>NC_139001.1:51478856-56478856 GCF_964374135.1 Grampus griseus
AAATGGGATTTTTTTTTTGGCGGTACGCGGGCCTCTCACTGTTGTGGCCTCTCCCCTTGCGGAGCACAGGCTGCGGACGCGCAGGCTCAGCGGCCATGGCTCACGGGCCCAGCCGCTCCGCGGCATGTGGGATCTTCCCAGACCGGGGCACGAACCCGTGTCCCCTGCATCGGCAGGCGGATTCTCAACCACTGCGCCACCAGGGAAGCCCAGAAAATGGGATTTTAACAATTAAAACTATGATCAGGAACTATTTTAGGATGAGCAAAGGAAACATCTTTTTCAATTAATTACAGAAATACTTTCATTGTAGGAAAATTAGAAATTCATATACGCAAACTAAATCACAAACTCATTCTCCTTCCAAGTTTTCATATGCATCTTCATACATATGTGCATATGGAAATATATTCCACGTGCATTATGTGTTCAGTAAATATATACAAAACAGTAATGGAAATGTGCACTGTTTTAGACACTTTTCTAGTCAGATTTCTACATTTTAATGACTGAATTGCATTCTGGTATATGAGTCTGCTTCATTTATCAGAACCAATACTCTGTTATTTCATATTCAGGTTGTTTCCAAGTTTCACTCAAATAATGCTTGGGTGAGCATTCTTTTAGCTAAATTGTGCATGTTACTTATTCCCTTAGGGTGAATTCCTGGAAGTAAATTGCTGGATCAAAAATATGCATATTTTAAAGCACTTTCCCTTCTCTCCATTTTAAAAAAAATATAAAATGTAATGCTGACTACAGAGAGGGAGGTTTTTAAGAAAAAATTAATCTTATACTCCCTCATATCTCTCTTTTCATGGGTAACCACTGTTTATTTTCCCCTTGGGTTTTTTTCTCCTTTTAAAGAAATGAGATCAAATTTCTCAGATTATTTTGTTACTTGCTTTTATTCCACTTATTCATACCTCTTAACATGAGTGTCTTTCCAGATTAGAACACAAAGATCTAATTTGCTCATTTGTGAGTTGAAGATTATGATTAAACTGTTCTCCTATTGAAGAACATGAATATTGCTTCAAATATTTTTGCTATTATAAATGCTGCAATTAACATTTTGAAATCTTTTGATACGTATTCCCAACTTGTTCTCCAGCAGTTACCATTTTTGCATTCCCACCAGTGCTGGGAGTGGGTCCCTTTACCGACATCATCACTGGGCATTATTTTTGATCTTGTGCCAATCTAAAAGGCAAAAAATGGTATCTTGTTGTTTTAATTTGCATTTCTTTGATTACTAATTAGATTGAACTTTCTCATATGTTCATTGGTCAATTTGCATTTCTTCTTCTGTGAAATGCCTGTCTGGGCCTTTTATGTACTTTTCCACTAAAGTGTTTCTTTTCTTGATTAAATAGATTATTTAACTGTCATATGTTGCAAATATTTCTGCCCAGTTGGCTTTTGTTTGTGACTTCTTATGGGTCTTTAGGACTTTATTGGCATTAAATAACTTCTGTGTTGAGTATCTCAGTCTCTGTAATGTCTGCCTTTATTGCCATGCTATGGCTTTACTAATTTATGGTTATATAAAGTTCTTTCTAATCTAGGAATATTGGTGTATATTATGAAATAGAGATCTAGTTTTTCTTTTCTTCTTTAAAGATGAACCAGTTCTAAATCACCTTTCACTGAATATTTCCCACTGAACTTGGATACTACCATTATCACATTAGTGACTTAAAATATTTACAAGTATTTCTATGGACCATTCATTTATCTATTCCTAGATGTTTAAATTATTATAGCCTTAAAAAATAGTATTTTATCTGACTGCGTATGTACTTCCCCTCATTACTGTTAAAACATTTTCTTCATTAATGTATTTATTCCAAGAAAATTTGCAAATCATTTGATTAGGTTCCTTGCCCCTTACATCAAAGAAAATACCATTGAGATTTTGACTGGAATTGCATTAATGTAGTTATTAATAATGAGAATACTGGCATAAAAATATGTAATCTTCGAACTTGGTATGCCTTCATTTATTCAATTCTTTGTCTCTCAGTTTATTTTGAATGGCCTTTTCCACCCAAGCAAGTCCAGGATCATTTTGCTAAATTTGTTTCTGGATAATAATTTGCATAGGATCTCTTTATCTCCATTATGCCTTCTTTCTAGGTATTGATATATTTGTAACCAGCTTCCTTACTGGCTATTCTTATTAGTTCTATTGGTTTTAAGTTGACTCTTTTGAGTTTTGTGAATATATTGTGATACTATCTATAAATAGTTATAGTTTCAGCTGTCCCTCTACCCCTTCCACCATCAGTTGTTTTTATTTCATTTTCCTTATGTATGATAGTGACCAGAATGTCCAGAATAATTGAGAATAGTAAGAATGATAATAGGTATTCTCGCCCTGTTTCCGTAAATTTTTCTAGTTTTCACTATTAAGTTGGATCTTGGCTGTTGGTTTAGTATCTTTAAATTTGCAGTTTACAAGAGATTTTAACTAGGAATAGTCATTGAATTGTTTACTGCCAAAGTAGAGCACACACGGCAAGGAATTCAGACTAATATAGGACTTCGAGTGAAAAGTGTATATTTCATCCCTCTATTTTTTTTCCTCAGTGGTCCTTCCCTCCCTTTCTACTTCCCTCCTTTGGAGCGCTTATTTGCTGTATGTTTGACTACGTAAATACTCAAATTGATATGAGACGCAAGGTTATAACGAATATTATAAGTTTAGCCTAGAAGAAATTGTTTGTAACATATATCATGCATGTATAATAAAGGATTAATTTCAAGAATATTTGAAGGACTCCTACAAATTAGAAGAAATAGACAAGCAACCAAATAGAAATAGGGAAATGCGTTTGTAGAGGCAACTCTTTTAAGAAATACAAATGAAAAATAAAAGATGTTCAACATTATTGATTGTTTAACTGATTTTTGGAAAAGTACTCGCAGATATAATCAAGAATATAAATTCCTTTAGGGTAGGGAAGTGCTATGACCTGTCTATAACATTTAGCTTATGAAGCAGACACCCAGTAGCACCCGTATATGGGAGGCCAGTTTCTTTACACTTCACAAGGTATCATTTGCCATACAGACAGTACATACCACAGGGTGAGGATTTGTCGGGACCTTTGAAAGCCTGCTTCATTCCATTCTTTTTTTTTTTTTTTTTTTTTTGTGGTACGCGGGCCTCTCACTGCTGTGGCCCCTCCCGTTGCGGAGCACAGGCTCCGGACGCGCAGGCTCAGCGGCCATGGCCCACGGGCCCAGCCGCTCCGCGGCATGTGGGATCTTCCCGTACCGGGGCACGAACCCGCGTCCCCTGCATCGGCAGGCGGATTCTCAACCACTGCGCCACCAGGGAAGCCCCGATTCCATTCTTGACGGTAGTGGAAGGATGTAAGCTCTCCCTGGCCCCTCCCAATTGTTCTAGAGACCCTGGCCATATGCCTACCTGCTCAACAAGTGCAAATAACTTGTACTAAGCCCACCAGCTGCAGATATCTTAATGATGATTTACTGTGAAAGAGCTTGGTTTCCCTCATATATAACACATACTGTCCAGCTTTAGTTTCTAAGATATTCTTCCTGAGAAGGAACCAGGCTCCTTGAGGAATCCAGATGAGCTTGAAACACTATGCTGTTATAAGAAAGAAAGGTTATTTTCAAAGCTATTGGGATATTGTAACAAAGGAGGCAGATGGGAGGAACTCTCACTGGTCATTCTGTACCAATTTGGAGTATTCAAGTGGAAACAAGAATTTTAATTAATTGAAAAGTTGAGTCTATAAAAGGTCCTAACTTTATTATATGGTCAAAGGGAACAAACAATCTAAAATATGCTACAGCTGCATTTTCAAAATGTGTTCTAGGACCCTCTCAGGGAGTTTGGGAGATCAAAGCTATTTTCATAATTTTATTAAGAAGTTATTTGTTATTTGCACTCTTATTCTGTCTCGAGGGTACAGTTGAGTTTTCCAGAGGCTGAGATATGTGGTGACATATTTGCCCTGATGGCTAATACAGTGTGTGCTTTGTATTCTTGTGTTTAAAAAAGTCTCTGTTTTGATGTCTAATATGGTAAATATCAATAGATATAACCTCCATAAACAAAAGCTATTTGGGGCCCTCAGTCTTTAAGAATGTAAATGGGCTCTGAGACCAAAGAGATTGAGAGCCATTGAACTAGAGAAAAGTCAATCTTACCAACATGGGTTAATCCATTAGTACTTACAGAAGAGTGGGTGGGTTGACTCACTCTGTTCATGAAGGCACGTGGGACATTTTGGCTTCTGATGATACATTATTTTCACTCTGTTGATTAAGTGATGATTGTAGTAATAGTGATGGCTGTTTTATTTTCTAGAATATATAAATGTTTCCCATTGAAGTGATACTTTGAGGGTATTGATTCTCAGGTCACCGGGTGACAATAGAAGTAGACGGTACGCAGACCTGAAGCTTGAGCTTTCTGAGGAAATGACAGGCCTGAAAATTTGCCTGTGGGTTCACCCTATCCCACTGCCATAAGCACCGAGAGAAGAACTTGTCTTTGTTTCTTTTTCAGTGGTACATGTGCTTTGGGAGCAATTGGGCTGTTTGCTGAATGGTTGGGAAAGGCCCCCAAACTCCCTGAGAATGCAGAGAAAGAACTTAAATCACCTGAAAATTTTTGCTCCAGTCTGAGAATATCTTTATGCCTGCTTAAGGCCTAAGAAAGCTGAGAGAGGGCCTCTGCTTCCTGGGGCTATTTTAGCGCTGGTACCATTTCTACATCTGTTTCTATTGATTTCTTTGTCTCTTATCTTGGCTGGTATTTTTCTGCCTTTTTACATGTGTAGTGATTTGTGATTGAATGAGAGCAATTGTGAATTTTACCATTTAGAGTTGCTAAATATTTTCGTATTCCTGTAAATGCTTTTCTTTTTTTCTTTTTTAACATCTTTATTAGAGTATAATGGTGTGTCAGTTTCTGCTTTATAACAAAGTGAATCAGTTATACATACACATATGTCCCCATATCTCTTCCCTCTTGCATCTCCCTCCGTCCCTATCCCATCCCTCTAGGTGGTCACAAAGCACCGAGCTGATCTCCCTGTGCTATGCGGCTGCTTCCCACTAGCTATCTGTTTTACGTTTGGTAGTGTATATATGTCCATGCCACTCTCTCACTTTGTCACAGCTTAACTTCCCCCTCCCCATATCCTCAAGTCCATTCTCTAGTAGGTCTGCATCTTTATTCCCGTCTTGCCCCTCGGTTTTTCTGACCATTTTCTACTTTTTTTTTTTTTTAGATTCCATATATATGTATTAGCATACAGTATTTGTTTTTCTCTTTCTGACTTACTTCACTCTGTATGACAGACTCTAGGTCCATCCACCTCACTACAAATAACTCAGTTTCGTTCCTTTTTATGGATGAGTAATATTCCATTGTATATATGTGCCACATCTTCTTTATCCATTCATCTGTTGATGGACACTTAGGTTGCTTCCATGTCCTGCAACTGACAAAGGATTAATCTCCAAAACATACAAGCAACTCATGCAGCTCAATATCAAGAAAACAAACAACCCAATCCAAAAATGGGCAGAAGACCTAAACAGACATTTCTCCAAAGAAAATATACAGATTGCCAACAAACACATGAAAGAATGCTCAACATCATTAATCATTAGAGAAATGCAAATCAAAACTACAATGAGATATCATCTGACACCGGTCAGAATGGCCATCATCAAAAAATCTACAAACAGTAAATGCTGGAGAGGGTGGGGAGAAAAGGGAACCCTCTTGCACTGTTGGTGGGAATGTAAATTGATGCAGCCACTATGGAGAACAGTATGGAGATTCCTTAAGAAACTAAAAATAGAACTACCATATGACCCAGCAATCCCACTACTGGGCATATACCCTGAGAAAACCATAATTCAAAAAGAGTCATGTACCAAAATGTTCATTGCAGCTCCAGTAAATACTCTTGAGCTTTGTTCTAGGATGTTAAGTTACTTGGAAACACTTGAATCCTTTTGAGGGTTGCTCTTAAGCTTTGTTAGGTGGAATCAGAGCAGCCTTTGGTCAGCTCACTAACGAGACAATACTTTTTTAAGTGCTCTCCCCAGAGTCCCACGAATTTCATTATTTTTCCACTTTGGCTGGTGGAAACACCTGTGTGATCTCTGAGTGTTGTTCTCTCTAATCCTTTGGGTAATTCTTTCCCTGGCCTCACACATATACAGATCCATGCTCAGCTGAAGATTCAGGGGGAAGATCTATAGAGTTCTCTTTCTTTTTATAATAATTTTCCAAGTGAACTCTAAGTCATCTTGGCTTTCCTGGCTCCTCAGTCCTCCTCAACTCAGGGAGACAACCAGACTCCACCAGGGTTCCGCTCCCTGTGGCCTGGGACAGTCGGCTTGTAATCATATGGCTTCTTTGTTTTCCCCCTCTCAGGAATCACTGTCCCGTGCTACCTAATGTCCCATGTCTGAAACTGATGTTTCCTTTCTCTGGTGTGCTCTTTTAGTCGTTTCAGGCAGAAGGTAAAAGCATTCCCTGTGATTCCATGTGGGCCAGAGTGGAAGTTTTGAAAGTACTATTTTTAAAGTATAAAACACTTCTACTTTGAGAGTCAGTTGAAAAAGTCCATTATCACAACAACAGGTGTTTTCTGACCTGTGTTTAAACATAACCAGTAAAATTTCATGCCACTATAAAATAAAGTCTGACTATAGTAAGATTCAGGTGCATCTTTCTTTTTAGAATAGCAGGCATTCATAATGCTTTCTGCTCACAGTAATCTTGCTCTGTTTCCTTTTTGCATATGTGTTACTTTCCCTAGAATGTAAATTTTCTTTCCTTTACATGTTGCCTTCAACAACCTGTCATAAACTCACTTCTGTTAGTGAATTCTCTTCTTTCCGTTACTTTACTCTGTCCTTGTAAGTACCAGGAAGCCTCTTGCATGATACTCACTTATTATTATTGAAATGTTGCTTTGTTTATGTTCCTGGAATTCTTCATACATTGAATATTCTCAGATTCTGAATGTCCTAGGCCTTGTGTGGCAGGGACTCCCTTCCACTTCTTCTATTTATGGGAAAATAGACCCAATTTTTCTTTTTTTATCCCCACCCATCTCATACAGGACTTGACATAAAGCATAATCAGTAAAATAACAGATGATAACGATTTTGTGGGTTTTCACTATTTATTATTCATACATATAAGATATAGACACAGTGGTTTTGATTAGAAAATTTAATTTCTTTTCAGGTGATTCCAAGTATAATTTTCTACATAAAGAAGAATTTATTGAACTCAAAGACATATTCTCTGTCAAACTGAAACGGCGTTATTCAGTTAAACAGCAGAGAAGTGGTACTTTATTAGGAATCACACTCTTCATATGTTTGAAAAAGGAACAAAATAAATTAAAGGATTCTACACTTGATCTTATTAATTTAAGTGAAGACCACTGTGACGTATGGTTTAGACAGTTCAAGAAAATTTTGGCAGGTAAGTACTCCTTGTGGAGATTTTTAATGAGTCTAGTTTCCTTGACGTAGGTTATTAATCTAAACATGACACTGTATTTATCAGTACAGTAACCCTTGATTATGTTGAGGTCATTTGCTTCTGTTGTTAGTTTGTTAAGTGTTTTTATCATGAAAGGTGTTGAATTTGGTCACATGCTTTTTCTACATCAATTGAAATAATCATATGGCTTTTTCCTTTCATTCTATTAATGTGGTGTATTACATTGATTGATTTTCATATGTTGAACCATCCTTGCATTCCAGGAATAAATCCCACATGGTCATGGTATATAATTCTTTTAATATTTTACTGAATTTGGTTTGCTAGTATTTTGTTGAGGATTTTAACATTGATATTTGTGAGAAATATCTGTGTGTAGTTTTCTTTTCTGCTTTTATTATCTTTTTTCTGACTTTGCTATCAAGGTGATGCTGACCTTATAGAATGACTTAGGAAGTAACTGTTGAATGACCGCTTCCTTAAAGAAACTTTGATAATCTGAAATAAAACAATTCTTAAATATTTTTTTTCACTTGTTATTTTTCTATTAATGTTTCTTTTGAGCTTATATTGGAATTTGCTTTTCTTCCACCTACACATTGATGGCAAGTGCATATATGTACTGGATGGCTTGAGAATAACAGTTTTTTTTTAAATTGGAGTATAGTTGATTTACAATATTGTGTTAGTTTCAGGTGTACAGCAGTGTGATTTGGTTATACATATATATATGTATGTGTGTGTGTGTGTGTGTGTGTGTATGTGTATATATGTATATTCCTTTTTTTCTATTCTTTTCTGTTACAGTTTATTACAAGATATTGAATACAGTTCCCTGTGTTATACAGTAAATTCTTGTTGTTTATCTGTTTTATATATGGTAGCGTGCATCTGTTAATCCCATACTCCCAATTTATCCCTCCCCCCCTTCCCCTTTGGTAACCATAAGTTTGTTTTCTATGTCTGTGAGTTTGGGTTTTTTAAATAAGTTCATCTGTACTATTTTTTAGATTCCACATAAAAGTGATATCATAATATTTATCTTTCTCTGTCTGACTTACTTCACTTAGTATGATAATCTCTACATACATGTTGCTGAAAATGGCATTATTTCATTCTTTTTTATGGCTGACTAATATTCCATTGTGTGTGTGTGTGTGTGTGTATCACATCTTCTTTATCCATTCATCTGTGGATGGACACTTAGGGTGCTTCCATGTCCTGGCTATTGTAAAAAGTGCCTCCATGAATATTGGGGTGCATGTATCTTTTTGAATTAAAGTTTTCATCTTTTCCAAGTATATGCTCAGGAGTGGCATTGCTGGATCAGACAGTAACTATTTTTAGTTTTTTGAGGACCCTCCACACTGTTCTCCATAGTGGCTGCACCAATTTACATTCCCACCAACAGTGCAAGAGGGTTCCCTTTTCTCCACATCCTCTCCAGCATTTATTATTTGTAGACTTTTTGATGATGGCCATTCTGACTGGTGTGGGGTGATACCTCACTGTAGTTTTGATTTGCCGTTCTCTAATAATTAGTGATGGTGAGCATCTTTTCATGTGCCTGTTGTCCATCTGCATGTCTTCTTTGGAGAAATGTCTGTTTAGGTCTTCTGTCCATTTTTGGATTGGGTTGTTTGTTTTTTGAAATTGAGTTGTATGCACTGTTTGTATATTTTGGAAATTAAGCCCTTGTCAGTCACATCATTTGCAATTCTCTCCCAGTCTATAGGTTGTCTTTTGTTTTTGTTTATGGTTTCCTTTGCTCTACAAATCTTATAAGTTTGATTTATAGGTCCCATTTGTTTATTTTTGCTTTTATTTACATTGCCTTGGGAGACTGACCTAAGAAAACATCAGTGCTATTTATGTCAGCGAATGTTTTGCCTATGTTCTCTTCTAGGAGTTTCATGGTGTCATGTCTCATATTTAAGTCTTTAAGCCATTTGAGTTTATATTTTGTGTATGGTGTGAGAGAGTGTTCTAACTTCATTGATGTACACATGGCTGTCCAGTGAGGATAACAGTTTTTTGAAGATAATATTTAAATTGTCTATATTTCAGGGTAGATTTTTCTGAAGGTAATATCCAGAGAAAAGAGAGCATTTACTAGAATATTATCTCCTTTTGAATTCAGTTGTATCTAAAATTTCTGAATGGCATTTATATTTTACATTTTAAATAAAGTGCATGAATAGACATATAAAGCAAATTGGATTTCTAAAGGTATCTAGGTAAAGTATAATCAAACTGAGTTTTAGGACTTTTTTCTTCTCATAAACTTGTAAGTCTTGCTTTCTTTTTTTTCGTTTTTTGTTTTGGCCATTTCTTCCTGTTTGCCAGATTGATCAAGGTAGAGGCAGCTGGTGTAGTTGATGCACAGCTTGGGGTAAGATGACTCAGGACAGAGATGGGTGCCAGACAAAGAGCAGGCACATGGCGAGGTTAGAAATTTTCAGGCCAGGAATCATTGACCAAGAAGACTGAGGACCCAAGTTGGTCAAGGGCAGCCAACTGATACGATTTTATGCACAAAAGATGAGGTGAAGGGAAATATTAGAGCTAGGAGAACTGTTACTAAGTGGTCCCTTCAAGGAGACCTGATTGTTTTAAGAAGACAGGAAACTACAGAGGCTGTAGTTTGGTTCATCTCTCTGGAAACATACAGGAAAAAAAAAAAAAATATATATATATATATATATATATATATATATAAAAGTATTCCACTTTAATGGTGAGTCTTTTACAGTGTTCTTATTTTAAATTCATTTGAGAAGAGATAAAAGAAGTTAAAATGAAAACTTAATTGAATAAATTTCCTTAGATGGGCAGGTATTTGTGGGACTTGAATGGTCTATAAAATAAGAATGTGTCATTTGATTAGGAGAGGCAAAGCTCTTCCTTGCATTGACGGTCTGAGGAAGTCTCCCCAGGGGCTTATGAAGGGCTGGCTGAGTGATGTGAGAGACAACTTCCGCAATATATCTCACCCATAAAACCAAAAGCAAGTAAGCAGAGGGCATCACAAGAAAGCCCAATTCCGTAAAAGCAGTTTTATTGGAGTAGAGCAACTTGTCCAAACACACACACACCACAAAAATACTGTCCACATATTTTTTCAGTTTAATGAATGACGTTTTGGTTTGATCCAGGATTAAAATCTAGGCAATTATAGAGATGAATAAATTACATATTTTTTAAGCTATCATCCTTTGGGAATGTTACTTTTTGTACCTTTGATTTTGATAACAGTTGGAGGTAGTGAAATATACGAGGTCATATTCTCTGCCATGGTCCTGGAGGACAGAGCGATTTTGCTGATTAAAAGCAAATAGATTGACTTGAAATCCACCAATGCAAACAAACAAAACAGGTTTGAAATCATCTAATAAAAATGAAGGAACCGAATCAGGATGGTCTGAATGAATGGCTGTTCCATTTCTGCCTCTCAGTAGACTCAGTAGGTCCTATAGGAGGAACCAACTCCTCAACCCCATGCCTCACAAAGACAGTTCTGGGTCAGTTTCGTCGTACGCAAATGCACGCTCAAGCCTCCAAAGATCTCTGCCAAATGCTGCATAATACTGACACTTCCTTTCTTAGGTTTGTAATCTTAGAGCGTTTTTGTTCATATTTCTTTTACTTTCAAAGCTAGGTAATCCAGGTGTTTATTAAAATGCCTATTGTCTGAGAGTCAAATACAATTAGCTCGAGGCTCTTTCCATAAATGGAGGTGGCCTGTGTCTTTCCCACTCTTTTTGGGATGATGTTGATTGTTTACTTCTTCCTGGTCCTCTTTTGTTCTTATTTCCACAGAATTGGGTCTCTTTGTGGATTATCTTTGTATCTCACATCCATTGTCCCTATCCTGTACCATATATACTGCATCAGGTTTGGCAAATAGTGATTGCTGGTTTCCAAAAAAATTTTTTTACAGTCCCCAACCAAGGAATTTGTGTTTGAAATAGACCTGATGTAAGTTCAGGGGATGAGAGAAGTTTACATCACAAAACTATAAATACCCTACATTTGAATTTTAGACATTACTATTTTAAGTCCAAAGATCTTGCTTTAACTGGTTCTGTGGCAAAACAGTGAATTAAAAAAATATATATTTTTTCATTGATTTTGAATATTGTCTTTAATCAGCAAATGGATTTTTTTCCTGTAAGCTTTTACATCTTTTTCTCCTTTATTCTTCTATTAAGACAAACATGAAGAAGGTATTAAAAGCCTCAACTAGTTGGTCTTTTAGTGAGATTAGTCTAACAATTATAATTTTAGAATATTTGGATATTAAATTTTCAAATATGCACATTTATATTTTGAACTGGAGCAATGAATAAGATTTGATGAATTTTTGAGGAAAGACCAAATTGGCAGTACTAAAAGGAGGATGAAGCCAACTCTCAAATATTGATACTTGAAGTTTCAAGACATTGACAAAGAGTAGCCAGATTAAAAAGGGTTTATAAATATAAAAAAGGAGTCTTAGAACTGTTTCTCTTTTTATTTGGAAAAAAATTAACTCCTTTTACATTCCAATTTTTAATAACACAGTTGAGCACAGTATCTTTTTTATTCTTAGTAATAGAAAAGTCACCATAACTTTATTGACTAAGAGTCAATATAAGTTAATTCATCCAACACACATTTTGGATCAGGCACTGTGTTAAGTGCTGGAAATACAAAAAAGAATGAAATGTAATCCTGTATAGAGCACTCTTGCCCTAGGAGACAGACAAGAAAACTCGTATTATAAATGTGTTAAGGACCACAATGAAGATATGAAAAATTCAGTAGGGAACATCACCATTGATCATTGAATCAGAAATTTAAATCTTAAAAAATTAAGGCTGAAATGTAGTCACTGATAAGCCTAATATGTAGTCGTTGTGGTGAAAGTCATTTAACATAGTCTTCTCTGCTTTTTTTTATACCTGTGATGAAAAGATAAACATGCACAACCTTTAACTATAGCATGTGTGTACACTAGATGCATTAACTTTTATTCAATTAGGGTGTGATCCAGTCTCTGCATATTTGAGTTTCCTGGAAATGGTGAATTGCAAGCTTCTCTGCACCCTCAACCAACCTTTCCTCTAGGTACTATAATCTATACTTTAAAGCATATTCATAGGCTTTCTGACAGGTATCCCATATAGGGGGACAAAACAAAGTATCCCTAAGGTGACATTTAGGGCCACTCAAAACTGAAAGATTTTCAGGAGTTGAACTGGTTGATCTTCAGTGGAGGACTTAGGGGAATGGTGTGGAAATGAAGAAAAAGATTTTAGGGCTTCCCTCGTGGCACAGTGGTTGAGAGTCCGCCTGCCGATGCAGGGGACACGGGTTCGTGCCCCGGTCCGGGAAGATCCCACATGCCATGGAGCGGCTGGGCCCGTGAGCCATGGCCACTGAGCCCGTGCGTCCGGAGCCTGTGCTCCGCAACGGGAGAGGCTGCAACAGTGAGAGGCCCGCATACTGCAAAAAAAAAAAAAAAAAAAAAGATTAAAAAAAAATCTAAAGCCTTATGCCCAAGTAACTTGGAGAGTGGTAAAGTCATAAACAGAGTGAAATCCGGACACTGGTTGATTTGAAGGAAAGATGTGTTGCAGACACATTTGGCATATATAACATCTGTTGGAGATGTGCAGCAGGCTGGCAGTTTGAGAGGAGTGCATGAAGAGGTGAAGAAGAGCTGATATGATGGGAATAGATGAAAGACTGCAAGGAAGTAGTATACTTCCTTCCTAGTTAAAAAAAAAAAGCAAAGGGCTAAATACAGAATCTTGGGGGGATACTCATACATTAAAATAGGCAGAGGAGACAAAAGCCAGAACTAAAATAGAAGGAATGGTAAAAAGAAAAAAAAAAAATGAAGAACCCTTTTATCATAAGACCATTGAATTTTGTGATTATATTTTGGTTTTTCTAATTTATTTGTAATATTTAATTGTTACCCAGAGACAACTGACAAAGGTATTTTTAGCCCATATTTGACTGAGTTAGTTCTGTTATCATATTTTTCTGTTTCATTTTTAAATGCTAACTTCACGAACCGTTTTGATTAAACACACTTTGTCCTTGTAATATAATTTGCTCTTAGCTTCTAGTTGAACAGCCTCCAGGTTTTCAGTTCTGAAAAACAAAGAAAATAGAAAAATTACTTAAATAAATATTTGGCTTTTATTCCTAAGAAGAGCAAGTTTTCCTAGTTTCCCAAAGACGTCGAATCTGATTGCCATGTGATAATAATGATGGTTTTCATAGGATCCTTTCCTCAATAGTAAAAACCAGGGCTTCTAAACAATATTTTGTTTAATATTCATGTTGTCTTATGTAAGAAATTCATGGTGAAATATGTTTTGGGGTTTTTAAAAATCCAAACTGTATCGTGATTTATATTATCATGAACCAGGTAGAGTTTTTCTTAGGAGGAGAACATAATGATGTGAAGTTTTACTAGGATGTGCTGCCAGATGATGTACTTATAAGGAGAAATAAACTGGAAATCAACAGTATAATGGTTATCTTAAGATGAGCGTTTGTTATATATCAAAAGTATGATAGCTTCAGAAATTTCGTTGTACAGTATTTGAGTTAGCAACACCTGTCTCCCTAGGGACAAATTATTTTCTGCAAGGACATTTTGTCTGAAGTATGGGTAGTTTTTCCTTTGAAGCACCAAAAAAATGATTCAAGACTTTGGTTGATGAGCATTTGAGTTGGACGTTAAAATATGAATGTCACTTAAACATTTAAAAAAATTTTTTAATTAAAAAAATTTTATTGAAATATGGTAAATTTACAATGTTGTGTTAGGTTCAGGTATACATCAAAGCGGTTCAGTTTTATATATATTCTTTTTAAAATTTCTGTTACATTACATGTTATTACAAGATATTTAGTATAGTTCCCTGTGTAATACAGTAGGTCCTTGTTGGTTATCTATTTTATATATACTAGTGTGCATACTTTAATCCCCAAATCCTAATTTACCCCCTCTTTAGTAACCATAAGTTTGTTTTCTATGTTTGTAAGTCTATTTATGTTTTGTGAATAAGTTCATTTGCATATATTTTTTTAGATTCCACAAATAAGTGATATCATGATATTTGTCTTTTTCTGTCTGGCTTACTTCACTGAGTATGATAATCTCTAGGTCCATCCATATTACTGCAAAGAGCATTATTTCATTCTTTTTTTATGGCTGAGTAATATTCCATTGTGTGTGTGTATGTATGTATATATATATATATATATACCACTTCTTCTTTATCCATTCATCTGTTGATGGACGTTGAGGTTGCTTCCATGTCTTGACTATTGTAAATATTACTGCTATGAGCATTGGGGTGCATGTATCTTTTCAGATAATGGTTTTCTCCAGATATATGCCCAGGAGTGAAATTGGAGGATCATATGGTAGCTCTGTTTTTAGTTTTTTCAAGAACCTCCATACTGTTCTCCACAGTAGTTTACATTTGCACCAACAGTGTGGGAGGGTTCCTTTTTCTCCACACCCTCTCCAGGATTTATTGTTTGTAGACTTTTTAAAAAAATGTTTATTTATTTTATTAGAAATCCATTTTATACACATCAGTGTATACATGTCAATCCCAATCTCCCAATTCATCCCACAACCACCACCCTCACCCCCCGCCACTTTCCCCCCTTGGTGTCCATATGTTTGTCTTCTACTTCTGTGTCTTAATTTCTGCTCTGCAAACCGGTTCATCTGTACCATTTTCTGTGTTCCATATATATGCGTTAATATATGATATTTCTTTTTCTCTTTCTGACATACTTCACTATGTATGACAGTTTCTAGATGCATCCACATCTCTACAAATGACCCAAGTTCGTTCCTTTTCATGGCTGAGTAATATTCCATTGTATATATGTACCACATCTTCTTTATGCATTTGTCTGTCGATGGTCATTTAGGTTGTTTCCATGACCTGGCTGTTGTAAATAGTGCTTCAATGAACATTGGGGTGCAAGTGTCTTTTACTGTTTTTTTAAATACCTTGTTTTTACCTTAATTTTTTTAACATTTTTATTGGAATATAATTGCTTTACAATGGTGTGTTAGTTTCTGTTTTATAACAAAGTGAATCAGTTATACATATATCCCCATATCTTTTCCCTCTTGCATCTCCTTCCCTCCCACCCTCCCAATCCCACCCTTCTAGCTGATCACAAAGCACTGAGCTGATCTCCCTGTGCTATGTGACTGCTTCCCACTAGCTATCTATTTTACATTTGGTAGTGTATATATGTCCATGCCACTCTCTCACTTTGTCCCAGCTTACCTTTCCCCCTCCCTGTGTCCTCAAGTCCATTCTCTAGTAGGTCTGCATCTTTATTCCCGTCCTGCTTCTAGGTTCTTCATGACCATTTTTTTTTTTTTTTAGATTCCATATATATGTGTTAGCATACGGTATTTGTTTTTCTCTTTCTGACTTACTTCACTCGGTATGACAGACTCTAGGTCCATCCACCTCACTACAGATAACTCAGTTTCGTATCATTTATAGCTGAGTAATATTCCATTGTATATATGTGCCACATCTTCTTTATCCATTCATCTGTCAATGGACACTTAGGTTGCTTCCATGTCCTGGCTATTGTAAATAGAGCTGCAATGAACATTGTGGTACATGACTCTTTTTGAATTATGGTTTTCTCAGGGTATATGCCCAGTAGTGGGAATGCTGGGTCATATGGTAGTTCCATTTTCAGTTTTTTTTTTTTTTTTTTTTTTTGTGGTACGCAGGCCTCTCACTGTTCTGGCCTCTCCCGTTGCAGAGCATAGGCTCTGGGCGTGCAGGCTCAGTGGCCATGGCTCACGGGCCCAGCCGCTCTGTGGCATGTGGGATCCTCCCGGACCAGGGCACGAACCCATGTCCCCTGCATCGGCAGGCGGACTCTCAACCACTGTGCCACCAGGGAAGCCCTATTTTTAGTTTTTTAAGGAACCTCCATACTGTTCTCCATAGTGGCTGTATCAATTTACATTCCCACCAACAGTGCGAGACGACGGTTCCCTTTTCTCCACACCCTCTCCAGCATTTATTGTTTGTAGATTTTTTGATCATAGCCATTCTGACCAGTGTGAGATGATACCGCATTGTAGTTTTGATTTGCATTTCCCTAATGCTTCATGATGTTGAGCATTTTTTCATGTGTTTGTTGGCAATCTGTATATATTCTTTGGAGAAATGTCTATTTAGGTCTTCTGCCCATTTTTGGATTGGGTGGTTCGTTTTTTGATACTGAGCTTCATGATCTGCTTGTAAATTTTTGAGATAAATCCTTTGTCAGTTGCTTCATTTGCAAATATTTTCTCCCATTCTGAGGGTTGTCTTTTGGTCTTGTTTATGATTTCCTTTGCTGCGAAAAAGCTTTAGATTCATTAGGTCCCATTTGTTCCTTTTTTTTTAATTTCCATTTTTCTAGGAGGTGGGACAAAAAGGATCTTGCTGTGATTTATGTCATAGAGTTCTGCCTATGTTTTCCTCTAAGAGTTTGACAGTGTCTGCCTTACGTTTAGGTCCTTAATCCATTTTGAGTTTATTTTTGAGTATGGTGTTGGGGAGTGTTCTAATTTCATTCTTTTACATGTAGCTGTCCAGTTTTCCCAGCACCAATTATTGAAGAGGCTGTCTTTTCTCCACTGTATATTCTTGCCTCCTTTATCAAAGATAAGGTGACCATAGGTGTGTGGGTTTATCTCTGGGTTTTCTGTCCTATTCCATTGATCTGTATTTGTTTTTGTGCCAGTACCATACTGTCTTGATTACTGTAGCTTTGTAGTATAGTCTGAAGTCTGGGAGCCTGATTCCTCCAGCTCCATTTTTCTTTCTCAAGATTGCTTTGGCTATTCAGTGTCTTTCGTGTTTCCATACAAATTGTGAAATTTTTTTCCCTAGTTCTGTGAAAAATGCCAGTGGTAGTTTGGTAGGGATTGCATTGAATCTGTAGATTGCTTTGGGTAGTAGAGTCATTTTCACAATGTTGACTCTTCCAATCCAAGAACATGGTATATCACTCCATCTGTTTGTGTCATCTTTAATTTCATTCATCAGTGTCTTATAGTTTTCTGCATACAGGTCTTTTGTCTCCTTAGGTAGGTTTATTTCTAGGTATTTTATTCTTTTTGTTGCAGTGGTAAATGGGAGTGTTTTCTTAATTTCACTTTCAGATTTTTCATCATTAGTGTATAGGAATGCCAGAGATTTCTGTGCATTAATTTTGTATCCTGCAACCTTACCAAATTCATTGATTAGCTCTAGTAGTTTTCTGGTAGCATCTTTAGGATTCTCTATGTATAGTATCATGTCAGCTGCAAACAGTGACAGCTTTACTTCTTCTTTTTCAGTTTGGATTCCTTTTACTTCTTTTCTTCTCTGATTGCTGTGGCTAAAACTTCCAAAAGTATGTTGAATTATAGTGGTGAGAGCGGGCTACCTTGTCTTGTTCCTGATCTTAGTGGAAATGGTTTCAGTGTTTCATCATTGAGGATGATGTTGACTGTAGGTTTGTCATATATGGCCTTTATTATGTTGAGGTGAGGTCCCTCTGTGCCTACTTTCTGCAGGGTTTTTATCATAAATGGGTGTGGAATTTTGTCAAAAGCGTTCTCTGCATCTATTGAGATGATCATATGGTTTTTCTCCTTCTATTTGTTTATATGCTTTATTACATTGATTGATTTGCATATATTGAAGAATCCTTGGATTCCTGGAAGAAACCCCACTTGGTCATGGTGTATGATCCTTTTAATGTGCTATTGAATTCTGTTTGCTAGTATTTTGTTGAGGATTTTTGCATCTATGTTTATCAGTGTTATTGGTCTGTAGTTTTCGTTCTTTGTGACATTGTTGTCTGATTTTCGTATCAGGGTGATGGTGGCCTCATAGAATGAGTTTGGGAGTGTTCTTCCCTCTGCTATATTTTGGAAGATTTTGAGAAGGATAGGTGTTAGCTCTTCTCTAAATGTTTGATAGAATTCACCTGTGAAGGCATCTGGTCCTGAGCTTTTGTTTTTTGGAAGATTTTTAATCACAGTTTCAATTTCAGTGCTTGTGATTGGTCTGTTCATATTTTTTATTTCTTCCTGATTCAGTCTCGTAAGGTTGTGCATTTCTGAGAATTTGTCCATTTTATTGGCATAGAGTTGCTTGTAGTAATCTCTCATGATCTTTTGTATTTCTGCAGTGTCAGTTGTTACTTCCCCTTTTTCATTTCTAATTCTACTGATTTGAGTCTTCTTCCTTTTTTTCTTGTTGGGTCTGGCTAATGGTTTATCAATTTTCTTTATCTTCTCAATGAACCAGCTTTTAGTTTTATTGAGCTTTGCTATCATTTCCTTCATTTCTTTTTCATTCTGATCTGTTCTTTATGATTTCTTTCCTTCTGCTAACTTTGGAGTTTTTTGTTCTTCTTTCTCTAATTGCTTTAGGTGTAAGGTTATGTTGTTTATTTGAGATGTTTCTTGTTTCTTAAGGTAGGATTGTATTGCTATAAACTGCCCTCTTAGAACTGCTTTTGCTGCATCACATAGGCTTTGGGTCATTGTGTTTTCATTGTCATTTGTTTCTACGTATTCTTTGATTTCCTCTTAGATTTCTTCAGTGATCTCTTGGTTATTAAGCAGTGTATTGTTTAGCCTCCATGTGTTTGTATTTTTTTACAGATTTTTTTTCCCTGTAATTGATATCTAGTCTCATAGCGTTGTGGTCAGAAAAGATACTTGACATGATTTCAATTTTCTTAAATTTACCAAGGCTTGATTTGTGACCCAAGATATGATCTCTCGCGTGGAATGTTCCATGAGCACTTGAGAAGAAAGTGTATTCTGTTTTTTCTGGATGGAATGTCCTGTAAATATCAATTAAGTCCATCTTGTTTAATGTATCATTTAAAGCTTGTGTTTCCTTATTTATTTTCATTTTGGATGATCTGTCCATTGGTGACAGTGTGGTGTTAAAGTCCCCTACTATGATTGTGTTACTGTTGATTTCCCTTTTTATGACTGTTAGTATTTGCCTTATGTTTTGAGGTGCTCCTATGTTGGGTGCATAAATATTTACAATTGTTATATCTTCTTCTTGCATTGATCCCTTGATCATTATGTAGTGTCCTTCTTTGTCTCTTGTAATAGCCTTTGTTTTAAAGTGTAGTTTGTCTGATATGAGAATTGCTACTCCAGCTTTCTTAAATTTCCATTTGCATGGAATATCTTTTTCCATCCCCTCACTTTCAGTCTGTATGTGTCCCTAGGTCTGAAGTGGGTCTCTTGTAGACAGCATATATACCTGTTTTTGTATCCATTGGATACCCATTTTGTATCCATTCATCCAGTCTGTGTCTTCTGGTTGGAGCATTTAGTCCATTTACATTTAAGGTAATTATAGATATGTATGTTCCTATTCCCATTTTCTTAATTGTTTTGGGTTTGTTATTGTAGGTCTTTTCCTTCTCTTGTGTTTCCTGCCTAGAGAAGTTCCTTTAGCATTTGTTGTAAAGCTGGTTTGGTTGTGCTGTAGTCTCTTAGCTTTTGCTTGTCTGTAAAGGTTTTAATTTCTCCATCAAATCTGAATGAGATCCTTGCTGGATAGAGTAATCTTGGTTGTAGGTTTTTCCCTTTCATCACTTTAAATATGTCCTGCCACTCCCTTCTGGCTTGCAGAGTTTCTCCTGAAAGATCAGCTGTTAACCTTATGGGGATTCGCTTGTATGTTATTTGTTGTTTTTCCCTTGCTGCTTTTAATATTTGTTCTTTGTATTTAATTTTTGACAGTTTGATTAATATGTGTCTTGGCGTGTTTCTCCTTGGATTTATCCTGTATGGGACTCTCTGTGCTTCCTGGACGTGATTAACTACTTCCTTTCCCATATTAAGGAAGTTTTCAACTATAAGCTTTTCAAATATCTTCTCAGTCCCTTTCTTTTTCTCTTCTTCTTCTGGGACCCCTATAATTCGAATGTTGTTGCATTTATTATTGGCCCAGAGGTCTCTGAGACTGTCCTCAATTCTTTTCATTCTTTTTTCTTCATTCTGCTCTGCAATAGTTATTTCCACTATTTTATCTTCCAGGTCACTTATCTGTTCTTCTGCCTCAGTTATTTTGCTATTTATCCCTTCTAGAGAATTTTTAATTTCATTTATTGTGTTGTTCATGATTGTTTGCCTGCTCTTTAGTTTTTCTAGATCCTTGTTAAACGTTTCTTATATTTTCTCCATTCTATTTCCAAATTTTGGATCATCTTTACTATCATCATTCTGAATTCTTCTTCAGGTAGACTGCCTATCTCCTCTTCATTTGTTAGGTGTGCTGGGTTTTTATCTTGCTCCTTCATCTGCTGTGTGTTTCTTTGTCTTCACATCTTGCTTAACTTACTGTGTTCAGGGTCTCCTTTTCACAGGCTGCAGATTCATAGTTCCCTTTGTTTTTGGTGTCTGTCCCCAGTGACTGAGGTTGGTTCAGTGGTTTGTGTAGGCTTCCTGGTGGAGGGGACTAGTGCCTGTGTTCTGGTGGATGAGGCTGGATCTTGTCTTTCTGGTGGGCAGGTCCACATCTGGTTGTGTGTTGTGGGGTGTGTGTGACCTTATTATGATTTTAGACATCCTCTCTGCTAATGGGTGGGGTTGTGTTCCTGTCTTGCTACTTGTTTGTCATAGGATGTCCAGCACTGTAGCTTGCTGGTCGTTGAGTGGAGCTGTGTCTTGGTGTTGGGATGGATGTCTCTGGGAGATTTTTGCTGTTTGATATTACGTGGAGCTTGGAGGTCTCTGGTGGACCAATGTCCTGAACTTGGCTCTCCCACCTCAGAGGTACAGTCCTGATGCCTGGCTGGAGCACCAAGAGCCTGTCATCCACATGGCTCAGAATAAAAGGGAGAAAAACGAAAGAAAGAAAAAGATAAGATAAAATAAAATTAAATAAGTTATTAAAATAAAAAACAAAAAATAATTATTAAAAAAATTTTTTAAGTAATTAAAAAGAAAGAAAGAAAGAACAACCAAACCAAAAAACAAATTCACCAGTCATAACAAGCAATGAAAACTGTACTAAAAAAAACAAAGAAAAAAATGGACAGACAGAACCCTAGGACAAATGGTGAAATCAAAGCTATACAGACAAAATGACACAGAGAAGCATACACATACACACTCACAAAAAGAGAAAAAGGGGGAAAAAATATCATTGCTCCCAAAGTCTACCTCCTGAGTTTGTGATGGTTCGTTGTCTATTCAGGTATTCCACAGATGCAGGGTACATCAAGTTGATTCTGGCAATTTAATCTGCTGCTCCTGAGGCTGCTGGGAGAGATTTCCCTTTCTCTTCTTTGTTCACACAGCTCCTGGGGTTCAGCTTTGGATTTGGCTCCACCTCCGCGTGTACATCATCTGAGGGCATGTGTTCTTCGCTCAGCCAATACTGGGTTAAAGGAGCAGCTGCTTCGTTGGCTCTGCCTCACTCAGGCCCTGGGGGAGGGAGGGTACGGATGCAGGGCGAGGCTGCAGCGGCAGAGGCTGGAGTGGCATGACGTTGCACCAGCCTGAGGTGCACCGTGTGTTCTCCCTGGGAAGTTGTCCCTGGATCACGGGACCCTGGCAGTGGTGGGCTGCACAGGCTCCCAGGAGGGGAGGTGTGGAGAGTGACCTGTGCTTTCACACAGGCTTCTTGGTGGCTGCAGCAGCAGCCTTAGTGTCTCTTGCCCATCTCTGGGGTCCGCACTGATAGCCACAGCTCGTGCATGTCTCTGTAGCTCCTTTAAGCAGAGCTCTTAATCCCCTCTCCTCGCACACCAGGAAACGAAGAGGCAAGAAAAAGTCTCTTGCCTCTTCGGCAGTTCCAGATCTTTTCCTGGACTCCCTCCCGGCTAGCCGTGGTGCAGTAGCCCCCTTTAGGCTCTGTTCACGCAGCCAACCCCAGTCCTCTCCCTGGGATCTGACCTCCAAAGCCCGAGCCTCAGCTCCCAGCCCCCGCCCGCCCCGGCGGGTGAGCAGACAAGCCTCTCGGGTTGGTGAGTGCTGGTCGGCACCAATCCTCTGTGCAGGAATCTCTCTGCTTTGCCCTCTGCACCCCTGTTGCTGCACTCTCCTCCATGGCTCCAAAGCTTCCCCACTCCGCCACCCGCATTCTCTGCCCGCGAAGGGACTTCCTAGTGTGTGTAAACCTTTCCTCCTTCACAGCTTCCTCCCACTGGTGCAGGTCCCATCCCTATTCTTTTGTCTCTGTTTTGCTTTTTTCTTTTGCCCTACTCAGGTACGTGGCGAGTTTCTTGACTTTTGGGAGGTCTGAGGTCTTCTGCCAGCATTCAGTCGGTATTCTGTAAGAGTTGTTCCACATGTAGATATATTTCTGATGTATTTGTGGGGAGGAAGGTGATCTCCACAACTTACTCTTCCACCATCTTGAAGCTTTTCCTGTAGACTTTTTGATGTTGGCCATTCTGACCAGTGTGAGGTGATACCTCATTGTAGTTTTGATTTGCATTTCTATAATAATTAGTGATGATGTGCCTCTTTTCACATGCTTGTTGGCCATCTGTATGTCTTCTTTGGAGAAATGTCTTTTTAGATATTCTGCCCATTTTTTGATTGGGTTGTTTGTTTTTTGATATTGAGCTGCATGAGGTGTTCGTAGATTTTGGAGATTAATCCTTTGTCGGTTATGTGGTTTGCAAATATTTTCATCCATTCACTGGGTTGTCTTTTCATTTTGTTTATGGTTTCCTTTGCTGTGAAAAAGCTTTGGAGTTTAATTAGACCCCTTTTGTTTGTTTTTATTTCCATTAGTCTAGGAGACAGATCAAAAAAGACCTTGCTGCAATTTGTATCAAAGAGTGTTCTTTCTGTGTTTTCCTCTAAGAGTTTTATAGTATCAGGTCTTACATTTAGGTCTTTAATCCATTTTGAGTGTATTCTTGTGTATGGTGTTAAAGAATGTTCTAATTTCATTCTTTTACAAGTAGATGTCTAGTTTTCCCATCACCGTTTATTGAAGAGACTCTGTTTTCTCCATTATATAGTCTTGCCTCCTTTGTTATAGATTAATTGACCATAGGTGTGTGGGTTTATTTCTGGGCTGTCTATCCTGTTCCATTGATCTATATTTCTGTTTTTGTGCCAGTACCATACTCTTTTGATGACTATAGCTCTGTAGTATAGTCTGAAGTCAGGGAGCCGGATGCTTCCAGCTCCATTTTTCTTTCTCAAGATTGCTTTGGACATTCATTTTGTTATAGTTCTGTGAAAAATGAAATTGGTAATTTGATAGGAATTGCACTGAATCTGTAGATTGCCTTGGGTAGTACAGTCATTTTGACAATATTGATTCTTCCAATCCAAGAACATGGTATATCTTTCCATCTATTTGTGTCTTCTTTGATTTCTTTCATCAGCATCTTATAGTTTTCAGAGTACAGGTCTTTTCCTCCCCAGGTGGGTTTATTCCTAGGTATTTTATTCTTTTTGATGTGATGGTAAATGGGATAGATTCTTTAATTTCTTTTTCTGGTCTTTTGTTGTTAGTGTATAGAAATTCAGCAGATTTCTGTGTATCAATTTTGTATCTGTAATTCAACTTTACCAAATTCATTGATGAGCTCTAGTAGTTTTCTGGTAGCACCTTTAGGATTCTCTATGTATAGTATCATGCTTCAAGCAGTGACAGTTTTACTGCTTTTCCAGTTTGGATTCCTTTTATTTCTCTGATTGCCGTAGCTGGGACTTTCAATACTGTGTTGAATAAAAGTGGCGAAGGTGGACATTCTTGTCTTGTTCCTGATCTTAGAGGAAATGCTTTCAGCTTTTCACCATTGAGTATGATGTTAGCTGTAGGTTTGTCATATATGGCCTTTATTATGTTGAGGTATGTTCCCTGTATGCCCACTTTCTGGAGACTTTTATCATAAATCGTTGTTGAATTTCATCAAAAGCTTTTTCTGCATCTATTGAGATGACCACATGGTTTGTAATTCTTCCATATGTTAATGTGGTGTATCACACTGACTGATTTGTGGATATTAAGAAATCCTGCATCCTTGGGACAAACTTGATCATGGTGTATGGTCCTTTTTAATGTATTGTTGGATTTGGTTTGCTAGTATTTTGTTGAGTATTTTTGCGTCTATTCATCAGCTATATTGGCCTCTAATTTTCTTTTTTTCTGGTGTATTAGTCTGATTTTGGTATCAGGGTGATGGTGGCCTTGTAGAATAAGTTTGGTAGTGTTCCTTCCTCTGCAGTTTTTTGGAATAGTTTCAGAAGGATCAGTGTTAATTCTTGTGTAAATGTTTGGTAGAATTCGCCTGTGAGGCCATCTGGTCCTGGACTTTTGTTTGTTGGGAGTTTTAATAACAGTTTCATTTTCAGTTCTTGTTATTGGTCTATTCATATTTTCTATTTCTTCCTGGTTCAGTCTTGGGAGATTGTACCTTTCTAAGAATTTGTCCATTTCTTCTATGTTGTCCATTTTATTGGCATATAGTTGCTTGTAGTAGTCTCTTATGATCCTTTGTATTTCTGTGGTGTCCATTTTAACTTCTCTTTTTTCATTTCTAATTTTATTATCTGTGTCCTCTCCTTTTTTTTTTCTTGATCAGTCTGGCTCAAGGTTCATCAATTTTGTTTATCTTTCCAAGAAGCAATTTTTAGTTTTGTTGATCTTTTCTAGTTTTTCTTAGTCTCTATTTCATTTATTTCTGCTCTGTTCTTTATAATTTCGTTCCTTCTAACTTTGGGTTTTGTTTGTTGTTCTTTAGTTGCTTTAGGTGTAATGTTAGTTTGTTTGAGAGTTTTCTTGTGTCTTAAGGTAAGATTGTATTGCTATAAACTGCCCTCTTAGAGCTGCTTTTGCTGAATCCCATAGGTTTTGGATCGTTGTGTTTTCATTGTCATTTTCCTCTAGGTATTTTTTGATTTCCTCTGAGTTTTTCAGTGATTCATTGGTTTCTTAGTAGCATATTGTTTAGCCTCCATGTATTTGTTTTTTGCAGTTTTTTTTTCTTGTAGTTAATTTCTAATCTCATTGCGTTTTGGTTGGAAAAGTTGCTTGATATGACTTCAGTTTTCTTAAATTTACCAAGGCTCTCTTTGTTGCCCAGCATGTGATCTATCCTGCAGAATGTTCCATGTGCACTTGAAAGGAATGTGTATTCTGCTGCTTTGAGATGGAATGCTTATAAATAACAATTAAGTCCATCCAGCCTAATGTGTCATTTAAGTCTTGTTATTCCTTACTGATTTTCTGTCTGCATGATGTAAATAGGGTATTACAGTCCCCCACTAGTATTGTGTTACTGTTGATTTCTCCTTTTATGGCTGTTAGTATTTGCCTTATATACTGAGGTGCTCCTATGTTGGGTGCATATATAATTGTTATACCTTCTTGGATTGATCACTTGATCATTATGTAGTGTCGTTCTTTGTCTCTTGTAACAGTCTTTATTTTAAAGTCTATTTTGTCTGATATGAGTATTGCTACTCCAGCTTTCTTTTGATTTCCATTTGCCTGGAATAACTTTTTCCATTCCCTCACTTTCAGTCTGTATGTGTCCCTAGGTCTGAAGTGGGTCTCTTGTAGACAGCATACATACAGGTCTTGTTTTTGTATCCCTGCAGCCAGTCTACGTCTTTTGGTTGAAGCATTTAATCCATTTATGTTTTAGGTAATTATTGATATGTATGTTCTTACTGCCATTTTGTTAATTGTTTTGAATTTGTTTTTGTAGGTCTTTTTTTCTGCCTTTACTATTTTGTTGTCTTGTGATTTGATGACTATTTTTAGTTTTGTGTTTGGATTCCTTTTTCTTATTTGTGTGTATATCTATATTTTGTTTTGCAGTTACCATGAGGTTTTGATATAGCAATCTATATATATACATAATTGGTTTAAGTTGCTGATCTCTTAATTTCAAATGCATTTCCAGTATCCTGCATTTGTACTCTCCTATCCTCACGATTATTGACTTAGATATCATATGTGTGTGTGGATGATTTCCTACCTTTACTGGATGTTTTTCCTTTACCAGTGAGCTTTCCCATTCATAATTTTCTTGTTTCTAGTTGTGACCTTTTCTTTTATTCCTAGGGAAGTTCCTTAGCATTTGTTGTAGAGCTGGCTTGGTGGTGCTGAATTCTCTTAGCTTTTGCTTGTCTGTAAAGCTTTTGATTTCTCTGTCAAATCTGAACGAGAGCCTTGCTGAGTATTCTTGGTTGTAGGTTTTTCCCTTTAATCACTTTAAGTATAGCATGCCACTCCCTTCTGGTCTGCAGAGTTTCTGTTGAAAAATCAGCTGATAACATTATGGGGGTTCCTTTGTATGTTTTGTTGCTTTACTCTCGATGCTTTTAATATTTTTTTTTGTCTTTAATTTTTGTCAGTTTGATTACAGTGTATCTTAGCATGTTCCTCCTTGGGTTGATCCTGAATGGTACTCTCTGCACTTCCTAGACTTGGGTGACTGCTTCCTTTCCCATGTTAGGGAAGTTTTCAGCTATTATCTATTGAAATATCTTCTCAGGCCCTCTGTCTCTCTTCCTTCTGGGATCCCTATAGTGCAAATGCTGGTGCATTTGATGTTGTCCCAAAGGTCTCTTAGATTTCCACATTTCTTTTCATTCTTTATTCTGTTCCAAGGCAGTTATTTCCATCATTCTGTCTTCCAACTCACTTATCTGTTCTTCTGCCTCATTTATTCTGCTATTAATTCTTTCTAGTGTAATTTTCATTGCAGTTATTGTATTCTTCATCTCTGATTGGTTGTTCTTTATTTTTTCTAATTCTTTGTTGAAAACTTCTTATAACTTCTTGCTCTGTGCATCCATTCTTTTCCTGAATTGTTGAATCATCTTTACGGTCATTACTCTGAACTCTTTCTCAGGTAGACTGCCTATCTCCATGTCACTGGTTGTTCTTCTGGGGTTTTATCTTGTTCCTTTGTCTGGAACATATTCCTCTGCCATCTCATTTTGTCTGAACTTTTATTTGTATTTTTATGTATGTGGAAGGTTAGTTATGTTTCTTGACCTGGGAGAAGTGTCCCTCTGTGGGGGATGTCCTATGTGTTCAAGCAGTACACCCCCCTCTCATCACCCAATCTTCAGGTACCAACTGGTCCAAGGGTAGGTTCTGATGTGTATGTAGACTCAATTCCACAAGCTTTGGGACTGTATATTTCTTACTTCTGGTTTCTGCCTCCTGGTAGGTGAGGCTAGTCTAGAGGATTTTATAGACTTCCTGGTGGGAGGGACCAGTACCTGCCCATTGGTGGGTGGAGTTGGGTCTTGGTCCTCTAGTGGGCAGGGCCATGTAAATGGGCATGTCTACCGGTGGCTCTGAGCTCAGGAGGTCTTTAGGCAGCCTGTCTGTTAATGAGTGGGACTGTGTTCCCACCCTGTTTGTTGTTTGGCCTGAGGGATCCGAGCACTGGAGCCTACAGGCTGTTGGGTGGGGCCAGGTCTTGGTGCTAATATCCCAAGCAAGATGTCAGCCTTCAGATGAATACTCCAGATATGTTTGTCACCAGCTTTTATGTCCCAAGAGAAAGCCAGAGCCAACCTCCCTTCAACCCAGGAGACCATCCAAGACCAGCAGGCAGGTTTGGCCCAGGCTCATATGAAGTCACTGTTTTTGCCCTGGGTCCTGTTGTGCACAAGACCTTGTGTGTGTCCTCCAAGAGTGGTGTCTCTGTTTCCCCCATTCCTGTGGAGCTCCTGTGATCAAGACCCACTGGACTTCAAAGCCAAATGCCCTTGGGGGTCTTCATCCAGACCCCCGAGACTTGGGAGCCTGATGTAGGGCTCAGAACTCTGAGTCCCATGGGAGAACTTCTGTGATATAATTATTCTCCAGTTTGTGAGTTGCCCACCCCTGGGGGCTATGGAGTTTGATTATATCATGAGTGTGCCCCTCCTGCCATCTTGTTGTGATTTCTTTTTTGTCTTTGGATGTAGAATATCTCTTTGGTAGGTTCCAGTCTTTTTCATTGATGGTTGTTCAGCAGTTAGTTGTGTTTTTGGTGTTCTCGTGGGAGGAGGTGAGCTCAAGGTCTTCTACTCTGTAATCTTATCTTCTTTCCTGGTGCATGGGCCTGAGGGCAGATGGGGCTTTGGCCAGTGGTGTCCCTCATGAGTGTAGTAGCATTGTGGTTGTGGGTGGGGTTGGTGGTTGTGCTACTCTCTCCTTGGTTTCCGGGGAAGCTCAGTGATGGCAGAGGGAGGAGATGCTGAGTTCAGCCTCTGCAGGGACCCAGGCTTCATGCTGGGATGGTGTTAGGGCCACTCTACCCTCAGTCACTTGTGGACGGAGATGGGGATGCCAGGGATGGGGCGGAGCAGGATGGAGGAAGTGGGGCGTGAGTAGGCGGTGGAGGACGGCTGCTCCACTGAGAGCTTCCACCTTCTACCATGCGTGTCACTGTTGAATATATTTTTACTATCAATATATATTGAAATAATGTAGAAACTGATTAAATATGTATTACCTTATTTACATATAAATATTAAAGTCCAATCCCATTTGAAGCACTGTGTCCAACAAAGATGATGTGATGTATGCCTCCTGTAGTGGTTTCCACCTGGGCTCTGTAGATTATCACTACCCTATCCCCCAGGAGTTGCCTCACTGTGCAGAATCCATATCTGTCACTCACTCTTGAGTGAGTGTAGCTCCTAACTGATACATTTTATATTCAGTAGTACTGAGTAAAGCTTTGTTTAAAGAAAGCTTCCAAATATACAGTCACTGTGGCAGCCACATATTTTGAACTATCCGAGTGTCCATGTAATTTTGTTGTTTTCAATAGAAATTACTTATTAAATATATGTTTAAATGTATTTTTCTTTTCTATAACTGTAAATTATTGAATACAAATGAATTTGCAAATAAGAAAAATATATGTTATCAAAGATTGAAATTGAGTCAAAAAATAAATTATTTCAAAGGTTTGGCTTTTTTCTCTTCCTTGAACTTTCTGTTGCTTTCTAATCTGGAGATTCAAAGGAAAACTGTGATAGTAAACTAATTTTTATTAAATTCTTAATGACTAATAACACTGCTTAGCTTTTCAAAGGATAGTACATAAAACTTTTAAAAGCCAAACCTCCCATTTCATGAAATTTGTAACTGAAAATATAAGTATATGGAAAAATCATTATCTTGCAAAATTTGCTAATAAAGAGAAGGAAAAAATACTATTTATCTTGAACCTGGAGAGTACCAGCTTAACATTTCAAGCCATTTCCATTCCAGAAATTAACAGTGTGAAAAATCACCATGAATAAGAGTCTGCAGACATACACTATAGCAGTAGATCCCCAAGAACTGCACATAATAGAACAAGCAGAGGATATGAAATAAATAAATTGAAAATTATCAAACAAAAAGAGAAATTGAAAATATAAAAGAATAGGGTATAATAAAAAAGGATAACATTTTTGCTATGACATATATATGTATGCATGCTACTTTAAAAAATTCATCCTCCCTAGGACTTTCTGTTCCTGAGCCTGAGAATTCAGAGGTTTTGATTAAATGCGTCTGGATGGACCCAGGCATGAGCTTCCTTGAGAAGTCTCTTCAATGATTCTAATGTGTTGCCAGGGCCAAGAACCACAAATGTGGGAGATTTGAACAACATAATTTTAATTTGATGAACATCTGTAAAACTCTGCACTCCACACTTACCAAAGGTATCTGTGCAATGACTAATTATAGGTATAATTTATATTCTTGTTGTTATGTTAAGTATTCCTACAGGTTAGCCAGTACCCATTCCTGAGTCATGTAAGATTATCACTTATTTTCCAAGACCATTACCTTGGGCCTGGTTCACAAGAGCCTGGAAAAGACCGACAGAGGCATGCCAAGAGTTTCTCTTGTTCCTTCCAGTTTCTTTTCTTATTAGCATCAGCTCTAACTCACAGCCATGACTCCTTCAGCTGAAGGCAAGCTAGTGTTAGTTCTTTAGAAACTATTGATGCTGTTTATACTTGGGATGAGTGGCAAAAGTCCACCTTCCCAAGGGTTTCTCACAGGCCTCTGTAACATTTTTATCCTAAGAGAGGGATATATTTTGCATATAATTGATGATAATTATGTTTAAAAACAAGTCGTTGATGTCTTATAGAAGAAAATTATATTCCTGCTTCAGTCATTACAGACTACCTTGAGAAAAGAAATTAGGAGATATATTTATTCTCAAGTTATTTCTAATATATTTCTAATGCTTTTTCTGTATAAAAGTTCTTTTTGACTATGTCTTTTGTGTAAATAAATTACTTCTCTGGAGAAAAAAATTAGGTATGCTTTGTCACATTTTATCATGTGATTATATCAAAGACTAAATAAGAACTTTTCTAAATATTTCCAGTAAAATGTTGAATTAAGTTTTCATGCTGTTAAATGAATTAGTTAATATTTCTCCCTTTACTGAATTATAGAGAAGTCATTATTTAAATCTTAATGATAAAAAATTTAAATCTTAATAGCTAACAGTTATTAAGCATTTACTATGTGCCACTCTTGTAAATAATTTTTATTACCTCATTAAATCCTTGTAATAATAGCATCAAGGAATATATTCTCATGTGAAAAGGGGAATGATATTGCTTATTTTATGAGTTTTGTTGTGAGGTTTGAGTTAAAATGATGCACGATTTAGCAAATAGTAGAATTAAGTAAATTATTTTTGTTAATATACTCTTCATCTTAGTTTATACATTAGAAAACTAAGGTTTAAATAGTTTAAAAATTGGCTAGTCTGAAGTTACACACCTACTGTATGGTGGAGGAGCTGGAAACAAATTCGTAACTGCCTGAATCTGGAACATGAACCTTTGACTGATGTGCTATTGCCTATCTGGTCTGTCATGTACAATTCTTAAAGTATACCATATTTACTGTACAGTTTAGACTCTATCCTGAAAAAAGGACTTCAAACACTTTTCTTGTTAGGAAGGAGCTACATTATCTTGTTTGAAGATTATCCCTTTCTAGACTTCTTTTCCAAAAATGATATGATCCAGAACTCTGGATCCTTGGAGTTCTAAAGGTAACCCTCTGCATTCAGGGCGAGCAGTAATACACTAATGTGTTTCTCGGTCCTTAAAAAAATTCCTCCTCATGACTGTCACCATTATTAATTGAGATTTCTCAAATGCCTTGGAATGAATTAGGAATGCACTATGAAAAAGATGGCAAAGAGTTCTTTCTATTAGCCTAAAGGAATTTTAAAACACATCAATACACTGGTTTGTGACTGATTTCCAGGCTCTATGTTTATCAGAGTTCCCTAAACAAATCACAAATGCTGTTAGCCTACAGGAGATATTAAAATTTGGATCAATCCTTAGATGAGAGTATAATGGATTGTCATTTAACAACTTTTTCGCTGGAAAGAAATGAAGTAAAAAGTAATAAAGCAGCATTCTCACAGTATGCATAACTAGTAAATACATAATATTTCATATCGTGACAAATAATTATTAAGCCCCCTGGTATTCATTAGACTACCATTAATGGTAATGAAATTCTGTATTTATATAGATATTATATGTAACTTCAGGAATTTTATTATAACCTTATATGAATATATTTACTGTTTGAGACAGGTAGGTGGATGTTTGCAGTGACTACATGCTGAAGAGTTGAGATAACATTTTTCAGATCAACCATTTTTTTCTCCTTATTTGTCATTGTTAAAGAGAAAACATCTATTTTAAAAATTTTATTCTTTGAAAAAAATACCTTAAGTGAAACATTACGTAACTTGGTAAAGCGTATTTTCTGTTTCTGCTAGTTATACACTTTAGTTGTTTTTTTAATGAAAAGAGAAGAGATGGGCAAAGATGAAACTGCTTGCATGGCTGGGTTCCTGGGCTCTCTGCAGCATCTAACGCTGGGCCCTGTTCTCTCATCCCTCATTGCCTGCCCATGTGCAAAGTAAGTGGCAAAGCTAGGAACTGCCATCTGTTTGGACTGCTCCTCATGTCCTGCTGGCACAGTGAGGTCCATTTTGCAGTTCAAGGCCTGATGTAACCACCAAATTCTCTGCAAAGCCAACTGACATAGCAAAACCAGGCACTTCCTCTTTTAGGTTTTTGTAGCACTTATATACCTCTGATAAAACACACAGTCACTTACGTTCTGATTGTTGGCTTATACAGATGATACCTTATTAGACTGAGAGCTCTCTTGAGCACAGAAATTTTTTTTAAAGCACATGGAGTTTCAAGTATAGTAAGTACTCTATAAATGTTTGTTATTATTTTTTTTATTTCTAACAGTACATAGCTCAGTCATGTTGGTGAAGTGAACTGAATCTATTATCTAGTATGTGTTAGGCATTGTCTTTGCTGCTTTTAATATAAACCAACTCACTGAATCTTTTTTTTTTAATAAATTTATTTATTTTTGGCTGTGTTGGGTCTTTGTTGTTGTGCATGGGCTTTCTCTAGTTGCGGTGAGCGGGGGCTACTCTTCATTGCAGTGTGCAGGCTTCTCATTGCAGTAGCTTCTCTTGTTGCGGGGCACGGGCTCTAGGCGCGCAGACTTCAGAAGTTGTGGTGTGCAGGCTTCAGTAGTTGCAGCGTGTGGGCTTGAGTAGTTGTGGCACACAGACTCAGTAGTTGCGGCTTGCGGGCTCTAGAGTGCAGCCACAGTAGTTGTGGAGCATGGGCTTAGCTGCTCTGCGGCCTGTGGGATCTTCCTGGACCAGGACTTGAACCTCTGTCTCCTGCATTGGCAGGTGGATTCTTAACCACGGCGCCACCAGGGAAGCCCCAACTCACTGAATCTTAATCACAACACTTTTATTGTGGTCAAGATTTTTTTTTTAATCTTCACAAATAGCTATGGAAATAGAACTCTGAGAGATGGATTGACTCCTGGGTCATGCAGTTAAAAATAGTGGTGGAATGAGGTTCAAGCCCAGGCTTTTCTAACTCAAAAATCCACCTGTTTTTCCTAAGCCACACTGCCTCCCAACAGAAAGGTTTGAAAACTTTTTATCTATCTATCTATTTTTAAAGAGTGGTATTAGTTTCTTAAAAGGCAGAGTATAACTGACTATGTTATGTATTTGGAACTAAATATATTATTATCAAGTATATTGAAAAAAAAATCTGTGGCAGCTCTCTTGGAAGGCGTCTTTATTGCCTGGCTAGAGCTACAAGGAAGGGGACAGACCCCACTTTGGTAAAAGAGAACAGGGAAAGGCCATAAACAAAGAAAGACAGACTTGTAGTTTATTTTGTATTTTTTTAAAATAAATACACTTTACATTAAAATAAAAAATCTGTGGCAGCACTGGAAAGGATAACATCAATGGGCCATGTGGTTGAAGAATTTCTAGAAGATGAGACACCGATGAAATCAGTGATCCAGCAAAGCCAGCTTGTACTGAATCTTGATATTGGCAAAGAACAGGGTCCCTTTGAAATCTTCCGGGACAAGGCTTTCCTATTCCCCAAGTTTGGACCTGCCAGACTGGACGGCTCAAAATAGTCTGACAAGATGCATGCCCAACTTTTACCAGTGGTTTTCTATCTAGAAGGAGAGGAAAGTGTTATTCTTTAGAAACTTCTGATTTGTCTGAATGTCCTATCAAAAATAAAAATTTCCATTTTGTAATACATAAAGAATCAAAGGACTTTCAAGTTCAAACACCACATATTATTGTTTTGAAACGTCCTAAACAGCTCACCACAGATACCATTAAATCTGTCAGAAACAAGGTGACTTAGTCCTAACCACCAAGAAGGGTGGAAAGGATCATCACCCTAGGGTAGCATGGCTGGGTTCAATTCTTTTTATTCTCCTTTTACTTGAATGGAAAATCCATCATTGCTGGATTATGAATGAGTTATTCAAACCCGTGGAGTTTTTATTTGGATAATCTGGATTTGGTTCCTAGTTTTGCTACTTACTTAGCTGTGTACCTTATCTTCATGTCTTCTCTGAGCCTTTGGCTTTCTGTTTGTAAAATGAAGTCAGTGATACCAGTCTTGCAAGATTATTGTGATACTTCAATATGTAATGTGTATCAAACAGCAGGCACTCAATAAAGGGTAGCTTTTCTCATTATCACATAGCTCTCCAAGTTAGTGTTGCACTTCTCAAACTTTTTTATTTTTTAAAAATTTTTATTGCAATATAGTTGACTTACAATGTTGTGTTACTTTCAGGTGTATAGCAAGGTGATTCAGTAATATATAATTGAGTGGGCCAAAAGATTTGTTTGTTTCTGCAAGCTCTAGTACCACTTAGTTGTCTTTAACTTCATTTGAAACAATTTTGGTAGATTGTATGTGACTGCAGTCATTATCAACGTGCGTTTAAAAAAGGACTTATCAAGGTACTTTCCTGGTGGTCCAGTGGTTGGGACTTCACCTTCCAATGCAGGGTGTGTGGGTTCGATCCCTGGTCAGGGAACTAGGATCCCGCATGCCTCGTGGCCAAGGAACTAAAAACATAGAGCAGAAGCAATATTGTAACAAATTCAATAAAGACTTTAAAAATGTTCCACATCAAAAAAAAAACTTTAAAAAAATAAATTAGGGCTTCCCTGGTGGCTCAGTGGTTAAGAATCTGCCTGCCAAAGCAAGGGACATGGGTTCGAGCCCTGGCCCGGGAAGATCCCACATACTGCGGATCAACTAAGCCTGTGTGCCGCAACTACTGAGCCTGAGCTCTAGAGCCTGCAAGCCACAACTACTGAGCCCACGTGCCACAACTACTGAAGCCTGCATGCCTAGAGCCTGTGCTCCACAACAAGAGAAGCCACGACAATGAGAAGCCCGCGCACCACAACGAAGAGTACCCCTGCTCACTGCAACTAGAGAAAGCCCACGCACAGCAACGAAGACCCAACACAGCCCCCCAAAATTAATTAATTAATTGTAAATAAAGAAATAAATTTTTAAAAGGACTTATCAAAATTGGTAAATTTTTGTGTAGCCATTTTAATATTAAAGATGGAAGAAAAAAAGCAACATTTTCAGCACATTGTGCTTTATTATTTGAAGAAAGGTAAAAATGCAACTGAAATGCAAAAAAAGATTTGTGCAGCGTATGGAGAATTTTCTGTGACTAATCGAACGTGTCAGAAGTGGTTTGTGAAGTTTTGTGCTGGAGATTTCTCGCTGGACGATGCTCCACGGTCAGGTAGACCAGTTGAAGTTGATAGCAATCAAATCGAAATGATAATTGAGAACAATCAATGTTATACCATGCAGGAGATAGCTGACATACTCAAAATATCCAAATCAAGTGTTGAAAATCATTTGCACCAGCTTGGTTATGTGAATTGCTTTGATGTTTGGGTTCCACATAAGTTTATTTTTTATTTTTGTTTATTTTATTTTATTTTTTAAATTTATTTTTGGCTGTGTTGGGTCTTTGTTGCTGTGCGTAGGCTTTCTCTAGTTGCAGTGAGTGGGGTCTACTCTTCGTTGTGGTGCGCAGGCTTCTCATTACAGTGACTTCTCTTGTTTCAGAACAAGGGCTCTAGGTGTGCGGGCTTCAGTAGTTGTGGCATGCAGGCTCAGTAGTTGTGGTACATGGGCTTAGTTTCTCCACAGCATGTGGGATCTTCCCAGACCAGGGATCGAACCTGTGTCCCTGCATTGGCAGGTGTATTCTTAACCACTGTGCCACCAGGGAAGTCCATGGATTCCACATAAGTTTAGTGAAAAAAGCCTTCTTGACTGTATTTGCGCATGCAATTCTTTACTTAAATGTAATGAAAACATTCCGTTTTTAAAACAAATTGTGACAGGAGATGAAAAGTGGATACTGTACAACAATGTGGAACAGAAGAGATTGTGGGGCAAGCGAAATGAACCACCACCAACCACACCAAAGGCTCATCTTCATCCAAAGAAGATGATGTGTATATGGTGAGATTGGAAGGGAGTCCTCTATTATGAGCTCCTTCTGGAAAAGCAAATGATTAATTCCAACAAGTACTGCTCCCAACTAGATCAACTGAAAGCAGCACTCGACAAAAAGTGTCCAGAATTAGTCAAGAGAAAATGCATAATCTTCCATCAGGATAACGCAAGATCGCATGTTTCTTTGATGACCAGGCAAAAACTGTTACAGCTTAGCTGGGAAATTCTGATTCATCTGCTGTATTCACCAGACATTGCACCTTTGGATTTCCATTTATTTCGGTCTTTACAAAATTCTCTTAATGGAAAAAATTTCAATTCCCTGGAAGACTGTAAAAGGCACCTGGAACAGTTCTTAGCTCAAAAAGATGAAAAGTTTTGGGAAGATGGAATTGTGAAGTTACCTGAAAAATGGCAGAAGGTAGTGGTACAAAAGAATGAATACGTTGTTCAAGAAAGTTCTTGAAATTGAAGAAGGCACTTTTTGGCCCACCATATATATATCCATATATATCTATATATATGGATATATATATTCTTTTTTTAAGATTCTTTTCCATAATTGATTATCACAAGATACTGAGTATAGTTCCTGTGCTATACAGTAGGACCTTGTTGGTTATCTATTTTATATATAGTAGTGTGTATATGTTACTCTCAAGATCCTAATTTATCTTTCCCCACCTTCCTCTTTGGTAACCATAAGTTTGTTTTCTATTTCTGTTCTATAAATAAGTTCATTTGTATCATTTTTTTTAGATTCCACATATAAGTGATATCATGTGATATTTGTCTTCTCTGACTTCACTTAGTATGATAATTTCTTGGTTCATCCATGTTACTGCAAATGGTATTAAATTTTTTTTGTGGCTGAGTAATATTCCATTGTGTACATGTACCACATCTTCTTTATCCATTCATCTGTCAATCGACATTTAGGTGCTTCCATGTTTTGGCTATTGTAAATAGTGTTGCACTTTTTGAGAATTCACAGTTCCAAACCCTTTAGCCCTTCAGTACTACATTTAAGCATCATCTTTGCAGAGGGGAGAGTGAGGGGAACTGTCAATTCCCTAATAGAATATATACTAATAGAATTCATCTTTATCGCCATCATCACCATGATTTCTTGGTGTGCCAGGGAGTGTACCAAGTGTTTAACGTATACCAATTGACGTTAATTTTCCCAACGTTCCTGAGACAGGTACTATTATCATTACTGTCATTTTTCAGTTGGGGAAAAGGAGATAGAGGGGTAAAGAATTTGCACATGGTCACATAACTAAAGTTGTGGAACTGGGGTTCAAACTTGGGCAATATGGCTACACAGCTCATGTTCTTAGCCCACCATATTACCTCATCACTCTAAGTTAGAAGGCATATTCTGTAGTCTGTAATGTTGATTCATAGAGAATCTAATTTTAACCTGGTAATGTCTATTAGCTGCTATTTTTGGTATATTTGTCAGATCGGCTATTCTAATAACTCCTTTCCTGGCTGCATGTGTAATTTGGACTCAAATATATAAAAACTCAAAAACTGGTGGATGCCAACAAAATATTGGCTGGCCAAAAAGTTCTTTCGGTTTTTAAGTAAAAGTAAAAGACGCTTTTCATTTTCACCTAGAACTTTCTTGAACAATGTATTCACCCTTTTGTTCCACTACCTCTGCCATTTTTCAGGCAACTTCACAATTCCATCCTCCCAAAACTTTTCATCTTTTTGAGCTAAGAACTGTTCCAGGTGCCTTTTACAGTCTTCCAGGGAATTGAAATTTTTCCCTTAAGAGAATCTTGTAAAGACCAAAATAAATGGAAATCCAAAGGTGCAATGTCTGGTGAATACAGCAGATGAATCAGAATTTCCCAGCTAAGCTGTAACAGTTTTTGCCTGGTCATCAAAGAAACATGCGATCTTGCGTTATCCTGATGGAAGATTATGCATTTTCTCTTGACTAATTCTGGACACTTTTTGTCGAGTGCTGCTTTCAGTTGGTCTAGTTGGGGGCAGTACTTGTTGGAATTAATCATTTGCTTTTCCAGAAGGAGCTCATAATAGAGGACTCCCTTCCAATCTCACCATATACACATCACCTTCTTTGGTTGAAGGCCAGCCTTTGGTGTGGTTGGTGGTGGTTCATTTCGCTTGCCCCATGATCTCTTCTGTTCCACATTGTTGTACAGTATCCACTTTTCATCGCCTGTCACAATTTGTTTTTAAAAACAGAATGTTTTCATTACATTTAAGTAGAGAATCACATGCAGAAATACAGTCAAGAAGGTTTATGTGGAACTCATCAAAGCGGTTCACATCACCAGGCTGGTGCAAATGATTTTCAGTGGTTGATATGGATATTTTGAGTATGGCAGCTATCTCCCGCATGGTATAAGGTTGATTGTTCTCAATTATTGTTTCGATTTGATTGCTATCAACTTCAGCTGGTTTACCTGACACCAGCATTGTCCAACAAGAAATCTTTAGCACAAAACTTCGCAAACCACTTTTGACATGTTCAGTCAGTCACAGCACCTTCTCCGTACACTGCACAAATCTTTTTTTTTGTTTCAGTTGCGTTTTTACCTTTCTTGAGATAATAAAGCATAATATGCTGAAAATGTTGCTGTTTTTCTTCCATCTCCAATATTAAAGTGGCTACACAAAAATTCACCAATTTTGATGAGTAATATTTTAAAATGCATGATGATATGACAGTTGTCACAATCTAACAAAATTGTTTCAAATGAAATTAAAGTAAACTAAGTGCCACTAGGGCCATCTTAGAGAAAAAGCAAATGAACCTTTTGGCCAATCCAATAGTTGTTTATAGTTGACATATGTTATCTGTGTTCTATATGTTTGAGGGCTGGTTGGTTCTAAAGTACCATACCTTATTTGGACTTTAGTTAAAGCAGTAAGCTCTGCTCATATTAATGTTATGTAATTGTTAATATTTCTTCTTGTTGACTAGTCTATCTGTAAGTAAAGCTCGAAATTGATCTGGCGATTTTAGATCTATCAGGCCCAGGAGGTAAGAGAAAAAAATGTAAATGTTTTTGTCATGATATCAGCTGAATCCTTCACGTGTGTGAAAGAGAGAAAAATGACTCTGATTTCTTGCGTTGGTGGACTTGAGTGCCTGGAACTGAAATAAAGGAGCAGGTTTAGGGGGAAAGATAAGGAATTTCCTTTCATACAAATTGAGTTTCCTTTGAGGTACAGAGGTAAAGACATGTTGAGGAGCCCCTTAAAATTCTTTCAAACTTCTTCCATCAGTTTTGGAGCATTTCTTCACTTCTTGGCACAATAGGATATTCCAGGCTTAACTATAACTTCCTTGCCCCAGCCATGGAATGACCCACTTCTCCAAGGAGTTGTGGTTCCTTTTGGTGGGGAATGGTATTGAGAAACCAAAATCTGGGTGCTAGATGTACACATTGCTCTTAGGATGTCATAACATATAGGCTCTTGCAGTAGACAGAGCTAGGAAACATTGATCAGAAATCAGGACTTTATATTGATAACTTTAATCCAATCCTATAGGCTAATTCCTTGGTTTTCTCCTTTTTATATCTGCATCTTGCTTCTTCTGTAGGAAGAATTCTGACTCCCAATGACAGCAACACATTTTCCCATTGCTCCATCATATAATATACAAAAAATAGTTTCAGAATAGCTGCAAGCACACCACTATGAACAGGAAACCTACTAAAATGAGTTCAGGATTTGTTGGCAGTTCCTTTTTTGACCCCTAGATTGAAGGTATATATTTCAAGTACTCTGTTCAAAAGTTACATGGATTAGCTTTTCCCCCTTCATGATAGATATGTTATTAATTTGAAATACAGTTGGCTTTGTTTGTTCCTGTTTGTATTAAGTTTGGGTTTTTCCCCTCCACCTTTATTGATTTAATTATATATATATTTTAATGTGTAGAATATATACCTGTTTCTAAAAGAAAAAAAAACCCTCCTCATCCATCTTATAGGTTTGATTTCTGGTTTGTATTACTTATATTTCTTTTTTCAAAATTGACAGATACATGTATGTTTTTGTTTTTTAAAAAATTTTATTTTATATTGGAGTATAGTTGATTAACAATGTTGTGTTAGTTTCAGGTGTACAGCAAAGTGATTCACTTATACATACGCATGCATCTATTCTTTTTCAAATTCTTTTACCATTTAATTTATTAAAGAATATTGAACAGAGTTCCCTATGCTATACAGTAGGTCCTTGTTGGTTATCTATTTTAAATATAGTAGTGTGTATATGTCAATCCCAAACTTCCAATTTATCCCTCCCCACCCCCCACAACTTTCCCCTTTGGTAACCATAAGTTTGTTTCTCTAAGACTGTGAGTCTGTTTCTGTTTTGTAAATAAGTTCATTTCTACCATTTTTTTTTTAGATTCCACATATAAGCATTATCATGTATTTGTCTTTCTTTGTCTTACTTCAGTTAGAATAATAATCTCCATACCCATCCATGTTGCTGCAAATGGCATTATTTCATTACTTTAATGGCTGAGTAAAATTGCATTGTATATATGTACAACATCTTCTTTACCCATTGATCTGTCGATGGACATTTATGTTGCTTCCATGCCTTGGCTATTGTAGACAGCACTGCAATGAACATTGGGGTGCATGTATCCTTTCAAACCATGGTTTTCTCCAGATATATGCCCAAGAGTGGGATTGCTAGATCATCACTAAACTATTTTTAGCTTTTTAAGAAACCTGCATACTCTTCTCCATTGTGGCTATACCAATGTACATTCCCACCAACAGTGTAGGAGGGTTCCCTTTTCCACACACCCTCTCCAGCATTTATTGTTTGAAGACTTTTTGATGATGGCCATTCTGACTAGTGTGAGGTGATACCTCATTGTAGTTTTGATTTTCATTTCTCTAACAATTAGCTATGTTGAGCAGCTTTTCATGTGCTTCTTGGCCATCTGTATGTCTTCTTTGGAGAAATGTCTATTTAGGTCTTCTGCCCATTTTGTGATTGGTTGTTTGTTTTTTTGACATTGAGCTGCATGAGCTGTTTATAGATTTTGGAGATTAATCCCATGTCGGTCATGTCGTTTGCAAATATTTTCATCCATTCACTGGGTTGTCTTTTTATTTTGTTTATGGTTTCCTTTGCTGTGCAAAAGCCTTGGAGTTTAATTAGATCCCTTTTGTTTATTTTCATTTTTATTTCCATTACTCTAGGAGTCAGATCAAAAAAGACCTTGCTGCAATTTATGTCAAAGAGTGTTTTTCCTATGTTTTCCTCTAAGAGTTTTATAGTATCAGGTCTTACATTTAGGTCTTTAATCCATTTTGAGTGTATTCTTGTGTATGGTGTTAAAGAATGTTCTAATTTCATTCTTTTACAAGTAGATGTCTAGTTTTCCCATCACCATTTATTGAAGAGACTCTGTTTTCTCCAAGATATAGTTTTGCCTCCTTTGTTGTAGATTAATTGACCATATGTGCATGGGTTTATTTCTGGGCTCTCTATCCTGTTCCATTGATCTATATTTCTGTTTTTGTGCCAGTACCATACTGTTTCGTTGACTATAGCTTTGTAGTGTAGTCTGAAGTCAGGGAGCCTGATGCTTCCAGCTCTGTTTTTCTTTCTCAAGATTGCTTTGGACATTCAGGGTCTTTTGTGTTTCCATATAAATTAAAAATTTTTTTGTTTTAGTTCTGTGAAAAATGAAATTGGTAATTTGATAGGGATTGCACTGAATCTGTAGATTGCCTTGGGTAGTACAGTCATTTTGATAATATTTATTCTTCCAATCCAAGAACATGGTTTACCTTTCCATCTGTTTGTGTCATCTTGAGTTTCTTTCATCAGCATCTTATAGTTTTCAGAGTACAGGTCTTTTCTTCCCCAGGTGGGTTTATTCCTAGGTATTTTATTCTTTTTGATATGATGGTAAATGGGATAGTTTCTTTAATTTCTCTTTCTGATCTTTTGTTGTTAGTGTATAGGAATGCAACAGATTTCTGTGTATTAATTTTGTATCCTGTAACTCAACTTTACCAAATTCATTAATGATGTCTAGTAGTTTTCTGGTAGCATCTTTAGGATATTCTATGTATAGTATCCTGTCATCTACAAACAGTGACAGTTTTACTGCTTCTTTTCCAATTTGGATTCCTTTTATTTTTCTTCTCTGTTTGCTGTGGCTGGGACTTCCAGTATTATGTTGAAAAAGTGGCGGAGGTGGACATTCTTGTCTTGTTCCTGATCTTAGAGGAAATGCTTTTAGCTTTTCAACATTGAGTATGATGTTAGCTGTAGGTTTGTCATATATGGCCTTTATTATGTTGAGGTATGTTCCCTCCGTGCCCACTTTCTGGAGAGATTTTATCATAAATGGATGTTGAATTTCATCAAAAGCTTTTTCTGCATCTATTGAAATGATCATATGGTTTTTAATTCTTCCATTTGTTAATGTGGTGTATCACACTGCTTGATTTGTAGGTATTAAGAAATCCTGCATCCCTGGGGCAAATCCCACTTGATCATGGTGTATGATCCTTTTAGTGTATTGTTGGATTTGTTTGCTAGTATTTTGTTGAGGATTTTTGTGCCTATTTATCAGTGATATTGGCCTGTAATTTTCCTTTTTGTAGTATATATTTCTGGTTTTGGTATCAGGGTGATGGTGGCCTTGTAGAATAAGTTTGGTAGTGTTCCTTCCTCTGCAATTTTTTGGAATAGTTTCATAAGGATTGGTGTTAACTCTTGTGTAAATGTTTGGTAGAATTCACCTGTGAGGCCATCTGGTCCTGGACTTTTGTTTGTTGGGAGTTTTTGATAACAGTTTCAATTTCAGTTCTTGTTATTGGTCTGTTCATATTTTCTATTTCTTCCTGGTTCAGTCTTGGGAGATTGTACCTTTCTAAGGGTTTGTCCATTTCTTCTATGTTGTCCATTTTATTGGCATATAGTTGCTTATAGTAGTCTCTTATGATCCTTTGTATTTCTGTGGTGTCCATTGTAACTTTTCCTTTTTCATTTATAATTTTATAGATTTAAGCCCTCTTCCTTTTTTTCTTGAAGAGTCTAGCTCAAGGTTTATCAATTTTGTTTATCTTTTCAAAGAACCAGCTTTTAGTTTTGTTGATCTTTTCTATTATTTTTTTACTCTCTATTTCATTTATTTCTGCTCTGATCTTTATGATTTCTTTCCTTCTGCTAACTTTTGGGTTTTGTTTGTTCTTTCTCTAGTTGCTTTAGGTGTAAGGTTAGGTTGTTTGAGATTTTTCTTGTGTCCTGAGGTAAGATTTTATTGCTGTACACTTCCCTCTTAGAACTGCCTTTGCTGCGTCCCATAGGTTTTGGATCATCATGTTTTCATAGTCTTTTTTCTCTAGGTATTTTTTGATTTCCTGTTTGATTTCTTCAGTGATTCATTGGTTGTGTAGTAGCATATTGCTTAGCCTCTATGTGTTTGTGGTTTTTACAGTGTTTTTCTTGTAGTTGATTTCTAATCTCATAGCTTTGTGGTTGGAAAAGATGCTTTGATATGATTCCGATTTTCTTAAATTTACTAAATGCTCCCTTTGTGGCCCAGCATGTTATCAATCCTGGAGAATGTTTCATATGTACTTGAGAAGAATGTGTATTCTGCTGCTTTTGGATGAGATGCTCTATAAATATTAATTAAGTCCAACTGGTCTAATGTATCATTGAAGACCTGTGTTTCCGTATTAATATTCTGTCTGGATGATCTGTCCATTGATGAAAGTGAGGTGTTAGAGAACCCCCATTATTTTTGTGTTACTGTCGATTTCTCCTTTTATTGTTAGCATTTGCCTTATATATTGAGGTGCTTCTGTGTTGGGTATATAATTGTTATATCTTCTTCTTGGATTGGTCACTTGATCATTATGTAGTGTCATTCTTTGTCTCTGGTAACGGTCTTTATTTTAAAGTCTATTTTGTCTGATACGAGTATTGTTACTCCAGCTTTCTTTTGATTTCCATTTGCATGGAATAACTTTTTCCATCCCCTCACTTTCAGTCTGTATGTGTCCCTAGATCTAAATTGGGTCTCTTGTAGACAGCATATATACAGGTTTTGTTGTTGTATGCATTCAGCCAGTCTATGTGTTTTGGTTGGAGCATTTAATCCATTTATGTTTAAGGTAATTATTGAAATGTATATTCCTGTTGCCATTTTCTCACTTGTTTTGGATTTGTTTTTTTTTGTTGTTTATTTAATAATTTAACTTTATTTTTTTATAGAGCAGGTTCTTACTAGTCATCAATTTTATACACATCAGTGTATACATGTCAATCCCAGTTGTCCAATTCATCACACCACCAAACCCACACCCACCCCCGCATGGCTATCCCCCCGTGGTGTCCATACGTTTGTTCTCTACATCTGTGCCTCTATTTCTGCCCTGCAAACTGGTTCATCTGTGCCATTTTTCTAGGTTCCACATATATGCTTTAATATACGATATTTGTTTTTCTCTTTCTGACTTACTTCACTCTGTATGACAGTCCCTAAGTCCATCCACGTCTCAACAAATGACCCAATTTCGTTCCTTTTCCTGGCTGAGTAATATTCCATTGTATATATGTACCACATCCTCTTTATCCATTCATCTGTCAATGGGCATTTAGGTGGCTTCTGTGACCTGGCTATTGTAAATAGTGCTGCATGCTACAATGAACATTGGAGTGCATGTGTCTTTTTGAACTACGGTTTTCTCTGGGTATATGACCAGTAGTAGGATTGCTGGATCATATGGTAATTCTATTTTTAGTTTTTCAAGGAACCTCCATACTGTTCTCCATAGTGGCTGTATCAATTGACATCCCCACCAACAGTGCAGGAGGGTTCCCTTTTCTCCACACCCTCTCCAGCATTTGTTTTTTGTAGGTTTTCTGATGATGCCCATTCTAACTGGTGTGAGGGGATACCTCATTGTAGTTTTGATTTTCATTTCTCTAACAATTAGCTATGTTGAGCAGCTTTTCATGTGCTTCTTGGCCATCTGTATGTCTTCTTTGGAGAAATGTCTATTTAGGTCTTCTGCCCATTTTTGGATTGGATTGTTTGTTTTTTTTAATATTGAGCTGCATGAGCTGTTTATATATTTTGGAGATTAATCCTTTGTTGATTCATTTGCAAATATTTTCTCCCATTTAGAGGGTTGTCTTTTCGTCTTGTTTATGGTTTCCTTTGCTGTGCAAAAGCTTTGAAGTTTCATTAGGTCCCATTTGTTTATTTTTGTTTTTCTTTCCATTACTGTAGGAGGTGGATCAAAAAAGATCTTGCTGTGATTTATGTCAAAGAGTGTTCTTCCTATGTTTTCCTCTAAGAGTTTTTTTTTTTTTTGTATATAAATCTTTAATATTTTCTCATCCATATTAGGAGACAATAAATTTTACAAATGTTTGCACAAATATTAGGAATAACACATATGAATACAATATGATTTTTTTCCTTATGGAAAGTCAGTATGCTTGTCATGTGACCTAGGATATATCTGCTCTACTAAGTGATGCAATGTCAATGCACAATCCCCTCGATCCAGGAAGCTGTGCAAGAAAATACATGTCATGTTCACCACAGAATTTCCAAGTTACTGGTGGAAGAGTTCAGAATGGGTCTCCCACAAATGTGCCACTTTTGAATGAAGATTATTTTGAACTAAAAGCATTTGATGTCCTGCAGCCTCAAAAGAAACTCTTGCCCCTCCTTCAACTATCTAGAAAAATTTAAATTGGGGGCTTTCCCAGAATGAGAGTTATTACCAGAGATAATTTTTATCTGAGTGGCACATGTATGACAGAGCAAATATCTAATAACAAAGCATCTGCTTTTCTTCTTACTTTTCTGGAAATAAGGCTCCTGTCCTTGGAAATCCTAGACCCTTATTCTATTTTTTAGCTCAGGATGATGTATGTACCTCATTTTTACCCTTCTGTCTTCGAACCTTTCATGTATGTCGGGGGTTCCTGAATGTGTGAAATTAAATTTGATTTTCTGCTGTTAATCTGTGTCATGTCAATTTAAAATTTACGAATATTTCATTGTTGTAAAGTTAAAGCCATAAAAATAATCAAATGGCCTACTATCATACCGTTAGAAGAAAAAAAAAAGGTGTTCATGAGAGTTCCATATTAGAATACAAGTTTTCCTTAGGCACCTGTTTATGTATGCTATTCTGCTCTTTACAATAAATAATTAAATTTAAGACTTAATTCCTCACTTTTAAGACCTTATTAGTTTACAAATTACATATTGACCTATGCTAAATTTTATACCGACCCATGCTAATGAATTCAGTACAGAAAACAAAAAACACTGCACTCAAGCAAACTACATATATATATATATATATATATATATATATATATATATAACTTATATAAGAATTGCTACTCCAGCTTTCTTTTGGTTTCCATTTGCATGAAATACCTTTTTCCATCCCCTTACTTTCAGTCTGTATGTGTCTCTAGGTCTGAAGTGGGTCTCTTGTAGACAGCAAATATATGGGTCTTGTTTTTGTATCCATTCAGCCAATCTGTGTCTTTTGGTGGGAGCATTTAGTCCATTTACATTTAAGGTAATTATCAATATGTGTGTTCCCATTCCCATTTTCTTAATTGTTTTGGGTTTGTTATTGTAGGTCTTTTCCTTCTTTTGTGTTTCTTGCCTAGAGAAGTTCCTTTAGCAGTTGTTGTAGAGCTGGTTTGGTGGTGCTGAACTCTCAGCTTTTGCTTGTCTGTAAAGGTTTTAATTTCTCCATCAAATCTGAATGAGATCCTTGCTGGGTAGAGTAATCTTGGTTGCAGGTTTTTCTCCAGCAACTTGGTGCAGCAGGCCTCCCAGCTGCACATAATATCAAACAGCAAAAATCTCCGAGAGATCTCCATCTCAACGCCAGCACCCAGCTTCACTCAACGACCAGCAAGCTACAGTGCTGGACATCCTATGCCAAACAACTAGCAAGACAGGAACACAACCCCACCCATTAGCAGAGAGGATGTCTAAAATCATAATAAGGTCACACACACCCCAAAACACACCACCAGACGTGGACCTGCCCACCAGAAAGACAAGATCCAGCCTCATCCACCAGAACACAGGCACTAGTACCCTCCACCAGGAAGCCTACACAACCCACTGAACCAACCTTAGCCACTGGGGACAGACACAAAAAACAACAGGAACTACGAACCTTCAGCCTGCAAAAAAGGAGACCACAAACACAGTAAGATAAGCAAAATGAAAAGACAGAAAAACACACAGCAGTTGAAGGAGCAAGATAAAAACCCACCAGACGTAACAAATGAAGAGGAAATAGGCAGTCTACCGGAAAAAGAATTCAGAATAATGATAGTAAGGTTGATCCGAAATCTTGGAGATAGAATGGACAATAGAATGGACAAAATGCAAGAATCAGTTAACAAGGACCTAGAAGAACTAAAGATGAAACAAGCAACGATGAACAACACAATAAATGAAATTAAAAGTACTCTAGATGGGATCAATAGCAGAATAACTGAGGCAGAAGAACGGATAAGTGACCTGGAAGATAAAATAGTGGAAATAACTACTGCAGAGCAGAATAAAGAAAAAAGAATGAAAAGAACTGAGGACAGTCTCAGAGACCTCTGGGACAACATTAAACGCACCAACATTCGAATTATAGGGGTTCCAGAAGAAGAAGAGAAAAAGAAAGGGACTGAGAAAATATTTGAAGAGATTATAGTTGAAAACTTCCCTAATATGGGAAAGGAAATAGTTAATCAAGTCCAGGAAGCACAGAGAGTCCCATACAGGATAAATCCAAGGAGAAATACGCCAAGACACATATTAATCAAACTGTCAAAAATTAAATACAAAGAAACCATATTAAAAGCAGCAAGGGAAAAACAACAAATAACACACAAGGGAATCCCCATAAGGTTAACAGCTGATCTTTCAGCAGAAACTCTGCAAGCCAGAAGGGAGTGGCAGGACATATTGAAAGTGTTGAAGGAGAAAAACCTGCAACCAAGATCCTCTAAGAGTTTTATAGTGTCCAATCTTACATTTAGGTCTCGAATCCATTTTGAGTTTATTTTTGTGTATGGTGTTAGGGAGTGTTCTAATTTCATTCTTTTACATGTAGCTGTCCAGTTTTCCCAGAACCACTCATTGAAGAGACTGTCTTTTCTCCATTGTATATCCTTGCCTCCTTTGTCATAGATTAGTTGAGCATAGGTGTGTGGGTTTATCTCTGGGCTTTCTATCTTGTTGCATTGACCTATGTTTCTGTTTTTGTGCCAGTACCATATTGTTTTGATTACTGTAGCTTTGTAGTATAGTCTGAAGTCAGGGAGTCTGATTCCTCCAGCTCTGTTTTTTTCCCTCAAGACTGCTTTGACTATTCACGGTCTTTTGTGTCTCCATACAAATTTTAAGAGGTTTTGTTCTAGTTTTGTAAAATATGCCATTGGTAATTTGATAGGGATTGCATTGAATCTGTAGATTGCTTTGGGTCTTATAGTCATTTTCACAGTATTGATTCTTCCAGTACAAGAACATGGTATATCTCTCCATCTGTTTGTATCATCTTTAATTTTTCATCAGTGTCTTATAGTTTTCTGCATACAGGTCTTTTGTCTCCCTAGGTAGGTTTATTCCTAGGTATTTTAATCTTTTTGTTGCAATAGTAAATGGGAGTGTTTCCTTAATTTCTCTTTCACATTTTTCATCATTAGTGTACAGGAATGCAAGAGATTTCTGTGCATTAATTTTGTATCCTGCAACTTTACCAAATTCATTGATTAGCTCTAGTAGTTTTCTGGTGACAGCTTTAGGATTCTCTATGTATAGTATCATGTCATCTGCAAACTGACAGTTTTACTTCTTCTTTTCCAATTTGTATTCCTTTTATTTCTTTTTCTTTTCTGATTGCCGTGGCTAGGACTTCCAAAATTATGTTGAATAATAGTGGTGAGAGTGGACATCCTTGTCTTGTTCCTGATCTTAGAGGAAATGCTTTCAGTTTTTCACCATTGAGAATGATGTTTGCTGTGGGTTTGTTGTATATGGCCTTTATTATGTTGAGGTAGGTTCCCTCTATGCCCATTTTATGGAGAGTTTTTATCATAAATTGGTGTTGAATTTTGTCAAAAGCTTTTCTTCATCTATTGAGCTGATCATATGGTTTTTATTCTTCAATTTGTTAATATGGTATATCACATTGATTGATTTGTGTATATTGAAGAATCCTTGCATCCCTGGGATAAATCCGACTTGATCATGGTGTATGATCCCTTTAATGTGTTGTTGGATTCTGTTTGCTAGTATTTTGGTGAGAATTTTTACATCTATATTCATGAGTGATATTGGTCTGTAATTTTCTTTTTTTGCAGTATCTGTGTCTGGTTTTGGTATCAGGGTGATGGTGGCCTCATAGAATGAGTTTGGGAGTGTTCCTTCCTCTGCAACTTTTTGGAAGAGTTTGAGAAGGATGGGTGTTAGCTCTTAACTAAATGTTTGATAGATTTCACCTGTGAAGCTATCTGGTCCCGGACTTTTGTTTGTTGGAAGATTTTTAATCACAGTTTCAATTTCATTACTTGTGATTGGTCTGTTCATATTTTCTATTTCTTCCTGGTTCAGTCTTGGAATGTTATACCTTTCTAAGAATTTGTCCATTTCTTCCAGGTTGTCCGTTTTATTGGCATAGAGTTGCTTGTAGTAGTCTCTTAGGATGCTTTGTATTTCTGTCGTGTCTGTTGTAACTTCTCCTTATTCGTTTCTAATTTTATTGATTTGAGTCCTCTCCCTCTGTTTCTTGATGAGTCTGGCTAATGGCTTATCAATTTTGTTTATCTTCTCAAAGAACGATCTTCTAGTTTTATAGATCTTTGCTATTGTTTTCTTTGTTTCTATTTCATTTACTTCTGCTCTGATCTTTATCATTTCTTTCCTTCTACTAACTTTGGGTTTTGTTTGTTTTTCTTTCTCTAGTTCCTTTGGTGTAACGTTAGATTGTTTATTTGAGATTTTTCTTGTTTCTTGAGGTAGGCTTGTATAGCCATAAACTTCCCTCTTAGAACTGCTTTTGCTGCATCCCATAGGTTTGGATCATCGTGTTTTCATTGTCATTTGTGTCTAGGTACTTTTTGATTCCGTCTTTGATTTCTTCAGTGATCTCTTGGTTATTTAGTTACATATTGTTTAGCCTCCACGTGTTTGTGTTTTTTACGTTTCTTCCCCCTGTAGCTCATTTCTAATCTTATAGCGTTGTGGTCAGAAAAGATGCTTGATGTGATTTCAATTTTCTTAAATTCACTGAGGCTTGATTTGTGACCCAAGATGTGTTGTATCCTAGAGAATGTTCTGTGCGCAGTTGAGAAGAAAGTGTAATCTGCTGTTTTGGGATGGAATGTCCTATAAATATCAATTAAATCTATCTCATCTATTGTGTCATTTAAAGCTTGTGTTTCCTTATTTATTTTCATTTTGGATGATCTGTCCATTGCTGTAAGTGAGGTGTTAAAGTCCCCCACTATTATTGTGTTACTGTCCATTTCCTCTTTTATAGCTGTTAGTAGTCACCTTATTTATTGAGGTGCTCCTATGTTGGATGCGTTTATATTTATAATTGTTATATATTCTTCTTGGATTGATCCCTTGATCATTACGTAGTGTCCTTCCTTGTTTCTTGTAACATTCTTTATTTTAAAGTCTCTTTTATCTGATATGAGTATTGCTACTCCAGCTTTCTTTTGATTTCCATTTGCATGGAATAACTTTTTCCATCCCCTCACTTTCAGTCTGTATGTGTCCCTAGGTCTGAGGTGGGTCTCTTGTAGACAGCATATATATGGGTCTTGTTTTTGTATCCATTCAGCAAGCCTGTGTCTTTTGGTTGGAGCATTTAATCCATTCACGTTTAAGGTAATTATCGATATGTATGTTTCTATCACCATTTTCTTAATTGTTTTGGGTTTGTTTTTGTAGATCCTTTTCTTCTCTTCTTTCCCACTTAGAGAAGTTCCTTTAGCATTTGTTGTAGAGCTGGTTTGGTGGTGCTGAATTCTTTTAGCTTTTCCTTGTCTGTAAAGCTTTTGATTTCCCCATTGAATCTGAATGAGATCCTTGCCTGGTAGAGTTATCTTGATTGTAGGTTCTTCCCTTTCATCACTTTAAGTATATCATGCCACTCCCTTCTGCCTTGTAGAGTTTCTGCTGAGAAATCAGCTGTTAACCTTACGGGAGTTCCCTTGTATGTTGTCGTTTTTCCCTTCCTGCTTTCAATAATTTTTCTTTGTCTTTAATTTTTGCCAATTTTATTACTATGTGTCTTGGCGTGTTTCTCTTTGGGTTTATCCTGTATGGGATTCTCTGTGCTTCCTGGGCTTGGGTGGCTATTTCCTTTCCCATGTTAGGGAAGTTTTCGACTATAATCTCTTCAAATACTTTCCCTGTTCCTTTCTCTCTCTCTTCTTCTGGGATCCCTATAATGCGAATGTTGTTGTGTTTAATGTTCTTCCAGAGGTCTCTTAGGCTGTCTTCATTTCTTTTCATTCTTTTTTCTTTATTCTGTTCCGCAGCAGTGAATTCCACCATTCTGTCTTCCAGGTCACTTACCCGTTCTTCTGCCTCAGTTATTCTGCTAATGATTCGTTGTAGTGTAGTTTTCATTACTGTTATTTTATTGTTCATCCCTGTTTGTTTGTTCTTTAATTCTTCTAGGTCTTTGTTAATCATTTCTTGCATCTTCTCGATCTTTGCCTCCATTCTTTTTCCAAGGTCCTGGATCATCTTCACTATCATTATTCTGAATTCTTTTTCTGGAAGGTTGCCATCTCCACCTCATTTAGTTGTTTTTCTGGGGTTTTATCTTGTTCCTTCACCTGGTACGTAGCCCTCTGCCTTTTCATCTTGTCTATCCATCTGTGAATGTGGTTTGTGTTCCACAGTCTGCAGGATTGTAGTTCTTCTTGCTTCTGCTCTGCATTTGTTTTTGTAGGTCTTTTTTCTTCCCTTCCTCTTTTGTTCTCTTCTCTTGTCATGTGATGCCTAACCTTAGTGTTGTGTTTGGATTCGTTTTTCTTTTGTGAGTGTATTTCTGTTGTAGATATTCAATTTGTGGTTACAGTGAGATTTTGATTCAGCAGTGTATATAGAGACAAGGTTGTTTTAAGTTGATGTTCTTTTAATTTCAAATGCATTTCTAATATTCTGCATTTGTACTCTCCTCTTCTCCTGATTGCTAGTTGTGATAATTATATTTGTGTGTGGTTGATTTCCTACCTTTACTGTATTTTTGCCTTTACCTGTGAGCTTTTCCATTCATAATTTCCTAATTTTTAATTGTGGCTTTTTCTTTTCCACCTAGAAAATTTTCTTTAGCATTTGTTGCAAAGCTGGTCTGGTGGTGCTGGATTCTCTTAGCTTTTGCTTGTCTCTAAAGCTTTAGATTACTTCATCGAATCAGAATGAGAGCCCTATTGGGTACAGTGTTCTTCATTGTAGGTCCTTCCCTTTCATCACTTTAAATGTATCATGCCACTTCCTTCTGGCCTGCAGATTTTCTGCTTAGAAATCAGCTGATAATCTATGTGAGTTCCCTTGTATGTTATTTGTTGCTTTTCCCTTGTTGCTCTTAATATTTTTTCTTTGTTTTTAATTTTTGTCAATTTGATTACTATGTGTCTCGGTGTGTTCCTCTTTGGGTTTATCCTGCCTGGGACTCTCTGCCCTTCCTGCACTTGGGTGACTGTTTATTTTCTCATGTTATGGAAGTTTTCGTCTATTATGTTTTCAAATGTTTCCTCACATCCTTTCTCTCTCCCTTCTCCTTCTGGGACCTCTGTAATGCACACTTTGGTATGTTTAATGTTGCTCCAGAGGTCTCTTAGACTGTCTTCATTTATTTTCATTCTTTTTTCTTTGTTCTGTGGCAGTGATTTCTACCATTCTGTCTTCCAGCTCACTTATCCATTCTTCTGCCTCAGTTAACATGCTATTGATTCCTTCTAGTGTATTTTTCATTTTACTTGTCATCTTGTTCATCTCTGTTTGTTCTTTAGTTCTTCTAGGTCTTTGTTAAAGATTTCTTGTATCTTGTCAATCTGTGCCTCCATTGTTTTTCTGAGATCTTGGATCATCTTTAGTATCATTACTGTGAATTCTTTTTCAGGTAGATTGCCCATCTCCACTTCACTTAGTTGTTGTTCTGGGGTTTTATCTTGTTCCTTCATCTGGGCCATATTCCTCTGCTGTCTCATTTTTGCCTAACTTTCTGTGATTGTGGTTTCTGCTGTGCAGACTCCAGGGTTGTAGTTCATCTTGCTTCTGCTGCCTTCCCCCTGGTGGATGAGTCTGTCTAAGAGGCTGTGCAGGCTTCCTGGTGAGAGCAACTGGTTCCTGCCCACTGGTGAGTGAAGTCTTTTCCCTCTGGTGGGCAGGACTTTTCCAGGGCATGTGTTTAACGGGAAGTTGTGTGCTCAGGAAGACTTTAAGCAGTCTGTGTGCTGACGGGTGGGGCTGTGTTCTCACCCAGTTGGTTGTTTGGCCTGAGGCATCCCAGCACTGGAGGCTTACAGGATGTTGTGTGGAGCTAGGTCTTCGTGAGAAAATGGTGGCCTCCAGGAGGGCTCATGCCGATCAGTAATCCCCTGAACTACTGCCACCAATGTGTTTGTACCCCCAGAGAGCCACAGCCACCCACTGCCTCTGCAGGAGACCCTCCAATATCAGCAGGTATGTCTAGCCCAGGCTCTTATGAGGTCACTGCTTTTCTCCCTGGTTCCTGGTGCTCACGAGATTTTGTCTGCACCCTTCAAAATTATGAGTTTCTGTTTCCCCCAGTCCTGTGGAATTCCTGCAGTCAAACCTCCGTGGCCTTCAAAGACAGGTTCTTTGGGGTCTCCTCCTCCTTTGCCAGACCCCCAGGCTGGGGAACCTGACATAGGTCTCAGAACTTTCACTACTATGGTTGAGCCTCTGTGATATAATTATTTTCCAGTTTGTGGGTTGCCACCCAGCAGGTATGGGATTTGATTTTATCGTGATTGTGCCCCTTCTACTGTCTTGTTGTGGCTTCTTCTTTGTCTTTGGGTGTAGGATATCTTTTTTAGTAGGTTCCTGAATTTTTCTGTCGATGGTTTTTCAGCAATTAGTTACAATTTTGGTGTTTTCGTAGGAAGAGGTAAACTCATGTCCTTCTAGTCCACCATCTAGTCCTAGTACCTTGTACATCCACTCTGGTCCTGCGGCAGTGGGGGGCTCAGCCAGGGGAGGTAGAGTGCATGCCAGCCAGGTGCTGCAGATTGGGGCAGGACAGGGTGGGGCAGTGCAGCTGACAAGGGAGCCTGGAACTCCACAGGGCTGAGGGCTGACAGCTGGCCCTGAATGGTGGTGGCAGCAGCTCCCATGGGCGGGTGTGGTGGGCCAGACCTGGGGACCTTACCAGCCCTTGGGCTGGCATGGCCAGCCGAGGAGCATCCTGGAAGCAGCAGCTGGTTCCAGAGTTTTTTTGTCGATGGTTGTTCAGCAGTTACTTGTGATTTTGGTGTTTGCGTAAGAAGAGGTGAGTTCACATCCTTCTGCTCCACCTTCTTGTCTCTGGACCTGTATGTATGTTTTTAAATTTTCTTTGTTACACAAAAAGTAACATACAATATAAAGTCTTCTGCACTTTACTTTTTTCACCTTAACTACATATGTTGAAAATCAGTCCATGTTGCCTCATAGAGAGCTTCATTATTTTTTTTAAATCTGTATAAAACTCTGTTGTGTGGTGTGTACTATATTTTATTCAATGCTTTTGCATACTTATGCATTTTGATTATTTCTAATATTTGTAATCACAAATAATGCTGCAATAAATAGTTTTGTACATATTGTATCTTGAGTAAATTTCTGGATTAAAAGGTAGATTTGTAAATTTGTTAGATATTGCCAAGTTCCCTTCCAAAGGATTTGTGCCATTTTTCATGTTAACCAGCAATGTATGAAAGTGTCTGTTTCCATACAGCCTCACCAACGAACTATACTTTCATGCTTTGGAAATTTTCCAGTGTGATAGGTGAGATATGTTGTGTCAATAGAGTATTGATTTGCATTTTTTTAAAATTATGAGTAAAGTTGAGTACCTTTTCATATGTCTAATGTCCATTTTAATATCTTGTGAATTGTGTTAGTATTATTTGCCCATTTTTCTATCATACTTTTGGTCTTTTTACCCCTCAATTTGTAAATGTTCTTTATATATTAGGGACATTAGCCCTTTGCTGTTATATATGTTGCAAATATTTTTCTCCTGACTTTTTCTTCTAGTGATTTTGTGATTCAAAGTTTTTATTTTAAAATTTTTATGTAGCTAAATTTGCCATTCTTTTTCTTTATTGCATATGGTATTTGAATCATAGTAGGAAGCCTTTCTTTATACACAGGTTATAGAGAAAATCATCAATATTTTCTTCTAGTACTTGCATAGTTTAATTTTAGATCTCTAATCTATTTGGGGTTAGTTTTTGTGTGGTATAAAATGGACCTTTTTCCTAAATAGTTATTCAGTTGTACCAATACCATTTACTAAAAAGTCTATTTTTGTCCCAGAGTTTTGAGTTAACACCTTTATCATACACTAAATTCCCATATAACTCAGGTCTATTTCTGGGCTTTCTATTCTATTTCATTGGTTGGTCTGTCTATTCATATGCCAGTGGTTTATTTAAAAAGGCTTTGTAAATAGTATGTTTCAGGATTTGGTGGGACTAGTTTCTCTCTTAGATCTTTTTTTTGTTTTTCAGTGTTTCCTACCTATGTTTGAAAGTTAATTTTATATATATATATATATATATATTAGTATCAACTTATCTAGATCTAGAAGAAATTTGATATTTTTATTGAGAGCACATTACATTTATAAATAAACTTAGGAAGAACTGACATCTTGGGCCAGAACTCACGCAGCAAAATTCGGTTTCAGGCAGCTGCTATAGTGTTCCAAAATGGTAGTCCCAAAGCAGTATCATTTTGATGGAGAGTATCCCTCAGAATTCTTTCTCAGTTTTCTTATACTGAAATGTTAAGCTTTTGGAAACACATTATGATTATCATTTATAATGCAGGGCTAATTTTATGTAAGTATCAGGTTCCTGAACCTTTTCCTAGGCCCATCTGTGCACTTCCTCGTAAATTCCACTCTTAGCAAGACCCTGCTAAGTCAGTTAATCTAGGACCCCCCACCCTCCATATCTGATCACCCACAGTAACTGATCAGGTTTCTCATTCTCTGCCGTCTTCCTGGTAATATCTGATCATCCTGGCCTGTCTTCAACAAAGAATCCTGTTAGGTCGGTTTAGCCAGAATACCCATTACCTCTGATATTTCCTCTTAGTAATTTTCTATCCACTGACCCCTATCTTGCTCCTTGGATGTAAACTCCCAGTTTCTCATGCTGTATAATGAAATAAGACTTGTTCTGTACTGAGGTCTCTTTCCTCCTATTGCAATAGTTCTTGATAAAATCTGTTTTTACCACTTCCACTACCGTTCAGCTCAGGTTTTTCTTTGGCAACATATATTATAGCACATAAACTTTTTCAGGAACCTTCATTTTACAATGGAACATATGTTCTTGGAATACAGATCTTCCTGGATTTATGATGGGGGTGTGTCCTAAATCCATCACAAGTTGAAAATATCTTTAAGTCAAAAATGCATTTAATACATCTATCTTACTAAACATCATAGCTTAGCCTAGCCTACCTTAAACATGCTCAGAACACTTACACTAGCCTAGAGTCGGGCAAAATTATCTAACACAAGGTGTTAAAGTGTTGAATAATTCACGTAATTCATTTAATATTGTACAGAAGGTAAAAAACAGAATGGTTGTAAGTGTGTCATTGTTCACCCTAGTGAACAATGTGGCTGACTGAGACATGCTACTGCCCAGCATCATGACAGCATTTTTTTTTTTTTTTTTTTTTTTTTGCGGTACGCGGACCTCTCACTGTTGTGGCCTCTCCCATTGCAGAGCACAGGCTCCGGACGCACAGGCTCAGCAGCCATGGCTCACGGGCCCAGCCGCTCCGTGGCATGTGGGATCTTCCCGGACTGGGGCACGAACCCGTGTCCCCTGCATAGGCAGGCAGACTCTCAACCACTGCGCCACCAGGGAAGCCCATGAGAGCATATTTTACCACGTATTGGTAGCCTGGGAAAAGATAAAAATTCAAAACTCAAAATACAGTTTCTCTTGAATGTATATCACTGTCACACCATCATAAAGACAAAAATAATAAGTCAAACCATTGTAAGTCAAGGACTGTGTTGAAGACTGTGTGATTTTTTTTGGAGCCCTGCAGATAACTAAAAACTCTCTTAAAAGTCATACCTATTTACTTACATGTGATCCAGAGGTGATACTTTGTAAAAGCCTTCTAACTTATAAAATCATTGAATTAAAAAATGTTCATGAGAAGGCAGTTCAAGATGGTGGCATAAGAAGATCTTGAACTTGCCTCTTCTTCTGGACCAAAAAAATCTACAACTACATATGGAATAATTTTCTCTGATAAAACCCTGAAAGCTAGATGAATAGCAGCTCCACAACAAAGGGTAAAAGGGCTACATTGAGACAGAAGAGGCAGAGACAGTCTTGCCAAAATCCCAACCCAGGTACAGCAACCCACATTTGGGAGGGATCTCAAAACTATGGAACTTTCCCCGAGGAGCAAGCAGTTTGTGCCCCACATCAGGGGCACAGCACTGGAGAGATGGGCCACCAAAACATCTGGCCTTAGAAAACAATGGGGAATATGTCCAGGAGAACCACAGAGCTGTAGGGAATGGAGAACCTGTTCTTGAAGGGCTTGCATGCAGACTCAGGGACTCCAATGCAAAAGCATCAGTCTGAAAAGTACATAAACCACATGTGAGTACTAATCTTAAAGCATCTACTGGAGAGGCAGGAATCTGCCAGGACTTTCTCCACCACAGTTGTTGAGCTCATGCAACCCACACAGGGGATGCCCCTTGAGCACCTGTCTCTGGTGGCCGGTGGGGGTGCAGTTGTACTTCTGGGCCCCAGGGATTTTATCCTACAAAAAGCCACTCCTTCAAGACTGAGAGAAGTAGCTGTTTTGCCTAATGCATAGAAACAAACACAGAGAGGAGTCAGGCAAAAATGAGGAAATGAAAGAATAAGACAAAACCTCAGAAAAAGATCTTAATGAAATGGAGATATCAGGAATCTACCTGATAAGAAATTCAAAGTAATGGTTGTAAAGATACTCACTGAACTCAAGAAAAGCATAGACGAACACAGTGAGAACTTCGATAAAGAGGTATAAAACATAAGAAAATACCACAAGAAAGTACCAAATAGAAATGACAGAATTAAAGAATACAATATCTGAACTGAAAAAATACAGAGGTTCAACAGCAGACTGGATGAAGCATAAGAAAAGATCAGCAAGCTGGAAGACAAAGCAATGGAACTCACCCAGAAAGAGCATGTATACACACACACACATGCCCGCTTTGGGCCAACATCAAGTAGAATAACATTTGCATTATAGGGGTCCTAGAAGGAGAAGAGAGAAAGGAGCAGAAAACTTATTTGAAGAAATATGGCTGAAAACATTCCTAATCTAGGGAAGAAAACAGACATCAAGGTCCAGGAAGCCTGAAGAGTTACAAATAAGATAAACCTAAAGAGATCCACAGTAAGACACATTATAAGTAAAATATCAAAAGTTAAGAGAGAATCTTAAAAGTAGCAAGAAGAAAACAACTGGTAACATACAAGGGAAACCCCATAAGGCTATCGGCAAATTTTTCAGCATAAACTTTGCAGGTTAGAAGGGTATACTACAAAGCTATAGTAATTAAAACAGTCTATTGTTGGCATAAAAACAGACACATAGATCAATGGAACAGAATAGAGAGCCCAGAAATAAACCTATGCATTATGTGGTCAATTAATTTATGACAAAGGAGGCAAGAATATGCAATGGGGAAAGGACAGTCTTTTTAATAAATGGTGTTTGGAAATCTGGACAGCTACATGCAAAACAATGAAACTGGACCACTGTTTATACCATATACAAATATTTACTCAAAATGGAATAAAGATTTGGATGTAAGACGTGAAACTATAAATATCCTAGAAGAAAACATATGCAGTAAGCTCATGGACGTTGGTTCTAGCGATATATATATATTTTTGATCTGAATACAAAGGCAAGGGCAAGAAAAACAAAGATAGCAAATGGAACTACATTAAACTAAAAAGTTTCTGCACAGTGAAGGAAACCGTCAACAAATACAAAGGCAGCCTACTGAATAGGAGAAGATATTTGCAAATCATATATCCAATAAAGGGTTAATATCCAAAATATATTTATAAGGAACTCACACTATAACAAAAAAACAAACACTCTGATTAAAAAATGGGCAGAGTATCTGAATAGACTTTTTTTTAAAAGAAAACATACAGATGGCCAACAGGCATATGAAAAGATGCTCAGCATCATTAATAATCAGGAAAATGCAAATCAAAACCACAATGAGATAATCACCTCACACCCATCAGAATCGCTATTATCAAAAAGACAAAAAATGTTGGCAAGGATGTGGAGAAAAGGGAACCCTCATGCACTGTTAGTGGGAATGTAAATGTTGCAACCACTATGGAAAACAATATGAAGGTACCTCAAAAATTGAGAATGGAACTGTGATGTGATCCGGCAGTTCCACTTTTGGATATCTATCCAAAGAAAACAAAAACAGTAATTTGAAAATGTATATGCCCCCCTGTGTTTACTATGGCATTATTTATAATAGTTAAGATTTGGAAAGATCCTGTGTCCACTGATGAATGAATGGTTAAAGAAGATGTGGTACATATATACAACAGAATACTACTCAGTCATAAAAACAGAATGAAATTTAGCCATTTGCGAAAACATGGATGGATGTTGAGGGTATTACGCTAAGTGAAATAAGTCCTAGTAAGACAAATACTGTGTGATTTACTTATATGTGGAATCTAAAAAATCAGATAAAACAAAACCCAGACTCATAGGTACAGAGAACAGATTGATGATTGCCAGAGGGGAGGGGTATAAGGGGTAAGGTGAAATGAGTATAGGGGAGCAGGAAGTACAAACTTCCAGGTATAAAATAAATAAGTCATGGGGATATAATGTACAGCATGGAGAATACATTCAGTGATATTTTATAACTCTGTATGTTGAATATGATAACTAGACTTATTGCAGTGAATATTTTACAGTATATACAAATGTTGCATATCTATGTTGTACACATGAAAGTAATAAAATTGTATATCAGTTATAATTCAATGAAAAAATTTAAAAGTTTATTAAATTCTCTAATATTTTCATAATTTCATGGCTTGAGAAGGGTTAAATGTACAATTATTTCATCAAATCGGATTTTCATAAAGTTAGTCATATTTAAATGCTAATTATTTTAACTAATTCTGTGGTCAACTTCTAAGCAGAGCAAGGGAATAAAAAACTTTCCTGAAGCCAGTAACATGTGTTTCTTTTCAGTCTGGGTTTTGTATTGGGGAAAGTGATATAGTGAACAAAATAAATAAAAATTTATTTTATCAAGATTATTATAAAAATCTGGTAAAAATAAATGGATGATATATTTTGTTAAATTTTCTTTTTCTTTTCTTTCTGTTTGTTCTGGCTCTGTCTACATAGTCTTAACTCCCTTATTGTTTAAATACTGAAGTATGGAGGTGATTATTCCTGGCAGCAGGTGATTCTTTCTACTAATTGCTGCTCAGTCCATTTCAGCTCTTAGAAATAGAGATATGTCACATTGGTGGGCTGCATGTGCATTCAGAAGTTATTGAGCTTGTTTGTTACTTTAAGTAGATTATATAGCATTTAGATTGTTTTCATTGGTATGTGTAAAGATGTGCATCAATTAGCTTTTGCTAATAATAAAGTGAAATTGATGCACTTAAATATATATCATGTAATATAAAATACTTCCAACTCTGAGTGCTGCTGGGAAGTTGTTAAATCTTATGTGTGAAAGGTTTTTACCATCACTGTTACACATTAACTGGGTATAGTTTAATATTAATAGTTCCTGAGAATTGTGGCTAACTGAGGTCTTTATTTCCTGTGTGTGGATTTTTGATTTGCAACAATTTGGTTGCTTTTCTGTGTAAAATGGTTGTGACTATATGCAAGACTATGACAAGGTTCTGGGCTCTTAATTTTGATGAACACCATGCCATTTCCATCATGCTGCACTCAAAACAGCACAGATGTGAGTCTGGGAGTGGCGTCCCCACTGCTCTCATGAGCCTTTGTTTGGAGAACACCCTGATTAACCCCCACCCTTCATGGTTCATTGACTCACTGATAGATCAAGTTTAAACTAGTACATATTAGCACATTTGTTACTAACGGAGGAACAGTTGGCCATTCTGTTTTACATTGCTTGTTCACTGCAAACTGGTGTGCTAAAAAGGTCTATACTCTAGAGTCTGAATTGAGAGGCTACCAAAAGACTGAGAACCAAGTCAGCTGCATATTAATGTTGAATCATATCTATAGTTTAATCTTGGATTATCTTTTGGGGGGATGCTTATACTATTGTAAAATTATGAATGAATGATAATAATCACTTTCAGATTCATTTTTTCAAAGAGTTCAGGGGATTTATGTGTCTCTATACAGCTTTCATATTAAACAGTTTGTCATAATTGGACTAGAGAAGAGCAAGGTTGTGACTGCCTGATGCTTCACATCATCTCATTCTAAAAATGTCTTCCTTAGAGTTCTTTGTAGCTAGTAATTTACATAAATCTTTACAGTGAACTATATTTCTATAGTACATGAGAATGTTTATTGTTTGGGCAAGAGATCTAGGATGCATGTCTATTTTCCCACAAATGAAATTAAAATGTCTCCTTTTTCTTTATTTATCAATCAATAAATAAATTTCATAAAACTTAGAGAACTTCCTCCTCTTTTTTACCTTCCTAACCTAGTTTTCAAAGTCTCCAAATTCTTTTCTTAACTGTTACAGTTCTTTTTGTGGAAGATAGGTTTATTAGATTATTTGGCAGTCTCACCTGGTGAATTTTGTCTTGGTATAGATCATCTATACCATTTTTCTAGATTCCACATTTATGCATTTTTATACGATGTTTGTTTTTCTCTTTCTGACTTACTTTACTCTGGATGACACTCTCTAGGTCCATCCACGTCTCTACAAATGACCCAATTTCATTTATTTTTATGGCTGAGTAATATTCCATTGTATATATGTACCACATCTTCTTTATCCATTCCTCTGTTGAGACATTTAGGTTGCTTCCATGTCCTGGCTATTGTAAATAGTGCTGCTTTGAACATTGGGGTGCATGTGTTTTTTTTGAATTGTGGTTTTCTCCCGATATATGGCCAGGAGTGGGATTGCTGGATCATATGGTAGTACTATTTTTAGTTTTTTAAGGAACCTTCATACTGTTTTCCTCAATGCAAATTGATAGTGTCTGTATCAATTTACATTCCACCACACATGTAGGAGAGTTCCCTTTTCTCCATGCCCTCTCCAGCTGTTATCGTTTGTAGACTTTTGATGACGGCCATTCTGACTGGTGTGAGGTGATAGATATCTCATTGTGATTTTAATTTGCATTTCTCTAATATTTAGTGATGTTGAGCATCTTTTCATGTGTTTGTTGGCCATCTGTATGTCATCATCTTTACACACTGGTACCATCCTGTTGGCTACCTGCTTCTTTGCGTTGTCCTTATTCATGTGAGATGATGGCACACAAGTGCTCTGATGGGCCTGAAGGGCAGCACTCCCAGTCCAAGCCTAAGATGGGACAACTGATGTTGTTTTTCAAAACCAACTAGTACCATGTGCAGTAAAGGCAGTTTCTTTCTGGCCCACTTTCTGATTTTTTAATAACTGATGATTTTTTTTTGGAGGGCAAACTGATTTATTTTAAATTCTGAGCAAAAGGGTTAGTATTTATTTTCATTGTTGCTGTAAATTTAATTTAGAAAAGATTTCCCCAGCTCTTAAAAAATTCTTCTACTGGTCATAAGTTTGTATATATAGGAAGTAAATATGAGTTAGTGATTGAATTATTTTTTAAAAGCTTAACTTGGCAGCAATAAGAGGTTGTTTGATTTTTCATGCTAAATATTTCTTTCAAAGGATATAAATGTCTATTGCAAAACCTACTGTTGATAAATCTTTGGTTCTTTGTGAAGTATTTGCCTTAGTCTTTTTGTTTTACTTTAAGAATTAATGTAAGTGGTTATGTTTCTAGACTTATTTTATATCACAGCAATTTTAAAAGGAAGGCTTTTTGCTTAAATGTTGATCTCTTGTTTTCTATGATGCAATTGGAATTACAGTTTTATAATTTATTTTTTCTTTAATTTTTGGTTTATTTTTAAAAAGAATACACACACACACACACACACACACATATATGGCTTCTATTGTGTGCCACATACTATTCTGGGGGCTAGTAATATAGCAGAGAGCAGAACCACAAAGTCTTTGACCTCTAGTAGCTTATGTTCTAGTGGTAGTGGAGTGTCTTAGTCTGTTTGGGATGGTATAACAAAGTACCATAGAAAGGGTGGCTTATAAATAACAGAAATTTACTTCTCACAGTCCTGGAAGCTTGAAGTCTGAGCTCAGGGTGCCAGCATGGTCAGGTTCTGGTGAGAACCCTCTTCTTGTGTCTTCACATGGCAGAAAGAAAGCTAGAGCCCTCTGGGGTCTCCTTTATAAAAGCACTAATCCCATTCATAAGGGCTCAACCCTCATCACCTAATTACCTCCCAAAGGCCCAAACTCCTAATACCTCACATTGGGGGACTAGGATGTCAACATATAAATTTGGGGGCGGGACACAAGTATTTAATTCATAAGAAGAGGGAATTGAAAAAAATGTCAAATATATTTATGATGTGAAATGTACACAGGTGGTCAAGGAAGAGACTTCATGGGCTGTGAAGTGTTAGAGGGAGCCATATGGATATGGAAATGTTCCAAGCAGAGGGAACAGTAAGTGCAAAAGCTTGAGCAAGAAAGCTTGTGCAGAGTAGAGTCAACGTGCAGAGTAAAGTCAACAGGGAGCCAAATAATTGGAAATGACGTCACAGAGGTGGCTGGGAATAGCCATGAAGGATCTTGCAAGATTTGTATGATTTTTTACTTTTATTCTGAGAAGAATGGGGGCTCATTGGGGAGTTTTAAGCAGAGGAGCGACATGGTCTGACTTACTTTCAAAATGGATATTCTGGCTGCCAAGTAGAGAGTAGATTTTGCGAGTGGGTGAGTGGGTGCAGCAGGAGACCAGTTAAGTGAAATTAGTATAATCTGGGCAAGAGATGGTGGCTTAAATCAGGGTAGGAGCGGGAGACATGGTATGAAGTGGTTGGTCTTTGCATTTGTTTTTGAAGATAGAAATGACTGGATTTACTGACTTAGTGGATACGGGGGATATTGAAAAAAAAATTCAAGGATGATATCAAGATATTTTTTACTCTATTATGAAAAATTATCAAACATCAAGGTGCCCATTATAATGATTTTAGATTTTCTGTATTTCTGTTACCTAGATTCTATAGTTCTTAACATTCTTCCATAGTGACTTCAAACATTTTATTCTGTCAATGTGTTTTAAAGTAAATTATAAACATCATTATATTTTTCCCAGAAATATTTCAGTATGCATCTCTAAAAACAGAAATTTTACAAATAACAAAATATCATTATCCTATAAAATGAATGAACAATAATTGTTTATTATGATCTAATACCTGGTCCACATTGACATTTCCCCCCTGTTTTCCAGAATGTCTTTTATAGCTGATTTGTAACCATCAGTGTCCAGTCAATTAAATGCATTTAAACGACAACACTACAACATGCTCTTCCTCATCTTTCATATCCTCTCGGACACTGACTTATGGAAGAGACTGGATTATTTGTCCTGTAGACATTTTGGTGTTCATAAGAAACATTTAGCCCATTTAAATATAGATTATTGGTCCTTACTCCCAGAAATTTTGATTCAGTGGATCTGGTGTGGGCCTTTCTAATGAGCTGCTGTGTGATACGGGGGTGTCATTGTGGAGACCACAGACTTTGAGCAGTACTGCTCTGCCCCTATCTGATTGCTTCCTGGGGGCATCATTTAACTTGTTCTTCTATTCTCTGTATTTACTATAAACTGGATTTTCAATCTAAAGACTTAATTAGATTTATGTTATAAATTTGGGGCAAGGTGGTATGGGTACTCATTTTTTATCATCTCAGGTGGTACATAATGAATGTCTGACTTCTCTACTGTTAATGAGGCCAAGATGACTTCCCCAAGGCTAAGACTGATCCCTGAATCAAGGAGGTGAAAAAGCTTGATCCCTCCATTGTAATGTCTCTATTTGAAACTAGCAGATAATTTGTTGGGTGGTACTCAGGGACCGAGGGAATGTGTAGTCCTCAGTAAATATTTCATCTAACGGTTTTAACATGCATTGATTATCCTTGCCTGAACTGATTATTTAACTAGGGGTAGATCATGGAGATTTTCTAATTCAACCATTCTTCCTAAATGAGTGCTATTCTTTTTTTAAAAAATGATGTTGCTTCTGTAACTGGTACTGTTTGGTTAGCTAGGAGTATAGTGCATATTAGAAAGGCAGGATAAATGCTTAAGTAGTTGTTCAAAGTAAAGTGAAGTTTCTGACTGGAGTGAGTGGAAGGATGAAGTTGTCATTTAGTGAGAAGCGGAAGATGGTGGGTAGACAGACCAGGTTTGGTGGGGAAAAGCAGAATTTCAGTTTTGAATATGTTAAATTTGAGATGTCTATTAAACATTTGTATTGATCAAAGTTCAGTTGATATAAAACATAAAATACTCTAGCTATTTTAAATAGAAAACTGTTTTATACAGATAATATTATTAATGGGCTAGAGAAGGTTCTAGGGCATCGAATGTGCTGGTGGCCTACAACTGTTGCTGATTGCTTTTTTCCCCCTCACCCCACATATATGGCCTCATGAAACATTTTCTCTGACCAGTTGCCTAAGGGAACTAAATGGGGCCTAGTTCAGAGACAGCTCTGCATGGTATAATAGAAGTGAGCTCCTGAAGCATTACAGCCCCACTCAAGGTGTTCCTAAAAGATAGCAGGGAAGGGAGATCCTTCTGGTAGTGAGAACTTCAAACACTTGATACTAGTTGTTAAGGAGCGATGGCCACAGGGATTGATGTATCTCAATGCATGAACAGTGGCGAAGAGCTTGGCCAAATAGTTGGAAGTAAAAATTTGGAGGGTTGGTGGCAAAGATGTATAAAGCAAAAGTATATGGATGACTTTCACAGAATAAGAACAGAATATGAGATTTGTGTTTTATGTAAATGCTCACCAAAGAAAATTTATTCTCTAGAAATAACCAGGAAATAACCAGGTATGTAAGATGCTCCATTCTATAGATGTTTGTCAGCCTCTTTTCAGAGCAAACCCAGGGCTTGCACAATGAACATATAAACAAAGTGGCCTTAAAGCAGGAAGGAGAAAAATACAGGGATTTAGCAATAAGCACTTCTGCTCACCAAGGCTGATTTGACTACCACCATTGCTGAGTACTCTGCCTGCGAGCAGATCAGCCTTTAGCCCTGGATACACCCCATATCCCAGGGCAACCAGTCCACCACTTGGTGTCAGGTTGATACATTGAATCCTCTCCTTTGTGAAAGGTCAGTGGCTTGGCCTCATTGCTATGAATGCTTACTTCTGGTATGGATTTGCATTTCCTGTCCACCATGTTTCTGCCAACACTACCGTTGGTGGCCCTACTAAATGCCGTGTTCAGTGAATTTGCATCCTATACAATACTGCTTTTGATCAAGGGACTCATTCACATCAAAAATAGTGAAACAGTTGGCTGACAAGTATGGGATTCACTAGTCTTACCATTTTTCCTATTTTATAATATTGTCTTCCACCTGGGAGACTAAATCTTGTGATATTAAAGTAGTTTTTAGTTCCATAAACAGAATACATGGGTCTATGGACTAATGAATGAGTTAAGGTAGAAGTGTCATTTCTTATCTCCATCTTTTGTGACCCACTCATAATATTTTTGCTTCCGGCCTCTACAACTTTGAACTCTGCTGATTTAGAGCTTTTAGTTTAAAAGAATACTTTCATATGGGAACATGACAGTGGTTCAATTGAATTGGACATTGAAAACTACCTGGCCACATTATTGAACCATATCACTGAACCAGCAAGTGAAAAATTAATAATGAAGTTGCTCTGCTGGCAAAGGTGATCAGTTCTGATTATCAGGGGGAAATAGTGTTGCTACTACTACTCAATAGGAGGATGATATTTAGAACCCAGCAGGCAACCTGGGCTGCCTCTTAGGAGCAGGATGAAATGAATGAACACATTGTCCAGGAAAATAAAAATGGCCAAACTGACTCCAGAAGACATAGATAATGTTAAAGACCAGTTATCACCAAAGAAGCAGAAATTTTTGGTTACTCCTAAAAAAAGCACCAACTCTGATATTTTCACAGGGATGTGCACCATACCTTTAAGGAACAGGAAAACTTCAATACTATATAAATTATTCTGGAGCATAGGAAAATATGGAAAACTCCCAGATTTTATTTCTAGAGCTTGCATGAAATTAATACCGACATCTGACAATGAAGTCCAAAGAAGGAAAAGTATAGATTGATTTTACTTATGAGTGTCAAACAACCCTTAATAAAATAAGAATAGATGGCTGTGTTATCAACATGATAAATATATATCTCATTTTAAAGCCTATAATAGGAGAAACATGTGAGGGAGTCCCATTAAATTTTGAAACTGACAACAGTATCCTTCATCAGAATGTTGGTCACATTCTTCTGGTGAAACCCACCAATGCAAGTAGACTAGAAAAGAACATGAATTTGTGTGACAGTTGGAAAGAGGAAATTACCATTATTTGAAGATGAAATAACTATTAGACTGGAAAATCCAAGAGAATAAGGGAAAATCTATGATGAACAATGAGAAAATTAAGTGCTAGGTGTAGAAATCTAATGGTTTTGATATATGGCGTCAAGAGTCAGTTAGGAGATGGAGTTAGAAACATATTGACAGCAGCAGCAAAAAAAGGTGAAAAACCTAGACTTATTCAGCATTTATCTGAAAAATGTTTACCATGGTACTTAGGGACACAGCAGACTTAAAATGGAAAAGCATACCATGTTTCTGTAAAGAAAGACTGAATCTCATAAAAGTGTTAACAGCCCTTAAGATAATATATATTTAACATAATCTGAATAAAATACCAGGAGAATTTTTTCACACTAGACAAACTGATTTTAAAGATCATGTGTCAAAATAGACATGGAAATTCTTAAAAGTAGTAAGGAACTCTATCAGCTACTAAGTCATGTTATGAAACTATAATATTTAAGACATTATGATACTGGCATATGAATAAATCAATAGATCTCAGACTAGACACTCAAGAAGAGATTCAAATACATCCAGAAATTTAGTATATCTAAAGGTGGCATTTGAAATCTGTAGGAGAAAGACTGATTATGCCATGAGTTATGTTGGGACAGATAGATAGCCACCTGGAAAAAAGTAAAGTCAACTCCCAATTTTGTATCATCTATCAAAATAAATTTCAGATAGTATTAAATAAAATATGAAATTGAGACCATAAAATTATTAGAAAAATATAGGGGATTTTTTTTGTCACAAAGGGAGCTTTTAAATATGACACAAAACCCAGAAACCATAAAAGAAGTGATAAATTCAACCATAGGCACATAAAAATGAAAACGTTTGACATAGAGAAAACAGCATAAATAAAATTAAAAGCACTAAATGACACACGGGGAAAAATATTTGTAACTCACACAAGTAAAAGGTTGATACTGTATGGAGCACTGCTACAATTAACATGACAAACAGTACAAAGAAAGAATTGGCTAATGATATAAACGGACAGTTCATGGAAAAATATAAGTAGCTCTTAAACATTTGCAAAGTTTCTCAGCCTCTCTCATAATAAGAGAAATGTAAATTGAAATTAGAGTGATATGCGGTTTTTCACCCCTCAGATTGTCAAAGATCAAAATTTTGAAAATTTACAAGGTTTACAAGGGTGTAAGAAAACACCCTTGTAAATTGGTAGTAAAAATAATAGGTAAACTGAGTACTTACTATGTGCCATGCACTTTTCTAAGTACTTTACACTTATTTAATCATCACAGTTTGTGAGAGGCACTCTTATTATCCCCATTTTACAGATGAGGAAACTGAAGAACAGAGAAGTTAAACAATAACCCAAAGTCACACAGTTGGCAAATGGAGGAGCCAGGATTTAAGATCAGTTACTTTTACTCTAGCATTTACTTTTTTTTTTCAGTCACAAGTCTAAATTTCTATGGCAAGTGATTTGGGAATGTGCACTCTAAATTGTACATACCCTTGGACCCAGTGTTTCTACTTCTAGAAGTTTGTCCTGCAGTTTTATGTAAATAGATGCAAAATGACGCTCATTGCAGCTGTATTTGCAGTAAAGGAAGATTGGAAACAACCTAAATACCCATCCCCAGGGAACTCGTTAATTAAATTGAGGTTCATCCGTAGGAAGAAAGCTAGGCAGCTTTAAATAAAGTAAGGTAGCACTCTATGTAGTGATATGGAATTATCTCCAAAATATTGTAAAAGGAAAAGCAAGGCACAGAATAGTGGGTTGGGATGCTACCATCTATGTAAAAAGTCACAGAACGTATACCTACATTTTTGTATATGCAGAGAATAGATTCTTGACATGATGCCAGTGGTTGCCCCTCAGGAAGGGAACTAGATACCAGGGAATGAGCTGAATAATGAGATTTTTGAATTCTGTACAATGTGTGTATTTTAATTTGTACAGAAAATAATTGTGTATATGGTTCTCAGATATAGAGACGTTTGCATGTGGTCACATGGTGAAGAGTGTAACCAAGTGCCATAGACAGACCTGGGTTCAGACTCCAACACTGGATGGTTGCCAGATGGAAAGGGGCTTTGGAGCAACTGTAGTTCCGGGCAACTTTGCTTCTTCCCTAACTTGGATATTGACCAGAGGGAAGACAGAATCCATAGAGCTTTTTGTGCTTGGGGTAAAACTCCACTCATCACTGCCCCACTCTCCAATCCCAACTGCTGCACACAATTTTTAGCTCTTTACACACACTGTGTTGCCGCCTGAGGCCCTTCATCACCTAGACTCTCATCCCTCTAAGGCCCTCTCTGTGTACCGCCTAACCTGACACCATCCCCTACTCTCCTCAACTCCAGACACCATTTTATTTTTGCCCTGTGGAATGAACGATTCATCATTAGCGAAATCTATATTGTCAACCACTTTTCCAAATATCCCCCTTTTGCTTTAGTAGAGAGACACAGCTCTTCCAGGAGCTTATAGCGTCCCCTGCAGTCCTCTCCTTTCATACAACTGGTGCTGGAGGTGCTGTTGATGTCTTGAAGTCTTCTTGCGTCTCACTGATATTTGGGGACCATTTTCTCAGCGTACTCTCTTAAAAATCCTCAGCATTGAAGCTCAGTCCATCAGACACCACCTGCTAGCATTACTTGCCGTCCTGTACAGCCTGCTGCATCCTTCTGCCAGTCCTTGAAGACTTTAGCTCCTGCCTCACTGTCACTCCCTCCAATACTACTGCTGTCATAATTTTATGTGGTTTTTTTGTACATTTCTCTCAGTTTTTACCTCTTCTCCTTCAGAGATCTTGACAGGTATTTCACTTTCCCCATTTTCTCCCATAATCATATTTCTAGTACAGTAGTTCTCAAAGTGTGGCCCCCTGGACCGACATCATCAGCGTCACCTGGGAATTAGTTATAAATTCTCAGACCCCACCGCAGACTACTGAGTCCAGAACTCTGGGGCTGGGACCCAGAAATCTCTGTTTTAAGAAGCTCCTTTTTGTGATTCTGATGAATGTGGAAGTTCATCAGATCTTGTTATTGTCACTAGCAATAACTCTCTGTCTCAATTTTAATCATCCTACCCCCCATGTGGCTACTGCCTTCTGTCTTCCTAGCTCACCAGATCAACTCTCCCAACCCCTATAATCCTTCAGCCCCACTGAGACCACAATTTACTGTTTTTGCCGCTTTTCACTAGTCCTTAGCCCTCTTATGTCCTTACTTTCCCCTTTTTCAGCCACACATGTGACTACTCTTTGTTCTCTTTCATATACCATATCAAAATAGGAAACAAATCTTATCCATTCTCCCTTCAAAATATATCTAAATATATTCAAAATACATTCGAAAGTTGCTAAGAAAGTAAATCTTAGAAGTTCTCATCACAAGAAAAAAATTTTTTTGTAACTCTGTGGTGACAGATGGTAACTAGAATTATTGTGGTGATTATTTCCCAATGGATACAAATGTTGAATCATTATATTGTACACCCAAAACTAGTATAATCTGTATGTCAATTATACTTCAATGTGGAGATATATCTAGAATCTGACTTTTCTTATAATGTCCACTTCAACCACTGTACCTAAGCACACAGTGTTAGACTATTGCCAGTGTTCTTTACTTTGTTAGTCCTTACCCTAACTGTGTCTACTTTCCATATGGCAGCTGAAGTGATCCTTTTAACACCTAAGGCTATGTTGCTGTAAACACTGCTCAAAATTCTCCATGCTTCTTCTCTCACTCAGAACCAAAGCTAAAATCCTTGTAAATGCCTACAAAGCTCTGGGTGATCTGACCTTCTCTGGCCAGCAAGTCATTTCTTCTACCTTTGCCCTTCTTCTCTCCCACAACTGAGCTTCACTTTTTTTTTTTTAACATCTTTATTGGAGTATAATCGCTTTGTATACACCATAAACTATATGGTGTGTTAGTTTCTGCTTTATAACAAAGTGAATCAGCTATACATATATCCCCATATCTCTTGCATCTCCCTCCCTCCCACCCTCCCTATCCCGCCCCTCTAGGTGGTCACAAAGCACTGAGCTGATCTCCCTGTGCTATGCAGAAGCTTCCCACTAGCTGTTTTACATTTGGTAGTGTATATATGTCCATGTAAAATATGTCTGTTTTACATTTGGTAGTGTATATATGTCCATGCCACTCTTTCATTTTGTCCCAGCTTACCCTTCCCCCTCCCTGTGTCCTCAAGTCCATTCTCTAGTAGGTCTGCGTCTTTATTCCTGTCCTGCCCCTAGGTTCTTCATGACTTTTTTTTTTTTTTAGATTCCGTATATATGTATTAGCATACAGTATTTGTTTTTCTCTTTCTGAATTACTTCAGTCTGTATGACAGACTCTATGTCCATCTACCTCACTACAAATAACTCAATTTCGTTTCTTTTTATGGCTGAGTAATATTCCATTGTATATATGTGCCACATCTTCTTTATCCATTCATCTGTCGATGGACACTTAGGTTGCTTCCATGTCCTGGCTATTGTAAATAGAGGTGCAATGAACATTGTGGTACATGACTCTTTTGAATTATGGTTTTCTCAGGGTATATGCCCAGTAGTGGGATGGCTGGGTCGTATGGTAGTTCTATTTTTAGTTTTTTAAGGAACCTTCATACTGTTCTCCATAGTGGCTGTATCAACTTACATTCCCACCAGCAGTGCAAGAGGGTTCCCTTTCTTCATACCCTCTCCAGCATTTATTGTTTGTAGATTTTTTGATGATGGCCATTCTGACTGGTGTGAGATGATATCTCATTGTAGTTTTGATTTGCATTTCTCTAATGATTAATGATGTTGAGCATTCTTTCATGTGTTTGTTGGCAATCTGTATATCTTCTTTGGAGAAATGTCTATTTAGGTCTTCTGCCCATTTTTGGATTGGGTTGTTTGTGGTTTTTTTTGTTTGTTATTGAGCTGCATGAGCTGCTTGTAAATTTTGGACATTAATCCTTTGTCAGTTGCTTCATTTGCAAATATTTTCTCCCATTCTGAGGGTTGTCTTTTGGTCTTGTTTATGGTTTCCTTTGCTGTGCAAAAGCTTTTAAGTTTCATTAGGTCCTGAGCTTCACTTTTATCCTTAGAACTTTGTACCACTTAGCATGCTCTGAATTCTCTTGTTTATTTCTGTCTCCTACCATTGGAATGGAAGCTTCATGAGGACAGAGGCTTTCCTTGTTCACTGATAGAACCTCAGCTTCTAGAGCCCTGCCTGGCAAATAACAGGCATGTAGTTATTTGTGAATAAATGAATGGCTGTTATTGTTATCTAGATGACCTAAAGCTAACACTGCCCTTTTATTCACTCATCAAGTATTTGATCATCTATTATGTGCCCTGCACTAAGGAAATAGAATGTGGAGAAAAACCCAGAGAGTTTCCAGTCTAATATGGAAGAATAATTAATAAATAGATATAAAATAACAGCAGTGTAAGAATCAAGATTGGGAAGTATATGGACTTGTGAGAACAAATGATAAGGGGGAAATGACCTAGCTGAAGTCACAAAGCCAAGGAAGCCATGGTAGGCTTTCCCTAGAAACAATGACTGATGTGAGATCAAGACAAAGAGAAGAGGGGGTTAATTGGGCAAAGTGGCTATGGTGGCAGCGGGTGTAGGTGGGCAGCTAGTGGGGAGAGCAGGTGCAAGGACCCTGTGGTAGAGGGAACAAAGGAGTTCAAGAAACTGAATGGAATAGGAGGAGGCTTGAGGAGGGAGCATGGAAGGAGAGAAGGATGGGGATTTGTTAGTTATGTCTCTTTATTCCACTTAATTAAGAAAATTTTAAAAATCTGACTTTATTCGGTAGAGGTCTCCATCGTGATCTCTAAATTGATTTCAAATTGCTACCTAATTCATATATACTTAGGCTCTATCTTCATAGTCATCATATTAGATGCATCTAAAAGAAAAAGAGAAATGAGGAAATGAATACGTGCTCTGGTAAAGAAAAAAAAAATTGTCTTTGTTGACTTGTATTTAAAAACCCCTTGATTGACCAGAATGTCTAAGGAATGGGACTTTCTGATTAATTTAGTTTTCATTGCTGTTGTTGTTAACTGAGGCTTAAAAATAAAATTATTTTGCTTAAATCCTTTTAGAAAGTCTTTAAAAATAATTTTAGCCCCTTTCCTGCCATTTTAAGAAGATTGTGTCACAAAGATTGGGTGGGACGTATAGCGTGCACTTTTAAACATATGTTTAAGGTCTACAAGCCTTCGACTGCAATGTGCTTATCCTCACTAACCCCAAATGACTGTTTCTCATTTCCACAAACGTCTGTCCCTCCACAGTCATGATATAAGAAAAGGGGGAAATAAAAGTTGGTTTGTATGACAGCATTTGGGGACTGCAATTTGGTGGCTAGACACCTTCCTTACTGGGTCTGTCCCTGCTGGAGAAATGAGGGTATTCCAACAAATTTACCAGGTAAGAGAAACCTAAACAGATGTTTTGTCTGGACTCTGGAGTTTAGAACAAATTTCTGGTCCTTTTCGTGTTTTAATAAAAGTGAGCCCTAGATTAATCTGCTTCGTCCTTCCTGGTTAAAGGACACAAATGCTGTCCTTCGTGGCAGTTTTTTTTTTTTTTTTTTTTTTTGCGGTACGCGGGCCTCTCACTGTTGTGGCCTCTCCAGTTGAGGAGCACAGGCTCCGGACGTGCAGGCTCAGCGGCCATGGCTCCCGGGCCCAGCCGCTCCGCGGCACATGGGATCCTCCCGGACCGGGGCACGAACCCGCGTCCCCCGCATCGGCAGGTGGACTCTCAAGCACTGCGCCACCAGGGAAGCCCCCCTCATGGCAGTTTTGTTTTGACCTGATCCAGAGTCACATACTGCGTTTAGTTGTCACTCTTTAGTCTCCTTTAATCTGGAACACTTTCTCAGTTTTTCTTTGTCTTTCGTGGCCTTGACATTTTTGAAAAGTTTAAGGCAGGTAATTTGAGAATGCCCCTCAACTTGGGTTTGTCTGAGTGTTTCATCTTGTTAGGTCCACATTATGTATGCACTTGGGGCAGGACTCCCACAGAAGTTGTGTGTCCTTAGTGCTGTGTATCTCGTACATGAGGCACATGTGTCAGTTTGTATCACTCAGTTTGTGTCAGTTTGAGTTAACAACACTCAGAGTGTTGTTTACTTTGATCACTTGACTGAGGACGTGTCTGCCCGACTTCCCTACTGTAAATATTCCTTTTTACTTTCTGTAAATAGAGTAATAGGGAAGGACAGAGTTTAAGAATAAGTAAGTATTTTGTTCCCCAACTGACTGTCACTGATGGTTTTAGCATCCATTGCTGATTCTTGCCTAAATCCATCATTATTATGATGGTTGAAAATAGTGATTTTCTGACTCTGTAATTTTCCCGTATTTATTAATTGTTACTCTAAGATGAAGTTTTTCCTTTTCCTCCTTTATTTATATGTGTATTTAGTGTCGGTTTGACTCCCAGAATTGGGTTTTTTAAAAAGTCATTGTAGTACGTATGATATGTTACTGTCTTAATTCCATTTTGTGTTGTCCCAGGTTTGGCCAATGGCAGTCCTGAGACATTGAGTCCTTTATCAGAGTTTTCTGTATAAATGATATAAAAAATCGATAGTAGAGGTACAGAGAGTAACACGGGAGCAAGAAGCCAGAGAGGTGAATTCTGCTGGTCAGGAAGGGCTTCAGTGAGGAAGTGGTATTTGAGGTGAGCTTTGAAAAAGTGGTCAGATTTTTACAGGATTGGAGATGAGGCAGAGTGGAAACGGTGAACTGTCTGAACAGAGGAAGGCCTAGCAGCTGGTATTCAGCAAGTAATACAGCGGGTCTGGATCGTGAAGGGGAAGTGGAAATGGAACAGAAAACCCTCTGCACTTAGTTTGCTTCGAGCATCTTCTGTGCTGGTCTCACTGCTTGGTATTTCCTCCCTGACTACCCCTGCTGTTTCGCTAAGGGGAGGATGAAGTGTGAGGCAGGAGGGAATTGCAAGTAGTGAAAACAGCATGAGCCCAGTCCCGCTCAAATGCTCCCTTCTCTGGGAAGCCTTTTCCAGATCCCTAATAAGAATTAACCACCCTCCTCTCATCCACTCCCAGGGCACTTTGTGCCTTCGTGTTAACAAATCTGTTCTGTCTTGTACTGGTTCTATTTGTGGATACGTCTTCCCCCTGTAAAGCATGAACACATGTTAATCACTTTCCACCTCTTCCCAGTTCTCAGTGCAAATGCTCAACAAGTATTTCTTGAATATGTGTGAGAGGAGAGAGGATAGGTTGGAGTTGGTTGGGGGAGGCTCTGGATGTCATTTTCAGGGGTCAGGCTTGCCCCACAGGCAGTGATGAGCCCTGGTGCTTTGGACCAGTGCAGGGCTGCTGGGAGCTGTGATGTCTGAGGATATGGTGGAAGGGGGGGCTGCAAGGTACCCGTGAGTGGTCCTGGAGAACGCCGAGCCAGAGTGAGACAGCCAGGAAGGGCAGAAGCGTGGAAGCAAATAGTTATCACCTCACGAATCTGGGCACTCATTTGAATGTAGGAATTGAAAGAAAAACAAGGAATTGAGGTTGCAAGACTGGGTGATTAGGAGACTGGCAGAAGTCTCTCACCAAAATGGGATCCCAGGGCCAAGTACAGAAGAGGTAAGGAGTTCAGCATCGTCCCATCTGGTCCTCAGCCAAGGCACTCCCTGAATTCAAACAATATGTGTTGTTGAAAAATTGTTATTATTTCAAATATGGTAAGAAATAAAATATTGTCTCTACTTGAGGCACAAAAACTGACGTGGGTGTAATGGACATTTTTCTTTTGGCTTTAGTAACGGTTTCATTAAAAATGGATGCTAGTAACTGCTTTTCTAACTTTGAAGCATGGCCCCGTGAGAAGAGCTTACCGTGAAAGAAATAGTCGTCAGCTTTCTTCTGGCTCCTCTGTCCTCTCCTGCCCCTTCCTAACAACGGAAAATTTGCTTTGCACCTGCTCCAACTGGGCTCTAAGTGCTAAGCATCTTGCAAGCCCAGAAAATTGTAGTATCAAATCTCAGCCCCAACTGTGAGGCAGCACTATGTTCCCGACCCCCCGCTGAGAGGCGTTGCTTTCCCAATTCCCCAGGGAAGAGTTCTTTCTCCCTTGGCCCCTTTTCAGGCTTGAACTCCGACCTAAACCCTCTTTTTAGCTTCCAGCGTGCATTGCTCTGGGTGCTGGCCCTGACCTGGCCTTGCATCCTCCACTCCACTCTGGGCTCAGCAGGTCAGCCCTGGGTAGCCCTGGGGTTACCGGAATGCCCAATTCCAATAATGAGCACATTTATCCAAGGAGAGGAAATGGACTTTCTAATCTGTTATAGTCCATTGCTTTTTTCCCCAGAAACAAATGCTAAAGGAACATCGGATATATTATCGGTGATTTGGTAAATATACTAATCATTGCCTAATATTCATGAAGTCGCTTTCATTCACACCTTCCTTCATAAATTAAATGCTTTGTTATAACTCATGACTTACGTTAAGAGGGATATTCTTATTTCACTGCTAGGAACTGTGAAATGTTTTAAAATAATGCCATATTCAGGAAAACTCTTGGAAGAATTTCAAATAAAAATAGCAAACAGTAATTAAATAGGTGTATAACATTCTAACTGGCCTTAGTGTATGGTTTTAAAGGGAAAGAAAAAAAATGCCGACAGAGACTATAATTTTTGTCTTTATATTTTCCTCTTAGGTTTTTCAGACAGACCGAAGTCATTAAAAATAGTCCTTAACCCTCAAAGCCACAAAAAAGAAGCTACTCAGGTCTATTATGAGAAGGTTGAACCACTGTTGAAGATTGCGGGAATAAAGACGGATGTAACAGGTAAGTATTTTCAGAATATAATTTCACCTCTAAAAAAAATCATACTTGAGGAAGCAAAATAACCTTGAGTTTGCTCTTGAGTCCAATTTAGGAAGCTACTTGTAATATCTAAATCTTGTTTTTGTGCTTCGATAACTTACTGCAGCCAGCTCCAGGATTATAATTCAATTATTTTGTTTTCTTTTAATTGTGTTATTTTTATTAGAATATCAGTATTTTCTCTTTCAACCTTTTTTCAGACTTTAAAAATTATTAGGTGTCATTTTTAAGGGGGCTGCACACGTTTTGATGCCTTCATTGAGATGTTGGCTATTTAAACATTATCTCTGCAGTTCAGCAGCAATTGATTTTTGTTCACTTAAATGTTTGATGTCTTTCCATGGAATCCTTCATTAGGTGGTTTTTGTTCTGACTCTGACCCCTGCTGGTTAGGTCAAAACTAAGCACTTAACTGCTGATTTTAGATGAATTTAGAGAAGCCAGAAGCTTAAATTCATTGTCTAAAATAAGAAGGGTGCTTAGGTTTGTGCCCAGGAAGACAGAAATTTGCTAATGCTAAAGTTCATATAAAGAAGATTAGTAAAATTCTTTTCAGCTTTTAAAATTTGGTGACCAGATTCCTTTGTTTCCTTGAGACTCTTATTTTTCCCACGGGGGTGGGGTGAGGAGGGTTGACGTTATCGTGAATCACACCCTCAGTTCTTCTGGTTTTATTTCTGTGTAGCTTCATTAACGCACAGTGTAAATTTGTAGTAAATTTTAATTGATGAAGAATATTGCATAATAAGCCTACTCAGGATACAAGGCCAGAATGTACTTGGAATCTCCCAGTCCCAGTCATAAGTTCCTAGGGAAGGGATTCAGAGTGACCTGGCTTTGCTCTGCTGTCACCAGGGGAGATGGGTCTCACAACGTAAATAAGGTTTATAAACCTACATCTCATGACTTGATGGATGGGGTAGAAGGAAATTCCTTTAAACAAAAAAAGCAGCAACAATAATCTTTTGGAGAAGGTCATCCACCCCAAAAGGCATCTACTACAATGAAGGTTGGAGAGAAACTACCATGAAAAACTCAAGAGGAGTTTCTGAATTAAAATAAAATTGTAGTGAAGGAGTTAATCTTTCATCTTTGTGGCTTTTGTCTTACTTGGAGGTGATTTATAAGAAAAAGAAACGATTCAGATCTATTGTTGCTTTCCCTGAAGATTTTCAAGGATTGGAAGAAGGAAAAGTTTGAAGTTCATATTAGGATGAGCCAATTAAAAGTTGAATAAACTTATTGGTGAACACAATAGTATTTAATTGTTGTTTCATTGATTTAGTATCCAAAACAGTTTTACATGGATATTACGACATATCATTCAGTTCAAGAAACTCTTGTTGAATGCTTTGTGTTAAACACTATGCACCATGCAAGGTGGATAAGTTCTACTACCTGCTCTTGAGTGACTGTTAATTTATTAGGGATTAAAATAGATATTTAAAGTAGATATAATTGGGATATACATAAAGGAATTATGGTATCTCAGGGGTCTTATTTATTTTGATCAGAAGACCCAAGAAAAGAATTTGAACTGGACAGTTTTAGAAAGTCAGAGAAGGCAAATAATGGTTTACCGTTATAATAAATATACATATTTACTATATATATATAGCAGAAAAGAAAAGTGAGAGAAGGCAGGCACGCTAGCAGCACATACAAGTGGGTGTGGCTGTGTGTGCTGTACCCATAGTGTTTTGGTAGTTGTTTCATAACGTTGGCTTTATCTTAAATATGGTCCTTTCCATCATTGTAAAATGGTGCCAATGAATTCAGTTCTTCTTTATTCAAATCTAGTGAGATGGGGAGAGGTGTGTATATGCAAGAGATTCAACATGTTTTAATCCTGAACAAGGATTAAAAATTTTTTCCTATCAGTTTGACTGTCCTAATGTAGTACATATACCCCACCTGGAGCACTTACTGTCTAAGCATCAAGACCCTTCCCATGGGATGAGGGTGGGACCCCCTTCTCCTAAAGGCTGAGGACACCTGAACTGAAGTTGGGAAGGCTCCCAACAAAGTGCACAGGAGGAAGTCTGAGTCCAGATTAAGGATGAATCTTTATGCTACACTCAGGAGTTTATTCATCATGCATTGATTCGGAGGTGGTGTACTTTTTTTATCATCGTGTTGTAATCTAGTTTGGCAAAGATGATTATGTCATCAGAATAAATATCGGAAGAGAAGAGGGAGAGATTGGAGGAAAGGAAACCAGCCTATGAGGCCTGAACTAAGGTAGAGGAGATGATAGGATGTGCTTTCCTTCTTAAAACAAGTGTATTGGAGAGAAAAATGTTATGTTCTAGGACTTTTTTCCCTGAATTTTAGATGTTTTTGCTTATTATGTTTAGTTTAAGATAAAATTAGAATATTACATAAATGCAAATATAGAATTTATTTATATATTTGTGCAGCATGGCTAATTATTAGCTGCCTAACACTCCTCCTACAGGCAAAATTATAAAATTGCATCTTTTGCTTATAAAACCATTTTGATATGTATATTGGCTAAATATTTATATTAAAAATATCTCCTGTTTCATGTGAAGGACTGAATAAACATTTGGGTATCTGAAAAGTTTTAGAATCTTCCTGCTTATCTCACAGTATAGTTTTATAATTTGAATAAGGTAGTATATTTAAAACTACCTTGTGTACTGTAAAGTACTATAAAAACATGGTCATAATGCAGTTGATTTCAGTTTCATAAATTATGTAACAGTAAGATTCAACTCAAACTTTGAAAAAGTATTTTCTATGAAAGAGTAAAGCAGAAAGAGTACATATTTTCTGCATGTCCAGTGTGACCATTGTTTTAACATATCTTCTGTGCACTGCCAAGTCCAAATGGAATATGAATTATGTAACAAATTCTGTATGATGATGAATTCATTAAGAGATAGTGCTGTATAAATGAGGCATGATGTAAAAATTATAGCTAGATGAATACATTATAATTTTTCTATACATTAAAAAAAATGAATAGCAAAACCCCCCACAAAAGAATCTGGTTAAAAAGTGCAAAGATAACCTGAGTAGACATTTTTCCAAATAAGATATGCCTATAGCCAACTGGTACATAAAAAAGTGCTCAGCATCACTAATCATCAGGGAAATGCAAATCAAATCACAAGGAGGTATCACCTCACACCTGTCAGAATGGGTATTTTCAGGGCTTCCCTGGTGGCGCGGTGGTTGAGAGTCTGCCTGCCGATGCAGGGGACACGGGTTCGTGCCCCAGTCTGGGAAGATCCCACATGCCGCAGAGCGGCTGGGCCCGTGAGCCATGGCCGCTGAGCCTGCACATCCAGAGCCTGTGCTCTGCAACGGGAGAGGCCACAACAGTGAGAGGCCCACGTACAGAAAAAAAAAAGAATGGGTGTTTTCAAAAAGACCAGAAATAACAAGTGTCGGTGAGGATGTGGAGAAAAGGGAACCCTCGTGCATTGTTGGTGGGAATGTAAATTGGTGCAGCCACTATGGAGGCCCGTCAAAAAATTAAAAATAGAACTACCATATAATCCAGCAATTCCACACTTCTGGGTATTTATCCAAAGGAAACAAAAACACTAACTCAAAACAGATATCTGTGCCCCATATTGATTGCAGCATTATTTACAACAGCCAAGACATGGAATCAACCTAAGTGTCCATCAGTTGATGAATGGATACAGAAGATGTGGTGTGTGTGTGTGTGTGTGTGTGTGTGTGTGTGTGTGTGTATACATATACATATATATTTGCATGCCATACCACAGAATACTCTTCAGCTATGAAAAGGAAGGAAATCCTGCTATTTGGGACAACATAAATGGACCTTGAGGACATTATGCTATGTGAAATGAGTCAGAGAAAGACAAATGTCATATGATCTCACTTATATGTGGAATATTATTAAAAAATTCCCCCAAAGAAACCAGAACATGTAGATTCAGAGAACAGATTTCCAGAGGTTGGGGGACAGGGTGTCAGAAGAACTGGAAGAACCTAAAAAAAAAAAGAGTTATTTATTCCTAATAACTTGATATGTGAATCAAATGGCATATGATACCATTTCTTTCTCTTCCTCTCAGAGCAGACTTTCGGAATTACACTATTAAAGGTGTGAGAGGAATTTTGGACATCATAGATTCATACGATAATTCATAGAACGATAAAGTGAAAGAGTCAAGGCAGCAGAGAAATTAAACTGGAAAGAACTTTGGAGGCCATCTAGTTCATTTTCCCTCATGCGGTGGAGTGCAGTCACGTGACGCTCTTGGTGGAAGAACACCCAGCCTCGGCCTGGGCACCCTGTGATGGAGTCAGTATGTGCCGTTACTGGACAATACTGATGGATATTCTCAACTGGAGTTCAGGGTCATATTAGAAAAGAGCACCTCCTTTGTGCTAACTTACAAAAAGGTGCTCTTCCTTCTGGGCTGATGTAGCCCAAGGTCACCTCACATGCTGAATAGGAGTACTGGCTGGATTGCAAACCTACCTGACCCTTTGCCAAATGCCTTTGTGCAAGACATAAACTGCAAGAACTTGTGAGCTGACGTTTGCCACCTTGTGACTTTCAGTGTTGACGTTATCTTTAGTAGTGATACAAAATAAATGAAATACGTGTTTTCCATGAGCTTTGAGGTATTTGAAAACAGATTTCATGTCTGCCCATGATCTCTCTTGTTCAAGACAGGCAATTCCACCTCCTTCAGTCAATCTTGGTAGTAACAAAGCTGCTAGACCTTATCACGCTGATTATCATTATCGTGGTCAAAGACACTTCTCTGAATGTAGCCTTGATCTCTGCCAGCTCAGGGCCCATGGGAGTGCCTATTCACCAGATAATTTTACCTCCTTTCTGAGCCTGGGCAGAGTTGTCAAAAGAGTGGGGTTTATTTTCACTTTCTTTTCCTCCTTCTAGAACGATGTGTTTAACTTTTGACACTTTTACCAAATCTTCTCTTTGAATTCTTTCTCTTTGGCTCTTTATGTCTCTACTTGAAGCCCTCCATTCCCTGGAGATGCCTCTAATGGTTCCTGATCTCACGGAGCAGGAGGCTAGGTAATCTGATAAAACTGTTACAAAAGATGCTAGTACGCTGAGGCATTACTCACTTCCAGTTTTACCTACATTTTAATAAAAATCTGGATCGTAAATGTTCCATGAATCAGATCCAGCTAGAGAGGGAGAGAATTATGGGTGAAAAGTTCTTTTTATTATCCCTAGGATAATTATGTATGTATATGACCAATCCCATTTCTAATAATAGGATCTCAGGGAGTTGGAACTTTATCCCTGGGGACAATGAATAGTCATCAGTGGTGTTTATGTAGGGAAGAGATGTGGTTAAACATGTGCTTGAGAAAGGTCATTCTGGCTAGAGTGGGATAAATGTTAGAGGGAGACTGGAGGAGAGGCTGATGTAGTTTGCATATTAAAGATGGTGGTGACTAGGTTTAGGGCCTTGGCTTGAGGAATGTTGGATGCAGCCGCATAAACTAAAAGACAGAAACCACTGGCTTTGGGCATGGAGGGGTTTTGGAGAGTAAAAGAAAGGGATACTCTAGAAAGAAGACATTTTCTTATCCTGGGTAGTGGGGAGTGGATGATGGAACACACAAAAGAATAGTGTAACTGAAAGGCAGTATATTTGAAGGTGGAAATGATGGATTCTATTTTGAACTTACGAAGTTTGAAGTACCTAAGGGACAGGAAAGAAAATGACATCTCAGTACCTTATCCCATCATAGAATTTTATCACCAGACTAAGAAATGTTTCCTTACATTCAAATCAGAACTCATCTGATTTGACTTCAGCCTGTTTCCTCAACATTCAGTATCAACCTCAAGACATTTCCTCAGAAAGACAATATTGGAGGAAGGTAGTAATATTTAAACTGAAGGTTGGGGTGCATGGGGGATCCCAGCAGTGAGAACTGTGTGTTCAAAGAGTTGTAAATGATAAAAACTCCAAATTTCCTATGTAAGAGGCGTGTCAGTCTCATTGGCAAAGGAAAGTAGTTGAAAGAAGAGGCCAGTAACTTTCTTTTGAAAGTGCAGCTGCCCACTGTTGATGTCTTTGTGAAGTGGAGTGATCTGAATCTGGTTCTTTCTGCTTCCAGAGCCCATAATACACTGTCTAAACACATGTTTTGATTTCTTCTACTCCTTCCAAATAGTAGTTCAGATTACTCTCTATCCTTTTCCCCTATATTATTTTTCTTCATAATCACTTAATACTACTTTATATTGTACATTCATTGAAAAAAATTAGTGAGTATCCTCTGTCTCCAGAATGTAACCTCCCTGAGGCCAAGGACTTGATAAACTTTGTTCATTGTCCTAGTATATTGTGGTCAGGTTTCAGTCATCTTGTCCGTCTGTTGTTCCGGATCAGTCATCTTATTTAACTTTTACAATATCACTTAAAAAATTACTGTTCTTGGATAATTTGCATCAGTGTATAGTCACATTTCACCTGCAAGATGAAAGGAAGAAATAGACTATTATTTCAAAATTTCTCCTAAGTAAAAATAGCATTCAGCTACAAGATAATTTTAAGGCTAATTTTGTTTTGGATTCGAAAAGCTTTACCAAAGTAAGCTTTGGAATAAAAGCGAGACTTGATAAACTGATTCTCAGCATAAATATTTCTTCCTAATATCCTTAATTATTTTTAATGTGTGTTTGTAAGACACTTTATTATTTTGCTTTTTAAGGTTGCAACTATTTGCTGAAGTTATAGATGAATGATCAGCACACAATCATTTACGATAACCTAAATTTGTTAATATTAAATATTTCATTTTCTTGTAGCTTTCTTCTGAATAGAATTTAATAGAGAGAGGTTTTATTCATGTGAATGTTAACGGCATTTGAATAAGCTGTGGGAGAATTACAATGTAATGCTGCTGGATACAGAATGATTCTTTTAGACACCAAGACTGATAATTTTTAACAATATCTAAAAGCATTGTAGGAAAAGCTTGAACCATGCTGGCCCCAGGGACAGACAGGCATGAAAGATTAATGTAATCTTGCATATAATGATGCACATTCTTACACAAAAACATCCATCTGCAGTGTCACGTCAGTCAGCAGAAATCTTTGATGGGTGGGTACAGCTGGGCTGTCTCTTCTGGCAAAGCTGCCCTAGAAAATGCTAAATGTGGTTGGGATGCTTGGTGCCATCTGCAGTGTGCCAGTTTATCCTGTCTTCTCTGGCATTTGCAACACCGCATAGGGCATCATGACTGTAGAGGCAGCAATAGGGAGTGACAGATTCATTTCCTCAGAGAATCTGGGCTCTGGTGGGCATGTGTGCCACCCTTCTTGGCGTTGGGTCTGTTATCCTTGGTGTTGGCTTTGCCTCACATTTTCACATCCAACTCCTCCTCTTTTTAGTCTAGCAGTTCCAGACACACATTCTTCTAGTATGTAAATCTTACACTAACCTTTCAACTAATTTATTCATGTAAGGTTGCCAAAGTGATTTAACATTGACTATTTGGTGCCAGCTAATATGCCTTATTTTCAAAATACTGCTGCTCCTAGGCTTCTGATTTAAAGGAAATGTGTCTTATTTAGGGAACACTAAACAGACAGGCACCAAGATAAATTATCTAATGGGATATCCCCAAATGACTTATGTAGTTGGAACAAATATATGACCCTCTTTTACATAAAGCTGTAAAACATAACAGGCAAGTAACACTTAATCCTCTTTCCCATGATTAAAATATAAATATTCAAGAATAAATGTTGTTTTACGACCTGACCATATGTTTAGCGTATTATTTTGCCAAACCAAGTTTAAAAGTGTAGATCATTTGTTTAAAACTTTCAACTTTTTCTGTGTTGTTTTTTTTTTCATATAGTAACAGAATATGAAGGGCATGCCGTGTCACTGCTAAAAGAATGTGAACTACAGGGATTTGATGGGTAGGTTGTATTATTAATCTATAAATGTCATATGGCTTATGTTATTAAATGTTTTCATTAGTTTTTAGCCGCATATTTGAGACTTACAATTTTTAAATGTTTGTGATGTATGTAATTAGGCTGTAGTTCATTTGTATCTGTGTAATAACAGTGCTGATAATGTACTACGGCATAGTCATCCACCTTGCAGGATGGGGCATAGGAAAGCAAAAGGAGGGATATAAATGTAAGTACTGAGAAATCACAGTGTATCACCTTATTCTTACCTAATGTGTATACATTTGCCTCTGTAGTCCTTAATTCTTGGCTTTAACCCTGTGAGTATATAGAAAAGCATTGATGGAACATATTGTATTGATTGTGTGATATAACTATACTATGATCATTTTTTGCAAATTTATTGATAGTATTAATAGCTACCCACTGGTTAATTTGGATATGATTGACTGAGTGTAAATATTCTGTAAAAACAAATATATATTTTTCAGGATGAAAAAATATGCTAATTTTACTTACCTTCTCTAATTTAGTAGCTACCAAATAAGTATATGTTATTCACAGTAGGCATTAGAAACTGTTGTTTGCAATACATTGCTGGTGTGTGTAGAAATTGTTCACTGGCATGCAAACATTAGAAACAAGGCAAGTGACATATACTTTAATTGACATTTTTAAAATTTAGGTGAATCAGTTTGCTAAAGTGATGGATTGATGTACAAGACTAAAAACATATTCTTTTAGGGAAGATTTTTTTTGCAAGGGTGGATATTTCAGAGTTTTAAAAGGTGGCAGGTATGTGAATTGTTTGTGTAACGTGGTAATGGACAGGGGGGCAACAATACACTCACAATATCAGGAAGGGCATTTGGGTTTTTCAACTGAAATGAAAGGCTTTGCTCTTCCCGAAAAATTATTAGAATGTGTTAGAGAGGAAAGTGCTGCAATCAGAATTAGTAGGGTTGTTTTTCAGAAGTGCTTAATATTTGTTGGTGTGAAAAGTATTATTGGATGAAGAAGAAAGTTTGGTAAGTAAAACATAATTTTTCAAAAAGGAATTTATATTTCTGAATTTTATTTTATTTTTTTATACAGCAGGTTCTTATTAGTCATCCATTTTATACACATCAGTGTATACATGTCAATCCCAATTGCCCAATTCATCACACCACCACCACCCCACCCCCCGCCACTTTCCCCCCTTGGTGTCCATACGTTTGTTCTCTACATCTGTGTCTCTATTTCTGCCCTGCAAACCAGTTCATCTGTACCATTTTTCTAGGTTCCACATATATGCTTTAATATACGATATTTGTTTTTCTCTTTCTGACTTACTTCACTCTGTATGGCAGTCTCTAGATCCATCCACATCTCTACAAATGACCCAATTTCGTTCCTTTTTATGGCTGAGTAATATTCTATTGTGTATATGTACCACATCTTCCTTATCCATTCGTCTGTCGATGGGCATTTAGGTTGATTCCATGTCCTGGCTATTGTAAATAGTGCTGCAATGAACACTGGGATGCATGTGTCTTCTTGAATTATGGTTTTCTCTGGGTATATGCCCAGTAGTGGGATTGCTGGGTCATATGGTAATTCTATTTTTAGTTTTTTAAGGAACCTCCGTACTGTTCTCCGTAGTGACTGTATCAATTTACATTCCCACCGACAGTGCAAGAGGGTTCCCTTTTCTCCACACCCTCTCGAGCATTTGAATTTAATTGAGGGGAGCAAATCTAGATGGCAATGTTGTATAAATACTGAGCATGAAGAATATGAGGTAGGAGATTACTTCAGAGCTTTATACTTAGAGCTAGACAGATTGATTAATAGGCTACATTTAGGAAATTATCTTGCAAGTAGACAATTTAGGAAAAGTAATTGGGGGAATCATGCCTACCAGCTACCTACCTTAATATGCTGCATAGTCCTGAAGCACAGCTTGTGAGTATATAAGAGATGTTGCATTGCAAATAAGTCCTTGCTTCGAAACGTGATTATATAAATAATAACAGGTATTTGTAGGTATTAGACCTGGTCTTGCCTGTCCACGTTATGAAATGTTCTGATAGATGTGGTATCGATAACTAAGTTCCATTGGTAATTAACTATGCAAGGATCAAGAAGAACTTTGCAGAATGATGAAAGACTATAGCACAACAAGTAATGTTTTTCTCTTTACCTGAACATACTTAATTCTTGTTTATTCCACATGGCAGGTGCTGTTATTTTGCAGTGTGGCAGCGCAAGATATATAGATCCTTTAGTTATTAACTACATTTTTTTAAACCAAGTAGTTTGGCCTAACCATTATGTCAATTGAGTTCCAGTGAGTTCACTGTTTCTAAACTCTATAGCAGGGGTCCCCACCCCCCGGGCTGAGGACCGGTCCGGTCTGTGGCCTGTTAGGAACTGGGCCATACGGCAAGAGGTGAGCAGTGGGCAAAGGGAGTGCAGCTTCATCTGCCGCTTCCCATCCCCGCCATCGTTTGCATTACCGCCTGAACCCATCCCACCTCCACCGCCCACCGTCCGTGGAAAAATTGTCTTCCACCAAACAGGTCCCTGGTGCCAGAAAGGTTGGGGACCGCTGCTCTACAGCATGCTGAATTAATTAGAACTTATAATAATTTAAAATTTCTATTGCAAGTTGTCTCATCTTTCTAAGATCCTTTAAATAGCTTATTTATTTATTTATTTGAGCCCAGTCTTTCTAGTTAGGAGACGAAGTGGTGGTTGGGATAACTGTCTTAATAAAATAGTAATTTTAAGTCACTCTACTTAGAATTACATAGAGAAGTATACGTATAGGAGAACAATGGAAACAGTTTCTGTAGGCACTTCCAAAGAACAATTCTCTAACAAGTAGAGTTGTTTGAAAGTGGAAGACACTACATTCATGAGTTCCCTGTTCCTGAATCTGTTCAAAGAGTGGCTATAGGAGGACTTTTTGAGAAATTGATACAAAAGACTCAAGGTCGGGATAAGGTAACCCCAGGATTCTATGGTATTTTGATGAAAGAGGAGCTCAGCTTGAGTCTGAAGCATCTCTGCCTGACTCTAGTGGAGCTGTTGGTAGGGAGTGACTAGGAAATCATCTAAAGCTTTTTAGACACAGACCAGACAGAGAGTTTTAAGATCCAAGAGAAATTCTATGTATATTTTTCAGTAAAGCAAAATGATTAGTAAATAATGTTTAAGAAGATTATTTGTTAAGTTTTTGGAGTTTTTTAAATGAGTTGCATATGTTTCTATGAAGACATATTGCGACATATTCCTAATGCCAACAGGAACAGTGTATCAGTTCTCATGACAGCTTGTGTGCAGCTCCAGTGTGTTCTAGCAAATACTCTCAGATTCACTGCTAGAGCTTGCAGGAGCGTCCGTTTCCATATTGACCCCTCTTTACAGTGGCATGAATAGGAAGTTTTGTAAAGGCAAAGAAAAGTGTAATATTGGGTGCATAGACTTGAAGCGGTAACAGCTGGATTTATGAATGTGAAAATTGTTAAGCTAATCTGTAGCTCTTATGCAATTATACATATACTAATATTTTCCTGTTTTATTTCACAGCATTTTAAAATTTTAATTTGTTGAATTATAGTTTTTTCCTTCTTTTAATTTCATGAGAATCTAGACATTATTTGGCTTGCACTAACATTTTATCACCACCATATCTGTATTACTAAATAAGGTTAAAAAAAAGTATCTCTTTTCAAAAAAAATTTTAAGTCAAAAATGCAATAATAAACATTTCAATAATGATATGGGTTGATAGACAAATACACGAACAGCAATTTAAAAATTTTCCTGTCACTTTTTAAAAAAGAGAAGATATTAGCCACCAGTTGTACTTTTCTAGACAGAAAAGCTCTACTTTGGGTCATGGCAAGAAAGAGTTTGCTTATTCTGAAAACACAAGGTGTACCACTTGTAAAGGTGTATGTTTTAGGGTAGCTCTTAAGTGTGGTTAAATTAACTCATTATAAAAAGTTTATTTTTTGCCTTTTCTTGTAATATCTAGACTCTTGCAATATGTTTGTATTAAGCATATTCCCTAGGTTGAGTAACTATATCTTGAGATGATCTCAGTGATCTAGTAGTTGTCAAGATAAATAAATATATTCCTTTCTCACTTATTTAATTCCACAGTGATTCTACTGGTAAACGGATTTCCAAAATAATAAAACTCTCATAAGGCTATTTTCATTAGGTTTTATATATAAGAAAGGAGTCTAATATATCAAATAGTAGTGTAGTTTCTAAGGCCAAATTGTCTTGGTTCAAAATCTCATTCCATAGCTTACTATAGTATGACCTTGGAAAAGTCTCTTAATCTTTTTATGTCTTAGTTTCCTAATCTGTAAATTGGGAGTAAAAGTATCTATTGCATACAGTTATTGTTCAAATTTAAAAAGTTAATACATGGAGAGTGCTGACAACAGTGTCTGGTACATAGTAATTGTTCACTAAATGTTACTTTATTGTTATAATTATCACTTGTTATAGTTTCAAAATATTTAACACAGAATGTGTTATAAATTTATTTATTTATTTATTTTTGGCTGTGTTGGGTCTTCGTTTCTGTGCGAGGGCTTTCTCTAGTTGCGGCGAGCGGGGGCCACTCTTCATCGCGGTGCGCGGGCCTCTCACTACCTCGGCCTCTCTTGTTGCAGAGCACAGGCTCCAGACGCGCAGGCTCAGTAGTTGTGGCTCACGGGGGGCCCAGCTGCTCCGCGGCATGTGGGATCTTCCCAGACCAGGGCTCCAACCCGTGTCCCTTGCATTGGAAGGCAGACTCTCAACCACTGCGCCACCAGGGAAGCCCCAGAATGTGTTATGACAAAATTGCAAAGGTTTTTGTAGCAGAGCATGTTCATAGAAAGGCCATTTCTACTAACTCTAGCAATGAGTTAACATGTGCTGTAACTGGATGCACGATTCCAGGGTTCAAGTGTTGACATACTATATGGAAGAGGCAAGTTCTTTGTTCTAAGTTAGATGCTGTGTTGGAAGACTTTACGGGTCCCTTTTAGGCCACATACACCTCGGTTGGTAGACAGGCATGGAACTGAAAGTTATAATTAAGTTCACAGAACGTTTGGAAATCTGCTCATAGAGGTTTTTGAAATCATACAGATAAGGTTCAAATGAAACCTTGGCTTCCCCATATATAAGGATGAGGCTAACGCTTACTTTACAGAATTCTGGGAATTTAACAGAAAAGAGCCAATGTATTACCTGATGTGAAGTTGGTCCTCAGCAGGTATAATCACTCTTCTCTGAATCAGTGACCACACTGATGGCCCCTGGAATCAGTTCAGACAAAATAATACCCCCAGCCAAAAATGACCTGGGTCGTATCTCATATCCTGGAGTTTCTTCTAATTAGGATGGACCTGGATCGCCCAGGCTATGTGCAGCCCTAGTGCTGAACCCCACCTAGGTGCCGGGGCTGGAAGGCTGAGAGGTAGAAGGGGTTGATGCAAAAAGTATTCTCAGCCTCTGGATTCACCAACTTCTGGAGCTTCCTAAACTTAGGGAACCAGGACCCCCTGCTGATTATGGCCCACAGGCTGTTTTGTTTGGCACATACAATTTTTAAATATATTGAATGCTAGTTGTGAGTGTTTGTAAGTTAGGAGACTGTCCCCAAAATCAGGACCTGTGGCTTCCCTAGAGAAATCAGAAGATGTGGTCCTCTAAAGCCTACCTCCTGGATGACGGGAGTGGGCTGGTGCTGAGAAGCTGCCTGTTCTTTAGACTGAGCAGACTCTTCTGCTCCTGCTGGGCCTTGGAGGCCTTGGGGTGTGACACCTGCTCTCAGTAACACAAAATCTTTTCCTTTTGGGTAAATTGATGTGATTTTGATACTTAAGATTATTTTGCATCTTTTATTTTTTATTTTTTTTGCGGTACGTGGGCCTCTCACTGTTGTGGCCTCTCCTGTTGCGGAGCACAGGCTCCGGACGCGCAGACTCAGCGGCCATGGCTCACGGGCCCAGCCGCTCCGCGGCATGTGGGATCTTCCCGGACCAGGGCACGAACCCGTGTCCCCTGCATCGGCAGGCGGACTCTCAACCACTGCGCCACCAGGGAAGCCCCTATTTTGCATCTTTTAAACACGAATGATTATGACAAAACTTCTGATACCTTGAATGACTTTCATGGATTCCCACCCCATCACTCCTGTAGTGTACATATGGTGAGGTTTTAAAAAAAATATTAGTATGACTGACTAGGGTCAAAGGGTAGTAACACTAATTTTAAAAGTGCCATATCGCAGTAATGTCCAGGAGATGAAAACTAGTTCAGGTTTGCAATTAACATTTACATACTAATGATAATTAGCAGTTCCTTAAATTAAAGCCTCATATTTTACATGGTTTTTATTGCTGTCTGTCTTTTCAGAGCTATATTGAAAATGAGCAGGAGTTTATGACTTTGGCTTGTGTTAGTTAAATGAATTGCAACGACTATTATTAACATAAACAAGATGAGGATAATATGCTTTGGGATATTAACAGAGGAAAATTCAGGTCAGATGTGAATTAACATGTTCAAGTGTTTAATGCCTCTTAACCCATTTAAAAATATTTTGCCTACGGGGTATCATCTAGGTATGATATTTGTGAAGTAAACTTTATCAGAGCAGTGCTAATGTCTTCTTATCCATTGACACATGTTGAAGTGTTTGAAGGTGTGAGTAATCACACACACAGAATATATAAAATTAATATTGGGTTGGCCAAAAAGTTCGTTCGGGTTTTTCCATAAGGTGTTACGAAAACTTTTTGGCCAACCCAATATTTTAAAGTCAAAATTTCACGAATTATCACCAATTGTTTTGATGTTGTTCATTCTTTGACTTAATTTCTTCTTTTCTAGTGTGGTCTGTGTTGGTGGAGATGGATCTGCCAGTGAAGTAGCCCATGCTTTGCTTCTTAGTGCCCAGAAGAACGCCGGGGTGGAAACAGACAGCATCCTGACTCCTGTCCGAGCCCAGCTTCCACTTGGTGTGATACCAGCAGGCAAGGGAGGGGCCATGGATTTGCCAAATGGAACCCCTCGCCTATCTTCCCCTGGTTTACTTCCTAACCTAGGCAGTGTCACACAGAGTTAAACGCGCAGACTTTGAGTTTGAAAGACCCACGCTTGGCATCTCCACTAGCACATGTGAGACTGGCCAAGTTATTTAATTTCTTTGAGCCTTATTTTTCTAATTCATAAAAGAGAGATAACACACATGACACTCACTTTATTACAAGGTTATTATAGTATTAAATTAGATAGTATACGTGCAGGGTTTAATACATAGTTAAGCAAACAATAAATGGGACCGTTATTCTACCTTCCCACATAAAGGTCTAATGATCACACAGTCCCAGATGTGAAATTTTGAAACAGGGCCATTCCAGTCAAGCTGTTTATAATTTCTTGGGGGGGGGGGTAAAATGTGGTAACTCAATTCCCGTAGTTGAAGTGTAAACAGATAAGCTTGAATATGCCAAAAGGATTCATCCTGACTGCTGTACCTCCAGCAGCTAGAACAGAATGTGATACAGTGAACACTCGATAAAGTCTAAGTGAATAAATGGAAAGAAGACATTACAGAGCAAGTAACACTTGAATTGCACCTAAAAATAGGTATGACAATTTTTTTTCTGGCCTGAAAGATGGGAATGAGTTATTTTCTTGGCTACAAAAATAATAAATGGCAAGGCAAAATCCAGGAATGCTGAGGAATAGAAAACAGGCCATTTGTTTCGTAGTACTGGTGTCAAAACAGGTCCACATCATGGTGGCTCCTGGATGCCACAGGAAGGGATCTGAATTGCAGTTGATGATCAGTAGGGAACAATGGGAGGTTTAGAGCAAGGGAGCAACCTGCTGGGAGCCTGTTCTAGGAAGATTCCTGATTAGGGGAAGGGAGGAAGAGGAAGTGGAGGTCAGAGCCAGGGAGAGCAGCCAGAGCAACACTGGGATCCAGAGAAGACAAAAGTATCTTTTGCAGGTTTATTATATGAGTCCCTCCTCTCAAATTATTATTGAAATAAACAGTAGTGAAGGAAAGTGACTTTTTTTTTCACTTTAGAACATCACATGTTATTATCTCTACAAGAAAAGCGGAAACAATTACAGTTGACCCTTGAACAATTTACAGTTGGCCCTCCTTTCCTCTGCATCCTCGAATTCAACCATCCGGGGACCATGAAGTACTGTAGTAATTACAACTGAAAAATATCCATGTCTAAGTGGACCCACTCAGTTTAAACCTGTGTTCAAGGGTCAGCTGTATTCTTTCCTATGAAAATAGAAGACACATGGTTACACATGGTTGAAAAAAAAGCAACGTTCTATCCATTTGATGACCAGAGTCATTTAGTAGGAATTTCAGTATATTTAGTATTGTTAATTGACAAAGAGCCAAAGACACACCAATGCCCTTCTAGAGAAAAAAGTCTTTCATAAAAATAAGAATTTAAAAGGAGAGGGATATTGGGATATATCCTGATGATTGTAAAAACCTGTTAAGAAAAATCTGTGAGAAAGACCCCCTTAGGTAGAAGAGAACAAAATGCATCAACTCAAAACGATGCATTTGGGCTGCACTTTGACCTTTCTGTGTCACTTTAGAAGTGCCGTCTGTAATGGTGGAAATTTCCCAACATTTCCTTCTGTACAGAGTGGATGTGCTTAGGTCACTGTTTCTCTTCCTTAGTACTTACACCCCCGAAGTCACTCATTCACTGCTCTGCATCAAAAGTGGAAAGATGGGTGTCCCCATGGATCTTCATTTGACATAAAGTGAATAGCTAGCTAGAAAAACTGGTGGTTATGCTTACATTTTTAATATGTAACTCAGATGTTATAAAGGAACAGCATTGAGTTTTATTATCATTATACTTTTTAAGCATATTTCTGATTTTGAAAGCATTTTTTAGATACAGTGGATATGTAGAAATGCCATTGGAACACTTTTTGTTTAGAAGATACAGCCTGTTGCCAAAACTTTAGTGGTTGTATAGAGTTCTAGCTTGTGGATTCCATCTAATAGGAGGAGGAAGTCATGTGCAGGATGTATTTAATATGAGGACTCTATGTCTGGTCAGGGCTTTGATAATGAATGGGAACACGAGCTAGGCAGGAAGTTTCTAAGCTAACGCAGAAGAGAGTCTGCCTTTGAAGCCATTTGCCTCCTGGAGAGAGACACCCAGAGGGAGAGTGTTTAGTAAATTACTCCACTGAGCCAACAGACTAAGCCGCTGAATTATGGTCAGACTCAGATGGATCAGATGTGGGGAAGCCTGTATTTGAACTGCTGGCCATTAGCAACGGTGTTTGTTGCTATGGGAACTGGTGCTAAGGAACTATACAGAGAGATTCCGATTAAGGGGATGAGGGGGAGGATAGGGAAAAAAGCCAGAGAGGACATAAAAATAAAAAAGCAATCCAGTTGTTGTAAAACAAGGCTCAATCCACATACTGATGACTGGGAACCATATATTTCTATAGCATTCACATAAATAAATTCATGCTTTCCAATTAATTTGAGGAGAATAAAATATTGCCAAGGGACTGTTAATTTCTGTGATATTTCAGGCAAAGAACCAAGTGTAGGTGCAGTTTTCATGAGAATTTTAGATATGCTTGACTAGGAAGTCATTACATCACATTTATCTGTTTGGATGTGGGAGACATTAATGGCCTTATGAATATTCATGATGTCTGGTTAATTAAGTTAATTGTTCTGCAGAAGTGCTTGCACTTCCAAGGACAATTTTTTTTTCTTCTTGCCTCTGTAGTTTCTGCCTGGTTCTTCTACCAGTCATGCTTTACATGAGCTGCTACTTCTGTCCTTACTCATTGGATGTGGCACATTTTAGCAGGTTTGGGGTGGCAGTGGTGAGCAGAGTTGCTGGTAGTGTTAAGAAAAATAACTTTTCAGGCTAATTAAAATGTTTACCTTGAGGTAGAACATTTATAGCTTTTGTGAGAATGCTAAAATTACATAGTTTTTATTTATGTGAGCAGCATGTTCTTTTGGCATGTAGATATCTTTTTGGTTGCATCCCATTTTGTTTCTGGAAATTGTACTCTTTTAGATTATTCAAACAAAAATATGGAGCAATCTATAGTTTTATAATTTTACATCTACTTTCTTCATGAACTTTCCTTTTAAATTCAGAGTGTTAAAAACGTTCTTAAGGATTAAGGTACAGGTCAAGCAGAGTAGAAGATGACTGAGATGATTTTCTGATTTCTGGTCATGTCTGTCATCACTGCCAAGTTCAGTGGAATTAAAGAAAAGTGGCAAAGTTGCAAAGCCTGAGAAGACATAGAAATAAAAAAGCAATGTCTAGCATTCTAAGAGGATTTGTACTTTGGCATACTTAGCGTACTTCAAACTCACAGGGAATGAATGGTCTTTATTTTCTTGAGCCATGATATGTGTCATTCTCTATTGCACATGACAACATTACATTTTGTTTTTTAATAGTCTTTCTAGAGGAATGCTTTTATGGTCTACTCTTAATTAACCATGGTAATGGAGGAAATGTGTTTCATGGAGTACTGTAATCCATGGATAATCTTAAATATCTCACTCTAATTATGCGGCCTCCTCCAAAACCTTTACCATAAATCCGATTGGGAAGCAAAATTGATTTGTTTTTGCTTTTTTCCCCCGCCCATTCCAAGTTAATTAGTATTAGACAGCCAAAGGGCAGGCTGTAGAGGGTCAAAGAATAATCGGAAGAACCTAGGTAATTGACTCCTGGTAAAGATCCACTGAGGAACCGGTTTCTGGATCACTTTTTCTCAGACCTTAGGGTGCATACAAATCACCTGGAGAACTTGCTAAGACATGGGCACGGGGGCCCCACTCCCAGCTACTCCCTTTCCATTGGTTGGAGGTGGAACCCAGAAATTTCCCGTTTTTTTTTTTTTTTTTTTTGCGGTACGCGGGCCTCTCACTGTTGTGGCCTCTCCCGCTGTGGAGCACAGGCTCCGGACGCGCAGGCTCAGCGGCCGTGGCTCACGGGCCCAGCCGCTCCGCGACATGTGGGATCTTCCCGGACCGGGGCACGAACCCATGTCCCCTGCATCGGCAGGCAGACTCTCAACCACTGCGCCACCAGGGAAGCCCCAGAAATTTCCCTTTTTAACAAGCTCGCAAGTAATGTTGATGCTGCTGATCCTCGAACCATATGTTCTGGAGGAGGGCCTCTCCATATGCATAACCTGAGGATCTTATAAAATGCAGACTATGCCTCCTTAGGTCTGGAGTGGGGCCTGAGAGTCAAGAGTGTAATAAACACGGAGGTGTGGCCATTGCTGCTGGGCTGTGGGACATATTCTGAGTAACAAGGGTCAGAACATAAACTACTGTTTGATGAATCAGTTAAAACCAGTTTACCAATTGGTTAAGGGGGACATTTCTTTGCATTGGTTTCACTAGAGGTCTGGAAATCATGAATGCTTAGATAGGTACCTCAGGATGACTATTGTTTTAATGACAGTCTTGCTTGATAATGGCTTCATTGACTCAGCTTCTCCAGATGAGCAGCCCAAGCATAATACATCTGTTCAAAGTGACACAAACCGAAGGGATTACATATGACCACACAGGAAAGGTCCTGATTAGCTAGCCTTTGCATTGATAGCGATTGTACACAGTACATCCATGCTTTCACAGTTCTTGGCTGTTACTGGACTTAAATCAAGAAAAATGTAGCTTCTTAATTTTAAATGCTTTTTACCTCCTGGGAATGGCAGTGGCTAGCTGGTATTTTCCCCTTCGAAACCAGGCCTTTACCCGAAGATCTCAGACACACACAAATGTTACAGGGGCCTGACTTGAGAAAGCTCTTTCTCTTTGTAGGCTGGTGGGAAAAATTCATGTGGATCTTAAATAATCTTAGTGATTATGGAAAACAGAAACCTATAATGTCTCAATACAGATTCTCAAACTATGGCAAATACCATGGGATGAAGAGTTTTCTTCATCTGGTGTACCATTTTTCAGATAATAGAAGGGATCTCCATTTGGTTGAGAGCTTTAAAATGTATTTAAAGCATATCTTTTGTACTTTATAGTGATTTTATACTTTTTTCTTAGTTATTATTTGGCTTTTTTGTGTTTATGCATTTGTCTGCTTTCCAGAGCCATCCTTCTGCTGTTGGTGCGCATTTTGGTAAAGAAGCCCGTTTATTAAAGTTGAATGGAGCAGATTTTGATATAACTAGCACTTTTGCAGGTAGAAAACAGACATTCATGATGGAAGATGCTGTGAGCAAGTAGATACTATAACTTGTTTCCTAATTTTTAAGTTATTTAAAGATTAAATAATAATTGAGTAGCCATTCAGTGTGCATCTATGATGTGAACAAAAACTTATACACTTCCACTTAATTTTTCATTTGAACATTACATAGTGACATCTCTATAAAGTAGGAGCAAATGGTTAATTTAAAATGTTTGCTATACTGATCATACATGTTTTAAATTTGATTTGGCAGGATCTACTAATGTATTGGCACATTCTCTTCATGGAATTTCTCATGTGGTAACTGCAACTTTGCACATTATAATGGGTAAGAATTCTTCCAAAGAAGTTTATGTTTTATAAGGAAGTTTCTATTTATATAAGGAAGTCTATTTTATATCCTTCAGGCTTGTCTAAGACAGATTCTTTATCTCTCAAAGCAGGGAAATGTCTGACTAAAAACCAAAAGTCAGTTAGGCAAAGCTTCACTATTTTGACTGCTGATTTTTTCAGAATACAGGTGCTCTAAAGAGTAGTAAGTGAAGTTTTACTATAATCTTGATAGAAAATAATAGAATAATGTTCACGATCACAATTTGATAACCAGGTCAAGAAAATCCATGCATACTGATGAAATATATCAGGTACTGTTGTTTGACTACCAAAACTCTAGGACTAGTTATTAAAAGAAAAAAAAAGCACAAGAAAAAAACTTTTAGCCAGTGTACTTCCACTAGACCTTTTATTATCTCAACTGATGTAAAGCATGTAAGCTCTAACAAATGCAAATCTGTTAAATCTGAGTTTACTCTGCACATGTACTTCAACTTCACTTCCTCAGCCATGCTTTGTTTAAAATAGCAGTAAGCTGCAACATTTACCACTTTGTGTCTCTTCCCTTGGTACCTGAAAACGTTATAAATGGGGCTTCCCTGGTGGCGCAGTGGTTGAGAGTCCGCCTGCCGATGCAGGGGACGCGGGTTCCTGCCCAGGTCCGGGAAGATCCCACATGCCGCGGAGCGGCTGGGCCCGTGAGCCATGGCCGCTGAGTCTGCGCGTCCGGAGCCTGTGCTCCGCAACAGGAGAGGCCACAACAGTGAGAGGCCCGCGTACCGCAAAAAAAAAAAAAAAAAAAAAAAAAGTTATAAATGGCAATTGCAGTAATTGTAGGTAGTGAGAGTGGAAGAGAAAATAGGATATTATGGTATAAAGTAGCCTGACATTTTCTTCTTCTCTGAGTAGATAACTATGCTCTCCTATGTTTGCCATTTTGACACCTGGCTCTACTTACTTGCTGACTAATACTCAATATAACATTCAAGGGCACATACAACCGGTCGATGTCTGCACCTTCAGCACCACTGGCAAGTTTCTTCGCTTTGGGTTCTCAGCTATGTTTGGCTTTGGTGGAAGAGCTTTGGCTCTGGCAGAAAAACATCGATGGATGTCCCCTAACCAACGTATGGATTTTGCTGTCATTAAGGCACTGGCAAAACTTAAGTAAGTCTTTTTTTCTTAACCCCCAAATTTCATATCCCAGAGTCAATGAGTGCTAATAACAAATTTCATTATATTTTAGGCCAGAGGAATGTGAAATATCATTTTTACCAGTTAACGACCCTCAGGATTTAGGAGAAAGGTAAGTGAACAGCTCAAAGTAATACAGGAGTCTGTATCTTTCTTTGAAGCATAAAACTGTTTAATATAAACAGTTTATTAGACTTCTGATCTTTGGTTGTTCTTCTATCGTATTAGTGAAGAATATAGAATCATGGGGTCCTACAGATTCTATTAGGCCACGTAGTTTGGCATCTGTCTTCAGAAACAACTATTCACTCCATCCATCCATCCATCTGTCCATTCAATATCTATTTATTAAAGTACCTGCTGTATGCCAGACACCTTGGATAAAATATGCCTACAAACAAACAAACAAACAAAATCCATAGTTTCTGCCCTCATGAGAATTTCTAATGTGGAACAAAAATATTACTCAAAGCCACACAAAGGAAGTGCTCTAGTCTTAAAAGAAATTTTGAAAATCATTGTTACTGATGAATCAATGAATCAACAACTAATGCAGTGACAGAATTGTTCACATATTTTTACTTACTGCTGAATCATATATATAATGTTGGGTTCTCTAATCATCTCATGTTTAATAGATGCTATTTTTTCGTGTGTGATGTGATGTTTCTTTGTCTTGTTTTCTTACTTTTAGGAGGGCACAGGGATCTCTGAAATCTGGTGAGTATGAAGTTACCTCCTTGAGAACTGAGCAGGGCTCTATTGACATTTTGATCTGGTGGGGGAAAGTAACCAATCCCTTCCATTACCTTTAGACTGTAATGATCAGTGGCAAATGATCCAGGGTCAGTTCTTGAATGTCAGCATTATGGCAATTCCATGCCTGTGTTCAGTGGCACCTAGAGGCTTGGCACCTAATACCAGGTTAGTAAGCGTTTTTATTGAATCATTGATACTTTTCATTCATTCATTTATTTATTTTTGGCTGAGTTGGGTCTTTGTTGCTGCGTGCGGGCTTTGTCTAGTTGCGGTGAGCGGGGGCTACTCTTTGTTGGGGTGGGCGGGCTTCTCATTGTGGTGGCTTCTCTTGTACGCAGGCTTCAGCAGTTGTGGCTCGTGGGCTCTAGAGTGCAGTCTCAGTAGTTGGGGTGCACGGGCTTAGTTGCTCTGCAGCAGCATGTGGGATCTTCCCGGGCCAGGGCTCGAACCTGTGTCCCCTGCATCGATAGGCGGATTCTTAACCACTGTGCCACCAGGGAAGCCCCATTGAAACTTTTCTATAAACCACATTTATCTTTCAGAATACCCTGCTAACTCTTGGCTAACTAGAATATTATCAAGAGGTCATTTCTGAGTTGATTTTAAGGGATTTGTCTTCAGAGTAGGCTGAGAGTAACTGTTATGCTGGAAAAATGATAATTTACTCTGATTTTTTAATATCACTGAGGCTAAAATAATATTCCTTGGGTTTTATTGACATGATCTTATTGTGTTATTTTATGTCTACTTTGCTTTATTTATTTATTTACCAGTCATTGAGAATATTATATTTAATTCTGGTATTCCTTATGCACCCCTCTGCCTTTCGATTTTAGTGCAGATGTATACAACCGTAGCAGGAATAGCATGTATGTGTGTATGATACTTTTAGTCAAAGGAAACATTTTAGTTATATTTAGTGTGAATTGTGGTACATCGGAATCTACTGCCCACATTTTCATGAGACATTTTATGTATCATTTTATCCACAAGCTATAGCTGTTCCATCTCTTGCACATCCTTTTCATGTAGTTGTCCATCATTGGTCTGAAAATATATTTCTCTTGCGTTTCTGTAGAGCATAGAAAAAAGGTGATGAATGTTGTGTAATGTCGTCACCGCTAGATTTTCCCCAGAAGTGGAATGAAAGACTTATGTATGTACTTTGGCAATTCATAACATCATTTTAATGATTAGTTTCAACTTCCCTGCAAAATATTTAATCTGAAGGATTAACAGTTGGTAAAGAGATTGATTTAAAATGTTTTCCTTGGCAATTGATAGGAAGGTAAGAAAGAGGGAAATATCCAAAGTTAGAGAAGAAGAGAAACTTTTTTTTTTTTTTTTTTTTTTGCGGTACGTGGCCTCTCACTGTTGTGACCTCTCCCGTTGCGGAGCACAGGCTCCGGACGCGCAGGCTCAGCGGCCATGGCTCACGGGCCCAGCTGCTCTGCAGCATGTGGGATCTTCCCGGACCGGGGCACGAACCTGTGTCCCCTGCATCGGCAGGCAGACTCTCAACCACTGCGCCACCAGGGAAGCCCGAGAAACTATTTTAAAAATCAGATGTCAGAGTCTCATTAATTATCTCTAGTGCTGGAGCTTGTGTGGTTTAGAAATTGAGGCTGATTGTTTCCTCCCCATACCCTCAGAAACCCTAGATAGCTGTGCATCTCCCTAGTGTAGTTTCCTCCATGAAAAGTGAAGATCTGGCTGGCTGACTAGAGCTACATTCTCCAGGACTCGACACAATGCTGCTCTAGCCCTACGCCATCTCTGACTCTCGTGTTTGCTCGAGGACCTTCGTGGGAAGTAGTCCTGCTCTCCTGGGAGCAGTAGATTCATGCCTCCTTCCAAGCTGCTCCAGTCATTTTCCAGCTGGCCTGGAATTCCACTGCTTACTCTCCAGGTTCCATCTGCATTGATGAATTTTTCAGAGGAGGATGATTAGTTAGAGATGTCTTCTGTGGATTGTAAGCAAACATGCCATTTTTTAAAAGGCCTTTACATCAGAGCCTCAGCTGACCAAGGTATTCAAAAATTTAGCTTCTGGATGATTCAGCGAAATTGCAAAGGAGTTTCAACTTCCACCTTTATTTATTTTTTCACAGGAAAGTATAATTTACTTCAAAATACCTCAGTGTGAGTTGCTGATAGGAACTAATTTTTTTATATTCGATTTTTTCTAAGATTATATGAATTAATGTATGGAAAATATTTAGAACAGTGCCAGGCACATAGCTTGTGTTTCAATTACTAGTAAGTATTGAAACGTAGACACGTGAAATGCTTTTCATGTTTACCAGTAAATTTACTAAGTAATTAAATAAAATCAAGAATGCACAAAACACTAATGTTTTGGTACTATTTTTTTTTTTACGTCTTTATTGGAGTATAATTGCTTTACAATGGTGTGTTAGTTTCTGCTTTATAACAAAGTGAATCAGTTATACATATACATATACATATATCCCCATATCTCTTCCCTCCTGCATCTCCCTCCCTCCCACCCTCCCGATCCCACCCCTCCAGGCGGTCACAAAGCACCGAGCTGATCTCCCTGTGCCATGCAGCTGCTTCCCACTAGCTATCTACCTTACGTTTGGTAGTGTATATATGTCCATGCCACTCTCTCACTTTGTCACAGCTTACCCTTCCCCCTCCCCATATCCTCAAGTCCATTCTCTAGTAGGTCTGCATCTTTATTCCTGTCTTACCCCTAGGCTCTTCATGACATTTTTTTTTCTTAGATTCCATATATATGTGTTAGCATACGGTATTTGTCTTTCTCTTTCTGACTTACTTCACTGTGTATGACAGACTCTAGGTCCATCCACCTCACTACAAATAATTCATTTTCATTTCTTTTTATGGCTGAGTAATATTCCATTGTATATATGTGCCACATCTTCTTTATCCATTCATCTGTCGATGGACACTTACGTTGCTTCCATGTCCTGGCTATTGTAAATAGAGCTGCAGTGAACATTTTGGTACATGACTCTTTTTGAATTATGGTTTTCTCAGGGTATATGCCCAGTAGTGGGATTGCTGGGTCATATGGTAGTTCTATTTATAGTTTTTAAAGGAACTTCCATACTGTTCTCCGTAGTGGCTGTACCAATTCACATTCCCACCAGCAGTGTAAGAGTGTTCCCTTTTCTCCACATGCTCTCCAGCATTTATTGTTTCTAGATTTTTTGATGTTTTGGTACTGTTTATTTCCAGTTGGGAAGAGGTGACATAATGCGTAAAAGGAATGGTGGACCCTGGATTAAGCGCTCTGGTTCCAGTGATTATTTTGTTTTTCTCTGTCTTTGAACCAATCACTTAAACTTCGGGGCTTCTTTTCCTTCTACGTAAACTGAGTGAATGACTGGGTAATCTCCAAGGTCCCTTACAGCTCTAACCTGAGCTTCCATAAGATTTAAAGAGCTCTTTTTTATGTCGTCATTGTTATTCTTGGAATAACTTTATATTTGCACTGAAACTGAGCCTAGAAGTCATTTGCACATATTTCTGCAAACTGCCTTCTAAAGCTAGATGCATCTGTGAGTGGCTTTTTGGCACTAAATCACACCTCTAAATTTGCAGCCTCTTATATTGAACTGAAGAGTTATGCAAGATTAAAATGTTCAGTCATTTAACTGAGCATGTGTGGTAGCATTTGTTCACTCCAGTTCATCCATCCAAGAGCCTCTGATTTATTTGGTTTCCTGTGTCACTTAGACCTGCCCATAAATAAATATTTAAATCACACTTTAGATCTTAAAAAGTGTTGAACTAGTTGTTAGACCATTTGTATTTATTAACTATCGTACAACACATCCTTAAAAAAATACATGGTTTCACACTTAGAATCCCTAAGTAAGTACATTGGATTTCAAATTATGTCTTGATATGTGAATAGGATGCATGATGATTCATTTTTTAAGAAGTGCTTGGTGTCAGTGCTTGGTGAGAAGGAAATCAGTCAGTTGTTTAATAAAACTAATTTGAAAGGCTGTTTCGTTTAAAAGACAGCACAGCAAGATATGATTTAATAATTTTAGGTAAATTTAATGTGATGGTGATTTATCTAGCTTGCCTATAACTTCTAGTAAACATTATTTGTTAGGAGGAATGATACAGAGTAGTTTCTGATGTACTCTCTTAATAAATATTTTAATGTTAAATACAAATATTTAATTTCAGATTAAATAATGGAAGCATGGCTCTTATAATTTCACGACACGCTTCTCGACCAGAATTTATAAAACACCTGAAAAGATATGCAAGTGTTAAAAACCAGGTACAGTAAACCATTTAGATTACCTGTGTGCAAGGCAATTAATCATGGGGAGAGAGATGCTGCCGGAGTTGACACCGAGTCCTGCCTTGTAAGAAAGCTTTATTTTCTTCTGAATGCATTAACCTTTTCTTTTTTTTCAATTTGTTCTTCAAATTCTGAAAAGTATCCACCAGTATTAATACGGATTGGCCTTTTTGAATTGTGGGTTGGTGGTTATACACATTTATGTGTGTGTGTGCAAAGAGAAAATAGAAAATGTAGTGTTACATTGAAATGTGAAGTAAATTAAGGATACAATGACATACTCAGCTGTTCTTCAGAATGAAGAGTAGTGAAATCTGAGATTTTTAGCCTTCTTGATTTTATGGCAGCAGACTCCCTCTAAAGTTATGACCTTTGGATTTTCCTGTTGTTTAAGATCAGCCTACTGACATTGATTGAAATAGATTTGCAGAAATATATTTTAAAATACACTACTTTTATATAGATGTTATTTATTTTATTCTAAACTTAGGATGTGTGGTGGTATTTGTAGAGATAGATAAAACTGTATTTCCGTTCTTAAGGGATTTGCTTTAAAGAGAAGCAATGACTGTTATAAGCCATATTCTTTGGGCAGACATTCTGAGCCGGTTATTAGGAAGCTGATCCAGAAATATGTGAATTTCTGAAATTATGAATCTTGAAGTACAGAGTATGCATGTAAAACCCTACAGTCTCATACCTTCTTCCAGGTATAAAATTGTGCCTGGATGTAGTTGGGGGAGAACAGATGGGGGAAGGAGAGTAAATCCAGCCGGTGACCAGCAGCTGTATCTTTCTTACATAGGTAGCCACTGCAAGGCTGTCATTTTTGCTTCTTTATAATTTTAAACTTTCTCAGGCAGGCTTCATGAAGTTTCAGTTCTCCTCTGCCTACTACATTATTTGATCAATGTTTATTGAGCAACCAGTTGAATGAAATGTTTAGGAAATTATGTCATAAAATTATATACAGGCCTATTTTCTTTAAATATAAATCTCTAAGGAGACAAAGTGGAAAAAAGCTGATATAAGGTAGGTTGTAAGACTAACTAATAACTTTATGTGTTTGGGAAAATAGTGATTTATTGATTTTTAAAGGAATGTATGCCTTTTCAGGTGTTGCTAATTTTGTTTGCAACTTTACTATTTTTCTTAATCCAAAGCAATACATGTTCATTGGTTTTTCTGTAAGTCAGAAAATAGAAACAAGATAACAATATATATAAAAAGCTCTCAAAATTCTATATTCCAAGAAATAATGAGTGCCATTATGTTGGTATAAATTTTTCCTATTCTTTTTCTATTAAATACATATGAGAACTTAAAGGAGTAATAACCCCAAGGTACTGACCCTGAGAAGCTGTATATTTATTTTAGGGAGGCACAATTGCACAGATTACTTACAGAAGTTCTCTTTTGGAATTGCCTAAGGGGCAAATGTCTTAGGTAATTTTTGTAGACATCCTTTTTTCATTACGAAAGTAGCTTTCTTCTGACTTTAAAAGTAATAGATGCTTACTATAAAAAATAAAGACAAAGACATAGTAGTGAATGTAATTCTGTATCTATAGGAAAGTAAATTTTTTCAAAAGAAGACCATGTTATGCAAGACATAACCATTTTTCTCAGGTACTCAACCAGTCATATCTTGCTTTTGATACAAAAAAACTATTGCGTGTGTGTGTGTGTGTGTGTGTGTGTGTGTGTGTTTCATTAGGCTTAACTGATTGGCTCAGCTCTTTCCAAAAATTCAAGTCCATGCTACTGCTCTGTAGTATTTTGCAAAGAAATTCTAAACTGTTTTGCATAATAGTATATAGTAAGAATAATTGGATTGATTCCCAAGGTGACTGCTTTCAAGCAATGTTAATCTGATACAGTTGTTAAAAAATCACAGACATACATATACACATATACATGTGTATGTGTAGTCTCTTTCCTTCATGGTGACATGTTCAAAAATATAAACTTATATAAATTATGTAATATTATAAAGACCAGACAAATATAAGATTATATAATCCACTCTCAATTAGTAGCAGTTCTGGTATCCAGGAAGGGAAATGCGGCACTTCAGCCTAAGGAGAGCAACAGTCTAGGTCTCTGAGCCATCTTTCCAGGTTGAACTGAATGTTCGCGTATCTGAACAATTGTAGAATGTACTGAAAACCATCATTTGTAGGTGACGCATCTTGCGTTTCCCATCTCTGTGTGAAATAGATAGAGGTAAAAATTACTCTTCAAGTCTTTTCAACTCCATCCTGTAGCTGGCCTTTGTTTCCTCTGTTCATATTGAAAACATTCCTACGTTTGCTTTGACCCTCATTTTTGTTTAGGGGGTTTAAAAACCCTTGTTATTCCCCAGGGATTTGTTTGTAACCTTCTTCTCATGATACCTTTTCCTGGGTGATCTCACTGCTTCCCATTGCTTGAACCACTATCTGAACTTTGCACACTACCAAGGGTTCTCTCTTCCTTTCTGATTTGCAGGACCACTGTGCCTTCCTGTGTGCTGAGAAGGTTATAAAACTCACAGGCATCTTGAGTCCAGCACGTCCACTACTTACCTTATCGCCCTCTTCCTTGATGGTGCTCCTTCTGTGTTTCCCTACAAAGGGCAATGGTACCACTTTCTACCCATCCTGGAGTTACTCTGGATCCCTCTCCCTCATTCCTCACAACCAGTCCACCAATTAATTCAAACCTTAATCCCTTCTTGCTTCCAATAGCCTCCTTCTGATCTTTCTTTTCTCTGGTCTTCCACACTGCATTCTAGAGGGATTTTTCTAAAATACATATCTGATTTATCTCCTGCCTAATTCTTCAATGTGTTTGTTATTGTCATCAGGATGACATCATATTTCCTCAGTGTGGAATACAAGGCCCCTTGTATTCTAGCCCTTGCCTGTGTCACAGCCTCGCTTCTTGCCATCCTCCACCAGATTTCTCGTGCTTTGGTCATTGAATTCGTTTTCTCGGGCTGCCATAACAAATACCACAGGCTGGGTAGGTTTGGTTTCTCCCAAGACCTGTCTCCTTGGCTTACAGATGGCTGCCTTCTGGCTGTGTCCTCACTTGATCTTTTCTCTATGCATGCACATTCCTGGGGTCTCTCTGTGTGTCCCAATTTCCTCCTTTTATAAGGACACCAGTCATATTGGATTGGGGCCTACCCTAAAAGACTCATTTAACTTAATCACCTTTTAAAGACCTAATCTCCAAATATGGTTACATTCTGAGGTACAGGGAGTTAGGACTTCAACATATAAATTGGGGAGAGGGGGGACACAATTCAGCCCATAACACCATATTGTGTCTATGTTTTAAAATCAAATATAGGCATTAACATACTCTGAAAAATAAATGCCAAAATACCAGTGTTGCCATCAGTATCACACTATGCTTGATCATGGCATATCTCTGTATTCTTGCAAACGTGGTTTCCTCTCTCCAGAGCTTCTCTTCACCTTCAGGCTAATTCTTCTGTGTTAAGACTCAGCTCAAGAGGGCAATTCACCCAATATCCTGAGCCTGTTTGCCTCTTCTCATTTCTCTGTACTTATACCATCATGGCACTTATATATATATCACAACTTTAATTATTAACTTCCCTTCCTCATGCCCCAAACACACCCTCACACGTGATATCACGCTCTTGGCTTCCCTAAGTCCCATCTAACAATGTCTGTGGCTTCCTAGGTAATAAATGTGCATGCATGGATGAATGGAGCTTCATTTTGTGAAGTGTGCACATGAAAACTGACGATGTAAGACAATAGACTTACTGGTGATGGCCATCAGTTCCTGACACTCCTTGGCTTTAGCTGCATGGCTCAAGTCTCTGACCCCTTCATCACATGACATTCTCCCTGAGTGTCTATCTTCACATGGCATTCTCCTCTCTTAACCAGGACATCAGTCATATTGGATTAGGGCCACCCAAATGACCTCATCTTGATTACATTTGCAAAGACCCTATTTCCAAATAAGGTGACAGTCACATGTACTAAGAGTTAGGACTTCTAGATATCTTTACGGGGGACACAATTTAACCCATAATGGGTTATGGGTTAAATGACTCATTTAAAACACATTATTTTGGGACTTCCCTGGTGGCGCAGTGGTTAAGACTCCGTGCTCCCAAAGCAGGGGGGCCGGGTTCGATCCCTGGTCAGGGAACTAGATCCCACATGCATGCTGCAACTGAGAATTCACATGCCACAGCTAAGGAGCCTGCCTGCCGCAACTAAGACCCGGCACAACCAAATGAATAAATAAAATTTTAAAAAATGTTTTAAAAAACAACTAAAACACATTATTTTTACAATGAATGAAAAATGTAGAACATTTTACAAGTGCAGTGTGAAGCGTGGCCCCAAACCTTACACCTGAAATGGGAAGTCTAATGCAGTGACTATTAGGCAGTTTTAGAGAGAGCCTTGCTTTTTCCAACAGAGAGTTGCTTGGGGCCTGCTAACCCTGTACTTCAAATAGAACAACTGTTGCCATCATGTAACCCAGTGTTATCCACCATGTAACCCATGCATTATTCACTATAAAGTGTAAGATCTGCTGGACATTGATGTTTCCACATTTGGCAAAATAAGGGTTTTGGGGAAAATAGTTTTCCGGCAACTTTTAAAATTCTGTGCTTCATCGAGGTTTACATGTGAAAGAAGGGAAAAAAACATGTAGATAATGTATTTGTGATAAACCTCATGCCATTTATCTGAAAACTGAAATAAATGAGTAGTTGTGCATTTCTACTAAAAAGTTACTTGGCTATCTTATTTCAGAGAATATATATTTTTTCACTATAGTTTCCTTAGGCAAGTAAGAAAAATTTAAATTTTTAAAAAATTTTTTACTGGAGTATAGTTGATTTACAATGTGTTAATTTCTGCTTACAGCAAAGTGATTCAGTTATACATATATATAATATTTTTCATATTTTTTTCCATTATGGTTTATTGCAGGATATTGAATATAGTTCCCTATGCTACACAGTAGGACCTTGTTGTTTATCCATCCTATATATAATAGGTGGCATCTGCTAATCCCAAACTCCCAATCCTTCCCTCCCCTGCCCGCACCTTGGGAACCACAAGTCTGTTCTCTGTGAGTCTGTTTCTGTTTTGTAGGTAAGTTGATTTGTGTTGTATTTTAGATTCCACATATAAGTGATAGCATATGGTATTTGTCTTTCTCTGTCTGGCTTACTTCACTTAGTATGATAATGTCTAGGTTCATCCATGTTGCTGCAAATGGCATTATTTCATTCTTTTTTATGGCTGAGTAATAGTCCATTGTATATATGTACCACATCTTCTTTATCTTTCATCTGTTGTTGGGCATTTAGGTTGTTTCCATGTCTTGGCTACTATAAATAGTGCTGTTTTGAACACTGGGTGCATGTATCTTTTCGAATTAAGGTTTTGTCTGGGTATATGCCCAGGAATGGGATTGCTGGAACATATGGCAACTCTATTTTTAGTTTTTTGAGGAACCTTCATACTGTTTTCCATAGTGGCTGCACCAATTTACATTCCCACCAACAGTGTAGGAGGGCTCCCTTTTCTCCACACCCTCTCCAGCATTTGTTATTTGTAGACTTTTTAATGAGGGCCATTCTGACCAGTGAGGGGTGGCACCTCATTGTAGTTTTGATTTGCATTTCTCTGATGATTAGGAATGATGAGCATCTTTTCATGTGCCGATGGGCCATCTGTATGTCTTCTCTGGAGAAGTGTCTATTTAGATATTCTGCCCACTTTTCGATTTTTTTGTTGTTGTTGTTATTAAATTGTATGAGCTCTTTGTATATTTTTGAAATTAAGCCCTTGTCAGTCATATCATTTGGAAATATTTTCTTCCATTCCTTAGGTTGTCTTTTAATTTTGATTATGGTTTCCTTTGCTGTGCAAAAGCTTATAAGTGTGATTAGGCCCCATTTGTTTAATTTTGATTTTATTTCTATTGCCTTGGGAGACTGATCTAAGAAAACATTGGTATGATTTATGTCAGAGAATGTTTTGCCTGTATTCTCTTCTAGGGGTTTTATGGTGTCATGTCTTATATGTAAGTCTTTAAGCCATTTTGAGTTCGTTTTTGTCTATGATGTGAGGGAATGTTCTAACTTCATTGATTTTCATGTGGCTGTCCAATTTTCCCAACACCACTTGCTGAAAAGACTGTCTTTTCCCCATTGTATATTCTTCCCTCCTTTGTCAAAGATTAAATTGTCCATAGGTGTGTGGGCTTATTTCTGGGCTCTCTATTCTGTTCCATTGATCTATGTGTCTGTTTTTGTGCCGGTACCACACTGTTTTGATTAGTAGTAGTATTTGTAGTAGCTTTGTAGTATTGTCTGAAGTCTGGGAGGGTTATGCCTCCTGCTTTGTTCTTTTTCCTCAGGATTGCTTTGGCAATTCTGGGTCTTTTATGGTTCCATATGAATTTTAGGATTATTCTATTTCTGTGAAGAATGTCATGGGTAGTTTGATAAGGATCACATTAAATCTGTAGGTTGCTTTGGGTAGCATGACCAAGAAAGACTGAAATATGAAGCTGACTTTGTACCATGCTAGAGTGGTCAGTAAGCAACCATAATTATCATGCCACTTGTGTCCATCTTTAAAGTGAGGATGAGACAGGCAAATACCTGTCAAAATCACATGGGATGGACTTTCTCTTTTTACCTTCATAAGTTTAGTTCTTCGTAATTAAATTCCAAATGTGAAACTTATTCTAGAGTTTGCTGTACATCAGTTAAACTAGTTGACAATAATCAAGTCAGTGGATTATATAAATTCTCTATAACAACAGACCAATATTAAAGATTTAGTTTTTATTGGAAATTATTGTATACAATTTCATAGACATATACTATTTGTCATAAAACAAGTTTGCCAGCTGCTAGATCTAAATGAGCTAGGAAAGCAGAAAAGGGGCTCCTTCTTCCAAAGAAATTGGAACTAATTAGGGTTTCAAAGCTATGAAAACATCAGCATGCACACTGATATTTACTTGCAAATGAGAGCACAGTGAACTTTCCTAGTTTGCATTACAGTTAGGGATAAAGCAAGTACCAAGATTATTTGCATTTATTTTTTGTTTTTTTTAGTTTAATTTTCCATTTGTTGAGACTTACACTGTTGAAGAAGTAAAAGTTCACCCAAGGAGTAACAGCAGTGGACACAATCCAGAGGAAGAAGACGTACCACATGAAACTGCTACAGGAAGCAGTTTCCCTTGGAATGTAGATGGTGATTTAATGGAAGTTGCATCAGAGGTCCATGTTAGGTAAGTCTAATTATTTCACCATCTTGTACTATCAGTTTTGTGTCTGATAGACATATAAATGGAAGTTGCTGCCTTATAACTATCAAAACAGGCAGTTGGGCTAATATTGTTTTAAATTCGTAAGTCAGGGAAGCATAAAAAGACACATGTACAATTTTAATAAATAAAGACGTGTAACTGTATTTATTCACTAATTGTTATGTAGAACCAAAGCATTTTCTTTGGTTATGAGTCTCTACGTTGGCATTCTGAATTACCATTCTTCACAAACTATACAGATAATGTACGTCTACAATTTCCATTTTGAATTTTAAAAAATGGATTAAGATCTCAAACCTTGTGATGCCATCTGAATAGCAGATGGTTACAATTTAATCCCCCAGTCGTTTAAAATTTCCTTTTACCCACAACAAATACTGTAACACTTTGTGTTCAGCAGTTTGCTTTTATCGTCTTTCCAAAGCATTACTTTACGTAAGAACAATTTTACATATTAACAAGAGCAATGGGTTACAAACAGGCTTGGGAACAGGCAAACTTATTGTTGATAAGCATTATGACTCCGTGGGTAGAAGAAGTGTGCAGGGCTCCCTGAGTAGCCTGCTAGGTGTGCGCTTTCTACATGCGTGGGTGACTGGGCTTTACAGGAATTACTGCTGCTGATTTATTAGGCCCTGCATTTTTTCCTAGATGGCAGCTCTGCCATGAATGTATGCTCGTTGGCTAGCATTAGATTTCTATTTGGTATTGTGCACCACATTCGATAGGGGTTATGTGTGAAAAATAACAGAATGATAGGTTGATGAAATAATCATACATATTCTTATATTCTTTACAGAGTACACCCAAGACTTATCAATCTTTATGGAAAAAGCATGGAAGAAACGAATGATTCCAAAGTAACATGTAGTTGTTTATAAGAGGAATGTGAAAATTAGAATTTTAATATGAAGGGATACTGTCATGTTTTAAACAGATATTTTAGTAAGGGAAAAACTATTTTTAAAAGAAATTAAAATTGCTATTTTTGATGTTACTAAAAATTAGCTTCTAGGCTTTAAGACGTGAAATATATACAAAACGATTTAAATTCTGGTTTTTGGAAAGTATTTATTGGAATGGAAAGTAAATCTTTCATATACTTGAAATTTAAACATGATATATCAATATTTAACCTAGATTAATTCCAAAATGAACTAATTTGGATTCCTGGATTTGAGTCCATCAATTCTGATGTTAAATTTCCTATAGCCTGATGCCAACAGACCACAGAGTTCATGTAAGAAAGACTGTCCTGATTTCTTGATGAGGTACGTAATCCAGCGGTATTAAATTACACAGCTAGGAAATGATACAACCAGAAATAGTACTATTTTTTCAAAAGCTCTCTAATACCTAGACTACTTGCCAAAAAGAAAAAAGATGGATTTTTAAAAAAGTTATAGTACCACTTTGGTGAATAGTCTCTGAAAGTTGAAAACTCAAAGTGGTAGGGTTTTGAAATCCATAATACACATAAACTATTCAAACTATCTAACTGGTTAGAATCCTACCTGAAATGGTGTCATTTCTAGTAGGAAGGAACAAAATTTAAATTTCCTCAGGGATCATCCTTGAGGAAGCAATTCTAAATTTGGATTTGATTTTCCACCAATGAGCCTAGACATTTTCTTGAAAGAACTACTTGTTTTTTAATCATAAAAAAAATAGTATCTTTTGTTCAAAGGGTTCTTTAAAATTGAATTAATTTCTATTGGTACACCCCCGAATGCAGGAGCTTTCGTGCTCATTGGGTCCCGCTGCTCAAATGCCTTCACAAGTTTCTGTGCATTTTTCATTCTCCAGCCACCAATTTGTGAACAGATAACTTACAGGAATTAAGTGGTCTGAGGAAGACAGCTGTTGGCAGGGACCTCTATGAAGTAATCCTCTTCCATAGTGGTAAAGACTGCCCTCTAACCTATCACTTCCCGTAACAGATTTCGAAAATTTGGCCACAACCTTCATGTCAAGACAGACGTAGGGACAAATCAGAGGAAATTATATTCTGGTGTTTATCAGCATTTAGTTCATATGCATGAAGAAATATTACAAAAAGTGATTGTATTTGCAAGTGAAGAGGTATTTTAGACGCAGAAAAACTACTTCATTATAAAAAGTCTAAGATAACACCAACAAAAAACTTAAAATACTTCAGTCATCACTAAAACATGGAAATTTTGATGTCACATTTTTACCTGATACAAGCTAAATCTATATTTTTCAATTTTACAGTTAAATTTGCTTCTCTATTTATTTCCCTGAAGAAGAGAACGCTCTTATAGTACTGGTGAAAACACATTTCATACTTACATTTGAGGAGAAAGGAGTAACATCCAAACAAGAATTTGTTTATTTGCTGAATTTGATAGTCAACATTTTAAACAGTATCTAATTTGTATGAAATACTGGTCCCCAATATGTTCTTTGCAGAGCTTTGATTTTTAAAAATTAGTGAGGTACAGTTTTCATAGTTTACATATATCAGCTAAAGTGCAACATTCGATCTGTTTGTTTTAGAATATAAATTAGAATTCTAAGTACTGTTGTTTTTATAAACAAAAAATTTGATTAAAGATGGATTTTTACAATTTACTCTTCAGTACCTTTCCCTTGATAAAATTGTGTTATAGAAGGACTTACTGGATTTATACCTATATAAACATATTTTCTCTTAAAAACTTATGTATATATATATGTACAGAAAGAAAAAAATCCATAGCTGTATCAACAATAATTAGCCAGAAATTATCCCATTAAGCTCAAACCAGTGTATAACTTCAGTCTGAAGTTTGCTCATCAGGCCATAGTATTCATAGACTGCTGAATAGATGGTTGTTGATCAAAGGTTATAGGAAATATATTACAAATCAATGTCTTTAAAGATAAAATATGCTTTAAAATGATAATGTTCCTCTTCTATTCATTAGAAAATTTGGGAACAGCCTTTCAAAAATTCTGCTAAATATTTCTAGAGAACATATTCCAAACAAGTCTCAAAGAGCTATTAGAAATGAGTCCTTACCTATTTGGTGGAATTAATTTTACCAAAGCCAGCACATATGGTAAATAGTATTTCTTTTAAAGGAATGATACCTCAAAGGCCAAGTTTTCTCCAGTCGAGTTGTTTACTTCAACATAATTTTAATTCAGATGCACTCATTTCAAGGTATTGTCCAGGGATTACTTATCTTGGATAAGCTGATGCTTTAGTGTTTTTCTATCCATTTAAGAGCTGAAAGATTATCTTTTTGGATATATTAAAATATTACTTTTGGAGTTATTTTCTCTTAGAATAATCACTGCTTGGATTTTTCATCTGCATTAAGACATAACATGTCACAAGGTCATGACTAAAAGAAGTACACAGAAGAAGTCTGAGGCAAAATTCACGGTTTCTTGTAAACAATGTCTAAATTTGTTTTAGTATGCTGTAACCTGAGTCTGTTATTCTCTCAATTTGAAAGAAGTCTTCAATCATCTTTACTGCTTTTACTGTTAATGTAACTCCAACTGTCTCTTCTGTTTTCTTGTTGTAGGATAGACTTGTACTGTCTTTTGAAGAAGCCAGCCTGAAAATAGCATTAGTCATGAACATTAGCTATTTGATATGAGTATAATAAGAGTCAATGTCAATTGTAGTCAGTAAAAATTAGTTTGGGAAATAATTAGTTTGGGAAATACTGGGTTAAAGAGCATTGTTTTGTTGTTACTGCAGGATTTCTCAGTGATGCACGCACTCTCCAAAATTGAAATTCAACATATAACGTGCAGTGTTTGCCCAATGCTTAGTTAGAAAGAACATCTTTCAAAACGTTTGTTATAGTTTGAACATTTGTTGAAGATAAGTTATCTTTTAAGAAGGCATATTTTTCTAGAAAGACTGTGGTACTAAAGTTAAGAGAAATATGCAATATCAATCAGTATAAGAATTAACATTAAAAATACTGAAATGCTGAAATCTAGTAACGTGGGAGTCACAAGTTGGCTTTGAGAAGATCAAGAATGGCATTTTGAGTGGTTTAACAATGGTAATTATTAAAGGCTTACCTTCCACATAACATATGAAATCAATAAAAGTAAAATAAGTCCAAGTAGCAAGCTACTTAAAATAATAGCTATAGTGAAATGGCGTTTGGGTCTTTGATGATGTAGTCCTTCGAGTAGCACCTACATAAATTAACCAAAATAAAGAAACACCACTTTAAAACCTTGCCTCTATTTCGTTTGAAGCCCCTCCACGATCCCCAATAGTATTCAGAATAACCCATCCCATTCTCTTGCTGGTCTAACACAAACCATAGGAAACATTGGTAATTGTTTAGCAGAAACAGGGTGTGTAATGGGCCATATCTGTGGTTCTTCCTCCAATCCATCCTACCAAAATCACCTCCTGAAAGAGCTATGTCATGCCTTCCTGGCAGTTGTAGAAAATACCAATCCCCTGTAAAGTATATTAGGCTTGCCATGATTTTCCTGACCAAACACTAGCAATATTTTTTCCCACAATGTTTTGGTTAAAAAGGTAATAATCTTACATGTGCAACATTCTCATCCTTGTTTAGTTCAATAACTTTTGGATTTGGCTCTGGAAAAGCTGTTGCTCTTATTTCAAACTTCAGGGCTCTAGTCTCATCCTGTTTAATAAATAAAAAAAAAAAGATCACTGTAGCCTGATACATCGTTTTGTTTCATGAAAACACAGAGCAGGTAAGAATCATGAGAAACTACTTCTATTCTAAAGGTTTTCACAAGTTAGCTTCTCCGGTTTCACCATTTGTAGTTAATTGCAATGCAATGCTTCCTTTGGTTCCAAAGGCATGTCCTTGGTATTAATTTATATGGCATCATTTTGTTGAAATCCTTTTATTAAACATGGCTGCTTTGCAGAGAACTTGATTTAAATGCTTATAATAGTTAATATTTAAATACTATTTGATAATTACCAGTGTATTTTTACCTTAGCTATTGAATTTTTATTCCCAAAGAAGACTTTCTTTGTCTGATAAACATTTCCTCAAATTAATTTTATTTGGGCTTGTTTTTCTTAATAGTGTTGTCATCTTTCTGCTCTGATCAAATACAGATTAGTGTACCAAATATCGTAATGAAAAAATCCGGTACAAATATTTATAACATTCAAAAATAAAATCAGTGGCTGACCTCAGAGCTTTACTGTCTAACAGAGGGCTTTATCACCCAGAATCCAGAGCTTGGGCATCTGTGGACAGGCTCCATAGACTCTAAGGATCTTTGAAGTTGTAGTCAAAATCGAGATTTTTTTATTTTTCATATGTGCGTTCATTAGGGTAGATGAGAATATATTCTTTTGTCAAATTCTTAAAGAGGACACTATGACCAACAAAAGTTAAAACTACTGTGTAAAGGTTATTTAACATTTTGGAGAGAACATGTCGAATTTTAGGGCTAAAAATATATACTTTATCTGGAGCAGTTTTTTTCAACAGGGATGATTCTGTACCCTCGAGGAGAGTCAGCTATGTCTGGAGACATTTCTGGCTGGCAGGACTTGGGAGGGAGTGTACTGCCATTTAGTGGGGAGAAGCCAGCTATGCTGTTAAATATCCTACAATGCACAGGACAGCCCCTGACAACAAAGAAGCATTTGGTCCAAAATGCTACTAGTGCCCACTGTTGAGAAACCTGGACCTCAAAAAGAGTGTGAAGGCAGGCTGCAAAAGTTTAAATAACTTGTAACTAAAACAGACAGCTCTTAGTTCCCTGTCTGGTGCGTGTTCCTCTTGACCACCTTGCGGTAATTTCAACTACTCCTCTTAACAAAACATAATAGCTCTCATTTCCTTTGGCTTATTATGTGCTGTGCAGTAAGTGCTTTATGAAAATCATCTAATCTGCAGCAACCCTGAAAAAGAGATATTACCCATATTAATCTGATAAGGAAACTGAAGAACAGAACTCCAGATAAAACCAATGATCTCAAAGTACTTCTCATAAATATGCATACTGCTTCTTAGGAAGAAGTCCAACATGTATTTAGTTAATTTTTAATTCAACCTTTCAAAGTTCATCTTCTTAAAAGTGTGTTTGTATTTTACTGTTGTTGATAAATTTTGATGTTTTAGTTTGATTTTCTGGAAGTCTTAATTTTTAGCAAATATATATTAATAAATGTATACGATATACAATAGTAGGTTTTTAAGCATAAAGTAATTTGGAAAGAATTTTAAGGATAGATGAAATGTTAAAGCAGCTAACTTCTCTAATTTGATCAAGGTTCATAAATAGTTGGACATGCTTTCTAAAATCTCTTAATTATAGTCTATTTACAGTCTTAGTAATCTGTTTAATTACTAAAGCCATGTCATTTAGACAATGTATTTTGTAGTGATAAATGGAAACAGTTCTGGAGTTTCACTCCAGATTTTACATTCATTCATACCGTCTTAATTTGTTGAATGCCTCCTTACGTGACATCCTACCTGTATAAGATGGTCGCGTTTGTAGATTCTATATGAAGTCTTCTCCACAAAGTTGTCACTGTATCATAGACTTACCATTTCTAAAATGGATGGCCGACCCTCCAACTGAATGTGAACACTGGCTTCTTTTCCACTGTCCATTTTCCCAAAATTGCATGAGAAAGTTAAACAATGTGGATCAGCTCTCATGCAGTACTTGAAAAGAATACAAAAGAGCGATGTTAAAATTTCAACATTTTAAAAAAAGATGGCTAAAATATTTAGATGGCTGAATATTTAGATGGCTAAATATTTAGATGGCTAAATATACGTGGAGTTCAAGATCTGCTCCCCTTAGTGGCATTTTGCAGAAATTTATCTTGATATAAACATGGAATTAAAGATATGCTTTCATTAGTGGCACTTAAAAAATTATCTTGTTTTAAACAAAACACAAATGTTTAGTAAATTAACAAAAACAAAGTATTCGAACTAGATCACATGTTTTCATTATTCTTATGAACTTAATCTTCTGGGATAGAAAAAGTAAGACACCTAATCAGAGTCTTGCTACGTTACATGTTCTATGTTCATTGTAAAACTTGGATCATTTTAAGGGCTTTCTTGGGTTTTTTTCCCCATACATTCACTAAAATGAAAATACTGAAAATTAATTTCATGCCACAAAGGCCGTTCAGCTGAGAACAGCATCTTGACCCGCAAAGGGTCTGACACAACGTCTGGTTGGCATAAATTGGGCACTTGTTGCATAAATAATGAAAGTATGTTGTATATATTTAACCCTGGGTGTCTCTCAACTCTCCAATCATGCCTGTTCCTCACACACAAGAACATTACCTGAACTGGCTTCTCTCCTATACTCAACTGACAGTTCAAAACCCCTTGGTTCATGGGTTTAAGTGTTTCAGTTCTGTAGGTTGGAAAGCAAAAACTACAACCTGAAAAATTGAAACTTACCAGTAGCCTCTTATCAGTCTTTGATAAAAATTTGAATATATCTTTCAGGGTCTCCATTGTGCCTTTTTTCTGCTCTAATGCACACTTTCTTTGGTAATTCTTAAAATGGCATTCTCCAACAGTAGTCTACAAAGAAAGAAAGAAAAATCTTATCCAATATTGGAAAGAACAACAGCTACATGGCTTTAAAACTTACCTTTTAAAGCTTACCTTTCCTGAAATATATCAAGTACTTATAAAATTGTGTGAAAATATTTTTTGATGTGGGAGAGATTAAATCTCTGTAGCAGAAAACGCAACAAAAACCCAGAAAAATTTTAAAGGGTTGGATATAGGTCCCAAATTGATCAAATGGCCTTAACTTTACAGAAATTAGGGCAATACGAAAAATGGACATTTGAACATTAGCATTATATTGAACATTTCTTTGGCTTTAGACATACAACAAAGTGTTCTAAAAGCATGCCCTACCATCTAAATCTGGGATTCAAGTAAGATTTTTAAGGACTATATATCAGATCTACTGAGTAGGTTTCTTTGTCGATTGTCTCAAAACTGGGAACGTAAAAACAATTCTGATAGAATCATCAACACAAAAATATTGATTCTTAAGTAGTTATTTGAGTATTAATAAAAGGCTGAAGTATTGCTTTTTCAACAGTGGTCTCAAGCTTTATGGAGAATTCCACCAATTAAATTACTTCCACAGGTCCCTATCACAAAGAAAATCTACCAAAGATGGTACAGCATAGTTCTTTTATTGTGTTAAGTCACATGTAGAGGTTCCACTGTAATCCTGCCATTCTAATGCGATATTCAAAGTGTGCACAGTAAATGTATGGTGCATTCATAGTTTAGACTAAGTGTGACTGAAGTAGCAGAAATCTCCATTTTAGCAATATTACTTAGAATAAAGGAAGGAACACATTTTTACCTGGACATCCAAAATGTTGAACAGTTTATCAGTTTGGGGAATAAAAGAATTTGGTATCGTTATTTCCACACTAATATTTGGAGCCATGCTTTGGCCAGTGTTGATAACCTGATAAGGAGAAAGAAAATTTAAACACTCAAAAAATACTTTTTATAGAAGTACAGATACCAATGAACTTTTCAGGTGAACCCATATATTTCACATAACATTTACAATGGTGGGGGTTTGGAGTTGGCAGCTGCACGGCAAAAGGAGACAGAATATCCAGTCAGAACTTTAAAACGTTTGTTAATAATATAACTAGTCATTATTCCTAGACCTCTCCTTTTGGTGCCGATTAGACCAAACTGTCTACACTGATGGTCTACCGCAGAAGTAGTCTGAGGAAAAAGACATCAATAATATACAGTTGACCCCTGAACCACTCAGGGGGATTAGGGTCACTGACCTCAGCACAGTTGAAACTCCTAATATAATGTATACTCAGCCCTGCCTACATGGTTTCTCTGTTTGCACAGATTCAACCAACCGTGGATTGTGTGGTACTACAGTATTTACTATTGAAAAAAAATCCACATGTAAGTGGACCCGTGCAGTTTAAACCTGTGTTGTTCAAGGGCCAACTGTACCTGGGTATGGCACATTATAGATCTAAAAACCATGATCGGTTGTCCTTATAACTATCCCATGAGGTGGGCTGACATTTTATTATTTGCCATCTCAGGAAAATGCTGAGGTGTTAACGTTGTAACCAAGAGGAAAGTTAAAAAGTGACAAGAAGCGGGACCAAAACCCAGGTATTCTAATTCTAAATTCTATGTGGGTTTCACAAAGTCACTCTGTGCTGAGAGGATAATCAGCAGCAGTAAGTGAATAAAAATATTTTAAATTCAGGAAAATTATAATGCTGATGCACTCATAAAATCAGAAGAGGGTAGGTTATTGGCTTTTAGAAAAAAACCAGTTTTTTAATAATGCATAAGGGGAAGATACTTCATTACTGTTGATAAATCTGGGGTTTGCAGAACGCTGAAGAAGGAAATTGGGCCAAAATATGGCCTCCTGAGAACTATAAAACCAACACAGTAAGTCAGAAAAAAGATGTGCTACAATATCTAAATGAAATAGCATGACTCAAAGACCTGCAATAATCTTCTGAACGCACACGATGTAAATAGAGAGAGAGTATCCCTGGGCTTTGGGACAGGTGGTAACTGCCAGGCCTTGGAAGCACAAGGGCAGTTGCAAAAGGCAATGTCAGCAATGGGGACCCAGCACTGCCCAGACCTTTAGACAAGGTCTTCCTGACGCCAGCAAATAACCAAGCTCACTTACAATATTCTTTATGCATGTTCGCCTAATAACATTTAGACCTCCAAGAACATCTTCATACTTGGACAAGGCACCAAGCCTACAGACTGAAAGAATCTCCATGCCCAGTCACTCCATTGTAATTTAACTAGACAATACTTGTGAACTATTATTTGCAACGTAATAAATAGGCCTTCTAGAGTCCAACTCAGTTTCTGTTTATCAGAGTACAAACCCCCACTGGACTGTGACAGGAGCATTTTGGGGGACTTCAAAGTAGAGGGCGACATTTTTCCAACACTAGGGTATACTAGTGTAACAACAACTTGAGTATTGACTCAAAAGAATTTTGAGGTCATTCTTCTTCCACAGATTGGGGCAGTGGCCCAGGGGTTTGCATTTTGGATGAGCACCTCAAGTGATTCTGATTCACATGTTGAAAAGCATTGCCTTACAAAATATGATAATGTACCTAATGCAGATTCACTCACAGTCTGTCGATTGTTATATAGCTCTTGAGAATGTGTGAGCAGTGCTTTAGGTTCAAAAAATGTGGACATTATCTCCAATTATTTGCTCATTATCAACACCCATGCTGTAACAAAAATTTCAGTTTGACGGTAAAAAGTGTTTAATGAAATTTTAGCTCTCTATTAGTATGTTAATACTTCCGGATGATGATGATACTCTTTCCTTTTTAAAAAGATTATTTAGTAAATGATGGATCACTTGTCATGGGTCATATACCAATGGCTTGAAAGGCTGACCAAGTAGACCTTAAATGGAGATGTGGAGGTAAAAGCTTCCTTTACTTGGTAAGGTTAGGACTTGTATGAAGCTTGGACCACGACCCAAAGATGCCTTTTCTTGACCTATTCTGATTTCTGCATGCATCTTTAGCAGATTCAGTTCCTCCCATAACTTGGCCTATTTCAGGCATTACCTCTGTTCCCAGGAGGCACTTACTGTAAGGAGAGGTAGTATAAGGAGAGGTAGTATAAGGAGAGTGGGCTCAATAACAGGGACAAGATGAATGGGAGAGAAGGCGCAGGGGCCCACCAGGCAAGGGCATGAGCCCTGCTGCAGCTCCCTTCTCGCCCTCAGCCAGCTGAGGTGGCCCAAAGCTGAGGGATGCCACACAGATATGATGTCCTCTGGAGCAATGCATCAGTAACATTCTTTCAGTTTGCTACAAATATCAGCACAATCAACTTTTCTTACGTGGAAAGTGAAGTTCATTTTCTCTGCCATACACATTTCAGGCTCACTTTCCTCCTTTGGGCCATACACAAACGACGTTGGGTTTACAAACCTGCCAGAAATGAATTCAGATTTAATTTAACTGTCTTATTTGATGAGGTATTAGAAACAGTCTTTCTCTCTAGTCTAAATATAGCATATCTCTTAAATATCCCTTAAATATGCCATCATTCAGACGACAGGTGCCTCTAAGTACCATGGAATACTTTTGGTTTCTTGTAAAGGTAAGAATTTTAGGGAAAATGTAATGAAATTAGAAAGCCACGTGCTCTGACTGGGGTGATCATTTCTCTTCCCGCCAATATCCTTTGCCTTCCCAATACTGCCTGGCTCACTCTAGTGACCATTCCTTCTCTCTCAGCCCTCAAATGCTTCACGCAAACTTGACGAATATGAGATAAATTCTTAGCTTTTCCCTAGGGCTCCAGTATCCTCCTGTATTTCAATCTAGCTGACAGATGTTTGAGTGATTTCTTATCACGCCCAGTTCCTGCTGGCTGTTTGTAATGGACCCCAAGTCTGGGGAACAATTCAAACATCAAGAAGTAGGGCAAATTTTTGTTAGGGTACAAGGTTGTCATTCCTTTACCTGAGATGAGGCACACGCATGGTCAGTAATGAACTTTAAGACGTATTTTTCTAGGAAAATCCCGACTCCCCAAGTTGCTAATATTTGGCAGCTAATATGAGGTAATATGTTAGAGACTCTTTTACAAAGGAAAGAAATGAGAAATATTCCAATGTTGTAGATTTAGGCAGCTTGACAGTTGCAGAGCATCCCTTGCTCAAAATGAGATGTGGATGACGGAAAAGCAGGAGGACATACTTATAACAGAACCAAGGAGGCGAGGCGAGGTAAGCATTCGAACCCAGGCAACGTGCAACTGACTTCTCTTTACTCCCCACTACTCGCCCTTGAATGGATTCCTCTTTCCTCCGCTGGTTTTCTCTCACAAACTGGAGAATCAGTTCCATCAGTTTCGGACACTATTTTTATATAACTATATGCCACCTTTATGGGTGGTTAAAAATGACTAGGGATGCTTTATAGTTAGGGCAACTAGAAGAGCTCATCTATTTGTCCTGTGTCTCATATTGTCTATTGCTTTAAAAATGTGGTTTTAAACAAAGATTAGTAGGCTCAATAATTTCCAGTAAAATCATGAAAGGTTTTCATGATACTCCTTTAATTCCTTCTCTTCACATCTCCTTCCTGAGTCATAGGAGGGTCCATTCAAACAATTACTAAAATTGTGAGGAATCAGTGACTGCTGGGCTGTGGCTATGGAACTCTGTAATTCACGGATATAAAGAGGGGACAAGGGAGCCGGCTCTCTTGTATCTCAATTCATCTGCCACGCAGGTAGATGCGGGGTCTGCACAAGGGCGATTTGGCCAACCTTCCACTTCTCTGAACTTCACACTTGCCCTGGCCACTGAGCATGATACAAAGTGCACACTGGCACTCTGGGGCCCTGGCCTGCACGGCGTACCGCTGAATGGTTGGACGTGGCCTCCTATTGGGCTTTTCCAGTAAGAAATCTCCTCCGTTGGGGCATTAGTTTGAGGTGGTCTCAGTGATCACTACAGAGTGGGTTAAAATAACGAACACCTAAGCAATGGGCTGCAACACCGAGGTAATTGTTAAGAGACAGAAACAGCACATGACCTTTTCTTAAAAAACTTTAAATAGGCTTTTGACCAGTAGTTTAAGAAGCAACAGAATTCAAAATCAGCTCAGAATTTTACAGGAGTCCTCCATATCTACTCACCCATGAACAGTCAGCATGACTTCATACTTGAGAGGTACTGTTAAAGGCACTTTGTTACGCTTCACGTTGCCTGTTTCTCCTTCATTTTCACTACAGAAGCAAATAGAAAACCGTCTTAGAATCCAGTCAGCACAAAACTTCTCTTCAGAGGGAGCTAGTTACGCCCCATGTATACCTAATGTACTTGGAGGTTGGTTTAAAAAATGCTTTTTGAGGAGCGGGGATAAAAGTAGACGCAGTAGTAAGAAATATTTATGTCAGAGTTGGCAGAAATTTGCTCTCATTATTTATGCTGTTATTTGCTTCTATGCTATAAAACCCTGTGTTAGAAGGGTTTTTTGTTTGTTTAACAGATCACATAAGGAAGTTTTCTCCTGCAGACAATGGAACACAGCTCCATGGTTCCCCTAAGGTCACCCCCCTTTTCTCCCCCCAAAAGTCAGGGGTTCATTTCCTTTAACACAATTGTTTTTTCATAATGAAATATACCAGGCGGCATGCACTGTGATGTTGAGATCCTCTTCTGCTCTGCTGAGTGAGCTGGCATCCAGAAGAAAGCTAATATCTGTCTGAAAAACATAGGGAACGCTCATTTTAAAAATAATCTAGGCACAAATATACAATGGAATATTACTCAGCCATAAAAAGAAACGAAATTGAGCTATTTGTAATGAGGTGGATAGACCTAGAGTCTGTCATACAGAGTGAAGTAAGTCAGAAAGAGAAAGACAAATGCCGTATGCTAACACATATATATATATGGAATTTAAGAAAAAAAAATGTCATGAAGAACCTAGGGGTAAGACAGGAATAAAGACACAGACCTACTAGAGAATGGACTTGAGGATATGGGGAGTGGGAACGGTAAGCTGTGACAAAGCAAGAGAGAGGCATGGACATATATACACTACGAAACGTAAGGTAGATAGCTAGTGGGAAGCAGCCGCATAGCACAGGGAGATCAGCTCGGTGCTTTGTGACTGCCTGGAGGGGCGGGATAGGGAGGGTGGGAGGGAGGGAAGGAGACGCAAGAGGGAAGAGATATGAGAACATATGTATATGTATAACTGATTCACTTTGTTATGAAGCAGAAACTAACACACCATTGTAAAGCAATTATACTCCAATAAAGATGTAAAAAAAAATAAAAAAATAAAAATAATCTAAAGTTTGTTTTTACAATCTGAATTTTAGTTTTTCTTATTATTTATGTTCTGTGAAATACAGATACGAAATGATGTCCTACAAGCATAGGCTAACCCTCACTCAGAGAACTACGGGGAAGCTGTCCGGTCTGTGGCAATTTTAAAGCAGCAGCATTTCCACGAGTGACGTTCAGAGACAAAGCCTCCTCTGAATGTAGATAGGCAGGTCCAGACTGACAAAATTAGAGATGCTTTAACAACTTGAGTGGGCACTCTTGCCAGAAACACCTTTTAGTAGAGGACAGGTGACATGCCTGGCAGATAGGACCACCCGGGGTGGAGTTGGGGGAGTGTTGGGGAAGGGTGAGGCTGGGCAGCGGAATTGATTGACACATTCACCTGCCCGTCCTGACACAAACAGGCGCCCCCTTCTTTTTCTTTCTTTTAAACAGTGAACATTGCCAAGAATATAAACACAATCTCAAAGATCTCAAGCCCAGTTGGTTTGGGTTTTATTTCATTTAGCTACTTACTCTTAGTAAATAATAAAAACGACAACAACAAATTATTTGCATGCAGCACAAACATAAGGAAACAGAAAATATTTTATATTCATGTCAGTAACAAAAACTATAAATGCTAAATGCTTACCCTTGATAGATGATCTACATATATATAACCAACCCTGCAGTCAAGTTTTACTATGCCAGAGCTGTCTGTTACTTCGCAGTTTATTTGTTTCTCCTCCTAAAAGGAAAATGAAATAACTGGTTTAAGTAGGTAAGGAATGAGAAGTTCATAACATATGTTTAAGGATGGTTTTTGAAAAGAAAATCATCCCTGAATACTTTCTTGGAAGACTAATTTCTGTTTACTTTGGGGATAAATCAATAGGAATATAAATACACTACATAAATATGTGTGTACAAGTATAGATTCATTCTAATATTCACATATATTCTCCACAGAATAATTCCTGGATTTGTAGCTTTCAACCATGTTTCTGTGTTCCCTAACTCAAGGTTCCTTGAAAAACCACAAAGCAAGGAATTCATAAGGTCTATATTTCATTGGCTGCCTTCTGTCTGGGTTGTGAGAGTGTGATAAAGGTATTTAATTATAACTGTAATCACAATTATATATATATTCAAATATTCAGGGAAATATAAATTTATATACATCTCACAGATGTATATTTCCCTGAATAACTGAGTTTTCCCTCTTACCATTGCAAACAGGCTCCCAAAGCTCTAGAGGAAGTGGGTAGTAGATATTTATAAGAGGTCAAAGGCCTTTCTAAATGTCCTTAGTGTGAAGAAATGGTCTCTGGATAAGAGGTGGGTAAATTTTTCTAAGAGGCAGAGGAGCATCCACGGAGAAAGTGACTGAGACTTTTCTCTTTCAAATTTAACATTATTAATACCTCACTGATGGATTTAAGTGCTCATGACTGAGGCACAGTGGTAAAAAGGAAAAAAAAAAAGGAAAAGGTCTCCAGGTGCTCCAAACTCTTGCAGGAAAGGAGAAACTTGCCTACAATCTGGTTGGCACCAGGATTTTGGAATTTGACGCTGGTTCTAGCATTTTGGAGGTCCTCTGGGATCGAGACAGTGTACGTGAACTTAAAATGCAGAGCAGTAACTCTGGGAGCCCAGCATGAAGGACCAATATGGCCCGTGTAGAGACCCCAACCATGAGGAACACCATCACAGCACCAGATGAGGTTGTACCAGTGAGAAAAGCAATGACACCCGGGCAGCTTGCTTGGATAACTGGACAATCGCTTCTGTCTCACAGTAGCATTGGTAAGCAGGAAGCTGACTCTCTTGATCTCAGTCAGATCCCAAGGAACTTTCCATTTTGATTAGGGGCACAGAGGAAAAAAATTACTGGAAGCCCGAGTGATAAGTCTGAATATTAAGACTCATACGCCAAATATTTATACCTCAAATGATAAAGTGATTTATACATTTACATTCTTTAAAAGTTAAGTAAAATATCAATGTAGTATCATGCTACTGTAGTTTTCGATTCTTACCAGATCTAAAATCTTAATGAAGTAAAGACCAGTGGGTAGTCTGATATGCAGAGTTGTCTCATACGCATCATCTCCGGCATTAAATAAGGACACGTTCAACATTAATGTCTTCATACTTCCAACAGCAAGATAGGTTTTATTTTCATGTGGCCTAAAAATTAAGTACGATTTAGTTTTCGTTTGGAACTAAAAATCCCATCTCTTCATTTATGTATCCTGAACATAAAATACTAATTTGGAAGCACAGCCATAGGAGATGACCCCACGCAAGTAGATGTAAATCCATTGTAAAAAGAACTCAGTTTCCCAGGTTTCAGATAAATTCAGTTAGTTATTACACAGGAAAAGTTTTCTAATTTAGTTATAATTAAACTAGTCTGCTTTCTGTTTAACTTCTTGCTTCTATCATTTTAGCATATTTTTCTCATTATTTCAAAATATCTTCCTAAAAGAAAAGATTTTTTTTTTCTTTCTTCATTCTTGAGTAGACATTGAACTAGCTGCTGCCAAAGCCAAAGGAGAATGACTATTTCCACCAAAACAGAGGATGCTTTGGTGGAAGTGAGCATGGCATGGGAAAGGACTGCTATGGCCAGCACGTGGGTGCCACTAAAATCTGTTGAACTAGAAAGAATTTCTTAAGGCAGGCTGGTCACCTCTACCAAGAACTAGACCAAATTAAAAATAGAATTGCGGAAGTGTTTCACCATCTTGTGAACTGGAAAGGGAACACTGCTACAAATCCAAACACGTAAGTGAGTTCAAGTTCTGGCTCTGGCCCCCGTTCTTCCGGGGGAGAGGTCATTTAGCATTTTAAAGACTCAAGTCACCCCACCTGTAATAAAAACTACTGTTCAGTGAAGATATGACTCATGCACATTCCATGAAACCCCAAGGAACCTGAGGTTTAAGAAATGTATTCAAGGTACCACAGCTAGAATGTTCTAAAGTCTCAAGGCAACCCATTCCCTTTACTGATTAGATGGTTAGAAGAGCTCAGAACCTGCTACAGAATGTCATGATTCTGTAAGCTGTCCTCAAAAACAGACACTCTTAGATATCAAAGTATTTAAATTAAAAACAAATTAGTTCAACCAGAGAAGAATATGACCCAAGGCAGAATATCAGATGAGGATAATCATAACAATAAGAAAGATATTCACCTAGCAACTAGAGTTTAGAAAACATTTCTTCAACAATGCTTACATTGTATCATTCTAATCAACATCTGTATTTGTGTTTGAATAAACTATTTATGGAAATGTTAAACACATAGTAGGCATTTAGTAGTTATTTGTGAGTTGATTTAATGTCTTAAATGTTTAAGGACAGAGTTAAAGAACAAGTTTCAAGATTGATGCTTTTAAGCATTACTTGAAGATGAAGAGTGATTTTAATTGAAAGCCCCTGTATAACAATCGTTACATCTATTACTCCCACATACAAAAATAGTATAACAAATTCCCAGCTTTGTAGAGCTTATAAAGGGCAGATTTATAAACAGATGTAAACAGATATTAGAAATACTTGAAAAGAGTTATGAACGAAGGGCTCTGGGACCAGGGCGGGGACCCATTTTGCCTGGGGGTAGCAAAGGCATGTTGCTTCTTGCTTTTGTACTATTCTAGTTATTTAGGTTGAGCTGAATGAAGATTAAAATTTCTTTTCTTAAATAAAGAACATCTGAAAATTTCATGATTGAACTGGCATTCACTTGGATTATACTCTTAATTGATTTGTCAAGTCCTCTTCCAATTTTCACACTACTGGGGGCGGGTGGTGGTCACTTTGCAGAAAGCAAACTTGATAATGTCACGTGTCTGCTTCCTTTCCTCCAGTGCTTTCAAGATAGAGTTCTGATTAGTGCAGCAGATGCAGCCTGCAAGAGCTGGTCGTGCCTTACTTTCCACTGCACAACCCATTCCTTCCCTTTAGCCATGCTCACCTACAAACAGGGGTCCAAACACCTGTGTTTTGTGTCCTATTTCAAGCCATCCCTCTGCCTTCAACCTCTTCCCTCTTCATGTTATCTGGTTAACTTATACTTGTTCTTCAAGACTCAGCTTGAGTGTCAATGTTAAGAGTCCTCAGAAGTTCTTCCAGTTGATACTTATTGCTAAGCCCCTTCACCCAGCATTGCATCCTCCCCAACAGAAATGGCTTCTCTCTCTGCCACTTTCCCACACACTGGGCAACCCTCTAATGCAATATGTTCACACTGCCTGGCTTTTCTCACCACTAGAATAAGTTCTCTTGGAGAAAAGGTGCCGGGTCATGAATATCACTGTTTTCTCAGAGGCTAGCAACACAGTGTTCAAAATATATGTGTGGTATGTAAGTGTATCAAACATTAAAAAGGGCTGGATAACACTAAAAAAAAAAGTCTGAAAGATTGAGGAAATTACTGGATAAGTGACTGTTAAGAGTTCATGAACTCATTATACATTCTATGAAATTAGAGCCATGCTTATCTGTTCTGTGACGGTATGCAAATTCCAAATGTTTCATTAAGATAAAGTAAACATCTACTACTACCACATCATGTGATCTATACCCCGCCCATATAACCTAATGTTTTAGTGGCAATACAACTATTGAGTTGACCAATAAATTAATGGTAACATCGATACTGTTTGAGTTTGAGAAGCAAATTATTATGAGCCTCAGAATCTACAAACAAAATTATTATAATTTTGAACACTTCCCCCCACTTTGATACTTCTAATAATATATCTATGAGAAACTGGACATTTCACTTAATACCTAAAAGTTCTTCCCTTCTTATCCTAATTGCTTTTCACTTTAAACCTTCTTATCAAGGTAGGACATACATATAGAAAAATGCGCACAACCTAAGTGTAGAGCTCAGCAAATTTTTATAAACTGAATACATGTGTGAAACCAGCACCCAGATCAAGAAAACCATATTGCCAGCACCAAAGAAATACCCTTGTGCCCCCTTCCAATTCTTGGCCCTACCCACCATCTTGCTTTTACTAGTATAGACTGGCTTTGCCCAGTTTTATATTTCATATAAATGGAATCACTGAGTATGTAATCTTGGAGTATCCAACATTCTTTACTCAAAATTTTGTTTTTAAGTTTAATCTATATTGATGCATGGAGTTGTAAATCGTTTCTTCTCATTGGTGTGTATACTAGTTTTTGTAAATACGCCACATTTTATTTATCCTTTCAACTATCATTGGGAATTTTGGCAATTACAGTTTGGAGCCTTTATAGTTTTTCAGTAAACATATATACATAATTCCATTGTGTCAGTCTGTCTGTCTATCTATGAGCAGGCCCTTATGGTTTATTAACCCAGGACTAATTCCTGAAAAAAACCTCTAAATCTGGCTAATTTTGGCAACCAGCTTAAATTTTACTAACAAATTACATTAAAAAAATAAAATACACTATAAGGAACTATATTTAAATAATAAAAAATAAAAATGTCCTACAGGATTATCATATAAAAGAAAGCATACCAGAGAGTAGGGGTTCAAAAACTGCTGCCTGAAGGCCAAATTGGGACCGCTGCCTGGTCTTGTAAATAAAGGTTTATTGGAACACAGCCATGCTCTTTCGTCTGTGGCCACTTTTGCACTATGACGGCAGAGTTGAGCAGTTGTGACATCTCTGTCCCACAAAGCCTAAAATATTTACAGTCTGTCCCTTCAAGTAAAAAGTTTGCTGGCTCTGCCATTGGGCAGTCTGACTGAGGAGCATAATTAGTTTCAAAATAAGCGTACCACATCATATTACTATATTTAAAACCTGTATTATTCTGACGATAACAGAAGCTTCATTATTTCAGATGGCACCCGATGCTGCCTTAGAGGAAACGATCTCCCAGACCTCATAATTCCTTGTCTGGTACTAAAGACATCGAGGAGAAAGGAATGAAGAAAATGTCCCTATGTAGCATTTCTAGTTCTGACCCCCGGCTTTGAGAAGCTGGATATTTCTGGAAGGATGTATGATAAGTAACAAGGCAGTACCTCTTCTGAATCATGGCTATCATTTGAGGGTGGAAGAATCTGACTCAGTCATAATGTGCTATTCCTCCCAGTGTTTGAGGGGATGGCTGTGGCTTATTCTTGTGTTGTAAACCTTTGTGTTACACAAGCACGCATCTGCTTGGTGGCCCTGTGATAAAGGGCAGAGTGAAGACGTGCGGGAACATGGCTGTCCCACATCCCCTCTACTTCTCTAGAACCACGGTACAACTAAAGGAAACTAAGAGGTTCTAAAAGTAAACTTCAGCTTGACATTAAAGTTTAATTAAGACTTGTAGAAGAGCTGCCTATAAATAGACATTTATAAAATATTCTGGCTTGTAACCAAAGCATTAGTCACTGAACACCTTTGGGAAAGAAGTTGGCACTTAGACAAGCAACAGAAGGTGAAAGCACTGCATAAACAGCTAGGTTCCAAGACAACAGCAAATGAAAGAGAAACACAGTATTCACATTTCAACAGCGAGGCTGCTGGTCTGTTTTCCATTTTTAAGCTATTTTGCCACATTACCATAATTACAATTCTACTCTTTATGTGTGTGTGTGTATATATATATGTGTGTATACATCTTACTGTATCTTGATTAACAAGGTGCTGTCAGAAAGATACCCACTAGCTTTTTACATGAGACATAATAAAGAACCAGGTGCACATCTGGAAGTGTGACAAGGCCGAACCAGAGCTTTCCCCGGGAATCGCAGTTCATTCTTTATTAAAACATGCATAATGCAGACTTGAAATTTACAAAGCAGCCTAGAATCCATGTAATTTAAACAAATCAAGATACTGTGTACATACAGAATCATAACTTAATAAGTGAAAGGAAAAACAGAAAAATGATGTATTTCGGCACCAGGCTCTACGTTTTTCCTGAATGAACGCTACTGTTCTATTTTGTGAGAAATGCTCCCTAAGTCTTCATATAATTAATGCATTTTGCCTTGATAAGATGAATGACTGCTTCATAGCTAACATGTTTTTAATCAAGATGCTAGAACAAAATATAACAGAAATTGCTATGTACCCAGGTCAAGGTAATACGAGTCATTTATTTGACAAAAGACTAGCCTGCGGCAAAGTGGCCTCAGGCCCAAGTAAAATTTTGTCCTCTTTTTTCTTTATTACTGACTTCAGGGAAAAAAATAAAATAGTGGAAAATTCTCATCTACTGGGCAATATCAGATACCTGACATTTAAGAAGATTTTACTGAACAGACAAATTCACTAAGATGCCAAGGAGGATAGCAGAAGAACATGGACTGGAAGATAGAGCTAGGAATTAGAATGTTTAGTGTATGAAGCACACGATTCCTCTTCCCCAAACTCTGTGACATCAGTGAGGCATATATTCCCACTATCTGCATTTTAAAAATGGACAGTTTTGTTACACTCACTCTTTTGGGGGTAACAGCACAGTGCGGTTACACACCGCTCACTGTCTACCCAACAGTGAGTTCCCTTCTTAGCTGCTAACAGAACCCTGGATTCGCCAGGCAGTCGGTAGTATCCCCTTGATACTGCAGAAGCTAAGCCCCCAGCTCAGCTTCAGGGAGTGAATTATGATTGATCTACTATGATCGTGACGACTCCATCCTCTTTCAACCAGGATAGATCAGGGGCAGCATGTGACACCACTCTGGTTAATCAGAATAAGGCGTCTGCTCAGACACTTCCCTTCCTTGAAAGGCAGCCTCAGGAGGACATAGAATTTTGCTCCTGCCCCTTTCTGTTTACTGGGAACCTTGATGCCCCAGCCGCCACAAGGGAAAAGCCAAGAGAACTGGAAAGATAACCATGAACCACGAAGGCCCAGATTTTGGTAGCTTCTCACTAAACCTGCAACCACCTTCTCCAGACTGCTTATTATGCAAAAGAATTAAACACCTTTGTTTAAGTTACTATTAGTCCCGTACTCTGTTACTCACAGTTAAAAGCATTCCTCACTGATATGAAAGCACTTTTGTTCAGGAAAAACCTCCATCACTTACCCTGGAAGCATGACGGAGGCACAGAAGAGAAGTAGTGTCATTTAGATCAGTCATCTCTGCGAAAGACTCGATTTTAAATTACCTAGGTGATGGTTAATACCTGCTCTACTATTTGTAATCTTTTAGATAAAGTCATATTTGTTCATTTTCATTTCGTACTGTAAGTCCATTTGAATGTGGTTTACTGTCCTGAGAATTTAGAGATTCAGGAGGAAGCCTCAACTCAACGAAAACATGAGATGGAGTGCATCAGCACTATTTAGTTTGCTGTCGGCAGTCTATTAGTGCAGCCATCAGAAACTCATCATACCTGAAGCAGGTATGTAGCTCTGAGACACAGAAATACCACTAGTGCCAGCAGAGTTACAGTCGGGAGAAGGCATAGGACATATGGTTGCAATTTGCCTACCACGACCGAGAAGGCAGAGAGGACTCCTTTGAGGGAGAGGCAAATTGTTCTCTGAGAGAGCATCATTTATTAAAATGCAAAGTAGTTTGTCAGAACCCTTCACCCGTGGGCCTAAAAACTAATTCAAAGAGTTTTCATTTGAAAACTCTTCAAATAAGTTATTTACCTAATGGAAAGAGCCTGTAATCTTCCTAACTGATGCAAAACATGTGGGGCTTACACTTTACACTGGCCTTTAGGCCACTACAAACTTCATAGAACTGAAAACAACTGACCCAGGCACAGTCAGCAGCTATCTCGGGACATAAAGAAACAATAAACTCTGGACAAATAACCAGTACACGTGCAGAAAATGTTTAGAATTCACTGGCAATATTTCATTTTTTTATCCAAATGAAAACATTTTTATCGTGGTCTATAACTATTCCAACCATAATTTATCAAAAATAACACCTTTTCTCAAATCTTCATATGTACCAGGCTTTGTGCTATGCAATGCACTGGCCTGCATTATCCCATTTTATTTTTAAAACAACCTTACAGAAGCCCCAGTGGCCTAATGGATAAGGCACTGGCCTCCTAAAACAACCTTACAGAGTACTATTTTACCTTCTTGCCAATGAGGAAGGACGTTTACAGAGGTTGAAAGGCTTCTCTGAAAAGGTCATTCAGCTAGTAAATGGTAGATAGACTTGAACCAGGTTAGCCTGACTCCAAATCTAAACTCTAAACCACCACAACACTGGTTCTCAGATTTCAGCTTGATAAGAACCACTGACAGCCTTCTTAATAATGAACATTTCTGGCCTGGTCCCCATGGATTCTGATTTGGATGGTCAGGGGCCTAGGAGCCTGCATTTCTACCAAGCATCCCAGGTGATTCTCATGAAGGTGACTCAAAGACCACACCTTGAGAAAAACTGCCTTACCTTCTGTTGGCTGCCATACAAAATCATAATGGACTTGATATTTCGACTACAGGAAACATTATCACTTCAAATTAAAAATGCAATGTAGGTAATGTAATTTCTCGTGAGAAATACGTAATGAAGAAAAACTGATAATTCAATTACATTAATGATTTAATATCTTAATTCAGTAAGATATTATTTTCATTCTTCAGGAAATAAGCATTCTCAGTAATATTTCCACATAAATTTCAACATCTCATTTTTTTCACGGGCCAGAGGGACTGCAGTGAAAGATGACAAGGTAACCATGGAAGTGTCTGATTTGAGAAGATGAAAACACCACTTATTTGGAGCTTAGATAATCTTTCCCACACAAAATACTTCTTCTTATCAAAGGCCCATGAGAGCCAAAGCACCAGGAAGACTAAGCATTTTAGAAAGAAAACAAATATGTGAATGGGAAGGTTATAAATTATTCATCTAATAATTCAACAAAGGCACCACAATTACATGCTGGATTACAAAGCAGTTAGCGGTTGCTGTTTCTGGACTATCTAAGCAGCCAATCTGGATAATTTAAGTATAAAGTCCAATTATCTATCAAATAGGTTAGGGCTTCTTGGCCCTCAACTGTGGATGCTCAAGGCTATCCTGGCATTGCCTAGGTGAAAAGAATTAATTTATTCTCTGCCATATGTGATCCCACCCCAGCAGGGTACTCAGTGCTGTTTGTCAACCTTTTTACTCATTCCTGGTTGATTCCCTATCCCATTTATCTTCACAGCTATTTTCAATCTTTTCCCATTCCCTTCACAAGGTCCCAAACCCAACCTCAGAGCCCTCACCTTCCATATACAAACCCATTTTTTATTCTGGCCATCCATTAATTCTCTATATTTCCCTTCCTTCCACGTTAAAATTTCTTAATCAATGTCAGCATCTATTCACAGCTTCTTAGCTCAAGACAAGGGGAATCTTAACTTCTTTCTAAGGCTAACCCTTCCACCTGAGTCTGATCCCAGGTACATGCTGTTTCCTTTAGAACCCTGTTCCATCCTCAGCAAACATCCACTTGTCACCTACAGTGTTCCAGGCACTATTGGGAACGCAAAGATGAAAAGACAGGAACCCAGCTTGAAGCAGTGTACAGGATAGTGTGGAGACAGACAATAATAGTTCTGAGCACAGGTGCAATGGGACCAGGGCCACAGGAGGACTAGGTTTATGTAGCTGGAGACAAAGTTGGGGGGGGGGCTTTACCTAGAAAACAGCTGAGATTTATAAGATAAATAAGCATTAATCAGATAAGTCAAAGTGAAAAGATACAAAGGCTCAGGAGAGCATGGCATGGCCACACAACTATTCTGCAATCAATGGAAAGAAGTCCTGTGGAATTGCTGAGGAAGGGCACTAAGGACTTTAGATGTTAATGAGCTACTGAAGCCTTGCTATCAAAAGTGTAAGTTAGAAAGCTCACTCTGGAAACGTCTTGGTAGAGGAATTTGAATAATGTAAAATCAGAGGCCAGTAGCCCAGAAAGTGGTAAAGCTCAGTGATTCAGGCAGGATATTGAGTGCCTGATTTGGAGCAATAGCAGTAGAGATGGAGAAGTATGATGGATAAAAAACACATCTGGGTGGTAGTATTATAGGACTTGGTAATTTATTTGATGTCAGGGATAAGAGAGAGAGAAGAATGCAGGTTGAGCTCCAGGCTGTTGGCTTTGGTAACTAACTAATGGTTGTGTCACTGGTGGATAGTGACTGGGCACCCAAGACTGCATGTCTGATAGCCAGCTGGATGGGTGGGTGTGGAACTCAGAGACACTGATTTGGGCATCAGCAGAGGAGGCAGACCAGGTGAGGTTATGGTTGTGGGCAAGATTATCCAGGGAAAATATGGGAGTGTGAGAAGGAGTGAGAGAGGGCTATTAAGCGAGCCCAAAGAGGCAAATTCAGAGGTCCTCCAAACACAAGTGAGAAGGAGGGCCTAGAGAAGTAAAAGGAGAGTGGGAGTAGGATGGCATCCGGGAAATTAAAAGACATTGAAAAAAAGGAAGTGAACAGCTGTCAAATTCTTCACAGGACAGATCAAGTAATATACGAAGTGTCCCCTGGATTTAAGCAGACTATTTCTTTGTTCAATTTATTCTTTTCCCTGCCTTTGATCCTCATACTTGTTTATATCTTCCCATAATTAAATAACATTTGATAAATACATAAAAATTCAGTTGAACCTACTTGTTCCTAATAAATTCTCCTTCCCTTAATCACTGATGCTGCCATTTAGCTATGACTGCACAGAAATTTCTGTTAAAATTTGCCAGCGACATCCTTTTCTCCCCCACCAGTCACATTTTAAGTGCCAACTTCCACGACCTTTCCTCAGTCATTATGCTCTCTGATTGCTACAAAATCACAGTATTAGGTCCCTCTTTTTACATTCTCCATTGGCTATTTCACCTTGGAGGTGGTTTCTCTTAGTTCGATGAAGATACTTTTTCAGTCTCCTGGAGTTAAGTCCTTATTCTTTTTAAGCTCTTTAAATAGAATTTACCCACCCCTCTCAAGATTTGATCCTTAGTTCTTTGTGAAATTCACATTTCCATCGCAGGCATTCACATAACTAATGTGAAGAGGACCTCCAAACATAATCCTGAACTAGATTTTCCACTGCAGAGCTACATATAGAAGTCTCATCAAATTCAACACACCCCAATTTAAACCTGCTTCCTCTATATCCCTACCTCCCCCAAACAGTCTCCCATATTCCTGCCCTGTCAGTGATGCCTCCTTGCCCTCTTTCACTTTCCATACACAACCAGCTCTTAACCTGAAGTGTGGATTCTCTCTCTCTGGTCCTCATTTTCACATCTTCCCTCTGGCATGCAGAACAATGTCAACAGAGGGGATATAGACATGATACAGAATTACAATGGTTTATTTCCCAACATAAATAATGATAGCAATCAACATTTATCCAGTTTGCACTGTGTGCACTATTCTAAGCACGTTTACATGTATGTTCTTTTTCCTGTTTCCCTTCTATGAATTTAGAAGACAAAGATGATTTATTCCCTTTCAAATGGGTCACATATATATTTAGGGATATCTTCGTTTTGTACATCAATCTGAATTATGTAACCAGTTTTTGGATGATAAAATACTAAGCATTATGTAGTAAAGGTTAGCTCATTTTGAACCAAAACTCTATTAACAGTCACTTACAGATGTCTGAAAAATAACTACAATTATGATAACAATAGCCCAAAGCACATTTAAATCCTGAAATATCTTCCGAGTTATCAGTGAAAGGTTAAAATCATGCTTGATAAAACCATGGTGCTCACACATTCTCATTCTTTTGAAAAGTGGTAATCTTTGAGTGTATACTTATGTGACTGCTGTACAGAACACTTAGTCTCTTTCAGCAGAATGAGACTGCTGTTCTTTTCCAGGTCTTTAAATGCTGCTAACCCCCAAGGATTAGTTCTTAGTCCTTTACTCTTTAGAACCCACATGCACACACCCATTACCCCATCCTGATAAGTAAGCAGAGAGCCAACTACACTCACCTCAAAAATCCAATTTTTGCAGAAACCTGTAAATCAGCAGAACAGTTTTCATGCGCACAAAATCTTGCAAAGTTTATCTGGAAATAAAATATGACAGTACTTTTTATCTTAGTTCAAATCAGTAGGTGTATTTCTATGTTTTTTAAAGGATAAAATATCTATGACACATGAAAAAATAAAACTAATATAGCAAATGGATAACTCCTTTATACCTTTTGAAGAGTTCGATTTGAGCATCAGTAGGTTCAGATGACAATTCCAGGGCTAAAGGAACCACGTTCTTTCAATAGGTAAATTTAAAGCCTAAGTTTGTTAAGCGAAAGAAATAACTTCTTTCTTTCATAATAGTTGTATAAAAAGAAGTTTAATCAGACTGTGGTAGTAACCTCTGTAAATGTTTAGAACCTGTGCTGCCAAGATTTTCTTCGTTGAGTCCCTCTCGATTTTCTGGTGCTGCCGTTTGATCCCGCCTATTATGCATACGCATGACACTTAATTTTCACAGATGGCAGAACAGTGATTTTATATTGGTTGAAAATAATAAAATTTAGAAATTTTACTTTGAGGATACAGTGAATAAAAATAAATGATAGTTTATCAACAGGTTCCAGAATTTATTTAATTCTGAGTATTTTAATAGGACCCAGAGATACTGCAAGGTACACAGGAAGCCCTGAGGTATAATCTGGACAAAGGAAAAATAGAGAGATACAAAAAGAAAGGAAGCTGAGAGGAACAGGTGAGAGAGGGAGAGATGCAGACAAGAAAGAAATCTAGAAAGTCAGAGAAGGAGCCAGGCACATGAAACGTGAAGTGGGTAGAGCGTTGTCAAATGGCGCGTCAGACCAGAGACTGCCTATACCAGCGGGAGCAGCGGGAAAGTGTAAATAGTTCTCTAGATTATTAATATAATTTTTTTCTACTTCTCTTATTCGTAAAGCAGGTGGCTTGAAGAATCAAAATGTAGCTCATTTGTAGCTCATTCTAATATAACTACAAATTGCTAAGGTTTGGGCTTACGTACTTTACAATATTGAGAGGTTCATTATTAAAGACATTTAAAAGTAGCTGATATTGAAAACTGAAGTTCAACAGAAGAGTGAAAAAAACCGACTTCCAAAAATATTTTCATACAAGGCTATAGAAAGACTTTGCTCTTAATTTATCATCTTCATTTGATCTAGTATTGTAGACCAGACAGTGCTGACTGTAAGCTCAAATATGTTAAAGTGACGTAGGGGCAATTTTATCTGGACAGGATATGAACAGGACCTTTAAATGTCCCTTTCATCTTTTGCATTCTGTGTGCCATTACTGAATGTTTTAATGAATGCTTTAACCATGGCCCCAAACATCCTGTTGACTCTGTCTTTGTGTTGTTGGACAGTAAAAGTCTGAACAACTGGACTCCTGGGAATAAACACACAGTGAGTGAAACTGATATATTTTGGGATACATTTTATTTATTATAAATTTTTTTAAAAAATCATCATTAGAGTATAATTGCTTTACAATGGTGTGTCAGTTTCTGCTTTATAAAAAAGTGAATCAGTTATACATATACATATGTCCCCATATCTCTTCCCTCTTGTATCACCCTTCCTCCCACCCTCCCTATCCCACCCCTCTAGGTGGTCACAAAGCACAGAGCTGATCTCCCTGTGCTATGTGGCTGCTTCCCACTAGCTATCTATTTTACATTTGGTAGTGTATATATGTATATGCCATTTTCTCACTTTGTCACAGCTTACCCTTCCCCCTCCCCATATCCTCAAGTCCATTCTCTGGTAGGTCTGCATCTTTATTCCCATCTTGCCCCTAGGTTCTTCATGACCTTTTTTTTTTTTTGATTCCATATATATGTGTTAGCATACAGTATTTGTTTTTCTCTTTCTGACTTACTTCACTCTGTATGACAGTGTCTAGGTCCATCCACCTCACTACAAATAACTCAATTTCGTTTCTTTTTATGGCTGAGTAATATTCCATTGTATATATATGCCACATCTTCTTTATCCATTCATCTGTCGATGGACACTTAGGTTGCTTCCATGTCCTGGCTATTGTAAATAGAGATGCAATGAACATTGTGGTACATGACTCTTTTTGAATTATGGTTTTCTCAGGGTATATGCCCAGTAGTGGGATTGCTGGGTCATATGGTAGTTCTATTTTTAGTTTTTTAAGGAACCTCCATACTGTTCTCCATAGTGACTGTATCAATTTACATTCCCACCAACAGTGCATGAGGGTTCCCTTTTCTCCACACCCTCTCCAGCATTTATTGTTTGTAGATTTTTTGATGATGGCCATTCTGACCAGTGTGAGGTGATACCTGATTGTAGTTTTGATTTGCATTTCTCTAATGATTAGTGATGTTGAGCATTCTTTCATGTGTTTGTTGGAAATCTGGGTATCTTCTTTGGAGAAATGTCTGTTTAGGTCTTCTGCCCATTCTTGGATTAGGTTGTTTCCTTTTTTGATATTGGGCTGCATGAGCTGCTTGTAAATTGTGGAGATCAATCCTTTGTCAGTTGGTTCATTTGCAAATATTTTCTCCCATTCTGAGGGTTGTCTTTTGGTCTTGCTTATGGCTTATGGTCTTGCTTTGGTCTTGCTTATGGCTTATGGTTTCCTTTGCTGTGCAAAAGCTTTTAAGTTTCATTAGGTCCCATTTGTTTATTTTTGTTTTTATTTCCATTTCTCTAGGTGGTGGGTCAAAAAGGACCTTGCTGTGATTTATGTAATACAGTGTTCTGCCTATGTTTTCCTCTAAGAGTCTGAAAATGTCTGGCCTTACATTTAGGTCTTTAATCCATTTTGAGTTTATTTTTGTGTATGGTGTTAGGAAGTGTTCTAATTTCATTCTTTTACATGTAGCTGTCCAGTTTTCCCAAAACCACTTATTGAAGAGGCTGTCTTTTCTCCACTGTATATTCTTGCCTCCTTTATCAAAAATAAGATGACCATATGTGCATGGGTTTATCTCTGGGCCCTCTATCCTGTTCCATTGACCTATATTTCTGTTTTTGTGCCAGTACCATACTGTCTTGATTACTGTAGCTTTGTAGTATAGTATGAAGTCTGGGAGTCTAATTCCTCCAGCTCCATTTTTCTTTCTCAAGATTGCTTTGGCTATTCAGGGTCTTTTGTGTTTCCATACAAATTGTGAAATTTTTTGTTCTACTTCTGTGAAAAACGCCATTGGTAGTTTGATAGGGATTGCATTGAATCTGTAGATTGCTTTGGGTAGTAGAGTCATTTGCACAATGTTGATTCTTCCAATCCAAGAACACAGTATATCTCTCCATCTGTTTGTATCATCTTTAATTTCTTTCATCAATGTCTTAAAGTTTTCTGCATACAGGTCTTTTGTCTCCTTAGGTAGGTTTATTCCTAGGTATTTTATTCTTTTGTTGCAATGGTAAATGGGAGTGTTTCCTTAATTTCTCTTTCAGATTTTTCATCATTAGTGTACAGGAATGCAAGAGATTTCTGTGCATTAATTTTGTATCCTGCTACTTTACCAAATTCATTGATTAGCTCTAGTAGTTTTCTGGTAGCATCTTTAGGATTCTCTATGTATAGTATCATGTCATCTGCAAAAAGTGACAGTTTTGCATCTTCTTTTCTGATTTAGATTCCTTTCATTTCTTTTTGTTCTCTGATTGCTGTGGCTAAACTTCCAAAACTATGTTGAATGACAGTGGTGAGAGTGGGCACCCTTGTCTTGTTCCTGATCTTAGAGGAAATGCTTTCAGTGTTTCACCATTGAGAATGATGTTCACTGTGGGTTTGTCAAATATGGCCTTTATTATGTTGAGGTAAGTTTTCTCTACGCCTACTTTCTGGAGGGTTTTTATCATAAATGTGTGCTGAATTTTGTCAAAAGCTTTTTCTGCATCTACTGGGATGATCGTATGGTTTTTCTCCTTCAATTTGTTAATATGGTTTATCACATTGATTGATTTGCATATATTGAAGAATCCTTGCTTTCCTGGGATAAACCCCATTTGATCATGCTGTATGATCCTTTTAATGTGCTGCTGGATTCTGTTTGCTGGTATTTTGTTGAGGTTTTTTGCATCTATGTTCATCAGTGATATTGGCCTATAGTTTTCCTTCTCTGTGACATCTTTGTCTGGTTTTGGTATCAGCGTGGCCTCACAGAATGAGTTTGGGAGTGTTCCTTCCTCTGCTATATTTTAGAAGAGTTTGAGAAGGATAGGTGTTAGCTCTTCTCCAAATGTTTGATAGAATTTGCCTGTGAAACCATCTGGTCCTGGGCTTTTGTTTGTTGGAAGATTTTAAATCACAGTCTCAATTTCAGTGCTTGTGATTGGTCTGTTTATATTTTCTATTTCTTCCTGGGTCAGTCTCAGAAGGTTCTGCTTTTCTGAGAATTTGTACATTTCTTCCAGGTTGTCCATTTTATTGGCATATAGTTGCTTGTAGTAATTTCTCATGATCCTTTGTATTTTTGCAGTGTCCGTTGTTACTTCTTTTTCATTTCTAATTCTATTGATTTGAGTCTTCTCCCTTTTTTTCTTGATGAGTCTGGCTAATGGTTTATCAATTTTGCTTCTGTTCTCAAAGAACCAGCTGTTAGTTTTATTGATCTTTGCTACTGTTTCCTTCTTTTCTTTTCCCTTTATTTCTGATCTCATCTTTATGATTTCTTTCCTTCTGCTAACCTTGGGTTTTTTTCTTCTTCTTTCTCTAATTGCTTTAGGTGTAAGGTTAGGTTGTTTATTTGAGATGTTTCTTGTTTCCTGAGGTAGGATTTTGTATTGCTATATACTTCCCTCTTAGAATTGCTTTTGCTGCATCCCATAGGTTTTGGGTCTTCATGTTTTAATTGTCATTTGCTTCTAGGTATTGATTTCCTCTTTGATTTCTTCAGTGATCTCTTGATTATTAAGTAGTGTATTGTTTAGCCTCCATGTGTTTGTATTTTTTACAGACTTTTTCCTGTAATTGATATCTAGTCTCATAGCATTGTGGTCAGAAAATATACTTGATATGATTTCAATTTTCTTAAATTTACCAAGGCTTGATTTGTGACCCAAGATGTGATCTATCTTGGAGAATGTTCCACGAGCACTTAGGAAAGTGTATTCTGTTGTTTTTGGATGGAATGTCCTATAAATATCAATTAAGTCCATCTTGTTTAATGTATCATTTAAAGTTTGTGTTTTCTTATTTATTTTCATTTTGGATGATCTGTCCATTGGTGAAAGGGGGGTGTTAAAGTCCCCTACTATGAATATGTTACTGTCAATTTCCCCTTTTATGGCTGTTAGCATTTGCCTTCTGTATTGAGGTGCTCTTATGTTGGGTGCATAAATATTTACAATTGTTATATCTTCTTCTTGGCTTGATCTCTTGATCACTGTGTAGTGTCCTTCTTTGTCTCTCATAATAGTCTTTATTTTAAAGTCTATTTTGCCTGATATGAGAATTGATACTCCAGCTTTCTTTTGGTTTCCATTTGCATGGAATATCTTTTTCCATCCCCTCACTTTCACTCTGTATGTGTCCCTAGGTCTGAAGTGGGTCTCTTGTAGACAGCATGTATATGGGGCGTTTTTTGGTATCCATTCAGCCAGTCTCTGTCTTTTGGCTGGAGCATTTAATCCATTTACATTTAAGGTAATTATTGATATGTATGTTCCTATTACCATCTTCTTAATTGTTTTGGGTTTGTTTTTGTAGGTCTTTTCCTTCTGTTGTGTTTCCTGCCTAGAGAAGTTCCTTTAGCATTTGCTGTACAGTGGGTTTGGTGGCACTGAATTCTCTTAGCTTTTGCTTTTGTGTAAAGTTTTAAATTTCTCCATCAAATCTGAATGAGATCCTTGCTGGGTAGAGCAATCTTGGTTGTAGGTTTTTCCCTTTCATCACTTCAGGGATACATTTTAAAAAGCTGTTCACTGTTTAGAATGCAGGATCCATCTCAATATGCACATACAGTTAAGTTAAAAAGAGAAACTGTTGTGTAACATAGATACACGTTTATAAATGAGTAAAATCTGACTAACAAGACATGAGTGAATCTGTGGGTAGGGTGACTGAGAGGGAGACAAACTGAAAAAGAAGGAGACAGAAAATGAGAAAGATAAGCTGAACACACATGACGATGCTGAATAACTCATGAATGCAACTCACTTCCATTAGGAGTGCTCTCTGGAAATATATTTTCTTCACTGGCAAGGCATCAAGGAGAGAAAATTAACATTTTATGTATATGGGAAACCACTGTTATGACTAAATGCATATTTAAAAGTATTCAGTTCAATATCCTAAAGGGAATATAAAAAATAAAGAAAAATGGAAAACAAGACATACCATAAATCTTTTTTATAAAAACATTATAATTTTAAAGAAATTTAGAGGGAGTTCATTTCCTCAGAACTATGTACTATTTCCAAAAAATTTCTTCAGTTATATGTCACATGATGTTTCAAATAAAGGAAAAATTTCCTACTGTTTTTGCAATGATGTCTTTTTCTTTCTTCTGCTGAAGAATTGGCTGAAGTGGTGGGAATTCCTCTGTACTTCGTTTACTGATGACATGATGTCCCAGGTGGTAAGCGGCTTCAATCTGAATTGGGGTGAGGATGTCCCGTACATCTTTCTAAAGAAATTGAAAGCCATATGAATTAATAACAAAAATAAGCATCTAAATAAAAAATATATATAAAGTGCCTCCTTTCCTGCATAAGGTCAAACACAATATATGGAAGTCAAAGAAAATCCTTTCCTTTTAAGCTAAATTGTGAAAAAATTGAACTATTTTCACACATTACAAAAGCAATCACATTTATTAGGAAAAAGACAAAATGTATTAAAAATGAAAAACCGTAACTATCCAATAATAGTTATGCAGGTCTACATTTTGGCATATTTTCTTCAATGCTATTTTCTATGCATACAATTTTCTTATTAGTTGTTACAGTTTTTCTACATTTATTGTGCTTTTACACTTTATAAAGAAAGAATTCTTGGATTTATTTATCAATGATACAGGAATTGTAACCCATTTGGAATCCATTCTGCTCTGTATGACACTCTTTTAAGTTTAATATTTTACTAATTTTTTACACAGCATTTATCATTCTTAATCTTCTTTATATGTAGTCAAAAAGTCTTTGAGGGATTAGGTTTTTAAAATTTATTGTCTTCTGCCCCCCAAGGAATGACTCTTGAGTTTATTACACTGGTTGTCAATTCATATATTTTAATCTTTATTTCTACATGCAGGCATTATTTTTCTCTCTTTTAAAAACATTTTCCCATGAACTTAAAATTTATTTCATCTTTTCATTTGATTATTCAATAGCCCCTTCATTAAATGGGAATATACAACATTACTATCAAAATTATTTGCTAACATAAACATGCACAAACACTAAAATAACTGACAAGAAAATAACTTTGAAGTAGTTTGGCATTCAATTAAGAAAACACTTCCCTAAAGAGTAAAGGTGTTCTAGAATCCCAAGTCTGTGAAAAAAAAAAAAAAAAGGAAGTCAAGTAAGATAAAAAACATGGCATCTCTTAGAAAGCGCTTCTCAGAGCAGCCCTGCCTATACAGATATGAGATTTTCAAAATATATTGAACAAAGCAGACTCATTTATTTTTCTCCCTATCTAAGAGGATGGGCAAATAAGATTCCACTATAAAGTAATCCATGAGGATTTATAACAGAATTCAGTTGACAATTTAAACTGCACGAAATAAGACATGTTGATGGCAAATCTATAGAACAAGTAGCTTATGCACAACAAAAATTAAAAGTAGATATTATATCAGGATTTGAGAGAGAAGCTCACGATCAGCAGATACAGTCCACCTACACAGGAACTATGCAGTTTTTTTCTTTTTCTTGGTATTAGAATTGTTACTATACTCAGAAGATATTCAGAGAATTGGTCACACACTTTGTCTTTCACACTAACAATTTAAATGTAAAGCTTGGCTTGATTCTACGTTTCATATGCCCGTTTCAATTTACATTTCTTCTGATTTAAAAAAAAAAAATAGATTCATCAAAGTCCCACTAAAGAAACTCAAGTGTTTTCATTGGGACTAGACATACTAATTTTAACCATAATTGAGCTTTATATTTATGAGGTTTATATTTACACTTAGTGAGTTCTTTAGTAGATCCATGACACTGTAATTGACAGACCTCCTACTGAATAATGTCAGCGGATTTCTATTTATCTAGACAATTCAGAGCTGGAATATAGCTTAAACATTTCTGCCTAAAAGCAGATTTCCAAAGCTCATAAATTAACAATCCCTACTGAATAGAAAAAAATACCTATCATACAGATTACTGCTATGCTATTTATGCCTATAGTAACTTTTGATAAAAATCAATGAAGTTAATAAAGATGACATTTCACATAAGACTACACCTATCCTATGTCTTTTATGTAATTATAAAAAAGGATGTAATTGTTTCTTCTCATCATTTACAACATTATATATAAATTATATAAATATATATATATATATAAATTGGTTAAAAGCAAGTGGTCTGAAGGTAGAGTACTGGGGTTCAAACCTCAGGTCCTTCACTTGTTATCTATATGTAACCTTGGGCAAATTACATAATCTGTCTATGGAACTATTACCTCATCTGAAAATGGTTGGTAATAATGATAATGAAAATGATGATTACGACACCTATACCTTATTGTGAGGATTCAATGACATAATGTATGTAAAACACTTAGTACAATGCCTGGTACGTATTAAGGTCTCAATAGATGTTAAATATTATAATTATTATGTGTATATTACTGCAAAATGTAGCTATATAAGCCAACCAAGAAATTACAGAAGTTCAATTTCTTATAATAAATTCTGGTGACTATTTGGAAGGAATAAGAAAAAAGAAAATTAGTCTATTGCCAACCAGTGAACACTAAATAGAAAATGAGCTACGTTTTCTACTAATACAACTATTAGACTTGTATTAATTAAGTGGTACCTGGAAGATGTGTAGCATGACTCAGAGTACTCAAGATCTCTCATGGCTTTTCCATTCTCACACATGGAGATGTTTTTATTAGATTACTTGGTAAGTGATCATCTCAACTCGAAACCTTGACCATATAGGAATGCTGCAAATCAAGGTCCAAATCCCAAGTTATCAACTTGTGAAAATGGAACAGCTTGAAGCCCTGAGTATTACAATAGCAAACTTGATTAAATTATTCCCTAGGTGTAGGAGCTAGACAGCCACTGACTGTCCCTCCACATGTCCACTGTTTTAATTCTTCTCAACAAGCTTGCTTTGACCACATCACATGTTATCTAATTCATACTAATTTTCCACAAGGTCTTCTCTACATCTGGTGTATATTACTTTCATTATCCTAATTTGCTATTAATTACGCCTTTCTCACAATATATAAAATGTACGTGCACTCTTGCAAGAACTGTATTTGACAGATATTCACACTTACTTAACTTTAACAGCTCCACCTAAGGACAAAAGCTATAATATCAAAAATTCTTAAAGTGACTAATTAATATACAGGAGGAAAAAGTAGATTTGCTTAAAATTTTTAATTTGGATGGCATGTGCTATCTATATTAAAAATAATGAAGATTCCATGCCACATTTTTATGGAAAATTACATAAAACAGGGCACCCACAAGCATACAAATTAGCACATGCCTGAAATTATACAAAGTCTGCCTTCTTGTCTGACTTTCACAGAAATTTTTATTATGGCCAGCTTGAGAACTGAGCTGTAGGCCCATGTCATCCTATTGTGTTTATGCAGTGAGGGAATTTATTTAAAGGATGGAGCCAGAAATATTTATAAAATATTACTTAATGAACAATGATGTTGAGGTATAAATAAACATGTGAAAATATCTATTCATGGGTCTACTCTGTAGAAGACAGCAGCTAGGGATACAAAACTGAAAGCCAGTGCCTACATTACACTTTAAAACCCATAAATCCACACATGTGGTGGAGGGGTGAGCATTCTGATACAGGCAGACAGAAGTACAGAAGAGGGAGGGCCACCTAACCTACACTCGAAAGGGCATGGGAAAATTCTTACATAGAAGAATTTTAAGAAGGAATGTGATCAGATTTGTGTGGAGAAGGTTAAGACTGAGGCATAGATTGGAATCTGAGCTAGCAATGCCCTGTGTAATTATAACCATTTTATCTAGTAAGTATGTTTCAGAGGGTGAACTGTCAAACATCTGGGACTACAACTTCCTGAGAAAAGACAACACCCCCAAGACAGGTGCCCTCACCATCACACGAATAGAACATTACAGATTTTCCCTCACAGAATTCTTTAAAAAGCTCTGAGAACACATCATCTATAAATTTATTAAATATTGATTGATTGGGGGCCTTATGTAATGAGTTGTGCTAGCTCTAAGAAGAAAACAAACATGGAAAAGATAATATCCTGTCTTCAAAGACCTTGTAATCTAACAAAGAATTAATATATGTTGGAATAATCAATCATCTTCTAGGTTACCATATCAGTATAGTTATATAGTTGGTCTGTATTTAGATTTTCAGCAGAAATGCATGCATATATGGACTGGTCCACAGTGGTTAAAATATAACTACTTTGGAGCAAATGGTACTTCATTAAACTATGTGTTTGTATAGCTTAAAAATATAAGCAAATAAAATACAAATACATATATTTAGTAATCAAATACGTGTTCATTTTTTGAAGTTATTACTGAAAATGATGGGTTTTATAAGTTACCTAAGACTTAGATAACAAAATAAAATTCCTTTATTTCAGAAGTCCAAAATCCAGAATTTAGAGAAACCAAAGGAAAGAAAGAATAAACTAATCTACTAAATACATAGGCAGGTTGATTTCATGATTATTATACAACATACTAAGGCCACTGAACTCACTGGATCTCAGATACCAGTAGAGACAGGCATTCCTGGTCCAATGACTAAGCTAAATATTTCTAGATTTTATGGAATGCTGTAGACAGGAAGGGAATGTTTGTTTTCTTCTCAAACATCAGAGAGTATTTTGATGCAGAGATTCCATCAAGATCAATCAAGAAATATCTCTAAAAACCTGAAGGTAAGTCTCACTACCATGGCTGCTCCAACATTTCTAAATATTGTTGCCAATTGTTGAATGGGTTTCTCTAAATCAAAACAGCCTCAAAATTATCCTTTGTCCTAAAATCTTGTCCTAAGAAATCTCTAAGACCTAATCAAGTTGTACCTTTGAAGATAACAAAGATTCATTTTAATATGCTTACATGGATGGGGAAACATTTTCATAAAGGGAAAAGCGAGGTCCAAGAGAACAGAATTTCAATAGATAAAACACTATAAGGCCTAAAAAATTAACCATTTGCCTTCTACCATAGAAACCTTTTATTAACTCCCAACTCTAAATTCTAGATTCTCCTTTCATAACATCTAATAATTGTAAGGCTCTAACAGTAAAAAATAAAGCTTGGCATAATTAAAAACCACCAAAAAATGGAGTTCTATAAGGAAAAAAATAATTTCTGCCTTATTTTCTGAGGAATACATTTTGACCGTACACATAAAACAGTCTTATGTAATACCCGTTTTAATTATGAGTAGATGAAGCAGACGTGAGAAAACTGATGTGCTTACCAACCAGGTAAATGACCATATAGTCTCAGAAAAATAACATACCAGCAAATGCATATGCTAGTGATGTGATACTTATTAGATTGCTAACAATGTCTCCTATATTCCAAGAAGATCCAATACATGAAACTAGAGAATGTGTGACTAAAAGAGAAGGACTTAATAAAAGCCAAGTTTTATGAGAAGATGTGGATTTTCTAAAATAGCCAAATTCTCTACTATCAAAGACTGTGATGGGTTTTTTTTAAATATAAGTAGGTTTAAAGACTTTCATTTATGTGAGATCATCAAGGGGTTGTGAGCAAGAATAAAAATAAAATTCAATTCTTTTTCTCACCTTCAGGTCCCCAATGGCTCTAACATGTTGTCATACTGATGAAATCTTTCTGGCTCATTCTCTTTAATACTCAAGTCCAACAATGTGCTGCTCCCACTGGGACCTCCAATTCAACTTTGTTCCCCTGTCCCTCACACACCCTCTTGCTGTCCTCTCTCCTCTCCTTACCCTGCTTAATCTTCATGGCCAAAAATATAACCACTCCCTTGCATACTCCTCGGCTCTCTAGTGCGTTCCTTCTTTGCTTCACTCTATTGGCAGACCACAACCATGGTTGACTGTAACTCTTTATCTACCCCCATCTGTAAGGTTGAACATGACTGGAAAAAACCACAACCATACTGACTCATCTCACTTTCTGATGCAACTTAGAGCCTAACTCCATCTCAGGATCATACTGTACTTTCTCACTCTCCCACTCTCCTAGAAGACTACTTCACGTCTTCTTCCCGAACTCTAAACACCACTTCTCCCATTCCGATGGAAGCTAATGCCTTTGCTTCTTACTTCACTGATAATATTAAAGCAATCAGAAGAGAACTTCCAGTCCTCTCAACCACATCTGCCCAGCATCTGCAAGCAAATAAACAAATGAACTATGCATGTGCTATCTAGAATCAATCCTTTCATCTGTACAATTAATCTCACCCTTTTTGCCCTCTTTGCACTGACGATTCTGATTCTTTCCTCTTATCTATCTCATTTACTCTATTGGAACACACCCATCAGCATAAAAGCATGCTATTCCTCCCATCTTAAAAGAAACAAAAAGTCTCTCCACTTCTCTTGTCAGCTACTGACTCCCCACCCCTTTTCTTTAGCTCCCCTTGGAACAAAAATCTGTGAAAGAATAAGCTACACCCTGTCTCCAATTCCTCTCCTCCTTTTCCTCTGAACTGCTGTTGTCATGATCACCAATAGCTTCTACATTGCTAAACCCAATGGTGAGTTCTTAGCCCTCATCTTCTTCAACTAAGAGGAAAGCACTGAAAACACTGTCACGCCTTTCTCCTTGCCCTGCTTTATTCACTTCACTTCCGGGATGCCACAAGCTCCTGTTTTTCTTCCTTACTGGTTAGTCCTTCTCATCTCCTTTGTAAGCCTTCTCTTCTCTCTAACCACTTCATGTTGTAGGGTCCAGAGTGCAGACCTCAGCTCTTTTCTCCTCCTGTGATGATCTCAGCCACCTCACATGACTTTCAAACCCATTCATACGCCAAAGATGCATTGTTAGATTTCCAGTTCCATGCCCCTCTCCAATTCCAGATGAGTATATACAATACAAATGATTAATTGCTGTTTACACTTAAAAGTAAAATAGGTCTCTCCAGCTCCGCAGGTCCACAACTGAACTCCAACATTTTACACCCAAAAGTTGTTTCCCTTGCCCTATTGATGAAAACTGTATTCTTCTAGTTGCTTGGGCTAATGACTTTGGAGTCGTCTTGGAGCCTTTCTTTCTCAAATGCTAGACATCCAGTCTGTCAGTAAATTTTGTAGAATCTGTCTTCTACTACTTCTCAGCAGATCCACTGCTACCACCTTCGTTGGAGCCATCAACTCTCACCTGGCTTATTGCAGTGTCCTCTTCTTCCTGTGTCAACCTGTGGTCGCCTACTGTGTAGTCTCAACATAGCAGTCAGAGTATTCCTTTTTATTACTCAGTCAGATCATGTCAATTATCTGCCCCAAACTCTACAATAGATCCCCATGTCACTTGGAGAAAAAGTCACAGGGTCTTATGCGATTTGACTCTTTTTCTACTGCTCTCCCCCTTGCTCACTCTTCCAGCCATCCTTGCCTCCTCATGGTTTCCTAAAACAACCAGGCTCATTCTTTTCCTGATGCTTTTTTACCTAGCTCTTCTTTCAGTAATGTTCTCCTCCTGGATCAGGGGTTCTCAAAGTACAGCTCTCAAGCTGGCAGCATCAGCATCACCTGGGGACTTTGTAGAAAAGCAAATTCTCAGGCCTTGTTGAAGACATACTGAATCAAGAACTCTAGGTGGGGCCCAGCAATCTGTGTTTCAACAAGCCCCCCAGGTAACGCTGTTGCATGCTAAAGTTGCGGACCACTGCCCCAGACATCTACATGGTAACTTCTTAGCTTCCTTCAAGTCTTTGCTCAGATGTCACCTTCTGAATGAGGCCCACTCTGCCCACCCTATTTAAAATTACATTCTTCACTCCTTCCCCAGCACCCTATAATTTCCTGTGCTCTGCTCTCCTTTTCTTTTTCCATCACCCATATAATCCTCTAAAACAGGGGTTCCCAATCCCCGGGCCATGGACCGGTACCAGTCTGTGACCTGTTAGGAACTGGGCTGCACAGCAGGAGGTGAGTGAGGGGCGAGCGAGCAAAGCTTCATCTGCCGCTCCCCATCGCTCCCCATCGCTCACACTACCTCCTGAACCATCCCCCCCGCCCCAGTGGAAAAACTGTCCTCCATGAAACCGGTCCCTGGTGCCTAAAAGGTTGGGGTCTGCTGCTCTAAAATACTATAAAATTTACATTTTGTTACTATTGTGCTATTACATTTTGTTACTATTGTGTTACTATTTGTTACTATTGTGTATCGTTACATTTTGTGCCGTTGTTTATCTCACCACACTAGACTATAAACTCTGTGAGGGTGGTAATCTTTTTGTTTCAGTCACTGACCTGTATAAGTGTCTCAAACAGAACCTGACACTACATAGGTACTCAATATCTATTAACTGGAAGAAGTGGAACTTAATTGGTACAGCCAACAGGAGCTATGCAAAGAAAGCATGCCCAACCAGCAGGCAGGGAGTCCTCTGAGAGGTGGGGGCTGTGGCCCTGAGCACATAATTAACAAGTGTCACCTTATTTCACTGTAAGGGGCGCTGAGGTAGAATGCACATGTATATTAACACTCCTGACACCCGACGCGCTTTACAGAGCAAAGGAACAATCCGGTTAATGTTTCCGAAAGCCTCGGGTACCATGCTGGTGGGGGTGGGAAATGCACTCATTATATTTTCATCTTCTCCTAAGTAACAGCTAGGGGTCCTTGACAAAACTCAAGATTAGGGCAGCTGTTTCTGTGGTTCTTACACCTGCCTTTGGATTTGTTGCAAGGGAGAGTGTTGGAGTAGCCTTTTGCCTTTCTATGTATGAGTTTTAAAACGTCCCAAACAAAAGCAAGGTAAGTTAGGAAGGAAAAAAAATATTGGAAGAAACAAGCACTTTTTCAAAAACAGTCCCTCTATGTACCAATCCCAGAGCTAAGTGCTTTTTTTGACATTGACAGTATGGCCCAAAGTCATGGATGTAACCTGCTTTTGTTGTGTTACCATGGTAGTGACAAGCATATATGCAACTAACACAGAAACCTCTGCTAAATTGTCATTTCTGGTACAAATCTATTCTGAAGAAAGTGCACAATTTTGATGAACCCTTAGTCATAGGAACAATGTCAAGAAACGGGACTAAATAAATCAGATCAATTTGCTGCCATTTATACAGATTCAACACAATATGTCTGTCAATGCCTGATGTTGGTCCTTTTACTGCCCTTTAAAATGGTCTCAATGTTAGGCTCTAAAATTGATTAACCTGAGTAAAATCAACTATGCAGAATTAAAAAGAAAAAACCCTCTTTAATCCCCACCACATCAATGATGGTTGCACTAATATCATTCTATACTTTTGGCTCTCGACCATCTAATAGCTTTACTCTAGTACGACAATAAAAACTGTTAAGGGAAATGAGGAAATAGCATAGGGATTATTGCTGTTAGTATTTAATAGTCCTGATGCTTGTTTGCATTTGCTTGGAATAAGTATCTAAGGAAAAATTAAGTTCTAAGCTGAGGCTACTATTTGAAATCCCAGAAAAGGCTCCTGGGAATAGTTTGGCTTTTTTGTGACAGTAGTTTTTCTGTTGAAGTACACCATTCCCTAATGAAAAAGACCTGGCACCGCTTCATACGATAAAATGTGATCAATGCAAGGAACGTGATGATCAGTTTGGGAATGAGTGTTTTAATAAAAGAAACATGAAACTGGCTGTGCTTTGGCAGGATATACCCCAAACCATCATGAGAAGCATCATCCTGGCCCACAGATGATCCCCATCACGCTACAACTGTGCAAGTTCCCACTGACATCACCGACAATGCTGGCATAGAGACAAAGGCACGATCCAAAAGCAGTCACGTTGGATTCTGCTTCTTAAAGTCACATGAAAAATAAACCAACTTCCCTGCCTCCCCCCACCCTCCATTATCTACCAGGAATAGATCTGGGGCTCAGCAGAGCTACTCGACATTTACATTTTTAGGCAAGTGCATAAACAGAGAGGGACAATAGCAATTGTGAAGAGGAAAAGGCAAATCTTTAAAAAACAGTGACGCGGTAAAATGTGATAAATGTGAAATAAGGAAGAAGCAAAAAGTAGAGTTTGAATTATCTAGATCTGTCACAGGATCCTCTAACATTTTGACGCTGGAACAATAGATCAGCTAGTTCAAGTAATACTTGCTTTTCACCGTGTTTTATAAAAGATACCAATGCAAGAAGACTTAAGCGTATTGATAATATTGAAGTTTACGTATCTGTTAATAAAAACAAGTTTACGTTACCCGCATAAATGCTTGATGTGTTTTACAGTTAGCCACTCTGCTTGATACTTTTATGCTTCCTGTAATCACGTCAGAAGTTCCATTGGAAGAGAAGTAAAATCTCGATGGAGACTCTGCCTTTCGGTTCACATCCAGGCTCATGTTATAAAACAAAACTGCAAAAATGTAGAGAGAATTGCAATTAGTATAATTATCTGAAGGCATTTGTTTTGTTATTTTTAAAGTGATAATAGTCAAAGTTATATAGAATACTGGAAATATATTAAATTATCTTCATTAAATAACTTTCTAAAAACTAACCTGAAATATGAAAGAGGGAACAACTTAAAATACACATTTCAAAAATTATTTTTATAAATTAAAAAAAAGAATTATAAACTTTTCTCTAGGTTTCTACTTTTAAAATTAACATCTTTAGTGATTTGCTTAATCCTCCTACATATAAACATTGCACAGCTACACTACCAAAGTTCTTACTAATAATAAAAGTCTCAAGTAAAGTTTCAGATTTCTTTGAGTCCTTTTGTCCGTCGAACGTCTGACTGAGGAAGTACAGGCACCCAAATGTCACTTGTAATAATTTTATCTTGTGTGGTTACAGAACTAATTTCATATATGGTTGGGTTCATTTATTTCCATTTGTTTCCAATTTGAGGGGTTGCTATTTTTCTTTTGATTTTTTTTTTTTTTAACGTGAAGTGAACACATGGTTTAAAAGTCAAACCTACATAAACAGCTGACTCACAGACATCTCCTTTCCAGCCCTAGACCCTGATTATTTCCCTTCCTTGTTTTTATTGGTTTCTGGTTGGATCTTCCAGTGTTGATTTATGCAAAAATAAACAAATATATACAGACATTCTCTCAATAACTATTCTGGCAGTTTGGTAAGAACTTATTTCAAATCTGACATGGTAAATGATGTGCTAAAGAAGATCTTCAATAACCAAAAAATTAAGGAAAATTTACAACAACTAAAAAAAATTCCAAGACCGATCTTACCAAGAAAGAGAGAGCTATTTCTTGAATATAAAAGGGTTCTTTGTCAGACTGGTGGTTGTCAGAGGTGAGGGGTGGGGGATGGGTGATGGGATCAAAAGATACAAAGTTCTAGCTACAAAAGAAGTCATGGGGATGTAATGTACAGCATGGTGACAACAGTTAATCATACCGTATTGCACACTTGAAAGGTGCTAAGAGAGTAGATCTTAAAATTTCTTATCACAAGAAAAAAATATTTACAACTATGTATGACGATGGATGTTAACTAGACTTATTTTGGTGATTATTTTTACAATATACACAAATATTGAATCATCTCATGTTTTATACTTGAAACTAATATAATGTTCGTCAGTTATACCTCAATTTAAAAAATTGAAAAATAAAAGGCTTCTTTACAAGACAAGCTACATCTAGTAGTCCACTGAGAGATCATTCATTATATAGGAGAAATAATTCGTAAGTGATATTTAAAATAATTTATATTATTCCTCAAGTGTTCATTTACATTTTAGGAGTATCTTACTCTTCTGGAAGGATTTTATCTACTTCAAGGAAACATAAGTATAAAACCTACATCACTCCTACAAACTTCAAATAAATCTTTCAACCTTCCTTTTATTTAGAAAATAAAGTCCAAATCAATTGGCTTCAAAATTACTATAACTGAGGTTCAATGCCTCCGAGATAGAGTTGCAACTGAAATAGTCACCTACAAATTCATCACTCTGAGCTCAGACAAGAGCACATGAAACAAGGGAAATAAAAATCCATTCACAGTAAGTGGCAAAATGTCCTGGTTTTATTAAATATGCTTACTATGTGAATTATTTCTCCCAAGGAGTCATTTTATGACAACTATAAAGCATGTTTTGTAACAATGCTATGATTATTTATGATTTTCATATATTTGTTTTCAATCATTTAAAGAAATATTTGGTCACAATGGAATCGGTAGTACGACAAATACTGATTTTCCATAAAGGGAAATAGTTCTCTCTATTTAACATGTGTCTCTCAGATAATCATCAGCTTGTCTGTGTCACTGTGTTACTAGGGTCATGCTCTCCAACTGCTACTTCTTCAATCAATAACCAGATGAAGGTTTTGCCCACTGGCCTATCACTGCATCTTTAATGAGGACTTCTGCAGAGTACCATTAAAAATGAATCTTATCTATGATATCTGTAAGAAAAGAATCTAAAAAAGAATGAATATACATATATGTATAACTGAATCATTTTGCTGTACACCTGAAACTAATACAACATTGTAAATCAACTATACTCCAATAAAGTTAAAATTTAAAAAAAATGAATCTGATCTAAAATAGAAATACCAGGCTCATTCTCTACTTCTTATTACAGGCTAATTCAGACTGAGGCCTCTGCTACATATCTATAGCTTGGTTCAATCAGTATCTGCTACCCTTCATGATGTTTAGATGACACCCGGCAGGGTCATGGGAACGAACAACTCTTGATAGGCCTTGCGGGGCTCAGGAAATATATGAATTATTAATGTCCAAATGGTAAACTCCGTTATGCTTCTCTCCTACCATGGGCTAGTTTCATTAGTAGTTATTCTAATATTAGCTTAAATATAACATAATTAGGAACATTAACCTGCTAGAAAAAAATGTAATGATTATGAAGTCACATATACGTTATTTGAGATTAACCACAATGTTGGATGAGCCATATCAAAGATACTTTCTCCAGAGCAGATCACTGAGAGTTGCCTATGTACAGGCAAATGGGCATGGCTCTTAGGAGCCGATAGTCATAGTAAATCCTTAAGAGATGTGTGTTATTTATGGAAATTAGAATCAGGGTCTAGACTCCAGATAAGCTTCTTCAATTACTCAAAGAGGATAGAATAAGAAAAAAAGAATCTTCCCCCTCTCAGGCCTCCAACTTAAGCCAGCTCAAGACTTCAGTGAGCCTCATAAAACAGGAGGAGCTGTGGTGATGTTCTTTTTATTCCAAAGAGATCTTACAGATTAAGCTCAATTAGTTTACCTTAAATAACACAGCAAGTGATACTCTTGCTCTATTTCCTGCCATAATCTCTAAACAACTAGAGCCTTAATGTGTCCAACTCATTGGTTAGAACAAAGCGAGAATCCGGAAGATGAAGAGGAAAGGTTATCAGGTGGCTGCTCTCTCCTGCCCTAAAATCCCCTCCATGGTGAAATACAGAGAGAGCTCGAAAGATGACCAAGAGATTTATGAGGGAAGTGCACATTCTATCAGGCATTAATTTGTTAAGGGCACCCTTACCGATATAACCTGGAACCTCTTTGCCCTTATATGAGAAACAGAGTGTTAGATCCATGCACACAGAAGGCAATCCATTTTCAATACAGTTAAAATTTGTTCTATTTACTGACTCAGGATGGTTTAAAGAAGCTTCGACAATCACTACAGGTCTCGTCCTAAGAAGGAAATAAAATTAGCAATATTAATTGCAGAATTATTTTTCCTTAAGATGACAGTTAACATTTGTTTTGTCAGTTTCCACTGATCAAGTAATTTCATGAAACTGTTTAATAATATGTGTATATATATACCCAATTACATTTCCATGTATGAATCAAAAGAAATTTTCATTTAAACTTCTAAAAATATTGACTTTGATGATTTATGTATATATCTAGGTAAGGTGGGAAAAATATCCTAAAGTTCAATAATTAAATTTCAGAGTATCAAAAGGAGTGTTATGAGGTCACCACCCTGCTGATTTTAAAAACTGCCTCCCATCATTTAAATTAAGCCCAACTGTCATTAAGCAGTGAAATGTATCAACCTTACCTTAGCAGCACAGCAGAATCAGACCGAAAAGCACCAACTGCTACATCTGGAGGATAAAAAACAACACAGATTAATGATCATCATTAGTCAAAGAGAATTATTTTCAGCCGTAAATACTTAACTACATATCACCTTTCGACTATATCAAAACACTATTTACAGAAAATTAATTAGAAGAGGTATGCTTACATCTTAAGATTCATTTCACATATGTCTGAATCTGCTCATTTACAATGACATACATCCCTTTACAGTATAAATATAAACATTAGGATATAAACATATGATATAAAGACAGCCTTGCTGAAACAAGATTCAATTTTTGGACTATAAACATTCACCCAGAAATCTCTTTTTAAATTACCAAAGAAACCCCTCTTTCTTTTCATCATTGTGTGTTTGACTTATTTTCATGAATGCTTTTAATTTTTTTCCGGAACAAGGAATAAAGTGTTAAGTAACTAACAGTTTAAAGCTCAGGAATTACTTGATTATTTCTGATCCATCCTTGAATTCAAAAGAGCTTTAAAAATGAAGGAAAAAACTCATTAGTAAATTAGAACTTTTCTCTACCAGTTTTATGTACTTCACAATAAAGCAGCATCCACAACAGAGTTCACTTCAATTTCTAAAATATGGTAAATTTTATACTCACCTACATATCCATTATTATCTGCATCAATTTGTCCAGATATAGACTGTCCAAACATACTTAATGATTTGCTGATTTGACGCCCTTCAATTCTCTGAAAAATAGTAAAGTTGAGTGGGAAACAGGATTTGAATACGTAATATCCCAGAGAAACAATGATTTAGTTAAATAATGAGTCCTGGTACATGCCCTGGCACATTATTAACAAATGCATTGTAGTTAAGTCAAATACATGTGTCTAAGAGAAAGAGTAGTTTCCAGCTTGAAGTGGGAAGTTGACATCTATTTTGGGACAAGAAAAAAATCACTTTCTTTACTTTGTGAGCAAAGGGAAAATTATGTAGTAAAGATCTCCTAAAACAGTCCTGACACTCTCTCCCCAGTCTTTCTTCAGGCTCTGTGTTTATTTCCTTAAGCAACATGAGTAACCAAACAAATAATAAGAAAATAAGACATCTATGATCACTTAGTGGAGCCTACTACTTAGGTTTATAATAACCACCTCATTTAGCCAGATTGCTTCCTAGTATTTGACAAGGACAACTCAAGTCTGATATGTGCTTCCTATCCCATGTGTTTAATTTCATGTCCAGATACTGATTTATAAGTATCAGGGTTGTCCATTCTAAGAGAATCAGTATTCTTTACTAGACAAGTATATATCTTTCACGTTATACAGAGAACAATTTACCTATTTTTGCCTAATCAAAAATAACAGTATTAGCTAATGTTTCCCTAAGAGTACCTTTGGAAAAACTTCTCTTCTCCGCACGTGTATGTAGTTTTTTTCTATGCAATGAAATGCCCTGATTTTTCAAAATGTGAAAGTAAAGGCAGAGTTAGATCAGGGAACTTTCTCATCTTACTCTCTGCACTAAAAGGAACACAGAGTATCACATGAGTCTTTGCTCTCCCTGTGCAATCTCCATGGAACATGGGGCTTTAGCCATAGGGCAAGACACAGTTAATCAAATCCAAATGGCCTCATCTGGAATACTATGGGTATTACCTCAGAACATAAATTTGATGAAATGCAGAGAGAATGTCTTTAATAGGTTAAATACAAGCTAGAATGGAAGTGAACCAGAACTCTTATTTATGAAAAACAAAATGGTTTCAAAGAGTTATTAATGACCTTAAAAATGTGGCCATCTACTGTTATTATAAGAAAATGGTGAAAGAGTATTAAGTATTTGAAAGACCAAATTAAAAAAAATAAGTCCACATTAACGCTGGAAGTTTTAAGAAGGATTTTATTACCAATGCTTCTTTTGACGGTATTAATAGAATAGTATTATCCTACCTGTGAGAAGGCTGACGAGATCCCATCTGCTCGGCCATTGTAAATATAAATAGCACCTCGCAAGTCATCTTCCTGTGGAGCTCCAATAGCAACATCTATTCAAGAATTTAAATGACAGAAAATAAATTCTTAATGCAAAGAATGCAACTCTGAAAACTAACCTTCATGCTCTTTAATTAATATCACATAAGAAAACTCCTTATCAAAAAACACTTTTCTGGGCTTCCCTGGTGGTGCAGTGGTTGAGAGTCCGCCTGCCGAGGCAGGGGACACGGGTTCGTGCCCCGGTCCGGGAAGATCCCACATGCCGTGGAGCGGCTAGGCCCGTGAGCAATGGCTGCTGAGCCTGCGCATCCGGAGCCTGTGCTCCACAATGGGAGAGGCCACAACAGTGAGAGGCCCACGTGCCGCAAAAACAAAAAACAAAACAAAGACACTTTTCCCACTGGACAGAAAAAAATTATAAAATACTGTTACTGTCATAACAATGTAGTGGATTGTACAGGTAAGTCTGTGTGTGGAAGAAGCTTAGAGTCTTAGGGTCTTAGAGACAGGCTAACAGAATGGTTAAGGACACAGGTCCTACAGCCAGATGGCCAGGCCTGACCCCAGCACTGCCCTCGTGCCCAGCTGTGCTATGCTGGGCCCATTTCTTAACCTCTCTGTATCTCAGTTCCCTCACCTCAGCACAAGATTGTAAGAGAACTCATCCTCGGCACAGAAAGATGTAACTCATGTGAAGTGCTTAGAGCAGTGTGTAGCACATAGTAAGTTATTATCACTGTAAATACTGTAACCACAAGAACGCTTCTTTTGAGCTCTAGGTTTTACTTTATCTGCAAAATGACTTCTGAATTAATTCCTGTTCCAATGAAAGTAATTAAAGTATCTGTTAAGGGTATGTTTTCACATAAGAAAACCAAGAGAAAATAGAAACTACGAATAACGTGGTTGCTTAAGTGCTATAAATACAAAGTACATATTGAAAGTACTGAACTATTAAGAAGGCCCAGATCAATTTAATTCCAAGCAGAAGATACTGAAGTATATTCGGTCTTTGGCTAGCTTATATATAGATCCAAACTCTTACTTCCTAAGATGACACTTGGATCTATTATATAATATCCTAAAGTTCTAGCTATCATTATAGAAATAAGGAGAATACATGTTAATAATAATGTTTTTCCATGCCTATGCAACACCATTGGGACAAAACATAGAGAATAAACAGAGATATCTGACAACTGTTTTTACTTTCCATTTGAACATTTACTACACTGTTAGTATAAACCATAACAATTATCATTAGTATGATCATAACAATCTTAACATCAGCTAGTATTTATATACTGTTTACAATGCAGGCATTGCACTAGAGGCTGTTATTCATGTTATTCTCACATAACCCACTGTAACTCGTGTAGCTCTCACAACAGCTCTATCAAATTCTTTTTGATCCTCACTTTTTATAGATGAGGAAACTGAGGCACAGAATGTAACTCACTCAAGGTCACCGAGCCAGGATGTGGTAGAGTTGGGATTTAAACCCCGCAGTCTGGCTCCACAACCTTTGCTCTCCATCACCATGTTCTATAAAATCATCAACAGTAAAGTTGTGACCAACATTCTCCCCTCTTAGCACATGTATGAAAGAAGTGCTCAATATATGATTTGATAATATATAAGCACTTCAGGAGCACATAAAATAATATAGTTTACAGCTGCAGAACTTTATTATGGTTCTGCTCAAAAAAATATTCAAACATATAGTCTAAAAGTCAGATGACAGGGCTCAACATAAAAAAACAAAAATAAGTGGTCTTGCCAAAAGCATTTTATGGCTAAAATGCTATCATCTGTCTGTCTGGTCACATTGGTTGAATAGGTTTGTCTATTACCTATTTAACTTTCTCATACTTTTGATGAAATTTTTATGCTGGACTCTTGCCAAATTGATTGGTTATATTCTTAGAAAATGGCTTGTTTTGCTTTCCTAAGGACACAGGAAATATATTCTAATTTTTTTCTTTTGAAGAATAAAAAAATGATGTCGTGAACGCCAAAATTACTGAGGTCTACTATGCAAAACACCACAAAGCTGTGCATAGTAAAAGAACATTAAGTCTGATTTGCATCTAAGACTGGAGAAGGAAGGAAAAAGAACAGGTGGGTTTTTCATCTCTTTTCTACACAATCCCACACACTCTGCCATGAACGTGAAGTAACTTCACTCATATCCCAGCAAAACAAACTAAGTTAGAAGATGGGGAAAAAGAATAGGGAATCACATAACGAAAAATTAAACATAGATGCCCTGATGGCTCACCCAGGCAGACAGAGCAAGATGGTGGAATTAAAGACCTCAGTGAAGAGCTAGAACACACTGAGCCTACTTCCAAATCAGCATGGTCTTGGCTAATATCTAAAATGTAGAAAGCACATAGCCATGGGCAAAGCAGAAATGCTATTCAGCCATAAAAAAGAAGGAAATCCTGTCATATGCAACAACCATCTGTGTATGTTCACATGAGAAATGAAAAATCATTCTCAAATATTTTAATACATTCAAAATAGTGAATACTCTTCCCTGGATGTGTCAATTAAAAGAGGATGTAGAAGGAATTATAAGTAAACAAAATAAGTATTTTACTAAATGATGATTTTGTTTTTAAAAGAAAGAATTTTACTATTTTATATAATATATATGAAATATCAAGGTGCAAAAACATGGTTTTTTTCACAGATATTTATTAGGTTGGATCTAAATTTACCACTTATATAATGTTTATTTTGTCACGTCTTAATCTTATATTCCATTCGATTGTAAAACTATAAAAAGGAGTGCCACTATTTCCTTCATTTACTTTCATTATGGTACATACTCTATACCTGGCACGGTACAACTGACAAAAAATAAGTCCTCAATAAATATCACAGAATTGCTGATTGCTTGTGAAATGTAACATCATAATAACATTTTTTAGATATTTTAATGTAAAATTTTATGTGTAATCATAACCATAGAAATATATATGTATACTTTTTCTCTCCTTTTGTTTTAAAAATAGTAAAATAAATCCAGAAATGGTAATATTTGTATACCAAATTACACTATCTTACATTCAAGAGGGCTCACTGGAAGCATATATTCAATAACCAACTAGCTTGCTCCTTGTAGAATAACATTTTATACATTTAAAGTAGAATGAAGCATTTAGGCATAAGAAGATATTAAGAAAGTGAGAATTTACAGTACTCCCTCACTTATGTCCAGTATCCAAGTAAATTCTGACCTACTTCTACCATATACCAATTGCCAATGACCATATCTAGAAGACAATTCTGAGCCCTGAAAATATCGAATACTTATTTGCTGAACTTGAGGAATTATACACTCTCCCTTCAAACCCATTCATCATTTTAGGCACAGTTTTAATAGACTTAGTTACCGCTTAGAACTAGACTGAACAAAAAGCAAATTTTAAGAGGGAAAGCTGGTAGAGACAGATACTTCAACAGCAGGACTGATATCTAGGCAACAGTCACAGTTCTGATGAGACCATCTCTTCCATTATTGAAACGCACCCCTATCGAGTGGTAAATATCCACTGTCCTTGAGTCTACCGGTTGCCCCCTTACCACCACTCAGGACTCTCTCCTGGGATCCCCAAATCTTCCCACAACAGGGCAGCTGAACAAGGAAAGCCTGGCACTGCAAGGGGGCTTTCAGAGCCCGGCTCCAGCTCTGTGGCCAGCCTCTGTTGGGTTTTGTCAGTGTCTTTACTACACTGATAGTTAAATACTGTTATCCAGCGAGTCTATGATGCACATTTTTTTCCACATTTTCACATTCCTGAAATCAGGGTCCTTCTTAAAATAGAAAAAAAGTGAGTCGCGGTTTAAGAGGCACCATTTTTTCGGGGCACATAAAATAATGACTTATAATAAAACAACTTATAATCAATGGTGCCTTAGAAGCAATGAAATAAGGTATGTTGAATATCATTCTTTATTAACAGTAGTAAGAAACGATAGCTGGCAACTGAGAAGAAATCAGGGATAACACTAAAGAAAAACAACTTAGCATACCAGTCTGCCTCCATTTTCTATAGAAAGACAAACAACATAAAACTCCAATTATATTCTTTTCCATGTGCCACTTTAAAAGTGGAAATCATGTACCAAATTGGATACTTTTAATTACCTTCAAAGCCATCATTATCAATGTCGCCAAGATTGACTATAGATTCCCCAAATCTTGCAGCATATTTGTCACTTCCAATGAGCTCTATTTCCATTTCGTTCATGACTGCTCCCTAGATAGAAAGGGGGAGAAAGGTGTCATTATAACACAACTTTACACATGATTTACTGTTGTAATTGGGTATGGATTTTTTCTTAATGCTTCAAACAGGTTGGACAAACTATAGCCTGAGCTTTAGTACACACATCTCAGTTCAATTCAATAAATATCTGTCAAGTATGTCAACACATATAATTAGAGCTCAGAGGACGAAAAAAAATTGTCAAACTCATGATCCCTAGCTTTGAAAATCCAATAAATCATTTTGATAATTCAATTTAGCAAATATTTAGTGAGTTCCTAGCAAAGGCCATGCACTGTGCAAAGACTGAATGGGTGAAAGGGGACAAGGCAGTGTGTGTATAAGACACTCCCTTTCCTGAAGAAGCCCCCAGTTACAGAAAAGGCATAGTCCAAGCATGTACATGCCTTAGACGTACAGACTGCTTCGCAATATTGACAAGCAAGGAGAGCACATCTAACTGTGAGAGCCAGCAGAGATTTCAAAAAAGGAGGTAGCGGTCAAGGTGGCTACTGAAGGATGGGCAAAGTTTTGATATACAGAGAAAATAATCAGCAAAACACAAATTGCAAAGAATTTGGCTATAATCAACTGTATGTACAATGAATGAGGCCGAAAAAAGTCAGACTGCAGTCTTATGGGGTGGGACTTTGAAGGCTGGGAGAAATTTACTCTCAATTTGGAAAACAAGACAGAGCCACTGAAGGTTTCTGAGTTGAGGAGTGACACGACTGAAGCTGGCCTAGGTGATCTTTTTCCAGCAGCACTGAAGCATGGATTGGTCAACTGTTGTCTCTGAAGCTGGAAGATGAGTTATTACAGTTAGACACTCAATAATGTTTCAACAGGAGCTGTTGCAGTAACAGCTGCCAGACCTCTTTCCAAACTCTGATCACGTCACTCCCTTGTATTAAAAACAAAACCAAACCCCATGCACTACTCATCATAGATCCTTCCCTCTTCTCAAACAAGTCTGTTCATTTCCATAGCACACACGTTCTTCCCCTTGTGAAGTGCCCTTCGCCTTTTATTTTCCAACTAAAAAATTCCTATACTTGTTTTGCTCCTAGAGAAATGCCTAATGTAAAGAGCAGAAAGCAGAAGAGGCGAGGACGAGAAGGTGCAGACCTAAAACAACACAAAGGCACTGAAGTTCCAGGGGAAGAGCTTCAAGAAGTGGTGATCACTATTCTTCAAGTATTCTCCAGGCACAGAATGGTGACCAAGAGTTCACTGGGGACCCCTGAGAGCTATTTTAGCAGAAGTAGGTGGAAGCCAGATTCATTCAAGTATCATTCTTTCTTGAGTTCATGCAGAAACAATTACTGAGCACCAACTTGTCCAGGACTCTTTCAAGCCCTGAGGAAACAGTAGTAAATAAAACAGATGATTTCTCTCCACACGGTGTCTACACTCCAACGGAAGAACCGACAAACAACAGCAAACCAAACCAATAAACATATAATATAATGTCAGGTAGTGGTTAGTGTCTTTTTAAAGTTAAGAAACAGGAAGTTGGAAGGCAACAAAAGAAGAATAACTTATGCAAGAGGTTTTAAAAGCTGAAATCAATTATAAAATTAACCCCAGTATTCAACAGCGATGCCCTCTCTTGAGGGATGTAGAAGTGAGGGGCGAACAAGAGGATAGTCGAATGGGTAGATCTCCTCCCTTGCCCTCTAAGCAAAGGCAATTCACTTTTATCTGTTTTTCATATTGGGATTGCTTGAGATTTCAGTGGGAAAAACGTTTCTATTATTGCCTTACTTTAGGTATATATGCTACTGTTTAAACTGTTCTCAAAAACTTTAGTTTAAAGAGAAAGAAAAGTATGCAGCTAGCATAAGGAAGACCATTTATGGATAGGAAAATGTGAAATATCTACATAAGAGAGTAATGTCTGATTTCACTACTAATGAGATATGAATGATCACTTCATAGATGATACGCTTTTACTATTAAAATTAAGGTTTAAACAGTCGAGGAAATCCCAGCACGAGAATAACTTTCCTGCTCTATATTTGGAACATTAAGAATCTCCCAGCTTTGTAAGACTGAGTATTTTCTCTCTTAAATTGTAAAGAGTTTAGCCTGGTGCTAAATACTTACTAAATGCTCTGAAACAACTGATTTAAAAAAATACCTTCTGGAAACAGATTTTACTTTGTTAAATCCTAAATGAAAATGCTGTGACTTAAGAAATGAACCAATTTTCTCACAAACCTGTTCTTGCTCTTAAATCAAAGAAACAGGCCAAGAAGACCCCATTAAGGCCCTATCAATTATTTCTTTTGATTTGATGCCAGGAAGATAGACTGTCAAGATAAGGCCAGCGGAACTCTTTAAATTGAATTGTCAAGTGGTCAGTTTCTATTCCAAAACACCCCCCAGAATTGAAAACTCAACCATAAGCAAGTAAATACCTATTTCTACAACTACTGTATCTACTTTGGAATAAACTACGGCAATTTTACATTCTTATCAGGAATATAATCTATATAAATTGTGCAAATTAACATCTTATCAAAACATATCTTGTTTCCAATTGTTTTCAAATCAAGAAATTAAAAACATTTCATACTTTATCTTCTACTTCTAGTAGTGTTTTTGTTTTGTTTTGTTTTGTTTTGTTTGCAGCACGCAGGCCTCTCACCGTCGTGGCCTCTCCCGTTGCGGAGCACAGGCTCCCGACGTGCAGGCTCAGCGGCCATGGCTCACGGGCCTAGCCGCTCTGCAGCATGTGGGATCCTCCCGGACCGGGGCATGAACCCGTGTCCCCTGCATCGGCAGGCAGACTCTCAACCACTGCGCCACCAGGGAAGCCCTCTAGTAGTGTTTTATAATTACCAAATTACATAGGGACATTCACCATCAAACCAATAGGACATTCACAGTTTTAGGGCTGTATAAAAATCATTCTTTCAAATTAGAGTTGCATCATAATAAAACTGGAAGAAACTTCAACTACTTCAGTGAACACATACAAGCTGTGCATAGGGAAACTCCAGACAACTGATCTCATACTTTCAAGATATCAAAATGGGACAGTGGGGCTTCCCCGGTGGCACAATGCTTGAGAATCCGCCTGCCAATGCAGGGGAAACAGGTTCGATCCCTAGTCCAGGAAGATCCCATATGCCGCGGAGCAACTAAGCTTGTGTGCCACAACTACTGAGCCTGTGCTCTAGAGCCCGTGAGCCACAACTACTGAGCCCGTGTGCTGCAACTACTGAAGCCTGCACGCCTAGAGCCCGTGCTCCACAATGAGAGAAGCCACTGCAATGAGAAGCCCGCACACCTCAACGAAGAGTAGCCCCCACTCGCCACAACTAGAGAAAGCCCACGTGCAGCAACGAAGACCCAACACAGCCAAAAATAAATAAATAAAATTAAAAAAAAAAATGGGACAGTGGCCCATTCATCATCATATTCCATTTCATTTCTAAAGCATCAGTACAATACCACAATTTTTACTTTCATCAGTAAAATAAGCCTAAAAATCTATAGTCTCAGAACTTTGGAATAAGAAAAGCATCAGTTTCAATCAAAATCCCATACATGGCTTCCAAATTGCAGCCAATCAGACTTACAGTGCCAGAGTTGATGTATACAAACACTCTTCCTTCCTCCCTGACGGTGCTCTGCACGGGAGCTCCCACAAGTAGGTCTGAGAAGCCGTCTGCGTTGAGGTCCACCGCACAGATAGAAGCTCCGAAATAAGACCCAAGCTGCTCCAAGGCAAACCAGATCCAGTCATTGAGAAAAAAGCAGAATTACTCACCAAAGCCCTCAGTGATACCGAAGGTAGAGACATATTACCTTTTTACCTTTCATTTCATGTAAGATATTTAGTTCTTTTGCATCAATGCTGAATATGTATGCCTGCAATGGGGAAAAGAATTCGGAAAGGTCAGACTGCTATCACATTAAAAATGTTTCAGTCAATGAAAACATTAATTTTCATAACTTGTAATTGCTCAAATAGATTTCTGAAAAATCATTTTCAGAGTGATACAAAAGGCTTAGGGAACCAAGTTCACATTAAGATGTCTTCCTTGAAAAACTACCTTCTCAGGAACAATCTTACTGTTTCCTTAGAGAGCACAGAAAATACATATAGTTGCTTCGCTTCCTTGTACAGCAGAAACTAACACAACATTGTAAAGCAATTATACTCCAATTAAAAGAAAAAAAAAGAAAATGTTGTTTGTCTCAATCCTCAAAGTCATGTTCATGCAGCAATGTAACAAAAACTAGAACGAGAAATAACATTTTGTTCTTTCTGGTCCTACCACAATTGTACCAGGAATGTAGCTGCCTTGATTTGCCTTCAGCTATAAACTTATTAACCAATAAATGTATTCCTTGGACATCTTGAGACAATTCTATCTCAGAAACAATTACTCATAGGAAAGAAGAGCCTCATTTGATTTATGCAGTCTTCCTGAAAGCTTTCCTGCTCAATTGTATCTAAAAGCCATACGACTTTCGCCCGTTTTCCCCACTAAATGCAGCACACTAAATTTCGCCCACTAAATGCAGCACACTTCTCATCATTTCCAGCTTCATTGCTTAGAATTTTTGCAGTTCCTCCTGTAATATCTCATTCTCTCATGCAATCCATATGAACCTTTTAGAAGAAATAAATATAAAAATGTAACTCTTACTTTACCAATCTGTTCATGTTGAGGGGCTCCTCCAACTACCTCGGTAGTGTGCCGACTCCGAAAATGACCGGCTCCAACCGAGTATCCTTCAAGAAAATGGAGACAAGTATGAGAATCATCATTCGCAATGGGTACAATTCATTATCATAAATCCACTTATAGAATGGATCATAAATCCATTCATAATTAAATGAGACTGAATTCAAAATGACAACAGTAAATAGAGTTTTAAGAATATTTAGAATAGCAATACTCAAAATTGGTTTTTATATGCTTTAAGCAATTATTAATCTGTGTGTTAATATGGCTTATATGTTTAAGTCTTAGAAACTGAAGATAGCACCTTTACATGTGGTCTGTTAGTCTCTGTATATTAGGACATGGTAGTTTCTACGATTACAACAGAAATATTTTAACGTATATAAAATATAACATTTTGAACTTTAAGTAAAAAAAAAAGTCTTCTTAAACTTCAACTTTTCTTGCCCTGAAACCTTCCGATTGTGATAAAACTGTATGATTACACAAAAGGTAAAATATTCTTATTTTATTATGTGATAAAAGGCATAATACTAAGTTACATTTTTAACATAATGGTTCAAGATATCCTTCAACCATAAACAAGTAAATGCTGAACTATAACTGAATTCCCTCCATTTTAAAATAAATTCCTTCTGTATGAATGGGGGGGGAGGTTCACTTCAAATGTGAACAGCCTATATTCAGAAATAATTACAATAAGAATGATAAAAATAGTTATGCTCTGGGAAATATTCTAAGAACTTATGAGGCAAAGGTCAATGGGCCGTTTTTAGACCCATATTCTTCATAATGTTACCCATTGTCTAGAATGCTGTCTGCAGTCCCACTGACTTTCAGCTGGTCCTTGAAGAAACTATACTTACTCATCCATTCATGATTAAATGAGTTGTTTCATGTAGAGTGCTTACAAAAGTTCCTAGGAGATGACAGGCACTCAATAGATGCTATCTTTATAATAACAAGTTGACTGCATAAAGATAAGCTTATAAGTGATTTACTGCAAAAGAGGAAGCTAAACCAGGAGTTCCAATCTAAGAATTATATATTGATGATAATAGTTACATACATAAAATATTAAGTTAACTGAAGTTTCAGAGACTATATCCTTAAAAAGGGAGTTTCTGAAATGGCTTTTTAATTACTACTGGCCATTTTGATCTTTTTTTTTTTTTTTTTTTTTTTTTTTTGCGGTATGCCGGCCTCTCACTGTTGTGGCCTCTCCCGTTGCGGAGCACAGGCTCTGGATGCGCAGGCTCAGCGGCCATGGCTCATGGGCCCAGCCGCTCCATGGCATCCGGACCAGGGCACGAACCCGTGTCCCCTGCATCGGCAGGCGGACTCTCAACCACTGCGCCACCAGGGAAGCCCCATTTTGATCTTTTGAAGATACAACTTCCCTTATTTATAATTACTAGTATCTGTAAGGCAGAGATAATTCGAGTTTGTCCATTTTTATAGTACCTAAATAACTTCCGAATTTCACTTGATTGTGTCTGTCTAAAAAAGCTTTGTATTTATTTGTAGTTATATTGTAGACGAAAAGAGAGCCGGTCCAATACGATGATCCTGGAGCTCCCATCACAATTAAGTCCTGTAAGAAAAAAAAAATTATCATCATTTAAAAGTTTAATCTCACCACCCAAAACCTCCTCCAGATACACACTTTAAGAGTGACAAAAATACATGTTTATAAATTTCTGAAATGTAAGCATTTTATGAGTTTAAAAACACATCAAAAAAGCCAGAGAAGCTAGCTAATGAATTTTCACCTAAAATGAGAATTTCAGAGAAGAAACGCTGAAACTCTCATTTCATGCTCATCAGCGGACTTTAAAATCAAAGGTAGAATCACTGAACACTAGAGTAAGCTTTGGGGAGAAAGGCAATGTGGTTTTCTACTAAAGTAAACCCTATCTATCTGGGTAACTCATTAGTGCTCATTACAGAGATAATTGTGTGTTGCCAAAGAGTAAAAAATGGACTTAATTTATTTCAATTTGCAAAAAGCTAATGAATAGGTTCCTTAATAATGTTAGCTTGGAAAAAAAACAACTCAAATGAAATTGGGGCATACTTGATGATAAGCGTAGGAATTTAGAAGAAAGGAAAGAGCAGACACTTGTCTGGTGAAATATGAAAACTTTTCAGCAGTTAAAGCTATGTAACATTTCTAAATTTCCTAAACAATCCAAACTTTGAAAAAAAAAGGTCAATTTAAATAGAAAGAAAGCAAGCATTATTATTTTCCCATACTAGGCAATATTTAAGGAAATTGTTAACCCCAGGCGTGATACAACCTGTCTACAAAGATTTAGAAAACATTCATAACTTCATAATGGGTTGTTGAGAGAAACTGGGAGATTTAGGAGTTGAGTACAATTGTGATCTTTCACTGTGTATGTGATAGTGTTAGAAAAAGAATAATAGAGTTTGGGACCATATCTCATTTAAGAGGATATTATTAAGTTCTTAAATCTCCCAGTTCTCACACTTCTAATGAAAAGTGTTAACTCATACGCTTCCTCCCCCCAGCAATTTAATAACTAAATATAACACACCTAGATATTTTCAATGCTTAAATTAACAAATAACTACAGCTACTTTTGATTTCTATTAAATTCTTCATAAAAGTAACCTTCTTTAGTATAGACTTTTAGTTGGTCTTGCGTGACACAGCCATCTAAATATTAATATTTTATCAATACGTATGTCGAATATTGAGTGGTGAAAATTAAGTTGTATTACACTCAAATTTAAGAGACATATTATTTGAGTATTATACAATTTTTCTTCAAAGCATAATATCAATCTTCTAAGTCAAATTAAAATTCTATATGTAAACATCCATAGCAGCTATTTTGGGACAATTACCTCTGTGTAAAAACTAGATATTCCAGCTTGACATGATGCAAAATTTTCTCCAAATTTTCTCACATAATCTAAAATAAAGTAGAAAAACAATTCATGATTTCATTTTAAAACAGACAAAATCTGCATAATTTTATTTATAAATCCTTATAAGTATACCTTTTAAGAGCTCTTTTACAGTATTATTTTTAAAAAAATAGTAAGTGGTAAAATTTAAGGTCACAAATATCTTCCACGTTGATCTTCAAAATATTCTTGTGAAATAGCACTAGAAAAATCTACCCAGCCTCTTTTCCATGGGAAGAACATGCGGCATACACTCAAAAAGTTGTCAGGTGAGTATCTAAGACAGAGGTAGGATTTGTGGCTTCCAGTTCAGGTTTCCATTTAAAATAGGCTTCCTAGATTTTTGCCTGGCTGAAAATAACAGAGTCAAGATCTGCATGGAGATGGAGGGTCTCTTCTTACAAAGCCCCCATGAATGGTTGCTTTGTGAAACTTACTAGGGGCACAAAACTTGCTTTACCTGAAGAACTGACATGAGTAAACCTCTATGAAGATACAGGACCACATCTTCATTTTGGCTTTGCTAACCAGAAATGTTAAATAAATTGCTGTCATTTATAATGACCACTCCCTGTCATGCTTTTTCATTCCTTTTTATATCTTCTCTGGTCCTATATATATTTTTTGATTTAAAAAATATTACCATAATTTTAGGTGTCTTAGGTTTCTGCCATCATGTTTTGTTTTTTCATAGAATGTGGCTAGGTATATATTTATACATATATTTATTTACATATATATATATATATTTGGGGGTGGTGCACATTGTCATCTATGGACACTGGATGTCCATGTACAAAGTCACCCAGAGAACACATGAGAAAATGTACAGGACTGAAGTCTACACCCAGGGAGGCACCAGCATTTTGTGAAGGGACCAGCCAGCAGTAGGACAAGAGTTGCAGAACATTAAGTGGTCAAATGCATCACTTCACACCAGTAGAATAGTCAGAAGTTGTTTCTGGGGCAATTAAAAGCCCCAGACATGGGGCCAGCTAGGTGGGGAGGGGTGCTGCAGTTGAGGGGTGTATTTAGCTTGCATCTCTACTAGACTGTCCTTTGACAGGTTTCCTTCAGCCTATACAGCTAATTCCTATTGTCAAACATTTGCACAGTTGATTTTAAAGGGAACCAAGTTCACAAGGGAAAAGGCCTCACCTGAACTGAAGATTATGACTCAGGCTGGGCAGGTTTACATTATGGAGAGACTGCAAGACCCCAAATGACCATGAAGGCCGCTACAGCCAGGGAGAGAGGCCTCTACTGTGAAATGTTTTGAAGTGTAAAGCATAAACTATTACGCAAAAGAGGATAATAGCTAGAGTAAGTTTTACTGCAATTGAGAAGTTAAAATTCACCTTTTATCTTCTTGGCATTCAAAGGCAAATTAGGAATACAGACGATATAATCTTTTCTATTATATCAAATTCCAGGGAGGAAAGACTCCAATATTAATAAAACCAACTCAATTTGCATACTTGCTCCAAGTTTTGTCAAGTAATAGAAATTTCCTTTGGACACTGGGATAATCATTTTGGTTAGAAAAACTGGAACTTGGCATTCATATATATTTTATCCTTTCCAAAGATACATTTTCAGAATTTTAGTTCTGTTGCAGGTATCATTTTTTCAATACTCTGTGGACATTTACCTCTAACTTTGCTCATTTCAGTTTATGTCCTAGCTCTGCATGCACTAACCATGACCTAAAATTTTTATGGGAAAGACCTTTCAAACTTAAGATACCAATCCCTTGCAATGTCAAGGAAAACAAATAAATTTGGGGAAATAAAAAAGACAGTGAGTGGGAAAGATCTGCTTACATTTATACTTTGGATCTTTCTAAGTCTTGTTGGAAGCTAAAGGTAAAGCAAGAAACTTAAACAATTTTCTTGCTTCTGATCGTATTTTTCAATCTATTTCATGATTTGAAGTGTCCTGCACTTGCTGGGCATTAGACTCCCTTATACTGAATAGAAAATATATTTAATGCTAAAGTGGTAATGCTCAACTAGATGCTAAAATTATTCAAATTAAATTGTAGAATTCCTAGTCCTAAAAACACAGTACATTTTTGAAAATTAAAACAACCGCAAGTGGATAAAAAAGGAAATAATACTCTGAGTAGTTAAAGGAAACAGAGCTATTTCAAAGATCCTCCCACCCCAAACCAAACATCCCAAATTGAAAATTGAAGAAAAATTTTTAAAGGCATTCACTTATTTCTCTTGATTCAGTTAATATCAAAACCATGCCTTACCTTGATAGCATGGAGCTATTCTTTTACTCAGCTCTGTTCGTAAATCAGAGGGCATTCCATAGCAAACACCCGTGGGGAGCTTATTTTCATTCTTTATGTAAAATATATTTTTCCATCTATGCCCACAAGTCTGAATAAAACATAAAAGTAGACCATATGATGTGAAAGTCACACCCAGGGTATCTGATTTCACGATGTGATCAGTGGACTAATTTCAATAACCTACCACGATGGAGCCATTTTCTCCTGGCTGTCTGGAAAGCGTGACCCCCAACCATTGATTGTCTCTTTCTTCCAAACAAGTCTTTCCACAAGGTTCTCCATTAGGGCTACCTACAGCATTTGAAAATAATTTTATCATCAGTTATCTTGAAAACAATATTATTCTACAAGAGCAAACAAACACACATGCTTATCCCCAGTGTTTTTTCCTTCAGCCCTCTGTGGAATGCCCCCTTTCCCTGCTTCTTTGTCATCATACATTTGGTGCACATTGTTGGGGTAACCGTCAGTTAATCTGTGCCAACATAATTGTTCTCTCACAGGTGATTTTTGTTTGTAGAAATGCCCTCTGACTGCTAACACCAGGAAGAGATGGCCTTGAAATAGGAGATAGCTAACCAACATGACTAAGAGAGGGGAAACCAGTTTAAAACAACATTGGCTGTGCAAGTCCAACTGCATTGTGTAATACTTGGCAAAGAATGTCATCTTTGTTTTGATCATTTATCTAGCAATGTAGGCAACATTTCCAGAGCACTTTTTTTAAACGTTTCTTGTTCTGAGACATTAAGAATAGAAGGACTACAATATGGTCCTCAGCATTTAAGTCACAATTTGTTGAAGCTGGAGGTGATGATGGAGCATGTGGAAAGCAGCTGTGTATAATTAGCATACTAATAATGCCAGTATTTAAAACAAACTGCCCTATGGTTTACATTTAGTGGTTTGTGACATTCTCAACAAAGAAAAAAAGACTTTGAAAAGCTGGATTATTTTAGCAAAGAAACAACCTCAATAGGCACTTTCACAAAGGCATGAATAACCAGAAAGCCAAAAGTAAAATATTACACACGGGCAATACTTCTAAACTGTGCAAGAAAAAGTGATCAGCCCAGTAATTTTTCTTTTTGTTAAAGTGACTTATTTGCTTTGTAGCTGGGATCCTGTATTAAATGTGATTTCAAGTAAGTGATTTTGGGGGAGAATAAGATGCAGTATATTAAGATTCCTTTTGCTATTTCCACCCACTTCAATTGCCACATGACAGTTCCGTTACAAAGGCAGATAAAAACATTTGCATCAATTTGACTGGATAGGGACATGGAACTTTTTTTTTTTAACTTAATTTTGGTACCAAGTTTTCATACATTGATAGGGACCACGCTCTAAATCATCAAGCACTTATAACCTTGACCCCTAGATAATGCTTCCTGGGCAAACTCAGAATACTTTCATAGATGAGGTTAGTATTAGAAAGTGAAATTATTTGCAGTTAAGTCTCCTGGGTAAGAGAGATTTTAAGGAGTGTGGAAAGATATTTGTGCATACATTTTATGAACATTTGTTCGTTCTCTTAAAATGTTGTTCAGGACAAACCAACCCTTCAACACAGCTAAACTGAAGAAAGTTTCCTAGCCCCGTCTCTGGAGATTGATTTAGTTGGTCCAGGTGAGGCCCTGATTACCCCAGGTGATTCTCATGATCTGGAACATTGTTACCATGGTATATGGATAGTCTTTTTTTGGCCAATTTTCTTGGAGAATAGTAATGTCAACTCCCACCTATTGGTAGTGCCCGCCAAGAGCATGAGACAGAGAAATACGACTAAGGATCTGTCTGGAAAAAGAATGCTGGGGTTGATTAGCAATGTCTACTTGGAATGGGAAGGGGATATTGCTGCAGCCCAAACCTTGATCAAGGATGGTCCAGGTGGAAGCATAAGGTTTCTATATTCAAGTTAATAAAGAAAGGAAGGAATAAGGGAGAGGGAAAGACAATTATGTTGTACTACTGAATGGGTAAGGTCTAACATAGAAAGTTGTTACCAACGTAATTGAAAGAAAGTGAAAGAATGACAAATAAATTTAAATTTTCATTGTGATGCAAATTTCAGTTTGACTTTTTGCTAAAACTGTCCGTTGCTTTTTTTTTTTTTTTTTACTAATGTCAAAAATAGATGATAAATGGTAGATCGTCTACCTGGAGCTGAAGTTATTATTTATCCCAATAGATACTTCAACAAAGTATCTTCTCTGAAAATACCAAAGTCTTCCTCAAATTACAGTCAACACTCAGTTAACTAAGCAATTGTGCAGGAGGAAAATTAAGGACAGGAGAGGACAGAGTTCACAAATAACACATTATCTCTGTTAAAATGTGGTATATTTAATGGACAGTTTCATTAAGATTACGGCCAATATTTAGGAACAAATTTAGTGTCCTAGAGATGCCACCCCAATGTTTAAAAACATATAATAGTATGTACGTAGTAAACATACAATAGTTTAGAACTAAAAAATACCATGTAAATTGCTGAAGAAAATGGCCCAAAAGTTCTTATGCACAAAAATTGTGAATTGTCATCTGTTTCCTAGCTGAGCTCTCTTATTTGTAGATTTGAAAATGAAAACTAGAGAAACTCTTGTGTTATAAAACTGTTTTCTGTGTCCACAGATTATTCCCCATTGCATCCTTTCTGTTTTAGTTTTAGCCTCACCAGGTGACATCACAATGTCATCACTGCTCAGATTCTCACACTTAGAGTCACACACTTAGATAACTCTAGTAAGTGGACAGACATACAGACTCACACTTATACAGGTTTCTTCTTTCCACTTCCTAATACTGCTTCTGCCACAGAGTAGCACCCAACAGCAAAGAGAATCCTGAGGTACTTTCAGCACTGGTTACAAGACAATATCAGTTCAAAGAACAGCCTATAAATCCCCACTACTGACCTGGGTCTTCATTTCTAGCAACTTTTCACCTTTACTTCTGTAATGCCTGCAGAATCTTGGCAGAGAGGTCAGCCCTTCACATCACCAACTTATGCTCAGGGCCCCTCCAGAGCTTTGCCTTAACTTCCTTGCTCCGGAGGCCACGCCTTTTCTCGTGGTTCTCAGCCCTGACTGGACATGAGGATCACCTGGGGTGATGGTGGTGGTGGGGGGGAACGTTTGGAACAAATACTGACACCTGGTCCCACTCCCAGAGGCTCCGATTTGATGTGCCTGGGTTGAGACACAGACATCAGAATTTTTCAAACAGCTCCCCAGTAACAGTAGTGTGCAGCTGGGCTTGTGAGCAACTGCTCTGCAATGTACATGGTTATGTCATTTCCTGTGTTATATGTGAAAGGAACTACTCCATTTAGAAAATAGTAGTAATACCTTTTTGCCCTCCTTGGTTTCACCTAAATATTGGAATAGGATATCAAATATTAAGCCAATTTTCTTCATGTGGAAATACAGTATTTCTGATTTGGTCAGAAATGATGATCATTAGAACTGTCATGAGAAAGCTAATTCTCATGAATTTCCCTGACAGAACACCATAAATAAACGCAGATTATATTTTATCCAAATGTCATGCTGAAATGATTTATAATCTGGTTTTCAATTCAGCCCATACATTACTGATCTAAACTCAGAAAATCAAATCAGCTTCATAATTGAAAAAAGTACTTTACATGGTTTAACATAAAAGAGGTCAGCAGAAATTAACATGTGATAATTTTCCATGCTTTTATATAACTAGAATGACTAATTCTTAGCGCAGTTGAATGCATTTTCCCAGTAGACGTTAAAAATATAAAGCACATAAAAACCATAACCCTTATTCTAAAAATTAAGCCCATCTTTCCCTTTCTTTTTTTTCCTCTTTCGATTTTCATTTGGGAAAGAAAATATAAAAATGTATGCTTACTATTCAGTTTTTATTTCCACTTATTGATTTTGTTTCAGTGTATACATGAGTATATAAATGTGAATAAGCAGTAATTTTGACAGATGGATACAAAGGATGTTAGTACAAAGCCAATTAGGTACATTCTTTACCACTCCCCCCGCTTTGTCTTTTTTGCTCTTATTCACATCATCTGTTTTAGTGCCATTTTTCCAAGTGCCAAAATGTGACAGAGAATATGGAAGACTAGATATTTGCTCTTGATTGTCATCTCCATGGGGGCAGACTGACTATTTTGTTGACTGTGGCATTCCCACAGCACAGAACAGGGCCTTACATGCAGTAGGCAGGAACAAAATGTTTGCTGAGGGAGGGAATTCTGAAACCCCTTACACCACCACAAAATCCTCTAGTAGAGGATACTACTACAAAATTTTCACCAAACTCTCAGGGATCTAAGCTTTGGAAAGGTCTTCTTCCTTCTCTACTATTCTCTCCTACTTCCAAAATATTAGTCCCTTAAGTTTTAAGACAGTAACAGATGGTCTGAAGGAAAACAGCGTTTGCAGGTTTGAAGATCTTTACAAAGTGCGATATGTGAGTAGGATGATGTAGGACTGAGAATTAGCTGGGCCTCCAGGAAGTGCCTGTCTCAGAGGGGTTCTGCAAGGATTTTGGGACTAAATGAGGTATATGTGAAGGGCTCGGGCTAGAGCCTGGCAGAGAAAGCAAGAAAACATTAGCTGATGCTGACATTATTATTTTAAGGATTAAGCTAAAGATACGATTAAGCTGCACATATGTCATGGGATATATCCTCCTCCCTAACATATTTGTGGCATATCAATGTCAGCGAGCCCTTACCATACACATTAACTCTTTATTTCTCAGAGTAGCAACAGAGGACAGTGTTATCGATCCCATTTTACAGGTGAGGAAATAGAATCTTAAAGAAGTAAAGTGATTTGCCCAAATCCATGGGGCTGGTAAACAGAAAAGATTAGAATCAAAAACCAAAACCTTTTAGAATGAAATACTGCCATTTGCAGCAATATGGATGGACCTAGAGATTAATATACTAAGTAAAGTAAGCCAGACAGAGAAAGACAAATATCATATGATATCACTTATATGTGGAATCTAAAATATGATATAAATGAACTTTTTACCAAACAGAAACAGACTCACAGACACAGAAAACAAACTCACGGTTACCAAAGGGGAAAGGGTGGGGAGGGATAAATTAGGAGTTTGGGATCAGCAGATACAAACTACTACATATAAAATAAACAACAAGGTCCTACTGTATAGCACAGGGAATTATATTCAATATCTTGTAATAAACCATAATGGAAAAGAATTTTTAAAAAAAGGAAATCAAAAGCTTTTAGAAATTGAAGATCTAAAAGTAGTTACTTTCCACTAATCTGGAGTATATACAATAGAACTGTACACATATTTCAGACATATGAATTATCTGGATAAATTTTACTTTCTAAACCTTTTTTTTCCGATGAAAATGTGTAAAATATCACAAGTCTGCCCACAGACTATACAGTCAACTTTCTAGTGTTCACAAAAAATGTTACTTACTTGGTCCCTATCTTACCCTGACCTTTTCCTCAACTGAGATCAGTTCTCAATATTTTGGCATTTACACTGAGGAAGGACCAAGGGGAAAGACCAGACTCAAAGGTCTTCTTTCTGTAACCTTTTGACAGCTTGAGTGACACACTTTGTGGGTAGGGGAGCCTGGGACTTCTGGATGCAATGACAAGTTTGGTTTATCTGCTTGTGTCACTGGGCTGTGGCTTCATCAGTTCAGACATTTGATTGGGGCTCTCAGACTGGCCTTTTGGCTACTAAGAGAACACATGCATTTATCTGATCTTTCAAAAGATGTGACATAATTTTCAAGTTTCAGAAAAACAGTGAAAGACCTTACTTCCACCAATTACTTTTTCTTTTTTTAACGTGAAGCTCTATTCCATTGAAAGATGAGTCCTGTATTTTCAAACTCTTCCACTAGAAATTTTTCTTAAATAATCCTGAAAAATAAATGACCCTTGTTCTAGTCTATGTTCTATAAAGATTCTTTGTTCATTCATGCAAGATATCTTTATTTGTAGAAGCGATAATTACCGAGGGAAAATGATCATACAATTCCTTCATTTACCAAGATTCAGAATATAGAAAAAACATATGGGATTAAAAGCAAACGAACCAATTCAAAGATGACCAGATTACAAGGCCTACCACTGGAGGGTTATAAAAATTACAGAAAATTTGTGTCTGTGCATACAAGACTGCCTGGCACCTAGTAGGTGTTCATTAAATGTAAATGCTTCTGCTCCCCAGGGTACCCACATTGCGTTGATGTGGACACACCAGCAGAGGGAGCTCACAATGTTGTGAGGTTGGATCAGCAGCCTTCCTTCAGCTCTTTAAGCCAAATGGCCGCTTGTTTTTGTTTCTTATCAGACACTAATTACTATTAGATTCATTATATTATTTTTATTATATTAAACTGTGTACTTTTCCCACATATCTAATAAAATGTGGTGGAGATGTTTCTGAAAGGTAACAGTGATGTTCATGAATTTAACAGCAATAACAATAACTTGGAGTAATGAAAAGTGAAATACCCAAGTTTTACAGGAGATATGGGACATGAAAGTACTAAACTTCCAAGACCATTTCCTCCAAGTCATCTAGGGGCAAACGAGAGTCAAAATATCAAATTAAACATCAAAATTAGAAACCATTCTTGAAGTATTTTTTTTCTGGAAAAATATGTTTAAGTGTCATATTCTACGACTTCCTAATAAAAATCTGATAATGGCTGATAATCACGCTCAATTTATGTGAGAAACAACTCCTATAATCACAGGCCTGAAAAAGCCAGCTATTTAAGTCCTCTATTTCATTTTATTTTAATTACATTTTTTATTTAATAACCATATTTATTTTACTGTGTTGTATTTAGGAAGAGAGTTCCACACAGAAGTGAACAAGTTCTGGCAGTAGAGGCAAGCTTGATGGTTGCAATTTTATGAATCTGAGTTGATCCTGAGACATCACTAGGCTTCAGAACCCTAGAAAACCATCCTGCTGGTGAGCTTGAACCTAAGATCGGGGTTTCCTCCAGGTGCCTTAGGGCCAAACTTCTTTAAATTCCTACAGAAAACCTATACAAGTATTTTTACTAAGTACAGCAGAAAAATGTACAGCAACGGATATATTTGCTGTGCATAATTTAAAGAAGGAATGTTTTCTTACAATAATTATAGAATTATTTATATAATAAATAACACATTATAAGCTTTGTATGTGCCAGGCACACTTTTAATACATGTAAACATGTATATTAAGTCATTTAATTTTCGCTATATCCCTATGAGGCAGGTATTATTATCATTATCCCAATTTCACAGATGGAGAAGCTGAAACAAAGGGAGACTAAGCATCTTGCCCAAAGTCACACTACTTGTAAGGGGGGAAGGAAGGATTCAAACCCGTACTGTCATCCACCACCGTACACCACTTTACAATGATTTGCTATTAGTATTTTTCACTGTTAATCAGGAAATGAATCCAAGTATCAACATTATTAATAATCTTATTCTAATTCTATTTCTATAATAACTTATTATATAACATTAACTTCCAATATTAGAAAATAAAGAAAGAAAATTCTGTACTTCCATGGTTTTCAACTAATCTCTTAGACTTAAGCATTCATTTGAAAAAGTATCACTCATATATAGATACCATTTTGAGTGTCTTTGAAACAAGAATAAGGCAAAAATGTAAACAGAAAAAAAACTCCAGGGAAACCTGCCCTCATTTAATGCTCAGTGGTCAATACTGAAGTTCTGAGCCTGGTTTTGGAATTCACAGGGTAGGATGGAGGAGGAGGTCAGGCTAATAACAAGGTTTAAAAATATGTGAGGGCTTCCCTGGTGGCGCAGTGGTTGAGAGTCCGCCTGCCGATGCAGGGGACACGGGTTCGTGCCCTGGTCCGGGAAGATCCCACATGCCGCGGCGTGGCTGGGCCCGTGAGCCATGGCCGCTGAGCCTGTGCGTCCGGAGCCTGTGCTCCGCAACGGGAGAGGCCACAACAGTGAGAGGCCCGCGTACCGCCAAAAAAAGTGAGAAAAGTAAAAATCAGTCAGAGAGTCCATGGCATCATTCTGTACCAATCAATGTAGGATCAGACTGAGATGAGGGGTTACCGATAACAGAGGACATCTTTTCATTCAAAGTTTAAACTGTGGGATAATATGTTGCAGAGACAATGATTTGCAGACAAAATAATGATATTCTAATAAGTACTAGAAAATGGTCACAAGAAAACAGAGAATAGCACTGGGGCGAGGTAGACCTAGAAAGATTTCACAGAGGGTAGATATTGACAAGAGACTTCTACAAAGGGTATCATTTTAAAAGGACATGTCTAATCCACTTCACAAAATATTTCCTGCAAAAGAGATTTGATAACTAAATCTATACTCTTACTACTTCTGAACATATTCATTGAGAATTACAGTATTTCATATAAATTATATGAAAAAGATTTCAAATCATTAAAAATAGATTCTTGGGGATAAACTGAGAGCATCAGAACCAACACACTGCATTACTGAGCCCAGTTCTGTCACTTGCAAGTCCACTTCCATATTTAATTTGATATCTCCAGCTCTTCCTATAATTAAAATCCCCTTGTTTGAAAGACAGTCAGTTCCGAGCTCCCTATCTCAGGAGTGTGTATTCTTTAGATTGCCTGGTAGAGTAGGCAGAGTCTGGAACCCAAGGCTGGCCTAGACCTCTTGGAACAATATTGAAATATACAGCAAGCCCCAGAGGATCCCACCCATATCTGAGAAATGCACCCATCCATTTCACATTCATTGAGATTTTACTACATGCTCATCAAAACTGGTCAGAACTGGCTCAATTACTCTTCCAGGAAAACTTCTCTCGTCATCCAAACACTTTCTTCTCCCCACTGTGTGTCTCTATCATTATGCATGTTACGTTTTCTTGTAAGTAATTATCTGTTTCCCTGTTTCTCCTGTCACTGAGTTCTTTCAGGGCTTTAGCCATCTTAGCCACCTTTCTATTCCCAGTACCAGCATAAGTAATTGATAAAATTTATTTAATAAAGGAAGAACCCAGTTAAAAGAGTTGACATCTGCCACCAATATTTTCGCACTCCTCACTTCTCAACCCTCTGAAGTCTGGTATCACCACTAAAACTGGTCTTACCAAGGTTACTAATGAACCAATTTTCTCTAAATCCAACGAAACCTCCTAAGTTCTTACCTAGCTTGACCTCTCGGCAACTTTTGATACTGCCAACCACTCACCTCTTTATAGAACCTCTCACTCCTCTACTTCCATAGTGCCACACTGACCTGATTTCCTAGCTACCTCTTCGGCTTTTCCTTCTCAATCTATTTTTCAGGCTCTTTTTTCTTCTCCAATGGTTTTCAACCATGGATGAATATTGGAATCATCTGGGGACCTTTGGAAACTCCTGATGCACTGCTAAGGGTTCTGCACCCAATTCCAACGTGTGTGTGTGTGTGTGTGAAGTTTTTCCACACCATCAACAAGCAATTCTCTGATACCAGGTGGGTGTCCTGCAATTCAACTCCATTGTAACACTATCTAACCTGTAGATAATGTCAGATCCCACAGGTTAAGGGTTCAGTCCTACATGCTCCTTGACATAGGTCTTAGTGATGATTTTTTAAATCTGACACCAAAAGCAAAAGCAACAAAAGCAAAAATAAATAAGTGGGACTACATTATACTAAAAAACTTCTGTACAGAAAAGGCAACATACTGAATGAGAAAAAATATTTGCAAATTATATATCTGATAAGGGGCTAATATCCAAAATATATCAAGAATTCATATAACTCAATAGCAAAACAAGCAAACAATCTGAGTGGAAGACCTGAATAGACATTTTTCCAAAGAAGACATACAGATGGACCAGAGGTACATAAAAACATGCTCGACATCACTAATCATCAGGGAAATGCAAATCAAAACCACAATGAGCTATTACCTCACACCTATCAAAATGGCTATTATCAAAAAGACAAGAGATAACAAACGTTAGTGAGGATGTGGAGAAAAAGGATATGTATTGTTGGTGGGAATGTAAATTGGTACAGTCACTATGGAAACAGTATGGAGCTTCCTCAAAAAATAAAAGATAGAACTACCATATGATCCAACAATTCCACTTCTGGGTATTTATCAGAAGAAAATGAAAATACTAACTCAAAAAATATTAGGTACCCCCAATATTTATTGCAGTATTATTTATAATAGCCAAGACGGGAAACAACCTATATGTCCACTGAAGGATGAGTAGATGAAGAAATTGTGGTACATATATGCAATGGGATATTATTCAGCCAAAAAAAGAATGTAATCTCGTCATTTGCAACATGACTGAACCCCGATGACATTATGCTAAGTGAAATAAGTCAGATAGAGAAAGACAAATACTGTATGATCTCTCTTACATGTGGAATCCAAAAAAAAGAAAAAAAAACAAGCTCACAGAGAGAGAGAGAGAACAGATATGTAGTTGCTAGAGGCGGGGGTGGGGAGGGAAAAATGGTGAAGGGAGTCAAAAGGTACAAAGAGAAAAATAAATACAGTGCATTACTGAGCAACACCAAAAAATAGCTTACTATCATTTAGTAATTTGTGACTATCTTCTATAGTATTAGAAAATTTAGGCAACCTTAATAAATTAACACAAAACTTCCTTAATGGGTAATAGAACTTTTAAAAGAAACCTGAAAGGTAAAAATACACTGGGTGTATCTGTTTAATAGCTGATTAAAACAGATGAAAAATTTAAAAAGACTGCTTTCCTCCCATACCCCTGCTCCCCCCACATGCACAAACTTCAGATACCAATCTCAAGTCCACCAGCTATTGAAGTTTCCTTTGGTTTGAATAATTTGCTAGAGTGGCTCACAGAACTCAAAGAAGCATTTTACTTACTAGATTACCAGTTTATTATAAAAGGAAGTAACTCAGGAACAGCCGGATGGAAGAGACACATAAGGCAAGGCATGAGGAACTTGCAGGGAGTGAGCGCTTCCAGGTCCTCTCTGAATGCACCACTAGTCCTAAATCTCCACGTGTTCACCGACCCTGTCCTTCTGGGGTTTTATGGAGGTTTCATTACATAGGCATGATTGATTAAACCACTGACCATTGGCAACTGGTTCAACCTCCAGCCCCTCTTCTCTTGCTGGAGGTCAGGGGGATAGGAATGAAAGTTCCAACTATCTAATCATATGGTTGGTTCCACTGGCAACCAGCCACATCCTTAGGTCCTAAAGTCATCTCACTGACGTAACAAGATATATTTATCACTCTAGAAAACTCCAAGGGTTTTAGGATCTCTGTGCCAGAAATGAGGGTGAAAACCAAATATATCAATATATTCTTATTATAAATCACAAATCCTACCCCAGACCCACCCCCAGAGATTTTATTAGTTTAGGAGGAGGCCACCAGCACTGGTATTCTTAAACCTCTGCAGGAGAACCTAGGTTGCGGCCAGAGTTGACCAACACTGTTCTAGCCGCCTCTCAAGTTGTAGGTAAGCCTCTGGGATCTCTTCTGGGCCTGATGATCTATTCAGCCTAGAGAGTTCCCAGGTTAAACTCATTAATCTCCATGGTTTTGATTACCATCTCTATGCCAATTACCTTCAACTCTGAACTGCCCTCTAGACCACACCTGCCCTCCAGACCCATACATCCAACTGATTTCCAGATATTTACTTTTACATCTCACAGGACATAGCACCATCATCTAGCCAACAGCCCAAGTCAGAACCTTGGGTAACATTTTGAAACCTCCTTTTTCATCTCTCTCGTTTAATAATTACAAAGTCCAGTTCACGGAGACCTGCTCTGCAGGAAAATAGCAGATTTCAGCACTAAGCCAAAGGCCAGTACAGCCACTGTGGACCCCCTGCAGATCTTGCCAGCTTTTGCCCCACAGGTATTAGTGTTAACTGATGCCTGGGTTCCTCCCGACTCCCTTTTTTTCTCACTGAAAAGCCCAGAAACCACCGGTCATCCCAGGCCTCTGTGCCTACCCTAGTATAAGAAGCCAGCCACTTGAGCCCCTCCCTGTACCCACCAAAGCCCAAGTGCAAGACACCAGCCTAGACCCTTGTGGCTGACTCCACCATTGCGCCCGGCCTCAGGGTTCGGCCCTACAGCTGTGCATCTGCATGCCACCAGCCCTCTGCCCACCACCAAGCTTCACTGCAGTGCACACGCCCAGGGGAAAGTGTGCAGCCATGAGGGAGCACAAGGACAGCTGGGGCCCCTGTAAGTTTTTGTGGGCCTGCGTCAGGGTGTGCCTTCTGTTGCTCGGCACCACAACGCCCACCTGAAGCCAACACCTCCAACTGAGCATCTGCTACCCCCAGCCCAACACCCAGCACCAGCCTCCACTGCATTGTGCACACACCGAGGAAGAGTGTGAAACCACACACGAGCATGCTGACAGCCAGGGCTTCTTCAGTTTCCAGAGAGCTTACCAAGTTGTAACACAAACAATCCCTGCTTACTTCTCCAACCTATCACCACTTCACACTCCACAGTTCAACTGTATGCATTTTTCTTTCAGTCCAAAGACGCTGCCCTCTCAGAGACCTCAGGGTCTTCATATACACTGTTTGCTCTGTCTGGCACCCTTTCCCATAACCTCTTCCTCTGGCTAACTCTTGATTTTTTGTTGTTGTTGTTGTTGTTTGCAGTTTTCCACTAGAACATCAATTCCTTAGGAAGACATCACCTCAATCTCCTAAACAGATTAGATCTTCTCACCATACTTTCTTATAATAACCTAACCTATAGACTGTAAACCCCTCGGGGCAAGGGCCATGTTTCTTTTGTATGCCCAGGTTCTCGCCCTTTGACATCCCTCAATAAATGACCTACAAGCACAATGGATTACCATATCTGGCCCAAGAACTACTGCCAAAGGGAGAGGTTTTTTAGTCATTAGAAATATCACCCAGTGGTCAAGTAAACTTTAGGCAAAAAATAAAATACATTTTAGAAAATCTCATCTCTTAAATTAGGTGGAAACCATTCTTTTAGAGATGGAGTTTGGGAAATTGCTGGAAATAAGGAAACAATTCTTGTAATATGATGGTTTATTCATGAAGCTCTCTGTCTTAATTTTGTGCGTAATTAGCATAACAACCTCTGTTCAGGGGTGATTTTTCAAAATGACCAGTCTGTATCAACATCATCTTCATAAGCTACAATTTAAAGAGTATCACAAATAAGAAAGAAAAGGAAAGTTATCAAGGACATATTTGAAGTTTCAACAGTGAGAGGTTTGCCTTTTATTGTTAAGCTAATAATTCCTACAAATCAGGCAGAAGTGAGTGAGGTAATCATTAGTTTAATGACACAAACGCTAATTAACTTAACCTCCTCCAAGTAGGTTACGTAATATAAACCAGAAGGCTGGCTAAGGCAATATAATTTCCAGGAAGAAATCTGAAGGGGAATAATGATGACTGACTAAATAAACCACTGTTCTTTCTAGTAAGAAAAAGAGGTACAAGGAGAGAGCTTAAAGGTCGAGTAACTATACAACATTGGTCTAGAAAAGTGAAAATTCCAATCATTTTATGCATAGACACTGGGAAAGCACCTGCTAAAAAGTTAGTGTTATTTTACATAGGGAAGTTATGTTTCTCTAGAACAGCGCTGTCCGACAGAACCCTAATACAAGTCGCATATGAAATAATTTTACAGTAGTCACATTAAAAAGGAATAGGTAAAATTGATGTTAACAATATATTTTCTTTAACCTAATACATCCAAAATGTTTTCATTTAAAAATGTAATCAATATTAGTTTCAAAATATTTATTTCAACATGTGATCCATATCTAAAAAATTAAGAGATTTTATGTATACGTATGTGTGTGTGTATGTATTTTTTTTTTGGTACTAAGTCTTCAAAATCCAGAACGTAATTTGCCCTATAGTACTTCTCACTACAAACTAGCCACATTTCATGTGCTCAATAGCCACATGTGGTTAGTGGCTACTGTACTGTACAGTGTAATTGTATAATTTTAGCCTCTATTACCCAGACATGTGTGTGTGCGCGCGCACGTGTGTGCCTGCGCACGTGTGCATGCCCAAACACGCATGTATAATGCTACTAGTGGCAACTTCAAAATAATGAAAGATCTAGTATGCCTTTTGAATGACCAAATAAAGGTAATCTTTTTAGTATAATTTTATAGCCATTTATGTATTTTATTATGTTCTAATTGTTCAAATACTGGAAATCCATGGATAAATACATTAATGAAGTCATTATTTGTGATGCCTTAATTTAGCAACCACCTGTGATCAAAGTTTCCTTTTAAAAAACTTAGCAAGGATGCAAAGCACCTGAGTGGAAAAGCAACTGAACCTGTGGAAATCACTATGGCCTCCTCAGACACGGAGTCTTCATGAACAAGTTTGGATTCAGACCCGCCTGATGGCGAGACTACCTTCCTCTGGTTCACAGAGAGCAGTACCAAGGAAGTGAGGGGAGAGACCCTTCTTAGGCGGGCAGGAAGGTGGAAGAAGCCTGTTTGCACACAGGAAGAAATGCACCTCTTCTACAGTCAATTCACTTCACTAAAAGGGGTATCTGATTCTCAACATCTCATACCCTGAACATTCTAGATAAACAGGCATTTGCTGCTCACTTCTGATTATGACTACAGTGAATATACCATAGTATGGGACAACATTAGCCACTGCAGGGAAGAGGGGTTAGGAGGTAGGGGGGAAGAGTATTGATTCCTCTTCTGAGGGAAGGAGTCTACCTGAATCAAACTTTGATCTGAAATTCTGAGACCTAAAGACTAGTCCATGTAGATAGCACTTTGAATTGTATAGGAGATTGGCACCATTTTAAGAGCTCTTTCAACTTCATCTCTTTGATAGCAAATTAGGCCATGAATGAAAGAAAACATTTTATGACATGGCAGTCATAGCTGAATCTTTAGTTATTATAAGATTTTTTGGAAACAGATGGAAGTCTATGTGAAGACACAGGGAAAAGACAGCCATTTATCTACAAGTCAAGGAGGGAGACCTCAGAAGAAACCAGCTCTGCTGAAACCTTGATTTTGGACTTCTAACCTCTAGAATTGTTTTCCAAATTGAGACAAAATTGGTCACGGAAACACTGCCAGATTTCACATGAAGGAGAACAGAGACCCCTTCTTCAGAAGGTGAGACACAGCCACCCCCCGCTTCTGCAGAATACCCTCCAACACTAGCAGCTGTGTGGATGAAAGGCTCTTGGTGCTGCAGCCAGGAGTCAGTGCTGTGCCTCTGACGTGGGAGAGCCAACTTCAGGACACTGGTCCACAAGAGACCTCCCAGCTCCACGTAATATCAAACGGCGAAAATACCCCTGAGATCTCCATCTCAACACCAACACCCAGCTTCACTCAACAACCAGCAAGATACAGTGCTGGACACCCTATGCCAAACAACTAGCAACACAGGAACACAACCCCACCCATTAGCAGAGAGGCTGCCTAAAATCATAATAAGGTCACAGACACCCCAAAACACACCACCAGACGTGGACCTGCCCACCAGAAAGACAAGATCCAGCCTCATCCACCAGAACACAGGCACTAGTCCCCTCCACCAGGAAGCCTACACAACCCACTGAACCAACCTTAGCCACTGGGGACAGACACCAAAAACAACAGGAACTACGAACCTGCAGTCTGCAAAAAGGAGACCCCAAACACAGTAAGATAAGCAAAATGAGAAGACAGAAAAACAGCAGATGAAGGAGCAAGATAAAAACCCACCAGACCTAACAAATGAAGAGGAAATAGGCAGTCTACCTGAAAAAGAATTCAGAATAATGATAGTAAACATGATCCAAAATCTTGGAAACAGAATGGACAAAATGCAAGAAACATTTAACAAGGACCTAGAAGAACTAAAGAAGAAACAAACAACGATGAACAACACAATAAATGAAATTAAAAATACTCTAGATGGGATCAATAGCAGAATAACTGAGGCAGAAGAACGGATAAGTGACCTGGAAGATAAAATAGTGGAAATAACTACTGCAGAGCAGAATAAAGAAAAAAGAACGAAAAGAACTAAGGACAGTCTCAGAGACCTCTGGGACAACATTAAACGCACCAACATTCGAATTATAGGGGTCCCAGCAGAAGAAGAGAAAAAGAAAGGGACTGAGAAAATATTTGAAGAGATTATAGTTGAAAACTTCCCTAATATGGGAAAGGAAATAGTTAATCAAGTCCAGGAAGCACAGAGAGTCCCATACAGGATAAATCCAAAAAGAAACACGCCAAGACACATATTAATCAAACTGTCAAAAATTGAATACAAAGAAAACATATTAAAAGCAGCAAGGGAAAAACAACAAATAACACACAAGGGAATCCCCATAAGGTTAACACCTGATCTTTCAGCAGAAACTCTGCAAGCCAGAAGGGACTGGCAGGACATCTTCAAAGTGATGAAGGAGAAAAACCTACAACGAAGATTACTCTACACAGCAAGGATCTCATTCAGATTTGATGGAGAAATTAAAACCTTTACATACAAGCAAAAGCTGAGAGAGTTCAGCACCACCAAGCCAGCTTTACAACAAATGCTAAAGGATCTTCTCTAGGCAAGAAACACAAGAGAAGGTAAAGACCTACAATAACAAACCCAAAACAATTAAGAAAATGGAAATAGGAACATACATATTGATAACTACCTTAAATGTAAATGGATTAAATGCTTCCAGCAAAAGACACAGACTGGCTGAATGGATACAAAAACAAGACCCATATATATGCTGTCTACAAGAGACCCACTTTAGACCTAGAGACACATACAGACTGAAAGTGAGGGGATAGAAAAAGATACTCCATGCAGATACTCCATGCAAATGGAAACCAAAAGAAAGCTGGAGGAGCAATTCTCGTATCATACAAAACAGACTTTAAAATAAAGACTATTACAAGAGACAAAGAAGGAAACTACATAATGATCAAGGGATCGATCTAAGAAGAAGATATAACAATTGTAAATATTTATGCACCCAACATAGGAGCACCTCAATACATAAGGCAAATACTAACAGCCATAAAAGGGGAAATCGACAGTAACACATTCATAGTAGGGGACTTAAACACCCCACTTTCACCAATGGACAGATCATCCAAAATGAAAATAAATAAGGAAAAACAAGCTTTAAATGATACATTAAACAAGATGGACTTAATTGATATTTATAGGACATTCCATCCAAAAACAACAGAATACACATTTTTCTCAAGTGCTCATGGAACATTCTCCAGGATAGATCATATCTTGGGTCACAAATCAAGCCTTCGTAAATTTAAGAAAATTGAAATTGTATCAAGTATCTTTTCCAACCACAATGCTATGAGACTAGATGTCAATTACAGGAAAAGATCTGTAAAAAATACAAACACATGGAGGCTAAACAATATACTACTTAATAACGAAGTGATCACTGAAGAAATCAAAGAGGAAATCAAAAAAATACCTAGAAACAAATGACAATGAAAACACGATGACCCAAATCCTATGGGATACAGCAAAAGCAGTTCTAAGAGGGAAGTTTATAGCAATACAATCCTACCTTAAGAAACAGGAAACATCTCAAATAAACAACCTAACCTTGCACTTAAAGCAATTAGAGAAAGAAGAACAAAAAAACCCCAAAACTAGCAGAGGGAAAGAAATCACAAAGATCAGATCAGAAATAAATGAAAAAGAAATGAAGGAAATGATAGCAAAGATCAATAAAACTAAAAGTTGGTTCCTTGAGAAGAAAATATTGATAAACCATTAGCCAGACTCATCAAGAAAAAAAGGGAGAAGACTCAAATCAATTGAATTAGAAATGAAAAAGGAGAAGTAACAACTGACACTGCAGAAATACAAAAGATCATGAGAGATTACTACAAGCAACTCTATGCCAATAAAATGGACAACCTGGAAGAAATTCTTAGACAAATTCTTAGAAATGCACAACCTGCCAAGACTGAATCAGGAAGAAATAAAAAATATGAACAGACCAATCACAAGCACTGAAATTGAGACTGTGATTTAAAATCTTCCAACAAACAAAAGCCCAGGACCAGATGGCTTCACAGGCGAATTCTATCAAACATTTAGAGAAGAGCTAACACCTATCCTTCTCAAACTCTTCCAAAATACAGCAGAGGGAGGCACACTCTCAAACTCATTCTACAAGGCCACCATCACCCTGATACTAAAACCAGACAAAGATGTCACAAAGAAAGAAAACTACAGGCCAATATCACTGATGAACATAGATGCAAAAATCCTCAACAAAATACTAGCAAACAGATTCCAATAGCACATTAAAAGGATCATACACCATGATCAAGTGGGGTTTATTCCAGGAATGCAAGGATTCTTCAATATACGCAAATCAATCAATGTGATACACCATATTAACAAATTGAAGGAGAAAAACCATATGATCATCTCAATAGATGCAGAGAAAGCTTTCGACAAAATTCAACACCCATTTATGATAAAAACCCTGCAGAAAGTAGGCACAGAGGGAACTTTCCTCAACATAATAAAGGCCATATATGACAAACCCACAGGCAACATCATCCTCAATGGTGAAAAACTGAAAGCATTTCCACTAAGATCAGGAACAAGACAAGGTTGCCCACTCTCACCACTGTTATTCAACATAGTTTTGGAAGTTTTAGCCACAGCAATCAGAGAAGAAAGCCAGCCAGCTTTACAACAGACTTTACAATAGACTCTTACGGATGCTGAGTCAAAAATAAACTTCCATTATGTGCATACTCTATTTGACTTCATTCTCAATGAAGGGAAGCCGCTTCCCAGTTTGAGAAAAAGCAAAGATTACTACCAAAAATGGGGGGAGGGGAGTGGTAAAGATTCAGTAACTAACTTATCCCAATAAAGCAATTATACTCCAATAAAGATGTTTAAAAAAAAAAATAAAGATTTTTTGCTTGGGCCAACAAAAAATATTTTTCATTGTGTTTCAACTGCTACCTTTTCATTTACACATTTAACTTTTGGTTTCATCTATTAACTATCCATATTTATAACCTCAACCTGCCTATAACAGATAACATGCAGATACAGATTTAAGTAGAAAATAGAGATAAAAAATAAACTAATATTTTTTGAATGTCAGTTGTATGTCAGGTACCGAGCTAAACATTTTGCCTATTTTATAGTCACCCATATTTGAGACAGAACAACTGAAGCCATCTTATATAGACGATTGTGTATGTATTTTTTCCTTGAAAATTCTTCATAAAGAATACTACATAGTCCACAAACCTGAGAATTTTTTAATGTCTTTAGTTACCGATGTATTGTTTTCAGTGTTTCCTTTCTAGACATTATCCTCAATCCCTTATTTTACAGTTTCAAGTTACTTCTGAGTCTGTGCTGAATTGAAACACACAATTTCTTCATATAAGGAAGAGAAGATATATCGTTTGAAATGTCATATGAGAAGTAATTTCAGTCAACTCTTTTGCAAATGTTCATAGCTATTACTACAGCTATTAGTGTTTCAACCAGTTGACTGACTAGAAATCTTGTCTTCCTTTTTGTCTTTCATCTCAGTAGAAACCTTTTTATTGATCAAAAATTTGAAAGTTAAAAATATCCCTTTGGCTTCTCATTTCTAACTAATTCTCTTATTCACCGATCAGGTCGATGACAAACTTTCACTTTGCTTTTATTCATTTATCCATCCAGTACATCTTCACTTAATTCATGTGTGTTGAACATCTATCATGTGCACATTTTTCTGTGGATATTTCTGTAGTCAACCCCTATGCTCCACGTGCCCAATCAATATACGTTTCCCTTCAATTTTGACAGGTATTATCATCTTAAATTTTAAATATTATATAATATTATGACAGAATATTTCCAGTTAAATACCGACATCTAGAAATAGATTCAGTGCCCTTCCAGACAGGAAGTAGGAGTTAAATACCAGTAGTTATAATGTCATGAATCAGGAAACTATGACAGGACAACAAAAATAAAACATCCCCTCCTGAGACCTTGTCAAGATCCTCTGGCAGATCAAGCCTGTCTGCTCCGCTCCCTAATTCATCCTACAAGTCTCTCATGCAATGAAAATTATACTTTGCAGAATTATTCCAAATGGATAGGTCTGTGAATATGTTATGCTTTCCTAGTCTGCCTTTGGGGATGGAAGATGCTTAATGAGAGGCTGGGGCCTATTCTACACACTGCAGACAACTCCTAGACTCTTACGGATGCTGAGTCAAAAATAAACTTCCATTATGTGCATACTCTATTTGACTTCATTCTCAATGAAGGGAAGCCGCTTCCCAGTTTGAGAAAAAGCAAAGATTACTACCAAAAATGGGGGGAGGGGAGTGGTAAAGATTCAGTAACTAACTTATCCCAAAAGTCCATTGATAGCAAAGATAAATAGGAAAAAGGTACCAAATATGACCTTTTATTCACCATTCACAGATGACTCATCAGCTCAGCAGACAACATATCGGACTCATTGAATTTTATTTTCACTGAAGATGCATACATGAAAGAAAAGGGCTTGGACATTGGACCCAGGCAGACCTGACTTTGACTTGAGGTCCCATCTTCCATTCACTAGCTGAATAACTTTAGAAAAAGTCCTTGCAACTCTCTGAGTCACAGAGTCCTCATGTGTAAAGTAAGAACAATGCCAACCATGACCCAGTGGTGTTTTGTGGAAAACAAGAAACATATATAGCAGCTCCTAACAATGTTCGAAGCAAGATAGGGTCTGCATTGATATTAGTTCCCCTTTCTTCCCCCATGTGTCTATGCAAAGCAAATTTGTTTTTGGCTTTGAAACATGAACTTTCTCCTCTCCCCCATCAGAATGCATTTTTCAAGCTGTCACAAATCTAAGAAAAGACACTAAGAAATGATTTCAAATAGAGGTATCCATTTAACATCGGAGTTTCTGGAAAGAAAAATTAATAATTATATGTTAAACTTCATTTTAATTATATTAACAGTGGAGATGCCAATTTTTTCTTGTGTTCTCCTTTTTTACATTTCATATCTAAGTAAAACTGTATAATTTTCTTTTTCAGAAAGCCCTTGGGCTAAATGACAGGGTATGGGATCACTTCCAACTGCTATTCCTGATCTGCCCCTTAGCCTGTTCTTTAACAAGGCTGATAGGTCAAAGATAGAAATAAAATTCTCAAGTCTTGGCTCAGCTGGATCCTGTCCTTAATGTGCTGAGAGACTTTAAGATGTGTTTTACACTTTGCTGAGTGGGGGAGGGGTGGGTGGGGAGGGGAGAGGTGAGGAGAAGGTTTTATAAGAAATTTTTCTCCACGTAGTTTGGTCAGAGTACTGCAATCATTGTCATAAGCAAAAGGGAGAACAATATTGACAGAAAGGAGACCACTTTTATGTTTAGAAGGGAAGATGGCCTAGAGTTAAGTGAACGTCATTCGCTTTAAACTAAAAGTAATAGGCAACACGAGTTTTTCCAGGACTTCTGCTACCGTGGGGCTCACAAGTGTGTGTGTGTGTGTGTGTGTTTTGGGGGGAGTGGGTCACTAGCTCCCGGCCCCAGGTCCAACTCACCCAGCTGGAGCTGTTCGCACGTCCGCTCTGGGTTCTTTCCAATCCTGCATCTGTAAATCGCCCCAGGATTGACCACTGAAGTGTTGGCGAGCCAGCTGGCCGTGGGCGCCCCGACTACGAGCCTAAAGTGAGCAATGGGCACGTGCGCGCAGACGTGAGCCGTGCTGCCCACTGAACTCCGGGTCTTCACGGACTCCTCCGCCCACCACTCCGCGCACCCAACCCGCCACCCCAAACTCCAGGGCCTGGCGCCAGAACGCACCCCGGGTGCTGCCACCCCAAGATAAGTTAGTTTCCCGAGCACTTCTCTAGCGAGCTGGCCGTCGCAGGGTTCCCCTCCTGCCTCCCGCGGAGGGAGGAAAGTTTGAACCGGGCAGGGAATCCCTGAGGCGCCTTTCGCTCGCCGCTCTGAGATACCGAGGGCGCCGCCTCCGACCCCACTCACCATCGGTTCGCCCCGTGGCTGTGCAGCACCACCGAGTAGCCGAACAGGGTGTCGGCGGGGCCCTTGTAAACCATTGCGCTCTCGGTGTCCACGTTGTAGGGGCGCCCGGTCGGGACTCCCAAGCACAGCAGTAGCATCACCGCCTCCCATACGGCGGCCCCTCGCGGGCCCGGCCCGCACCTCGCTTCCGCAGCCATGCGCTCTCCGAGGGGAACATTCAACACCAAACGGCCACTGTCCGTCCCAAAGTTGCACGGGATGAGACGGTCGGCCAAGGGGAAGAGCGCCCCAAGAGAAGAGGATCAGCGTGTCCGGCGCCGGCAGGCGGGCGGGCGGGCGGGCGGGAGGAACGGGGGTGGGGGGCAGGGACAGAGGGAGGGAGGGGAAGTCAGGCAGCGGCGGGCGGAGCGATCAGAGGTGGCCGGGGATGTTGCGCGCTCGCCGGTCCCCACGCCCCGTTTCTGCAGTCTGGAGGTGCGGTGCTCACGTGGTCCCGGGGCGCGGGCCGCTGGGTGGGGTCCCGGGCGCAGTGCGGAGGCGCAGGACCCGATGCCGTCTCCCCGCGCGTGAGACTGTAGGGGGCGCTAGGGGACCTTGGCTGCGCAGAACGCGCGTCCAGGCCGGGGCCTCCTAGTCCCGGAGCACGGGATGACTCTGGGCTCCCGGGACTGCAAGAGTGGAGCCGGAAGGGGTCCGGGGCTTCGCCTTTTATCCGTGATTGAGGCCTAGATGTTAGCGGCGTGGCCCCAATCCGACCCGCGCGCGCCCCACTATGAACGCAGAGGCTCCTCGGCCTGCCCGGAGTAGCCCAAAGGCCGGCCACAAACCTGGGCGCCGGGAGGGACTGCGGCGGGGAACTGTCCTGATCTTTCGTTGATAGTTAAGCGGTATACCTGATTTTGGGGGCACAAGCAACCACTGGGGAGCCACAAATTAAACACAAAGCGCACTCCCTGAAGGCGCCCGATAAAGACGTTATGGTATATCACTTCAAGACTCAGAACCCTGCACTCTTCTATGCCCACTTCCTTCCTCCCCATACTTCCTCTTAAGTCCGGGCTGCTTGCTTGAGGAGCAGTGGCTCGAGCTGAAAGGCACAGGCGGGCAGTTTAGGTTGTGGCCGAGTCCAAGGGCGAGTCTGGGTTAAGGAAGCACTGTGACTTGCCTCACTTCAACGGATTCCTCCCTCCGGTTCTTGATGCTCCCCCTTCCCACGCATCCACTCAGTTCCCCCGGATACACCTGCCATCAGAGCTTAGACCCAGCTGAGGTCAAGAGTCAGGCATCATAATGAGCCTCTGAAAATGCGCTGGGGACCCACAGCACAACACACCTGAACTGGGTTTGATTCTCGTCCTAATTAATGCAGGTGTGCCTCAGGTTTCTTTCTAGAGCAACCAGAGACAGCCATAGATAATTAGGCCGGTATTTGCAGGAGATGCAGGTACAGTTATTAATTATTACTGTTTGGAAAAAAAGAGAGAAAGAAACAGCATTCATCAAATGGTGTGTGTGTGCGCATGTGCATTAAAACCATACTGAAATAGCACCTCTGAAGTTGTAAAGGCAGACACGTAATTAAATTACTTGTTCACTCACTCAGCATATTCATTGCGCAGGCACTTTGCTAGGTCCACAGGATGCCACGGTGAACAAGGCAGGAGAAGCTTTCAGGAAAATTTTCAGCCAAGTGGTAGACAAACATTTACTAACTAGAGAAAGTTCTGGATGCTTTAGGGACAGTTAGAGTTGAAGGACAAGGAGGGTTGTTAGGCTAAGCACTTTGAGAGGAGGGATGCGGGACAGGGCGAGCAGGGCCAGGCAGAGGAACCAGAAGAGGCGGTCTTGGCTAGAGCAGTTAGCGGCTCCCACACAGGATCGTACAATATGAGGCTGAGTAGGGAGGCAGGGACACGCTGTGAACCTCCTAAGCCAGGCTAGGAGTGTTTATGCTGGAGCTAAAAGGAGGCTGTTGGAGAACTGGTCTGGATCAGCTGCGGGTTTCAGAAGCCCTCACACACCCTCAGGCACTGGCAGCGTCAGAGCCACTGATCTGAACCCCTACCTCTTTCTTTCCCTCCTTTCACCAGAATCTTACACAATGAAATCCACTCAACACAATTCTTTCACAGGATAACTAAGAGGAGAGTGGCCAGTAGAGCACTTCATAGGGCAGGACCTAATTTCTGTGATGGTCATTATGGTTATGATTTCACTACATTTGCAGAAACAGCCACCCTTTATGATCTCATACACTATGGTAGCCCCGAGTATTCTTCCTCCAAGGCTTAGAGAACAGTCCATGTTTCCTAAATTGGGAGAAATAAAGGGTATTTAACATTGCTATTACAGAGCCTGAAGATACTGCTCTAACCCCAATCAATTACTTTTGCAGGCAAGGGTGAGAATCAGGTGGGGGGTGGAGAGCATGTAGGCAGGAGAACAGAAAGACTTTTTCAAACTTCTCATGCCTATCACTCACTCTCAACTGAACCAAAATATTCAGTCATTCAATTAATGTGTCATTTGATTAATATGTTTCAAGTGCCCACTGTGTGCTAGGAGATGCGTTAAGGTCTCAAATAAAAGACAAAATACAAGTGATTTCTATCCTTGGTAAGAAGTCCTCCCCAGTAGAGAGGATTCTAATATGGGCTCACCCAATTTCTCAGCTGTTATCAAGAATGAGCATTTCTCCTTGAAAGGCTCTCTTTTCATGACACTTTTTGAGCCCTTCCCTCCTTTCTATCTGGCCACTCCGAGTTTCCTTTGCTGGCTTCTTTCCCTCCACTCTAAGTGTCGGAAAGGCCTACGGCTCCATTCTGAGCCCTCTTTCCTTCTCTTTCTCTCCTTCTTAAGAGCTCTAACCGATTTCCTGTATCTTTAAGTACCAACTAAATAATCCCGCTAAATACCACCATGATTCCCCAGTTCGTGTCTCCGGCCTGGACCTCTCTTCTCAGCTCCAGACCCATATGTTTTACTGCCTACCTGACATCTCTACTTGGATGTCTACTGGGCATGGCGCACGTAACACGTCTAACACTGAATTCTGACCCGTATCTCAATTATTCCTCCACTCAATCTTTCTTTCCCCAAAACAGCACTCCATCTGCCCGGTTGTTCAGACCAGAAACTTGGAAAGTAATTCTGAGTCCCCTCTCTCTCTCTATTCCCCACATCTAATCCATCAGTAATTAAGTTCTATTGATCGACCTTCAGAATATATCTCCAGCTCATCGGTTTGATGAGCTTCTTCTGCCCTGCTACTACCCTCTTTCAAGTACGGTAATCTCATCTGAGCTGTTCAGGAATCCAAGACCTGATCTCCCTATTCATCCCATCCCCACATCATCGATTTTCTACATAGAAGCTAAAGTGAATTTTTAGAATTCTAAATCAAATCATGCAGGCCACTCCCTTGCTTAAATCCTTTTTTTTTTTTTAAGACTTATTTATTTATTTTGGCCGTGTCGCGTCTTAGTTGCGGCACGGGGGATCTTTCATTGCAGCACGCAGGCTCTTCATTGTGGTGCGTGGGCTTCTCTCTAGTTGTGGTGCTCAGGCTCCAGGGCCCATGGCCTCTGTAGTTTTACATGAGCTCTAGTTGAGGCGCATGAGCTCAGTAGTTGTGGCTCGCAGGCTTAGTTGCCCTGCGGTATGTGGGATCTTAATTCCCTGACCAGGGATCGAACCCGCATCCCCTGCATTAAAGGTGGATTCTTTACTACTGGACCACCAGGGAAGTCTCTGCTTAAATCCTTTAAATAGTTTCCCATGCTCTTCTAGTACAAACCACACTTAACATGGCCTCCAAGGACTGGCCTCTTTGATCTGGCCTCTGAGTACATTGCCAGCTCATACTGGCTTTCCTTAAGTGCATCAAGGTTTTTTTCACTCTCTGTGCCCTTGCCCACATTGTTCCCTCTGCCTGAACACACAACCTCTGACTTCTCACATGATTCCTCTCTTTCTTCAGTCTCAGTTGAAAGATCATCTTCTCACAGATGATTTTCCTGCCCATCCACTTAAAATAGGTCACCATATTGCAGACCATCCTGTTCATTCTCTTCATAGCTCTTTAATTTATAATCACAGGTGTCTTTACCTTTTCATTTTGTCTTCCTCTCTAGAGCACAAGGGCAGAACACATGTTGTGTTGTTACGTTATTCACCACGCTATCTCCAGCACCTGATACGCTGCCTGACCAACAGCATGTGTGCAGTCAGTATTTATGAATGGCCCTTGCATGATTTGGACTTTTAACATCACTAATGTCATAAACTGAAAGAAATCTGGATATTTATAAGTCTATGTTCATGCATTATGGATGTGTCCTTTGGCAGATTCAAAGATATACTTTGCAAGTATACAAAACATGGGTCTTACTCTTAATCAGCTTATAATTTATAAGGAGAGATATGATATGCCTTGAGAAAAAGAAAAGAAAAAGCAACCAGAAAAGAAGAGTTGGAATAGGGAGGGAGAGGAGAATGTGTTTGGATAATGCTGGCTGGGTTCTAGAGATGAGTCTGAGATATTGGTGGAACATCCATAGACATGTCTAGCAAGTAGTTTTTAAGATTTTTTAAAAAAGCTTTTTTATGTTTTCTTTAATAGATATTTTTAAATTACCAAAGTAAAGCATGTAACATGTAAAACAAGTAGTGATGCATAAAGAATATATTTGCGATCTCTTCCTGCCTCCCTCTAACCCAACCTTCTAAAGTGTTCCCTTTCCCCAAGTAAAACAACTGCTTCCAAGTGCTTGTCTCAAGGTCTGCTCTTGGGGGATCTGAGCTACGACATAGGAGATAATTTTTTTCACAGTAGTAAGGTTCCCAACGTGAAACAAAAAGCTTTTTTACCCTGATTGGTAATATTAGTCCGAATTTCCTGATGCTTGAATATAAATATAAACAACCAGGTTCCTTTTTAAAGAACCATGAAATAATGCTTCTCCTCGTTATAAGAGTTCTGAAATGGGCTGAGAAACTGTGTAAAACATACCTCAGAATCCCCAACCCTGGAGACTGGGGCATTTATCCAAGGACTCACCCTCTACTGGTGGAGAGCTAACCTTGCCACACTTACAGGTTGCACCTGTTCACAGGCAAGCACGTTCCCACATGCCAGAGGAGTCCTCAGTGGGAGATGAGGGACAAAGGCACCTGAGCAGGGAAGTTGCCAACCTTGGAAACTGTACTGGGCAGGGGAGCTCTGGAAGCTCAGGTGGCCCAAGGGGCGGGGAGCATCGACAGCATTGGCCACAACTGCCAATCAAAACCATACACAGTTTGTTAGTGTTACTCAAGCTTGGTTTTTAATCTCTTAAGTTTTCTCTGGTTGGCTGGGAAAACGAGTGAATGTGGATAATGCACTTTAATGCAGTACTTAGAACATAATCGATACTGAAAATAATAGTAGCCCTTTCTCCTTCATCCTTCTTTTCTTCTCGTATCATCATCATTAATGATGCAATCTGTACAGAAATAAACTACCAACGGAAATAAACTCTGTATAGAAATCTGAGTTCAGTGCCAATGACTCATGTGGAAGGTTGTTTAAGTTAATAAAAGGCATTTTCTGTCTCTATTTGCTTCTGTTTATTTATTCACTCATTCAACAAATATTTATTGAACACCTATTACGTATAACTGAGAGATGTTATGCATAACATGGCAGACAGATTTGGGATTCTTTTCCTCTTGATACTTTTATCCCCTTGTCACTTTTCAGTACATTGACATACATAAGCAGATGCTTTTTTCTACAACTATGAATACATCATTTCCCTTTCAGAGACCCTTAATGGCTCCTCCCCCAATTCAACCCAATTAAGTTAGAATTTCTTGCCTGGGGCCTAATACCCTCCATGCTGGGCCTCAAACTTTCTTTCAACCCATCCCAAACACAGCCTATTTTTCCTTCCCTCTGGAAATGTTCCCTTTAGTTTGGGAAATGAACAGATCAAGAAATAACTATTTGAGCCAGTAGGTACCAAATACCATACAAAATGGTGCCTAACAGAGAAATTCAACAGACAAGTTTCTTCTGGCTGGATTATTCGGGGCAATTTTTCTGGAATAGAAGGACAATTTTGAGAAATTTCACTTTTTATCAGTCTTTTTTACAACTCCTGAAACTACTGATACTTTATAACTTCTTAAACTAAGTCTATTTCATGCTTCAGTTCAGAAGAAGAAACAACTGCTTCTCTTGTTACAGTGTATAAAGGACCTGGTATAAAACCATTCTCCCCTCAGAGCACATAGTTATTATGTGACAACATTCTATCTCATAAGTAATCTGATCTGGAAGATTGGATTTGTGCACTGGAATGATTTAACAACTGGTCCATGCAAGATCTCAAAGGTTCACAAGACACACAGTTTACAGCATCACTCTCTCCTATTATCAGAGGTTAGAGTCCATGTAAAAGGGCTATACAACAGCGTCTTATCTGAAGCCTTTCATACGCATGACCTCATCTTGAAAAACCGAGTTCCTAGGCACTTTAGAAAAGGACATGGTAAATAAACAGTGTAAAATTGATTAATCATGGGTAAAGTTTTATCACACAACAAACGTTTATGTACACATATCCCAAGTACTCTGAGGATACAAGAAGTTAAAGATGTGCTCTTATTCTTGAATAGCTGGCAATCTAAATAGATAGATAAATCTGCCAATTTAATTTAGATAGACAACACATGCAGACCTCAAACCAGAAAACGATTTCAAAGCAACTTACAAAATATGTTGTGAATATAGCAAAAGCTATATAATGCAATTGTGATGCTTTCAGAATAGCAAAAGGTTTTGTTGGGGGACTAAAAGAAATAAATTTAGTTTAATCTTACACTTATGTTTCTTTTGTTTTGTTTTCTTTTTTAAAAAAAATCAGAGCAAACTGGGGGAACACAGAGATTAGTCTTTGTAGACTAGATAAAAGAGATAAGAAAACATCAGAAACTAAAATATCAGTAAATAGGAGGAATGTAAACAGTGGAAAGAGGCTACACCACTTTGTAAGGACAATAGTGCAAAATAAGAGAAATAATTTAATGCACCAAAGTTCCCTGAATTACTTAAAATCCCAAAGAAACTTTGGGAAAATAATTATAATTTGGATTAGTAAAACATAATGAATAATACTACAAATACAAAAATAATTTCAGCTCTATCTCACATCTATGCATTGGAAGTCAGCAGACAGCTTGGATATTCTATTTTTGGAGCACACTGAAAAGCTTTGTTTATAACAGTTGCACAGTATATTGACCCAATAAAGTAAATTCCCTCTGTTTACAGAAACTTAAAAAACTATTTTGGTTTTAAAACCACATGCTGTTCATAAGGAACTCATCAGAATTGTAGATGAAAGTGAAAAAAAAAAATTTCAGACCCATATTTTTTATTCTGGCCAAAGGATGGTAATACTAATACAATACAATTATATATATATATATAATATATATATGGTGGATTGTAGAACTACTTCTTACTCTTTTCATTGCTTCACGTAAAAATCAGTAAGCTTTTTAAAAACCAGTTTTAGAAACCATACAGGGATTTAGGAGACATGAAACTGATAATGGAACTGCCCTTATATTTTTACAGCTTTTTTTAATCCATCTTTATTGGAGTATAATTGCTTCACAATGCCATGTCAGTTTCTGTTGTACAACAAAGTGAATCAGCCATATGCATACATATATCCCCATACCCCCTCCCTCTTGTGTCTCCCTCCCTCCTACCCTCCCTATCCCACCCCTCTAGGTGGTCACAAAGCACTGAGCTGATCTCCCTGTGCTATGCGGCTCCTTCCCACTAGAACTAGCTATTTTATTAAACTGAAAGGGTTCACTTAGATTGTCTCTAATGTTTTCCACTCTCCAAATGTTATTGTTTTAAGTTACCATTCACAACCAGAGAATCCTGTTCTTACAGAGCCTGCAGTAGGAATCAAAAAGCACACACAGACAAATAGGCAGGTGAAGGGCATTCAATTCAGTTGCTAATTCTTTTCGAGAAGGTGAGATGAGCAACTGCAAGGAGAAAAATATGAATCTTGAATAAATGTCAACTCTACACGTCTATATGTCAATGTCTATAATTGGATATCTTATCTATCATTTATCTTATCATATGCTGGCTTAGTTAAGTATATGCAAATAGAGAAGTTTAACTCATATATGTGTCTTCTGATAAATGAGCAAAAAGTAAATTGTGCTTGTGTGGGTCTTTATAATTTACAAAGTACATTTTCCAAGCTGTGCTAAAGTAGATGTGAAGTAATTATCAATAAAGCTTGTATGGTGCAAAAGGAAATAATACAAAACGCAACATGGTAGCCAAGACTACATTTTTTAATTAAAAACCAAAACAAAAATAAAACCCCATGGGGACATGATTTTCATCAGAGGCTTAATCTGGAATTTCTTCGTCTCATCTATAAGTGAGCAAGTAAGAGCAGTACTGCAAAACTCAGAGATGAAATGTCAAAAGTCTAGACAGATCACAGACAGACCTCAGGGACAGGGAGAACCGCAAAGACAGAGCATTCCTGGAGTAGTACAGACCTGATTAAAATGATTTTGCAGTGTAATTGGAAAACACTGGAGCCTCTGTTATTAGAGATTGGGCTTTGAGTGAAAAACTGAGAAGTCTCTGTATTTAGAATGAACTGTCTTTTTTTCAATTAATTTTTTTATTAGAGTATAGTTGATTTACAACATTGTGTTAGTTTCTGCTGTACAGCAAAGTGAGTCAGTTATACATATACATATATCCACTCTTTTTTAGATTCTATTCCCATAAAGGTTATTACAGAGTACTGAATAGAGGTCCCTGTGCTATACAGTAGGTTCTTATTAGTTATCTATTTTATATATAGTAGTGTGTATATGTCAATCCCAGTCTCCCAATTTATCCCTTCCCCCCTTTTCCCCCTTGGTAACCATAAGTTCGTTTTCTACATGTGTGACTCAATTTCTGTTTTGTAAATAGGTTCTAGAATGAACTGTCTTCTAAAAGGAAGTGCACCTCAGGTCCTATTAATGTGATACAAGTACAAACCAGGGCATGGAGGTAAAGGATGTACAGGAAGCAGGTCAAAGAACAGATAAGAAACAGCATTGACCATGCCAGTAAGAATTTTCTTGGCCACGACTGGGTAAAGATTATTACTGATTCTTCAGGGAGGACAGATTGAAAATTACTATCTGAAGTCTAACCTAGCTGATTTTTAAAACTTAGTAGTACCGTAAGTCACATGTAGTTCACATTACTCTGTGAGTTTAGTCAATCCCAGCTGATGTTTTATTACTAGTACAAAGTACTGAGATGCCAGCTTTAATTATACCTAAAGCATCTTGACTAAAAATTGCAGTCACTACTCTGCTGCCTAGAATACATACCAGTTAAGTAGGAGGTAATGTTATTTTACCAAGGCTCATTCCTGACTACTTAAATACTTTATATCATAGGTTTACATACTCTTAAGTTTATTGATCCTTAGAAGAAAATACTGTTAGGTAGAATGATTTATTTCATTTTAGGATAATTTATTTCATTTAAAATACTGTTAGGTAGGATGATTTATTTCATTTAGAGGTGAGGCAATGGCTTCCAAAGTGTTAAGGGCTTGCTCAAGGTGAGGGACTACATTCCTGACCCTTTCATATTCCCTTACAAGGAAACTGGATTGGCTTATCTAGAAAGACTGCTATCAGAATGGGTGCCAGGGCTTGGGTCTCTGGGAACAGAACTGGGCAAAAAATAGAAAGACCTTCTTAAAGTCTGAGTTAGAGAAACCAAGATGAATCCATTTAACCAAAGAACAGAAGTGGGGAAAGAAGAAAGCAGAGCTAAGGTTCAGGAAACAGGCAGACTGACAAAACAGGAGCAGGTCCAAATGGTCCTGGGCCATTGCTGTGAACAGAGCGGAAGCATGTATGGCTTGTCTCAACTGGCTTTAACATCTTAAAGATATGGAGATTGCCCGGGGAGGGTGTTACAGTATTAAGTGACTGAGATAGAATTCAAGGACTGGTCTGCAACTCAAATGTACTATTTTTTTTAAAGTATTTCTTTCCAACATACCCCAGTGCCTATGCTATCTGTGTATACAGAGGAGAAGCTCAGTATCTGAAGACATCTGAAAAGGAGTCTACTCTGAGTAATCATCCCTGATTCCACCAAGAAACCATGCCTTTAAATGTTGGCAGTACCTACTTGTTTAATTCCTAGCTTAGTTGATTTCAGATTCACAACTTTCCCCTTGTTTTCCTTGTAAACTAAGGAAGGCTTAGGAAAGCAGACTCTGAACCACTCTCTCTGTCAAGGCAGTTTTGAGAAGCGACTCTGCCTAGCCTAGTGCTTTTCATGTACAATAAGGGTCAGGAATCGGAAACGAGGCTGAAGGAATGAAATTGAAGAGAATGATTTTCTAGATCCATGGAAGTCAGATCTTAATAATGAGACTTTATTAAAAATAATTCCTGGAGTACCTGACCTACCTATGTTCAGGTATAAATGTAAAATTGAATCTATTTCAACCTTCATTCAGAATAATTTTCAGGTTATTGGCACTTAAGACATAATTATCCCTTGTAACAACGGGGTAATCGTTACTGCCAATAATTAGGGGTGGGCTATACTAACATTTAATTGAACTCCAATAAGTTGATAGTATAAAGACTGCACTCCAAGGCTTCAGCAAGCTTGCATAATTCATTAGGGGCAGTGGACATGGGCCCTGCAGTAGACAGAGCAAGGTCTGGGTGGGAACGATCCAAATCTTATCACATTGCTCTTCTACAGCTGTCGCTTCTACAGGCCTCACCTTCTATTCAGACATGGAAAAAGTTACTATATGGCTTTCAGCCGTTAAGTGATTTTGGAAGTGTTCATAAATCTTTATGAAATCCAATTCAGTTTCCAACTAGGAACGGTTTAGGAAATGGGCAGAAACACTTTCATAGCTCCACCGAAAAATCTTCATTGAGTCAAATGAAATTTTAGCGGCTTGACTGAAAAGAATACTTGCTTTGGGATCAATGTCCATATTGACAGCAGTTGCTGCCAATGGACATTTTAGCAACTTGGAGTCCTTCAGGCAGTTTATAAAATAAAAACAATAGAGCAGAACGAGGGTGGGGCAGGATAAACCTTTTCCACTGCCCTCATAACAGACTCTCATTCTAAACCACACTGTCAATAGCATCAGACTATTTTTTTTTTAAGAAAGAATTGGAAATTTTTATTCGAGCCAAATATGAGGATTATTACCCGGGAAGAGCATCTCAGAAAGCTCTGAGGACTGTTCCGCCGGCTAGAAGTCAAGACACAGTTTATATAAGTTTTTTTTTTTTATAAATTTATTTATTTTATTTGTTTAGTTTTGGCTGCATTGGGTCTTCGATGCTGCGCATGCACTTTTCTCTAGTTGTGGCGAGCGGGGGCTGCTCTTCGTTGCGGTGCACGGGCTCTAGGCGCACGGGCTTCAGTAGTTGTGGCTCGCAGGCTCAGTAGTTGTGGCTTGTGGGCTTTAGAGCGCAGGCTCAGTAGCTGTGGCACACGGACTTCATTGTTCCGCGGCATGTGGGATCTTCCCGGACCAGCGCTTGAACCCGTGTCCCCTGCATTGGCAGGCGGATTCTTAACCACTGTGCCACCAGGGAAGCCCCTATATAAGTTTTTTGAGATGGGGGGCTGTATATCGACGAGGTATTATTGACAGTTTACATGATCCATATCTAAGTACCATCGTGGTGGGTCATGTGACCCCCTACAAGATCAAGAAGGAATGCTATATTCCAAGGAGTTGTCCTGTTGCTTCTGGGAGAATGTTGCTCTTTATGGCTGAGTATGCATTCCCGCCAATGGGAGAGGCCTGGTCAATGCACAATGCACGATGGATGGGGGTAGGCAGGCAGCCAAACAGCAGAGAAGAACCTTCATGTTTAAATTTTTCTTGTCTTGCCACAAAATAGGAACTTAATTTCACACCAGTGACCCCTGAATACATGGGAAGCCACAGGCAAAGCCCTGCATGTCTATTTTTTTTAAGCCAGGAGAACTGTCTTAAAAAAAAAAATCCCAGATTTCATAACTTCATTAGATAGTCCTTCACTAAAAGGACTTCCGAACAGCTTTTCAATTGAATTTAGGGGAATTCCTTGTTTTTCACAAGAGAGAACTCAGCAAAATGAGACAAGAGATGTACACAGGCTAGGGATATTGTTTGAAGTGAGATGGTAGTGTGGCTAGTAAACAACATCAAAAGGTCTCCTAAATGGGAATTGAAGTGAAAAGAGAAACATCTGTCTGAGGGTAAGCCTTCTTCTTCTTTTATGTTCCTCTGTATTTGTAACTCAGATGTCTGTTCACAGATAAAATCTGCCTTCTTCTTTTGGAACCTCCCTGACCACTTGTCAGTGCCCATATCTTAGGAGATCTGCTTCCTCTCAGGTTCCCCCATCACAAGAATGACTCTGATATCCTTCCTTCAGCAGTCCATGCTGGAATGCTGTCCAGTCTCATTTTAAACCTGGATTGGTCACGATAAACTTGAGGCATCAACAAGTAAACTACAGACAAGTTCCCTGTTTTCCTTGAACTCATCCCATGCCTGTATATTCATTCTCTCTCTCAGTGAATATTTACTGACACCTACTCTCTGTCAGGCACTGTGCTCAGAGCTACAAAAATAAACATAATTAAGACAGGTTGCCACACTCCAGGCAATTACAGTAGATACACATGAGATTACCATGAAACAAATAAAGAACTACATTTTTTTAAAGTGCAATACTCCATGTAGGAACAAAGAAAGGAGTAGTCAGTTCTGAGACTCAGAAAAAGCTTTATCTCAAGGGGGATATCTTCATTGACTCTTTCAATATGATTAGGTGCTTCCTGGATGGGTTGGTTGCACAATAGGACTGCATGAAGTTACGTGGTACAGTTAGGGAACGTTAGGCATGTGGCATAGAGCAGGGAATGGTAGGAAAAGATGCAGAAGAGGTAGTCAGGGTTTAGATCATGGAAACCTCATTGTCATGTTAAGTAGTATGAATTTTTGCTACATTCAGAAAAATATTTTATGCAATACCATAATATGCCTAGAGAGATTGGAGTGATAGGAAATCAGATGCAGATAGTTTAATCAAATGACTGATGTATTAAAATAGGAGAGAAATGCCAAGAGCCTGAATTAAATCTTAAAAGGCTAAAGAGGAAGGAATGGAGGTGAGGGCAAGGGAGGAATTGAGCATGGTGTCACAGTTCTGGGGTGACTGGGTGCTGCCATTCATTGTGATAAAGTGTGAAGGAGGGGAGCCTTTCAGATGGGAAGATAATCACAGCAGGGGTGGTTGTGCTGAATCTGAATTTTCTGAGAGACATCCAAGTGAATGTGTTCTAGAGACAACTAGATAGACAATTTTGGGACTCAGGAGAGACACTTATGCTACAGATATTATTTCGGTAGCATCATTAATATAAAGATGGACAATGGAGAGCATGTGTAAAGAGAATAAAACAGAGCTTTGAAAGAATCTTGAAGGATACCAAAGTTTGGGGTCACGCAGATGAAAAGCAAGCCACAATTGGTCTATGAAGGAATCATCAGAGAGGTGAGAGAACCAGGGACATGTCATGTCTCAGATGACCAAGAGGACAGCTCCCTCTGAATGTTGCTTTTTCCATATGGCTGGTTTCCTCAATTCCCTACCCACTTTTTCCACCAGCATAGGCCTCATTTTCTTTCTCCCTGGTTACTATTGGGTTGGGTTCCGTAACATCTTACGGAAAAACCCGAACAAACTTTTGGGCCAACCCAATACCAGATAGCAAGCCCTCTCTCAAGTCTCGACTCTACCAGCCTTAGTTCTAACTTTTAGTTCCCTTTCTGCTCCTCTATGGACGGCAACTGACGATGACCACTGCCTACAAACAACTTCACTGCCCCCAGTTCTGGCTACCTCAGCCTCTTCAAATTTAGAAGGAGTTGGTTCTTTGAAGGAGATGATGGACATATAAACCTTAGTGCTTGCAAACCTCACATGGAGAATACAGCTGTATTGGAACAGGAGGGGAAGCAAGAGGGTATACACAGGAAGGCCAAGTCTTGGGCTCAGCAGGGGAAGAATGAAGGCAGCTAAGGACATGGTTGTTCTTCAACATAATACACCAGGCCCTGTTGTCAGATGCCAAATCTTTCCAGTAGCACTGCCCCTGTACTGGGCTGAGTGATCGGCATGGAATTCTGTTGTTGGGTCACAGAGGTCAGACTCTGAGACTATCAGAGGTTCTTGACATTTTAAGGGAGCTCAGCCACCCAGGTAGTTTGGCCAAGTGTTTGAGAGTGGGCTGAGTTTTGAATAAACTTGGGGATTTTAGAGAAACATGGTTCAGAATCTAGGACGGAAGGATTTCAATGAGGCCATAGACTTCCAATAAAGTCGGGGTTTTGTTCGGAAACTCAGTGGCTAAAGACTTGGCTGTTTGAATATTTGCTAATGGATGAACTTGGAACCCAGGCAACCCCTGCTCTCTTTCTGTCTCTATTTCTCCTCTCTCTCTCTCTCTCTCTCTCTCCCTCTCTCTCTCTCTCTCTCTCTCTCTCTCTCTCTCTCACACACACACACACACACACACATGCACGCACGCACACACATAAAGGTTTGTAACCTTGTGCCCTACTAAAGGAAGACTAGATAGATGTGAATTAATTATCTATTCAACATTTGTACATCAGACCTGCACAAAGTGTGGCATGTATATTGCACTCTAAACATTATTCTCAGTCTATTGCCGCTCACACATTTTAAGTGGGTGCACAGGGAAGGGGCTGGGCTGGAATCGCAGTGTCATGTTCTTAGGGAAACCTGCTGATCACCCCAGGTGGTGGCAGAACAATCCTCAATGATAGCAAAACACCTGGAGAATGTCTTCTAAGACAGAGCTTCTCAAAACTTAATGTGTCTATGAATCGCTTGGAAATCTTGTTAAAATGCAAATTTTGATTCAGCATGTCTGGGGTGAGGGCCTAAGATTCTGCACTTCTAACAGGTTCCCAGGTGATGCCATAGCTGCTAGGCTATGAGTAGTAAGGTTTTAAAAGAATATTCTTGGTTGAGTTTCATCACACAGTTAGACCAGTAAAGTATAAAATCTACTGTCAGTAATGCCAGCAAAGAAAATCTGAACTGAGCAGCTAAGTGTGAATCGTTCTTTTCTGTCAACATCTTGTGGTTGAAAAATTAGACTGTGTAATGAAAATCTATTTTGACATTTAGTTATAAGCCATATTAATCCTTTTTTTATGATGAGATAAAATTTTGAAGCCTGTTATCTTTTACTAACAGAGTCAATGAATTACAGGTAGAAACCCCATCTCATTCTATATAACTGTCTGTAAATTGTCATGGTAAAATTTCTAGTGTAGTTCAGATTCTTTATTTAAATACTTTTTTCACACTAACAGAATAATTTGTACAGAAGACTGTTAGCTGTTTCTTTCCTTCCTTCCTCCCTTCCTTCCTGCCTTCTTCTCTCCCTCTCTCCCTCTCTCCCTCCCTCCCTTCCTAAAAGGAGAGTAGTAGCTTCCATAACTTAAGTTCATAATGAGTCTATTAATAAGGGGGAAAATCCAGAAAGCAATTTTCTAACTGGATCCTTATTGAAATTTTAATTTGAATGAGTCTTCTAATTCTGGAGAATGAATATGATTTCTGAGAATCCAAATCTTAACATCAAACATCTATATTGATAGATTCTACCAAGTAGTTGATCTATTTTTATCTCGAAAGACTTCAACACTTAAATATTTAGTTGTTTGCAGCCTGCTGTGGGCTGAGTATATCAATGATGTACCACGATTCTGAAGAACAGTTGATTCTAAAAATTCACCCCTTTGTCCAATATTACCATAAGTGATGTTCTGAAGAAGACTAATTCTGTGAACCAGATTATTATTCCCCAAAGGGGAATTCTGTGGTTATATAAGTTTGGATTCTTTAACCCTCTCTTAGACATCCACAAATTAGAAAAATTCTGAAAATCAACCTGTTGTACTCTACCACAGTATTTTCTCAAATTTGTTTGTCCACAGAGTACACTTTGGAAAACGTTTCCCCTTTCGATTTTCAATCTTTTTCCATATTGATTAAATTTTTGGCTTGAGGAAGACCTGGACAGGATGTCATTCCTTCTCTCATCAATAAAAAAGAAAGCCTTCAGAGAAAGTCACATGACTTTCTCTGAAGTTTTTTTGGAAAACCAGGACATTCTGAGCTGTGTTGGCCAAGGGGATGTCTACCAAGGGAGGATGGAGTGGTCAGGATACAATTAGACCTGTCCCGATTAGTCACCTGGCTGGCACACCAGATGAATGTCAGAGAGCTATGAACAAGGAGTGAAAGTGAGGATGGCTTCTGGGAAGGCAACTAGCAAAGCCTAGAGGAGATTTTTCTTAAAAAATGTTTTTACCACCTCCACCCTTTTCATTCTGGTTCAAGTCACCATCTTTTCTCATTTCTTTAAAAGCCTTTTTACTGGTGCTTCCACTCTTGTCTCCTTACCATCAATTCTCCACATAGCTGTTGGAGTGATCATTTAAAAACATAAATCAAGTCATGTTACTTCCCTGCTCAAGCCCTTCCAGTGGGTTTCCATTTCATTTAGCACAATGAAATACAGCTCCTTGGTCACGGCTAACAGATCTTGTGAATTTCTGTAACCTCACCTCATGCTTTGTTCAGTTCATTCTAGTCCTGGCCTTTTTGCTGCAAGTTACACAGAAATGCTAGACTTTTTTTTTTTTTTTAATTTTAAAAATTTATTTATTTTTGGCTGCATTGGGTCTTTGTTGCTGCACGTGGGCTTTCTCTAGGTGCGGTGAGTGGGGGCTACTCTTCATTGCGGCGTGTGGGCTTCTCATTGCGGTGGCTTCTCTTGTTGCGGAGCACGGGCTCTAGGCACGTGGGCTTCAGTAGTTGTGGTGCATGGGCTCAGTAGTTGTGGCTTGCGGGCTCTAGAGTGCAGGCTCAGTAGTTGTGGCTCACGGGCTTAGTTGCTCCACGGCATGTGGGATCTTCCTGGACCAGGGTTCGAACACATGTCTCCTGCATTGGCAGGCGGATTCTTAACCACTGCACCACCAGGGAAGCCCTAGACTATTTTTTAAATCTTGTGTCCTTGGTACTTTCTATCATCTGCCCATACATTTCTTTCTTCAGATTTTCACATGACTTGTTCCCTTATTCCCTGCTATGGTACCTCCTCAGGGAGAACCTCCTTGATCAGGCTCTCTAAGACACCTGCTTTATTGTTTTGATATATATTTTTTGTCATATACTTTTACATTTGTCTATTTTCTGCTGCCTCCACTAGGATATGAAAACATGAGCTGCTCTTGTCTACCTCTGTGTGCTCAGCACTTAGAACAGTGCGTCACATAGTGTCTTGAAAATATGTGTGGAATGCATGAACAAAATCCATAAAGTTAAAAGAGAAAACCATCATGGCCATTTAAAAGAGAAAGCGGTGGGTTGTTTGTAAAGAACATTACAGAGTAATAGAAATCATTTGGAAATCACAATGGGAACTCTGAATAGCAAAGTTCTTGCTGATATCTTTGATCTCTTTAAACCCAGGGATGAGGCTAAATTCACTGAGTGTTAGCAAGGCTAAAAAAATTGCATTTTTAGTATTTATAGGATGGATAAACAACAAGGTCCTATTGTATAGAACAGGGAACTGTATTCAGTATCCTGTGATAAACTATAAAAGAAAAGAATAAGAAAAATAATATATATGTATAACTGAATCACTTTGCTGTACAGCAGAAATTAACACAACACTGTAAATCAGCTATATTTCAATAAAATTTAAAAAATTGCACTTGCAAAACTTGATTTTGTGTCTTTGACTCCATTTGAACCCCCATCTGGGCCTTCTGCTGACACCTCTTGCATCTACAACACTATCATGTTGATAAGGGAGGGCTGCCTATGAAGATTTAAGGTTGGAGCACTGATCCTTAGAGAATACCACAGATTGAAATGGACCAAAAAAAACCCCAAAAAATAACGTCCCACCTCAAAAACCCACCTCTGAATTAGACAGGATCTAAGCTGTCTTCTACATATTAGGTTTTGAATTCATTTTCCACTTAGCCCAAACTAATCCTTCCCTTACATTCAAATTCTATTTGCAAGACTCTTCCTTAACATATATACACTACCAAATGTAAAATAGATAGCTAGTGGGAAGCAGCCGCATAGCACAGGGAGATCAGCTCGGTGCTTTGTGACCACCTAGAGCAGTGGCTTACGGAGGGTGGGAGGGAGACGCAAGAGGGAGGAGATATGGGGATATATGTATATGTATAGCTGATTCACTTTGTTATAAAGCACAAACTAACACACCATTGTAAAGCAATTATACTCCAATAAAGATGTTAAAAAAATAATAGGTTAAAAAAAAAAAAGCCACACGGCTGAATAAACAGGTGATAGAGTGTACAGATACTAGGGTTATTAGACATGAATCTTAAAATAATCATGATTAGTACCTAAATGAAATTAGACTTTCAAGAATCACACTTTAAAGAATCAGAATTTCAGCAGAAACCTGGAAATTATAAAAAAGGAAATAAAACTATAATTTTTAAAAAAAGACTCTTCCTTAAAAAAATCTTCTCAGACCTTAAAATTCAAGTCTAGATTATTCATAAATTTAACAGATAATTTTATCTGGGCTGTGCATTGTTTCACATACACAGAAACCAGATTAATTTTCCTTATATGCAAGAACATTTTGAGTTAGATAGATGATGTTGTCAGACCTTAATACTTGGCCTGATTTCTGTTCAAACCAGAATTTTTAAAGCTTATGGCTTATCTATCATACCTTGTTTCTTACAGTACATATTAAATTCAAGGAGCAAGATTTATACTAGAAGTTAGATTGGAAATCTGGAATTGATTAAAGACATTCATTTTTAACTTATGGCCTTAGTCCCAGAAATTTTATATGAGCAATGTAAAGCATTCCAAGCTAAGAGAAAAATTGGATTAAAATGAATATGAGGTTATTTTTCAAAAGGCTTTGTAGTTATGTCAATGACCTGATGATAAATGTTCAAGTAAAATCTGCACCGTGAAGAAGGCTTTCCACATATTCACAGCAGCCTGGGCACACCACAGTCTGCTTTTGGACAGTAGACACAGAAATGTAGCATGAGCCAAGGCTGACTAAGACATAGCTATGGCAGGGACTGCTGGCTGTTCATCACAGTTCATTCTCCCCTTAAAGTAATACAGCTAAGCTAGGGATGTGACCACAAAGCAGGGGCTATCTTTTCTAGCACTGTCACTCGTCCCCCAAGTCTCTCCTCTAAATATGGCTCTGTGACTTCATTCTCACCAGGAGAAAGTCACTGGAAGTGCTGCATGCCTCTTCCAGTCCTGGGACTTCAAACATTGTGCATATGATCCTTCAGGCACTTTCTCCCTCAAAAAGCTGGAAAAAACTCCAACCTTCCTTAGAAAATATTCCTTATGGGGTAGGGGAAACACCCCAGATGATAATTGGAGAAGAAGGCGGAAGAAGCCTGGATATCGGAAGCATATGCAGGATAGCAGGATAGCAGCCTGCTTACTTGGCCCACATTGATATGTGAAGAGGAAATAAAGTCATTTTGAAGACTTTCTATCGTTAAGACTCCCCGGGATAGCATTAGAGCAGCTTAGTCTTTTACACTACATAATACAGGGGTCAAAGCCATCTTTGGTGCTTCCTCCTCTTTCAGGTTCTGCTCTGTCTTCATGATGCCTTTTCATTCACCCGGACTCTCAGAAGCTACGTGTACGTGCGCTCTGTTCCGGGATCCTTCCTTCATGCTCTCGGCTTGTTTGGCATCTAAGACCTGAGTCCTGTTGCATTTATTTTTAGCCATCTGACACTTTCAAAAAACTCTGATAAACTCAGTCAGTTTTTAGAAGCTTATAGGCCATTACTTCTCTGAAAGGTACTTATTTTTCCTAAGAGTTGTGACTTAATATAAATTGAAGGATTTTTTTTCTCTTGGCAGAAGTTCAAGCAGAAGCCCACAGACCATTCCAGAGTCTGTCCAGTTAAATTCTATAATTCTAGACCTCCCCTCGTGTATGAAAAGGAAAGAACCTTTGCCTCTCAGATTCTCAGGCTACAGCCAAGCTCAGGCTCCCCTCTCAAGACAGAAAGAGAGCCGAATGGGAGGCCAGACCCTTCATCTCATCTCTTCTCCACTGTTTCTCTAGGTGGCTAGAAGTAAGAGATGATCCCAATTTTTAATCTGAGAAACAGGCTTAATTAATAATATCACATGGTCATGAACTGCATAAACATCAATGACTACCTGCTATTTCTAAGCAGACTTAACCAATGAGATTGTGTGACTCAATTTAGGTTTTAGAGGTTTCCATTTACTTGTCTCAATGTATTAGACATTCAAAGTTTCTTAGATTCTCCAACTTTATCAGTCTTTGTGAGGCAAAAAGTGAAAGAATTTGTAGACAGCACTGATCAAAGGAAGTTCATGTTCCCTTGGGCACCTTTACCGGAAATTGGAGAATAACAGGTGCTCATCTCATGACAGTCTTTATAACACACTTTACAGTGCTTGTCAAAAGCTGGGTGCTACTCTTCAGCGGGACACGACATAACTTACTGGGTTATGGTCAACATACAAAAAATAGGATGAAAAGAATAGAATAGTAAAATAGTGCTTTAGCTATAATTCCAATAAGTACTGTTTTGTGAAATTTAGTTTCAATTATATATAAATGTGAGGGTGTGTGTGTGTGTGTGTATTAGTATACTGTGTCATGATGCAAAACTGTATTTCTTACTCTTAAAAACAAAGCCTTTTCAAAGGCTTAATTCAGCGCATCGGCTCATTTTGGAAACAGGATGGCTGCTCTACATGGGCACTGTCTATGGCCTTAGTGTCACTGAATGGAGTCTCTTGACTTGGTCTTGAAAGTGCTTCAGTGCCACGGAATTGTAAACTACATATTTACGTACCAGAGAGTCAGCTCCAAGGCCATCCTTTTGCAAAATTATTTAATTCTTTCTGATTCTATAAAAATCAATCTCCAAATCCCAACAATGTTCTGGTTTACTAAGAATAATGTCAGAAAAGAAAAGAAAATGACGCCACAATATATATTTATGGTTACTAACTGAATTAAACACATGGAATAAACACGTGGCCTCTAATTTTAAATTTCCTTAATCATAGACAATCTTATGTTGTACTTTCTCACAGTACCATGCAGTTTCTTACCAAGAAAGCTGCAATGTACAGCTGAACAATGTAGATGATGGATTATTTACTGCAGTAAAAGGAATTTGGTCAGCTTTATGCACAAATTCATTTGTAGATTCTGCTACAGATTATCTTTTGAGGTAATAATGTTAGGGAAACATTTTCATTCTAATTACAAAAAAGTATTACTTGGTAGAACTCAAATACCTTAAAGTAAATTGTGGACTACATTTAGATTTTAGATTTTTATGTATAGAATTATTTATATTCCAGATGAAATACTTAGAGCTAGATGCATTTGTTTAATTATTGTACATATTAAAATGTATAAAATATTTGCCAATACACTCAAAAACATAAATCAAGGGAAAGGAGAAATTCCTGATTGCCTTAGTTAGAAATACTGACACACTAGTTTATCTTACGAATGATCATATCCAGTAGCTTAACTAATAACCTGCACCATTGTCTATTCTACAGTGAAAAGAAAATTTGAGCACAAACATGACTGAACAATGAGCAGATGAAAATGTTTACATTGTTCTAAAAAATGGTTTCTTTTAACTCTAAATATTCTGCTTTTCAGAAATCAGTCTTCTAAGAATAACCTGTAAACTCATTAATTTGCTCAAAAGTACCAACTTTAAAAATGAAAAAAAGGGCTTCCCTGGTGGTGCAGTGGTTGAGAGTCCGCCTGCCGATGCAGGGGACACAGGTTCGTGCCCCGGTCCGGGAAGATCCCACATGCCGCGGAGCGGCTGGGCCCGTGAGCCATGGCCACTGAGCCTGCGCGTCCGGAGCCTGTGCTCCGCAACGGGAGAGGCCACGGCAGTGAGAGGCCCGCGTATCGCAAAAAAAAAAAAAAAAGAAAAAAGGTAAAATATCAAAGCTCATGTCTTAAGAATAGCTTATAATAATTTTATTCTAATATGGTGCTCTTAATACTTCAGTCAAGAGCTCATTATTGTATATTTGAAAGCTTTATGAAACTGCTTTACCTTTTTCCTATATAATACTATTGAAAATGGTATTCAAATAAGTTATAGGCTTCATGTATCCACTAAAATTTCACCATAAAATAAATCATTTGGGGCTAAGACACAGTTTCTGTGAGCAGAGAAATATCTAAAAATATGCAAAAAATAAAAAGGGCAAAGAAAACGAGTATTTTTCAGGCTTCTATAAAATATAATGTGCGATTATTCAGTTTTGGCCTACGGTGCAGTTTATCTTTTTGCATGATCATCTGAGGAGAGGGAAAGGCAGGGAGGAAGGGTAGTGGCTTGGTAAGCAAATGAAGAATGCCCTGCTTGGCGCTGTTTTGAAGCACTTGAGAAGTTTGCAAACACTGTAATTGCAACACAAAGGCCACCCCTACTCAGCTCGACCTTTGATATGAAAACTACAGATCGCTTCTTCCTTTAATAAAGCAGCATCTCTAGAGAGCAACATTTGGGTCCTGCTGGTTTGGGAGTTAACACCTTTCTCCTTTTTCAGAGGACATTTTCCTCCTAGTAAATTTGGATCACAGGTGGTTTTACTGCTTTGCCTTGCGGCTCCTTTGCAAGCCACCAAGCAGCTTTAGTGCACTGGCCTCCCAACCCAGTGAATCATTAAAACAGGTGGGGGTCAGATGGGTGGGTACATGAAGGGATTTCCAAAACTGGAGATTTTATTTCCATCCCTTAAAAAAAAAATCCCTTAAGCTGCCTTTGAACTTTGAAAGATAATTTTTGGATTATCGTTTTCTTGTTATTTGCAAGGTGTGAACAGTGGCCATGCTATATCCATGAGCTGTAAGCTTAGTGGTATGTAATAATTTTGTGGAAAATATTCTGTGGCCTCCCAAATAAATAGGTACACGTAAAGTCAATTTACCCTCTAGAAAATGCTATCTTTAACAATTTGACACTGGACTGAGTCCCAAGTATTCAAGGACTCAAGCAACTCCAATGACCAGCCCAAGGAGGAACTTGGCAAACAGAAATTTTCTATGGAAAGACTGGCCTCAGTGTATCAGGAAAGGGATGGCACACCAATAGGGTAAATGAAGAATATTTAATCAAGGGACTACCTAACAGTGTGAGGTCAGGGTTACAGGTAGGTAAAAAGTGGCAGAGCGCCAGTATCACCACTAGACCTGAAAGGCAAGGTGAGGAAAGCAGTTACTGGGACCCGGAGAAAGAGGGAGCTCCAGCTGATGAAGAGCTACACCATTGGAGGCTTTTCCCAATTGAGAAACCAAGCTGCTGACAGCCCACCATCTGCTATGGAAGAAAATCCCCAACTTCCTTCCCCTGAGCTCTCTAATCTTCTCCGTGCCTGTGTCTCTGTTACAAAGCTTAAAAACTTTCCAAAGGGCAAATGAGTTCCTCTCAGGTCATAGGTCGAGGTTGAAATGAGGTTTTTTTAGAGGTCAGGTCTCTTCTTAGGTCATGTAGTTTCTCCTGCACATAAAGAAACTAAAAAAAAAAAAAAAAAACTAAAAGAGAAGTTTGTAGTCTTTCTCTATTCTTTCAATATCTGAATGATTTTGTGGCACATACTTCATGTTTATTGGAAAAAAAGTCCCTCGTTTGTTCTCTAGTTTTTCATATAAAACACATATGCAAATATTTGGAAATGAAATCCTATGACTCATCTCTTTCTCTTGTAATTACGCTCCATAGATGTAGAAAATAGTTTATTTTCCCCTTTGAAGTGTGATACAGGGTTGAAAGTGCAGTTTCTCTGGAAATGAGTACTTGCCTGAGGGGTTACATGCGTTCTACACATCCTGTGCTCTTGAGCTCTGTCACCCTCCTGGTCATAGTTTCCCTCATTCACTTTCTCTGGGTAAGGCTTTATTTACCCAGATTTGTCTTACAGCCAAATACTAATTTTATGGTTTTGATAAGTGTCTAATCCATATCTACATCTCAGTGGTAACAGGATGTTAAGCAGGGCTCTTCCTGTTTGGGTTTTAGCTGAGACCCAAACCAGAGGTGACAAGCGTGCTGCCACCTCACAGTTGAGGTGCTGACTAGCGGGACTTGTACAGGAGGGGCTCTTGCTTCCATCAGCTAACCATCTGATTCCAGCGTATAAAGCTTGAAAAGCTCAAGAGAGAAGAAGGGGTTTCCGAGAGGATTCTTTAGAGAGAGAGAGGCATCAGAATACTTGTGGTTCTTTCTGGTGAGAGAGGGTCGAGAGGTACATCTTTGTTTCCTCAAGTGAGAGGGGTTTTAAGGCCACACAGAGACTTTCATAGGTACGCCATGGAACTATGGAAGTACGGTAGACTGCAGTCATGCCTGAAAGCCTCATGAGGACAGGTGTCTAGCTGAAGTGGCCCACAGTGACGGAGGAAAGCACTGCTCTTGGAAGTAACTGCATGGCCCACAGACAGAGGCCCACACGGGGAGCCACGTACAAGTGCTGTCTGAGTGGTTTGGGGGGTTCTTCCCAACAAGGCTTTGGAGGGTCAAGGAGGCCTCGTCACAAAGAGCCCGGATGTGACCTCCAGAGACTAAGAAGTTGCGGAATGTAAATGAGACATCTCTAGTGATGTGGGATCTCAGAAGAACCCAAGAAAATATCCATAAAAGAGTCACTGTAAACACCTGCCAAATGCAGAGAAGTGAAAAGTCATGGACGTTTCAGCGGGGAGGGAAAGAGCTAGGTCCACAAAACAGCTGTGAATGGCTGGGGGAAGAAAAAGAATAAAGTTCTTCTGTGATTTGTAAATATAAGTTTTACTTTGTTTAAAAAAAAAAAATGACTCAAATCTCCTTACATGTAGTGGGCATTCTTTTGTCAGGTGGAGAGAGCCTATGGAGGTCCTTTACAAAATGCTGTGTCCTACGCATCACACACACGTACACAGACTCCCAACATCTGAACGCTACAGAACACTTCTCTATGGATTTCAAGCATCCTTTCTATTAATTAACAAGAATTTGTTACAGGCAGTGTGCAGAAAACACTAGTGCAATAATTGGAAATCTGTGTTTCAGCTAGGTGGTGATTTACAATAAACAAGGACTTGGAATTTTCTTGACTGCTCTTCAAATATATGCCTCTGATCAGAGAGGGGTCACACATACATAATGCAGTTTCTACCTCTCTGTCCTCTGTCCTTATAGTCTTTTCTAAGACTCAGAATTTAGGCAACAGCTCACACACACACACACACACAAAAACAAAAACAAAAACAACCTCAGGCCTTAGAGTGCTTCTCTTTGTGCCAGAACACATTCTTTGGGGTCAGAAAAGGGTGTTCTCCCTCGAGAAGACACATTTCAGCCCCATCCTATAAACCCTCTTCTTAAAACACTTCTCTTCAAGTGTTATGACCTCACTGTAGCCTCTAAGTCCTTTCATATGTCTCCCTCAAATTCCCCTTTCCAACTTCCCTATTCTGGTAAATGACAGAACTATTTTCCCTAGTGACCAGTATCAAAATCATAGTCATGTTTTACTTCTTCTTCTGCTTTGCCCTTAATGTCCAAGCATCCCTCTTTATATTTTCCAAACACCTCCCACAGCTATACCTTTCTTTGCAGTCTTATAAAGTGTCACCTGTTGCCTCAATTTGTTCGGTCTTCAAAATTGTTTTTTCAACTTCCAGTTCTCCCCTCTTCTGGTTTATCCCACTCACAGCAGGAAAATTACTCTCGCTAAAACACAACTTCTGTCTGTCCCTCTGTTGCTTAAGAACATTCTGTGGCTTACCACTGCCCTCGGAATAAACATAAAATTCGGAGCAAAACTATAACATCATCTATGATGCCGCTTCTCTTCACCTCGTCAATTATATACTTCACTCCCACTCTGTAAAATGCCTTCATGTCCTCAAAGGCAATTTCATTCATTCACTAAAAAATGCTTGCAATTCTGCTAGGTGCTGGGGATGCATCAATGAAAACGAAAGCCCCAGTCCTGGAGCACACATCACTGGAGTCTAGAGGGACATGCGCACAAGAAAACAAGTTTCACTCTGGGAAGTACAATATACTATTGGATAAGAGAGGCGCATAATATCCAGGCGTGGATTATCAAGAGAAGGCTTCTCAAAGGAAGTGACATTTACCCTGTGGCTTGAAGGCAAAGCAGCAATTACCCAGGTAGAGAGTGGACAAGCAGTGCCCCAAGAAGAAGGCAAAGACTGTGTGAAGGTCCAGAGGTGAGACTGAGCATGGTCTGTTCAAGTAACTGAAAGAAACTCTGCTCTGTTGGAATTTAATATAGTGGTGCCTAAGAAAGAAGAGAACAAATTTGGAAAGCCAAGACAAAACATGTAGACTACATTCTAAGAAAAATGTGGAGCTACTGGACATTTTTAAAGAAGGAAAATATAATGAGAAGATTTATCCAAGAAATTACACTCTGGCTGAAGGTGCAGAATGGGCCAAGAAGGGATGCAGAGGACCAGGGAAAAAGCCACTTCTAGACCTAAATGTAAGTTTATGGTAGCCTAGACTTGAGTAGTGGGAGTGAGGATAGATGTAAACCACTGAAATTAGAAAGTGCTTGAGATAAAAATGATAGGGGTTCTCATTAGCTGTGAAAATGGTAAGTCAAGTTGAAAACCAGATTTCTTTTTTGGGCAATTGTAAGAATGACGGTCTCATTTACTAAAATAGGAAACATAAATGGAATGGATTTGAGATTAGAGAGGCTGGTTTAATTTTTGACAAGTTGATCTGGAGGTGTCTATGAGACTTCTAAGTGAAGCAGCACTATAGACAGACAAGGAAGTGGGCATGAAGCTCAGGAGAAAGGGCTGGGGCCAAAATATAGTCTTAGGAATTGTGAAGGTGGTGGTGAAAGCAACAGGAATAGATGAGGCCACCCAAGGGCACTGAGAGGAAAAGCAGCCTTTGAAGAGCCATAGCCCTGAAGAGCACCAGCATTTTTAAAAGGCATAGAAGGGCTTCCCTAGTGGCGCAGTGGTTGAGAGTCCGCCTGCCGATGCAGGGGACACGGGTTCGTGCCCCGGTCCGGGAAGATCCCACATGCCGCGGAGCGGCTGCGCCCGGGAGCCATGGCCGCTGAGCCTGCACGTCCCGAGCCTGTGCTCTGCAATGGGAGAGGCCACAACAGTGAGAGGCCCGCGTACCGCAAAAAAAATAAATAAATAAAAGTAAAAAAATAAAAATAAATAAAAAGGCATAGAAGGTGCAAAAGAAGTTGAGGAAGAAGACAAACAGATTGCAGTGGCATCAAAGGGCCACAAAAAGGAGAGCTTTCAGAAGAGGCCAACATTTTTCAGTGCCATTAAGAGCCTAAGATAAAGCTGCAAAGCTGCACAGTAGGTTTGGCACTGAGGTTGTGCTGGCTGTCACCTGTGTCCCCAGCCTTCTTCATCTTGCTCCATGCCCAGGAGTTTGCCCAGTGTGGATGGCCCCCGTTAACTCTATCCTATCTTCTGTTGGAGTTAGACCAATGGTGGGCACTGGTAGAAGATAAGAAGGAGGGAAGAAGGGAGGAGAGGATATTTTCCCCTCGGCTTCTTCTTTGTGGATTTGCTTCCTTGACCTAAGGTCACAGTTCCTGTCAGGTAGTTCTCTGCTCACCCCTCTTGGGGTAGGTTGGGAAAGAGCTTCCTGCATTTATTAGCTCTGGAGTATCAGGCTATCCCTTGAGGGTTCACTGTACTCTACCAATGGATTTTTATTGTCTTTTTAAAATAATTAATTAATTAATTAATTAATTTGTGGCTGTACTGGGTCTTCCTTGCTGCATGAAGGCTTTTCTCTAGTTGTGGCGAGAGGGGGCTACTCTTCGTTGCAGTGTGTGGGCTTCTCATCGCGGTGGCTTTTCTTGTCGTGGAGCATGGGCTCTAGGCCCGTGGGCTCAGTAGTTGTGGCTCGCAGGCTTCAGGAGCTGTGGCACGCGAGCTCTAGAGCGCAGGCTCAGTAGTTGTGGCGCACGGGCTTAGTTGCCCCACGGCATGTAGGATCTTCCCAGACCAGGGCTCGAACCCATGTCCCCTGCATTGGCAGGCGGATTCTTAACCACTGAGCCACCAGGGAAGTCTCTGTCTTTTTTTTTTTAAATTACATTCTCTTCAAATTATCCCAGCTTGAATGTCCCACCTCTTTTCTTTCGGAAACTTGATTGACACAATGGTCATTTGAGACTTTGCTGGGAGGCCTTTCTGGGGTGTGGTGGAGGCAGAGGCCAAATTACAGATGGATCAGAGTGTAAGTGGGAGGCGAGGAAAAGGTAATGGTAAGGAGAGCAGTTTTTCTAAAAGATTGGCTATTAAAGGGTTCAGATAGAAGGGATAGGGACCATAGAGAGACATCCAGAGAGGTTTTATGGATTTTTTCTTGACGTGATCACCAAATTATTTGTGAGAATAAGTCAGTATAGGAAGAGACGTTGAGGATACAGTGAAAGAAAGAAGCACTGGAGCATGGTCCCCTAAGAAGTAATATGACCCCCACCAATAGAAGGGTGAATCTGAGGCAGAAGGAAGGGAGGCACATATGGCTGGCACACAGGGGAGTCTGTACTATGAATGGGAGACTGAGGCTATTCTACCTTGATGGCTTCTCTTTTCCTTGTGAAGTTGAAAGTAAGGTACCTGATGAAAGTGAGAGTGATGAGGTTGCAGATTTTAAAAGAAAAGAGAAGTTCTAAGTATTTTGAAAAAATAGGATTATCAGAACTCTTTGAGAAGTCAGTTGAGTCTGAAAATCATGCATTTAGGCTCGCACCAATGTGTAAGTTTGTTTGAAATTTCCCCGGAGGCACTGAGCAGTGTGGGTTCTTTCAGAAAAGGTGAAGAATTAGACTGGGCCAAGGCTGGGTTTTTCCATATACTTAAACTGAAGGACAATCGGAGAAGAGGGTAGAGGGATTAGGAAGCAAGCATTTGAAATAATGGAGCATAGAATTTAATTTGGATAGAGAAGGTAGTGAAAGAGAGAAGGGTCTAGTCAAGAGACTAAATGTCCCAGAGAGACTGAAGACAGACATGGTGGGGCTAATAGAGTGGGACTGGTGATCAGAGAGCTGATGCTTGAACTTAATATTTCAGTAGAGCCCTTCTGAATACGGACAAGGTCCTGGATGATGGCTGATGTGGAGAAAATATAAAGGTCCTTGGACATTAGCCTTGATGGGTGATCCATGGGATAGATGGTTGCCATTCCTCAGGTAATGTCTTCTTTGCATAACCTGACTTTCTTTTTCAAGCATATTATTTATAATTAATGCCTCATATGCCATTTATCAAATTGCTGTAAATCACAAATATACATAGTAATATTTAAATGTGAGAGGGTTATTCTTCACAATTCCAGTTTTGAGTCATTTAAATCCTTTACTTAAACATATTAACTTCAAAAATATCTTTTTAAAAAGAGAAAACAGGTGGGTTTCTTAAACCAGGCTGCCCAGAAAAGTTCCTCATTTGGTTTTCTAATTACAAAAGCACAGAAGGAAGGTTTGGTTTGAAGTTTTAATTTACCAGAGCTATACCGGATTAGTTTTTCTACATGCAATCCAGTATTTGACAGTTGTTAAATATTTGCTTTAACCATGAATTTATTTTGAGTACAACACAATTGCACCTACTATCTCTGCATGACTCTTTTAGGAATTGCCATACACTCATAATATTTAACTAGAACAATGAATGATTTAAAAATAGAAAATGCACAAATTACTGTACTCCCTTGGAAACACATAAGCTCTGACAGAAAGTGGAATAAAGTGGTTGTACAAAGAGCTTCAACATAATTTTTTTCAAAAAACCTTTTCTTTTTGTTAGCTTGAAATATATTTAACTCTTCAGTGGGATCTCTTTGGAATACACACTCAAAATCCAGTACTGTGCATCAAGCCTATGATAGTGGGCCTTAACTTTTTTCCCTTTGAAATAGTAAGTTATTATATAATAATGATAATAAAGATTCACATCTTTGAAATTCATAGACATGTGCACACATTTATGTATATGGACCTGTGTATAAGTTTGTCTATATACATATGTGTGTGTCTATCTTTCAATTTAGCTTTAGATCTAGATATATATCTAGATATAGATATATACTTATTATATACTTATTCTGATCTTGGTATAAGAAGGTGACACTATTACATTGGATAAAAAGTTGTGATGGTCATTTTAAACTGGAAGCATCCTCTTACTCAGTTTATTATGTGACCAAAGAGTAACTTAGGTGATGGAATAAGGATACAGTGGGTTTCTGGCTGGAAATAAAGATACAGTGTGTCTTGGTGCCAAGAAAACAGATATGTTCAATTGAACAAACATGAACTTGGTCTCATTAACTTCATGATATAAATCACTGTGACAACCATTCAGTCATTCATGAAACATTTATTGGAGGTCCACTCTGTGTTAATCCCTGAAGATAAAGTAAGTAAGATATGGGATTTGCCTAATACGGATTGGGTTTGTAACTGATCGATTTTATTTAATGTCTTGTGTTTTATTTGTGGAAAAGATATATATTCATCCTGGAAATGTTTTTTATAAACCAATGTATGCCAAGAATTTTTTAAAATTTTAGTAGTTTTTAGTTATAAATTACACTGATTCTCATACATCACTCCTATTTACTTTATGAAAACTATGTCTTTCTATGTTGTCCTTTCTATGACCCACAGCATATTTTGTTGATTATTTATATTTTCTTCAAAGTCTTACAGATTATTATTGTATTTCATAGCATTTCTTTTGATCCTAGGAAAAAAATATTTGTAATTACCAACAAATACTAAGATTTAAATGTAAAAACTCTCCATGTCTATGTATATAAGCTGAATTTTAGAAGAATTAGAAGAAAAATGTGGATATTCCAACTATGGGGTTTTGCTTTGATTCATAAATTGTTTTCCCCTCAACCATTACAAACTACAGATGCTACAGATGTGACCAAACACTGAGCGTTAAGCAACTAAAACTGTTCAAGCATGATTCCTGCTTTGTTACCTTTCAAAACCTGTAACAATCCTCTACTCATCAATAATCTTCTGCAATGACAGATTTTCTGACCATTTCCAGGTGCATTTGAGGAGCCAGAATATAATATTTCTATATTAATGACAATGATTAAAGCACTAACTTAAATTATAATTTGTTTAGGAAATATTTGAAATATGTAAAGACTACCAATAATCTTATTTATTATGCTAGCTAGTTAAATACCTAATTTTTTAATTGCTAATCACATTGATTTTAAATACCAAAGATTTGGTTATTCATTTACATATTCATTAAAAACATTTTACAACATCCTCAAAAATTAAGTAATATCCCTACTACTTCAATGCTAGCCACTGAGTGTACAGTGGTAAGTAAATAAGAGTCCAGACACTCACGGAGCTTCTAGTCTGAGGCTGTATTATTCAGCCTTGGGTGCTTGTTAGAAGTACAGATGTCTGGGCCTTTGTTCAGAAGATATGGGATTTGGACTAGGAAACTGCATTTTTTAAAAAATCATCCCAGGAGATTTTGAAGCACATTCTCAAGTCTCCTTTTGATGGCTAGTCTTTGAGAGTAGATCTTTTGAAATGTTTATCAGATCATCATTCTTCTACTTAAAACCATCCAACAGCTGCCTGCTGAGTTTAAAAATTTCCAAACTGCTTAGCACAGCCCCTGCCTTCTTCTTTAACCTCCTTTGGCCAAGCTTTTCCTAATTGGTGAAACCGATTTTACTGGCTTGCTCTGTTCCTGAAAGCCAGCAACCTCATACTGTGCTCAGGGCCTCTGCCTTTACTATTCCCTCTGCTTGGAATCCACTTCCTCTATATTTTCTCATCATTCAGACCTTGACTCAAACACCACCTCCTCATTGGCTTTTCTAGTCCACTCTTACCCTGGGATTCTCTACCAAATGCTTCCTACAATTGCCTGATATGACACATCTGAGCAACGTGTAAAATAATGGATTTATAGGACTCACTCCACATGTCATCAATCTCCAAGCCCAGGAATCTGCATTTTTGACAAGGCACGTAGGTGAGTCTTATTATCAGGCAAATCTGGAAAACTGCACTACCAAATGTTCTAATTATCATTTTCACAGACGCTATCACTGTCAGAAAGGAGCTTTGTCTGGGTGAGAGCAGGAACTTTAGGTTATTCCATTCTCTGCTCTCAGGACTTGTACATGGTCTGGGCACCTTGTAGAAATGGCTTAATAACTGTTTCTTGACTGAATGGATGAAACACAGGTCTAGGGGAATCTCCCCATCTGGTGTTTACATGGAAATAATTGGCACTATTTTTAGGGTTTAGCTATTGTTGTTAAAGATGGAGTTTAATTTTTAAAGGTTGATGTCAAGTGATTTCAACCTTCCTTGAGCCACAAAAGTATCTGTAGTTTGATACCAAAATAAAAATCTGAAATTTTTATTGTTCTTCCAATGGCTATGTTGATACTCGAGTGACCTCCAAGGAAACTCAGTCTTAGATTTGATGGTTGTTCAAAACGAAGTGATCACTGACATCCAACTGAAGTGTCAGAATACCTAAGTAGTTATATTTTTAGGCTGAATTATAGAGGTTAAAAAAATGAGAAATATATGATAGCTAGAATACAGTTAGTTGCAAAGAAAAAGAAATCTACGCGTACAGATACTGGTTTAGAAGATTTCCATAACAGGATGTTTTTGTCTACTATAGCCAAGTAACCCCTTTAAACCTTTCAGCTGGTTGTTTATGACTCATACCCATAAGGCCCCAAAGACCAGCTCCTCTCAGCCAAAGAAGATTATCAGTGGAATAGACAAGTTTTTCTCAGTGTGAACTTGCATTGCATATGCGCCCTTCATTGTTGTAACAACATGAACACACCTGAGAGAGGGAGAGGGGAACAGGCAACTATTTGTGATAGTTGGTGCACCCTAACTACAGTGCAAAACACATGTTGTTTTGCTCGCTATCTTGGTCAAATATTTGATACCCTTAATGAACACTCAGAAGAATCTCTCAACTCCCAAAGGGACTATAACTTCTGAATTCCCTTCGGTTAATCATATTGAAGAAGTTCAATAATTATTTGTTAGTTAATGAAATAGTCTTAACTGATTGAACAAAGTGTTTTCATTAAGTTAAGTAAAAAACATTTTTCTACTATCTTTACTCCCTAGCTTAATATTACTAATAAGCATAAGATGACACTTGATAATGCTTTCAAATCTCCTATAGAACCTGATTAAGGCAAAAGAAGTAAACAAACAAAAAAAAGCAAAACTAAACACAAACACACACAAAGAATTCAAACAGCTCAGCTATTTTGTTAAAATTCATGATTTTCAGTTTGTTTTCTCTCTTTTCTCAGAAGAGATGTTGATGTTAGTTTGAAAGATATTACTCATCAAAATTGTGGCCCAATATAATATCTCTATTAAGTTGAATCTTAAAGCCCTCCTAGACACTTCGGATCTAGCTTCTTTTTAGAAGTCTCTATAGCGATTTGAGGCTTATTTGTTAAATGTGAGAGAGGAAACAGTGACATAAATTAATAAATAGACACACAAAATATTAGTATATGATTTCAAAAGATTACACTGAAAATAATCTTGGCCCTACACAGATTTAGTAGCACCTATCGATTAGGGAGGAACACGGTGAATGACTAAAAGGTCTGAGAAGGTAGATTTTGGAGTCAGAAAGTTTTCTGTTTTATCACTCACTACTGATTTTCTGCCGTCATCTTGGGAAGAAGCTTAGTTTTCTTAAGCCTCAGTTTCCTAATCTGTAAAATGGGGATACGACTTAATTCCTGAGGATTTTCTGAAAATTTAATTAGATAGTGTTTATTAAACTGCTCAGGAGGGGCCTGGTATAGAAAAGGGCTCAGGAAATTGGTGCCATTATTTAAATTAGTTTAAAATTCTATGAATTCTCCACCTTCATTTTGGGAAGGCAGTATATATTCCATATCACGTAAGTTGAATATAAACACACATGCATACTAGCTTTATATATCACAGTTATAATGTATGTATACCTATATATGAAGTTTGTATAAAAATGAGTGTGTCTGTAGCCCTAGACAGCTCTGTATATGTGTGTATTTTGGAAAAGTAGATAGTTGCATCAAGTTCATTAAAATTGAAATTCATTTTAGGGCTAAGAATTAACATTTTATTTTCTCTCTAAAATGTCACACAACTTTGGATAATTTTCTACAATTACTTATAATGTGATAAAATGTTATTTACTGATATTATTATGCCTCAATTTACATTACATATATTAAAATTGAAATTTATTTTAGGGCTAAGAATTAACACTATTTTTTCTCTAAAATGTCACACCACTTTGGATAATTTTCTACAGTTACTTATAATGTGATAAAATGTTATTTACCGATATTATTATGCCTCAATTTACATTACATATTTTATTTTGTATATATAAAAAAACATTTTAAAATAAGAAGAATATAATAGGCTAATAAAATAAGATTATTTAACTTGTATAAATAGGTTGAAACTTAAACATAGTATGACAAGGGTTATATTGATAACAGAATATGATTTATCATGAGGTGCTCTGTTTAAAGAAGCAAAACCAAACAAAAAATAATTTAGGAGAAAGTGATGAAGTAGTTGTTAGATTTTTAATCAACTATTTTTTTTAATCAGCCTTTGCTTCTGAGGCTTCTACTTGTTAATGATTATACTTCCAACTATGTTAGCTTAGTGGACATTCACAGTACTAGAATCTGCATATCACTGTGGGAAGGGAGTGGAAGTTACATTTTCCTAGTCTTCACCTCTTTCAGTCAATCAATCAACATTTATTAAATATTCATCCACAAATATACCAACTATATGCCAAGTACTGCTCTAGCCAACCATGAAAAGATAGAAAAGGTCCTTACTCTTGTTAAATGTATATTCTAGTCAAAGGAGATGGGCACTGTAGAAGTAAGGAAATAAACTAGGTGAAAAATCCAATAGTGATGTAACCATTATGTTGAATGAATGAATGAATTCTGTTGCTCTAGTCATAATGTGGGTGATCTATATTCCTCTAGGTGGCCACTTAAATGTTCTCTCTCAGTTACTAAGAATCTAGAAGCTCAACTCCTCTTAGGATCACTTTTCCCCTATGCATAGCCCTCTCTGGTAGGATTTAAAAGGGCTCTTGGCTGGGGCTTTCTCTTGTGCCCATCATCTGGTCAAGAGGTAGCACTCGTGTGTCCTTTGTCAGGGTAAATTCTGGGAGTCTAGGCTGTTTTCAACTCCGCGTCTTCTTCCTGCTTGTCTCAGAGCATCCAGTCTTCTTCCTTCAGACATTTCTGGGTGTGAGTCTGTATCCCACAGTTTAAGGGGACATAGGTCAAGATCACTGAGTAGTCTTACCAAAGTCTCTGCAGCAGGCACAAAAGAGGGGGATATATCCCCCTTTCCTCTTTACTGTAGAGATTTTTGGGGAGCAGCACACCAGCAATTCTCTCTGAAAAAATGATTTTTAATCTTCAATATCTCTTTTGCCTCTTCCAAACAATTTTATAGACTGTAAGTTGGTGGTTAACCAAGAGTTGCAAGACCAAGCTATCAACTCCCTTGAAAAGTCCTGTGTAGGAAGCCTAGCACCTCACTTCAGAATACTGAAGTATTCTTCACCTCTCCTTTTTGAACTCAGCTAAAACTTAGGTAAAGAGTCCCAGTTTAAGGTCTTGTAACTATAATGAGTGCACTGCACTACTTACAGTTAATAAAGTTAACTTTAGTATTATTTTAGTTAAAATTTCAAATTATATTTATTATTTTAGTTAAAATAAAGTTATGTGACAGAATCAGTGGACAGCTCCTTCAGAGTGGATGGTTCAGGAAGGCTTCTGACAGAAAAGGATGAGCCATGAAAATATCAGGGAAGAGATAGCATTTTGAACAGAGAAAAGAGCTGGTGAGGAAGATCCTAAGGGAGGAAAAAATGGCTTGAGAATGATCACAGAACAGACAGCCGGCGAGCACGGGTGGAGCGTGTGGGTGAGGGGGAGAGATAAAGTCAGAGAAGTGGTCAGGGGCCAGGACTTTCGTGCTCCGTAAACCAGAGAAAGAAGGTTTTTTCGTTGATGGATTGGAAGGGGGATAAAAAGAGGAATCAAAGCTAACTCCTCAATATCACCAAGTGAGTCCAGGCTAGTCATAGAAACAAAGGAAAAGTAGAAAAGCAAGGTCCTGCCCTTTTATGAGAAGGAGTCATGTGGCTTGACATCAGGCCAAGACTTTTCAGTTCATGCTAGTAAACTTATGCACAACATATGGCTACCGGATTATCAGGTTCAAATGTTCCCTTTTTTTTTTTTAAACTCACCTCTTTTTTTTTAAATAGGAGATGGAGCAATCTGCTCTCTTTTTATTTTAATTAGTTTATTTATTTTTGGCTGCATTGGGTCTTCGTTGCTGCGTGTGGGCTTTCTCTAGTTGTGGCGAGCGGGGGCTACTCTTTGTTGCGTTGCGTGGACTTCTCATTGCGGTGGCTTCTCTTGTTGTGGAGCATCGGCTCTAGGCATGTGGGCTTCAGCAGTTGTGGCTCAGGGGCTCTAGTTGTGGCACATGGGCTTAGTTGCTCTGCGGCATGTGGGAACCTCCCGGACCAGGGCTCGAACCCGTGTCCCCTGCCTTGGCAGGCGGATTCCTAACCACTGCGCCACCAAGGAAGTCCCAAATGTTGACTTTTTGAAAATTAAACATATTAATCAGTCTTTTAAAGGGTCTAAATTCATGCCATTTCCTGGGCTCCTTCCTTTGCCACCATAACAGCTGTTCTGGTTAAGAGTCTGCCTTATTATCTGCTTGAATTTCAGCCTTGATTCAGCATGTAAGGGGTTACAGAGTCCTCTGTGCTTTAAAATGACCTAAAATTGTGTAACAGTCAACAAATGACTCAGAGGAAAGTAAGGAATTTCACTCTAGACTCTCAAGAGCTGGGAGCTCAGATGCGGGCTGTGAGCATTCTCGGAGGAGCTATGCTTTCTCCAAAGCTGCACCTCTTGACAAGAAATGTCAGTAAGAGGATTATGAATGTCTATCTATATTCAGTAATGTGAGCTGAAGGCAAGGTTATGGAGGAAAGCCATGGAGATAAAGGAATTGAGTTAAATTTGCACTAAGAAATGAAAGTGTGACGAGTAAAGAAGTCATAAGATTTCATGAGTTCAAGAGAGAATCTTTATTTTCTCCTAGTTTGTCAGAAAGTGGCCAAAGGAGGAATCTGGGAAGTTCATGGGACCTGGAGAAGAGATGGAAAGCAGAAATAGTAGATGCTGAAACACTCTTTTGGGGCATGGTGGTTAACAGCATGGGCTCTAGAGCTAAATCGCTTGGGTTAAGCCTATTTTCTCTCTGAGAAGTTGTGTGCCCAGCAAGTCATTCATCTCTCTGTGCCTCAATTTCTTAACCTATGAACGGGAATGATAATGCTCTGGATTTCCTAGCGTTGTAAGCATTCAATGAGTGCGTGTGTATGGAGCATTTAGAACATGGCCCGCACTGTGGGAACAGGATTAAACATAGGTAATCAGGGACTCTTGGGATCATACCGAGGGGGTTTCCCCAAGTAAACCTGCAAAAACGAGACTGGTGGACAGGATCCAGTTCCGTTTTCTTTGACAGGTGTTATCAGTATAGGCAATCTATACAGGTGACCTGTGTAGGTGATCTATATAGAACTAGCGTTTCTGAGATGGAATGCAATCAGAAGCGAGGTTCACACATGGTAATGGATGATAAAATGAAAGGCTCAAATAGGATTATGTTAACCGAGGAGCACAGGGACACACAGAAAAGAGAAGGAACTGCAAAGCGAGATGGTCTTAGATAGCCTGCTGAAAGCAAGCAGGAGAGGAGCCACAGGCTGAAAGAAGAGTCAGATGGGCAGGTTCAGGGTAAGGAGAAGAGAAAGGGTATGAAATCATTCAAAATGCAGATGCTAAGGCAGTGACTATACTAAATAAGTAAATAGATAAGTGGGTAGATGGCTAGATAAAAGTTCTAATTCTTTTAGGAGCTGCTGCTAAGTGAAATGAATCAGTTTTGGCTACAGATGTAAACACGGGAGGAAAAGAGAAACGATGTGTTGAAACTGACAGATTGCTCACTTCAAAAAGATGAACTGTGTTATAGTGTCACCCACTGAGAGAGAAACCAGACCCTGGGGAAGTCAGTTCTATCTGTTCTCAAAGAATTCATTGGGATCTGAAGGGTTAATGTGGGAAAGGGTGTTATTAGTGACAGGAGGCTTTAGTCCTCTTCCTAATACCCGAGGCACAGACCAAACACGCTGCTCCAAGCATAAGGCTAAGATGGTAAATTTGAAAGAAATAGCTAAGTTGTGTCTGCCACATCTTTGTGGGCTCCGTTTAAACTGATTCAAGTGAAAAATCCTGGCTGATCAGCTTTCACAGCTGCTTTGCTATGGGGAGCAGCTGCTGTTAATGCCACGTGAAATACTCACATGGGATGCCAACAGGCAGAGTGTGATTCAGGGCAGGGTACAGACTCAGGGGGCAGAAACTGGTAAGCACAGTGGGAAATGGTATTTCATGTTTCTGAATGGATACCTTTCTTAATTTATTTTAATTTTGTTATTTTTTAAATTGAGGTAGAAGTGATATATATTAGTTTCAGGGGTACAACATGATGATTCGATATTTATAGATATTAAAATAAGTCTAGTTACCATTGTCACTATATATAGCTACAGAATTTTTTTTCTTCTGATGAGAACTTTTTTTTTTTTTTCTTTTTTTGCGGTACGCGGGCCTCTCACTGTTGTGGCCTCTCCCGTTGCGGAGCACAGGCTCCAGACACGCAGGCTCAGCGGCCATGGCTCACGGGTCCAGCTGCTCCGCGGCATGTGGGATCTTCCCAGACCGGGGCACGAACCCATATCCCCTGCATCGGCAGGCGGACTCTCAACCATTGCGCCACCAGGGAAGCCCTGATGAGAACTTTTAAGACCTACTCTCTTAGCACCTTTCAAATATGCACTACAGTATTATTACCTATAGTCACCATGCTGCACATTACATCATCAGGACATTGATTTTATACCTGGAAGTTTGTGCCTTTCGACTCCCTTCACCCATTTTGACCACCTGTACCCACCCCCTACCTCTGGCAGCCACCTATCTGTTCTCACCTATCTATGAGCTTGGTTTTGTTTGTTTGTTTGTTTTTAAGATTCCACATATAAGAGAGATCATACAGTATTTGTCTTTCTCTCTATGGCTTGTTTCACTTAGCATAATACCCTCAAGGTTGAATGGGTACCTTTTTTAAAAGTCAAGAGTAGAGAAGCAGAGGTGATGGAATTATTCTGTCAGGCACTTTGTCAACAAGTAACAAGACATATCAGGCTTGCCTGACTCTCTGCTTGCTTCCACTGGGCATGAGTTTTCAGGGTTATTTAAGTTCTAGTATGTAGTCGGGTATAGGTAAAGCAATGTCATGAATACAACTACATTTAGCAAAATAGGATTCGCAATGCAACCAAGGACAAGAGAGAACTATAGGAAGGAGCCAGAGAAAGGTTGGCCACTGTTGAAATTATCACTGTGAGGCTCTCAGTTGTTATCAAGATGGCTGATAATTTCAAGATCTCTGGATTCCCCACCCAGGCACTTGAAGCCAGAACTGGGTTTAGGAGTGGAGAGGAATTTAAAAGAAAAGGGGGAACTGGGTGATAGTGGAACTGGAACTAACTACTGTGAGTCTAGGGAGGCGGAATATTCAATAAGGACAGGAAGAGAGATAAGGGAAGATCAAAACATCATATCTAAGCTGCAGGTGGAGAGAAAAATCTAGGATCAGAAGTGATGGATCTGTCATTGGGAGGAAGAGCATAGGCAGCAGGATGGGAGAGCTGGTGAGGGATGGCCTGATGGATTAGGGAGTCTAGAAACGTCTTCAGGGCCAAGGGAAGGTGGAGAGAGGGTTCTGGAACAGCTGTAGCTAAACCCATGGCTGAAGAAAGTTCATTATGGGTATATCACGGTTTGGGATTTGTCTTGAGAAAAGTCAGACCGGAAAGACAGTCAGGAAAGAGCCATCAATAATTCCTAAGACAGCAAGATCAAGAGGCAAAGATAAGATGAAAAATCAGGAAGCCAGCTCATTTTTAAAAGAATTATATCCTTGGATTTAAATGTACGCTTACTGAACTACAAAGAATTTAAAAAGTTAGCAAAGCCTTCAAAACTTCTAGTGGGTGTAATCTAGATTTTCTTTACCTCCCCATAAACAATTATATAAGGGGTAATTTAAAATACACATTCAGAGCAGACTTGAATATTAATGTATTATAGGAAACAATTTGGCGAGCAGGAAACAGACTTTCTCTTTATTGGAGCATCTTTAGCTTTATGAAACATTCTAATTTCTTTTTTAAAAGACTCTGGAGGAAATACAGGCTACTTTGCAAACTGAGTCAAGATAATCTGAGTCTGCAAAGTATGAGTAAAGGGGTAGACATGGAGCGTGTACCCTAGAGGACCATAACCCCAGGCTTGTCCAGGTTTCCAAGTTCAGTTCAAACAGGTCCTGGGCAGCCTGAGGCCAGATCTGCCTGCCAGGGGAAGGAAAGAAAAGTGAAATAGAACATAGGAAAGTTAAAATTACATTATAAACGGATCAGAAAATCCTCCTGTTTTGCTTAGAATGTAATATCAAATCCTGATGCAATATCAAGGACTCTATCTCCTAAGCATTAAGAACCATTTCTGAGGGCTTCCCTGGTGGGGCAGTGGTTGAGAGTCCGCCTGCCGATGCAGGGGATATGGGTTCGTGCCCCGGTCCGGGAAGATCCCACATGCCGCGGAGCAGCTGGGCCCGTGAGCCACGGCCGCTGAGCCTGTGCGTCCGGAGCCTGTGCTCCGCAACGGGAGAGGCCGCAACAGTGAGAGGCATGCGTACTGCAAAAAAAAAAAAAAAAAAAAAAAAGAACCATTTCTGAGCAATCCCATCCCATCAGGCATAGCACAAAACCTGCACACTGAATACAGTCCCTACCCTCTGATTTTGTGATCTACATAATAAATCCCTGAGTCCTCAAATCAAAATCTGTAACATGATTCATGGATACTAAATTTTAAGACACTGGCAAATATTACTTTCTACAGTATCAGAAATCTGTAGAACATTTTTAAGACCCCTGTGAAATGTATTATCTTGGTAATCTGGAAAAACAAGATGCTCCGACAATAAGAACCACATACTGTTTACTCAAAATATCATCCTGACCCAGGTTAAGAAGACTTTCCATAAAAATTCAGTGTCAAACTGGCAAAAAAACCAAAGGATAACCAAAGCTCAGTTGTATGTTAAAGACACTGAATTATTGACTTCCTGAAGGGATTTTTCACAGAGAAGACTTACAGATGACTGGAGAATTCTTGTTCACGTTAATTAAAAGGGTGCATAGATGTTTTCTTCAAGCAAGCACAACACCCAAACTCATTTAACAACAGGGGAGCATGTTATTTTCTCTAAAAGTTCCAGAATGTAAGCTTAGTTACTAGAGAGAGGAGATTGCATAAAGGATTGTTAAAGAGGCAGAAAACATTTTGGGAAGACTGCTCAAAATGAACACTGTGAATCAGAACTGTTACATTTCAGATGCTTTTTTCTCACTATCATTCACTATATTGTTCCTTTATACCAACTTTTGTTGATAATTATATCAACTTTCACTGAGTTTTGTTGATACTAGTATTTCATAATGTCTACCGGTTTATTTTTATCGTTTTTCCCAACACTCCCATGTACACAATGTGGGTATCTTCCATTCTGGAAAGAATTACCTAAAACAGTGCTTCTCAAACTATCTACACTGAAGGACCAGCTTTTTTTTTTTCTTTTGCGGTACACGGGCCTCCCACTGCCGCGGCCCCTCCTGCTGCGGAGCACAGCCTCCGGACGCACAGGCTCAGAAGCCACGGCTCACAGGCCCAGCGCTCTGCGGCATGTGGGATCCTCCCGGACCAGGGCACGAACCCGTGTCCCCTGCATCGGCAGGCGGACTCCCAACCACTGCGCCACCAGGGAAGCCCATGGACCAGCTTTCTTGATGTTTTGTTTTCATTCTCAATCTATTGTGAATCCTATCACACAACAACGGAAATGAATTACTGGCAAAATGAAATTAATACAACAAAAGTGTAGAGACATAAGTCACATTTTTATTATTAAATTACTTAGTTATATTGTTGTGTCAAGTTGCTTCAAAGGTTTTTAAATGCTGACTCCAAATGTTTCCATTTATCTCATTATACACCAGTAACAGTTCTTGGATTGGCAGTGGTCCATGGTTCACAACTTGAGTAGCACTGACCTGGAGGGTTCAGATTAACCAAAACTATCATGGTCACCCATAGTCCCGAGAGACATCGAATTATAGAGATCCTACTCTATATAGTATACAGAAATAAACAATGGCTTTTATTTATCGAGCATGCTTTTACTTCCCAAAGTGTTTACATGTTCACACTCCCATTTATCTTCAGGCAGACTACGTGACAGGTAGGTGAAAGTTCATTACTTTAACAGCAAGAGACCAACATATCTTCATCATGGAAATGCACACACTTAGGTGCACATGTTTTAGCCTACTATTTTCTAGTACTACACTATAAAAATCTGGATAGAACACACCCTATGCAAACCACACAGGTCCCTGCGTTACTTATCTTTTCAAAAAACATTTACTGAGTGCTCAAATGTGCCATGCACTGTGCTTGGCCTCATATGTGAGTAATCTGAGAGGCGAATAAGATGTTTCTTACACTCCAAGAGGGCGGATGATACAGTCAGTTTAGTGCAAGGCATAATGTGACACAGGTAATATAAGTACTAAACCAAGTGCCCTAAGAGTGGAGAGGAAGGAGAGGTCAGTTTTGCCTGGAGAAAGTAGCATTGGGGTTTGGTCTTGATGTAGTTGTGGGAATTGCTGAAATGGATTTTTGACGAGGAGGTAGCATAACACGAACAAAGTGATAGAATTATGAAAAGACAAGGAGAATCTAGAAGCCTGTTCTTCCTAGCTCCGACTTTGGTTATGTGAGGATGGCCTCTGGGGAATAAAGCTGGGAAAGAAGGTATATGCTAAATCATGGAAAAGTGAGTCTGGATCCCTTTTCCTTCCCACAAGTATGAGGGCACTGCTGAGTGGAGCCTCTCAGCTCTCAACCCTACTCACTTTGACTTAAGCCTTAATCACCGTCCCCAGAAGGCAAGCTTTACCATACAAAAGTTAGAAAAGGATAGATATTAGAGAAGATATGATGGGGAAATTTAAAAAAGAGAATTACATCACACAATACACAACAAAACTTAACAGAAGTCCTGATTAAACATTTACATCCTTTTCAATGACTCACCAAGTTTCTTACTGGCTACCAAGACAGTTTATCTCTCTTTTAACTTCTCCTTCTCTCTCTCAGACCAATTAAAAGTCTCTCTTCTTATGTAATCTTGTATTACCATAGTCCTCATCCCATTCCATAAACGAGGGACTATCATTAATATCATCTCCCTTAGAATCTATACAGGGAAAATATAAATAACATTCAGATCTCTTTCTTTTTCTCTAACTTGATTGGAGACACACAGATATTTATTAGATGGTGGTTGGCACTGAAATCGTCATGTGGTATAAGGGCTGGGGGACAAGTGGCAAGAAGAGGAAGCTGCTTCAGAGTGAAGAAGCAGAGAGAAAAACAAGGATGACAGAAAACACAAGGTACTTGAGACAGACAGAAAGAATAACCCCTGAACATGACCTTCAGATCCACTTTTAGCTCCAGATCTACTTGGACTCTTTTCCTTAGATACATATACAGTGGTCCTTTATAGCCTTACAGAACATCTCTTTTAATTGAATTTAGCTCAGTGAGTTTTTTATTATGAAGATGCACCACACTTCCTACTTGATTGTAAAGGAAGAGAAAAATAATTGCATCAATCACCTTTAAAAAATGTCCAAGTCACACATGGTATAAAAGAGACCGAGGGCTTCCCTGGTAGCGCACAGTGGTTGAGAGTCCACCTGCCCATGCAGGGGACACGGGTTCGTGCCCCGGTCCGGGAAGATCCCACATGCCGCGGAGCGGCTGGGCCCGTGAGTCATGGCCGCTGAGCCTGCGCGTCTGGAGCCTGTGCTCGGCAACGGGAGAGGCCACAGCAGTGAGAGGCCCACGTACCGGGGGAAAAAAGAAAAGAAAAAAGAGACCGGGTATTAACTGTGTTAAGCATACTCTAGGCTGATCTTTCTCTCCCTTGTTTTAATGAAGCAGAGGCTGGGCAAATACAGGTTTTTGTTTGTTTGTTTGTTTTTTGGCCACGCCATGCAGCATGCAGAATCTTAGTTCCCTGGACCAGGGATTGAACCCGCACCTCCTGCAGTGGAAGTGTGGAGTCTTAACCACCGGACCAACAGGGGAGTCCCACAAATATAGTTTTAAGTTGCAAATTTTAGAAGTTATATTTTCTAATAAGAGGAAACTGATGAAGGAAGAGGAAATACTCTGGGAATAATGGCATCGGCATGGTGGAGACACGTACTGCTTTCAAGCTCCCCACAATTCCCTCATTTTATGACACAGAATGGTGAAGAAAACCTAATTAAAAATGTAATAGTTATATTAATTCAGATGTGAATTTAGAACTAAAGTAAAAGGGATTATTTTCTTCTCAAATGAAGTAAAAATGTAAACCTGACAGGTATATGATAAAATCACAGAATCTCAACCCTGCAAATGGTCGTAGGCTTTTCAGGCTGAAGTATGGGAGATGCTCTGTGTACTCGGGATAGAGATTCTTCCCATCAGCCATACTATAACATCATCTGTATTGTCACCTTTGGCCATGAAGGACAGCAATAAATATAGTGCTCTCAGGAAAGCTTAGTCAGGGTTCATGGACATACCGTCAAGAGAAGAGGTAAAGTCACTAGCAGGACAGAACAGGCTCTAGGTTTCATAACACTGTATTTTATGATAAAAAGGGTTGGTAGCTAATAAAATTCAGTGATTATGACATTATTTCCCCAACCATACTTAAGGTAATACCAAGGTTACCCAAAGCAGATATTTTAATGAATTCTTAAAGACCAGAAGGCATTTTTAGATTTCCCAGCTGTAAGAGTTCTAAAATATAACGGTTAACATTCAACTCAACAGAACAGTAAAGCAAAAACGTTTATTGCTGGTGACATTCCAGGGAACACTTAAAATTGCTTTATGGCCTTTGGTAATGAGAGTGGACAGCAGTGTAACAATACATAATAAGGTGAGTTTAGTTTTATGTCCTGAGAACAATCTGCTTTACCCTTACTGTTCAATTCTTTAAACTGTTCCTGATTTAAGTAATTTCAAAAAATAGCTGGCCAAGTGACAGTTCTAACCACTGCAGCAAATGGACTATGTGGTAGTGTTGAAGTCTACCCCTGAGCACTATTATCTTAGACTTCCAGGGAATTTAGTGTAAGTGAAGGTGTCTAATGAAACAAAATAGGCTATTGTGGAAATGAAGGAGTGTAACTTGCAAGGCTAGGGCAAAAGTCATTAAGGCTTCACTTTAACCTTTGATTATTCATTCTGAGGGGAGTCAACTGCCATGCCATGAAAAGCAGCCCTGTGGAGAGTCCCCTGTGCTGAATAACTGAGGCCTCCTGCTAGCAGCCAGCAAGGAACTGAGTCCTCTTGCCTACAGCCCAGTGAATGCCCCAACACCTTGACCATCACCTCATAAGGCACCTGGGGCCAGAACCACCTCATATAAGCCATTCTTGAATTGCTGACCCACAGAAACTGTGTGAGACAATACATGCTTATTGCTGTTTTAAGATGCTAAATTTGGGGGCACTTTGTTATGCAGCATTAGATAACTAACAAGATAATACCATGATCAAGCCATCCTTAATAGGGAATCCCATTTACCATTGCTCAGATACAGCTATGTTTTCTCTTCTCTTGTCTGAAACTTCTGTTACATGGAACTGAACTGAAATCTAACAAAACGTATACCTCTTGCTTCTGCTTTTTACTGAGCCCACCCATGGTACCTCCTATCTGACAAAGTGTTTACTATCACTTACTCCAGACAATGAAAGTTATAGGCTTTTAACAAAAGCAGGCTCTGTAGCCAAGAGAAATAGTACCTTCCAACGGCAGGCTGGTTTGAGAAGATGTGATGTGAAGTTCTGAATTCCATATGTTAAATGAACTACTGTTTCTCCTGTTCCCCTTCCGTTTCTAAAAGGGTCTCAAAGCAGCTGCCACCTCTAAGCTCTACCTTCATGTGAGATTTTATAGTTTTCCTGGGCCCCTAATTGAGTCCATGGTAAATTCATAGTTATTGTTATAGTTGTTATTTAATGCTTTTTTTAAAATAACAACTTCAAAAATACAGTTTAGGTATTCTTCTTTTTAATTAACTTTCTCCTCATGTCAGTAGAAGCAGGTTGCATTAAAAAGTGCCTTGAAACATTAATCCAGCTTCTTACCTTCACTCAGAGGATTTGTTGGGAAGATTTCCAAGACGCTGCTATTCTCTCAGATTAGGGCACAAAGGGCTAGTGGAAAGATCATGGAGATGGGAGGGAGAATTCAGTTCATTTTCTATATTTACTCACATATTCTCACTTTTTAATTTCTCAATTATTTTCTCATCACCCACGGAAGTTTCTTATTAGGTCTTGGGTACGCATGTTGAAAATTAATTTGGTTTCCACTGTGTTCTGCTATGTCAGCATTTCCATAATTACACCCCACCATTGGCTGTCTCCCAGATGATTGCTAAAATTATATGTCATGGGATTTAACCACAGACCAGATCACAGTGTTTTTTAATCTTCACTAGAATTCCTTCCAAATAACTAAAAAGCTAATCATCCTAACTCTTTAATTAATTTATTTATTTTTGGTCCCTAGTCTGGGCCTTTTTAAGTACTTCTCTTGAACACAAGTTCCTTTATCTTTTCAATTTTCAAGTTGCTTTTGGTTCATCATTTTGGGGAAAAGGAAGAGGGCTTGCGTTTCTCCATAACCCCAACAGAAGAGGATCCACGAGCCAGTTTCACTAATAATTTGCAGGATGTTCTGATGCACAGACACATTATTTACCATATAATAAACTTATTGAATACCTACTTTTGTGACTACCTAAATCTCACACTATCACTTCTTGATTCTAGCTCAGGAACCATGTTTTTTAGTACCCACATCACAAATAATCCAGATGAAAGCAAATACTGCTAGTGATATAAACTAAATTTACCAGGAAGGCTAACTTCTAGTTTGGGTTCTAAATTTCTAACCATGACATGGGTGAGTCTCATCACACTTCAGGTGCCAGCCATGCCATTTGTAAGACAGGAAGGTTGGAATAAATGACCAAAGGTCACTTCCAGTTCTACAGGCCTAGAGCGTCTGTAACACTGACGGCAGCTCAAGATGCCCACACTTAACTGTGGGCACATGTTCCCCCAGCCTCTTGGTCTTGGTGTTCATGCTCTCTGGGCCAGCAGTTCTGCCTATACCTTTTCTTTGCTCTGTCCCTGCAAACCATATATATATATTTTGGGGGGGGCGGGGGTTGGTTTGGATTTGGTTTTGGATTCCCCATCTTTATTTCTCCCTCTAAAGTCTCAATGAGGGAAAGGGAACATGATAGAGATTTGCTGCCTCTTGATGTGAATTATGCTCTTCTAGATTCTTTAGAAAATAGACCCGAAAAAGGCCTTGTCACCCAGTTATTCTTTATGTGCATATCAGCTCTTTCTGGAATGTTCTCTTTTCATTATTTGGTTGTTTATTGATTTTAGGTCTCCCCCACCAGGATGTACTCTCCGTAAAAATAGCCATCCGTGTGCCCTATTCCCTGCTTCAGCCCCAGCACCTAGGCCATTGTCAGACAAAACAATAATTGTGGTTGTTTGTATCAACCTATATACTCAATATGCTAAATTAATCAATTGAACCAGAATCCCTTCCAAGGAAATCTGGCTTTTGAGGGAAGTATGCCCCCAAAGACATCAGAACTATTTAGAAATAGCAGTGGTTCAGAAAACACTTAATGTAGTCACGTTAAGTAGTCCCCAGTGTGATATGAGGCAGAAAATCGAAAAGAAAGAAAACATTCCTAGACAGAGGAGTGTCTAGTAAACCTTCTCTAAATAGTTTGCAGCTGTGTGGCATGTGGTTTGACTGGATAAACAAACTTAACAAGCACATTTGGGTTGGAGAATCCTGACTATAACTGTACTTTACATCTCTTTCTGTGGTCAGACACAAGGTAAAAATCGTAGGGGTGCTATTCTTCATAACTGTGTCATCTTAGGTTACGGAAATCCCGCATTAATTTGAGTTCTATAAATACAGAATTTACGAATCTAAAGCTGACTTCGTTTTTTAAGTAGGTGCTGTTTCTGAGAAGAAATATTAAATGAAAGGGAGGGAATATAAATGAAATTTTGAAAACTTACAATTCATGACTTAAGGACTTGTTCTGCTTTGTCATTTGGTTTAAAAGAAAGAAGGAACTCTTCCAAGTTCAGTAATAAATTGTGTATTTGCCTGGTGTTTTGAAAGCTCACTGCTTATTTATTAATTAAAAAGTCCCTTGAGACCGTTATGCAAGGGGATACAAATGTAAAAGATTAAAAGGATTGATAAAAGCTCAATTATTTGTATTCCTTTTATATAAACCTAAAATTTAAAGATATGACTCACCGAAAAATTATGTCAGAGAATTTTGTTTTTCCATAAAAAGAAAAATAATTATTCTGAAGTGTCTAATTTACAAAACTGCTATGTCAAAGTGAGGATGTTTTGAGGTTCGTTATCTCATAATAAGCAAATATAAGTCACAAATTATGACAATGCTATCAGTACAGTGGCACTATTAGTGTTTCTATTTCTGTAACTAAAATTTGAGTTCAGAAATTATTACAAGCAGAAGTTTGGGAATATATTTTAATGTTTCTTCTAGTACTTTATAAAAAAAGTTTATAGATATTTGATTGAATGGATTTGGCAGTCAACATGCTTTTTTGATGAATGTGAGAGGAATTTGGAGTTGAATTAATGTGATCTGAAAATCTAAGTAATGTTAATGAAAGTCAGTGACAGAAAGTAACATTTAATTTCCACATAATACTTTAAATACATAAGATAACCTCAAATTCCTCTGTGACACAAGACATATTTCATTTACCACAAAAACTTAATTTTTTAACTTAGAGATTTTTCATACACTAGTGCATAAAATTGTAAAAGCAACAGAAAAAAGAGAAGGAAAAAGTAAGCCATAGTGAAACTATGAGGAGAGAATCACTGTTAATATTTTAGAGTATTTTATTTGTGCTGTTTCTTTATTTTTAAAAACAAAATTAAGATTCTATAGAATGCACATATTTTTATATGCTAGCTTTGAGAAGAAAACTTAAAATTTATTTTTTCCTAATTATAAAAGTCATATGTTTGTTGTAGTAAATTTTAAACACAAAAAAAATTAAAAGAAAAAATAAGAACTACCCAGAATCTCATTCCTTAGAGAACACTATTCGGACCAAAATACACATTGGGATTTAATAATTGATACAAATGGCAATGCAATCAGTAGGTAAAAGAAGAACTATTTAATAAATAATGTTGAATAAACCAAAAGAAATATATGGGATTCATACCTCACCATGTACACCAAGATAAATTTCGGTTAAATGAAAGATATAAATGTAAAAAATAGTCATAGAATAAAATGGGAAAATTCCTTTATAATCTTAGGGAAGGAAAGACTTAAACTATGACTCATAATCGAGCTATAAAATATGTATATTGCATATATATTAAAACACATGCATGTTAAAACCTAAATATCTAAAACTTAGGAAAAGTCAAAAGAAAAATGGCAAACCAGAAAACATTTGCAACTCATATCACAGACAAAAAACTAATCTCTCTAATATATACAGAGCTGCTAGAAATTAAAAATAGACAAAGGGGGGGGCTTCCCTGGTGGCCCAGTGGTTGAGAGTCTGCCTGCCGATGCAGGGGATACGGGTTTGTGCCCCGGTCCGGCAAGATCCCACATGCCGCGGAGCGGCTGGGCCCGTGAGCCATGGCCACTGAGCCTGCGCTTGCGGAGCCTGTGCTCCGCAACGGGAGAGGGCACAACAGTGAGAGGCCCGCGTACCGAAAAAAAAAAAAAAAAAAAAATAGACAAAGGGTATGAACAATCAGTCCATGTAAAGGGAAAAAGTGGTTCTTAACACACATGAAAAAGTACTCCAATTCACTTATAATAAGATAAATTCAAACTACACTGAGGTATCATTTTTTACCTAGAAAACTGATAAAAATCCAAATATGATAATATACTGCATTAATGATACTTTGGGGAAATGAATATTCCCATACATTAAAGATAGAAGTAAAAAATTGTACAAATACTATGTGGTACAATTTGATAGTGAATATCAAAATCACAAATGCATATACTTTTGGACTCAGTAATACCAAATCTGGAAATTTATCCTACAAATAGAGTTCCGTCATTCTTTGAAATAGAAAAATATTGAAAATAATCTCAATGTCCATCAATGGCAGACTGGTTTAATAAGTTATGGTGTGTCCATAAAATGGAATACTATGGAGCTATATATTAAAAAAAAAAGCCGTACAAAAGAATGAAAAATATCTCTGTGAAAAGAAATGAGTGAAAAATCATAATTAAAGATCTCTCAGGACAAATTTTAAGTAAAGAAAAGCAGACCATAGAAACTGAAGTTTGTGGTGAAACTTGGGTAGAAAGATTTGTAAGTGATTTTATATCCTATGCTTTTCATTCTTGAGCTATTAATTTTCAGCAATCTCTAGCTTGGTTGGAATACCATTTCTAGGATTTTTTTTTTACAGGTATGTGGGCAATACATTCTGTAAAACTTTGATTAAGGTTCACACATCTGTGAATGTAGTTCTGTTGTCCTCATACATGAAAGACAATTTGGCTGTGTATAAATATTTGGGATTACAATTTCCTCCTCAAATCTGTAGATGTTTCATTTTCTCATTCTCTTCTGACATACACTGTAGAGGAGAAATCTGAGGACTGCTTCATTTTTAGTACATTGTAGGTCTCTTGTTTTTTAAATTTCTGGGATTTCTTTTTACTTTTATGACTAAAATTTGTGTTACACTTAGTCCAGGTGTGAATCTTTTTTTTCAGTGATTTTGCCTAGAATGTGGTGACCCCTTTTGACCAGCACAGTCAGGTCATTTTTCTTTTTCCTCTAAAGTAAGTTTTTACGTTACATCTTTAGATATTCCTTTTCTAACATTTCATGTTTTCTCCTAAGGAACACATGATTCTATGGTTAAATCTTTATTTGTTTCATGTATATCTCACCTCCTTCCTCACATTTTTTGATCTCCACATCAGGAATTCAATTTTGAGAGTGTCATCAATCTTGCTCTTTACCACATTCTAATGTGGATGTAATTTTGCTATTATACCTTAAGATTTCTTGCAAGGTATGTGTGTACTACTCACTGTAAAATAATAATAATCTAATAATTAGGAATAGCAAGAACAATAGGAAGAGGAAGGTCGTAGAATACAAATAGATGTCATTTATAAGAAATTACTTAAGATGAGGTGAGCGAGTAATAACCCCTTTAAATATTATTTCATTTAGAACTCAACATGAACCCCTTGAGAAGATATGAAAGCCACAGTTCTACAGAAAAGGGCACTGGGACAACATAAATTTATTTGTTTAAGATCATATGACTAGCAGATGGAGGAGCTGGATTAAAAACAGATCTGATGACTCTAGAGCTGGGCCATTTCTTGCCCTAAGGAGTCTTCTGGGGTCACTTTTAGCAAATCCTTCCTATGTAATCGTCTAGAAATTCTCTCCTCATGTAAACCTTCCTGAGTGCCTGACACAGTGTTGGCATAGTGTGCATCAAACAGATGAGCAAAGAATCATTATGTCACTCAAAGCACATTCTGGCACAGGGTAGGTCAGGCAAGAAACCAATCTAGTAGGCATGGGTAGATACTACCTTGGGTTGTACATAATGACTCTAGGATATTGAAAGAGGAATTCAAATGAAAAAAAAATACTGTCTGTGTGATGCAACAGACAGGAAACACTTACTGGTGGAGTCATACAGGGGCATATTTACATCTTCCCAGGTCTGGTTAAAGTCCCACCTTCTCAGTGAAGCCTTTCCTGCTAGACCAAATCATCATTTTCTTCTCTGCTTTCAATTATATTTACTTTCTGTTAATGTCTCTTTTTCACATCCTGTCATAACATAATCTTGTTAAAATTTTTCAAGTGTTTATAAATTGTCTGCTGAATAAGCCAAGCTTCTTGAGGGACAGGCATTCTGTCTCATCTTTCTTTTTATCATCCTGCTATTGCTTGGTACTTGGCTTATGCAAAGTCACCCAAAAGAAGTTTAAGTTGGACTGAAGTGATATAAGAGTAGTAAGTGATCATAATAGCTTTGTAAGGATGATCACTGTAGGGTTCACAAGCTACACTTTTTCCTTTTGTGAATACGGCTGAAGAACCAAAGTTGGAACTTTCATCAATCAAGGTCCAGGGAGGAAACAGAAGGCTCTCTCAAAGAGATGATTAGAGAGATTTTAATGAAGAGAGTATTTTCAGAAGTGTGGCCGGGTTAAGGACCAACAAAGAATGGTAAAGTACTCCAAGGGCAGCAACCTTGGAACGCCATTACCACCTCAAAGCCTGAAGGGGCCAAAGCATGGTGGTGATACTGAGTCTGATGAGAGCTAAGTCGTGGGAAATGGACCAACTACAAGTAAAGGAACATATTCGCAACCAAAACACATTCTAGATCTTTCCCTATGGCTCTCTCTTTGGCTTTCTATTTCCTTCCCCTCCTCCCTTCCCCTTCTCTTCTGCTCTCTGATACCTACCTGGTCCCTCCCATTGGATGAACCCAAGAGAAATTTAAAAGGTGAGGGAGTTAAGATGATGCAGTTGGTAGAAGTCAGCCTACTGGAGGCTAGATCACCATGGAAAAGAGCAGAGAATACACCTAAAGGACAAATGGAGGATAAACAGCACAAGACTCCTTCTTGTTTTCTGTAGATATTACTATTTCTAAAACTTGTTGCTGTACATGACTATTTTTACTAAATAATAAAAGGATGGTCACCAGATGCAAAATTATTATCTATCACCAAATAATAATGTATACAATTCATTCATCATTTGTTTCATGTGTTTTTTTAATTTTCCTTAAAATCATCTTATATTGTTCCACTGATTTTATATTCTTATTAGAGTTGCTATATTTTAAATAATTCATCTAACGATAGTGAAAATGGAACTTACTCTTGTTTTAACGTATGATTTTCAATGTTAACCTTTACTTCCTATTGAAGTCTATAATTCTTCACTTGGTATGTTCTTCAGGATTATTTTGACCTTCACTTTTTCAAACTACATATTTACTTTAATTATTTAAAGCATATAAGAGGATACAAGTATTTAAAAAATATTCTTTATGAGAAATGCAGAAGTGTATTAGTACATTCCTTGCTTATGGGCAAACTTATTAACACTGTTTAGTCCTCAGAAACTAGCAAGAAACCACAATGGCCTGAGAGGCTGAAGACACCAACTCCCCTTCTATTAACACAAAAATAAACTCCTAACATACTCTGCAGGACCAAGGGTCCTTGACTCACCTTTTTAGCACCCCATGTTCACCTGCTAAATGAGGCACAAATTTTGACACTCCAGATTCAGTGTAGATTTAACTTGTCCCCCTAAAGTCACATTTCCTATTTTAATGGATATGTTAGAAGAATTCAACCATTTCTACGCTGATATAATGACTGACGATTGCCTACCACAACCCTAAATCTGCCTTTCACATTACCTGAGTAGCTGGTATAATGCTATTTATTGGGATGGAGAAGACCTGGAAGATCTACAGAGAAGAAGAAAATTTAAGGGTTTAGTTCTGACTTGTTGAAACAAAGGGGCCTGTTCAACTTCCTAGGGAGTAACTGGCTTTGGCATTCACAGAAGAGGCCTGGACTGGAGATATGAAAAGGGAAGCTGTCATCATAGAAAGTGCTTAAAGCCATGAGCCTGAATAATATCACCAGGGAGGAAGCAGAGTTAGAGACCTAGTATTTTAACAGCTCTTCATGGATTACATTAGATAAAGGGAGCTTTCCAGATATTAAAATGTATTTTTTAAACTGTAATGATTAAAGCAACGTGATATTAAATTAATAAAAAGTCCAGAGACTCAAGCATATATGGGAGTTAATACATGACAAATGTAACATTTCCATATGTAGAACAGGCACAGATTATTCAACAGAACATAATCAGCATTGGATTTCTTCTCTATTTTTCTTTGGATATCACTCTTTTTAAAAATGTGTTGCTATTTTGATGATTTCAACAAACAAAAATGAATAGCTAAAAACCTGGAAAAATGTTAGATCCTGTCATTAATCTATATGGAATTTATTTTGTTGTAACTTACAAACAAATACAAGTAAAAAAGTTGTTTTTGTAATTCTGGGGTAAGGAAGGTATACCTAAGCATGGCATATAAGATAGAAACATATTTAAAAGTTTACAAAGAATGAATAATGCAATAAAGCAATAAAAAAATGACACACTAGAAAAAATGTTTTCAACGAAACTGACAAAGAATTATTTTCTCAATATAGTATATGAAGATTTTTTTTTCTTATTAGTATTCCATTTTATACACATCAGTGTATACATGTCAATTCGAATCTTCCAATTCATGAAGATGTTTTATAAGTCACTATTAAACAACTAAATACATCCATGGAAACATAAAGGTTATGTCAAACAACAACAACAAAAAAATCATGAAAAATATGAATGGTAAATAACTTGTAAAACAATGTTTGGGATATTTAATCATAAAAACAAACTAAAATGATAGTGAAATACTATTTTTCATATTATTGGATAGGCAAAGATACTACTCAAAATATATATCAAAAGTCCTAATACTGACTAGGGCAGATACTGTTTTCCAAAGAGAGCAGTAGCAATATATAATCCATGTCACGTTTTTCTTATAAATGCAACATCAACTCTCCTCCATTGAGCAGTGGGGTCTATGTCCCCTCCCCTTGAACCTCAGTGACCTTTTCTTTATTTTAAAATTAATTAATTTATTTTTGGCTGCATTGGGTCTTCATTGCTGCGCAAGGGCTTTCTCTAGTTGTGGCGAGCAGGGGCTACTTTTCATTGTGGTGCACGGGCTTCTCATTGTGGTGGCTTCTCTTGCTGCAGAGCACCAGCTCTAGGCACATGGGCTTCAGTAGTTGCAGCACGCAGACTCAGTAGCTGTGGCTTGCGGGCTCTAGAGCACAGGCTCAGTAGTTGTGGCGCACAGGCTTAGTTGCTCCACAGCATGTGGGATCTTCCCGGACCAGGGATCGACCCCACATCCCCTGCATTGGCAGGTGGATTCTTAACCACTGCACCACCAGGCAAGTCCCAACCTCAGTGACCTTTGTAACTGCTTCAACTAACAGAATGTGGTGAAGTGATACTGTGTGACTTCCAAGGCATAAAATACAATATGGTTTTACCTAGTGTTCTCTCTCTCTTTCTCTAGATGATTTCTCCTGAAACCCAGCCACCACCATGTGAAGAAGGTAGGCACTCAGCCAGTGCTTAACATCAACCACCAGACACATAGAAATATGAGTGAATGACCAAATCTTCATATGACCGTAGCCCCTACACTTCTAGTCTTCCAGCTGAGATCCAGATATCGCAAAGTACAGCCAAGCCAACCCTAGTGTGTCTGAATTTCTCACCAATGGAAACCATAGGTAATAATAAATGATTATTGTTATTCAAGCCACTAAGTTTGGGGGGTGAGTTTATAAATGCAATAAAGGTAAGTAATACACTGGCTTTCAGCACCATATGTCAAGTCTGAATACAGGGCATAACTGTTGACTAATTTATCTTGAGGAAGCACTCAGACAAGTGCACAAGTATTTACATACAGCAAAGTTGATTATAGCTTCCAATTTTTCACTCCTATAAGCAAGATAATGTCCAACAATTTGGAATTGTTTAAATAAATTGTAATATATCCATAAAATGGAATGCTATTCAACCATTCAAAATATGTGGTAAATCTGTATTTGACATAGGAGTTCTTCAATTGATATTATTAGGAAAAAATCAGATTTCAAAATATTGTACGTATAGAAACTCATTCTTTGGGGAATTTTTTCTCTTTATTTAGGTACAGAAAGTCTTTAAAGATATGCATCAAACTTATAATGGCAGGGCTTCCCTGGTGGTGCAGTGGTTGAGAGTCCGCCTGCCGATGCAGGGGACGCGGGTTCGTGCCCCGGTCCGGGAAGATCCCACATGCCGCGGAGCAGCTGGGCCCGTGAGCCATGGCCGCTGAGCCTGTGCGTCCGGAGCCTATGCTCTGCAACGGGAGAGGCCACAGCGGTGAGAGGCCCGCGTACAGCAAAAAAAAAAAAAAAAAATTATAATGGCAGATATCCTTTATATCAAGTAAAACAAGCTATTTCTATTTTAGAAATTATAAAGAGAAAACCTCAAAGCATTTAAGACATTTTTCTCAATTAATGCTCACAGGTGATGTGGGATAGGCGTTACTAGTGCTTTTTTTTAAAGACGCGAGCTGCACATGTCATATTTTGAAAACCTGTAAAATGCTGTCCTTGTCCTTCCACTCCTCCTTCATCTCCTTTCCTATTCCTGATCAAACCGCCAAGTGCGTCTCTTGCTCTTAACGTCTAGCAAGATGGGAAAAATAATTTACTTGAGTGAATGTGCACAGATACTACCCTGCAAATAAATGTCATTGTTTTATGTTATTGTTTACACATTGGAAAGATCCTGGAAAGTATTATTATGCCTATTTCTATAAATGGGGAAAATGTCTCAGAAACTCTAACTGGCTTGTCCGTTATCAGTCAGAAATGATTTGAAAAGAAACTAGATATGCCATCTCCAAATTTATAACCTTTGCACTGTACTAGGAAGCACTGCAAAGTGTTTCACATTTCTACTCTACGAATACTAGGTATCATGCAAAGAGAACCACACAGTCATATTGCCCTAGACATTATAGTCCATGTAAATTAATACTCATTTACTTTAAGCAGACCTATGAAGGTAAAAAATAAAATTACATGTTGAATTTCACAAATAGATTATTACTGAAATGATAGAGTAAAAAAAAAAAAGAAGCTAAAAGTTAAAGTGTTAGTTTTAAATCTGTTTTAATTAGGTACCAAGTGAATTCATTTATTTCGAGGACTATACCTATACCGTTTATTGAATACATTCTACCTATTTTCCACAGTCTAAAAAAGTTACCAGATGGAGATTATTCCAAACCTTGATAATGCAGGACGCGTCCAAGGCATAATTGTGAATTCAGTAAAATTTATCTTCATAACTCATTCATATTTCCTTTATCCTTCAGATTTCATTATCTAGAAATAAGGACATGTGTCTGTTTTCCCCACGGGAAGCTCTGCCGTAAAACTACTGTTAAAGTATATTGTCTGGCAATTCTATATCACTGGCCCAGAAGTAAATAAAATTTTTTGACAATTTCAGTTTTAAATTAGTTATCCTGTCTTATAATGTTTGATTTTTAATCACATTGTTTCAGGATGCAGCATGGAAATAAGCCAGTGAGACTTTTATAAATATCCTGGTAATATTTTGCAAAATATTTTCTACCTTAACATAACTTACATAGAAGTGTGCCATTGATTAGGGAAATGTCAAAGAAATTATCAGCTATAGCTCACATTCTATATTGAGGAGGAAATCGAAGCTCAGAATACCGTTACCCAAGGGTCAAAAGCTAAATAAAGAGTATTAGAGCCAGAATTAGAAATCCAGTTTCCTAGATCGTAGTCTACTTCCTTCTCTCCATGGCTCCATTTCTACTCTATGGCAACACCACATCTGCCTAGTTGTATCAAAGAAAACTAGTGACTACTTTAGTCCTCCGGGATAGGTTGTCTGTTGTCTGTGGGATATTCATAACACTGTGGTTGTTGCTGGATTCTGTCAAATTAACAAGACGGTTCTCAATGTGTGCTAAGGATGTGCCTCATGCTATAGACTGCATCCAAAGCCATTGTTTAATTGAGTGGTCATGGCAACCTTCCTAAATCATGGCAACCTTCCTAAATCATGGCAAATTATTAAGCAGCATGTGGTACAAGTGGGACCAGGAAGGCTCAGGTGTAATAAATGACTGTCCTTTAGAGAGTCATTTCTTCATAATAGGGAAGTAATCCATTAGGGAAATAAAAGAAACTTTGTAGCAATGAAGCATATTGAAAAATCTTTTATTCATAAAATCCTTTGCTTCTTGTCTGAATTAAAGCAGGAACCAAAGATTCATTTCCCTGAAACTTATCAAAACCATGCAAATTCACTTAAAATAGAATTATTCTTTGTCTTATTATTTATATTGTGGCATAAAAATAGCAACTACTTTCCATAAAGAATTTTAACTTTCCATCTGAAGTGTATTTATTCAATTCAGATTTGTATGCTTAAATACAAAAAAAAACAAGCAAAGCTAAAAAACTCAAAGGAAAACTTAAAAAGTATGATATTATTAGTGTTTAGAGAAGTGTGATATAAAGCAAAATGTTGAAAACCCAGGTAATTCATAAAACAGAAGAATTTAAACAATACATGTGTTATCAGGAATAAGTCTATAGGTACTGCACCAAAGGTAATAAGCCAAGGACAAGAATATCAAGAATGTAAGTCTACCCTGCCCTATAATTTTTCTTAAAACCCACGTACATCTTGTCTGTCATCTATCATCAGTTTGCATATACCATTTTTAAGCATGTTTTTTCTTTTTTGCTACATATTAATTTTTTTAAACTTTTGTGGGTAATAATTATAAATGGATATACCAAAATTCAAGCTGCATTTTTATTCTTCTATTATTTTAGCATTTTTAAATATTAGTGAATAAACTTCATACAAAAGCATTTCTGTTAACATTTGTTGGGTAAAAAGTGGTTTGAGGATACAGCACAATTTAATGGGAATCTCAAAATGAATAATAATTTAAATCTCTAAAGGAAAAAGAAAGAAAAAAGTTTATATATTACATGCCCACATTAAAAAAAAAAAGTCTAACATCTGGGAGTCACGATTAGGCATTCAATTAAGGCAAATGAATGTCAAGAATTTCACATGGATTCCATTAATCAGATTTGCTATTACATCATTTGGAGTCCTTTATTTCTCCACTTCATAAATAATATCTCTTCAAGGACCTGCCTGTGGGTGAAAATAGGACATAGGATTTATATTAGTCTGAAGAAACAGATGCAGAAGGGGTATATGCCTGCAAGGCTCTCTGCTCATCACCCATACTTAATGCATTGGGCTATGAGAAAGTAGGTTGATTTGAAATGTAAAAGGCTCATGTTTTTTCTTTAAATATGGACTTTTTCTTTAAAAAAATCTTTTGGAGTTAAAAAAAAATTGATTATCGGCTTCCCTGGTGGCACAGTGGTTAAGAATCCGTCTGCCAATGCAGGGGACACGGGTTCGAGCCCTGGTCCAGGAAGATCCCACATGCTGCGGAGCAACTAAGCCCGTGAGCCACAACTACTGAGCCTGCGCTCTAGAGCCCACGAGCCACAACTACTGAAGCCCGTGCTTGGGCCTAGAGCCCATGCTCTGCAATAAGAGAAGCCACCGCAATGAGAAGCCCACGCACCGCAACGAAGAGTAGCTCCGGCTCACCGCAACTAGAGAAAGCCTGCACACAGCCACGAAGACCCGATGCAGCCAAAAATAAATCAATAAAATTAATAAATTTATTTTAAAAAATTTGATTATGACACAAGTCTTGGAAAGATTTCTGAAAACCGGACAACTTAGATTAGTAACTTAATGTAAAACTGTGAAACATAAAAGGAAATAACATACTTCTTCTACAAGTGTAGAATAAGTGCGTGTACTTAACTCACTAATAAGGAAACCAGGAAGATGATAACACTGGTTCAAAGAGTATTTGAGGACGTGAGTGTCTATAGGAAATGAGGAAAGAAAACCAGAATAAGATTGCTGAGTCAGCTACAAAACAACGTAATATTCTATAGTCAGTAAAACCATAACATTTGTGGTTAACTCTTCTACGAGGAAGAATTCATTTGTATCTCTACCAAATAAAAATCTATAGTTAACATGAAACACAGAGTCTGGGCCTTAATCAGCAGTTAATAGTCACATAAACAAAGCTCCATTCCCCTAGCTCCCGTATAACATTGAAAGAAGTTCTACTTTGTCTTATTCTTAAATTTTGGATAATTTTTCTTAACACAGTATTTAGAATGATGGTATTATGTCTGACAGATCATGTTTATCAAAGGAAATAGACCTACAGTTCACTGGTTGAGTTATGAATAGTAACCACTGAGCCATTAATTTGTGTTTTAAGAAAAGAAAGCTATAAAACCACTCTAGGGCAAATCAACCGAAGACATCCTACTTTCCAGTTTGAAGTAAAACTATGTTTAAAGGTTCTGAATCATGAAAACTCTTAAATTATGTTCGGAAAACAGTGAGAGATTCAATGTGACTAGAGTTTAGAAAGTGCTTGTCTGATCCTAGGAAGTTGGGCTAGAACTGCAAAGGCCTTGCAGGTCAGAATAAGGAACGTAGACTCTTTTCTGAAGGTAATAGGGAGCCTTTGGGTGTTTGCAAAGCAGGAGTAATATCATCAGACTAGTTTTAAGGAAGGTTCTGATAATTTCTTCTCACATACAACATATTTTATTGCCCTTTTAAAATGTATTTTCTTTCTAGCTTATCTGCAGTGTTAATAACATGGTTTTAGTTGTATACAATGTTGATGTGTGGAGGATTGGGAGAGGGTAAAATAGGATCACTGCTCATAGGCTAACTAGAGACTTGATATGGGTGAAGAGGAAGTTAAAAATGTTCCTTCCCGGGCTTCCCTGGTGGCGCAGTGGTTGAGAGTCTGCCTGCCGATGCAGGGGACACGGGTTCGTGCCCCGGTCTGGGAAGATCCCACATGCCGCGGAGCGGCTGGGCTCGTGAGCCATGGCCGCTGAGCCTGCGCTCCGCAACGGGAGGGGCCACAGCAGTGAGGGGCCCGCGTAACACCAAAAAAAAAAAAAAAAAAAAAAAAAAAAAATGTTCCTTCCCTGTCAGTGTGAACGTGACAGTGTGAGTCATCCTTTACCGTTAACTTTGACTATAATCATTGGCAGTGGGGGGCAGGTGGTGAGAAATTTTTTTTTATTAATATCTAATTTACATATGATAGAATTTACCATTTTAAAATGTACCAGTTATACTTTTCAAATGTTAACAAGATTGTGTACCCACTGTCACTATCTAATCCCCAAATATTTTCATCAGCCCCCTAAGAAATCCCAAAGCCAACAGTAGTTACTTCCCATTTTTCCCTCTAGCCCTTGGCAACTACTAATTAATTCTCTGTATCTAGAGATTTGTCTATTCTAAATATTTCATATAAATCAATTCATAAAACATGTGGCCTTTTGTGTCTGGTTTCTTTCCCTTAGCACAATGCTTTCAAGGTTCATCCTTGTTGTAGCATGACTCAGTATGTCGTTCATTTTTATGGCTGAAAAATATTCCATTGTGTAGACATATCACATTTTCTTTATGAAATCATCAGTGATGAATATTTGGGTTATTTCTACTATCTTGCTGTTATAAATAAAGTTGCTATGAACGTTTGTGTACAGGTTTTTCTGTAGATATATATTTTCATTCTCTTGGGCATATCCCTAGGAATGGAAACGTTGGGTCAAATGGTAACCCTATGTTTAACTTAACTGCCTAACTGTTCTCCAAAGTGGCTGCATCATTTTACGTTCGGACCAGCGATGTATGAGTGTTCTAATTGCTCCACATCCTTTTGTTCAATTTTTGATTACTGCCATGCTGTTGGGTGTTAAGGGTTATCTTATTTTAGTTTTGATTTAGATTTCCCTGATGCCAAATGACACTGGACATCTTTTCATGTGCTTCTTGGCCATGTATATCTTCTTTGGAGAAATGTCTGTAAAAATCCTTTCTCCTTTTTTTTTTTTTTTTTTTTGGCGGTATGCGGGCCTCTCACTGTTGTGGCCTCTCCCGTTGCAGAGCACAGGCTCCGGATGCACAGGCTCAGCGGCCATGGCTCACGGGCCCAGCCGCTCCGCGGCATGTGGGATCTTCCCGGACCGGGGCACGAACCCGCGTCCCCTGCATCGGCAGGCAGACTCTCAACCGCTGCGCCACCAGGAAAGCCCTCTCACTGTTGTTTTAATTTGCATTTCCCTGATGCTATATAATGTGGAGCATCTTTTCATATGCTTATTTGCTATCTTTATATCTTCTCTGGTGAGGTGTCTGTTAAGGTCTTGGTCTCATTTTTTAATTGGATTGCTTGTTTTCTTATTATTGAATCATAAGAGTTCCTTGTATATTTTGAATAACAGACCTTTATCAAATATTTTATCTTTTGCAAATAGTTTCTCCCAGTCTGTGGTTTTGCCTTCTTATTCTCTTAACCCTGTCTTTCACAGACCAGAAAATTTTAACTTTAAGGAAGTTCAGCTTATCAATTATTTTTTCACAGTTTGTGCCTTTGGTGTTATATTTAAAAAGTCATTACCACATCCAGTGTCTGTGTTGTCTTTTCAATTTCTTGATAGTGTCCTTTGAAGTAGAAACATTTTCGATGTTGAATTTCAATTTATCTATGTATTCTGTAGTTGCTTATTGTTTAGGTGCCATATCTAAGAAAATATTAGCTTATCCAACATCATGAAGTATACACCTATGTTTTCTTTTAAGAGTCTGATAGTTTTAGCATTCATATTTAGGTTTATGACTTATTTTGACTTACTTTTTGTATATGATATGAAGAAGGAATCCAATTATTTTGCTACTGGATATCTAGTTGTTCAGCACACTTTGTTAAAAGACTATTCTGCATTGAATTGTCGTGGTATCCTCCTCAAAAATTAACTGACCATAAATATATGCTTTATTTCTGGACTTTCAATTCTATCCCATTGACCTATATCTATACCTTTATCTATAAACTCATTCCAGTACCACACAGTGTAGATTAATTTCATTTTATACTAAATTTTAGAATGGGGAACATGTGAGGCTTCCCTTTTTGTTGTTCTTTTAAAAAATTGTTTCAACTATTCTCCATCCCTTGTACTTTGATATGAATTTTAGTACTAAATATCTTGCCAAGTTCTGCAAAAAAGACAGCTGGGATTCTAACAGGGTTTGCATTAAATCTGTAGCTCGATTTGGGGAGTATTCCAATCCATGAACATGTGAAATCTTTCCATTGAAAGTCTTCTTTAATTTCACTTAACGATGGTCTTGCACTTCTTCTTTTTTTTGCAGTACACAGGCCTCTCACTGCTGTGGTCTCTCCTGTTGCGGAGCACAGGCTCCGGACGTGCAGGTTCAGCAGCCATGGCTCACGGGCTTAGCTGCACCGCGGCATGTGGGACCTTCCCAGACCGGGGCACGAACCCGTGTCCCCTGCATCATCAGGTGGACTCTCAACCACTGCGCCACCAGGGAAGCCCTGCACTTCTTCTTTAGTTACATTTATTTCTAAGTATTTTATTTTTGATGCTATTGTAAAGGAATTGTTTTTTTTTTCAATTTCATTTTCAGATTGTTTACTGTAAGCATAGAGACATATAATTAATTTTTATGTATTGATTTTGTATCCTGCAAGCTTGCTGAACTTGTTTATTAAGTTTAATAGTTTTTTTTTTAGTGGACTTCTTGGTATTTTATATGTACAAGATCATATTATCTGCAAATGAGAGAGTTTTGCTTTTTCCTTTCCAATCTGGATGGGTTTTATTTTTTTAAAAAAATATATTTGATCTCAGAGTGGGAGAATATATTTGCAAATGAATCAACGGACAAAGGATTAATCTCCAAAATATATAAACAGCTCATGCAGCTCAATATTAAAAAAACAAACAACCCATTCCAAAAATGGGCAGAAGACCTAAATAGACATTTCTCCGAAGAAGACATGCAGATTGCCAACAAACATATGAAAGGATGCTCAACATCACTAATTATTAGAGAAATGCAAATCAAAACTACAATGAGGTATCACCTCATATGCCCAGTCAGAATGGGCATCATCAGAAAATCTACAAACAACAAATGCTGGAGAGGGTGTGGAGTAAAGGGAACCCTCTTGCACTGTTGGTGGGAATGTAAATTGATACAGCCACTATGGAGGACAGTATGGAGGTTCCTTAAAAAACTAAAAATAGAATTACCATATGACCCAGCAATCCCACTACTGGGCATATACCCAGAGGAAACCATAATTTAAAAAGACACATGCACCCCAATGTTCATTGCAGCACTATTTACAATAGCCAGGACATGGAATCAACCTAAATGTCCATCGACAGACGAATGGATAAAGAAGATGTGGTACATATATACAATGGAATATTACTCAGCCATAAAAAGGAATGAAATTGAGTCATTCGTAAAGACGTGGATGGATCTAGAGACTGTCATACAGAGTGAAGTAAGTCAGAAAGAGAAAAACAAGTATCGTATATTAACACATATATGTGGAACCTAGAAAAACGGTACAGATGAAGCAGTTTGCGAGGCAGAAATAGAGACACAGATGTAGAGAACGAACATATGGATGCCAAGGGGGAAAGCGCAGGGTGGGGGGGGGAGGATGAAATGGGAGATTGGGATTGACATATATACACTAATATGTATAAAATGGATAACTAATAAGAACCTGCTGTATAAAAAAATAAAATATTCAAAATATATATATATATTTGATATCTTTTACTTATTTGTATTAAGTTATTAAGTACAATATTACATTAGTTTTAGGTGTACGACATAGTGATTTAACATTACTATACATTGTAAAATAATCACCACAATAAGTCCAGTTACCATCCATTGCCATACAAAGTTGTTACAATATTATTGACTATATTCTCTATGTATACATTATATCCCTATGATTTACTTATTTTATAGCTGGAAGCTTGTACCTCTTAATTCCCTTCATTTATTTAGTCTGTCCCCACACCGCCCTCCCCTCTGGCAACCACCAGTTTGTTCTCTATCTATAAGTCTATGTGTCTGTTTCTGTTTTGTTTTTTAGATTCCACATATGAATAAAATCATATGGTATTTGTCTTTCTCTGTCTGACTTATTTCACTTAGCATAAAGAATGTTTTTTATTTCTCATTCTTGCCTAATTGCCCTGGCTAGAACCTCCAGTACAATGTTGAAGAGAAGTGGTAAGAACATACATCCTTATCTTGTTTCTGATCTTAGTAGGAAAGTTTTCAGTCTTTCACCATTAAGTATGATGTTAGTTGTGGGTTTTTTTGTATACAGGATTCCCTGCTATCCAAAAGTAGAGCATTCCTATGAAACCTTTTGTAAGCTCAAATGGTATAAAATAAAGAAGCAATTAGCAAAGGATACATCTTGCTAAGGGATGCACAAAGTAACCTGAGATAAAGCATGGATCTGGAAAAATCCTCTTCATATTTCTTTTGGTTAGTGAAAACAGTTACTAATGTAGGTCCTTAGTAAAAGTGAAGTGTTATAAAGCAAATTTTTGAAAAGTGGGGGACACCTGTGTGTGCTTTATCAGGCTGAAGAAGTCCTATGTTTAGTTTGTTTGGTATTTTTATCAGTAAAGGATACTGAATTTTGTCAATGACTTTTCTGTGTCTACTGAGATGATCACATGGTTTTGCCTTTTATTCTATTTATATGGTACATTACATTGATCGATTTTCATGTATTAAACTGACCTTACATTCTGGGATAAATTCTACTTTGACATGATGTTTAATACTCTTTCTATGTTACTGGATTCAGTTTGATAGTATTTTGTTAATGATTTTTGGGATCTATATTTATAAAGAATATTGGCTTGTAGTTATTTTGTGTTATCTTTGTCTAATTTTGGTATAATAGCAGTTATTGGTCTCATACAATGAGTTTTGATGTATTCTTTCATCTTTATTTTTTTGGAAGAACTTGCAATGTATTGGTGTTAATTCTTCTTTAATAGTTTGGTAGCTTTCATCAGTGAAGTAATCTGGTCTTAGGCTTTTCTTTGTGAGATGTTTTTTATTACTAATTCAATATCTTCACTCGTTACAGATATATTTACACTTTCTATATCTTTTCCCTAAGTACAGTGGAGAATACCAATATAGAGATAGACATTATTTAAAAAGTATATATATATATATATACACACACACACACACACGTGCACACACACACACACACACACACACACAGAGGCATCAAAACGCACAATAACTAAATGGAAAATTCACTAAAAGGGCTCAATAACAGGTTTGAGCAGGCAGAAGAATAAGTAAACTTGAAGATAGGTCAATTGAGATTAACCAGTCTGAAGAAAAGAAAAACAAATAAAAACGAACATAATCCCAAAGACCTGTAAAATATCATCAAGCATATTAAATAACATATGCCTAGACAAAGTTCCAGCAGAAGAGGAGAGAAAGAGGCAAAAAGAATATTTGAAGAGCTAATGATGGGAAATGTACCCAAATCTAATGAAAAACATTAATCTATACATCCCAGGAGCTCAACAAACCCCAAGTAGGATAAAATCAAGGACAACCACACCTCAACACATCACATTTTTGGAAAGACAAAAACAAATAGGGATTCTTTAAGACAGCAAGAGAGATGCAACTCCTCTCAGACAAGGAATCCTCAATATGATTAACAGCTGATTTCTATCAGAAAGCATGAAAGCCAGAAAGCTGAGGGATGACATATTCAAAATGCTGAAAGCAAAAGAATGCCAGCAAAGAATCCTCTATCCAGTAAAACTACTCTTCAAAACAAGACATCATTCCCATACCTTCCTTTTGTTCTTTAAACTTGGTTTATTTTTCTTCTTTGAATATATTTAAAATAGATGATTTGAAGTCTTTGTTTAATCTGTCCAATATCTGAGCTTCCTAAGGGACATTTTCTATTGATTGCTTTTTTTCATGTTATAGGCCAAATTTCTTATTTCTTTGCATGTTTAATAAATTCTTGTTGAAAAATTGACATTTTTAAATAATGTAATGTGGGAACTATGGAAATCAGAATCTCCCCCTCCCCAGGGTTTGTTGCTACTGCTGTTTGTTGTTGTTTGGTGACTTTTCTGCACTAATTCCATAAAGTCTGTATTCTTTGTCATTTCTGGCCATTGAAATCTCTGCTCAGTTAGGTTTGTTGTCAGCTTATAATTAGGAAGAGATTTCCTCCAATGCCTAGAACCAATGAGTCTCCTTATCTTTGACAAAGGGCTCTGAGTGCATGTTAGGATATGCCTCCATCATTGTGCCAGGCAGTTAGTTGAGAACACTGCCTTAGCCTTCCCTTCCAGCTTGTGCAGAACCTCAACACCAGCCAAGGGTGAGAACCTAAGGCCTTTGGAGGGCTTTCCTGAGAAGACACACAGCCCTGGACAGCTTTCTAGATTACCAGGAATATCTCAGAGTTTACCAAAGCCCTTATGGACACCTTATTTCCCAAGTTTTCCTTTTAAGCTTTTTGATTAGTCTGTCGTTTGCTCCAAATGCTATCCATGACTCAGGCAGCTACAATGTTAACAATTTTCTGTAATTGTTTTCTACAAAAGCCCCAAAGAAAAGACTTTTCACACTGAAGGAGCTCTGAGTACGGTCAAATAAAGACAACCTTGCAAGTAGAGTGTTCTAGAGAACCATTAGATAAGTCAAATAATGCCGGTTCTCTGGGAACAGAACTTTTAAGGAGTTCCAACTATATTCTGCTCCTTCCAATGGCTGCCAGACTGCTGGTTTTCACTATGATTATGTGCTGTTAGTTTTCAAGGCTACCACTGAGCTGGGAAGTGCAGATGAGAAGAGGGCAAGTTAAAATGCCACAAACCTTACTGTTCTTAGCATGGCTCAACTATCTTTCTCAACTGAACAGTTTCTGAATTGCTGAACTTCTTTGGTTAATTTTCAAAATTTCAAGAAATTGATTCTGACCATTTTTGCCAGTTTTCTCATTGCTTTTTATGAAGGAGAGAATTTTCAGAAGTTCACTCTGGCACTTTTGCTTATGTCACCTGATGAGAGCTTTTTAAGAGAAGAACAAAAAGAGAAAAGGGATAAAGAAGAGTACAGGAAAAGGAAAATATAAGTACAGGAAAAGGAAAAGAAGAGTACAGGAAAAGGAAAATATAAGGAAGACAAAACTGGAAACTTCCAAGCAGCTTGAAGTTGCATGAATGTCACTTCTCTGTACACAAAATTATAATTGCTTCTTAATACCAATCTTACTTGCAGAATTTCAAGGCCTGAATATTTCCGCCCTATGTAAAGCTTGCAACTTTTCCGTGCCCTGTTTCTCAAAGTGTAGCCACTGTTCCAGTTAGGCAACCCTCCTGTCCACATCTCTACGACCCTGATCCTTCCTCCTACTCACACCCACCCACGCTGCAGCTTACTGCGTCAGTCTCAGGCTCTGGCTGGAGACTGCTGTGCTGGGGCCATCTCTGCTCTCAAGCAGGAGGAAAATATGGGCCTAAGTCAGCAGTCCCCAACCTTTTTGGCACCAGGGACCAGTTTCATGGAAGACAATTTTTCCATGGACTGGGGCTGGGGGATGGTTCAGGCGGTAATGCGAGTGATGGGGAGCGATGGGGAGCGGCAGATGAAGCTTTGCTCGCCCACCACCCACTCACCTCCTGCTGTGCAGCCTGGTTCCTAACAGGCTGTGGACTGGTACTGGTCCACGGCCCGGGGATTGGGGACCCCTGACCTAAGGGATTATCTGTGAAAGAGCCAAAGCAGAGACAGATTACTGTCCTGCCCACATCTGGGTTGCTGATTTCCAGCCCAAAGATTTTTCTTTCCCTATAGGAAAAATCTGTTTTGTTCCCTATAGGGACAGAAAAAAAGTTTTTCCCAGTTCGTTCAGACTACATGGAGAACAGAGTGACCATTAGCATCAGTCAGAAAGAACAAGTAGACCAAAGCTAATCTAGCCCCGGTGTCATACTGCTCACTGAAGCCAGTGACAAGAGAAAGTTGTGACCAGTGATATCACTATGTGTTGGGTCCTCTCTCTAACGGAAAGATGCCTTGGCTGGAAGATTTTAGACCCTGTACATAGGAACAAGAAACAGATGAGAGCACATATTTAAGAAGTGAAAGAAAGTATAGGTTTGAAGAGAAAGGAGCAAAGTTAAATGTGGTTCAGTAGTTTTTGTATCATTGTTGAGTCTGAGCCTGGTGCCAAATGCAAACCAAAAGACCTCTCTTAGTTGTCTGGTTCATACGGTAATTAGTTATAGTTTTATTCAAATTGATAGTTTTGCAAAACAGGATACATTAACCCAAATCACTTGGGCTAATCTGGGTTGTTTCCAAAGTCCACAGTTAAAAAGAAATTATCCCCTTTATAATAAAACAGAGATACCAAAACCTAATGCCTTCAAATGATCAATGGCTACCATTTTGCTACCCAATCAACAATTTTCATTGCACTGGGCTTACCTGGGAACTGTCTATCCACATTCTATCAAATTGATCCTCAATCTTATTAATCATTTAGATATTAGAGAAACCACATTTAAATGGTCTTTGTAGCAGGGATTTTTCCTACTTCTTTTGAAAGGTGGATAAATATTCAACTGATATCTAATAGGAAGTTCTTCTGATTTCACTGCAGAAAAAAGACATTTACATGTGCACAATTTCAAATTATGGTAGAAAATGTTAATCACTCATTTAGTACTTTAACTCAAAGATTATATAAATAACGTTCTCTTTAAAAAAGACTAAAAATGATAGCTAGTGGGAAGCAGCCGCATAGCACAGGGAGATCAGCTCAGTGCTTTGTGACCACGTAGAGGGGTGGGACAGGGAAGGTGGGAGGGAGGGAGATGCAAGAGGGAAGAGATATGGGGACATATGTATATGTATAACCGATTCATTTTGTTATAAAGCAGAAACAACACACCATTGTAAAGCAATTATACTCCAATAAAGATGTTAAAAAAAAAACCCAAAATAAATGGAAACAAATTTCTGATTTTAAACTTTTATGGAAAATATACTTTTAAAGAAGTGTGAAAATTTGAATACTTCATTATCAATGAAAATGAACTACATTTTCATAAACTCATGATAAAATGTTTATTAAGGAGCTAAAATCTAGCAATTTCTAAAAATAATAGGATAAAGATTTATCTGAAGAAGTCCATGTGGTTTGATGTGGTATTAGATCTTATTTTCCATATACTAGGCAAAATATTCATAAATGCATTTTTATCTTTTCACTTGAAAAATTAAAAATTGTTGGAGGCAATATGTTAATTTAATTGCATTTTTTCTTGTTTCTGACTAATCTTGCATACTCAAAAAGGAAAACAGTTGGGATTGCTCTTTATGCTAAATTGATAATAACTTTAAATAAATCACTGGTATTATTTGAACACGGATTTCAATCTCTTGATTGAAAAAGACATTAAAACAGATCTTTAGTCATCTAATGACAGGAAACCAATTATCATAGTGGGTCAGAGTATGGTTTTCATTTAGAAAATACTCTGAACACAGTAAATTAGGAAACACTTTTGAGGAAGCATCTTGGAGGTATCAATAATTATTTTCAACTATCATAAATTGTAAGAGCCACTCCTGAATGCAAATCTGGCCACTTTCCATGAATTTGGTGCAGTTGTTCAAAATTTTTCCAGGACTGAAATAGTCAGTGTCTCTCTTGACTCCTGAAAAAATTCACAAACAGCTGGAAACTAGGTTGGAATGAGACACTAGCAATTAAACAATTAAGATTTTAAAACAAATGCTTTTGTGTAGAAAACATTATTTTTCTACATAATTAATAGCTCTAATGTTATCTGCTACATATTCAAAGTGAGCAGAAAGGCAAATGTTTCCTCAGAGAGCACCCAGCCCAAATACCAGTAGACTGACCGTATAACATCCTCAGAGGCAGTACCAAGCTGAGTGCACAAGTGCCCACAGAGCTCACCAAAAGGACAGATATTGCTACTAGAGTGTTCCAAGGCTTGGCATCTGGGTCTTGGCAAGCCCCAGAGATAGCCTTGGGTCTTGTGCCTATTGCTAAAATAAAACAGGAAAGAAAGTTCCACAGTACAGAGTCTAAATGATGCTGAAAAGATATATAGGAATGAAAAGTAATTCAAAGTTTAACAGTAGCTTTTAGTAAATAATTGGCTTTTCTATACCAATTAAATATACTGGGAGAATGTCAAAATAGTTTCAAGCCTTGGGATAATTTTTCGTTGACTTTAAGCATGTTCTAAGTTAATTGTACCAATCAATTATATTATTTTCCAGTAACTGAGGGTACACATATATCTTTAGTGTGAATAATAAGAGAAGGAGGGCAGCCATAGTCTTATTCTCAGATTTCAGGTAGTTTTAGAGTGCTGTGAACTATTCTTCATTCCATTTCTATGAAATTTAAGGTCTGACATGTAGAAGTCATAATACAGCTGTTGGAATATAAAAACGAATTGTTTTAGGTATCTGATTCTGTAAAGGTACTGTTTTTCTTGGCGCTATAAATTGTAGATTTATAGATAGATTCTGAGAAGTAGCATGGTAATAATAAGAACTTTGAAAACTCATAGCTTTAACTCAGTAATTCCACTTCTTAGAAATCTGTCCAAAGACACTAATTAGATATGGACAAAGATGTATTTGTAAGGATGTTCACTGTGAAGGTAAATAGCTAAATAATAATACAAATATCCAATCACTGGGGATGTTACACCCAATAGAGTATTCTGCAGCATTAAAATCATTTTTAAAACTGTTTAACTGGCATAGAAAAATGCTCATGATATATTAAAGGCAGAAGACAAAACTATATAAACAACAGAACCCCAACTTGAAAAAAAAAATCAGGTGTATACTGACTCAGGACTAGAACAAATATATAAAAGTATTGGCGTTGTTATGTCTGGATAGTGAATTATGGGTATTTTACATTTCCTTCTTCATTAATCAGCATTGTTAATATATTTTTTTAAAGATCATACAATGAACATTTTAAAATAGGCAAATAGGAATTAAAAGAAAGTGCGTTATTACTGTATTAGCAGAATGTATATGGTTTGAAAAGGCTGGAAATCAACCACAACTTCTTTAAACATGAAACACTGTAAGCTCTCTAGAGGCTCTTGGGAATGTCACCCAAGCGTTAGGATTTCTTTTTCTTTACTGGGGATATGGCAACAAATTCAAAAAGGAATCTTGATACTATTGCTCTGGTACAAAACTTCAAAACAGGAAACAATTTTATGGTGAAAAGTGACCTCATGATAAAATCAGTTTATTTCAATTTATTCCAAATGTTAAACCACTTGCAGTTTACTTTCCAAGATATATACCTTGACCCATTTCTCCTATACTTAACACTGAAAATTAGTCACAGCATTCTTATTGGGCATCTGTTTTTTAGTTAGAGATCTTCAGTAATCTTTATTTTGCATTAGCAATTTATTTACCTCTAGTGCCTCTTAAGAATATTTATCATTATATCAAAGAATTAGATTATATATATATTTCCAAACATATCTGAAATTTGAATACTCTAAGTATTTAATACCAATACCTACATGTTTTCATACAAATTTCATGTTTAATCACAAACATAAAGCTCTTCTGCTTCTAATACCCTCCTGGCAGCTGGCTTAGTATTTCACTTACTCGGGGTTTAATTTTCACTAAACAGATTTTTTTAAAATTCCAAACAAAATCATTGTAATCTCTGTTAGATGCTCATTTAGCAATGTGTCTGAGAGGTGGAGCTGACTTTCAACAATGGCATCAAGAGAACATTGCATTAAATCAGGTTCTCTCTCGTTCTGAGGATGGCAGTGCAAGCTCAGCTGGGCCGCATGGTCCTCAGCCCAGCCCTCGGCAGAAGCAGTGAATTCAGCCATAACTACAGCAGAGTCTGATCATTCTCCTGATGAAATTACACTGATCTAATTTGCACGCTGTGAAGACATTTGGCACTGGCTGGATCTGAGCCTTGACATCTTCATTGGAACTAAAAGTACGCTAAGAACTGACATTACATTTCACATTCTCTTCTGCCAGGTTGCGGCATTTCGTCCTCTTTAAAGGCATTATTTCAAGAACATTTAATTTGGCTTTGACATGCCTGCCATTTTGCTGGGTGGAACATACTGCGCCAGAAAAGCTCAGCTGCAATAAAGTTTGGCACCAATAGCCCACCATATACCTGCACCATCCTGTGCAATTTAATTGGCATTCAGTGGGTTGATAAATGGATTGGCTTAATGAGGCAATATACTTGACATATGCAGGACTCCCCTGAGGAATGGGATTCATTTTTTTCACCTCACACATCAACATGTTACAGATACCAACACAGTCACCTCTAGCAGTTGTGCTATAGCCAATGGATGACATTCGCTGGGCTGACCAATAGCACTGTCATCTTTCAACCATCTCATTCCTTTCTCCCTCAGCACCAAGCAAAGTATGGCTTTTAAATTTTATTGCCTTTCCAAGAACATGGTATATCTCTCCATCTATCATCTTTAATTTCTTTCATCAGTGTCTTATAATTTTCTGCATACAGGTTTTTTGTCTCCTTAGGTAGGTTTATTCCTAGATATTTTATTCTTTTTGTTGCAATGGTAAATGGGAGTGTTTTCTTAATTTCACTTTCAGATTTTTCATCATTAGTGTATAAGAATGCCAGATATTTCTGTGCATTAATTTTGTATCCTGCTACTTTACCAAATTCATTGATTAGCTCTAGTAGTTTTCTGGTAGCATCTTTAGGATTCTCTATGTATAGTATCATGTCATCTGCAAACAGTGACAGCTTTACTTCTTCTTTTCCGATTTGGATTCCTTTTATTTCTTTTTCTTCTCTGATTGCTGTGGCTAAAACTTCCAAAACTATGTTGAATAAGAGTGTTGAGAGTGGGCAACCTTGTCTTCTTCCTGATCTTAGTGGAAATGGTTTCAGTTTTTCACCACTGAGGATGATGGTGGCTGTGGATTTGCCATATATGGACTTTATTATGTTGAGGAAAGTTCCCTCTATGCTTACTTTCTGCAGGTTTTTATCATAAATGGGTGTTGAATTTTGTCAAAAGCTTTATCTGCATCTATTGAGATGATCATATGGTTTTTATCCTGCAATTTGTTAATATGGTGTATCACATTGATTGATTTGCATATATTGAAGAATTCTTGCATTCCTGGAATAAACCCCACTTGATCATGTTGTATGATCCTTTTAATGTGCTGTTGGATTCTGTTTGCTAGTATTTTGTTGAGGATTTTTGCATCTATGTTCATCAGTGATATTGGATTGGAAGAATCAACATTGTGAAAATGACTCTACTACCCAAAGCAATCTACAGATTCAATGCAATCCCTATCAAACTACCACTGGCATTGTCCACAGAATTAGAACAAAAAAATTTCACAATTTGTATGGAAACACAAAAGACCCCGAATAGCCAAAGCAATCTTGAGAAAGAAAAATGGAGCTGGAGGAATCAGGCTCCCTGACTTCAGACTATACTACAAAGCTACAGTAATCAAGACAGTATGGTACTGACACAAAAACAGAAATATAGATAAATGGAACAGGAGAGAAAGCCCAGAGATAAACCCACGCACATATGGTCATCTTATCTTTGATAAAGGAGGCAAGAATATACAGTGGAGAAAAGACAGCCTCTTCAATAAGTAGTGCTGGGAAAACTGGACAGCTACATGTAAAAGTATGAAATTAGAACACTCGCTAACGCCATACACAAAAATAAACTCAAAATGGATTAAAGACCTAAATGTAAGGCCAGATACTATCAAATTCTTAGAGAAAACATAGGCAGAACACTCAATGACATAAATCACAGCAAGATCCTTTTTGACCCACCTCCTAGAGAAATGGAAATAAAAACAAAAATAAACAAATGGGACCTAATGAAACTTAAAACCTTTTGCAGAGCAAAGGAAACCATAAACAAGACCAAAAGACAACCCTCAGAATGGGAGAAAATATTTGCAAATGAATCAACAAAGGATTGATCTCCAGAATTTACAAGCAGCTCATGCAGCTCAATAACAAAAAACAAACAACCCAATCCAAAAATGGGCAGAAGACCTAAATAGACATTTCTCCAAAGAAGATATACAGACTGCCAACAAACACATAAAAGAATACTCAACATCATTAATCATTAGATAAATGCAAGTCAAAACTACAATGAGATATCATCTCACACGGGTCAGAACGGCCATCATCAAAAAATCTAGAAACAATAAATGCTGGAGAGGGTGTGGAGAAAAGGGAATACTCTTGCACTGTTGGTGGGAATGTAAATTGATACAGCCATTATGGAGAACAGTATGGAGGTTCCTTAAAAAACTACAAATAGAACTACCATAAGACCCAGCATCCCACTACTGGGCATATACCCTGAGAAAACCATAATTCAAAAAGAGTCATGTACCAAAATGTTCATTGCAGCTCTATTGACAATAGCCAGGACATGGAAGCAACCTAAGTGTCCACCAACAGATGAATGGATAAAGAAGATGTGGCACATATATACAATGGAATATTACTCAGCCATAAAAAGAAACGAAATTGAGTTATTTGTAGTGAGGTGGATGGACCTAGAGACTGTCATACAGAATGAAGTAAGCCAGAAAGAGAAAAACAAATACCGTATGCTAACACATATATCTGGAATCTAAGAAAAAAAAAAAAGGTCATGAAGAACCTAGGGGTAAGACAGGAATAAAGACACAGACCTACTAGAGCATGGACTTGAGGATACGGGGAGGGGGAAGGGTAAGCTGTGACAAAGTGAGAGAGTGGCATGGACATATATACACTACCAAATGTAAAATAGATAGCTAGTGGGAAGCAGCCGCATAGCACAGGGAGATCAGCTCGGTGGTTTGTGACCACCTAGAGGGGTGGGATAGGCAGGGTGGGAGGGAGGGAGACGCAAGAGGGAAGAGATATGGGAACATATGTATATGTATAGCTGATTCACTTTGTTATAAAGCAGAAACTAACACACAATTGTATAGCAATTATACTCCAATAAAGATGTTAAAAAAAATTTTTATTGCCTTTTGTATTGTCCCAGACACAAAGGAAGAAGACAGCCCCCATGCTTTATTTATATAAATCTCTATTTTCCAGGAGATCACGCAGCCTTGTGGTCTAAACAGGTTGGTTTTACCTGCTATAAAACCATGACAGTACTATAAAATACAAGTAATAATGAATTCTAGTATAACTACTGACGTAGTCAACCATGTACAGGAGCAAGTAGGTGCCATGCTATCTTCAGAAATGCTGGTTTCAAGAATGAATGAATTACAACAACAAAGAGACACCATTTTTCACTATTCAGATTAGCAAGGATTAAAAAGAACCATAATGCTGAGTGTTGGCAGGGGAGCAAGGAAACAAGGGCCTCATGCTCTGCTGGTGGGATTCTAAATTAATACAACTTTTCTGGAAGGCAAATGGCAATATGTATCAAAAGCCTTAAAAATGGGCATAGCCTCTGCTAAGCATGTCTACTTCTGAAAATGTATCCCAAGGAAATAAAGATATACCTAAGATGGATATTCAATAATGATCATCACATTGATTATAATAAGAAAAAATTTAAAACAATCCAGGTATCTAAAGAAAAGGAGATTGCCTAAATGAAATACGTGATGCCTATGTGCTACAACACTATATAGACATTAAAATGATGTAGTAGAAATATTTGTCCTGAAAAAATGTTCTTGGTGTCTTTTATGCCAGAAAAGTACTAGCTGCATAATTACTCATCTTTCTGTGAAAAATTTATATTAAAGATATGTATAGTCACACTCAAAAAAGCAAAGGATAAATAGCAAAATAGTAATAATGCTTGCCTCTGGAGGTGGGATCAATTAAAGTTTCTTTTTAATTTTTTCTTGATGCTTATCCTTATTTTTAAAGAACTGATTTAGTTAAAGGATTTAATTCAGATGGCATTTTAAACTTGTCAGGGAATTGCATTCTGACAACAATATATATTTTTTTTTTTTTTTGCGGTACGCGGGCCTCTCACTGTTGTGGCCTCTCCCATTGCAGAGCACAGGCTCGGGACGCGCAGGCTCAGCGGCCATGGCTCACGGGCCCAGCCGCTGCACGGCATGTGGGATCTTCCCGGACCGGGGCATGAACCCGTGTCCCCTGCATCGGCAGGTGGACTCTCAACCACTGCGCCACCAGGGAAGCCCAACAATATGATTTTTAGAGATTCTTTTACTGTGTCATAAGTCAAACCATGCCCACGTAATTCAATTCTTCTTATGGTCCTAGGTCATTTAAGAAGTTAGTTGCATGGCTGTCAAGAAAGATAATTCATCTTAGACAAATGAAGTTTCTTTCTACCTCCAGCTTCCTGGAATTTCTCAGTTCACTAATAACAGCTTAGTAGTAGAAAGCAGCAAATTTTTAGAACACAATTGACATTCAAAAGAGTTCTGGAGTTTACATCTAGTCACAGTCCTCATTAAATGAAAACTGCTAAGTCTATTCTGGTTTTGTATTTGTTTTTTTACAATGCCAAAGATTTGTAAAAAGATAGAAAATATAAGGATGCAGACATGAAAAGCTTATTTATTTAGATTTGCTAAAGACCCATGGGAACCATATTGTGCCTGGCAATAGGAAAGATAGGGTACCCGCCTTCAAGTCTGCCCAGGCAAATAGAAAAGGAAAGATAAATGGGATGAAATGAAAGTGCTGTAAAAAGGAGATCAGCTTAGGGGAGCAAAGTGTTCCATGAAGACCAATTAGAGGGCTCGGTCAGCATTCGACCCAGGCGGGACGAGGTGCCGTATGAAAGATGTCCAGGGCAGCTGCACCGCTCGCAGCTTAGCTGTCCTCTGTGCCTTGACACTACCTGCCTCTGGCTTCCTTCCTGCCCCAGAGGTGGGGAGCCCACCCACGAGCCACTGCTCATTTCAGCTGGGGGCCAGTTTGCCAGTATGATGCTCTCCATTCTGCTCCAAAGGAAGTTCCAACATGCAAATAAGCCCAAGGAAATGAAAAAATGAAACGGTGTGTGACAGTTTCTAATTACTGCATAAAAACAACATATGGAAACTTCATTGTCTATTTCATCTCCCAACATGTACCGTCAAGTCAGACTTCCTTTACTCTATCACTCCCTTGAGCATTTGGACCTGATTTATTTCAATAAGAAGGTTAACAAAAAACACAAAAAACACTTTCTGATGGGATAATACTGTTTTTTTTTTTAATTTTAAACACCTTGATCATTGGGAGGTTTTCATAACCTTGCTCTATTTTCCATTAGAGTTTTCTCATTGTATTCTAGTTAGTTAATTCTATTCCCTAGGGTTGTTCAAAACCTGGATTGAAGTTGTCCATTCTTCAGAAGTTTAAATTAACTATCCCTAAGTACCTTTTATCTACACTTGAATGGGTCCCTAATCACTTATTAGAGAAGGCAGGAGGACAAATTCAGTACCTGTAATCGGCTGGAATATTCTAAAGGCATATGAATGGAGGTCAAAAAAGAAAAGTAAAGCAATGCTTGATGACCTCAAAAGCAACAGGAAGGCAAATAAAAAAGCAAAAGTTAGTGGGTTCAAGAGACCTGGAGTCTGGCCCCGGCTTTGCCACCACTATACCTGTGTGATCCTATCTCCTGCTTTAAAATAGGACTTAGGCTATAAGATTTCTCAGATTCCTTTCCTCCTTCCTGCATTCTCAGACTATAGGGACTGATTTAAATACTATCTCTTTTCTGTATGGGACAAGATACTGTTCACCAAAGGTTGCCTGCATTTCAGTGCTAACCTTAGGGTAAAGTTTAAAAGTTGAGGCAAGTCCTGGGCAGCAAGGCGTACATCAAGTGCCCATTTGCTGAAAGCAAAACCTTCCAGTTTCTCCTCTCATCCCCCCTGGCCACAGAAGCAGAGTCAGTTAATGAATCAGAAAAAAGCTGGTTACCAGATGTCCTGGCTTATTAACACGCACATCACATTCTGTAATGGCATTCACGGAGCAAGCTGTGTGGAACCGAGAGATGGCAAAGGGAAAAGTTCTCCTCTCGGATGAGCTTCAAAATGTGGGTGTGCTTTGGTGAATTTCAGGAATGGTGGCTGCACAAGTTCGTTTAAGCCCTTGTCAGGCATTCTATCTAGTGGGAGCTTGCCTGTGTTACAAAGAACCCTTTCTCCAAGGTCATAGGATATCATGCCCTTCTCAGTCCCTCCTCTTTCCTCTAATCTGTGCAGAATTGCTGACGTGAACTCTTATATGCAGAAAAACAATAATAATAAACTTAGCAGCAATGCAAAGGAATAGCCAATTCTGTTTGATTGGTTTTCACCACAGCTAATTTTAAAGCCACCCATTATTCAGCTCTACAGTCTAATTTTATGTTAATATCCTGAAAGTTGTCAAATCTTGGCAAAACCTATGCATAAATTACACAGAAAGTAGCTCACAGGAGGGGGAAAAGTAATGACTGTCATGGTTAGCCAAACCCATTAATAGTCTGACAAGCAATAACCCAGGAGCTCTGGTCAACTGCTGCAGACATCTGTGAAACTTTTGCAATTAGTATCATTTTTTCCTTTTTTTTTTTTTTTTTTTTTGCTGTTGTTGGAAGAGGTATCAGCTGCGAAATAGCATGCAACTGACTGATCATTATTAGGTCTGCCGGTAAGGATTGGGTTTATCATCTCTCTTGGTTGACCACTGCCCTGATTTTTATAAAAAGCCACTTTGTTTTTTAAAGTAATGCCATGTTTCTCAGCACTGAGATTAGTATTTAGAAGATGGATACCAATGGTGTGTGGCTACTCAAAAAATAAAAAAATAAGATGCTTCAATCTCTAATTCATTACTGATTTTTCTCCCTGTGAGGCTGGGAAGAAATACAGATGGAGAGACTAAAATCTCTCTTCAAAGCTGCACCTTGGGGCTTCCCCGGTGGCGCAGTGGTTGAGAGTCCGCCTGCCAATGCAGGGGACACGGGTTCATGCCCCGGTCTGGGAGGATCCCACATGCCGCGGAGCGGCTGGACCCGTGAGCCATGGCCGCTGAGCCTGCGCGTCCGGAACCTGTGCTCCGCAATGGGAGAGGCCACAACAGTGAGAGGCCCGCGTACCACAAAAAAAAAAAAAGAAAGGTGCACCTTGGGTCCTAGGCTTGCTGGTAGATCATCTTATTGTGCCTTCTCCTACCTTCTTCCAGGCCGTGTGTGTGTGTGTGTGTGTGTGTGTCTGTGTGTGTGTGTGTGTGTGTGTGTGTAATATACACACATACATAATCTATTGCTCATTTTCCTAAAGAATAGTGCTGGGAGAATTAGCTGAGTTTCCCAGTATGCCTATAAAGGCTACTCAGTTTTTCCCCACAGCTGCTATAGCTGATGCATCTAGTATAGTGCCTGGCACTGAGTGGATACTCAAAAATGTTTGTTGAATGAGTGGATGGGTGGATGGGTGGATGGACGAATGTTAGCAGGGTATGATCCCATTTAAGACCCTGCTATTGTAGCTCCATGTGATGATTTCATGCAGAACTTCCTTGCTGCTAAAATTCATTGCCCATGTATAGGGTTTTCTCAGAGAATGCTGACAGACAGCTTGCTCTTCTTAAAGCTTATAGCAGTCTGAAATGCCTGCCTTACAGAATCATTTGGTAAACAAACTTTCCAAGCTCCTGCTTTGCACCAGCTCCTGTGCCTGGAAGTAGGGATCAGAAGATGAATAAAACACAGTTTTTGCCGTTATAGAGCTCTCAAAATACTCAGAGGCAGCCATGTAGAAAGGTGATTCCAACAAAACATGGCACATACTATAATGCAGGTTTCAACAGACTTCACGGACCAGCATGCTCTACCTGGTATTTCAGGGAAAAGCACAGTGGTAGAGACACCTGGACTGGGTGGTAGTAAAAAATGGCATGGCAGAGAAAATGAGGAAGGGCTTTCAAGGTTCAAGGTCTGCATGTGTGGAGATACAGAATAGTAAAAGGCACAGAATTTTAGAGAACAGTGAGATGGTCAGTGGCTAGAAGCAGAGGGCATGGGACGATGTGGCAGGGGATGAGGCTGGAAAGATGAGCTGAGGGAGGATAAGAAGTAGCATTGGTGCCTTACTAGTGACTGCGGAGTTCACCGTGCAGGCAACTGGGGACAAACGGAAGCCTTAACCAGAGAAACAACTCTGTAGGTATTGTCTACAGTGGCCAGAAGGAGTGGGGGAGGAAAGTGGGAGAGGAAGAAGAGAGGGAGTGCGGGGTAATTATAGAAAAGCATTTCAGGATATACTCAGGATATATGCCCAGGAGTGGGATTGCTGGATCATATATCCAGAGAAAACCATAATTCAAACGGATACATGCACGCCAATGCATGCATGGACATATACACACTACTATTCATGGAATAGATAACTAATAAGAACCTAATGTATAGTACAGGGAACTCTACTCAGTATTCTGTAATGGCCTATATGGGAATAGAATCTAAAAAAGAGTGCATACATGTGTGTGTATAACTGACTCACTTTGCTGTACCACAGAAACTAACACAACATTGTAAATCAACTATATGCCAATAAAAATTTTTTTAAAAAAGTCATTTCAGGAGCCTCATAAAGAGACAACCAGAAAGAAGAAGAAGCAGCAGATTTTAAGACATCTCTGCAGCAGAACTGTCAAGACTGGGTGACTGATTGCATGTGGGGTAAAACAGATATGATAGAGGATGACTCCCAGCTTTGTGTAAATGGTAAAGCCTTTAATTAAGACAGGGACACAGAAAACAGCTGGCTGGGGTAGGTGTAGGAGTGAAGGGATTGCAAGGACATAGGGAAAGACAACATGTAAATTTTCCAGAGACGAGTCTTTGGAAAATAACGAGTAGCTCTACGCCAAACCATTTCCAACTACCCCTGATAAAGCCAATGAATCAAAAGAGAACAAAACCCGAATCTAACAGATGTTTATCAAAGGCACACACAACTGGAAAGATCTTCCTTTTAAGAAACCATCAGGGTGAAAAACAACTAAAATATACAAATAATAAATGAGTGCTTTGAACTTAAAGAAAAAGAGCTCATTAACAGGAAATTATTTACAACCTATGCGTTCCGAGGTTTCTGAACTGATGGCTGGACAAAATGCTCAACCTGACCTATTTCTTCTTCCTTCTCTAAGTACTATAGTAACATCTACCAAATGAAAATGATTTTCATAAAATACAAAACCTCCCAGACAGTCACAGTCTTCAATTTGGCAACACATGTGGATTTCTCTCCAGCCTTGTCAGACAGAACATATTCTGGACAAATCAAGAAAGAAGGACGTCCCGGAGCAATCGCAGAAATGAACGCCAGTTGTCTGAAAAAGAAGTTTGCCGTCATCTTGGGACACATCATTTCTAGAAACAATGACCCATTTGGCAGCTTCACACATGTTCCCATCTCTGAAAGCTTTCCAACTTTCCAGGCCCTACTTTCTTCAGGTCTGGGATTTTCTTGAGTATAAATCTTTGGTGAAGCAAGTGCAGAATCTTAATTCCATTCAGTATTACTCATTCCATTCACCCTTTTTTTCTTCCTTGTGTTACCGACCCTTGTTTCACTGCTTCAGAGACCTTGTCTGGGCACCTCATATCAAATGACAGCACTGTGGAATGTCTAATTATGTCACTGTTGAATTTATACAGCTGTCCTAGATGGTCTGTTAAACAGTGCTGGTCCTGTGACTTTTGAAAACAGCCTTTGTTACAGGGAGGATATGCCTTTCCTTGTAAGAGAAAGTTTCATTTTGGACCAGTCAACGTCTGAAAGGCCCTGAGTTAGTATTATTCAAAATAACAAGCTCTACTTGTTCAGTTTCCTTGAATTTCTATTGATTACTTAAATTATAAAGGGTACGGAGTTATGTGTCCCTGAAATCAGAAAATACTCCACCTGTCTTCAAGCATCTGACAATATCACACTTCATTGAATTTTCAGACTTTAAAGGGTTCTCTTACAATACAGTGGGGTTTTCCAGAATATGTGAACTCTAGGTCAAAAGAAATTTCCTGGATAATTTCTAACCTATAGACCTAGGTTAAGAGAGATTCTGGGGAGCTAAGTGTTTTCCCTTTTGAAAGGGAGGTCAGACTAAGTTTCAGGGAAAGGAGGTAGGGTCACAGAAGGAAGAATGGTGATCCAGTCAAAGGAGAGCCCTTTGTTGGGGAAGCACAAGGTGGTGGAGTCTCTGGAAGCAAAGAGACCCTGTCTTCAGTGAAGGCCTTTGACTTCTGAACTCATGATCTCCTTTATGAGATTTTCTTCAATGTCAATTGCTCTTTTGTTCATGTTTGCTTCTTAACCTGATTTCCATTGCAGGGTGACAGTTTTTCCCCCTCCCCATCTTTTGGATCTTCAGATACAAATAGTCAAAATAATTCCTTCAAGTTCTTTGTAGAAGTAGGCTGTTTTATTTTTTCATTTCATTCAGAGTCACAGTTTGAGTTCTAATTGTGTTGCTATGAAATGAATGCATTGTTTTCCAACATTATTATAACCAGAACTAAGAATGTGCACATTGTTCTTCATCTCATAAACCACTTTCACAACACATCTCATCTATTAATGCAGAATCCTTGAATAACTAATTTGACACCACCAGAAGTAACAAATTTTAAAAACTGAATCACCCTTTCTCAAAAGATAGCTTTGTAGATATGTACATAGGACAAATAAAAATAATAAAATGTTAAAAGTCCTTCCCGATAATTAAATTTTAAAATTTACCCCTTTTTCCTGGTCCCAAACATCCTTCAGGAAAAGGGTAGAATTGAAGTCTGTTTTCAGATTATATGTTTGAATCTAAATGAAGCAACATTTTGGTTGTTTATTTAGCTAAGAAGAATTAAGCTAAATTTTCAGCACTTACGAGTATTTAGGAAAAAATGATTGTTGGTATTTTGCAACTACATCAGTTAATGTATATTCTTAACTCTGTGGATACTTTCAATAAGCTGATGACATAATTGTGTGAGTAAATATATTCTTTTTAAACATTACTGCATTTCAAATAAAAAGTACACAGAATGTACTACATTTGAGTGACTATCACTTTTTCTCTATAGGATGAATAGGCTAATTTATAACTTGCTAAGAGTCAACGAGGCCAAATGCTCTGTACAATGCAGAGAAAAACACCCATCATGAAATGGCTGAAGAGTACAAAGGGGTCATTGATTTATAAAGTGTACAATCTTTCGGTTCTCTGCTTTATATTATGGTCATTCCTCTATAACACTTTTATTCCTAGATCAATTAAGTCAGTAAAAGTGGTGGCATGTAAAGAAAGCCTAGGCTCACATTTGGGCCTAGGATCAGTTCTTGAGTAGTTCAAGGTTATGCATTTATGATTAGATAGAACTTCTGACCCCTCCCACTGACCCTGAAGAAGGACTGGAGACTGTGAGATACCATCCAATGTCCATTCTTTCCTTCCGGGAATACATTTTTACTTGGGGTAGAAATGCAAGCGACCTAAAGATGACACCTTTCTTCCTCCCTTGCAGTTAGGTGGCCAAATGACCATGAGATAAGAGAGAGTTCTGGGTAGTTGCTTAAAGGGAATTTATTTAACATGGACGTTTAACTTTTTGTCCTTTCTTCCTGATGTCTGGACTGCAGATGTGACGAAAGGAGCTCTGGTTGCCATCTGGAATTACGAGGTAAACTTGAGGATGGAATGGGAGTCAAAAAATGAAAGGATCATGGATTCCTGACAACAGTGTTGCTGTTACACGGCCTGGGCTGCTTAACTCCAGACTTCTTTCTATATGAGAAAGAAATCAACTCTTGTCAAAGTATTATTGCAGGTTCTCTATTACATGGATTCAATCCAAGGTGATAGGAGGGTAAGTATTATTTCAATTTTGCGATTACTGGGAAGGGCTGGATGACCTTCAGTTTCTCATTATATACAGAATTACATATGACAGGACATGATAATAATAATGACATTATTCCTATTTAATAAAATCTCTGTTCCAGTCACTGTTCAAAGTACTTTTTACAGTTCTTTTACAGATTATATATATATATATATATATATATAGAGAGAGAGAGAGAGAGAGAGAGAGAGAGAGAGAGAGAGAGAGAGAGAGTGTGTGTGTAGGTACAAGATATCTTGTACCCCTGAAGAGTAGGTGTTATTATTATCTCTGCTTCATGAATAAGGAAACTGAAGAGGTTAGGGAGCCACTTTTAAATGGTAGAGCTAGGAACTGAGCCCTGGACCGGTCTATGGTCTTAATCATGAAGTTATACTGCCTCCCAGTGAAGTAGCTAGCCATCTCCTGAGCATGTTTCTCCTCTGAAAACAGTATATATTCATCTTTTCTTTCTTCACCATTGATACCCCTTTGATATGAGGTGGAAACTCCACACCATAGAGCATGTATGTAATGACTCCTAATCCTGTCTTAACAGACTCAGTCACAGAGCCCTAGAAGGCTACCAGCTTAGCAAAATGGCTTCTGAGACTCAACACTGCCAGCCTTAGTTGGGGGGAAGGGGAGGGAGTAAAGGCCAAATGGGTAGTGCTTAGGGACATAAAGCATCTTATCACCGTGGAAAACCAACCAGTAACTAAGCATTTGTCTCCTAAAGTTCTATTCACAGTCTGCTTGAGTAAGGCGGTAAATAGCACATCAGATACTAAAGCAATCCTGAAAGGCTGTACGAAGATCCTTGAAACATAAAATCCCTTTTGAGCTATTACGTCTTCTAACTGTAAAGTATAAGAAGGCATGCTCTGATTCTTTTGTTTAAAATAAAAGAATTAATAATGCCATAGAAAACAACAGTTTCTCTTCTACTGTTGCTTTACGTTTTGTTATTGTTGCTGCTATTCATTTGGCATGGAACATCATCAAAAAAGACATAGAATAACAGACCACTAAAACTGGATCAGTCCTTTGTATCAGTCAGAATATTGTAGGCTAGATACAGAAAAAAAGAAGAAGAAAAAGGAAAAGATCTGCAAATCTCAGAAGCCCCAGGTAGTTGGTGGTAAGAACTGCTGATGAAAACAATCAGGCACTACACGTTAGTCAACAATTTTTAAAAATGAACTCGCATCTAGTAACAGTCAAGTCTAAACCTCCTTTGGCCTCATATGCAGATAGAGTTAAACCAGAGAAAATGCTTATGTTCCATGAAGCTCTCAGATAGCGACTTAAAAATGCCTGCTGACAGCAGCTTGGTTTAACTCCAAGAGACTAACCATTTCTGGCAACTGGATTTCAAAAGGGAGAAGGACATGAGAAGGAAGTCCTTCAGAATAGATTATGGCTGACATCCTTGCCCAGGAAAAGGAAGGCCACTGCCTCATTGTTTTGGGGCATGTGGAGAGCACAGCATCAACAACATCCCGAGTATGCGGGGACTGCTTTACAAGGATCTGAGAAACAAAAATAGAGAAAAAAGAATTCTAAAGCCTGACTAAAGCTTGAAAGGCAAAAGTAGACAAATACATGAGTCGTGAGCTGTTTCCTGCCACCTTCTACATATACTGTACTATAAATGGTACAAGAACAGTACTTTCCCTCATAACACTTTGATCAACAATGCTTTCTTTTCTCTCTCTCAGTAATTCTTTGTATGATATCTTATCACAATGCGTAGTATCCAAATATTTCAAAATATCCAGGTGCCTGAAGGAAGATTTCATTCCATAATCTACCGTATATAAAGTCATATAATTCCTTCCAGGGTCAAATATAAACAAACATAATTGCTACTTTAATGGCTATATCCAATGCAATTACTACACTGCCATAATTTTTTAAATTATTTTTGTTCTGGGCTTCCCTGGTGGCGCAGTGGTTGAGAGTCCGCCTGCCGATGCAGGGGACGCGGGTTCGTGCCCTGGTCCGGGAAGATCCCACATGCCGCGGAGCGGCTGGGCCCGTGAGCCATGGCCGCTGAGCCTGCGCGTCCAGAGCCTGTGGTCCGCAACGGGAGAGGCCACAACAGTGAGAGGCCCACGTACCGCAAAAAAAAAAAAAAAAAAAATTTTGTTCCTTTTATACTTTTAAATGTGGTGCATTTCAGAGACAGCTAGAAGTCATTTTTAGCTAGTTAGCTTTTCTGGGCAGATATAATGGCCCTGATGTTCAAGGTCTTGTAGCTGATATGAGTATATTTGTATTCAACATTAAGACCATTATTATCTGGCTGAGTTACTCATTCCTGCTTTCAAGATGCCACAATACAGGCGTGCTTGTCTATTCCTCTTAAAGGCACAGGGGTAGAGCCAGGTTGGGATGATGGTATGAAGGTGGAGGGAGCAGACAGAGTTGAATTCTCTGTATCTCTGTAAACTTCTAAAAGGTTTTCAACCTCTGGGGCCAGTTACTAGGGATCAACGCCATTATTAGAAACTACCACTGACAGCACAGAGTTTTACCTGTAGTCCTTTGTTTATACTTCATTTGTTCAAAGTATCATTTTCCTAGGATTGTTTTCTTATATAGTTTTAGAAGTTCTGATTATTTCCAACCCAAGAGAAAACTGATTGAGGGAGTGGTGGTGAACAGTACCCTTTTGTGATTCCATATTGCTTCAGTTAGAGTTTTCCACTAATGACAGCAACAAGGGAATTTTATGGAAGGATGTGGAGGAGCTCATGGAATTTGAGAGGTAACTAGTCAACCAGGTTTGAAACAAGCAGGTCCTGGTCCAGCTGCCACAAAAGGACATTTCTTCTGTGCCTGCAACACTGACCAAAATTCAGTCCCAGGAGAAAGAGTTTTGTTTTTTGGGGTTGTTTTTTTGTGGTACGCGGGCCTCTCACTGTTGTGGCCTCTCCCGTTGCGGAGCACAGGCTCCGGACGCGCAGGCTCAGTGGCCATGGCTCACGGGCCCAGCCGCTCCGCGGCATGTGGGATCTTCCCAGACCGGGGCACGAACCCGCGTCCCCGGCATCGGCAGGCGGACTCCCAACCACAGCACCACCAGGGAAGCCCGAGAGAGTTTAATTGACCAAATTCAGTTCGAGGTCTAATGGAATCAAGTGAAAGGAACAGAGGGGAAGGACGGCACTCAATGGGGAAATGACAATTCCCCGAAGGAAAGAATGATAAGAATAGAGAATGGACGCTCGCTGGCCAAGAAGCAATAAATGTCCACCTCCCTATTTTTGCTTTTGTGGGATAGATGACGAGACTTGCTGACTATCAGCAGGAGTACACCACTGAAGAAAAAAAGATGTACTGAAAGACTGAAGCTGAAAAACGTGGGTATCCTCATGCTAAAAACAAATAAAAGAAAATAAACTCAGTAAATAAAAACAAAACAAAACCAAAGCCTGCCTCTGAGGTGGAGTTAGGCTGTTCAATGGCGGTATCATGAACATTCTTTTCACCATTGTTTTTACCATGAGATTCTGGAACAAAACTTGGCAAGGGATGCCAGGTGGTCCTAAAGGTACTATCAGTCTGCTTGTCCAGTAGGGCTACTGTCTTTTGCCGTTTCATCCACTGTTACTTATTTACTCTCCAAGGCATGAGGATATAGTTTGGAAGCTTCGGTAGACTTCAGTTAAGTGAGAGATAGACAAGACTGCATTTGGAAGACTTCTTTTAGCTGCAGAAAGTTGGTGCAGTTGGGGCATGGAGTAATTCCTAAGGGATTCATGGTTTCAAACTGAGATGTGACCAGAGAAGGTAGAAGCACAAGTAAAGATCAAATAATTAGGGAAAACATATCATAGAATCATAAAATGTTATTGTCACCACAGACTCACACTGATTTGGAATGCCAAATACTTTGCTTATAAACTCACCTGATCTCACCCTATACTCAGGATACACATCACCCAACACTCAAGACACTCTGCTACTGGTCAGCTGCAGAGAAAATTACCTGTTGGCTTTGTCTCTTCCAAACCCATCTACTATAACACTGTTCTCATTATCTTTCGAAAATTTCAAACTGGATCCCTAAGGCTCCTAACAGTCTTGCTCCAAAAACATTTATTCCCCAACCCATACTCTCTCCTTCAAGCCACAGTGACCTTCTTATCATTTTCTCAAGCACATAGACATCTTTCACTATTTCATGACTTTATATATGTGGTTTCCCTTTTCTCAAATACACTGACCTTCTACCACACTGATGAACTTCCTTCTATCCTTCAAAACATTTCATCCCTTTTTTATCTTTGACACCTTCCTGAAATCCACCAAAATGAGTAATTCTTACCTTCTGTATTCCTGTAACACTTTGCATTTCTCTCTTTTGTAAGATAACTTTCATTGGCTTTTAGTGTTTATACGCCTAGGTCCCTCAGGCTTCATGCCACCTGAAGGTAGACATACATCTTATTCTTTTTTTGATTTGTCCTAACTTAAGAACAGTTTGGTCCATTGAAGATGCTCAACAAATGATTACTGATTGGCTAAATGAATGCCAGCTGAATTTCAGGGTCTCCTGCCATAATCCCTGAGAAAGGAGGGATCTTTTGACTCAATGTTATATTTTCCTTGCTACTAAAAGGTGTGTGTTTTGAGTTTTGTGTATATAATGTATGGCTTACCTTCACTTGAAATATTAAAATGAAATTTCTAGTTTTCCTTGTTTCACCTTGCTTTAGCCTGATTTGTGTATTGGTCTTTATAAATGTAAATTAAAGTCTTATGCTATTTAGGGAAGCTGAGATTAATCAAAACCCCTGTGCTTTAAAAAGAATATCCATATTTATTATTTGAATTATATATAATTCTGTTTATTTAACAACATTTTTCTGGATACAGTTTTGAATCTCATTGACTAGATGTCCATTTTCAACCCCGTCTCATCATATAGTATTCACAGGAGTGTTTTGTTTAAAAATGCACAAAGGTATCTTATTAAATAATGTCACAAACATGAAGTTCATTATTATGCAAATGCCATCCTCGGAACAGATTTGTTAATTGCAATTCATTTGCATAATTAATGAACTCCCAAATGAATTATGCCTTTGCAGATTTGTGCAGCATTGTTTTAAAATAAATTATAAAATACATGTCAAAGGAAGAGTGCTTTCTGGGTTCCCATAGCATTGTTTGAAAATTAATTACCAAATGCTTGTCAAATTAAAATGAGTTTGTAGTTTTTACAATGTTATTTTAAAATTAATCACAAAATAAAATGTCACTGCATTAAAGTAAACAACTTATTATCTTCTCCAAAAAGAACCACAGAAAATAGCATTTTAACTTCAATTATATTGTTTGGTATAGTGATTCTAGTGTTTTATTCATTTCATCTTTACACTGTGACTTAAAGTTGGTAGTTGTTAGCATGTTAACGTTTTGGTAAATTGAGATTTTTTTAAATTTTATTATGTAGCTTATTTTATATGGTTGATGATTAATGCATTGTGTATGAACCCAGTATGGGTTTATTCATGATAAATTGGACTTAAAGAACATTTAAGGCCACTTAAATCTGTTTTATAAACAGTATTCTTAAGGTTTATTTTATGGAAATTTTGACAGCTGTCAGTAATAATGATTGAAAGCATATAGCTTGGATGTTTTCCTACCTATTCAACAAACAGGGTGGTATCATTCCTTTCCTTGGTGCAGTAAAGGCTTTGGGCTTCCCACACTACTTTCTTCACTCTATGGGAGTTCTCTGTTCTTGTACAGAGACCATAGCTACTCCCAGTCCTGGACTCTCCAGTCCACAGGCAACCTCCATCCACCAGGAAATTAGATGGGAAACACCAGTATATCTGAACAATGATTTGGCCAAAATGCCTTTTGAAACAATAGATTTGGTAAAGAGTTTTTAGGAATTAAGGTCACCAAACAAATAGATTTTCAAAACACTAAAATACAACTATAATAATCCTTGCCTAGAGGTATGAGAACATCTAACAATAAAACACTTACTTAAGTTTGTTTTAATAACAGTATCTCTTCTTTGCTCATCTCTCCTTCTCCCGATCCTCCAAACCAAACCTGTGGTTTATATTCCACTTTGTCATTTCTTGACCATAGAATGTAAATCCATGGGGAAAAGCCTTTGCTTGACATGACCGCAACTATGCAAATTGATACCAACGAGACAATAATTCTTAAGTGAAAAGACAAAACATTTTGCTTCTGGTTTTTATTCTTTATATAGCTGCCCTTCTAAACCCCATGAGCTACTCTATGTTGCCCTTTCTATAAACCGATAAACATAGCAACCCTTTTTAAGAGACAATATTCCTTCTACTTCATACCTGGTGTGTGAATAAGAACTCAAGCGGCTCATGCAGATATATGAATTTGACTTCTTGCCATTTCCTCTTCAATTCTGGCACAGACATTACTCAAACACTTAAAACATTTTTTTTCCGATCAAATCAAATGTAACTACTATTGTCTAAGCTATGATGCACATTTCTTTGTTTAAATACCTTGGGATACTTTAACTTGACATCCTTTTCTGAAATTCTTTATCACTATGCTCATAACTACAAGACAATAAAACGTCCAATGGAGACAAACTATCTCATGACTAAAATTTTTAGTGGGCTAATAACCACATGCTGAAATCATAAGTTAATTTGTATAGATGCAGTCTCTTTCATTACGATCATCCTTTACTGTGAGAGAGCTCCCACTGCATTAAAGCAGACGTGCTCTAAGGGAAAGAATTTTATCTACAGTTTTTTAATGAACTGTAGTCTGCGAAGCAGTTGCAGACATGCCAGTCTTTGGAAAAATTTTCATTTTGATGAGAACAAGAGGAAACAAAGACAATTTTTGTTGATTGAATGTCAACCCTTTGGGAAGCTTTGTAAGGATTACAGTCTACTCGTGATATAAACTTCATGGTTGCTCTTTTTTTAGACTGGATTCATTTTGTTATACGAATTTCAGAAACATGGGTAAGATTGTTATCCTATGACTTATCAGAATCCAAATTTTCTTTATTAAAACTATGGCTTTTTAACTGAGGTTTGATGTCAATTTATACAGAATGTCATGTATATTAGAGAGGAAAATAGAGGGTATTTTTTTGTAAGTTCTCTCGGAGGCCCTTTCAGGTCCTTAAAAATGGGACTCTATTGTTTTTTTGGGAGGCTTTGCCAAGCTGCTTGTTGTCCGGATGAAGGTCAGAACCATAAAACCCAAATATATGTACCCTTTATTTCTAAGAGTTTTACCAAAGAGAAATTGGTTTAATGTTACTTTGTAAACCAAAGCCATTCCTGAGGCTGCAATGTCTAGAATGTTAGCTTCCTATGAATTCTGTTCTACTTATCTAAAATCTATTCCTGTCTTATCCCTCTTCTGATGATATTTCTAGGCATTAAGTATATGCTATTCCAAATTTGTAAGTTGAATATATACCCAAGCTGCAAGTCAGTAAAACTTTCATTTCTCCCCAAACAAGTGCCAGGTTATTTTTGTATTATCACTAGGCCTAAATAGAACATATTCTTCAGAAACAGTTCTGGAAAAGAAAATATCTTATTTCTAATAACAGGAAAAAAAATCTCTCATATTAGACTTTTATATAACATTGTATGTACATAAGCATGGACACATCTTGTTTTATTGCACTTGATTGTGCTTCAGTTTACTGTGCTTCACAGATAGTGTGTTTTTTTTACAAATTGAAGGTTTCAGGCAACCCTGCATCAAGCAAATCTATCAGTGCCATTTTTCCAATAGCATTTGCTCACTTCATGTCTCTGTGTCACATTTTGATAATTCTCACAATATTTCACACATCTTCATTATTATTATATTTATCATGGTAATCTGTGATCAGTGATGATCAGTGATGATGTTACTGTTGTAATTTTAGCGGGGGTGCCATAAACCATGCCTACATGAGCCAGCTTCATCGATACATGTTGTTTGTGTTCTGACCGCTCCACCGACCCACCGTTCCCCATCTCTCCCCCTCTCCTCAGGCCTCCCTATTCCCTGAGACACAGCAGTAATGAAATTATGCCTATTAAGAACCCCCAAACAGCCTCTAATCGTTCAAGCGAAAGGAAGAGTCAACTGATGCGGCAAACTTCATGGCTGCCTTATCTTAAGAGATTACCACAGTCACCCCAACCTTCAGCAACCACATCCCTGATCAGTCCTCAGCCATCAGCATAAAGGCGAGACCCTCTTCCAGCAAAGAGATTACAACTCGCTGAAGGCTCAGATGACAGTAAGCATGTTTTAGCAGAACAATAGTTTTTAAAGGTATGTACATCATTATTTTGGTTAAAATGCTATCGCACACTTAACAGACTATAGTATAGTGTAAACGTCACTTTTTTATGTACTAGGAAACCAGAAAATTCATGTCACTCACTTTATTGTGGTATTTGTTTTATTGCGGTGATCTGCAACCGAACCCAGAATATCTTTGAGGTATGCCTATAACTAAAAACTTCGGTCTTTATGATGGAGGGAAATTTCTAAAAACTGCTCAATATGATATGGGTAAAATCACTGAATTTTATTTTTAATTTTTCTATTAGGTGTTTAGGTTGTGTAGATACATAGCCAGAGTGAATAACAGGCATTCTATGGCTTTGACAGTAACACAGAATCTCATTTTGTTTATTTTCTTATTCATGTGAGTACCTACTGTACTTTCTAAACCTTGTGACGGAATGATTCGTAGACTTACTGCATATTCAGGCATATAATTTGAGATCTTTCTTCTCTAGAGTTCAAGTTGAAATTCATTGTTGATCTATGTCGACTGTGGCATGATAGAACACTATTTTGCAGTTATTTTTAATTAGACTTAAAATATTAATCCATTTGAGTTTCTGTATGGAAAGTACTTGGAGGAGGTGGGAACTTAGTGAGGCATACAGTAACAGCATTTTAATTAATTTTATAGAGAAGTCACTTTAACTTGAAGGGCAGAGAAGGTCTGTCTCTAACGTCCCCCTTTGTGATCTAGAGGAGAGAATTCACAAGGGTTACAACTCGCAGAGAAAACGGAAATCCCTTTATGGTCTGGCTCCTCTTCCTAACCCCAAACGGATAAAGGGCTTGTTTTCTCCTGGGTTTGAAAAGCAAGTCAACTTGTGACTCTCCTTTGGATCACGGACTTCTGCTAGTAGGGCTACCACTCTGTACAGAGTTTTGGTGAAGAGAATGTAAAGCAGTTAAAGAAATTATATCGGTAGTTGGTCCCCTGTCATTTAATTTCAGGTTTCCTTCTGAAGAGCGGTCTCTTAAAGAATTTGTCAAGGCTTCTCTGCTAAGATTATTAGATGGCTAATATTAAGGAAAAAGAGTGACTTTTACCTCAATGGCATTTTAGAAATTGATTAGTTAGAATCCTATTTTGTCAGTATTGTTGCCTTCTTAAATCACCAAGGAGCATCGAGAACTACTAATTTGACTGTGTATAAACTATGAAGATGGGACTTATGAATTTGGCAGTGAAGTTGATCCATATAATCTGAGTCTTAAAGGCTTTTTTAGCTTCTTCAATTTGGTTCTGTCAACTAAAATGGCAGGGAGTAGAAGAAGCAGATGCCAGATCATTTCTCCCTTAGAGAAACAGATGACTTGCCCCAAATCTACACACTTGTACTTGAACCTTTCTTGATTGGTGGTCTCACAATTTCAAAATGGTTCATTGTCAAGCTGTGACTATCTGAGAGACAACCTAGATGGTTCTCTAGTCCCTTATACTTTATGAATCTTAATGCATTCCATTCAGTTCAACTGCAGTTCATCAACAGTGGAGCCCCTACTCTGGGCCAAGTACTGTGCCAAGCACTGAGGTACCCATATGAATAACACATAGTTGCTGTCCTCAAGGAGCCAACAGTCTGTGAGGGAGACAGAAAACTGAAATGGGCAATTATCATTTGATACAGAAAGTTCATTAGTGGCATTGTGTGGAAAGCCTGCTAGCACAGCCTGAAGAGAAGTGGATCACAGAAGAGAATGCTTCCAATGGTCCCAGAATCATTGGCACTTCCCCTGCTTAATCTTTAGAAGTCATCTGACCCATCTGATCCTATATGAAAGGGTAATAGCAGAAAGCTGATGTAGAATTGGTGCTTGCCCTGTGCAATAGCCCAGCACCTTGCATCACAGGTAAATACGGAACCAGAATTATAGACTGTTACACTGTTCATTAAAGACAAACTCAGCCAAAATTCTCCACTAATCAAACTCTTAGGTGATCCTACGTGCTCTATACTTAGAGAGCCTCAAATAATTCTGAATGGCAGTTTTATGGAGATTTCCTACAGATTACATCACTGACTTTTTACTGTTTGATCATCATTTCTACTGCTCCCCTCATTAAATGCCAAAATTTTTTCTCCTTTCACAAAATCAAGTCAGTGCAGAGTTATATATACTATTAGCTTTCAACTGAATGTCCATGAGCAGGAAAACATAAAAGCCATGTCATAAGGCAATGAAGAGCTAAAATCTTTCTCCTTTAGTTCTTAAGAGTAAATACTAAGTGCTTTACAAAATAAGTCTGTTTGGTAATTATAATTATGCCCATTTTAGAGAGGAAGAATCTGGTCTCAGAAAGGTAAACCTTGACCAAAGTCATCAGCAGGTCATACAACAGTGCTCTAGTTCTTTATCTATGCTTTTAACGACTGTGCTATGTAGGTTATACAAAATAGCCATACCAAACTTGTAAAACTACTATGTTGGTATATGCTTCCCAGAGTCCTTCTTAGCCTTATCATTTTTTAGGATTTAAATAATAGTAGAATGACATGTCAAAATACTAAAGAAACTGAAATCCCTATAGTAACACAGTGTGACCTGACATAGACCTCTGACAGAACTTCACCGAAGGTGCTAGCTATCAATTATCACTCACTTCTATCCTCAGTGTGGAACAATAGCAATAAAATTGAAATCTCCAGCATTGGCACACTTTCCAGTGATTGGGCAACATCTCTCCGTATGGTTTTCTTTGTGAGCCCACGGCATGGGCCCAAAGGACAGCATGAGTGCTGATTCATTCATGTATTTAGCAAATACCAGGGTTGGCCGAAAAGTTCGTTTGGGTTTTTCCATAAGATGTTACAGAAAAACCCGAACGAACTTTTGCCAACCCAACTCTCATTCAGGAACTACTGGGCATGTGATTGCACCAATGAACAGATGGTCTGCCTTCATGAGCCTACAGTCTAGTAGAGAAGACAGATATGAATAACAAGTATATAAACAACAGTGTTTCAATGGCAAAGTACATACAACTGTGGTTGGTCTGAGCTTCTCTGGAAAAGTAACATAAAAGTAGAGATTTCAGGAATGAGTGGGAGTTAGGTAGTTGAAGATGGGGATAGGAAAAGGTAGAAACTCTGTTGAGAAAACTGGACATTTGAAGACTCCAAGGAGAGAAAAATGATGATATAACTAGATGTAACTTAGTCTAGAATAAGTCTGGGATGGCGGGAACTAAGACATCCAACTAAGAAAGACTGGAGAGATAAAAAATAATAATGATAATAGCTGATATTCATCTGGAACTATTATGCATTATTTTCAGCATATTACAATGTACAATCTCATATAATATGCATAAAAACCCTAAGAGGGAGATATTATTATTATTATCCCAATTTTACAGATGCAATAACTTGGTCATGGTTACACAGTAGGTAAGGGAGTAAGTGGTAGAACTTTGAACCTCAGGGTTTTGATTCCAGAGCTCACAGCCTTAACCAGTAATCTCTGCCACCTTTGGACTATGATGAACCTTTTAGGGCATAAGAATTTTAGTCTTTATCTTATAGGCCAGGATTCTCAATGTATGCTCCCTATCCCAGACCCAGCAATCTGTGGCTCCACAAGCCATCCAGGTGATTCTAATGATCAGTAAAGTTTGAGAACCTCTGATATGGGCAGTGAGAACTCCTGCAACATGTTTAAGCAGAGAAGTGACTTAGATGATGTTCCCTGAGAGTTGATCATTCTTATCCACATAACCAAAGGGGAAATCAAACGGTTGGGTCTAATAGTACTCTCTTCAGAGGGAAGGAAGACTCAAGCTTTCTCATTTTCCTCTCTGCACCTGCAAAGTCACATGTCTACTCCCCCTTACTCACAGAGAATGAAGTTAAAAACAAATGCTACTAGGGCTTCCCTGGTGGTGCAGTGGTTGGGAGTCCGCCTGCCGATGCAGGGGACACGGGTTCGTGCCCCGGTCCGGGAGGGTCCCACATGCCGCGGAGTGGCTGGGCCCGTGAGCCGTGGCCGCTGAGCCTGCGCGTCCGGAGCCTGTGCTCCGCAATGGGAGAGGCCGCAACAGTGAGAGGCCCGCGTACCGCAAAGAAAAAAAAAAAAAAAAAGAAAAAAAAAAAACAAAAAACAAATGCTACTAAAAGTGGCAAGACTAATGGAGCCTTCTTTGAGGGAACCTTAACCTGACTGCTGAATTGAGAAAGATAAAAATATCCTTTGTGATCTTATTGCAAGAAAAATGTCACTCATCAGACAGATGTGACTTAGATAAATTTTAATCTATTAGAATTGCTTAGTTTTATGAGCAAAAGGAGTGCACATATAACAGTTATAGATATTTCTCATTCCCTTTGCCCAAACACTTTCTTCACAAGTAATAGCTGCGATAATAATAATTATATATTTTTCCAAAATACATTTCATAGTATTATGAGTTACATAAAATTTTTACTCCTCTAGAAAGGGGTCAAATCATAATATGAATAAAAAATCCAATATACTAGCAGAGGGGGGAAGGAAGGAGGGACCTTGCAAGGGAAGGACTCCAACAGCAAAAAGAGAAACACAGATCAATGTTCTAAGCTCTGCCTTCATGTGACTAAACACCACTGCATTTGGCTACAAGTACTCAAACCACTATAACTTAACCAATACCTTCATGTTTAGGTGAATTATCATATGCTTACTAATGATAAGTGAATGGAGATAAATTTATCCATCTTAATTCAAGGAGACTATATTGGAAATTATCACATGATTAAGGAAAATTCCGAATGAGGAGGCAGGTTATGTATTCAGGACAACCAGAGAAAAATCACTTGGCTTTGGGGAAAGAGCACAATTGATCTCCATCATTAATGACAGCATCTCCAAGTAGAGGCCACTCTGACCCGGCACACGGCTCCCAAGGAGGAAGCATGCCAAAGAAGAAGTGAAATGAGGATCACAGAGAACATGCCTACAGAAACAGTCCAGATAACCTGCCTGCTGCTGCACAGGCAGGCTGGGAGGGCACATGGCTTCCTCCTTCTCACAGCTAGGAAATCAACTGGTAGGAGCTGCTGCCAAAAGACTCAACCTTTAACTCAAGAGTTATTAGAGGGCTTCCCTGGTGGCGCAGTGGTTGAGAGTCCGCCTGCCGATGCAGGGGACGCGGGTTCGTGCCCGGGTCCGGGAGGATCCCGCATGCCGCGGAGCGGCTGGGCCCGTGAGCCATGGCTGCTGAGCCTGCGCGTCCGGAGCCTGTGCTCCGCAACGGGAGAGGCCACAACAGTGAGAGGCCCGCGTACACCCCCCCCCTCAAAGAAAAGAGTTATTAGAAATAAACTTTCAACAAATATTTATTGAGTACCTACTATATGCCAAAGAATGCTCTAGATGATTAGGATAACTCAGGAACAAAATAGAAGCAACAGATGGGAAGCACTGTTCTGGGCCTGACACTAACTACTACATATATTGATGGAATAAATATCAAATGACAATAAGTGCTAAAACGTGTAAAATGTGGATCCCTATTCTGGAGGAGTTTACCATCTTGAATGAGTGGGGGCTGATAAACATAAAAATGGTGACCTACCATGTGAGGTAGCACTCAACGTGTAACAGAATGCCTGACACAGTGATTCAAACATTTGGATGTTGAATACATGGGTTTGTGTCACAGAAGAGACCACTTTGAACTTGGGGTTCATGGAAAGTTTCATAAGGAGCTAAGTCTTCAGTGGGCATCACCACCAAGTTGAGAAAAGCAGAGAAGGGGATTTGGGAAAGAAAGGGAAGGATGGACGCTCTCTGTATAAAATCTTTTCTTGAAAATCATGTACTACCTACATTTATCAATCGAGCATCTGTTGTGTGCTGGGTGTTTTAATACACCCTATGGAGTTTACAGTCAAAGAGAAATTTCACCTCAAAAGTTTATGGACTAGTAGGAAAGTTTTAAAAACTTGCATTAGTCACTAAAATACAAAGTAGAACATTTTAAGAGTCATAAATAAGAGAGGTGCTGATAAAGCTCTAAAGGAGAGAGACATTCTTACAGCTGGTTATCAGAGGAGGCCTCACAGAACAGCTGACATTCAATGGGGCCTTCAAGACATGAATACATGAATGAAAAAGTAACTTAACAGCAGAATCAGAAAGAAGCCTGATGAACAAGTGGGAGGGTCCTTTCAAAGGTTATTGCAATAGTCAAGGTAGGGTAGTCTAGGTAAAGATCCCAATATTGATTGATTTTAAAATTATACTTGGCCACATCTGCTTTCTTGTTCTTCTACCATCTCCTATAAATTATTTTGTTATCATGTTTGAATCACCAAATCATGATACAACATGAAATTTTCTTTATTATTTAACATTTAGCATTTATATCCTATTAGGAGTTTTCTTATTTTAATTTTTGAATCTTTTGATATATTTGAGTCCACCTTCTATCACCAGATTTGATTATTGGTTTCACTAGTGTTATATTACTTTTATTATTACAACATGATTTTTTTTTTTCTTTTGCGGTACGCGGGCCTCTCACTGCTGTGGCCTCTCCCGTTGCGGAGCACAGGCTCCGGATGCGCAGGCTCAGCGGCCATGGCTCACGGGCCCAGCCGCTCCACGGCATGTGGGATCTTCCCGGAACCGGGGCACGAACCCATGTCTCCTGCATCGACAGGCGGACTCTCAACCACTGCGCCACCAGGGAAGCCCTTACAACATGATTTTCAGTGTACATTTCCTTGGTAGTCAATGCTCATTTTTGTTTGTTTTCACCGTTTGCTAAAGTCCCCGCATCAACTGCCACTCTGCACCCCTTCCCAGCCTTAGTACATAACATATATATATATATTTTTTTTTTCAGGTAAGAAGTGGATTTATTTAGAGAAAAACACACTTTTCTTGTCGACAAATGTGTAGCAGATAGAATAAGGTCTTATTTGACCTCTAATAAACTTCGGTACAATACAAGTATTATACTTGACATTGATGACTCTAACATGTCTATATTAATCAAACCAACAAGCTAAAGCCACCTTCTACACCAGATACCAGTTTAGTACTGAATATTTTCCAGATGACATGAACCTGAAATTCATTCTGGCCAGATTGTTTTCTATTTCTGAGTATTTATATAAGCACTTTTTTTTTTTAAGCCAATTAAGTAGAGCTCTTTTACAAATTCATTTTTGGCAATACCATACACCTACAACACACATACAGATACATATGAACACACAAACAAACACTGAGGCCTCACAGTTCCCATTCCAGAATTTCAGCCCTGAGTCAGGTACAACATAAACGCCATCATTTACGAGGGGTTGGATTCAAATTGGGCTTCTAACAGATGGAACATATCAAGGTCACCTACCTAGCTGGCTAAACCCTTTTTACTACTGTTTACAGAAAAGACACTTAAGATTTATATTTATCCTTCACAAGTTCTAAATTTCTTTACCCTCTTTTTTAAAATTTGCATTTAAAAAGAGGGCAGAGATAAGGGTTCCTGAGAAGACCATATAGGACATTTGTAACCCAAAGTTACAAGCAAGTTCCTCCTAGGATGACTTTGTTTCCCCTTTGTTTAGTACTTACAAGCCTCTTAAGATAAAAAGGGAAGGTTTTGGGGGTGATAAAAGGATTGGTGGGTTTTGGATTATTTTTGGAGTGACACCTCTGGTCCTGTAAAGACTACATTTGTAAAACAAGGACAGTTTTGTTTTCTTTTTCAAAGAATTGAGTGGTTACCTCAATGATACTGAAGGACTGACATACCCGTTCATATGTTGGAAAGTTTTACTTTTCTTCTTTTAGCTTAGGGGAGAAGGCATCTTCCAAAATTTTTATCAGGCTCTGACTATCAGCTATGGTCAGTTTAGTCAGACCAGTGGCCTCCTGTTTTGGTAATCTACTTACAAACATTTTTGAGGATCTTCCCTAGGTTTAAGAAATTTGTACCTTATATTTAGACACTATATAACCCTTTTTACTTAACAATCACAGGCTGGATATCTTTGGCCAAGCCCGGAACCTCAATATTCCACATTCCAGGGTCTACTAAACTTCTATTTTAGCTTCAGTTTATCTTTTCCTTTTTGCTAGAACCATTTGGTGATGAGGGTGGTTCCCTTACCCCTCGAGAAACAGAGTGGTGCCTAACTTAGTTAACAAATCTCTTCCCAGTAAAAGGATGGGACAGTCAGGCAGAAAAAGAAAGGAATGTAAAAACAGCTGGCCACTGGTCTTGCACAAAAGGGGTTCCAGGAAAGTGTGCCCTCGTCTCTTCCCTGACAACCCCATTACGTATTCCTTATGATTGTTAAGGTTTCCAATCTTTTGGGTTAAGACTGAGAAGACTGCACCAGTGCCTATAAGAAATTCTATCAAGTGGCCCGCCACATCAATGAACACCCGAGGCTCGACATTAGTTATGTAGATGGTATCTTTAGGTAGAACCACTCTTGGCCTTGGGCCCCTTCAGTCTTCTGATTGCAAAACCATCAATGGCCGAGGGGCCCCCATCATTCTCCGGCATCTGGGGCATTCGCCCTTTCAATGCCCTGGCTGTTTGCAAAGGGCACATCAATCACAATCCTCCCTCCAGTGCCCCTTTTGTCCACACAGGGCCTTGTATGGGTACCCGTGGGCCTTGTGGTCTGCCAGGGCCAGATTGGCCCAGAAAAGTTGGCTTCCCCTTTGGTGGTCTCTGAGCAGTCAAAGCCACTGCAATCATTTGGGTCTTTTGCATGTTTCTCTGGGTGTGTTCAGACTTTTTGGCCATATTCCTATTACTGAAAACCAAATAAGCCAATTGGAACAAATCATTCCTTGGAGTCTGAGGACCGCTTTCTGAATTTTGTGCCTGTTGTCTGGGCAGACTAGGCTATGAAATCCATAGCCAGAAGAGCCTGTAACTCGGGGGAGGAGGGATCCACGTTCATTCGGGATCCGTGGCCCCGTAGGGTGGATCAGTTAAAATGTCCTCTGTGTCCTCCTAGAGTTATCCCTCCTAGCTACGCACGCCTTAAATTCCTTTTGGTTTCCATTGCCTAGATACAAGGCCATGAAAATTTGAACATGGGGTACTTCACTCCATTTTAAATTTCCTAACTCATATTGTGGACAAACCTGATTACATAACCTACTAAGTTTTTCCCCTTTATATTCCTGTTGTCCAAATCTTTCCCAATCTTGGAGTACATGGCCGAGAGGGGTATTGCTTGGGATTGATGCAGCCTAATCCATTTCATACAAACCTGAGGTGACATCTCTAAATCCTGAGCTATCCAAAATTCCACTTTTAAGTCAAAATCCAACGTGCAATTTGGTCAAGATTTGCACTTACAATTTTAGATGTTATCCCTTCCAAGGTAGTCTCCCAACCAGGTGTTAGTGCCCCAAAAGTCACAAAGAAACAGCACAGAAGATATCCCTAATGGTGTTGATGATGAGTGGGAGTTGGTCTAGCTATAAGTTGGGAATAAAGGGTCAGCATTTGTAAGGGTCAGAGGGAGGGGAGTAAAGCAATAAAAAGTACACCTTGGTGGTCACACAGGTTTTCTGGGGTTAACAGAAGAAAGAAAGAAAGAAAGAGAGCAGGAATGAACAAGAATGCAAGAATGTAGGAGAAAAACCCCAGAATCAGTAAGAGTATAGAGATTAACAATTCTGTCCTGGACCTGCTGTTGGATGTGTGTAAGTATATGGGGTTGACCCACCGGTCAAAAAATGAGTAGACATCAGCAGTGTCCTCCCCAGTATGCCTGGCTCGTGGCGTGCCAGGGGCCTCTTTAGAACCAAGACCTAACTCTCAACATTTTCTTACCTTATCACTGTCCCTTCGTGGTTGCCAGCTGAAACCGTGCACCTCAGACTGGGACTTGAACCCACGTGTTAGGACTCGAACCCAGACAAAACCCAGATTGGGACTTCAACCCATGCAGCCAGGACTCAAACCCTGCCAAAACCCACAGTCTTCCAACTGAGATCACACACCTGGTTTCAGGACTTAATGAAGCTCAGGTTGTTGATGTCTCTTCACAGAAAGAATTCAGTAAGAGACAAAGTGATAGGTAAGAAGTGGATTTATTTAGAAAGAAACACACTCCACACACAGAGTGTGGGCCATCTCAGAAGGTGAGAAAGGCCTAACATATATATTTCTAATGATTTATTTTATAGCTGTACTGTATGTGGCAAATTACTGTGTTGATATCAGAATTGAAAAACACTGAAATATGAAACTCTACTAGAACTGTATTTCAACCATCCCGTGTTCTGTCTCTGACAGCAAAAGTGAAGGCAAGTATATGAAGTGCCTGATTTCTCTCTCTGAGGTCAACTTTAGGAGGTTAAGGAAGTATCTGAAATAGTATAGTTTTTCACAATACATTTTCTCTATGAAGGAGTCTGAGTACGTGCTACATGAATAGTGGCTTGAGGCTGACCCTGGCCATGTGTGAAGGCAGCGATTATTTGGCAGTGCACTAAAACCTTCACTAGTGTGAGAATAAATGATGTCCCCATCTGTATATGTCCACAGTGGCAGGACGTCTGACATTCAGAGCCAAAGGGGGAGGGATTGAGTCTGGACTGAGCAGAGGTTTGGAGGAGGGGAGAGCAGCTTATTACCGGGGTCCCCTTCTGCCTCCTTATAGGGGCCCCACTATGCACAACAGCCCTAGGAAACCCAAGAGAAGAAGGAGCGGAGGAAACAGGGTTCTCCACTCCTTTCTATCCATCTACTCTGTGCCAGGAACATAGTATAAGTTAAACTTCTGCCATGAACCTTGACTGCTTGAAGTTTATTATATAGTGGCAGTGACAAGCATGAAATGAATCATTATATGATTTATTACATCACTGCCACTGTGACGAAAGCTACAAGGTGAGGGTGCAGAGTGCTTTCAGGGAGGATGACCAGAGCAATGTGCTGTAGCAACACCCATCACCAGAAAAGAAGAAAATAGAGCCAATTTTGTTTAAAGCATAACAATTGCTATCAGAATAAATCATAAAATTCTATTTTCTCAGAGCAACAGTGGTATAGGTGATATCACAACAACGGCAAGGAATTTAGAAAACTTTGGCTACATGATAAATCATACACTGAACTAGGCATAAAATTTTTTTATTGTAAAGATGACAAGGAATCCCTGGAATCTCCCCCCACTAACCACCATCTTTTAATAATATATATTATTCCTCACAAAAAGAAGGAAATCGCATTTGCGCTCGTATGCACCTGTGTGGCTAGTCAATTATTCACAAAGCATCATGGATCTGATACATAGTTTCTCTACCTAATTCTGTTAGACAGTCAATTTGTAATGCTAAACAAAATGTGCACAGGAACCTTAAATATGGCATCACAGATATTCTCTGAGCAACCATTTATTCGTTTACTGAGGGATATTTAGAAAAATCAGATGTGGACACACATCATCTTAGTACATGTTCATCTGTCATCTGGAATTGCCAATAAATATATTGTTTAAAGAGCAGTGGTTAAGAATAGAGACCCTGATAATGAGAGAATCTAGCAATAGATCATGTAAATGATTACAGAGCTGTACAAAGATGACTACCAGACCAGCCACAAAAAGTATAACAGGAACAACTCTTGATTATTTGTTAATCCTTTAGGCAAGCGGTTCTCAAAATTTAGGGGGCATAAGAATTGCTGGATGAACCTATTAAAATACAGATCAGAGACTCTGATTAGAGATTCTAACCATGTAATACAGGGGGAAACTCCAGAATCTGCTTCTTTAACAAGCATCCCAGATAACCCAAATGCTACTCTTAGACAGTATTTTGACAAACAAAATTTTGAACACTCTTCAAGTTATCATCATCAAGGATCCTCCCCCTTTCTTGACTCCAGCCGTCCTGGACTACCTTCAGTTCCTAGAACAAACTATGATCTATCTCTCCCAGGACTTTTATATAAACAGTCCCCTTTCTAGGAATGATTTTCCCATACTTCTTGGGCCAACTCCAACTTCTTCTTCAAGTGTAAACTGCATCTCCCCAGGGGAATCCCCTGCCTCCGCAGACTAGGTTAGCAACTCTGGCCATACACTCCAATGTGCCCTTTACCTCTCCTTTTCAAACATGTACTACTCCTGTTCAGTGTCTCTCTCTTTCCACTTGCCCCCAACTCCAAATTATGAGCTCCATGGAAGAAGACATCATGTTTGCCTCGGTCACCAATACATACCCAACACTTCTTACGGTGCTGGGCAGAGTGGCCACTCAGCATGATTTAATAAATGAAAAAATGGATGAATGTTAGTATGCAAATCTCCTCATGAGAGGCCATACTACCTGCAATTCCTCATTTATCTGTCGTTTAGATCCATTTTTAAGAATAGGGTTTAGGGCTTCCCTGGTGACGCAGTGGTTGAGAGTCCGCCTGCCGATGAGGGGACACGGGTTCGTGCCCCGTCCGGGAAGATCCCCCATGCCACGGAGCAGCTGGGCCCGTGAGCCATGGCCGCTGAGCCTGCGCTCTGCAACGGGAGAGGCCACAACAGTGAGAGGCCCGTGTACCGCAAAAAAAAAAAAAAAAAAAAAAGAATACAGTTTAACAGGGAAGAAGGTAAGGATATTTATTTGGGGGAAGAAACGGGAGAATGTGAGGTTAAAAATAGTCCACGCTTCAACTTGCTCTATAACTGGCTTGAGATAAAATGCTACAGCCCATGTTGATCTGGGGAATAAAAAATGCTTCAAGCACTGCTCATTTATGATCTGCAGATCATACATTGACGGCTACTTATCCTTAACAGCACAAGTTCTTATTGTTAAGAGTTATTAAACACCAACCATGTCAAGGGATTGGGAGAGGCTCATGGAAATTATCCCTGAAGATCTTGGGAGAAAAAAATGTGATGGTTAATTACAGATTATTAGATTTTGATACATTCAATTATGGCATGATCTCTCAGAATAACAACAAAAAAAATTGAGAAAAATTATTTTCAATTGATCTTTATTCATGAAGTCAACCAATGTACATTAAATAAGCCCCTACTGAGTGCTAGACAAAATGAATAAAACAAAGGCCCTGTACCCAAAAGGTTTTTAATCTGGTTGGTGATTGTATCAGGTTTTTTCTAAAAACACCTGGGCAACAAACAATGACAGATCTCAATATTACACAACAATAAACATCTGTTCTGTATCTGCAAGGTTCAGTTTATCTACACTGGGTTCACTCATGCATCTGAATGTAACCTGGGGGTAAGCTAAACCAGGCTGGTTTTAGCTGGGTCAACTTGGTTCTGCTTCATATGGCTTTCACCCTCATTCTGGGACCAGCCACCTAGTCTGGCCCTGAGATTTCATGGTTCATAAACCTAGTCTTAAAAGTGCTTCTTCAAGTCTCTGCTTGCATCACATTTACTGATACCCTATTGGCCTAAGCTAGTCACATGCCTGAACTTACAATCAAGAGGCAGTGAAAATACTTCACTTCTTGATAGGAAAACTTCAAAACCACATAGCATAGAGTGTGGATACAAGGAGGGGAGGAAGAATCAGGGTAAGTAATGCAATCTATTATAGTAATATAAAAAAGGAAACAAAAGATTAGGATCCAGTAACAAACTTTGAGGAGTGTCAGGATGGAGCAAATCAAATTTATTCCTTTGTTTTTGCACTCTGTTTTTAGTACAACTCTGGTGACTTATTTTAAAACCTCAGCAGCAAGTCAATATGTTTGCTTAAGCTTTTCTAGTTAGTCAAATTTAAGATTTATCTGAAGGATCAAGAACTCTCCATAAGCCCTTGTATCTAAAGTTTGCCCAACATTAGAAAAACATCAAGTAGCAAGAGTTTTAATACCATGGTATAATTGCTATGGAATAAAAGTGCCTTAACGCTATTTGAAAGCTACTAGGTATTAGGATACCACAAGGAGGATGCTCTGAATTGTGTTTCCATTCTTTATTAAGATGCTTTGTGTAATTAGCAGTGTTTCTATCAGAATAAATAGTAATTTGGAATTCATCCTAATTAAAAGCCCAAATGAAAAAGAAGCATTAGTGGTGAGTAGAATATTAAAAGAGTCAAACTTCTCTAGGGTGGATATGTTTGTGCAAGTCAGTGCAATTTAAATCAAATCTATAGAATCCATGTGGAGTAAAGCAGAATAAACAGAGAGGAAATTTGTGGGAGGAGGAGCCAACAACACAAACAGACATCTAGGCAGAAGGGAAATTCATTTCCAGTTTTCCAAAAACTCTAAAAATCAAACTAAGTTCTGTATATATTATCATGAAATCTGCTTTGGCATCTTAAAAAATAAAAAAGCAAATACATGTTTTGAAAAAGTCATTATTCATTTTTTTGTTACTTAGTATCTTATACTTCTGATAAAGATGGATGCTACAAAGTGGAAAGTGTAACTTAATAAGATACTACAATACTAGAACTATGGATACCCCCTTCTATAGAGAAGGCTGTGAAAGCATATCTGATATAACTTACCATGAGTATTCAAGAGAAGGGACCCCACCACATCACCTGGATCTAATTTGTTACTATGCTTCCAGCACCATTTGCTTCAGTGTCCACTGGTCATACAGCAATGATTTGGCATGCCCAAACAGAGTCACACTGAATCTAGATAATGATAACTGGTCTGGGACATTCAAAATTAGTTACTTATAATGTCTATGAGAGAGTCAAACATGACAGTTCTGGTCTATGCCTACTATAGAAGCAAATAGTTGTTGGCTCGGGATAATATAAGTGTAGATATTAAGACCTTATAAGCTCCTACAAAACAGGGAAGATTCTGGTGTAGTGGGAAGAGCTATGACCTGCAAAAAATGAACCTCTTAGGCAGAAATACTGATCTCTAGCATTACCTCATACCATATGCAAAACACCTAAAATTATAAAACTTCTAGGAGAAAGTGCAAGAGAAAATCTTTGTGACCTCTGGTTAATCAAAGATTTCTTAGATAGGACAGTAATAAACTGGACTTCACCAAAATTAAAAACTACTCTTCAAAAGACACCATTAGGAAGACAAGCCAATGTCTGTTAGCAAAACACATACCTCTTAAAGTAAATGATTCAGCATATACAAAGAATTCTTACAACTCAATAAAAAGAGAAATACCACATTCTTTAAAAAAAATTACAAAAGATTTGAACAGATACTTTATAAAAGAAGAAATGCAGGTGGCAAAATAAGCACATGTAAAATTTCTCAACATCATTAGTTACTAGCTAAAACCATAATATACTTTTATGTTACTGTACATCTACTATATTAGCTAACATTTAAAAAAACTGAAAACGCCAAGTGTTGGCAAGGAGGCAGCACAACTAAAATACTCATACATTGCTAGTGGGACTGCAAGATGGTACAACAACTTTGGAAAACAGTTCAGCAGTTTCCTGTAGAAGTCAACATATACCTAACAAATGATGCAGAAATTTCACTTCTAGATGTTTACTCAAAAGAAAAAAAATCTGTCTATACAAAGACCTGTATAAGAATGCTACAGAATCTTTTTTTAATAATAGGCAAAACCCAGAAATAACCCACATGTCTATTAATTGGTAAAGAGATAAACAAATTGTGGTATATCTATAAAAGGTAATAATATTCAGCACCAACACAAACTACCTCTACCTGCACCAATACAAAAGACTAGATACTTTAATATGTCATTTATATAAGAATCTTAAAAAGGCAAAACTATAGAGAAAAAGAAGAGATCAGATATTGTCACTGATTGGGAGGGTTGAGGGGATTAACTACAAAGGGCCATGAGAAAACTTTTTGGGAACATGGAAGTCTTCTGTATCTCAATTGTGGTGGTGTTTACACAACTATTTACATTTACCAAAACTTATCAAACTGTAGAACTAAACATGAGAATTTTATTCTATGTAAATTATATCTCAATAAATCTGGCCTTTAAAAAATGGAAGAAACAAACAAACAATAGTAGCTTAAACCAGGGTCATAAGAGAGGATATGAAGAGGAGAGGAAGAGTGGATGGGAGGCTGACCAAAATGGTGATACAGGTAAAAGGATACAAACTCAATTATACAATGAATAAGGCCTGAGGATCTAATGTGTACAACTTAAAAGTTCACACCAAGAAGAGAAGGGTAAATATGTGAGGTGATAAATGTGGTTAATTAACTAAATGGGAGGAATCTTTTCACAATGTGTACGTATATCAAATCATCATGATGTACAGTTTAAATATCTTCCCATTTTATTTGCCAATTATACCCCAATAAAGCTGGCAAAAGAGTAACTGAAATTAAATAAGATAATATTTGTAAAGAATTTAACACAGTACCTGACAGACAGTATGGAATTAATAAATGTCAGCGCTCATCATTTTTAGCTTGCCTAGGTTAAAGTTTGTGGAGCAAACAAAGTCAAGTATGAATAATACCAAAGAACTATCTACAAATAGTGTTAGGGAAGCTTAGTTTTGTCTCCAGACATTAGCATAGTTTTTGCTTTCTTTTTAACAAAGCTTTGTAGAAGAACATATAAAATGTCTATGATTAATTAACTCCTCCAGTACATCTTCACTGAGTGCCAGACATCATGCTACACCATAATCTAATGGTAAATAAGATACCATTTCCACTCTCAACAATTCACTTGTAACATAGCAAGTAAGACTTATAAGTAAACACGCAATGACAATAAAGGGGAACCTGCTATAATACAACAACTGACCCCTCCCACTAGAGACTTACGAATAGAAGTCAAGAAAAAATTTATTATGGAAATTCTAAGTAAACTGAGGTAGGAAATTATGTAAACCTGGTAGGAACTTATGAATACAGTGCAAAGGACAGGTAATAGTAGGTTGTGGGAAGATGGGAGGGAAGAACATTTTATGCAAAAGGCAGAGTTTGCTTGAAAACCCAGACACAAATGTTGCCACAGTGCATTTCCGGTATTACTACAGTTGAGGAAGGAAGATGTGTGCTGGAGCACACAGAACTGCAAGGTGAGGCTGGAGAGGAAAACAGGGTCCAGGTTAGGTTGGGCTCGGCAAAGCATCCTAAGGATTTTGAACTTTATCCTTAAGATTACGGGAAACCACTGAAGTATTTCAAACTAGGAACGATCCGTTCTGATTTGTGCTTCAGAAAATTACATTGGCTTCAATTTGGAGGACTGAAGAAAGTGGGGATCAAAATAATGGAAAGACTTATTAGAGGCAGTGCAGTGGGAATGGGGAAAAGTGAAGGATTCAACAAACTCTTGTAAAAGTATAAAATTCGGCGACGGATTGGGCATCGAGGCTGAAAGAGTGGTAATAATCAAGAATGATGCCCACATTTCCTACTTAGGCAACTTGGAGGATGATGATGCCAGTTATTAGAGCTAGGAAATACTGGAGAGGGAGCATGATGAAAGGGAAGATGAATATATATAATAATATATATGGTCATAATATAAAAATGCTAGTCGTATGATATATCCAGCTCTTTAAAAAAAATAGTGATTAAATCCTGAACTGTAATTCTTATAACGTTAAAAACCTTTAAACTTTTTACTTTATGGATTATTTTCTTCCTAAGTCTATTGGCACATATTTATTGTCAGAAATGGACACTAAGAACACTGGCAGCAAAAACTGCTTATTGCAAAAATGATGGTTAATGACTCATAATTTTCCTTTTTCCTTTTTGTGCTCAAGAAAGAAATCAGCCACATATCTGAGTATTAGGTGAAATTAAGTTTTACTTCTTGTAAATTGCCCTCTTTCTTCTTTACCCAGCTTTACCCATGACTTTTGTTTCCTTTCTACATAGCTATGCAATTATCTGTTTATATTCGTATCGATTGTTTTCTGTCACCTAGTATCATGTCCTTCTACCTTGAGGATAGAGATGATGCTTAGTTATTTCAAAGGACCCAAGTGCCTTAGAAAATTTTATGAATTATTTGAGTACTTAATCAATATTTGCTAAATGACCAGGGTCCAAATCCTTCAGTCTGAGTGACTAAGGAATCCGAACTTGCTCATCTAATAATCTGACTTCAGAAGTCATTCCATTTTCTTTATACTTTGTTAAATCCTTTAGCACCAATCTATATTATTAGAACAGATGATGAAGTCTTATTCTAAAAAATCAATCTTTATTTGATCTGTCTGCCCTTGTCCCCTTTATTTTCTTTCTAATTATTTAACCTTAGTCCTTTTAAAACTTTATGAGGAAAGATGATTTATCCTTCAAGATGCTTAGTCACGCAGACGTTAGAACACTTAAGCTATAGTTGTCCAGGGTGTAAATAAATGGGTGCCTTTTTTGAGTGATGAGACCACAACCTATCTTCCCAGTTGCAAAAGCACCACCAAACACATAAACCATAAAAACCAAAATATATGACTTTCCTCAACTGTCACATCTCAGTGGTAAAAAGTTAATATGCTCAGGTGAAGCCACAATATGGTGTTGCCAGAACTGTACAAGAATGCTGTAATCAGAACTTGAATTATTTCGGCTTTGGTGATAAATGTGACTTGTGGCATGGTTCAAACTGCTTCATTTTAAATTCCCTACACCTGCATACTTTCCTGGTACCTAAAAGATTCTTGTTTTTTCTTTTTCTTTTATTAAATTTATGCTGTCTGATTTAGAAAGTGGTGTTTTGTGATCAGGTTCTAGTAAAAGATTTAGTCTATTCATACACATGCTATCTGAAAAAAAAATCCATATCCTCTATCTTAGATGAAAGACATAAAAAGCAAAAGGAAGGACACTGAAACTGAGTGTTCGTTCACCTTGAGTCACTTCTGAATGTGGTCCAGCACAGGAAATGGCTGCAGAAGCGTCAAGAACATCAGTGTTATCTGAGCAAGTCTTACCTGGCAGCATGGCAGAGTTCTTGACTCATGGAGGAACTCGTTACGGAGTTTGGGGAAAAAAAGGAAATACATTCTAGAACTTCTACCTATCAGTATTTGTCTTAGAGCAGTAAGGTAGTCTAGTAATTAAGAACTAATGGGTAAAATTTGTTCAAAAATGTCAATGAACACCTGCTTGTTTGGAAGCATCTCTTTTCAATATCATATACTTTTATAACTTATATGCCTCTGAATCAAAAACCATCAAGCATCACTTGACTGTATTATAACAATTATGAACATGGTCAATTGGTATATGTGCTTCTCCCCTAGAGTATGTATGTGCATAAACAGGACCCCTCAGCAAAGTTTAATTCATGCCTTGAATCTCAAATAATTCAAAACTTGGTCCTATTCCAAGGCCTACAGATCTTCTTTGGTAAAAACTGAGTTGCCTCCAAACATTTCATATATTGGATGTCTTTATAAAATGGGACGTGTCCATTAATACATTTTCTATATTTGAGAAATTGTATATTTTAAACATGTGATTTAAAGGAGCTGGCCAAAAACTGACTCAGAAATAAATTCCTTGCCTTTCAGATTTAACAGATGCAGGAGGCCTATGAAGTGGACCAAGGAGGGACAAAGAACTAGCTCATGGGTGGGAACTGCCTATGAGTAAGAAGGGCATGAGAGACATGTTCCTTTGTGAAATAAATTAGGTGTTTACCTACCTCTCGTTTGGTTCTCTATGAAATAGAGGACCTGCATCAATTACTTTCCCATATCATCAATTATTCTCTGATAAAAATAATTCAGGTTTCTGAAAATATAAAGTTCTGAAATGGTTCCGTGCTCAGGAAAATGAACTCTTTAGTACTGAAGTGAGCATGGAATAGATAGAAACACTTCTTTCTTGATGATTATAGGGAATGTGGGCTAATTGACAGTGTACCATGTGGAATAAAAGAATTATTTGATTGTGATATCTACATATGCTAAACAGCTAATGCAAAAAGAATGAACTTTTGGATAAGTTGTTATAAGAGTAAACAAGATGATGTGTGTGTGGAAAAAGAAAAGAGTAAACGATGAGAAAGAGCAAAAAGAAGGAGAAAATAAAAATCACAAATTAGAGCAGCTGTGCAATCTGAGGGACTCGGCAACTATTTCGGGTCAACACCAATTCAACATCTCTTTAAGGTACAAAGAGTCTCTACTGTGAATGTGACTATGTGCTGACACAGAAGCCTATCCGATAGCCTATGTATAAGTGATAGCAAGACAAAACAATTAAGACAAACATTTCAGCACACAAAGGGTTATAAAGCACCAGATCTCATAAAGCTTAGCCACTTATTCTCAAGAATTCTGGATAGTCTGCATTTAACTGTATTCTTACTTGAACTGGGTTCAAACATTTTATATATTTGAAACTCTTTGTTCAATTAAAATCATATGCAAAACATAATACCTGAAACAAGTATAAATGAAACTTCTTAGTTTAGGGGTGAGAGGTAAGATTGGTGGCCTGAAGTCCCACCTACTAACAGCCTTTTATTCCTGCCTTGCCTGGGTGCTGGCTCCCCAGGGAAGTTCTGTGGAACCTCTATGGTTCTGAGGATCCACATGACTGAAACATTTAAAAAGAAAAGCATTTTGGTCATACAGATTGGAGATATTTTCTGTTCACATTAGACCTACTGTTTGTCAACTCCCAGATCCCTGACAAAAAGACAAGATTTGACAAACATCAATATCTAGTTAACATGGCAGATTCAACAAATCTGTTTATCACTGCTCTGTGCCTTAACACTGCTAAAGTAATGGTAAATCAAAACAAATTGTAAGAAGATAGAAAGTTGAAATCTGTAGGCCCTATGAAAGTGAACTGATTTGTGCCACAAAACTCCAGAAAGACTAGAGAATTGGAGACACCAGGTTCTGAAGATGGGAGTCAAAAGAGGGGCTATAGACAAGAGGGTTATTTGAGCTAAGCAATTACCCCTCAATTATCTTTCCAGGAAATAAAAGGTTTAATCTCTAGTGAGGCCTCAGACTCAAAGATATCTTCTTTTTTTTTTTTTTTTTTTTTTTGCGGTACGCGGGCCTCTCACTGCCGTGGCCTCCCCTGTTGCGGAGCACAGGCTCCAGAAGCGCAGGCCCAGCGGCCATGGCTCACGGGCCCAGCCGCTCCGCGGCATGTGGGATCCTCCCAGACCGGGGCACGAACCCATGTCCCCTGCCTCAGCAGGCGGACTCTCAACCACTGCGCCACCAGGGAAGCCCCCAAAGATATCTTCTTGTAAAAGAAAGGCTCTTAGCCCTCTTTCTCTATTTAGCTACCAGAACACTGGAAATGGGTGACTCCACACAGGTCAGAGGCAACAGGAAATGCTAAGATGATGGCTTTGCACCGCTCCTGGAGGGCAGCCAGTCTAGAACAAAACAGAGAACAGAGGGCTACCAGAAAGGCTTCTCCAGGAAGGACACTTCTCCTTACTAGCTTTACAGTACCTTAAAGAATTATGTATAAGTGTTAGTACGATAATAATAAACTGTATTAAAAATAAAGAATACTCAGTGCTTGATTACCATTCAACTGGAGAGCAACAAACATAACTTTGGAAAAATAGATTTCTAAAAATCATTTCTTCTTGTTCTTTGAAAAAATAGTTACCTTCTCAATTGTGTCCTGTCTAGATTAATAAAAAATCATTCTGTGATTTTAATGACTACTTTGGGAAGAGAGAAGTGATATGAAATCTTACAAGGAAAGTGAGGACTAGCAATAGACACCGCTATTGTTATGGATAATTCACCCCCAGATAATGCAGATGGTCTTCACCATTCAAATAGAATTCCTCCTTTGATCATGTATTGCCCAAATCGAATTTCTGTACACATTACACCCTTTTAGAGTATAATGTAAAAAAAAAGGAAAAAGAAGAAAGTCAAATCATTTTCCTTCATACCCTGTATAAATGGAATTTGCCCTCTTTAAAGTCTAGAGTGGTTACTTACTTTCCGGCAAAACCATCTGTAAAGATTTCCAACTGGAAATGTATTTTGCATGATAACAGGTTGAAGTCATGAATCACTTGGTAACTCATTAGAGTGACTAGCATCAAAGGATCCCTTAGGAGTTTGGGGGAAAGGTAGTTAAGCAATTAATGAAGTTATTTAAAATCCTGCTATGGTTGGGCCTGTTTTGAGGACTGCTGGGGATTAATATTTATTTAATAGATTGTCTGTTTCCATGCCAAAAAAAGAAATGTGACAGAAGTCACCCTAGTCTAAATGTAAAAAAGGTAGCCCATTTGAAGCATATTTTATGGTGGTAGTTGACACCATTATAGTCTGTACCATTATATCACCATACAAAAGTCATCATTCTCAAGCTGAAATTAACATTGCTGTTGTTTTCGATTAGAAGAATTGGCTCTAAATCCAGCAATTCTCTGCAGTGATTTATATTTTAGTAGCTGCCATTTTGCACCAGGAGGGAACGTGTCAGAGTATAACCGCTCTCTGATGAGACATAAGCTATTAAAATTGATATGAGATGGCAGAATGGGAGAATAGCAATGCAGGGGTAAAGTTTTCACGTGAGAACAGTCTGTTATGACTTCATTCCTGAGACTCTCCGCTAATCTTTATGTTTGATTCAGAACCTAGTTCTTTTCATGGAAATGTGCAGGATGAGAACCATTTCTTGCATAAAGTACTGAAAATGTATTAGGTGCCAGAAAGATTGTAAGAATATATGATGGCTGAGTTGATTGACAGAATGAAAGTTCCCAAAGACATTTTAGGAATTTCCTTAATTGTATCAAGATTTACTTTCATACGTGATAGCCCCACTTTACCACTAATCTGTTTTAAAGAGTAGTTAGTGATTTCACCCTGAGGTCCAGGACTATGAACTCAGAAAAACTCATAATCTTTGACCATATTATTTAACTCTTAAACTATCTTTATCCCTGAAAACAATCAGAGGCCTCTGAAATCTCTATTTTGGATCTATTTTGCTCACCCTTGAAGCACTTCAAAATAGGGCCACCTTTAGGAGATAATATTGTATGAGTTTAAATTTTGGAGGGCAAGGGCTGCTTCCTCTTCATTTTCATATCCGTGGCACAATGCCAGACACCTAAATTCATGAATAAAGTCCCATAAGTGTTAAAGTCTAAGGTAACATTATTAATAGTACACACAAACATTAAATACCAATAAATAAAGCCTTTGGAGGTTGATTCCTATATCTGGGTCTTGAAGAAAATGTCTTGTAGGGCTGGGACACTCCCCATACCCTACTTCCAGGATGCCTTTTTACTCCAAGTGTTCACGTTTGCTTTCAAGGACTGGTTATTCTCTTGTCTAGTCTCTAAGAGAGTTGCTGCCAAAGGTTGGTAACTGTTTGTATTATACTACCTCCGGTCTGCACATCCCTTTGTCCCATGCAAAACAAATAAAAAATAAAATCAACATAAAATCATCACCTTCTAACTTTGCAGCAATGGCATGGTGGTAGCCATGGTGAGGTGGAATGGTAAGTTTGGAGATGGGAGAGTAGAGTGCTTGTCTCATCAAAGGCATTAGTCAAGTGATTGAGAAGGTAGTGAGACATAGAAACAAAACTTTTGGCAACAGCATCTAAGCATCAGGAAACCAGCTCCAATGCCTACATCATAATAAGGTCAGGATCTTGAAGTGCATAGTTAACCCCTGTGAAATGTCATACATAATAAGTAAGGCAAGTTAGAAAAATAAAGCATGTGAACAAGGGGTCTTAGTTATTATGACTTAATCACAAGAAAGCATTTCAGGCCATAGCATCAATTTACAGCTCGGCATCTAGGAATAATCCAATGCCCAAATGCCAACATAATGTCACCTGTTAATAAGTTAGCAAACCTATTAGGTTCATCCCATGGCAATCATTTTTCTCACATGTAACATTAAAAACACTGTTTTTACCCAGTTCAAGTAAGAATACAGAAGATGTGGGTGAACCTGTGTATACTATCCCCTTTACCCTACTTCTCACCATCTCCTTCCCAATCACCCATTTAAAAATAGATAAACCAAGAACCTCCTGTCATTGTCCTTGGAAGGTACGGTTATTTTGTGCCTGCGTAAAGGCCACTGTATAAAATAATAATAGTATTACTGTATCCAAGAGAGAAGTTCTGAGAAGGATTTTCCCATGCAACAATTCAGAGACCCTCTTCGTCTGTCTGGAGGCTTGGTACTTCTCATCGGTGACTCTACCAATCAAAATAGGACACATTTGGACCTTTCTCCCAGATATTTGAATGTCCAGGTCTCTCACAGGTACATTTTCCTCTTCTCTGTGGTTATTCCTCCCCTGATCATAACAGCAACCAGCTATATAACTTAGTCTATTTTGAATACCACCTAGTATGCTTTCCCCATTCTCATTCTCCATATCTAGTCCCCCCGTACAATGCTAGTGTTTCTATAGAAACATCATTTAAGCTTGGAATGTTATCTTTTTGACTCCTTTCTCTTGTCTGACATTTCTAATCACAGTTTCTAAACTATTCACAAGCTTCCATTATCTCTTTCCTTCTGTGATTATAATACTCTTCTAAAGGGCATCCTGGATTCTAGTCCTTCTTCTGCTCCCAACCATCTGTATGTACTCTCAGTATAATCTTTTCAAAATTAATCTCCTGGTTATTTTCCTCTCTGCACACCATAGCAGACAAAATGCATGACGCTGCTTGTCACACCAGTCACACAGGATTGCATTTCCAAGCCACTAGATTGGAACCACATGGCTGTATTCTGGCACATAGAAACATGAATTGACACAATGCATCACATCTGGTGATGACACACGAGAGCCACTTTCACCTCTCCCATCTCTCTCTTTCCCTTCCTTGATGATCTGGGAAGCCACGTCATCAGAGAGCAGCAGCATCAGATTGAGGGAGCCTGGATATCCAGCTGATTGGAGAGAAGAAAAACATGACCACCCCACGGCAGACTTTTCACAAGCAAGAAATAAATGTTCTTATACTAAGTCACTGACTTCTCAGGATTTGCCTGTTGCAGAACTTGAGTTATTTACTTAATATTCTCTGAAACCTTCATTTTATTTCCAGAAAACAACTTTTCACAAGCAAGAAATAAATGTTCTTATACTAAGTCACTGACGTTTCAGGATTTGCCTGTTGCAGAACTTGAGTTATTTACTTAATATTCTCTGAAACCTTCATTTTATTTCCAGAAAACAACCTGTTACTTAGACAATCAAGGTTCTTCTTGATCTGCTTCTAACCAAGCCAAGTGTGGATGAGATGCCAGACCCTGAGTTTAACATTTTACATATAACCTCTCATTCACCTTTATAACAACCTAATGAGGGAAACTGAGGTTCCAAGAGGTTAAACAATTTACACCAGCTCACACAGCTAACAAAGTGGGTGGGACTAACACCAAAGCCCACGCTCTTTTGACTACACCTAATTTTTCTATCTCTTTGGCCAGTTGCTCTCCTGGAGATGTTTCAGAAACATGCTCTGTCGTCCAATACACTTGAGACTGCCTCACATCATACCTTCCTTTAGCTGTGGGTCTAGTTAGAAATAGGGCCTCGGTTGCCTGGGAGTGATTACAAGCACTGAAGAAGTTCTTTCCGATTAGAGGGGCAGCTATTGAGCTGCGCTCATTAAAGAACTGTAGTGCACCACGTAAAGGGAGCCAGGTTTCGTGCCACAGTTTCTGGGGTCACAGCAGGTCTATCAGCAACAAATCTTACTGCTCTGTGAAAGGACGTTATAAACCAATACACGTGAAGGAGCCTTGAGAAGTTACGCAGCCCTGTGCAAATGTGCAGTGGGTTGTAGATTTACTTTCTTCCTAAGTCTGGGAGTGACATCACCTGGCCACCGAGGCAACAAACATTAGGAGCCTTCCATCCTGACTATCAAACTCAGCTCATAATGTTTCCATTAATAGCTGGCAAAGCTCCGCTGAGAGCTGTAATAATCCCAGGGAGCTGTGTGAGCCATTCTGAAGAACAAGTGTTGGTACAGAAACAAAGCAGAATTGAGAGCTCATCAACAGTCGTGGGCAGACCTAGCTTCTAGGGCAGAAGTGGGCTTCATGTGCAAAGACTTATATCAGGTTAAAACATCCTATTTTGTTTAAACAGAAAGTCTCTGTTGGTAGCCACACAACTTGGACCAGATAGAAGATTTTCTGTGTGTTACTCAGCGTAAGGACATGCAAAAGTTTCCCAATATGATATTCTTATAAGTTGGAAAAATTAGCAACTCCTACCATGCAACCCTTGGATCATGTGCTAATGAAGAAGATGCTCTAATAATTAGGCTTAAAGCCCACTGAATGTAACACCTTCCAATTAGCACTCCCCAGCATGAATACTGCCATTATCATTAAACAACAAAGACAAAAATGGGTATCAATCCACATAATAGAAAACAATTGATGAAGTTGGAGGGCGTGATTATTTGTGATTACTTTACAGTCATGCACAGAAAGTAGGAGAACCACAGCTAGTGGTTAATCTCTGGCTACCTCTTTGAAGATAATGAAATTGGCTTCCTACTGATGATTATTCATTAACAATTAATTCTTTCTCAGTGATCTGCCTCATTTTCAGCTTCTCACTACAAACATGCAATGGAATAATTACAAGTGGAAATGAAAAAGCAATTAGTGGCAGATAATGCCAACATCTGATTAAAAAACAGTAGAACAGATTAGCAGTTCTATAACTGCAAGTCTGCTGCCTTCAGTAGGGAGGTGTAAGTCACCCAGCTATACTGCACTTCAAGCTGTGCTTTCTCTTTTATTGCTTCCCCTCCATCATGGTCTGCCACATTACACGCTCCCTTTTATTCTAGGGGGCATTGGCTTGTTGTAAATACTTTCTACAGACTAAGTAGTGTTTGAGATGATTTGTGGTCCTCCATGCTGAAATTCTAAAAGGCACTGTCTCATAATATGATGCTAAAACCTGTATTTATATACCTTTCTTTGGGGATCACAGAAAATACCACCATACATTTCTTTACTTTTGTTTCGGCTTAACCCCTGTTTAGTTAAGTGTCTTCAGAAGAAGAGTATCACTAAATCAAAAACAAGCACCTTCTTTAAGCAGTTTAGCTCTTTTCCTACCTGCATCCATGGTTGCCTTGGTCTTATAGGTTAGTTTCTCGCCTTGCAATAATGTGGGACACAAACTGACAGTGGATTTTTACTTAACATTTACTAAGGGTTAAGATCTGGCTGCTGTATAAATAATCCTTCAATAAAAGGCTTATAATTTCACTGTTCTCAGCGTTCCAGCTGGTGTGTCAGCACTTCATATGATGTAGAACTACGCAGGGAGTGTCAAAACCATCAATTCAGGAGGCAAATAAAAGCAATTCTCTTTTAAATAACTTGGCATATGTGTTAATATGAAGGTCTGGTGAGATCTTGTCATTGAATCTGACATGGTAGGAGTGTAGACCAGAGCTGCTTTAGGAAATCAGCTTTTGGAAAAAACTATGTACTTAACTATAAAATTATTTGGTTTTTATTATTTTACCAGATCCACAAAGATCAAAATAATAAAGAAAGAAGGCATGAAATGGAAATAAAGCAAATTTTGAGGAGCTGATATTTAGCTGATATGTACCAGTAATGGTGTTCCTTATGACCAGTTAAATATCTGTTAAGACTGGTCATTTCTTGTTCAGTATGGCTGTGGAAGATTTTGGATATCACCCTTTAATATAATAAAATGTTATTAAGCATCTTTTATGTACCTTGAACTGTGTAGGTACATTGATATTAGACATAGTATCCTAGCCTTCCACCAGCTCAAAATCTAGTGGGAGAGAAAGACATGTAAATAAGTGGAATAAAATGTGATGATTGCTACATCTGGGGCATTTACAGGGTATGAAAGGGAGTCTGGCAAGGTACAAGCAGGAGCAATAGTGACTAGAAAGACTTTGTAAGCAGATAACGCTTGAATTAAATCTTGGAAGGTGTTGTTCTTGCAGGGAACAACAGAGCAAAGGGCATTACAGGAAGTGGGGAATATATGAATCAAGGCACAGAGGTAGGACACAGGCTGGCATGTTTGCAGAATGCTGGTGATTAAGTATAGCCAGCCAGCAGGAGGTCAGGATGGGACCTGCAAAGAGAGAAGCTGGAAAGATAGGTAGCCCCCTCACGGAAGGCTTATATGCTGTGCTAATGAATTCAACTTTAGGAATTGAAAACCCTTCTGTTTCCTCAGGCAGGTATTTATTAAGATAAAATTTTTATGTCTCTACAGAATTCAAAACTCACAAGTCACACACATACGTGATGGAAAGTTCTCTATAAAGCCTAAGTATCTTGACTTGTAACATGGTTGTGTATTTCTTAGAGTAGTAACATAAATTGATTCATAAAGACAATGCACCTTGGAGCTATCTCTTTAGTATCTTTATTCTGGAAAACTAAAATTCTCTCATATCAATGGAAAAATCTCTGAAAAGTAGGAATAGAACTATTATGCCTTTTATAAATTAATCACATACTTTGATTTTGTAAAATGCAAAGTCTAACAAGGTCTCACTAGCTATGTGATCTTAGTGAAAATTATTTAATGTCTGCATGCCTCAGTTTTCTCACAAGTGGGTTGTATCTGTTAAGGAGCTTAACTAGAGAACAGGATTGATTAATAAACCAGAAACCTTCATCTGCTTATGAAGTCTCTCCAAGATTCATATGCCACAAACCTTCCATTAGGAAGTGTGGTTAAATATAGCAAAGATAGAACCAAATAAAATGAAACATCAGTGATCTTCTTAAGAGAAGATGGATTGCAGGTGAAAGTAAAGAAATACATTTTTGTAAACTCTACTAGGTGCTCACTTACATACCTTGACTTGGAGGGGTGAGAGATGAGGTGAGGGCAGGCCATGGGAGAGACAGGGACCAACAACCTTGAACTTTTCTCTCTGATGTGGATCAACAGCACTATTAAACTCCCCATCGGAGCTGGAAGAAGAGAAACGCATAACCTTATCAAACTCCAAGTCGGGGGTGTCACGATTTTTCCGGATGTAGATTCTCAGTACTGGGAAGGGTCCAGTTGATATTAGGAACCTCCTTATGAATCGTAAAGTAGCCCCTTATCTGGAGTAGTAAGGCGGGCTCTGAAAGAAATGTTGACCAAACCCTACTTAAAGGTATGCGTTCTTTGTCACAAACCAATACTAATTAGAGGTGGTGCGCGTGCACGCGCACACGCACGCACACACACACACACACACACAAAAGAAGCCCAATTCTTTTAAAATCAATTTTCTTTGCTCAGTGCTTGCACCTCTTCTCATCTTTAATTTACACTGATCCCTCAAGTGGTTTTAAAGCTCATCTCTATGCTGATGATTTCCAAATTTATAACTACAGTTCTGACCAAATGTGAACTTGATTTGTGGATGCCCCTGCCCACTCAAGCAGCTTTATGTGATGACTAATGAGCATCTCAGAGCATTAGGTTTTAAACTTGACTCGATTCCAGTTCCTCCTCACATCTGTCCTTCTCCCTAAGTTTTCTTCATCAGAGAATGACAACGAAAACCCAGGGCTTGTCCTGGACTCTTCTCTTTATCTTATACTCTAAATCTAATCCATCAACAAATATTGTTTACTTTACCTTGAAAGAGCATAAGAATCTGACGACATCTAATCTCTTCCATTGCTACCACCACTTACAGGCCTCTGCCTATCATCCAAACCTCTGCAATAGGCTTCTACCTGGTCTTCCTGTTCCACTCTTGCCTACCCTCTCCATTGGCAAAGGAATCCTTTAAAACACAAATCTTAATACTTCCCTATTCAAAATCTCACAAGGCTTTGCATCTCAACGTAAAATCCAAATGCCATGACCACCAAGCCTAGTTGTGATTGGGCCCCAGGCTACTTCTCCAGTCTCATTCCCTACCACTCTTCCCATCACTCATTCTCTTGGCTCTCTCAGGGCTCTCTTTGTTGAGGGGATGAGAGACTAAGTTGGTTCAGGGAAGACAATCAAGAATTCCGTTGCAGACACATTGATTTTAATGTACTTGTGACATGTCCTAGGGACGTCAAGAAGGCAGTTTCAATGTGGATCTGGAGTCCCAGCAGGAAGGTCTGAGACTAGAGATATATATTTGCAAGTCATCTGCACATAGCGTCATTTGAAACTCTTGGCATGGATGTCCCAGAGAGAGGAGATAAGGGATCTAGAACCACAGTATATCAAAGTCTGGTAAAGAAATATGACATTATAAAAGAGAATGATAAGCAGCCTCCAAGAGGGAAGGGGAAAATTGGGAGAGTGATTTGGTAGAAGCCCAGGAGGTGAGAAATGCCGTCAGCTGGTATCAACAATTCTCTTTCAGAAAGTTAAGATAGCGAGGAGGAGATGACGCAGTTGCGGGAGAGAGATGTGGGGTCATGGAAAAAATGTTATTTTTATGGGTGAGATTTGAACATACTTAGAAGCTGATAAGAATTATACATTTGAAGGGAAAGTGATAATAAGTAAACATTTTTTTAAAGAGGGAGGGAAATAAATAACATCATTAGTTTGAGAAGGTGGGATGCCTTGGAATCAGAAACACAGCTGACAGCTTAGAAAATAAACATTTAAGGAGTTTTTCAAAAAATATTTGATGGTGGATGTCTAAATACAAATATTATACCTTAAAATTACAAGAGAAAAAAATAAATGAAAGAAATCTCAGGTAATACAGTTAAAGGAAAATAAAACAAACAAAAAACACTGAGAAGCAAATAAAATTAAAAGACAAAAGTACAGAGAGAGAGATAAGGAGTAGGAGAGAGGGTCATTCTAAAAAAAAGACAATAAAAATTATATATAAAATAGATAACTAATAAGGACCTACTGTATAGCACAGGGAACTCTACTCAGTACTCTATAATGGCATGTATGGGAAAAGAATCTAAAAAAGAGTGGATATATGTATTTGTATAACAGATTCACTTTGCTATATACCTGAAACTAACACAACATTGTAAGTCAATTATACTCCAATAAAAATTTTAAAATAAAATAAAACAAAACAAACCACTACCACACACAAAAAAAAGAATAGGATAAATCCATTACTGAAACAGATTTCCAAATATTTGGTCAAAAAATGAAAATCTATATGCTACATACAAAAGATCTATAAGTGACACACATAATAAAACAAAAGAAAGAGTGAATGAAAGGAAAATGTTGGAACATATTTATTATTTATTTATTCATTTAGCAGTTTAACTTGTTTTAAAGATGGCTACAGTCTAAGATGAAAGTATAATTGTTATAACCTTAAATGCTGAATAATTTAGTATCAAAGTATTTTTGAAGCAAAACTAAAAAAGAGAAAAAACAGAAAAGTGATGAGAAACTTTAGCTCTCATTTTTAAAGAGCAGATAAAACTGAATAAGGATGTAAAGGACATGAATAATACCATTACTGAAGTTTATTTAACAGTTATACCATGAGTTCTATACCCTATAAAAAGGGATTCACCATTTCTCAAGTGTCTGGAAAATTTACCACAAAATGGTCATATGTAATAACCCCCTAAAAACCAATACAAATATCCTAAAATAGACATAAGATAAGCCATTTTCATAGATCACAGTACAATAAAATTCCATAAGTAACTTTAACTCAACAAACTTTTGGAAGGAGCCATTTGCAGAATGTGTTTTAATAGAATATGTCAAGGATAATGAAAACTGTGGTGCTTACCCACTCACCAGTCATTCTCCCTGGACAAGTATTTATGGAGGTATTCATCAAGCAAATATTAATAATTTTCAGAATATTTTCAGTGACTACTTTCAATGACTTTTTTACAAGGTTATTCAGACTAATATAATAATCTAGCTTACTCCAATCAGGGTATTTGTCCCACAGATTCAAATCTGCAAATATCACATTCATTTTTGATTTCATGTGGAATAATAATAGAAGTTTGTTTACCTTGAAAGAATAAATTTAGTCTATTTAAAGGAGAGAAGATATATCACTGACATGCTGATTTGCAAAGCCAATCTAAATTATGTATATGTTCCTACTCATTGTGCAGATATTATCACCAAAGACATGAAGTTTTTCTCCAAATTACCACAGAAAACAGCAATTGTTTGTAATCAATGCTGATACTTTCTCAAAGCTGAGAAAAAGTAGAGCATTCAATTTGCCTGTCCTTAATGTAACTGACAATCATTATAGCTTCATGAGGTCCTCTCCCTTAAATTTTTAAAAACACCTCTGGAGAGCTTCTAGGATGCACGATGTAGTGAGTAGATCTTATTTCCAGAACAACAGCTTGAACACATGGAACAAGTTGTTCTTTTTGGATACTACTGCCTTAGCACGATCTGTGCATAACCCAATACATCAGTTGCATGTTATTGTTTACCTTGAAGTTATCAATAATTTTAAAGTTTCTTCCGAGTTGTAAGAGTTAATAAAGATTGGCCAAACAACATTTCTCCTTGGGGTCCTTTATCCAAATCATATCTCAAAAACACCAGAAGATCAGCTGACCGGCTAATATCAGGGAATTCATCTTAGAGTCTCCAGGGAGTATTATGGACGTTTTTGTAATCAGGATAATAAATGCAGCCCCATATTTGGACTGTTATCTGTCGTTGTTTGATATATTATTATATTTGACAGAGTTGCTCCACCAGATTTTTTTTCCCTTGCCTTGTCCCAGAGAGCATCACTTGCACTGTTTGGAAGCCAAACAGTAACGGATGTCTCATCAATAACTTGGGCAACTCTAACTCTGGCAACTCAACCTAACATTGTAAACAAGACTTCCGCAACTTCTGCAATTTCATCTCCTACCACCCTGTGCTGATGTTCCTGTTACTCGTATGTCTTCAACACTTCCCACAGTAGTCCCTGTACATTTCAAAACTGACGTTTGAGACAGAATGCTTTCTTGCCAGAACTTTGAATGTCCCCAAACATGCTATATCTAATGGAAGAATTTACATTCATTTTCAGTCCACTAAAATCCAAATATCAAATAATTTTCACTATATTTGCATGATATATTTTGTTTTCTTTACAGCTAGTGTTTTTTACAACAGTAACAGGTGGTTTCAGGTGGTTTATCAATTTGACCTTCCTACTATTCTGAAAGCATATGACTGATGTCACTGCAAACACCACCGCACCTCTATTTCCATCAGCATCTTCAAGCAATATGCTTTAAAAGACGTATTTATAAAGCCCTGGATCGTGATAGGTTCAAGAAAAAAGGAAATCAAAGAGTGCACAGTCCCAAATGCAGTTTATAATTGATATTTTACAATTCAAAACGATATGCAGGTGCATCAAATGAAAGAACACCATAATTACACAAAAATTCAGTATATGAGAATCCATTTTAGTGACCAAACAAGTTGTATCATGCTAACATCCTAGTAGTTTAACTTCAAAGGGTCTTATTAGGTATGCCTGAGCACCATCACAAGATTCATGTGGCCTATGTAGGTTGCCCCCTGTGCTAACTAAGTTAGCCTCACCCCATGTAAAAATACATGCAATCACTGATTTGATTAAAAGTTAAAATTTTAGAATACACATTTAAATAACTACATAAACCATCTTAAATCCCATGGTATGCATATCATACATTTTGAAATACTGTATGTTTAAAAGTATAGATGCTAAAGTCTGATCTTCTGTGATTAAATTTCAGCTCTAACTAGTATGTCATACTAGTAAACTGCAGGAGGACGTCGTGGAGGCACAGTGGTTAAGAATCCGCCTTCCAGTGCAGGGGACACGGGTTCAACCCCTGGTCCAGGAAGGTCCCACATGCCGCGGAGCAACTAAGCCCGTGCACCACAACTACTGAGCCTGCGCTCTGGAGCCAGCGAGCCACAACTACTGAGCCCACACGACATAACTACTGAAGCCCGTGTGCCTAGAGCCTGCACTCTGCAACAAGAGAAGCCACCGCAATGAGAAGCCCATGCACTGCAACGAAGAGCAGCCCCCGCTCGCCACAACTAGAGAAAGCCCACACACAGCAACAAAGACTCAATGCAGCCAAAAAAATAAAATAAAATAAAATAAATAAAAATAAGTAAACTGCAGGACTTGGAGCAAGCTATTGATACATAACTTTTCTAATCTTCAGTTCTTTGACCAATAAAAGGAACAATAATAGTATCCTTTTATCATTGAGTTATTGTGAAGGTTAAATGAAATTATCCATGTGTAGTGTCTGGAAGATACTAAATTTTTAATAAATCTTGACTACACGATGATACAAGAACTAGGTTCGTATAGGCTTTTTTGTTGTTGTTGTTAACTAAGAATATTAGGATTTGTATTTGTATATATTTGTATATATTAACTGTAGTCCCTAGGTGATTAAGCAGCAATCACTGCAGAGAACAAAAAACAAGTTAGCCCAGCTGTACTAAAGCGACTTTCAGCTGGAAGAGTTAATGACTAAAGCTGGACTTTCTATGTATTGTCAAAGGTTGTGCACAGTTGCATTTGCATAAATAGTTACACAATTTCTCATGGTCATGCAACCAATAATATTGACAGTTAATATTAAATTGAATACTGGATATACGAGCTGTTTTATAGCTATCACCTAAATGATTTCTTACAACGTCTCTGGGACACCGTGTATCATTACTTTTCTTACTTCAAAAACGAGGAATCTGAGGTGCTGAGAAGTTATATAATTTGCCCATAACCATAGAGCTAGTAACTGGCAGAACCATGATTCAGATAGAGTTCATTCATAATCCCAGGAAATGAGTTTGTGACTTTTGTATTTTGTTGCCACTTAACAGAAACTAAGTCCAGAATTCAGTTGCATAACAATATTTCCTAGGGATAATCTAGTAGAATCACATTTCCAGAATATTGGGAACTTTTGAAAAATTAAATAGCCCACAATTAATAGAGATGAATTTTAGAATAATTGCTTTAAAGTTAATAAATGTATGAATTTTTCTCTGTTGGAAGTTTTATTCACTTTTAAGCACATCTGTTAAATATATTAATGACATATGAGAGAGAGGCTAGAATAATTCTCAGCAATCATTAGGATCATTTTGCTAAGCATTTTGTACTCTGGGTAGAAGTTCTCTCTGCTACAATTACAAGGTTTCTGAAATAGTAAGAGTGCAAAATTCAGAGTGATTAAATCACAACTTTACTCCACCATTAAGAAATTTTATCATAATGGGGTTATACTGTACCTTGAAATATTCCATCATAAATTTTTGATTTTTCTTTCATTTAAAAATGCATGTGGGACTTCCCTGGTGGTCCAGTGGTAAAGAATCTGCCTTCCAATGTAGGGGACACAGGTTCGATCCCTGGTCGGGGAACTGAGATCCCACATACCACAGGGCAACTAAGCTTGCGCGCCACAACTACTGAGCTCGTGCACCTCAACTAGAGAGCCTGCGTGCTGCAAACTACAGAACCCATGTGCTCTGGAACCCACGCACCACAACTACAGAGCCCACGCACCCTGGAGCCTGTGCCACAACTATAGAGAAGCCTGCGTGCCGCAATGAAGAGCCCGCGCGCTGCAACAAAAGATCCCGCATGCCTCAACAAAGATCCCATGTACCGCAAGTAAGACCCGATGCAGCCAAAAATAAATTTTAAAAAATAAATAAATAATAAATAAATCTTTAAAAAAATGCATGTGTTAGTTATTTACTGGACACTGGGGAGATGCAGTGAACAAGGTAGATAGACAGATGCCTGCTCTCAAGAAACTTATATTCTAGCTTGTCAATACAGTCATCTGATAAAAGAATTTCAGTAATTTGGAAAAAAGTAATCATACTGAAGGTAACTTTCTAACAGCTTAAATGTTAACAAAATTTTGAGTCTTATGGTTCAGTTTCTAGTATCTTACAAACAGAAAACAATTATGTAGCTAATACCAAAGAGGTCAGAAAAAAAAATCCAAGATCTTAAGAGTAATTACTTTCTCCCTGAAAATAGGTAGATAATTTTATAAGTCACAATTTAATTTTCCTTCAGTTTCCTTTCTCAATCATCAGTGTTTTATCACTACTGCCCAACAGGCAATGGAAGTCAAAATATGGAGCAGAATATTGTGGCAGAAAAGGCAATCAACTAATTATGAAAATTATTTAAAAATTGAGAGACTGAATGGAATACAATGATGTATGATAAGAATCATCTTTTAGTGGTGCTTTATAAAACTAGGGCTTATCCAGAAGGGTACAAAAAATTCTATTAGTAAGTTTACCACAGCCTGTTTATATGACACTGGGAATATCTGGGGCCAGGAAAATCTATTTTGTATTTTGTAAAGACGTAATTGTTGAGCCAGTACTGTTGGCCACATTTAGTTTTCATGGTCATAATACAAAAAGATTTGCAACTTTTATTTGCCCTATTACTGTTTGGAGGACAAACAGTAATATGGATAAGCCCTCTTTATTCTACCAATGATTAAACAAATTTAACTAAGCAAGACTCAAAAAATTTTCTAAATATTTCTTTAATGGAAAATTTCCTGTGCCTTCTTATTTGACATTGTTCAAAAAAATAAAAATCCCTACCTAGTTAAGAAAACGCAAAGGTTACCTTCTAAAACATTATTGGAAAAAAATTAAGTTCCTTGTATACCTATTAGGTGCCGAGGGTTAAAGCCATCATTCCCACCTTGGATTCGTATTAGAATGCAAAGCTTAAAAAAAAAAAAAAAAAAAAAAGGGATACTGGCACCCCAGCCCAGAACAAATAATCCAGAGCCTCTTAGTAGGGCCCAGGTGTATTTTAAAGTTTCTCAGGTGATTCTAATGTACATCAAGTGTTGATAACCACCATGCTAGAGAAATAATCCTGAAGGGGAAGGAAGTAAAGTACAATGAAACTTGAACGTATTGTATTAGATCTTTGGTATATAATAGAGATATAATTTGAATAATTTAAAATTTTCTAATAGCTACATTATAAAAAGTTTTAAAAAATCGTGAAATTTAACAATATATTTTATTTAACCCAAATATTATTAATATATTATTTATCAAAATATTATTTCATCATGTAATCAATAAAGTTATTAATAAGATAGCTTACATTCCTTTTTGTACTAAATCTTCAAAATCTGGTGAGTATTTTATATTTACAGTATATTTCAATTTGGAATAGCCATATATTAGGTGCTCAAGAGCTACAAGTGGCTAAGGGCTACCATACTGAGTAATGCAGCTCACACATTGCAGTGTATGATGTATAAAACCCTTACTGTCATTGAAAATATTTACTTTTAATATATTATAAATTATTATGTACATTAACAAACAATATAATACTTATCAAAGCATATTTTTAAAGAATTATTTTCTTTAGATAAATTAGGGATGTAGATTCCCTCCCTCTCTCCCTTCTTTCCTTCCTTTCCTTCTTTCTAAATACATATTTCTCTTACAAATGAGTGCACACTGTATATACTTTTATAATTGTTTATATAGTGTAACAGTATAAGATTGGCTGGATTTGTATACTAGTCTCACTACATTCTATCTTGGTCACTAAAGGAAACCTTTCTATATCCCAGTTTGGTTTTTTCAATCTGTAACATGAGATTAGTAATAGTATATATGTCATAAGGAGAGTAAAAAGATTAAATGAATTCATTCAGTTAATTCTTCAATAAATGATGCGTTGTTATTACTTTTATGGCTTCATAATTTTATTATTATTGCTTTATGTATTATTTTAATACTTCTATGTTATTCCACACTATGGATGTAGCAAAACTTAGTTACCAGTTTTAAAGACACTCGAGTTTTGTTTTTTTTTTCAGTACGCGGACCTCTCACTGTTGTGGCCTCTCCCGTTGCAGAGCACAGGCTCTGGACACGCAGGCTCAGCGGCCATGGCTCACGGGCCCAGCCGCTCTGCGGCATGTGGGATCTTCCCGGACCGGGGCACGAACCCATGTCCCCAGCATCGGCAGGCGGACTCTCAACCACTGCACCACCAGGGAAGCCCGACACTCGGGTTTTTAATCATCAGTATTATAAAAATGCTCCAGTGTACATAACATTGTACATGTAGCATTTTAGCCATGAACCTGTACCTGTAGAGGATAAATAGCTAGAAATGGAATTTGTAGAGCAAATTTTACATGCTTTTAACATTCTAATGTATGTTGCCAAATTGCCCCTCACAGCGGCTCTACCAATTTACTACCTAATAACAATATGCAACAACGTCCATTTTTCCTCTCATAGGATGTTAAGAATTTAAGGTATTTATTAAATGACATCTGAAATGCATTCTGATTTAACATATATTTCTGTGCTTGACTGAAGAAAGCATATTTAACTGATTTGAATGAAAGGAGGTCAGCAAATAGTTTATTTTAGAAATTTTAAAATGTAGATCTTAGAACTCTTAAAGAATTAAGAAGAGATGTAATATAGGAGAAAAATAAGAAAAGATATCATCACTTAATTTCTCCCATATTTCTTCTATCTGGAGAGTACTAATATTTCAATGTCTCACAATAATTAACAAGTTAATCTCACAAATTTATCACTTTTAAAAGTTTAATTATGTCTATAGATCATTTTGGATCACTTTACATTCAATTAGGAAATAAAAGTGGTGGATGTGTGGTATTATAATTTAATTTATACATTATGGTTTTATAACTAACTCATATTATTAAAATAACTTGTCTCAAGATTGGACTTTCTGATTACTGATCTGCAAATTTTTACAGACTATGATTATAGAGGACTAATGAGGAAGCTCCTGGGAACCCCTTTTTCCTTATTCTGGTTAGATCTGTAACCCCTGGGTCCTGCAGGGCATGAGTTGTGCCAAAGGAGTGTGCTGTTTAGGGCTCCCCTCTTATTAGCAAAAACAAGAGAAAATAGGATGTCCCAGAAATTTTCTGGCAAGGCCATAGCATACAGTTAAGCAAACTGAATAAATCTGACAATATTATACCTAGGAAGGCAAATTAAAAAAAAATTATGCTCTAGATAGATTGGAAATATATATATTTTTAAATTTTCCCCACTTGTGGCCACTGAAGCTTTGAACACTTGCTTTCTCTCCTGGCTCTGTTACTCTCAGTAAAGAAAGAGGTTCCTGCTGAAGACAGTGAGAGGTTAAGTGCCCAGAAATATTGCACCAAATCACACTACTGTAAAGGGAGAGAGTCATCTGCAACAACATGGACGAACTTTGAGGGCATTATGCTAAGTGAAATAAGTCAGACAAAGACAAATACTGTATGGTCTCTCCTACATGTGGAATTAAACACAACAACAACAACAACAAAAAAAAAAACCTCACAGAAACAGAGTTTGGCCTTGTGGTTACCAGAGGCATAGGGTGGGGCAAAGGGGAACTGGAGGAAGGTGGTCAAAAGGCACAAACTCCCAGGTACAAGATAAAGAAGTCCTAGGGATGTAAGGTACAACACGATGACTGTGGCTCACCCTGCTGTCTGACATACAGGAAAGTTGTTAAGAGAGTAATCCTGAGAGTTCTCATCATAAGGAGAATTTTTTCCCCCTTTTCTTCTTTCTTTTCTTTTTATTTTATCTATATGGAAAAATGGATGTTAGCTGAACCTATTGTGGTAATTATTTTACAATGTATGTATTGAATACATCAAACCATCATGCTGTATGCCTTAAACTTATATAGTGATGTATATCAATTATTTCTCAATAAAACTGGGCAGAGGAGGGAGAAAATCAACTATAAAATAGCTTCACTTAGGAAGCAATTGTTCAGAAGAGATTTCCTCCTGGATGTTTTCCAAATACTGTCTTTAATGGAAAAATAAAGAGGCAAAAAGTTCAACACTGTGACTGAAAGCCTTCTTTCAGAATCCTCCTTTATTTATGATTAATATTAGCCTTATGAGTTCTTATGAGTTCTTCCTGAATAAGAGTATTAGGTACATAAAGAGGTAGATATCCATTTTTAAATACGTATAAATATGGAACAGGTATGTGGGGAAGGGAGAGAGTGCTTAAAAATAAAAGAGATACTATAGGGAAACAATACCTGAAGGGAAGGAAGAGAGAACAGATGACCCTGAAAAACGAAGCATGTTGTTGGTAACAGCTACAAGTCTATAGAGTCTCTAATAATGGATAACGACAAACTACCCACGTCATACGGCTTCCAGGGAGGCATAATCTGTGTGTTCATCTCCACAGTGATATCACTGAACAATATTCTCACTTTTCCTTAAGCTCCTCCTCATTGCTTAAGTTGAAGTAAAATGGGGAAAATCTCAATAGACAAACTGTAAAAGGGATACATGTGACAGAGAAGATGTATCACGACAAACTCCATTCAAAAGAATTAAATATCTATTAGACTAGGTATTTTTATATTTTACATTTTAGTCTTAATTGTATCCATATTCTCTAATCCTATATTCATTTCTATAAGTAAAGAATGGGAAAATATACTCTTGCTATGTTCCAAAATTTGATAAAATATTAGTTATGCATTCTTTTCTTTGTCATATTATATACACAGTATGTAAATTTTATTGCCTCTTATAACAAAAGAAAAATCATTATTCTTTAATTTGTCTTTACTCTTAGGTTCTGTGATAGCGGAGTACCACACCTAAAATGAATTTCCACTAGGTAAAATTGTAGCTAAGCTCAAAAATTCTATATGAGAAAATTAACCTGACACAAAAAAGTTTTGTATCTGTTTACCTATGTGAAACTAAATACCTAAATCAGGAAACACGGAGAATGTGTTTTATAGTTGGTGTAAATCAAAAGCATGCTCAACGCTGAACAAAACAAATCCCCGAACTGTGCTATTTTAGGAAATTTTTCTATAAGCAAATACCTCATCTATGCATTGATATTGCATTTCTACACTGTGCTGTCAAATACCAATTCTCATAACTGACATCACTAAAGTGTTCTGTCTCTCATGTGTAAGTTCACTGGTCCTTTATCACAATCAGACATCTCTATGCTATGTCTTATAATCAGCAAAAGAAAAGTCAATGAAGCCAAAGAGAGTTTTTTTTTTTAAGTGAAAGTTGCTTCTGTGCATTAAAATTCAGGAGATTCCAAAGCACATTAGAAAGGAGAAAAGTATAGAAGAATCTGAACACTGATAGCAAAGAACTTGCCCTCCTACTAGACAAAATAATGTTGAGGTAGTTATTTTGTATTTAATTTGACTGTAATCGTCAGTTCAAATAGAGAAACTTAACCACTCTGGTAATACTTTCAATAAGGTAAAGAAAAAACAAATATTGAAAATCACAGTGTGAGAAAGAACCCAAAACATGCATTCGTGTGTTTGCATCTCTGAATTTTCAGCAGTTAAGTACCGATTTCAAAGGTTGTGGCACAGAGCATGGAGCAGGTGTAATGCTGATGACATCTGCCATCTCCTTTTTCAGAGCCTGCTGGTGGTATCACTTTTGTCTTCGCATATCCCATACTCAATTTCCTCATTTATAAAGAGAGGGTATTTGACTGGGTAGTTTCTAGAATCTTCTCCAGCTCTCATGTTCTTAACTCTACACAACAACCTTTTGGAGGCAGCGTCAGTGTGGGAGGAGAGTTCAGTAGAGGGAAGTACACCTCTGCTGACCATTTACTTACATTAGCTCATTCTATCCCCCAAACCACACTTCCACAGTACAATCCTTCTCTTTCTGCCAGATAAAGAGTTGGTGCTGAGAAGCTGAGCAGCTGTCATCACACAGCTAAAGGGAACAGGAAAGTTGAAAGTCAAATCAGTGATCTACGGCCCTAAGCCCTAGCTCTTTCCACATCAGCATGCTGCTTAACATTTTATTTGACTTTGCCCCAAACTGTCTGGGAAGACCTGATTTGAACAATCTTTAGATTAACAGAAACTCCTTTTCAAAATTCTAATGTTCTCCTTCTGTTGCTGTTGAGCCTTCCATCTGATGTTTTGCTCTTCTGAGACCAGTGTTTATGTAAACCATTGACTGTGTATGTTTTCTCAAAGACAAAATGCTCTGTGAGAAGAGCTGAAAATATTACTTTAAGAAAGCTATAGTTTTCTTAAAGCAGGTGAATAAATATGTTTATACCTGCTTTTGTTTTTTATTCACTATTACATAAAAACCATACTCTGAGGTTCCTGCAAATTAGAGTGAATTTTGCAAGCCTGTATGATTAAGGTTAAGCTAGCTTCTGTCTAGCAAAGAGAAAAGACACAGCAAGAAGCACCTATTATAGCTGCAGTTCTCCTCCCTGACTGTGCACTGTGATGGAGCTGAACATCGCGGTGCACCCAGCCCTCCTGCCAAGTATTTGTCATAGAATTAATATAGATTGGAAAAATAAAAACCAGTCAGCCCTCAGGCACCATGTTAGACGCTAGTGTAAACTAAACAGACGTGAAGCTGTCCTCAAAGAGCATAGACTATAAAGCTTGATCATTCAGTAGAGTTTCTACTAGCCTCATGTGGCCATTTAATTATAAATTAATTAAAAGTAAACAGAATTTTAAAATAAGCCCCATGGTTGCACTAGCCATATTTCAAGGGTCCAGTAGCCACCTTATTGGACAGTCCAGATGTTAGACCATTTCTACCAATACCGAAAGATATGTTGAACAGTCCTAGTGTAGAGTGAAATCGACATCTAGGAGCATGGAATGGAATCAAGGTACATCTGCCAGGACAGCAACTCCAAGCAGTGCCGTAGAAATGGCAGATTTTCAGGTTGGGCAGGAGACTTGGAAATAGATGTAAATATACAGATATGCACATACACACTGAAGTTCTATTTGTACCTGGGTCTTTTTCTATAATACAGAAATATTTCTACAATATCCAGTCATTCCACTGGCCCATCTCTTTATTCTATGCCAGTACCACACTTTTCAATTACAGACAACTTATAGTAAGTTTTAACATCTGTTAGAGCTAGTCCCCATTTATATTTTTCTCTTTGTCTATTTGTTTTTGTGCTTATTTCTTTCTTTTTTTAATTGAAATTTGATTGACATAAAACATTGTATTAGTTTTAGGTGTATAACATAATGATTTGACATATGTATACACTGCAAAACAATTACCGCAATAAGTTTAGTTAACATCCATCACCACACTCAGTTACATATTTTTTCTTGTGATGAGAACTTTCAAGGTCTACTCTCTTAGCAACTTTCAAATATGCAGTACAGTATTAGTTAGCACAGTTAACAACTATAGTCACAATGCTGTACATTACATTGCCAGGATTTATTTACCTTATAAATGGAAGTTTGTACCTTTTGATCCCCTTCACCCATTTCACCCACTTCTGGCAATCACCAATCTGTTCTCTGGATCTATGAGTTCAGTGTTTTTTCAGATTCCACATACAAGTGAGATCATATGGTATTTGTCACTCTCTGTTTGACTTATTTCACACAGCATAATGCTCTCAAGGTCCATCTAAGTTTTATATATATAACATATATATAGATATACATACATACACTTTATCCATTCATCTGTTTATGACACTGGTTGTTTCCATGTCTTGGCTGTTGTAAATAATATTGCAGCGAACCTGGGGATGTAGACATCTTTTTAAGATGGTGATTTTGTTTCTTTGGGATAAATGCTCAGAAGTGGGAAAGCTGGATCATATGGTAGTTCTATTTTTAATTTTTTGAGGAACTTCCATACTGTTTTCGTAGTGGCTACACCAATTTACATTCCCACCAACAGTTCACAAGGGTCCCTTTTTCTCCACACCCTCATCATCACTTATTTCTTTTCTTTTTGATAATAGCCATTCTGACAGGTGTGAAGTGATAGCTCATTATGGTTTTAATTTGCATTTCACCTAATGACTAATGATATTGAGCACCTTTTTGTGTACCTGTTGGCCATTTGTTTGTCTTCTTTGGGAAAATGTCTATTCAGATCTGCCTATTTTTTAAACAGATTGTTTGTTTTTTGCTATGTTAATGAGTTCTTTATATATTTCGAGTTAATGAAGTTCTTTATATATTTTGGATATTAACCCCTTATCAGAAACATGATTTGCAAATATTTTTTCCCATTCAGTATGTTGCCTTTTCATTCTGTTGATCGTTTCCTTTGGTATGCAGAAGCCTTTTAGTTTGATGTAGTCCCACTTGTTTTTTTTTGCTTTTGTTGCCTTTTGGTGTCAAATCCAAAAAATCATTGCCAAGACTCATGTAAGGAGCTTACCCACTATGTTTTCTTCTAGGAGTTTTACGGTTTCAGGTCTTATGTCCAAATTTTTAATCGAGTTTGAGTTGATTTTTGTGTATGGTGTAAGAAAATAGTCCATTTCATTCTTTTGCATATGGCTGTCCATATAGCTTTTCTCCTTACTGTTTTCTTTGCTATTCCTGTACATTTATTTTCATGCATGAACTTCAATAACTACTTACCTAGCTTTATAAAAATGTTGATACTTTTATCATACCTTTCATATTTATGTATTTTAAAAATATTTTCCATATTTTAACCTAAATTCTCTTTCAGAGTATCTTCAGTTATAATAACACAGGTTGTATTTTATTTAAAAAGTATAATTTTTGTAATAAATAACAAATCAATAAAACCTACTCATATTATGAAATAGTTATTTCAACTTCAAAATTATATAAATAGCATGTAATAAGCCTACTGTGTGTTAAGAACATTACATGCATTCTTACTTGATAAGATTCTCACACATATAAAGTACAAATTATTACCTAGTTTACAGATGAGAAGTCTGAGGCATATAAAATCCTTTTCCAGGATTCTAAACTAGGTCTACTTAAAATCAAAGCCTGCACATATTGAAAATATGAAACATTGTTTCCTTTAAAAACTAACATTTAGTTAGTCATAGTTTAACATTTAAACTAACTCTAACATTTGTCAGAGTCTAAGTCATATGTAATTCCAAAAAGTGAATGCATTTGGTTTCACTAGTGTTATATCAAGCTGACTAGAGATACAGGGATGATTTTTCTGAAAGTGATTTTAAAAGGTCAGTAACCACTGGAATGAATATGATAGTCCAAAATAAGATACTATCACACATAAACTCAAGAGAGTTGGGTTCCAGCCTGGTCACTGTTATTGCTTAACCAGGCACATTTTCTTGAGACAGCCCCTTTTTGTAACTCTCCTTCTTCTACTGTACAATGGGATACCATATTCATCTCTCAGAGTCCTTGTGGCAATAAAATGAGCAAACATGAAAACAATACTTGGAAATAATAGAAATTTTTAGGCCAATGATATCTAGAAGTCATTTCAAAAGTTGATGTGGAAAACTAATACAATAGCTCCAGATAAAAAGACAATTTAATCATAGGTCAACTCCTCTCTCCAGATGACTCTGCCTCATGTAATACATTTTGTTCTTTTTATACCAAAGGGGTGCCTAGATGATCATTTAATATGTTTCTAAGCAATCACATTTCTTTAATTTAGAAATAGCAATACTACTATGTACTTCCACGTAGACATTATTCATCAGAAAGTATAACAATTTTAATTACTTTTATGTAGAAAAAGTCTACTAAAAGAATATAGAAGGTCAAATTCTTGCAAAATGTACGTGGCTTTCATTTTCAATATTTCAATACTTCCTATTTTCATTTAGCTTTTTCTCACGAGACTTATGTACTTCTGCTTCTAATATGAACATTTGAAACACTAAGTAAACTTTCAAGAGGATCATTTCCTATTTTGCCCAAACTGCCATATACAGCTCTAGTTTCATTTCTGAGTTGATATAATCAGCTCTGAGGGGGAATTTCATAGTGAGTAGCTGGGGGAAGGAAATTTACTTTCTTCCATAAAATAGAGGTTTTCTGATCCACCATTTATTTTATTTGGAGATTCTCTGAATGATTAATTTCTCTAGATATGCAGCCTTACAAACTCAAGAAGCATGTGACTTGCTTTTGTTCCCTTTCGGCCCCTTCCATCTTCCTGCTCGGCCATGACATTGCCATTTTCCCAGTACCTTAATTCACTTGATTCAGGTCTTCCTTTCACTATGTCCTTTCCATCTCTGTGGTCCTTATGAGAGAGTAACATCCATTTTATAGATGAGAAATAGAAGGCATATAGAGTCTATGCAACCTGCCCAGGAGATTTAAGTTGGGTCTAAAGTCAAAGCCCATGGATATGAGAAAGCCACATATCTGTCACTTCCATCTCATCCAGGTCACCCCAGTTTAGGATGTCACTACCTTAAAATTAACCTAGTCTAGCCTCAGTGTAGCTCACTTCTGAGCCACTGCTCATCTTTTCATGGCCCTATACACAAATGCCCTCATGCTATCATCCCTCTCCCCTCAGGCCTGACTAAAATATTTTTCTTTGTCTCTCCGACCATTTACACCAGGGATTCCCACCTTGACTGAATATTAGAATCACCTCAGTAGCTTTTTTTTACAAATGTATTTATTTTATTTATTTATTTTTGGCTGCATTGGGTCTTTGTTGCTGCACGTGTGCTTTCTCTAGTTGCGGCGAGTGAAGGCTACTCTTCGTTGCAGTGTGAGGGCTTCACGGGCTTCTCTTGTTGCGGAGCACGGGTTCTAGGCATGCAGGCTTCATTAGTTGTGGCATGCGGGCTCTAGAGCTCAGGCTCAGTAGTTGCGGTGCATGGGCTTAGTTGCTCCACGGTACGTGGGATCTTCCTGGACCAGGGCTCGAACCCGTGTCCCCTGCATTGGCAGGCGGATTCTTAGCCACTGCGCCACCAGGGAAACCCTGTCCTCAGTAGCTTTTAAACCACATATATGTCCGGGCTTCACTTCATACCAGTCAAATAAGATTTTCTTGGGGTGGATACGGGCATTCACTATTTCAGTGTGCAACTAGGGTTGAAAAGAATGTGTGCAAGCTTAAAACTACATATTCTTTAAATACCAGCCTGAGTCCTACTTTCTGAACTATATCACTCTTATGAGTGCCTGAATACCTACTTATAGTTCCTTATATTTCGATTATCATTTAGAATTATTTCAGATTTGAGTGAGTTCTTGAGTACTTACCGAGTGCCTATTACTTGCAAAACCTTATCTTAGGTCTGTCTGTCATACCTGCGATATTCTCTCTTCAACTAACTGAAACAACCTTGAAGACATAAGTTATATCATATTTTTCCTCTAACCAAAGCAGACCTAATACAGTTATAAATGTGTATTAGATCTCAATAAATACTTCTGATGAATACCTCCAGTTTTATATTTTATTCTCTTAACCACCCAGCTTTTCAGTACATATTTCTTAAACTACTAAATACGTGGAAGATACTTTGATAGATTTTTTTAGTTTTAAAGAATAATCTTCACCTTGACTGACTGACTTCTTTTGTGGCTTTCTGTCTTAATGTTTTGAAGTGATTTTTTCTCTTTTCTATATTGGACAATGCACCCTGATACCTTAAATTTATTAGACACTTCTTATACGTCAGACATTCTTCTGAGTTATTTGCACTTATTAATTATTCAATATCCCAGCCTCATGAGATAGCACCTTCACAAGGAGTACCTTCTGAGTGGAGAAATGACTTTGCCAAGGTTACCTAAACCGTAAGAGACAGAGCTGGGACTCTAGCTCAGACAGCCTGGCCTCAGAGCCCAAGACTGTGCCCTTAGCAAAGAGACAGTTTTCCAAGAGAGAGTTTTCAAGTAGATGTCTCTTCAGTTCAGGGAACATAGCCACAGTTTCCTTAGATTTATTGGATTATGTGTGCTTACTGACTTACGGGAAGAATTCTAAAATAATTATAAAGCAAAAACTGCCATTACTGGTACTCAAATTGATTCTCACTCAAACGTCATCTATATCATTATAACATTTTGCAGAAAAAAAGTTCTAAGAAGTTCAACAGCCAATAGGAATAGCTTAATTGTTTTAAAGTCTTGTCACATTATATAATTAAATAATATCTTGAATCTCTACAACTGCCCCCAGATGAAGTTTGCATTTTTTAGTGACTGGGAACAAACATCACATTTCATGATTTTGCTGAAGAGGAAAGAAGCAAAGGTTTCAGTTACTAAGTAAACAATCTATTAATGTACATCCTGTCTAAAGAAGCAGAGAATATGAAACCAGAGGATTCTCAAGACTGAAGAAAGGGCAGAAGACTCACAGCTACTTAGAAGAACGTTTGTTCTTCTAGACATTTTTCTATCACCTCCTCTGTATCATTTTTCTCCCTCCCATTTCCCCCTCTTTTCCTTAATTCAGTACCTTTTCTAGTTCTTTCTTCTATGTTTCATTTCTGAATCTCTTTGTAGCTATGAACAAAATTCTCTTAAACATGTACCTTAAGTAAAGACATTACAGAAATTCCTCAAAATAATAAATGTTCTTTTCCTTTCCTCATTTATCTGCCTTTCTTTATCCATCGCATTCTGCCCACCTACTCTCTGTTGTCCATCTTTGCTCCTTGGTAAAGTCTCCATATCTCACTTTCCACGTATATGAAATCACAAAGCAACTCCTTGCAATGAAAAACAATTCTTTATTAGAAACACCTAACTTAGGAGTTAGGAATTAGGTGCTTCTTCCTTGGTGAGAGGTTAATCCTCTTGAAAGCCCAGTATTTTTTACTTAATAAGTTCATTATCAAGCTTCTCACCATATTTAAGCACAAATTAAGAGGAGGTAGTTTTTAAAGTCTGATATTTAGGCAGAATTGAGAATTAAATCAACAGTGAAAGGGAAGAAGACAAGTAATATGAAAACTCTCAGACATGCTTATAAACTATGCATCAAACAGACAGGAACATTTTGACTGAACTGTCTGTAAGGGACTAGGCGTGTCTTCTGGGTCTAATCAATCCTACCCAGAAAATACTAAAGAACTTAATATTGGCAAAGAAAAGTCAGAGTAGCTTCTTCTTGGACCCTATGAAATGCATGTTTAGGACAACCCTTCCTAAATGTAGCTCGCTTATGGAAACTCATCCTATCCAGAAACCCTGCCAACAGTTTGTTCACCAGGCTTAAGAAAATAGATAGTAAACATCCATGGTAAATAACAAATTAGACATTTCCTACTCTTGTGGTCAAAAGCAGAAGATGTTGATTACTAAGTCACAGGCAAAACAAGTATTCTTACCATCCTAAATATGTAAGAACTTCCTGGTTAGTGCTTGTGTGTGTGTGTGTGTGTGTGTGTGTGTGTGTGTGTGTGTGTGTGTGTGTTTGGTATAACGAATAGTACGGTTATTTTGTCTGAAGTACTCAAGCAGCTTCAAAAGATAAGCCTAAAACTGTCAGAGATAAATATTTCTACTTCACACATAAAAATGGAAATGCAACTAAAAAGTGAGAACTCTCAGCAAGAACTATATTCATGTATATTTACTTCACAAATATGTATTAGGCACTTAACATGTGATTTGCAAGACACTGTTAGGATCTAAAATCAAGTTATCTTGAGTTCCCCTATTCAGTACTATGAATGGTTAATTAATAAGATTAATAAGTCTTTTGCAACATTAGCTTAATAATCTCTTTTCAGGGTAAAATTATATTCGTATTTTATTTGTTCAGGGAAGTAATAAACTTGCTGTAATATAATGGAAATTTGGAACAGCCTTGCTCACAGCTGTCAAGAGATAGAGAAAAACAGAAATAAATCCATAATTGATCATCTTTTTACTGATAGATTCACATCTCAAACGGGCACTAACACCGTCCTTTAACTACGCTCACGCTGCCAACTGAACACAAACTATGAAACGAGGAAATATCAAGACCTGCTCTTTCCTTACAGACCCCATTTGGTCAACATATCTCAACTGTTTTAACACATGCTCCTCAAGATAAGAAAGCACACCGCGTTACAGAGATATATATACTTCGAATTGTTACAACAGCTTCCAATTGTCACTGTGCTCTCCAAACCACAAACAGTGCCTTCACTCTGCAGGGAGAGCAACGGACCTGTTTTAAGCAATCTTCTCGAGCAATGGTTTCTTTTCTGTTGCCAGTTCCTCTGGGCCTCTGCCTCACACTGAAGGTCAAGGACACCATTAGTGGGCACCTTTGAGGCTTCCCACCCGCTAATTCCCCTGGAATCCCTCTAAGTCATCCATAAGAGGACACTGAGGGGCACACAACTATCCTTTGTGCATTGGGTCCACAAGGAATCTTGTTTCAAAAGAGGTATTTAACTAAGCACGCTAGTACTTGTCAGTTTAAGCCATGGCACTTGCCAAGGTAAATCATACTTAATATTCAGCACGATTTCCATACCTCCAATGAAAGGAGTAAATGGCTCTCTCTCTAGAAATGCACTCCTTCTTTAATGTGCACTGTTGATACTGATGACTAATTTAAAGGTGAAAATAACTAAGATTTTTTAAAATTCCCAAAGTGCACGGTATTGTAATGGACAGAGCACAATCTCTGAGGTCAGGATAACTCCAGTTGGTATTCCATGGAGGAGCTGTGTGACCTTAGACAATTCACCTAATATCTCTGAGACTCAATTTCTTCAGTAAAATGGGGAGAAAAAATACCTATCTCATGCATTTGGTGTGGGGTTTAAGTGAGGTCAAATGTCTGTCATACTGTGAATGTATAGTCAATGTTAGCTCCTTTCCCTCATGTGAAAAAAAAACACTAAGTTCACAAGCTGTATCTTTGAACAACTTTTCTATTATTCTTCAGGGAAATTACCAAATTTAAATTATAATACAAGGAAATAAAATTTCTGAGGCAATATTTAGGGCTTTTCACTTTCTGAACTAACACATATGATGATTTCAGTGTGTTTGAACAGCAGTTCAAGACACAGGAATAATTTAACTCCAAACAACCACTTAAGTTCTATTATTCAAGGTTCAGTGGTAAAATGAAAAAAAAAAAGTTACATATTAAGTACAGTTATTGTCCCTTAAAACCCTATTTCCTCTTATAGCATAATGAGCCTGCACTTCAAGTCAGAAAAATGTTTTCCCCAAGCTTGTAAAAAAGAACCTAAAACTCATCATCACTACCCAAACAGAAACTATATATTTTTAATTTAAATTCTAGAAGACAGTGAAAAACATCCTGTAGTAATAAAAAGCGGTCCCCAATAGCTTGTCAAAGAAGCTGACACTGCAATTTGTAAAGAAATTTATATCATTAACGGGGGAACTGATATGACACTCAAATCTCTAGTTCTAGCAGAGACTTCAAAGAATTACAAAAGTCAAACTGACTACAAAACCCAGTTTGTAACCATGGCTAACTGAATACCATGGCAGCTGTGGAATCAGTCAAAGATAACAAAGGGGTCATTTCTGTGTTCCCTAAACAGAAGGGCTGCTGTCTGATGCCAGCTTTCCCTTTACTGCCTGCTGTCAGGGCGCTCTGTAGACATGGCCGAGGAAGGGAGGGCAGGTAAGATGTGGTTCTAACTCTTGGATCTCACACAGAGTGACACTGCGAAGCTGAGGCTCCGGGTCCCTGAGTGTCTTCCCACCAACCTACCAAGGGCTGGGTAACGTTTCCTGTGCCCTTGATGTCTAATTAATATTTGAGCAAATAATGCTCGGACATGACTGCCAGTCCCTTACAAACTGGCATGTGGACTCCGGAGTAATTTTTTTGCTGTTTTTTTTTTTTTTTTTTTTTCTGGTATGCGGGCCTCTCACTGTTGTGGCCTCTCCCGTTGCGAGGCACAGGCTCCGGACGCGCAGGCTCAGCGGCCATGGCTCACGGGCCCAGCCGCTCCGCGGCATGTGGGATCTTCCTGGACCGGGGCACGAACCCGTGTCCCCTGTATCGGCAGGCGGACTCTCAGCCACTGCGCCACCAGGGAAGCCCTGTTTGTTTGTTTTAATTTTTATTGGAGTATAGTTGATTTATAATGTTGTGTTAGTTTCAGGTGTGCAACCAACCAAATGAACTAGTTATACATATATATATATCCACTCTTTTTTAGACTCTATTCCCGTATAGGTCATTACAGAGTATTGGAAAGAGTTCCCTGTGCTATACAGTAGGTTCTTATTAATCATCTATTTTATATATAGTAGTGTGTGTATGTCAATCCCGATCTCCCAGTTTAACCCTCCCCCCCAATCCCCTGGTAACCATAAGTTTGTTGTCTACATCTGTGACTCTACTTCTGTTTTGTAACTAAGTTCATTTGTACCCTTTCTTTAGATTCCACATAGAAGCAATATCATAAGGGCTCTGAAGTAATTTTATATTTTTTATTTTTTAATTAATTAATTAATTTATTTATTTTTGGCTGCATTGGGTCTTTGTTGCTGCACATGGGCTTTCTCTGGTTGCAGCAAGTGGGGGCTACTCTTCGCTGTGGTGCATGTGCTTCTCACTGTGGTGGCTTCTCTTGTGGTGGAGCACACGCTCTAGAGCACAGGCTCAGTAGTTGTGGCACACGGGCTCAGTAGTTGTGGCACACGGGCTCAGTAGTTGTGGCTCGTGGGCTCTAGAACACAGGCTCAGCAGTTGTGGCGCATGGGCTTAGTTGCTCCATGGCATGTGGGATCTCTCTAGACCAGGGCTCGAACCGTGTCCCCTGCATTGGCAGGCAGATTCTTAACCACTGCACCTCCAGGGAAGCCCTGTTTTGGAGTAATTTTAAATCCTGATTCTGCCAATTAGCTGTCTGGCCTAAAATAATCTACTTAATTTCCTCATCTGCAAACTGGGCACTATAGTAGCTTCTGCTGTATAGGGTTGTCAGAATGGTTACCTGAATTAATATCTGGCTGCTACATAGGAGGTTCTCTCATAGAGTTTCTTAAATAAACACCAAGCACCAAGATATTCTGAAAAATAATATCAGATTCATGCCAAAATCTTAAGTTCAACTAGGCAAGAAGTCAGAAAGATTTTAATGACTGAAATATTATTTCACTTATATTAATAAAAGTATTAATTAAATATCTACATGTATATATAAGTAGTATATATTTAAATATGTAACTATATAAATCACATATTCTATACACTGTTTATTATCTATTTATTTAACATGCTAATGTACAGGGTTCTGCTTTTAAATGTGATCAATTTCAAGATCAGATTAAAGAAGTATTTACTGTGGGTGTATGTGTACACTATATAAATAGAATGTTTTTGTATAGTTCATAACATTTTTATCCTACAATTAATCAATTAAGATTATGATTGACTCTTGTCGACTTGCCATCTGTACGGTATTATATTCAAGTGGTAAAACAGATCTTAGAAAGTTTGCTATGCAAAGTAGAGTCACTGATTAAATAACCTCTATATACAGAAACAAAATTATGATGTGGTCATAACTTGAAATAATCATATTTGTCATCTTCAACTTTTCTCTTTTACATTTTGTTTTTATGACAAGATATAGTTCCTTCATTCATTAAAAATATTGTAAGAGGATGATTTATAATGAAACATAGGACATAGAGACTCTCATAATTTACATTAGAACTTGCAGTGTGTCTTGCGCATGTTAACTTCAAAATTCTTCACTCTTGCTTGCAATCAGGAGGAGCACAGAGCTGACAAGTGGCTCCACTCTTTCTTCTCTGTGAATGAGCATCATGTTTCTGTTGATGGACCTGTGCTTCTGGATATTGGAACATATATACGTAAAGCATCATAGGGTATTTTTTATTTTTGCTTTTTAATACTATAGTTACAATTAGACTATGCTTAGAAAAAGTAAAATACATAGTCATAACCTAATAACCAACTGAACAAAAATAATATAAAATCAATGATTATTTTACTCAAAACTATACCAAATAACCAGTTTAAACGATTATTCATGTTTTACTCACTGAATTTATTAAATAGTTGAGCAAACAGGCCAAACCAACATCAGACTTTTGCAATATATAAAGCTATGCCTCAAAAGCAATAGCTTTTCCTATGGCTTAGGGTCAGATTTATAGAAGTTGAAAGCACTAAAGAACTATGTTCTCAATATTGGTACTGAATGAAATCAAGCATCAGTGGTCTGATATCATTCCTTTGCATTAGAAGGAGCATACTGCTAACTTATTTATTTTTAATCAATTTTTAGTTTGTTTCCTCCAGAGTGGGAGCCATGTCTGATTCATCTTTCTATCTTCCCAGAGTGTTTATCAAACATTATGTATAAGTAAAAGTACATTAACTCAAATGGGTCAAGCTGAGAGGCCCCACTGCAGCTCACTATAGAAGTACTGAACAACACAGATGTGTTTAAGTTATGATCACATTATTTGAGATATAGGTGCATGGTACTGAACATGTTTTTTTATGTCCTGGAAAGTAACAATCACATTTAGAAAAGTAATATTTTCTGACTGGGGGATACAAATTCTACTCTCAAAAAATTTATAGTGTTATTTTTCTATCTTCTCCAATAAGAAGTAGTTCTTGGAAATTATTATGACCCTCAACTTGAATAGACACATTATTCCTTAAAACACACACACATAATGTGTTTCCTACCTAATTCCCTCTTGGTCTGGCATTCCTAGCATAAGCTGAAAATGGTTCTCCAGCTATCAAAGCAGTCTAATACTGGGTTAGAACTGAAGTTAAAATCAAAGCTCTCAAATGGCCTATTTGGGGAACCATCAATAAGCTGACCTCACAGTTCAGATGGGGGAATCACTGAAGGGTAATATGTACACATTACACATATACAGGTTTAGACATATGTAGGGATGAGATTTTTATGCCTAAATTAGTCATTCACACTAAAGACCAATGCCGAACTTTTGTTAATAACCAAGGCATAGGATACAGTCTGCTTGAGTGTAATACACAGTATAATAATACCTGCTTCATTATAAGGACATCCTGAAAAAATTGTACAGAGGTGGTATTTTCAATAATTAGAAAACTGTTAGTAATCCAGGAGAAAGTAGTAATCCAGGAGAAACTGGATGAGGGCCTGAACTGCTATAATAGTACTGAGATTGGAGAGAAGTGGACAGTTTTTAGACACAGGTCATAGAATTGACAGGTCTTGGTGGTCCACTGGATGTAGGAAAAAGAGAGGAATCAGGATAATGATGAGGTTTCATGTGTGACAGTATGTGTGGATAATGGTACTATTTACTGAGATCAGGAGCACAGAGGCTGAAAAGATAAGTGTACTTTGGGATGTGTTTGAGGTATGCACGGGGCATCCAACTGAGGATATCCAGTAAGCAGGATGTCCTTGATATGATAAAGAACTAGACTGGGAGTATAAATTGGGAAGTATTAAAACACAGGCAATCACTGAAGTCATGAGTGTGTATAAGATCACTCCAGAGGATAATAGAGAGTAAGAAGAGGGAAAAGCATAGGAAAGCAGATCTCTATATCACTGAACTGGTCGCCAAGAGATGTTGCCTTATTGAAACACTGAAATACTGAAAATACATGCTTTCATAGCGTTAAGTGATGGTGTTTAATAGCAATGTAAAACTGCCAAGGCTATAAATTAATTTTGCTTTCTAACGTTTTCAACATCCTTTTGTTTCACAGTGTGGTTTCCTCAAGTTACCACACACATAACTCCCTGGGCTGTTCAAGCCAGTCAGTTTCACTTCATGCTACACAAACAAGCATGAGACATGAGGTTAAATCCTAACCACGCATCTTGTTATTTACTTGTGTTTATACAAAACAGACGTGCACAATCAAGTAATTCAACCGGAATTATAAAAATCTTCTAATTTTTCACAGATAAAATTACCTGTGGAGATGATTGTGATATTTGTTTCATAACTGCCCATTTTTCAACTCACCAGTTTTCCCACATCAGCCAATAATAAAAGAAATAGCTGATATGATTTTTTTGCTTTGTTTCTAACCTTTGACAAGAACATTAGGGACATTCAAGACCTCACTAATCACAGTATCTTTATCTCTGCTCTTTGTATGGTCCTATCAGTTACAAAGGACATTCTGCAATCTTTAAACTGTACATTGAGCTTTACCAAAGAAATAAGAGCCCACGCATGTCTTGCTAATTAAATGTTAAACCAAACAAGTGTGCCACAAACAAAATAATCCCAGGCCATACATATTATCATACACAATTCTTAAACTATTTTCTGAGACCATTAGCATGGTCATAGTTGGTATATAACATTATGAAATTGGTCTACTTAATTTTGGTAAAATCTTCTAATAGTTCAAGAAATATGAGTTGCTTCTTATTGTCTAGTTTATCAACCATTCCTATCCCTTGTCATTGAAGCCAGGGTTCCAAGTTAACTTTTTAAATTACCTTTTAAACCTGGTGGCCTTATGAAAATATCTAACTCCCTGTCAGTTTCACACACAGAGAATTAATCTTCATTTATGCTTTCATATATTTTAAAGTTCCCTGTAGGAAAGCCATTGAATCCTCTTCCTCAGACAAAATATCACTTAGTTCTATGATGTAAAATATGTCCATTATAAAGTCAGATTGTTTCTGAAGAAAGTCTACGAGGCCATAATACTTATTATAATGGTATGGATATAACACACTTCGTGATGTTTGGTGTCTTAAGGTATTTTTGACTTCCCCTGGATGTAAAAAGGGACGAAAATGACATGCTCTCTCAGAGTATGTTAGGCAGGAATTGACTCTGAAAGTCTTAGGTTACTGCAGAGTTAAGAAACCATGTTAAAGATGGATCCTTTGAAATTGATTCCTGGCTGTGTTTCCAATAAAGGGTAAAGCTAGTGGAAAATCTTCAGGAATTGTCATTTTTTTAATAGAGTAATATTCAGACTCAGAAAAACGATAGGGAAACTAATACCTTGGTTTGATCTTAAAAAAAAAAATAGTCAAATTGCTCCTACCTGGGTAAGTGAAGCATTTTGCCTAGAATGAAAACAAGAGAAAAGCACATTACCTATCCCCGATAGACCCCAACTGGTTTGACTTGCCTTCATTAGTATCACCTTTCTGTACTGGAATGAGATATGACTAGATGAACAATGATGATGAGTATGATCAAGTCTGACGGGCCAGTGTTTCCATTCAGGTCTGGTGATTTAGTACTTCCTCACATTCTGTTCAGTCCAAATTAAAGAAAACGTTTTCCCTGTTTTATGTGTAAAATAATAAAAATTATTTTAATATATTTACTTTCTATTTATTTCAACCTTGAACACTGATGGGCTAATGTGTCATAAATATCCAGCCTCTAGGTTACCGTAGGACTGTGTGTACAGCATTTGCTATAATGTAATTGAACAGTTTATTTGTCTACCTCCCTTTGACTAGGAGCTCCTAGAGCATAAGAATGCATGCAGACACCACGTCTTATTCATCTGTATAAACTCAACATCTAGGAAAGTACCTCACCCATAAAAGGCAATAATGATAAGTGCTTCCAGATAAATGTACTAGATATTCAAACGAAATGGATAATGATGGTATTAATTTAGAAAGGGAATAGAGAAGCAGTATGTAGGATTATTAGAATACAGTTTCTGGCACGATCAACTATAGGTTTAGCTTTCAAACCCGTCACTTACTAGCTGTGTGAATTGGGCAAATTATCTGGCTTTCTTAAACTTCAATTTCCTTTCTCAAACAGGGAAATGGCCATGGCTGCCTTTGAGGATCAGGTAAAGATTAAATAAGAGAATGTATATAAAAGCACTTATCACTGATTGGGGTTCACAGTAAAGCTCTCAATAAATGACAACAAAACCAAAATAAACTTAAATAAACCAATATTTCTGAAAGGAGTATGTTTTTTCCCTACCCCCTGTTGTTAAAAAGGAACTGGAAAATAGTCAACTAAACACGCATGTTTATCTCTCTCTCTCCTATGATCCCATTTCAATGACAGTGAAGACTGACAAAAAGAATAAATCTGTGACAATACTAAAAACAAAACCTTGAGAGAATGAGAAAAGCCACAGACTGGGAGAAAAATATTTGCAAAGGACACATCTGATAAAGAACTGTTACCCAAAATATACAAAGAACTCTTAAAACTCAACAAGAATAAAATAAAGAATCTGATTAAAAAATGGATATGACCTGAACAGACACCTTACCAAAGAAGATACTATACAGCTGGCAACTAAACATATGAAGAGATGTTCAACAGCATATGTTATTAGGGAATTTCAAATTGAAACAAGAGCAAATTAATTTCAAATTAAAACAAGAAAATTAATTTCAAATTAAAACAAGCAGTACAAACTCTTATTCTTTGCTGGTGAGAATGCAAAGTGATACAGTCACTTTGGAAGACAGTTTGGCTGTTTCTTACAAAATCAAACATACTATTAATATACTATCTAGCAATCATGTACATTGGTATATATCCATATGAATTGAAAAATCATGTCCGCACAAAAACCTACACAAGGATATTTACAGCAGCTTTATTCATAATTGCCAAACCTGGAAGCAACCAAGAGGTCTCTCAGTAGGTAAGTGGATAAATAAACTGGTATATCCATAAAATGAAATATTATTCATTGCTAAAACAAAACAAAACAAACCAACTAAAAATACAAGAGCAATCGAGTCATGAAAAGACACAGAGGAAACTTAAATGCATATTATTAACTGAAATAAGTCAATCTGAAAAGGCTCATACTGTGTGATTCCAACTATATGATAATCTGGAAAAGGTAAAACTATGGAGACAGTAGAAGATTGGTAGTTTCCAGGAGTTTGGGGGAGGGAGGGATGAATAGTCAGAGCATAGAGGATTTTTAGGGCAGTGAAACAATTCTGCATGATATTACAATGGTGGATACATGTCATTATACATTTGTCAAAACCCACAGAATGTACAACACTGAGGGTGAGCCCTAATGTAAACTCTGGACTTTGGGTGATAAATGATGTGCAAATGTAGGTTCATCAATTATAACAAACATACAACCATGGTGAGGAAAGTTGATAGTGAGGGAGGTTGTGCATGTATAGAGAGGGAATACATGGGAACTCTCTGTACTTTCCACTCAATTTTGCTGTGAAGCTCAAAATTGCTCTAGAAAATAAATTCTATTAATTAAAAAAGAAAAAAACCAATATTTTCTAGTAATTAATTAAAATAGAAATGCCTCTAACTGCAACTGTGCTATTTTCTTCAAAAATGAAACAAACAAAAAATCCTGGTTATTCACAAATAACATTATTTGCTATTTTAACTCTGTTAAACAATCAACCTGTTGTCATACAATAATATTCAGGGTATTACTTCCAAATACCTGACATTCAATAATTTCTGGTTTCTTAATGAACATCTTTGATTTCTAAATATTTTACAACATCCCCTTTTCTCTTAAGGTTAAGTATTTCTAGGTTCCCTTTTGTATTTCTGAGGTAGTACACCTTCAAATATACATAGCTAAGTAGAATATTCCTTTATAGCTTATAAAATGTACTAGAGATTAAATTTTTATCAGTCCGTATTCCCTGAAATATATAAACAGGAGCCTTATAAATCAATCTATATAAGTTAATGGTTTTCTTCTATAAACTGCTACTTGTCTTAGGTTATGTTATTGCTTAGTATAAGAAAACACCTCAGAAATGTTAGAAATATCAATATATCACTGCAGATCGATAAAAATCAATTTACTGATTAACATTCATCATTTTTATTTCCATTGAGAAGCAATCAATCATAATAGTAACCTAGCTTGAATCTTAGTCTTTAGATCATTTGTTCTCTTCATTGCTATGGTCTGACCCAAGATGGAAATAGAAATATTGATCTAATTTTTACCTCTTATTCTAAGTCTCTGGACACATATATACAACCCCCAAATAATACTGGATTTGAATTCTATAATTAAAATGTAGCCTCAAGAAAATTTCCAGAGCAGTGTCATATAACAAATATAAGATATACACACACAAAAAGAGAGAGAGTGAAATCTAATTTGAGGACAAAATAAAGAAATGTGAAAATCTTCTTTTACCACTGTTTCCACAAGTAAAAAAAAAAAAAAACATAAAGCAAAAATTAATATTAAACAAAATAGAGATAAAAATGGAGAAATATACATTAGCTAAAATAATCTGGCATAAAACTTGGTGAAGATGGTGATTTGCTGTGACATGCTGCATTTCTTTATTCTAGTTTGCTAATTTTTGATTAGTGGAGGCAGAAGTGATGATTATCAAGGTGGAGAGAGGAGGGGATATGGCTGGCATAAACATGCATAGATGGGGATGAGCCAGTATTTTAGACTAATCATGGTTTAGAAAAAGAAAGAAAACTTTGGTATAAAATTCTTCACTTTCCTTTTGATACCATTAGTATTCACATTTGTGTTGTATTATGGTTTGAAATATGCAGAAAGTTTATGTGAATAAAATGTTTATAACCTATCTAGATCTACTGTCTATGACGAGACTATCTACAATGTCATATAGTTCAACTAATTAACTCAATATCTGAACAAAACTGTCTAGAAAAATGTAGTAGGGCTTCCCTTGTGGCGCAGTGGTTGAGAGTCCACCTGCCGATGCAGGGGACAAGGGTTTGTGCCCCGGTCCGGGAAGATCCCACATGCCGCGGAGTGGCTGGACCTGTGAGCCATGGCCACTAAGCCTGCGCGTCCTGAGCCTGTGCTCCGCAACAGGAGAGGCCACAACAGTGAGAGGCCTGCGTACTGTGCAAAAGAAAAAAAACAAAAAAAACTATAGTAGCTGTTCTCTGGTTTTTTAAGAACTTGACTCTGTTTATCTAGCATTTTTTCTTTTAGGCCAATCCACAGCATTTCTGCTTAGTCATGTGAGTTGAATTTGGTATACTGCTAACCTATATACCCTCCCCTTTCCTGGCCTCATTGGAAGTTCCTCACTGGTAGCCTCACTGGGCCTACCTTCAGCCATGATGATTTGATAAGAAGTGAGGGATGTGACCAAAGCCAATTCTTCCCAAGAATTTTGGAAAGAATATCTGCAAAGATATTGTAAGGCTTCAGAAATATGCAGGGATCATACAAAGAATCTGTAAGCTCTGTGAATGAGATAAAGGAAGACAAATATATGAAAAGGCACACCATATTTCTGTTATGGATAGAAAGACTCAAAATTGATAAAATATTCTTTCTAAATTAATCCATACATATTATTCATTTTTGGCCAAAATAAATTTAAAAATATGTAAAACCAGAATGTTCAGTTTATCTGAAAGGATAAGTGCATGATAGCAGTTCAGATGGAACAGATGGATTAGATTTAAGTGTAAAAAGATGTAAAAGTGATAGGAAAACTTTAAGTGCAAGTATTATCTAAATCTTGAAGTGGAAAGCTTTTCTTGTTTGACATCACAAGATCATAAAGCATAAAAAATAGAGAGTTGACTACATATTTGTACAGAAGGTTATACAAAGTCAAAAGACAAATGGATAACTGAAGAAAAATATTTGCAACCTATGTGAGAGACACAGAGATAATATTCATGATATGTAAAGAAATAGCACACTCCAGAAACATAAAAGTAACTCCACAGAAGAAACGGTTGCATAATATGAAAAAGTAATCCCAAAGAAAATCACTGACTAATAATAATGGAAAGATAACCAACAAAAATGCCAACTAATGTGATATCATCTTTCATCCATCAGAGTAGCAAAGACATAAAAATACTGGTAATTCCAAGTTTTGATCTGAGTGTAAGGAAATAAGTTTTCTCATATATTTTTGGTGATAGTATAAATGAGTTCAATATTTTTGGAGTAAAGTATTTCTTTTAACATTGTTATCATTGCAAAAATATTCTTAAACCATTAAAATGTCCAACAAGAAGGACTTGGGGGCTTCCCTGGTGGTGCAGTGGTTGAGAGTCTGCCTGCCAATGCAGGGGACACAGGTTCGTGCCCTGGTCCGGGAAGATCCCACACGCCGTAGAGCGGCTGGGCCCGTGAGCCATGGCCCCTGAGCCTGCGCGTCCGGAGCCTGTGCTCCGCAATGGGAGAGGCCACAACAGTGAGAGGTCCACATACCGCAAAAAAAAATAGAAGGACTTGGTTAATAAATTAAGATATAACAATAAAATGAATGTTAAACATACATTAAAACACATAAAAGACATCTATATGACTTTACGTGAAAAGAAATTCCTGCCATATTATAGGGAAAAGACATAAACTACCAATAAAAGTTATAAAAACATCTTGACAAAGCCATGACCAGCTACTTCTCACTTTAAAAGTGGAACAGGATCATTAGCCAATGAATGTGTGCAGCCTCTAGAAGCTCTAAAAGGACCATAATCCTCAGTTACAACACTAATCTTAAGGGGGAAAGTGATCTGTTACCAGATCCCTAACTGGTGTGATTTCCAGGAATGCATTCTCAACATAAACAAGGACTACCTGTACTATTCCAGGAAGTGGAAATGATAAAAATCAGCATTTGAGTGAACACTGAAATGCATCCTGTAACCAACCACTGAATCAGGGTACAAGACAAACAATGATTCTAACAGAACTTGGGAAAGAGTACTGAACAAAATTTAGTATCTTGCTCCCTAACTTATCTTTGTATATGACTCTGTAGGGAGCGAACTCTTTTCCTCAACTCTGTGACAAAAAGAACTAGGGAAGACAGGATAACCAAGAAGAATTTGGCTCTCAATGAATTCTCAGTAAATAATTTTGAACTGCCAAAAATAAAATAAAATAAACAAAATTGACACACCTTTAGTTAGACTCAACAAGAAAAAAACAGAGGACTCAAATAAATACAATCAGAAATGAAACAGGAAACGTTAAGTCTTATACCACAGAAATACAAAAAAATCACGAAAGACTACTACAAACAACTACAAACCAACAAATTGGACATAGAATAAATAAATTCCTAGAAATATACACTCTCTCAAGATGGAATCATGAAGAAATAGAAAATCTGAAAAGACACATTACTAGTAAGGAGATTGAATCAGTAATCAAAACCCTCCCAACAAACAGAAGTCCAGGACCAGAAGGCTTCACTGGTGAATTCTACCAAACAATCAAAGGAGAATTAATATCAATCCTTATCAAACTCTTCCCAAAAATAGAAGAGAAGGGAATACTTCCAAGCTCATTTTACAAAGTCAGGATAACCCTGATATTAAAACCAGACAAGAACACTGCAAGAAAAGAAAATGTAGAGGCCAATATCCCTGATGAACATACACGCACAAATCCGCAACAAAATATTAGCAAACTAAATTCAACAACACATTAAAAGGATCATACACCATGACCAAGTGAGATTTATTCCAGGGATTCAAGAATTGTTCAACATCTGCAAATCAATGTGATACACCATATTTACAAAATGAAGGAAAAAAACAAATGATCAACTCAATCGATGCAAAAAAGCACTTGACAAAATTCAACATCCACTTATGATAACAATTCTCAACAAAGTGGGTAGAGAGGGAACATACCCCAACATGATAAAAGCCATATAAGACAAACCCACAGCTAACTTCATACTCAATGGTGAAAACCTAAAAGCTTTTCCTCTAAGATCAGAAACAAGACAAGGATGCCCAATTTCACCACTTTTATTCAACATATTGATAGTATTCAAAGTGCTAGTCACAGCAATTAGGCATAATAAAGAAATAAAAGACAACCAAATTGGAAAGAAAAAAGTAAAACTGTCACTATTTGCAGATGACATTATATTATATATGGAAAAACCTAAAGACTACACACACACACACACACACACACACACACACACACAAAGAACTATGAAAACTAATAAACAAATTTAGTAAAATTGCAGGTTACAAAATCAATATACAGAAATCTGTTGAGATTGGATCAAGATGGCAGAGTAGAAGGAAGTGTGCTCACTCCGTCTTGCAAGAGCACTGGAATCACAACAAACTGCTGAACAATCATCAACAGGAATACACGGAAATCACCAAAAAAGATACACCACATCCAAAGACAAAGGAAAAGTCGCAGTGAGACAGTACAAAGGGCACAATGACAATAAAATCAAATCCCATAACTGCTGGGTGGTTGACTCACAAACTGGAGAACACAGAAGTCCACCCACTGGAGTGAAGGCTCTGAGTCCCACATCAGGCTTCCCAACCTGGGGGTCTGGCAATGGGAGGAGGAATTCCTAGAGAATCAGACTTTGAAGCCTAGTGGAATTTGACTGCAGGACTTCAACAGGACTGGGGGAAAACAGAGACTTCACTCTTAGAGGGCACACACAAAGCAGTGTGCACATCAGGACCCAGGGTAAGGAGCAGTGAGCCCATAGGAGACTGAACCAGAGCTACCTACTGGTGTTGGAGATTCTCCTGCAGAGGCAGGGGGTGGCGGAGGCTCACCATGGGGACAAGGACACTGGCAGCAGAAATTCTGGGAAGTACTCCTGGGGTGAACCCTCCCAGAGTCCGCCATTAGCCCCACCAAAGAGCCAGGTAGGCTCCAGTGCTGGGCTGCCTCAGGCCAAAACACCAACAGGGAACCTAGCCCCATCCATCAGCAGACAAGGGGATTAAAGTTTTACTGAGCTCTGCCCACCAGAGCAACAGCCAGCTCTACCCACCACCAGTCTCTCCCATGAGGAAGCTTGAACAAGCCTCTTAGAGAGCCTCATCCACCAGAGGGCAGACAGCAGAAGCAAGAAGAACTACAATTCTGCAGCCTGTGGAAAAAAAAACATATTCATGAAGAAACAGACAAAATGAAAAGGCAGAGGACTATATACAGAAGAAGGAACAAGATAATAACCCAGAAAAACAACTAAATGAAGTGGAGATAGGCAACCTTCCAGAAAAAGAATTCAGAATAATGACAGTGAACATGGTCCAGGACCTTGGAAAAGAATGGGGGCAAGATCGAGAAGTTGCAAAAAATGTTTAACAAAGACCTAGAAGAATTAAAGAACAAACAAACAGAGATTAACAATATCATAACTGAAATGAAAAATACACTAGAAGGAATCAATGGCAGAATAACTGAGGCAGAAGAATGGATAAGTGAACTGGAAGACAGAATGGTGGAATTCACTGCCATGGAAAAGAATAGAGAAAAAAGAATGAAAAGAAATGAAGACAGCCTAAGAGACCTCCGAGACAACATTAAACACAACAACATTTGCATTATAGGGGTTCCAAAAGGAGAAGAGAGAGAGAAAGGACCAGAGAAAATATCTGAAGAGATTATAGTTGAAAACTTCCCTAACATGGGAAAGGAAATAGCCATGCAAGTCCAGGAAGCGCAGAGAGTCCCAAGCAGGATAAACCCAAGGAGAAACATGCCAAGACACATAGTAATCAAACTGACAAAAATTAAAGACAAAGAAAAAATATTGAAAGCAACAAGGGGAAAATGGCAAATAACATACAAGGGAACTCCCATAAGGTTAACAGCTTATTTCTCAGCAGACACTCTACAAGCCAGAAGGGAGTGGCATGATATACTTAAAGTGATGAAAGGGAAAACGCTACAACCAAGATTACTCTACCTGGCAAGGATCTCATTCAGATTTGATGGAGAAATCGAAAGCTTCACAGACAAGCAAAAGCTAAGAGAATTCAGCACCGCCAAACCAGCTCTACAACAAATGCTAAAGGAACTTCTCTAAGTGGAAAACACAAGAGAAGAAAAGGACCTACAAAAACAAACCCAAAACAATTAAGAAAATGGTAATAGGAAAGTACATATCAATAATTACCTTAAATGTGAATGGATTAAATGCTCCAACCAAAAGACACAGGCTTGCTGAATGGATATAAAAACAAGACCCATCTATATGCTGTCTACAAGAGACCCACTTCAGACCTAGGGACACATACAGACTGAGAGTGAGGGAATGGAAAAAGATATTCCATGCCAATGGAAATCAAAAGAAGGCTGGAGTGGCAATACTCATATCAGATAAAATAAACTTTAAAATAAAGAATGTTACAAGAGAAAAAGAAGGACACTGCATAATGATCAAGGGATCAATCCAAGAAGAAGATATAACAGTTATAAATATATATGTACCCAACATAGGACCACCACAATACATAAGGCAACTGCTAACACCTCTAAAAGAGGAAATCAACAGTAACACAGTAATAGTGGGGGACTTTAACACCGCACTTACAACAATGGACAGATCATCCAAAATGAAAATTAATAAGGAAACAAAAGCTTGAAATGACACAACAGACCAGATAGACTTAATTGATATTTATAGGACATTCCATCCAAAACCAGCAGTTTACACCTTCTTCTCAAGTGCACACAGAACATTCTTCAGGATAGATCACATCTTGGGTCACAAGTCAAGCCTCAGTAAATTTAAGAAAATTAAAATCATATAAGCATCTTTTCCAACCACAACACTATGAGATTAAAAATCAATTACAGAGAAAAAAATGTAAAAAATAAAAATACATGGAGTCTAAGCAATACGTTACTAAATAACCAAGAGCTCACTGAAGAAATCAAAGAGGAAGTCAAAAACTACCTAGAGGGGCTTCCCTGGTGGCGCAGTGGTTGAGAGTCCGCCTGCCGACGCAGGGGACATGGGTTTGTGCCCCGGTCTGGGAAGATCCCACATGTCACAGAGCAGCTGGGTCCGTGAGCCATGGCAGCTGAGCCTGCGTGTCCGGAGCCTGTGCTCTGCAACGGGAGAAGCCACAACAGTGAGAGGCCTGCATACTGCAAAAAAAAAAAAAAAAAACCCTAGAAACAAACAACAGTGAAAAGACAATGATCCCAAACCTATGGGATGCAGCAAAAGCAGGTCTAAGAGGGAAGTTTATAGCAGTACAACCCTACCTCGAAACAAGAAACATCTCAAATAAACAATCTAAACTTACACCTAAAGGAACTAGAGAATAAGAACAAACAAAACCCGAAGTTAATAGAAGGAAAGAAATCATAAAGATCAGAGCAGAAATAAATGAAATAGAAACAAAGACAACAGTAGCAAAGATCAATAAAACTAAAAGGTGGTTCTTTGAGAAGATAAAAAAAATTGATAAATGTTTAGCCAGATTCATCAAGAAAAAGAGGGAGAGGACTCAAAGAGATAAAATTAGAAATGAAAAAGGAGAAGTTACAATGGACACCACAGAAATACAAAGCATCATAAGAGACTACTACAAGCAACTCTAGGCCAATAAAACGGACAACCTGGAAGAAATGGACAAATTCTTAGAAAGGTATTACCTTCCAAGACTCAACCAGGAAGAAATAGAAAATACGAACAGACCAATCTGAAGTAATGGAATTGAAACTGTGATTAAAAATCTTCCAACAGGGCTTCCCTGGTTGCGCAGTGGTTGAGAGTCCGCCTGCCGATGCAGGGGACACAGGTTCGTGCCCCGGTTCGGGAAGATCCCACATGCAGTGGAGCGGCTAGGCCCGTGAGCCATGGCCGCTGAGCCTGCGCGTCTGGAGCCTGTGTTCCGCAACGGGAGAGGCCACAGCAGTGAGAGGTCCGCATACCCACCCCCCCAAAATAAAATCTTCCAACAAACAAAAGTCCAGGACCAGATGGCTTCACAAGTGGTTTCTATCAAACATTTAGAGAAGAGCTAACACTCATCCTCCTCAAACTCTTCCAAAGAATTGCAGAGGAAGTAACACTCCCAAACTCATTCTATGAGGCCACCATCACCCTGATACCAAAACCTGACAGGATAGAGATACTACAAAAAAGAAAATTACAGACCGATATCACTGATGAATATAGATGCCAAAATCATCAACAAAATACTAGGAAACGTAATCCAACAACACATTAAAAGGATCATACACCAGGATCAAGAGGGATTTATCCCAGGGATGCAAGGATTCTTCAATATATGCAAATCAATCAATGTGATACACCATATTAACAAACTGAAGAATAAAAACCATACGATCATCTCAGTAGATGCAGAAAAAGTTTCTGACAAAATTCAACACCCATTTATGATAAAGACTCTCCAGAAGGTGGGCATTAAGGGAACCTACCTCAACATAATAAAGACCATATACAACAAACCCACAGCAAACATCATTCTCAATGGTGAAAAACTGAAAGCATTTCCTCTAAGATCAGGAACAAGACAAGGATGTCCACTCTGGCCACTATTATTCAACACTGTTTTATAAGTACTAGCCATGGCAATCAGAGAAGAAAAAGAAATAAAAGGAATACAAATCGGAAAAGAAGAAGGAAAACTGTCACTGTTTGCAGATGACATGATACTATACATAGAGAATCCTAAAGGTACCACCAGAAAACTATTAGAGTTCATCAATGAATTTGGTAAAGTTGCAGGGTACAAAATTAATGCACAGAAATCTCTTGCATTCCTATACACTAACGACGAAAGATCAGAAAGAGAAATTAAGGAAACAATTCCATTCATCATTGAAACAAAAAGAATAAAATACCTAGGTATAAACGTACCTAAGGAGGTAAAATTCCTGTACTCAGAAAACTATACGACACTGATGAAAAAATCAAAGATGACACAAACAGATGGAGAGATATACCATGTTCTTGGATTGGAAGAATCAATATTGTGAAAATGACTATACTACCCAAAGCAATCTACAGATTCAATGCAATCCCTATCAAATTACCAGTGGCATTTTTTACAGAACTAGAACAAAAAATCTTAAAATTTGTATGGAGACACAAAAGACCCCAAATAGCCAAAGCAGTCTTGAAGGAAGAAAACAGAGCTGGAGGAATCAGACTCCCTGACTTCAGACTATATTACAAAGCTACAGTAATCAAGACAATATGGTACTGGCACAAAAACAGAAATATAGACCAATGGAACAGGATAGAACGCCCAGAGATAAATCCATGCACCTATGGTCAACTAATCCATGACAAAGGAGGCAAGGATATACAATGGAGAAAAAAACAGCCTCTTCAATAAGTGATGCTGGGAAAACTGGACAGCTACATGTAAAAGAATGAAATTAGAACACTCCCTAACACCATACACAAAAATAAACTCAAAATGGATTAGAGACCTAAATGTAAGACCAGACACCATAAAACTCTTAGAGGAAAACATAGGAAGAACACTCTTTGACATAAATCACAGCAGGATCTTTTTTGATCCACCTCCTAGAGAAATGGAAATAAAAACATAAATAATCAAATGAACCTAATGAAACTTAAAAGCGCTTGCACAGCAAAGGAAACTACAAACAAGATGAAAAAACAACCCTCAGAATGGGAGAAAATATTTGCAAATGAAGCAACTGACAAAGGATTAATCTCCAAAATATATAAACAGCTCATGCAGCTCAATATTAAGAAAAACAACCCAATCAAAAAACGGGCACAAGACCTAAATAGACATTTCTCCAAAGAAGACATACAGATGGCCAAGAAGCACATGAAAAGCTCCTCAGCATCACTAATTATTAGAGAAATGCAACTCAAAACTACAATGAGGTATCAACTCACACCAGTTAGAATGGGCATCATCAGGCAATCTACAAACAACAAATGCTGGAGAGGATGTGACGAAAAGGGAACCCTCTTGCACTGCTGGTGGGAATGTCAACTGATACAGCCAGTATGGAGAACAATATGGAGGTTTCTTAAAAAACTACAAATAGAACTACCATATGACCCAGCAATCCCACTACTGGGCATATACTCAGAGAAAACCGTAACTCAAAAACACACATGCAACTCAATGTTCACTGCAGCACTGTTTACAATAGCCAGGTCATGGAAACAACCTAAATGCCCATCAACAGACGAATGGATAAAGAAGTAGTGGTACATATATACAATGGAATATTACTCAGCCATATAAAGGTATAAAATTGGGTCATTTGTAGAGATGTGGGTGGACCTAGGGACTGTCATAAATAGTGAAGTAAGTCAGAAAGAGAAAAACAAATATCATATACTAATGCATACGTATGGAATCTAGAAAAATGGTACAGATGAAACAGTTTGCAATGTAGAAATTGAGACACAGATGTAGAGAACAAATGTATGGACACCAAGGGGGGAAACGAGAGGTGGGGGGCTGGTGGTGGGATGAATTGGAATATTTGGATAGACATATATACACTAATATGTATAAAATAGATAAATAATAAGAACCTGCTGTATAAAAAAACAAATAAAATTCAAAAAAAAGAAATCTGTTGCATTTCTATACACTAAGAACAAATTATCAGAGAAATTAAGAAAATAATTCTATTTATAATTGTATCAAAAAGAATAAAATACCTAGGAATAGGTATTTTTTATTATTCATTGAAATACACTGAAAAGCATAAGACATTGATAAAAGAAACTGAAGATACTAATCTATAGAAAGATATTCTATATTCATGGATTGGATTAACTAATATTGTTAAAATGTCCAGACTACCCAAATCAATCTATACATCAATGCAATTCCTGTCAAAATCCATATTCAGCCATAAAACAGAAGTAAATCTTGCTATTTGCAACAACATGGACAGACCTTGAGGGCATTATGCTAAGTGAAATAGGCTAGACTGAGTAAGACGAATATTAAATGGTACCACTTATATGTGGAATCTAGAAAACAAACAAAAACCAATACAAGCTCATAGATACAGAGAACAGATTAGTGGGTGCCAGAGATGGAGTGTAGGGATGGGTGAAATGGGTGAAGGTGGTCAAAAGGTACAAACTTACGGTTATAAGTGAGTCATCGGGATGTAATGTACAGCATGGCAACTATAGTTAATAATACTATACTGCATATTTGACAGTTGCTAAGAAATCAGATCTTAAAAAAGTCATCATTACAAGAAAAAAAAATTCTGTAATTATGTATGGTGACAGATGTTAAGTGGACTTATTATGGTGATCATTTTGCAACATATGCAAATATCAATTCATTATATTGTATACATGAATTAATATAATGTTGTCTGTCAGTTATACCTCAATAAAAAAGGGACTTGGTTAACAAATTAATATGTAACAATAAGATGAATGCTAAATATCCATTAAAACATATGAGAGAGTCTTGTCTGGTGGCACAGTGGTTAAGAATCCGCCCGCCAATGTAGGGGACATGGGTTCCAGCCCTGGTTCAGGAAGGTCCCACGTGCTGCAGAGCAACTAAGCCCATTTGCCTCAACTATTGAGCCTGGGCTCTAGAGCCTGCAAGCCACAACTACTGAGCCTGCGTGCCAAAACTATTGAAGCCCATGAGCCTAGAGTCCATGCTGCGCAACAAGAGAAGTCACCACAATGAGAAGCCCGCACACGGCAACAAAGAGTAGCCCCCGCTCGCCACAACTAGAGAGAGCCCGTGCGCAGCAATGAAGACCCAACCAGCCATAAATAAATAAATTTATTTAAAAAAATGAGAGATCTATGATGATATAAACTATATAATATGAAAAGAAATTCCTGCTATATTATAGGGTAAAAGACATAAACCACAAACAAAAGTTATAAAACCAAATACACAATTACAACTTAGCTCACATCTATTGTGTGCTTACCACATGTCAGGGACTATGGTACACACCAAGTGCTACATGTGCAAGTACACACTTAAGCAGGCACATACTCACAAATACTGTGTACACATGCATCAATCTTTCATTACCCTTGTGGAGTGGGAGTACTAGAGCAGAGAACAGGATGGAAAGAGAAGGTTGACAGGTGGGGCTGTTCAAGGAGGATGAGGTTCTCTTACTACTACACAAAACAGTATTTGCTTGAATTGTTTTTACTATGCACGTTTTTTGCTTTATTATCAGGGGAAAATCAAAGGTAGTTTCATCTTGAGAGAAAAAGAAATAGAAAAATATGATATTTTGTTAATTCTCAGAAAATTATTCATTTATTTTCAAAAAAATTATAGTTTTATGTGTGCTACTTTCCCAAATACAGTGTCTTTTTCATCTTTGTATCCCATATAGTTTCTTCATGTGAACAGTATTAGTAAATGGTGGCTTCACTGAATGACAAGTTACTCTCATTAGAAAGTCTTGGGAATGATAATGTTTTGTAGAGTGGCTCTAATTCTCACCACATTAAGATATTATTGCTATAAAATATGCAGTTTTTAAAATAAGTATTGATACTTCTCCATAATATACTTACTTCAAATAATAAAAGTACAGTTTTAGTTCTTGTGAATAAAGTATCTCTTTGGACATTTAATATTTTCAAAGATAAACATAGCTCCTTTTGGTGAAGAAAAGTTAAAGTAAATTTATAAACTACATAATATAAACAAACATATGTATGCATACACATAATTTGGAAATCTTTAACATATATATTCAACATATATATTCTGAAACTGATAAATTCTAGGAGCATATAAGAAACATCATTTGTTTTACAAGAATGCCTGCAGCAAATGGTAAGTTATGCCATTCCTCCCATTATTCTGTTTTAGGATATACTTGGGCTCACAAACACATCATTAAAATGCTTGACAAATAATAAAACACCTTGACTCTAGGGGCAGACTTATTCACCAAGATTGAAAATATAGAAAATGACCAAAAGGGGTCTTCAATTCAATTTTAAAATTCACAAAGAGTCACTGCCACAACAAACATTTATAACCGAAGGCTTGACTTTCTGCTTGTCTGTATTGCTACCCTTTGCACCAGTTATGTTATGAAATATGACCACATCAACTCTGAGGTAGAAGATCATCCCATTCAATCAAACAAAATCAAATAACTTGAAGAGTTCTCACCCCTGTGGGGTGGAGAATTGTCCTTCAACTGTCAGGTGGCCATGTGTCAAGGATCCTCTTGATTAAGACCTCCAGTATCTTTTGAAAAGAAATCTCAAAAGCCAAATAGTATTACACTGCAGTCACACACAGAAATATGTGGATTTGAAAATCACAAATAAAGCAGATCGAAGGATTCATTATTTGACACCACATCAGACCACAAGAAGGCTACATAATTGAACTGTATGGATTTTATTCTTCATGGAGTTGGCTTCATTGAGTTATATATTAATGATAAGACTTTGGCTTTTGTCAAAGGATCAAACATGAAACAATACATTACTATTTTCACTTCAGGAATACATTTTTGAAAATGTGGCCCATCCTTATCATGAAATGCCCTCTATATAAATCCTCACACAAGAAATCCCTTGAACAAATTATTATTAAGGAAAACTTGGCCTGACCTGAATAGTTGCTATTTGTTTTTTCCATATAGATAATCAAAAAGTACGAATTGGACATATGCCTCTTTCTAATTGGCAGTCATGAATCTGATGAATTTGAAGCTCAAATCTGAAAGCTCAAATGAAGTAATGATGTTAGTCCTAATGATATACAAAGACATACCCTCCCCATATGAACCCACACAGATACACACATACTGACGACTTTGGCTTTCCTTTGTTTTTTATTTTATATGCTAAAAATAAATCCTGATTTTTCTCTTCTACTTATCATTTTTTAAGTTTTAAAAATAATTCATCTTTTGTAGGACAAAGAATGATATTCTACTTCTATCCTACAACTAGAAGTACTTCTACTACTTTCGGTACTATTATTAACCAACAATGATTTACTGATCATTTACTTTGAGTTCAATTATCGGGTGAGCTAGCTATGGTCATTTGTGTATTACAAATGAAGCAAAGGGAGTTTAGAGGGGTTAAATAACTGATCCACAGTGTCACCACTAGCAAGTGTCATACGCAGTTTTTAAACCTTGGTCCTAAATCTAATTTAATCCCATACACAAACCACTGTGGTAGATTGTAAATCTCAAACACTGTGATGTTAAAGAAACTAGTAAATTCTATCAGTGTTGACAGTGTGATTATTGATATCATAAACAAACACTTGTGATATATCAATCCTTACTCTCCATTTTCAGTGACATTTGTACCTTACAAACACAGATTAATACTCATTGCAGTGATTAGAGGCCATGCCCTCTTCTATCTTTTTACTTTATACCATAACAATTCAGGAGTTCAGTTCACAGTTGTGAGAAAGGAAATTGCTAATGTCAACCTGAAAAAGACTACAAATTAAACAAAAACAAATTAATATTACTTACCTATTCTAGGCTGAAACACTATACTCCTAGTCTCCTTACTAACGAACTCATACTGCTTTAGACTCCAAAGTCAAATGGCTGAGAGAGATGTTAGAAGTTTATAGTAAGTCTACCCTATGTGATTCCCCTCAGATCCTAACACCTAATTCTAAACTGCCATGTATAAGGAGTGCACTCTATTACATTTGCCTTAACGTAAAGTTAGTTTCTTTGCAATACTGTACTTTGAAAAATGGAACTGTGAATGGCAAGTAGAAGGTGGCCGTCCACATTTCCTGCTAAGCATAAATTAGGCTGTGGATTCCTGGAATACTGCCATGGAGACAGGTGGTCCTCTACATTTTTATTCAGGGCTCATATTTCTAAGTGCTGAGAAACCACAATGATAGATGACATAAAATGCATGGCTGGATATTCAAGGAATTAGTTTAAGTCAAGTATTCATCAATTCTATCTTCTAACACTTGCTCTCTGGAGTTAGAAACAGAATTTCAGATGTCGTGGTCTATCAAGTCACGTCATGTTAGATCTCAAGGCTTTGTGTGGAATTTTCTTTAAGGTCTGCCCCTCATTTCCATAGGGAAATGAAGGCTGTTCTCATAAACATGAACCATAAAACTGGCAATTTAGACCTGTTTTCTCAGACTATTTATTAGCAAAATGAAACAACAGAAACCAGCTTTTAACCTTGCTTGCGCTACACACAGTGTGAAAATGTACTTTATTGCTTTACATGTATACCTTGATAACGTCAACAGTTTTCTTTAATAGTTACTTTTAGTGTTATAAAAATGAAGGGGTTATGAAAGTTCCATATATGCTCAATTTGTACAAGCCCAAAATCACTATCAATCACTCCATCATTCTGTCAATCACCATCGAGTCATGCTTTTTTCTTAGTTTCCATATCGAATCAATCATACATGCTACTGATTTAACTTCCTAACAGTACTTCAAACCCATCCTTTTTCATCACCACTCTCATGGCCATTGTTCTGGTTGCCAATACCTCCAGTCTGATTAATTACCATGGTCTCCTAACTGGGTCTAGGTCTGTCCTCTTTCCATCCATCCTGTATACTACCGTCACAGTGTTATTTCTAAGAGCCAGGCCTTAGGAATGCCCCCTTGCCTTTATTAGAATCCTTTAATAGCACCTAACAGGCTAAAAGGGATATTTATATCCTAACTGCTTAGTAGGTCATGAAAGCCCCTTTAAAATCTAGCATCTGGGACTTCCCTGGTAGCGCAGTGGTTGAGAGTCCGCCTGCCGATGCAGGGGACGCGGGTTCATGCCCCGGTCCGGGAAGATCCCACATGCCGCGGAGCAGCTGGGCCCGTGGGCCATGGCCGCTGGGCCTGCGCGTCCGGACCCTGTGCTCTGCGGAGGGAGAGACCACAGCGGTGAGAGGCCCGCGTACCGCAAAAAAAAAAAAAAAAAAAAAAAAAATCTACCATCTGCGTACCCTTCTAGCCTTACCCTCATCACTCACTCCACTCCTCCATAAAATGCTTTATGCTTAATAGATAAGTATTAATAATGGAATTGTTTAAAGACACTCATACACAGAAAAGTTAAGTGACTTGTTCACTATCAGTATGAGCTTCTGTGGCTACCAAACATTTTTTTACTACTTTCTACATTCATCAAATCATAAAAGAGGTATTCAATCACATTGCTCTTTACATAATCCATCCATTAGCTCACACTTTGAGGGGACAAATGTCTGTAGTCTTGAGTAAAATTTCTTCCTCCCTTCAATAAGATAGATCATAAAAAGTGAATGGAAATGGAGCCAGGTTCTGAATCAGGTTAGGAAGTTGCTCCTGTGTTCACACTGTCGATTAAAAACTTCCTCAATTTGGCATTTCACAATATAGGCACATCTATTCAAACCATGTGCTGTGAGCTGCCTTGCATACGCTTCCCCTACGGGCTATTTCAGGAAAATTACCAGCTTTCAAGTGAGGTCTTGGAGTAATATGTGGGCTCCAAGCAACTGTGTGCTACTTTACCATGATCCCTTATGTCTTTGATAATTTGCAATTCTATAAATCACAACATAAACATAATTTTAAAATAATTTTATTCACATGTTCCAACTCTCATAGGAAATTCCACTGTGCTTAATGCATTTAATAAATCATTAAATAAACCAAATGAAAGCAGAATGTGATATAAATAGACATGAATGGCTTTCCCTGGATGAAATTTAAGTTTACAAATGAGCCAGGAGACTTGACCAATGGGAAGGCAGCCAGAATGTCTCTGGGGGGAGAAAAGGCAATATACAAACAATTGCATATGGTTCAATGTTAAAATATCTCCTGCCTATTTCCCCTGACATACTGATATAACTATTTAGCCTAATAAATGTATGTTTCATTTATTCTGAATCTTAGAAAGTTTTAATGTTACCCTTTGACAGGGATCATCATAGAGTAATAAGATTTCAGGCTCATATAAGTTCAAAATAGTGAATTATGATTCTTCCTGCCTGAGTACTTTAAAGCTCTCATTGCTTTCCCTCTGTTCTTACCAGCATCCCCAATATTTCAGGCATGCACAGTAAATTAAATATGATTCCTGCCCTTGGTATCTAGTGAAAACATGTGTTGAAAATTAAAGCTTGTCTTCAATCTTCTCTTCAACCTTGAAATTGCTAATTCTGGTTTTGATAAAGTTAAACATATAGCTAATTTTGTCAATAGGTGTTATGAGTATCCTTAAGAATATCACTTTGAATTAATTTTATCAAAAACATACACTAGGCAGCACTTTATGGTAAAAATAAAGTCACTGTGAACAAAAGATAGAATAATTTTCTCTGATTATATGAACAGAGAAGATTCAACCAATTTTCCTCTTTTATATCTTTAAATGATGTAGTCATACCTATAAATTACTGAGTGGACAATAATGCTTAATGAAGAGAAAGGGAATATGGAGAAAAGTTTTCATTTTCCTGATACACTTTTTAAGTCAAGATTTTGCTATTTTGGTTGTATTGGGATTGCGAGGCTCAGTCCTGGTTTAAATACAAACTAGTTCTCAGAGAGCTACCTAATCTCCACTAATCTTTGATTCCTTAATCTGGAAATTAAAAGAGTTGGATTGGACCATTTAATCTCTAAATGTTGCCTAAAGCCCCTTCTGCAGGGGCTTTAGCATTCTGCAATTTCATTATCCTTCTCGGACAGTATAATTTCTCAATTACATTGTGCTAATTTTATACCTGTCAGAAATGTCTTATTTATTTTATTTACGGTTCGATGTTAAAAGGAACATTTTCTTTGCATGAACGCTGAGGGAATGTAACATTTTCCTGTTATTCAGGAGAAAGAAGCAAAACCCCAGAGAGACAAGATGCATTATTAAAACTCTTACAATTATTTTCACATATTTATTATGACCATACTTTGAGAATGGGGTATCTGAATACCCTATTTCTGATTGATAAGGAGACCAGTTATCTAAAGATTTTTTAAAATTGTCTTTTCAAGGCAATAAAAAAAAATTTAAAGACTTAAAATGGCCAAATATTTATGCAGTAGTTATTACCAAAAGATTCAGTGCTTTCAAAAACATGGCCTAAATAATCTTCACATCTGGAGTAGGAATAGGTTCCTTGTATGTAGCAATATGATGGCACTAAAGCAACACCACTAAAGTAAAGAGAGCTACTGATTCCATGCTTAAGAACAGCAGTTGAGTCCCACTGCTTTCTACTGGATAATAAAGAAAATACTGTATAGTGGAAACTATCTCAGGATGTCTGCCCAGCCCATATCTTCTTCTTTGAGAAAACCCTCCACTATCACTTAGCAGCCATTTTTGTACTTTGCTCCCTGCCCACAGCTGACTGGACCAAGACTGGAAACCCTGCCATAGCATAGTAAACCCACTGGCTGAGCTGTTACAGTCAATACTCCCAATAACTGGGTCAAAAGACACTAGCCATTTGGTCAGCGACATTCGAGCTGAAAGGACATGTAACCTAGGAATGACTGCCATATGCACCCTAATGTATCAACAGATGAAGGAGGGAAGGAGTATTGTATTTCTACCCTTAGGTTTTGTTAAAATAAATAAATAAATAAACCTACATCCCCAATAAATTCTCTTTAACTCAAATTTGAGTTGATCGTTATTCCTTTCAACAAATCCTTCCCTAGGACCCAATGACTCTCAACTCATTCCATGATTCTTTCCTTAAACTCTCTTTTACTGGTGTCTAGTAACTTATACCAACATTTGCAAAAGCAGATAAGGGTATGAAACAATCATCTAGTCCCATAAATATAACTCTGACCAATTACATTTAATAAGATGTAATTTTTTTCTGAAAAAAATCGATGTCCTTCCTAGTCAACTTTGTGAAATAAAGTGTCCAGAGAGTGACTCTATGCAGATCCTAGATTTTCCCTTTCTCCACTTTCTCTGCAGAAAGTAAGCTCTGGCTCTACTAGTTTTTTTTGTTTGTTTGTTTTGTTTTTTTTAACATCGTTATTGGGGTATAATTGCTTTACAATGGTGTGTTAGTTTCTGCTTTATAACAAAATGAATCAGTTAAACATATACATATGTTCCCATATCTCTTCCCTCTTGCATCTCCCTCCCTCCCACCCTCCCTATCCCACCCCTCCAGGCAGTCACAAAGCACCGAGCTGATCTCCCTGTGCTATGCGGCTGCTTCCCACTAGCTATCTACCTTACGTTTGGTAGTGTATGTATGTCCATGCCTCTCTCTCGCCCTGTCACAGCTCACCCTTCCCCCTCCCCATATCCTCAAGTCCGTTCTCTAGTAGGTCTGTGTCTTTATTCCTGTCTTACCCCTAGGTTCTTCATGACATTTTTTTTTCTTAAATTCCATATATATGTGTTAGCATACGGTATTTGTCTTTCTCTTTCTGACTTACTTCACTCTGTATGACAGACTCTAGGTCTATCCACCTCATTACAAATAGCTCAATTTTGTTTCTTTTCATGGCCGAGTAATATTCCATTGTATATATGTGCCTCGTCTTCTTTATCCATTCATCTGATGATGGGCACTTAGGTTGTTTCCATCTCCGGGCTATTGTAAATAGTGGCTCTACTAGTTTTTATTAGAAAGTATCCATCATGAAAAAGTGATGGAAACTAAAACTGATTCATAAGAGTTTTTGTTATTTCTAATTATTTCCTAAGGCCAGGAAAGCACAGAACTACTTTAAAATGCTTTTTGCTTTATAAATTTTAATAAATTAGCAAAAGAAATGGTTTAGCTTGCATCAGTTTTGAAAAAGGACAAGAATATTACTTCTGACTTCAACAATCGATTCCCTACTTTAAATCTTTTTTTCTGTGTATATCCCTCTGGTTATATGGGGACATATGGATATATGATATCAACCAGAAAAGCAGAGCCAATATGAATGACATAGAAAAGGGATTTATAATGGTGGTTTGACCTTACACAACTATGAGAGCAAGTTAAACAATCCTTGCAAGAATGTTGCTTCTACATCTGGTGTTGGGCCTGAAGTCGGCAGGACAGGCAGTAAGGAAGGAAAGATGGACCTGTATTAGGGAGGACTGACTGGAACCAAAGTCAGTCAGTCTCCCAGAGCCTCCAACTTTGGCGATGTGAATGGCCAGCAGGAGAAGCTAGTCCTCTTCATCACAGAGGTCAACATGCACCTGGCCAGGGAGTCAAAGCAGCTGAAGATCTGGCAAGAGCTAAAGAAGCTGCAGACCCACGATAGTCCCAGGCCAACAAGGTGCACCAGCAAAGGAACGGCAACATTTGAGGGCTGCCAGCAGAGCACAGTGCCCTGAGCTGACCTTCCAAGCGTAAAATAATACGCCCTTTGCCTCACTTCTACCTACCAAATCTCACGCACAATGTATCCTGCATCCCACATTAACCTGGAAGTAGGTAGGCAGGGAACTCTGGGAAATTCATTCCCAGCTTAGCTAAACTGACATAATACAAATCCACCACCTCATCTCGGTTGTTACTTGCTAACATCCTCTTATCAATGAGGAGAAAGAAACAAAGCCCAAATCTTAACTTCTTCATTTATTTGACAACTTATTCTTATCTTGAAACAAAAAAAATTATAATATGGCCAAGTTTCAAGTTTCCAATTTTTTTCATCAAAAAACATTAACCTATGTCAATAGGTTAATAATTGATTAATGTTAATTATTAGTATTACTGAATCAAATTAAATTTGATTTAATTAGCTGCTTTGCAAAGCACAACCAGGCACTTGACCTGAATCTTTCTTTTTATCCGTATCAGTGTCCCTTGACCATAAGGTTGAGTCTTACTTCTCATTTCCTTTTTCTTCCCAGCTCTCTCTTGAGTAATTGCCAATAATGCACAACACAGTGCAAACTATGGGTACTTCCCATGATTCTTTAAATTGTCCAAATTGTAAAGAGAGGGTGTCTGATGACAAATAGCTTGGACTTCTAAAATACATATCCAGATGGAAACTATGTTACCAGAGTTGTTGTACTGCACTCCTTTGAAGGCATAAACATCGCACTTACTTTGTTTTATACTTCGGCTATTTGCAAAGCTTTTGTGGGTTATACAGTTCATTTTTTATGTAAGATAAACTTGTCTCCCACTATTAGTAGAGCTCTGTTTTCTCAAACAGTTTCATGGGCCCTCATGAGAATGTATGAAAGCTTTCCTCTCTCTCCTCGTAAAAATACGGACAAATATACACTGTATACAATTTTAGCAGAGTCAGGGAGGACCCTCTGTAGCCCATCTACAGATCCTCTGAAATACTCACAGACCCCAAGTTAAGAAATTCTATCCTTGCTTCATGATGATAGTTATGAAAAGGAATGCTTGAAATCTCTAGGATATTAATTCAAATGTATCATATTACATTGAAACACCCTTGCGGGGGGATGCTTATATCAGGTTTTTTAAAAGCCTTCAAGCATATACTAGGCAATGATCATAACTCTGAAATTTGTTTTGGAGTTTAAAGTCTGTCCACTTCCATCCAAACTGTGTCTTTTATATTTTCATTACCGTTTGACCACCCACCTGGTGTTCTAACAAAAGTGCTTTGCACTTAACAGATGCCCAGTTCATGCATTTTAATACATTTTAAATTACCAGATAGTACATGGATATTTTATTTTTCTTTATGAAAATGTTCTCAAATTTTCTAATCATATTTTTCCATTTGACGCATAAGCCTCAAAGTTACTTTTATTCCCATGTGGTACTGATCTAATATCAAAGTTTGGACACTGTAGACAATCTCCAAACAAGGAAGAGATTTCTGTTTTAGTAATTAAGCCTGGTTGCATTTGGAAAGTAGGTGCCCACAATTTAAAAAATGTCCAGTTTCACATGGAGAATTTTTTTCAGCCTAAACATATACCTATAGATTGTCTATCATCTAAATCACAAAGCAAGTTTCTGATTTTTTAATTTGTTCTGGCATGAAATTGAGTGTAACATCTGTTTTGCACATGTTTCACCTTTTTACCCCTTTTGCTCATTACCACAGTTTTTCTACCCAAAGGTTTCTAACTGCAAATGTTTTGAAATTTTGATCCCTCTTCTTCAAGATAAGGAATTTTTAAAAATCAGTTTACTATGCTTAAAACTCACTAAGAATGTTATAGTATCAAGGTGAGGAAACCCACGGATTAGAAAGAAGAATTTACATGGCTCTTTGTCTAAAACTGGCTTCTCTTTAGCGAGGTAGGGAGGAAAGATATAAACTATTACTAAAGTATTACTATGCCCTCCTGAGAGCTGTGGTCCTGCCACCTGGCATTTGTACAGATCAGGTGATGTGGGCACCCTGACTTCCTACATGGGAACAGCTTTGGGGATCAGCCAGAGCTCTGTCTGCTTGAACTCCATCCAAATGACTCCCAGAAGAGTAGAAATAGGGAGAATGGGTTGAGGGACTGGTACTGACAGGCTGCATCCAGAAGGTGAAGATCTCACAATATGATGCTACGGTGGGTACAGAGGATAGCAGTACAGGCTACATAATTTACTGAATCTTTTTTTCCCCCTTTTTTCTGCCCTCATATTTAAAGCCGGCAAACAGCTTTTTTTTTTTTTTAACATCTTTATTGGAGTATAATTGCTTTACAATGTTGTGTTAGTTTCTGCTTTATAACAAAGTGAATCAGCTATACATATACATATATCCCCATATCTCCTCCCTCTTATGTCTCCCTCCCACCCTCCCTATCCCATCACTCTAGGTGGTCACAAAGCACCAAGCTGATCTCCCTGTGCTATGTGGCTGCTTCCCACTAGCTATCTATTTTACATTTGATAGTATATATAAGTCCATGTTACTCTCTCACTTCATTCCAGCTTACCCTTCCCCCTCCCCATGTCCTCAAGTCCATTCTCTATGTCTGTGTCTTTATTGTGTCCTGCCCCTAGGTTCTTCATAAACTTTTTTTTTTTTTAGATTCCATATATATGTGTTAGCATATGGTATTTGTTTTTCTCTTTCTGACTTACTTCACTCTGTATGACAGACTCTAGGTCCATCCACCTCACTACAAATAACTCAATTTCGTTTCTTTTTATGGCTGAGTAATATTCCACTGTATATATGTGCTACATCTTCTTTATCCATTCAGCAGAATGCCTAAATAGACATTTCTTCAAAGAAGATATACAGATTGCCAACACACACAGAAAGGATGCGCAACATCACTAATCATTAGAGAAATGCAAATCAAAACTACAATGAGGTATCACCTCACACTGGTTAGAATGGTCATCATCAAAAAATCTACAAACAATAAATGCTGGAGAGGGTGTGGAGAAAAGGGAACCCTCTTGCACTGTTGGTGGGAATGTCAACTGATACAGCCACTATGGAGAACAGTATGGAGGTTCCTTAAAAAACTAAAAATAGAACTACCATATGACCCAGCAATCCCACTACTGGGCATATACCCTGAGAAAACCATAATTCAAAAAGAGTCATGTACCACAATTCATTGCAGCTCTTTTTACAATAGCCAGGACATGGAAGCAAACAGCTTTTTAAAATTCCTTGTCTCAAAGATTCTTGAAACCATTTCCTGCACTCCCTGAAGAAATTCTGCTGAATGACTGGGAGGGGAGGAAAGAAGATGACGGTGACTATGAGAAAACCAAAGAGGGAAGGAGAGATTCCTGGGATTGGACACTGGATGGAAAGAAGTGCTTGGGTGCCTTGGGAGTGTGTGTGTTGATGGGAGGTGGCTTGCTCTTCTACTGGCCTGTATTATTGAGATTTTTATAAGCATTGCTTTCTTTTTCAAAAAAAAAACATATTCACAATGCAAAGATGATAACCTCTTTTAGTTCTGTTTTTCAAAATGAGGATGATTAGAAGAGGACCAGTTGGAGCCACATAATTTAGGTGCCTCAAGCTGTCTCCCTCCTAATTACTGCAAGATTTCATTTCAGCACCATTCTATGGTAACTTTAAATATACCCACACATGCTAAAGCATTTCTTGAAGCGCAATCTTCTATGTAAAATAATGCTATAGATGCCACAATAAAAGAAACCAAACGTGTTAAAATACAAGGTGAAAATTAATAAGAAAGGATTCTCAGAGTAACTTTTTAACATATTCAATATGGTGTAAATTTATCAAACTTCTGGTTTCTCTCTGCAAATATAACTGGAAAGCTCTAATTTGGCAGATGTCACCTTAAACAATTTTTTAAATTGTCAATTCTTTGAGAAATTTCCATAACTGAAGATATTAATTATATATATGATGGGTGAGGAAATCACTCGTGAAGAAAAACAACCTGAAATCCACTATAAAACAATGCTGTAAATTGGCTGAACTATTCCTTGCTAAGCTACTTTCAGAATTAACATTTAAGAGGGGTAAATTGTTATGATAATACTCCTTTTGCAAAACAGTAAGTAACCATAGAAAACACAAAGTTTTCTAAATCTGCCTAATTATATCTTCACTTATACGCATTGGTAATGAAGAACTCAAAGTAATTGCTAACTCTGGCATAGTGGTGTATATAAACCAATATATTTATGTTTATAAAACACACAACTATCCCTATGAGAGCATTCAGGAGGTGAAGTTATAGGACTCAACAATGCAGGAATTTCCCAGCATTTATGGTTTACACACATAATTGTCTTCACCACTGGTTCTTTACGTTTAGTAGTGAATGGCTAAATTTGGAAAGGCTGTGTCTTGTTAGTGAAAAATAACACTACACTGTAGTGTAAAGACTTCTTTCATATTCAGCAAATTTCTGAAACCCAGAGTGTAAACATGGGTGTAAAACAATTCCACGACAGCCAAAAATTGCATCTTTTAAGTAGTTCAAAAAAACAAACTTTCAGAGACATGGCAGATATCTTTGTTTGGCAGCTTAGACCTACAGTACTTTCATCAATATCAGGAGGTTTCACTTTGAATTATGTCCTGGCAAGTTATCAAGATACATGAGAGTATGACTATAAATAATGAGACAGATTTTCTATACCACAAATGGGAATGTTGACATTCTACCCATTATCTTGCATGGCAATTAATAATATTTTCACCGGATAATTTGGGGTGGTAAGCAAGGACGTGGAGCAAAGGGCAGACGGCATCTGGCGGACAGGAGGATGGTATACCTGCAGCCCTTGCTGTTCCCGTAAGCAACCTACTCACTCTGAGCCTCAGTAGTACAATTATACTAATTACCATAAATCTGACATCAAGATTGAATAATATTATGTCTAGAAAGCACAGAGTCCAGTATCCCACACATGAGTCCTTGATAACATTGACATTACTGTGATCATTGCTAAGAGGCTGATGACCATTGTGGCACATGGCTGTGCTCTGCCCAACTCCCTCAGATCCCTTTTTTTTTTTTTTTTTTTTTTGCGGTACGTGGGACTCTCACTGTTGTGTCCTCTCCCGCTGTGGAGCAAAGGCTCCGGACGCGCAGGCTCCGCAGCCATGGCTCACGGGGCCAGCCGCTCCGTGGCATGCGGGATCCTCCCGGACCGGGGCACGAACCCGTGTCCCCTGCATGGGCAGGCGGACTCTCAACCACTGCGCCACCAGGGAAACCTCCCCCAGATCCCTTCTGATTTACCTGGATACAATGCTTTCACTTCCAAAACCCACACCTGCAACACTTCATAGAGGGCTACCCTTGGACTGCCAGAGCCTACTTTTCTTGCCTGGACAGAGAGTGGTAAGTACCTGGAGATTTATGGCCTCCAGGTGGAGGCTGTGACCACTGACTAACCTTGTGTGGTTATAAATACCCCAGTTCCCAAGACCGGGGCCAGGGTGATCAGAGGTGCAGCCCATGTGCTTCCAGAGCTTTTCGACAGGATTGAAGCAAAGTTAACCTCCCTGGAACTTTGCTTAATACTGGCCTATCACTTGACCTCCTCCTCTTCCCAGTCCCTCTGTCTGTCCCTCTTCCGTTTTTCTCTGAGGGCATCTCTTAGTAAACCATTTTTCCACAAACCCTCATCTGAGGGTCTGTTTCTGGAGAACCCCAACCTAAGGTTGTGATGAAGGAGGAGAGAGAGGAGGAGAGGAGAAATGTAGAAGTGATGGTTAATTTTATGTGTCGACTGGGCCAAAAGTGCCCAGGTACTTGGTTAAATTATGTCTGTGTGTGTCTGTGAGGGTGTTTCTGGATGAGGTTAACATTTGAATCAGTAGATTGAGTAAAGCAGATTGCTCTCCCCAATGTGGGTGGGCCTTATCCAATCTGTTGAGGTCTGAAAAGAATAAAGCACTGAGCAAGAAAGAATTCACTGTCTCTACTTGCTGGTCTTCAAGCTAGGACATTAGTCTTTTCCTGCCTTTAGACTTGGACTGGAACTTATACCACTGGCTCTCCTAGTTCTTAGGCCTTCAGACTGCAGACTCTGGGACTTCTCAGCCTCCATAATGGTATGAGCCAATTCTTTATAATAAATCACATATACTTATGTATATATACACACAAACATATATATCTCAGTATTGATCTCCCTCTCTCTTTCTCTCTCTCTCCCTCTCTCTCTCTCTCTATACACACACACACACACACACACATATATATCTGCTATTGGTTCTGCTTCTCTAGAGAACCCTGACTAGTACAGAAGAGGATTCATAAGTAAAGAAGTTCCTAACAGTCTTCACTTCCCTTAAAATAGAATAAGAATGGGGAATAGGAGGTAACAAGATTGAACAGAGAGAGTATTTCTGTGGTAGCTGATAGAGCCAGGACTAGCCCTCCTCTCTCTCTTCCAAAGGAATACATGGGGGCACAAAAAGTATGGAATAGATGACACATTCCTTCCCCATTGGAATTCTAATGTGTATAATTAATGTCCAGTTTGCAGCATTTCTTTGTACTAGTCTAGAATCCTGCTCCTGTGAGCTATTTACAGTCAAGGACCATGTGGTCAGGGACCACCTGTGAATCTCCAAAGCTGACTGAATATGTGATGCATAAATTAGTGGCTGAGTAAATCAACAGAATGAACTTCACAGAACATCTCCTCAATGCCATACTGTTTTTTTGGATATAACTTTCTTTATGTCTCTCAACACCAATATAAATTAATTTTGAAATTATTAGCTTAACTTTATTAACAGACCAATGGCATATATTACAAAAACAATCATTTCAATGTTAATGATTATTGTGATCAATGTAAAACACTTGGCAAACACATATGTCAAAAGAAAATAAAATTACAGATTACCCCATGAGTCCATAATCTAAAAATATTTACAAATAAAATTTGGGTTAATTTCTCTCCAGATTAAAAAAACTTTCCCCATACTTTTATTATTCTGTGGTATAATCACAACAATGAACATGTAGAACTACTTTTACCGTTTAAAAATATAAAGCAAATTTTAAAAATAAGTATTTTTCACATAAATTTATAGATTCAAATTCTGTGTTATAATACTGCACAGCCTTAATATGTTATGTAGGAACATGTTATGAATATGCTATACTTGCTATAGATTTCATCTGCAAATGAATATTCAAGAATTTCTGAAGTTTTACTATTCTAGATTTATTTTCATATGATGACTGCATCTGTATGTGCATTTTGAATAAATATGTGATTACTTTTAGAAATTTCAACATTTATTCATCCATTTAAATTATAATAGTTAATTTTTTTAACATCTTTATTGGAGTATAATTGCTTTACAATGGTGTGTTAGTTTCTGCTGTATAACAAAATGAATCAGCTATACATATAAATATATCCCCATATTTCCTCCCTCTTGTGTCTCCCTCCCACCCTCCCTATCCCACCCCTCTAGGTTGTCACAAAGCACCAAGCTGATCTCCATGTGCTATGTGGCTGCTTCCCATTAGCTATCTATCTATTATACATTTGGTAGTGTATATATGTCCACGCCACTTACGCACTTTGCCCCAGCTTACCCTTCACACTCCCTGGGTCCTCAAGTCCATTCTCTACATCTGTGTCTTTATTCCTGTCCTGCCCCTAGGTTCTTCAGAACCATTTTTTTTTAGATTCCATATATATGTGGTAGCATACGGTATTTGTTTTTCTCTTTCTGACTTACTGCACTCTGTATGACAGACTCTAGGTCCATCTACCTCACTACAAATAACTCAATTTCGTTTCTTTTTATGGCTGAGTAATATTCCATTGTATATATGTGTCACATCCTTGGACACTTAGGTTGCTTCCATGTCCTGGCTATTGTAAATAGAGCTGCAATGAACATTGTGGTACATGACTCTTTTTGAATTATGGTTTTCTCAGGGTATATGCCCAGTAGTGGGATAGCTGGGTCGTATGGTAGTTCTATTTTTAGTTTTTTGAGGAACCTCCATACTGTTCTCCATAGTGGCTGTATCAATTTACATTCCCACCAACAGTGCATGAGGGTTCCCTTTTCTCCACACCCTCTCCAGCATTTATTGTTTGTAGATTTTTTGATGATGACTATTCTGACAGGTGTGAAGTGATACCTCATTGTAGTTTCGATTTGCATTTCTCTAATGATTAGTGATGTTGAGCATTCTTTCATGTGTTTCTTGGCAGTCTGTATATCTTCTTTGGAGAAATGTCTATTTAGGTCTTCTGCCCATTAATGGATTGGGTTGTTTGTTTTTTTGATATTGAGCTGCATGAGCTGCTTGTAAATTTTGCAGATTAATCCTTTGTCAGTTGAATCATTTGCAAATATTTTCACCCATTCTGAGGGTTGTCTTTTCATCTTGTTTGTAGTTTCCTTTGCTGTGCAAAAGCTTTTAAGCTTCATTAGGTCCCATTTGTTTATTTTTGTTTTGATTTCCATTTTTCTAGGAGGTGGGTCAAAAAGGATCTTGCTGTGATTTATGTCATAGAGTGTTCTGCCTATGTTTTCCTCTAAGAGTTTGACAGTATCTGGCCTTACATTTAGGTCTTTAATCCATTTTGAGTTTATTTTTGTGTATGGTGTTAGGAAGTGTTCTAATTTCATTCTTTTATATGTATCTGACCAGTTTTCACAGCACCACTTATTGAAAACACTGTCTTTTCTCCATTGTATATTCTTGCCTCGTTTACCAAAAACAAGGCGACCATAGGTGCGTGGGTTTATCTCTGAGCTTTCTATCCTGTTCCATTGAGCTATATCTCTGTTTTTGTGCCAGTATCATACTGTTTTGATTACTGTAGCTTTGTAGTATAGTCTGAAGTCTGGGAGCCTGATTCCTCAGGCTTCGTTTTTCTTTCTCAAGATTGCTTTGGCTATTCGCAGTCTTTTGTGTTTCCATACAAATTGTGAAATTTTTTGTTCTAGTTCTGTGAAAAATGCCATTGGTAGTTTGATAGGGATTGCATTGAATCTGTAGATTGCTTTGGGTAGTATAGTCATTTTTGCAATGTTGATTCCTCCAATCCAAGAACACGATATACCTCTCCATCTGTTTGTATCATCTTTAATTTCCTTCATCAGTGTCTTATAGTTTCCTGCATACAGGTCTTTTGTCTCCTTAGGTAGGTTTATTACTAGGTATTTTATTCTTTTCATTGCAATGGTAAATGGGAGTGTTTCCTTAATTTCTCTTTCAGATTTTACATCATTAGTGTATAGGAATGCAAGAGATTTCTGTGCATTCATTTTGTATCCTGTAACTATACCAAATTCATTGATGAGCTCTAGTAGTTTTCTGGTGGTATCTTTAGGATTCTCTATGTATAGTATCATGTCATCTGTAAACAGTGACAGTTTTACTTCTGCTTTTCCAATTTGTATTTTTTTAATTTCTTTTCCTTGTCTGATTGCCATGGCTAGGACTGCCAAAACTATGTTGAATAACAGTGGTGAGAATGGACAACCTTGTCTTCTTCCTGATCTTAGAGGAAATGGTTCCAGTTTTTCACCATTGAGAACAACGTTGGCTGTGGGTTTGTTGTATGTGGCCTTTATTACGTTGAGGTAAGTTCCCTCTATGCCTACTTTCTGGAGGCTTTTTATCATAAATGGGTGTTGAATTTGGTCAAAAGCTTTTTCTGCATCTATTGAGATGATCATGTTTCTTCTCCTTCAATTTGTGAATATGGTTTGTCACATTGATTGATTTGTGTAAACTGAAGAATCCTTGCATTCCTGGGATAAATCCCACTTCATCATGGTTTATGATCTTTATAATGTGCTGTTAGATTCTGTTTGCTAGTATTGTGTTGAGGATTTTTGCATCTATGTTCATCAGTGATATTGGCCTGTAGTTTTCTTTTTTTGTGACATCTTTGTCTGGTTTGGGTATCAGTGTGATGGTGGCCTCATAGAATGAGTTTGGGAGTGTTCCTCCCTCTGCTATATTCTGGAAGAGTTTGAGAAGGATAGGTGTTAACTCTTCTCTAACTCTTATCTAACTGATAGAATTCGCCTGTGAAGCCATCTGGTCCTGGGTTTTTGTTTATTGGAAGAATTTTAATCACAGTTTCAATGTCAGTGCTTGTGATTGGTCTATTCATATTTTCTATTTCTTCCTCGTTTAGTCTTGGCACGTTGTGTATTTCTAAGAATTTGTCCATTTCTTCCAGGTTGACCATTTTATTGGCATATAGTTGCTTGTAGTAATCTCTCATGATCCTTTGTATTTCTGTAGTGTCAGCTGTCACTTCTCCTTTTTCATTTCTAATTCTATTGATTTGAGTCTTCTCCCTTTTTTTCTTGATTAGTGTGGCTAATGGTTTATCAATTGCCTTTATCTTCTCAAAGAACCACCTTTTAGTTTTATTGATCTTTGCTATTATTTCCTTCATTTCTTTTTCATTTATTTCTGATCTGATCTTTATGATTTCTTTCCTTCGGCTAACTTTGGGGTTTTTTTGTTCTTCTCTCTCTAATCGCTTTAGGTGTAACATTAGGTTGTTTATTTGAGATGTTTCTTGTTTTGAGGTAGGACTGTATTGCTATAAACTTCCCTCTTAGAACTGCTTTTGCTGCATCCCATAGGTTTTGGATCATCGTCTTTTCATTGTCGTTTGTTTCTAGGTATTTTTTGATTTCCTCTTTGATTTCTTCAATGATCTCTTGTTATTTAGTAGTGTATTGTTTAGCCTCCATGTGTTTGAATTTTTTACAGATTTTTTCCTGTAATTGATATCTAGTCTCATAGCGTTGTGCTCGGAAAAGATACTTGATATGATTTCTATTTTCTTAAATTTGCCAAGGCTTGATTTGTGAACCAAGATATGATGTATCCTGGAGAACGTTCCATGAGCACTTGAGAAGAAAGTGTATTCTGTTGCTTTTGGATGGAATGTCCTATAAGTATCAATTAAGTCCATCATGTTTAATGTATAATTTAAAACTTGTGTTTCCTTATTTATTTTCATTTTGGATGATCTGTCCATTGGTGAAAGGGGGGTGTCAAAGTCCCTCACTCTGATTGTGTTACTGTTGATTTCCCCTTTTATGTTAGCATTTGCCTTCTGTATTGAGGTGCTCCTATGTTGGGTACATAAATATTTACAATTGTTGTATCTTCCTCTTGGATTGATCCCTTGATCAATGTAGTGTCCTTCTTTGTCTCTTGTAATAGTTTTTATTTTAAAGTCTATTTTGTCTGATATGAGAATTGCTATTCCAGCTTTCTTTTGATTTCCATTTGCATGGAATATCTTTTTCCATCCCCTCACTTTCAGTCTATATGTGTCCCTAGGTCTGAAGTCGGTCTCTTATAGACAGCATATATACGGGTCTTGTTTTTGTATCCACTCAGCCACTTTATGTCTTTTGGTTGGAGCATTTAATCCATTTACATTAAGGTAGTTATCGATATGTGTGTTCCTATTACCATTTTCTTAATTGTTTTGGGTTTGTTATTGTGGGTCTTTCCCTTCTCTTATGTTTCCTGCCTAGAGAAGTTCCTTTAGCATTTGTTGTAAAGCTGGTTTTGTGGTGCTGAATTCTCTTAGCTTTTGCTTAACTGTAAAGGTTTTAATTTCTCCATCGAATCTGAATGAGATCCTTACTGGGTAGAGTAATCTTGGTTGTAATTTTTTCCCTTTCATCACTTTAAATATGTCCTGCCGCTCCCTTCTGGCTTGCAGAGTTTCTGCTGAAAGATCAGCTGTTAACCTTATGGGGATTCCCTTGTGTGTTACTTTTCCCTTGCTGCTTTTAATATTTTTTCTTTGGATTTAGTTTTTGATAGTTTGATTAATATGTGTCTTGGCATGCTTCTCCTTGGATTTATCCTGTATGGGACTCTCTGTGCTTCCTGGACTTACTATTCCTTTCCCATATTAGGGAAGTTTTCAACTATAATCTCTTCAAATATTTTCTCAGTCCCTTCTTTTTCTCTTCTTCTTCTGGGACCCCTATAATTCGAATGTTGGTGCATTTAATGTCCCAGAGTTCTCTGAGACTGTCCTCAATTCTTTTCATTCTTTTTTCTTTATTCTGCTCTGCGGTAGTTATTTCCACTATTTTATCTTCCAGTTCACTTATCTGTTCTTCTGCCTCATTTATTCTGCTATTGATTCCTTCTAGAGAATTTTTAATTTCATTTATTGTGTTGTTCATCATTGTTTCTTTGCTCTTTAGTTCTTCTAGGTCCTTGTTAAACATTTCTTGTGTTTTTTCCATTCTGTTTCCAAGATTTTGGATTATCTTGACTATCATTACTCTGAATTCTTTTTCAGGCAGACTGCCTATTTCCTCTTCATTTGTTTGGTCTGGTGGGTTTTTATCTTGCTTCTTTATCTGCTGTGTGTTTCTCTGTCTTCTCATTTTGCTTAACTTACTGTGTTTGGGATCTCCTTTTCGCAGGCTGCAGGTTCGTAGTTCCCATTGTTTTTGGCGTCTGCCCCCAGTGGCTAAGGTTGGTTCAGTGGGTTATGTAGGCTTCCTGGTGGAGGGTACTGGTGCCTCTGTTCTGGTGGATGAGGCTGGATCTTGCCTTTCTGGTGGACAATGTCATATCTTTAGCATCATATTTTATAACATGTTTCTTTAACTAATGAGCTGCAACACAGCATGAGGAGAAGAAGAGGGGCCAAGAGTCTGGAGACCTGAATCTTAACCATTGTGTTGTCACAATCTGAGTTGGGACAAGTTGCCATCTTTCTGGGCTTCAATATCCTCACCAACATATTAAAATGTCTGAATATCTAATATTCCATCAGTTTTAACACTGTAGTTTGCTACCAGAAAAATCAGGTTGAGAAGAATAGAAAACACAATTTTTCTATTTGAACACTGTAAAATTCAGAGTGATGCTGAATTCAGACCAATCCTAGGACCTGCAGCATATAGATTTTACAGTCCTCTTTAAGATTACAAATTATAAATTCAAAACTAAGTACAAAAACTAGGTGTATTATTTTAAATGAGAAAAAAGTGACAACAAAGTTCAAAAGTTAACAAATAGCGCACATATGAAAAATCCAAAAATAATATATTTTATTAATTAACTACTGGACACAACTCTATACTCCTGAAGTTTTTGGCTGCATACTCTCTGTTCCTCCATACAATAATAATTTTGCAATGTCCAGAGAGAATAAAAGATAATTTAGTCTTGCTTTTGCATGATTGAAAAATCATTTTTATTGATATCTTAGAAAAATTTTTTATTGATTTTGAAATCAAAGCTTTTATATTTCATTATGATATGCTAAGGGGGAGGTTGACATTTTGAAGCTCCTGACAATCTCCTGTCTTTCACTTTTTTTTTTTTTTTGGCTTCCACCAACATACTTCATTGTAGTTATATCTGAACGTTGATCTGATTAACAATTATGAAAAATATACAAAATTACACTGAAATTAAGTCACACATGATACGTCAAACCAAAATCCATTTTTAAATTGATGCTCCACAGTATTGAGCTGTATAATCAAATTCCTCTTCTATCACACACATCCATTTCCTGATAGGTTTCTGCCAATTTCCTTTCCTGTAAACTGAGTGGATTTTATAGGGTGATTTTTTTTTTCATTATGAAAACTTTCAAATACCTAATGACAGTACAATAATCATCCATGTACCCACTTCCTGAATTTGACAATTGTTAACATTTTGCCATATTTACTTCATTTGCGTATTATGTTTGTCCTTTCACAGTACTGGTCACAATTTTGCATCATATTAAATCTGACTCTGCCAGACTTCCTTAGGCAAAGATGAATGAGATTCTCTAAGATATGAGATGATACGTTTAGATGCATAAAACATGCAACTTCTCACCTAGAAGTATTCACAGTGTAACACAACAACAGGTTTTCTGATAAATTCTATTTTGTGCAATTCCAATATATAGTGCATATATTGCATATTTAACTCTTATTCCTGACAAGAGAGAACTTGCATTTTGATGATATTCAAATCCTCAGCTTCCTGATTTACACATATTCTGATGGGATGCCTTTTCCCAGATTAATTGTGACTCCATTCATTGTGTCCCATATTTGTCCTCCTTTCCTCATATACTTACTGTAGTTCATGTTATTTCTACCTATGAATAGTAACAGTATTCCTAGAATTCATTCATATCTCTGGAGAGCTGGCAGTGACTTCACTTTGCACAGCAGTGATTGCAAGCAAGATTAATTATCCAGGTTTTAAAGTGGAATCCCCAAAATGTTCACAGCCATTCCAATCCTACCTGATATGAAAGAGAGAGAGAGAGAGAGAGAATGTGTGTGTGCGTTTAGGGAGAAGGGGAAGAGATTGTAAGAGAAGAGAAGCCAGATTGAAAATAAATAATGGGCTTAAGCAATTACAGCTAAAATAGTTTTCCTTGGCAAATTTAATATAAATGGTTTTAAAAGGAGCCTGTACAAGTGAGAAAACCCGAAGTTGTAGCTGCATGCGCTTCATGGTATATCTGTCTCTGTTCCTATCTGTTCTTTCATGTCTCTCTGGTGAAAACCAAGTCCAAGGCTCCCAGGACTTGGGACTCTGGAACTCAGAGTCATTCTATGATTGGTTTATAGTGATGGAGGAATATGTCCTTAATTTCTGAATATACAAGCTGAAATATTTAAGCATGAAATGTCCTGACATCTATAATTCACTTTAAAATGACTCAGCGAAAGTATAGATAGATATACATGCAATCATGAGGCAATATGGCAAAATGTTAGCAGTTGCTGAATCCAGATGGTATGTATATGGATGTCCACTGCACCATTTTTTTTCTATTTTTCTGTGCGTTTAAAAATTTTCATAATAAAAGTCTAAAAATAAGGCACCATATGAGACTCACTTACTCAATGGAAGAGAAAACTGAGGCCCAGAGGAACCAAAGGACTTGCCCAAGGTCACAACACAAGCTGTTCCTCATTCTCTGTGGCTGCTTCTCCTGATGAGAGGAACCAGGATTCTCACTTAGGGGATTTTCCTGCAGTAAAGGTCAGTTTGCATTTGACTTCTCATTTTGCAGTATCTCCTTTTCAACACAACAGAAACGCACAGGGATTGTGATGACAAAATGCTACAGTATGATGTTCCCACCGGCCATTTGTGAGTAAGGGCTAGGCAGTAGAAGTGGTCAGGTCATGACTGACAAGCCCGGGAGCCGATGCAGAGCACTTCACTCCATCTGCCTAGCTGATCTCCTACAGGGGGTGTCTTGGTTTCGTGCTAATTCTGGTGTCTCATTTGTAAATGTTTAGCATTTTTCTTTGATAGGCACATGACATGTTATTCTCCCAGAGAAAGCAGATCACTTGAGGAAATCCAAAGGAGGCCTCCTCCTACAGGAAGAGGTTTTGCAACCGTATGAAAATGTACAAAGGGCAAAGGAAAGGAAAGACGGGTTTATCCAGCCTCAGCGGCAATCTCTACAGCACTCTGTGATTCCCTTTTAAAGAAACCTCCTTGCACACTGGTCAGTTCACAAATATGTAATGAGTATGTTTTCTGGGTCCATATCTATCCTCGTGCAAGGCTGTCACAAGGTGGATAGTGACTGAAGGAAAGATGCCAAGAGCAAAAGGTACAGGCAAAGAACACAAGAATTCATCTCTGAAGGAGCAGCTCCCCAGAGCTGGGGACAGAGTAGGAGACTTCCAGTGCAGCAACAAGCTTCAGAGCCCCAGAGGATGCACAGATACCATCTGATTGGGATGAGAAGCCTGTCAGATACTTAGAAATGGTCACTTTTGCTGTTCTCAACTTTTTATATTCTCAACTTTTTGTATAAACTCCCTGCCCGCAGGACTGCTCTAGAGAGGCTGGTTCTATGCCTGCTTGCTCACCAGGTCAAATAACCAACCTTCTAGACAAGTCAGAAAAGATATCTCCTTTAATAAGGGAATGAGCAAAGAAGATGCTGCAGATTCTATACCATCCTGAGAGAAAAGGGACTCTATTCATCCTCCTTTAAAAATACTTAATTTGCATGTGTTTTACAAGTATGATTGCAATATTTCTTCTATTGTTATAGTTCAATTGTAAATTTTCCTATATTAAATTACGGTTATGTTTCCTAACCTGCATTATGGCAAGTACTTTGTATGATAATATTTTTAGAGAACAGACAGTTATCTAGAGACTATGGTTCCCTGAACACGAGGAACACATTTGATTCTGAGGAGTCTGAAATAACACAATCAACATTTCCCTCTTGGAGCTATTATTTGAAGTTAGATTTACAGAAGGCCTTAGGTGGTTTGTTTCATTGCTGTTTTCAGCAAATCATCTTCTAAAAGAGAGTATATTATGATAGTGTTGTTATTGTTTTTAAAAGAAGATAGAACCCTCCTTGCCTTTTGATTATAAAGTGATGTATTTTTCCTCCATATTAAAAGCTAAAATAATTGACTCCAGATATATAAAATACGAGCAGAAGCTTCTCTTTCAGGGCATTCCCCTCATATATCATTAATCTCCTAACCATGAAATTATGCAAATTTGCAGCAAGGCCATTCTCTTTTCACTCCAATACCTAAAGTATGCTTCTCAATGACCCCCAAAGGTAATTCTTTGACAAGATCTATCAAAATGATTAACTTCTAGTTAGACTGTTATGAAAAAAAAAAGACATAAATTACCAATACTAGGAATACGAGAAGGAGCATCTCTGTAGATTCTAGGTTATTAAAAGGATTATGTGGATAATGAAAATTTTAAGTCAATAAAATTGAGAATCTAAATGAATCAGATAAATCCCTTTACCACAAAACAATTAAAAATCACTGAAGAAGAAATGCTAACCTAATTAGCTATATGTGTGTGTATATATATATATATATATATATAAAAAATGAAATGAACTCGTAGTTTAAAAATCTCACCACAAAGAAAACTTTAGCATTAGATGACTTCACTGTTGAATTCCAACAAAAAACTTTAAAGAGACTACGCCAATTCCACACAAATTCTTCCAGAAAATTGAAACTCATTCTATGAAGTTAACATCCCCCTGACATCCCAAGTGAAAACAACATTACAAGAAAACTACAGGTAACTTTCTTTTATAAATGTAGACACAAAAACTTCAAAAATAATAGCAAATCTAATCCAACAATATATAAAGGAGATAAAATATATCATGACCAAGTGAAGCATTATCTCAAAAATGCAAGACTGGTTCAAAAATCAATCAACCAGGAACTTACCTGGTGGTGCAGTGGTTAAGAATCTGCCTCCCAGTGCAGGGGACATGGGTTTGAGCCCTGGTCCGGGAAGATCTCACATGCCGTGGAACAACTAAGCCTGGGCACCAAAACTACTAAGCCTGCACTCTAGAGCCCACGAGCCACAACTACTGAGCCCACATGCCACAACTACTGAAGCTCTAGGCATGTGCCTAGAGCTCATGCTCCACAACAAGAGAAGCCATCGCAAGGAGAAGCCCACTCGCCGCAAAGAAGTGTAGCCCCTGTTCGCCACAAGTAGAGAAAGCCTGCACATAGCAACAAAGACCCAATGCAGCCAAAATTAAATAAATAAATGAAATAAAGTTTTAAAACATCAATTAACAAAATTCACCATATCTATACACGAAAGATGAAAATCATATAATCATCTCAATAGATGTAGAAAAAGTCTTTCAAAAATTCAACATTTGTTCATGATATAAACTCCCCACAAATAGGAATGGAAAGAAACATCATCAATGTGATAAAAATATCTAGAAAAAAATGTATAACCAACATTATACTTAGTGAGAGAATGAGTGTTTTCCCCCTAAGACACAGAATAAAAGCAAAGATATACACTTTCACAACTTTTATTCAAAATTGTACTGGAGGTCTTAGCCAGTGCAATAAGAAAAGTAAGAAAAGGCACCCATAATTAAAAGGAAGAAAGAAAAGTCTCTTTTTTCAGATGACATGATTGTCTACATAAAAAATCCTAAGAATCTATTAAAAAGCTACTATAATGGCTAAGTTGATTTAGCAAAGTTGCAGGATATAGGCAAAATAGCCAAAAATCAATCACAAGTTTATATACTAGCAATAATTAGAAATTGAAATAAAAATACAATTTACAATAGATCCAAAAACACAAAATACTTTTATATAAATCTTACAAAATATACATAAGATCTGTCCATTGAAAACTACAAAACACTGATGGAAGAAATCAAAGAAGACATAAATAAATGGAAAGAGTTACCATTTTAATGGATTAGAAAGCTCAATATTAAGACATCAATTCCCTCAAAACTCATCTATACATATTTACACACATATGCAAATTAAACAACATAGTACAAAATAACAAGGAGATCAAAGAATAAATGATAAGGACAATTAGAAAATACTTTGAGATGAATGTAAATGAACACATAGCATACAAAAACTCATGAGGTTTAACTTAAGAGGTGCTCAGAGGGAAATCTGTAATGCAAACACCAACATCAAAAAAGAAGAAAGATCTCAAATCAACAATGTAATTTTCCATGTTAAGATAGGGGGAAAAGAAGAACTTTGAATCAAGAGCAGAAGAAAGGAAATGATAAGAATTAGAGTGGAAATTAATGAAGTAGAAAATATAAAAACAATGGAGAAGATCAATAAACCCCAAACTTAGTTCTCTGAAAAGATCAATAAAATTGAGAAAATTCTAGCTAGACAGATTAGAAAAAAAAAAGAAAGAAAACTCAAATTATTAAAATTGAGAACTAAAAAAGGAACATTACTACTGATTTTACAGAAATAAAGTTTTATAAGGGAATACTAAAGGCAACTGTATGACAACAAATTAAATAATTTACATGAAATGGGAAAAACTTCTTAAAAGATAAAAATTATAAAAAGTGACTCAAGAAGAAATAGAAAATCTGAATAGATTTATAATAAGAGATTGAATCAGTAATTTTAAAACTATATACAAAGAAAACTCCAGGCCCAAATACCTTCACCAGTGAATTCTACTAAACATTTAAAGAACTTTACCAGTTCTTCACAAACTTCCCAAAAAAATAAAAGAGGAGAGAACACTTCATAACTCATTTAATGTGGTCAGCGTTATCTTGATAACAAAACCAGACAAAGACGTCACAAGAAATGAAAATTACAGACCAATATCTCTTATGAATATAGACAAAAAAACTCTCAACAAAATACTGGCAAATAAAAATAAAGCAATACATATAATGAAATTTATCTAGGAGATGAAAGGCTGTTTCTATATCCAAAAATCAATTAATGTAATATTCTATATGAATAGAATAAAGGACAAAAACCCACACTTATCTCAATAGATGCAAAATTGCACTTGACAAAATTCAACACCCTTTCATGATAAAAACACTAAACAACATAAGAATAGAAGGAAATTTCCTCAACTTCAGAAAGAGCAGCTACAAAGAAAAAAACACCCACAGCTAATATCATATTTAATAGTGAAAGACTGAATTCTTACCCTTAACATCAGGAACAAGACAAGGATGGCTGATGTCACAACTTCTATTCAATATTATGCTTGAGGTGCTTGCCAGGGCAACTAGGCAAGAAAAAGAAAAGTCATCCAAATTGGAAAGAAAGAAGTGAAACTATCTCTACTTGCAGATAATATAATCTTGTAGATAGAGAATCCTAATGAATACACACACACACACAGACAACTATTAGAGCTAATAAACAGGCTCAATAAAATTGCAGAATACAAGACCTATATACAAAAATTAATTGCATTTCTACATACTGTCAGTGAACATCCTGAACATTCCTGAAGCTAAGAAAACAATTCAATCACACACACATCAATTACACACATCAAAGAGAATAAAATATTTTAAAATAAATTTAACAAAAGGAGTGAAAATTATACTCTGAAAAGTACAAAACATGGTTGAAGGAAATTAAAGAAGACTTAAATAAATGAAAAGATATTCTATTATCATGGATCAGAAGACAATATTTTTAAGACGGCAATACTCCCCCAAACAGTCTACATATTCAACGCAATCCTTATAAAAATACCAACTTACTTTTTTGCAGAAATTGACAAGTTAATTCTAAAATCCCTATGGTCTAAAACTGAAGGGACCAGAATAGTCAAAACAACTGTGAAAAAGTTCAAAATTGGAGGATGCATACTTCCCAATATTAAAACATACTACAAAGCTAAAGTAATCAAGACTGTGTGGTACTAGCATAAGGACTGACTTACTGATAAATGGAATAAAATTGAGAGTCGAGAAATAAACCTTTATACTTATGATCATCTGATTTTCAGCAAGTGTTTCAAAGCAATTTAATGGAGAAAAAATACTCTTTTCAATAAATGGTGCTGGGACAACTGTATATCCCCTCAAAAAATGAAGTTTGATCCGAACATCATACCATATACACATATTTACTCAAAATGTATCAAAGATCTAAATGTAAGATCTGAAACTATGAAACTTATAATAACACAGGTGTGCATGTTTGTGACCTTGGGTTATGCAACTCCTTCTTAGATATGAAACAAAAAGGACAAGCAACAACAATAACAGAAAGATAAATTGGACATCATCAAATTTTTTTTTAATTTGTGTTTTAAAAAACAACATGAATAAAGTGAAAAGACAACCCAAAAAATGGGAGAAAATTATTCCAAATCATTTATGTGATAAGGGGCTTGTATCTGGAATATATAAAGAACTATTATAACTAAACAACAAAAAGAAAAATAGACCAATTAAAAAATGGGTTAAAGGATCTGAACAGACATTTCTCCAAAGAAAATATTCAAAGGTCAATAAACACATGAAAAGGTGTTCAACATCATTAGCCATCAAGTAAATGCAAATCAAAACCACAATGAGATATAATTTCACAACCACTAGAATAGCTATAACCAAAAAATGGAAAATAACAAGTGTTGATGAAGATGTGGAAAAACTGGAACCCTCAAACACTGACAGGACTGTAAAATGAAGCAGTTGCTTTGGAAAAGAATTTGGTGGTTCCTCAAAAGGTTAAACATAGTTATCAAACGACCCAGCAATTACACTCTTAGGTATATACCCAAGAGAAATAAAAATATACATCCACAAAAAACTCGTACATGATGTTCATAGCAGTGTTATTCATAACAACTAAAAAGTGGAAGCAACCCAATGTCTACCAACTGATGAATGAATAAAGTGTTGTGTATCCTTAAAGCCAAATCTTTTAGCAATAAAAAAAAGAAGTACTGATACATTCTACAACACAGATGAACCTTGAAAATATGCTAAGCCAAAGAAACCGATAATAAAGGACCATCTATTACATTATTCCATTTATATGAAATGTCCAGAATAGGAAAATTTACAGAAGAGAGATAAGTGGTTACACAGAGTTGGGGATTGGGAGGTTGGGAGTGCTGACTAAAGGGTGTCAAGTTTCTTTGTGGGGTGTTGAAAAGTTCTAAAATGTATTATGGTGATGGTAGTTTAACTCTGAACATACTGAATTGACACTTCAAGTGGGCAAATGGTATGATATGTACAATATATCTCAATAAAACTATTTTAAAAACTGATCTATAGATTCAGAGCAATTCCAATCAACATCCTAGCCAAAATATAGAATACATGGAGATGTCTGGTATTTTCAAGATTAAAATATTCTCATTTTCAACTTTACAGTTTTTTTACTTTATTTTTGTAAACCAAAATATATATGACTTTAATGAGGAAAAATAAAATTTTTATATATAATCACTAAACTTTATTTTATTATTATATCATTATCTGTTTACTATTTTCATCTGATCATACCATACAACAGAATTTCTTTTTTATTTTTAGCAACAGAGTTTCAAAAATGGAGACAGCTTAGCTTAATAACCTTTGCCCTCTATACAGGAGGAATCTGAGGTTCAGAGAAAACAAGCAAGTTGGCAAAGATTTTGCAAATTGTGCCAGAATTGGGACTGAAATTCAGGTCACCAGATTCTTCAAGAGTTTCAAATTATATTTTAAAAATTAATACTAGGGGGCCTTCCCTGGTGGCGCAGTGGTTGAGAGTCCGCCTGCTGATGCAGGGGACACGGGTTCGTGCCCCGGTCCGGGAAGATCCCACGTGCCGCGGAGCGGCTGGGCCCGTGAGCCATGGCCGCTGAGCCTGCGCGTCCAGAGCCTTTGCTCCACAGCGGGAGAGCACACAACAGTGAGAGGCCCACGTACCGCAAAAAAAAAAAAAAAAAAAAAAAAAAAAATTAATACTAGGTATCCTTAAAGAAGAAAAGGAAATGGATAGGATGGGAAAATTTACAATATCTTTATTATTAAACTTACATGTTATTTAAGCAGATGATTTAAGGCCACGTTTATATGAACAATAAACACAAATTGAATGCAGTAATATATAAAGGATAAGAAAACTAATTAAGGAAATATAAGATATAGTTTATGTTATCTAAATTAGTGAACATTTTCCTGAACAACATTTCATTTTCCTTTTTCAGTTTTAATACAGTGGTTTAAAATACCTAAGATTCATTATAGAACGTTGTGTCCAATTTTGAATTTTGCGTTATCATTAGTATAGCTACCTTCAACTCAAGCACACTAATGTCCTTCTAGAAAGGGTCCTTGGAAACTCAATAATTAAAGCAATGTACGTAAGGTAGATAGCTAGTGGGAAGCAGCCGCATGGCACAGGGATATCGGCTCGGTGCTTTGTGACCGCCTGGAGGGGTGGGATAGGGAGGGTGGGAGGGAGGGAGACACAAGAGGGAAGAGATATGGGAACATATGTATATGTATAACTGATTCACTTTGCTATAAAGCAGAAACTAACACACCATTGTAAAGCAATTATACCCCAATAAAGATGTTAAAAAAGAAAAAAAAATAATAAAGCAATATAATTGAGTTTATTTCTAAATGATTCGTGTAATTAAAGTTTAACATAACTGGACATGAATTGTTTTTAGACTTTTTTCTGTATTGTGGAATACACATGGTGGGAAACTTGTAGTCATAAAACATCTCTCTCTCAAGAATGTAAATGCCTTTGACATTGCTGGATGATTCTGTCACTGAGGGAACGGGCACCATCTGTCCCTGCTTAGTTGTGTTGAGAATGTTGACCTGACAGCACACGGCGAAACTAGGGAAGCCTGAAGGAATACCTCCATTCCTTTTTAACTTAGCAGTAAGTTATCTGAAGTGTTGCAAAGCCATATGAGTTTGTGTCTGGGAAATGAAGACAGTAGAATTATTGTCAGACTGCAAAAGATTAATTATGGGACTTCAGAAAGAGAAAGACACAGAAGTTATCTGGGTTCAGAACCAATCATCTTTTCCAGCTGTCACACAGGGGTAAAGGGGAGAGACAGAGATTCTCTATTTGCTGGGGATCTAATTGAGACTGCTGAGTTAGAGAGCCAGGTGAGGGAAAACATATTAGTGGGAAAAGAGGCTACACTGATGAGGGTATTGTATGATTAGATTAGAACAATATTGTACTTAATTCACAGTAAACTTGGGAGGATAGGTTTGTAATCATAATTCACCTTTCATTTTAGTCTATTATAGTCAAAAACCAGAAAAGCAGCAGACACAAATGTCAGGCAATTGCAAAGGTTTTATTTCCTCCGACCCACATGTCTAATTTTATAAGTAGTCTATTATCTCTACTTGCATTGCAAAGGTGTAGCTAATTAACTCATCATATTCTCCCTGAAACATTCTCTTCCCCCTCCTTCTGTGCTCTCAGTTTCCATTAATGGAACTAGCATCACTTCAGTTCTGAAGCTTGGAATCATTTGAGCCCCCTCTTCCCCCACCATTAGTGACTTGGTAATTGATTCCACTTCCAGAATGTATCTCTAATTTGTTTCCTTCTCTTTGTTTTCAATAATGCAATCACAGTTCAAGCCCTCCCTCTCACCATGTGTTTATTCTCTAAATATTCACTAGCTGGATTCCCTATCCCCAATCTTCCCTCTGCAGCCAGATTTATGATTCATTTTCCTAGAGAACAATTCTAGTCCTATTTCTATGATGTAAAATCTTTACTTACCCCAAACTACCTATTGAATAAAGCCCAAATGCAAGTAGGCCATCCTGATTTCCCATTCAATGAATATATTTACTCTATCCACCTGCATGTTCCCTGCCCTGAGTTTCTTTGCCTCTGTACCTTATTTATGAGGTTTCCTCTGTCTGGAATGCCCACTTACTTTCTATTTATCCTTTAAGACCTAGATAAAATTTCTCGTCTACACAGAATTTTCTTGGGTCACACGGCTATGGATAAATTTTTGCCACCTGAATGTTCACAGAATGGGGCTGAAAGGCATCCACCTAAGAACACTGTGAGGACTAGATATTGGAACTGTAGAATCATTGGACAACATATGTATCTTTGAGGTTTGGACCACCATGTCAGAAGAAAATGATAAATGGCCAGCATAACTCCCAACCCTAAGATACTTTCCAAGGAAAACTCTGGAAAATAAAAATTGGTGAGTCTTCTCCCCATATCTGAAAGTCTAGTTGAATCCATAATAAAAAGAAGCACTATTGAACATTTAAGCACAAACACACACAAAAAAATATGAAAAGTGGGAACATATTTTTAAGGGAAAAAAATGCTTGAATAATCCACTGGATTTCTCTGAAAGGATAGATAAGCCTAAAGGCAATGTGGGACACAATGGATATGATTGTTAGACTTCCATGGTAAAGGGATGCCTGTTTCCTCTCACCCCATCCCCCATATGGTATAACAATTACACAGTGTTTTCACAATTCTCTCAGTAAGCCACGCTCTTTCCTATCTCCATGCCTGTTCATCCTCTTTTTGGTTCTTTGGGATATATTAAATGTTACCTCTGTTTTGAAACTTTCCCCCAAAACAGAGAAATAAATTCACTTTTGCTTTCAATTTCCTGGCATTTTGGTCCTATCTCAATTATGATATCCCTCATAGCGGTGCACTAATTACTTTTTTACAACATACCTCTACTTATGAATGAGTCCCTGGATTATAGGTACTGAGATATTATTCACTCTTTAAATCACTAGAATCTACTGAAGGGCCTAACATGTAGTAAATGTTCGATAAATATTGGATAAATGAAAGAAAAAACGAATCAAGATATGGTAGGGATTACTAACGTGAAGTTTCAAAACAAAATGAGGCTCAGAATTTGAATTCCTCGCTCCTAGTCAGCCAACTTATCCGTGGCAAAGCTAAGATTCAAACCCAAGTTTTCTTACTCCAAGACCAATACTGATTTCCTAAATTGACTCACATGAACTTGTTTGCCAAATCTTGAATATTCAAATCAGATGACACTCTTGGCGCTTTAACTAGCTAGGTTTTTAAAAACCAAGAGGCATACCTCTTTACAAAGAGGCATAACCGTAATGAACCTTAAATACACATAGCTACGTAAAAACAATCACGTTTAGGTACATGGCACATTCACAAAAGATTATTAAGGTAAAGCAAGATCTATTAAAACAATCCTTAGCTTTGCAAAAGCCATGCTCTTCTTCACAAATCTGCTCTTCGTGTGACTGTCAAAGACAGGTAATTGGACTGATGAATCTGGGCCTGAACGAATATTTGATTCAAGCAGGTTTCAGCATGAGAAAAGAATATGGAGTGCCCCTCGAGGTTTACGGTACTAAGAGGATATGAACTGATTAATGCAGCCTGCTAACTATCCCAATTTATTATTTTAGTCAGGCAAAAGAACTGTGTGACTAGGTTTCAAAACAAATCAATTATTTCAGGTTGCTCGAGATTGTTTTCAGTGCTTGTAAGCAGGACAACAGCAGTCAAATCTCATGTCCGTATTGTAAACTGATTAGCCATGTATCCCATTTCACGACTGGTAACAGCTGTGTCTGCAGGCTTGGCCACTGAGCATTTCCAAGAAACGTTTCCACCTATCAACACTACCCTTCTCAATGGCAGGACAACTGGCAGAGATAAGAAAAACTGGGTATTCTGCTTATACCAGTATTGAGATAAAATATTCTAAGTTTGACAAAGATAGAAGAGAACATATCTAAAGGGACCATTCTGCCCCATTTGTAAAGACGTAATTTCCTTTGTTACTATGTTCTTTTCTACCAAAACATATGACACTGACCCCTTTGGGAATGAGAGTTCAGACTATGCGGATCTCTGGTATGATGCATTGTAGCCACATGTGTGTTCCTGTCTTGCTCTCTTTAAGCACTCTTTTTCTGTACAAATTTTTAAGGAAACATTATGCAATTTGCTGTCAATTTATGCAGAACTGTCGAAGTGTGATGTCATTTTGGTCAAAATTAGATTGCATAAATTCAGAAACCCTAACCTGAGATCATTCAATTTCCCCAATTACTAGCTTTACATATTAATAACTCCTAGGGTATTTTTCTTTTCACTAGCTCTAATTGCACCCAGAATTTATGTCTTGGGATCTTTTAAAATCCAACTGCAAAGGCCAAGTGCTTAAAGCCTGGAGCCTTGCCACACTGTCACAGAGGCCCTCTGCAGACACAAATCTAAAAGGTTGGGGCTTTGCATTTCCTTCTGTTTCCCCCCTCGGGATGGTTCTCACCACACTCTTTAATATATACTCACACACTCTCATCAAACCCTATTGCCAAATGACAATGGCAAGAGAGTATTTATGGACCATTGATTCAAACCGTGTTCACTTTTCTATCACATTTATCTTTATCAGAATGTACACATAAAAATTCAAGAAATTCGATTTTTTTTTCCCTTGAATTCATCTTGCCAATTTCCATAGTATCTGTGAATTGGAAAAGAAATAAAAAGGTGAAATCTGGTTTGTGTGTGTGTGTTCTGAGCTAAGAGTTTTGGGTGTCCCACCTCCTTTGAGGTAACAGGATCTCCCACAGACGGAAGGAGTTAGTAAAGATTTTGATTCATTCAAAACATGCTTATTCCCTTGGTGGCTGGGAAAAGCTAGCATTGTTTGGTGGTATATTTCTCAACTCACTAAAGAGAGCTTTATATTTGCATGCACATACTTAATGGTCCATTAAACAGCCATTCCAAAGGCTATGGTAGGTTGGGTGTAAATTCAGAACTCTCCTGCCCTTATTTAACAGCAAAACTGAATAGCGGTACGTATCTCATTGAAGATCTCTTTTCAGTGAACGCCTCTGCAATGCATAGTTTACTTGGGCAGTGATCAATCTGCCCAGGGAAAATAGCCTCCAGCTAGAATTCAGCAGAGCGGAGGAGCTGGGCCAGAGACTGAGAGGACTGAAGTGGAAACTGTATTCCTCAAGAAGAGAGATGTGCACTCCCATGTTCACTGCAGTATTATTCACAATAGCCAAGATATGGAAACAACCTAAGTTTCCATCAGCAGATGAATGGATAAAGAAGATACAGTATATTATGTATCAATGTATATACACACACACAATGGATTTGGGGGATGAATCAGTGGTTAATTAGGGTTTGTCCTACTAATAGAGGAAGGGGATAATCTGGATTCCAAATTGATCCTCTCCTCTACTGTACAATAACAATAATAGTAATAATTATAACAACTCTGCATTGAGTTGACAAGGGCTTTCCTTATATTATTTCACTTATTTCTTACAACTGCCCTGTGAGGTGGATACACATTACTATTTTATAGATGAAGTAACTAACACCCCAAATCTAGGCAAAATACCTAAGAAGCCAGGTCAAACTGACCAGCCTCCATACACCTGACCACTACTCCCTCCTGCCTCCTATTTGGGCACCAGAAATCTTCTTCCCCCACTGTTGGTAGCTGTTCAAGCACATGTGCCCAAACAGAATTAGAAGGGCCTCACTTACGCACCTCCTCCCAATACCAGCACCTCTGCTCTGATGCAGCTGTGGGTGTGTTACTAGCCCTCTAGGCCTCCGCGTCTGAGACGACCTGAGATGGGTACAGCGTGGGCTCTGGGGACAAGCTGCAAGGCTCAAATGCTGTCTCTGCCACGTACCAAGTATGTGACTGTGGACAAATTCCCCTCTGCTCCTTAGTTTACTTCACCTGTAAAACAGCGTTATAAGAATACCACCCTCATAGGTTTGTTTCAAGGATTAAATGAGGTAATACATGTGAAGAATTTACAATTTTATCTGGCAAATAGCAAGTACTCAATACATGTTAATTATTATTATTTTCCACCAAACACAAGACTCAGTCCCATGGTGCTACAAAAAGGGGCAAGTTACATAGGGAACACTGATTCCTTTATTGGGGGCAACATGGTGCTCCTGTGTGTATCCCCCTTTCTCTGCCTTTGGCTTCTGCTCCTTATTTCTGTGAAAGTTTGCACAGTTCCTGATAGAATAAATGACTTTCCAAGAGACCCATAGAAAGTCAAAGCAAAGCATCTAAAACTATGAACATTTTTCAGTCCTCTAGCCAGGAGATCATAAACTGTTTGCAAAATACAAAATAAAGTTCAGTCGTAATTACAAAAGAGGGGGAGCAGTTTTCAAAAGCACTCTTGTGTCCTGGAGAACTTTCATCTGTTCTTTTTAAAATGGCAGAGCTACTGTCGTTTTGCAGATGCCCAGCTTTGTGATAAATAGATAAGAAGTACATGGTGATAACAACAAGGTAAAGAAATGGAGGGGAGGGGAGAGGGAAGGCTAGTCTGGCTGCTGAGCACCATATTAGATGACCATTAAATTCTCTGATTTTCAATATCATTTGCAATATTGTTGGGGATATAGTTACAGAGGGAAAAAAATCAACATTTTCATTTACATTTATGTTCCAAAAGTTTCTTGGGAGACAGCCCTCAAAACTTTAAAATACTCTATATTTGCATAAGGTAAGATGAGCTGGCTGTTTGTGCCTCTTTCTGTTCAGATCCGCTCCAGTCCTGCCCTTCCTCTCCTCTGTGTTCCAGGAAATCACATCTCCCAGGCTCCTTTGCCCTCTAGCCTGCAGGTCGGCTTGGCCAACAGGAAGCAATGATGGGGGGCTGGATGACAGGCTAAGGAGTGAGGTCAGCGTGTTCATCCCCCTGTCTCTGCCACCAGTGACACTGTCATCAGCACTGACCACTCTCTGCCCTGATTCCAGCTCCCAGCAGGCAGCCCCTCGCTCTGTGGTTCCAGCTTCCACTGCACAGTCCCAGCTTCTTAGCTCTCGTACCACCACCTCCTCTAAGTCCTTCCAGCCCTAGGGGTCTGGTGGTTTCCTGCTGTGGTTAATCTCTGGGTTTGCTCACCATTTCCTGCTGGTCTCCTTGCCCCTTACATCACCTGTGTAAACTGTGTCCAGTATTAAATTCCCTCTGTTTGAAATAGTCACATTGGCTTCTGCGTTCCCTGACTCTGACTGATAACCCTGTATAACCCTTTAATTCAGATGCTACTGGTCAGGGTTTCTCTTGCCACGAGGGTGAAGCATGTACTCTGCTTCCCAGTATGTCCTCCCTTTCATTCTGCATCCACATCCTAACTTAGTGCTTCCTTTCAGGGTCCCAGTCACTCCAGAGTGTCATCACATGAGGATTCGTCCTTTTCCTTACTTTTCTAGCCCGTGCCTTCTCAGAGTGACACACTGGCAAGTAATGAGAAAGTTAACCCACTATCTTGATATCTGACACCTTTCTGTGGAACACTTCCCAGGGTTATTTGCTTAAAGCCACCACCTGTGCCCACAGCCAAAACCCTTCCAGCTAGAGCCTATAATTTTCAGTAACATTTTTGCTATCTTAATTTCCCTTACTCAAAATGTCACGGTAGAGCTCACATCCACTCTCATCCTTGCTCTTATAAGCAACTACTTGCCACCCCTAGTGAATCTGCATAATGATCCCTGGGTTTCTCTCTCTCTTTCAGGCACACATCACCTTCACCTGGATGATTCTGTGAGATTCACCTGCACTTGTCTGTCTGCCTCTAAGTGGTGCCGGCACTCAATCCCACGTAAACTTTAATCCACTTTTATACTATCTTCGCACTTAGCTCTTAATCCTAATCTTCAATTGATCTCCTTATATTGCTTATAAGACAGTTCAAGCAACTCATGACTCTCATGATCAGTCAAACTATACATTCCCAAAAGTGTTCTTACTCTTCCCTTCTGCAATACGTGAAACCTCTCCTCTGAATATCTCAAGTTAGACTTTATGATTTGCTTTTCTGGAAGGCGATCCTCAGGGTAGACATGATAGTCAGTAAACAGTGTATTTGATTTCTGAGTGCTCACACCCCCATTCACAGAGTGTTTACAAGTTCTAAAATTAGTTGTAGTGTTCTGTAACTCCCAGCAGATTTAGAATCTAGCCTTGCCCTGTCTTGAATCTTTTGGGTTCCTGAGAGAACGAGTCAGGTCTGATGAAGAAGGAGGCATGCCTACCAGGGACTGGATTTGGATTAAAAGAATCCATGGTAAACATAATCGTACTTTCTAAATACCCTCTCAATTATTCACCTTCTACATATTCCCTGACCTTTTTTAACATCTTTATTGGAGTATATTTGCTTTACAGTGTTGTGTTAGTTTTTGCTGTATAACAAAGTGAATCAGCTATATGCATAAGTTTATCCCTACATCCCCTCCCTCTTGCGTCTCCCTCCCTCCCATCCTCCTTATCACACCCCTCTAGGTGGTCGCAAAGCAGCGAGCTGATCTCCCTGTGCCAGGCAGCTGCTTCCCACTATCTAGCTATTTTACATCTAGTAGTATATATAAGTCCATGCCACTCTCTCATTTCGTCCCAGCTTACCCTTCTCCTCTTCCCCGTGTCCTCAAGTCCACTCTCTACATCTCTGTCTTTATTCCTGTCCTGCCCCTAGAACCCTTTTTTGGGGGAAAACTGGACAGCTACATGTAAAAGAATGAAATTAGAACACTCCCTAACACCATACACAAAAATAAACTCAAAATGGATTAAAGACCTAAATGTAAGGCCAGACACTCTAAAACTCTTAGAGGAAAACATAGGCAGAACACTCTATGACATAAATCACAGCAAGATCCTTTTTGACCCACCTCCTAGAGGAATGGAAATCAAAACAAAAATAAACAAATGGGACCTAATAAAACTTATTCCCTGACTTCTATATATGAATTAAGCTCTGAGAGGCTCCCTGGGCCAGGAGATAGATATCCCATAACAAATTAGATCCCTTGGGAAATACCAGTCTAGTCTATACAGATCCCATAAGCTACTTCAAAACCAAGAGGACCTTGGAGATGAGGTGAGGCTCATCAAATGGGTTGGAGTTTGTGTTTGCTCAGAACACCATCTGGCCAGTCAACTGCTCTGACATTTAGAAGCATTAAAATTTTGGGCTTTGGTGTTACTGATACCCATAAGAACTTCCCAAAGAACAAGCAAGCCAGCCATTGATATTTATGAGACCTCTATAAAATGATCAAGAAAGAAAATATGTACTTGAACAATTTAATATCATCTGTAAATATCCTGCTAATTTATCTCAACTAATGAGAACTTCCAAAACAGTTTCTAAATCTTTTGCTGAACATGTGTTAAATGTGGGTGGTTATGATAATACAAGATAAATGCAGCTTTTGCTAATTTACTGCCATGAGTTAAAATTTACAATTCTTTCATTAAAAATAACTTAGGGTGCTAAAATCATAGAACATAACCTTATATGAAGAAATACTTAATTTTTTGGTAAAATTCAATATTCTGAGGATTAGTGTAAAAATATTTTAGACGAAAACAGTCATAGAAGTTCTTATAGATGCATGAAACCGTATAATCGTTTGCCTGCAACCGATAGCACCTAAAGGTGGCACAGCCAATTCTGGCTCTCTTCAGGTGAAGGTATTCTTTGGCATTCAGCATTTTCTCTCCCTTCCAGTTTGGGTTGGTCTGTTCCTTCATTTCCCAATACTAAGCCAGGAGAAATGTCTAGAGCAGTGAAAGAGTATAAGTATCAAACAGCTGGATCCTTTACTTTGCTTGTGAGCTCAAAGCTGAATGGTTATAAACTTACATGGTTCTTACAGATGAGTTTACAACATACCTCCCAAATCATCTGCCCCTCCACTGTCTCTTTGAATTCACTCAAATCTGTGTATCTGGAGAGCACACAGGATGAGAATGGCAAAGTAACCAGTGTGATGACCTGGGCTCTTCATGGTACACAAAGTCACTGGAGGAGACTCTGCAAAATCCAAGACACCAAGGTCCCTCCAGTAACCACGATATTCAATTTTCATTGTCAAGTTACAAGCATAGATAGTTCTTGAGAGAAAAGATTAGGTTCAAAAGAAATCTATTAATCTACCTATCCATACATCCTCACTGGAGAAGAAGAATCTATTGATTACTGGAGTCATTTTTATAAATTTAGGCTTGACAGGATAATAAATATTATTAACAAAACTCTACAATTTAGAGGTGACATAAAGACATTTTGATATAACCAAAACATAAGAAATGAGGAAGAAGAAACATAACACAAAAATCCCTACAATTTAAAGGCTACACAAAGAAATTTTGATATAATTAAAACATAAAATAAATGAAGGAGAAGCACGGATGAAATTCATAGCCAAACTCCACACTATAAGTATTTGTTCAGTCATTGAAATGGCTAAAAAAGTTGGATTAAAGTCTTGGGATTTGACAATTATAATAACAGAAAATCGTTAACCCTTTCTGAAATCAGAAGAAAGGGAATCCCAGGATTCATACATATACACATAAAAATGTACATTACTTATCTAGATAATATAAAGCAAAACAACTTTTTTTGTACAATTGCCAATTATTTAAGTCATGTTTTCCTGGCTTTTGTTATTGAGTTAAGCTTTGACACTTCATTCTACTTTGCAATTTTTAATTGCACTTTGGTTTTAATAGGATGATGGGGAGGGTGAAGACAGAGGTAATTATTCCCATGCCCTAAATTATGAGTGTTAACAAGCTCTGTGGAAGAAACAGATTTTGCATTGGGGGATTTTAAAAAAGGTTATTGATTATAATCTTAAATTTTAATGCATTGCAAAGAGAATGGCAATCAATTTGGAGAGAATAAAAATTATTCTAGAAATCACCTGAATGAAACTCATGAAAAGGTCCAAGAAATGCTGAAAAATAAGAGCAATGAGGGAAATAGCCTAAAGAGCTACTAAAATATCGCAAACTAGCTTTTAAAATATATTGTTGAACTAGTAAAGGTATATGCAGGTATATCAATGGAACAGAGTAGAAAGTACAAAAACAAACAAATAAGAATTTAACATATGATGTGGTAACACTTCAGATCAGTGAGGGAAAAAAGGATTGTTCAATAAAATATGTTGAGCTCAGGAGTTGGTTAAGTACATGTGTGTGCGTACGTATATACTTAGATTGCTATACTATACTTTATATCAAATGCCTCCAGGTAAAATAAAAATTTAAGCCATAAAAATTTTTGAAGGAATAGATGTGAATATAATCTTCCTTGATGATGAAACAGACTTCTTTTTTGATGTTTTATATCACTTAATATGTTCTTTTTTCGATTTTATTGAGAAATAATTGACATATAAATCACTGTAGAATTTTAAGGTACACAGCATGATGGCTTGATTTACACAAATTGTGAAATGACTACCACTTAGGTCCAAGCAAACATCCATGTTCTCCTATAAACACACTAAATGAAAAGAAAGGAAAACAGGAAAATATCTTCTCCTTGTGATGAGAACTCAGGATTTACTGTCTTACCTTTCCTATATATCATACAGCAGTGTCCACTATAATCATGTTGTACATTATATCCCTAATACTTATTTATCTTATAACGAGAAGTTTGTACACCTTTTGACCACCTTCCTCCAATTCTTCTCCCCATATCCTCTGCATCTGGTAACCACAAGTCTGATCTCTTTTTCTATGAGTTTGGGGGGTTTTGTTTGTTTGCTTTTCTTTAAGAATCCACATATAAGTGATATCATACAGTATTTTTCTTTCTCTGAGTTATTTCACTTAGCATAATGCCTTCAAGGTCCATCCATGTTGTCACAAATGGTAGAATTTCCTTGTTTTTTATGGCTGAATAATATTCCATTGTATTTATATACCACTTCTTTATCCAATCATCTGCTGATAGACACTTAGGTTGCTTCCATGTCTTGGCTATTGTAAATAGTGTTGCTATGGCTGTAGGGTGAAGATAGCTTATCAAGTTAGTGTTTTGGTTACCTTTGGATACGTTCCCAAAAGTTGAATTGCTGGATCATATGGTAGTTCTATTTTCAATTTTTTGAGGAAACACCATACTGTTTCTATGGTGGCTGTACTAATTTACAATCTCACCAACAGTGCATAAGGGTTCCCCTTTCTCCACATCCACACAAGCATTTGTTATCTTTTTTTTTTCCTGATAGGTGTGAGATGATATCTCACTGGGGTTTTAATTTTAATTTCCCTAATAATTAGCAATGTTGAACATCTTTTCAAGTACCTGTTGGCCATCTGTATTTCTTCTTTGGAAAATATCTTCTGCCCATTTTTTTAATCAGGTGTTTTTCTTTTGCTATTGAGTTGTATGAGCTCTTTATATATTTTGGATATTAACTCTTTATCAGATATACAATTTGCAAATATCTTCTCCCATTCAGAAAGTTCTCTTTTCATTTTGCTGATGGCTTCCTTTGCTGTGCAAAAGATTTTTAGTTTGATGTAGTCCCATTTGTTTATTTTTGTTTTTGTTTCCCTTGCCTAAGGAGACATATCTAAAAACATATGTCTAAGACCAATATCAAAGAGCATACTGCCTAGGTTTTCTTCTGGAAACTTCATGGTTTCAGGCCTTATATTTACGTTTTTAATCCATTTTGGTGAACAGTGTAAGATATGGGTCCAGTTTCATTCTTTTACATGTGAATATTCAATTATCCCACTGCTATTTATTGAAGAGACTGTCTTTTCTCCATTGAGTATTTTTGGCTCCCTTGTCAAATATTAGCTGGCCATATATGCTTAGGCTTATTTCTGAGTTCTTGATTTTGTTCCATTGATCTATTTGTCTGTTTTTATGCTAGTACTATACTGTTTTGATGACTATAGCTTTAGAATATAGCTTGAAATCGTGAAGTGTGATGTCTCCTGCTTTGTTCTTTCTCAGGATTTCTTTGGCTATTCAGGGTCTTTTGTGAATCCATATACATTTTAGGAGTGTTTTTCTACCTCTGTAAATAATGCCGGTATAATCTTGATAGGGGATGCATTGAATCTATAGATGGCTTTTATATATTGACATTTTTATAATATTAATTTTCCTAACCTATGAACACAGGATACCTTCCCATTTACTTCTTTTTCAATTTCTTTCATCAATGTCTTATAGTTTTCTGCATAGAGATCTTTCACCTCCTTAGTTAAATTTATTTCTAAGTATTTTATTGTTTTTGATGCTACTGCAAATGGGATCAATTTTCTTATCCCTTTTTCAGAAAATCTGTTGTTAATATATAGAAATGCTACTAACTATTGTATGCTAATCTTGTATCCCACAAGTTTACTGAATTCATTGATTAGCTCTAACAGTTTTATAGTTGAGTCTATAGGATTTTCTATCAATATATATAAAATTATGTCATCTGCAAATAGAGACAATTTTACTTCTTCCTTTCCAATTCTGATACTTTTATTTCTTTTTCTTTCCTGAATGGTCTTGCTAGAACTTCTAGTACTATGTTGAGCAGGAGTGATGACAGTGGATACCCTCTTGTTCCTAATCTTAGAAGAAAAGCAGAAATGACTTTTTAAGCTTTACAAAATATGGAAACAAACAAAAAAATGTAGATTTGACTACATGAAAATGTAGAACTTCTCTACTACAAGGACCATTATAATTTTCTTTTAAAAAAAGGAAAAATGGGGGCATAAACATTTGCAATATATATGACAGACCTCAATTCTGTCTGAATCTATATGTACATATATATTTATGAAACAAGTAACATCTAGGGAATAGCAAGACAATGCATTTTGCCCTGTGTAATCTCTGATTTGCAGTTGCCCTGAGGTGCCCGTTCTAATTGCCATGACCAGTGGATTCAGCCTAAGGGTTTTTTCCATGCTTGAAACTCACTGTTCCCAGGAACAGAATGTGGCTCAAGGGAGAGTTCCAGCTAGACAGGAAGAGAAAGAAGAAAACATACCAATTCTACCCTAGTAGATATGGAAAAGAGAAAAGCAGGAGAAGTAAAGAATCAGATAAAAGTATCCTAGCCCGGGCTTCCCTGGTGGCGCAGTGGTTGAGAGTCCACCTGCCGATGCAGGGGACATGGGTTCGTGCTCCGGTCTGGGAAAATCCCACATGCCGCGGAGCGGCTGGGCCCGTGAGCCATGGCCGCTGAGCCTGCGTGTCCGGAGCCTGTGCTCCGCAACGGGAGAGGCCACAACAGTGAGAGACCCACGTACTGCAAAAAAACAAACAAACAAAAAAACAAAAAACAAAAATTATCCTAGCCCTTCCCTCCTGAACCAAAACCAACATAGGAAAGGGGATTTAGGAAGATGAAGAGAAAAAGCTGTAAGGAGGAGAGACTTGTGCCCCACTCCCAATTCGAAACTCCGAAAAAGAAAGTAAAATGGCCACCTGAAGTAGAAAGAGAAAGGGCCTGAGTTAACACTTTCAGCCTCCCTTGGCTCTTTCTAAGTATGACATGTTTCTAAGGCTGAAGCGTGCGGAAGCTAAGCCAGAGCTAGCTGGACGGTGACAAGGCTCTAGCTGAGAAGCCAAGGGAATCACCAGGCCCTGACTAAGCCAAGAGAGCAGCTCCAGCCTCAGTAGAAGATGCCACCAGAGCTAAATAACCAGACAGAGAGCAAACTTCACAGAGAACTACTCAAACACCTCTGTACCCTTTATCAAAGGACCCCCACCCTGCAAGGGATCACATAAGTGCCCATCCTCACCAAAACACAAACATAATTAGATATTACCTTGTTGAAGGAGACAGAAGGAAAGTATGTCTTCAAGTCTTTATATTTACTTGAGAGTGAGCTGTCTAAAGAATAAGTTCTGTTTCAAGAAGAACTACCTAAGATTCATTCAGGGACAATTTTAAGTTCTTCCTCTCCACCACTTCCACCATCACCCTCCTCCAGGATTGGGGCTCATGAAAAGGATTGCACTAGTTATAGAAAATTAATAAACTAAATTTCTTTTCTTTCTGGATAGCACTGAGGAAGTCTGTGACTCTCCTACATCTATAAAAGGCTCTTTTAAAGCAATAAGAAGAAGAATCAGCTGAGAACATAGCTAAGTCACTCACAAAAAAGGAAATTAAAAGCCTAACATGACACCAAGAGTAAACTCTAGTGTAAACTATGGACCCTGGGTGATGATGATGTGTCACTGTAGGTTTGTCAATTGTAACAAATGTACCACTCTAGTCGTAGATGTTGATCGTGAGTGAGGTTACACATGCGTGGAGACAGGGATATGTGGGAAATCTCTTCCTCTCAATCGCACTGTGAACCTAAAACTGCTCTTAAGAAATTAAGTCTATATATTAAAAACCCTACCCTAATAAAATATTCACCCTCACTAATAATTTTAAAAGGAAGATACATTAAAGCAACATGCCGTTTGTATCTATCAAACGTTACATCTAGTTTTTTAAATGCTCTCTGTTGGCGAAGGTGCAGGGTCGCTCACTCTGGTATAAACTGGAGACAACTTAACAGTATATTTAAAAAGCTTTAAAATTCCTTTTCTGGTGTTTGTCCCCTCAAAACAATTAAGGAGCCATGTGAGCACCTGTTCATGAGACCTTCTTTCACCATCCTTTATAGCAATGAAAACATGGAAACAAGAAGTAGCTGGAAAAATACAGGTCACTAACTAGGATAATAAAGATTAAATATCATGGAAGTATAGCTATTGGCAAGAAGAGTTTCACAATATATTGTCATGGGGAGTAAGTTACAGAAAGTTACAGAAAACTATGGTTTTCAGAAAGTTACAGAAAAGTATGGACTTAAGGAAAAAAACATTTAAAGCCAGATGGATGGATGGATGGATGGATGGATGGATGTAAGGCAAAACAGGATATCAATGGATTAAGACTTTTTTATATAATGGAAGAAGTGATATTTTAAAATTACTAGCAATTTTTAATTTTTAGTGGTGATGATATTTTTCCTTTGATTGTTCTGGAGGGAACCACTTTGGGAAGCTCTCTTAATCACGAGAATCACTGAAACAGTAATGGCTAACATTGAGTACTCACTAGGTATCAGGAACAATGTTAAGCAGGTATTCGTGAGTTTAGTCCTCATGACTACATATGAGAAAGGTACAATTATTATCAGCCTCGTATTACTGATGGGGACACCAAGGCATAGAGCTCTTGGGTAAATTTCACAAGGTCATCAGCCAGAAAATAATGGGACAGCGGTTCAAATGTAAGTTATCTAGATATAGTGGCTGTTTATTTAACCATTATGCACAGACCTTCCCTAGCAGAAGGGTCACTGCAAGACCAGTACCTATCAATGTTCAAAGGAAAGAATGATAATTAGTTATATTTGACATGACAAGGCCCATCTTTTAGGTGCTGTTGATGGGTGAGCCCCTTCCCCCTCCCCAGATACCCCCCCCCCTCAAATACATCTCAAAATTTACATAGAAGTCAAGATGACTTCTAGAAGAAAAAGTATAAAGATCGATTTTTTCTGAGACTCAAATATCAGCTCTTCTGAGCCAGGGGATCCCTGGCTGAGGCCTGACTAGAGGGAAAAAAAAAATTGGAATCGGGGAAAAAAAAAACCCTAAGCAGCTACAGCCAGCGAGTCTGGACTGGCGGTCCTCTGTCGGCACTCAACTTAGGCCAGCAGAAGAGAGTTGGTTTTGAGAGCAATGCAAAGTGAATGCCTGATCCAGTCACCTGAGTATACCTGGGAGTGTACCTCGAGAAAAAATAATAACCATGTGTGGGTCAAAATCTGATTACTGAGAGCTCTAATTCTGGACCTTAAATTAACAGTTTGGGAGAGGTGTGTCCATGACTGAACACCTAGGAAAGGCATCTCCTCTCCTGCATGGCAAAGGATTTGCTCTGGGGAGTAGAAACAGTGAGGCAAATGGGGCATGCTGGAAGTGGTCCAGGACTGCATTAAGGTGAGGTACACCAGAGGAATCCTCTGGCTTGAGTTAGAAAGCTTGGAATTCTTGGCCACGTCATTTAAAATACTAAGGGGAAAGTAAAGACCAGTGTTCCATAATTTGGGGCATATGGGGGATTGGAAGTGTTATAAATTTAATATTGGAGAAAACAGGGCCTCACTTTGATGTCACAGACTTGTCAGTTTTGAAGACATCTGGTTTGCGTATCTATCTGTGTTTGTGAGTTGGGTGACAGGTTGCGGGGAAGGGGAGGTTGTCTTTTGGTGTGTGCAAAACCCTATATGAAAGAAGAAATACCAATGCATTGGACTTCCCTGGTGGCGCAGTGGTTAAGAATCCACCTGCCAACGCAGGGGACACAGGTTCGAGCCCTGGGCCGGAAAGATCCCACGTGCCGCAGAGCATAAGCCCGTGCGCCTAGAGCCCATGCTCTGCAACAAGAGAAGCCACCACAAATAAGAATTCCACGCACTGCAGCAAAGAGTAGCCCCCGCTCGCCACAACTAGAAAAAGCCTGCATGCAGCAACGAAGACCCAACGCAGTCAAAAAAAATAAATAAATAAGTCACTTAAGAAAAAAAAACAAAAAGAAATACCAATGCATTAAGCATAGCTGTTTTGGGGTAGGGGGTATTCTTATTTCAAATGTTCTTCTTTGTCTATATTTTCTGGCATCAAATACTGAGTTTTCAACAATCAAAAAAAGCAACTTTATTTTAGGAAAAATAATCTTAACTGAAATTCCAGTTAATGTTGATCTCGCTGATATTTAATTTTTTCCCACGATATTTAATAAAAGCAAGCACTTGGTGACTCATGCCTTACCCAAAATGAACACATTTTAATTTATACTTTGACAAGATTCATAATTGCAATGATCTTTTATTCTTTAGCTCAGATGAATATCTCCATTCGATGAATATGGCAGAGAAAATTCACAGAATTTTCTGTAAAAGAAACATGTTTGGAGATGAAACATGAAATACTGTTCAGGTCATTAAAGTTTTATGATTTGGAGCTTGTGTTATACCCCAGGTGACAGGTGACAAAACAGAAAGATTAAATCAGATACGTGAGACAACACAATTAAATGCTGGGCTGCAAAATGACCTATAGCTTTCTCAAGACATTAAGCTGTTGGCAAACAACCACGTTCCTATATGTGCAAAGCAATGAATGTAAAAGAGAAATTTTATTCATGATACAATTTAGTGATAAGGACTTCTTTTCTTTATTCTCAAAGGAAAATGTGAAAAAGAGTTTAATCATTTATCAATTGTAAATATAGTGAACTTCTGTTGTCTCCAAGTTTTCTCTGCAGTGCCTACCAGTGTCAACACCTTTGACACTCAATGGCTGCATTCTTTTATTTCCCCTTTAACCATATAGCTATCAGGACTTGATGTATCCTATGATATCACTGTCTTGGGAGCTGGTTAGTGGAATCCATAGGATACGTTCCAAATAACCATGCTGGAAGGGTTTTCAGAAGGAATTCCAGAATTATGAGCTTTCACAACCAAAGGGACTTGAAAGATGAACTAACCCACATCTGTCATTTTACAGTTGAAGAAACAACTGGGGACCTGGACAGTTCAAGGGTCACAAAGCTAATGAAAGGCAATGCCAAGACTAGAATGCAGACCTTGTCTCTGAACTAGTACATCTTTTTAAAACCTTCAAGTTTAAAAAGGTGCAAGGAAGATTGCACCTTCTTGGATTCAAAGGTATTAAGAACCATTCTTCTTTCCCTTAAGATTTCACTACTAAACTATTTTTTTGAAACAAAATTCCTGGTATATATTTCTATTCATTGAATCACTCAATAATATTGGTTCTTCTCATGGGCCAGGTATTATTTTGATTTTATGTTTAAGCAATGGGTCAGGGTTCTTCAGAGAAACAGAACCAACAGGATGTGTGTATATAGAGAGAGATTTATTTTAAGGAATTTGTTCATACAGCTGTAGAGGCCTGACAAGCCCCAAATGTGATGGAGTAGGAGACTCATGGAAGAGTTGCAGTTCGAATCCACAGGCAGCCTGCTGGCAGAATTCCCTCTTGTTCAGGGAGGTCACTCTTTTAAGGCCTTCAGGTGATTGGATGAGACCCATCCACATTATGGAGAGTAATTTACTTTACTAAAAGTCCACAGATTTAGATGTTAATCTTATCTAAAAAAAACACCTTCATAGAAACATTCAGAATAACATTTGATCAAATGTCTGGGAACCATGGTCCCATCAAGTTGACACATAAAATTAACCACTGCAAACAAGGTCACCAATTAGGTTACGAGTTATCTTTAAAATGAAGTCAGGTTTGGCTTTAAATCCCAAGAACAAGTTTCTAGTTCCTTTATCACTGAAGATGCCTGACTGGACAACTAATTGGTAGGCTCGTTCTCTTGGGCCCAGCAACACCTAAAAGGATTAATTTAATTAATTAATTAATGAAAAGGATTAGTCACTTTCATGTACACAGAAGAGTCCTAAAGAGCTGTAAATTTCCTTTAATCTGTCTTGCCACAAACTTCAGGAAAATCCAGAGAACCATGGAAATTGGATGTGAAGTGTCAACACTCAGGTATCCCATCTTAAGCAGCAGGGGTAAATTATAATCCAGCAGACCTAGTATAAAGCACCTTCTCAATGAGAGATAAAGTGATTTGGTGACTCCTCACTCCCAAACCAGAGTTAATCCTTGCATGGAAATTAGACATCCACAATGCCTGAGAGCACGTCTGCTTAGTGTCTTCCAAAAGGCTTGAAAGTTTGAGATGAAATACCCAGTAGTGCTCAAGAACTTGATAAGAAAGTAGGGGGAAGGAGGAGAGGCCAGGGATGAAGGTCTCCTTTGAGCAGTCTTGGTTTGTTTGACATATAGGCAAGTATGGTCATTATTGCAGTCCATCTGAGGCCGGAAGGCAGCATGCTTCAGATAATGGACAACCACTACGGAAGAGAGTGAAAAAGATGTGTGTTTCTCTCCTTCTGCCTCCATCCACACATAAAGAAAAGACTGAGATTCTAACCTCAAACCCAAATATTATATTATAGCAGGTCAATTACAACGTTCTTTTAGAAGGGGTATGTTTGTGCAAAATATGAATTGCTCATCTCTATCACCTACTTTAGCCTACGGAAGTGAAAATTTGAGTTTAATTCCTAAGTAATAAATCATATTCACCTTCAGAATATGACCTTTACTAAATATAAACCACATATTAAATGAAATTATATTTCAAGATGTTTCTAGACTTTTGGAAATGCTAACTGAACACAGATCGATTTTTGGTTTCATACCCAGGTAAGAATAATCTTTCCCCCTGGCTTTGAGGAACACAGCAGGTCATCCTGTTCAATATAGCCCTTAAGCAACATAAAAGGGTCATTATTCCCACTACATTCCTTTGGTTTTTTTCAAGTTTATCAGAACCAAGATAGCTTAAGTGTCATATCATCACTTAGAGAATTAGCAGTATAATAAAACAATTAGTTCTTCAAAATGACTTGTTGAAATAGCTTATCTTTCTTGATGATGTCTATTCAGTCATGAAAAAAGACTAGGATAACTAGATGTTTTTATTGCAAAAGATGTCAAGATGAATAACAAACTGAGTTAGCAGAAAGTATTAATACTCAGAAAAAATTCCTAAATTCTTTAGAAAGTTTGAATGTCTCAAACATCAGCTGGTGATTCTTGAAAAAAATATGTATTTCTAGTAGACAATATTTTTTACTTTTCAAATCAAAAGATAGACATTAAAATAATTTAGTTTTGAAGTCTTTCAGTCTTGTCAGAAGCAAGTTCATAGACTCAATTCTCATGCATTCAATAGGCATAATGTTTTTGTCACAATTCATTTTCATTGGCATAAACATGTACTTCAAAATTTCCTCTTATTTTTTCTTGGAATATTATGGCACAACGTCTCAGAAATATTCTAATTTTATCACTTTATTCTTAGCAATTTAATCAGGACCATCTAGAATTAATATTTCTTATTTTAAACTTGAATGAAGAAGATAATAGATCTCTAAGAGTATTTACGCTTTGTTCATATATATCCATTAGTAGAATAAAGCCTATTTGCATTGAAGTCTTCCTTTAAAAGTCTGGACAGTAACTGAACACATCACTGACAAAAATATCAATTATTATAATTGGGGCTCAGTGGTTAAGACTGTAATAAACATTATAAAGGATTCTCCCTGTTTAAGGAACAATGTACATAAACACAAAGGAAAGTTTGTCTATGTAGATAACAAAAGATGCATCTATTTTAAATAATTTTTGGATTCCGATCTCAAAAATAGTGATTGCAATAATGTTTTTTAGTTTCTTTTCGTTTGAGATGTATATAAATTGAGCTAGGCTAAAACTTCACTTGAGCCAATGTCAATAAACTGAATAAGAAAAATTGCCATAAATTCTTTCTCCTTTTAATGTTTTGAATTTAAAAAAATTACTTGAGGGCTTTCCTGGTGGTGCAGTGGTTGGGAGTCTGCCTGCTAATGCAGGGGACACGGGTTCGAGCCCTGGTCTGGGAGGATCCCACATGCTGCGGAGCGAGGCCCGTGAGTCACAACTACTGAGCCTGCATGTCTGGAGCCTGTGCTCCGCAACAAGAGAGGCTGTGATAGTGAGAGGCCCACGCACCGCGATTAAGAGTGGCCCCCGCTTGCCACAACTAGAGAAAGCCCTCGCACAGAAACAAAGACCCAACACAGCAAAAATAAATTAATTAATAAACTCCTACCCCCAACATCTCCTTTAAAAAAAAAAAATTACTTGAAGAAGAATCTGAGATAAAACTAGAAATTCTGGTGTGCAAGATTTGGCATTCATGTAACTTCAGCAATTGTATAACAAGAGTTAAAGTTTTCCTCTGTGCCTCAGGAGTGGCACTGAAGAATCATCCCCAAAATTAAAATACCACATGCTTGATGTGTTATCATGCTCTAATCCCTTTCCAATCGAGATTGCACAGTTAAGTAGTCCTTCAAAAAGTATTTGTAAGTACACTTATATGTGTTTAAGCCTTCATTCTTCTTTTTTTTAATTTACGTATTTAATTTATTTATTTTTGGCTGCGTTGGGTCTTCGTTGCTGCTCACGGGCTTTCTCTAGTTGCAGTGAGCGGGGTCTACGTTGTGGTGCACGGGCCTCTCATTGCGGCAACTTCTCTTGTTGCACAGCATGGGCTTCAGTAGTTGTGGCTCGCGGGCTCTAGAGCACAGGCTCAGTAGCTGTGGCGCACGGGTTTAGTTGCTCCGAGGCATGTGGGATCTTCCCAGACCAGGGCTCAAACCTGTGTCCCCTGCATTGGCAGGCAGATTCTTAACCACTGTGCCACCAGGGAAGCCCAAGCCTTTATTCTTAAAATACACACACACACAGGCACACACAACCTCACAGTCCCATAACCTGACAATCCTCTTCAGTTACTGCCCTTTCTAGCCAAAATTAGAGTTGTCAGTATCTTAACATTTTCTCTTCATCACAATGCAATCTGATTTCTGCCCCACATTTTAATCATAATTCTCACCAATTTTTACCAAGTTCTTTGTTTCTAACTCCAAGAAAACATTTTAGTGCTTATTTGACTTGATTTCAATGTTTGGCACCACTGACCACTTCCTCCTGCTAGGGCACTTGACTTCCAAGACCACATATTCTACTGGATTATCCCATCTATCCAGCCATTTATCAGTCTTGTTGATATACTTCTGTGTCTCATGTCTGCATATGAAATCCTGAAGTACTTCATTATTTTTTCCTTCTCATTTTATACTGTTAGTCATAGTTTTTATCATATGCTGATCATTCCCAAATTAACATGTTCTGCTCTCCAAATATGTCCAATTGCCTACTCTAAAATTCCAATTAAAGTCTCACAGACACCTCATATACATTCCCAAAATATCATCTCCCTACAAATAATTCTGTTCCTCCTCTTATACTGCCCATCTCAAGGCAACAGAAAAGCACAAGCTCAAAACCCAGATGCCATCTTTTACTTTCACTCCCCATCAACCCCACACACTTAGCTTTTTCTGGCCCCCTACTTAAAATCCCACCCTCTTAATATGACCTATCTTGTTTCTGTTCTTACGTTTTCTCCATAGTATTTTGCAGCGTCTAACATACCAAATATTTACCGATTCATCTTGTCTATTATCTGTTTTCTTTCTCTAAAGTATAAATAAGTTCTGTGAGTTCAGAGATTTTTTTCTTGGTCTCGTTTATAGCTGAAATAGTATCTACGCATAGTAAACTCTAAAAACATGAAGTTCTTATCAGCACTATTTCTAGGTTTGCATTTATTGACTCATCATTTGATTATCAGGTGCTTTTCCTACTTAGTTGAATGTGTAGTAATTTTTTACTGAATGCTGAACATTGTGGGGAATATACTGTAGGGACCCTGCATGATGTTGTCTTCTAAAAAATGGTTGAGTTTTGTTATGGAAGGTAGTTAAGTTACTACAGATTTACCTTATCTTGTTGAGGCCCGGTTTTGTGCTTTGTTAGGTTTTTATTTACTCCTAAGACATGATACTTACTCCAACAGTGTGGCCTTTCTGTGATCTGATTAAATGCCCAAGAGTTTCCCTCTGGCTGGGCTTGCACTCTAACATCTCCACTGCTATGGAATATCTGCTTAGCTCACAGCTTTCTGGAAGAGGCTCTCTTCCAGACCTCCTGTTGTTTCATCCTACATTTGTGTAGTCCAGGGGTTGAGCGAAGACCTAAGAAAAATTTCCACCCAGATGTCTTGGCTTTCTTCTCTGCAGGTCCTCCGTTTTTGGTGTCCTGAACCTAAACGTCAGCCAACTTAGCAGCCACAAACTCATCCTTCATTGGGCAAAACTGATGCTCTCTACTTGGGTTCTCTCTCCTTACACAATAGTCTGGAAACTGTTCTTTGAGAGAAAGCCTGTGTGAATCTGGGGCTTACTGCATTTGTTTCCCCTTTCCCAAGGGCTGCAGCCCAGCAGTGAGCTGTTATCCAATGCCAGCAAATAATATTTTATATTATTTTCCCATGTTTCATAGTTATTTACAGTGGGAAGGTATGTCTAATACCAGTTACTCCATGATGTGCAGCTACAGAAATCCAACAAATATTTTTTGAATGAATCAATCTTCAAACCTACTGATTCTATCTCCTTAACATTCCTTGAATCCACCTTTTCTCTTACCCTATTGCCTCTCCCTTAGTTTCAGCCACCATCAGCTCTAGCCTAGTTTATTGTTACAGTGCTCTGACTGATCTCTTTGTCTACAGTTCTGCCCCACTCCGAAACATCTGCCACACTCCAGTTGTTTTGTATTATCTTTTTTTTAACGTTAATATTACACGTTACTCCTCTGTGGAAAACCCTCCAATGCGTCTTCATTGTCTTAGGGATCAAACCCAAACTCCCTGGGCTCTTTCATAGACTCCTATCTCCCTGCTGCCATCCCCCCACCCCTCCACCCCAAAATATTGTAAGTTACCTTCAGTTCCTGTACATTCACGGTTCTTTCTCACCTCCAGGTTCTTGCACATGCTGCTTTATCCTGCCTGGCACAGTCCCATATTCTGACTAATTCCAGTAATCCACGCACATGCCACGTCTTCTGGGAAGTCTGCAACAATTTCCCTGAACTGGATTAAGTGTCCCGCGTGTGCTCATTTTGCACACCGCACTTTTCCCAATCATCATCTGTATTGCACAGTTTTATGGTTATCTATTTACTTTTTTGTACTCCCATTAGACTTCTTGAGGCAAACCCTATGTGTTACTCACTGTTCTATTCCTACTTACTAGATTACTGAATAAATATTTCTTGGATTAATGCACAGTAATTTTTAGCAATTTGCTTCACAAGAATATATTCCTCTCAGTCAATTATATGTCCCCATTCTGTGCAATAAACAATACATGAATACACCTACCTCCAAGAGTCAGAAAACAGAAGTCAAGGGACACATGTTAATGAGAGTATGACACTAAAATTTTACAAAACAAAAGAAAAAGCCTTGGTTATATCTATGTCAGATACCTGAACATATGAAAACCTCTATATTTTGGTTTTGTGTTGTTTGGACAAAGTAAACACAATTTTAAGGAATTATCCATTCAAGCTGTAATGCAACTGCTAAAGTCTCTACAGTTATGCTAATTCCTAGGATCTTAAGATCACTGCATGTTAGTTAGAAAGGAGACTTTAGAACTATCTCATCCTCTTCATTTCATAGAGCTGAGTTTGAAGGAAATAAAGTGACTTGTCTGAGTTCCCACAGTTAGTCAAAGGTAGTACTATAAACCAAGTCTTCTGTATCCCCTCAATTGTCTTCAAATTTATTATGTTCTGTATGAAAGAAACATTGACCATCACCAACATTTACTGAAGTCCTGGTATGTGTCAAGGGAAACAACTCCCTCCTCACCCCACATTCATCTCTTATCTTAGGACCCAGTTAGTTAACTATGAAAAAAGTCACCACAAACACAGTAGAGGAACTGAAGATGGGGTGGGGTCAGAAAGAAGGGCCTCTCATGAGGTGTCAAGGACTATGAGAACATGACCACTTGCTGTCAACTTACAGTTAGTTCATAATCTAATAATAAATAATTTGGAATTTAATCCCAAACTCTCTAACAAGTGACTTTTCCTTAAGACAGAGTTTCTTACTTGGTTTCTATTGGATTTTAATGAATAACACGTGCGGCAGTCAAAGATATGTGTTTAAATGAAACTGGGAAGAAAAATATCATTGACTTTTTTCCATCAAGTAGTGATACTGAAAGCCACAAGATGATAAAGATTAGTAACTCCTATGCTCTGAACATAGTCAACAAGTGCTTTTCAGTGGCCTTAAGTCCATTTTGGAACTAGGTGGGGCAACTCAGAAATAAAAAAGCAAATGAGTTTTTGTTCTGTTTTTAATAAATGACTGGCCAAAATAAAATACAATCTGGGAATTAGTTATATTTCAATAATGTTTCTTATTACTGTGATTCAGAGATCTAGATGCTTTAAAAATCATCTGTTAGAAGATGTCTCATATCATGGCATTTATGTTACTTTTGGAAAAAATCTGACTGATAAATTGAGTTATTATACATATTTTCTGGTCCTGCTGTATACTCTCCCTGTGGAGCTGCTCCTGTTTTTCTCTCCCAACATACCTATAAGCAGCATTGAATTAACCTATACTTTATAAACATGGACAGTTAGGTATTTGGGGGTTCACACTCTTCACCTAGCATTGCAAAAGCATTTAGCACCAGCCTCAGAACAGAAGTAGAATCTTAGATCAGGCTCATAGAATCAACCCATCTGAAAACAGATATCTACTTGAAAGTAACAGGACTGCCAGCATGGGGGTCTGCCCAATGGACAGCAGCAGTTATTAAGCGCTTTTGATGTGCAGAAACTAATCACTTTATAAGCATTAATCAATTTGTCATTATCCCCATCTTACAGATGAGGAAACTAAGGCATACAGAGCTTAGCAGCTTGTCTGAGATTTAAAGCAAGCAAGTAGTAGAGCTAAGACTTAAAGCCAGGAAGTCTGGCTCCAGAATCCTTACTCTTAATCACTATCCTGATATACTTGTCCACAGACCCTACCTTTCTATTTCACCCCACAAATGTTACCTTAATGAGAGAACAAGTTCTTTCTCAATTTCCATTTGATCTTTGCCCTCTTTACCAAGGACCATGAAAACAGTTGAAAAATTTTACTTATATTAAAATGAGTTCACTTAGGGTAGCAAGGACTCTAAAACTCAAGGCTAGCAATTATGCAAGCGGGGGACCTTACAGGAAATGTTTATTTGTCCCAAGGGAGTCATTACAGACTCCTAGCCTTAGAAAGTGATACAGTATATGCTTTTGAGGGTTCAACATAACCCACGTGTCAGATGCCCTAGCCAATATTCACCAGAGAATTCCATGTTTCTAAGGCCATGTACTCATGTTTTAAAATGTACTGAAAGATATTAACATCATGATAATGCCAAAAATCAAGTTCCAAATACTTAGCCCAAACACATGGCTTTCATCAGCTCCACAAAGCTCAAGAGATACTTTATCAGCCACTGATCAAAGGAAGCAGCAGGAACTGATACAAACACAAGTCAGGACACGTGCAGTGTCCTCCAATCAAGCACACCCCAGGGCCTCGTCTCCAGGGATAGAGACAGCAGCACATCAGCATTCTGTTGTAGTAGACCAATGAATGGAAGTCTCTTTAAAGGCAAAGCCCAGAATACATCAAGCTGAAAACCAGATCCTGATTTAGCATGACGATGCCCTCACTTGGGTATGTATGGCTGTAAGGGATATCTTACTCATATGAAGGTCCTGTCAATTTGCTTTCAAACGTGAGCGGACTAAAGCACAAGTGCATGACTTCTCAAGTGTGCTTAGCTCTGCACAGATAAAACTGCTTTATTTGGAATCACAGCAAAGGAAGGGGAAACGGCATCTGCAAACCATGAAGCTTATTAAACAAATTTGTTTCCCAAGTGCTTGAGGTACTCTCAGTCCTAATTAATGTCTCCTGCAAATGCACCCTCATAGCTAACGTTCACTTTCCTAATCTAAGCCATATGTTCCTTCCATCGTTTTAATGATATAAATGGAAATTGGTGTTTTTCACTGAATATTTCTATTACAAAAACGTTCTTTCCAGGCTGATGCTCTGTGCTGAAATCCGTGGATAAGAATCCCTCTCTGGAAACAGTTTCCCTGTTTTTTTTTCTCTTCTTATTACCCATAGGCAGAGATGAAGTCGTACATGTGATTTTTAAATGTTGCATGAAGTATTTTGCCTGTACTAGAAACAAGTTTGTACAAGGGCAGAACCTGTCACATAAAAAAAAAAAAAACAGGTAAATTGAAATTGAAAAGGGGATAGCTGAGTCCAATATATAGCCTGTACAGTTGAAGTATAGTCATCACACCTTTCATAAGAAGAGAAGTTTACAGTTTACAGTGAGGTTCAGAAAATGACTTGCTTTTTTTCAGAAGCTAATGGCTTAAGTCAAATTCCTTGACCTTCTCCAGCTACTACTCTATATCTGTTTTCATTTTAAGAAGCACTCTTTACGTACGTGACTGCAGGAAAGAGAGATGTATAGATGTATGAGATCTCAGAGTTGGAAGAGACCCTAGCCATCACCCCATCAAGTGACTGGTGAGCCTCACTGTGTATCCCAAACCCCTGGTGAGCTTGGAGACTGGTTCTGCCCCAGAGAGATTATAATTCAGTTGACCCGAGGTGGACCTGATAGAGCCAGATACACTATTTTTCCACAGCACTCCCGGTGATTCTAATGGCCACCTTGAAGCAGTGATCTTGTCCACCCACCTCTCTGGGAGCCAGTGGTATTAAACGTTTTATTCGATGTCCATATACAGTTGTCTGTGGCAGAGAACAAACTATAAGCTCAAGCTCTAGACCTCCACACCTGTACATTTTCCTCTACCTTGTATTATAGACCTCTTATTCTGTGCTTTGAAAAAATTAAAATCAATTTGATGACAGAAATATCTTTAAAAACAAAGCAAAACCTGATCTACTCTCCCACTCTCCCCTTTTCAAGGGTTTTTTCCCTATCTTCTATTTTTCTGTTATTGCACTCTCTCCTGAATGCCAGCTATAAATTGATGTCACTATATAACTCCAGATTTAAAACGAAACTATTAGTAGGCCATTCCAGAACCACCCAAAAAAGTACTACTTTTAACAGTGCAAAACACAAAGAAATAACTCCTACTTGTTCCAGTATTAAAATCATAACAAGAGCAGCCAAGTAAGTGTGCCAGGCCCTGTCCTTCGAGCGTCTGACCTGGATCATCTCACTGCATCCTCGTAACAACTTTCTGAGGTCAGTAGATTATTACTCCCACTCTACAAATAAGAAAACTGAGCCACCGAAGTTCAAGTAATTTCCCCAGGTAAATTCCCCCAATTTAAGTAATTCTGCATGGCTACGAACTGGTAGTCACTCAGTTTAATCTCAAAACTCACGGTGTGAAACTGTCCTTCAAAAGTTGCTTTCTAATCACGATCACCTAATATTTATAAAGCGTTTTTAAAAGAATACTTTACTCATCTCTCATACAATCTCATTTAAATTTTACAGGATTGACTGGTATCACCATTTGGTTGAAGAGAAACCAAGGCTTGGAAAATACCCAATGTCCTCACAGGCAGAAGGTGGCCAAACCCAAATCTGAGCCTTCATGACATGTGCAGTGCTGCACTCAACCCACCACACACTGCTTTACATCTAAACATTGTTTCGTGGCTCTGATGAGCATTTCGTATGACAGCCCTGCTAGGAAAATAGTATAAAACTGACTATAAAAGGCCAAAAGATGAACGCCTCGCTGTTCAGATTAAATTGATTGTACCGAAATTCACTGGTACATAGGAAACAAAATAAATTGCAGCAAACCTCCCTGAACATTTTTGTTGTGCATCCTTTTACTTTTATTCACATAATCTGTGTTTACTGAGCTGGGGGAAAGGATGCATGGGCTATTTTTATTCGGAGAAAGGCGACAACACCAGCCAAGCAGAAGGACCCATCCATGACCAGAATGCAATGGCCTTCATTATCCTCCAACTCCTCCTAAATGACTCACAGAGAGCTGGCAGATGGTGTTTTCTCTCACCCCTTGCCTTGCACTTATTTAATTATTTTAACTTAGTTTTTGTTCTGCTACCATGATGCCTAATAGGCAGCCATATTTGGGGAGTTGGTTTCTTCTTCTAATATTGACCAGTGCTTTTGGAAAATTTCTCAGGCTCTAAATTCTGGATCAAGTGAGGGTAGAGAATAAAGATGACAAAAACTTACCGTTAACAAGTAACACTTACTGGGCACATACAATTTGCCAGATACAGTGAGCCAGTGAATTTGCATGCACTCCTCATTTAATCATCCAAACACCCACAAATGGAGAAGCTGGTGTTTAGAGAGGTTAAGAAACCTACTCCTACAGCTAGTTAAGTGGACACAGAGAACCTGAACCAAGCCCCTACTGTTTAAGTTATTTTTTTATTGAAGTAACATTGGTTTATAAAATGTTTCAAGTGTACAACATACTTCTACTTATATGTACACTACAGTGTGCTCATCACCAAAATTTTAGTTTCATCCGTCACCATACAACTGACCCTCTTCAGGTCCTTCCCCTCTGGTAACCACTACTCTGTTCTCTGTATCTACGTGTGTGTGTTTCTTTGTTTGGTTTAGTCTGTTCATTTATTTATTATGTTCCACGTATGAGTAAAATATTTTAGTATTTGTCTCTCTCTCACTTATTTTATCAGCATAATACCCTCAAGTTTCATCCGTGTTGTTGCAAATGGCAAGATTTCATCTTTTTATATGGCTGAGTAATATTCCATTGTGTGTATATGTAATATACCATATATCTTCTTTATCCATTCATTTGTTGATGGCCACTTAGGTTGTTTCTGTATCTTGGCTACTGTAAATAATACTGCAGTGAACATAGTGGTGCATGTATTTTTTGAAGTAATGTTTTTGTATTCTTTGGATAAATACCCAGAAGTGGGACAGCTGGATCATATGGTAGATCTATTCTTGATTTTTCTGAGGAATCAACATACTGTTTTCCACAGTAGCTGCAGCAATTTGCATTCCTACCAATAGTGTACAAATGTTCTCTTTTCCCCACATTCTTGCAAACACTTGTTATTTCTTGCCTATTTGATAACAGCCGTTTTAACAGCATAGAGGTAATATTCCATTGTAGCTTTGATTTGCATTTCCCTAATAATTAGTGATGTTGAACATCTTTTCACATGCCTGTTTGCAATCTGTATGTCTTCCTTGGAAAAATGCCTATTCAGCTCCTCTGTCCATTTTTTTAATTGGGTAGCTTGTTTTTTGTCACTGTTGAGTTGTATGAGTTCTTTATATATATATATATTTTTTAAATTCTTTAGACTTATTTATTTTTATTTCTCTTTGGCCGTGTTGGGTCTTCTTTTCTGCTCGTGGGCTTTCTCTAGTTGCAGCAAGTAGCTGCAGAGTAGCTCTAGGGGCTACTCTAGTAGCTGCAGAGTAGCTCTAGGGGCTACTCTTCATTGCGGTGCATGGGCTTCTCATTGTGGTGGCTTCTCTTGTTGCGGAGCATGGGCTCCAGGCACATGGGCTCAGTAGTTGTGGCTCGTGGGCTCTAGAGCGCAGGCTCAGTAGTTGTGGTGCGTGGCTTGGTTGCCCCATGGCATGTGGGATCTTCCTGGACCAGGGATCGAACCCGTGTCCCCTGAAATGGCAGGCAGATTCTTAACCACTGTACCACCAGGTAAGTCCCTATATATTTTTTATATTAATACCTTATTGGATATATGATTTGCAAATATCTTTTCCTGTTTGGAAGGTTGTCTTTTCATTGTGTTGGTGGTTTCCTTTCTTGTGCAGAAGGCTTTTAGTTTGATTTAGTCCCATTTGTTTATTTTTTTCTTTTGTTTTCCTTGCCTGAGGAAACATACCTGGGAAGATATTGCTAAGACCAATGTCAAAGAGTGTGCTGTCTATGTTTTCTTCTATGAGTTTTATGGTTCCAGGTCTTACATCCAAGTCCTTAATCCATTTTGAGTTGATTCTTGTGTATTCTGTAAGACAGTGGCCTAGTTTCATTTTTTGCATGTGGTTGTCCAGTTTTCCCAACACCATTTATTGACCAGACTCTCCTTTCTCCATTGTATGTTCTTTGCTCCTTTGTTGTAAATTAATTGTCCATATATGTGTGCATTTCTGGGCTCTCAATTCTGTTCCACTGATCTATGTATCTGTTTTTCTGCTGATACCATGCTGTTTTGATTACTATAGCCTTGTAATATAGTTTGAAATCAGAGCGTGTGATACCTCCAGCTTTGTTCTTTTTTCTCAGGATTGCTTGACTATTTGGGGACTTTTGTGGTTCCATATAAATTTTAGAATTTTTTGTTCTATTTCTGTGAAAAATGTCCTTTGGATTTTGATAGGGATTGCACTGAATCTGTAGATTGCTTTAGGTAATATGGACATTTTAACAATGTTAATTCTTCCAATCCATGAGCACAGAATATCTATTTATTTGTGTCTTCTTTATAATTTCTTTCAACAATGTCTTTAGTTTTCAGTAAACAGGTCTTTCAACTCCTTAAATTTATTCCTCAGTATTTTATTCTTTTTGTTGTGATTGTAAGTGGGATTTTCTTAATTTCTCTTTCTGCTAGCTCACTGTTAGCATTTAGAAACACAACGCGTTTGTATGTTGATTTTGTACCCTGCAACTTAATAAAATTTTATGTATTATTTACAAAAGGTTTTTGGTGGAGTCTTTAGGGTTTTCTATATATAAAATCATGTCATCTACAAATAGTGACAGTTTTACTTCTTCCTTTCCAATTTGGATGACTTTTATTTCCTTTTCTTGCCTAATTACTCTCACTAGGACTTCCAATACTATGTGAGTAAGAGTGCCAAGCCCCTACTCCTAATCTTTATGTGACACTCCAATGGTTGCAGTTATAAGCTCTAACACTTTGGGGAAATAAATCGATCTAGTAAATGATAAAGAAAACCACAAAGTTAATACTCAACCATCTGGAGAGATATCAGGTAGTGAATAGGCATCATGAGATTGAAGGCTTGTGCTGTTGGTTCTTTCAGGATCAGCTTTAATTGTAGAGAGCACCCTGCACACCTTGCACCTGGCACCTGGGCCAGCCTGCACCCTCCAACTAAGCCAGGTAGGGGCACAAAAGCCCAAACACTTTGGCCCAAGACCCTGACAGACAATACTCTCTCCAGAGGTGCTGGCCAGATTGGCCAAGGCTTTGTTAGTTCTCCTTCACAGTTTGACTTCCTCCTTTACCCGATTTTAGTTTCACCCTTCCCTCCCACAGGTGTTAATCCTTAATAAACCTCTTGCATCTCAAACTCTGAGGAATGTAGCTGTAACAATACTTCAAGGGCTTTCATAAAAACACGCATACATATACATATTTTTAATTGCTAGGAACTTTTTGAATCTCAAGAATCCAGACATGTAGATGTACCAAATAATATATTTTGAATAGTAGTACTGGGACACAGACACCGCCCCCGCCCCCCACTCCCCCACCCCCCACCCCCACCCGTCAGGGTGGAGAGTCAGTGCAGGTTGGGGGAGCTGTGAAGGTAGGAAGAGGCAGGTATCTGCTTAATCCTTCTTCAGACTGAACTGATCATATAATTCAGAACCACATCTGGTTCTGGCACAAGGGCAGGACAACAGTCAACAGGCTCATGAAACTCCCCAACTGGAGGCCTCTAGAAACCATATCCTCATGGGTCTACAGTGTCCCTACTTGGTGGGCCCGTATTATATTAGACAGCATGACCTATGTACCTATGACATCAGGTCCATGTCAGAAGATTTCTAATAAAATCATTTCTAGGACATTGTCAAATATAAAGGGGTTCTCTTCAATATTCCTCAACAGTTAAACACTATGTTATAGATGAAATCAGTATTCTGCACGGAAAGTACTGACTGACATACAATGCAGAATTATCTGAATCAGTTTCCATTCCTCACCACCTTTCTAACACTTTGGGTGCCCTCTCATCCATTATGCGTGTTCTAAGTGCCATTTTACTCCTTGTTACTGTCAACTCTGTCCTATTAAAGAGGTAATGATAACTAAGCCATCTCAAGAGAATTTGCATCTTTAAAAAAGGGACTCTTGGAACCCAAGAAAACTTTCTAGACTCCATAGAATGGAACAACATAATGGAATTAAAAGGCATATGACTCATATTTGGGGGCAGAGGACTTTCTGTTACTCTCAGTTGAGAAGCCAGCTCCTGGCCCTGTAGCCAGGCTTGCAGAGGGAGTGTGTTAAAGGAGGAGTGAGGAGCAGACTTGTCTCTCTTTTCTAGTGGTCTTGTGCCTCCATGCACTTGATAACCGTTTCAGATGAAAAACTGTGGTCTTCATTTCTTATTAATGAAAACCACTTGCCTCTTTTTCAGAATTTTACTGCAATAAGGAAAGTACCTTTATTTTAAAAAGAAGAAAGGAAGAAAAGAAGAGAGGGAAGGAGGAAGAAAGAGTTTAATCTTGATTAACTCTTAGAAAATTTGTACATACAGGATCCCAGAGATATAGACATCAAATTGGGTATCAAAAAGTAAGGAGAGAGCAAAAATATTTGGTTGTAATCTTACAACAAATCACTCGCTTTTTAAATTGTACATTTTTTTTAAGTCATAAAACTTAAGCAAAGAAAAAGAAATACATATTTGGAACTGATATGATCTGTTCCTCTTAAACATAAAAAGCTCACAAGTTATTTCAAAGTCATTGCAATTTTCTTTCAGTTTCCAAATACTGAACTGGTTTTAGCATTGTCACTCTGTTATCAACTAATTTACGTTAAAACTACTCTAGAAATCTACAATTTAAGCAACCTCTAGATAAAATGGGTCACTTTAAAGGTACACGTTTTAGTGAAATATCCTATGTTGCCTGACTGAAAACGATCCTTTTGTTCAAAGAAAATGTCAACAAAATCCTGTTTGGGATCTAGGTGCTTCTATTAAAGGACAGAAGCTGTTTAGAGGGCTTCTGCAGCATGAAATGGGACCCTCCTACGAATTAGTGGAGCATTAATGCATATTACAAATGCAAAACATAACCTTTTAAACACCAATGTAATGAGAAAGTTTGGAAAAAATACTGAAGAGGTCATATGAAAGAAATCTTATCTGAAACTTTCTTACGTGATGAAAGTAAAGCCTCCCCCAAAATAGAGCTGCCTTGAGCCCCCCTTCTGGGGCAGCTTCCAGCCTCTTTCCAAGGAGACTGCCCAACAGAACCTTCTATATTTTCACAGTGAAGACCTAACAGCTCCCACCCCAACCCTCCCCTCACCCCTGTTTTGGTTAAACTGATATATAAACCCTTAACCTCTGGCTATTCTGCTAATTACTCACTACTGAGTACTGCCACATGCATACTAAACTTTTCTCCTCTACTCTGTCTATTGTCAATTAATCTGTGGGCCCTACCACTGGAACTTAAGTTGGAATCTTTCACTCTGGGACATGAGATGAGGGAAGAAATTCCCTGCCTTCACTCTACAGGCAAAGAGACCTGAAAGCTAAATTTTAAAAAGTAATTTTTTTAATTTATATTAATTTGTCTTGATGTCTTTCTCAGAATTTATGCAGTTTGGTAAATTTTGTTATAGGGTTGGATGCTACTCCTCTATTTCAGGACCAAATCAGCATGACTTTCTACTATATCTTGTTAACTTTTGCAAGATGTTAAAATCAAATAGAATTTTTATATGATACAAATGTTTATGGTTAACACAAACACAGTTTTTTTGGTAAATGTGCCTAAATTAAAATTTAAAATGCACTGAACAAGTAAAAACTGTTTTATAGGATGATAACATCTCAGTTAAAGTACAGAATGTCTAGAAACAAAGCATCAAGATTATTACAAGGGTGATGTGTGATCTTGGTTTCATGTACCCAAGTTTGAAGAATCATACATAAATTGCGGTGGTCACCACACCCAAAACAGTAATGTTTCCATGGTAACTGGTCTACTTATAAAGAAACGGGTAATATGGAAGGAGAACAAAGAAACTAAAGTGAAAAATAGAAGTAACTGGCCCTGAATATATAATGAAAAGAAAAACACTAAGACAGGATATGTCAAGATGGTGTTTTATCTCAGGAAAATATTAGGAACTTGGAAGATTCTGGAGGACGAAGAGTCATCTTCTGTTCCTTTTGAATCTTTTCATAGTCTGAAACAAAGCCACGTACATAATAGACACTCAAATACTTATTTGGGGGAGGGGAGAAGGGAGAGAGAGAAAGGAGGAGGAGCAGCAGGAGGAGGGGAAGAAGGGGGGAGGGGGAGGAGGGGGAGGAGGGGAGGAGGGAGAAGAGGGGGAGGAGGGGAGGAGGGGAGGGGGAGGAGGGGGAGGAGGGGAGGGGGAGGAGGGGAGGGGAGGGGGAGGGGGAGGAGGGGAGGAGGGGGAAGAGGGGAGGAGGGGAGGAGGGGGAAGGAGGGGAGGAGGGGGAAGAGGGGAGGAGGGGGGAGAATGTGCAGATGAAAGGAGAAAAAAAGTGAGAATATCCAAGAGAACAATTCTGTACCATCAGATCAATAGGCATCCAAATAATAGAGCAAATATCAGTCATTACTCTTGCCACCAATTCTCAGACAGAATGACCAACTGTGAATGCTAAAGAAGAAAACGTCCTTATGAAAACCTATGATTACAGGTGCCCATAAATGTCAATCATGTCACTCAAACTGTGGTTGTCACTGTGATGAGAAAGGCGCAGCCTTAAGATAAACTATTTTCCTAAGTTTGAGTTTCTTAATTCATTCAGCCTGTTTTGAATTTTGAGAAGAGGAAAACATATGTTTCCTTTCCCAGTGGCATTTTTACCCTCAAGTAAGTCAAAAGTAACTATCCTGTCAAAAACTCAAGTAATAAAGAAATGCATGATTTTGAAGAGTCATATATTTAAACACACGTGGATATTTTATAGAATGTTTGTAGGTATTTTGGTTTTTCAAATGTGACCTTTGGGCTTTGATTTCATTTTATGTTCTCTGTTCTAAGCTTATCTATCTTTAAGCTTACAAGAGCAATTAAAAATTAAATTGGCCATATTGGAGAGATTAATTTACTTGTGCTGCAGATTGAAACAGAAATAATTCAGACTATATTTACAAAGCAGTTTGACTCTGTAAACCTCAATGCTTTATAAAAACATCATCTAGTGATATGTTTGAAATCACTGTGTTGATTGCATAGAAACAAACTATGCGCTTCTGTGACTTGAATGTGCACACAAATCCCCTGGGATCTTATTAATATGCTGATTCTGATTTTGAAGGTCTGGAATAAGGCCAAGGGTTCATCACTTCAGACATCAGGTGACACTAAAACTGCTGGGCAGCAGGTCACATTTTGAATAGCAAGGTTTTAGAGAACTAGAATTTTTCATTAAATATTTCCCTTTTTTTCTTCCCAGTTTTTGACTGATTCATTTAGAATTTTAACCTTTATAATAGCTAAGTGTTCCCTTTACATTCCTTAGTACATAAAAAGGATTGCACACTTGGAATTTCCCTTAGAAGTCTATAAGAATTGCTCACCCCAAAAGGTTGATTTTGTTTGTTTCTCTGTTTTTTAGAGATAGAGAGCCCTTATTATTTTAAGTCCAACTCTTGCAACAAATTTTGCAGTATTTATGAAATGTGCTGTTGTGAAAATCTAAAAAATAGTCATAGATTCAGAAGATATCTCCAGACCTGACCAACAGTAACATTTTTGGCAACACATGGAGGAACAGGAAGCTGTAATGAGTTTCTTTCAGCCCAAAAAGCAGCCACAAACTGTATTTCATCTGTTATTGGAACAATAGAATCAATGTCCTTCATATGAGCCAGCAAAAAAGACACCATTAAAATGCTACTGGAACCCATGGATTGAAAAATGGTACAGACTAAGAGTGTAACGATACAAACAGGACACAGAGGGGAAGCCAGGAAATCTTAAGGGAGATCTTCCATGGTCTTGACTCGATTGAAAAAGGACACACATACACATGGAAACAGTTTCTCATGATTTTGTATTTCTAGTTTTAAATTTATTCTAGTAAAGAGCAGGAAAACCCACCTCAAGAGATTCTGACACTATATAGTTGGGCTCATGCATTACAACCTTGATTCACCAAAAAATGGTAAAACCTAGGATAAGTTTGCCCCTGTGAATAAACTCAAAGATTATTGGTATCTGGTTCTTCCCCTTAAAAGAGACAGAAAAAGGTAAGTTAAAACTTACAGCTTCTTGCTGTTGCTGTTCTCTATTTGTCCACATACTTTTAGTACAATCTTGAGTAGGTAATCAGGTAATTCCATCTGCTACCTACTCAAGACTGTACTATTTAATTCCTCTTACTCATCTGGTTAATGTGTTATAATTCTAATGAACTATATAGATGGTCAATGAGCAGAATAGTTTATAAGGAAAGAGAGTAGACTATATGTGTATTTATTTAATCTCAAAATAAAATAGAATTTTGGGAGCTAAAGTTAACATATAGATTTGACAGCAACAAAACTTTTTTACAATTTTTTTCCATAGTTGGATGTTTAGCTTCTTACACTAGAGCTGTACTAAATTACCTGATTTTAGGTTTGTTAAAAGCTAATGTGGGGCTTCCCTGGTGGCGCAGTGGTTGAGAGTCCGCCTGCCGATGCAGGGGACATGGGTTCGTGCCCCGGTCCGGGAAGATCCCACATGCCGCGGAGCGGCTGGGCCCGTGAGCCATGGCCGCTGGGCCTGCGCGGCCGGAGCCTGTGCTCCGCAACGGAAGAGGCCGCAGCAGTGAGAGGCCCGCGTACCGCAAAAAAAAAAAAAAAAAAAAAAAAAGCTAGTGTGAACACTAAAATACTGTTATTAACCACTATTACCTTTCTCTTCATTTGTCTCGTACCCGTGTCTCTTAAGATGGAGGGGAAAAATGGTACATGATTAACTACACACATTAATGTGAGTCAAAAAGCAATAGTCTGTTGTTCCAATAACAGACTAAATTATTATAAATTAAGAATGTAATTTGATTGAAAGGTCAAAAATGTTTCAAAATATAGTCAAGAATACTGTATTTGTACCGTATATGAGTATCTGACTCATACTACATTGGCAAATATATTCACCCAAGCACTGATTAAGCAACTCTCCAAAGCCCAGAACTTTGATAGGCATCACCACCCCCTTTTTATGTCAAAAGGTAGATTAATCTTTCTCAGTTGCTATGTGATCAAAGGTAAAAACAAAAATCCCTAATCCATAAAGTTGTACACCTCCATTTTAAAGCACAGACTACCCGGAAAGTAGGAGAGATGAATTTCTTTCACATTTATTCCCAATATCTTAAATAGTCACACACTTATGAGAAAATCATAACCCACTCACTAAGACATTTCCCTGGACTCAGAATGGAACTGAAATAACAGCTGACAGCATTTCTTAGATAAACATTTTCAATGGCATATATTTTTTATTTTTTATTTTTATTTTTTTTGCGGTACGCAGGCCTCTCACTGTTGTGGCCTCTCCCGTTGCGGAGCACAGGCTCCGGACGCGCAGGCTCAGCGGCCATGGCTCTCGGGCCCAGCTGCTCCGCGGCATGTGGGATCTTCCTGGACCAGGGCACGAACCCGCATCCCCTGCATCGGCAGGCGGACTCTCAACCATTGCGCCACCAGGGAAGCCCTCAATGGCATATAATGCATTCGTACTGACAGGTGTAGAAACTGACCTGTAATACATGATGCTAAGTATATTCCCAAGCTTCTAAGAGATACTCCCATGGTTTACTTATAATGTAAATAAGAAGAAAAATATTTGTTGAACTTCATGCCTTTTTACACACATAATGAATTGATTTTTCAGAGATGATGTGGCTATCCTGAGCCACAATAAGGTCTTAATCTTAACAGTAAGGGATCACAGTTATTAAACAGCAACAACAACTGCCCTGTCAGTTACCTCATGCATCACTGGCTCCTTGGCAGGTCACAGGACTACTCCTTCTCTACCCAGAAATTACACCCAAAAGGACACGGGCCACCTTCAGCTTCGTAACACGTGTGGCCTGGACAGTGTGATTCAGTTTGGTTTGGTTTTTGCAATTTGGCACTTTGAAGGCTTTTAGATGGAGCCTGGCTTGCCGCCTCACCCCACTTCTCGCTCTTCCTCACTGTTTAACACTGTCAAATCCACTCATTTTTGTTACCTGTCTGATCTCTGTTCTAAGCCCTGAACCATAAGCCATTGTCAATGGGAAACCCCCAAATACAAAAGCATCCACTGCAATATCTTCACCTGGAGGGAAAATGCTCCTTCTCTTTTCCCTTACACCATGATGAATAAGTATCCTTTTATTTTATACAACAGCAAGCCAGTGTTTGAAATGCTAGGGAATACTCAGCACAAACCAGTTCTGGCAGCATTTCGGCCACTCTTGTGACCCTGAGCATCCTGCAAAACTGTCTGCTGATCTGTACGCGGCTCAGCTTGGTCTCTCAGTCTGCTCTGCCACATTTCCTTGCACCACTGAATGAAAACCTGAGGTCTTTCGTCTTCCCTATCCCCCTATCCTCTCAACCCCCAGACAATGGAATTTTCCATTAGAAAGAGACAGTGCAGCACTCGGAGGGGAAAAATCAGTTTTTTGTTCTCCTTCTTCTGTCCACTATAATACAAAGCTTTGCTCTTCCTCCCGGGAAAATGTTAAGGCTGGCTGGCAGTCAGTTTGACAGAAGGAAAGCAGTGCAGCGGAAAATTGGATAACAGGATAAAAATCTATGGGGCCACAGGAATCCCATCAAAACTGGCTCCTGTCAAAACCCAGACAAGTGACAAGGACAAATATAGAATGTTATTTATATTTAAGTATTTCTAATGATATCATAATTATACTTCTGCCTCTGCTAGACAGCCATTTTCCTGTGAGCCACCACTCTGCAAACTAAGTGTTGTATGTTGGAGAAAATCTACATAACGATCAGACAGCCTCAATCAGACGCCCAGGAAAAGTCCTATAAACTCCTCAGATAGCTATGGCTAAAGCTCAGAAAGTAAAACTTTATTTTTTTCCAGCACATTTTCCTTAGAGTACAATAGTCAAGTTCAGTAAAAACAAATTATTCCCAGCGCTTTGGGCCTGGGAAAACCAAGCTATCTAGCAGGTAGCTAATAGATTAACTTCACGTAAAATTAAGTCTGATGTTTTGGAAAACGTCTTATTTTCTTTTTTCATGTGTCATTCTATTGACATATTCTATTGAGTCATTCTATAGGTCCAGTTACTCACTGATGGCCTTAATTTATTAAACGGCACAATAAGTTCAATAAACTGAAATTCAAATTGCCAAAAGATGTAGATTTCCTTATTTTAAACTTGGGAAAGAGTTTTGATATATTCTAAATTAATATGTATTATAATTAATTCTATTATTAAAACCTGGCATTTTAGAGTACTTCCTTAAGAGAATACACTGTAATTGATACCAAATAGTTTAGCACCACAACACAGAGCATTCATAAATATACGCTGTATGTAGAATCCAAATCATATTTTACTTCCATAGAACTTTAATTCTAAGACTTCTAAGCACTTATTGATCATCGTTAATGTGTATATACTCTTCCTCTTTTATGGAAGGACAGCCACACACATACACACATCAAAGCTGTGCAAGAAAAAGCAGAGTGAAGTACCATCAGCATGCAAACCATTAATCTACATAAAAACAATATACTTATTGCCCATAATATACAAGACAACACACCAAGCGCTGGAAGAAAAAGCAAATATAAAGGGATACTTAGTCACAGTAACATGCCATCTACAGCTTAGGTTTGGAGCGCTCCAGATCCTGTTTGGACAAACTGAGGATCCTCCAGCCTCCATGTCATTTGTAGTCTAGACACCTCTGCCATGCTATCCAGGCTCCCAACCATATGAACCCATTTTACTGAACAAATTTTCCCCTGCTGCCGACTTCTCCCATTTTGCTTAAAGGACTCACTCCCTCACTCTTGCTCATACGTCCTGTTCTCATTCTTGCCTTCTCTTGCCCTTGATCCCTCCCTCTCTCTCCCAAAGACTAACCCTTTAAGGTCTAGCTAAATTATCACTTCACCTCGAAACCTTTTTTTTTTTTTTTTTCGGTACGCGGGCTTCTCACTGTTGTGGCCTCTCCCATTGCGGAGCTCAGGCTCTGGACGCGCAGGCTCAGCGGCCATGGCTCACGGGCCCAGCCGCTCCGCGGCATGTGGGATCTTCCCGGACCGGGGCACGAACCCATGTCCCCTGCATCGGCAGGCGAACTCTCAACCACTGCACCACCAGAGAAGCCCTCGAAACCTTTTCTGACTAATCCAAATGATGGTTTACCTTGTGTAAAGTGTTTAACGTTTATGACATTACTTGTCACAACTCCACAGGGAGGTAGTACTCCATTTTAGAGAGGCATAAAGCTCAGAGCAGTTAAGTAACTTGCCTCAAGATACACAGAAAAAAAAGTAGCAGAGTCCATATTCATACCCCATCTGTCTGACTCAAAGGCCTACTACTCAGAGTAGTTAGGGAACTTCTGTTATTTTGGCCCCTAATACTTTTTTCTCTGAACTCATGTTCTAGGTGGTGTCACATGATTCACCATTTAATAGTTCTCGTGTTCATATGTACTACTCTGGGTTCTGTATTTAGACTATAAATGAGTAGAAGTTTATTAATCTCCCCCTCCAGCCTAATACCAGGCATTTAACTTGTTGATGGATTGAATCCAGCAAATCTACGGCATTTTAATACATTAGAGAAAAAGCTAGGCTTCTCTGACCTTTACTGTTTTACCTGTGGTTTGGGTTACTCATAGTTCTATTAGCCCTGGGAGACTATTCTTCTTCTAGGGCACTATAAAATGTGAAGTCACAAAAGAACATCTTAATTTTAACTCAGCAGGTCTTTACTGCATGACAATTATGTGACAGCATTTTTCCAGGTACACAGGGGAAAACACTGAAGAGGTTTAAGACAATCTCTGCTCTTTAGAACCTTACCATCTTTGTAGAGAGAGATTTTATCTATATACATTATATATATATAATGTATATTAAATGTTACATGTATTTATATTACATGTATTATATGATATGTATGAGTTAATACACAAAACATGAGTTTATACATGAAATATGCTTTAGTACCGTGCCTAGTATACAATAAGAGCTTAATAATGTATCTGTACAGTGCCTAGTATACAGTAAGAGCTTAATAATGTATCTGTACAGTGCCTAGTATACAGTAAGAGCTTAATAACGTGTCCATACAATAAGAGCAAATGGAGGATAGTGAGCAAAATTTAATCTGCCGCTATTCATAATAAATGGTTATCATTTATTACCACAGATATCATTCAACAAATATTTAGTGTGTTTCTATTCTGCGCCTTTCCAGAACTTATAGTCTGGCAAAGTCAATGCTGAGACGGTGTGGAAAACATAACAAATTGAACTTTTTCTTACAGGGCTCTCTCCTGAAAAATGCCTTACCAAGTCCTTAGTATGAGCTCACTTTTTCCAGCGTCGTATTTTTTTTCTCCTTAAAAGTGGAATGCAGCAAAACAGGATAATGTTTTTGTACATCTAGTTTATATGAAGTCTGCCTATGATTTTATTTTAGTATTAACACAGACATATGCTCTCTCTCGTGATTGTTATTACATGAATTTGGATACATTAGCCTAGAGTTAGGTAAATTAAATGGAAAAATGTCATTGATAGCTCTAGAATCAAAAACAATATGTGCTTCTTTGATTCTGCGATTTATTTAATGGATTACAATGATGCATCAGCTAAAGGGTGGTAATTTAAATTATAAGCGGAGGGTTCAAAGCTGTGGCTAATTCATTACTGGCACATCTCTAGTTGAGGTAGTAATTTAAAGTCATGTGTGTCACATTAATTGTAATCTTGTTTCCAAATGACAAGATAAATATCTCAAGGAACGTAATATAGTATGGTTATAGGTCAAACCAAATGAATGTCTAAAATAGATTAGCACTAAGTGCATGCAATATGTCATGTTTATCAAATTTAAAAAGGATAAATCGTATTAACATTTAGCAGATTGCTCATTACACATTATCAATGTTTAGCTTTTAGGTGCATTAATACTCTACTTAGTTATAGCATTCTCTGAGATGCTACGAAAATACCTGACTGAAAATCTAATACTTGAGAAAAAATAGAACAAGCTAATTTGTACCCTTCCCTACCAAGATTTGATTGCTTTGTTTCACATGCATGTGAAATAGATATACCTTGGCCCTGAAAGGATTCAAATAAGGGCAATGTTACAATTAGCATAAAAGAAAACTGCCAAAATGCCAGGTCCCTACCGATCTGCATCCGTATCTCTGCTTTTAATTTAAGCCTCTGCAGCAGGTGGTACGGGGTCAGAACCCAGAGCAGAAAACCTATTCTGTCTAGAATAGAAAACCAAACTGTCTCCCCAATATCACACGGCAAAATAAGTGCAGAATAAGGATGTAGGCTGTTATTGTAATTATAAACTAGACAGTTGGTTTTGAGATTTGGGCTGAGATTTATCTCTTTTGATTTCAGTATGGATTCATCCATTTTCCTACCTACAAGCCCTGAGATGACTGGTGAAGTGTCTGTCCAACTCTCTTTCTCACCATGCCTCCAAGTCACTATACACTGCTATTTCCTGAGCCTAGAATTCCTGCTGTGGAAGAGCTTTGCATTACTTGAATATTTTGAAAAGTCATTTAGGGTAGCTTGAGGAACAATGAAGAAAGGACAGCAAATCAACTAAACCCAGCCCGCAGAAATATTTTGTCTAGCTAGCACAGGTGTTCTTTGCGTTTTGTTTGTTTTTCATTGAATCTGAGTGTCTTTAAAGCAAGGCACGCTGCCTCAGAGTTCAACAGTTTGCTCTACTCCCCCTTTCCTTACACAAAGCCCCAGCCTACCTCAGTGTTACCTATATAGGCAGTAGAGTCTATAATAGATAGTCGTTGCACCATTGGAGAGAGGGCATTTGTTTTGCCAAGTGGAGTTTGCATAGAACTAAAATAATCAAGACAGCAGAGTGGACTTTTAGGGACTGTGTAAGGGAAGGGGAGAAAATGACAGTTGAGGCTAACAGCAAGAAGAGAAATTTTGAGAATGAAAACCAAATGATCTGCTAGAGATTCATATTAAGGGTCTGTTAGGCTGTGTGTAATGGAAATCCTACCCTCTGTACAGAAGAGTTTTAGTAAAATATTAATTTCTCATGAATGTGTTATGAAATTGGATGTGTTCTAAGGAACCAATCAAGTGCTGAGAGTCTCAGTACAAGGCAAGGGCTGAGGATATCTTGGACCACATCCGGGTTATGACAACACAGAAGGGTAAATCCTTGTATCGGGGATGTTTTCTCTATCTAAGTCATTATGTGAGAGTTTCCTGCCATACAGCTAACGAAGTTAACTGCATTTAACTGGTAGATAGGAGATGGGCTCAGCCAATCAGATGCTTCTGCTTCTCAGAGAGTGAAAGAGGACAGACACAGTGACAGAGATTACTCACAGTTCAGTGCATCCCAGGCAAACATTTAAAGTGAAATGATTCAAATAGTTCAGGAAATTCAGAATGGATGCTTTAGTTAATTGGTTCCACTGGAGGCTAAAATCGTTTTAAAACTTCTTATTAAACCCATTTAGAAGCTATGTCAACAATCTCAATTTAAAAATATGTACAGGGCTTCCCCAGTGGCGCAGTGGCTGAGAGACCACCTGCCGATGCAGGGGACACGGGTTTGTGCCCCGGTCCGGGAAGATCCCACATGCCGTGGAGCGGCTGGGCCCGTGAGCCATGGCTGCTGAGCCTGTGCGTCCGGAGCCTGTGCTCCGCAACGGGAGAAGCCACAACAGTGAGAGGCCTGCGTAACGCAAAAAATAAATAAATAAAAAAAAAATATGTACAGAATATAAAGTTCTTGAGGAACTATAACTGTGTTTATTAAGATGTAGCATAGTGGATTCATTTAGAATTCAAATCCCAATTTACCACTTACCAGCTGCATGACCCTGAACAAGTTACTTAACGTCTCTGTGCCTCAGTTTCTTCATCTATAGCCTCAACCACCAAAGGCAAGGTGGGGGTGATTACCATAATGGACAGCAGAGCGAGAGCAGAAATCAGAATAGTGTGCCTCACACAGACCCATGGTGCTGTCTAGTATTAGTCAGCTAGGACTGCCGTAACAAAACACCGCAGACCGGGTGGCCTACACAACAGAAAGCTATTTCCCCACATCCTGTAGCTTGGAAGTCCACAGTCAAGGTGCTGGCAGGTATGGTTTCTCCTGAGGCCTCTCTCCTTTGCTGGCAGATGACTTTCTCCCTGTGCCTTCACATGCCTGGCATCTCTTCCTATTCTCATAAGGACATCAGTCACACTGGATTAGGGTCATGATTTCATTTAACCTTAATTACCTCGTGAAAGGCCCCATTTCCAAATACGGTCACATTGGGGGCTAGGGCTTCAACATACTGATTTTGGAGGAACAAAATGCAGCCCAAAACTGGAACTAACAGTGCCTGCCTCATAAGGCTGCTAGGAGGATTACGTGAGTTAAAATTTGTGAAGTATTTACAACAGTGGCTGGTACAAAGGAGAGCCATGCAAATGTTTATTAAGTGATATGGGAAAAAAATTAAAGACTTAAAATCTGAGTTAATTTCCTCATCTGTAAAATGGTAGGACCTCTCTCTTTCTGGCAGATAGGAATCGGGCATGTGTATTAGTTACCTATTTCTGTGTAACAAATTACCCTAATGTTCAGCAACTTAAAACAAAAACAAACATTTGCTATCTCATACAGTTTCTGTGGAACAGGGATTCAGGAGCAGCTCAGCTGGGTCATTCTGGCTCAGTCTCTCATGAGGTTGTCATGGAGACATTATCTGAAGGATCCGCTCCCAAGGTGGTTCACTCACATGACTGACAAGCTGGTGCCAGTTGCTGGCAGGAGGCTTCCATTCCTCACCATGTAGACTTCTCCAAAAGGCTGATGATGTGCCCTCACAACACGGCAGCTGGCTTCCTCAAAAGCAAGTGGTCCAAGGAAGAGCAAGTAAGAAGTGACAATGTCTTTTGTGATCTGGCCTCAGAAGTTACATTCCATCACTTTTGCTATATTCTATTGGTCACAAAGATCAACCCTAATACGAGAGGGGACTACACAGGGCATGAATACCAAGCAGAATCATGAATAGGAGTCACCTCAGAGAATGGCCACCACACTTGGTCAGTCAGATGCTCCTGCCAAGACTTTGAAAAGTGAAAGTGAAACAAGGACACAGTGACAGTTGAAGATTACTTACAGCTCAGCACAAATACCAAGTGGAGATAGCACCAGTTACAGCATCCCAAGCACACAACTATCCCGGTGTGTTCTGAGCTGTATTTTCCATTGTGTTAGATTTTTTTGGGTTCTGTCTCACTCTCTAAACCTATTTCCCAGTCTCCCAATTAATTCTGTGATATGCCCAATATTTTTTCAATAATTTTTTTAATCTGCTAGCTAGTCAGTCAGCTTCTATTATTTGTAACCAAGAACCTTGACTAATACAATCTAGAAAATTTCCCCTTTGTCCTCTGCTGCTATACATCTTCCTCTTTCCTCAGACCTCATATCCCAGGTCATATGTTATTTCCTTAAGAAAGCCTTCCCTAGCTCCTCAAACTAGGACAGGCACCTCACTCCATGTTTGAAAAGCACTTTTTATTTCTCATTCTCACCTCTGCTACTAAAAGTTATAATTAACTACTCTTATATAATCAATTTTCTTCCATTAGAATTTTTCTCCATGGGGGCAGAAAACATAACTATCTTGTTCATTGCTATATCCTCAGAATCTTCACATAGTAGGTCTCTCAAAAAGGAAGACTAAAAGTCAAACACAAACTTTTTGCTGGGCTTATTGTCTTTAGGAGAGAGCTGACATCCTCAATCATCCATTTTAGTTTGACTTGAGAATGATGTTGTCATTTATTTTTACATTTTCCAATGTATTTTTTCTACTAATTTTGAAATTGGTGTTTTCAAAGCTGTTTGATGTTGCCATCCTCTATCACCAAAGATTCCAGTTTAATTTATACTTTATTCAGTCAATTCTTTCTCTATGGAGAGGCCAAAATATAAGAATTTTGCTTCATGAACATGGAATTTGAAAATGGAGTTAATTATTGGATTTGCTTGTTCAATGGCATCTGGCTAAGGAAACTTGACTGAGAACTGAGATATTCCTGCCAAGATGTCTGACAGGTCCCTGAGCCAGCGCTCCCTCTGCAGGGATGGGAAGTGCCAATGCTCAACTCGCTGGCCCTTGTTTTCTCTGTTGACCCCTCTCCTCTTCCAAGTGTTTCATTATTTCTTTAGATATGCTATTCCCATCCAAGTCCCCATTTGATGGTGAGGAACAGTTTATTTTAAAGATCAGGTTTGCCTGATCAGGTTTGGAAGATAGAAAGCAGGAGGAGGAAAAGCAAAATTCTTAAGAATGATTCTTTTTTAAAATTAATCCAGTAAAATCAACATGACCTGCATCATCAGCTTGAGGTGTAATTAAGATAATAAGTCTTTTTCATATTCAAATTAATCATTCAATCCCCCACAGGACCAACTTAAAAGGAAGTCCAGTGGCTCCCTCTTGAAACCTCTCCCCTTAACCAAGCTGTCAAGAACCATGGACACTTACACAGTCCAAAGGAGTCATCTCTGTTTCTCAGCTACTCATCTTTAGCAGAAGAACAGAAGGAGGCAGGAGGGAGAGACGGAGGGAAAGAAAGAGAAAAACTAGAGGAGGAGGAAGAGAAGGCACTCAAGCTGTCTGACCAGTTTCAGAGTAGCCCCAATATTCAATTGTCATTCCTGTCGTCACTGCCATGCAAATTCACTGCACTTAGCTGATCTGGTCCAGTGCATTCATTTGAGCCTTTTTACCCTCCCAATGATGCAACAGGAGCTGCAGAGGTGTACCAAAGTTACAGATCTCCTCTTATCTTTTCAGTCTAAGCCACTGTTCCCACAATATCCCCTTGTGACAGGGAGGTCTTCCAGGCACACACTGTTATGGAATGAATCTTCATGATTTCCTACAATTCACTTGTCAAATATCTGCCTTCCCTTGGGACAAATGCTCCTTTGGGGACACAGGTGAACTTATTTGAAAACATCTCAACCTATCCAATGTTAGCTAGGATAAGGTGGTCTCAAACAAAATGGGGACATTCTATTTCCTCCTAGAAGTCCTTGACAATGCAAATTTACTCCACTTTTCCCCAAGCTTACACAGCAAAAGATACACGGAGAAAACTTCTAAGGAGTCACAAAATATTCTTATACATACTTTTCCTGAATCAATGGGTTCTTACTTCTTCCATTTGAATAATAAGTGACCTTAAAGAAATTCTCAGAATTAAGAAAATCTGTTCCAAATTGATCCCTTGTAGTCACCTAGCAGAAAAGTGGCTTGCACCTTCTTTCACCAACCAAGAAACAAAAAACTGTTCTATCCTGCCAGTATCCCTCATATTTCTATACAAAAATAAAATAAAATAAAATAAAAATATAGCCCATAATCATTAAAGATATTATAAGAAAATGTGGAACTGACTTGAAAGGTATAATATAGTAGATAAATGGACCATTTAGCACAGAGTTACCCTTGGTAACAGTACCCTAAATTTTGTCCAAGTATTTATCCTTCCTAGATGCAGCCTTTGTGTTTGGAACACATAGTTCCCAGTCCCACGTCCACAGAGGTAGACTTGTACTGCAGGTCTAAACTAATTGTTTCCCTGGACACACTGATTGCTTCAGGGATGGGTCCATAGCTCAATATCAACTTAGGAGAGCCAAGTTTTTGCTCTACTCTTGAAGGACAGAAGTTCTCTTTCCTATTACATAAGTAACCACCACTAAAAAGCCTGCCTTAAAATGGAGCCAAGCCAGAGTAAGCAGAACCAATAATAAATCCTAGTCACAACAGATATAGAGTGCTCAATTAATGAAACAATAAGCTTCCTTTTCGGTTATTTCAGTTTGGGATTTCTGTTGCTTTCTATGAAAAGAATCTCATCTGATACACATGAACCAATTAGCATATTAGAAGGTTAAAACAGGAGATGTACTAGGTAGGTAGAAGGGAAAGAGTGGGGAAGTCCATTTTCTTTTTCTCTTTAAATTTGTGCCTCTTATAGCCACTATAACAACAGGAAGTATAGTTTAATTGGAAATAGGCTAACACAGTTCTAAGAATAATCATCTAAGACTAACTGCCTGGGTAGTTTTGATTTCAGCTAAATTTGCTCTTCTGTTATAAAGTGTACCTCTCCTGATTAGTACTTGATTAAACACCAACAACAAAGATAACCTCTTAGAACTGAAATATCAACAGCTTTCTGGATTCCATTTTTTCTTAGCAAGAGAATAAGCACAGCACATTGTTTAGATGCTTTTAATTAGATGAATATCAGATATACAGTGTTTTTCTATCATTGATGCCTTGTGTGCTAAGAATTTCATTACGTCCTAGTATTACCACATAAAATTTCCTTGTGTTTGTCACAAACATATTCCTACACATAAAGATAATAGCTACAACTTCACTATCTATACACTGAATTTTTCTTTAAGAGTATCCACTTGACGTCATGAAGCACCTAATCCAGTTGAAATATTCTGCTTTTGACCATGATTTGTTCTTTTCAAAATAGACTTTTTTAAAAAAAGAGGAAAATTTGAGTAGATTTTTATTTCACCATTGGGTCCTAAGCAGTTACTGATTATCCATTCCATGTAGTTTTGTAAGAAAAGAAAAGGAAACTCAGATGTGGCCCTTGCCCTCCAGGAGTTTATAAGCTGCTTCTAGTTACAAAATGGGCAGGGTGAAAAATTTTTAGTACCATTTACACAGTAAAATACACATGACTATAATACAGCATCATTAAGTGAGGTGAAAATATTTGGTAACGGGGCTCTTAGTAAATATCTGTGGTCTCATCAGAAGGAAATAGGTTAGTCAGGAGAGGCTGTTTTAACATTTACCAATACCTGAAGAGTCACATAATGTCCTGAAATGAATGATTTTTATCATTCATCTATTCAAGAAATGATTACACGCATTCTACGTGTCAGATGCTGTATTAGGTGATCATCTTGATGCTTCTTGTTTTCCTTAGGCTTTTATCTTGGATGAACACCAGTTGTGCAGAATCATTACCCTTGGTTCACGACACTATCATTGATTTATTCAGGGACCACAGTGGGCTTTCTCCGGTGTGTGGCTATTGTAGATACATGCTCATGTTTCCTGATACACATGACTGTATATACATAAGGGAGTGGAACTGCTGAGTCAAATGGTATACAAATGCTCTCATTCACAATACCAAATTATTCTCCAAAGTAGTGGAACCCATTTATATCCCTACCAGCAACGAATAAGAAATCCAGTTGATCTACGCCTGCACAAACACTTGGTATTACTAGACTGCTTAATTTTTTCCCGTCTGTTGTGTGTAAAATGGTATCTCATTGTGGTCTTGTGTTCCTAATTAATTTTAGGTTGCGCATCTCTTCACGTATTTTGAGGTAATACATACGTTCCTTCTTCCTCTATTTTTGACTCTGTTAGTAGTCTTAACATTATAGGTACAGATATAGACATAGATAATAGAATAGCAAATACAAGGTTCTAGCAAGTCAACAAAATATGAAGGATCACTTAAGAGGTCAAAGTCTCTCGTATTCTTTGCTTCTTGGGGATGTGTGAGAGAAAATGTGTACTTTGGCCTAGTAAGTAAAGGAAATACTAACTCCCAACTATTATTCACCTTTCATAACGTTAGGCAAGTTTGCATCAGAAATCCTCAACTTCTCAGCCTTTCCCATTCGTCATCTCACTCCCACAGAATTCTAGTCAAATCAAAAGAAGAGAATGTGGACAGGAAAGGTCCCTTTTACAAAGAATGCTTCTGAGTGACCCAAGACCAAGACCTTTTCAAACTGTAAACCTCATGGGTCTGGTCATGGTCTGGACACTAGTAAACTGACCAGCAGCACAGAACCCTAAGGTCACCTGGAGCCACCCCTGATGACCACACCTGGATGACCTGTACTGTGAGACCACAGAAAATCATTTCAAACAAAAGTCAAACTGGAATATACATTAGATTCAGAGGGGCAAGAGATATTTGATTTGGGCACATGGCAGAATACCAACTAAAGTGGTACTCTCACTTCTTCTATTCCCAAATGTGAAAGATAAATAATGATCGCACAAAAATGTTTGCTTCACTAGGTGCCTGACACTTACTGAAAAGCACAATGAAATACTGGAGACATTATATAGCTATAAAGACAAACCGAAAATAATTTAATAAATTAAGACAAATTTTTTTTTAAGTTTTTAAAAGGGGGAAAGAAAATTTTACATATTCAAGGCATATTCAGAAGTTCTAAACTTTTTAAGATCGTGTTTTTTTCCCTCAAATGAAAGCAATACATTACAAAACTTCAGAAGCCAGAGTTTCTAAGCAAACATAAGAGGTGGGGGAAGACTCAACTGTAATGATCTTCATTTGCATTCATATACTGTTCTTTTTTTATTATTATTTTTAAATTTTACTTATTTATTTTTTATTTTTGGCTGCATTGGGTCTTCGTTGCTGTGCGCGGGCTTTCTCTAGTTGCAGCGAGCGGGGGCTACTCTTCCTTGCAGTGCGCAGGCTTCTCATTGCAGTGGCTTCTCTTGTTGCAGAGCACAGGCTCTAGGCACGCGGGCTCAGTAATTGTGGCACATGGGCTCAGCAGTTGTGGCTCGTGGGCTCTAGAGCACAGGCTCAGTAGTTGTGGCTTGCGGGCTTAGTTGCTCAGCGGCATGTGGGATCTTCCCGGACCAGGGCTCGAACCCATGTCCCCTGCATTGGCAGGCGGATTCTTAACCCTGTGCACCAGGGAAGCCCCATATATACTGTTCTCTTAATCCGTTCAGGCTGCTATAACAAAATGTGATGGACTGAGTAACTTAGAAACCATAAAAATGTATTTCTTACAGTTCTAGAGGCTAGGAAGTCCAAGATCAAGGTACCAAAATGGTTTTGTTTATAGTGAAGGCCTGCTTCCTGGTTCATAGCCTGTATTCTCACATAGTGGAAGAGTTAGGGATCTCTCTGGGGTCACTTTTATAAGTCACTGATCCCATTCATGAGGGCTCCACCCTCATGGCTTAAGTACCTCTCAAAGGCCCTACCTATTAATACCATCGCATTGGGCATTAGGATCTCAACATAGAAATATAGAAAGGGACACAAATATTCAGTCTATAGCAACTATATGCCTAGTATATTTTCTTCCTCAACGTTCCAGTATATTCAGAATAGGCAGGTATTTAAATTTGCCTTTTAACCAGTGGACAAATTGAGTCAAAGAGAAATGAGGCAACTTTCTGAAAGCCACAAGGGGATTAGCCTCACCAACAGACGTAGAAGTCACACCTCCTAAAATCCTACCATGGCCTGTAATTGGGCAAAACCACTTTCTGCTCTTCTCATGATAAATAGGTTTAAAAATAGTACAATTCCAATATCGCATCAATTGAAAGAGTTTTTTTTTATAAAAGGTACAAACATGCCATGTGATGAGCTATTTTAATTCTGTGTGTAGATAAGGAATCTGCAAAAAGCTTATGAAACCAGTTATCAGCCACCCCAACTCTTTTGTGCTTCCTTATAAAAATTCCCGGATGTCATAACTGTCACACCTACTTGTTAAATTGGAGAAATTCTTGAACCACAGTAAACAGATGCTAGAACAGATGGAAAGTTTCTTTTTGGGCTGAGAAAAAGAAATTTCCAATTAAGAAATGCCTGGACACTATTTTATCTCCCTTCTAGTTGACTGAACTATGAGATTTCCTTATGTCACAGTTTAGAATTTAAAAAGTTTCTATTTCCCTCGATATTCTTTATTTCTTCAGGTACCCATAAACATTAGCTTAAAATATACTCATTTTTATGTTCCCTTTATAAAATTGCTATGGTGCTTTAAAAAATGGAAAATTAATGATATACTTTCATGTAATGTTTATATTTAACACCTTTATTCTTACCCATGGTGTGTTAAGTTTGCCTCTTACATTTTCTCGCCATTCACTTACAACTTTAAATAGTATCTATCATGCGTCGAACACTTATTTCTTCACTATTTTATCCCCTGTAATTGGGCAAAACCACTGTATGTAATTTGCCCAATTACATACCTACCCCAAAAGAAGCATTACAGAATGCAAAATAAAATCCCTCCTTTGTGCAGGTATGAAAGCAGATGTCAGCTTTTCCACCAACTATCCTCTTAGCCCCCCAAGTGCAACCTCCACCCAACAGTTACCTTCCTTAGTATCTTTCTAGGGAAAAGATGAACTGGTTCACTCCTAAACGGTGCACCTAGCAGCTGCTTCTCTGACAGGTACTCTCTCCAGGCCCTGATGTCCTTGTGAGCTTTTTCCACGCTTCACTGATGCCACCATTCCAAGTTCTTTACTGCCCCAAATTACGACTAGCTCAAGGACACCCAGAACTGCCTTCATAGAAGGTCTGTGGCCGTAAAGGGAGATGTGCAGCAGCTCACAGCTGCTTGAGGTACCTGGAGATAAAATATCAGTGCTAGTCTTTAAAGGTCCTCAGCCATTTAAGTGCACTTAATTTTTTAGTGCAGTTTTAATTTCACAGCAAAATTGAGCAGAAAGTACAGAGTTCCCGTATGCCCCCTGCTCCCACATATGCACAATCTCTCCCACTATCAACATCTGACACCACAGGGGGATACTGTATTTGTTAAATCGATGAACCTACATGGACACATCATTATCTACCCAACATCCATAGTTTTCATTAGTGTTCACTCTTGGTGTTGTATATTTTATAAATTTTGACAAATATTTAATGACACGTATCCACCACTGTAGTCACACAGAATAACTTCACTGCCCTAAAACTCCTCTGTACTCTGCCTGAACATCCTTCCCTCCCCCTAACCCCTGGCAACCACTGATCTCTGTCTCCATAGTTTTGCCTTTTCCAGAACGTCATATAGTTGGAATTGTACAGTGTAGCCTTTTCAGTTTCTTTCACTTAGTAATATTAATTTAAGGTCCCTCTGTGTCTTTTCATAACTTGATAGCTCATTTCTTTTTAGTTACTGAGTGATATTTCATTGTCTGGAGATACCATAGTTTATCCATTCACCTACTGAAGGACATGTTAGTTGTTTCCAGGTTGGAGGCATTATGAATAAAGATGCTATAAACATCCTTGTACAGGCTTCTATGTGGACATAAGTTTTCCATTCATTAAGGTAAATTCCAAGGAGCACAACTGCTGGCTCATATGGTAAGAGTGTTTAGTTTTGTAAAAAAATGTCAAACCATCTTCCAAAGTGGCTGTACTATTTTGTATCCCACTAGCAATGAATGAGAGTCCTTGATGCTCTATACCCTCCCCAGGATTTGGTGGTGTCAGTGTTTGGCATCTTGGCCATTCTAACAGGTGTGTAAGTGGTATCTCGTTGTTGTTTAATTTTCAATTTCCTAATGACATATGATATGGAATACCTTTTCATGTGCTTTTTACCATATGTATATCTTTTTTGGTTAAGTGTCTATTCAGGTCTCACGCCCATTTTTTTTTGGCGAGGGGAGGGCTTATAAACAACAGAAATTTATTTCTCATGGTTCTGGAGACCAGTAGGTCCAAGATGAAGGCACTGGCAGATTCAGTGCCTGGTGAGGGCCTGCTTCCTGGTTCATATATGTCCATCTTCTTGCTGTAACTTCATATGGTGGATGAGCTCCCTTGCCCATTTTTCAATCAGCCTATTTTCCTATTGTTGAGTTTTAAGAGTTCTTTGTATATTTTGGATAATATCCTTTACCAGATAGGTCTTTTGCAAATATTTTCTCCCAGTTTGTGGCTTGTCTCTCTTTCTCCTGACATTGTCCTTCACAGAGCAGATTTTTAGTTTTGTTTTTTGTTTTTTTTTTTTCTTTTTTTTTTTTTTGCGGTATGCGGGCCTCTCACTTGTCGTGGCCTCTCCCGTTGCGGAGCACAGGCTCCAGACACACAGGCTCAGCGGCCATGGCTCACGGGCCCAGCCACTCCACGGCATGTGGGATCTTCCCGGACTGGGGCACGAACTCGTGTCCCCTGCATCGGCAGGCGGACTCTCAACCACTGAGCCACCGCAGAAGCCCCAGATTTTTAGTTTTAATGAAGACTAGTTTATCAATTATTTTTTTCATGGATGGTACCTTGGTGTTATATCTGAAGTCACTGCCATACCCAAGGTCATTTAGATTTTTTTTTCCCTATGTTATTTTCTAGCGTTTTACGGTTTTACATTTTACATTTAGGTCAAAGATCCATTCTGAGTTAGTTTTAGTGAAGTGTGTAAGGAAGGCCTGTGTCTAGATTCACTTTTTTGCCCGTGGATGTCCAACTGTTCTGGCACCCTCAGTCATTTTTTCAATAATTGAATTTTCAGCCTCCCTGAGCTCCCAAACTTCCAGTTTATTTTTTATTGTGAAATAATGTTCCTATTCTTCATCTTCTCAGTTTTTCCACAGGGCCTATTTTTTTTTTTTTTTTTTTTTTGCAGTATGCGGGCCTCTCACTGTTGTGGCCTCTCCCGTTGCGGAGCACAGGCTCCAGATGCGCAGGCTCAGTGGCCATGGCTCACGGGCCCAGCCGCTCCACGGCATGTGGGATCTTCCCGGACCGGGGCACGAACCCGTGTCCCCTGCATCGGCAGGCGGACTCTCAACCAGTGCGCCACCAGGGAAGCCCTCAGGGCCTAATTTTTATAACCTAACTCACTGATTAAGGTACATCTAAATAAGCAAGATGCTTCCTTCCTGTATGTCCTCTGTTAGAACATGTTAGGGAACATCTGGGTGGGAGGGGGGTGGGTGCTCATTGACTTTGCCATCATTTTATTCCAAATGCAGATAAAACAGACCCAGTATTATCATATAAAAAAAGTAATCAATCATTGTGCTGGACATCTTTCTAATTTTTATCTTGTGCTTTTTCTTTCTTATCTTTCTCTTCTTTCTCAGTGTTTTGTGAAATAAAACCACAAATAGCCTTGTGATAATGAAATCCTGGTTGAAGTATTTAAGAAACAAAATTATTTACTGTGTTATATATATGGTCTCTATATGTTACACTTAAGTACTCAATTGCCAATATTTAATAAACCCTCCAAATTTCAAATGCTCACTCTCTTCTATCCTCATTCTAGCAGTATTTAGCATTCTGTTTTCTAAGATGTATCTTAAATAAGTCAACACATTGTAGAAAACAGTTTAATAAGTGAATGAAGCCCTTTCTTTCCATCTGCTTTCCAACTTCAAGGGAGCATTTTAAATAATTATTACATTTCTTACAGTATGTAAGAAAAGACTTAAGGGGCTAACGACTGAGATTTGTTTGCAAGGTATAATAGAAAAGTTTCTTACAAAAACATGTCTACATGATGAAGACAAGAAACGTATGAGGAAAGACAAAGTAGTAAGAGATATTAGTAAATGACTGCCACAATATATGCGAACCTTCAGAAATGTGAGGAGAGCATTAAAACAAAGTAGGTGTGCAATTACAGAAGTGTGGATCATATAATGGTACCCTTTTTTGCAGAATTCCAACTGCATCAGGGCCCATTAATTTTGGGTGAATGAAGTTCTGCTAATGTTCCGTAGAGTCTCTAGCTTTGAGCTGCTATAAAAACAGGCTTTAACTGATTCTGGAGATTTAGGAATGTTTCACAGACTCTGACACCTAATGAAATAGGAATAACCATTTATCATGCATTTTTGTTTCAACATCCATTGTACAGGCCTTAGAACTATTGGAAAAGTATTTATAAATATTTATAAAGACATTCCTCATATCCTGGAGTTAATTCGGTGTTTTCTTGCCTTCTATGAAAACAGGTAAACAGAAACATAGAGAAATTAAATGCATTTTTAAAAGAAAAGCCTAAATATATGAAGGCAATCATTCTAAACTCTTTTCCCTAGAAACTGTCTCCTTTCTACCAATCTTCTTAAAACAAAATAATTTTCCAATAAAAAAAGGCAAATGTCTAAAAATCAACAAGGGTAACATATAAACATCAACACGTTATTTTCCTCTGACAATGTAAGCGATCAATTGTCAACGCTCTGTAAGACTGGGTCTAAATTAAGATTTAGTCCCAAAATAAAAGAGGAAAAAAGTAAAACTTTAATCTCTTTACAGAATTAGGCTTTATATATTTACCTCTTTTTCCCCTTAAATTCTATTTAATTTTACATATAGTTTGTAGATTTTCTGCTCTTTTCCAATAATGCCCCTCTTTGTTTTCCCAAATAAAGGATGTAATGATCCCACTAATTCTTTCTACATTAAAGTTTTACAGTAAAACATTACCTCTTTACGTACATTGCTTTTCTTCAGCAAACAAGTTCTAAAGTTAAATCCATCCATTACAAGCCAACAAAATAAGATCACTCTTAAACTTGTGCCCAAGGCTGCATTCGGGGCCTCTTTTGCAAATGTGTGTTTATATTTCCATGCAATTGAAACAATAACAATTTCTCCTCCAAGTCACTTAGCATCCCCACAACCAAGTGTACTTTAGTGTGTAAAAAAACAGAAGTTTACAGAGGTTGGAGGAGACAGTCCTATTCAGAACCTTCACTGCGTTAATTCAACAGGAGCACCTCTTTATTTTTTACCCACTGCAAACAAAGAGCTCCTGGCTTTTTAATAGCAACAATGAGAAACAAAGACTGGTGAGTAGCTTTTCAAGTCATCAGCCCAGCTGAGGAATTGGCCATTGACAGCTGGACTGACGGAATATTATGAGTTGTCAAAGGAAGCCCGCAAGAACCATATGGAGTGACATTCCAACACTTTTAATATATGCCCCTCAGAAACTCCCATAGCTGATGGCGTTCACACAGCTGTAGGTTATTAGGAAGGAGCCTTAAGTGAACGAGGGAGCCCTCTTTAGGGTCATTCACTATCATAATACTGTTAACTAAAACCTGCTGGCAGTGAAGCAACTGAGTGGAGAAGAACAATATATCACTGTTTCCCCACGGCTGCCATAAACTAGGGAGTTCTATCTTTTGTGTGTTGTGAGAAATTAATTTTAGGTCTGAGTTTTATAGTGATCTCCTGGGGCTAATAAATGTGGCTTTTTATCTGACTTGTAGTTCTTGAAATTCCAAAACAGACCTTCATGAAATAAATAGGATTTCATTTGAATTACATGCAAAAAATTACCAAAAAATTCAGAAAGAGAATCTCTAAATAATCTCTGGAATACCTCAAGTGAATAATCAATTTATAACTTACAACCAACATGAAGGTTCTCGAATACCATCCTGAACAGCCAAGGCTCCATGTGAAATGAAGATATAGGGGTAGGTGTCCTTCTCCCCAAATTATTTCTTTACCATTATTGATAACATATTAAAAATATATTACTTATTAATAAAACTCAACCATTACGTAAAAAGTAGCTTTTAGATACATTTGAGCTATAATTTTCATTCTACAACGGAGAAGCCAGTTTCTTTTCCCCTTTGAATTTCAAGCATGCCAATATTCAGAAAAACATGATACAATAAGGATCACATCAGAGTCTAAAAATAATAGGTGACTCCCTCCATTGTTCCTTCCACATTTAGTAATCACCTGTTATATGATTAATAGCTGTGGCTCAGTTTAAGCGCTTCTGTTTCTGGACATGGCTAAGAGGAATGAAGTCAAATGTCAAGCCAAATGTACTGGCTTCTGTATGAAGGCAATAAGGGAATGCCAAAGAATCACTCACAACTCATTACAAGATAATGATCAGATTTTTGTCATCTGTGTAGATGCTTTATTCAACAAGGTTAACATTGTTGAGTCAATAAAAGCACCTCATCAAAAAACACAACCAAGAAACCTATTAAATAAAGAAAACGTTTTTAAGTTTTCAATTGTAGTGCTTCTTTATAAATGAATAGCACCTGAATCAGGACCAGCCCTGACAAAGAAGCGCTGCTTTGATGCAGTACCATGCTTTGTCTTTACTGTACACAGCTGTCCCTCCTCATCCACAGACAACAGCATGAGGCATTCATGCAGTCAAGGAGTTGGAAGTTAGGTGCAGGTGGCGCTGCTGACAGTCAAATGAACAAACATCTCAGAAGAACATTCTGCTGCTGCTTTTTGAAGACTGATTCCCAGAGCACTTTGTTGATTGCCCTCTTTCCCTTGATTTTTAAGTTCTGTTTTCAAATTTCTAGTCTGTTTTGTGTTGTTTTATGAGGTGGTCGGTCAGGGGTGGCCACAAGAAGAGACAGAGAGACTCAGAAAGACAAAGTTAATTACACTCACATGTCCTAGAGAGAAGGTGCATGCAGGGCCGCATGGAAAATCACCCGGGTGGTCACAGGCAGAAGACAGGAGTTCAAGGAAAGCTTAGGCCTCCACCTTTACTGGCGTTTCTGTGGGAAAAGCAAGACAGGGCAGGTAAATGGTTAGGATTGGCTACTATCAATAATTCCAAAGGGCCTTGGACTATAGGGATGGTCCTCTAGTTGCCTGGTTCCTGGCCTTGGGATAATTAAAGCAGAGGAATATTGCTCCTGGGGTGTACGGACCAGATAGAGGAGGTGTTGCTTTGACTGGTTAGTTTGCATATCAAAGGCATGCCTGCACTGGGATCTTTGCTATCTCTAGGAATTAGCTCACCCCAGAAAGGGCCAGTTCTCCCAGCCAGAAAGTTTTCTTTTTAAGATGTCAAATCATAATATATAGAAAATTTTAAAGTATATAAAACACCTGGCCTTAAAATGAACCCAGTTACGTTAGACAAAGAAAGAGAAACCTTAATTTATTTTTACACAAAAATAGTAGTAAATGATGGTCACTTACACACTATGTTTTTCAGGGCACTTTAAGAAGACCAATGTTGATTTGTTCCCCATCACAGATTTTTTTTTAAAAATCAGCAATATTTATGATGATAAATCAGCAGATAAGGACTTGAAAGTCCTATGGTCTCAGCTTCACTGCTCTCTCACTTTTGAGCTATATTTCAAAAACCCAATTTTTCTTTCCTTCCTCTTACACTGCATGAAGGCTTAGATATGTCATCTTTACTTCTGTCTATAATAAAAGAGATCACAGTGCGAGGACCAATCGTTAAGACACACACAGGTTTAGCACGGAGGCATCTCTGGCTGAGAAGACATGGAGAAGACAGAGCAAGGAATTTGTAAGGCCCACTTTGGCGAGACCCCAGATGCTGAGTCTGCCTCTATGTTGATGCCTCAATGTGTGAATGACTATTCAAAGCTAAAAGGAAAAGGACTAGCTATCAATTTTCACATATCAAACAATGCAAAGACCCACAAGAAACAGATTATGTTCTTTGTTTCCAAAGGGATAAAAATCCTTGGAAGATGTTGCAGGGCTAGGTGGCCACACATCTTGGTTGGCCGGACTCCCTGCCTGGTTACACCTACTGTCCCAAGGTGTTCTGAACAGCAGTCCCTTTTGTTTTCAAAAGTGTCCTGACAGCCTGAGTTCAGATTCTAGCTCCACTATCTTCCAGGACAACTGGGGCAAGTGGCTTGACCTCTGTCACAGTTTTATCATGTGTAAGTGGGAATAGTGGTGCTTACCTCATAGGGTGGCTGTGAGAACTATACAGATTAATGCCTATGAGATGCTTAGAATACTGCCTGGTACTTAGCAAGTACTCACTCAATAAGAGCTAAGATTTTATGTCCTGGCATTTATGTTATGACTCAAAAGGTATTATGTAGTGATTTCTTACATTTTGGATTCATCATTAGTTATCTGCCTATAAATATATGTCAAATATGTATATGTATAGCTGATTCACTTTGTTATAAAGCGGAAACTAACACACCACTGTAAAGCAATTATACTCCAATAAAGATGTTTAAAAAAATATGCCAAATAATTACCAGAAGATATTATGTCTAGAAAGAATACACATTCTCACTGTGTAGAAGGTATAATTCTTTTGGCCTGAGATAAATAGAAAAGTATCAGTAGAATCTTTAAAATTGGAGTTCTGCGTGTAATAAACATAGAACACACTATTTATTCAGTACTAAGATGCACTGTTTCTTTAAACAGATCTCTATTCAGAAAATCACTTGCAATCAATGTTGTATAAATGCTTTGGTATCCCCCATCCCACAAATAATTTGTTTTTCAAATCGTGAGATTTGGAATCATAAAAGTAATGATATTTAGAAATGTATATATATACACAATCATATGCATATGTTAAATACCAGGTTTTAATATGTGGGTGCATGTTTGTGTGTAAAATGGCCTAATTCATAAAGAAAAATATTGATACAGTTAACCATATTAAAATAGGACACTTAAAGAAAATGGCAGGACTTCCCTGGTGGTCCAGTGGTTAAGAATCCACCTTGCAATGCAGGGGACGCAGGTTCGATCCCTGGTTGGGGAGTGAAGATCTCACATGCCATGGGGCAACTAAGCCCACGAGCCACAACTACTGAGCCCACACGCCTCAACTAGAGAGACTGCATGCTGCAAACTACAGAGCCCACACGCTCTGGAGCCCACACACCACAACTACAGAGCCCACATGCTCTGGGGCCAGCACACTGCAACTACTGAGCCTGCACACCACAGCCAGAGAGAAGCCTGCGTGCCACAGTGAAGATCCCACATGCCGCAACTAAGACCCAACACAGCCAAAAAAGTAAATAAATAAAAATAAAATAAAATATAACATGTATTTAAGAAAAAAAGAAAATGGCAAGACTAGCCACAAAATGGGAGAAGACACTTGAAACACATATAACTGAAGGTGATAGTACCAAGAATATACAAAGTCATACAAATCTATAAGGAGAAAAGAAAAATGGGAGAAAGGAATACGTTTTATACAAAAACACACATTTGGCCATTAATCAGATGAAGTTGATCAATCTCATCAAAAAACTTGACAATGCATATCAGATCACAATGCAATATCATTTTTCAAAATTTGTGCCAAAAATTAGGTAGTCTGACAATACCAAGTGTTAGAAAGTGAAACTGTCTTCCTGGTTTTACGAAAACAATTTGTAAAGTTGTAAATTGTGTAGATTTGAAAACGAGTATACCCTATTGCCAGCAAGTGCCTTCCAAAGCATACATGCAAGATAAATATTTGCATCTGTGCACCAGGGACCCAGATAAGAGAGATCATATATCACAATTCAGAATAGCAACGGCTTTGAAAATTCCCAATGCCCATTCACAGGAAAACGGATAAATCAACTGTGGTACATGTTCAGCATATATTATAAAACAGTAAAAAAGGAATGAATTACAGATACAAGGACATGGACAAACCTTAGCAACAATGTTGCATGAAAGGAAGCAAAACTAAATCCAACTAAACAATGTATTGTTTAGATATATGCATCTCTTTGTTTATGTGTATGAAATAAAACTATTTTTAAAAGGAATAATAAATACAAAATTTGGGATATTGCTTACCCCTGAGCGGAGACAGGAGGGTCAGAAAAGAAGTACAGATAAATGTAAGATAAATATACTAATTCAGTTATTGGGTTAGGTGGTAAGCTCTTTATATGGACATTTTTATGTTATTAAAACAAATAAATAAAAGAGGGTCATGCTAAGTCAAATGACGACAGCGTGTCCTGGCCCATGAATTATGATTAATCCAATACCAGGCATCTGGGGTCCAGAAAAGATGGCCGCTCCCATTAAAAGACTAGTGATGAGTGGGTTATTTGCTTTCACATCCTTCCCTTGTTGTATTTTGTATATTATGGGAGTCACTCTACATCATTACTACTTCTTTTGTAGGAAATGTCAAAAGACAAAATTTTACAGAATAGAAGAATGTTTCCTTTCACATTTTACAAAATCTACCATAGTGATCACTGCTTAGTAGACGACAGACACTATTGTTGATGCCTTCAAAGATTCACCAAGTGACTGGGGAACTTGATGAGACAACAGAAATAACAGATTTATTTAAAAAAAAAAAAAAAACTAGAGAAGGCTACTTGCTTTTCTTTATTTTCTTGCCAATCACCTTTATTTTGTAGGTCCCTAACTGCCGACCATGCCATGTGCCCCATGTTGCTGGAGATAAGGAGTAATCAGATAAAGTCCATTGTCAAATTTTAAAATATAAATGTATATTTCCATTGTAGAAATAATCAGAAAATTTACACACAAAATGGTTTTTAAAAAGACTCAAGAAACTTTTGAAGTTCATTAATCTTCTAATTATTACTACTTACCTTGAGATTAAAGAGTTATAGAAAAGTGCAACTTCAGACACATTATGCTCTGCACTTGGTAATTTTAAGTTTAAAATTAAAAATTGCTACTGTGACCCACCAAATTCCTGACAATTGAATAAAGAATATTTAGAGGTGGGCTTCCCTGGTGGCGCAGTGGTTGAGAGTCCGCCTGCCGATGCAGGGGACACGGGTTCGTGCCCCGGTCCGGGAAGATCCCACATGCCATGGAGCAGCTGGGCGCGTGAGCCATGGCCGCTGGGCCTGCGCATCCGGAGCCTGTGCTCCGCAACGGGAGAGGCCACAACAGTGAGAGGCCAGCATACCACAAAAAAAAAAAAAAAAAAAGCATATTTAGAGGTATAGTAAAAGTCAGTGAAATATCATGGGCAGACTAATATACAGAATATAAAAACATGGAGCTATAAATTTGAACCAACCTAACAAAAACCATTCACAAACCTGTAGCTAATTATTCACTCTACATAGTATGGTGCTAATTCCAGAAATGAAAAGGCAGAAACGTTCTCCCCCCCCAGAACTTTTAGAAGACCATGACAACAGACTTGGCATTTGATCGTAATCTCCAAATTGGTGATGTCAAGAAGTTCAGCTGAGGAGCATATGTGTGTCTGTTTCCTCACATGGTTGCTCTTGTAGCCATACTTCATGACTCATCTGTTTTTAGCCAGACAGCTTTCTAGTTTGAGAGGAGCTGGGAGTGTTGTATAAGGAGGAAAGAGGGCAAAGACCTATATTCCTTCATTTACGCAAGAAATATTTATTCTCTATCCTCTACGTGCCATGTACTGTGTTGGATGCTGGAAAATAATGTGGAGTGAAATGGAGAACTGGATTACAGAGTGGTGTGTGTTGTGATAACTGAATAGGCTGGAAGGGGACAAGTCAGGATGCAGGAAAACCAGTTAGGAATCTACTGCAGTAATCCAGGAAGGAGATACTGGTCTGAACTAGGGGCATAGGGAGAAGAATGATATTCAAGGGCCTTTATAATGTAGAGTCAATTGGATTAGGTACCTGAAAAAGGAAATAAAGGTTTAGTCTAAACATGGAAGTGATATTTTCATTTTTACTCAGAGTAGCTTCTACTTAGGGGGAAGAGCGGAAAAGGGTGCCCTGCCCAAGGTACTAATGTGGCATATGGTAAAGAATAGAAAGATATTCAGATATTTCTCCATCCAATGCATATGTACATACATTCATACATCCAATTATATGGTAATTTGTGTTGGAACAAGACTGCATTTTGCAGACAGTTATCGGTTAAAAGATTGTAGGGGGGCTTCCCTGGTGGTGCAGTGGTTGAGAGTCTGCCTGCCGATGCAGGGGATACGGGTTCGTGTCCCGGTCCGGGAAGATCCCGCATGCCGCAGAGCGGCTGGGCCCGTGAGCCATGGTCGCTGAGCCTGTGTGTCCGGAGCCTGTGCTCCGCAATGGGAGAGGCCACAACAGTAAGAGGCCCGCAAACCGCAAAAAAAAAAAAAAAAAAAAAAAAGATTGTAAGGAAAATTTTTACAGTCATGTTTGCCTTTGGTATTGGAGCACAATTACTTGTAAGCTTTAATTTTAAAATGTATTTGGATTTTTGTAGTTCAAAATTAGTCATCAGGAGTAGGTGGTCTTCCTGTTTAAAAAGGCACAGAAATTAACTATGTTATTTAGGTATTGACAGAACACTGGAAATGTTCTAGAACAGTGATTCCCCAACTTGTCTGCAAATTAGAATCACCCGGGATCTTTTAGAAATTGCAGGGACTTCCCTGACAGTCTAGTGGTTAAGACTGCACACTCCCAATGCAGTGGGCACAGGTTCCATCCCTGGTCAGGGAACTAAGATCCCACAAGCCACACGGCACGGCCTAAAAACAAAAAAAACCCCCAAACAAACCAAAAATTGCAAAGCACAGGCCCCACCCCAGATCAACTGAAATGACAATCACTGGGGATGGGACACAGGAGTTTGCAGTTTTTTAAGCTCCCCAGGTGGAACCAATGTGTAGACAAGTTTGGGAACCACTGGTCCAAAACAGGAAGATAAAAAAGGGGAACTAAAACTGCTCTCTGCATAAAGAACCTGGTATAATTTTCAGGCTACAAACTCAGATCTATTTTTAAAAATCTTTACTTTTCTATAAATGACTCAGATTTCTCTTTTAGGCTCCCAATTCCACAGAGTAGCTGAAGTTTGCTCTCAGTCCCAGAGTTTCTCTCCCTTCTTCCCTCTGGTGCTCCTTCACTGGGGCTGGGGTAGGGGGCTCTGAAGTACCAAGGCGGAGGAGAGGAGCTAGAGGAATGCGCATCTTTCTAATCCTCAGCTGATATCCCTCCATGCCTGCTCCGCTGAGTCCCCTCAACACAAGGCTTCTCTAGTGTAGTTTCTGAGGTCTCTAGTGCAGCTGCCTCATCCCGTCCAAGGAGCTCTGAGACCCCCAGGCTCATCGCTCACAGCCTCACAGCTCCTGGCCACAAAGGCAGACATTCTGTGCTGCCGCCCAGCACACTGAAGCTCAGGGGGCAAGGGTAGCCTTTAAAACCAGTGTCGAGGGCTTCCCTGGTGGCTCAGTGGTTGAGAGCCCGCCTGCCGATGCAGGGGACACGGGTTCGTGCCCCGGTCCGGGAAGATCCCACATGCCGCGGAGCGGCTGGGCCCGTGAGCCATGGCCGCTGAGCCTGCGCGTCCGGAGCCTGTGCTCTGCAACGGGAGAGGCCACAACAGTGAGAGGCCCGCGTACCAAAAAAAAAAAAAAAACGAACAAAACAGTGTCAAAAGTAATTACAGGTATTGAGAATGAAAAACACTGTTTAATAATATATCAGGATAAATTATATGTATTTCTCCTTGTCATCCACTAATTATGCAAAAGAATTTTTATGTTTGTTAAAATTTTCTTGGCTTGTTATTATTAGTACTAACTTCAACCCTCTACTTCTTTCCTGAAATCTTCTTAAGCTACTTGTCCATTATGTGAGTTAATTTTTTTAATTAAAAAATATAATCCAGGGCTTCCCTGGTGGTGCAGTGGTTGAAAATCTGCCTGCCAATGCAGGGGACACGGGTTCGAGCCCTGGTCCGGGAAGATCCCACATGCCGCGGAGCAACTAAGCCCGTGCGCCACAACTACTGAGCTTGCGCTCGAGAGCCTGTGAGCCACAACTACTGAAGCCCACACGCCTAGAGCCCGTGCTCCGTAACAAGAGAAGCCACCACAGTGAGAAGCCTGTGCACTGCAACGAAGAGTAGCCCCTGCTCGCCACAACTAGAGAAAAGCCTGTGTGCAGCAACGAAGACCCAATGCAGCCAAAGATAAATAAATACATTTATTAAAAAAATATATATATATATATAATCCATAAACCTACTTAACTGAGTACACAAGACTGCAATACCGTTTAATATATTGAAAGTTAACAAGTGAGGGAGATGGCCCTGTCAGCCTCTCCACTTCAGAGAATTCCTAGTATTCCCTCAGGAAATACCTCCTGGACCATGTGTGACTCAGGACTGGCTGATAAGGTATCAGTGTCAATTCTTTAAGAGTCAGAATTTTTCATAAATACAAGTTAAACCCATTTAACGATGAATACTGGCCAGCATCTGTCTTGCAATACTTCTTTAGTTTCTATATGAATCTCTATTGGGCATACTCATCACAGGATTGTGTTTCTAGCATCAGCAAAAAAAATAAACGAAGTGAGAGGCTGTGCTATGGTTGGTGAGATTGTTACTTTACAATTTGTTTTCTTAATCTCTCAAGGAAATAAATGCCTCAAGACATACGCATGCAGGTCCTTTTATATCTCTAGATCACTTTCCATTAAAAGGTGCAACAACATACTGGGATATATGAGAATCACTTTTGTTAGGTTAGGAAATATTTAACATAAAACAAAGTTTTAGTTCATAATGTGTGCTTACCACACATAAAGTATGCTTAACATTAGGTAAAAGGTATTTGCAGATTTGAAGAAATAATGAAAGGAAACAAGAAATCAAATGAATGATTACATGTTAGATGGCTGGGAAATGGGTACTTTTCTTTTAGATTTTCTTGAATATCATAACACTGAATATTTTTAATAGTCTTCCGATGTGTATTATGCTAGATACAAACAGAACTACAACTCTGCTCACTAGAAATATAGTTTAGGGCATGTCCTGGCTTGAGTAAAGTTTCTTAAACTATAACTAAAACCCCCAACCTGCTTACAGCACAAGAATTAGGATACGCTGAAGCATCAGCATTGTAAAGAACTACTGCTTTCTGTAACGGCTTTTCTACAACTGAAAGTTGAGGGTCTAACTGCTGTGGTAGGTTTCTTTGTAAACTGCAGTATGGTGGTATAGGTATGTGAAAGCACTTACCATTCATCAATAAAAACGTGCTCAGGCTGAGTGCTTTTAAATATGCATGACTAAGTTCTCGATGTACTCTGTGGTCATTCATTGGCTATGTGGTAGCCCGCCGGATTGCCTGTTATCTGATCAATAGAAGCAGTTCAGAACTTGATAGCAGAGAAAGTTCAGATTCAGAATACTGACTCTGAAGATTGAGTGATACTATATGGTGTCTGAAAGAGGAATTAAAAGGGCTCTAAATGAGAACAAGAATGAGCAAATCTGAATGAAGCCTTATTATTGAGAAAGGAATGGGCTAGGATCCTATTATTGAGAAAGGATCCTGGCTAGGATCAACCTTCCATATACCAGAAGATCTTCCTGCACAATGATGCTTTTTCTCCTTAAAGTAAGCAGATTCCATGTCACATACTGTGCCACAAAGGTGAGTTTTCACAGACACGGTGTAATGGTATCTGGGCTATGGAAAGAAGAGAATTGGATGAACCCACCTTCTTTAGATAAGAACCAGATGAGCTGCAATTTCTAAATTGCAACAAAAATACTCAAATACAGAGACTCTTCCTCCCATCCTTGGCAAGTTCAATATAAGATTTATTGAACTTCAGCTATATGTATAGGCTATTGACAAAGACTGTGAGGTTCCAGAGATGGTCTTAACCTCATGCATCTTCCAGTCAAGCAGGAGCAGGTAAGTATCAACAGCCCATGTGCAAGGCAGAGTGAGGAAATGGGCCACATAAGAGATGACTCAAAGTTTGTAAGAAAGTAAGATGCCTGGCTGAGAGCATCAGGAGGAACTTTGTGGAGGATATAGAATTTAAGGTAGGCTGCAATGATAGGTGAGGTTTCAATAGATTGGAGGTAAAGAAGGCTTTCCTTGGGATAGGAACTACAAGAACAAAGGCAGAGAGACAAGACCACAGAAGTCATGATGGGAGAAAGGTGGGGCATGGAACATAAAGTCTACATAGGGGAGCAAGAGAAACATACTACATACAATGGGAGCACACTTTCAGACCATGAGTTGAATTTAGCTACCTGATGACTTGTTTGGCCTGGTCAGTATTTAGTGTTATTTTCTAACTGCAGAAATAGAAAGAAAGACAGGGAGCTAGTTGTATTTGAATTAGCTACCAGTATTTAAACAATGGGAGAATTACACATAAAAATCTAAGTGTTTGGCTTCTCTTGAAAAATCTAAAGTTCTGGCAGCAATTCTGGGCCTGCCTTCCAACAGGTCAGTAATCAGTGGAGACGAGCAGAAGTGGACCCCTGAACAGGGCAGAAACTCTACTGATGGCTACAGGTCCTCGTATCTCCTGTTGCCTCTGCAAGCATCAGCTGCCATTTATTATCAAGTCTAGGCTGGCTCGTTGTTGTTTGAAGTAAAGACAAAAAGCTTTTCTTAAACCTTGCGTCATATAAGTCTGATGGCTCTAGATACTTGAGGTTTGTTTGTTTTTTAACCTTTACTATAAAGGAAGACATTGAACATCAACTAGAAGCATCTGTTCTTCATTTAGTAGCCAGTGATGAAGCTTTGAAATATTTGGAGGATTTAAGTGGGTAATTGGAGGTGTGCTTTAAGAAGCTTAACCTAGAAAAGGCAAACAAAATTAACTGCAGAGGAAAAAGAGACATGGAAAAAAACAATTAGAGGCCAATTTAGCATTCAAGTAAGAGGTAAAGATGATTGGGGTTTGGGGGCATGAGTGGCTATGGAAAGAAAAAGACACCTGTCAGAGATACTGCAGAGAAAGGACCAGACAGCTTACTGAATTGGAAGAAGAGATAGAGAAAGAGCAAGCAATTAAAAATGACACTGAGGTCTCAGGCCAGACTAGGATGGTGGTTCCACGAACAGAAATAGAGGTGAGAAAAGTCTGGAGTTATTGCTGATTTTCCCAAGGGAGATTATCCCTTGCTTTGGAGCACGGTGAGTTTGTGTTGTCTGCTGAACAACCTGGTGGAGAAATTCATCAAGAGGTACAGCTGTTTCTAAAAGTCAGTAGAGCAGAGCAGTTCAAAGCATGGGCTTTGGAATCAGGACTCAGATTAATCATCTAAAAAATGAGGGTAATATTAGATCCTACTTTCCTTGAGAGGCCTAACTAAGGTATAATGCAGTGACTAAGAAAAAAACTGGTATGTATTTGAGAATTAGCTACATTAGCTCATGGAAACTGTGAGAATGAAAGAAATAACTAAAGAGACAACTGTAGAAAGAGAACATGTGATGTGGATGCTGCTAAAAAAACAACTAAAATGCAGTGATGACTAAGTCAACCTTTTGGTGATGATGGATGGATGGATGGATGGATGGAAGGATAGACAGGGAGATGGTGTATTGTATAGTACTTCCTGAAATTAAAAATATTTTTGTCAAAATATTTTACACTAGGTTAATTTAGAAACACAGTACACTCCTGGTATTAATAAATTTAACATTTGTATTTTCAACTTCTCACAAAATTCAGTGATACTCAGACAAAAGAGAAAATTGGCTAGTGAGTAGGCCTGGCTAAGTGTCAGCATTTTATGTCAACATGCCTCTCGTAAAAAAAAAAAAAATATATATATATATATATATACACATATACATACACACATTATATAATATATATATATCTCCATTTCCACAAGATATTCAACCCTAGATTTGGAAACAGAAGAAGCCAATGAAAGCACTAATTGTAAGATTAGAATGTTCAACTCAGCAGTGACTTAGTGTCTTAGAATATGAACATTTTACATAGAAGTAAAAGCAAGTGACAGTTTTCATCTACACTCCAGTCAGAGTAAAACTTGGTCCCTTAGAAAGAAAATTTTATTGAAAGTTGAAAAGATTATTAAAATGGGGTAAGTTGCACAAACACTTCCCTTGTTAATTTAGGAATTCACAAGATGTCATGTGTCAAGGGTGTGCAATACTGGTTGGTTATGGGAATGTCTTTTTTTTTTTTTTTTTTCCGGTACGCGGGCCTCTCACTGTTGTGGCCTCTCCTGTTGCGGAGCACAGGCTCCGGACACACAGGCTCAGCGGCCATGGCTCACGGGCCCAGCCGCTCCGCGGCATGTGGGATCTTCCCAGTGTCCTCTGCATCGGCAGGTGGACTCTCAACCACTGAGCCACCAGGGAAGCCCGGGAATGTCTTTAATAGGTCTATTATAAAGAAATACCTTCCAGAAGGACAACTGATCATTAGGCAGGGAAATGGAAATTTGTCTTGCCAGGTAGCCACTTACTGCTGCACCCTGCCACATAAACAAGCCTTGGCAATTATGTCATTGAATCAGCCCAGCCCTCAAAGGCATAAGCAAAGGAGGTGAGTGGATTAGACTAAAGGATTTCTAGGTTTGAGAAATTTCCAGGTCTGACAAGTTACGACACTCTATAGAAATGGATTCTGCAATATATATTGTGTTAGTGTTCCACTCTTTTTTTACACTCCTCTAAATTGTATGTTTGAGATGAATAAGAGAGTCTTGTCTGCCTTCACAGAAGAGCTTGATTTTTCTTAATTTCCCCCAGTACTAGGTTCTAGAAAGACTGATAAAATGAGCCACCAGGTGAAGGCCATTTTCCAAGGCATCTCATTAGGGTATGCCTAGAGATTGCTTCCTAAGAACAAGATATGACTTTGAAGAATTTCTAACTAACCAAGAGAATCACCAGGATCCTCTTTTAAGAGCTGCTCCTTGAACAGAGTCCAGTTTAGGCCTATAGCCTCCCACTTGTTCCTCAAGAGAGACCAGCATCTAAGTGGATTTTGCTGTGCTTGTCAAATTCCCTTATGCAAACAAGAGGCAGTGATACAAAGTTTCTGCAAAACAAAACTCAAAAGTGCCTCAAATTAGGATAACCTGTTTTTGCACTCAGTTATAGTTCTTGACCAAACTTCATTAGAGGAAGGACACACAGATTATGGGGCTCAGCTCTAGCTTCCCCACACATACCTGCATTCAGCTGGAACAGGTCTACATAAAACAAAAAGAAATCATCAGAACTGTTTTTCCTCAAAAGATACATTGATTGTTCTTCTTCAACTGAATTCTGCTCATCTTGATATACTGAAAAGTGGTTTGTAGTTAAGAAAAAAATTTTTCAACAATATTTTTATAACTTTTATAATTTTAAAGTTGAGGAACTGAAAGCATACTTCAAGATATCTGACCTAAATTTTTTAAGTTTTGACTGATTTTAGGATATACACTTATAGGGCAAATCTCCCTTCTTTGCAGCTTTCACTACAAAAATATTCCCAATCTGCAAAGCTCTGAAATAAAACCATTCAATATCAGACTCAGAAATCTGCTCTACTGGCTGGATCTGACTGCTAAAGCAGAAATATGTTCAAAAGACAAAACATTTTATTGACTTGGAGAGATTACAAAGCACGCCAAATAGATTTCAGGCAATTAAGATCACAAGAAGAAGTACGTCCATAATATCAAGAATTTACAAGACAGAGAGGCATACTATTTCTGATGACTTCATGGCATGTACTTTTCACAAGTTCTAATATTTCTTCCTTGAATAAAATGTTCACAATGAAACTGGACAATCAGAATTACTCTTTACCTGGGTCCCACAGTACTTCTCAGAATTTTTAGAAGAGCATCTGAGAATGGTGATCTTACTAAATACTCCAAGATGAGAGCCCTCTAATTTCAATACTTATCAGACTAAACCATTTGGAAGCACTCTGATTTCTCTTGCTTCTGAAGCTTATTATATTCATTACCTCACTTCAATCAGGTTCTGGATGACTTGTTTCTATTCTAGTTAGAGCCTTTGTAAGAATGGTTTAATCATACTAATAAGTATTGGCCTGATTCTACCATCCCTATGCCCATGTAACTTCCATAAAGTCAAAACCCCTTTCAAAGTGCCTTAACCTTGAGAATTCATATGGTGTCCGTATGGGAATATTTGTACATCTTGGAGATGATTGTTTCTTTGTTGCTATTATTATCTTCTTCTCAAAACAAATAGAACAAACAGTGCATGTCATGCCCATCATTTTCAGAGAAGAAATCTCCAGAAAGTACTTAATGGCCAATTGGAAAATGTTCTAACAATACAGTCTTTCCTGGTTTTTCAATTTACTACAGGTGGATAATCTTTGAAAAACCCCAAACAGAACAGATTGAATCACTTTTAACAACTTGAACTTTGAATGAATTCCAAAGTGCTTAGAGTGAAGCTGTTTTGCCTTTAACTAATACCTCAAATGAAGATTAAATAATTTTTCGTTGAAAATTGACCAAATGTACTGGAAAATTGTGTGCTTAGAAAACCGCATTCATTATAGATGAGCATTTGGGCATTATAATTACACTGGTATTTTAATTGGCATTGTCATAAATTTGGGGGCAGGGACTGTCAAAATCTTTCTTTGGTATGCTAAAGTTCTCTAAAAGAGACACAATTCTAATAAATTGAAAAATTGAAACATAGCTGGAATATAATGGAGCTTTGAAAAGACAAATTGCAGACTTTCAACACTGATACAGTATTTTCCAATCTTATAATGGGGTCCCAGAATTCTAGTTTGGTAAAAAGTCCATCACCAGCATGATATGACTATTCTAAATTTAATATTAACTACCCTTTTAGGCTGAATTTGCCATCAGCTAAAACAAAGGCCAGGAAAGTAAAAGTATGCACATGGCTTAAAAAGATGGTGTGTATTCTATTAAATTATAATGCATATAATAAAATAAATCAAAATATAAAGCTCTTCAACTAAATGAAATCTCTAATAGAGATTTGGTTTCAATATACCAGAAAACGATCTCTCTTTTTAAAATATGTACATTTAGATGTTTTCAAAATTTACTTTGGATTTCCACGGTTGAGCACAGCCAAAACTGCCTCTTACTTCCTTGATTTAAATACGGTAAATGCTAAGAAAAAAGACAGATTACTGATTCTGGACATAAAGGAAATAGCGCTAGCAATAATGCCCAATAGATCAATCAGAGTATATGAAGAAAATGTACTTTTTATAGTTATCCTGTGTCAGGGAAAACCTTTTAATCGAGCCATCTCATTCCACCATGTGCACAGGAAACTTTTACCATCATAATCACAAGGGTCAATGAAAACTGTAGAAACCACTCAAATGAGCCCAGACTTTGCTGTCACTTTGGGGCTGATAGATTCTGGCCAAACTTACACTGATGAAGAATATGAGCTATTGGAGAGGTGGCATAAAGATAATTTATCCTAGCAGTTGCTTTGGAATTTGAAGATTAAGGGGAAAAAGATCAAAATTGGCACCTGTATTGTATAAAATGCATAGCTACATAAGAAAATCTCATCTTTCTTGTAAAAACTTCTGTTTCCCCAGTTGCACTGCCTGAAAGTGAATCTGTGTACCAGAAGGTTGTTCAGGATTATGAAACTTAATGCATTTTACCACAAGCAAATATAAACATTTTCAAGAAAAGCACAAGGCAAGAGACATGAAAGACCATATGTTTTCAGTGCTCTCCATGTCAAAACAATACCAAGTCTCCAAAAAATAACTGCTAGTCATATTGAATTATTTTGCCAGATATCTTCCAAAAGTTACTTGGAAGAAATTACAGTGCACTCTATGTACCATGTAATGAATAAAAATAGATTTCCCCAGACCAAACATATTACATTCATGAATTATCTTGTTGGCTATAATACTTAAAGAGATTTCTGAGTTTACTGCTCAGGGATTAGTGGCAAAGGTAAAAATGAGATAAAACAGAAGCTTAATTTTCTAGAAAATGTTTCTCAGCAAGCTGTGTAAACTCCTTTAGTTAAGCTAACACGTAATACGCAAAAACAGAGCATTTTTCCCTCCCTGAGGTTTTTCTCCTTCTGCTGAGAGCCTTAAACCTTTCACAGGTTCATGCTGCTCTTGCCATGTTCTACTTGGAAGTTCAAACGCGCACACACACACACACCCCTACCCGGGAAAAGAGACGCTGGGGTAAAGGCACTTTAAGCGGAGCGGCTGGGCCTGTGAGCCATGGCCGCTGAGCCTGCGCGTCCTCTCAGCAGTGAGAGGCCCGCGTACTGGAAAAAAAACACCACAAAACAAACAAACAAAAGACACTGCTCAGCTGACCAGATGGATGGGGCACCGCAAAGGATTTGCTCAACCTAGCGTCCTTTCTCTGACTGCTCTTGCATTGCCAAATCACTTTCTAAATAATAATAATAATATCAGAAACTTGGTGAATGAACCCTCAAAAAGAAATCGCTAATATCAAAGGAACAAACCACGCCCTAGAATTAGCCACGGATACTGAGGGTGGGGAAAGAAAAGCAAAAGCAAAATGGAAGGATCCTTTACTCATGATTCTGGCAAGATGAGCTGTCCCTTCCAGAATTTCTCTCCTAATCTTTTTATACTTTGAAGGCCCAGCGTTTCCTTCCTAATCCCTTTGTTTATCAGAACCCACCAGTTACCAGACGCTTTGCTAGACGTTTCCTATACCTTACCTCACCTAATCTCTTCAGCAACCTAATGCACATCTTGACACACCCAATGGTCTAAATAATTTGCAGGACCCAGTGCAAAATGAAAATATGGGGCCCCTGGTTCCAAAAGCTGGTAAAACGTGTCATTACAGATACTAAAATATAAAACCTTTACCTTTCTTTCGCGGTCTCTCGCTCAGGGCGTTTTTCCCTTTAAGCTCCCTGGAGCGCAGGAGTAAATGCGCAGACGCTCGCCCGAGCCCCTGCCTCGGCTAGCACGTGTCACGTGGCCCATGCGCACCTGCACGCAGAAGCCCATAGCTGCCAGGTGTGCCCTCTTGACAGCCTCCCAACCCACACGCCGGGCCTCGGTTGGGGGCAGGGGTGTTGAGCCAGGCATTTTACCCTCCTACAAGCCGAACGCCCCAACCCAAGTCAGCGGGGATGCACTAGTTACCTGGATACCGAGTGGGTAAAAGGCTTGCCCCACGTCCACCCGTGCACTGCCCTATGACCCCGCTCTTAGATACGTGGGGCAGAAGAGACTCCTCCCGCGCCTGCGCCCAGGCCCCTGCTGACAGAAGAGGTCCCAGCTGTCACTGATGGATCAGAATGGGGAGGCCAGTCAGGGCCCAGGAAGCCAGGGGCAGGGGAGGCCGGCAAACAAGAAGCCATGTCAGAGAGGCAGGGCGGCAGAGGAGAGGCCCCAAGCATTTCTCCGTCGTCATATCCGATTTCACTTACAGATCACAAAAGCAAAGATAACGTTATTAAGAAGTTTAGAATGGTGGCCATAGTAACTTAAACCAAGCATAGGACCCTACCAAACGCGAAGCCCTGTACGACTGCACTGGTCACATGTCCATGAAGCCCAGCACTACTGCCACCGAGAAGACATCCAATAAATATCAGTTCCTTTCTCTCCCTCAACCATTCCCTCACTCTAAGAACCCTGACCGCACCCTCCCACCCACCCAAAGGAGGGTTTCTTAGACAAAAATACAGCAGATATATTTCCACCAAGGGAAGAGAAGAGCCTTATTTTTTCTCTTATGTCTTTTTTTTTTTTTTTCAAATGAGGAAACTGACACAGAGCTTAACTGACATGCTAAGAGATAATCCACCTGGTATGTGTGTCTGTGGACCTGGGTCTAAAGCCAGGGCCCTTGACCTTTCCATTATGTGCAGCTGTCAGGTAGCTACAGTGGAAAATGCATGATAAACACTTCTTAATAAAATATGTTGATATCTGACAATGTTACAACCCTATTTTACCATTGACTTAGGGGGAAAAAATAACCAAAACACCTTGGCTCTTTTAGCAGATGTTTGGGAAATGTCCTTTTGTGTGTTATGGATTTGATGTGAATGTGGTGCTTACTTAGAATAAGAGTCTCCTCGAAGCTGGTCATCATTAACTTGTTAGTTACTCATGTATGGTAAAATATATAAATATGATTTACGTTTTAGAAGACATACTTAATTGTAAGCTTATTCTTGTAATAGTCTTGAAATGCATTGTAAACCTAATCCTGTAATAGTCTTGAAATGTACGAGCATGGCATTATATAAGCCAATGTATTTTAGATAACTTTTTGTTTTATTCTTTAAATGAATTAATATTTATCAAAACATTAAAAAATCACATTATAGAAGATTTCAGCTCTGAGGAAAAGAAAATAGATCACCCATAATCTCTCCAGTCTCACACAACCACTCTATTAATTTTGGTGTATTTTCCTTCCGGTATTGTTATATAAGAAACAATATGCAAACATACTCTAGTGTTTGTTTAAATAAAAGGCAAATCTAAAACCAAAGATAAGAAAAGTCTCTACACATGATTTTATTATTTTGTCTAAAGACAGAAACACGGACTAGATACTTTTTAAAGATCCTTTCTGTATTGGAACTGAAATCATAACCCTTTAATTTGTAAAATACTAAAAAGAAAACTAAAAACCTTTCAATGCTGACCCAAGAAGTAAAATTTTCCCCCCATTTCATCTAATTCCCTCTCCTAGACTTAATTACTTTTATAGTTTGGTGTATATCTTGCTTAAAATTTCCCAAATCTACATTGGCATATATAGAAATACATGAATATACACATGAATTATTATAAAATTGGAAGCATACTGTACATATAGGTCTGTAACTTTATTTGTATACTCAATAGTTTATAACCTACAGCTGGTACTAAAATGTTAAATCGCAGTGTTGACCAGCTTATGTTTATTACTGTCTATCTAAATAAGTAAAGCCTAAAGGGTAAGATGTGTTCAGGTCATAAAATTAACATTTCTCAATATCTTGTGATAACCTATAATGGAAAAGAATCTGAAAAAAAATAGATATAGATATATGTACAACTGAATGACTTTGCTGTACACCTGAAACATTGTAAACAAGCTATACTTCAACAAATAAATAAATAAAAGCTGTTGTTATATCAAATAGTAAAAAAAGGAAAAGAAAGAAAATAACATTTCTCACACTGACATATCTAGAAGTCTTTTAAACATGAAGATACTGTTATTGGCCCATCATCAACGGGGCATCCTTCCAAGGCAAAAGTACTTTTGCCCACCTCCTATTCTTCGTTTATAACTTCCTGGTGGGACAGGCAGTCTCTGTGTTACAGTTAAATACTTAAGTGAAATCTTCTTAACTAAACTACAAGATATTAAAGAAAGAATAAATCTAGTGTATCTTGCTTTTCCTGTAGTTCTTAGAATAGCGTCTTGTATAAAATATGCCCTTAATGTTTGTTGCTTAAACAAGGGCATGAATGACTGAGCCATTGTTTCACTAACAAAAGTATTAGATTTGCACTAATCAATCCAGGCCTTTCTTGGTGACCAATATGTCACATGACAGATCACATTCAGTATGTGAGCAGTGCCAGAACAACTGATGGGTCCATATAATGGCTAAACCCAAAGCTTTGTTTTCTATCCTGATAATTAGCAGGGAAATTCGTTAAGCATTGTAGCCTTTTAAAATATCCCCTCACATTTATTTAACCATTTTAAACCTATTTGAATAGATCAGGACAGTGATAAATGTCTAAAAACTTGACCCTTTTTAGTCTCTAGGAATAAGAATTTTTCAAGTAAATACTTTTGTAAGATTCTAAACTTCTATCAAATTACACACATATGCCTTAATTTATTAGTAGCTACATGCATGCATATGTGTGTCCATTTCAGTTTCTCTGTTCTTATACACACTTAACCTTGTAAATAGTATTTTCTCTTGTTTTGATTCCCCATTTCTTTTAGACTGATTGTGCAAAATTTCAAATGTACACAAAAAGAGAATAGTATAATAAACTCATCCCCAAACTTCAACAAATTACTTAGCAAATGTTTACAATCCTAAAAGTGACATAATTTGTTTCTAGAGCATTGTACAACAGTTCTTGTCAGGCTCCTTTTCAAACACTAGACAAGGGTTTATGCAAAGGTAAACAGGACACCTGTTGCCTCAAAACAAACGATTCTTAGGAAGTGAAAACCAGAACCACACGTGCACCCTTAACTGCAGCTTTCCATGCAGGACAGGCCTTATACTTAAGCATCTTGTTTGCAAAAATAAAGCAGAGGAATGCAGAGTTAAAAGCAGAAAAGGTTGCACGACATGTCCAGAGTTCTACCGTGTACCCAGAAATTGCTGGACCCTGTAGAATGCACAGGCTAAGTATGAGGCACAATCCTTGCCATCAAGGAACACACAGATTTGTAGGGGATGATAAGCTACATAATTACCAGAAAAAAAATGTATACATTTAATTGGATAAGCCAGAAATAAATCATTACAGTGGTGTTGAATCATTTATTTATATCCTACATACTTTTTTTCCAATCCAAGTAATAATTTCCTTTGTTTTCAAGCTATTAAGAGACATATTAATGATAATAAACTTGCAGGTTGGTGGAAAATTCCAACTTTCCTACCTTTATCAACAAAAGCACACGAAGCTTAAAAAAAAAAAAACTCACGTAGTACATATGTTACCAATGGTCTTGTTATTTCTGTCGTAGCCCATGAGCTATCTTGGCAAATCAGTGTGTGAAGGAACGTGTAACATCTTTTCAGTTGATTTAGAGGCGGCAAAGTTTTCTAGAAACTATCCTTAAGCTTATCCTCTTAGCATCACAATTCACTCTGACCTGCCTCCATTAAAAGGTAGGTCAACTGATGGAGAGAAGGGGGATAAAGAAAAATGAAGTGGAATCATGAACTGTACTACAGTTCCTCATCCACATTTCAAAGTGTGGTGCAAGAACCAGAAGCATAGGCACTCCCTGAAAACTTATTAGAAATGCGGAATCAAAGGCTTCACCCAGCTCTACTGAAGCAGAATTTGTATTTTAATAAGATCTTCAACTGCTTCCTTTGCCTATTAAAGTTTGAGACACACTGGCTTAAGCTTTCTTCCATCTCTGCACAGACCCTACACAATTGTATTATTTTGCCACATCTCTGATAACATGGTCCCTTTTGATGAGAGAATCAGATTTCACATAACCGTTTTTGAATGATATATATGCTCATTGATACATTTGATTTAGCAATCTTTTGTATATACATCTTGGGTTTAAAGACTAGTCATATTAGCTGCTCTCCTTTAAAATTAAAGTTAGTTTATTTGGAGGTCTTAACCAAAGAGTTGAAGTTGGAGTTAGAACATTTGATTTCTGGAAATCAATTAGAAATCTCAGCTAGAAAAGAAAGTCATTTCACATTTTCATGATAATCAACCGATTCATCCATGTCTCTATGTCTCAGCAAGAAAGAGTAAAGAAAGAATAAATATTAAAACAAAAGATTAGAAATAAATGGAAATATTGCCATTAGCATACTCCAAGCCAGGGAGTATGTGTGCTTAAAAACACTTAAGCACACAATTTCATAGCATCTTCCATAGCCATTTGTACAGAGGAAATATGGATTTAATCTTTCAAAACTTTTGTTTTTTGAATACCTGCAAACTAATTTTAGTCGAAGAAATATGAGAAGACTAAAGTGCTTTTCATTCTATTACAGTGGCCCCTTTGCATTTTAGTGGACTATACTATGGCTTTTTAAATTATTTAAAATGTTAATAATTTTTGGTTAACTATTTGTTTTTACATACATTTTGAATTTAGCAATGATGAATATACATATGGTCTCTTGTATCTGGGTTTGAATACATGTCATGAATGTCTTTATGAATCCACAAAATATTCAACAAATCTGCCCAAATTTACCACTTTTATTAAAAGGACACATCTGAACTCAAAAAACTAAGTTCCTTCTGAAAACTGCAATTTGGTGGGGTAGAAAGGAAATGAACTGATGAACCAGAGGAGAGTTGGGCTTTGGTCGTGGGTACAGGGACAGATACAGATATTGGACATGGTGAGTTCTAGGGTGGGGCATAGAGATAAAGAAAGTGAGACAACTCTTCCTCCTCTCCCTCCACCAACATCATCAGCTCCTAAACTTTTTTTTTCACAGATCGAAGAACTTCTGTCCTCACCAGCTACAGAAGGTCAAGAAACATCTTCAGAAGACTGTTCCCATAATTCGCCACAGACAGCCCATTAGGGGCTGTCACTAAAGACAGAAACATCTGGTAGTCTCGATTTTAAATTAATCATATTCATGTTTTTAACACAGAACATAAAATCACAGGTATGATCTTAGTAGTTAAGGACCGCCCCTGAAGTTTTTACTAGGATACATGTCTGTCCAATATGTTGAAACTGTAAACATAAGAGTGATTTGGCATCAGGCTTGCCAAGACCTAAGTTGCCTGAGAAAGGGAAGATGCTGGAATAAGGCAGACCTAGGGCTAAGAAATGAACTTAACTTCATTGGGGTTCAAGAGGATGTGGGCAGAAGGCTAAATTAGGCCCTCCAAAAAGGGCATGGAGAGGCCAGTTCATCCCTGGCCCATTTTCAGCCTCCATAAGCAATGGAATCCAAACCTGTGTGGGCAGCATCAGGAGTCACAAGCAGGGAAAATCCTTGAGGCCAGCCAGGTGGGAATATTCATCTGAAATCTCTCTCTTCCTTTAATAAATGATTGTATTTTGGAAATTGGAACATAGATAACTGAAGCTTCGATAATAGCTTCCGATCACTTTTCCTCCTAAGAAATACTTGGCACCATTCCTCCTTTTGCTTTTCTTATGCCCAAACTCTCCAATTTTAGTTTAAGTTATCTTCTCAAATCTGAGATTATCTTGACAGACTCATGCTATGTTTCCTCTTCTTGTCAGACCCATGTGTTTTTCATCATAAGTGATGGTATAAAAAAATTTTGTTCTTCAACATTCTTTGTGAAGTTAATGTTTCACTTCCCTTATTCTTCTTTCTATTCCAAACTCTTGACTTTCAAATACAGGAAGAGTTTTGTTTTGTTTTGTTTCAATTCTAGCTGTTAACCCAAACCATTCATTTTCTACATTAGAATTAAAATTTACAAGAAATACATTCTAGATACTTCTCGCATTGATATATTTTTCTTCTCGTTGTATTAGCAGAAGTGCGTAGAAGTTGGTGGGTTATGAGAATCTTAATACACCTTGAGATTTGCCATGGAAACTACACCACAGCAAGTAGCCTCCCAACACCACCATGATTTTTCCTCTAACGCTGATGCCAAAGATCACTATTGTTCCACAGAACGTGGGAAGGTTCTGCTTCAAAGGTCAGAATTTTGAGAGATGAGCCTTATACTTTACTAGATGAGCCTTATCTAACTCCAGGAGCAGTTTCTTGAACTTTTTCCCTGTGATATAACATGTGTATTCACTCACCACAATTTTAACCATAATATTTGTTTTTCTACACCTCCTCAAGCTATTTTATTTTGTTTCTGTTTTACGTGTCTTAACATTTCATCTAGAAGCTCTTCATCCTCCTAAACAAACTGGAACAAAACCAGAAACTCCTTAAGAGTTTTTCAAAGTTTTGTTGTGTTTTCCTCTACCATGTAACAGTAACATTTTTTTACATACTTCTATTGTGTTATATTTTTAAGCTTTCCATATATCCTTAAACTTTCCATCTCTCCCAAAAGATTATATTCTCCTCAGAAGATATTATTGATTTTTAACTAACACCACAACCGCCATCACCACCACTGAGCCTAACACATCTGTGATGTCAAACAGGGATCCAGTAAGTCTTTGTTGAACTACCAAATGAACGAAAACCATTCCTTTTGTGGCTGTACTTCTTTTAGCTCCAAATGGATTATAATGCAGTGTAGTAGAACGCTACTGAAAATTCTTGAGTAATAGGAGATCTCTTTGAACTCTGAATGTCTACCTCTTAGGTCCAAAATCTACTAATCTTCTGAGCATTAGAAATTACCTCTGATGTGTACCATCCGATGAGCCCAAACTGCTTCAGTAACCACAATAGCACCCTCACAGTCTCACCAGCAATGTAACAAAATATTTCATTCACCTCTTCCTGCCATTATCGCTATCTCCTATTGCTTCTTGCTTTGGGGATATAAGATTTTTAGGGACCCTGTTTTAAAGACTTACTTGGCTACTTCACAATCCCTTGATCCTTCCTATTAGAAATTTTCCATTTCTTATTTAAGAATAAATTAGTTTCCAAAGAATAAGTATATTTATGCTTTATATTTATGTTTTTATTCTTTCATAATCAGAGTGAAACAGAAAATAAAATTATAATCCCTGTGTAATATTTTGGTAATTTTACCTTTGTTTTCAAATATCTTTAAAAGTCTTTCTATAGTTGCATAACAACAACAGGGGAAAAAAGATTAACAGATTCTTAAATGGAAACAGAGAACTAGAGAGTGAACTGTTGCAGTAGAATTGGAAATCAAACTCCAAGGAACTCATAATTCAATAAATGCTAAACATCAGCATCACACTGTTCTTTGAAAGCTACTTGTTATTCTATAAATCTTTACAAAAATCATTCATCATTGAACCTTAAGGACCTCAATGGTTCATGGTGTCTTCCATATGATAAGTTTAGCTAAACTATACACAGTAACCAACGAGGTACCAAGGAGAGTTAAAACAGAAATAGATAACATTTATTCTTTAAAAATTTGCAGTTTAACAAAGCTGCAATATATTGCAAATGTAACGTAACTATTTGAGCATATATATTAATGATACTGGATACAAAATTAAATTTGTTTCTTTATTGAAAAACTTCCTGGAGCCCTTAAAATATTTAGGGACACCAAAAAAGATGGATATAGTGAGCAGAATTACCCAAATTTAGTTGACCACAAATTTCTTTTCCTACCCCTTCAAAAGAATACTTATTAATATATTTCAAGAAAGCAGTGCTCCATTTAAAAAAAAAAAAACTTTCAGAAAGTGAGAACTAATATGATGGCAGCTAAAACAAAACATGATTAATCAAGAAAAGTTTCAAAGACAGGAGTCCTGAATTGAGTTTTGAAGGAGGGTGACGTGTTTGGAGAAGATGGGAAAAGGCATAACAAGGCAAGACTAACAAATGTTTTTTAACTCTCATTTAGAAGAAATGTAAAGAACCGAATACACATTAGCTTAACTGTAGTGGTATCAATAAACTAAAGATGACAAGAAAGGAGCATTTAGGTAAAATTTACTAGAATAGACGAAGAACAGTTCCAACTTTTAAAACAACGGTTTCATAGAGATTGTGCTGTAGGTATATTTATATTGATATGATTATGGGTACACCTTCAAACTATAAAAATAAATGCAGTTTGTTACCTACACTGAGTCATATTAATCTAACAACATATCCCGCTAGTCCAAAAGTGGGCTCCCTCGTCCGTTTGAGAACCTGAAGGTCATCTTCCAAATTGAGTGCCCATTTGGATGAGATGAGATACATTTGAGCTTTTGTACTTTTTTACTGAAAGAAGGAAATAGAAGGTATATGGGAGATGGAGATTGGAAGAACCTAGGGAAAATAAGAGAAAAACGGTAAATAATAGGATGTCCTGATGTCATTCTGCTAAACAGTTCTAAGGATGGGTTTTGTAACACATAAAGAAGAAAAATTAGATTCAGAGCTAAAGATGCTATTTTCCAGTAAAACTCTGAGACGATAGGCTCTGGCACCTAAAGAGAAGTTTGAAGCTAATATGGAAATAGGAACATCTCCACCTCAGGACCAGAAGAGGGTTGTAACATCTGGTGGGGTCTGCAGAGCAGTGGTCAAGCAGTAGTAGCCACCTTTGAGGCCAGTTGAGTGGCAGGTAAGATGGTTTCTCCAAGAAGGCATCAACTACAGTGGTTGTGGTGTGACAGCTCCCTCAAAAGTCTTGTTGGCAGCATGGTGAAAAGCATGAGTGATTTTTTTTTTCTCTTGCATGTGAGACATCACTGGAGATTTGCAGAAATAGGTGGTGCTTAAGTCCAATAGTCATATATGTAAATAACCATAATCATTTGGCGTTAATGTTAATGAGACTACTTGAACTGATAGGTTGGTCAGACCTAGTGATATTTATGTAATGTAGAGATATAGTGTTTCTATATGGTGCTTGAAGACATACTTCTAGGTCAAGAATTGCAAACAGTAATGTCTATGGGGGGGTGGGGGTACAATACATATAAATACATGTAGAGCACCAGGTATTACACAGTAGATACAGTTTGTACCCCAACCCAGCATCACTCTTGCCATGAGGTAATACAGTTTAAAACACTATCTAGACGTAATCAAAAGGCAGTAAGAAGCTCTACTACTTCCCCTTTGCTCTCAGTGCTTCCTTCTCTTGACCTCACTTGTTGCCCATTGTCTTACAAATAAAATCCTATCTCATTGCCATGTCACTTGAGGGTCCATTGTAATTTAGATTATCACTCTGTCTTCATCTCTTATTGTCCCTCATTGATACTCTAGAATCCAGCTGAAAATTCATTATGTAGGAATAAATAATAAGTACATTTCTTTTCCAAAACACTGCTGAAAGCAAGGCTGTGACAAATATTAAAATCGCATAAATTTTCATCAAGAATTTGATTCCATATTTCTCCATGAAATGGGCATAGATTATAGAACAAGAACATAACCTAATTAATGCTACAAGGAAAAGTAAGAATGGTTCTAATTTATTGATATTTGCAGTGTGCCACCCTTTGGCTAAGCGACTTCTGTATACCAAACCTCCTTCTTCCAACTGCTCACAAAGCCACAAAATCTTCCAGGTACTAAAATGACTCTGCATTCCTCTTTAGTCCCCAGAGCTGGAGAGGCTGATCTTATCCATAGACTAGGTTTGTGAATACACCCAATATTGTCTTTATCATTTCAGCGTCATTCAGATCCAGTGCACAAAACGTCTCTCTGTAGGCCCTCTCCATTCTATAGAAATAGATGGATACCGAGGGCAGTCACCATCCCCAAATGGCCAATTTCAGCGCAGGCTTTAGTGAGATCACACTGCTACACATCTACAGAAATAAGGGCTGTCAATTTTTCTCTAGTTTGCCTAAATTAATAATGTTAATAATTTCTAACCCATGTGCCCCTGACTACTCTATAATTGTCACTGAAATACAATCCATGAACTGTAAAGAAAAAGACATAGCTTTGAATACATCTGTCTTCATGAGTGATACCACTACAGTTAAATGGACTAGTAGCCTCCACACTTTCTCTCATCAAGATGCTGTAAATAAACTACTCCACTGAAATGTAGCAAATTTATTGGGTCTAGATCACCAAGACTCACATATTTCCACAGTAGAAATAGCTTTTCTTGTTCCCAGACTAAGACAAGTTCAAAGCAGGACTTTGAAACATCATTTTTGATCACTCTGATTTCTCTCACAATAATACAGACTGAAATATAGTATTTTCCTTAAAAAACACTTGTTCTTAAAATTACTTTGAGTCCATGTTTATGCTCCAAGAAAACCAACACTGACAAAAGCATAGCTATTTACCAACTGAGCCAGAAAGCTAAAATGATGTTAAATGTAACTTCTTTAGGTTACAAAGGAGCCTTCAACGGGAAACCGTGGGGACAACAACTTGGTCAGACTGGTCGTCTGTCTGTCTGTCTCATGCTGATGAACTTCAGCTCTAGTGCCCTTCTAGTTCTCTGGTGCAGATGTGCCCCTTGATAAAGCAATCTTGCTTCTCTGTAACTGCCTTGGCAGACATGCAGGCTCCACATGGATAGCGTGTGGATGAGGTTTCGGATTCTTGAGTCTTTAGAAGCATTATAGTCTGCAGGATCTGGAAAGGTTACACCACAGCAACCCCTCTGATATGGAATAGTTGATTCACCTCCCATTTAAAAGGTCATTTCAAATCCTTCGTATTTTTATGTTCCATATCCAACATCCATTTTCCAAGCCAAGTGCACTAAATCTAAGAACTTCAAAGAATCACAGACTCCAGAAGGACTTTGAGAATTCATTGAATACAACTTCTTGCTTACAAGCAATGTTACACTTAAGCCGTCACAGAAAACTATCCTGGTTTTAAAGCCATCATAGAAAGATTTTCCCAGTCTGCCTCAATATCCTATTACAAACCCCTAGCAGACTTCCTTCACAAAAAAATTCTTCCTCACACACTATCTAAATCCTTCACAGCCTAGTTTAAGTGTGTTGTTTTCTACTCCAATCCTTTGCTAACTCACCATCTTTCCTACCAACTTCCATTGCTTATTTCAGTTGATGGCAATATTCTCTTAATTATCAGTGGTCTCAGTTATAGATATGTCTTTTAGGACTTCCAAGCCATCAATTGACTGCTCACTGATTAAATATTCCTCCACAGACTTTCATGAATCCATTTGTTTTCTCTGCATTCCCAGAGTCTCCAACTGAGTTCACTGTGCTGCCTAGTAAGTAGGGTATAGTGGAAAGAATGCTGAATAGAATTCTGGAAACTTATCTCCAGCATCTGCCCAAAACAGATTAATGATTAACAGCTTTGGATAAGTCACTGCATCTTCCTGAACATCAAATTCCTCCTCAGTAAATTGAAAGAATTAAAATAAATTTCTCAGACTAGTTTACCCTTCATTTTTCTATAAGTTTATGATTTTTTAAAACTTGTTAATTGGTTCTCAGTTTTTATATTTCACTCACCCTGTACACTGTCATTAAATTAAAATTCTCAAGTTGCCATGACCTGTTTATGAGGAAACTGAGGCTTTGAGGGAGTAACTTACATTTCCAAGGTCACGTGCTTCATAATTGATAGAACCAGTTGGAAAGCTGGGAAGGATCGAGAGGGGAAGCCCAAATCTTTGGCCCCTTAATTATGCTTGCGTGGGGCAGCTACAGGTAGCCTAGCTAAAACTAAAATAACTGAAGTTAAATTTGAGCTGCTGCCCACTGAATGAGAAAGAATTTATAACTTGAGTTCTACCAAGCTAACTGTCTGCTGAAAAATTTTACAAAACTCAGTATTCTTTAGATAAATAACATAAACCAGAGTCTCTACACTATATCATTCACAATGGTGATAAAATGTAAAATGATTTGACATACAAAGAAACAGGAAAATATGAACCATTCTCAAGAGAAAAGACATTCATTTGAGACCAACCCTGAGATGACACAGAAGTTGAAATTAACAAATAAGGATTTTTAATCAGCCATTAAAGTTATTCTTAAGGACATAAAAGAAAATATGTGTTCAATGAATAAAAAGATATAAAATCTCACCAGAGAAACAGAAGCCAAAAAAGAATCAAATGGAAATTCTAGACCTGAAAATGCAATACTTGAAATTTAAAAAGTTTACTGGATGAGCTTAAGAGCAGAACTTAAATGACAGAAAAGTCAGTGAACTTGAAGATAGATCAATATAAATAATCCAATCTGAACAACAGAGAGAAAATGATTGAAAAAAATAGAGTCTCAGAGATTTGAGGGATATTTTCAAAAGTTATAAATGGGTGTCACTGGAGTCCCAGGAAGATAGAAGAGAGAATACAACAGAAAAAATATTAGAAGAAATAATAGCCAAATTTTTCCCAAACTTAGTTTAAAAAGGGACATAAATGTATAGATTCAAGCTCAGCAAACCACAAACAGAATAAATATCTCCCAAAATCCACATACACATAGATCCATCATAATAAACTATTAAAAACAGGATAGAAAGAGACAAATGTTGACAGAAGTCAAATAAAAATGATTATTTCATATAGGGGCACAACAATTCAAATGACTGCTGATATCTCCTCAGAAACAATGGGGGCTTGAACATTGAGAAACATCCTTAATGGGGTGAAAGGAAAAAAAAACTGTCAACCCAAAATTCTATATGTTGTGAAAATCTCTTTCAAGAATGGAGGCAAAATATATACTGGTAGACAGGTGCCAGTAAATTTAGAATTATTTGCTGTTTTACTCCTGCTTCTTTTATTTCCTCAGAAAATTTGATTCCTAAGCTGCCTCAAAAACGCAAGATTTACCATTCATATAAAGCATCTTCCACCTTCCACTCAGTACAGCAAGGTTTACCTCCTGATTTACCCATTATATCAACATGTTTTTAAACTTCATAGGGATTAGGGATTTACCCTCTGTGTCTTTATATCTCCTATGGTTATGCCATTGCGTTTACAAATGTGAGACATGCCATTAGAACTTCAGCTGTGTTCTAATTTCCCATCAACAAGAAAGCTGATAATACTTCCTTTATAGGATAGGGCAAGTAAGGGCTTGGGTTACTTCAATATTTTGAGAGCCTTACACAAAAAGATATCAGAATGTTGTTTATAGCAATGTTAAAAAATCAAACTGTTTGGCACTCAGATGTAAACATAGAGGTTTAAATTTATATAAAGTGTTTTGAATTCCTTGGACAAAATAATCATGTAAATACAGCATATTTAGATAGTATGATATCCTAATCAAATATCCTAGAGAACTTTAATATGATGATAAAATTAATAAATATGAACATTTGCTATATCCATTTTTTCTTTCTCTTTTCTAAATCTACCAAAATAAAATCTTATTTTGAGAAATTTAACACAGAGAAATTTTTCTTTCTATTTGTTTTCTCTTTGCATGCTTATTAATACTTAATGAAATTAAAATACTAAGTGCTGTTTTTTTGTTGTTTTTTTTTTGCGGTACGCGAGCCCCTCACTGTTGTGGCCTCTCCCGTTGTGGAGCACAGGCTCCGGATGCGCAGGCTCAACGGCCATGGCTCACAGGCCCAGCCGCTCCGCGGCATGTGGGATCTTCCCGGACCGGGGCACGAACCCATGTCCCCTGCATCGGCAGGTGGACTCTCAACCACTGCGCCACCAGGGAAGCCCCTAAGTGCTGTTTATGCTTGGAGTATTCACTAAGATTCCTGAAGACTGTTTTCCTTCCTTAAACATCTGGTTGTGAAACCAGAAATGCTAACTGACTTCCAAGTTTGAGAAGCAAAGTAAGCAGAAAAATTTTCACAGTGATTCTTGTTTCAGAGATTCTCCATTAGCATTTCTGGTGGGAGTCCTGACTGCAGAACTGAGGTAAGCCACACTGAGAATTCTATTGTTAACTGAGAGGGTCTCAGCCAAACAATGTTTGGGGAGCTTTGACTTTGTGGCTTGGTTTTATACATTAACCTTCTCATGTTACATACACTAGTTTTAACCCTGATATGAACTCTTTAAAATTGAAGAGTAATTTTCCCACCACACAAAGTATTCTGTAAGAATTCTGTAATCACAAACCACATACTAAAAGTGATGTGTTCGCAAATCTTCCCTCAAATTGGTCATTTTCATTCTCATAAGTCTCACCACCCTGAGTCATTCAAGAAATAAACAACCCACTACTCATTTGAGAACATCATATTATTTTTCCTTGTTTTAGAAGTTTTAAATCCATGCTTTGTTTTTGAAATTCACATTATATATTATAAAGTAGTTCAATACTACCACTAGAATTGGGACAATGTAAGCGAATACATTAACACTTATAAAACTTCTTGCTGCTGTGAATTGCCCCCCACCCCTTGTTTTCTCCACTACCTACCATTTATTTTATGTTTTCCAGTTGTCAGCTACCACAGTATGTATTTTGCATACATTCTCTTATTTCATTCTCACAAAAATTCTTAGAGGATGATATTTTTTCCCACTTAAAGGTGAAAAAACTAAGACTCAATAGAACTTAAGTACCCTAAGTTGTGTAGTTAGTAAGGGACAGACATAAGGTCTAAAACATGTGGAGTTGAATCCATTATCAACTGCTTCCCTATTGTATATCTTCCTCTCCCATTGCAGAGCACAGGCTCCGGATGTGCAGGCTCAGTGGCTATGGCTCACGGGCCCAGCTGCTCCGCAGCATGTGGGATCTTCCCGGACCGGGGCACGAACCCGCGTTCCCTGCATCGGCAGGCGGACTCTCAACCACTGCGCCACCAGGGAAGCCCTGTATATCTTTTAATAGAATGAGGTAATATATAATATTCAATCAAATTATATATATGTTATAAAATGATATAATTATATATGTTTATATAATTATAATATTATAACGTACTTATATATGTATATAATATAATGCTGTATATTTATATATAAATCATAGTGTAAATTATATAAATTTATAAGAAAATTATACAAACATATTCAAATACTACATACATTATATATCTAATAAATATGTAACTATGGTATCTGGGTTCGAAACAATTTGTATATTTGTAATAATCTGAAAGTAGAAAGTCTGGAGGATCAAAACGTTCTGTGGTATAGTTATAACTGAACATTATGAGCCAGTATATTTTAGTCATATTTTACACTTTGAAAACATCCTTGTACCAGATCTACATAGCACCCGAAATTATGATTGCTTCTCCCCACAAGTCAGTCTGACTAATAATGGCTTTGTTAATTATGCCACTCTAGAAGAATCACAACTAATTATTTTAGCAATAGTAGATGTATCATAATTTTTGTGAAAGCAACTTGTATTGATTACAATGAAAAATTAGAATAAAATTTTATTTATAAAATTAGTTTGTTTTACTGAAAATAATGTTAAACCATGGTTTGATAACATGGAAATACAATAAACTGCTAGAAAATGTATTGCTACTTCTTGATGTTGACAGTGGTCTAACTGTATGCACCCAAACAGTATACAGCAAAATAATTTGTGTCTGTTATGATTAGTAGCTTTCTGTCCTATGTTGCTTGTTAAGTATTTTAATTGTAACCCTAGTTGCAAAAATACATGAAGCTTGAACTTTCCTGTGCTTGTGTGGTAAAGATAAAGCTTTAATAAATAGCCCTAACAGTCATATTTTAGGCATTTGGTTCAGAAGTAGCAGCATATATTTTCTTTGCAATTCCTTTAACTCATTTTCAAAATACATAAATTTAATTGAATATTTTGACTGGATAAACTTGTTTCTGCCAAATAAACGTACACAGTCTAAAGAAACAGAGTATTAAAATAAAGGAGACTGAAGGAACCAACTTTTTAAATTCAAGAACAAAATTTCAAAGGACTAAGATCAGCTTGAAAAAATTATTTGATTTTTAATAGGCATGCACCAACTTGGACATGCACATATAGGGGTTTGATAAGGAGGCCTCCATGTTCTGTGATAGACAACAAAGATTTAAAATGTAGATTTGACAATTTGAAACTTTTATTGGATAAAGTGATACTTGGATTTCTTTTTTAAGCTAAGATCTTAACTTGCCAGAAATTAGCTCGTTTTTCTTATCTTTACCATTCCTTAATAGTATGGTATTTTTTTAATAGATCTTTATTGGAGTATAATTGCTTCATGATACTGTGTTAGTTTCTGTTGCACAACAAAGCGAATCAGCCATATGCATACACTGTCCCCATATCCCCTCCCTCCCATCCTCCCTATCCCACCCCTCTAGGTCATCGCAAAGCACTGAGCCGATCTCCCTGTGCTATGCTGCTGCTTCCCACCAGCCAACTATTTTACATTCGGTAGTGTATATATGTCAATGCTACTCTCACTTCGTCCCAGCTTCACCCTCCCACCCCGTGTCCTCAAGTCCATTTTCTGTGTCTACCTCTTTATTCCTGCCCTGCAACTAGGTTCATCAGTACCTTTTTTTTTAAGATTCCATATATAGGCATTAGCATATGGTATTTGTTTTTCTCTTTCTGACTTACTTCACTCTGAATGACAATCTCTAGGTCATCCATGTCACTACAAATAACTCAATTTTGTTTCTTTTTATGGCTGAGTAATATTCCATTATATATATGTGCCACATCTTCTTTATCCATTCATCTGTTGATGGACATTTTGGTTGGTTCCAGGTCCTAGCCAGGAACCAGTGCTGCAATAAGCATTGTGGTGCATGTCTCTTTTTGAATTATGGTTTTCTCAGGGTATATGCCCAGCAGTGGGATTGCTAGGTCATATGGTAGTTCTATTTCTAGTTTTTGAAGGAATCTCCATACTGTTTTCCATAGTGGTTGTATCAATTTATATTCCCACCAACAGTGTAGGAGGGTTCCCTTTTCCACACACTTTCCAGCATTTATTGTTTGTAGATTTTTTGATGATGGCCATTCTGACCAGCGTGAGGTGATATCTCATTGTAGTTTTGATTTGCATTTCTCTAATAATTAATGAGGTTGAGCATCTTTTCATGTGTCTCTTGGCCATCTGTATGTCTTCCTTGGTGAAATGTTTATTTAGGCCTTCTGCCCATTTTTTAACTGGATTGTTTGTTTTTTTGATATTGAGCTCCATGAGCTGTTTGTATATTTTGGAGATTAATCCTTTATCTGTTGTTTCATTTGCAAATATTTTCTCCCATTCTGAGGGCTGTCTTTTCATCTTGTTTATGGTTTCCTTTGCTGTGCAAAAGTTTAAGTTTAATTAAGTCCCATTTGTTTATTTTTGTTTTTATTTCTGTTACTCTAGGAGGTGGGTCAAAAAAGATCTTGCTGTGGTTTATGTCAAAGAGTGTTTTTCCTATGTTTTCCTCTAAAAGTTTTATGGTGTCTGGTCTTATATTTAAGTCTTTAATCCATCTGGAGTTTATTTTCGTGTATGATGTTAGGGAGTGTTCTAATTTCATTCTTTTACATGTAGCTGTCCAGTTTTCCCAGCACCACTTACTGAAGAGACTGTCTTTTCTCCATTGTATGTTCTTGCCTCCTCTGTCGTAAATTAGGTGCCCATATGCACATGGGTTTATCTCTGGACATTCTATCCTGTACCATTAATCTATATTTCTGTTTTTGTGCCAGTACCATACTGTCTTAATTACTGTAGCTTTGTGGTACAGTTTGAAGTTGGGGAACCTGATTCCTCCAACTCTGTTTTTCTTTCTCAAGATTGCTTATGCTATTCAGGGTCCTTTGTGTTCCCATACAAATTGTAAGATTTTTTGTTCTAATTCTGTGAAGAATGCCATTGGTAGTTTGATAGGGATTGCACTGGGTATTATTGGGTATTATAGTCATTTTCACTATGTTGATTCTTCCAATCCAAGAACATGTTATATTTCTCCATCTGTTTATGTCATCTTTGATTTCTTTCATCAGTGTTTTAGAGTTTTCTGAGTACAAGTCTTTTGCCTCCTTAGGCAGGTTTATTCCTAGGTATTTTATTCTTTTTGTTGCAATGGTAAATGGGAGTGTTTCCTTAATTTCTCTTTCAGATTTTTCATCATTAATGTACAGGAATGCAAGAGATTTCTGTGCATTAATTTTGTATCCTGCAACCTTACCAAATTCATTGATTAGCTCTAGTAGTTTTCTGTGGCATCTTTAGGATTCTCTATGTATAGTATCATGTCATCTGCAAACAGTGACAGTTTTACTTCTTCTTTTCCAATCTGTATTCCTTTTATTTCTTTTTCTTCTCTGATTGCCGAGGCTAGGACTTCCAAAACTATGTTGAATAATAGCAGTGAGAGTGGACATCCTTGTCTTGTTCCTGATCCTAGTGTAAATGCTTTCAGTTTTTCACCATTGAGTATGATGTTGCTGTAGTTTTTGGTATATGGCTTTTATTATGTTGAGGTAGGTTCCCTCCGTGCCCATTTTCTGGAGAGTTTTTATCATAAATGGGTGTTGAATTTTGTCAAAAGCTTTTTCTGCATCTATTGAGATGATCATATTGTTTTTATTCCTTAATTTGTTAATAGTATGGTATTTTTAGCAACGATTTCAAATAGAAATATTGTTTTCTGCATTGTTTTTTGGCAAAGCAGGCTATTTCACCAAGCATAAGCGGAGAGTGATACAGGCCAAGTAGAAAGGAAGTGAAACTAATGAGCTCTAGTATAAAAGTGTGAAGCCAAGTTAGAAGTGGGTGAGAAAAATGTACACAAAAAAATACAAGGGCAAGCATGAAAAGATATGCAGTCATTAGCTTACTAATAGATGTGAATATAACTTAAAATGCTTGTGGGGAAAAAAGTGAAAAACAGGGTGTAAAATTAATTAAGTCCATGTTTACAACTGTGATTCCTAAAAGAACTCTCACCAACCAGACTAAGTAAGGGTCCTGGGGCCTTAAAAATACTGTCTACCCAGAAACAAACTAATTTCCATAGTGGTACAGAATAATAGTAATCCTTAAAAGGTTATACAATACATGTCTATACTGGGTTACTTGTTAAGGGCAGTTTATAAAGTTTCCACCTAGGCAGTTTTGGTATCTTAGAACTCTGCTGTTTGTTTGACTTACAGTTGAACCACAAAGAATCACACAAAGAGTAACACGACACACTTTATTCCCAAGAGATAGAAATTATGTCTAAGTGGGAAGACATAATCTATAATCTGGAAGGAATGTGGGGCACAGAATTTAAGATGATAGATAAATATTTGAAATTTTTGAGGATTTTATTTTCTTTAGTATGGATTTACCTTGTAATCTTTTAAGTAAGCCACAATTAGATATATTTCCATATATATTTTAGGTGCTTGCCTTTGAAGTTCTTTTGTGCTATGTTAATTGAAACATTTCTGATGTATTTTATTGGGAAAATAATGATCATGGGATTTGGAATTAGAAAAAGTAGGTTTATTTCTAGCTGAATCTGAACAAATTGTTTATCTGAGTCTTAGTTTCCTGGAGCTAATAATACCTCTAAAGTGTCAGATAAGTCAGTCAAATGATATTCACTGTCAGAAAAGAAAAAAGAGTAGCTACTAAGACGGATGCTTTGCTCATTGTAATTATTTAATCCTCAAGGAAAGGATTCTTTATTTCACTTTTCAGTTGAAAAATGAAGGCATAAAGAGGTAACTAACTGGCCTCAGCTGACGTACGTTGCAAGTGTGGGAGTCTCGGGTTAAATCCAAGCCTGTCTTATCGCAAAGACCCTGCTCTTTTCACTATGCCGCCCTACCTACTTAAGGGATATGACTGTATTTTGCAAACTGAAAAATTTATTAAATGTTATTATTGAAAGCAAGGATTAATCATTAGAATGACTGATTATCTAATATAGTTGATTAACCCTTTGTTTCATATTCTGAGTATAGTGTGATACACTAGGAATTTCTTATTTCCACTTTCTATTCTGGTTGACATGTAGATGAAAGCTCAGGAAGAGATCTGTGACAGATATTTCCTTTTCTTTCTGGTCCCACAGCTAGACAACAATTCCAGACCTCCAATGCAGTTAGAGTGGGCCATGTATTTAAGTTCCAGATGATGAACTGTGGGCAGATTAATATACAGAGCTTGCAGGGCTGGCCCATAAACCTTTCCAATTTTCTTTCTTCCCTCATCAGCTGGTCCAGTGCCAAGGATCTAGGGAGGGACTCAAATCCCTTGGGCATAGTGGAGCCACTAGACAAAGGGAATCATGTCCTTAAGTAACTACACGAACTAGAGTTCCCGCTCCCACCCAGACCCTGCCAATCCACACGGGACTGTAACTTGAGCAGTAAACGTTTTGCTGTATTAAGCCACTGAGATTTCAGAGTAAGTCATAACAGCAGTTAGTCTACCCTGACTCATACAAGATTGTACCTAAGAAATGGTTTGTAAAATCAGACCTGTGTCCCCTTTAGCTCAGACACCTGTCACAATCAGTTGCACAGGGGTACGTTACCTAAGAATAACGTAATAATAATAATGGCATAATAACCTTCCTACAAAGTACTTCCTATGTGCTAAGGACTGGGTTAAATTCAACTCACCAACGTCAGCTTGACACGTATTACTTTATTAAATCTTCACTCTTTGAGGTAGGTGCTATTTAATATTTTCATTTACAAAAAGGAGATTCTAACTCAAGTAACTTGCCCAAACAATTCATTCTGACTCCCAAGCTCATGCCTACGTCCATTGTACAGGAAGGTTTTGCTGTCCTGGATTCCTTGAAGAATCTAACCAGAATCTATCATTATAAGTTTATCTAAACATTTTGACAACATGTATAGTTTCAGTTTGGACCACCTCAGCCTCAAATATTTACTAACTTTTTATATGTTTTCACGCTTCCTGCTTGGAGCTATAAGTGACCCCTCATTCTCTGCAATTCATTGGCTTTCTTGATGCAAAACATCCAAAGTAATAGCTAGTAATATAGGTTTTAAAATTCTGTTTTTAAAACGGCTTTCTTATAATACTTTGGTTGGTTTCAAAGGGCATTTATGATAATTTCCATGATTTGGCCATGAAAGAATATCAAGCTGACATTGACAAAAAAATCATCTACAAGATGTCCATTAGTTCATAAAGTTCTAATTATTTTCCATAAAGACTGTCTTACACTTGTCTGTATCAAAGTTACTGTCTATTTTCTGCTCACTTGCAGAGCCTGCAGTTTCTTCTTCTCTCTGAGATTTCACTGGCCAGAAAAGGCTGTATCATAAGGAAATTTGACATTTCACTCTGGCTTCTTTACTCCAATACTAATTAAAATAGTCAATAAGGGCTTCCCTGGTGGCGCAGTGGTTGAGAGTCCGCCTGCCGATGCAGGGGACACGGGTTCGTGCCCCGGTCCGGGAGGATCCCACATGCCGCGGAGCGGCTGGGCCCGTGAGCCATGGCCGCTGAGCCTGCGTGTCCGGAGCCTGTGCTCCGCAACGGGAGAGGCCACAGCAGTGAGAGGCCCGCATACCGCAAAAAAAAAAAAAAAAAAAAAAAGTCAATAAAACAATGTCACCACTAACCCACAATGGACACTAGTGTAGAGCTGTATGTGGTAAATAATTGTTTATCCCTAATTATTCCCTTCTTTTCTAAAGCCAATCCCAACCACTTGTAAACCACCTTCTCCAACATACGTGGAGGCTTTTTGTGCCAGCATAAAACCAGAGGAGTGTGGGGGGAGAGAATGAGACTTAGAGAATATTTTGAGACTGCCACTGAAATGGGTAATGAAAAAGCTGCAGTACTGTAAAAGATATTTCATCTGATTTAGGGCTCTCTATACATTGGTTTGTTCATAACGAAAAACATTGTACATTATTAACAAAATTCATACTTGCTCTTATGCAATTACTTAATTTGGGGGGCTGTAATCTTTTTTTAAGCTTATAATCCTTTATGGTCAGTGAAAAAATTGTTTATTATCTTAGACTCTTCTATCTTAATTTTACTACTCCATACATTTATCCTTTCTAGTTCTTCAATATAGATATTGGAAATATAAATGAAATCTGATAAAAAGTAAAAACTGGGTTGCCAAATTGATTAAACTAGAGACTTCTAAATAAGTTCCCCAAATCAAAATTTTGCTTCTAAGAAAGCCATTCTCCAGTGATAATTGTTAAGCAGTTTTCACCTATATGGTCTCCAAGGAGCACAGCTTCCATTTTCCCCTGATTGCAGTAGAGGCTAGTAGGAAAATCTCATTGTTTTTCTTCCCCAGTAATCCATCTATGCCCTGTGCTTTCCCTCCATAGGCTTCTCTGTCCACAGAGAAGAGCAAAATTGTCACACAAAACCCACAGAGTTATTTTTAGTCTTTTTTGTTAATTTTCTGAAGATCTTCTATGAAGCAGTTCTAAAATGTCATAGAACATAAATGTTCTCTCTGCTTTATGCGTCTGTCATTTCCCTCAACTCATCCTCCACAGAGAAAGCAGGATAACCTATCTAATAAGTTGAAGGTTAAAAAATCTCAAATGATTCCCCCTTCCACTTCAGAGTAAAGCCCAAGCGTCTTCATATAGCCACCATGCTCATTCATGATCTAGCCCTTGCCTAGCTATCCAGTCTCACAGCCTCACTGATTATGCACTGACAGCACAGAACTAGCACACCAGGCACTTTGTCACTTCCAGGGCTTGGTTTATATGTCTTCTACCCTCTACCATGCGTAACTCCTCATAGCCATACAATTTAATGTCACCTCCCCCTTCCCTGAAACTGTACTCCCCTACCCAATCAGGAGAGGTTACACGTTCTTTCTCCTAGATGTTATAATAACGGGGGCCTAACACCATCACTGCTTTTGCCATGTGGCATTTTTAATTATCTGTGTATATATCTGTCTTCACCATTACACTGTGATCTGGAGGACAGAGACTTTATCAATTCTTTTAATCTTAAATCCCAATGTCTTAGCAGATGGTCTAGCACATAGTAGACACTCAGTAAATATTTCCTGGATGGGAACGATTAAACATATGTATTGAAAGTAAGCTCAGCTGAACCATCCAAATTTAAGGTCTGATTCAACTTTGCCAGCGTGCATGTCCATGGATGCTGTTTGCCTCAACTCTACTCTCATAGCTGTCCTTTTACCTGAGCATCTCTTTTAATCTGTGAGGGTTTTTTTTTTAAATTGTATTTGTTTTGCACCTTTACTCATTGTCTGTTTTCTATTTTTCCTTTTCTCTAAGTTCTCCAATCATATTATATGCTTAGTTAATAATGAGTAAAGTGGTTGGCAAAAATGACACGACTTATGTTTTAAAAAAAATTGTCCTTAAATAACTGTAAATGCTATGATGTTTTAATAAACTATGATTTAACTAACTTAAGATTATTTCAGTGTATGTATATTTACACCTATTTTGATCATCTGCAGATTGAAAATCACTATCAATCTATAACTTAGCTTTACTGACTATTGGGTTCTGATTATGTTAGTCCATGGAGGGGGGATTCAAATTTCTGATTCTTAAAGCTGGGGGTTTTGTCAAGTTCCTGCCCTCAACTTGAAATTTTCATAACTTTTTTTTCCTTCCAACTTTGCTACAATAAGGTATAAAGACAAATATACCTAAGAGTAGAACATTTTGATTGTTTATAATGCAGCTGAGTAAAAGGTACCCGATTTCGAGACAGAATTAAAGATAAAGATGGCTGTTCTTATGATGATTTTTAGCCTCTAAGAGTAAACCTCTACCACATATCCAAAAGTGCAAAATAAAGGCTATGCATGTATCACACTGCAAGGCAAACAAAACACACAAATCAAGAAGGAAAAAACTGTATTGTACATATATATGCATGTGTATATAATATATAAAAAGAAGTTGACAATAGTGACTTAAAGAATAATGGCTTCGAATTACATTTCAATGTTGGTATGCTATCAATATACAAAAATTATCATACTAAGTGAAGTAAGTCAGACAGAGAAAGACAAATATCATATGATATCACAGACATAGAAAACAAACTTACAGTTACCAAAGGGGAAAGTTTGGGGGGAAGAGATAAATTAGGAATTTGGGAGTAACATATACCCACTACTATATATAAAACAGATAAACAACAAGGACTTACTGTATAGCACAGGGAACCATAATCATATACTCAATATTTTATAGTAAACTATATGGGAAAAGAATCTGAAAAATATATATATATATACCTGAATCACTTAAACTAACACAAGATTGTAAATCAACTACACTTCAATAAAAAAATTTTTTTAATTAAAGTAAGACATGATCAATACCAAATTATATTTCCACAGTATAACTTAAATAATATAATGTATGGAAAATAAACAGAACTATATCAAAATGTTAACAATATTTGAGTGGAAGAAATATAAATTTTTTTCTTCGTTCTGCTTTTCTGTATTTTTCAGTTTTCCAAACTAAAGATCTATTCAAATAGAAAAAAATAACTTCTATTCAAAAAAAGATAGAAATAAGGACACAATCTTTGCCTTTCTATAGCTCACACTTCAAGCTATACTCTCTAATTATTTGAAGCTTTTAAAGTATTTTCACATTTAACATGTCATTTGAGCCTCACAAGAAAACAGATTCCTACAAATGAGAAAAATTAGGCTCAGAAATTAAAGAACCTTCTTAAGATTGCTCAGCTATTAAGTGGCAGAGACACTTTTTTTTTTTTTTAAGAAGATGTTGGGGGTAGGAGGGTTTTTTTTAATTAATTAATTTATTTACTTTTGCTGTGTTGGGTCTTCGTTTCTCTGCGAGGGCTTTCTCTAGTTGTGGCAAGCGGGGGCCACTCTTCATCGCAGTGCGCGGGCCTCTGACTATCGCGGCCTCTCTTGTTGTGGAGCACAGGCTCCAGACACACAGGATCAGTAGTTGTGGCTCACGGGCCTAGTTGCTCCGCGGCATGTGGGATCCTCCCAGACCAGGGCTCGAACCTGTGTCCCCTGCATTAGCAGGCAGATTCTCAACTACTGCGCCACCAGGGAAGCCCAGAGACACTTTTTAAACACAGTGTTTAAAAAGTTATGTTTTAAATACCAACTATTTTTATGAAAGGGGATATCATAGACTCGTGAAGGTGTAGGAGGAAGAGGGAAAGCCACAGATAGAGGGAACAGGAGGGATTACTGGGACATAAGCCAAAAACTAACATTTAAAGAGTGTGGACCACATGCCCCACTGACTTCGAAGCACTTTGCACACAAAATGGCCTTTAATCTTCTATGAAGTACTTCATTTCTCCATCTCCATTTTACAGATAGGGAAATTGAAGTACAGAGAAGCTAAGTAAGTTGACCAAAGTCACAGAGAGTTAAGTGGCAGAGCTAGAATTTGAAGCCACACATTGTGACCCATTAGCCCAGACTCTGAAGCCTACTCCACACTACTCCCTGTCTGAGTCATAGAAGTCACCAACCAACAGACCTCCCTCAAGTTCCAGGTTTTCTTGACAGACCCGAATAATCAGAAATGCATCAATTTTCACTTATTTCAGCAAACTTGTAGCAGGGAAGAACCTTTGTATTCTATTAAAAGGTAATCACTAAAGGGATGTTGCCTTTAAGCTTAAATTATACATAATGCCCATCTCTGGGAACCCTGCCTCCCAGGTAATGAGCATTAAGGTAAAATACCTTTGTTTAGCCCACAGGAAATATCCTGACTAGGTCCACCTGTGTGGAAGAGGAAGAAAATAACACATCCCCTCTGGAGGCTGACTGGAACTAGGAAATGTTTGACTTTACTCCTTCCCCTTTTAGTATAAAAGATGCCTGAATTCTAATTTGGGCAAGATGGTTCTTTGGGACAAAAGTCCACCATCTTCTTGGTCTGCAGACTTTCCAAATAAAGTCATCATTCCTTGCCCCAACAAGTTGTCTCTTGATTTATTGGCCTGTCGTGTGATGAGCTTGGACTCAGTAACAAAGTAACATCTTGAAAAACTCATCATTTTCTTAGAATGTTCGTTTTAGTTTCTTTTTAATAGGTGGAAGTAAATCAAATGATTAAATAGCAAAGTTTAGCAGTGATTTAACAACCTAACTATTATGTTTAAAATCACTACTTTATTGGAGGAAAAAGATGCTTTTATTGCATGAAAATACAAATTATCTGGATATATTAATCATGAGCTAGGTTCAATAGCAGATTAAACAATAACTGAGTAAACAAGTACTTAATCTTGAGGCCACAAGATAGGAACACCTTCAACCCTTCCCATTTATCTATAAATCTACATCCTGGTTTTGGTTTCCCTCCTGCTCAGAGCTGTGGGTGTAACCATTTAAATGGGGGAGGGGAGAAATATGTATATAACAAATATATATTGACAGAAAGAGAGAGGATTTTAGGAGTTTTGTCTTCTCACACTAAACCCAGAGATGGAGCAGTTTTACCTTGGACTTTACTAGACTTTGTTGAAAATAAATAGATTTTCTGACTTATGATACCCACTGAGTCAAAAAAAATTCTTTTTAATCTTTGAAAACTATAAAACTAGATTTATCATTCCAGATAATACGCCCGTTTCCTACTGACTCAAGACCAAGTGAATTTAAACTATTATCTCTTGCAATCACATTTGAACTTGGAATACTCAATACTAACAAGCGCAAGAACTGTGAAACTAGACCCTCGGGCAAGTAGTGAGTCTCAAGTTTATTTCCTTTCAGCTTTCTACATGGAATTTAGTGAATCAATTATTAAATATTAGTGCCACTCATTGAGTTGGATAATCTACCAGCTTTACTGTTCTACTCTTACCTATTCACTTCCTTTGTCTGGAATGATTTTCAGAGATAGAGACACAAGATAAATTGCCTGGCTAGATTTTAAACACTTTACCTTTAGGCATTTTCTTTGCTGTTCCTTTTTTTGTTTTGTTTTAAATCCTTGCAAATTTAGACACCATAGAAAACTGTTATTTGCTTCATAATGGCCTCTTCAGTGTGTTTCACAGTCTTTTGTGGAGAATAATGACATAATGATAGTGTTCTCAGACCCATATTTTCTACTTGATAAGCTAGCAATTATATGATTAAAGCACTTTTTAGAAACTCACATTAAGTATATGATACTCTAGAAACCAGTCCATCATGTAATTACACAGTCAGGAGAGAAATAATTTACATAACTAAAAACCATCTGAAACAGTATTCATGATCGGTATGTGATTTTTTAATGGATAAATATTTAAGAAATATTAAATAATTCTATAAATAATATACTTTTACTGAGGATTATAAATTCTGAATTTTATCAATTGTGTTTAAACTTTTATTTTTTGCCTCTACTGAAAGAACACTATGCTGAACTTTGCTGAAAACATGTGCTGGATATGTTAGGACCAACGAAGAAAAACCTTATGACCTTTCTCCAAAAAACATATAAATACAGAGAACAGAGAAAGGCAGGCGATGCCTAGGTATTTAAGCTCTATGATGAACACCAATTTGCCCAGGATTTTTCTTAGATATCTCTGAAAGGCAAACCTAACCAGATCTTTGTGATATTCTTTAAATGTCAGGTCATTACACCAACATCTTGTTGAGTTGGAGGAGATATAAATATATTCATACACATTATTTTCTTTAGAAAACAAGGAGGACATTTAACAGGATGCCCACAAGCTTCAAACAGCATGTACTGGAAGGACCCATCCTCAAAACATAAACATAATAACATCTCTTTTCACTTTTTTGCTCAACTTCTGGAAGAACAGGTTACCTTGCTTTTTCCCCAGTTCACTGAGAAAAACTACAAACAGCTACAGAAGTATATCCTGAGAACCAACCTCTCAAAGGGATAATTTTATACATACAATTACATGGGCGAGTACTGCCTAAAAAGAATGCTTAAGTTATTAAGTAAAAATAATCAAGGTGTAAAACCATGTATGTTACTCTAAGACACTCGCTTGTTTTTTAAGAAAGACAAATAATGTATATTTATATTGGGTTACAGCTATTTAAAAAATATCTCTGTAAATAAACACAAGAAATCTATAGCAGGGTTACTTTGTTTATGGTTGTGGTAGAGAAGGATGTATGCAAATTAGACGTGGGCAGGGAAGCAAGGAAGACTCTTCATGTATATTTGTACACTTTCTGTTTTTTTGAGTCATTTGAATGTATTATCTACTCAATAATTATGGCAAGTTATAAAAAGAAAGGAGTCCTGATCCCTGTGTGGAGCAGATAAGGGAGTGTGAGCTAGACCAAGTGTATTCTTAGCCGTGAAGCCAAGTGAGCTTTAAGAGAAAAAGGGCGCAAAAATTAGATGCCTCTTGTTACTGGTTTATTCCACCACCGTTACCATGCACAGTGATACTGGCTTCTCCACGCACAGTGATACTGGCTTCTAATTTAAAAGAAGTTGAGGGCTTCCCTGGTGGTGCAGTGGTTGGGAGTCCGCCTGCCGATGCAGGGGACACGGGTTCGTGCCCCGGTCCGGGAAGATCCCACATGCCGCGGAGCGGCTGAGCCCGTGAGCAATGGCTGCTGAGCCTGCGAGTCCGGAGCCTGTGCTCCACAACAGGAGAGGCCACAACAGTGAAAAGCCCACGTAAGTTGAAAAACACACCTTATTTTATGTTATAATGATAGCAACATGGCAGAATCAAACCACCACAGGGCATTTGGGTATCCATGCCATTATCAGCACAATCATAAACACTCTTGACAGTTCCTAAAGGAGATAATGAGGAAACTACCCATGGCCAAAAACCAAGTGCCACCATCCTATATAAAGCTTAACCTTGACCCTCGGTAATATAATTGGGATACCCATTCTCAAAAGCCCTGCCATTTAAAGCACTATGAAGGGCGGAGAATGAAAACAAAGACAGCTAATGAAGTACACAAATACCATCACAACCTTGCTGATCTGACCTGCTTCTCTGCAGTTATCTGGTTCTTCCAGACCTACACTTCCTGAGCCATTCACTTTGTGACCGGGATATCATTGACTCTGGTATTAGGAAAGAAGATAAAAGAATTGTTAATTCGTCAGTCCTTGTGTAAAGGATAAAAATGATGGAGATACCACTTGGCATAAAGCTTCACAGAATCATCACTTGCAGAATCTTGGGGGCCCATCATGACTCTGGGAAGTAGGTAGGGCAGTGGTCATTAGCTATACTTTCCTGTCACTTAGTGGGTGAGGAACCTGCTTCAAGGCTAGTAGGTGGCAGGACCAGGACTCTATCCAAGGTCTTTCTGAGTTCATGTTCACTGCTGTTACGTACCCTGTGCCTTCTCAGTGTCTGGGTTTTCTCCTTCCCCAAAGAGCAAAGGTTTTACACAATTGTGGAAAGTGAGAGGTATAAATACTTAATAAAGTTTACCGCTATGCTGAGGGAGAAATCCAGCAACATGCTGTTTTCTAGGTCTCTGCTGAAATTCTCTAAAAAGGTCAAAACCTTTAAAAAGGAACTGCTGTATTTTGCAAAACGAAGCTAACACTGATTGCAACATTTGAGCTTTTGATTCAGAACTTCAGAACACTGTGTTCTGTAATTTTGACTTTAGATAACCAAATGTAACTACTGATACAACCCCTGGCTGACCTTATTGGTTTATATCTAGGAATGCTTTAATGAAAAAATAGTGAGTTGTTTCTTTATCCTACTTCTGCCCACCCATATGATTCCCATCTTCCTAGCCACAATGGGAGGCAATGTGGTAGCATGTCGATATAACCCACTACAGAAAAGAGTCAAAACTTGATGGGGAATCTAAATCATACTCTACTTTGGACTATTCAAATAAGAAAAAAAAAATCTTGAAGAGACGTTTTCTGTTTTTATTTCCACTGTGCTCTGGTAAATGCTGGTAGAATTTCAATGTACACTTGCTCTCAGGCCTTCAAAGTAAAAACAGTGGCAGTCTGGAGGTCAGGCAGGCTACCCTGTTGTCACTCATTTCCTGTGCTAATTTTACACTGAAAAAAGTTTTAATGGTTTGGTGTAAACAGAGCAAGATTGAAAAGAAAGCTTTTAGAAAATAGATCTTCAGAAAATAAAAAAGGCAATAATTATTGCATTAAAAACTCCATCATTTGTGCCTTAATATTATAACCCATCATAAAAATGCCACTTTAATTGTTTCTACATCTCTTTAAGTGTTTAGTACTTATTGTTATTCCCAGCAGCTAACAATAAGAAAATAGCAGCATTAAGCTCAGTTTGAGACCATTTTTACTAGAAATCAGGATACTAATGAGCTGTGAAGAAAATGTTGTTAATCATACTTCTTTTGCAGTCTTATAAAATATTACTAACACATATATAAGGTATACATGAAGTAAATATAGGTGTGTGTATATAGCTTGACAGATATACTTCTTTAATCAGAAAGAGAAAACCAACGTTTTAGATTCTCTTTTCCATACAACAAACCACATTTAATGAATTTCACTTAAAATTCACAGTAGAGATTAAACAAAAGAGAACACATGGTGACAAAATATTTCAGCATACGTTGAATAGCGCTCAGAGCCTGTCTATGGAGATATGTACCCCAGAAGCAGATTATCCTGTGATGTTGGGGTAATTGAGAGGCCCTCTGATAACAAAGCCCATGTAGCTGGTCTTGGGGACAGAAGATCTGGAGTCTAGCCCTGATCTAGCCATCCACTGTATGTTTGAGAACTCTATCTCCCACCTTCATATCTTTAAAATGGAGATCTTAATTCCTGTCTTATGGGATATTTGAGAGATTTAAATTCAGCACGTAAACAAAAGTACCTAATAAACTGTAAAATGATATACAACTGGAAGGTATCATGTTACCATAGCTAACACCTGAACCTGGTCATAAACAGCATTAAAATTCCAGTGTACAGATTCAAACAATCCCTCGAAGTTTTTGAGCAGAAAGAGGAAAATAGGTTATCATTTTAATTTTTATTTATGTTTTGAAAATATAATACAGATGATACTTACACTGGAGGGAAAGCAGAAAATCTGCACTTATTCTTAAAGATAAGTGTTCATCTACTCCTACTTATCTGGCAAAACACAGAATGTTCATCTCCTACTTGATAGACAACACACCGAGATGTTAATAATGTTATTTTAAATAAGGCAGTAGAAGAGCTGGGTTCTAGAATGCTACAAACCTCTCAGGTCCACCTACTAAATCTGCGACCTCGGGTCAGTTACTTAACGTATTTCAGTTTCTTCACTTACAAAAAGCAAGACAGTGGAAGTACCAATGCCTCAGAAGACTTGTGGATAGAAATGAGTTATCACAGGTTTAGAGCTTAGCACACTGTCTGACACGTAGTAGGAGCTCAATACGTGTTTGTTGTTACAGTATTATATATTTCCTCATATGGGCATTTCAGACATGTGAAATCTAAGTGATCCTTGCTTTCAAATGCAGCTGGTTAACTTGATAACCAAAATCATCTCACCAAAAAAAAGAAGCTCTAATACACTTTAACAGCTTAAAGGACATATTTTCTAGTCTTAAACAATCACAACAAATGTAGTAAAGGTTTATTCCAAATTCTTGCTGTGTGGCTTCATTTCTTCATTCATTCATTAAAAAAGAAAGAAAAAAGTATTTATGGAAACCCTATCATATACCAGGCACTGTATTTGGTGGTGGGATACAAGGTCAAGCAAAAAAGAGCTACAATCTCTGCCTTCATGTTTTAAGGAAGATAAATATTAATCAAAATTATTACACACAAGGAATGTAAAATTGCAATGTAAAAAGTGCCAAAAAGGAGGAAAAGCCAGTGCTTATGGGAGTATAATATTAAAAAGAAATGAACAAATTGTGTTGGTGAGGGAAAGCTTCCCTGAGGAAGTGATAATTGAGTTGCTATCAGAAGACTGAGTGGAGTTAACAGGATAAAAAGCATGAGCTAGTGTGTCCTAGTACAAGGATCTACGTGTGGGTGGTAGGGAACCTGGCCCCTTTGAGGGCCTGAAGGAAGGCAAATGAGATGGGAGCTCAGAGAAAGAGAAGCAGGGAGTAAATGAGGTGAGGCTGGAGAGTCAGCCAAGCCCTGTACGCCACGATAAGAGTTTGTTTTCTTATTCTAAGAACAAAGGAAAACCATTGAAGAATTTTAAGCCTGGGTATGCCGTTGGTTTTGAGGAGAGGAAGGGGTTGATATGATCCAATGTGAATTCTGTGTGTAAAGAAGAGTTTAGAGGGGGTCAGAGTACTTGTGGAGAAACTAGTTAGGAGACTGTTGCCAGGGTTCCAGAAAGATAATGTGGAAGCATAGATTAGGGCAGTTGAGCTAGAAATGTTTGCAAGTGATAGAGGAAGAGCTTGGTTTTCCATAAAACATACATTCTTTTCTTTCACTGCCCAGGCACATTTTTCATGTAAAAATGTTTTCCTTTTGGAATGTTCTAGAGAATCCAAGTAACAGTTAATGGTAAGTAAAGGGTTTCCACACACATTTGAATTCAGTGAGGGATCAAAATGCCAATTTCTAAATAATCAGTATCGTCTTCCTCTAGGTGAAAGCCTTTGTCTAGTTTTACTATAAAACATGCAACACCAAAAATGAACCAAAAGAAATAATTTCCACTGAAACACATTTTTATTACGAAAATGTCATAAGTAAACATTTATTAAAAATTAGGTCAAAGAGCAGCAACACTTTCCAATTCAAGTTGCAAAAAGGCAAACACATCCAAGAAAGGAAGAAAGTCATGGGCAATAGATCCGATAGTAATTCTAAAATAACCAACGGTATTAACTTTGGAATCTGCCAGAATAGCTGCTACCTTAGGAAGAGTACTTCTCATATTTTGGCCACTAAGCAACCATGCTTTGTATGTAAAAGTGATATGTACAATGGCCAAGGCACCTTCCTAGTACCTCATAGCAACTGAATGAATGCAGAAACACACACACATACGACCACTTACAAACACACTGAAATGTATTAAGCTCACACATCTTGAAGGATTAAGCAGGAAAACAAAAAGGACAGCACGACACACATCTTCATTTTGCAAAAAAGACATGCAGAGACATCCATTACAATTTTCTCTAAGATAAATTGTATCCCTCAACTAAAAGAAAAAAAAAATGAAATCATTGGCAGCCTAGTTCTCCCTGAGTAGAAGTGAGACATTAATTTAGATCACTGTGCACGTTGAAAAGCTACTGCACTGCAGGGATTTCCAATTACATAATACAGAATCAGAACTCTGTTTGGGTGTCACTTGGCTGCCAGCAACCATGGGTGAGCTGTATAACACTCCTCTGTCATGTAGCTCATGTGAGAAAAGAATTCTGCTGTTCCAAGAAATGGCACTCAGCTTGGAGACCTTCCCAGTTACACAAAAGAGCATAATTTCCACATTATCCCCAGGCATACTGTCTAGGACGATAAGTCTATGATAGCTTTATGTGTAAATTATATACATAGTTCTACTAATGAAAGGCATGCAGACTGCTTTTTGGTGATGGCAGTGCAGAAAAACAAAATCAATTTGCTTTTCAATTTTAAAACGACGCCCGAGCTATCTATAATAATCAAAAGAGACCATGAGGGTTAGATGGCAGATAACGTAATTGCACTATATTGTCTAACAGGTCAGAACTAGTTTTGTCAAGCAATGTCTAGAGTGCAGACTTACCAATCACCTCATAACTGGCTTGTTTCAGGACTTTGGTTTTAAGTCCTTGATACTCTTAATATCATACTTATCTCAGTTTTTCATCAGGGACTGCACTCTCGATTCTGGTTTAATTTTTTTCAACCTATGAAAGCACACTTACAGAAGAGAGATAAGAAGTAAAGGAAGGATGAATATTTTCACGTTTATTGTCTATTTGGTGACAAAATTCCATATGTAGTGCATAGTGTGCACCAGATACAGGTGATAAAGTGGAGAACAAGACAGTGTTCTTTCCTTCTAGAAGCTCACAACTCTCTTACTAAGATGTCCAAAACATGAAAACTTTCGTATACTAGTTATCAATATTATTTTGAATTTTTCTTTTATTTCATTAAATTCAATCATTTTTTTACCAAATAAAGAACAGAGACTAGAAAATTGGGGTAGGCATAATAATACCTAATATTTGTTGCATTAACTATATATACAAGTTTTGCACATATCAAAACCTAATGACAACCTAGGCATTAAGTTATGAAAATCTTCATTTTAAAAATGAAAAAGCTGAGGTTTACACAAGTTATACCACAAGATCACAAATCTAATGTGTAGCTTGAATTTAAACCAATGTAATCCGATTCCATGGTGTTGTCTCTTATTCATTTCTCTGCACCACTCCAGTTTAACATTTACTATAACCTGAATATTTGGGCATCTCAATTTTTGTTTGTTTAATTTTATTGCTTGACTTGGAAACTTTTTTCATCCATTCTCCTTTTATATTATCTTGACGATCTCGGTGGGAAAAGTTAACCAAGTCTTTTTCTGGGTTATTCCATTATAGTTGAATACATAATCATGTTGCTCTCTCAAACTATTCACCTATTGCTTTCATGCTAAAATTTATTTACTGAGCATCTGTAATATGCCAAGCACTGTGTTAGGTGCTTTATGAGTAAAGATGTGATCCTTGCCATATACAGAGATGCAAATCAGAATTAAGTAATAAATAAAATAAAGGTCTAATAGAAGATTTGGTAGGAAGGGTGCAGGGTGCTAAAAAAGTGACTGCCAGCAGGGGGCACAGGTGAGGCTTCCTGTATGAGGTAGTGTTTGAACTGTTAACTGAAACTTAAGGAGTACCTGGACTAGACTTTTTATTTTTCCCATCTTGACCTCACCTCCCAGAATTTAGTTTTGAATTTGCATTCCCACTGGCCTCCAACTATTACCTAATTTCCAACTGCAACAAGTCACCATATGACTGTCTACACTGTCACCAACTGCAAGTTTTTGAGGGTCTCTCTTCCTTTGATATCCCTGCTTCTACACTAATCTGGTTTTCTCCCTCCATTCGTGACTACCTGCATTTAATTCGCTTTTTCTTCTGCCCTTTCTCTACACTTACTCAGAAACTGTCCTCAGGTCCATTCTTCTCTGGTTTCTTCAAGTTTCTCTTAAACTCTCTCCCTTTTTTATTTTTATATTTATTTATTTAAAAAAAAATTTATTGGAGTATAGTTGCTTTACAATGTTGTGTTAGTTTCTGCTGACAGCAAAGTGAATCAGATATATATATATATGCCCGCTTTCATGGATTACCTTCCCATTTAGGTCACCACAGAGCACTGAGTAGAGTTCCCTGTGCTATACAGTAGGTTCTCATTAGTTACCTATTTTATACATAGTAGTGTATATGTGTCAATCCCAATCTCCCAGTTCTTCCCACCCCCCCTCTTAGTATCTATAAGTTTGTTTTCTACATGTGTATCTCTATTTCTGCTTTGCAAATAAGTCCATCTGTACCATTTTTCTAGATTCCACATATAAGCGATATTTTTCTCTTTCTGACTTACTTCACTCTGTATGACATCTCCCCCTTTTTTAAACGCATGATTTAAACTATTTTCTCACCTTTTTTTTATGTTGACTTTCTATCAAGTAGCATAGATGATATTCATATATATTTGTACATAAAACATATAATGTATATTACATATACTATATATGACAAAAATAAAATTATAAATGCAATTAAAATGCTTAAAATTATATATTTATTTTTAAAAATTTCTCTAGTAAGTTATATGAGTAAATTTTGTATTATGTGTGGAATTAATGTATGCTAAAGTGGAAAATAAAAGTAAACAGATGACCTATGCTTGGAGAAAACAAGAAAAGAAATTGTAAAGAATAAATGTGTTCATATCCAAAATGCCGCTGATCTCTAGATCTTCCTTTTGACTTATCAAGGGACGGAGACATTAGCCTTCTTTGACTGGATTTGGGGCGGGGGGACAGTGGCACTTTTTCCACAATTACTGAAATTGAGGGAAATGTTACCGTCTCCTCAGATAATACACTTCTTCTAGAAACTCACATGGCTTTCCAACAGCCCAGCAACTCAAAGGTATCAGAAAACAATGAATGAAATCCTAGACTGAATAGGATAGAGTAAAAAACAAAAGGAAAGATGATAACACAAGTATTTTATGAAGTTAGTTGAAAAAAGACTTTGAAGCTGGGAATGAATAAATGTATCTGTATTAGATCATATCTACTGAATTTACTATGAAAAAGGTATTAATATGATTTAACATGAGTTAAGGAGCTTCCCTGGTGGTCCAGTGTTTAAGACTCCGTGCTTCCACTGCAGGGGGCACGGGTTTGTTCCCTGATCGGGGAACTAAGATCCCGCCTGCCGCGTGGCCAAACAAACAAAAAAACATGAGTTAGGATTGCATATGCTTCCTAAATTTGCCATCCTTATAAATTAAAGGAGAACACTGAGAATTACGGATAACGGTTCATTAAAAGCTCGTGGAACATATTCTACATATAAAGAAAATCTACTTTTCTTTCCTTGCCGCCCTCCTTTCTTCCTAATGAGGTAGAGATAGATGAGGGTGTGGCAGAGGCCCAGCTTGATGTATTGTGGTGTTAGAGCCCAAAGGGGGTTTCGAGGTTGACTCTGTGAAGGGAGAGACAGTGACAGCCAGCCTGCAGCACGGCTGAAGCCTGTGCAAGATAAGGAAGGTATTTGCTTAGGGGGCAGCTAGGCATGGAGTTGGGAGTTTTTACATATGGAAGCAATCACATTAGCACATATACCTAGAATAATGAGAGCCAGGTTTCTCACTGTTCATAGGATTGCCATATAAAAATGGAGAACACTAGAATGAACTTCACAGTGTTGGATTAGAACTGGAATATTGGTGTAAACTCAAGGTTTTCAATATTCATCGATAGACATAAAAATACAAACAGGTGTAAGCATATGTGTGTATATATTCCCTAGCACTGTCCACTGGGAGAAACTGGGAGTATTGACACTCCAGTAGCAATAAACACATCTAACTTAGATCTTGGTTTCTAAATACCATCCTCCATAAAAGGAAGCAGAGATGCTTGGAGAAAAAATTAATTCCAGGACTGGGGCAGAGAAAATACAAGATAAGCCTTCTTGTGCCAGAAAGTAAGAAAGTGCTAAGTGAATATAAGGGACATGCTAAAAATACACAGAAACCAGCACGAACAAGTTCCCATTGGCCAAATCTGGGCTAAAATGAGTATTAAAATAAGTAATGATATTAGCAAATTATAACTCATTTAATAAAATGGGAATCCAGGAATCCATACTGAGAAAAATAAATAAATGAATAAATAAATGGGGAGAAGAGAAAGCTTTTCTTACAGTGGACTACAACTAATAAATGCAGCATGAATAATGGAATTAGAAAATCACATTTATCAACCATCGTTATAGTAATCCAGTCAAGAAACATCGATTGATCCTAAAACTAGAGAGAGAAAAAGTCTGGTAAGGAATGAGATATTTACACAATTTCAAGTTATCGCTACACAGATAGTGATTAAATTACAAAGGGAAAATGAGTAACTTTACATGCGAGAATCCTGACAAACACAACGTTAACCAAGTGATCAGTTACATCACCAGTAATGAGATAAAGTGAAGTAGTAGGACATACAATATAATACGGTACAAAAAACGTAGCTTCTCTTCTGTGATGTGATGCCAAAAATTGCATAATCTCAATCTAATATTGAGGAAATATCAAACATACTCAAATTGAGGAACAGTCTACAAAATAGCTGGCCAGTGTCTAAGTCACAAAAATCAAGGAAATGCTAAGGAACTGTTCCAGATGGAAAGTTTCAAGAGTCATGGCATCTAAATGCATCCCATGATCCTAGATTGGATCCTTTTATTTTAAAGGACTTTTTCGAGACAATTGGTGAAACTTGGATAGGCTGTGTGGATTAAACAGTAGCAATGTATCAGTGTTAATTTCCTGACTTTGATGTTTATACTGTGGTAATGTAGGAGAACTTCCTTGTTTATAGGAATTACACACTAAAAATATTTGCAGGTGCTGTGGCAACATGGTGTCACCTTACTCCCAGGAAAGAAAAGTTATTTGCATTGGGCTTGTCATTTTTCCCTAAGTTTGATATTATTTTAAAATAAACAAACTTAGACACACACACACAAATATGTGTATATATGTGTATAAATACACACACACACAAAAATATTTGACATTCAGTTTTCAATCAGTCTTTTTTTTCCTCTCACAAACTTTTTCATACACACGTGAAAAATGTGTAACTTTCTCCCTTGCACATAAACTTGTGAACACACACACGCACCAAATTTTCTCTCTTTAGTGGTAAATTTTTGGTATTCATTGCTGTCATTTGCTAAGGACATTTTCCACTCTGAAGAGAAGTTCTATCCACAAAAGAAGGCTAGACGAATAATGTTAATGTAGAAATATATGGATATTCTAATTCCTTTATTTGGCATATGTTTTTCTATAAAGCGTAAACAGGCATTTCTTCTGCCTGAGCAAGAAAGGATGGCTACTGAAAACTGAAAGTAAACTCTGCAGTTTGGGGAAAGTAGGAATTTTTCCAAGAACAAAATTGCTAACCAGCACTGGAGGTCATACCTAATGATCAGATAGAAAGAGAGCCCAAAGAGTGTTTAAAGTCATGGGTAGAGCAAAATACTGTAGAGAAGAGCTCTCTGCATCGACTTTTATGGTTCATTGTCTGGAATAAGAACCTTCTGAATGATACTAATGGTTGAAATGAAAGGGCCCATATTCATATTCTTGCAATTTTCTCTTAAACTGACTCCACTCTGGCTGAGGTCCCAACTATTACACCAAAACTATTTCCAAGACCACCAAGGACCTCCAAATTGACGTGTGCACTGGTGAACGTTCAGTTTTATCTCATTTATTCTGTTAGCAGAATTTTACGAAGGTGATCACTCCCTCCTCCTTTCCTCACTTTGCTTTCATGTCCACATTAATTTTCTTCCTAACTCACTGGGTACGCCCCCTGTGACATCTTACTACTGGGATACCTCAGAGCTCAGACCTTAGACACTTCCTCTTCTCTACCCATAATTGTGTCTTTTAGTGACCTCATTCAGTCTCACAGTTCTCAATAACATCTATTCAACTGGCCCCTCCCTTGATCTCAAATTCAGATTAAAAACTACCAACTTGATACCTAGTAAACACCCAAGTAGAGATATCTCCACGTTAAATGTCCAGAATCCTGAACTTCCCCTACAAAAGCAGCTCTTCTGTCTTCCTATTTTTGTTAATGACAAATCCACTTTTCTAGCTGATCAGAACAAAAGATCTCAGAGTCATTCTTCACTTTGCTCTTTCTCTCATACCGATATCCAATCTGATCCAAATCTTGTCAACTCCACCTTCAAAATGCATCCAGAATTTCACTACTTCTCACTACCTTCACTGTCACTTTCCTGGCTCAAGCCACCTGCAACCAGCTAGGATTACTAAAATAGCCTCTTAATTGGCCTCACTGCTTTAACCTTTGCCTCTACAGTCTATTTTTAACACAAAAGCCAAAATGATCCTTTAAAATTTGTCAGATCATATCACTAAGCTGGTGAAAGTTTTCCAAGGGACTCATTTCAAAGAGTAAAAGCCAAAGTATTTACAGTGCTGTATAAAGTCCTATGCAATCTGTTATTCTGTATTTTTTTTTTTTTTTTTTTTTACTTAACTTTATGGTACGTTCCTCTTGCTCACTCCACTCTACCCTCTCTGACCTCCTAGTTGCATCTAGAGTACTCCTGGCATACTCCCACCACAGAGCACTTACTGTTCTCTCTAACTAGAAAGCTCTTGCCCCAAAAACCTACATAGATCCCACGCTTACCTCCTTCATGTCTTAGCCCAGGTCATCTTTTCAGCAAGGCCTTCTCTGGTTACCCTATTTACAATCTCAGCTCTTCCCATCCCAAACCACTCCTGGAGCTCTAATTCCCCTTTCCTTCTGTAGTTTTCTTCAAAGTGCATAACATTGTCTAACGAACTATATAATTTATTAATTTGTTTTATTTAATGTTTAACTTCCTGCTAGAATATAAACTCCACAAGCACATATTTTCATCTTTTAGTTTACTACTAAATTTCTAGCACTAAATTAGTGCCTGGAGCATGGTATTCACTTCATAAATATTTATGAATGAATGAAACCTAATGGGAAAGCAATAAACTAAAGTAGGTCAACCAGCAGCCAGAATTTGATGGACAAGGTGGTAGGGAAGAGGAGACAGAAAGTGGAAATCATACCCTTCTGTTGTATAGATACCAATCTCAATTTGGCAGTGAGATCAGCCTGCCCTGCTACAGCTGGTCAAAAACTCCCTTGGACAACAAGGTATTCCAGTGTGAATAAAGATTAAACACTAGTTACCTCTGATCTAGTCAGTGTAATCCGATATTTACTGAAAGGAGGAAAGGGCCAAGAACTTAGATCATAAACTTTGACAAACCAGTGTCTACATAGAATTTCAGATATTCAAAGAATACCATATTTTTAATAGTTTTAGAGGGTTAATCTCTAAATTTACATTCCAACAGACAGGTACCCACACAGCAGCAAACAAACAAAAATACAGCACAAAGGCTGATGCCAGTTTAATAACTGTGCTTTTAGAAATTTTAAATATCACAGGAAGTGGATCAGTCATCCAACAGCTAATATTAGCTAATTAAGATTTGGCAAATCACAGAATCTTGACAATTTTTATACATGAGGACACTATTCTTAATGTGAGAGCCTCTTGGGGAAATGAGAACTGTGCTTTTGAACATACAGGATACAATCTGATCCCCCAGAGATATCCCTGGTCCTTAATAGTCCCTGTATATTCCTGAAATTCCTTGTGGATATTTAAAAAACATTTCAAGAACTCCAAGTTGTCTGGCAGTATGACTGCACAATTAAAAGCTGTTAACTACACTACAGCCAATGGACCATACAGTCGATACAGATATAGATACAGAAATAATATAAAGATTAGGATTCACCTAGCACAGGTAAATATGACATGGGTAGTGTTTGTATTGTATGTCCCAGAACACTTTTTGCTTCTTCCTTCCACTCTTTCATTTTTTCTCCCCTCAACATCCTTCGCATGTGACCAGAATTTAGATATTCACTCTACCCACTGATTTTTTATCCTCAGGAAATGACCTCATATATTAAAGTCTAAAAAGTTTAATTTTTCTTGAAAGTAATAGGTCTTAGACCAAAGAGATTACCCTCTAATTGTGGAATTCAGCAATCAATAAAAAAGTAGCAATGATAGTTTTTCTAGCATCAGGAAAGCATACCAATATGATTTCTACTCAGTCATTTTCTTCATTCAATCAACAAAGCATTGAATACCTGCTCTGTGATAGGCAGTATTAAGTGCTGAGTATAGAGCAGTGAACAAAAAGATATGTTTCAGAGCCTCCAAAGTTTACAATCTAGTAAAGACAAACAGATATAAAGTATGTAAATAAATAGCTATATAATTACAGAATATAACTGTAAGATGATCAAGTTTCATGAAGCTAAGAGGCAAGGTACTATGACAGCAAACAACAGAGTACTTAAACGGGAAAGTTAGTGAAAGCTTGTCTGCAGAGGTACTACTTAGGTCAAGATCTGAAGGATGAGAGAGCACAGTCATACCACAAAACTAGAAGAAGAACATTCTATGTGGTGGCAAGGCTCTAAGGTAGGAAAGAGTTTGGAATTTTCTAGAAAGAATAAGTACCAGTCTAACTGGAACATAGTTAAGGAGGGTGGGAATAGTTCGAGATAATGTTGGTCAATTTTTTTGTATCTTATAGGACATTGTAAGGAGTTTGGACTTTTATGTGCGATGAGTAAGTATTTTAAAGGATTTTTAAGAAGCTTAATTTGACTTGGTTTATGGTTTTAAAAGCTCAGTAACACTGCTATGTGATGAATGGTTATGGTGGGCTGGAGGAGGAAGTAAAGAAGGAAATGGAGAGATCAATTAGAAGACTATTATGATAATCCCAGTGAAAGATACTGTGCCCTCAACTAGGGTGGTGGAAGAGATGGTGAAAAATAACTGGGTTGAAGGCATGCTTTGGAGGTATAATCTATGACTCACTGAAGGATCAGGTATGGTTATGAAGGAGAAGAAATCAAGTATGGTTTCCAAGTCCCAAGTTTGAGCAACTATGTGGTGGTGGTATCAGATACTGAGATGGTTTAAAAAGTGGTGGGGGTGCGGGGGGAGAGTTTTCAGAGGGCAAATTAGAGTTCTGCTCTAGATATGTTAAGTTTAAGACAACTGTGAGTCATTCAAGTGGAGAGAGATGTCAAGAAGCTAGCTAGAGAAGACTTCTACTTCCAACCAAAATAAAGTTGGAATCACCAAAATAAACTAACAAAATGTATAAAAGAATTGTTTTCAAGACACTTGATATACAGCAACAAAGGAGAGTGACCCCCTGAGGTACAGGGAACAAATGAGGTGAGCCTTAAGATGATCTTATTTAAATCCCTGAGAGAGTTCCCACAAGGTGGCACAGGGAACAGAAACCTGGAAAAAGCCCCAAGTTGAGGAGATGGAGCTGAGAGTGTAGGGGGATCAAGAAGGTTTGAGTTCACAGGACAAGAAAACTGGAGAGGAGAGAACTGCATTGAGAAAAAAAAAAGTCTGGAGTTCTGCAGGGAACCTCACTCAAGTATTTAGTAGAGCACTGGTCATGATAATGATTTGAGTAAACTACCTGAGGGACTGAGAAAGAACCATCTGAAAGGATGAGCGGGGGAAAAGAACTTGGAGCTTACATGGGCTGGAGTAATCCCATTCACCCTAGGAAGACTGGAAAATCTCATTAATTATGGGGCATTGAGTGAATATTCAGAATTATCTAGCTTTAATAATGGTAACTGCCCTGGACTAAACACTGCTCTGATTCCACCAAATGAATCTTCAAAGAAGACCTGAAAGGATCAAGCTGTTTCCAAGTAACTTAACTGCACCCCAGAATAAAGCCCAAAAATATTTACAGGGATAAAAAAATATCCAGCACAAATAAGGTAAACTTCACAATGCCTGGCATCAAATCAAAAATTACCAGGAATGCAAAGTAGCAGGAAAATGTGACCCATTTTAAGGAATAAAAATGGATCAAAATAAATCAACTGAAACTGACCCAGGAATGACACAGATGTTAGAATTAGGACTCAATAATATTACAACAGTTATTATATAATTGTTTTCCATATTTTTAAAAACTCAAGGAGAAACATGGAAGATACAAAAAAGATAAAATAAAAATTTTAGAGATGAAAACTACAATGTCTGAGATGAAAAGTACACTGAATTGTACGAACAGTAGATTAGTCATTGTAGAAGAAAATACTTAGTGGACTAAAAGACATGGCAATAGAAATTATCAAAATGAAACAATGAGAAAAAGAATTTAAAAATAAATAGATTCACTGAGCTCATTCTAAAATTCATATGGAAATACAAAGAACTAGAATACCCAAAATAACTTTAAAAAAAGAAGATTAACACTACTTGTTTTCAAGATGGATATAAGCTACATTAATGAAAGCAGTGTGGTATTGGCATGGAAATACACAAATAGATCAATAGAACAGAACAGATTACAGAAATAGACCTACACACATACAGACAACTAGTTTTTTGACAAGGGTGAAAGGCAATTCAACTGAGAAAAGATAGTCTTTCAAAAAGTGGTTCTGAAACAATTGAATACCCATATGCAGGAACTGGATATCATATGTAGTAAAATGAGCTTTGATCCATAATTTATACCACATAAAAATTCATTCAAAATGAACCCTACACCTAAATGTAGAACACAGAATAATAAACATTCTGGAAGAAAATATAAAATTGCTGTAATGCTGTTTTAGGCAAATATTTTTTAGATATAACTCCAAAACCATAACGCAGAAAATAGATCAGTCAGTTGTACTTTATCCCAATTAAAGATGTCTGCTTTTCATTTCTCCAAAGAAGATACACAGATTGCCAAGAAACACATGAAAGGATGCTGAACATCACTAATCATTAGAGAAATGCAAATCAAAACTAAAATGAAGTATCACCTCACACCTGTCAGAATGGCCATCATCAAAAACTCTACAAACAATAAATGCTGGAGAGGGAGTAGAGAAAAGGGAACCCTCTTGCACTGTTGGTGGGAATGTAAATTGATACAGCCACTATGGAGAACAGTATGGAGGTTCCTTAAAAAACTAAAAATAGAACTACTGAGAGGGAAACCAAGATGGCAGAGTAGAAGGACATGCTCTCACTCCCTCTTGTGAGAACACCCGAATCACAACTAGCTGCTGCACAATCATCGACAAGAAGACACTGGAACTCACCAAAAAAGATACCCCACATCCAAAGACAAAGGAGAAGCCACAATGAGACAGTAGGAGGGACGCAATCACAGCAAAATCAAATCCCATAACAGCTGGGTGGGTGACTCACAGACTGGAGAACACTTATACCACAGAAGTCCACCCACTGGAGTGAAGGTTCTGAGCCCCATGTCAGGCTTCCCAACCTGGGGGTCCGGCAACAGGAGGAGGAATTCCTAGAGAAACATACTTTGAAGGCTAGTGGGATTTGATTCCAGGACTTCGACAGGATTGGGGGAAACAGAGACCCCACTCTTGAAGGGCACACACAAAGCAGTGTGCGCATCAGGACCCAGGAGAAGGAGCAGTGAACCCAGGGGATACTGAACCAGACCTACCTGCTAGTGTTGGAGGGTCTCCTGCAGAGGCAGGGGGGTGGGGAGGGCTGTGGCTCACCGTAGGGACAAGGACACTGGCAGCAGAAGTTCTGGGAAGTACTCCTTGACGTGAGCCCTCCCAGAGTCTGTCATTAGCCCCACCAAAGAGCCCAGGTAGGCACCACTGTTGGGTTGCCTCAGGCCAAACAACCAACAGGGAGGGAACCCAGCCCCACCCATCAGGAGTCAAGCTGATTAAAGTTTTACTGAGCTCTGCCCACCAGAGCAACACCCAGCTCTACCCACCACCAGTCCCTCCGACCAGAAAACCTGCACAAGCCTCTTAGATACACTCATCCACCAGAGGGCAGACATGAGAAGAAGAACTACAGTCCTGCAGCCTGTGGAACAAAAACCACATTCACCAACTAAATGAAGTGGAGATAGACAACCTTCCAGAAAAAGAATTCAGAATAATGATAGTGAACATGATCCAGGACCTCGGAAAAAGAATGGAGGCAAAGATTCAGAAATGCAAGAAATGTTTAACGAAGATCTAGAAGAATTAAAGAACAAAAAAACAGAGATGAACAATACAATAACTGAAATGAAAACTACACTAGAAGGAATCAATAGCAGAATAACTGAGGCAGAAGAACGGATAGGTGACCTGGAAGACAGAATGGTGGAATTCACTGCTGTGGAACAGAATAAAGAAAAAAGAATGAAAAGAAATGAACACAGCCTAAGAGACCTCTGTGACCGCATTAAACGTAACAACGTTCACATTACAGGGGTCCCAGAAGGAGAAGAGAGAGAGAAATGACCCGAGAAAATATTCAAAGAGATTATAGTCTAAACCATCCCTAACATGGGAAAGGAAATAGCCACCCAAGTCCAGGAAGCACAGTGAGTCCCATACAGGATAAACCCAAGGAGAAACATGCCGAGACACATAGTAATCAAATTGGCAAAAATTAAAGACAAAGAAAAATTATTAAAAGCAGCAAGAGAAAAATGACAAATAACATAGAAGGAAACTCCCATAAGATTAACAGCTGATTTCTCAGCAGAAAATCTACAAGCCAGAAGGGAGTGGCATGATATACTTAAAGTGATGAAAGGGAAGAACCTAAAACCAAGATTACTCTACCCAGCAAGGATCTCATTCAGATTCGATGGAGAAATCAAAAGCTTTATAGACAAGTAAAAGCTAGAACAATTCAGCACCACCAAACCAGCTCTACATCAAATGCTAAAGGATCTTCTCTAAGTAGGAAACACAAGAGAAGAAAAGGACTTACAAAAACAAACGCAAAACAATTACGAAAATGGTCATAGGAACAAACATATCGATAATTACCTTAAACGTGAATGAATTAAATGCTCCAACCAAAAGACACAGGCTGGTTGAATGTATACAAAAACAAGACCCATATATACGCTGCCTAGAAGAGACCCACTTCAGCCCTAGGGACACATACAGACTGAAAGTGAGGGGATGGAAAAAGATATTCCATGCAAATGGAAATCAAAAGAAAGCTGGAGTAGCAATACTCATATCAGACAAAACATACTTTAAATAAAGAATGTTACAAGAGACAAGGAAGAACACTATATAATGATCAAGGGATCAATCCAAGAAGAAGATATAACAACTATAAATATATATGCACCCAACACAGGAGCACCTCAATACATAAGGCAACTGCTAACAGTTGTAAAAGAGGAAATCTACAGTAACACAATAATAGTGGGGGACTTTAATACCTCACTTACACCAACGGACATATCATCCAAAATGAAAATAAATAAGGAAACAGAAGCTTTAAATGACACAATAGACTAGATAAATTGATATTTATAGGACATTCCATCCAAAAACAGCAGATTACACTTTCTTCTCAAGTGCGCACAGAACATTTTCCAGGATAGATCACACCTTGGGTCACAAATCAAGCCTCAGTAAATTTAAGAAAATTGAAATCATATCAAGCATCTTTTCTGACCACAACGCTATGAGATTAGAAATGAATTACAGGGAAAAAAACGTAAAAGATACAAACACGTGGAGGCTAAACACTACGTTACTAAACAACCAAGAGATCACTGAAGAAATCAAACAGGAAATCAAAAAATAGCTAGAGACAAATGATAATGAAAACACGACAATACAAAACCTATGGGATGCAGCAAAAGCAGTTCTAAGAGGGAAGTTTATAGCTATACAAGCCTATCTCAAGAAACAAGAAAAATCTCAAATAAATAATATAACCTTACACCTAAAGGAACCAGATAAAGAAGAACAAACGAAACCCAAAGTTAGCAAAAGGAAAGAAATCATAAACATCAGAGCAGAAATAAATGACATAGAAACAAAGAAAACAACAGCAAACATCAGTAAAACTAAAAGCTGTTTCTTTGAGAAGTTAAATAAAACTGATAAACCATTAGCCAGACTCATCAAGAAAAAGAGGGAGAGGATTCAAATCAATAAAACTATAAATGAAAAAGGAGAACTTACAACAGACACTGCACAAATACAAAGCATCCTAAGAGACTACTACAAGCAACTCTATGCCAATAAAATGGACAACCTGGAAGGAATAGACACTTTCTTAGAAAGTGTAACCTTCCAAGACTGAACCAGGAAGAAATAGAAAATATGAACAGACCAATCACAAGTAATGAAATTGAAACTGTGATTAAAAATCTTCCAACAAACAAAAGTGCAGGACCAGATGGCTTCACAGGTGAATTCTATCAAACATTTAGAGAAGAGCTAACACCCATCCTTCTCAAACTCTTCCAAAAAATTGCAGAGGAAGGAACACTCCCAAACTCATTCTAGGAGGCCACCATCACCCTGATACCAAAACCAGACAAAGATACTACAAAAAAAGAAAATTACAGATCAATATCACTGATGAATATAGATGCAAAAATCCTCAACAAAATACTAGTAAACAGAATTCAACAACACATTAGAAGGATCAAACACCATGATCAAGTGGGATTTATCCCAGGGATGCAAGGATCCTTCAACATACACAAATCAATCAATGTGATACATCATGTTAACAAATTGAAGAATAAAATCATATGATCGGGCTTCCCTGGTGGCGCAGTGGCTGAGAGTCCACCTGCCAATGCAGGGGACGTGGGTTCGTGCCCCGGTCTGGGAATATCCCACATGCCACAGAGTGGCTGGGCCCGTGAGCCATGGCCGCTGAGCCTGCGCATCCGGAGCCTGTGCTCGCAACGGGAGAGGCCACAGCAGTGAGGGCCCGCGTACCGCAAAAGAAAAAAAAAAAAAATCATATTATCATCTCAATAGATGCAGAGAAAGCTTTTCACAAAATTCAACACCCATTTATGATAAAAACTCTCCAGAAAGTGAGCACAGAGGGAACCTACCTCAAGATAATAAAGGCCATATACAACAAACCCACAGCAAACATCATTCTCAATGGTGAAAAACTGAAAGCATTACCTCTAAGATCAGGAACAAGACAAGGATGTCCACTCTCACCACTATTATTCAACGTAGTTTTGGAAGTCCTAGCCTTGGTGATCAGAGAAGAAAAAGAAATAAAGAGAACACAACTGGAAAAGAAGAAGTAAAATTGTCACTGTTTGCAGATGACATATACTATACATAGAGAATCCTAAAGATGCCACCAGAAAACTACTAGAGCTAATCAATGAATTTGGTAAGGTTGCAGGATACAAAATTAATGCACAGAAATCTCTTGCATTCCTATACACTAATGATGAAAAATCTGAAAGAGAAATTAAGGAAACACTCCCATTTACCATTGCAAGAGAAAGAGTAAAATACCTAGGAATAAACCTACCTAGGGAGACAAAAGACCTGTATGCAGAAAACTATAAGACACTGATGAAAGAAATTAAAGATGATACCAACAGATGGAGAGATATACCATGCTCTTGGATTGGAAGAATCAATACTGTGAAAATGACTATACTACCCAAAGCAATCTACAGATTCAATGCAATCCCTATCAAATTACCAGTGGCATTTTTTACGGAACTAGAAGAAAAAAATCTTAAAATTTGTATGGAGACAAAAAAGACCCCGAATAGCCAAAGCAGTCTTGAGGGAAAGAAACAGAGATGGAGGAATTAGACTCCCTGACTTCAGACTATACTACAAAGCTACAGTAATCAAGACAATATGATACTGGCACAAAAACAGAAACATAGATCAATGGAACAAGATAGAAAGCCCAGAGGTATACCCATGCACCTATGGTCAACTAATCTATGACAAAGGAGGCAAGGATATACAATGGAGAAAAGACAGTCTCTTTAATAAGTGGTGTTGGGAAAACTGGACAGCTACATGTAATCGAATGAAATTAGAACACTCCCTAACACCATACACAAAAATAAACTCAAAATGGATTAGAGACGTAAATGTAAGATCAGACATTATAAAACTCTGAGAGGAAAACATAGGAAGAACACTCTTTGACATAAATCACAGCAAGATCTTTTTTGATCCACCTCCTAGACTAATGGGAATAAAAACAAAAATAAACAAATGGGACCTAATGAAACTTCAAAGCTTTTGCACAGCAAAGGAAACCATAAACAAGATGAAAAGACAACCCTCAGAATGGGAGAAAATATTTGCAAACGAATCAACGGACAAAGGATTAATCTCCAAAATATATAAACAGCTCATGCAGCTCAATATTAAAAAAACAAACAACCCAATCCAAAAATGGGCAGAAGACCTAAATAGACATTTCTCCGAAGAAGACATAGCAGTTAGAATGGGCTTCATCAGATAATCTACAAACAGCAAATGCTGGAGAGGATGTGGAGAAAAGGGAACCCTCTTTCATGGTTGGTGGGAATGTAAACTGATACAGCCACTATGGAGAACAGTATGGAGGTTCCTTAAAAAACTAAACATAGAATTACCATATGATCCAGCAATCCCACTACTGGGCATATACCCTGAGAAAACCACAATTCAAAAAGACACACGCACCCCAATGTTCACTGCAGCACTATTTACAATTGCCAGGTCATGGAAGCAACCTAAATGCCCATCAACAGACAAATGGATAAAGAAGTAGTGGTACATATATACAATGGAATATTACTCAGCCATAAAAAGGAACGAAATTTTGTCATTTGTTGAGACGTGGGTGGACCCAGAGACTGTCATACAGAGTGAAGACATAAAAAGAAAAACAAATATCATATATTAACGCATATATGTGGAACCTAGAAAAATGGTACAGAAGAACCGGTTTGCAGGGCAGAAATTGAGACACAGATGTACAGAACAAACGTATGGAAACCAAGGGGGGAAAGCCACAGGGGGGCGGGGGTGGTGGTGGTGTGATGAATTGGGAGATTGGGACTGACATGTATACACTGATGTGTATAAAACTGATGACTAATAAGAACCTGATGTATTAAAAAAAAAAAAGAAAAAAAAAGATTTCCCCCTGAAAACCAACAGGGAGATCATTCAGTATATAGAAGGATTTAAAGGGAAAAAAGTCACCCCAGGGGTGCTGCCTCCTCCTCATATTGTCAGAGGACCAGATATATGCACTTTGACCAGAAATACCAATTGTTTTCCTTCATGCTGTGGACTTGGATAAGAAAAATGTCTCCTCCCCATAATCTCACCATTTACTTTGGCTCCACCTATGTATCCCTTACAAGAGAATTGGCTAATCTTGTTCTCCAAGACCAGAGAGCCATTGATTTACTTGGGTGGTCTAAGGACACCTACCCTCCTGATGAACATTTCTGGGTGACACTTAACAGGATTCCAGCAGGTCTTGTCTGTAGGAGCGACAGCTCAGGGCCACGTGGGCTGCGGACTGCCCAAGTGGACTACATCTCCCAAAGGGCTCCACAGGCACGCCAACAGGAAGTGGCTGGAGCATCTCCCACCTCCACGCTGAGAAGAAGAGGTTCTATCCGTGGCCTTGGCGCTTCTCTTTCCTTTCGCACCGGTTGCCGCTGCGGAGCATGGCAGGTCCATGTGTGCAGTGAGGGGCGCTATTCCTGGGCCAGTAGCACCCGACCCCTGGGTTTGACTGCGTCCACCCTGCCATGGACCCCAACACCATTATCGAAGCCCTGCGGGGCACCATGGACCCAGCCCTGCATGAGGCCATGGAGCGCCAGCTCAATGAAGCACACAAGTCTCTGAATTTTGTTTCAACACTGCTTCAGATTACTATGTCAGAACACCTGGATTTACCTGTGGGACAGGCAGGTGTTATCTATTTGAAAAATATGATAACACAGTATTGGCCTGATCGGGAAACAGCACCAGGGGATATATCCCCTTATACTATTCCAGAAGAAGATCGACATTGTATTCGAGAAAATATTGTAGAAGTCATTATCCACTCTCCTGAGTTCATCAGGGTACAGATTACTACATGCATTCATCATATCATCAGACATGATTATCCAAGTCGCTGGACTGCCATTGTGGACAAAATTGGCTTTTACCTTCAGTCTGATAACAGTGCATGTTGGCTAGGAATTCTTCTTTGCCTCTATCAGCTTGTGAAAAATGACTACCCATCTTCCTGCTAAGGAATCTTCCAGCTGTTGCTCCAACCTCTGTCAGACTGCCAGTTGTAGTTCTGGTATAAGAAACCAGAGGAACGGAGTCCATTGGTAGCAGCAGTGCAATATTTCCTGCCAGTTCTAAAGGACCGTTTTATCCAGCTTCTTTCTGATCAGTCTGATCAATCTGTCCTCATCCAGAAACAAATTTTTAAGATCTTCTATGCTCTTGTTCAGTATACACTACCACTGGAGCTTATAAACCAACAGAACCTGACAGAATGGGTAAAAATTTTAACGACTGTTGTGAACAGGGATGTACCTAATGAAACACTTCAAGTTGAAGAAGATGACAGACCTAAGTTACCATGGTGGAAATGTAAGAAGTGGGCTTTACATATCTTAGCAAGGGTTTTTTTTTTTTTTTAAGCCTTGCGCTCCCTGAAGGTTTTCGGCAAAGCATTTTTTTTTTTTTTAAACAGAGAACAGGAGTATTTTTTTATTTATTTAGTTTTAAATTTATTTATTTATTTTTGGCTGTGTTGGGTCTTCATTTCTGTGCGAGGGCTTTCTCTAGTTGTGGCAAGCGGGGGCCACTCTTCATCGCGGTGCGCAGGCCTCTCACTATCGCAGCCTCTCTTGTTGCGGAGCACAGGCTCCAGACACGCAGGTTCAGTAGTTGTGGCTCACGGGCCTAGTTGCTCCGCGGCATGTGGCATCTTCCCAGACCAGGGCTCGAACCTGTGTCCCCTGCATTAGCAGGCAGATTCTAAACCACTGCGCCATGAGGGAAGCCCAGCAAGGCTTTTTGAAAGATACGGAAGCCCTGGCAATGTTTCCAAGGAGTATAATGGATTTGCTGAAGTATTTCTGAAGGCATTTGCTGTTGATGTCCAACAAGTTTTATTGAAGGTGTTATATGAGTACAAGGAGAAGCAATATATGGCTCCTCGAGTTTTACAACAGACATTTAATTATATTAATCAAGGAGTTTCTCATGCTCTCACCCGGAAGAATCTGAAGCCTCATATACAAGGCATTATCCAAGATGTTATTTTTCCATTGATGTGCTATACAGATGCTGATGAGGAACTTCGACAAGAAGACCCCTGTGAATACATACACATGAAGTTTGATGTGTTTGAGGATTTCATCTCTCCCACCACTGCTGCCCAGACACTTTTGTTTACAGCTTGTAGTAAGAGGAAAGAGGTACTACAAAAGACTATGGGATTTTGCTACCAGATTCTTACAGAACCAAATGCTGATCCTTGAGAAAAAGATGGAGCCCTGCATATGATTGGCTCTTTAGCTGAAATACTCCTGAAGAGAAAGATCTACAAAGATCAGATGGAATATATGTTGCAGAATCATGTATTCCCTCTCTTCAGCAGTGAACTAGGCTACACGAGAGCGAGCGCTTGCTGGTCCTTCACTATTTTTGTGAAGTGAAGTTCAAAGTGACCAGAACCTGCAAACAGCCCTAGAGCTGACACGAAGATGACTGATTGATGATAGGGAAATGCCTGTTAAAGTGGAAGCTGCCATTGCACTTCAAGTGCTGACCAGCTATCAAGAGAAAGGTAAAGAATACGTCACACCATTCGTCCAACCTGTCACGCAGGCTTTTCTTCATATTATAAGAGAAACAGAAAATGATGATCTTGCCAGTGTAATTCAGAAAATGATCTGCGAGTATAGTGAAGAAGTTACTCCTATTGCAGTAGAAATGACACATTTGGCAATGACATTTAATCAAGTAATCCAGACTGGGCCAGATGAAGAAGGAAGTGATGACAAAGCAGCTACTGCTGTGGGAATCCTGAATACCATCGACACACTTCTTAGTGTAGTTGACGATCACAAAGAAATAACCCAGCAGCTTGAAGGAATCTGCTTACAGGTCATTGGAACTGTTTTACAACAGCATGTCTTAGGATTCTATGAGGAGATCTTCTCTTTAGCACATAGTTTGACATGTCAACAAGTGTCTCCACAGATGTGGCAGCTACTACCTCTGGTATTTTAGGTTTTTCAGCAAGATGGCTTTGATTACTTTACAGATATGATGCCTCTGCTTCATAATTATGTAACAGTTGATACAGACACACTTCTGTCTGATAGCAAGTACCTTGAAATGATATACAGTATGTGCAAAAAGCTTCTTACAGGAGTTGCAGGAGAAGATGCAGAATGTCACGCAGCAAAATTGTTACAGGTGATCATTCTGTGGTGCAAAGGGCATGGCACTGACCAGTGTATTCCCTTATTCGTGGAAGCAGCATTAGAGAGACTGACAAGAGAGGTGAAGACAAGTGAACTTCGAACAATGTGCCTGCAAGTTGCCGTTGCAGCTTTGTATTATAATCCACACCTACTTCTCAACACCTTAGAAAATTTTCACTTCCCTAATAATATTGAACCAGTTACAGATCATTTTATTACACAGTGGCTTAATGATGTTGATTGTTTCTTGGGGCTTCGTGACAGAAAGATGTGTGTTCTGGGCCTATGTGCTCTTATTGATATGGAACAAATACCACAAGTTTTAAATCAGGTTTCTGGACAGATTTTGCCAGCTTTTATTCTTTTATTTAATGGATTAAAAAGAGCATACGCCTGCCATGCAGAACAGGAGAATGACAGTGATGATGACAGGATGATGAAGATGATGATGAATCGGAGGAACTGGGGAGTGATGAAGATGATATTGATGAAGATGGACAAAAATATTTGGAGATCCTGGCTAAGCAAGTGGGCGAAGATGGAGATGATGAAGACTGGGAAGAAGAAGATGCTGAAGAAACTGCCCTGGAAGGCTATTCCACGATCAGTGATGATGAAGATAACCCTGTTGATGAGTATCAGATATTTAAAGCTATATTCGAACTATACAAAATCGTAATCCCGTGTGGTACCAGGCTCTGACTCATGGTCTTAATGAAGAACAAAGAAAACTGTTACAGGATATAGCAACTCTAGCTGATCAAAGAAGAGCAGCCCATGAATCCAAAATGATTGAGAAGCACGGAGGATACAAATTCAGTGCTCCAGCTGTGCCCAGTTCTTTCAGTTTTGGAGGCCCGGCACCAGGGATGAATTGAGTTACCACTTTCCTGCAGTGTGATCGTAGTGAAGAGCTTGTGTTCCTCCTAGTAGCGGTTCCAGAACTGGTTCATGTTATCCACTCTAAACTAACGGATCAATAGATGGACAAAAAAAAACCCAGGAGGTGGGACCTGATCATGCAACTTGGCACTGAAAATGAATCCAGAAGGATTTTGGTGGGGGAGGGAGGTAACCTGGGGGACAGGGAGTATTTTCTTTATTTTTTGAAGAAAGTAAGATTCTGACTAAAAGTTCAAGTGACACTGTGGAAATCTGCAACAAGAGGGGATGTCATGAAGGCAGCTTTTCTTCTTCCGAGGAAAAAACAGGCATGGGCTACAGGACTATTTAAAATGTGTCATTTACAGTATAAGCTCAGACGTAGATGTAATTTTTACACCTATGAGTATTTGTCCGATTTCTGTCTCTTCCTCACCATTGGGTATCTATCCTTTATATGTAAATAAGATAAGGTAATCGATAGCCTTATTCAATCTTCGTCATTTTCATCATCAAAGATTGTTCCTATGTAGATTATTGGACATTTATTGTAGCACTACATAACTGATTAAAAAAAAATCTGTAAATGAATTAACACTTTCATATTGAAACAAGCCTGCTAGCCTATGTATAAAATAGCAAAATGTTTGCTGTTTATAAAAAGATGGGATGTAATGGGGTGGGGGGCAGGGGTAATTTCAAGTTATTAATTTAAAAATGAACTAGCAATTTTGTACCTGGTGACTTTGTGGTGCACTCACCTCTGATAGTGACTTGAATTCAGTATGTTAAAAGGGGTTAGTGATATTTCATTGCTGCTAAAAATGGAAACTCCCTCTGTGTCCTGTTTTCTCTTAAAGCTCTCAGTGTACAAGTGGATATTTGGATAGAAGACCTTACTGTAACAAATAGGAAAGATGATATTTGAAGCATGTAAATTGGATATAAAATTCTACTCTTAAAGAGTTGATAAAAGACTATGGCTAAACATCTATATATGCAATCTATTAAAAGAACTTAATTCTGCAAAAAAAAGAACTACCATACAACCCAGCAATCCCACTACTAGGCATATACCCTGAGAAAACTATAATTCAAAAAGAGTCATGTACCAAAATGTTCATTGCAGCTCTATTTACAATAGCCAGGACATGGAAGCAACTGAAGTGTCCATCGACAGATGAATGGATAAAGAAGATGTGGCACATATATACAATGGAATATTACTTAGCCATAAAAAGAAACGAAATTGAGTTATTTGTAGTGAGGTGGATGACCTAGAGTCTTTCATACAGAGTGAAGTAAGTCAGAAAGAGAAAAACAAATACCGTACACTAACACATACGTATGGAATCTAGAAAAAAAAACATGGTTCTGAAGAACCTAGGGGCAGGACAGGAATAAAGATGCAGACATAGAGAATGGACTTGAGGACATGGGGAGTGGGAAGGGTAAGCTGAGACGAAGTGAGACAGTGGCATGGACATATATACACTACCAAATGTAAAATAGACAGCTAGTGGGGAGCAGCCGCATAGCACAGGGAGATCAGCTGGGTGCTTTGTAACCACCTAGAGGGCTGGGATAGGGAGGGTGGGAGGGAGACGCAAGAGGGAGGAGATACGGGGATATGTGTATATGTATAACTGATTCACTTTGTTATAAAGCAGAAACTAACACACATTGTAAGGCAATTATACTTCAATAAAGATGTTAAAAAAATAAAAAAGAAAAAAAGATGTCTGCTCTTTGAAAGGCCCTGAGGTGAGAATGAAGACAAGCCATAGACTGGGAGAAAATACTTGCAAATCATATATCTTGCTAAAGAAATTGTGTCTAGAAAAAGATGTATATTTAGATATAAATATATCCTAGAAAAAGAATATATTTATTCTCAAAACTCAATAATAAAACAACCCAATTAAAAAATGGGCAAAAGATTTGAACAGATACTTCACCAAAAATTGTTGGGAGCCAAGAAGTTTTCGCCATTAGAAGATGGCCGACACCCTGCTTCTCTTCCTGATTTATGAGATAGAAGTTCGCGCCTAAAATGAAAGCCCGCGCACGCAGCACCAATGATGATTAGCCAAGTACTTCCCTCATTCTGAATCCCGCCCCCCTTTCTCTGCAGTGTATAAATACAGCTACCGCAGCAATAAAAGTTTGAGGCTTGATCAGGATTCTGTCTTGCCTCCATTCTTTCGCGTCTCCTGCCCTTCCCCCTTTTTTCAACCCCCACAGGTTCCTCCTCAGACTCACAAGGATTTGTCCTGCTGGTCGGGACTCCCGGGGACGCCCGGGGCCGTACACAATTGGCGCCCAACGTGGGGCCTGAGGAACGGATCCTGACGGAGGTAGCACGCTTACGAACGCCTGGCCAGGCACCCACTGAGCCGCCGCGAGACTTACTCGAAAGTGCAGCTTGATTAGGTCCCCGGAGGACTGGCCGCCCTTCGGCAGTCGTGACCTGAGGATAAGGTAAGCGGAGCTATAAATATGGGACAGGAATTGAGTTCCCATGAACTCTTTCTTCAGGGGATCGAGGATTCCCTCAAGATGCGGAAGATTAAGGCTAGAAAAAAAGATTTGCGTGAATTTTTTATGTTCTTGTCTGATGTTTGCCCATGGTTCCCACAGGAAGGGACAATAGATAAAAAATGCTGGAATCGTGTAGGAAATTGTTTAAATGATTATTATCAAACCTTTGGGCCTTCTAAAGTGCCTGTGACTGCATTTTCGTATTGGAATTTAATTAGGGAGATTCTCATGGGTCATTTTTTTGACCCCGATGTCCAAAAGGTTGTAGAGACCGGGGAAACAATTCTTAAAGCAGCCTCTCGTCTCCATTCAGCTTGTCCATCCGTTACCATTGATATGGGTTCAAATGAAGAGTTCCCAAAAATTCCAGAAACCGGTCATCATTATCCCACAGATGATAAAGTTATCCCAAAGATTTATCCTTCCCTTACTGCTATTAAGGGTGATCCCAATGATGACCAGCTTTCCCCCCAAGATCAGGAAACTCTCGATGAGCAGGCTGCTCGTTATCATCGCAATGATGATCCCTGGGGATTCCCCCTTTTGAAGCCTCCACCATCTTATAATACTCCTCATCAGATGCCTGCCTTTAGCGCCCCTGCTCCCATTGCCCCCCTGATTGATCCCCTTCGACAGGCTAAGATGGCCTTAACCCAGGAAATTTCCTCTTTGAGAGATGTTTTACAACAAAAACGGGAACGCTTGGATCTCCTAAAGGAGCTTAAGGCCCTTGAGGTGGAGCTTACTTCTTTTAATGTCTCGAACGGTCCCAATAAACCCCCGCTTCGACAAAAACCAGGATCCATTAAGTTAGCCTTCCCTGTTACTCGCAGTCAAAATTTACCCACTCAAGGTGAAATTCAAGCTGAAGATAGTGAGGAAGGGGAAGAGGAAGAGGGAGAAGAATCTCCTGAACCTGATGAGGGACCAGATATTCATAATTCTTCTGGGGGCGGCCCTTTTGAACATAAATATCGCCGCCTCAATTTAAAACATATAAAAGATTTAAAATCTGCTGTCAATAATTATGGGCCCACAGCCCCTTATACATTGGCAATCTTGGAGGGATTAAGCGATCGCTGGCTGACCCCAAATGATTGGCTTACCCTGGCTCGGGCCACCCTTTCTGGGGGAGATTTTGTTTTATGGCGCACTGAATTTGCAGAAAATTGTAGAGAAACTGCCCAAAGAAATGCTGAAAACAGAACTTCCCGATCATGGACCCGAGATAAATTACTTGGCCGTCCCCCCTATGAATCCAATGAGTCTCAGGCTGCTTTTCCCCCTGGTTTGTTGGCTCAAATACAAAATGCTGGCCTTAAGGCCTGGCGCCGTCTTCCGCCTAAGGGTTCGCCCACAACTTCCTTGGCAAAAATTCGCCAGGGACCAGAAGAGCCTTATTGTGAGTTTATTAGCCGCCTCACGGACGCCGCCGAGCGTGTAGTGGGTGATAGTGAAACTGATAATGCCTTTGTTAAACATTTAGCTTATGAAAATGCCAATCCGGCCTGCCAAGCTGCCCTTCGGGCTCATCGTGGTGGTAGCCTGGCTGATTACATTAAGTTGTGCTCCGGAATTGGTCCCTCCCATTCTGTTGGTCTTGCGATTGGAGCTGCTCTAAAAGATTTTATTAAAGATACATCCGTCCTAGATAAATGTTTCTCAAGCTACTCAATTTCATCAGCTACATCATGTTAATGCACATACTCTTCGCTTAATGTTTAAGCTTACTCGAGAACAATCAAGACAAATTATTCCATATAATCCCCAGGGTCAAGGCATAGTAGAAAGAGCCCATCAAACCCTTAAAAATACCATTTCCAAGCTTAAAAATAATGATTTAACTGCTACAAAAAATTCCCCAAAAAATATTCTTAGTCATGCCCTGTTTGTAATTAATTTTTTACAATTAGATAATAATGGTAGATCTGCCGCCGATCGCCTTTGGCATCAAGAAACTAAAAATCAATATGCACAAGTTATGTGGAAAGACCCTTTGACCTTTAAATGGCATGGACCCGATCCACTCCTCATCTGGGGGAGGGGATCCGCATGTGTATATAATACCAAAGAAGGTGGAGCACGCTGGTTGCCTGAGCGCCTTATTAAACCTATAAGTTCTATAAAGTAATAAATTTTATCCAGGGCCCTTTTCCCTGAGATTGTATTTCTTTTTCTTTTTCAGAAAAAGATGGAGACCCTCCTAATATTGAAAGAGCGGCAGAGACGACATGAGTTATCCGTTGTGACCCTGATCCTGTCATCTTTGCTGGTTGTTGGACAGGCTGAAAGCACTCCCCACTTGCCTCAAAATTTAACCTGATACATTACCATCGCCTCGCCATTACAGAAGCAGAACCAAAGGATGATTCTGGCTGCCCCTCCACTGGAGCGGCATGAAACAGAGACATGCCTACCCCCCTCTTTGATGGAGGGTATGGGTACCGAGTTGAGTGTGGCAGCAAAGCATGCACAAGGGAAAACGTGTATATATGTATATACAAGGTAATCTCTGTTATTCCCTGTGAGTATACCTGAATTATGATAGAGGTTGGTATCTAAACATTGTTTTTGGCTTTTAGTAGCTAAGATTATCTTTGGCTCTGCCTCTCCTCCCCAAAAGATACCAAGAGCCGATGAGTGTGGACACACATACCTTGTCCACGGGAGGATTCAGGTCACTACTCCCTCACTCGGTTAATGCCCACCTCCTTAAAAGAAATAAAAAGGGAGGAAATGTTGGGAGCCAAGAAGTTTTCGCCATTAGAAGATGGCCGACACCCTGCTTCTCTTCCTGATTTATGAGATAGAAGTTCGCGCCTAAAATGAAAGCCCGCGCACGCAGCACCAATGATGATTAGCCAAGTACTTCCCTCATTCTGAATCCCGCCCCCCTTTCTCTGCAGTGTATAAATACAGCTACCGCAGCAATAAAAGTTTGAGGCTTGATCAGGATTCTGTCTTGCCTCCATTCTTTCGCGTCTCCTGCCCTTCCCCCTTTTTTCAACCCCCACAGGTTCCTCCTCAGACTCACAAGGATTTGTCCTGCTGGTCGGGACTCCCGGGGACGCCCGGGGCCGTACACAAAAAATGATACACATATAGCAAATAAGCACTGAAAAGACACTCAACATCATGTATTGCTAGAGATATAATAGTACACAGCTATTAAAATTAAAATACTGACTATACCAAGTGTTGACGAGGAAGAAGAATAACTAGAGCTCTCATACACTGGTGGTGGGAATAACAACAGTACAACCACATTAGAAAACAGGTTGGCAGCTTCCTAGAAATTTAAACATATGCCTACCATATGATCCAGCCATTCCATTCCTAGGTATTTACCCAAGATAAATTAAAACACACGTCCATACAAAGGCTTATGCAAATGTTCATAGCAGCCTTATTTGTCATAGCCAAAAATTGGAAAGAACTCAAATGCTCATCAGTAAGTGAATGGATAAATGCATTGTGATATATTCACAGGATACCACTATTCAGCAAGAAAAAGGAATGAACTACTGATAAACACGACAAAATGGATGAATCACAGAATAATTAGGATGAGTGAAAAAGGCCAAAAAAAAGGTGAAAAAAATTTTTGCAAATGGCTGTTTAAATTAACCTTGTCTATCTTTATGTTGTCATATTAAAGCTATAGCCCTGAAACCCTTTAAATACTATAGGAAGATTCCGTACATGATATTAAACCATTCCATTTATATCAAATTCTACATGTAAACCAATGCCTAGTGACAGAAAGCAGATTTTCGGTTGCCTGGGGGACCAGTTAGGGGGTGGGGGAAATTGGAGGAATTAGAAAAGGCATGAGGAAACTTTTGGGATGGTCACTATGTTCACCATTTTGTTTGTGGTGATCATTTCTTGGGCAAATATGTACGTCAAAACTTACCAAATGCTTCATTTTAAATATGTGCAGTTTACTGTATGTCAAGTTATTCCTCAATTAAGCTCTTAGAAAAAGGAGGAGAAGTAGGCGAAGGAGAAGGGAAGAAGGAGAAAATAGATACATGAGCTTAGAGAAGTGGCGTTTGCTAGAGAGAGAAGTTTGGGAAGTCATCAGCATGTAAATGGTACTTCAGACCCTGGGAATGAATGAAATCACTTAGGGAGAGATTAGTCAGAAAAGAGAAGGGGACCTAGGATGCCGCAATAAGAAACACCAAAATTTAGAAGTTTAGGATGGAGAGGATCATGACACATTCTTTGGTTTTCTTAAATTGTTTAAATCCAACCCATATCGAGTTTAAAGTATCTGATCACCATTTTATTCACTATAGGCTGAACCAATAGGAATGCAGACCCATTTAAGAGAGCTTGTAACTTAACAATTATTGTGTCTTTTTTACTTGCTCCCATTCATTAGTCCATAGCACTTAACATGATTATTGTTGACCTTAATTGACAGAAGTCATCTTTTGTTTTTTCCTTAATGCTATTATTTTAAGCTTTTATTCAAAATTATTATAGTGAAAATATTTCTTATATTTCTATGAAATATGCGAGCATATTTTAAAGATATATCGCATTCTAACTTATTTAATGTTCAGCTAACAACGTTATATTTGGCATGTGTCATCAACAGCATACAGAACATAAAGGTATTCACAGAAATGAAAATGCAAACATGGTCATTTATCTTTTTTATAAATTTATTTATTTGTTTGTTTTTATCCTTGGCAGTGTCGGGTCTCCATTGTTGTGCGTGGGCTTTCTCTAGTTGCGGCGAGTGGGGGTTACTCTTCCTTGAGGTGCGCGGGCTTCTCATTGTCGTGACTTCTCTTTTTGCAGAGCACGGGCTCTAGGCGTACGGGCTTCAGTAGTTGTGGCTCGTGGGCAGTAGAGCACAGGCTCAGTAGGTGTGGTGCATGGGCTTAGCTGGTCCGTGGCATGTGGGATCTTCCCAGGGCAGGGATCGAACCTGTGTCTCCAGCACCAGCAGGCAGACTCTTAACCACTGCACCACCAGGGAAACCCAACTTTGTCATTTTAATTGATATTTATGATATATGTGTCAGTGTATCCTAAATTAAGTTGATTAGAGTTTAAAAATACGTAAATTTTGTGTTTAAGCTTAATGTAAATTATTTCAAGTGACTAAATTAACTTTGTCCATTTGTTTATTTCTATTTTGTTATTTTAAAGCTAAAGCCCTGAAATGTTCTAAACACTCCAGGAGCTTTTTATATTCTCATATTTATATCAGAAATGGAGTTTTAGTTTCAAAAACCAAAAAAATCCAATGCATCTCTTCCCTCAGTCTTCTCTCCATCTCAAACTATTCACTCTGCTTCTTCCCGCCCATTACCAAATATTTCCATCAGTGTTTATGCTCGCTGGCTCCACTTCCCATCCTTCTCAGCCAATCAGTCTTCTCAAAATGCTCTCTCAAAGTCCACCATGAAATCACGGTCCCCAGCATCCCTGAGTACTCTTCTAGTCTCCTGTTACTTGAGCTCACTGCAACATTTGACACTACAGATGGCTCCATTCTTTTCACAACTCCCGTTTTGTTTGTTTGTTTGTTTATTGCTTCTGGGATCCTACCTCCTCTTACTTTGCTGGCTTATCCTTTTCAGTTCCTGAGTTTTTCATTCTCAGCTTAAATTTTGAATTTGCATGCTTCTATTTTCTACCCTTTTCATTCTCTTCCCTCTTCTTGGACAATCTTAGCCTCATCCATCCATGTTTTTCCCTTCAGCCTCCTAAATTATTTGCATTTTCATTTGTTCTCCCTCTTGGAGCCAAAACACTCTTGCCTACTTTAGTTTCTCGGCTAGCTCACACTGGACCTGAAAGACTCAGGTCAAGAAAATATGTAATTCTTAATGGCTTAGAAGCCATATCTGTTCAACAATAAGCAAGCCTGTTAGCAGAGAATAAACCTTACCATAACTATGTTGCAATACTGTGTAAAGTGACAACTAGACAATCAGCTCCAATTCTCAACAGAACTACTTGAGGGGTAGTTTTCGGACAAAAAAACAAATATAAACTTGCGGTTGTCAGTTACTGAGCAGTATATAAAAGTTGTAGGAAAAGGCACTCGAAAGTAAAATCTAAGAAAGGGTATGAACTTCCCACTTGGCCCAGAGCCAGGGCTCATTCTACATGAATTTCATCAACATCCTGTCTAGTTGAAAGTAAACCAAAGTAAATTAAGGTATAATTTGCAACCAGAGGATACAGCATTGTGCTGAAGCCTAGAGAGGCTCTGTTCCTAGTGTTTCTGACTCCTCACTGTTCTAGATAAAGCAACTTAAGTGCTACACATACAGTATAAACCTCTTTGGACCAAACCCAAGATATATCTACGGTGAGGTCCATTTCAGTGTTTAGGGAACCCAGAGGATTTGGAAAGGCTTTATTCTTGTAGGTGCCACTAATGGAAGAATTTGTCTCATTGTCACAAAAGCAAATTTCTCTTCATTTCTAAATCAAATTATTCACTGAAGGAATTCTGCATCAAAATCACAGTTTATGAGGAACAGACTGTATATAATTTGTACCCACGTGTTCTATGATCATAGAAAATTAACCTGTATAATCAACTATCTTTTCATTTCTTAGAAATACTTTCTTTGAGTTTTCTAAATAAAATCTGTGTTTGTAGCTGTTATTATCTGAAGTTTAATATGGACCTCAATCTTTTAATGTCCGTCAAAATATTCCATGTGTGCATTTGGTAAAGAAAAAAGGGGCAGATGTGTGTGTGTGTGTGTGTGTGTGTGTGTGTGTGTGTGTGTGGAGAGAGAGAGAATATAAAAGAGAGAATGGGATTAAGAGATGATACTGAAATTAAACATTTATTCAAATTAATTTGTATATAAGATAAATGAGGTGAGTCATAAAATATTAGAAGTTTTAATACACATAAGATTTTAGTTATGAATTTTTTAAATGCTTATTTTAATGATGTCTACATTCACATGTAAAATCATTTGCATATCACTCAGTAACACACCTATTTTTCTTATTTTTTTACTTTTGTGATCATTTTTATACCTGCATCACATGAAAAGTTAGTGAGCTGTCCACATGAAATTATTTTTAAAACTATTTCTCTCTCAATAGTTCCTCTTACTTATAAAGTAGCAGATAACATCAGTGCCTACGTACAGTTAAAAGAAAGACATTCTGTTTATTATTCTTTGATGAAGCTTTACTAGAAATGGGTTATATTCACGTAGTTTGAAGATGAGAACAGAAAATTATAAACCTTAGAGAGACTGCAAGTATGGAGCTGGCACGTCAAAGACATTTATAAAGAAAGAACATTATCTTAAACAGCTGTCCATTAATAAGTTTCTGAGCATACTGCTTGGCAGACACATTTATAACACAGGGAAGAGCCCACAAAGGCTTTTATTTCAATTACTGTGACGATTCTCCAGGGTGACTCTTGGTGTCCAGGATGAAAGGCCATTGTAGTTAGTCAATACATTTTCTACTACTGATTTTCTCCACTAATAAGATTGAAGTACATTATTTGTTTTAGGTTTCAAGATCTTAAAAAGGGTAAAGATGTTAGACTTTACAATTAAGCAAAACCCTAAGGTACTGGGGAGGGGTGGGTCCTCTCTGTAGAAACCTGTCTTGTCAAGAGTTATTGAGCTGATGACTAATTATCTATACTGACTTGTACCAGAAGGCAACTGACCGTTGCGCGTTAATACTGAAAGTAAGCTTCTCAGCTAATCAGCAGATGGAAACTTCCCACAGGATTCTCAGAGCAAGGGCTTTCAGCATGTTTTGATTATGCAAGAAGTCTATTCATTAATTTTGAAAAGAACACTGCAACGCCCCCCCACCCCCACCCCGAATTTTTTTTTCGGAAGAGTTAACTTAAAGCAACAGGAAGTAAAAGGTTGATCCTGAGATCACAGGAAGAACAGTATCTGACCTACTGCTCTTTAACATACTGTTGATTTTCTTCAAAAAGGATAGTAAGAAGGATATTTGCCTTTCCTTATTTATGTATTTCTTTTACACTCTGCCAGTTCACATGATTCAAAGACTTCTGTCCTGAACAAGTGATTGCCAAAGCCCAGCATTATAGGGAAAGAAAACAATTAATTGCTCGTGGATATTTGCAAATGAAGCAACTGACAAAGGATTAATTTCCAAAATTTACAAGCAGCTCATGCAGCTCAATAACAAAAAACAACCCAATCCAAAAATGGGCAGAAGACCTAAACAGACATTTCTCCAAAGAAGATATACAGACTGCCAACAAACACATGAAAGAATGCTCAACATCATTAATCATTAGAGAAATGCAAATGAAAACTACAATGAGATATCATCTCACACCAGTCAGAATGGCCATCATCAAAAAATCTACAAACAATAAATGCTGGAGAGGGTGTGGAGAAAAGGGAACACTCTTGCACTGCTGGTGGGAATGTGAATTGGTTCAGCCACTATGGAGAACAGTATGGAGGTTCCTTAAAAAAACTAAAAATAGAACTACCATATGACCCAGCAATCCCACTACTGGGCATATACCCTGAGAAAACCATAATTCAAAAAGAGTCATGTACCAAAATGTTCATTGCAGCTCTATTTACAATAGCCCGGAGATGGAAACAACCTAAGTGCCCATCATCGGATGAATGGATAAAGAAGATGTGGCACATATATACAATGGAATATTACTCAGCCATAAAAAGAAACGAAATTGAGCTATTTGTAATGAGGTGGATAGACCTAGAGTCTGTCATACAGAGTGAAGTAAGTCAGAAAGAGAAAGACAAATACCGTATGCTAACACATATATATGGAATTTAAGAAAAAAAATGTCATGAAGAACCTAGGGGTAAGACAGGAATAAAGACACAGACCTACTACAGGACGGACTTGAGGATATGGGGAGGGGGAAGGGTGAACTGTGACAAAGCGAGAGAGAGGCATGGACATATATACACTATCAAACATAACGTAGATAGCTAGTGGGAAGCAGCCGCATAGCACAGGGATATCAGCTCGGTGGGAGGGGTGGGATAGGGAGGGTGGGAGGGAGGGAGATGCAAGAGGGAAGAGATATGGGAACATATGTATATGTATAACTGATTCACTTTGTTATAAAGCAGAAACTAACACACCATTGTAAAGTAATTATGCCCCAATAAAGATGTTAAAAAAAAGAAATTCAGAATTCTCACACTGCATTAGTCTATCACTCCCCTACTTCTCCTCTGTACAGTAGGTGCATTTTTTGAGAAAAGGAGAGTTTGGTTTTGTAAATATGTTGATGGGGAGGAAACTACTCAAAAGAAAAGCTAAAGCTCAGAAAAATACTCAAGATTTCTTTTTCCCAACCTCAGGGTTTAAACGTCTTTTTCTCCTCTCGAAAAATAATTTTTGAATAAATTTTAAAATGTTCAAAATGGTTAATGCATTGGTCCAGTTTTTTATTGTACTAGGATAACTTTTTTTTTTTTTTTTTTGCGGTACGCAGGCCTCTCACTGTTGTGGTCTCTCCCGTTGCGGAGCACAGGCTCCGGACACGCAGGCTCAGAGGCCATGGCTCACGGGCCCAGCCGCCCCGCGGCACATGGGATCTTCCCGGACAGGGGCACGAACCCGTGTCCCCTGCATCGGCAGGCGGACTCTCAACCACTGTGCCACCAGGGAAGCCCTAGGATAACTTTTAATGTTCTTCCTAAGTTATACCATTGATATTCATCTTTCAAACAGTAGTAAACTAGTGCCAGATAGAATTGTCACTTGCCATCTGCCTCTACAAGGATTAGGTCACTAGTCACTGCTGTTGCTGACCTTCAATACACCCTGAAAGGAATTCAGGGCAGAGATCAGGAATGAGGCACTCTGTGTTCTGGGAAAACCTGGCAGAGCAGGCCTTCAGATAGTCAGATATTTTCAGGAGAAGATTTTATGAGCACAAATTCTTGCATCTTCTCATATCTAGAAGAGCACTAAAATCATTAATGGAGACATCTGCTCCTCGTGACGAGCAGCCACCTTCTTGTGACTAGCAGTGACACTCTGCCAAAAGGTGTGCTTAGTTTAAAGTATCCCCCCTCACCAAGGTCATATATATACTGACCACCCCCCTTACCTCTTCAGAGCAGTTCCTCAGAGCTATCTGGGAAGCTGTTCCCAGGCTATCATCCTCATTTTGCCCCAAATGAAACTTAACTCACAACTCTCATGTTGTGTAATTATTTTCAGTCGACCCTAGAAACCCTGTAAAGATAGAAGTAGTAACACATATTGTAGCAAAACCATTTGTATCTTCTAAAATCAATCACTATGAATAAAATAATAAAATAAAATACCACTATAAAATCTTTACCTTGCCTTCAGGGAGTGTAAGTTTAGAATTAGTATTCTTAAATTATTCTATTTAAAGTGAAGACAAGATGGGTGCCTGAATATTGCCATCCAATGTCAATTGATGAATGTGGTACATAATCCCACCCTTAGAGCTGGCAGAAAATACTGATACTGACCAGGGTTCTTGGCCTTCCCCAATCAATAGAAATTGACTAAAGGCCAGACAAGAAATTCAGGCAAGGCTTTATTGGGACCCCTGCTGCAGCAGGGAGGAGAGAGAACAAACAACAGGTTCCCTTGCTAGCTCACTCCCTGGTGGGTAGGGGTGGGACAAGCTTGTTCCTTATATGGGATGAGAGTAGGTGTGAGTCCAGGGGTCAGACTGGAGGGATGGCTTAGGTGTTTTGCCCACCCCTTAGGTGGTGTTCTGTGCAGGAGGCACGTGGAGTACCCTGCTTTTGCTCCCGAAACCCCGTTTTTGCTCCCGAAACCCTGTTTTTGCTCCAGGTTCTTCAGAAAGGGCAGTTGGGATTTTTGGTATTTTTGTGTCTTTCAGTCCAGAATTTGCCCCAAATGCACTGTGCATGCAGTTATTTTGAGTCCCATACAGTTTCTTTGTATTTTGTTGCTTGAGGAGATGTTTGTCCAAGTGCAAGCACTGCAGCACTGCAGCAAAGGGTCCCAAGTCCCAGGCCTGTCTCAATACAACCAGAATAATGAATATAAAAATTCAAGTGACTGAAAGCCATGATAAAGAGGACATATCCTTAGCCTAAAATATGGGTTTTCTGGACATTCATTGTATTGTTAATGGTTCAAACCATATATTTTGCCTCTGCCTTCTTGCATTTCTAAGACAATGCTGCTTTAATTTCAGAATGTTCACCATTTCTAACTGTACTGTTTCCCAAAATTTCTGTCAGCAGGCTCCATAGAGTTCTTCTTATGTGAAGCACATCACCATTAAATCACTGGTGTCATCCTCTCAGGTACACTGCCCTGGCTCAGGAGTGTTAGGGCCCTAGTGAACCACAAAAGCTTAAGCAATCAGGAATTAATTTCATATCGTTTCCTTGGAACCCTTCCAAAAGTGATGGGTAACAGCCTTAAGAGCATCAGGAACCTACTGCATGAAAAACAAGAGTAAAGTACATTGTATAAAACAAGTATCTTTTTCAGGGAATGCAAAACTATTCCAAGTGGTGGGCAGAGACAAGACTTGAGCATACTGCTGGAACCTCTACCAGATCATCAACACTGAATTCTGAAGGAGGGTAGCTATCTGGGGCAAATCAGCCACCATGAGTCACAGCCTGAAATTAAGTCAGGGTGAGGGTAGGATGGAGAAAGATTTGACTGAAGTTGCTGTAAGCGTGTCTAGCAGAAGCAAGTGCAGCTGGATCTCACACTAGCAATCATTTTATTTCCCTTTTAGTCAACTTTTAGCCCTCTGGCTCCCCTTTCCACATCCTGCTCAAAATTCATCCTGCACACACTTCCCTAGATCATCAACACCTACAACCTGTTGACAGAAAAAAAGCACAACATGAGAGTTGCGAGTTAAGTTTTATTTGGGGCAAAATGAGGACTGTAGCCTGGGAGACAACGTCTCAGGTAGGTCTGAGAAGCCTCTCTGAAGAGGTGAGGGAGGAGGTTAGTGTTACATATATGTGATCTTGGTGAAGGAAGATACATTCAATCAAGGACACATTTTGGCAGAAGGTCACTGCTAGTCACAAGGAGGTTACTGCTAGCCATGAGGAGCGGATGTCTCCATTAATGACTTCAGTGCTTTTCTAGTTACGAACATTGAGGTGCATATATCTTTTTGAATTAACAAAAACGTAAATAGTACTTACTGTACAACATGCACTGTTCTAAACACTTCATAAATGATCTCATTTAACAACCCAGCGTGGTAGAAATCATTATTTTACAGATGAGGAAACTAAGGCAGACGGCTAGTAAGTAATTTGCCTAAAATCACATAACCAGTCAGCAGTGGTTTAGGAATTTAAATGTAGCAATTGGGCTCCAGAGTCTATACAGCAGTTTGTCAGCCATTTGAGTTTGCTATTCTATAAAATATACCCATAACCTGAATAGGTACTAAGAGAATAAAATATGCGTATGTAAAAGCTACACAAATATTCCTGTCAGCTTATCATGTCTCTTGAGCCCAGAGAGAATTCTGGATATTAGAACCAGCAGTGAGAAAGAGCACAGTTACACACTGGAAAAAAACACATCTCTAGTTGAGAAAAACCGAAATTCTGGTGTAATCTCAGGTCCCGTGTCCTCTGGGATAATAGAGCCAGAACTAGACACTTCAGATTTGCACAAATATAACATAAATTACTGGAAAAGATATGTTGCTAAAAGGCCCAACACATATCAACACAAAATATAAGTTTCTATGTTGGAAGGTCTTGTAAATATACCCAAATGCTGACTCTCAACTATAATTGTAATAAAATAATTTATATCAATAAAAATGTGTAGAGGGCTTCCCTGGTGGCGCAGTGGTTGAGTGTCCGCCTGCCGATGCCAGGTTCGTGCCCCGGTCTGGGAAGATCCCACATGCCGCGGAGCGGCTGGGCCCGTGAGCCATGGCTGCTGAGCCTGCGCATCTGGAGCCTGTGCTCCGCAACGGGAGAGGCCACAACAGTGAGAGGCCCGCGTACCGCAAAAAAAAAAAAAAAAAAGTGTAGAATGTATAACAATCAAAGTTAAAAGGAACTCATTTTCGTTTCTTAATTGATATGTCTTAATTGATAAAGCTTACATTCCATGAGGGCAGAAAAGGGGGCAGTGGGAGCAGCCTGGAAAAAGCACAAAAGTTCTGAAGGTCAAAGGAGGCGAATCCTTGAAGAACGAGGACTAAAAGTCTCTCTCATCTATGTTGCCTTTTTGTGAAAAAGAAGGTTTAAGGAGCCCTGAATAATCTAATATTTACAACGTAGGAGAAAACTATTTCCAACATTGAAACCTGGAGCCTTTTTACATGATTATTAAACAGCCATGTACTCTGTATTTGCCAAAAGGAGACTAAGAAAAGTCTTAGTCATGATATTGATTCTGCCCCAAGTTTAAAACTCCTGAGGGGAAATTTTTTTAAATAAAGAGGATGTCTGCTGCACAACAGGACTATATCTTTTTGGAATCACTAATCTAATTAAGTTTTCTTTGCATTTTGGGTTTAAAGATAGACTTTTAGAATGAAACAAAAAGTAAGTCTTCTAAAAACCAAGGAATCAGTAAAACTTCAGTTATATTTTCTAGGCATCATTTGGCTTTTAAAATCCTGATAAACTTCCCTTGAAAAATAAAGCATTTCCTCTTGTCTAGACAACATAGCCTGCTTCCTTTTCAGATAGGGCACTTGGGACCCCGGGCTCTGCCTCTTTTCACTCACACCATCTATGATTCCACATAAACCAGGGCTGTGTGGTCCTTCCATACCCCAAATAGAAAACCCTGCAAGGTGGTGCTTCCTATCATTCTTGGGGCACTGCCTTCAGCAAATTCTGTCTAGAAAAGCATTTGTTCCTGTTTTTTTGTTTTTGTGTTTTTTTCACTTACCTTGTGAGGTCTCATCCCCGTGACATCTGACAGCGGCTTTGGGTGTAGGCAAACTCAAAAAGAGAATGCAGCAGGCAGTGGTTAGGGAGGTGAGTTTCTGTGAGTCAGACAGGTTGAGTAATCTAACACAGAACATGTTAAGTTCGGGTCAGCCTTGAATACTAAATCTGAGAAGTCAGTGGCAGTGCTAGTGTGACAGCAGGCAGCTAAATGTTTCCACTATATCTACAGATGGAGTAGTGAAACGCTTCGACTGCTGAATTTTCTTTAACTACCGAATTCTGCCTTTTAAAAATATTGCTTCCAACTTACAAAGACTCTTATAAGACTGCATTTTTGGGAAAGGGGAGCCTTCTTCCTTTAAGGTATATTATTCAGGAACCTCTATATGCATCCCAATGCATTGCTGTTGTACCTCGTAAGTAACTCCAGGAAAGTATCCAGCTTGTATTTCTTTTCATTGCTCACAATACTAGCACGACGTGTTCCCAGCAGTTGAAGGTATGCATGCATATATCATTTGCTTGTCTGTTCACCCATTCATCCATTTATTCATTCATCTAATTTATTAGACATATATTGAGCTTCTCTTCTTTACACCTTGAGGATATAACCACAAATACGACATAGTCCCTGTCCTCAATGAATTCATAAATCTAGTTGGGAAAAGAAAATTGAGTAAATAACTGTGAATACCATGTGAGACAGAGGATAATAGGAATTTGTATAGAACACATTGGGCCCCAAACAGGGAAATGAGCACTCTAACTGGGATGGAAGAACTGATCAAAGGAGATTTTTTAATGGTTGTGAAGAGTATTACATGGGTATTTTCCATGCAAGGAAATACATTCCCAGCCAGGGGTCTAGCTTATGCAAAGATCTAGAGACACAAAATAGTACAGCAGCTGGTTCTAATATATTGATGGAGGACAGAGGACCCTGAGAAGGGATGAGATAGATATTAACAAGATGATTTTTAACGGCAGGAGGCGTTTCTCTCACAGAACAAAAATAAATGGCAAACATATCCACGTAATACTTAGGAAATCTTAGTTAGGTGGGTCACTTTAAAGAAAAATGTTAATGAAATGGATTGAGGAGCTCTCAATAATAGAGCCCATGACAGAAAAAAATATAGATGCTAATGGATTTTCACAGCAGTGAATGTTCTAAGTGCTACCACAGGAAGCAGAAAGTTTCTTCAAAAGGGATTAGTATTTCATAATCTATTTCCATTTTATTTTCATTTATCATAAAGATTTAGATCTAAGAGAAAATTACAGCATCTATAACAGTGTCTGGCACATAGTAAGCACTCAATAAATATGTGTTGATAGAAGTCCCACATAAGGCTGCATTCGGCAAACAAAGAAATGCTTCGGGTACTGACCCTGACTCTTCAACCTGTAACCGCTACTGCTTTTTTGATAACTCGAGTTGCATTCACTAGGTCTCTTTTTAGTCCCTACTCCTAACTAAGCTTTCCTCTCTCCCACACAGAGCTGGAGATACTTGAATATGTTGTCACAGGGGTGTCTGGGCAGATTTGAAGGATGTAGTCATCAAGCTATTGGCCTCGCACCTGCAAATCAAAGGAGCAGAGTTGCAGTTGCCACCGTCAGTAGCAATTCAAAACGCACAAATCAAAAAGGGAAAAGCAAGAGCTCCAGGAACTGCCACAATAAAGAAGCAGAGACCCATTTCCTCTGTGTTCTCTCTACTCTCTGCTATTTGGGTGCACATGGTGAGTAGGTGGGGTGGTGATGACAGTGAAGGGAGTGCAGCAGAGAGAAGGAAGTAGTTAATGAACAAGTCTGCTTAACGGAGGGAGTCGAAGGTCGTGGTACAGAATCTCGGGGCCAGACCCAGATACCGTTTACAGAAATGCCTCTCTAGACTCACTCCTCCACTTGGCTCACCACTTCTGGGGTGCTGCCCGCCACGCCTGCTTCCTCCTGGACCTTTTGAGAATCCCTTTCCTGATACTCCCTTCACTTTCTGTTCTGCAACCACCCCACTTATTCTCTTTTCAGCAAAATGAATCAAAGCCTCAGAAACTATGAGCTGGATAGGTCTTTAGAGACCATCAGACTCAAACCCCTCATTTCACATTTGAAGAAACATTAGACAGGAAAAGTCTAGCTTCTCATCCAAAACCCTGTCTCTGGTGTGTAGCACAGATGAACTCTGTCTTCTGACAATCTCCCCTTCCCGCCACCCCACACCAAGTCCAAGGCTATTCTACCATATCAGGTTGTCACTGCCCCTAATCAACTGGTTAGTGGATGATTATAGCAGCACATGATAAACATGGACTCTTTCTGCCTCATTAACCCCTTTCAGTAGATCACCAATTGGGATTGAATCCTTTTTCTCCCATGCTCCATTCTTTCATTCCATCTTCATCCTCTCAAACACATACTTTTAAGCCCCAGCCTCACCTGTCCTGCCCTTCCATGAATTCATCTATCTCAATCCCACTACAGTGCTCTTTCCTTCAGAACTCACGGCACCCCTCATCTGAACTCTTTATTTTGCAAGCATGTTTATACTTTCTTGATTAAGCCCTTGAACTGCTACTTCACAAGTATCTGTATCTTTTCTTCTTACCTAGAAGATAATCTTCCTGAGCACAGGAACCACATTTGTTTCTGTATTTACCCATCCACTAGGATTGCGCTGTGCACAGGATGGAAATGTAAGAAACATCTGCACAATGAATAGACCCTGGATGCTTTAATAAAAGGAAGGTTGTAATGGAAGACAAACATTTCTCGGCATGAGGTCCTTGAATACCCTGCAAATCTTGCTGTATAGTGAGCTTCCATATACCAACAAGAAAAGTGGGCCAGGCAAAGGCATGAAGATTCTTTGGTCCTAACTTGTGTTTAAGAATTAGATGAAGAGGGAGGAGAAAGACTTGTCATTCAGTTTATTGAAATTAGAAGAATATGCCTAACTTGCTGATCTAGAAAGTTCTATCCAGGTCTTACATTCTAAGTGCTACAATCCATGCTGACAGATGGAATTTGGAACACAGATTTACAGTGTTCTTCAACGTGTTTCCCTGGAATCACACTGCAAATCTAGCAATTAACTTCACCCTTCAGTCCCCTTCCTTGACGAACTTCTGCCTTATTCCTGAGAAAATATGGGAGGATATGATCTCATCTATGGGTTTTTGGTTTGTTTGCTTGCTTTATGTCAAGACTGAAGGTCCAAATGCAAATTTATTCCCAGAAATTAATTTGGAACTCCGAATGTTATTCCCTTATTAACAATATAATACATGAAAAGTAGAGCCTAAAACACAATTCGTTCTATGGTTGAGATACAGCATAGGTAAAATAAATTTCACAAGTCAGACTGAGGACATATCTACTGACTTTTCAGTTTCATATACAGAAATTTGCATATAAAGTTCTAGAATACTGAATTACAGATAAACACTTGGAACAAAATCAGTTCATACATTAGGGACTGTTTCGGCTACATTTTATCTAGCACACTCAGTGTCTTGAACTTATTCAATTTTCTAAATTGAAAATGGTATACATCAGAGTATATCTACAGTCTTTCCTTGGCTGTTCCCATAAGAAGGGACAGAGCTGAGCACCTAATCAATTTTCATTTCTTTGCAAAATCTGCTTATTTCCTTAGGAAGAAATCAACAACCAGATGGCACTTAATACATGTTACTGCTCAGGACAAACTTCACTTCTATATGTGAAAATTTTAAACCTTAAAGTGCCCCCTATAATTTAAGCTTTAGTTATTTATATTCATTTTGAATTCAAGCAAAACTCTCTCACTTAGTTCAGTTCTATTTAAACTAAATTATTTCAACTGAGAAAAAAATAACAGCATTTTTAATAGTTTAATATCTTGCTCTTACCTAGAATTGTAGCTTATCTAAAAGAAAAAAAAAAGGCTGGTATATATCTTACATACCTCTCTATATAAAAGTACAAAAAATAAACATTTTATTTTAATTCAACAAACTACTATGCGTCAGTTATATGTAGGAACATGTACCACTCTAAAGGCAATCAGTTGAGTTTGAAATAAACCTTCTCTGCTCTCAGTGAACTTTCATCACTTGCTAGGGTATCTCTGATGTCTTTATCCACATTACTCAGATGGAATCTTAGCAAAACTTGGACTCAACTCTTTAGTGCAAAATTTCTAAGAAGCATTATAGTAGTGGCATGGCATAGAAAAAAAGAGCTCAGTGTTTGGAGTGAGACAGCTATGGATTTGAACGCTGGCTCTGCCTCCTAGTAGCTGTGTGATTTGAAGTAAGTTAATTAACCTCTCTAAGCCACAATGTCTTCATCTGTAAAATAATGCCTACATCAGGGACCCACGTTCAGCCAGCTCACAGAGGTACTGCCACACTGGTTAATACAGAGTTGAAGCACCTCCACACATTGATAAATAGCTGCTGCCTCAATCGCACCAATTCCCACATCCCACTCTACTCCAGGACGCTCTGGACCTCCCCAAATTTAGGAACCAAAGGGTCAATACCTCGCCAGGCAGGGAGGCTTCTGGGATTCTACTCTACTCCCAGGGCTATCATTCTGATTGGTCAGTGCCCTTGTTCTACTGTCTGTTAAACATAAAATAATAAACTTAAAACGTCTCACACAGATATTCTTAGGATTTAGCGAGATAGCATTTAGCCTAGCATTTAGCAGGAATGTGTGTTCTATATTGTAAACTGTCCTCTCTATGTTCAATCTCACAGGGCTGAATGTGTCTGCCTATCAAGAAAATCTCTCGCTTCAGAAGATCATAGAAGATTTTACCCCCAGATTATTTCCTCCTTTCTTTGATGGCTGGCAATTCTGACGACATGTCTTTAGTATAAACGTATTTAGCCATCTTAAAATGCAGGGAAAATGAAAGATTTCTAAACTACATCAAAATGAGTTAGCAGACTGATTTTGAATTACAAAATGACTTTTTTACTTTCATACCAATTCATTAAATTAATGAAAGTCGGTACGTTGTTTCTATGTTTTGTATAGTTTGTTTGACATTGTATAATCATAAACGCACACAAAATTAAGGAGAGAAAAAAGGTCTGTGATTTCATTTAACTATGTAGTATGAATCCAAATTGTAATTTGTTTCAGGCAAAGAATGATTCAATTCTCAAAAGAAATCGGAAAATACATTTCTTTTCTCCAACTTTATGATTAAAGAAAATGGCTAATTCAGAAAAACCAAAATCCAAGAACCATATAAATCTTTGACTTTGAAAGACCAAGAGTGTAAGAAAGTAAATAGATGCATTGCAAAGAGGTTTGTTTCTTTCCCTGATTTGCTGCTCATCCCTTTTAGTGGGGAACGATAATAAGAGTATACATCCCTATGTATTTCTACCCAAAGCTGACCTGCATGGATCTGAAGCATTTCTGCTCCCCTCTATTCCTGTTGGCCGGCTATGGCATAATTAGCGTAGGATACTAGGGCAGAGAGCGGGTAGCTCGCCAATCAGATTTAGTATTGAAACAGTGGGTGTTGCCACTTATAGCCATTTCTGACAGTACTGTTAGGAATTAAATCATGGCATTAGCTGAGCACTATTTGGCTGTGGAAACCTAGTAGGTCATCAGTTTATGTCCCCCTCTCCAGACAAGTGGCAGGTGGAGTCATGCTAGTCCCTGCTAATGCCACGAGCTGGAGGCTGTGGCCGGTAGATGAGAGTTTACAGGGTTTTGTTTTTTTTTTAATTCATCAGGCCATATGCTGCCAGGCTCTCATGCAAATAGACAAAATTACAAATAATAAAAAAGAACCAACTGTTTTAGTGGTTGGCTGTTTTGTGTCACCATTGCTATCAATGTGAGGCTGGTTAATGAAAGAGGAGTCTTGGACTCCCAGTGACATCAACCTAAAGGGACGGATACTTCAAAATCCAAGCTTCATTCAAACCATGTTAAACCTCTGCCCTAGGGTGACTCAGCGTCAGTGTCTATTTGGCTGAAAGCAGGGGAGCCTGGCCTTCCAGCTGGCCTAGAGATTGGGCAAGCTTCTCTAATGCTCCCTGCATCTGAGGCCCATTGTCCACTGATGTGAGAACAGAGAAAAGGTTAAGTTTCATTTAGGTTGGGTTAAGTTGGGGCTCATGGGTTTATCAGATTCAGGCACACTTAGAATAAGCAGCTTCAGAAAGAAAAAGAGATTAGTCAAGGTAATTTTCTGTTTTAAAATTACAAGAAAAGTAGCGTTTGTAGGCTATATGGAAATCCCTAACTTTTTAATATCAAAGACTGCAATAAAAATCTCTCCAAGAAGATCTTAAACTCTTCCTCTGAAATACTTGCATCTAAAATTAAAATGTTGCTAAACTTCTGTATAATTTCTGCTATTTCTATATTCATAATTATTACCAAGTTTCCAGTCTGTACAAATGGAGAATTTCACACCCTGGAGAGCATTCACACATTTATTTCCCATTTTAAGGCAGTAAACTCCTAACTAAAAAGTGAAGTAGACTGACTCTGAATTCATATCTCTAAGTATATATTTTAAATGATTCCATTTTAGAAATGTTGTGCTTAACGTTCATTTTCGCCTCTATCGGGTCACTTTGAAGCCATAATTTGCACCTTCTTAAAGACTATTCAAAACCAGTTGTACTCAGTTAATATGCAATGTGTTGCAGTTCAGGAATTGTCAAAATAAAAGTATCGTGGGAATATATACACATGCATGTGTGATACTGAAAGAAGTTTATTATGAGAGCCTCTTGCTCAACTCTTGCTACACAGCAAGGATATTCTGAAGAGTGTTTTGCCCACTGGGGCCAAGGCACAACAAATGTCTTGCAGGAAAGCAAAGGCGAATAATTTTCTTTCCTGTTTTCCTTATCATGTTACCATAACCTGTGTTCCTCAGCGTGTCACTGGGTTTACTTTTACCTCCTGGATAATTTGTAATCTAAAGTATTTTTATGAAACACACATGAGCTTAATTTTACTGTCAGGAATAGTTCCTAGATCCATGGGCAGGGGCAAGGGAATCATAATAGAAGGTTTGTCTCCAACAAACTGTCATTAATACACTCTACCAAAATGTGACAGCTTTTCAATGAAGACAAATTGTTAGTTTATAGATAAAAGTAACATCGTTAAAAAAAACTATTCCATATTGTCTATAAACAATAAGGACAATGAAAGATAATGCCTCCTTTAACTGTTCAAAAGAGAATCATTACAGAGTCCTATAACAGGGAGTAACAGACACTACCGTCACTGATATTCACAATCCTGCGTTACAAATCAACTTGAATTCTTTTTTTCTAATTTGAAAGCGTTTACTTCATGGGGAGTCAAGGTCCAAGGTGTAATATCTTACAAAGAAAGGTTTACCTTTCCAATGAATTTAAAGCTGAGAAAATAGCTCCCCGATTGACCTTAACTTGAACGTATGTTGAAGCAAAGAGTAATTCAGCCAGTTCATAAGGGATAAATGACAAGATTTTCAAACATTTTCACGTTAAGGGAAACTACATAAGTGAGGAAGAACTGGTAATGTTCTAATAACTTGGTAGGAAATTTCAAGATGTATTACTTTTCACAGTGAATTCTGAAATTTACAATTCACATTTAATGGTGATAAAAATTCTTCTCTCACATGGAAATGCATGCCCCTTATGGACAAATTTATTTTGCAAAGTAAAATAATTGCAAAAATGTACCTAGAGTTACTATACACTCAAGTATGACAACTAATCATAAATTTTAGGAACAAAGTGGCTAATCAAATTTAGTTTTAAAAAACCAAGCACATAAACAGCTTACTGATGAAAATCCCACTCTTGATTAGTGAAAGTAATAAGGCCATAAATAAATAAAATACAGATGGTTCTCATGTATAGAAAGCAAAACATTTAACGATATCCTCTAGTGATTCTTTACATAAATAGCAGAATCAACCACAACTTTATCCCACTGAACTCCGAGTGAAATTATTTTAAAGAATAAGGAGGCTGCACTCTGGAAACGGCTGAATTCATGAACTCATTTATTCATCCATTCAACAAATATTTTTGCCAGGCACTCACTTTTCTAGGCACTGGGTATCTATCTGTGATCAAGATAATCTCTAACCTCATGGAGAGGCAAATCCTAAACAAGAAAGTAAACAAATAAACAAGATAAATAGAGACTGTGGTAAGAGCTACAAAGAAAATGAACAGGTAATATAATCAAGAAAAACTGAGAAGAGCTACTTCAAATAGCTGAAGACAATTCTCTTCCTGGTGTGAAAAGTATAATATCATTTACTTATGTCATACTCAAAGACACACAAATCAAAGAGTCAAATCTTTGCGGAGCTAAAAAGGGCCTTAGAGATCATTCAACATTATTCCCTCATTTTATATGATAAAACTAAAGTTCAGGTGGGTTAAGTGGCTTACTCAATGTCCTATAGCTTTAGCTGAACAATTAGCTTTCACTGTTAAAGAGTGAAGGGAAAAGCCCTGTTGGTATTTATTTATTTACTAATTATTCTATGTTGGTGAGACGTACATCTAAATGGCATCACTAAATCTGGTTATCAATCTAGTTACAATGGGAAGAAACTATATAAATAATGATCTTCATCTAATTAGATTGTTTTATAACTGTTATGCAGTACACAGACCTGAATATTTGATATCAAGTTTTCACTTTTATTCCTTCATAACAATTTTTCTTTCCAGAATGATCTAAGGAGGCTGTATTCCTTGGATACTAGATACATAGGCAGATGCATAGAAAACAATAGCAACAAAACGCTTTCCCAAACTTTGTAAGAAAGAGCATCACAATATTAAAAATCTATGAGTAGCAGATCTTAAATCTTATTTAATAATAATAGTAGTAGTAGTAGTAATAAGAGGGATAATGCCATCAAACACCAATAAAGCATTTTATCATTAGTTCCATAATCTAATTTGACCCTCAAACAAAAGAGAATGTCATAAGTTGAATGGATATTATTATAATTCTTCTAGAGGTGATAAAGTGAGATTCAGAGAGGATAAATGACTTGCCCAAGGTCAAATAGCCAGCAAGTATCAAAAAGAACTGAAACCTAAGCTTCTCAACCCAAGCTTTGCGCACTTGCACTAGAATACCTATCCCCTCACAAACATGCATTACAAAATCATTGGGTACTTAACACAATGCCAAGATCCAAGGCAGAAAAAAAGACATGGTCTTTGCCATTCAGCAGCTCACAGTGTAAATGTACACACACACACACACACACACACACTGAAATGGATCAACTTGCTTGAAGAATGAAAGAAGCAATGGCCCTCAGCAGCCAGTGACTCACTCACAAATATTTTTTTTCCTATAAAATGTCCCATTAGTACATTCTCAGGCGTGAAGGTATTAATAGTTCCCAAGCTAGCTATCTGCTAGCTTTTCTTCTTGCTTTCAAAGGGCCATATGAAAGAATATACCCAAGAAGCACATGTGAGCAATTATAACAGACTAATTTGCTTCCATCATTAACCTAAATGCAGTATATTTAAACTATAATGGACAAACAGAGGCAGCATGAGCTAGAGAAGCGCCCCAGGCATCAAAATGTTTTCATTAACCAGGAAATTTGTCCCACCAGGCTAAAGAAATCCACTATAGAAAGATCGATTATTCCATCATCTTGTGGCCAATATGGCTATTATGCGAGTCCAGCTCAGTACAACATCTCTAACTGCAAGATGAACTAGCCGTTGGGATTGCCAATTGCTCGCTCAGAGACTTGCATGTAAAGCTCTAAAATGGCCCATTACATTAGGTGGTTCGGAGGCATTTCATGATCCTGACTTCTAGAACAAGCATAGATAATTAATAAGGCTGACAGAGCCCATTATTTTTACACTCAAGTGCATCACATTAAATTAACAGACAGAGGCCACATGATGTGTGACATTTTTTCCACTGATAATCATGTATGTGGTACCACTTGCGCTACCACATTTTTCTCTTTCATGGGCTGAACTCCAATAGCCGGTCACCATGCAGCAATTCTGTCAGCACCCAGTTTTCTTTTTTGTTTTGTTTTGATTTTTCTTAACTGGGAAAGTTATTTTGAGTCATTCTCACTGGTGGGACTCTGACGTAGTGGGAAAAAATTTGAGATAAAATAAAATATTAGCATGAAGAGAGACAAAATATAAAACTAACACTGGGCCAAATGATGCCCAATATAGATGGGAAAAAAATATGGCCTTACTGTGTCTGTTAGGAAATAATTTTTGACTATACCCTCATATTTTCAGAAATGGTATTTGCTGATCCTACCGAATTTTCTCATAAAATGCGGCTATCCTTTGAGGAACTGAAGAAAATATTCTCACCCGCTCTGTACTTTCCAGTGATATAATGTGATACTTTATAGATTCTAATTCTCATACATAAAAAAATCAAACTAAGAATTTCTATTTTCAGTAATGATGGAAATAGTGCACTTGTATATATAATGTGGCTCTCATTACAGAAATAAATATTGAAAATGATTGCTAAAATCAAGTAATTCATAAGCATTAAATCTGACTGCAGAACAGTGAAACTATTTGGGACAAACACACTGAAACACAGATATTCAAAAGTTTGCTTCCATGACAGTCTCTTTGAAAGAAACTGTAAAGCTTTACTGCTGCCATGTGGAACTAAAGCGAGAATGTAATACAAATGTGTAAAAGTGTTCTTATTTCATAGTTACATGGTCTTTCTTTTTTCCCTTTATTCTTTCCTTCCTTTCATCCATTCTTCCATCTTTCTTTTGACCTAAGGTAGTTTACTAGAAATTGACCACCTGACTCATTTATAACATATAGCTCCAGACGACTTTCATAAGTAAAATATCAAGTCTACCCTTAAATGCTGAAGATTTGCCACCAGCAAAATATTCATCTGTGTGTACATAACTCATCTTTGTAATGCAACGTCTTCACCCATGAAACGAAAGTTATGAGAAGTATTATCCTTGAAACACTCTACATTTACAAATGCTCAGTATACCTACTATTTCATTTGATGAGGGGATATTTCTGTGGCTCTGTAGAAAAGGTTCATCCCAAAACAGGTTTGTCTAAATTATTAAAAAAAAATTATCACTTTGAAAATATCATTTCAAATGATTAGATCAATTAATCTCAGTCTGCAACAAAAATTTCACCAATGGACCCCATCTCCAGCTAGAAAACGCTTCTTCCATACCCCTGCATCATCACTCTCACATCTCCAGCTTCCCATACTTACTGATAAAGAAAAAAAATCCTGGACTTATCCAACAAGTTGTCTTGAGACACTCTCTGCAGAGAAAAGAATAACTTCTAACAATTGTGCTGATACATTGGAAACATCAGCCTTGAAAATGTTCACATGGTGTTCTCTGAGCTTTGTAAGGTAAACTTTGTCCGGGACAGTGCTCTGGGCTCTGTGTCTCACTGATTAAGTCTGTCAGTTACTGGAAAGCTGCAGGCTTCTCCCTGTCAGCTCAGGTTTATGTGCAGATAAGTCATGTGTGTAAAGCACACTGGATGCCACACTAACAGATGCCCATAAAACATGAGATACGGATGTTGGTTTTTTTTGGTTATTTTTTAATCTTTCTTTTGGATGGATGTCATTTTTAAAGCCTCTCAGAAATGAAGTCATTTGCAGAAGCAGTCTTAAGGGCCTAATAAGCCAATGTAAATTTTTTACGATTGTCACAGGATTAATTGGGTTACACAGAATTGCCCCCACCCCAAATGCTTTCAAACTTGAGAATGGAAGCATCCCTGCGTCGAGGATGGACCTCACAAGAGGACAGAAACCACTTGACAGAGTGTGATTCAAAAAGATGCACTTGAGAAGGTCACCAGTCCCTCAATAATATCCTCATTGACTTTTGCCACAATGGTATCTTTCTTTCTTTGTGTGTTCGAGACTGCAACAGCTGAGCGGAGGGAAACAGAAAGCATGATTAAGGCACCACAGATAAAATTCATTTTCTCACAATCTTGGTAGGACCTCGCTTGATTATAAAGACACAACTCTATGTAGATAAAGATGTAAAGAGGCTTTTTCTCCGAAATAACTTTCTCCATTAATTCTGAAGCAAGATTACTGATCCAGTTTACCGAATAACTCCTTTTTTCCCATATCTAAGGTCTAATAGATTATAGGCGTTTTAGAAAAATTGGTGTATATAAGATGCTATAGCTTGATTTATATCTATTATTGACTTTCACTACAATTTTAGGATTCAAAAAATATCAGCCCTAAAAATTAATTTAAAAATCACCTTTGAGGGCTTCCCTGGTGGCACAGTGGTTGAGAGTCCGCCTGCCGATGCAGGGGACACGGGTTCGTGCCCTGGTCCAGGAAGATCCCACATGCCGCGGAGCGGCTGGGCCCGTGAGCCATGGCCGCTGAGCCTGCGCGTCCGGAGCCTGTGCTCCGCAAGGGGAGAGGCCACGACAGTGAGAGGCCCGTGTACCGCAAAAAAAAAAAAAAAAAAAAAAATCACTTTTGAAAACATTAATGGTTGCCTCGACATGCTCTGGATAAGGAAGCCCCACCCCCAGGCACTGCATTACCATTGGCAACGTCTCCCTACTTCTAGAGTCTAGAATGTAAATCGTTCTGCCTCCTCTGAGCCTTGAATCTCATATTATCATACTTTATCAATCACTACTCCTCCCTGTGAATCATTAACCAATTACTGGATCATTTCCCATCATTTCTTAAAGTATTATTTCCAACTAGCTTCCAAAACTTTACATCTTGAGTCATGTTTTAGATTTATAGCTAATCCTCTCTGATGTAGACTGAATGCGATCCCCACCCTACCCCCACAAAACTTCATATGCTGAAACCTAATCACCGACGTGATGATATTAGAACGTGGGGCCTTTGGGAGGTGATTAGGTCATAGGAGCAGACCTAATCATGTATGGGATTAGTGCCCTTATCAAAAAGACCCCAAAGAGTCCCATTGTCCCTTCTGCTATGTGAAGGCACAGTCTATGAACCAGGAAGCGGGCCCACAAAAGACACCAAATCGGATGGGCACCTTGATCTGGGACTTCTCAGCCTTCAGAACTGTGTGAAGGAAATTTCTGTTGTTGGTAAGCCACCTAGTCCATGATATTCCGTTACAGCAGCCCAAACCGATCAAGAAAGCACTATAACCTGCCCAAATGTGTCTTCCTTCCTCTTTTAATAAAACTTGGTGACTTCTACTTATTTCAGCTTCTCTATAAAGCATTCCATAATCTTTCTGGCTTTTCAAACTTCAAGTCACTTGGGCATCTTGTTAAAAATGCAGATTCTGACTCAATAGTTCTGGATGGAGAGATTATGCATTTCTAACAAGCTCCTAGGTGATGCTGCTGCTGCCAGCCCTCAGGTACACTTTAAGTAACAAGGCTCTAGCTGACAGCTGTATCTACTTCCTCTAAATTCATATAGGGCAGGGCAGGCACCATGCATGATTTATTCATCTTTATATCTCCAGTGAATCACAGAGTACTTGGCACAACATTCAATAAATATTCGTTGAGTAAATGACTGACTGAATGAATATATTCAATGTAACATACACTCAGTGTAACATTCAGTCTGGCGATTAGAAATTCTGCTTAAAATAGAGTATTTTTTACGTACTTTTTCTTTGACTGAAATTTAGTTTTGTGCGGGTATCATATTGTAGTCCTTTGCACCTTTAAAGAGCTACATATGCCCTTTGGGTCCAAAGAAAATAGATACTCAATATAAACATTGATTAAGCTGTCAATTGCTAAAAGGATGGATTGAATAAGTAACTGTCAAAGGCCAACAATCTGCACATGAGCTACCTAGAATGCAAGGGTCATTTGACAAGCTGACCACACTAATAAATGGAAAGCTTCATGTTCATCAAAAGGCTGAGTCAGGGGGCAGAAATGTTAAAATGAGCAACCAGTCAAAAAAGGTCCTTTGTAGACACAGACACACTCTAATGAGAAAAGTGCTTCAGTTAGTTAAAATGCCAAGCCAGTGGTTGATATGCTTGGGAATAAAACCAAGCATTATTACTCGGGTAGGCAGATGGTGCTCTTTTTTTTTTTTCTTAATTCAAAGCTTCACTTTTGTAAATAACAATGGAGATTGAACAACTGGCACATACCAAGCTTTGCAGGCTGTGTTAAGGGTGTTCAGCAATGAATTTCCTCAACAATTTCTGCCTTTGGAGTATTTAAATGTATACTGACCTGCAGTATGATTTATTCAGTATTTCCCGTCTGTGTGTTATCTTCTCAATCTGGACGTAGCCGCCCAGGAGTAGGGACCTTATCTGTGCATATGGGGGGCACACAGTAATACTTGTTGAATAAATAAAATATTTAGATGAACTTGGATAGCACACAATTCTGGTTCCAGATATGGATCTGGTATTAAGCAGAGAAGAATAAGAAAGGTTCAGGAAGTGGAATTTGAGGCATGTAACTTGAGTTGATTCCCAGACTGGAGAGAGACTTCACGTACATTGGATATGAATTTCTTTTTCTTTTTCTCAGTTATATCCCCAGAAGATGAACTAGCTCAGAATTCTGCCAGTGACTAGTTCTTTAAAAATATCATGTCATGTAAATAGATGAAAACTGCAGTGCCCTGAAACTTTCAGAACCACTTCACCATAGTCACATTGACTACGCCATGAGATTACAAATAAACAGGTAAAATAAATTACAAATAAACAGGTAGGAGCAATGTGCTGTTATCTTCTCATTATATTTGTATAATATATGTATTTGTATAATAATATGTATATATATGGCTCAGATTACTATATGGTTCAAAATATAATGCTTAGAACTCATGTTTTGATCTATTAACTACCTATTCTGTAATTACTTAGACAATTATGCTTTGATTCTGCTTAAAAAGCATTCTGCAAAAACATAGGGGCTTCTCATACATATAGGATTTAAAATAGAATGGAAATAGCAATCTGTAACTTAAAATTATACATAACGTTTAGCATCATTTAAAATTAGAGCACCAGAAGAAGCAGATTTCCATGGCATTTTCATTATGCAGAGAGGTAAACAACAAATAAGTCATACATGAATATGAAATTAACAGCACGATAATTGCCTTATTCCTAGAGTGTGTGTGATATTAAATCCTCAAATAAACACTTACTTAACCTCATTCTCACATACGGCTATTGCTTTTATCAAAAGCAGCATACCTGGAACACTCAAACTAAGACAGCTTCCGCAAGTCCACAGAAATCACTGCCACCCCCTGGAAATTTCATAGCGGTTTCTTTGCAAGCTCTAGTATTGGAGGGATATTAGAGAATCCATGGAAGTGAGAGGAAATGTAAAAGTCAGTAAAACAATGCATTTAACATATTATTATTTTGCATGTGACATCATACTTCACTGCTCTGCTAGTTCTTTAAAAAGCCTCATCCGGGTCATCAGCCCAGCCATTGCAGGGAAGTACTACCACCCCACCGAGACCAAGTCCAAGCTCTCCCTCTCTTGCACAGACCCCTGCTGACTTGTTTTACAACATTTATGCAGGAAACTGTTAAACCTTATATCTGCTGAATTTTTCCTTCTCTGCAGAAATTCTTTTTTTGTATTTTTCTTTTGACTCTTAATAGCAGCTGAAGTCTATCTTGTGCTCTGGGCCCAGCTTTGCCCTAAGTTTAACCCAAAGTAATGGTTTCTCCATCTTACTCAGAGCCTGAAACTTACTCATTTATAAAGAGGCTTCTGACACTACTGGAGTTTTCCAGTAAGCAAGGGTTAAAGGGTCAGTAATAATGTTACCTCTACGCTTCGAGTATGAAACTGTTAATGTTCAAAGTTGTTTGGTGTAAACTGATAAAAACATCTCATCATTTTCCACAAGGCACTCAAATGTAAGGTTCGGAAGGGATGTATAGCCCATGTACTATGACACTATCTTTCCTAGCAAGAAATACCAACCACTTCATTGGAAACCAAAGACTGAAAAATAAAATAAAAGGAAAAACATGAGACAATTATGAGGTCCAAAGAAAAGAAAATCCTGTTATCCCGAATAAGCATGTTTAAAAATTATTAAGTTCTATTGTTCTAGTGATGAAATTAGTATGTCTTTGTTGATCTAAACTTAAATTTGACACAATGGGTAAATTTAAGCCTGAGGCTTTTATGCCATTATCAGAGCCTCTGTCAGTGAGTGCTTTAACCTAATTATATTTGATGCAGCAAATCAACAAAACCACTGCTGGTTATGACCTCTGCCAAGAGCACTAGCGAGCTAGACAAATGGAGCTTAAGATGCTATTAGTTGTTCTGTTGCAAAGTTTCAGATACGAGCCGACAGGAGGCTGTTGCTCGACTGGGGCATGCATCCACCAGATGGCATTCTGCACTGGCTTGTGGCAAAGCTCACAGGGATACTGGCACATTTTCTCTGTCAAAATGAAGGTTTTCCAATTACAAGGAGATAATGCGAGGAGATGCAAACTTAATCTCTTGAACAAAAGGTTGCAAGCTGTGTAATAGCCATTTCAGGGGAGTGATTTCACTATTGTTCAATTGATTTAAACACAGCAGATCACAAAATAGGCCATCTTTCCTAATAAAACCAAGGAATCGGCTGCAGTTGATTTTATTTCCTGGAACAATGTTGTAATGGTTTCATCATCTGAGCGAGGCTTCTTTTGAATTAATGCTCTACCACTGAATTGAACCCTGCAATTATTTTTGTTTTTCCCTAATGTGTGGACAGGTACAAAGAAGCCATTTTTCCTTTTCGTGAGACACAAAATGCCTTAAATGAAGGCTTCAGGTGTGATGTTATAACAGACCCCTGTTGTATACCAGACCACAGAATTTCATTAGGAAGACTAGACATGTTAAATGGTAGGAAGGCACCATTATCATCAAAATCTGTGAGACACTTTAGCAAAAATGTTTCTTCATTTTCTAACCCAGTGAGCACTGGCAAAAATTGTATGTAGAACTATCAATAGCTATGGAAATAAGGTGACATGCCTCAACACTTGTCCAAAAATAACTGACCCATCAAAGCAAGTCAGCAGGTACTTTGTTGTAAGGTTACTTCTCAGGAAGGGGTGAATTTGCCACTTGACATGAACACGCTGTAACAAAACAGGAGAGTCATTGTATATCCACTTCTGCAAATCCAACGGGGATGAGAGCTTGTGTGTGCGTCTTCCAGCAGAATGTTTCACAGGATAACCATACCGAATACTTTATACAGAATTTCAGCTATCCTTCAATATTTATGCTGGATTCGTGTGTGTGTGTGTGTGTGTGTGTGTGTGTGTGTGTGTGTGTGTGTGTGTGTGTGTGTGTGTGTGTGTGTGTGTGTGTGTGTGTGTGTGTGTGTGTGTGTGTGTGTGTGTGTGTGTGTGTGTGTGTGTGTGATTTAAGGAGGATCAACCAATCCCAAAAATTTTAAGCACAGATTCAGGATATTAAAAAGGACAGCGTAGACTTCCAAACATTAATTAAGCAAACACATACAGAAAGTACTTTCACATCAAATTCCAAAATCATTTAAAACACCTGTTTTACTCATTTAGCTGAAGATCAATGTTGCAAGGTTGTATAAAACACCGAATTGCAGTCAATAGGGTAAAACCACAGTAAGCAGATGCCTTTTTTCGTTTCCATAGGAAGGAGCTGGGAAGTGTCGTGTTTTTTTTAACTGAAAATTCAGTCAGCTAAATAAAGCACGATTATAAAGTCTTAGTCTCCACCGTAACATTGTAAGATCTGTAAATCAGTCAGAAATAAATGCAAGTACTTCAAATCAGAAAACTTAGATTCCTACTGAAGAGCTAAAATTTTCAAGCCATGAGCATTTTTAAAAAGTCTCAACATCAACATAAAGTGGTCTATAACAGCTGTTGTAAAGCTCGACATCAATTTTATGTTGGCTCAACTGCTAAACAGCGATCACAACGACATCCCTTAGGAGGCATTTAAGGGCCCAAGTGGATAGCAATTTAAAAACTGAGCAGGAAAAAAAAACAACAGCAGGAAATCAAAACTAATTCTTAGTCTGTTTACGAAAATACTTCTCCCTATGTTCTTGTACCACCACCTAGTGGTTACGTAGCTCTCAATCTGCCCATTAATATAAACCAAAAAGAAGCTGTTGTGATCTTAACAAATGGAGAGGAGAAGAAAGGAAGGAGACAGGAGGAGGGAGGAAAAAAGGAAGGAAAACAGGAGGAAAAGAAAAACAGAAAAGAGAATATAAAAAGAAAAAAGGAAAGAGGAGAAGAGGGTAAAACCAAGCAAAAGCAAGTACACACACCATTTCCAGGTCTTAAGATCTAATTCCTCATAAAAGCTATAGAACGTTACCAATTGAAATTAAAATATTTAAAACCATTTTGTTTTGTGCATTTATCAAGTACATGAGAATTCTGTAGTTGAGATGACAACAGCCTGTTTAAAAAAAAATGATTGGTGAATTTCTAGAGATTTATCCTACACTACAGAACCTACGGATATATTCCCCTGTGTTTCTGAAGTGCTATAAGTACAAAATTACACAGGTATTTGTAAACCTCACTGTTGATCAGTTTACGTAAATTATGGCACATCCATAAAGTAAAGCATGAAATAGAGCTTTATGTTGCTGTGGAACAATCTCTAAGATATTTGGTTAAGTTGGGGAAAGCAAGATGTAGAACAATGTGTTTTACAAACTACCACTCGTACGAAAATATGTTTTCTTTTATATGTATACAGTCTCTCTGGAAGAGTAGACAAGAAGCTGGAAAAATGACATTCACAGAGGGGCCCGGGTGAGTTGGAAGCCAAGGTGGGATGGACACTGTTGTTTTGTAGTTATTGCCTATTTAAAACCAAATACATTTTAAACCTAAGGAATAGTACATGATTAAAAGAAACTAAGTATTAATGTGGCTTTTTTAAAATCAATGAAACCACCTCTGAAACTTTCTGTTTGAAGAAAAATTTGTCACATTGAATGTGAATATAAATTTAATCTAAATTTAGTGTAACTGTGACAAAACTGAAGTTTCCATTTTTCTCTATAAAAAGAAATACAGTGGTCCAAAGGAGAGAAATTATTTGTAAAAGGCATAAAATTAAAGTAATGAAATACTAAAACCATTTTATGCTCACAGTTTGACACTCTCTAGAGACCTGGGTTGGGGAATATTCTTTCCAAAGAGTTAGGATGTTTTGGGCCCTCTACTCTGGGCTGAACTGCTTGGACAGTGAGAAAAGGACGTTGGAAGCAGCAGGAGTTGCTCACCAGATATCTAAAAGTAGAAAAGTCAAGAACTATTAGGAGTAAAAAGAAGTAGGGAAGGTATATATAGTCTTTAGTAGAGAAGGAATGCGATCTGGACCATTTGGACTCAAATCAACCTTGACAAAGAACTGTGCTTTTAGACCTTAGCCGTTGTCTTCCAAATGCGGCCACACCCACAGGCACAGAAAGAGGTTGATAAAACTGGCAGAAGAACAAGGTCTATTACAAATTTTTGTGTTAAAATGTTCATTTGTTAAATACAAACATTTAACATATGCCATTGTTCCTGTAACCCTGATTTAGTAGTGTTTTATTTAGTATTATTCTAGGGGCCTCACAAAATGAAAATATCTGACAAACCCTAGAGAAGACCCTGAGTCCTCAGGAAAGCTAGAAGATAGGTTTAGAAAGGAAAAAGAAAACTCAACAGGTTTTGGATCATGAGACCTGGGGAAACTGGGACTGGAGAGGGCTGTAAGAGCGCTAAAGGAATAAGGCCGGCGTGGGTGAGGCACAGACAAGGCAGCGCTTCTACCTTCTACCTAAGAAAACCACCCTAACAAAAAAGAAATGCATTGGAATCTTTGACTTTTGTTTCATGACCTGATAAAAACATTCTACCCTTGATACACCTCTTTTCTTTTTTGTTGATATTCATATTATTCACTATATTTTAAAGGTCAATATAAGCTATGCCACTGAGATGGTTAATTGTATGTGTCAACTTGACCAGGCCATGGGGTGCCCAGATATTTGGTTCAACATTATTCTGGGTGTGTCTGGGAGGGTGTTTCTGGATGAGATGAACCTTTGAATCTGTAGACTTGAGACAGGCTGGGACCTGGGACCCTTTGCTGCAGGGCTGCAGTGCTGCACCTGGACACACCTCTCCTCCAGCAACAAAATACAAAGAAATGATAAGGGACTAAAAATAACTGTAGGCATGTGCAGTTGGGGCAAATTCTGGACAACAGGTACAAAAAGACCAAAAAACCCAACTGCCACTTCTGAAGAGCTGGGAGCAAAAGCAGGTGTTGGGAGAAAAGCAGGGTACTACACATGCCTCCCGCATAAAATACCACCAAAGGGGTGGGAGAAACACCTAAGCCTCCCCTCCGGCCCAACTCCTGGACACACCCCTACCCTCACCCTTGGGGAGCAAGCAAGGGAAACTGTTACTTGTTTTCACTCCCCCCTGCTGCAGCAGGGGCCCCAATAAAACCTTGCCTGAATTCCCTGTCTGGCCTCATCAATTTCTATTGATTAAGGAAGGCCAAGAACCCTGGTCAGTATCAGACTGAGTAGAAGATTGCCCTCTCCAATGTCGGTGATGCTTATCCAATCATTTAAAGGTCTAATAGAATAAAAGGCTGATTAAGAAAGAATTCTCTCTCTCGCTGACTGTCTTCAGCTGGGATATCAGTCTTCTCTTGCCTTCTGGCTCGAACTCAGACTAGAAGTTACACCATCAGCTTTTCTGGTTCTCAGACCTTCAGATCAGACTGGAATTTCACCTGGCTCTGGGCTTCTCAGTCTCTGTAGTCACGTGAGCTAATTCCTTATAACAAAGAAATACCTACCTACAAACATATATACATACATACATACACACATATGCCCTATTAATTCTCTTTCTAAGCAATCAGAACCCTAATAGGTGCTTAGCACCCTGACTTACAGGTGCTAAGTTCTGTAAAAAGTTCTTAGATAAGTAAACATGTAAAATGCTTAGTCTTTAAACTACGAATAGATCATTGTTGGGAACTTGGTGTGAAATCAATACTACTACATCCTTTTGAGGGTAAAAATATTCCTTAATTAACATATTATGTGACCCTAACATTAGACATATTAAAATATATTGTTTAATATTTTAGAATATTCAATAATCGGAATAATAGGTTCTCTTTGGGCAAAGGTATGGGGAAGAAGATATGTCCAAGAAGGAAAGCAGCAAAGAGAGACTCCCATGACGAGGCTGGTCCAACCTCATAGCTTTTGTATAAAATTAGATCAGTGCTCACTAGCATAAGCACTGACCCTTGAAAACAATATAACAAATTTATTTCTGCATTAAATTTATATCATTCCTTCTTATTGCAAAGTAATATTCCATCATATGGATATATCACAGCTTGTTTAAGTGTTCACTTGTTTCAGGACATCTAGGTTGCTTCTAATTTGGGGCTATTACCAATAAAGGTACTATGATTATCTTTGTATAGGTTTTTATAATTCTTTATTTCTCTGAGATAATGTCTAGGAGTTCACTTACTGGGTCATATAGAAGTTGCATGTTTAGTTTTCTTTTTTTTTTTTAAACAAAATACCAAACTGCTTTCCAGAGTGGTTGTACCATTTTACATTCTCACCAGCAAAGTATGAATAATTCAGTTCCTCTGAATCCTTGCCATCATTTGATATTATTACTGATTTTATTTTAGCTATTCTATTAGGCGTGTAGTGATATCTGCATTGTGGTCTTAATTTGCATTTCCCAAATAGCTAGACTGTTGAATATCTTTTCACGTGCTTATTTGCCATCACTATATCCTCTTCAGTGAAATGCTTCTTCACATCTTATGTCTATTTATATATTGGATTTTTAAAAATGTTTTCAAAGTTTTTTACATATTCTATGTATCAGTCCTTTGTCAGATATGTTTGCAAAAACTTGCTCCCAGCTTTTTTCTCTGTTGCTTTTTTTATTCTCTTAACAGGGTCTTTCCTAGAGCTAAAGTTTTATTTTTGAATTTTGATAAACTCTGTCTTTAGGGATTGTGATTTTGCTGTTGAGTTTAAGAACACTTTGCCTAGCCTACCCTGAAGATTTTCTCATGTTTTTTTCCGAAAAGTTTTAGTGCTTTATGGTTTAATTTAAGTCCATGTGTTCAAGTAATTTTTGTATAAGGTGTATAAAGTATTTTGCATAAAAACTTAATCCAAAGTTCATTTTCTTTTTTTTCTTTTTTCCCCATTGATGTTCAATTCTCCAGAACCATGTTTTTTAACATTATCTTTCCTCCATTAAATCGCTTTTGCACCTTTGTCCACAATTAGTCGGCATATTTATGTGAATCTATTTCTAGGTTCTCTATCCCTCTGCCACTACCAGTCTTGATTGCTGTGGCTATTAAATAAGTCTTGAAATTAGGTAAATTCCTCCCACCTAGTTTTTTTTTCAAAATGGTTTTAGCTACTTTAGTTCTTTTGCTTCCCATATATGTTTTAGAATAATCTTTTCTATATCTACAAATAATCTTGCTGGTATTTTGACAGGAATTGAGTAAAATATGTATAACAATTTGAAGAGAATGGTCCTTTACTACTATGTTGAATTTGTCAATCCATTAACATTGTATGCCTCTACATTTATATAGATGTTTGATTTCTTTCATCAGTGTTGTATAGATTTCAGCAACAAGTCCTGCACATGATATGTTAGATTTACATCTAAGTGTCTCTCTTCTTTTGAATGATTTTAAATGGTATTTTATTTTAAATTTCAGTGCTCATTGTTAGTATACAGAAATGCTATTAATTTTATCTTATATCTTATGTTTATCTTATATGTTTATCTTATATCTTTTGACCTTATGTTTATCTTATATCTTTTGACCTTACTGAACTCACTTATTAGTTCTAGAGGTTTTTTGTAGATTCCTTGGGATTTTCTACAAAAACAGCCATGTCATCTGCAAATATGTACTGTTTCATTACTTCCTTTCTAATCTGTATTACTTTTATTTCCTTTTCTTGACTTAATGCATGAGCTAGAACTTCCAGCATTATGTTGAATAAGGGAGGTGGGTGTGAATATCCTTGTTTTTTTCTGTCTTAGAGGGAAAGCATTCAATCTTTCACCATTAAGTATAATATTAAGTATAGTCATTTTATAGATTATCCTTATCAAGCCAAGGAAGTTCCCCCTCTATTTCTATTTTTCTGAGAGTTTTTATCATGACTGTTTACTAAATTTTGACCAGTGTTTTTTCTGTATCAATTGATATGATCATGTGACTTTTTTCTTCTTTCGTCTATCAATATAGTGGACTACATGGATTAATTTTTAGATGTTGAAACAGCCTTGTATACCTAGAATGAAACCCACTTGGTAATGATGAATTCCTTTTAGATATTGATGAATTCATGGAGCACTGATTGAAAATTAAGTGTATCTAATTGTCATTTGGACACCTGAACTCCCACCCCCACCCTGTATGACCTTCCACCACTCTCATGTAATAGGTACTTCCAGGACAACAGACAGCTAAAGAAAGGGTGAGGCATCTATGGAAAAACGGGGTATTAAAAGAAAGCCTGAATGCCAACAGTAATATTCCAGTCTCCCCACCTCCCAAACCAGACCATGCTCCAGTCCACACGCAGATTCCAGTCCACATGCAGGCAAACAAGATATACTCCCAGGCTGAAAACTGGAAGATTCCTTTCATTACTAAACTAAACCAAAGAGGAAAATCCTACCTAAACCACCATTTATGTGTTTTTACCATGGAAAATCCTTTTTATCCTATAGTGAAACCCACACACTCAGCGAACACAGCCATGCACACAGAACTTCCAATCAGCTTTTTAGTGACTGACTCTTAAATATAAACAATCAAGAATCACCTGGCATTTAAGGAAATCTGCTGATGTGAAAGAGAGCAACCAAATGAAATAAGCGGAAAAATAAAAATTTGGAAGAATCAAGAACAATGCAGTAAGCTGAAGAAAAGTTAAAAGAGAGACAGGAGATATTGCATTCATGAAGAAAGAGAGCAGGAGACCAGAAAAAGGAATATTCAGAGAACAAGAACGAGCTCTTAAAAACCAAAAACATAATAGAATAAAAGATTCAAAAACAGGTTGGAAGGTAATGTTGAGGATAGAGCTTAGAAAATTAAACAAAACAAAATCAGAGAAAGTATGAAAGCAGGAGAGGAAAAATAAGAAAATAATAGAATCAGATGAGGAATTCTAATATCCATTAATTAGAGTTCCAGAAAACTATTTCAGAGAAAATAAACAGGGAAGATATTATTAAATAATAACTAGTCTGTGATTAGGACTGGAATAGAAGACAGAAGTTTCAAAGTGCTGACTTTGAGGAAAACATTTAAACTGATATGTTAGCTATGTGTGAAACTATATTAAGACAAGTTTTAGAGATGTAGTAGTATGGAAATGAGTTAACCATAAGAACATAGAAAACTAAGTAAACAAAATAAAATTAGGCAATGAGGGGGGACAGTAAGTTGTATAAGAAAGGAAATTTAATTATAAAATAATATATTGCTTTGCTGTGGAAGATATTCATGCTATCATAATAATGCAACATTAAACATATATTTAACACAAATGTGATATGGTTTGGGGGGAATGGAATGAGGGAAATTGGGAGAAAGTATGGGAGGGGGTAGTGTAAAACTCCATCTTCCATGGTAGAGCGTTGTATCAATAGATAATGTCTCAAATTTGAAAGCCAAGACTGTATAAATGTGTTTTTGGAAACAGAGCTGTATAAATGTGTATAAACTCTCTGTTTTTGGAAACAGAGAGTTTAAAACCAGAAGAAAAAAAAAGTTACAAGAGTTAAAATTGAAAGCCTGCGGGAAATGGGAATCAGAAGTTGGGGAGGGTTGGAAGAGACGCCTGGGAATCTCCTCATAAGCTTTGTACTATTGTTTTACTTTAACTATAGGTATATTTTATTTTGATTAAAAATGAATTTGAAAATACAGTTGACCCTTGAACAACACAGGTTGGAACTGCTTGGGTCCACTTATATGCCGATTTTTTTCAAAAAATGCTCCAATACCTCATGATTCATTGTTGGTTGAATCCATGAATGCGGAACCATGGATATGGAGGGCTAACTACTGGACTTGAGCATCTGTGGATTTTGGTATCCATGACAGTCTTGGAACCAATCCCTCAGGGATACCAAGGGACGACTGTATACGTAACAGTGATCACAATGCACTCTGAAAAAAATTTAAGCAATATAGAGTGGTCCGACCAAAAAAGTAAATTTCTCCCCCTTTCCCACTGCCCAAGGTGATGTATCCTCTCTAGTTGTAAAGTGTGTATACTTCAGGGCATTTTTTTCTGCACATGCAAATGTGCACCTAGGTAAAAGAAATGGCTTGGGGGTAAGTAGTTTTTATGCTTAATTTTGTGTCAACTTGGTTAGGTCATGGTACCCAGATATTTGGTTAAACAGTATTATAGATGTTTCAGTGGACAAATTTTTTCGATGGGATTAATATTAAATCATTAGACTTTGAGTTAAGCAGATAATGCTCCATAAGGTGGGTGGGCCACATCTAATCAGTTGAAGACATTAAGAGAAAACAGACTGAAAGCCCCAAGGGAAGAAGAAATTTTGCCTCTGAGCCCATCTTTGAACACAAATTGCAATTCTTTCCAGGGTATCCAGCCTGCCAGCCTACTTTGCAAATTTTGCCTTTGCTTCCATAGTCATTTGGACCTGTTCCTTAAAATAAGTCTCTCGTTTGATCAATCTTTCTAATTGTGTGTGTATATGCACACGTCCTATTGGTTCTGTTTCTCTGGAGAACCTGACTAGTATAGGAGTGTTTTTAACGATATATTGAGAATAGACTTGAAAGCTGAGAGGAATGAGTCTGAACTAAGTAATACAGGATATGAGCTAAAGAAATCTTCAGACAGAAAACAGAAAAGCAGAGATAAACTGATTAGGTGTTTTGTGTGATTGCAGTACCGAGAAATGCAGAAAGAGGATCGTTAATATGAAGCACATTTGTAATTTTGATAGTAATTTAAGAGATGACATGCTGGTGGTTATGTTCACATTAATACAGCTGCAATTCTTCTTTCAGTCAAGACAAAAACGGAAGAAAACTTTGGAAGAGAAGCTGAAATAGTAGAAAGTAGTAAGGAGTCAAACTAACTTACTCTCAAATCCCAAGACAGAGCTGGTTTCAAATCCTATTCTGTCTTGAATTTTCTGTATTGTCTTGGACAGGTTATTTCATTTCTCAAATATTGTGCTCCCACACGTATAAAAATGGGCATAATTATACTTCTCTCACAAAGTTATGGAGATAATTAAATAGGAGAAGGTATGTGAATGTAAAACCCACATTATGTTGGGCAAGACGTCAGTAACGAGTAATGAATATTAGTTGCTTCCAGGGAGCATTGTAAAGCACACCAGGTCTGAAGTGACTTCTCCTGGCAGGAGGAGTTTTATTCCTCTCTCATCACCACAGGGGAGAGAGGGGAGAAAAGCAGGGAGGGGAGGAGAGGGGAGGTGAGAGGGAGGATCCTGATCACCAGGAAATAAACCAGCTGCCATTTACAAAGCGAATGTAGGTGGAGTGTCCAAGTTAGTGAGACAGAGAGTTTGAGCTATAGGGGCAAGCTAAGAGGACCTGGAGAGAATTCTTTTTGTTCTAGTCCTTGTTCGTCATTGTACGTTCAGTGAAGTTAATTTTTTCTTAGGACTTTCACAGCTGGCACCAGAATTTCTCTTAGGGAAGGAACTGCCTTTGTTCAGGAAGATGTCATGTTTGTGTGCTCTTTCTTTCCCCCTTAGTGCAGAGTATCGTGGAAAGCAAGATGTCAGAGGACCGGGAAGCCGCTCAGCATGGGATGAAGAAAGGGATTTCTCATTTGTCTTTTCCCCTGTAAATAAAAGGAGCAAAGATGGGTAAAGGTCAGAGAGAAGAAGGGAGGAGAGCCAGCAAGATGGAAAGAAACTGGGAAGAGGTGAGAGGAATCAATGAAACCTTCGGTGGTAGAGGGGCCGAGGAAGGACTATCTGATGTGACTGGGCTTTTTAAGGTATTTGCTTTGCAGTGATGCAAATTTGTATCTCCATTGTCTCCCCATTGGACTTTTGTGTGAGGTGATTGCTAAGAGGGGCTTTCATCTGTATGTTGGTACTTTTGCTCTCAGGAGCATATATTTTGAAGACCCCAGGGCAGAGATTTTGCATGTGCCCCATCATCCTCAAGGAAACTGTTTTCAGTGAATTCACTTTTTCAACCTTATTTTTCACTCCTTTTCAAAGCAAGTATTCTCCTACACCTATTTCTCAGCAAACCATCTACCAAACGTACTTTTTTCATTATCATCAGAGGTATTTCCACACTCTTCTGCCACCTTCTGCTCCCTATTTAATTCCTATCAAAGTTCAGCCCAATAGCCCTTCTTCCAGGAAGTCTTCCTGATTAGTCCATCCCAGATTCAGTCTCCTCTCCACCACTGCCCCCAACATTAATGGCCCCCAACATTAGGATATATGTATGTGTCATTAATGTGATGATTAATCCCTATCTTTTCATATTTATATACCTTAGTCTCTAGACCAGTTCAGGGAAGGGGCCAGTAAACTCAGTAAAAGTAACCAGGAACATCAGAGCGTGTCACTGTTTAATGTTGTAGAGACAGATGACAAGGAAGTTGTCTGAGTCTCTCAAATTTTCAGCTCTACGTTTTAAGCAGAATTATTCATGATAACAAAATCTGGTTAATTATCATTTCTTTGGGATTTTATACTAACTCTGTGTCACAATGCTTTGGCTGAAACTCCCAAATTAATCTTCATCATCATCACAAGCTACAAAACATGTCACTTGGGGAGGGTAGGACTCGGGCTCCACCAGTGAGCAGAACGGATCTAGTGTGCTTATTTATCAAATGCTCGTCGAGGTACCTCTCAAAAAGCACCTCCCTTTTAGCCCTAAGTGTAGTTTTCTGGGCACAACACATTTTTGGCTGCGGGTCTTCAATCAATACCTCTCACACTTAACAACACGGACGCGTGCATCCATCAAATTATTTTATCGATCGCTCTATCAATATAAAAATAATGGCATTTTGGAGCCAAAAAGCTGTGCACAGAAACACTCTGCTTTTTCTTGGTCACTTTTGGTTTCATATGATACTGTTAAAAAAAATCAGTGATGATATGCTGTGCTCCCTATGGGAAACAGTTTTGCTTCCAGTTTCACTGAGCATTGTTTTGGGGTACCCCTGCACAGCAGTTTACTAGTGCATTACTTGGGAGAAAAATATTCTTGGCCAACTCCAACAAAAATTGCAGACAACTACAGAAATTCAAAAAGGACGCCATGAAAATCAAACACTAGTGTTTTGTAGCATGTGAAATACCTCTCTTAACAAAGCACATATACTTTTAACCAGCAAGAGGAGAGGCAACTTTTTAGAAAGCCATTGCTATCATCTGTGTATCTTGACTGTAGCAATATCACAGGTAAGTAAAAATGACTTCCTTTGTGCTCTTATGAAACCGAGCAGGACCCTATGGGGCTCCTAGGCATGGAAGCCTTTCAAACATTTGGTAATCAGGGAAGGGAGAGGATGCAGAGACAAGGGAGAAGCAGTCAAGAAACAATTGTGCAGCCTTGGGGGAGGGTCCTGGTTCTGCCTCGAGGGATACACATAACAATCTTCTACAGAACTAAACCCCCCAACAAATGGAAGATGTTAGCATTCTTCATTCCAGAGAAGATCACAGTTTGATAGCATCCAGAAGCTCATCAGGGGACCACCTGAGGTCAGATTAAAGGACTGCAGGCTCTGCACACACCTTGATCCTTATCGACAACCCCGCCCTTGAACCATTGCTGTAAAACTCCTCACCAAATCCTCCTGGGTTGGGACACACAGCTTTTCAGGGCACAAGCCTGCTGTGTCCCCCTATGCCTGGCAAACCAATAAAGCAATTCTTTTCTACTTCACCCAAAACTGTCTCTCACAGATGTAGAGAACATATGGACACCAAGGGGGAAAAGCGGTGGCGGGTGGTGGTGGTGGTGTGATGAACTGGGAGATTGGGATTGACATATACACACTAATATGTAATATGTATAAAATAGATAATAAGAACCTGCTGTATAAAATAATTAAATTAAAAAAAACCCAAATCTGATATTCGATTCAGCACTGGTACACAGAGGCTGAGTTTTCAGCATCACTTATAGAAGGCAAAAGACCAATAGACGGTTGTAGAAAAAACATTTCTAAGGAGTCTGTTCTTGCCTGTTCCCCTGGGAGGAATCCCTCTGCCGTCACCAACACAATTGTAACAGTGGCCTGTCTACACACATCTTGACCAGCTGTTTCAAACAGCATACGTGAAAATCATATGGGACGTTTATTAAAATGCAGATTCTTGGATCACTCTGCAATAATTTCTGTGAATACATCTGGAGTGGGGCCCAAGCACTTGTATATTAGCTTCAGTCCAAACGCAGAGCTGTGGAACCACACTTTAAGAAACACTGCTTTGGATCTTGGACAACATGGGGCCTATGTTCTCAATAGTGAGAAATAGAAATAATGTTGATGGGTCTCCCGCCAATATTGCTCAAAACCTGAGCCAATCTGGGCTCCGAGGTCGTGAATCGTGTCTGCAACAGCATGCTGCGCTAGGGAAGGATGGGCTCTAATTATGAAGACTTCCAGTAAGGGAGGTTTGCTATAACAAGGTCATAGAACTGGCAGTCGATTTGGTACAGAACGTTTGATGCTCAGTGTCAAGGCTCCCGTGCAAACTTGTAATTATCAAAACAGCAAAACACTTCAGTGCTGCATTTTTGGTGGTTCAACTGTGTGGATAACTTTCTCTTTAATTAAATAAATAGCATTTGATGTAAATTGAGAAAGTCTGACTGGGCAGGTCGTTGCAGACATTCAGTCCTCACAATAATGATTAATTTGGGGGGCATTTCAATACATAGGATCATCTTTAGAATTGGGGCACAGTGCTAGCAGCATAAGAAGCATCCTAAGATAGTGTGCCTTATGGTCTATTCTCCTTGGTGTAACGAAAGGTCATTGGCTTTGTAGTTGCAGGGTCCTGAGTTTGAATCTTGGTTCTGTCACTTTAGCTTTGCAACCTTCGGCAAGTACTTAGTCTCAATAAAATCTCCTATATTGAGGTTTTTTAAAAAGGAATCAAAGAAATCCCATATGGAGATGACAAGGCATAGCTGTAGTGAGTTCTCACCCTCTCTTACTCTTACTCTCTTCTTTAGTAATACATTTCCTTTCCTGACTGACTGCATGACTATGTAGCAAGTCATCCAAACTAGAAGGTTCAGGGTCATTTTAGAACATTCACCCACTTCTTCCAGTTTTTTTATCCAATTAGTCAGCAAGTTGATCAACTCTGCCCCTAGAAACCTCACCCACACCATCCGCTCCATCAGGCCTTTATACTCGACGCCTCCTTCATCTAGATTGTTCTTCCCCTTCTATTCCTCTATAGGAGAGAGGGTGATGTCTCTTGCTTTTAGAATGTCACAAAGCCTTTGATCATTCAGTGCTGCACAGGCTTCCTGCGGGTGACAAGGCAGCTGGATGCCACACAGTGCTGTCAAAACCACAACACTGCACACCTGCATTGCGCCCTATGGCTCAGCTCCTTCTTCAGCTGGACCCAGGCTCTAGGAGTTAGAGTGACCTTCTAACACAAGCTCTAGGTGGAGTCCTGAAGATGGATACTATCCTTAAAGCATATAGTCCATACCTATCCCTGCCCTCTCTCGAGGCTCCTAAGGCCAGTGCAAAACAATGCCCACTGCCAGCTTACCCCCAGGGCTTACCCCTGAGGAAAGGGAATCACCCATTTCACAGGTATCTTAGGTCAGATAAAGTGAAGGCACTGTAAAATAAGTGATTCTCAGAAATCGATATATCTGTGATAAATGATGGGCCTAGATATTAAAGAGTACAATTATACAAAATAGAAAGTGATGACTGAAAGGAAAAAGAATTTCATTGCCTTATTCTTGTTGCTGCCAATTCCTAGAGCCAAGTTCTAAAGGTCTGAATGCCAATTATTTAGAGCACAATTATATACCTGGTGGTGGCACACTTAGAACTGGCAGGAAAAGAAAAGCAGCAGGCACGGACCCCAGGGACTGGTCCATTGTACCTAGTCAGGAAATCTGTCCTCAACTGGGTTAAACACATTTAGGACCTGACAATGGTTAAGAGATTTATTCAGACATTTGCCAAATACAAGACAGCCTCATGAAGTTACTACAAGAAAGTGTTCTGGGATTTGGGTGGAGGCGTGGATCCTTTTGCAACATCATGACAAGGAAGACTTCCACAACACAAGCTGCCTACGGATTTATCGTTCCATCTTCTTTAAGTTCATCTATGGTCAGAAATGCTGACGCTAAGTAAAGAAATAAGACCCCTATGAGAGGCTGGAGTAGGTGCAGTTAATCATGCAATTAGAGCTAGAAAAAGAACTAGATTGTCTAGGAAATAGAGTTCCTTTTCTGAAAATAAAGGTTATGAGGAGCTGTTTGCTGTTGTACATTCGAAAAACACAGCAACTGACACTGATGGAGCACCTAACTGTGCCAGGCTCGTGTAGAGTTACACTACACTCCTGATGAAACCAAGCGGGACCCTGTGGGATTCCTGGGCATGAAAGCCTTTTTGTACCCTGTTCCTTGTTTGTAGGGAACAGACTCTAGCCTTCATGACCTTCCCTGAGTCCCAAAGGGCAGATTCAAACAGTTGCTGATCAGGGAAGGGAGGGGATGCAGAGACAAGGGAGGGGCAGTCAAGAAACAATAGTGCAGCCTTGGGGCAGGGTCCTGGTTCCACCTCAAGGGAGACACACAACAATATCTTTGACCTCTTTATGATCGTGAAACCCCCAACAAATGGAGTTAGCATTCTTCATTCCAGAGACCACCTGAGGCCAGATTAAAGAAACCAGAGAAGCTCATCGAGAGATTGCCTGAGACCAGATGAAAGGAGTGCAGGCCCTGCACATACCCTAATCCTATCAGCAACCCCACCATTGAACCATTGCTATAAAACTCCTTACCAAATTCCCCTGGGTTGGGACACACAGTTTTCAAGGGAAGGAGCTCGCTGTGTCCCCCTTTGCCTGGCAAAGCAATAAAGCGATTCTTTTCTACTTCACCGAAAAATCTGTCTCTGAGATTCGATTCGGCACTGGTGCACAGAGGCTGAGTTTTCAGCAGCACTGACAACCTGTATCTCATTATAGCAACCCTAAAAAATACATACTATTGTGATGTACATCTTACAGATGAAAAATGTAAACCACAGAGAGGTTAAGTAATTTACCCAAGGTTAAACAGCTAACATGGGGTAAAGAGACCATGTGGTTAACTGCCACACTATATGCACCATCTTACTGTGTGATACTGACAAATTTAACTAATCAAATTTTGTCTGCTTCTCATAAACTGGAAAAACAAACTCTTGTTAAAAGCTTTAAGGTAATGATCAAATCATACTTCCTCTCTACTGAGCATAAAACTGTAACTGAGTAGGACACTATGGGGCCTTCCAGGGACAGACCTCTCCCCAATATCCTGTGCTTTAGCTTCTCTCTGAAGTACCTAGATAATAGTATCTGATACACAGATGCTAAAACCCACACCATGTAGCCCTCCAGACTACTGGAGCCTAAGGATTGATAATGTTAATCCGTTACCTCACTATCAACTGATCAGAGAATTGCCCAGAAGCTGATCACGAACCCTGGGATGTCCCTCTGTCACCCTGTCTTTAAAAGTGCTTTGCTGAAACCCTTCAGGGAGTTCGGGGGTTTTGAGCACTAGCTGTCCTGGACTCCTTGCTTGGCGCCCTGCAGTAAATGCTACACTTTGCTTCACCACAACCCGGTTTCAGTATATTGGTTTTACTGCACGCAGGCGAGTGGACCAAAGTTTGGTTCCGTAACAAAACTAAAGATTTAATTAATCCAGATAACAAGATTATACTGTAAAAACATATACCATAAGAAAAGAGGAAAGGGAGGTACTATCTTGATGAAAACCAGGGTGGGGAAAAGCCAAAGTTTTCCTATTAAAAACAGAAATTGAAATGGTACAGATGGCCCAAGGTTTTTTAATTTTAAACTCATAAAACTTGTAAAACGTTTTATATCTACAACCCCCTCCCCCAAGTAGCAATAATGCTAAACGTAGAAATAAACTTGATGCAAAACATTTGTTTCTGTATATTTCCTTCATGTCACATTTTAAGATAGGAATGTACATTTTCCTAGTCAAAATCCCCCTTGCCCTCTCTCACAGGAAATTGTGCCAGGGAGTGGGAGAAGTGCTTGGCGGGGCAAAGAGGATCTGGAACGTAGGTAGGTAGGACCCAGCCTGGTTGATGAGCACACATCTCCCTGCCAGAGCTAGGAGAGAATGCTCAGGCTGGGTTGGGTTGAGAATGTAAGAGACAACTCAAAACAATTTCAGAAGCATTAGAAAGAGTGTGCCTGGCTGGCTAACTCCTTTGATGATGGGCTCCAGTGGAGGGGTTGTGGGCAGGGGTTGGGATGGTGGTTCACCTTTACCAGGAGAAGGAACACAATGGAAGCTTCAAGTCCCTAACACAGTAGTAGAAAACTAACCTCTCAACTATGAAAAATCTTTCGTAGCAGATAACTGCTAATCAAAAGTAGTTTGAGCTGCTACCCCAATGCTGGCCCGGGGCTTGCAATGAAGCGTAAGGCATGGTCCTTGTGCACGTGCGCTCAGAAGTCCAGGTGAGGACGATGTATAGTCAAATAGACACACAAATAAGAAAATACCTTAGTTACAGACTAAAGTGATTTCTGCTAAGAAAAAAGCCTGCTTATGGAGAGCATATAACAAAGGAAAGTGGCCTGTGTTGGTGGGATATTGAAGTTTTCCCATTTGAAAATCTTTTATAGTGATAGAACAGTTGGTAATGTAACTGAACTACTAACACTGAAAGCTACCTAAGAAATCCATCCATTATAGTAGATGACATAGAGGTTTCTGTAAATATGAAAGGAAAAGAAATGAGCTCTTGATAGATTTATTGAGATTAGCACTGCTAAGTAGACCAGACTCTAACAAGCAACATTTGACAAATCTTATTCTTGTCGTTTCATTGAGTCCATGTTCTCATGTTGTTATGAAACCAAAGTTTCTTAGCTGTTTCCAATTGTAATACCCAGCCGTGGCATGGGGTACTTTATTATTTATCAGTTCTCACAAGTCTCCAACGAGGTAAGCTAATGTTCTTAAATGCATGCCCGCTGAGAGAAATTTTACAAATCACAACACTCTATAGCTCACAGAGAGCTGCATATTAATAAAAGTAAAACTGATTTAAAAATGAAAGAAAACTCTATATTTAATGTATTTTAAAAATATATTTTAAAATAATATTTAGCATAGTTAATCTTTGAGACAAATTTTGATAACCCTTAATTATTAAATACTGCTATATGAAGGTCGAGGAACTGTAACCATATTTTCTCATAATAAAGATAACACTCAAAGATACCGAAGAAAGGAACTGATTAAAATGGAAAGGGAACTGCTAGTTGCAAATAATAATCTGTTCTGTACTTTAAGCTGTTTCAGTAATAGTTAAGACTGAAATTTCTTTCAAGTTAACTTAAAATACTTTTGTACTTAGCCCCATCTTTATCCTTCAGCTTAACCAGAATATAATAAGCATCATTCTAAGGAGACAAGAACGTGAAGAAATTTTTTCCAGTACTCTACGGATGTTTTTTTTCATTTTCAATGTGTTGAATTCTTAAATTCCAAAAACAAAAAACAAACCAAGAAAAACCCCTAAGAATTTCCAAGTTCTTAAAATATTTCTATTTTTTTAAGAGATTTTGCCAGGAAATGTCTGCCATATTTAAAACAGTATCAGGGCTTCCCTGGTGACGCAGTGGTTAAGAGTCCGCCTGACGATGCAGGGGACGTGGGTTCGTGCTCCGGTCCGAGAAGATCCCACATGCCGCGGAGCGTCTGGTCCCGTGAGCCATGGCCGCTGAGCCTGCGCGTCCGGAGCCTGTGCTCCGCAACGGGAGAGGCCACAACGGTGAGAGGCCCGCGTACCGCAAAACAAACAAACAAAAAAAACAGTATCATTTCTAACTCCTGCTGTGCATCCATAAGCAGGTTGTGGGTTTCAACCAATTCAACCCACCAAGGCCAGGAAACTGATCAAAATGACTTTGAAGTCCCATGCCTACTGAATTTTATTCTTTATCCTCCTGATATATTAGTATGCAAGACATAATACAAAATCTTGATCCACCTGCGTGTGACTAAGTTTGCAAAGACAAGAAACACAACATCACGAGAGCCTGAATGCGAGAGCTCCTAGATGATACGTTTTGGCAAATATGAGGATGCTGGGCTCACCTTTGCAGCACGTCAGGAAGCGCCCACGACTTAGAACTTCGGCATATGTTGGGGTATCGGGTGCTCTGCCAGGGTTGCAGACGCGGCTCGGAGATGTGCTGTCTAAAGCATTGCTACTCAGTCCCAGGCATCAGCAACTGGAAAGGCAAACTCGCGGCCCTCACCAACTGAATCAGACTCTCTGACGAAGGGCCCAGGACTTTGCTTTAACAAGCTCTCCAGGTGATTCTCAGTGTCACAGAAGAGCAATAACAAGAACTTCTGGGCCCCTGCGTGCTGGGTGTAGGACTTGCTAGAGACAATAGGTGAAGGAGATGAAGCTCCTCCACACGAGCAGCAGGGGCCTCACTTAGGAGCTTGCAATGCAGACTCTCCTGCCCACAACTCCAATCAGAGCCTGCATTTTAGTTAATTGATTTCCTCTGTGAGCCCGGAGGGTACTCCCTTGGGCAATCAGCCCCTGCCCCCTTCTGCCTGTCCTCTCAAGTAGTAGCTAGAATGCTCTAGGCTTCTTTTCCCTCTTTCCCTTATCAAAATCCCCATTTACCCAACAATTTGCTTCAGCCAGGTGTCAGGGGTGAGAAGTGATTTTTCTGAGCTAATGAGCTTTAGTGTAGAGTTCCTGATAAAACTAATAAAACTCAATGTGTTACTGATTCCTGTAATGTTAGCGTTAAAAAGTTAAGATTTCTGGAGATGCCTATATTTTAAGCCCAAGAATGAATCTAATGGTGGGATTCTAAGCACAGTGAGAAACTGGTAGAGAAAATAAAGGTTCTGTGGGAGCTGGAGTATTTGATATGCTACAAATCAGGCATGAGGGAGGCTGAGCTGGTCCTGGTCTTCCCCCTGGATTCCTTACCTTCCTATTTAACAGGAACTGATTGAACAAAGAATTCACCTCCAAATGGGAGCCTATCAACTCCATTCAGCTATCCCCTAGGTTTGTTACAACTACTGAATCACTCTAGCCAACTGTGAGTCCAGTATTCAAGGCGTTTTAGCGGCTCCAGGAGCCCAGGAATTAACTCAAACTGAGGGCACACCTGGGGTGGGAGTGACTTTGAAGGCCCCATCGGCACCAGTACTTTGCAGCACCTTGTAAAGTCCTGGAACCGCACACTCTTGCGTTCTCCACCCACCCACCCCAGCGCCAAATCTGGAAATCTGTGATCACAGGATGGGAAGGTGGCAGGGAAACATGGGTTTAAAAAAGTTTTCTAGGCAATTCCGATACACATGCCTGACTTCTCCAACGGATAATCACTGATCAGTTGTATAAGTTTTATTATTGCCCATGAAGCTTTTATACACAATTCAAGGGTGGCTACACTGTTATTACTGAAATGAGACATATCATAAAAGTACAAGTTTTCTTTCACATATGTGAAATGTTATTTTATACCTCAATTTGATCCATGCATGATTTGAGAAATACAAGTTCTCAACCAAAACATAGGTCCAAGCATGCAAAATCAACAGCTATTCTAATTTTTAATTTTGAAAATCTCTTGAACTTTACTGGCGACTCTTTTAACCCTGCACCGTTTCAAAGGAAAACACAAATTGAAGACAGCTACATTTATTAAACATTTCTTCATCAGTATGAACATCGACAATGCACTGAACATTGCCAGCAAACAGCCTGCTGGGATTGGGGCAATCATTTATTATCGCTCAAAATTCCCAGTAGGGTTTGAAAATATGTACTTCTGCCAGTTTAACCTTGGTTTCTGTGAGTAAACTAGAACAACTGAAGTAAATAAACCAAACCAAATCTTTTGAATTTCAGTTGTTTACAAGGTACCTCATTGACAGGAAACAAGCCTTTCTGAAGTGGAGATTGTGGCAAATTTTTACAAGACAATAAAAACCATTTTCCCCTTTATATTATAAAAACAATGTTACCACATAGAGAGGGGAAGATTAAATTCACCCATAATCTCATCACCCTAATGTGTCATCTTTTAATCTCTATCCACAAACATGATTTCTACATAGTTGTAACTTGTGTATTTACACAATTTTGATAAAATCACTATTTAAATTCTCATATACAGGACTGTATGTATACTCCTCTTTAAGAAAATTATACAGTGTAAAACCTACAAAATGCAATATGTCCATCAATCCCAAAATACCCAAGAGCTTCAACCTTCCAGACCAAACTACAACTGCATTTCTTTCCTTCTGCACTGGAGCATATGAACTATGACAAGGCTAACATTGGTCTGAGTTCACCATCTGTAAAATAGCATAGGTAAAACACTGCTACAAATTTTTAAAGTTATCTACATCGTTTAGCACATTTTCTTTGTGCAATCTTTATAAAACCTTAAAATTACATCTTAATTATCTCCATACTAATTGAATCAATAATCTTCAATCATTCTTAATTATCATTCCACTTTTCTTGACCTTGTTTTTTAGGCAAAGTGGTTAATACACATGAGAAATAAAGGGCATCTGCACCCAAGTACACTTTCCATGCCAAAGGAGCAAGCAGCACTATTTAGGTAGAGTAGGTTCTGTGATGGCAGAAATACCAGCCTGGGTTTAGCAGATGTCGTCTGTGTGATCTTGAGCCAATCATTTTGTCCCCTTGCACTTCAGGTACTTTACTGTAAAATGTAAAATGAATACTTGCATTCTATCTCTTTGGGGATATCATTGCAAAAACTAGAATATAAGTAAAGCATTTTAAAATCCTCAGATGAAAGGTACAACATGTTTTAAAGATTTCATTTTTATTAGGATTGATTGACAAATATAACTTATTATTAACCTGTATACTAAAAGTTCTCTGTATCATTCTGGTTAAAAAGTAGCAGATGAGTTCCCATTTTCAATGTTTCAAGAACAGGTCTGGAGAGCGCGCTGAACTGGTTTCATTTGGTGACACACTGACATCTAGTGGAGATCTATGGTGTGCTATGGAATACCATACATCCCACAATAACTCCACAGTTCTGGTGGGGGCAAAGAGAAGCAAAAGCACCTTTTGGTCTTTATGCGAAGCATCAAGAAAATATACAAATGAATTAAAAAACAAAGGTACACTTCCTGTATATTTACGTTTTCCCGTGTTCAATTAAAAATACCGGCCAATTCTCAAGACATTTAATCAGAAGTTGTGGGATGATGTGCGGTGGGTAGCAACAAGCTCCTCAGCACTGTAGCTTTGGGAGATGCCAGAAAACCTCCCTCTGATTCAGAGTTTAAAGGAACAACGTAACTATGTGCTCAGCTGCTCTGCTTTTCCTACAACCATGGCGAGCAAAGCTGGAGGGGGGGGGGCGATGGGGGAGAAGACAAGGCAGGGGAAGGGAGGGAAGGGAAGGAGAATGTGTGGGAAATAAGTTTTCTAAGTTTTTCATTACATCCCGTGAGTTAAATTTTGTACCTCTTTGTGGCTAGAATTTTATTAAATCCAGAGGGAGAGTTTCTTTAAGCAAATATATGTGTAACCTTTCTGGCATATCACGAAACATTTATCTAAACCTGCTCCCGTAGTACACTGCATTTACTCTGGAATAAAAATATAAAATAAAATGTTTCTACGATTACACTTAGCTTTCACAAACGTCTAGCACCATCGTTAAAGTGTGGCTCTGTGTTTCCTCTTCATCCCTTCCAAAGACTACGAGAAGCATAGCTGAGTGGCCTTGGGAGGAAGTAAATCTGACACTCATATTTTTAACACGTGACTATTTAAATTAAGATAAACAAATATTCACTGGAAGATTGTCACAGTCACATCAGATCTGCTTCAGTACCGATTTAATTTAAATTCTGCCTCCCCACTTCCCCACCCCCTTTAGTGAAAGTGGGCAGGTCTGAGTGCAGCTGGTCTACTGGATCCACACCTGCCTGCTTCCTTGTTTTCTACCGAGCTTCAACCACTGGATGAGGCTTCTTGACACCACTGTTTAATGGCTTCGTTATTCCAGTGAACAGGAAAGTTTGAAGAGGATGAATTCTGGAGGCTGGAATAAAGAATTTGTTTTATACTGCTGTGTGCTTTTAGCCTCTGGTTCTGGCAGACCCTTCCACCACACCTCTTCTGGAGGAAAAAAAAAAAAAGAAAAAGAAAGAAGAAAAAAAAGAAAGAAAGTGAAAACATCTTACTGTTGGTCTGGAGGAAACATGGGATTAAAAGAAACCTCAAGGATTAGGAAAGTGTGATTTTTCTCTAGAGAAGAACGTGCATGAGTTTGTTCCCACCACACCCAGAATGAGTCTAAATTCTTTAATTCCTTCAGTCTTTCATTTTTGTCTGGGAATCAGAAGAATCATCTAGAAATGATTAGACCAGACCAGCTCTCAAGTGTAAAATCTAGAAGAATCTTACAGCATCTACATTGCTTAATTATAATCAAACACTCTGAAATAGATATGTATCCATTATTGGTCTGTTAAATTTAAAAAAACGAAATATACTCACTTATGTCCTTCTTGGCAATTAAGAGTAAACTCCAATCTTCAGAGCCCAGAGACAAAAACAAACAAACAAAAAACAACAAAAAAAGATGCGACACAACCTATTAGCACAAGCAAAAACAATGTTCTAACAGTGAAGCTTCATGCTGTACTCAAAAATATAATTATCCATACAATTTGCAATTGTATTGTTTTACTGCTTAAAACAAGTCTCTCCAGACACTTTACACTGCTCAGTGTTTTACTACTAAACAAAATTCTCCCATCATTTTCCCAACATTTCTGCAGTGTTCTTCATTGTTTTTTGTTCAGTTATATAATTGAGGAAAGTCAGGCCCAAGAGAAGTTAAAAAAAAAAAATCCACTGACAGAATAAGACAGTACATAAGAAATTTGAAAGCTTAGTTACTCTACCACAGGCTGGTGTTTAATTAAACTATTTTGACCCTAGAGTTCAGAATCTGAAGACCCAGGAGTTAGAATTGAAATAACTACTATTGCAGTGTTTCACTCATGAAGTAACTATTGTGGATACATCAATGACCTTTAATTACTCTAAGCGCTAATACAACTAAAATTTAAAACTTGTGATCTCTCTATTCATTTCTTTCAAGACAAAGTGTCAAAATATGTCAGGTGGCAACTCTTGGTAATTAGTTTTCATATATGTGTAATAAATACTTTATTTGAAGGTAACGTTTTATTTTGGAAATGATGATTTTAAAGATTCCTGGGCAGGACCCGGACTTAAGAGCTAAGGTTACTATCCCTACTGTGTTAAATAAGCAGATTGCAGTGATTTTCAGAGAAGCCGTGAGTCCTTTGGGTGTAAATGTGTCCTCCTAAGTCACTCTTCTAGTTCCGTTGTCCCAGGTATGCCACTACACAGTAGACAGGAACTGAGTCTTCCAGACATGTTCCAGACAAGTTGTAGATGCTAAAGAAGCGGTGACTCTGAAGTTCAGTCCTTGGGTGTGTTATATGAAATGAATCTAGAGAAGTGGCCAGAGTACCTGTGCACAATATATCACTGTCAGAAAAAGAATTTACAGTAACATTATAGAATCAATAGTAATACAGAATGCCCCAGTCTTTGTGATCTTGGCTTCTCTGGAAATGTAGAAAAAATAGAAACAGGTCTGACTTACAGAATCCGAGGAAACTTTTTATTGATCTCTTTATCCTTCCAGAATTAGGAGAGCAGGCAATACAGTATCTTTAACCCCAGCTCAAAGGAGTAAACCTTTTCCCAAAGCTTAAATGGGATGGACGTTTTCTCCACATCACAGTGCCCTGTCCTAAATCAACCATCAACATCCTCCGTCAACAAACAGAACCCACAACCAAGTGCAGAAGGACGGCGCTTTTGCTGTTTCTCTTCAGATGTCCCCACTGGAGTGTTCTCATGTTGTGGGCTTTTGGCATCCTAACACCCAGTCTTCCCCTAATGATAACCACAGAATTACATAAATCCTACTTTGAAAATACACGGAGAGAAAATACATTTCCAGCAAATCACTAGGAAAGCTCTAACAAGCTGCAAATAAGGAAGAATACAAAACGATTTCTAATTTAAGTAACAAAATACAGGGCTTTAGAGATGCTATTTATTGCAATCTTCCAGCCAGGCCTTAAATAACGAAATGGCTGTCTTAGCAAGGTGCCTGAGGAGAGGTATTAACCAGGGGAATCAAATGAAACTGAGGAGAGACAATCAACGTGAGACCTAAAAACCTCTGCTCCTTTAGACTCACTTCAACAACATTTGCAAACCCTCCCCCCCTTTGATGTCAACTCTCGTTAGCCTAACAGTTAACTTTAAACCTGGAAAGTTTTGTGCCCATGTTTAAATGTGGCCGAATACTCGTTAATCTTTCTAGAAACATATCACTATCATGAAAATAAAAACAAGTGGTACCATACGCCAAACTGATACACAGTGCTCATCCACTGATTATGTACTTGCCTACACTTGGAATGTCATTTTATGAAGGCGCTTACGTATAGTTAGTAAGTAAGCTAAAACACTTCCAAATATTCAAATCCAGCAAAAAAAAAAAAAAAAAAAGGCACAAAGTTGCCCACTCATCACTGAATTATTCTGGATTGAACAGAAGGCTAAATTTCAGCACTGCCAAATGCTATTAGGCACAGAAGCAATGCACCATCTGTCTTGAAGTAACAAGTATATCAATTCAGATATAAAATACTGGTGTGCCAAGCAAAGTATCTCAAGCAATCTATTTTCTGATGCTTGAAACTTAACACAGCCAGCAGCAAGGTTATATGCATCAATACTTGAACCGCTAGTAGTAAAAGAAATTATAAAAGTGTCAGAACATCAAAGAGTTGTAGTCAGTCCTATGAGCAGGAAGGCCTTGAAGAAGAGTCAGAAGATTAAGGAAGTTTTCTCAATGAGTCACTATTGCTATTTCTCTGAGAAAATATTTTTAAGTGATAGATAGAACGGCTGCCATTGGCCAGAATGACTTTGGTATTTTACTGAAAACCAGTGCATCTGAACCTACTACTGAAATAGATGCTGCTTCATCATATGGGGGCGTACTGATGTCATGACAGAAAGCTGGACTTCTAAGGAGTTTGGACTGGACTCTGAAAACAGTGGGCAGCCACTGAAGTCTGTGAGCGAGGAGTGTGCTTACTCTGGGAAGATTAATGTGACCTCAGCATGAAGAAAAGATTGGAGTCCTTTGTATAGACAAGAGGGTGACTTAAAAGACTCCTGCAGATAAGGGCCTGAATTAGACCTAGGACTGAAAAATCTGAGAACAGAATCCAAACATGCTATCCTTCAGAAATAAGGTGAAAAGCCAGCAACTATTAGCCTGTATAAGCGTGAGAGATAGTCTAAAGAATATTATGATGATTAATTTAGGTTAAGAAAGAAGAGTCATACCCTATTTAAGTTCAGATAATTAGTTGGGTATAAATGCAATAATCACACAGCAAAAGTACTGTTCAGCAAGACTCAATCAGGAAAAGAGCTGACTAAGTATTTCTTAATTCCTGACTCTCTAGGCAAAATTAAGTGGTTGAGCCAACTGTGATGTTTTGGGTCTGTCACTGACCAGGTTTTCACAGAAAATAAGCTAAGAAGTGCCCCATTTCTTACGTATGAACCTTGGAAGCAGGAAGTCAGGACAGGAGCAGGGAAAGAGAAACACAATAGAAGGTATGAGTCCTGGTCCTTAGCTCACTGCCCCATGGGTTCTCTGGAAATGAAACTTGCCCTTCAAATTCCCTACTTCCTGAGTAAGATAAAGGGACAGAAGGCCTGGAACTGGAAGTGTCTTCCCATGGAACCAGGGGTAGAAGTCAGGGTAATAGGAGTTGGCATCTCTGCATCCTTCTCTCACTACTACGTTACAAAGTAGACCTGGGGTAAACACTGCTCTATTTTCTAGAATCATCTGAATGGGCAAGAAAGGATTTTTGATAAGCCATTTTCCTGAGAGCTCTCTGTGCTTACCTAGCCCATCTCTTTTCCTGACTAGACTTTGATGAGCTCTTTGGGAAATGTAAGTTTCTCCCACTTCCAGCATGTAAAGCAGCATTAGTTATAAATACTTAAATCTGTTGATTTAAAAATTTAAATCTAGTTAAGTTTGGTGTCAAGGTAGATTCCTCAATGACAAGGAAAATCACTTCAAGGAAAGAAAATATTAAGGTACTCAAGATTCAAGTCAGCTAATATTTGCTAACCATACTTGATGAAGAACAGTCATTCCAGACACTAGGGGAATTTTAATTACTTGTTCATGATTAACATGTAACTATAAAATCAAAGGCCCATCTAGCTAAACAATTCACTTAACCATTCATTTATTCTCTCGACAATAAATGACCACTCTCCTGGGCACAGAGGAGTCACACAGACACATGAGGTCTGGTCCCCCCATCCTCCCTTTCGGCCAATAACCACTTCCTACTTCGTGGAGGAGTAGAAGCCACAAGAAAGCTTCCCACTACCACATCTACCCTCCAGCCTGGACCTATCCCCTTGCCCGCTGCTTGTTCTATTAACTAGGGATGGGATGAGATGTTGCATTCCCAGAAAAGGACAATCACTTCACTTGTGTCCTACATCCCATCTTCTCCTGCCTAACTAGTAGAGCTCAAGTTTCGTGAAGGTCAGTACTGCTTTAAGTGGGGATACTGTGCTTCCAAAGAACTCCTAGTCTATTCAGGAAGAGAAAGAAATGTCCAAAGGAAGTGCAGGGAGTTTTGGAAACACCCCCAGTAAAGCACAAATGATTTTCTCGAGGACATTGCTTCTCTGCCCTACTCATCCGTTTCTCCCTCTCTGTTTATCTTTCCCATCAACATACGGTATAATTCTCCCCCATCTTAAAAAAAGAAAACTACTCTCTATTGCAAAACTGTCAGAAGTCTACAGTTTCTATTACCTTTGGCACCTACTCCAACAGAGCTTTTGATCTCGCCACTCCAACAAAACGATGCTTGCCATCAGTCAGTTGCTAAATAAAATGGCCATTCCGGTCCACATCTGCACCTTACGTGGCTCATCAGTCGCATCTGAAGCTGTAGATCATTCCCACCTCCGTGAAACTTTTCACCTCCTTTTCAGGTCCCCACGCTCTCCAAGGCTTCTCCTTTTTACTTCCTGATTGCTCCTTCCTGGGTTCCTTTGCTGATTCCTCGTGTCTGTTCTCAGCTTCTTAATGTTGGAGTGCCCAGACTTCTTTCTTCTCTAGCAGCACTCATTTCCTTGATGATCTCATCCAGTCCCACAGCTGTAAATATCACCTATCCACTCATGAATCCCAAATGTTGTGCCTGGCCCAGAACTCACTCCTGAATTCCAGGTCCAGATGTCCACTGCTCTGACGCCTCCATCTGGATGCTTAACAGGCACTTCCAACTTAACCTGTCAAAAGCGAGGCTCTTCATCTGTCTCCAGTCCTGCTGAACGCCACCACCCCCCACCCGCCGCCCCCAGGTTCCTCACCTTAATTAACTACAACTCCAGGCTTCTAGTTTGCTCAGGCGCCAAACTTTGACTCCTTTTTACACCACATAGTTAGATCTATGAGCAAATCTTATTGGCTACCTTGAACCAGAATCTGATCGTTTCTTACCATCTACACTAATGCCATCCAGGTTGGAGTCATCAGTATCTCTAGCCTGGCTCCCTCTCCCCTCCCCCCCAAGTCTTTTTCCTAATGGTAATCAGAAATTCTCAAACAGGTCATAAACCTATCATTCTTTGGCTAAAAAACCCTCCGGTGGCTTCCATCTTACTTAGAGTACTACCCAAACTCCTCACAAGGCACTCCACACACTACGCGGCCCTACGTGACCTGTTCAGCTGTCATCTTCTTGACTTTGCCTCTTGCTGTTCTAGTTGCTGCTTTCTCTGCCCCACCTTCTCCGGGCCCTTGCTGGTTTCGGCAAACACTGAGCATGCCCCTGCCCCAGGTCTTTTCATTTGCTATTTCCTTTGCCTGCAATTCTCTTATCCCTCACCATCTTCAGCTCTTGACTCATCTTTTTGGTGAGGTCTTCTCTGATTACCCTTTCACAACTGCACTGCAACCTCCCCCTTCTCCCTCTCAGCACACTCCCTATTTCTCTTCCCCGTTTTGTTTCTGACATAGCACTTATCGTCATACATATACACTTTTCCCCCCTTTTTAAACTTTGTCTGTCGCCTTGAACTGGAAAGTAAACGCCCTAAGGATAGGGATTTTTGTGTGGTTTGTTCACTGCTAATCCTAAGTATCTAAACCAATGTTAGTGAAATGAATTGGATCCCTGATTTCTAGGGGCTCGTGATCAAGGGAGGTGACAATACAAATAAAATGTGTCATTAAAAAAATTACAAGGGGTAAGACAGGAATAAAGACACAGACCTACTGGAGAACGGACTTGAGGATATGCGGAGGGGGAAGGGTGAGCTGTGACAGGGCGAGAGAGAGTCATGGACATATACACACTACCAAACGTAAGGTAGATAGCTAGTGGGAAGCAGCCGCATGGAACAGGGATATCGGCTGGGTGCTTTGTGACTGCCTGGAGGGGTGGGATAGGGAGGGTGGGAGGGAGGGAGACGCAAGAGGGAAGAGATATGGGAACATATGTATAACTGATTCACTTTGTTATAAAGCAGAAACTAACACACCCTTGTAAAGCAATTATACCCCAATAAAGATGTTAAAAAAAAATTACAGAAGAAAAAACTGTCCCACATGAATACTTAAAATGACCTTTACTATTTGGGAATTGTGTGGCCAGGGAAAGAGTTCAGCAGAGGGCTAATGTGCTCCTAAAAAACGATAAAGGAATCAGGCAAGGGGTGCCAGCAATATCCCTGCAATACAGCTTTACTCCCTCACCTTGTGTTTCTTATAATTACTCTTCTTCATCACTAGGGAGATGAAGGAATGACATGCTCATATAAAGACTTGTCATAAAGCACTCCGGTCTCAGTCCTAGAGAATCTTTAACATTACTTACACACTTGCCCCGGAGTATCAGGACCTCTCTTGGTGACCAACAACGCTCAGTAACCTGTTCTCCATGGGTTTATCTCTCTCCCCTCTCAGTGTGAGATGGGCCTGGAGCAGTAAGCAGCCAACATACCTGAATTTGCTTAGCCAACTTACAAAATACTCATGTTACAATGAGAAGGCGGAATTACACTTCTGGAATTAGGGAGCTTCTACCTTGTCACCTTTCAATTACACCTATTGGCTCAGGAATAACGGGGCAATAAAGAAAAAAAGTGACCTGTTTGGTTCTTTGTCCTATTCTATCTCCCTTTCTCACAGAAGATAGAAGTGGGAAAGAAAAACCAAATGAAGAGATTTGGATAATATTTCAATGACTAACTTTCAACACTCCAGGACTGCCCCCCCGCTTTGTACTACTATACAGTACAGTATACTTGTTCCTCTTCCCTAAAATATTTCTCTTAAAAGAAATTTTTTCAAAAGCTACCACTTTTCATTTTTCCTATCAGATACCCCTAAAAGAATACTGTAAGCAGACACATATATTCCATTGTCTTCTTCCTTTTTACCAGTAAAAAGGAATAGGAGAAATATATCAATTAAGACAGTAATGATAATGGGAAATGATGTACATTTTGTAGGACAGAAAGCATTTTGGTATATTTAAGGACTTTTAAAATTACAAGATTCATTCTCCATTTAAAACAAGTAGGCATTAAGTAGGTTATGAAAATAACCCATTGCTACTTCTCACATTTCAAGTTTACAGGAATATCACCTACCAAGTATAAAGCACTGAATCAGTATGATGGGGGATTAAAGAAGACATGACTTATATGCTTTACATGGTCCCTGGATAACCTTATGGAGAAGATTACACCCATGATATAATATTCATTCTTTCAGCAAACGTATATCATGTTATATACTGGGCTAAGATACAGAGACAAGGACTATAGATATTATCCTCCAAAAGCTCACTATCCAAAAGTATGCATAAAGTGTTAAACTGAATATAATAAAGTATCAAAATGCACGCTAGAGATATTGGATATTCAGAGTAGTTTGAAAGACAGTAATTATTTTCAAAGCATCAAATAGTATTAAGAATGTTTAACATCATATAGATTAGATAAAACTTACCTAATTATTATACTAATATTTTCATAGCTAAATCAGCAGGGACATCTGTTTGATTTCTCATTCAGTAGAAAATGGATACACATTAGCAAAGATGTGTTCTCCTCTGCTAACAAGAGGGAAAAATCTATTTGGACAGGAAAAAAACTATTTAAGAATGTATTCATCTCTGCATGCATCACAGTGCCTGAAATGACCTTCAATTAGCAAACTCTTAAAATTTGTAGAATAAACTCACCATGGAGGTCAGTTAAGGTGGTATATAGTATAACCACCCTCCCCCCTCCACCCCTTCCATCCAAAAGAAAAAAGGAAAGAAAAAAGAATTCTTGCCCAGAAGGGCACCTGGCTTGTTTGATCACACTTGGAAATATGTACATGCTTGAATTGCTTCTATTATTTCCGATGTTTGTACAGATGGTGTCTCAAGAGAAACAGAGAGACTGACAGACTGAAGGTACATGATAGTAAAATGGAAAGGTTTCATTAAAAGAGCTGGACTTGAGATAAACTTTAGGAATTGGAAGATTTTGGGGAAAAACTGCTTTTAATGTTCTATGTTAAAAAGACCTGCATAATTGGCTTTAGCCTCACTGGATTTCAGCAAGGTAACCTACAGATACAAAAGATTTAAAGTCAATTTATAGTTCTCTAAATGCACTCATTGGTAATATCTAGGTTGATTCTGTCTGACAAGGTTTTAACACCACTTATCCACACCAGTCCTAGAAATTCAATTCATAACCACTTTGAAAGGACTATCATTCCACTGTGTAGAAACATCCCATTACGCACTGGAGCGGTTCACTTAAATCACTGAAGAACTTTACCAAAAAAAAGGTTAACAAACTAGTTACAAATAATTGTTATTTCAAATAATGCCTATCTACTAAAATGTAATTATGAATTATTTTTTATTATTTCGGTATTACTCGAAAAAAACTTATTAATTGAAACATGAAACAAGGGATTTATTTACATATTCTATTCATCTAATATAAGAAACACTAACTGAAATATAAGTGGATAATTATTGTAGAATCATTAGCTCAACCCCTTCAAATCATTTGCAATGGTTTTATGAAAATTATTAATGCTTCAAATCATGCCATGATTCTGTCCAAAGACCACAGTATGTCAGCTGAAGACGTGCAAATGTACTGCATTAACATGACTAGGACACAGGTTACTATGTGATGCCACAGGACTGAAACTGACTTGAGTTTTACAATGCAGTCATTCTTGTATTGCTGTAAGAACACACATGGGCAAGTAGAGGACTGACTCCAAGTACACAGCACCTCCACGTCCTTATTAGAAAGACTTAACATACACACGGGCCAAATCAAACCTACGAATTTTATCCCTGTGACACGTTAGGATATCCTAGTTTAGGAAAAAAAAAAAAAGGCAATGTCTAGATAACTAATGTATCTTATTTTGAAAAAGGTCATCATTAAATGATTGATAAATTTATCAATATATATCTTCTGATGTGGTCATGTGATGCACGGTTAAATAAATTTAAAATAACATCGTTTATCTCATTTTCCAAATTAAAAAAGGGAAGCCAGTGATATTAAAAGTATTATGATCAATGTCTGAGACAGAATATAAATAAACATACCTCGTATTCATTGGAATCAATTAGTAAAGGCTTATTTTGTAAGGTTCCATTTGAGACTAAAATAGAAGATTAAAATAAGGATTGACTAAAATGCAAAATTGTACTTTATCTTATAGATTACCTTTCAGAAGGTTTCTAATTTATGTATACCCGCTTTTACATATAAACATATATATATTAAATACTAACCGTAATGCTATAAACAAAAACTCTTAGCCTAGTGGTAAAGAATGGGGGCTGTACTTCCGCATCATACTGGTTGTGTAATCTGCATCCAGCTCTTTAACCTGTCCGTGAATCAGTTCTATTCTGTCAACTGAGGATCATCAGAGTGTCTCTCTCCTGAAGCTTTCTGAGGGATATTAAACAAGATGAGGCACCTCAGTAACTAAGTGGGGCCTGGCATGCAGTGGTTTGTGCACTGCATGGCCCCTCTGAGGGCACACGATCATAATTAGAACACTCCAGGCTCAACAGGGTACATGGTGCTATGGCCATTCTTGAGTACTTACAACATTACATTTGGACTTGTAAAATTTGCTCTTAATGAATAAGAAAAGGTCTAGGTTTTAAAATATCACAATTTACATCTAGAACAAAGTTCCATGGGGAAAAAAAAACCTATTTGTAGTACACATGGATGGACATCTACGTAAATGGGAAGTGGATCAAAAAGAGAAAAGATTTTTTAAAATTCAGAATTTTAAAAGAACCTAATAGTAGGAACCGAAATGATGACTTATTACTCAGTCCATTTGAAACTGTGGCCTGATCCCGGCAAGAGAAAGTGGAACAAGCATAACAAATTTTGTAAGATTTAGGATGACTGAGTTTGAGGACTAAGGACTAGTAGAGAACAGGGAAATAATGAAATTAACTTCTTTGAGTTTTACATAAGAGATGAAAGTGTCTTATTTAAGGCCACAAAGGTAGTTTGTGGAAGAGCCACAAATATTTTTATGTCACCAGTTCTCTCCACTCTGTCCCAGGTGAGTATGGGACACAGCCTACAAGTAAACAGTTTGGTGGTAGTAATTAGGCTGATAGCAAGTGAAGGAAGTCAAAGGATAGCATCTCCAAATATCCTGATATTCAGTATGATGAATGCTTTTCTAGGACTAAGAAGTTTATTAACCTAGGATGCAGAATGTACAATATTGGAAGTGGATAAAAACTACTTTCTACAGCTCATCTACATAGAAATCCTTAGAGCTTACATAAAAGATGCCCATTCTCATCACATTAACTTGAACTCAAAATAGTAAAGGCTCAGAGGTTTTCATAAGCCTAAGCCTGTTTGGTGTACCTCTGTAACGTGGAGAGATTCTTTTTGGGTTTTTTTTTGGCGGGGGGGCGGAGAGGCGGGTGTGCGTTAAGTGAAAGACAGATATAGAAGTGTTTATTTTTACCCTGATTTAAGACTTCTACTAACAAATACTCAAGTAGGAATCCATTATTCTTTGTGAGGGTATATACAACTAGAAATGTTTTACTTTATTATCCTGGAGCAATGTATTTTTATGCTAATAATTCCAGCCTATAAATTTTAGGGTGGTATTTTATTTCCATATTTAGGACTGGAGAAGACATTTGCCCATATTCCACAACCTTGGTTACATGACCAGAGAATTACCTCAATAACTATCTCAGTCATAAAAAAACCATTTATACTCTGTTGACCAATCTGAATATTGAAAAATAAACTCCTATAAGAAATCTAATATTTAATAATTGTAACTAGAAAGAAGGAATTCATATAACCTATTAAACCCTTAAAATTCCCTATTCTTTCAACTGAGAAATAATGCCACAACTGCACAGTAATCCAGAGTTCTAGTCTACCTTCAGGGCAGACAAGGGTTTCTATGTTCATCTCTGTCTCTGCCTATATCTGTTGGACAAGTGCATAGTAAGAATGGTAACGCACACCAAAAATACCATGAAAATTCAAGAACAGGATTAGAAGTCAAAAATGCATGAAAGACACAGAAGGGCTACCAGATTAAAGTTATTTGACAATGCTGCCCAATGGTGGACAGAAGTCATCATTCTGGAAACAAAATCTTGTAAGCCAGGATTTCATGTTATTTTTGGCTCAAATATCATATTATCAAAGTAGAGCTTTATGTTTTTTTGAGACCAATGGTTAAAAAATGCAGTTTTGTATATTTAAACTCATGTATTCTCTCATTAGGACTTAAAGGAAAAAAATTCTACACATTTATACGATTTCAAATGTTTTCAATTTAATAAATGATTTATTTATACTAGTCCTCTGTAGTTAATCTTCATATTCACATTTTTATCTCATCAACAATCATCTCAGACACACCTTCTAACAAGACTGACTTAAAATATTACGACAGGAAACTATGCCTTCAGGAGCATGTTTATTGTGTTTGAGATGATACATCAGGTGCTCTCTGAGCTACAAAGGGTAAAAGGAAATCCTCTCGATACAAACTGACAAAGGTAAAAGGTAAAACATTTTTCACAACAGCATGAACCACATACTCAGAGATAGATCTGGGTTTAATACAAATGACGTAATTCCTAGTCATCTACGGCTACTATTATAACTTCATACAGATAATGAATTAGGCTAAAATGCACTATAATATTTGGTAGACTTCAGGACCAGTATCCTTAGTACATCACAAAATACACTTTGATATCCCAAAGAAGCAAGACTTGCAAGTAGGCGTTTTAAACGTAACTAATCTACAGCTACAAAGTTCTACTCTTGATAGCATTTACCTTTTTGGGGAGTCTCCCAGTCTCCAAAGGATAAAAGCAGAGAGTAGAATCAGTATAACATATACACAGAAGTCCGTATTGTAAAGGCTATAAAGATTTGCAGCACAGTGAGAAGATGCCTTCTGCTCCTTCACACTGCATACAAATTATGTGAATTATGTTGCATATCGCTTGGTCCACTGTCTGGCTATCCTGTCATGTTCTGCTCTGTTGGTCAAATACTGAGTGGCTATGCTTCCAACCAGAGGATCCGCTGGAAAAGTGGAAAGAACATTAAAAGATATTATATGGTGTCTTAAAGGTTCAGTTCTAATAGTCTACTGAACTGAAATGCTGATATTTCAGCAGCAACTTGATATATAATGGCTAATTTCTCAGAAGAAAAATGTTTAAAGTAACATAATCATCTTTATATTTTAATATTAAATTAGAAAAACCTCTTTAAAAAATAAATGTTGAGTTAATAAATCTGATTTTTAAAAATGTGTATGCCTTTAATATACAAAAACTATTTTTCACTCAGCATTTTATTGAACAATAAAAGTGTGCTAGATGATTGTATTTGTTTTTCTACAGATATTTAAAAATTAATTTTTCCAAACTCAGATTCAGAATGAAATATTTCCTTCATTCTGTACAATAACACGACTTAAATCATTACCCTTACCTCCATTTGAAAGCTTACTTGCCATTTTGCTTTAAACAGTACTGAGTGAGAAATTGAATCTGAGATGTAAATTTTATTTTGAATTTATTTTTCAAAAAAGGTGTACTATGTACTATGTACAACATTTGAAGTACACCAAACAACAGCCAGTAAAACGTAAAGCTTTCTTCCCTCCTGACTCCAACTACTCAGAAGTTTCTCTTCCTGGCAAATAATTTATACCTGTTCACAGCATTTCTACCCAGAGACATTATACACATTTATAAGCATTTAGAATATTGTTACGCATGTGTGTTTTTTTTTCAGTGCCTTGCTTTTTTACTTAATATATCTTAGAGAGTTTTCTCTATCCATTCACATAGAGCTACCTCGTTAAGCTACATCCTCTATTAATGGATATGTAGGTTATTTACAATCTTTTGCTTTAATAAAAGATGCCACAATGAATATCCTTCTATATATCATTCTATCTATCTACCTACCTATCTATCTATCTATCAATCTGTATTTTGGGTATATGTATAACTGCTAGGCCTAATATAACAGTAATAACCTTTGGTGATTGATTAAATATTTAGGAAAAATAAGCCAACTTCTTTAAAAAAATGACCACTTAGTAAGAGAGCATATGTGAAATCCCAGGTGTAAACATTATTTTTTCAAGTCAGCTACCCACATTAAAGATCATGTGTGGCTGTTAGGCATTTCTTACAGATTATGCACTAATGACTTTACCTCTGAGTTCTTATAATCATAATCTAGTCTAACTCTCTCATCGGCTGTCATTTTAATATCGACTATTACCACATTTAATACAACCAACCATAATCCGAAAAGGAAGGGAGAACAAGAAGCCCTTCATTACTGAGAGGCTGCGTTAAAGCACATGGCAGCATGGAGGAGCAAGAGAAGGTGGCAGTGGTGTAAGAAACATTACTTTACTCGCGTCAAAAGTGGTTTGTACAACTCCATTAATTTAGAAAACAGAGAGTCACCAATGACAGGCAGAAAATAATTATAGGGTAGTATGCCATTAACAAATTAAAGGAAGTTATGGTGAAACTTCTGGTCTATTCTAATTGAAATGGCATTGATAATTTCCTCAAAAAGTGTTTTATGCTGATCTTTCTACCAACAGCATTTACTTCTCAAATTCACTTTAAACTGAAAAAAAATGCAGTTTTTGTAGCCTCACTGTATGTGTTAATAAAAATCTGCTTACCAGGGTTGCAGTCTGTCAAAAGAGAACAAATTGACAGCAAAACCTTTGAAATAGTCAAAGCAGGACTCCAGTTGTCTTTAAGGATGTCCAGGCAGATGACTCCCTGACTATTGATGTTGCAGTGATAGATTCTGGTGCGGAAAGTAACCTAAGGGCAGTGACATTAAAGACAGAAAGAAAATAAAAAGCTTTATTACCAACTAAAACTCTCACTAGCAAAAATGAAGTGGAACATATCACAGATCATAGCAAACAGCATATAATTTCATCGAAGAGCTAACAAACACTAGGTTTAAGTAATAGCAAAATTAAATGGTTTTATTTAATTCAGTTCAAAGAAATTGTTTTTACCCAGTATAGCTGGAACTATATTGCTTTTAAACCAAATGAGTCGCTGAATTGTTTAAACAAATGATACGGTAATTCTATGAATGTATGTGTGGGCATGCACTCATACACCACTATTTAAAGACAGGAAGTGAGGGAGAACAGAAACGTTTTGGTGCCAAAGGTAAGAGAAACTAGTGAAGAATTTTTTTAAACATAAAACTAAAGTTACGTTAGTTTCTTAGTAGAAAAAGGTCACCAACTTAGCTAATCTCTTGCCATGTGTCAGAAAATACTGGAGAAGGTTGGTGAAATCACCAGCCTTTCTATTTCTCAGACTTTCATTTCCACAAATGGCTCACTGTCTTGTTAGACTGAGACAGTAAAATGAAACAAGTAAGGTCTTAAGCTACTGAATAAAGGAAACTATTAGATCCTTGAGATATGTGAAAAAAGAGAATAAACCATAGAAACAAACACCAGTTTCAAACAAACACAAACACAAATTGGGTGGTTAATTCTTAATTTGGAGTTGCAAAGAAAAAAGACAGTTCCTGATCCCTTGGAACTAGCAATGTACTGTGACCTCCCAAGTGGAGTCTGGGAAGAAAATGTTTAAAGCACTCAAAAGTGTATTTCTGATAAGGACGCATAATTAAAAACAAGAAAGAAACCACTGGTGTAGTGGGGAAGGAGGAGAAAGAGACCACAGTAGTACTCATTTTATCCAACTTTTGCTTTCCATGGTTTCAGTTTTGGACCCCTGAGGTCAACTGGGGTCCAAAAATATTAAATGGAAAATTCCAGAAATAAACAATTCATAAGTTTAAAATTTTGTGCTATTTTGAGTAGCATGATGAAATCTTGCACTGTCCTGATCTACCCTGCCTGGGTGTCCAGCATAATCCTGCCCAGTCAGTCTACTAAGTAGCATCTTGGCTATCAGTTCAACTGCTGCAGTATCGCAGGGCTTGTGTTCAAGTCACCCTACTTTATTTGATAATGGCCCCAAAGCTCAAGAGTAGTGATGCTGGCAACTGAGATCTGCCAAAGAGAAGCTCTAAAATTCTTGCTTTAAGTGAAAAGGTGAAAGTTTTTGACTTAATAAGGGAAGGAAAAAAAATTCTACACTGAGGTTGCTAAGATCTGTGGTAAGAATGAGTCTTCTATCCATGAAATTGTAAAAGGATAAAAACACTTGTGCTAGTTTTGCTGTTGTACCTCAAGCTGAAAACGCTACAGGCATAAGTGCTTAGTTACGATGGAAGAGGCATTAAGTTTGTACAAGATATTTTGAGACAGAGAGAGACCACAATCACATAACTTTTATTACAGTATATTGTTATAACCGCTCTAACTTTATTATTAGTTATTGTTAATTTCTTACTGTGCCTAATTTATAAATTAAACTTTATCATAGGCATTTATGCATCGGAAAAATAGCATCATATAGGGTTCAGTACTATCTGTGGTTTCAAGAATCCACTGAGGGTCCTGGAACATACCTCCTGAGGATAAGGAGGGACTACTGTATATAACTCTAGAACTGTTCTAACACAGTACATACTAGTTACACAGAGCTCTTAAAGTGTGGTTATAAGAATTAAGATGGGCTAAAAGTGTAAAATACATACCAGATTTCAAAGACAATATCAAACAGAATGTAAAATATGGCGTTAATGATGCTTCTATTGATTACATGTTGAAACAACGATATTTTTGGATACACTGGATTAAGTACAATATTATTAAAATTAATTTCACTGTTTCTATAAAAAATTACACATGTAGCTTGCATTATATTTCTATTAGGCAGCCCTGCTCCAGAATATGGGAATAACGTATGTTCATATCATTGACAGCTGACTACTCAATAGATACGCATGGCTTACAAACACAATTAATACTCTGATTCCTTTCAGCTTCTAACAATCAATGAACAGAAGAGAATTAAATTTCTATTATTCTTCAAGAAGTTCAACACCTTATCTGAACTTCAAAAATAAGCAGAACTGTAGAGAAATAATTATACCTAAACCAAGATAACAGCAGAAGTCTTATTTCTTTTTCACTTGTCCAACTATAGATCTGAAGAATGCTTCATAATACTGCATAAGATATCTTAGGGAAGAGGAAGGAATCAACATTAAAGGGTTAGAAAATAAAAATATTGAGACTTTAGCAAAAAAATTAACATGCTAAATTAATAGCCATATTAACCAAAATAATTATGACAAATCATATACAGAAGTATGCTAGTCAATCTCTATTTTCCATTAAAAGATTCTAAGAAAAATGTCTCTTCCTTTAACAAAGTTTCCCTCATGTATAAAAATTTCATAAAAACTAAAATCTTGCAAACTTTTTTCTAATTTTGCTACCACGTTAAAACCAATTTCCAATATGAAAAATGATGTAAGTAGAAATAAGCCTCACTATAAATACAGTCATGTGCTATTTTGCTAAGGTTTTGTTTGCTGTAATACAGAAAACTTAAGCACTGAAGGCAAACTGAATAGTTAATGATATATTGGCTTTTAACATGTGTCATTTTGAATGTGAATACAATCTGCAGTATTGTTAACATGAGGGTTTTGTCCCTTTCTTTGATTGATCTAGCAAGAGATACTCGACATACCCGAGAACATTAAATAAGACAATCATTTAAAGATCTTAGGTTCTGATGGGACCACAAAGTAAAGCACTCAAAAACTGACAGCTGTAGTTGAGAGCCAATACCTCTAGGTGATAGGGAAACTTGGTATCTGCAATTTGAGGTAAATACCACTAGGTGGAACTGTTGTTACCTCGTTAGATAAGGGAGAACCGATCTGCCTTCTTTAAAAAAAAAAATCCTTTATTTTTACACACACACACATAACAACACACGTGCACGTGAGGCAGGCATTAAATCGCTACATATATTTTAAATAGTGAAGGGAACATAAGGAACTAGGTTGACAGTTAAGGGCTTGATAACACTTCTCCCTGACATGTCAGAAGTCTTCCTAACTACAGCATAATTATTCTCAGGCTTAATACTGATGGTAAAAACTGCTGGCTTGACTATTTTATTGGGAGAAGTCAGAGGTGGAAGCTAATCAAATAACTGTTATGTTTAAGACTTGAAAAATAATTGCCAGTGATCACAAGACACAACTCAACCCTTCTCGCTGTTATCCACCTAATTCACATTCAGAGACAACAGGAGGCCTACGTCACCCAGCCGCCCTCACTCCCATTAATGCATCATACTTACAGAGAGCACAAAATAAGTCTATTAAATAGTACTAGTTCTCTCTTCTTTGCTATAGGTTTCTAGTCTTTGCTCATCTATAAAGATAGGGTATTTAACACAAGATTCAAGTTACTTAACTCTTCTTTCCGGAAGCTGTCAGACAAATTTACTTTTTATCCCAACAGGTTTCTTAAGCAAGGTTCATAAGATACTTTTTCTCATATCATAAATCTAAAATTTATGTGCTTACTGATGGGCAAAGTGGCATACTTTTATTTACAATTAACAAACTCTCTGCTGATTACAAAGTTATTTGTAAAAGACACAAATCAATTACTTCTAGTTTTAAAATCCTTGGTTACATGAGAGTTTGTGTATAATCCATGAAAAACAAATAAAAATAACTGCATCCATCCCCTAGAATAAACTGACTGTGGAAAAGGATAAGTATTAAAGAATGCAATTCTAGGTTCTTACCTTTGGTGGCTTAAATGGATAATCAGATGAAAATGTGATATCCAGAAAAAACACACCACCTTCATATACAGAACCTGGTGGACCAAGTATAGTCGATCTCCATTCATAAATGTTATCTCCTTTAGGCCCAGCACTATTTAAAAGAAATTAAAAATCAATGTGTATATCTGTGATCAATGAACTTAACATCTTAAACCAATTAAGTATCAAAGGTAAATTAGCAACCTAGAACAATAAGAGATAAGTATAAAAGAAATAAGTCTCAACCAACTTGTGCATGCATGTGTGTATAAACATATTTGGAAATATTTCTAACTTACAGAAAAATCACAAAAACAAAGAACACCTGTATAACTTTATCCAGAATCTCATTTTGCTCATTTGCTTTATCAACTCCCTCTCTCTCCCTCTGCATCTCCTCCTCCTAAAAAAAAAAACCACACACACATACACAACACACACACACAAAGTGCTTTTTTTCTGAACCATTTGAGAGTAAGTTGAATGTATCATGGCCCTTTCCCCATAAATATTTCAGTGTGCATTTTCTAATACAACTGCAATATAGCTACAATTTCAGTAAAAGTAAAATCTATACAATACCTACAATCTGCAAAATAATGTTGTCAACTGAACCAATTACGCCTTAGAAAAGAATCTTAATTTTCCTCCAGATACAAGATCCCAGTCTTGGGATCAACCATCTATATATCCTGTGCCTTTAGTTTCCTTTAATATAGAGCCTTTTAGCCTTCCTTTGCCTTCTATAATATTAATATTTTTGAAGAATACAGTTTTTCTTTTAATAGAATGCTCATCATTTGGAACTCGTCTGATGTTTCCTTGTGATTAGATGCAGGTATTTCAGTCCTGGCTAGAAGAGAATGTAAGTGATGCCGTGTTCTCCTCAGGGTGTCACATCCAGAGGCACACTGGTGATGTTAATTTTCACTATCCAGATCAAGTGCTGTCCAATTTTCCTACTGCAACCAATAAGCAACCTTTGCAAATACCCACACTCTTCATCAGAATTTCTCCCCTAGATTTAACATCGACTTGTGATTCTTGGCTAAACTACACCTTACTATGATAGTGATAAAATCATAATTTTCCAACGTCAGCATTTCCTCCACATTTACCAGCTGGCCCCTGAGCCCTCTCTTCTCCTGATTCTATGAATATGTATGTGTATTATTGGTGAGGTCTCATGGATTCCTATCTTTTTTCCTAATGATTTAGAATTCTTACTGAATTTAATTATTTTGACACTCAAATCACCCCAGATTTGGCCACTGGGAACACCTTCAAAATGACCCTGTATCCTTGTGATAGGCCACCATCATTTTTTTGAACACTTCCTTACTTTCTGGCCTAACGATATGTTCCAGGCTCCCATCCTTGGAATCTGCCATTTCTTCAAGGAGTCCTGGTTCCTTTTAGTGGGAATGTTGTTCAAGGTCTGTCTGAGTGCTTGGTGCTACTAAACCCCAAGTACATTACATTGTGTTCAACACCATCATTTCATTTATAAACTACAATGAGAGATAATTCAAATAAAGTCTAAACTCACAGTTATTTGTTAGGAAGACACTCCAATACCCCTTAAACCCTTTTCAAATTTACCTTACAGACTTCCATTTTTCTCTAACCTTTACACTATAGACTAACTTGACTTTCTGCACTGTTATGTATAAAGCTTTTCTTCTTTTAAAATGACCATCAGTTTATAAATGATCTGCATGTTTGATTTAAAATAAGTGCAAACCAGCACTGATAAAGCAACCACACTAACTACAATAGGACATTCAGGTATACATTAAATGATTTAACTATAGCTTATTAATTCTGTAAAACATACACTGCAGACTGTAAACATTAAGTAGGCGATGCTATCAATAATCACTCTGACAACAGTTCATACAGAAAGGGTGGAGAAAACTTGACGATATAATCAAAATGTTTACAGGATGTTTCAAAAACCTGTTTTTAAGGCAGATATATATGAACTATAAAATCTTACTTTTATGGCCTATTTAGGGAAAATACACTTTTGAAAAATACTATTTTCTAAGTTTTAAGTATACACAGCAACTGGAACTAATTACAGTAATGGCTCATTGTTCTGTCATCATCTGAGAATCAGGTATATTCCTCAAGGGAATTTTCACTGTAACTAAAAGCATACAAAATGAAGTATGAATTTTGTTTAAAAAAAGAAGTTTAAACTGATTCAATGGCATTTCCTTTTCTAAGTTAATTTTTCCCTTGATGACTCAACGTAATCGTTATAAAACTAAATTATAGTATGAGACTTTTATAGTACAGCTGCTATACTAAAATGTTTTAAACTACACATGTCACACACTGATGATAATAAAGATGATGACGATGGTAACAGCAGCAGCTAAGGTTTACTCCATAATAAGCCAAGCATTTGTCAAAGCACCACAGTGTATATCTCATTTAATTCTCCTTACAAATCTATGGAGTAGGTACTATTATTACATTCCTATTTTTAGATGAGGAAACTAAAGTTGAGAGTTAAATAACTTTCTGTATGTCCCACAGCTACAAAATACTCAGAGAATTTGGACAAAGTCTGAATAAATCTCTATTGACTTCAATAGTTTTGCTATATTTGTATTTCCTCTTATAATTTCAGTGCTACTATGTGTAATTTAATCTCCAGTCAAGTTTTGCAAACACTTACTTGGGTAGGAACCCAAGGAGAGCAATTCTCCAAAGAAACCAAATTTCCTCGGTGATATTCTTTGGTTCTTGGCAGAAGAACTATGTTATGCTTCAGATGGCTGGGGATTACTATATTTTAATGAATCACGGAATTTCAGCATGAAAAGGATCTGGTTGAAGCCAAACCCCTCCTTTTACACTTGAAGAAACCAATTCACAGAAAGTAAGCGATCCATTTTAACTCTGCTCTGCCAGTTGGTAGAAGAGCTGGAATTCCCACACCAAGTTCTTGGTTCTTAAATTTGCTGTCTTCTCAGTTATGCTATTCTGCTACAAGACACTAAGGATATGGTTATTGCAGCAGGATACGAAATGTGACTTTCCCTACTGTTTTGGAGTAGACCTAGTAGGGTTGCAGCTTCTGGCTGTGTTCTAAGGAACCCAGCCTAAGGTGAGTTAGGGCTAAAAATCCAGCTCTTGCTGGCTGCCTTGTCTGGAATAAGAGCCCCCATTTTCCTTCTCACAAATCAAGATGGGGGGCTGGGGGCAGTAAGGAGGGGGTGTGTGGGTGTGCTGGAGGCACGACTGACTCCACCCTAATTCAAACGTAACATTTTATAGGCTAGTAATTGACCTGCCACTGAGGCTTCACAGCTGAGTAGAAAATGGGTGCTAAATGCTGACAATCTCAAGATAGGTGCTAGCCACACCTTTTCACTAGTTCTCAATCTTCTCTCTTTTTCTTTTCCAAAAGGACAACACTCCAGCAATTCTACACTCCATCCTGGATCATCTATTTTTCCCTCTCTGGTGAATCATGCCCACAAGAATGCTACAAGCGCCACTTCCCCAATCTTTATTTAAAAACTAACCACGATTCCTTTACCCCTTCCAGCTCTCATTTCAATTACCTCTAACAGGCTCTTAACTCCCGCCGCCACTCCACTGAAACAGCCCTCATCCAAGGTCACCAGTGACCTCATCACTAGACTCGACGCTCATTTCTCAATCTTCATCTTATTTGACTGGCCCAGCAACATTTGACACAGTTGGTCACTTCTTCCTCCTTGATACACTTTCTCTGCTTTGTTGCTAGAATAACATACTTACTGGTTTTCCTCCTAACTTTCTTGGCTTCTCCTTCTCAATCACTATTGCCGTTCCTTATCTCCCTAACCTCTAAATATTGCCAATCCTCCAGAGCTCAGTCCTTAAACCTCTTCTCCTTTCTAACTACATCTACTCTTTCGTTGATCTCCTGCAGTTTTACGGCTTCCAATAGCATCAGTAAGCTCTGAAACTACAAACCTGTATCTCTAGCCTACATTTCTATACTAAATTCCAGAGCTATACATCTAAATGCCTACTAAACACTCTTTATTTTGAAATCTAATATTTTGTATCCAGTAATTTTGAAAAGTTTAACATGCCCCAAACTGAATCCCAGATATTACAATTCCTCTTACAAGCTTCCCTAATTCAGCTAATGGCAACTCTTTATTATTTTAGTTCCTCCGGGCAAACACCTAGACCTCACCCTTGACAACACTCTTTCTATCCCACCTCCTGTAAATTCCACTGGTTTTATCTTCAAAACATACCTCAAATTCTACTACTTCTCCCTACTCCTACCACCTCAACCATAATTGAAAACACCAGCATTCTCTGTCTGGTTAATTATAACAGCCTCCTTGCTTCCACTTGAGACCCTAAGCCCCACCACAGTATTCTATTCTCAATGACAACCAGGCAGAGCGATAAGTAAATCAGATCACGGGACTCTGGTCAAAACCCTCCAACGGCTTACCTCCTTATTCTGTGTTAAAGTCAAAGTCTTCTGACCTATAAGGCCCATCACCACCACCATCCTTCTTATCTGCTCCTCCTTTCCTCGCTCAACTGGCTACAGCAACCTGTTTCTCCAACTAAAATGTACATTTCCACCTCAGGGTCTCCGCACCAGTGTCTCTGCCTGGAATGCTCTTCCTCAAGATACCCACATGGTTTGCGCCACTACCTTCTACAGGTCTTTCTTGGCTCAAAAGCCACCTTCTCAGTGAGGCCTTTCTTGGCCACTCTGTCTAAAATGTCACAGTCTCCACACATTTCACCCGCCTTTCTATTTTTTCTCCATAGCATCTATCACTCTCTAACATATATTTTATCTATTTATCTTGCTTATTACTGTCCGTCTCCCACTAGAAATGGAAGCTCCATGAGGCTGCAAGATGTGGACCAGGCTCTTCAACTTACGGTGAAATGGGCTTTTTATGCCCTGAAAATCAGATGTATTTTAATAACTCAAAGTGACTAAAGAGTTGTGGGATCTGCCCAAGGGGAGAGGAAAGAGAGATCTCATGGAGCAGTGGGCCCCAACCTTTTTGGCACCAGGGACCGTTTGCGTGGAAGACGATTTTTCCAAGGACCAGGGGTAGGGGGGATGGTTTCAGGATGATTCAAGCACATTACATTTATTGTGCACTTTACATCTACTATTATTACATTAGTTCCACCTCAGTTCATCAGGCATTAGATCCCGGGGGTTGGGGACCCCTGTCATAGAGCATGTTTAATGGCAGAGGAAAGGGGGAAGCAGAAAGGGAACTTTTCCTTAAATGGGTATCCCCTGCTTTTAAAAAATTCCCTTTATGCTCTTTGCTCTTACGAAAGACTTACATTAGTACCTGTTTTCACCAACCAAAAGAGATCCAAAGAAGATTTTCGCTTTTACAAAAACAGGTGAAAAGCAAAAACAGCGTTCAGTCTGTTCTGCAGTGAACATTTTAGAGACAGGGAGAGCGGCACCACCAAGCTCCTTCCCCTGGAACTACACTCAGCATCTCAGCATCAAGCCTCCATAGCTTTGAACTGTGTCTGTAAGCATCTGTGCTTTATCTCGATTTATTTTGTGCAGCCATTAGCAAGATGTGTCCTAAGGTAACTGCTTCTTCCTTTACATCATTTAGGCTTACAAAAGGTTTTATAGGGACACTCTACTTTCAGATAGTGGGGTAAACATGTACTAATTTCATAAGAAAGGGTTCATTTACTTAGTAATTTACTTCACTGATACAGCAGAAGTAACATTCATTCCAGTTCTGAGTCAAATTAGAAAAAAGCAGAGACAAAGTTAACAGGGACTTTGTTTACTGCAACCTCAATATTTTGCTAATGCCAAATAGAAAGATCAATTGTTAAATTTCAGAATTGAGGACGTAAATTTTTGTTTAAATACCACTAAGAAAAAGAGTAGTATTTTATTTTACTGTTTTTCCCCTGCAAACATTACTTTCCTCCCTTTAAATACCATGTTTCCCATAAGCTATTATATCTTCTGCACAAAACAAACAAAAGTAAAAGGCAGGCAGAAAGTTTAGATAGAGTGACAAACTTGCACCTGGGAATTTTCTGTTACTAGCTGCTCTTATTGTTAATGAGTAACAATATTTTAAACATTAGCAGCAAGAGGACTGATCTTAGCAAAATCCATTTTCTCATCACTTGAATATTCGTTCAGCAATTACTGTTACTGCAAGGGTCATAAACACTAGCCTTTTACAGCACTGGAGTGATTCCCCACAAGAACTCTCAAATGCTTATTTAATTTAATAACAGATTCCCTTTTACAAATATCCTTTTCTTAACACAATGCTTTTTTATACAATTTTTAAATCTCATACTAAGCCAAATGCAAAGATTTACACTAAAATCTGTATGGTTTTTATCCCTATGGCGATCTTAAGAAGAGCTGAATTAAATTCAAGGAGAAAAGAATATAACAGATGTCTGACTTAAGACGGACATAACTATGAAAAGTGGTGTACTGGTGAGTGTTCCGTCCTAAACCATTAAATTGTTAAAATAAATATACCCGTGTGTGTAGTGTGCATTTAAAAAAAAAGTACTAATACAAAGTTCTTATTTAAGCGTGGGTTTAATTTTACAGCTACAGAAATGAAAGAGCTTGAACTAAGATGCCATATTGGTATAACTTCAACAGACCTTATCCACCATGACTAAATTTTAAAATACTATATATTAGTATAGAATCTGTTAAAATACAAATAAAATCAAAGAAGAACTAAATAAATGGAGAATACTATATGTTCATGGGTAAGAAAACTCAATACTGTCAAGATGTCAGTTCTTCCCATCTACAGATTCAATGCAAACGCATCAAAATCCCAGCCAATTATTTTGTGGATATCAACAAACTGATTAGAAAGTTTATATGGAGAGAAAAAGATCCAGAATAGCCAACTCAATATTGAAGGAGAACAAAGTCAGAGGACTGCCAGTATCCAACTCAAGACTTACTATACAGCAACAGTAATCAAGACAGTGTGGTACTGGCAAAAGAATAGACGAATAGATCAATGGGACAAAACAGAGAGGCCAGAAATAGACCCACATAAATAAAGTCAAGTGATCTTTGACAAAGGAGCAAAGGCAATACAATAGAGCAAAGACAGTCTTTTCAAAAAATGGTGCTACAACAACTGGACACCCATATGTTAAAAAAATGAAATTTAGACACAGACTTTACACCCTTCACGAACATAAACTGAAGCTGGATCACAGGCCTAATATAAAATGTAAAACTACAAAACTCCTAGAAGATAATATAGGAGAAAACTTAGTTGCCCTTGGGTATGGTGACGCCTTTCAGATACAGTACCAAAGACACAATACAGGAAAGAAATAATCGATAAGCTGGACTTCACTAAAATTAAAATATTCTGCTCTGCAAAAGACAACATCAACAGAATGAGAAGACAAGTCACAGACTAGGAGAAAATATCTGCAAACAACACATCTGATTAGGACTGTTATCCAAGATACACAAAGAACCCTTAGAACGCAAAGAAAAAATGAATGACCTAATTAAAAAATGGACAAAAGACATGAACAAAGATACTGCACCAAAGAAGATACACAGATGGCAAAAGAACATATTAATAGATGTCCAACATCACATTTTGGTGCGGACTGAGTGTTTGTGAGTTGTCTCCCATCCACCCCCAAAGTTCATGTTGAAATTCCAACCTCCGACGTGGTGGTATGTGTGTGGGGGGGGGGGCGGTGGCTATGCGAGGGAATTAGGTCCTGAGAATGCAGCCCCCAGGAACGGCGTTAGTGAGTGCCCTTATAAAAGGGACCCCCAGAGTTCCCTTGCTCCTCCTGCTATGGAAGGACACAGTGAGAAGACAGCCATCCACGAGTCATGAAGCAGATCCTCATCAGGCACCAAATCTGGAACTTCCCAGCTTCCAGAACTGTGAGAAATACATTTCTGTTGTTTACCAGTCACTCAGTCCATAGTATTCTTGTGAGAGCAGTCCAAAGGGACTAAAACATCATTAGGGAACTCCAAATTAAAACAGCAAGATGTCACTACACACCTATATGAATGGCCAAAATCCAAAACACTGACAACACCAAATACTGGTGAGAATGTGGAGCAACAAAACTCTCATTCATTGTTGGTGGGAATGCAAAATGGCAGAGCTGCTCTGGAAGATAGTTTGACGGCTTCTTACAAAACTAAACATACTCCTACCATACAATCCAGCAACTGTGCACCTAGGTACTTAATGAATTGAAAACTTATGTCTATACAAAAACCTACTCACAAATGCTTATAGTAGCTTTATCCATAATGGTCCAAACTTTGAAGCAAACAAGATCTCCTTCAGTAAGCGAATGGATAAAATGGTACATTCAGATGGTGGAACATTATTCAGCCCTTCAAATAAATAAGCTACCAAGGCATTAAAAGACATGGAGGAAACGTAAATGCATATTACTAGAAGCCAATCTGAATCATACATACTGTATGATTCCAACTATATGACATTCTTGGAAGTCAAAACTACAGAGATTGTAGAAAGATGAATGGTGGCTAGGGTTTAATGGGGAGGATGGGATGAACAGGCAGAACATACAGGATCTCTAGGACAGTGTAACTATTCTGTATGATACTACCATGGTGGATACATGTCATTATACATTCATCCAAACCCACAGGACGCAGAATACCAAGAGTGAACCCTAATGTAAACTAAAGACACTGAGTGATAACAGCGTGTCAAATGCAGGTTCATCAATGGTAGCAGATGTACTGGTGTGGTGTGAGATGTTGGTAGAGAAGAGGCTGTGCATGTGGGACAGCAGGTACATGGGTACTCTGTACTTTCTGCTCAATTTTGCTGTGAAGCTAAAACTGCTCTAAAAATAACGTTTATTAATTTAAAAAAATACAAATGAAGTTTAGAACAAGTAAATGTTTCCATATTAAAGCAAAAAGTACTGTTTCTTTAAGTGCTGGTTTATAGAAAGAGTTTGAAACACAATAATGTGTTTTAAAATCAGGTAATTTGGAACTCCGGATCACATTTTAACCACAGTAATATAAATGGTGGTTTCAATGCTGGCTCACAAGTCAATTTAAACCATTTCCCCCATAACTTTAAGTGAGGTACCATGTATGTGAAGATCCAGACTTTTCTTTTACTAATGGAGACATCAGGAGTACCTATCCTCCCCTCCAAATCGCTAATGCAGACACCCACCACCCTTTCTCCTCCTAGTGCCTTCTACTGTCTCTTGGCTGAAGCCTATAGAGTCCTACCTTCCCTGTGACACAGGAAGGTGGAGTGGGGGGAGAAGGTATGTGTGAACTAGACTAAACCACCTTTGTACTGGGAAAATGTGTCCCAACAAGAACAGCAGCTGCAGCAACAGCAGCAACCATGTGCACTGACTGAGCATTTGTACGTTGCCAGGAGTCACTACATTAAATGCTGTATATCTCATTTAATCCTCACAGTAATACTATGAGATAGATACTGTAACCTACCAGCTTCCCAGATGAGAAAACCAAGGCTCACAGCAGTTAAATAGCTTCCCCTAAATTCTCATGGCTAATAGGTAGGCAGACACAGTCAGCCTATCTAGAGAGAATACAATCTTAACCATATCTTTATTCTTTCTTTCCAAACTTCAATTGTTTTATAAGTGAACAGGTCTATTCCTGACTGCTTTGGGAAAAGTTTTATTTCTCTAGGTTGAAAGTAATTAGGAGATCACCATTTATTAGGGAAATATAAGACAATGGGAGAGGGGAAATGGCTTAGGAAACAATACAGGCAAATAATTCCACTAACTACAAAATAGACCTAGAAATCTGCTAGCAGTTCACAATTATCTTCCCATTCCACGCCCTCAGAGTGACCTCTTTCTGGTACACTTAAGGCCTTAGGAAGTCTGTGGTACATGTTGCTTATTAAGCCATACTGTGCCTTGTTGAGCATATGGATTCACTTTGAACCTGAAATATGTATTTGAGCCTTTGCAAAATTTTGCATACTTTCCACAAGACGAGTCAATGGAGAAAACAGAAACAAATTCATTCATTTATTCATTAAAGATATGAGTGTCTACTATTTTGTGCTGAGCACCTGTGCAGGAAACTAAAGATATAAAGGCCACTGCCTTCAGGGAGCTTACTGCCTACCTGGGTAGATAGTGATTAGTCAAATGCTAGCACACACACAAATGCAGCAGAAAATGTGCTACAGAGGAGAGGTATACGTACTTTGCTGAGTGACAGGAAGATGTGACCTAGTCAGGAAGTTCAGGGAGGATTCACAGAGTTCACCAATGTTTGAGATGATATTTGAAACTCTAAGTGGGAGTTAACTAGGAGAAGGTAGAAGGGAAGAGCTGGGGAAGACTGAACAGCATATGAAAATGCCCTGAGGCAGTAAGGAGCAAGGTGAATGGCAGCGCCTGGAAGCTAAGTCTAGTGTGGTAGAGACTCAAAGAGAACTGGGGGGTGGGGTGCGGTAAGAGATGAACTGAAGAGGGAATTAGTAACAAATACCCGTGCAGGACCCTGTTAGGCTATATTAAATAAACATCTTGTCTTTATCCTAAAAGCAACAGGGAGACATCAAAATATCTTAAGCAGGGAAGGGGGTCACACTAATATTTACATTTTGAAAACATTCCTTATATTGCTGTGTGGAAAATGGTCTGGAAGAGGACCAGAGAGGCTATGTCAGTGGACTACTGTGATAATTCAGGTAAAGATTATGGCAGACTGGACTAAGGTAATATCAGAGATAAAGGGAAGAGGATGGATTTGAGAGGGATTTAGGAAGTAAAAAATCAACGAAACTTACGTTTTTGGAATATGGGAGGTGAGGGAGAAGGAAATATCAAGAATAGTTCATAGTTTTCCAGACTGTACAACTGAGATGGATACAGATACCTTTTACTAAGATACAGACAATGAAAAGGGAGCTGGTTTTGGACACACTAGGATTAAGCTGCCTTTGAGATACACAAGAAATAAATATGTCAATGACGTGTGTGTGTGGTGGGGGAGGGGGGCTGTAAATATAAATTTGGGAGATCTTGGTACACAGGTGGTAACTAAAGTCCTGCAGATGGGATGAGCCAGACTGTGGAAAGAATACAGAGTGAGATGAGGAGATGACACCTGGGATGAGAGAACCACACGTAAGTCATGATAATATATGGCAGACCTGTGACAGGTGTGTAATAGAGGGACAAAAAAAAAAATAAATGGGAGCAAAGCAGAGGAGAGATTAATTACATGAAGAGATATGGGGGAAAGCTGGGTTTGAAAAGGATGTTATAGACTAAGGAAGACTTCATCTGGTAAGGACATGGGGATCATACCAGTTCACTGTGAGGAAAATAAAAAAGTAATTTGGAAAGATCTCTAAGACATATGTTAAATGGGGTTGGTGGGGGAACAAAAAAGAAGAAACAGAAAGAAAAAGGAAGGTACAGAACAGTGGATATGAAAAGCTATCTGCATGTGTATGCTGGCAATATAAACAGACTCTTTCTGGAAAGATACACAAGAAAATGGTAATAGTGGTTTCCTCTAAGAATAGTTCTCTACAGTAGAAAGAAAACCTACTTTTCACTGTATACTCTCTTCTATTCTATTCTGAATTGTTCATTATGTATAAAAAAAGTATTTTTTTTACTTGTTTCTTAATTTAAAAAGTAAGGGGGGGGTGGGTGGGAAAAAAACAACTGAAAACCCAGTGAGTAAAGCAGTAAGGCCACAGGAGAAAATCTAAACCATAAAGGTTTTTAAATAGGCAGAGTGAATTTGTATGATATGCTATGTTATCCTCAATGCTAGCACTCTGGCACTAGAGATTTCCTAATTCTGGAATAACAAAGATTTAATAACAGCTTTTAGATATCTTAGGTAGCACCCTTTCCCCCATTCTTTGCACATTATAAAGTCTAGAGCTCATCCAAAATTTAAGCCATTTTGCCAATGCATTGTAAATCTGTCTCACAAGTCAACCATATTTGACAGGATCATGTCATTTTAATTTACCACCTTCTACTTTAAGACAGAGTATGACTGGGTAAAATACAACTAACAAGCTGATAAATGTACCAAGCTCTAGTCTAGTTTATCATGAAGCGTAAACTAAGCACAAACTCTAAAAGTACCTGTTGTTTTTTTTAGTTTTTCTATATGTTTTGTTTTGAAGTTTGATTTGAGAGCCAAGTATGAATTGTGTTGTGTGCCGCATCTTTGTTCAAAACTTAATAATCCACGCTGAATCCCTGACCCGCAAAAACCTTTCAAAATTAAATAAATCTATTTCCTGTTTATGTTCTGTTTTATGGAAGATCTTTTTCCTTAGCAGATAATGTAATTATAAAGCTTTATAATATAGATAGTACATATAGATATAAAACTGTAAGTGACATACTCCCAAAAGTCAGGGCTAATGATTCATTTTTGTAACATTTACTGAGTAACCACTATATGCTGGGCACTGTTAGGTACTGAAAATAGTGATGAACAGAATAGACATGACCTCTGCCCTCACAGAGATTATACAAATACTAAACAAACACCACAAAATTATTAACATGAAATAATACTGGATAAATGCAAAGTTACTTACATAAGCGGAACATCTCCCAAAAAGGGTATAGGAAAAAGAGTACTTAACAAACTGATCCTTTGTTTTTTTTGTCCTAACACATCTAAGGAGTGGGTTATACTCCTGTCAGTTGACACTGGTTCACTCCAGTAATAGGGGGAGAGGGAGGGAAGGAACAGTGTGGAGAAAAACTCCCAGGTGATTTTAATAAGCAACCCTCTTAAGAACTACTAAGTTGCCGCAACTAAAGATCCCGTATGCCGCAACTAAGACCCGGCACAGTCAAATAAATAAATATTAAAAAAAAAAAGATAACTACTAAGTTCACTGATGGTATTACTACAGCTGAAACCAGGGGTTGCAACTCTGGCTTCCAAGTGGAATCACCCACGGAGCTCTAAAAATTACTGATTCCTAGGCTGTAGCCCTGAGAGATTCTGATTTTATCAGTGTGGGAGTGTGCTGTGTGATCTGAGCTTAGAGAGATTTAAAAACTCATCAGGTGATATAAAGTGCAGCCAAGATTCAAAACAACTTGGGGGAGTAGGAGATCTGACATGCAGAAGAATGGGAAATGACAGAATAGAAACACAAGAAAATATTCTAATTCTCAGATATGAAATAATTATCTAGGCTGTGTAACTGTTACTCTTATTGTACAGACAGATGTTAACAGGCTACGATAACTTCTTGCCAAAATTCATTATCATCTTTGGATTATAGTGAATTTATGAAGGTAATGCTACTCTGGTTGGGCTCAGCCAGGGGGATACCAGCCTCCCTGGACAACTTCCCTATCACCACCTCAAAAAGCTACAATGATAAGCAGCAGAATACAACAACTTGAAAAAAAAAATTTGTCAAATGAGAAAATGTCTCAAAAATATTCTTACTCATATAAGGCACAAATAATTTTGCCTATACATTTGTCTCTAAAAAGTAAAATGTTTTATGATAGTTTAAGATCCTTGCTCTTGCTGTTCTCTGCTTTCTTGCCTTTTCCCTCCCTCTCTGATTATAAACAGAAGCAGACTTAAAATCATAAATACCGAGTAGAGCAATTAGAGATGGGCAAAATACTATTTAAAATAGTATATTTTGCATTTAACATGTATCATTAAGTCTAGAACATTAATCAGTAACATCACTAGATATTATTATGACCACCGTGCTATAAAATACTTTTAAAACAGACCTGAACAGTTTCAGACCTGCAACTACCATTTGAGGTCTTTAGTAATACCATCTAAAAGAATATAAAACAGCAATAAGGTTCACTAAGAAGATCAAAAATATATTAATCTATGTGCCATAAAACAGTTCTATTGGCATAACACTGGAATATTGAAACCAGGTTAGAAATGTGAAATTAGAAAAGCAGTTGCTGCACTGTAAGCTAAAATACTCCTTAGGGTAAGACCTTAACACAACCTCCTACTGATGTTAACCCTGCATTCTCTATCACCTTGAAAGACCCTTTTTTTCCCCACTTCCATCTCTTACTATCTGGGTTTGCCCTAAAGTTCATCAGTCTTTAACTACCCTACTTTTTGTTATATATACCACAGATATCATTACACACACTATATATATTTATTGCTTAGAGATAACTTATTTCACATGAACTACATATAGATGGTTTCTAAATCTTTAATTGTAGTATGCATATTTTGCATTTATCACTCTGCTTCTTCAAGCACTACTTACTGAATGTTATACTTATCTGTCCAACTGTCACCTCAAACTCAACAAGGTCAAAATAATCTTCAAAATAAAACCCGGCCCTTCTAAAGACCAAAATTATAGTACTTGATAGCGAAAGTGTGGGAGGAACAGTCATGCTCACACATTACTGATGGGAGGAGAGAGGAGTATAACTTTTTAAAGGTTAGCTACATGTCTCAAGAGCCATTTGATCAAGTAATCCCACTTCCAAGAAGCTGTCCTAAGAGAATAAACAGAGATGTGGATAAAGATTTTTGTACAAGGAGGCTCAAAGTAAATTAACAATGAGACTCAAATGTCCAACAAAATGGTAATAGTTAAATGACGTGGTTTTCAATGAACTAGAATGTAGTCACTAAAAATCAAGATTCTGAAGATTTACTGACACTGGAAAATGCTGATACCAGATTAATGTGCAAAAAGGTCACAACACTGTATTAGTAGTAATCAAAGTGTAAAAAATATGTATATATATCATACTTTAAAGAGGATAGATGGAAACATTAACAGTGGTTATGTCTATACTGAAATCATAGTTGATTTTTATTATGTATATTTTTTGCTTTTGATTCCTATCAAATATTCTATAATAATTATACTTTTATAATCAGAAAATAAATGTTATTAAAAAAATAGCACTTTCACTTATTGTTCAAGTTATACAGACTTGAGTTTTAAGCTTCCTTCTTCTCCCGGCCCCATATCCAATCATTCAACAAGCCCTTTTAAGCAATCGTTCTTATGACACAAGAATGGAAGTAGCAAACTAACTGTATTGGGAAGGCTTAGAAATCCTCTGGAATCCTTGGAAAAATTCCTCATGTTTTTGCTCATGCCATTTCTCCCACCTCCATGATCATCACTGTCTCTTTCAATATACTTTATTGGAATTAATTAATAAATAGAAAGCCCTCCCTAATACTAAAGTGACTTCTCCCTCCTTCTGAACTAATTTAATACACACTGCTGTTTGGTTTTTTAGTTAGGTTACACAGATGGAGGGGCAACCAGAAGAAGAGCACAGCAGCTTGAGGTCAAGGCAGAAAACATGAAACATGTAAACAACCCCTGAAGGCACCGAATAGTAACATGTTACACAATAACAGCCTTGAGTTAACAGGACAAGACTGAGTGATGCTCAGTACATATTCTGTTTCCCAAGACAAGTCAAACATTAATTTTCAAACATCTGGAAAACTTAAAATGTTCTTGAAAACTGATGTGTTAGACCAAAGATACATGACAACTAAATGCAATATGGTATCCTGGAATGGATCCTGGAACCAAAAAGAGAATATTAGTGAAAAAAACAATAAAATCTGAATAAAGCCTGCAGTTCAGTTAGTAGTAATTTACCAGTATTAATTTCTTAGTTTTGACAGATATTAACAGAAGGTTTCACAAATATTTTCTCATTTCCAATTGCTTTCTATTGCCTAAGGCATAGGCACCATTACAGTACTAAGTCAATAGTGCTAAGGTCTGCCCAGATGAGAGAGGAAGTCTGCTTCACACTCCAATGCTCTTCTAGACTACGTTGCCTCGTGTCCAAGTCTTGGTTGTCATTCAATCCACCGAGTGAAAGCACCAGCCATGGAATGAATATAGTTCTATTTGACAAAACCTTATCACAATTTGCAGTATTAAGAATCCTTTTGTTTCACGGCACTCACAGAAAACCCTGACATCCATTTTAGCCATTAGTACATAAAATATATTTCATACTAAGCTTGCATTACTGTTCAGTGCCCCTGTGAGGAGAGGTAAAGGGCTTTGTCTCAAGTGCTATTAAACACTCTAAAATCTACTTTAAAAAGGAAAAAAAAAATGTCAGTGAATCTTTGAAGCACTACTCTTCACTGAACTTCTTTAGAGAAAAGGAAATGTGCTGAAGCACCCGAGGAAACACGAAGAGGCTGCTCGTGAAAATTCGAGTCTCCCGTTCTTCCAAGGTAAAGCCTATTTCATCTACTGCACAGTCCAACTCTTTGGATCAACCTAACAATACGACAGTAAGGAGAACACTTTTATAAAAATCCCAGGAACTGTTTTGTTAAATGACATTTAAACTATGATTACTTTGAATATTATAGGTGCTGAAAAGTGATCTCCTTTGTCATCAGGCTAAACAGTTTTTCCAGTATTTTAACTTATGATACACCTGAAAGCTCTAGTGATTACTCACCCTCATCCTTTATATTATACTTTACACTAAATAGAGATTACAATTTCTTCTAACCTTAGAAGTTTAGATGTTATAGCATTTTTATATGTCCCAAAGCAGCTAGTATAATGCTTTCCACATAACATTTAATAAAATGCTTGTTGAGTAAATGTCAAGCATGATAAAAGGCATCATGGCACAAGACTGATTCTTTATAAAAATATTTTTTGTCCTATCCACCAATTTTTTATTTTAGGTACATCAGAAATCAGGCACTGTAGACCGTGGTATGGATAAAAAAGATAAATAAAATGCCACATAACTAAATTTACAGAATGGTTGCAACACAGTGTAGCATGTGCAGAACTATAGACAGTTCAATGTCCCATGGAAGGATGAAGGAGGATGTATGAACTCTGCTTAACTGTGTAGAACAGAAGGCTCTATGCATGCCTGAATATAAGGCAATCCACCATTTTCCCAGTACAAAGAGAAAAAAAAGTTTTTTCCCTCCAATCTAATTACATCAATTTTTAGGAATCTCAAGCAAACAGTCAGCCATTTAAAATATTCACTAGTTTTGAGATATTTAAAATCACCCAATAAAATAAGAAATTAACTTGCAAATAATGCTTTTCTCTACTCATGTTTCATTAAAATTTTATTCAGCTCCTTGACATCAGTGTCCTCACCATCACCAGAATCCTTTTCTAGAGTACACAATTCTTCACTCCTAAGTTATCGAAATACAGCATTTTTTGATTCTACAATTGACACCATTATCACAAATTTTATGGTGGCCAAAAGTACGACTCGTACAATCTTTAAATGTTTTTTCGTTCAACCTAAAAGCATATTCATTATAAACTCAATGCGACCACTTATTACATTCCTTTTTACATGTTTTAATCAGCTTTGTTGAGTTATAATTTATAATAAAATTCACCATTTTGAAGCGGACAACTGGTTAAGTTGCAACAAGTATATATAGTTCTGTAACATCACCACAATCATCATACAGAACATTTCCACTACCCCAAGAGTTTCCTCATGTCCCTTGCAGTTAATCTCCTCTCCCCACCCCTATCCCCTAAGAACTACTGATCTGCTTTCTGCCATCACAGTTTTTCCTCTTCTAGAATGTCATATCAGTAGAGTAAGCAGAGTAAGCATATAGAGTAAGCAGAACTTTGAGACTGGGTTCATTCATTTAGCCTAATCCCTTTAGACTCATTCATGTGATGGCATGTATCAGTAGTTCATTCTACTACACAGATATATCACAATTTTTATTCACTCATCCAGTCTGTAGACACTGGATTATTTTCAGCTTTTGACTATTAGGACTACAACTGCTGTAAATATTCAAAGTACATCTCTGTAAAAACATGTTTTCATTTCCCTTAAGTAAATGCCTGTAAGTGGTATTGGCGGGTGTATTCGTTTCCTAGAGCTGCCATAACAAAGAATCACAAACTGAGTGGCTTAAACAACAGAAATTTATTCTCTTCCAGTTCTGGAGGCTAGAAGTATGAAATCAAGGTATTGGTAGGGCCATGCTCTCTTGAAGCTTCTAGGAAAGAACCTGCTCCATGTCTTTTTCTTAGTTGATGTTAGTGCCTGTAATCCTCAGCAGTCCATCTCTCCCCTCTGTATCCTCCTTGTCTCTCTCCTCTTCTTGGGAGAACACAGGTCATACTGGATTAAGAAATCCCTACTCAAGTAAGACCTTATATTAAGCTACAATGACCCTATTTCTAAATGAGGTCACATTCTGAGGTACTGAGGGTTAGGACTTAAACATACCTTTGGCGGGGGGTGGGGGGCGCGGGCACAATTGAAACTGAACAATGAGTCATACGGTAAGTGTACGTTTATAACAACAAATTGCCAAACTATTAGTCAAAGTGGATACACCATTTTGCCTTTTCAACCGCAAATGTATGACAGCTCCAACCACTCCACATCCTCCCCAACACTTAGTATGATTTTTTTTTTTAATTTTAACCATTCTAGTCTGTGTGTAGTTGTACCTCACTGTGATTTTAAATACATTTCCTTCATGACTAATAATGTTACGCATCACTGGAATTTATACAGTTTTGTAGGTGGCATGTACATTCAATCTTTTGCCCATTCTGAACTGGTTTGTTTTTCTTATACTTAAGATATAAGAGTTCTTTATAGGTTCTGGATACAAGTCTTTTATCAGACACAGGTTTTGCAAATACTTTCTCCCTGTTTGTGGTTTGACTTTTCATTTTCTCAATAGTTTTCTATTTTGATGAAGTCCAATTTACCCGTTTTTGTTCTTTTATTTCATGCTGTTTGAGGCCTAAGAAATCGTTGCTTAATCCAAGGTCATAAAAACTGTCTCATATGTTATGTTCTTGACGTTTTATTACATTAGCCTCTACATTAAGACATGACCCATTTTGAGTTAATTTTTATACATGACGCAAGGCAAAGGTCAAGGCTCACTGTTTTGCACGTGGATATGCAGTTATTCTAGCACCATCTGTTGAAATCCTTTCCCTAATGAATTGCCTTGGCACATCTGTCAAAAATCAACTGACCATTTTTGTGTTGATCTATTTTGGGGCTCTCAAGTCTGTTCCACTGATCTATATGTCTATCCTTATGCCAATACCACACTATCTTGATTACTATAGCTTTATACAGTATGTCTTGGAATCAAGTAGTCCGAGTCCTCCAACTTTGTTCTTCATTTCCAAAAATTATAATGTCCAAGGTGGTACCAGTTGTATCCAGCCAGTACTTCCATCCTGTTCATTTCAATTAAAAATTTGGTATTTCAATGATACTACTCAAGAAAATGAGGATTATGTCTCTGCTGTTTAAAAAATGTACTGTATTGATATTACCTACCACACTGGAGACTTAAATATATAGATAAGTATAAATACGTACTTCGAGTGTGTGTTATGTGGATATATATACACACTTACTTAAGTATGTGTGTATATACTTACTTTAATATATACCTCTAGAGTTCAATATCACATAAAATAAATCTTGAATCCAAAGACAGCTGACTACTGAAGGATTAAAAAAATTCGTTATAAGCATATATTGCCCATTATGTGACCCTCCTCTTGTCCCCATACTGCCATTGCCAAGAACCCTGGGAACATATAAAGTAAAACTTGTATTAACAATAATAATTATTTTAAAGTGAACTCATACTCTTTAGGAACATATTTAAAAATCAATAGAATGATGAAAATTCTTGCGCATAAAAAAAAGAAAAATTACTAGTTATAAGGACTAGTTGTTCTTACAACTAGTAATTGTGGCAGCAAAAAGAATACCCCAGGAAAAGGAATATTTTATGAGTGTGTGTATAACAAATACAAATATTCTTATAAGGATATTTTATATATATCATTATATATCCATCCTTATATACCTTATATATCTATGTCCGTCTATCTCCATATATATACTTTCATATATATCTTTGCATCATACAAATCATCAAACAGCAGGTACCTTAGAAATTTTTCACTTGGAGTATTAAATTTTCATTGCTGAAAATGGTTTTGTCCCTTAAAGAGGATGCACACAAATACTGCAACAAAATAGTTCTTTTGCTATATATACACAAAAATTAAAGGTTATGAATACTAAGCCAGAATTTTGTCATTTACCTACATAGAATTTATTTACCTGGAATTATATAAAATACTAGTATCTTACCTTACCCCTTTCTCTACCTTTCATAAATTACAAGTCTCAAACCAATTCCTCCCTGAAGATATTATTATATATCCTTTAACTTTAGAAAAATTTCCATGACAATGATAAAGTTGTGTTTTCTATTACTAAAACCATTTCACCTGTCCTTCATATTTTGTCCTCCTCAGTACCTGCTTTGAAACTTCAATATAAATAGAAATGAAATACAATTCAAAAACATACTAAAATTTGAGTAGGGCATAAACTAATATTACATCATGCTAGCTCCAAGAAATTTCAGATAGTGTTACATAATCCTAAAATTACAAGAAACATTTGCCCATAAATTTCAGTGATTCTGAATCATAGTTGGGAATAAGGAAGCACACTTGAAAATTATATTTTTTCAATCTCATTTCCTTTGCATGTCCAAATTATGGTGATACACTTAAAATTTTCTCTTTTACATTCAGAGACTGTCAATTTTTCTTATTCAGAAAAAAAAAGAAATACCTGGTAAAAAGATTGAGAGAGTTAACTATAAAGAAATGCACACAAATGAGAAAGTTCTAAGATGCAAAGAACATATGCAAAAACAGTGAATGAGTCACTGTAATATTTTTTGAAACTTCATTATCCTATCCATACTATCTATGTTACAGAGGTTCCCTTTGATAGGGGTTATTTGAATAAGTTAGTTAAATGATTTTTCTGTAGTCTATATATATGAAAGAATAATATACATTTTTATCAGTGGAAGCTGACTCTACAGAGAAATAAATGTCACCAATTAAAAATTAATGTTGAATATGTTATTTCATACAATTACTACCAGATGAATAAGTAGGGCTGTGTTCTATTTTTCCCTCCCTTTGAAATAATGAGGTTCACTTTAGCTTTCATAAGATATTACTTCAATATGAAAGTTCAGAGATGTCTCCCAAGGAAAACTGAACACAGAATCTGCTTAAAGTAGCACTAGAAGATTCTGCTTCTTCAGAGAAGAAAAACCTCAGAAGAGTGATTATCAGTAGGTTTTGGTTTCCAGGTTTTGCTATTGGAGTCCTTCCCTGATGTAGGTTTCCCATTGCAGAAAATAACTCTTGGATGATAAACACAGGTTACATGGAATTTCCAAAGTGGCATTTGTGAGCCTGGCAAACTCTGAGTTAGACAGAAACAATGGCATTTAAAAAATTGTTAGTCTGGAACCATTTCAAATCAGGAAAGGAGCTAATTGGAGTTAAAATGTTCCAAAGTCTTTGTGTTACTTGAGAGGCTGTTAAGATATTAACTTAGAACTTCTTTAAGTACTTAGAACTTCTTTAAGTAGGCATGGTAAAATTTCAAGGGAACCGTAAGAAAACAAAAAGTGTGTATCTTCTAAAAATAAAGAGGAAAAAAAATGAAAAAAATAAAAAGAAACTAATAAACATGTGAAAAACCTACAATAAATTTAAAAAGGGAGAAAGAAGAAGTGCAAGAAGGTAATAGTGAGACAGGGACAGGAAAAGACAGAAAAATAGGAAGTACTAAGTAGATAGTAGAAACAAGCCCCAGTCCAATAAATATAAATGGATCACTTTTCAAAGATTGTCAAAGTGAATTCTCTCTGTCCCACACACACATACACACAAAGAGTAATAAGGTATTTTTAAAAGACAAAACCCCAAAGCTATAAAGATAAATGTTTCAGGGAATTCCCTGGCTGTCCAGAGGTTGGTACTCGGTGCTTTCACTGCCATGGCCTGGGTTCAATCCCTGGTTGGGGAACTAAGATCCGCAAGCCAAAAAAAAAAAAAAAAGATAAACATTTCAATTTACTGAGGCATATGATTTCAAACTTGCTTTAGCTAATAAAACAGCCTCAAGATACACTGCTATGGGAGAGATTAAACAAATGCACACATTTTCATGCTTGTTTTTGATAAGTAGGAAAAAAAAAGAAGATATAAAATATCTGAACACACAATTACTGAGCTTTATATAAATGGAGACAAACAGAACCCTAAACCTAACAATCAGAGAAGACACATTTTTTGAAACATACTGAAAATACTTACAAAACCTAACAATGTATTAGGCCCAAAAGCATATCTCAACAAATTTTTAGAAGCACAGTATCAGAGGAACCACAAAAACAGTACTTAGAGGTAAATTTACAGTTCACAGGCTTACATTACAGAAGAAAAGTTGATGATTAGTGAGCTAAATACTCAAACTAAAAAAAACTACAAAGAGAACAACAGAATAAGCTACAATAAGTAAGAAAGGATTACAAAGTTAAAAGTATAAATTAGTGAAATAGAATACAAACACAAAATAGAGAATCAACAAAGATTAAAAGTTTTTTATTTATTTTGGCCAAGACTAATGAAATATACAAACCTGTGACAAGACTGACTGAAAAAAGGCACAAACAACAGACAAGAAAAAAATCTTAGACAAATGGTCCTACTCCTAGAAAAATATTAATATAACTTACCAAGAGAAACAGACTATGAGAATATTGCTATGATCAATTAAGAAGTGGACTAGCAGATAATCTCTACCTTTTCTTTATGCCAAGCCACTCCAAATATAAAATTACCAGGTCCAAATATTGTTTTACAGAAGAGTTCTATTAAATTTTAAGTAGATTTTAAGTAGAAGATCATTCCAATCTTAAAACTCTTTGAAGAACCAAAAAATTTCTTCTGAGACCAATATAACCTTGATATTAAAAACAGGCTAATAAAGCAGAATTTTTTAAAAAGAGTTAAAAGCTAATCACACTAACGAACATAGACGGAAAACTCTTAATAATAAACCACATCCAAAAGTGTTTATATTAAAAAGGATGATACATCATGACCAAATTGGGAATGCAAAGTTAGTTTGACATTAGAAAAATTATACAAATGCAATTTCTCATATTAATAGACTAGAGAAAAAAACACTATTTCTTTCAATAGCAGATAAGCATTTGATGAAAATTTTAATACCCAATGAAGAGTTTCCATAAGAACAACACAAACAACAAAAATACCGTCTTAGAAAAATAGAAAAAAGGACTTCATTAACTGATAAACAGTAATCTTTCAAACATACACATCAAACATCACTTTTAAAGACAAAAATTTGTACCACTCTGTTTAAAATCTCAAACAAGACAGGAAACCCACTTATGACCTAGTGGATATTACAGTAAGATAAAGAACTAAATGGAAAAGGGATTAAAAAGGAAGAAAGAAAACTGTCATTTGGAGATAATAAAATTGTCTACATAGAAAGCACAAAAAATGTTTAAGTAAATTATTAGATTTGATAAAAGTGTTGAGGCAAGGTTGCTAAATACAAGGACAGAAAAAAAAGTCAACCTAATTTATAAATAGAAGAACAGGAACAAACTGAAATTTTTAGATGATGTAATTTACAATACATATCATCAAAATTCTGAATACTTAGGAAAAAATCTAGTAAAAGATGTACAATACTTACATAGAACAAGTTATAAAACATAACTGTAATCAAAGAAGTCCTAAATTAATGCGGTAATGTATATATTCATGGACAAAGAGATTCAACATTTTTAAGAATTTCACTTCTCTAATTTGATAAACAAGTTCAATAAAATTCCAATCAAGACCACAAAAAGAATTTTTCAAGAATTTGATAAGCTGATTCTCAAATTATATGGATCAGTCAAGCAGCTCCTGATGAAGGAGGCATGGATTCTTGCCCTAACAGATATCAAGACCCAATAGAATTTTAGTAATTAAAACAGTACCATGTAGTATCTGTGAAGAGATAGAAAATCTGATCAATAAAACAGAAGAGCCCAGCATGGAACCATGCACAGAATCATGAAATGATAGAAATGGTACTTTAGTCAACAGAGAGACTATTTAATAAATCATACTAGAACAGTTATCCATACGGGGAAAAATGCAACTGGACCATGAACTTACACTATCCAAAGAACCAATTCCAAATAGATTTAAAATAAATATGAAGGACAAGACTTTAAAAATAAAATATTGATAGTATCTTCAAGACCTTAGAGCAGGTGAAGAGTTCTTAACCATGACCTAAAAAAGTTCTAACCATGTAAGAGAATGATACACATGGGCTAGGGGAAAAAAATCAAGAAGTCTGCAGAGTGTCAGTATTGATAAGCATATATAGCAAAGAGAATTACTGCACTCTGCTGATGAGACTATATAATGGTGCATGACCAATTTAGTGTTATCTTGCACGGATGAACACGCACATACCCTGTGACCCTAATTCCACTCCTAGATATACACGTAAAGAATTTACTCACATATACCAGAACACATGTTAAATAATCATCACATTAAATGTGTTCATGACAAAATAAACATTGAACACTTGATATTCCCTACTATAGAATATATCAAGGTATTTTCACATAATGAAATATTTAGTATGCAACAGTGAAATTTAATGAACTACAGCTACATGCCATGGCTCAAATAAATCTTGAAACACAATTTAAGAGAAAAAGGAGTTTCACTTCCCAAAGATGGCAACACTTAAGACCTGTACCTAAGAGAAAGGCCCCCAAAATATCAGCTCTGAAAGGCAATGGGACATATGTCCTTGAGACCCACAAGGCTATAATGAAATGAAAAACAGGTCTTAAAGGGCACAAAGAGACTCACCAAGGCTATCCCACAGAGCCCAGCACAGAGCAGCTGACTGAAATACCCTATCTTTGCATAAAAGAGGTCATCTGCTTATCTTGAAAGCTTCTACCTGAGGGCAGGCCTCTAATTTAATACACATCTAGGGGCCTACAGAAATTCTCCCCAAAGAACAGGAAGCCAACGGGTATCATCTTCACTCTCTCCTACTTGACTCCAGGTTGTTGGTATCTCCAATCTCCAAGGAACTTGTGCAGAAGTCTGGCTCCGCCCTCATACCCTGGATCTGATGGCCAGCAGGGCTTGTGATCAACAGATGGTAGCAAACAAACAATTCTTAATTGGCTATCACCCCAGGGCTCAGGGCAGAGAAAGCACACAGAAACACTCATCTCCCAGTCCTCCCCAGAAAGAGGTATATCTGAACACTTTAAAAGATACTACCTGAGAATTTAGCTTCCAATTTGCCTGAATCTAGGTGCTGATTAAGAGCCTTCCCCTTGGGACACTGACACACCCTGAATTACTGGGAGCAACTAAGAACAAAGTAGGCTGGCTTGTACTATTTCAAGGTTTCAAAGACAACTAAGAGCTAGGGCAAAGTTAAACAATAAAGTTCATCTACTACACTAGGGCACTACTCCTTTAAGAGATGGCTGAATTATCTAATGCATAGAAACCAACACAGAGTCAAGGAAAATGAAGAATCAGAGGAATATATTCCAAACAAAAGAATAAGATAAAATGTCAGAAAAAGACCTTAATGAAACAGAGATAAGTCATTTACCTGATAGAGAGTTCAAAATAGCTGGCATAAAGATTCTCACTAAAAAAAAAAAAAAAAAAAAAAGATTCTCACTGAGGTCAGAACAATGTATAAAGTGAGAATTTCAACACAGATAGAAAATATTAGAAAATACCGTGCAGAAATCACAGAGCTGAAGAATACAACAACTGAACTGAAAAATAGAATAGAGGGGTTTCAACAACAGACTAAATGAGGAAGAAAAAAGGATGAGTAAACTCAAACAGAAGGCAGTGAAACTTGGGACTTCCCTGGCGGTGCCGTGGTTAAGGCTCTGCATTCCCAATGCAGGGGGCGCAGGTTTGATCCCTGGTCACGGAACTAAGATCCCGCATGCTGCACAGCATGGCCACAAAAAAAAAAAAAAGGGGGGGAAAAAAAAAGGCAGCAAAACTCATCCAATCAGAGCAGCAAAAAGAATGTAAAAGAGTGAGGATAGCATAAGGGACTTATGGAAGATGGTCAAGAGGACCAATATTAGCATCACAGGGCTCCTAGAAGGAGAAGTGAGAATCAACTGGACAAAAATTTAAAAATATACAGAAATCTGTTTCATTTCTATACACTAATAATGAACTATCAGCAGGAGAAAATTTTTAAAAATTCAATTTAAAATTGCATCAAAAAGAATAAAATACCTAGAAACAAGATAGAAAACCCATATATAAAGCCACACACACATGGTCACCTTATCTTTGATAAAGGAGGCAAGAATATACAATGGAGAAAAGACAGCCTCTTCAATAAGTGGTGCTGGGAAAACTGGACAGCTACATGTAAAAGAATGAAATTAGAACACAAAAATAAACTCAAAATGGACTAAAGACCTAAATGTAAGGCCAGACACTACAAAACTCTTAGAGAAAAACATAGGCAGAACACTCTATGATATAAATCACAGCAAGATCGTTTTTGACCCGCCTCCTAGAGAAATGGAAGTAAAAACAAAAATAAACAAACGGGACCTAATGAAACTTTAAAGCTTTTGCACAGCAAAGAAAACCATAAACAAGACGAAAAGACAACCCTCAGAATGGGAGAAAAGATTTGCAAACGAAGCAACTGACAAAGGATTAATCTCCAAACATACAAGCAACTCATGCAGCTCAACACCAGAAAAACAAACAACCCAATCCAAAAATGGGCAGAAGACCTAAATAGACATTTCTCCAAAGAAGATATACAGATTGTCAACAAACACATGAAAAGATGCTCAACATCACTAATCATTAGAGAAATGCAAATCAAAACCACAATGAGATATCACACCACACAAGTCAGAATGGCCATTATCAAAAAATCTACAAACAATAAATGCTAGAGAGGGTGTGGAGAAAAGAGAACCCTCTTGCACTGTTGGTGAGAGAACAGTATGGAGGTTCCTTAAAAATCTAAAAATAGAACCACTATATGACCCAGCAATACCACTACTGGGCGTGTAACTTGAGAAAACCATAATTCAAAAAGAGTCACGTTACCGCAATGTTTATTGCAGCACTACTTACAACAGCCAGGACATGGAAGCAACCTAAGTGTCCATCGACAGATGAATGGATAAAAAAGATGTGACACACACACACACAAAAAAAACAGATGTGACACATATATACGTGGAATATTACTCAGCCATAAAAAGAAACGAAATTGAGTTATTTGTAGTGAGGCGGATGGACCTAGAGTCTGTCATACAGAGTGAAGTAAGTCAGAAAGAGAAAAACAAATACCGTATGCTAACACATATATATGGAATCTAAAAAACAAAACAAAGAGGTTCTGAAGAACCTAGGGGGCAGGACAGGAATGAAGACACAGACGTAGAGAATGGACTTGAGGACATGGGAAGGGGGAAGGTTAAGCTGGGACAAAGTGAGAGTGGCATGGACATATATACACTACCAAATGTAAAATAGATAGCTAGTGGGAAGCAGCTGCACAGCACAGGGAGATCAGCTCGGTGCTTTGTGACCACCTAGAGGGGTGGGATAGGGAGGGTGGGAGGGAGACGCAAGAGGAAGGGAATATGGCGATATATGTATACATATAGCTGATTCACTCTGTTATACAGCAGCAACTAACATACCATTGTAAAGCAATTATACTCCAATAAAGGTGTTAAAAAAATAAAAATAATTTATTAAAAAAAAGAATAAAATACCTAGGAATAAATTTAACTAAGGAGGTGAAAGCCCTGTACAATGACACTGATGAAACCAACTGAAGAAACAAATAAATAGAAAGGTATTCTGTGCTCATGGATTGGAAAATTTAATATTATTTAAAAGTCCATACTGTAAAAAAGCAATCTAAAGATTCCACGAAATCCCTTTCAAAATGCCAGTGACATTTTTTCACAGAAATAGAACAATCCTAAAATTTGTATGTAACCAAAAAAGACCCTGAATAGCCAAAACACTCTTGAGAAAGAAGAAGAAAGCTGGAGACATGACACTTCCTGATTTCAAACTTTATTACTAAACTATAGTCATCAAACCAGTACAGTACTGGCATAAAAACAGACATACAAAATAAATGGAACAGAATAGGGAGCCAGAAATAAACCTATACATATACGGTCAATTAATATGCAACACGGGAGCCATGGGGAAAGGACAGTCTCTACAAAATGGTGATGGGAAAACTGGCAGTCACATGCAAAAGAATCAAATTGGACCACTATCTTACACCAAATACAAAACTCAACTCAAAATGGATTAAAGACTTAAACATAAGACCTCAAACCATAAAAAGCCTAGAAGAAAACACAGGCAGTAAGCGGCCTGACATGGATCACCAAAAGCAAAAATAAACATGTGGACCTACATCAAAAGTAAAAGTAAACAAGTGGGACGACATTAAATTGAAAAGCGGTTCTGCACAGCAAAAGAAACCATCAACAAAATGAAAAGGCAGGGACTTCCCTGGTGGCAGCAGTGGTTGGGAGTCCGCCTGCCAATGCAGGGGACACGGTCAAGCCCTGGTCTGGGAAGATCCCACGTGCCGCGGAGCAGCTAGGCCCGTGCACCACAACTGCTGGGCCTGCGTTCTGGAGCCTGCGGGCTGTAACTACTGCTGAGACCCACGCGCCTGGAGCCTGTACTCCACAACAAAGACAAGCCAGCACAATGAGCTACAGAAAGCCCGCGGGAGGCAACAAAAAAACCCAACATAGCCAAAAATAAATAAATTATTTTTTTAAAAAAAGGCAACCTACAGAATGGGAGAAAATATTTGCATATCATGTATCTGACAAGAGGTTAATATCCAAAATATATTTTAAAACAAATACAACTCAATAGCAACAAAACAAAACAAAAACGAAAGCAAACAAAACAAAACAAAAACATAACAAAACAAAAAAAAATACCAGAATCTGACTTTAAAATGGGCAGAAGATCTAAATAAACATCTTTCCAGAGAAGACATACATGGCCAACAGGGTACACAAAAAGGTGCTCCACATCACCAATCATCAGAGAAATGCAATTCAAAACCACAATGAGCTATCACCTCTTACCTGTTAGAATGGCTACTGTCAAAAAGACAAGAGATAACAATTGTTGGCACGGATGTGAAGAAAAGGGAAGACTTGACACCACTGATGGCAAAGTAAATTGGTGCAGCCACTATGGAAAACAGTATGGAAGTTCCTCAAAAATTTAAAAATAGAACTACCATATGATCCAGCATTTCTACTTTTGGGTACATATCTGAAGGAAGTGAAAACACCAACTCAAAAAGATATATGCACCCACACGTTCACTGCAGCATTGTTTACAAGAGCCAAGATATGGAAGCAGCCTAAATGTTCACTGATGGATAAATGCATTAAAAAAACATGGCGTATATATAATGGAATATTACTCAGCCATAAAAAAGAATGAAATCTTGTCATCTGTGACTACATGGAGGGAACTTGAAAGTATTAAGCTAAGTGAAATCAGTGAGACAGAAAGACACATACCATATGATCTCACCTACAGGTGGAATTTTTAAAAAAATGATACGGAGACCAGATGGCTGTTGCTGGAGGCAGAGGGATGGAGAGCAGGCTAAATGGGTGAAGGTGGTTAACAGGCTCAAACGTTCAGTTATAAAATAAGCAAGTCCTGGGGATGTAATGTACAGCCTGTTGACTATAGAGAATAATACTGTGTTTTCTATTTCAAAGTTGCTGAGACAGTAAATCTTAAAAGTTCTCATCAGAAGAAAAAAATTTTAAGTATGTGTGGTTACAGATGTTAACTAGACTTATTGTAGTGATCATTTCCCAATAAATACATAAATCGAATCACTGTTATACACCTAAAACTAATATAATGTTAAACCTCAATTATACCTCATTAAAAATTTTTTTCAGTTTTAACAAAAGAGAAAAAGAAGATTGTAGGAGTCTAATTACATTATGATACCAAGTATATAGTGCTCAAAAATAAGCAAAAGATACACTGTTTAGGAATATACAGAGAACCTATATTTTTAAAGTAGCAAGGGAATAATTTTTAAAATCTCATCTGGGTGAGGGGAAACAGAGGAGTGGATATGGATGGACAATATAGGTTCAATGATGTATTCTAGTCCCTTAGGTAGGTGAGAGGTCATCAGTGTTTATTTTATTACTATGCTTTATAGCATGTTACATCTATTTTTTTCTATGCATTATGTAGTGCACAGATAATAATAGTATACTTACAAACAAAATAATAGAGTATAACTTTTCTGCAGAATCAAATGACTAGGAAAGTAGTTACAGCAATGTTAAGAGTGCGAGATAGCAAACAAAACCTAGCTGAACTACATTCAGCTTCAATACTTTATTTAAAAAGTGATACTAGGAGAGAATTTGGGCTTTTCTATCACTCTAAAAGCCTTTAAAAGACACAATATGCTACAATTCTCTTGCATCTCATAATTATATAACACTTTCCCCCCAGACCTTCAAATAATTTTTAAAAAACCCAAAATGTCTAGCCTCCATAATGCTCCAATGACAAAACTTTTAAGAAGTCTACCCATAAATGAATTGTTTAAGTTAAATCTCAGAATTAAATGGCTTTACACCTAGGAATTCCTGCTAAGATTTTTTCATTTAATGGGTCAAATAGTTCTACTTTCAAATTTATTGGGTATTTTAAATCATGGTTAACCATGCCTATCATTTCAAACAAGAGGTTTGGCTGGCCATGATGCAGTTACTAACTTCTTAGCCAGAAAAGCAAAAAGCAGGATACTGTTACTATAAAACTTGCCTACACTTTTTGTTACAGTCCATCTTATATTCTAAGATTTAATTTGTACACGCATGCACATACATATACATACACGCGTATTTGTTATAAATTTGAAATTAACATGAGTTATAAAATATATGACCTTTAATTTTAAAAGTTGCAGGTAACATTTTAAAGGAGTACAGATTACCTAATAAATTTTGAATAAAGTTTCACTAAACATGCTGATAACATTCATAAATGTAGTTTAAATTAGGAAAGAATAGATAAAATTAAGTTTGGATATGCTGCACAATGCTGGTTCACAAATCTTTTTACTAACAAATAATTAGCTTCATAGAGAGATATTTCTGACTGATTAGATAAATCCAAATCAAAACATCTAAAATACAATTCCCTAGGTAACTGGCTATCAGTTTTATGTTTCCAATAACCACAGAAATTATACAAAATGTCACATGGTCAACAGACTCAAACTGGACATGAATTTCAATCAATATCAAATAAATACAAGATTACTGACAATTTATGTATAACGGATCCAATACTGGCATTGCCACAGATTTAATTAAACATAACCATATTGACTGACACAACAGAAGTATAGGCAGCCCAGTCAAGGAAATGTAATCTACTTGAAGTGATGGTCGAACAAATCTCATACCCCAAATTAAAATTAATGGCATTGCTGCAACTTGAAGAACACTAATTTATCCTGCTTAATTCCTTTGAAACGCAGCTTTCCCCCCATCTCTTTCTCTTTTTCTCAGCCTCTGGAGGGCATTTTTCCAGGATTATCAAAAAATGGTTTAAAGATCTAATAACTCCCTGACAGAAAATATACCCACAAAGAGAGGCCTCTTTCTTACCTGCAGACAAACAAGACATAGAAGGCACGAGAAATAAAAATTCTCTATGAGCCCACAGGTGTCTTTTCAGGGAATTTAACTGAGGGAGTTACCTAGGTTTATTCAATGTCTTCTTAAATTAAAAAAATCAGATTACAAGAAAATGCCAAAACAATCTATAGAATATGTAAGCTATTGATACGTTTACCTGTTTTTCTGTTTCTATGAAAACGTCTAAAGTATTAGGCTCAAATCATTACTTTCAAAATTTATGACTAAATCTCCCAAAGGATTTGAGTTTGCTGTTTCAATTTTTTCTGCTGTTTTAATTCAAACTATTTATTCATTATCCCAACACACTTGATCCTAGAGCAAAAGTCTCTTCAGTTCTATCATCACTTTATTAACTACTCTGTTGACCCTCTAAATGAAGTAAAATTGCTTCCTGGTATTATTCAAATGTTAACATTATTGAACATTAAAAATAATTTTTATACATTTTAGATAAAATGTGAGTACAAGTTTACTGCACAACTTTCCTTAAGTCCATTTCCTGCTCTCTTGAAAACTGTTTTCATATAAAGTTTAATTATCTTAGAGAGTTTTAAAAATAAAAAAGGACTGTACACTTACGTTAGAATTATTCTTATAGAAGACAAAATGTGAACTTAACACTTTTTCTTTTTTTTTCTCTTTTATTAAGTCTTTACCACTAACATATGTAGATGTAGATGTGACTCTGGAAGATCATTAATAGCCGATAATATGATCCAAATCCAGAATTAATTTAATGACCCAGTATTTCTATCATTTCTGAGACAAGTTCAATAACACAGCCACTTAAAACCAAAAAAAAAGTGACAAGTGGTATTTAACAACTATGATTAAAGGTACCTCTTAGATAACTGTTCTAAAAGAATATCTTTAAATGCATATATTATAGCAATTATACCTGTTTTCACAATAAATACTGAAGGAAACTACTGAAGTTATCTTGGCCAACAATGCTATTCACATTTTAACATTAACTACCAGGAAAAAATAGGTAACATCCTCAGTGACAAAAATCAACACAATGACCCTGTGCAAATTATATTTATTTGTAAATAAAATACTAATAAAAATGAAAACATTTTCAAAAAGTAAACTTACTGCACTGTGTTATATGCTATTAAGAGCAGGGTTTCTGATTTACGTAGGAGAGTGTTTAGGCTAGTGAATACATTTAGTAATTCAAGCATATTGAGCAAAGTGGTCTGCTCTCTGGACAAATGCGTAGACCCACGCTAAATCCGAAACTGCGCCTCAAATCACTGCTGACCCTAAAAATTACTTGATATTATGAACAGTGTTTTACAGTTGGCTGTACTGTCAATGGAATCATGAGAATTATTTTGCTATTTTTCTACTTTTATTAGTGGAGCTGATATGAAACAGTATGGTAACACACATCAGAAAGCCCTACTTTAGAAGCTACTCCATCTGAATTACTACAATTTAAGCAAATTACTCCAAGTAAAAAACAAAAGACACCTTTATTTAATTTCTATTAAAGACTTCGGGGGAAAGACATATTTGTTTCTTAAAGTGTACAGCTTTGTTTATGAAACTGTGACATAAAATTACCTTTATAGAAATAAATTTCTCAGTGACAGATGCCAGGTGGTGGGCACACAAGTAGTCACTAAAATTTTTAGCTTTGAGTAATAGGGGAGACCCTTCCTCCCCCAAAATACATCAGAAATATATCTACATGTAGAACAGCTCCTACAGAACACCTACTGAAGGCTGGCAGAAGACCTCCAACCTCCCAAAAGGCAAGAAACTCTCCACGTACCTGGGTAGGCCAAAAGAAAAAAAGAAAAAACAGAGACAAAAGAATAGGGACGGGACCTGCACCAGTGGGAGGGAGCTGTGCAGGAGGAAAGGTTTCCACACACACTAGAAGCCCCTTTGCGGGGCGGAGACTGTGGGTGGCGGAGGGGGGAAGCTTCAGAGCCACTGAGGAGAGAGCAGTAACAGTGGTGCGGAGGGCAAAGCAGAGAGATTCCCGCACAGAGGATCGGTGCTGACCAGCACTCAGCAGCCTGAGAGGCTTGTCTGCTCACCCGCCAGGGCAGGCGGGGGCTGAGAGCTGAGGCTCGGGCTTCAGAGGTCAGATCCCAGGGAGAGGACCAGGGTTGGCTGCAGGAACACAGCCTGAAGGGGGCTAGTGTGCCACAGCTAGTCGGGAAGGAGTCTGGGAAAAACTCTAGAACTGCCTAAGAGGCAAGAGACCATCGTTTGGGGTGCGCAAGGAGAGGGGATTCAGAGCACCGCCTAAATGAGCTCCAGACAAGGGCGTGAGCCGCGGCTATAAGCTAGGACACCAGAGATGGGCATGAAATGCTAAGGCTGCTGCTGCAGCCACCAAAAAGCCTGTGTACAAGCACAGGTCACTATCCACACCTCCCCTCCCGGAAGCCTGTGCAGCCCGCCACTGCCAGCGTCCCGTGACCCAGGGACAACTTCCCTGGGAGAATACACAGTGCGCCTCAGGCTGTTGCAACTTCACTCTGGCCTCTGCCTCTGCAGGCTCACCCCACATTCCATACCCTGCCCAAGTGAGCCAGAGCCCCCTAATGAGCTGCTGCTTTAACCCTGTCCTGTCTGGGCAAAGAACAGAAGCCCTCAGGCAACCTACATGCAGACGTGGGGCCAAATCCAAAGCTGAATCCCAGGAGCTGTGCAAACAAAGAGAAAGGGAAATTTCTCCCAGCAGTTTCAGGAGCAGCAGATTAAATCTCCACAATCAACTTCATGTATCCTGCATCTGTGGAATGCCTGAATAGACAAAGAATCATCCCAAAATTGAGGCGGTGGACTTTGGAGCAACTGTAGACTTGGGGTTTGCTTTCTACATCTAATTTGTTTCTGGTTTTATGTTTATCTTAGTTTAGTATTTAGAGTTTATTATCAATGGTAGATGTGTTTACTGATTTGATTGCTCTCTTCCTTTTTTTTAATATATAGATACATATTTTTTCCTTTTTCTCTTTCTGTGAGTGTGTATGTGTATGCTTCTTTGTGTGATATTGTCTGTATAGCTTTACTTTTACTATTTATCTTAGGGTTCTGTCTGTCTGTTTTATTGTTTTTTCTTTTTTTTTTTAGTATAGTCTTTAGCACTTGTTATCATTGGTGGATTTGTTTTTTGGTTTGGTTGCTCTGTTCTTTCTTCTTTCTAATTTTTTACCTCTTAATTATTTTTTATTTTAATAACTTTATTTTATTTTATTTTACCCCTCCCTCCCTCCCTCCCTCCCTTTTTTCTACCTTTTCCCCTGAGCTGTGTGGCTGAAAGGCTCTTGGTGCTCCGGCTGGGTGTCAAGCCTGTGCCTCTGAGGTGGGAGACCCGAGTTTAGGACACTGGTCCACCAGAGACCTCCCAGCTCCATGAAATATCAAACGGCAAAAGCTCTCCCAAAGATCTCCATCTCAACACTAAGACCCAGCTCCACTCAACGACCAGCAAGCCACAGTGCTGTACACTCTATGCCAAACAACTAGCAAGACAGGAACATAACCCAACCCATTAGCAGACAGGCTGCCTAAAATCATAATAAGGTCACAGACACCCCAAAAAAACCCCACCAGACAGACAAGATCCAGCCTCATCCACCAGAAAACAGGCACTAGACTCCTCCACCAGGAAGTCTACACAATCCACTGAACCAACTTTACTCACTGGGGGCAGACACCAAATACAACAGGAACTACGAACCTGCAGCCTGCAAAAAGGAGACCCCAAACACAGTAAGTTAAGAAAAATGAGAAGGCAGACAAACACACAGCACATGAAGGAGCAAGGTAAAAACCCACCAGACCAAACAAATGAGGAAACAGGCAGTCTACCTGAAAAAGAATTCAGAGTAATGACAGTAAAGATGATCCAAACTCTTGGAAACAGAATGGAGAAAATATAAGAATTGTTTCACAAGGACCTAGAAGAACTAAAGAGCAAACAAACAATGATGAACAACACAATAAATGAAATTAAAAATTCTCTAGAAGGAATCAATAGCAGATTAACTGAGGCAAAAGAAAGGGTAAGTGACCTGGAAGATAAAATAGTGGAAATAACTACCACAGAGCAGAATAAAGAAAAAAGAATGAAAAGAATTGAGGAGAGTCTTAGAGACCTCTGGGACAACAGTAAACGCACCAACATTCGAAATAAAGGGGTCGCAGAACAAGAAGAGAAAAAGAAAGGGACTGAGAAAATTATAGTTGAAAACATCCCTAATATGGAAAAGGAAATAGTTAATCAAGTCCAGGAAGTACAGAGAGTCCCATACAGGATAAATCCAAGGAGAAACACACCAAGACACATATTAATCAAACTATCAAAAATTAAATACAAAGAAAAAATATTAAAAGCAGCAAGGGAAGAGCAATAAATAACATACAAGGAAATCCCCATAAGGTTAAAAGCTGATCTTTCAGCAGAAACTCTGCAAGCCAGAAAGGAGTGGCAGGACATATTTAAAGTGGTGAAAGGGAAAAACCTGCAACCAAGATTACTCCACCCAGCAAGGATCTCATTCAGATTTGATGGAGAAATCAAAAGCTTTACAGACAAGCAAAAGCTAAGAGAATTCAGCACCACCAAACCAGCTTTACAACAAATGCTAAAGGAACTTCTCTAGGCAGGAAACACAACAGAAGGAAAAGACCTATAATAACAAACCCAAAACAATTAAGAAAATGGTAATAGGAACATACATATCGATAATTACCTTAATAGTAAGTGGATAAATGCTGCCACCAAAAGACAGAGACTGGCTAATAGATATTAAAAACAAAACCCATATATATGCTGTCTACTAGAGACCCACTTCAGATCTAGGGACACATACAGACTGAAAGTGAGGGGATGGAAAAAGATATTCCATGTAAATGGAAATCAAAAGAAAGCTGGAGTAGCAATTCTCATATCAGAACAAACAGACTTTAAAATAAAGACTATTACAAGAGACAAAGAAGGACACTACATAATGATCAAGGGATCAATCCAAGAAGAAGATATAACAACTGTAAATATTTATGCTCCCAACATAGGAGCATCTCAATACATGAGGCAAATGCTAACAGCCATAAAAGGGGAAATCAACAGCAACACATTCATAGTAGGGGACTTTAACACCCCACTTTCACCAATGGACAGATCATCCAAAAGGAAATACATAAGGAAACAGAAGCTTTAAATGATACATTAAACAAGATGGACTTAACGGATATTTATAGGACATTCCATCCACAAACAACAGAACACACTTTCTTCTCAAGTGCTCATGGAACATTCTCCAGGATAGATCATATCTCGGGTCACAAACCAAGCCTTGGTAAATTTAAGAAAATTGAAATCGTTATCAAGTATCTTTTCCGACCACAACGCTATGAGACTAGATACAAATGACAGGAAAGGATGTGTAAATAATACAAACACATAGAGGCTAAACAATACACTACTTAATAACCAAGAGATCACTAAAGAAATCAAACAGGAAATCAGAAAATACCTAGAAACAAATGACAATGAAAAGACGATGACCCAAAACCTATGGGATGCAGCAAAAGCAGCAGTTCTAAGAGGGAACTTTATAGCCATACAATCCTACCTCAAGAAACAAGAAACATCTCAAACAAACAACCTAACCTTATACTTAAAGCAATTAGAGAAAGTAGAACAAAAAACCCCCTAAGTTAGCAGAAGGCAAGAAATCATAAAGATCAGAGCAGAAATAAATGAAATAGAAACAAAGAAAACAATAGCAAACATCAATAAAACTAAAAGCTGGTTCTTTGAGAAGATAAACAAAATTGATAAACCATTAGCCAGACTCATCAAGAAAAAAGGGGAGAAGACTCAAATCAATAGAATTAGAAATAAAAAAGAAGTAACAACTGACACTGCAAACATACAAAGCATCTTAAGAGACTACTACAAGCAACTATATGCCTTAAAATGGACAACCTGGAAGACATGGACAAATTCTTAGAAAAGCACAACCTTCTGAGACTGAACCAGGAAGAAATAGAAAATATAAACAGCCAATCACAAGCACTGAAATTGAGACTGTGATTAAAAATCTCCCAACAAACAAAAGCCCAGGACCAGATGGCTTCACAGGTGAATTCTATCGAACATTTAGAGAAGGGGTAACACCTATCCTTCTCAAACTCTTCCAAATTAAAGCAGAGGGAGGAACACTCCCAAACTCATGCTGGAGGCCACCATCACCCTGATACCAAAACCAGACAACAATGTCACAAAGAAAGAAAACTACAGGCCAATATCGCTGATGAACATAGATGTAAACATCCTCAACAAAATACTAGCAAACAGAATCTAACAGCACATTAAAAGGATCATACACCATGATCAAGTGGGGTTTATCCAAGGAATGCAAGGATTCTTCAATATACGCAAATCAATCAATGTGATACACCATATTAGCAAATTGAAGGAGAAAAACCATATGATTCCAATAGATGCAGAAAAAGCTTTCGACAAAATTCAGCACCCATTTATGATAAAAACCCTCCAGAAAGTAGGCATAGAAGGAACTTACCTGAACATAATAAAGGCCATATATGACAAACCCACAGCCAACATCATTCTCAATGGTGAAAAACTGAAACCATTTATTTCCACTAAGATCAGGAACAAGACAAGGTTGCCCACTGTCACCACTATTATTCAACATAGTTTTGGAAGTTTTAGCCACAGCAATCAGAGAATAAAAAGAAATAAAAGGAATCCAAACTGGAAAAGAAGTAAAGCTGTCACTGTTTGCAGATGACATGATACTATACATAGAGAATCCTAAAGACGCTACCAGAAAACTACTTGAGCTAATCAATGAATTTGGTAAAGTAGCAGCATACAAAATTAATGCACAGAAATCTCTTGCATTCCTATACATTAATAATGAAAAATCTGAAAGTGAAATTAAGAAAACACTCCCATTTACCACTGCAACAAAAAGAATAAAATACCTAGGAATAAACCTAACTAAGGAGACAAAAGATCTGTATGCAGAAAACTATAAGACGCTGATGAAAGAAATTAAAGATGACACAAACAGATGGAGAGATATACCATGTTCTTGGATAGGACAAATCAACATTGTGAAAATAACTCTACTACCCAAAGCAATCTACAGATTCAATGCAATCCCTATCAAACTATCAATGGCATTTTTCACAGAACTAGAACAAAAAATTTCACAATTAGTATAGAGACACAACAGACCCTGAATAGCCAAAGCAGTCTTGAAGGAAAAAAATGGGGCTGGAGGAATCAGACTCCCTGACTTCAGACTATACTACAGAGCTACAGTAATCAAGACAGTATGGTACTGGCACAAAAACAGAAATATAGATCAATGGAACACGGTAGAAAGCCCAGAGAAAACCCACTCACATATGGTCACCTTATTTTTGATAAAGGAGGCAAGAATATACAATGGAGAAAAGACAGCCTCTTCAGTAAGTGGTGCTGGGAAAACTGGACAGCTACATGTAAAAGAATGAAATTAGAACACTTCCTAACACCACACACAAAAACTAACTCAAAATGGACTAAAGATCTAAATGTAAGGCAGACACTATAAAACTCTTAGAGAAAAACACAGGCAGAACACTCCATGACATAAATCACAGCAAGATCCTTTCTGACACACCTCCTAGAGAAATGGAAATAAAAACAAAAATAAACAAATGGGACCTAATGAGACTTAAAAGCTTTTGCACAGCAAAGGAAACCATAAACAAGATGAAAAGACAACCCTCAGAATGGAAGAAAATATTTGCAAACGAAGCAATGGACAAGGGATTAATCTCCAAAATATACAAGCAGCTCATGCAGCTCAGTATCAAAAAAACAAACAACCCAATCCAAAAATGGGCAGAAGACCTAAACAGACATTTCTCCAAAGAAGATATACAGATGGCCAACAAACACATGAAAGGATGCTCAACATCACTAATCATTAGAGAAATGCAAATCAAAACTACAATGAGGTATCACCTCACACCTGTCAGAATGGCCATCATCAAAAAATCTACAAACAATAAATGCTGGAGAAGCTGTGGTGAAAAAGGAACCCTGTTGCACTGTTGGTGGGAATGTCAATTGATACAGCCACTATGGAGAACAGTATGGAGGTTCCTTAAAAAACTAAAAATAGAACTACCGTATGACCCAGCAATCCCACCACTGGGTATATACCCTGAGAAAACGATAATTCAGAAAGAGTCATCTACCACAATGTTCACTGCAGCTCTATTTAAAACAGCTAGAACGTGGAAGCAACCTAAGTGTCCATCGACAGGTGAATGGATAAAGATGTGGTACATATATACAATGGAATATTAGCCATAAGAAGAAACGAAATTGAGTTATTTGTAGTGAGGTGGATGGACCTAGAGTCTGTCATAGAGAGTGAAGTTAGTCAGAAAGAGAAAAACAAATACTGTATGCTAACACATATATATGGAATCTAAAAACACACACAAAAAGGTTCTGAAAAACCTAGGGGCAGGACAGGAATAAAGATGCAGATGTAGAGAATGGACTTGAGGACACGGGGCAGGGGAAGGGTAAACTGGGAGGAAGTGAGAGAGTGGCATGGACATATACTACCAAATGTAAAATGGATAGCCAGTAGGAAGCAGCCACATAGCACAGGGAGATCAGCTCGATGCTTTGTGACCACCTAGAGGGGTGGGATAGGACGGGTGGGAGGGAGACCCAAGAAGAAGGGGATATGGGGATATATGTATACATATAGCTGATTCACTTTGTTTTAAAGCAGAAACTAACACACCATTGTAAAGCAATTATACTCCAATAAAGATGTTTAAAAAAATTTTTTTTAGCTTTGCTGCATGTTTAAACATTTTCATTAACAAAATGTTGAGAAAAAAATTGGAAAAAACACTGACTCATATCTACACAGCAGCACATCACAATTACATCTTTACTATATTTTATATACAAGGATATTGTGTGCATAAATGTGTGTGCATATATATAGGTATAATGTGAAGTTTGAAAATAAATTGAGGAAAAGTATTAAAGTATAATTTATAGTTCCACAATTCTATTTTATTGGAGCTTTACCTAATCTTGTTATTGCTTGTTCATTTCATGATGACTGAAACTCAGTTCCCCAAATACTTCATTAAATGTTCCCTCCTTTTTGAAAACTTTTCTGGATTATTTTTCATGCAGTCATTCATGCTCAATGACTGCAAAATGGTAGGATAGTAGGATGGAGTCTCACTTTTCCCTGATCAAGTCTTAACATAATCCATAATGCACTTTTAAGAGTCAATCTTATATACACTGTCAACCATTTTCTAAGAAAAAGTCAGTCAAAAGACTATTCTTGGGGGAAGAAAGATGAAGATATTAATAAATATTAAAAAAAATAATCCTTTGGTGACTCACTGCTCAAGTCCCCATATCAACTTTTGGCTCATAATGGAGGACTGAACGTACATGTTTCTCTCTTCCCCTTCCTGACTTCTTACAACGATAGTAAAAGGGTGGGGAGTGACTAATTACATCGATGATAAACAGGAATGCTGGGAGATGTTACAAACATGAAAACTATAAAGCACGGGGTTTTCAATTGCTCTATCACTCATGACAGTAAGGGGCAGGGAAGAATAAAATGGGTCTGCTTAAACAAAGGATGGTAACAATAGTAATAATGATGACAGCTAACATTTTCTGAGCAGTAAGTTAAGTGGTGGGCACTATTTTATGTATGTTACATGTATTAGTTAATTTAATTCTCTCACCAAAATCATGATTGTATTATTATTTTCCTCATTGTAAAAAAGAAACTGAGGCACAAAAAACTTAACAGAACTAAAGTCACACATCTAGTAATTGATCTTACCAAGATAGACAAGAGTCCATACTCAACCCCTTTGCTATACTGGATGTCCCTGATTTACACCCAGAATTACCCAGAGGTTGTCAGAGTGCAGTTGCTTAGCTACTGCTGAGTCAGGTAGTATAAGGGATGCCGCACATTGGCCACACTGGCCAAAGTCCTCTGTCATCTTTCTGACGCCACACAGCATTTCGTGATTCCTTGAATAGCAGATTTCTTATCATCAAATGAAAGGGCAAGGTATTACATTATATTTACTTATTTGTTACAAATATCATGGATAATGGAGATTTTTGTGGTTATATTGTTTGATAAATCTAAAGATAGAGCTTATTTACTGTAAACATAAATTTAAGAAATTAAGATGAAAAGTCTCTGAATCCAACTTTAGCAATTTAATAACAACCCAACTCATTCTTTCACTGTTCAGTAGGCAGTTGATCCTCATTTATTCATGGATTTTATATTTGAATTCACCTACTCCTCAAAATACATTTATAAACCCCAAATCAATACTAGCAGTGCTTCTGCAGTCATACAAGGCATGTGTACAGTGGCAAAAATTTTTAGTTTCAGCTAAGGTAGAACAAGACAAAACTTGCTTCAAGACTTCCCTGGTGGCACAGTGGTTAAGAATCCGCCATGCCCATGCAAACCCTAGTCCGGGAAGATCCGACGCGCTGCGGAGCAACTAAGCTTGTGCGCCACAACTACTGAAGCCCGCAGGCCTAGAGCCCGCGCTCTGCAACAAGAGAAGCCACCACAAAGAGAAACATGCGCACCGTGACAAACAGTAGCCCCCGCTCGCCTCAACTAGAGAAAGTCCGTGCGCAGCAACGAAGACCCAACACAGCCGTAAATAAATAAATAAATAAATAAATAATAAAAACTCTGCCTTCTTGTTTCAGCTCTCATACTGTAAACAAGTCCTCTTTTCATGGTCTATTTAGTACCACGTTTTTCCCATTTTTTGTGCTTTTTGTGGGTGACTTGCTGTTTGGAATGGCCCCTGAAGCATAGTGCTGAAGTGCTGTCTAGTGTCTGTCCCAAAATGCAAGAAGGCTCTGATGTGCCCTAAGAAAATATATGTGTTACATAAGCTCTCTCCAGTCCTGAGTTATAGTGCTGTTGGCCACCGGTTCAATGTTAATAAATTAACAGTATATATTAGATAAGGTATCTTTAAACAAAAACATAAAGTTATGCCTTCATCTGTTGACGAAAAGGTAACCAGAGGCTCGCAGGCAACTAATCCTGTATTTCCTTTAGACACAATGGTCCAATATTCACTAATTCAGTCTTTGTGGCAACACTAAAGAACATAACCACTGCAAATAGTGAGAACTGACTGAATTTTTTTCCTACCACCTGATAAGTCTTCTTGAAATGGATCGAGCTAGCAAAATTAATCTTATTTTCAAGACAATCTTAATGAAAAGGTTAAATTTCATAACCATCAGATAACTATTAAATATTCATTTAAAAAGTACTCCATAATTCCTAGATTTATAGTATATTTACCATAACAAACATTAATCAGAGGATATCACATTCCCACTTAAGTTCTAATATTATTAAGACATCTTACTGTGTTTTACAACTGTACATGTTTTACAATTTCCAAAATGATACACACATTATTTTATTTTTACAGAAGTTGTGAGTGAGACAGGGCAGTTTTTTCCCTTAACAAAACAACTGATCAAAAGAGAAAAACTAGTGGTTTCATTTATAAGGAAGACCTAGGTCATGGATTCTCAGGACCGTTACTCTGAACCTGCAGGTATACTTAGAAATCATTTAAGTTAAAAAAACAAAATCCAAAAACATTTTCCAACCTACATATGATCCTTGAAAAAGATGAAGTACAAACTAACAGAAACAGAGAGTCTACAAGAATATTAAGAAATCCATCGCTTCAAAACACTCCTAAATTTAAAACAAAACAAACAAAAAACCACTACTAAATTACTTTACTTGGTTCCATGACCACAGCTGTTAATGGATAAGCACATCTAAAAAGAAAAATTGTTAACTAGGGGGTGGTAGGGGTTTGCAATTATGTGAATAATTAATTTTTAAAACCTGAATAAGGACAGAAAAATGTAATTTAAATGAATACATAATTTCAAGAGGGAGAACAATACTCCACTGGGATTAATATTTTGTTTGCCAGTAAATACCACAATCTCAACTAATCTCATGTTTTTTAATTCCAACTATATTATTATATATGCAAGTCCACAGAGTGGTATATTGCTGTAGCAATGATCTACTCCATTATTTTTGTACCTGTTAAACCATCTTTCCTGAAATTACTGCTTTTTATGCACAGTAGTCTATAAAATTATTGACAAAGTATACAATAACCCTTTTATTAGTTTCAAATGCTTATACATTAAAATACTGAGACATTTCCAAATAAAACCTTATGAAACAGGAAGGATAAAATTCCCCCTTTCTTTTCCATCTTTTATCAATCTCTGAATCTAAAAATTTAATTAGAATTGTAATCTACCCAGTCAGCTACAACCACATCATTGGATTTTATACTCACATCAAGGAGTTCCTGGATATGTTAAGGTGAATTTAAAGTTTTCTACTTCCTATGACTACCTAATATTTTTTTCTTGTGCATTACATATGTAACCTACTTCTAACTGTTCACCTTCTTTCTCTTAGCGTTATATGAAAACTGGTTTCAACATTTCTCTGAATCTACTGTAAGGCTTTTATTTGATCTTAGATAACAGAAACAAACAGAATTCAGTAACGTTTGCTCAGCAGATGGAAAGGTGGTAGTGGCAGTGTTGAAAGATTTATGAAATAAGGAGTAAGAGGACAATAATCTGGTTTTAGTACATGAGGACTTACGATCATAATCTTATCAACAATTAAGGGTTGAACTGTGTTTCCCCCCAACCCCTGGCAAAAGATATGCTGAAGTCCTAACCTACAGTACTTCAAAATGTGACCATATTTAGAAACAGAGTCATTGCAGAAGTAATTAGTTAAGGTGAAGTCATATTGGAGAAAGGTGGATCCTTAATCCAAATGGCTTCTATCATTTTAAGAAAAGAGATACAGAGACACTCAAGGAGAAGCTGGCCATGTGATAGTGGAAGCAGAAACTGGAATGATGCATCTACAAAGCCAAGGAATGCCAAGGACTGCCTGAAAACACTAGAGACTAGATGAAACAAGGAAAGAGTCTCTCCTACAGGTTTCAGAGGGGACCATGGTCCTGCCTACATCTTGTTTTCAAGAATTTCTAGTCTCTACAACTGTTAGATAATAAATTTGTGTTTAAAGCCACCACAGTTTGTGGTACTTTGTTACAGCAGTCCAAAGAAACTAATATATCAACCTTTCGAAAAAAACTACCAGTAAATAGACTTAAAAAAAAGTCACTGTACATTGTGCCCTCCAATGAAAATAAATGTTGATATAATTACAAATGAAGCCCCCCACTCCTGAAAGTTCTGTAGTTACTATTATTCCTTCAAAATGTGAAATGAAAATAAAATCCATGTTGTGCTTTCCAAAGTAACAAACTGAAACAAGAAGCTAAAAAGGCCACTGTGGGACTTCCCTCGTGGTACAGTAGATAAGAATCTGCCTGCCAATGCAGGAGACATGGGTTCAATCCCTGGTGTGGAAAGATCCCACATGCTGCGGAGCAACTAAGCCCATGTGCCACAACTACTGAAGCCCGAGTGCCTAGAGCTCGTGCTCTGCAACAAGAGAGGCCACCAAAATGAGAAGCCCACACACCTCAACGAAAAGCAGCCCCCGCTCGCCACAACTAGAGAAAGCCTGCATGCAGCAACGAAGACCCAACACAGCCAAAATTAAATAAAATTAAACCTTTAAAAAAATAAAAAACAAAATAAAAAAACAAAAAAATAAAAAACAAAATAAAATGCACAGTGCATTTTGAAAGTTTGAAAGTATATATATAATGTAGGGAGGAAAAAGAGATTAATGCAAAGTTAATATGTTTCTGAGTGACATTTATGGGCAGCAAATTTTGAGCACTATCTGAACATGCTCCAATGATTTAATGTCTGTCAACTAAGAATTTCACGAACCCACATTCTCATAAATTTTAGAGCTGGAAAGAAACTTCAGAGTTTTAGTATTTTCAACTTCCTCATTTTACAATGAAAAATCTGAGTCCTGAGAACGTAGATCTCTCCTGCTCTTAGCCCAGATAATCAATTATCAGGAAAATGATTCTCCCCTACACAAAAAGCATGAGCTTTTCTAGATCCTCCAGATACTGGGGAAAAAAAAATTATATATGTCATACTACTACCCTACGTCCATTTATTGATATTACTATTGTATCAAATCAAAGATGAAGAATCCTAGCAGAAGGGAAAACCAGAATGAAAAAGCCCTAACTCCTGCAATTAAAATCATTTCCTTCTTCAAGCTCTTCAGAACCTGCTTATTAAAAGGTCTAATAAAAGAACGAACATAAGAAATTGAAACAAAATACAGAGCTGTCAGCAAGTAAGAAGGACACACAGTTTTTAACTACCTACACTCCCCTGGGTCCTCCGGCACAAAAGCTAATAATGAATAGATCATCTACACTGAAATATGTATATGTGTATATAGGTATACACACATGCACACACACACACACCACCCCAATAGATATATAGTACAAAAACTGTGTCTTCCTATAGGTCAAACATATATATGTATACGTAAAAATATTAACCACATGTGTAAACATGGGTGCTTGTGTGTTTATGTATGCATGTACATTACCAGTATATAGTCCTCCAAGAGGGACAGAATCTTTAAATATAAACACTGTTCTTTAGGTTTTACTGGCATAAAGTACTACTGTAATATAACCTTTTTTATTAGTTATTTAAGAATATTCATTTTAGAAGAGATAGCCAACCAAGTACCAAAAGCAAAGCAAATGAAAGTCCAACAGGCATGAATGAAACCAAAGCAAAGCCACTTTGGCAGTCTCATTATAAACAAAATTAACTAGGGTGATCTTTGAGGTAGAAAGAGAAAACAGAAAGTAAAGATACTGTTGAAAGGAAATGGAGAAAAAAAGTAAACCAAGCTCGCAAGCTGGAAGATGATGACTGACAACACGAGGGATGGGATTTCTGTAACCAAGAAAATCTGCCGTCAGTAGGACTCAGTCCCTCAGGTCAATAGCTCTCTTTAGAAAGGCAGCCTAAATCCCCTATTCTCTGGCTATCAAAGCCCTCTTTTTAGTTGGGAGTTGAAAGATAAGGCAGGCTGAAGGAGCATTCTGGATCTAAGTATTATTTAAACAAGAGATTTTTTTAAAACCTTTTATTTACCACTTTTCAAATAAGCAACATATGAAAGGAGTACTTCTACACAAATTAGATCAGGGAAGAACCCAGAACTATGACAGATTAATCAAATTTAGAATCAGTCACATTTATCAAAATGGTAGTATACATACAAACTATCTCCCCTTGGAGAAAACTGCCCAAGCTGCAGAATTTATGGTCTTGTCTTAGAAGAAAAACTGTTGTCTTAGTACAAGAGAGACTCATACTTGGTCCCCAACCCTATGCCCCCAACTCATCCTCCAGGGTCCCAACCTCAGATGTACCCAACTCTAAACTTTCATTTCTGAGCTCGCCTCACTGGCCCTGCCCTTGTCCTAGTGGCCCCTCTTAGGCCTCAGACTTTACCTGCACACTTTTGTAATCTCTGGAGAGTCCTGGCCACTGTCCTGCTTTAATCTGGGCTCCCAGTCCTATGCTTCGTCCAGATTTCCCAAACCCTTTGGCCCTCCTTCAGGCTTTACACTCTTTTTCCCTGTCCCATCCTCAGCTCCAGGCTTTCCTATAATCCAGGTTCCATCTCTGGTCCAATTCTGTCCTCTACCCTTGAGCTCTCTTTTAAATCAGACCCAGGTGCTGCTTACCCTCTCCCCTCATCTTCTTGTTAACTAGGGTGATACAGTCCTCAGATGGGATCCAAACTGCTAGTCCCAAACACACCTATTCTCTGAACTGTTCTGGCATTTCCAGGCCTCTAACACAAAGAAACTTCTTTCTCTCTGGGTCCCTGATTCTTCCAACCTTTTATAAATCTCTCTAAATTATTAAATAAACATTTCAAGTGTCAAGCCCTTTCCATTTAAAAAAGAAAACAGTTTTTAAAAAATCTCTTTACTTCATTTTCCTCTGCAGCTACTGGCCTCAGTCCCCCTCCTCTCCTCCTTAACCACACTTCTTAAAAGAGTTGACTCATCAGGCATCTCCATTCCTCCCTTCCCAGTCACTTTTCACACCACTCCAATTTGTCTTCACTTCCACTCATCTACAAAAACAATTTTGTTAACGTCACCTCCAAGAGGCCAAATCCACAAAATATTATTAAACCTTCAACTTACTTGACTTTTATGCACTCTTGAAATACTATCTTCCTTAGGTTCCCTTGACATACTTATATTCTTCTTGTTTTCTTCCTACCTCTCAGGCCAGTCCTTTTCAGTCCTATGTGCTAATGTAGTCTCCTCTAATCAATCATTTAAAGATGACATTCCTCAGAACCTTTCCCCCCCTTTTAATCTTCTCAGTTTACATTCACCTAAGTGAACCTACCCATACCAATTGCAATCTATATACCTAAAATTCTCAAATAATTATTTCCAGCCCAGACTGCTTCTCTGAACTAGACTAGCAGCATTCCATTCCCATTGAATGTCCCTCATATAACTCAAACTCAGTATGTTCAGAAATAAACTTAGAATATTCCCAACTCAGCCCACCATAGCCACTGAAAACAAAAACCATTGAAAACAAAAACAAAATCTCCTTCCCCACTTTGGTCTTTATACAAAATTTCCCATCCCAGGATATGACACCACATCCACTTGACTGCTTACGTCTGGAAGATGGGAGTCTTCTCTAACATCCCATCTTCTTTACCATCCACATCTTTTCAATCACTAGATTCTGTCCATCCTTCTGGCCTATCTCTTACATGTATCCTCTTCTTTCCACTCCCACCACCACCACCACCATCATCTCCCTCCTGGACTACGGGAAGTTCACTGATCTCTCAGCATCCTCTCTTCCTCTCCCTTCTGCAACAGACTGTATTTTCCAAAAATGACCACATCAATTCTGTGGTCCAAATGCTTTTTCCAGAACCTTGCCATTCCCCATTAAGAGGTATGGTTTCTTCCTCTTTTCTTGAATTTGGGTGGGATTTTGAGACCACCTTGATGAGCAGAATGCAGAAGTAATGCTGTATGACTTCCAAGACTAGGTCAGAAAAGGCAATGTAGTTTCTATCTAGTTCTCTCTCTCCCTGTCTTTCTCTCTCTGAGAATGCTTGCCCTTGAAACTCAGCCATTATGTTTTAAGGAAACCCAGGCCACATGGAGAAGCCACACTCCAACACCCTCCGCCCATCGCTTACTCTGCAGGCAGTTAGCTGCTACGTTATACGGAAATTTAAGCAGCCTATGGAGAGGCCTATGTGGTGAAGAACTAAGGCCTCCTGCCAACAGCTATATGAGTGAGCCATCTTGAAAATGGATCCTCCAATCTAATCAAGCCTGCAGATAACTTCAGCCTGCTGATACCCTGACTGCAACTTCATGGAAGATCTTTAACCAGAATCACTCAGCTAATCCTCTCCAAATTCCTGACTCACAGAAAGTATAATAATGTTTGCTATTTTAACCACTGAGTTGTGGGGTAATTTATTAAGCAGCAATAGATAGCTAACAAAACCTCTATGGCATCTATCATAACAGTTAGTATTTTTCCTTTGTTGCACTTAATATATTTGCAATTAAAAAAATTAATATATATGTCTTCCTGACTAAAAAAGGAAGAAGCATATGGACAAAGGCTGACTTGTTCACTATTATATTCTCAACACCAAGTAATGTCTGATACATAGTAGGGACGCCAGAAACATTCAATGTGAGAAATGTCAATGTTTACCAATATCTCTAAATTCATGACTACAAATGTGTTATTAGATAATAATAAAACTTTAGTCTAAAGTATGACATCATCAAATGGCTTAACACCTTAATTCAAAACATAGATGTTCATTACATATATATGTATATAAAATGACAGATATAGGGGTATGTATGTGTGTTCAACAAATTGTTAGTGTTCATGGAATATACTGCATTTTTTTACTAATCAGATCTTCCAAACTGGCTTCAGGCATAACAAAGAGAGTACTTCGTTGTTAAATGTTAAACCTCTGTGCGCTTACCTGACGATGTGCAGTTGTGTAGATAAACGACTTAAAATCAGTTACACACACATAAACATGAATCCATGAGAGTGCACGCACTTGTGCGTGTGTATGTATACAGACACACACACCTCCCCCCACCCCAACCATGTTTGTTTGTTTTTAAAAAGCTAGTAAAGTACCTAATTATACAGCAAACTACCTAGGAAATAATGTTAATCATCAGAGAACACTGATTCAAATGATAACTATAACTGACAAACATCTTGGCTCTCTATCAACTCAATAAGACAAAATAAAATATTTGCCTGGCATGTTTGAAAATTCCTAGCATACCCTATATATGTAATAGATTTGTTAAAAACCAATCTAACTGGTGTTGTTAATCTAATAAGGATTGCCAGACAACAAAGGAATACACATACTATTAAAAATTATCATTCTTGGCAAGGGACAAAACGAATCTGTAGCTAGTGACCAATCACACTGCTTTCTCTCAAAAGAAGACAATAATTAATTTTCCCCCTCCCACCTAATAACTGAGTCCGCTACCTCACAGTGGAACAAAACAGATCTGCCCTTACACATAAAATGAAAGTCTAATTCTGAAAACACTAAAGTGACAGGAAAACATGATGTATTCTATGGAGTCCACTTTGCCTAATAAGCCTCACTCAGGGAATTTAAGAACAAATAAATACAAACCATTGTTCATAATGTGCAATTAAATAATTGGAAAAAATGTTACAGTCAATCTTTACCATTTGTTCTTCCTAAAAGCAGCTAAAAGGAAGATACACGGCTCATTCGCTTCAAAAGCTAAAATAAAACAATAAATAATGTTATGATCCAATTTTTATAACACTACTTGCCAAAGGATCTCAGTGATTAAACTGTTACAGATCACACAAAGCTGGCATTAAGATGAAAGCTGAAGAATGGAAGAACATTACCTGGCAACTAATATAATTAGAAATGATGATTCTATATCATGGTTCCTTTGCAGCTACTGGGTTATCTTTCTAAAAGAAAATTTTGCTTGAGGAGCACTAGAAAGAACAATGGACTGGAGCCTGGCGATCTGGACTTCTGTTCTGGCTCTGATCAAAAATGAGTCAATACCTCATGGCCAAGTCACCAAATCACTCTTTGATTTTACTAACAACATTAGGGGCTAACAGTAAATAAGTCCACAAAGGCCCTGTGTTTTATGATGTGCAGTTGAAGTAATAAGTTTTCAGTAGTAAGTTTTAACACAGGGCACTCACTAATAAAGAAATCAGTAGGTTCATTTTTGCAGAGGCACCCAAGGCACACATAAAAGTCTGAGACAGATTTGAATACTGCCAATAAGCACATCCATGTAAGAGTAAAATGCAAAAATAAGAGAATATAACAAAAACTACAAGCAGGAGGTACATGTTCTTCTATAACATCGTACTTCTTTTTATCAGAAAGAGTTTCTTTTCCCCTAAACAGGTTTTAAGAGTCACAGGCTGTTTCAGCTGTTCTTAACTCCCACTAGAAAACACTATTTATCCAAACGGAGAAAAAGGAAAAGTATAACATGATATTGAGAAAAATTCTACTAGCTACTGTTTTCCTTTTATATCTAACTGTGAAAATCAAGTTCACATGTAACTTCTGAATCCATTCTTGGGAACCACGAAACAATTATCAAAATCTAACTAAACACCAATCCTAACAGAATTTTTACACCATAGTGAGGAAAATTTTCAATCTGACAGGAATAGTAAAAACCTGCATAGTTCCTGCACATGATCTCCCTTTTAGTAGTAATAGCAGGAACCTACTATAACTGAGGAGCACACAAAAAGATTTAGGGCAGGCAGGCACACCTGGAAATACATGAACATTCCTTTGAATTCTTCTACAACCAATAATATCAACCACTACTCTTATTTTAAAAAGAAATCAGCTAAAAGCAACCACCTCAAAAACTAACCCTTCAATGTTATAAAGGATAGGACAAACAAGAAACAGTACAATAACATGTTAGTAACCAGCTCTAAGACACCGGAAATTGACCCTACTACTGATTTCTTTGAAAATAAGAACTACATAGGACTTCCCTGGTGGCGTAGTGGTTAAGAATCTGCCTGCCAATGCAGGGGACACGGGTTCGATCCCTGGTCCGGGAAGATCCCACATGCCGTGGAGCAACTAAGCCCGTGCACCACAACTACTGAGCCTGTGCTCTAGAGCCCGCAAGCCACAACTACTGAGCCCACATGCCACAACTACTGAAGCCCGCGCACCTAGAGCCTGAGCTCTGCAACAAGAGAAGCCACCGCAATGAGAAGCCTGCACACCACAATGAAGAGTAGTCCCCTGCTCACCACAACTAGAGAAAGCCCACACGCAGCAACGAAGACCCAATGCAGCCAAAACTAAATAAACAAATTTATTTAAAAAAAGGAAAGAAGAACTACATAGAGAAACACAATAATACAAAAGAATACAGTCTACCACAAATATATATCCTCTAATTGTTGTACCAGTACCATACCAGAAGTAATACTTCGGTAGACTTTCATCTTACTCTGTTTCTGGTAAAACATTACCATGATCCAGAAAGGGTAAAAAAATGGATGTAACTAGAATCCCATTACAACCACATATCTGGCTAGATTAGGACAGAACAGAAATAGTATTTATGATATCAAAATACAAATACATTAAGAGGACAATTGATGAAGAATAAAAAATGTATTAAAGAAACTGGAAAAGTTAGTTTATTAAAAAATCATAAATTGTAATTTTATGATAAAAAAAAGCATTTATAAAGTAGCTAAGTGCCAATGTCCTTATTAATACCACCCTGCAAATCTAGATATCAACATATCCTTAAAACAGTGTTTCTTACATTTCCTAAATAAATGAGGGCTAGCACATACTTTAGAGTACAAGAATCCAAAGACATGTTCACAATCAACACTTCAGTAGAACAGAAATACTGAAAGGAAGAAATTTATATTTGTTCATGACTTCAGGCAGGTGTATATACTACAACAGACTAAAGCCATATGATAACTTAATAACTCATAGTATCTCTGAAGATAAATGGTAGAAAAGATAATTTATTTTTTAGTCACTTATTTTGTAATGTGCCCAATCTGTCAACATTAAAAATAGTACATGCCTAGGAAAAATAACACATTAGCATTAATTACTGAGGAAAATCAGGATTAGATAGGACATTCTTTCAAAAGGAGCAGGCAGGTGACAAAATGTCAAGAGTTGGCTAAAAGGGAATTCCCTGGTGGTCCAGTGCTTAGGACTCTGTGCTTTCATTGTTGATGGTGCGGGTTCAATCCCTGGTCGGGGAACTAAGATCCCACAAGGCACTTGGAAGCCGCGTGGTGCGGCAAAAAAAAAAAAAAAAAAAAAAGAGTTGGCTAAAAGAAGTAACTACTTCCTTCACCTTATACAAACAGTATAAAATACGCTGTTTTAGAACAACTGTCTTTAGCACTGCCATAGTATTTTTAGCATTGCCATAGTATTTAATGCATCAAGACCCGGTGTTATTCTATTCAACTAATTTTATATTTCCATTGGAAAATGAAACAAATTATAGCCTGGTCTGATGAGGAACAAGTATTGTTAGACTGAATGACTCTGTCAAACTATATGGTCATAATGTATCAAATTATTATTTCGAATTTAGCTTTCAAGAGATTAATCTATCACCTCTCAGTAACTGTTTAATGTTTGCTTGTAAGAAGCTGACCTGCCTTAGCCATGCCCAGTGCTCTTGATCTGCTTTAAGTACGCCCTTTTTCCAACCCAAAGCCACTGAGGATTTCCCTTCCCACTCCACTATCCTCAGCACATGAGCCAGGCCCAAGCTATCGCTCAGCTAGAACCCAGAGCTGACCCCAGCACTCCCCTTAATGGCTTAGAACCGGGATACTTTTCCTTATACAATCAGGGCTGCAGTATACATCCCTGGACCTCAACTGGAACTAAGAACACATTTTCCACCAGTACTCAGCTTGTAGGCATACAAACAAAATGTCTATGGCCACTTTAACAACAACTTAACAAGATCAGTGCAGTACAGAAGTTAAGAGCATGAACTCTGGAGCCAGTATGCCTGAGTTCAAATCTTGGTTCCACCTTTTACGAACTGTGTGATCCTAGGCAATTATTTTCTGTCTCTGTGCCTCAGTTTTCTCTTCTTAAGTGAGAATAACATCCATAAAGCTGCTGTGAGACTTGGAATAATGCCCGGCAATAGTGATTGTTCAAGAAATATCAGAATTATTTACTTGCAAAGCATTCAGCCAAGTCTCATGTAGAAAAACAAAACCCTCATACAAAATAACTGCCTGACTGGTACAGCAATCATATTTGTCTATACTGTAGAGACTCATGGTGTCACAACTGGTGATTTTATCATTAAGGCCAAAGCTTAAATGATTAGATCTTGACACCTGTCAAGCCCTACTTTAAAAAGCCAGGCTATAGACTATTCAAAATACTATATTTGTTTGGTTTCATTTTCAGTGTATGCTTGGGGAACAAACGCAAATTGACCTGTCTATTCCTGAAGAAGCTTGGATAAAGATTTAAGACTCCATTCACTATGGCAGCCACTAGCCACATATGGTTATTAAAATTTAAAATAAGTAAAATTAGGGAGGGACAAATTGGGAATCTGGATTTAACAGATACACACTACCTTATATAAAAAAAGATAAACAAGGCCCTACTGTATAGCACAGGGAACTATATTCAATATCTTGTAATAACCTATAATGGAAAAGAATCTGAAAAAAATGGGTATAATAACTGAATCACTTTGCTGTACACCTGAAACATTGTAAATCAACTATACTTCAATAAAAAATAAAATAAGATTAAATTACAAATTCAGTTCCTCATTTGCACCTTTTAAGTGCTCAGTTCCCACATGTGGCAGATCAAACATTATAACCACTGCAGAAATTTCTTTGGACAAGGCTGTTATAATCGGAGCCCTGCAGCAGCACCACTGCCGAAAAGGCCTCCACGCACTGTCTTGCCTCCCAGGGAGTGGTGACACGAAGAGCATATCGAGGCACTGCCCCTCCAGAGGAGGTAAAGCTGGAGACCAGAGCTGACCCAAGGGAAGGTCCAGTGGACTAATTAATTCCAGCTCCAATTTTCATCTCCTCATTAGAGAACAATGTTCTAGAGCTATTTACCCAACTATTTCCAAGCATAAAGGAAAAAGAGAGATGATCAATTTTTACTGTTTTACTTAGTACACAGTTTTACTTCACAGTTCTACTTCCTCTCCTTTCCCCCAGTTCAGTCTATTCTAAAATAAAAGTACTAATGAGGTTTGTTTACCAATGAAGAGTAACAGCTGGGATTGACTAAGTAGCTGTGTGGGAAACAAGCTGGTCATGTTTCTCCCCATGCTATCCTGTCAAGATGAGGAAAAAAGACAAATTGAAACAAGCTAGCTGATTCAATTTGACGCAAGAACTCTGAAAACTGGAAGCATCCGGTCTTTTCTGTTTCCCATCTTATTCAAAGGTGTGGTAGGCAAATTATAATTCCACAGTTCTGAAATCACCACAAACTGCTAGAAAAGACAGAACTATAAACCCTCTTGCCAAATCTGGGTCAAAGGAGTTGTAACAACTTTAAAGGACTGGGCGATGAAAGAGATCTGAGACTATCTGCCTCAAAATATTACCTGTTCAGAGATGTCTCAAGCTAAATTAGTTCATTGTTTCCTAACATTTCCAATGCAGTATCCTGCACAGCTTTTCAAGTAATTTTATTCTGCAATTTTGAAAATGTTGAAGTACTTTTAGTAGTATCTTACCTCAAACATTACTCTTTCAAAAATCAGTCTTCTCTGAAGTATTAGAGGGTCTCCAAAAGGTTTCCAACTAATATTTATTATTGGCAAAACACAACTGCTTTGAGGTTGGGTTGCCTTATGATGAAAAGACCCAGAGAGCATTGCCAAATATAGCAAATAAAAATATAGGGTGGTCTCTCAGAATTATTTTTCACAACTGCGTATGAATCTACAATTATCTCAAAATAAGAAGTTTATTTGAAGAAAACCCAGGACACCCAGTTAAAACTGAATTTCATATGAACAAGAAATATTGTATAAGCATATCCCATGTGTATTTGGGACAAGTTATTTTCTGTGTAACTGAAATTCAGATTTAATTAGGTGTTCTGTATTTTATCCCGCCACCCTAGACTCAAAAGGATTAAAGGCAAAGAGTGGAAGTGACAAAATTGGAAATCACCATCAATATAGAGAGTAAATATAGACAATGGGTGGAGAGGTGTGTCTTTAAAACATGCAAAGACATGCCTGAGAGCAAACCCTAAGGCTCTGAATCTAATGCCAGTGCAAGAGAATCCTGTCGGAAGAGGTTTTTTCCTACATTAGTTGTTCTCAATTCTAGATCCCACTCAATTTTAACCTGTTGACACAAATCCCAAATAGTGCCACAGACTTGTGCCTCTCTACCCCATCCAGTTCTGGCTTGCTCTGAGTCAGGGACTCTAGAAATGCCTCTGATTCTGTTCCTACAGAAGGGCTAGGCTTGGAACCTCTTCCTTCCAACTACAGCAGCCCATCCACTGGTGTTTAGATGAGTAGCTCCTGGTCTAGTTGTAACTATACATACATGCCGAAACCTTGGCTACAGGTCTTCTAAAAAACTGCCAGATGCAGTTCAAGACATCTGGCTGAGGTTTAACCAAGAAATAAACTTGTTTTGGTAAAGTCATTTAAAAAATAACCCAACCCGGGCTTCCCTGGTGGCGCAGTGGTTGAGAGTCCGCCTGCCGATGCAGGGGACACAGGTTCGTGCCGCGGTCTGGGAAGATCCCACATGCCGCGGAGCGGCTGGGCCCGTGAGCCATGGCCGCTGAGCCTGCGCGTCCGGAGCCTGTGCTCCGCAACGGGAGAGGCCACAACAGTGAGAGGCCCGCGTACCGAAAAAAACAAGTACTCTAAAGTACCAAGCAGGTAATGTAAATTACTTAAATAAGCCAGCACGCTTGAAAGAGTCGGACTATGGTGAAATAAAGAATACCTGCCACCCCAAAAGAAATGCACATTGGATTTGCTACTCTGCCCCACTCACCTGACTTGCCACTTCACAGTTGCAGCCCTTCTCATAACCTATACGCCTACCCCAATATCAGGGATAGGCATAAACCATAAGTGCATAACATTTCACCCTTACTCCACTCATCCCATTGTGACTGATTCAATGATGAACCCAATTAGAGTTATGGAGATGCAACTGGACTTCTGACAGAAATACTGGGGCCAGTAATCTCACACTATTTCATACTGCAACTGAACCTAAAGGATGTAACTGGGAGGTACTAGCAGTTATTCTATAACCACAACGACAAAGCCTGTACAATATTGGAGTCAACTAAAAGGAAACAGACCTGGCAGATGGAGAGGTAAGTCAAGACATTGAGGACATGCCTAAGGCCAACTCTACCCTGAACTTTCCAGTTACGTGAGACAACTTATTCAGCTGTGCCATTATTCAGTTAATGCGAACAAATTAATGCTTTTCTCAAACCAGTTTGGTTTGAATTTTCTACTACTTCAACCAAGTGACTCTCGATACAGGCATTCAAAATCAGTTTTTTAAAACAGTTCACACAAACACACAATGCTACGTTTGGCTTACAGGCTGCCGGTACGCAAGTATATGCAAATATAAACTCTTGGGTTTTATTTAAATTTTTTTCAAAATATTTTCTTTGTAAAATATAGTATACCTTAAGATTTCACATACCAGTACTAGCCTTCAAAACTACATCTGGCAAAAGGCCAAGAAGCAACAGCAGCCTTGATCATCACTACATAATATATATTACTTTCTTACAAGTATAGTAGACTATAATGCCTAGGTCTCTTTAAAAAGAAACAAGCCCTAAGCACGTGCACACAACACAAGCATAAACTGACAAGTATTCACGGAGTACTGTGCTAAAATGATTATGATCATCTCTTCACGGCCACCCCACATACACATTCTCACACACACAAATACACACAGTCGTGCACTAAGGCACATGCCCACACACACACACACACACTCACACCTGATGCCGTCAGAATATCTAAGGCATTGTGATGAACAGCATGGCTTTTGGGATCAGACAGACTTGAGCTTGAAGCTTGCTTCCACAATTAATTAGCATGTTTTTAGACTAGTTACATAATCTTTCAAAGATTTATTTACTCTTCTCACTTTTAAAAAGATGATTATAATATCTCCCTGAGAGAACTGAGAAAAAAGATAAATACATGTACATTACCTAACAAAGTACCTAGCACAGTCAATAAGTAATAGCTATTGCATCAAATGGGCATGCATACCTGCAATTAAGTGACACCTGTCATAATTCAACACATAAGAAAAAATGGTATAAAAATATAAAAGATTAGAAGCCTTGGAAAACAGTCTGGTTCTACCGTGTACCATAAGCAAATTTTGTTTCATGAAGTTTTTAATATTCAAATTAAGTGTTCAAAAACAGCAAAATGACTATGGCATTAGGGTAGTAAATAAAAATCACAATCCAGAAAAACAGAGAACTAACTATCTTATTTAAAGTTTACATCAAATAAGGTCCAACTGTAATTAGATTAAGTCAACTTTACATCTTGAGATAATATTATCCCTCCAGGAATTAAGTTCTTAGAAAATAAGACACAAATAATTTGAATTAAGGTAGTACTTCTAAAAATGCCCAGAGTGAGAACACCATATTTGCTCATTAGAGACTGTCTAAAACATGAGTGCTAATGGCAAGATTATCCGTAACAAGGTAAAAGAGTTACAAATACATAAGCTTACATTTGCTTAAAAGGTGTTAATATAAAAAATTAAACTCACAACAAATGACATTTCAGCTTAGAAAACCAATAATAATACATTTAAGTCCAATGTAACCTCCTTACTAAATAAACTCCTCCATCTAGGAATCCTAATTAAGCCAAATATACTTCCTGTCACAAAAGTGATGTTCAAGACATACTCTCCATTCACAAAAAGGAAAGATTCTTTCTCAAGTAAAAAGGATGCACATACTACCCTAAGACAGCAATAATGAAGAATCATGGGCAGAGAAATATATTTCAAAACAGAATCCCTTGGAAAACAGCTTGCATTTCTACACTGGGTGCTGAGCTTTCTTTTAGACCTTTCACATCTAATTACCTCCAGCCATGAAAGGTTATTAATCTTACTTTTACAAACTGGGGTGTGCCCCAGTTCTTAAAATCTGTGCACAATAAAAAGTGGTAAGAGGGAGTAAAAGACAAGTTAACCCATGACAGAAAGACACGGCAAACATTCCAAATCCATGCTGTCCAATACAGTAGCCACTAGCTACCTATGGCTATTAAGCACTTACAAAGTGGCTAGTCTGAAATGAATTATGTTTTAAGCGTAAAATACAGACCAAATTTCAAAGATTCTGTATATATTGTTTACATGTCAAAATAATAATTTTGGATATCTGCATTAATAAAAACTTTAAAATTAATTTCACATTTTTTTATATTTTTAATGTTACTAGAAAACTGAAAATTACGTATGTGACTTGCATTATATTTTTATTGGACAGCACTGTTCTAAGTCATAGCATCTAAATCTATTAGTTTAGAGGACTTTCTTCATTTGTAATCATTCCTAAGTTTGTCTTTAACAACAAAAAAGAGATAAGCATCTGTCAATTTACACAATCTACATTTCCTGTCCCACCTCCGCACTTTTCATACAACCTCTTAGGACTTGTTAACAGCAGTGAACACTACAAATACAGGATAAATGTAATATATAATATAGATTATATACTTGAACATTATGCTGTTACTAATGTACTAGTGCTTTTGTCATGCAGCCAACAACTGATACACATTTTCATCAAAACAGAAATCCATTAAAACAAATCCATTTCAAGAGGTGGTTAGTAGGCCAATCATAAAGTCAACCTAATTCCCAGAATTTTATTTGCCAGCTAGGCGTGGAAGGCCACATGTAGTTCCTACTAATGACAACTGGGCTTCTGTGATAATGTAATTAATGCCTGTTGCTTGTGATACTCAAGTCCTTGAATCCCCAATGTGCAACAGCTAGAAAAGTACAACTTCCTTGTAAACTTCCATTATTAAAACACAAAGACATATATAAACGTCACTTTTTTTAGTCACCGAGTATTTAAAAGTGAGAATAGCACTGTCTTATAAAAGGTTTAAAAAGGTAAAATTATAAAATTTCCTCATTCTTATTTGAAAATAATATATTAATTGATTTGAACAATGAACTGCATCCAGATCCATTTCCCCCTAGGAGCATCCAGTGTCAATTAGTTACCTAAGTCTCTAACCACTACAACTCACGTTACAGCCTCATCTGTTATGCCTCTAAATCCCAACTCCTCTTTTCAGTACTCTGCAGAGATTTCCTATTGCCCTTCCATGTCAGGATCCTTATCTTCAATTTTGAGTTTCATTAGGCTAATCTCTATTTTTTCTCTACTCTTCCGCCTATTCCTTCCATTGTGCTTGAACAAACCTACTGATCTGGTGCTCCATTAACCCACCCCTTCTCCAAATCTTCTCTTTTGTTATATTTCCACTTCTTGTTCCCCCACACATTCGTAAGGGGGAAAGTCAAGGCAAAACATAATTTTATTTTTCTTTTCACCAGCTATTTAAGAAGCTCTTTTAATTCTACTTTCAACATGCAAGCTCTCAACTTTCTAAAGGTTATAAAGTTATTTCTCTCCCAAGTATCTTTCCTGAATAAGTGACAAATTTTAATTTGTTTCTTCATACTAATTTACAGTAAATGTAATAATCCATTTATAAAACTAGAGCTTGGAAGAAAATTTGTGGTCCCCAAACCTCCTGAAATGTTACACATAAGTATCTGACTTTTTACAGTATATTTAAGATTTTCATCCATATGGAGATTATATTGTAAAAGTTGTGATTAACAATTTTTATTTATTTATTATTTATTTATTTATTTTTGGCTGTATTGGGTCTTTGTTGCTACGCACGGGCTTTCTCTAGTTGCGGTGAGCGGAAGCTACTCTTCGTTGTGGTGCACGGGCTTCTCACTGTGATGGCTTCTCTTGTTGCGGAGCACGGGCTCTAGACGCACAGGCTTCAGCAGTTGCAGCATGCAGGCTCAGCAGTTGTGGCACGTGGGCTCTAGAGCACAAGCTCAGTAGTTGTGGTGCACGGGCTTAGTTGCTCTGCGGCATGTGGGATCTTCCCGGACCAGGGCTCGAACCCATGTCCCCTGCACTGGCAGGTGGATTCTTAACCTCTGTGCCACCAGGGAAGGCCGATTAACAATTTTTAAAATCACTATTCATTTACCTCAACTTGATTTAATAAGTACTCTTAATTCCACGTTTTGGAAAGTTACTTTAACAGATTTTTTTAAGGTATTTGTTTAATATACTCTCTGTCAATCTGAACCTGTATTCAACAAAACTTAAAAAAATACATATGTATCTTCCACGTGCTAGAAACTGGGCTAAATGCTGATAATGAAAAATGCAAAAGATGGCTGCTGAACACAAAAATTTAACTCTTATCAGAGAAATAAATCAATTACCATGCTGTATAATATTTTCTTATTCTGTCCCACTCATCACTGCTATTTGTGGACTAGAATTATTTTCTTGTACAATTATTGGTTCTAATACCTCATTTTTTCAAAATGTTCTTCCATAAACATGCCTGTTTATTTTTCCATATAACTGCTATTTACCATTACATGTAACATATACAAGGTATGTAATATCTAACTCACTAAAAAAAACAGATGAAATAGGATTATTATCCGCATTTCTGAGAGAAGAGTTAAATAACTTGCTCAAAAGCTCACAGTTAATTTGTTGGAGCTGGGACTTGAACTTGTATTTGTCTAGCTCCAGAGCCCTTTATCTGGGTCAGCTGGACTTCCTGGATGTACAAAAGGACAGTTTTTGCTCGTCTGTTTGTTTTGCAGGCAGGGCGGGGCGGTGGGGGGGGGAATCTTGTCTCTGCTTTCCCAATAGTTGGGAATTTTATAGTCACAGTTATTACCTAACTATAATGGTGGCACCTTTGGTTTCCCCCCACCCCTAAATTTAAAAGAACTGTTCGCAAGTATTTTCAACAAATAGAATATTGGCTTTTTGTTAAAGCGAAGCATATTTTATTATTTTAAGGAAAAATTCTCTTCTACTTCACTGTTTAACATTTGAGAGTCAGTTAAAATATACCAAATGGCGCTCAACATCAGGAGCGTTTAGGAAAATGCAAATCCAAACCACAATGAGATGCCACTTCACACCCACCAGAATGGCTATAATGAACAAACAAACAAATAAACAACAGAAAATAAGTATGGCAAGCACGTGGAGAAATTCGAACCCTCATACATTATTGGTGAGACAGTAAAGTAGCACAGACTTTGTGAAAAACAGTTTGGCAAGTATATGACCACAATTCCACTCCTAGGAATGTACCCTAAAGAACTCAAAACAGGTATTCAAACAAATGCCTGTACACACAAGTTCACAGCAGCACTATTCACAACAGCTCAAAGGTGGAAACAATCAAAATGTCCATAACTTATGAGTGGATAAAATATACCAAATGCTTTTATTTCATATTGTGTTTCTTTTTTAAAAAAAAAAATTGAAGTACAGTTGATATACAATATTATATAAATTACAGGTGTACAATATAGTGACTGGTAATTTTTAAAGGTTATACTCCATGTATAGTTATTATAAAATATTGGCTATATTCCCTGTGTTGCACAATATATCCTTGTAGCTTATTTTATACATAATAGTTTGTTCCTCTTAATCCCTTACCCCTATGTTGCCCCTCCCCCCAATAACCACTAATTTGTTCTCTGTATCTGTAAGTCCGTTTCTTTTCTTTTTTTTAGTTATATCATATTACGTATTTCTTGAAACGCTCAATAACTTTTCTTCTTTAGCCTACTGTTGTGATATGTCAGAGGACTGGGAACTGCCATTCTTCAGTCTTGCAACAAACTCCCTTTGTTTGAAGAGTATTCTATTTTTACAATTTTTTTTTTTAAAGAAGATGTTGGGGGTAGGAGTTTATTAATTAATTTATTTTTGCTGTGTTGGGTCTTCGTTTCTGTGCGAGGGCTATCTCTAGTTGTGGCAAGTGGGGGCCACTCTTCATCGCGGTGCACGGGCCTCTCACCGTCGCGGCCCCTCTTGTTGCGGAGCATCAGGCTCCAGACGCGCAGGCTCAGTAGTTGTGGCTCACGGGCCCAGTTGCTCCGCGGCATGTGGGATCCTCCCAGACCAGGGCTCGAACCCGTGTCCCCTGCATTGGCAGGCAGATTCTCAACCACTGCGCCACCAGGGAAGCCCCTGTTTTTACAATTTTAATGCAGGGAAGCCCCTGTTTTTACAATTTTAATGCTCTTTGTTCATCAATGAAATTAGACCATTGTCATTTTGGCAGTACTAGTATCATGCTTGGGGACTTAGGTCATATTTGCCTCAAAACATGTTTAAGGTAGTTTGTCATCTTTTCCTATGCTCTAGAATAAAAGATAACATGGGAAAGAGCTACCACTTGGAAGTTTAAAACATCTTAATTGTAAATCTATAGAGAAAAGTATTTAATAAAAGTATTAAGCATAAATTTTTAAAAGTTATTTTACAAATAATCTAATTCATGTTTTCAAATGAATCATCCTCTGTTGATTATCGTTAAGAGACTGCTGTTGAAGTTTGTTTGTTTTAAATTTTCTTCTTTTTTTTTTTTTAAATAAAAACATCTAGTAAGATTTCGGGATGTCTCTGGTGCTTTTAGCTAATGCCATCTTCCTCCAAAGTTGCACCTTATTAAGTTCTGATTTACTTTTATTTTCAGCTGTTCGCACTAAAATTTCATGCCCTCATTAAGTCATTAGCTACACACACATACATATACATATACACATGGCGCTAATGATTCTCACACTCCTCCCACTTTTACCAATCTTTTGCATTATGACACAGGCATAAGAGAGTGCACTCTCATAACGTAAGAGAGTGCTTACGTTAAGAAACAGCTAGCCATTAAAAACCAAGTAAGAAACACAACCTTAACTGTTCTCTAGCTTCATAGAGAATAAATGGTATTTCATTATCTCCCCTGTCCCTTCCCAACTCTCCTCATCTCAACAATGACCCTAAACCTCAGAGCACTATTTCTCAAAAAACTGATTACAGTGTAGCTAGTACGTGAATCCTAGGACATGCTTCTCAAAATGCACATTCTCAGGCCACCCTTGGACTATGAAATTAGAATCTCTGCTTTGGACAATGCTTGATTACAAGAATGTTTTGCTTCACCAAGCCTAACCAGAACACTGCCCACATATAGCATTAGGGTAAGGTAACCCTACAACTTATCATACTAACTGGGATATTTCTGAAAGTGAAAGGAAATGCTATTAACAATTACACCAAGACAAAAGATATAAACCAGGATGTATGGTCAAAGTAGGGTTCCTGTGGTATGCCACACCTTTGAGAATTTGGCTAGTTTCAGAACTACTTTCAACTTAGGAGTTCATTAACATTATCCTAAAATGTAGTGCAAGAGTATTATACTAAGAGGTGAAAATATAAAGAAACATAAGATCCACACCCAGTTCTGGTGCCCAGTTCAGTTAGAAAGAAAGGGCATGTGACAAGAGGCGATAAGTAGCAGAGAATAAATAAGTAAGTCTCTCAAAAGAGAGATATGCAGGAAAGGCTTCACAAGATGTAGGATTTGAAATGGGCCTTAAAGGAGCACTACGGTTTGGTGGATGAAAGCCATTCTATGCAGTGAGAGAAGGTAAACAGAGATGCAGAACCTAGAAACCCATGTTATGCCCAGGGGGTGGGAAACAGACCACTTTTGCCACAGCATAGCTTTTATACATAACAGAAATTAAAAATAAAGATAAGTTAAGAACCAAATGCAGAACATTTTGATGGACACCCACTAAAATTCCTGAGGGAATTCCATAATCAAAAAGCAGCTGTGACACAATGTGGCATGAGTGCCCAGGGGAAATGAGAAGGGATAAAAGATACAAGAGTGAAAAAAAAGAATAATACCCCACATAAGAGGGAATACTAAATACTTAAAGAAGAGTAATTACGAGAAAGAAGCGACATTTCAGGGACATCAAAAAGAAGTTGAAAGTAAAAACATATAAGAAGGCAGGCAGTTAAAACAAAAAAGAAATTAAAAATAAGTCATATGAAGAAAACACTGACAGCTAGATTACCAAATAGCTTTTTCAAATAAAACAGAAGAGGAAAAGCCAGATTACAAAAAGATGAAAGAAATACAAGACAGAAAAGTGGAGATGTGGCTACATATATGGCTCAGTAAACTAAAAGATAAATGGGCAGAAGAGAAAAGATGACAATTAAATGGGCTTAAAAAAAAACCAAAACTCTCAGAAACAGGATAAGGTTAATAATTGGAAAGAGACTGGAGATAAATGAAAAGTAAAGGTTCAGTTTCAGGCAATGGGCTAGCAGAAAAATCCTGTTAAGAGCAAAGATTTTCCTGTAAATAAAATCAAATTCACTCACAATAAAAAGATCAAAGGAATATACAAAGATACATATTTGCCAGAGAGTGTGTATATGTACACGTTAAGGTCATACAAAAAGCTTAAATTTAATGAAAGATTTCAGAGTTTGGGGGAGGTGTAAAAAAAGTAAAATGCTAGAGGAAGAAAATATCTATTTTTTGCATAGAAGACAATTTCATATGCAGTAAAATCATACACACTTGGTCATGATAGATTTTACATAAGAAGTCTATTACAAATTATACATTACTTAAAGCAATGCTATACAAAAATATTTTTATTACAGCATTATGATTTGCTATCATTATAATGTGGAATCTAGACCAGTAATTTGCAACTGGAAATGATAACGCTTCTTCCCCCCTAGACATTTGGAAATGGGAGGAGGAGTTGGTTTCTGGTGGCCACAATACTGGGAGAGGCCCTTCTAGCACTATGTCAGCGAAGTCCAAGGATGCTCAGTGTCTTCTAAGGCAAAGCACAACCCAGTCCAAAATGCCAAAGTGGACACCAATAAGAAACACTGTAAACAGACAAAGAAGGTCGCTTTTCTTGTGCATTCTTCTTGTATATTCAGATAAAAATGAACAACAAAGTTCATTTTTAAATTTAATTCTTGTGATAATTTGATTCTGATAAAGGTCTTTGCATTCCACCTTAATCAATTTTAATTCAGAACTTAAGAACAGACATAGAGTTCTAATAAAGGAATTTTGGTGATTCTAATGCTAAGACATTGATTATCCCTTGACAAATGAAGACGTGGCCAGGAAAATATGTTATGTTTAAAGCAATAGTTTCAGTAAGTATTCAGTTTTAAAAATAACACCCAGGGCATTGGTTAAGTTGAATAACATGCATTTGCATTTTTTTTTACCACCAAATATGTCCATGCAACTTTTACACATCCAAAGTTTCCTAAGGCAAAGCAATTTAAGTTGAAGTTTATTTAAAATTAAGAAGGTCTGTAAGGACTACAGCAGCAATATACTGAAGTACTGCAATGGAATGAAACACAACAAATACAAGTTCACAATGAGTCTGAAAAGGATAACAGGAAACCAACTCATTATTCTGAAAAGGAAGAAAAAAATAAATCTGATAAACAAGGGGAAGAATTAACCACTTATTCTGCCTTCACTATGTAACTCACCGGATTGGTAACCAAATGGAAGATGTGGGTAAATTTCTCTTAAGAGATGTATTCCAATGGCTACCAGCATCACAAAAAGACAATCAGATCTTAAGTGTTTCCTGATAGAAAAGCTCACTACAACCTATAAAGCAGTTTTGTCAAAAGAAAAAACGGAGGGGGGCTATCAATCCTGAATATGAACAAGCCTCTTGACCTAACTCCCAAATTTACAGGAAACACTGAACACAAAGAAAGATATTATACTATGACTAAGAATGCAATAAGCAAATCCAGACTTAGAAACTCAGCCCTATTTCATTAAATAAATTGCAAAAACGAAAAAGAGAAAGACAAAAACAAAAAAAGAGAGAACTTATAGATTGGAAGATACATAAAAAACATCGACCAATCACAGTGTCTCTACTTTATTTGGATACTGATTCAAATTAGTTGCGAGGAAGGAAGGCAGACATCCCTGAGACATTTGTAAATTTGAACAATGACTGATTCAAGAATTTTGATATTTTTAGATGTGTTAATGACATTGTGGTTAAATTAAAAGAAGTCCTTACCTTTTGAAAATGCACACTGAAATAGCTGTTCTTTAAAAATGCAGATGAAATGATGTCTGAGATTTGCTTCAGTGTAATATGGGAGGGTGAAATGGTTTGGTGTTATAAATGAAACAAAATTGGTCAAACGTTGGTAACTATTGAAACTGGGTGAAGGCTACAAGGGTATTTATCACACTAGTCTGTTTACTTCTGTATATGTTTCAAGTTCTCCATAATAAGTTAATTTAAAAAAATTAAGAAACCTCAGCAGGAGGGAAAAGCAATCATTTGCAACATATTTATTTTCGGGCTTATAAAAGAACAAAATGAATACTTGGCATAGTCCTCTAATGGATATGGGGATATTAAGCATCTGGGAGGATATAACAGAAATGTCTTTAAAAATTTTAAACAGACACTAATGTAAATAAAATAAAGAAAATCTAAAGGTGCACTAGTTAAAACCATCACTGAATTCCACACGGGTCACAAGCATTTAAGTTTGTGTTTAAACCCTTCAAATGCCAGATTTCCCCTCTTTGTGATAGCAGGTAAATTTACTACAAGTATTTACAAATCCAACAAATATTACCAATACCCTTAGAAACAAGTGTGAAACAAAAATAAAACCATAAAGCCAAGGCTTTATGATGCCCTCTATATTTTGTTGTTGCTACTGTTTAAATTGAGAAGACTACAGAAAGCAGTAGGAAGCCATAAAAAATGTGCAGCCACAATCTTCTGAGATTGATTCTCTTGGGGACCCTAAATAAATGGATTCTTGACTTACTAAAATTTAATGTAAAAAAATGATCCATTTGTAAAGGACCTATAAGATGGTAAATGGCAAAACAAACTACAAATAACCACCCTCAGAAAGGGAACGAATGGTGTTTATAAAAAGCGAGTCCCATGGATATAAAGGGAGAATCATCATGATGATTTATAAGTAAAGGAAAATAAAATAAAAAGGTAACAAAATTCATGTTTCCCTAGGCCTTTCACTCAGACCAAAACATGTGGAGCTATACTCCCAAAAGCAATTTCAGACTAGAGATGTCTTTATTTTTCCCCAGACAAGCTAGAAGTTAAACAGAATGACAAAGTATATTTACTCTGGGACAGTGAAGCGGCAAAGAAACTTCAGAATGGCAAAACTGGTCCAAATCCCTCCAAAACAGACAGACTAAACCTTGGACAATGAATGAACAAGGCAATATTGCAACTCCTTTCAAAGTTTTATCTGTTGCAAATAACCATAAAATTAAAACAATTATTATTTACAACAAGGACCAAACAGGAGGCTGGGATTTTAAAAATTTAATAACTCTAGAAATTTGACCCTCCTGCTATTACTTAAGGTTAATCACATCTAACTGACCATCACATCGAAAACAGGTGCTAAAAACAAGCTTACACTATTTCCTTTTATACCCTTATAAAACTGATGAAATGTCAACAGAAAGAAAAACCTGAAAGCTTTAAATTTTAATTTTAATACAGCATTTAGACAAGATGCAAGACACAGATTTGATTCATAAAATTCATTTAGTTTTATCAATCTAAAATGAACTATATCAACCTAGAAGGTCACACTGAAAACATTAGGTCTGTTTTGCTAAGTGGAACAGTTCCTCTTCCAGAGAGACTCCTAAGAAAAAAGCAAATCTCCATACTATTATCTGGAAATATTTTTGTATAAATTCACAAGTTTAGGAAAAATAGTGTTTAAATAAACTATGAAACGATATAAAACAAGACAAAATTAAGAGGGATCTAATATAAAGCCAAATTTCTATAAAAAGTCAGATCTAGTACCAGTATTAAAAAATAACAAGTGCACATGTTGCTGAGAAATCAGCATTAAAATACTCCTAAAATCCTATGTGATTAGGACTTTTCTCCATAAAGCTAGAAATTCTCATCCATAGATTTTTTTTCCAACTTCAAAGCAATTCATAAACATAGACCGCTTCACAATACCCCAGACAAAAAAGTAGAGGCAGATTTAAAGTCTCATTGCTTTGCCCAAAGAAAAGCCTTACACAAGGAACTACAAGCCAGAGAACAAAGATTTGCCTTTTCCATTACGATCGTATTCAATCCCTGACCTTCTTCCTTACAAGGCAAGAGAATAACCAAGAAAGCTGGCAACTTGGGGAATTCTCCTTGAAAAGAAAATGCTTCTGAATGATTTAAAAAGAAGAAGAAGAAAAAAAAAAAACTCAAGGTGAGCCTAGCACCCTCAAGCCAAAGAAGGCAACTCTTCTTTCTCCAACTCACCATCTGGACCTCACTTGCCAGATTCTAAAACCATACAGTATTTTGGATCCTTCAAGAGACTATAAGCAAACAAATGGGATGTACTTATACTACACATGCACCTACAAACCCTTAAACAACTCTGAATGCTTTTATCCAATTTCTCAAGCAGCAGTGTACAAAAGCAAAAGTGCTTACCTTCACGTAAAAAGTAAGCCTAAAGGGCTTCCCTGGTGGCGCAGTGGTTAAGAATCTGCCTGCCAATGCAGGGGACACGGGTTCAAGCCCTGGTCCGGGAAGATCCCACATGCTGCGGATCCCACATCCCACTTGTTGTGGAGCAACTAAACCCGTGCGCCAGAACTATAGAGCCTGCGCTCTAGAGCCCATGAGCCACAACTACTGAGCCCATGTGCTGCATCTACTGAAGCCTGCACACCCGTGTTCTGCAACAAGAGAAGCCGCCGCAATGAGAAGCCCGTGCACCACAACGAAGAGCAGCCCCTGCTCCCCTCAACTGCGAGTAGCAATGAAGACCCAACACAGTCAAAAATAATAAATAAATAAATGTATTTAAAAAAAAAAAGTAAGCCTAAATTTTTGCCCTGGAGCTGTTATGTATATGCACTACATGTGTGACAACTCTCAGATTAGCTTTTGAAATCTTAACAAGAATGATACTTCAAAGGATTGTTTTGGGAATTAAATAAAATAGCATATTAATAGGCACTATACTATGGAATCCAGTAGTGTCAGGCTGGGTGCTCACTTATTCATGAAGTATATATCCTTTGTATATAGAGAGAGAAATCGATTTCTCACTGAATATCCATATGCTCCCTGACATTTTCCAGCCACCTTGCAGTTGGTCGAGGCCATGTGATTAATTCATGCCTTACTTCCAGACCAAAGCACGTAACAGTCAGCCAGCACATGACCCTCTAGCTATCTTGCCTGGACACATGTTCCAAATGGCAGGGCTACAAGATGTAAGCTGCACAGATCTGAGCCAACACGTGGAAGAGCTAACCAGGAGAGTCCCTGGACCCGAAGAGGACTTCATATAAGTGAGACAAACGTTTATATGTTCATGTTATAAGCTTTCTAGGTTTGTTTGTTAACGCAACACAGCTTAGCAAAATTCAACGTCTCCTTTTACAGCCTAACTGCACTCAAATGCTAGACAAAATGCATACATAAAAATGGCAAGTCCTGAGCTTAGGTATTAAAGGATATCTTCCTTTCTGTGTAATTTTGTATACCCAGAATGAACAGAATGGTTAAAAGAGAATTCTGATAGCAAAGTAGAAAAGTAATCCAATGTACACAGAATAACTTAAAAAGAAACTGATACTTATAGTTTCATCTTAAGGAGAAAAAATTCTAAAATCAAGAGTCTAAACTTTTTTCTAGTTAAGCACACAATTTATACAAAAAAAACAAAAAGCAACAGTACAAAAATAACAACTGAGAAACTAAAAACAGCTATCAGGAAACAGGTAAAAGAAAGAAAAGCTGAACAAGACTTTAAACGCCCTTTCACCATGAGTAAAATAGCTGAAGTCACTTGTGATTGTAACAGAAGTATTATAGAGCCACAATTGCTTACCCGCAATTCTGGAATATCCCAAAAGCTCTAAAAACCAAAGATTAAAAAAAAGTAAGTTTGGAGAAAAATAATTTGGCAGCAACACCAAACATGAACTAACCAAAAACTATCTGTAGTGTCTATTTATCCCCTTAATATGAACATTCATACAATTTGACTGTAGAAATATGAATGTGTTTGATTATGGAGTGCTTCTCCAGATCCCACTGGCGGTGTTACATAAAACACAACAAATGTATCACATTCCCTTTCTACAATCTTAAAATTTCCAAATTCTCAAACATTACTGGCCTCAAGAGTTTGAAATAAAGGACTGTGGACTTGTAACAATAATAGAAGTAAATAATCTCTGTATTGTCTTAATGATCAAAATCAAAATCAAATGAAGAGCATGGCTTTCTAACCTGTTTGTAGTTCAATCAACGTACTGAATCCAATTGAATTTTGATGACTTTCCAATGGTATTTCTACTTGACGATACTTCAATATTCCCAGTAGCACACAGATACAACCAGCCTAAAGCTAAATCATGAGAGGGTATAATTAACTAGAAGGAGACTAGTTAATTAAAAATACTGCTGTAAGCATTTCTGGCCTCAATAGACCATAATTTAGCAGGTACTCAAGGTAGCCATTCCTGTAGGTTCACATAAAAAAAACAGACATGTATCAGATAACATAAGATAAACTACAGCACAAGAGTAGTGGGAGACGGGGACACCAACTCTGAGGAAGGTACAGGAGAATGTATTCAGTAGGCATCACTAGTAAGATAGGAAAACAGTAAAAAAAAAAAAAAAAAAAAAAAACTATGTAAAAATTAAAGAGGCAAGGCACTGGAATAAACATCTACAGCAGGATTTCTCAACCTCAGCACTACTGACATTTTATAGCCCAGATAAATCTTTGTTGGAGGGAGCTGACCTAGGCATTACAAGGTATTTAGCAGCATCCTTAACCTCTACTCGCTAAATTATCAGTAGCAGCCCCTCTTCCCCCAGTTGTGAAAAGTCTCTAGGCATTGCCAATTGCCCCCTAGGCCAGGGTGGGGTGAGGGAATAAGAAGGCAAAAACTGCCCCCAGTTGAGAACTGAGGCAAGAGAAATATTAAAAGTTTAAAGATGTTTATTCTTCTAGATTCTAAAATGCCAAATATACTTCCTGTTAAAAGCAGTATGGGAAGGGAAAAAAACCATTTTCTATTTCTCTAGATCTACAGTGGTTTTATTCTGTTTTTAATCTTAATTTTGTAGGAAAGACCAGAATGGCAGATCAAGTTCTCTGTTATCAATCGGAGCGCCCGGCACTCTAAGGAACAATGACTTGTTGACTTTCTTATAACTAAACATATCCATCTGCTGTTACAGCAACTTATTCAAGGAGAGAAGAATAAGGTACCAGTTGGTTATGTATAGAAAGGAACAAAACAATTTGAGTCTTGCATGCAGCAGCAAAGCAACCATGCAACTTTTTAAATGCACAGTTTTCACACACTTTCTAATTACATTATCTGCACTGAAATTAACAGATCCCTAATAAAAATGTGACCTTTAGATGGGGAAGAATATTATTTTCAATCACATCATTCTTTTGGAAAAAATTTTTAGTCACAACAGATCTGAGTCCTTCTGCTACACTGGCATATATGAGGGAAATAATTAGCTTTACTGTGAATCAATTTCCTTTTATAATAAAAATGGTAACAAAATACCTCTGAATAATCATATTAAAAATTACAATTATGAAAAAGTAAAGAATATATGGGATATATAATAGATTTTCTCCAATCCAAACTCATTGTTTTGCCTGGAATTTCTATTCCTGTCAATCTGACAGACTTCAACTTATTTATTAACTTAATAAATCTTCACATGAAAAGCACTGTGTGAAGACAGAAAAATGTTCAAGACAATCCTTTCAAAGGACTACTAACTCTTGCAGAAGGTAGACAAACAAGTAAATAATTATAGTATATAGTATTAACATACCGGATTCATGTATTGATATTACAGCTGTGCTGAACCAACTATTAGCTTATTGAAAAATAAAACATTTAAAATTATCAGGAATGTCCAAGTACCAAGAAAAATCCTCATGATTTTTGAGGTCTATGCTGATGTCAAAATGTAATTAATTAATAATAAAATAAGAACTACCCTTGGTAGATGACCACAGTAGAGTGAGATGGAAAACACCTTCAGTCAGAGTAGTTCTATACTTATCTGTTTCACAAATTGAGCGTCCAACTGAGATTTAATTTTTATAAAAAGGCAATTGCAGGATTTTTTTTCAACAGTTGAAAACAAAAGGACTAGATGATTAATGGCACAATTTTGTTTTATAAAATAGGGTACCTTCACATAGCACACACTGGCTAATATAAACTGGCTAATATTGTTGGCTAATAACAATCAAATGTATAAGTAAAAAAAAAAAAAAAGCAATCTATCCATATGTGTGGGAGGGTTTAAAACCAAGTATTGTATAAGCAACCAACAAAGCTATGTAGATATCACATTATTTTGATCATGACCTGCCTTCATACACCAATTAGAGAAAGCTTCCAAAATCTCTCCCTAGATCAGAGAGAAGGAAAGAATGCTATGTTTAGGTAACGAGTAAACTGTATCAATTCAGAATCTAAATTTTACAAAAACATTGATATAATCTCATTCTCAATACAGTAAAACTACAAATTCCTACAATGGAACATTTAAAAGGGAAAACATACCTATCACCATTATTTTAAAATTTTTTATTATAATTTATTGGACAGTCAGAGCATTCTCTACTGAATTAAGTATCATTAACCTTATGCATATTCCTTTAAAGAGGATATACTATTTGTTCAGCTTTACCCAATGTTCTTAGGTTTATTTTCTTTTTTACTCAAGTTCCAAGGAACTGCTTTTACTAACATCAAAAAAACAGCTGCCTGACATAGTCTCAATAAATAGGTGCGGAGCTGATTAAGATGAAATTATTCCTACAGTCGGATGCTGATGCACTGGAGAAAACGCCAGCAAGAGTGAAGGCATACTGCTATAAACTAGCTCTTTAACCATGCTACGGCCGTTTTATTGACCAAGTTTACATTGTTAAAAAAATTTTAAACATATTAATTCATCTAATCCTCACAACAAACTTATAAAGAAGGATATCATTTTAATCTTCATTATACAGATAAGAGACTGAAAGACAGAAATATTCCATACCTTATCTAAGTTAACATAGCTATTAAGTGCCAGAGCAGGGATCTGAACCCAGACAGTCCAGTCCAGTGAAGTTCTATCTTCCCTAGAAATGGTGCAAAGTGGTGGTAATCCTCAAAGGGAGATGGAGCTCATCCAGTTAGACAATTAGGCTTACAAATAAATCAGGGCTTGCCAACTTCTGGTTTAGAACTTAACTGCTTCTCTTAATTTTTTTTTTTAGAAAGAAGGAAATGAGCAAAACTTGCAAGCATTAGTACCTACTTTCAGGTTTCGCATATTAATACTATAACTTGATACCGTCACACCTCCCTCCCAATAAGGTCTTTCCCACACTCAAAAACTATTTACAAATGTCCCTGAATACCTACTTTAACACAGATTCAATCTGAACATATTAAAGAATATTTTTGGAGAGTATTTTTCTACTTTCTCAGATACAGAAAGAATTAGAGGCTAAGTTCAAAATCCAGCACCTTTCTAAACTTCCGCCACCTGTCAAGTCCTGAGAGGACAAGGACACTCTTTGGATGGAACATAAATGTCTTAATAGCACATACAATTTCCCTTCATTCTCACTGGTGTATCAGCTGTTTATACCCTAATCTGGAATACAGTAAAGAGTATGAATTGAAGGCACTAAATGTCATATCCCTATGTTTAGAATGCTTTGGCCTAAAGCACTCCAATACCTAAATATTGAAATGCCATCAAATCATTGGAAATAACATTTTATCAAACTTTTATACTATTGGGAGAAGAAATATCAATACTATCAAAATGTATTCAAACATGTTTAAAGCCACACACTTAATTCAGTAATTAAGGCTATCCTATGATCACCCTGGGTGTATACATATTTGACACAGCTATATAATAACTAAAGAATATTTTATTAATTAAACATAGGAAGGAATTTAAGAAAAATCTTAATCAAGTCTGAGTAAGTTTGCTTTTGTTGAGTTTTCTTGTATTCCATTCTACTTTTTCCTGAATGTACACAGACATACTTTACATTTCTTCCCTGAGGAAGAATTAAATGTGTCACGTACTTTGATAAGCTTATAAAAATCATATTCAAAACCATAATGGAATTCTGATTAACTACACATTAAAGTCAAAAGAATTAGGTTTCATAGATTTCAGGCAATATTAATTCACATACTCTAGAATTTATTAATATAGAGTCCCATTTTTAATTAAGACAAAAATTAACAAATTTAAACTGTACAATCATCATAAAGCTAAAATTCTCACCAATGCACCTGTGAATTACAAGAACACGACAAGTATGACACAAGGTAAAAATACAATACAAATTTTAAATTAGCTGTCAAATTCCTAAAATGCCTCCACTAAACACTCACTATTCCAAATTCCTGCTCAAGAACAAGGACTAGATGTTCTTCCACCCAAAAGAATCTGAAGACTTATAGAAAAACACACGAAACTATGTGGGTATTTTACTTGTCCAGCATATGAAGGAAGGCTGTCCCCAAACTAATAAAAAAAACTTCTCCAGTCTCCTACTAAGACTCATATTTTCTGTTTTTTTTCTTTAATCACTCACACAGTCTCAAAGAAACTCATACATAACAAGAAGCAGAGAACTGAAAGATGTCATTTGCAAGAGTTGACAGTGATCACAAGTTGTGACAAGGGAAAGCACAGATGCTGTTTCCAAGTTACTGCACATGGGCAAGCCCAAAGGTTCACTATTTCACTAGCCTAATCACTAAATGTAAAGCATTATTTCATGGACTGAAAGGAAATCTGGTAGATAAAGAGAAAAATAATAACAAGTTAAACTTTCTATCTCCAAGAAAGACTCTACTTCCTCTAAAATAATCGTCAGTGACCTTGTGGAAACATTCCTGGGCTAAACATGTAGAGCACATTTCTTCAGCAACTGCAACACTAAGCTACTCCTCTGAGGGCATCTCACACATCTCTACTGGGTTCGCTAGATTTACACAAGAACACTAGTTTGTGCCATTTGCAGAAAATCAACAAAAACCTTTAAAGAATGTTTGACCTTACATGCAATTTTAAAACATTTAAGACCTTTGAACTGATAGATCTTTACGTCTTTTACAATGAGAAATACCAGAATACACTCTGCCAAGTTAAGTGATTCTTCCAGAGAGCAAATTTAACTTGACCTCCCTAAATGGCTACAGATTTGACATACCATTTAGAAGCCTGAAAGGAAATACTTTGATTTATTTATTCTCTAAAGCAGTGCTGTTCAACAGAAATATAATGCGAGCCACAAATGTAATTTTAAATTGTCTAACTGTATTAAAATGGCAAATAAAGAAATTAATTTTAAAACATTTTATGTAACCCAACATATCAAAAATATTAATATTTCAACATGCAATAAATATTTTTCAGAAAATCAGTAAGATATTTTACAAAAGTTCTTTTCTTCATACTAAGTTTTCAAAATCTGATGTGTATTCTACACTTACAGAACATCTCATTTTTGGACTACAACTGAAATGGTCAATAACCACAAGTGGTTAGTGGCTACATTACTGGACAGTGCAGCTCGTAAGCGCTACTTTGAGATCTGACATACCACTATGTTTAAAATTAGTCTACATTCATGTTTCCTTTTTGAACTGCAATGTCTGATTACAAGTATGAGCAAATAAGGATCAGATCACCTTATTGGAGGACCCACTTAACACACATGATAAGAAGCAGTTGGATTATATCCTATTATATCTCAAGTAGACTTCAGAAATAGGTCTGATCATCACAAGTGAACACAACTTGTAGCAAAAATATAGGTAAAACAAGAAAACATTTTCATATCAAACCACAACACTTCCTTATTTCTAGCAGCCACTCTTGTTCTTGAGTAGGTATCTCCATGCAAATCATCTAAAGACTGGTTTTCTAAGTTTGATGAATTTTGGAAGCCATAAAGTCACTGTTGAAAAACTGAGCACTAAGTAAGAGGAATTTAAAAAAAATTTTCAGGAAAAAAATTACCAACCAGTTACTATTAATACACCTATACCAACCAACAATCTTAAATTATTCTACATGAGTTTCACTGAAATGACTTCTTCCCACAAATTCCAACTCATTCACTGCTTTTTATACACGAATTTCAAGTACTAAAATTACTAAGAATTTTCCCAAGTAATTAGGCCATTTAATTAAAATGTAAATAATTCCAGCAATGCATTCTCTAGAAAACAGCAACTAAAACCATTAGCTTAGCACGTAAAAAATTTGTCCTTAAGGCAAATTACTGAATAAATCAAACAGAAACAACTATACTCTTGTTTACTGCATTTACATTTTGTAACACCACATTCAGCAATTTCTAAATTTGGAAGGTCAGTTCAGATTGCACACAAGCAGTAACTTTAAAGCTTAGCAAAATTTTAGAAGTTTCTGCAATATACTTCTGAATAAACACAGTATAGAACTATTACAGCAGAACAAAAATCAGCACTATTCATACTAATCCCAGCAAGAAGCACAAAATCATATTCTTAAGTCCAAATTGTATGATACACGCTAAAAAGGTTTTTTTCCACCCAAATTTAATTCACCCAAGACAATTTTTGTTTAATCCACTTGCAAAGCTGAAAAGAAACAAATGTAGCCTCTTCTGCAGCACACATATTCAAGGACAATACATGAATCTCTTGATATTTTTCCACAATTTGAAATTAAAACAAAATTTGTTTCTTACCTGCAGTTAGGAGGAGGATCAAGGGTTATTTCAGCTAGCTCCTTCTGAATTCTGTTAGTGAAATGAGAACAGACAAAAAGGATTTGAGAGAGTCTACAGAATAACCGGGGAATTACACTGCCCTCTACCACCATGCAGTTAAATGCAAGGCTGGCTTCGCCTTCAGTAATGCTAACATGGCTGCTTCCTCTTTGTTCTCAGAGGCATAACCCAAATCCCTTAACAGAAACTTTGCAGCTTTTTTTCTCACTTGCTACTATAAATAAGTAAGACATTTACACCTGATTTGAGAACTAGCCCTCCACTAGTACTCAGTAAAGGATATAAAATGTATTTTAAAACACTTTTTACCAAAGAAATTCTCTTTTCAAGCTTATATGCAAATGAGACAAGAAGGGAGGAGGGAAAGCACTAGAATATTTGACAATGACTTCAAGTCACTTTTACCAAGGTAAGAGTTAACAAGCTACTGCAAGTGCACATTAATAATTCTGACAATATTTTATCTGTAAAAAAAAAAAAAAAACTTTGAAATTTACAAATATTTTTACCAGTGAAAAACTTCCAAAGGATCCTGGCAATCTTATTTAACTGAATCTGTTTTCCCTGACCTTAAGTACAGCACTTAAATTAAATAAATTTGGGAGAAGAGATAATGACATCCCTGAGGTAAGAGGAAAAAACGCAGTCCTTATTTTATTCAAATTTAAAATGCTTTCAAAACTTAAGATGTGTCTAATATGTTCATCAACAAGATTACAACAAATTGAGAATTTTAAATTATCTCAAAGACTGCTGTTATTTCATAAATATTCTCGCTATTAATACTTTGATGTAATAGAGGCGAAAATCCACAGAATATCACTACAGAATGCCAACATTTTATCAGCTTTTATATTATTTTTCTTTTGGTTGTGATCAACAAAAATCAATAAAATGTCGATATTGGTTAATGCTATAGAAGCATTTGATGTATAATTACTAGAAATCATGGGTATTCCACTACTACCACCACTGATGGAGTCCCATTGACAGTCTTTTTTTCACCATTACAGATAACATAAATCAACAAGAAACAAATGATCTTTCACTTATATCCAACAAAATATGTTTCTCCTGCTGTTGAGTATTAACGTGACAAGCATATCCACAAGTTTTAGAGTGAAGAGGAAAAATGACAAAGTTGTCACTCACCAAGTGCCACCTAAAACGTAAATGGCTACTTTTCAGTTTTATTTGCCCTCACAAGGACACAGAGCTATATAACCATAGCTTAATTACAAAAAGTAATACCTGGGATGCATGACTTAAAGTAATGTTTGTAAAACTGAAAGGAGATTTGGAGCACAATTTTAAAATCTGCTTTCAAATACAGCCAAGGCCTTGAATTTACAAATTTTCTAGCAAACATGACCATTTCTGATCATTAAGTTTCATGAAGAGACACTGCTGATCTAAGTGTCAATTTCAAGGAAGCCGAATATGACTCATAAAAAGGAAACATCCTCAATGTACCAGCTAATTTGGGTTCACCAAATTTTCCTTGCCAACTCCTTAAACAATCTGTCAGATGTTAGTCCAATCTCTGCTCAAGGACACTCTCACTGAAGTCACCAAAGTACAGAACGAGTTTGCTTAAAAGTCTAATTCTAGGGAGGTGGATTATATGCCACCTAAAGAATGACAACTCATTCAAGTCCAAATAAAACTGAGCGCAAAGGAAATGTTTTCGAACTATTGCTGATATAAAACCAACAAAAGCGTCCGGCCATTTGGAAGACAACCTGACAACGTGCTTAATCCTTTTTTTACACATTACCTTTTAGCACTAGTGGATAACTTAGCAGTGGTTTTGCTAGAGAGTTTGGTGTTTTTCTTCTGCTGGGTGGCAGAAGGTTTTCTTTCTTCTTGTTCTTCAGGCTCTGGAGCGGCTGGGTCTCGCTGGTCCGCATCTGAACTACCACTGCTGGTGCTGGGGCTCTCATCATCGGACCTTTGCCGATCACTGGACATCTTGGTGAAGTTATTTCTTGGAAAACTTTTAAAGAGAAAAGGGGGAAAGAAAGGAAATGTAAGTCTAAGAAATAAGCCAACAGCATTTTCCTCTCTTAATCTTCACCTAAAATCATATTTTAATGAAAACGCTTCAAAAGTGTTCACACATCTCATCGTACAGGAAGGTTACAGGGGAGGTGATGTGTCTCACAACGGCAGCGTTCAGGGCTTTACCGAACTCAAGTTAGAAAACCCACTCACATTTTTTTCCATCCCTTGGACAATCTATCAATTGTCTACTTTCTCAGAAGGCAAGAAACAGATTTGCCAGGGAACTTAGGCAACGAGCATTAATAACATATGACACACTGTAAATAACAGATCTCGCTGAAAAATGTTAAAAAGTCACTAATAACGTCTAAATATTTACACACTGACATTGGTCAAAGCTACCAAATTCCCTTTCCGAGAGGAAAACATACCCTATTAATAGCCCATATGCTTATTTAAGGTGGCGATTCCTCCTCTGAGCCCGTAAGCCTTTAAATACAACACTTAACGAATTTTAAAAAATCAACTAACAAGCTGCTCTGGCCGTTTTCACGGCCAGCAGAGAAGATTCATCCGGCCAAGACCGAGCTGCCACCCTGGGAAAAGCAGAATTCAAACTGCACCTTCTGCAAAGCTCCCCGTGCCATCAAGGTTCCTCGCTCAATTTTTACATCACGGACCGACATTTTGTCCAAAATAACGAAAAAAAAAATTTCAGAGGGAAAACAAACAAACAAACAAAGCCCCAAGAAGTGCAACAAATTTCCGTGCCCGCCGAGGCGAGCCGCGGCCGGCGACGGCGGCCACGCAGCTCCGCGGCCCTTTGTGGGGAGGGCCGCGCGGGGGCCGCGGGCAGCGCTCACCGCGCCGGGCGCCAAGTGATGCGAGCAGCCCGGCCGGCCCCGCCGCGGCTCGCGGACACCGGCGGCGCGGGCTCCCGGCGCGAACAAAGCTGCCCGCCCCCGCCCCCTCCCCCACCGCCGCCGCCGCCCCGGCCGCCCCCCACGCGGCCCCCCGGCCCCGCCGCCTTACCTCGGCCGCCCGCCCGGCCCGCTCGCGCGCCGCTACGATGTGGGGGAGGGAGAGAGAAAAAAACCCTTCCTTAAGGAAATGGAGGCAGCTGGGGGGGGGAAAGGGGGGGGAGGGAAAAAAAGAAGCCGAGGAGGCTCTGGCCGGGGAGTGTGGAACATTGAAAGTCGGAGGGGGTTGTGCAGTGCCGGGCTCCGGCCGGAGGGTGGCGCCGCCCAGCGCCTTCGGAAAAAAGGGGGGGGGGTGGGAGCTCGGCTGGGCGAGGGCGCGAGCTCCCGGCGAGGCGTAGGGGACGCGGGAGACCCCCGCGCACTGTGGCCTCCCGCTGCCGCCGCCCGGCTCGGCTCCTCCCGGCCGCGCAGTCAGCAAGTTCCGAGGCGAGCGCGGGGGGAGGGGAGGGCGCGGCGGCGGCGCGCGTGCTCGCTCGCTGCTTGCCTGGCGGAGGGGCGCGCGCCGCCGGCGCCTAGCGGGCGCGAGCTGTTCCCGCGCGCTCCCGCGCGCTCTCTCCGCGCCTCCTTCACCCGGGGGGCGCACGCGTCCGCCCGCGCGCGGCCAGGACAAAGAGCGCGGCGGGGACCCGGCGGGCTGGCCCCTGACGCCCTTGGCCGCGGAGCCGGTACCGGAGAAGGCAGGGGCGCGGGCGCCGTCTCGCGGGGCCGCTGTGCCGCGGGGTGGCTTCCGGCCTGAGCCCGCCTCCGGAGCGAGGCTGCCCATTGGACTACCCGCCCCCGCAGGCTGGGGCCAGGGTCATCCCCGGGGCTGGCCGCATCTCCTCTCCCTACACACGGGCCAGCGTGGTCCACGGGGCCCCCACGCCTGGGCAGGGGCCCGGGTCGCGTGGACGGGAGTCCCCCGCTGCCCTGGAAGACTGGAGACTAATGGGTGTCGTTGACGAAGCCAGGCACGCAGGCGGAGGAAAGCTGCCTCTTGCCCCCCGTGTGAGCTAAAGGGGCAAGAGGGGGTCTTGGGCATGGAAGGAGGAAAAAAGGATTTCGAGACTAGGTGATTAGCCTCTGCTTCTCCTTGGCCCTCAGCCTTCCAAAGAGGAAGGTCCTTCGGATGCTTTGAAAACTTAAAAATTCAGAACAATTATTGAGATGTCCCACTCAAGATTTTTTTAAGTGAAGAGGGACCTTGTAAGGAGGGTTCATACCTGATGCTTTGCTGGATGCCCTTCTGATGTGCCTGCTAGACGCCAGTTCTGGAAAGAGAAGCCCTAAGTGATACTGGGTCAGAATGTCTACACAGAAAAGCTTCAGATGGGGTTAAGGGAAGGTTAGTTTTGTTCTGTCATTCTCTCTTGCAATCTCCAGGTGGACTCTGCAGTTTTTGCCCCAGGCACAAAGTGGCCAGAAGTACAAAAACTTCCTGTTTGCAGCCCAGACCTTCTGCTACTGAGAACTTGCTCCAGTGATGGAGCCCCTAAGGAATTTGGGAATTCCTCTCCCACAAGTGTCAGGGGCAGGTGTGCTGGGAGAATGTGGAGTTCACAGAGGGAGTGACAATAGTAGAGTCATAACATCTGAACTAGAATGAAAGAAAAAAGGAGAAAAAAAGGCTGAGTGAGCCAATATATTTACTTATTTTTCCTCCAAATAGAAAAGTTTTGGTAAATTGTTGCTTACAGTTCTGACGAGTAAGTTACATTTCTGTGATTTTCCAAAGACAACAGTCATTCAGCGAACCTTTCAGAGGACTATGCCCTAGGTGCTGGACACACAAAATTCACTCATTCAATTACTGTGTGACTCAAGCCAGGTCTCTACTCTGTGCTAGAAGCAACCAGTCCAGAAGGGGAACAGGTCATTAAAGTGTACCAGGTCGATTAGGAGGAAGGACACTCTAGTCAGAAAGAATAGGAAGTCTCAGACAGAGCATGGTGTGTGTGTTGACAAGAAGTTTCACTGGGCTGGATCAAAGTGTACCTGTGGAAAGAGCTTGTTAGTGAAAATACAGGCAGAAGTTTCCCCCAACTTTTACACTGTGCTGCTACAGCAAAAGCCAACCAATTTGGAGTTTGGATTTTGCTCTATTTGGAATGGGAAGTTGTGAAAGGAAAGCTATATATTAAAAAGTGGGATATTTTAGGAAATTTAATATTACATAAGTAGACTGAAGGCCCAATGGCAATTTGCTGATAGGATTAGGGTGGGGCTAGGAGATTGGTAGATAAAGATATTTAGTTGTGTTTGGTAGCATTTTCCATGAAAAAAGAAACAACAGTGGACTGAAAAGCAAGGGAACTGGATTCTAATCTTATTCTATCAAATTCATGTGACCTCAGGCAAGTTACTTTTTTTAAAAAAATAAATTGTATTTATTTATGTACATATGTATGTATGTATGTATTGGCTGCTTCGGGTCTTCCTTGCTGCGCGCTGGCTTTCTCTAGTTGCAGCGAGCAGGGGCTACTGGGGCTACTCTTCGTTGTGGTGCGCAGGCTTCTCATTGCAGTGGCTTCTTTTGTTGTGGAGCACGCGCTCTAGGTGCGCAGGCTTCAGTAGTTGTGGCGTGTGGGCTCAGTAGTTGTGGCTCATGGGATCTAAAGCACAGGCTCAGTAGTTGTGGCACACGGGCTTCGTTGCTCCGCGGCATGTGGGATCTTCCCAGACCAGGGCTCGAACCCGTGTCTCCTGCATTGGCAGGCGGATTCTTAACCACTGCGCCATCAGGGAAGCCCAGGCAAGTTACTCTTTCCAGTTAAATCTTTCTCGTATGTAGCAGAAGTGTAAATCCTTGCTCAAAAATTTCATGATTCTTCAATGAGTTTGAAGTCATGGAGTTCCACTCAATATTCACGCAACAGATTACTTAGGAACTACCAAATGCTAAGAAATTGGAGTGAAATATGGGTGCTGCTCTTATTGAGCTCAGTGGGTAGTGGAACAACCAGAAATGTAGACTACACGATGAGAAGTGCTGCATTCAAGGAGTGGACAGAATGAGTGGAGTGTTATTAATTATGAATTAAAAATTAGTAGTGGAATTATTAATTCAGCTTGGGGTTATGCACCATGGAGTGTGAGTCAAAAGAAGTTGCAATGAACTGGGCCTGGAGGGATCAATAAGTGATAATATAGATAATGCTCTGGGCAAAGTACCTGGGACATAATAGGTGTTCAATAAATAGTACTTACCAAATTGTTAAAGTCACCATAAAAAAATGAATGGCTCCATAAGGTGAGGGACATTAGTGGCCTGCCCTCACAGTATTAGGTACTCAGCTACCATTATTCACTTGACTAAAGGGGTTTGTTCAAGAAATTCTTTCCAGCTCACAGCTCTCCTCCAAGGTCATCTGACATCACTATCCTGACCAGAAGCAACTTGTAAGTTATGAATTGTTATCTAACTTGAAGTTCTTCTTCACAGGACACCTGTTTTGTAATTGTTTTATCTTTCTCTTTTTTTTTTTTTGCCGTGTCTACCCTTGGAAACAGGGATCATGTCTTATAGGCATTCCTGAGCACATACATATTTCATCTAGTGCAAATTATTCTATAAAGTATGTAATAAAATTTTTTTCCCATATGACCCCTCAAAATAGTACCACAAAGTAGACATCAGCTATCACAAGAAGATTGTTCCCTCTTGGTTTCCTCTTTTTCTCTTCTTGGTATGGGATCCTTCCAGCTTCTCACTCACAACTCTGAAAAAGGCAGAAGTAAGAGGAAAGATAAAAAATTCAATTGCAGCAGATATTGCCACAAAGACCTCTTCTCTCTTTCCCCCCCCCCACCAAATGCTGGGACCAAAAGGAACTGGTCATTACAAGGGCAGACAAGGCAGGACCCAGAATCCTTTAGACTTACCTGGTTTGGGAGTTGCTTTCTCCCATGCCTTTCAATGGGTCTCAATGTTATATAGGTACATGAGTTTGTGTGTGTGTAACCAAGAATTCTACAGGAATATACATCTGATTTGCTTAATAAGTTTCTGAATTGAGTGATTATATAAGCTACAGTAGGGCCACAAATCTTTTAAAATCACCCACCATGGCCAACAACATACCTTACACATAATGGATATAGAATACTTATTAATTTGTTTTGTTGATTTCAGAGTGCTTTTGTTTGTTTCCTTCCACACAATAACCTTTCTCAACATCCCTTCCTTTTACCCTTCTTTCTTTCAGGCTGTTTCAGATGCTATCCAGTTACTTGTATCCTTTTGTCATCTGGCTATAAAACTCTCTTTCTATCCATTCAAAAAAAAAAAAAGAGTTTGGTTTATTAGGAAGTCATTTCCTGGCCCAGGCTTAGTTTAAGAAGCCATGATTGCCATTGTTAGTCTCAGTGTCTCTGGACCTCCAGAGTCCAATGTACTGATTGACATCTAGTGTTCCTCCATTGTGTCATGTGTACAAAACTTTCTGTGTGCCAGACCCTGGGCTGGGGCATGGAAATGGAAAGGTGCATTAAGCCTCTGTTTGACTTCAGGGACTTCAAGGCACAAAACTCAGTGATCATTTCCCGCTTTTCTCCTTTGAGATAACTCTGAGGGAGAGTATATACCAAAAAGGGCTTCTGTCTTTATTCCATAAAGAGCTTGTACACATGAAATGAAAACATAAGCACCTTAATAAGATGAAAGTCATGAACAGATACATTTTTTTTTGGCCACACCGTGCAGCTTTCAGAATCCTAGTTCCCTGACCAGGGATGGAACCTGGGCCCCCTGCAGTGTAAGTGAAGAGTCCTAACCACTGGACTGCCAAGGAATTCCCTGAATAGATACATTTTAAAAGAAATACATTTATTTAAACTTATTTTAACAAAACAAAACAAAACCCTCAACCTTGCTAGGTATCAAAAAAAGGAAAATTAAAATGAGATACATATGAAAATAACAAAAACAATTTTTAGTGATTATAATCATTGCTGGCAAATTAGTAAAAAAATTTCCCTTTGTCCATTTCCAGTGGCAATGAAAGCTGGTACTAGCTGTTTGAAAAGCAGTTTGTAAGTCTGTGTCAGGAATCTTAAATGTGTTCATAGCCTTTAACCAAATTTCTCCATTTCAAGAAATGTATCTTAAGAAAGTATTCTAAATGTGGAAAAAATAGCATTGAAAAATTGGAAGTGTCCAACTATAGGAAAATTATTACACAAACTGATTCACCCACACAATAAAATTTGCAGTTATTAAAGTAATACATATGAGGAATATGCAAAAATACAAAATTGGATTATGATAAAATGTTAATGAGGGCAGGATTTGTCCATTTTGTGAAACCAGAGCTTGACTCAATGCCTAGGAAGGTATCTGGCACAAAGTAAGTGCTCAATAAATATCTGTCAAATGAATATGCACTATATCTGTACAGCTAGCAAGACAAAAATATCTGAAAGGAATATACTCTAAAAGGTTAACTAGGGACTTCCCTGGCGATCCAGTGGTTTGGGCTTCACCTTCCAATGCAGGGGCTGCAGGTTAGATCCCTGGTCAGGGAGCTAGGATCCCACATGCCTCAAGGCTAAGAAACCAAAAACGTAAAACAGAAGCAATTATGTAACAAATTCAATAAAGACTGTAAAAATGGTCCACATCAAAAAAAACTTTAAAGAAAAATAATAAAATAAAAGGTTAACTATGCTTATACTTTAGAGCAACTATGAATAACCTTTTTAATTCTTTCTATATTCAGCATTTTTTTTTAATGAGCTGGCTACTACTATTATAATGAGGAAAAAATGGTGTGAATAAATACAGAGGTGTACATTTGGTGAAAATAAATACTGTTTTAACTTTTTTAAATTATTATTTTTATAAATTAAAAGAAATGTAAATACAAGTAGACTTTCAGAATTTGTCAAAGTTTTAAGGTTGATATAAGAAAAAATAAAGACCATTTTTAAAATCCATAAAAAGCTGTGTGAAGGGGCTCTTCATTAAATAAAACAGTAAGCTCTGGCTCAAGGACAGATAGATCACTGAAACAGAAGAAGTAAATAAGAATTAGGTGATTTAATATATAACAAATGAGACTTCATCTAAAACATAGAAAAATGAAGGCTTATTCAATTAATGATATTGAGGTAACTAGTTCCCAATATGGAAAACATAACTTAGAACCATACCTTATACATCAACATAAATTACAGATGAATTCAAGAGTTAAGTTTTTTAAAAATCGCTCCTTGGGAAAGTTAGAATAATTTGATTACTTATTATAGATAGAGATGAGTTATGATAAGCTATGCTAAAAACCAACAGAAAAAGAAAAATCACAGAAGAAAATATGTATTTGACCAGGTACAAAAATTGAATCCTCAGTATGCTTCCTGACGCACATACACGTGCAGTCACCAAGCTGAAACATCAAAATAGAGCAGTTTGTACTATGAAAAAAGATTAATATACATCACATATAATTCTAAATAGACTTATAAAAATATCAAATCATCATAGACAGTTAAAGGACAGATTAGCAATTGGAGGTTATTGAACTACATGTTGTCTTAAAAATCTAAGATAGATATATATATATATATATATTCCACAAAATTTACAAATCTAAAAGCTGTATGATGCCAAATACTTGTGAGAATATTATGAGAAGGGCACTTTCCTGTATTGCTGGTGGCATTGTAAATTGATAGAACCTTTTTTTGGAAAGCAATTTGGCAATGTGTTTCGGGAGTCATAAAAATGTTCATACCCTTTAACCTAGTAATTCTACTTCTGGGAATCTATCCTAAGGAAATAATCCAAAATATTAAAAAATGCCATATGCTTGACAATGTTTACCCCAGTGTAATTTATACTATATAAAAATGGAAACCACTCAAACTGTCCCACATAAAGGCTATGCTTTAGTAAATCATGGTCCATTCACTCAATGGACTGTACGTGAATATAAAATAGTGAGTATTATAACTATCATTTGTACTTCTCATGGTAAATCCTTTTCTGTGAGATCAGCTCATGTCCTACTTACTTAATAAAACTAACAAAGATGTCATGCATCATCTTTTTAACTGTTGTTTTTACTTAACGTTATGTCACTTAAATTTTTCCAAGATGCTTTACAGTATGTCATGTGTAAAATCAGGTTAAGTGTATACTTTCTGCTTCAGAAAACAAACTTGTATGCACAGTATGATTGCCTGGAAAATGTATACAAGAGATTTTGAAGAAATATGCAAACAATCATTTTGGGTTAAGGGACAGTTTATTTGTGATTCTGGCCATCTTTTCCATATTGCACAAGTGGTTATCTAATTGGAAGAGATTCAATAAGAAACAATATGTTTTAATTTGGGGCTGCAAAGAAAGTAGTTTAATTTGCAATGATAAACAAGTTTCCATTTTACTTGAATGTCTTTATATCAAAGAAGTAAAACAATATATTTTTAAATGGGGATATTAATTAAATATGTTGAGTTATATTTTAGTTTTATTCAGGTCTAGATTCTACAGGCTTGTCATTTATAAAAGATCTCAAAGATGTGCCTAGTAAAATGTCAGAATGCATATGATTTTAACTTCTCTGAATTATAACATCCCAAAATAGCTCAGATAAAGTAAATATCACAGAGTGATGTGAGTGGGTTAAAAAAAAGTGATAGTTTTCAATAAGACTATATACTCAGTGTGTGGTAAGGGTAAGGAGAAACTTGGACTCATATTAAGGAATGACTGCTTAGTAGCAGTACTTATAATCCAAGAAGAGGATATTGAAGTGCTAGACTTTTAACCAAGGAAACAGTCTCAGAGATACCAAATCACTTTCCTCAAGTCTGCATTCGGCCCCCATTTCACTATGCTGTCATATCCACCAGGGCATATAGACCACTTTTCCAAGTCACTAGCTCCTGTAGAAATGTCAAAAGGATATCATCAGAAAGTTCTTAAAAGTGTAACAGCCTTTTCTCACCCATGTTCATAAGCATGAGAAAGAGCTCCGATACGCTGTTATAAATTTGGTAATCTGGTAATAATCACTCATAATATCCTATATATATTGTATAATACTTATCATGGTTTGTAAACAAATATTTTGTGTTTATTTCTTCGATATTTTTATCCCCCTCCTAGAATGAGGGCAGGGACCATATCAGTGTTTTGTGCCTAATACAGTGCCTGGCATATAATATTTAGTAAATAATACCTGAATGAATGAGTGGATGGCCAAATTACCTTCACACTCAAAGTCAGTTGAAGGGACTGTTATAGAATAACAGCAACAACAAGAAGAAAGATCTTTTCCCACTGTCTGACATATTTATGGACATGAAAAGTAGCACAGGCTAAGCACATGGGAGTCCAAAATTATTTAGAGAAATTAAAGGCCAATAGGTTCATACATTCAAATAAATTAAGGGTGTTTGGTATGTGACCCTAAGCTCTGAAATACGTGTCAGGAGAACAATGACCAAACTTCTTATAGAACCATAGTCAGAAAATGAATATTGGCTTATGTTCCTTTCTAAAAATACAGTAGGGCAGCAAAACCTTTTCTAATCTGCTTTATATAGTGTCTATATAGAAGAGGTGGAGTTACGTGTTCTATAAAGCTAAATGCTGGCGACTAAGATTAAAATTAATCAACCTCAATCAATCTCAGACTCATTGGCAGAGGCATTTAAAAGGACCAATGGAAAAATAAAACTGTTATATATTTGGTCCAACTTTCTCTAGCTCTTAATCAGAACATCATGGTCACTGACCCAGAAACCTGGCATCTTGGGTTCTAGTTCCCATTACATTGTTCATCCTTCTAGATGCCAGGTTCCTCATCAGCAAAATAAGTCTGGAGGTTGTTTCTGATTCTGGAATCTATGATTTATGCTATTGTATAAGTAAGTGCTGTTGAGCAAACTGAATTAACTAGTATGGCTGGTAATGCTTTTTTAAATTCTAGCATTGCTTAATGGCAAGATAATGCCAGCAATGATTTTTTTTAACATCTTTATTGGAGTATAATTGCTTTACAATGGTGTGTTAGTTTCTGCTTTATAACAAAGTGAATCAGTTATACATATACATATATCCCCATATCCACTCCTTCTTGCATCTCCCTCCCTCCCACCCTCCCTATCCCACTCCTCTAGGTGGTCACAGAGCACCGAGCTGATCTCCCTGTGCTATGAGGCTGCTTCCCACTAGCAATCGGGTTTACATTTGGTAGTGTATATATGTCCATGCCACTCTCTCACTTTGTCCCAGCTTACCCTTCCTCCTCCCCATGTCCTCAAGTCCATTCTCTAGTAGGTCTGCGTCTTTATTCCTGTCCTGCCCCTAGGTTCTTCAAGACCATTTTTTTTTTTTGGATTCCATATATATATGTTAGCATACGGTATTTGTTTTTCTCTTTCTGACTTACTTCACTCTGTATGACAGACTCTAGGTCCATCCACCTCACTACAAATAAGTCAGTTTCGTTTCTTTTTTATGGCTGAGTAATATTCCATTGCATATATGTGCCACATCTTCTTTATCCATTCATCTGTCGATGGACACTTAGGTTGCTTCCACGTCCTGGCTATTGTAAATAGAGCTGCAATGAACATTGTGGTACATGACTCTTTTTGAATTATGGTTTTCTCAGGGTATATGCCCAGTAGTGGGATTGCTGGGTTGTACTGGCCAACAATGATTTAAGGCCATATGTAACCACACAAGTTGATTATCCATTAAAATTCAGTTTGGCTTGAAAAAATTTGAATGTGCTTCTTACATAAAGGCTACCATAACCAGCTATCCCTCCCCACCCCACCCTCAGTTATTTTGGCTATATGAATATACCAAACCAGTTGTCAAGTTAAGTGGAAAATATATATACCAGTAATTCTAGTTGTTTGAAATTTTCCAAAGAAAATAATGTCATTTCTAATAAGGTTGTTTACATCAGGTGAAATTTCCACTTCTTGGTTAGATTAATTCTAAATTTAAGTTTTTTCCTTGTCCCTGGAGAAATTTCTTAGGGAAAAAAAAGTCCATAACTTACCTATGGCCATTTTTGCCACCCACACAAAAACCCCCACTTGAACTTAGGAAATATAATTATTTGCATATCTGAGCCTTTATTTACTCGTTTAACAAACATAACAAATGCCTTTTCAAGGACAAAGCACAGCGCTAGAAGATGTGTGTCAAACAAGACGTGATACTGTCTCTTCTCTAAAGGGTTTATAATCTAGCAGGATGGTTTAAGAGGGAGGACTTCAAAATCCAAGAACAGGAGTTTCCTGCCTAAAAAACAATAGCAGAATTTCACTCACCTCCTCTTCTTATAATAAGCAGCCCCTTAGAATTGTGCTTTTACTACCTTCAAATACATTAGAGGAGAAGCCAGAGGATGTAAAAGAGGGATTTTATATGCTTATTCAACAAACAAACATGGAGTACCTACTGAACAACTGGGAAAACTATAGTTTTGAATGTAGATGACGTCTTTCAAAACACACACATACACACACACACACACACACACAGCAGGCTCTGAAGAAGTAAGCACTGGTTGAGTAGATGGAAAACAAGTTCTATCTTAGGATAATTATATGGTTAAAAAAGCAGCAGTTGAATTATTTTTGCATCGTAGCAAGTTATCCAGTTTTTTCTTTTCTTTTCTTTTCTTTTTAAGGAGAACAGAGTTCAGAGTTCAACCTTCCAGCTAGGATACTTCAGATACTGGTCTCTTTCACTCACTCCCTGCCATCACAACTGTATCCCCTGTGCCTAGCATGTTGTTGGAGCTCAAGAAATATTTGCTGGATAATAGCAAACACTTCTGTAACACTTAATTGTCTTTTATGCTGTATTTTATATGCACTGGCTCATTTAATTCTCTCAATAGCCCCCATAAGGCAGGTACTGTTATATATTAATGTTACAGATGAGAAAACCAAGGCACAGAGAGGTAAAGCAACTTGCCCAAGGTCACGTGACAAGTGAATGGTGGACTCTGGCTGGGAAGCCTACGCTCTTGACTGCTATGCTATGCCACTTCTAGAAAGTAAGTGGCATTCCGAGTGAGGGGATGGGAGGGAAGAGAAGGAACTAGCATCACTGGCCCCATAGCCAGAAGGGAAATAATTGGGACCCTTGGGACAGGCTGGAGATGTTGACAGCCAGCGAAGAATGAGGAAGTTTTAGGCATCCCATCAGGGTTACTTTTGGACTGTCTTTGGTTGCTGGGGTTGACAGACTGTTCAATGAGAAAGAGACATGTAAGGAAGCTCTTATAAAAATCAGAAATGATCTGTGGTCCGTTTGGGCAATTTTTCTTCTGCTAATCTCTCTCTAGTTCATTCTTTTTTTAATGCCATTCTCTTCCTTTGTCCCTTTCCTTTACTATCCCTTTTAGCCTGTTATAATCTTGACCTAAATTTTAAATTATTGTATTTATTAAATCAAATGTATATATCATCCCACTTTTCTCTGCACTTCCATTAAAAAAAACAACAAAAGTTATTTCGAAATTGTTCCTTATTAATGCTGTACATGCAGGTCAGTGATTCTTAATAGAAAAAAAAGTCTCCCAAAGTGGACTAACCCTTAAAAAGTGAGAGATTATGAAACTAAATCTTGGTACTCTATCACTTCAATATTAGTAGAAGAGATGGCCAATCTTAAATACAAAGCAGTTCATGCTGAAATTTAACATTTTCTTTCAAATTTTAAAAATATCTCCAAGTTTAGACTAAAGAACATTTTAACATTGATTAGCCTCTTCACTTTATGATAGGATCAAGAGTTCATTTGTGCCTAATGTCAGCTAAGGGATAGTTTATAGAATGCTGAAATTTCTGGGTTTCTGAAAAGAACACTAAAAGATTAAGAAATTATATTTGTTCATTTAACTATGTGAGAATATAAAAATAATAGTCATTTACAGGAGTTGTCTAGAGAAAATCCTCAGGATAACTAGGCAATTTGTGCCTAGCCTGGTACAGTATACAGATTAGTGACTTAATCTGAGTAAATTTAGTCTAATTAGTAAAAAAGTGCAAATGCTTATACATATATGAGCGTATGTGTGTGTGTGCACAGATAGTCAATTTGCTACAAGAACAACCACTTGTTTGTTAAAGACTGAAAATAAGGATCAACATTGCAGCATTCACAACCACATAACTGGATAAACCACATGACGTAGGTGCTGCAAATAAGGAATAAGTAAAAACGAGTATTGGGCTGACATCAGGAGCATAGGCATAGGCTCTAAATTGCAGAAGCTAAGTAGCTACAACGTGGTTTAGTGTGGGATGTGGAATGTAAAATCCTAATAAAAGGGATCCCATTTTAAAGAGATTGATTTGGGACGAGTGAAGGTGATATGATATTTATCTCTGTATAGCTTTTTAAAACTGATTTAGTACGGTGGCTTATGGAAGTTAACAGATGTTAATTTGAATGAATATTCATTCGCTGATATCAAGTCCCAGTAGATGACACTTTCCTCTTAAGAGGTCATATTTTCCTCTCACGGAGTGTTTGCTGTTGCGGTTGCCAGTTGTCTATTTAGAAGACATAACACTAAGGAGCTATGTAAAGTGCAGTATTCATGTATAATGATGTAGAGTCTGAACCAGAGGTAAATATGCTAATTAGAAACAGCAATAATGCCAGATATAAACATCATAGTGACTTACCTTATCTTTGTTGACAGCATCATGATAGCTTCTCATCAACCAGTCACGAATTTTCTTTTAAATTACCTTATTAGTATACCACTTGAGCTGAAAAAAAAACATTTATTTAAGAAAGAACATTACCGAGAAGTGAGGTGACTTTAAATCACCATAGGAACCAAATAAAGAACTTTATTGTGAAAAAGCTAAAAAAATTATAAAATTCTATATGAATAGAAATTATTATTATTGGGGGCCTAGCTGTATCTCTACCATTTGCTATACAAAATCTTGCTTTCTTCTACGTGTATTTTTAGAGAAAACAGCAACATCAAAAGTACGGATAGACTTACAATTGTTTTGTTTCATAGATTCATGCATTGGGCCCAGTTTATCGTACCTAAAGTTACTTTGGCTCTGCAAATGATTATTTTTGGCAGAAGTTGTTGTATTAGTGTGTCAAATTGTCTTTTAAGAAACTTGGCCAGGATTACTGCTCAAGATGGTAAGTTATAAATTTTAAACCTTATTACTACACACTCCCACTCCCTTCCCCCAAGACAGTAGTACTATCGGATTTTCTGGTGCTATGATCCAAACACAAATTTGTTACAGAATTCCAGAAACAAATAAGATAATCTTAGGAGCAGAGTTAACAAATGAGATAATGATCTGGTTATATTTCTTGATCCATGAAATACCTAGAGTATTTAGCAACACAACTATGTCTTCATTTGCTGTGGTGTTAGGAACAGATATGACATATACATGGAAATGTGTAGCTAATTCAAAAGTATCACTGTTAAGCCATTAGAATCAGCGTTCTTTCGCAAACTCACAGATGTGTTTTCTATTATCTAACCCTTTGTATTCATGGTTCGCAACTTGGGCTCCATATTAGAATCACCTGGTGACGACTGGGGAGTGGTTAAAACTCCTGGTGCATGGGCTACACTGCCAAGTAATTAAATAATAAACTCTGGGGGTGAGACCCAGACATTAGTACTTTTCTAACCCCACCCCCACCCCGGCCCGAGTGATTCCAATGTACGGTCAAGGTGGAGAACTACTTAGTAGTAGAGATGCTGAGAATCAGCGAGGTGGAGAAATAATAAGAAAAGAACGTCTATTTGCTAAGTTAAAAAGTAAACGTCAATGATTGTTCAAACTGTAGACCAATGATAATGTAGAAAGAGATTATTAGGCTATCTTTTTTTCTGATTTCTTTGAAAATCATAACTTCAGTTCCACCTATTATATGAGAGGGTAAATTTCCAGATTATACAAGTGTTTATACCTATTTTATTTTTTTATTTTTAAAATTTATTTATTTGATTTATTTTTATTTTTGGCTGCGTTGGGTCTTCGTTGCTGTGCGTGGGCTTTCTCTAGTTGCGGCGAGCGGGGGCTGCTCTTTGTTGCGGTGCGCTGGCTCCTCATTGCGGTGGCTTCTCTTGTTGTGGAGCATGGACTCTAGGCACGCGGGCTTCAATAGATGTGGCACGCAGGCTCAGTAGTTGTGGCACACAAGCTTAGTTGCTCCGTGGCATGTGAGATCTTCCTGGACCAGGGCTCGAACCCGTGTCCCTTGCATTGGCAGACGGATTCTTAACCACTGCACCACCAGGGAAGCTCTATACCTATTTATTAAGATTGAAATACGCCAGTGATATAAGTTGCCCCTCATTTCAATACATAATAATTTTTAATTTGTGGAGTTCTTTTTCAGAGAAGTAAACTTGAATACTTAGCAAAAATATATTATTAATTAAAAAACTATGCAGAATAAATAATTTTCAAATGGTAGTTGGAGGTAGCAGAGATGTCCTTGGGAGGGAAGTAGATTTTAGCCAGTCTCAATTTAGGGAAAAAATGATAAATCTATATTTTGTGCTGTTACCCCTTGAAATTTATTCATTTTCATAAAGTATGCTTTCCTGAGGTATCTTATTAGCATCATCCAGTAAGAAAGATGAATTACAGTAGAGGCAGAAAAATTCCCCCTAACTTTAATGTAAGTTGAAAGCAGTGATTTATTTGCTTAGATATAATTAATATAGAAGGTAGTATGTACTATGATTAGACTCAAAAAAACCATGGTTCAAAACCTAGCTCTGCCCCTCCTAGCCAGGTTTCCTGGAACATATTATTTACCTAGTCCAGGACGCGCTTTTTACATCTACAAAAGGGGCATATTTATGTCTTCTGTGCAAGGTTGTTAGTTATGGGAGATTAAGTGAGGAAATGTTGACACAGCCCTTAGTATAATGGCTGACACACAGTAAGCTCTAAATAAATGACAGTTATTTTTTAATTATTCAAGCACATTGTTTGAAACTCTTCTTCCCCCAGGGTAATATGTGCTGTTTTTTATAACTGTCCACCATAGACTCGGCATTCATGAGAGTTACAGGAAATTTTTGCATATTCTTAAATTTAGGCATGGAGTGGCAAGCCGTGTGTGAGTTGCTGCACAGGTGTATTCAAGGCCATGTGAGGCAAGTGCATAACCCACCACGTTCATTCACCAAGTGAGGTACCCTGTTCTGTGACCAGACGGGAAACAAGCAATATGTGTCACAGCGAAGTTGAAATCACCCCCCGTCACGGACCGTCTCAGGTACTAGTGAAGAGTGGGAATCAAGAACGTTAAATCATCATATTCTAAGGGTCTCTATATATCACATTTCATTGATTCTAATGTGCACATTTTAACATCTCCAAAATCAAAATGTACCATCTAATCGATGAGGTCTTAAATCACTCTCCGCCAGGCAGCACTTCTGATGTAGCTGGCACTGCCTGTGAATGCACGAACATGGCCATAGTTCTTCATATTGTTGTGATGCAAGATAAAAACCTAAGGCCAAGTAAGTTTAAGAAAATTCTTTAAATAACTATAAAATAAAAGGTCTAAGTGATAAAAAAAAGTGTCATAGTTTAATTGGAAGTCATTTTTCTTCCTTAACGGCACATGAAATGACAATGCATCTTAGAATCTAATCTTTAATTTGATGTAATAGTTTGCAATGGTTTTTGCAAAGCAATTTGACAATATGATTGAAAAACCTTTACAATACATATATCCACCAATTTCAATGCTCATAACTCATCCTAAGGAAATAACCAAAATTAAACCACGTTAATGCTTCTGCCTCAGTTGTTAATTTGTTGTAAATTTGTTAATGTGGTAGACAGAATAATTCGCCCTCCCCCCCCAAAAAGAGATGTCCATATATTTATCCCTGGAACCTGTGCATATGTAAGGTTACGGGGCGGGGGGTGGGGGGTGGGGGCAAAGGGAAATTAAGGCTGCAGATGAAGTAAGGCAGCTAATCAGCTGATCTTAAAAGAGGGACATTAGCCTGGATTATCCAGGTGGGGCCAATGTAATCACAAGGATGATTAAAAGTGACAGAGGGAGGCAGAAGGAAGAGGAGATGTAATGAGGCAAGAGGTTGGAGTAATATGATGCAGTGTGAGATGGAGTCATTCTCTTGTTGGTGACTTTGGAGATGGAGGGAAGAGCTACAAACCAAGGTGTGCTGGAGGCTTCTAGGAGCAAAGCCAAGAAAAAGGCAAGGAGATGCTTTCTCCCCTAGAGCCTCCAGAGGAAAATGTGGCCCTCCCACCACCTTGATGATAGCCCAGTGAGGCCGGGGTCAGATTTCTAACCTACACAACAGGAGCAGTATAATAAATTCTTGTTGTTGAAGACACTGTTTGTAGTACTTTGTCACATCAGCAATAAGTAACTAGTCCAGTTTTCAGACAAAAGAATTTTTATGATTGATTGCTTGCATTAGGTAAATAGTTACTAGACTGGTGACTTTAATAGACCAGTAGAAGTTCTAAAACATGTTAGGGCCAACTGACAGCTTTTAATTTTGCTGCCTTATTCTAAACTTCTTAAAATTATAACATAACACCAGCATATTATAACATGGTCTTACAAAGGAATAATAATGTAAATATAACATATAAGAGCAAATATTTAAATAAATTTAATTGGGAAAAAAACTCATTACATTGTCATTATTTTCCTCACTTCATCCAAAAACCAGTAAAAATATCCCATACCAGTACTATTCTATGATCAAGCATTTGGGAATTACTGTGTGAGATGCATTTTGTTTTTTATTGTTGTTGTTGTTGTTTTAAAATTTTTTTAATTTAATTTTTTTAACATCTTCATTGGAGTATAATTGCTTTACAATGATGTGTTAGTTTCTGCTGTATAACAAAGTGAATCAGTTATACATATACATATATCCCCATATTTCCTCCCTCTTGTTTCTCCATCCCACCCCTCTAGGTGGTCACAAAGCACTGAGCTGATCTCCCTGTACTATGTGGCTGCTTCCCACTAGCTATCTATTTTGGTAGTATATATAAGTCCAGGCCACTCTCTAACTTTGTCCCAGCTTAACCTTCCGCCTCCCCAAGTCCTCAAGCCCATTCTCTACATCTGTGTCTTTATTCCTCTCATGCCCCTAGTTTCTTCATAAGCATTTTTCTTTTCTTTAGATTCCATATATATGTGTTAGCATACGGTATTTGTTTTTCTTTTCTGACTTACTTCACTCTGTATGACAGACTCTAGGTCCATCCACCTCACTAGAAATAACTCAACTTCATTTCTTTTTATGGCTGAGTAATATTCCATTGTATATATGTACCACATCTCCTTTATCCATTTATCTGTCGATGGACACCTAGGTTGCTTCCATGTCCTGGCTATTGTAAACAGAGCTGCAACGAACATTGTGGTACATTGACTCTTTTTGAATTATGGTTTTCTCAGGGTATATGCCCAGTAGTGGGATTGCTCGGTCGTATGGTAGTTCTACTTTTAGTTTTTTAAGGAACCTCCATACTGTTCTCCATAGTGGCTGTATCAATTGACATTCCCACCAACAGTGCAACAGGGTTCCCTTTTCTCCGCACTTTCTCCAGCATTTATTGTTTGTAGATTTTTTGATGATGGCCATTCTGACGGGTGTGAGGTGATAACCTCGTTGTAGTTTTGATTTGCATTTCTCTAATGATTAGTGATGTTGAGCATCCTTTCATGAGTTTGTTGGCAATCTGTATATCTTTTTTGAAGATATGTCTATTTAGGTCTTCTGCCCATTTTTGGATTGGGTTGTTTGTTTTTTTGATACTGAGCTGCATGAGCTGCTTGTAAATTTTGGAGATTAGTCCTTTGTCAGTTGCTTCATTTGCAAATATTTTCTCCCATTCTGAGGGCTGTCTTTTCATCTTGTTTATGGATTCCTTTGCTGTGCAAAAGCTTTTAAGTTTCATTAGGTCCCACTTGTTTATTTTTGTTTTTATTTCCATTTCTCTAGGAGGTGGGTCAAAAAGGATCTTGCAGTGATTTATGTCATGGAGTATTCCAACTATGTTTTCCTCTAAGAGTTTTATACTGTCTGGCCTTACATTTAGGTCTTTAATCCACTTTGAGTTTATTTTTGTGTGGTGTTAAGGAGTGTTCTAATTTCATTATTTTACATGTAGCTGTCCAGTTTTCCCAGCACCACATATTGAAGAGGCTGTCTTTTCTCCATAGTATATTCTTGCCTCCTTTATCAAAAATAAGGTGACCATATGTGAGTGGGTTTATCAATGAGCTTTCTATCCTGTTCCATTGATCTATATTTCTGTTTTTGCACCAGTACCATACTGTCTTGATTACTGTAGCCTTGTAGTATAGTCCAAAGTCTGGGAGCCTGATTCCTCCAGCTCCATTTTTCTTTCTCAAGATTGTTTTGGCTATTCGGGGTCTTCTGTGTTTCCATACAAATCATGACATTTTTGCTCTAGTTCTGTGAAAAATGCCAGTGGTAGTTTAATAGGGATTGCATTGAACCTGTAGATTGCTTTGGGTAGTATAATCATTTTCACAGTGTTTATTCTTCTAATCCAAGAACATGGTATATCTCTCCATCTATTTGTATCATCTTTAATTTCTTTCATCAATGTCTTATAGTTTTCTGCATACAGGTCTTTTGTCTCCTTAGGTAGGTTTACTCCTAGGTATTTTATTCTTTTTGTTGCAATGGTAAATGGGAGTGTTTCCTTAATTTCCCTTTCACATTTTTCATCATCAGTATATAAGATTGCAAGAGATTTCTGTGCATTAATTTTGTATGCTCCTACTTTACCAAATTCATTGATTAGGTCTAGTAGTTTTCTGGTAGACTCTTTAGGATTCTCTATGTATAGTGTCATAGAGTGCAAACAATGACTGTTTTATTACTTCTCTTTTCTGATTTGGATTCCTTTTATTTATTTTTCTTCTCTGATTGCTGTGGCTAAAACTTCCAAAACTATGTTGAATAATAGTGGTGAGAGTGGGGAACCTTGTCTTGTTCCTGATCTTAGAGAAAATGGTTTCAGTTGTTCACTATTGAGAACGATGTTGGCTGTGGGTTTGTTATATATGGCCTTTATTATGTTGAGGTAAGTTCCCTCTGTGCCTACTTTCTGGAGGGTTTTTATCATAAATGGATGTTGAATTTTGTCAAAAGCTTTTTCTGCATCTATTGAGATGATCATACGGTTGTTTTCCTTCAATTTGTTAATATGTTGTATCACATTGATTGATTTGCATATACTGAAGAATGCTTGCATTCCTGGAATAAACCCACTTGATCACAGTGTATGATCCTTTTAATGTGCTGTTGGATTCTGTCTGCCTGTAGTTTGTTGAGAATTTTTGCATATATGTTCATCAGTGATACTGGCTGGTAGTTTTCTTTCTTTGTGACATCTTTGTCTGGTTTTGGTATCAGGGTGATGGTGGCCTCGTAGAATGAGTTTGGGAGTGTTCCTCCCTCTGCTATATTTTGGAAGAGTTTGAGAAGGATAGGTGTTAGCTCTTCTCTAAATGTTTGATAGAATTCGCCTGTGAAGCCATCTGGTCCTGGGCTTTTGTTTGTTGGAAGATTTTTAATGACAGTTTCAATTTCAGTGCTTGTGATTGGTCTGTTCATATTTTCTACTTCTTCCTGGTTCAGTCTCGGGACGTTGTGCATTTCTAAGAATTTGTCCATTTCTTCCAGGTTGTCCATTTTTTTTGGCATACAGTTGCTTGTAATAATCTCTCATGATCCTTTGTATTTCTGCAGTGTCTGTTGTTACTTCTTTTTCATTTCTATTTCTATTGATTTGAGTCTTCTCCCCTTTTTTCTTGATTAGTCTGGCTAATGGTTTATCAATTTTGTTTATCTTTTCAAAGAAACAGCTTTTAGTTTTATTGAACTTTGCTATTGTTTCCTTCATTTCTTTTTGATTTATTTCTGATCTGACCTTTATGATTTCTTTCCTTCTGCTAACTTTGGAGTTTTTTGTTCTTCTTTCTCTAATTACTTTAGGTGTAAGGTTAGGTTGTTTATTTGAGATGTTTCTTGTTTCTTGAGGTAGGCTAGTATTGCTATAAACTTCCCTCTTAGAACTGCTTTTGCTGTATCCCATAGGTTTTGCATCATCGTGTTTTCATTGTCATTTGTTTCTAGGTATTTGTTGATTTTATCTTTGATTTCTTCAGTGATCTCTTGGTTGTTAAGTAGTGTATTGTTTAGCCTCCACATATTTTTATTTTTTACATATTTTTCCTGTAATTGATATCTAGTCTCATAGCGTTGTGGTTGGAAAAGATACTTGATACGATTTCAATTTTCTTAAATTTACCAAGGCTTGATTTGTGACCCAAGATATGATCTATCCTGGAGAATGTTCCATGAGCACTTGAGAAGATAGTGTATTCTGTTGTTTTTGGATGGAATGTCCTATAAATATCAATTAAGTTCATCTTCTTTAATGTATCATTTAAAGCTTGTGTTTCCTTATTTATTTTCATTTTGGATGATCTGTGCATTGGTGAAAGTGGGCTGTTAGAGTCAGCCCACTTGCTATGGGCTGACTGTGCTATGATTGTGTTATGCTATGATTGTGTTACCGTCAATTTCCCCTCTTATGGCTGTTAGCATTTGCCTCATGTATTGAGGTGCTCCTATGTTGGTTGCATAAATATTTACAATTGTTATACCTTCTTCTTGGATTGATTCCCTTGATCATTATGTAGTGTCCTTCTTTGTCTTTCATAATAGACTTTATTTTAAACTCTATTTTGTCTGATATGAGAACTGCTACTCCAGCTTTCTTTTGATTTCCATTTGCATGGAATATCTTTTTCCATCCTCTCACTTTCAGTCTGTATGTGTCCCTAGGTCTGAAGTGGGTCTCTTGTAGACAGCATATATATGGGTCTTGTTTTTGTATCCATTCAGCCAGTCTATGTCTCTTGGTGAGAGCATTTAATCTATTTACATTTAAGGTAATTATTGATATGTATGTTCCTATTACCATTTTCTTAATTGTTTTGGGTTTGATATTGTAGGTCTTTTCCTTCTGTTGTGTTTCCTGCCTAGAGAAGTTCCTTTAGCATTTGTTGTAAAGCTGGTCTGGTGGTGCTGAATTCTCTTAGCTTTTGCTTGTCTGTAAAGGTTTTAACTTCTCCATCAAATCTGAATGAGATCCTTGCTGGGTAGAGTAATCTTGGTTGTAGGTTTTTCCCTTTCATCACTTTAAATATGTCCTGCCACTTCCTTCTGGCTTGCAGAGTTTCTACTGAAGAAACAGCTGTTAACCTTATGGGGACTCCCTTGTATGTTATTTCTTGTTTTTCCCTTGCTGCTTTTAATATTTTTTCTTTGTATTTAATTTTTGATAGTTTGATTAATATGTGTCTTGGTGTGTTTCTCCTTGGATTTATCCTGTATGGACTCTCTGTGCTTCCTGGACTTGATTAACTATTTCCTTTTCCATATTAGGGAAGTTTTCAACTATAATCTCTTCACTATTTTCTCGTCCCTTTCTTTTTCTCTTCTTCTTCTGGGACCCCTATAATTCGAATGTTGGTGCATTTAATGTTGTCCCAGAAGTCTCTGAGACTGTCCTCAATTCTTTTCATTCTTTTTTCTTTATTCTGCTCTGCAGTAGTTATTTCCACCATTTGTTTCTTCCAGGTCACTTATCCGTTCTTCTGCCTCAGTTATTCTGCTATTGATTCCTTCTAGAGAATTTTTAATTTCACTTATTGTGTTGTTTATCATTGTTTATTTTCTCTTTAGTTCTTCTAGGTCCTTGTTAAATGTTTCTTGTACTTTCTCCATTCTGTTTCCAAGATTTTGGATAATCTTTACTACCATTACTCTGAGTTCTTCTTCAAGTAGACTGAGTATTTCCTCCTCATTTGTTTGGTCTGGTAGGTGTTTACCTTGCTCCTTCATGTGCTGTGTGTTTGTCTGCCTTCTCATTTTGCTTAACCCAGCTGTGTTTGGGGTCTCCTTTTTTCAGGCTGCAGGTTCGTAGTTCCCGTTGTTTTTGCTGTCTGCTCCCAGTGGTTGAGGTTGGTTCAGTGGGTTGTGTAGGCTTCCTGTTGGAGGGGACTGGTGCCTGTGTTCTGGTGGATGAGGCTGGATCTTGTCTTTCTGCTGGGCAGGACCGCGTCCAGTGGTGTGTTTTGGGTTGTCTGTGACCTTATTTATGATTTTAGGCAGCCTCTCTGCTAATGGGTGGCGATGTGCTCCTGTCTTGCCAGTTGTTTGGCATAGGGTGTGCAGCACTGTAGCTTGCTGGTCATTGAGTGGAGCTGGGTCTTGGCATTGAGATGGAGATCTGTGGGAGAGCTTTCGCCATTTGATATTACATGGAGCTGGGAGGTCTCTGGTGGCGCAATGTCCTGAACTCGGCTCTCCCACCTCAGAGGCACAGGCCTGACACCCGGCCAGAGTACCAAGACACTGTCAGCCACACGGCTCTCTCTGGGCTTCTATTTTGACAGCAACAATGTACTCTGGACGGTGTGGGCCACTTTTTTGGCCAATTGGCCGAGGAGAAGTGTGAGGGCACCCAGTGTCTCTTGAAAATGCAAAACCAGTCGAGCTGCATTTTGTTGATTTTTGTTTGTGGATTTTAGAGTCCGTTAAAAAGAAAGATTGGCATAACAACAACAAAAATCCTTAGATTATAAATTCTTAGTTCAGATTCTCAGAGTTTGGAGTTAGGACATCTTGATTACTTTTACTGTGATTTTTCTTTTTTTTTTTTTCCAATTCCCTTCCCATATATCCAGACCATGTTATGTTAGTTTCCTATGGCTGCTATAATTACCACAAACTTGGTTCTTACAACAATAAACATTTATTCTCTTACAGTTTTGGAGGTCAGAAGTCTGAAGTCAGTTTCACTGAGCTGAATTCAAGGTGTTGGCTGGGCTATGCTCCCTCCTGAGGCTCCGGGGCAGGGGAAAACCTGTTTTTTTGCCTTCTCCAGCTTCTAGAGCTGCACTCCTCATCTCATAGCCCCTTCTTGCTTCATCAGAGCCAGCAGCAGTGCATCTCCAAATCTCTCTGCTGAGGTCACATGGCTTTCTCTCTTCTATGTCAAGTCTCCCCATGCCTCCCCCTTCTAAGGATATTTGTGATGACATTTAGACCCACCCAGATACCCAGAATAATCCTCTATTCTCAAGATCCTTAGTCACATCTTCAAAGTCTCTTTTGACGTATAGTAACATTCACAGGTTCTAGGGATTAAAATTTGGATATATTTGGGGCCATTATTCAGCCTGCCACATATGCTTAGTTTATACACGTACCGCATAGCTGTTATATTTTTTAAATTTAAATAGGAAAATTTTCTTTGTAAGAATCTATTAAATTATCCGTTAAAGTTGTGACATATTCTAAGATGTCTAGGTCTTAGAAAGCCATGTATATGACTACCAAAGAAAAGGGTCATAACACAATTAAGCAGTTTTGATTAATATTATAACTTATTTCTTATTACAATGTCTTCTACAGAAAGTCCTCTCCGTGGTAGAAAAGTATAAACTGAATATTCCACATTAATTTTGGAACATCCTCTGAAACTCCTGGTGCACAAACAACACTCAGACTGCTGGTGCAGACAGCCCACTGAGCACCTCTCAACAGACGCTCAGGCACCCGCCTTTTTAGCAGCACATTCCTGAGATCAGCTGGTGCTAAGGCATATAAAAATGTAATTTAAGAGAGCTCTGACCACCTCTCCTCCCCTTCTATTGAATGCTATCAGACAACTGGAGGATCAGTTGTACTGTCAGAAAAAATAACAAGACAAGCTGGCAAACCCAATCCTGGACTTGACAACAGCTGTCCTGTTCTGGCTGTTGCTGCTGAGGTTCAGTAAACAGTATCTGAGTAACTCCCACCCACGCAATGGCCAGCTAACCACCAAGGTACTTGGGTACAGGGAGGATTTGTCTCTGTGTCACTTCATAATAAATAAAACAAATATCTTCTTGTATGCCTGGAAAAGGAGAGACACTCTATATCAGTGGTCAGATTCAGTTCCAGGTATTATAGGATTTCACAGGTATCTTGAATAGGACCGTGAGGGTAGATGGAGCAGACGGAACAGATTCAGCTCTGGGTTATCTACCCTAGGTTTATCACTTTTATCTGTTTTACTTATTGGGATTCTATGTAGGTTTTTCTGTTGAAAAATAATTCAGCTACGTTTTAAAAAGTAAAAAGCAATTCTAAAGAAACACTGTCTTAGTCTGTTCTGGCTGCTATAATAAAAATAACAAAAATCTATTGCTTACTGTTCTGGGGGTTGGGAAATCCAAGGTCAAGGAGCCAGCAGATTTAGTGTCTGGTGAGAGCCAGCCTTCTGGTTCTTAGATGGCTGTCTTCTTGCTGTGTCCTCACATGGGGAAGAACAAGGGAGCTCTCTTGGAGTCTCTTTTGTAAAAGCACTAATCCCATTCACGAGGGCTCTACCCTCATGACCTAATTACCTCCCAAAGGCCCTGCCTCCTAATACCATTACATTAGGAGGCAGGATTTCAACATATGAATTGTAAAATATATATGAAAATAATGGGCAAGGATCTGAATAGACATGTCTTAAAAGAAGACATTCAAATGGCCAACAGGTACATGAAAAGGTGCTCAAAATCATTAATCATCAGGGAAATGCAAATCAAAACCACAATGAGATATCACCTCATACCTGTTAGGATGGCTATTATCGAAAAGACAAAAGCGTTGGTGAGACTGTAGACAAAAGAAAACTCTTGTACGCTGTTGGTAGGAATATAAATTGGTAGAGCCATTATGGAAAACAGTATGGAGATTCCTAAAAAATTAAAAATAGAACCACCATACGATCCAGCAATCCCACTTCTGGGTATACAGCCAAAGAAAATGAAGTCTGGATCTTGAAGAGATGTGCACTCCCATGTTCACTGCAGGATTATTCACAATAGCCAAGATATGGAAACAAGCTAAATGTCCATTGATGGATGAATGAATAAAGAGGATGTGAAAAAAAAATCACTCACCCACATGCACAAATACACTGGAATATTATCCAACCTTAAAAAGAATGAAATCCTGCCATTTGTGACAACATGGATGAATTTGGGGGACATCACACTAAGTGAAATAAGCCAGACACAGAAAGACAAATACTGAATGATATCAGCTATGTGTGAAATCTAAAATAGTCAGACTCATAGAAGGAGAGAGTAGAATGGTGGTTACCAGGGCCTGGAAGCAGGGTGATATGGGGAGATCTTGCTTAAAGGATACAAAGTATCAGTTATGCAAGACAAATAAGTTCTGAAGATCTAATGTACAGCATGGTGGCTATGTTAACAATACTGTATTGTATACTTGAAATTTGCTAAAAGGGTAGATCTTAAAGCATCCTCACCACAAGAGAAAGAAAAAGAAAGAAAGAAGTAACTATATGCGGTTATGGATATGTTAGTTAGCTTGATCATGGTGATTATTGCATAATGTATGAATATATCAAAATATCAAGTTGTACACTTTAAATATACACAATTTCTACCTGTCAATTATACCTTAATAAAGCTGAAAAAATATGTATGAAAAAGCAAAGGCCTGGAAATAGCCAAGACAATTTTGAAGATGAACCTATTGAAAAGATGTGCTCTACCAAATATAGAGACAAAGTTACATTAGGACAATGTGCTGTCAGCATTGGGATAGTCAAATAGGCCATAGAGGACATAAATAGAGGAAAGTGTGAACAAGCCAACAGTTCACATCAGTGGGAAGAAGACAAACTTCAATAAATAGATCCAAATCCCATTCAGTACATAGGCCTAGGCCTTAAGGACAACAGCCAAACAGACTCCTGTATTGCACAGTTGCAGTTCCCAACTTTGGTATTTCATATGGGAAAAACTGGATTCCCCCTCATTTATGCACAAAATCAAGCTGGTAGAGGGATGGAAATTAAAGACCTGAGTACGAAAAGCAAAACTTTAAAACTATTTGAAGAAACTCAGAGTTAAAATGAAAAAAAATTTAAATCAAAAGACAGCATAAAAATTGAACAGGTAACCCACCATTATTTAGAAGATATTTGTAACACCTCTAATTAAAAAATGATTAATATCTATACTATCTAGAACTCTCTACAATCGACAAGAAAATGACTCAATAGAAAAAAATGGACAAAAGTGATGAGCAGGCAATTCACAAAGGATGAAACACAACTAAATAATAATTGAAACATCTGCCATCTCTCTAATAATTATGCCCAATGTTATGCAGCTGGAAAATGGAACTATGAACTCTGAAGCTTATGCTTCTTTACATGACAAAATATCTTGTATAAGAAGACATTTAACACACCATTAGAAAGTGGTCTGATAGATACAGTCTTCCTATTTTGCCTGTTTCACAGCGTGATTCAGAAGAGAGAATGAGATAACAGATGTGAAAACATTGAAAAGACTTGAAAGTGCTATACAAATCACTTATTACAACCTATATCACAGCAGAACTGAAATTCCTGCTTGGCTCCAGCCTTAAAGGAGCATATCTCGCAGTAAATTCAGAAGTTCCTGGACTCATGGCTGGAAGTTCCAAAGAAAGACACTCTTTTTTTTTTTTTTTTGTGGTACGCGGGCCTCCCACTGCTGTGGCCTCTCCCGCTGCGGAGCACAGGCTCTGGACGCGCAGGCTCAGCGGCCATGGCCCACGGGCCCAGCCGCTGCGCGGCATGTGGGATCCTCCAGGACCGGGGCACGAACCCGTGTCCCCTGCATCGGCAGGCGGACTCTCAACCACTGCGCCACCAGGGAAGCCCAAGAAAGACACTCTTAAAGGAAGACACTGAAACTCTGTTCTGGTCAGGCTTCTTGCCTTGACTGCTGTTCCTGGGAATAACCTATTTCAAAGTGAAATAGTTCACAAAGAGCTAGGTAAGTCTAACACCTAGAAATAATATTAGCATTAGACTAGACTTAAAAACACTTTACTCCAATAAAAAAAAGTATGGGGAGGGGAGGATACTACCTATATTTCTAATCAGATAATATTTCTAGAATTTTACAAGAGTCATGTGTTGTCATAGTATAATCTAAATTATTTTGTTTGTTTCATAGCTTTATTGTGTAGCTTAAATTTTTCAAAATAACTATTTTATTATTTTTTTAATTTTATTTTATTTACTTTTTTATATAGCAGGTTCTTATTAGTTACCTATTTTATACATATTAGTGTACATATGTCAATCCCAATCTCCCAATTCATCCCACTACCACCAACCCCCCTGCCACTTTCCACCCTTGGTGTCCATACATTTGTTCTCTACATCTGTGTGTCTATTTCTGCCCAGAAAACCAGTTCATCTGTAACATTTTTCTAGGTTCCACACATATGCGTTAATATACGATATTTGTTTCTCTCTTTCTGACTTACTTCACTCTGTATGACAGCCTCTAGATCCATCCACGTCCCTACAAATGACCCAATTTCATTCCTTTTTATGACTGAGTAATATTCCATTGCATATATGTACCACATCTTCTTTACCCATTCGTCTGTCGATGGGCATTTAGGTTGCTTCCATGACCTGGCTATTGTAAATAGTGCTGCAATGAACATTGGGGTGCATGTGTCTTTTTGAATTATGGTTTTCTCTGGGTATATGCCCAGTAGTGGGATTGCTGGGTCATATGGTAATTCTATTTTCAGTTTTTTAAGGAACCTCCATACTGTTCTCCATAGTGGCTGTATCAATTTCCATTGCCACCAACAGTGCAAGAAGGTTCCCTTTTCGGCACACCCTCTCCAGCATTTGTTGTTTGTAGATTTTCTGATGATGCCCATTCTAACTGGTATGAAATGACACCTCATTGTAGTTTTGATTTGCATCTCTCTAATAATGAGTGATGTTGAGCAGATTTGCATGTGCTTCTTGGACACCTGTATGTCTTTTTTTTTTTTTTTTTTTTGCGATACACAGGCCTCTCACTGCTGTGGCCTTTCCCATTGTGGAGCACAGGCTCCAGACGCGCAGGCTCAGTGACCATGGCTCACGGGCCCAGCCGCTCCCCGGCATGTGGAATCCTCCCGGACCAGGGCACGAACCCGCGTCCCCTGCATCAGCAGGCGGACTCCCAACCACTGCACCACCAGGGAAGCCCATCTGTATGTCTTCTTTGCAGAAATGTCTATTTAGGTCTTCTGCCCATTTTTGGATTGGGTTGTTTGTTTCTTTGATATTGAGCTGCATGAGCTGCTTGTAAATTTTGGAGATTAATCCTTTGTCAGTTGCTTCATTTGCAAATATTTTCTCCCATTCTGAGGGTTGGCTTTTGGTCTTGTTTATGGTTCCCTTTGCTGTGCAAAAGCTTTCAAGTTTCATTAGGTCCCATTTGTTTATTTTTGTTTTTATTTCCATTTCTCTAGGAGGTGGATCAAAAAGGATCTTGCTGTGATTTATGTCATAGAGTGTTCTGCCTATGTTTTCCTCTAAGAGTTTTATACTCTCTGGCCTTACATTTAGGTCTTTAATCCATTTTGAGTTTATTTTTGTGTATGGTGTCAGGGAGTGTTCTAATGTCATACTTTTACATGTAGCTGTACTGTTTTCCCAGCACCATTTATTGAAGAGACTGTCTTTTCTCCACTGTATATTCTTGACTCCTTTATCCAAGACAAGATGACCATATGTGTGTGGGATTATCTCTGGGCTTTCTATCCTGTTCCATTGATCTATATTTCTGTTTTTGTGCCAGTACCATACTGTTTTGATTACTGTAGCTTTGTAGTATAGTCTGAAGTCAGGAAGCCCGATTCCTCCAGCTCCGTTTTTCTTTCTCAAGATTGCTTTGGCTATTTGGGGTCTTCTGCATTTCCATACAAATTGTGAAATTTTTTGTTCTAGTTCTGTGAAATTTGCCAGAGGTAGTGTGATAGGGATTGCATTGAATCTGTAGACTGCTTTGGGTAGTACAGTCATTTTCACAATGTAGATTCTTCCAATCCAAGAACATGGTATATCTCTCCATCTATTTGTATCATCTTTAATTTCTTTCATCAGTGTCTTATAGTTTTCTGCATACAGGTCGTTTGTCTCCCTAGGTAGGTTTATTCCTAGGTATTTTATTCTTTTTGTTGCAATGGTAAGTGGGAGTGTTTCCTTAATTTCACTTTCAGATTATTCATCATTAGTGTATAGGAATACTAGAGATTTCTGTGCATTAATTTTGTATCCTGCTACTTTACCTAATTCATTGATTACCTCTAGTAGTTTTCTGGTAGCATCTTTAGGATTCTCTATGTATAGTATCATGTCATGTGCAAACAGTGACAGCTTTACTTCTTTTCTGACTTGGATTCCTTTTATTTCTTTTTCTTCTCTGACTGCTGTGGCTAAAACTTCCAAAACTATGCTGAATAATAGTGGTGAGAGTGGGCAACCTTGTCTTGTTCCTGATCTTAGTGGAAATGATTTCAGTTTTTCACCATTAAGGACGATATTGGCTGTGGGTTTGTCATATATGGCCTTTATTATGTTGAGGAAAGTTCCCTCTATGCCTACTTTCTGCAGGGTTTTTTTCATAAATGGGTGTTGAATTTTGTTGAAAGCTTTCTCTGCATCTATTGAGATGATCATATGGTGTTTCTCCTTCAATTTTTTTAATATGGTGTATCACATTGATTGATTTGTGTATATTGAAGAATCCTTGCATTCCTGGAATAAACCCCACTTGATCATGGTGTATGATCCTTCTAATGTGCTGTTGGATTCTGTTTGCTAGTAGTTTGTTGCGGATTTTTGCATCTATGTACATCAGTGATATTGGCCGGTAGTTTTCTTTCTTTGTGACATCTTTGTCTGGTTTTGGTATCAGGGTGATGGTGGCCTCGTAGAATGAGTTTGGGAGTGTTCCTCCCTCTGCTATATTTTGTAAGAGTGTGAGAAGGATAGGTGTTAGCTCTTCTCTAAATGTTTGCTAGAATTCGCCTGTGAAGCCATCTGGTCCTGGGTTTTTGTTTGTTGGAAGATTTTTAATGACATTTTCAATTGCAGTGCTTGTGATTGGTCTGTTCATATTTTCTATTTCTTCCTGGTTCAGTCTTGGAAGATTGTGCATTTCTAAGAATTTGTCCATTTCTTCCAGGTTGTCCATTTTATTGGCATATAGTTGCTTGTAATAATCTGTCATGATCCTCTGTATTTCTGCAGTGTCAGTTGTTACTTCTCCTTTTTCATTTCTAATTCTATTGATTTGAATCTTCTCCCTTTTTTTCTTGATGAGTCTGGGTAATGGTTTATGAGTTTTGTTTATCTTCTCAAAGAACCAGCTTTTAGTTTTATTGATCTTTGCTATCGTTTCCTTCATTTCTTTTTCATTTATTTCTGATCTGATCTTTATGATTTCTTTCTTTCTGCTAGCTTTGGGGTTTTTTTGTTCTTCTTTCTCTAATTGCTTGAGGTGCAAGGTTAGGTTGTTTATTCGAGATGTTTCTTGTTTCTTGAGGTAGGCTCGTATTGCTATAAACTTCCCTCTTAGAACTGTTTCTGCTGCATCCCGTATATTTTGGATCGCTGTGTTTTCATTGTCATTTGTCTCTAGGTATTATTTGATTTCCTCTTTGATTTCTTCAGTGATCTCTTGGTTATTTAGTAACATATTGTTTAGCCTCCATATGTTTGTGTTTTTTACTTTTTTTCCCCTGTAATTGATTTCTAATCTCATAGTGTTGTGGTCAGAAAAGATGCTTGATATGCTTTCAATTTTCTTAAATTTACCAAGGCTTAATTTGTGACCCAAGATGTGATCTATCCTGGAGAATGTTCTGTATGCACTTGAGAATAAAGTATAATCTGCTCTTTTTGGATGGAATGTCCTATAAATATCAATTAAATCTATCTGGTCTATTGTCATTTAAAGCTTGCGTTTCCTTATTAATTTTCTGTCTGCTTGATCGGTCCATTGGTGTAAATGAGGTGTTAAAGTCCCCCACTATTATTGAGTTATTGTCAATTTCCTCTTTTATAGCTGTTAGCAATTGCCTTATGTATTGAGGTGCTCCTATGGTGGGTGCATATATATTTATAACTGTTATATCTTCTTCTTGGATTGATCCTTTGATCATTATGTAGTGTCCTTCCTTGTCTCTTGTAACATTCTTTATTTTAAAGTGCACTTTATCTGATATGAGGATTGCTACTCCAGCTTTGTTTTGATTTCCACTTGCATGGAATATCTTTTTCCATCCCCTCACTTTCAGTCTGTATGTGTCCCGAGGTTTGAACTGGGTCTCTTGTAGACAGCATACATATGGGTCTTGTTTCTGTATATATTCAGCGAGCCTGTGTCTTTTGGTTGGAGCATTTAATCCATTCACGTTCAAGGTAATTATCAATATGTATGTTCCTATTACCATTTTCTTAATTGTTATGGGGTTTTTTTTTTGTAGTTCCTTTACTTCTCTTGTGCTTCTCACTTAGAGAAGTTCCTTTAGCATTTGTTGTAGAGCTGGTTTGGTGGTGCTGAATTCTCTTAGCTTTTGCTTGTCTGTAAAGGTTTTAATTTCTCCATCGAATCTGAATGAGATCCTTGCTGGGTAGAATTATCTTGGTTGTAGGTTCTTCCCTTTCATTACTTTAAATATATCATGCCACTCCTTTCTGGTTTGTAGAGTTTCTGCTGAGAAATCAGCTGTTAACTTTTTGGGAGTTCCCTTGTGTGTTATTTGTTGTTTTTTCCCTTGCTGCTTTCAATATTTTTTCTTTGTCTTTAAATTTTGCCAATTTGATTACTATGTGTCTCTGCATGTTTCTCCTTGCATTTATCCTGCCTGGGACTCTCTGCACTTCCTGGACTTGGGTGACTATTTCCTTTCCCATGTTAGGGAAGTTTTCTACTATAATCTCTTCAAATATTTTCTCGGGTCCTTTCTCTCTCTCTTCTCCTTCTGGGGCCCCTATAAATGCGAATGTTGTTGCTTTTAATGTTGTCCCAGAGGTCTCTTAGGCTGTCTTCATTCCCTTTCATTCTTTTTTCTTTATTCTGTTCAATGGCAGTGAATTCCACCATTCTGTATTCCACGTGACTTATCCGTTCTTATGCCTCAGTTATTCTGCTGTTGATTCCTTCTAGTGTATTTTTCATTTCAGTTATTGTATTGTTCATCTCTCTTTTTTTGTTCTTTAATTCTTCTAGGTGTTTGTTCTTTAATTCTTCTAGGTCTTTGTTAATCATTTTTTGCATCTTCTCGATCTTTGCCTCCATTCTTTTTCCAAGGTCCTGGATCATCTTCACTATCATTATTCTGAAATGTTTTTCCGGAAGTTTTCCTATCTCCACTTCATTTAGTTGTTTTTCTGGGGTTTTATTTTGTCCCTTCATCTGGTACAAAGTCCTCTGCCTTTTCATTTTGTCTATCTTTCTGTGAATGTGGTTTTCCTTCCACAGGCTGCAGGATTGTAGTTCTTCTTGCTTCTGCTGTCTGCCCTCTGGTGGATAAGGCTATCTAAGAGGCTTGTGCAAGCTTCCTGATGGGAAGGACTGGTGGTGGGTAGAGCTGGGTGTTGCTCTGGTGGGCAAAGCTCAGTAAAACTTTAATCCGCTTGTCTGCTGATGGGTGGGGCTGGGTTCCCTCCCTGTGGGTTGGTTGGCTTGAGGCAACCCAACACTGGAGCCTACCTGGCTCTTTGGTGGGGCTAATGGTGGACTCTGGGAGGACTCACACCAAGGAATACTTCCCAGAACTTCTGCTGCCAGTGTCCTTGACCCCATGGTGAGCCACAGCCACCCCCACCCCACCTCTGCAGGAGAACCTCCAACACTAGCAGGTAGGTCTGCTTCAGTATCCTATGGGGTCACTGCTCCTACTCCCGGGCTCTGATGCGCACACTACTTTGTGTGTGCCCTCCAAGAGTTCAGTCTCTGTTTTCCCCAGTCTTGTTGAAGTCCTGCAATGAAATCCCGTTAGCCTTCAAAGTCTGATTCTCTAGGAATTCCTCTTCCTGTTGCCGGACCCCCGGTTGGGAAACCTGACATCGGGCTCAGAACCTTCACTCTAGTGGGTGGACTTCTGTGGTATAAGTGTTCTCCAGTTTGTGAGTCACCCACCCAGCCATTATGGGATTTGATTTTACTGTGATTGCGCCCCTCCTACTGTCTCATTGCGGCTTCTCTTTTGTCTTTGGATGTGGGATATCTTTTTTGGTGAGTTCCAGTGTCTTTCTGTCAATGATTGTTCAGCAGTTAGTTGTGATTCCAGTGCTCTTGCAAGACGGAATGAGCACACGTCCTTCTACTCCGCCATCTTGAACCAATGTCAAATATATTTTAAATTATAAAACTGCTACATGTTCAGGGCAAAAAATGTCTAAATAGAATAAAGGGCTAAAAGTAAATAGAAAGTTGTCTGCCACATCTTCAGCTCCCTCACAATCAGTCCCAATAATCAAGAAAATTTAATAACATTTTCATATTTAAAATAATGTAATAGTACAGTAAAGAAATAATCTCCACATTTATTTGAAATCATCATATTTCTTAGCAATACTAAGTATCTGAGGTCCCAGGAGCAAATGGGGATCTTGAAAAACCTTAGATTTTGAGTTCCTGTGGCAGAAGGCATGTCTTTGGTTGCCTGACCTTATTTTGTAGTGTTTCCATAATTCTCTTCCTTTTTCCCACATTCTTTCTTCAAACACGGAAAAGAAGCACATCTCTCTTTTATGGTCATATGAGAAAAGGCAACGTTAACCAGAAAATATCAAAATATTGACAATTCTATAGCCCAAGATATCCCATAGATTTTCAGAAAGTTCTCACAGAACAAGTACTTACTAGTACTGTTACTACTACTACTGATGCTATGAGTATTAAGAATAGTACTTGGAGTTGCTACCATATTTTAGTTGAGCACAGTGTGCCATAGACTGCTGGCATTTTTCTCATTTTTTTTTTTTCACACTCTACATGTATAAGGCTTATTACCATTCCAAGAGAAGCAAACTGAGATGAAAGATTTTAAGTAACTAACCTCTGGTCATACAGTAAGGGTCAAAGTCTACATTTGAAACCAGAAGCTCTCAGAACATTCTGTGGTTTTTAAGCAATAAGCTTAACTGCCTCTCAATCTTACAAACTTACCAAATGGAAATTCTGAAAGCACATTGCACCCTATTAGTAACAATTTTTATGGTTGTCAACATTATAATTTAATGAAAATTATTAGAAATTATTTTTATACCCTATACTGATGTAGAAAAGTAATATTCTCAGAATACAATCAATCAGTGCAGATGCTTTAAAAAAATCTACCTCTTCTTTCAATAATTGATGATTTTAAGACCCTGCACATTTTCTCTTGGGGTCATAATTGAGATCCATGGTTTTAACTAATGCCAAGACACTGATGAACCCCAAATCTTTAATCCTAAGGCCAGCTTTTCCTCCCAGTTCCACTGTGTATTCAGTGCATTGGGACTTTTCCAAGAGGATACCCCAAAATCATCTAAAAAATAAATATCTAAAGTAAAAAGCATTTTCCCCAACAACACTATTATATATAAATCCCCTCACTGTCTCTTAGCACTCTGGTTTCCCCTTTATTCTTTTTACCACGATTGTAATTCGGTATTTATTTGCTCATGCATTTTTCTCCATCACTAAAGTGGTAGCTCCACGAGGGCAGGGACAAAGTTTATTTTGTTCACACAATATTCTCAGTGGGTAGAACAGTATGTGATTTATAGTTGAAACCTTAGAAAAAAAAAAGCGTTTGGTAAATGAATGAGTGAAAGAGCAAATGACACCTGTATCTCCTCCTGGATTTACTGACTTGATAAATAGCAAGACCATCCACATTCACATGGTCCAAGCCAGAAAATGTCAAGTCAGCACAGACTTGCTCTTCTTCATTTCCACTCCAGTGACAGCCCAGGTCCTTTATTTTCTCTTTGTATCAATATAACTGCAGTAGTCTCTTTACTGGGCTCCTTACTGCTGGTTTCATCTTCAAATGATTTTTTACACTCCTGCCAGAGTGGTCTTTCTAAAGCAGTATTTGTCACACTTTGTAACTTTCAAAAATGTTTTTTTCTTTACCTTCTATACAGTTCCATGAAGATCTTATCAAACTTTACTTTCTGCTGTGTATATCACAAAAACAAGAGGTATCGTGGTATGCTTTGAAAAAGCGAATCCCCCAAGATCTGGGCATGGCTCTCCATAGGCCCTCCCGCTTCAAGAACTAATACTGTTGCTAGCATAAGTTTGCTTAAAATTCCTCAATGGTTCTACATTACCTAGCATTGATGTTCAAATCTGTGATTTTCATAACGGTGGTGGTTTTGCTCAAGCTGGGGTCCCATTCTCTCACAGATCCCATGACTAAATAAAAATATATTTTACATTTGTATTTTCACTTTCATGATGATCTAAGATGATATAAACAAGTGTATTCTGGAAGATCTCAATGACTACCTTATTTAGTGTCCTTGTCTACTTTTATGTTTATGAGAGCATGCCCAAAAAATAGTATAACTTTTTGTGTTGTGGGTGAATTATAAAAGAAAATAATGAAATGTGGCAGAGATTACAAGTTGTCTACCAATAATCTGTCACAGTCTGTTGTTCCCTTTTCCTCAGTAATAGAAACACTGCCTTTAATAAAGGCTCTTATTTCCCAGCATCCCTTGCAGCTAGGTGTGGCCATGGGATATAATTAAACTTGGAACATGCAACCTGTGGGGAGTGCCCTTAAACAAAGAAATCATGACCTTTTCCTTCCCTTTTCTCTGTTCTGTTGTGTGGAATGTAGTCCCATGACTGGAGTTGGAGTACCCCTCTTAGATGATGAGATACTTAGTGTTCATTTAGGGCCATTTAGGGCAGAGCAACAGGATAGTGTAAAAGAAGCCTGAGTTTCTGACACTGTGGAGACTATACCAAGGCTGTATCACCTTCCCAGACTTATATAAGAGAGTAATAAACATCTATGCAGTTTAATTATTTGGGTTACTGCCACTTGTAAATGAACTTAATCCTAATAAGTACATGGAATCAATATCCAAAAAATTTTTAAGTGGAGGTCAGACGACATCCAAGTGGGCTGTATAAACTAGCATTCACAGTAGTTCAAATAGGAAAAAATGTTGGATGAACTGAGTCATCACATGATATACAATCTTATCCATATGCTAAACCCTGAAGATCTAGCACTACAGCAGCAGGAAGAATCATAGTCACTAAGAAAGCAACAATTTATCTCAACAAACAACATCATCGCACAATTGAAATTGATGTTACTAGATTTAAATTTCATTGGTTTCACAATTTTTTGTTTGTATTTTATTTAGAAATAATTGTGGTCAATTAAAATTTATTTTTCCTACAAAAATGGTCCATATGTTCATTAATTTTAGAAACACTGACTAGGAGAGCTTACTATAATGTCTAATTCTCAGTCCACAGAATCTGATTAAATGGGTCTCTGGTGGGACATAAGAATCTATAATTTTACTAAGTGTTCTAGGTGATTCTAATGTAGCTAGTGTCTGGAAACAAATTGGTATATCTGAATTCTTAAATTGGTTCACAAATTCTTTTAAGATCTGACCCTGCCAATCCCTCTAGCTTCTTTTCGGTCTCACTGTCACCACACACCCTTTTCCTTACAACTATAATAAACAACTTGATGCCTCTGAAGTTGTAAACTCTGTTTCTGCCTTGTGCTTTGACATACATCTATCTAAGATTTCCTCAAGCTTCCCTTTAGTTGACAAAATCCTATTTATCCTTCAAAATCAGTCATGACTTCCTAAAAGAAGCTTCCTCTCATCCTCCTACTACCCCTCCTCTGTGCTAACAGCACCCAGAACCAACTGCTATTTCTGTTCATTTATCACCCTCTATTATCATGATTGGTTTGTCTATCCTATTAGACCTTACATTTCTGGAGCCTAGTGTAATGCTTGATCATAATAGGGGCTCAACAGATGCTTTCTAACTGAATTAATGGGAAAGTGAATGAATGAAGTAGTGAACAAAACATATAATACATTCCAAACATATAGAAGTTCTTAACATTTTAAGATAGATGCATCTAAGCATAGTGGTAAGGGTACTATAAATACTAAAGTACTGGAGTTTTGTTTGTTTATTTATTTTTTTGCATTATCAGGAGTTTCATCAAGAGCTTTGAAATAAATTTACCCACATCACACAGAACACAACAGGGCATTGTAATCTACTAAGATTGATTATAAAAATTTCCACCGAAAATCAGACTATAATGATGTGTTTCTCCACAGAAGACTGAATTTTATATAGTGAGCAGCCCCATTCCAAATACCCAAAATATGACTGGACAAATTTCAGGACAGAATGAAAACAGATGTACTATATAGCACACAATGTTATGTTGTATTAGTTATTTATTGCCATGTAACAAAAACCCCCCAAACTCAGTGTGTGGAAACAACAAACATTTATTACCTCACACAGATTCTGTGGCTCAGGAATCTGGGAGTGGCTTATCTGGATGGTTTTGGCTCAAGGTTACTCCTGAGATTACAGTCCAGCTGTCAGCCAGAGCAGTAGTCTCATCTATAGGAGTATCCACTTCAGAGCTTACTCACGTGGCTCTTGGCCGGCCTCAGAAGATTCACTTCCAAGATTACACATATGCATCTTTTCACAGGACTGCCTCACTTATGGCAGTTGGCTTCCCCAAGGTGAGTCAAGAGAGAGCAAGATTCAAAATAGAACAAGAGAGTGAGCAAGAGTACCCAAGACAGAAGCCACAGTCTTTTTATAACCTCATATCAAAAGGGGTAAAACATTACTTCTGCCACATTGTATTTTTTAGAAATGAGTCACTAAGTCCAGCCCACACTCAAGGGGAGATAATACACAGTATGAATACTAGGAGGTGGGGATCATTGGGGGCCATCTCACAGGCTGCCAACCAAAAACATACTCTCTGTATTTCAGATATATTTTAAACAGAACAAAATAACAGCATGTTACAGGTTAATTACATAGGCATTTAGTTGATGGAAACAAATAATAAAGAAGAAAGGCCTAGGGAGTTCCCTGGTGGTCCAGTTGGTAAGACTCCGCTTTCCCAATGCAGTGGGACCCAGTTCGATCCCTGGTCGGGGAACTAGATCCCTCATGCATGCCACAACTAAGAGTCTGCATGCCGCAACTAAAGATCCCGCATGCCGCAAGAAAGATCCCATATGCTGCAACTAAGACCCGGTGCATCCAAAATAAATATATAAATAAATATTTTTTTAAAAAAGAAGAAAGCCCTTAAAATAATGTTTAAACCCAATTTTCCCAGTTTTATTGAGATATAATTAACTTAGAATATTAAATTAGTTTCAGGTGTACAACATAATTATTTGATATATGTCTACACTGCAAAATGATTACCACAATAAGATTAGTTAACAACCGTCACCTCACATAGTTACATCTTTCCCCCTTATGATGAGAACTTTTAAGATCTACTCTCTTAGCAACTTTCAAATATACAATATCTATTAACTACAGTCATCATATTGTGCATTACATCCCCAAAACTTATTTATCTTATAACTGGAAGTTTATATTTTTTGATTAGCTTCACCTAATTCCCCCACCCCCACCTCTGGCAACCACCAGTCTCATCTCTGTTTCTCTGAGTTTGTTTTTTTTTAGATTCCATATAGGATCTTGTCTTTCTAAACTGAGGGTTTAAAATGAATTCATGTTATGTAGAGGTGGCTTCTGTGATAACATATTGTGGGTGCAATCCACCTAACAGTCATTAAAACAGTTATAGTTTATGCCTATTTTGGAATTAGAGTCAGGTTAAGGCATTAGTTCTAAATACAAGTCAGGTTCCTTACCATCAAACTATAGCAACTGAAAACAATCATTTGCTGTAGATATTGTATACTCTATTTAACTATTACCATTAGCATCATTTGACTTTTCCTCTTAACTGAAGGGGAAATAATATTCTTTTAATTACTAGGTTAACCATATTCTACCTACACCCTAACATATGTCTCTAGGCGGTTCAGTATGATTCCTTAAAATAAACTAGCAGTAAAGTAACCATGAAGTATTAACTGTCTTCTGTTTCTGATGTGCTCAAAGAAATAAATATTAGTTTAGTTAGGAACAGAAGATTTTGAATTTCATATTGTTAAAAAACAGCAAAAAACAAACAAACAACAAAAAACCCCTTAATATCCATGTCTGAATCATAGCAGAAATTTCCAATCCTGTTTAAAAGCAATTTTATGTTATTAGCTTCATTTTCTTCATTCATATTTAATAGTAGAACTAGACCTACAATAGGAAAAACACATATCCATTATTTGTTGTATCCTTTCTTAAATGAGTTTCTAAATTGAATACACTTTAATATATGTGAGTCTCAGTCCTAAATTTTCTAATCCTTTTTGATGGAGGTCTATTTTGGGTTCTCCAAAGCCCTGAGACCCTTGGGAAAGGGGGGCTGTGATGGTCAGAGGGGAGAGGAATGCTGAAGGTGGATACTGAGAGTGAGAATTTGAGCACCTAACCCAGAAGCAAGTTAGCATCACGGCAGCTACTAGAAATCAACGAGATCAGGTTTTATAGGGGGGTCAATCAGGGACTCCTATTTCAGGCAATCAAATAGGATTTGGTGAACTCCTTTGGGGGTTTCAAATAAGTAGAGAAAGTACACAGTCTAGTTGGAGAGAGAAGACAAATCCGTAACAAGATGGCAATACAAGGTAACATATAATAGACAATAAATAGTATTGCAATTGGGCAACCCGCTATCTTTTTATCCATTTATTTTACTCCACCATGTTCCCCAAATTATTTAAGGTAGCTTACAAAAATTTCATGAATATCACATTAAAAAATACTCATATAAGGCTTCAAAAGAGAAGGGGCTTCCCATGGGTGGGTTTTAAAAGGAAGAACTGATGTAGATAAGCAGAGAGCAGTGGAAAGCACTGTAGTCAGGAAACAGGAAAACAAGAAAGGTGATAGTTCTCTTGTGTGTCTGGGGACAACAGTTTATCTCAAATGAGAAAATTAAAGTTAATAGCTTCTATGAGTTTGCTAGGACTGCCATAACAGAGTATCACAAGCTGAGTGCCTTAAACAACAGAAATGCCTCACATGGAGTCCAGAAGTCTGAGACCAAGTAGTTGGCATAGTCATGCTCCCTCGGAAGGTACAAGCAAAGCATCTGTTCTAGGGTTGTCTTCTAGCTTGTGGTATTTCCTTGGCTTGTGGCAGCATTAACTCCAATCTATACATGGCGCTCTCCCTCTGTGCATATGCCTGTGTCCAAATTTCCCCTTTTGATAAGGATACTAGTTATATGGATTAGCAATCCACCATACCCCAGAATGACTTTTTGTTCACTATTACATCTATTTCCAAATAAGGTCACTATTTTCCCTGTTTCCAAATAAGGTCATATTTTGAGATCCTAGGGGTAGAGACTTCAACATACAAATTTGGGGGGGACACAATTCAACCCAAATCAAAGTCCAAGGAGTCTACTGAGTCTGTAGGCAGTGGTGAGCTTCTAAGTGATAATTTTTTTTTCTGTTCTTTTTGTATCAGGAAACTGATGTGTTCCGACAGATCTTTTAGAAAGATGTATCTGGTTGTAGTGGGCAATAGTAGTTCTATAACCTGGAGGCAGAGGCTAACTTTAGGCTGTTCAAGGGCTACAATCTAGTACATAGCCTACAAGGGGCAGCATGATCTGGCCACCCTACCTTGCCAGACTCAGGGTAGACCTCCTCTCTTTGTCCTCCATCCAAATGGCTTTGCCCCAGTATTCTGAATGCCCCAGGTCCTTTTCTCCTCAGTTTCTTTGAACATACTGTTCTTTATGCCTAGATTGCTTCTCCCTGCTTCCTGTAGTTAATGCCACCACTTCAGAGCTCAAGGCAAATGGCACCTTCTCAAGAAATCTTCACTTGAGCCCTCCAGACTAGATCTGCCTCTCTAGTTACTTTCTGTTAACAATTCTTAGTTCTTCCAGACTAGGTGTTCCATAAATATTTGTTGCATAAAAGAGGTAATAAAAACCTGTCATAGGGTGGGCGCTATGGGAATGGAAAAGAAAGGACTGTAAACAGGTTCAGGAGAGTTTATGATTTGGTAACTGGATATGGTAGGTAAAGAAGGAGAAAGTCAAAGCTAGCTCAAAGGTTTCAAGTGTGAGAGAAGGATAGTACCACTGGTAGAAATGAAGCTAATGGAAGCTAGGTTTGGAGTCCCATTTTTAATGTAAGAAGGATGATGATACACTTAAGTAGAAACATGTACCAATCAAAGAAAGGAAGGTAAACAGATATTTGAGGTTGACATATGGGTCTCATGCTGGTTCCAAGAAACTCTAATAATCACTGTTGAGGGATGAGAGGTTATATCTCATTTGATCTGCATTTCTAATACTGTATCTTCACAGCCATTTTTCTAACATATGTATTTTTTATTATTAAAATATTTTTGTTTGATTCAGATAATTTGGATAATAAAGAAAAATATAAAGAAGATCTGGTAAGCTAGGTAAACATGTAGAAACTGGCTTGCTTACAATAAAAATATGTAAGTTGGTATAATACCTCTGGATGGTCATTTGAAAATGTGACATAAAACACTTAAAAATAGCAATATTCCTCATATCATTTCTATGTTTAGGAATTTACTCAAAATAATTAATCAAATATTATTTGTAATATTAATTATTAAATATTTATATAATATTTGTATAGAAGGATGCAATCTCTTTACCTAGATATGACTGCTATATGGTTGAATTTCCTTTCAGTAATTTAAAAATATTGAGTCTTAATTTTAAAACTTCAGATCATATATACATGTAATGCATCAAACTCTACCTTTTTGCACCCTATCTTTGATTATAACTATGTATTAGGTTATGTCCTAACAATTTAATAATTAGGCTATTCCCATTTTTTTCTTTTATAAATATGCTATTACAAACATCACTTTATATAGATCTACTTTATCCAAAGGAGGTGATCAGATGTGAGCACAAAGTAGAATTGCTGTGCCTTTAAAAACTCTTGATACATTATCAAATGATCATCCAAATGGTTGAACCAACTTACATTCTCACTACCAGGGTATTACATTTTATAGTGACACCAAATTCTGGCCAAATTTAAAAGCTACCTCTGATTAGATCTAGGTGACTCACTGGGTCCATTCAATGTCAAACAGCCATTTTTCTGGGCTTCAAGAAAGGAGAGAAGGAAAGGAGGTCACCACTACACATCGGTCATTAGTGCCATAAATTTTAGGATAAATGGACTTAAACCAATGTAATAAGTGTTTCAGTCTATTTACATTGAGTTAATTTGAATTGCATATAAATTGCATATATAATTGCATATATAAACATAGAACTAACATCTATCTTGGAAATGTCTTATTACCCTCCACTTTTATATTTTAGAGAATCATTAGTTTTTGATTGAGGCATTATAGCACTATATGTGCAATAGGTGAATATCAGCATTTTTTTAAAATAGATCTTTATTGAAGTATAATTGCTTCACAATACTGTGTTAGTTTCTGTGTGCGCCAAAGTGAATCAGCCATATGCATACATATGTCCCCTTATCCCCTCCCTCTTGAGCCTCCTTCCCACCCTCCCTATCCCACCCCTCTAGGTGGTCACAAAGCACCGAGCTGATCTCCCTGTGCTATGCAGCTGCCTCCCACTAGCTAACTATTTTACATTCGGAAGTGTATATATGTCGATGCTACAACCACTATGGAGAACAGTATGGAGGTTCCTTTAGAAACTAAAAATAGAACTACCATATGACCCAGCAATCCCACTACTGGGCATATACCCTGAGAAAACCATAATTCGAAAAGAGACATGTACCACAATGTTCATTGCAGCACTATTTACAATAGCCAGGTCATGGAACCAACCTAAATGTCCACTGACAGATGAATATCAGCATCTTAACTGCACAGTAGCCCCTCAGTATCTGTGGGGGATTGGTTCCAGGACTCCCTCACCCCCAAGGATACCAAAATCCGAGGATGCTCAAGTCCCTTTTATAAAATGGTGTAGTATTTGCATATAACCCACACACATCCTCCTGTATACTTTTTAAATTAATTAATTAATTGGCTGTGTTGGGTCTTTGTTGCTGCACGCGGGCTTTCTCTAGTTGTGGCGAGTGGGGGCTACTCTTTGTGTGGTAAGCGGGCTTCGCATTGTGGTGGCTTCTCTTGTTTCAGAGCACAGGCTCTAGGTGCGTGGGCTCAGTAGTTGTGGTGTACGGGCTCAGTTGCTCCGGCATGTGGGATGTTCCCGGACCAGGGCTCGAACCCATGTCCCCTGCATTGGCAGGTGGATTCTTAACCACTCTGTCACCAGGGAAGTCCCCTCCTGTATGCTTTAAATAATCTCTAAGTTACTTATAATAGCTAATACAATGTAAATGCTATGTAAATAGTTGTAAATACAATGTAAATGCTATGTAAATAGTTGCCGGCATAGGGCAAATTTAAGTTTTGCTGTTTTGAATTGTTTGAATTTTTTTTTCTGAATATTTTTAATCCATGGTTGGTTGAATCCTCAGATGTGAAACCCAGGCAAAGAGCTAGCTGTATATGTTGGTCTTTCGCTGATTGCCCTCTGCTCTCTGGTGTATTTAGAGGTGGAGTCACCAGTATTAACAGTTACCAAAAGGAAACTATTCCGAGGACATTTTTCTTCCCAAATTGGGAGTCAGACTAAATAAGCCATGCTCAAACGTATTATGCAAGGGTTATTCTCCAATGAACTCTTACATATTACATCATGGGTGTTTTTAAACTGGGAGCATAACTTATTACATTGCATTTGCTGCACTAGAAACTATGAAAAGCCTCTTTGCAGAGACAGATGAGAATCCCATTTTCTAGAGAAGAGATAAGTAATGTTGGGCAATTTGGAGAAAAGCTCTCTACTGCTCTTTGTTCTGAAACAGAGAAAAAAATTAAAAGGCAAACAAAAATAGACAAAGACAGAATGGAAACTGAACATCACTCTAGAAAAGCAGCACAACCAGGAAGAGCAAAATGTAATTACCTCAAAATGGCAGGTAACTCTGAAATTAATTTTTTTTTTTTTTTTTGTGGTACGCAGGCCTCTCACTGCTGTGGCCTCTCCCGTTGCGGAGCACAGGCTCCGGATGCGCAGGCTCAGTGGCCATGGCTCATGGGCCCAGCTGCTCCGCGGCATGTGGGATCTTCCCGGACCGGGGCACGAACCCACGTCCCCTGCATCGGCAGGCGGACTCTCAACCACTGCGCCACCAGGGAAGCCCCCAATTTTTTTTAAGTTGAAAGTTCCTTTATATTTGATTGCCTCAACTAAGATAGTTTTACAGTTTTTAATTATGCCCTTTCTCTCTCCACAAACACAACAAAAATTAATTTTACATTCACAAAAAGCTTTTATGTGAACATCAATGAGGAGCATTTTTTTCTGCATGGATGAAGAAATTTGGCTTAGAAATTTGATTAGTTATACATGTTTGGAAACAGCTTATACATAATACAACGGCTTCCACTTAAACATGAGGTTGTGATTATATACATCTTTGCAGATGTGAAATTTAAATATAACATTCACTAAGTGACACAATACATTTATTTAAAAACTCATAGCACAGTGCCTGTACTTTGCTATTTTAAGACTTTTTGGTAAATGTTAAGAATTCATCAGTAGAGCCAATTCTATCCAATTTTTGATAGAGCTTTTAGATGAGTCTGGTAAGTGCTACCCAACCAATATTTATTTTCCCCCTCCACCCTTACTAACAAATTCTCACTTTGCTCAAGGCAACAAAGTGCATCACTAAAAATACTGACCTCCTGATGCTGCCTGTCATCCAGGCAGGTAACATGACACACTCTGGCCAAAGGTAAGCAGAAGTCTGCTGTGTATGTGCTCTCCTAAAACAGATAACTACTCCTTCACTCTTCCATCTTATTCTTTTCTGAAACTTAGATGTGAAATGGAGGGGTATAAGAACCATCTTGCAATCGCGAGGCAACAAGCGTGATGAGGATGGCTAGGATGGTGGAAGACAAAGATGTAAGGAGCCTGGGTCCCTGATGATGTCACTGTGTATCCCTATGTCCACATCCTAGACTTCTCATAGCTAGTCTGTTTTATCATGACATGAAAAAACTCTTCTGTTTAAGCCACTGTGGTAGAATTGTCTATTGTTTGCAGCTATGCACATTCCAAACCTCATACAGTGACCAATAATTTTACAAACTCTTTTCACTTTCTACTTAGAAAAGGAAGGGGTGGGGAGAGAAACATTTTATTTAGAATAGTGAAATACTTCCATACAGTTTGTAGATAGCTACTGCCCCAAGGCTTCCAACTGCCAGACCCTTGCCCCAATGGTCTTGATTATTCCTCTGAGACCTACTGAACTTCCCAAGATCCAGCATGAACCCCAGGTCAATGGCAGGCACAGCAAAGGGTCTCCAGAACGCTGCACCCTAGAGGTCCTGCATCCTTCCAGATAGGTCTTTCTCATGCCTTAAGGTTGTTAAATATTATGAATGTCATCTCAGATGAATGCCCCTTTCTTTCAGTTCTAACTAGATATCCATGAACTTATTTTCTTTATGGCAGATAATACGGATAATAAGAGTCTTTTGTTCAGTTTTGGATCTATCAATTTTCTATCTAATTTTCTGTATCCAATGTTATTCAATCTTATGCTCCAGGGACCTGTACCTTGGTCAGGCCTCATGTCTCCTGTCTTACCTCCTTGCTGCTTTAACTAAGGGATGGAAAAGAACTTGGATTGAACTGGAAAAAACCATGAGTCATCTGTGTTTAATACACTCACCATCATAAAGCAGGTATTTCTTACTCTCTCCAAATACTCAGTTTTATAAAGTCTCAGTTCTTTCTATGATCACTTTAAGCCAAAGAACATGTATTTGGCTTCCTTCCTTTCTCCTTACGGATGTCACAAGAAGGCATTCTTGAAGCCTACATTTACTTTTCCCCCTCTTATTCTTTTTAAATTTTACATCTCTTTGTAGGGGGAAAAAAAGAACCCTATTTTTACTTTTCCACCTCTATTTCATTTCTACTCTCTATTTTCCTCTCCCAAATCTTTTCCTAATTAGATGCAATGAGAGGGGATCACCATTGTCTTACATTAGAGCTGAAATTCTCACAGTCATTGAAAATATATACAGAAGGGAATTTCGTAGGTGGACAGGGTAAGGAAGAGATTACTGAATTCAGTGAGCTGCTCTGTTAGGTAACAATTTTTAAAGTGATTTCAAATTATACTATAATATATATGGGTTAAAGGATAGATTTTTTTAAAGGGTGAAATCATAACTCTCATACAAATATAAAATGAAGATATGTCAAAGATTTTATTTAACTCACTAATTAATGAGGGAACAAGCAGATGCTATAAGCAGTTCAAATGACAACTTACAGTCAGATGAGGAATGCTGAAATGAATATATAAATGGATAAAACTGGCCAAAAGAAGCCACTGTCCACAGGGCAATAATCAAGCATTCCACCAGACATAGTTTGCATTTCTATGGACAGGAATTACTTGCATTACTATCCATTTTCTACAAGTTAATTTCTATATCTACAAAGTTGTAAAATAGCTCAAAGACAAGCAAAGGTGGTCACTAGCTGTATAAACTAGCAAGGACATCCCATAATTTCCAAGCCTTTCACAGTTTTTCCTTATACATGGAACCTGGTGCAGTATAACCAAAAGGTGGTGCTCTTTCCTGACTCCCATCCTGGAAACTGGCTTATTAGTCTTTCCTAGGAGATAAAAATGGGAGTGAGGGATAGTGGGGAGAGAAGACAGTTTCAAAGGTCAAAACTTGGAAACTGAGTAAGAGTGAGGCAAACTGTCCTTTCTCACTTGACTTGCGGTGGTGTTAAGAGCTTGGGCCCTAGAACCACAGCATATAGTTCAAATCCCATTTTTATCACTTTGTACACAGAGTTGCCTATTAGGCAATTCACTTAATCCTTTGAAGCCCCAGTTTCTTTATCTAGATAATGGCATTATTAGTAGTACCTAAGTTTGTTGATGGGGATCAAGTGAGATGACCTAAGTAACAGGCTTAACATAACTGGCATGGCAAAGTGCCCAATAAATATTAGCTGTCATCGTTAATAGTTTTTTCAACATTATACTTTTAAGTGAAACTAATATGTCCAAGCTAAACAAGCTCAGGTATATAATAACATCAAATTAATTTTTTAAACAGCTTTGTTTAGATATAATTGGTATATAATAAAGTGGATATACTTGAAGTATACAATTGAAGAAGTATACAATTGAAGTTTGGCATCTGTGTACAGTAGTAGTCCCTTATCTGTGGGAGGATATGTTCCAAGACCCCTAGTGGATGCCTGAAACCTTAGATAGTACCGAACCCTATTTATACTATGGTATTTCCTATACATATATACCTATGAAAAAGTTTAATTTATAAATTAGGCACAGTAAGAGATTAACAATAACTACTACTACTAATAAAATAGAACAATTATAACAATATACTGTAAGAAAAGTTATGTGAATGTGGTCTCTTTCTCAAAATATCTTATTGTACAAATTTAATGCCTTTTCCATCTTAACTTAGCACTTATCACACACCTTTGCAGTTTGAAGTGCCACAGTAAAGCTAGCGTGAATTTCTTTTTCCTTTTGCACTATTTTACGGATAGAAGATTGGTAGATCTTTGGCAACCTCAGATATGACTTTTTCTGTTCCTTATTAAGTCAAGCACTATCACCTTTTTACTTAAAGAAAGCACTATGGCTGGCTTCTCTTTGGCATACTGGAATTGCCAGCATCATTACTCTTGGTACTGGGGCCATTTTTAAGTAAAGTAAGGGTTATTTGAATGCAATCACTGAGATAGGCAACAGTCGATCAGGTAACTGAGATGCCTACTAAGTGACTAACAGGTGGGATATGGAGGACAAAGGGATGATTCACCTTCTAGGCAGGATGGAGTGGGACAGCATGAGATTTCATCATGCTACTCAGAACAGCACGCAATTTCAAATTTATGAATTGCTGATTTCTAGAATTTTCTATTTAATACTTTCAGACCCCAGTGACCTCAGGTAACTGAAACTACAAAAAGCAAAACTGCAGATAAGAAGGAACTACTGTATTGTCAAATCATCGCCGTAATGAACAGAGCCATCACCTCCAGCAGCCCCCGAACTCTATAATTTCTCCCTCCCACCCTCCCCTATTTCCCATCCTCATTCCCAGACAACTACTGATCTACTTTTTGACACTATAGATTAGTTTACATTTTCTAGAATGTTTATAATAAAATGTAGTATGCTTTTTTGTCTGGCTTCTTTTACTCAGCTTAATTATTTTGAGATTTAGTCATGCTGATATTTGTATTAATAGCCCGGTCTATTTAATTCCCAAGTAGCATTGCCTTGTATATATATACCACAGTTTATTTACCCATCCAGCTGTTGATGGAATTTGGATTGTTTCTCATTTTTGGCTGTTGCAAATAAAGCTGTCATAAACATTCATGTCCCAGTATTTATATGGAGGAATGCATTAATTGGATAAATACCAAAGAGTGGACTGGCTAAATCATACATGTAGGTATATGTTTAACTTTTTAAAAAACTGCCAAGCTATTTTCCAAATTAGTTGTATAATTTTTCATTCTCACCAGCAATGTATGAACACTCCTGTTGTTCTATATCACTGTTAACACTTGGTTATGATCAGTCTTTAATTTTAGCTATTCTAATAATTGTGGGCTAGCATCTCATTGTGGTTTTAATTTATATTTTCCTAATGACTAACGATATTGAGCATCTTTTCATGTGCTTACTGTCATGTACTTTTGAACAAATATAAGGTGCTTTGCTAAAACTATTGTGGGCTTTGGTTAGTGGGGTAGTAGATTCATGTGTATTATATTTCACCTAGATGAAACGCATAACAGTTAAAATGGAAAAGCCATAGACAGAGTCCAAAACATGTAAACATCTTCAAGGCTCATAACAGACAGAAATGTGAACGAGTAAGTGAGACTGAAGCTGAAGGCCTGCCAGATGATGGGCCTGGAAATAGAAGTGGGGAATGGATGGCTCCTGCTGGTAATGAACTTTTTAACTTCTCCCCAGGAGATGGGGGATCTTGCCTGTTTCATAGTTTGAAGCCAGTGAGCGGAGTGAGGCCTCCCTGGCTCACCTTTTTGAAAGGAAGCTGAAAAAGAAAAGCTCTATTTTCCTGCTTTTCTCCTTGTTGCTGACCTGCTGTCTGAGGCTTACAGGAAGCTCTAGGCTAAGGAAGCAAGAGGACTTGTGACTAGGAACTGAGTCAAGCTGCTTCTGGTGCCAAGGCCTAAATTCTTTATAAACCCATAGGTCATAGTGTAGGAATCCCAAAACACATTATAAGACTCAACCCTGGACCTGAGGTCTGAAGGATTGGGAGAGAAGGTAAAAGTAACTTGGGTACAGGAGAGAGACTGAGAACAAACCAAAACAACAAATCAAAACAAAATCTACCCCTCAAAATAAATCTCATGAAAAAAGTAATGATAAAACAGATAACAAAATCAAGAATCAGAAAATAAATCCACCCCGTATGAAATCAACTGCATGGCGCAATATGACAAAGACCTTAAAATAAGTTTGTTCTGGGCTTCCCTGGTGGCGCAGTGGTTGAGAGTCTGCCTGCCGATGCAGGGGACACGGGTTCGTGCCCCAGTCCGGGAAGATCCCACATGCTGCGGAGCGGCTGGGCCCGTGAGCCATCGCCACTGAGCCTGCGTGTCTGGAGCCTGTGCTCCGCAACGGGAGAGGCCACAACAGTGAGAGGCCCACGTATCGCAAAAAAAAAGTTTGTTCTTTCAAGGAAAGAAAGGAATTCATTACAAGGAACAAGATTTCATGAAATAAAATAGGCGTAGAAATGAATATGTGGATATGAAAAAGAATTAGTTAGAAACACTGGAAAAGAAAAACTATATTTGCAATACAAAATATAGAAGATGGATAAACTCTAGCCAGGTATGGTAAACTGCAAAGATTGGCCAAATGTGCTTTGTAGCTCCTACTATCAAAAGGTGGAGTCCAATTCTCCACCCCTTGAATCTGGGCTAGGCAACATGACTTGTTTTAGCCAATGGATCACTAGCAAAAGTGACTCAAGTATAGAGGTTTGAAAAAGTACTTGAGTATGGGGGTCTTTCATACCCTTGCTTCTGGGAACACTAAAGCCACCATGAAAGAAGCCTGTGTTGCTACCTCCTGGGTAGTGAGAGAGCGTGTGGAGCAAGGGGTTCAGCCATCTCAGCTGTCCGACAGCCCTGTGAAGTCCAGACCCTAGCTGACCTGCCAGATGAATGGAGTTAACATGAAGGAGTCCAAGCAAGAAAACACCTAGCCAACCTACAAAATCATGAAAAATAAGAGATTGCCCTTATTTCAAACCACTAGTTTTGATGTGAATTTCGGAATGAGAAGATAGTCTGAGAAATTCACCTAAAACACAGCATAGGGAGACAAAAGAGGTTAAAATATGAAAAGCCAATTAAGAGATATAGAGGATAGACATGAAAATTCTAATGTCCTTCTAACAAGAGTTCTCGCGGAAGAGAATGGAGGGACTGGCAGAGAGGTAACACTTGAAGCAATGATTCCTTGAAACTTTCCAGAACTGATCAAAGTCATGAGTCTCTAGCTCTAAAACTATTAAGGTATATTTTATGGGTTTAATAATATAATTCACATACCAATTAAACTTTACCACTCTTAGAAGATGTTTGCATATTGACTTGAAGAAAATGTGAATTCTGCTGAAGTTAAACCGAAAAGTGTTAGTTTCTCATTTTGAAATCCAAGTTTCTTAAAGTTTGACAGGTGGCCAGGATGGCGGTGGGGAAGGGCTCCTTGTAGCAAGTGTCAGCATATTGAACATGCTTTGTTTTTGTTGGTCAAGGCCCCCTTTCTTTTAGGAATTAACCCTCCCACAATCCACATGGCTTTGATTGTCTCTACATCATGAATCCTCAACCCCAGCTCCGGTACTGCAGGGAACAATATATTCCAAAGAGTGTGTTCTCTCCTAGGAATTTTCCACTTCAGATAAATTCATTATAAACATGCCATATATTCTCGTATTGCACACATACAGCATATTATTTCTTCCATTTCTAAGGATTTGGGGAAAGAAAGACGAGGCATACACATGTGCTCAGTCTACCGTTTTGATCTAATCTTTCGGATTCTTTTTCTGCTTAAATTATCCAGTTTTCAAAACAGCGGCAGATAAAAAGCAGCAAATTTAACGTCAGGAAAAAGTCTGCTAGAGATAGACTTATTAACAGGATTGAAGACTGACAGACTAGATTCTGATAGTAAGGAAGAAAACCAAAAAACTTTAAAAAGGAGACACTACTAGTCAAAACACACATCACTGGGATGCTAATGTAGGGATACATACATACATACACACACACACACACACACACACACACACACACACACACACACGTGCTTCAGCAGACTCCAAGGGCATCAGTGTAAGTTGAGTATAGAGTGATAATTGTGTGGGTCAGAAAGGCACTTTAAAATACGTTTTTGTAGTCTCTGTTTAACAAGGCAGGAAAGTAGCAAATGTGCCTATACGTTTGTAAAAAGATTTCTATCAAAACAAAACTTTTATTGTTTAAAGGAATAAACACTCGTGTAAAATTTATTCTATAAGGACTTGAGATTTTATTCCATTAGCTAAACTCTGATGGTTCATAAATGTACCAACATTTTTTTTTTTCACTTTGTCATGCTTGTTTTCTTAGAAAACGCTCTATAGTCCCATGCTGATAAAAATATAACATTTTCTTTCTTGGATATGGTATGTAATGTTTTAAATTTTATCCAAGGGAAATTTCTCTTCTTTGTGTAATTCAGAGTAGTTCTATTTTTCAAAAGGGAACTCTGTGTCCTCTAAGGTTGTTTGTATTTAATGTATTGACTACTGGTTGTTCTGAGTCACAGAAAGATCAGGACCTAATTATTTTTGCCACTAGAAGATTGTGAATACAGCTTTTCCCAGATATTCTCTCTCAGATGTGTTTTCAGTTATGTTTAAAAGTGTGGTGTGTAAGGACTGATTTATCATATTAGGAAATAAAAAGATGAAATGAAAGCCCAGGCTTCCCAAGTTAGTTACCTACCCAGATTAACTAATTTAGTTGTCATTTGGTACTACCCTTCTTTTAAAATAGGAATGAATCTACTGTACAAAACTCTAACAGCTGTCATCCAGTCTCTGCTTGAATGCTTGTGGCTACAAGGGTTCATAACTTTACAAGGCATCCCATTTTACCTTTAGACAGTTCACACTGTTAAAACACTATGTTGCTTATCCTGAAGAAAATATGGCTCCCTGTACCTTATATCACTGAATTCAAAATGAGGTTTTTTTGTATTTCTATACATGGGTCCTTAAACTATCTGAAGACAATGATCATAGTTCCCTTTCTATTTCCCTTTGTCTAAAATGAATTTCCCTAATTTCTTATATAGCCCTCTCTCAAAAAAAAATAAATGAAAACAAAGCTTTCTTCTTTACTCCCTCTCTGTTCATCCCTCCTTCCCTGCCATCCTTTCTTCCTGATTCAGTCGAAAAGCCATGAAATGGAGCAAAGCAAAGCAGGGGTATATGTGGTGGGGAGAGGAATAATGTCACAGTACAGGGTATTGGAGCCTGACTGAGGTGAGGACAGTAGGCTTAACTGGAGATGCAAGGTCAAATGATCATCAGGTGTCCCCCTCCATCTCCTGGCTTCCAAGCAGTGGCAAAATGGCCATCTAAGCTCCAGACTTACTCAGACAAAAGTCTGGGGCTTGACTCTCTCAATCCCATCCCTGAATCAGTATCAGTATCTGTGACTGTCTGGGAATACAATGATTGGCTGAGGTTAGGTCACATGCCTACCCCTTTGTTGAGCTTGCGTTCGAGTTAATTTTACCCAGTCATTGGGCAGAAGATAAGAAAGGGATAATTGGAAAGTCTGTGTCTTGTTGTTAGGAGGAGAAATGGGTCCTGGATGAGCCAAAACAACCAATGTCCGTGCTAGCATAGCTGTTCATATTTTGAGTAATGATATCTACATTTTAAAAATAAACATATTTTCTACAGTGGGATCATTATATGGAAACTATTTTGTGACTTGTTTTCATTTAATTTAAAACCAATAATAAAAATCTTTCCCCATGTCAATGAATATTCTTTAGAAAATCATTTTGACAGCTACAAAATACAAATTTTATTTAACAGTTCCTTACTCCTGAACAAGTTAAGTTCTTTGCATGTTTTTCTTTGCTGAACAACACTGTGAAGACTCTTTGCACAGAATTCTTTGTGCACTTATCCAGGTATTTTCTCAGGATAAATCTATAAAGGTAGGATCATCAAATCAAAGAATATGCTGATTTTAAGATTTTCAACCATCTGTAAGTACCATTCTTCATTTGGCATTTGAGAAACACTCAGCAATGTTTGTTGACTATCATCTTGCCTACCTACTCCAGTTTGTCAATGCCTTTCTATATCAGTGTCAGAAAGGAACATAAAACTCCCAGTGTGTGTGCAGATATTATTGGGACAAATACTTCATTTTAAAAAGTATATATTTTCCACTGCTTATGATTCTATTAATTTGTGCATTTAGCAATACTGGTATTCACACCAATAGAATCAATAGACTACAACAGAAATTATGGCATGTTACTTCTGAGATTTGGTTATAAAAAACATCATGGGATATTCTCTCTCTCTCTCTCCACACACTCACACACACATTACTGTATCACTTACTCTGGAGTAAGTCAGCTGCCATGTTGTGAGGACAGTGAGGTAGCCTATGAAGAAGCCCACAAGGGGAGGAACTGGGGTTTCCAGCCAATGACCAGCAAGGTACTGAGGCTGCCAAAAACCACATGCATGGTTTGAGGTGGACTCTCCTCCAGTTGAATCTTCAGATGATGGCAACTTAAGCTGATAGTTTGACCGAAATCTCATGAGAGATTCTGAGCCAGAAGCACACAGTTAAGCTGCTCCCTGATTTCTGACCCACAGAAACTATGAGATAATAAATGTTTGTTCTTTTAACTGCTAAGTTTTAGGGATAATTTGTTACACAGCAATAAAAGTCAATATAACTAATACTTTAAAGAGATTGAAATTTTAATAAAAGCCTTTCCACAAAGAAAATTCCTGGCCCAGATGGCTTCAGTGGTGAGTTCTATCAAACATTTAATTAAGAAATAATATCAAACTTACACAAAGTCTTTCAGAAAATAGAGGAGAAAAAGACAATTCTCATTTTGTAAGGCCAGCATTATGCTATTACCAAAACCAGATAAAAATACTGCAAGAAAAAAATTATGAACTAGTATTTCTCATAACCATAGTTGTAGGAAATCTTCGCACATCAAATTAAGTAATATATTTTAAAACCAAAACACATCATGACCACATAGTGTTGACATAAGTGCAAGATTCTTTTAACTTTCAGAAATCAATGTAATTCAGATTACATTGCAATAGTTTATTAAAGTAGGAAAACCCTCATAATCATTGCAAGAAATGCAGAAATAGTATTTGGCAAAATTTACCACCTATTCATGATAAAAATTCTCACCAAACTAGAGATGGATGGAAACATCACCCATCTGATAGAATGCCCTTTATGAAAAGCCTACTGCTCAGTGTTGAAATTTTAAGTTTCGCCTACTTCTGTATAACATTGTACTAGATAGACATTCTAGCCAATGCATTAAGAAAACAAGAGACAAGATTTTAAGGGAAACACAAAACTATTTTCAGGTAATATGGTTGTGTACAGAAAATTCTAAAAAAAATCCAAACATAAAATACTTAGAAATAAATTTAACAAAATATATAGAACCTCTACTCTGAAAACTACAAAATATTGCTGAGAGCAACTAAATTAAACTTAAATAAATAAAAAGATATACCATGTTCTTGGATGGGCAGACTCAATGTCTTTAAGATATAAATTCTTCCCAAATTGATCTGCATATTCAATGAAATCTTAATAAAAACAACCGCAAGACTTTTGAGAAATTGACAAGCTGACTCTGAAACATATGGAAGATTTGGGCAAATCTCTAAAATGGCTAAAATAATCTTAAAAGTTGAAGGGCTTACATTACTTAATTTCAAACCTTGTATAAAGGTTTAGTAATCAAAACAGTGTGGTATTGGTCAAATATAGACAAATAGATCAATGGCATAGAATAAAAAGCCCCAAATAGACCTATGTACATATGGTCAAATGCTTTAATACAAAATTACTAAAGTAGTTTTATGGAGAAGGAAGGTTTTTCAACAAATGGTGTAGGAACATTTGGATATCCACAAGGGAAAAAAATGAACATACCACCCTACTTATTCCATACTACACGTCAAAATTAATTCAAGAGGGCTTATAGACTTAAAGGCTAATTTATAAAGCTTCTAGACAAATTCATTGTAAAACAGCTTTGCAACCTTGAGCAAAATGAAAATTTCTTAGCAATGAAACAGAAAGCACTAATCATAAAAGAAAAAATGTTGTTGATTGAAGTTCATCAAAATCAAAACTTGTTTTTCCAAAGACACCACCAAGAAATGAATAGTCAATTCATGACTTGGGAGAAAATATTCACGACATATATCTGACAAAGAACTTATTGCTCAGCATCATGAAGCACAGGAAAGCAAATGAAAACCACGAGATACCTCTTATTAGGAGGGTTAAAATTTAAAACAAAAACAAAAGCAAAAAAACAACTTGCAACACCAAATACTGTCAAGGATATGGAGCTTTCAAAATTCTCATAATGCTAGTGGAAATAAATATGGTAAACCACTTTGGGAAATAGTGTGGCAGTTTCTTACAGAGTTAAAGTTTAAAATCATATATTTACATAGCGTTGTACTTCCTAATGTTTATCCAAGAGAAATGAAAATATGCATCAACAGAAAGCCTAGTAGAAGAATGTTTATAGCAGCTCTATTCATAATAGTAAAAACTGGAAACCACCCAGCTGTTTGTCCATCAACTGGAGAACAGATAAACAAACTAGCATATTCATACAATGGAATACTATTCAGAAAAAAAAGGATCAAATTAGTGGCATACTCTGCAGTATGGATGTATCTCAAAAAATATTATGCTAAGTGAAAGAGGCCGGAGTCCAAAAAGTACATATTTCATGATTTCACTTATATGAAGTTCTCAACCATGCAAAATTAATTTTTTTGTGATAGGAATCAGAACAGAGTTATCTCCTAGGTGGGAGGGAATGACTGCAGAAAGGGGCACAGGGAACTTCCTGAAGAGAGAAATACCCTAGCCTTGAGAGATGGGTGGGTTACTTCGGTGCCTGCATTTGTTAAAAGTGAAAGATACCTTAAAATCTGTGCATTTCTATGTGCCTTAATCATATATCAATAACTTTTAAAACAGCATCTAACATTTTAATTGTTGTTCTCCGTTAGAGCCTCCCCTTCCTCAATCCATTAATTAGCACACGTTGGGCAGGGCAATTCAGCTGCCATTGAATCACTCTATCTGAATCTTATGCAGTCAGTGTTTGTCCATTGTCTCCAAGGATATCATGAGTTACTTGATCATGTTAAATAAAGTTATGTTATATTTGTGATACTCCTTAATACATAAAAAGGTCCAGTAATTCTAACCACTGATGAGATTAGACACAGAAGTCAGTTTTAAGTTTCATAATTAACTATTCATTTTTTGACCTTATTTTCTCTTTGCTTCTTATATCTTGTTCTATATTTACATAACTTATTGTGATGTTTAACTCCTTTAATACATCATAGAGTCTATTTCCTAGCAACTTGGATTCTGTCCCCAAATATGAAATATACAGAACGTTAAAAAGGAAGAATAACAGAATAGTAGTAACAAAATCCTTCTAAACTTAAAGGTGGTGGTGGGGTGGCTGGGAGGAGAAATATTGGAGCTGGGCAATGAACAAGAGGGAGAATGAGAGGAGTAAGGGAGTCACAGAATGAGAAATTTAGGGGTTGTGCAAGGAGCTGTCCAAGGTGTAAATCAAACAGATGTCAGGCAGCCACCTTTTTCAGAATGGTCCAAAAAATGGTAGAAGACACCGTGAGAAAGAAGTCTTACTTTATTAACAGTAAGTCCATTACAAGCTTCTTCAGTGAGAGAGGCAATTATAGTAGAATATTATTATCCAAAAATGAAAAATGTATTTTGTAGAGGCCCAGACTTAACTAAACTATATTATTAGAAGTATTCCAGTCTGCAATGCTGTACAGATTTCTTTGTTTTAATAGTTCATGAGTTAATGAGAAGCTTTTGGTCCCATCAATATCTGTCAATATTCAGTATAAGGGCATTTGTGTACTATATTATATAATACTATTAAGGATTAAATATGTCATGTTATTTTAGAATCTAATTATTTTAGATAGTTATTACTGCAATGTATAAGGATTATTTATAACAGTGATGATGACGATGACAACAGCTAATACTCCTTGAGTCCTTAATATATACCAAGTAGTAGTCAAATATTTTCCATGGATTTATCTAAATAATTCTTCACAATAACACTAGGACACAGTACTGTTATTATTTCTATTTTACAGATAAGGCAAGTGAAATTACAAGTGCATATAACACACATTCAATGTTACTTAGCTAGCAATGACTAAGTCCAAAGTTTTCCTCTTAACCAAAGTGGATGCAAAGATGCCGATTTGCATGTAACTGAATGTTTATATAGATGCTCTTTTCTTTTTAAAGTATTCTACTCATAACATGTTGCTAGTTTTAAAGTCCTTTTTTCTTCGGGTTGTTTACTGTTTATTTGTGACAGCATCTTCAAAGAACAGGGAGAAATCTTATTTCTGTGTTCTTCCACGTAAAAATGGAGCTTTTACCCAGCATGAAAGTATTAATACAATCTTTTCCCAGAGAGATGGATTATCAGTGAAAGTAAACAACAACATTCTCTGGCAATAAAAATAACGAGACAGACAGGACAAAAGTAATGACATCCTCTAGCATAATCTTGGCAGAAAATATCTAAATCACCTTGAAGGAGATAAATTGTTACAAAACACCATCCTTGTTTAATGCGGATTGACAGGGAATGACAGGATCCTTCAAGAGGATGGCAGCCCATAGGCCCATGTGCTTCCAAGGGATCAAAGGGACCGATACCGCCCGCCAGCCCCATCTAAGCAGAAAACAACTAGATTCTCTCTAGGCGGATATTTACTCTAAGATATTATTTCTGGGAAAAGATAGCTTATTTGGGAAGGATGACAGCATCTTTCCTACACATCCTGTCATCTGTTAGAGTAGGACTGGGGTGGGGGGAGAATCTACCAAACCTGTCCTTGGGATCCAAATTAGTCATAAATCTTTAGCAAGCTAGGGAAATTGAATTGTGACACACTGTTTTAAAGATAGAACATGCGGAGCATTTAGTTTACAGATTGTTATTGATTTCCCTTCTATCGATAGAAAACTTTTAAAAAAGTTTTACATAGATTCAGTTTATCATCCTCCAAAGTGGATTTTAATTATGATCTGGAAAGCAAACTAGCGATAATAAAACAATAAAAGTTCCAGAAAAAGAAGCCATGGAAGAATGTTTTTATATTCTTGGGAATAGAGAAGATTTTTCTAAACATGATATGAAATCCTGAATCCCTATGAAAAAGACTGATTTGATTATACAAAATTACAAAACACTATTAAAAAGTTTATCTTTAATAAACTTTAATAAAAGTTTATTAAAGATAAACTAGTGAAATTAACATTTGCAATCAATATTACATTGGTTATTGTTCTGAACATAATAATTATTATAAATGATTAAGAAAAAAATGACATCTGAAATGGCAAAGTGTATGAACAGGCACTTTAAAGAGAATGAAATTCAAATGGTTATTGAATATATGAAAAGATGTTCACCCTCTCTACCAGTCAAAGGAATGAAAATCCCAACAGCAAGGAGATCTCATTTCTTACTTATCAGACTCCATTCAAAAGTAGGACAGTGTTCACTGATGTTGAGGTGTCAGAAAATGTGCTATCTTCTGTGTCATCTGTGGACTGTCAAATTGTACACAGGAGAAAAATGGAATTTTGTTATTTTCTCTGAAAATCTAAGATGTGTGTATTCTTTGATTTAACAATTCCACTTGGAATTTATCCCACAATAACACCTTTAGAATAACACAAATATTTATATGTATTGATGTTCACTAGAGTGCTGTTTATAAAATTTACTGTTCCTACATTCTGAGCTTTATAGAAAAATTCCAAGAATAACCAAAGAATACAACTTTTACCCGGAATTCTCAAATATTAACATTTTATCATATTTCTTCTTCTTTTCCTCTCACGCTCTCTCCACACACACTCACACACAACTTCTTTTTTTCTGCACTGGGAGTAAATTGCAGACAAAGCACTCCTTTACCCCTCAGTGCTCCATAGTGTATTTCCTAATAATCCAGAATATTTTCATACAATCTCAGTACATTTATCCAAGTTAAGAAATTAATATTGATACAATACTATAATCTTATCTAGAGAACTGAATAAGTTCTCTAGATAAGATTCAGATTTCTTCAATTGTCCCAGTAATGCTCCTTATAGCAAGAAAATCCATGAGTTGTATTCATTGGCTTATCTCTTTAGTGTCATTTAATCTGGAACAGTTACTGTGTCTTTCTTCATATGTCATGACTTTGACATTTCTGAAAGAGTACAGGCCAGGTAGTTTGTAGAATTTTTCTCATTTTGGGTTAATCTGATGTTTTCTCGTGATTAGGTTCATGTACTGCACTTTTGGCAAGAATACCACAGAAGTGTTGCTGTGCTTTCCTTAGTGAAGCACACTGAGGGGCACATGCTACAGTTTTGTCTACTTACTGGTATTAACTTTGATCACTTGGCTCAGGTGTTTGCCAGGTTATTTTAGTGTAAAGATACTACATTTCTCTTTGTAATTAATAAGTATCTTGTGGGTATACTTTGAGACCAAAAGAAAAAAAATTGGTTATTCCTCAAACTTTCACCCACTAATTTTAGTGTCAAATGTTGATTCGTATGAATTATTATTAATATGATGGTTGCCAAATGGTGATTTTCTAATTCTATCATTTTTTCTATATTTTTTGCTTTGTACTCTAAGGAAGAGCTTACTCTTTTTATCTATGTATTTAGTTTTTCTTTATATCCATGTGGACTGATAGATTCTAATTTTAGATAATAAAATAATCTTTATTAACATGTAATATTAACAATATTATATTAATTATTAAGATATAATCTTTATTATTTTGGTGCTCAAATTGGACCAGATTGGCAAATAGGACCACTTCAAGCAAGCTTCTGTGTTCTTCTGATATATCCCGATCATTTTTAGAACACTTTCCTACTTTCTGGCACAACATGATAGTCTAGACTCACTGTTTTTGTGCAAGCCCTGGAATCAGCCATTTTCCCAAGGATCCCTGGTTCCATTTAGTGGAGAAAGGTATTTTGAAACCAGGATCTGGGCAGTAGGTGTGTAGAGCAGTGTCCTTTCTTTCTTTGTTTTTATTGTTTTTTTTTTGAGCACCATTTTAAATAGTAAACAAATGAGAAACAATTTAACATTTATCAGAAGAATGAGTTAAAGTATATCCATGGAATGGAATATTATACAGCTATTAAAAATCATTAAGACTCTTTATTGAACTGATATGGAAGAGGGTCTAATATATATTACGTTTGGGAAAAGCAAGTTAGTGAACAGTAAGTATAGTTTATTTTAAATATACATAAGTAGTATGCATTCAAATAGAATATTTTAAAAATCTGGAAGATTATATACCAAACCACAGCATTTTAAAAAAACTTCTGGCAGTGGGATACGAAAGGTAAAACTTTCATTTATTCATGGGCTCCTATAACTTCTTTTTTTGCATGAAGCATTTATGAATTTTTATTTAGACGTATAAATCTGAAACGAATACAAAATAAAACAACAAAAGAACTGAATATTAATGGCTTGCAAGAGAATAAAAGTAATCTATGAGAAGTTTAGGGAAACTTGACCTCATTGTGCGTTAGTATTGAATAAAATTGCTAGGATTACTACTGACTAGACAATTTGTTTGAAATAATTGCCTCAATCAGTTAGTCAACTTTCTCCAAGTGTCATTCAGTATCGTCATTAGTTAAGTGTTTTCATCTGTAAATACAATTTCATTTCCCAGGGCACAAACTTGTTAACATATCCCCAAATCAAGACTAGTAGATGCCTCTGAGGCATGCTTTACACCCTCTCAGCCCACTCTGCATTTCAGCTGAAGCTACAAGGGCGGTTCTGTGCCAGTTCAGACTCACCTTGCACGGACACTGACCGGTCCCTAGATCACATGCAGCATAACTCCCCATTTAGCCAGGGGCTGCTCAACTCTGTAAGAAATTACTTGCCCTTCTTACAAGCAAGGCCAGGAAGTGAGGAAGATATAAAACTCCTCCTGGAAATCCTTCAACAGTTGTGGATAGGAACTTGAGGATAAATGCTCTTAAATAGGGGTAGACAAATATGTTCTGAAGAGGGCCAGATGGTAATTATTTCAGGTTTTGTAGGCTGTATGGTCTCTGTGGCAACTACTCAACTCTGTCCTTATTGCCCCAACACAGCCACAAGCAATAAGTAAACAAATCAGCGTGGCTATGTTCCAACAAAACTTTATTTACAAGTCACTGTCCAGATTTGGCCCATGGGCCACAGTTGGTCTACCCCTGCTCTAATTGTCTGCCTTCAGGTGGACAGTCCTGGGAGGCCCCTTATACAGGCTTCCGAGGAAGTCCCAGTGACATTGGGACTGTTGCCCACAGCAGTGACGTGGATAATATCCCTTTACATTGGCCTTTTCCTCCTTTTCTCTTCACTCTACCTGCTTCCTCCCTCCTGCTTCCTATGGTAGCTTCTAAAATCAACCACATACACCCAAGTCAGAATCTCACATCCTAAAGGAAGACACAGAGTTCCCACATTACATTGTTTTGCGAATGAACAGAGAATAAAGTGGAGAAGACAGCATCTGCCTGATGACTATGGAGTCATAAAAAGACTGAAATAAATTTGGAGATTATGCTACAGACAATAACTCACACTCCAAAGAGGACATAGCTAAAGTGTAAAATGAGTAGGAAGGGAGGTAGCATCATGCTCTATTTTTTATTGTCAAAATTACTTAAATGATCTCCCATGCATAGTGTAGAACTTGGAGGCTCTCTGACATTTCACACTGAAAAATAAATTATACAGAGCTAACTTTAGGGAAAATGCACACTAGACAAAATTTATCTTTAGTACCTGTATATTCCCAATTAGGTCCTACTTCTTTCCTCTCTCCTACACCTTTCCAGCATCTCTCATGCTGCTTTCTCATCACCCGAACTCCTCTCTGGCATCAGAAATTCATTCATTCAGAAAATAGTTGCTATATACCAGGCACTGTTCCTTGCACTGGAGGCACAAGAGTGAACAAAACAGACAAAGGCCCTGCCCTCTAGGAACTAGTGTTTAAGTAGCAGGAGAATGACGCAAATAAATATGCAATTAGTCAGGGGGTGGTCAGGGCTACGAGGTAGGAATAAAGGTGGGAAAGTGGGATGGAGGGTTACATGCTATTTTGTTTAGTATGCGCAGGGAAGCCTTTTTGATACGGTGTTATTTGAGCAGACAGTTGAATTAAAGTGTAAAGTTCACTGGGGGATGACCTTTTTGAAGCAGAGAAGCAGATGCAAGTGTCCTGAGGTGGCAGCAGGTAGGAGGCCAGTGTGGATGGTAGTGACTGAGGGCCAGAGGGTGAGAGATGAGACCTGAGAAGAAGGGAGAAAATGTGTGTGAGGGGGCAACCGGGAGTGGGGGAGGAGGGGGAGATAATAAACATTAATTTTCCTTCGAGAAAGCCGATGAGTTGAGACATTTTATTTTAAAATGATCCCATCAGCTCCTGTATGTGGAGAATACACTGGCAAGAGGCCAGTTGGAGGGGATTTCAATAGAAGCCCACTGCCACAATCAGATAAGAGAGGTGATGGTTTAGGATATAGGATAAAAGTGGAGGTAAAGTAGTTAGATTCTGGGTATAATCTGAAGGCAGAGTTGACAAGATTTGCCAACTGAATATAGCTCATGAGAAAAAACTGAGGAGACATGGACAATCTTGAGGTCTTCGCCTGAACAGTGAGAAGGCAATTATCATTTACTGACATAGAAAAGGCAGTAGAGGTCTTGGGGAAAATTCAAATGGTGTGTTTTGTCATATTAGATGTGATATCCCTATTCAGTATCAAAGAGGAGATGTAGAATAGATGAGCCTGGAGTTCACAGGAGAGATTGGGACTGGAGATAAAAATATAGTTGTTCCTTTGTAGATTGTTTTTAAAGTCACGGGACTGGATGTGACCACCTAGAGTGTGCCTGTAGTTGGAGTGATGAAGAGAAGTGTCTCAGGATCGACCCTAGGCGCTCTAATGCTGGGTTGGGGAGAAGATGCAGTAATGTGCATTGACATTAGGTTTTACGTGTGTGTGTGTGTGTGTGTGTGTGTGTGTGTGTGTGAGAGAGAGAGAGAGAGAGAGAGAGAGAGAGAGAGATAAGCTAGCAGTTGGGTATGTTCATACTTTGGGCTCTTTCCCTTTTTTCTTCCTGTATCAAAACATACCCACACCTTGTTGATGTGGTAAATGAAATCATCCTAGTATTGATAGTATCAACTCTCGACTAAACTTAGTATTTTAACTGGAACCTTAAGTGCCTAGGATGAAAAAGTTTAGGATTATAGGATGCGCTCTGAAAGGCCAGTGGAAAGAAATATTTTGAGGCATTGCTGATATGGGGATTCAGTGTATAACATATAGGTAAAGCAATTTCCCAACACGTGAGCTTGAAGTTAACTCTAAAAGAAATATACCTGGAGTAAAATAATCTCATCATCTTAAGTAAAGAAATTAAAGTTTTAAATTTAGTAATGAGATAAAAAATACCAGAAATTATTCTTTATTTTTATTTTTATTTTTTTTACGGTACGCGGGCCCCTCACTACTGTGGCCCCTCCCGTTGCGGAGCACAGGCTCCGCATGCGCAGGCCCAGCGGCCACGGCTCACGGGCCCAGCCGCTCCGTGGCACACGGGATCCTCCCGGACCGGGGCACGAACCCGTGTCCCCCGCATCGGCAGGCGGACTCTCAACCACTGCGCCACCAGGGAAGCCCCAGAAATTATTCTTTAAATAGAGAATGCACAGATGAAAATGCAGGTTATGACCACTGGCAAAGCTATTAGTTTAGACATAAAATACAAATATTTCTTTTCTTGTAAAATAAACAAAACAAAACAGCTAAAGATTAAAATTAGAAGTAACTAACTCCCCGTGACTTTCAATTTTGAAGTAGCAAATTTAAGTGGAATAGGCTCTTTTGATTTTCAAAATTCTTTTGGAATTACTGAGGAACTCTTAAGTGTGATAGGAATAATTGGAAAGATTCTTAGAACTAGGGGAATTTCTGGGAAAAATTTTAGCTTTACTTAAAAAAAAAGGTATGTATTTTTTGCTTTCCTCAATGGGACACTTTGCTTATGAAGAACTTTGTCACTGCTGCATCTGTAACCATTAAGCACCAGCTATGTGTAAAATTTCATGACTTTTCATATATATCTATAGATATTTCTCAAGCATTTGTGTATCATTTCAATTCCCCAGTTTCTATTTTACTGGTATCATATTCTTTAGAAATATTTAAATCCCATGTCATTTTAATCTGTTATTTAAAAAAATAATAAATGAATAGGACAATCATTATTAAGAGGCTGAATGAGTGTACATTTCACTATTTATCCAGTTCTTTTAGGATAAACACATAGAAGGAGGAATATATCTGTCAGCAGAGTATAGGTTATACTGCAGTAACAAACAACTCCAGCATTTTTAGTGGTCATAACCACAAAAGTTTCTCACTCATGGTATATGTTCATTGCAAGCAGGCTGTGGCTCTCCTTCATATTTCCATATCTCTAGGAACCAGGCTGAAGGAGCTACCTTTATGTTGCAGTTCTTGAGGCAGAGAAAAGTGACACAGCAAAGCATAAGCTGGCTCTTAACAGCTTCCACACTAAAGCCACACATTCACTTCTACGTTTCATGAACAACTTCTAAGTGGAACAGGAAAGGAATGTGTAATCCTCCCACAGGGAGGACCCTGAAATGAGGAAAGAGACTAGATGATTAAATAAATGGAAAGAAAGAATCTTCTAACCTACAGGTCTGCCATCACTGTACTATGTGTACAAAAGACTGATTATAACAAAATGAATTTCTACTTGTCAAGGTTCCAATTCCTTTTTGTCTACCACTTGTCAAGTTTCCCGAGTGACTTTGGTGGAAGCAGCCCTTTATGTTAGGAACTTGTCTCTGGTTAGCATCGCTGTAACTGATTAGCTCCTGAGGTAGCTAATCCACAATGATACGGCTTATTTCTACATGTCAGGATTTCTGATAAGACTAATGTGCTATGCCTTAATACATATAAAATACCAAGTCCTAAAGATATCAAGTCTGAATACATTGGGAATTTAATAATTTTCATGTACCTCTTCAAATTTTCCACCATATGGAATAATAATCCTAAGGTAAAGGCATGCTAGCAATAATAGTAATAAAACTTCACTGAATAACAGCTTACATTTACAAAGACCTTTCTCATCCCATTTGGTGCTGCCAACGCTTTATCCATAAGAAATCTGTATGAATTGGGAAAAATATTTCCCCAGATTTTTCTGCTTAAACCAAAGAGGAAAACATCCGGTCAAACTCATTTATCACACCTGTTTGTCTATAGTATGAAGGTTTCCTTGGAATATTCTTGGCTAATTTGTACTTGCCAGTAACTCAAAGATCATAAAAAGATATTAAAGTAGGAAAACATTTCAAATTTCTCAGTGAAAAGACAGATACATTTCTAAATTAGGGACTCTAAAATGATATACGACATACAAGGGGTAAGAGATTTCTGGTTTTTTTTTCTTTTTTAAAAACATCGTTGAGGGTTGGAGATTTGTAAAAGTGGCACTGAAAATGAAATTCCTCAAAGAAAGAGAATACAAGGTAGCATTAGTAAAAAATCAGTATGACTGTATAAGGAGCTTTCTGATTAACATCTTTTGTTTAAAAAGACGCGCAGGGCTTCCCTGGTGGCGCAGTGGTTGGGAGTCCACCTGTCGATGCAGGGGACGCAGGTTTGTGCCCCGGTCCGGGAAGATCCCACATGCCGCGGAGCGGCTGGGCCCGTGAGCCATGGTCGCTGAGCCTGCGCATCCGGAGCCTGTGCTCTGCAACGGGAGAGGCCACAACAGTGAGAGGCCCGCGTACCACAAAAAAAAAAAAAAAAAAACAAAAAGACGTGCAAAAAGATGAAGAAGAGACTCAAAAATAAGGGTTAATTCAAAAGGGCATCACAAATATCTAGAAATAATATTAGAAAGATTAAGATCTGGAATAAACTGAAGGTTTGCGAAAAGTTACTGGAAACAACCCACACCGTGTTTCGAGCAGGCAGAAGAATAAGAAAGGGTTAGACTCAATGTTAGAGGAAAATGATTTCAGGTTTATAGAGGTCACAAACAATATCTAAAACCTGTTTTGCTTCCACGCTTGCTACCAAATGGCAAGCTTTCCAAATAAAAATGGAAAATCAACAAATTATAGAAGGAATCAAAGACCAAGATATGTGAGGTTATATGAAACTTCTGATAACTTCAGATGAGTTTTAATCTCCAGAAGCAAATAAAGTGTCATTTCTGGATGGCAAAGAAACTTCCATCAGTTACCTAAGATTTTCTATTAGCAAAATACCAAAAAAATCATAGAGTCCTGCAAAGGTTTCTGGAAACTTGAAAGATAATAACATCCCCATTTCAGAGAGTAAAAACCTATTCATTGTGAGATAGTAGAACAAATTATTAAATAAATGATTAATATTTAGAAAAGAGCATAAGATTTTACATGGATTCTTTAGGATAAAACATTCCAAAATATTTTATTATATTTTGTCAGAGTTACTAGACTGGTAGGGATGGAATGTTAGGACTGGTATACAATAATTTTAGAAAAAAGAATTACATCTCATGATATCCTTATGGATAAGCTGGTTATATAGGTGAATAATAGTCCAGATATATTCACAGCTTATCTAACATCTGTAGCTAAAACACTGATGGCTGTATTACTTTAAATATTGGCTCTCTTTGTTTATCATGAATAGAGTGCATATGAGTTTAGGGGATACTGAAGGCGTTCCTTTCTTCCTGTTACAGCCTGGATCTCAATGGCAGCCATGCTGGTAGTGATGGAGCCTGTTTCCCTCCTCAGAGTAAGCATGAATCCCATTGAAAGCTACAATAGGACATAAGGGGAGAAATTAGGCTGTGTTCTAGTCCTAACCGTGACTTTTGGTAGCTGTGTGGCCTTGCAAGTATACTTATCTCTAAAATAAAGATACAACAGTTGCTATAAGTAAATCTTTCAGGTGGTTGTGAGGTTTAAAAGGCTTTACGAAGTATACCTAGGCATCAAAATACAAGACAAGGGTATCATCACTATCTCTGTTTCAATCTGGAATGAGGGCAAATATGGAAGACCAGAGGGTTCCCTTCCTAAAGCGATCCTGACCAATACTCTCATCAATGGAAATAGAAGACATTAGAAATAAAAAGCTTGGCAAAGGTAGTCTCAAGGTTCAAAACTTTACTCCCCAACTCTGCCAAATTATATTTCCAGGCAAAAAATATCAGACCAAAACAAGATGAAATTTAGCAGGAATAAAGGGCTGCTGCTTAGATTGGAAATGCTAATATACAAGCACAAAACAGTAGGAAAAAGCAATCAGGTAGCAGTTTATGTGAAACAATCTGCAATGTTTGGTTGACTACGTGGTTCATAAGAATGTTATGAAAAGCTTAGTTCTCTTCAGTCTCAGACAGACCACATTGGTTGAATGCCTGGAAAGTAAGAGATACATGAAAAAGTTACTTTGCTCAATTCAGCACCCCTTTCCCCTTAATTCAAGGCAGGCATCTATGGTCTGTTACGTGACCAGTAGATCTGGCAGTGTCAGGAAACTATGATCTACAGGAAGAGTGGAAGGAACTAAGACAGGTTAACCTTAGGAATCAGACTAGTGAAAAACCTTAATAGCTATCTTCAAATATCTAAAGGTCTGTCAAGTGTTGTTACAGGCCTTATTTTCACTCTGTGTCATTCCAGAGAGCAGAGCAGGAATCAGGGGATGAAAGCAAAAAGGAGGCAGCTGGTTGGCTCACAGAAACAACTTATAATAACACCTCTATCTGTACAACAATAAGAAGGGCTGTTTGGTGAAAAAATAAGATCTCTATTGTTGAAGGTTTCAGCCAAGGCTGGCTGCAATCTATTAAGGAATCTATACAGCACGTTTCTGCTTTGGGCTTGTCCCTAAGGTCCTTACCGACTCTCAGGTTCTATGATTTTATTAGAAATTTTTCTTTATTTCCAAGGCTACTATATGTCCAAATGTTTATTTTTACTTCTCTTATTACATAGATATCAATAGACAGTTTGCAGTAGAAGGTATATTGTTTTTCTGCCCACAGGACATCTTGCAGAAGCTAGTCAGCCCTTAAAAACTGCTGATTTACCATCTTAGAGGTTTCTTTACTCCACAGAAATAATTTATTGTGCACAATTATGATATATAATATCTCCAGCTTATTAAGCATGAAAAAGCCATGTTTCTGTAGTATTATGGTTGAGTTTTCTACCTTAGAAATCCTTAATGTTCATAGTTAAGGTTACTATGGTAACCATAACTCAGTTCTTTGTGACTATAAATTACTTTTTATTCCTATACATTAACTTTGATTCTTTATGTCCATGTGATACCTAGCTATTCCAAGTGACAAACTATAGTCTCTCCATAAAGATAAGTTAAAGGGGTTAAAGATCTTTCCCCCTAATGATTATAAAAGGAACTGTTTGAAGTAGATAAGCTATTATGAGCAAGAATAGAAAAATTAGTATGTTGTGTGATAAGGGAGGGAAAGCAGAGGGTCGTGGTAGATTACAGCATGGGTTGTAGTGAAAAATAAAGTGACCATAAATCAGTAAAATTGTATTGTAGTAAAATGTATAAACTGTGCAGCTCTACAGATGATTGGGGACGAAAAATACTTTAGCTGTATACAACTACTCCCCTTTCTATGCCCATGGTAACATCAATGATTAATTATGGCACTTTTTAAAATTAATCTCAAACAAGGCTTCCGATCCTTGACAGCACAATATTGTAAGAAGTGACTATTAATTGACCTCAGTTCTTCTCAATTCTCATTTCTGAATACAGAAAGAGAAGGCAATCCTCTCCATAAATTTTGCATAGATCAGATTCTACTCTTCCTGGGGATAGATCTAGGCAGTTGGTTGGGGGATCTACTAAAGGAACAATGATTCTGACATTAGTGGTTCCATAGTGACCATGTTTTATTGACAAGATTGGGACTTAGACTCAAAAGGAATCCTAGATGTGGCACTTGGGCAAAGAACCTAACTTCTCTGAGTCCTAATTTCTTGGTATGTAAAATGTACATAATAATATCTATCAGTGTTGTTCAGAGGAAAGCACTTTGGACATTTTATGACGGGTGCTCTATGCTGGGCTAAGAGGTGAAGGGAAACATACATTTGTCAAGTCAGATCAACTAAATCAATACTGGTGATTAATGAGGTCTGGACTGTTGCAGCCACATTATCCTCATATTCAAGTGAATATGAAGTTTACACGTCACAGTTTACACTGACAACCCAAAAGCACTTGGACTAAATTTAACTAGTAACCAAGTTTGGGTTATTATACTTTTTTATTTCCATAGCTAGACTGAAATTTCCCTGAGGTCAGAGATAATATTTAGTTTGACTTCATGTCTGCAAAAGAGCCTTGTATTTATAAGATTTGAAAAATTTTTGTTAAGATAAATTAAAAAGTTAGTGGTAAGACACAGGAAGGATAATTTCAACCTAATATACCTTAAACTATAGATAAAAATAGAGATTAATGCTACTGGTTAGAGAATATCATGACACAGGCTTAAACGACAGGATGATGAATGTAGCTTAGGTGCAAAATAAAACACCACTATAGAAGACTACAGGAAACTGAAAGAAGAGTGGTTAAAATCCAGTTCCACAAGTTAACAAACAATGTCATTTCTATTATATTATCCTGAATTTTCCAAAATTACTGAGTATCAGATTAGGCTGCCTACAGAAATGATACACTCCCACCTAGATTATTGAAAATGCAAACGTTTTTTGGTATTATTACCTAGGGTATCCTCAATATCACATTTAATATGTATTCCTTTGAGCTGTTATTAGTATATTGTTTGTACATATGTTTGCTTTTAAATGTTAGTAATAGATTACTGATAACTATATCAATAATAATAAACAATAATAATAAAAAGAATAATAATGAAAATATCTAGGAAGCTATGTATTATCAGATTGGGAAAAATAATTGTAATAGCACAATAACAATAATTTCTAAAATGCAATCAGGTGAAATTCATGTGGAATGTAGGCATATGTATGATTTAGAAGAAGATACTCATGAAAACTTAGAAAGGAAAGAAAAGGTGCAAAAATGTAATGAGAAGGAAAGCCATACCTGGCTGAAAAGCTTACCTATTGCAAATGTTAGAAAGAATTTCTCATTTCTCCAGAATAGGTCCTTTGTCAAGGAGAACTATAGGACAACAAAAGTGAGTCATACAAGACTAAACAGATATCAATAAATTATGAGTAGAAAAAAAATGGATCAAGAAGAGGCAAGGATTTTGACAGTATTACAGACCTCATCAGAGAGCCTACTTTAGTTCAGGATCAAATCTATCTTTATGGGTAGCACTGTAAATTTTTACTATGGGGCATTTGACTACTGAGTTTTGTCCATAATGGTTTTACTTAAAAATAAAGTTTCTTCTGGGTATTTTATGACCAGAGTGCTTACAAGAATCCTCTAGGTTTCTAGATAGGATCTAGAATTGTAAGCAGTCTAATGTTTCTAACCTGGATCCTCTCGTCACCTGGCCACAAGGGTCTGATATAATAATAAGTCAGCAATAAAATTTATAAAACCCATCACTTGTGAGAACAGATTTAATCGGGTGCCTTGCTTTTGCTAAAAATTGTGGCATCATTCAAGTTCTGAATATTCTTTTGTACATCACAGTATAGATATAGTAGGATTATGTGATTCTTGAAAACAGTGGAAATTTTTTAGTAACTTTCTCTTATTACACAAGCATTACATGTAGCAACTTCAGAAATGAGATTAAAAAAAAGAAAAAGAAAGAAAAATCACACTGCAATTCTGCCTCCCTGAGATAGAGTCACTGGTTCACATGCTTCATGAGGGCCAGGCCCAGGCCCTTCTTGTTCACCACTGTACCTATGGTGAAGACCCCAGTGCCTGGCATGTGGCAGTGATAATAAATATCTGCTAAATAAAATAAATGTTGGCATTTGGGTGTATGCCCTCCTAGAATTCATTTACATGTAAATATTCTTTGAAAAATGAGGTCATAGTGTGCACATTTTGAATCCTGGAACATAACTGAACTTTGAACACTAATCTTGGATTGAGAATATGTTCTCTTATTATGATAAGATTTCGCAGATTCATAAAGTATGAGAATTAGAAGGGAACTCAAGATATTTAGTCCAAACCTTTCATATTAGATAGAAGGGAAAACTTACTCTTAGAGTGTGAGACAAAATGGGTGTTGTAAAGTCCAGGTCTTTGAACTTCAGCCAGACTTTTTTCTGCCATATAATATGACTCCTATACAGTATCTTAATACAAGCTTTTTGAGATTGAAATTGAAAATTCATGCTTCTTCATGAATTTTGGTCACTTATTTTTGGGTATTCCTTTGAATACTTCTCACTCTAATATAAATTTTAAAATGTTTGGCTAAAGACTCTGTGAAGATATTTGGTGCTAATTACCAAGTCTAGGTAATTTCTAATATTTACTTTATCTCTTCTGTTATTCAGTAAGTTATATTTATTTTAGTATTTAAAATTTAATTTTTTGTTCCACTTCAGGATGCATACATATTTATTATTATAACTTGATACATGTTTTGAAAACTCCATGGCTTTTCCATTACCAAAAAAGCATGCAATTTCCATACTTAAAGTAAGTTACTATCCTTGAGAGCAAGCGCCTGCTTTCTGCTAAACACCAGTCGGTAATTAGATTTATTTTCCTACCAAATATTTTCATTCTTCATGTACACTGTTTCTTATACTATTCATCTTATTTGACAAAACATTTCCATTAGGTTGTTAACGGTCAAGATTCATGTTTCAGGATTTTGAAGGTGAGTAGTTTACAAGTATGCCCAGCATTTTCTGTCAAAATACTAATGCCTCAGGCTATTTACGTGGTAGCCTCAAAAAAGAAAACATGAAATTAAGATCACTAGCATGGTATATTTTGCATGTCATTGTGCAATATTTTTAAATATAACCAGAACAAACCAGGTAGTAATAATGCAACAGTGCTGCACTTATCCCAACTTGCCCCTCTCATCCCCGTTAAAGGTGATTTCCCAAGCCGGAAATTTACGACTAGTTTTTGAAAGTGAACCTGGTAAATCTCTAAGCCATATTAGCCCCTTCCCTCTCCTGCTTTATTCAGATTTGCTAGATTTACTGAACATGAAAAAAATAAATGTTAGTAGCCAATCCCTTTCTACCTCATCCTCCCATCCTTTCACGCATAGGTTCTTTTCCTCTCTCCTTTACAATATTAACCCAAGACTGCAGTTGGGAGGATGTCTGTGCCCTTTTCTGACAAAATGAAGGAAATGACAAAGCTGCAAAACAAATCCTGACTTTTTGTGAGAAGTAAACAGAAGGTAGAAGAGAAGGAGAGGGATGGGGTGGGAAGCAGGAGAGAAAGAATGCACTATATACTATGACTTAAAGTGGACTTTCATCTTCTAGCACCACTTAAGATATTTTTCAACCTTAAAATTATTATTTTATTTTTAACTGACAAGTTAAGATGAAACTGGAGCTGGAGTAAGCAATTTCTGCTCGTCCTCTCTCGGTCCTCGCATTCTCGGGTTCCCATCATCCGCTCTTCTCCAGTTGGGAACTGTTTGCAGTGGTGCTTCTAGCTTAGCGTTCCCTCTAATTGCTATCCATCTGTTTCCATTAAGTGTCTAAGCCATTTGTCTCATTTAAATATCTCGTTCCTCTTTCTAAACACTTCAAACCAAATTCCGACCTCAAATATTTACATAGCATTTCCCTGGATTTCTGCACCTGAGGACAGTGTGATCTGCTATTTTTAAAAGACTGTTAATTCAGCACCTTTCACACTGTGAGTGCTAAATGTGCAATGATTATTACTTTGATAGTATGATAGTAAAAAAAAGTTGAATGGAGCACTAAGTTCCTCCTTTCATAAGAGATTCTGTAATTTAATTTAATGACAATAGTATCTTCTCTGATTCAACTTCAAGATAATTATTTTGACAAATTCTTTTGAGATTTTTAGATCATAGAAATATGATTAAATAAAACCAGTTGGCAGTTGGAGTTATTACAATAGCTCCAGAGTGTTCCTCCAGCGATCTAAAACAATGTTTTAACAACATTCCTTGTCTCCAAATTCTGTCTTGTTACATATGAAATAAAAGTCTCAATAAGTCTTTCCTCTAGTTAACTTTAAAATTGTCTGTGGCTTAAGGTGGAGTCACTTTACCAGTACTTGGCTATGGTTTAAGTTCATATATCTTGCCCGTTAGGGAACTGGGTCCCTGTTCTGCATGATTTTGGCTCCTGTCAAATTAACTTTCCTGAACTTTTATGCTATAGCATCAGCCAGCTTAGAGAGTTGTTATAAGAAAAGGCCTGTGACACTTACCACTAGTGTAGAGGTGGTGCTGATGATGCCATTTACTGTATCAAAGAGGGTCTACTTTATGACGACGCATGGGAGAGAGGTCTCACATACGTCAGCACGGGAAATAACCACACCACCTGAGCATGTAGACCTGATGGATCATTAACCCATCATATTTTCCCCTTAAAGCAAAATTTGTAGCCCTTCTCTGGCAAGGACTCTGAGCCACGTGCATTCTAAACTACTTAGAGCTTCAACTTATTTTTCAAACACTCATTGTTCTATTTATCTCAGTTTTCTTGGCTAATTATTGTATGTTATGATGTAGCCAGTTATAATAGGACATTGTAATTCTGTCTGGGAGAAAGAGAGGTATAAACAAAACAGACGAGCCAATAAAATCACATTGCCTGTTGCTTTCATATGCAAGGACAACCGTATAGGTGTACTTTGAAGTAGACATCTCAACGTGGGGGAGAAGAAAAAGCTGTAGTACGGAAAATGATGGATATTGAGGAATCATCAAGTTTACATTCATACTTTAAATCTTAACATTTAACAGTAATTTTCTTAAAGATGTGGAATTAGTATGTTTGAAATAGAAACAAGAAATTAGTTATATATCTAAATAGATAAAAGAAGGCAAGTCCCCATACTTGTATAATAAAAATATTTTTGTTGGGGCTTCCCTGGTGGCGCAGTGGTAGAAAGTCCGCCTGCCGATGCAGGGGACACGGGTTCGTGTCCCGGTCCGGGAGGATCCCACATGCCGCGGAGCGGCTGGGCCCGTGAGCCATGGCCGCTGAGCCTGCGCGTCCGGAGCCTGTGCTCCGCAATCGGAGAGGCCACAGCAGTGAGAGGCCCGCGTATCGCAAAAAAAAAAAAATATATATATATATATATATATATTTTGTTGTTGCTGTTAATTACAAAGTCATAATTTATGGGTAATACTAAAATTGTCCCAATTAAAATATTATTTGTGATTTTCAGTATTCAAGTCATAGCTAGTTCTTAAATTATTATTACTCAATTGTTCTGATAAATCATCCACTGAGGCTTATTTATCATTTATTATTTAGGATTGCTGTATAATTTGATATTTGTGAAGTTTAAAAAATTTACATGTCATTCATTCTCACACGATTCCATATCATGTTCATACTTTCCAATTAGTATTGAATGCTACAGACATTTTGAAATTCTTCCAGATATCTTGCAGCCCTCCACATTGCTTCAGGGTGTGCGATACTGACAGCTCTATGTACACTATTAGAAATCTTTTGCTACTAAATCTAAAGCTCAAAAATGTAGTGCCAGCTCAGCTGAAGCGCCCTTGAATGGAAAGGCTAGATATAGAAATAAAATGTAACTTTTAGATTTTTAAAAGGAAAACTGTAAATGGCCTCCAATATTTGCGTGCCACGTGGCTCTGTGTGCCAAGGGAGCTGGCTATTTCCATGAGTTATAATTAATAGGATTCATCAGTGTCAGTAAATATGCCCAAGTCATTTTCAATTTGGAAACCATCACCCTTCAATTAACTGATTCTCCATACAGTAGTTTTGATCATGGGAAACTTGTTCTAGATATATAAACTATGAGTGTTTTTTAAAAAGTTAGTTTCATAGACCTGTAAGTAGGCAGTTAAAAATTTAAGAATTGAATTTTTAAAATGGTAATAATTATGATGATGACAAAATGTTTGGTACTTTGTAGCATACAGTGCTTTCTCATATTAGTATTTCTTTTGTTCCTCAGAATATTATTATCTTAAATTTACACATGAGGAAACTGATAAAGAACTCATCCAGGGTCAAATAACCAGTAAGTAGAATAGCAGAGACATGAACAGAAGTCCTCTACTTCTGCTCTCATATTGTTTCCAGAATTTTTCCCTATATCACAGTTGGATATTAACTGTAATATCCAGCTTTGCTCAGGAACGTCATTAACTGTTGTTAAATACAGTTTAACTGAAACTATAAATATTAATGTGGAATTTTGAGAACGTTTCATAATTATAGTAATTAATATAAAGCGTAATGATTTTTAATTTTTTAATTTGTGTCAAGTCCTCTTAAAGAACACATCTGTCATATCCACTATCCTTTCTAATACGAAAGGGTCTCTGCTGCTCTTTTCCTTGGTTTACACCATATAGAATTCCTCCTTCTAGAAGCATTTCAACACAGATTAATGCCTGAAATTTAGAGCCTTTTTTCTTGCATCTTATTAATAGCCACGAAAAAGTAAAAGGATCATTTGAGAGAATCAGTGATATTTAAAAGATAAAATATTGATTTCTTTTTTAACACAGCACATTGAGAACCACCTATGGTATTTTTAAACTGCCTGGGTTCTGAATATTGCTCAATTAATTGAGATATAGGAGGTTCTGAGGGCTCAGAAACTGGCTTTAAAATAACCTCACCATTAGAATAACATAAATCTTTGGGTTTACTTTGCCTTTATGGGGCTCAAAAGAGTGTCACATTTCAGACACTGAACTGCTGTTACATTCCTTAGTGTAATATGGTGTTCCTCATTGCATACTGCACTCTAGAACCTTCCAGGATAATTATGATCATCCTAACTCAAAAAAGTCAGAATCACTGCAGGTAGGGCTGGACACTGAACATTTTAAAAACTCCTCATTTAGTTCTAATCTGCAATCAGGGGTTAAAAACCATAAACCTACTTGGAACTCATATGGGAAAGGAATGATTCTTTTCTTGGCCACAGAAGTCTCTATGTAAGGCGTTTCCCTGCAGTTGGTAGCCAGTCTTCCTTTGCATTGCATTTTGCTTTCAACTGCCCTTGACAGAGCATGGTTCTTCTGACTGTCACTTAAGTCATTTAAGCCTCAGTTTTTTCCTAGGAACGCCCCTCAAATGAAATGAAAACAAAACAAACTTTTCAGTTTGAAATAATTATTGATTCACAGGGAGTTGTAAAGGTAGTATGTGGAAGACCCATGTATCCTTCATTCAGTTTCTCCCAATGGTCCATCTTACATAATTTAATATCAAAGACAGGAATTTTAGACATTGACATGATGTGTGTGCAGAATTCTATGTTATTTTATCTCATGTGTAGACTCATGTAATCATCAGTGTAATTAAAATACAGAACTATTCCACCACCACAAAGATCTCCCTCGTGCTACCCTTTTATTGCCACACCCAATTCCCTCCCCCCACCACCACTGCTAACCCCTAGCAACTATTAATCTGTTTCCCGTCTCTAAACTTTTATCATTTCAAGAATGTTACAGAAGTGGACTCATAGTGTATGTGTCCTTTTGAGATTTTTTTTTTCCCTTAGCATAATGTCCTTGAGATCCAAGTTGTTGTGTGTTATCAATAGTTCATTTCTTTTTACTGCTCAGCAGTATTACATTTTGGTTGTTTCTAGTTTTTGGCTGTTACAATGAAGCTACGACAATGTTTCATTTCTCCCAGATAAATGCCCAGGAGCACAATTGCTGGGTTGTTCGGCAAGCGTATGTTTAATTAAGAAACAGTCAAAGTGTTTTCCAGAGTTGCTGTGCCATTTTATACTCCTACCAGCAATGTATAGGATATCAAGTATCTGCATTCTGGCGAGTATTTGGTGTTGTCACTATATATTTTTTATTTTACCACACTGAGACATATATAATATCTCATTGTGGCTTTAATTTGCATTTCTCTAATAGCTAGTGATGCTGAACATCTTTTCACATGCATACTTGCCATTTGTATATCCTCTTCAGTGAAATGTCTCTTCATGTTTTTTGCCCATTTTCTAATTGGATTATTTGTTTTTACTGTTCAGTTTTAAGAGTTCTAGATGAGAGCTTCCCTGGTGGCGCAGTGGTTAAGAATCCACCTGCCAATGCAGGGGACACGGGTTCGAGCCCTGGTTGGGGAAGAGCCCACATGCGGCAGAGCAACTAAGCACGTGTACCACAACTACTGAGCCTGTGCTCTAGAGTCCGCGAGCCACAACTACTGAGCCCATGCGTCACAACTACTGCTGAAGCCTGCGTGGCTAGAGCCCGTGCTCCGCGACAAGAGAAGGCACCGCAATGAGAAGCCTGCACACCACAACGAAGAGTAGCCCCCGGTCACCACAACTAGAGAAAGCCCACGCGCCACAACTAGAGAAAGCCCGCGCGCAGCAACGAAGACCCAACGCAGCCAAAATAATAAATAAATTTAAAAAAGAGTTCTAGATGAGTGCTTTGTCAGATACGTTTGCAAATATTTTTTTTCTTCTACTCTGTAGCCTGTCTTTTCATCCTCTTAACAAGCTCTTTCACAGAGCAAAAGTTTTCATTTTGATGAGGTAGAATTTATTGAGTTTTCACTTTTATGGATTGTGTTTTTGGTGTCACGTCTGCGAACTCTTCACCAAGTCTAGGTCCCCCCCAGCTTTCTCCTATGTTATTTTCTAAAAGTCTTACAGTTCTACATTTTATTTTTAAATCTATGATTTATTTTGAGTTTTTTTGGTAAGTTGTTTGAGGCTTGGGTCGAGGTTTCTATTTTTTTTTTTGCTTACATATGTCCAGTTGCTCCAGTGCTATTTGTTAAAAAGCCTATGCTCCTCCACTGAATTGCTTCTGCACTTGGGTCAAAAATCCCCTCCCCTCTTGGCCTCTGTGGATATCACTCTGGCTGGGAGGAGGAGGGACATCTCCTTACTGCTTCCCACAAGGCCTCCACCAGTACTGCTGGGGTGGCCATGTTGCCACTGCACCGCGGTGAAAGTCCTGACTCCACTACAGGCCTCCTCTGACACCACGGACGTGAGGATGGGGCTGGGGCACCTCCTGAAGGCCTGCATGGGGGAAAGTCTAGACTCTCCAGTGGGCCTTTGTTGGCGGGGGCAGGGCTGACACATTCCTGGGATCATTGTCTAAATGTTGGCTGTCTTGCTAAGCTGCCCCTTTGCTGGGCCACTGGAAAGGACAGGCTTTTCTTGGAGGTTTTTTTGTCTCTGTCATTAGCATTTTAAGGGTACTGGCTTCTTCAGTACCCAGCCTGGGATGTATGAGGTAAGAAGACAACGCAGGGAATTCACCATGGTGTAGATCCTGGGAGTCTAATTCCCTAGATGGCCTGCCTTCTTTCCACCTTTGAAAAGCTTCTTATCTTGGTTTTACATATAATGTGTAGGATTTTTAGTTGTACCCAGTGGGACGAAGAGGGAAAAGTATTTCTACCCTCTCCTTTCAGAGACTGAAGTCAGCATGACTTTTGAATATGACACCTGGCTTATCATTTACACGAGCTTAGTCTCCAAATTTGATACGAATCTAGCAGCAGTTTTTGAAGGCTATGATAATACACAGAAAATAAATTTTACTTACATATATAATAACAAATTGTTTTTTGGCACTTAACCATGTTCTATAAAACTCCCAACAATACTATGTCGTAAAGAATGGTGTTATTCTTTTTTTTTTTTTTTTTTTTTGTGGTACACGGGCCTCTCCCTGTTATGGCCTCTCCTGTTGCAGAGCACAGGCTCCGGACGCTCAGGCTCAGCGGCCATGGCTCACGGGCCCAGCTGCTCCGTGGCATGTGGGATCTTCCCGGACCGGGGCACGAACCCGTGTTCCCTGCATCGGCAGGCGAACTCTCAACCACTGCGCCACCAGGGAAGCCCAGGCGCTGTATTTTCATACACATTTACACAAAATTTATTCTCTGAATCTGGGCAAGTACTTTCAACTTTCTGGCTCTCAGTTTTCTCAACTTTAAAGTGAAGGGTTAATCTTGATTTCTAAAATCTTTTCTTGAGTAATAATTTTATGACTATCTAAAAATACAGAGAGAAATATAATTTGGAATTTCCAGACTGGAGGGGATTTCTGAATAGTCCTTGGAGCTCAATCTGTAATAGTGTAGCTAGTGGTGGCAATGCCAAGTGAGAATGAATTAAGTAGGCTGTTTGCGAAGTCTCTTCTTCTATCTTTAATATTTATCACCAAATGTAGAGTTCCAAACACCTGTTTCTGAATGCACAGGTTATGTGAGTCATGGCGTAGATCCAGTGAGCCTTTGGAGAGCGTCGAGGGTGAAATGACAAGATGTGAAAACCATTGTCATTGTGTTTTAATGGGGGAGGTACATGTGGATATATGTGCTGGAAATCTGCTGCTCCAAGTATATAGCGAGATTATTATATCTTTAGATGCTTCGTTAAATGGTGAACATCAACGGTTAATGCCCCAATTAATGCTCACCTATGTGACATCGCTTATGATTGTTTCATTATTTTGTGCCAATCACTTTCATTTTCTCTGCTTTGCATTTTAGCCTATTTGTATTATTTTATGTTCCAAACTTGCTCAAATTTTCTGAAAGGAGGAACATATTGCCATGAGAAAAGATAATGGATCTGTACATCTGCTGGGTGTTCTTGTTCTCACAGAACAACTTCATATGTACAAGAAAAATAATTCAACATAAGTTCTGTGATTTTTTTTCTGCAGCTCCCCTCAGCTGTTATCTTGCTTTAAAACTATATTATATAAATGTCTAGCAATGAACAAAGCAATTTTTAACAGATGTTTAGTGAGATTTCATAAACCTTTGTAGAACATCTAAAATTTGCCTGAATCGGTGGTAGGTTCTGGAGGGGATAATAATGTAATGCATAATGGGCTTTTCTAGAAAGATATGTACATGTTAAAGAGTAAGTGTGCATATATTTTTTTCTAAAAGTTTTTTAATGATACCATGTATTCCACAGTTTCACAAACTGTTTTCCTTATAATATTAATTTTCCTGGATAGGTGGATTAAATAAATTTAATGTTTCGCTGTGAGAATTCTGCTTTTAACATAACCCTCTACATTATTAATCTTTAAGAAGATTATTTAATATGCAGCATTTGAAAAATTGTTTACCCGTTGAACTTTTTTTCCTTCATAGTAAACATCAGTCATCTAACATTCTATGAGCTGGATTTTGGATAATGGTGCTATAAACAAATATAATTCAATATCCATATTCAAAGTCCAAATTACTGTAAAGTAGGGTTATTCAAGATGATTCATAGGGAAATGAAGTTAGCCAGGACTTGGAATTTAGGTTGTTCCAGATTTATATTCACTCCAGTTATATACGTCTTTTATATATGAGAAAGGAAAACGTGGTAGTTATGTGAATCCTTTTCCCTTTTATTCTTTCTTTCTCCTCTGCTAACTGGTCCCAGTGCTGATATTCACAGGACTCTGATCCAACTCTAGGAAAGCAACTGTCAAAGGAATTAATCAAAAAAGCAAGAAAGCAATTTGTACAAAGATATTTATAACAGCACTATCTTAAGCAGTGAAAAAATAGAAAAAATTTAAGGCCATAAATTTGGAGACAGTTAAGAAATCCACTATGGAATACCACAAGGGCATTACAAAAGACAACGTGTGGACAAATTTGCTACAAGGTATTGCGTGTTAAAAAATGTCAGTCAAAAAAATCTGAATCCAATATCATATGTACATGCCAATTACAGCCATGTATAATTCAGGTCGAAATTGACAGAGCTCAAAGAGTTAGGTTGCAAATAGTTTTTTCCATTAGTTTTTTGTTGTTGTTGTTGTTCAGAATAATAATTGTAAAAAGAAAAAAATGTCATCTAGTTTACCTCTCTGTTTCAGGTTGGGTTTTTGGGAAGGAAATGTGGAGATGGGCTTTGGAGTGAGAGATGTGAAAGGAAGAGGGAGGAAGCAGGGCTGGGCGCCAGGAGAAATTGAACCGATGCAGGCCAGCAAATCTTAGACTGATCCAGCAGGAGTTATACAGGAATCCTGCCCTTCAGAGTTGTTTGACTTAGATCAAGATGCCGAGGGCCCTTCAACTCCTGCTCTGCTCATCCAGGGGAGGTGGTTCTTTACAGCTGAGGTGAACCCTGAAGGAGCTGACAGCTGTCAGCGTGCTGACTGGATTCCCCAGAGCCGGGCAGCAAGTACTTTCATTGAAAGGGTTCTGGCAGTGCATCTCTGAGTCTACCAAACATCCCTGTCGCCAAATTATGTTGAACTGTACTCAAATAACCTGAGAAGGAGGCCGTTTCCAAAAGATTATTTTTCCTATTTTTTGGAGACTTTCCTTAGTGGCAACTAGATAATGATTCCCTTTGCAGTAGTTTTGGTTCAAACTGTCAAGTTGTTCTGTAGTGTTCCAAACTGGAGTTACTCCAGACTACAGCAAGCTTCAAACCCCAGGCAGAGATGAAGATGAAACTGGTATTTAACCTTAATGGTCAGGAAATGTTTGGCTCTGTTTAGATGATAACATTCACAGTCACATTTCTCGCACTTTGCAGAGGAATAACTATGATTAGTTTGGATGGGGCAGAGATGATCCCCACTCATTTTTTGTATCATTTCTCTCTCAGTTGTTCCCTGGGCAACTACCTCCTTCACAGAACCCAGAGAATTTCCTGGGTTTAGAATTTTCCATTCTAATTCTTGTTTACTAAATTAATGCAAAAATCCATGATCAGAAAAATACTGACATTTTAAATAAGGACAGGATGAGTAACAGGCCCATGCTGAAGCATATTAGAACCAGAGGTAAGAGAGAAAAATCTAGAACACTGGCCCCATTTTTATTTAAAATTTTGATACTATCTTCACCATGGAGTTTTTGCACGAATTTTTATTTTTAATTATTTTTAATAAATTTATTTATTTATTTTTAGCTGCATTGGGTCTTCGTTTCTGTGCGCGGTCTTCCTCTAGTGGCAGCGAGTGGAGGCTACTCTGTTGCGGTGCGCGGGCTTCTCACTGTGGTGGCTTCTCTTGTTGCGGAGCGCGGGCTTCAGTAGTTGTTGCGTGCAGGCTCAGTAGTTGTGGCTCGTGGGCTCTAGAGTGCAGGCTCAGTAGTTGTAGCACAGGGGCTTAGCTGCTCCACGGCATGTGGGATCTTCCCAGACCAGAGATCAAACCCGTGTCCCCTGCATTGGCAGGTGGATTCTTAACCTCTGCACCACTAGGGAAGCCCGAATTTTGATTTTAAAAATATTGCATTAGAATGTGATTTCTCTAAATTACTGAGCTCTGGCACCCCTTAAATTTTGCACCTTGAGGTGAATAACTTACTCACCTCACCCTAGTCCCAGTCCTGGTAATTAAAAAATCCTCTTCGTGCAAAGTTTCTTATTGTTATCTGTGGGGACACTGGTTTGATAAGATTGAATTCTGTTACTTGAAGTGAAACCCACAATACTTAGAGGCAGTAGTTTTGTATAATAAAAAGTGAAGGCTTTTGAGTAGCCTGTACAGTTTCTTTTACATACCAAATAGAAAGACCTCAGTTTCTAGAATATCAGACATTCTTTTTGTAATTAAGAGGGCTCATCAATTGTGCCCTGCCACATTTAAATCATTCTCACCCATTAGCCTGATGGTGGCGCTGTGTGCTATTCATCTTGGCCCCCCCACAATTTTCTAGTCCCCCAACTCCCAAGCAGATATTAAATGTTTATTCCAGATATTTAAAAATATATAAGTGGTACTCTGAAGTAAGAAATATATTAACCAATGAGTATTGGTATATCTCCTTTTAATTTTAGCATTTGTTGTTATGTGAAGAGTATAATCTTGACCATATAAACTATGTCACCGAACACTATAAATTTTATAACAGAATTATACTTAATAGTATATTCAATAAGCTAAACAGTATCTAAAAAGGGCCAGCTATTATGTTCAGTACTGATGGACATCTTTAACTGGATAGTAGGGATATATTTGAATTATATTATGAAATCTGGGGTAGGAAGAAGGGAACACATATAATACAAAGAGCTGTAAGTATTTACTACTTTTTCAAGTTGCATTTTTTTAAATGGAAAACTGATATATAATGAAAGCATGTAATAGAAAGGTGCACCATTCTGGGAAGTCTGGGAAGGCTTCTCCTTTTCATCTGGGTCCTGAATATAGCTGGACCATCTTGAGGCTTGCCTCTTTTACCCTGTCGCATCCAAAAGAAACAAATATGCCACACCAAATAAAACAGAAGAAGTCTTGAAAAGCAATGGAAAACCTTATTACATTTTATCAAGGGTACTATGGGGAGTATTAAACAAACATCACACAGGAAAACATATTAAAATTTTCTGCCCAAGTTCCTGCCTTTATTGTAATCACACATTTTGTTTCCCCAGCTCACAACTAGAACTGTCTACTTCTGAGTCAGTTTCTCCTTGGCTCTTCTATGTCATTCCCCAATTCTCTGCTCCCCTACTTTTTTTGTTCCCTCTGTTAATACTTAAGGAGCCTTTAATCTGCTCCTTCTTTGCTCCCTACACTTCATTTTGTTGCACAGCAAAACCACCCTCTTTATCTGGCTTTTTTCATTCTCCACCCATACCTATAACCTCCAGCACCAACACGATCTAAATCAGCATAACAAAGAAGTGTAGTTGAGCAACTAAAAGTCTCTCTTTCATAAGCAGAAGAAGAGGAAAGGTGGGGAAAGTGTGACTTTTAATGTTCGACCTCTTCACATCATTTGTTTTTGGTGATTATTATCTTGTTGCATATAATTTGGGTTGGGGCAAGTACCTAGAGACTACTGAGATCTTAGAGGTGATTGAACATCTATAGTTTATATACATTTATACTCAAACATGAATATACAATGTTTTCATGCCAAATTCATAGTGTATTATTTGATATGTAGACTTAAAGTAGATCCTGAGTTTTTAGCATCCTTTTCATAATCACTGGATGTGGTTAAATCTGACACCAAGGAAGCTAATGTGACATGTGTTAATTTCTTTTTTTATCATGAGGTTTTGCATGACTGATTATCATGTCAAGCTTCTGCCTTCCACAAATAAGGGCTTCAAGTATGTCTAAGCAGTCTTTGGGGGCTATGGTCAGGCAAGCCGTAGGAAGACTACGAATATATAAGATACTCATCAAGCTCTTGTGTCAGAATGGGACACGTGTCCAGTGAAATGTGTTTAAAACCATTTCTACTCAACCCACTACTCCAGAAGTCATCACAAAATCAGGGGAAAGAGAATAACATTCTCACTTGTTGTATGACAGTTTTAGGAGAAACCAATAGTGAGAGACTTTGAATTGGTTTTTATTTTTGTTGCCAAGTCTTGTATTATTCACGGTACAATTAGGGGATGGGAACCACAACAGTAATTTGAACAGGAAAACGTAAATGATTATCAACTAGATATAGGATGGTTAACTACTAAAAAACATAAAAGAGAACTCGAAGGTATTCTGAGGTAGCAACTGTAGAAAGAAGGACCCTTGGGACTTAGCAAAATGCAAGGAAGAAGGGACTTCTGGAAGAAAGGATCTCTTACCACGCTGAGATTCAGATCTCTGATGAGAGGCTGTGTCTCTGGCACAAACGTGCTACCTGATGCCGGGCTGATGGAGAAGTAGATGGAGGTTGTCTGTTGCTATAGAACTATGAGAGCTGCCACTACTGGGGAAGACTTCCAGGACCCCCAAGCCCCACCCACCCCGGCCAATTTTCTCACCACAGCATGAAAAACAGAGCCCTGGAAGAGGAAAATCTCCTTCCTTCTTCCAGCCTTGCAGTCTCTCCCAGCTCCCTCTGTTGGCAGAACCTAACACTAAGCCAGCTGGCAAAGGAGAAATGTGGTCTGCAGAGCCCAGTTCTGGTATCACAAGGCAGGGCCAAAAGAATGTGTGGAGATAAAAGGTAACAGCTTAGGAACTAGAAGGACCCAATTCATCATTGCCACTAAAGAAAGGTAACTCACTAGGCAGTATTACCTCACTTACAGCACTTTTAATTTGGTGCTTGATAGCTTGGATAATAATCATGGTATCAACAAACATATAAATCAAGTTTCCCAAATTTATTCTAACTTCTTTGCGACACATATGATTCAGAAGAGAAGGCGTTTTAGATTAGCCGTTGCTCATTTATAAACATCATAAAATCAAGGAATGCGAATATGGGAAAACTTTTTCAGAGATCAAGCCTAGACAGTAGGATTCCATTATGTATGGGAATTTTGACTACAGGTCACCATCTAAAAATTCTGTTTGAATACTTCCAATTACTAGGGTTTAGCTCCTGAGCTGATAAACTACTTTTTTAAATCTAGAAAGTTCTAATTTTCACAAAGTTTCTCCTTAGGCTGTGCCAAAATCTGCTTCTTCTTAACTGCCCGCCACTGGGCCTCATTCTGTCATCTGGAATGTACTAACCACTCTGTGATAACCATTATGACAGCCCTCCAAATACTTGAAGGTTCTGTCTTATCTTGTCTCTAACCGTGGTCATTAACCATTCCTCATATGGCAGTCTCTGTAACCCCACATCACTGAGGTCATTATCTTGTAACAATCTCTTCTCAAAATTTATTTTAAAATGTGATGTTCAGAAATGAACTTTATTAGTTAGACATGATAGGTTTGATGCAAAATACACTAGATATATTACTTTTAAGATCTGGATACTATATTTCCATGAATGCTGCCTTAAGATTTGACTGGCTCTTTCAAATAATTACATCACATTTTTGTTTTAGTTAGTACCTCTCTCCCCCGACCCCATCATTAAAAAACCTAGTAATCTCTTTTTTCAGGCATCAAGGAATCACTGAATTGTTTTTATGTTAAAAATATATATATAACACATGAAAACATGCCCAACATCACTAATTATTAGAGAAGTGCAAATCAAAACTATAGTGAGGTATCACCTCACATTGGTCAGAATGGCCATCATCAAAAAGTCTACAAATAATAAATGCTAGAAAGGGCGTGGATAAAAGGGAACCCTCCTACACTGTTGGTGGGAATGTAAATTGGCGCAGCCACTATGGAAAACAGTATGAACATTCCTTAAAAAACTAAAAATAGAGTTGCCATGTGATCCACAATCCCACTCCTGGGCATATATCCAGAAAAGATAAAAACTCTAATTCGAAAAGATACGTGCACCCCAACGTTCATAGCAGCACTATTGACGATAGCCAAGACATGGAAATAACCTAAATGTCCATTAACAGATGAATGGATAAAGGAGATGTGGTACATATATACAATGGAATATTACTCAGCCATAAAAAAGAATGAAATAATGCTATTTGCAGCAACATGGATGGTCCTAGAGATTATCATACTAAGTAAGTCAGACACAGAGAGACAAATATCATATGATATCACTTATATGTAGAATCTAAAAAAATGATGCAGGTAAACTTGTTTATAGAACAGAAACAGACTCACAGACTTAGAGGGTGGGATTGTGGTTGCCAAGCAGGAAAGGTGGGGGGGGAGGGATGAATTGGGAGGTTGGGATTGGCATATATACACTACTGTATGTGAAACAGATAATCAACAAAGGCCTACTGTATAACACAGGGAACTATACTCAATGCTCTGTAATAACCTATATGGGAAAAGAATCTGAAAAAGAATAGATATATGAATATGTATAACTAAATCACTTTGCTGTATACCTGAAACTAACACAACATTGTGAATCAACTATACTCCAAAATAAAATAAAAAATATATATATAACATACCTTGTTCTACGAACAATATCATTTTAAGTACTAAATCATTTTTCACTTCTCCTAAGACAACCCTCCCAACTGGGATGGTAGGGAGAGTCGGGATGGTAGCTTTCCTTGACTCTTCCAAGCCTCTGCATAAGCTTTTTTTTTTTTTTAATTTATTTATTTATGTATTTATTTTTGGCTGTGTTGGGTCTTCGCTGCTGCGCATGGGTTTTCTCTAGTTGCGGCGAGCGGGGACTACTCTTCATTGCGGTGCACGGGCTTCTCACTGTGGTGGCTTCTCTTGCTGCGGAGCACAGGCTCTAGGCATGTGGGCTTCAGTAGTTGTGGCACCCGGTCTCAGTAGTTGTGGCACGTGGGCTCTAGAGCACAGGCTCAGTAGTTGTGGCGCACGGGCTTAGCTGCTCCGATGCATGTGGGATCTTCCCAGACCAGGACTCGAACCCATGTCCCCTGCATTGGCAGGCAGATTCTCAACCACGGCACCACCAGGGCAGTCCCCTCATAAGCTTTTAACATTTGCCTTAGAACCGGGGAAAGCAGAATTTACCTGGGACTACAAAGTCAAAAGTGAGAGTTGGATATTAAGCTAAATTATTTTTTAATTACTACTCAGGGAGGGTTCATGACCTATTTACTTCCTCTACATTACCTAATATACTGTGAAACATGATGGGACAGAAATGATCCCTCGCAAAGCAGCGTTCTGTAATGGGTGCTGCTCCTTTGAAGCTGATCCTATATTCTGGGATCCATAATCTTGATTGTGGTTGTTAGTTAAGGTCCAAGAAGCCATGGAATCTATTTCTAGTGACACCTGTAAGAGTTATTTTATTTAGTCGGAGGCAGGAAAAGGATTTGCCTGAATGATAATTCAGGCTTAAAATATATTTTAATATATTTATAATGATCATGTAAATGAATAAAATACTCATTTTACTACAAGGAAACCTAAGTGTAAGTACCGACAACAATGCCTGAGCTGGATACTGTTAACATAGTATCCTCTTCCTTCAGATAGCTGTTGAGGAATTCCTTCATCTCCTTCAAGTCTGCTCAAATGTCCGCTTATCAATGACGCTGGCTTGAACAACTCTTTAACATTGTGAATCACCCCTTCTCCCTTCTCCATCTTCCCTTTCCTACTGGACTTTTTCTTTTCCCACAGCACTTAGCATTTGCTAACATACTATATCATTTACATGCTCCTTGTGTTTAATGCTTGATGTCAGTCATTTCGCCCGTCCCCCTCCTAGCCCCTGTGGTGTAAGTACCCTGAGAGCAGGTATCTTTGTCTCCTTGTTTTCTTTGCGCCCTGATGTAACACAATAAATATTTGTTGAATTAACAACATTACCTTTCAGTCTCTTCTCACAAGCTGGTGATAATTATTGCAGATAACAGTATATTCTTTGTCCTGAATTTTCTTTTTCTCTATTGTCCAAATTTTGTAGCTTCTTTTGTGTGTACTCCACACTATTTTACTCTTTCAGACTGCCCTGATTGATACTTTTGTTGTTTTAGCCTATTCTCAAGTTCTGTAAAATGAAAGAAAGTACATCTTTTAACTAATTGAACCTGAGGCTTTGCTTGCCTTTGAAATGCTCTGCAAAATGCAGGCAGCTGGCTCTGTTTGCCCTGTAGCTCCTTCTAACCGAATCAGCTCCATCCTCAGCCTTCTTTCCTGGTCTCTGAGGAAGGAGACACTATAATTGTCCTCTTTGGTAAGAAAAGTCACTTTCTGATTGGAAGCTGCAATGACACTCATGTCTTAGGATGCGATACTGTGATACTTCCTATGGAACACCGTTAGACATCCTCTTTGTGCAAGCAGTAACATTGGACCATTACTGCTTAACCATTTCCTCTCTGGCTTCTGACAAATATCCCTAACCACTTTGCAAAAAACCTCCTGTATTAGTCAATTTGGGCTGCTATAACAAAATATAGACTTGGTGGCTTACAAACAACAGGAATTTATTTCTCATGGTTCTGGAGACTTGGAGGTCCAAGATCAGGGTGAGAACCCTCTTCAAGGCTGCAGAGTGCCTACTTCTCACTGCATCCTCTTATGGCACAGAGCAGAGAGAGGGAGCAAGCTCTCTCTCACTCTTATAAGGGCACCAATCATATTCATGAGGGCTCCACCCTCATGACCTCATCTAATCCTAATTACCTTCCAAAGGTCCCACCTCATAAGGCCATCACACTGAGGGGTATGGTTTCAACATGAATTTGGGGGGGACACAAACATTCAGTCCATAACACCCTCTTCCCCATTAGTCACATTACTGACCCCTCTATCCTTCAGACCTCAACTTAAATGTTAATTCCCCAGAGAACATTTCTTGGGCCATTTACGGTGGATAATTACCCTTTATACAAATACACTGTGTCCTGGTTATTTCTTCACAATACATATTACAATTCATAATATATACTGTTCACTTTCTGTCTCTCCCATTGGACACTGAACTGTAGCCTCCAATATGTCTGTTTCATGTGCCCAGTCCGAGGATAGTACTAGAGCAGTCATCCAATATATAAATAGATCTGAGGGAATACCAGTGTGTTGTCAATGTATAATACCTACTGAGTTGTCCTAAATTGGGGCTTATTTAGGTGTGGGCCTGTATCTACTAAAGACTGGTGCCAAATACTCCAATCACTCTTATATTTAGTAACTTATTAATGGACACTTTCTTGATTAGAAGCCCAGGACAAACCTGGGAACATTTAGCTGTCTCATTCATAACTCTTCTTGTTTATTATCAAATTTATTGTCTTTATTAAAATGTGGCCACAGATGTTTGATGAGGGGGCACCATCATATGTCTATGGGACATCTGGTTTAAGTAATTTGCCATATATATAGAAAATAGATTCAACAGTTTACATAGATAAGTAATTAAATGTGAACACATTCAATGCAAAAACCGCCTAGCATGTATAAATATTGGAAGTATACACAGGTTCAATAAAATCTTTAAAAAATTGAATAGTGCATCGTACAACCTATACTAGAAGGTATACATATTATAATTCATTTTGTACAAGACAATAATAAGTCTCCATATGCCTTATCTTATTTAACCTTAATTCTATGAATTCAGTATTATCTTTTTTTCATTTTTGTTTTCTTTTCATGAAAGAAAGTGTTAATTAGTGGTTAAAAATAGCTTACCCAAGGTCTTACAACTAGAAAGCAGCAGACTTGTGAGAGAACCATTAATCTTAACCATTTTGCCCTACTCTTCTAGAAGATTATTCAAATGATCACTTCCTGGTACCATGAAATTTATGGTTTATGAAAGTAAGAAACTTTAGTAGATGGAATACAAAAACAGCATTCAATGAATTTGTTTTACTTTTCTGCAGATTGTCTAAAAATGAAGGTTATGGGTCTTCAGATGAAGAAGGCAATAAATAGGTTTTTCGCATAATTTGAGAACAGTATCAATGTTTCCCTCTAGACACTTGAGTCAGGGTCGGGATGGGTGGAACAACGTAGAACCATCTTTGTTTGTTTGTATTCATTGCCTTCTTCAATATTGTGCATCTACCACCTTGCACTCTTGTCAAGTCAAAGTTATAGAATGTCTATTCTGTAGTCCAAATACCATGCAGAAAATACCCGTAAGTAGTTTGTTTTCATGGGACTAATTCATTTTTATAGCTGCTCCCCTGAGGCCCTAAAGAGAGAACCAACACTGAAGATGGGATTTCCAAGGTAATTATATCTGACAGACAGCCAAAAATGTGAGACAGACATTAAAAAATTATAATAACTTGAAATCCAGAGCTAATACTCCATCACTTCCTACTGTGATTAGTTTAGTTTGACACGTTTCAAAGTATAAATATAAGCTATTGAAGTGATATGTGTTTCATTCCAGTTTGCAGATGCTTATTTTTCCTTAGAAAGTTTCTAAGCTTTGACTTGACTGACAGCCAGTTGAGTCTTATATAAGAGAGAAGAGGAGACAATGGGACAAATTACAGTTCTGTGCCTTTCTGCTTTAAGGAACAAATACTAGTAACCGAACTAGGTTCTGATCTAACTAATTTTTTATCAGATGGTCAAATTTTGGTCAAATGGATTCTTTTTTTTTTTTTCGATATGCGGGCCTCTCACGGTTGCGGCCTCTCCCGTTGCGGAGCACAGGCTCCGGACGCGCAGGCTCAGCGGCCATGGTTCACGGGCCCAGCCGCTCCGAGACATGTGGGATCCTCCCGGACCAGGGCACGAAGCCGTGTCTCCTGCATCGGCAGGCGGACTCTCAACCACTGCACCACCAGGGAAGCCCCCAAATGGATTCTTTATGTGTGGCAGTTAACATGACTGCAATATCTATGAGTTCTTAAAGGACCAAAGAAAATGAATTGCTTTGACTGACATGGTCTAAATAATTTTGAAAGTGTTCTGCTTCTGTAGAGGCAGCCTTTGGGGAAGTGATCACCAAATGGTTAAATAGGAAGGCCCCAGGCACCTGAGCTGGGATGGCAGTGGGGAGGGGAATGTGTAAGTCTAACAGAAGGATCCCAAAGGAAGATTTTTAAACGTTAAATCAAGCCTGGAGGCTGTTCTGTTCTCCTCTTGCCGAAAGCTAGAGTGAGATATAAAACTCCTCCAGCTGCTACATTAAACCTTAGAAAAAAACTGTACAAAACTGTAAACAGAGAGGGGTCATCCCCAGGAAGTTGGCAACTGCAGTAGCCATTTTACTCAGTTTCCACACATGTATATCAAGGCTTAAAATGAAATAAATGAGGAGAGTGGTTTTTTTTTTTTGTTTTTTGTTTTTTTTTGCAGAAGGGCAGAGCTTTGCTTATGTCAACAACTCGAGACAAATTACCACAGTTCTGGTCTTCTTAGAACATTCATAAAGAATCGGTGCTGAAAGAGTAGATTTGGAGCAGATGTAGACAGAGTTAGATAATTTCTTCATTTAATATCAGAAGCTCTGACGATAGAGTTGCTCTTATTAAAGTAGACAGGAATGGGATTCAGTAAGGATGCTCAGCAGGTGATGAAAAAAGATGTCCATGTGTCCTGTCATAGACCTAGGTGTTTTCCAAGTGGCCGAGGGTTTCACTACATCCTGATGAGGAGGGGCTGATAATCAATCAATCACTCAATACCAGAACAATACTGTTTAGTTTTTGAAGCTTACTGTGTTACAGTTGCCTCTCAAGTAAACAGTATACAGTTCTTACTACATACTGTGTTCTTTGTTCAATCTCAGTGAATATTTTGAGTGTCTTTGAGTTCCAAGTTAGAGAATTCCAAGTTATCTGTAACAATACCTAAAAAAGTTAGAATATTCTGGCATTAACAATACTTAGAAAAGTTAAAGGATTGTTAACAATCCTAGGTGTTGGTAAAGATAAATACTTGCATTGGACAGACCTCTAAATAGTATTCGATGTGAGCAAACTAGATAACCTTCTCAAATATTGCATAGTGCGGGAATAAGGTCAGTTCCCGTCAGTGTTACAAGTTACACAAGTGACTATTGTGTTTTGTGATGCCATGTCAGTTAAAATCGGAGGAGGCAGCTGCCTGCAGAATGTAAACTACGCTGCCAGTTGTTCAAGGGGGTTGCTAGACCACCTGCCTCTTTCTACGTGACAAAAACATAAGCCTCCTCTTAATATACAGAGTACAGCATGCCTTTGGTGCCAAGATGGGTATGCATTTTCCTACTTGACTTGAATATGATTTTATAAGTGATTGCACACAATTACACATGTATTTTTTCAGCATTTTTTAGAGGAAGACGTGTTTTGGAGCATGGTATTTGCACAAGCCTTTGAATAGTACATGATCAGATACATACATACAAACAATTGTGTACTATGTGTTTACATGCTGAAATAGCAAAGACCTGTAACTTGTCTTCATGGGAAGAGCAGTTTCTTATAATCTGAGCTTGTGTGAAGGCATTGCTGACTACATTTGGACAATTAGGTCAAAAGAGAATTCTTCCAAACAGCACTCAGCAGTTCCTCTATTGCAGATAGTGTTTTATTTACTAGAGCTGTCAGAATTCAAAAGCTGAACTTCAGTAACAGTTGATGTGGCACTTTATAAATAGCATAAATCAATTGAAAAATGAATTACTCATGGTTTGTGACCAAAATAAAATAACAATGATAAACCCATCACACAACGGTCTAGAAATGGGAGAAAATGTGACAAGGGCAAAATATTGGTAAGAGATTATGCAAAAAGACAAAACTATGACTTTGGAAGCAGGAAACTCGACTTTTACATGAAATATTGGTTTACTCTAGAGCTGCTCTGAAGTACGGCATGTTGAATATTTTGGACCTTTCAACATAAAATACATGTTAAGTATGTTTACCTTTACTATCTAATTGGTTGAAAGACGTACTCAGGAAAAAGTGATATAGTTTATTGGATAAATATTTTCAAATGCCCTTTGATTCTAAGTTGGTTCAAAAGCATGCTTTACTTTTTATTTACACCATGTTGTAAAGAGCATTTTGCTAAAAATTGAATCCCCCATGAAATCATAATGCTTGAAGGAATTCTAAAGGTTATAGAATGAGTTTTCTAGTTAAATATTCATGACAAGTCCTTGCTCTTTTTGAATGATAGTATGCATATATATTTTTCTTATTCAGTTATGCCTATACATATATAGTGTTGGGAGCAAAAAAAAATAAAGAAATTTGGACCCAAAGGGGACATGCCAATTCATAAATTCAGAATTAGTAGATTTTATGGTTGAGCAAAGCAAATACCCCGAATGCATGTAGGTAGCCATCAAGTGGCCTTTCAGCTCTATTTATAGAATTAAAACTACAGTTGTATGCCTCCCTGGTGGCGCAGTGGTTGAGAATCTGCCTGCCAATACAGGGGACACGGGTTCGAGCCCTGGTCTGGGAAGATCCCACATGCCGCAGAGCACCTAGGCCCATGAGCCACAACTACTGAGCCTGCGTGTCTGGAGCTTGTGCTCCACAACAAGAGAGGCTGCGATAGTGAGAGGCCCGCGCACCGCGATGAAGAGTAGCCCCTGCTCGCTGCACCTAGAGAAAGCCCACACACAGAAACGAAGACCCAACAGCCAAAAAAAAAAACCTACAGTTGTTATATATCATCCTACTTCTAGTAAATGGTCAGCAGATATTCAATTTGCATCAGTAGTTGCATTGAGCTTACTCTGAGGTTTTGTTCTTCATAATTATTAGTACTTCCTAAGGTTGCCCCTGACAGTGTATCTAATATATCTGATTAGTCAAATCCTTCAACATTCCTCAGTGAGGTTAGATTAAGTTCAGTTTTCTCACAACAGGCGATCCCCAATATTTCAATTGCTTGCTCAGGTATCTGGATCTTATACATTTAGCCTTGCATCCTTCCTGGTGTCCCACACAATACCAGGCACATATGAGGCACTCAGTAAGTACATGCTAAAACGAAACAAGAGTCTTTCACAAACAGCAGATGCACTGGCTAGAATTCCCTCTTTCTGCTGACTGTTGAGCTTCTCCTTTTTCATTCTCTTCTATTTCAGTGTTATTAAGTCAAGAACTTTTACCTTTTCACTTAAAGGAAGTACTTCATGGCTTCTATTCGGAAGATCTGGATTGCCAGCATCACTGCTCTGGCACTTTGGGGTCATGATTAAGTAAAATAAGGGTTACTTGAACACAAGCACTGTGATACATGATAGTCAATCTGCTAATGGACACGGCTACTGAATGACTAATGGATGGAACACGCTGGACAAAGGGTTGAGTCACATCTGGGCAGGATGGAGTGGGACAGCGTGAGATTTCATTTCACTACTTGCAACGGAGGACAATTTAAAACTTATGGATTGTTTATTTTTGTAATTTTCCATCTAATATTTTTGGAGCTTGGTTGACCACAAGTAACTGAAACCATGGAAAACAAATCATGGATAAGAGGAACTACTGTAAATAAAAACAAAGTCTTAACTTTCACTAACATTTAAGTCCATTTCTTAAGGTTTAAAATATGACCTGGATAAGCTGTTTGGTTTATATTATAGATCTAGATCTGTAAGGAATTTCCTCACTATACATAATTAAAATGATTATTAAATAGCTTTATTTTGAAAACTGATTTTGTACGTTAACCTCACCTTAATAATTCTTTTGTGCAGATTCAGTTACATTTTTTTCTCTTTGTTACTTTGAAACATTAATTTGTTCTATTGCTGGACTTTGAATAAATTCTATTTATTCCTAAGAGGCACTTCAAATGGTAATATTTTTGTTTGTTTTTAGTTATTTTGACTCATAAAAACCTTCTAAGTTTTGAACATTGGTATAGAGCCTAGTGCAAATGATCATATTTTACAGGTTGAAAATCAAATATGTTGCTGCACAAAATTAATTTCGTTATGTTCATGATTACTTACAATTAATGTATATTCATTTGGTTCAATAATGACATTTTCCCAACTAAAATTCTTTTTATGTGATTTTTTTCCTAAGAAATGGTATGAAAGATGGCCAAGGTGGTACACTTGGAAGACCCTGAGCTCACCTCCTCCCATGGCACACCAAAATTACAACTATTTACAGAGCAACTATTGATGAGAAAGACTGGAAGACTCACGAAAAAGATCTTCTACAACTAAAGATATAAAGAAGGAATAACAACGAGACAGGTAGGAGGATGGAGATGTGGTATAGTCAAGACCTATAACCCCAGGCTAAGAGAATGGGAGAATAATTACAATTGCAGAGGTTCTCCTCAATGAGCAAGTCATCTGACTCCCACATTGGGCTCCCCAGCCGGGGGTCCTGCACTGGGAAGACAAGCCCCAAGAACCTCTGGCTTTGAAGGCCGACAGGGCTTATTTTCAGGAGAGCCAGAGAGCTGTGGGAAAGAGACTCAACTCTTAAAAGGCACACACAAAATCTCATATGCTCTGGGACCCAGGGCAGGAGCAGTAATTTGAAAGGAACCTGGATCAGATCCACTTGCTGTCTTGGAGAACCTCCTGGAGAGGCAGCAGGCAACCTGAGCTCACCCTGGGGACAGCTCCTCACGTTTTGGGGAGCTCTTTCTACCATGTGGACACTGGTGCTGGCAAGCACCATTTCAGATCCTCTCTTGAGTTTATTTGCGCTGGGACCTGACCCCACCCAGTAGCCTTTTGGCACCAGTACTGGGATGCCTCAGGCCAAGCAACTAGCCAGGCAAGGACATAACCCCACCCAGCACCAGCAGGCCTGCTGCCTTAAGACCCCTGAGCTCACAGCCGCCCCAGGACCTGGCCCTGTTCACCAGAGGGCTCAGGACACCGACCCACACAATGGTGCCCTGGCACTAGGCCTGGGAGCCCCCAAACCCAGGCACCTACAGCCAGAGACCCTGGGATTCAGCTACGCCCATCAATGAGCTGGCACTAGTTCTGGGAATCTCTGGGCCCCAGTCCCACCAACCAGCAGGCTGATACCAGCTCTGACACACTTTGGACCCCTCAGCCTGCTAGCCTGGGGTCCAGCCCTACTCACCAGTGGGCCAACACCAGCTTTGGAACACACACCACAGCCAGCCATGTCAGGAACTGGCACCACCTACAAGCAGGCTGACACTAGATTCTGGTTCTACAACCACTCACTCAAGAACCCTGCTTTGCCCAGCAGTGGGCCAGCACTAGCTCAGGGACCCCCTGGGGCACTGCAGCCAGCAGCCCCATAACCTGACCCCACCAACCAGTGGCCAGCAGCCTCTGCACAAGGCAAGGCCTGGCAATCAACTGAACTGGGGGCCAGCCATGCCTACCAGACCACCCAAAGTAGTCAGTCAGTCTGCCACAAGAGAAGCACCCACACAGTCCACATAGGGGGAACCACTAGAACATATAGCTCTGGTGACTAGAGTGGAAAGCACTGCTGGGATGCATAGGATGTCTCCTACAAAAGGTCACTTTGTCTAAGGTTGGTAAATGTAGCCAACCTATCAGATATGTAGGAATAAAAATAGCAAATTAGGCAAAATGAGGCAACAGAGGAATAGCTTCCAAACAAAAGGATAAGATAAAACGCCGGAAGAAGAACTAAGTGAGGTGCAGATAGTCAATCTACCTGGTAAAGAGTTCAAGGTAATGATCATAAAGATGTTCAAAGAACTTCGGAGAAGAATGGAAGAACAGAGTGAGAAGTTTTTAATAAAGAGTTAGAAAATATAAAGAACAACCAAACAGAGATGAAGAATCCAATAACTGAAATGAAAAATACACTAGAAGGAATCAATAGTAGATTAGATGATACAGCGGAACAGATCAGTGAGCTAGAAGACAGAGTAATGGAAACCACTGAAGCAGAACAGAAAACAGAATAAAAAGAAATGAAGACAGTTTAAGAGACCTCTGGGACAAAATCAAGCATACTAATGTTCACATTATAGGAGTCTCAGAAGGAGAAGAGAGACAGAAAGGGGCAGAGAACATATCTGAAGACATAATAGCTGAAAATTTCCCTAACCTGGGAAAGGAAACAGACATCCAGGTCTAGGAAGCACAGAGAGTCTCAGATAGGATCAACCCGAAGAGGACCAGGTCAAGACACACTGTAATTAAAATGGCAAAAATTAAAGAGAAAGAGAGAATATTAAAAGCAGCAAGGGAAAAGCAACAAGCTAGGTACAAGGAAACTCCCATAAGGCTATGAGCTGACTTTTCAGCGGAAACTCTGAAGGCCAGAAGGGAGTGGCATGATATATTTATAGTGATAAAAGGGAAAAACCTACAACCAAAAATATTCTACCTGGCAAGGCTTTCATTCAGATTGGATATAGAGATCCAAAGCTTTCGAGACAAGCAAAAGCTAAAAGAGTTCAGCACCACCAAACCAGTGTTACAAGAAATGTTAGAGGGGACTTCTCTAACCATAAAATAAAAGGCCACAACTGGAAACATGAAAATGACAAATGGAAAAATCTCATTGGTAAAGGCAAATATACAGTAAAGGTAGTTAATCTGCTATGTATAAAGCTAGTAGGATGGTTAGGAGACAAAAGTAATAAAATCATCTATATCTACAATAAGTAGATAAGGGACACACAAAACAAAACTGTAATATAAGACGTCAAAACAGTAAATGTCTGGCGGGGGGGGCAGTAAAACTGCAGGGTTATCAAAATGCTTTTGAACTTAAGAGATCAGCAACTTAAAATAATTATATTTATATATATACATACATTGCCATGTACAGTGTGGAATATAGTCAATAATTGTGTAATATCTTTGTATGGTGACATATTGTAACTAGACTTACTGCAGTGATCATTCTGAAATGTACAGAAATTCCAAATCACTATGCTGAGTAACAGGAACTAACATAGTGTTGTAGGTCAGTTATACTTAAAAAACAAACAAACTCACATAAAAAGAGATCAGATTTGTTTACCAGACGCCTGGAAGTTGTGGGAGTGGGAATTGGATGAAGGTGGTCAAAGGGTACAGACTTCCAGTAATAAGGTAAATAAGTACTAGGAATATAATAGTTAACACTGGTGTATGTTATATATGAAAGTGTTAAGAGAGCAACTCCTAAAAGTTCTTATCACAAGAAAAGGTTTTCTTTCTATTTCTTTAATTTTGTATCTGTATGAGATGATGGATGTTCACTAAAATTATTGTGATAATCATTTCATGATGTATGTAAGTCAAATCATTGTGCTGTACACTTTAAACTTATACCGTGTTATATGTCAATTATATCTCAATAAAACTGGAAAGAAAAAAAGAGAAATGTTATGAGAACCAGGTGTTGTAGAAAATTTATGTAGAAAAAGTTTCCAAGATACTACTGATAATGCAGGAAGAGCTCCATCATTAGAACCTAACGGGCAACACTGCCCTGAATCTTATAAAGAGAATGGAATACAATCAAAAACCTTGGCCTTGAATATCAATGACTTCCTCCGAAGATGAAGAGTTGGTACCTTCTTTGGCAAGTGGCCCAGGGTCATCTCATCATTGTATAGGCTACTTTACTCTGCACTGTCTCTAAATACCTTCTGTTTAACTCTTTCCACTGTACCTAATTTTTTTTTTTTTTTTTTTTTTTTTTTTGCGGTACACGGGCCTCTCACTGTTGTGGCCTCTCCTGTTGCAGAGCACAGGCTCCGGACGCGCAGGCTCAGCGGCCATGGCTCACGGGCCCAGCTGCTCCGCGGCATGTGGGATCTTCCCGGACCGGGGCACGAACCCGTGTCCCCTGCATCGGCAGGCGGACTCTCAACCACTGCGCCACCAGGGAAGCCCTGTACCAAATTTTTAAATTAGCTATGTCTGTTAAAAGAGATTTCCACATACCGTGCCTCCGAAGGTTTGTTTAGCCAACAAATATTTGTCATACACTGTGTATTTAATATTCTTTTAGGTACTAGAAATATAGCAACAGACAAAAAACCATGCCCTTATATTTACATTACATTCTAGTTTACATACTAGTGGGGAAAGAATATATTAAACAGGATAAACGGGGGGAGATAAATTGGGAGATTGGGATTGACGTATACACACTACTATATGTAAAAGTGATAACTAATAAGGACAAACTGTATAGCACAGAGAACTCTACTCAATACTCTGTAGTGACCTATGTGGGAAAAGAATGTATAAAAGAGTGGATACATGTATATGTATAACTGATTCACTTTGCTGCACACCTGAAACTAATACAACACTGTAAATCAACTATACACTAATAAAAATTTTTTAAGAAAGGTGAGAAAAAATCACCTATACTCATGAGAATGAACTTTCAACATAACAATATTTGTAGTTTTTTCTCTAAAAAATAAAGTTTTTCCATAACAGAAGTATTAATATTGTTTTAGAAAAAAATGTAAATGCAGAAACGTAGAAGAAAAACATCACCTAAATTCATAAGACAACTGATTCTTCTATTGTAAAAATTACTTATTATTGTTTGATTCCTGATTGGAATATACATGCAGAAAATACTGAAAAGTATATAACATGAAGAATAAAATCACTGATATTCTCATTAAAAAAACAGAATAAATAAGAAACATATATAGTATATTAACCCAAAGTAAATATTAAAGAGGGGAAAAGTAGGGAAGGAAGATAGATGGTTCCATGGTGGGAGTAGCTATTGAATTTTAGATGGGGTGACCAGGAAGGGAATAGCTATAGCCTGGAGCTGTGTGGCTATTTAGAGAAAGAGCACTTCAGATAGGGGTCAGGAAGCAAAAAAAAGTCCCAAGGCAGGACAGCTCTGGGCTGTCTATAGGAGGAGTCCAGTGTGGTGGAAGCAGACTGGACATGCTGGGCAGTAATCAGAAATGAAGTCCAAGAGATATAGAATGTGTATGTGGGGAGCAGATCACGTAGGTTTAAATACAAGGAAGTCTTGTGCTGTGAATGAAATGAGAAACCACTTCAAGGTTTTCAACAGGAGGGATGTATTCTGGTAGGTCTGAACAGAACTGCATTGGCTGCTAGATCAATGGTAGTATTAAAAGGAGCAAGAACAGAAGCAGAGACTAGAGAGCAGGCGAATGAAATAATCCAGAGGGAAACCAGTGACGTGAACGTGGTGGTATCAGTAGAGATTGCGAGCAGAGGTGAGATTTTGAAGGCAGAGCCTAGTGTGCTAATAAACGAGGTGTTGAGCATGACAGAAATGGAGCAGTGAAGACTGATTCCTCGTCTTGGCTTGAGCAACTGGAAGCATTGTAGAGTTTTGGTTAACACAGACGGAAAGACCCCTGGTGGAGTGGGCTTAGTGGGGGTATAAGGGAGACTGATATCAAGAGTTTAGTGTTGTTCATTTTAGGTTTGGAGATGCCCAGTAAACATTCAAATGAAAAGGCTGAGTCGGCAGTTGGATATATAAGTTTGGAATTCAGAAGAAAGACATGAACATGTAATTTGGGAGTCAACAGCATGTAGATGGTATTTAAAGCCATGAGACTGATGATCTATTTCATACAAAAAAATGACAGACTTCTGCCATTACTAGGGAAGTTTATCATATTACGTTTCAAGAGTAAAGCTATTTTAAAGGTAATGCTATTTTAGGGTAATGCTAAATCTCTGTGCGTTCTAGAACTCAGTAAATTTCTGCAGGCTTAGAAGAGCTGCAGGTCCTGGTGTTTTTACACAAAACATAGAATAATGCTTATGTTATAATCATAATGAAAAAGGAGTATGCAAAATTATATGCATTATATAATCAGAAGAATGTAAAATATGCTTAGACAAAGATGTGAAGGAAATAGGTAATTTTTGATTTTGGTTATCTTGGGTATTAGGAGAATGGATAAAATTTTACAACTTTTCCAACTTTTATTCATTCTCCAAATTTTCCATAAAGTATGAGCTATTTTAATTTTTTTAAACTTTTTATTTTATATTGGAGTACAGTCGATTAACAATGTTGTGATAGTTTCAGGTGCACAGCAAAGGGACTCAGCCATACATATGCATATGTCCATTCTCCCCCAAACTCCCCTCCCATCCAGGCTGCACATAACATTGAGCAGAGTTCCCTGTGCTATACAGTAGGCCCTTGTTGGTTATCCATTTTAAATATAGCAGTGTGTACATGTTGATCCCAAACTCCCTGACTATCCCTTCCCCCAGTAACCATAAGTTCATTCTCTAAGTCTGTGAGTCTGTTTCTGTTTTGTAAATAGGTTCACTTGTATCATTTCTTTTTAGATTCTGCATACAAATATGTGGAAATATCGTATGATATTTCTCTTTCTCTGACTTACTTCACTCAGTAGGACAATCTCTAGGTCCATCCATGTTGCTGCAAATGGCATTATTTCATTCTTTTTAATGGCTAATATTCCATTGTATATATATATATATATATATATATATATATATATATATATATATATACACCACATCTTCTTTATCCATTCCTCTGTTGATGGACATTTAGGTTGCTTCCATGTCTTGGCTATTGTAAACAGTGCTGCAGTGAACATTGGGGTGCATGTATCCTTTTGGGCCATGCTTTTCTCCAGATATATGTCCAGGAGTGGGATTGCAGGGTCATATGGTAGCTCTATTTGTAGTTTTTTAAGGAAATTCCTTACTGTTCTCCATAGTGGCTGAACCAATTTACATTCCCACAAACAGTGTAGGAGGGTTCCCTTCTCTCCACACCTTCTCTGGCATTTATTGTTTGTGGATTTCTTGATGATGGCCATTTTGACTGGTGTGAGGTGATACCTCATTGTAGTTTTGATTTGCATTTCTCTAAATAATTTGTGATGTTGGACATCTTTTCGTGTGCCTCTTGGCCATCTGTATGTCGTCTTTGGAGAAATGTCTATTTAGGTCTTCTGCCCATTTTTTGATTGGGTTGTTTGTTTTGATGGTATTAAGCCTCATGAGCTGTTTGTAAACTTTGGAGACTAATCCCTTGTTGGTCACATTATCTGCAAATATTTTCTTCCAATCTGTGGGTTGTCTTTTGTCTTGTTTATGGTTTCCTTTACTGTGTAAAAGCTTTTGAGTTTAATTTGGTCCCATTTGTTTATTTTTGCTTTTATTTCCATTATTCTGGGAGACAGATCGAAAAAGACATTGCTGAGATTTATGTCAGAGAGTGAGCTATTTTTAAAATGGACAAAAAAGATAAAGTTCATCTTCCAAGATTATGCAAATAAAAATTTCTTTCTATAAGCCAGTTAGTTATTACTTGGTTGTGTAACAGAACCCAGTGACTAACTGCACTGCACTTCATCACTTATATGTTATATGATATAAAAACATAAAAATGAAGCTGAAGGGTATTCACCAATCTTATCTGGATATCATATAAAAATATATGGTTTATTGACAACTTATCAATACCCAAGACCAACTGTTCTAGAGAAACAAGAAGAAAATGGGTCCCATAACCAGTCCATCGATCTCACTATATTCAGGATGCCCATTATTTCCAAATCAGATTGATACAATTTCCAGCTCCTGTTTTGATCTCTGATCTCCTTCTTCAGCACACAGGCTCCCTTAGGGATTTCTTTTTTAACACAAACTTTCACCATGGGGTTTTTCCACCTTGTTTTTCCAGACACACTGAAGCATTTTGATTCTTCAAGGTTTATTTCAAAGTACTTCAAAGAGGGACCTCCTGACGTGAAGTAAAATAGATTTAACAATACCAACCTACCTCATAAGGCTGCTGTGAGGAATAATAATATAAAGGACTACAAAGCACTTTGTAAATATAAAGTTCTATACAAGTGCTTAACAATAATTACTGGGTACAGCACAATGCGGTCTTTTGTGCATTTACAGAAGTGCCAATGAGTAGGATAGCTTTCCTTCCTCCAGCCATTTTTCAATTTTTATAATAAATGTTTTATTTAAAATCATGTACAGAACATCCTTGCTTTACAGGTCTTGTATGTGTTCCCAAGTAAGAACTGAAACAATGTCAGACTGTGGGAAAAGAAGCGGGGCGTCTTAGTCCCCCACTGCAGTAGTCCCCCACTGCAGTATCTATAAGGATAAACTTGATTGTTTTCCAAAGCACAAGACTATATCCTTGTCACATCAAGAAGCCTAGAAACTGACAGGGGATAGGGATCTGATTGAAGGGAAACTCTGTCCACTCTCTGGTACACAAAAAGGGAAATCTCTGTGTAAGAGAGGGCTTAATTTAGTTTGGGGATTCCATATTCTTCCTATTCCCATGGGAAGAGATTTGTATCTGATCAGATTTTCATTCTTCAGCAAACATTTACTGAGTTGCTACTGAGTTTCATGTACTGTACATAGTGCTGGGGAAAAGTTTATCATAAATTATCCACAGTACCAGGCCTTAAGCCAATCAAAATCTGATAGTTGAGTTAGACATATTTACATGCAATTGGAAAAAGATGACATATATATTATAATGAGGGTACTGCACAAAGTGAGGTAGTTCCTGAGAGGAAGGAAGTGCTCCTCTTGGGGGAATACGAATATTTTCACAAAGGAGGTAACATTTAACATAGGTCTGGATGGATGAGCAAGAATTTTCCAAGCATTTGAGGAGTTTTGGGAGTAATAAGTGATTTATGAGTGAACATGGCATAATTGGCAAATGGTGAGGAATTCAGAATGGATAGAGAATTGATTGTGGAAAGGGTATAGTGGGAGAGGAAACTGGAAAGACTGGCTGGGACTATGGTGTGAGGAGCCAGGCATCTCCTGCCAAAGAATTTGGGACTCCCCTGTGTGCAGTGGGAGAGTTAGCTAAAATTAGCAAGATCACATTTATATCTTAGAGAGACAACTCTGACATTGTATGGAGAACAGTGTAATTTAGGAAGCGACTGAAATGGTTCATTTAGAGATGATCAGGAGCTGAACAAGCACAGTGTTTAAAATGAACCTGCAAATCCTTCTGGGTAAACACCCTAGACACTCACATTTGGGTGTAGAAGTTGCTTCCAGCTCAACCTCTCAGCAATGTCCTTAAGAGAGCCTACTAAAATCTAAGAGGTGTATAGGTTCTTCTTGACTAAGAAATCTTTAGCTTTGGTAAGACACAATACCCCTGGGTGAGTAGTAGATGAAACCTCTAGTAACTTTAGTACCTTGGTGAAAATCAGAAATCTTCAGGATAGAAAGGATTTTTTTTGTTGTTTTAGTTTAATGTTGCTAATATCTTTCTTCTGCTTGGAGAGCAATCCTTAATAAAGTTTACACAACTGATTTTTTTACACTTTTCAATTAGTCTAATCATACCACAATTTTCACTTGACTACAAATATAGCAACAACAATTATACTTTATGCTTAATTCCTAATTGCCTATAAACTAATATGACTTACTTTTGTAAACTGCTAACTCAGGTTGACAAAGCATCATGTGTTCAATTTAAAACAGCACCCACCAGCAACATGAATTCTCAACCTGTTCGCTTAATATATTAGACGAATTGACTGCATCCATCAGGCAATCCCTTTCCCTCTTATATTGCTGCCCTTGAGATATGTATATATGCATTTTCACGAATCATTTTTTCATTCAAAAATTTTATTTTTATATCAACTTTATTGCAAAATACTATATAAAGTAAAATGTGCACATTTTAAGTGTATGGTTCAGAGAGTTTTGCAAAGCATATGTACTTTCCAGTGGGTACCACCAACCTATTCAAGACACAGAATGTTTTCAGCATCCCAGAAAGTTCTTTTGTGCTGTCAAACTCCTGCTCTCCCTCCCCAGACAACCACTGATCTGATTTCTCCCTTTGTAGTTTAGCTTTACCCATTTTAAGACTTTGCATGAATGAACTCCTACAGCATGTACATTTTTGTGTTATGCTCCTTGTTGAGATTCATGCATGTTGTTGTATGTACCGGTAATCTGAGCCTTTTCATTGGTGAGTACTATTCTATTGTATGATTATGCCACAATTTGTTTATCCATTCACCTGTTGACAGATATCTGAATTGCTTCCACCTTTTCCTATTATGAATGAAATTGCTGTAAATATCAGTATATAAGTATTTTTTGAGGACACATTTCTTTTTCTCTTAGAAAAATATGTAGGAGAGAAATTGATGGTTTTATGGTAAGTGTATGTTTGACTTTGTGTGAAACTGACAAACTGTTTTCCAAAGTGGTTAAACCACTTTACACTCTCATCAGTCACATGTGAGTTTCAGTTGCTTCACATCCTGTGTCAGTTTTAACATTTTGATTGTTTCATGGGATGTGCAGTGGAATCTCATTGTGACATCCTTGATGGCTGATGTTGAACATCTTTTCAAGTGCTTAGTGCCCAATCATGTCTGTTCAAGCTTTTGTCCTATTTTATAATTGAATTTTCTTTTTATTATTTAGTTTGAGTACTTTATGTATCTTGGATACCAATCTTTCCTCAAATATACATATTGTGAATATTTTAAGACTTAAAGGTAAGTCTTTACCTTGCTTTCTCGTTTTCTTAATGGTGTATTTCAAGGAGAAGATTTACATTTCAACAAAGTCTAATTTATTAATTTTTCTTTCGTGATTTGTGTCTTTTGTGTCCTGCTTAAGAAGTAATCACCGATCCAGGTTTGCAAAAATTTTCAATGTTTTGTTCTAGAAGTTTTATACATTCATTTATACATTTAGGTTTACAACCCATTTAAAATTATTTTTTGTGTATGATGTGAGGTTAATGTTTTTATTCAAAACTCCAATTATTTCAGCATCATTTGTGGATAGATTTTTCCTTCCCTTGTTGAATTAACTTGGCATTCTGCTGAAAATCAACCTGCACTATAAAAATAATTTTATTTCTAATCCTTTATTCTCTTCCTTTTATCTATATTTCCATCTTTTTACCAATATCACACTGACTCGATTCTGAAACTTTATGCTGTCTTGAAGTTGAGGTAGTGTAAGCTCTCTAACTTAGCTCTTTTTCAAAATTTTGATAATTCTATGTCCTTAACATTTTCATATAAATTTTAGAACAGACTGTCAGTTTTTGCAAAATTCTTTTGGGATTTTTATTGGGATTGCATTGAATCTATAGATTAATTTTGGGAGAATATACGTTTTAAGACTATTTGCTCCATAAACATGGTATAACTCTCCATTTATATAGATTTTCTTTAATATCTCTCAGCAATATTTATAATTTTCAGTGTAGAGGTCTTGTATATTTTTCATTAAATTTCTACCTATGCATTTTATGTTTCTGGATAATATTGAAAATTACATTTTAAAAGTCTAATTTATGATTATTTTTTGAATTTTATTTTATTATTTTTTTATACAGCAGGTTCCTATTAGTTATCCATTTTATACATATTAGTGTATATATGTCAATCCCAACCTCCCAATTCATCCCACCACCCCACACACCCCTGCAGCACTATTCTTTTGTTATCAGTCTGAGAATAGTTTTTCAAATCTATATTTGGATTTTTTCAAATCTGAAAAAAAATGAAAGCAGTGACCCACTTATAATCATTGTATCAACTATTAAGTTCTAATTAATACTTACTTATAAATAAGGCTCTCCTATTTTTAAAAAACTTTGTGTAAGATTGTTTTTATTTCTTCTTTAAATGTTTGATAAATCTTAACAGTTAAGCCATCTGGGCCTGGTATTTTCTTTTTGGGAAGTTTTTTGATTACAGATTCAATTTCTTTAATAAATTTAGACTATTCAGATATTCCACTTACTCTTGTGTCAATTCTGGTATGTCCCTTTGTCAAGAAAGTTTAAAATTGCATCTAAATTTTCAAATTTATTGGCATAAAACTGTTTTTAATCTTCATTAGTATCTTTTTAATATATACGTGATCTGCAGTGATATCCTTTATATCATTCTTGATGTTGTTAATTTGTCCTTTTTTCCCCTCTTTTTATTCTTGATTAGTTTTATGCAGGGCATATCAATCTTATTAATCTTTTCAAAGAAACAACATTTGGTTTGATTAGTTTTCTCTTTTGTTTTAGGTATTCTATTTTTATTAACATATGCTCTTATATGTATTATTTCTTTCTGACTTTGCATTACATTTCCTCTTTGTTTTATAGCTTCTTAATTAGAAACTTATTGATTTAAAAACTTTCTTCTCTTCTAATACAGGCATTTAAAGCTATACATTTCTTCCAAGCACTTTTTCAGCTAAATCCTAAAAAATTTTTGTATTGTACTTTATTAATATTTAGTCAGAAAATTTTTAAATTTCCCTTGTGATTTCTTCTTTGACCTCCGTGTTATTTAGATGTCATTCAATTTACAAATATTTGGGGGATTTCTAGATTTCTTATTATTGATTTCTAAGTTGATTTTGTTGTGGTCACAGAACATACTCCAAGATTTCAGTCTTTTGAAATTCATTGAGACATATCTTATGGCCTTGCACGTGGTCTATCATGGCTAATGTTCTATGTGTACTCTTTTTATCATACTTTTCACAAAGTGTATTCTGCAGTTTTGGCGTGTGGAATTCTTTAGATGTCCAATCAAGTTGGTGGATAGTGTTTTTCAAACTCTTATATCTTTATTGATTTTTCTGTATTTTTTTTTCTTTCAGTTACTGAAAGAGGGCTGTTAAAATCTCCATATTTATTTTTATTGGTTGCTCTAAAGTTAGTAACATTCACCCTTGGCTCATCTAAGTTTTTTCATACTCAAAATGGTACCATATTCCATCTCACAACTGTCATTTCACACTTTCTGCTTATGACATCACAAGGGTAATAATCTTACAACAATATAATTCCATTTACCTTTCACAGTATTCATGCTGTTATATTCATGTTGTTATAACTATTTTATAAAAAATAGTTTCCATTTCTCTGCTTAGGTTATCTATCTATTCATTCCTTAAAATCATATCTTCTTTTAGTTTTGAACACATTTTCCCTTAATTCCTTGAGCATATTTATAGCTGTTAGCTAAATCTAACATCCGGGCTATCTCGGGTTCCATTTCTATTGACTACTTTTTAAATTTTTTGACTATGGGCTACATTTTCACTTTTCTTTGCACACTTCATAATTTTTAATGGTATACTGGACATCATCAATGGTATTTTTTAGAGATTCTGAATTCTATTATCTTACTTTGAGGAGTGTTGATTTTTGCTTCCATAGTTGGTTCAATTACTGGTTGGTCAATTTGAACTTAGGCAGGCTTGTTTTTACTATGTTAGGACAAATCCATAAAAATCCCAAGTGGTTCTCAAGCTCTTTAGATTGGTAAGACTCAAACGTTTTTAAACAGTTTCTCCTGGTTTTTTTTTTTTTTTTTTTCACGGCATAGTTTTAGGCTTTGCTAATGCAGGTCTAAAGCAAGCCTTATTCTAAGGCATGTTTCTTACTTCTAAGGCTTGTTATTCCTGTTGTCTCAGCTGGGTATTCTGGGTGTTCCCAAGGTGTTAATGAAATTTCTCCACTCTGGCTAGGCTAGATCTCCAACATCTCCCATCTCTGTTTGATCTCTGGTATATCTGTTCTGTTCTAAATTCCAGACCAGGTACTCTGTTGTAAGCCCCAGGTAGTCTTGCACTGTCAATATTCAAACCAGTCACCAGCAAAGACTCACAGGGGACTCCTGTATGACTTCAGCCCTTCTCCATACATCACCTCCTCCTCTTCAGTAACTTGCTGCACAGATGCCAGTTGTTTTAGCTATCCTGTACTCTTGTTTTAGCTATCCTGTACTCTAATCTCTTCCATTTTAGCCCAGTAGGAATTCCATGCTCTTTCTGGACTCTAGCTTTCTCTGCCAGGTCAGGAAATGGTCCTCAGGCAGAGTCAGTGCAATTATGAGCCTTACGTTATGAGTTTCCCTTTTCTCAGGGATCATAGAAATCAGAACATCCATTAGAGCAGATTGTATCAAGTGAGTTCATATTTGGGCTCCTGATCTTGGAGAGACGATTCAAAATCAGTCCCAGGACAGTCCAACCAAAAATATTTCCAACTAGTGATCATTAACATAAATATTCTCTTCTTTCTGATCCTATAACTGTACATAATTTTTCATGTTTAAAATCCAAATCATCTTTCTTTTCAAATGCCTCTGTACTCTGTTTTCATTGTAAGCATGGTTTATCCCCACGTATCAAGACATAGATATTGCTTCTGTGGATTGGAATATTATTTGAAGCTCAATGAGAAAAATGACTGAGAGAAATATAATATTATTATCATTAATAACTATCATTTTAATTGGTTTTATTAATCAGCAGTTTTACTTTTTCACAATAATTTCCAAAATATTGGCATCACATAACTACTATACATATTTAATTATTAAAGGATGTAGTTTTTTTTTGTTTTTTTTTACCAACCAATGCTGAGTTTTGATTTGTGACATTTCATCAAAGCCACTTCTCGTCACTCAATTGGGACTCTCATTATTCACTATCACATAAACATCGATCCTGATAAATAGAGCTAGGAATTGAATTGCAATGACTGAAAACTGTACACTTAGATGCAGCTCATCTATTAAGCTAATATGAGAGATCTATCATTTTATAATTGTGATCATGAAAAACTGAAGGCAATTTTATGTAAAGAGATGGAAACTTTACCTTCAGTGTGACTTAAATAGCTTGTGATATTCTACTACTTGTGAGAAGACAAATGATGCTACCAGAGTATATTTTTGGAATGTCTTTAAACATGAGAAAATAACTTTGGATTTTTAAAAATTGACTGCCTACTAAAGAAAAATTATCTCCACCAAACAACCACCAACAGAATCCAGTTATATAAAAATAAGGTGTAAGTTTTACATATCTTTAAATTGAATCCTTTTTCAATCTTTTAATATTATGAAAATAATGAATATGAAGTTTGTTCCTCATATATTATAGATAATGGATTTTCAACAGTTACTCGTGGAATGCTGTTGTTAGACAATGCATGTCTTAATTTATTTTCAAAGGAAAAAATCCTTTCAATTTCCTATTAGAACATGTTTAATACTATTGTTGCATTCACTTTTATAATTCTCAAATTTTTGTTAAAAACTGATATCTAATGACTATAACATATCTGACTCCATTTTTAGGCAAAGTAAATGGTCACCTCTAGGGAATGATTTTGAAGCAGTGCAAAGCCTGCTCATCCCAAAATATTTTCTCCAGAAATCTACTACAATTCTTTGAATTAAGACATTGCTTCGAGAAAAGATCCATCAACCTGAAAATATGCTAACCAACCAATTGTCATGTCATCACAGTTTGGTAGCTTTTACCTGTAAGCAGGTACTTAAGGAAATGGAACTAAGATAGGTAAATGTAGATGCTGTGGAAACAGAAGACAAGCTCTAGATGTGAAGCACTACTGGATGGCTGATTCAGTAAAGGGTGTAGGGCAATAGAGGGGCCCAGCATTGAATACCTTGGGACAACTAAGGGAAAGAAAGGTGGCAACATGAACCATTAAGAGGCACTAAAAATGACCAAAACTCAAATATGCTGCTTAGGGTAAGCTCTGTTTTCTAGAACAAAATAAAGCTTCTATTTTGGGTGGTCTCACAGGACTTTTAGGTAAGGGTATCAGTCATGGTGCTGGCAGGAAAATTTAGCTGAGTGTCTTGAGTGTGATGATGGCATATTCATATTATAATTTGACAACAGTTTAATAAAGGGAGTGTTTACTGTGGGCAGAGTGCAGGAAAACTACAAGGGATACTGTAGGAATCAGGGCTAGTAACAGCTGTTACCACCCCAGGCAAGAATGGACAAAGGGAGGGGACAGCATGGGGAGCCCAGATTATCACCCAGGCAAGAAGAGACATGGGGAAGAGAACAGTACTTGAAAACCAGAGACACAGAGGCTAGTGGTGAGGTCTGCCTGACAGCAGCTGTGGCTTTTGGTTGAGGGATCAGTCAGCCTGTGGCATAAATACCATGACTTCACTCTCTTTTTTCCTTTTGATCTCATGCCAGTGCTCTTCATTAACTAAACTCAACAGGAAGCCAGTGGGCAAGAGAGCCATTATAGTCCACAAATGTTCTCCCAGAGCAGAGAGCAGGGTGGAGAAGAGTGGAAAGGGTATTTACAGGGACAAATGAAAGATATCCTGCACGAAGAAAGGCGGAAATAAACTTTTCTAAATATATAGAAAGAATATTTCCTTCAGAGTTTGGATTGTGTAAAAATATTTTCATATGTATAAAAATTTTCAATGATATAAATTCCAGAGAATCTATTTTGAGGATTTATGCAGAAGTATAAATTGAATCTACCTATCTGCTCTATGTAATATATATACTTGATCAGAAGTAACAAAGCTTAAATGGGTTAAGAATATATTCTGAATATATTTTATTTCTATAACTATCTATCTTGAGTTAGAAAACTATTTTTATGCTGTCTTGGAAAATGGTAGAAATGAAGTATTCAGCATATTTTATGTTGGATAAATTTTAAAAATTTTATTGAAGTATAGTTGATTTACATATTATATTAGTTTCAGGTGTACAGCATAGTAACTCAGTATTTTTATGGATTATATTCCATTTCAAGTTATTACAAAATAATGGCTCTATTTTCCCTGTGCTATACAATGTATCCTTGTGGTTTATCTATTCTATACATAGTATTTTGTACCTCTTAATCTCCTACCCTTATCTAACCTCTCCTCCCTACCCTATCCCCACTGGTAACCACTAGTTTGTTCCCTATATCTGTAAATTTGTTTACTTTTTGTTATATTCATCTGTTTGTTCAGTTTTTAGATTCCACATATTAGTGGTAACATACAGTATTTGTCTTTATCTAACTTATTTCACTAAGCATAATACCCTCCAGGTCCATCCATGTGGTTGCAAAATTTCATTTTTTCTATGGCTGAGTAACATTCCGTGTGTGTGTGTGTGTGTGTGTGTGTATTTATTTATTTATGTATTTATCACTTCTTCTTTATCCATTCATCTGTTGATGGGCACTTAGGTTGTTTCCATATCTTGGCTACTGTAAATAATGCTGCTATGAACATTGGGGTACATGTACCTTTCTGAATTAGTGTTTTCATTTTCTTTGGATATAGACCCAGGGGTGGAATTCCCAGATCATACAGTTGTTCTATTTTTAGTTTTTTGATGAAACTCCATACTGCTTTCCATAGTGGCTGCACCAGTTTACATTCTCACCAACAGTGTACTAGGCTTGCCTGTTCTCCACATCCTTGCCATATGTTGGAGAATTTTTAACCTGTTTACACTACTTGGTATCCAAGACTGATGTATTTAAATTTATGGGCATTAAACTAAGTCATTTCATTACTATCTAAAGTATTTTTTATTCATGTTATAAAAATGAAAAAATTATAGGTATCATGAATTTTACACTAATAAAGAAGTCTTGACTTCTCAAATGTTGCTAGCATTTAATGTTATTAACTCCACCTACTAGCAATAATACCATTTCCAGTTTTTAGAAATGTAGACTCCATACTGTGTATTTGGAGGGAAAAGAAAGAGAAGTTGATAATGAGGTTTTGAAAATGAATAGGAACTCTTTCTGTTCAAGATCTATTATTTTTTTCCTATTTAGTCAAGACATTTTTTGGTTTATCTTTTTGGGAGAAGGAGTGGTTGGAGGATAACTGGAATATGTGAATTCTGGATAGTTCTGTTGATCTGCTGCCTACCACCTCAAAAATAAGATGTACTCAAATTGGTAACCACTATAAGGTTGGATTATTGATACTCTAATCTAGAAAGCACAATATTAGACAAGCCTGGGTCCAATCTGGCCTTTTATCAGATTAATACAACTTAAATCTAAAGATGTCTCTTCCTAAGGAACTGTGAATAAAGATAAAATAAATGTGATCTCATGACTATGTTTATGTATGTATGTAGCACTGTTGTGGGAAACATAATTTTTTATGACAATAATTTGTGGATAAGAGAAAAAGAGCAAGTGAGCTCACAGTTATAATGTACTTGTATATGCCAAGCCCTGTTTTGAGCATTTTATATGTAACTATAATTACTTCACCCTATAACAACCTTATACCACTATAATCAAGAAGAAATTTTTTACAGATGAAGTAACTCTCTCAAGGTCACACAGCTAGTAAGTGGACTGAACCTAGAGAGCCTGGCTTTGGAGTTTGAGCTTTGAACTAGTACTTGATCCTACTTCTTACTAAACTTGAGCAGAGAATGCCCAAATGCATTCTTTTTGCTCTGAATTACTGTTATACATTAAGAGTAATGATTAGTACATCAAATCATGATTTCACTTTTGAAGCTAAGAGAATACTCTAACGTGTCTTCCGTACAAATTGTAAAGAATAATGTAGACCATCTTTAGATCTTGTATTAAACTGAGCCAATTAAGCAGTTCTTTTGCCTGTACCAAATGACAAAGATAATTTCAACTGGTTATTTATTTATTTATTTATTTTGCGGTACACGGGCCTCTCACTGTTGTGGGTTCTCCCGTTGCGGAGCACAGGCTCCGGACGCGCAGGCTCAGCGGCCATGGCTCACGGGCCCAGCCGCTCCGCGGCATGTGGGATCTTCCCGGACCGGGGCACGAACCCGTGTCCCCTGCATTGGCAGGCGGACTCTCAACCACTGCGCCACCAGGGAAGCCCCTCAACTGGTTTTTTAATTAACATGAATCAGTTTTAGGGAAGAACATGTTTAACTTATTACTTTGATATTATGTAGACATAAGCCATGTGAGTGATTGTTAAGTCTAAACATGTTAGTTTTAGCATTGTGTTCAAAGTAATTAGTGTGCTATTTGGAAAAAAATGCCTGGACATTTTCCCTCATAATTATTATTCTTGGTATAAGGCCATTAAAAAAAATCTGCTGAAACTAAAAAAAATAAAAGACAAAGAAGAAGAAGAAAAAACTTTGGGAGAGCATTCCCTTTCAAGGAAAGATGGTTAAATTAATCTAATAAATGTTGAATACATTCAACCAACTGTTTAATGAAATGGGGAGATGTAGGCTCTTTGGGATAGGATTTCTTACAGTGGCAGTACAGAATTGGCCTGGCAGAGACAGGGAGACAAATTTTATTCAAATTTTATTCAAATAAAATTTTATTCAAATTTTATTGTTTTGTAAAAGAAAATCACTCAATTATAAATACATTCTTTCCCTGATCTGGGGCTGTCCTGTGCCTTTTAACCTTCTCTGAGTATTTTTAGCTTTGCTCATATTAAAAGATTCTATACTAAGGTATCTTTGGTGAGACCTTTTCTGAGCATATTTTACTGGCACCTTGAGATGCAGGAAGATAAGTCAGGCCTAAGACTCCAGTGTGATGCACTGAATATGACATAGGACCTTTGGAATAATAATTTATACTCATAGGGCTATGAAATACCAACCATTCAAAGAAACAGTCACGGAATAGTTATGGAAGATTTAGAATGGGGCATTTAAAAGCATATTTTTAAGGACAATGAGGTGAAAAATCAATATAGAAAGAACTAGGATTTTCATTTTTCACCAGAGTACTAAGGGCACATTGCCACAGAAATGAATGTACACAATTACTCACTACTCGTAATATCCAGAGTTGTAAACACAGTTTCTCAGACATTTAAGAAAATTTCAGTTCCCATAACAAAATTTTAGCCAATGCAAAAGGCTGTGTCTCTTGTCACCAATACATGGACATGCTGGTTAAAAGCTAACAAATGTTTTGAATAAAGAGCCTATCACGAACAGAAATCCCCATGTGCCAAAAATAAAGAACCTCAAGTGAGAGCGAGCAGGAACTGAAGTGAAATGTTAGGCGATATAAAAACAAAACAAAGCATAGGCTGAGGTGGAAGGACGGGGCGAGAGGGGAGGATGAGGAAGAATTACTGGTCTTGTGGCTGAGTGGAAAAGGAGTCCTGTTTGAAGTCTCCTTGGAATCAGAGAGCTAGAGTTGAAATACTAGGAGAAAGCCAGGGTTAGGAAATGACTGCCTTGCCTGAAAGTGATACTCAGAAACACTGTGTGCCTTGACATGGGCAAGTGACTGAGTGGCTGGCCTTCTCTTGGTGAGAGTGGACAAGTCACTCTCAGAAACCAGAACGCTGAGCATGGACACTCCAATGTCTGGCACAAGACTAGGCACACTGTAAGTGAGCAATTATGTACTGGATGAATGAATGAACACTATTACTTCATGCAGGTACCACAGGCAGGTACCCCTTGCAACACTACCTCCAACTTTCTTGAGCAGCTACCATGGTCCAGACGTGTTCACTGATGGGGATACAAACAATGAAAAACAAAATAAATACAGTCCTTGCTCTCATGAAACTCATACTTTAGTTGTCTGAAAACCAACCACAAATAAATGCATGACGACAAATACAAAACATGTCATGTAATGACAAATGCTATGAAGAAAAATTAAGTTGAGTAGGATAGGAATAGAGAAGGGGGTGTCATTTTATGTAGCTTCATTAGGGACGGCTTCACTTAAGAGGTGACATTTGAGCAGCCCTAAAAAATTAGAGAGTGGCCATGCAGACATTTAAGGGAAAGCACTCCAGGCAGAGAGAATAGTGAGGACAAATGCTCTGAGGCAAGGCTATATGTGGTTGGTTCAAGAAACAGCAAGCACAGGGGTGAGCAACGGTAATGGGACAGGAGATGCAGTCTGGGAGGTTGTGGGAGTGGCTTACATAGTGTGTTGTGAGCTCTGTTAAGGACTTTGGTTTTTAGTTTTAGTAACATGGTCTGATTTAGAAGGATCAATAGCAGGTGTGGGGCAAATATGCTCTAAGGAAGATACAGAAGGGTAGGAAGACTAAAAAGAAAGGCTATGCAATATGGACATTGATGTAAAAATCCTAAATAAATCATTACCATATCAAATCCACCAGTATTAAAAAATAAGGTATGATGACCAAGGGGGTTTATATTAGAAGTATAAAGACAGATTAGCATCAGTAAAAACATTAGAGCAATATACCATATTAGCAGACTAAAGGGTTAAAGAGAACATCTCAATAGTTTCCAAAGAAGAAATTGATAAAATTTATTACATATAAACTCTTTGCAAGCTAGGGATAGAAGAGAGCTATCTTAACTTGATAAAGGACAGCTACCAACATTCCCTACAAACGTTTAGTGGAAAACATTTAGAAACATTTTGATTGAAGTTAGGACAAGAATGTATGCTATCAGCCTGTTTTTCACTATTTTACTGAAGAATCTGGCTGATGCATTAAAACCAGAAAAATGTTAAAAAGTAGAATAATGAGAGGGAAGAAGGAGGCAAAGTGATTTTCATTTGTAGGTGACAGAATATACATCAAGTCCAAGAAAATACGCAGACAAATGTTGGAACTAAAAAGAGAGTCTAAAATGATTCCCATTTACAAAAAAAATCAGCACACAAAAATAAATCTCTGTATCAGCAAAAACCAAAAATGAAATCTTATAGGAAACGGATACTACTCAAAAATACAAATATGCAGAAATAAACTTCACAAAAGATGTGTAATAACTATATGAAAGAAACATAAAATGTTATTGAAAAATATAATAATGTGAAAATCTGCCATGGTTATGGATGAAAAGTTTCAAAACTAGAAATATGTCAAACTTCTGCTTTATTAGTCCGTAATTGTAGTGCAATTAAAATAAAATTCTTAATAGCATTTTACATAACCAGACAAACTGAATCTGAAATCTATATGAGGGGTTCATGGTCCAATACAATTCTGAAAAAGTAGAACAAAGAGGGGAATCTTGTCCTGGCATATATTATGACAATTCTAATAATTGAAACAAAATAGTAAAGACCTAATGCCAAGCATCTATGGGAACTTAGGACATAATAGAAGAATCATTAGAATTCAGTTGGAAAAAGAACGTATTAGTAAATAAATGATAGTAAGAAAATTGGTCTTTTATACAGAAAAATATTGACTTTTATATTAATTCATTTATGAGTTTTCATTTATAGATAGCTTCTAAAGAATTTTTCTTTTTTCCCCAAAGCATTGTTTCTTCTAAAGCAGAAATTTACCTAAACTCAAATCTTCTCATCTTGTTTAAGCCAAGTGCCTTTTGTCAGAATTGAGTAAGATCGAAATAGTCCTGTGGTAACTGTCAGACTTAATGAAGGGAGTAACTGAAGTTCTGGCAACATCAGACTAAACAAACCATATTCAAATTTTCTATATCATTTTATTACAAGATTCCAATTTCAATATTGACCTTTCCTTTAATGTTTTATATATTTTCCTCAGGACATAAGATATTTTACTAGTTGAAAACAGAAGGGAAATATTTAAAAACAACACGGTTTTTATTTCAAAAGCCAATTCATAAGCTGATCCATTTCGGGTAGGAGCTGGAAAAATGCAAAGAGTAATTTTCTGGAATTCATAATGTCTTAAACACAGACCCACCCATTAAGGCTTTATAAACAAATTATGTGATATTGAAAATACTGTTAATCAAACAGCTTTAACACTAGGACTTTAAACTAATATGTAAGGCACTTCTTGCAGGGAGTAGGCAGTGGTCCTTACACACATTAGTGTGCAGACTGAGCACTTCAGGCCATTAAAAATGAAGATCCCCATAGGTCACCTGAGGGATCCCAGCCATAGGTTCTGGAGGTGAGCCTGGGGCTCTTTGTTGGTAACAAGACCCCATGTGACTCTTACGCAAGGGCCCTTTTATCCCATTTGGGGATAAAAGGTGGGGAAGGAGGGTCAGGGGGATCTCCTTTCTGGTTCCTCTTTTGGCAAGTAGCGTTGCCGTCTTCCTCTTTCTCTTTTCTGCTCCCAAAATACAAAGATGTAGGTAGCTGAAATGGACACTGGGTGGGCAAGGAGAGAAACATCAACTCCCTTTATACTTTTGATCCTACGGTCCTTTAAGGTGTACTTGGCTATTTATTTGAGGTTCTCTGCTATTGTATGCACCGTCATTTGGTCCAAAAGACCTGGGTGCTTGGTCTAACTTTTCAAACATTACCTATCCTCTGAGTCGTGAATAACAAAACTGTAGTTTGGCTTAAATCACAGTGGTGCAGTGAAGCTGAAATGAAAAAGCATATGTAAAGTGGTATGCGATGCAAATGTGAAATCGTATCTTCATTACTAGATTTTGTTTATTAAAGATAGCTAAAATATTCTAAAGGTAAATGTCGATACTTTTTTGAATATGTGTAGTTTTTAAAATTTTTATTTAAAAAGGGAACCATATCACTATAAGCTCTAAATCAGAATTTGAATTTGAATTCTCTACCTGAAAAATGTACTCATCAATCTTTGATTTCTTAATAAACCAGATGCAACCAGAAAGACCCACTTCTCCAGCCAGGACTACAAATACGATCTCTTTTCTATTTCTTTAGTTAATTACTTGATCCCTACTCTATCTTCACTAGCCATAGAAGGCAGAAGACCAGAATCTCCCTTTTAGGACATCATTGGGCCAGTTGTCCAAGATTCCTGGGGCTTACTTACTAAGGTCCACAGCTGTTGGAGTTGATTTCAAGCATGAGATGGTGAGCAGTGGGACATTCTAATCAGTTACTTGTAGATCCGATTCAGGGATGCCCTTGCCTCTGTTTTCAACACTCCGTGCTGCTATTTTAATTTGTTCCTTTGCATCAAGCAAGGATTACCCTTTTTCATTCAGTCATGATATCTGATTTGGCACCCAGGATATAGCATTGTCAGTCACATTCATGTGCAGAACACTTATTTTGTACCTAAATGATGAGGCAAAAAGGTTTGAAGGGGCTTCTAGTCTCAGCCATACATTCATGAACTTTGTGGTCCTGGTCTTAAGATTCTCCCTTATAGCATGGCAAGATCCTCTTTGCAGTCATTGGTGTTGTTTTCTACCAATGACCCCCAGTCAGACCATCTCAAGTCCTGAGCACAGAGAATAAGTTATGTCGAAATCCTTTTCTTTCTGGTAGCCTTCTCTGTCGCTAGGAAATTTTCTCCCTTCTCCCTGTGATGTCCTGCATTTCAAGAGGTTATTAGAAGCAGCAGCCTTCGTCAAATCGAAAACTAATTGTTTATACTCTTCCCCAGGAGTAACAAGTGTAAAACTGGCGTTTGTGAAATAGGAGGTGCTGGTCCAGTGACTCTGAAAACAAAGAACTAAATGCTCCAAGGTGACTTGTGTTTTCTAAATCGCAGCTAAACAAGGGTTAATGACTACCACAGGATTTTGAAATTTTTGTGCTTGAATGCTTTTAAGTGGGCTATGCATTAATTTTTCCTTATGTGTTCCAGTTACCTTACATTCAACAAGCCCATTCGCATATGCATACCCACTTAGCCTCTGCAAACATTTTCCTTCACGTGTCTCCTCAAAATTGACTCAAACTTGCCTTTTTTCCCCTTTTTTGCTTAAAAAGGAAAAGTTTAGCTTACCAGGCACCCTCCTACACAAACATTACCTTTCCTAATTGATTCATATATCAAGAGATGTTTACATTGTTACACATTAGGTAGGGTTCAGTTCTATACTTGAAGCTTTATTATTAAAAATAATCTAGAGATAGAGAAAAAACTTTGAGTAAAACATATAATATCTTCTTTATAGGTTTAACATATTTTTCTTTCAACAAAAATATTTGCCAGCTTGTAAACTACACATATGTCCCGATGATATGCATTTAATGATGGTGATCATCGGAAGTATAATACCAATATTAAAGGTCATTTTCATTTTAACTTAAAACTTTCTCCTAGGTAATGATTATTTCAGGTATAAAACTGTGAATATGAGTTTCTTTGAAGTGAAAATATCAATAAACTGGGAAACATGGACAATGAAGATGTTTTGTATCCAAATGATGAGGCAGAAACATGACCTCATTGAATTTCCATCTTCTCTTAGGCAGAGAGGGAATATAATGGCTCATAATCATTTTGTGAGAGAGATATGAGAAAAATACATATTTATGATACATCATTGAATAGCTGAACTTATAAAAATTGTGTGCAAATTGATTTTTTTCAGGTTGAATTAGAAATGCCATAGGAAAAATGTTTTTAGGAAATTTATAGTGCCTTCTTTTATGGATGGTGTTGTTACTTCTTAACGCCTCATGTCTTCAGGTTAAAGTTTAATCCATTGTTTTTCTCATTGAAAACTATATTTGACCGTATAACAATCCCCTGAAAATATTTTGAAAGAAAGCTACAATAATTTTGGGCATAATCTTTTTAATTATAGGAAGGCCAACATTCTAATTAAATTCTTATAAATAATATTTTTAAATTGTGTAAAAAATCTGGTTAATTGGCCAACACAATAATGGCCTTTTTTTCTCATTTTTTGTCAAGTACTTTGGTAAACAAATTTCAGGTTTTTAAAAGACTACGTCTGGAAGTTTTTGAGGATTTGGATTACTGATAAAGAGGTAGAAAAAGTAATATGGGACAATTTAAAATAAATTGTAGTATATAGATTAGAATTCTAACTTGAAGGCAATGATAAAACGTTCTTAGCAAGAAATTTGGTAAAATATTAATAAACACTAAAAAATAACAGCACTTTACTATTTGTAGCTTGTTTAACAAATCCAATACTATCAAATTTTGTGTTTAATGGAAGGTCAGTTGAAGCAAAACGGAACACATTCTCATCAGTGCTCTGTAGTCATTTATTGCCATTTCACTGTAATATACTTGTTGATTTAGGTCATTCTCAGTAATATTCTTTTCATAATCACTAAATTTACCTACAAACCCTGAGGAAGAAAAAGAAAGAAAGAACATATGTACAACACTAGGTATATATTTATACTTAAATTATACTTAACTTATCCTTAGTTTCTGATTTTTTTTCCATATGATGTTTATATAGTTCACACTTGGTTCACTCAAATTATATGACTTTGAAGTTTTATCTATAGCTGGATAAATACACCATTTGGCTCCTTAGAATTATAAATCGAATATAAAGAACAATGGTGATCTATTATTACAGCTAAGAGAAAAAGTTACTTAGTAACAAATGCATAATCTATCTGTTCCAGTATTCACTAGTCATGTGAGGCACATTTTGTTCCCAAGGTCTCTTCTCAAAAAGGAAAGAGATAAGAAAAGTACATTGAAAAAATTTTTATATCTGTAGTCTTTTAAAAAATTTTCATTATTTTTTTTGCTAGGCTGAAAAAACTCTTTCCTATTTTTTAAATCCTTTTCAAAAATTTCAATACACCACTGTTTTAACTGTATCCTTAAATATTCTACATGTCTCTATTTTTAATGACTTGTGGTATATTCCCAGTGATGAAGATACCATTAGTTCAATTGCTTTTTTCCTCTCCTTGGTTTAGAGTAGAAGGACATTTTCTCCTTCACAAACATATAAAATGACATTGTTTAGCTTTCTAAGTCTCTTAAGTGGTAATTTGGGGGAGAAAACAGTTCTCCTACTATAGCTGTTGTACAAAATGACAAAGGTAGAAACAACTGCTTCTGTCCCAAAGGCACAACTGTCCACACTCAAAGTGAATGTCATTCCAAGAATCAATTATGTGTTGAGAAAGAAACCACTCAAGGCACCAGACTGTATTTTCAAAAAGTAAAACAAAGGCATCTCTAGTTTATAGGTTTTTTTCATTGGAGGAGAAAATCTTAGACATTCTTTTCTCACTTTTTTAGGTGGCTTAAATCTCACAAATATATTGGCACATTGCTTTACATTTACCTTCCAATTTTTTTCTAGTGGAAAACTGTTTCAACTTATACAAGGCAGCAGTCTTCATTGGACCAAAATAATATTTACCCCCAAATGTTAACATTCTAACTCAAGTGTCCAAAGTGGAAACAGCTAAGAATTTTATCGGCCATAACAAACAATATAAATTGAAAAAAAAATTTTTAAACACCCATCAAAATAAACATTTTAACCTGTTTATTTGGTGATATTATATACCATAATAACCAGACAGCAACATTTTAATTTCCCCTTTTTGTTTAATTCAGGCAATGTTTTTTATTTCCTCCTAATACATTGATGGGGAGTTGTTCACATTTGTGAAGCATATTCCTTTTCAAAGAGCTGGACTATCATTCTAGGTCTCATTAACCATGGGAGCTCAGCAAACATGGAAACATGTGGGGACCAGCAGGCTGTTGGTTCATGTTAAAGTCAATCCAACTGCTGCCTGTGGGTCCAGATGTAGAACTAAGCCTCCTAAGAGGCTGGGAAGAGCCATGTACTTATCAGGCTTAGGCCAGATGGGTAGTGCCATTTTTACTGAATGCAAGCAAACAAAAATTGAGGCAGACATCAAGTCACACAAATTGGGCATATGGGGAGAGATTACCAGGCGAGGTTTCATATTTTAGTTGGCATGCTGGGGGCCAGGACCTTACTCTTGGTGTCCCAAATCCTATAATTTGAATGGCCATATTCATTGCAAAGCTCACCAGTGTTCTTAAACCACTGCAGGACTTTGAAAGGACCTAATGGATTGAAGGACTTCGGGATGTGGTGGCGTTAACCTAGTAGATTGACACAGAGTAGGGATTGACACTACTTAAAATAATATAGGGGACTTCTCTGGTGGCACAGTGGTTAAGAATCCGCCTGCCAGTGCAGGGGACATGAGTTCGAGCCCTGGTCCGGGAAGATCCAACATGCCGTGGAGCAACTAAGCCCATGCGCCACAACTACTGAGCCTGTGCTCTACAGCCCATGAGCCACAACTACTGAGCCCGTGTGCCACAACTACTGAAGCCGTGCGCCTAGAGCCTGTGCTCCACAACAAGAGAAGCCACTGCAATGAGAAGCCCACGTACCGCAATGAAGAGTAGCCCCCACTCGCCACAACTAGAGAAAGCCCGCACACAGCAACAAAGACCCAGCGCAGTCAAAAATAAGTTTGTAAAAAAAGGTAAAAAAATAATATAAATGCGTCAGAATTATTCCTATCAATAGAAAAAAAGAAAAAAACCACACTGAAGAAATCCTCCTATCATCTGCTAACATGAATAATAGGATCTTATCTTCTTTTAAGTAGATTCTGTCCTTTTCAAATCAGCAAACACTCTGAAGATCCCAAATTTCTCTCAGGGAACCCTTTTGATAAGCTTTCTACTGCCTCTACTTAGTGGTCCAGAAACTTCCCAAGACACAAGATCACTACACCTAGTATCAAGAACACAAGTTTAAGGAGATTAGTGACAACTGACATGACGTCACAAGAGGTAGTCCCTGGTCACATTTTCAGCTGGCCACCAATACTCTTAACTAACAAACAGTATCAGTGCTGTCAGCACACCAGCCACCTCGTTAAAACCTTGGAAGTAGACTAAAATGATTTTTCTCACAGCTGAATCTGGCTCTAATGTGCTGTTATTTAGCACTTGGTAACATTTTACAGATTCATGCCTTGGAAGTCTAACTGGTCCAGGCTCTCTGTGTTTTACTAAATCATTTCAACAGCCTCTCAGTAAGTCCTCTGCTTCCTTCTTATCCTTTGTTTCCTCCATACAATACACTAAATAGCTGTTAACTTTGAGTGCATTTTAATTGATTATTTCTATCTTAATCTACCAATCCTAACTGATTCACTATTTTTGCAGGCTATTCAGCACTCATGCAATTTCCCGTATAATTCCTTATGTTTTCATATTAACAGGGAGTCAAGATGGTGCTGAAAGCATTGGGTTAGAATTCCACTCCAGCCAACTGCTTGACATGTGATTAAAGGCAAGTTACTTCTTCAGCAACATGACGATAGTAATACATCCTTTTAAGTTTGATGAAGATTCCCTGAGATTAAATGAGATAGTCTGTCAAGACCCCAGCATGGAGTCAATTACTGAGTAGGCCTTGAACAATTGGAGTTCCTTAATTTCCTGAGTTTTCAGCCATTTCTTCTGAAGATTCTAAATTTCTTAATGGTAAAGATTAATAATATTTGTAGGAATACTATTTTTTTCGTGCACACGTTTTAAACATTAATGTCAAATCTATCAATAGTTTCTTTTATGGCGTATATACTTTGTATCTTACAAACTTCTCCAAGATTACACATATATTTTTTGAATGCTCTTATAGTTTTATTTTAGACATTTATATCTTTAATCTACCTCGAATATATGTTGTTTTTGTCTTGGCACCAAGTTAGGAATCTAACAGGTTTTTTTCACCTCCATTTGTTCAGTCCTATTCTCAATAGTTTGGCATGCCCCACACCATGGATTCTGTTCTCCTCCATTTCCATATGTATATGAATGTATCAGTGTCATACAATTCTAACTGTTATATTTTTAAAGCATACTCTGATATCTGATAGCATAAATTCTCCATCTTTTTCCTTCTTTCATTAAATTTATTTGGCTACTTCTGCATCTTTTCTGAGAATTGGACTGTCAAGTTTCATTTAAAAATCTTGTTAGTTTTTTTGATATTGAGCTGCATGAGCTGCTTGCATATTTTGGAGATTAATCCTTTGTCAGTTGCTTCATTTGCAAATATTTTCTCCCATTCTGAGGGTTGTCTTTTCATCTTGTTTATGATTTCCTTTGCTGTGCAAAAGCTTTTAAGCTTCATTAGGTCCCATTTGTTTATTTTTGCTTTTATTTCCATTTCTCAAAAATGGGCAGAAGACCCAAATAGACATTGCTCCAAAGTAGATATACAGATTGCCAACAAACACATGAAAGAATGCTCAACATCATTAATCATTAGAGAAATGCAAATCAAAACTACAATGAGATATCATCTCACACCGGTCAGAATGGCCATCATCAAAAAATCTACAAACGATAAATGTTGGAGAGGGTGTGGAGAAATGGGAACCCTCTTGTACTGTTGGTGGGAATGTAAATTGATACAGCCACTATGGAGAACAGTATGCAGGTTCCTTAAAAAACTAAAAATAGAACTACCATACAACCCAGCTATCCCACTACTGGGCATATACCCTGAAAAAACCATAATTCAAAAAGAGTCATATACCACAATGTTCATTGCAGCTCTATTTACAATACCCAGGACATGGATGCAACCTAAGTGTCTATCGACAGATGGATGGATAAAGAAGATGTGGCACATATATACAATGGAATATTACTCAGCCATAAAAGGAAATGAAATTGAGCTATTTGTAATGAGGTGGATGGCCAGAGTCTGTCATACAGAGTGAAGTAAGTCAAAAAGAGAAAAACAAACACCGTATGCTAACATATATATATGGAATCTAAAAAAAAAAAAAAATAGTGGTCACGAAGAACCTAGGGGCAAGACAGGAATAAAGACACAGACCTACTAGAGAATGGACTTGAGGATATGGGGAGGGGGAAGGGTAAGCCGGGACAAAGTGAGAGAGTGGCATGGACATATATACACTACCAAAGGTAAAATAGATAGCTAGTGGGAAGCAGCCGCATAGCACAGGGAGATCAGCTCCCTGCTTTGTGACCAACTAGAGGGGTGGGATAGGGACGGTAGGAGGGAGGGAGACACAAGAGGGAAGAGATATGGGGACATATGTATATGTATCACTGATTCACTTTGTTATAAAGCAGAAACTCACACACCATTGTAAAGCAATTATATTCCAATAAAGATGTTAAAAAAAATCTTGTAAGGCTTTGAATTGGGATTGCATTTATTCTGCAACTTATTTAGTGGAGAATGTCTATCTTTACTATATTTTATTTCTGTTTGGAATTAATTAATTGATTAATTAATCTATTTAATTATATTTTCTTTTATGACCTATGGTAATGATTTTATTATAGATATTGCACATTTGCAATAGCTTTATTCCTAGACACTTTCTTTAATTTTCTGTCATTTTCATTTATGAGTAGGGCTTTTTAAAATTCACATTTTCTAATTTTCCATTGCTGATATTTTGATAGATATGACACATCAAGTGAGGAAAATTTCTTCTTGTACTACATACCTGCCAAATAAAAAGTATCATAAATAGGAGAGGAACCAAGATGGCAGAGTAGAAGGATATGCTCTCACTCCCTCTTGCAAGAACACCAGAATCACAACTAGCTGCTGGAAATCATCAACAGGAAGACACTGGAACTCACCCAAAAAGATACTCCACATCCAAAGACAAAGGAGAAGCCACAATGAGATGGTAGGAGGGGCACAATCACAGTAAAATCAAATCCCATAACTGCTGGGTGGGTGACTCACAGACTGGAGAACACTTATACCACAGAAGTCCACCCAGTTGAGTGAAGGTTCTGAGCCCCACGTCGGGCTTCCCAACCTGGGGGTCCAGCAATGGGAGGAGGAATTCCTAGAGAATCAGACTTTGTAGCCTAGTGAGATTTGATTGCCGGACTTTGATAGGACTAGGGGAAACAGAGACTCCACTCTTGGAGGGCACACACAAAGTAGTGTGCACATCGGGACTCAGGGGAAGGAGCAGTGACCCCAGGGGAGACTGAAACAGACCTACCTGCTAGTGTTGGAGGGTCTCCTGCAGAGGCGGGTGGGGGGGGGGCTGTGGCTCACCGTGGGGACAAGGACACTGACAGCAGAAGTTCTGGGAAGTGCTGTTTGGCATGATCCCTCCCAGAGTGCACCATTAACCCCACCAAAGAGCCCATAAATAGGAGGCTCCAGTGTTGGGTCGCCTCAGGCCAAACAACCAACAGAGAGGGAACCCAGCCCCACCCATCAGCAGACAAGTGGAATAAAGTTTTACTGAGCTCTGCCCACCAGAGCAACAGTCAACTGTACCCACCACCAGTCCCTCCCAACAAGCCTCTTAGATAGCCTCATCCACCAGAGGGCAGAGAGCAGAAGCAAGAAGAACTCTAATCCTGCAGCCTGTGGAACAAAAACCACATTCACAGAAAGACAGACAAGATGAAAAGGCAGAGGGCTATGTACTAGATGAAGGAAAAAGATAAAACACCAGAAAAACAACTAAATGAAGTGGAGATATGCAACATTCCAGAAAAAGAATTCAGAATAATGATAGTGAAGATGATCCAGGACCTCGGAAAAAGAATGGAGGCAAAGACTGAGAAGATGCAAGAAATGTTTAACAAAGACCTAGAAGAATTAAAGATCAAACAAACAGAGATGAACAATACAAAACTGAAATTAAAAATACACTAGAAGGAATCAGTAGCAGAATAAGTGAGGCAGAAGAACGGATAAGTGACCTGGAAGACAGAATGGTGGAATTCACTGCTGTGGAACAGAATAAAGAAAAAAGAATGAAAAGAAATGAAGACAGCCTAAGAGACCTCTGGGACATTAAATGCAACAACATTCGTATTATAGGGCTCCCAGAAGGAGAAGAGAGAGAGTAAGGAACAGAGAAAATATTTGAAGAGATTACAGTCGAAAACTTCCCTAACATGGGAAAGGAAAGAGCCACCCAAGTCCAGGAAGCACAGCGAGTCCCATACAGGATAAACCCAAGGAGAAATATGCCGAGACACACAGTAATCAAATTGGCAAAAGTTAAAGACAAAGAAAAATTACTGAAAGCAGCAAGGGAAAAACGACATATAACATACAAGGGAACTCCCATAAGGCTAACAGCTGATTTCTCAGCAGAAACTCTACAAGCCAGAAGGGAGTGTCATGATATACGTAAAGTGATGAAAGGGAAGAAGCTACAACCAAGATTACTCTACTGGGCAAGGATCTCATTCAGATTTGATGGAGAAATCAAAAGCTAAGAGAATTCAGCACCACCAAACCAGTTCTACAACAAATGCTAAAGGAACTTCTGTAAGTGAAAAACACAAGAGAAGAAAAGGACTACAAAAACAAACGCAAAACAATTAAGAAAATGGTCATAGGAACATACGTATCGATAATTACCTTAAACATGAATGGATTAAATGCTCCAACCAAAAGACACAGGCTTGCTGAATGGATACAAAAACAAGACCCATCTATATGCTGTCTACAAGAGACCCACTTCAGACCTAGGAACACATACAGACTGAAAGTGAGGGGATGGATAAAGATATTCCATGCAAATGGAAATCAAAAGAAAGCTGGAGTAGCAATCCTCATATCAGATAAAATAGACTTTAAAATAAAGAATGTTACAAGAGACAAGGAAGGACACTACATAATGATCAAGGGATCAGTCCAAGAAGAATATATAATAATTATAAATATACACGCACCCAACACAGGAGTACCTCAATACATATGGCAACTGCTAACAGCTATAGATGAGGAAATCGACAGTAACACAATAATAGTGGGGGACTTTAACAACTCACTTACACCAATGGACAGATCATCCAAAATAAAAATAAATAAGGAAACAAAAGCTTTAAATGACACAATAGACCAGATAAATTTAATTGCTATTTATAGGACATCCATCCAAAAACAGCAGATTACACTTCCTTCTCAAGTGCGCATGGAACTTTCTCCAGGATAGATTACATCTTGGGTCACAAATCAAGCCTCAGTAAATTTAAGAAAACTGAAATCATACCAAGCATCTTTTCTGACCACAGTGCTATGAGATTAGAAATCAATTACAGGGAAAAAAACGTAAAAAACACAAACACATGGGGCTAACCAATACGTTACTAAATAACCAAGAGATCACTGAAGAAATCAAAGAGGAAATCAAAAAATATCTAGAGACAAATGACAATGAAAACACGACAATCCAAAACCTATGGGATGCAGCGAAAGCAGTTCTAAGACGGAAGTTTATAGCTATATAAGCCTACCTCAAGAAACAAGAAAAATCTCAAGTAAACAATGTAACCTTACACCTAAAAGAACTAGAGAAAGAAGAACAAACAGAACCCAAAGTTGGCAGAAGGAAACAAATCATGAAGATCAGAGCAGAAATAAATGAAATAGAAACAAAGAAAACAATAGCAAAGATCAATAAAACTAAAAGCTCGTTCTTTGAGAAGATAAACAAAATTGATAAACCATTAGCCAGACTCATCAAGAAAAAGAGGCAGAGGACTCAAATCAATAAAATTAGAAATGAAAAAGGAGAAGTTACAACAGACACCGCAGAAATACAAAGCATCCCAAGAGACTACTACAAGCAACTCTATGCCAATAAAATGGACAACCTGGAAGAAATGGACAAATTCTTAGAAAGGTACAACCTTCCAAGACTGAACCAGGAAGAAACAAAATATATGAACAGACCAATCACAAGTAATGAAATTGAAACTGTGATGAAAAATCTTCCAACAAACAAAAGCCCAGGACCAGATGGCTTCACAGGTGAATTCTATCAAACATTTAGAGAAGAGCTAACACCCATTCTTCTCAAACCCTTCCAAAAATTTGCAGAGGAAGCAACACTCCCAAACTCATTCTATGAGGCCACCATCACCCTGATACCAAGACAAGACAAAGACACCACAAAAAAAGAAAATTACAGACCAATATCACTGATGAATATAGGTGCAAAAATCCTCAACAAGATACTAGCAAACACAATCCAACAACACATTAAAAGGATCATACACCATGATCAAGTGGGATTTATCCCAGGGATGCAAGCATTCTTCAATATACACAAATCAAGCAATGTGATATACCATACTAACAAACTGAAGAATAAAAACCATATGATAATCTCAGTAGATGCAGAAAAAGCTTTTGACAAAATTCAACACCCATTTATGAAAACTCTCCAGAAAGTGGGCATAGAGGGAACCTACCTCAACATAATAAAGGCCATATATGACAAACCCACAGCAAACATCATTCTCAATGGTGAAAAACTGAAAACATTTCCTCTAAGATCAGGAACGAGACAAGGATGTCCACTCTCACCACTATTATTCAACATAGTTTTGGAAGTTCTAGCCATGGCAATCAGAGAAGAAAAAGAAATGAAAGGAATCCAAATCAGAAAAGAAGAAGTAAAACAAACTGTCACTGTTTGCAGATGCCAAGATACTATACATAGAGAATCCTAAAAATGCCACCAGAAAACTACTAGAGCTAATCCATGAATTTGGTAAAGTTGCAGGATACAAAATTAATGCACAGAAATCTCTTGCATTCCTATACACTAATGATGAAAAATCTGAAAGAGAAACACTCCCATTTACCATTGCAACAGAAAGAATAAAATACCTAGGAATAAACCTACCTAGGGAGACAAAAGACCTGTATGCAGAAAACTATAAGACACTGATGAAAGAAATTAAAGATGATACCAACAGATGGAGAGATATACCATGTTCTTGGTTTGGAAGAATCAATATTGTGAAAATGACTGTACTACCCAAAGCAATCTACAGATTCAATGCAATCCCTATCACACTACCACTGGCATTTTTTACAGAACTAGGACAAATCATCTAAAGTTTTGTATCAGTACACAAAAGACCCCAAATAGCCAAAGCAGTCTTGAGGGAAAAAAAAGGAGCTGGAGGAATCAGACTCCCTGACTTTGGACTATACTACAAAGCTACAGTAATCAAGACAATTACTGGCACAAAAACAGAAACATAGATCAATGGAACAAGATAGAAAGCCCAGAGGTAAACCCACGCACCTATGGTCAACTAATCTATGACAAAAGAGGCAAAGATATACAATGGAGAAAAGACAGTCTCTTCAATAAATGGTGCCAGGAAAACTGGAGAGCTACACGTAAAAGAATGAAATTAGAACACTCTCTAACACCATACACAAAAATAAACTCAAAATGGATTAAAGACCTAAATGTAAGACTGGACACTATAAAACTCTTAGAGGAAAACATAGGAAGAACACTCTTTGACATAAATCACAGCAAGATCTTTTTTGATCTACCTCCTAGAGTAAATGAAATAAAAACAAAAATAAACAAATGGGACCTAATGAAACTTGAAAGCCTTTGCACAGCAAAGGAAACCATAAACAAGACAAAAAGACAACCCTCAGAATGGGAGAAAATATTTGCAAATATTGCAAATGTGGACAAAGGATTAATCTCCAAAATATATAAACAGCTTATGCAGCTCAATATTAAAGAAACAAACAAACCAATCCAAAAATGGGCAGAAGACCTAAATAGACATTTCTCCAAAGAAGACATACAGATGGCCAAGAAGCACATGAAAAACTCCTCAACATCACTAATTATTAGGGAAATACAAATCAAAACTACAATGAGGTATCACCTCACACCAGTTAGAATGGGCATCATCAGAAAATCTACAAACAGCAAATTCTGGAGAGGGTGTGGAGAAAAGGGAACCCTCTTGCACTGTTGGTGGAAATGTAAATTGATACAGCCACTATGGAGAACAGTATGGAGGTTCTGTAAAAAACTAAAAATCGAATTACCATATGATCCAGCAATCCCACTACTGGGCATATACCCAGAGAAAACCATAATTCAAAAAGACACATGCACCCCAATGTTCATTGAAGCACTATTTACAATAGCCAAGTCATGGAAGCAACCTAAATGCCCATTGACAGACGAATGGATAAAGAAGATGTGGTACATATATGGAATGGAATATTACTCAGCCATAAAAAAGAATGAAATTGAGTCATTTGTTGAGATGTGGTTGGATCTAGAGACTGTCATACAGAGTGAAGTAACTCAGAAAGAGAAAAACTAATATCGTATATTAACGCATGTATGTGGAACCTAGAAAAATGTACAGATTAACCGGTTTGCAGGGCAGAAGTTGAGACACAGATGTAGAGAACAAACGTATGGACACTGAGGAGGGAAAACCGCGGTGGGGTGGGGATGGTGGTGTGCTGAATTGGGCAATTGGGACTGACATGTATACACTGATGTGTATAAAATTGATGACTAATAAGAACCTGCAGTTCTTAAAAAAACAAAAACAAACAAACAAACAAAAAGAACTAATACTAAACTTTCTTTGGGTTACTTGTATGGAAATATGTTAATATAAATGTTTCAGACATTACATGAAATTTCTAAAAATCTTATATGTTCTGGTATAACGTTATGTCATAATTCTAGTTATTACTTTAAAATGTACATCTCAGAAATAAAAAAATGCAATAAAATAAAATTATTATAGAATTTACCCATAAAAAAACCAAAAAAATATCATAAATAGGTGTCACTTTTAATAAATGAGTTTTTTGCATTTATTGAAATGATTTTGTTTTTTCTCTTTAATCGTTTAAAAAATAAATTCCATTAAAACATTTTATAGTGTTGAATCTTCCTTGCATTACTATTATCAAGCAACTCTTTTTTTAACATCTTTATTGTAGTATAATTGCTTTACAATGGTGTGTTAGTTTCTGCTTTATAACAAAGTGAATCAGCTATACATTATCAAGCAACTTTTTATACACTGCTGTATTTAACCTATTAACTTTTTATAGAAGTTTTGCAGCTATACTTAAATGTAAACTTGGCCTATGGTTTTACTTTTCAGAATTGTTCCATTGTCTTTTAATATCCATTTTTACCAAAGAGAAATCTTTTATATTAATCTCATTCCCTTGTAATTAAATTTTTTACTTCTGTCTCTTTAAGTTTCAAGGATTTTCAAATTATCTTTTCTCTTTTGCAGTTTTCCAAGTGTTTCCAGGTGGTTGTCCTTTTTATTTATCCTGCTTAGCACTGGATGGTCTGTTCTAAACAGAAAACACCTATATTTCTTCAGCTTTGAGAATCCCCTACTCCATTTTATTTTTTGACTATTTCCTTCTATCAGTCCTTTCAAAAACTCTCATTGGTTGAATGTTGGACCTTCTGGGTCTCTCTTCCATGTTTCTCTCCCCGCCACCTGCCCAAGTCTGTTTGTCTCTTCGTGCTGTGTTGCAGGTGAAGCGACTGCTGTAACAGGCTAGCGCTCTCATTTACTTTTCAGGTGTAATCATTCTACTATTCAGCCCATCAATCCTTGTTTTTAGTACTCATGACCACATCATTTTTATCTTCAGAATTTAAAATTCAGCCTGTTTTTTTTCATGGATGAGATAGCCCTCTGAAAATATTTTTGTTCCTTTAAACTATTTGTGGCTTCCTTTTATAATGATTTTCCTTCAAATGTTTTGTGATTTTTTTATAGTATTCACATCTGTGTATTTGGGAAGACCTGTTTGTGAAATTAATGTTGATTACCATTGCCTGCATTTAGAAGTAGAGGGGTGTGTGTGTGTGTGTGTGTGCGCGCGCGCGCGTGCGCGCATGCGCACGTCCAGATTTATTGCTTTAGCTGTGGATAAATACTTTTTCTCTTATGGCCTAGCACAAGAGGGGTAGGTGGAAGGCAACACCCTGACAGGCATCTTTACATCTTCGTAATGGCCTTGCCTTCCTCTCTTGGGCTGGCTATCGATGCTTCTACGTTTGGAGCAAGCACCCTTCTCTGGTTTGATTTTTCCTGCCATCACTGGCTTGATGTAGCCTAACCTTGATTCATCTCCTGGGGCTTGGATATGTTACCACCAGAAGAAAATCAGGGATTTTTAACAAAAAGGATCCAGGAGAATGCTGGCTAAATAACCTATAAGGTGTCCCATATAAAGCTAGTTTTATCTGAAACTTTCCCTAATGGTTGATATTTATTTTATTTTCCTAAATGCATAAAATGATTTTTTTAAATTGATAAAATGCACATGATTTAAAATTCAAGAGTTGCAAAAGTATGTGCAGTGAAAAGTGTGTCCCTCCTAACCTATTTCCTAACCACCTGGCCACCTAGTTCTCCTCCCCAGATCAACCTCCTTACTAGTCTTTCAACTCCTTGTTTTTTGATCAGGCTAGATAACAAAAGTATTACTATATTCATCATTCAATTACACAACAACAACTTTTCAACTCACTACATATGCAGGGTTTTATGTCCTGTTTTAGGCATTTGAATTCCTAAATCACATGAGATATTTAGTATTTGTTGACCAATACCCATGGACCCTTGAATACTGATTCCACAACTATAATAGTTAATAAGGTACACTTTTCTTGTGGATTATAAAACCAGCCATGTATTCCCTTGCTATCGTTTCCTTACATACTCCAAAGAAATGGGATGAATGTTTCATAGTGTAGTGCAGAAGTACCCCTCTTTCTCCAAAGCCCAGTCTGGGCTCCCCCAGTTGTAAGGGAAGGAGTAGGGTAATGGTTGCAATCCCCACCCAACTCCCTGTCACCTTCCCTAGAATCCTTCCTGGCTGATGTGGCCTCTCTGTACTTCTGGCCCTCAGAGGAGTCTGTAATACCCAAGACTTTATCTGGCCCAGGATCTTCTCTGATTAAGATCTGCTCTTAAGACCAAAGTGTTAACTAGGTCAGCCTCCAAAGAGGTTCCATGGAGGTGTTCCTTTTGCAGTGGGTTTCAAGTCTTTTTTTAAGACTGTGATCTACAATAAGAAGTACATTTCCTATCTTTCTCACACATACACATTTGAAACAAAATTTTAACAATTCTTACCCTAACTCTCTGTGATGCAATGTCCTATTTTCCATTATTTTTCATTTAAAAAATGTTATGATCCATGCAAATGGATTTCACAATCCACTAATGTAAGGCTTCCTGAAATTTGAAAACTATTGTATAATGACAATCTGCACATTGTCAAAGATGTTCCTTCTGTAGCCATAAAAGAGAAATGTCTACCATTTCATGTAATCTACTGCAAAATAGATTTTTTATAAAGTGAATCTTGTTTTCAATTATTTAATTCATACCTATACTTTTCTGGAATAATATTACTCCAGTTGACAATCTGGTCACTGCTGGTGTACCAGCAGTTCCAGTATTTACTAATCCTAAACCAGGTCCAGTCTTTACCTGTGCTGGTGAGAGCAGAAGTCTCCACCGAATCACTCCCTGCCCTCACCCCCGCTTTTCTTTTCTTTTTTTTTCCAGTCCAGTGATACTTTTTCGTCATTTTCTTTACACTTCGATTTTGGTTTTTTTAACTCACATTCATGTTCTCTCAAGACTACATAGCTTTTGCTTTTGCCCAAAACTGGAATCTCTTTTACATATTTGTAGATAGTTCCCTCAGTTCTCTCCCTCAGCCCTCACCATCTATGCTTAATAGAGCTTCGTTGCAATATTATATTTTGCCAGTAGGTGTATTTAACACGTGATGAAACCATTCAGAAAGTTCCTTAAGTTTTAGACTTCAGTTTACCCTGTAAAATATTTTCTTTATAATTTCTGTGATTAAAAAAACTTTTTTTAAGTTCACTTTGAGAATTTCAGCATGTACCTGTTTAAAAAATATTTAATTTTCAAGTTCAAACTTAAAATCAGGGCTTTCCAAAGTTATTAGCACTAGTAGTATATCCCTGTCCAGTGGAACAGATGTTGCCTGTATCTACAAATATTTCAAAAACAGATGAGGGCATGCAATATGCAATTCCTTTTGGCACGATTCATGGACATTTTGCCAGAAAATGTTTGAACAGATTTTAAATCTTTCGCCTCATTATCTTTGAAAAATATACAAACTCACACATTTTTGCAAGGTGTCTGTTATGAGTTACATGATGTGAAGAGTACCTCTTAACGAATATGCCTGTCAACATCAAAAAATTTGACTGTATAAAAATTGGAAAGATGAGGAAAAGGTCATGTGTACCATAATCATTAATAGCAGCATCACACAAGTGTATCTTAACCAAAAATATTTAGCCTGGTAGGTGCATAAAATTAAACTCCTTGAGAAAAATTAAAAGCACCTACATTCTAATACATTTCAAAGAGGCAGTACTTTTTTCAAGAATCATAGCTGTGAGCAATCCTTATTTTTCATGTCTTATCATGTATTTCTGCTTTGGAGTCCAGTTAAATTGTATCTCTTGACTTTTCCCCATGCCTTCATCTCTACATCTCTCTTCAGACTGTTTATTCCACCTGGAATTTTTTTTTTTTTTTCCTCACATCTCCATTTAGCACGTGCAGCATTTGGGGAAGTTTCATGTGGTTCATTGAAACCGAGCAACAGGGTCCATTTGAGGGCCTCTGAGGAGATAAAGCCAGGAAGGAGGACTGGAGCCAGACAGCTATAGAGATTTGTATACAAACTCCTAACTTTAGGAGTTTGCAATTAGCACTGGAGATTGGAGGATTTTAATCAGGGAGATGAATGACAGGATTGGAACTGCATTTTATATAATCTAATCCAGATGCATCCAAAAAATAAAAAATAAATTTAAAAGAGCAAAGCTGGAAGCAGAGTGGCCAGGCAGGAGTTTATTACAATAGTTTAGGCATGAAATGTTTAAAATTAGAGTCGGTGAATCCCACCATGCCTCAGGTCGGTGTCATTTATGGTCATTGCCCCTAATGTAAAGCCTTCCACTGTGTGTTGTTTTCCGTATTCTCACCCTCATGTTGAAGGGGCTTCTCTGCCCCACCATTCCCCTCCCCCACTTCCCAGACTTTTGCACACCACCCTCTGCGATGCCTAGCTTATGTAAGCTACCTCTCCCACATCTTTACCATCTACATAGACAGCTGACCCTACTCCCTGACCTTCACTGAAAAGTGGCTTCTCCAGCATCTGTCTCAAATGGACGCCACCTATCTTCCCGTGTCAAGCTGGGGAGGTGGGTGTAGACTCAGAATTCTCATGCCTCAATGCCACATCCAGACTTTTTATGATTCTTCATCTCTCTCCTCATGGAGGTTCATGACACTTTTACAGTATATGTTATGCTCTCATAAACTTTCCAGTCACTACCTTTCATTCATTATGTATGTTGGCACCCGATGCATTGTTCTTTCTAATCCTATTCCTGTCGTTACCTGGGGTAACTGCAGTGATCACTGGGTCTTTCAGAGAACACCCTCACTTCTTGTTAGATAGTTTTTTTCTATGCCAATGATCTTCACATATATTCCATGCCCCCGACTCAGACCATGCTTCATCAGACAGTGCTCCATTTCTGAAACATTCACAACTTGCTCTCATATCACGAACTCTTACCCCTCTGGTTCTTCTCACCACTTTTTCACAACCTCGTCAGCATCTACAATTTCTTGCTCCCTTTATTTTCATCCAGGGTTCCCTCCTTTCCTCACTTTCTTCTCTGTCCATGCGCCAACATTTGAACCCTTTTGGTAACCAGATAGGGTAAGGGGTCTCCAGATACAGAGAACAGGCATGGCTTTCTTGATACAAGAGAAGCCATTTTTTGGCCTAAGTCATTTTGTGATCTAAGCCTGGCCACAATACTTGCCCGTGAACAGGTCTCAGTAATTAACAATCTTAAGGGAACAAAAGACTGCAGAAACAGATGACTGTTGTCAGGCAAGAGAAGTAACAATAGCAAAGATATTATGTTGGTTGTAAAGACTCCCAGTTCTGTTTCAGTGGTAAAGATTAGCCTGAAGTGCTCAACCACCAGATCAACTGGAACCTAAGGGATGATGTTGACCTTTTCTGACCCTCGTGATGTCAATCAACTAAAGCTTGGACTCTGTTGTCTGCCCAAGCCCCCGCATGAATATGCATGCACGCTTAGCTTAAAACTTCCCCAATTTTGCTGTTCTGAGAGGCACTGCTTACTTGCTGCAGATAATAAATCCTTTCTTCTCCCATGCTTTGGCTTGGTTGTGTCTTTTGGCTTGACACCCACCAAGAGTCAAATCCAGTTTTTAGCAACACTTTCTTGCCATTTCTCTCAACTCTTGCCACTTTCCTTTCCCCTGTATCCACAGGCAAAACCAAAGTTTCAGCCTATTTAATTGCCCACTTTCTCCATTCTCCTTCTTGAGCTACTAAGTACTGCTGGAGCAAATTAGCACAAACAATAGATTGATATCTGACAAATTAACAGTTTCAAGAAGAACTGGGTCCTGAAATCTACCTAGATCATTTTCTGAGTTCCTCTAGTTGGTTCCCTCTTTTAATTTCCATAGTACTTTTTTCAACTTTTCCTTCTCAAAGCTCTGATGTCTCTGTCTCACTCTTCACTCAAAGCGGACACTTTACAGAGAAACTAGACAATATCAGAGGGAACTTTCCTCCAATTCCTCCCACTGAATTTGCAAACCTCCCAGCTCCTGCCACTTTCTCTTGCCTTCCTTCCCTCCAGTCACTGTGGAGTAGATGCGCCTCCTTCGGATCCAGGACCTTCCTGCTTCTGTACTGGATCCACCTTCTCCCACTTCATCTTTAACTCTTTACTATCAGCTATCTTTTCTCTTCAATAGCTACAACCACCCTCACACACAAGGTTTCTTCCCACCAGCATTTACACGGGCAAGTCTCTATTATTTTATTTATAGCCAGCCACCTTCTTCCTCCATCTTTCTCTATCATCTTTCTCTTTTTACACTCAGTGACTTCATTTTTCTCAACTTCTATTCATTTCTCAGCCTAATGTAATCTGGCTTTTGTTTCTAGAACACCAATGAATCTGTGCCTATTAAGATAGTTTGATGCTAAATGAGTCGCTATTTACTTGCCTCTATCACTGCATTTTAGACTGTTGTCTACTTTTTCTTCTTGAAATGCTCTTTCCTTCCCTCCCCATCCCTCCCTTAGCCTAGGTGACATTACATTTTCCTTGATCTTCTTCCTAACCTTATTTTCATCCTTGACTCCCCTCAATCCTTACCTCTTATATCTAGTTAATTACCAAGTCTCCTTACTTTTACTTGTTTGACTTCTGGAATCTAATTACTTCCCTTCATTTCCACTGTCCAGATTATAAAACAAGTTGGGGTTCTCTGCTTCCAGTGCCTCTGCCATTCTAATCTGCTCTTCATACTGTACCTTAACTGCATTTTCTAAAGTGCAAGTTTGATCATATCAATCCCTGTTTTTAATACCTTTTGTGGCTTCACAGACCTCCAAACTCCTTATGATGCCATGAAAGGCCTTATGACCTGCCTTCTGCTTACTGTTTGAGTCTAACTTTCTACAATTACCTCCCCCAAACTCTGTAATCCAGCCATATTGAATTACTAGCATTTCCTTAAATTTCCTGAAATATGCTGTTCTTTCTCTTGATCCTGACCTTCTGCAGATTATGAAATAATCTAACCTATGTCTAAAATGTTCATCATTCTCGTCTTTACTTCATAAGTTAGCATTCAGCTTATACAACATCTGATACAATGAGTGGTTTCTAATAACTCAAAACCTGGGTAGGGGCCTTTGAAGTTTGTCCCCAGAATCTTGTGTTTATCTCTACTTCAGCACATACCATATTCTGTTGTTAAGTACCCATCTACTGTTTGCTTCTTTGAGGAATAAGCAATTTGAGGGTAGGGCTTGTATTTACTCTGAACCTACAGTGTACAGCACTATGTCCAGCACACATCAAGTGATCAACAAGTATTTACTGAATTAAGGAATTAATAACTGTCTAAAAGTATCATGCTAAAAAATGGAAGCCATCTGTTGTACTTCGCAACTGGTAATCTCTGCCAGGACAGCTTCATTAGGGTTGAGCAGGTAAGAAAGGAAGGGAAACAAGGAAACAGAAGTTAGACCTCCCTTTTGAGAAACTTAGTTATTAAACAATTTAATTCATAAGAGCAATGATAAATAAATATCACAGAGGAATAACCTCTCAAGATTCATGCAGGGCATACAGGAAGAAAGTGAAGAATCTTGACTGGAGGGTATAAACTAAGAGATGAACACATGGTGAGATGTACCATATTTCTGGCTAGGAAAACAATATTATTAGACAGAATTATTTTTCTAAATTAATTTATAGTTTCAGTGCACTGTAGTGCAGATATTTCATTAATTTTTATTAATAATTTTTTATTATAAAAATAGTTCATGTTTGTGGGGAAAAATCAAGTCTCTCATTCTCTTACTTTCTCTTGTGTGTGTGTATGTATTCACACATGAATATATGTTTATACACACATACATATACATAATAGTCTTTTTTTAACACATATGGACTCTTTCTTTATGTACACTCCAGCAACTATTTTATTTAACTTAGCAGCATAACTTGGATATCTTTCTACATCAATACATATGGATCTACCTTATACATTTTTAAACTTCTAAAATGGAAAGTTATCACACATACAAAAGATTGCAGAAATCATTCCTCCCTCACGTCCCTTTCCAATCATAATTCCCCAAAGGTAAATACTATTGTGATTTTTTTTCAGAATTGGTTAATATTACTCATTTTTGAACTTTATACAAATGGAATCAAGCAGTGTGTTATTATTGTGTCTGGCTTCTTATACTCAACATTACATGTGAGTCATTCTGTAACTTGGCTTTTCATTGCTGTATTACATTACACGAATATGATACAATTTGTGCATTCCTCTTTTAGTGGACATTTGGGTTGTTCTGAGACAGAGAATATTATGAATAGGGGCTGTGGGAACATTCTTGTACACGTCTGTTTGTGAACATATGTACATATTTCTGTTGGGTATACACCTAGAATTGGAACAGCTGGGTGATAGGGTATTCATATATTTAGTTTTAGCAGATACTGCCAAAGAGTTTTCAAAATAATTATAGCAATTTATACTCCTATAGCAGTGTGTGTAACATATTCTTTTTAAAGCCCTAGAGTATCGCATTGTATAAATACATTGTAAATTTGGTTACTTTCAGTGTTTTTATTTTTAGTAGTACAGCAGTCCTTCAATAAACATTTCATAGGTATTTTTGTTTAGTCATGTGAGTGTATTGTTAAGCGTGTCAATGGGATAAAATGAAAAAAAAAAGTTGACAAAATAATTTTAAAGTTCACTTGGAAAAATTAGTGTTTTCAATACAAAATTAGGCAATGACATTTTTTTAAAAGACAATCATTAAAATTGTAGCCCTAGTACACATACATCAATGAACAGGAAAGATAGCTACATCAGTTAGGTTCCAAACAGGAACCAAACTGAATATTTAAAGCAGAGGGAACTTAATGCATATAATGGGTTACACAGATGAGAGAAAAGACTGAGAAGCCACCCAAAGATTAATACTACAGCTGCAGCTGCTGTACACCTAGGCTGGAGGAACAAAGGTAGGGAGTGAAGTTCCCAGAGCTAAGGCGCGGGGTCAACTAGGGAACTAGGTAGAATCATGAGGTGCCTGTCCAAGCAGGGACAAAGTGCCAGAGAAGTGCAACCTCTGCCCAAGACACCACCTGAAGCAGAAAGAGGGATGAAATACTTTAGCGCCTCACTTCCTCCCATCAGTGCCTCTTACCTGTTAATAAGGGAGTGCAGAAAAAAGCTATGAAGGTCGGCCTGCTCAGGATACACAGAGCAGAGCAGCAGCAGGACAAGAAAGGGCTAACAGAACGGCAAATAGAATATATGATGAAAATGACATCACAAACCAGAGGGGACAGCAATGATGATTTAGTAAGTGCTACTGGCATCATTGTTACCTATATTATGAAAAATATCAAGCTAAATTGGGTTTTCATCTCCTACTGTAGCTCCAAATAAATTACAGGGGTGTGAAAGAGTTAAATGTAAACAATTGAAGCTCTATAAGAAAGAAAGATTTTTAGAAGGGGGGATGATTTATTGTGCATAAAAGCAACGGAAAAAATCTGAAAAAACCTTTGATAATTTAAATGTAAAATAACACCATACAAAATTAAGACACATAACAAAGTGAGAAAAATATTAGTAAACATATGAAAAAGGGTTAATACTATAAAAGTAAAAAAAAAAAAGTTTCATAAATAAATAGAAAAGTGAGCAAAAACAACAACAGATATTTCATAAAAAAAGATAAAACAGCCACAGATAATACCCAAATTTCCAGTTATCAAATTAATACACATTTAAATAAATATACATTTGTCAATTAAACTGACAAATATTATAAAATATTTGTTAATGCCACAGTATGGGGAAAAAATGCATGCTACAGTAATAAATGGACTAATATGCTGCCATTAAAATTATTTTTCAAGAAATATTTGGTGACAAATATTCTTGATAAAATACGGTGAAAACATTAGGATTTAAGCTACATTAAAATTAAGTTAAAATTGTGTTAAAAAATAAAACAACCCAGACGTACAAATGCACAGAATAAAATACTCAAAGGAATATACCAATACATTAAACAGTTAACTAAAATGATGATTTCTGGACAAATTTTATTTCATTATACATTTCTGAAACTTTCAAATATTCTGTAGAGAACCTGAAAAAAGGACTGACGTGAAGTCAAAAGATCTAGAGGTACACAGCGTTGTGGAAGGTTGTTTGCAAAGAGGGAGAGATTTACACGGGTTTGCAGGCTGAAAGGAAAGAGGCAGCGGAGAAGAACCAATTGAAGATGAAAAGGGCTAAAAATTGCTGAGGAAAGGTCTTGGAGGAGACTGGTTGAGCTCTAGAGCACTGATGGGGAAATTAGGTCTGAATAGGAAAGTATGAGGAATAAATAAAAAGCCTTAGGAAGCAAGGATGAGAGCCAGAACCTGAGGGAATTTGTACTCTATGACCTTGATTTTCTTTCTGTGTTTTCAGGCAACGCTTGCTGAGGGTGAGGAGTTGAATAGTAGATTTATAGAGACTACTACTTTGCTGAAGAAAATAAGAGGGGAGAAGTTGCTGAGGAAAATCAAAGAATTAACAAGTTGTCTTGAAGGCTTCTTTGAGGTCAGATATCTTAACTTTGTAATGGTGGCATCATTCTCTGCAATTATGTGCATTTCTCCATCAAGAGTGCCTATTTTTATACAACAAACACATGAATATAACATAAAAGAAGCAGACTCACAGATAAAGAGAACAAACTAGCGGTTACCAGTGGGGAGAGGGAAGGGGGGAGGGGCAAGAAAGGGGTAGCTTATTTTATACATAATAGTTAGTACCTATTGAGGGTATTAAGAGGTATAAACTATTATGCATAGTTTATTATGCATAGTAAGTTTAACTTATTATGCAAAGTAAGTTATGGGGATATATTGTACAACACGGGGAATATAGCCAATACTTTATAATAACTATACGTGGAGTATTACTTTTAAAAATTATGAATCACTATATTGTATACCTGTAACTTATAATGTTGTACATCAACTATACTTCAATCAACAAAAAAAGATTACCTATTTTTAATAATAGAGGCACTGGAAGTTTAGAATGTTCTCTAGTTGAGAATTTGCAGACTGGACATAATAATGAGATTAAAAGGTTAAAAAATTGATGGTACAGAGAAACTGGAGTCTGTGCTGGGATCGATGCTGGGCAGGAAAGGAATGAGTCCTGGACTGGGGGGTGGTGGGGGACAGAGCAGGTCACTGGATGCAGACTATTACTGCACTGGGTGAAAGAGAAGTAAAAATATGTTCTCTGCCTTTACTGGACACCCATAGCCTCTGAATCGAACTTTGGCATTCACTACAATCTGTGTCGTGTTTTAGTTGATAGTATTTTTTCTTTAACATCTTCATTGGAGCGTAATCGCTTACGTTTTCTTTTTAACCACACCCAGCTCTTGCCTGCATCTGTGTACTCCTGAGGTACCCACCCGAGCGCTCTCCATCTGGCAGTTGTCCAAGTACTTTCGCTGGAAGAGTGAAGGCAACCAAACATGTTGATTTTTGGCATCATGGAAAGTGCTTTGGTTAAACTGAGAACTACTCTTTTGGAGATTGTGTAGTCAAAAGTATTAATTAAATTGACAACAGTGCCTGCCAGTGACATCAATATGGTGCTTCTTGGGGAGAAGCCAGTTGAAGGTGTTACTGGGACTAGAGTGAGCTCAGGGCATCAAATTTAACTGCACTTAAGGAAGTACCATATTTTAAAGCTGCAAACTAATGGTGAAAAGACCTGATTCATAAGCAGGCACAGTTTGCTCTGTGATCTGGGACTGACTGTCTTGTGCCTGAAGGAATAATAACTTTGGATATCGCTCAATTAGTACCTACTCAAGAAGGTGGCAGGAACCTCCTGCTTCTCCCTAAAAGCTTGGTTTCAGAAAGTGAATTTGTCTGATACTATACCACCAGGGCATACTCTTCTTAAATTATACACTCCAAAACTTCTCCTGTCAATTTTTCATTATTTAAGTAGAAACTCACAAGAATTCAAGGCTTTATTTTATAGGAGGAGTAAAGATAGAGAATATATTACTCTCTGATAGTGGTGAGGCTTGGGGGTTGGGAGGAAGAAGAATTACAGTTCTTCCTTTTGGTAACTTTAACTGTGGTTCTGTACGTGTGCATACACACACACACACACACACACACACACACACACACACACACACACACACACACACACACACACACCCCAAAACACACTCACACGTACTCATCACTCACTCGGTAACTTGGTCACTCACTCAGGCAAACCTTCTTTCCAATCTTATTCTTTACAGTTGGTTATTAAAATCCCAACTCTGGTATTTTAGTGTTTTCAAGGCTCTTTCTTAGATATTCATGAATCTAGTAGACCTCATCCCAGTGAACAGTCTTAATTATAGTCAGTTGCCCCAAATTGGCTTTCTTGAATTTAAATGCATTTGCCATTTCATTTTTCAAGATGAATTTGATTGAATGTCTTGTAGTGATTGATGCAAGCTCATTCAGAATATATGAATAATAAATTTATTGCTCTCTAGAAATAAGTCATAGATCAAAAAATCTCTTTGGCTTAATATTTTACTGTTAAAGATTAAACAGTTCTTCTAAATAACTTAGCAACCCTTTCAAACTCAAACTGTTTAGCTCTATGTTTAAGGAAACTATTGAAATTGTTCAGTTCCCTTGGGTACAGTTGTGCAATTTGGATTTAGCTGGTCTGCAGATTGTACTCATCTATGTTAATGTCTCTGTAATGAGAATGATCCAACTGTGTCATAACCTTTTGGGTCTTAACCTCCTTCATTTACATAAACTTCTACTTCTCCTTTACACTAGCCTTGCCATTTTAGGATGAATGCATCAGTCTTCTTCCTCTTTCTCCTACGACCTGATTTTTGTTGCTAAAAAAATCAATTGGCTTTTCTTACATTTGAAAAAAAACATGTTCACAGTAGATTTCTAAACATTTGAAAGATGCTCGGTGTTATAACAAAGGGAAGCAAGTTAGAAGGACTTTAGCAATATTACCATGATTTTAAGAGAAAAACTCAGTAACTTACTTACTCTTAAAAATGTGTTAAATTTGAACATATTAAAAATATAAATAGACTGTTAAATAAGTGACTTTAATGTATATTCAGTCTCTTGCTTCAAATGGAACATGTTATTATTTAGAATAGTGCTACCACCTAATATTCTAAAAATATATGTGTTAAAAGCATATATGCAGGGCTTCCCTGGATGTTTAAAACAAATCATTCCATATGTATCATATTTTCTATTTAAACAAATTCTGTTATTAATTTTTTAAGACATAATCACCTCTTAATTATATTTTTAGGTGAGCAAGTCCAACTTTTATAATATTTTATTTTATTAAAAATCAATACTTGTGAATATATGTATATATATAATAATTTAGATAAATGGGTATAATTTTAAATATAAGAGACCATAATGCATATATGCTTTTTTTTTTGCGGTACGCGGGCCTCTCACTGTTGTGGCCTCTCCCGCTGTGGAGCACAGGCTCCGGACGCGCAGGCTCAGTGGCCATGGCTCACGGGCCTAGTCGCTCCATGGCATGTGGGATCTTCCCGGACCGGGGCACGAACCCGTGTCCCCTGCATCGGCAGGCGGACTCTCAACCACTGCGCCACCAGGGAAGCCCGGAAACACTACTTTTTGATGGCAGTCTTGATGTATTTCACCCCCAATTTTAATACTTTTGTTTAAATTTTCTTTAAAATTTAATTGTTTATATATTAAGTTTATTCTCATTTTAAAGCATTCAATTCAACAGCACTGTCAGAATGTACTATATATAAATGAGCAAAACAGTGATATGACATACATGGTTTTACCCACCTATGGTTATGAGTGAGGTTACAATTTGAGTTGGGGAGAAACTTAGTGAAAAGCATATATGTTATAGTAGGTAGCCACTAAGTCCTAAGGGTCATAGAGTTATGCATAGTTAACATATTTAAAAAGTGCCTAATATGACCTACATGATGTTCTAGGCACTAGGCATAGAGTAGTGAATAAAATAAACAGGGTCCTTGGTCTCATGAAAAATATACTCTAGAGGTGAGACATTAAATTTGATTGGGGATGCCTAATAAGGCAGAGCTTACTGGAGAGAGTGATATTTTAACTGAGTCTCAAAAGATGAGTAAATAGTGTCATGCACTGATAAGGAGTGTATTAGCATGGGGAGTATATTAGTGTATTAGGATTAGATTCATCTCTGAGTACTAAAAAACCCCAAATAACATTGGTCCAACAAGCTAGGAAATTGTCTCCCCCTCCCATGAAAGTAATCCGGATATAATTAGCCTAGTGCTAGTATAGTGCTCGGGGATAGGAATCCAGGGTGCTCCCTCACTGTCGTTTTTCTGCCTATCTCCTGCACGTAGCTTCCAGTTCAGGCTCTAAGATGGCTGCTTGATTTCCAGCCATCTTATCTGCATTCCAGCCAGAACTAAGTAAGGGAGGAGGTAGTAGAGAAGAAGAGCATGCCCCCTTTATTTCTGGACATTTACCAAAAGTTGGATACACTGATTTTGCTTATTTTCATAATCAACCACAGAGAGGTGGAAAGGGGGAAAAATGATGTGTCTTGCTGAAAACTAAAGATTTTATTACTGAAGAAGATGTGGAAAATGAGTATTGGAGATATATGCCACAAGAAAAAAGGCAAGGAGGTATCACAGCAAAGATTCAGAAAAATAACTTGGAAAATTTTGTTGCGTGATTTGGCCGGAACTTTACGTGTATGGAATATAGAAGGGAATACGACTATAAAGCAAGGTTAATAAAAACATTTAGGGCTTCCCTGGTGGCGCAGTGGTTAAGAATCTGCCTGCCAATACAGGGGACACAGGTTTGATCCTGGCCCAGGAAGATGCCACGTGTCACGGAGCAACTAAGCCCGTGCACCACAACTACTGAGCCTGTGCTCTAGAGCCCGCGAACCACAACTACTGAGCTCATGTGCCACAACTACTGAAGCCCATGTGCCTGGAGCCTGTGCTCTGCAGCAAGAGAAGCCACGACAATGAGAAGCCCACACACTGCAACGAAGGGTAGCCCCCGCTGGCCACAACTAGAAAAAGTCTGCGCACAGCAACGAAGACCCAACACAGCCAAAAATAAAAACAAATAAATAAATAAATAAATTTTAAAAAATAATAAAAAGAAATAAATATGAACATTTATTTGCCATGCTCTGAAATATTATTATGTAGGAGTATATAATTACAGATCTTTTTTCTATATTATACTTATATATTTTATAATTTACAAGTCATTTTTCATATAGTTTCTCAATGCTTAACAATAATCCCACAGAATAGTTATTATTATCCTTGTTTAGCTAGTTAAATAACTAAGGTCCACATGTGTTTTCTATTCTATCTAAAGTACCTAATATATTCAGAGAGATTCAAAAAGATATTACATTCTTAATCCAAGAACAGAAAAGCAATGCAAAGGAATTACAAGTGGATTAAAAAAAAAAAAAAAAAACTTCCAGAAATGTGACCAAAGTTAGAAAGTAATGTAAATGTTAGTGAAAAGATGAGGCAGGCAGGGGATCCAAATATGGAATGTTTAAATTTTGATTAATTAGAGTTTTAGAAAGACAGGACAAAAAATTGTGTGTGTGTGTGCGCGTGTTTGTTGGTGGTAGTGTTAGAGGGAGAATTATCAAACAAAAAAGAAGGAAATTATCCCAAACTGAAAAAGACATGAGCCTTTATATTAAGACTCACCAACTGTCCAGAACTCCATAAAAGACCCCCACAAAGATATATTGTAATGAAATTTTATAGAGCACCAAGGATAAAAGGTACTAAAAACTTATATAAAGAAGTTCTTCAAAGTTCTGAGGGGAAAAAAAACATCTTATGTTCAACAAAAATCAGGGGTGTTTGAAGACATATATAGACATGCAAAGATTCAAAAGACTCATTCTTCATCAAACCTTTCTCTAAGTGACTACAGGATATACTCCAGCAATACAAGAATGTACACAAAGAAAGGAGATAGGGGATCCAGGAAACAGTCAATCTAACTTGGTAAAAAAGTCAGTGAAATCTCAGAACTACATCTTTGCACAATTCTGGATTCGCACTGAAAAGAAAGGACTCTAGGAAGTAGATTTCTGGGAAGGGAAAAAGGAACTTTGTGGACAATATGATCGAGGAGGTAGAAGAATGGGAGTATGGTAAAGTCACAAATTCAAGGAACAAAGAAATGCAATGAGAAATTTCAGGATAAAATATGAAGCAAGCTAAGGTGTGATACAATTTTAAGCAATTGTAGAATGTTTTAAAAAAAGAAAATTCCTTTGAAATGAATGTTGGAAACAATATTTATATCAGTCATATACACGCAGTTGTAGAAGCTGTTTACACAAGGCAACTGGCATCTGATGTCTGAGGCATTAAGAAGTCTGCAGGACATTCAATGGAGAAGGAAAGATAAATAAAATAGTGAGGAGTAAGCATATCAGAACCAATGAACACTAGCTGAGATCTACAAGAGCAGACTGAAATCTATGCCAATTTCTCACCACCTCCAACTTGGATGATGTGTGTGTTCTGCAGGATAAGCTGGCTCCTCTTGTCATGGAACTAAACATCCACCTGGCCCAGAAGTCAAAGAAACTGAAAAATCTAGGGAGAGACGCAGCCACTGCAGGCCTGAGCTTTGCTGCTTGCCAACAAGATGAACCAGTAAATAAGCAAAAATGTGCGAGAGTTTGACACCTCCTGTTGCCCCTGCCTCAAACTGCTGGGCTTAAAAACAACATGACTACTTCTTCACTTTGGCCTTCAAAATCTCACACAAAATTTCCGGGCCCACTCTAACTTGAATCATGTGGGGAAGGCAATCCTGGGAAATGTAGTTCAGCCTAGCTGATCACATTACACATTGACATTACAAAGCCACCACAATCTCCTTTGAGTGTCCCTGGAGGTTGTAACTTTAGAACCACAGAAAAAAGTAATACAATTTTAGTATAGAACTTGGTCCAACTGTGAACAACATTTATATAATAATGATAATGTAAATGCTGTTTCTGGGTCACTACATTTAGAGCTAATCTGTGGAAAAGAATAGAAAGTTGGGCTGTGGTTGCACGAAAGAAGGTGAATGCTAACAGCCTTGAAAACACGAAAATAAGAGGTAAGTGGTAGAAGGTGGGATGTGGAAGGGATATGGAGATGGAAGAAAAGTGGAAGGAAGGGTATGAAGCCAAATATCTTAATTTTTTAAGTGGAGAGTTAAGGGATCCTGCCTAAAATGAATAGAACAAGAGAGAAGTTTAAGGATATTTTACTGAATACGATAAATGTAAGCAATAGGAGTATTAAAGATAATGATCTAACTATAAACATTGGGAGAAGGAAGCAGAGGTGGGAAGAAGAGAAAGCATAAATATGCTAAGTCTCAAAGTTCATAGTGCTGAATCAATAGATAGTATCGAGTCACCAAATCAGTAAACTGAAGTATATAGAAGCGTACTATTTAGTTATTAAAATTGCAATTGTTAAGAGTTGTTTCTAAGGAATAGAAGCGGGATTGGTAGAAAAGTAGAGGGATACTGTTGTTTGCCATCACATTTTTTGGTAGTATTTGAGTAGCTGTAATAAGCATGCATTATTTTGATTGCAATAATTTATTTTAAAGGAGAGAAAATAGAAGAGGCCAGAGAATAGGAACTTGGCCAAATCTTGCATTAAAGGCGCAGATGTGAGAAAAGAAGCAAGAAAAAGAAGATAAAGTGCATTTAAACCTTTAAGATGAATGTTATACAACAGCATATTACTCTTTTGATGGATTTAAACACCAGAAATCTTATCTTCACTGTAACTTTAGAATGGATTTGGCTACTGGTCTACAATGATAGTAGAAATAGCTGTCAAACCATTCCTTTTTTCACTTGGAAAGAAGAAACTATTCTGATGAAAATTTATGGCAAAATCCACCAACTAAAATTTTATAAAACATAAAACTGTAGTATTATTATATTACTATGTTTATGTATATACTCTATTATACTTTACTATTATATTATACCAAAAAATCAGTCATACCAATGTCCCTAAATATTTGAATGCTTGATATTTTGTAGAATAGATTAAACTGAAAAAAATTATTTGTGGGCTTCCCTGGTGGCGCAGTGGCTGAGAGTCCGCCTGCCGATGCAGGGGACACGGGTTCGTGTCCCAGTCCGGGAAGATCCCACATGCCGCAGAGCGGCTGGGCCCGTGAGCCATGGCTGCTGAGCCTGTGCGTCCGGAGCCTGTGCTCTGCAACGGGAGAGGCCACAACAGTGAGAGGCCCACGTACCACAAAAAAAAAAAAAAAAAAAAAAAAAAATTATTTGTAAATATAACATAACATTTTTGTAAACTCAAAATAGAAATAAAATTATTCTTCTGAATAGGATCCTAGTCTACACTTAAAACAAGTTACAGGGATATCACATGGATATAACATTTAGGATTACAGTTTTACCTGCCAATTTGTAATTTCTTATAATTATATTCAACAGCATTGGTCACTATTGGAGGTTCTAATTTTTTCTTGTTGTTACTTACTATGTGTTTTCTGGACTAGTTACATCACTAAAATATAGAAGAATCATGTTAATCTCATTAACATTAATATTAGTATATTTCTAACCTCGTCTATGAATTATTCTCAAGTTTGTTACTATTAACCTCAACAAGTTATGTTAGTTTAAATCATTTATTCTGCTAAAATACTATATTACATAACCAATTTCAGCAAATCTGTTAGTGATTTGAACTAATTTGTTCTTTAGAAACTATGCTAGAATAATTATGCTTTGATCTTATAAATTAGCCAAATGGAATGTTGTTTATAATTTAAATGAAAACTGCCATTACATAGTTTCTTGCCTCATTGCTTCATGGACCTCAGGTAATGTGTTGTTCATGGGGAAACAGCAGAACCAGATGCACTAAGATTAACAGGATAAGAGAGGCACAACTGTCCTCACCAGTGTTTTCATTACATAGGAAATAATAAAAAACAAATCAATCTATTTTCAACACAAACTTCAGAGTGTTATTTAAGAATTTACTGATATAAGGTGGAGTTAAGTTGTAGCTGCATGATGCTTACATTAGTGAAAAGCAAAAATGTTGAAACTGACTCTTTTGGGACCTGTCCCAGAAGCCTCACAGTTCTGGGATTCCGTGAACGTCAGTGACCACCATACTCGTGCATGTTAGCTCCCCATGGAACCCTGGGTCCCCATTCTGCACCTTTTTATTCCCTGGGACTGTTCCATCCTTGAAATCGTAAACTCTAACATTCCATTCTCTGAGCAACTTCAGATTCTTTCAGTCCTCTCAGTTATGTTCCTGCCAAGCATGTCTTAACTTCATCAGAGCTTTGATCTCCTTGACCTCTCCATTTTCTTTCAACCAACTTATTCAATAAAAATTACAATTTACTGTGTACTTATATTGTCCAAAGTGCTTTACCACATTATCTCACATAAACCATATGGCAAGCTTATGAAGTAGGAATTATTATCCCACTTCACACATGAGGAAATTGAGGCTTAAGGGCAGGGGGAGGACAGTGATTCAAATTCAGGTCTAGTTGCTCCATAGCCCACCCCATACAGCTCTTACGCTTCCATATTCAAACTTTACCTCCTAACACCTCACTTCAACCTCTCTCTCTCTCTGATTCCATTAGATGAATCATCCACCTTCTCTGTTCCTGTATTCGGGTTGTCGGGAACTACTGGAGAGATCACATGTCCACGAGGACTGGTGACACTACCCATTCATTGTCTCTAGTCCAGCTGGGTCTTGAGCACTTTAGCTATGTGTCCTTTGTCACCTCCCTTCTCTGTTCCAAAATTTTTTCCTTATAGCAACTGCTCCATTATTTCCTAGTCACTGAGCTAACCTAAAGAATTTGATTATCAAAATGGCTCACATAAATGAGAGGTCTTCTCCAGTACCAAGCTTTACTAAAACATTCAAGAATACAAGCAATCAAGAGGCACAGGGGAAGCCTGGAGAGGTCTAAGAATCTTGCAAAGCTCTCATGGTCCATCATTCCCACATTAGCCATGCACTGTGCGGTCCAGAGTAATAGATGAGGTCTCTAAGCAATGCTGATGGGTTATTACTTTATAAAGCAGGAGCATTTAGGTTATGAAATGTCTCCATTTTGGACCCCAAATAGTCACTTAGCTTGTGTGACATTTTCCAGAGAGCCATGCACCATAAATCCTTATGACCTAGGTCTGTTTATCATGAGCAATCCTAAAATAGGAACATCCTGTTGAAAGAATTCCGAAGATAAGGGCTCTCCTTCTAGCAAATATCATCAGTCTATTTACAGGGTGTTCAACTATCAACATGTCTACACGGATCTCCTAATTTTTTTCCTTCCCCAGAAGGTTCCTCCATCCCCAACTACAAATACACACAGGCCAACTGCTCTAACTCCTTCTGCCATCTCATATTTAGTCAAGAATCCTCCTTTCTATTTTATCAATTATAAAGCATCTTTTAGGTAGGAAAGTCCTTTGACTTCCTATTTTCAATGATAAACGTTAGTATATACCCATCACACAATATTTCCTCCAGCCTCAGTGGAAAAAGTATCCTTTATGTTGTCCAAAGCCGAGCCTCTTCTCAATGACTTGTTTCTCCTTGCTTTCTCTCAGAGACCCTGGATATTTTATTAACCAATTGCAAGTCTATTTAATTACATTCTTAACTAGTCAACACATCTTTTTAGCAATAATTTATTTTTTATCTATCACTTTTATAGTATTTGTTATGTGCCAGTCACTTTACTAATATTAACTCATTTAATCTTCATAACAACCAAGGGAAGTATATGCCTATAGTATTCCCAGCTTACATATAAGGAATATGATACCAGAGAGGTTAAGTAACTTTCTCAAATTCACACAGCTAGTAAGGATTTGAACACAATTGAACAAATTTGAACAGCAATTTATACTGTGCTGGAAGGCTATTTTTAAAACATTATGAACACATTTTAGACTCACAAAAAAAGTGCAAAAATAGGTCAAAGGAGGAACTTACAACTCTAATCACCCTTTCCTCTAATGTTAACTAATCTGACCTTACCATAGTACAATTATCAAGAACAGGAATGGAACTTTGGGACAATATTATTAACTAAACTAAATTTTATTTTTAAAAATTAATTAATTAATTATATTTACCAGCTTTTCACTAATGTCCTTTTTCTAATCCAGAATCTCCCTTGAAGTTGGGAGTGATTTCTCCTCACTTGTCTCTGGCCTTTAATATTTCCTCAATCTTTTCTTGTCTTTCATGACTTTCACGAAATCTTATTTTTTGTCACTCTTACTACTTTTTCTTCATAGTTTAGAATCTCATTTGTTCATGCACCCATCTACTCAGTTTTTTGCTTCAGTTATTTTATTTTTTATTGTTGTAGAAGATACATAACATAAAATTTATCATCTTAACCATTTTTAAGTGTACAGTTCAGTAGTGTTAAATATATTTACATCGCTGTGAAACAGATCTCCAGAGCTTTTTCACCTTGCAAAACTGAAACTCTATACCCATTAAACAATAAAACAGCTCCCCTTTTTACTACCCATCCCCACTCCCAGTCCTGGGAACCACCATTCTACTTTCTATTTATATAAATTTGACTAGATACCTGATATAAGTGGAATCATACAGTATTTGTCTTCATGTCACACATAGTAAATAATCTTATTTTTTTCAGTCATTGTTTCACATGCCCATTTAGGGAGATTCTCTGAGAGCAGAGATCGTGACACAATTCTTTCTACTTTACATGACAATGGGCACAATTCTGAACATGTAGTACATACCTCAAGGGTAATTAATTTTGGGGGTTATTATGGATTAAATTGCGTCCCCCCCCTTAAATTCATATGTTAAAGTTCTAACCCCTAGTATTTCAGAATGTGACCTTATTTGGAAATAGGGTCATTGCAGAAGTAATTAGTTAAGATGAGGACTTAGTGAAGTAGGTGGGCCTCTAATCCATTATGACTGGTGTCATAAAAAGGGGAAATTCGGAGATAGACAGCATATAAGAAAAAAGCCATGTGAACATGAAGGAAGAGATTGGGTGATGCTTCTACATGCCAAGAAATGCCAAACGATTGCCAGAAAACCACTAGAAGCTAGGGGAGAGGCATGCAATAGTTTCTCCCTCACAGCTTTCAAAGGAGTTAATCCTGCTGACACTTTGATCTCGGACTTCTAGTTTCCAGACTATGAGAAAATAAATTTCTGTTATTTAAGCCACGCAGTTTGTAGGACTTTGTTATGACAGCCCTAGCAAACTAATACAGGGCTACTGACTCTTGTGTGGTCAATGGTGGATCCATAAAATTGTATGTAAAGTTGTGTGTGTTTGCATCTATTGGTACACATTTTTTTTTCTCTTTTGCACAATTTCACAATTTCCTCTTCTAACAACCCACTTTTCATGATGAGTGGCAGGCGCATAATCAAGAGAGATGGAAAAAATGAGCCTCCAATGTGACATTTATCCCTATTTTAATTTGAGGGTTCTCATGATATCTTCAGCTCATGAATGTTTATCATCTTATGACACAAGAGTATGCAAACTTTGATTTTCCAGATTCATCTGAGCTTTCTTTAGTCAGCATCTTGAATCCAAGGGTATCTCTTGGATCTTTCCCCATAGTAAGCATTAAAAATGTGATTAAAAATGACAAATAAATCAATCTTAAATGAAAACCAAGGAAGGTGAGGTAACATTATTCGGAGACAAAAGGAGAACAGGCTATCCCTTGGTAGCTGCTCTGTTTTACAGATTTGGAAATGCAGAATGAGAGAGAACTCTGTATCAGTTTCCTAGGTTTGCCATAATAAATTACCACAAACTGGGTGGCTTACAACAATAGAAATTTAATCTCTCACAGTCCTGGAGTCCAGAAGTCTGAAATAAAATTACATTCCCTCTGAGGGTTTTAGGGGAGAAATCTTTCTTGCCTCTTCCAGCTTCTGGTGGCTCCAGGCTTTCCTTGGCTTGTGGCTGCCTCTCCCTAATTTCTGCCCCTGTCTTCTCATGGCGTTCTCTGTGTCTTCTCTTCTCTCCATGTGCCTCTCCTCTGTGTGTCCCTAATAAGGACACTGGTCATTAGATTTAGGGCCCACTCTAAATTCTGGCTGCTCTCAACTCAAGATCCTTAACTTAATTACATCTGCAAACCCCCCTTTTCCAAAGGAGACACATTCACAGGTTTCAGGGGTTAGGATGAGTACCAATCTTTTGGGGGGCCACCATTTAACCCAATACAGGGTCTAATATTATTGAATTCTGAAAATAAAGGAGGAACAAAATTAACCCAAATAGATTTGACTTCTGTAACTCCATTTCTTAAGGGAGAGGCCAAGAATAAGCTCTTAATTATGAATGAACCACCCACTAACAAAAAGACTTGAAGAGCTTCAGACCCTGGAAATGAAAACTGGAAACTTAGGGGTGTAGACTGAGTCTAACTTCTTTGTGAAGATAATAAATTCAATATTTCAAAAACTGACTAAATTATTTTTCAGGGGAGGGGTGATACAATTGCTATCTTCTCATTTTTATGGAATGCCATGTAGGAAAAGGATTAGATGTATTCTGTGAAGCTCTCTGGGGCAGATCCAAAAGTTTCAGGAAGGCACATTTGAACCTAATTAAATCCAAACAATTCCATTAGCAAAGATGTGTACAAATAGAGTGAGTGATGTAAGTTGTGAGTGCTTTGTACAAAAGTCTCTAGAAGGCTGAGCTAGAATATTTTCTAGGCTCCATTGAAGTCTGTATTTTATGATTCTACAATTTTCTTTCCCTACACACAAGTAAAAATTATGTATAGATATTTTTCAAGTCTAAGGACACTGGTTAACAGTGTTTTGTTTAACAATATTGCTCATAAATTCCTGGTAGAAACAGTTGAGTATATGGAATAAGACTAAATGTAAGCTGGAGGAGGGCTCCAGAGTATTTGAAAGGAAGATGCAATAATTATAGAACTCTGACTGACAAGGATTACAAGGGGTTTTTAATATGCACATGTTGTTCTATATATGTCTTTAATGACCATGATCATCTGCTATGAGCTCAGGTAATGAGCCATTTCATTTTTCATAAAAAAAGCATCTTTAAATCTGTTTTCCTTCATTTTTTTGTTATTATACAAGTATTGTTCTTTCCTGAAAACCATTTGATAACAGTGAGTAGGTGATTATTAGACTGATACTATGTTCCACATAACTTCAAAATTATTCCATGAGTCATGGGGATAAGAGATTGGGGGAAGAGAAAGCATATTATAACAAGTAATAGTTTCATATATTTTTTCTCTGCTTGCCAGCACTTTTTACAGATGGGGGTTTGAAGTTGCATAAGATTTAAATGATTTGGAGTAATAAATAATGCCAGGTGCAAATCACGTTCAATTTCTTTTTAAAAATGTTGACACCAACATTTCAAATAACCAAAATATGTTAAAGTTGGAAACAGATCAGAATAGCTGGCTAAGGCAGATACTCCGAAGTAACTGACGAAGCTCCTTATAACCAGAGCTTTTTTGGCATGAGGTTAGAAAGATAGCATAACACAAACTCTAAAATGATCTTCATCACTTATGGCAACTGGCAAGTAACCAGGAAGGGTCAATGATTATGAAAAAGGTTGCAATTTTCAATGTACTAAGGTCCACTGAACTTGGAGGTCTTACTTGGGTAATAATAATAATTGCTCATAATATGTCAGGTGTTATTTCAAATGCTTCCTTTATGGTGTCTTATTTAATTCTCACCTCAAACCAATGAGGGGATTATTTTTCCCAATTTTCAGATGAGAAAGTTGAGTTTCTGAAACTAACTTTTTTAGGGTCATACAGCTAATACATAGGTCAGCCTGGATTCCAACCTAATCAGCCTGTCTCCCTGGGCTCCACTCTTAGCTACTGGGTCATTAAGAGTTCTGTCTTAATTACAGGGTATCCCCTTACTCTGAAACTTCAGCCAATTAGTTTGCCTTAGTGAACTTGATAATTTATACTTTTATCTCATCTGCTGAAAAAGAATTCATATGAATCATGAAACAAAATATTTCATATAAAATATACTTGAGCTTTTTGAAAATGATAGAATAAAATATTTATTCAAAACATTAATTTGTATAACCAATATTAATGGACAACTTGCTACATGCCAGATACTATGAAATGTGCAGGGAGGGAAAGACCTGTCCACTACCCTCAAGATGTATATAGTCCTGTGGTGAGGGTGATAGACATTAAATAAATAAAGGTTTTACATTTTGCTAAATATTGAGGGGGGAGTGCTCATGTAGGCTGAGATTTGATGGTTGAGAAGTAACTAGCCATGAGAAGGGAAGGAAGGGAAGAGCAAGGACATTCTAAGCAAAGAAAACAGAGTGTGCAAAGATCCTGAGGTGGGAAGGAGCTTGGGCTTGCTCACGAAGCTGAAATGTCAGTGAGTCCAGGAAACAGAAAACAAAGGGGAGAATTGGCTAGAGGTGAGGTTTCAGGGGCAGAAAACAGAGAGGACTGAAGGTGCTGGTGTGCTGTTTGTATTATGTTCTAAGTGGCATAAGAAGACACTGGAAGGTTTAAGAAAGGGGAAGTACATGATCCACTTTGTGTTTTAGAAAGTTCACTTTGGTTCCCATGTGAAAAATGGATTTGGACATAGATTTTATATTCTGGGCTGAGATTTTCAAACTTAGGCATCTAAAGCACTTTTCAGGAGCCATTAGAAAAAAAAAAGTTGAAAATTATTTCTATGGGTTGATTTCCTTTTTGTTTAATTCCAAAGGACTCTAGCTGTACTAGATTTTTGTTTTATTTTACCTGTCATAAAGCAATTTTGACAGCTATGTTATTTATTATAATGTATTTGGCCTGCGATTTTAACCTCTTCATGTTGCCATCTCTGTCTACAAATCAGAGATTTATTTCAATGACTACGATTTTCCCTAAGTAAGGTATCATTCTTAAAGTCATTCTGTACCTTTCCAAAAATATAGATACCATGATAACAGAACATCTGTTAGTTTATCGCTTCCTTCACATTTTAACCAGCAGTTTTGTGTCATGTCATTTATAAAACGTGTATAAATAGACTATGTTTGAGGTTTCATTGAAATCCCAGTTGACTGAAATGCTATTTTGAAAACTGTCTTTCATCTAAGACATTCCAATGCATTACAGTCATTTAAATTAGCCTTTAAAATGCACACAGGGTCCAGGGCTCAGAACGTAATCAGGTGAGCCTAAAAGAGGAAGCTTTTCTATCTCTTGCTCTTGTCTTCATCTTTTATATCTTTTAGAGAAGAAGAGGGAACAGGAATGCCATAAATATTTTTCTCTTACTTTCTTCTTTTTGTTTCTGTTCGGCATCTAATATCTGCCTTTCTTTTTTTTTTTTTTTTTAACGGTATGCGGGCCTCTCACTACTGTGGCCTCTCCCATTGCAGAGCACAGGCTCCGCACGCGTAGGCTCAGCGGCCATGGCTCATGGGCCCAGCCGCTCCGCGGCATGTGGGATCTTCCCAGACCGGGGCACGAACCCGTGTCCCCTGCATCGACAGGCGGACTCTCAACCACTGCGCCACCAGGGAAGCCCTGCCTTTCTTTTTAGGAAGACTGTAATTGGGTGTAGTATCAGTGGGATCTGGTGCCCCACTTCTGTTATGGAGCCCGAATGGGAAAATTCCTCTCTCTCCCTACCTCTTGGCAGACAGAACTAAGCATTCTAGAGCTTTGAATGAAGGTGTGGTGAACTGTAGCAATGAGTGTCCAATTGTTGTGTGCAGTGTTAGTATCTTGGCCAGAAAATCCATGCTGCCTAACTTCCAGAATCCCTTTGGGTCTCACACATTGTCCAGAACAAGTCCCTCCAATTTGCAAACTCTGTATTTTTCTAATAATTCCCTTTTCACTCCTGACAGCCAGTTGGTTCTGTTGCTTGCACCAAGAGCCTTACAACCCTTAACCTGCATCTATGGGAAAGCAGCTAATACGGCACCGTGGAAATCTGACTGACCTGCTTTGTGTGGGTCGTATATCTGATTCTCGTCAGAACAGAGAATAAAATTCCACTCCCTCCTTCTCCAACCCTTGAGTACCATGATCGAACAAAATAGATATGTAAATATTTGTTACAAATCTATTTCTAAAATTTCAAAACATTCCAACAGTCTTGAAATCACTGATGAAACAAACCTCTATTACTAAAGTTCAGAAGGAACTATGGTCGCTGTCACCAAACATGTATATTGTTATGTTATATTTCTGTGTCCTGAAGGAACTATCTTATACGAGGGTAGTATTAAGACAGATGACTTTCAGTTCTCGGTCTCCTCTCCATACTTGTGTTATCTTTTAAACAATCTTTCACTATAAACAACAGCAAAATCAAACTATTCAAACTGCCATGGTTTCTGCAAAATTGATTTTTTTTTTCCTTTTTCCTTTGTCTTCTGGGAAACTGAAATACAATTTGGAAACAAATGACAGCTTAGGACTCAATTTTCTGTCTCTAAAAGGAACTTGGAACAACAAATTTTAAAGTTCCGGTTGAGCATTTAGGTTTTGATTTCAAAGGGAGTTCTGAATTTGTCATAATATCTTCTTTTGTAATGAAAACAGGCATTGAATTATACAAAGAGATATGCTAGCATCTTTCATCATCCTCATATATTATACTTTCTGTTCTGTGTTAGTTTTGTTTTCCCAAGAACTCCTGTGTATTTTTCTTTTGTTCTTCTCTTATCATGGGGAAAATTCAGCATACTGCCTACTACTGTTATTTACATCTAAGTTGGATGACGTAAATTCAATAGTTTTTAAACCAGTAAAGAACCAATGAGGACTAGAGAACCAAAGACTGCTGTTTTTTAGAAAGGATTTGACCTTTCCTTCTTCCTGTACTGAAGACTCCATTAATGTTCATTATTGCCAGTGCTTATTTTCCACATGGAGATGGAGACTAAATCTTCATCTACGTGGAAAATTGTTTTGACTACAGGATCTGACTAGATATTTGAGTTACTCAGACAAATGGCCAATTCATTTCAGTAAGTAGTTTGACCAATCTCATTCTCAATTAATTTAGTAAATTCATTTAAAATGATTAACTTCTTCATGTTGATATATTATAGTTTATTTATTTAATCAGAAAACATTTATGGCCTGCCAGGCACTGGGGTAGGCATTAACCTATATGATAACTTCTTTATCATTTAGTATTTTGATAAATTACTCTATTATCTTCAAAGCTAAACTGAGATAATACTATGGTGTTATTCATTTTACATTCAAATTGCATTAATTAAAATTATACTGGATTGATTGGAGTCATGCTCTAGGAGTTGTTAAATTCAAATAAGACTAATCTTATTTTTGAAAAGAATACATTTTTTAATTCATAAAAGAGAAGTGAGTGATTTTTAGGCCAATTTAGGGAAAATCTGGGCAAACACCTCGTTAAGAATTATATTGTGAAACTCATCTTTCAAAACTGTGTTTCCATCAAAACAATCAGTGTTAGCCCACAAGACTTGTTTTTTTTTTAAATAATTTTCATATTCATACCAGGCAGAGATCGTTCTAGAATAAGGAGTCTTTGGTAAGTACAAAATACTAATAAATTACAAGAATATATTATTTACTCAGTGATTATCCTCAAACAATCTTTGCTCTTTATTCTTGATTGAGGGTCAAATGCCATCCTGTGAATCTTTCCTTAATCCCTGTGGTAAGAATTAATTACTCTCTCCATTGTCTTCCCGCAGCATTTTTACACCCTTATTATAGTACTTAACATATCGTATCTTCATTATTTTTTAGCCTGTCTTCCACTTTAGAGTGTTAGTTCTGAGGTAACATTTTATTCACAGTTGTTTTCCCACAGAGACAGTCACAGAGTGGGCAATCAATAAATGTTGTTGGATGAATGAGTACAACATCACCTAAGCAAATATTTTACTGGTTTTCCATTTCCCTATTCTATTTTTGTTGTTGTCATTATTTCCTAATGCTTATCTTTTCCTGTCTTCTCACTGCATTTACTACTTTTTGCCAATGTTCACCTTATTGCCTGCTTACTGTCACTTTCAAAAATTTCCCTGGCTTTCTGGAATTTTCCTGTCTCTATTCCTTATTTTAAATGCTCCACACTAGCTCTTGTATGAGATTGGAAATCTCTTCATGAAGTCACACCACTTACTTTGGAATCTAAAATCTCCATCATCAAAGCATTCCCTGAAATAATGATTATTGAACACAGTTTATTATCTTAAGGGTGTTGGCAACATTTTATACTACTGGAATCCAAAAAGATAGTCTCATGAAGGAATTAAGAATTAAGGTTTTGAACAAAAGCATATTTTAGGAAACTACTGCCTTGTTTAGTAGTAAGATAGAACTATGGTGATACCCCCAAAGATCAGAGATTCTACCACTTAAATTAGTCCAGAGGCTCATTGTTTGGGGCACTCTCAACACATTCGCTTCAAGGTTGCTGGACTTCACATAAGTGGCAGCCCCTGAGTCCTGGGGCCTGGGAGGGAAATGTCCACAGTCTATTGTTAGGTTTTTGCCCCCTTGTTTGGATCAAAACAGGAGAGTGTAGAATGACTGTCATATGACAGAACTTGGATGTTCTGGGAACTCCATAGATTTAAGAGAGAAAACAAATGTATGCATAAGTTATGTTATAAATTGATAATAACTGGACTAACTTAATTAGAAAATGATAGATATTTAGAGGTCTGAACTTTTAAATTTTTACTTTTTCTTTTCTCTCTCTTCCTCTCTCCTTCTTCCCTTTCCTTCCTTCTCAGCTAAAGAGCATGGAGTTGTTCTTTTCAGTTCAGGTTCTGGTATCAGCATTGTCCCACAAGACCCCTCTCTTGTTTTGTTAACATATTTCTTCTCACGTTATTATCCTTCAATTGTTCTCCCCTGTATGGACAATGATTTTAATATATAAAATATACAGTAAATTTTGGCATATATTTTAAATTTACATAAAGTTAATTTCATCATAGATCCCATTTTGGTTTTCACTTTTTTCTACACTATGTTTTCAAGATACATCTTTGTCCTTAGGGCACATCTTAAGAAGCTTAATACTTCTAATCTGAATAATATTCCATAGTACGCATCCACCCCCTTTACCCTGCCCATTTCCCCTCAGTGAGGGATGGCTAGATGCCCTCAAGTCCCCCTGCAATATGCATACTCTGGCATGTACCCTAGTTGAAACTTTCTCTGGAGAGGAAATTCCGGTAGAAGGGTTGCTGGGCGTAGGGTGTTCTTTTCTTTAATATTACTAATAACTGCCACATTGCTCTCCAGAGTAGCTACACTACTCTAGGAAGCACCAGTTGAACTATGGTGGTTTCTGTTTCCCCATATCCTTGTCCATTTTCTAATTTTTTTCAGTCTTTTAAGGTTTAAAGTGGGATCCATTTGTTTTGATTTGCTTTAGTCTCATTACAAATTGAAATTGAGTATTTCTTCGTATAATTATTTAACATTTGTGCTTCCCCCTTTCTTAAATGTGTATTTATCAAGTTTGGGTTTCTTCTCTTTTTCTTATTTTCCTGAAGTATTAGTTCCTCCTAACCCCTACTGTATATCATTCCTTTGTCAGTTTTAGGTGTTGCAAAGTTCTTCTATAGTGTCATTGTTCATTAGCTTTGTCTAGGATGTTTAAGGATATTTTGGATATCCTTTGGATATCTAAGGATATTTTGAACAAATATCCTTAGTTTGGTGCATTCAAACCCATTAATTTATATGCTTTTACTTAAAGATTATGCTTCTTTGCGACAACCTAGAGGGGTGGGATAGGGAGAGTGGGAGGAAGGCTCAAGAGGGAGGGGACATGGGGATATATGTATGCATATGAATGATTCACTTTGTTGTACAACAGAAACTAACACACCATTGTGAAGCAATTATACTCCAATAAAGATGTATTAAAAAAATAAAAAAGATTATGCTTCTGTTTTCTCTTTTAAGACTATTAGTATGGTTGAATGTTGGTAGGCTAGATGCCAAACCTCTCTTCCCAGTTTTGCAGATTTTTTTTAAAAAGTTAACATAGTTATTTACTGATCTGTAATCTGTTATTTTGGTTTTATAATAAACATGTTGTATCCTTCAGAAAAACTCTGGCTAGATTTTAATTGTGATTGCATTGCTTTTACACATTACTTGTGGAGAAAAGACATCTTAATAATATTCAGTCACCCTTTACACAAGCACAGGGTATCTTTTCACTTAGAAACTTAGAATTTTATGATTTTTGATTGAGTTTTGCAATTTTCTTCATGAGGTCTTGTAAATTCTTTAATTCCTCTGTAGTGTAGAGTGTTGGGTGTTATTGAAAATGGTATGCTTTCTATTGGCTGTTTGTAAAAAGTGCCATAGAATTTGTAAGTTTATCTTGCGTTACTCTGACAAGGTATTGCTGGATACTGCTTTTTAAATCTAATCTTATCGTCTCTGGCGTTTTATTGGAGATTTGAATTTATTTATAGTCATTATACTTGCTTCTATATTGAGATTTTTAAAATTCTATCTTATTTTATATTTTCTCTTTACTGTACACATTTTTGTTTTTCATTCTTTCCTGTTTTGCATTAGATAAACCAAATTTTTCACTGATTAAAATGCAATATACATATTTATTTCTCTTTGTCCATTGTCACTAACATTTTAAGGCACACGTAAGGTTAATTTTTCTTGCCAATTTCATGAATTTACCAATATCTATATATTCCTTCACACAGGATAAATATTTTATACCTTTCACCTCTCCAACTTTTGGTTCTGCTACTGTATTGGTAGCATATAAGTTCCAGAATGTTAGTTTTGTGTTGAAATGGATTTCCTTTTCCTCTTTTTTTTGAGTTCTATTTTTTTTCTTGCTTGCTTTTTCTTTTTAATTTTGGTTCTTGCTATTCCATACCACAATAACATTGCTAAGTTACTTGTTCACCAATTCTTTTCATATTTCTAGTAATATTCTACTTTTTATTGTAGCACTTCCTCAAAGAGTATTTTTAGAGGTTCACTGTTACACAAAACCTCTGATACCTTGAATGCATGAGAATGTCTTAATTTCACTTTTACATTTAAATGACAGTCTAGGAAGATATATTCTAAAATCAGAGTTCTTTTTCTTCTATATTTTGAAAATATTCCTCCATTGTCTTATTTCCAGCAGTTTTGTTGGGGAGTCAGATGTCAATCTGATTAACATTCTTTTCTTGATGAGTGATCTGCTCTTTCTCTTTGGAAGCTTTTAGAAATTTTTCTTTGTCTTTGATAATCCTGAATTTCACTATAATGAGTCAGAAACAGGATATTTGTTATCTATTATTTTTTGTCATCCTAAGAATCCATTCAATCTTTTTTAAACTTTAGTTTTTTCCCTTCTTCTCTGGAAACTCCTATTTTCCAAATATTAGAACTTTCTGTCTCTGGTGGAATTTTTGAACCCCATCTTCCAGGAGCTTACTATTTCGATATTTGCCAATAAAAATTCTGCTATCTATGGCTTTCATTGTGTTTTCCTTCTTCAAGTGTACATATTATTTAGCTTCAAAATAAAAATTACATGTATACACAGTTAAGTAGAATTCAATAGCACCACAGATTCTGTTATGAAAAACAGTAGTCCCCAAGCCTTCTTTCTTCCTTCCTGGAAACTTTCACACTCAATTCTTAACTGATTATTTGTACTTATCTCTATATTTCTAAATAAAATGTGTCAGCTTTTATTTTGAGTTTTAGGCATTGTCTATTGACTTGACAATTTGGAAGAAAAAAGTTTACTGCTCTTTTACCCTTCTGTCCCATAACCCTTCCCTCTTCAACACACATTTTCTATCCCCCCTCCCATCAATGTGGTTAGAGAGTAATTTTGGTTATAAAATATGCATTATTTACATTATTGCATCTTTAAAAGCTGGACCATGTAATATATTATGATTACATTTGCTGCATAACAACTGTATTTTCTATGAGATTAATAACTGTATTTATTTTATTTATTTAATTTTCCATGTCTTGTCAATAACCAGCTATCTGGGGGCATCCCTCAGCCCAGTCCAGTTGACACATAATACTAACCATCACAGGTACTAAAGCCTTCAACAATCCTTATTTCTCTACTTTGCTAAGACCTGCTAAGTTTCAACATAGACCCCAAATGGTCTGTGGATCACCACTAAGTGAGCTCACCTACTTTTAAGGCTTTCACTAATTTCTATAAATTAGCAACTATTGAATCTTTATCTTTAGCCCGGCCCTGTTTCTTAAATTTAAGACTCACATCCAGCAAGCCACCTACCGATAGTTACATTCTCTAAGTATCTCAAACCGACGTCTTCCCCATCAGAGCTATCCTTTTTTATTTTCCATGGCAACAGGCCATGGGACATGCCTATTGTCACCTGTGACTTGTGAAAGGCAGCCTAGATTAGTGGTTAGAAATATGGATTCATGAGCCAGATTGCCTGGGTGGAGTTCCAGTATTAACACTTAATAGTTCTGTGACCTTGGGGGAGTTACTTGACCTCTCATTCACAAATAGGGATAAAACAGCAGTAGGGTTGTTATGGAGGATTCAATGAATTAATAAGTGCTTATAATGGAGCCTAGCATGTATTAAATATAAATAAATGAATAACCAAATAAACAAACCCATGTTAGAACCTTGAAAGCAACTGTTTGTGTGTTCTTCAACTTTAAACTCTCACTCATCGATTATATAACCCAGCTATTGATAACTACCAATAACTATCAATTTTGTCTTCTATTTATCTGTTAAAGAACTTTCAAGACTACAAACTCCCTAAAGACAATGACCGTGTGTGTTTACTTGTGAGTTACTTCTAGTTCTTTGAATACCCACTACCAGGCATACATAGTGAGTGTTCAATATAATTTTGTTGAATGGTTTAATGAGTTATACATACCATATTGTATTATAATTTTTCTGATAATATAGATCCCCCACTAGATTGAATTTCTTAAATACTAGTACCTTCCTATATCACAGTGCCTGGGATATATTAGATATAATAATAATAAATATCTGTTACATGAATGATTGAATGAAGCATTTGGATAGGAGAAGGATTCAAGCCTAATAAGTTAGATGTCATAGTGGCACTGTTGCTCTGAGAAACACTTAAACTGTTGATGTTAATAAGGTAGAACTTAATGTTATGTTGGCTTTACTTGGTGCCAGTTTTTTAAAAAATAACAAGCATTTTACTCAGACAGACCGTTGAACGTAACTAAGACTTCTCAGGCACACTAAAGTAAAGCCAATTACCCTGACAACTAGGGGTACTTTCTGTTTGCTAGGCATTAATTCCCAGAGCTGTGGATGTATTTTTAGTAACAATTCAGATGGTAACACTTCTGGATCCTTCCATATAACCTGAAGAACCCTTCTCCAAAAATAAAATGTTATAATATTCCTTATTCCTGACCAAGAGGATCCACACTGTTATAATATTTATACTGTTATGTTGACTTATAACATTAAAGTACTAATGAGGAATAAAGTAAGACTATAAACTTTCTACGTGATTAAAATATTGTATTACTGAATATAATAGATAAATACCTTGTTCTCGATAATGTACATGCTTGAGTGTATCTAAATATTATTATAACTTATAAGTAAGTGACTGGTAATTGGAGTATCTATAAAGTAAAAGAAATATTTTTATTTTAAATCTTAATTAACTCTGTGCTATATGATGAGCAAAACACATATAGCATGTGCATTGTTCCAACAAAACAACAACAGACTTATCTGCTTTACAGAGAGAAGCCAAATAAATGGAGCAGAGTAACTGACACGAATGTTGACAATCATATTGGGATAATGCAGATAACAGATATACTGATTTACTCGTTATCTAACACATAAAATCACTCTAGGTTAGTAGTCACAGCAAACTATTTTATTTGTATTTTCCGTCACATTACCCAAGAAAAATTATACTTAACATTGCCAAGGATTAGCATTCCAAATCCGTCACCAAGTATTTCTTAAATGTTTTAATTTTATGAAAATATTCCAGATGATATAAAGCTGGGCACCTCCTTTTGCTATGTTCATTACAGTTGTATGAAATAGGTGACTATTTTTACATTGCAGCATTTCCATACCATTTGCAATGCCATATTTTAAGTCCTTTTAAAAAGTCCAAGAAATTGTTATTTCTCTGCAGAAAATGATGATCCAGAATAAAAAATCATGCATTAAACAGTTAAAAAAAAACGCTACTTAATTTAATAAATTTATTTATTGCTCACTCACTCTGTGCCAGGAAATCTCTGAGGAGATAAAAAATGGACAAATATCAGCTGAAAACACACACAATCACACACAGGGGTGTCTAATCTCTTGGTGCCATAAAAGAGGTTCAGTGGTGGTGGGAGCATTTTTAGAGAAAGGGGTGACAACTTTTAGTTTATAAGGAGAGAAATACCTCAGAGAGAAAGAACCAGGTGAAGAATGGACAAACACGTGACAGGTAGAGATGATGGGGAATTAGGGTCCTAGTGGAGGAGGTTCCACTGGGTAAAGCACAGAGGCAGGAACTATAAGCATGTAATATGGAAAAACAAATCTGACTCCATATTGGATCTGTTTCTTGTACTTTAACCTTTGTACTCTCTTGCTTCTGCTACAGGTTAAGAAAGTGACTATAGTCTGAAATATACAGGATAGCCTGTTCTCAAGGCTCTGACTTTTAAAGGTATAACACTTTCCCATTTGTACAGAGATAAAGTTGCAGAACAGAGAATAACGGTCGTCTTGCTGGAGGTTTACAGGAATACTGTGATCTTACCTACCCTGACAGCTGCAAGAACAAAGCCTTCTGACACCAAAAGGTTAGCAACAACCAACTACACCCTTCCGCTTTTAATATAAAAGAAGCCTGAATTCTAACTCGGGTAAGAAGGTTCTTTGGGACCCTAGCCCACCATCTTCTCTTTCTGCTGGCTTTCTGAATAAAGTTGCTATTCCTTGCCCCAATACCTCGTCTCTCGATTTACTGGCCTGTCGTTCGGTGAGCCAGTACAAGCTTGGACTCGGTAACAAGATCCGTAGCTCAGTTGGGGTGGACAATAAGGGCTGGATGTATGGGAAAGCAGTGGTAGGTAAGCCCGATTCATATTACTGACAGTCTTAAAGATCAGCCTAAGGAGTTTGCAACTGGATGACAAGCAAGGAGGAGATGTTATAAGTTAGAATATGTTTGAGTTCAAATATTTATTCAATGCTTGGGCATTGTACTAAGTTTTTCAAAAGACAATTTTTTAGAGAAGTTTTAGGTTCACAGCAAAACTGAGAAAGGTATACATATACCCCATATTGTCTCTGCCTCCCCCCACACACACAATGCACAGCCTCCCTCATTATCAGCATCCCCCACCAGAATGGTACATTTGTTACAACTGATGAAACTACCTTGACACATCATAATTACCCTAAGTCTGTACTTTATATTACAGTTCACTCTGGGTGTTGTACATTCTATGTGTTTAAACAAATGTATCATGACATGTATCTACCATTATAGAATCTCACAGAGTATTTTCACTGCCATAAAATCTTCTGTGCTCCACATTTTCCCCCTAACCTCTAGCAACCACTGATCTTTTTACTGTTTCCATAGTTTTACCATTTCCAGAATGTCATATAGTTGGAATTACACAGTATATAGCCTTTTCAGATTAGCTTCTTTCACTTAGTAGTATGCACTAAAGATTCCTCCATGTCTTTCATGACTTGATGCTCACTTCCTTTGAGTGTGGAATAATATTCCATTGTCTGGATGTACCATAGTTTATTTATCCATCCACCTACTGAAGGACATCTTAGTTGTTTCCAAGTTTTGGCAATTATGAATAAAGCTGCCGTAAGCATCTGTGTGTAGGTTTTTAAAATTTATTTATTTATTTATTTATTTATGGCTGCACTGGGTCTTCACTGCTGCACACAGGCTTTCTCTAGTTGTGGCAAGCGGGAGCTACTCTTCGCTGTGGCGCGCAGGCTTCTCATTGTGGTGGCTTCTCTTGCTGTGGAGCACGGGCTTTAGGCACACGGGCTCAGTAGTTGTGGTGCACGGGCTTAGTTATTCCGCAGCATGTGGCATCTTCCCAGACCAGGGCTCGAACCCATGTTCCCTGCATTGGCAGGCGGATTCTTAACCACTGCGCCACCAGGGAAGTCCTGTGTGTAGGTTTTTGTGTGCACACACATTTTCTTCTCCTTTAGATATATACCAGAAAATGTGGGAGCTGGATCCTATGGCAAGAGTATGTTTAGTTTTATAGGAAACTGACAAACTGTCTTCCAAAATGGCTGTACCATTTTGCATTTCCACCAACAATGCATGACATGTCTGGCTCCACATCTTCTCCAGCATTTGCTGTTTTCAGTGTTCCAGATTTTGGCCATTCTAATAGGTGTGTAGTGGTATCTCATTGTTGTTTTAATTCGCATTTCCCTGATGACATTTGATGTGGAACATCTTTTCACATGCTTATTTGCCACCTGTATTTCTTCTTTGATGAGGTGTCTGTTAAGGTCTTTGGCCCATTTTTTAATTGGGTCATTTGCTTTCTTATTGTCAAGTTTTAAGAGTTCTTTGTGTATTTTGACTAACAGTCCTTTATCAGATAGGTTTTTTGCAAATATTTTCTCCCAGTCTGTGGCTTGTCTTCTCACTATCTTGACAGAGTCCTTCATAGAATAGAATTTTTTTATTTTAACGAAGTCCAGCTTATCAATTATTTCTTTTATAGATCATGTCTTTGGTGTTGTATCTAAAAAGGCATTGCCATACCCAAAGTTATCTAGGTTTTCTCCTATGTTATCTTCTAGGAGTTTTATAGTTTTATATCTATAATCATGAAGGGTATTGGTCTACACGTTTTGTTTTTGTTTTTGTTGTACTCTCTTTAGCTGGTTTTGGTATCAGGTTAGATAAGATTCAAAAAATGAGTTAGGAAATATTTCCTTCTCTTCTATTTTTTGGAAGAGATTGTGTCGAATTGGTGTTACTTCTTTAAATGTTTGGTAGAATTTCTCGGCAAAACTATCTGGGCATGGGAATTTCTTTTTGGGGGGCTTATAAAACTATAAATTCAATTTCCTTAATAGTTACATGGCTATTCAGACAATCTGCTGTATATTGGATGAGTTGTAGCTGTTTGTGTTATTTAAGGAGTTGGTCAATTTTGTCTAAGTGGTCAAATGTATGTGTCGAGACTTGTTTGCAGTATTTCTTTATTATTTTTTTGGTATCTGGGGGGTCCACAGTGATATTGCCTATTTCATTCCAGATGTTTGTAATTTCAGTCTTCTCTCTGTCTCTTTCTCTCTCTTTCTCTTTTGACAGTCTTGCTAGAGATTTGTCAACTTTATTGAACTTTTCAAAAACCTGCTCTCTATTTCTCTACTATTTTTCTGTTTGCAAAGAATGCTTTTTAAATTATTGTTTAACCATTTCACACTAATTCAAAATGTACAAACAAGAATAGTATCATGAACACCTGTATATCCATCATCTACATTTAACTAATGTCAATGTTTGGCCAGATTTGCTGATCTTCTACATTTAATCAAATGTTCAGGTAAGGTTTTAGTCCACTCTAATCAAATTCACTCCCTCCTCCTTCAGAAATATATACAATTTTCTTAAGATATATATCCTTCCTATCCATGTTTTCAACAATTTTACAATTTGTGTAATATAATAATTTGTGTAAATGTTTACAGATAGTATGTTGTGTTAGTTTTTGTGTTTTAAAACTTTATATGAAAAGCCTTCTCCATATATCTTTTGACGGAGGCATGGATAAAGAAAAACACTTGTATATTATAAGAAAAACTCTACCAAAATGATATAAAATAGCAACTGATATTTGGCCTTCATTTTGGAGATACAGAAGGGTAGGATGGGGACCAAGGTGAACGTGAAAGCATGTGTTCTCTCTAAAAGGGAGCCACTTCCAAGTTTCAGCCTGCTGTTGCCTACTGTAGGGGAGGAATTACAAACCTTTTTCTTTCATTTTTGTTAAAGAGTCTGAAAACTCTTCCTTGAAGAACCTTAAAATTTTGAAAAATTTTACTTAAAAATAATTTTTCTGAGTTGTAGTCATGTTTATGCATTTACTTCCAAATCATTAACTTTATTGCTCAATAGTATTCCTTGGTATCAACATACAATTTGTTTATTAATTTTCCTATTGATGGATGTCAAAGTTGTTTCTAAGTTTTAAATATTATGAATAATACCTAAACAATTATCCTTACTTATTTCTCCTTATGTGCATAAGAGAGAGTTTCCACATAATGAGAGAGCTCTATATCCCTAGAAGTAGAATTATTGGATTACAATGTATGTACGTCTTCACATTTATTAGAAACTTTAAAATTGCTCCCCAAAGTGATTTTAACTAATTTACATTTCCAAAGCAGTATAGCAGAGTTCACTCTCTTCCTTAACCTTTGACAAAACTTGGTATTGTAAAGCTTCTTAAATGTTGCCAATTTCATGGTTATAAAATGGTATTTCATTGTATTAATGTGCATTTTGTTGACTACTGGTGAGGCTGAGCATCTTTTTGTATATTTACAGGCCATTCAGTCATTTGCTGTTAACTTACTGATTTGGAAGAACTTTTTATGGATTCCAGGCACTTGACTTTATCAAAAGTCACATTTTAATACCTTCTCCCATACTGCAGGTTGTCTTACAATATATCCCCGTAATGTGGCTTACTTTTATTAAAATTTGAATAGAGATAAATGTGCAAATATTTTCTGTTATGGTCATGGTCTTCCTGTCTTTAGAAATTCTTTCTTATCTTGATGTCTTCTAAAAGTTTTAGCTTTCGCTGCACAAGAGTTTAGTTTTAATGCACTGGCAATTTATTTTTGATATGCTCTAAGATGAGTACCTATTTTTTTTTCTCCTGTATGATGGTCAGTTATTAACTTGGTCATGTGCCGAACTTCTGCACATGCATGTGCCTTTCTGGGCTTTCTTCTTGCTCATTAGATTATTTGTCCATCTTTGCCCTGATAAATAATACATGCTGTTTTCTTTATTATACTTTTATTATAGGTTTGATGTCTGGCAAAGCAAGTTTTCTCTTTTCATTTTCCACAAAATTGTTTGGCCAATTCTTGGAACTTTAGTCTTTCATATGAATTTTAGACTCAATTTACCTGGTTGCATATAGAATTCTGTGGGATTTTTATTTTATTGCATTACATTTCTATATGAGTTAGTGTAGAATTAACGTAATTTCAGCATGGATTCACCCCATTAGTGAACTTAGTACATCTTGACATTTAGTCAGATCTTCTTTTATGTCCTTCAACAATGGGTGCAATTTTCTCAACAAAAGTCTTGCTCATCTTCTGGTAGGTTCCTTTTGATTGTTGTTACTATTATTTTCTAATTAATTTCTACTTGTGTACTGGAAAGCTATTAATTTTTGAAAGTTGGTCTTGCATCCAAGAACATTATTGTCCTCTCTTATTAATAAAAGTTTATGCACACCTTTTGATTTTTTTCTTCATTCAATCATGTTGCCTGAACACAAAATTTTTGCCTCTTTTATTTTTTTTACACTTTTTATCTCCTTATATTGTCTTATTGTAAGAACCTCTGGTACAATACATATTGTACTGGACCTAACAGTCATAGTTGTCTTCCTCTTGACTTTGATAGGACTGCTTCTAAAATTTTACTGTTTGCTATGGAGTTTACTATAGGTTTTTGCTAAATATACTTTATAAGGTTAGGGCAATTTTCTTCTATTTCTTGTTTTCTTGATTTTATTTTTAAAATCATAGTTGAATATCTATTATATCAAATCCTTTTTTCTGCATCTTATGAAATGCTAACACAATTCTTCTCCTTGATCCGTTAATGCAGTTAATTCCATTGATAAATCTTCTGATAGCTAACCATTCTTTCATGCCAGCAGCACTTTGTTTTGTTTTAAATACACGGTTGGAAATTAGAGTGCTTTTAACTCAAGATTATGTGCATTTCATGTGTTCTACAAGAGATATAATCATTTTCTCAGGCTCAGAACTTTTTGATTGCTGTAATTAGGCAAGATTATGAAACTTTCACTGTTACATCAGTGATTTGAATGAAAGTGGTTTTATTTAAATCAATATAATTTAATGAAAAACACATATTTTAGTTTTAGTTTAGGTTAAATGTTTCCCCTATTGCTAATATTTGGTTTTAAATTACTCAATTAGGCTCTTTTTATATAGGAGATTGCATTAAACACACATACACATACACAATATTTAAATATAATTTCTTGTAATTTTACGATCTATCTTGTCTGCTACAATAACATCAGAATCTCTAGCTCAAGACTCAAGTTAACTCTTTCTTCACATATAATGTTGGGTTATCTAGATCCTGGGAGAAGCAGGATATCAGTAATATTCCTCTCTTCTCATGTCTTTCTCAATAAAATGGCACAGAGGTTTCCTTTGACTGCTTGAAAACTGAAAACATATAAACAGTTTTCCAGAGTTTACGAAGCTGCATTAATTTTAGTGCAAATCCCTGTTATTAAAATTCTAAATAATGTTTATAAATCTTTATAAAGGGAGGTTTCCTTCAGGATTCTGTAGCATTTCTAAATACATTCTTTCTATTAAGTTGAACAAAAATATAATTTGATCTACAGAAAGATTAAAACACAGGATTAATATTAAGAAGTGATCAATGTCATGTAAAATCCCTAAGTGTAAAATAGTAGATATTCCATTTTACCCTTATTTTACAGTATCAGAAAGTATTTGAATTAAATTACTTTAAAGCAAGCATTATTACTATCAGTACGAATCATCAGCCTATGATTAGAATGAATAGGAAAAAAGATGCCTGGAACCATCACTGATTTCAACTTTTATTCTTGCTGAATTATATGAGTAATGACTACTGAATTTGGCCCAAGAAATGGAAATCATAGATGTATTAAAGAAAATTAGTAAATAGTTTTGCAGTCTGCAAAACAAAGCATCATGAGATAAAATTATCCATATTCTGATTTTTATTGGGCTTTGGTCAAGAGTAGTGAATTGTGAATTGATAAAATACCATTTATTTTCTAATATCATTAATATTCTAAATAATTCTCACTCAAAATCAAAACCATTTTAAGAAATCTTAGGGATGAATAAAGCACATTCTATGCATCTTAATCTAAAGATAAGTAGAGAATGTTTTACGTACTTAAAACATAGGTAAATGTGAAGCATACTGAAATTCTCTGCTCCGTGAATTAAGGGTGTTGAGCTTGCTCTCTTGTATGATATCTGTCCGATCTAATATTGCTTAAGCTCTGGATAAGATCGAATTTATCTTTAATATTTGAAAAGAGGAAGAAGTACGACCGACATGACAGAAATCTAGAACAGCGCTGTCAACTAGAATTTTCTGCAGTGATGGAAATGTTCTATATCTGCCCTGTCCAATACAAGAGCCACCAATGACATGAAAATATTGAGCACTAGAAATGTGGTAGTAGTATAATAAAGGACTGCATTTTACAATAAAGTAGTATAATAAAGGACTGCATTTTACATTTTAATTAATTTTAATTAACTTAATCTTATGTACAAATATTACATGTTGACTAGGGTTTAGTATTTTGGACAGTGCAGGCCAAGAATCTTAGGTTTTCCAAATTTGTTATTAAAGCCATAATCTGTTTTTATAATTTCAACATAACTCTTGCTTCTATAAAATGGGTATCAAACTTGAAGTTCAAATATTATCTATTATTAAAACTTACCAAGTAAACTTTTCACATATATGGATTAACTTCACCTTTTAACTAGCATCTGGTCCCAAACTAGAAAGATTCTGGACAGAGCAAATGATGAAGATTTTTATTCTACATAGAAAAAGCTGGGAAACAACTAGTGTATTTGAAGGATATATTTCTACTAGTTTCCATGCCAACAGAATTTTGATTATTGTGATATTTGACGGTAATTAAAATAATGAAACAAATATGGAATACCCATTCTAAAAGCATTTTTATTTTCTGGTAATGTGAAAAATCCCCAACTAGGATTGGTTGTTGATAACTTCCTTTAAGTAAAATTTTCACCAGGCCAACATATAAGAGAACTCAGAAGACCAGAACTATAACTTTATATTTAAAACATATTAATTTCTTTTTAATTTGGACTCTTCACTGAGCTCCGTATTTTCAAGGGAATTAAACTGTCCTATAAAATTACACAGCTATGTATTACATTAACATTTTAAGAGCTAGAAATAATAAGAAACCACAATTTTACCGTGCAAATGACTAGTTATAAAATCTTTTATGTAAATCTCTTCATTGCTTAGTATTTAAATTATAAATTAAAAATTGATGAAACATTATTGCACATACTCTATATGGAGGGTAAAAGAGAACAAGAAATAATTTTCTCAGACCCCAAACTCAAAAGCTAGATTCTACATTTTATCTTTTCAAAAGTATTTCTATAAATATTTTTATCCCAGAATAAGAAATAGTATATAATTACATAATTTATTATGTTTAGCAGTTTTTTTGCAACTGAATTTCAGACATTAAGTATTGTCTAGACTTTCTCTAATATTTCTTAATATTATGTACATATATATACACACACATAATTACATATATAATTAAGACCAACATAGAATCCCTTTATTAATATTGCTTAAATGACATCATTAGTCATTTCATGCGCACACATATACACACATACACATGGCTAAAATATTTTGGAATGCCAAAATATAATTTTCAAAAATTTAAAAACATGACTCATACAAATATAAAATGAACACATGTCAAAGATTTTTTAACCCATTAAAGAGTAAAACAGCAGAACAGTAAGCTGATTGAGTGGTGAATTTTATGAACAGCAGTTTACATCATCAGTAAGGAAAGGAGCTCTGAAGTAAGTGAAACAAGTTGGATAAGTTAGAGACAAAACTGATTAATGTCCTATAGAACAATAAAACATAATATTTGTGGCTACCTTTTCTACTGTAAAGAAGTGATTTGCATCTCGGACAAAAATATACAATTTCACGTTAACTTACAAAGCTGGGCCTTAATCAATAATAAATAGTAAGTGCAACAAAAGTACATCCCCTACAGCAGGGGTCCCCAACCTCCAGGCTGCAAGGTTAGGAACTGGGCCGCACAGCAGGAGGTGAGCGGCAGGTGGATGAGCGAGTGAAGCTTCATCTGCCCCTCCCCATCACTCCCCAATGCTCCCATTACCGCCTGAACCATTCCCCCCCACCCCCCATCTATGGAAAAACTGTCTTACACAAAAGCAGTCCCTGGTGCCAAAAAGGTTGGGGAGCACTGCCCTACAGAATTAAATAGTCCTTGGATGCCATTGAAAGGACATGCAGCCATTCTTTTTCTTATTCTCAAGTTTTGGATACTTTTTTGTTTTTTAACAGAAAGGAAGTACTACATTTTAGAATTTTTTTTTAAGTAGAACACTTTATTATAATAAAAAGCAATAGATTATTTCTTTGGGAGCTCTTGGGAGATAAATAAGTTCATTTTGTAATTTATGAGGTAAGTTTTTACTGAAGCTGATAACCTTGGAAAACAGAATTCTTTATATTTCAATATCATAAAAGAAAGAATTCGGGAATCCTTTCATTTATAAGTGTTGATAAAACTAGCAGTCAAGTCTGTATACACGATAATGTAGAACACGATCCTTCCAGTTTTCTGCCAGTGATACAAATACCATTGTAAAGACACTTTGCTGCCATGTATCAGACTAAGACTCTCTAAAAACTAAAAAGATTATTTGGCAAATTTCAATTTCTTGGGTGCAAAATTTAAAACTGGAATATACCCATAATATTAGAAGCACCAACCTCCCTCTCTTCCTTTCTCCCTCCCTCGCTCCTTCTTCTTTCCTTTCTTTTTCTTCCTTCATTCCTTCCTTCTTCCCTCCCTCCCTCCCTTCCTGAACACTCCCACTACAGAAATTTTTGGTACTGTGGTGAAAGAGCACAGGTATCTAACTCCCTTGCACCTCCTCTTCTATCCAGCAATCCCAGGGAAATGTCCAATAGAATAATAAAAACAAAGAAACAAGCAAAGAAAAAAGTGGGGAAACCTGGGTATTAGTTTCCATTGCTGCTGTAACAAATTAGCACAAACTTAAGTGGCTTAAAATAACATAAACTTAATTATCCACAGTTCTGCAAATCAGAAATCTAATACAGGTTTCACTGAGCTAAAATCAAGATGTTGGCAGGGCTGCATTTCTTCCTGGAGACTCTGAGAGAATTCAATTCCTTGCCTTTCTCTGACTTTTCTGATTAAAGCACCTTTCCTTTCTACTGACACTTGCCTCTTGAATTATTGGCTTTTGAGCAGTGAGCAGCCAAACCTGAGTTCTGTAACAACAGCTTCTTTACTTTTAAGCACCCATGTGATTAAATTGGAGCCACCTAGATAATCCAGGCTAATTTCCCAATCTCAAAGTTCCAAACTTAATCAGATCTTCAAAGTGTCTTTTGCCATGCAAGGTAACATACTCACAGGTTCCTGGTACCTGAACACCTTTGAGGGACCATTATTCTGCCAACCATGACCTACATCCATGCTGAAAAGATTGAAGGTTACTATCTTCAGACCCTAAACTTCAGGGACTTTCTGCCAGAGCTATGCAGGGGCACCCAGATTAAAGAGGTTAAGTTCTCCTTCTTGTGAAAATGTGGGGGTGCTTGGGAAATAATTTGAGGAAACCCGAACAGCCCATAATTTGGTGAGGGGAGGGCAAAGTCATCGAGCAGAGGTCACGACAAGCAAGTCAGCAAACAAATGAAAAACACAATGGCAGGTGTTTCTCCAAGAAGAAACCCTGCACAGGCTGAGTTTCTTTCTGAAGTGGGAAGTTGAAGGAACAGAAAACCCCCAGGAAGGGTTTTTCCCATATTGGATGGTGGCACAAAGTTCTCTCATGAATTTTTCCAGAGATGCAATGCAATTCCATTTAAAGTAATGAGGGATGTATCTGCAATATTAGATATTAAAACATATTGTAAACTTAAAAGAGTGAAAACAAGACATGGAAGGAGGCGAGAATAGTCAGAAGGCCGACAAGAATTCGGCATAAGAAAAATGGTATGTTTAAAAAAAACTGTGCTAACACTATTAAGATTTGGGCCTATTTCAATTTTCTTCCTTTATGATTGTTTCTCCTTTCTATATTTTTAAGAATAAATCTGAATTATAATGTAACATATATAGCATACTTTATCAAAGTGCAAAATCACATGGCAACCATATCTACACACGTCACAAACATACATACACAAATGTTACACTTTGATTAAAGAATTTAAGTAGGGTTTTCTTAGATGTCACTTGTCAAATTTAAAGAATATTGAGGTATGTATAACATAAAAAAGGCAAGAAACAAAGCCTCCCATGGCTCAGAAGATTGGATTGTAGAAAGATTACCATATACTGCCCAACATTTTAGGTTTCTCTGTTTTTCATCAAAGCAGATCTGGCAGAGAAACACATGTTTTCAGTTTTGCTCTGTGAAAAGATAATCTTCATTTTGGTATTCATTATGCACGATGTATGCAAAATGCAATGAGCCAACTGACTCACACTTTGGTGTCATGCAAATAAAACCTAAACACAAGAAAGTGTAACATCTAGTAAAATGTGCATAAAACCACAAAGGCTAAGATAAGAAAATGGAGAGCTAAGGAATGCAATTAGCACATTCACTGAGGGCAACTAGTGGGATTTGGAGATGAGCCTTACAAATATGAATTTATGCTTTTGGCTAGGAATGTCACATTTATAGGCAAATATAGGCTCACATTTGCAGAGCAGTTTCTGTACTTGATTAAAAAAATGAAAGTGAAAGCTCCTATGAAAATAGGTGGATGGCCGGTGTATAAGTTTGTCAAAATGTGATCCCCAAAAAGTAGAGCATGTGCTTCATGATTTTTGATATTTCAAATAGTGCTTAGGATCTTTTCTAATACTTGAGAAAATATTATTCAATCATTCAACGTTTAATAATTTAGGTAAGAATCATGCTTTCTTCATAAAAATATAGAGATTGATTGTTTTTTTCCCCAGAATAGTAGATGATTGAATATATGTGTGTGATATACACATGGTTATTTATGGATTGATCATTTTTGTCACTTGGATGGGTAGGCATCTTTTAATCAATGGTAGTGTGTAGGCATGCAAAATCAGTTTGACTATTTTGTCTAAGTGACAAATTAGAATTGATTATGAAACCCACAGACCTCAGATATTTAGATTACTAATGCTAGCAGACTATTAGGTAGTCAATTATTCCAAGCAGTTAAATTGGCTTGGGTTGCTGAGACATAACCAGGAACTAGTATGACAATGAAGATTACTATTTCGGAGCTCAGACTCAAGGGTGGTAGAGTAGTGGGAACATGGAAAATGCCAGGGTAGCAAGAGTGCACTGGTTTTCTCAAGGATAAGAAAGTCGCTGGAAGGAAAAGGATGGAAGATAATTTTTTCTAAAGTCATGCCTATATGCAAAAAAGTCAGTCTATTTCAGCAGGTCTTGAACTTTTTGGATTTGTTTCACTACTTAGAGTGATTACCACATGATCACATTCACAGTGTAACAACATTTCCCAGTCTATAAATGCAGCTATAGTCATCCCAGGATTCAAGAGGTTGACCTATAGCACTGAGTCTCTGCTTGAGAATAACTGATAATTGCAGATAAATGCTTTCTTAAAACCCCAAGTGACAAAAATCTGGAATTTACTAAGGAACCCCCCATGTTACTTTGAAGCCAGTTTGAAAACACACTGACCAGCTTTTATTTCTTCCCCTCCCCTCAGAAAGTCCTAACCTGCTCCAGAGCAAAGTATAGAACTTCTTTGTTCCATATTCCATCTGACAGACATCTCAGGGACCATATGCATCCTTAGCTGTAACCAAACATATTATACCTTTTACACATTGCTGAAAATTTGGCAGCACACTCAGGAAACATTTGTGGTACATCCCCAAATGCCCCAGCATGCCAGTGGAGGGCAACTTACTCATTTGATCATTTCAGTCACATAAGAGGCAAACAAATATGTTTGACAAATAGGACCTGAAATGTAGTTAAGAAAGAAAGAAAGAAAGAAAGAAAGAAAGAAAAGAAAGAAAGGAAAGAAAGAAAGAAAAGAAAGAAAGAAAGAAAAGAAAGAAAGAAAGAAAGAAAGAAAGAAAAGAAAGAAGGAAAAGAAAGAAAGAAAGAAAAAGAAAGAAAGAAAGAAAGAAAAGAAGGAAAAGAAAGAAAGAAAAAGAAAGAAAGAAAGAAAGGAAAGGAAGGAAGGAAGGAAGGAAGGAAGGAAAGAAAGAAAGAAAGAAAGAAAGAACAAGTAACTGCTAGCTGACACAGGTTTGGAGGAGGAAAAGGCATTGGTGGGGGCAATAATGAAACACAATTTTGAGTCTGAAATGCTCCCATAGAGTTCTCTATGCTGCAATTTCTTTTAATTGACACTGGAGCATATCCAAGTGTTTGTTGTCGATGTGTTTTTATACAGTAGAAGGGTGCAATCTGTGAGCTACGAGAGGATCGTGACAGCTGGTAATTTATTTCCAGCTTATTAATATTTTCCAAGTATATCTTTGAAAATTATTTGTTTAGGAGGAACTGAGTAGTTAGATAAAATTCCCTATTTAGAGCTTTGTACTCAATATGAGTTTGAGTTCTAGTTCTACAAGGGACTAGCTGTGTACCCTTGGGCATGATACTTAGAATCTAGGCCGTAGCTTTCATTTTTGTAAGATGTGGTTAATTAAGACCTACCTTACAGGGATACTGAGAAAATTAAGGAAAATCATACATGGAAAGGACTCAGCACAGTACCTGCAAATAATAAACGCTCAACAAATGTAACCTGCTATTATTATTCAGCCTAGTTTGACTACATTCAGATATTTAAATGCTCATGAGGTAAAGAAAATATAAATATCATTCTGACATCATATGATGACCAAATTCAGGATGTCACAGGTCCCAAGAAGGTTATATTAACAGAGTAATGATGAGCAACTATTAGGACACAGTTTGAGAAAGAAAAACACATAAATAAAAATTATTTTGTATAAAAGACATCTATCATTTAATCTAGGATTTATGAGAGCCCAGGCACATACATCTGTTCTTTCAGTTCTTCCCTGCAACGTTTCCATATATCCTAAGCAGTGAGGAAAGGCGATGGGAGTTTCACGATTATGTGAAGCAAAATGAAGAATGTAAGAATAATTATTGCTTTTCATTACTGACTAACTGTTGAATCCATTTGGCAGGTATCTGTTTCCTGCATCCACAAGTATTCAGAAAGTAGTTCCATATTTCATACATGAAAAAGTCTAGGAACACAAACAGATGTTTCTGAAGAACAGGGTTCTTTTGCAAAGACATGTTGAAATACAGGGTAAGGACTTGGAATACTTGAGAAAATGAAGTAGGATAAACAGGTTCTTGTGAGAGAAGAGGGACTAAGCATGATATAACTAGGGTCCAGAAACCCACTATAGACAGCAACACGATGGAGAGTTGAACACAATGGGAAGTGACCACCAAGGTCACTGGTCATTCCAGCAGGTATAAGACTGGCCCAAGGATAAGCTTTGTTTAGACTCTAGATGTGATAGAGTCCTCTCTCAGGTCACTGACTGCTAGCTTTTTTTTTTTTTTAAACATCTTTATTGCAGTATAATTGCTTTACAATGATGTGTTAGTTTCTGCTTTATAACAAAGTGAATGAGCTATACATATACATATATACCCATACATCCTCCCTCTTGTGTCTCCCTCCCACCCCTCTAGGTGGTCACAAAGCACCGAGCTGATCTCCCTGTGCTATATGGCTGCTTCCCACTAGCTATCTATTTTACATTTGGTAGTATATATAAGTCCATGCCACTCTCTCACTTCGTCCCAGCTTACCCTTCCCACTCCCCATGTCCTCAAGTCCATTCTCTACATCTGCGTCATTATTCCTATCCTGCCCCTAGGTTCTTCAGAACAATTTTTTTTTTTAGATTCCATATATATGTGTTAGCATACGGTATTCGTTTTCCTCTTTCTGACTTACTTCACTCTGTATGACAGACTCTAGGTCCATCCACCGCAGTACAAATAACTTAATTTCATTTCTTTTTATGGCTGAGTAATATTCTATTGTATACATGTGCCACAACTTCTTTATCCATTCATCTGTCGATGGACACTTAGGTTGCTTCCATATCCTGGCTATTGTAAATAGAGCTGCAATGAACACTGTGGTACATGACTCTTTTTGAATTATGGTTTTCTCAGGGTATATGCCCAGTAGTGGGGTTGCTAGGTCGTATGGTAGTTCTATTTTTAGTTTTTTAAGGAACCTTCATACTGTTCTCCATAGTGGCTGTATCAGTTTACATTCCCATGAACAGTGCAAGAGGGTTCCCTTTTCTCAACACCCTCTCCAGCATTTATTGTTAGTAGATTTTTTGATGATGGTCATTCTGACTGGTGTGAGGTGATACCTCAGTGTAGGTTTGATTTGCATTTCTCTAATGATTAGTGATGTTGACCATCCTTTCATGTGTTTGTTGGCAATCTGTATATCTTCTTTGGAGAAATGTCTATTTAGGTCTCCTGCCCAGTTTTGGATTGGGTTGTTTGTTTTTTTGATATTGAGCTACATGAGCTGCCTGTAAATTTTGGAGATTAACTCTTTGTCAGTTGTTTCACTTGAAAATGTTTTCTCCCATTCTGAGGGTTGTCTTTTGGTCTGGTTTATGGTTTCCTTTGCTATGCAAAAGATTTCAGGTCTCATTAAATCCCATTTGTTTATTTTTGTTTTTATTTCCATTTTGCTAGGAGGTGGATCAAAAAGGATCTTGCTGTGATTTATGTCATAGAGTGTTCTGCCTATGTTTTCCTCTAAGACTTTGATAGTGTCTGGCCTTACATTTAGGTCTTTAATCCACTTTGAGTTTATTTTTGTGTATGGTGTTAGAGAGTGTTCTAATTTCATTCTTTTACATGTAGCTGTACAGTTTTCCCAGCACCACTAATTGAAGAGGCTGTCTTTTCTCCAGTGTATACTCTTGCCTCCTTTATCAAAAATAAGGTGACCATAGGTGCGTGGGTTTATCTCTGGGCTTTCTATCCTGTTCCATTGATCTATATTTCTGTTTTTGGGCCAGTATCATACTGTTTTGATTACTGTAGCTTTGTAGTATAATCTGAAGTCTGGGAGCCTGATTCCTCCAGCTCCGTTTCTCTTTCTCAAGATTGCTTAGGCTATTTGGGGTCTTTTGTGTTTCCACACAAATTGTGAAATTTTTTGTTCTAGTTCTGTGAAAAATGCCATTGGTAGTTTGATAGGGATTGCATTGAATCTGTAGATTTCTTTGGGTAGTAGAGTCATTTTCAAAATGTTGATTCTTCCAAACCAAGAACATGGTATATCTCTCCATTTGTTTGTATAATCTTTAATTTCTTTCATCAGTGTCTTATAGTTTTCTGCATACAGGTCTTTTGTCTCCTTAGGTAGGTTTATTCCTAGTTATTTTATTCTTTTTGTTGCAATGGTAAATGGGAGTGTTTTCTTGATTTCACTTTCAGATTTTTCATCACTAGTGTATAGGAATGCAAGAGATTTCTGTGCATTAATTTTGTATCCTGCAACTTTACCAAATTCACTGATTAGCTCTAGTAGTTTTCTGGTATCATCTTTAGGATTCTCTATGTATAGGATCATGTCATCTGCAAACAGTGACAGCTTTACTTCTTCTTTTCTGATTTGGATTCCTTTCATTTCTTTTTCTTCTCTGATTGCTGTGGCTAAAACTTCTAAAACTATGTTGAATAATAGTGGTAAGAGTGGACAACCTTGTCTTGTTCCTGATCTTAGGGGAAATGTTTTCAGTTTTTTACCATTGAGAATGATGTTGGCTGTGGCTTTGTCATATATGGCCTTTATTAAATTGAGACTGTGATTAAAAATTTTCCAACAAACAAAAGCCCAGGAACAGATGGCTTCACAGGCGAATTCTATCAAACATTTAGAGAAGAGCTAACACCTATCCTTCTCAAACTCTTCCAAAATATAGCAGAGGGAGGAACACTCCCTAACTCATTCTATGAGGTCACCATCACCCTGATACCAAAACTAGACAAAGATGTCACAAAGAAAGAAAACTACAGGCCAATGTCACTGATGAACATAGATGCAAAAATCCTCAACAAAATAGTAGCAAACAGAATCCAACAGAACATTAAAAGGGTCATACACCATGATCAAGTGGGGTTTATCCCAGGAAAGCAAGGATTCTTCAATATACACAAATCAATCAATGTGATACACCATATTAACAAATTGAAGGATAAAAACCATATGATCATCTCAATAGATGCAGAAAAAGCTTTCAACAAAATTCAATACCCATTTATGATAAAAACCCTCCAGAAAGTAGGCATACTGGGTTCTTCTTTTACTTATCCATCTTCTGCTCACAGGCTATGGGAAAATATGAACTTCAAAGCTGATCTTTCATTTTCCAAGGAAGATTGAAGCTTACAAAATAAAATGCCACAGTCTCCCATGTTCAGTGACAACACCTTTGAAAGGATGAATTCTGTTAGTTGAGTAGCTCCTTGCTGTGCCTGTAGCTTCTTAAACATCATGAAGTTGTTGTTGTTGTACTTATTTTTAAAGAAGCTAACTTAAGAAAAGTGGAAGGTGTAGTTCTTCTTCATTTAAAAAATAAAAGTATAGTTTAAAATAACAAAATTCATGTATTTCTGATTAATTTACATAAAGGAATTCATAGCCATGTAAAGTTTAAAGAGTTTCAAGGACCTTTTAACAATTCTGACAGGTTGTTTTTTCATTGTAAAGTCTGTTTCATCCTATAAATTAGTCCAACCTTAACTCTCATGCCAAAGAGGGAAAGATGTATCTTAACACATCAACCAACTATGTTACTCCCAGGGTCCAGCTCCTTGCCTTCCAATAAAAGAATAGTGCTTCAAGCAAATTAGCAATTCTTTTAAATCAAAACAGGACTTTACTGCGTTTCTTATTATATCAACATTAGTAATCACTGCAGTACACTTTCCAAGCTGGATATTTAAGTTTAAAACCTAAAATATAACAGAAATACACACATTCTTTCTGATATTCTATCCTGACCTAAATGAGAAGTTATTTTTAAAGACACTGTTAGCCTAAAATTAACCTAAAGCTAATTTTCAAATGCAAAAAAAGTGCAAATAATCTTGCATATTCTAGTTTTTAGAATCTAGAAGCAAATCTTTCTCTTTGATCTTAATAATAATAATTTATATAAATTGTACAATAACTGTCAATACTTTTTGGTAGAGTCACAGAAATTAAAATTTTAGGGTTAGAGAGATTTCTTAAAGAATACTAAATGCAACCTTCCTCTGTGATAAGCAAGGTAAGAGAGTTGCAGACAGTACGGGCAGTGCCTGGATCTCGACTTATTCCATGTTTCAGTCATTTATTTACCTTTTGCTCAATTTCCAAAAGTGTAATTAATCCTTCAGCATGAATAACACGATAAAAATTATATTCTACTGACAAAAATGCACTATGATTAGAAACTGAACTATATTTATGGAAAACTAGGTCCATAGGCAAGAGAGAGGGGAAAGAGAGACTGAGCTTTATCGAGCTATTTTATTGCTATATTACCAACACTGTTGGTCAGCCAAGCTGTTTTGAATACTGTCATTTGTTTTTCCTTCATAAGCCAAAAAAGCAGTAGGTTCTACATGGACCGAACCACAGGTAGGATGTTGACTTATTTGATATAGGAATGATTTTTTCAAGAAGGTTGAGTAGTCATTACATGTCATGGATTAGTGAATAACATATAAGCAAGTACAAATTTTACAGAGTTACATAAGTCCGGGTATAGGTAATTAAAATGACTTAAAATGAATTGAGCTGCCAGGAAGAAAGTAAGCCTTTCTGGGTCCAGATGAGATTTCTAATTCAGCTGTATAGTTACATATGGTCTTAGTTGGGTTCTGCTGGAACTCTGAGACTAGAATTTGAGGTGCAGGTAGCTTATCTGGGAAGTGATCCTAGGAAGCATGAGTCCAGAAGTGGGTAAGTGAGACAGGGAAAGCAAGACAATCTATGATGTGCTTAATAAGCAGGTTACCGCTGTGGTCAACTGTGACTCAATCCCACCGGAGACTTTCGGGGGATGAGGTTGTCATATCTGGGGATGGGGGAGCTGGAGTTTGTTTGTCATTGGCTGTGAGCTGCTCCCAGAGTTATTAGCTCCTCAGCACTTCTGGACTTCCCTCCTCTTGGCTGTGACTAGAGAAAATCCTAATGGATGTGGGTGGCACATGCTTGGTTGTACTACACACGTGTGTATGTGGCAGTGTCTGATTCATTAGCACCTTTAGACAAGCAATAATGCAATGGGGATGTCTGTATTTACCAGGTTCTACCCGTAGCAACAAAACAATATGATAGCAAGATAGTCTCAGAATGTGGGAATAAAGTGGCTGTGAGGATGATATTATGGAAAATTATAGTGGGCAATAATAGGTTCCTCCAATCCATTTACTAGGGTGTAGCTTGAGGCGAAGTCTAACTCTAACATCAGGGCTAAGCCTGCTGATGTAGATTAAACTGCATTATCATAACTAAGGAAGCAGGGAATCAGTCAAATTGAGGTGGTTAGCGCACAAAAAAATTGAAGCACAGTGTGGAAGGAGAAGTCGTTGGCAGTGCTCCCGTGATACTCTACCTTGACTGAGGCTGGAATTCCTGCCAGTAATGATGCAGGTCAAATTGCGAGCTCCTTTTGCTCTAATCCACGCTCCCCAAATAGCATTCTGAGTTTAATCTGGCTTCCCAGATAGACTGCACTCCAAAGGGAAGAGGTACGAGAGAGAGGATATGGATGCCTGACCATTTTGTTTTTCATTACAAAGAAGTGAATTTTTAAGAACTAATCTGATCCTGACCTTTGGGATTGATAGTATGATATTGGTCATGACAAAGTCAAGTTTCTGGGCCTGTATCATGGTGACTCCATCAATATATTGTGAGACCTCCTGGTGTTAGCCTCTGTGGGACTATCTGGTCAGCATTTCTCTGGCATAACCTCTATAACTCTCAGCAATGGAGACCTGGTTTCAGGAACCAGACTGCAGAACATTGATGTCTCTATCTGAATTTCTATAAACCCTTTATTCATGTGTAGAAAATCAGATTTCAACAGTGGCCACTGTAGTAAGGTCTAGAATAGAATGTGCAGTTCAGTTTAACGCTAAGTCTAAATCAATTGAGAAGACATCCAATTAGTTACTTCTGTGTTCCTCAGAATTCTTCTTCCATCAAAGTGCTTTGTGAGTTTCCAGGTCTAAAAGTTTGGAAACATCACACATTCTATTTCCATTTAGAGATTCAGAATGTATATATATTAGCGTTTTAAAATTCTAGAAGAAGGATACCTCTTTAACTTTATTTAACACAGCATTTTCCCGCTCTTCCCTATCCCCTCCTTACTTTGTTTGACCAAACATTTATTAATATCCTTTAGAACACATATGTGGATCATTACCATCAATCGCTTACCCTATTTTACGTTTTAAAAATAATTCAATATTATTAAAGTTTGTAATTGGGAAAATTAATCCGGTTTTGCACATTTATAAAGGTTGAATACATCACGATTGTTTACTTTACCCTGCAATAATATTCAAATCAGTTTCTGCTTATCTCCCTTTTACATAAGGTTTGTCCTCTTAATAACATTCAGTTTACCAAATATGGCAAAAACACATTCTCATGTCTCACATAGCTAGAAAATCTTTGCAGTATCTGTGCAAATAATTTTCTTCCCGCATCCCCTAGTATACATCTATTTGCATTGCTCTGTCAATATGCTTGAGTTGCAAATGTAAACATTGAAATGATCTGAAATTCCCTCTAACAGAGAGGTTTCCACCACTGATATTCATTTCTCATTGTATGTTTTGCTGTGTGAACAATTCCCTTCTTTGTTCATACATTAAGGTTTTGCCAGAGGCAGACATTTATGGCATTAATATACAGATTGTTGTACGTATCTCTTTCATTATCTGGAAGGGGAGCAGATAAAAAACAACACTGAATTCTAAAGGCATAAGCAAACACAAAAGATTCCAAAGAGTGAGTGGTAGCTGAGGTTTTCTTCAAGTTCAATATACAGCCATCTAACACTGGGAGTGGGGTGTTTGTGTCTGTGTTGGCACGTGTGCCTGTGCATTTGTGTCTATCAGAGAGAGAGAAAGAAAGGTTTCACTCATAGCCTTGTTTCCCTCTAAAGAGGGACTAGAAAGACAATTTTGTAATATACTTACTAATACAAAATATAATTTTGAAATATCACAGCGAGTCCATCATTACAGATACAAGAGTGTTTAAATTAATGTTTATATTCAGGGGGAAAATAATAATAAAAAGAGAAAAACATTGGGCTGCATAAAACTATTTTTGTGAAAATCCTAAATGAATTTGGGGGTATCCAGATTAAGCAAAGAAACCAAAAGAAGCACTACTATTATCAGACTCTCCCAGAGGTTGTGTGATCGAGTGGATTAGGCACTTTCATTAATGAGGCTCAGGCTTAATCGCAGCTTTAAAAGGAACTTATGGGGCTTCCCTGGTGGCGCAGTGGTTGCGAGTCCGCCTGCCGATGCAGGGGACACGGGTTCGTGCCCCAGTCCGGGAAGATCCCACATGCCGCGAGGCGGCTGGGCCCGTGAGCCATGGCCGCTGAGCCTGCGCGTCCGGAGCCTGTGCTCCGCAACGGGGAGGCCACAACAGTGAGAGGCCCGCGTACCGCAAAGAAAAAGAACTTGTGGAATTTGTAATAACTCTCCCTAATGTCCATAACACTCTCTTTCTCCATTTAGCTTTTTTTTTTCCATTAGGCATGTCTATAATGAACACTTATATGGATCACATAATTTCTATTTAGCCACATCTCTGAGGAACTCAGAACTGTGTGAATATTTCCAGCCTCCATTATTGATCTCATTTATCAATATGAAGGAGGGAGCGGCCAGGAAATATCATTCCCATTTTACAGACAAGAGAATAGAAATTGATTTGTTCAAGTTCATAGAGAAGACCTGGAGTGAACACAGGTGGATAAATATGTAAGTTTTGTGACTTGATTAGCCAAAGCTCACCCTTGCACCTGTGAAACCTAGAAGCTGGAAAATAAACTGGAAAATAAACACACTGGTGATGTGTTGTTGGAGGTGGGAGGTCAGGGGCTGGATAGAGGAAGAAAAAGGGAACATAAGGAGTTAGTTTCTTCCAATATGGTAGCGCCGCCATGCACCGAGGTAGTCCTACATCTTGAACTGTGAATTCTAGACATGAAGTAAAGCCCAGAAGGATTGACAGTCAATGAGTGGAGTTAATCCAATAAGCAAGTTGGATTAACTTGGCAGTTTATTTGTTTCCCACACACTCCTCCTGAGACAAGGGCAGCCTTTCCCTCCTGGTCATGACAGGATAAGACAATAGAAAATCTGCGGGAGGCACACAGATGCTTTCTGCTTCTCTATACCACATGAAAGCCATGAAAGGAAAAGAAGAATTAGCTATTGCTACATTAAGAAAATAAGGTGCGGGCTTCCCTGGTGGCACAGTGGTTGAGAGTCCGCCTGCCGATGCAGGGGACGCGGGTTCATGCCCTGGTCCGGGAAGATCCCACATGCCGCAGAGCGGCTGCGCCCGTGAGCCATGGCCGCTGAGCCTGCGCGTCCGGAGCCTGTGCTCCGCAACGGGAAAATAAATAAATAATAAGGTGCCAAGTGAAACCCCAAATCTCATTTTTATAGCTGCCAAGAAGTTACAGTGCAGGACTCATGCTAGGAAGCAAGCTGTAAATCACATAAAATTCATGGCCCGTATCACAGGGCAGCACCATCGACGCTTTTCAGTCCACTGCCGCACTTGGCTCAGCGTGAGACACTTGAAAAGCAGAAGAGTCCACATTTCATTTTTTAAAAGCAGCTTGATTGAAGTATAACTGATATACAATAAATGGGAAATATTTAAAGTGTACCACTGATATCTTTCAACAAATGTATACATTCCTGGAACCATCGACATGATTAAGAGAGTGACATAATTATCACCCTCAAAAGTGTTCTCATTTCATGAATTTCCGTCCAGAGAATTCTCTCCGATCCCTGTAGTGCACGTCTCGGTGGTGAAACAGCCCTAGCAAAGTAGCCAGAAAGCCACCAGACTCTATGGAAAAGGCTTAGCCCAATTGTACTCAGTCTCTGACTTTCCTGTGAATTGCTGGGAATCACATAGCAGAGAACATCACATGGCCCTCTCTGTCATTCTGCTCTTGTATTAGTTTCCTATTGCTGCTGTAACAAACTACCACAACATTGGTGGCTTAAACAACGTAAATTTATTATGTCACAGTTCTGGAGGTCAAAGCTTGGAAATGAGTTGCACTGGGCTGAAATCAAGTTGTCAGCTGGGCTGCATTCCTTTCTGGAGGCTTTAAGGGAGGGAGAATCCATTCCTCCTCATTTTCAGCTTCTAGAGGCTGCTGGCAATCATTGGCATTAGAGTCAGCAGTGGCAGGTTGAGTCCTTCTCATATCGCAATATCCCACTCTCCTCTTCTGTCATCACATCTCCTTCTCTGACTCTGACTTGGTTTCTGTCTCTCTCTTCCACTTTTTTTTTTTTTTTTTTTTTTTGCGGTACGCGGGCCTCTCACTGCTGTGGCCTCTCCCGTTGCAGAGCACAGGCTCCGGACGCGCAGGCTCAGCGGCCACAGCTTACGGGCCCAGCCGCTCCGCGGCATGTGGGATCTTCCCGGACCAGGGCACGAACCCGTGTCCCCTGCATCGGCAGGCGGACTCTCAACCACTGCACCACCAGGGAAGCCCTCTCTCTTCCACTTTTAAAGACCCATGTGATTCCAGGGGCCTACACAGAACAATCCGGTATAATCTCCTTATGTGAAGGACATAGAGTTGCTGGTAAGCAACTCTAATTCCATCTGCATCTTAATTCCCCCATGCCATGTACCCTAACATGTTCATAAACCCTGGGATTAGGATGGGGACCTCTTTGGGAGATCTTTATTCTGCTTAACATAGTTCTATAGCCACCCGTGTCCTCATCCACTGCCATGTTGCCTCTGTATAGCCACGGATGTTCATACTATGTGAAGGTTAATTCATACCTGGGTTTACTTCTGCTTTTTTATGTTTATCAAGTATTTTCACACATACTGCTTTTCTTGATTCTTAAAAGTATGACAAATCCTCATTTTACAGATGGAAAAGAGGCAAAGAGAGGCTAAGTGACTCTGCTATATTGTACATGAATTGGTGGCGGAGGTGATATTGAAGTCCAGTTTGACTGTCTCTAGATTTGATGCTACTTTTGCTATGTAATCTACCTTTCATGTAGCTACATATAATAATCATCTATATAAGTACAAACACGTTTATTTTCACATATTTTAAGTGCATGTACACCTCCTTGGTCTCTCTGTTCATTGATCAAGTGGGGACAGTGCTACTCCCTTCTTAGTGTCATTGACAGAATTAAAGAGAGAAGATATTTAATGCCAGCCTCTTAGATTAGACCAAGAAACTATTGTCTTCATGGCTGAAACTTCCATATCCCCCCTCATCCTCCCTAAAATGTTTGGTTTAGCTAAAACAATGTTTAAAAATTAGGATCTCTAGGGCCCATCAATCTCTAGTGTTTTATACCAAGCTAGAATCATGACTTTTTACTACCTGCTTGGGCCGTGTAAGCATATAACTCTGTATCCCTGAAATAAGTCAGCAAGGAAAAATTTAAAAAAACATGAATATTCTGAGACATCAATTCTTTCTTAACACATAAGAACATCCAGCCTCATTGGTAAGGAACAGCACATTAGATTATGCTTCTTTTCTTCAGGCAAATCAGAAGCCAGTTAACAGAAAGGAATAATAAATAGAGAAACCCAAAACACCATGAGTTTGTTTTGTGGGGAGAGAGGCATGTAACTGAAAATTCTTTCTTTAATGCTGAAATATAAAATCTATTCTTCCACTGAGAGCAGATTCTCAGACACAGTGATCTCTAGCATCAAACCATACATCAAACTATTCTCTACTTCATTGTTTTTCTCCTGCTAACTAAAATTTAAAATACTGCTCTATCACATCTAGCTGATCTTCCAGAACTGTAGGTCTTTGACAGAGGAAATTCCCTTGACCTTATCATCTCTGCTGATGAGGTCGAGGTCAGACATGGATAAAGAACTGACATAACATTAGGACAGAGGATTCTGGTGCTTAGAATGAAAGCAAATTAATTATCCCTTCCTGGACATATCTTTTATAATGTAAATGATTCCAGAACTGATGGAGAAATGTGTAATTTGAAAATGAATAAATGACACTACATGTGGTAATCTGCATATAATTCTTCTGCAAATAATATATCCGTTTTAGTACCAAAATGAAGAGAAGGCTGCCAGAAAAGACTTGAAATTGATGCACAGAACATTTTCACCTAGAGTTCAACATCAGCTGGAGTAGCAGCAATTATTCTGTGATTGAAAAAAATAAGTATAAAACTTATCCACAGGAAATGGGTACTAAAGAGAACAAGCAGAAAATCGGATGCTGACTGACTGTATGAAGAGTTTTTCTTCTGACGTTTGTAACTAATCTCTTCCGCAGATAATGTGTCTTACTTTGGGCTATTTTCCTCTAAAGAGACATTCGTGTGTGTGTGTGTGTGTGTGTGTGTGTGTGTGTGTGTGTGTGTGTGTGTGTGTGTGTGTGTGTGTTTTGATTCAAAACAAGGAATACATTTTAGAAATAGTGATAGTCATTGTTATAGAAGAGTGGATTATATTTTTAAAACAATGCATTCCCTAATTGTTCAGAAAGGATAACTCGTTTGAACAATAAAATGCTTATTTCCAGGCAAGTTAAAATAAAATCTAATGAAAAATCTCAGAAAGCATTAGAAATTAGGAACAATATTTAGGAAAATGAATTGATTATATTAAAAAGTCATTTGAAATTCTGTCTTAAAACAATGTCCCTCTTACAGGTTTTGACACATCTTCTGATTTCCCATTAAAAAGAGATGGAAACTCAATAATACTAAAAACCACAGCTGTCTGACATGCTGTTAATGGAACTTGGGGATAAGATCCACTAGGCATAGATTAATGGCTAGCCTCTATCTGCCTTGTGTGACCCAGCAGAGTCACCTGCTTGGAAAAAAAGTGGCAGGGGGCTGGCATTTTATTTATTCCTTATTCTCTGACCTATAGCTTATGAATTGAGAATTTTTTTTTTTTTTTTTGCGGTACGCGGGCCTCTCACTGTTGTGGCCTCTCCCGTTGCGGAGCACAGGCTCCGGACGCGCAGGCTCAGTGGCCGTGGCTCACGGGCCCAGCCGCTCCGTGGCATGTGGGATCTTCCCGGACCGGGTCACGAACCCGTGTCCCTTGCATCGGCAAGCGGACTCTCAACCACTGCACCACCGGGGAAGCCCTTGAATTGAGAATTTGAACCATGTACAAAACTGAATAACGGTCTCCTCACTCAACTTTAAGTACCATAAGAGTAGGAAATGGACCTGTTTTTGCTGACACTTCATAATCCAGGACCTACTACAGTGATAGGAATATATAGACTGAATAATTTTTGAATGAATGAACAGATGTAGCTAGTAAGAACTGAAATCCAATAATTGGAGGAACACTGAAGGAAAATTAAAATCAAGCAAAGAAAAGTTCTTGGGCTAAAGTAAACTTTACGGATGTGGATGGAAAGCTATATGCTAGTGTGATCCAAAATCAGGAGACTCACATCTACAGATATACCAGGATTTTCTCTTAATTCCAAGAATAAAAAATATTTACATAAGTATTTCAAAAATGCATCCTTTTTACAACTTGCCTATACAGAAGGACACCGCAGAGGACCATCCTAGGATTGGACCTGCTTTGGAAAGGTAGCTAAACTTAACTTGTCAGGCATAGAAGTGGGACATTTACTCTGCGAGCTATCCTATAGTCACATGACGGCAGTTTGGTCACAAAGGGACTCCTGGCCTATGAATCAGTGGACTGTGTACTTGCTCAGCTAAGCACTTACTAAGTATGTCATTTCTTGGACCTCAGTTTTTTTACTTGCACATTGAAGAGTTTAGATTCTTAAGGGTGTCAATTAGTAAGCAGTGAGCTGAATCCAGCCTGCATATGTGTCTTGTTTGGAAAGGAACATAAAACTGTCTTTATTTGTGGAAGAAGATTTGATTACGTACAGAGAAAGTCTGGATGAATCTATAAGCAAACTATGAGAACTAATAAGTGAGTTTAGTAAGGTTGTATGAGACAAGGTCCATTTACAAAAATAAATAGTATTTTATCTTCTCGCATTGGTCGATTTAAGATTAAAAAAAACAACAGCATTAAAAAAAAACCTCCATCAAACTCTTAGGAATAAATTTAATGAAAAGTTTATAAGACTTGTACATTGCAAATTGCTAAATGTTACTTAGAGAAATTAAAGAAGATCTAAATAAGTGAAGAGATATATTATATTCATAGATTGAAAAAGCTCTGTATTTTTAGATGTTAATTATCCCCACATTTATTCATTCTAAATCCTAGCAGACTGTTTTGCAGAAGACAAGCTCATTCTAAAATTCATATGGAAATTCAAAAGAACTAGAATAGTAAAGGAAATCTTGAAGAAGAGAAATAGTTGGAAGACAACTAAATTTTGAGATAAACAATGAAGCCACAAACATTAAATTAGTGTAGTATTAACATAAAAATATACAAATCAGCAGACAGAATAGAGTTCAGAAATAGATTCACCCACCTATGGCAAGCTGAGTTGCAATAAAGGTACCAAAGAAATGAAGCAAGAAAGGAAAATATTTTCAACAAATGTTGCTGGAAAAACTGGATGTTCTATAAAAGACAAAACCCAAACCACGACACCTTTCCTAACACCATATATAAAAGTTAATTCAAAGTAGCTCATAGACCTAAATGTAAAACCTAAAAGGATATAGCTTCTGGAAGAAAAGATAAGAGGATATCTTCCTCACTATAGAATAGGCAACAATTTCTTAGGGTACAGAAATCATCAACCACAAAAAAATAAATTGATAAACAGGATTTTATCAAAATTAAAAAATCTTCTCATCCAAAAATACTCTTAAGAAAATGTAAAGGCAAGTCACAGATTGGGGAATATATTCACAATACATGTATCTGACAAATGACTTTCATCCAAAATATAAAGTGAACTGCTAAAAATAGAATTTAAAAGGACTAACAATAAACACACACTTCACAAAAGGCATATGATTGGTTAATAAGCACATAAAAACGAGCCCAGCATCATTACTGTTTAGAAAAATGTTATTAAACCTTCAAGAAGATACCCACTTCTATGGGTATAGAATGGCTTAGATTAAAAAGATTGATCATATTAAGTATTGATAACGATTTGGATCAACTAGAACTCTAATGCATTGACACTGACAAATGATACAATCAGTTTTGGCAAGTGAGATTTTTAAAATACAGTTAAACATATATCTTCGCCATGACTCAGAAGTTATACTCCAAAAAAGGAAAAGCACATGTCTACAAAGAACTGTACAAGAATGTTCATAATAACTTTGTCCCTAATAACCAAAAACTGAAAACAGGTCAAATGTTCGTCAACAGAAAATGAATAACCAAAGTGTAGAATAGTCACATAATGGGATTTACTTAGTAATTAAAAGAACTATTGATATACACAACAATATGGATATATCTCTAAAACATTATGTTGAACAAAAGAAACCAGACGGAGTATAAACTTATGATTCCCTGTATTTCAATTCAAGAACAGTAATACCACTCTAGGGCAAGGACTGGCAAACTTCTTCTGTAAAGGGCCAGATAATAAATATTTCAGCTTTTGTGGAGATAAATTTTTAGTATCTATATTCATTTGTTTTGTCCTGAAAGCAAACAATAAGTTTCTGAATAAAGGCAGACTATTATTGCTTACAGCAGTCATTGCATAGGTTCCCTACTCCGTGTTCTCTCCCTTCAGGGCAATGGGATAAAAGCCAGAAGTGCAGGTCTGCAGTACGAAAAGGAAGTTTTGTACCACAGGAGAGGGACCCCAGAATTATGAATCTGGGAGTTTATATGGGAACTGCTATTCAGTTGCCCTTCACTTCTCCTGAGAAAAGGACCTGTATCTTATCTCTCTAAATGTAAATAAATCTTCACTGGGGAAGAAAAAGAAGGCCCCTATTTTACATTCCTTTGAAATGAAAACAAATGGTTCCCAGTTTCATCCCCCTTTGAAATGTAAATTCATGCCCTTCAAACGTGAAGTACAAATGTTTCCAGGAGACAAATGGAAGCATTCTCTATCTTATGACGCATCAATTTTTACAGCTCAGGTGGCTGGGTCTCTGCAGGAACACTGAAAAATCCAGAATAGACTGGCTTCCCCAGTGTGGGCCATAATATCTCAGTCTCAAGTACTCAACCTTGCCCTTGTGATGGGAAAGCAGCAGCACATTAAAAATGGGTGTGGCTCTGTTCCATTAAAACCTTATGTGCACAAACAAGTGGTAGGCCAGATTTAACGGGTCTGAGTTGTGGTTTGCCAACCCTGTTCTAGCATGATAGAAACCTTCACAATGCATTCCGAAGGTGCCCTGCTTTCTGACTGACAAGGAAGTCAAGTGAACTTTCAAGAGTGAGGGAAAATATTCTTCATTTTCATTTGGGCAATGGTTAGATGGGTGTATATATTTGTCAAAACTCATCAAAATGTGCTGCCCAGATCTGTGCATTTAACTTTTGCAAAGTTTACCTGTTTAAAAAGAATCACTACAGATTTCTGCAGCCAATAAAAAGATAATAAGGAAATACCATGAACAATTTTATGCTTGCTTATTAAACAACGCAGAAGAAATGGACCACTTCCTTGAAAACCACAAACTGCTAAAATTCAACTAATAAAAATAATCTGAATAGCCATATAACCATTCAAGAGATTGAATTCATAATTTAAGAGCTCCTAAAGAAGACATCTTCAGGACAAGACGGCTTCACTGGAGAATTCTATCAGATACTTAAAGAAGACTTAACATAAATTCTACACAACCTCTTTCAGAATACGGAAGAGTAGGGAACACTTCCCAACTTGTTTTACGAGGCCAGTGTTAATTAACCTCATACCAAATCAGTGGAAGACCATACAAAACAAAACAAAGCAAAACTATAGACCAATGTCCCTTAGAGACAAAAATCCTTAACAAAATATTAGCAAATAGAATTCAGAATTATCTAAAAAGTATTACACCCCACGACCAAGTAGGATGCAAGGCTGGCTTAACATTGAAAATCTATTAAATATAATCTACTCATATCAACAAAATCCTAGATCTTATAAAACTTTTAGGTTATCTACAAAGCAGTGAAAATCAATCTGCCCTCAGATTTTACCTTCCAACACTAAATGATGAATTCTCTTACATTTAAATGGTAAATAAAAGATATTGTGTTCCTAATTTGAATTCTTACAGAAAACACAAACATCCATATTCACGTGTGCACACCCCAACACACATACCTACTTCCACACACAGATTAAAAAAAAGAAAAGAAAGGCTATATTTTTTAAATGGTGGTGTTTTTAGGTAGTAGAATTACATGTGGATTGTGTTTTCATTTTAAAATATATTTTCTACAATGGGCCTGAATATTTAGATCTAGGTATAAAGTAAAAGAAAGTAATATGAAGAGAGAGAGGCATTGTTATTTCCCCTAAGTAATTTTACTCATTTTTTTTTTGAATCTTGAAAATTATTTCAAATGTCAATATAAACAATTCTATAATTCCAAGAAATGCCATTCTCACAGATAATTCCCCTCAATGTCTTTATATGTATGACAATGTGTAAGACATTTGACAATTACAGCTTTAACGACTGAGCACCAAACCAGGCTTAAAGAGATTGCAAAATGGATTAACACTGACATATTGAAAAAAATAATACAATTTCCCAACATGAACTATTATGGTAAAGTCATAAGGAATTACCCTTTTAAAATGCACCTTAAAAACACCAACTTTCCATTATGACAAATTAGCTGCTTTCCATAGATAGATACTATTGTGAAAATACAAATGAAAAGTACATCGGTGGCCATTATTATACTAATAGTCCAGCATTAATATAATATACAAGAATCAGATGTAATTACAGTGAAAGCCCCATGGCTTACATCTGCCACGGGTTTCTTAAATAGTCAATCTGAAAAGCTGAAACGGTGAGTCTGGGGACGTCTTTACCAAATGAAAAATTACATTTTCATTAACGATAACACATCAGTTTCTATTTTAAATGGACATTAATGAATAAAATATGTATTTAATGTTACAGCATAGAATCCCAGATATCTCTCTTTCCTGGTTAATATGTTATATATTTGGAAACAATTCCAATTCCCACAATTTAAAAATTATAGATGTGACCTTTATTCCTTGAATGAAGGAAGGTGCAGAGACTAACAGAAAAATAACTCTAAATCTTTCTTTTGTAGATCCAAAGGAAGTACACACACATGCACACACACACACACATCTGGGGTATGAGTGTTAGCATTTATCTCCATTCATCCACAGCAGAGGGGGAGCTGGAAAGGAAGAAGGAACAAAGGGAAACACAAAGAGTCTGAGTTGACACACACCTCCCTTACCTTTTCTTTCTGCTATGAACTCTTATTTATTCTACTCCAGGAAATCTACCCATAGTCTAGTTAATAAAAAATTACATTAACATAGGTTAAAGTTCTTCTAGGTTCCCCACTGTACCACAGGGAGTAACATCTAGAAACTGTTTTACAGATTCCCTTACCAGCAGGATTCTAGTTAGAAACTATCAATGAAAGGCACTTGCATTAGATTTGTAAGGAGATGAAAAGCCATTAATGCTTTAGCTTTAGACAGACCTTAGGTAGATGGTAGAGGTAAAGTTTTACCTTTGGCATTTTGATATCCTCCTGAGTGTCAGCCCCTTCGATGCTGCAGGTATCGAAGATCTCTGGTGTTGACTTATTTACAATTTTGCATATTCAGATTTCTCAAAAGAGGCCTTCCTGGCCTTCACTCCTACCTTGTCACGGTTGTATGAATCTTTATCTCTGTGTTTGATCCACAAAGCAGCAATTTCATATGGCTCAACCTAAAAACAATATAAAATTTGAAACTAATTTTAGTAAAAATGTAAAAACACTATCAATCACCCAAATGGGTCACATTCCCATTTTAAACAAAAAATGGGCCGGGAAAGTATGTGCCTTTTCCACATGGAGAAGTATGTCTATGAAAGGTATAATTCCAACATTCTACACATATCCCCTGTTAATGCAGAAGCACTTCTCCTTATTTGGCTTCCCCAGCTCTTGATGAGCTTGGATCATTCATCCCCTACTTTCATGTTCAGTCTCACCTGGATTCTAGAATAGCCCAGGCTTGACAAAAGATGTGTTTCTGTTACTTTCCAGTCACACACAGGTACCCCTCTGCACAGATCCCACTCTGCACTTCACATTCTGAGCCAGGGACTAGTGTCCCACTTTTTTCTTTAGTGCCTTCTCTAATAAATCTGGAACCCTGTCACTTATTGAGCATCACATGGTTTCTGGGTCTGTCTACAAGTAGCGGGACCTCAGCAACCCTCATTTTGCTCTGCTTGTCTATCAGGATATGGGTTTTTTTCTGGTTTTTGTTTTGTTTTTTCCTTTTGAATCCCATGGTGTTGATGCATGTATTGAATAGTGACTAAATATTGCTATACTATTGTGCACAGTGCCTAGCATACTTCATTCATATTAAATGAAAGAATAAATGAAAAAAAAAAAAAAGGTTGTTTGGAGCAGACCCAGGTTAATGGGAACCCAGAGTAGGAACTTGAAATAGCTAGAAAGAGCCCTTTATACAAATTTACCTAAGGGATTCAGGTCATGCAGGCACTTGGTTGAGGTTAAACGCAAATCTTTGCCTGCTTGGTCAAAACTGACTCAAGAGAAAGGCTAATTTTTTCCATGAAACAATACGGTCTTAGGCAGATAATCTGAAGTAGACAGGTGTGATCGTGGTCCACATGACTGAAGCTGTCTCAGCATTCTCTAGTTCCCTTTGAAGCTTGCAGGAAAGAGGAAAGAAATGGGAGGCAACCAGCTTATTCTTTTGGACAACTTGACCCAGAAGTTGCATATATATCACTTCTGCTCATCTCCCAATGCCCAACACCATACAGCCATATTCATCCTCAAGGGAGTAATTTCTAGTGGTAATACCATGTGCTAAGCTAAAACTCAGGAGTTTTATTACAAAGATGAAGAAAGATAAATGGTTACTGGGGGACAATTAGTAGAGTCTGGACACACATGGAATTTGAATTAAGCCCTAGGTGAAACCAAAGGCTCACTTGTTTGTTCCACTGTGCTTTGCTATTTCTCCATCTTCTACGTTATAAGAGATATAAAAAAATTATTTTTTAATTTTTTTGCGGTACACGGGTCTCTCACCGCTGTGGCCTATCCCATTGTGGAGCACAGACTCCGGACGCGCAGGCTGAGTGGCCACGGCTCACGGGCCCAGCCACTCCACGGCATGTGGGATCCTCCCGGACCGGGCCACGAACCCGTGTCCCCCGCATCGGCAAGCGGACTCCCAACCACTGCGTCACCAGGGAAGCCCGAGATATAAAAATTTTAAGCAGAGATGGAATATGATCAGATTTGCATTTTTGAATAAGCACTTTGGAGAAATTAGAAAAAGGGCACTTTGGAGAAATTAGAAAAAGAAAACAGTTGTAAAAGTTAAAGCAACAAATGATGGTTTAAAGCAGCAGTTCTCAATCTTTTTGGTTTTAGGACCATTTTATACTCTTAAAAATCCTAGAGGACCTCAAAGAACTTATGGTTATATAGGTTCTATCTATTGATCTTTACCATATTAGAAACAAAAAGTGAGGAAATTTTAAAGTACAGGAGCAAACACATATTTTAGTCATCAAAGATGTCATTACATGTCATGTAGCTTCCAGAAAATTCTGCTAAATATTTGGGAAACAGTGAGACAGGTAAATGATATCTTAATATTATAATGAAATTATTTTGACTGCATGGACCCCTTGAAAGAGTCTTGGGGACTCTCAAGGATCCCTGGATTATACTTTGAGAGCCACTGCCTTAAACTAAGGTCATGTTAGCAGAGATGTTAAGGAGGAATAACTTTAAAGACCTTAAAGGAGTAGAAGTGACAGGATTTAGTGACCTCCTTTAATAAGATATAATTTACAAACAGAGTCTCCCTTCAACATTAGTTGTTATTGTTTTGAAGCTAACCTTTAAAGGAGCACTGTGCTAAGTGCTTTAAAAAGTTAATTTTATTTAATCCTTAACCTAAACTCTATGATATCGTGTCATTACATTTTTTTTACAGTTAATATGTACAATGAATAATGTATAATTGTGGTAGTGAACAGTGTACAGTTTCCTAGCCACCCAGAACCACAGTTCTCTTAAGGCAAGTGAAATTTTGAAGAAAAGCCTCTGGCCAATGTTCTTCAAAAATTACCCTGTGCCTCCAGGGAAGTTTTATTCACAACAAGCCTGTGAGATTCTGATGTCTGTTGCTTCTTCAGAGAATTGATTTCTGTATTTTTCTTGGTTCTGGTTGTGATACTGTTCCTGTCTGGTTATTCACCACTGCTTACCGCTCAACTTTTGTTCCATCTGTTCTCCTGACTCTATCTTTAACCTGGATTCCATTCTTATTACTCAGCTAAACTTAGCTTCTCAGCACCTGTTCCAACTTTCCTCCTCTTTGTAACCACCCCATTCTGGTATGTAAACTGATTTTCCTATATCCCAATGGCAATCTGGACCTACTACTCTCAGATATTCTGGAGTTTTCTCTGGTCGTTATTTGCAAGGGAACACCACAACCATTCTGTGCTCAGTCTTCCTAGAGTTAAAAGCTTTGGTTTTTGGCATCAGTCCTTCTGGGTCTGACTGTCGAGATGCGATACTATAGGAGAAAATGTGGCAAGGCCAAGAGGCATGTGCTCCATAGAAGAAAAAGATTGTTTATTTATTTTTATTTATTTATTTATTTTGCGGTACGCGGGCCTCTCACTGTTATGGTCTCTCCCGTTGCGGAGCATAGGCTCCGGACGCGCAGGCTCAGCAGCCATGGCTCACGGGCCCAGCCGCTCTGTGGCATGTGGGATCTTCCCGGACTGGGGCACGAACCCGTGTCCCCTGCATTGGCACGCGGGCTCTCAACCACTGCACCACCAGGGAAGCCCAAAATTGTTTACTTTGATCTGTAGCAATAACCAATAGAGTATTTGAGGTTTCTGTTTGCTTGTTTGCAAAGTACATTAACCATAATTATATGCTATAACTGTGAAGTGTATTATGAAGATCAGATTGTGCTGAGTGCTTAAATTGATGGTGCTAGTTGGAAAAAGGGTTCCAAAAGCTGTGTCCTTACATATAAATTTAAGAAAAGCAGCCATATCATTAGATTGCTACAGAAGGGAGGTTATTTAGAATACTTGCTTTTGTTTTTTTTTTTTTTTTGTCAATGGAAAATGTGAAGGGCTCTTAAAAAAAAAAGTAACCAAAATATCATTACCACAAATAACAAGATGAATAATAGATCAATAAATAAATATTCAGCTAGTATTCACATTTCTCTGGTTATCACCTTATAAGTGACTACATTTTTTTGCTTTACATATTTTGTTTGTTGGAAGCAAGATACAAATAAGTCCATATATTGCAACTGTTTGACATGTTTCTTAAGTCTCTTTAGGTCTATAGCGTTTACCTCTTTTTTTTCTTACATTCTTTGTTCAAAAAAAACAGGAGGTTTCCTTATAGATTTCCCACTTCCTGGGTTGCGCTGGTTGCATTCCTGTGATGCCCCAGGTATTTTGTGTGTATTGATTGTTAGATCAAAATGCAGTATCAGACTACTTTAGAGGTGGTGGTGTGTATGTCCTCACGAGTTATATACTATCTCACTGCAAGTTGTTTTACAATCTTAGCTTTTTTTTTTTTTTTTTTGCTGTACGCGGGCCTCTCACCGTTGTGGCCTCTCCCGTTGCGGAGCACAGGCTCCAGACGTGCAGGCTCAGCGGCCATGGCTCACGGGCCTAGCTGCTCCCCGGCATGTGGGATCTTGCCGGACCAGCGCAAAAACCCGTGTCCCCTGCATCGGCAGGCGGACTCTCAACCACTGTGCCACCAGGGAAGCCCATAATCTTAGCTATTGATGATCATTTTCCAGATTGATTAATTAGGAATGTAAAAGAGTAATATTCTAGTTCTAAAAGCTTTATTTATTAGTAAGAACACTTCCATAAAGAGAAGTTTTCCAACATAAAGTAACTGCTTACACTGAGGTACAGTTAAAGAAAGGTAGAATAAATGTATGATCCCCTCCTCTCCACCCCCTTTTACCAGTGGGAGACTATTCAAGTTGTCCCCTGAATCCTTTTACTGGACTTAGCAGTCATTGAGAGCTTCTTTACTTGCTGGTATAACAAGAAGTCCAGGCTACCTTGGCCTTTCCTGCCCTGGACCTGGAGGCATCTATTTCTCCAAGGATCCTTGGCTCCTTTTAGAAAGAATTCATAGTAGTGACCACAATGTGGACAATAGGGATGCTCAGAGCTACTGAATTGGTCATTGTCTCTAGGTTTTTTCAGTGTACAGAATTAGGAAGTATGTTTTTCTTTGTTGGTTTTCAAGATATAACATATCAGGAAACTAGAAAAATAAGAGAAATTTAAACCCAAAGTAAGCAAAAGAAAAGAAGTACTAAGAATTAGAGTGGAAATCAACAAAACTGAAAACTAAATCAATAGAGAAAAATCAAGAAAACCAAAATATAGTTCTTTGAAAAAAATTTAAAAATTGATAAATCTCCAGCCAGACTAAGAAAAAAGGGAGAGGACACAAATTACTAATATCAGAAATGAAAGTGTGGACATCACTACAGATCCCATGGATGTTAAGAGGATAATAAGGGAATACTCTGAACAACTCTATGTCCACAAATTTAATAACCTAGGTGAAATGGACCAATTCCTTGAAAGACACCATTTGCCAAAACTCTCAAAAGAAGAAATAGAACATCTGAACAAGCCTATATCTATTAACGAAATAGAATCATTAATTAATAATCTTCCAAAAAAGAAAGCACTAGGCCCAGATGGGTTTCTGTTAAATTTCACCAAACATTTACGGAAGAAATTATGCCAGTTCTCTACAATCTCTTTCAGAAGATAGAAGCAGAAAGAATACTTCCTAATTCATGAGACCAAAATTACCCTGATACCAAAACCAGACAAAGACATTACAATAAAGCAAAATGACAGGCTATCACCTCCTATGAACAGAGATGCTAAAATCCTCAAAGAAATATTAGCAAACGGAATCCCCCAAAGCATAAGAATAATTATACACCATGACCAAGTGGGATTTACCCCAGATGTGCAAGGCTGGTTCAACATTTGAAAATCAACTAATGTAACCCATCACATCAACAGACGAAAAAGAAAAATCACATAATCATACCAATAGATGAAGAAAAAGCACTTGACAAAATCCAATATCCATTAATGATAATTTAGAAATCAAGGAAAACTTTCTCAACTCAAGACTATCTTCAAAAACCCCGCATCTAACATTATACTTAATAATGAGAGACTAGAAGCTATCCCACTAGATTATGTACAAGGCAAGGATGTCCCCTCTCATTACTCCTTCTCAACAATGTATTGGAAGTTCTAGTTAATGTAATAAGTAAGAAAAGGTATACAGATTGGGAAGGAAGACATATAACTTGTCATTGTTCACTGATGACATAATCATTTATGTAGAAAATCTGAAAGAATCAACGAAAAACTTCTAGAACTAATAAGCAAATAGAGCAAGATTGCAGGATAAAAGGTTAATATAGGGCTTCCCTGGTGGTGCAGTGGTTGAGAGTCCGCCTGCCGATGCAGGGGACACGGGTTCGTGCCCCGGTCCGGGAAGATCCCACATGCCGTGGAGTGGCTAGGCCCGTGAGCCACGGCCGCTGAGCCTGCGCGTCCGGAGCCTGTGCTCCGCAATGGGAGAGACCACAACAGTGAGAGGCCCACATACTGCAAAAAAAAAAGGTTAATATAAAAATATCAACCACTTTCTTATATACCAGCAATGAACAAGTGGAATTGGAAATAAAAAACACAATGCCATTTACATTAGCACCCAAGAAGAGTAAATACTTTGGTATATATCTAACAAAATATGTATAAGATCTATTTGAGGAAAACCACAAAACTGATAAGTGAAATCAAAGAACAAGAAAAATGGAGAAATATTACATGTTCATGGATAGGAAAATTCAATACTGACAAGATGTCAGTTCTTCCCAACTTGATGTATAGATTCAGCACAATTCAAATCAAAATCTCAGTAAGTTAATTTGTAGGTGTCAACATATTGATCCTAAAGTTTGTATGGAGATGTGAAAGACCCAGAATAGCCAACACAATATTGAAAGAGAAGAACAAAGTTGGGGGGATGGATAATACCCACTTTCAAGACTTACTATAAATCTATAGTAATCATGAAAGTGTGGCAAAAGAATAGATAAACAGATCAATGGAATAGAATAGAGAGCCCAGAAATAGACTCACATAAATATGGTCGACTGATCTTGGACAAAGGAGCAAAGGCAATACAATGGAGTATAGATAGTTTTTCAGTAAATGGTTCTGGCACAACTTTAAAGGCACAATCCATGAAATAAATAATTGATAAGCTAGACTTCACAAAACTATTTGCTCTGCAAAAGACAATATCAAGAGAATGAGAAAACAAACCACAGATTGGCAGATAATATTTACAAAAGGTACATCTGAATAAAGGACTATTATTCAAAATATGCAAAGAACTCTTGAGACTCAAAAAAAAAAAAAAAAAAAAGACCTGATTAAAAAATGGACCAGAGACCTTAACAGACACCTAACCGAAGAAATACAGATGGAAACAGCATCTACACACCTATTAAAATGGCCAAAATCTGGAATACTGACAACACCAAATGCTGGCAAGGATGTGGAGCCACAGGAACTCTCATTCACTGCTGGTAGGAATAGAGAATGGTACAGCCACTGTGGAAGACAGTTTGACAGTTTCTTACAAAACTAAATATACCCTTATTATATGATCCAGCAATGGGTACTCCCTGTATTTACCCAAAGAAGCTGAAAACCTATGTCCACATAAAAACCTGCACACAGACATTTATAGCTCTTTATTTATAATTGCCAAAACTTGGAAGCAATCAAGATGCCCTTCAGTAGGTTGATGGTAAATAAACAGTGGTACATCCAAACAACAGAAAATTATTCAGTGCTTAAAAGAAATGAGCTAACAAGACACTAAAAGACATGAAGCAATGTTAAATACATATTACTATGTGAAATAAGCCAATATGAGAAGGCTACATAACATATAATTCCAGCTATTTGACATTCTGGAAATAGCAAAGCTATGGAGACAGTAAAAAGATCAGTGGTTGCCAGGTGTGGGGTTGGGAGGGATGTATAGGTAGAGAACAGAGAATTTTTAGAGCAGTGAAAATACTCTATATGATATTATAATGACAAAAACATGTCATTGTACAATACATGTGTCTCAACTCACAGAATGGATAACACCAAGAGTGAACCCTAGTATAAACTATGGGTTTGGGTGATTACGATTTGTCAATGCGGGTTCATCAATTATAGCCAACATTCACTCTGGTGAGTGATGTTGATAATAGTGGAGGGTGTGCATGTGTGGAGGCAGGGAGTATATGGGAAATCTCTGTATTTTCCTCTCAATTTTGCTATGAACCTAGAGTTGCTCTAAAAAAAATAAAGTCCTTTAAATATATATACATATATACACATACATATATATATACATATATATACACATACACATTATATACATATATACATATATATAACATATATCCTGAGTTCACACTGGAGCTTTTTATTCAAACTGAGAGCTATTAAATATTTACTGAAGCTTACAGCTCTATCATCTTTTCTCTCGTGCTGAAAATCCTGGTGCTTAACGACATAAGTGCAATTATTCATTTGCTTTATTCTGTATTACATACAAAGCTATCTTAGAATAATACCAATAGTATCAACAATACAACAATGTAATTTGTGAAAAGTTTGGCATGTTTGCGATTCTTCTTCTTTCTTGTCCCACTAAGAAACTATTCTTGCATTTTTATGTCATTCTAAATTGTTTCTGTATAGTTATGCTACCTAATAAACATACCTTTAGCTTTATTGATTTCATTTAACGTTTAATATAAAATATTAATATGCTTTCAATGTTAAATTGACAACATAAACTGTGTTTAAGTAATCAAACATCTATCTCTGCTCTTCCCACACTTATTTCTTCATTCTCAGTGGTCCATTCTACCTTTTCTCCCCTTCCATCCCCCTATATGACCATAACATTTTGGTCTAAATTGAGACACTTTTAAGAGTGAAAAGGAATTGTATTAATAACTACACCTTGGATACAAGTATAAATTGGGACTATTTAGGGCAAATTTATAGTACTAAGGATCAACACTTTTTTACTATGATAGTTTACGCCTACCTGTATAGTCAGAATAAAGGTAACTTTAGAACAATAGACAGGCTTTTCCAACTGCAGACTCAAGGTTGCAAGTTTATAGACATATAGGCTCTCAAATCTCTAGAGGAAGATGTAGAAAAATAAAAACTTACTGAAGTAAAGCAATGTGCATCCTACATTATTATGGCAACAAATCGATAATGCTATTACAATAAAATCTGGTGTAATCACATTTTCCTTCTTTGGTATTGCAGCATTAATCTCTGTCTCATGGGGGATGGGATGAATCACAGGATATATAACGGGATGCAGAATATTCTGTCTGTTATAGTCAAGACAGTGGGACTGGTAATTACTGAAAGTTTTCATTACTTAACAATTGTCTGTTGCTTTTCTCAGCCCCTTGAACAGCTTAAGTATTCACACCTCAGAGCCCCCAAACCCACACCCGTGCTGTTGATATCATACATTCCAAAAATTTTCCTTCATCCTTTCCTTGTGCCTTGCTACCGGCTGAAAGGCTTGGCGCATCCAGGCATGGCTTTGACGTTGAAATATCGAACCAACAAAACCTGGTACCACCCAAGGGCCAGACTGAGGGATCAAAAGTGGGCTGGAAGCGACTCTCTTGTCACCTCAGTAAAAGTGTGGGAGAAGAGAAGCACATACAGCGGGTTTCCCTAGATTTATTTCTTCTATAATCAAGAAAGAATCCATTAATTTACAGAGGAATAAAAGGCAAATGGTTTTTTTCAAAATATCAAATCTAGCTGAAATTTTATTTTAATACCTCCTAACTGCCTTGGGGTAAGTTCAGTAGCTCTTGTTATGCTGTTAAACTTATTATTCTCTATATAGTCTATAAGATGGATTTCCAATTTTCTCTTTTAAAACTGTTGATTGTAATTTGCAGAAATAATGGCTCTAAATATGCAAAGATCTTTATGAATAAACACTTCACCAGCAAGAAACGTCTCTAAAAGGTACATATAATGTTTTGTCACTGCATGCCTATTTATTTTTATTATGAGTATATCATGGCCTTGTGTTCAAAAACACATATTGCGAAAATGAGATTGTATAACCATACAAGTAAACTCTCACATTATAATCAGCACAAACATTCACTAAGGCGAAACACGCAAAGAATTTTTCAAATGAATATTCCAGCTGAGAACTGGAGCTCGAGAACTAGATATACTGCTAAGCATTCAAGCAGTAGTCAGTCTTATCAACCAGTTGTTTTGTGATTCTAGGAAAGAATAAGGAATATCTATAATATCTGGAGAGAACCCAAATCGCCAAATGATACTAAATAACCACATAAACAACACCTGATTTCTAGAAGCAATGGAAAGAAACCCAGGCGAGCAGTTAGTTTAACATCCATTTTAAGCCTTCTGTAAACAATTTCCGTAATCTTTCCCGAACCTGCTTCTGCAGCATTCATTAGTATTCTTTTGCTGTCAGGCATCTGGTGCCTCTGTGATAGATATTAAATACCTTAAGGGAGACAGATCTCACTAGTATGCAGCAAGCAGATGCAGTGGCTCACATAAGCCAAAGCCCTGTTGAGAAACCTGCAGGCAAAGCCTCAAGAATGATGGGTCATAGCTGCTGTCTGAGGATAGACTCTTGGTGAAAGTAAGGCGCAATGTTAGCCTTGTATCCCTCCCCACTCAAACACAGGGGCCACACAATCCTTAAGATGACGAGGCTGGATTCCCAAGTACTTACCCTAACTCCAAATGGGAGTCTGAAATTGTCAATGCCTTGCACATTTCAGATGCTTAGGCTACACAATATGGAGGTAAGCATATTGGGTGGGTAAGTGCACATGATACTCGTATGAGGAAACAGTATTCATCTATCCACTTAACACACTGATTTGTTATTTATTTATTGAGCATCCTACGTGCCACTGTCTCATTCCCAAATTACCATACATTCAATCCCTCTTCTGAATCTTCTGGTTTCTAAACTTTGCGGAGGGGAACTACAACTTCAGTGGTGTTCAATTCCTTGTCATCAGATGTAAGTCTAGAAAAAAACTGTACTTTATAAACCTAGGAAAGCTTTGGAAATTCTTAGATAAAGAATCTTCATTTCTGACTTGTTGGGAAAAAATGTTAGCAGTTTATCTGAAGATGGAAAAGGTCCTGTCACATTTCTATTAATTTATTGTAGGGTGTTCTTGGTGAGATGCACAGTTTTGTGTGTGTGTTTGCTATCTAGAGTCCCTACTCTGAGCTATTTACACATAAAAAGTTAACATTCAGGATAGTGATAAAGTATCAAAGCAATTGTCCTGCTTGAGATATAACTTGGCACCCTTGGAATAATCAACTCTTTATAAAGTATGCTAATAAAGCTATATACTTTGTACTTTAATAAAGCATACATTGGATAATAACAATTCATATATTATATTGCACACAATAAATTGTATATTACATAAAGCAACTGAAAAGCTTTAGCTTACATATGAGGATGTTTCCTTAGTGAATGGGTAAGAATAACCATTGTTTTGAGACAATTGCATCTCAATCAGCTGTAAGGTATCATAAGTAATTAATTACTGATAGTAGACAAAATACCAAAATATGTGGAAGACTTGCCTTTATAGTAAATTACAGTTGATTCAAGGTTATCTCCACATTAACATTCTCAAATTTGTCTGGCATATGCTTTCTTGAGTGTGAGAGAAAGGGGTTAAAGGAACCGGACAGAGAATGTGACACGCATGTGACTTTCATTCTCATTTGTGTCATGAAGTAAAGGCTTGAGAATTGCTTGTTTAAGCAAAATGAGAAATAGTCTAATATAATTAGGGTAGCCATGTAATTTATCAAACAAACTGGGACACTTCTGAGAATAAAAGGGGGAGCTATTTTTAATTATACTTGGTCATAAATTGCTAAGTACTTGAGCTGCAAAGTTAGAGAAAACAAGATTCAATCCCAGTTCTTCCACATATTAGCTATATGATATTGGAAAAGTTATTCTCTCAGCCTGTTTTCTATCAATAAAATGGGCTTACTAATTGCTACCTCATGAAGGCACTTTGTCAGTGAGATTCCAGGGAGGAGACAGAAACCTCATAATTATTTGAATAAGAATTATTAGCCTTAACAGGGGGTTGGAGGTAACAGAGGACTGATTACCTGAGGGCTAGCAAGAAGTAAAGAGAACTCCACAGAATGCAGCAATAGCAGTTCCTAAGGAGCAGTTACTACCTGAAGGCTGAGATACAGCACCCAGGGCAGAACAATGGAATGTGCTGGCCGCAAAGTGGCCTGAGAAGATACCACGGGAAGTAATCTCTAGGGAGATGCTTCTACCATGGCGCTTGGCTGTGAAGACGACTTAGGGGGCCTTGCGGGAAGATTCTGGCCACTGGTTCTGCGAGCTGCTGCATGCGGCAGGAGCCAGGAGAAAGTATGCTCACTGCAGGAGCATGGCAAGGGGAGCACACCAGACGCAGGAAGAGAAACAGCCCTTCTTCCCTCAGTGCCCCCCAGCACCCTTTACGGATGATGCTTAACCTTGTGCCACTTTGCAAAGGAAAAATATTTAAAGGGTTCAGCTCTATTTTTTCAGAACAGGGAATGAAGGGTAGATTTGGAGTCGAGAGGCAATGAATTGATAAAAAACACAATCACACAGAGTCACATGAATTACTGTAATGAACAGGCTTAATATGTTAACATTGAACATGTTTAGCATAGTGCCTGGAACATGGTAAGTGATTAATATATGTTATACAATTATTATATTTTTTATATATCACACATTCTAGTTTTATTATATTTATTTGTATAGAGATGTGAAGCAATGAATAATGTACAGAAAGATGAGAAACTATCTTCCATTCTCTGTAGAACTAAAAAAAAAAAAAAAGGACGATTACTTCTTATTTGCCTCATATAGGGTAGGTTAGGGAGAATCCTGACCTGGGATTATTTTTTGAAATAGAAGTGTAAGCTCCTAAAATAGCAGCAAGACTATTTTTCTGGGACTCCAGTAAGGGAAATTCCAAGCTTATAATTTTCAATGTTCAAACAAAACATATTTCCCCATTAATAAAGGAACTTTTCCACTGAAGCTCCATCACCTTCCTTTTGTATCAGATGGAACTGTGTTGTCATCTCATTAATCCTCAGTGCTCTTAGGAGGCAAAAGTATAGAATTATCCATTCCATTTTATATTGCCTTTACTTCTCATAATTGGTTTAATATCATGTTGTCAAAACCAAGTCCTTACCTTTTATTTTTCTTATTGCTAGCAACAGACTAGCAATTTTTGATCCTGAATCATATTTTGTTAGTTTGCTACATGGCTTTTTATGCTATTTTATTTCTGCTTTTCATACCTGTCATAGTATGTTTCAGCCTCCCAGATCACCGATTTAAAGGTTAAACGTTAGGGTTTTATATTTGTTTCGTATGTCACATCTATACCCGTATTCCTTACTGTTTTCTAAATCCAATCTTCATTTGCTGTAATAGTTGACTCTCACATACGTTTATTTAATGTTTCTCTTCAGAATGTCTTTTATGCAAAGTTACATCTTGATCTCTCATTAAATTAGATTTACAACCTTCCACATTTTTTCCTTTCAATGATTTAAGTTTTACCTGTTTTCTACTATTTTTGAACATATATAATGACTACTTTAGATAACAATTGTCAATAGCCCATTCTTTTATTCTAGAAAATTTATTTTCTTGGATATAACAGTTATATAATGCAAAGTTTAAGAGCCTCCCTTTGTTATATGTCTTGAACCATGAGGATGATCTTTAGATCTCTTCTCCATCATTAGCTCAATTCTTTTTTATATAAACAGCTATTTTTTTATTTCTGTTTTAGTTATTTCTCTCATGTCAATGAAGAGACTAAAAAATTGAAACTAAAAGTATGGAACTAATATCTTAGGACAGATGAGATATCAACTAAATGTACCTTTTCCTAAATTACACTGTTTCATGGCATTTCTGTCTTGAGTGAAATATCTATTAAATACAATCTTATTGGGAAACAGTTAATTTGAGAAAGAATTTGGTATTTCATATTTCACTTTGTCACGACTCTTTTATTTATTTATTGTTATTCTAAAAATGTTCTGAGGGGAAAGTAACAGTTAACAATAAATATCAAAACCAGTTCTAGGTCTGGACATTGGGACTTAGTAGTGCATAATTCAAAACCTTTCTATATAATTTCCACAGTCATTTTTTTTTTTAACGGAAGATTGTTTTAAACACTCTTCCGAAGTATCAGGAATCCCTCTCCTTCATCTGGCGTTAGACACAGCAACATTTGAGTATTTACTCTCCCTGAATCAATTATCCTGTTTCCACTTCTTTTGGCTTTTGCTCTTCTCTGAAAAAAACCTTCCACACTCTCTGGCTAATTCCCCAATTCCCAGTTATACTTATGATTTAGTTCAATCCTCCTGTTTCTTTAAAACCTTCTCTGATCTCCTAGTTGACTGTCTTCTAGACTCTCATATAGCTTACTGTTCTTATTGTTGGTTTTAGTTATTTTACAAAAGACATTTTCTGCCTTATATTCTCAGGTGTCATTTCAGGATATAGTGGCCCAAATTAAAATTAGTAAGTCCAGAACACTTATTATTATGGTTCGTGGTTGGTGGTCAATAGTTATGTGTTGATTCATTAAAACAAATGTTTGTTGAATTTGTTTTGGTTTGGGGGAAAGAAGACACTAAGCTTAAGCAAGTGTTCCTTGTGGAATTCTCTGCCTAGTAGTGAGAAATATGCAAATATGCATGTGAAATAGCAGAGCCCAGTCTAGACCCAATGTTCTGGAGAAGAGGGCAGTTCTGTGGTACAAATCAGGGAAGGTCTGGTAGATGACCTAACGTTTGAGTTGAATCCTAACATAATGGCACAGGAAATAAATTTCAGGCAGAGGTAAAGGGTGTGAAGATATCTGTTGCCTCAAAGGCCATACCTCATTTGTAACAAAGAATGAATCTTAGAATTGTAAAAGATTTTAGCTTTCATGAGATTGAAACCTAAAGACCAGTGCATTTAGCATGCTTTCCTAGAATTGGGAAGCCACTGTATTCTCATCTGAAACCAGCTTGATCCTAAATGTGTGTAAACCCTGTGAAAATTCTTACAGGTACATGGTATTGTTATAGTAGAAATAAGCTAATGCAGAATAACCTAAAATATCTTTCTCCAGGCAAACACAATAAAATCTTTTCTAAGATTTTGTAAGGCTTAACACTAGAAAGTAAAGTGTATTTTATTTTATTTTATTTATTTTTAATTTTTTTTCTGGTACGTGGGCCTCTCACTGTTGTGGCCTCTCCCCTTGCGGAGCACAGGCTCCGGACGCGCAGGCTCAGAGCCCATGGCTCACGGGCCCAGCCGCTCCGCGGCATGTGGGATCTTCCTGGACCGGGGCACAAACCCGCGTCCCCTGCATCGGCAGGCGGACTCTCAACCACTGAGTCACCAGGGAAGCCCCGTAAAGTGTATTTTAGTGTCAAAATATTTTCAGAGATCTGTTAAGGCTAAATAAGATCTTAAAGCTTTTAATCTCAAGTTAAATTGGAGTCATGTTTTATTTTTCCTTAATAAACATTAGAGCTCTTGGTACTGTGATATAAGCTCTTAATAAATGCCATGACTGCAAGTGGAAATTTAAGGCATAGTATCCCTAAACAACTTGCCACACAGGCACTCCTGATACAGTATTTGTAAACGCAGCTCTTCATGTAAATGCTAGATTAGACTGAATGATGAATTTAAAACAAGTGGGTGCACTCACTGTGGCCCAAATTAAGCCTGTTCTAAAGTTGCTATAGCAACATTATCTGTACCAAATGTCCTGCTCTAAAAAATAATTGGAAACATTTCCTGTTATTTAGGGAGAAAAATAAAATCACTATTAATTTTTTTATATCCTATTATACACAATGCATTATTCTCATGCTTTTTTTTTAAATCAGCAAAATTCATGAATGGATATATGTAATTTTTATATAATTATAACAGCAAAATCAAAAAGAATAAGAATAAAATTAGTTTGTAGGCTTAATATGATATACTTAGGAGTTAAATAAAATATTTGTATAAGATACTTCTATTCTTTCTTTCTTGACTAACACTTAATATCGGAGGGCTATGAATAGTTCCTTTGGGCTTTGTATAAATGAATTGTTTACTTATTGGATCATGAGCAAATTTCTTAATATTTGGAAAAAGTTAAGGAACAGCTGAAGTTTTCAGGTTATTGATAGGATAGACAATAAATTCAAACGAAAACATAAAAAACACATAACAATTCAAGAAGCAGAGATGTCTGAAATGTTTTATGAGGGTTAACTCAAAGGAACATACATTTAGAATTTGACCACAATAGCTACCTAATACAATGAAACTCTAGGCTCAGGTATATTTCTTTCTGAAAATAATTTTAAATCACATATATTAATAAATTGTCCTCATAAGAAATTATTAAGAAATATTACAACCTTTAGGAAAAGCAAAGACTCACATAAACTGAAAGGAAAATAACCCCTGCAAACAACATACTATTTATTGGTTAATAACCTGTAAGAGTATACTCTATGTAGTTTTGTTTAACATTTCAATACTTTCTTTTTTTTCTTGAGTTTGGAAAGGCACTTTCCCTCAATGTAATTGTAATTCTAAAGTGCCATTTCATGCTTCATTATCTCTGAGTGGGAGTTATAGTTTGCAGTTGGCCCTCAGCTTCCTTTGTGAATCATGGGTTGTATAGCTAAGTATATTTTCCTAAGCATTTGAGTGAGGTGAATAATACTCTTTCCTACATATTAATTAGGCTTTCTTATTTAACAACACTAGACTTCAAAATGAAAGTGGCATATTCTTGGAAACAAGATGAAAATATATAGGGTACAACATTTTGGAGAATGCTTAAATCAATTTATTTGTAAAATGAAAACATTTTGTTTCTTCAATTCTTGCCCCTACTCTTGCACCTAATTCCTACTGCTCTTTCCACCAGGTATCCGCCATGCTGAATATTACGGCACAGCTTAAAGCAAACATGAATAAAGAGTAAGAGTCCGAATTACTGGGGTTTTGGGTCTACGTGTAAGTGCATTCATCAGCCCTCCAAAGAACTTAAATTTGGCATGGAAACTGGGTAAAACTAGGATTGAATTAAACTTTCCCACCAAAGGGTTATGTTGTGTCTGTTCAATATCAATTCCATTATAATTATAAGTAAGCTTTCCTTGTCCTCCACTTCATAAATCTAGCTTCTTTCTAGTTCTGTGTGTACACCTGGTCTGGAATGTTTTCTTTTAAACTTCTGCCTGTATACAAATCATTCACTTCTCCAAGAAGTCTTCCCTGACTGATGCCAAACCTCATCATCTTTACCTATCTACTGTCACTTGCTTTAGTTGAAATGTTAGTAAAGCAGAGTATTTAAGGGCTTGAGTTCTGGAGCCAAGTTCAACTCAAGTTCAAATCCTGGCACAGGTGCTTAGTAAAACAAATTAATTGAACAAATTAATTATGAGGGCCAGCTGTGGGCCAGATGCTATTATAGGTGCTGAGGTACAGTAGTGAGTAAGACAGACAAGAAGCCCATTCTTTTCAAGCTCACATTCTAACAGTGGTGGAAGAGAGTGGGACATGGGCGGACAACTAAAAATAGTATAGATTGTGATAAGTTCTGTAAGGAAGTAAGCAAAGTCACATGACACAGAGTTAACTGGGGGCACCTACTTCAGTTGGGCTAGGGGATGATATTTGAGTTGAGACCTGAAGCTAGAGGAGTCAGCTGTGCAAGATCAGGGGAAAAAAGTGTACACCAGTCAGAAGGAAAAGCAAGTACTGGTGTCCTGAGTAGGAAACAACATTCAGTGACTAGAAAGGGCAGTGTGGCCAGAATACGGGATGGGGGAGTGGGGAGCAGAGGCTATACTTGATAACACTGAAGACTATTAAAGCGGTTTGGGTTTTATTCTAATACTGAGATCAAAACAGATGACTTGATTTAGCTGTCACACAGATTTGTAGAAAATTGAATTGAATGTAAATATTCAAAATTTATGAAATGTTGCATAAAATCCCAGTATATTATGCATGTACTTAGATGCGCTATACATGAATTATTAAAAAACAGTTGTGCTCATTCACAATTTTCTTATCCCCTCTAGTTGAACATGAATATCCTGGGTGATGATTAGAGTAAGAAAAGCAAAGTTTCCTTTGATACCATACTAAGCAGAAGCACCAGGAGAGTAAATTTTTGCCTTTTCCATACCAAAAATCTCCTCTACATGATGGTGTTGACCAGATGATAAACATGAAACATACATTTCTGAGCCTGGAGCACCACGGCGATGTCAGGGTTGGTATTCTAGATTTGGGCATCATCATCATATAGATGCTTGCAAATCAAGGGAATGAAATCATTTAAGGAGACAGTATACACGGAATAGGGCCCCAAAGGGAGCCCTGGGTCATTCCGACATTTAAAAGTAAGTTTAGGGCTTCACTGGTGGTGCAGTGGTTGAGAATCCTCCTGCCAATGCAGGGGACACGGGTTCGAGCCCCGGTCTGGGAAGATCCCACATGCTGCAGAGCAACTAGGCCCGTGAGCCACAACTACTGAGCCTGCGCATCTGGAGCTTGTGCTTCGCAACAAGAGAGGCCGCGATAGTGAGAGGCCCGCGCACCACGATGCAGAGAGGCCCCCACTTGTCGCAACTAGAGAAAGCCCTTGCCCAGAAAACGAAGACCCGACACAGCCAAAAATAAATAAATAAAAATTTTTTAAAAAAAGTAAGTTTGGGTAAAGCAACAGATATCATCAAAAGAGACTAATTAGGATCAGCAAGTAGCATAAAAAAATCAGAAGAGAAAAAACTATCTAAAGAAGGAGGACATGATACACTGTGAGATGGAGTATAATGAAAACGGAAGCACTGTTGCTGGATTTGGCAACATGAAGACAGTTGGAGACCTTGACAAGAACCATTTTGACAGAAAGGTGTAGTTAAGTAAGTTAGAGTGGGCAAAGGAACGTGTGAGAAGCGAGGAGGTGGAGATGAGGGATGTAGTCAACTTGGAGAAATTCTTCTGTGAAGTTAGCTGTGAGGCAGCATAGAAAAATAGGTTGGTGGCTAGAAAAAGATAAGGGATTCAAGGATTGTTTAAAAGTTAATCATTAATGGATTCGTTACACATATCTGTTAAAAGTTTTGTATCTGTTTTCTCATCTGCCAAGGATGCAAAAGTAACAATAAAATTTCCAGTGGTTGCTATGAGAATTAAGAGGTTTTGCAGGTGAAGGAGTAGCACCATACTTAGTGCTTAATATATTCTCAGTAAATGGTCACAGTTATTATCACGTAGATTTCCCTTTACTTAGCACATTTACTCAAATCATTTTTCCTTTTCACTCTTCACTGCCCTGTGTTTAAGTAGTTATTTTTATATGATGTGCTATAGAAGTGAAGTTTAAGGAAGAGATTAAACAATAAATTGCTACTAGAATTAAATAATTCAATGATGTGTACTAAACTCTGTTAGGTGCTATGGTTATGTATGTGTATAAATATGACACAGTCCAGTCCTATCCCTTTATTAGCATATCCAGAGTCCCCAAGACTATCCTTACTTCTCACACTAGTGGGAAGTTCAGGGTCCCCAAGACCACTATCAAGTTGGATAATTTACTAGCAGAATTCACTGAACTCAGGTAGCAGTTAAACTCATGATTACAGTTTATTACTGCAATAAAACCAAACGATATAGATTAAAATCAGCAGAGGGAAGAGGTGCGTAGGGCTGAGCCCAGGAGACACAAAGGCGGTGGGACGTCTAGTTGTCTTCCCCCATAGAGTCACGTACCTATTTCTCCCAGCAACAGCACGTAAAAATACATGTGGAATACTGCCAACCAGGGAAGCTCACGTGAGCCTTGGTGTCTGTAGTTTTTACTGAGGTCTGGTCATCACCCATGTAGCTGAACTTAGTCTCCAGTCCCTCCAGAGGTTGAGCTGAAACCATGTGGCCCTAGGCCCCTCACCATACATCACACTATTAGCATAGATTATCAGGTTTAGCCCAAGGTCCCAGGTAAACAAAAACACTTTAATCAAGCAGGATATTCCAAAGGTTTAGAGGTTACCTCCTAGGAGCCAGGGGCAAAGGCCAAACCTCTATTTGGCAAGGTTAATCTCTACTGCACAATTTATAAACTAATTGAGGAGATAATATTATAAAGGCATAACATTTAAATAACCATATTATGATTTAACTCATAGTTCAAGTCAACAAAGAGTGTCATAATGCTAAAACATGTTTACATAATTAATAGTTTGTTCAAATAGTGCTTACTATAGATATTCAGAGAAAATACCTGAAAAATCTGACTTTGAGCTGAGTGACGAGGCGGTTTTATAGAAAAAGTCCTATTTAAACTGGACCTTGAGGGATGACTTGGATGTGAACTGGCTGAAAGAAAGGGGAAGGCACTTCCAAGAGGGTGAACAGAGGAAGGCAAAATGCGGAGGCTGCTTCCTGAGGAGACAGTAAGGATAAGGGAGTACAGGGAAGTAAGATTGGAAAGGTAGTATACTATTTTTCTAGGGCTACTGTAACAAGTTACCACAAACTAGGTAGCTTAAAACAACAGAAATTTATTCTTTCACAGTTCTAGAAGCCAGAAGTCCAAAGTCAAGGAGTCAACATGGTTAGTTCCTAATGGTAGAGACTACAAGGGAGGATCCACCTCATGTCTCTTCCTAGCTTCAAAGGAGGCCAGCAATTCTTAGTATCCCTTGTCCTGTAGATGCATCACGATATACCTACTTCCATCATCACATGGCTTTCTCCCTTTGTGTGTGCATCTCATCTCTATGCTTCGATTTTCTCTTCTTATAAGGACATTAGTCATTGGATTGGAGCCCACTCTGATATGGTAAGACCTGTGACCTCATTTTAACTAATTAAATCTGTAAGTAACTTACTTCCAAATAAAGTCTCATTCTGAGGTTCTATGCAGACAGGAATTTGGGGGGAAACCATTCTATCCAGGTAGACTGGGGAAAATATTGATTAAGGCAGATTATAGCTTTCAAAAACTGTTACAAAGGCATGAACAATACCTGGATACCTCTCAGACACAATTCACTAAACAAGGTCTTTCACTCCTTTTCAATTGTTTTTTTCGAAACACTAGAATACCTTCTTTCACTGCCAGATACAGTAGCCCTCAAGAGTAGAGTATGCGTAAGTGGAGTAAGGGGGTCCTTCATCTGATTTCAAAGAGACTTAAAGAACAATTTGGTTAAAGCAAGGACAGTTAAAATTCACGGGGCAGAGTCCTTGGCTAGGAAGCTTTGGTGCCAAATCTTCAGAAGAAGGAGAACAGGGGTGAGGTGGAAAGGGCATGTGAGAAGACTTCTGTGTCTATTCTATGTGAATGTCTTATTTTATTTTATTTTCCTTCTACTGTCATTGATAAAAAGCGTTTTTCTCAAAGTTTACTCTACTGAACTACTACATCATGAGTATCTGTGGTCTGTGTTGAAAAGGTGAACTCTTGGACTCTCCTTCAGACCTACTGACTCACAGTGTCTGTGGGGGAATCCTGGGAATCTGATATTGGACAATTTCTCCAAATGATTCTTAAACATAGTAACATTTAAGAACCAATACATTAGAGTTTGGTTTGGACTTAAGGTGCATATATATTTTTAGGAAGATTAAAGGGACATTATGCCACAGATCAGTTTTATTAGAAGAATGAAGATTATGATTTTGGAGTGTGTGACTACCTGAGCCCCAAATTATTGGGGTCCAAGACAAGTCCTGGCAGGATCCCATGTGAGGCAGAATGTGGGCATAGAGTCTCTAGGTGTCTGGACAGAGGAGAACTAGGATGTGGTTGAGGCAATGAGAAAAAAAGAACTAGCAATGTCAAAAGAAATCTCTGCCTAAACAACAACTTTATATAAAGGTAGGTTTGTGCCTAAGAAGGAATCACTTGTCCTCTTCTCTCTCCTTCCAGCTTCTAGCATTTGCACACTGGATATTAATGACTAGGCTTCTGTAGGCTAGTAATCTTGCCTTTTAGAGGAATTCGGAAAATGTATATATGTACGTTTTATGTTGGCTACATACTCCTCAAAATCTGAGATTGAGCTGTGAAGAAAGAGCATAGCATTCACGTTGTTTGTACCATCCTATAATACCTTTGCTAAAATCTTGGAACTAAGTTTTAGTCATTTTGAGAATGTGCAAATTACACCTAGCTACTCAACATTTTAAAATAATGGAAACATTTTTTGAATCAATATTTGAAATCCATTATTTGAAAAAGAGTTAATGTTGCTTTCAAGTACTTGGTGACAGTGGCTTCTATAGGTTGGAAAGAGAATTATTGTCATTTTCAGAGTATTGATGGCCAATGGAGAGAAGGAATAGAGTATCTGAACTTTAGGAAGTTTTAGAAAAACCCAAAGAATTCTCTTCTTGAGTCTCAGAAAGAATAATGATAACTGACTTGGAAAGATAAAATGGATTGCATTAGATAATATATTCAGTTTCATAATATTGTTAGATAATTGATCAAGTTCTGGAACTGCAGTGAATTTTTTTCCTATTCAGTTGACTTTTTATGCCATTCTACTAAAGGAATTGAATGCAAAACAAATAAGAAAGGCAACTTTACAAAGTCCTATCTTCATCATAAATTTATTACATTTACCTAATAAGAACCTCCTCTAACTCAACTGAGGATTTCAAAAGATTTTTTCTTCTCAGGGAAAAGAAAAGAGAAAAACTTGATATGTATGCAAAACCACGGTGTTTTCTTTATTAGAGAACATATTTACATTAGCATTTGACTAGTTTCAACTTCTAATTTCTACCATAGACTAAAAAAAGGTAAGCTAAGACTGTATTTAAAAGATGGTATGTTTATTATTGTCATAATCAATACGTCTCCAGTACTGTAAAACTCATCAGTAAAACTGTCAGTGTTCCTTCTTCACATTTGATGATTCCTTTCCATTCTGCTTTTGAGCATTAATATGCCAAGAAAACTGAAGTTTTTACTAATAAAGTCTACTCAAGTAGAGTCAGCACCAGATTAATAGTTTACATCCATGATGAGGGCTTCACTTTCACAGGGAAGTAACACATGCAGAAAAGCCCACAGGTTGTGGAGTCACTAGGATGAGATGTGGGTTCAAATTCTGGCTCCCCCACTTGCCTGGGGGAGTGACCCTGGGCAAATAACTTCTCCAAGCTTCAGAGTCCTCATCTACATAATGTAGCATTGTTGTTAAAACTTAGCAAGGTAGTTCAACATCTGCAAATCAATCAATGTGATATACCTACCACACTAATGTGATAAAGGACAAAAATCATATGATCATCTCAATAGACGCAGAAAAGGCATTTGACAAAATTCAATATCTATTTATGATAAAAACTCTCAACAAAGTGGGTATGGAGGGAACATACCTCAACATAATAAAGGCCATATATAACAAGCTCACAGCTAACATCATACTCAATGGTTATAAGATCAGGAACAAGACAAGAATGCCCACTCTCACCACTTTTATTCAACATAGTATTGGAAGTCCAGGACACAGTAATCAGGCAAGAAAAATAAATAAAAGGAGTCCAAAACAGAAAGGAAGAAGACTGTCACTATTTGCAGGTGACATGATATTATATATACAAAACCCTAAAGATGCCACCAAAAAACTATTAGAACTAATCAATGAAATCAGTAAAGTTGCAGTATACAAAGCCAATATACAAAAATCTGTTGCATTTCTGTACACTAAAAATGAACTATCAGAAAGAGAAATTAAGAAAATAATCCTATTTACAACTGTATAACAAAGGCATAAAATACCTAGGAATAAATTTAATCAAGGAGGTAAAAGACCTATACACTGAAAACTATAAGACACTGATGAAAGAAACTGAAGAAAACACAAATAAATGGAAAGATATTTCATGTTCGCAGATGAGAAGAATATTGTTAAAATGTCCATACTACCCAAAGCAATCTACAGATTCAGTGCAATCCCTATCAAAATTACAAAGGTACTTTTCACAGAAACAGAACAAACAATCCTAAAATTTGTATGGAACCACAAAATACCTCAGATAGCCAAAGCAATCTTGAGAAAGAAGAACAGTGCTGGAAGCATCATGCTCCCTTATTTCAAACTATGGTACAAAGCTATAGTAATTAAAACAGCATGGTATTGGCATAAAAAACAGACATAGATGAATGGAAAAGAATAGAAAACCCAGGGAAAAAACCTCACACATATATGGTCAATTTATGACAAAGGAGCCAAGAATATACAATGGGGGAAGGGACAGTCTGTTCAATAAACAGTGTTGGGAAAACTGGATATCCATATGCAAAAGAATGAAACTGAACCACTATCTTACAGCATACACAAAAATTAACTCAAAATGGATTAAAGAGTTAAAATAACACCTGAAACCATAAAACTCCTAAGAGAAAACATAGGTGGTAAACTCATTGATATTGGTATTGGTAATGATTTTTTTGATTTGACACCAAAAGCAAAAATAAACAAGTGGGATTACATGAAACTAAACAGCTTCTGCACAGCAAAGGAAACCTCAACACAGTGAGAAGGTAACCTACAGAAATAGCTGCAAAAAATATTTGCAAATCATATATCTGAGGAAGATATCTGCAAATCATATATCTGATGAGGGGTTAATATCCAAAATATATAAAGAATTCACATAACTCAGTAGCAGAAAGCAAACAATCCCCTAAGAAATGGGCAGAGGATCTGAATAGAATTTTTTCAAAGAAGATATTCAAATGGCCAACAGGTACTGAAAAGGTACTCAACATCACTAATCATCAAGGAAGTGCAAATCAAAACCACAATGAGATATCACCTCATACCTGTCAGAATGGCTATTATCAAAAAGACAAGAGATGACAAGTGTTGGCGAGGATGTGGAGAAAAGGGAACATTTGGGCACCGTTAGTGGGAATGTTAATTGGTGCAGCCACTATGGAAAACAGTATGGAGGGTTCCTCAAAACATTAAAAATTGACTACCATATGATCCAGCAATTCCATCTCTGGGTATTTGTCTGAAAAACATGAAAACACTAACTGGAAAAGATTTATGTGGCCCCATGTTCATTGCAGCATTAATTACAATAGCCAAGATGTGGAAACAACCTAAGTGTCCATCAGTGGATAAATGGATAAAAACAATGTGTGTGTGTGTGTGTGTGTGTGTGTGTGTGTGTGTGAGTGTGTGTGTGTGAATACTATTTAACCATAAAAAAGAAGAAAATCTTGCCATTTGCTACAGCAGATATGGACCCTAAGGGCATTATGCTAAGTGAAATAAATCATATAGAGAAAGACAAATACTATTGTGGTATCACATGGTATCACTTATATATGGATTCTAAAACAAAAACAAAAACCAAGTTCATAGACACAGAAAAAAATTGGTGGTTGCCAGAGGTGGGGGATGGGGGTGGGTAAAATGGGTGAAGGTGGTCAAATGGTACAAACTTCCAGTTATAAGATAAATGAGTCCTGGGGATGTAAGGTACAGCATGGTGACTATAGTTAATAGTACTGTATTGCATATTTGAAAGTTGCTAAGAGAGTAGATCTTAAAAGTTCTCATCACAAGAAAAAAATTTTTAACTATTTATGGTGACAGACATTAATGAGTCTTATTGTGGTGATCATTTTGAAAAATATACAAATATCAAATCAGTATATTGCCCACCTGAAATTAACATAATGTTATATGTCAGTTATACCTCAACAATAATACAAAAACTTAACAAACTATTTTCTGAAATATGCCTGCTATATAATAGGCACTTAATAATTATTTGTTCCTTCCTCTCTTTCCAATCCCTGAGCACCTCTCTCAAACTGACATACCAGCTGCCATGGGCATCACAAACATCTGAAGATTACAAATTGGCCAGAATTGGTTGGCGCCTATGCTAAGGGTAATGAGGAGCCTACAGTGAAACTTCTCAATGAATCAGCAGCCACAACAAAGTGACAGGAAAAGAAATCATCATCTGGTCATTTGTGATTAAACCCACAGATGGAAAAAAAAATAGCCTGTATTTATTGAGGATAGGTATGGTTTTGGCACTTTTACTTATTCATCTAATTCCTATGTCAACCTTATGAAGTGATATTAATAATCCTTTACAGAAAGGGAAACTGAGGTTCAGAAAGTGGATGTAACTTTCCTAAGGCCACATATAGTATACTGCAGTGTAGGAGCAACACATTGATGTTTGATATAACTTTGTCTAACTCAGTGACTCACTCTGGTGAGTATCAGTAAGTTGTTCTCCACGTCAAAGAATGGCAAGATCAGACACTGTGACTCATGAATCATCCTTCAATCTATGGCAAGCACAGATATCTAAAGGGATATAGATATTATAACAAAGTAGTAACAACATTAACTTTACAGTCAGGTAGCTGTGGGTTTGATTCCTGGCTCTGTCACTTATTATTATCTAGGCGTCATTAGGAAAATTATTAAACTTCTTAAGCTTCACTTCCTCATCCAAAAATGAAGATAATAATGGTCCTACTTCATAGAGTTGTTTAAGGATTATCTGAAATAATGGCTGTAAAATACTTAATACGGTTCCTGGCATGTAATTATGAATTTATTTTTAGTTTTAATAAGACACTGCAGTCTCAAAGTGTTCCTCAAAGTTTGAATTAATAACTTCTTGCATCAGAATCCCTCGGGATCTTATTAAAGAAGAAGGTTTCTGGGCCTCATGAATCAGAATATCTGAGCAGTGGGAATTTGCTTTTTAACAAGTGGCCCAGACATAGTTGAAATCAGCTACTGATGCTATCCATCATTTCATTCATTTTTCTCCTGGTAACCATAGATGGATTTCCATTTGGGGGATTATACCTGCCCCCCATTCCACTTTTGCTTCTCTGGTGGAGCACCTGACCCGTCCCTGGTGCCTGACTGACATTCCCCTGGCTACAGAGACTGGGACCAATCTGTCCCCATCAGAACTGATGTGAAGTATTTAGGCGTTTCCTGGAATGCGAGGACAAAGATGTCTCCTGTTAGATATGGGCCTGTAAGGATGTAGCTCTGGCAATGCTGGCGGCCATTTTGTGACGGTGATGCAAGGTGGCTATCTGAGAGGGGAGCCAGGGGAAGCAGAACCAAAAGATGCAGACAGAAGTCTCATGCTCATGGTGTCATCTGAGGCTCCGGTCTAGCTACACCTAAAGCCAGACTCACTCCTATACTTTTCAGTTATGGAACCAACAGAACCTCTTTTTGGTTAGACCATTTTGGATTATGTGTGTTTTTGTTACATGCCACTAAAGGCTATAACAAATCAGATAATACATGTGCAATTCTTTTGTCAAATGCACACTAGCTAGGTCTTAATTCCACCCCTTGCATTTGACACGTTGGATTAGACCACATGTGGCCCTTCAGGATTCTTTTTGTCCAAGGTTGAGGCAAGGTAAGCAGCCTCCTAGATTTCTTTCCTCTAAACTGATACCTGGATCTTGGCCTTCTAGGACATGCAAAATATGTCCAAGAATACCCTATCTAACTTTGATGCTTTGACTAAAACTTGATTCTACTAGCCAGAGGCTACAAATTAAAATATCTAAAGGGGCCAGGCAGAAAAAAATGATTAAGTAAAACAGGCTGGGAGTCCAAGGAAAACATCAAGGCTAACCTGATATTAAATGCCCAGCCTCATTGTTAACAAGACAATGGGGAGCAGAGAGACTAGAGAATTCTTGTGCTCTTGCCTCCTTTAAAGGGAGCAGCTGCTACTCAGCTCCAGCCAAAAGTTGCCATGGGGGAAACGCAGACCCAGGATTACCAGAGCAGTCAGGCATCCTGAATTCTATATGAAGTCTCCTGAACATTAAACATTAGCAACCGATTCAAATTTTTGAAACAGCCTGCGCAGGCTGACACGCTGAGGACCAAAAGATGTGTACACCTTGTCATCTCCATGGTAGACCTCCCAAGAGGTGGCAGAGGGGAGAGTTGTTGGGGAGACTTTCACAAACAGGAGATTGCCCCAGGCCCATCTACAGACACATAGAAGAGAAGAAAGAGAAAAGATCCATAACCAAAAATGACAAGCAGCAGAGAAATATCTTCACTTTATCCATAGACTAGCTGGTGACTGGCATTTGGGCTCCTTATGAGTGCGTTATGATCTTAACTCACATGAGTTCTTCCTCCTCTCAGGGGACAGGAAGTCTTTATTTTGTTTTGTTTTTGTTTTGGTATTTATTTACTTTTCTCTCTCTTTTCTTGGCGAAACAGAAATATTTATTCTTATTAGTCCCTCAATTCTAAAGCACCATTGCTAGTAAAAAATGATTTAATAAAACTTTTAGAGAATGCATTGATTCTAATATGGTTCCCAGTTAGAGAAAAAATTTATATATGAAAATAAAGTGCTGCTTGGAGTTGAGGAGATGAATTATTGATTTTGTCTTGTTTTGTTGTGTTTTTCTTCCAGTTTTTATTGAGATATAATTGACAGAGAGCAGTATATAAGTTTAAGGTGTATAGCATAATAATTTGACTTACATATATCATGAAATGATTATCACAGTAAGTTTAGTGAACATGCATCATCTCATATAGACAGAAAATAAAAGAGCAAGAAAAAAATATTCTTTCCTTGTGATGAGAACTCTTAGGATTTCCTCTCTTAACAATTTTCATACATAACATACAGCAGTGTTCATTATATTAATCATGGTGTACATTACATCCCTAGTAGTTATTTACCTTATAACTGGAAGTTTACCTTTTGACCAAAGGAAGCCTTTATTTTTTTTTCCAGAAATTAGGTTGTGTTGCAAACAGTCTCCATGCACCCATTTCCTTACATTTCTCTTTTTAAAGCTGGTAGGGTCTTCTGGCTTCTTTCTCTTCAGGAGATGAGATTAGCCAGACATCTGGCCTCAAGCAAGTACTGAATTAACCTTAAAATCCCAAGAAGGGATGACTAAGAGTGACTAAGTCACTAAGGCAATGACTAAGAGTCCATTTGATTCAAGAATTAGGTTTATATATGCTTGCAACATGGGCTCATCTAAACTGTATTCATCTCTTATCCAACACATATTCATTCCTCTTTACATTTTTCAGATATCTGAACAGGGTACAGAGGATCACTGATACATGGCCTTCTTCTCAACATTTGCAGGTAGGAGCTTGCTAAAATGAATCTCCGAGGCAGCCGAGAAAGGAAAAGGAAGACTCTAAGGTGGTTAACATAAGACCTTCGGGTTGTCAATTGGTGGTTCCCTCTTTTGCGTTCATAGTAGTCAGGAAGGCTAGAGATCTAGCTCATGTATGCCTGGCCCCCAGTAATCCATTCCCACCCTATCTCCTATCCCAGTCTTGTGTATATGGTGAAGACCATCTCAGTCTTCACCATATACACAAAGTATTTAGGGTCTGAGCTATTGCCTGGATTTCTAATTTGTGGACTATTGCTCTGGTTCCATTCATCCTAGGGAAATCAGGAGAATTGGGGAACTATTAGAGAGCTATCGTTTAGATGATCAGAGAAGGTACTTATTCCAGGAGTAAATATTCTGCTCTATTTTCTTGACTGGCTGAGGAGGTACTGAGGGGGAAAAAAAAATCTCAATATAAACTGAAGATGTAAGGAAGATGGGACTGGAACCATAACCAGAGTTCACTGGATTGCTGGCCAAATGTGTATGACATCAATAATCCCTGAGAAGGACACCTTCCAAACTAAATAAACAGAAGTTAGAATTCTGTGCTACAAAGTGGATAGTTTTGTCTTACTAAAGATAACTAGTTCATCTGAAAGGGTGTGGTAGACCTTTCTAGTGTTCCAATATCTGATTCTTCTTTCATTCCTATTACAAGAGAGACTGTACCTGCCTTGCAGTTAGGTAGGGTCATGTGACTAGCTCTGAGTAATGGAATGAAGATAGAAAGTCTTTATGTACTTTCTTCTCTTAAAAGAAGAAGATCACATATCCCAAATTATACAGGTCTGGTCAATGGAGCTGCCGTCAGCCAGGGATCCTGAGTAACCACAAGGTGGAGAGCCCATGTTCTCATATGGGCTCAAAAATGAAAATGTAACATAAGCAAAGAATAAGCTTAGCTATGTTAAGGCCATGGGATTTCAGAGTGAGTTTTTATTGCAGCATAGCATTGTCTACCCCAACTAATAAAAAGGATGCTGAGAAGGCAAGGAGATTGCCTTCTTTCTGGAGCTAGGGGAAAGAAATTAGAAGCAGGGAAGCAGCTAATGGTAAGCTCTTCTATCTTCCTTCTGTTTTCCTGCCTTCCTCCAATCCTTATTCTCCACACATACACAATGCACCCATTCTGTCAATTTTCAGTTCTATATTCACACATATGCCCACTTTATAAAACAAAAATAACTGGAAAAACATGTAAAGTACACATCTTAGTGTTGTGCATAATTTAAACATTTAAAAATTTTATATATTCAAATGCATTCATGAAAGGAAACATTAGCATGAAAGGCAGATGAGAAGTTGGTCTTCAGTTCTCCTAGTTTTACTACTTTTTTGCCAAACGTTCTCTTGGTAGCACACACCTATCCTCTTCTCTTCCAAAGATATCCAGAACCCTAGGAACTTTTCCTACACTCAAAAAAACACTGAATTAAACTCATTCATTCACTTAGTCTTTGACACACATCTTCTTCGTGGCAGATGTTATATCTGTATCTACCCTGACGGGAGCTCCCAGCTTAAAGGGAAAGCCAATCTGTAAATAAATCCTTGATGTTAAGTGTGTTGCATGGACATCTGAACAAATGCAGGGAAGTAGAAGCAAGTACGTATGTTGTAGTGGTGGTGGGATGTCAAGGAAAGATTGACTGAGAAGGACATGGTGACTTCTATTCTTTAAAAGATTATTCAGGTGACATTATAGTGGATGGTTGGAAAAGGGTGAGATTGGAGGCAGAGAACCACATTAGCCAAGAGGCAATGGAGTCATAATCTAGGGCAGTTAGCAAGGGGAATGGAGAAAGAGCACTTGTTGCAGAGATATTAGGAGGCAGACACTAAATTAGATTTGAGGAATGAAGAGGAGAGAGGAGTCTAGGAATATTCTAGACTAGGGGTCAGTGCGTTTTTTCTATAATGGGCTAGCTAGTAAATATTTTAGAGTCTGTGAGTCACATACAGTCTCCGTTGTATAGTCTTTGCTTTTTATAATCTTTAAAAAATGTAAAAGCCATTCTTAGTTAGAGGCATGGATTTGGCTCACAGGCCACCGTTTGTGCCAACCCATGTTCTAGATGAAGACACCTCCCTTGGGTTAGATAAGAGGAGAGAAGCTTCAGCCTGCAAAGAAAACTGAAAAGTCCTGGCTGATGCTATCAATCAGTTCACTGTTTTATCACAAACAGAAAAGCTCTATTTCAATAAGATTGAAATTTTGGCACATTGATCAAATTGCCCTTTATTGTAAAATCTGTTCTTATAGCATGCTGTTTTAGAAAATAAACCTTTGATTCATTACCCTGCATTGTTCTTATTCTAAACGCTATATGCCTAGTATGTTTTGTGTTGCACTTGTCAGTTTTTGGTTATAATGTCCTGAACACTTGGTATTAAGATTATAGATTTCTTATTACAAAGCCATAACCCATTATATAGTAGATGGTTTTTGGCTTGATGTATAACAGGCGCTCAGAACATGTTATTTGAGTCAATTAATGATAATGATAAAATATCCATTGAAAAGTAAATTTTTGTTCACTTAGAAGATAATCACCAGGTTCAGAAGGCTTAAAAATGTCAACTTTGGGAGTATAGAAAGCAGTTAGTACGGATACTTTTCAATACACTTTGGTTTTTTTTTGTTTGTTTGTTTTTGCGGTACGCGGGCCTTTCACCGTTGGGGCCTCTCCCGTTGCGGAGCACAGGCTCCGGACGCACAGGCTCAGCGGCCATGGCTCACGGGCCCAGCCGCTCCGCAGCATGTGGGATCTTCCTGGACCGGGGCACGAACCCGCGTCCCCTGCATCGGCAGGCGGACTCTCAACCACTGCATCACCAGGGAAGCCCCACTTTGTATTTTTACATGTGGATTAAAAGATGAGGATCAAGAAATGTTTCTGTTATATCCTAAATAGAATTTCTAGGCCTTCAAGTGTGGAAAATTGCTCCTTTTGTTTCTAATTATGCTGCATTAAAATGCACACACACACACACACACACACACACACACACACACACGTGCACATACAATTAATTCCTGATTATCTGAGGGTGGATAAATGGGTTTGTGGATTAGCACGTTTTCAGGTAGAGGTTTTTAAGGTGCAGCAGAGATTTGGGATTAGGTCCCTCTGCTTGCCGGGCATGTAATGAAGCCCTGGGGCATCAGCCCTGATTATCAGCTCTGCAGTGGTGGGGGACAGGATTCCAGGTCTGGAGTCCTGAAGTCTGGCACACTTGATCCACTCTAGTAACAGCCCTACCCAGAGTTTGGCTCCTTAGTTTCTGCATCTGGGAGAGCTGCCCTTCAACTCCAATTTCGTCATTACCTAATTGTTCAGCCTCCCTAAGAAATGAAATCTTCCTAGATCCCGACTCTAGTTTATTCAGTGTTTGATCGATCTGCAAACTGGGTTACCTGCTTTGAGGTCATGAAGCATTGACTGTGGTTTTATTTGAACTGTGTGTGGTTTGGGGTTACCTGTAACCTACTTTATTTCCACCCATTCTCCAAAATTATTTCTGATAATCAAGTATTGACTGTAATTGTGTATTATTCCCCAAATTTCTCTAAACATTTAAATTTCATAGCTTTCTAACAAATGCATTTACCTAGTTAGTTGTCACAGGTATCAGTTTGCATGTACCATGTTATATCTGGAACCATGTTACTAAATCTCAATCAGATGGCTCAGTGAGTCTAGTTTACCTCTGGGATACCTCTAGCTCCTTGTTCACTGCTAACATTTTGCTTTCCTCCTCAATCCCTTAAAGTTAAATGTTTACACAATATAATGAAATGAAAATGACTGAAACAGGGTAGATAATCAATAACTGTAATTCCTTCTTCCTCTGCTCCTTTATCCCTTTTTCCAGCACTTTTATCTTTCAGGCTTCATCTCGGATGCCCAGAGCTCCAAAGATGTTATTCTGGGGGACCTAGGATACTCGCCACACTGAAGGCCCCTACCTATCTTCCCCTCAACTTCAGAACTTGCATGTCCCTGGAAGTCATTAAAGCTCTTCAGATATTCCAGTTCTCTGCCTCCCAGCCGTGTCTGTCTCCTTGCACTTGAATAAGTTCCCATGACAAATTCTGATCATCAAGTTGGGAGTAGAAGAAACAACATCTCTTCTGGATCAATGAATAGTGCAAATCCTCTAGAATGTTTTTTACCCTGAGAGATAGTGGCTTCTCTATTAGCCTAATCCCAGAATGAAGACATGTGGAGCAAAGCCCTGACTCACTTGCAAAAGGCATGAAGTGACAGTGAGAGATAAAGCATTGTTTTCCGAAGCCAGTAAGTTTGGGGGATATATTTTTCCATAGCATAACCTAGCCTATACCCTGACTAATACACCATCTAATACTTCTCCCCCCTCATCAGTATACCTGAAAATACAGACTCATTAAGAGTAGAGACTTAATCCATGTTGTGATGTTCTCTTATGTACCTTCAGGGCCTTCACAGTGCCTAGAGCGTGGGCAATAATCACTCAATAAGTATTTGTTTATTCTAAAAATAAATGAAAGACTATACTTTTTGTTATGGTGACAATAGGTTGTAATCAGGGTAAACAAATGTGGTTACTCATGCAAATGGATCGCAGCTCTACTGGCTAAGTAAGTCATTGATTTTTATTCCCAACATTACTTAATGATGATTGTAGATATATTGTAAGGCTGGCATATGAGAGGATTTTAGTAAGACCTGGGCTTCTTCAGAAAATGTCAACTGGGCAGCTACCTGACCAGCTTCATGAATAGAAAGGCTCCAAACCTGCCCGAGATTAGATATGAGGTATTGATGAGGCTAATTGGCACAGCTGAGAGGAAGAAAAAAAAAGACTGAGTCTTGACAGTTGTGTTAAATAAAGCCTGGCTGATGAATTTATCATTCTATATATAGTTATCAGTCTTGCAACAACTTAATTGTAACCTAGTTAGTTGAATTTTAGGAGAGAGTCTAGCTGTAGAATTATTAAGGATATTTCAGTTTCTTTAACCAAAAAAGAAATCATTTTGCTTTATGAGTTTTAAGCAGATAGAAAAGGTTCATTTATTTTGTCATCTAGAATTTACTTCTTCAAAACACTTTCTGAAATGCCTACAAATAGGAAGATTTTCTATAACAGACATGCTACTGTGTGATTCCTGTACACTAAAAGCAATTACAATAAACGTATAAACACCTTTTGCCAAGAGCCATGTTGGGCACTCCATGGCAGGCTGGTACCAAAAGAGGGAAGCTAGTAATACGTGATAACATTTCTCAGAGACCTAATCAGGTTGTAAGAGCTAGACTTTGAGAGTCACCCAATTGTAACATTCAAAGGTCATATCAAATGGACTCTAGCCAGGCCATCTTCAGTGGGTGAGGGTAGCGTTAGCGTGAGGGGGTGATCATGAATGCTCAGGCGAGTGGGTGATAGTGTTGGGGTCCTAAGTGGTGTTTTGATTTGTATCCAAACAGCAACTATCTAACAGTATCTAAACAGACTCCTGGTACAGAAAACAGAAATGGAGGCCATGAGGAGGAGTGGGGACCTTGGGCCCTATAACGCATTGGGTTTTGGAACCCATGTTCAAGTGGGACACCAAGCAAAAAGCTTTGATAATGACAGTAAGACAATAAAAATAAATAGACATAGATAATCATCCTATGGGAAAGTTACATTAAATGATTTTTAACATAATCATTAATTTTCTTACCACTGAAAAGATAAAAATGGCGGGAGGTAGGATGGGGAAATTGGTGGCAGACAGTGGGCAGAAGAGGTTTCTTTCCAGACAGTGATAGTTTTTTATGACCACTTAACACTATGGAAGTTATCAGGTCTTAAGTTTTAATTTTTAGTATTATTAGTTTCCTTTCTTCTTAAAATTTGGCTTCTTCATAAATTGGCAAAAACAAAGAGAACCTAGATACTGTAAATATTGAACCATTTGTTACAAACTAATATAAAATATTTAAAATCAAATTATTGTAATTAGTTATACCTTACTTCATAACTAGAAATTGTTAGAAGGGCAACATTTAATTTATAAAGTTATAATTTGTTAACAATCTATTCTTTCAAGCTTTCAAACCAAACATGGTAAATTTGTAAGCAAATAAGTTATTTATCATATATTTAAATGTGAAAAGCAATGCACTTTCAAATTTACTGTAAGTGATAAAATGTTTAGTCCTTGACCCACTGATCTCTTTTCATCCTCATCTTGGGCGATATCATCGCCACTCCTGAATTTTAGTCTATGGTATTATGAGTAGGATAAAATTTTGAGTACAATTGGAGGCTATGGGTTCAGACTGCCTGGAGTTTTAGTCCTGGCTCCTGTGTGATCCAATTAACTTACTAACCGTGACACTTAGGCCTGATGTTCTACATCTGTAAAATTGATCGTAATAATTTATGCCTCATCAGATCACTTTGGCTATTAAATGGAGTTACAAATGTAAAGTCCTTGACCTCACTGAATGATCTGTAAATAGTAGGTATTATTTACTATCTACATGAGTAAGCATCAGACCTGTATGTAACTGCCTATTGGTAAAGTCCATGGCGATGTTGCAGATGCACATTCAGGCTTTTCAAAAATACAAGTAACCATCTTCACTTCTACGCTGACTTTCTTCCTGAAATCTCTGCCTAGTTGCTTTAATCTTATCTCCTGGATCTAACCAATTACCCAGACCTACGGATTTTACTTCCTGTGTATCTACGATTGCCTTAGGCTGGCCCCTCCCCCTTGGTCAGTCACTGCACTTTTGTATCAGCCCCCTACTCTGTCTCCTTTCCTCTATTCTGCTCCTATGCCCCCTCTCCCACCCCTTGTATCCACCCTCCATAAAGCAGTCAGAGTAATCCATCTAAAACACAAACCTAATTCGGTAACTCCCTTAGAAAGTCCCAATGGCTTCCCATCACTTACAGAAAAAAAGTCAGCTCATAGCATGACTTAGACGCTTTAGGTTTCAGGCGGTGCTCTACTTCTAGTTATTCTCATCTGGGGCATCCAAGGTCTCACTATTGTTATTCCCGTTTCTTCCAAGAAGGTGTCTTTGTATCCCAGGTTAGGTTAAATACCACACAGTTTGCGCAAGTAAAATTTGTGCTTACCTCTCATTGACCTATAGCATATCAAATCATTCTTGGGACAGTCTTCTCCACTAGACTACAATCTTCTCAATTGCTATAATTATGGTTTTTTTCATCTTTGTGCCATAAGGGCCTGGCTCATAGTGGATTCTTAATGTTCCATGAAACTGTTGAACTCTATTTTAAATTTCCCAATATTTCTCACCTCCCCTCTACCTCAAGGAAAAAGAAAGAAAAACAGATTCTTTTCCTCTTAGTTTCCACATGTCTGGAAATGCTATAGCTCTACTTTCATCATATTCCAGCCTGGCTTTTATGCCAGGAATTGAGATAAAAAGCATACAAATGTCCCACAATGCAAACATTTATGAAAACTGGTCAAGTGTGTAGAACATTCTGAAGATGCAGGACCAAACTTACAAAGAATTGAGCAAGCTCAGGGGATTTGGATTTTCCTGGCCAAAAAAAAAAAAAATAAGAAACAGGTAGGGAAGAGAGCAAAATGTGGTCCTTTCCAAGACTATACCAATTCAGACCACGTTTAGAGCTGTGCTGCCAGTATGGTAGCCATCACCACATGTGACTATGGACCACTTGAAAGGTGACTGGGACTGAAATGAGATGTGCTTTAACTGTAAAGCACACCATATTTCAAGGACTTTGTACAAACAAAAGAATGTAAAATATCTCATTAATAATATGTATTTCATGTTGAAATGACAATATTGTGGGTATAAATAAAATATGATTAAAATTAATTTTACCTATTTATTTTCTACTTTCTTAATATAGTACTAGAAAATTTTAAATTTTATATGTGGTTTACATTATATTTCTATTGAATAGTACTAGAGGATGGAATAACACTCCATAATTACTTATTTTTTCCTTCAGTTGGAAGCCCTGAGATGCTCCTTTGTGGAATACGATATCCTATCTGGGCAGGGCCATTGCAGAACCAACGTGTATACTCAGGAGTCCCGAGGGCGGGTTGTAAACAAAAACAGAGCCCTCCTCATCTCTCAGAAGTCAGACGTAAATCTAAATAGGTGTTCTTAGGCAGAACTACTTCTCACCTCTACACCTAGGGTGACCTGGGACTCAGTTGAACCAGTCACATGTTCTCCATGGTTGAGTCACTTCCAATGGGGCATACACAATGGTTGGGTCCCTACCTACTGAATGTCTGCTAAGCCAGCATGTGGTTAATTGGCCATATGCCTGGATTGTTACCGCTCCCTTTGGGTCAGTCACAGTCGTGGTTCTTGAGTTAATAACTGCTCACCTATCCGAGGTGAATTAACTCTTTCAGGGCACCAGGGTACCATTTAGCACACTGAAAAAACTAATTTATTTGATGGCTCCCTAAGGATGCACTGGAGTGCAGAGAAGAAGCACAGAAATTCCAAGCTCACACAAAAAGCCTGCAAAGCCAGTTAGGAGAGCAAGACAAATTAGATGGAAGTGTGCTCTGTCCAAATGAGATATAAAGACAGTTTATATGAACAGGATGTAATTGCTTAAGTGGGAATCTGGCTAAGAACATGAAAAGGATTTTGGAAGAAAAAAGTAAAGCTTGGCTAAGACTTCTGTTCCATACAAAAGCAGACTGTATGCTTGTGCACTGTAAAAAATTATAGGACTATCTTGTTTTATTGTGCTTTGCAGACATTGTGGTTTTTTTACACATTGAAGGTTTGTGACAAGCCTGTGTAGACCAAGTCTATTGCTGCCATTTTTCCAACAGAATTTGCTCGCTTCATATCTCCATGTCACACGTTGGTAATTCTCCCAACATTTCAAACTTTTTCATTATTATCATATTTGTTTTGGTGATCTGTGATCAGTGATCTTTGATGTTACTATTGTAAATGTTTTGGGGTACCACAAACAGTGCCCACGTAAGATGGCAAACTTCATTTATAAGTGTTGTTTGTATTCTGTCTGCTTCACCGACGAGCCATTCCCCTGTCTCTCTCCCTTTCCTCAGGGCTTCCTATTCTCTGAGACAAAACAATAATGAAATTAAGCCAATTAATAACCCCACAATGGGCTTTGAGTGTTCAAGCGAAAGGAAGAGTCATACGTCTCTCACTTTAAATCAAAAGCAAGAAATGTTTAAGCTTTGAGAAATTCTGAGGAAGGCATATTGAAAACTTAGATAGGCTGAAAGTTAGGCCTCTTCAGCCAAACAGTTAGCCAAGTTGTGAATGCAAAGAAAAGGTTCTGGAAGGAAATTAAAAGTGCTACTCCAGTGAACACATGAATGATAAGAAAGTGAAACAGCCTTATTGCTGATATGGAGAAAGTTCTAGTAGTCTGGATAGAAGATCAAACCAGCTGCAACATTCCCTTAAGCCAAAGCCTAATCCAGAGCAAGGCCCTAACTCTACTCAATTCTATTAAGACTAAGAGAGGTTAGGAAGGTGCAGAAGGAAAGTCTGAAGCTAGCAGAGATTGGTTCATGACATTTAAGAAAAGCAGCTGTCTCTATAACATCAAAGTGCAAGGTGAAGCAGCAAGTGCTGATGTGTAAGCTGCAGCCAGTTATCCAGAAGATCTAGCTAAGATAATCAATGAAGGTGGCTACAATAAGCAACACATTACTTTTTTATTTTTATTTTTTTTGCGGTATGCGGGCCTCTCACTGTTGTGGCCTCTCCCCTTGCGGACGTGCAGGCTCAGCGGCCATGGCTCACGGGCCCAGCCGCTCTGCGGCATGTGGGATCTTCCCGGACCGGGGCACAAACCCGTGTCCCCTGCATCGGCAGGCGGACTCTCAACCACTGCGCCACCAGGGAAGCCCAAGCAACATATTTTTGATGTTTATGGAACAGCCTTCCACTTGAAGAAGATGCCATCTAGGCCTTTCATAGCTAGAGAGGAGAAGTCAATGTCAGGCTGCAAAGGACAGGCTGACTCTCTTTTTAGGGGTAACTTAAAGTTGAAGCCAATGCGCCTTTACCACTTGGAATATCCTAGGGCCCTTCAGAATGATGCTAAATCTACTCTGCCTTGCTCTATAAATAGAACAGCAAAGCCTGGATGACAGTACATCTGTTTATAACATGGTTTACTGGATATTTTAAGCCCACTGTTGAGACCCACTGCTCAAAAAGATTTCTTTCAAAATATTAGTGCTCACTGGCAATGCACCTGGTCATCCGAGAGCTCTGATGGAGATGTACAAGAAGATTAATGTTATGTTCTTGCCTGCTAACACAACATCCAACCCACAACCCATGAATTAAAGAGTAATTCTGACTTTCAAGTTTTATTTTTTAAGAAACGCATTTTGTAAGGATATAGCTGCCAAAGATAGTGATTCCTCTGATGCACCTGGGCAAACTAAATTGAAAATCTTCTGGAAAGGATTCACCTTTCTAGATGTCATTTAGAACATTTATGATTCATGGGAAGAAGTCAAAATATTAACAGGAGTTTTGAAGAAAGTGATTCCAAACTTTATGGATGACTGAGGGGTTGAAGGCTTCAGTGGAAGGAAGTAACTGCAGATGTGGTGGAAATAGTAAGAGAACTAGAATTAGAAGTGGAGCCTGAAGATGTGACTGAATTGCTGCAATCTCATGATAGAACTTGAACAAACAAGGAGTTTCTAATTATGGATGAGTAAAGAAAGTGTTTTCTTAAGATGGAATCTACTCCTGGTGAAGATGCTGTGAAGATTGTTAAAATGACAACAAAGGATTTAAAATATTGCATAAACTTAGTTGATAAAGCAGTGGCAGTGTTTGAGAAGATTTACTCCAGTTGTGAAGGAAGTTTTACTGTGGGTAAAATGCTATCAAAAAGCATTACTTGCTATAGAAAGATTATTTGTAAAAGGAAGGGTCGATAGATGTGGCAAACTTCATTGCTGTCCCATTTTAAGAAATGGCCACAGCCAGTCCAACCCTCAGGACACACCCCCCTGAGCAGTCAGCAGGCATAAAAATCGAGGCAAGACCCTTCACCAGCAAAAGGATTACAACTCACTGGAGGCTCAGATGATGGTTAGCATTTTGTAGTAATAAAGTATTTTGAATGAAGGTATGTACATTTGGCTTTTTAGACATAATGCTATTATACACTTAACAGACTATAGCATAGTGTAAAACATAACTTTTATAGGTACTAGAAAACCGAAAATTTGTGTGAGTCCCTTTATTGCAATATTTGCTTTATTGCCATGGTCTAGAACTGAACTCACAATATCTCGGAGGTAGGCCTATATATTTCAAGTTGTTGGAAGTTTTCTGTATTTTGTCCATCTTATTCTAACTATTTAATCAAATTTTTGAATACTGAAATGGGAATCAGGAAACTTGACTTCAAGCCACAGGGCTACCACTAACTACCATGTAACCTTGGGCAGGTTACTTGTTCTCAATGGACCTATTTCCTAACATCATTAGGTGATGTTAGAGATTGTGTTGGGATTGGGGTGTTTTTATTTATTTTTATTTTTTTATTTTTTGTGGTACGCGGGCCTCTCACTGTTGTGGCCTCTGCCATTGCGGAGCACAGGCTCTGGATGTGCAGGCTCAGCGGCCGTGGTTCACGGGCCCAGCCGCTCCGCGGCATGTGGGATCTTCCCGGACCGGGGCACGAATCCGTGTCCCCTGCATCGGCAGGTGGACTCTCAACCACTGAGCCACCAGGGAAGCCCTGGGGTGTTTTTAGATGGGATCTGTGAAAGGATTTAGGAGTGTCCAAATCCTACTCCAGACCACAACCAAATGGAAGATATAGCTACAAGCAAGGAATGATAGTCCAAGGAAGCAGATTATCACTTTACTGTTAGCTGGGCTCCTATCCTGAAGTGCAAGCAATGCTCTGGTAAACTGGACTGTAGCACATAGCCCAAGGGCCTTTATTCTCGCTATGCCTAAAGCCCTGAAGCAGGATTTCACCGTATTTTGGTTGGCTGCAGAAAGGACAGAAGAATCTCTAGATCCATTCATGTTGCTGCAAATGGCGTCATTTCATTCTTTCTTATGGTTGAGTAATACTCCCCTGTATATGTATACATATGATATATGTATATGGACCTAGAGATTATTATATGGACCTAGAGATTATCATACTAAGTGAAGTAAGTCAAAGACAAATATCATATGATATTACTTATATGTGGAATCTAAAAAATATTATACAAAAGAACTTATTTACAAAACAGAAACAGACTCACAGACATAGAAAACAGACTTACAGTTACCAAAGAAAGGAGCAGGGGAGGGATAAATCTGGAATTTGGGATTAACAGATACTGACTACTATATATAAAATAGATAAACAACAAGGACCTGCTGTATAGCACAGGGGACTATATTCAATATCTTGTAATAACCTATAATGGAAAAGAATCTGAAAAAGAATATATATTAAAAATATATAACACCGGAAAGATTGTAAATCAACTATACTTCAAAAAAATAAAATAAAATAAAAATAGGCAGAAAAAAAAAGCAGGGACTGAAGAAGAGAATGCAAGTGATGGTTTTGCTTCAAGAAAATAGGTTCTGGACCAGCCCCTTCCTTGTGCTACAAGAGGAAGCCAATGAGCAGTGGTCCCATTTCCCCTTCCCCCACTGATAAAGATGGCCTCAGTAAACTCCTCAACTCTGAGCCCTTAGATTTCTTTCTAGAAGAGGAGTGAGGAAGGGGTGGAAGACTTCCTCAGGGAGGAGAGGGATGAACGGTTTTCCTTCTTTGGCAGACTTCTTCTGCTGCTTCTACTACGACCATTGTTTCATTATGCTATCTGAATCGGAGTCAGGCCTTTAGCACTGACCTGATATAATTGTGTCAGCAGGCTGCTACTAAGGGAAAATAATTTTTTTCTGTTGATTACTTGCTTTGCCTACCTAGAGTTCTTTGGGATCTTTGGAGAAAGCTTATTAAAGACCCTAATCTTGATGATTTAGATTAATAGCTCCTCTGACAATCAAGCAATAATAGTGGTATTAATCACCACCATTCATGCAGTGCTTATTATGTGTCAGGTGCTGTTCTAAGTGGCATGATCTATCAATGCATTTCACTTGTACAACAAGCCTAGAAAGTGTTTTCATTATAGTTGGCACTCCTATTTTATTGATATGAAAACTGAGGGACAGACAGGTGAAGCAACTTGTTCCTGGTGTCATGGCTAATAGGTGGCAGGGCAAGGACTTGAACCCAGGTCAAGACACTTAGAGACACCAGGTTATACTGCGGTGCAATGTCAGTTTTATATCCCTTTTACTGTCCATATAATAATTTCCATTTGTAGAAAAAGCAAACTTAAAAGTTTGAACACCCACTTTTATATTAATTTAATTCATATAAAGTGCTTCTAGTTGTATGTAAACTATACACAAGTGAACAGTGATTATGAAAGTGCTCTAATCAAGAACACATAGAAATATTTATGTTTGTTGTAGCTAATGTTTTAATTGCATAATAAAATTTTGCTAATACACTGTAGTAATTATGAAACATCAGAAATTTTCATTCCATTTTATGCAAAAAATGTAATTGTGGAGTTCTAACAATGTTTGGTGCCTCCACTCTCATCGCCTTTTTATTCAGATAGGTGGAGGTGTAACATGCAAATCAAACTCTTAATCAGAATTAAGCATAATTCTGAAACATAAGCATGTACCATTGACCTATACCATCATCTTGTCATTCATTAATTTGTAAAATTTAGCAATTTACAATGAGCATTACTGTTATTGTGGTAGTGAGTTAATACGATTTGTGAAAAAGATCGTCCCTTAGATGTCTAGCAGGGGGAGGACACACCTCAGGGACCAGTCTTCGTAAAGGATTTTCATTGATTATACCTCCTAAGGGAGAAATTCTGAGGCTCTTACATCAGTCAGTGGCAGCTTGGCACACAAAAGGGCAGCAGTTGGAGTCCCAAGTGTTCTAAATAATGCAGCAGGTAACTACCTCATCAGGGGTTTAAAATCCCCTAATGCTTATTTGAATTTTTCTCTATGAACACCTACCTAATAAAAACCCTCCATTTTTGTCACAATTAAATGCAAAGAGCTTGTGATTTGGATTCTGAAATCAGAACCTAGCTTTCTTCAACCACAGTTTTACAAACATTGAACATTGTTTCCACCTTCTCTGACTTGAAAGATTATTCTGAATAGGAGTAGAAATGTAAGGCCTCTGCCTCACATAATGGCTTTGGAAAAATATCTGCAACTTCCTTTCCGCCATGTGACTAGATTACATGCTATTTTGTCATCTAGGTTGAATGCGTTCTTTAGGTGTAGAAATAAGCATCCTGACATAAGCAAAGAGCTCATTTTCAAACACCATCTTTTTCTTATTTTCTATATAATGTTTTTGTCACTCCTGGGTCTCCATTTTTATTTTTACTTCTCTTGTCTCACATTTTTTCTCTCTTTAAAATCTTATTTCAGCCTTTTTCCTCTGTTTTCCCTTATTTCTACAATTTGTCACCTCAGAGGCATACGATATGTGATGAGGGGTTGAGAGGACTTCAGGGTGGAATGGGAGATTGTCACAGCTAGATAGAGGGAGGTAGCAATATCCTCTAATTGTCACAGCCTTGAGGAAGCAGTGGGGCTTTATCTTCTCTTCCTGACTGCTGCAATGCTGCACGACCAAAAGAAATCCAGACTGCAAAACTGCAGCTAAAACTGTGACACCTGCACTGTTTCCCATCTGAAGACATTTCATAAATGCAACAATGTAAGTGAAGCTCCCAGCATGTGATAGGTGCAAAATAAATGCTTGATGAATCATCATTTCACTGCAGCTCACCAAGGCAGCAAACAGGGCTTATTTCATAGGCTTGAATTTATATTCTACTGGTAGGGACTAAATTCTCCCCTTTATCCCCATGTCTGTGTTCAAATTTCTCTAATGGAGTATTTAAGGAATCACTGTACATAATTGGTTTTGCAATACTAGGAACTTGGTACATATTTGCTTGTAATTACAGACAATTACTCTCAAGGCACAGGAAGTTACATCAGCCTAGGAATGATTATTATGTACAATAGAACCAAGAGAAGACTCAGGTTAATGAACATGCTCTGTTTTTCTTCCTTTAGGTTATCACTGCTTGTCCTGGTTAAACCTGCAGACACCCATCTGTCAATGTATATTACAACTGTAATAGAGAAGAACAAACCTGACTCCACATTGGAACATTCCTTTAGCCCTAACCTTTGTGCTCTGTTGCCTGTGCTTAGTCTTGCTGGCTCTCTGCCTTTGTCTCAAACAGTAAAAGAATGTTGCCTATAGCCTAAATTATACATAATAGCCCTTTCTCAAGGCTCTGCCTTCCAGGCTTGACCTTTAAAGGCATAACACTTTTCATTAATATAGAGATAAAAAGTTGTAGAACAGAGAATAACCTTTGTTTTGCTGGAGGTTTACAGGAACATCTTGACCAGGCCTAGGTGGACAGCTACAAGAAGGATTATCATATCCCCTCTGGGGTCTGGCCCACACCAGGAACCATCCACACCCTCTCCCTTTCAGTATAAAAGAAGTGTGAATTCTAAGTTGAGTAAGATGGTTCTTTGGGACACTAGTCCACCATCTTCTCAGTCTGCTGGCTTTCCAAATAAAGTCACTATTCCTTGCCCCAGAACCCAGTTTCTTAATTTATTGGCCTGTTGTGAAGGAAGCAGTATATGGGCTTGAATTCAGTAACGCTATGTCTGTCTAATGGGCTCAGCTTCCAAACTCCAGCTCCTTCTGTCAACTGCTAGCTCCATTAGGTTTACAATCTCAGCCTGGGATAGAGTGAAGCAACTTTATGTGGTACCATGGGGTCAGTTCAGCCCACTCTGCCTCATTTCAGTCATCCTTGATCACCCATCGCAAATGAAAACCTCTACTTATCTCTCTACATCTTCCTCTGCTCACATGTACATTCTCTGCCCTTTCCCTACTGACCTCCTAAATGTGCTCACAGCAGCCTAAAAAAGCCTTGTTCCATGTGGAACTACCTTTCATTCCTCAACCACTCTATGAATACTGCCTCCATTTCTTTGCTTGGCTCTTTCTGGTGGCATCTGCTTCTCGATTCATTCCAGGTAGAAGCTGGTCATTTTCCTAAACTCGACATGGCACAGATCCTAGAAACTAAATAGCCTTTCCCAGTTCCCAAAAACATGGCTACTTAGGGAGCACATTCTATGTGCCAGGAACTAACTAAGCACCTTATACAGACAATATAATTTATTCCCCTTATTATCCCTTATGATTTACATATAAAAAATTTATCGAGTGCTTATTATTTGCCAGGCATTATTTTATGTGCCTTATTTGTTTTAGTTTGAGCTTCCCCAGAAACCAAACCTGCAAAAAGGATTTGAATAAAAAGTGTTTATTTGGAATATGATTCCAGGAAACATTAGTGGGGAGTGGGAAGGTGACACAGGAAAGGGGACACATGCATTAAAGCACGCGTTATCAAACAAGTTACCACTGTAGGTAAAATCTGGGTAAAATGGAAAAATCTGAGTCAGTGCAGAATATTATCCTCAGAGTTATTCCACTCAGGGGTTAAGGGACCTGAGTAAAGATACACAAGTGGATTTTCAGGCAGTGCTGAGATCTGGCTGGAGTTAGAGACCATTCACTTGCAATAACACCGATCTATTCACTACTGTGTGATTTGCCTCATCCCATCCCCACCCAATGCCTCAATCCTCCTAACTTTTAAACTTGTCTGCATCCAAATCTCTTCTTCCCCCTTTGTTCCTTGCAGTGGTAGCTCTGCCTCTTCCTTCCCTGGGTAGCACCATTACCTGCCTACTCAGAGACTGAGCCATCACCATCTTCTCTTTTGGTTCTGTCTTCAACCTCTCATGTTTTCATTTCATTTCATTTTTATTCTCAAAATATAAACTTGTTCAAACCTCTCCCTTCTTAAAAATAGAAACATCCCTTGGTCCTACCTCCTTCTGTAACTGCTACACTTTCCCCCTCTTGCTTGCTTACACTTACTGGTATAATTTTCTCTTCTCCTTTTCCTTCTCCAGCCCATTGCCATCAGGTCTCCCCAACCCCATCCTCTCTTGAAACTTCCTCTTTATTCCAATGAACTTTCTTCAATCTTTATGTTAATTTACTTCACTTCAAACCTTAAATAATTAAATGACTTTGACTTTCTTGAAATTATTTCTTCTTGTCTTCTTTAAAGCATTTTTCCTTTTCCTGGGCTTTTCTGGATGTCTTTTTTAAAGTTTGCTCTATAGATTTGCATTCCTTCAATAGTACTTATGTTTTTATTTTCCCCTAATAGTTCTGCCTTGAGCTGTTTTTCTTCTCTGTGTATTTTCGCGAAATATCTTGCACATACATAAGTTTAATGACCTTCTTTATTCCAATGACTTAAAAATCTATATCCCAGCCCAAATCTCTCCAATGAGCTCCAGATTTGCATTAAACACAATATAAGTATTTCTTTCTCCCCAAACTTGTCCCTCCTCTTTCTTATTTTTCGGTTACTGTCAATGTTACCCTCTAGTTATCTCTAACACACATACACAGCCCAAACTGGACTTTGTACTTAAGTCCTACCTCTCACTCATCTGTCACATAGAACACACCTTGAGTTGAACTTGATTCTACCACTTTAATATCTGTCAAATCTCTCTCTTCTACTGTGAATGACTTAGTTTACATCTTCACTTTTACTACAACCCCTTCTAATGTAACTCCCTGCCTCCATTTTTTTTCTTTTTTTTTACCCATCTCAATTCTTCACTTCTCTTCCAAAAAGACAAATATAATCATGTTGCTGCCTTGCTTGGGAGCCTTCTATAGTTCCTCAGGACCCTCAGAATTAGTCCTGGGTTCTTTGGTAAAGCCTGTAAGTCCTTCATGCTGTGACATCTGCTTACCCACTCCCACCCTGCTCTGTCTCACCTCTCCCCATCTGCTCTCTACTCTCCCACCGCCCTAGGTCCTACCCCATCTGGAGGACATGCTCATATACCCATGCTTTTTTCCTAAGCCATATTTCCTGCCTGGAATACCCTCTAGACACATTGCCCCTTGGCCCTAAACAGATACACACTACTATTAACCTGAAAAACAACTAACTATTTGTTCTTCCAGCTCAACTCAGGCTTTGGGAGATCTCTCTAAACTGCCAGATCTGGTTTGGATGCCCTCTTAGATGATTCTGTAATGCCAAGTTATCTCCAATAATAAAGATGAATTTGTTAAATTAAAGGACCACGTTGTATGCAGTTTCGCATTTCAAGCACCTAGCACTGTGCTTGGCATATAGCAAGTGCTCAGTACCTGTGTGTGGGACATAAACTTTATAAAATTTCTGCCCTCACACACACACCCAGTCCATCTTTTTAAGAAAAACATTTAATGGCATCATTTCTTATATAATATTTTCTTTCCTTTTAGAACTTGTATTTGGCTGGACTTTCTCATTCTACCCTCCATGTTGCTTATATATTTAAAAATATTTTTGATGTAAAGTTAAATAAAATTAGAAGGATGAACTTTTAATTTCTTAAAGTAAACTTACAAGATGGATGATTACAAAGATGTATCTTTAGAGACAACTAAACTTCATCAATTTAATGTAAGTGTGAAATGTCTGCTAGCTTCCATCATGACGAAGTATCTCGAATAGCTATTTTCTTAAGTAAGTTTTTAAAAAATGTGTACTTCATTTACGTGTCAGGAAAATGCACCATTTCATTTGATTAGTGTAAATCAAATTGCTACAAACTGCTCTCTGAACCAACACTACGCTGTTTCAGATGTGCATTAAGTAGTAAATCAACTTTATTGGAAAACGCTGGGTCTCATCTTTTCAGCGCAAATGCCGTGTATTTTTTTCAGAGGTGCAATAATTCTTTTACATTTCTGGAGTCTCTTTAGTAAATTGCTCCTATTTAGTAAATTATCACTGCACTAAGTAGCCCAAAGTAATGATAGTATTAAAAAATGTGCAAAAGTTACATCCCTGTGGTATTCCTGAGCTTTTAGCTGAATGCATTTAGCCTTCTCTCTCCTTGTCCTTTCAGGAATTTCTCAATACTTCTGGCAAACTTTTGACAAAGATTTGCAGCATCCATTGGCTGGGCATAATATTTTATGACCTACTTCTAGGTAGCTTTGGGACTAAAAGACATTCAATAATTAGAGCACAGTGAGGTGCTTAACAAAAGAATGCAATGATGCCTATGACAGATGAAAGCTATTGTTTGTGGCCAACATCACACTTATGTCCATCTGTTAAATTAATTCATCTTCTATGGCTCTTTGATAGAGAATTTGTCAGCAGCTTAAAAGAGTAAGACTGGTTCAGTTTCACATTTAAATGTGCTGCATTCGAGTGCCGTGAAGTGTGATTTTAAGTATTGCTCAGAAAACAGTATCTATAATATTAAAAAAAAAAGCTTTGCCCAGCAAAAAAAGGAGCATTTTGGATATGAAGAGGTTCCTTGCTGGGCAGTATAAAATATGCGAGAGGGAAGCCTTCCTCTTCTATTAAAGCAATTTAACCTGGCCCTTTCAACACAATATGATTTCTTACTTCACTTTTACTGAAAATGCACATGCATTGAATCTGCTCAGATATGACAGCCAGTGTTTTCTAATCTCTGGTCATACACATATTAAGTTAACACATTTTAACTGCCTTGTAGGATGACATTTTAGCCCACATGGTTTTAGAAACAGTCCTTGCTACATGCTTCATCAGTTGCAACTGTGGATTGAACTGTCCTTTGAAGGCACTGCCATAAATATTTCTGCAAATGAGTGATCTGTTCCCATTACATCTGCTAATGCTATCTTATGGCAGAGTACACAAATAGTTCAGACATCACATCACTGCACACAGGAACACTCAGGGGCACTCTGGCGGGGTGTAGCACATCACTGAGAATTGCATCACTGATTGTCTCTAAAAGCTAACCTGTCTTTTCAGAGACACATTTTTTGACAGCCTGTCACAGGGAGAGCTGTGGATGTTCAGTGAACAAAGAATAATGCTAACACTGTACATGTTTAATAGCTGCAAACTTTAATCTCAATAGTTTCTGACAAAATGTAAAAATCTTTTTAGGGCCAATAAAATTTTGGAGAAAAGTCATAAAAGATGAACACATTGTAAACAAAAAAAAATTTGCAACTAACTGAAAATATTACTTAACAATACATTTAAGAAAAAGAAGTCTTAAAATAATGTTTTGCAAATTTATTTTATTTCTTGAGTTCAAACATGTGTCATCAGTTCTACCCTGATAATTTTACACTTATTCCTGTGAAAAAATGATCAGAAATTGTTTATACCTTTTCTTAGTCCCCAAATTATAATTTTTATTTGTGAAATAAAGACGAGTTTAATTATTTTCCATTTTGATAGCAACTGAAATGTTCTTCTGCATGAAGAAGTTAAAACTGGCTGACCTTTTAAGATCTGTTTTTGCCTAAAAAGGTTACTTATTGCAATTCTCAAAGAAAAGAAACTTAAACGGGGAAAACATCTAAATATATGTCTTTCAAGGCAGCTCAACAAAGTATGGGTGATCAACCAGATAATATTTTTTATGATCAGTTATATCATGTTACATCATCTTCAGAATGAGGTAATCACAGCAGCAGATACAATATCTGTAAGAATCAAGTCTCTCTCATCTCTATATCACAGCCCGTAATCTGCCAATGACCAGGCCATTTAGTACCCTTTTATTTGTCTAGGACGCAAATGCTTCTGCTTGGCAGTTTGCAATAAAAAGTTTCATTTAAAAAATCCAATAATGAGCTCTACTATTCACACAAGTCAACAAATTCTAGAAGTTTTACAATGTGCTAGTGTTTGCTTGCCGTCTTACCCATGAGCTAAATAACCTGTTTATTTCTCAGCTTTATTTTTCTGCCTTCTGTCTTTGAGGTTTCTGAGATGTGTCATCCCATAAATGAATATAACAAGAAATTAAAGAGATTACTCCGTTAACAGAACTTTCTTGTTCCAAGATGTGCACAGAGAATGGCTTAACTAGTTTACTTTTTAGCGCTTTGTGAAGAAAAAATGTGTTCAAGAAACTGGTTGTGTTGTAACTAAGAAAGTTTTAAAAAGTGTTTTAGGAGGAGAACACTAAGGCATAGAGAAGTTCTGTCATTTCTCCAAATTGCACAGCTCAGTGAGACTAGGACAGAGATCTTTTGATTCCCAAACTCATGCTTTTACCTATTCCTGTATCTCCCTAAGCAGTTATATAGACTGTGGCAAAACTAGCTCCCACTATGTTGCAATGAACAAATCATCTTGGGTGGCCTCTGCTAAACTTTTGGTCATTTTCCTTTTCTTTTTCTTTTCTCCTCAACATAGTACAAATGTATTACAGAATAACTGACAGTCTTAGAGCACAAAGTACAGCTATTATTAAATCATTATTCTGTTTTGAGAATTTACTGTGGTATAAAATAAAAATGGTTGGATGACAAATATTCATAGGAATTTACTGTATGCAAGAGAGATACTACAACGTTGCCCAATGGACTTAAGATAAAAATTTACATGTCATAAACCAAATACAAACAACAACAACAAAAACAACTACAATGAAACAGCAATGAGGTGGTGACTTCCCAAGCCTCTAATGTGCATTGAGAGATTCTCACCAGCATCTACACAGTCAGCCCTGTTTCCTAGACTTCTATTCAGACTTTTTACTAGGTCAGAGTTTCATTAGTGAATATTCTTTGGGGAGAAAAAAAAATACAGAAAGGCACAAGTCACAAAGTCCTGGTAACCATCTTTTGAAAAGCTAGCACAGTTATTACAGGTACATTTCATAGGCCCTTACTGTATGCAGAACACCCTTGTAGTAGTTAAGGAATAATAGAATTGGGGAAAGACGTATCCTCTTTCTTCCTCAAAGAGCTTTCAATCACCTAATCAGGAGTTTTTGCCACACAGCCTGCGTGGGGTTCCCGCAGAAGAAACTAGTCCAACCAGTGGTGATTCGGAGCACTCCTGTGACTAATTTATATCCTCACGCAGTTGAGGGGAAGCCCACCCTGAGGACTCTAAATGATCCACTGAAAAGCAGTATCTTTGCCGTCGATTTGCTTCCCCTTAGAGTCAGCGAGAAACAAGGGGCTGAAATCCAATAGAACTCCATCTAAATGTACTGCCCATAGCCCATGTGTTTTGACTTAGTCCCAGCGCCACCCAGGGATTCAGAGACTGTTAGTGGTTTACTGTTAAGCAGTAATATCATAACAGCGAATACTTTCCTTAGCTACTGGCCCACATTTTGAAATGTTATATAAAATACCTACAAGCACTATACCTGATGACTTGAAACACAGAAGCAAACTATCCTTTCTATAAATAATACAGACACACACACAACAACAACAGAGGAGAAAACAACTGTCTGTCTCATATCAACATCTTATGTTGTATCACTTCCCGAGGGCCTAATGATTAAAGATAAATAAGTACAAGCTGTGTGAATACCCATAAACAATCTATGATCCAGGGACTATGTACTTTTACAAATAACTCATGGCCAGAATGCCCTTCTATATATACTTAGGAAGGAAGGAAGGGAGGGAGGGAGGGAAGAAAAGAGATTGTATTTTCTTACCAAGTTAAACTTCATTCATAAAATCAAAGAACCCAGAGATAACATTTTGGTTAATTTCATAAATCATAATAAACAATATTCAATTACATTTTGGCATCAAATAAAAAGTGTTGAATGTAACTTTAAGGTTGACTGAGCCCCAACGTCCCCTTTCCTGTGGCTGGTGAGTCATACTGCAACCCTCCTTGATCAGTTTTCTATTTGTTCAGTAGTTAGCCATGCACAATCACTTAGCTATCTGTATCACACAATTGGTATATTTCACTAACTTTGATGTCCTTTTACACCCTTGTGCTCTGAGTCTTCCTATATGATTCTGAGGCAACTGAGAGAAGAGACCATCTTTTGCTGTCTCCACCATGAGGGTCAGACTGTATCTACTACCTCCATCAAAGCCAGGTATGTAGACAGCTGTTCAGAACAGAACTTACTACAGAAAGACCTTTAAATACAGAACGTGGTTTAACAAAAGCATGTTATATCCTAGTTATGACATTACCAATAGAGGGGGTTTTAGGACAATTTTAGGTTCTCTTGGGCTGTTGATTATTTCTGATTTGAAAATTTTCTAGGTAATAATCATCCTGTCTACAAAAACCTTTAAGACCTTTTTCACAAGCTGAAGGTGGGTAGCGCCATTTTCTGAGAAACTTACAGATGCTTTAGAGACATTCTTGTGGCCTCTCTTTCTAGACAGCTAGCCATTATTCTGAAACCATCTCTGAGGTAGACTTGACACAATCCGGGGGCCAGTTAGAGAAGGAACAGAAAGTGGCAGACTGGAATGAAATAGCTTTACCAATGCTATATGGCAGGACAATATGCTTAAAAAAAAAAAAAAAAGCCCACAGACCCATAACAATAAATAGAGTTCAGTGAGGTATTTGACAAAAATATGAATATTGCATTAGAGGGACGAAAATTGTTTTTGTGATAAAATCAGACTTACATCCACCTATTTAATTCTTTCATCAGCTATAACTATTCCTTTGGCACAAATTGATATTGGTTAGCGATGTAAAAATTAAGATTTAATGTGTTGCAACAAGGCTGCTATATGTTCTTTTCACTATTACTCAGAAACAAAATGATAATGTTAAAAGACTCTGTGTTTGCGGGATGGCTTTGTGTAAGGACTCTTGTATTGAAAACTCTTATTACTTGATTTGGATGAGTTTTAACCCTTCATACTGAAGTTCCTGTATTGTTTCTGTACATACGTCTATTGTTTTAGCTAGAAATGATTTTTTAAAATAAATGAAAATTATATAGACCATTTATATGTATGAACAAAACGGGAAAAGTAGGCAAAAGCACAGGTATCCTTAGGAAGCCCTGATCCCATAATATTTTATGCTACCATCTCAGCTACTAATGTAACCATTTCAATCGTCTCATGGTCCTAATCCCAGTCCTTCCCCAAACTACCATTACTAACGTTCATGCTATTCAAGACTGAAAGAGAATATTTGGGAGGCCCAGAGTACTCATACCCTGAACACCTTCTGAAAGGTTAAGGAAGGGCAAGATTGTGGCTGGTCATAAGACCTGGCAAGGAATTTGACTTTAAATGGGGAAACTACTGAAAGAATCCACAAAGAGAGGTAAGATGGTTAAGAGCAGTGGTTTAGGTAGATGAGCTGAACAGTGGTATGCAAGATGGGCTCCAAACCAGGAGTGAAAGGTAGTTTCCTAGAGGAACAGAGACATAGAAACAGTAAAAATGGAAAGGGATTCACCCCTCCAATGTTGCAAAGAAGGAACAGCAGGACTTAGGGAATATTTAAAGATGGAAAAGATTCTAAGATAACCCTACATTTTTTATCATACCTAGGTAAGACAATAATGGAAAACTACTAGTATATGTAATACAAGGGAAAAAAAACAGTTCTGGGTGGTAAGCTATTAAATGTGCTTTCAGACTTATGAAATTGTACGTAACAATGAAACACCCACATTAAATAAAAAAAGTAAAAACCTTTACATTTGCATAAGGATTTGTATTTTCAAGGTATTTTCTCATGTTATTTTGTTAGATCCTAACAACTTTAGGCACTATTATTAGGCCTATTTTACAAATAATAAACTGAAGTTCAAATAATTTGAATGAAATATCTGTAGACGAGCAGCTTATAAGTTGCAGAACTAAAATTCCAACACAAATCTCCTGATTTCTAAATCCAGAGTAATTATGTTTATATTTGAGACTTGGAGACAGAGGATTAGAATTTGTCCCTGAGATTTTGGAAGTTACTAGGTAAGAGAAAATAATGAAAGCCAAGACTAGGTAGTCCAGGAGAAATCTCAAGACGGCAGATAGATACATGGCTTACCATAATTTATTCATCCATTTTTCTTGGGTTGAACCATTATCTATCTTGATTTCTCTTTTCTGTCTAGCAAAACAACCTTTAAGACAATGTGAAATCTATTCTTTTCCTTGTTCAGTTACCATACCATTGTTTCCTCCCTCTGTCTACCCTTTCCCATGGTAATTTTCTTTCCTTTTGTTTCTTTTTAAAGGCCATGGCAGAGCCTCTATGATTTACCCTGCTTTCCTTGCCTCCACTGCCACATTCTTACTTCTGACTTTTCTCTTTTGCTGTGGGCATCATGCTCAACTGAAAATCTATAAGTTGCAATCTGGTTTCAAGTCTCATAAGTCTCCTCAACTTTGCTTTAAGAGTAAAACTGCAAACTCAAGCAAATAATCCTAAAGTAAAGGTACCCTTCAAATGAGGGAAGGAGAGGAATTAGTCAAATGAGCAGCATCCTGTCGAATTAAGTAACCTCCCTGGACATGCCTATCATCTCTCCATTTTCAACCATATTTCTTATTCGGAAATTCCAAATGAAAACTCAAGTTATCCGGAAAGTCTATATATTTTGAACACATTATTCCACAAATATGGGAAAAATAATGTATTGTTTATAGGGGTATTTTTAGGAATGTAAAGTAAATCAAAGAATGGATCCCTTTTTCAAGAAGTATTCCATATTTTGGGGTGTAAATTATCTGTACGTATATTTGTGTGTGCCATATAAGATGGTCTAGGTGAAATAATGTAAATTAAATAGCTATTGAAATTAAAAATAATAGCATGGTGATATTTGAGAAGATTCTCTGGAGGTTTGAAGGGTGGGTTATGCACTAAAGGAAGGTCTAGACATGGACAGTGGAAATAAGCTGGGTGCTTTTCAGATTTTCAATAGTTTCCCTGGCTTTGGAATAGACTGATGAGTTGGTGAGAGTTTGGGTTGCAGAGATGCCTCAGAGTTCTTAAAAGGTATCTGAACAGATACCTTTTTCGGTTGTTCTTGGTCCTCAGCAATAACAATGGCTCTTAGGAGATTATTATTTTTCCCTCCTGCTGGTGCTAGATCAGAAAAAAAAAAAAAAGTAAAAAAAAAAAATCGCTGTGTAACAGCAACCCTAGTTCCCCTTCTCTGGTCTTAGGATCATTAATATTACTTTTCTGTGGTTAGAAAAGTAACTCCAAGGAACGGTGGACTCAGGCCACCCTTCCGCAGCTCCACTCTCCAACTAGAGGATATTAGAAAGATTTCTTTTTCCTGAATTACTTCCACTTTCCCCTATTGTCTTCCCCTTTCTTGCATTGCTCTATCAAGAACTGATTTCATCCTGTAATTTGATCTAAATTGTATTATGCAATGGGATGAATAAATTTATATTACTAGAATCACACTCCAAGAAGTTGTTGAGGGGGCTTGGAAGAAACGTTTGATGAGCAATTTGGGATAAGGAGGTGAGATGGCAATGGGCAGGCACAAGTAAAAATAGATGACCGTAGACGGCCTTCCAACAGGGGTGGTTTCTATTAGTGGTGGGACCATTACCAGAACCTGTGGGGTATGCAAGTTTGGTGGAGAGTAGACAAGAATTTCTATACTTGAGAGAGAGCCAGCATGGCTGAGCCTCTGTCAGCCAGCTCTCAGCCCTTACAGAGACTTCCATTTTCCTGGGGATCTCAGAAACACTCAGCTGCATTTCCTATACCATTCTGGGGTCTTTGGTTTCTGCCATCTGAGTGGCTCTCAGAAGGTCCATCTGCCTGGTTACCTGCCTCAGTCATTCCTCATCTACTGCCCAGGATTCCCTAGGGAGCCTGCAGTCTCCAGGATGACACCCTGAGAAGCCCAACACTGAGCACATTTGAATGAGCCACAAGAGGGAGAAAATGCATTGAGGCAGTAGTTTCTGGTGACTGTGGATATGCAATATTTTAGAATTTGGTGGCTTTAAAGAATTTCTCTTAGGCTTTCCTCCTTTACCCTTTCAAAAAAGAAAAAAAAAACAAAACTGAAAAGTCTCAAAGTTTAACTTGGGCCAGTTTCTCCCACTGAACTCAGGAAAGTAACTAAATCACAGACGATTACCGTATAACACAAAACCTTTGCGTTGTAGATGAACACAAATACAAAGTGTGAGAAGACAGACATCAAGTGTGAGAAGAAGGGTTGTTGTGTGCTGTGCTTCACTGGTGACTAAATTGTGACTATGCTCACATGTTATGGTAGAAACCTATGATGGTGCTTCTTACGCACCTTGTTATCCTGAGCAACGGCATTTTCGTAAATAACTAAAAATAAAGTTTTATTTTTCATGAGTGTAATGCAAATTAAGGTAACCACCCAAAATGACTAGTTTAAGCTTTATCAAGGTCACTAACAAGAGAAAATAATTATTGCAAACTCACAGTTAAGGAAAGTTCTCTAGGCATAAGGCATAAGGTGAAGAGGGTGCAGCATGTCCTTTCAGTGTCACACTTGGGGCATTTTTAGTGGGACCAAATGTCCCAGGTTGCCCAGGACTTTCCTGGTTTTAGCTCTAAAAGTCCCATGTCTGGTGAACACCTCAGTTCTTAGAAAACCAGGACAGGTGGTCACCCTGTTTACCCCAAGATTCTTTAACTGCCTAGGAGATATACCTGTTTTGTACTGCTTGTGACCTAAGAATAGTTTTACATTTTTAAATGAGAGGAAATAAACAGAAAAGATTATGCAGCAGAGACCATTTGTGGCCCCCGAAGTCTAAGCTGTTTACTATCCTGCCCTTTACAGAAAATGTTTAGCCAACCCCTTCTTTAGATCTATGATCACAAGCCCAATTATAAGAGCCTTCTAGAACAGGTGTCAACAGACTTTTTCTGCAAAAGGTCAAAGAGTAAATATTTTAGGTGTTCTGGGCCATATGGTCTTTATTAAAACTAACTACTCAATTCTACGGTTATGATGTGAAAGCAGCCATAGACGATAAGTAAATGAATAAGTGTGACTGTGTTCCACTAAAATTTTATTTGCAAAAACAGACAGCAGGCCAGATTTGGCCTATGGTCACAATTTGCCCACCCCTGTTCTAGAAGACTGCTCTTACATCTGAACTTGACTCCTTATTATATTATTGCTTGGGTCGCTCTGGACTCAGTTTATTTATGGCATTTTTTAACCAATCTGTTGCCTTCTCCAAGTACCATGATTTAGCTCCCTATATGGACTTTGATTTTTCTAGATTTCCAGACTTCTTGACCTCTTGTTTACCTGTATTCATATTACCTGTCAGATCATGCCTTATATTTCTTTACCTATCTGTTTTGGAGTCCAAGCCCCAGAGCAATGATCACCCGCCACACACATACACACATTTTTTTTTTTTTTTAACTTAGACGAAGTTATTGCGAACAATGCTAATCTTAAAAGAATCCCTATTCCCACATAGGAGGCAGTTTGAGAAAGCTGAACTTGAACTTGACCTAGAACAAAGTTTCTTTCGAGCCTTTCTTCCCTCAATCTTAATACATATACTTTAGGCTTTTTCTGAGGATTAAACATGTAAATGTATGTAAAATGTCTGGCATGTTATAGGCATCAGCCAGTATCTCTTTGATGATGATAACCCAAAATAACTGTTGCTGTAAATGTCTCCTAGAATGATTTTGCTTTTAGTCTTCTCCCTTTCATCTGTTATGCACACAAATGTTAATCTTCCTGTGATATCTTTTTCAAAATCTGTCTCCTGAATTAAAATGATTACTAAATGATTTCCAGTTGTGCAGATGGGATATAATATTCTAATGACCTGAATCTATAGATGGCGTTGGGACAAAGCTTTCTCTGTTGGAGTCATCCAGAAATAGGGGTAAAATTTACCTTGAACCATAATAAATTTAACTCTTTCACATAAACGTTCTACGAATTTCTACATAGCATTCACTCATGCACTTGCACACACACAACCCAGGTAACAAAAATGATGCAAATGTGGCATCTCCAGCAAACTCTGTACCTATATTTATGCTTCTTTTTTATCTAAGTTATATTGAAAGTTTACCTGATTGTTTATTATTTAACTCTTGTATGATAGATATTTAAAATGCAATGGTAAAGACACGACCCTACCTCTAAAGTATCTTGAAGACTCATAGGGGAGTGTCAGTAGGGTCTGCTTGGAAGCAGATGCCAAGACAGAGTTAGGAACAGAAAAGGGTTATTGGAAGTAAGGGCTGTAGGTGATAAAAAGAGCAGGAGGAAGAGGACTGAGCGGGGAGAGCTTTCAAGTCATGACCCAGATGTGACAAAATCTTGGTCAGTGCATTGGGGAGCTCCAGAGCAAACGTTGTCTGTGAGAGAAATCCTGCATTGGCAGAAACAGCCAGGCCCCCGTACCCCTGCAGAGCTAGATCACTAGGTGCTGCCCAGGAAAGGCCTGGCCTTCCTTGAAAGCTCAGGCAGATCCTGAAGTTGTAACAGCTGGAGGCTGTCAGCTCACTACACTCCTTACAGCTGAGTAAGTTTTCCTTGCAGAAACAACTGAGCAGCAGACTTCCATAGCGTCCATAGAAGATGGAGACAAAGGCAAAAAAAAAAGAAAAAAGTACAATTCCTGTGCCATATAAAATAACAGAACTATATATAAGTTAAATTAATGAATCAATGCTAAGAAATATAGCACTGAGCACAAGTCAATTTGCATCTCATTAGAACTTCCAAGAGTGAAAAATCAAGTAGTTCAAGAGGATGGTTCAATCAATGATCCGCATTTTTTTAGAGGCAATTTTTAAAATTTTTAAATTACTGTTCTTAAACCTTAAACTTCTGATTCCATAAATGTAATTTTTTGACTGAGTGGCTGGATGATTGACTTAACATGTTGTTGTTGGGTTATATAAAAAATATAAATTAATTCATAATCTCTCAAAAGGGAATTGCATGGATGGCAGTAACACAGAATATTAACCTATATGTATTAAAATTATTTTCCATTTTCAAACTCATTAGGGAAAAATGGGATAAACAAGATAGACACAGATCTTGACTGCAAAATTTCTCAAGGACTTTGATGTGCAAATATACACTATAATCTCAAATGGTAGAAGGGGCAGGGTAAATAGTGTAGACGGAATTTCTCACACTTAACGGAATGTAGGAGAAAAACTAGTTTGGGAATTGCTGCACCAATGAACTTGAAGTTTATCCATATGAAGTAATTTAGTTCATCATTCCAATTTTTTTAAATATCCAAAAAATAGACTAATTATTTTATCTGCACATGTGACATTAGATAAAGTCCAATTTTCTGTTTCATTGTTAAAGGAAAATGTTCTTTCTGAAATAAATCACATATTTTGAAACCTTTAGTTAATAACACTAACTAGAGGCTAAAGGCAGCTATAATTATTTATATCATCATCTGAAATTGGCTTTCCTTTTAATAGAGCCCATTTGCACTATAATAAAAAGCACGATAGGAACTGATTAAAGCTGGCTGGAGCAGTTTTCATTTAAGAATTTCTCTTCCTGTGTTAGCCAATGTTTCTCTCTTAATGTTATTTTAATGCAGTCATTTTATGTTTGAAAATGAAGGCAATCATGTCAGTCCACAAGCTGGCAAAAGACAGTTATTGAGTTTTACAAATCAGTCACCTTTAAGAACCCATATGAGATGAATATTTATTATTTTGCAAGTTTAACTCAGTTTCTCTAGAAATAAAAATAGATGCACGATAAAGCAATGCATTTTGAAAGGATGGAAATGTGAGAAATAGCTTGCTTTAATGTGTTCCTTGCATTGTGTCATTGTAATAAACATTCTTCATTGATTATTTCTCTCACAGTATCAGCAATTTTCATTAGCTTGCAACGTGTCAAACGCAAAAACTGACAAACTCTAAAAATGACATACTCCGGAACCACCTTTTTTGCTCATTGAGTTACTGCAACTCACATTTAACAATACAAATTTGTCTAACTTCACCAACAGACGTGTTCCTGTAACCCTATGCAGAAATGATTTGGGGAAATTGAATCATAATATACTTATATGGGGCAATGGTTTTCCAACTTGTGTTCTACAGAGCCTCTGGGGAAGGATGCACAGAAGAACTGCCTTAGAGGTTGCCCCAGGAGTGGGGAGCAAGGAAAGGAATATTGGGTGGGTGCCGAACTTCTCCCACACCCCTCTTTCTACCGGGGAAGTTACATATTAGAGTTCTGTGTTATAATTCATTTGTGGCTAACATAAAACAAAACAAAATATAATGCCAAATGAACAAATTTTACTAGGCATACTTTCATTTTTAAATATGTATCATCACAAACCCTTTAAAAATAAATATAAGCAACAAATTATATAAAAACCATGAGCTTTTTACATAAAACAAATGTTCACCCAGAATTTCTTGAATAAAGTAAACTTGTGTATAGCATAAAGATGATAAAATATCCTTGGATAACCAAAGGCCCTTACTAAGATTTGAAAGCTTTTTGCTTCCTTTCATTTTCTTTCATATCCTTAATGTCAGAAGGGAGCTAGGAGTCGAAAATGGCTCCGAAAGTCTATGCTAAAGGCTAAAGTTTGACGAAAAGGATTATTTACTTTTTTTACCAAGATCAAGATAGCCAACCTAAGGCAGAAGGGCAAACTATTATTCAATCAGTGGTGTTGACTGCCATGTTAGAAATATGTATAAAGTTTCCTCCACATTCTACCCTTGCACTACATCTCATCCCTAGAGGAAAGCAATTCTTTTACTTCTCACTAGCTCCAGGTCATGTCCTACTAGAACCTCTGCCAGTCTTGGCATTTAGCTCCCCAGAACAAATAAAAGTTAAAAGATATTCAAAATGTGACCAGACATCCAAACAGGTAGCATGCACTCTGACAGCAGGTTATGGACATGTTAAGGCAAATCACATCCAATTTAGTAGGGGCCTGAGTCCCAACTAGAGGAAACAGATTCCTATTATCGGAGCTGAGGAACTTGGAGCAGGTTTCCCTAAGGCTGACAGAAAAAGGTGTGGCCCACTCATGCATTTCTCAGCCAAAATGTCTTGTTGTTAGGGCTACAACAAGAACAAGAAGTCTGTAACCTTGAACATAAGGAAATGAATTTTCAGAACGTAGATCTCTTCCAGACATGTTAAAAAGGCTCATTCACCCAACGTATTGAATTTTTAGCTTAATGATCTCAACCTCCCATATTTTAGAGGAGGCTTCTCAATCATTCAGAAATAAAACAATATAGCCAAAGTATTGTGTGTGTGTGTGTGTGTGTGTGTCCTTGGCATTGGTAAAAAGCCCTGCTTCCGGTTATGCAGCTCGTCCCCTGAATCACCTCATCATTTCAGCCATCCCAAAGTAAGGAATGCCCCATCATTTTCTAGGAGCAGGGGAGCCTGCTGGCTTCCAGCATTAAGCCTACCGCCCGGGAGTAGAGCTCATTATTAAATTTGAGAGTGGAATAAGAATAATTGTGGGGCTTCCCTGGTGGCGCAGTGGTTGAGAGTCCGCCTGCCAATGCAGGGGACACGGGTTCGTGCCCCGCTCTGGGAGGATCCCACATGCCGCGGAGCGGCTGGGCCCGTGAGCCATGGCCGCTGAGCCTGAGCGTCCGGAGCCTGTGCTCGGCAACGGGAGAGGCCACAACAGTGAGAGGCCCGTGTACCACAAAAAAAAAAAGAATAATTGTGGACCATCCTAGGGTAACTGGAGTTGGACCATGGCCAAAGGAATTACATGATCAAAGGCAATGCTGCTTCGACTGGGTGGAAGATGAGAGCAGATGGATTGGGGCAGGTCCTTTTGGATCAGGGAGAACACTATAAAAGTTTGGAATCAACATCGTGGACTCAGTCTGCAAGTCAGTTAAGTTGTCCTAGAGTGACTTTAATAGCCTTGGTTCTCTTTTGAAGAGACAGAAAACCCCAGCTTTGGTTGCTGCCCTGTGCACTTAGATTTTTTTTCAGGTAGACAGAGAGAGACCAAAATCAACTTACCATTATTATTTTTTTAATAGAGTGGAGTTAGTAGGTGGGGAGGTTAGGCTCTTATAGTGCTATAAGTCCTATAACTCTACACAATAAGGATCCTGGCAAATGAGGAAAAAACTCAGAAAAGCCATTATCTGAGGTCATCTCTAAAAATCCTTTAAAATTGGTAATGTTTGTTAAATGTTTGGAGGAGGACTGGGAGATAAGACAGAGTGGTAAGAGGACTTCATTTTAGGGTGTTCTGAATCTTTTTAAAATAAATATTGATTGATTGATTGCTGCGTTGGGTCTTCGTTGCTGCACGCGGGCTTTCTCTAGTTGCAGCGAGTGGAGGCTACTCCTCGTTGCAGTGCGTGGGCTTCTCATTGCGGTGGCTTCTCTTGTTGCGGAGCACGGGCTCTAGGTTCACGGGCTTCAGTAGTTGTGGCTCGCGGGCTCTAGAGCGCAGGCTTAGCAGTTGTGGTGTGCGGGCTTAGTTGCTCTGCAGCATGTGGGATCGCCCAGGACCAGGGCTCGAACCCATGTCCCCTGCATTGGTAGGTGGATTTTTAACCACTGCGCCACCAGGGAAGCCCCAGGGTATTCTGAATCTTGATGTATGTGAATATACTATCCCAACAAAAAAAATAAAGATTAAATTAAAAGTAAACTTCCTAGGGGAGGAATGAGTTTTAGCCATAAAGAAATAGCGAACAGCGTTCTCTTCCTGAATTGCTTTACATTTTCTAGCCAACTTAATCTTCGCAGCACCCCTATGATGTATATACTAATGCCATAACCCCATTTTACAGAACAGGAAACCAAGGCACACAGAAGTTAAGTACCTTGCCCAGGGACACAGATCTAATAAACAGCAGGCTGGAATTTTGATCCAGCTCCAACTGTCTGGCTCCCATATCTGTGTTCTAAACCTTTCAGCTTTGGCTTCACCTGGGAGAAATGCAGATTCTCTGGCCCCACCCAGACCCAGAATCAGAATCTTCAGGGTAGCAAAGTCCCCAGATGATTCCTGTGCACATTAAAGGCTGAGAAGACTGAAGCCTGAACCACACAACCACACAACATCACCTCATGACCACATTGAGAACAGCATATCTGTTCTCTGTCAGAAGAGAACTCTTGAATTCACTGCTCCACATTATGGATCAAAACTCAGTTATTGGGAAGAATATTTAGGAAAAAAATTACTGAAAAATTGTAGTTTATTCACTGGGGGGCACTGGGATCTTGTCAAACCTTCCAAGGTCCTTTTTCATGTATCCAGGGTTTCTAAACATGAGTCTAGAAACCAGATATTCTAAATTTTGTTTTTGATTAAAGCTCTGTGAACTATTTTTCTTCCTGAAAATTCATTTCATGAAGACTGACTCGCTTTGGGATTGAAAATGTCCAATCTATACCAATAATCAGAACTCCAAACTTCATTCAAACAAAAGTTTCTGCCTTCACCCCGACCCCCTACCCACCCCTTGGGATGCAAGGTTTAATGTATGGAAGGTCGTTGATCCTTTTTGCCGACAGACTCTTAGATCATTTCCTGCATGGATGGTCCAATAGCTCACTTTAAAATGTAGAGGTACTCAGTCTTGGCCTTTGGACCTTAGAGGAGACTGACTTAGAAAGAGTTCCATTTTAACATTTTGATATACACCAGACCATCTAAATATTCATCTCCCACGAGACCATGAGAGGCACCGTATCATCTAAATATCTCTCACCAAGACAAGACCATGTCTTTAGTCATCATTGTGTTTCTAGTGCTTGAATATGTTTTGAATGTATAAGATCTGATCCTTTTTTCACCTTCGTTATCCTGTCAAATTTCTATTTATCCTTAAAGTTTTAACTCAAATATCATTTCCTTTGCAAGTCCTCCCTGACCCCATTCAACAGAATCAAATGTGTCCCCTATCTTTGTACCACTTGTCCTCTATTTTATTGCTTATCCCCAGTCATGCTTTTATAGATAATCAGCATGTCACCTGTCTCTTTTAATGCCAGATGCAGAGAAGAGTACTTTGTCCTCGATGCTCTCCTCCGTCCCTGAATCTAGCATAGTGCCTTGTATATACTAGGTGATCAAAACCAATTTCTCCCCACTTATGTTTGTTTCTTTTTAATTTAACTTTGCTAGCTAAGGATCACCAACCAGTATCATGTTGAACGTTAATGAGGGGAGTTTTCTGTGTCATGGGATGGAAAGTGGACTTATCTTCCAAAATGGGACTTACGGGTCTAAAACTCTTCCATTAGGGATAAAAAAGCTCCTGTTCTACCTGAAGAGGCTGACCACTGGATGTTACGTGTTACTGCGTATCTTAGAGGAATTTCTGTCATGCAACCAAGACCATGGGAATCAGAATGATGTGGCTTAGTTAGACTTAACTGGCTGTCAGTTAATTTCTCTGAAACTCAATCTACTCATCTATAAACAGGGAAGTAAAGTGTGTGTCAGGAGGTTTATAGAAAACACATTTGTGTGTATCACCTGGCTCATTACAGGTACTTCTTTAGTAGCTATTACTATTAAAATTTATAATGCCCATTCATTTGGTGCCGCCTACGTGCCAGACCTGCTAATGGGGACCTATGTACCTGCCTACTTCATATAATTAGGAGTCACTACCCTTCCTTGAAATATATCAGAAATATAAGTGTGGACTTTAAATAGTGAGCTTCATGGTGTTTGAAGCTTATATTATCTGGGGCAAGGAATATTAAACTTGAGTCAAAGACCATTTTTAAAAAACTGCATGATTAACACTAAGCAAGTGGTAGAACCCCAGACCCTTTGTGACTTTTTTTTATGAAGAACACAAGCAGATGCTTCGAGAAATCTTATGTATGTGAGAAAGATTATTCATTCTGAAAACAAAAATTGCTACCCTTATTGAGACCTCTATCCCTTATTTGCCCGGCTACTTTGTAGACCCAAAAACCTTCCTGGGTATCTTCTCCTAAAGTAATGGAGTCGTGTATTCCAACACCTGGTACCACCTGCTCCTGGTAAGCGAAATGGCTTTGCAGCCTCCTTGACTTTCAATGAGAAGATGAAATGATCATGTGCATCTAGGAGAGCATCTTATGAGGACGCAGTAGAAGGAAGAGGAATAAATTAAAGCAGTGCTTCTCTATGCACTTAGGTAAAAACAGATTTAAAAGATTTAAAATGTCGAACTTTGGGTCAGCTGGGCAATCAAATAAGCAGCTGAAAGGATCTAGAGGGAATCTGATGACAGATATTTGAGGCTCAACTGTCAAGAGGGTTTAGATACTTTACCATAAGGCCAGGGTCAGAATGGTTTCTTTGGCTAAAATATTAATTTCACAGTGGACAAGTCAAAGGAAAATATCTAGTATATACTAGAAAAAGTAGACATGAACTTCATGAGTATTCTCAACTTTGGGGCATTCTGTTCAGATAGAAGACACTTTCAAGTACTGATAACTGCAACTTAAGCTTTCACTGTGTCACTACATATTTTTATGCCCTCAAAGAGACAGAGATGCTTGAAAGGTAGCAAGTTGTTGTTAAACATGAAGGACTGGAGTGGCTACCTGAGATCAAATACTGATTCTATCACTTTTTAGCTGTGTGAATTCTCTGCCTCATTTTTCCCATCTGTAAAATAATAATAGTACCTTGTTCATAAGGTTCTTGATAACACTGAAATAGCTAATTCATGTAAAGCACTCAGAACAATGCATGGCACATAGTAGGTGTTCAGCATACATTTGTTGACAACTTTAAAAAGTATACACATCTATTTCTATTTTGATTCTCTTTTTTGGGAAATTTTGTGTTGATGTTACTTCCTTTTGTTGTTTCTTCCTTTAAAATCCTTTCAGTTTTTTCGCCTGGCGCTTAGCATTCATCATAACAACTACATTAACGATGACAATAGCTCTATTTATTGGGCTCTTATATCTCACAGGCTTTGCATCCATCCTCTCATTTATTGTTTGGCTAGAAGAGTCCACAATTCTTAACATATCTTGTAGCACCTTCATGATTTTCCCTTCCTTTTCATCTCTCATTGATGTAAGACATGTCTGACTTGTGTTGTCCAAACAACTCAGGTGATTTCCAACTGCATACAGTGGGCTCTTTTTTTAAATTAATTTTTATTGGATATAGTTGATTTACAATGTTGTGTTAGTTTCTGCTGTACACCAAAGTGAATCAGTTACACATACACATATATCCACTTTTTTAGATTCTATTCCCATATAGGTCATTACAGAATACTGAGTAGAGTTCCCTGTGCTATACAGTAGGTTCTTATTAGTTATCGATTTTATATATAGCAGTGTGTATATGTCAATCCCAATCTCCCAATTTATCCCTCCTTCCGTTTCCCCCTTGGTAACCATAAGTTTGTTTTCTACATCTGTGACTCCATTTCTGTTTTGTAAATAGGTTCATTTGTACCTTTTTTTAGATTCCACGTATAAGCAGTATCATATGATATTTATCTTTCTGTTTGACTTACTTCACTCAGTATGACAATCTCTAGGTCCATGCATGTTGCTGCAAGTGGCATTATTTCATTCTTTATCATGGCTGAGTAATATTGCATTGTATGTATGTACCACAGTTTCTTTATGCATTCCTCCGTTGATGGGCATTTAGGTTGCTTCCATGTCTTCGCCATTGTAAATAGTGTTGCAATGAACATTTGGGTACCTGTATCTTTTCAAATTATGGTTTTCTCCAGATATATGCCCAGGAGTGGGATTGCCGGATCATATGGTAGCTCTATATTTTTTTTGCAGTACGCGGGCCTCTTACTGTTGTGGCCTCTCCCGTTGCGGAGCACAGGCTCTGGACGTGCAGGCTCAGCGGCCATGGCTCACGGGCCCAGCCACTCCGCGGCATGTGGGATGCTCCCAGCCTGGGGCACGAACCCGTGTCCCCTGCATCGGCAGGTGGACTCTCAACCACTGCGCCACCAGGTAAGCCCAGTAGCTCTATTTTTAAGGAACCTCCATACTGTTCTCCATAGTGGCTGTACCAATTTACATTCCCACCAACAGTGTAGGAGGGTTCCCTTTTCTCCACACCCTTTCCAGCATTTGTTGTTTGTAGATTTTTTGATGATGGTCATTTTGACCGGTGTGAGGTGATACCTCATTGTAGTTCTGATTTGCATTTCTCTAATAATTAGTGATGTTGAGCAGCTTCTCATGTGCCTCTTGGCCATCTATATGTCTTCTTTGGAGAAACGTCTATTTAGATCATCTGCCCACTTTTTGATTGGGTTGTTTGTTTTTTGATATTGAGCTGCATGAGCTGTTTGTATATTTTGGAGATTAATCCTTTGTCAGTTGCTTCATTTGCAAATATTTTCTCCCATTCTGTGGGTTTTTTCATTTGTTTATGGTTTCCTTTGCTGTGCAAAAGCTTTTAAGTTTCATTAGGTCCCATTTGTTTCTTTTTGTTTTTATTTTCATTATTCTAGGAGGTGGATCAAAAAAGATCTTGCTGCAATTTTTTGTCAGAGAGTGTTCCACCTATGTTTTCCTCTAGGAGTTTTATAGTGTCTGGCCTTACATTTAGGCCTTTAATTCATTTTGAGTTTATTTTTGTGTATGGTGTTAGAGAATGTTCTAATTTCATTCTTCTATGTGTAGCTGTCCAGTTTTCCCTGCACCACTTATTGAAGAGGCTGTCTTCTCTCCATTGTACATTCTTGCCTCCTTTGTTATAGATTTGGTGATCATAGGTGAGTGGGTTTATCTCTGGACTTCCTATCCTGTTCCATTGATCTATTAGAATGCAGAAACTGCCACTGTCTATTGACAAACACATATTTGTACTTTAGGATTCAGGTCAATTATCTGCTATTTCAAAATCCTGTACTCTATGCACTAGCAGGTTGTTTTTCACAGCAGTTATTACAGTGCTGTGCAAAACTCAAGCACCAATGTAATCATCTCAAGAGTTGCACTGTACTCCCCAACTTGCCTCTTTTATGACTCCCTGGTCTTCTTCTATAAACCTGTCATAATTATGATACAAACTCTTCTACATTTGTTGTGCTATTATTATCATTAAATAAGCCCTCTCATGACGCACTGTCTCATGGTGATGAAGACCCTGGGCTCTAGAGTCAGTATGACTAGATATAGATCCTAGCGCCAGCATGGTGTCACCCTGGGCAACTTGCTTTCTTTTTCTAAGCCTCAGTTTTCTCATCTTTAAAACAGGATAATTATATAAACTCTTTTATAGTAGTTTCTGGAGGATTAGATGAGACAATGTTTTTAAAATGCTTACTCTGGTCCCTGCCCTAGTGGGAAGCAGCTGCATAGCACAGGGAGATCAGCTGGGTGCTCTGTGACAACCAAGAGGGGTGGGATAGGGAGGGTGGGAGGGAGATGCAAGAGGGAGGAGATATGGGGATATATGTGTACGTATAGCTGATTCACTTTGTTATACAGCAGAAACTAACATACCATTGTAAAGCAATTATACTCCAATAAAGATGTTAAAAAAATATATTATCTATGGTTAATCATGAAATAAAACAGGCCAAACTCCTCTCTCTATGCGTGCACACCCACGGAAGTAAAAGACATGTTTGTCAAAGGGATTACCACACACACTATCTAAATGCATATATTACAACATTTAATAAACATTTGTTGAAGGAATAACTCTTATGCACAATATATTTTAAAAACACAAAAGCATGTCTCAAACATGACATGACTGAGTAAAGTGATTATTTCCACAAATCCCCCATTAATGAAACAGAGAAAGATGAGAATACGAAGAAAACCACAATTCCTTGGGAATCCCTAACGTATTTTTGCTCTGTTCCTGCACTCATTACAAAATTATTGAACGTCTGTTGCACAACTAGCAACAAATCCTTTACTAGATGAGCTATACAACAGCCTTTGGCTAAAAGCAGTAGAATTCCAACCAATCAATTCAACTGTCTCTGTGTAGTTGAATTTTACCTTTTTTTTTTCCCCTTTTGTGATTCTTACCTTTAGTGCAGGTGCATAGTCAGTCTACTAATTCAGTTATGCAGAAGAAGCAAATGGCTTGGCAGATTATTCATGGCTGCACATAGGCAAGTAGATGCTTGCCTAGCAAGAAATCTATGGTTTACACTGACATCTCTTTTGCCCCCCAAATGCATAAAAAGGAACAGACACTAGATTTTTCAGTGTTAAGCAAACTATCAGTTTATTCTATTTAGATGTGTCTTAATAACTAAATTGCTAATATCTTTAGAAAATTATTTTAGTTTTCCTTTCCTTTCATTAACTTGTTTTCACAGTAGACAATTTTTTTTTTCTGAAGGATAAATCTGTGTACTATTATAGCCAGAGGGGCATTAAAGATACTGCTTTGCACCTGGGAAACCCATTTAATTACTTGAGCTGTCAAAATGTTTTATTGTAAACAGCTTTTCTGATGGATCCTGTTTCCCTCCTATGAACTATCTTCCCCAGAAGACTGTCCTCTTTTCAGAGGAGCTTAAAGTACAGGTGTCATAATTTAGAGGAATGAAGTTTTTATGTCTGAAAATATCCCATCTTTCTTCTCATGTCCGATTGAGAAATATTGCATGTTCATTTTTTTCTAGTTTATGTGCATCATAAAACACTATCAAATTAAAAAGATTTTAAAAATTAAATAGAATAAACTGTCTAAACTGCAGGTAAAAGTAAGGTTTTATCTGAGATGAAAAATAAGATATCTGAAGTTGTATATATCTAATAAATCTATTTGGGATGCAATCTAACAACATAAAAAAGAGGCCTAGATGTTATAAGATTTTACAATTCATTTAAATACACTGAATATCACATAAATAAACTCAGGAACCAAAGAAAGTTTCTGTAATACGCAGATGTCTTTTCACACAACACAGCTGAGGTTAAGGAGCTTCTGTCTTGTCTGGCTTTGATTGGGAGTAACATTCCATATCTGTTAAATCCCGTCTTCTTTTTTGGAAAACTTACTCTAATTCCAGGGCCTGCCTTGGCTTGGAGTACCAAGAACATTAACAACTAAGGAAAGATTTTCCCCTTTATGCAGAGAGGCAGGATTCCAACTTAAGTACTATTAAGTCTCAATTCTGGAGTTTCTCATACAAATGCAAGGGTGGTTGGTTAGATGGAGAAATCCAGTGAGGACTCTATTATGAATTTTTAAAGGTGATTAGCAACTAATGGCCATAATTAGAAAAGAATTAGTAGCACATTCACTTAAATTAAGCTCCTAGTTACAGTCTTATTGTGATAGGTAATCTTTCTACACCCTTATGCATTGATAACTGTCATGTGAAAATGTGGACTGAACCTAAAGATTCCTATGAAATACGTGTGAAATTCAAACAAGTGATCTCTTATTATTGGATAGGATAATCCATAAACTAAGGAGACCCCAAAAGCAGTTAGTATATTAAAATAGTTCCAAATAGAACTCTAAACTCAATCTTCAAGAATGGTGTTAACAGTCCTTCTCTACTAAATATTCAAATATTCACACACACTTTGTCACGTGAATGTGGGCATTGAACCGTCTATGCTGTTAGTACAGTTCAAAATATACTATCATGTTGCTCAAAGATACTGCCTTGGAACTCTATCAAACAGCACATGGGCTTGCTCCCTACTCTAGGTTCTACTCAGCCCACACATCACACATACACACACTCTTCCTTGCTGTTTTAAGAATTAGGATTATGGTCTTTATCTCAACCAACAATCCAGGTTCTAACTAAAAAGAGCAAAGGCCAGGGATGACTGGTCATGAAGAAGAGAAAGAAGATCCCTGGAGTTTTACCACTATGCCTGGGGAAGAGAACAAAACGTTCCCCAGACGTCTCTGGGCCAGGGGAACGTCACCCTGGGTTGATCTAGAGAGTTCCATGGGAGAAGGGACTGTTGTCTGATGTTCCCTTACTATTCTCTCTGGTATATCCCTACTTCTTTCTGTCCGGCTGAATTTTTTAAACTTGGCCTGCATCTGAGGTTGGTTTCTTTTCTACAGTACGAAGGGTTAAAGCTGCTACTTCTTTTGCTCCCTTTTCTTACTTTTTCCCAAAATTCCTACTCTAACTGAAAGATCAAAACCTGAATTTTAAGCTGATTTCACTCCTCACTGAGCTTGAGATTTTTCTTTCAAAGCCGCAACAATAGTTGTCAGTTCATACGACCAATTCAGAAGGCTTTTCACCTTTACTAAGCTACTCCCTCTCCTTTTGTGCAAACCTGGTGTTTGGAGTCAAATGTGTTCCAGGCATGGATCTTTTGATTTCCTCCTAAATCTTTGAGTACAGGGTAATTCCACTGAGACCTACTTCCATTTCCACCCAAGTTTATGATTCATACTCAGCATAATAAGGGCCTTATCCCCCTTATTTGTTCAATATTTAACTCTGCCACACTATAGGTTTCTGAAGTCCACAAATACAATAAAGAATTTAGCTAGTGGTCTCGAGGTCCCTGATCAGGAAGAAAGCGACATAAGAACGTGTGTGTGTGTGTGTGTGTGTGTGTGTGTGTGTGTGTGTGTGTGTGTGTGTGTGTGTGTGTGTGTGTGTGTGTGTGTGTGTGTGTGTGTGTGTGTGTGTGTGTGTGTGTGTGCTCTTTTAGTTTCACTTCAAGTCTCCTATATGCAACCTTCTGCAGACAATGATTTATATAATGAATAAATTGAGAACACATGGTTGGAGTGATTCAGGTTGGCTGAAAAAAAAATCCCTGAGAGTCCCCTGAGGAGAATCTGGTATGGTTGCCTCTGACCAAAAATGGTAAAAGAGCCCAGAGAAAGGTAAAGAATGACAGAATCTAGGGCAACCAACCAGGTAGTAACGTCCAGTGTTTGGCACTAGAATTGCAAAAACAGAACAGAAAATAAACTTACACTATACAGCTGTGCCTGTTTTGCAGCAAGCTTCACCAGGTTAGTGGGGGAATTTTGTATTTCTTAGTTTGCCTGGAATATCAATTTCAGCTGTGCTGGCAACTGGAGGCTTACTCTAAAGCAGTGGTTCTGATTCTAAGGACCAGCAGCATCACCTGGAAGCTTGTTAGACATACAAATTCTTAAGCCCCTCCCAGACCTACTGAATCAGAAGCTTTGCAGGTAGAGCCCAGCAAACTGTGTTTAACAAGTCCTGCCACTGATTTCTGATGTATGAGAACCACCACCCTAAACACTAATGATCTCTTCTAACATAAGAGTCCTCTGAGCCTAGACTGTGGCATTAGGTCCCAATTCTGACATTCATGCCCATTGTATTTATTCTGATCCCAGAGAGAGAAATACTGCAGCAAGGACAATGCAGAACAAAGAGACACAGATAGCCATTACTAGCTGGGGCTTTCACTGCGAACCCGAGGCTATTTCCATTGTCCCTACATTCCTGGAAGGAGTCACAGGAGAGTTGGAGGGATGGCCAAGATCTCCTCTGAGACAGCAGTCTGAGCCCTCTTGCCGCTCCCATCAGAGGGAAACATTTTAGAAACATTTACCTCCACTAGTTTATAACACTACAGAGAACTCCATAACCTGCCCAGCAAAATGTCCTGGGGTTTGACTATTACGTGAGCAGCATTTCTAACCTTTGAGTGACTGATAAGAAAACCAAGAGCACGACTCCCCTCGGAGCAGTGATTCCCTGGCTTTGGGCTGTGCAGGGAACCACAGGGTCATGTAAAATACAGATATTCAAGGCTAAGGGGTTCTGACGCAGACGGTCTAAGGTATAGAGCCCAAGAGTCAATATTTTAATAAGAATCCCCAGATGATCCTGCCATTGCTTCTGTAAGAAATTTAAAGAACTACTATTGCCTTATACACAATTGATACAGCACTTTTAGCCTGTATATTATATCCATTTCCCGAACTTCTTACGTGGAGATTTCAGCCTTCTCTCAGTTAAAAATATGAACAGATAGCTTTGTAATGATAATGTTCCCATATGTTCATATGGCACTTGTACACTTTTAAAAGTTCCTTCACATGCACCATCTCAAAATAGCGAGGGCACAAAATGGTATTGCTTGGAGAATGTTGCTTCCTTGATCCAAGCAGTTATTCAGAGAGAAGAGAGGAGTTTATGAATATATATTTGTGGCCATATACAATGTGCAGGGATTAATGCCACAGATGAAATCAGGCACTGTGGAGAGCGTGCTTCCAAGGGAAATCCAAAAGAGGATATCTTTTTTCTTAGTGAGAATTAAATTAAGGTGATTTTTAGAGCAGTCGCACTAGAGTCCCAGCTGTTTCCAAGGCTGTGGTCTAAAATATTGGATTATGTACTTTTTTCCATACTTGAAAAATTCGCAGTACAGCGTCCACAGAATACTGCCAAATAAATACTAAGGATGTCGATGTTTATTCTTCTGGAACAGAGACACAAAAATCAACCAAGAACTCTATTTAGGAGTGGAGGGAGACTCCTGAAGGACAGCATTTCATTTGTACATTTTCATTATGTAAGAGTAAAGGATCAGGACAGCTCTCAGGACTTTCCTATTGGGCTCTACGGCTTGCTTTTGTTACAGAAGAGTGCCAATGCAGCCAAGGTTGCAGGTTTGATACCCACATAAGAGGAAAATCATTCTCTGGTTACAGACCGCACCTTGACCAGCTGCCCTGCAAGTGTATGCCATTGACCAGTAAAGAGTTCAAGAAAAATTGAGGAGCTGTTAATACCACACAAGACGCCAAAGCTCCTTTCAAACTGGTATATGCAGCTGGGTCTTCATCTCTGTTGTATCTATTACTTAATTGGATTTTAAAGCATCTGCTACTTTAAGAACATCATCATCTTCTTGTACACAACAGTTTTAACCATGCAACACATCAGGGGAATCCACGACAGAATCTCTCAAATATTAAGTAGATAACAATATGCAGAACAATACTTGTGATTAATCCTGACAATTTCATCTGATTACCTCTATTTTATAGGCACATTACTTACTTGCAGTTTTCTTACAAACTTTTTGTTTTAACAATTGCTACGTTGGTCTATGCTTTGATATCACTATAACTTTATTTGGTTCTGCTTAAGTTTTTTTCTCACATGATTTAAGTTTTAGGTAAGTATGAACTAATTCTAACTTGGAGAGTTCATTCTAATGAAAATGACTCCTGATTATATATAGTTTCACAGTGTATGGGATGTAGAGTGAGGGTGTGAAACGCATACACAGTAAACACACAGCATCACATCTGTGTCAAATTTCTCCAAAGAGAGAAGGACAAAACCAAACAGCTAAGGAAGGGTCTACCTGACCACTCTTTTCTTAGTTCTCACATATTTTCTGTTCTGACTTTTCTTCTTCCAAACAACAATAAGGAGGGTACAAAAAAGGTAAAAATCTTTGTTCCAAGGAGAACTTTGTTAAAGTAAGCTTGAAGGACTGGAGCCAAAGGCCTTTTCCCATGAGCTTCTGGAGCAAAACACAAATGGAAACACAGGTCCGCAGATAACAAGCAGGGCTGGTCCCTGGGGCCGAGCTTCTCAGCCTGCAGATGAGTTAAGTTCCCCCACTGCTGGGGACTGTTAATGCCTCTGGCCCAGGATCAAGGAATAGTTAGAGGGACAGCATGGCTGTGTTCCAAACATTACCTAGGCTGTAAGCATTACTAACTGAGTTTAAACTACGAACATCACTAAATGAATTTGTACTTGAACAGAAACTCTCAATTAATTTTAGCTATAACTGTTATTCTACAGTTGGACAGGACCTTAGAAATTCTCTGATGAGATCCAAATCCCTCAGTTTCCAGGTAAGGGGATGACCAATTAAGGTAAAAAGACTTATCCCAAGGACACACAGCTGGTTAGACACAGTATCCTTGGCTATTAAAGGAAATGATCACATTTTGACACCCATGACATTTTCACTGCCTTCATACTTAAAAAGATGAAGCAAGTGATGCCTGTCATAGTATGCCCGACTCCCACCTGATCCCCATCCTTATTTCCTCTTTGAGTATCACACCTTCCTCTTTCTCCATGAGCTTCCCCTTCTCTGATTTTACCTCCTTTTTCTAAGCCATCCCTGACTCTCCTCCTTGCACTGTATCCCTCTACTTCTCCCCATTCCTGAGCCATAAGATAGTACAGAGTCAGGAATAATGAAGGGTGCTTGCTTCGGCAGCACATATCCTAAAACTGGAATGATACAGAGAAGATTAGCATAGCCCCTGCGCAAGGAATAATGAAGGGAATCGAGAATAGCTATTGCTTATATCACTTTGTAAGCCTTGTCAAAGGTTTTACATCTTGACAGGACATTTCAATATCCCTACTAAAGTGCCTCCATCCAAACGTCCAGCTTTGCAGTAAAGAGGAGCCATGAAGAAATCCAGGAAGACCAGATAAGAGATTTCACATTTTAACTTCTGACTGCCCCATTATCTGTCTGCTTTGTACCTCTCCATTCTCTTGGCCACCACTGTCTCTGGTCCTGGAACCACTCACTGCAGGGCCCAGCTCTGAGTGGGCTCCAGCCAACCTCACACAGGCGCAATCTGCGGACGGCACTGGGCAGGGTACCCGATGTTCTCTCTCTCTACTGGCTTCCCTACTGCTGTGGATGGGGAAGCCCTCAAAGAAACAAGCATGCACAACTCAGAAGTGGGAAATGGAAGTTACTACAAACTTATTTATCTGCCTCCCTCCCCAATCCACAGGGAAGGTCCTGGGATACAGATGATACGGCTCTTTGGGGCTAGGTCTCCTGGATCAGGTGGTCTGGCCAGCCTGTTTAGATATCCTCTTATCCATTCTCTCTTCTCCCTGTTTCACCACCCTTATATCTCTCACTTCTTTCCTCTGGATTTGCACTCTCTAAGGCACTGAAGCCTGCTTTCTAGGTAACCCAGGCTAAGGGAATGTACTTTGGTATACAAACCTAACATTCCAATCAAAACTCAAAATGATGGGCTGGGCTCCCCTGGTGGCGCAGTGGTTGGGAGTCCGTCTGCCGATGCAGGAGACACAGGTTCGTGCCCCGGTCCGGGAAGATCCCACATGCCGCGGAGCGGCTGGGCCCGTGAGCCATGGCCGCTGAGCCTGGGCGTCCGGAGCCTGTGCTCCGCAACGGGAGAGGCCACAACAGTGAGAGGACCGCGTAACACAAAAAACAAAACAAAACAAAAAACCCCTCAAAATGACATTGGCCAATATCTTACAGTATAAGATTTAGCATTTACCAATTATGTGACTACATCTAATGTATTCAAAAATGTTAAGTCCAACACAATCAAGTATTGGGGTGTTAATGACTTCCTCAGACTCAGTCTTAAAAGGGATTCTACTTTATATTTAAACTTTTCTTGCTTTTGTATAAGGAGGGTGTATGTGAACTAGAGTAGGGAAAGAAAGAAAAAGTAACATTAAAAATGCATTATAAATGTAGATTCCCTAAGTTTTCCATGTAACTTAAAGAGTTGAGTTCATTTGTGATAAAAGCAAGACACTGATAGATGCTAAATTAAAAAACAAATGGGTGTTTGACTAAATAGCTTTGGGAACTTCTGAGTTAAACAAAGTTAATCAGTTTTTTTCCTTATTGTACAACTTCTCACAGCCTTTCATATGTAAAACTATAAGATTAACTGATTGGTATGTGTTATCAATTATTACATGCTGGATAAATTACATGGGGATCCGACGGTGGACAAAAATAGAAACAATGTTTGCCCTCATGTAGTTTTCAGCCCACTGAAGGGAGACCAACATCTATAGAAGTGATTATGTAAATAAATGTAAACTTGCAAACAAGAGAAATGCATGAGAGTTTGTAATAAAATTCCAATGAGAATTGTGAATATCTAAGGAGGGCAAAGTATATACTGTTTACAAACATAATTTGATAACTGCTCATTTTTCAGGGAAAGTTTTTTTGGGCAGGGAGGATGAAATGCTGTATTAAGTGTATAGCTGAGGTTGAGAAACATTATTGAGACATCGTTGAGAAACAATGTTCAAAGAATTGTCTTTGAGGAAGATTCTCAACCTCTGTCTTCTCATCCAAAAATGAGAAGTTTTAACTCACTGACATTTCAATGACTTTTCTAGTTATATATTGTATGATTAAATAACTCTAACTAAAATGTTTAGAAATTTGAGAATATTGTTTATGATTTCTCCAGGACCCACCGCTGTCCCTTCTCTCTTTGCTGCTAACCTAATTGCTAATTACTCCCTTCATTTGAGTGGTAATATGGGAAATGGAAACCATAAAATCTGCATTAGGAAATTTTGCTACTTATTGCCAGGAAGTAGGTTAAAGCTACTGTACTCTTCAGCCTAAAGATACGGCAAAATCTGACAAAGGCATCCTCTTTGCTCAAAGAATAAGGTTTAATGTCAATAAAACATTTGGGATGGAGAATTAGTCCACATTTTCTTTGGTGAGTACTGTAGACAATAATTGTGTTGAATTTTATATATAAAAACTTCTATAATCTACTAGGAGTTCAAATAACCTCAAAATATTGAAATGATTTTTTAAAAAATCAATGAAAATTAACACAGATTTCCATTTTAAATGCCATTTTCCAGTTAATCTCTATAAAAAACAGACGTCTGTTTCCCATTTGTCTCCTCCTTAAAATAGCTTTACTGTGTGCCATGTATGTCTAATCCTTCTCGGGTAATATGGATTTAATAAGACATATGTCCTTATGTGTAGTACTTGGAAAGCCCTTTCCACAATTTGCTGTTTTAGGTCACACACATCTGGTGCTATTTTGACCTGGCAATTACATATAGTTCCTTCCTTAATTTCTTGGGAAAAAATAATAACATGACAAATTGGGAGTATGTTCAAATTAGCTTTTAAGTTTCTCCCAGTTGGGTGGACTGAACAAGAACTTCTATAAGCATTTCCTTCTTAGGGCTACGTAAAACTTTCTCACCCATTTTTCATTGTCAAGAAACGTCTTTTTAAATGTCCAAAAGTCAAGTTTAATGGTAGCATTCTAACATTAGTTCAATAAGCCACTCTACACGTTGAGGCAAATATATTTCTCCCTGAATATTATGTGTCAGAAGGTCTATCATTTAGCCTTGGCTCTACCACATACAAACTTTGGAACTTTTGTCTATTCGTCCCATTGCTATTAGTTTCTTTGTGTATTTTTATGTGGAAATTAAATTATGTGGTCTTCACACATCACAAGGTTACTTTAAGGATCAAATGAAACATATGTGGAAGTGTTCTTTTATGTGGAAATGTTTTGAAATAGAAAAGTAACTTTACAAATAAGAGATACTATTTGTTGATCTCTAAAGGTTCACCTTATTAAACTAAACGTCTAGAAATCAACAGGACCTTATTAGATACTATGGAAGATATGAAACGTGTATAATGCAGTGTTTTTTGGTTATAAAAGGTGACCTTAAAACACTTCAACTAATTAAGAATATACTACTACAAATTAAATACTATATACTATAAGCAAGAAGTGGAACAGCTGCTTAAAGAAGAAAATAATCAGTGTAAACTGGAATAATGACATACTAGATAGTAACTGAGTAATCAGAGAGGATTTGAAGAAGTGCAAAGCAAAAGAGCAAGACAGAGAAAACCTTCAGAGGGGCAAGAGTAGGCACAAAAAAGTGAAATGTCAGAATGAATGAACCACTTCTCAGGTGACATGGTCAGATCCTTTAAAAAAAAAAAAAAGATCTCATTCTGGTCTTTTGTGCAAATTTGAATCTCTTCTACCCAAAAGGAATATGTGGAGAAATTCAGGACCAACAAATCATGAAGAACACTTTGTTCTCATACACCTAACACCTCCTGTCTCTCATTATTCTTCTTCGACCAAAACAGTGTGGACCATTTTTGGCAGCCTGTCAACCTGCAACCTGTCACCACACTAATTAACGTGTCTATAGCTAGAAAAGCAATGATAAAAAATGACGATCTAATGTTTCAAATTTAATGTCTGACAGCCACTTTCCCAAATACAACCTGTGGAATTTATAAATCAAGAGGAAAATCTGTTCATGTTTTCAAATCAAGGACAATATGGTGACTCTTTGCTTTACCTGACGCATAGAGCACCGTATCATCGGCTAGGGCAGCTCTGGTATTAGAGTAAGGGAAGCAAGGTCCCAGGGGTAAGAGAAACATAAAGAGTATGTTTCATCATGGTGATGTTTGGGATTATCATATAACTGGGGGCAATCATAAAATCACTTTTTGTCCGTAAATTTTGTCACGGTTATCTCAGAAACCTAGAAAGAATATACATGTGGCTTGTTGGAATCCCTTTATAATGTGCTCTTGGGCACGCTTTTCCCCACTGGAGGAAAACTCACACGTGCTGCTCTTCCTCACCTAAGGGAGCTCAATGGTTCCTAGGAGGTAGTCTCATCACTGCAGGACAAATCGCAGAGTAGTTTTGTGATGCTACTGAATCACTTTTGTGCTGCCTCTGTTTTCCTACTGGTTTCAAGCTACAACTAAGTTACTATGAAGCAAAAACTTTATCTTGAACCAATTTCACCTTTATAATCCCTCCAACCCGGCACCCCTTGATATGTTTATTTAACAAAATGTATATAGTACCCTTGATGCTAGAGGTGCTTTCTGGGGACTGATGATCCAAAGACATATCATGCCTGGTCCTGAAAATTATTTATCAAGGTCACTGTGCACTTGCAGTATTATTTTATTTACCACTATGTCAAGGCATCTTGTTTTGTTTGCCACCTCCTTACCTTCTAAAAGCACTAAATTTTGTTTAGAGACTCCCTTTCACTGTTAGTACAGTCAGAAAGAGCTACCAAGTCCCTCACCATGGACCTCATGCCATTTCAAGTTTGGGCATGGAATGGTGGGGATAGGTGTGGAGATGGGAGGATGCAGGACCTAGCAGCTGCTCCCTACCATGCTGCCTAACTGAAGAGAAATGAGTGAAGACTGGTGTTATGCCTTCCAGTGACCCAGAACAACTACACATGACTAATGGATTAGCCATCGGCACCAGCTTCCTCATCAGCTGCAAACAGTATTTTACTCAATGAATGAGTAGAATAGTTCCTCACCACAAAGAGATTCTGCCTCTGAATGCAGTGCAGATTTTGCCTTTGAAGCCATGATAGTACACTATTGAATCTTCACTAAATGCAATTTACCTTATAATAAGTAACAGCCCCATGGAAGAGCACTGCTATAAGAAGGAAATTATTATTCCAGCTTTACAAGGTATTTTTCTGAGCTGCAAAAATATGGTTGAATCTTAGTCAAGCTATGAGCACGATAGCAATTTCACTCTTTCATGCCTTCGCACATGATGTTTTCTTTGCCTCGAAATACCACTTCTCTCTGGTTGGAGAACCCAGCTTAAATGTAACCTTCTGGGTGAAGTTTCTTCTGACCTCTCTAATGTAGAAAATACTCCTCCCTCTTCTGTTCTTTCATTACGTATCTTCACTGAACAGACTTATATTAGAACACTGATTATTTGTTTTAATGGTCATCTCAACTCAGTGCTAAACTCCTTGAAAACAAAGACACGTTTATGTTTGTTTCCTCTGTGCCAGGCTAATAGCAGAGACTCAGTACTTGTTTGTGAAATAAGCATTGTCATGGTCCCATGAAGTAAGTGGCAAACATTAAATGGACAAGGGACAAGAACCCATAACCATTTGTCCATGTCCCTCTTGACTGCCCCAGCTGTGAAAAGGTGGGGGTAACCACCACTATTTATATTATTCATGTTGATAATATCAATTCTGGAGAGAATGGATGTCAAGGGCAGCCTTGAAATGAAAAGGTATCCATTCATTCAGAGAGACATTCAGTACACATTTACCAATTAATCACTATGTGCCATGAAAGGCAAGATAAATGGAACAGTCCCTACTCTGAAGAAGACAAGAAAATAAATCTTCACAATACAGGGTATTAAGTGTCGAGCACTGCGATAAGAAAGACACCTAATCTACACTAGGTGAGTCAGGGAGAGATCCTCTGGAGGGTTATGACCAATGCCCTTGAGGGTTATGACCAGTGCCCTTGAAAGACCAATGGGACTTAAGTGTGATGAAAGTATAGAAAGCATTCTGAGTAAATGGGAAAGCCATGTGAATGTCCAGTGTTGGGAAAGAGGCTAACGTGTTTGGGGACGAGAAGTAGTGTGGCCTGGGAGATAAAGAAAGAAGATGGAAAAGGGGACTTCTACCTGGTTACAAGCTAGTGAGGGGAAGGTATGAACGCATGTCAATGAGTATCAGTCTTTAAAGGTTCAGTTTCATGATTTCTAACAGCATACTCCAGCCAAGTTCCTATAGGGCAGTGTTGCCCAAATCACTCAGTCTGGGATACCCAGTCAAATTTGTCATACTTGGGGAAATTTTTTTGAAGGTTTAGGACAATTATACTAGTCCTATTTATTATAATTTTAAAAAGTTGATTACCTCAAAAATCCATAGGGCAGATATACCAAACTTTTTTTGACATAGACGTTTAAAAATAATATTTAAAATTTTTCTTTTAAGTCTAGAATAAAGGTAAATAATCAACTGATTCTAACATATCAGCATGGCTAGTTTGGTAAAATGGACTATATACAGCAATTTTTGAACACTTTATATTGACCAGATGTGGATGAGTGACTTAGAACAAAATTAAAATGTCCGTAAGAATCTTCAATAGTAATTTCCTGGGCTGATCTTAGTTCAACTTCAACTTTCTATAAGAAATGTGACATTTCCGCTAACTCTAATTCCAATCTTTGTCTCTGAATCCCCAAATCAGCTTCACCTCCCTCTAGTATACAGCTGTCATTTTACTAAATCGATGGGCAGGAGACCTACTCCCTTCTCGGAGAAAATCAGGGGACACAGAAACAGTCTTATTTCCAAAACAATACCTAAAGAGCAGAATGTAGAACTTCCAAGGGACACTATAATTGTTTAAAAGGCAGAAAAGCCTCATATATCAGTTCCAGTGGTAGAACAATCAACTACATTGTACATACACAGTCAGACTCATTCATAATCTGTGCTAGTATTTCCAAAAGTCTCAAAACCATGTTTGAAAATTTTTAATGCATCATAAAATAAAGCAAATTGTGTGCATTCATTTAAATCAAGTGAATCTGAACATTTGAAGCATGATCGTAATGCAAAACTCAATGCTTGGCCTCAAGAAGTATACAGAGATGACCCAAGTACAGGTCCCATTCCCAAGAACTTTCAGTGTATAAGAGCTGATAGAGCTCTCCCTCTCTGAATATCCCTTCATTTTAAATGTAAAATGCTTATTCATTCAATAGGTACTCCAAAACCCCATGTCAAGTTTGTAAATATATATATATATATATATATATATATATATATATATTTTTTTTTTTTTCCTGCGGTACGCGGGCCTCTTACTGTTGTGGCCTCTCCCGTTGTGGAGCACAGGCTCCGGACGCGCAGGCTCAGCGGCCACGGCTCACGGGCCCAGACGCTCCGTGGCACGTGGGATCCTCCCGGACCAGGGCACACACCCGTGTCCCCCGCATCGGCAGGCGGACTCTCAACCACTGCGCGACCAGTGAAGCCCAAGTTTGTAAATATTTTAAGGCTTCTGGAAAGACAACAAGTAACAGTGGTGAACTAGGATTGAGATATGCTGACCAGTTGCTTCTGAAGTTCATTAGAATGTCTTTCAGGAATTTTCTTGGCAGGCAAAAAAAAAAAAAGCCAACAGGTCTATGAGTACATTAAGACTATTGGGAGAAAATGCAGGAGAGGGAGAGGAAAGTACAAATAAAAGAATACATTTCTTAATTTAAAGACGTCTGACTGAAAGTCCTAGATTGATAAACAAATAAAAATATTTTGCAGGGAAAAAGGTTGTACATGTCTAGATCTCAAGATATTTCTGAAATATTAATTCTCTCCACACATCTGAGACCAGCAGGCATCATTTCTGCTACTGGTGAAGAAAAGAGCCAAGTTGCCTAGGGCTCTGCAGCTTGTTGCGGTGTGAACCAGAACTAAAATAGGATTCTTGGCTCTCTAGATTTCTGATATCCAATTCAGCAGACTTCAACTTTCCACTAGACACTCTTGCAAGTTAAGCAGTTCTCATGTCAGCTTGTAACCAGCTGCTTAAATATCCTGTCAACTCGTCAAGTGTTATAAGTGTTAAGTGCCTAGGAACCTAGTACGTCCTGAGGACTAGTACCTACCTTACTATATTGTTTGAATTTAGGTAGTAGTAAGAGTTCAAGAAGCCATCATTTCTATAAGTACTGCATATGAAAGTTCTAATGCTAATATCTTACGGAAAGAAGACTTAACTGGATAAAGGCTCAGAAGCCTCAATTATTTCCTTAAATAGGAAATCAAATTTCTAATGCTGATAAAGTGAATTATTATTTACAAATATCAATACAGTTTGTTTTCAAAAAAGTGAAAGAAAAAAATCAAATAATTGGAGGGGAGTAGGCATGTATGCATACGTGTGCTTAGGCTGAAGCAGAATTTTTCTACATATGTCACATAACCAGTTTATTTTCTATGAAACTGGTTGTTTGACGTTGAAAACATACAATATATAAAAGTACCTCATATTTAGAATTTTTGGTGTTAAGTAAAAAATTGCTTAAGAACATGTTTCTTATTGGCATAACTGAAAATTCCGGAAGTTAACAGAAGATAGAAAATTGAACACAAGGAAAGGAATGTAAGGAATGTAGAGGGATGGGAGGAAGAAAGTGCCGTAATGAGAAAGATGAGGTTAATATGTGTTATTTTAAAAGCACCATTCACTCAACAACCACTTACTGAGAAATTACTATTCCTAAGCACTTAACAAAATATCACAGAGCTGAAATTCCAGTGGAGAAAGAGACATCAGATGTATAGTGTGTCAGGAGGGGATGAAAGTTAGCTATACTGACATTTTAAATAGAATTAGTTTAAATTTTTAAATAATAGATTAAAAATAGTTTTTTGGACAGCTTAAAATAGAAATTGTTCATGGTCACATATCTATACAGTATATATAGTTCATAACAGAAAGGATTTCCATTAGGTGTTCTTTTTAGTGTCATGCCTTTACATCCTAAGAAACAACCTAAAACGATGCTTCTTTTATAATGAACTGCTACCAAGATAACCCACTGATTTATAGGGAGACCTCTCTCTATATAATCTTTGAAGTAATAACTGTGGCCTTCTCTTCTCACCTCCAAACCCCAATTTTCAAAGCCTTGTGCTTTGTGTCTTAACTGCAGTGTTAAGCAGGGTCTACTTGGATAAGCTCAGACTCCAGAATTAGTTTGATAGCTTTATATTCACTCCATAGAGCCCTGGAGCTTTGTGACAATTGATTAAAGAGTGAACAGGTAAAGGTAATGAAATGACACCACAAAGGGGACCTCACCAGGGGAAGATGACATACAACTCAGTGGACCATTAAATTACCTCCTGATTTGTTCTAACAAGATACATCCAGCCTTAGTCTACATGTTTTGCATTACTACCATGTATCTGAAGCTCATTCATGGTTATTTTATTTATTTCATTTTAAAATCTCCAACTTTGCTTCAAACTCTCTTCAAGCAAAATAATGTGCATAGTGGAGTCTTTTGCATGATCACATCCTTTCGTACTTTAAACCAAAACTTCTTCCAAATTTACATAGATAGCATTTTGAATCCCCAATATTTGAATTGGCAGCACTGTTGCACATTCATTCATTTATATAATCATTCATTCAGTCATATAACAATATATATTGAGCCTTTATAACAATATTAAGGCACTGTACTAATATATATAGATACAGAAATAAAAGACCCATTCTCTCTAAATCTTGAAGAAAGATAGATAAGGTTGAAGACATAATTAAGTGCTCCTATAGAAATATGCACAGAGTGAAGAGAGGTTGGCACCCAATTCGCCCTTGGTGTAGGTTACTGGACAAGAGTTCCTAGAGGAGATGACACTTGTCTTGAGTCTTGAGAATTAAGTCATACGGAAACAGTAGGAAGAGCGGGGGTCAGAAAAAACATCTTAAGAAGCCTTCCTGGTTCCCAAAGGAATTAAAGATGTTTGGCAGGAATCTAGGCCCTGAACCCCAGGTCAATCTTATGGTTATTCCTGAGTCATAAATTCTGCCTTTCTGTTTCTATGTCTAGAATCATCTGTTAATGGGTATATTTATGTGGGCTCAGAAGTGGCAATTGGGGTACAGTCAGTGTAGGGAGCAAAAATGAGTTTTCCAAAAGAGAGCTGGGTTATGGGCTTCCACTCAGGGAGCCAGGTCAGTAACTGTCATTAACAATTGCTTTCTGTTAACAAAAAGCCTTTTGATATATACTCATTGTGCTACTCGATGTGGGAGGCCTCATGGGTTACAAGGCCTTCTAACTAGCACTTCTCTGTGAGCTAAGATAAGGCAAAAAGCTGGATTTGTCAGAATAGCTCCTGGTTCTTCAAAGCCATCTGAGGCCCCAGAGTGCACTATTACCTCCACGTAGTGTGAGAAACCCATGATCTGCCTTTCTAGGGGAATGAAGGACATCCTCCCACATTTATTCCTTCCATGTTGGAAGTCTAGGGTGTTGGCATGAGTGCAAGGTGGGATGGATACCCCTCTGCTGAGCAGCCAAGTGAGTTGGGCTGGAGGCTACGTCTCCAAGTTCCAGGATCTGTGGACAAAGTGGATTACCCTGGTATAAGCCCAACTTTCAGGGGGGAATTGGGTGGTCCAGGGCTATATTCTCCAGTGAAAAGAGTCCCTGCGCAATCCACTGAACTCCTCAGCACCTTTGCAGGCCACTGCGGGAGCACTTCTGAATTCCTTGTGTGCAACATGCATCATGTAGAGCCAAAGGTGCTGCCTCAGGCTTGCTGCTCACTCAACTCCTGCTGCCACTGCTGCACCGTTTCCCTGCGCCATATTGTAAGTGGTCACTTGCAGAGTTTCTCTGGTAATACAAGAAAGTGTGCTGCTAGCTAATCCCCCTTCCTCCAGGGTGGTGTGGGGAGGGAAAAAGGAGGGTGTGGATTTCTTTTTTAACTTCTCACACAGTATATATAGACAGTTCTATTCAAAGAGAAGGGAAAAACAATGGTTCTCGCTGCTGCTATCTTTAACTGTGCTGTCTCCCTTCTACTTTCCATCAAAGAAAGAAGGGGAGGCTTTCCACTTCTTCTTATATGGCTGGACCTTTGCTTAGACAAAACTTAATCACCGAGTCCTCCAGGTTCAGCACTTGTTACGTAGAAGGAAGAGCCTTGAAATTGAGAAATGTCTTTCCTAATTCCATAAAGCTTGGCTTTTTTCAAGACTACTGTCTTGCTACACTTGACAGTAAATTCTTCGTTCTGTAGGTACTCGTTGGTGCCCTCCCTGGGGAAATACACATCACGGCCCAGCATGAGAGGTAGAAGGCAACAAGGGAACACGATACACAGGAGAAATAAAACTAGATTCATTTAATATTTGCAAAAGAACAGCCCTGTATCATTGGGAAGGAATGAGGCCCAAAGATTCAAATGTATGATAAATCAACAGGAATATGAGAAGAAACCTAGATATGTGGCTTTATAGGTATAGAGCCGCTACATCACCAGGCTTAATAGGTCAGGTGGTTTTCGATGGGGTCTTGAGCAAGTATATTTCAGGAATGTAGAGAAGAGCCAAGTATCACAAAGCTTTGGGAATTAATTATCTATAGGTAAGGAAGGGGCTCTCTGCAAGGTGTGTGTAATTAATTACCTGTTTTTGCAGGTGTGGAAGTCAGGCATCATCCTAGCAGTATGTTTATGAGAAGGTGTGTAAGTTCGGTTGGGTGCAGAGAAAACACTATTATAACCTCAAAAAGAGAAGCAGCTCGCTACATCATGTGCTTTCTGACAGAAAAAGGTAGGGCTTCTTGGGTATTAATAAAGGAGTTATCTAAAATAAATGAAGGAAACAGCTGTATGTATTAGGCCACACTAAATAATTGGAATAATTCCTACTACTCCATAATTTGGATTTTCTTTCAAATGCTTAATGGTTTATTCCTGTATCTCAAACCATCTGGGAATATGTGAGTTCGATTAGAAATCAAAGAGTCAAATGCACACTGTTTTTAGTCAGATGCATGCTGGAACAATTGGAGGTCATGGAAAAAACGAGTATAATGAAGAAAAGGGGATGTTGCCATTCTAAAAACTAATGATTTGTTGCCATAAGTATAAGAACTTCTGAAATCAAAGGTACTGAATTAATTATAATACCTCATGGTTTGAAGAGCTCAGAACATTCATTGATAGTTCATGATGATCTTACTTCATGTTATAAGATTATAATTAAAGAAAAATAAATATTTTGAACTAAGAAAACTATGATTGGTCTGATTTTTGCTCCTACCCTCAGTATGGAAGAGATGTAGGCAAGGTAAAATGAACACAGAGAATTTCTCACAAATACTACTACTACTGCTACTACTATAAAATTTTTACACATATGCTTTTTTTTTAGCAAACCTGAAAGGGTCTTGTCTCTACCTTCAAATTTCTTCAAACTGAGAGGAAGTTTACCTTTTGGTCCCCACTCCTCTCTTATACATGAGATTTAAATTATCATTATTATTATTATTTTTGAGGAGAAAGAATCACCTCTTTCTCCTTTGCTCCTACTTCTAATCAAGATATTATTGCCTTATCCTTAAATCTTCCTCTGGACTTAGCCTGAGGAACTCCCTGGATGTCTGACTCCTGCTGGCCACAGTCTGCCCTGCAGGTAACTGATTAAAGACCAAACTGCTGTTCCTGTACAGGGAAGGGAAATGGGAAGACAGCAGGGACCACTATGGACTGAAAGTCTACATGTTGAAATCCTAATGCCCAATGTGATTGTATTTGGAGTTGGGGCCTTTGGGAGGTGATTTGGTCATGAGAGTGGAGCCCTTATGAATGGGATTAGTGCCCTTATTAAATAGCTCCTAGAAAACCGTTCCTTCCTCCATGTGAGGATACAGTGAGAACTCAGTAATCTATTAACCAGAAAGCAGGTCCTCACCAGACACCAAATCTGCCAGTGCCTTGACCTGGGACTTCCCAGCCTCTAGAACTGCGAGAGGGATCAAATAAAGGCATCAATAGTCCAACACATTATTCTGCCATGCTATGGTATATGCAGTGTTTATAGGCACAATGTGGGGTGAAAGGCCTTTGAAAAAAGATACCACGTAGAGATTGAAGGAGAGGGAGAGAGTAAAATGGTAGCATAGAGAATGAGAACTGCAAGTTGTCAAATGTTCCTCGCTCCTTTCCCTTTTTGCTGTGCCCTGCCCATTGTATCTCTAGTGGTTTGTGTAATTGGGGCTGACATCACTCATCCTTTATAGCATTGCACTCTCCGGCATGCGTGCATTAAACAGAGCATCAGATTAGGTCTACGTACATTGCCAAAAAAATGAGAAAAGAAACAGCTTAGAAAACACAGCGATACATGTTATTTTTTTCTCTCTTTTTCTTTTTAGTCAATAGATTTATTTGGGTCTGCCCATACTTTGGCAAGAAAGCTTATTTTTGTGCCACATGAGTCAGTTAAGATGAGAACAGCAATTTGTTTGAGCAGACATGGGAATGCATTGTTTTGGAAGCAAGGTGCCTATCTATGTACTAGAGTACACCATTACAACAAGATGACGTGAACATTTATAGACAGAAGGTATATATCTGGACTGATGAATTGAGACGGAAACTCTTTCAGGTGTCTGTTCCAAATCCTACGTGAAAGAGATACAGAGATAGAGATGGAGATAGTGATAGAGAGAGGCAGAGGGAGGGAGAGAATAAATATAAAGAAGGACCTAACAGTCCTGTTGTGGAGAGTGTGTGATGAGAATGAAGGATGGGACCAACATTACCATCAGCACCAGTAGTCAGAGCATGAGCCTAAGCTCCGGCATTAGTCAAGGAGCAGCTGAGTTCTCTGCAGCAGTGGGAGTCAACAGTGTAACATGGGATATAAGATCCAGAAAGGCTGTGGGCCAAGCAGAAGGAGACAGAGACCTGAGACCTTCAAAAGACACAGAGAGATACTGACAATCTCAAAACTTACTGAGAAAGGTCATAGATCTGAATAGAAAGATCTCATAAAGAATCCATGTTAAAAAGGAAACCCACCTCATCGTAAAGCTTAAAAAGAGGTGATGGGATAGAGATTTCTGGAATTTATAAGAGAAAAACAATTCTAAAAGAACAAAACAAACAAAAAACACCTTTACCACTGGAAGGCAGAGAAACAGGTTTTATTTTTGATGTCTTTAATCTTTCTTTCTGTCCCTGTGCATATTTTTCTCTGTCGGCATCTGGCCACACATAAAACAGCTGTTCACATGAGACGTCTGGATTGTAAATCTGTTTTTACTGAGAACCCTGCAGCTTGCTGCTCAGAACTACGTAGCAAGGTTAAGTAATCTGATAGTAGGAAGGATCACCATAAACAAACAAACCAAGTAACACCTTGGTGTGGTGGTCACAGTGTTGCTCTAAGTACCCCCAAGATGCCCTTCTGTGGGCTTTCTGGTTTTCTGACTAGTGCCCAAGTATCTTCCCCCAGTTTGGTTTAATATTAGGAAGTAAATGGGAAGACCACCTTTGGGAGTTGGCCTGTCTTAATCTTCAGAGTCTCATACATTCAGAGTGTCCCTGTTTTATTTTCCAGGGAAGAGTCACAGTTAAAACTTAACACTTCAGCCTGACCATGATGGGTATGGCCAGCCAGCCAGTGCTCTGAAGATGTTAAGGATTTAAAATCCAAGCAGCAGATGTAGCCCTGAAATGCTACTCAAAATCCTCTTTCTGGTCATCTTCACATTTCCTGCTTCTAGCCCATATTTCCTGACCCCTTCTCTCTTTTCGGAGTTTTACCCTAGATTTTAATTTTTTTCCCCTGTAATCTCAGTTTGAGACATATGATCATATTACCATTTTCTTGGGCCTCCTGCTCAAATCTTGGTACTACACACTCTTGATTTTGAAATTCCAGCAGCTCTGGATTAAAGACACAGAATTAGCATCAGCACCAGTAGTCAGAGGAAGAACTGGTCAAGCCAGGCGGAACCTGCAGTTTTGCCAGGGATGACAGATTGAGAAAGATATTAATCAAAGTAGTACCAATTTCGAATCTGCACCCATGTGTGCCTCAGCCATGGAAGCGCGTGCTCAACTTCCAGAGGCACCCCTTTCCCCTTCGTGAGTAGAGCCTGGGTACAGAATGTCACCACCCTTTGCCTGACTTCATCAAACAAGCATTCTGACAGGTCTCCCATCCTCTAGCTTTCTCCTAGCTTCAGTCCATCTTCTCCAGGATGACCCAGCCCTGTGCCTGACAGGGTCTTGGTGCTCTGGTCAGGTGTCAGGCCTGAGCCTGTGAGGCAGGAGAGAGCCGAGTTCAGGACACTGGACCACCAGAGACCTCCTAGCCCCTCGTAATATCAAACAGCAAGAGTTCTCCCAGAATCTCCACCTCAATGCTAAGACACAGCTCCACTCAATGACCAGCAAGCTACAGTGCTGGACACACTATGCCAAACAACTAGCAAGACAGGAACACAACCCCACCCATTAGCAGAGAGGCCACTTAAAATCATAATAAATTCACAGACACCCCAAAACACACCACTGGCCACAGTCCTGCCCACCAGAAGGACAAGATGCAGCCTCATCCATCAGAACACAGGCACCGGTCCCCTCCACCAGGAAGCCTACACAACCCACTGAACGAAACTTAACCACTGGGGGCAGACACCAAAAACAATGGGACCTACAAACCTGTAGCCTGTAAAAAGGAGACCCCAAACACAGTAAATTAAGCAAAATGGGAAGATAGAGAAATACACAGCAGATGAAGGAGCAAGGTAAAAACCCACCAGACCAAACAAATGAGGAAGAAATAGGCAGTCTACCTGAAAAAGAATTCATAGTAATGATAGTCATTATGATCCAAAATCTTGGAAATAGAATGTTGAAAACACAAGAAATATTTAACAAGGACCTAGAAGAACTAAAGAGCAAAAACAATGATGAACAACACAATAAATGAAATTAAAAATTCTCTAGAAGAGGCCAATAGCAGAATAACTGAGACAGAAGAACAGATAAGTGACCTGGAAGATAAAATAGTGGAAATAACTATCACAGAGCAGAATAAAGAAAAATGAATAAAAAGAATTGAGGACAGTCTCAGAGACCTCTGGGACAACATTAAACACACCAACATTCGAATTATATGGGTCCTAGAAGAAGAAGAGAAAAAAAAGGGACTGAGAAAATATTTGAAGAGATTATCTTTGAAAATTTCCCTAATATAGGAAAGGAAATAGTCAATCAAGTCCAGGAAGTGCAGAGAGTCACATCCTTGGATAAAACCAAGGAGAAACATGCCAAGAAACATATTAATCAAACTATCAAAAATTAAATATAAAGAAAAAATATTAAAAGCAGCAAGGGTAAAGCAACAAATAACATACAAGGGAATCTCCATAAAGTTAACAGTGGATCTTTCAGCAGAAACTCTGCAAGCCAGAAGGGAGTGACAGGACATATTTAAAGTGATGAAAGGGAAAAACCTATAACCAAGATTACTCTACCCAGCAAGGATCTCATTCAGATTCCATGGAGAAATTAAAACTTTTACAGACAAGCAAAAGCTAAGACAATTCAGCACCACCAAACCGGCTTTACAACAAATGCTAAAGGAACTTCTGTAGGTAGGAAACACAAGAGAAGGAAAAGACCTACAATAACAAACACCAAACAATTAAGAAATGGTAATAGGAACATACATATCGATAATTACCTTAAATGTAAATGGATTAAATGCTCCCACCAAAAGACATAGACTGGCTGAATGGATACAACAAGACCCATATATATGTTGCCTACAAGAGACCCACTTCAGACCGAGGGACACATACACACTGAAAGTAAGGGGATGGAAAAAGATATTCCATGTAAATGGAAATCAAAAGAAAGCTGGAGTAGCAATTCTCATATCAGACAAAATAGACTTTAAAATAAAGACTATTACAAGAGGCAAAGAAGAACACTACATAATGATCAAGGGATCAATCCAAGAAGAAGATGTAACAACAGTAAATATTTATGCACCCAACATAGGAGCACCTCAATACATAAGGCAAATGTTAACAGCTATAAAAGGGAAAATCGACAGTAACACAATAATAATAGGGGACTTTAATGCCACACTTTCACCAAAGGACAAATCAGCCAAAATGAAAATAAATAAGGAAACACAAGCTTTAAATGACATATTAAACAAGATGGACTTAACTGATATTTATAGGAGATTCCATCCAAAAACAACAGAATACACTTTCTTCTCAAGTGCTCATGGAACATTCTCCAGGATACATCATATCTTGGGTCACAAGTCAAGCCTTGGTAAATTTAAGAAAACTAAAATCATATCAAGTATCTTTTCCAACCACAACGCTATAAGACTAGATACCAATTACAGGAAAAAATCTGTAAAAAATACAAACACATGGAGGCTAAACAATATACTACTAAATAACCAAGAGATCACTGAAGAAATCAAAGAGGAAATCAAAAAATAGCTAGAAACAAATGACAATGAAAACACGACGACCCAAAACCTATGGGATGCAGCAAAACCAGTTCTAAGAGGGAAGTTTATAGCAATACAATTCTACCTCAAGAAACAAGAAACATCTCAAGTAAACAACCTAACCTTACACCTAAAGTAATTAGAGAAAGAACAACAAAAAACCCCAAAGTTAGCAGAAGGAAAGAAATCATAAAGATCAGATCAGAAATAAACGAAAAAGAAATGAAGGAAACGATAGCAAAGATCAATAAAACTAAAAGCTGGTTCTTTGAGAATATAAACAAAATTGATAAACCATTAGCCAGACTCATCAAGAAAAAAGGGGAGAAGATTCAAATCAATAGAATTAGAAATGAAAAAGAAGAAGTAACAACTGACACTGCAAAAACACAAAGCACCGTAAGAGACTACTACAAGCAACTATATGCCTTAAAATGGATAACTTGGAAGAAATGGACAAATTCTTAGAAGTACAACCTTCAGAGACTGAACCAGGAAGAAATAGAAAATATAAACAGACCAATCACAAGCACTGAAGTTGAAACTGTGATTAAAAATCTTCCAATAAACGGAAGTCCAGGACCAGATGGCTCCACAGGTGAATTCTATCAAACATTTAGAGAAGAGCTAACACCTATCCTTCTCAAACTCTTCCAAAATATAGCAGAGGGAGGAACACACCCAAACTCATTCTACGTGGCCACCATCACCCTGACACCAAAAACAGACAAAGATGTCACAAAGAAAGAAAACTACAGGCCAATATCACTGATGAACATAGATGCAAAAATCCTCAACAAACTACTAGCAAACAGAATCCAACAGCACATTAAAAGGATCATACACCATGATCAAGTGGGGTTTATCCAAGGAATGCAAGGATTCTTCACTATATGCAAATCAAACAATGTGATACACCATACTAACAAACTGAAGAATAAAAACCATATCATCATCTTAAGAGATGCAGAAGCTTTCAACAAAATTCAACACCCATTTATGATAAAAACCTTCCAGAAAGTAGGCATAGAGGGAACTTTCCTCAACATAATAAAGGCCATATATGACAAACCCACAGCCAAAATTGTTCTCAATGGTGAAAAACTGAAACCGTTTCCACTAAGATCAGGAAAAAGACAAGGTTGCCCACTCTCACCACTGTTATTCAACGTAGTTTTGGAAGTTTTAGCCACAGCCATCAGAGAAGAAAAAGAAATAACAGGAATCCAAATTGGAAAAGAAGAAGTAGAACTGTCACTGCTTGCAGATGACATGATACTATACATAGAGAATCCTAAAGATGCTAACAGAAAACTACTAGAGCTAATCAATGAATTTGGTAGCAGGATAGAAAGTTAATGCACAGAAATCTCTTGCATTCCTATACACTAATGATGAAAAATCTGAAAGAGAAATTAAGGAAACACTCCCATTTACCATTGCAACAAAAAGAATAAAATACCTAGGAATAAACTTACCTAAGGAGACAAAAGACCTGTATGCAGAAAACTATAAGACACTGATGAAAGAAATTAAAGATGATACAAACAGATGGAGAGATATACCATGTTCCTGGATTGGAAGAATCAACATTGTGAAAATGACTCTACTACCCAAAGCGATCTACAGATTCAATGCAATTCCTATCAAACTACCAATGGCATTTTTCACAGAACTAGAACAAAAAGTTTCACAATTCGTATGGAAACTCAAAAGACCCCGAATAGCCAAAGCAATCTTGAGAACGAAAACAGAGCTGGAGGAATCAGGCTCCCTGACTTCATACTATACTACAAAGCTAGAGTAATCAAGACAGTATGGTACTGGCCCCAAAACAGAAGTACAGATCAATGGAACAGGATAGAAAGCCCAGAGATAAACCCACACACAAAAATTCACCTTATGTTTCACAAAGCAGGCAAGAATATACAATGGAGAAAAGACAGCCTCTTCAAAAATAAACTCAAAATGGATTAAAGACCTAAATGTACGGCCAGACACTATCAAACTCTTACAGGAAAACATAGGCAGAACACTCTATGACATAAATCACAGCAAGATCCTTTTTGACCCACCTCCTAGAGAAATGGAAATAAAAACAAAAATAAACAAATGGGACCTAATGAAACTTCAACACTTTTGCACAGCAAAGGAAACCATAAACAAGACGGAATAACAACCTTCAGGATGAGAGAAAATATCTGCAAAAGAAGCAATTGACAAAGGATTAATCTTCAAAATATACAAGAAGCTCATGCAGCTCAATATGAAAAAGACAAACAACCCAATCCCAAATTGGGCAGAAGACCTAAATAGACATTTCTCCAAAGAAGATATACAGATGGCCAACAAACACATGAAAGCAGGCTCAACATCAGTAATCATTAGAGAAATGCAAATCAAAGCCACAATGAGGTATCACCTCACACTGGTCAGAATGGCCATCATTGAAAAGTCTACAAATGATAAATGCTAGAGAGGGTTTGGAGAAAGGGAACACTCTTGCACTGTTGGTGGGAATGTACATTGATACAGCCACTATGGAGAACAGTATGGAGGTTCCTTACAAAACTAAAAATAGAACTACCATAGGACCCAGCAATCCCACTACTGGGCATATACCCTGAGGAAACCATAATTCAAAAACAGCCATGTACCACAATGTTCATTGCAGCACTATTTACAATAGCCAGGACATGGAAGCAAACTAAGTGTCCATCGACAGATAAATGGATAAAGAAGATGTGGCACATATATAACATGGAATATTACTCAGCCATAAAAAGAAACAAAATTGAGTTATTTGTAGTGAGGTGGATGGACCTAGAGTCTGTCATACAGAGTGAAGTAAGTCAGAAAGAGAAAAACAAATACTGTAGGGTAACACATATATATGGAATCTAAAAAGAAAAAAAAAATGGTTCTGAAGAACCTAGCGGCAGGACAGGAATAAAGATGCAGATGTAGAGAAGGGACTTTAGGACACGGGAAGGGGGAAGGGTAAGCTGGGACAAAGTGAGAGAGTGGCATGAACATACATACACTACTAAATGTAAAACAGATAGCTAGTGGGAACCATCCGCATAGCACAGGGAGATCAGCTCGGTGCTTTGTGACCACCTAGAGGGGTGGGATAGGGAAGGTGGGAGGGAGATGCAAGAGGGAGGGGATATGGGGATATATGTATACGTATAGCTGATTCACTTTGTGATACAGCAGAAACTAACACACCATTGTAAAGCAATTATACTCCAATAAAGATGTTAAAAAAAGCAACAGAAAAAGAAAGTAGTACCAATTTCGATAGATGCATCTATTCTTAATAAGAGCCCTAGGAGGCTAAAAAAAAATAATAAAAATTAAACAAAATACATTTAATCCAAAAACAAAGAGAGAATTTTACTTTCATGATTATTAAAATAATTTTCATAACGCCCTGCTAGTAATTAAATATGTATTCTTTTCTCCTCTGCAGCAGAAGAGACACTTTAGAATAAATGCAAGCAACTGTCATTTCCTTCCCTAGAGCGGTGGGTCTAGAGATCCTGAAACTTCCTGGGGACTTTTCCTCAGAAAGCAAATCACTTTAGATCCATTGAAAATACTCTCAGAGAGTTGATGGGAGTGCTGCCAGAATTACTGAAGGTCACTTACTTTAGAAGGAATTAAAGGGAGTATCACTAGAGCCTTAGTGTTTTGAGGGTTTAACAGGAAATTTGTCTTAGATAGGTCCCATGGGAAGATAGACCGATGACAGTTTCAAGTCCCTGAGATGGAGGATACTAGAATTCTCTGCTTAGTGCTCCTGAAGCAAACTGGTGTCCATGAGAGTGACTGTGTATGAGAACCAAAAGAAATGCAAGCTGAAGTTTGCAAATTTAGAAATCAGAGCACTGTCACAAGGTGAGTTGGCTCCTGATGAAAGAGGCCTATGCAGGTACCTGCACCATCAAGACATGACTGCACCAGTCCACCAGCAGGACCAGATTTTGTGTCAAGGTCAGGTGGCACCGAGCAGCAATGGTACACGGATCAGACTCCCCTTTTATAGCTTCACTTAGGTGTGGAAGCTAGATTGACCTGCTGCCCTATGGACTATAAAAGCCTCCACTCTAATTAGTATGAAAAGTTTCTTTCTTAGTTTTTTAACTTAAATATTTCAAACATATAGAGAAGACAAAATAGAATAAATGCCTGTTTACCCACCACCCAGATTTATCAAACTGTAACATTCACAGCGTTTTGATGCAATATTCCTTAAGTAATTACCCACATATTTCAAGCCTCCTTTGAAACCATCCCTAATTCCATTCCTTCCTCTTTTCCCCATGTTTGTCATTCGCCTATCTTTTTACATTTTGTACTATGCATTTGTCTTCATAAATAATATATAATATTGTTTTTAATGCTTAAAACTGTGTTTTTTAAGCATTAAAAATATTTTGCTGGAAATACCACATTTATCTGTGTATATATCACTCCTCAACTAACTTTTTGTTACCCTTGTTTTGAGATTTATTCATGTTAATTTGTGTAGAGTTCTAATAATTTGTTAACATTTGTAATAAAGAGCCTCACTTCATTTAACATGTTTTACCAAGAGTTTTCCAGCCCCACCACTCTCCCTTCCCCTTCTGTCCCACATCCGGGCAATCTTATGAGAAAGGCCAGCGCTCACTCCTTTGGCATTGCGGGGAAGTTCAGGTTATGCAAGCCCCAGCCTTTGTGTGTGCCTGAAAACACTAACCCCCCAAGGTGGGTTAAGGGTTAGGAGTTAACTGCCATTGAAACCACAAGCCAGTCTCCTTTCCCTATACTCTCAAGCCATTTTTTTGACCAGCTTGGGACTCTCTCCTGTTCCCTGCAGAGAGCCACATTATAGTGATTAATAAACCTTTAGAGACCCTCCTGATGTGTCTGACACCATAGGTCTAGATACCTGAACCAGATTTTGAGTGAAGTCTATCTAAACCTCAACAAAACATCTAGATATGTGCAGTAATAAGCCTAGTCATCTTTGAGTCATATAAAAACCCAAAAACTTTACAAAGAATCTCCAATTTTGTCTTAATGAAAGTATATTTGTCAATATATGAGAACAGAATATATTCTATTTAGTAGTTTGTGTAATAAGTGTTTAGACATATGGTACATGGGTCTGTTTTTGTACTTTTGTCCTGAGTCCTGCAAGATTAGGTGCAGGTCTAAGCTTGTAGAGGTCAAGTTCTTTGTAAAAGGTCATTGTGGAGTTGCTCCTTCAGAGTATTTATCATGTTTTCAATTATTCATCTGTTGGTGTAATTTTGGCTGAATCCTCTATTGGACTCTAAGCTCCATGGTAGCAGGGACTGTGTCTATGGTTGTATCAATTCTCCAGAAAGTACATGGCTGAGAGTAGGCACTTACTAGATATTTGTTGAGTGAATAACCGATGGGTGCTGGTCTACTCTTGTGGTGAGGTGATTGCTAGACTAGGTCCCTGCTGGCACCACAGTGACACCCCATGCCTCTGCTCCAAGATCATGGCTCTCTTTTACCTTATGTTCATATACTTGAGTATCCTTCCCACAGAAAGATTATAAAGCTAAGGTGACCGAATTGGGAGGGCGTTCCAACCTCAGTCATTTGTCTTGTTAGAACCATTTCTTTCCCCAGACCCATCATGTTAGTACTGAACCCACCACCAACCTCGAATCCCCCTCTTGACACCAGAACTTAAGTGCTACTTCATCTCCCCTGGCAGCTTTCCTAATTTTGACTCTCACAGTGGGGTCTGTACTAAGCATTGTTAATGTTTACCAAGGTCCAATGCTCTCTTTGCGGGTACTTGGAGAATTAAGCCTCCCTACCTCCTAGACATCAGATACAGCCATGTGACTACATGACTATAGTCGCAGCTAATGAAACGCGGGCAAAAGTGACCTACATCACTTCAGGGTCAAAGCATTTAATTGCTGGTGCTCAACAGCCCTTTCTTCTCTTGCTAAGAGGATTGTAGAAGGTTGTGGTGACATGGTCACATCTTCAGATGATAGAGCATCACCAAATAAAATTTAAATCTTAAAGGATAATGCATATGCTAGCTTTCAAACTAGTGAAATACTTCTTATACTTCAGAGTAAGAGATAAATTGCACCAAGGATGTTTAAAATAAACATTAGATGGAAGTGGGCTTATTGATAAATTTGGAATAGTAGTTAGGTAAGCTCAAATATATGGATTGGAGAAAAAGATTAAGTCGCTCTTAAAACGTAGGTAGAAGTCTAGAAGATGTTTCTCATATTTAGCCCACATATGCATTTATATACATAAAATTTTGCAGTCTTAATCCTTAGGATGACATATGCACAATGCTTTGAAAACTAGTACATATTTATATTAGTTTGCTAGGGCTGCCATAACAAAATACCACAGACTGGGTGGCTTAAACAAGAGAAATTGTCTCACAGTTCTGCAGTTTAGAAGTCCAAAATCAAGGTGTCAGCTGGGTTGGCTGCTTCTGAGGGCTCAAAGGTAAGGATCTGTTCCAGGCTTCTCTCCTTGGCTTGCAGATGGCCGTCTTCTCCCGGTATCTCTTCGCATCATCTTCCTTCTATGCATGTCTCTCTGTGTCCACATTCTCCGTTTTTATGAGGATACTAGTTATATTGGATTAGGAGATATATATGTATATATATGGAGAACCCTGACCCCTAACTAATACAGGTGAATTTTGTATAATCAGAAAGTTCAGGGGATGGTTTCTTTGAGAAAGTGGTTTGCCTTGAGACAATATCCATGAGCATCTAAGTATTTTTCAGATTAAAGAAGAAGCATGTATAAATGCTTTGTGATGATCTGGAACACAGTGAGCACAGAAGCCTAACTAGAAGCCAGTGTAGGTGGGAGAGAATGAGGTTGATGATGGTGTGAGATAATGCTGGAGATGGGAAGGGAGGGGCGGGCAGACCACATAAAACCTTGCATGTTTTTCATCCTAATAAGGGATCTTAAACATGGTCATTTGTTATTTCAAAATGATTTCTCTGACTTCAATAGGAACAGGTATAAGGGAGGACACAAGAAGACCTGAAGTAAGAGTATGGTATTCCAGTTCTGACACGAGTTTTAATATGTGTGTGTGTGTGTGTGTGTGTGTGTGTGTGTGTTTCCACACCACCAGGCAATTAACTCCATCCTGATGCTACCTACCTAGAGAGAGCATCAGATCCCACAGGGTAAGGGCTCAGTTCTACTAGACTGAATCCCCCCTACCCCCCACCCTCACCCCGTGCCCTGTGCTTCAGATGCCAATTCAAAGTCCAGATTGTCACCTGTGCTACTGACTGACTGGCCAGAGGTTGGAGGTTGCCGTGATTTCCTCCCCCAGTTTAATTTGCCAGAGCAGCTCACAGAACTCAGAGAAACATCTTACTTACTAGATTATTGGCTTATTATAAAAGGATAGAACTCAGGAACACTCAAATGAAAGAGATGCATAGGGCAAGGTATATAGGAAGGGGCACAGAGCTTCCATGCCCTCTCTGAGAGAACAACTCTCCCCACATCTCCACATGTTCACCAACCTGGAAGCGCTCTGAACCCTGGCCTTTTAGGTTTTTATGAGGCTTCATTACACAGCATGGCTGATTAAATCACTGGCCACTGGCGAGTGATTCAACCTCCAGCCCCCCTCCTCTTCCCAGACGTCAGAAGGGTGGGACTGAAAGTTTGGCTGGTTTCCCTGGCAACCAGCCCCCATCCTTAGGTGCTTTACAGAAGTCGCCTCATTAACATAAACTCAGGTGTAGCTGACAGGGGTTTATTATGAATACCAAGACACCTGTATTGCTTTTATCACCTAGAAAATCCTAAGCGTTGTAGGTCTGTGCCAGAATATATACATTTCTTATTATAAATCACAATATTACAGATATTGATCCAGATGAGAGCCATTAAGCCAGGACTAGACTGATGGCAGTAGAGATGGGCAAAGAGAGACATTTAAGATATAGAAATGACAGGACTTGATACTGGATCAGAAAAGAAGATGACAAGATTGTACAAATAGATAAATGGTGGTGCCATTCTCTGAGCTAGGAAACGCTGATTTGAGAGGAAGTATCAATTCAATTTGAGATTTGTTGAGTATGAGGTAATTTTGACAGTCCAAGAGGAGATGTCAATTAGACAGTTGGATATATGGTTCCAGATTTCAGAGGAGAGAGTATCATAAAAGTGAGGAGATAGCCTAGGATTGAAAATGGAAGAATTTCACCTTTAATGATCCGTTCAAATAGAATGAACTAGAGGAGAAATGCCCAGCAGTGTAGAAGAAAAACCAGCAGATTGCTTTTTCAAGGAAACAAAGGGAAGAAAGTGCTTCAGGTAGGAGTGAGTGGTCAAGAACATTATTGCTGCTGAGTCATGTCTAAGAACATAAGTTTCACTGGGCAGGGATCTTTGTTTTCTTCTCTAATATGGCCCAAGTGTTCAGAACGTCCCTAGAACATAGTAGGTGCTCAATAAATAATTATCAAATGTTGAATAAAATAAGATTAAGACCAAAAAGTCTCTTTTGGATTCAACTATGAGGTTATGAGTGAATTTTGCCATTACTCTTTTGATGGAGTGATAGATGAGGGAGTGGAATTGGAGTGGTTGAGAAGGGTATGGGATAGGAGGAAATAAAGTGATATGAGCGTAGACAACTCTTCTGGGAAAGCTGGCTGTGATGGGGGAAAAGGGAATGTGGGGTCCAGGGAAGGTTTTAATTTTGCTTAGTTTAGTTTTTTAATAGGAGAATGTCCAAAAATTTGAAAGGATTGGGTTGAGAGTGGGAGTTGAACGTTCCACAGAGAGAAGGGAAAACCAACAGTGTGGATTCTTGAAAAAGCAGAGTGGCAGAGGTCTAAGTACAGATGGAGTCATTGGCCTTAGGTAGCTGGCCTTAACTGTAATAGGAGGAAGGGAAATAAAATAGGTGCTGATGTAGTTAGATTATATGTTTGAAAATGAAGGAATGAATACCCATCAAGTAGCTCAATAGGGTCTTTGTAAAAGAGGTGGTGAGATTATTTGCTAAGATAATAGAGAAAGGTGAGACAGGGGTTGGATGTTTGAGGAAAGGGCAATCAGTTCAAATAGCTGATACAAAAAGGGAAAAAGTTGACTAGGATATAAGAGTAATTGAACAGTACTGAAGGCCCATTTGAGATTGGTCATTATTAATTTATAGAAAAATACATCTACTTTGTTTTGTAAGGATGATGAGGGTACCATCCTAAAAATTTTTGCTTCACAGCTACAGAAACAAGATGAATTAGAAAAACACCAGCTCTGCCATTTATGCTGGGCACAAATGAAATAGACTTGTTTACCTACGTGTCCCTAGAGACTTACATTTCCCCAGGCAAAAATGGTAACTCATTCAATTTGAAAATGAATTTTAAATGTCCAAAATCCTCTTAATGAATTCATTTACAGTACATTGATATAAATATGTTTATTTTTGTAATATTTGGTAAATTGATTTATTTGACCATGTGTTTATGTGAGTTTAAATTCACTGATGCTAACAACAAACATGGATTTGAAGCAACAAAATGCTTTTGTTTTTGTCAATATGACCACTCTTTAAATGTATGTAAATTGTATGTACTCCAACATGTTGGAGTTAATTTGACTTGGAAACTGACTCGTTAAAGATTAGATTACTAAATCCATCAAATCCATATCTAGACCTTTAACAAAATTTATAGCTCTAGTGGACATAAAATCACAAACTAAGAGAAACTAAACACAGTATTATGCAAATAAGTTAGGCTGTTTTAACAACTGACATTCATTATTTATTTTTGATAGGTGATAATCGGCTAAATTGGCATGCCACTTTTAACTTAATCATGGTAAAATTACTTTTAATTTGATAATACTTTGATAATACTTTTAGTTTGATAATATTAAGCTCCATTTACAAAGTAAAGGTAGAATAATGTTAACATTTGGTCAATTCAGATTTTCATTATGTTTATTATACACTGTATTCTTTACAGAAAACACATGCTTGAGAACATGCAATATTTTGATTATGCATCAGAATGAAAGAATAAAAAATATAACCATATTATAATCATTTTTCTTTTTTATAGTTGATCTTCACATTTTAAAATTAGGCAATTTGAATTCTTCACAGATATAGTGTTAAGAAATTGATTATGTTTGTGTTTGTAGAAAAGAAACTGCATATAAACTATGTTTACTATTCTTGAAGTAAATGTCTCTTCTAGGGGATTTATTTTCCAATGACAATTGAATTGAAGATAACTAACAAAGAACTGTTAACTAAATCAATTTTAGGGCTTTACATTTCATTAATAATTTAGGTCATTATTAGGGTTTTATGAGGATCTTCCAATTCCTATTTCTCTGTATTATAATTTTGGGGAATTATAAATAGCATAGACTATAGAATGCAAACTTTAGGAAATATCCTAGATAATTTAATCCAAAAAAAATTGGAAAAAGCCATAATTTACCTATGTTTGTGGATGTCTCCAGTGGTTGTTTAACTATTGATAAGTGCTTATGATTAGATCTCACAAAGAATTGTTTGGAACTCAACCATGATGAAATTTAGCTTTAGTAAACATTGTGTCAACAGAGAATGGTAATTTAATAGACTCAGTTGGATAGTAACCAGTGACACAATCTGCTTCTCTGAGGTCCACTTATCAGATAGGATGAATCATTTTGAAACAAAATGAAAAGATGTTTCTATAATTGCCATTATTCTTATTTTTCTAATGCAGCTTGTGTTTATATAGACACATTTAAAGTAAACACCCTAGTAATTGCTGTGATTGAAAGAATTACCTACTCTGCCAATCTACTCTGTAGATTCCAGGTATATAGTAAGTGGCATAGTATTTGAGACTTAATTTTTTTTTTGCGGTACGCGGGCCTCTCACTGCTGTGGCCTCTCCCGTTGCCGAGCACAGGCTCCGGACACGCAGGCTCAGCGGCCATGGCTCACGGGCCCAGCCGCTCCGCGGCATGTGGGATCTTCCCGGACCGGGTCACAAACCCGTGTCCCCTGCATCGGCAGGCGGACTCTCAACCACTGCGCCACCAGGGAAGCCCTGAGACTTACTTTTGAAAACAGGGCTGGAACTAAAGGTTTAAGGAGAGGAGAAATGGGTCAGCACTTGAAGAAATATGAGAAATAACAACTTAATGAACCTGAAGTCATGTCAGAACTTAGTACTCATCAATTTAAGGCCTTTATGGTCCTGCCCAGCACAGAAATAAGTTAGCACCCAGATCCTACCTCTTTAACATGAGTGGCGTACAATGAAGAATGCCCATACTCCTACATCCAGATTATGGAAATTTGCTTTGTTTCCTCATAGAGCGTATTTTAAAATCCATGCATGTTTTTCTTAATTTCCCTCCAAAACATTCCCAAACACACGGTATTTTATAAGTTATTCTCTCTGCTTGAAACATCTTTCCTTACTCCATTGCCTTGCCCCAAACTCCTTCCAACTTCTCGTCTGCTCAGATTCTTTTTCCTTTCCCTTTGGGAGATCACTGATGTTCTCCTTTCTGGGCAACATCATCCCTCACCTTTTGCTTTCTTCTCCACACCACATCTCACTGACCCCTATTCAGATTTGGCCCTCCCATTTCTACGTAACCATAAAAATCTGTTCACAATTTCATTGTAATAATTCACTTTATCTTTTAACTGTTTGCTTATTCAAACATTCCACTATTGGATTATGGGTCTCTGGATGGCAGTAATTCTGCCCTATTTTTCTTTGTATTTCCAGTGCATAACACATTTCTTCTCTGTATGTTGATACCTTGTCTACATAAGTCGTGTATGAAATAGAGAACTGAGAGTTTCCTTATTTATTCACTGGAACTCTTCATATATACTGCAAATATTTTCTCTTGATGTTTCATTTGTCTTTTGTTTTGGGTGTTTCTTGCTGTACAGAAAATGTTAATATTCATGATGACAAATCTGCCAATATTTTCCATGATGGCTTGTGTTTCATTTTTCATTTAGGAAGATTGTTCCTATATGAAAATTGTGAACATGTTTTTCTGTATTTTCTTTCAATACTTTTATTATTTTTGTTTTTCAGTCTTCTTAAGAACAGTACATTGTTTAATGGCCATTTTGATTACAGTAACATTGGAGAATTTTATAATCATCACTGTTTAGGGAAAAGAAGCTGAAACCTCTGACCTTTATAGGGACAATTTCAGTTTTCCATGACTCAGAACTTCTGGAAGAATGAAGGTTTAGTGACTTAATGGCAATATGTGACGTAGGACTGCTACTAGAACTATGAAATACCCCCCAAAAAGCAGGATTCAAGGAAGTATTTTTTGGCTAATGGGATACAGCTCATACATAGGAAATAATGATTTAATAATTTTTCCTAGGTTTTAATGATTTGGGGGGTTATTGAAATGTCATTGTTTGAAAATGTACACTTTTTATTCATTGCTGGCATACAGAATGCATTAGTTTGCTAGGGATGCCATAGCAAAGTCGTAAAGACTGGCTGGCTTAAACAACAAAAAAGTATTTTCTCACAATTCTGGAAGCTAGAAGTATGATACTGAGGTGTCACAGGGTTGGTCTCTTCTGAGGCTTCTCTCCTTGACTTGTAGTTGGCTGGCTTCTCACTATTCTTCACATGGCCTTCCCTGTGTGTGTTTCTGTGTCCTAATCTCCTCTTCTTATAAGGATACCAGTCATATTGGATTAGGACTGACCTTAATGACATAATTTCAACTCAATTACCTCTTTAAAGACTCCATCTCCAAATAAAGTCACATTCTGAGGTACTGGGGGGTTAGCACTACAACACATGAATTTGGTGGGGGACACAATTCATCCCATAATCTAAGAATTCATTGATAAACCTTGTACCCCGCAAGTTGCTAATTTTATTATTTCTAACTCCATTCTGCCTTTCAGTGGTTTTCTGCTTAGCTTCTTAGCCACTTTCTCTGAGAAGCTTAAAAAGAGGATAAATGTCTAGAGGAGAAAAGGGCTGAGAACTGGAGTTATTGCTCTGTGTCTTTCCATCTCACATGGATCTTGGTTCCTTTAATTACAGGGTCCTGACCCCTGACATTTGTCTCTCTAGTCTTGTGAGATTGTGCTCTGCTGGCATCTCTGCCTCCTCACCATGACCTTCTGCCTGGATTCAGTCTCTGAATCAAAGCCAAGATACACAGATGCTTATGGGGAAGAAGTAACTCACAGAATATTGGTTCACCTTTCCGTGGTTCTCCTCCTTCTGGGATCTCAGTTTTTTAAGACCTGGTTGCCTCAGCAGCCCTGCGATGCCTCAAATATATAAATTTATAGACAGATAAATCTAGCTATTCTGGTGATTTTGGTAGACATATTGTCTTCCCCAGCTAGTCTACTCCAGTTTGAAGCAGAAGTCTTCCATGAGAGAATCCATTTGTCTCTGGAAATCTGCCATCATTTAAAATACCAACTCTCAGTTAACCTAAAAACATCAACTTCCTAATGTAAATCGGACATGAAGCTAAGATAATTTCCTTAATTGCCAAGTTAAATGTCAGTTCAATTATATTATTCTTAAGAGATTTAGTTGATAGCACCATATGTAGAACATATGAACATTTTATTCTATTTAAAAGGAAATCATAAGTTCCTGTGCTTTCTTCAAGCAATTAAGTTAGTTTTTAGTATATATACTAAGAAAAAAAGGAAGTAAAAAATATTTTTTTCTACAAATAAGAAAAATGTCTAAAATGCAATTAAACAATTTCTCTTGAATAATTATTTTTAGAGCAGGATATTTACTATATCCAGCACATATTTAGTAATAAATATTAGCCCTTTTATCATTATATACTAGGATGAAAAACTCTGCATATAATGACTAAAATAGGTTTTTCAATTTAATGTTTAACATAATCTTTGTTCAGTAATAGAAAATACCAGTTTTGTTTACTTATTAATAGAAGTCACAATTTTATTCCACTTTCCATTGCTGACACTGATTAATGACCACTATTAACACAACTGAATTTATATGTGAAACTAATTTTCCATGGATCATTTAGGACCTTGACCAGTCATCTTGTATAACTCTGAGATTAACCAGTTATATTTATATTAGTAAATTACCACACATGAATAGTATTGTTTTTCTATTGAGAATGGCATATTCTACATTAAGAAAGAAGTTTTAAAAAATGTTTTTCTTTTAAAAAACGATTTTCCTTCGACTCCTTGTTCATTCTGTCTACTCAAGTTGCTTCAGTTTGCCGTTGCTTTAAAGATGTGTTAGAAGTCAGAAAAAAGAATATTATCTTAAAGCTTTAACAATGATAATTCAAAAGGTATCAAAACTGATTGCTCATATTACAGGTGATTAAGCATTCAAGTTCTAGAATTAGAATGCCTGTGTTTCAGTCCTGGTTCTACAACTTATTAGATGTCTGACTTGTGCAAGTTTCTTAACCTTTCTATCTTAGTACCTTGATCTATGATTTAGAGATATGAATACTACCCAATATTTCTCAAGGGGTTATTTGAGTTAACACATTCTTGGTACTTAGTGTCTGGTACACAGTAAGCACTAAATAAGTGTTAGCTACTATGATTTTTATACAGGTGAAATTAAATTAAAATAGATTGAGATAGTCTAGAAAGGTAAATCCAGAGGGTAAATTAGAATTTGGGAGTTGGAGATAGAAGCGAGTCCCACATATTTTGATTTGGTGATAATTTGACCAAATATTTGCATTCCATAGCCAGCTTACTGAGCTACTATATTTTCAGCAGCCTTTTCTGTGTTTTCTAATTCTCTCCTTCTCTCTTTCATACCGCCCCATTAAACATTCCAGCTTTCTGTCATCTTCTATCCCTACTCTGGCACTTACCTTTTCTTATTTCTGGAGCATCTGTTTTGCTCAGTGGCATGTAAATAAAACAGTGAGAGGGCTCTATTTAAAAAGGGCATATATTAAAAGTAGAATGTACTAATTATGTAAAAAATTTAAGATAAATAATAAGAGTTTAAAAAATTGAATTTAAGATGTTGGCTTAAGTTTTCCCTCCAGACCTCCAGAGGTATATAATATCTGGATAAAATCTGGTCCTCCCACACTCAGTAGATGCTATGGTTGAAAGGTGGATGCAGGGGATGACACCCTGATCTTTCAACTGTAGAATTCAGTATTAAACCTTATTCTAATGTTTCATGCAATGATGATTTTAGTCTGAATCATTTTCTTGAGGAATTATCAAATGGTGATTCAGTTATTTGCTTTGCATTTTTTAGTCATAACTGTTCTGTTAAATAATAATACTCTACCTTGATTTTTGTCATTTAACGATGCCTAGGAGATCTTCCTTATTCCTTTTCTGTGGCTGCATTATATTTTATTGTGATAATGTACCATAGTTTATTGAATGAATTTTCTATGGAAGAACAATGGAATCATATCCATTTTTTTGCTATTATAAATAAAATCAGAGTAAATAACCTTGAGTATGAGTCATTTTAAAATTTTGCAACATATTTTTTGAGATAGATTCCTAGAATTGACAATGCAAGGTCAAAGGATAAATGCATATTTTACAAGATAAAAATTTGGCTTTCTTACACTTTACATCCTCTTGCCCAATTATCCCAATGTTTATAATATTATGACAATATCAATAATATGACAGCTTAGCAAAATAACATGATTACATTTCCTTTGTTGTATTTCGTTTTATTTTTTCTGAAATTAAAACTGTCTTTTCATTATTTTCAATTATATTGTTTTCCACAAGGCCAAATTAGTTAGATAATCAATCAGTCCTGTTTTAATCCTGGATCCCTCTGTCCTCATTCTTGAATCTATGCACAGCTCTTGCCCTAAGGTTTTCCCTTGTCATTTCCTGGAAAATCCCTTTGGTTTTTGTTGTGTAGGAACCTCTGTTACTTAGATCCTGAAACTTGTTCTTTCTTGGAGTATATCGTCCAGCTTCCTGAGAAAGGGTTCATGTAAGGCAAAATTTTTGAGGACTTACACGTCTGAAAATGTCTTTTTCTTCTACTCTCACACTTTATTGCCTGTCACACTGGATATAAAACTTAGGTCAGAGGCAATCTCCCTCAGAACTTTGAAGATTTTATTTCAATTCCTTTTTCTTTCCAACATTGTTTTTGAGATGTATGATGCTATTTGAGTTCCTGTGTCTTCATTTGTTTGGAAGACCATGACCAGATCAGATGCTGGCTTAATGAGGAACAAGAAATAGAACACAGAAGTATGGGACTGTGGCACAGCAAGGCTTCCATCATGTGTTATTAGTTATTAATTATAAAGCTTTGAGTGCTAATGTAACCCTATTCTACCCAGTGTTGCAAAATCAATGAGCCTGTACTTTTTGACCTCCTCTCACCTGCTTACTCCTTACTCCTCATGAACTGCCTTGACCATGTAACTTCCAGTACACCCCTGTGAAGAGCCAAGAAGCCATATTTGTTTACTTGTATCCATGTATTTTGGGGGGGGCCTATATTAATATTTTTCTTTTTTACTGAAGTATAGTTGATGTACAAAATTATATAACTTACAGGTGTACAACATAGTGATTCATAATTTTTAGATTATTATAGTTATTATAAAATATTGGCTATATTCCCTGTATTGTACAATACTTTCTTGAAGTTATTTTTCATATAATAGTTTATACACCTTAATCCCCTACCCCTATCTTACCTCCTGCCTCTCTTCCCTTTCCCTACTGGTAACCACTAGTTTGTTTTCTATATCCATGAGTCTGTTTCTTTCTTCGTTATATTCATTAGTTAATTTTTTAGATTCCAGTGGTATCATACAGTATTTGTCTTTCTCTATATGACTTATTTTATTTAGTATAATATCTTCCAAGTCCATCCATGTTGTGGCAAATGGCAAAATTTCATTCCTTTTATGGCTGAGTAGTATTCCATTATACACGTGTATGTATGTATGTGTGTGTATGTGTGTGTGTGTGTGTATATATATATATATATATATATATATGCCACAGCTTCTTGATTCATTCATCTGTTGATGGACACTTAAGTTAGTTCTATATCTTGGCAATTGTAAATAATACTGCTATGAACATTAGGGTTACTATTTCTTTTCAAATTAGTGTTTTCATTTTTCTCAGATACATACCCAGGGGTGGAATTGCTGGATCATATGGTAGTTCTATCGTCAGGTTTTTGAGAACACTTCATATTGTTTTCCACAGTGACTGCACTAATTTACATTCCCACTAACAGTGTACATGGGTTCCCTTTTCTCCATAACCTTGCCCACATTTGTTGTTTGTGCTCTTTTTGATAATAGCCAAACTGACAGGTGTGAGATGATATCTCACTGTGGTTTTGGTTTGCATTTTTCTGATGATTAATGATGTTGAGCATCTTTTCATGTGCCTGTTGGCCATCTGCATTTCCTCTTTGGAAAAATGTCTAGTATTCAGTTCTGCCAATTTTTAAAATCAGGTTGTTGGTTCTTTTTTTTTGATGTTGAGTTGTATGAGCTGTTTATATATTTTGGATATTAACCCCTTATTGGTCATATCATTTGCAAATATTTTCTCCCATTTAGTAGGTTTTCTGTTTGTTTTGTAGATGGTTTCCTTTGCTGTGCAAAAGCTTTTAAGTTTAATTAGGCCCCATTTGTTTATTTTTGCTTGTATTTTCTTTGCTTTAGGAGACAGATACAAAAAAATATTGCTACAACGTATGTCAAAGAGTGTTCTGCCTACATTTTTCTATAGGAGTTTTATGGTTTCTGGTCTTACATATAGGTCTTTAATCCTCTGTGAGTTTATTTTTGTATATGGTGTTAGAGAATGTTCTAATTTCATTCTTTTACACAATCTGGCTGTCCAATTTTCTCAGCACCACTTACCATAGAGATTGTCTTTTCTCCATCGTATATTCTTGCCTACTTTGTTGTAGACTAATTGACCATAAGTTCATGGGTTTATTTCTGGGCTCTCTATTCTGTTTCACTGGTCTATGTGTCTGTTTTTGTGCCTGTACCATACTGTTTTGATTACTGTAGGTTTGTAGTATAGTATGAAGTCAGGGAGTGTGATTCCGCCAGCTCTGTTCTCCTTTCTCACGATTGTTTCAGCTACTCAGGGTCTTTTGTGTTTCCATACAAATTTTTAAAATTATTTGTTCCAGTTCTGTGAAAAATGTCATTGATATTTTGATAGAGATTGCATTGAATGTGTAGATAGCCTTGGGTAGTAGGACCATTTTAATAATATTGATTCTTCCAATCCAAGAAAATGGATTGTCCATCTGCTTGTATCATCTTCAATTTCTTTCATCAGTGTATTATAGTTTCCTGAGTACAGGTCTTTTACTGCCTTAGGTGGGTTTATTGCTAGGTGTTTCATTCTTTTTGACTGTTTCCTTAATTTCTCTGTCTGCTGTTTCATTGTTAGTGTAAAGAAATGCAACAGATTTCTGTATGTTACTTTTGTATCCTGCAACTTTACCAAATTCATTGATGAGCTCTAGCAGTTTCCAGGTGTTATCATTAGGATTTTTTATGTATAGTATCATGTCATCTGCAAACAGTGACAGTTTTATTTCTTTCTTTCCAATTTGGATTCCTTTTATTCCTTTTTCTTCTCTGATTGCCATGGCTAGGACTTCCAAAACTATGTTGAATGGAAGTGGTGAGAGTGGGCATCCTGTCCTGTTCCTGATCTTAGAGGAAATGCTTTCAGCTTTTGACCATTGAAAATGATGTTAGCTGTGGGTTTGTCATTTATGTCCTTTACTATGTTAAGATATGTTCCCTCTATGCCCATTTTCTGGAGTTTTTTTTTTTTTTATCATAAATGGATGTTGAATTTTATGACAAGTTTTTCTTCATCTATTGGGATGATATGATCTTTTATTCTTTAATTTGTCAATGTGGTATATCACATTGATTGATTTGCGAATACTGAAAAATCCTTGCATCCCTAGGATAAACCTCACTTGATCATGGTGTATCATCCCTTTATTGTATAGCTGGATTTAGTGTGTTACTATTTTGTTGATGATTTTTGCATGTATGTTCATCAGTAATATTGGCCTGTAATTTTCTTTGTTTGTGATGTCTTTGCCTGCTTTTGGTTTCAAAGTGATGCTGGCCTCACAGAATGAGTTCAGAAGTGTTCCTTCCTCTGCAATTTTTTGGAATAGTTTCAGAAGAATAGGTGTTAACTCTTCTCTCAATGTTTGGTAGAATTCACGTGTAAAGCCATCTGGTCCTGGACTTTTCTTTCTCGGGAGATTTTAAATTACTGATTCAATTTAATTATTGGTAATAGGTCTGTTCACATTTTTAAAATTTCTTTCTGGTCTGGTACTGGGAAGTTGTACATTTCTAAAATTTTTTTCATTTCTTCTAGGCTGTCCATTTTATTGGCATATTGCTGTTTGTAGTAGTCTCTTATGATCTTTTGTATTTCTGTGGTGTCTCTGTTTTCCATAATCTGATTTTATTTATTTGGACCCTCTCTTTTTTTTCTTGATGAGTCTGGCTAAATGTTTATCAATTTTGTTTATCTTTTTAAAGAACCAGGTTTTAGTTTCATTGATCTTTTCTGTTTCTATTTAGTCTCCATTTGATTTATTTCTACACTGATCTTTACGATTTCTTTTCTTCTACTAACTTTGGGTTTTGTTTGTTCCTTCTCTAGTTCCTTTAGGTCTAAGTTTGTTTGGTCTAAGTTTGTTTTAGGTCTAAGGTTGTTTGAGATTTTTCTTGTTTCCTGAGGTAAGCTTGTATTGCTGTAAACTTCCCTCTTATAACTGCTTTTGCTGTGTCCCATAGGTTTTGGATCATCATTTTTTCATTTGTCTCTAAGTATTCTTTGATTTGCTCTTTGATGTCTTCAGTGACCCACTGGTTGTTTTGTAGCATACTGTTTAGTCTCCATGTGTTTCTGTTTTTTACAGTTGTTTTCTTGGAGTTGATGTCTAGTCTCAGAGTGTTGCGGTTGGAAAAGATGTTTGATATGATGTCAATTTTCTTAAATTTACTGAGGCTTGTTTTGTGACCTAGCATGTGAATGTTCCATGCACACTTTATTTATTTATTTTTTTTGTGGTACGCGGGCCTCTCACTGTTGTGGCCTCTCCCGTTGCGGAGCACAGGCTTCGGACGCACAGGCTCAGTGGCCATGGCTCACAGGCCCAGCCGCTCCGCGGCATGTGGGATCTTCCCAGACCGGGGCACGATCCCGTGTCCCCTGCATCGGCAGGTGGACTCTCAACCACTGCGCCACCAGGGAAGCCCATGCACACTTTAAAAGAATGTATTCTGAAGCTTCCACATGGGTTGCTCTACATATTTCAATTAAATCATTTAAGGCCAGTGTTTCTTTATTGATTTTCTGTTCGGATGATCTGTCCAGTGATGTAAGTGGGGTGTTAAAGTCTCCTACTACTATTGTGTTACTGTCAATTTCTCCCTTCAGGTCTCTTAATATTTGCTTCATGTTTTTAGATGCTCATATGTTGGGTGCACATATATTTACAACTGGTATGTCTTCTTCTTGGATTGATCCCTTGATCATTATGAAGTGTCCTTCTTTGTCTCTTGTAGTAGTTTTCACTTTAAAGTCAATTTTGTTTTATGTACATATCTCACCCAGCTTTCTTTTGATTTCCATTTGCATGGAATACCTTTTTCCATCTTCTCACTTTCAGTCTGTGTGTGTCTATATATCTGAAGTGAGTCTCTTGTAGGCAGCATACCTACATGTATTGTTTTTGCATCCATTCAGTCACTCTTTGACTTTTGATTGGAGCATTTATTCCATTTACTCTTGAGGTAATTATTGAGATGTACATCCTTTTTTTTTTTTTCCTCCTAAACCTTCTTTTATTTATTTATTTTTTTTAACATCTTTATTGGGGTATAATTGCTTTACAATGGTGTGTTAGTTTCTGCTTTATAACAAAGTGAATCAGTCATACATAAACATATGTTCCCATATGTCTTCCCTCTTGCGTCTCCCTCCCTCCCACCCTCCCTATCCCACCCCTCCAGGCGGTCACAAAGCACCCAGCCGATATCCCTGTGCCATGCGGCTGCCTCCCACTAGCTATCTACCTTACTACGTTTTTTAGTGTGTATATGTCCATGACTCTCTCTCGCCCTGTCAGAGATGTACATTCTTATTGCTGTTTTGTTAATTGTTTTGGGATTGCTTTTGTAGGTCTTTTTTTGTTCCTCTTTTTCTTTTGTTCTCTTTTCTTGTGTGTGTGATTTGATGACTATCTTTAGTGTTATTTTTGGATTCCTTTTTCTTGTTTTGTGTGTATATCTATTATAGATTTTTGGTTTATGGTTACCATGAGGTTTTTACATAGCTATATATATACACACACATACATATATACATGTATACTCTATTGTCTTAAGTTGTTGATCTCTTAATTTCACATGCATTTTTACAACCCTGCATTTGTAGTCTCCTCCCCTCACAATTACTGTTTTTAATATCACATTTTACATCTAATTGTTTTATTTATCCCTTAACTGCTTGTTGTGGATATAGATGATTTTACTACTTTTGTCCTTTAAACTTCCTACTAGTTTTCTGTGTGGATGATTTCCTATATTTACTGCATGTTATACTTTACTGATGAGATTTTTCATGCTGTAATTTTCTTGTTTCTAGTTGTGGCCTTTTCTATTTCACCTGCAGAAGTTCCTTTAACATTTGTTGTAAAGCTGGTTTGGTGGTGCTGAATATTTTAGCTTTTGCTTGTCTGTAAAGCTTTTGATTTCTCTGTAAAATCTGAACAAGAGCCTTGCTGGATATTCTTGGTTGTAGGTTTTTCCCTTCCATCACTTTACATATATGGTGCCACTCCCTGCTGGCCTGCAGAGGTTTTGCTGAAAAATCAGCTCATAGCCTTATGAGAGTTCCCTTGCATGTTATTTGTTGCTTTTCCCTTGCTGTTTCTAATATTCTCTCTTTATCTTTATTTTTTGTCATTTTAACTACAGTGTGTGTTGGTGTGTACCTTTTGAGTTCATACTGTATGGGACTCTCTGTGCTTCCTGGACTTGCACAACTGTTTCCTTTCCCAGGTTAGGGATATTTTCAGCTATTAGGTCTTCAAATATATTCTCAGCCCCTTTCTCTCTCTCTCTTCTCCTTCTGGGACCGCTATAGTGCAAATATTAGTGTGCTTGATGTTGTCCCAGAGGTCTCTTAACCTGTCTTCATTTTTTTCCTTCATCTTCTTTCTTCTGTTCACCATCAGTGATTTCCACTACTCTGTCTTCCAGCTCACTGATCCATTCCTCTATATTATTTAGTCTACTGTTGATTCCTTCTAGTGTATTCTTAATTTCAGTCATTGTATTCTTCATCTCTGTTTGGTTGTTCTTTATATTTTCTAAATCTATGTTTAAAACCTCTAACTTCTTGCTCTGTGCATCCATTCTTCTCCTGAGTTCTTGGATCATCTTTATAATCACTATCCTGAACTCTTTCTTAGGTAGACTGCCTATCTCCACTTGACTTAGTTCTTCTTCTGGAGTTTTATCTTGTTCCTTCATCTGGAACATGTTCCTCTGTTGTATCATTTTGCCCAAGTTGCTGTTCGTATTTTTATTTCACTAGTAGGTTGGTTATGTTTCTCCACCTTGGAGAAGTGGACTTCTGTAGGAGATGTCCTATGTATCCCAGCAGTGCACTTTCCTCTCATTACCCAGGCTATATGCTCCGCCTGTGAGGGCTGCATACATACTTCCATTGTGGTGGGCTGAATATGTGGGCAGTCTGGTAGACTTGGTTGGCTCCTGATCCATTTGTTCGCCAGGCCTGTCTTGTGCAGAGGCTGCCAGCTGCTGCTTGGCAGGGTCAGAGAAGCCCAGGTGGCCCTGGGGCTAGTGCTGGCTCACTAGTGGGCAAAGTCAGGTTCCAGAAGACTTGGGGCTGTTGCCTGCTCTCTGGTGGTTGAATCCGGGCCCTGGGGTTACTGTCAAACTACTGGCAGAGAGAACTGGGTCCTGGAGTCTGGTTGCAGGGTTCAGGGATACCAGAGCTGGTGTCAGATCACTGGATATGGGGGTCAGCTCCTGACATAGTTGGTCCAGGGTATCCTGAAACTTGTGTTGACCTGCTAGTGGGCAGGGCCAGGGCATAGCTGGTTTCAGGAAAGGGTCTGGATTGCTGTGGGTAGGATGGGTCCACAGGCTGTGGGATTCTGGTTTTCCTACATCTGGTATCTGCCTCTTGGTTGGGGAGGCTGGTTCAGAGGCTAGAGCAGGCTTCCTGGAGGGCCAGGGACCAGGGGATTCTCGGGCTGGTGCCTGCCCACTGGTGGGTGGCACTGGGTCCTAGGCCCTCTGGTGGGCAGGCCTTGTCTAGAGGTGGCTGTGGGCTCAGGATGTCTTTAGGTAACCTGTTTGCTGTGTCCCCACCCAGTTAGTTGCTCGGCACTAGCACCTACAGGCTGCTGGGTGGATCCAGGTCTTGGCACTAATGATCTAGAGGGAGAATTCAACAATGGCACCCACCAACACCAGTGTGTCCATGTGGTAGAAGGAGCATATAAGAATGGGTGTCACCAGTGTGTATGACCCCAAGGTGAGCTGCAGTTCCTTCCTGTCTCTCCAGGAACCTCTCCAAGACCAGCAGGTAGGTCTTGCCCAGGCTCTTACCAAATTACTGCTTTTTCCCTGGGTCCTGGATCATGTGAGGTTTTGTGTGAAGCCTTTAAGAGTGAAGTCTCTATTTCCCCCAGTCTCGTGGGACTCTCAAAATTAAGCCTCTCTGACTTCAAAGCCAAATGTTCTGGGAGCTTGTTTTCCGAGTGCAGGAGCCCTGGGCTGGAAAGTGCGATGTGGGGCTCAGGACTCTCACTCCTGTGGGAGAACCTCTGCAATGTAATTATTTTCCAGTCTGTGGGCTGCCCACCCTGGGGTATAGGACTTTATATGTTGCCCTCTGCAGAGTATAAGACTTGACTATATCATGAGTCCACCCTCCCTACCCATCTTGCTGTGGTTCCTTATTTCTTTAGTTGTAGAAAATCTTTTCTGGTAGGTTCCAGTCTTTTTCATCAATGGTTGTTCTGTAAATAGTTTTGATTCTGTTGTACTCCTGACAGGAGGTGAGCGCAGGGTCTTTCTATGCCACCATCTACCTGGCCTATCTATCCTCATCTTTTATATGTTTGCACTGCTTGTTTATTGGTTAGTTCAAGAAATAAAGTGAGGGTAACCTTAAATCATCAGTCATCGTTCTTGGCAAGCTGGATCAATCCTTTGTGATCTGGCTTTTATGAACTTTTCTTATTCCTAGTATTCTGAAATTACAAAGAACTTTATTTTAAAACCTACCCCCCACTCCTAGACCCCCTCCCCCACGCCCCAGCACTTGGTGTACCACTTCACCTTGGCAGCTCACGTTCTTTTGTTTCAAAAGACAGTTTTGCAGTATTGTATTATTTCTTTGATAATTTCTGCCCTTCCAATTTCTCTGTTCTCTCTTTCTGGATCTCCTCTTGGACAGATGTTGGTCTTTCTTGGATTACTTCTCTAATTTAATCTTTTCTCATGTATTGTCCATAGGCTTGTCTTCTTACTCTAGAGTTGGGGAGATTTCTTTGACTTTATTTTCCAAAAGTTTTATTGAATTTTTCAGTTTGGATATCATGCTTTTCATCACCTGATGCACTGATGTTCCTTGAATTCTTTTCTCATTTCCTATATGCAACATCATATTCTCCCTGGTGGTGGGATGAATTGGGAGATTGGGATTGACATATACACACTAATAGGTATAAAATAGATAACTAATAAGAACCTGCTGCATAAAAATAAATAAAATAAAATTCAAATTAAAAAAACCCATCATGGGCTTCCCTGGTGGCGCAGTGGTTGAGAGTCTGCCTGCCGATGCAGGGGACACGGGTTCGTGCCCTGGTCCGGGAAGGTCCCACATGCCGCAGAGCGGCTGGGCCCGTGAGCCATGGCCGCTGAGCCTGCGCGTCCAGAGCCTGTGCTCCGCAACGGGAGAGGCCACAACAGTGAGAGGCCCGCGTACCAAAAAAAAAAAAAAAAAAAAAAAAACCATCATATTCTCCCTTTGAATTAACTAGAGAATTTTCTAAAACATTTTCTTATGTTGCCTGCTTTGTTCGTTTCCTGTGAATGCCTTTGCTTGTTCTTTGTCTTTCATTTTATAGACATTCCTTGATTATTTGCTTATTCTTGTTTATCCATCAAATTTAAGAGTAAGGCATCAAAAAGCTGATTAGAATCTACGTATTCATGAATGTGAATTCTTGGCTCTCGAGCTTTCAGCAGCATGACTGTGTAGAGACAAAGCTCTTTTATTCAGGAATCCACACAGGTCCATCTATGCAGGCTTTTTGCGTGGAGCTCATCAGTTTCTCTAGAATAGAACACTCCCATCTTTTGCGTGGTGGGTATTCTATTCTATCCACTTCTGTTATATTCACTCTGGGAGCTGAATATAACAAAGAGGCATAGGGTTCTCAAAATTCCATATGTAGATTCTTACTTACTCCTTCCATTATCAGTGCAGTGCCTCATCTCTGATCTTTCCTGTTTGGTATCTGAGTCTAGAAACTTTCTGATTTGATTTATCCAGATAATATCCCTGTGGTTTAATCTGAAGGTAGAGAGAGGCTTCATCATCTGGTAGTTCAATGTGCATGGGGTAGAGAAGTGGTATCTGGGTTGTCCAACATCTTTTTTATACAGACTTTTGATAATCCCACTATTTTCAGACCCTCACCTGCCCCCATGATACTTGGTACCTCCAATTTTCAGACTTTCTGGATTTCTGCAGGTGCAAATTAGCATACTTTCTTTGGTATTCCTCTCATAGATCTTAGGTGATAGAAATCCCTCAAACTGATTCTACTCATTCAGTTTACTTTTGACCCCCAAATGCTTGGTTTAACTCTCTAGACTACTGTTGATTTATGTCCTATTCTCCTATTCCTATTATTGTTCCTGTGTGTTTATACATTTTGAATGAGAATTCTGAGAGCTGGAGAACAGATACATGCATATGCTTTTCACTATTTTAAACTATGAACCCATCTTCATGTTATTTAACTTGATTTTTCACCATTGAATTGTACATGAGTAGGTAAAAAAGATCACAAAGGAAAAATACTGGTGGTGATAGACAGTGTTCTTAATGGAGTGGTATTTGAGCTGAGATCTGATAAATAAGTAGAAGTAAATCAATTGAAAGTAAGGCAGTGGACATGGCAGAAAGCACTCCATCCAGGCCAGGGAGAAGCATATGCAGAGAGTCTATGAAGCTAGAGGGAGAATGGCACATTTGAGAACTTGAATGAAAGCTTCACCCAAGGCAGTGAGGAAAGTCCACTCCGAGACCAGGTTGCAGAACTAGGCAGAGGTCGTATTATGAAAGACTTTGGACACTTATTTAGAAATGTGGACTTAATTCTGATGGCCTTTGGAAGGTTTACACAAGGAAGTTACATGATAAGATTCAGTTTAGAGAAATCACTCCCATTGAAGTATGGGGAATAAATTGGAAAGAGACAAAAATTGACGCACAAAAAATAATGTATTGCAGTGGTCCATATGAAAGAAATGGTAATGAGGGTTGGTGATCAGGCAACATGAGGAGAAATGGATAAATATATATCAGAGATTTTTAATAGTAAAGTTGGATTATTGGAATTGTTGGTAAATTTATTATGGCATGTAATGAGAGGTAGGTATTCAAGATGATTCCTAGGTTTCAGATTTGCAAGGCTAGATGGGTATTAGTGCCATCTATTGAGATAGGAAATACAGGAGGAAGGCAAGGTTTTGGGGGAAAGATTACAAATTCTGTTTCAGATAGTTTTCATTTGGTGCATGAGATATCAAGTAGGCAGCTGAAATATGGGCTGGACCTCTGAAGAGAGTTCTAGGTTGGAGAAACAAATTTACAAGCTATGTGGATGATAATAAAAGTCATGGGTATGGTTTGAGTCACCTCAGAAGAGAGGAGAGAGTGAAGAGAGAAAATGCCTATACTCTTCAAGAAGAAAGGCTCACCAGTGCAAAACTTGTAATTCAATAAAGGTTAACTCTATATAAGGATAAGAGTATAAACTTCTCGTCTCTACTATAGAGCCTGGCACATAATTCAGCATATGTGAATGAACTGAACAACAAAAACAACAAAGACAACAATTACTAATCGTAAAGCTCTTTAAAATTCATCATTCTAGGTCAGATAGCTAGTGGGAAGCAGCCGCATAGCACAGAGAGATCAGCTCGGTGCTTTGTGACCACCTAGAGGGGTGGGATAGGGAGGGTGGGAGGGAGACACAGGAGGGAGGAGACATGGGGATATATGTATATGTATAGCTGATTCACTTTGTTATACAGCAGAAACTAATGCACCATTTTAAAGCAATTATACTCCAGTAAAGATGTTAAAAACAAAAAATTCATCATTCTCACTTGGTTTGCAGAGAATTACCACCAACAACCTCTTTTCCTACCCGAGTCTTAGCTACTGTTCATGATTATTACATAGCATAATTGTTATGAAATCTCATGATATATCACTTCCAAGAAATGGTTACTTAGTCCTTAAAATCATAGTACCTTGTTGGTATCTGTTGTGATACTTCTATTTTCTTTTTAATTTAGTAATTTATGTACAAGTCTTACCTTTCCTTCTGTTTCATAACTTCCTTGAGGCCAAGAGCTAAGTCTTTTTTATATTTTATATTCTACACATTTGTCTAGCACAAAGGCTGACACATAGTAGATAAGTAGATAAGTGCTTATTTAATAAATACATGAATGTGTCATTAAGCTCAGACATCAGTTGTTGTAACAAATCAGTTGTGAAATCCCAGGTCCTGGGATAATAGCCTTGTCATATCCTAGGAGCAGTGATGCACAAATTTTGAGAATCTCACATTCTTTTAGATTTCTATGATTACATTATATATAGCTTATCACATTTCTTACCTAGAAGAAGATAGGTTCATGTACTTATATTTCACATTGGATTTATATCTAAATAAATATACCATAAGTCAAAATTAGGTTTTTATTTTCTTTAAATTATCAAGCAACACTAGAGGGAAAGAGACAGTTAGAGCTGTTATTCATGCCTGGGGGCTCCAGATGTTTCATGCCAATGTTTTATTTACATATATATTATTTTTAAAGATATCTAGAGATAAAAATTTCATAGCTTTCTGCAGGAAATTATGTACTATTAACCACCTTTATGATTAGTAAGCTCCTTGTGTTAAACTAATGTTTTTATGTAATTTTGCTCAAATCCATGATAAATATTCAAAACTACATGTCAGCACTTTCCTTATTTCCATTTTTCGATTATTTGGAGACAGTTATTAATTTGTCCCTAGTTAACTTACGTGGAGATTACACAGCTTCAAATTTTCTCATTATGTGTACCTTATTTTCCACCTTATTATTTAATAAGTCCACTGTTGACCATTTCCAGTTTTTACTTACCCTTCTTAATCTATTTCAAGAATATTTTATTATAGTTCATTAAATAATTATTCAGCACTAGTATTAGCTCATATTTTCCTTTCAAATTTTCTAGGAATATTTAATAATTAACATAATTATGTTATAAATTTTAAAGGCAAAGTTTTATTAAAATAATTTTTGATTTTTGATTTGTCTATTCCTAAACCAAAATTAGATAGAAGAGAGCTATAGTATGCACCTTATAAAAATATTTTTAATAAAAAAACATTCAAACAGTGATTCATAATAGAGGTTAATTAAAACATTATTTTTCCCTTAGCTATCAACAACTAGTTTTGGCATAGATTATTGGATTTATAATTAGATGTAATTTGACTTAATTAGTTGGCTATAGCTCTTAATTATGGTATACCTTTTCCCATTATGGACACTGTAATAGTAGCTTAGGATAAACACTGATGATCCCTCTTGCCAGTGGGACTAGCTCTATCCCCTGGGTTATTTGTGTGATAATGAGAATGAGATTTCAGGAGCATGACAGACGGTCTAGGCATGAAATACTGTACTGGCACAGCTCCCTTCATTGCCTTTCAAAAATGGCAGCTTATTCCACCAAAAAAAGAAGTTTCATGTGGATTATTATTGTTTTGGTGTGGTTTTCTACTGGGGAGAGTCAAAAGGAGACTTAGGCAAACATTACAAAACTTGAGAAAGCTAAGTTTTCATTAGAAATTTCCTGAAATCTAAAATATTAGTATGAATTACCTAAATTTGCTTTGATGAATAAGTTACACATGTCCTTTGAATTCCTTTGTTTGGAAATTCCATGTTTTTCCAGCCTCACCCACAAAATCTATTCTTAAAAGGGTGACTATGAAAGAATGTAGTATATCTTGGAGCTAAAAGAAATCACTTTTGTATGTTTACTATGAATAAAGGTAAAGTGATACCAGTTTCAAAGAAAACATTTTCAAAGGAGTTAGACAAGAATGGTCCTTAGCTGTTGAGTACTCACACGTTATATATGGGGCACAGATCCTATATGCCACAAAAATAGTTTTGTGTTGAAAATAAAAAAAAATTCACACAGATTATATGGTAATTTTGTACTACTTCTCTTATTTGCAGACCAAATCATTCTGAGTCCCTTTCATAATAGCCAATTACAGGTTACTCAAGGGACATGGATCATGAAAATCAGCTCATGTTTCACTCACTGACTGTTTCTCGTGTGTTTTGAGCTATTATCTTCATTACAGTGCGGCACATGAATCCAACTCATCTGTACTGTAATTGCTATAAATCAAGCATTCATTTGCCATTATTTATTGCCTACTATAAAGAGTTTTAATAATATTTAGAGGGCACTGCAATAAAAGCAATCATTTATTGTGTCTGTTACAGGGTCACTCAAGGTTTTCAACAAAAGCCAATGTCATTTCCTAATCTTTTAATATTCATAAGGTAACATCACTTGCAAATGGTACATTACGATTTATAAACATTTCCTGGCCAGGAACATAAAAGCATCATTATAATTCCTTCCCAGGAAAAGCAGTCAGATTCCGTGGGGCAAATAGCATCATGGGATACCAGAGCCCTGCGTTCTTAACCGGATCCTGTTTCTCACTGTCTATGTGCTCTTCTTGATCATACCACTTAAATTTGTTCTCAAGTATAAATTACAGAGGGCTTGGCAGCATTCTTCTGCAAGGGAGGGTCTGCATTAGTATTTTCAAAGGAGGTTGTGTTTTTCCCCTCTCATCTCAGTAATAACAGAAGTGGCATGGTGCGGTAGACAGCTCTGGAGAAAGAGGCACAAAGACCTGGGTTCAAGGTCTATTTACATCAGTTAGTACATGTGTGACCTTTGGCAAATGAGTAAACCTCTATAAGCATCTGTCTTCTTTCATGTAAAACAGTAATAATAATACTTGGTCTGCCTATTCAAAGGATCTCTGCAAGGATTATGTAAAAACAACTTGTAAGGTATAAAGCAATCAAACTCTTAGTTGAAAGCACAACCTCCTTGTGAGAAAGGTAGAGTTAATTTTCCTACAGAAAACTCTGTAAAATTATAAGGGACTGAAGAAATATATTTCTTTGCACTTATCTAGAAAACTCATAGAATCTCAGTTCTCAGGCACTTATATCAACCATACATATTATTGTTAAATTTTATCTCCTACACTCCCAGACTTTGCTTGGGTGCCTCCAATGATGGGCAGCTCACTGCTCCTGACACTAACATATTAAATCTGATGGTTCTCTCTAATTCAGTGCTAAAATCTTTTTTTTTTTTTTTTCAGGAGAGAAACATCAAGCCCAGTGTCTCTTTTCTTTATCAGTCTCTATGATATTTGAAGACAAGTCCTCCCCAAGTCTTGCCTTTTTCTTATAAAGTGTTTCCAATTCTTTCAACAATTCTTTACGAGACCTGATTTCAAGTTACTGGTATATCTGGGTCGCTATACCAAACAATAATTCAGTTTGAGTAAACTGAATTCAATTCTATTAAGAAGTATTACATATCTGCTAGTGTCAGAGATGTGCTAGTACCGGAGATACAATGAGTGCCCTCAAGGAGCTCCTATACTAGTCAAGCCAACCTTTATTTTTATGACTATAGTACAACACTGTCAACTGAAATGTTGAACATATATTGAACATACTCTATGGCACACTCCTTGCCATGGGCTGGGAATTCAGCAGTGAGCCAGGCAGGAAGAGTTTTTGCCTTCACTGAGCTTTCACTTTTGTGGGGAATAAAGACAGGTTAAAGAGCCATTTGTATTCAAGCACATTCGGTGAGAAAGGAAAGAAGGAAGGGAGAGTGTTATGCTCCTAGAGGCAGAGACCATTTTTATCTTGCTCCCCTGTGAGTCCCCAGTACCTAGCGAAGTGCTTAGCATATAGTATGTATTCTGCAAATACTCTGAATAATGAGAGGAACAGCAAGCAGGTAAGAATTCCTAGAGCGTGTGGCATAGAAAAAGTGAGGCTACGGCATAAAAAGGGACCTGCGGCAGATACTGTGAGAACCACCCACATCCCTTTAGGATAACCCCTTTAGATCTTTCTTTGGCAAACAGTACTGAAGCCACTTTGCCTGTTCCTGAAGCACATCAGAAGTGCTGGGAAATCAACCCTCCCTTCTCCCACAAGAGAAGCCCTCAAGCAAAGACCAATGAGAGTTGGTATATAAGTACCTCAGCTCCCTTGCCCCTCTAGTAGGATAGTTCTGTAGCACATGTTCTAAAATGGCCCCCAGATTTTTCCTCAGTGGATTAAGCTTTAGTTGCCTTCAGTGGTAACTGCCTTGATGAGATAGCCCTTACTGACTTCTCTTCTATGTCTTATTTCCCCACTTCTCTTCCAGTGCTGTCTTCACTCACCAAATGAACTGCTCAGATCCTTATTTCAGGGTCTACTTCTGGGGAACCCACTCTAAGACAGGGCCACGCAATAAAAATCCTAAGAAGCCATACTAAAGAGTCTAAAGTCTATCAAAATACAATTTAAAGTGCTGTGTCAGCAGTATAATCAAAGTATTGGGAGGACATTTTTCCATAGCATTTTCAGGGCTCACATTTAGCAGAGGCCAGGCTATGGATAGAACCTCACTCCCTGCTCACCTCCTAGAAACATGAAAGGGGAGATGAATCCATTTCTAGTAACCTCCCTTGGACAACAGTTGCATTCCCAACTAGAGAAATCAGTTTCTGCATACACCGGAGAGGAGGTGTGGGAGTAAAAGAAAGATGTGGGTGACACCCTTACTTCCCGGAGAGTTCTCCTAACTCGACAGCCAAGATATACTGAGTACTCTAGAGACAGTTAGAGCTTGTCCTGGGACTCCTGAACAGTCCCAGGCACACGAACAGAGACTGACATACTGGCCACAGGACATGCAAGCTACTATGGACACTGATGGCTCAGAGGAGAACCGGTCTGGACACTAATGCAGGAACTACTCTAGACACATGGGCAGACACAACCTGACTGCTTTGGAGTTTCCTAACATGCTGGTCACAATCACAACTCTCAACATACCAGATTTCCTAGAGAGATAAACCATTCTAGAGCTTCCGATGGCCAACAGACCACTGTAAACTGTGCAACACCCAGTCTGACTGACCAGTCCCAGTACTCCAGGCATCCTAGGGAGGTCAGAATGAAGTCAAATGCAGAGCCCAGAGCACTACCTTCTATCTAGATATATAATATGCTTCCATCTTATAAAACACTGGCTCTCTAAGGATTAATAGAATATTATTTGCAAGTTATAACTTGCCATCATCTAATGATTTTGCAGCCATCACCTACTCTTAATTTATAGTTAATGGCAATAACCCAAGACCTTTGGATTGTGACTAATGAGAATGTATGTGTTTCTTAGTATTTCTTTCTTTATTCTTTCTAAAACTGATCTCAGCATGAAAACAAGGTGTAACATTTTAAAAATTCCTCTATTTTTAACAATATCACACGAGTATGTATAAGAATTCTAATTGAATTCTTCTGAAACTGTCACAAAGATAGACTTTTTAATAAAATCAGTTTTTACTTTCTGATATCTGTAGTTGTGGTCAGCTATAAGTTGTTCTCTCAAGAGTGTGATCACTGGACTTCTTTTTAAAATTTTCTTAAATTGGAGTATAATTGATGTACAATTTATGTAAGTTACAGATGTACAGTATACTGATCCACAATTTTTTTTTTTTTTTTTGCGGTACGTGGGCCTCTCACTGTTGTGGCCTCTCCCGTTGCGGAGCACAGGCTCCGGACGCGCAGGCTCAGCGGCCATGGCTCACGGGCCCAGCCGCTCCACGGCATGTGGGATCTTCCCGGACCGGGCACGAACCCGCGTCCCCTGCATCGGCAGGCGGACTCTCAACCACTGCGCCACCAGGGAAGCCCCGTGATCCACAATTTTTAAAGGTTATACTCCATTTATTGTCGTTACAAAATATTGGCTGCATTCATTCACTGGACTTCTTACATGTTATATATAAGAAGAATATTTTCATTGCCCTAAAGTGAAATATTTAAATACATGTAATAATTTAAATATTTAATAGTTTTAAATATGATAACTACCCAAATATGCTAAGTGCTGGAAAAAGTTATGCAACATTAGGTATAGCCGTAAAATATAATTTTCACCGAAAATTGACAAATATTTACAATTTGATAACATATAGTCCTACCCAAGGTTTGAGTGAAACACAATTTTTACAGCAATTTACTGATCCACCAATCCTGCATTTGTAAACTTATACTGAAAATTATAAAGAGATATGCAATGCTTTGGCTACAAAGACATTTATAACATTCTTGCTCATAATTTCAAAAATTGGGAAAAGCCTAAATATTCAGGTATATTATTTATAAAATTAATATTGGGGGTTTCTATCAACATTCTCTTTAGCCATTAAGAACAATATGATAGATGACTTTATTGATACTGGAAAACAATGTATTGCTCATTTCTTAAAAACAGGTTATAAGAAAGAACACAAAGTGAGTTTAAATTTTTATAACATGTAGTTATAAGATGTAGATATGTATGATGTAGTATAAGATACATAAGAGGTAGTTGTAAGACAGACATTAAAAGAGTAACATGTCATCTTTTGGTGGTGGATATTATAAGTGGTTTTAAAAATTTTTTTCTTTACTTATTTTTTAACTTTTTTATGATAATGAAGGTTACACTAGAAAAATAGCTAAAGTTCAGATTGAAAAGAGTCTTTAATGCCATATGAAAGAGTTAAATTTTTATCCAGGGGGTAACAGGAAAATATCCCAGGTTTTTAAAGCAGGGAAGCAAAACGGTCAGATGAATAGCTGGGAACATACCTTAACAGTTGGTATCAAAGTTTCTTTTATGTAAGAAATGTGCTGAAAAAGGATAAGTAAGCAAAGTAGAAGCAAAACCACTCTGCATAAGAAGTTATCAAGAATGTAAATGTGGGGGAGATCACAAAAGAGAGGAGGGATATTAAGAATAGAGGAGAAAGAGAGAGAAAAGAGGGGCTTCCCTGGTGGCGCAGTGGTTGAGAGTCCGCCTGCCGATGCAGGGGACATGGGTTCGTGCCCCGGTCCGGGAAGATCCCACATGCCGCGGAGCGGCTGGGCCCGGGAGCCATGGCCGCTAAGCCTGCGCATCCGGAGCCTGTGCTCCGCAACGGGAGAGGCCACAACAGTGAGAGGCCCGTGTACCGCAAAAAAAAAAAAAAAAAAAAAGAGAAAAGAAAGAGATAAAGACAGAAATATTAGAGTATATGGCAGAAAGCCAGGATTGTAGAAAATCATGCCCAGTGGGAAGTTTCCAGGGGTGGAGAGGCCAAAGCAATTTTAAGCACAGAAATACCAAATACTGCATTCTTAGTTGGTTGCAATGCTATGATACACACCTGCTCCATCACCTCATACCTTCAGCAGAGTCCAATAGTCCATACAGCATAGTATGGAGGTGTTTAAAAAATAAAGTGTTGGAGCCATAAAGGGCATGGGTCTGATTCATCGCTTCACTTTTTCCATTCCTCTGGCACCTTGGGCAAATTTCTTAACGAGCTGCAGTTTTTTGAGTTAACGTTTAATAACTGCTTTTTAAAAAACTGCTAGCAATTATTATTCATTAACTGCTAACCAAGTGCCAGGCAGTATTCTATGGGATTTTACAGGTATTTATTTATTTAATCCTCAGGATAACTCTATGAAGGTATAAACTATTCTATTTACAACCTTAATGTGCCTCAGGTGAAAAAACTAAGCCACACTGAAGTTAAATAGGTTCTTTGAGGTCACACAGCTTGAAAGTGAAGGAGTTGGAATTTAAAGCAAGTATGCTAGTTCCAGAGCATGCACTTTCATCCACCCATGTTATACTGCTCCCCAGAGGTTGGTTACAAGGTTGGGAGAACTAAACAAGATAAAGTACATTAACACCAAGCACGGTGACTGACACAGAGAGATGCTCAGCAAATTTTAATTATTTTTTTTCTTGAATTCACTCTGTGTTTATAAAACTTGTCCACAAAGTGGTCAAAAGAGATTCTATTAAATGAGTCTAAGCTTAGATACAATATTATCTTTTATATTTTCCTGACCAGGAAATAAAATAATTCTCTGAGACAAGGAAAAGAGATTAGATACCTCTTATGCTGAGCAAACTGTACTGTCTATTTCATTCTAGGATTTTATTTAAGATGGAGACCAAGCTCATTTGTCTGTAGCCTGTTGAGTTTTTAATTCATATGTTTATCAAAGTAGAGTAACATACCTTATTTGACTTGCTTCCCATAGCAAGATTAACAAGAAAGATATTCCTCATTTCTGTGAATGAGGAAACTGAGACTCAGAGAAGTACATGCCTTGTTCAAGACTATGTGTGTAATAAGACAAGGAGTTATATGAAAAGCTGGGATACCTGTTTCTAGTTCAAGGCTTATCTGTCAGGGTCAGCATGGTGTTTTACAATCTTCATGGTGAGCTATATATGTAGAGAGAGAGATGGCAAGAAAACACAATGTGCAACCAATTATTTTTGCTATAGATATGCAGTATATGTGTACCCAAAAAAATCAGGAAAATTTTCTAAAAATACCACATAATATATGTCAAAATCAAATATTTCTGGTTTATTTTTCTCCAGTTACATCACTGTCACTACTTCCATTCTTTAGAAATAATAATTAAGAAAGATAGCATTTAGAATTTCCCACAAGTAGTAATTTCCACAGATAAAAGAACTGAATCCTAAAGCAGAAAGAAAATCAGAACTATGGAAATAAAAAAAGAATTCAAAGGCCAAGACAATCCATTAAATTTAATGGATAGCAATTTTTTTCTTCTAACCTCTAATAATTCTTCTGAGCTGAAACCAGAATATATTTAAAATTCTTACTTAAATATAGTTAAAGACAGGTCCATAGCGAACAGAATTTCCATGTCTGCAGAGTCAAGAACTGACAAATAGTTTCTATTAGGCCCTATTTTAATTGGTACTTGAACTTTTTGCTTTAAGCTGACTTGGCTTCTATAATCTTTCCTGTCTTACCAACTGAAATGGCTAACTCCTTTAAAGCTTACTATATCTGCACATGCTTCTCATGTTTATATTTCAGGTTTTTTTGACATTTTCCTCCTGTTCTTGACTGAGGTATTGACTGTTACTTGTCACAAATGAATTAGCTTTGAAATTTCCATGTACTAAGATGTTTAGTTTCTTCAATCTTAAAGTCCACTTAATTTCATAAAACCCAGGCCAAGAAGACATACAGATGGCCAACAGGCACATGAAAAGATGCTCAGCATCGTTAATCATCAGAGACATGTAAATTAAAACCACAATTAGTCATCGCCTCACACCTATCAGAATGGCTATCATCAAAAAGAACACAAATAAGAAGTGTTGGCGAGGATGTGGAGAAAAGGAAACACTGGTACACTGTTGGTGGGAATGTAAATTGGTGCAGCCGCTGTGGCAAACAATACAGAGGTTTCTCAAAAAACTAAAAATAGAATTACCATATGACCCAGCAATCCCACTCCTGGGTACATATCCGAAAAAAAAGAGGAAAACGCTAATTCGAAAAGATACATGCACCCTAATGTTCATAGTAGCGTTACTTACAATTGCCAAGATACGGGAGCTACCTAAGTGTCCATCAACAGATGAAAGGATAAAGAAGATGTGGTAAATACACATACAATGGAATACTACTCAGCCACAAAAAGAACGAAATTTTGCCATTTGCAACAACATGGATGGACTTGGAGGATATTATGTTAAGCAAAATGAGTGAGACAGAGAAAGACAAATACTGTATGATATCACTTATACATGGAATCTAATGACTGCAACAAACCAGTGAATATAACAGAACAGAAACAGACTCACAGATATAGAGAACAATCTAGTGGTTACCAGTGGGAAGAGAGAAGACAGGAAGGGCAAGATAGGGGTAGGAGATTAAGAGGTACAAACTACTATGTACCAAATAAATAAACCACAGGGATATATTGCACAACACTGGGAATATAGCCAATATTTTATAACAACTATAAATGGAATATAACCTTTGAAAATTGTGAATCACTATGTGTATACCTGAAACTTATATACTACTCTATATCAACTGTACCTCAAAAAAAAACCAAGAACAAAAACTCAACCCACATATTCCACAACCTGACAGCCAACCAACAAACCAACCAAACTATAGAGTAGGATACTTACATATAAAATCATTTTATTATAGCAGATGCTGGTAGTTAGAGAATAGTCTTCTACTGGCTCTCAAAATTAAACATTCATTTTACCCAGGTTGCAATAAAAGTATGGTGAGTTTATTCCTTTCCCTTCTCAAGCATCTCCAGCTGGTGAATTGCTTAGATTTATGTCCTAGGAGCTATAGAGCAGCCGACCATTAACTACCTCCAGGGCTGTTAACCCCGGCCTCCTTGCTTCAGCTAGTCCACCTCTCTCTTCCCTGCTCAGTGCTGTCAGCCTGCTGCTTTCCATTCCTTTCTTGCAGCAGGCTGAATGACAGCCTCTGCTTTTCTTGCTGGGGAGGGATCTATCAATGCATCCATTTTCTCTTCCGACATATTTACACACTGTGTGTGCTCAGCTGATTGAGACTTTGCCAATAGTTCACAAGGCACTAGGCCCCCAACCTACAGTTGGGTACTGTGGTAAAATACCAAGCTCAGTAAGTGCAAAGCACAAGGTAGAACTGTTAAAAAGACTGGATACAACTGGTACACATGACATCAAGCCAGATGCCAGGGAAACTTTAGACTCCTTGGTTGTAACTTCATGAACCACCTGCTTCCCCAAAATTGGTCAGTTCAGCCAATTCACCTCAGCCTGGAAGAAAACCTATGGGCTATTGACTTTTTTCTTTTATGGGAGGAAAACGTTTAGCTGATTGGATGAATTAGTTAAAAATATACTCAATTTAGTTAAATAGCATGTTTTAAGTCATTTAAAAAGAATCATCACTGGAAAATACAGTTACATATGTGTACATATATACACACATACATATATGTATATATACATATGTATTTATATACTGATACTTATATATACTTTGTGAGAATCTTTGTTTTAAAAAAAGTTTAATTTTTCTGGTTTGGGAATTCTAATGTTCAAAAAATTACAATAAGGTTATAAAAACCTAGGCATTCTCTCTCTAAATGCAGGTTCAACAAAAATTAAACTTTGATATACTTTATCAAATGAACATTTTTTAAATGTTCAAAACAATAACAACACATCTCATTTAGTACTAAAGTAGAATCAGGTAACTTTTCCAAAATATGCCTTTTAATGCTTTATTTTATGTATTCGTATATATTTTCAATCAATAATTTAAAATAATAAAAATAACTAAAAAGAGTTACCAAGTAATTTTAGCCTATCAGGTAGAAGCACATTTGAGTGAGTTAAATAATCCAGTGAAACCTGTAGTGAGTCTCCTCCGTGAAGGGTATTTATTTTTCTTGAGTCCATTTTATATTCTGTACTCAATAACATTTGTAATACATGACTTCCCTGTGCAACAATAATTTAATGATACCTTATTCTCTGCTTGAAAAGCAAAAGAAATATTATCAGGCAGTATTACAATAAGCTAAACCAATTACCTCCTAAAATGATTTTAATGCAGGCAAAATACAAGAGTCATCATTTTAGCAGAGTGAGATTTATTAAGACCACAATTCAAAGCAGTAAACTAGACTTCTTTTATGCTACTTCACTTCCTATTGAGTTTCAATTAATGTTTGGCAAGTTTGTATTTAATACTGTAAAATTTTTAACTGTCATATCTTAGCAGATACAGTGTAAAGAAATGAATAATATCTTATAGGCCATTTGGTTGTAGCTGTCATCTATACACATTCAAATTCAAGGCATACACTGCCAATGCTACTGCTAAAAGTGACAGACCCACCAAATAGTTTAAAAAATTGCTCCCATGTCCGTAATTCAAAAGAGGTAAGAAAAAAGTTAAACAAAAACTAATATGAATCCCAGACCTTTTGATAAATCCTCACTCAATTTATTAATGTTACATGAAGTCTTGAGAATGTTATGCTAGACATTCTTCTAAGGAGATAAGTAGGTATTGTAAATCAAATACTCCTCCCCCTCTCCCCCCCAAGGATAAGAACAGGTCCTGTCCTTAAATTCTGTACACAAAGATTCACTGCAATAAAATGATTATTTTCTCTTGTCATTGCCTGGCTTATATAGTAGCATTAGGTGAATTATTTTATCTGAGGAATAAAAGGGAGTTAAAAGCATATATTTCTTCTTCAACCACTTTTATCTCTTCTCCTTCAGTGGAGTTAGCATCTTTTTGTTTCTTATTGTAATTGTGAGATTAAGTACTTCTTTTTCAGAAAAATCCCAAAGAACTAAAAAAAGATCTTTTTTAAAATAAACTAAAACAATATCTTTTTTAAATGACCTTTCTTTTCTACCCCTATGTTTATTTAACTATGCACTCCAAGTGCTACAGACAACATACAACATGATAGGTTGGTTGAAAAAGAAAAATGCATAAATATGCTACCACACAGAGTAAAGTATAATAAAATACTAAGAAATGCCTACAATTTAACATTTGCGGGAGACTCAATTTTTGGTTTTAAAGTTATAAGGCCTTTAATTTTCTTTTTGGCCTGCTGCATATTCTCTCTACAGTGCATGATTGCTATTTTCTGTATTTTCACAACTGTTATTGGGTAGCTTCAGACTGGCTAGAAATCATTGCTCTCGGGAAAAATAATGTTGTAGCACCAAACACAAAAGGGCAGATGCCAAGATATCACTCCCAGATGGAAGGTAACGTGGTGATCTAGAAGGAGATAATGTGAATTACACACCTTAGGAATTCCTTTCCCATCAACACAAGAGTTTATTTTCACTATGTACATTTTATGTACATTGTCTCATTTAATCACCACAAGAATTTCATAAAATACATACTGCTATTACCCACATTATGTGAGGAACCTGATAAATTGACTTATGTCTTGTACAAAGTCATATATCTGTAATTAGAAAGGCAGTCCTCTAAACTTTATTTTCCTCCTTTCTCCTCTTTACTGTATATGGTAAGCAAATTGGGACATGTACTATAGTACTTGGAAGCGGCAATATATAGTATCTGGAAGGGGGTAACTAAGACCGTAAGCTCTGGAGCTAGGCTTCCTGGGTTCATGTCCTGGCTCTGCTACTTAAGTGGCCAGCAAGTCCTTACCCTCACCTTCTCTTAGGCAAAAGAACAGGCTCTATCTCGGGTTGTGGCAAAGATTAGATGAAGTAGCATATGTAAAGTGCTTAGAACACTGCCTGGCGTATAGGACGTCCTCAGCAAACTAGGTGATTGCACACACATTCATTCCCCAATCATTTGTCAACCCTTAGCTATGTGTAAGGTACCTGCAGGTTGGCGAAATGAGCAACACTCTATGTTCTCAAAGGTATTACACTCTAACAAGGAGACTTGCACATCACTAACTAGAAGTCAATGATGGTCATAAATGTATTGCTAAGGGAATTTCAAGAACTGAAAACATATGAGTGTAGACAAGAGGAAGCTTAATGGATGAGGTGTGTTTAGACATAATTTGGATGGATGGGTGGATTTTGGAGAGGCAGAGCAAAGGTGGTGGGAAGTAATTTGTTGCCTTGGATAGATAAAACAGTGGGACAGTCTTAAAATCACTTCTGAGAAATGTAGGGTCTTTCTCTATTCTAGAGTCAGTACACTGACCATTCTCTGGACAAACACCCAGAGCGTCTTTCTAGTCACTAATGAAAATTCTCTCTTAAAGAAGAAAATTAAGGCCAAGCATTTCAATGTCCAAATCTTCCACAAATATCAAATTGTACATTTAATTTTTCATGAAGCAATAAAACTATGATTTCATTTTTTAATAAGGAATGCCTATTGGTGTTCTGAGAACAATCCCAAAGCGTGTGTGCGTGTGTGTGTGTGTGAGTGTGTGGGTGTGGGGGTGTGGGGGCTTCTCCACACACTACCAAGCAATTCTCAGACACCAGCAGGGTGTCCAAGAACTCAACTCCATAACCAGGGGTAGTAACAATCAGGTTCTACCAGTTAAGGGTTCAGTCCGATGAGAATGTTTCCCCAACCTTCAGATGCCAGTCAAAAGTGCTTCTGACTGACTGCCTATCAATTGGGGGTTCCAACGACCGCCTCCTTGGACTTTAGGTGCAAGGCACAAGTCCAGGTTCTTACCTGTACTTCTGACTGACTTATATATCAGAGGTTTATACAGTCCCTTCCTAGGGTTTGATTAATTTGCTAGAGAGGCTCACAGAACTCAGAGAAACAACTTACTTACTAGATTACTGGTTTATAATAAAAGGATATAACTTAGGAACAGCCAGAAAGAAGAGGTGCATAGAGCAAGGCATGGGGAAAGGGCATGGCACTGCTATGCTCTCTGAGTACATCACTCTCCCTAAATCTCCACCTGTTTACCAACCTAGAAATTCTCTGAACCCCGTCCTTTTGGGTTTTTATGGAAGCCTCATCACATAGGCATGGCTAATTAAATCACTGACCATTGGTGCCTGAATGCCATCTCCAGCTCTTCTTTCCTCCCCAAGGTCAGGGTGGGAATGAAAACTCCAACCCCTCAAGCAGGGTTGGCTCCAGGCAACAGCCCCTATCCTCAGCTGCTTTCCCAAAGTCATTAACATAACAAAAGGCACCTTTTCACTCTCAACATTTAGGAAATTCCAAGGTTTTGGGGGGGGGTCTCTGTGCCAGAAACAGCGACAAAGACCAAATACATATTTCTTATTGTAAGTCACAATATCACAAGGAAGAAGAAAACCAATAGCTACAATCTGAACTTGGCCCGTATGGAATTTTGTTAGAACCGGCTTAGTCTTACATAGAGAGAAAGAGCTTGAGTGTCATGGATCTTTACATTTTACCTCTAGAACGTCCTGTCGCCATCCCGCCTCCTGGCTCCATTTTTCACGTCAGCTTGGGTTTTAGTTCAGCCATCTAGAGAGGATAATGGATAGAATGCCTAATTTAATTTGTCCAAAACACATCATCCTCCCCACAAACCAGCTGCTCACTCACCCTCCTATTCTCACACCGGTCAGATTAAAAATTTAAGTGTCATCAACATTTTCCACTTGCTTGTCTCAAAGATCTGGGCCTTGAGATTAAAATTCCACAATGTCACTAAGATTGGTGGCTTCAACCCCTATTACTTTACCACTGGACTGTTGCAATTACTTTGCAATTGGTCTCCCTATTTCCTGTCCACTTCCCTTACAATTCGTCCTAAATGTTTTGCCAGGAAAAAAGAAGTCTAAAGAATAATGGTTTCTCTGCTGAAAAAATTTCTAAGTCTTCTGATTTTCCACAGAATAAGGTTTATACTCAGGCTGCCACTAAAAGCTTTCTTGCCCTGGACCCCAGTTTGCCTTGTCTCCCATTCTTACTCTCTTCTTGCTCTCTTTTGAAGACTTTGACTTAAGAACAGAATAACGTGACCATTCTTTTGAACAGGTTCCCTCTCTCAAATGCTGACTCCCTCTAAGATCTTCCTGTTGAAATTCTACACATGTTTGAGAACCAACCTCAATAACTAACTACATCTCTGAATCTCACCCATAGTTCCTCCTTTCTCTAAATTCCCATATCATTTTGTGTATACCTTTTGGTATATTCAGCACATTGTAAATCATGTTATAATCACATATGTAACATTTTCAATGAGGAGCCACTTACATTAAAAAGAAATCCACTCCAGAGCACCTAGCTTAGTGTCCTTAAAAAGCTCAATAAATGTATATCAGATAAATGAACAAATGAATGAACGAACCATGGAGAATGCAAGGATGAGGATAAGAAAGACAGAAACTTTTCAATTTGCAAAAACTAGATTTCCAAATAGTTTCACTTACTGAATACAGACTTGAACTCGGTCTTCTGATAATTACATATAAAGCCTTCTGCTCTGTCTAACAGGAGTGGAGCGTGTAGGCAGGATTTTATTAAAGCAGGGAAATCCAAGAATCAGCATTTTCAGAGAAGAGAATAGGTCTTTGGGTATTGTTGATATATAATGCAACATCATTAAACTTATCTACCAAGATCAAAATAATATTTCCATGTGGAAATGTTTCCAAGTTTATAATGTAACATAACTTGGTAGTAGATTGTGAAGGATACAAAGTTTTAACAAAACAGACATAAGGATCTTTTAAAATTTATATACAGCTTATAAAGACTCCTTCTTGCCTGTCTCTGGAGAGGTCCCTGTAATTGTGTCTAGCAGTTAGTTAAGACTTACTATTAGAGTTAAAAGACTGTGTGGACTCCAGTGCTTCCAGATTCTTCAGCTTATAAAATTTCAAAGTCACCCTTCAACTTGAACATGCTGTGTAAATTCGAAAGAAAAACCATACACGAATCATGCCGTTCTTGTACCAACACTCACGCTTTGTATGACCCAATGCCACACACTGGATTCTAAGGTTACCGAAGGGAAGGGATTATGATTTGGAATTAGATAACTTCATTCCATTTTAACTGTTGCGTGAGCTAAAAGCATCACTTGGAATTTAAATCAAAGCCAGTTTTAAATGAACTAAACCAACCTTGGATGAAAATTCTTCATTTTACTTCAACTCCCAAAGCTGATTATGCATGTATGCTGTTTGCAATGGTGAAATTCAATTGGCTCACACACTGAAAGCTGTGTTGTAAGTCAGTATTACAGCCACTTGTATTTCAGATGACAAGAGGCATTAGTTTGCTCTGATAAAGTAAATAAGCCGCACTGAAAAGATCACTAACACAAGCAATTTTTTGCTAACAAGATTTGGGGGTGACTTAGTTACTCGTTATACACTCATTGAATTAGGACTCAGACTTTGAAAGATAAAGGGAGCTGTGCTTTAAAGTAACAGGGCAAAGAAATCCCTGCCTTTTCCCAGATGACTCACCTACAATCATTGCCTACAAGGTCCTACATGACCTGGGCCCTGCCTTCCCATTAAACTTCATCTTGACCACTCTACTTCTTCGTCACCCTGCTCCAGGCGGAGTACCAAGCCCTTCTCCACTCAGAGCGTTCACACTGGGCTCTTCTCAAGGGCACATGCTTATCCTGGAGAAGTGCTCTGTGCAGTACGGTAGCCACTAGCTCATGTGCTACCAAACACTTAAAATGTGGCTAGTGTGAATTAAGCAGTGCTATGTTAAATACACACTGGATTTTGAAAATTTAGTATATAAAAAAAAGAATGACTTGGTTAATAATTTTTATTGGCCATGTGCTGAAGTGATAATATTTTAGGTATGTGGGTTAAATAAAATATATTATTAAAATTCATTTTACTTGTTTCTTTTCATAATGTGGCTACCAGAAAATTTGAAATTGTACCTGTGGTTTGCATCCGTGGCTTGAGTTATATTTCAGGTGGACCATACTGTTCTCTATATTAATTCACCTGTTATCACAGAGAGTTAAATTTGGCAGGAGGCATTTGTTTGTTTTCTCTATTTTATACATTGCTGTATCCAAACCACCTAGACACATGTGAAGCATGAAATAAATATCTGTGGAGTGAATGAATGCATTATACATGCAGTAATGAAGAGCTTGGGCTTTGGAATCAAGCTGCCTGGATTTCCACCCTAGTTCGGCTATTCATTAACTGTATGAACTGGGCCAAGGACTTATTCCTCACAGGGTGGTTGTTAAGACAAAATGAATTCTTACATCAGAAGTGTTTAAATCAGTGCCTGATATGTAGCAAGTATCAGCTTACTGATACTCTGGACAAATATTAGCTACGAATAAGTATTATTATTCCATTCTGTAGACAAGAACATGAGACACGATGATGATGCTAATCCTTTGTTTACTGAGATGGTAAATGGCAGAGCCATGATTTAACTCTTGAACTACAAGGCCCCAAGACACATTTTCTGTCTATTACACGTATGTAAGTCCATAGTTGATGTAAATAAGAACCTGAAGTGATTTTAAGTTGCTTCAATAATGTTAAAGGTAGATATATAATTCATATCTGGCCATTCTGAGTGATAGTAGACTTTGGACTCTATACTGAATGTTGTCTGTAAAATGTGATGTGATACCAATTATACTGCTAATATTTATTTAGTTTTATTAGCAGCAGGCACTCTTCTTACATATTACAGGTATTAAAATATTCAACCCTTACACCAACTCTGAATGTGAACACTGTTCATCGTCATCATTATTTTAAGGATGAGGAAATTGAGGTCCAGAGAGGTCAAGTACCTTGCCCAAGTCACAGAGCTAAGAAGTGAAGGAGGTGACCTCAGAGCCTGTGCTCTCCCCCTTTCTCTGTACCACACTCTCCTCTCACATGTACGCCTGTGGAACAGAAAAAGATGGGTGAGCATTCAGCCTTATAGCTGCTGTGACTAACAAAGATAGGCACTGGCTTCTGATATTTATCAGTAACAGTACATTTTCTAAGAAAAATAGTGTTTCCAATATAAACAGTGGAATAGACCATCGAAAAGTAAATTTCCCTTCCAAAAGTCATCTTTGTAATCCATATAAACACAGGCCATCAAAATCTCTGCTGTCCTGGGGATTCTTTCGCCTTAATTGGACTTAAAGCAAGAATAAATTATCCTGCATGTCATAGCACATCAAGTCTAATCAAGCTTAGTAAGTGACTATTTGCTTCTCTCTTCAGAAGCCCAGCATAATAGATCCTATGCTGATGACACTTAACAATATTTAAATAAAACCAGACTAAGTTTATGACTGAAGAAGTCATCGCCTTCCATTAGAATGAGAAAATAAATTTTCAGTAGTAGGATACTAACACATTTGAATGGCGCAATTCACTTTCTAGCAGGTCATGGCCAGTACCCACTACAGAGCAGCCCTGTTGAAAACAATTCTCTTAAAGAATCTACTTTGTCTTGATGACAAAGAGGTGTGTTCTTCCCTGGACAAGAAATGAAAAAAAAAAAAAAAATCTAAGCCCTCTAAATGTTTTTACATTTCAGTGATTCGGTTCTGTGACATTCCATCCTCTGTGAGGGGAAAAAAGGGAGAAAGGAAGAAGGAAAAGAAAAGATGATTATCAGTGAGCACTCTTGGGCAGAAGCAACCAAAACCTGGAAAACCCAGTAGCCCGGGGCAGCAAATGAGAGTCTGAAAGGCCAGGCTGGGTTTCAACCCTGTCACTCACTACCTCTGTGTATGTGAGCATCTCACAGGGCTTTTCCAAGCAACAATTTATAAAATGAGAGGGTTCAGTTAAGATCACAAGATCATTTTTCAGTCTGTACAAGATCTTTTTCAACCCGCACATATGTCAGAGAATGCCAGTGTCTAGAGTCTTATTAGAATGTGTGAGTCACAGGAAGGTGCTCCCTTCCACAAAACTTGGAGGGGAGGGACATCACGCTCCCTGGTAGATAAAGAAGTAAAATTCACACACTATGGCTGGGACCAGGCATTAGGGGGAATTAACTGGGAAAATGCATGTGACTCTGTGATCAAAGGGCTTGGAAACACTCGCAACTCAGGAGCCCAGAAACGCAACGTGGAGATGTCTAAGTATGAAGAGATCTAAACACGTGTGTTTACTAGTTTTGGAGAAGGATAATGTAAATGGAGGATGCACAGTCACCCTGGAAAACAGAAAAGGAAAGCCCCAATAGATGTATTTTTATGTATGATTTCCTTACCTATCCAGTTCTGAGTCTGAGAGTGTGCGTGAGAGGCATTCCCTCTGTGGGGATGGGAAAACCAGAGCTCCAGAGCTTGATGCACCTGAGTGTTCCAATGAGCTAATACTCACTTGCCTTGATCTGATTCTGCACTTCAGAGGCGGCCTTTGGCTCACAGGGAGGGAATGCACTGGGAAGACTGACATCGATATCCAATTTGCCTGTGGTGATACGTTTCTTGCTGGAAATAAATAAATCTGCATTCTGATGGGATTTCTATGAGAAATGGACCTCAGGGGATATATATATCAACTGGACCATTCAAATGTTCTAGTTTACCTAATAATTGTACTTCCCATTCTAAATTAATTGATTAATTGACATTGTAGTGGAAATATATCAATCTCACTGAGATTTATTAATGGGAATCTGTCCCTGGGAGATGAATCTTTTCTAAAGATTCTGACAAGATGAGGTTTAAAACCACATATCCCCAAGTATTCTGGACTTTGGATTCTCTCTTTTTTTCTTTTTTTAGATTGAACCATATAAAATTGCCAACTTTTATAGATTGTTTATTCCTACTGAAGTATAGTTGGTTTACAGTGTTCGATTAGTTTCAGGTATATAACATAGTGATTCGATATTTTTATAGATTATACTCCATTTAAAACACCGGCTATATTTCTTTCTCTGTACAATATATCCTTATAGTTTCTTTGTTTTACACCTAGTAGTTTGTTACTCTTAATCCTCCTTCCCCTATCTTGCCCCTACCCCCCACCCCTCTCCTGACTGATAACCACTAGTTTTTTCTCTGTATCTTTGAGTCTATTTCTGTTTTGTTATATTTATTCATTTGTTTTGAGATTCACTCTTTTCAAAATGTAAGTAACAAAAGTTTCAGTCTCTCTCCTGCTTGATTAGTACGGAATCCTGTCTTTTCACCTCTCTGAGTATTTCTCAGTTTCTTAGGAATATCTACAAGTCCTAAAACCCATCCTGGTTGTCATTTAACATCTCTGTCAACTGTCTTCCTCCCCACCAGCAGATTTCTTTGCCAGTTGCTTTTTGCACGTCCTAACCAGTGTTACCATACTTCGGTAGTTTTCCTATATAGTGTCACCACAGACCTGGCATAGGCTTGGAAACAAACCTAGTTTACTTCACTAAAGACGTGAGCTTATAAAAAAGAGTAACTACCAAAAAAAAAATTCTTAAAATTGGACAAAGGCATTGCTATTAGATGAAAGTATTGTTATAAATTGTTGAAGGTCTAGTCCCCAGTAAAGCAGGATGTGACCTGATTTGGAAATAGGGTTGTTGCAGATGTAGTTAGTTAAGTTAAAATGAAGTTACATACGAGTAGAGTGGGCCCCTAATCCAATATGATTGGTGTCCTTATACAAAGGGGAACTTTGGACAGAAAGGCACACACACAGGGAGAATGCCACCTGAAGACTGGGGTTTCTCAAGCCAGGGAACTATAAGAAGCTAGGGTAGAGGCCTGGAACAGATCTTCCCCTAGCACCTTCAGAGGGTGCATGGCCCTGTTGGCACCTTGACCTTGGACTTCTAGCTTACAGAACTGTGAGACAGTAAACTTCTCTTGTTTAAACCACTTAGTTTATGGTACTTTGTTACAGCAGCTCCTTAAAACTTCAGACTAGGCCCCTGCATGGGTCCTGCTTCATCTTAGGCCCCCGCCTGCTGCCACACTGCAGACCCAGATCACCTACAGATAAACATGTAACTCTCTGTGGAAGGGATGTTGGGCTCTCCTTACCTACCGCCTACCCGACAACCAACTTTCTTGTGTCCCCTCTGAAAGATTAAAAGAAAGTAAATATTCTTTCTCTACAGTTTGCATAAGGTCTGTTTCACAGTCAAGATCAAAATGAGTACTGCTGAGATGTAATTCTAATCACAATGAGAGAAGTTGTCTCAAACCTCACCATTATAGGATGTCTGGCTTTACCTTTGTATAATCAAAGAGGCCTATGAAGCATTTACCCAACATTTTTTAAAAAAAGTTTTCTTTCTAAGGTTGAATTCTGCTTATCACTTCAGAAAAGAGGTGTGAAATAGTAGCTTGTCTTCTTTCCAGTCACTTGGGCATCAGGGTATAAGGCACTCTGTACCCTCGTTTAGTTACTGTGAGACTGATAAACTTTCTGGGGACACAGCATGAATTCTTAGGTAAATGTCATCTCTAGATGTCCCCTGGCTAGTGCTGTGCAGTGAATGGTGTCCACACCCCACCCACATTCCCGTAACCCCTCCACACTCACTGTTCTCACACACGCTATGGTTTTTCTCAGCAAGCTCTGCTTGAGGGTTTTGTCTGGCCTCAGTGCTCTTGGCCCACTCTCAAGCCAGGCTGAATTTCCAGACAGTTAACAGCCCTTGGAGCAGCCCTCAACTGATACGAAACAGGAGACGGTGCATAAACGCCTGTTATGGTCAGTGTTATGGGTTGAATTGTGTCCCCTGCAAAAGATACGCTTAAGTCCTAACGCCCAGTACCTGTGAATGTGCCCTTATTTTGGAAATGAGGTCTTTGCAGCTGTAATCAGGTTAAAATTAAGTCACACTGGATTAGGGTGGGCTCTCATGCAACGTGACTAGTATCCTCATAAGAAGAAATTTTGGATACCAACAGACAAAGGCGGAAGATGGCCATGCAAAGACAGAGGCAGAGAATGGAGTAATGTTATCATGAGCCAAAGAATAGCTGAGGCTGCCAGAAACTGGAAAAGGCAAGGAAGAATCCTCCCCTAGAATCTTTGGACGGAATATGGCCCTGCCAACACCTTGATTGCAGCCTTATAGCTTCCAGAACTGTGAAATTTCAGTTGTTTTAAGCCATCCAGTTTGTGATGCTTTGTTACAACAGCCCTAGGAAACTAGTACAGTCAGTTTGGTTGGACTATAGTACCAGTTATTAGTCATACACTAATCTAGGTGTTGCTGTGAAGGTATTTTGTAGATGTGGTTAACTTTAAGCAAAGGAGATTTCGTTTAATAACAGGGGTGAATTCACCTAATTAGCTGAATGCCTTAAGAGCAAAAACTGAAGTTTCCGAGAGAGGAAGAGTTTCTGCATCAAAACTATACCATCTTATACTTCAAAACAAACAAATATACAAACAAACTCATAGAAAAAGAGATCACCACCCAGAGGCCATGGGGAGTGGGAGGGGAAATGGGATAAAGGCAGTCAAAAGGTACTACAAAATTCTAGTTATCAGGTAAATAAGTACTAGGGATGTAATGTACTACGTGATAAATATAATTAACACTGCTGTACGTTATATATAAAGGCTGTTAAGGGGGTAAATCCTAAAACTTCTCATCACAAACTTTTTTCTCTTTCTTTAATTTTGTAGATATAAAATATGAGGTGATGAATGTTCACTAAACTTATTGTGATAATCATTCCATAATGTATATAAGTCAAGTCATTTTGCTGTACACCTTAAACTTACACAGTGCTGTATGTTAATTATATCTCAATAAAACTGGAAGCAAAAAATAAAAAACTACACCATCAACTCTTGCCTGAGTTGCCAGCCTGTCAGCCTACCCTGTTTCCAACCCCACCCACTGCATGAGCCAATTCCTTAAAATAAATCATATATGTGTGTGTGTATATACACACGTACATATATATAATATTTATATATATATATACACACATACAGTATATGTAGATGGTATTCTCACCCTTTTGTGATCCTGCCCCCTTGAGTGTAAGCAGGATCTGACACTTGTAACTAATAGAGGTGATGGGATATATGTCATTGCATACATATTATATGTATATACTATATATACATATAATTATATTACATAAGATTACAGTCTTATTGAGAGAGTCTCTCTCTTGCTTGCTTTGAGGAAGCAAATGGCTGTGATGGGAAAGCCCACCTAGCCAGGAACTGAGAGCAACCTCTGACGGACGGCCAATGAGAAACTGAGGCCCTCAGTTTGCCAATCTACAAGGAACTGAGTGTTGCCAACAACCATGTCAGCTCTGAAGTGGAGACTTCCCCGTTGACCCTCACATGAATAAGACTGCAGCCCCACGTGACACTTTGTAGCCTTTGAGACCCAGAAGCATATTACTTAGAAATTTCAAAAAATTACTGTGACATACTAAATGAAAACAAAAAAAGAAACTCGAACTTGGTCCATCAGACTCCTAGTTCAAGGCCCTTTTTGTTCTATCCCTCCGATGCTCACAAGAACACAAATGCTCTGGTGCCAAGGAAAGGCTCTAATATCCTTCATACAGGAGTGAGCACGTAGGTGTGAGTGTAGGGGTGTGTGTGTGTGTGTGTCTTTTGTTATTTGTAAGAATTTGATTTATATATCAGCACCTCCATTCATGCACACAAACCCCTATTTCCAGTTCAGAGCAACTTGACAGTAACGAGCATTAAAGGTAGTCAATTCATATGAGGAAACAGACGGTGATTCAACTATTAGCACTCGGGAAAATTTGCCCTCTTGGCCTCCCGCTTCCTGACTGACATTGATTCAATTGGAAAACTGCAGAGATATGGCTGTTTCACCGCTATTTAAAGTAATTAGAATTAGTGAGAGAATGTCTTATTGTGATACCTATTGCTAGTTTTCACAATTATCATGAACTTCTGGGAAGGGATGAAGGGGAAACCCATATTGACCTCCAGCAGGCCAGAATAGATGGATGTGCTCACATTGTTTGTGCCTTGTACCAGGTATGAAATTATCTTCTTTTTGCTTGCTTTTATTCTATGAATTTTCTAAAATTAATATGTGTTACTTGATTAGTTTTAAAGTTATTTAAAGGCAGCTTTAAAACAATGTGGATAGACTGTACAACAACTATACTTCAACTAAAACACAAACAAACAAACCAATGTGGATAGAAGGACCCCAAGTTTGATTTGGTATCTATATGTACCATGTATAAATCAGTTTAGTTGTCTTCGGTTGGTGAGATGATTTTTTGCTTACATGTATTTTAAAATTTATTATCAGAATAATGCCAATACTTAAAATTTTAAGAGTGTCCTCATACTTGGAAATATTAGGAATCACAGTGTAGGTTCCGGTCACTCAAAGTATACATCACAGACCAGCGGTGTCGACATCACCTGGGCAGTGCAGAAACTCGGGCTCCACCCCAGGTCACTCATTCAGTATCTGCCTTTCCGTAAGATCTCAGGGGATTTGTATGAACATTAAAGTTTCACAGGTACTTGTGTGGTTGACAATTCACTACCCAGAGATTTTTTTTCATCCATATTATCAAGACTTTTTAGTACCTCTCTTAAGTATTCTGAATGGCAATAATTTATGCTATAACTAGAAGTGACTGAAGTCCAATGACAGACATTTGGTTACTCCAGGGAATTTTGAATAGGATTTATTCTCTGTGACGTTTTGATTAAAAATACATATACATTAGAAGAACATAAATAACTTATTTGGAGGATAGAGTAGACAGAGGGAAGTCTGAGACAGGTGTGAGGAAGAAGAAACTTGGGCTACAATTAACCCTCAGTGGTAGTGGAAAAAGGAAGTACTCAGAGATAGAAAAGTTATGATGGGGGTTAAGGATAGATATGTTTTTCTTAGTCAATTTTGTTCATCACTAATTATCTGATTATGAAATGATTTATTCATAACTTACATCTATATGCAGCTTTTGATTTTATAAAGAATTTTACAAATATCTAATTTTATCTTTACCACCACCCAGTATGATAAGGATTTTAATTAAAAGCACTATGATTCAGAGAAGTTAACGTCTGGCTAAATCTTGGAGAGCTAATCAGTGACGAGACTATGGGTCAAAGCTTCCTTTTGCACTAATAGCCAAGATGAAGCCAGGAAGAACCATTCTTATGACTTCCCTCCTCGCAGGGTCTCCATCTCTGGTTCCAATCCCATTCACCTACCCATGTGTCCATCTCACCTCCCTAAGCCTGGGACTGTGTGGGGCTCCAGGCAGAAAACAGAAACATAACACGCGTCCTCACCGACAAGGAGCTCACAATCTAGACAGACTCTTCATTCCAAATTTTGTATTTATTTAGTTCAATATGTCATGTTATCACTCTTATGAACACGACATACCCCACACAGGGTGAGGGCTCATTTCTGGGAATCACTTTTCCTTAACCTCTGCTCAATAACTTATTCTGTGATGGGCCCAGGGACTTGCTCTGTATATAAGCCAGCATGTTTATATTAAACTAAGTGAGTCTGTTTTCATCAGAACACTTTTTCCCTTTTCATTGTGATATCAACACTTATCCACAGAAAGCAGGAATAATATTTCCCAGACTAACAACCCCAGGCCATTTCACTGTTTCAAATGGAAATCCCTCCTGATTATGTGCCTTGTCTCTGTTCAGAAGGGCTGCACCCCAGAGAGCAAGAGAATGGCATTAGCCTGCCAGCGCTGCTGTTACCAGTGAGAAATGACTGCTCAGTATTGCCACCAAAGGAGCAGGTTTTACTGCTATGCCTACTTGCTACTTGGTTGCTGGACTCATTAAGATCACTAAAAGGTTTTAGTTAAAAAACAACAACAACAAAAACAGTGCCTTTAATAATGAATGCTTTAATGAAAATAACAGTTTTGGTTTTCATAAATGCTAATTAGAAAATATTATTAAAATCTTGCCTTAGAACTAAGCACTCTACACACACACAAGTTTTTCCAACATCATCTGCATACATTTACTCATCCTGGTTGGTGGCTCCAGATAAGAGCCTATATGTAGCAAAGCAGTGTGGTTAGAATGTGGAGTCTGGAACTGTATTTCCTGACTCTGAATTGAGATTCTGCCAAGTGTTAGCTGTGTGCTCTCAGGCAAGTTACTTCACCTCACTGCGATTCAGCTCACTCATCTGTAAAATGGGAATAATGATAGGATCTCAAAGTGTTGCCATGAAGACTAAATGAGATCATAGATCACTGGGGCTCAGGACAGTGCCTAGCATATATTACACTTAGTGCCATATATGCATTAGCTATTGTTAAGTTGTGCCTTTTCTGGAACTGGAATCCAAGCATCTTCTCTCAGTAGGAGGAAAAGATTTTCCTACTATCATGTGACAGTACACATCTTTACTCCTACAGAAAAGGATGACACAGTAGAAATAGTACTGAACAAGGAATTAGGAGATATGTGTTGGCAGTACTGATACCCTTCATTAGCCTGGGGATCTTGGGTAATTTTCTTAACCTTTCTGAGACACAGTTCCTCGTACGGAAAAATAAAAGAGGTTAGAGTAGGTAATCTCACAATTCCCTTTCAGCTCTCAGTTTCAATGATTTTGATTTTTTGTTTAGGGTTCTATTCAGTATGAGAGAGGGAGGGTTAGTATGACTGCTAATAGCTAATAACTGCATGTGTAATATAATAATTTATATCTGAAGCTGAAAGAAAAACCACTTTAAACTGACTTAGCTAACAGCTAAGAGCTATTCTTTACCAAAGTCTATTCTGATTATCTGGCACTTAGATCACCGGGCAGAGTCCGCTTGATTCGAGCTAACTGGATCTCTTATAAAACTCACTCCAGGGAATGGATATCTATGTTGTGAACCACACTTCTAGGAAAATGTCTAAAATAACTCTAGGAATCTGACCCTGGAATGCCAGGCCAGAAATGTAACAATTTCACAGCTCTGGGGTCCAGTTGCAGGCCAGAGCAGTCCATCTATGGGATACTGAATCATGGCCAACATCACATTCTCCTGCTGGAGACAGGGGACTGGAACTGAGACAACTGGCTGCTCGGGAGTCTTTGAAGACCCACTGAGCCCCGACATGGTGTATTCAGCACACGTTTTAGTTTGTGGGACAATGGGTTGTGTACGTAAATCTAATAAAATCACTCCTGACTTTTATCAGGGCAGAAAGTCTTAAAAATCTGCCACCCATGAGTTACAATAGTAATGGAAGGTAAAGTCATAACCAAGCTAAATACGAAATATAAGAGGTCATATTTGTGATGTTGATATGGTTCCTGGCCCTCCTGGTGCATTCTTCCAGGGATACCAGTTCATCTGAAACTCCTTGTGATATTTGCATGGGAGATAGCCTATTAACATTTGAGGAAAGACTATCATGGTTTATAATTCACAGACCACCCTCCCTCCAACCCACATAACCCCGTATAAAACAGTGGGAAAATAACAGGTCCTTACTGAGATGTGATGCTAAGTGACCAGCACTGCAAAATTACACACTGAACATTCGGGTGTTCTTGAACCAGGCCTAACTATGAATGCTAAATTCTGTCATTTAATTACTTTAACAGGGTAGATTTTGCTAATGGTAAGAAAAAAAAATTATGATAAGAGTTGGGAAAAGTTCTCAGATCAGCACTGCCCAATAGAATTTTCTGCAAAGATGGCAAGATTCTAGACCTGTGCGCTGTCCAATACTGTAGCCACTATGGCTATTAAACACTTGAGATATGACCAGGATGACTGAGAAACTAAATTTTAAATTTTATTTAATTTTAATTAATTTAAATAATGTGACTAGTGGTTACCATTTTGGACAGTGCAGCTACAGATCCTACAAGTTAGGAACCTTGAATTGTTATCATTTAGTAAATACCTCTAACCAAAGCCCTCTACCATTATTTCCACTGACTTTTCTCAAAACCACGTGAGAAAGAAACTTACATTCTAATATCAAATTTGGTATTGAGCGGTCTGGTGTAAATCTAGCTCCAAGGAAAGTTATAAGGTAGATGATGTCTATTGTAGTTCTGTGGCTTTTCTTACCATCAATCTTCTCCTTTGATACCATTTACCTTTTTCTAACCATTAAGCACTATCTCCAGTCACATTCCCTCTATATTTTGCTCTACTGATTATAAACTGTTCATTTATAATGTCCCTTAGAGGAATTCTCATTGCAATGTATGACTACTGAAGACCAACTATGTCTTTGAATCCCAAAGTCAATGCTTTTCATAGTATGATCTGAGAACCTCCAGCACGAGAGCCATCTGGGAACTGGGGGAATTGCACGTTGAAAGTTAGGATTCCCGGGCCCCACCCCAGACTCTCTGATTCCAAAATCTCAGGGAAAAGGAAAAAAGAGTCTTCTAGGGACCAGCAGAATGGGTAAAAGCACAGACCCTGGAACCAGGCTCCCTTCATCTGAATTCTAGTTCCAGGCTTTTTACTAAGTGTTAAACTTTGAACGACTGACAAAACCTCTTTGTAGTTCCATATTCTTTCCTGTGAAATGGCATAACCATAATATTTATTTAGAGTTGTTCTGAGGAAAAAAATCAGTTGATATATGTGAGGTGCTTAAAAGAATGCCTGGTGCATATTAAGTACTACATTAACTATCATTCCTATTATTTTTAGCAAGCAACCTGAATGAGTCTTACATACACTGAAGTTTGAGAATTCCAGTCCAAGGAAAAGAGTGAAAACAGTAGAAATATAGGGAGCCCAGATTGCATAGTAGTTGTTCCTATCTTGTGTCTCTGAGTTTTCAGCTGTAAAATAAGATGGTGATATTTGCTCAGAGTTCAATGGATACAGAAAACAAATGTGAAAGCCTTTTACAGTTGACGTAAAGCTGCAGTATGGTTTACACATGAGAATACCAGACTGGGGTTTTAAATGAAATGAGATGCTTAGGGACTATCAAATAGAGTATCATATTGGGGAACTGCAAGAAGGAAGAATCAAAACCCCACATACAGGAGGGAGGTGTGGTATCCCCACGTGAGTGCAATCGACAAATAGTTGTGCTTGTAACATCCAAAGACTTTCAGTGGAACCATCACGCAGGCCCAGTTATACAGACTTCCATTTCACAAGTCACATACACCTCGCAACTGGGACGGGCCTTTCCCCTTGTCAGCAAGCTGGAAGGAAAGCTTTGCTGATCAACATCCTACCAGCTAAAAGAACAGATCTTGCCATCAATTTATTCTGGAAGTGAGAAGCTCCTTGCCGCTAGGAGAGATTGTAAAATGGAGTCATTTTACTCCTGACATCTTCAGAGTCAGTTACTCATTTGGGGGCAACTCGAGAGCCACGTTGTGTGTCTTTGGCAAGAAAACATTTTCTACAAGCTACCAGCTAACACCTCACAGAGGAGTTTTAGTTAAGGTCCATGTGAGACCAGAAACCCCAGTAAATTGACACTTTCTAGAGAACACAGAACATCTCAAGGCTGAAACCGGCAGACTTTTAAAAAGTTTCAGTATTATAAATCACTACTGTTTTAAGTGAATGACTGAATTATGAAAGTAGCATATGGCGCATGTTGACATTTTCTAACCTCTCATTTTCTGAAATAGATACAGAAACTAGATCGTCTCTCATTTTACTTAGCACTGTACTCTAACTCTGATAGGACATACATTTTTAAAAGTCTTACATGTCTATCATATAAGTATTTTTCTATGAAATAGGTTTATGCTTTAGAGCTTACTTCAGAAGAGCAAAGGTTAATCTAATTCCCCAATTTATTTATCTGTTTCCAGAGGCCAATTCAGTTCAGGCTTCCCTTGAGCATGGATGATCTGGCTGCTGTAAAAAGGGCTTTGGCGGCTTCCCTGGTGGCGCAGTGGTTGAGAGTCCGCCTGCTGATGCAGGGGACATGGGTTCGTGCCCCGGTCCGGGAAGATCCCACATGCCGCGGAGCGGCTGGGCCCGGGAGCCATGGCCGCTGAGCCTGCGCGTCCAGAGCCTGTGCTCCGCAACGGGAGAGGCCACAACAGTGAGAGGCCCGCGTACCGCAAAAAAACAAAAAAAAAAGGGCTTTGGGAACCAGGGGTACCCCTGGTACAAAGGAGCCCTGAGAGGCCGGGTCAGGTCTGAAGGTGAGCCAAGTTGAGCCTCTGACACCTTGGAGAGGTTGTTATCTAAGCTTCATCACAGAGTATTCTATTTGCCAGAAAGAAGTGTCAGAAGTTTTTTCAACAGCCCTCATCCTCCTGAGAGCCTATGAATGGAAAATCCACCAGATTCTGACTAGAGTGAATAGGGTCACTGGGGCACTCAGCTCCTGGGGCTGGTACATGACTGCACAGGCTTTAGGGCATGGAGAACCTGCCACTGAACATATGGCTATTTAACTCCTCTTCTTCATACCTGGTTGATATTGTCTTAAATTTTTTTTTTCAATTTGCAGTTAACTTCCATTGTTTGAGCACTGAAATAAATGAACGCAATTATACAAGCTATTGAGATAAAATCCTTTATTTAACCCTCCTTCCTCTACCCCTATCATATTTTCAAACTAACTTGTTCTCCACTGCTCCAGGAAAAGAAATACCCGCACCAAAACTGAAGAGAAATAAAAAATGTTAATTCTTGGCTCCTGAGCTTCTATCGGCTCAGTCTAAACGTGAGGGTCATTGAAGAAAATTTCAGAGGTAAATCACTATACACCACTGTTTTGCATTACCGGCTACCTTTAGGACCTAAGCCCTCATGTAAGTTTTGACTCTTAAAGTGGTTCTTCACCTTGTGGGAACTCATAGACACCTTTGAGACTCTAATGAAAGCAATGGACTCAATCAAAGGTAAAAATATCTTGTATGTACAAACACCAAATTTTGGACACATTTTCAGAAGGTTCTTGAACACCATGAAGTCCATCCACCCAGAACAAACATAATTTAAACCAAAACACAAAATTACAATATAGCCTAAAAGGAAAAGACTTTGGAATCTGACACCCTAAATTTGCACCTTAGTTCTGTTACTACCTATGTGAAGTAGTTTATCTAGACTTCAATTCTCTCATCAGTAAAATGAAGATAATAAAAGCACCTATTTCTTAGAATGTTTGTGAGGATGAGATGATGCAATGCATGGAAAAACACTTAGCACAGGCCTGGCACATAGAGAGCATTCAATTAAATTTGGTTCTATTTCGATATCCATCATTTGAAAACAAATATGGATGGGATTCAACAAAACTAAGCATTAGCCTAGATGTTGGCATTCTCCTCTCCTTTTATCACAGAAGTTGTCCTAGAGGAAAAACAAAGTGAATATGAAGGAAAAAAACAGACAAAGATGGAGAGAAGTGCTTGAAAATTGGGCAGATGTGTCCGAGGAACAAGGTACCACAGGGGGGGAATAAGATGGGGAGGGCTTTTAAGCTGTATTTTTAAAATTTATTTATTTATTTTAATTCTTTTTTTTAAATTAAATGATTCTTTAAATTTTACAGCGCTTTACAATTTTCAAAAATTTCACATATATTATTTTATATAATCCCATAATAACCCCCCTTTTTCCCCCTTACCCCTATATTGCTTCTCCTCCCTTCCCTTGCCCCACTGGTAACCATTAGTTTGTGTTCTCTATATCTATGCATCTGTAAAGCTCTTTTTTTAAAAATTATACTGGCCACATGATAACTCATGGGACAGAAAAACAGCACTGCCTACCCAGGGTCACTGGATCAGCAGATGACACCCAGGCTGCACAGGAGACTCACAAAGGCTAAGATGGATAACAAAAGGGCTGGTGATTATAGCAAACCCCACAGCATCACCAAACCCATCCCCAGCATTAACCTATTACAACCAAGCATTAAAGATCATCTGGTGAGGAGAGAGCAAAGGATGGCCAAGCCCAGTGTGTAGAATAGTGGGCTCTCTGCCCCAGATCATCATCCCGCCACCCACCTTCAGCCCTCAGGAGCAGCACAAGCTAGAACCTGAGCCTTCCTGTTTACAAAACCAGCCAGAGAGAAACAAGCTCAAAGGCAAAAATAACTAGACATCCGAGGAGCGTTAATAACCGCTACAAAACAAAGACAACAAACCCAAATGCAAATACTGGGTTTACCAGTTCTTATCATTTATTTACTTACTATCTTTTTTTTTTTTTTTTTTTGCTGTACGCGGGCCTCTCACTGTTGTGGCCTCTCCCCTTGCAGAGCACAGGCTCCGGACGCGCAGGCTCAGCGGCCATGGCTCACGGGCCCAGCCGCTCTGCGGCACGTGGGATCTTCCCGGACCGGAGCACGAACCCGCGTCCCCTGCATCGGCAGGCGGACTCTCAACCACTGCGCCACCAGGGAAGCCCTACTTACTATCTTATTTGTTACTCAAAATAAAACTAATAAAACTAATTTTCAACAAATTAAGAGACAATAAGTTGGAATATGAAGCAGAACAAGCACTTCTAAACAAGAACCAGGCAGGCATACTTGGTGTGAAAAATATGTGAATTTAAATAAATTATGAATGCAATGGATAAATAACTAAAAGGATCCAGGAGAAGAATGAAATAGGGCACTGGAAACTAGCCTACAATATTTTCCCAAAAAGCAATTGGAAAGAAGAAAGGGAAAGGGTCAAGATATATGGAATCAGCAATAGAAATATCAATATATATATAAAAGAAGTCCCATTTGGAGAGAAAATATGTATGTAGGCACAGACGAGGAGCTAGTTCAAGAAATGATGTCCAAGAATTTCCCTAACTGAAAGAGGATGGAAAACTTCAGAGTGATAAAGCATGGAGAATAAGAAAGCCAAGCCTAGAAACATTACGGTAAAATGCATGGATATTAAAGACAAAGAGAAAAAATTTGAAAGTTTCTAGAGAGAAGAGTGGACCACCGGAAAAAGTCAGACTTGATAAAAGTACACCTGAGTGTAGAAAAGAATAGAATAACATTTTCAAAAGGTTTAAGGAAATAGCTTCCTGATTTTAAATAACAATCAAAATGTAGCAATATGCTGCCATATATGGTCATTAAGAGACATATTTACAAGTAGATCTTTGAAGAGGAACTTGGAAAACTCATATTAAAATTTATATGGAAGAATAAAGGTCCATAAATAGCTAAGTCAGATTTGAAAGAGAAAATAAAGGGTGCATAAAAGGGTGGGAGGGGAGGGACTTTCTCTAACAGATATGAAGACAGGACCAAAACTATAGTGATAAAAAATTTGATACTGTATTAACTCTGGAACAGAAAAGCAAACAAATGGACTGGAATAGAAAATGGAAGGAAAATATAGCACTACAAAGCAATGGGGAAAAGGACTGTTTATAAATGGTATTCGGAAAACAGGTTCACTATATGAAGAAAAGTAAAGCTAAACTTTCATGTTACCATAGCATAGATAGCAGACAGATTTAAAATGTATGTGTTAAAATTAAAAAGATTTTTAAAAATGTAGAAAAATTTTTTGTGACCTAGGCATAGAAAAAAAACTTCTTAAATAAAACCCCAAACATACAAACTATTAGGCAATAAATAAATAAAAATTAAAAGTGGATTTTACTACATTAAAATTAAACATTTCTTAAATAAGTAAAAAATTAAAAAAACATTTCTATCTAATGAAAAACAACATAGACAAAGTCAACAGACAGATTGCATACTAAGAAAAATATTTATAAATTGACAAGAAAAAGACAGGAATCTCAATAGAAAAAAATGAGCAAAATAGATGAATAAGCAATTTACAGAAAGAGAAGATGCAATGGCTAACAAGAACATACATGAACGAATGTTCAATGCTACTATTAATCAGATAAAGGCAAAATTAGACAATAATGAGATATCACTTCACATCAGTCAGAAAGGCAAAAATAAGAAAAGCATTTAATAATGAATGTTGACAAAGATAAGAAAAAAGAGAAACTCTCATATACTGCTGTTAAGAATACTATAAATTGGTATAGATATTTCTGAAAGAAAATTGTTATTATATATACTGGGATAAATTATCCATTTGCCTTATAACCCATGGGCTCCAATCCTAGATATATATAACCAGAGAAGTTCTCACACAGCTTCCTAAGGAAACATGTATAACAATGTTCACTGCAGCACTGTTAGTGATGGCAGGAAGCTAGAAACAACCTGGGTTGTTGCTAACCAAGGATGCGTAAAATATAAACCATGCAGATAATGGAAAAACCATCTATAATGAAAAAAAAAAAAAGAAAGTGAATGTACATACCATAGAGTGGTGAGATTTCAAATGTGTTAAAGTATGAAAAGTAGAACACAGAGAAGCTTAACAGCAAAATATCCTATATATAATTTTAAAAATACCCTCCCACAAAACAATACTACAGGGATATGTGCATATTTAAGACCTGTATCACAGATAGGATGATGCCCATGAGCATGAGGGGAATGGGAAAGGGTACTGGGAAGAAGGAAAAAAAATACAGTAGACAAGTTTGAAGCCTTGAATTGACTGGAATGAATGATGACAATGTGCAAAGATCTGAGGAGTAAGAAACTCAACTCTGCACCGGAGATCTACTTAAAAATACAAACAAACTCATATATCTTTAAGGCTTAAAGCAAATTAGCAAATAAGAACAGGAGAACTAAATAGAAAATATTAAAGAAACCAAAACAAAATTTGTAACTGGGCTAGATTTAAATATCTTAATGTGGAAGAAAATGTTAAGAAATATTTTCTTCAAATCTCCCATACTACAATATAGTGTTCTATTTTAGGGATATTTTTCTTGAATATAGTTCGCTTATTCTTCCTTATTTTCAAAGGATCACAAATTTGATGTGAAATTAAAATCACAAGTTAAAAGATAATAGAACCAGTCATACCTAAAAAGATAAAACTTCACAAAGTATTGAGAAGTCACCTAATATTTAGTGATGATGATATAAATAATAACATCATCAATATCTTGAATTAATATACCCTCTTATTTCCTAGGTGCTCAAAGAACTGTGACTAGCTCACAAAATATTTGACACAAATATTATACTGTCATCATTTTTCATAAGTTATTACATCAATTCCATGAACTGAGACCTGGTAGTGCCTGATCTTCTCCGACAGCATCAGGATTTGTGGTCACATTCTTATCATGAAGAGTAAGACTGGGCTGGTAGAACTAGCCTAAGGTGGTTATGCTGATAACGAAAAGGAGCCATACAAGAGACATGGAGACTGAAAAGAAATGACTAAAACAATCAGGGTGGAAAGAGTTTCAGAAATTGGATAAAGCACTATTGGAATCTCTATATTCACGTGATAGATATTTCTGTTGCCTCCATACGCCACCTATACACTGATCACCTACTTTATTTTTAAATTTATTTATTTTTGGCTGTGTTGAGTCTTCATTGCTGCGTGCAGGCTTTCTCTAGTTGCAGTGAGCGGGGGCTACTCTTCGTTGCGGTGCATGGGCTTCTCATTGCAGTGGCTTCTCTTTGTTGCAGAGCATGCACTCTAGGCACGTGGACTTCAGTAGTTGTGGCACGCAGGCTCAGTAGTTGTGGCTCGCAGGCTCTAGAGCACAAGCTCAGTAGTTGTGGCACACGGGCTTAGCTGCTCCACGGCATGTGGGATCTTCCCGGACCAGGGCTCTTACCTGTGTCCCCTGCATTGGCAGGCGGATTCTTAACCACTGCACCACCAGGGAAGTCCCCTGATCACCTACTTTAAGTGTTCTTGTATCTGTTATTACCACGATATCTAATTTCTATGATACGAAATCCCTATCCTTTTCTAGAGCCAAGCCTAATCATTTGGTAAACTCAATTCTACTCTCTCCTTGTACGTGACTAGTGTGAACTAACATGAAATACTGATATTTGACTGATCCCCTCCAGAGACCCTCTTTATTCCATTAATCCTCCATACTAAGAAACACATCATTCTGAAATAAATTCTTCCTACTGCTTGAAATTAGTTCTATATTGTGATTTCAGTGCCTTGAGCATGTCAATCATTGTTACAATTCCATATAGGCAACTGAAAACTGAACATTGTTACATAACTTGCTGAATCATGTTGGCCATGTTATAAGCAACCATCAAAATTTTATGGATGCAAAGATTCAAAAGACTATTTTTCTTCTAAAAGGAAATGCCTCCTGGTCAAACTCAAAATAAATACGTTGGGCATTGACCAAGCATTTCATCATAATACAAAATATTCTATGAAAGAAGCAAAATTTCAATGCAATAATTACCCAGAACTCTGTGATTCTGTGTCTACTCATGTCAGCTGAGAATTAAGAGAGGAAATCTCAGTAGTTTAATGACAGGGCTACAAATTACATATGGTTCAGATGCTAAGGTCCAGCAGGAGAAAGCCTCAGAGTTTATAGAATAGTTTATACTGTTGAGTGTTACTTCTCCATTAGATAAAAACATACAAGATCTTTGAAACCGTGAACGAAGAAAGAGAATCCTTCATACTCAGTAGAATACTGAAAAATCCTTCCCCTAGGGAAAATAATAAAGTAACCTTATGATGCTATTATTAACAAATGTAACCTTTATACTCTCAGGCAATTTATCTAGTTCTGGCAAATAGATACCATCATCAGTGTATTCTCTGCTGCCTCATGATTTCTGCTTAGTAATAAAGTATATGGTGTTCTCATAAACCATAGATGTTTATGTAGAAGTTTATTACTTTCCTTCATGTAAAGCTTAAGTGTATTTGCTAAATTTCTTCTCCTTCCCCCCTTTCATTTTCCTAATTAACAATTTTCAGCATCCCCAGGCTGGGTTGCATCTGCTTTGTAGCTGAAAGATCAAATACTTAATTTGAACTGTATAAATCAGTAAGGAAATAGAGTACCAAAGAAAGTACTCAGCGCCCTCTTGCAACTTCTTGACAGAGATGTTTACTTTACAACAGAAATATCCTTCAGGAGTCTGTAATTGGTGGGGGGAGAGGGAGGAAAAAGAAGGAGGAGGGAAGAGAGGGACTAGGAGACACTGATATAATTGGGTCTTTACTCGTCTCAGATATTTAATCTGACAATTTATTAACCACCATTTTGTTGATATACCTAGTCCTTAAAAATCACTGTCCCTTTTATTTTATAACTTTGCTTAATTAGAGCCACCCCTTTATTTGGAAGCTTCTGGGCTCAGTTGCAGAAGTGTCACACACCGGGAAAATCAAATGCAGGGTGTGGCTCACTTCAAGAGCTGATGCGTAAAATATCCAAATTTATAAAGAGGATGACTTTTTTATTGAGATATAATTCACCTGTATAATAGTCACCCCTTTAAAATGTAAAGTTCAGCAATGTTTAGTCTATTCACAAAGCGTGCGACTCTCACCCTTAATTCCAGAACGCTTTAACCCCTCCTGAAGAAACTCTATATACCCTTTAGCACTTACTCCCCATTCCCCCCTCCTTCCGGGCCCTGGGAACCACCAACCTACTTTCTGTCTCTATACTTTTGCCTATTCTGGATATATCATATAAATGGAACCATATAATATCTGTCCTTTGGTGTATGGCTTCTTTCACTTAGTTTGATGTTTTCAAAATTTATCCTTGTTGTAGCATGAATCAATACTTCAATCTTTTTATGGTTGAATGATATTCTATTGTGTACATATAGCATACATGATTTGCTTACACATCCATCAGTTGATGGACATTTGGGTTGCTTCCACGTTTGGGCCATTATGAACATGTTTTGACTTCTATGAACAATCACATACATGTTCTTATGTGGACATATGTTTTCAGTTCTCCTGGACATATACCTAGGAGTGGAAATACTGGGTCATAGGGTAACTATGTTTAACTTTTTAAAAGAAACTGCGAAACCATTTTCCAAAGTAGCTGTACCATTCTGTATTCCCAAGAGTTCCAATTTCTCCATATCCTCACCAAAACTTGTTTGTTGTCTGTCTTACAGCCCTCCTAATGTGAGTGACGTGGTAAAGTCGATGAGTTTTAAAGAAATTCACATTAAATAAATCTTTCACCATAGGATTTCTTTAAATGATGAATTCTCTTGTTCATTTAAATTATGTCAATCTGTTAACAATCTATTACAATCAATTTTGGCAAAACTGTAAAGATTTCTTAACTATAAGAAAGTGATCCCCAGCCGAACACCACGCACATTCAAGGCCAGGTGACGCCCACCTAGTTCTCTGAGCACAGACACCCAGGCCCACTGGCTGCCTTCCCTGCTGGAGAAGGCAAAAACAAACAAACACTGGACTCTTGCAGAAGCTTCACTTGTGGGACCAAACAACAAACAATCATGAAAACATAATATATCCCTTGGATACAGTTTAAAAGAATGATACGGGGAACTCCCTGGCGGTCCAGTGGTTCAGACTCAGCACTTTCACTGCCGAGGGCCCGGGTTCAATCCCTGGTTGGGGAGCTAAGATCCCACAAGCCGAGCTACGTGGCAAAAAAAGAGAATGATATGGAGTTTTGGAGAGGGAGATCAAGATTGGCAGGATAGGAGAACGCTGAGCTCATCTCCCTCACAAACACATAAAAAATACATCTACCGGGCTTCTCTGGTGGCGCAGTGGTTGAGAGTCCTCCTGCCGATGCAGGGGACATGGGTTCGTGCCCCGGTCCGGGAAGATCCCACATGCCGCAGAGCGGCTAGGCCCGTGAGCCACGCCGCTGAGCCTGCACGTCCGGAGCCTGTGCTCCGCAATGGGAGAAGCCACAACAGTGAGAGGCCCGCGTACCGCAAAAAAACAAAAAAAACAAAAAAAACAAACCATCTACCTGTGGAGCAACTCTGGCTGAAAACTGACAGTAAGGCTCTTCTACAACCAAGCCTAGAAAGATCCATGTGGGATTGGACAGACAGGGAGGGGAAGCAATTGGGTCAGGACCCACAACTGCAGCAGGGGACACAGAGTGGAGGGGGATATCAAGGGCTTGGGGATCCTCCCTGGGAAGTAAGGGGTTTGAGCCAGCTATTGGGCAACTCAGCCTTGGGGTCTGAATCAGGAAGATGAGTCCCCTTAGCTGGTTTGAAAACCAGTGGAACTTACCAGAGGGCTAAAGAAACTGAAACTCCACTCCTGAAGAGCACATGCATACCCTTGCTTACTCCTGGAAACAAGGGGGATGAAAAAGACTGAAAACAGCCTGGGGCTTTGGCCAGTTTCCTGTGACCATCCCAGCATGTACCTCAGCCCACACTAGGCACTTGCACCAGCCCCTCTTACTCTGGTGAGCTCTTCACTAGGGTGAAGGCTGCATCTGCTGAGGGGAGTGTGCACACTTGAACTGACCGGCTCAAACCTGGCACTGCATCTGAACAGCCATTGCCATTGCAGGTACAGAGGTAGCAGATTAAAAGCTGCCTGGGGCAGTAACTGACTTGTCAGGACCATCCCAGTGTGCCCTAGCCCATGCCAGGGACCTGCTCCAGCCCTCTTTGCTCTGGTGCTGTTCTCAAGCAGTGTGGAGGAGCCACTGCTGGAGGGAGAGAGCACATTTCGAGAGAAGGAAACCAGCTCAGACCTGACTCTTTGCACTTCTGCTTTAGCACCTTGGGCCCCAACCCCATAGCCAATAAGGCAGTGATGGCCACTGAGCACAGAAGAAGCCCAGGCTCACACCTGGCTCTGGCTCTAGCCCTTCCATTTCCAGCCCTAACTCCCGCCAAGGTAATAGCTGCCAGCACACCCCAGGGAAGATGTGCCCTGTGCTCACTTCTATATCTCTGTCTACCTCTATCTACAATGGAATATTACTAGGCCATAAAAAAGAATGAACTTTTGCCATTTATAGCAACATGGATGGACCTGGAGCGTATTACACTTAGTGAAATAAGTCAGACAAATAAAGACAACTACTCTATGTTATAACATATGTGTGGAATCTAAAAAATAAAGCAAATGAAAGAATATAACAAAACAGAAATAGACCCACAGATATAGAGAACAAACTAATTGTTACCACTAGGGATAGAGGAGTAAGAGGTACAAACTGATATGTTTAAATAAATAAATTACATGGATAAATTGTACAGCACAGGGAATATAGCCAATATTTTACAATAACTTTAAATGAAGTATAATCTATAAAAATATTGAATCACTATGTCATATGCCTGAAACTAATATTTGTAATCAACTATACTTGAAGAAAAAAAAATTGTTTTTAAAAGGTGATGCCCTGAATGCTCCTCTTAACTGAAGTGATCTTATAACTAAGAAAAGTTTCAAGTATGTGAGGAAGACTGTTAGAAGACTGATATTGTTATAATAGCAACTTGCTTATTTGGCATCATTGGGGAATGAGATGGTCTCTTTAGCAGAATTGCTGGACATATCACCTTTTAAATTTCTAATACTAAGTATTTTTTGATGAAATCCTTATTAAATTAAGTGCCTTCTCAGAAACTCTAAAGATGATTTAGCTATTCTTTATAACTCAGAGAATGTGCTGTGAACATCTTTCGTAACACTCTGTTTAGATCCAATTATACAATTATGGATTTTTCACATGAGATATATAGAGCCATTTGCCACTGCAGTAAATTCCCATGTATTTTGAGATCTTGTGATTATTTTATAACTTTTTTCTTTTTTTTAAACTCTTCCTTTGTTAGTAGGCTACATTTCTGGATACTGCCGGTGAGAATTCTTCTGAACACTTTTTATTAATTCTCATCTTGGTGATTCTTAAGCTAGAATGAAACAATGTTTTTCAGAGCATCTCGGAATTGCCCAAATGTATACACAAAACTTTATACTTATATACATATATGCATTTCCTGGAGAGATTTTTTTAAATTTTATATCAGAAATCAAGAAAGGAATCCGTGTTGCAAAGAGGTAATAAATTTCTGTCCTAGATAAAATACCACTGCTTGTTGAAACTGATTACCTAAATTCTGGATACATATGATCCTAATATAACTATTCATTCCTTGTAAATATTATTGAATCATCCATCTTTATTTTGAAGACTACCTGCAGCATACATAGATATTTGGTAGATCCTTTCTCTCCAAATCACCCCAATTTTGACATGATTCAATTTGAGTGTAATAGCAAGCTCTGCTGTTTTAGACACTAATCCAAAAGAGCTTTACGTCTTACATTGGTTATGTCTCAGAAATGGATCCATCCAGCCCCCTCTTATCACTTTACCTCTTTTTTAAGCTAACTCTTCCAAAATTTATTTTCAGACCAGTTAGTTTAAATGCAATAAAACTACGTAACTCTATGCATTTACTTAGGCATAAAATAGGCTAAATTTATTTTACCTACAGAGCCTTAGTTGGGAACTAATTATCTAGGTGTGGTTCATTCTTAAACCATACCTTCCTTTCCTAACTCTGCTAGAAAATGTATTCTCTCATAGTTGCCAGGAGACTTCTATCAATAAGTCAAACTGAGATCCTATTCTTTGACTTCAGGAAAATCATTATGTCCAACACTAGCATATTAGTTACATAAGTTATGATCCATTCATGTGATGGAATATCATGCTGCCAATAAAAATATGAATCACGAAGCATTTTAATGGCATAAGGGAATTCAAACAAGATTGGAAGGAAACATAATCGTTAAAAGGATTAGAAGGAAACAATTATTAAACATGTTTCCCTCTGGATTTTGAGATTATGTATGATTTATGGTAAGAAATTTGGATTTTATTCGGAGAATAAAAAATTAAGATTTTTAAGCAGGGACTCTGTTTGATTATGATTAAAACAACACTTTGGTTGACAAATAGGTAATTAGTAAGGGGTAAGGAAATCATTAGGAATCTACTGCTATAATGCAGATGGAAGCTTTAAGGGATTCAAATCAGGGTGATGGCATGGGGTGATAAGAAGTGATAGGATTTATGATATATTTTAAAGCTAAATATGACAGGACCTAGGTTTTAAAACTAAACAACTGGGTAGATACTAGTGCTATTTACAGGTAGGTGAAATATTTGAGGATGAATAAATTTGGGGTAGAACAGGGAGTGATGAATATTAATTACTTTATTTTCACTATACTAAATTTGAGATGGTTATTAGATAGTTAAGTCAAAGTTTAAGGTAAATTGAATCTAAGAATCTGCAGCTCAGTGGGGAGACCAGGGCTACAATTACACATTTGGGAGTTATCAGGATATTGCATAAGCTTGCCAAGGAAGAACATGCTGATAGAGAAAAGAAAATGACAAGGGTTAAGCTTAAAACATTCTAAGAGGAAGAACTGGTGACTGAGAAGTGGCAAGAATTGTGAAACGTCTGAGATTTTGCCCTTCTTTCAAGATAACAAATTAGCTTGCTAAAGTTTCATGAATCTTAGCAGAAGACAGGCTCCTAGATCAGAGGCAAAGAATTTTATTACTCATAGCATAACAGGTAAAATGAGCATCAGCATGTTACATCATGCTTATATCCCAGTTTCCATGGTGGGTGACACAGAGGAGTCTGGTAGATGCTGTACATGCAGTGGGTTTGTACCCTAAAGAACTGTGAACCTAGGAAACTTCAATCTTTCTAATGGACAGTTAGTCTTTTCCACTTTTGCCCCGAGGGACACATTATTTTATACTGGGCAGTAAACAAACCTACTCTTTGTACTGGGGAGGGACACTATCTATATCCTCCAAGGCTATCTGCTACACAAAAAGCCTTGAAAAGATGGTATGGACCAAAGACAGACAGTGCCTCTGATTGCAAGATGTGTAGAAAATAGCAAGAGACCCATGGAAAATGTTTCCCAACTGGAAATAAATAATAAAAGTATATTAGAAGAAGTGAGTAAATTTGTAGTAAGTACTACTGAGTGTAGTAGAAGAAAATCCTATAAAATTAAGAGTCTGAAGATAAAAGGAGAAGCCAACCATGGCAACTGCAGCTGTGATGACCTTTACTAGATTTATTTCAGTGGTGGGTTTGAAAACTTGATTAAAGACAGTTGAAGAAAGAACTGAAAATGAGGAAGTAGATTCAGTGAGTACAGACAGTGAATATATACAGTGTATACAGGGCATAGTTGGAGGTAGACCTTCCTGGTGTCTAGAGAAAGTTTTAAGTCATCCTTGTGTACTGATGGGGGTGATCTAGGTGAGAGTGAGAAATTGATACAGGAGATAATGGGGGAAATTCCAGGAATAAAAAGGGAGAAAAAATAAAAACGGTTAAACTTTGTAAAGCACTTGCTATGCCAAGCTCTGATCTGGTTAGTCTGCACTTACTAATTACGCCTCATTCACACTGAATGAGGTACTCTTATTATTCCCCAGATTATAGATGAAAAAAGTAAGGCACACAAGTAACTTATCTTCACTGTTAATGAATGCATGGTACTATCCTACAGAACCAAATGGAGGTTATCCAGAACACTAATGGAGGGTTAACTTTAGAAAGGAAGAGAGATATGTTTTTCTATTTCAATGGCAATGTGGATGTAGATGTAGGGTGGTTGGTGAATTTGTTTGTGGGAAAGGGGAGTAGTTCTAATCTGATAGCATCAATTTTCTCTCTAAATATGAGACAGTAATTGGCCAAGATGGGTATAGGGACATGTGTTAGAAACTCAAAGAAGAAAGGAACAGGTCTGAAGTATTCATTTCACAGACTAGGGAAGTCAGTTTTTTCGAGAGGTATAATATTATTACCTGGCAGTATATGAGTGGCCATTAAGATTCATGGATATAGGTAAAGAATAAGAGAATTGGGGGATTTATAGAGAGGCAAAGGCGTTGAGGGGAAGGTTGTGTTGATTTTGATAGACCCAGAAGCTTAAGTGGGGACATGGAGGTGACTGAGGGTGAAAAACAGTGGAGTGAATGGACTGGAGGTCCTAAGGTGGTATAGAGTCACAGAACTGAAAAGACTGGAGGGCAGAGAGGGAGATGGCTGACACTGAAATTCTTCAAGGCAGCGCAGATAAGGAGAAAAACATCTTTTGCAGGGGAAGTGCCAATGAACTGGGATGCCAGGAGTGGGGGTCACTGTTGTAGACAATAAATCACTAGAATGAAGAAGAGTACAGTGACCCATGTATTCAAGTAACCAGTAAGTGTACGATCCACGTGGCGAGGACAGTTTCCTGGCATTGGTAGATGATAGTAAAAAGGAACACGAAAAACTGATAATAAAAAAAAGAAAAACTGATAAAATGCACTTCAAAGAAGCAGGCAGTGCTGAAAGAGAAATGGTTTGAAAGCAAAAATGAGGAAAAGGAGGATACCTACTCTACGTAACTAAAACTAATTCTGCCTCCTATAAATAGGAGTTTCAGTTTACTGAAATCCATGCATTTATGTCAATGAAATAAAGTATGGACTTAGAGAAATTAAACTCATAGTATATCACATTAGACAGCTTTGAGAGCACTAAAAGGCAAATGCTTACCTAAATATAACATGGCAATCAAGCAAAACAACATCTGAAATATTTCATTTTAAGTCTTAGGAATAACTATTCCTGTAAGGAACAAATGATGAACACGTGGGAGAATTAATTCGATTACCCAATGTGCTTCTACATAGAAACAAATCTAATGTGAAATCGGCAAAATAACACGGAATGAAATGAGTGCATTCATTTTTCAGGTAACCAATACTTATTCTAAGTTTTGTTGTTTTAACATTTGTATTTACACTGGAAATAAATATAATGAACAATTGCATAGGTTGGATAGAATTTAAATATAAATCATCTAATTAGCTAGTCACTTGAAAGCAAAAACGGAAATTTGAATCTGTTGTTTAATTGCCACATTTTAAGAACACATTTTAGCCAGTTGCATCAAAAAAGAGATAATAATGTGAGTGCATGACAGTGTCTCATAGTAATGAGCAGGCTCTGGTTTCCATTTATTGCATATACAATGGACACTGACAAGAGTTTTGGGAAAATGAGTAAGGCTCGTAGAAAAGCTAGCATAGAGATGTGAAGACAGGTCAATTCTAACACTATCTCCTGGGAAGAAGACAGACTTTCTTAAAGATATATGTGCCTCAGAATTATATGGTTTTAAATAGTCATCTTTGGACCAAATTCCATTTCTAGCCACATGCATTCACAGGAGGGTAAACACGTTGGCTTACTAAGGACTCATCTGTTATATCAACCACTATTGAGTCGATATCCTAGCCACCCCTGAAACAAGGTCTTCCTTACACATGATGGGAGACGGTTCCAATGCCTGAAATTCTTCCTTTGCAGTTTCCTTTTGTATTAAACATTGCTTTTTCCACATCCAAAATAAAGAAGTGTCAGAAAAAAAAAAAAAAAATCAAGTCTCTAATACTTTAAGGTATACAAATATTAGAACAGGTTTTTTTCCCTCTAGGCACCTATATGTGGTAATGGGGATGAGAAAGAAAAAAATGGAAATAAATTGTGAGAAAAATGAGAGATTCCAAAAATAAAATCTAACTGACTTGTATCTTTCCCTGTTTTCTTTTTCATAGAAGGTTGTTTATGCTCCATTGGTCAGGCTAACATCACTGCGGGAATTACTTTCTATTGTGCCATATACCTGATGTAGAAGAGGATGAAATGATATGGAAAATGTTTCTGATATGATGGTAAGTGGGGAAAAAATAAGCAACAAGAATACAAGATAATTATACAACCCAAAAGCTAAAGGCCTTGCAGTGGCTCACAAAGCCCTCCCCTGCCCCTCCCCCACCAGCTCTCTCTCTTCATCCCCTCTACCATTCTCCACTTTGGTCCCTGCACTCCAGCCACACTGGCCTCCATTCCTGCTCCCCCTAGGGCCTCAGCCTGGCTCTGGCCCCTGTCTGGACATCCACAAGGCTAACCACTTCACCTCCTTTAAGTCTTTGTTCCAGTGTCACCTTTTCAAGGAGACCTACTCAGTTTATACTAGTATTTATCATGGCAATGCACCTCCCCCTGCCCTGGCACTCCTGACACCCCCCATATCTTCACTATTTTTTAACCGAAGTATTTATCACTTTCTAACAGTAATATAACGTACTTTTTTTTTTTATCATCTGTCTTCAATCCCCTGGAATTTAACCTTCAAGAAAGCAGAGATTTTTTTTGGTCTGCTATATCTTAAGCTTCTAAAATAATGTTGGCACTTAATAAATATTTGTTGAATGAATGAGTAAACAGTTTTGTCGCTATGTTTACTACTATGTCAAAAAGGGGTGGGATGGGGGGGTGGGAGGGAGGGAGACGCAAGAGGGAAGAGATATGGGAACATATGTATATGTATAACTGGTTCACTTTGTTATAAAGCAGAAACTAACACACCATTGTAAAGCAATTATACTCCAATAAAGATGTAAAAAAAAAACCAAAAAAAACATGTGTGCCGAAACCTAACCACCAGAGACATTGTGAAGTTGAATACACGGTTATAGTATTAAAATTATATTGATTTTGTCCCCTAACACACATTTAAAAAAAAAAAATTTTATAGACAGATTGTCAAGGCTTCAAAAGGATAATAGAAAACTTAAAATTTGATTGTTGAGGTGACAAGATTGTGAACAAATGCTGTCCTTTTATTTGGTGTTTAATTATAATTTCTAAAATATTTGTATAATAAGAAATAAAAATAAGTGGAAGTTTGGGGAGAGAGTTTTTCTTCCCGTTCATGCAAAGCAGGAATATTATAAACAGGACAGCAAAATCAGTTACGTACCCTGAAATAGTGAGATGGCCCAGTTCACACTAGTGAATATTAAATGTATTTACCTCCCTTTGAGCAGATTTCAGCCTGCATCAACCAAAGCATATGGCATAGAGGGCTTCATGCATGAGAACACATATATTCTCTTAGAAATACATTTTAACTCTAAATTCGTACAATGATTTGTCACCCCAAATATGTGTCTAGAAAGAAATTCTATACAAAGTATTGCTTTATTTCCAAAAATGCTCCTTTATCTATTTCAATGAGCAGTATTATCTGAGATGTCTTTTTTTCAATTAATACTAGATGGTGAATAAATCACAGGCAACTCATTAAAATGATGCTAAGTATTACAGCCTTAACACTTAAAGGATAAGCTAACATTTCTCACTTCTCTCTAATTCATGGTAATGAGTTTTATGGCATATTGATTGTGGGTTATTATATGAGATAAGTGATTTATCAATGTACTTCATGAAAGAAAAAAGAAATTCAAAGTCCCAGCATCATTTCTAACACTTCTTCACTCCTCCTTCTCATTCCATACAACAGCATGCTAACTGTCAAAAGCATTGTATAGAAAAAGTTTTATTTAACCTAATTTAAAAATGATGGTTAGACTAACAATTGTCCTTACCAAGTAATAGAACAAGAACAAAAACATCATTTACTTCACTGTGAATTTCTGAAATAGTTTTTGAAACAAACAAAATTGTCTTACGTTCATGATTTCACCTACTTGCTTACAGATTTATCATGAAAAGGGAATTCAGAATTTTTAAAAAAGTAGAAAAAACTTTCTTAAATAATACTTTAACTGGGCCATTAAGGTAGTATTTTATGTCAATGAAAATATTTACTGGAAAAAATCAATATGTCACACACAACTCACATTATACTTAAAAGAAAATGAAAAGAAAAAGGTATATCTAGATAGTAGCCCTCAAACAGTGTCACTTACATAGCAAACATTCAAAAAATATTTGAGGAAATAAATAAATTTGTTCTTATTTTGCTTGAATGTAGGGTGACAATTTTTTTTGAGGTTAGATTCATTGAGATATAATTTACATACAATATTCACCATTTTTAGTGTATAGATCTAAGAGTTTTGACAAATGTATAAACTCATGTAACTGCCACAACCATCAAGATATGTAAAATTTCATCCCTACTAAAAGTTATTTCAGGCCCCTTTGTAGTCAGTTTCTACCCCAAGCCCCAGGCCAGCCCCTGGCAACCACTGATTGGTTTTTCATCAACATAGCTTTGCCTTTTGATTAAATTTGAAATGTTGAATTAGGCTTGCATTCTTGGGGCAAATCTCACTTGATCCTGTCACCTAAAAAAAAATATGTGTGTATATATATATATATTCATGAAGGCTATTCTATAGTTTTCTTTTCTTGTACTCTAACTGGTTTTGATATCAGGGTAATACTGGCCTCATAAAACAAGAGTGTTCTTTTAACTTCTATTTCTTTGAAAAGTTTTGTAGAATTGTAATTTTTTCCTTAAATGTATGATAGAATTTATAAGTGAGAACATCTAGGTGTGGAGTCTTATTATTTAGAAACTTCTTAAGTACAAATTTAATTTCTTTAATAGATGTCTGACTAATCAGATTATCTGTTTCTTCTTCAGTGTGCTTTGGTAGTTTGTGTCTTGTAAGGGATTTGTTCATTTCTTTTAATCTGTCAAATTTAAGGACATAAAACTGATAGCCTGTTATTACCCTTATAATATCTATAGGTTCTACAGTGATGTTCCTTACTCATTCCAGGTGTTGGTTACTTGTGTCTTCTCTCTTTTGTTCCTGATCAGGCTGGCTTGAGTTTTATCATTTTTATTGATCTGTCAAAATAACACCCAGTTTTTAATTTCATTCTACTGTTTTTATGCTTCAGATTAAACGTAATTTTCTCCCCTTTTTCCTTAGGTTTAATTTGCTCTTCTTTTCATAATTTCTTAAGGTAGAAACCTAGATAATAGATTTAAGACTTTCCCTCTTTCCTAATGTTAGCATTTGATGTCTAGATTTTTCTCTAAGCACTACTTAAGCAACATCCCACAACATTTGATGCGATGTTTTGATTTTTCTTCAATTCAAAGTATTTTGTGATTTCCCTTGTGACTTCTTTGCCTCATGACTTGTTTAAAACAGTGTATTATCTAATTTCTAGATGTTAGGAGATTTTGCAAATGTCTTTACTGATTTCTAGTTGACTTCTGTTATGGATAACATGTTATATGATTTCAATTCTTTTAAAATTGTTAATATTTGATTTATGTATCAGAATATGGTGAATGTTCCATGAGTATTTGAAACAAATGTGTACTCTGCTAATGTTATTGCTAAGCATTCTATAAATGTTAATTAGATGAAGGTAGGTGATAATGTTTTTCAAATCTTCTGTATCTTTACGGTTTTTTGGTCTACTTTTCTATTGACTTTTGACAGAGAAGCATTGAAGTCTCCAAAACTAATTGTGGATTTGTCTATTTCTCCTTTTAATTCTATCAGTTTTTGCTTCATGTAATTTGAGGTTTTTTTGTTAAATGCATACACACTTAGGAATGCTATGCCTTATTATTTAATTGCACCCTTTATCATGATGTAATGTCCTTCTTTTGTTCCTGGTAGTATTCCTTGATCTGAAGTCTATTTTGTCTGATATTAATATAGTCACTCCAGCTTTCTTTTGATTAGTGTTGGCACAGCATATACTTTTGCATTCTTTTGCTTTTAATCTACATATCTCTTTATATTTAAATGGCTTCATCTAGACAGAATAAAGTTGGGTCTTGCTTTTTATCTATTATAAATTGTATGTGCCACCTCCCACCCTCTAATTCATATGTTGAAATACTAACCCTCAATGTGACAGTATTAGGAGGCAGGGCCTTAGGTGATTAGGTCATGAGGGCAGAGCCCTCATGAATAAGATTAGTGCCCTCATAAAAGAGACCCCAGAGAGCTCACTCACCCCTTCTGCCATGTGAGGACATAGTGAGAAGACAACTGTCTAGGAACCAGGAAGCAGGCTCTCACCAGACACGAAATCTGCCAGTGCCTTGATCTTGAACTCCCAGTCTCCAGAACGGTGAGAAATAAATTTCTGTTTTATATAAGCCACCTGGTCTATGGTACTTTGTTATAGCAGCCTGAACAGACTAAGACATTATCCAATCTGACAGTCTCTGTCTTTTAATTGGTGTATTTAAGCCATTTTCTAAAAGACTAAATACTGATACAGTTTAATTAAAATCTACCATCTTGCTATTTGTTTTCCATTTGTTCCATCTGTTTTTTGTTCTTCCTTGTCTCTTTTTCATGGCTTACTTTGATTAATTTACACAATTCTATTTTATCTCCATGATTAGCTTATTATATATACCTCTTTTAAAAAATGTAGTGGTTGCCCCTGGGCTTTCAATGTACATCATTAATTAATAACAGTGTACTCCAAATGTTATGCTGCCTTATTTAGAGTGCAATTCTTGAAACAGCATACTGCCAATGATGTAAATGATGTCATCCATGATACATTTATATATGCCATAAACCCTAATGCATAACTACTAGTTTTTCTTTAGACATTCAATTATTTTCTGGAGCAAATACAAGTGAGGAAAAATGTTTTTTATATTTACCTGCACTTTAACTGCTCCTAGAATTCCTCATCTACACATATTTGTATAGATCCATGTTTCTGTCCAGTATCATATTCCTTTTGCCTAAAGACCTGTGGATTGTTTTTTTTAAAAAATTCCTGTGGTGTAGGTCTGCTGATATTAAATTCTCTTATCTTCATTTATTCATTCACTCATTCTCTAGTCTCAAAAATTCTATTTCATTTTTGGAAGGTATTTCTAGAATTTCTATTTGACTATTTCTTATAGCTTACATCTTTTTTTGTTAAATTCCACATCTGTTCAGGCCTGTTGACTATGTTTTCCACTATAATAATAATTTATTATTTATAAATGATAGTATTTAAAATTCCCTGTTTCATATTTCCAATGATTGGGTCATTTCTGAGTCTGGTTTTGTTACTTGCTTTGTCTCTTGACAGTGGGTTCTTTTTTCTTGCTTGTGTCTCATAGTTTTTTTTTTTTTTGAATGCCAGTCATTGTGTGTAGCATAAGTAGGAACTGAGTCACATAATATTTATGCCTGGGAATGGGAATGGGTATGCCTCTTCTGTTAGACCAGTAGTGTGGGAGGTTGTATCACTTTATGCAGTCTCTGAGCTGGTTTGATTTTTGCTGCTGCTACTGTCCCCTTCAGAGTTATCTCATGTTAATCTTGGGAGCTGTGCAGCCAGAGGTTTTTCCTCAATGTTCTTGTCCCACCTTCAGCTCTCAGCCTTCCCTTTGTGCTTGTATCTCAATTTTCTTAGCTCTTTCTCAGGGACAGATACGTGTTGCTTGTTATTTGGTACTTTCTAACCTTATGACAACAGTGGTCGGGGGATTCTCTGTTGTCCTGCTCCAGCTTCATTCTTAAGCAGGGCTGTCCCTGGCCTTAGAATTGGAGGGTTGTCAATGATACTGCCCCTTACCATGTTTTCTTTTCTTATTTCATAAATCAACTTCTATTTGGGGGGCCTTAAAAAATAATTCATCATAATGATTCCCTGTTTTGCCAGACAACTGAGTCCTTTCACAGGTCTGATAGTTTTCTTATGATTTGAAAGAGAGCTCTATCTTTGTACTATTTGTGATATTTTCTCCCCACACCCTAAGAATCCTGTTTTCTAAGAGATCCTCATATCACAAGACTTGTGGTCTATAAACCACATACCCCCCAGCCTCATGTACCTATAGGGAGTTGAAGGCTGGAGTCTAGAACAGGCCCACAGATTTTTTTTTTGCTTACAGCCTTTTTTAATACATAAGGTTGGCCTATAACTGATTTTGTGCTACAGCAGCAGAGGTGAGTATTTGTAACAGAAGCCATATGGCCTACAAAGCCTAAATATTTGCTATCTGGTCCTTTATAGAAAGTTTGCTGACCCTGGTCTTGAAATTGTAGAGTATAGAAATTGCAGGAATTGTAGGCCCCAGGGTCTAGAAAGGTAGAGACTGGGTCTGAAGTGGCAATTAGGAGGTACCTAACCCAGAGGGCAACATGGAATAAGTCTGCTCCATGTTCTTCTTAGACTTATTTTTTTGAAATGATACTTTTCCCACTCATTCACTCATTTGTTTTACGGCATGGTTCCCACCACCTCAATTACAACTACCTGGGAGTTCATTCATATCGTTCTTAAAATGTGGTTTTGAATTTAACAGATCTAGTTATATACTTCATTCAAATATATGTAATAGTTTAAAATTCCTGCCAATACTTTTCTTGTATAGTTACATTTTTAAATTTCAGAAGCCTGGGTATAATCTGATCAAAATTTCCAGTTTAGAAATAATGTCGCAAATTTTTCCCTATACGTGTTGGAAAGGAAGCAGGCAAGCAGAGTTCTCATTTATGCCTAAACCCCTCCTGCCAATTTATTTCAATCTGCTTTTCAGACAACTGGCAGGAATGTCTTGCCTATGAATATTCTTCTAATGAATCAATGTCCAACAAAAACATCAACAGATTTAGGTTACAAATAATGACCTCCTTTAACAGGCAGACATTAACACTACTTTTAAAAAACTGGATTGGAACTATCTACTGTAATCCCATTTTTCTTTCATCATTTAAAAAGAATTCAGGGTTTTAGCCAAAGCAGGTTTTCAAGCGTAACTTATATTTACATTCCTCTTAGTTCTACACTTTGCGCAATAGCATGTAAAAATTGCTTCAAGTAACAGCTTCTCTGAGGTGAAAGCTTATTTATTCCTTGATAACTTACAGATATGTTGTATGCATATCTACATACACATATGTGTAAATATATATGTATATGTCTACATTTTATATGCATATAAACTTTGTCTATTACTTTATAGTTTTAAAAATCATGATTTCATGCTTCAAATATAGACCAAACAAAAAAAATGTAAGAATCATCTTGTAATTTATACTTAGTTTATATTTTATATATGAGTTTGTATTACTCTCCCCATATTCTAAAGTTTGGCTCTCCTGAATGTCTTCATTTTTCTGTAAGTATATCAACCCCCATCTCCCTTCTTTCACACACGCATCCAAGGGTGGAACAGTGGAGATAATAAGCATTTTAATTTTATCTCTATCTGTAGATTTTACATAGGAGTGTAATATTATATAATGCGCTCCCATAGAGCGGTCCTATACTCACTCCAACTCAGAAGGAGAAACTAAATCAGTGTCAGGTTTCAAAAGCCAAAGATAGGAATTTAGAAGTCGGTTTGCAAAATTAAGAATAGCAACATTTAAGGCCAGAGTCAAAAGAAATATATGAGGAAAACACATAATCATGAAACCTTAGAACAAGAGTTAAAATACTAATTTTTACAGTAATTTCAGAATAGGTTTGATGTCTACATTGTTTTATTACCGTGTGATAGGCAGAAAATTCCCCTTCCCTCCAATTAGAACAGATTCCTGGAAACTGTGAATATGTTACCTTACATGGCAAAAGGGACTTCGTAGATGTAATTTAGTTAAGGAACTTGAGACGGCAAGATTTTCCTGGTTATCCTTGTGGGCCCAATCTAATCACAAGTGTCCTTAAAAAGAGGGAGGCGTAAGAAGAGAGTCAGAGGGAGATGTGACTATAGAAGAATGGTCCAAACAATGCAACGTTGCTGGCTTTAAAGATGGAGGAAGGAGACCATCAGATAAAGAAAGTTGACAGCCTCTAAAAACTGGAAAAGGCAAGGAAACAAACTTCCCCTAGAGTCTTCTGAAAGGAATGCAGCACTGCTGACACCTTGATATTAGCCCAAAGAGACACGTGTCAGACTTTTAACCTGCAGAATTGTAAAAAAATAAATTTGTGTTGTTTAAGCTACTAAGTTTGTGGTGATTTGTTACTGCTGTAGAAAAATCAATTCATTATAGTTATCACAACATTTATGTTTCACTGGTTTTGTTGTACATTAATAATTTTCTTAATTTTACTAGCTCCCTGTTCCTGTGTTTTCTATTTTGACTAAAATCTTAGCCTAAAGAACTGATTGAGAGTTTTTATTTTTTCTTTTTCTTTTTAGGAAGGGCCCTTTTGTGTGATTTTCTAGATCCTTCCATACATGAGAATAACTTCCAGTTACCCCTGTTCATAAACAGCAACTTGACAGTTCAAGTCACAATCTTTTATTTCTTTCACCCTCTAGATTGTTACTAATGATCTTTCCCCTCTCTCTTTCTCTCTGCTAGACTATCTTTTTTTGTTTGTTTGTTTGTTTTTGGTAGGAAATCTTTGTTTCCTGTCTATAGCTTTTCTAATTCTTTTGCCTTGAAGACACAAATCTTTTTTAAGGAAAACTTTCTTCTTATTATTTATTGTTGTTTTCTCTATCTGCTCAGTTCTTTACTCCTTAGATCCCTATTTTGTATGTTACATCCCTCAGATCTGTTCTTTGGGTCTCTTGTCTTGTCTCTCATTATTTTACTTCTTTTCCTAAATTTTGGGAGAATTCTTACACTTATTTTCTATAGTATTGGTTTAATTTTATCTAACCTAATGTGTCCTGCCTCCATTGTGTTTTCATTTAGCAATCTTTTTTCATTTACAATCTCCCAAGACTGAACCAGCAAAAAATAGAAAATATGAATAGATCAATTACCAGTACTGAAATTGAATAAGTAATTAAAAAAATCCCAACAAGCAAAAGTCCAGGACCAGATGGCTTCACAGGTGAATTGTACCAAAAATTTAGAGAAGAGTTAACACCTACCATAAAACTATTCTTAAAAAATTGCAGAGGAAGGAACACTTGCAAACTCATTCGATGAGGCCACCATCACCCTGATACCAAAGCCAGATGAAGATACCGCAGAAAAAGAAAATTACAGGCATATATCACTGATGAACACAGACACAAAAATCCTCAACAAAATACTAGCAAACTGACTCCAACAGTACATTAAAAAAAATCATACACCATGATCAAGTGGGATTTATCCCAGGCATGCAAGCATTTTTCAATATCCACAAATCAATCAATGTGATGCACCATATTAACAAACTGAAGAAGACCATATGCTCATCCCAATAGATGCAGGAAAAGGTTTTCATAAAATTCAACATCCATTTATGATAAAAACTCTTCAGAAAGTGGGTATAGAGGGAACATACTTCAACATAATAAAGGCCATATATATGAACCCACAACTAACATCATACTCAATGGTGAAAAGCTGAAAGCATTTCCTCCAAGATCAGGAACGAGACAAGGATGCCCACTCTCACCACTTTTATTCGACATAGTTTTGGAAGTCCTAGCCATAGCAATCAGAGAAGAAAAAGAAATAAAGGGAATCCAAGTTGGAAAAGAAGTAAAACTGTCACTGTTTGCAGATGACATATTACTACTATACATAGAAAATCCTAAAGACTACAAGAAAACTACTAGAGCCCATCAATGAATTTGGTAAAGTTGCAGGATAAAAAATTAATATACAGAAATCTGTTGCATTTCTATACACAAACAATGAAATATCAGAAAGAGAAATTAAGGAAACAATCCCATTTACCACTGCATCAAAAAAGAATGAAATACCTAGGAGTAAACTTACCTAAGGAGGCAAAAGACCTGTACTCCAAAAACTATAAGATGCTGATGAAAGAAACTGAAGATGACGCAAACAGATGGAGAGATATACCATGTTCTTGGATTGGAAGAATCAATATTGTTAAAATGACTATACTACCCAAGGCAATTTACAGATTCAATGCAATCCCTATCAAATTACCAACGGCATTTTTCACAGAACTAGAACAAAAAATTTTTAATTCATATGGAAGCAATCTTTTTATTTCTTTTAAACTACATTCAGGCCTTTCAGATCAGTCTCATTTCATGTTTGCTTCCTCTAACTTTATAAACATAGTATCCTTTAAAGAACATGAGTTAGAGATTTTTCAAACTTCTGTATTCTTCATTCTCTTGTTTGCTCTGATTTGTCAGAGTAGATACCTACCGTCTCTTAAATTCATCAATGTTTCTCTGTTTTCTCACCCTAAATTCAAATCCTAACTCAGTTTCTCTCTAGATAAACAAGCTTGGGCAAGTTAGTAAGTCTCTCTAAGCTCAGAGTCCTCATTTATAAAATATTCCTAATAATGGCACAAACTATAAAAAGTATGATTATGATAATTAAAAATAAATATGATTATTTATTAAATTCAGTTATAATTAACTGATTTAATACCAGAAAGAGCTTAGCACAGTGTCATGCACATGGTAATTGATTAATGAATGGTAGTTGCCATTATAATCATTGTTCTCATCACCATCATAATCAACATCATTACAATTAGTACAGAGGAAGTTCCATTATTGTCTAGGCAGGAGCCGAGACTGGTTTTGTAAGAGTGCTTGGATTCCTACTCTAACCTGACAGGTCTAGATAAAAGAAGAAAAAGAAAATTCAGAATTGCTATAGTGTTACTTTGCTATTTCAGAATCTCCCTTCTCTGGGACCAGTCTGGAAGGCACCTGAGGCTGAGGCAGCAGCAGCAGCAAACTTTACTTTTGGTTGAAGGTGTCTTTCTCTTCTTAGATATGGCAGCCAGAAATGTGCTGGAGTATTCTGCTCCAACCCTCATTTCTCCTGTATGCTAAACCTTGTCCACTTCCTCTTAATGCAAGGTGACCACGGCCAAATGCTAGCTCTCTGCCTGACTTCGTAGTCCACATCAAGTGTGTTTGTATGGGGGGTGGACGAGTGAGCATCACCAAGGCTTCCCCAGCTAATGTGGACACAGCCATATGGGGGTTTGCCTCCAGCCTTTGCCCCTATGAATTAGGGATGACCGTGTGGCACTGGGGTGGGGAGGGGTAGGAGGATGTTGGAATCTCTTGTACTTACATCATGAATTCATAGGTGGGGATTTACAAATTGTCCTTCCCTTTCTTAGCTACATTATGTCTGTACTTACCTTGCAGAAATTGCTCAGAGTTTCTGGGCATGAATATCTCTTTCTCCTAATTTCCACTTGATAAGGCTTTCCCCGTCCTAATATTCTATTTTCCATTTCACTAGTCAACTGGAAGGGAGGGTGCTAGATATGGATGCTCATATTAATGTTACAAAAATCAGCTATTACTCTTGAACTAAGTTTTCTTTGTCAAGCTCAGCTTATACTCAATAAAGGGTTTACTGTTTAAAGATCATAATAAGCCAATTTTTTTTCTAATGCTTGCTTTCACATTATGACAAAGCTGTAATTGTGAATCTTTTCCCATTTTTTTTAAAGTTCTCAAATCTTATTTCTACTGCTTTAGAATCTATTTAAGGTCCAGTAGTTTCTAAAAATACTTTGCTCTATTAACCTAAAATGATCTAGCATTACTCTATTACAATAGCAATGAAAACTAAGCCAGGTTTTTATATCTATTGAATTTTTTGTATTTTCAGCTATAGCCCAATCCCCCTGTAAAGCTGTTCATCACATTCAATAGGTAGTTATATATAGTGGAAATGGAGTCCCTCGATGATATAAAGCAATCTAAAAGGCATAAAAAATACTTTCAAGGAGCTCTCTTTCCAATTGAGGTTAAACAGATGTTGAATATGTTTTCTGGTTTAATCACTGTCAATACAGTGTGTTCAACTTTTTCCCATCTAGCTAAGAATGAAATTATCAGACTTAAATTTTCCCTTTTAAATCATTGGAGGTAATTGTTTTGTGATATGGAATTTTTATTTTAGATTATACATTGGTTTGCAAGATTTAATCAATTTTTTACATCTCTTAGTTCACTTTTTATGAATTTCCACTTAAACCGAAAGGATTAAAATGAGCTTTATTGCCAATTCCTTGTTAAAATCAATTATGTTTAGACTATCTAGAACAACACTATAAAACCATTTACAATTGCAAATACAAAGGCAATAACAGCTTATGGAAGGGTTGGGGTGGGTCCTATTTGAGGCTCTAACAATAGTTGGGGGAAATCTCTAAGATTTACTTTAAAAAATTACAAAAAGTTTTTTTCTGAGTTCTCCTGGAAAGACAGCATTTATGAGTGGTGGAAAGAGAGTAGGCATTCACCCAAGGATTAGGATTTAAGGCTTCCTGAGAGGAATTACCTCATTTGTACTGTAAAAATATCTCTTCTCCTGACCTGCAGAGGAATATCTGAATTCTAGCATTAGTTATTTTCTTATTTGACCTGTGGGCAGATCTTTATGTCCCTCGCTCCCTCCCTTCCCATCTGTTTCCTTGTAGATAGATTTAATCTGGAAGAGCAGATAGTGTTTAGCAAAGGCATTAGATATACTGAATAAAAACCTATTGAATTGGATTATTTTGTTTTGTGTTCCTCTCTTAAAATACTCCTGGGAGAGTTGAGATGTTAAGTATCTGTCACGGTGGTTACCAAAATTTACTGGACATACAAATCATCTTGGATGCCTGTTAAAATGCAGATATCCAGCCCTGCCCCCTTGAGATTTTGATGCAGGTAATCCTTGGTCCACATTGACTGAAACCTCTTTGCAACATCTTAGTATGAACGTGGTTTATTACTTTCCTCTGGGAAAAGTTGAGAGTTCCTGAATGGAACCAAGAAAGAACAGGGTAGGTGAGAACGTGAGTTTAACCATTGCCTTTTCCTCCCAGTCTCATTATTCAGAGACGTGGCTAAGGGAGTAAATTTTAGAGTAGATGTGAAAGCGTCTTTCTTTTACTTCTGTGATTAAGCACATGGTGATCACCACATAGCTTAGTAAGGTGGCCTTCTTCACTCCTTATACTCACTCCTTATACCCAAATAGTCAGCGAGTTGTCTGGTTTCCCTTACTCAGTGATGCTATAGTCTTTTCCTTATCTTCATGCCACCACCGTTTTTGTTTCTAGTCTTGGCATTGCTGCTAGACTATTGCAACGGAGTAGCCTGCTTGTGGTCTTGCCCTACTCTTCATCCCCAGTCCTCTCTGATGCATCAAACTGCTGATGAATCAGATTTCAAGAAAGCAGATCTGATTATCTCATTCTTCTGCTGTGAGTCCTTATAAAGATCTTCTCTAATTTCAGGATAAAATTTAAATGTCTGAGCCATCTGTGATGGAATACCGATCCACTTCTCCACTGACCTCCAGCCACCCTGAACACCCCTGGACAAAACTCATTTCTCCACATCCACAGACCTTGGCTTTCTGCCCTTCTCTTTGCTTGGAGCACCAAACACTCACCAAAGAACACTGACTAATATCTACTCATTCTCTAGAATCATAATCTGGCCATGATGGGGATCAGAGCAGGCCACCCCCAATATGCCACTTGGTGTACTGATTAGTTTAAGTTAAAGTTACTTAAGAAACAGCCAATGCAAGAAGGATACTCTGACCCTCCTTTGCCCCCCTGAAAGGAGAAAATAAATCTCCCATGTGAAAGGTAACTTCCCTGTACCAGGAAGTACAGAGACATCCTTATCACCAGAGATGGGGAATTCAAATCTGAGAAGGCTGTATAAACAAACCTGGTTTCTTGCAATCCCAAACTTATTTTTCTTGTCAATTCCTCACAAATTTATTGTTTCTTGGTATAAAAGGTACCTGCTTTAGTCACTACTTTGAGTCATATACCTATAAGGCCTTTATACATAAGAAATTAATTTGTTCTCCTGTTAATATGCCTTGTGTCAATTTAATTATTAGACTAGCCAAAAGAACCAAGAAGCATAGGGGGAAATTTTCCCTTCCCCAATAGCCTCTAGATTAATACATCAAGGAAATTTCTACGTGAATTAAAAACTATGAACTTAATTCTCAAACCTTCATATGATTCTGTAATCAGAACAGCAAAGAAATATTGCTGCCTTTGGAAAATTTTTAGTGATTATACAAAATATTAACTCTAAGTCCTGGAATTACAAATTATTATTTCTCCTTTATGATATTCTATATGTTCTAAGTTCTATGGTCTAGATATTTACTAATTTTATGAAAAAGTAATTCTTATAATTTTTTGGTGAATGACTAACAGCACAAGAATCTGTCATTTCTATTTCACTTCTTTCATGGAGTTGCAAGTTCATCAAACATATTCACTCATTTGTAATTTGACACGCTTCTCAGCTAGGTTGGGAACTGACTTATTCTCACTTCATAGGCATAAAGAGTAACTTGATAATAATATATCAGGGAACCCATGGCAGAGTGGTCCTAGGAATGTTTGCCCATCATCCTCTCAGCAAACCACTGGCAAAGTTTCTAGAAATTCAATCAGTTATCAAGTTACTAACATTTATTAAGCAAGCCAAGTGGTACCGGTCTCTGGATCAGGATATCCAGGGGTAAAGAGGCCTTTTCAAACTGCAGACATAGTCCCTGCCCATCCACCCTTATCTTCCCACATCACTTAGCAGAGACACCACAGTTAAAACTACATAACCCATTTAAAGTGTTCTAGGCAGTCACAGTTCCTGATTACAAACAACAGAAACAATACTGGCTAAATTGAGCAGAAAAGGAACACATTGGAAAGCTCTTGCATAGCTCACAGAACTCATCAAAAGTGTGAAGAACCAAACTCTGAAAAGAGAACACAGCAGATTCAGACTACAGCCATGATCTGCTTGGGCCACCAACTGTAAATCCTACAATAGCTGCTTCACTGTCCTCTACCTGCTCTCCAACACAGAGGGAGAACCAAACTCTCTCAGTGTCTGAGTGCCTTCAGGAGTCTAAATGCCCTGAAGTTGTGGACAGTGGGTGAGCTGAGTTCATATGCTCACCACCTCTATGAACAGGGAGCTGGGGATTCTCCTGAAACAGGAAATGAGTTCCAGCGCTAGGCAGAATTAAAAGACAACAATGCTTGCCGCACAACGTACCATGCTGAACCAACAAATGCAGGCGTACAAACTGACAAACTGTAGCCCAGAGCCCAGGGAAAATGATGGCTTGTGATAGGATCTTCCCTCTGGGGTTGATCATCTGCTTAGAGAAGAGATGGTGAAGATGCTTGTGAAACTGTCTCAAGGAAGAATAAGGAATGACAGAAAAGAAAAAAAAAGTAGGAAGGAATGAAGGAAATTTGAATGCCAAGAAATACAGAGAAGGAGATGTGACCAAGGATAGAATGTAAAGAGACCTGAGATGTAGGAAGAAAGATGCTGGAGGAAGGCATGTGAGGTCAAATGACCAAACAGAACGAACTACACACACACACACACACACACACACACACACACACACACACACAAGTTGTAGATCCTTGCTCTCTGTCGTCATAATATTATTAGGTTAATTAATGAAGATTCTAAGATCAGAGAATCAGTACTCCTCAGGACGTATTACGTAGGCACTCAGTCATGCCTGTTAATATGGGGCAGGACGTATTACGTAGGCACTCAGTCATGCCTGTTAATATGGGGCAGGACGTATTACGTAGGCACTCAGTCATGCCTGTTAATATGGGGCAGGCTCATTGAATGTGGCAGCAGCTTTCCAGATTGCCATTTTCTCCTGCAGCAGACCTGGGTCTACGCTCCAGCAACCATGCCTAAGGGACCTGCAGTTGGCATTAATCTTGGCACCACCTATTCTTGTGTGGGTGTCTTCCAGCATGGGAAGGTGGAAATAATTGCCAACGATCAGGGGAACCGAACTACCCCAAGCTATGTCGCCTTTACTGATACCGAACGATTGATCGGTGATGCTGCAAAGAAAGTCACAATGAATCTCACTAACACGGTTTTTGATGTCAAACGCCTCACTGGACGAAGACTTGACGATGCTGTTGTCCAGTCTGATATGAAGCATTGGCCCTTCATGGTGGTGAATGATGCAAGCAGGCCTAAGGTTCGAGTAGAATACAAGGGAGAGACAAAAAGTTTCTATCCAGAGGAGGTGTCATCCATGGTTTTGACAAAGAAGAAGGAAATAGCAGAAGCCTATCTTGGGAAGACCGTTACCAATGCTGTTGTCACAGTACCCGCTTACTTTAATGATTCTCAACGTCAGGCTACCAGAGGTGCTGGAACTATTGCTGGGCTCAATGTACTTAGAATCATCAATGAGCCAACTGCTGCTGCTATTGCCTATGGCTTAGACAAAAAGGTCGGAGCAGAAAGAAATGTGCTGATCTTTGATTTATGTGGTGATACTTTTGATGTGTCCATTCTCACTATTGAGGATGGAATCTTTGAGGTCCAATCTACAGATACCCACTTAGGTGGGGAAGACTTTGACAACGAAATGGTCAACCATTTCATTGCAGAGTTCAAGCACAAGCACAAGCAAGACATCAGTGAGAACAAGAGGGCTGTCCGTCGCCTTCATACTGCTTGTGAGCATGCTAGCTGCACTCTCTCTTCCAGCACCCAGGCCAGTACTGAGATTGATTACCTCTATGAAGGAATTGACTTCTATAACTCAATTACCCATGCCCGATTTGAAGAACTGAATGCTGAATTGTTCCGTGACACACTGGACCCTGTCAAGAAAGCCCTTCAGGATGCCAAGCTAGACAAGTCTCAGATCCATGATATTGTCCTGGTGGGTGGTTCAACCCACATCCCCAAGATTCTGAAACTTCTACAGGACTTCTTCAATGGGAAAGAACTGAATAAGAGCATCAACCCTGATGAGGCTGTTGCTTATGGTGCAGCTGTCCAGGCAGCCATTCTATCTGGAGACGAATCTGAAAATGTTCAAGACTTGCTGCTGTTGGATGTCACTCCTCTTTCCCTTGGAATTGAAACTGCTGGTGGAGTCATGACTGTCCTCATCAAGTGCAACACCACCATTCCCACCAAGCAGACGCAGATGCAGACCTTCACAACCTACTCTGACAACCAGCTCAGTGTACTCATTCAGGTTTATGAAGGTGAGCGTGCCATGACCAAGGATAACAACTTGCTTGGCAAGTTTGAACTCACAGGCAAACCTCCTTCCCCCCATGGTGTTCCTCAGATTGAAGTCACTTTTGATAATGATGCCAATGGCATCCTCAATGTCTCTCCTGTGGGTAAGAGCACAGGAAAAGAGAACAAGATTACCATCACTAATGACAAGGGCCATTTGAGCAAGGAAGACATTGAACGCATGGTTCAGGAAGCAGAGAAGTACAAAACTGAAGATGAGAAGCAGCGGGGTAAGGTGTCTTCGAAGAATTCTCTTGAACCCTATGCTTTCAACGTGAAAGCTACTGTTGAGGATGACAAACTTCAAGGATAAGAACCAGACTGCAGAGAAGGAAGAATCTGAACATCAGCAGAAGGAGCTGGAAAAAGTCTGCAACCCCATCATTACCAAGCTGTACCAGAGTGCAGGAGGCATGCTAGGAGGAATGCCTGGGGGCTTCCCTGGTGGTGGAGCTCCTCCATCTGGTGGCGCCTCCTCTGGGCCCACCACTGAAGAGGTTGATTAAGTCAGCCTAGCATAGGTTTAGCATTGTTCCACAAAACACTGAAGGACCCAAATTTGTAGCAAATTCCATGGCAATTTTAAAGTTGAGCTGCTGTAGCAAACTGGGCATTCTTGATACTTGAACGTGGAATGAGCGCACAGGGAAAGGAAATAACATTGCACTTTACAAGCACTGTATTATAAGTGGAAAATACAATGTCTTAAATAAAACTGTATTTAAAATTGGCACCATAAAAAAGGGGGCAATTCATAAATATTAGTTATGTAAACATGCTACCTGTTAAATAATAACAAACTCTATTAGTTATTTGTTTTTTTATTTTTTTAATTTCTTTAATTTTTTTTTGGCTGCATTGGGCCTTCGGCGCTGCATGTGAGCTCTCTCTAGTTGTGGAGAGCAGGGGCCACTCCTCGCTGCGGTGCGTGGGCCTCTCACTGCAGCGGCCTCCCTTGTTGCGGAGCATGGGCTCCAGGTGCCCAGGCTTCAGTAGTTGTGGCACGCGGGCCCAGCAGCTGTGGCTTGCGGGCTCCAGAGCGCAGGCTCGGCAGTTGTGGAGCACAGGCCCAGCTACTACACGGCACGTGGGATCCTCCCGGACCAGGGCTCGAACCCATGTCCCCTGCACTGGCAGGTAGATTCCCAACCACTGCGCCACCAAGGAAGCCCTAGTTATTTGTTATTAAAGGATCAGGATAACCTCCTTTACCTAAAGTCAACTATTTAAAGATATGAATCATCTCTACAGAAATACCTTCAGGGAACAACTAGATTAGTGTCTGATTGAAAAACTAGCCAAGTGGACACATAAAACTCACCATCACCGACATGCGGTGAATAAAAAAATAAAAAAGCCTTAACAGCTGGAATAACAAGTCAGCAAGGTTGAACACTGAGGCCTCTACAGAGTGGCAAGGGTGACTCTAGGAGCAAAGGAGTGTTTTCTAGATACACAATGTAATTTTAAGAAAGGCAGATCTACCTTGGGATTGGTTTTAAAAAGAGAGTTGCATTTGAGAGTTTCATATACTATATCTCTGGTGAGGTATTAACAAGAACAACAGAAGCAGACACCACTGACTAGCTTCTCATTACGCTGTGCCCTGTGCTAAGCATAACCTCATTTAGTCTCACAACCCCTGTGGGTTAAGATCACTAGTGCTTCCTTTTACCACTGAGGAAACCAAAGCATAGAGGGGCCAACTCTTGTCTAGTAAACTAACATGTGTTGAATACCTGACGTGGTAGACACATTGCTGGGGCTTTGCATTACTCTGTGTTTAGTAACCAGAAAGGAATGGATTCAAATACAGGTTTTTCCACTCAAAGCCCATATTTGTTCCACCGCTTGGTAGAATATCAACAATCACTTTTCACTCAGCAGGCTCCTGACAGAAAAGAGGAAGAATTAATACAAAGTGATGATGGGAGGGCAAGGGTATTGCTTATTTGTAACTGGCCAGACAAGAGAGAGGGCAGGTCACCGTGTCAGCTTTCAGGTTACCAAAAATAAACAGAGAATTAAGAAGTGAGCAGTGTGGCTGGCCCCTGACTAGGGATTTGTATAATGAGCATAACGTGTGTTTGTGTGTGCGCCAGCATGCGAGTGTGCATATACACATAGTATCGCTTAAGTGAACAATAGGCATCCTCTCACACTACTGCTTTACTAGATAGAATTTAAGTACAGTACAGTATAGTGGTCCCACTTACCTGCAGGGGATACATTCCAAGACCCCCAGTGGATGCCTGAAACAGCAGATAGCACCCAACCATATTTTACTGTGTATTTTCCTATACATACCTATGATCAAGTTTATTTATAAATTAGGCACAGTAAGAGATTAACAACAATAACTAATAATAAAATAGAAAAAAATATAATATACTGTAATAAAAGTTGTGTGAATGTGGTCTCTCTCTCAAAATATTTGAGTGTACAAATTTAAGGCTATTTCCATCTTAACTAAGTACTCATCACGCATTGTGGCTATAACTTTTGCATTTTGAGGTGTGACAGCAAAACTAGCATGAATTTCTCTTCCCTTCTTCACAATTTCATGGATAGAAGATTCTTTTTTACTTTAATTTTATTTATTTATTTTTGGCCATGTCAGGTCTTAGTTGTGGCATGTGGGACCTTTGTTGAGGCATGCGGGATCTTTCATTGAGATGCTCAGGCTTCTCTCTAGTTCTGGCGTGCAGGTTTTCTCTTCTCTAGTTGTGGCATGCAGGATCCAGGGCGCGTGGGCTCTGTAGTTTATGGCACACGGGCTCTAGTTGAGGCACACGAGATCAGTAGTTGTGGCACGCAGGCTTAGTTGCTCCATGGCATGTGGGATCTTAGTTCCCTGACTAGGGATCGAATCTGCGTTCCCTGCATATTAAAGCAGATTCTTTACCACTGGACCACCAGGGAAGTCCCAAGAAAATTAATTCTTACAGTAGATCTTAGCAACCTCCGCAAACAATTTTTTTTTCTTTTCTTATTAAGGTTAGAACTTTCACCTTTTCACTTAGAGGAAGCACTTTACTATGGCTTCTCCTCGGCTTATTTGAATTGCCAGCATCACTACTCTTGAGGCCATTATTTTGTAAAATAATGATGACTTGAACACAAGTACTTGGATACCAAAAATAAGTGGAGAACTAAGGAGTATGCGGTGTATCCCCTGAGGAGGATTTGTGTGACAGTCCATCCGATAACCAAGATGGCTACTAAGTGACCAACAGGCAGGATATACTGGATAAAGGGGTGATTCTTGTCTGGGTGGGATGGATAAGGACAGTGCGAGATATCATCACACTACTAAGAACAGCACACAACTTAAAACTTATGAATCATTTATTTCTGGTACTTTCCATTCAATATTTTCAGACCTTGGTTGACCAAACCTGGTAACTGAAACTGCAGAAAGAGAAACCACAAATAAGAGGGGACTACAATAGCTAATATATGACAGAGGAGTGATAATAACAATAATAATAGAGGAATAATTTTTAACTGTAATGTCAAAACACATAGGTTTTCCATATTCTTTCATGGAGTGTACCACATGTATTGTTACTAATAATAAAGTGCTAAAACTTAATTGAATAATTTAGTTTTCTTCTTAAATCAGAGGAGATACAAGGTTATACCTATAATATGGCTCTCTCTGGGTTTGGTCAGAGTTTAGTCAGAAAAACAGAGCCCCTGCAATTATTCTAGGAATAAAGGATTCAATATAGAAATTAAGGTTTATACAAATGTGGCAGGAACTGGACAGTTGTAGGCACTGGAACAAAGAAACAATCACTAGTGATTTCAAAGCCCTGGAATGGCTGGGAAAGTTGGGCTTGTGGTCAGTCCAAGAATATGTCGCGTCTGGCCACCTGGCCTGCAAAGCGGGAGCTGGTGGGAAAGTCTCTGATGCTGCTTCATCTGGTGGCTTCCCAGGATAATGGTTTTCTCTTTCCTTTCTCCCTTTGCCTCCCAAACCTTCCACAAGTACATTTTTCAGCAAGCTAGCCTGAAACCAGACAGGAAAGGGGATGTGGGAAACAAGTCCCCAGTGTTGGAAGGGAGTAGTGGTGATGCTGAGTCAACACCCCACTAGGGTTATGATATCTACTTTCTTAAGAGGGAGAGAAAGTGTGAGGTTAAAGCTAAGACACCAAGAATTGCATACAAGGGGGTATGACCTGTATGAATGTGTCCTTAACAATAAAGGAAAAATAAGAAGTTTGAGACATCTGTGATGAGATGTGTGCCTGAGTGGCCTCTGACTACTGAAGGCTGCTGTAGAGCCAATTGAAATATAGCTGGATCATCTCTTTCTATAGAGTGAGGTCACTTTTTTAGTTTTAATTTTTTCATGCTGGACACCACAGAGGGAGAAAAGGAAGGTGATCAAATCAATCTATACGTCTTCTGACGTCATCAACCTCAGGAGAAAAATAAGAATGAGCCATCATATCATCACCTGTAGAAGACTCTATCCCAAGAGCCTCACCTGCATAAATTCCCCTTGTGACACTGATGCTGAATAGGCAACGTTGCTTTTCCACCACTGCTCTGATGGGACACTGAAAACCTGGGCAATTTAGCTCACTTATAAAACTAGCACCATAATCATTTAAAAGTAGCACTAAAAATTCAGGGTATAGTCCCTTACACAGATGAAAACTTATGACGTTTTATTTATTTTTATCTTTTTTACATCTTTATTGGAGTATAATTGCTTTACAATGGTGTGTTAGTTTCTGCTTTATAACAAAGTGAATCAGTTATACATATACATATGTTCCCATATCTCTTCCCTCTTGCGTCTCCCTCCCTCCCACCCTCCCTATCCCACCCCTCTAGGTGGTCACAAAGCACTGAGCTGATCTCCCTGTGTTATGCGGCTGTTTCCCACTAGCTACCTATTTTACGTTTGGTAGTGTATATATGTCCATGCCACTCTCTCACTTTGTCACAGCTTACCCTTACCCTTCCCCATATCCTAAAGTCCATTCTCTAGTAGGTCTGTGTCTTTATTCCTGTCTTACCCCTAGGTTCTTCATGACATTTTTTTTTCTTAAATTCCATATATATGTGTTAGCATACGGTATTTGTCTTTCTCTTTCTGACTTACTTCACTCTGTATGACAGACTCTAGGTCCATCCATCTCATTACAAATAGCTCAATTTCATTTCTTTTCATGGCTGAGTAATATTCCATTGTATATATGTGCCACATCTTCTTTATCCATTCATCCGATGATGGGCACTTAGGTTGTTTCCATGTCCTGGCTATTGTAAATAGAGCTGCAATGAACATTTTGGTACATGACTCTTTTTGAATTATGGTTTTCTCAGGGTATATGCCCAGTAGTGGGATTGCTGGGTCGTATGGTAGTTCTATTTGTAGTTTTTTAAGGAACCTCCATACTGTTCTCCATAGTGGCTGAACCAATTCACATTCCCACCAGCAGTGCAAGAGTGTTCCCTTTTCTCCACACCCTATCCAGCATTTATTGTTTATAGATTTTTTGATGATGGCCATTCTGACTGGTGTGAAATGATATCTCATTGTAGTTTTGACTTGCATTTCTCTAATGATTTAATGATGTTGAGCATTCTTTCATGTGTTTGTTGGCAGACTGTATATCTTCTTTGGAGAAATGTCTATTTAGGTCTTCTGCCCATTTTTGCATTGGGTTGTTTGTTTTTTTGTTATTGAGCTGTATGAGCTCATAAATTAGCTTATAAATTTTGGAGATTAATCCTTTGTCAGTTGCTTCATTTGCAAATATTTTCTCCCATTCTGAGGGTTGTCTTTTGGTCTTGTTTATGGTTTCCTTTGCTGTGCAAAAGCTTTGAAGTTTCATTAGATCTCATTTGTTTATTTTTGTTTTTATTTCCATTTCTCTATGAGGTGGGTCAAAAAGGATCTTGCTGTGATTTATGTCATAGAGTGTTCTGCCTATGATTTCCTCTAACAGTTTGGTGGTTTCTGGCCTTACATTTAGGTCTTTAATCCATTTTGAGCTTATTTTTGTGTATGTTGTTAGGGAGTGATCTAATCTCACACTTTTACATGTACCTGTCCAGTTTTCCCAGCACCACTTATTGAAGAGGCTGGTCTTTCTCCACTGTACATTCCTGCCTCCTTTATCAAAGATAAGGTGACCATATATGCATGGGTTTATCTCTGGGCTTTCTATCCTGTTTCATTTATCTATCTTTCTGTTTTTGTGCCAGTACCATACTGTCTTGATAACTGAAGCTTTGTAGTATAGTCTGAAGTCAGGGAGCCTGATTCCTCCAGCTCCGTTGTTCGTTCTCAAGATTGCTTTGGCTATTCGGGGTCTTTTGTGTTTCCATACAAATTGTGAAATTTTTTGTTCTAGTTCTGTGAAAAATGCCAGTGGTAGTTTGATAGGGATTGCATTGAATCTGTAGATTGCTTTGGGTAGTAGAGTTATTTTCAGAATGTTGATTCTTCCAATCCAAGAACATGGTATATCTCTCCATCTATTTGTATCATCTTTAATTTCTTTCATCAGTGTCTTACAATTTTCTGCATACAGGTCTTTTGTCTCCTTAGGTAGACACCATATTAACAAATTGAAGGAGAAAAACCATATGATCATCTCAATAGATGCAGAGAAAGATTTCAACAAAATTCAACACCAATTTATGATAAAAACCCTGCAGAAAGGAGGCATAGAGGGAACTTTCCTCAACATAATAAAGGCTATATGTGACAAACCCACAGCCAACATCGTGCTCAATGGTGAAAAACTGAAAGCATTTCCACTAAGATCAGGAACAAGACAAGGTTGCCCACTCTCACCACTCTTATTCAACATAGTTTTGGAAGTTTTAGCCACAGCAATCAGAGAAGAAAAGGAAATAAAAGGAATCCAAATCAGAAAAGAAGAAGTAAAGCTGTCACTGTTTGCAGACGACATGACATATACATAGAGAATCCTAAAGATGCTACCAGAAAACTACTAGAGCTAAACAATGAATTTGGTAAAGTAGCAGGATACAAAATTAATGTACAGAAATTTCTGGCATTCCTATATACTAATGATGAAAAATCTGAAAGTGAAGTCAAGAAAACACTCCCATTTACCATTGCAACCACCTTTTAAAATAAGGCAGCATTTACTTTTTAAGTGAGGTGGCATATGCATTATTATTATTTAATATTTAATGAAGGCCACCAGCGTGCTAGGTGTTATATATCACTCTGCACAAAAAGTTGGGTGTGTATATATAGGAGCCTGGCATCCTATAATTAAAGTCATGCAGCATACAGGAGAATGGACCATACTCCAGAAAGGTCAGATGAACAACTCTAATCATAACTGGTTTATATACTTCATTTCCACTAACTGAGGTTTCATCCTTCTTGATACCTAAACATTTATATTATACTTCACTGCTTATGTGGGACTTACTGAAAATTCTGACTGCCTAGGAAAGAGTTAAGCTTTCTCTGTCCAGTTGTACATTGCCCTTAAACCAAACTTTCTTTAATACGTGAAATAATCTATCTCTATTTTATGAGTTGTTGATGTAGCACAATCTGTTTTCAAGAGGGACAGTAGCTGCATTAGACACAATATTTGTCAAGGAGAGAAAATATTTTAAGTTGAAAAAAATCTAAAACTAAAAGAAACTAATGAACTATGTGTCAAAACTGTGCCAGACACTTTCTCAGATGATTTGCCTAACAAGGATAGTTTTTCCATCTTAGAAACACCATATCAAAGATTAAGATCAGTTTTAAGTACTGAAAATCAGGATTCCAAACAGAAATAGTATTGGGGGACATGGGTTTTAAAATAATGCACAAATACACCCAAAAAGCTCTTTGTAAATGAAAAAGAGTTCCTTCAAACAGCCATTTCTGTGCCATTCCATGGGAAATTTTGTTTTGTAGGAGAAAACAGTAACAAAATCTCAGTTCATTAGTTCTGAGGCCTAGCTTCTACAAGTTCTTAGAAAATAAGCTAATCTTCAATAAGGATGGTTGAATTTGTATAATTTAAGGTACAGATGAGAAAAACATTCTCAAGTTCAGGTGCTTGTACATTTTTTATAGTACAACAGTTTCCCGTGTACTAATTGGTTCAGAAGACATTTCTATTACTTCCACAGCTGGGGCTGGATATAATCAAGAAGAAATACTGTGTTACCCAGAAATAAACAAAAGTTAATGGAACTTTCGCTGAGCCACAAAGAGAGTATTTTCAGCGTTTGGCTATGAGTTCAATTTCACACTTGAGAACTTTCTAGTCTGTCCTCTTTTCCCCTGGTGAGTACCACTAACACTTCAAAGAGGGATGGAAAAAACTGAGCCAATCTGACAGGAGCAATGTCTCTCAGGAAAGAAATACAGCTGCCAAAGAAGGCAAATGAGAACTTTATACAAGCATAAAGCCGCAGGGCATCTGGAGACATCACATTTCATTGCTCTTTTCTGTTTACTATAAGATATAAAAACAATCATTTGCCACTGGGGAGATGTTTCATGAATTGAGTGTTATAATTCTATAAGTGGATACTATGTTTTTAGGGGAATAAATAAACTTTTCAGGAAGATTTTCTTTTTCATACTCTGATCATAGAGCAGGTTCTAGTAATCCTTCAATAGGCAAATGTTTATTGTTTAAGTACCTCCTATTGGTCTTTTCTGACCTGAACAAAGAACTTTACAAGCTATCTTCCCTCTGCCAGGCAAATTCCATTTAAAAATTAAAGATAGTAAACTATTTTAAAAGTAACAATTCACTTGGTTTATGTTTTCTTCTCTATCTCTCCCTCTCTCTCATTCTTGCTCACTCACTCTCTCTTTATCTCTCTTGCAAAACAGGTATTTTTTTTCCCTATCCTTTCATAACTTCCCCATATGAGTTCTTTATTTTGATTTGTCTTTCAACTGTCTGGAATACAAGACACAGCCATTTTTAAGAAGCATGCTTGAGTTGCACATGTCATAAAATTTTGTATATTTAAGTATCATTTTATTGCTTTGACTCATGAACTTTATGTTCATGAATTTGTCTGGGTAGAGAAATTATTGAATCACACTTTTTTCTCCTTCCAAATAATGTACAAAATGCTCCATTTATACTAACATCTACTATTCAAAGACGATTGTAACATTTTCCCCTTTATAGGTGACACATTTCTTTTTCTTACAGATGCTTATAAGCTCCTTTCTTCAGTAAAATATTTAACTAAAAATGGTTACCAGATTATATCTTAAACTAACTGTTTCCTTTATAAAGAAAAATGGAACGGAAAACACTATGACTTTTAAGACAGATAAAATGGACCTAATATTGATATGCAACACAAACTACGCTAAATGGCTTTATTTTCAGCTCATTCCAACTCATAGTTTGAATAGGCTGTGAGAGAAGACCTCTAACTGAATTAACAGTAATGGTGGGGCTTCCCTGGTGGTGCAGTGGTTGAGAATCTGCCTGCCAATGCAGGGGACACAGGTTCGAGCCCTGGTCTGGGAAGATCCCACATGCCGCGGAGCAACTAGGCCCGTGAGCCACAACTATTGAGCCTGCGCGTCTGGAGCCTGTGCTCTGCAACAAGAGAGGCTGCAATAGTGAGAGGCCTGCGCACCGCAATGAAGAGTGGCCCCCGCTTGCTGCAACTAGAGAAAGCCCTCGTATAGAAACAAAGACCCAACACAGCCAAAAATAAATAAATTAAAAAAAAAAACAGTAATGGTGCACAGCTCTTGTTTTTTGAAGACAATACAGTGATAGAAAACACTGTACCTGTGGTGTCTGTCTCTACTGCCAAACAGGAATGACAGCCAGGACTGAAGTAGAAACAGCATCACCAGTGGCATTTTCATTGACTTGGCATCCTAACACTTAAGCACATGCTGAAAATAAAGCTTATAAGAGGCAAAGAAAAGATATGAAACAACATCCTGCAGCCAACTTTGAATTACAGAAGATTACTATCAACTGAAATAAAAAATGTACTGACTTACCAAAGAAAAGACCTGGGAGCTTAAAATTTTCACCTGGCTTCTTGCTAATCTGCCTTGCTGGAGCCAAATCATAACATCAAGCCCAAAGAACACAGGGACAAAGTTCCCAGACTAAGAGTACTCATGGTCCCAGCTTTCACCCTACTCTCCTTGGGCATCCAAAATCCTACCAGAGAAGAAAGAAATTCAACATTCAAATTTTCAACTTCAGCTTTAAGGGAAAAACTTTTAAAAGAGCAGATAAAGATGCAGCAGAGTCAAAGTTCCCACTCAGATTCTTTTGGCAGAAGTAGGAAACTCATGTAGGACTGAATATGTTAAAAATAACTAAGAGAAAAAAAATCAGTATGCTATCTATAAAAAAATTCTGCAAACACAAGGTAAAGAGAGAATATGGCACTCAACAGACAGTCAAAACATACACTTGGAGAAAAAATTTCTCCAAGGCATTGAAGAACATTTTAAATTCAATGCTTTAGAAAGCGCAAAGAGTGGAATCAACATTGCAAAAAACCAAACATGGAGGGAAAATATGATAAAAATTATACTAATGGTAAAAAATGGACAAAAATAAGAGCAAGTAGTGAGAAGATGCCATTTATGAGGATAATACTACTCAACTCTGAAGTATAACTGGAAAGAAAACAGAAAAAGGGAAAATATTAAAAAAATGTAATGAAACAAATTTTATGAAATTAAGGAAGGCAAGAATCTTTAGATATAAAAGGTATTATGGTTATGGACTGAATGTTTGTGTCCCCCCAGCATTTATGTTGCAATCCTCTGTTGGAATCTTAACCCCCAATACAATGGTGTTAGGAGGAGGTAACTAGGTTATGAGGGATTAGAGCTCTTATAAAAGAGACCTTGGGGGCTCTCTAGCCCTCTTTCCAGCATATGAAAAGAAAGTTAGAGGACCTGGTTCCTATGAACCAGGAAATGCGCCTTCATTAGACACCAAATCTGCCAACTTTGATCTTGGACTTTCCAACCTCCAGAACTGTGAGAAATGTTTGTTGTTTAAGCCTCCCAGTCTATTGTATTGTTGTTATAGCAGCCTGAACTAGGACAAAGGGCAAACTCCATCCAAAGATAATTTATCGAAGCCCCCATGCAGAGACCACAGGGAATATGTACTGATCTCACAAAGCTGGGTCTATTAAATAGGTGAGCAAGGGCAGGTACCACCTCGACAAAGTCGCAGTAGAAAATCATATACAGAAGATTAGAGAAAGGTACTTATAATGTTTTGGGGCCAGGGTTAGTCATAAGATTATTTTAGGGTAGAAGATAGTAAACATAGTCTGGGTAGGAAATGGTTAAAATTTGTGAACTAGGTAAGTTCACTAAACTTCCTTCACAGTGCTATCTTGTGTCAGAAAGTATTCTTTGGGGTCTGTGATTTGAAGTTGGAGCTCTCCATCTGTTTCAATGGAAATTAAGTTTCATTCTTATTTTGTTAATTTGGTACATTTCAGAAAGTAAAATTGTGCAGGCCTTTTCCAAAGGTCTTGTTGACTACTTTAACTATAGGATCATATGCTTGACAGTCCTCTTATTCACCACCTAACACCAGGAAAACCTGCCTTAAATCATCAAATCTCAAAATTGCTTCCTCTCATTCCCTGTGCAGAGACATAGAAACAACCAGAGGGGAAGAGGACATCATGTCTTAGTGAGTATCACAGGAGTTATAGCAGGGCTTTCAGTAGACCATGAAGCCCTTGAAAAATATGTGATCACATATGCACGCTCCACAATCTTAAGAAAATTTGTTACTTTTTATACCAAGAAGCAGATGTAGATGTACTTCTTTTAGTTTATTATATATAATTATATATACATGTGTATACGTTTGTATATAGACACTTATTATTTTTAAAACATATATCTTCTGGGTCTGTGCTATATTTTTCCCTCTTAGGAGTCTAAGAAGTTCTTAAACAATGGTCTGAGTAGCAAAGTCCCTAACAGAGCTCACTAGTAAGGTCCAGGTATAAGTCTTTGAGACTCTTTCAAATAGTAGGTTCTTTGTACTTTGTTCAATACAAAGGGGTTTATTTCCTATTTCGGGATACTTCCCATAGCTACATGAAGATCTAATTAGCCTACTAATGTGATTGCACATTGCTGCCACATGGTGCTGCTGTTGGAGCTGATTCTTGCACAGCAAGGTGGACTCTATTCATTCTGCATCAGTCTTCTTGCTAACTGACTCAAGTTCTTGCAAGGGTCATAATGGTGTGCTTGGGCTCCAAGGGTTATCAGTTGTCTCACATGACATTCACTTGCTCAGTACTTTTTTTCCCTGAATACCACACCATGCCAAAGTGGCTGTCTTGAAGACTGTACTGTAGTAAATCCTCCTCATTAATCTCAAGATCATTTTGTTTCAGTGGCTGCGTTGCCTTTCCTGTCACTGGGCCTTTGTTGGGGCCACTTTAGTTTATCTGGACAGGTACTCCTACAGGTTCCTTTCCCTCTAGAAACTATATTCGTAGGGTATTTATGGAAATTGATCTATCTTCTGTCAACAAGATATAAATGTCGCATATGGGTCTCAGGAAGTGGCAATCTTGATAAAGCCATAAAACTTTCCACCAAATTCTCCCCTATATGTGTATAATCAAAGGACACTGCTCATATGATGCCTGGTTATTAGTATGTTCAGGAAAGAGCAAGGAGGTCAATGTGGCTGGGCAGGAGTGATTGGCACTGGCTGAGCATGGAGTGGACGTCCACGATGACTAATAAGGTCTTGGAGATTTAGGTGAAAGGCTTCTGCTGGCCCATATGGCAACTCTATGAGACTTAGAAAAAGGTACACATTAGTCAACGCCAGAACACATGGTTTGATGAGTGGATTTCAGCTTCTATTAGGTGCTTCAGTCTGGGGCGCTCATATGCAGTGTAGAGCCTATCAACCACATGGAGCACCCCAGGACTTGAAAATCATTATACAGACATTGGTTTTTACTCTGAGTTAGATGGGAAGCCATTGGAAGCTGTTGAGTAAATCAGTGGCATGACCTGACTTATTTTTTTCAAGAATCCTTTGGGCTGATTTGTGGAGAATAAGGGATAATGGCAGAAGCCAGAAAGACTGCGAGCTAGTGCACAATTTGGATGAAAAATGATGGTGACTTAGATTAGGGTGTTAGCAGAACTCAAACTATATGTTTGAGTTCTGGCAATATTTTCATGGTAGGTCTTGTAAGATTATGATAAAAAGAAAAGGGTCAATGATGGCTACAAGAATGTAGAGTAAAAAGCTTACAGACTTTACAAAATCAGTCATTTTCTCAAATAGGTAAATTTGAGAAAATAGTTTAATTCCATTATATTTTAGACTCTTTATTTGTTAGATAAGGAGAATAACATTTCCCTAATTACTACACTGGAAGAGTGTGAGATCACATGAAATATTGCATGTCGAAACAGAGACGGGAAACTACAAGACAATATTCATTATTATTTGAAAGCTAACTACGAGGGATGTTTAAGGGCACCTTGAAGTGGCAATCTTGCCACACTCCCACACTGCCATCATCTTCCCTATTGTTTGTCAGAGGCCTATAAGCACACAATTACCGATTTATTTATTTGGGTCTTGATTTTGTTTTTGAGCATTCAACAGTCCCTGCTACACACAAATACTGCATTGGAGAACAACTCCTTGAGTGATTGTTAGCCAACACCTCAGTGGGGATTAACTGATAACAGTATATGAATTTGGCATGGTGGGCACCAGGTTTCAGTGAAAGACACCAGCATGGGCTGATTAGAAAAGAGAAGACTCTCAAGTCTAAATTTCATCTGCTTCACAATTTTTCCCATAAGCTACCATATTTCTATGTCCTATGTTCCATAGGCAGAATTTTTGAATTTCATTTTATTTATTTTTTTGTACACCAGGTTTTTATTAGTTATCTATTTTATATGTATTAGTGTATACATGTCAATCCCAGTCTCCCAATTCAACCCACCACCCCACACATCCCCGCCACATAGGCAGAATTTTTGATAGGAAGAAAGTTATAATTTTACATTTTATAGTTTTTGGACAAAGGTCACAAACAAAGAATGTCAATAATATCCAGGGAAGGCTCAGTCCCGTTGACTAGATTTAGGAGCAATTTATTTTATATGAGTTAAAGAAAAACAAGAAAAGAAATCTATTACTTCTACTGGGAAATGTCCCCCAAAAGTATCTAAATTCAACAACCTGTAGGGTCCTTGGCCTAAAATTAACATATATGAGGAAAAACAATTCATATTCATTGAATTTCAGATTTCTTTTTTCCTCAATAAATACCTTTCCCAAACTTTTTCTTACATTTAGAATGTTGATGTGATGATTTCAATAATCTCTATTTGAGAATCAGAATCATATATGGAAAGTGACCTCGTTTATAAAGATTAGACATGGGTCCAATATGTGGTATTCATGTCTACTTACTAATAATACCCAGTATTTATTTAGTGCTAGTCATGTACCTAGAAATATATGATGGTGTTTGACTATGCAACTGAAACTAATTACACTAAGCGGCTCTGGGGCATTGCTATGCCCGTTTTACAGATGAGGAGACTGAGAGGACTACCAGTTGATCTCTCAGTGGAGACGAGTTAACAGGTGCAGAAAAACTTGCCTTGTAAGAGAGTTGGTAGCAGAGCAAGGCTGAGGATCAGGGAAAACATGAAAAGTCAGTAAATGGTAGAACTGGGATTGGAACCTAAATCATTTTTACCCTACTTACTACCAACCACTTTGTAATACTGTCTTCAGTGTAACTTCTTTTGATGAGAAATTCTTATAATGTGCTCACCATAATTTAATAACTTTTAAAGATGACTTTATATATGATCTTGAAAAATATTCAGAAGAAAGTCAATTTTAACTCCTTTTCCTATAATATACTCTAGATTTTTAGTATCAGCATTAAAAGGAAACCCACTGAACATAAAATTTCTCATTATTTGTAATACCAATAGCAGTTTTAGTTAATAAAATTTTAAAAAGACAATGTACTGTAACTACTTATTTGTTCAGCAAATATTTATTAAGCACCTACTGTATGACAGACACTGTTCTAGATGTTGGGGATACTCATAACCAAACAGCCAAAATCCTGCCTTATGAAGCATCCCTGCTAACTGTGAGAAGCTAAACCATACAAAGACAACATTAAATTCTTGGTAGTATTAGGGAAGGTAAATAGATCTGAAAGCCAAAACAATGTGTAATTGCAGTTAATTAGACTCTAGAGCCTCAATTATGAGCCATCTTTGGCTTCAAAAATTGCTTTAAAAGAAGTGACTGCTCAACTTCTCCTAGTGGCAAGTTGAGGGCCAAGCATGAGAACTGGGAGAAAATGATGTCAAATGGCTTCAAACAAATATCCAGTTTAAGTTGACTGAAAGACCTGAGGAGTTTCCTGGGAAATGTAAAGAATGTCTCAGAAGTTTCTGGAGTGACATCATGGCTGTGCTATGATGCCCATGTGAAGCCATGTGCTGTGTTGATCTGCACAAATATTCATGGGTCTTCTGGATTCCTTTCTCCCTTGAGTCTGTGCCTCAATAACAGCCCCATTCACTACCCTCAACTGTCTCTGATTTCTCTAAGAGAAAAAAAAATACCAAGAAAATAAAAACTGTTCTTCATAGAGGGGAATCCAGGTCACCAAATATAATTAGTGATACTACAAAGTGAACATCGTCCAAATATTTACTATATAACCATAGAATAAATTTCTACATCTCCAAAATGTGGAAGATTTAAAATGCTTAACTAGCTTTTAGGGTTATTGTGAAAATTCATTATTGGAGAGCCTTGAGGAAAAGTGTTTATAAAGCACTTGAAAAGGATAATTGCAATGAAAAGCACATTTAGCAGTCATGCAGAATGTGGTTTAGTCTCCTTTGGTTATAAAGCTCATCACTGTACATTAAAAACCCAGATTTTGCATGAATGGATAAGCCAGCTAGAGGAACTCTTGATAGTCAGTTCTGCAAGATATTATATTCAGTAATTAATTTTATAATAACTGGTTCACACATATAAAGTACTCTATTTGCATAAAAAATTACTGCTTAAATGACAAATCAATTATTGCACACAAAGTCAATTATTATACACTTGTTTAAAACTGAATATCATAATTACAATTTGAGTAATTTGCTGTTTTTCCTACTGCAACACAGTAGAGTAATTAGTATTCTAGCTCTGTGAGATTAAGTATCTCCATAAAGTCATTAAAATAAAAATCCCTAAATCCAGTGCATAGTAAATGCATGATAATTATAATATTTCAAAGAAGATTTTTTAAAATAGAAATGATCATTGAGCCTCCTCTCCTTTCTAAACTTTATGATAGAGTCCACACGGTTACTGGTTATTATTCTTTTTTTCTTAAACAGAGGTGGGGGTAACAACTGAGAATGCAAAGCTGGAGAGTAAGCACCTTTTTGATCAAATCTACCTACATAAAGTCTGTAATTCTTTGAAGAAGCAACAAAAAGGGGTTTATTGGTGAGCTTTCTAATTGGAACATGTAACTCCCAGTGAAATAAACATAAACACTTAGCTTATTTTAATCCCACAGAAATATATGCAAGTGAAAAACATTCAGATGGGAGCAGAATCATCATGGGTGGAGAAAGAGCCTACGAGGAGCTATTAATAAGCTTCATTCTGAAGAGGCCCACAGACCCACATGGCCATATGGATCAGGCAAGTTGCTGGCACTCACAAATATGTTTCTCTCTAATGCTTTTCCGTGAGCAAAGTACACACTGAATGTCAATTCTAGCTTCCAATTTCATCTAGAATCTGACCTTTTTCCACCTCCTCCACCTTGGTCCAAGCCACCATCATCCCTCACTTGAATTAATGTAATAGCTTCTAATTCCCACCCTACTCCTTCTAGTAGTTCGGTAAAATAGCCAACATGGGCTTTTCAAACCATAACTCAGATGAAGTTATAAGCGGGTAAGTTGAGCAGGTAACTTCACTCAAACCCCTCTAATGTCTTTGCCATGGGCAACAAGACCCACCTGACCCAGCCTGGTAGTGATAAGAGGTATGAAGAAAAATGAAGCAAGGTAAGATGTTGCATCCTGTCCAAGGTGCTATTTGAAAGGAGGCAGTGAGGGAAGCCCTTTCTGAGGAAGGGCATTTGAGTGGAGCCCTGAGTGCAATGTGAGAGCGAGCCAAGAGGTATCTGGGGAAGAGCCGCCAGATGAAAAATACAGGGCAGGCCAAGTGGAGAGTGAGGTTGGCATACTGGAGAAAAGGAGACCAGAGGCTCAGGAAGGGTAAGGGGTGAGTGCTACCCAATGACGTTGGAGAAACAGCCAGGGGCTGGTTTTGTAAGGTGGGTGGATACTTTCTCAGTGTGCTGGAAAGCCATTGGAGAGTTTTTGGTAGAAAGAAGAGTGACTAGATCTGACTCTTATTTTACAAAAAAGGATCACCTGGCTGTTGTGTGGAAAACAGACTGAAAAGGGGTAAATGTAGAAGCTAGGAGAGCAGAGTCTTACAAGGGAGATTTATTCCCAGTGGTTGTGGGCTATTACCTAGAGCTCCTTGGTAATATTTGGGAGCTGAGATAGAAGGCCCACACTCACCAATCATCCAGGCAAATATGGGAGCAGAACAACACAGGGCAACGCCTCTCAGCCCCACCATCACAGTCATTCTGAAAGCTCGAAACAGATGCCCAGTGCTCAACACACCCAGGATTAGCCTTCCTAATAATGAAAAAGAAAGATAAAAATAAAAATAGTGCAGCAAGAAATACAGTATTTTTCAATCTTTCAACTGTAAAGAGAGTAAAAATAGGATCAGAAGAAATGACACACACAGGCCCACCCCTTTCTCTGGGAAATATGTAGCCAGATAGGCCCCATTTATGTTCACATAAACAAGACATTCATAGAGGAAGTCACCCTTAACCCCAAAGGAACAGTGAGATGAGTAACAGCATTGGTCACTGCAGAAATCTATTTTTTGTTTCACTGTCCTAATGTACATTTTTCTTCTTTTTCCCTACTATTCTATCTGTTAAATATAAGTAACCCAAGGTTTTTGTTTTACGATAAAAAATATGCCTTGATACTCTGCATCAACCATAATAATTTCTTCCATTATAGTTAAACATCTGCTCATCTGAATCTATATCACCTACCAATCTGTGGCATAATCCCACTGACTGTGACCTAGAGAGGAAATGATGAGTTAATAAAATTCATAAGTCCCGTGGACTCACCACACTGAAGCTATCAAAAAGGGTGGTATTTATGCTTTTGCCCAAAACATAATTTGAAGTCTCTACCTATCTGAAATTCCATGAAGTACCCCCGCTCCAAGTGTTCCTGATTGTTTCTAGAAGGGCCTGTTGTTCTCATATGACTGGAATACTTAATTTGGTAATAGGCTCACTCTCTTCCAGTAAGCACATTCCCTATGGATTGGAATAAGAGTATAGCACAGCAATTACCAGCTCAGGCTCTGAATTCAGACTCTGTGAATCGAAATTCTAACACTGCCATTTACTAGCTACATGACAGTGGGCAAGTTACTTTATTTCTGTATGCCTGTTTCCTGATTTGTAAAACAGGGATAATATTACCTTCCTACCTCCTAGTAATTACCACTCATAGTAATGTTATGGCTAGTAGGACAATGTCTGACATCTGATAAATGATTAATTAAACGTTAGCCATTATTATCATGTTTTGGGGAGAGGAGATGTTTTCAGCCCCACCACTGCCCACGCTGAGGGTGCCCGTCTGGTGAATGCCAATGTCTAGGCCAAGCACCCTGTATCCAGGTGTCCACAGCTGCCCTTCTTTAGCGCTGAGGTCTGGACAGAGGCAGGAAGATTAACTTTCTGTTTTAAGCTCTTGGTTGGGCCTTATCTTCTTGGCTCCAATCAGAACTAACTGGGTCCACCATCTTGTCAAGTTTCTGGCCTGTGGTTTCTGTTAGTTTCTGGTCCTCTCTCCTCCATATATGAGGGTTCAAATCCAGACCTTGTGCCTAAACAGGAAGCAGACCTCACACGGCTGATCCCCTTCATTCTCCTACTGGTTCTTGCCAGTAAGAAGGCAAACTCCTCTCCCTTCCCTTAATGACTAAACAAATGCTCCCGTATTTAACGTTCGCACATGTGGAAGGAAAGTGGGAGAGGAGTATTTTCTACACCATCAATGCCTGGGTCTAGTTCAGCCAGCCAAACATGCTCTATGACGTATGTTGGAGCTTTATCTACTCAGTGGGGTCAGATTCAGATAGCCCAAGGTTACCTGTTTTAAAAGATATATTGTATCATATACCTTTTAAAACAGGTTAAAGTGGATTTTGAAATATAGAGGCCAAATGTGTACGGCTCAAATGCAATAAAAACCTTATTTCTTACTCATATAACAGTCCAAGGTGGATGTAACTATTGGGCGGTTCTCCTCCACTTAGCAATTCAGGGAGTGACCCAGATTCCTTTCTTTTTGAGGCTCTGGACATTGTTATCATTTGTATCTACTTCTCTAAAGATAAATGGAGCATAAAGGAGGCATGCTTGCTTCTAAAAGCCTTAGTGCAGAAGAGCCCACATCTCTTCCATTTGCGGTCCATTGTGAGTTAATCACATGGTCACACCTAGCTGCAAGGTCTGTCACAGGCATACCTTGGCCAACGAGTCACTTCCCAGCCCCACCTGTACACTACGGAATGGGAAAAAACATCTTTTGGTGGGCAGTTAGCCATCTCTACAAATAAAGAAAACAATTTCACATGATCACGGTCATTTGATACTAATCAAAATACATAAACTTTTGAATACTTCTTACTCCAGAACAAAATTAAAGTATATCAGTGAATTATTATCAGATGAAACAAAGTTTTTTAAAAAGGTGTAATTTTAATCAGTATACGTATTCTTCCTATCACATTCTCTGCAAGGAATTATGGTTCAATTAAGAGAAAATATTTACTGACAAGGATTATTAAATTAACTTCATTCTAGAAATTGCTTCTAGTATGGTTGAAGAATAAAGAAGTAAAAAGTGGAAACTAAACACCTTCCCCCCCCCTTTTTTTCTTTTCTACCTTTTCTAGTACCCGATACCCAACATAGGATTCACATTAAGAAGTCTCTGGCAAGGATGGAAAAGATACTATGTACCTCATGGTACTCATTAGCAATACTTTAAAGACTATTTTTAACCTTAATAAGCTAACTCAATTCATGCTCAGGGAGTTTCTAAAATTACAGGATTTCAAAGTGCTAAACAAATACCCCTGACTCAGGAGGCATCTTTTTCTACATTACTAATGCATTACACATAAGCTTCCTAATACTGGTGCCACTGTGCAAACAGTACTGTCACTTAGAACCACGTTCACCTTTTGTAAACAAATGATTCAATTAATAAACCTCACCAGGGAATAGTACTTTTGACTTAAAGGTTGCCTTTCTAAGATTGCTTTATAAAACAGCCTTTACTTTCCTGGAGCTTGTGACCTACGTGCATTCAAGGATTTGCTAATGAACTGCTAAGCTGCTGAGGTGAGTAAATAGAAAAGGCCATTTCTCTTGGCTCTTTTCACACCTTTTAATTGGAAGAAGTATGTTTTGGTCTGATTCATACTTTTACTTGTATGTGTCAGAAACTCGTGTAAATAAGAATTTGGTTAAAATTCTGCAAGCACTAGAGGTCATTTTTTTTTTTTTTTTAACATGGGTGGTAGGGTTGCTTTAATTCTACAGGACGAGGATTAATAGATCATGACTGACATGATGGATGGGTTTGAGCATTACATTCCAAGCTGTGTGAGTTTTAACTCTCGCAATGTGTCTGTCTATGTTTCTAAAGCAATTATTTTCCAAGTAGAATGCACAGGGTGGCCCAAGGAGGTTAGGAGAGATTGTATTATTCAAGACTCTTTCCAGTTGCAGGTGATAGAAACACTTCTCAAAATGTATTAAGCGCAAAATGGAATGTTTCTACTCATGGATGTGAAATGTCGAGGGTTGGGCTAATTTCAGGCAAGGTTGGTGTATCAGCAGGTGTCTCAAGAGAAAACAGCTGGCACACTTGTATTAGAATAACAAGAATGGTTTATTTATACAAGGACTATCATGAAATTGTGGGAATCGTGAATGAAAATGATCTAATACAGTAACCCAGGTTTTGTAGGGGTACAGCTGTTACCACCTCTAGGCCCAATGATACGAGACAAGGGAGAAGTTACTTGACAAACCAGCCTGAGACAGTTCTGCAGAGAGACCCAAAGTATCTCACCTTACTCCACTAGTGCTCTCCAGTACTCCACCCCACCTGAAAGCCAGAAGGCACTCTACACTGTCTCCACAGGTCAGACACTGGGGTAGGGAGTTAGCGGAGAAAGGTGGAGAGTAGTTCTGAAAAGGCAAATGGAAGCCGGGCAGAAAAGGCAAACAGAAGCACAACCAGATATGATTCCGTCAGGGCTAGGCCTCCATCTACTAGACCTTCTTTATTCTCCATCACCATTAGACATGCTTTTCTCCCTGGCGGCAAAAAGACCACCAGTAGCTCTATGCCTAAGTCCTATCAGCCTGGCTAGCCCCGAAAGAGCTTCTTTTCCTTGAGAGTTGAACATAAGTCCCCAGATGGGCTCACAGATCCCTCCCTGAACCAATCACTGTAGGCAGGAGAGAGAATACACTGACAAGCCAGGTTTGCATTATGTGCCAGACTCTGGAACTGAAGTGGATTCAGCCATACTTGAACCAAATGAACTGAGTTACAGAAGACTGCATCCTCAAAGGGAAAGGCAGGGGTTGTGATCAGAAGATAAAGGGGAAATTGATGTTGAACAGGTAGCTATCCACTGAATATATATCTACTTCAGACACCAAAGCTGGAAGCCGGGTGTGAGCAAATACCCTCACTGCATGTGTCAAGCACATCCCCGGTTATCTTTTTTTTTCTTTTTTTTTTTTTTTACCAAGATCCATCCTGAAAAAGGTGACTCTTTTCCTGGGGTAGACCCACTAGATAATCTGAAGACCTAGTATTTCTTCGTCTCTTCTGACATTCTCTCAGTTCAGTTCTTTAGTAATTATTCTTTCCTTGAAGGGAAAATGATAGTATTTTCCTTCGAGAGGCATATAAATGAGGAGGTGTGATACATTCTTCTGGAATTCTTAACATGGGGTCTTTGGAATTCTAGGGAGTTTAGTTATAGACTCTATGGTTCTCATGAACACCTGTAATTATACATAAAACACATTATTTTCCTTTTCTAAGTGGGAGAGTCCATAGCTTTTCTTAGATTCTCAGAGTGGTGACCCCCAAATAGTTAATAGCCCCTGATGTTTCACCCCCTTTCGTGAATAAATATCCTTTCTGATGGCTCACAGCTCCCACAGAGAGCAGCTATAAGAGTGCTGCATCACAATCTGAGTTCCAGATAATCCAGGCTGCTGTTTTATCTGGTTTGTAAGTTGTAAGCAGACAGGCCTACTCTATACAGAGATAATCATGCATATAAAAAGAGAAAAAAATATTTAATTTTAAAATACCAAAATAAATAAGTCAGATACTTAATAATGATGTCCCTAAAAGTGACGGTGGCTCTAGTAGTTAGCTATGTAATGAAAAGAGGTTCTTAAAATTGTCCAGGGTTAATTCTATTTTACAAATATTTTTTTTCTTCCATATTAATTGTCTGTGTTTATAAATATATATTAGCATATTGGAAGTGCTGAGCAGTCCTAAAACCAAAAGCCATTTTTAATCTCGCTTGAACCAGATTTTTTTCAAATTGCTTTGATCATGTAAACATGTTTTTCACTGACTCCTATTTACCGTCTTGTAGAGCTAGTTCTGTGTGCCACGCATTTGGGGAAACAATAAGGCAAACATTTATCAGAACCTATTCTAGATTCAAATTTTTGTTGCCTTTCAGGAGAAGAGGAGCAGGGAGATTGAGAGGGGAAGTGACAATTAAATAATTCAGTTTCTACTTTAATATTTTTAGTCATGCGTTCTGAGCCCAGTTCTGTCTCTGGGAGGTAAACCGTATAAGGAAGACTCATAGCTTAGGCGAGGCCCTATCTTCTACATGGGAGAATTTACTAAAGATATTGTATTATTCATGGCTGAATATCTATGGGTAAAAGGGACAGAGTACCTGCCACCAGGATGCTAAGCAAATAAACAAATGACTTTAATGGAGCATGGAACAGGTCTCATTAGGAAAGTACAACATGCAAATCAAGTTGCAAGTGCAAAGCAAGGACAGCATACATAGAGGCCTCAACTTTACATGTATTTAATCCTTGGCATAACCTTCTGAAGGCAGTGGTATTATCCCAGTTTCACATGTGACGTTCTAATTCTCTGCAGCAGTTAGCAATAGAGCTGGGATAGGAATCCAGATCTCTGTGTCCCTATAGCCTACATCCTCACCATCACACACCGTTCTGAAAAGATCCTAAAAGAGAGGGATGTCCGGGACGAGTGAAAATTCCTTCAGGAAGGACAAGGAAAAGCGTGGGTTGGTCAGAAAGTCCTGTTCTTGTGCACAACACGTTCCATAATTTTTAGCGGGAATTTGTTGTCATTGTTATTGGTGCTGTTATTTTTAATAAACCTGAAAAATAGAAACTACAAAAATAACCTTCTCAGACCTAAGATCATCTTGAACAATAGAGTCAAAAACTATCACTGAACTCTGCAGTCTGTACCAGATTTATACAGCTGTGCTAATTAGCAAGAAAAAAAATGAGTTAAAAAACTCATATCCCATGGGACAGACCCCAATGTGGATCTCTGCAGTGGTTGGGCCTGATCTTCAAGATGCCTGCTATGTCTCTGACATGCCCTTGATGCCACGGCACATTCTCTGAAACTCGTTAATGTCACCAGCCAACCAAAATTAGCATAAAATAGACGATCTGGGGTCTCCAAGAAGCTTCTGAAGCCATCAGTCTAAAACAGCAGCCAATGTGGTTATATACCTCTGCTCCATGAGGGCTACAGAATAAACATACAACAGCAGGAGTCCCAACGGGAGCTGAAGAGCAGGTGGAACAGAGAAGCTTCCTCAAGACACTGCAGCCCGATTTTAAGTTGCGTGATAGAGCCGGGAGTGGATTGGAAGCATCCCTGGCAGACAGAACAATATGGCACGGAGTATCACAGATGGGGTAACTTTTTGACTAAAGGTGTCAAACAGACTGCGAGGAAATGAAACAGATTCTTAGATGGTAGCTGCAGATGAAAATGAAAGGGCAATCTTTGCGTGTCTGCAGCGGGGAGAACACTGCTTTGCATTTTTCAGCGTCAGCAATACCCATACATCCAGATTGTGAGCACTGACAGGGCAGACTTTTTAAGTGTTTGAAAGATTTGACTCACCAGAAAAATCCTTAAAGAATATCGAGCATTCTAGCATTGTGATTTCCTATGGCGTTTTGTGCTCAGTGCAATCTAACCTCCAATTCATAGTTACTCTAAAGCATGCTATTATATTAAAAGTTTTTATCTTTAAACCACATGGGCTTTTTCTCCCAACCAGAAGAAGATAAATGGGGTAAGATGGGGGGAAGGGGGAGAAGTATCTCAAAATGTTATTACATAAAATTTTTAAAGAAGAAACTAGCGGGGTTTAGCTGGAAGAGAAAATAAAGACATTTGTTGAAGTACACTGAACCCAAATGGGGACACAAGGGTCTTCACATATTGAAAAGGTTATCCTGCAAAAGAAGATTAGATTGTTCCTGATTCTAAAGATCAGAACAAAAATCAATGGAAAGAAACCACAAAGATTGCAGTTCAGTACAATGAAGAACTTCCCAATTATTTTTCAAACTTAATGGAAGAATAGGCTGCAGCACTTAGCTGGCAGCAGTCAGTGACTGGAGAGCCATTTGTATGGGATGATATAGAAATATCTCATTACTGAGTCAGATGTTAGAATAAATATTCTTTTTTTTTTTTTTTTTTTGTCTCTTATTCCTCCTACTGTGTTGTATACTCCTTGAAGACAAGAATTGGGTATTCTAAATATTTCTTCTTTTTTTTTTTTTTTGCGGTATGCGGGCCTCTCACTGTTGTGGCCTCTCCCGTTGCGGAGCACAGGCTCTGGACGCGCAGGCTCAGGGTCATGGCTCACGGGCCCAGCCGCTCCGCGGCTTGTGGGATCTTCCTGGACTGGGGCACGAACCCGTGTCCCCTGCATCGGCAGGCGGACTCTCAACCACTGCACCACCAGGGAAGCCCTCTAAATATTTCTTATTTCCACACCTAACAAAGAATCCTGAACATAATAGGCTCTTAAAATTTATGATTAAATTAATTTTATGATTTACTTCACCTTGAGACTGCTATGACATAAAGAATTCAAAAGTATCCATTTAATTCAATCCAGCTAATTCAGTCCAAAAGTAATCAATCCAACAGCTTTACTCAGACAACTACATTTTCTAAGGCAATGTGACTCTTGGTCAAGAAAGTGCTTAAAATCAGTTCACATTATGTGTATTAGGACCAATGTCAGGTGACTGACGGTATCTCTCACCTTTCAACCTATACTATCAATAGGCTATAACTATTTGCATGAGAGAGTAAAATTTATACGTTTAGGGGATTCACAACAGTCAAGTAAAAGTAAAATCAGACCACTATCAATACTTTCTAAACTTCAGCCACTCCTGCATATCCTATTGTTTTTTAAATTCAAATGTATCAAATTATGAGGAGATTCCAGTTATATTCTTTTAACACTTAATATATGTTTGAATGACCCACTTCAAAATGTTATGTTGACCTTTGGAATTTTGCACTTGAGTCCATCTTTAAAAGTACGGCACTGACATTTGTGTCTTAATTGATGTTTCATTAAGGCCACTGCTATATTTGATGTAATAAATAGAGGAGAATTAAGAGCTCATCAGCATTGTCATAGTACAACATTGAATAGACTGAATTATGTGCTTAAGGAGATGAATTGATGATTACTGGCAAACTCCGCTAAGGAAACTGCTGCCTTGAAAAATATCTCAAAGAAAAAGTATTTCCATGAATAGCTTTCCTCCTGCAGCATATTTTTATTTTGATAAAATATACTCACAAATTAGGGTTATCTTTTAGGGATTCATACTTGGATTCTGTGATTTAACTACCCTCTAATGAGCTCTCAGGGATCCCTGTCATAGCAGCGATGTCAAAGCATACTCTGCGAAAACCTGTTGTGAGTGCTCATTGAAAATATGAGTGTTCTCCTGACCCAAGGGAGTAATCACATTGCTGTCTGGTTTTTTAAAAAAGGAGAAAACTCAAGAAATATTGAAATAATGAGGAAATATGCTATGTGTGTAGTATGGAGGTATACTCAGAGCTATTTAAAATATCCTTTGTGTAAAATGAAACATCAATCTAATTCCAAGTGTGGAAAGCAAGCACAGCAAATCCAATGTAGCTGCAAGGCAGTTTACACTGTATCTTACCAATGTTCAATTTAAGAAAAGATTGAAGAACATCAGGCTGCTATAAAAACAATTTGTGACAGAATAAATCTGGTACTTGCCAACCGTTTTTCAGAGACAGCAGCTTTCCAGCGGAGCCAGGATGTCATGTGACGTGGGTTATTGGCACTCAAGCAGAATGATTACTAGGCATAAAATTAGTTCGAGAAATAGATCTACAAAAGTATTAAATGTTTGAAATGAGAGCAATACCCGCCATCTAAATGGATTTAAATTTTGTTAACTAAGAATAGGTAGTGAGAGAAGTTTGTTTCTTACTGAAGCTTAAAGGGTTTTCTTCTGTCAGATTTTTGCTACAGCAGCCTACAAAATAATGGATTAAGAAAAGACAGTCAACATCTATGAATTAAGCCTGTCTGTGCTCTTTGTAGGGTGTTACATGCTATTCAGAGGCAGGTGGGGTATCAGGAAGGAGTGGGAACCTGGGGTGGCAGCGGGAATACCAAAAAAGTATATGGAATTATCCCTAATGCTAGGAGGTATTATGCAAATTAAGGGGCATGGAAATTCAGAGAAATTGGTTACAGGGAACTGAAGACATGGCTTTGAGGAGGATGTAGGATTTAAGGTATATATTTGAAAAAGTATAGCATTCAATAAAAGTAATAAAGTGCACTTCATTGAAAGCAAGGGCCGTGGGATCAGAATGGCTGGTTTCAATCCGCCACTTAAATTTGTGTATTTAGGCAAATCACTTAACCTCTTTGCATCTCCCTTTTCTCATCTATAAAATGGGACTAATGAGAGTATCTGCCTTTTTTGGTTGTTTGAAAGATAAAATGAGATAATACATGTACGTAAAGTTTTTAGAATGGTGCTTGGCATGTAATAGATACTCAGTAAAGTTAGCTATTGCTATTATTAATATCATCATCACCTTCTTCATCGGCATCATCTGGCTTGAAGTTCCTATTATTAATTCTCTTTACCTTCGTTTTTATCTTTAGAAATGTGACATATTATATATTTCTTTTCACAAAGAGTAAACCAAAGGATCTAGATTTGTTGGGAAATCAACATGGACTTAAAAAAAATGCAGTTGCTTTTTAAAAAAAAAAACTTTATGTCAAATTCCTCTTTTCTTTCTCTGGACATACGAACAGAATCCAAAGTTTTCCTGTTCCTTTTAAATAGTAAAAAGTCCAACCCAGTTTAAAAATCAAATCTCACATACAATTCAAAGCTCTCCTCTTCTCCTGACCATGGTTTAGACCTTTGATTGAAGAGTACTGGAGTGGAGAGTCAAGTGTGGTTGCTCTTAATACATCTCTCCTCCTCTACCTTCTAGCTTCTCTAGTGTTGGGAGGTAGTTGGGGAGGATAGAGAGGAGGACAAACACAGCTTTCCCAACTGAATGAGGCCACAGCATTCTGTGTATAAGTTGTTGCTGCTTCTCTGGCTAACACTCACTGATCATCAGTGCTTTCTGTGTGGCTGGTATCAAAATGTTGATTCTCTTATGAGGTACATGATGTTTGGGCTCTTTGAAGGGCCCTGCTATTGTGTGGTCCACTCTCATGGAAAATTCTGCTTTGGCTGAACCTCTTTCACTCCCACCCCTGTCTTAGTTCTCGTCATCCATGGTCGATCTCACAGCCTGTTACTGCCTGGATCCTCAGGCATGGTAAACAGCCTTCTGGGGTTAGCTATCTGCTCTGGTAGCTTCTTGATAAAGGGGAAATTCACACAGCCAAACATGGGAGAGCAAACTACTTCTCATTTCTTCTCCAAACCCTACCATGTCTTTCTATTTCTCTTCAAGAGTACACAGACAGATTAGAGAAATGTTGTTTAAAGGTACAAACTTGCAGCTAGTAGATAAATAAGTCCTGGAGATCTAATCCATAGCATAGTGATTATAGTCAACAATAAATAAAAATATTATATAATCAAAAGCATTACAAACGTCAAAGTTGCTAAGAGACTAGATCTTTTATCTCACCACAAAACAGAAATAATAATTATGTGACACAATAGAGGTGTTAGCTATCTTTGCATTAGTAATCATATTGGAATATATAATTGTATCAAATCAACACACTGTACTCCTTAAACTTACACCAAGTTATGTGACAATTTTATATCAGTAAAAGTAGTATTACATAGTCAGAGGAGCAGATCTGGAACTCTGCTCCTAAGCATACATCTAAAAGGAGACAAGAAGCTGTCCCTTCTTGCATACACCCCCAACTCTTCAGAGTGACTCTCTTGGAAGCTGTTCCCTCGCATACCGCGAAGGCAGCCTATATCTCATTTCCAGCCAACATCCCTCCTTTATCCTTCAATCCTCTGCATGTATGTGGCCTGAAGAGGAAGAAAGATAGTGGGATAAGATGAAGGTAGGTGGCTGTTTCTGCTGCCTCTTTGAAAGCCTTGCAGGAAAGTGTTTGGTTGGTGAACTTCTTCAGAGTGTGAGGTTCTTGTTCTTACTCTGGGTCTTCCCTGCAATTCTGGGATAACATGAAAAGTCCTCCTGAGCATCCTGTAACACACAGCTAGTGCTCACTATCTGTGATGACCTTAACAGAGACTTTATCTTTGTGTTGCTAAATTCACTTTGCAAATTCCACTTCAAATGGCACCTGTTCAAAAATGCAGCCCTGACTCTAGGTAGTTGAAAATACGGTCTCTCTTATCTAAATTCTCATGGTCCTTTATTTAATAACTCTATGACTCATTACATATTCCTGTGTTTTATGATTGTCTTCATAATTTTTTTATTAATTTAGGTGATGAGATTCTTGGAAATAAACTTTATACCTGAATAACATTTATATTTCCCAGAGTACCACCCAAGCTCTTAGAATGAAATCATTCTTAATATGTGTAACCGAAGTAATTTTTATAAAGGGAACTAACCTCTATACTTAATACAATGTCTTAGAGTGCATTAATAGGCATTAATTTTAACAAATGGTAGGAAAATTTTGTATCAGCTTAAGTGGTAGAATTGCTTACCAACATAGTAAATTCTGGAAGTATATCTTAAGGAAATAATTCAAGAAGAACAGAAGTGCATAAAGGTGCCTCCTCTAGCATGATGTTACTGAGAATCTGAAAACATCTTAATGGCCAATGGGGGGGATGGCTGCAATTTTTACATGTTAATCAGATCAAAAATTGTGCAACCATTAAAGACAGTCATTTTGAAAAATATGAACTAAGAAGATATGGAACATATTTGGAAATAAGAATTGAAGAAAGAATAAAAATTTGAATAAACATGATTGAAATTGTTAAAACACATAGCATATGAACAACAATTGGAAGGGAAAATGAATTGAGTGGGGAAGAACTGTGTTATTTCTTATCTATTATAGTTTAATTTTAAAGTTAAAAATATATTTAACACACGTATTCATGAATAAAATAACCTGATGGATAACACAACAGGAGAAAGTAATTTCTTTCTGTGCATTTAATAATTAGCCTGGCTTTGTCAGTGGCTGAAAGGTCTCTATATCTTTTTCAAGCGATTATTATACCCCCCAGCTCAGTACCTTCTGTCATATAAAGAGGTGTCACTTTTCTTTGGATCTTATTGTCATTTTCCCTTGGATTTCTATTTACTGTCTATCTAAAGCAGAAGTGTCAAGTGACCTTGACAAGTCATAAATGAGAACTTGGCTAACAGAGAAAGCTATTTAATTCTGTCAATCCCTATTAGACACTAATGGCTGTCATGGTATCAATTTGAATCTTTTTTGTTCCTTATGTTTTGTCATCAATGTTTCTTTCACTGGTGTAGAATTGTGAGTTCTCTCAGAAGAACAAAGTTAATAAATTTGAGAACTGGACTAGCTGATACCTAGTCAACTGCTCAATAAATGAAAGCAGCAAAACCTATTAAGAACAAATTGTTGTGGCCAGCCATCTCCACTTCCATCCAGTTTAGTAATTTCTTAAACATACACCATTGTTTCGTTTTCTCTAAAATACTAATGTCACAATAATGTAAATGGGGGTCTATACAGAAACTTTCTCCATGTAGCTAATTGAGTTTCATGTACTGACCTACGGAAAACAAAATATTGCAGCATTTTAATACCCTCAAATCTTCATGCTTTTAGTTGTTTGTGTTAAGTTCTTCAGACCACTTTGTGATCCTGGGCTCACATTTCTGAGAACACTGACTTAGAGCATGATGAGAGTCTGCTGTCATAAACCATTAACAAATCTGTCTGGGAATCAAATCTGTGTCCTTGTCCTTAATTTAGACTAAGCTAACTAGCCACAACCACCAAATTTTAATGTTTTTTTCTCTTAAAAATATCATCAGGTGTAGTACTGTTCTGGAAAATTACCTTCTCTTAGTAGAGAAGAATCATTTCAATTATATTCCTACTTCTTCACACCACACTAAGCCCTTAGGTTCTCATGTCACTGGTTGTTGTCGTTGTTTGTTTGTTTTGAGACAGTTTATTATGCCAGTGAATTTACTTTTGCAAAATAAACCCCACCATGGGATATTATGTCATTACAATCCTTCCTTCAATTAACCTTCTTTCCAGTGGCTAAATTAACACAAATTAGATAGGATGTCATTCCAAGCTATACAACCTTAGTGTTACAGTATTGGTCATCTCATAAAAGCGGTGTCTCTGTTAGAAAAAAAGAAAATCATTTTGAATGCATTACTGCACATAGATTTCATTTATCTCTTGCTCCTGATTACAAAGTGATATTCCTGGAAATCAGTAGCTACATAATGTCAGTTTATTCTGCTTTTTTCCTCCTCATAAACTGAAATGTTCTAACATAGCCGAAACAGCATTAGGTCTTCCACATTACATGCATTAGTCATGCAGGAAGTTAATCATCTGACTACAAATGAAAGCTTGTACCGGTTTCAGTAAGGCAATATTTACTTTCCTTTTATCCTTAGAGATATAAAGCCTAATTGGTAGAGGAAATTAAGATTGACAAGCCTTGAGATGGTCTGATTTCTACATAAAATATTTTCCAGTGTAATTTATCAGATAGAGATGTCCAAGCTTTTTATGATAGAAAGGGAGTGAATGTATCCCTCACTTAAGACTTGGTGAGTCAAGAGGAGGTGATGGTCCATGAGTGAGAAATGGAGAAGAATTTCACATCTAACTTCCAACTCACAGTCACAGTCACAATTCTCTCTCCATCTTTCTTTGCAACTTGGAGAGATGTGGAGGGTGAGCCTGACAATTGCCAGTTTGGATTCCCTTCCTTTCCTAGAACTCCCTGAGAGAAATTCTGAAAATCTCTGGGAAAAGAAGATTGACAACCACCGTTAGCCTGAAAATAACTCTCTGGTTTCCTTATTGACCTATAGATTGAACCCAAGGGAGAATACCTTTATGTGTAGTAGGTATTACTTGTAAGTCACTGAACAGCAAAAGGCCCATCAAGAGATTCAGGCCCAATTTAGAGATGAGTTGGAAAACTGTTAGGAAATTATATATTTTAAATTACCTTATAGGTTAAGAAATCACTAGAATTTAAGATCAGACTTTTCTAGTAGAAAAGGATATTAAGTAGAATCAAAACGTTTAGTGATAATAGTAAACAGATTGTCTGGAAGGTTTCTCTTTCTAAAATGGCTGAGTAAGTAAAAACCTTTACTTTGCTTCTTTTGATAAAGCTCATTAAAGTGAAAGAAGAAATATACAAGAGGGAAGACATATGGGAACATATGTATATGTATAATTGATTCACTTTGTTATAAAGCAGAAACTAACACACCATTGTAAAGCAATTATACCCCAATAAAGATGTTAAAAAAAAAAGAATAAATGTGTGACGTCACAGAAATGCTACTGTCAACAGATCTGAAATTAAGAAATTTCTAGAAAGTAGAGAACAGTTGGGAACAGACCAAACATGAAACCTAGCATAGTTGAAGAGAAACAGAGGATCTCTCCCCAAAAGTAAATCTCCCCAACAGAACCAAAGAATAACGCCAAGATCAGGAATGGATATTGGAATAGCAGTGAGCTGTCTAGCGGTAAGCATGATAATTAATTTAAAGGCTGTGGAAGCTTGGTCCCAGTCTTCCCAATTTCAGCTTTTGGTTTCAGTGTTTGTCCCCAAGAAAAAACTATTATTAAAGCTCTGTAAATAAAGTGAGATTTGTTGAAGGAAACTCTCAGAATTAAGATGGGAGTAAGAAAAAAAGTAGGGCAGTGCCCACAGGCAGTCATCATGATGGATAAAGGGCAAAGAGGGTAAACTCTCTGGACACCAGAGACCAAATACCCTCTGCTCCCACAAACTGAAGCCAGGACTTTTTGTGAGTATTTCTTGCCAGGGGAAGAAAGGTTTCCCTTTGTATTAGGGAGACTGCATTCAGTTAATAGTATTGTAAATATGAGTAAACCCTAGAGATCACCAAGCTTTTGAGGAAAGTTAAACAAAACCCCAGGTGAACAAACCCCAAATGAGAATGTTGATGCAACAAGGTAGAAGAGAACTTTAAAATGAGTAATATTAATATCTTCCGAGAAATTCAAAGAGCTATCATATACATACAATAAAAACAAGCCGCTGTGAAAAAAGAAGTAATTAAACCTTTTAGATGAGAACCATGATGGTGAAAATTTAAAAAAAAAAAAAAAAGTAAAGCAATAGCAGGACTGGATGACAGGATGCTTCTCTCTGTTTTTCTATGTAATCTTTCATGATCACTAATGTTTTATCCTCAGGCTCCAAACAGTGGTCCCTCACCCAGCTCCAGGCCTTCCCTTCATGGCCAAAAAATAACTACACCTGCTATAGGTCTCCAATTTTTTTTCACAAACATCCAGCATGAGAGAGAGATCTCTTCTGGTAGCTGCTGCATGAGTCCCAGGGTCCAGTCTCTCACAGGTCTGAGCCATTCAGGACCCGTGGTCTGCCTGTGGTGATAGGGGGTGGGGTCAATATTACCCAAAACACTTGAAGGAGAATGGGAGTGAGGGAACTTCCCCAGGGAAAAACAATTGGCTCGAAAAAGCAGAAATGGTTGTTGTGGAGCCAATAAACCATACAAATCAAACAAGTTAAAAAAGTAAGAATATAGAGGATCTGAGTAATTTATTTAACATGGTTCATTTTAACCGTCATATGCTTGTATGTGTAATCATTAATACTTATTTTGGGTAATACATAATAACTTAGTACATTTCGATACGCAGAATTTACACAGGTCATTTTTCTTTTTACCACAGGCCAGTAAACCTCAATATTAACAACAAAATTATAGAAAAAGTATTTAAGCACTGAATGTAAAGGCATTCCTTTAAAAAGTGTCTAGAGTTAAAGATAAATTCAAAACAGAAACTGCAGATTATTTAGACTATGTGTGTAATGATAACCTGTTTATGTGATAACTGAGGTCTGGATATCAGGGAACCCAGACTCTCATTTCCTCTTTTGCTAACCCGCTCGATGACTTTAAGCATGTCACCTAAATCCTGTCAAAATTACTAACTCCCCTTTACAGTCTCATTCTACTGCTCTATTTGTTAGCTTGGGAAGGAAAGAAAACTGTGCTTTTTAAAATGTTCTAATATCTATTTAGCCGTCTACCTACCTACCTACCTACCTAAACATAAGTATATATCGCTATATATAAGGATATAGATAGACAGATATAGCAATAGCATATGTGTGGATGCCTTGTTGTTTTTAAAATAATTTGAAATTGTTGATCCTGAAGACACCAGATGTCATAACTTCTAAATTATATACAATAGCAGTAACCTAAGCAGGGTTTTAGTCTCTGTGTGTTTATATCGACTAACAAACTTCACAAATGTATGTAAGTTTCCACAGGAGCCTGCTCACTTGTTTCAAAGAAGAAAGATTTCACCCCAAAAGTCTCCAAACTAATTTTCTTGAAGCTATCTTTGATATCCCAAAAACGTGTCTGGAAAAATCCGTTGGCATCAACTAAACACTGGTAAGAATGATTACAAGTCATCCTTCAGATAGACCAGTTGATTTTTTTTTCGTGAAATTATGTTCAAGGCCCTGGTTCTTAAGAACTTTATCAATTTGAAAAATTTTAAATACTCTAATCTATAATATCCAAAATTATATTAAGTTATAAATATTTGCAGTATAGAATACAGAATAATGTTGGTGTCAGCCCCAAGGAAATTCTATATTTTCAAAACCTCAAATCTATCTGCTAAATATGTCAATTGCCACTGATTTTTTTGTTTGTTTTTGAAGATTTGTGTTATCCCTACTATACTAAATTTAGGAAAACTACAAGCATTAGTGCTTAAATATAGCCAATATAATCTCCTTTTATAAGCAACAATCCTCAGTATGAATCAAAGGGCTTTATGACCAGGATTCATTCAATATGAATTCATTCAATATGAATAAAATGATACGATATTTAACAGAACTTTTGCATTATGGAGTTCCTTGATGATGAGGTTAAGGCCATTTCACAGACGGATGAACATAGTTTTGAAGGTCAGTGACTGAAGATGAACAATTAGTGCATCCCTCAAATCATAAAACAGAGTTGTTGGACCAAGATTACATTGCTTCCTCTAATCACTGCCCACCCTGTCCCCTGCTGCAGCTACATTTCCACATATTCACAGTGAAGAATGTTCATGCAGTTTCAATGATAGTGAAGAGCTCCAAGTATCAGGAAAAGAGAATTTTTTTCTCATGATAGTTTTAGGCACAGAATGAGCTTAAGTAAAGGTTAAGCATAAATTTCCTTCATGACAGACAATAGAGAAGGAGGACAATAATTTGATCTTTGGGAAACCAGGAATTTAATATTCTTATTTAAATCTTCTGTTCAGCTTTGACTATATATTTGGATAAGGAAATATTATAAAATATCATTTCAATTTCCTCTCCAAGTAATGTTTTAGCAAAGCACTCAGAATGCAAGGTTTCACAAGAATTTCTCAAATGGAATCACTTTTTCCTCCTAACAATTACAAGGGCTACATTAAACAAATTTTCACAGCCTTTAGAGACTGCTGGCATGTTTTATTACAATTTACTCCCATGTACTTCAGTGAGCTGCACTTTCTAAAAATTATCATCAGTAAAACAGTTAAAAATATGTTTTTATGCAGTCAAATGCTGCAATGGAATATTACTCAGCCATAAAAAGAAATGAAATTGAGCTATTTGTAACGAGGTGGACAGACCTAGACTCTGTCATACAGAGTGAAGTAAGTCAGAAAGAGAAAGACAAATACCGTATGCTAACACATATATAGGAATTTAAGAAAAAAAAATGTCATGAAGAACCTAGGGGTAAGACAGGAATAAAGACACAGACCTACTAGAGAATGAACTTGAGGATATGGGGAGGGAGAAGGGTGAGCTGTGACAAAGCGAGAGAGAGGCATGGACATATATACACTACCAAACGTAAAATAGATAGCTAGTAGGAAGCAGCCACATAGCACAGGGAGATCAGCTCAGTGCTTTGTGACCACCTAGAGGGGTGGGATAGGGAGGGTGGGAGGGAGGGAGACGCAAGAGGGAAGAGATATGGGAACATATGTATATGTGTAACTGATACACTTTGTTATAAAGCAGAAATTAACACACCATTGTAAAGCAATTATACTCCAATAAATATGTAAAAAAATACATGTTTTTATGATTTTTATTCAAATAAGAAGGCCATATGGATCACTGCTCAATGCTTATAAACATAAAACTTGTTGAGAAATTTTGACTCTATCTTTTGTAATATATATGAGTCTAGATTTGAATCAATCACATTTTTTTTGGCAAGGATCTTCAAAAAGCTGTCACTGTCTTACTGGCAGATCAATAAAGGCGTGTGTTAACTGGTGGGTGTGAAATATTCTAGACACCCAGGGATGTCTAAGACTCAATAACTGAAATTTAACCTCTGTATATACCTGTCTCTGCAGCCTAATATCTTACATCATCTTAGAATACTAGGGGACAGCTTCAAATGACTCAACTTTGATAGTGCCCTAATTTCTTCAGTTATGCTGATACATGCTACCTTAAGTTGCAGGTGAAACATAACATATAAAATAATGGACTTTTTAAGACTCAATGTTAGTTATTGGACAATCAAAGTGTAGATTTTTTACATTAAAGTATAACTTAGATACAGTGAAAGAGGAGATCTAATATAAAGTTTGATCAGTTTTGACAAATGTATATGCCAGTGCAACCCAACCCCCTATCAAAATATAAACATTTCCATCATGCCAGAAAGTTCCCATGTGTCACTTCCCAATCTATCTCACCATCTCCCTCCCCACTACCCCACTGCCAGAAGCAATCACTGTTCTGTTCTCTAGCACCACAGATGAACTTTGCCAGTTTTAAAACTTCATAAGAATGTATGTAATCTTTTGTGTCTGGCTTCATTCACTGAGCATAATTTTGTTTGAGATCCATCCATGTTTTCCCATGTGTCACTAATTTATTTCTTCTTATTGCTGAGTAGTACTCAAGTTTCTGAGCATGCACAGTTTGTTTATTCTTTCTCTCACTGATGGAACGTGGGATGTTTTCAGTTTGGGGCTATTGTGAATAGTGATGCTATGCATACACTTGTAGAAAGCTTTTTGTGGACATGTTTTCATTTCTCTTTGACAAGTACCTAGATGTTGAATTGATTAAAGATAAGGAAGATGTATGTTTAACTTTTTAAAATAACTTTCAAAGTGTTTTCCAAAGGTGGCACCACTTTACACACCCAGAAAGAACATGAGAATCCTGGTTGGTCCACATCCTTCCCAACATTTGCTCTTGTAATCTTTCTGCATTTAGCCATTGTAGTGAACGTTTACTGGTATCTCACTGTGATATTAATTTGCATTTCCCTGATGACTAATGATATTCAGCACATCTTCATATGTTATTGACCACATATATATCTTCTTTACTTACATAACTATTCAAGGCTCTTGACTACTTTTAATTAGTTGTTTGTCTTATTTTTTGGTCTGTTTGTTTTAAGATTTTGCGGGGAACAGTTTTACATTTACAACAAAATTGAGAAGAAGGTAAAGAGACTCCCATATACTTTCCGTCCCCAGATAGCCTTCCCCATTATTAATATCACTCACCAGAATGGTACTTTTTTTTTTTTAACCAAGGATGAACCTACATTGACACATCATAATCACTCAAAGTCCATAGTTTACCTGAGGGTTCACTCCTTTTTTATTAACCTTTATCCAGATTGATTTATTGTTAACCTTTTATTCCATTTTTGTAATTGAAGTACAATTGCCTTACAATATTATATGAGTTTCAGGTGTATAACACAGTGATTCGATATTTTTATACATTATGAAATGATCATCATGATAAGTCTAGTTGCCACCTGTTACCATACAAAGTTATTACAATATTATTGACTACATTCCCTATGCTGTAGTTTACATCCCTGTACCTTATTTACTTATTAATTGGAAATTTGCCTCTTAAACCCCTCTTGATGTTGTATATTCCATGGGTTTAGAGAAATGTATAATGGTATATATCTATCATTATAATATCACACAGTATTTTCACTGCCCTAAAAATCCTGTGTGCTCTGTGTATTCATATCTCTACCATCATCATGTTGGCAAACCCTAACCTTTTTATTACCTCCATTGTTTTGCCATTTCCAGAATGCTGTATCGTTGGAATGTTAGAGCATTTAGCCTTCTCAAATTGGCTTCTTTCACTCAGTAATATGCATGTAAGGTTCTTCCATGTCTTTTCATGGATTGACAGCTCAGTTCCTTTAAGGGCTGAATAATATTCCATTGTCTGGATGTACTACTGTTTATTTATTATATCTATTAGACTACTGAAGGACATCTTGGTTGCTTCCAAATTTTGACAATTATAAATAAAGCTTCTATAAACACCTGTGGGGAAGTTTTTGTGTGCACATACATTTTCAACTCCTCTGGGTAAATACTAAGTACCACAATTGGTAGATCATATGGTAAAAGTATGTTTAGTTCCATAAGAAATTGCCAAACTGTCTTCCAAAGTGGCTGCACCATTTTGCATCCCCACCAGCATTGTAGGAAAGTTTTCCTATTGCTCCACATCCTCATAAGCATTTGGTTTTGCAGATTTGGACCATCCTAACAGATGCATACTGGTATCCTATTGTTGTTTTAATATGCATTTTCCTGATTACAAATGATGAGGAAAACTTTTTCATATGCTAATTGCCTTCTGTATTTCTTCTTTGGTGAGGTGTCTGTATAGGTCATTGGCCCAGTTTTAAATTGGGTTGTTTGTTTCTTATTGTTGAGCTTTAAGAGTTCTTTGTAGGGCTTCCCTGGTGGTGCAGTGGTTGAGAGTCCGGGACACGGGTTCGTGCCCGGTCTGGGAAGATCCCACATGCCGCGGAGCGGCTGGGCCCGTGAGCCATGGCCGCTGAGCCTGCGCGTCCGGAGTCTGTGCTCCGCAATGGGAGAGGCCACAGCAGTGAGAGGCCCGCATACAACAACAACAACAAAAGAGTTCTTTGTATATTTTGGATAAATCCTTTATCAGATGTGTCTTTTGCAAATATCTTCTCCTAGTCTCTGGCTTGTGTTCTATTCTCTCGATACCGTCTTTAGCAGAGGAGAAGTTTTTACTTTTAACAAAGTCCAGTTTATCAACTATTTCTTTCATGGATCATGTTTTTGGTGGTGGCATCACCATACCCAAGGTCATCTAGGTCTTCTCCTATGTTATCTTCTGGGGGGTTTATAGTTTTGCATTTTACATTTAGGTCAATGTTACATTTTTGAGTTAATTTTTGTGAAGGTGTGTATTTAGATTCACTTTTTTGTATGTGGATGTCTAGTTGTTCCAGCACCGTATGCTGAACAGACTATTTTTCCTCCATTGTTTTGCCTTTGCTGCTTTGTTGAAAATCAGATGACTATATTCATGTGGGTCTATTTCTGGGCTCTCTAGTCTGTTCCATTGTTCTGTTTCTCTTTGTCTCTCTCTGTCTCTGTCTCTCTCTCCCTCTCTCCAAATATCACAGTTTGATTACTGTAGCTTTATAGTAAGTCTTGAGCTTGGGTCATAACAGCTTTTCAACTTTGTTCTTCTTCAGTACTGTGTCACCTATTATGAGTCGTATACCTCTCTCTATAAACTTTAGAACATTTCTTTGATATCTATAAAATAATTTACTTAGATTTTGATTGAGATTGCATTTAATCTATAGATCAAATTGGGAAGAACTGACATCTTGACAATATTGAGTCATCCTCACCATGAACATGGAATAGCTCCCCATTTAGTTCTTTTTTGATTTCATTCATCAGAGTTTGTAGTTTTCCTCACATAGATCTTGTCTGTATTTTGTTAGGTTTATACCTAAGTATTTAATTGTTTTTGAAATGTGCTAATGTAAATTGTATTGTGTTTTTAATTTCATTCCACTTTTCCATTACTGGTATATAGGAGAACAACTGAATTTGTGTATTAACCTTGTATCCTGCAATCTTGCTATAATTGCTTATTAGTTCCGGGAGTTTTGTTTGTTTGTTTGGGTTTTCTTTCTTTTGGTCAAATATTTTGGATTTTCTACATAGATGGTCATGTCATCCATGAACAAAAACAGTTTTAGGTCTTATTTCCCAATATGTATAACTTTTATTTCCTTTTCTTTACCTTTTGCATTAACTATAACTTTCAGCATAATGTTGAAAAGGAGTGGTGAGAGGGGACATCCTTTCCTTATCTTGATCTTAATGAGAAGGCTTCTAGTCCTTCACCATTAAGTAGAATGTTAGCTGTAGGTTTTTGGTAGATTATCCGGTTGAGAAAGTTCTCCTCTATTACCAATTAACTGGAAGTTTTTATCATGAATGAGTGATGAATTTTGTTAAATGTTTTTTCTATGTTCAATGATAAGATCATCTGATTTTTTAAATTTTAGTCTGTTGATGTGATGAATTACATTAATTTGATTTTTCAAATATTGAGCCCTATTTGCATACTTGATATAAATCCCACTTGGTTGTGGTATACAATTCTTTTTATACTTCTTTTAGATTCTATTTGCTAATAATTTGTTGAGAATTTTTACATCTATGTTCATGAGAGATATTGGTTTGTAGTTTTTTTTCTTGTAATGCCTTCGTCTAGCTTTAGTGTTAGGATAATGCTGGTCTCATAGAAGGAGTTAGGAAGTATTCTTTTTGCTTCTATCCTCAGAAAGAGATGTAGAGAATTAGTGTAATTTCTTACTTAAATGTTTTACAAAATTCACTAGTGAACCTATCTGGGCCTGTGGCTTTATGTTTTAGAAAGTCATTAATTATTAATTTAATTCCTTGAATAGATGTAGGCCTATTCTGATCATCTATTTCTTCTTATGTGAATTTTGGCAGATTGTGTCTTTCAACGAATTCATCCATTTCATGTAGGTTATCAAATTTGTGCCACAAATTGTTCATAGAATTCCTTTCTAATCCTTTTAATTTTCATGAGATCTATAGTGATATACCATCTGATATTAGTAATTTGTGCTCTTTCCTTTTTTGTCCTTACCTAGCCTGGCTAGAGGGTTAATAATATTCTTAATCTTTTCAAAGAAACACCTTTTGGTCTTATTGATTTTCGCTATTAAATTCCTATTTTCAGTTTCATTGATCTCTACTCTAATCCTTATTATTTCTTTTTAATTTGTTCTTCTAGTTTCCTGAGGTGGAAACTTAGATGATTGATTTTAGGTCTTTCTGCTTTTCTTATATGTATATTCAATACTATAGTTTTCCTTCTATGCACTGCTTTTGCAGCATCCCACAAATTTTTATTTTGTTTTCATTTTCATTTAGTTCAAAATATACATATTTAAAATTTTCTCTTTAGATTTCATCTATGACCCCTGTGTTACTTAGAAGAGTATTATTAAATCTCCATGTATTTGGGAATTTTCCAGTTATCTTTGTTACTGATTTCTACTTTAATTTCCTTGTGTTCTGAGAGCAGATACTGTATGATTTCTATTCTTTTATATTTGTTAAAATGTGTTTTATGGCCCAGAATGTGTCTACCTTGTTGAATGTTCCATGTGAACTTGAGAAAACATGTGTATTCTGCTGTTGTTGGATGAAGTAGATATCATATATATAGACATCTATAGATGTCTATATATAGACATCTATAGATATGATGACATATATAGATGTCATTATAACCAGTTGATAGATGGTGTTGAGTTCAGTGATGTCCTTACTGATTTTCTGTCTACTATATCTGTCAATTTCTGAGAGAGGGGTATTTAAGTTTCCAACTATGATACTGGATTCATCTATTTCTTCTTTTTTCTATCATTTTTTTACTTCATGTAGTTTGATCCTTTTTTTGTTAGGCATATACATGTTAAGAATTATGTCTTAAAAAATTGACTCTTTTATCATTATGTAATGACCTTCTCTACCCTGATAACTTTCCTTATTTTGAAGTCTGCCCTTTCTGATATAATATAGCTACTCCTGCTTTCTTTTGATTATGTTAGCATGGTATATATTTTTTCTCCATCCATTTACTTTCTTTTAAGTTTTTATTTATTTTTTTTTGATATGGACCACTTTTAAAGTCTTTGTTGAATTTGTTACAATACTCCTTCTGTTTTTTGTTTTGGCTTTTTCAGGCATGTGCAATCTTAGCTCCCTGTGCAGGGATCAAACCTGCACCCCCTGCATTGGAAGTTGAAGTCTTAACCACTGGACCGCCAGGGAAGTCTCATCCATCCATTTACTTTTAATCCACGTGTTCTTCATATGTAAAGGTAGTTTCTTTTAGACAACATATAGTTGGCTTATATTTTTTGATCCACTCTAATAATCTCTGTCTTTTAAGTGGTGAATTTAAACCACTGACTTTCAAAGTGATTATTGATATAGCTGAATTAATATCTACCCTATTTGTTACTGTTTTCTATTTGTTGCCCTTGTTCTTTTTTTCATATTTTGGTCTTCTATTCTTTTTCTGCCTTTCTTGGTTTTAATTGAGCATTTTACATGATTACATTTTCTCTTCTTTATTAGCATATCAGCTATACATTTTTTTTCAACTTTTCAGAAGTTTTAACTGAATACCAGACATAGTGGGCTAAAGAACAGTAGAGACTGAAGTAAATTACATTTATGCATAAAAAAGGATGCACATCTCCTTCTCTCTGACCACTAGCATTAACCTAGTCTTTAAAATGTCCCGAGTCTGGGTTTTTTTTGTTGATTTACTTTGATTCAGTTCACCACAGGCTTCAGATGATTTGATGGCCGGAACAAATATTTCCTTTATCAGAGCTTGGGGTCTGAGTGCCCGGAGCATTCCTCTCAGGTTTCGTGCCCCTTTCTCAGCCTTTAGCAGGCTCAATGTACCTGCATCTCAGAAGGGGTTTCTCTTCCATCCTCACCCCTAGCTACAGATAGTCACTATCTGGTCTCAAAGTAAGTCTTGGAGTGCCTATTAGGTTTCCCTCAATTCCTCCTCTGACTTCAGCAAACCTGGTGCCCATACACCTCAGAAAGAGTTCCTTTCAGTTCTCCTGCTCTAACTTCAGTCTTTCTTATGAGTACTTGGTGAAGGAGCTTGGAAAAGAGTTGTGGGTAGACTCAATTTTTCTCCAAGGTTCCTGGGTATTCTAAATGATCATGCCTTCCCATTTTCAGCGTTTACAAATTCATCACAAGGTCAACTATTCTATTCTTTCTCACACATAGTTTCCTCCCTTCTCCCACTGCTCTGCCAAGGATGGATGGAACCATGGGTCTCTTCTTTCCTAGGAGGGATTCATTACTTTCTGAATTTCAGTTCACTAATTTTCTTTACAAACTCACACTTCTGATGGGCATTTTAAAAATGTGATTTTGTAGGTTTTTCAGCTTGTTCTCACTCTTAAGTTGGAATCAATGCTCTCTTAAGACTTCTAAGCAGAAGTGGAAGTGGTCTCAAACTTTATTTTTAAATGAAATACATGTTCAACCTCAACATAATTTATTATGTTTATGGTACATAACACGAAAAACAACTTAAATTTGCCTTATATGTTCCATATATATTACAGATAACAAATAAATGTGTCAGACCTTCAATTAAATAAAAGGTTAATACATGTTTTCTTTTCTCTCTTTTTTTTTTTTTTTTTTTTGCGGTACACGGGCCTCTCACTGCCGCGGCCTCTCCTGTCGCGGAGCACAGGCTCCGGACACACAGGCTCAGCGGCCATGGCTCATGGGCCCAGCCGCTCTGCGGCATGTGGGATCTTCCCGGACCAGGTCATGAATCCGTGTACCCTGCATCGGCAGGCGGACTCCCAACCACTGCGCCACCAGGGAAGCCCACATGTATTCTTAATTGATCTCCTGAATATTGATCTTGGCAAGAAGATTTTAACAAACTTTTCCCTCAAGTCTTTTATGAAAATAATGGAGAGCCTTCATTTCCAAATAAAATTTAGTTATAATATTGACTATGATTTTTAAAATTATACTACCTCCACCCTCTACCTACCTGAAAATTCTCATGTGACCCACTGATTAAAGGTATGGGTTCCAAATATGTTTTTAAAACCTCTACTTGGAAATTCATGAGACACATAACATAATATATCTCATTATTTATTGTCAGACTTTTTTCTTTCTTAAGTAAACTTGAATCTAGCTTGTTTAACCCCAAATGTCAAAAACTTTGAACTTTTATGACTTTCAAGTGTTTCTAAAAACTAAGCTAATTCTTAGCACACTGGCAACAGAGGCATTTCTAGATGAGTAATGGTAAGGTCAGTCCCATGAATGTAGTGCTTGAGCACTGCCTTATCCTAATGGGGCATTATAGACCTTCAGTCCTTCTGAATCTTTTTAGAATGCTAAGGTTTAAGAAGATTCGATTATCTATTGAAAGCATTGGTATCACTGTTTATTGAAATCGTTCAAAATATACACTACACCAGAGAGAAAGAAACAGCTTTGAAGACAGTTTCAAAATTTGAATTTCAAAACTGAGCAATGGAAACCACTGTAGTTAAGTACTTTGAGTTGAGGATCCTTCATTAGAGTAAGTGATTTAATAAAAAAAATATCAGTCACATTTCTTTATAACCACAATTAAGCTATTTCAGTGGTCTCTGTCACTGAAGAGACTCATGTTTTCCAAGTAGTACAGTGCCATCTGGTCTATTACTTTATTTGCATTTCATCGATAATGTCTTTATATAGAAAATTAAATAAAAGAGAAGAAGGTGCAGTAGTGAGTTATTTATGGGATATGGTTACTTGCAATCTGTTACTCTACATTCACCTTTTATCAGGAAATCATTTATCTAAATTGGAAAATTCCTTTTGTAGTTTAAAAAGTAATCAGAATCCATGTCAACACACTTGTCCAAGAGGCAGTTTAAATTGAAACAAATAACAGAGCATAATCTTGAGAAACTGAAGTAATTTAGAATTTCTTAGAATTTTTTCCAGTTGACATACTTTAGAATTTTAGTATGAATTTAGAATTTAGAATTTTTTTTCCAGTTGACACTTCACTGTATTATGCTATATATTTTAGAATCCAAATACTAATTTGTCATATTGTTCATTTAAGTTTTTTTATCTTCATAACTTAATGCATCATCTAATTTTGAAAGTAATCTCTACATACTACAAATATGAGAAAGAACAACACTTAAAGATTGTAGTGTTCACGACTGAAATTTGGCTATCCTCACCCTGAGAACTTATTCTGAAATGTTGCAAACACATGTACAACAAGGCACGTTGGTTTCACCTCTACTAACCTACATGATGGACACATAATATTTTATGTGCACCCACAGCAAACAGTGATGAAACATACACATAAACATATATATACACACACACATACACAACTAATTCTACACACAATTTTAAAATGTATATATAAGTATTGATGCAGTCATAACGATATGTTTCTTTACCCTACAGAATATGAATCCGTCTTTCAGGAACTAGGACAACTAAGGTGCAGGGTGCAACAATTACTTGATAGTTTGGGAGGAAAGGTTGTGATAGAAGCACCCTGACCATCACGTTACATGACCATTGATCTTTACTAAGTTACTGAAGTACTTAAAAAATGCACCCAGTTTCCTAGATGAAATCCTTGAAAAGCAAACCATTCTAAAGGGTTTTCTAAGTAACTATGTCAGAACAACAAGAATAAAAAATAATGTACATCTTCAGTACAGATGATAAGACAATCATGTCTTGGCTCTCTCAACCATACACTGTCCAAGAGTTACTGGCCCAGTTCACATTACCACAGACCTATTTTTATAAAGTTGGATTCAAAATATTTTTCAATATTAATATAACTGAAAGGGTACACACTCACACACAAAGCCTAACATTAAGATTTCAGTGGCATTCATATTTCTAGCCATTTCCCCCCTTTAGCTTTAAAATTAATCACTTTCTGAATAATGTCATTACTTTTAAGGTGGAAATATATAATATTCAAATATTTGGACACAGGAGGCACAATCATTCTATGTGCCTCCATAGATATAGATGTATGCCCCTCATACCAGGCCGTAAAATGGCATTTTATTCATATAACACCCTCCCACCAATATACTGCAAGTTCGAGGGACAGGGATCATAACTCTTTTGATCACTATTGATCACTTTTGTAGCCACAGTGCTGGTATATATTTCAACAAAAATATATTTTTGTTGAACTTTGATTCATTCATTAAACAAATACTTATCAAACACATTCTATGGGCTCTGTGATGCAGTGAAGATTCTGACATGAACATAACTAAGAAGTTCATAGTCTAATAGGAGAAATAAATAAAATGCAATCTGACAAGGGCAACAATAAAAGAGTACATCATTTATAAAAGTATCAAAGAAGAAGGAGGGCTTAATTCTCGCTGTTGAAGTCTATAAAAGATTCCTGAAGGAAGTGACATCTGAGCTGGATTTTCAAAGATGAATGGGCTTTTGCTAGACAGATCATGGAGGGAGATGTGACAAAATTCTAAATAAATGGTACACTGTTTGAAAAGGCACATTGGACATGATGATAAAAAATCAACACAACCCATATTCCTAAAACATAAAATAAATCAGTTCTTAGAGTATAAGGCAGTTCTCACACCACAAAGAGTGAATTCTCACTCCAAAAGTCTCATCAACATCTCTGATATTTCTATTGCTTGATCCTTTTATAATATTATCCAACACTATTAGAGTTCCATTCTAATTCAGTCAATATGTCCCACTTACCAGCATGAGGGATGAAATTAAGTCACATTTCTTTTACTCAAATTAAAAATTAAAGGCTCTATTCCATATTTTCAGAATCCTCTCATTACTGATTGCTTTAAGACCCCCAGGGATGATGTCTTAATCCAGAGGGTCCATCTTGGTTACTCTCACCTCAGGGAGAGAATCCAGGGAAGCACGTTCTGTCAGAGGAAGGGCCCTGTTCCTGCCTGCTGTACTTTGGCTGCTTACACTGGACTGCTGCTGTAACCTGGGCAGCCAGCCCAAGCAAACACAGTCCAGGAAGGCAAGGTGTTTCCTGGCAACAATGTACAGCGGCCTGGGCACACACTAAGCCCAATGTTTGGTGAGCCAGCATCCAGGTACAATTCCTGTCCTATTAAATAAAGTATTTCCTGCCTCATTGCCTGGCCCTAGTTGAAGGTATAAACAAGGTAGTTTCATGCTTATGTCTCACGGCTCCATGCAACCTTCTATTTGGGTTCCTGGCATGAAAGCTGTTTAATGACACAAATCTTTTTATTTATACACACATATACTACCCACATTTTATTTACACACCTTTAAAAATATTTTTCAACCAAAACAAGCCCAGATCTAGAGGGGTTTCCTATTTCAGCCACATGCTATGCCATGAGCTACCTTTTTGCATAGTTCCCAGTGTGCTGGAGTTCCTGTCTCTTCCAGGCACACTGCTAATCAGTTTCCTATCCTTGGGTAATGATATTTCTATCCGTGAAAATCCTAAATCCAATCCATCCTATACAATGCTTCCCAATTAAATTTCCTAAAGCATAACTTTTATTGTACTAGTTAAAAATGTCTAATGCTTTTCAATTGCATATCAAACTGTGGCCATAACCTTAGCCTGGCATCCAAGGGTTTCCATGCTCCAGTTTCATGCCTTTCCACTGATATCATAGCACTGTATATAATCATAGATTCTGATATTCTTTTATCATAAGGAATTAGGTATCATCGACTTCCAATTCAACCATTTTATTTTACTGATGAGGAAGCAGACATGGAATTTCAAAGGTATAATATGGAATCTGCATGTTCACTATCGTATATTCAAGTCTGAGAAAAGTGCCATAGAATATGCTCATTAAATATTTGTTGGATGAAGTTTCAATCCATTAATTTTTCAGTTTACTTCCAAGGTATATGCTGAAGTATATATATAGAATCTGACTCACAACACTCATAGTGAATATTAAAGTAAAAATAAAAATTATACATCTATCCATATTCACCCACCTAACATCAAAGTGCTTACATTTCTGATAAATGTAATTACCATATTACTTCTATTTCAAAAAAAGTAATATTTCTTGAACACTTTAGCATGTGTCAAGCATTGTTCTAGTACTTTATGTATATTAACTAATTCAATCTTCAAAACAATCCTATACTAGAGATACTATTATTATATCCATTTTACAAATGAGAAAACTGAGACCCAAAGAAATTATATAACAAGTACACTGAGAGAAGAATGAGGAAACTTTTGGCTTTATCTTGCATAGGAGCAGAGAGTGTCACAGGTAACTCCAAGTTGTCTGGCCTAAGTATCTGATTGGATGAAAATGCCAATAAGAAGATGGCAAACACTGGATGAACATTTGGATTTGGGAGTGTGCCTGTGTATTTTAAATGTTAGATTTGGATAATTTTTTGTTAGAGGGAGTTCTAAGACATCCAAGAAGAGATATTAGGATGGCAATTGGCTTAGAGGTCAGGAGAGAAGTCTTGAGTGGGGATATAAATCTTGGAGTCACTGATCTACAACATACATAGTATATAGATATGACATGTACATATACACGCCCACATGCTCATACACACATACATACACACATTCAGATAACTAACACCAGCTTCTGAATTCAGAATACACCATCTTCTGATACTCAAGCTTAAGGATCTGTATAAGTTAGGATTGAGTTTAGCTATTTGTAACAGAAACCAGATTACAAATATTACTTAGGTAACAAGTCTGGAAGTAGGTATTTTGGGGTCAGTGAAAGTGTTAAGGGATCCGTTAGGAATTCAGGCTCCTTATAGGTTCCTACTCTTCCATCCTAATAGTGGCATTTGCATTTATTGTGTTGTGCCGTATTCTAGGCAGAAAGAAGAAAAAAGTGAAAAGGACGAAGGGTAGTGTCTGTATCAGGAAAATAAAGTATTCCATTTTGTTTCCAATTGTTCGGAATGTGTTACATGGTCACCCCTATAAAAAAGGGCAGCTGAGGGGCTTCCCTGGTGGCGCAGTTGTTGAGAGTCCGCCTGCCGATGCAGGGGACACAGACGGGTTCGTGCCCTGGTCCGGGAAGATCCCACGTGCTGCGGAGCGGCTGGGCCCGTGAGCCATGGCCGCTGAGCCTGCGCGTCCGGAGCCTGTGCTCCGCAACGGCAGAGGCCACACCAGTGAGAGGCCCGTGTACCGCAAAAAAAAAAAAGAAAAGGGGCAGCTGAGAATCAAGTTCTTATCTGAATATTGTAACCCCAAATAAAATTGAGGTTCTACTTTGTTAAGAAAGAAGGGGAGAATGAATATCAGAAATCAATTGGCATATCTGTCAGAGAGTGGTAGGGTTTTAGATCTTTACTAGAATTTGAAACTGCCTAGTATAAACCCTTCCATCTTCCATACGGAAAGACTAAACTGACTTGCTCCAGGTTATACTGTGAGTAGGCAGAGTTGATAGTAAGTGAAGTTGGTAAGAACAAAACCTAAGTGTTCCGGCTCCTTGTTCAGTGGCACATCCATCATACCACCCCACAGTATCAACCACCTACAGGTATATCATACTGGTCTAACAACCTTATCCCAGAGCCTTCCATTTTCCACTCAATTCTCATAGTTCTCTGTGCAAATGGCCATCATAATACTTACCACACTCTACTGTAATTATTTGTTTGTCTATCTATTTGCCCTCTTAACTGGGAACACCCCCTGGAGCAGGCACTGTGACTTATTCATCTTCTTCTTTCCCTTCCCTACCAGGGTTTCAGAGAACACTCAGCATACTGTAGATAGTTAATAGGTCCTTGCTAAACGCATTAACCTCACACAGAAGAATATAACCTCAGGATGATATTTTAGTGGTCTCTGATGGAAGGAGAATTAAGCATTCTTATGATGTTGCAGTTTGCCCCAACAGCCCCTGAGCCATTGGTTAAAACCATTATCACAATATTATAATCACAGATCTTAGGGCTGTGAAAATCAGTCCCTATGATCACAAAGTTTCTTGTTTTATCAGAGTTGACTAAGGACCAGAGATGTTACACTGCCCAAGTTTACTGGGTCAGTGGGTGGAAAGGAGGAAATAAAGCCAGGAGTCCTCCTTAGGGCATTTAGTGTTGTTTTTCAGTACATCACATTGCCAAAACTTTAAGGTAATGACATATTTCACTTATATATTTTGTATGTTCAAAGTCTAAAATGGGCTATGCAATTTTAGAATACTGACCCTTTGATATATCTCTAGGTGAAGATGCAAAGGTTTTCATAGGTATGATACTGTAAATGAACAACAGCAAAGAGAGCCACAATTTATTATCAAGACTGAACTTGAGATTTTCCACTTGCAGGGATTGATACTCATAATACATTTTTAGCACCCCTCCAGGGCAGCTTAGATATTCTACTTTCTATTTGTAACTGGGAAAATAGAGGTTAAGATAAAGGCCAGAGCAACTGTCAGAAAGCATTAGTTTTGCTACTCTATAAACATAACCATTTGCTTAAATTACACTGGCTCTTAGCAGCCACACTTTTGTTATATGCAACATGGCCAACACTATTTTCTCAGCACTCTACTCATTTGAAAATGAAAACATGCATTTTATATGATTAAATAAATTAGACCGGGATAGGAGATGACACATAGTCCTTGTCCTCAAGGCCTAAATGAAATCAGGGAATACTATTAAAAGCTAGAGAGTGGGCATAAAGACAATCAGGTGTGGAATTAAACATGAACTCATATTTATCATGTATCTCTCATATCACACATAAAATATGTCTTATATGTTAATAATATTCTTCATATTTATGTTACAGGTAGTCATATGAACTCTATTCCTCTGGAACATAAATTTCACTTAATATCAATGTGTTGAATAAAAGCGATTTATGTTTCTGCATCAATTATTATTATTTTTTTTTGCGGTAAGCGGGCCTCTCACCGTTGTGGCCTCTCCCGATGCGGAGCACAGGCTCTGGACGCGCAGGCTCAGCGCCCATGGCTCACAGGCCTAGCCGCTCCGCGGCATGTGGGATCTTCCCGGACCGGGGCACGAACCCGTGTCCCCTGCATCGGCAGGCAAACTCCCAACCACTGCGCCACCGGGGAAGCCCTGTTTCTGCATCAATTTAGCGCAACATACAGAGGGAGGGAAAATTTGGAAGTTGTTTGAACAATGAGAGATAATTGAGTAAATCAAACAGTATCATATGGAATTTGCATGTCAAGGTTATAGCCCCTGATATATCCAAAGGGTTAGAGGCTAGGCTTCTGTTTACAAAATACATTCTCATTTTCATACTTGAATCAACTCGATCCTTTCCAAAACTTTGTAATGTAAAAAAGAACAAGTTTCTTACTTCTGGATGAGGAAAATGAGGTTCAGAGAAATTCTGCAGCCTGCCCATATTCTGATAGCTACGAAGTCCCAGAGCCAGGAATCAAAGCTCTAAATTCAGGGAGTTCCACTTCTAAACTCTGGCTTCTTTTACTTCATCCTCTTTTCCTGTTGTTAGAAGTGAAGTAGCCTGAGTGGGTTACATTGGACAGAGCCAACATGCATTGTAAGAGCCAAGTTGATGTTTTATAGTTTTGTTTTAAAAATTATTTTTCAATCTAGTTTAGGTGCTAAACAACTACACTTGAGACCGGTAATCGCTTGAAACCTCAGTCATTTGATAAAAGTATGAAATACCTGAACAGTAATTAGTTCTACTACATAATTTCCTTGATATACTACATTTAATGATTATTATGCTTTTTAATTCATAATTGTCTAACATCTACCTACCTACTGCTACGGGACAAAGAGGCTCTTGTCTGTGATATGTGTGCCCTGTAATCCTGTCTTTATAGCGCTCCATGAGAAGCTGATTAGGAGTACAGCCCATTAAGGTCTATATTAAAGGAATGGTGGGAAAATAATGAATCAGAAAATTGACACAGGGAGTTACATGGAAAATAAATCCTTTAACACCTGTTTATTCTTTTTAAAAATGTATGCATTTCCTTTGCAGGGAAGTTTTAGAAGTCAATTAAAAACTTATTTTAAGTAAGATTTATTTTGAATCATTCAGAACCTTCTTCTACCCAGCACTGTACTCTTATAAATAAAGTGCCCTCCAAATGACAGTATTATATATAGTACCATTACCTTTATATTTGTACCTCTTTAGTGCTTTATAGCTGAAAAGATAATTTTCACACATTTTATATCTTTGATCCCTTTATCTGTGTTAGTTTGTGCATCTTCTTCCATCTACATACTTACTATATTTCTCTAATCATCTCCTGTCTAAAATGTTAGCTCAGGAGTTATTCTTGTATCATGGTTTCAAAACATGTGTAGGTGTTCAGTTTGGAGAATATATAGGGCATATAAGAACTTTAGCTAAGCAAGGAGATAAATGTCCTAAATGTCATGCAATAAATTTCATGACAAAATATTTCATAAATCGTCTAGTAGCTCCTCATTTTCTTGGATCATAGAGACTTGAGAATTCCAGAAATGCAGTGATACTGTCATTGGACTACAATATTCAAAGATAACTCTACATCCCCATCTCTATCTGAGGTTGCACCTGAAAAATGCTTGGTCCTTCCCACAGACCAGGCCCCATTACTGTTAATGGCTGTCATCGAAAAATCTGGCTTAAGTGTGCCTCGATTTCTCATGTCAAAAGTTTTGCTTAAACTTTTGACCTCTATGTGTCAGGTTAGCTGATCTGCTGCCATTCTTCTTCCATCCTGTATCTCAGTTCCTCTGTTTAAAATTATGTAACCCTGGAATGTCTGTTCCACACATCCACATTGCTTAGTACTTTGTATGTTTCTGTTCAGCTTCATAAATCTCTTCTACATCTAAACTAAGACCATGTACATAATGATAATGGACCTGGGCAGGACAGAGAACCGGATGAAGCCTGACTTTAGGTGTCCTACCCTCCTCAGTGTGCTTGATCCCTCTCATGTCAGTATCTGTGACTCACCAATCACTCCTCCAATCAAAATCTGCTTTGAAGAAAGAGTACTATAAACACCATTTAAACTCTTTTATAAATTTAAGTTACCTTACTGAAAGGTTTTAATATTTAACAAGTAACTCTACTTTTGGAATGAAAGACTATTAAAGATACTTCAGATCAAATGAGGAAGAAAAATTCATAGGAAGGTTGTGAGGAAAACAGTAAAGGGCAGAGATTTTGTTTCTGGAGTTTAAATTTTGCTGATTCTTTATCTGGATCAGAATCTGACTTTGTGACCCTAAGAGTAGTTTTCTCTACTCCAGTCCTCTGACAGACATTCTAGAAAGATTAAGGATGAGATCTTTGACATTTTAATTTAAACGCAAAGAGTAATATTTGGGTTAAGAAGAATGACATCAAACCCAGTGCCAAAAGCAAAACATTTCCACTCTTTTATTTCACCTAACACTTGAAAATATTTTGCAGAAGGAAATATATTCTTGAGGAGGAAAATCTGGGAATGGAGACATCTTTGGGAAAACAGGCAATATAATTGTTAAAGTACCTAATTTGTAATGACTCAGAAAGCACCAGCATATTTCCCCCTATCATTTTGCCTACCTCCTAAAATGAAAGCTTGCCATTTTTATTGTACTTGGAACAACTACTGGATATGTTATTAAAATGTCAGCCTTAAGATAAAAATTGTTTGATAATCTTAGTAATGGGTTACAGAAATGCCAAGTACGTATATATCTCTTCAGTGGCAGATTTTCACAAGAAGGCTGCACTGATATATGTCCCATCTTACATATTCTTCATATAATGTGATAGCAACACCTGCTCAAGAGATGCGGTCTATATTTCCTCTATTCTTTCTCCTTCCCTGCCCTCTCTCTCTGTTTTCAGTCACTGTGGAAAGCAAGCCTCCACACAGTAAGCAAGCCCATACTAGCCCACGTGGAGAGACCATATAGCGAGTTCCACGTGGAGAAAAACGGAGTCCTCTAACAGACAGCTAGTCACAACTGACAGCTGTGAGCCTTCAGATGATTCCAGCCCCTAGCCTTGAGTCTCCCAACTGAGGCCCCAGGCATTGTGGAGCAGAGATAAGCTGTCCCCTTTGTGCCCTGTCTAACTCTTAACTCTCATGATCCATGAGCATACTAAATGCTTGTTTTACTCAAATACATTTGCATAATGTATTATAGAGCCACAGTAACTGAAACATCATCATATTTGAAACAGTACCAATGTTTTTGTTTTCTACTCTTGGCTTCTGTCATTAGTGCATTCTTTTTTTTTTTTTTTTTTTCCTGCGGTACGCGGGCCTCTCACTGTTGTGGCCTCTCCCGTTGCGGAGCACAGGCTCCAGGTGTGCAGGCTCAGCGGCCATGGCTCACGGGCCCAGCCGCTCCGCAGCATGTGGGATCTTCCCAGACCAGGGCACGAACCCATGTCCCCTGCGTCGGCAGGCAGACTCTCAACTACTGCACAACCAGGGAAGCCCCATTAGTGCATTCTTGATTGTTCACAGAAATGATGAGACAGCGCTGCATCATCCACTCCATTCTTTAAATGTTCCCAAATTTCCTATGCAGGTTCAATACACTTCCAGAGGTAGGACAAGGTGCAGCCATGTTCAAGATCAAATTAGCATTTTACAAGGCATATGGGAATAACATATTCTTTAGCCCTATCTGTGATGGTACGCAGATGCAGAGATATTTAACTTATTTCAACAGATACATATTGAGTATCTGCATGTGCAAAACAAAAGAGGAAATTAATGTTTATTAAGTAACTTGTACATGACAGGCACTATTAGTTCTTTAACTATTTACAACAACCTTATGAGATAGGACACCACCACAGATAAGATGCAGGAAGGTTAAGTAACTTTCCAGATCTAATTCCAGTAGGTGGTTGAGTCAAGATTCTAGCTTATATCTGCATTATGTCAGATATATGCCTTTTGCAGTCTGCCTTATTTTTATAATGGGAGAGTAATAGTATAACTTCAACGGCTGTCATGCAAATTAAGTAAGACAGTTTGTGAAAATTGCCTAGAACATGGTAAACAATATTAAATATTATTATTACTGTTATTATACCATTTTGTCTTAACTTTTGACTTATACTAGATACTGTAAAAATACAAAAATGAGTAAGATATAGTTGTTACCTTCAATAACTTTACATTATAATTTTGGGGTGTTGAGTTGGTGCTCTAGTGATTTAGTTGTTGAGGCAAATACACTAAAAAAACTATAATTGATTGAAATAAATTTTAATAAATAACTCAAGAAAGGTATAGGAAAGTGATTACATTCAGTTGAGATATCAAGAAAGGTTTCATAGGACTTCCCTGGTGCCGCAGTGGTTAAGAATCTGCCTGCCAATGCAGGGGACAGAGGTTCGAGCCCTGGTCTGGGAAGATCCCACATGCCACGGGGCAACTAAGCCTGTGCGCCATGACGACTGAGCCTGCGCTCTAGAGCCTGCGATCCACAACTACTGAGCCCGCGTGCCACAACTACTGAAGCCCGCACGCCTAGAGCCCGTGCTCTGCAACAAGAAAAGCCACCACAATGAGAAGCCCACTCACCGCAACAAAGAGTAGCCCCCGCTCGTTGCAACTAGAGAAAGCCTGCGTGCAGCAACGAAGACCCAATGCAGCCATAAATAAACAAAAACAAACAAAAAAGTTTATTTTAAAAAAAAAGAAAGGTTTCTTGGATATGGATACAATGATTCCAACCTTGAAGGTTAAGAATTTATTTTAATGGATAGGAAAAATGGCTAATTCCATTTGGAAGCAACTGTGTAGCAAAAGAATATGAAGGCACTGGGAATATTTAAAAATTCTAAGAAGTTCAGTATTCCCAGAGAAAAGAACTTATTAATTTTTTAAGATGGAAAAATTACATATGTTTATAGGCTTCAGGGAAGGAGTCAAGATTTTAAGGATAGATATAGAAGGATGAAGGCTGTCATGGAAGAGGTGAGAATGAGGTGGGTTGAACGAGGTGAAAATGGAGTTGGTTATGAACAGAAAGTGGAGCACCTCATTTTCTGGGGAGTAGAGGAAACTATGGCCGTAGAGTAGGTGACTGTGCATGAAAAGATGGGGAGTGGAGGAAGGATGCATATGGCGACCTCAGGTTCTCAGTTGGGTAGGAAAGGAGATTATATAAGTGGTGGGAGTGAGAAGAGGGCTTGGAGAGGATGTGGGAAAGTTTAGAATGGTTCTGAAAGGGAATAGAAGAAGCAACTGAATAAGGACAAACCCAGGGATTGTGGACAGTGTTGCTCCCACAATAAATATTTACTGGTTCACCTCCCATGCTAGATGCTGAGAGTATAATAATAAACAAAACAGATACTGACTCTGCCTTCAAGACAAAGATTAGGTAAGTAAATGGGAAATTACTATTCGGTGAGATATAGCCAAGGCACAGCTTAGAAGGGACACTGAGCTTCGAATTTGCAAGTTACAGGAACACTTTCCAAAGCACATGACATCTAGATTGAAAAGAACAACAATAACAAATCAGTAGGTGTTAACTAAGCAAAGAGAGAGAGGAGTGGGGGAAGTGTTACAACACGTGTGCAATGACCCACAATTATTGGCAGTCTGGCATATTTTTCACTGAAAATAGTACCTTCTTTCTTTATACATTACATCAAGGAATGTGAACGAACCCCCCAAGATATTAGAGAAGCACTCTATGGTTTTACACTGGAGAAAAGTCGGCTCAGATCTACATTCTAGCAAGACGTCTTAGTCAAAGCTCTCGGTGGTAAAAAACAGAATCCTACTTGAGCTGACTTAGGCAACAAGGAGAAAGTTCTTAACTGTATACTGTAGTGATTTTCCACCTTTTTTATGTCCTGGCACAGAAGGAAAGTGGCAATCTTTATACAGCACCCTGAAGAAAACAGATGAGGCTGCTTGTGGCAGGAAGCGATCAGCCTGGGGACTCCAGCTGCCCTAAGGGCTCAAGGGGTGAGTATCGAAGTACACATCTTGAGCTCAGTGGCTGGGGAGCTTAGATCCATTCTATGAAATTCCAGACTCACGGATAAATCATGAACCTGAAAGACTGGCTGAGCCTCATGAGGGGCTGGGGCTCGGAACTCTAAAGCCATCAGGAGTCAAGTTTGCCTCTCTCTCTTTCTGGGGCAATGGAGCATTATCTCTGCTCCTTTCTGTACACAGACTTCTTCCTTCATGAGCTAAAGTCTTGCTTCCTTGCGCGCATGGCAAATGATACTGCCTCCTAACTACCACGTGTGCAAGTTCTTCCAGTTAAAATATTTAATAAAGCTAAATTAACAGCTCTTAGCGTTAACCCCAGGTTCCCATGAAAGAGCATCAGATTAGCCCAGCTGTCCGTCCTATTTGATTTTTGTTGTTGTAAGAGGTGAGAAACATAGGGCCAAGGAGGCCCACCATCATGCGGTTGCAGGCAGACATCTCCCAAGAAGGAGCTGCAGAAGCTGATGCTGGAAGGTCCCTCTGACTGGACTATGTCCCGAAGGGAAGGCAACATGGAAGTCACGGAGAGGGGTTGAGAAGCTGCTGCTGTGAGCTAAGAAAGGGTGCAGAATGGTCAGGGCTGGCGTGAGAGCAGCAGTACAGAAGTACAGGGACCTGAGCAACAGTGTAAAGGCAGAACAAGGCTTGGGGTTTGTCTACATGTGGGTATGAGAGAAAGGGAGCCAGATTTGTGGCTTGAACCAGGTGAAGAGGACGTTATCTTTCACCGAGAAGGGACAAAAGAAGAATAACAAGTTTAAGAGATGAAAGAGCTTCAGTACTGGACACAAATTTAAAGTTTCCATGGGAAATCCAAGTGGATATATCCAACAGGTGGCTGGTTAGGAGAGACTGGAGTTCAGAAGAGCCATATAAGAGGACAGATTTAGGAGTTTATTAGATAATGACTGAAGTTAAAGATGCGAGGGGAGAAAATTGTACAGCTAGGGAGTTTAGGGTGACAAGGTAAGTGATTTAACAGTGGAAAGACCCCTAAGAAAACCCAGATTTTGAGGATGGTCAGAGTTAAAAAGGTATCCAAAAGGATGGAGAAAGAACCCAAAAATCAACACGGGGTGGGGGTAGGGGAATGAACGGCGAAAGAAAGGACTCTTTTTCTACAAGTAGGAAGTAGCCAACAGTGCCAAATGCTGCCAAGAAGTAAAAGAGAATAGGGAATAAAAAAGGTTCCGTGGAGTTAGCAAAAGGGCCTTGGCAAGAAGGCAGTCTGAACAGTGGGATGAGTGCTAAGGTCAAATTAGAAAGCATTTAAGAGTAAATGGGGGCTTCCCTGGTGGCGCAGTGGTTGAGAGTCCACCTGCCGATACAGGGGACACGGGTTCGTGCCCCGGTCCGGGAGGATCCCACTGGAAGAAGTGAGGATCCCACCGCGGAGAGGCTGGGCCCGTGAGTCATGGCCGCTGGGCCTGCGCATCCAGAGCCTGTGCTCCGCAACGGGAAAGGCCACAACAGTGAGTCCCGCATACCGCAAAAAAAAAAAGAGTAAATGGGAGGTGAGAAAGTAGAGCATGAATAAGATTTAAAAGAAGTTTGGCTGTGAAAGAGCAGAGAGATATGCCAATAAGTGTAGAGGGTTATGGGCTGAGGGAGTGTTTTATTTTGTTCTTAAATATGTCACACGCATTCCATATAATGGGGGTAGCTGGCTGGCATCCTCAGACTAGAGTGCAATTTGAAATGGTGTCAGTGGCTCAAAAAGAGAGCTGAACCTTTGCTACATGCACCTAAAAATGCAGAAAATGATGAAGTTCACGTCAGGATCCAGAAGTGGATTCTCTGATCACAGAACATATCAGGTGAACAAAGCTTCCAAGATGCTGACAGAGATCACAGTCACATTACCCATATGTGAGCAACCACAGCACATGGAGACGACCCTCACGGAAAAGCAACAGGTTGTTCCCTAAGCCAAAAAACGAGGCTGCTCAGAAGAAAAGATAACCCCAAAGAGGCTGATGAAGGAAAATTTAGGGCTATGAAATATACAGCACATGATGCATGCAAATAAAAAGAAAAGAAAAGGAGAGAGAGAAGGTGGTAACTAAAGGAACACATAAGATCAAGGAAAGGGGTGCGTGTGTGTGTTTTGTTTTGTTTTTATGAAATGGGAGAGACCTAAGCCTTTAGTATCATATCCAGCACACAGTAGATACTCAATACATATAGTCATAAGGGAAAGAGAGAAGGGGGGAGAGAGAGGGAGGGAAAAGGGGGGGAGATGGAGGGAGGGAGGAAAAGTGTTTGAAGGCTCAGTAGAGAGACTCCTTCAAAGTTGGTGTCATCGAAGATATAGAAGAAAGAATAAATGAATGACAGCCCATAGTTCCAGGGAAGTTTGAAAAGGCTGGGGTCCAGAACCCACGGGGTTTTTTTTTAAATTGATTGAAATGTGGGTTTTATAAGTAAAAGGTTTTGGAAGAGGAATAAATAAAAATAAGGATAGAAATATCTGAAAGAGTAGAACAAAGTCCCAGAAAACAAAGGCTGATAACACCAAAGATAACTGTAGCATCTTCAAAATGGTGCAAAAATTTAAACATAAACCCTAGCATTTGTTGATTATTTACACAAGAAACTAAACTGTAATCTTAGCTTTAGAGAACCAGATGTAACAGGATGTTGCAATGGACTGAAGCCCCCAAATAATTACTACCTTATTCTAATTGAGGTACAAGATAAATACACAAGATTTCAAAGGAGAAGGCCAAGGACCAGTTCTGTGATTATTAATCTCTTCCCACATTTAGCACATAAAACGTTTGGGAGTTTGAGGGGAAGGTTGGAGAAAAAAGAACTCTTGCAGAGAGCTGGTTTTCTCGGAGATTCCCTCCTAAGTAGAAGTTGGAGTTGCCTCTTGCTCACCTCATGTCTGGGAAGCAATGCTCCTCAGGCAGCACTCAGAGGGTTTCATGTGTGTCCCTGGAGCCCAGGGAGACTCGGTGGGTTGTTGTCTGCCTCATACCTAAGAAATCAAGGCTCACAACACTGGGGCTGCCCAACGCCTGGGGAGGAAGCGAGGAGGAAGTGGCTACACTGGGATGGCCTGGTGCCACATGTCTCTCAAAGCAAAGGGGGCCAGTTTTTCCAGAGGGCCAAATGTCAGCCTCTTGTAACACAGGTAACAGGAGGCTTATTCAAACCCTGCCTTGAGGGATAAGAAAAGTTCAGCCGAAGAAGGCGGAAGTCATCTGCTGGAGGCTGAGGAGCTCTAGGAGACATTGTAAGGCAGCAGTTTGAGAAAGATGTGTTACCTCTGTCCAGTCCACTGATAATGAGAGATCCCTACAGATGAGGCATCTCTAGGGAGCTCACAAAAGTAACATCACAGAAACTGTCACCAGGCCCAGAGAGTGTTGATGCCAAATCTCTAATGCTTTCTTCAAGTAAAACTTTCCTGCCACCCTTCATTTTACCTCCTCTGCCCCCATCCATATTCCAACCATGGAAGAATCAAAAACTATTAGAAAGATGAACGAGGGGGAGAACTTCTAGACTGAGTGAGAGAGAATCTCGCCAAGACTTTCCCCTCGTTTCCTACTACAGGAGGCCAGCCTGGATAGGTCCAAGGAGGGAGACAATTCATTTATAAAGTTGGAGTGTTAATTATTACGCCAGGCTGGATATATTAATTATGGAAATGAGACTGTGATCTGTGCCTTGAAGTGGTTGGGAGAATTTTCACTATCTGTGAGTGACCGTGAAAGTCATGGGTTTGGCCAAGATTTCATCAAGGAGCAGGGTAAATGTTAACCTCATGCAATAGGTCTGAACAGTGAAAAAAAGTTGAGCTGTTTTCTGATTGCCCCACAATACCCTCTTGTTCATCAAGGTGTTTACACAGGAATTCATAACTACTTGCTCTCTTTCTCCAGGCAACAGAAAAACAGACATTTCTAGTTATCTTGCAATTTTTACCTGTCTTGCAACTTGAAATTTAAAAAAAGCAATAAAGGAATGGAAAGATCAGGTGGAACCTAAAGTTATTTCACTTCATAAAATGCTGAAACAGTTTCTTTTCATTTATATGCTGGGAGAAATGACTTAGAAGTTTGAAGGAAAATTCCTTCTACCGACAGAACATAATCTTCGGTGCTGAATGTGTCCATACATTCCTGGATTAATTTACTCTCTTACTAGTGTTTTAATTCTTATTCTTGAAATATATTTTATTAATTACATGATCCCAGTGAAACATACTTGTTAGGAGAATAATGAAATCTGTCTTAGTGTTAAGGCCTATTTCCGTCCTGGCTGATTCTAGTTTGATAGACTGTAGATTACGTGCTCTAGGTAGAGAGCTCTTTCTTGCTTACATTCTGAGAATTCATGACTAAACTGTGGAATGCTTATTTCCACAAGCAACACTTGAAGAAATGAAAGCCATCATTTGGAGGTGAACCAAACTCTATGTCCATGCGAAGCAACCCATAATACACTCAAGCCTAATATCAGAATTTGAGGAATCATCTCTGTCAAAATCACACATTGATTAGCTTAATAGTCAAGTAGTGCCTGACCCAGGCATTTTAAAATAAAGCAGGTTTGCACTGACTGAATAATTCTTGCAGTAGAATGTCTCCACAACATATTCTCCACCAAAATCAATTTTTGGTTAATAGCTTGTTGGCATACGGATGATACATTTTTTATAGAGGTCTTTTCGAGGCTTTAAATTTTTGAGAAGTAAAAGGTAAGTTTATTTTATCCTGCGACACGTAGACTTGTTCAATTTTTCATTTGAGGCATAATGTTTTCTTAGTTTTTTCTTAGTTGTTTTAGGATGCTGAAATTTTTGCTGAGTTTGATAAATTGAAAGGGTAAAATATGGTAAAGGTGTTTCATAGAATAGTTTTACTTGAAAAATTCACAATAAATAGAAAATATTATATCTCTTAAAACAAAGGTTCACATGCCTTATTAAACATTTCTTTTAATATGTTTCCTTCCAATGGAAATAGTCCTATAATACTACAAAATGGAATAAAACAGATATTAACAAGGTCAAAGAGAAATCTGAATCATATGGTAGCTCTATTTTTGGTTTACTAAGTCAGACAGAGAAAGACAAACACTGTATGTTATCACTTATATGTGGAATCTAAAAACTACAACAAACTAGTGAATGTAACAAAAAAGAAACAGACTCACAGATATAGAGAACAAAACAGTGGTTACCAGTGGGGAGAGGGAAGGGGGGGAGGGGCAAAAGAGGGGTAGGGGATTAAAAGGTCCAAACTACTATGTGTAGAATAAATAAGCTACAAGGATATATCGTAAAGCACACGGAATATAGTCAATATTTTATAATAACTATAAATGGAGTATCATCTTTAAAAATTGTGAATTACTGTATGGTATACCTGAAACTTACAAGCTATTGTAAATCAACTATGCCTCAAAGAAAAAAAAAATTTTAAACTAAAAAGTTTAAAAAAGAGAAATTTGAGAATAGAATTTGTACTAATCTGAATTCAAAAGCCTGATCTAAACTCCAAACAGGTGTTCTTTTCTACGGTCTACTGAATGGAAACTTCTTATTCACCACAAATCTGGAAGTCTCATATTTAGTCTCTAACTCCAAAATACATTTCTTAACTTGGCACAGGGTCTAGAAACTACAGAGGCAGTGTTTCATACTAGAGAGCAGTGTCTCTGGGAAGACATTAATAACTGCTTAGCTTGAAGTTTTTACCTTCTGCCAGAGAATGCCTTTGCACGGAAGCAATTTTAAAAACTTCCCGCTGTAATCATTAAAAATAAAATATACACACAGCATTGGAACTCAGAGCCCATTTGTTTACTTCTTCTCATTTTCTCAATTCATATTCCCCAGGAAAAGGGCATATGACTTCTGGAAGGAGAGTACGGTTCATGGCCAAAATGGAGTCAAGGTCCTCCTTCAAGACCAGTGTTGTTGCAAAGACAATTGCCTCCTTTGCTCAGTAAGTCATTTCATTCTTAGAATTTTGAGGAAAAAAATTACCTGACAAATGTTGATCCACACAAGTGGCATTAGAATTTCATGCCAGAAAATTGAGAATACTTTATTTCACATAAAGTTGGAACTCTTGACTATGTTCCCAGTATTTTATTGTAATTTATGCCCTGAAAGACTCGGGTTTTTAATTTTTTTTAATTTATTTTTTAAATTTATTTTTGGCTGTGTTGGGTCTTCGTTGCTGCACGTGGGCTTTCTCTAGTTGCAGTGAGCAGGGGCTGCTCTTCATTGAGGTGCGCAGGCTTCTCATTGTGGCTTCTCTTGTTGCGGAGCACGGGCTCTAGGCACACAGGCTTCAGTAGTTGTGGTACGCAGGTTCAGTAGTTGTAGCTCATGGGCTCTAGAGTGCAGGCTCAGTAGTTGTGGCGCATGGGCTTAGTTGCTCCACAGCATGCGGGATCTTCCCGGACCAGGGCTCGAACCAGTGTCCCCTGCATTGGTGGGTGGATTCTTAACCACTGCGCCACCAGGGAAGCCCAAGACTCAGTTTTTAAAACAAAAATTTGATACGGCTGTGACAGTCCTTTGGGCTTCTTCCCTGTCTTTCTGCATAATGCATACCTGTGTAAAGCATACCAGAGTGTTCATAGAAAATCTTGAGCTACAGTGCTGCCCTAGTTTTCATGCCCACCACCTGTTTGAATCCTGTGGCTTCAACTTGTTCACTGATTTGTTCATATATCCACTCAGTAAAATCCGAGCCACAAAAGCCAAGGTAAACATTATTCCTGGAGCCCTTCATCATAGTAAGGAGTGAAAATTTATCAGTTAATACAAGAGACTTGGGCCCTGCCATCATGCCATTTAAGTCTGAGTAGAAGAGAATGATGGCAAACCACCACTGGCATTACTAGTTACTCCAATGCAATTGTGATAAGTGCTAGGAATGGCAGTACACGGAACTGTGAAAAGGCACAATGGGGGAATGTGAACTAATTCAAAGTCTCGAGTATCCAGGAGTTAAGGGGTTAGAGGCTTCCAAGAAGAAGAAATGATAATTGAAGAGCGTGAGTGGAAAGAACATGGTGCACACCAGGAAATGAAATAAATCAGGGTAACTAAGACAGGTTTCTCAACTGAACTTCCATGGAATTCTAGGGTTCTACAAGGTGTCACTAGGGGTTTCACTAGATTGGGGAAAGGGGAGGCATTTTTTTTAAACTTCACACACCACACAATGTTAGCACTTGCAGTAATGTCTAGTGATTGAGGGGCCCCAATAGCAATTTCATTAGCAGTCTTGCAGCTCTGTTTGACAGTGTGCAGTAGGAACGTGTCTCAGGTAGAGTGCATTCTCAGCTTTTCCATGAGCTATAGGAGGTCACTGATAAATGGCGAGTGCTGTGGTACCCCAAAGGGAAGGTAGTAGATTGATGGCATCAGCCTCTCCATCCCAAATCTCCCACATCTTCCTCTTCTGTGCCAATGACTGCTTTATAGGAGTGACCTAGTTCTACTGGTATAATAGAAAATTATAGGGAAATTTTTATTCTAGAGAAGGTATTTTTATGTGTCATGACTCAGTTTCTCTCATGCTGTTTTGCTGTTATTATAAATGTTAGAAAACATGATTGTGTAGGTTAGCAGTGAATGATACTGTGGTTTCATGTTTTTGTGATTTTTATCATTTATTATTCATTATGTCATTCTGACATACTTTATCAGTGTTTATGTTTTCCAAAATGTCTGGTATTCCATCATGGCAATTTTTGAAGACAGACTGAAGTGGCAAAGGAATATTCTAGGCCTAGGTTTATGGGTAATTATGATAAGATTAGTGAGAAGAGTTGCAAACTTCTGAGTCACCTCCCTGTCCTAATGTGAGAAGAGCTACAAAATAAGTTGACCTTCACAATAAAAACTGGTTATCAATGAGTTTTGAATGGGTTGGTTATCTAAGTGGTTGTACTGCATTATGCAAATGAATCCGTGGCTGCAGGAAAATTAAAAAGGCACGTGAGTACAAATCATAGCCATTTAACAAGGGACCGGTTGATTATTTTAGAGGAAAACTTTTGTTAAAAAGGTCACATTTAGTGAAAAGACTCAGGAAAAAAGTTATTTAGTAATAGAACTTATTGTCCAGAAAAATGAAAAAGATCATGCACTTGGTAAGAATCTAATAATACCAGCATATAAATATATAGTGAGGAAAATGCTGACAAGTAGAGAAATGGAAAAGATTCCATATAATACAATATGATAAGTTGTCATATTGATGACAGGTCACATGATGCTGAAGAGCTCTGGGATGATAAACTACAGAACAACAGCTTCCCGTTACAGACTGATGAGTCAACAGGTTTCATCAGTAAATGTCATGTTGTAGCATTTGTATGATTTCTAAATGGTGGTGAATTTCAAGAAAACTTTCTGTTGCATCTAGCCTGCCCAAACAAGCGAAGGCCAAAACTTAGTTAATGTGGCACCATCATATCTGGAAACAAAAGTCTTGGGGGACTATTGGCATCTGTGTTGATGGGGTCCCATCAATGAGCAACATGAAACGTTCTGTGTTTATTGTAAAAAAAAAAAAAAAAAAAAAGGAAATTTCAATGATGTCAGACGAGTTCACTCAAGAATTTTTCGGGAACCCGGACAACATAAATCTGTTACCTGCCGAAATCCACATATTTGTTGCATAAGAGGAGATCTATAGGATGTGGGAGCTGAAACGTAAATTGCAGGAATATTTGAAAGGATACAGAAGGCCAGATTTTATTAAATGCTTGGGTGATAAAGAATAACTGCAGACAAACCTGCTTACCAAACATTTTTCATCACATTGAACCAGCTGGACAAGTCTCTGCAAGGCCCTGAAGAAAATGTTTTGACTTCAGGTGACAAGATATTTGGCTTTAAAAGAAACAGAATCATTGGGAAAAAATCATGTTGCAACAGGAAACTGAAATATTTCCCATGCTGCTTGGATTTCAGGGTGAGAAAGATTATTAGCCATCTCTAGCCTTACTGAAATCCACTTGGTGAACTGCAGAAGAAAACTGCAGTTTTTTCCTCCCATTCAGCACAAGTATCGGGCCAGGTGAAGGACCCTTTCTCTGATTCGCTTGCTCAAAGACCTTCATTTTTTCACATTTATGGAGTGAAAAATAAGCACGTTTCACATTAAAGACGTGAATTTTATTCTGCTTTTAGTTTATGCATGAACAGGCTTATAAGAGAGATCAAGAAAACAATACATGTGTATAAGAATTTCGTAACTGTTGAGGCCTATATTTGATCCTGACATGTGACTCAGCAAGAAAATGTTCTTCAAAGTCTTGTATAAAATCATGCTTAAGCTATATTTTTCATTCATATTGCTTTAGCTAATGGCTTTGGTAGCTTTATTATTCAACACTGTTAATAAACTTTCATGTTGAAATAACAACTAAAATCAATTTATGACCTTTATTTAAATGAAATATACAGAGCCTATCATTAGAAAAATTAAATTCCATCTTGGTTCAAGGCAGTTATTTAAAAGAAATTTATTATGTTGTTTTATAATTGTTTTTGAATTTATAAAAAGGAAAGTGATAATTTCAAAAGCAGTAAACAACTGTTTTTTTATGGAAATTTGGATAAAAATCATTTTTAGCTTTAAATAAGGAAAAATACAATTGTTCTTGTAAGTACCATATATCACATACCAACCAAAACTCATCTGCATTATATATAGTAGAAATTTATAAGATTTCTGTCTATTTGAATATCTTTTTTTTTTTTTTTTTTTTTGGTACGCGGGCCTCTCGCTGTTGTGGCCTCTCCCGTTGCGGAGCACAGGCTCCGGACACGCAGGCTCAGCGGCCATGGCTCACGGGCCGAGCCGCTCCGTGGCGTGTATGGATTTTCCCGGACCGGGACACGAACCCGTGTCCCCTGCATCGGCAGGTGGACTCTCAACCACTGCGCCACCAGGGAAGCCCGTGAATATCTTTTAAACGTAAAATCAAACATAAAAATTTTGAATAAAGGAAAAGTTGGAGTTTCCTTTACCAGCAGGTTGACTTACATTAAAGATATGTATATATCATATACAGAACATTCTACCCAGTAGTATTAGGTCAATCTGATCTCATGCATAGTTTAAGCCCAATGTTTCCTTATTGATTTTCTGTCTTCGTGAGCTATCCAGTGTTCAAAGTGGGGTACTGGGGACTTCCCTGGTGGCACAGTGGTTAAGATTCTGCCTGCCAATGCAGGGGATCACGGGTTCAAGCCCTGGTCGGGGAAGATCCCACATGCCACGGAGCAACCAAGCCCGTGCGCCACAACTACTGAGCCTGTGCTCTAGAGCCCACATGCCACAACTACTGAAGCCCGTGCACCTAGAGCCCGTGCTCTGCAACAAGAGAAGCCACCGCAATGAGAAGTCTGAGCACCGCAACAAAGAGTAGCCCCCGCTCGCCACAACTAGAGGAAGCCCGCGTGCAGCAACGAAGACCCAACGCAGCCAAAAGTAAGTAAGTAAATAAATAAATTTATACAAAGTGGGGTACTGAAGTCCCCTAATAGTATTGCATTGCTATTTCTCCCCTCATATGTGTTGATATTTGCTTTATGTATTTAGGTGCTCCTATGTTGAATGCATAAATATTTACAAATGTTACACCCTCTTGATGGCTTGACCATTTTATCATTACATTCTGACCTTCTTTGTCTCTTGTTAAGTCTGTGGCTTAAAGTCTATTTCATCTGATATACGTATAGCTACCCCAGCTTTCTTTCGGTTTCCATTTTCATGGAGTATCTTTTTCCATCTCTTCACTTTAGTCTGTGTGGGTTCTTAAAACTGTAATGAGTGTTGTAGGTAACATACAGTTGTGTCTTGTTCTTTTTTCTTTTTGTCCAATTAGCCACTCTACATATTTTGATTGGAGAATTTGTCCATCTACATTAAAGTAATTGCTGATAGGTAAAGGACCTACTATTGCCATTTTATAAATTGTTCTTTTTTTAAAAAAAAAAAAAATTCATTTGTTCCTTTCTTTGTCTCTTGCTCTCTCCCCTTGTGATATGATGATTTTCTGTAGTGGTATACTTAGATTCCTTGCTTTTTATCTTCCGTGTATCTACTGTAGGTTTTGCTTTGTGGTTACTCTGAAGCCTACATAAAACATAACAATCTATTTTAGGTTGACAACAACTTAACTTCAAATCCACTCAAAAGCTGTACATTTTTACACCCCCTCTTTACATTTTATGTTTCTGATGTCACAATTTACATCTTCTTACATTATATATCCATTAAAAATTACTGAAGCTATAGTTATTTTCAATACTCTTGTCTTTTAACCTTCAAACTTGAGTTATAAGTAATTTACCTACCACCATTATAATATTAGAATATTCTGAGTTTAACTGTATAGTTACTATTACCAGTGAGTTTCATATTTTTATATGTTTTCCTGTTACTAGTTAGTGTCCTTTAATTCCAGCCTGAAGAATTCCCTTTAACATTTCTTTTAAGGCCCATCTAGTGGTGATGAACTCCTTCAGCTTTTGTTTTTCTGGAAAACTCTTTAGCTTTTCTTCAGTTCTGAAGGACAGCTTTGCTGGGTAGAGTAGCCTTTGTTGGCAGGATTTTTTCTTTTAGCACTTAGAATATATCATGCCGCTCCCTTCTGGCCTGCATATTTTTTGCTGAAAAATCTGCTTACAGTCTTATGGGGGCTCCCTTGCATCTAACAAATTGCTACTTTTAAGATTCTCTTCTTCTCTTTAACTTTTGATAATTATTATGTGTCTTGGTGTGGGTCTGTTTGGAATAAGGTCTGAAGATTTAATATTTTACATGGCGACTATAGTTGAGAAATTCTGGTCTAGACAAGAGGAAGTAAAAGACTGACATACACTGGATGAGGCTGGGGATGTAGGTTAGAACCAGATCTGGAGTGTAGCTTCCATACACTGTGTCCCTGCAAAATTCGTGTTGAAACCTAATCCCAGTGTGATGATATTTGGAGATGGGGGCCTTTGGAAGGGATTAGTGCCCTTACAAAAGAGACCCTAGAGAGCTCCCTTGCCCCTTTCACCATGTGAGGACACATCTAGGAAGCAGGACCTCACCTAACCCTGAATTTGCAGGTGCCTCAACCTTGGACTTCCCAGGCTCCAGTAATATTGAATATTGCTAAGACTACAAGATTAGGTCTGAAGATCATATCCATTGGGTTTTTTAAATAAGCAGTAAGCAATGGGATAAACAAGAGGAGATTTGTTGAAGTTTTAAGCGTCAAAGCAAAATCAAGTGAGGAGAAAAGTAAATACGGGATGAGCAAATGGGATGTAGCAAGTTAAGAAAACCTTGAGAAGTCTGTTTGTGAAAAAGGGTAGAGGATTAGGGTAATAGCTGGTAAGCCTGTCCTTAACACTGAAGAGTCTGGGGCAAGAGTACCAATGATGGCCCATAGGCCATATGTCCAAATATTTAATGTTATAAGTTAAGCTGACACAATGTTAAATAAACGATCTATCTTCCTACCTTAAAAAATGTATATTTATAGCCATCAAGAAAACCAAGTTCAAATTTGAAATTTCTGTACTTCTCAGAATTGTGCACTAGAATGTGACAGCATAGAGAGTACCTGTTCCAGGTCTGTATCCCTGTAGTTTGTTCTTCCTTCTCTTTTGGTCTCATGAGGGATGTCACACTTCTGTGTGAGAACACCCCAGCCTGGCTGTTCAAGCTCTCCCCAAACCTTCTGCAAATTGCCCTCACTTGCCGATATCTTTGACCCAATGTGCAATGTGGCGCATGCCTGGGAGGAGGGACCTTAAGTCCTGAAGGTGGGCTCGGAATCTCAGGTACTTGAAACACGGTCTAGAAGGAGGGAACATGAGCTCTGTGTAGATACATCTGGTTGCCCTGTGGACTCCTGGCCCTATGAAGTGCAATGCAGTGAAGTCAGATCCAGGTCTTCCAAAGCACAGGGTCCATTTGAGAGGTCTCTCTTCCTTAGTTCTGAGGGTGGTAGTGGTAGCTGGAAAGAGGGTTACTTCGAAAACTCCTGTCACATTTTTTCCTCTTTTGGAATTGAACAGGTAAGTAGAATGGCCTGCTTCTCTTTGAGTCTTTCCTATTCAACATTATCCAGAGGAGGAAATTGATAAGGCTGTAGTACAGTTTCAAATGAAATAGGCTGGTTACCAAATTCTTGTAAGACATTGATTTGTGAGTTATTTATTCAAGTTCACTGAATAAGCAATTTACAAATCACTTTTCATTGAGCTTGATTCAGCACTCTGAAGTAAATAAATATGGAATCTCTACCAGGCTTTTACTGCAATATCAGTCTTGCCTAAATAGACAAGGCTGAATTTATGTTATAAATCTAACTCTAATTTGTTATATATTTTTTAACATCTTTATTGGAGTATAATTGCTTTACAATGGTGTGTGAGTTTCTGATCTAATTTGTTATATTTGGATTCTATTTGCTGTTGTTGTTGTTGTCCTGAGATTCATATAAAGGTTAGATCTACCTTAGCAGAATAAAATGAAAAAGAAAAAAATCCCTGCCACATTATTTGCTGCAACAATATATTTCAAGAAGATGATTTAGCCTTAATTATCCACATAACCAGATTAATTTTCTTCTTCATTTTAATTGAGTAAATCTGTCTAAATATAGAGATTTTTCCTAGTCTTTCTCTCTTTAAAATTTTACAGTAATATCAGATAAAAAGCACTGTTTCTTATATTGTACCTCTAAACCTGAAACTTGCAGCTTTTCATGAAAAATACTTTCATATGATTTATATTTTACCCTATATCAATATAACTAATTCACTATATACTACATTCAGTGTATTGTTATAAACTGTACAGATTTGGGAAATACCTCATTTGTCATACTAAAAAAGACAATATTAATGTTCTATTATGCTATTTCCTTTCTTTACTTAAAGATTTAAAGAGGGAAATAGATCATCTAGAGAAACTGTATATCAAAGTGCTGTTCTATTGTTTAAGAAATCTTTAGAGGATAAGACAACTAGAAGAAATTATCTGGTACTTATCAAATAATTATTTTGATAATTACTAAACTGGAAGAATCAGAGGCTAAAGATCTTTGTTATTTAAAAATAACAAATTGACATAAAAGTTAATCAATGAAATTTATTCCCAGGGATTCTCCTGTTACATGGATTTATACAACTAGATTATGTGGTATATAAATGCCTTAAGAATTATTCCCACAAGTTTCTTTCTATTTTTCCCATGTTTGATGTAGAGTATAACAAGAGGCCCCAAAGTACCATTTAGAACCCTTATGGGTTGTTTGAAAATCAGAAAGATTTCAACAATTTTGATCACATTAGAAATTGCTTTTCTTTCCTGGGATAAACCCAGCTTTTGAAAAATATTGATACTAAGGCAGTAGGCAGAGGCTGACTCATATAATAACACAGTTACAAGCAAAGGGAGCAAAGGTCCACAGCCAAGGGTCAGGTTTTACTGATGTCTCCCCAGGTTCATGAAAACAAATATGCCCACCCTCTTTTGGATAAGAAGTAAAAGATAAAGTAAATAAACAGGAAGATGGCAACAGAATCCTAAATTGTGTTAACCCACTATTTTCTTGATGCTGAATAATAGGGGAAATCTGTTTTTTATTTTGGACCATACATAAAGTGATTTTTGCCCACAAAAGACATTTAAAGTTCCCTCACCACTCTCCTGACTGCAGATCCCCAATGGTGCATCCAGAATGCTGATCAGGTAGCAGGAAGACTCATCAATGAAAACACAAAGACTCTCCACTGAAAGGGGTAGAGAAGCAACACCAGGCAGCCATTCACACTAAGAACGCACACAGAGCATTCTGGGGACAAGCATCATCTACCAGGAATGATTTAGTGCTTAAAGGTTTCCTTTGTATGATTCTGTAAGCAAAGATAGAGGGGGGAAGAAAAGGTCCCAGTCATAAGAGACTTGAAACTAATGTACAGACATCATGGCACAAGAGAAGCATGACACCCACTAAAGGGGATTCTCTCCTGATCAGAATTTTCATGAATACTTTTGAGGTTATTATATATTCCTAAGCAAAGAGGAAGTGAAAAATAGATGTTGATAGCCAATCCAGTAGATAGCTTTTGCAAATAACTCTATACAATATGTGCACTAGACTGAATAGAGTTCTTATTACAGTGTATTTATTTGGTCACTGTAAAAAGAATCCTTTTGTTGTTTTTGCAAAATACTAAGCTAAAATCTCCTCTACGTATGGCTATAGTTGGATAGCCAAAACTAAAATATATCAGGCTGTAGAATTAAGCTTCTAGTGAACAGAGTGGGCAACCCAGGTAATCTGTACTCCATCTGAAAAGAGGACATCTCATAAACACTGCCTTTAATAAAAGGTTCAAAAGTAGGAAAGAAATGGATCAAAAGTAGAAAAGAAAATTCTAAAAGTTTTGCAACAGTCTTTAAGTCTTTTCTAGAACAATTCACAATATATAAATAATTTAGTTAATACGAATCTCAGTATACATGCTTAGATGAACTAGAAGTATAACTTTATATTTTATAAACAACTTAAATCAATTGCAAGCCTCCCAAGAGAAAAGAAATATAGTCAGTGAGTTTTGGGTTTCATTCTTCCTTCTTAAGATTATATCAAAGTGTCAGAGGGTTTATACGTCTCTAGTTCATAAGAGATGAGAGAAAGGAGCATGAATGCACGGATCCATGAACCATTTGGGCATAAGGTAAGGTCTAACCTTGAAATAATCCTTAATTCAGTCAATCTGAGGTGTGGGTGTCTCTGAAAAGCTTTCTATGGCTCACAGTTACCTATAAGAAGCTCACAGTTATTTCTTCTCTGAAATACCTATAATATCTTATAATAATTATAATTGGGATACCTCTGAGCTCTGCCCAAGAGATGGACACAGACGATGCTCTCTCTAAGGCCTATTAACACATTTGTATCTCCATTCTTCTTTGCTATCTCTCCCAGTTGTTTTCTAGACTGCAAATTTGGCTTAGGAGACCCTATACTCTTCCCCTTGTTTTTCCCAAGTATCTAATCTTTAAAAACTCTTGCTTCTACTAAAGGCTTAGAATTTTAGAAACCACAGTTAGGATAATGCATGGGGTTTCTCTTCTCTCTGTACTGTCACACCTGATCTCGGAGGGATTAAACACAGAGTCCACTAGTTACTTCAATGGGATATTTCTTTCCAAGAGAGAAAAAACAGAGGAGAGAAAAATAATACTGGTTAATAGCTTAAAAAAAAAGGTTTTGTGGGGTCTTCCCCCCGCCCCAATAGCTTTTATAATGAGATAACCGAAAGACAACCTTTACTTTGAAATCCTCAAACATACCTCTCATAAAATACTGCCACATGTATACTACTACAGCATGATTTTGGCTTTATATCACCAACTGTCATAGGCCATAATATGTAAGTAATGAATAAATGATACCTGGAACAATACTCTGAGTTTAAAAACTTGGTATTTAAGATGTTCCAAGAATGAACATATTTTTAAAACTTTTAAGCTAGAATTCAAGAATCAAAATATTATGATTTCTACTTTTTAAATGTCATCTTGTTCTAAGTCTTTTGCTTTTAATGATGAACAGACATTTCTGAAGATGTCCAGTAGCAGTCATGACATCAGACAGGAAGAGAGAGCCCTCCATATAACATACACCCGGGAGAGATGTCCTGCGGAGGAAATGTCACGAACAATGTTATGCCGGGGATTTCTCTAAACCCATCACTGCCAAGCACCTGTGCTCCAGGGCATCCATCCAATCAACTAGAGAGCAGGCACCTTGCCATTTCAGCAGATGGGTATTAATGTTGAAGGCGAAGGAACCATGTACAGTATATATTTCAATTATGAGTGTGGAGACTTGGGAGTCCCAGTTGGAATCATGTCTGTTCCTTTCTTAGCCGGTAACAAACTAGAGATTGTACCATCCAGAATGTGCTTTACACAGAATTAGCTTTCAGAAAAAATACACATTTTCAAAGGGAAGAACATATTTTGTATGACAAGTCGAGAATCAAAGGAAATAAGCTGAGTAACCCTTGAAGAAATTTCCTAGGCTTTTTACTTTTACCAAAACAGCCCTGAAAAGGCAGAGGGGAGGGAACATTTTCACCACATAAATATATTGTGGCAGAATTGACAGAATTTTGAAAGCCTATGTATTCCTAAATGACAGTGTGTATTTCAGTTTTTTGAAGTGTTCTAGTTAAACAAACCTCAGAGGTAAAGTGGCTTCTGGGACAGGATCATCTTTCATTTCTGGTCTGCATATTCTAAGACACAGATGTCTAAGTCTATCCTTCTAAGCCATACTGATTTCTACACTGTTACATTTTTAAAGGGTTTCAAGTAGAAACAGCTACGTTCTTATCCTGATTAATGCTATTCACTAGTCAATTATTATTTCAATTATTGTTAATATAACCTAGAATACTGTCTCACTTCCATTTAACTACTTACATCATTATCATCAAGAATTACATAAATGCTAACTAATAATTTAACATATTATTCTGGCTAGTGAGCATTACAAAGCAAGTGGCCACACCTGGGTGAATTATCTAAAGAAACATCTTCTAGATTTTGTCGCCTTGCCTTGGTATAAAAATCCATGGAAGACTTCTTAAATAAGGATTTTAATCTGTTTTTTCTAACAAGAAAGAGATTTTTCTTACATTGACCAAAACCGTATCTATTATTGCACTCGGTATATCATCAGTTCTTATGAAATTGTTTTATAACACCTGGGGTTAGCCTATGGGAAGAAGGTTAGCATATCTTGGGATACCATCTACCCCATGAAATGTCTCTGAATTCTTGCTCAAGAATTCAACTGTTTATTTTATTTACCAAAAGTGCTGCAGATATCCTCGTCCTGAGAAGCAGTCACAACTCAAGAGCCAAATGGGAACTAAGTATAGTGGTAGGGCTCCTGCTGAGCCACTCTGGCGCATTACGGTTGTGGACCAGTTACAGTGGCACAGGCTTCAGTCCACTGCAGTCATTCCAAAAACTGATAGGTCTGCTTCTTTTCTAAAATGCTGCTTAAAGCTTCCTCTCCTTTAATAGTTAACTCTGGTAACACAGAAACTGCAACACTAGAGGGAGGGGCACAGGCAACCAGATGGCTGAACCAGTCCCCAGAGAATGAGAGTAATAGCAGCAACAAATACACCCACCATACTACTGTCTGTCCAATGTGGATTGAGAAGCAATGTGTTGAATCTAATTCCTAATCTTGCAATCATTTCCTGTCTCCCTCTTCTCTTAGGGTCTCGAGATTAAGTTCAGAACTCCCAGGCTGCTCTCGCCATCATCCTGAAATAGAGGTCCCAATGGGTACAATGGGGCTGGCCCAGATCTGCATTCCCAGGCAAGAAACAAAACTTCCTGGCCTGTGAACAGGCATCTTGCCCTGACTTACACTGGTATCCAATCCCACCAGTGCCGCTGCCTCCTAATTATGGTAATAATACCTGCTATGCTACTACGTATGAGCACATACTATGTACTAGATATTATGTTAACCACTTACTAACATTGCCTCATCTAATCCTCTCAAGTTGAAAGCACACCCAGCCTTCAGATATAACATCTCCTTTACACAACAATATTGTGTCATTCCACATTTACTATCTTGAAATGAAATTCATAGCTGATATAACTTACCTGCACACAGTTTTTAAAAATTAGTATAATGTTCTAGCCAGAATATAAAGGAGAAATAAAAAGAAAGTAATTTATATTAAAAAATATTTTACATTAATATACTTCAGTCACTTTATTTGAATGAGGAAATGCCAGGCATAATTATTAGAAGACACAATGAGAGAGTCAGTGGTTTACACCCATAGGTAAGAGCACTGTGAATGCAGCCTCCTCAAAAACAGTCCGATAAGGCTGTTTTACTGAAGATCAAATATTATGCAGGGAGTTGCTGATGGCTATGTGATTTTTTTTTTCCAAAAGAGTGAACAACTTTTGCTAAGAAAGCACAAACAAAAAAAAATATTATCGTCCCTCAATTTACATCATAGTAATTTACATTACTGGAAAAGTCAGTGTATTTTAAAATTGTGCAAAAATATGTTCGTACGCAAAACACAGTTAGGTTCTAGGCTTAGATAATTATGAAGATTTTCACTTACATAAATGTCTTGGGGACACTGAAAATGAGTGCAGGACATGGTACAGTCCTCCATGCTGAGACTGTCTCACACACTGCAAGGGGCCCAGCACCCCTGGCCCCTGCCCACTGAATGGCAATCCTGTGACCACCAAAAACTCCCTCCAAGGGAAAGTGCTGCCCCCTCCTCATTTGGGGAACCACCATCCTAAAGAGTAGGCAACATTAGCCCTATTTTATAAATTAAAAACCTGACTCTTGGAAATCTGAATAATTTGCCTAAAGTCACTAGCTAGTAAGTGAGATTCAGACCCATGTCTATTTTATTTCTAAAGAACGGGCTTTTCTCATTACACTACACTGACTTCTTAGGCCAATAATTCCTCCATTTAGAAAATGCACAGGTAACTGAATTAGGTAGGGCTGAAATGAGGACTAAACAGTGCCTAGACTCCAGATTCATATTCTAGAAATTTCTAACCACGTTTAACCTTGAGTAGGAAAATTCTTTAGCTTCTTTAGCACTTCCACTATCTGCTCATTTTCTCACCCAGTTTTCTAATTTCTATTTTGATTTTAAAACACTTTAAATTGACCATAATCCCTTAAAAGTTAAATTGAAGAAAATGAAGAATACAAGCTAGGAAACCAACTATTTTAATTCTATTTTATGTACCATAAGTGTTGCTTTTGTTACTCTAACATAACTCCAGGGGCAGCCTTCAACAGCAAGGATTCTTCAAACAAACACTGAGCCCTTTGAGATGTAACCATTTACCTTTCTTTCTCCTGAATCTACCCACCCTCAGGTTCTTCTCTTTGGCCCACCCCACAGATGAATATTCACTTGTCAAATTTGTTCTCTCAGTAAAAGACTATAAAGCGGGATTATCTCATCAATTTAAAGGATTTTCCTCATATAATTTCTACATAACAACCATTAGTATCTCCAGCTCCCTGTTGCTAGAAACACTAAAGCAGTGGATCCCAAACTTTAGCGTGGATCTGGAATCATCAGGAAAGCTTGTTCAAACACAGCTTGCTGGGCTCCACCCTAGAATTTCTGATTCAGGAGGTCGAGGGTGGGGACCAAGTTCTAACAAGTTCCCAGGCACCTCTGATGCTGCTTATCTGGGAACCACACTTTGTAAACCACTGAAAAAACTTCGCTCCACTCCTATCTGACAAAGGAAATACTACATACAGTTTACATAATGGCTAAGAAACTACATACATATTCTTGTGTATGTTCCAACTAAACACTGAACAAATTGGTGCTGAAACCTTCATCAAAGTTACTTTTTTAAAAAATCCCTGAACTCCTGTTGTGAGGTGATAAGGAGGTGTGACTATCTAAATGAAATTTCCATACCTGGAGTCTAGACACTTTAACTAGGAGCCTTATTACCCAGGGAAACTCATGCTATAGTTAAGGTAGCAACATCTAAAATTATAACAATACAATATTGCTAGTAATAACAACTCATATTTATTTAATATTTACTACAGGCAAGGTACTGTACTATGCACTTTCCTTGAATTATCTCATTTAATATTAGCCTTGTAAGATGCAGTTATTATTACATTCCTATTTTACAGTTGATCAAATCAAGACATAGAAAGGTCATGCCCAAGGTATCAGAGGCAGAGAACTTGCTCTCTCTGGATCCAAAACATGAGTGCCTACGCACTCTGCTCAGCAGTTCCTCCTATTCGTCCTCCTTGCATTAGATGTTGACACTGACTAGAACACTTGAGCCATGAGATACAGGTGCTCATGAACATGACAAATAATACCACATATGGAAAACTTTCTAGTGCCCCACTGGTCCCATTACCAAATGGTTAGTTGCCAGACTGGTGCGATTTTAGGATCCAGAAGATCAAAAGTTATGGATTCTTCCAAATCGGAAAAGAAGTAAAACTGTCACTGTTTGCAGATGACAGGATCCTATACATAAAGAATCCTAAAGATGTTACCAGGAAACTACTAGAGCTAATCAATGAATTTGGTAGAGTAGCAGGATACAAAATTAATGCACAGAAAACTCTTGCATTCCTATAGACTGATGATGAAAAATCTGAGAGAGAAATTAAGGAAACACTTCCATCTATCACTGCAACAAAAAGAATAAAATACTTAGGAATAAACCTACCTAAGGAGACAAAAGACCTGTATGCAGAAAACTATAAGATACTGATGAAAGAAATTAAAGATGATATAAACAGACAGAGACATATACTATGTTCTTGGATTGGAAGAATCAACACTGTGAAAATGACTATACTACCCAAAGCAATCTACAGATTCAATGCAATCCCTATCAAACTACCAATGGCATTTTTCACAGAATTAGGACAAAAAACTGCACAATTTGTATGGAAACACAAAAGACCCCGAATAGCCAAAGCAATCTTGAGAAAGAAAAACTGAGCCAGAGGAATCAGGCTCCTGGACTTCAGAAAGTCTACAAAGCTACAGTAATCAAGACAGTATGATACTGGCTGAAAAACAGAAATACAGATCAATGGAACAGGATAGAAAGCCCAGAGATAAACCCATGCACATAGGGTCACCTTATGTTTGACAAAGGAGGCAAGAATATACAATGGAGAAAAGACAGCCTCTTCAATAAGTGGTGCTGGGAAAACTGGACAGCTACATGTAAAAGAATGAAATTAGAACACTCCCTAACACCATACACAAAAATAAACTCAAAATGGAGTCAAGACCTAAATGTAAGGCCAGACACTATAAAACTCTTAAGAGGAAACACAGGCAGAACACTCTGTGCCATAAATCACACCAAGATCCTTTTTGATCCACCTCCTGGAGAAATGGAAACAAAAATAAACAAATGGGACCTGATGAAACTTAAAACCTTTTGCACAGCAAACAAAACCATAAAAAAGACAAAAAGACAACCATCAGAATGGGAGAAAATATTTGCAAACGAAGTAACTGACAAAGGATTAATTTCCAAAATATACAAGCAGCTCATGCAGCTCAGTATCAAAAAAAACAAACAACCCAATCCAAAAGTGGGTGGAAGACCTAAATAGACATTTCTCCAAAGAAGGTATACAGATGGCCAACAAACATATGAAAAGATGCTCAACATCACTAATCATTAGAGAAATGCAAATCAAAACTACAATGAGGAACACACCAGTCAGAATGACCATCATCAAAAAATCTACAAACAATAAATGCTGGAGAGGGTGTGGAGAAAAGGAAACCCTCTTGCACTGTTGGTGGGAATGTAAATTGATACAGCCACTATGGAGAACAGTATGGAGGTTCCTTCAAAAACTACAAATAGAACTACCATACGACCCAGCAATCCCACTACTGGGCATATACCCTGAGAAAACCATAATTCAAAAAGAGTCATGTATCACAATGTTCATTGCAGCTGTATGTACAAGAGCCAGGGCATGGAAGCAACCTAAGTGTCCATCAACAGATGAATGGATAAAGAAGATGTGGCACATATATACAATGGAATATTACTCAGCCATAAAAAAGAAACGAAACTGACTTATTTGTAGTGAGGTGGATGGACCTAGAGTCTGTCATACAGAGTGAAGTAAGTCAGAAAGAGCAAAACAAATACCATATGTTTACACATATATATGCAATCTAAAAATAAAAAAAAAAAGGTTCTGATGAACCTAAGGGCAGGACAGGAATAAAGACACAGATGCAGAGAATGGACTTGAGGACATGGGGAAGGGGAAGCTGGGACGAAGTGAGAGAGTAGCAGTGACATATATACACTACCAAATGTAAAATAGATAGCTAGTGGGAAGCAGCTGCATAGCACAGGGAGATCACCTCGGTGCTTTGTGACCACCTAGAGGGGTGGGATAGGGAGGGTGGGAGGGAGATGCAAGAGGAAGCGGATATGGGGATATATGTATACATATAGCTGATTCACTTTGTTATACAGCAGAAACTAACACAACACTGTAAAGCAATTATACGCCAATAAAGATGTTAAAAAAAAAAGATTATGGATTCTTTAATTAGCCTCCTTCTCTTTTATCATATGCAAATTTGACCTTTTAGGCATCATGCTTCAGGAAAAAATATGTTAGTGGTTCGTTAGTATATCCCATTTCTATGAACTGTGATAAATTCAGAACAATGTTAGCATACTTTATATTAATTCTTGCCATGATTACACAAGCTTGGCTTCAACTTAAATCAGGACTCCAAGTGACCATCATACAAAGCATGGTTTGAATACTTCAGTAACAGGAAGCTGATGTGGGAGGTGTTTTAAAAGAACCTGAAAATTACAGTGAAAATCTGTCTTTATCTAGTCCCCTCAGTCACATCATGACCTGAAGTGAGGGACTCTAAATAAAGAAAAAGAGTAGTCAGAATAAATCTTTGCTTCACAGTTGAAAGAACAACAACAAAATAAAACTTCTTTTAATAAATGACTGCAAATGTTAATAAAATGTCAGTAGGGTAAGTGATCAACTGTTGTGGCATTAAGAATAAGAATTAAGTAATACATATTCTAAAAGGTTAGCCCACAATTGGGGTGTCATTTTACCTCATTCACATCAGAGTCTATAAGTATATCATCTATAAACACAGCCTACAAACACACAACGATAAATAAAAACTACTAATCCTTATATGGTAAAATATTTTTCAAATGAAGCCCTCACCTTTTTATTAAAAAAAAATCTATAGTGTGACTTGAGATTTTTATGGCAACACTGATGTTTTGTTTTTTAATTAACCATACCTTCTTTAAGTCCTTAGTATCACAGTTATCTCTAAATATTGAGGTTTCTAAACAACTGGGTCACATAATCTTTTGAAAAGTGTTTTCCTATTATCATTTTTGAGGAATTCACCTTTAATTAATACTGAAAAGAATCTGATTTGCCACTGTGTTTCCCTTGTGAGAATGAAGTTTTTACCTAAGCTACAGTTGAAAACAAAATTTTCTTAATTAGTTCATACTGGAGCAGTACACTAAAACATTGCAAGAAAGTCAAAGAAAGATTTGCAGTTAATAGCCTCCACACAGCATGACAATCACAAAATACTCACTTCTAAAAAGAAAAAGATAGCATTGAGATTATTTTATCATTTCAGCAGAAATTCAACTAACTTGGATTTACAAATTTAACAAGTAGAAAAATTGAAACAGTATTTCCCAGCTGTTTTTCTAAGAGTAGGATTAATTTTTCACTATATTTGAGCAAGGTGAAATAAAAATGGATAAAAAAGGGCATACACATTAGACAAAAATCAAATGTTCTTTTTGCTTTGCCCAAGTTCTACTGGTTTAATTTTAAAGCAAGGATGTGGCAAATACTCTCAGTCTTAGTTTGCCAGTATTTTTGATGTCTGCTTAATCCTGAAAAATTTTGGATTGTGACTGAGGCCAGAAAGGGAGATAGACGATTGAGGGTTAGGAATAGAGTTGGTATTAGGGCTGAGGCCAAAGGAAAAGGAATACAGGGCAGCAGGAGACAGAGAGAAGTCAAAACAACTTGGGGCTGAAGCCAGAGCAAGACAGAAGACTGTCTAATGTCATAGGTTGAAGATGAATTAAAAGCGGAAACAGGAAAGTGAGATCATGACAAACTGCCTTAAGGATTCCAGAGCATCTAATACCTTGATGACTCTCTCTCCAGAATAATCCAGGTAGTAGAGGTGCCATTACATCATTTATAAAGCTCATATTTTAAAGTTCCAGCCAGATAAAAACACATGACAAAAAAAGTTCATTACATCTTTTTTTTTTGCGGTACACGGGCCTCTCACTGTTGTGGCCTCTCCCGTTGTGCAGCACAGGCTCCGGCCATGGCTCACGGGCCCAGCCGCTCCGCGGCACGTGGGATCTTCCCAGACCGGGGCACGAACCCGTGTCCCCTGCATCGGCAGGCGGACTCTCAACCACTGCGCCACCAGGGAAGCCCATCATTACATCTTTTAATGATTAACTGGAACTGAAAATACTGGAACACATAATAATAATACTTCCAGTGAACTAGAAAGGTATATAAAGCATATTTATCTAACAACCTTTTGAATATCTACTTCTTAAATGCTTAGGGAAAGTGGTCATTTAAAAGTTATGAAAGCAAGTGTGAATTTTCTTCCTTCAACTTCTCAGTAGTTATTATCCACAAAATATTTGTGATACTATCATTTTAGAGCAAGTCACTTACCACATCCAAAAGTATAGCCATCTTTCCCAAAGGGCAAGTGTCTGCAAAAATGTCACTTCACCAGCACATTCAGTAAACAATTTCGTCCCCAATCAGGTTAACCAACTAATCAAACAATGGAGAGAAAATCATACTCAGCAACTCTGAATCTTGTAATTGATGTTGACTCCAAGGTAAATCTCAAAATATCAGAATAATTGGTTTCATAAAATCTGTCCTCGATATGTTGTGATATTTTAAATTGTATATTTTCCAATACCTACGATTAGCTCTTGTCTGATCACAAAAACATAAAACATTTGTATATGCCCTTATACGAGTTGTCTTAGGATTTTTGTGAATTCAGATAAGGGCCAAATATGGATCCAACTCTGCCCTCACAAACTTAGGCAACAGATACAAGCTAACTATGTTCAAAATATTGAAGCAGAACATAAAATCCTTTTATAAAACTTTGATAACTATGATAATTAATATTAATATCTGAAATGATGTATATGCTTGTTAACTAATTTTCTTTTCTCATTTATTTCTATGTCCATTAAACTTTCATAATAAATAATGACTTTTGGCCACAGATCCTAGCTTTGACCTGTTGGTTTGCCCAAGGAAACCTTGGCATCTCATTCCCAGTACGCTGAACCACTGAGTAGAAATAGGCTGCAGCTGGTGTCAGATTGGTTCACAGCAGCCCATACGCAACAGGCAACCTGATCACAGTGCTTTACTGAGGTGCATGATTTAGGGCCCTTGGCAACTGCCAGCCAAACTACACTGCATTACGCAAGTGTTGCGTCTGTGGTCCAGGACTGGAGGAGAAATAGATTTTATTAAATACAGGTCATATTCGATAAGGAAAAAAGAAATAAATCCTATGTGCACTCCACAAGAAGAGTGCTTTAACATCTATCTAAAAAGCTATTAATAATTATTCCTTTAGTGTTGAAGCAGTTGATGCTATTTTTATGCAGTTTTAGATCACAAATCACACTGGAATGGGATTTAGATATTTCTGGTTCTGGCCAGGTCTGAGTCATTTTGTAAAATCCCTAATAAGAATTGCTTTCTTGAGAATCTGCCTGCTAATGCAGGGGACACGGGTTCGAGTCCTGGTCTGGGGAGGATCCCACATGACGCGGAGCAACTAGGCCCGTGAGCCACAACTACTGAGCCTGCGCCTCTGGAGCCTGTGCTCCGCAACAAGAGAGGCCGCGATAGTGAGAGGGCCGCACACCGCGATGAAGAGTGGTCCCCACTCGCCACAACTAGAGAAAGCCCTTGCACAGAAACGAAGACCCAACACAGCCAAAAATAAATAAATAAATAAAGTAATACTGCGTGCTACCAAAAAAAAAATTGCTTCCACTGCTGGCCCTGGCCATCTCCTGCGATGCCAACCTGGATCAGAGCAGCTCTGTACGTGGGTGAGAGTGGTCAGCGGGGTTTGCCTGTAGTACAGCTGGTGCCCTTCCACAGTTCAAATACTGTGTCCCATGAAACAAATCCTAAAACCCCTCAGGACCTCCGTTAGGAATAGGGTGTTTCTCAGGATACAAATAATGGTAGATCTATACAATTTCTTCTCATTCTAACACTTTTTAATCCTCAATACCTCTAGGCACATCTGCTCAGAAAACAAAATCAGATTCTGCCCCCCCTCCAACCTTTACAACTCTTCCCTGCTAGAGGTACCAGGCTCTTGAAGTGTTTTGCATGCATATTCTCCTAAAGATCACAATAGTTCAGTGAAGAGTTAATCAGAAGCAGTTACCAGCATCACACCCCTACCTCCTGTTTTGGTTACTTAGTTTGGTGTTTTCGTGATAGTGTGTGCCTAGGCAGGCATATTTTTCTCTAAGCAGATTTTGTGTTTCTTAAGGAAAGCTAAAAGAACCCAGAAGGAAACTGGAAGGGAAAAGGAAGAAAAAGGAAAAGAGTAAATACTGTTAAGAAACCATTTAAGTTTTGTAAGCCAAACACAGTTTTTGCAAGCACAAATTGTACTAAAAGCGATTTAAACAAAACATCAAAAAGATCTTACTCTATTTTTCGTCCCCATGCACTCTCTCCATGCATCTATTACAGGGTACAGCAAAATATACTATAATTCTAAATTTTCATTATCTTCCCCTCTATGAAGACAGGGACCAGCCCAATCAATTCTGTATTTATAGTGGCCACAGCGTAACGTCCACTGTTTAGTAGATACACAAAATTACTTTTTGAATAAATGCCAATTGAAAGAATGAATCAACAGTCTTAAAGCACCAATGTTCTCAGTATCCTCAAGGAGCTTAGAGTAAGCCCTTGGAAACCGTTCTGGAAAAGAAACATCTTACCAAGGACGTTCCTTAAAAAAAACATACAAGCACGTGTATTTGGTTGACCCTCTTTACCAGCCCGGGATATAAACTGTCATATCTGTTTTAATACTTAAAAATAATTGCTGGAAAACCTTCTTTGTCAAAAATAGCTGGCCCTCTAGTATCTCTCCCCTCTTCATCCTTCCTTGTACAGCATATCTGGAAGGCTTCCTCAGTTTTCCTTTGAAACAAAAATGAGGTGATTACCTGAGGCTGTAAGAAGTTCCCCAGAAAGCCAGACTGGGAATGATTTGACTTTTTGGCTAGAACAAGATGAGTTGAAAACTTGCTCTACAAAAAATTTTTTAACAATTTTACTGAGATATAATTCAGATATACTATAATTCACCCATTTAAAAAGTGCAATTCAGTGGGTTTCAGTATATTCACAGAGTTGTTGTTCTGCAAATTTTAATGCTTTCCTATCCACTGGCTTCAGAAGTAACCTTGCTGGCCCATATATCTGCACAGATCACAGTGATTTCTTCAGGAAGGAGAAGGCAACTTCTAGTGGTACCCAAGGTCAAAGGTGCCCGATGCTTAGGCAACACAGATTGTGACTCCATGCTTTAAACTCATAAGCCCATTGTTTCCAAAATACAACCCTTACCCCAATGCCAGTTTGCCTGAGTGAGAAGTAAATTCAGGTCTTGAAACAACCATCCACCAAGACCTGGCTATTGAACTCTGGTTAACAGTGCAGATTCTCTGTGGTATACACTTGAGATGCAACACACAGAGCTCCCTTCAAAGAAAGACAGGCTGCCCAGCTGCAGCAGGATTGGTCAGCAGATGGCTGCCAGCTCTCAGTGCTTTGGGTTGTCTGCCTCGGCTGCGAAGAGTTGCTTGGCCCCAGATCCCGCCCTTCTTGGGGCAACCCACATCCAGTCACTGAGTGAGCCAGAGATATAAAAGCCCAGCCATCTGCTCTGATGGGCAATACTCATTCCAGAACTTTCTGCAGGGTGGGCTGAGATTTTGCTGGGCTGGTTCACTGTTTTTGTTTGTTTTTTCTCTTTCCAATACTGCTTCTTCTCCCTTCCTTTTACAAGTGTTGATCCCTAATAAACATCTTGCATCTCAGACTCCATCTTAGTGTCTCAGAAGTGACGGCTGTTTTCAGGAGTGGTGTGAGAAAGCAGGCAATAAGATGGTTTCAAAGCTGGATCACTTATGCCCAGCTGGCAATGAATGTCTCGTCATTGGTGGAGGTGAAGCACCAACAGCCCCTGGCACAAAGTGGTAGCCCAGTCATTAAAACTTTCACTGGTGGTGAATTAGGTGGGTGTACAAGTGCACTGGGTACAGCCTATCAGGTATTTGAGACATATAGAAGAAATAGTAGCTATAACACAATTAGATGACTATTTCTAAGTGCCATTGATACTCTAAAGAAAGCTATTATACAGTGAAGGGTGAGTGACAGCCAATTGAAATCCAGATATGAAAGGAGTGAACCTCTTTGGTTACATACATACAAAGAAGTTCTCATTATTCACAGGGAAGGGCAGAAAAAAATGAGGATCAAGCTTAGTACTTAATAGTATGAATGACTTTATTTCAGAGAAGGCTAAACACAAAACCAAGGCAGGTCTATTATGTGCAGTTTGGAGAAATATGTGGGTTTGTTGGAAAAACCCCAAAGTTGCTAGAAGACCTAGTCCATGGGAGCTGATAGGAACAAGGAGAATAAGCATGGAAGTGGATCTGAGGTATTTGATCGGGGAACCAGAACATTAAGTTGCATAGGAAGGAGTCTATTGACCTTGGAGCTCTCTATTCAGATACACACTAACAAAAACCCCAAGAAAAAGAGTGAAGTCGCTACTAGGATGGATCCTAGAAGCATGGAAAAAGTGATGGCTCATTCTGAGGGAAGTCAATATGTCATAATTGTCATGGCAGACAGTGGAGGGAGGGAATAAAGTGCTCAGGGAAGTGGGCATTTGGGAATGAATATATCATGTGAGGTTGGAAGACACACCAAATGATCATGTCCCATGGGAATGCCCAGAAGACACACTATATACCATGGCTATAGGAATGCGATGGCGACAGGGACAACAGCATCACCAAAACGTTTTGTGGTGGCTCTCCTCTTAAATTCAAGATTGACAATAGGAAAGTTGTTATATAAACTGGTTTGTTGATGGCAAAAGAGGTAGTAGGACCCTACAACCATAGAGCTAGGTAGCAGTGCTTAATCTCCAGAAGTCAAGGAGTTGCAATCATTGTAATGACCAAGCAGGTCAGAGTTGCAGCCAAGAAGGCCTGAGCTGCACAGAGTTACAGAGATAGTAACAGAACACAACACCCTAAGGGTCACAAAAATGTGTAGCCAACAAGGGTACTTCTCAATCTGTAATAGAGAAGAACTCAAGCATGAATAACCAGAGGGCCGAAAACTGTTGTCCCAATAAAAAGTTACAATCCTTTACTCATTTTTCAAACCTGAGCTATTTCGCAGACCCGTAACACAATGACTGAAGAGGTGGCTGGATTCTTAGAAGGGAGGACCCTGCACACTACATCAAGTTTACACAATAATGATTCCTCCATTCCTTCCCCAAAGGGATCTATGGTCATTTACTCAGACAACTGTACCTTGCAGAAAATAAGATATGTCCAGACATTTTAAGGACAGTCACACACAAGGTCAGAGTTGACACTGATATCTGGAGAACTGAAATATCAAGGTATCCCTGGAAGAGTGGGCCATGTGCCAGATCAGGTGCTGTGAGAAACAGATGCTAAATTATGATTAGAAATGAGAGAGATTTATTGGGAGAAACTCCTGTGACAGACAAAGGAAGAAATGGGAGTAAGCAAGGAGAGTCTTCAGTTTTTCCCTAGAACTATGTCATTTCTCTAGCCTTCTTTCATGCGTGTAGGATGATCTGGACATCATGCAAAACACCACTTGAGCCATTCTACTGGTGACTTTTTGTTGGTTGGGCCAGATGAGGAAGAGACAACTAGCATATTGAAGGTCTCAGTAAGTCACATGCACTCCAGATGGAAGGAAATAAACTTTATTAAGATACAGGGACCCACCACAACCATACATCTTTAGGAGCCCAATGGTCAAGGTATGTCAAGACATCCTCTTCAAAGTAAACAACAAATTAGCACATCTTGTGCATCTTACCACGATGCTCAAGATGTGATCATTTAGATAAAGAATCACCATGATGGTAGGCCTCTTCCATCTCTGGAATCAGTGCATTCCACATCAATATCCAGGATGATAAGACTACCAGCTTTAAGTGAGTTGCAAAGCAGGAAAAAGCTCTGCTGCAGGTCTCGGCTACAGTACAAGCAGCCCTCACACTTGGACCATATTATCTGGTCCACCTTGTGGTGTGGGAGGTACCAGTGGTGGGAAAAGACACCATATGCCAAGTCCCGATGGGAATCATAAAGTGGGTCCTCCGAAGTTTTGGGGCAAGGTACTGCTACTTGCAGTATGAAGTTATACATCTTTTGAAAAATAATTCCTGGCATGTTACTGGGCTTCGATAAAGATGGAATGTCTGACTATGACTCACAAAGTGAACATATGGCTGGAACTGTCCATAATGAGTTGAGTCCTATAAGATCCACCAAATGACAAGGTACTGTGGACCCAGAAGCAATCCATAATAAGGTGAAATGGTACATCTGCAACTGAACACAAACAGAACTAGAATCAACCACTGTTACACCATGCCCCTCTCCTCTGGCTTATTCTTACAGCTGTATGGGGAGACTTGAATGATGAGCTAGAGAAGGAGGAAAAGCCTCCAAATGAACAGATAAGGTGCAGTGTACCTTGTCTTCATTTTGGATAAAATGAGTGAGGTTATAATACATTCAGACTTATAGGCAATGGTGAAAGGCCCAACCAATTCTTCAGGGATATGGAAAGAAAAAGATGAGAAGTTTGGGGATAAGGAAGCTGGATTAAACATGTGGATTATGTATGAGATGGACATATGTGAGTGGGTATAAAGTGTGAAGATGCCCACTAAAGAACATCTATTACAGAAGATGAAGTAATCAACCAAGTAGGCAAGACAGCCAGTTAATGTCAGGCAGGCTCTGTCATCAGCCACCTCAGTGCTGACTTGAGGACCAGATGAATAAAGTAGTCACAGTGGCAGAAAAGAACTTGGCCCAACATGGACTCCCACTTATCAAGGCCAGTTTAGCTACTGATTTCCAACCTGCCAACAATAGACATCAATATGGAGCCCCTGATATGGCATTGTTCAAGGCGCCCATCTAGCTACATGAGCCATCTCCATCCAGAAGGGACCATTAGTTTATGTTCATAGGACAAGACACAACATGTATTCCAGGTATGGGTTTGCTCTTTTTGCCCAGGGCCTCAGGCAGCACTCTATATGAGGGATTATGAAAGGCCTGATCCAAAGTATGGAATCTATAAAAAAAAACCCTAATAAATAAAAACCTCAACTAAACAGAGTTAGGAGACCAGAAGTGGAAGTTCTCATGCCCCATGGTGACAGCAGAGCCCAACAGGAAGAAGAAAGACTCCTCTTCCTTCCTGGCAAAGACTCGGCCAGTGAAAAGCCAGAGACTGTTTACTACAGCCCTCCCAACTTCTTTCTCCTCTCTCTAAAAGCATTCTCCTTCCCTTGCCATGGGGGTTCAACACAGGTGCAGACCCGAAATTGCGATTCTCTGCTGATTCTGTATAACTCCATCTTTGCTGGAGAAATATCTGGCAGCCTATTTGTTTTAAGTCAACATTTTGGTGGGACCAGAGAACATTCCCGATGGCTCTGGGGCTGGTGAGCAAACAGGTGTGGTATCTACAACTGAGCCTGTTGTCACTCACTGTTTTTCTCTCTGACCCTGGAATTTGAAGATAGGGCTTCCTCCTGGAATTGAGGCCATGCTCTCCTTGCATTTGAAGCTCTCCAGGCTTTATTCAAGATTTATTTAAAGGTTTCGTCTTTCTGGTTAAGGCCTTGTTCTGTATGTGAGGACTAGTTTGGCACTTCAGTCTGATCTTGAGATCAGACTGTTTCAACTAAAGCTGGCTGAAAATGCCTTCAGCCCAACTCCCTCAGGAAGGGGCTGCTTCAAATGAAACTGTGCCGGTACAGCTGCTGGCCTCTCCTTAGGGAGGGCTATTCTCTGGAAGCTGGCTGATAAAGCCTTTGACATGGCTCCTCCAGAAAAAAGCTGTTTCCTTTGAACTGGCTGGTAGTCAGGCTTGCAAGCTGTTTGAACTGAGCTGGTTGTGCTTTAAGCTGTTCAAGCCATTTGAAAATTGTTCTTTACTCTAGAGGAAAAACCTCTAGAAAATGGGATCCCAGTTATCTAAGTATTTTGAGCCACCTACAGGGATTCCAGCCTATTTTGCGTTCAAAACCGGCAGTCCTTCTTTATGTACATTTCTAACCAAATGGACCGACCTGACCAAAGGCAGTTTAGAATACCAATGGCCATTATGGGGAAATTCCCAAACTTAATTTCCTTGAAACTGAATTGGACTGTAATAGCTCAAAAATTTCCAGAACTGAGTGGAATGTTTACTTCAAATGGTAATTTGAGGTTTCTCAACCCTATCAGGAATCTAAATTTGCCTCTCTGCAAAATACTATTTTAAGATTAACTGAGGGGGCTTCCCTGGTGGCGCAGTGGTTGAGAGTCCGCCTGCCGATGCAGGGGACACGGGTTCGTGCCCCAGTCTGGGAAGATCCCACATGCCGCGGAGCGGCTGGGCCCGTGAGCCATGGCCGCTGAGCCTGCGCATCCGGAGCCTGTGCTCCGCATTGGGAGAGGCCACAGCAGTGAGAGGCCCGCAAAAAAAAAAAGAAAAAAAAAAAAGATTAACTGAGGCAAACTAACGATTGAAGAAAGATAAAATGACTCCTGAAGCCCGAGGCTCTTCTTCCTTGGCTTTTTTGTCTCGGGTTGCACCTCTGGTGCCACCTTGTCTCTCTCCCTTAGCTCCTCGTGGCAAGACTCTGCCTCCATTGCCACCTTCTTCCATTCCTTCTACTCCTGTGCCTCCACTATAACCTCAAGTCCCCATACTAATTATTTCACCAAATTTCCCCTTTTCTCTGAAACTCTCCCCACTCCCTTTTCCTCTGAACTTGTCAGAATCTCTTCCTTTAAAATTAAGCCTTCTGAGGATCCAGAAGCTAAACTCTTAATTTCTTATATTCCCTGGACTAAAGTTGAACTGCAAGCCACCAACAAAGATTCTCCTAAAGTAACCTAAGATCCTCACAGATTTTCTGAGGAGTTCAATATAGTCATTCACATTTATCAACCTGGGTTCTCTGACTTATATCAGCTAGTTCATATGCTTGTCAGTGAAGGCCAGGCCCAGCACTGGATGAAAACCCTAATTGGGAAAATCCTGAAAGGTATCTAGAATTACAACTGGGAAACCAGCCAGCTAACTTATTATATGATTAGGCTTAGACAGTCTCTAGGCGACTTCATCAAGCAATTCCGAGGGCCTTTCCAAAGCCTGTTGATTGGAACAAACTTCATGCTTGTACACAAAAATCTGACTGATCTGTTCATGATTATCACAATCGACTTCAGAATGTTTTTAAAGAAAATTCTGATCTTCCTTAAGATGTTGATTCCACCTGGGTAGCTTCTAACTCTTTATTAATAGGCACAACCAGGACCTTTCCCTTTTAATACAAAAGACCACGATCAAATGGGAAACTATGTCCACTTCAGATTTAGTTAATCTGGCATACCAGTTCTCTCATACTCCAAATGAGTTACCTCCAAGGAAGACGGATAAAATTCTTAATCTTCAGCTCCAACAAATGAAGGCTTCTAAACGAAACCAAAACCCTCCAAGTTTCTGCTATTATTGCAAAGAGCCAGAATGTTAGAAAAGAGATTGTTATGAATTTAAGAGCTTTAGGTACCTTCAGCCCTCTAACCAGCCTTTTCTTTGTCTTCCCAATTCTCAATGACAGGGCTCTGAGGAACTACAGGGGCTCTTCCCAACCCTTCTTCTTAATCAGTTTAGAGAAACGTTTCTCCAGATTGGAGATGAATCTCTTCCACTTATAATTGACTAGAACTACACTCTTGGTGCTCAACCCCACTACAATAAAACAGCCCCTGCCTCGGCATACTAACTCAGTTCAAATAGTTGGGATTTCTCATGAAACTCAAGAGGTTCCTGTCTCTGAATGTATTTCCTTTTTTTTTAGGCCCTTTGAGAGATATACACCCTTTTCTCCTTATTTCCTCTGCCCTTATCCATTTATTACATCAAGACTTCTTAGAGAAGTATAATGCTAGAATTTCTTTCTCCCAAAAGGGGGAAGTACTCAATAATTCTAGAATTTGACAGTTGTCATCAAAGTAACCAACCAGGTGAATTAAATGACACTCTGACAACTTTTATTTGTTTCATCTCTGATGGTACTAGAGCAGATTCTGGAAACACTGATCATTTGACCCTATTAAATCAGCTACCACTTTCCTTATGGGCAAAATCTCCAACTGATGTTGGAAAAATTCACAGTATACCTCCCATCAAAATTCAGATAGACCCCACAAACCTCTCCCCAGAATTAATCAATATCCTACAAGTGAAGAAGCCCTTCAAAGCATAAAACTCATAATAAAAGATTACAAGGCTCAAGTCTTCATGATCCCTTTTACTAGCCCCTGGAACACTCTCATTTTACCAGTGAGAAAACCTAAAGGCCAAGGGTGGAAGTTTATCCAGGACCGCCGAACGATAAACAGCATTGTTATCCCTCAACACCCTGCTGTTCCTAACCCACACACATTACTAACATCCATTCCCACCGGAAGTAAATTCTTTACTGTTACTGATTTACACAGTGTATTCTTTAGTATTCCAGCTGATGAAGCTAGCCAATACCTTTTTGCCTTCACTTGGGAGGAAAAACAATTCACCTGGATAGTAATGCCTCAAGGTTATACTAAGAGTCCTTATTTTTTGCAAATTCTAAAGGTTGAAATGGATGATATAAAGTTCCCTAGAGTTTTACTTTGTTATAATATGTGGATGATTTGCCTTTTTGCTCTTCTTCTCAAGCCTCCTCACAGGAAAACACCATCTACTTGCTAAAGCTTTTAGCCTTAAAGGGACATAAGGTTGCCAAAAAAATTGCTATTTTCCCAAACTCAGGTTTGATATTTAGGGCATCTGATATCAGAACGAGATCTACACCTAGATCCAGACAGATTTCATGGTGTCCTAAGTGTCCCCAAACCCAAAACTTAGCACCAACTGACAGGTTTTCTCAGGCCAGTTGGTAATTGCTGAACTTGGATTCCAAATTTCTCTCTTGCAGCCAAACCTCTGTATATTTTGCTCAACAACAACAACCCCAACCTAATTTTACAGGAAGAACTGAATGACATAGCCATCGAGGCCTTAAAGGAAAGTGTGATGAAACCACCTTTCCCTTAGGCATCCCAAGGGATGTCCCTTTTTGTATATGAAAAGGAAAGGAATGCCCTAGGGGACTCACTCCCAAACATGGGGACCACCATCATTAACAATCAATTGACAACTGAGTCTTCATTGCCCCATTTACAATCATAACCAAAGATCCATGGGGAACTTTGTGCTCCCTGTCCCTTCAATTCTGCACTCTGCAGGGTTAAAAGTCCTGATCTACAAAAGGGTGACAATTTTACCAAAGGAAAACATGCAAGCCTATAAGCTATGACTGCTGTCTAGGGATCTGGGGCAAGCAGAGGAGTCATCATCTTGGCAGGAATAACTGAATTAGATCATCAGGAAGAGGCAGAACTGCTGTTACACAACGGGGGCCGGAAAAGATACCTATATAGGACCCAGCTAATCCACTTGGGGGCCTTGTGGTAATCTCTTGCCAAACTAAGTGTAAATAGACAGATACAGCAATGCAGGTATGAGAAGAACATGGCAACCAAGAGATTGGACCCCTCAAGAATGACAGTCTGGGTAATGCTACCAGATGAGCCACCAAGACCAGCAGAGGTGATGGCTAAGGGTGCAAGAAGTCTAAAAAGAATAGTACAGTGGAAAGAAAGCAGCAGTTTTGGCCCTGAGGTCAACTGCAGCAGTGGGGCTGGAGTTGATTCTGCTAACCTCCCTCTTTTAAATTTCAGGTCCACAAGAATCCTGGAGGAGCTGCTCCTCAAACATATACAGAAAAGGGGATACAAGAGACCAATGCGGGGGTGGGGGGGAGGCTATACTGAATATTAAGATGTGCCACTCAGATTCTCCTCCAGGGAAGGACTAGCTGCCTTCAGGGTTTGTCACAGCTGTATGAGCTATCAATTGCTGCTATCAAGCTATCCGCCAAACTTAGCAGCTTAAGACAAGAATTTTATCTCAAATTTTTATAGGTCATGAATCAGCATATGGCTCAGGTCACTCATGAGGTTGTATCAAGCTGTTGACTGGGGCTGCAGTCTCATCTGACGATTCTACTATGTGGGGGATTTGGAGCATCATTTCCAAGCTTACTGATGTGGACCCACAGCCCCTTACCAAGTGAGCCTCTCTGAAGGGCTGTCTCACAACACAACAGCTGGCTTCCCCAGGGTGAGTGAGCCAAGAGAAAGTGTGATTAGGAGCCTCACCCCAGAGCAGCCACACCCAGCGACTGAATGAGGCACAGATAAAAAGGCCCAACAAATGCACTTTAACATGGGTTGTTGACAGGTAACACTCACCTCCAGGATCCATGCCAGGCTCCCTGCCAGGTTGGCCTGGGCATTGTCAGACCTGAATCACAGTTCAAATTTTTCCTCTGCCCAGTCCTACTTGCCTCTCCTTCCTCTCATAAGAGTTGACCCCTAATAAACATCTTGTACCCCAAACTCCATCTTCTTTGTGTGTGTGTGTAAGCATGTGCGCACAGGAGGTGGCATGATTTCCTTTCCTGTTCTTGCTGAGTGTTTTCCTCCCAGGAGACTCCAAGTCCCTTTTCTAAATCACTACTTCCTCCCCACTGACAAGATCTATAGGACAGTGGACAGGGAGGGTCAGTCACCCTTAAGCCATAATGGTCTTGTAATACTTTTCCCAAGGTAGCAGCTACTGCCTGGTCTTGTATTTAATATGGTTTTGGTTGTAACGATGGTAGATGAGATGGAGAGAAGTTCTCAATTTTCTTGAATTAAGAGGTCTATCCTACACTTAGAAATTTAACCTAAATAGACATAATTAACTTTCAAATGGTGATTTTCTTTAAATTTCACAAAATCTACTTAGTAAACAAATAATGGTATTACCATGTGAGAGGTTCTCCTGTAGATATACATGGAGAGTGGCAAGAGGCACATCAAACAAAGCAAACAACTCAGTTTTGTTTTTACTTTTGTTAATAATCTAGTGATTTAAATATTTTAAAATTTGGAATGTACATACTACTTAGGTTCCATCTCAAGATATATATTCTTCAATGAAATAAGAATTCTCCAATTCTCTTGAGAGTACATACATGACCAAACATAATACATATAACTTAGAAGCAGAGTTATAATGAAAATGCAAATTAATTCAAAGGTCCATAGTGAGATCATTTGGCCATATGGTCACTAATGAAGTTCCTAATTGTTATAGAGTCAGCACCCCAGTCAGAAGACAAGATGGAAAATATCTGCTGTCTTTTGATTTCCTTATAATATTTTTAAATTTTTAATTAAATTTTAAGAAGTAGTTTCCATCTTAGAAACGTTTTTTTACACCATGGAGCATTACAAACTTTGTAACTACAAAATGTTAAAATTTTTTGAATAATTATTTCCCATGTTGTATAATGAAATCAAAATACTACATTTGTAATTTAGCATACAAAATATATACCAATGGAGATTCATTAATTTATTCATTCAGCCAAGACATATTTATTAGCAACCATAATGTGCCAGGAACTGTTCTAGGTCTTGGAGAGATACAGCAGTAACCAAATCAGACAAGATTCCCTGCCTTTGTGGTGTCTCCCTGGGAGACATAAAGTAAAAATAAATAAAATATGTAGTACATTAAATAAGTTAAAAGTTCTAAAAATAAAAGCAGAGAAGAGTGACATGAAATGTGGGTGAAGGGTGGGGAGTGAGAGTTGAAAGTTTAGATTCTGTGTTGAGGAAAGACCTCACTGAGAAAGTGACTTGAGTGAAAACCTAAAGGAAATGAGGAGATGAGCCTCACACACATCTTGGGGGACGAACACCCTCAAGCAGAGACAGCAATTGCAAAGTCCCTGAGGCAGGAGTCAATCTTGCATGAGTAAGAAACAGCAAGGTGGCCAGTGCTGCCATTGAGGAGTGAAGAAGGGCAAGATACCAGAGATGAACTCTGAGATGGGGAGGTGGGAAGGACACTTTGAGGGTCACAAGGAGTACTAGAGCTTTATTCTGCGGGAGACGAGGTCTTTGGAGGGTTTTGAGCACAAACAACATGGCAGGATCTCACTAAGTTTTAACAGAATCACTCCAGCTGTCCTGGGGAGTGGTAAATGGAGCAAAATTAGAAATGGGGACCCAAGTTCAGAGTTATATCAAGGAGAGAGGTGATGGGGACTTGTCCAGGATGATGACAGCAGAGCTAGTAAGAAATGGTCACTTTCTCAGGTAGACCTCTTCATTCAAGGACTTCAAATACTCACAGCATTTTCCTTTACTCTGTAATCCTTGTCATGTACAGAAAGCCACCTAATTGTTTTCTGTTTCAAAACAGACAATACATGGGACAACCTAGGACAACCCTTTGCAAATTAACCCAAGAAGCCTTAAATTTCCAGTCATTTTCTCCATGCTGCTTCTGCTAATCTCTTAGTCTGTCATGCCTTTTCTGTCCCCTTCCTCTTACTCTATCTTACCCTTGAACTCTATTTACAATGGTTAAATTTATGTGTTAACTTGACTGGGCCAGAAGATGCCCAGATATTTGGTCAAGCATTATTTTTGGTGTGTCTGTAGGGTGTTTCTGGAAGAGATTAGCACGTGCATTGGTGGACTGAGGAAAGTAGATTGTCCTCCCCAATGTAGGTGGGAATCATCCAACCCATTGAGTGCTCAAATGTAATTTAAAAAGTGAATGCAATTGAATTCTCTCTCTGCATGACTGTTGAGCTGAGACAATGGTCTTCTGCTCTTGGACTGGTACTACACTCTTGGTTCTCAGACCTACAGACTCAAACTAGAATTTACATCACTGGCTTTTTTGGGTCCTCAGCTTGCAATGTGGGATTTCTCAGTCTCAATAATTTTATGAGTCAATTCCTTACGATAAATCCCATTTAATATTCTTCTCTCTCTCTCTCTCTCCACCCCCACCCCGCCAATTGGTTCTGTTTCTCTGTAGGACCGAGACTATTAATACACTATTCAACCCCATGCATCAAGACTCATTGTTGAAGTGATACTTCTTATATTATTGCTTTCTTATTTTTTCCAACTAAAAAGGAATCAATTCGTCTTTGCTCCAACCACGGTGTCTTCTATTTCTCTCATTTCTGCCTCTGGACTTGTACCATGGTACAATCCTTACCACAGCCATTAGAATACAATCTTTGTGCCTTCTGGTTTCCAGAACAGTGCTGTGAATATTTCTTGAACTTACTTAATACCCAAAGGGCCTTTGTTTATAATTAGACCTAGCCAAGAGTGAATGCCACAATTCTTTACACACTTGACATTATGATAGTTGTTAGGGATACTGGTATCAACTGTATTAAGTTAGCTCAGTGATTTTTTTTCCTAGGTAAAAAGAGCCAAATTATTAGCACCATAAAATGGCAGGAAAAGAGAAGACTAAAGAGAGAAGAATAAAGTGATGTAGTCATTGGATACCAACCAGGAAAAAGAGTAGGGTCTCCAGACAAGAGCAGAATATAAGATCTGGACTAGACTTAGACACATGGAAGCAAAAATGGGAAAGGACCTTGTCTATAGGACTTAATACCAGAAAAATAAAATAAAATTCAAAATTCAGGGAGGGAAAATGAAAACAATTGAAATCAAAATGATTCTAAAGATTTAAGAAGCTGACACAAACTTACCAAAAAAAAAAATGGATACAGAGTCCATTAGGAGCAGCTTATTTATTGTTCAAATAACAATTATGGGAATAACAAACCAAATGTATGTTGGAAACATTTATAAGCACTTAATTGCAAAAATGGAACCTATAGATGCCTTTCCCAAAATAGAAATATAATGCCAGTCATGAATAAGTTGAAATCAAGGTCAAGAATATATCAGTATGACACATTTTGGAAGTAGTCACAAAATTCCTAGAAAAAGTTCATTGTTATTAATGTAGGGCAATCTAAAACGAACCTCTTAAAAGAGAAGTTGAAGAAATGAGCCAGCACACAGGATCAGATTGTCAAACCAGATTCATATGACTCATATTTTACTCAATATCAAAGCTTGCTAAATAATTATAAGAATATTAGGCATTCAAGAGGCTCAGATGAAGCAGAGTGAGCTCTAGGACATCAACAGTGGCTCCCCAGGTCCTTTCCTCCCACATGGGACATGCATCTCTAGCCCAGGATAATAAGTTCTTAAAGGGAGGCTCTTGGGTTCCTCATGCACAGGCCATGTTTAAATTATGAAATGTCTCAGCTTCATACTCAGTAGTGCTCTGTAGCCTATGCAACATTTTCCAAGGAGCCATGTCATTTATCCTGGGTTCCATTTATTGTATGTAATCCTTAGTTAGGGATATCCTACTATGGCATTTTAGAGATAAGGTCTGTTCCTCCTAGCAAATAGCTAGTCTATTTACCCAGAGGTCCATTTGTTAAGGAGATTAGACTGGGTCATCTGCCTTCTTTTCCTTCCCTAGGGGACCTTCCTCTGGTGAAGGAAGAGAATGAATCCCATGGATCCTGGCCAGCTGCTTTAACATCTTCCTCCCAGGAACTTTAAGACATTGTTTCTTATGACAATGTAGTGCTTTTTGTAAGAAACTGCAAAGTTAGTTTTGGAAGGGGGTGGGATGGAATGTATCTTAAAAGAATTAAGGTAAATAAGTGTTTATAAAATCCCTGAGTCTCCAATTTAAAGACAAGGAAGTGAGAATGGTATTTGGAGGAAGGGTAAAATAAATGACAATTCTGTTGAGGATACTTTTCATAGCATCTGGGGAAACACAGGATAATGTGTTTAAAACTACAAAGAATGTGGAATGTTCTCAAATTATTGGTAGCACCAATGATTCCCAAGCCGGCTTTAGCCATGAACTAGATCACCTCCCTTCACAAACAACTTACATATGTTGAAAAAATAAAAACCACATGTGACAGAATATTAAAATGAGATTCTTCCTGCTTCATGCAGCTGAACAAGAAGATAACAGATGCTCTATCCCTAGGTGAGTATTACCCATCATGACCTAGAACCCGTTAGAGGATGTGAGATAACAGGACCCCAACAGCAAAGACTTTGAGGAGTGTCCTGCCAAAAAATCAAGGGCCACTGGAGAAGCTGTAGCAAAGCTGCAGCCTGAGGGAAATGCAGCACTGCAACCCAGGAAGTTGCAGGGGGATGTTCTTAGTGAGAGCGGAAACCCTGAATGTGTTCCCCAGAAAGGGGCAACTTCAAAACCTGCAGGCTCACAGAGCACCAAGTGTCTTAGGAAAAAAACTAATCAGGTAATAACTCTCCTGTCCTGTCCCTTTCCTTCTCTCCTTCCTCTACCTCCAAATTTTTCCCATTAGCAGCCTAAGAGAAAAGTAGAAACACTATAACAATGAGGAAACAGAGAGGAAAGATCAATTTTTCTGTATTTAGGTTCTGCCTGCTGTCAGTCTCAAAAGTTTATTATCTGGGACAGGAGCTTCTTAATTACCGAGTTGAGATTTGGTGTGTGTGTGTGTGTGTGTGTGTGTGTGTGTGTGTGTGTGTGTGTGTGTGTGTGTGTGTGTGTGTGTGTGTGTGTGTGTGTGTGTGTGTGTGTGTGTGTGTGTGTGTGTGTGTGTGTGTGTGTGATTTCTATTAATCCAGTTGTCAAGGTGGGGATAATACCCACTGATTAGATTTAAAGAGACTGTGAGAGACAAAATGAAATTGCTTTTCAATTATACCTTGTGAAAACTGCTTGTTCAATGTATTGGTCACATTTATTTACTACCTTTAATCTTAATATCCCTGCAGAAACATAATTAGTAGAGTTGAAAGTACCTTAATTGGGAAAAAAATGGAAGAAATCCAACTGACTCTAAAGGAAGAGAATATGATTTAAACTATTGTTTCTATTTGTTAAAATAATGAATCAATAATTGGCATGTAATCAAAAAGTACACATTTGTTATTTTACAAACTGAGGAAGTGCATAGAAGCAAAAACAAAAGAAAAATAATTTTATCTTGCAGCTAATAACCACTATTAAAACTCTGGATTATATCTTTTCAAGTGTTTCATAGATGGAATTCTCTGTGAATATTTTTTCTACTAAAAACATATCAAAATTCCATGTCAACAAATATAGCTTTTTAATTTTAAGGGTGGTAATGTAGCCCATTTTAGTTAACCACTTGCTAATATTAGATATTCTTTACAATTTTACATTATTATAAACATCACCCTTTATACTCATTATATATTTCCCCCACTTTTCCACTCATTTTTAGGATGAATTCCTAGCAATAGAACTGGAGGTTCAATATATACGACTTTTATTTATGCCAATAAATATTGTTCCAGATAACTGTTATATTAACTCCCACTTCATCCTCAGCAATTAGGAAGGTAATCTTGATATTTACCTGAGAATTGGAAAATGGTACCTTATTTCTGTTTTTACTAGGTTCATAGGGCGGCCATAACAAAATACCACAAACTGGGTGACTTAAAAACAACAGAAATTTATTTTCTCACAGTTCTGGAAGCTAGAAGTCTATGTACCAGCACGGTTAACTTTCTCTGATATTTACAAGAGAGAAACCTTTCTTGCCCGTTTCTGGTTTTTACTGGTGGTTGGCAATCTTTAGCTGCCCCTTGGCTTTTGCAGCCACATCCCTCCAATCTCTTCCTCTGTGGTCACATGGTATTCTCCCTGTATGTCTCTGTCTGTGTCCAAATTTCCCTTTTCTAGGAACATCAGTCACATTGGATTAGGACCAACCCTAATAACTTCATCTTACTTGATTATATTTGCAAAAACCATATTTCCAAAGAAGGTCACATTCACAGGACTACGAGTTTGTACTTCAACGCATCTTTCTGGGAAACACAATTCAACTCATTACACTGTTCTAATCTATATTCCTCTGATTACTAGTAAAGTTGAGAAATTTCATATTTTATTTGAAACATTTTCATGCTTGATCCTTTGTCTATTGTTCTAGTAGAGATATGTATTTTTAAAAATTTACTGGCAAAGTCTTTTCATAAATTAGACATGTTATTTTATAGTTTATATGTTGCAAACGTTTTCCCATTTGTCATTTGCCTTTTAATTTTCCTTACTATTTTTTTCCTTTACTACATAAAAGTTCAAAATGTTTTCTTAAATCTAGCAACACTTTCCTTTGTGAGCTCTGATATCAGTGATAAAAACCGTCTGAATAAAATATTACATTGATAATCATGTAATTTTATTCTAAGTACATTTCCAATTTCATTTCATTAAATATTTTTAATTTATCTGAAATTTATCTTAAGAAAAGATGTTTATATAAAGTTCCAACTTTGTACATAGAAACTATGAGATATATAATTATATTGTTAAAGTCTAATCAGCCAAAGACTAGTACAAGCCTGTAGTCCAACAAAATCAGATTTATCGACTCAGTGTGACAAGGCACTCCAGAGGAACCATGGAATGCTGCCCTTCACCAGAGACAGAGAGAAGGAGAGAAAATTCTTTTGTAAGCTTTGAGTTCCTACACAAGTATTCTGAAGAGGAGATAAGGGGCTCTGGGATCAGTTCTGAATTGGTTACTATTTCTGAGGTGGGATTGGAGAAGCTGGATGAATTCGGATTGGGTGCTGTCACCAGACAAGGATGGCTTAGCAATTGTGTATCCCAAGTAGCAGACGGGTGCAGCAAAGTGGTCTGGGGGCATCATTAGTACAAAAACGGTAGTTACACGAAGAGTATTGTTTTGGCATTTTTCAGGTGTTGTATCACCTCAGAAGACACAGTGGTTCCTGTCAACTTTGGAGCAGGCTTTTTCTGGGTCTGTACCCAAAGCCTGATGAATGGTAGGACTACTTTTTCCTTTTTTTTTTGCATAAGCTGATTTTCACTCTTTCAGTCGCAGAAAAGTTTCTACTCTTTCAATATATTTATTACATATTTAATATACATATTTATGTATTATATGTATATATTTTATAACAACCCATTGGTCATACTTTAACCCACTGATCTGAACTGCATTATTAATCACATTTCTATATATATTTGAACATTTCTATTCTGTTTATTGCATTCTAAGAAGGTTTCTGATTATAGTGGCTCCAGAATTCTATTGTTTTGATTTTTAAAAAAGAGAAACATAATATTCTCTTTCTTAATCTAATGTCTGATTCTTATTTTCATTTATCTTGAATTACAAGTTTAATATTAATATTGCAAAATGTACTTAACAGTTAGGATTAACTTCAACTGTAAGTGTGAGAAACCCCAAATAAATGTTAAGTCTTTTAGAAGGTTAGTGGTCTAGGACAGATAGGGTGCTCCCCTGTCAGGGAGCCAGTTCCCCCTGTCTTTATTACTAAGTTGTGAGTAGCCTTAAGTTTATGGTCCTGGATAGTAGCAACCATGTTCCCAGCTGCAGAATAGGGAGAGAAATGAAGACTGAGGAAGGGATGAAGAAGAAAGCAAAGAGCACATATATACTATTTCTTAAGGAAGGCTTTAAGAAGCTGGTATGGGACAATGCTGTTTACATCTCATTGGCCAGAGATGTCACATAGCTAAACCTACTAGCATAGGAAGCTGATAAATATGGATTTTATTCTGGGATACTATGAGATTAGCTAAAAATTCCATTATCATGGAGGAAGAGGAGAGGAGACAAATGGGAGCAGCTAGCAGTCCCTACAGTAATGTACCCAGTATCTCTTCTCCAATTCTTTTATAATATTTATTTTTTCCTTTCATTGGTATCAAAATTTTTCTTTTTTATATTTGTTTTTTAATAAATTTTTATTGAAATATAGTTGATTTACAATGTTGTGTTATAGTCAGGTGTACAGTAAAGTGATTCAGTTTTATATATATATAAATATATACATTCATTATATATATATTCACTTAGATTCTTTCCCATTATAGATTATTACAAGATATTGAGTATAGTTCCCTGTGCTATACAGTAGGTCCTTGTTGGTTACCTATCTTATATATAGAAGTATGTCTATTTTAATCCCAAACTCCTAATTTATCCCTCCCCCCTTCCTCCTTGGTAACCATAGGTTTGTTTTCTATGTTGGTGCGTCTATTTCTGTTTTGTAAATAAGTTCATTTGCATCATTTTTTTAGATTCCACACACAAGCGATATCATATGACATTTATCTTTCTCCGTCTGACTTACTTCACTTTGTATGATAATCTCTAAAGCTTTTGCACAGCAAAGGAATCTATAAACAAAAAGACAACCTACAGCATGGGAGAAAATATTTACAAAGGATGCAACTGACAAGGGCTTAATTTCCAGAATATACAAACACCTCATATAGCTTAACATCAAAGAAAAACAAACAACCCAATCAAAAAATGGGCAGAAGATCTAAACAGACATTTCCCCAAAGAAGATATACAGATGGCCAACAGGCACATGAAAAGATGCTCAATGTTGCTAAATTATTAGAGAAATGCAAATCAATACTACAATGAGTTACCCTCACACCAGTCAGAATGGCCATCATCAGAAAGTCTACAAATAATAAATGCTGGAGAGGGTGTGGAGAAAAGGGAACCCTCCTACACTGTTGGTGGGAATGTAAATTGGTGCAGCCACTATGCAGGACAGTATGGAGGTTCCTTATAAAACTAAAAATAGAGTCACCATATGATCCAGCAATAGCATTCCTGGGCATATAGCTGAAGAAAGCTATAATTTGAAAAGATACATGTACCCCTATGTCCACAGCAGCACTATTTACAATAGCCAAGACATGGAAGCAACCTAAGGGTCCATCAATAGATGAATGGATAAAGAAGATGTGGTGTATATACATAATAGAATATTACTCAGCCATAAGTAAGAATGAAATAATGCTATTTGCAGCAACACGGATGGATCTAGAGATTATCTTTTTTATATTTGTTATAGAAGAATGTACCAGCAATAATTTTCTAAGTTTTATTACTGTCCCAAGGATTCTCTCTATATCCTCCACAGAGGCAACCACTATCAAATCTTTGACTATTACATTCCAAAAATCATTTTACAAAACATTAGGTTTATGCTGCCATTTAAAAAATGTTTCTGTTTACTATGGATGATAAGGAGTTAGCTTTTTCACCACCACTCTCCCTCACCCACATATTTCCCATCCACCTAGGATCCAGTTAATTATAATTGGTTAGATCAGCATTCATTTTTAATGTAATTATGATTAGGTAAATGTTAAAAGCTGAGCCATGTAGTATAAGCTGATTTCATTTTTTCTTTTATAACCTCTCCCAATTGTTTTGTTTAGTTTTCTAATTCTTCCCTATATTATCTACTATCAGCCATTCTCTCAATTTCATCTTCTTAGACCTCTCTATATCCCTCTGCTCCAATCTGTAGTGATGTATCACTAGTACACATCTCTCATCCTTGTATTTCCCTTCACTATCACTAAGAGGATTCTCCTTGTCTCTCTCCTGTATAATATTCTCTGATTCCTGATACCAGGTTCCTCTTTTTGGTTCAATCTCACTTTTTGATGGGATTGAACTCTTCCAGTAGGTAACTAAGATTGTTGTTCAAAAAATGAAGTTTTTCAGAATTTTCTTTTTTGAAGGTATGATAGAAACTTGTTCTTAATCTTAACTTCATGTTTGAAAATATATGTTGAAATTCATGATATCTAAAGGATAGAAATAATTTCTGGACTTGTTATATGCTACAAACTCCTTATAAGTCTCTTACTTGGATACAAATATCTCTAAGAATAAATGAAAGGTTTTATCATCTCTAAAATCCTAAAATAGAGATTTTTAAATATCTTGACCTGAATCTACTTTCTAAATGACATATATAAGTAGTTTCAGTCTTTGTGTGAGATTGAATCTGGCCTCTTTGTTGGCACTTTTATGTCTAAGGTAGAGAGGGCACCAGCTCTCTGGAGAGACAGACTTCAGATTCAGAAAAGCGTTTTCCCATATTCAGGGGAACCCATCAGAAAAAAAAAAAAAATGTTAGAGAAAAGCCCACCACTGACAGGCTTTCCATTTGGGTTAGCCATGTACTTGATCTTTTCCTGCTGAGACAGCTGAGTGAGTGCTGGTATGGATTTTTGACAGGACGAGGGTCTACACTAGAGGGCTCTTATCCCTCCTATGGACGAGATGTGCCTTTCCGCGTACAGAGTTTGCTTAGATTTCCATTTCTTACTTCTCACAACAGCACATGGTTTCATCTGGAAGAAAAACTGGAGTTAAGCTGGTTCCACCTGTATCCACGTAGCCATATTTACTAAAAGTTTATGACATATTATAAGTATTTTTTGCTTGCTTCAGCAAGTGGCTTCGATTAATTTTGTTTACCCTGATCCCACCACCCTTTGACAGTTGTACTCTTTTACTGGAGGAAATTTTTAGAAATTTGCTCCTCTTAGAGTTCCCTTTATCTCAATTTTTCCCCCCTAAGGTAAAGATAGAATACTATCCGTACGATAAATTAGAAATTCATCATTTTGATTTGAAATTTTGGAGAGAAAATACAGCACTACTTTTTAGAAATTAACAGAATGGTAATAGGTTTTTTTCCTATTTCAGCAGAACTGGTTACTAGGATCCAGAGTTGAGGACAAAAATTTGCCAAGTTTCTGATATTCTCAAGAGAACAAAATTAAAGAGGAAAGAAAAACCACTTCAGAATTCATTAGAAGACAGACAAACTATCTCTATTACCTTCTGCTGTTATCCCAGAGCTTCCTAACCCCAGTCTATACACATTGAAAACTAAATAGGAGAGAGATGTGAGAGGAAGGGAGTCACAGGAGTCTTGAGATACTGGCTGTATTCAGAGGAAGAGTCCACAGAGTTGAGGGAAAGGAGATCCCAAAGAATCACTCACAGAGGTTAAGGATGCCAGTGAGTAAGGAAGACTGGCATTTCATTCCCCATTAGAATACTTCTGCAGCAGCAAATTTTCTGATCTTCTCCTGCATTTATCTGAACTAGTGAGAAAAGAAGAGAGAGACAGCAGGGCAGAGAAGAGTTCAACAGTGTAGCAACCTGCAGTTCCATCATGTGGCATGGTAAGTTTGTGGCTCAATTAGATACAATGAAAGTTAGCCTGACCCCTATCCAAGATGACCACCTGCTGGAAAAATAATCCTAGTAACGAGCAGCTATGGGTACCCTGCTGGGGTATACATGAAAAAGCAGAAGTGGAAAAATCTTGGTAGTAATGAGGATGTCCCCATAGGGCACCTGAAGAACTCAACCATGCCTTCAATGAAAATGATAGCATTTGTGTCTGCTGGCAAGAGAACATCAATGGCCAGTTAGGATTCTCCAAAAGTACAGCAGTATCAGAGAGAAGACCACAACACTAACTATGAAAGAGACACCTGTCCCTTTCCACCTTTCTTATTCCCTCCTCCCAGACTCCAACCCCAAAAGAGATATGGATCCAGAAGTGAGAGGGGGGAAATGAGTGGAGGAGTAGACTGTGCCTCCTTTCCACTTCAGGATGAAGTTCAGGTATTCCTGGGAAGAGGGGAAGAGATGATAATGAAATTGAATATAAGGTAGATGCTTTTAAACTGGGTTAACCATGTTTTAACTAAAAATATCTTTTTAATAATGATTAAAGAGTTATGGGATCTGTCTGAGATAGCTTTAGGGGATGATAAAGGGAAAGTCTGCATGGTCCAGTTGGGACAGCAACTGGAGTAAAAGATTAGACAAGCATTGTTATGCTCATATCCTACTGGATTTAGCCTATTAATAGGAATAAATGTAGAAGAAAACAAATATGAAATAATATAACTTTATAAATAAGTCCAAAGAGGAAAGAATATAGATAAATTTTGGTTTTATTTGGAATTATAGGGGTGTGGGCAAGGATGTAAAAAGAGGTGCTGAGGAATTTTAATAATTTACAATTGCCAATGAACAATTTTATGTCATGATTCTTAGAAATCAGCTTTTGGTGGTCATAAAGTGAAAAAATAACCTCAGAAACATTTTCATGCATTCTTTTCTTCAACTGATTGAACATCTCTATGTACCAAACACTGGCTAACTCACTAAGACACAACAGAACTCCTCCTGCTCTCCTGAAATCTATGTTTTTTCTTCTAGATGCTCAGAAGAAAGAGCTTCTTAGGACACTTAACAAAGGCACAGAAATCCCTACGATCCATGATCTTTCATGTAAGGGAAGAGAGCATTGTCTAAGCACCTGTTATGTGCTAGGTGCTTTTATGATCATTATATAATTTAATCTTTAGTGTAAATATGAAGTATTTGTCCCTATGTGGGGAATGAACAAATTGAGGCTTTGAATCAGTAACTTGCCTAAGTTCACTCAGCCACATAAATGTCAGAGCAGTAATAAGACACCAGCTTTATCTGGTTCCAAACCCTGTGCTTTTTCTACTACGATCATGCAGCCTCTCTATGAAATAGCTTCATAGAAACAAACTAAATCTGTAGAAGAGATATTGACAATTTACAATTTGGAGATCAGAGCATTATGGGACCACATTTCTCATGAGCATTATGGAGAAAATTCCATGTAATATGGGGTCACTTTGGATTTTATCCTTAAGGTGTAATTCCCTACTAAAGACCCATAATAAAATGAGGGCACGTGTAACTAAAATCATATAACTTCGACAAAAGCATTTTGAATTATTTAGAGGAAATGTACTTATTATTTTAATAAGAACTTCCATTTATTGTAGAATTTCCTAATATAATTGTTGTGACCCCATGATTTTCAAATATTTACAGAAATTAATTTCCTTTGTTGCATTATCATATTGCCTAGACAATTTACAACTGTTCCCCAAACATGAAAAAGAAGAAAAAAGCAATAATAATAAGAAAAAGCAATAATAATCTTCCCAGGATAAATATTACTATAACCCCCAGCATGTAATAACACGTATCACCCTTTTGTATTGTCAGAGAAGAATTATCATAAGGACAAAGTAGTTAGAAAGGCTACATTCTGACCTCTGGTATATACTGATGTTCCCAAATATTAAATGATGCCAGAGGAAAATGCTTAAACAAGTTATTGTTATTCTTATCGATACACATCCTGGCATTTATAACTTTAATTAGGATGTACCCAATTTCAAACATTTATTTATCCATCAAGCATTTATTAGGAAGCTACTCTCACTTGGATTCTATGAGACATGAGACATAAGAACAAATAGAATCTCTACCAGTAGACGATTAAAATGAAGCAAACACATGGAATATATACACAATTTCTATAAGATATAGTGTGAAAAGTGCAAGAAATAAATGCAGAGATATGAGAGTTCAAAGCAGTGATTACTTTCAGCCAAAGGAATCAAGGATGACTTTTTGAAAGAGGCAGCGTTTGAACTAGGCTTAAAAAAGAACTTTGAAATTTATCACATGCTTTTTAGTGTTTAAGTGAGATTAAATTGTTTTCCTCTTTTGATTAAATTTATATAACTTACTTAATATCTTAGTAGTAAGTCATCTGTATATTCCTGTAAGGAAAAATACATTTAAAAAAATACTATGTTGGGGGCTTCCCTGGTGGCGCAGTGGTTGGGAGTCCGCCTGCCGATGCAGGGGACCCAGGTTCGTGCTCTGGCCCGGGAGGATCCCACGTGCTGCGGAGCGGCTGGGCCCGTGGGCAGTGGCCGCTGGGGCTGCGGGTCCGGAGCCTGTGCTCCGCGGTGGGAGGGGCCGCGGCAGTGAGAGGCCCGCGTACCGCAAAAAAAAAAAAAAAAAAATTGTGTTGGATTCAATTTACTTGTATTTTGTTTCGAACTTTTGCACACACTTATTCATGTATATTCCAGGAGACTGATGGGTGGTTTTCTTTCAATGTACTATGTTTATCAATCTTTATTATCAGGTTAACATAAATCATGTAGCATCCCATCATTTTCCATATACTGGAAGAATTTATCATGGGAAATCATAGTCCCTTGGAAAATAAGAAAGGATCCTGGTAAACCTATCCTGCTTTGGATCCATTTTTCTTAAGGTAATTGGAAACTCTGATGGAATTTTCAGTTTCCTCCATGGCTATGGACACACCAATAGCTCTGTTTATGTTTGTTACTTTTTCCTAATTGTAGTAATCAATGTTCTCTAGAAAGTGGTCCAGTTCATTTCATTGAGATTTTAGAATTCATTTTCATAGAACTTTACACAGTTTTCTTCCTCCTTACAGTCTTTTAATAGACTTCTGTCATTGTAACATTGTTCTTTCTCTAATTTTGTTAACTGAGTCTTTTTGAAGGTTCTTGGTTTATTTATTTTCACCAAGAAGGCTGGTCCTCAACATGACTGAGATTGGGAGGCACAAAGGTGGGCAGGAAAGGATATGCTAATTGGCTGGAATAAAGACATTAGAGGTAGAAAAAAGGAAGATAATATTTTTATTAAATGAGATACTTCTTTAGCAGTAAGAGAAAGAAAAACAAGATTGGGTCTTCCATGGATAAGAAATATTGTTTCTATTGATAACATAATAATGTTTTTTAAAGTACTATTATCCCCACTTAAATGAGTATTGTATATTAACAGGCAAGCACATTTATCAAAATAAATGTCTTCAAATATAGGTGGTGTGGACTAAGGCTTATATTTATCCAGAGAAAAGTACGCTGAAAATCAAGACATGTGTGGGCTGGTAATGATATAAGGCTGGGAGAACCGTTTTTAAGTATTTTATCTTCCTCTTGCTCATCATATACCAGTAGGGGATGATACTGGCTCCATCTTTAGCTTCCAAGGGTATTTCGATGATGAGTAAGGAAACACACAAAGTATTTTGAATCTTTATAAATGGGTGGTTAATTAGAAAAACGCAAAATTTTCTTTTAAAATATATTTAAAGACACATCTTTCCTGGCTAATGTTAATACATTTGCATCTTTACCAGAATACTTATGACATGCTTTAATTTCAGTGTTTCTGACCAAATTGAGTGAAATCAAGGTTATTGAAGAACTGCAGCCTCAGCTTGAAACATCTCAAAGCAGCACTGTAATTCCTCTCGTAGGTACAGGCAACTGGCAATGTTCAATGTCAGACTGTCTCCATACTGAAATAAGTAGAGCCATTTCCCGAGGAAGCCTCCCTTATTTACATTGTTGGCCCTCTCCCCCTCTATCAGCAAGCACAAGTACAATGAGATCCCGGAACAAATGAGCTTATTAAGATCATGCTTAGACATATCGTTTTTCAAATCACACTCTACAAGACAGATATGCTGGCAAAGCTGTAATAAACATCAAGGCTCAAGGCATCCACCATTCTTTTCAGCAGCCCGATGGCTTGGCTAGAAAAGCTTTTCATAAATTTTAGTGCACACCTATCAAGTGGCAGGTGTGATAGTCTGCTACTGCGGAATCTAAGCTGTGATTTCCGGGCTGGCAGCACCGTTATCGTTTTCAGCACAATCATGAGCTTTTCTCTGTTTGTGACCAATGAAATCTATGTGATCACACTGAGAATCCGCGAGTTTTGGAAGACCTGCCAGGGGTATTCATCACATAGAGATTATTTTAGATTGGCTGCCATGAAGTCTTATTTCCCATTTCTTAACACAATGGGGTTTCATGACGATGACAACTGAAATACATTCATTTGTATATGGGTCTTGTCCTTGTTGCAGTTACAAACCCATTCCACCTTTCCTGTACTCCTTTAACCTATCACAATCAATCTTCTACATGAAAGGACTGCAGTGCTAATTAAGTCACATTTTATGTTGGGGGAAAAAACTTTTATTTTAATAAGCTAAATTTGTGCGTTAGAAATAAACTTTTGATTCAAATTATGTGAAATAAAATTGTATGTCATATACATGTATATGTGTGTATGTGTGTACGTGTGTGTGTGTGTGTGTGTGTGTGTATGTGTGTTTAGAAAATTTCTGAAAGGAAATTCAAACTGTTCATAGTGACACCACTAAAGAGAAAGGAAGATTTGGAGACAGCTGAGTCAAAAATCTTCCATTTTCTTCTCTGTATATTATGGTAATACTTGGATTTCTATGATAATATATTCATATATTCCTTGTGTAATAAAAAAGTAAATTTTAAAAGAAAAACCTAAATATTGATATCAAGAAGAGAATAGGGCCCCAAAAGACCATACTTAGATCAATAGCACCATATGTTTATAGAGTGCTTTCATATATATTGTATTGCTAAGTCCTCACAGACACTTGGTGGGATGACTGAATAAGATAGTAGCATTCTCATTTACATAGGTAAAATCTGAAACTTCATGAGGCTCAGAGACATGGTTAAGTTTTCAGTTAAGTTTCTAAGTTGGGAATAAGAACCTGGTTCTTCCAACATCTGGTTGAAGCTTCCATTGCCTCAAGCCGTACCCTCCACTACCTCATTTTCTGCTCTGAAAACGATATTAACAACAAATATATTCTTAGTGTTCCTTCTATGTGCTATAAAACATTTTTTTCCCATTTTTAAGTACTTCTGACATAGATATATACACTGCGTAGATATTTCAAGTTACCAATAGAGTCACAGTTTTATATTAATCAAACAGATCAATCATTTCATAGAATTGCTTAGACATAAACAGATTCTGGAACATGCGCAAAATTTTAATACTAAACTTTCTGATGAAGAAAAAAATAATTATGTATAGCACAACTTTTTTTTTTTGCAAAATTATGGCAAATGCAAGGCCTCTGGTTTGTTTAGTGGATGTCTGCCATAAATACTATTTAAGAAAATAACTCTTAAGTGGAAATATTAGTTTGCACTGATGGCACAGTCTACTCTACCAGAATTAATAGCAATTCAGCAGTTGAGAACAGGCACATTTTTAAAACATTAACCACTAACGAATAATTACTTAGAGCAAAAGTTTCATGTGAAAATTTTAGGAAAATGCTTACCTTCCCTGTATATCCAAGTCACTGCCCTTTTATGGTAATAAAATAATCTATAATTATTTTGCTTTTCTCAATCCCTTTTGCAAATGATTTAGAAGAGAGAATAGATATTGGGAAAGGACTCACATTTGTTTTGATACTAAAACATAACAAATATTCCAAGCTATATACACAAGGACTGCATTCACATACTAAAGATTCCCTGTGACCTAGAAACCTCACCTGCAACCTTGGCACTGAGTTTAGTGATTTCCAACTTTGTTCCTGGCCCTCTCAGGAACTACAATTGAGGGTGTGGTTGAGAGAGAAATGTTTGGGGGGGATTAAAACTCTCCAGACAAAGTAAAGGACAAAGTAAAATGACAACCATCACAGCTACCAGATAGCTGTATCTCACGTGCTTTATCAAAGCACCATGCTGCCCTTTAGCGCTGTCACTGTTTGAAACTGTCCCCTCTGAGCTTTCCTCACAAGATCAAGTACAAGCAAATACTTGACTTCCCTTTGGGGCTGCTACCTGTGCCTCTGAAGTGGAAACATCAGCTTACTCTCTGCCAACTCATAGGGTACGCTCGGTTCAACATTCACTCTGGCAGACATTGACCAAACTCATTATCTATTGAAGAAAAAGACAGTGTTATTCTTTGTAATATTGGAAACACAATTGTAAAGGGGAGATGGTAAGTGACTGCCATAAAACAATGGTTACCTACTGCTCCATTCCTTCCCCAAGTGAGCCCACAGCTGCTGCTGGCCCAGTGACTCTTGGGAGTGGCCAAGCATTTCCCACGACTGCCTGCTGAACTGGAACATCCATGCCCTGGAGATGACTGTGATTTCTGCATCCTGTACCTTCCCCTGAAGTTCCCAAATCTGCACTAGCAGTTATCGATCTAGGGCCTTCCTGACTTACTGAATGGAAGAGCTACAAGAGTCCTGTCTCCTGTATCTGTGAGTTTAGCGGCAACACAATTCATCACATTTAACAAGAAATGGCCATTTTGATATTTGTCTTTATTTCCAACATTTTTCTGTCTTCCAATAATTGCTAAGATGTGTTTAATATGTATGAGGGACACTTTTAAGAGCTTTACATTGGTTAATTAAATAATTTAATCCTCAAAACAACCCTAAGAGAAATATACTACTATTATCCACATTTTATAAATGAGCAAATCGAGGCACAGAGAGGCTAGGGAATTTGCCTAAGAGCAGATATATAGTAAGCGTCACCTCGCTCTTGAGTCTGGGGTCTGAACTGCCACGTGATGGTGTTTCATTTCCCGATTTCTCTGCCCACTGGTTCTTCCTCTGCCTGTATTTCCATCTGGACCAGGGCACTCAAAATTTCTAGGTTCCCCAGACATCTTATAAAGCCTCATGTACTGAAAAATAAACTAATTAAACCACTTATCTTGAAATTAAAAGCTTTGAAATTTTATTTTATTGTATTTGAAAACCTAAAAAAGTGACTAAAAGCTGGGCTTAGTAATTACAGTATTTTCCCCTAGAATGCTTAGGTGGTATACTCCCAAAGCCAAGCACTTTTTTGAGAATTGATATATTTTATAAACTATCTTTTACCTCAGAGTCCTAAGAAAATGGGAGAAGGCACATCTAACCTTGAAATCCCTGCTGACCTTCTTAGCTCCTTGTAAGAAACGGTCTAGTTCTGTGCACACGCACCTTTTCTTTCAATAGCTATTGAAGTTGTCACTTGATGAGGGATTGAGAAGGCTTGTGAATAAAGCAGAAAGGACACTTGCACTAATTCCATCTCCAGACTGTGACATTCTATCTCAGATGAAATAATGCAACAAATTATGTGTTGATTTTTAGAAAAGGTTTAATGGAAGCTCTGGCACTTAAATGAATCTACAGCTTGTTTCCACCATTAAAGGGATGTTTCAATTAACGTCTTACTCTGCTACATTTTGGTCGAGCATTTTCCTCTTTCCTTTTACTCCCCTGGGGCTAGGAGCCCAGCACTGTTCTGGGTACCAAAAGTACAGAAAGAGTGCCTATGGCATTGTCCCTGTTCTCCAGGATTTCAATTGGTTTCTACAGCAATTTCAGCTTGCTGAGACACATGGCTTCCAGGGGCAGCTTCACGTTCATATTTTAGCCTGCCAACTTCCCAAGCTCGAATTTTAAGTCACATTAATTGTTCCATTGTCCTCTCTAGCTGTCATCCCAATGGCCTCGGAAACAATACCTACATCTTACCCTAACTGGTGATCAAAAACTGTTGAGTAAATGAACAAAGCAGTGGAGACTATCAATCCAAAGGAAATGCTCGTTAAATGCTGACAGGGAAACCATTAATACTTGAATAGTTGCAGGGAGTATAATCAGACTCCTGATTAATTCAAAACTGTGTTCTGCGGGCAGACTATACAATCCTGAACAAAATGGGGCTTTTCCCAATCTGGCTTGATCCCTATGAGGTAAGGATTTAAAGGGGATATAGGACCTATAAATAGTCCCTCTGCTGCAAGGATCAATAGTTGAGAAATTTAAGCAGACGGTAAGTAGCTCAGCTGGTTCATTTCTCTGTTGTTCTTGCAATAAAGACTTGGCTGACTGCCTTTAAAAAAATTTTTTAGGGCTTTGTTGCATTCAATTTGACATGAAACTGTAGTTTTTACCTAAGGAAGGTGTGGGATGATTTTTCTTCATTTGTAAAATATAACCACTGTGATAGTTGGTGAATTGTAAACACGCTAATCGTCCCCTAGCTGCATTGCTAGAGGTTTTCCTCACACGTTAAGTCATCTACTGGCTGCAGTTCTAATATCCTTCACTGAAGGTAGGCAACACTAACTATGTAAATACTGCTTTATGGGCACCCCAACGTCCTGATTCCATTGCTATTTGACTGCATTGTGTAGGGAAATAATATAAAAATCTAAGATACCTTTACAGACAGCTAGGTGAGCAAAATACTATTTAAAAAAGGGAAAAAAAACCAGCTATCATGTACTGAGCCCGATCACATAGTAAATGCTCAGTAGGTGTTCAGTTTCATCGTCAACACCATTATTGACTCTGACAGAACTGCGCTAGTACATTATATATTGATACTTTGTGAAAATTACTTTTTACAAATGTGTGAGATAAGTACTATTGTTGGTTCCATTTTTACAGATAAGGAACTGAGTCTAAGAAAGACCAAATGACTTGCTCAAGTTCACTCAGCTGGTTAGCTATCCAAACAAGATGGGAACTCTGGTCTGTCTGATTCCAAAGCTAAACTCTAATGTGGACCAAGCTGCTACTGACATTGAGATGCTGATTAAGCTGTTAGTTTCGCAGATAGCATGGAAAGCCAATTTGCAGTCACTTTGGGGTTAAATAATACATTCAAACCTTACTTGCTTATTGTGGCAGCTCACAATAAGGTAATTATATATATATTATGGTTCTTTTTTTAAAATAAGAATGGGGTCACTTTTTATATTACATCTGTAATTCTTTTTTTTACTTACTATCTCACACACATCCTTTCAAGTTAGCACACACTGATCAACGTATTATTTCTCATAACTTCATCCCATTTCATAGTAGAATAAACCATCTGCATCTGAACATTCCTCTGTTAGAGGGCATCCAGATTGTTTCCAGGTTTTGCTCTCACAAAAAATGCTACTATAAAGAGTCTCTATAATGTGTACACGAGATATATATACAGTAACAGACACACATGTACATATGTGTGATTATATATATATGTGTTTGTATACATACACACACACACACACAAACACACACACACAGATACATTGGAGACTTTATTCCCACTGATAGATTCCAAAAGTAAATGGCTGGCCAAATAGGTATAAACAAGCACAACTTTTTCTAAACTGTTTCATTACATTTTACATCCACCAGCAATGCATGTGAGTGTGTTTCTGCATGTCTTCTCTATATCCAACTTATTACTATTTTTGGTTTTTGACAATCTGATGGTAAAAAAATGATTTCAATATTATTTTATATTTCCTGATTAATCAAGATGTAAAGATATTATAGTTACATTTTACTATTTTCTACTAAATATCATTATATTAGTTGTCCATTTTTCTATCTGGCTGTGCTTTTATTAAGTTGTATAAACTCGTGGTATAATACTGCTAAGGGCTCTGAAGATCTGAGGTTTTACCCTACTTGCAAGGGAAAGATTAATCTGCTGTAGTTTTGTGGATGCTGGCAGAAGACACAAGATGCCTCGGCCAGAGACAAAGGGCACTATTTCTAATATCACAGGAGGCCTCGTGAGTGTCACCATATTTGTGTCAGTTCTCCTGCCTCCCAGTCCCTCAGAGGTGCCCAGATGATGCCTGCACAGTCAGTGGGTTGTGCTACAAGAAAGAGACCCAGGCCATAAGCATGTCTGCCCTTTGCTCTGGAGGGAGACACTATCTGTATCTTCTTAGGCTATCTGCTAGACATACACCTTTGAAAAGATTAGTCCTGAACAAAGGGCAGTTAATGTCTCATTCATAAGATGTACAGAAATGCAAAAGACCCACGGAGAACTGGCTCCTAGCCATTAGGGAAATCAGCCTTTGATCAAATATATTGCATATGTTTTCTCTTAATCACTACTTATAATAGCATTTCTATTTTGTCCTTGTCTGTCCTCCTTCCTATGGTCCTTGGTCTGCTATGTATACTATTCTCATGTTAGATTTAGTATAATAACATTGAAGTGATTTCCCTAATTTTGGATACAAATTACTGCTTTGTCCCTGATCAAAATGAAAACAGATATTGTCTAATTGCCACTTTACGAAAACTGCCATTTTATATGTCCATTATTTCTGTTCTGTTTTTGCCCTGATAAATGAGGAATAAAAGGCATAGAAGGGAAAGCCCATGGGGACTTTTTCCCAATAAAAGTAAAGACTTAAGGTTCCTAACTATTTTCTATCAACTGAATTGCTGCAAATTCAAAGGATTAGCAATATCAGAAGAAGATATAGATGCTGCAGAGAAGAAGATACAGATGCTGGAGCAGATCGATGTTTTGTGGCACTTGAAGCTTCTCTAACTTTGCGGGGGGTAGTGTTTGTAATTTTGTATTTTCATACTTCAAACACAGCATCGCTCTGGCCTGTACACATTTATATGGGTAGTACAAACAATGTCCTGAAATGTCAGCCAAGCTTGTTCAGATTCATGGTAAGTCTGCTCTATCTGGTAAAGGATGTAAAAAAGAAGGTTGAAGCCAATCACAATATGAAGTTTTTGCTTTTCTAGGCCATAGTGCTGCTTTATCGTTCAGCTCAATATGCAGCTTTGGCCCCTCATGGAAAACATTCCACAGCCTCTGTCCTTTCTGACCTTAGGTTATGCTGAACTGCAGTTCAAGATGAATGACGTTTTGTGGAGTATATCCACTGAGTGCAAAAATTATCACATCAGATCCAGCAGGATTACTTCAGTACTTGGGGCTGTGGTCCAGGGGAGGGATGGATCCTACAGCGATTCATCCTGTCAGGTGCCTTCCTGTGACCTCTCAAAGGTTTGTAAGGTGAAGTCTGTGCTAAATGGATTTGGAAGGCAAAGAAGGAAAGCAAAGAGTTGCAGAAGTACCACAATATAAGGAGTGACATTTAGAAATGTGCATGAAATGAACTGGGATAAAGTATTTTCAGATAGCCTTCGTTCTTCCTGTTTTATCTTTCTGATTGTTTATATATGTCTCATATATATATTTTTAATATAACAACAACTGGCAGAGCTGCCTCTTTTTCTTTGAGTTGCCCTAGTCACTTGGTTCATGTTTCATAATCAGCTTTAAAAAATAAATAATATTAATTGAGTGCCTAATATGCACATGATAGTCTATAAACAATAGGCACGTTAAAAACTATTACAACACTCCCAAGTCTTACAGAATTTACAGTCTTCTTACAGAAATAAAGCCAGTACACAGATATATCCAGTGCTGGGTAGACTATGCCTAGTGGCATGAGAGAGCAACAGACAGTTATTTGAGTTTAAAGGATAAATTTTTCTTAGAGGGAGTAGCATTTAAGATGATACCTGGGGCTTCCCTGGTGGCGCAGTGGTTGAGAGTCCGCCTGACGATGCAGGGGACATGGGTTCGTGCCCCGGTCCGGGAAGATCCCACATGCCACAGAGCGGCTGGGCCCGTGAGCTGTGGCCACTGAGCCTGCGCGTCCGGAGCCTGTGCTCCGCAGCGGGAGAGGCCCCAACAGTGAGAGGCCCGGGTACCGCAAAAAAAAAAAAAAAAAAAAAGATGATACCTGAACGATGAGGTTGCCTACCAAGTAGACACAGAGAAAGTGTTCCAGGCAGATGAACAGGCAAACCCTGGGGAGCAGAAAATTGCAAGGAACAGGAAATAGTCCAGCTTTAGTTGGAAGATATACTAAAATTAAAGAGATTGAGCAAGAAAAGTGGTGGCACTGCATCACTGAGATCTTTGCACTCCTGCCAAGTGTAAAAACACTAAGGCGGTACAGTCAATGGGGAGCCATTTTCTGCAGGGGAACAGACTGAACACAGAAGTAATTTTGGAAAGTTAAACTGAAAGAAGTATGTAGAATAGGGGAAAGAGATAGGAAAGTACTTGGAGGCCAGGTTAAGACCTCAACAGAGTACACAAGTCATTGTATTGGGTATGGAGGTGAAAAGGCCATTTGTAGATCTCCTTACAGAGATTTAATGCCATGACAGGAAAGGGAGGGGCAGGGAGAAAGAGGATGACAATTTTCCGGGAATCTTGCAGCTCTGAGATCCTAAAGGGCAACTTTTTATTTGTACGATGTTACCATGTTGACTATGCATTTTCTCTCTCTTTTCTTTGCCACATTATATATACCACTGCCCTAATGCTCTCTTTCTCCCTCCTTCTTCTGTGACTTCACCTGTCAGGTGCACCTGCCATCTTACTTAGCTTTGTTAGTGGCAAGGTGGATTAAAGCCCCTTAACAACATAGACACTGTACAATTTCACCAAAGAAAAAGAAAGTCAATTATTCTTAAGGGGTACATGACTTCCTTGAGATTTCATGCTAAGGAAGTAAAAGTGACAAAAACATGCAAACATAAATACCACCAGCTACCTCCATGTGTACAAAAACAGAGCACCAAGGGATAGCTCCCCGGGGAGCAGGGAAACAACACAAATGTGGAGAGAATGATGAGGTGGCTGATGTCAGGTGGTGATGTTGTGCAAAACCTTCATGACCAAAAGGAGTCAAAGGGCTGCAGAATTACTATGAGGTTGGGAAGGTAGCAGGATATTAAAGACGGACGCATTGGTAGGGGGCATGGTTTACTAAGGAGTTTCACATCAACTCTGAATTTCTTGGTCCCCTGTTTTCACCTCCATCTTGCTTTCATCATCATAGTCATTCTCACATGGAAGTGACAGATTCAACAGGAAAGATAATCTAATGTTATAAAATATTATACAACATCGTATCCCTTTGAAGTACACCTTTCCATGCATTTTCGTACCTCTCAGTTCTGTAAGGCAGAATCATGCAATCTTGATTTTGCCTAAAAACTATCAACAGATTCAATTATAATTAGAGACAGTATATGAGTGAAGGGTTCACAATAATTTATTTGTGTGCCATAGAAGTACACACTGAGAAGTATGTCTGGAATCATTTGGAAATGACTTAACATTTTGCCACTCAAACTGGCAGATTTGTTCAAACTTTCACTGTGCCCTTATGTGGTGGGAATAACCGCTTTAGGCTAGGAACTAGGATTCTAGGAGGGCTCCCTACATTACTGAGTTTGTGATATTCTGCAGAGCTGTTTTGAATATCTAGTGAAGCAAAGTAAATGAAAATTTCCATAAACTGTAAAGGCGCATATAAATGAAAGCTCTTGTACTATTATTACTAAAGATTCCATCATTTCCTATAGCACTCAAATCCCAGTTTGGTGGAACGCTGGAGAAGGCTGTCAGGAGTGGCTGTTTTTAGAAAATGCCTGAAGCATCCAGATCTTCTCTAGGACCTGGCTACTGTTTACCAGCAGCACATGACTATTCAGGGGCCAGCAGGCAGTTTTCCTTCACAAGAAACTAAGTCAGAAAACTGTTAGAAAATGTATCCAAAGGACATACCCAGGTTTCATCTGACCTAAAGCCTATAGTTTAGAGACCTTTTTTAGAAAAAAATATAAATCATAAGTATATACTTTGGTAAACAATGAACATGCACTTAGAATGAGGAAAGAAATCACAAATTTTAAAAGGCTGCTGAATGGCTCAAACATACAAATTCCAGGAAAATAATAAAAATTTAATAAATGCCTGACACACATCTCAACTTCTTTTGTAAAATTTTTGGCTCATACTTTCATTACCTTTTCATGTAACCATAATTTTGTGATACCATTTTCCGTAGAGAAAGCATAATGACAATTTAGGCTTTTCTCTAATATAGTTGATTGAAAACTATTTTTTACTATTGATAATTGAAATGTATAAAACATGGTTCTTCACACGTAGATGTACTCCTTTTGCTACTTCAGGTTTGTGCTTTCATACTAGGAATTCTAATAAATTTCATGGTCTCTTTAAAATATTATATGCATAGTACATTTGTAATTATGGGTATACATTATTGAGAACATTTCTGACAGGAGAGAACTTCTGTTTAGACCCGATGTCAGTAAGAACTGTGTCCTGTGCTTACAATTTCACACATCAGCTTTTTGGAAGGATTTATCACAGATAACTTCTGGCTCTGTACACTTCCACCCTTGTTTCCCTTGTCTGCCCACATATATCCCTTGATGGGTTCTGTGGGACCTGTTCACACTGAGATACAACCTCCAGCCCTACACACTTCTGACATGACACCAGGTGAGTTGGCACCGTCGGCAACTTACAGAAGCAAGTCTTACTTTGATTCACAGATGTGACAGCATATCTCTTAAATATATCTCATAAACTACAAACAACAGAAATACGTCTACCCAAACTAAATGTATCCCTGACTCTACTTTCCTTACCTACATCTCCAAAATTCCTGTAGCCACACAAACACTGTCATAAAGGAGGGGATAGAATTAGGATCCTAGTGGAAGGAGAGCATTCTTCATGGGGAGTAGTCAAAATACCTTTCTTTGCAAATATTTTAAAACCATACGCCATACGAACACACTGCTAAGGTCATCTCTGGTCCTTGGAAGCGGCCCAAGCAAATGAGGAGTCTGAAGCTTAAGCTCAATTAGCCTCATAGTAAGTCTGCCTCTGAATCAATGATGTATGAAACCAAGGAACAAATATCGACTTCATCCGCCTTTTCTATGTGTATCGCAGGAGAATAATGTTAAGTGTAGATTAGTGATAGTCAAATTATACTTCTTCGAGCTTGAACAAGGATTAGGATGTGAGGTCAAACAGATACAAAAGAAAAGGAAGTTTAACCAGGAAAATAGGATGACAGAGTTGAAATTTAATGGAGCTGCAGGGAGTATCAGATGAAAGAGACGGGAATAAGATGACAAGAATCAGAGTTCAGGATCAGTAAGTGAAACCACAGAAGCAGTTATACCCAGAGATGCCTTCTCCATTGAGCACTGGTTTTCTGATAACACCTGGACACAGCCAAACACATCCAATGTAAGAACCTGTTCCATCCAGGAATATGAAAGGGGAGGCATGCTGGTGTTAGTCTAAGTGGTTAAACAGTGACATACATCTCTAATCACTCTGGTTTGGTTGACACTCCAGTGGCTTTACGAGGAGTTTCTTTCAAATGAGTTACTCTGTGAATGAGTAACCCAGCTGAGGAGATGCTGTGTCATTAGTGCTTGAATGGGACTATTAGTAATGGCACTGACTTATGTTAAGAATTTGTAAACATTTTCTTTTAGGACTATCAGGTTTTTTTGAGCTTGGGAATTTACAGTCACTTGGGAGGGAGGAACTATCAGAGAGAATTTTTTTATTACCAAAAAATAAACAATCTCCCCTGAACACCCCTCCCCCCAAAAAAGCACCTCACATTTCCAGAAAAACATCACCATACTCCTTGAGTTTAACGTCAAATCTGGGAAGGGGATACCAGTAGTGAAGTTTAGATTAGAGGCTCAACGCTTACTGTGGGTAGTCTTAACTGCTATTCTCCTTGAAATATCTTTCCTGGAAAACCTACAAAGATTCACAGGATTCAGGTAGGAGCCAGACAACAAACTGAACTATACCCTCCAAAACAAGGTTGCCCAAAGGGTGATCCTAGGTCCACCTGTAGTGGAATTCCTAAGGGTGCTTGTTTAAAATGTAGAATCACCAGCTCACGAAGAGACTTAAGGAAATGGAAACTCTGCGCGTGGGTCTCACAAATACGTGTGGCTGACAAGCATCCCAGCGAATTGTTATAACCACGGCACTAACTCCTGAAAAGTGGTAAAGGCTGCCATCAAGAAGTAGGGATGGATTGAAGGAAGGGTCCTTAGCCACCATCAAAACAGTTCCAGGAATTGCCTCAAGTTACAAGGCCAGAGTCACAGAGAATTTCAAACTAAGGACACTCATACATTTGAATCCTCTCTTCCCTCCTCCCAGAGTTATCCTTACTGAAGATGAATGCTTTACTCATTAGAACGCCAATTTAACTTTGCTGTTTCCTATTACTGCTCCCTTGCCTTTTATTCTTTGCTTCTTTTGCCTGATGCAACTTCATTTTGAGTGTTCCCATGACCCTCCTGTTCTTTCTGGACTCACAGGATTGAATGGAACCTCAAATCCAACCAATGCTTTGTGATATTCTCTCCCTCTGTGATATTCCTAAAATGCTACCATGTGATTCTGGCTGGACTGACAATTGAAAGGGAACTCTGGGGCCACTTGTTCCATTTTTAGACACTGCTAATCATCAGAACCATGATCTTTATCACAAATCAAACTATGTCTCGCTATAATTAGCACCACTGGTCATAGGTCTGCCTTCTGGAAATATACTCCTGGCAATTGAGTTCCTCTTCCACATGACAGCTTTGGCTACATTCTCACTGACGAGTATTTAGCTTTGAATGTTTTCTAACGTATCCAGGATGAAGGTATTCTGTGAATGTGAAATGGGAATTAATCGTCTCAATTGCCATCCCTGTGATTATACCTTCACAGCCATGCCCTCATTAGATAAAAACTCCAACAAAACTGTCCTCAGAAGAATAAACTGTTTCTAGAATAAATCATCCAAAAGCCTCGGGAGACTTTTTTTGTTTGCGTTGTTTCAGTAGTCGTTCTCAAACCAGGGCAATTTTCTCCCTCATCCCCACCCTGAGTGCAGGGAACATTTGGCAATGTCTAGAGACATTGATAGTTGTCACACTTGAGAGAGGGGTGCCACTGCCATTTGTGGACAGATGCCAAACATATAAATATCCTACAATGCCCAGAACAGCTCCTTACCTTCCCCTTCCATCCCTACACCAAAAAATTATACATACTAAAATGTCAAGCGTTGAGGTTAAGAAACATTTGTTAGAGAATCTCAAAGTCAACGTAGAAAAACGTGTACAATGTTTGACTTTCTACTCACTCTTTCTTGAGATTCCTTTCAAAACAGGCGAACTTTTCACACGCCGTGTCATCTTTCACCTGGAAAAGAGTTAAAATATATTTTTACAACTTAGGACTATCATTGCCAATGTTATCAGCCACTCAGACATTGATCTTAGTGGAAAAGTGGAAAATTCTGGCTATTTGGACATATTTCATTGGATGTTTTGCCTATACATAGTCTCTCTAACTGGCCTCAATCATTCACCCTCAACTTCTAAAACAAAACAAATGTCAGCACATGAGAGTCTGGCTTTAAGATATTCAAAATCAGCCTTCTATAAACACTATCTTTAACTCTACTCCAATAAAATAAACATAAATATGTTTAAATCACCTATTATGTAAAGAGGAAGCCAAAAGTAGTTTTTAAACATTAATGCATTTGCATTTTACAATCATTCATGAGGTATTTAATGTGTGCCGGGTACCGGGTCAGATGCTAATGATATAAAGACAGCGAATATGATGCCTAACTTTGACAAAAAGTCTGCTGAGGGAGACACAAATATAAAGTGTTTTCTCAGAGCTGATGACCTTCTTGTTCCATTTAAAACATGAAAGAATCAGAAGAGCCCTTCTTCATCCTCGACCACCGAAAATCTTCCAAACCACCAGCACCTGTAACCCTGTATGCTTTGCCTCAACACTGACTCAATGGATTCACTGTCCATGTTCTACATGGACCAACCTTTCTCACACACTGGGCCCCCATCTCTGCCTAGTCAAAGACTTTTCTCAGGCAATCATCTCCTTTCTCTTCTCCCTCATCACATCATCATTTCCTCCTCATTTCTGTATCACTGACATCATCATAAAAGCATGCTATACTATTGATCAGTTAGCCCTAGTTTCATCTCTCTACCCTCACTCCTTTCTGCTCTCCCATCACCCTCTTAGCTCAAACTTGCAGCATCATTTGATACAGCTCATCACCCCCTCATCTTTTAAATCCTTTTTTTTTTAACTTGGAATTTGGTACACCATATTCTCCTAATTTTTTTCTTACCCATGTGGTTGCTACTTCTCAGTCTTCTCAGCTGTAGCTGCATCTCCCCAACCCTGAAATGCTATAGCACCCCTTACTCTTAGATGACCCTATCCACCCCAACAGCCCGTCAACACATTCTATATGCTGATGATGCCCAGACTTCTATTTCCAGAATGAACCTTTCCTCTGAATAGTCATACTTTGTTCTAGGATGTCTAATGGGCACTTCAATCCTTGCAAATCCAAAACTGAGCCCTTGATTCTCACCCCTACCCCTTGCCAAACATGTTTTTCTCTAGAGGTTCTTATCATAGCAGTTACTGCCATAAAGCATCCCAGGTCAAAAATCTGGTGTCACACTTGATTCTTCCTTATTTCTCATAACTTTTCTTCCAGTCCATCAAATGAATCCCAATAGAATTACATTTGAATAATATCCTGCCCCAACCTAATCCAAGCCATCTCTGTCTCTCTCCTGGATTCATCACCTGGTGCCCCAAGAAGTCTTCGGCTTCTGCTCTGGTAACTCGACAGCCAGTTCTTCCCACAGTAGCCAGAGTAAATATTCTTAAATGGAAATTATGTCACATCACCCAGCTCCTGCACACCATGTGGTAGTCTTCCAACACTCAGAATTAAATCCTAAATCTTTATTGCAGCCTATTAGATCCTACCTTATCGGGCTCAAGATAAATTCTCACTCCCATTTCCTGTCATTTTTCTCCTTGCTCATGACACTTTGTTGGCCTTTTTGCAAGTCTCAAACACTCTTCTACCTCAGAATCTTTATAATCACTGTAACTACTTCCTGAAACAATCTTCCCCCAGGAAATCACAAGGCTCGTCCCCTTACTACATTCATGTTCTGCCCAAATATCATTTCCTAAGAGACAAGCCTCTCAATAACAACTCTTCTCTAGCCATGTACCTTGCTATAATTTTCTTTCTAGCATTTATTGCTACTTGATTTTATATTCTAATTTGTTTGTGTATTTCCTGTTTATTCCACTATTATATTAATGCCATAACCACAGGATTTTTGTTTTGTTCTCAGCTCTATCCCCAGTGTCAAGTACTGTGCTTGGAGTATCATGGGCGCTCAAATATTTACTTGACTACTGAATGAACTAGTCTCCATATTAAGCCGGATACCACCTAGAACATACAATCTTAACTTTTGTAATTACTCGTTTCACTTATTTACTGACCTTATACTTTTGGAAGCAGTATACTATCCCTATGTTGTTTATAGTTAACTGAAAATAAGCATTTATTTGTAATACCTCCTGTATTTGGGCACATCTTACCCTGAGGTGGGATCAAACAACATACGACAGAGTGAATACAGTAACCACAGCACATCAATTAAATACAAATAAATGATTAAAATAATTACCAATACATCACATTATTTAAAATAATCTAATTTTTAATATTTTCAGTAATTAGCCAAAACATGTTTACAAGAGTTTGTGTATTTTGGGGATGAAATAGGATGACACCAATATGCCATCTTAGAGATTGGAACAATCTGAGCTCTTCAAAGAGAATTGCAGTATATCTAATGGCCTTAAACAACATTTGATACAAGAAGCACTATCTCTGTCTCTTCTGAATTAGGTTTTGATGTGTTCCCTGACATCTAGGATTTGAAGTTCAACAAGCTGACAACACTGGAACTTTACTTTCTCAATAGCAAATGGAAATATATATTTGAAAATCATCCTAATAACTGTGCAACGTTAAATAAAAAAGTCTGAATAACAGTAGCAAATCATAACAGGCAGAGATAAACAGACTGATGTTCCCACTGTTCCTAAGTAGACTCAGATTAATTGTCAAACTTCCAGAAACACTAAAACTGGGGAGTGAAGAGCTGCTTGCTTCACTCTTGATGAAAATAAAGATTCTGACACTTCTTATTTGGCATTTGAAAGGTAAATAAACATACTTAATGCAGTACTAAAGCACTGGATGGGGCGGAAGAGGAAGGTGGTTTCTAGATTTTGCTCACCCACTGAGTAGTTGTAAGGCCTTGAGCCTCAATTTCCTCATTTTTATCATTAATTAATAATGGGGGGGAGTGAGACAAAATAGTTCTACTTTGCGTCTTCTACTTGGGACCAATTTGTAATATAAACCACAAAGCCATTTACTGGCCGTTGAAGAGCTGAGATTTGAATTTGTATCTGTCAGGATAGGCAAGCTTATGCTGAGATAACAACCAACCTCCAAGTCACAAGTGGGGTAAGACAATAAAAGTCTATTTCTGACTCATACTACATGTCAGCAGGCATGGTGTGCTCCTGATGATCACTCAGAGACCCAGTTAAAGGAGTCGCCATCTTGACAGTTTCCACAATCACTGAGGCAAGAAGAAGGGAACATGATGCTTAAAGTTTCTGATCAGGAGTAGCACACATCACTTCTCCTGACGTTTCATTGGTCAAAGTCACATAGATGCACTTGGCTTCAAATGGAGTGGGGAAGGAAAAGCAGGATATTTGGGGGTAGCTCTAATGACTACCACAGAAACCAGTCTGGGTTAAGAGACCATATTGTTTATTTGTATGTTAGAGGCAAGCTTGTTAGTAGTCCCTGGTATACAAAAGATCAGCAGTGCCTGTTTCTCTAGAAAGCTTAATGGGGAAAATAAAGGAAAACAGATACAAACAAACAGATTATACTGAATGTAAAATCATTTTTGTGCCTTCTACTTAGACACATGATATAAAATACATTCGTGACATAAAATTGTTTCATAAAATCAATGAGAACAATAGGAAAAAACCCTCAAAATTAACCAATGGTATGCAATAATCCAAGGGTATGAAAAAACCCTCAAAATCAACTCCTTCAAAACTATGAAAATTAACCAATGGTCTGCAATAATCCAAGGAGCATTTATTCAATAAAATTGGCTGAATCTTGGTAAAGAGCAGTGAGCTCTGTGGTGTTTTAACTTGCCTTATTCCCATCTGCTCTTACCACCTTTGTGATATCCTTGAAAACCCACAGCCTTGCAATCTACTGTGAAAACCATCAGCTTAGCAGCCACTTGGTAGAGCAGAATGGATTTGGAGCTCTCCACAAAGTCGGAGAATTACTGTTAGTTAATCTGTCTGACAGCTCCCTGAAAACCACCACTCACAGGACTTGTATTTATTTGACCTGATTCAGAACTTGCTCAATGAGAACAGCCCTTTCTTTGGGGGTATTTGTCTAAAATGATTAGGGGCAATTGTTTAAGATTTGTCTAAAATGATTAGGGGCAATTGCAGCGAGGCAGTGATAACAGTTGCGGCAAACAAGAGGCTCACCAGAAAATATAAAAGGAAATGCTAGAAATTAGATGTCCATATGGGGTTCTAATATATTCCTGGAAAAGAAGGCCACCCACATGTGCAGGGCTGCACTCAGGAAAGACTGTACTCAGGGCTGTGCAAGTGCTGAAGAAACCCTCAAAAAAGTCCTAAGCTCTCACCTACAGCTCTGCGTAACTGGGAAGTGAAGGCTAAGACATAGTGCAAATTGCCAGAGCACTGAAGGTGTGTCCCAATATGCACATAAATCCCCTTAGAAGAGACTAGGAGAATTATTGATTCAATATATTTAAGGAAATCTCTATCCCATCATCAGCTGATCACTGAGCTAACTAAACAGAGACATCAGGGGCTACACATGACTAAGAGTACTGAATAAGTTCAGGACAAACAGAAAAACAATAAACCCTTATGAAGACAGCAGGGGTGGGTGGGATGTGATTTCCAGAGTAACCACATATTATTAAAGATGTCCAGTTTTCAACAAAAAAATCATGAGATATGAAATGAAACAGTAAAGTATGTCCCATAGGCAGGAGCAGTTAATAGAAACTGTCCCTAAGGAAGCCCAGATGTCAGACTTAATAGAAAAAGACATTAAACCATTTATTATATGTTGAAAGAACAAAAGGGAACTATGTCTAAAAAATGAATGGAAATGAGAGAAATATGTCTCACCAAATAGAAAACAAAAAAGAGATGTAATTTTTTCTTTTAAAAAACAGGATGAAATAGAAATACTGGAGTTGAAAAGTCAAACAACTTAAATGAAAAAATGTACTAGAGAGTATCAAGAGCAGATATGAGCTAGCCAAAGGAAAAATCAGCAAACCTGAAAGATAGGTCAATTAAGAATATCTAGTCTGAGGTACAGAAAATAAAAAAGAATGAAGAAAAATGAGCAGAGACTCAGACTTGTGGGATAACATGTACAAAATGAGAGTTCTGAAGGAGCAGAGACAGGGAAAGGGGCAGAAAGAATATTTGAAGAAATAGTGGCATAAAACTCCTGAAACTTGATAAAAATATTCACCTACATATCCAAGAAGCTCAATAAATTCCAAGTAGGATAAACTCAAAGAGATCCACACCTACACACATCACAGTAAACATTCTGAAAGCCTAAGACAAAGAGAAAGTCTTGAGGGTAGCAAGAAAGACATGACCAATCAGGTATAAGGGACCCTCAATAAAATTAAGAGATGATTTCTCATCTTCAACTATGGAATCCAAAAGGCAGTGGGATGACATTTTCAAAGTGCTGACATCAAGAATTCCACATCCAGCAAAACTATTCTTCAAGAATGAAGAAGTTAAGATATTCATGGATAAACAAAAACAGAGAATTAATTGCTAGCAGATGTGTCCCACAAAAATGAACACAAGGAGTCTTTCAGACTGAAATAAAAGGACACTAGCAAGAAATCTGAATCCACAAGAAGAAATAAGAGAAAAAGTTAACTATAGAGGTTCAAATAAAAGTGAGACCAAGTGTATTTTTGTTTCTTACTCTTTTCTTCTTTTATCTTATTTAACAACAGTTGAATAAAGCAATAATTATAAAACTGTGTTGATGCTTGTAATGCACAAATAGGTAATGTATAAAAACTTGTAATGTATAAAGATTACAATAATAGTACAAATGAGGGAGAAGGAAATGTAGATATACTAAAGTTCCTGCATTCAATTGAAATTAAGTAGTTTTTAACTTGAACTAGATCATTAGAGTTAACATGTTGATTGTAATCCCCAGGGGAACCACTAAGAAAATAACCAAAAATATATTAAAACAAACAAGGGAATGAAAATGATATATTAGAAAATATTTATTTAACACAAAAGAAAAATGGAGGTGCAAAGGAAGAAAAAAGACATATGACATATAAAAAAATCAAAGAGCAAATTAGTAAAGTAGATAAGACACAATTTCCAACTATATGCTGTTTAAAAGAAACACACTTTAGGGCTTCCCTGGTGGTGCAGTTGTTGAGAGTCCACCTGCCAATGCAGGGGACACGGGTTCGAGCCCTGGTCTGGAAGGATCCCACCTGCTGCGGAGCCCGTGCGCCACAACTGCTGAGACTGCACTCTGGAGCCCACGAGCCACAGCTGCTGAACCTGTGTTCTACAACTACTGAAGCCCATGCTCCTGGAGCCTGTGCTCCACAACAAGAGAAGCCACCGCAATGAGAAACCCATGCACCGCAACGAAGAGTAGCCTCCGCTCGCCACAACTAGAGAAAGCCCGTGCACAGCAATGAAGACCTAATGCAGCCAAAGCTAAATAAATAAAAAATAAATTTATAAAAAAAAAGAAACACACTTTAAGGACACAAATGAAAATTATGGAAATTAAAAGGATGGAAAAAGATACCATGCAAACAGTAAAAGAGGTAACATGGCTATGTTACTATCAAACAAAAGAAACTTAAAGACAAAATTGTTACTACAGAAAAAGGAGAATATTTTATAATAAGAGGGTCAATATAGTAGGAAGGCAAAATTATAACCAATATGCATCTAACAACAGAACCTCAAGATATATGTAACAAAAATGTTTGAACTTAATGAGAGAAACAGACAATTCAACAGGAATAGAGACTTCAAGACTCCAATTTCAATAAGTCTTGTACTACATGATTATAACAGAAAAAATAAGGAATAGAAAACTTGAACAACACTACAAATCAACTAAACTTAACAGATAATCTATGTAATACTCCACCCAACAACAGAGTAAACATTCTTCTCAAGCACACATGGGCTATTCTCCAGGAGAGAATGTTTATTAGGCCACAAAACAGCCTTAATAAACGTAAAATGTTTAAAATCATTCACAATATGTTATCTGACTACAAAAATTGAATAAAACTAGAAATCAATATCCAAAGAGAACCTAGAGAATTCATGAATATTTGAAAATTAACACTCCTAAATAATCAATGGGTCAAAAAGAAAATCACAATTAGAAAATATGTAGGAATAAATGAAAATTAAAACACAACATGCTAAACTTAGAGCATGCTGTGAAAGCAGTATTTAGTAGGAAATTTATAGCTGTAATACTCATATTTAAAAATAAGGAAGATGTAAACCAAAATATATACATTATATGGTGCTCCTGTTTCTGTAGTTTCATGAGGATTTATACATCAAATTTATTGTTCTCCATAAATCTGCCTTCATTTTCATTTATTAACCCTTCATTTGAGAGAGTACCAGCAATTGTGATTAACCGTTAACTCTTGTACTAGCTACTGAATTAAGCACAGACTCATCAGATCAATTTTTTTTACCATGAATGTGTGTGTCTTGTTATAATTCAACAATTTAGCAAGCAAGTGCTACTACCTTCACTGCTCAAAAACTGGAGAAGAAAAATACAATTTTTAAAGTGAATTTTTAATGGCAAAATTGACACACCTATGAGGTGTATTTTGTTGTTGTACATTTGCAATCACTCCTATATGAAAGATCACTTTTTATTTACTGTTCTACACTCATAAGTACCCTTCTTGTTAGTTCTGTTAGAATTTAAATCAAGACTGTTTATTTAAAAAATATATATATATATATATATCAGTATTTTTCCATCCTATTTCATTGCAAATATTGAGATTTGTCTTCTCTACCTAGTTAACTGATATTTCATATTTGTTTCTCAAATACTTTGACATGGTGAATAACCATACCTGAGAAGTTGTACTTCATTGTTTCAATAATATAACCTAAGTTTTCCAAACCCCCTTTATCAGATTAAAATTAGCATACTTTCAGTTATTTAAATGTTAAAAATTTGAGGGCTTCCCTGGTGGCGCAGTAGTTGAGAGTCCGCCTGCCGATGCAGGGGACACAGGTTCGTGCCCCGGTCCGGGAAGATCCCACATGCCGTGGAGCGGCTGGGCCCGTGAGCCATGGCTGCTGAGCCTGCGCGTCCGGAGCCTGTGCTCCGCAACGGGAGAGGCCACAACAGTGAGAGGCCCGCGTACCGCAAAAAAAAAAAAAAAAAAAAAATTTCAGTACTTACACTGAGGCCACTTATGGTCATAGCTGATGCAATAATCAGTTCTACTCCAGTATCATTCACACTCACTATATATACTGCCATGATGATAATGTGGAGGAAAAAATACTCCAGAAATCATACACTTGTACAATGTTTCATACTCGGATTCTGTAATAATTGATTTTTTATAGGAAAAAAAACTGTGATAAAGCAACAAGAAGACCAACAGTTTTACTATCAGTGTTTAGGGTCATTTAAACTTTGCTGGCCTACCAATTTATATGGCCAAATTAATATATTAGAGTAATAATTTTTCAAAACCTATTCTTTTCTATAGTTTTGATATTAAAGTGACAATGCCATGAATAATAAGGGAGAATTATAAAGGAGAAAACCGGCAAGTTTCAGTTGTGTTTGTGTTACCTAAAGAAGCAATGTGGAGGCAGATGCAATCAGCCAACTTTATCACTTGGATAGTGTTGATTTAGAAGCAGCCATATTTGCATTTTGTGTTTTTCACACATAATCGTATTACTAAAAATGAACTATTTCATTATTTAGTTAAATAATACTTTCTCCCAGATATACCGGGAAGTTTCTGTAATATATTGTCTTTTAGTTGCAATAAAAATGACTGAGTCGCATTTATCGAAGAAAAAAGAAAATCTTAAATCAATAATCTAAACTTACACCTTCAGAATCTAGAAAAGGCAGAGGAAAGCAAGCAGAAGGAATGAAGCAAGCAGAAGGAATGAAGTAATAAAAGTTAGGACAGAGATAAACGGAATGGAGAATAGGAAAACAACAGAGAAAAATCAACAAAACCAAAAGTTGTTTCTTTGAAAAATCAAAATTAACAGTTAACACATTACATAACATAAATAAATTTAAAAGTTCCCATTAAGAGATAGCTATGGACAGATTCAAGAGGAAAGAGAAAATCCCAATAGACCTATTAACAAGTAAAGAGATTAAAGTTTAAAAAAAAAATCCCACAAAGAAAGCCCAAGCCCAGATAGCTTTAGTGATGAATTCTACAAAACATGTAAAGAATAGTTAAAACCAATCCTTCACAAATTCTTCTGAAAAGTAGAAGAAAAGGGAACACTTCCCAATTCACTTTTATGAGGCTAGTATTACAGTGATAACAAAAACAAAGACATCACAAGAAAACTATGGACCAATACCTGTTACAGATGCAACAGTTCTCAAAATACTAACAAACTGAATTCAGAAACATGAAAAAGGATTATACATGATGACCTACAGGGATCTATCCCAGGAAGGCAACAATGGGCTAACATCCAAAATCAATTAATGTAAGTCACCATATCAATAGACTAAAGGGCAAAAGTATATGATAATCTCAGCATCAGTAGAAAAAATACTGGTAAGTATTCAAGTCTCAAATAAATGGAAAGATATCTTATTTTCATGGATCAGAAGAATTAATATTGCTAAGAGGGCAATATTTGCCAAACCTATCTACAGATTCAACACAATTCCCATCAAAATTCCATCTGACTTACTTGTAAACATTGACAACCTGATCCTAAAATTCACATGGAAATTCAAGGGTCAAGGGTAGCCAAAACAATCTTGAAAAATAGAACAAAGTTGGATAAATCACATATCCTGATTTCAAGCCTTACTATAGAAAGACTTCCAGTTTCTGGCTCTGCATGTAAGGAGCTTGAAGTCACCAATCCATGCTAACAAGTAAAATGCTGACCAGAATGAAAAGATCAGTAACTCTCCTAGAATCCATAAGAGAGGGCAAGACACAGGAAAAACCACTACCCTCAAGACTGGAGAAATGAATAGGCAAATACAGCAATTGTGGCTGATTAGAGCAGAGTCTGATGAGTAGAAACTCCCACGGGGATCAGTGCTGGGGTAAGAAAAGCTGAACTATAACTTATAAATTGCGTGAACAAGTGAACAAGTCTCAGAGCTAAAAACTCCAGGAGGACCCAATCATGGGGGGGTGGGGGCTCCACAATATTACGAGATTTATCTCCAGGAGATCAACCAGATTTCCACAGTAAATATCAGAGAAAAAAATTATCTCCTGCTTCTGGCAGGGGGAGGGGGAAAAGGAAACATTTTAAAATATGCCTGAGCACTCTGATCTTAACAAGACCTGCCCTCAGGGGAAACTACTTAAGGAGAGCTTAACCTGCTGGGGTATTATCAGAGCCTAACTGAGCTAGGGACAGAAAATACCCAACTCTAGCTCACTACTGCCATCCTGTCCCGTCTAAGCTGAGAAGAAGAAATTGAGAAACACTTGCTAAGTTCACAGTTCAAAGGCACAGGCTTATTAAAAGACTGACCTAATCAAAGACTACAGAATGTTTCCTTTATCCCCATATCTCACCACCATATTAGTAAAGGCTTATTTACAGCAGTTTCTTTTACCCAGTACATAATTTCCACCTATTAAGAAAAAAATTTAAGACACACCAAAAGGCAAAAAAAAAGTGTCACAGGGAAGAACAAATCTGACTACACACTAGAAATGTTTTACTTTAACCTTTGTATTTTATTGCTTTTGCTGTAAGTTAAGAATGTCGCCTATAGCCTGAAATATACAGGATAGCCCATTCTCAAGGCTCTGACCTTCAAAGGTATAACATTTTCCCATTCAAATAGACACAAAAAGTTTCAGAACAGAGAATAACATTTGTCTTGTTGGAGGTTTATAGGAACACTGTGATTGGACCTATATGGACAACTGCGAGAACAAAGATTCTGGCATCAAGAAGTTTGCAGCAACCAACCGCATCCCCTCCCCTTTTAATATAAAAAAAAGCCTGAATTCTAACTTGGGTAAGATGGTTCTTCGGGACCATACTTCACCATCTTCTCAGTCTGCTGGCTTTCTGAATAAAGTATTCCTTGCCACAAAAACTCATCTCTCAATTTATTGGCCTGCCATGCAGTTGCAGGACAAGCTTGGACTCAGTAACAATAGCAAGCACTGGAACCAGACATGGCAGGGCTGGTGGAATTATCAGACTGGAATTTTAAACAACTATGATTAATATGCTAATGGCTCTAATGGATAAGGTATACAGCAAGCAAAAAAATATGGGCTATTAAGCAGAGAGAATGAAAATACTAAGAACAAACTAAAAAAATAATTCTAGTGATTGAAAAGGAAAAAAACCGTACCAGAAAAGGAGAATGCCTTTAATGGACTTATTACACTCTGTATATGGCTAAGGAAAGAATCTTTCAACTAAAAAGGATATATCAATAGAATCCTCAAAAATCAAACAGAAGAAAAGCAGGAAAAAACCACATCAGATTATCCAAGGACTGTGGAACACCTATAAAAGGTGTAACATAATGTGTAATGGGAAGACCAGAGGAGAAGAAAGAGAGAAAAAGAGTATCTGAAACAATGACTAAGACTTTCCCCAAATTAATGTCAGACACCAAGCCACAGATCCAGGAAGTCTGAATAGGCCTATATCTATTAAAGAAATTGAATCAATAATTAATAACCTTCCAAAACAGAAAGCACCAGGCACAGATGGGGTCATTGGTGAATTCTGTCAAATATTTAAGAAAGAAATTATACCAATTCTGTACATTCTCTTTCACAGGATAGAGCAGAAGGAATACTTTCAAATTCAATCTATAAGGCCAGCATTATCCTAATACCAAAGCCAAACAAAGACATTACAAGAAAAGAAACTACAGACCAACACCTCTCATGAATATAGATTCAAAAATCCTCAACAAATTAGCAAATCAAATCCAAAAACAGTATAAGAAGAATTATACACCACAACCAAGTGGGATTAATCTCAGGTATGGAAGGCTGGTTCAACATCAGAAAATCAATTAATGTAACCCATCACATTAACAGACTAAAAATTGAAAATCTTATAATCCTATTAATAGATGCAGAGAAAAACAACTGACAAAACCTAACACCCATTCATGATAAAAACTCCAAGTTAAAAGGAATAGAGGAGAATTTTCTCAACTTGATAAAGACTATCTACAAAAAACCTACAGCTAACATCATGCTCAATGGTGAGAGACTAGATGCCTTCCCATTAACACAGGGTATAGGAAAAGGAGGTCTCCTTTCACTGCTCCTTTTACCATTGTACTGGAAGTTTTTACTAATGCAACAAGGCAAGAAAAGGAAATAAAAGGTATACAGATGGGGAAAGAAAACACAAAACTATCTTAGTTCACAGGTGACATGGGTAGAAAATACAAAATAATTGACAAAAAACTCCTGGAACTATGAAGCAGTTACAGCAAGACTGCAGGATTTAAGGTTAATATACAAAAGTCAGTTGCTATGTACCAAAAATGAACAAGTGGAATTTGAATTAAAACAATACCATTTACATTAGCACCCAAAAATGAAGTACTTAGGTATATATATATATGATTTATATGAGGAAAATTACAAAACTCTGATGAATGAAATTAAAGAATAACTAAATGGTGAGATATTCCATGTTCATGAATAGGAAGAATCAGTATTTTCAGGATGTTAGCTGTACCCAACTTGATCTATAGATTCAGTGCAATCCCAATTAAAATCCCAGCAAGTAATTTTATAAATAATGACACATCTAATTTAAAGTTTCAGTGAAGAGGCAAAAAGACTCAGAAATAACACAGTAAGGAAAGAACAAAGTTAGAGTACTGACACTACCCAATTTCAATTACAAAGCTACAGTAATGAAGACAGTTTGACACTGGTGAAAGAATAGATAAATATATCAATGGAACAACAACAACAACAAAAAAAGTCCAGAAATATGTCCCATAAATATAATCTATTGATATCTGACAAAAGAGCAAAGGTGATACATTGGAGCAAAGACAGTCTCCTCAACAAATTATGCTAAAATAACAAGATACTCATATGCAAAACATGAATATAGAGACAGATATTACAGCCTTCACAAAACTTAATTCAAAATGGATCATAGACCTAAATGTAAAACGCTAAGCTAAAAAAAAACTCCCAGAAGATAACATAGGAGAAAATCTAGATGATCTTAAGTATGGCAATGCCTGTTTATATACAACAAAGACACTATGCATGAAAAAAATAATTTATGAGCTGGCCTTCATTAAAACTAAAAACTTTTGCTCTGTAAAAAACTGAGAGAATGAGAAGACAAGTCACAGACTGACAGAAAATATTTGAAAAAGATACACTTGACAAAGGACAGTTATCCAAAATATACAGAAGACGCTTAAAACTCAACCACAAGAAAAAAACCACGCAATTAAAAAATGGCCAACATGAACAACTCACCAAAGATGATATACAGATGGAAAATGAGCACGATAACATGTTCCACATAATATGTCATCAGGGAAATGCAAATTAAAACAACAATGAATGGTCAAAATCCAGAACACTGGCAATACTAAATGTTGGTGAGGATTTAGAGCAATGGGAAGTCTCATTCATTGCTGGTAGGAATGCCAAATGGTGTAGTCACTTTGGAAGACAGTTTGGTGCTTTCTTAAAAAACTAAACATACTCTAACCATGGAATCCAACAATTATGTTCCTTGGTAATTACCCAAAGAAGCTGAAAACTTATGTCCACAAAAAAGCCTACACACAAGTGATTATAGTAGTTTTATTCATAATTGCCAAAACTTGAGAGCGACCAAGATGTCCTTCAGTAGGTCCTTCAGTAGGTGAATGGCTAAATAAATGGCTAAATAAATTGTCCATCATCTAAGATGATGGAATATTTATTCAGCATGAAAATGAAATGACCTATTAATTCATAAAAAGACATGAAGGAAACTTTAATGAATATTACTAAGTGAAAGAAGCCACTCTGAAAAAGCTATATACTTGTATGATCCCAAATACAAGACATTCGAGAAATGGCAAAACTATGGAGTAAATAAAAATATCAGTGGTTGCTGGGGCTGGGAGGAGGGGATAAATATGCAGAGCACAGAGATTTTTTAGGACAGTGAAAATACTTTGTGTGGTTACAACGGATACATGTCAACAAATGTTTGTCAAAATCTGTATTATGCATAACACCAAGAGTTAACTTTAAGATAAATTATGGACTTTAAGTGATTATAATGTGTTAACATAGGTTTATCCTTGATAACAAATACACCAATCTGATGATTGATGTTGATAATGGGGGTGACTATGCATGTGTGGGGGCAATGGTTATAGGAAAAATCTCTATACGTTCCTCTCAATTATGTTATGGACCTAAAACTGCTTTAAAAAATAAAGTCTTAAAATATAACTTATTGATATTATAAAACTACAGTAATCAAGATTGTGTTGTACTAGCTTGAGGACAGATACATAGGTCAATAGAATGGAATCAAGAGTGCAGAAATAAACCCTTACATTTATGGTCAACTGATTTTTGAAAAAGGTACCAAGATAATTCAATTGGTAATGAATGTGTCTTTTCAAGAAATGCTGCTGGGACAGCTAGATATCCAGATGCAAACTAATACATTTGGACCCCTACCTCATACCACATACCAAAGTTAACTCAAAATGAATCAACCCAAATGGAGGAGCTAAAATTACAACACTATTAGAGAAAAAGTAAATCTTTGTGATCTTGGATGTGGCAATATGATTCTTAGATATGATTCTAGAAGCTCAACAAGCAGTAAGGGAAAAAATACAGCTGACCTTTGAACAATGCTGGTTTAAACTGTGTGGGTTCATTTATATTCAAATATTTTTCAATAGTAAATACTACAGTACCACACAGTCCGTAGTTGGTTGAATCCAAGAGTATGGAAGGACCACAGATACAGAGGATGAACTATAAGTTGTGCAAAGATTAACCCCTACGTTTTACAAAGTTGAACTGTAGATCAAATGAACTTCATTAAAAGCAAAACTTTAACCAGTTCAACATCCACAAACTTTAAACTGTTCAACATCCACAAATCAATGAGGTCCACAACATGAACAAAATGAAGAATAAAAATCATATGATCATCTCAGTAGATGCAGAAAAAGCATTTGACAAAATTTAACGTACATTCATGATACAGAAAACAAAATAACCTCTCAGGACTTCCCTGGCAGTCCAGCAGTTGAGACTGTACTTCCAGTGGAGGGGGCACGGGTTCAATCCCTTGTTGAGGAACTAAGATCCTGCATGCTGCACGGTGCAGCCAAAAAGTAAACAAAAACCAAAAATCTTCTCAACAACTCAACAAACTAGGTATAGAAGGAATTCACCTCAACATAATAAAGGCCATATACGACAAGCCGACAGCTGACATTATACTCAATGGTGAAAAGCTGAAAGCTTTTCCCCTAAGATCAGGGAAAAAACAAGGCTGTTCACTCTTCACCACTTTTATTCAACATATTACAAGAAGTACTAGGCAAAACAATTAGGCAAGAAAACAACATAAAAGGCATTGAAATTGGAAGTAAAACAGTTTCTATTTGCAGATGACATGGTATTATATATATAGAAAAGCCTGAAGACTCCAAACAGAATTAATAAATTCAATAAAGCTGCAGATTATAAAATCAATATACAAAAATCAGTTACATTTCTATACACTAATAACAAACTATCAGAAAGAGAAATTAAGAAAATAATCCCATTTACAACTGCATCAAAATGAATAAATTTCTAGAAATAAATTTAAACGAGGTAAAAAAAAAATCTCTACACTGAAAACTACATGACATTATAAAGGAAACTGAAGATGACACAAATAAATGGAAAGACATTCTGTGCCCATGGACTGAAAGAATTAATATTGTTCAAATGTTCATACTACCCAAAGCAGTCTACAGATTCAATGCAATCCCTATCAAAATTCCAAAGGCATTTTCATAGAAATAGAAAAAACAATCCTAAAATTTGTATGAAAACACAAAAGACCCCAAATAGCCAAAGCAATCTTAAGAAAGAACAATAGGGCGATCCACAGCCACCACCCGCCTCCGCATAAGACCCTCCAACACTAGCAGGTGCTAAGAAAGAGACGATCATAGAGACATCAGAGAGATGATCTTTCTGTCTGACATGTGAGGATACAGAGAGAAGACTGCTGTCTGAAAACCAGGAAGAGGGTTCTCAGTAGGAACTGAATTGGCCAGCCCCTTGATCCTGGACTTTCCCTGCCTTCAGAACTATACACCAGAAATACATCTACACGTGGAACAACTCCTACAGAACACCTACTGAACGCTGGCAGAAGACCTCAGACCTCCCAAAAGGCAAGAAACCCCCCACGTACCTGGGTAGGGCAAAAGAAAAAAGAATAAACAGAAACAAAAGGATAGGGACGGGACCTGCACCAGTGGGAGGGAGCTGTGAAAGAGGAAAAGTTTCCACACACTAGAAGCCCCTTCACGTACAGAGACTGCGGGTGGCGGAGGGGGAAAGCTTCGGAGCCGCGGAGGAGAGCACAGCAACAGGGGTGCGGAGGGCAAAACGGAGAGATTCCCGCACAGAAGATCAGGGCCACAGGCACTCACCAGCACGAGAGGCTTGTCTGCTCACCCGCCGGGGCGGGCGGGGCTGCGAGCTGAGGCTCGGGCTTCGGTCAGAGCGCCGGGAGAGGACTGGGGTTGGCGGCGTGAACACAGCCTGCAGGGGGTTAGTGCACCACGCTAGCCGAGAGGGAGTCCTGTGAAAAGTCTGGAGCTGCCGAAGAGGCAAGAGATTTTTTCTTCTCTCTTTGTTTCCTGGTGCGCGAGGAGAGGGGTTTAAGAGCGCTGCTTAAAGGAGCTCCAGATATGGGCGCGAGCCGCAGCTAAAAGCGCGGACCCCAGAGACGGGCATGAGACGCTAAGGTTGCTGCTGCCGCCACCAAGAAGCGTGGGTGCGAACACAGTTACTATCCACACCCCGCTTCAGGGGAGCATGTCCAGCCCGCCACTGCCAGGGTCCCAGGATCCAGGGACAACTTCCCCAGGAGAACACATGGCGCGCCTCAGGCTGGTGCAACATCACACCCCGGGCTGGTGCAACGTCGGGCTGGTGCAACGTCACGCTGGCCTCTGCCGCCACAGGCTCGCCCCGCACTACGTGCCCCTCCCTTCCCCCGGCCTGAGTGAGCCAGAGCCCCCGAATCAGCGGATCCTTTAACCGCGTCCTGTCTGAGCGAAGAACAGATGCCCTCCGGCGACCTACACGCAGAGGTGGGGCCAAATCCAAAGCTGAGCCCCCGGGAGCTGTGAGAACAAAGAAGAGAAAGGGAAATCTCTCCCAGCAGCCTCAGAAGCAGCGGATTAAAGCTCCACAATCAACTTGATGTACCCTGCATCTGTGGAATACGTGAATAGACAACGAATCATCCCAAATTGAGGAGGTGGACTTTGAGAGCAAGATTTATGATTTTTTCCCCTTTTCCTCTTTTTGTGAGTGTGTATGTGTATGCTTTTGTGTGAGATTTTGTCTGTATAGCTTTGCTTCCACCATGTGTCCTAGGGTTCTATCCGTCCATTTTTTTTAATAATTTTTTATTTTAATAACTTTATTACATTTTATCTTACTTCATTTTATTTTACTTTATCTTCTTTCTTTTTTTCCTTCCTTCCTTCCCTCCTTGCTTCCTTCCTTCCTTCCTCCCTCCCTCCTTTCTTTCTATCTTTCTTTCTACTTCTACTAATTCTTTCTTTCTACTTTTTCTCCCTCTTATTCTGAGCCACGTGGATGAAAGGCTCTTGTTGCTGCAGCCAGGAGTCAGTGCTGTGCCTCTGAGATGAGAGAGCCAACTTCAGGACACTGGTCCACAAGAGACCTCCCAGCTGCACATAATATCAAACGGCAAAAATCTCCCAGAGATCTCCATCTCAACACCAGCACCCAGCTTCACTCAACGAGCAGCAAGCTACAGTGCTGGACACCCTATGCCAAACAACTAGAAACATAGGAACACAACACCATCCATTAGCAGAGAGGATGCCTAAAATCATAAGTCCACAGACACCCCAAAACACACCACCATACGTGGACCTACCCACCAGAAAGACAAGATCCAGCCTCATCCACCAGAACACAGGCACTAGGCCCCTCCACCAGGAAGCCTACACAACCCACTGAACCAACCTTAGCCACTGCAGACAGACACCAAAAACAACAGGAACTATGAACCTGCAGCCTGCAAAAAGGAGACCCCAAACACAGTAAGATAAGCAAAATGAGAAGACAGAAAAACACACAGCAGATGAAGGAGCAAGATAAAAACCCACCAGACCTAACAAATGAAGAGAAAATAGGCAGTCTACCTGAAAAAGAATTCAGAATAATGATAGTAAAGATGATCCAAAATCTTGAAAATAGAATGGACAAAATGCAAGAAACATTTAACAAGGACCTAGAAGAACTAAAGATGAAACAAACAACAATGAACAACACAATAAATGAAATTAAAAATACTCTAGATGGGATCAATAGCAGAATAACTGAGGTAGAAGAACAGATAAGTGACCTGGAAGATAAAATAGTGGAAATAACTGCTGCAGAGCAGAATAAAGAAAAACGAATGAAAAGAACTGAGGACAGTCTCAGAGACCTCTGGGACAACATTAAACGCACCAACATTCGAATTATAGGGGTTCCAGAAGAAGAAGAGAAAAAGAAAGGGACTGAGAAGATATTTGAAGAGATTATAGTTGAAAACTTCCCTAATATGGGAAAGGAAACAGTTAATCAAGTCCAGGAAGCACAGAGAGTCCCATACAGGATTAATCCAAGGAGAAATACGCCAAGACACATAATAATCAAACTGTCAAAAATTAAATACAAAGAAACCATATTAAAAGCAGCAAGGGAAAAACAACAAATAACACACAAGGGAATCCCCATAAGGTTAACAGCTGATTTTTCAGCAGAAACTCTGCAAGCCAGAAGGGACTGGCAGGACATATTTAAAGTTATGAAGGAGAAAAACCTGCAACCAAGATTACTCTACCCAGCAAGGATCTCATTCAGATTTGATGGAGAAATTAAAACATTTACAGACAAGCAAAAGCTGAAAGAGTTCATCATCACCAAACCAGCTTTACAACAAATGCTAAAGGAACTTCTCTAGGCAAGAAACACAACATAAGGGAAAGACCTATAATAACGAACCCAAAACAATTAAGAAAATGGGAATGGGAACATACATATCGATAATTACCTTAAATGTAAATGGACTAAATGCTCCCACCAAAAGACACAGATTGGCTGAATGGATACAAAAACAAGACACATATATTTGCTGTCTACAAGAGACCCATCTCAGACCTAGAGACACATACAGACTGAAAGTAAGGGGATGGAAAAAGATATTTCATGCAAATGGAAAACAAAAGAAAGCTGCAGTAGCAATTCTCATACCAGACAAAATAGACTTTAAAGTAAAGACTATTAGAAGAGACAAAGAAGGACACTACATAATGATCAAGGGATCGATCCAAGAAGAAGATATAACAACTGTAAATATTTATGCACCCAACACAGGAGCACCTCAATACATAAGGCAAATACTAACTGCCATAAAAGGGGAAACTGACAGTAACACCTTCATAGTAGGGGACTTTAACACCCCACTTTCACCAATGGGCAGATCATCCAAAATGAAAGTAAATAAAGAAACACAAGCTTTAAATGATACATTAAACAAGATGGACTTAATTGATATTTATAGGACACTCCATCCAAAAACAACAGAATACACATTTTTCTCAAGTGCTCATGGAACATTCTCCAGGATAGATCATATCTTGGGTCACAAATCAAGCCTTGGTAAATTTAAGAAAATTGAAATTATTTCAAGTATCTATTCTGACCACAACGCTATGAGACTAGATATCAATTACAGGAAAAGATTTGTAAAAAATACAAACACATGGAGGCTAAACAATACACTACTTAATAACGAACTGATCACTGAAGAAATCAAAGAGGAAATAAAAAAAATACCTAGAAACAAATGACAATGGAGACACGACAACCCAAAATCTATGGGATGCAGCAAAAGCAGTTCTAAGAGGGAAGTTTATAGCAATACAATCCTACCTTAAGAAACAGGAAACATCTTGAATAAACAACCTAACCTTGCACCTAAAGCAATTAGAGAAAGAAGAACCAAAAAACCCCAAAGTTAGCGGAAGAAATCATAAAGATCAGATCAGAAATAAATGAAAAAGAAATGAAGGAAACAATAGCAAAGATCAATAAAACCAAAAACTGGTTCTTTAAGAAGATAAACAAAATTGATAAACCATTAGCCAGACTCATCAAGAAAAAAAGGGAGAAGACTCAAATCAATACAATTAGAAATGAAAAAGGAGAAGTAACAACTGACACTGCAGAAATACAAAAGATCATGAGAGATTATTACAAACAACTCTATGCCAATAAAATGGACAACCTGAAAGAAATGGACAAATTCTTAGAAAAGCACAACCTGCCAAGACTGAATCAGGAAGAAATAGAAAATATGAACAGACCAATCACAAGCACTGAAATTGAAACTGTGATTAAAAATCTTCCAACAAACAAAAGCCCAGGATCAGATGGCTTCACAGGCGAATTCTATCAAATATTTAGAGAAGAGCTAACACCTATCCTTCTCAAACTCTTCCAAAATACAGCAGAGGGAGGAACACTCCCAAATTCATTCTACGAGGCCACCATCACCTTGATACCAAAACCAGACAAGGATGTCACAAAGAAAGAAACTAGAGACCAATATCACTGATGAACATAGATGCAAAAATCCTCAACAAAATACTAGCAAACAGAATCCAACAGCCCATTAAAAGGATCAAACACCATGATCAAGTGGGGTTTATTCCAGGAATGTAAGGATTCCTCAGTATACGCAAAACAATCAATGTGATAAACCATATTAACAAATTGAAGGAGAAAAACCATATGATCATCTCAATAGATGCAGAGAAAGCTTTCAACAAAATTCAACACCCATTTATGATAAAAACCCTGCAGAAAGTAAGCATAGAGGGAACTTTCCTCAACGTAATAAAGGCCATATATGACAAACCCACAGCCAACATCGTCCTCAATGGTGAAAAACTGAAAGCATTTCCACTAAGATCAGGAACAAGACAAGGTTGCCCACTCTCACCACTCTTGTTCAACACAGCTTTGGAAGTTTTAGCCACAGCAATCAGAGAAGAAAAGGAAATAAAAGGAATCTAAATCTGAAAAGAAGAAGTAAAGCTGTCACTGTTTGCAGATGACATGATACTATACATAGAGAATCCTAAAGATGCTACCAGAAAACTACTAGAGCTAATCAATGAATTTGGTAAAGTAGCAGGATACAAAATTAATGCACAGAAATCTCTGGCATTCCTATACACTAATGATGGAAAATCTGAAAGTGAAATCAAGAAAACACTCCCATTTACCATTGAAACAAAAAGAATGAAATATCTAGGAATAAACCTACCTAAGGAGACAAAAGACCTGTATGCAGAAAATTATAAGACACTGATGAAAGTAATTAAAGATGACACAAATAAATGGAGAGATATACCACGTTCTTGGATTGGAAGAATCAACATTGTGAAAATGACTCTACTACCCAAAGCAATCTACAGATTCAATGCAATCCCTATCAAACTACCATTGGTATTTTTCACAGAACTAGAACAAAAAAATTCACAATTTGTTTGGAAACACAAAAGACCCCGAATAGCCAAAGCAATCTTGAGAATGAAAAATGGAGCTGGAGGAATCAGGCTCCCTGACCTCAGACTATACTACAAAGGTACAGTAATCAAGACAGTATGGTACTGGCACAAAAACAGAAAGATAGATCAATGGAACAGGATAGAAAGACCAGAGATTAACCCAAACACATATGGTCACCTTATCTTTGATAAAGGAGGCAGGAATGTACAGTGGAGAAAGGACAGCCTATTCAATAAGTGGTGCTGGGAAAACTGGGCAGGTACATGTAAAAGTGTGAGATTAGATCACTCCCTAACATGATACACAAAAATAAGTACAAACTGGATTAAAGACCTAAATGTAAGGCCAGAAACTATCAAACTCTTAGAGGAAAACCTAGGCAGAACACTCTATGACATAAATCACAGCAAGATCCTTTTGATCCACCTCCTAGAGAAGTGGAAATAAAAACAAAAATAAACAAGTGGGACCTAATGAAACTTAAAAGCTTTTGCACAGCAAAGGAAACCATAAACAAGACCAAAAGACAACCCTCCGAACGGGAGAAAATATTTGCAAGTGAAGCAACTGACAAAGGATTAATCTCCAAAATTTATAAGCAGCTCCTGCAGCTCAATAACAAAATAACAAACAACCCAATCCAAAAATGGGCAGAAGACCTAAATAGACATTTCTCCAAAGAAGATATACAGACTGCCAACAAACACATGAAAGAATGCTCAACTTCATTAATCATTAGAGAAATGCAAATCAAATCTACAATGAGATATCATCTCACACCAGTCAGAATGGCCATCATCAAAAAATCTAGAAACAATAAATGCTGGAGAGGGTGTGGAGAAAAGGGAACCCTCCTGCACTGTTGGTGGGAACGTAAATTGATACAGCCACTATGGAGAACAGTATGGATGTTCCTTAAAAATCTACAAATAGAACTACCATATGACCCAGCAATCCCACTACTGGGCATATACCCTGAGAAAACCATAATTCAAAAAGAGTCATGTACCAAAAATGTTCATTGCAGCTCTATTTACAATAACCCAGAGATGGAAACAACCTAAATGCCCATCATCGGATGAATGGATAAAGAAGATGTGGCACATATATACAATGGAATATTACTCAGCCATAAAAAGAAACAAAATTGAGCTATTTGTAATGAGGTGGATAGACCTACAGTCTGTCATACAGAGTGAAGTAAGTCAGAAAGAAAAAGACAAATACCGTATGCATACACATATGTATGGAATTTAAGAAAAAAAATGTTATGAAGAACTTAGGGGTAAGTTCTAGTAGAGAATGGACACCTACTAGAGAATGGACTTGAGGATATGGGGAGGGGGAAGGGTAAGCTGTAACAAAGCGAGAGAGAGGCATGGACATATATACACTACCAAACATAAGGTAGACAGCTAGTGGGAAGCAGTCGCATAGCACAGGGAGCTTTGTGCTCGGTGCTTTGTGACCCCCTGGAGAGGTGGGATAGGGAGGGTGGGAGGGAGGGAGACGCAAGAGGGAAGAGATGTGGGAACATATGTATATGTATAACTGATTCACTTTGTTATAAAGCAAAAACTAACACACCATTGTAAAGCAATTATACTCCAATAAAGATGTAAAAAAAAAAAAAGGAACAGTAAAGATAGAGACATCACACTTTCCAATTTCAAAATACATTACAAAACTATGGTGATCAAAATAGTTGGTATTGGCATAAAAACAATCACACAGATGAAGGATGCAGAACAGAAATCCCAGAAATAAACCCACACATATGTAATCAATTAATTAATGAGAAAGCAGCCAAGAGTATTCAATGGGGAAAGGAAAGCCTCTTCAATAAATAGTGTTGGGAAAACTAGACAGTCACATACAAAATAATGAAACTGGATTGCTCTCTTATATCTTACACAAAAATCAACTCAAAATGGATCAAAAACTTGAAGGTAAGACCTGAAGCCACAACACTCATAGAAGAAAACATAGGGAGTAAACTCTTTGACATTGGTCTTGGTGACAAGTTTTTGGATTTGACACCAAAAGGAAAGGCAATAACAGCAAAAGTAATCAAGTGTGACTACATCAAACTAAAAAGCTTCTGCTCAGCAAAAGAAACTAACAAAAAGAAAAGGAAACGTATGGAACAGGAGAAAATATTTGCAAATCATATATCTGATAAGGTGTTAATATTCAGAATAAATACTCATACAACTCAACAAAAACAACATGATTTAAAAATGGGCAGATGACCTGAATAGACATATTTCCAAAGAAGACATTCAGATGTCCAACAGGCACATGAAAAGATGTTCAACATCACTATTAGGGAAATGCAAATCAAAACCACAATGAGCTATCGCTTCACATCTGTTAGAATGGCTATTATCAAAAAGACAAGAGTTAACGTGTTGGCAAGGATGTGAAGATAAGGGAACCCTTGGGCACTGTTGGTGGGAATGTACACTGGTACAGCCACTATGGCAAAAAGCAGGGAGATTCCACAAAAACATAAAAATACAACCACCATAAATCCCGCAATTCCACTTCAGGGTATTTATCTTAAGGAAATAATTATTATCCCCACGTTCACTACAGCATTATTTACAACAGCCAGGATATAAAACAAACTAAGTGTCCTTCGATGGATAAATGGATAATGAAAATGTGATATATCACATATATATATATATATATATATGAATGTAATATATCACATTTATATATATATACACACACATATATATACACACACACATATCACATTTATATATAAATACAAATATGAGTATTATTCAGCCATAAAAAAAGGAAATCTTGCCATTTGTGACAACATAGAGGGACCTTGAGGGCACTGTGTTAAGTGAATGAAGGCAAACAGAGAAAAACAAATACTGTATGATCTCACTGAAATGTGGAATCTAGAAAAAGAAATCAAACTCATATATAGAAACAGCAGATTGTTAGCTGCCAGAGGCAGGGGTAGGGGGTGGGCAAAATGAGTGAAGGGGATCAAAAGGTCCAAACTTCCAGCTGTAAGATAAATATGTCCTGAGAATGCAACATATATCATGGTGACTATGGCTAACAATACTCTACCATATGTTTGAAAGTTTCAAAGAGAGTAAATCTTAAAAGTTCTCATCACAAGAAAAAATAATTTTAACTATTTGGTATAAAAGAAAGAAAAATAGTGAGACACTATTAAGTGAAAAAATGTGACAGTGTGAACATTTACTTACCATTTAACTCTAGCTCTTTTCTGAAATATATGGAACTCCAAACATGAGAAATAGTTGTAATTAACCACTGACAAAGGGCAACACAGACAATGGAAGTAATCAACTCTGTCTACTAAGTAAAGCAGTTAAAACTACTAGAATCATCATAGACACTGTTAGACTGGGCAACATTAAGTAAGAGTGGAACCAATGTTTCTAGGAGTGAAGAAGCAGCACTCTGGATTAGATCTTCAATGTTTACTTCTTGGAGATATTTCAGGTACTTCTGCAAACACATTAACTCCTTCTCTTAACAGGAAACAGCATGATTGGAAAGAAAAAGTAAGTCTTTGGAGGCCCCCCCACTCCCCCACCCTCCCCACCACACCCCCTTCAGGTTCAAATCCTCATAAACTGGCCCTGGGGCAAGCCACTTAACCTCTCAGAGGCTCAGATTTTTCATCTGCAAAATGCATTTAATAATATATTATTGAGGAGTACATGAAGCTTAAACGATATTTTTTGAGTATGTAAAAGGACCTGGCATCAAATAGGGGTTAAATAAATGTATGTTGAATAGACTTATCTTATTAAATTAAATAAATGATGCCTGGTTTGGTGTATTATTTCAAGATACTAGAATTTATTTTAAAAATTCCAATTCTTATACCAATTCTTGCACTAAACCCTAGTGGTTTGAAAAAGTACATGCTTAATGCAGAGATGTCCAAAGTAGTTTACCTATTGGGAGAACCTAGCTGAGTGACCTGTGAAAGCATTCCACAGTCCTTGTTGAACATTGATGGGTTTTATATCTGTACCTTCACATACAAGAGGTTCTTGAGAATATCAGGTTTGTAGGGCAAAATCTCCTTCTCAAGGACAAAATGTCAACTTTCCAGAACTAAGTTAAGGTTTCTCCACAATAATGCTGGTCCCATTTAAAAGGAGCAACAAAAAGAGAGGTATATAGGGACTTCCCTAGTGGCACAGTGGTTAAGAATCTGCCTGCCAATGCAGGGGACTCAGGTTTGATCCCTGGTTTGGGAAGATCCCACGTGCCATGGAGCAACCAAGCCTTTGTGCCACAACTACTGAGCCTGCACACCACGACTACTGAAGCCCATGCACTCTAAGGCCCATGTGCCGCAACTACTTAGCCCACATGCTGCATCTACTGAAGCTCATGCGCCTAGAGCCCATGCTCCGCAACAAGAAAAGCCAGTGCAATGAGAAGCCCGTGCAATGTGCAATGAGAAGCACCACAAAACAAAGAGTAGCCCGCCCCCACTCACCACAACTAGAGAAAGCCTGCACACAGCAACGAAGACCCAATGCGGCCAAAAAATAAATAAAATTTTTTAAAAAAGAGGTAGAGAATTTACCTATCTTAAATAGGTGTTTTTTGAAATATGTTCAAAGCTTTAAGTATTAATAGATCAGTCAGAAGCTGACCTATGTCCACTTGAGGGTTTGTTTCATTATTTGACAAGTCTATTTCAATCTTCCAGATATATTGATATTTCAAATAAAAATTTTAATAAAAAAGAATGAAATATTGCCATTTGAAGCAACATGGATGGACCAGAGATTGTCATATTAAGTGAAGTAAGTCAGGCAGAGAAAGACAAAGTATGTGGAATCTAAAAAATATATGTATATAAATTAACTTATTTACAAAACAGAAACAGACTCACAGACATAGAAAACAAATTTATGGTTACCAAAGGGAAGAGGAGGGGGAGAGATAATTTAAGAGCTTGGGATTAATAGATACACACCACTATATATAAAATATATAAACAACAAGGATTTAGTGTATAGCCAGGGAATTATATTCAATATCTTGTAATAACTATAATGGAAAAGAATCTGAAGCTGTATACCTAAAAATAACACGATCCTGTAAATAAACTACTGTTAAATTTTTTAAAAAGCAGAAAGAAAATATCTAATTTTCCATAATTTATATTTGACATTGCAGCAAATATATCAAATATATCAAAAAAAGCTACATGAATGAATGAGGATTTTTTAAATATAGGGGTGATAATCACAGGAAATAAGGTCAATTAATAGAAGCCAGTTAAAAGTTCTCAAAGTTTAACTTAATTTTCATCCAGTCTTAGAGATCTATTATGATCCTCAACTTCAAGTCATTTCAGTTTAACAAATGTTGTAATGCTTACTACGTACAAGGTGCTGGTGCTAGCTGGTTAACTTCTCTCTTCCCCCACTCTGAGTATTGTCAGATGTGGTCCATTTAAAAATCCCTTATTGTTTTCCAAAGGAAACAAAAACAAAAATAAACAAATGGCACCTAATTAAACATAAAAGCTTTTGCACAGCAAAGGAAATCATTAACAAAACAAAAAGACAACCTACTGAATGGGAGAAAATATTTGCAAGTGATATGATCTATAAGGTGGTAATATCTAAAAATATATTAACAGCTCATACAATTCAACATCAGAAAAACAGACAACCTGATTAAAAAATGGGCAGAAGACCTGAATAGACATTTTCTCAAAGACATACAGACAGCCAACAAGCAAATGAAAAGATGCTCAACATCGTTAATCAAAGAAATGCAAATTAAAACCACAATGAGGTATCAATTCACACCTGTCAGAATGGCGCTCATCAAAAAGAACACAAATAACAACTGTTGACAAGGATGTTGAGAAAAGGGAACCCTGGTACACTGTTGGTGGGAATATAAATTGGTGCAGCCACTGTGGAAAACAGTATGAAAGTTTTTCAAAAAACTAAAAGTAGAACTACCACATAATCGAGCAATTTCACTCCTAGGTATATATTCAAAACCCCCAAAAACACGAATTTGAAAAGATACATGCACCCCAATGTTCATAATAGCATTATTTACAATAGCCAAATTATGGAAGCATCCTAAGTATCCATCAACAGATGAATGGATAAAAAATATGTGGTATATTTATACAATGGAATACTACTCAGACATAAAAAAGAATAAAATTTTGTCATTTGCAACAACATGGATGGGCTTGGAGGGTATTATGCTAAAAGAAGTAAGTCAAACAGAGAAAGACAAGTACTGTATGATATCACTTATATGTGGCATCTAGTATAAAAAATAAAATAAAATAATGAATATAACCCCCCCAAAAGAGAGAGACTCACAGATACAAAGAACAAACTAGTGATTACCCATGGGGAGAGGGAAGGCGGTAGGGGCAAGATAGGAGTAGGGAATTAAGAGGTACAAACCACTATGTATAAAATAAATGAGCTACAAGGATTTATTGTACAGCACAAGAAATACAGCCAATATTTTATAATAACTATAAATGGAGTATAACATTTAAAGTTGTGAATTGCTATATTATACACCTGAAACTTATGTAATATTGTTCATCAACTATACCTCAATAAAAATTTGTTTTAATTAAAAAAAACCATTATGGCTTTTCACTTGCCTCTCAGAATGTGTTAAAGATAATGAATCATCACATCTAAAAAAAAAACAAAAAGTTTTGTGCTTCAAAAAACATCTTCAGGGCTTCCCTGGTGTCGCAGTGGTTGAGAGTCCGCCTGTCGATGCAGGGGACGTGGGTTCATGCCCTGGTCCGGGAAGATCCGCGGAGCAGCTGGGCCTGTGAGCCATGGCTGCTGAGCCTGCACATCTGGAGCCTGTGCCCCGCAACAGGAGAGGCCACAACAGTGAGAGGCCCGTCTACCACACACACACAAAAAAAATCTTCAAGTAAGTGAAAAAAAACCTATATCTGATAAAGAACCTGAAAAGGGGTTCTTTAAAATATAAAGAACTCTTAAAACAATAAAAAGACAATCCAATTAAAAGACAGGCAAAAGATTTGCATAGACATTTCACCGAAGTAGATATGTAAATGGTCAATGAACATATGAAAAAATATGCAACATCATTATCACTTAGGAAATGCAAAAAGAAACACAATGAGATACAACTTCACACTCAGTAAGATGGCCAACATACAAAAGATAGAGAGTATCCAGTGTTGGCAAGGATATGGAGAAACTGGAACCCTCAGTACATCGTTATAAATGTAAAATGGTGCAGCCAGTTTAGAATTCAGTTTGGTGGTCAGTTAAAATGTTGAACAAAAAGTTACTTTATGACCTAGCAATTCCACTCCTAGATATATATCCAAGAGAACGGAAAACATGTCCACACAAAAATCTGTACATGAATGTTCATGGTAACGTTATCCACAATAGCCAAAATGTAGAAACAATCCAAATGTCTACCAACTGGTGAATGGATAAACAAAATAGTATATACATAAATACAATATCATTCGGTCATAAAAATAAATTGTACTGCTATATACTATAACATAAACTTTAAAAACATTATGCTAAATCAAAGAAGCCAGACAGAAATGGGCATATGTTATATGATTCCTTTTATATGAAATTTCAGAATAGACAAATACACAGAAATAGAATAATTTTTGCCAGGGCCTGGGTGACGAAGAATGGGTTACTGTTAATAGTTACAGGAGTTCTTTTTTAGGATGATGAAATGTTTTAAAGTTAGTAGCAGTGGTGTACAACTCTCTGAATATCTCTGAGTTACATGCTTCAAAAGCATGAATTTTATGGTATGTGAATTATATTTCAATAAAGCTGTTATTATGGAAAACAGTCTAAGAGTCATCTTTAGCTTCAAATCTATCCTATAAAAATGGACATTTTCTCTCATAACCACACACACACATGAACACTCAAGCCCATGGTTTATGAGTATTTGGAAATGTGTATATTTGATTTTTCCATACTGATGAAAAAAATATCCTGGTGTTAAAAATTAGCAAGTCACTTCTATGTACATGTATAGATCCCTGGACTGTCATAAAACTTATTTAACTATTTCCAGTATTTATCCAACATAGTATCATGCATATGGATTATTCCTGGAAAGGTTCACAATACCTTCCTAACTAGGAAGACATTAATAACTTATATTGATTTTTATCAGGCCAATACCATTATATTAAAAATTTATGTAAAATTTGTCAGCCAAAGGCATATCTTTATATCATTTAAAATGTGCCACTAGTTAGATAGCTATGAGAACTGAAAGAAGTTCAAATTAAAATATTTGCACTGTAATTCTTTCCCCCAAAATAATCCAGTCTGGACAACAGTATTATCACTTCTGCCAACAAACAGTGGATTCATCAATTTATATAGGTCATGATTATTTTTCTCTTCTACAAATTTCTTAACTATTTCACACAGGCCCTCTGTGGGAAACCACTGGTATGAGAGAGCAACAGACGTGAGAATTTTCTAACACCTCTTTCTGTCCATATTTTCCTTTAAATTCTCCCTTGTTCAATTACAACTTTGGAGCTCAAGTCATTTTCTAGTCAAGAGCTCTTTGTATCTTTTGACTGAACCAAAAAATAAGGAGACTCTCTAAGGAAAATCAAGTTGTGATTAGCCATTACAAAAGAATCCATTTTAGTCAGAAATATACCCGTTTGTTTCATGTGGCAATTAAAGTAGTGCAAGAAAACTAGATTGTAAATACTGTGATTGACATAGTACACACTGAGAACAACCAATTAAACTGTCAACTTCACATGAGCAAATAGTACACTACTAATTAATATTTAGGATCTTGTGTTCCATATCATACAATCCACAATGTATAGCAGAATAATTTAAAACCTATTTTAATATTAAATCTAAAGAATTATTATCAACTTTATTCTAATACTTTCATTATACCTCATAATGAATATTAAGACTCCTCATTGTTATATGAGTGGCAAAACCATAGACTTGATAATAATAATATAGATCACTTTGGGAAATTTTTTATGTATATAATTTTTATGCATAGGAGAATTATTATAAAAGTGGTTGCATTTAAGAAAGTATCATTAGCTAAACTTTTATAAAAGGAAATTAAAATACTAAAACTATGACCTTATTTTCAACATACAATTAACTCTTTAAATCAAGTGCGTTAAATACATCCCATCCAAATTGTTCTTTGTAAATGTAATCAATTGACTTATTAGTTGGATATCCTGATTTCCTCTATGTCTTAAATTATTGAGACTCCTATCTTATTCCAATAGATAAAACTGAGGGTTTTTGTGTACAAAGAATAAAATTCTCCATTTGACCTTCTGAGATGCTTCAAAGACAAAAGGAATTGACTGACTGTCAAAAAAGGGAGTTAAGTTGACATTACAATTTTAAGGTTGACCAGCTGTGTGCTAACATATTTGGAAAGTATATCACAACATTCTGAATATCTTTTTTTTCCCTATGCTAAGTGCCCTTTGGTTAGTTAAAGGTAAGAGGTCGCAAACTAAAACTGTGGCTACAAAAAATACAACAATAAACTTAACAGAAAAGTGAACACTCCAATAAACAAAAGTCAAAATTTAGAACAAAAGTCATAGGCTGATCTATAAAGACAAATATTCTCCACAGAAGTGTTTTTGCCCTATAAATATTTTTTCACAATTTTATCTATAATTAAAAATTGGGATATTTCACAAAAAATTTTGAATATCTGGCTTTTATTTAAAAAAATCACAATCTGGCAGCCCTAGGTCCATTTTTTTGCACATAGCAAGAAATTAGAGACGAGTAAAGCATGCTTTTTAGATGGGGGTATGACAGAAGCATTATTTTCAGTCTGTTTGTAGGATTTACAGCACTTGTAACTTCTTGGCTTTGCTGATTTATATTACTTACCCCTCTAAGCATCTAAATTTATGACCCCCATCAAAATAGATTTAAATGCTTCTACTAAAATAACAAACAACAAATAAAATTTAGATTCAAAATGTTCCAGAGTATATCTTCAATACTTTTATTTTGATATAAGTAATGACTTTGATCACTCCTTTTAGAAGTATTGGTACACATAGCTTGTCATATATCTAGCTTTCAAAGCACTATGGAAAGGAAGCCTTGAAAACTTAAGTACATTGTGCTCTCTGCTTGCTAAAAATTCTGCTCCCCTCAATCTCTAGAATCCACCATTATGGCTGATGAAGACTACACACACATGAAAATGAGTGGGGTTAGAGAAGACAGAAAGGGAAGCAGTCCTTTCTAATCAGCTATATACAATATTTGCCCAAAGTCAAAACTGCCTTATTTCAAGATCTAACCCGGAATATAAACTACCTATAACGTTAATATATTAAATATTGATATAAATATTGATGAGATGACATGCTGGAAGTTTAATAAAATTTTCCCTAGAACTAAGTTGATTCTTTTCAAAAAGGCATAAACACACCCAGTCTACTTATCTGCCATTCAGAATATCAAATGGTGTAAGCTGAATATTACTAAAAGTCTTGGAAAAAATATACACTCTTGGACCAAGCAATTCCATATGTAGCATAGGACTTCACATCATGGAAACAATCACTGATGCATCCAAACATTTATATACAAGGAAGTTCTTCATAACCTCATTTGTAATAGCAAAAAGGAGAAGGCAATACAGCAACATATTCACCAAGAGAGTATTGGTTGAATTAACTTGGCACACTGGAAGTGTAAGGTGTAGATAATTAGTCAATGCCACAATACAAATTCACAGTATCAAATGAAGTAAGCAGGTCCAAAGTGGTATGTGCATCAAGATCCCAATTTCATAATAGATATGAACAAATTAAAAATGAAAAGATGTGCATCAAAATATGAACAGAAATTAGATTTTAGGTATAGTGGATTGAATAGCATCCCCTCAAAAGTCATATCCACCTGGAACCACAGACTGTGACTTTATTTGGAAATAGGGTCTTTGCATATGTAATTAGTTAAGATGAGGCCAGACTGGATTAGGGTGAGCTGTAAACCCAATGACTAGTGCCCTTAAAAGAAGAGATGACATGGGCTTCCCTGGTGGCGCAGTGGTTGAGAGTCCGCCTGCCGATGCAGGGGACGCGGGTTCGTGCCCCAGTCCGGGAAGATCCCATATGCCGCGGAGCGGCTGGGCCCGTAAGCCATGGCCGCTGAGCCTGCGCGTACAGAGCCTGTGCTCCACAACGGGAGAGGCCACAACAGTGAGAGGCCCGTGTACCGCAAAAAAAAAAAAAAGAAGAGATGACACACAAAGACATGTAGAAGAAGGACATGTGAAGACAGAGGCAGAGATTGGGGTGATGCAGCTACAAACAAAGGAATGCCAAGGATTGCTGGGATCTACCAGAAGCTAGGAAGAAACAAGGAAGGATCCTTCACCAGTGCCCTGCTGATACCTTGATTTTGGACTTCTCATCTCTAGAACTGTGAGAGGACACAGTTTTGTTGTTTTAAGTCACCAAGTTTGAGGTCATTTGTTAAGGCAGCCCTAGGAAACTAAAACAGTAAGTGATCTTTATTTTCCTCTTCATGTGTATGGTTTTTGCCCTATTTTATAAATTAATGTTACTTTCATAATGAGAAAAATGCAATTAAAGACATATTGTGGCCTAATAATTAAATATCTAATAACTGATAATTATATATTCTTTTGAACAGAAAAGCTCTAATCCACGTATTTTGTAGAGAAAAATCTGTGTTCAAACACACTCTAAAATACTGATGAGCATCTGAAGCCCCAGTACTTTTATTATTTATCTTCTACATTTACGAGATTTGGAGATAAGCAAGGGAGATCTCTCTAAGCATGACCAAACATCACTAAAATTTATTAATAATAAAATCAAAGTAAACTAAGCAGCTCTGTAAAAGCAATAAAGAACTTCCGGAACAGCAATCGTGTTTGGCTCATATAATATTGATGTGGTTTTAGTAAATAGAGCTATTTCTCAGGTGGGCATTGAGAGAATTCAATATGGAACAAATATGAGAAAATGTACTTGGATACAAGACAGACACAATCCAAATAAACCTTAGAACTGGAAGATTTAGACTTCATCTAGTACATCTTCCAATAATTCAAGAATCCTTCAAACAACATTCCTGACAGGTGATAATTCATTCAACAGAATGAAATTTTCCAACTACCCATCACTTGCCAAGGATGCATGACTACATCATCCAGTGACTAGTTCCAAAGGCAGAAGCTCACTTCTTCAGAAAGCAGCCTATTCCATTCTTCGACAATTCTAGTTCTTAGAAAACTCATTCCAGAAAGAAGATTTTATCTCAACATAACTAAATTATTTTTATTCTCCTTCTATACTTTTTCTTCACTCTTCCATTCATCCTTCATAGCCAACTTGTATCATAACTTGAAGTTATAAATTTTAAAAGTTCTAGAAAGGAAATCAAGAGATTACTAACTTCTCACCAATGACAACATTCTCTTTACAGCATTCTTTACTCAACTGCTATCTCCTCTGATTTTGAACACAATCAATTTAAAAAGAACAAGTTCCCTAATCTGTGAGCAGGCAGATCTACTTTAGGCATGTTTTATGTAGAGTTGAACTTTGCCTTTCTATGAATTTCACTAAGTGGTTCTATTCCTTCCTGCCACAGCACAGTGAACTCATCCATGTGAAGGTTACCCAGGCATCAGAAAATCACCATCAGATCTCCCATTACATCTCTACTTAACTAGGTAAAACACTCCTGGTTACCCTTCCTGGTTTTGAGAGTCTTCATTATTCAACCTCCTTCATATTTTTTCTGAATAAATCTCAATACATTCATATGTCTATCTATAGCCTAGTGCCTGGTACTCAATATATTTCAGATACAGTATGGCCATGGAGAGTGGCAGCACTAATATGGCAACTGTGGCAAAAACCATATTAACCACAGAGGAAACAGTACACATCCTGTTGATTGCTTAGCTAAAATCCCAGAGTATTTTTCACTAGAATCCCTTTTAATTTTTGTTTTTTTTCCCATTCCTATAAACGGAGTTTCTTTTTTTAATCTTAACTAAAATGCAGAACTTTGTATTTATCCTTATTGAATGTCATTGCATTAGTTTCCACCTTTCTTGCTAGCTTTTCAATGTCTCTCTGATCCCTAACTCTTCAATCCAAATAGTATCCTTTAGAGACATCCACCATTCACAAATTTACCAAGATCTTCCCTGTCTTCCCTTAAGCAGAGGGTTTTAAGCATTTTAACTGTAAAGTTCTGGAGTTCCCTGGAAGCTCTTCAAGTATTAGTCACAACGTTGCTGCTACTGCTAATGATACCTAATGAGTACCTCTTTCTACCAAACATTGTTCCTAGTGCTTTATTTATATTATCGCATCTAATACTCATAAAAATGTTATGAGATAATGAGTACTGCTACTGTTCATTCTACAGATAAAAACATGGCTAGTGAGTGATAGAGCCTGAGCTGGTTATGAGCCAGTGTGGCTATATCGGCTCTTTATAGGCTCTGTCTATTCTGACTGGGCAATGCCCTGCATTACCAGTTGTTAAATATTTTTAAAATAACTCTTGTGTAGAGCAAGGATTTGGACCCCAGCTGCCTGATTCCAGAGTCTGTCTTCTTAAGCAGATTCCATTCTGGCTCTCCATGATGGATGAAGGCAAAGCCAAATAATCCTGCCTACCATGTGTGCTTCAACTACAGATACTCTACTTTTATCTCATTGAGCGTTTTCTCTATGAGTGTTTTCTCTATAAGTATTTGATGTGAAATTCACTTTAAAAATATCTGCTGCCAGAAGATTTTAAAGAACTAAAGGATAAATGAAAATACAGTAAATAACTGAACTTAATATGTATAGCTCCCCCATACCACTATAAATATCAAATATATCATTTAAAATAACACTGAAATTACATGTAATACTATGTGTGTGTGTGTATGTTTGTATGTAAGTGAGAGAAAGCATTTCTTCCCCCTGTGAGATGTGTAGCTTTTGTTATATTCTTAGATAGGTTACAGATATACAAAAGTCAGCATAGTATAGGATCACGTCTGAACGGATGTACAACTAAATTTGTCCATTTTTTTTCAAGGACATGAGACAATAGAAAAAAATTCCTTGTTGAAATCAGATGAATTGTGATTGTAATTCTCAAACTCAAGAATTTGATCTTGAGTAAATTTCATGTTGCCTTTGAGTCTCAGTTTCACATTTGTGAAACAGGGGGGGAAACAGTACCTACCTTAGATTATTGCAAGAACAAAATGAAATAATATATGTAAAGTACTTGGAACAATTTTTGGTAGGCAGCTGGTACTAAATATAAATTTATAAATTTATAAGGAATGATTTGTGCCAGAATTCTCAAAGCTAAAGGATGAACAAGAAACATATTCCTGTAGGAATTGTACTTGAATTGGGGAAGCTATTTATATAGTAAAACAAATAATTTAGAAAAAAAAATCATCTGCTTGAATATTCAAGACAAAATGGGGGACTTGGAAATTCCTTCCTAAAGCAGACCTCTTCTATGGAATACCTTAGTAGAAACCTTGATGAGTACTGGTGTGGGAATTCTCCACTTCAGCAATTTAATAACACTCTCCAAAAAGGGAAAAACCTCTTCAGTCTAATAATAAAAGGAACTATCTAAGAATGATAAATTTTACTATATAATTTTTAAATTAATTATGGCACTTACTATCAGAATACAATTATCCATCAGTCCCTCATATTCCTGCATATCTTGGGAAACAAGGCACTGACAAGATTTTCTGAATTAGCTTTTCAAGGACGTTTATTCAGCAACACCCTTAAGAAACAGAGATAGGGTAGGTTTGTCTGCTGTCCAGCATAATAAAGGTAATATCTAGCTCTAGGGCAAATATTGGTCAGAGTTCCTTGCCGGATATCATAAAATACTGGGGTTTCCTAAGCTTGGGGTTACTATCCTATAATGCAACCCACTGCATGTGCAAACATCACCTGGCCCTTGTAATGTTGCCTATGGGAACTGGAGGTTGGAAAATATGCTTAAGAAAATGCTGACATTATGGACAAGCTTCTTAGATAGCCTAATTCACCAGAGGGCAGAGAGCAGAAGCAAGAACTACAATCCTGCAGACTGTGGAACAAAAACTATGTTCACAGAAAGAAAAGATGAAAAGGCAGAGGGCTTTGTATCAGATGAAGGAAAAAGGTAAAACCCCAGAAAAATAACTAAATGAAGTGGAGATAGGCAACCTTCCAGAAAAAGAATTCAGAATAATGATAGTGAAGATGATACAGGATCTTGGAAAAAGAATGGAGGCAAAGATCAAGAAGATACAAGAAATGATTAACAAAGACCTAGAAGAATTAAAGAACAAACAAACAGAGATGAACAATACAATAACTAAAATAAAAAATACACTAGAAGGAAATGAATAGCAAAATAACTGAGGCAGAAGAACGGATAAGTGACCTGGAAGACAGAATGTTGGAATTTACTGCTGCAGAACAGAATAAAGAAAAGAGAATGAAAAGACATGAAGACAGCCTAAGAGACCTCTGAGAAAACATTAAACGCAAAAACATTCGCATTGCAGGGGTCCCAGAAGAAGAAGAGAGAGAGAAAGGACCCGAGAAAATATCTGAAGAGATTACAGTCGAAAACTCGCCTAACATGGGAAAGGAAACAGCCACCCAAGTCCAGGAAGCACAGAGAGTCCAATAAAGGATAAACCCAAGGAGAAATACGCCGAGACACATAGTAATCAAACTGGCAAAAATTAAAGACACAGAAAAATTATTGAAAGCAGCAAGGGAAAAATAACAAATAACATACAAGGGAACTCCCATAAGGTTAAGAGCTGATTTCTCAGCAGAAACTCTACAAGCCAGAAGGGAGTGGCATGACAGATTTAAAGTAATGAAAGGGAAGAATCTATAACCAAGATTAGTCTACCTGGCAAGGATCTCATTCTGATTTGATGGAGAAATCAAAAGCTTTACATACAAGCAAAAGCTAAGAGAATTCAGCACCACCAAACCAGCTCTACAACAAATGCTAAAGGAACTTCTCTAAGTGGCAAATACAAGAGAAGAAAAGGATCTACAAAAACAAACCCAAAACAATTAAGAAAATGGTCACAGGAACATACATATCGATAATTACCTTAAACGTGAATGGATTAAATGCTCCAACCAAAAGACACAGGCTTACTAAATGGATACAAAAACAAGACCCATATATATACTGTCTACAAGAGACCCACTTCAGACCTATGGACACATACAGACTGAAAGTGATGGGATGGAAAAATATATTCCAGGCAAAGGGAAATCAAAAGAAAGCTGGAGTAGCAATACTCATATCAGCTAAAATAGACTTTAAAATAAAGAATGTTACAAGAAACAAGGAAGGACACTACATAATGATCAAGGGATCAATCCAAGAAGAAAATATAACAATTATAAAAATATATGCACCCAAAATAAGTGCACCTCAATACATAAGGCAACTGCTAACAGCTATAAAAGAGGAAATAAATAGTAACACAATAATAGTGGGGGACTTTAACACCTCACTAACACCAATGGACAGATCATCCAGACATAAAATTAATAAGGAAACACAAGCTTTAAATGACACAATAGACCAGAGAGATTTAATTGATATTTATAGGACATTCCATCCAAAAACAGCAGATTACACTTTCTTCTCAAATGCGCACAGAACATTGTCCAGGATAGATCACATCTTGGGTCACAAATCAAGCCTCAGAAAATGTAAGAAAATTGAAATCGTATTAAGCATCTTTTCTGATCACAACGCTATGTGATTAGGAATCAATTACAGGAGACAAAAACGTAAAAAACACAAACACATGGAGGTTAAACAATACATTACTAAATAACCAAGAGATCACTGGAGAAATCAAAGAGGAAATAAAAAAATACCTAGAAACAAAAGACAATGAAAAGACAACAATCCAAAACCTATGGGATGCAGCAAAAGCAGTTCTAAGAGGTAAGTTTATAGCAATACAAGCTTACCTCAAGAAACAAGCAAAATCTCAAATAAACAATCTAACCTTACACCTAAAGGAACTACAGAAAGAAGAACAAACAAAACCCAAAGTTAGCAGAAGGAAAGAAATCATAAAGATCAGGGCAGAAATAAATGAAATAGAAACAAAGAAAACAATAGCAAAGATCAGTAAAACTAAAAGCTGGTTCTTTGAGAAGTTAAACAAAATTGATAAACCATTAGCCAGACTCATCAAGAAAAAGAGGGAGAGGACTAAAATCAATAAAATTAGAAATGAAAAAGGAGAAGTTACAACAGACACTGCATAAATACAAAGCATCCTAAGATACTACTACAAGCAACTCTATGCCAATAAAATGGACAACCTGGAACAAATGGACAAATTCATACAAAGATATAACCTTTCAAGACTAAACCCGGAAGAAATAGAAAGTATCAACAGACCAATCACAAGGAATGAAATTAAAACTGTGATTAAAAATCTTCCAACAGGGCTTCCCTGGTGGCGCAGTGGTTGAGAGTCTGCCTGCCGATGCAGGGGACTCAGGTTCGTGGCCCGATCCAGGAAGATCCCACATGCCGTGGAGCGGCTGGGCCCGTGAGCCATGGCCGCTGAGCCCGCGCGTCCGGAGCCTGTGTTCCACAACGGGAGAGGCCACAACAGTGAGAGGCCCGCGTACCGCAAAAAAAAAAAAAAATCTTCCAAGAAACAAAAATGCAGGACCAGATGGCTTCACAGGTGAATTCTATCAAACACTTAGAGAAGAGCTAACACCCATCCCTCTCAAACTCTTCCAAAAATTTGCAGAGGAAGGAATACTCCCATTCTATGAGGCCACCATCACCCTGATACCACTACAAAAAAAGAAAATTACAGACCAATATCACTGATGAATATAGATGCAAAAATCCTCAACAAAATACTAGCAAACAGAATCCAACAGCACAGTAAAAGTATCATACACCATGATCAAGTGGGATTTATCCCAGGGATGCAAGAATTCTTCCATATATGCAAATCAATCAATGTGATACACCGTATTAACAAATTGAAGAAGAAAAACCATATGATCATCTCAATAGATGCAGAAAAAGCTTTTGACAAAATTCAACACCCATATATGATAAAAACTCTCCAGAAAGTGGGCATAGAAGGAACGTACCTCAACATAATAAAGGCCATATATGACAAACACACAGCAAACATCATTCTCAAAGGTGAAAAACTGAAACCATTTCCTCTAAGATCAGGAACAAGACAAGGATGTCCACTCTCACCACTATTATTCAACATAGTTTTGGAAGTCCTAGCCATGGCAATCAGAGAAGAAAAAGAAATAAAAGGAATACAAATTGGAAAAGAAGAAGTAAAACTGTCACTGTTTGCAGATGACATGATACTATACAGAAAGAATCCCAAAGGTGCCACCAGAAAACTACTAGAGCTAATCAATGAATGTGGAAAAGCTGCAGGATACAAAATTAATGCACAGAAATCTCTTGCATTCCTATACACTAACGATGAGAAATCTGAAAGAGAAATTAAGGAAACACTCCCATTTACCACTGCAACAAAAAGAATAAACTACCTAGGGAACAAAAGTCCTGTATGCAGAAAACTATAAGACACTGATGAAAGAAATTAAGATACCAACAGATGGAGAGATATACCATGTTCTTCAATTAGAAGAATCAATATTGTGAAAATGACTATACTACCCAAAGCAATCTACAGATTCAATGCAATCCCTATTAAATTACCAGTGGCATTTTTTACAGAACTAGAACAAAAAATCTTAAAATTTGTATGAAGACACAAAAGACCCTGAATAGCCAAAGCAGTCTTGAGGGAAAAAAAACAGAGCTGGAGGAATCAGGCTCCTGGACTTCAGACTATACTACAAAGCTACAGTAATCAAGACAATATGGTACTGGCACAAAAACAGAAATACAGATCAATGGAACAGGATAGAAAGCCCAAAGATAAACCCACATACCTATCATCAACTAATCTATGATAAAGGAGACCAGGAGATACAATGGAGAAAAGGCAGTCTTTTCAATAAGTGGTGCTGGAAAAACTGGACAGCTACATGTAAAAGAATGAAATTAGAACACTCCCAAACTCTATACACAAAAATATACTCAAAATGGATTAGAGACCTAAATGTAAGACCAGACACAATAAAACTCTTAGGGGAAAACACAGGAAGAACACCCTTTGACATAAATCACAGCAAGATCTTTTTTGATTCATCTCTTAGAGTAATGGAAATAAAATAAAAAATAAACAAATGGGACCTAATGAAACTTAAAAGCTTTCGCACAGCAAAGGAAAATATTTGCAAACAAATCAACGGACAAAGGATTAATCTCCAAAATATATAACTGCTCATACAGTTCAATATTAAAAAAACAAACAACCCAATCCAAAAATGGGCAGAAGACCTAAATAGACATTTCTCCAAAGAAGACATACAGATGGCCAACAAACACATGAATAGATGCTCAACAACTCTAATTATTAGAGAAATGCAAATCAAAACTACAATGAGGGGGACTTCCCTGGTGGCACAGTGGTTAAGAATCCTCCTGCCAATGCAGGGGACACAGGTTTGAGCTCTGGTGTGGGAGGATCCCACATGCCGTGGAGCAACTAAGCCCGTGCGCCACAACTACTAAGCCTGCACTCCAGAGCTCGCGAGCCACAACTACTGAAGCCTGCATGCCACAACTACTGAAGCCCACGTGCCTAGAGCCCGTGCTCTGCAACAAGCCACTGCAATGAGAATCCCGCACACCACAAGCAGAGTAGCCCCCTTCACTGCAACTAGAGAAAGACTGCGTGCAGCAACTAAGACCCAAAGCAGCCAAAAATAAATATAAATAAATTTATTTTTTAAAAAAACTACAATGAGGTATCACTTCACACCAGTTAGAATAGGCATCATCAGAAAATCTACAAACAACAAATGCTATAGAGGGTGTGGAGAAAAGGGAACCCTCTTGCACTGTTGGTGGGAATGTAAACTGATACAGCCACTATGGAGAACAGTATGGAGGTTCCTTTAAAAACTAAAAATAGAACTACCATATGACCAGCAATCCCAATACTGGGCATATACTGGGAGAAAGCCATAATTCAAAAAGACACATGCACCCCAGTGTTCACTGCAGCTCTAGTTACAATAGCCAGGTCATGGAAGCAACCTAAATGCCCATTAACAGAAAAATGGATAAAGAAGAAGTGGTACATATATACAATGGAATATTACTCAGCCATATAAAGGAATGAAATTGCATCATTTGTAGAGACGTGGATGAACCTAGAGACTGTCATACAGAGTAAAGTAAGTCAGAAAGAGAAAAACAAACATTGTATATTAATGCATATATGTGGAACCTAGAAAAATGGTACAGTTGAACCAGTTTGCAAGGCAGAAATTGAGACACAGAGGTAGAAAACAAATGTATGGACACCAAGAGGGGAAAGCGGCAGTGGGGGTGGAGGTGGGATGAATTGGGAGATTGGGATTGACATGTATACACTGATGTGTATAAAATGGATGACTAATAAGGACCTGCTGTGTAAAAAAATAAATTAAATAAAATGCAAGTATTCAAAAAAAAAGAATTAATGCTACATAGGAAATTATTAGTCAACTAAAAAACTGGCATATGGTTGTTTGCTAGGATAAAAATATTGTATCAATATTAAATTTCCTGAAGTTGAAAAGAAAAGAAAATGCTGACATTCTGGCTACTGCTATTGCTGTAAGTATCCAGAAGTCTCGTGTCTTTTGCCAGCATCTATGAAATTGTAGCAAGCTAACTCATTAGCTTCCAAGTAGGATAAAATCTTAGACCCATCAGTTATCTCTCTCTCTCTCTCTCTCCATATATATATATATATATATATATATATATATATCATAAATAAGTTTGAAACATAAATGATAAACAAGAAGATGTATTTAACTATATAAAAGACAATGGGCTAATAGCTTTTATAAACTTTTTTAAAAACTTCTGAAAAACAGTAAGAAAAAGATGAACATCTGAAAATATGGGCTAAACATATGAACATATAATTACCCAAAAAATAAATATAAATGTAAGATGTGAAAAATATATAAATTTTTAATAATCAAAAAAATATGTACTTAATTACAGAAAAATTTAAACTTGGAAAAAACTTCTAAATTCAATGACAACAGTGAATTTAATTTAGGTGTTCAGAAAATGTCTCCATCATTACCAGCTGGCAGGAGTGTAAGTTGTAAAACATTTTTTCTAGGGAAACTTGTAATATATGTCATAGTCCCTAAAAAGAATGCATACCCTTTGATACTATGATCCCATTTGAGGAATATATCCTACGGAAATAATTAGATAATATATTTCATCATTTTTCACAATAGGAAACAGCACAGATTTCCAATGACAAATGAATTCTTTACTTCTAATTATGATATAGGAATATAGTATAATACAGTGTGCTACTAATAATTTAAATACACACAAATATGAAAGAAGAGGGCATTTATGTATTTTGAAGTAGAAACACTACGGAAAATTTCTATAGTAGAATCTCAATTTTGATAAAGAAAAATTTGTATGTTTAATTTCTCGTAAGGAATTTAAAAGCCAGTAATCAAAATTGTTAACAGTCATTTTCTCTAAACAATAGTAATCAAAGTAATTTCACTGAGACTTTTTTGTGTCTGATGTCTTTGTGACTTTTATAAACTTTTAAAATTCTAAAAGAAGAAAAAAAGAAAGTTACCTTCTCAAGATTCTGTTTTGTCTGTCTTGGCCCTTGTCATCTCTATCTCTTTACTAAGTGGTCTAAATACATCTGTTAACAGAGACCTCTTAGGTCTCGATACACAGTCTTCAGTGTTACTTGTCTGAACAATCTGCAGTTTGCCTTTTCCCACATTTTAAAAAATACATGAGTCTTTATCATTATATGCTCCTTGGAGTCACAGAGTACAAGTGTACACCCTCAGATGTATAAGAGCTCAAATATTTGCACAGCAAAGGAAATCATAAACAAGACGAAAAACCACCCTCAGAATGGGAGAAAATATTTGCAAACAAATCAATGGACAAAGGATTAATCTCCAAAATATATAACTGCTCATACAGTTCAATATTAAAAAAACAAACAACCCAATCCAAAAATGGGCAGAAGACCTAAATAGACATTTCTCCAAAGAAGACATACAGATGGCCAACAAACACATGAATAGATGCTCAACAATATTTAAATATTCAAATATTTAAAGGCCTTGCCTATTTCCCTAATCCGTTTCCATCTTCTCTGGTTAAAACATGGCTTTGTCAATCATTCCGTATATGATTTAATTCCTAGGCCCTTCTCCATCGCAGTCACCTGTTCTCACATTTCTTGGAGCTCTGTGGTCAACGTCTTTTTAAAACTTCAGAGAAAACATCCCTCCATACCCAGTTTGACAAACAGAGTACAAAATACCACAGTTTCCATCACTGGTACATTTCTATTAACATGCCTCTTTTTGCATCTTTTTAGAAGTAGTCATATCGCTCTACTGATGCGTACTGAACACTGTCTTCATAAAAATACTATCAAATTATAGCTCTATCATCTTGCATTTCCTAATTGACTTTGTATGTAGGTATTTGAATTTGTGTATTCATACCTGAGTAAATCTAGGAGTTCACATATCCCCCTATTATAGCTCATTTTATTAACTCTGGTTCTTAACCCAACAGAAAACAGGAATACATCTTTCAAGCTTAACAAATCTAGATGAATTTTGTGTGCCTCAAACTGTGCGCCTTTGTATATTTCTCACACACATACATCTTTACAAAATGTAATCAAGTGGTTTGTTTTCTCTCAGAGAGTAAGTTGTCATCTTGAGAGGATCCTAAGTGAAAGGTATTGGAAATTTAAGAGGCTGGGGACAGATCATTTTAACAAGAAAGAGCCTCAAGCCTTTGAGGGTTCTCATACTCAGAAGCAGCTAGTATAAATGAGTGAAGCATCATATGCTGGAGAGCACTTGAGCATCCAGAGGGGCCACTTCTGACCTCTGCCATAGGGGAACATGGCCCATATTCTGACTTTTCATGAGAATCCAGAAAGCTGAGTTTTTATGGGAATCATCCAATTTTCAAATTGCTTCATTTAATTTTAAAAAAGTTTAACGAGGGCTTCCCTGGTGGCGCACTGGTTGAGAGTCCGCCTGCCGATGCAGGGGACACGGGTTCGAGCCCTGGTCTGGGAAGATCCCACATGCCACGGAACAGCTAGGCCCGTGAGCCACAGCTACTGAGCCTGCGCATCTGGAGCCTGTGCTCCACAACAAGAGAGGCCCCGATAGTGAGAGGCCGGCGCACCATGATGAAGAGTGGCCGCCGCTTGCCACAACTAGAGAAAGCCCTTGCACAGAAACGAAGACCCAACACAGCAAAAATAAATAAATTAAAAAAAAAAAAGTTTAACGAGCTCTGTCTTCCAAATTAAATATACCCACAAACCAAATATATTCTGTATGGCTGATGGTAACCCTAGAGTCGGTGAAAGCTAAGAGAAGGAAGCAAGAGTCTTAGTATCCAACTCCCCATGATTGATGGCATGCCACGATTGGCAATTTCATAGTTTTGCATTTATTAACAGTTCAGGAAGAACTCTGGATTCTTTACTGAGCATTAATTGTAAAAGTACTTATTGAACTCCTTCTATACTCTTTAATACTATCAATGAAAAAACATCAACATAATCAACTTATTAGCATCTACTGCAAATATAGAATAATTTCAACAAAGTCAAATTCAGAGTTTCAAGTATGAGTCCCTCTAAAAGCCTTAATAAAAATCTTAGGATCAGGATTTAGCATGAAAAATGTTTACTTAGTATCTCATAATCACCATAAGGAATTTTAGACTCATAATATGAATCTGTCATAATCAGGAGACATTTCAGTGCTTTAGGATTTTTCATGAGACTTTCTGGGAACCACACTTTTGTTAAATATAACTAGTTATACAACCCTTGACACAAAGTCAAAATACCAAGGGCAAAAACGCTCTCTCCTTTGACCTATAGCAACTGTACAATTCCATTCCATGCCTGACAGCTGATTCTCACAAGGCCTCTGACATACCAAACATAATCCATGACAGCTGATTCTAGAGAACAGCAGTCACGGCAGACAATTATTTTTGATTAGTTGTCTGAAAGAAGCAAGAATAAATTATATATTTGATCTGATCATGTATAGAGATAGCCTTTCATTAGATCCAAATCTGGAATTACTAAGTAAACTTTTACTTAGTAAACTGACATAGGCAAATACACAAGAGTAATTTGATGCTTTATATTCCAATACCATTGCTCAGGTTTTCCTCCACCCCTCTCTAGCAGTCATGCTTTAAGATAAAGGGAGCTCTGTTTAACATACAGATTCACAGGTCAAAAGCCCAAGAGTTTCACTCTTCAATCTACAAGTGGCCCAGGAATCTGCATTTTACTGGCTCCCTAGGGGATTAGGAAGCAGGACATCTGCAAAGTGTATTTTGAGAGACGCTACCTAATTCCTATCATTTCCCTAAGTGTTACTCATATCAAAACTGTACCCACCCTCAATTCTCTAACTCACCCTCAATTCTCTAACCCCTTGAGCTGCACATTACATAATATTCATATCACTTTCAGAAAACATAATATATGGAAGACTAGACAAGACATAGGCACCAATTTGTTTAGTGACTGATAGTCTCTGTTAGCCAACCTCCAATTCCTTCTGTTTTCACCTCAGAAACTGACTCCAAAAAAACTGGCCAAACTCTGATTGTTTTCCAACACAAGGGCTTTTTATTTTTAACCGATATATAGAGATATGCAATGAAAGTTGCTACTCTCTCCTACATGAGTGCCCTTGAAGCTAGCCCAGGCTTCAGCTCCCACCATACCTGAGGGTACAAAGAGCTCAACTCTCCGTCACACTCCATGGCCAGATGGCACATTGCCAAGCCTCCAAGAAAGATAGCTCTAAAATGTATTTGTAAGAGTTTTGGCCCTAACCTACCAGACCAATTACTTAAGGTCAGACTTCATGCATGAGTTCCTCTGGCAAATAGTATTTACCAGCTGTGGGCAGTGATTTGACTGTGGATCCAAGCCCCTTTGATTGGATTCCTTCAAAGAAAGTTCAGCACTGGGAATAAGCACCTTTAACTGGAAATGTTGGCTTATCTGCTGGTAAACAGAAAATAGGAGTCAATTATGTAGGTAAGGACGTGTGTGTCTGTGTGTGTGTCTGTGTGTGTGTGTGTGTGTGTGTGTGTGTGTGTGTGTGTGTGTGTGTGTGTATGTGGACACTGAGCATTATAAACTTCTCTGAAAAATATGTGACCCAGTTATGATACTAACTAACCATTTTACCTTAGCAAATACTTTAACAAGGGTGTCCACTATCACTACTCTTATTCAACATAGTACTGGAAGTCCTGGCTAGAGCAATCAAGCAAGATAAAGAAAATAAAAGACCATCAAATAAGAAAGGAAGGAGTAAAACTGCCTTTGTTTGCAGATGACATGATCTTATATATAGAAGATCCTAAAGACTCAAATAAAAAATTGTTGGAACTAATCAACAAACACAATGGAGTTGCAGAATATAAAATCAATATACAGCGATCAATTATATTTCTACACACTAACAATGAAATATCTGAAAAAGAAATAAAACAATCTCATTCACGATAGCAACAAAGACAATAAAACACTTAGGAATAAATTTATCCAAGGAAGTGAAAGATTTGTACAATAAAAACTACAAGACTTCAATAAAAGAAATTGATGACACAAACAAATGGAAAGATATCCCATGTTCATGGATCATAAGAACTTGGACTTCCATCTTCTATATAAAGAATGGAATTAGAATCAATGATGGCAAAAGATTCTTCCTCTGATGCTCTGTTTCATTCAAATACAGATTACCTTGCAGTATTATTTAAATATCTCATTACTGTATTTCAACAACAAAACTGTAAGCTTCATGATATTATGTCTTATACTTCTTTTTCCTTTATCACATCTGAAAGCACCCTGTTCTTTTCATTCATACGTTTTAGTAGATTGGTTAAAATTTTCTCTCCTCCTCTGGGGGACACAACTAGATTCTATTTTCTATCCTCCCATTGATCATGTGACCGAATTGCGAACAGAATGTGAACAGAAGTGAGGTATGCCATTTCTAAGCCAGGCCCATAAAACCCTCCCACACACAGTCCTCCACTCTTTCCCCCCCACATTCCAGCTAAAAAAAGAAAACTTGAAGGTCTAGAAAAGAACTGAGCTGCAAGATGAAAGGAACTTCTGTCCCCAAGTTGCTGTCCATGTAGAGATACCTAGATTGCTACCTAATACAGGAACAACTATGCTGAGCTGTAGAGTGAGTAAGAAATAAACTCTGTATCTGTAAACACTCTGAAATGCAGTTTTTTAAATATGAGCATTTAGGCACCTAATACTAGCACTTATCTCAATTGTAATAATATACTATTTATTTATTTATTTATCCCTCTAAATAGTCTAAAAGCTCCTTAGAGCCCGGAACTATGCCTGTTTTTTCTCACCAGCAAGTCTCTAGCTCCTGGCCCAGTGCCTAGTATGTAGCAATTTCTCAGTAAATCCTGTTGAATGTATGAATAAAGAAAAACATGCTCAACAGGTATAAGTTAATAAATGCTTACAGTAAGTCTCCTACATACAAACGAGTTCCATTCTGAGAGCGTGTTCGTAAGTCCAATTTGTTCATAAGTCCAACAAAGTTAGCCTAGGTACCCAACTACCACCATCAGCTATATAGTACTGTGCTATAACAGGTTTATAATACTTTTCACACAAATTATATATAAAAAACAAACACAAAAGATAAAGAAAACATTTTTAACCTTACAGTAAAATACCTTGAAAAGTACAGTAGTACAGTACAACAGCTGGCATACAGGGGCTGGCATCAAGTGAACAGGCAAGAAGAGTTACTGACTGGAGGAGGGAGAGGAGGTGGGAGATGGTAGAGCTGAAGGATCATCAGCAGTAGGAGATGGAGGGCAAGCTGCAATTTAACCATGCCTGACGTTGATGGCACAGGTTTTGGTTCCTTGCTGGATTCAATTCTGTCTACCCCTTGAAAAAAATGATTCACTGATGTCTGGGTAGTAGCTCTTTTTTTCTAGTCATGATAGAAAATGATACAGATGATACAGTAGCACTGGATTGTATTCTGAACAGCTGCTGCAACCTCCGTGTACCGTTCTATGTTCAGATCCTGTGCCTCAGAAACTAACAGTGCTTCCTCAAATAAAGAAAATCCCCTTGCCATTTCCCGTGTCATAAATCTCATCAGTTCTTCAGTTACTTCTTCTTCCTCTTGTCTCTTTTCATCCTTTCTCTGGGCCTACAATTCCATCAGGTCTTCATTAATAAGCTCCTCACGTTGCACAGCAAGGAGTTCAGTGAAGTCATCCTCTTGCAGATCTAGCTCCAGCTTCTTGCTGAGGGTCACCAAGTTGCTCGTTATCGCTTGGCCCTTCGTAGCAGTACCAGCTACATCACTGATGCTTTTACACTTGCTTCCAGACATCCTAGGCTGGAAATAAAGATAATGTGCTACTGTACTCTATACAGTACTGTAGAGTACAAAAAAGCACAACCACTTATCACTTATATGCACATGACAATACGCCAGACACGTGAACTAATTTACGTGATTGGACACGCAAACAGCACATTCACATCTTTGAAAGTTCTCGGTGGGAGATTCAAGATGGCAGAAGAGCAGGTGGATGTGTGGATCATCTCTCTTCACAGATGCATCAGGAATACATCTATAGATACAACAATTCTCACAGAACACTGGCTGAAAACTAACAGAACATCTTAGACACCAGGAAGGACTATAAAGATCCTTGCATAACTGGGTAGGACAGAAAAAAAGAAGGGAGGAGGAGGAGGAGAGGAAGCGGAATGGGACCTGCACCCCAGGACGGAGGAGCTGAAGCAGAGGAGAGACTCCCGAATTCTGGGAAACCCCCTCTCTTGTGGGGAAATTGATTGGGACAGAAGGGAAGCATTAGAGGCTGTCAGAAGAGGATGTAGAGGCCGACCTGTGGCAGATGGTCCATACCATGGCCCTATGTGCCCCGGACTGGGATGTGGGTTCACAGGCGTGCAAGGGGGCTGGGAGCTGGTGCATGGGGATTGGAGAACAGGCCCAGAATGAGAACTCCTGTTGGTTGTGAGGAAACGAACTGAGGGGGTAGAAGGGAGGCAATCTGCAGCAGGGAATGCCTATGGAGGAAGACTGGACTGCCATGGAAGCAGGGCGCTATTGCTGAGTCACATGCAGGGGGAGGAGCTGCTATTGTAGCCTCTCTGCCCACACGCCGGTGCCTGCCAACAACAATAAAAGAAGCCCACTCAGGGCAGGCTCTTGCACGCCGGGTGCTGAGCAATAAAATAAGCCCCCTCAGAGCTGGCCCTCACGCGCTGGCTGCAGGGCAATTAAAAAAAAAACAAAACCCTCAGGGCTGGCCCTTGCAGGCCTGCTGCTGCATTCCAGAAAAAGCTGGGCCAGGGCTGGCCTTCACACACCTTACACCAGGCACCAGAAAAGGCCCTCACTAGGGCCATAACTCTTGTGCCCATGGCTGCTGGCTTCCCTGCACATTTGGCACTGCCAGGGCTCCACTGGAGATCCAGAGTCATACCACCTCTGTGCCTGGTCCTCACAGGGGCAGACCAAAGAGCTCCAAGGCAGCCTCAGGACCAGAATCCTGTGGGTGGACCACATGCAGAGGTGGGGATAAAACCAAAGCTGAACCCCAGGGACAGGGTGACTAAGGAAGAAGATCAAAAATCTTTCCATCAGCTGTACAAGCCACAGATTAAATCCCTGCAATCAGCTAGGTAGACCCTGCATCTCTGGAATATCTGAGTAGACAATGAGGGTTCCCACAAATGAAAACGGTTTAGCTGTGGAAGCTGTGGACTTTGGCTGCAGCACACGCAGGAACTGGGTCAGATCAGAGTCTGAGTAGTCCCCACAGGGCCCAAAGCAGGTCCAGAGACAAGCCCAGAGGCAGAGGAGGGCCACTTAGGGAGGTGAAGGTGGGCTGTGGCTCACAGCATGTGCAAGGACGCTTACAGCAGAGACCCCAGGGAGGCATAATTATTACTATTAATTTTATTATGTTTTGATTCATTCTGTTGTTGGTTCTAGCTTTTTGGTTTTTTTTTTTAGTTTCTTTTTCTTTTTTTGTTTGTTTGGTGATGGTATTTTAGTTCTTTTTTTTTTTTTTTTTTTAGTCTTTTGGGATCTCCATGTTTTATTTTTTCTTTTATATGTTTCTATTTTTACGTTGCTTTTCTGTGGTTCTGTGTTCTCTTCCATTGTTTTTTTCTTTTTCTTTAATATATTTTGTTTTTTTAAAATATTTCAATTTGTACTTTGCTTTTCTGAGGTTCTGTGTTTTTTCCCCATTTTACTTTATTTTATTATTATTTTTTAATCATTTTTATTGGTTTGTTCTGTTTCCTTGCTTTATTCTTAAGTTGGTACGCTGCTTTGGTTTTCTTTTTTAGGTTATGTGTTTCTGTTGTTTTAATCCTAATTGTTTGATTTCATTTTTGAGTTCTATTTGTCTGGTTGTTCTCTTGCTTTCTATTTGGTTGTTTTTGTTTCTATTACGTGTGTTTGTTTCCTTGTCTCTGTTTTTGTTAGCTGGATTTTGTTTTACCATTTCTCTGGGTTTTTGTTTGTCTTTTTTAAAAAATATATTTTCTATTTTATTTTTTTTTTTTAATTTCTGTTTCTATGTTGCCTTTCTGTTGTTCTGTCTTCTTTCCCCTTTCTCTTTTTCTGTTTCTTTCTTTTTCTTTTTTTTTATCATTTTTGTCAGTTTGTTTTGTTTCTTTGCTTCATTATTCAGTTAGCACTCTGCTTTGGTTTTGTTTTTGGTTTTGTGTTTTTGTCAGCTTTCTTCTCAATTGTTTGATTTCATTCTTGGGTTCTTTGGTTATTCTCTTGCTTTTTGATTTATTTGGTTCTGTTTTTGTTTCTTTTGTGTGTGTGCGTATTTCGTTTCTGTTTGTTTCATTTTACTTTTTACCATTTACCTGGGGTCTTCTTAATCTTTTTTTTTTTTAAATCCCCTTTATTGATGGGATGAGTGACATGCGGGGCCTTGGTCCCTCAACCAGAAGTCGGGCCCGAGGCTCTGAGATGGGAGCACCGAGCCCAGGATGCTGGACCACTAGAGAATTCCAAGTCCCAGGGAAGATGAATCACCGAGAGCTCTCACGGAGGCCTCCATCTGAATCCAAGACCTGGCTCCACCTAACTGCCAGCAGCTCCCAGTGCTGGACGCCTCACAGCAAACAACAAACAAGACAGGAACATAAACCCACCCATCAGCACACAGACTACCTAAAGTCATAGTAAGCTCACAGACTCCCCAAAACACACCACCTGACACGGCCCTGCTCATCAGAGGGAAAAGATTCAGCCTCACCCATCAGAACACAGGCAACAGTCCCTCCGATCAGGAAGCCTACACAAGACACTGGACCAACCAAACCACCGGGGGCAGAGAACAGAAGCAAGAGGAACTACAATCATGTAGCCTAGAGAAAGGAGACATCAAACACTGTAAATTAGACAAAACGAGAAGACAGAGAAATATCTTACAGTCAAGGAGCAAAATAAAAACCCACAAGACTAGATAAATGAAGAGGAAATAGGCAAACTACCTGGAAAAGAATTCAGAGTAACGACAGTAAAGATGATCCAAAATCTTGGAAACAGAATAGAGAAAATACAAGAAACGTTTAAAAAGGACCTAGAAGAGCAAAGAAACAATGATGCACACCATATAACTGAAATTAAAAGTACTCTAGAAGGAATCAATAGCAGAATAACTGAGGAAGAAGAAAAGATAAGCGAGTTGGAAGACAGAATGGTGGAAATAACTGCCACAGAGCAGAATAAAGGAAAAAGAATGAAAAGAATGGAGGACAGTCTCAGAGACCTCTGGGACAACATTAAGCACACCAACATTTGAATTACAGTCTTCCCAGAAGAAGAAGAAAAAAAAGAAAGGGCCTGAGAAAATATCTGAAGAGATTAGAGTTGAAAACTTGCCTCACATGGGAAAGGAAAGAGTCAATTAAGTCCAGGAAGCACAGACTCCCATACAGGATAAACCGAAGGAGAAACACACCGAGAAACACATTAATCAAACTAAAAAAATTAAACACAAAGAAAAAATATTAAAAGCAGCAAGGGAAAAGCAACAAATAATATATAAGGGAATGCCCATAAGGTTAACAGCTGATCTTTCAGCAGAAACTCTGCAGTCCAGAAAGGAGTAGTAAGATATATTTTAAGTGATGAAAGGGAAAAACCTACAACCAACATTACTCTACTCAGTAAGGATCTCATTCAGATTTGATGGAGAAATCAAAAGCTTTACAGACAAGCAAAAGTTAAGAGAATTCAGCACCATCAAACCAGCTTTACAACAAATGCTAAAGGAACTTCTCTAGGCAGGAAACACAAGAAACAGAAAAGACTTACCAAAAAAACCCAAAACAACTAAGAAAATGGCAATAGGAGCATACATATCAATAATTATCTTAAATGTAAATGGTTTAAATGCCCCAACCAAAAGACACACAATGGCTGAATGGATACAAAAACAAGACCCACATATATGCTGTCTACAAGAGACCCACTTCAGACCTAGGGACACATACAGACTGAAAGTCACAGCATGGAAAAAGATATTCCATGGAAATGGAAATCAAAAGAAAGCTGGAGCAGCAATTCTTGTATCCCACAAAATAGACTTTAAAATAAAGACTATTACAAGAGACAAGGAAGGACACTATATAATGGACAAGGTATCAATCCAAGAAAAAGATATAACAATCGTAAATACTTATGCACCCAACATAGGAGCATTTCAATACATAAGGCAAATGCTAACAGCCATAAAAGAGGAAATTGACAGTAACACAATCATAGTAGGGGACTTTAACACCCCACTTTCACCAATGGACAGATCATCCAAAATGAAAATAAATAAGGAAACACAGGCTTAAAATGACACATTAGACCAGATGGACTTAACTGATACTTATAGAACATTCCATTTAAAAACAACAATCTTCTCAAGTGCACAAGGAACATTCTCAAGCACAGATCTCTCGAGGGTCACAAATCAAGCCTCGGTAAATTTAAGAAAACTGAAATCGTATCAAGCATCTTTTCTGACCACAATGCTATGATACTAGATATCAATCACAGGAAAAAAAACTGTAAAATATACAAACACATGGAAGCAAAATAATATGCTACTAAATAAGCAAGAGACCACTGAAGAAATCAAAGAGGAAATCAAAAAATACCTAGAAACAAATGACAATGAAAACAGGACGACCCAAAACCTATGGGATGTAGCAAAAGCAGTTCTAAGAGGGAAGTTTATAGCAATACAATCCTACCTTAAGAAACAAGAACAATCTCAAATAAACAACCTAACCTTACACCTAAAGCAATTAGAGAAAGAAGAACAAAAAATAACCCACATTTAGCAGAAGGAAAGAAATCATAAAGATCAGATCAGAAATAAATGATAAAGAAATGAAGGAAGCAATCGCAAAGTCGATAAAACTAAAAGCTGGTTATCTGAGAAGATAAACAAAGTTGATAAACCATTAGCCAGACTCATCAGGAAAAAAAGGGAGAAGGCACAAACCAACAGAATTAGAAATGAAAAAGGAGAAGTAACAACTGACACTGCAGAAATACAAAGGATCATGAGATACTACTACCAGCAACTATATGCCAATAAAATAGACAACGTGGAAGAAATGGAGAAATTCTTAGAAAAGCACACCCTTCTGAGACCAAACCAGGAAGAAACAGGAAATATAAACAGACCAATCACAAGCACTGAAATTGAAACTGTGGTTAAAAATTTTCCAACAAACAAAAGCCTGGGACCAGATGGCTTCACAGGTGAATTCTATCAAACATTTAGAGACGAGCTAACAGCTACCCTTCTCAAACTCTTCCAAAATATAGCAGAGGGAGGAACACTCCCAAACTCATTCTACGAGGCCACCATCACCCTGATACCAAAAGCAGACAAAGATGTCACAAAATAAGAGAACTACAGGCCAATATTACTGATGAACATAGATGCAAAAATCCTCAACAAAATACTAGCAAACACAGAATCCAACAGCACATTAAAAGGATCATACACCATGACCAAGTGGGGTTTATCCCAGGAATGCAAAGATTCTTCAACATATGCAAATCTATCAATGCGATACACCATATTAGCAAACTGAAGGATAAAAACCATATGATCATCTCAACAGATGCAGAAAAAGCTTTTGACAAAATTCAGTACCCATTTATGATAAACATTCCAGAAAGTGGGCATAGAGGGAACCTACCTCAACATAATAAAAGCCACATATGACAAACACACAGCCCACATCATTCTCAATGGTGAAAAACTGAAAGCACTTTCACTAAGATCAGGAACAAGACAAGGGTGCCCACTCTCACCACTATTATTCAACATAGTTTTGGAAGTTTTAGCCTTGGCAATCAGAGAAGAAAAAGAAATAAAAGGAATCCAAATTGGAAAAGGAGTAAAACTGTCACTGTTTGCAGACGACATGATACTATACACAGAAAATCCTAAAGATGCCACCAAGCTGCTAAATCTAATCAATATATTAGGTAAAGTAGTAGGACACAAAATTAATGCACAGAAAACTCTTGCATTCCTATACACCAACAATGAAAAATCAGAAAAAGAATTTAAGGAAGCACTCCCATTTACTACTGCAACAAAAAGAATAAAATACCTAGGAATAAACCTACCTAAGGAGGCAAAAGACCTATATGTAGAAAACTATAAGACACTAATGAAAGAAATCAAAGACGATACAAACAGATGGAAAGATATACCATGTTCTTCGATTGAAAGAATCAACCTTAGAAAAATGACTATACTACCCAAAGCAATCTAAAGATTCAATGCAATCCCTATCCCATTACCAATGGCATATTTCACAGAACTAGAACAAAAAATTTGTATGGAAACACAAAAGACCCCAAATAGCCAAAGCAATCTTGAGAAAGAAACACAGAGCTGAAGGAATCAGGTTCCCTGACTTCAGACTATACTACAAAGTACTGGCACAAAAACAGAAATATAGATCAATGGAACAGGATAGAAAGCTCAGGGATAAACCCATGCACAAATGGTCACCTTATCTTTGACAAAGGAGGCAAGAATATACAATGGAGAAAAGACAGTCTCTTCAATAAGTATTGCTGGGAAAACTGGACAGCTACGTGTAAAAGAATGAAATTAGAACACTTCTTAACACCATACACAAAAATAAACTCAAAATGGATTAAAGACCTAAATGTAAGGCCAGACACTATCAAACTCTTATAGGAAAACATAGGCATAACATTCTATGACATAAATCACAGCAAGATCCTTTTTGACCCACCTTCTACAGTAATGGAAATAAAATAAAAAATAAACAAATGGGACCTAATGAAACTTGAAAGCTCTTGCACAGCAAAGGAAACCATAAACAAGACCAAAAGACAACCCTCAGAATGGGAGAAAATACTTGCAAATGAAGTGATTGACAAAGGATTAATTTCCAAAATACAGAAGCAGCTCATGCAGCTCGATATCAAAAAAAAACAAACAACGCAATCCAAAAATGGGCAGAAGACCTAAATAGACATTTCTCCAAAGAAGATGTACAGATTGCCAACAAACACATGAAAGGATGCTCAACATCACTAATCATTAGAGAAATGCAAATCAAAACTACAATGAGATATCATCTCACACTAGTCAGAATGGCCATCATCAAAAAATCTACAAACAATAAATGCTAGAGACAGTGTGGAGAAAAGGGCACCCTCTTGCACTGTTGGTGGGAATGTAAATTGATACAGCCACTATGGAGAACAGTATGGAGGTTCCTTTAAAAACTAAAAATAGAATTACCGTATGACACAGCAATCCTATTACTGGGCATATACCCTGAGAAAACCATTATTCAAAAAGATACATGCACCACAATGTTCATTGCAGCACTATTTACAATAGCCAGGACATGGTAGCAACCTAAATGCCCATTGACAGATGAATAGATAAGATATAGCACATATATATACAATGAAATATTACTCAGCCATAAAAAGGAATGAAATTGAGTTATTTGTAATGAGGTGGATGGACCTAGAGTCTGTCATACAGAGTGAAGTATGTCAGAAAGAAAAAAACAAATAATGTATGCTAATGCACATATATGGAATCTAAAAAAATGGTACTGATGAACCTAGTGGCAGGGCAGGAATAAACACACAGATGTAGAGAATGGACTTGAGGACACATGGGGGGAAAGGTAAGCTAGGACGAAGTGAGAGAGCAGCACTGACATATATACACTACCAAATGTAAAATAGTTAGCTAGCGGGAAGTTGCTGCATAGCACAGGGAGATCAGCTTGATGCTTTGTGATGACCTAGAGGGCTGGGATAGGGAGGGTGGGAGGGATGCTCCAGAGGGAAGGGATATGGGCATATATATATATACATATAACTGATTCACTTTGTTTGTTGTACAGAAGAAACTAATACAACATTGTAAAGCAATTATACACCAATAAAGATACATATATATATATATATATATAAAAGTTCTCAACTCGAAGGTTTGTGTGTAGGGTACTTACTGTATTGTTTTTGTTTGTTTTATATTGGAGTATAGTTGATTTACAATGTTGTGTTAGTTTTAGGTGTACAGCAAAGTGATTTAGTTATACATGTATCTATTCTTTTTCAGATTATTTTTCCATATAGGTTATTACAGAGTACTGAGTAGAGTTCCCTGTGTTATACAGTAGGTCCTTGTTGATTATCTATTTTATATATAGTAGTGTGTGTATGTTAATCCCAACCTCCTAATTTATCCCTACCCCCATCTTTCCCCTTTGGTAACCATAAGTTTGTTTTCTAAGTCTGTGTGTCTGTTTCTATTTTGTAAATAAGTTCACTTGTATCACTTTTTTAGATTCCACATATAAGTGATATATGATATTTGTCTTTGTCTGACTTACTTCACTTAGTATGATAATCTCTAGGTCCATCCTTGTTGCTGCAAATGGCATTATTTCATTTGTTTTATGGCTGAGTAATATCCCATTGTATATATGTATCACATCTTCTTTACCCATTCATCTGTAGATAGACATTTAGGTTGCTTCTGTGTCTTGGCTGTTGTAAAGAGTGCTGCAATGAATATTGGGGTGTATTTTTTTTTTTTTTTTTTTTTTTTTTTTTTTTTTTTGCGGTACGCAGGCCTCTCACTGCTGTGGCCTCTCCCGTTGTGGAGCACAGGCTCTGGACGCGCAGGCTCAGCGGCCATGGCTCACGGGCCCAGCCGCTCCGCGGCATGTGGGATCTTCCCGGACCGGGACACGAACCTGCATCCCCTGCTTCGGCAGGTGGACTCTCAACCACTGTGCCACCAGGGAAGCCCCCGCATGTATCTTTTTGAATTATGGTTTTCTCCGGATATATACCCAGGGGTGGAAGTGCTGGATCATATGACAGTTGTATTTTTCGTTTTTTAAGGAACCTCCATACTGTTTTCCATAGTGGCTGTACCAATTACATTCCCACCAACAGTGTAGGTGGATTCCCAATAAATACTTATTGAATTGAAGCACAGAAGCAGAGAAGGAAATCCAAAAGTAAAATTTAGAAACTACCTTTCACTTCTCATTTTGTCTTTCCTCTTCTGATACAAAACATTTTAAAATACTGAGAAGTGAATCTCAGGAGGCTTTGTAAGTGCTTGAATAAATTCACCTCTGTCAAGGCTATCTAATCAATAGTCTCTGGTATTTTCTGTTCTCACACCTTGTCTATGTAACTTTTTCTTCCTTGACTGAGTGTGACTGTGCTGCTACGTGACATATTCTAGCAGTCAGCCAATATTACACCTGTATTGGCACCATTTGACTGCTACGCTAATTTTGCCTGACGTGTTCTGATTTTCAGTAACTTTCTTCCAGCCAGACAGTTCCAGATGCCTGCCTAACACAACTTGCATCATTATATGAGCCCCTGTGTAGATCAGATTAGATCAACAACCCCAGCACACGATGCTGAAAGGTAATCCCTTTTTGTCTTCTGACTGTAAAGCCAAATCAATGCCAAAAGGCATCTTTCATGTTATCGCACTTACTGTCAGTCAGTGCCACAACAGACAATCTTAACAGGGTTCGGAGAAGCACCGTGGTGCTTCAAGTATGTGTGCTGCCAGGACAACAGGGTGTATTGCATCTGTTGCCTGAGGTACACATTTACGACATCCAACAAAAAAGCCATACAGTTTAGTGTTTGAGAAAAGCCAAGAATGTGCATATTGAGCAAATAATTGAGGAGGAATTGCCTTAGATGACGAGGGCAATCCAAGTAGTTACAAAAGAAATAGAGGCCAAGGCACTAGTGAAATACCAGTTCGGTACATCAGATTTTCATAGGGAGAATTCTATAAAAGTCTCTTACTTTTTTATTCTTTGACCCAGTGATAATCTGCTCTAGACAGCACTTGTTCAGCAGGACTGCATTTGTTCACCGAGACGAAGGAACAGTTTGACCGTAAGTAAAAAATTTCCAATGACCTGTAAAGGTCATGTAACTATACATATTCACAGTTTTGGTTTTCTGCAAGATTCACTTCTGTAGTATATTCTGCTTGTGCGTGAAAGGGTGGATTGAAGAGGACCACAGATTCTTGGATATCCTTCTCATTAAGAGGTAAATTCTATTTACCCTCCTTTTCAATCTGGGCTGCCTTGTGACTATTTTTACCAACAGTGCACAGTGGAAGTGATGCTATTTCAGCCTCAGACCTAACCTTTAGGATGACTGGCAGCTTCCACATTGGTCTCTTGGAGACCTGACCCTCCTTGTAAGACGTTTCATAATCCCACTGGAGAGACTACATGAAGAGGTCCTACAACTACATGGAGAAAAAGAGTCGAGCCCAGCCTTCCAACTGCCACCATCAAAACACCAAGCTTGTGAGTGAAGCTGTCTTGCTTTCTTCAAACTGGCCAAGACACCAACTGGGTACCACCAAGGGACCCCACATGATATCATATGAAGCAGAAGAATCAGCCAGCTAACCCCTGATGGAATCCTGACAGACAAACTTCTTAGATGTAAGGGTACTAAGTTTTGAAGAATTTTTCTGTATAGCAATACAACAGACAACTAAAACACATGGACATCAAACACAAATTTGGTGGTGTGGCTTTTGTACGAATGTAGGATCTATACGTTGGTGATTACACAATAAAATTAAACCATTAGGAGAATGAGGAAAGAATCTAGGTAGACAGTTACCTACTGCAGGGGTAGGTCACCTCAGAGCTGGCCTACCAGGATTACAGCCTTTCCAACACTCAGCTCAGTCACCGTTCCTTAGCTTCTGCTGACTGGCCAAGGGAATTTTATTTCCAAAAGCCATAAAATTAAATTAGAATTCACTGCTTAAGCATAATGACTTCCCACTGTTTATGTGGGTTATCATTTACAACCAACTGGCATTTAATCAACCAGTATTTTCTTTCAGGACCAGAGGCCACGATATTGTGTTTTTTTCTCTTCCTCCCTGTTGGGCCAAGCAGCCGAGCAGCTCCATCCAAGCTATGAAGGGATATCAAGTTGTTTATGAAAAAATCAGCATGTGGTATTGTTTTCAAACATATTTATGAGTTCACACCAACTCAGGAAGGATTTAATTCATTTTGTTGATAGACACATAATTTTACATTTACATATATCATATCAGAAACTGCTGGAGAAAAAAAGGAATTAAAGGAATATAATCACATTCTGATACAAATTTACCTATGAGAAAAGTTTTGTCTCCAAATTCGGATTCTGCCCTGAGTTGGAAGTGTAGAAAATACGCACATGATTGCCTCACCCAAGTGAACAACGTGTGTTCTCCCTGAAGCCTCCCAAGTGCACACTCTTGCCCCTACCGCTTCTTCCCCTAGATTCCCTCCCTGCCTCCTTATTTCTGCCTCTTGAAATCAATGAGACAGCTAAATACCAGGTGTGTAATGCCCACCCATGGTTTTGTCTGCCTTGAACACCTCCTTTTAATTCTGAGAAACATTGCTCTCTTTCTATACAAGCCCTGTCCCCCTCCCCCTCACTCTGACTCCTAAGTATCTGCACAACTGCAGCAAAATAAATCACATTTCTTTTAAACTAACCAGGGTAGATTTCTGTCATCACTTGCAACCACATAAGTCCTGGCTTCTTCCTTTGGAAGCTTTTCCTGTCTCAAACTGCAAACTGTCACCTTTGAATACCTATAGTTATATAGTTATATTCCAGTCTTAAAGTTCTTATTTCAAGTTAACATGTAATAAATTAGATGTTCCTTGTGGCAGGTACCTGATTCGTTTACTCTCCCTGAGACAAAGCACCGTGTCTTCCTTGCACTTAGTAGGCATTTATTTTGCAAATAATGTTAAATAATATAAAATCTGTCAAAGTGTAAAAGAGTGAACTGCAGGGGATCTACTCTTCCTCTTAATAGACTGTAATGGCAGTGGAAATGCAAACTTGGTAAGATACTAGCTGGTTATTATGAAAATCACCTATGTAACCCCTCTCCTTCTATCGTTCCTTGAAGGTACTAATGCTGGGGAAAAGGGAAAACTTCTGCCTACTGAATAACTGTTTAGTTAATATTAGATTTGCAGCATCTGTATAATATGAACCATGGCATGACCAATCTCATCTAACTACATATTATGACAAACCATATTATTTATTTAAAAGAATTCATTGGCTTCAAAATTTCTTAAAAGCTCAAAAGGTAAAACTTTTGAAAATGTATAAAGCTTGATGGTGTTTCAGGTAAATCACTAATTTAAAAAAGCAGGTACAGTAAGTAGGATATTTACATATATGGGCAACCTCAGTTCAGAGAAACACATTTTATTTTACGTGTTTTGGTGTTGTCATGGTCATGCCACAGCTGTTAGAAATTACAGGTTTTCAGTAACAAGCGTCAGCCATTGCTGTAATTATTATTATTTTATCAAACACAATGGCAGGGAGTATTTTAGGCTGACAAAAGCCTTCTAGGTTTTTGTTTATTCACCGCACTGTATGTTCTGCCCTCCACGCCGACTGAGTTAAAGTTCTCTTACTCCTGATTTAAAACCTATTATTAGAGAAAGCAAAGGCTCCCATCTTTAACACAAAGGAAGATTGGTGCTTGCATGGAGAGAACACTAGTCTGGGAATGTAAATAAAAGAGCGCAACCTGAGAAGCCTTATTTAATGGGCTCTCAGCAACATTCCCAGATAGGGACCGCAGATCGCCCTGTAGTGTCAAGAAATAAGAAGTGGGGCAACACGCAAATGCCAGGCTAAACAGATTTATAGCCTCAGATGCAACACTAGCAGATCAAGGAGGTCAAGCTTTCTATCTAAGCAGCAGGCACAGCAAAAGCTCCACCTCCATGCCTCTACTAGGGAATGATTAGTGTCATGAAAAGTCTCTCATGGCCAGGAGGAACTTTTTCTCCTTTAAACTCTTCAGTGAGCCTGTGGAAGTTCTATGCATCAGTCAAGGTAGACAGCTTAGCGATGTAGGAGAAAGGAGACAGAGGGTAATACCTACTTGCTGCAGAAACCAGCCGGTGCACAAAGGACCAGCCAGCTGGGGGTTGGATGTCGGAGTAGGGCATTTCTAACAGTCTACATTATAGCTCCTATCAGCAGCCAACATTTTAAACTGTGTCTTGCACATTAAGATCACACATACTTTTAATGCCCAGTTATGCCAAGGTCAGGGTAGGGAGATGATGGAGGTTTTATTTCGTAGTACCTCACCTAGTAAGAGGGATGTTCCACCACTGCTTATTGAGTAAAACAGAAAAGTTCTAACGCCCTTAGTCCATGTTTTGCAATGAAGCTTCAAAGGTTTCAATTAATGGCGTGTAGTCTCTGAGGAGCTGATGCTATGGGAGAAGTATGACATCATCCCTAGAAGGTTGCAGAATAGTATCCTCATCATGTGAAGTTGGATGCCATTCTTTGGCTTGTAAAATCCCAAACTCATGAATAACAAGACAAGTTACAGTCCTGCCGAGATCTTTTGAAATGTGAAGCGCGTTCTCCACATGCTTTTCCGTATAAATTAGGCACATTTTTCTAGTAGAACTCAGTTTTAGTATTAAAGTTAATAAGTGTTTACAAAGATGAGATTTTATTTGTGTACCTAACACAGCACTAGAGAATAAATAATCCATTCAGATGCTGAAATGCCATAATACATTTGCCAAAGCTTAAATATCATTAGTTTCATTAAAGTATTATATTAAAATGTAATGTGCATCATTATATTTCAAGCTTATATTTGCTCTTATTATTTGCTTCTCTTAAGGGCTTCCCACTTAATCCTATTACCATACTCAAAGTAGAAAGTTCTAATTGAGGCTCAGTTACTACACAAGCCAAAGCTGGGCCTACTTAGAAAGAACATTCTTGCCCTTAAGTTGGAAAGGATGGTTCTCAGCAAAATCACAATTTAACTCCATTAGTCCAAAGAAAATTTTTAAGAAGAGTCCAATTTGGGTCACTGGTCTGTCTTTTCAGTGCCAAATTGAAGGGCTATTCTACAAGGTCACAGTTGAATATTTAACCCAGTCAAATTTTCTTTTATTTTCACAGTCCAGTAGCCTCACCATTAATTTCCCCTGCAAATTAACCTGTTGACATTTCTCCAAATGATTCTATTCTAAAAGTAGCAGTTGCTCTCCTTCTTTGTTTTGTAATTTAAAAATCTGTTAAAAGGCTTTGAAAAGTAAAATTCACACATCACAAAAGTAGACATCAATAGCATGCTTTTGGTTTTAGGAAAATATTCTACCGAGGAGGAAATGCACCATTTCTAGAAAGCATCTAGAAAGAAAGGTATGGGGGACACTGACACTTTCAAAAGTAAGAACTGAAATAAAAAAAAATGATTCAAAGAAAAAATAGCATACGCTTTAAAAAACACTGCAGTCAGCAACGAGAAGGAGTAAAGCTGTATACTTCTCAATTTATATAAAGAAAAACGCCACAAATATCCGAAGTGCCTCCAGATATAAAATGTTTATTGTTAGCAGTTTGATGAGATTCAAAATCTGTGGAGAGGAACTGCACAACCAACTTGTTATATCAAGGTAAATCTAAAATAAGTGCTCAAATGTGCCCAGAGCACTAGGAATAAAAATCAGGTCTTTTCCCCTCTTCTGCAGTCAGAGGACAGGCATCATGCATCATTTTCTCAAGCCTCCATACATAGAGACAGTTAACATACACAGATATTCCTGCACAGAAGATGACAAACCCACATCATGGCTGCCTTCTAGTCACCTAGTCTTAACTGTGTGTAGAAACAAGAGATGAAAACACAATCTAAGATAGAGAAGGAGAGGAATCCCATCCAGACAACATTGGAAGGTATCACCAAGATGAAAATATTCTTATTTTTCCTCCTGATATTTCTCTGAAGAAAAGTGTTTGAGAAAGGAAAAAAAAATATTTTGGGGGCAATTGGGAAAGTTTGGGTTGCACTAAATACTAAATGACATTATGAAAGTATCATTAATTTTGTTAGGTGTGATAAAATACTGAAATTATGTACAAGAATGTCCTTACACTTAGGAAATATATGCTGAAGTAATCAGGGATAAATTCTAGGGGAAAAAAACAGGAAGCAAGAAAGGAAAAAAGGATAAAGCAAATGTAGCCAAATGCTAACTTTTCTGACGATGTGACTATTTTCAGAGTAAAAATCTCAAGAAATAAATATTGCATAAATAGAAAAATGTAATGGACTTTGTTGATCTGAATTCTTGTGATACAATTTCTAGTTATAACTAAGCTCCTGATCATTTCTTTTTATTGAGTATATGAGGCAAACTCAGCATAAAGCACGATTTCTGGCATATATCTTTCAAATGACCAACCACGTCAGCTCTCAATCCAATATGCACCTTTCAAGCAACCACTTTAGCCTTTTGGTGGCATGCCTGCTGAGAGCTGACTGCGGACAGCTCTCAACTCTGTGGAGCAGAATTGCAAAACCAATTTGTTCTGTTAAGGTCAATCTAAAATGGCACAGAGGGACAGAAGTGCTGAAGGGCTCAGAGGCTCAGGAGAGGGCTGCTACATTGTGGACTGAAGGAAAAGTCACTGAACTCTTAGGAAAACTCTAAATGAGGAATGGAATACATATGGCTTGCTAGACAGGATGAGGTGTGAAGGGGCCACATCAGAGGGAAGAGCACTAGCTCTTTGAAATGTTTTGTTTTTTAGCCACAATATACATATCACTCATTTATTAATAATGCACCTGCATGTGAAAATCAGTATCTCAAAATGTTAAGCTTTAGCCTCACCATACATTTAGGAACACTAATTTAAAGCATGAGCAAAAGGAATCTACAAATGCTCTAAGAGTAGATATTAAAATGACAGATATGCTCTACATTGGATACCTAGAGTACAGATGAGAAAGGAGTGGGTATTTCATTTTACTCTTTCATCCTTTAATTCAATAAACGTTTGAGTTTCAAGCACAATGTGTGCACACACTTCTATCCCTCTTCTTTTTTCTCTTCCTAGACATTATTTACATAGGCTTCCACCACCTTAATTTCCTTACTTGTAGATAGAGCCATCTGTTGATAACAAATTCTAGGAACTCCTCTCATCTAAACTTTTTTCAGTATATATTGGACTTCAGGGTACCTGCGACTGCAAAGTGTTGGAATTACCCAGATTCACCTAGGATATCTTCCAAAGCTAATGAGCAAGTGTTGAATATTATAAGATGCCAAGAGCTTACACATATGAGACCTAGGACAAAAATCTGAACCAGGAAACTGTACAAAAAGGCCTCATTTTAGGCTTATTCCTTCAGTTAGTTCTTCCTGTATGCCCATAAGGAAAGGACGCTTTTTATGATGATAATTGCCAATTCCAGAAGATACTATGAAAGACTTCACTACGCAGTAAGTCAGTATGACTTACAAAACCTTGTAAAAATGTTTTGCTTTGAGAGGGCTGAAATATCATGCTGTTTGCATCCATGATGCAGTGATATCCTGAGGTTAATAATTTTCTAAGACTTTGCAGACCACATTAGTCTTTATCTTTTCTATACTATTCCAGGATCCCAAGGAAGCCATATTTGCTAAGGACAGAAGGGAACCAGGTAGTAGCAATGTATTTGACATCAAAGGGAAAGGCAAACACCTGACCATATGTGTAATTCTCAATTGCTGACAATCCCCAGTGAAGCATGCCTCACGTGGGGAGGGTTAAGCTTCCCCACAAAATGGTGGTTGGAGTGTCTCAAGGGAGCCAGGTAGCCGCTATATCACTGTTCATCATGCAGCTTCAAAAGTTATACAGTAACTTCCACTGTAGTCACAAGCTCTTTTAGGTTCAAGGAGGAAATAGGGACACCACTTCTTACTAGGGGGAGTATTTAAGTCACATTGTAAGAAGACTATGTGGGTTAGAAGGTATTATTGTGGCCATTTTGAGAAAATACCACCTGCCACACTCACACAACAGAATTTTCAGAGGTGGAATGCAATGCCAGATTATCTATTTTCAACTTGACATCATCCCTGATCCTACCTGTATTCTCTACTGTATTACAGAGTAAAAGTCTAAAATTACAGTTTACCCATAGAGTCTGGCTTGGATTCTCCCATGAGATGTAGCTGCAGGAGGCTTAGAAAGAAAAGAAATAGAAGGCATTAGCTAGCAGCATCTGGCCCTAGCTGAGACCAGCAGCAGCTTGTGAAAGTCTTCCTGGGTAACATCCACCACGGCATCATGAGTGGGAGCCCGTGACCAATGGGGAGTGGGTATTACCATTCTTTCAGGTGAAATTTATAATCATACTAGATTTTCTTTAAAAAAAAACGAACCTGGGGTCTTGAAAGAGATGTAAATACTTAAATGCGTAGATTAATTTGGGGATGATTTAAGTGTTTGAAATGTGGAGGTTTTTCCACCAAGGAATGTTTTCTTTTGTGCCTCCTAAAGTTCTACAACCATTTTTACATAGGTCTTGGCCATTTTTGTTACGTTTATTCTGACATATTATCGTAATTGTTGTTGATGTCATTACTAAAAATGATTAATTTTTGCCATTATATTTTTTAGTTGGTTATTATTTTTGCAAGTAAATTGTTAGAGATTAAGCTCAGTAAGAGGAGAAAGAAATCCAGAGACGTCTGCCAGTTTGTTTACCCACCCCCCCAATAACAGAAATCATAATATACCTAACCCCCAACCTTGGAGAGTTGTGTTTTCCAGGAATAAACAAAAAATAAATACCAAATGAAAAAGAATGTAATTATATTCTAAGTGCAGAGGTAATGTTTGTGTTATTAATAAACAGTATGATCAACCCTATAAAAGAAATTCCAAGTAAAGTTTAACTTGAATTACTGAGGCGAATATTAGTAGCACATTTTCACACCTGAACTTAGCTCATTTCAACCTCATTTCCTTAATTTACCTATCAAATCTTGCCAAAAGCCATGTATTCACTCATTCTGATCCCACAACTTAACCTTTGTTATACGGGCATACCTCATTTTATTGTGCTTTGCCAGTTATAGGGAACCTGCTTTTGCTTCAATTAATGTGCTGTGACTATGAGAACTCGGTTATGTCTGGAAGCTGGTGAGGGATAATTTTCCATTGCAATGGCTGACATCAGCCTTCTGTTTGTCAGCCCTGGATTTTTATTATTATTATTTTTAGGCTAAACAGGTTAAGCGAAACCCTAGTCAGCTACCTCTCTATTTCATTCCTAAAAACATAATGCTCTATTAGTCACTGACACAGCTTCCAGCAAGTCAAGGCTCCTGGTTGCCACTCTAGCTTTACTGCCTATATTATACCTTGTGGCCATCAGGTAAATTCTGCCATTTGATACTTTTCTGTTTTAGAACCCTATCTATCCAACTAATACTAAAGAGTCTAGTTAAATGGCAATATTCCCTACTGTCAATACTGGCTTAGCAGTAGAAGATGACAACCCTCAGTGAGCTTTTCAAAAATGCAAGTACTCACCAGGACTTTATTTCCTGATGGCTTAATGAAGGAAGTTTCTTCCTGGCCTTGCCGAGGAATCTAGTCAGCTAGTGGGTACTCTGTTCTCACATAATCAACCCAGTCTAAAAGCTTCCCTCCTCAAGCCTTCAAATCCCTTTCTTAATACTCTGCCAAGGCAGTTCTAGAATCTCTACCCAATTAACTGCACATAATTGTGGCCATGCTTCAAGGAGTCCCAGCAGCATATTAGGGCCAACTCCAATTGTCCTTGCCAGGACACTAAACCATGAGTCACAGGAGACTGCTGCCAATACATTCCTCCCTACCCAGCCTTATATCTCCCCTCTCTGGTCCAATTCCCTCAACACCCTCTCCCACATGTGTTTCCCCAGTTCCAGCTGGTATGCATTAGCCAGACCTTACAGTCCTTTGGGTCAGTATATTGTTTCCTTCTGGGCTGTGCTATTATCTGGTCCTAATTAATGATCTTGAGTCAGTTGGGGGAGGGGAGGGGACAATGTTGACAATAAGCATCATTTGTGAGGCAGCCATTCACTGCCAAGGTTGTTGTAGTTCTCTAGGCAAAGGCAGGAAGTTGCTGTTCCTAACCTGGAGGGCTTGGAATATGGGGATTGTTAGGTTATATTGTGTGCAGTCAGTAACAGCCATGGCAAAAAGGTAGACTGAGAAGCTGTAAGGCAGAGTATAAATATCTGACACACTGATGAAGCATTTAAGGTAGGTTTTGGTTGTGAGGTAAGCTGTCAGTCCATTACCAAGGATTTAATTAAAGAGAGCACCCCACAGTAAGTGGCAATGAACACAATCAAGTGTGAAAGAACAGGAGGCAGACCCTACTAGTGAACTGGCTGCTTACTAAAGTGAAAGGCAGAGCAAATAGCAGACAATGCAAAAAAGCAATCCTTGTTCAAAACAGTAATAGAATCTTTTCTATTTAGTATTCATTAAATCATCAGAGAGCAAGTCTGAATTAACAAAGAATTAGCAAAAGCATCATCATGGAGCAGTTCTTTTGATAAACATGACATTAAAAGATTAGGAAACTGCACAAAAATATGTATTTAGGGGATTGCAATAGCTCTGACTTGCCCAACAATTTCAAATCCAGGTTAAAATAGAGAAAGAAAAAGAGAGGCCATTTTAGAAAGATAAATAGATTTACAACCTGCACATCTAGATTTCAACTGATGTATCCCTAATTAAAATGGTCCAATTATAGAAATAGTGCCTATCATTTATTTTTAAAATAATAATCAAAAGAGGAAGGGGGGGCTTCCCTGGTGGCGCAGTGGTTGAGAGTCCACCTGCTGATGCAGGGGACACGGGTTCGTGCCCCGGTCCGGGAAGATTCCACATGCCGCGGAGCGGCTGGGCCCGTGAGCCATGGCCGCTGAGCCTGCGCATCTGGAGCCTGTGCTCCGCAACGGGAGAGGCCACAACACTGAGAGGTGCGCATACCAAAAAAAAAAAAAGGAAGGAGGTTGGCTCTAGTAGGATGGCATAGCACACTAATGTCCATCCCTCCCTCTGATTGAAACTAAAAATTCTGTACAAAACAGAAAACCAACAACTAACTACATGGCTGAAAATTCTACAAGTAAACTGAGACAGGAAGACTGTACAGGGGAGTGAAAAACCTAGAGAAATGACTGTTACGTTATTTTCTTCTCTCCCAACTTTGCCTTGAGAAAGATCCCAGTTGCAGAGCAACATGTCATTGTGGGCTTTAAAAAACTGGATAGAAAATTCATCTTTTTTTGTCCAGAATAATCAGGAAAAGAGTCCTTATGGACAGACAGTTGGGGGAGGGGGTGGTTAGGAAGTCTGAAAGAGAGAAACCTCCACAAGGAGATTGCCTAATTCTGTATATGAATCCATGCAAGGCTCAGCCTAACCTCTCAGTAATGCATTCATAAGACAGACCGAAACCGTCATAGAAAAGACTTAGAGAAGTTAACTGAAATTTGAATGACTGCCCACAGAAGACACAAACAGATGTTATGACACAACCCTAGCCAGGTTGATGACCTGGTTAACATGAAAACAATAATATTTTCTAGAGACCTATATTAGTACTCAGAGTCTGAACAATGCCCAAGACACAATCCAAAATGACTTGACATAAAAAGCAGAAAATGTCAATGGAAATCTCAACGGAAAAGATAATCAAGAGATAAAAACCCTGAGATTTCCCAGATATTAGAACTATTAGTCGAAGTCTTTAAAAGTCTATTATAACTGAGCTTCATGAGATAAAGGAAAAATACTTAAAGTGAATGAAAAAATATGCATTCTCAGCAGAATAATAGACATTACAAAGAGAATACATGGAGTTATGATCCAATATGGTAACATGGGAAGCTCCTGAAATGACCTAGTCTTGTGGACACAGCAAATCAACAGCTACACATGGAACAAATTCCTCTGAAAGAAATCCAGAAAATAGCCAAGAGCCTCCTACACATTGGGTAAATGAAAACATACCTACATGGATATGGGTGGGAAAGGCTGAGACACACTCTTACCAAAAACCCCACCCTCAGTGCAGTGATATACAGTCAGGAGGAGACACACACAAATCTCAGCTTCTCCATGAGGCCAGCAGGTGTCGTCTCCACATTCTCCCTCTGGCCCACTCAAAGCAGAACCTGTGTTCAATATAGTCCCACAGGATTATAACAAACAAATGGTTATTAACTGGCTATCCCCCAGGACTCAACACAGAGGGAACAGAGAGAAATGGCCATTTTCCAGTCCTCCTCTGAAACAGGTGTATTTTTATACTTCAAAAGCTGCTGCCTGAGGGTCTGGCTTGCAATCAGCCTGCATCTAAGTACTGACTGAGATCCTCTCCTTTAAGAAAATGACGGGTCTTGGCCCACCTTCAACTACTGGGAGCCACTGAAACAAAAAAGGCAGTTTAGACAATCAAAAGATTCGAGAGACAACCTAGAGCTCAGACTGGGCTAAATAATAGCGTTCAACTCTACACAAGATGATTCTATCAAGACTGCGAGAGGTGGCTGTTTTACCTAAGGCCAGAAACCAACCAAGAGAGTCAAGGAAAATGAAGAAACAGAGAAAATGTTCCAAACGAAAGAACAAGATAACACTCCAGAAACAGACCTTAATGAAATGGACATAAGTGATTTACCTAATAGAGAGTTCAAAATAATGGTCATAAATATGCTCACCAAGGTCAGGAGAACAATACGTGAATAAAGTGAGAATTACAACAAAGAAGTAGAAAATATAAGAAAGTATCAAACATAAGTCACACAGCTCAAGAATACAATAACTGAACTGAAAAATTCAAGAGAGGGATTCAACAGCAGACTAGATGATCAGCAAACTTGAAGAAAGGGCAGCTGAATTCATCCAATCAGAGTAGCAAAAGAAAAAACAGTGAAAAAGGGTGAAGATAGCTTAAGAAAATCATGGGATATCAGCCAACAGATCAATAGTTGCATTATAGGGATGACAGAAGAAGAGAGAGGGAAATGGGCAGAAAGTTTATTCAAAGAAATAATGTCTGGAAACTTCCCTAACCTGGGGAAGAAAACAGACATCCAGATCCAGGAAGCCCAGAAGATTCCAAATAAGAAGAACCCAAACAGACCCACACCAAGACACACAGATTCTGAAAAGTTAAAGACAAGGAGAGAATCTTAAGAGCAGCAGGATAAAAACAACTTGTTACACACAAGTGAACCCCCATAAGACCATCAGCAGATTTTTCAGCAGAAACTTTGAATGACAGATGGGAGTGGCATGACATATTCAAAGTACTGAAAGAAAAAACCTGCCAACCAAGATCTCAAAGAGGTACCTGCACTCCCATGTTCATAGCAGTATTATTCAAAATAGCCAAGATTCGGAAACAATCTAAGTACCCATCAATGGATGAATGGATAAAGAAGATATGGTGTGTGTGGGTATATATATGTATAAAATGGAATATTATTCAGCCACAGGAAAGAAGGAAATTCTACCATTAGCAACAATATGTATGGACCTGAAATAAACCAAAGAAATACAATATTACATGGTATCACTTACATGTGAAATCTAAAAAAATAATAATAATAAAATTAAAAGTGAAAATCAAACCCAGAAACAGAAAGTAAAAAAGTGGTTGTCAGGGGCTGGAGAGGGAGAGGGCAGTAAAAGGATATAAACTTTCAGCCGTAAAATGAATAAGTTCTGAGGATCTAATGTAAAACACAGTGACTATACTTGATAACACTGTCCCATATAATTAAGATTTGCTAAGAGTATAGAATTTCACCAAAAAAAAAATAAGTATGTGAGGAGATGGATGTATTAATGAACTCAATGGACAGAATCCTCTTACAATCTATATGCATATCAAAACACCATGATGTATGACACATAAAACTGTAAGGTAAGTGTACAATTATACATCAGTAAAACTGAAATTAGAAACACACACAGTAGAAATTTTAAAACTGAAAAATGGTGAAAGTTTTAAAAAGCTTCTAGAGTAAACAAAGCAATTTTAGAATATAACAAAGTTGAAGGATTTAGACTACCTTATTTCAAGACTTACTATAAAGCTATCATATAATCAAGACAGTTTGAAATTTTTGAAAATCTGTTCCATAGATCAATGCAACAGAATAGAGAGTCAAGAAACAGACGAATACATGTATGCTCAACCGAGTCGTGACAAAAGAATCAAGGCAGTTAAATGGAGAAAGGAAAGTCTTTTGAAAACAAATGATCCTGAATAAACTGGATATTCCAGTCGCGGGGGGTGGGGGGTGGGGCTGCGGGGAAGAACACAACTCACACAACACACAAAACTTAATTCAAAATGGATTAAAGACCAAAATCTAAAACTGTAAAACTTTTAAAAATAACATGGGGAAAATTATTGCTTTCTTGAAGCACACAATGGTTTCTTAGAATACTGGAAGTATGAAACTTAAAAAACAACTGATAAATTGGACTTGATCAAAATTAAGAAATTTTATTCTTCAAAAGAGACTACTGTTGAGTAGCACTGTCATACACACTTGGTTGGATTTTAAAGGCATTATGCTCAGGAAAAGAAACCTGTCTCAAAGGTTTCATACTGTATGATTCCATTTATATGACATTCTAGAATCTATAGTGATGGAAAACATCAGCAGTTGCCCAGACTTATGAGGGAGAGAAGGAGCAACTATAAAGTGATAGCATAAGGGAGTTTGGGGGGATGACTGAACTGATTTTTTTCTTGAATATGATGGTATTTTCATGAATCAATATACAAGATCCATATAACACAAGTCAAATTGGTTGTATGATAATTTTAACAATTAAAAATATACCCCCAGAGTGGTTGCCCAAATAAATAACCCCACTGCATTTCTATTAACAGTGTATGATATGAGAATGTCTCCTTTTCATGTTCTGGTTAATGTTCTGGTTAACACTGGAAAATAGAAAAATTTTATAATTTTCCAATGTGAAGTGAAAATGAAATCAATGTTTTGATTTGTATCTCTTTAACTTTAAAGTTTCTTCAGATGTTGAATGGGAACTTATTGTGCTGTGTTGTCTTATTTTGTTTAGAGGAAGGGTGTGTGTGTGTGTGTGTGTGTGTGTGTGCGCGTGTGTGTTGAAGCAGAGTGTGGGGAGTTCTCTTGTTAATTTCCTGTTTATATTCCTGGATCAATTTTCCTATCTATTTAAAATATTGCTTTGTATAACCTCCATATAAAACTTCAGAATAAAAAACGATTGAGTAATTTATTTGGCAGGACTATAGAAAAGGTTAATGAGAGTAATTGGAGCTGAGATTAGAAACATTCCGTTTTGTTTTTTTTTTCCCAAAGATCATAAATGGCCTTGAATGTCATGCTAAGGAGTTCAGATATTTAGAAATCAGAAGCCGAGTTGGTATTGACCTATATTCTAAAACTATGACATCAGAACTGCTGGCATGACTACTGAGCTAGATCTGGGCACTGAAATAAATTTCACAGATATTTATTAAGCCTAAGAAGTCTAAAAGGAACAATGCCTAGAGTAACATATGGGCTTACCATTATTTTAAAAGGATGTGGATAGGCAATCTAAGTGGAAAAATTGTAGTTCAATTGATGGCATACCCTTGATTAAATTTCTGTCCCTGACTATCAAGAAATGTTTCTCTATTTGGTATTGTCACTGGATCATAAATTCCAATAGGAAAGAGACTTACTGCTATTAATCCCACTACTAATGTGAATATCAGTTACACCCTTAACCACCTTAGAGCTCCCTTTGGTATTCTATCATCCTCTGTGCTTCATCCAAATGCTTATCTAGCATAGTGCCTGGAACTTTATCTGAAGTTTTTTTTGAGAAAAAAAAAAAAGAGTAATACCACCTCCCTCTTTCACCAGTAAGTATTTCAACCACTGCTTTTTATTGTCCTCCTCTAGATGAATTGGATTGTTTTAAACTATTCTTTTTTAAAAACAAGGTGGGGTTTTAGTATCCCCAAGAGCTGTTGAATTGGCCTATTTATTGGTCTAGCTTAGTCATTCTTTCTTAGTTCATTCTGACTTTTGTATGAACAGGAGTGGACCAGAAGAAGATGGTAGGAGGAACGCTGCAATTACCCCTACCCACCTCGGAATGAACACTGTATTGCCAACTCTGACTGTTAAAGTGGGCAGGACATTAATCAAAATCAAATTCTAAATCAAAATCAAATTATTTAATTGCTGACAACCAATACAGTCATATTTAACCACAGAACTAACAAAATAAAATAATCTATATTTTTTCAACTAAAAGAATAAAAAACTTTCTTCTTTAAAATTCTATATAATTGTAAGCTTAAATACACATTTTCCCTGCACACCATGTAAATTAGAATAATGGAATGCTTGGGGAATACTTTCAACCTAAGTATTTACTCAGGGAAGTGAGTTACTTGTTGTTTGTATAACCAACTTGTTTAGGCATAATGTTTATTTCTAAGTAGTAAAGTAATGATATAAAAGTCTTTGGAGCTGAATTCTGCAACTGTCTATAATGTTTCCCATTTTAGAGTATATTACTTTTTCCGTCCTGTAAACATTTTTAATGAAGAATTTAAATGCCTGCAACCATATGTCTCTTTGCCAAGCAACAACTACTCAGAGGAAACTAAGTTCCCAGTGATCAGTTAGCTTATGTACTAAGTAAAATAATATCTTAAGGAAGACACATGCTAGAGCACTTGAAATATAATGTAGCCTTTACCATATTTCATGTAAATATAAACCCTATACTATTTCCACAATTATGTTATTAAAAAAAGAATAACTGCATATTTTTATTAGAAAATTGACTTCAGAAATTAGACCCATGCCAGGCACTAAACTCATGGGATGACTCAGAGGATACCACATAAAGCATTAAAACTTGAAGAGAAGGCTTTAATAGACCACCTCATCCAAGTTTCTGTTACTACAGAGAGACTCCTAATAGCCCACCACTCTGCCAAGGGTATGTTTTTTTCCCTCTAGTGAGAGTTACACACAGATGTTGCATGGAGAGGTCTCTTTGCTTCCCTCATAGTTTCTATCATGAAGGAGGACTGCTACTGAAACTTATCACAGACATTTTCTGTTATAAAAATCTTGGCAGTTTTCACTCTAATTTGGACATTCTTACTTTACAGATGGTCCAAATATCAATAGCAAGTGGCAGAAAATCTTCTATCGGGGTCAAGAGTATTTGACTAGCATGTTGCTTTGTGTTGACAATTTTCAGTTTACTAGTTATGATTCCTTTCCAAAAGCCACTGACCTTGTTTACACATTAGTCTTTTTCTAAGTGGCATAGATAGAACTTGATGGTATATACTAAAGTTAAATTTTATCTTATTTAAGAGTCTATATTTGTATCTCAGATGTGTCTAATAAAGGCTCAAAAATCTGCTTCTTTCCTGATCTGTTGGATGCAATAACTCATAATATTCATCTCTTATCAGACTTTTAATTCTTCAGTCCTTGAAATTATATTTGTAGTGTTCTAGTGGAAAAATGGCGTACCTTTGATTTGGTAATGTTTCTCAAATATTATGTTTATATTATTATTGAAATTTATTGTTTGTGTAATATTATTGATCTGCCGTGAACTTGTCTCTATAGTCCTTTAGTTACTGTGTCATTATAGAATTGACTAGTGTCCTGATTTTCAAGTCAGAATCCTGTTGAAATACAATGGCTATGAATATAACCAGTAATCTCTTTTTAAACATAATAATATTGAATTGCCTCCACCAACTTCTGAACTCAAATTTTTCTTTGACACTTTACACCTGAATGTAAATTGGCATTGAAGAGCATAAATCCTTTTAAACTGAGATTGGTAATAATCTGACTGCTGAGTATCTGAAAGATTGATTAAAAAGAAGCTTGTCAACAGAACAAGATCAGTAGAGTTTTCTGGTAATTCAAATAGACCATTAGGCTATTTGGAGAAATCAATACTGTAACACGTCAATAGAGGGTTTTTTTAAAAACTCACCATTAATGTATAAATGGTAAATTAAATACTAGTGACTATATAACAAAAAATACACAATAAATAAGAGAAATTTTCAGAAGTAGACATGGGTAATTCTTTTGGGGTAATATCATTATCATCAACTGTTTTTCAAAATAAATGTTATAATTTACATAATGTACTGTAATAATAATAGAATGATGACACCTTTTTTGTTTCCTAGTAGCATCACTACATTCCTGTTTATTTTCAACTTTGACCAATGGTAAATTTTATTGTATTAGCTAAGTATATACTAATTAATAATCAGCCAACAAGAATTTTATTACACACATTGTTTTCATTCAGATTGAAAAAGTGAGGGATAGGGCTTCCCTGGTGGCGCAGTGGTTGAGAGTCCACCTGCCGATGCAGGGGACACGGGTTCATGCCCTGGTCCGGGAAGATCCCACATGCCGCAGAGCGGCTGGGCCCATAAGCCATGGCCGCTGAGCCAGCATGTCCGGAGCCTGTGCTCCGCAACGAGAGAGGCCACGACAGTGAGAAGCCCACATAACGCAAAAAAAAAAAAAAAAAAAAAAAGTGAGGGATAAAAAACTAAGTTTTAGAAGTACTCACAATGTATAAGATAGTAAAAACAAAACAGAAATATTCATACATCAAGTAAAAAACTGTGTAAAACACTATGCAGCTAGCACTGAATTGTGTGATTCAGACTATAGCAATGTTGGATCAGTGAGTGAGAAATATGGGGGAGTGGGAGACAGCACTATGGGCTTGATGGAGAAGGAAAGAATTAAGTTGAGACTTGAAAATGGGAAGATTTTGAAGCAATGGGACTAACGCAAGAGTGATAGAAATAGGTAAGAAGGATACTGGGCAGAGGGATTGTAAATAAACATGATTTATGAGGAAAAAAACAGTCAAATATTAAATTATTACTAAAGATGATACACCAGGTAGATGGGTGTTGGATAAATATACAAATTATATATATATAATTATATATACACACGAATTATATATAATCTCTCTCTCTATATATATATATATATATAGAGAGAGAGAGAGAGAGAGAGAGAGAGAGAGAGAGAGCGCGCGCGCGAGAGAGAGAGAGAGAGAGAAATACACAGGAATCCTAATAAAATTCACAGTTACTGTACTCAATGGCCATTTTAACTCCATGAATTAAAACTATTGTTGAAAGATAATGTGAAAGTCTATTAAGGCAAAAATTAATTTCATGGTTTCAGTCTTCTTATTCTAAATAGTGATTCCATTGAGATCCACTGGTGTAATTTAAACTCCTTTAGTCAAGCCCATGAGAGTTTAGAATAAAAAAGAATACTGATCTATTAGTTTCAGTGCCTATAGCTAAGATTAGAGATATGGGGGACTTCCCTGGCAGTCCAGTGGTTGGGACGTCGCCTTCCAATGCAGCGGGTGCGGGTTTGATCCCTGGTCGGGGAGCTAAGATCCCACATGCCTCATGGCCAGAAAACCAAAACATAAAACAGAAGCAATATTGTGAAAATTTCAATAAAGACTTTAAAAAAATGGCTAAAAAAAAAGATTAGCGATATGAATACTATCAGTTTAATCATGATATATGGTATTTTCCTATGCTATCCTTTCTTTATTAAAGAACGTGGAATTGCCTAGGTGGACATTATATGGATTCAATTCAACAAATAGTTATTGAGTGTACTAAGTACATTGATTGGGGTTCTTAGTAAGTGCCAATATGATAAAAAAAAAATGCAAAGGAAGCACTGAGATATTTCTCCTCCCTAAGGTCCAAGATTGCAGATATATGATATTCAGTAGGTGAGAAGGACGTGGAAATTGAGTTGTAAATGAATGTAGGACTCAAATAATCAGCGAGCGAATTCCAGGCAACAGGAAACGCAGGAGTGGAGTAACAAGGTGGAAATGAGTAGACGATATTAGAGGAAAAATGAGAGGCAGTGCTCAAGGGTGTGAAGGTTTCTGTGGTTGAGATACCTAGAGATGGCTAGAGATCACATAGCCTAAACAAAATGGAAGCAGATTTGGGAAGTTTTGGAAAACAAATCAACTGAGAAGAAATAACATATAATGTGAAAAGTAGACTTTGATTCAAGATTTGAACTCTGGTATTGGTAGTATTGGCATTGATATTAAAGGGGGATAAAAGGTAAGTAAAATGTATTTCTCTCCTTTAATAGCTTAACCTAGGAGTAATGAATACATCTGAGAAGATACAATTAAACCTAAGAGAGTTTATTATCAATAAAAATGTGCTACAAAGAGTATGCTAGGCATTCTAAGTCTTCTGGATATGAAAAAATATATTTTTAATAAAAATGGAAAGTTTGAAAGGTAATTCTGAAATCTCTGATCTCAAGTATCCAGTTTTCTAAAGGTAATCTTTTCCCCCAATATCCAAATCAGCTATAATTTAAATTGAACCCTGTTCAGTAAGAAGACTGTTTTCTCCCCAAAGCCATCCTCATCAGATGTCATGCTCCAGATGAATGCTCTGGGAAACCCCCAGCCCCAATCACCTCTGGCCATTCCATAATTTCTTCTCAATGAAGCTACTCCTCTCTTTAGTTCTCCTTGGTCCCAATGCCTACACATCAATCACTTGCTTTAGTCTCCCAAGCACATGTAGATTGACAGTAAGATATAGGGATGAAAAGGAAATTTTAAAACTAAATATGAGATATCATTGCCACAAAATTCATGGCCCCAAGGGTCTCCTTACTATGCTCTTACACAGAAAATTCAATAAAAACCATCACTCTTCTGAATTCCAACCTCCAGCCTAGTCTTTGGGCCTGCATTTTCCATAGACCAACTTGACTGTACCTATTTATGTGCTTTTTCTCAAGGCCCAGCATCCCAGCCAGTCTCTAAGCCTTACCAAAGAATGCAAAAATAAGTTAATATTGTAATACCCGCCAACTATGAAAATAAGTAATATTTTAGATAACTGAATAAATTGTTTAACACTCCAAACTAAAGTATCTTCTTTTGGAATCACTGATTTCAGATTTCCAAAGCCATGAGTAGGAAGACTGGTATGACTAAAAATCTCAACAAAGACTCTTCCTTTAGCTTTCACTCTAATTAAGATATTGCTGTAGTTTTAGATATATAATTCTTCTTATTTCAAAAATAGAAATGGTAAGAGTCACGCTATAAGCAATTCATTATTTAAGACTTCACCTGGGCTCTCAGCATTCTTTATCTGTTATTTTATTGGCTTTTAGGTTAGCTCTATTTTCTTTTTTCCCTCAGTTTCTCAAAGTTGCTTTTGCCTCTCTCACATATTCATGTATGCATCCATTCTAACTCTCTCACAACCTTAATTCCACCCTGCCTCATAACCTTTCCACATTCTTCTAACAATGATTCTCTCTCTAACTCTCTCTTGCCTTTTATATCATTGGCTACTAGACTATCTCCTTCCTTTCATTCAGTCTATCAACTTTATCAAGTTTCTCCAATCTTAATATTTATTCTCAGACCCTGTATTCCCTCTTGTTCCTATCTAGACTCTCCTTTTCTTCATGTCAAATTTTTTGAATGTTTGGTTTCTCTTTGTTTTATAATGTAATTTCACCCTCCCTCTTGAACGATTGTTCACTTTGGTATAGAATTATAGCTTGGCATTTATCACAATGCTTTGAATTTATTATTACATTCTAATTTCTGTTATTATAGAGAAGAATACTATCAGCCTAATTTTCTAGCTATTGTAGGTAATATCACTTTTGTCTCCAAATACTTATAAGACATTTTCTTTTCCATCATTCTACATTTTTATGATGATTTATTTAGGTAAGAATTTGATTTTATTTATCATGTTTGGGATTTATTGGGTTTCTTGAACTTGAGGATTCTTGTGTTCAACAATTCTGGCCAATTCTTAGCCATTATTCTTTCAAATGGTGTTACACTCACTTCACTCTGGTCTCATCTTTTAGAATTCCGAGTAGACATATATTGGGCCTTCTCTTTATCTCTATTTGCTGCATTTTGAGCAATTTCCTAAGATCCATCTTCTAGTTCTCTTACATCTACTTTAACTGTATCTAATCAACTGTTTAATCTACTGAATAGTTTTTAAGTTAATGATTTTATTTTCCATTTCTAGAAGATTTATGTTTATTCTTACTTCTCTTTTTGATAGTATCATGTTTTTTTCCTTATGTTTTAGTTATTAGTAACATACTTATTTTATAGTCTCAATTCAATAGTTTTAATGGTTTACTCCTATTGTTTGTCATATCTTCTGACTCCATTCCTGATGGATTGCTTCCACATGTATTTTGTCATTTTGGATTTTGAGCATATGTTAGATGAAACTTCATTGTTCGTATTCTACAACTTTTGGGTCGAACATATCATTCAGAAGGATCTTATGTTTGATTTTGTTCCATATCAAGAGGTTTTACCAGGCTGTGACTACCTTTTTATATTAATAGCAAGGCTTGGGGCTCTTCACTCATGTGGGTAGTACAAATTAGAACTCCAAACAGGTACGAAGACAAGTCTGTTGTTATAAAGTCTTATGGAAGAATGTTTTTCCATAAATGTCCAGATAAATGCAAAACATCTCCCTGTGCTAGTGGGTAGACTTTTTTTTTTTTAAGTAGGTCCTTTTACTGAGTGTTAGTCCTTAAAGAGTTCAGCTTTCTATGAGTGTTTTCACCTTTCGGATACCACCTTTGTTGGGCCCACAGCCTTATCACTTGTCCCTATAGGAGCATTAATTGCCAAGTGCCTTGGTTAATAGATTAACAAACCTCATAGAAGCTGCTGTACCATTTCACCACTCCAATTTTCAGTTACCTTCTTGGTTTAGGACCTGGGGGCTGGGGGGGATTACCTTTACATTTTTAAGAATCCAATTATACATTTAAAATAATAACTACTGTTTTTTATCTAACCTTCCCAAATGGTTTATGAACATGAGTTTCCAATTTATCTAACCTGCCATATTACTGGAAACGGACATCTAGTCTATGTTTTCTCAACTTCCTTTTATCTAGTAATACACGATACAATCAGACTTTTCCTACTTTACATGGTAACATACTGCTCTTATCCAATTGCCAAATCTAATGAACAGTTGTTTATGCTTGACTTTTAAACAATTCCTCATTTTAAAAACTGTCTTTTTAATTATATTTCACTACTCTCTCTTTGTTGTTCCACAAGATTCTGTCTTGGCTTTCCTCCTGCCTTTGTCTTCCACTAGTGTATTAACTCCAACTTAGGTATCAATGCCCTCCATTCCCATGAGCTTCAGAGTCATATTTCCATCTGCCTACAATGTATTTCCAAACTGCATGTCCCACAAAAACCTTGACTTCAATATATTCAAAACTAAATTACCTCCTCTTCTCTTCACCTCTTCTCCAACTTGGTTGGTGGCACCACCAGCCACTTAGTCTCACACACAAAAAAGATTATGGCATTCATTCTAGACTATGACCTGTCTCTCACTGGTCATATCTAGTCTAACACAAAACCCTACTCATTTGGCTTTCTATTCAATCAATACTCCATAGATTGTTACCATAGGCTCTTTAACCAGACTCTCTCCATTATTCTTAATCCCTTCATCCATCCTTCATGCTATTATCAGTGTTTTTTTCTAAAACATAAATAAAATCTCAATATTTCCTTATTTATAGTCTATCAGAGGCTTCCTATTGTCCACAAAACAAAGTCCAAACGCCTTCAGATATTCTGTAAGATTCATCAAGATTTGGTCCCTGCTTAATTCCCCTTTTCATCTCCTGCTGTTTCCTCTTCCATCACCTCAGACATAATGCTCTGGTAACTACCTCCAGTTAGGGAGTGTGAGAGAGACTGACAACTAAACTAGCCATGCCCATCTAAAAGGAGCCAGGCTACTAGGCTCCAGCAAACCATTGCTATGAAGAAATATGAATCCAGTATTGCCAAATTTTCTGATTTTCTGAAATAAGCCCCAAATCCAGATTATTGTGTGCAATTTTCCAATTTTTAAACATTGCTAACTTAAAAAATTATAAAATACTCTGCAAACCAAACTATACATCCATTATGGATCAGACTATGGACTGAAAGCTTATGAGTTCTGAACTAACACTTGTTCTAATATAAGAGCAAATTCTAATGTCTAATAAAGTATCTGACACACAGTGGGCCTCAATAAAGGATTTTTGCATATGTATAGAATAGGACACAATGTTATTAATATATCAGTTTAAAAGGTAGTTGAAAAAATCATTTGAAATATTTGGGAACTTTAAAAGTAATAAAGGTGTTGTGTTAATTCACTGTTTTCATTCAGAGCACATTTAAAATGATTCCTAAATTCTCTTCCTTTTCCCCCCCTCCCCAACAGATGTATTTCATACAATTAGCAAAATATTGAGGTTGACATGTTACATTTTCCCCCTTTACTTAGCCTCCTTTGCCTCCACTTCCCAATTCCACAGCTTGAATCTACAGAAAATGAAATCAATAAAATCCCTTTCATTATAACTGACCTCCTATAAATTACTTGTGACTCCACAAATATGAACACATGGCAAACTTCAAGGTTGCTAAATAGGCATACAAAATATTTACATAAATGGTCTTGTGATTTGGTTGTAAATTACCTGAAGTACTCAAATGAAAGGTGCTATATAAATGTGAAATAATAATGATGATGGAATATCCATTATTAACCATATAAAAAGAAAATGAAATATTTTGTGTATACTTACCATGTAAGCAAATTCTTTTACTAGAAACAATTAAACAGCAAATAAAATATGCTTATGTGCTGGAAATGGACAGCTGGATTTATGCCACTTTTGCAATATCTTCATCTCAAGCCATATGGTTCTTGCTCATTAATGCAATTTTTAAAGAAAATCTCACTTGAGAGTAAGTCTGAACTATGATAAACAAAAACTTATATCATTTTCCCTCTTTTGCATCTTAAGTGTTTTTATTTAATTTACATCAGCAGTGGGTTTATCCCAAGCAATACCTCCAGAAAAAATCTGACATGTACACATCCTCTTTAACTTAGCAGATCTTGTGATTAGGTTTCTCTTTACTAACAAAAGGTGATTTAGAACAATGAGGCTAATCCTAGTTGATGAAGGCAGCAATAGCACAAGAGTATTTTTAGACATTCTAGGGATGATATTTAATTTAGTTCAGGTATCTGTACTGTTTCAGTCCATACAGTGATTAAGTTCAAAGTCCAGCTATCCAAAAATATTCCTTGAATTTAAGGTTTACAGTTTTTTGTTTTTAATTCTGAGACAATAAATTTTAAAATAAAACTACTCTGTAGGGTTTGTTTAAAAAAATAACCAGCTCTTCTCTGAAAAGGAATTTAGTCAGAGGAGAATGGTCTTAGAAGCCTTTCAGAAGTCATGTATAAGGAGAGGACCATCTCTGTGAAAACTGCTATGCAAAATTCAACACAGATAGAGCATTTTCTCACTTCCAACAGCTTTATATTTGAAGAAACATGTATCTTTCTTCCCAATGTACTGTAACAAGTGCATTTTAATAGATGGTAACTGAATGGTAATGATAAAACTGATAAACATTTTTACATGTTTCAGCTTAACTGTACTGAATATTACAGAAGATAGACATAAATGTTTAAGCTCATCCTAAAATCTGTGGGTTGCTTAATTCTGAATTCTAGACAGATGTCAACAACATGTACAGATTTTAAGGGCCAGAGATTACCATTCTCCTTACTCACCAAATATCCATGAAACTGTCAAAAAGAAAATACCTTAATGATATAGGAAAGAAATCTAGTATATTCTGGAAGGCACTTTAACATTATTTAAGAAAGGATGTAACAATATTCAGTCTATGGGGGGTCTTGGGAAGGAATATTGAGCCAAAAGCCACAGAAGTGGGAATCAGTCAGAATCAGCCTCAGTTTCCTGATTCATGGTCACAGCACTTAATACAAAGTTCAACTTTGGGTGGGGCTGCTTTCTAAAAAATCCACTCCATGAATGAAAGAGTAAAATTGCTAAGTGTATAATCCTTCACTTCAATTCCTGGGAAACATTACAAGTTAAGAGTAAATCATCTTTCATCCCCGTCAGGCTGTAACATCACATCAACTGAAGCTGCAGTAATAGGAGGAGGTAAATTAAAGCAATATCTCAAGGTGTTCTTCCCAACCCCCAAAATACAGAAGTAATTTCCCTGAATAATCTTCCTCAGATTGAACAATCAATGTAGGTTTAGAACCCACCCACTGGCCTCAGTTTTCCTAACTATGGATTGGTCTTTCACCAAAATGGCTGCCAGCAACTTACCACTGGTCGTGGACTCAAGTGACTGAAAAAGCACTTCAGAGCCAGCTTCCCATGAGACCATTCTCTAAGAACTAGTGAAATGTTTACAAGAAAAAATAATAACAACTAGTGGGGAGAGGGGTACTAGCAATCCTTTCAATAGTTTGACTCCCTTGAGAAAATTCTATATTTAAAAAATTTTCCTTCAGCACTTTTGTTATAATGTTTTGCTTTTTTAGAAGTACAAGCCATATTTATATTTGCTTTATTTTTTCCCTCTTCATTTATTTACATGGGGTCTTTAAAATGTGTCACAATTAGTGTAAAGCACTGAGCAAGTACCATAGCCTATGTGCCAGCCTTTCTCAAACTGTAGAGTGTGAACAGATCCTGAGGCCTCTGTGAAGTTTTCTAGAATAAATTTTAGTTTGGGGCGGGAAAAGCTGTGGCATATTGAGTCAACACAGCATACACAGTAGGATAAAGATGCTGGACTGTGATGCAATCAGTACTCTATTCACATTTGAAACAGAAATGTCATGTCAGCAAAGCAGTATCATTTAGCTTATTATATTTTTGTTTAAATTTTATTATGTTTATAGTTTTTCATATCTTGAACCACTACATTTACTTGGATTTTATGTTTGTATAAGAGCTATCAGCATTTGGGATTTTATCTATTTTATGTTTGAACATGTTTAATTACCATTATGTTAAAACCAAGTTAAGTCAATATAGAGTTCTATACGTATTTGGAGGGGAGCTTCGAAAGCAGTACAAATAATAAGAAGCTTTTAGATTCAGCCATATCAAATAATAGAATTACCTTTTTATGACTGTAAAAATCAACTCAGACCCCCAAGGGACTAAATCAAAGTGATGCATTAATCATAGATCTCGTTCTGTGAAAAACGCCACTGGTAATTTGATAGGGATTACACTGAATCTGCAGATCGCTTTGGGTAGTACAGTCATTTTCACAATACTGATTCTTCCAGTCCAAGAACATAATATATCTCTCCATCTGTTTGTGTCATCTTTGATTTCTTTTATCAGTATCTTATAGCTTTCTGTGTAGAGGTTTTTTACCTCCTAAGGTAGGTTTATTCCTGGGTATTTTTACTTGTTTGGCGGAAGACCTAAATAGACATTTCTCCAAAGAAGACATACAGATGGCCAACAAACACATGAAAAGATGCTCAACATCACTAATTATTAGAGAAATGCAAATCAAGACTACAATGAGGTATCATCTCATACCAGTCAGAATGGCCATCGTCAAAAAATCTATAAACAATAAGTGCTGGAGATGGCGTGGAGAAAAGGGAACCCTCCTGCACTGTTGGTGGGAATGTAAATTGATACAGCCACTATGGAGAACAGTATGGAGGTTCCTTAAAAAACTGAAAATAGAACTACCATATGACCCAGCAATCCCACTTCTGGGCATATACCTGGAGAAAACCATAATTCAAAAAGACACATGTACCTCAATGTTCATTGCAGCACTATTTACAATAGCCAGGACATGGAAGCAACCCAAATGTCCATCAACAGAGGAATGGATAAAGAAGATGTGGTACATATATACAGTGGAATACTACTCAGCTGTAAAAAGGAATGAAATTGGATCATTTGTAGAAATGTGGATGGACATAAAGACTGTCATACAGAGTGAAGTCAGAAAGAAAAAAACAAATATCGTATATTAACGCATATATGTGGAATCTAGAAAAATGGTATAGATGATCTTATTTGCAAAGCAGAAATAGAGACACAGATGTAGAGAACAAACTTATGGACACCAAGGTGGAGGGGGGATGAATTGGGAGATTGGAATTGATACTTATACTATCTATAAAATAGATAACTAATGAGAACATACTGTATAGCTCAGGGAACTCTACCCAATGCTCTGTGGTGACCTAAATGGGAAGGAAAACCATAAAAAGGGGATATATGCGTTCATATAGCTGATCCACTTTGCTGTACAGTAGAAACTAAGACAAAATTATAAAGCAGCTATACTCCAATAAAAATTAATTTAAAAAATTACAGATAATTAAGAAAAATATCAGAAAATGTGTAAAGATTTCCCACTATTACTTACTTCTAATCTAGTGGGATTCATGAAGTGAAGTCTCAGGAAGAATTATTGTGTTTACTCTGTAGATAATAAACCAGCCTAAGAGTTTTGCCTTCTCAGATACTGGTCAGACAAATGAGGCAAGTACTTCACTTTCCTTCAGTGCATCAGCTGGAATTGTGATTTTATTTAACACAGCTTTCAGTCTCACACATCTACCCAAATCCAGGAATTGTGTTTAGTCTCCCAGAAAACAGCACAAAATATTCTATTCCTACCAGCCATAGAATTGACCACTTTGTTTACTTCTAAACATTTTCTTCTCTACACCTATTTACTTGATATTAGGTGCTTTTCTTCCTATAGACAGAAATGGGCCCTGCTATCTTCCAGATCAGTAGGCAAGTCATATTCTCCATCACTCTACAGTGTGTTAAACAACACTTGTTAGATAAAATACATTCTCTTGGGCCAATGTTTTCCTAAGAACAAGAAGAGAGAAAAGACTTACCTTTGCTTCCTCATCTTCCCTCTTAACTATCTCACTTAGGCTTGCAGATGGGAACTTGCTGCCTAGTTCATAGATTCAATGTAATCCAGAAAAGCCTCCATTAGATGATGAACACTGTTCTGATCTGAGGAGTACTGCCCAATAACTTACCAAATCCACAAGAGATTTTTGGGCATCGCTGTATTCTTAGCTGCAAAAGATGTCTAGGAAGATCTGAGGATTTAGACTCAAATTTCTAGCTGGCAAGTAAATATGTCATAAGAATTGGCTATGTAACATCATAAGATATGTAGATGCAAGTTATGAAACTGACCATTTTGGTTACTCTACTGGTAAAATGTCATTATTGTGGGCATGGTGGAGAAGGAAGACTGGGAGCCCATAGGTTCATTTAATTTGCCTGAAAATTTTTTTTTTAATTTATATTTGAAAATCTTACACAGGGCACTCAAAGCTTACTACTTCCTATTGTCTAACAGCAGGCTAGCTTCACCCATTTATGTTACCTACCCAATACTTGAGGGTATGACTTTGCTTTGTAATCCCTGGATAGCCTTTAAAAATTCTCTCTGTTACAGTTTATGGATCCTGCCAATATCTGAAATACTTTTTATGCCTAACAATCCTCTTTATTATTTCAGATTGGTATAATATTCAATGTGCAATAAACCCTTAGGGGATTTTATGGGAAAGGTCAGCTGTAAGAGCTGATTATTGCTCATTATTATTAAGACTCCTTTGTTGCATACAATCCCTTCATCCAGTTGGGGAATACCCCTCAAGGGATGAGTTTATCTCTGTGTACTTTTGCAATACAAGCAGTATCCATATACAGTCTTTGCCTTTTTTTAATTCCTTCCTAGTCAAAGAAAGCCTGTTTTTCTGGTTAATGCTTTTAAATTATTATTTTAAAATCTATCCCTTGTGAGATGTGTCAGATTTATCTTTACCTGTTAACTCTGAACTTACAGTGACTCTGCCTCCAACAGACACTTAACCTCCTGACTTGCATTTTTCCTAAATGTGGCTCTCACTACTGGGCACCAATTCCTGGTCTAAAAGACAAAATTAACAATTTAAAAATCATATAATCATGACCAATCTTTTTAAAAAATTATCCTTAAAATTACTATATTCTATTATGAATTACCCCTTTATCACTTACTAAGAGTTATATCTGTCATCTTTTAAGGTATATGGATTTTTTTTCTTCTCACAGAATATTTTATTCTGTTGAACCTGTGATAACATGATTATGAAAAGCACTGACTTTGAACACCTGAATGATGAATCAGCAAAGGGAGACTGAAGAAGAAAAAAGCATACTGCAAATTCTAAACTACGAGCTGCCTCTATCCTGTTAGATGCAAGCTGGAGGCATCCTTCACATGAGAAACTACAGTCTTGCGAGCTGATCAATGAACCCTATCCCTTTAGAATAGCAGTATTTTCAGCTGTGAAAGTAGCTGACATGATACGTAAGATCTAGAAGAAGCCTCTGAGGAAAAGAAGCCAGAGCCATGAATGAGGAGAACTGATTTCCATGATAGAAAAATCAGCCTTAAAACTGGCCAGGAAAAAAAAAAAAAACAGAACTGGCCAGGTTTCCCCCCTTCTACTTGGTATGCAGAAACCTGGAAAAAGTGATGTTACTCCCTAACAAGGCTAAGGTAGGAACCACAAAATCCTAACTTTAGTTGACCAATCAAAGAGTTGACAGCAGGGCCAATAAGTTGGCTGAATTCCAAAGAGGGACAAACTTCTCCAAAGAGAACATATAGCCTGCTTAACAATAAACCATGAAAGCTACACTTAAAGTGAGATTAAAGGAAATCACATACAATTTTCACAAATTGTTGTACAGTATGGACTAATGTGTCTACCTAGAACTGTGGACTCCAAACATTGTTGGTTTCCTGTTTTACTCACTAGCAGATTTGTGGGTTTGTTTGTTTGTTGTGGGTTTTTTGTTTCTTTTCTTCCATGAACCTCCTCTGGGTGCTCCTAAGAAAGAATGAAGCAGAGTAGTTCAGGGAGAGAACCCATGGGCATAAAAGACCTGGAAGTGATTTAGCAGATGCCTGGCCCCTTCTCTCACTTGAAGCAAAGCCTTGACGCCACTATGGAAGGGAGAGTAAAATCCATGATCTTTAAGGAACAGAAAAGATCCTATTGTGTTTGAGGCTGAAGAAGAAAAAAAATCTCTCTCTGTGCTTGGGGGAGGAAAAGAAAAGCATCCAGTCCCAAGGTTCCTATTCCAGTATCAAGTAGCGGTGATCCGTTAACACTTAGGAAAGGTGAAGAAACTTTTGCGCAAGATTAACCACAGAAATAGGGCAGACTTTGACTGCCATGGGAAGGAGAGGTAGGAATACCAAGAAAGTCCAAACCCAAGGCCTGGTGCACAGGGCCAAACTAGGACCAGAACAACAGAAACCCACTGCCATGCCCCCAGTGAGTGACAGATAGCAGTCTATACTGGGTGAGGAGCCACAGCATGGATAAAAACCCCATGCAAGTGTGCAAGAATGGTGCCCCCTGAGAATGGAGTGCAAACCCTCAGAATGTTCTTCAGCATCACAGCCCTCACTCTAAGCACAAGGAATGGTAGCCCACCACTGGAGGAATTCAAAGCCCATGAGGTGTTGAAAAGCAAAACCTAAGGGCTGTGAACTGAATGTTTCTTTCCTCCTAAAACTCATATGCTGAAATCCTAATCCCCAATGTGATGATATGTGGAGGCTGTGCCTTTGGGAGGTTATTAGGCCATGAGGGCAGAGTCCACCTGAATGGGATGGGTGCCTTTATAAAAGAGACCCCAGAGAGATCTTTTGCCCCTTCTGCCATGTGAAGACACAGTGAAAAAACACCTACTATGAACAAGTAAGTGGACTCTCACCAGACACCAAATCTGCTAGCACTTTGATCTTGGAGTTCCCAGCCTCCATAACTGTAATAAATAAATTTCTGTCATTTATAAGCTCCCCAGTTCCGTGGCATTTCTGTTATAGCAGCCTGAATAGACAAAGACACCAAGTTTAGCACAACTCCTAACTAGACTGACTCAATGCCCCACATCAATGACCTGACACAAGAAGAGCCTCTTTCTGGGTATAAATAATACTTACCTCAATTTCAACTATTTTATACTTGATGTTTTACATTCAAATAATATAAGAAATATCAATAAGGAAGAAAACAAATTACTGTCAAGAGATAATAAAATTCATATATAGGAACCAATTCTCAGAGATGACCCAGATATTTGAACCATCACATTGGGACTGTAACATAACTGATTAATATGTTAAAAGCTCAAGTGCAAAGGGTGGACATCATGCATAAGCAGATGAAAATGTTTAGAAAAGAGATGGGAACTATCAGCAAGAATCGAGCAGAAATGGTAGAAATGAAAAACGTATCAGAGCATTACTCTGATAGGCTCAAAGACCTGACATGACTTAAGAAAGAAAGAATCATTGAACCTGACGAGAGATCAATATAAATTATCCTCTTTAATAAAAAAGGAGGGAAAAGAGTGAAAAATAAATAACAGAGGATCAAACAGTTGGACAATATCAAGTGGACTAAAAAATATATATATATTAGATATATAAAATATATATAAATGGAGTCATACAGGAGATGAGAGAGAACAAGACAGAGAAGAGAGAAAGGCCAAGATTTTTTTGTTTTTAATTTTTAAATACATCCAACTACAAATCCAGGAAACTAGAGAACTGCAAGAAGGACAAAATTAAAAACAAAACAAAAATAAAACAACAGACACATCATGCATGATAGTCAAATTGAACTGCAGTGAACCATTAAGAGAAAATCTTGAAGGCAACCAAGAAAAAAAGGACTTATTACATATTATAAACAACAACAAAAAAAGAATTAGAGCAGACTTCTTGTCAGCAACCATGCAAAGCATAAAACAATGGAGTGACAACTTTAAATTGCTGAAGGAAAAAACCCTGTCAACCTAAAATCCTAAACTCAGTGAAAATACCTTTCCAAAAATCAAAGCAAAAATAAGTGTTTCAAAAAAAACAAAATTTTAGAAATATCTCACTGCCAAGAGACTTACACTAAAAGAAACATTAAAGGATGTTCTTCAGGCAGAAAGAGAACAACATGAGATCAAAATTTGGATCTACACAATGAAATGAAGATCTCTGAAAATGGAACAACAAAGGTGAATGAATTTTTTCCTTATTTTAATTGCTACAAAATAATTAACTCTATAAAGTAATATTATTAATATTCTCTTGTGGGGATTATAAAATATGTAAAACTAAAATGTATAACAATAATAGCAAAAAGGATCAAAGAGAAGGTTTGGAACTATATTGTCATGAGCTTCTTATACTGCATGTGAAATGGTGTAATAATACCCGATATAGACAGTGATAAGTAAAGACGAATATTGTAAACTATATGGCAACTACCCCCTTCCCAATTTCTTAAACGGTAGACCTGGTTTAAGTTATCTGAAGTGGACAGACATTTCAGTTGTAGACAGCCAACAAGAAGCTTGAAGCAAGAGATACTGCCAAGAGCTCAGTAGCTGGAATTTTAGCCCTAAAGGTCTAGAGTTTAATGAACTAAAGATAAACCATAGTGAAAAGCCAGGACTTGGGAGTTTATATAGAGCCAGACTAGGATTTTCAGCTAATGCTGAGAAATCTCTACCGTCAACAGGTAGGAGAGTTGCTCTCGAGGCATGTACAAGGAGACAACTACCATCAGGAAATCTGGTATTCAGTAGAGTAGAACTGCCACAAGAACTAGAAGCTACTACTCATGCTTTATTTTTTGATACCTCGTGTCTAGCAAAGTATAATAAGTCTACAGTAGTGAACAAGATAAGACAATTTCCTGCCTTCATGGAGCTTACCCTATGAATAAAATAAGGGAGATGGACAGTGAACATGTAAGCACAGGCATAAATATAATATGATGAAGTCAAAGAAATGGAAATATGAGAGAGAGAGTGCCTGGTTGCTGGGCAACACGAGCTGGTACCATCAGAGAAGGCTTTGAGAAGATGTGATTTTTGAGCTGACCCGTATGATCAGAAGGAGACAGTAGTACACTCTAAGCAGAAGTATTAAATGAAACTCCCTGATGTGAGAAAGTCCTGGCTGGTTGGAGCACAGATGACTGCCATGTGGCTATAGATACAGGCAGAGGCCAGATTCTTAGGGCCTTGTGAACCATGCTACCTGTTCAAATAGTACTTTAAATGGGACAGGAAAAGCTGAGTGTTTTAAGCAAAGACATAACATATAATATTTTTAATGAGTGAAGCTAGAAGGCATAATAATGCTATATAAAGATCCCCGATCAGGCACAAGACAGGTTTCACAATTTTGGTGATACTGGGCTTACATATGGGGTCCAATTAAATAGTAAAAATGTGTTTGAAACTCTATTTCCTCTATTCCTGCTTCTAACACTTATTAAGTGTTTATTAAGTTCTAGGAATTTTGTAGAGAATTCACAGTCCTGACAGGAAACTAAGCCTTAGAAAGTCTGTCACATGGTCATACAGCATTTAAGTTTCTTACTGTTGCTATAAACAATTACCACAAACTGAGTGGATTAACACACTTTATTGTCTCACACCTCTGAAGGTCAGAAGTCTGAAATGTGTCTACAGGGCTGTATTCCTCCTAGAGGCTTTAAGGAGAATCTGTTTCCTTGCCTTTTCCAGCTTCTGAAGGCTGCCTACATTGCTTGGCTCATGGCCCCCTTTTCCATCTTCCATGCATATCAATCTAATTTTTGTGCTCTCCTTCCATCATGCATCTTCTCTTGGACTTTACTACAGTCCTGTTTCAAGAACCCTTGTGATTATAATAAACCATCTAAAATAATCCAGGATAATCTCTCCATCTCCAGACAGTAAATTTAATCACATGCAAAGTCTCTTTTGTCATATAAGGTAATATTTTCACAAGATCTGAAGATCAGAATGTGGAAATCTTTGGGAAGGCATTATTCGGCCTACATACAGCCAGAATCTGAGCCCCCCATTCTGGGGGGACAAGATGAAAAGAAGTTCATTAAAAGGTGAAGGAATCTGAACAAAGGATAAGAAAACGCATTCATCTTCCAGGAAAGACAGTGAACTGAAAATGATGACTGATAGGTAGATGTAGAGTAGAAATGCAACCTGGCCAGGAGGGAGCCCACATGTATGGACCACGCTGGCATCAACAACGGAAAAGAGGGAAGAGTCAACATTTATTGTGCTGCCTACCCTGTGTCAGACCAATTAAATATACCCTAAACATACATCATCCCACTTAAACCTCACAGTCACTAAGTAAAGTATGTATTATACTCCCGGTTTTACAAGGGAAGAAACCTGAGCTCTGTCAATACAAGTTAATGAAGTATTGGGTTGGCCAAAAAGTTCGTTCGGTTAACGAATACGTTGTTCAGTAAAGTTCTCGGTGAAAATGAAAAATGTCTTACTTAAAACCGAACGAACATTTTGGCCGGCCCAATAGTAGGCCAGCATCTGTATCTAGCTCAGATCCCAAAGCTTATGTTGTATTATTTTTTTCTTAGTTCAAAAATATCAGAAAGACTTTTAAGAGAAAATCTGTCAAACTGGAATACTAAACTAGGAAGCAGATGAGGGAAACATGTTATTTTGAAAAGGAGTTGAAAGGATTGGGGATAATAAACTTGAAAGAAGGAAGACTTAGAGAAGATATGATAATGTTGTCATGTGGAAGAGAGCTAGATCAGGTGTATAAAAGTTAAAAGAGAAAGTCACACAAGCAATGTGGATTAAAGGTGTTTGAACTGTGCTGAATTGCATTGTTGAAGAAAATTGCAGAAGACTCTAGACTAGACTGAATTTTTTTCCACTATGGTCATTAATAACTTGGGCTCTGGAGTCAGAGTGCCTCTGTTTGAATACCAGCCTGACAAATCACCAGCTATGTCCTTGGGCAAGATATTTAACTTCTCTGTACCCAGATTCCTTAACTGTAAATGAGGATAAAAGTAGTACGCGACCACATAGGTTATACACATTCAATGAACTTACAGCCATCAAGGGTGTTAAAAAGTTTCTAGCAATAATAAGTGCTCCATAAATGTTCATTATTGTCATTATACCTATAGGAAGCTGAACTAAAGTACTGAGTACTAGGTACAAGGAAATATCTGGACATATGGGATTAGAAGATCTACATTACGAGAATTATTCAAACCGAAGTTAAACAGTCACACATAAAAGATGCTTCGATAAGATTCCTGCATTGTATAGAAAGTTAAGAGTAGGTCATCTTTTTTCCAAATTGTATTCCATGAAATGTAGTGAAATGAGATTTTGAAAACTGTTCCATGGGTTGGGAATGAGGATATGGTAATTGGTTGAATAAGCAAAAAATACTATAAATTATATTCGACTTGAGAATTCATGTGTATTAGCGTGTGAAAGCTCTAAGTTTTACAGAAAAGAAAGCCATAAAACTTCTTTTAAAACCCTGCTTTTGGGCTTCCCTGGTGGCGCAGTGGTTGAGGGTCCCTCTGCCGATGCAGGGGACGTGGGTTCGTGCCCCAGTCCGGGAAGATCCCACATGCTGCAGAGCAGCTGGGCCCGTGAGCCATGGCCGCTGAGCCTGCGTGTCCGGAGCCTGTGCTTCGCAACGGGAGAGGCCACAACAGTGAGAGGCCCGCGTACCGCGAAAACAAACAAACAAACAAAAACCCTGCTTTTCAATTCTGTGTGTGTGTGTGTGTGCGTGTGTGCGTGCGTGTGTGTGTGTGTAATGTTTGTTAATATGTAGTGAAATATTCTTTGGAGCATAGTTTGTGCAATGTAAAATTAATAGACTAGATAATCTCTAAAGTACCTTCTTCCTCTAAGCTATTATGACTCTAGGGTTATATAATGTGTAATAACATGGTCTACAAGAATGTGAACTCCTAGGATATAATTCTATTTCACTACAGGTCTAGGATACACTGCCCAGAATATAACTCTATTTCACTACAGACTTAGGATACACTTCAATCCTTCAAATACTTATGCATATATAGTGGAAATTTTCCAAGAAGCATATTCCTAAATAGCAACTTCCTTTGACAAGGGTACTTTAAGATTCTGAACAACTGCCTTTGGTTTTTAAAACCAGTCTCAACAGTAATTACCTTATGATTTAGGATCAGCCATAAAGAGATAATGGTACGTTCACTGGCAAATGACCAGATACATAAAATTCTGACCAGGAACGCTACACACTGCTTCCCAAATCTAAGAAATATATTGTATAAGATACACAGAAATGTTTTGCAAAGTGGAACTATAAACTGTTCATCTATTCAAGAGTAAAACAGCATAATTACAAAAATTATATACTGAACATGAGTCAGGTCTTTTTTGCATGCACTGAACAACAGCATGTATTTATATACAGCACTGGCACACAGTAGGTGTGCTCCCATTCTTTTATGTGAGGGAGGTATTATAATCTCTACTTTATGCTCAGCAAACTAAGGTTCAGAGAGCCAAGCTCCCCATTTGCCCATGATACTCTCGCCATCTTCACTTCCTCTCACACTCGTGCTTTCCTCCAGGTCTCTGTGCTTCCTGTATTCTCTGCTTGAATGTCTTTACCCCAGACCTTGCCTTAGCTCACTTCCTTTCACTCAGATCTCAGTTCACAGTCACCTCCTGTGAGAATCCTCCTCTAACTGCTCTTACCTGAGAGGGCCAACCATCATATTTAGTTACTACCTATTCTTTGTACTTATTATTTGAGACTATGATATTACTATCTCTCTTTTTATAAATTACATGGACCACACTATCACGTATGCTTTGTGAGAGCTGAAACCTTGTCTGAGATGGTTCACTGCTATATTCTCTGTTCCTAGAACAACACTTAACCCATAGTTGGTTCTCAACAAATATTCTTTTAGTTAATGAAAGAAGTAATCTGCCATTTTGATTAAAAGCAGGGGAAAAAAAAACCACTTTCCATAGAAAACTTATTTTAATTTCAATATACCTCAGATCCACTAATAAAACTGTTACATTTTCAGTTTGTTTTTCTGATTATTGATAAGGATGGTGCATGCATGACAACAATACAACTGCTCAAGGAGCGTTGGCAGACTCAGGCCTCATTGCCATAAATGGTATTTAAACCAGTAGAAAAAAACTGGAGCCTCTCCAAATAACTGACAACACAATGCAATATCATGGAAAACAACTGCCAAGTGAAATCACTAATCAATGCAAAAATTGTCCCAACAAAAATGATCTTGGGAGAACTGTTCAAAGAATACACAAATCTATTAATAACATTTGTTAGGCCAGAATAAAATACGTCATATGTGTTTTCTGATGGACGGATCATGTGAGTCAGATCACAGGAATGTACGTCAATGGTATTCTGAAAATATTACCATTACACTACATCAGTACTTACTATTACTGCCAGTAGATCCCAGACTATCATGAGTTTTAGCTCCATAAATCTTCTCAGGACCTGATAGTCTCTGAATTAACTACACTCCAAGGTTTTTTTTCTTTTTAGTTTTGACCCCTTCATCCATTTCTCCCAACCCTATCCCCCACCACCAATCTGTTTTCTGTATCTAGGAGCTTGTTTTTAGTTTCTTCTTTAAATTTTCTTGTTCATTCTTTAGATTCCCCATATAAGAGAGATCATATGCTATTTGTTTTTCTCTGACTTACTTAACTTAGCATAATACCCTTGAGGTCCATCCATGTTGTCACAAATGGCAAGACTTGCACTCTTCCCGTGGCTGAATAATATTCCATTGTGTATATATACCACAGTTTCTTTATCCATTCATCCATCGGTGGACACTTCAGTTGTTTCCGTATCTTAGGTTATTGTAAATAATGCTGCAATGAAGATGGGGGTTCATATATCATTCTGAGTTACTGTTTTCTTCAGATAAATACCCAGAAGTAGAATTACTGGATCACAAGGTAGTTCTATTTTTAGTTTTTTGAGGAATCTCCATACTATTTCCCATAGTGGTGGCACCAATTCACATTCCCACCAACGATGCACAAGGGTTCCCTTTTCTCCACATCCTTGACAACACTTTTTTTTTTTGGCGGTATGCGGGCCTTTCACTGTTGTGGCCTCTCCCGTTGCAGAGCACAGGCTCCGGACGCGCAGGCTCCACGGCATGTGGGATCTTCCCGGACCGGGGCACAAACCCATGTCCCCTGCATTGGCAGGCGGACTCTCAACCACTGTGCCACCAGGGAAGCCCAACACTTACTTTTTGTCTTTTGATTAATAACCATTCTAACAGGTGTGAGGTAATATCTCATTGTAGTTTTGATTTGTACTTTCTTGATGATTAATGATGTTGAACATCTTTTCATCTATCTGTTGGCCATCTGTATGTCTTTAGAAAAATGTTCAGATCTTCAGCTCATTTTTTAATTTATTTTTTTGCTATTGAGTTATATGAGTTCTTCATGTATTTTGCATATTAGCCCCTCATCAGATATATGAATTGCAAATATTTTCTCCCATTCAGTAGGTTGCCTTTTCATTTTGCTGATTTCCTTTGCTGTGCAGAGCTTTTTAGTTTGATGTCCCACTTGCTTATTTTTGCTTTTGTTGCTTTTGCTTTTGGTGTCAGATTCAAAAAAGCATTGCCAAGACCTATGCCAAGTAGTTTACTGCCTATATATTCTTCTAGGACTTTTACGGCTTCGGGTCTTACATTCAAGTGTTTAATCAATTTTGAGTTAATTTTTGTGTATGGTACAAGATAGTGGTTGAGTTTCATTCTTTTGCATGTGGCTGTCCAGTTTTCCCAATATCATTTATTGAAGAGACTGTCCTTTCCCCATTGTATATTCTTGGCTCCTTTGTAGTAAATTAATTTTGACCATATATGTATGGATTTATTTCTGGGCTTTCTATTCTGTTCCAATCTGTGTGTCTGTTGTATATAATATCATGTCATCTGCAAATAATGACAGTTTTACTGCCTCTTTTCCAATTTGGATGCCTTTTATTTCTTTTTCATACCTTCTTCTGGCTAGGATTTCTAGTACTATGTTGAATAAAAGTGGCGAGACTGGACATTCTTGTCTTGTTCCTGATCTTAGAGGAAATGCTTTCATCTTTTCACCATTAAGTATGACGTTAGCTGTGTGCTTGTCATAGGTAGCCTGTATTATATTGAGGTACATTCTCTCCACACCTACTTTGTTGATAGTTTTTATGATAAAATTGATGTTGAATTTTGTCAAAAGCTTTTTTTGCACTTATTTAGATGATCATGTGATTTTTATTCTTCACTTTGCTGATGTGGTGAAAACCGTAATTTTTTAAAAATTCTTATAATCTTAATTAAACATGGACTTCTTACAAAATGGCCAGAAATAGGTTACTTAGAGACTATTAACTAAGATTAGGACTATTTTCCACAAGGTCAGTGGCAAAATGGCTCTAGGAAATTTTGCAACTCTAATTTACAAGTAAACCAGGTAGTAAAAGACCCTACAGCCCAGTTTCCACCATTGTAATTGGAGCACACTCCTCAATTTGACTGAAAGATATGGTTAAAAGGATCCTCATATTTCTTCTAGTCTCATATGGAAGTAAGCCTAAATTTTTTCCCACAGACTGGAGAACTAGACATGTTCCTTTATTCCCAATGACAACAGTTCTGATCTGTGCTCCTAACAAGCAGGAAAGTCAGTCACTGGACCAGGACCAGAGGGTCTTTAGGTCTCATTTACTACAACCTCTTCCTTTTGTGAATGTGGAAACTAGATGTCAGAGTTTTGCAACATACTGAGGGCCACACAGTGGTAAGAGACAGAGATGAGAGCACTCAAATCCAGACCCCCTAACTTCACAACAGCTCCCTCTCCACTGGTTCACACCACCCTCCTCTGCACTTCTAGGATTCTTCATGTCATCCTTCCTCTTAATTCCTTCCTTTATCTGTCTTTGGAAGAAAAGGTCCTTAAAACCAACTGAAGTACTATTATTTCATTCTAAATTTACATTCACTTGTTAAGTCCACCTTATGATCCATACCCAGCTACGTTCAGTTCTGTTGCTTTATCAGTGCCTAATCCACTGATAACCTTAAATTATTCCCTTACCAATCCACAGAACTATTAATCATATCTTCTTGGCTTAAATCTCAAATCAACTTGTACTGCATTTATTTGTGTGAGTCTATTTTTCAAGGTCAGCTTAGGCACTTGTAATTTGAGACTGGCCCTAGAAAACATTCAAATGGCCTAGCCATAACCTTGGAAAACATGATTTAAATGCTGATAGAAGCATCTTGACTAACAGGTGCAGTTGAAATAAATGCCTTTATGAACTACATCCTACTACATCCTAGTAATGGACTTCCTGCATCTTAAGAGCTGCATTTTCCATTTCCATAATCATCATGCTGCTAGTGTCATAGGAAATTAGTGTGTGCTTACCTTGCTATCTGTCCTTTATGGTTATTATATTATTGTTAAAATAAACTAATGATTGAATTGACAGAACAAGACCACAACTAAATGGCTTTCATAGAGAAACTTTTAATAATTTCATAGGAACTAAAATCAGTCATTTTTATAAAACTAAAGACTCTTTGAAGAATAAAATTGCTTTATTGCTTTCTCCTCATAAAAAAGTATGTGGTTAAGAGGGATTCATTGTGGGTGTGATGATGTCTGAAGATGTCATAATCAAGATTGATTTAGACCAATATAACCTTACTGAAGATGTGTAACTGCTATCATAAGACTGGCATCAATATATCAGTCTCTGAACCACTAAAAAAAAAACTACTTTGTGAACAAGTGTATAAATTTTTTATTGGCATAACCCCATTGCTGAAATATGAATTTGAATTATGACATGTTCTGTACTTAAAAGTACTAACTTGGTAATCAAAATCATAATAATAGAATTGGCTAACAATCAGGAAAGTTAAGTAATACATATAAATTATCTATTCTTTTTCTAGTCAGCAACACCTATCAGTAATTCTGCTTTGATAAAGAAATCTCAAGCATCAAAGCCAGACCAGCTTGAATTCCAATTCCAGCAACCCTACGTATTAGCTGTGCAATCTAGAACAAGTCACTCAACATAAGTTAGTCTCACTTATATCATAAATTATATAGAATAATATTTTCTACTTCTGAAGACTGTGGTGCAAATAAAACACCTTTAACATTAACAGTACCTACTAAGTGATCAGCAAAGGTTAGCCCATAGTCTTAATAAGGTATTAATTTTATTATCTCAGGTTATATTAGAATTACCATTATGGCATGCACAAATTATCACTTAAAAACCTTTCTTTGAAGATCAGTTGGTTCAAAATATGTAATAATTTGGGTCATCATTGTATACAATATGATTATTATAATGAAGATATGCAGAAATATCCTATAAATATATATTGAAGATAAAGTAGTTCTAAATGGCATAACTTACTACCAACTACAAATTACAGTAAAATGTTTTCTTGCTCATCTTTTTGACTCCCCTAGAAAAATATATTATTATAACAATGGCTGACTACAAGAATATTCATAGCAAATTTATTCAAAAAATCCCAAACTGGAAGCAATCCAAATAACCATCAGTAAGAGAATGGATAAACAAATCATGATATATTCGTATCATGAATAGAATAGTACACAGCAATAAAAAGAATGAATGAATTACTGATATACACAACAACATATATGGATATCAAAATCACTATGGGTGAAAGATGCCATGCACAAAAAGGTACATAAAATACAATTCCACTCATATGAAGTTTGAAGAAAGCAGAAGTAATCTATAGTGGTACAAGTTAGAATAGTGCTACTTCTGCAGAGCAGGAATGCAGGGGTGTGAAGGAATCTTCTAGGGTAGTATAAATGTTCTGTGTCTTGATATGGGTGATGTTTTCCTATGTTTATACATAAGTAAAATTCCTCAAGCTTTACATTAAGATTTAGGCACTTCATCATATGTAAATTGTATCTCAAAAAGTAAATATAAAAATATAATAACTGAGACCTGACAACTAGACTGCCTATACATAGTGTTTTCACGTCTTATATTTATTCTAAGACTTCCACTTGTGACTGCGATGGACCACCAAAGACTGGATTTACCCTCTCACCTGAAACAACTAAAAGTCCAGACAAAATATGAACATCATTAGTATATGACAGTGTTTCCCAAAACTTTGGAAGCAAAAGAAGCAAGTCCTACAACTGTCTAGATTACTGACTGGAGTTTTTAGACTGCAGCAAAGGGAAGGATAATCCAGGTAGAACTCAGTGGGTTCTCTGAGTTGAGATGGAACTGAAAGCCTGGGAAGACCGAGACAGTTAAGAGTGTGCAGAACAGAGTACCAAAAGGAAAGAGCACTCCACAGTATGGGAAGTCCAAAGATCTGTATAGTACCTCCTTGGGTTTTCATTTGATTAATGATCAGTGCATGTACGTGAGATAACTACTCAAGGCTGGGGTAAGAATTACCTGAAGTATTGGAAGGAATGATAATTACATTAAATGTAAATAATCTAAAGACACAAAATAAAAGGCAAAAATTCTCAGACTGGTTTAAAAACAAAGTAATACCCAAATATATGCTACCTACAAGAATCCCATTTTAAATATAAGGACACAGATTGGTTCAAAATAGAACAATGGAAAGACATATACCGTGCTAACAGTAATAAAAGAAAGTTGGAGTAACTCTTAATATAAAGCGAAGTAAATTTCAGATCAAAGAATATTACCAGGGATAAAGATTATTTCATAAAAACAAAAGGAATAATTCATCAAGAGGATATAATAATAATTTGTATGCACATAATAACAGAGCTTCAAAATACATGAAATAAAAATTTACCGAAATAAAGGGAGAAATAGACAAAAGCACAATCACAGTTGGAATCTTTAACATACCAGTTTCAATAAATGATACAAGAACTAGAGAAATAAAACCAGTAAGGTAGAGTATCAACCACTTTAATCTATCTGACATTTATAGACTATTACCACTTAACAATTGCAGAATACACATTCCTTTCAAATGCACAGGGAATGAGTACCAAGACAGACAACAGCAGGGCTATAAACAAGTCTATAGATTTCAAAAGACTAAAACCTTACAGAGAATGTTCTCTGACCACAACAAATTAAACTAGAATCAACAAAAACAAAAGCAACAATTACATAGAAATTAAATAAATCACCTCTTTGAACCCATGGATCAAAAAATTATGAAGAAAACTAGAAAATATTTTGAACTAAATGATATTTAAAGCATCACATATCAAAATTTGTGGGATGTAGCTAAAGTAGTACTTAGAGAGGTACTTAAAGCATTATTTTTTTATTTTTTTATTTTTGCTGTACGCGGGCCTCTCACTGTTGTGGCCTCTCCCATTGCGGAGCACAGGCTCCGGACGCGCAGGCTCAGCGGCCATGGCTCACGGGCCCAGCCCCTCCGCGGCATGTGGGATCTTCCCAGACCGGGGCACGAACCCACGTCCCCTGCATCGGCAGGCGGACTCTCAATCACTGCGCCACCAGGGAAGCCCTTAAAGCATTATTGATTGATGATATTAGACAACAAGAAAGTTCTCAAATCCAGTATTTAAATTTTCAATTTACGAAACTGGAAAAGGAATGGTAAATTAAATTCAAAATAAGAAGAAAATAAAAATATGGGCAGAAATAAGTAAAATATAAAACAAAGATAATAAAGAAAATCAATGAAACCCAAAATTCATCCTTTGAAAAGATTAATACTTTTAATCAACCTCTAGCCAGATTGAGGAAAGTGAGAGAGAGAGGACACACAAATTCCTAATATCAGGAGTAAAAGAGGGAACATGACTATATATCCTACGGACATTAAGAGGATTATAAGGGAGTATTATGTACAACTTTATGTCAATAAACTATAAAGTTTAAATGAAATAAACAAATTCCATGAAAGATAAAAACTATCAAAGCTTACTGAATTAAAAATTGATGTCGAGGGCTTCCCTGGTGGCGCAGTGGTTGAGAGTCCGCCTGCCGATGCAGGGGACACGGGTTCGTGCCCCGGTCTGGGAAGATGTCACATGCCACAGAGCGGCTAGGCCCGTGAGCCATGGCCACTGAGCCTGCATGTCCAGAGCCTGTGCTCCGCAACGGGAGAGGCCACAACAGTGAGAGGCCCGCGTACCACAAAAAAAAAAAAAAGATATCGACATGGTCTTATGTCAATTAGAGAATAGAACCTGTAGTTTAAAAATGTTCCCTTTCAGCCTTTTTGGCCTTTTCAACTTCTCTCATGGGAGGGAGACTCTGCCAGTAATGAAGAAAGGAACAGAAGACGGTTGCTGAGGGGCAACCAATAGTGTGTTGCCATATCTCCCCCATGATACTCAACATCAAACCTCCCTAAAATCTTTTCTCTGCCTTTCAAAAGTCCGCTTGCCTATATTGCGATGTATGTATTAGGTTGGCCAAAAAGTTCATTCGGGTTTTTCTATAACATCTTACGAAAAATCCAAACTTTTTGGCCAACCCAATATTTAGGAGAAACAAGGAGAAAGGAAAGAAGAAAATGATTACTCTCTACCCAAGCCCAAAATGGGATAGTATTATCTAACTTTTCTATTTATATTAGGGTTCTCTCTTTTACCTTTCTCAATTTGTTTGATAATTTGGTAGCATTGGCTTGCCTTTTGACAATGTCTTCTACAATTATCCTCAATGCTTCACCACGTAATGGGTAGAATTGACATCTCTGAAGTGAGACTGCCAGGTTCAAACCATGGCCTTACCACTTAAACCTTAGTTGTCAGTTTGAGTAATTCTTAACACTCTTTATTCCAGACTTCTCACGTGTAAAATAAGTACGATTTTGTCAATATTATTTTCATCCTAGAGTTATGAAGATTAAATGAGTTAATGCGTATGAAGCATTTTGAATAGTAAATACTAGGTACACATTAGCTACCAATACTATTACTATTATTAATCCTGATCAAAGGGCAAACGAACCCTTGGTAATTTTGTGACACCAAGGGAAAGGCTATTGATAGTACAACTGAAATCATTTTTGGAGCCATTTAGTTGGCTGGTTGGCTAACTTACAAACAGCCTTTCCCCATGTTTTTTCTTAATTTTCAAAGACATCTTGCATCCCTTTTCTACTAAGTATCAGTACAAGAATACTGCATTCTTTTTTCAGCTGCTGGTAAGGAGAATACTTCCCCTTATGTTAGAAATGTCCTACCCAGCGGCTGACAGTATTCCTAGGTGAGGAGTGTATTTTATGACTTCTTTATGGTGTTCTCTGAAAATTAACAAGGTGACTACATTAAAATGTTTATTAGTGTGTTTATGCTTTGGCACTCCTTTTAGACTTTAATTTCCAAGAGGGGTAATGATTGGGAGAAAGGTTCCATATAAACAGATAATGTGAGTGGCAAAGGAAACTGATATGTATTTTAATAGAATGCAGATGTCCTGAGCACTGTGGAAATGCTGCCTCTGGCATGATCATAAAATGTTAGAGTCCACAGATTTCTTGGATTATAAAATTTTGTAGCTGGACCATATCTATGAGGTTGTTTTTGCTTATTCCTCATTTTACAGGTGTGGAAAGAAACCAAGGCAAAGAGAAGTTCAGTAGCTTATTCAAAGTCAGATCTCAGAACAAGTTCTTGGGCCTCTTGACTCACAGTCCAATTTTTCTTCCCACACTATGCTAGTTTTCCTCTCTTGTTGATTTTCCTTCCCTGAATATAGTTCCTAAGCTTGCAGCTGAATTTACTTTTCCATGACTCAAACAGACTTTCATTCAGAAGTGTTTCCATTAATCACTGAAAATAGTTGATTGAGACTTAATCCAAATGTTACTGTTTAAACTATTTTGCATTTTCCTAACTAATCCCCCTTCCTTTCAAAAGTCAGAACTCCAAGTTACTTATAAGATTTATAATAGACTGTCTCCACAATTTATTAGTGCATAACTAAGACATCAATAAGTAACCAAAGAAGTATGTGAGATTTCTATCAACAATTATCTCCTTAAGGAGAACTGGAAATTCTATTTCTCAAAGAGCCTGAGTTCAATTACCCTGATTTCAACTGAGAGAGTAATCAGGACAGGTTACTTGCACGACTTAATCTATTTAACTCCATAAATTAATTTTATATATGGTCAACCCTAAGGCAAGTCATTCAGCCCGGAAAACCTTTGATAAGAGATTTTAGGAAACTACACCTCTTCATAGGATCAAACTACTACAGACTGAAGACCTCTCCAGAACGTGTAGAATATGCCACCTTAGAAAACACATCTAATACACTGAATTAACAGGGGGAAAAGTAAACAAACCAATATCATACTCAATGTTCTTAACTAAAAAATATTTATTCACATATGGAGCACACTATGGTTAAAGGCCTAAAATTAAGGTCGAAGGTTATGTGCTGCCTTCATACCTGGTGAAGTTGGGAGGGCCTCAAATGGCCTACACGAAGGAGCTCCTCCTCACTCTGCTCCCAAGGATAAGTCCCCCTACCCAAACAATCCTCCTTATCAAACAGACCAAGTACAGTCCTTGTTTATCCTTGAGTAGCAGTTTCAGTTCCCTAACAGCCTGCAGAATTATTCAAAGAAGAAATCACACCCTCCTGTGGGAACCAGGGAGCACCTTTGCTACTGTTATCATGAAACCTGCCTACCACAGCTCCTGGTTGTTCACTCTGTCCCCAAGGATAAGCCTCATGTAGCCCAGCACAGTGTGCCGTGGCCTTCTCCCCCAGGTTGTGAGTACGTTTGACAGTAAACTGCTGTGATTTGTGCAGTGTTGGGCGTCATGTGTTCAGCTTTTGCCATAACCCTAGGGCTGGAATCCTCCAACTATGGGGTGAATAGGGGGTGACTGAAATACACACATGAATGATCCTGCTTTGCTGCAGGTGAACTCAGCTGAAAGAGGGGAGCCCAGTGGGCTGGTCCTATTTTACACTGTCTGCATTACTTATTTAAACATACTTGGACCAGATACTGCCTTTAAGGTATGAAACCACTAAAATTACAGAACAAACCTTTTATAATTCTCTTCCTTTTTCTGTGGGTGGCCAGCTATTTTCCATTTCAAACAACAACATGAACCAAGGAAATGAAAGAAATACTGAATGAGATTGCGTAAAAAAAAAGTGACAGGTGTTAAACACTCTACTGGATGTGCTTCATTATTATCTAAAATAGGACAGATTATCATTTTTAATTTAATGCAAGAAAAAGAATAGTAAATAATTTCACATGGATTTTTAAGACTATGATTATACCATAATGACAAGATAATTTTTACGAAACACTTATAGCAGATTTACAGGTTAAGATGGTAGACTTAAAAACAGATTTATATCCCTTACCTCCTGAAGACTCACTGAAATAACAGTAAAGGAATAAATATAGTATAAACTGACAACAGCAATAAAGATTGAGAAATGGGGCCATGAGGTCAAAACTGATTTTAATGAATATAAAAAGTGAATGACTGCATACTGACCACCAAGGCAGAGCAGAAGTTACAGTCTGGAAAATGAGCCAAGGTCTGGAAAGTGACCCAGAGAAGGTGGAAACTCAGAACCAACAAGTCAGAGAGAGAGAGGGAGAAACATACAAGTAAGCAGAAATGAGGACAAAAAATGGGGGGATTATTTATGGGTCTACAAAAAGGATATTATGACCCCACACTCACTTTCAACTTACAGGGCATGACATAACTGGCAATGAAGCAAAAGAATTATATCTCTGTATGGTTGTGTCTATGTCTTTTGAATTAATCCTTTCTGGGATGTGACATACACCTTCAATCTAAAATTCCTTTTAATCTCAAATAAGCTCTTTCATTTTTTGTAATATTTTACCTTCCAGTAGATATTGGTCACTTGTAGCTGTTTAACATCTTGTAACACTATCACTGAATATTGGTAATTCTTCACAGTGTGATTTCCACCCTCCAAGTTAGAAACCAGAATATTCAGAGAGGGAATTGATCTGGCAGACATGGTATCAGAGACGTCACATTCTCAGGGCATAGTAAGGCAGAGATTCTTTTACTCCCAGTCTTAAGTAGTGGTGCCATTTGCACCACAGAAGCCCCTTTGTGTTTAAGCATGAGGCTTAGCTGTGGAGCTTCAGAAAATGGTCATGAGTGGCAAAGTTGCCAGTGGTTAATGCAGTTACCTTTTTGCTAGAGAAGCTCCCAAGTTTTCCTTGGGCACTATGTTTACCCCCATAGCTTCACAGGCTAGCTCTCCAGCCATATTGCACAGATTCTGCCAAATGTTTTAATAACTGCTCTTACTTCAGCTAGCCAGAGTGAATTCTGTTGTTTGCAAGAAGAAGCTTGACCAACATGTTTCCATATAATCTATTTCTCCTTATGACAATCTTACCATTAGAATATATGTTCTTCTAGATCATTCTTTTTTAAATCAATATAATCACAATTTTATTTCCTTGTACTTGTGTACTTTGTTAAGATTTTACATTTCTTAAATTATTCCAGAAAATGAACTTGGTTGTCATCTTTATTTTTTGATTCCTCTGTTACTATTTAAAATGTTGAAATTATGTTTTCTGTCCAAAATGCCTTTATGGTCTCTAATCATAGTATCTTAAAAGTATATAGGACACTGAAGTGAATATGTTTCCCCAAAGGGGGTGGCCAAGATGGCAGAGTAAGAAAACTCTGAGCTCACTTCCGCCCCCAGAACACCAAAATTACAAATATTTACAGGGCAACGAATGATAAGACCAGAAGACTATCAGAAAAAATCTTATACAACTAAAGATATAAAGAAGGAACCACAATAAGATGGGTGGGAGGAACAGAAACACAGTATAATTAAGACCCATACCTCTGGGTGGGCAACCCACAAATGGGAGGATAATTACAACTGCAGAAGTTCTCCTCAAGGAGCAAGGGTTTTGAGCTCCCCATCGTGCTCCCCAGCCTCCGGTCCTCCACCAGGAAGATGAGCCCACAGAATGTTTGTCTTTGAAGGCCAGCAAGCCTTACTTTCAGGAGAGCCATATGGCTGTAGGAAATGGAGACACCACACTTAAAGCTGCACATAAAATCTCACATGCTCTGGGACTCAGGAGAGAAGCAGTAATTTGAAAGGATCCTGGGTCAGAAACACCTACTTGGAGAGCCTCCTGGAGATGCAGGAGGCAACTGGAGCTCACCCTGGGGACACAGACACTAGTGGTAGCCATTTTAGGGAGCTCATTATAAAATGAGGACATTGGTGCTGGCAAGTGCCACTTGGGAACCCTTTCTCTAACTTATTAGCACCAGGACCCAGCCCCACACACCATCGGTGCAACACAAGCTTTGGGACACCCTGGACCCTACAGCCAGCTGTGTCAGAAAATGACCCTGCCTACCACCAGGTCAACACCAGTGCCGGGACCCCCAGGGCTCTGCAACCAGAGATCCTGGGACCTGGCTCTGCCCATCAGTGGGCCAGGACTAGCCCTGGAACCCCTGGGGTCTCAGCAATCAGCTACTTCATGGCCTGGCCCTGCCCACCAGCAGCCAGCAGCCTGCACACAAGACAGGGACTGGCAAACAACTGGATCAGGGGCCAGCTACACCTCCCAGACTGCCCAGAGTAGTCTGCCACAATAGAAGGACCCACACAGCCCACACAGGGGAAACCCCTGGAGAATATAGCTCTGGTGACCAGAAGGGAGTGTGCTGCTGTAATGCATAGAACATCTCCTACAAAAGGTCACTGCAAAGGTGGGAAATGTAACCAACTCACCAAATACATAGAAATAAAAATAGAAAATTAGGCAAAATGAGGCAACAGAGGAATATTTTCAAAACAAAGAAACAAGATAAAACTATAGAGGAAAATCTAAGTGGAGACAGGCAATCTATCTGATAGAGTTCATAAAGGTAATGATCAAAAAGATGTACAAAGAACTTGGGAGAAGACTGGATGAACAGACTGAGAAGTTAGAAGTTTTTAACAAACAGAAACTATAAAAAAAAGAACCAAACAGAGATGAAGAATAACTGAAATTAAAAATACGCTAGGAGGAATCAAAAGTAGATTAAATGATACAGAGGAACAGATCAGTGAACGAGAAGACAAATCAGTGGAAAGCACTAAAGCTGAATATAAGAAAAAAGAATAAAAAGAAATGAGGGCTCTTTAAGAGACCTGTGAGACAACACCGTGTACTAATATTCACATTATAGGTGTCCCAGAAAGAGAACAGAGAAATAAAGGCACAAAGAATATATCTGAAGACATAATAACTGAAAACTTCCCTAACTCGGGAAAGGAGCAGACATCCAGGTCCAGGATGCACAGAGAGTCCCAAACAGAATCAACATAAGGAGATCCACACCAAGACACATTATAACTAAAATGGCAAATATTAAAGATAGAGAGAGAATATTAAAGTGGCAAGGGAAAAGCAACAAGTTACATACAAGGAAACACCCACAAAGTTATCAGCTGACTTTTCAGCAGAAATCCTGCAGGCCAGAAGGGAGTGGCACAATATATTTAAAGTGATGAAAGGGAAAAACTACAACCAAGAATACTCTACCTGGCAAGGTTTTCATTTAGATTTGAGGGAGAGATCAAAAGTTTTAAAGACAAGCAAAACCTAAAAGAGTTAGCCACCACCAAACCAGCTTTACAATAAATGTTAAAAGGACTTCTCTAAGTGAAAAAGAAAAGGCCAAAACTAGAAAAATTAAAATTATGAAAGGAAAAATATCATTGGTAAAGCAAATATTCAGTAAAGGTAGTTAATCAACCATGTATAAAGCTAGTAGGAAGGTTAAAAGACAAAAGGAGTGGGGTGACTTCCAAAGATGGCAGAGTAAAAGGATGTGCACTCACTCCTCACTCCCTCTTATGAGAGCACCAGAACCACAACTAACTGCTGAAAAATCATTGACAAGAAGACACTGGAATTCACTAAAAAAGATACCCCACATCCAAAGACAAAGGAGAAGCCACAATGAGATGGCAGGAGGGGCGCAATCACAATAAAATCAAATCCCATCACTGCTGAGTGGGTGACTCACAAACCGGAGAACGCCTATACCACAGAAGTCCACCCACTGGAGTGAAGGTTCTGAGCCCCAAGTCAGGCTTCCCAACCTGGGGGTTCAGCAACGGGAGGAGGAATTCCTCCTCAGACTTTGAAGGCTAGTGGGATTTGATTGCAGGACTTCAGCAGGATTGGGGGAAACAGAGACTTCACTCTTGGAGGGCACACACAAAGTAGTGTGCACATCAGGACACAGGGGAAGGAGCAGTGACCCTATAGGAGACAAAAACAGACATATCTGCTAGTGTTAGAGGGTCTCCTGCAGAGGCAGCAGGTGGCTGTGGCTCACTGCAGGGACAGGGACACTAGCAGCAGAAGTTCTGGGAAGTACTCCTTGGCATGAGTCCTCTAAGAATCTGCCATTAGCCCCACTAAAGAGCACGTAGGCTCCAGTGGTGGCTCGCCTCGGGCCAAACGACCAATAGGGAGGGAACCCAGTCCCACCCATCATCAGACAAGCAGATTAAAGTTTTACTGAGCTCTGTCTACCAGAGCAACACCCAGCTTTACCCACCACCAGCCGCTCCCATCAGGAAGCTTGCACAAGTCTCTTAGATAGCCTCATCCACCAGAGGGCAGACAGCACAAGCAAGAAGAACTACAATTCTGCAGCCTGCAAAACGAAAACCACATTCATAGAAAGACAGACAAAATGAAAAGGCAGAGGACTGTGTACCAGATGAAGGAACAAGATAAAACCCCAGAAAAGCAACTAAATGAAGTGGAGATAGACAACCTTCCAGTAAAAGAATTCAGAATAATGATAGTGATGATGATTCAGGACCTTGGAGAAAGTATGGAGGCAAAGATCGAGAAGATGCAAGAAATGTTTAACAAAGACCTAGAAGAATTAAAGAACAAACAAACAGAGATGAACAATAACTGAAATCAAAAATACATGAGAAGGAATGAATAGCAGAATAACTGAGGCAGAAGAACGGATAAGTGACCTGGAAGACACAATGTGGAATTCACTGCCATGGAACACAATAAAGAAAAAAGAATAAAAAGAAAACAGCCTAAGAGACCTCTGGGAAAACATTAAATGCACCAACATTCACATTATAGGGGTCCCAGAAGGAGAAGAGAGAAAGAACCCAAGAAAATATTTGAAGAGATTGTACTCGAAAACTTCCCTAACTTAGAAAAGGAAATAGCCACCCAAGTCCAGGAAGGGGAGAGAGTCCCATGCAGGATAAACCCAAGGAGAAACACACTGAGACACATAGTAATCAAACTGACAAAAATTAAAGGCAAAGAAAAATTATTAAAAGCAACAAGGGAAAAATATACAAATAACATACAAGGGAACTCCCAAAAGATTAACAGCTGATTTCTCAGAACTCTACAAGCCAGAAGGAAGTGGCACAATATATTTAAAGTGATGAAAGGGAAGAATCTACAACCAAGATTACTCCACCCAGCAAGGATCTCATTCAGATTTGATGGAGAAATCAAAAGCTTTACATATAAGCAAAAACTAAGAGAATTCAGCACCACCAAACCAGCTCTACAACAAATGCTAAAGGAACTTCTCTAAGTGGGAAACAAAACAGAAGAAAAGGACCTACAAAAACAAACCCAAAACAATTAAGAAAATGGTCACAGGAACATACATATTGATAATTACCTTAAACATGAATGGATTAAATGCTCCCACCAAAAGACACAGGCTCACTGAATGGATACAAAAACAAGTCCCATATATATGCTGTCTACAAGAGACCCACATCAGACCTAGGGACACATACAGACTGAAAGTGAGGGGATGGAAAAAGATATTCCATGCAAATGGAAACCAAAAGAAAGTTGGAGTAGCAATACTCATATCAGATAAAATAGACTTTAAAATAAAGATTGTTACAAGAGACAAGGAAGGACACTACATAATGATCAAGGAATCAATCCAAGAAGAAGATATAACAATTATAAATATATATGCACCCAACATAGAAGCACCTCAATACATAAGGCAGATGCTAACAGCTTATAAAAGAGGAAATCGACAGTAACACAATAACAGTGTGGGACTTTAACACCTCACTAACACCAATGGACAGATCATCCAGACATAAAATTAATAAGAAAACACAAGCTTTAAATGACACAACAGACCACATAGATTTAATTGATATTTATAGGTCATTCCATCCGAAAACAGATTACACTTTCTTCTCAAGAGCACATGGAACATTCTCCAGGATAGATCACATCTTGGGTCACAAATCAAGCCTCGGCACATTTAAGAAAACTGAAATCATATCAAGCATCTTTTCCTACCACAACTTTATGAGATTAGAAATCAATTACTCGGAAGAAAAATGTAAAAAAAAAAAAAAAACACATGGAGGATAAACAATAGGTTACTAAATAACCAGTAGATCACTGAAGAAATCAAAGAGGAAATCAAAAAATACCTAGAGACAAATGACAATGAGAACATGACAATCCAAAACCTATGGGATGCAGCAAAAGTAGTTCTAAGATGGAACTTTATAGCAATACAATCCTACATCAAGAAACAAGAAAAATCTCAAATAAGCAATCTAACCTCACACCTACAGGGAGAAGAACAAACAAAATGGAAAGTTAGTAGAAGGAAAGAAATCATAAAGATCAGAACAGAAATAAATGAAATAGAAACAAAGAAAACAAAAGCAAAGATCAATAAAACTAAAAGCTAATTCTTTGAGAAGATAAACAAAATTGATAAAACTTTAGGCAGACTCATCAAGAAAAACAGGGAGAGGACTCAAATCAATAAAATTAGAAATAAAAAGGAGAAGTTACAATGGACACCACAAAAATACAAAGCATCATAAGAGACCACTACAAGCAACTCTATGGCAATAAAATGGACAACCTGGAAGAAGTGGACAAATTCTTAGAAAGGTATAACCTTCCAAGACTGAACCAGGAAGAAAGAGAAAATATGAACAGACCAATCACAAGTAATGAAATTGAAACTGTGATTAAAAATCGTCCAAAAAACAAAAGTCCAGGACCAGTTGGCTTCACAGGTGAATTCTATTAAACATTTAGAGAAGAGCTAACACCCATCCAAACTCTTCCAAAACATTACAGAGGAAGGAACACTCCCAAACTCATCTATGAGGCCACAATCACCCTGATACCAAAACCAGACAGAGATACTACAAAAAAAGAAAATTACCAACCAATATCACTGATGAATATAGATGCAAAAATCCTCAACAAAATACTAGCAAACAGAATCCAACAACACATTAAAAGGATCATACACCGGGCTTCCCTTGTGGTGCAGTAGTTGGGAGTCCGCCTGCCGATGTGCGGGATGCGGGTTCGTGCTCCGGTCTGGGAGGATCCCACATACCACGGAGTGGCTGGGCCCGTGAGCCGTGGCCGCTGAGCCTGTGCGTTGGGAGCCTGTGCTCTGCAATGGGAGAGGCCGCAGTGGTGAGAGGCCCGCGTACCGAATAAAAAGGATCATACACCATGATCAAGAGGGGTTGATCCCAGGAATGCAAAGATTCTTCAACATATGCAAATCAATCAATGCGATACACCATATTAACAAATTGAAGAATAAAACCATATGATCATGTCAATAGATGCAGAAAAAGCTTTTGACAAAATTCAACACCCATTTATGGTAAAAAATTCTCCAGAAAGGGAGCATAGAGGGAACCTACCTCAACATAATAAAGGCCATGTATGACAAACCCACAGCAAACATTATTCTCAATGGTGAAAAACTGAAAGCACTTCCTTTAAATCAGGAAGAAGACAAGGATGCCCACTCTCACCACTATTATTCAACATAGTTTTGGAAGTTTTAGCCATGGCAATCAGAGAAGAAAAAGAAATAAAAGGAATCCAAATTGGCAAGGAAGAAATAAAACTGTCACTGTTTGCAGATGACATGATACTATACATAGAGAATCATAAAGATGCCACCAAAAAACTACTAGAGCTAATCAATGAATTTGGTAAAGGTGCAGGACACAAAATTAATGCACAGAAATCTCTTGCATCCCTATACACTAACAATGAAAGATCAAAAAGACAAATTAAGGAAACAATCCCATTCACCACTGCAACAAAAAGAATAAAATATCTAGGAATAAACCTACCTAAGGAGGTAAAAGACCTATACTCAGAAAACTATAAGACACTGATAAAAGAAATCAAAGATGACAAAAACAGATGGAGAGCTATATCATGTTCTTGGATTGGAAGAATCAATATTGTGAAAATGACTATACTACCCAAAGCCATCTACAGATTCAATGTAATCCCTATCAAATTACCAAAGGCGCTTTTTACATAACTAGAACAAAAAATTTCACAATTAGTATGGAAACACAAAAGACCCTGAATAGCCAAATCAGTCTTGAGGGAAAAAAATGGAGCTGGAGGAATCAGACTCCCTGACTTCAGACTATACTACAAAGCTACAATAATCAAGACAATATGGTACTGGCACAAAAACACAAATATAGATTAACAGAACAGGGTAGAAAGCCCAGAGGTAAACCCACACACCTATGGTCAACGAATCTATGACAAAGGAGGCAAGGACATACAATGGAGAAAAGACAGCCTCTTCAATAAGTGGTGCTGAGAAAACTGGACAGCTACATGTAAATGAATAAAATTAGAACACTCCCTGACACCATACACAAAACTAAACTCAAAATGGATTAAAAACCTAAATGTAAGGCTGGACACTATTAAACTCTTAGAGGAAAACATAGGAAGAACACTCTTTGACATAAATCACAGCTGGCCCGGTCATGGAAGCAACCTAAATGCCCATCGACAGATGAATGGATAAAGAAGATGCAGTACATATATACAATGGAATATTACTCAGCCATAAAAAAGGAATGAAATTGGGTCATTTGTAGAGATGTGGATGGACCCAGAGACTGTCATACAGAGTGAAGTAAGTCAGAAAGAGAAAAACAAATATCATATATTAACACATATATGTGGAATCTAGAAAAATGGTACAGATGAACTGGTTTGCAAGGCAAGAATAGAGACACAGATGTAGAGAACAAATGTATGGACACCAATGCAGGAATATGGTGGAGGGTGGTGGCATGAATTGGGATTCACATATATACACTAATATGTATAAAATAGATAACTAATAAGAACCTGCTGTATAAAATATCAAGTAAAATTTTAAAAAATAGACTGTTGTATTTAAAAAAAAGACAAAAGGAATAAAATCATCTATGTCTGCAATAAGTAGTTAAGGGATGCACAGAACAAAACATGTAAAATATGATGTCAAAAACAGTCATTGCAGGACTTCCCTGGTGGCACAGTGGTTGAGAGTCCGCCTGCCGATGCAGGGGATACGGACAATCGTGCCCCAGTCCGGGAGGATCCCATGTGCCGCAGAGTGGCTGGGCCCGTGAGCCATGGCTGCTGAGCCTGTGCGTCCGGAGCCTGTGCTCCGCAACGGGAGAGGCCAAAACAGTGAGAGGCCCGCGTACCACAAAAAAAAAAACAAAAAAAAAAACAGTCATTGCGGAGGGAGTGGAGTAAAAATGTAGGGTTGTTAAAATGCATTTGAACTTGAGAGATCAGCAACTTAAAATAATAACACACACATACATTGCTATATAGAGGTATAGATAAAGAGATAGATTGCTATATATAAACCTCATGGTAACCATAAACCAAAAATCTATAATAGATATACACACAAAAAGGTAAATGAATCCAAACAGTATTAAAGATAGTCATCAATTTTCAAGGAAAGAAAGCAAAAGCAAAAAAAAAGAACAAAAAAGAACTACAAAAACAACCCCCAAACAATGAACAAATTGGCAATAAGTACACACCTATCAGTAATTACTTTAAATTTAAATGGATTAAATGCCTCAATCAAAAGGCACAGAATGGCTGAATGAATACAAAAATATATACTGTGTACAAGAGACACATTTCAGATCTAAAGACACACATGGACTGAAAGTGAGGGCATGGAAAAAGGTATCGCATGCAAATGGAAGTTGAAAGAAAGCAGAGGTAGCAGTTCTTTTATCAGACAAAATAGACTTTAAGAGATGAAGAAGGACATCATATAATGAGCAAGGACAATCCAAGAAGAAGATGTAACAATTATAAATATATATGCACCCAACATAGGTGCACCTAAATACATAAAGCAAATATTAACAGACGTAAAGAAAGAAACTGACAGTTACAAAGTAATAGTAGGGGACTTCAACACCCCACTTACATCAATGGACAGATTACCCAGACAGAAAATCAGTAAGGAAACACCAGCTTTAAATTATACACTAGATCAGATGGACTGAACAGACATATATACAGAACATTCCATCCAAAAGCAGAAGAATACACATTGTTTTCAAGTGCACATGGAACATTCTCCAGGATAGATCACATGCTAGGACAAAACAAGTAAATTGAAGAAAATGGAAATCATATCAAGCATCTTTTCTGACCACGACACTATGAGACTAGAAATTAACTCCAAGAAAAGAAAATGCAAAAAACCACAAACACATGTAGGCTAAACAATATGCTACTAAACAACCAGTGGATCACTAAAGAAATCAAAGAAGAAACCAACAAATACCTGGAGACAAATAAAAATGAAAACACAACGATCTAAAATCCGTGGAACACAGCAATAGCAGTTCTAAGAGGGAAGTTTACAGAAATGCAAGCCTACCTCAGGAAACAAGAAAAATCTCAAACAACCTAATCTTATACCTAGAAAAAAACTAGAAAAAGAAGAACAAACAAGACCCAGAGTTAGTAGAAGGAAAGAAATCACAAAGATTAGAGCAGAAATAAATGAAATAGAGACTGAAATAACTACAGAAAAAATCAAAGAAACTAAGAGTTGGTTCTTCAAAAAGATAAACAAAATTGATAAACCTTCTGCCAGACTCATGAAGAAAAATAAAAAGGAGGGTCCAAATCAGTAAAATCAGAAATAAAAAAAAAGTTACGACCAACACCACTCTTTACCACTATGGAAAAATGTATGGAGATTTCTCAAAAAATTAAATTTAGAGCTACCATATGATCCAGCAATTCCACTCCTGGTTATTTACTCAAATAAAAGAAAAACACTAATTAGAAAAGATATATATGTTCATTGCAGTATTATTTACAATAGTCAAGATATGGAAATAACCTAAGTGCCCATCCATACATGAGAAGTGGCATATATATAATGGAGTATTACTCAGCCATAAGAAAGAATGAAATCTTGCCATTTGTGAAAACATGGATGGACCAAGAGTATATTACGGTAAGTGAAATAAGTTAGACAGAGAAAGACAAATAGTGTATTATTTCACTTATATGTGGAATCTAAAAAACAAATGAACAAACATAACAAAACAAACAGTTATAGATAAAGAGAATAAATAGGTGGTTGCTAGAGGGGAGAGGTGAGGGAGGAAAGAAATAGGTGAGGTAGATTAAGAGGTACAAACTTCCAACACAAAATAAATGAGTCACAGGTATATAATGTATAGTGTGGGGAATATAGCCCATAACTATGTAAAATCTTCGTATGGTGACATATTGCAACTAGACTTATCATGGTTAGCCTGATTACAGGTTTATCTATTTTACTGATCATTGATGGCTCAACGATCACTTGATGGCTTATCATGGTGATCATTTTGAAATGTATAGAAATATCAAATCACTATGTTGTATAACAGGATCTAACACTGTTGTAGGTCAATTATACTTCAAAAACAAACTCATAGAAAAAGAAATCAGATCTGTGTTTACTAGAGGTGGGTTGGGGGGATGGGGAATTGGATGAAGGCAGTCAAAAGGTACAAACTTCCAGGTATAAAGATAAATAAGTACTAGGGACATAATCTACAACATGATAAATGTAATTAACATTGCTGTATGTTACATATTAAAGTTGTTAAGACAGTAAATCCTAAGAGTTCTCATCAGAAGGAAAAAATTTTCTATTTCTTTAATTTTCAATCTATATACAAATTTTGTATCTGTAAGTAAATTAATTACGCTATATAACTTAAACTAATACAGTGCTGTATGTCAATTATACCTCAATAAAATTGGAATAAAAAATTGTTTGTCCCATTAGTTCTGTGTTCTATAGACGCATTTGTCCTTTTTGTTTGGTTTACTTTCTCTGCTGCAAGTTCACATGTTTCTGTCTATGGAGTGTAATTATTCTTTGCCTAATCATGACAGTGGATGCTGGACCCTTCAGCATCAGGAACCCCATCATCTACTACACTCTCTCTGAAGGATAGTAGATAAAATGGGAGGGTTTTTTCTCCAATTGGCCAGCAGCAAAAGCACTGGCAAGCTAGACGCTCACCACTGAAATATACCATGGAGGGGAAGCCACTCTAACTTTCAGATACATGTGGTAAGGAAATCCAACACTATCATTACACTAGACTGCTGCAGTGTTCTTGGGAAAAGGTAGTATCACGCAGCATTTACATGCAACAAGAACATAGGATCAGTACTCTCAACTGGGTAGAATCTTCCACCCAGGTGATCAGACTCTCCCTAAATGTTATCTCTTTTACCTAGAACTATAGGTTTGAGATAAATCCAGTGAGAATTGAAATTAATATAATTTACTTTTCCTGTGATATATTGAGACCAGGCACATTTTCTTATTCTTAGAAAATTCAGAATATACCATTTTTCAGTGGCATTAATATATTTTTTTCCAGTGATTTCTAAATTCTTTTTATGTTATACAGTCTTCAGTGTTACAAAGTCAATTGATCATGGTTGTCATTTTACTTGGTCAGTTACATTATTCAATTGCTTGATTAAAATGTTGACTAGGTTTTTATCCTTACCCAGAAGAAAAATGAAAAGCAATCAGCTATTGTAAAATATAACTTGAAACATTCATTCATTCAAAACAAATTATTAACATAAATTTTTGGAGAATATTAACCATGATTAACCTTAGGTCTGATAAAAAGATAGATCTGCTTGGTCAATCTTAAATGTTCATTTTGTTTACATTAATACATTCTAGGTCCACTTTCTGGCGGGCTTGATTCTAGTAATAAAGTTAGAGAGACTAACCTGGGGAAAAATTTTATTTTCTTTTACATTAAAAATACAAATAACTTCTCAATAGCAAAAGAGTCAAGAAGTATCAAGAGAAATTCTAAAATATTTTGAACTCAATAAAAATGAAATGTAACTCATTAAGTTTGTGGGATACAGTGAAAGCAGGACATAGAGGAAATTTTATAGCATCAAATGTGCATTTTAGAAAAGAAAAAAGATATGAAATCAATAATCTAACCTCCTACCATAGGAAACTAGAGAAAGAAGAGCAATTTAAGCCAAACAAGGAAAAGAAAAAAATAAAAATTAGAACAGAAATCAGTAAAATTTAAATAAGAAAACCATAGAGAAAATCAATGAAAGCAACATCTCATTTTTAAAACTATCAACAAAATAGATAAACCTGTAATCAGGCTAACCATGAATAAGAGAGATAAAACACAGGTTCTAATATCAAAAATAAAGTAGAAGTCATCATTAGTGATCCCATGAACATTGAAATGATAATAAAAGAAAACTGTCAACAACTGTATGCCCACAGATTTGACAAGTTATATTAAAAGGACTACTTCCATTAAAGACTAACACTACCAAAACTCACACAAAGAAAAACAGATACTCCAATAGGCTTACTCTTAATAGGCTTACATATATATTAAAGAAATTAAATCAACAATTAAAACTTCCCAAAATATAAAGCACTAAGTTTTATAGTGCTTAACTTGATGGCTTTAATGGTAAATACTAAACATTTAAGGAAGAATGATATCAATTCTGCACAAACCCTCCCAGAAAATAGTAGCAAGAGGAAACACCTCCTAATTCATTTTATAAGGCCAGCATTACTCTAATACCAAAGCCAAAGACACTAAAAGAAAACTACAGACCAATCTCTCTCAAGAACATAGATGCAAAAATTCTCAACAAAGTACTAGCAAATCAAATTCAACAATTTATTCAAAGAATTATACACCATGACCAAGTAGAACTTATTCCAGTTATGCTAGACTCGTCCAACACTTGAAAATCAATTAATGTAACCTATCACATCAACAGGCTAAAGAAGAAAAATCATATGATTGTATAGACTAATGGAGGAAAAATATTTGACAAAATTCAACACTTATTCATGATAAAAAAAAAAAAACTCTCAGCAAGCTAGGAATAGAGAGGAACTTCTTCAACTTGATAAAGTCCATTTACAAAAACTACACCCAAAATCATACTTAATGGTGAGAAACTGGATGCTTCCCCTAAGACTGAGAATGAGGAAAGGATGTCCTCTCTCAGCACTCTTATTCAACATCATGCTGGAAGTCCTAGATAGCACACTAAGAGAAAGAAATAAAAGGCATACAGATTGGAAAGGAAGAAATAAAACTGTCTTTGTTTGCAGACAACATGGATGTCTTTATAGAAAATCCCATAGAATTACCAAAAACAAAGTAAAACCAAAAAACTCTGGAACAAATAAGTGATTATTGCAAAGTTGGGAGATACAACGTTAATATACAAGAGTCAATTGCTTTACTATATATAAGCAGTAAACAATGGGAATAGTAAATCTTAAAAAATATTTACAACCACTAAAATAGTTAGATAAGAATAAATCTAACAAAGTATAAAATCTGTATGAGGAAAACTGTAGAATTCTGATGAAAGAAATCAGATATGAATATATGGAGAAGTATTCTTTATCTATTGAAAGACTCATTGTTAAGATGTCAGTTCTTTCCAACTTGACCTATAGATTCAGTGCAATTCCAATCAAAATTATAGTAAGCTATTTTGTGGATAGTGAAAAATTAATTCTAAAATTTACATGAGAAGACAAAATCCTAGAACGGCCAACACAATACTGATAAAGAATAAAGTAGGAGACCTGACTTCAAGACTTACTGTACAGCTACAGTGATCAAGACTGTGTGGTTCTGGTGAAAGTACAAGCATATAGATCAATGCAACAGAACACAGAAACCAGAAAGAGACCCAAATAAATATAGTCAATTGAACTCTGATGAAGGAACAAAAACAATTCAAAGGAGAAAGGATAATCTCTTCAATAAACGGTTGGATATCCATATGCAAAAAAAATGAATCCAGACAGAACTTTCACAAAAATTAAAATGGAAGATAGATCTAAAATATAAAACATACTATGAAACTTCTAGACAATAACATAGAATAAATTCTAGGCTTGGGTTTTTTTTTTTTTTAATTTGTTTATTATTTATTTTTGGCTGCACTGGGTCTTTGTTGCTGCGTGGCTTTCTCTAGTTGTGTCAAGCAGGAGCTACTCTTCGTTGTGCAGCTCGGGCTCTAGGTGCACGGGCTTCAGTACTTGTGGCTCGTGGGCTCTAGAGCACAGGCTCAGTAATTATGGCCCATGGGCTTAGTTGCCGCGGCACATGGGATCTTCCCGGACCAGGGCTCGAACCCGTGTCCCCTGCATTGGCAGGCAGACTCCTAACCACTGCGCCACCAAGGAAGCCCTAGGCTTGGGTTTTATGAAGAGCTTTTATATACACCACCAAAAATGCCTTCATGAAAGATAAAATTAGTAAATTAGACTTTATTAAAATTTAGAACTTCTGCTCTGCAAAACACACTGTTAAAAGCAGCAAAAGACAAGCCACAGATTGGGCAAAAATATCTGAAAAATATGTATCTGATAAAGGATTTACATCTAAAATATCTAAAATACGGTTGAAGTTCAACAGTAAGTAAAGAAACAACCCAATTAGAAATTGAGCAAAAGATCTGAGCAGACACCTAACCACCTAACCAAAGAAGATATACAGGGTGGCAAAAAAAGAATATGAAAGATACTCACCATTATTTGACATTAGGGAACTGCAAATTAAAGTAACAATGAAATACACACCTATTAGAATGGCTAAAATCCAAGTCCTGACAATAGCAAATGCTAGTGAGGATGTGGAGCAACAGAAACTCTCATTCAGTGCTGTTGGGAACACAAAATTCTACAGCCACTTTGGAAGACAGTTTGATAGTCTATTATACAGCTAAACATAGTATTACCATATGATCCAGCAAACAGGCTTCTAGGCATTTACCCAGTTGATTTGAAAATTCACACAAAAACCTGCATGTGAATATTTATAGCAGCTTCATTCACAATAGCCAAAAACTGGAAGCACAAAGATGTCTTTAAATAGGTGAATGGATAAGCAGACTGATACATGCATACAGTGTAATAATATTCAGAGATAAAAAGAAATGAGCTATCAAGCCATGAAAAGACATGGAGGAATCTTAAATGCATATTTCTACATCTGAAAATGCTATATACGCTATGGTTCCAATTGTATCACATTCTGAAACAGGCAATACTATAGCAATGATATGTCCAGGGGGTCAGTGGAAAGGGAAGTGCTGATCAGGAGAAGCATAGAGGATTTTTTTTTTAGAGTAGAGAAACTATTCTGTGAGATAACATAGTTGTGGACACATGACCATATATTTGTGAAAATCCAGGTGCTAATCTAAGTAACTGAAAAGAGTGTAATCTGTAAGACTAAAGGTAAAAGAAACTGTACCTATGCACTGTGCTGTAGTTGAGAAAGTTGTCTCCCACGGGAGTACAGGTTAAGAATTCTGACGCCACTATATATGTACGCTATAAGTTCACAATTACATAAATGGATAGCTAATGGTGGGAGTCAAATTTCTTACCGTTAGAGTGGAAGGCTATAATAGATAAGCAAAAGGAGGCTAGAAAGATCTATGTGGTAATGGATTATGAGTTGGAGACATCAATATGAACTCATGTGTAGCTTTATATAGACACAGATTATTTCATTTCATATAGAAATGTTTATAGATATGTGTAAATACATAGGTTAATATACATACTTGTATTTCTTTGCTCCATCAGTTGAGAGGGCCTAGAAGCAAACACACTTCAGTAGCAACAAACACATCTAGCACCCAGATCTTTGCTTTTGAATACCCTTCTTCATTAAAATGAACCAGAGTTCCTAGAAGAAATGGCTGATTCTAGGACAGAGGCAGGAAACATATAAGTAGAGGCTAAAGTATCTTCTAGTGCCAAAAAACAAGGACATGCTAAAAAAATCCACAATAATGGTGGTATATCAAAGGGCCTACAGGGTCAACTGAAAGAGCTCTCAATGGTCAAGGCTGGAACAATTTGAGCAACAAAATAAATAAGTAGTATTAGTTACAACCCAGAGTATAAAAAAAATCCATGAGTCTATACTGATTTAAATAGGCAAATTAATGGAGAGAATAGACAAATCTCCCATGCAGAAGAATTCCAAATAATTTATGTAGATATTCCACTTTCAAGCAGAAGAGTATAATTCCTCACACCTTAACGTGGGCTGTGCATAGTGACTTCCTTCCATCCAGTATGAAAAGGGCGGGAAAAAAGTAACTTTATAGCAGAGAATCCTAACAAACACTACCTCAGCCAGATGATCAAGGTCAACACCAACAGTTATAAGTAAGGTTAACAGAATGTATCTTTGATTCAGTGTGATGAAAACAGCACTTCATCTTTGTGGTCTCCCTCACCAAACCCATAATCCCAGTTAATCAAGATTAGAACATCAGGCAATTTCCAAATGAGGGACATTCTACAAAATATCTGACAAGTACTCCTCAAAACTGTCAAGGTCATCAAAAACAAGGAAAATCTGAGCAATTGTCATCTATCAATAGGAGCATAAGGAAACAGAATGACTACACGTAACTGTGGTGTCTTGGATGGATCTTCGCATAGAAAGAGACCATCAGGTAAAGATGAAGGAAAATTAAAGTATAAACCTTAGATTATAATAATGTATTAGTATTGCTTTGCTAATTGTAACTAATACATAATACTATAGTTATGTAAAATGTTAATAATAGGGGAAATTGAGTCAGGGGTATATGGGAATTCTCTGGCCCATCTTCACAAATTTTCTGTAAATCTAAAATTGTTTTAAAATCTAAAGTATATTAAAAGCCAAAAGAAAAAAAGACAAATTTATCTATGCACTGCCAGCTCTGTATAGAGCAACTTAAAAGGATGCATCTTAAATCAGAAATGCATATTATATCAGCAAAAAGAAACCCAAAATGCAGCTTTTCCCTTTGTCTAAAAGATTATCCCCTTGTGTCTTATAACACCTGTAATGCTTTATAAGATTAGAAATGACTGCCAAGTCTTCATAAGCCATTTGTTCCTATAAAATTTAACAAAATTTTCAGCTATAATAAATAAGTTTATCAACAAAGTGATAAATTTGAGGTACCTATTACCAGTCTACAGATGGCCCTTAATTATTCTTGGAAATAGATTATTCATATCAGAAATATGTGGTCTTAGCTCTGAAAGTCAGTCCCCAGGAAAGTCAAGAGTAAAACTGTCCTCATGCCAACTTCCTCTCCAAACCTCTAGGATTAATTTTCAATTAACTGTGTCTCTGAAGTGAATATATATAGGATTATTTTTTGTTAATTTGGCCCTTATGTAGACATTGTTTAATGTAGGCACTGATTAAAATAGATACTCAAAGGATACCATGGAGAGGGAAAGAGTCACAGGAAAAGAAAAGAATTATCAAGAATCTGTGTATCAATTAGTGTTCAGCGTAGACAACAGAAGACACTGGGGCTACAGCAAAGGAAAGCAATTTAATACCAAGAATGAGGTGCTTACAGATGGTCTACAAGTGCTCTGGGCTGGGTCTCTAGAAGCAATTCCCAGATCATCACTGCATAAAGGCTCAAAGGGAACTGCTACCTCGACTACAGACAGGAAGCTGGGAAGCAGGAAGACAGCGCCTCAGCTCTGCTCCAAGTATCAGGAAACTGCTGCTGGAAGCAACGGCCCTGCACCAAGAAAATGCATGACCCCTCCAGACTCTCTCTCTCCTCACTTAACTCTGTTCTGCATTCAAGCCTCTCATGAGTGCATTTGATTGATTGAACTTAAATTACTTCTGGAGCGTCTGCTCGAAAGAAACTCTGAGAAATGTACTCTTAAGCTTTCCAGTCTCTGCCATACAGAAAGCACATTAAGGAAGTTGGAATAAATGTTGAGTCAGTCAATCGAGCTTATCCACCACGTGTGACGTTAGATGACTGTAATGTGAGTAATGCATTTGAGGGGCTATTATCAACCAGCCTCTTACTGGAGACATATTTTTCCTCTAGAGTTTAACAATGACCTATTCATATAGACCTTGTGGCCAACATATCACTCAGAAATCCAGATGAACCAAAAGTGGAACACTCCTGAAGCTGTCACATCATCATAGATCATTTGCACTTGTTCTCCTAAAACATATTCAAACCACAGAGTCTGCATCCAAAACCTCTTTTCAAAATTTTTTCTACATTTCATATAATCTCTATTTGGATTTCTTGCAATGTGCATGCATTTACACACATACATACATGCTCTCATGAACAAACTCTATTCAGCTTTAAATATGAGAAGGTGCCCCTGTGGATACATACATACCTATTAATTATCAAGATGACTTTGTCTAAGCTCACAACTTTCATATGGTCCTTCCAAATTAAAACAGTTTTCCCCAGAATACAATATGAGGTTGGCATTGGCTATTTATATCATTATCAAATATTCTCACAAGTTAACCTCCTGCTTGAGCTCTTGCTTCCCAGCATAGATGTCTTTATCACTAACATAGTTTGGTTTTCTGTAGACAAAAACAAATGATTAAATTTATATTCCATTAAGGGACAAACTGAAGTTATCCTAGAAAAATACAAAAGGGATATAAAAATTAGTCTGACTACACTTTGTACAGAGTATCTCGTGATCAAGTTTGGGGAAAAAAACTCTACATACAAACAGAAATTAGTAGAGAAAAACCAGTAGGATTGGCTGCTGAGATGAATTAGGAAAGATGATTGTTATAGTCAAAGGAATTATTGTTGAATGGGGTATGAATGATCTCTTAAACAGCAACAACAGCAAAAGTCCTTGTGGAACTCAGTCAGCCATGTGTCACCCCACTCCTGTTGCACTTGTGGGTAAAGACAGATAAAATACAAGAAACTGCCAGAGGTTTCTGAACTGCTACAGAACTTTCTAAAGTGTCTCTCAATTACAGATGGTACCAATGAAAATGCACAATTTTGAAATAAAATCTCCCTCTATTTTTTTCATTCATTCTTTAAATTCTTTCTAAATAACATATTCTACAATAGAAACAGTTACCAAAAAGCTCTTTGACTGGAAATAATAAATAAGAGATTTGAGCATAATATAAAAAAAACTAAAATAACCTTCTCTTCTCAGTCTATAAAATTCCTCAGATAAATTTTAGAAATGATGTATTCATCATTCAGAAAGAGTGCCAAGAAATAGTTGTTTAAGAGGACCCTAAATTTAACATGCTTTCACTTGAATTGATACTATATGAAGAAAAGAATGCTCCACATTGAATTTACTAGCACACATCAATTTAGTCATGAAACATCTATTCTTCTGTAAAATATACTTCACCTTATCTTCATTTTTGTACACCATACTTGAAGATACGAGTTACTCGTGGATGCCAGGAGGAAAAAAAAATTTGCACCATCAGATTTTCACTAAAATCCAATTTTACACTAAATTTTTATGAACCAAAATCAGCAAAGGACAGCATAATAGGTTTCTATCAAAGAAAGTTACTTTTTAAATCAGAAGAAAGCTATATATTATTCTCCCTTACACATTAACTTTAAAAGAATTATTTTATAATAAGATTAAAACAGTCATAATCACAGGTGAATAATATTCCCTCATACTTCATTTTTCTGTCAAACACTTCTAAGACTTATTGGGCTAGTAAACTATAACCCTAACTTTTATTCCATATTTGTGTTATCAATTAACTGATAATAATTTTTAAATAGCTAAGTAGCAGAAATTTACCAAATAACAAAATTTTTTTGACCACACATAGGGCAAAGAAACCAGCATCTATTTAGCACCTACTATATACCTGGCAATATGACTGAAGCACTCATATTTTTTATTTAACCTTCTAAACAGCTCTCTGTAGTAGGTATCAATAAATATAACATAGAAGAACAAATCTGACTACATGTTGGATCTATTCCTTTAGCTCAAACTTTTGTGCTCTGTTACCTGTGCTTAGTCAAGCTGGCTCTACACCTTTGTAAAAGAATGTTAGCTACAGCCTCAAATATACATGATAGGCCACTCTCCAGGCTCTGCCTCCCAGGCTTGACCTTTAAAGGTATAACACTTTTCATTCATAGAGATAAAAAGTTGCAGAACGGAAAATAACATGTCTTGTTGAGGTTTACAGGAACATCGTGACCAGACCTATGTGGACAGCTGCAACAACAAAGGATGATCACATCTGGAGCCTGGCCGGCATGAAGAAGTTTGCAACAACCAGCCACAACCCTTCCCCTTTCAGTATAAAAGAAGCCTGAATTGTAACTCAGGTAAGATGGTTCTTTCAGACACCAGTTCGCCACCTTCTCGGTCTGCTGGCTTTCCAAATAAATTCACTATTCCTGCCCCAGCACCTCATCTCTCGACTCACTGGCCTGTCACACAGCAAGCAGTACAATTTTGGACTTGGTAATATAATGACCTATACAGAAAGAAAAACAGACCAAATAATTTAAATACTGATGAAGTGTTACACTATTGATGATGAAATTGTTATTCCAACCCAATTCTGTTATTCTCTACAACTTTACCTACTTGCTGCTATTAGATTTACGATTATAAACACTGAACACTTTCTACTCATGAAAAGACCCAGAAAATGGTGCCTTGAGTATAAAGCTGCCTGTAGGATGTCTCTGAACAGCTCTTCAAACAGACCATACAGTTGTCTCATTTCTTCTGCGGCCCAAGGTATGCACTGATGGTGCACCCTTCGGAGAAGATAGCCCATCTTAGTACAATAAGAAGATTATTCTAAGATGGTGGAGGAGTAAGATGTGGAGATCAGCTTGCTCTCCACAAATACATCAAAAATACATCTACATGTGGAACAACTCCTACAGAACACCTACTGAACGCTGGCAGAAGACCTCAGACTTCTCAAAAGGCAAGAAAATCCCCATGTACCTGGGTACGTCAAAAGAAAGAAGGAAAAACAGAGACAAAAGAATAGGGATGGGACCTGCACCTCAGGGAGGGAGCTGTGAAGGAGGAAAAGTTTCCACACACTAGGAAGCCCCTTCAAGGGCGGAGACAGGGGGTGGGAAGCTTCAGAGCCACAGAGGAGATCACAGCAACAGGGGTGCGGAGGGCAAAGCGGAGAGATTCCCGCACAGAGGATCAGTGCCGACCAGCACTCAGCAGCCTGAGAGGCTTCTCTGCTCACCCGCTGGGGCGGGCGGGGACTGGGAGCTGAGGCTCCAGCTTCAGAGGTCAGATCCCAGGGAGAGGACTGGGGTTGGCGGTGTGAACACAGCCCGAAGGGGGCTAGTGCGCCACAGCCAGCCGAGAGGGAGTCGGGGAAAAACTCTAGACCTGCCTAAGAGGCAAGAGACCTCTTGTTTTGGGGTGCACGAGGAGAGGGGATTCCTTCTCTGTCTGCCCACAGAAGGCAGAATGCTGCCTAAACGAGCTCCAGAGATGGGCGCAATCCGCGGCTATCAGCTCGGACACCAGAGCCGGGAATGAAACTCTAACACTGCTGCTGCAGCCACCAAGAATCCTGTGTGCAAGCACAGATCACTATCCACATCCCCACCCCTGGGAACCTGTGCAGCCCGTCATTGCCAGGGTGCCGTGATCCAGGGACAATTTCTCCAGGACAGCACACGGCACGCCTCAGGCTTTTGCAATGTCACGCCAGCCTCTGCCACTGCAGGCTAACTCCGCATTCCAGTTATAACTACCATACCCCTCGCTCCCCTCAGCCTGAGTGAGCCAGAGGCCCCTAATTAGCCTCTGCTTTAACTCTGTCCTGTCTGGGTGGGAAAAGAAGCCTGAGGGCAACCTATACGCAGAGGTGGGGCCAAAACCAAAGCTGAAGCCCAGGAGCTGTGAGAACAAAAAGAGAAAGGGAAACCTCTCCCAGCAGCCTCAGGAGCAGGAGATTGGATCCCCACAATCAACCTGAGGTACCCTGCATCTGTGGAATACCTGAATAGACAACGAATCAACCCAAAATTGAGGTGGTGGCCTTTGGGAGCAACTGTAGACTTGGGGTTTGCTGTCTGTGACTGACTTATTTCTGATTTTTATGTTTATCTTAGTATAGTTTTTAGCACTTGTTATCATTGGTGGGTTTGTTTATTGGTTTGGTTGCTCTCTTTTTTTATTACTTTTAAATTTTTTAATTTTAATAATATTTTTATTATTTTATTTTATTTTTTCTTTCTTTTTTTCTCCCTTTTTTTCTGAGCAGTGTGGCTGACAGGGTCTTGGTGCCCCAGCCTGGTGTCAGGCCTGAGCCTCTGAGGTGGGAGAGCAAAGTTCAGGACATTGGATCACCAGAGACCTCCCAGCTCCACGTAATATCAATCAGTGTGAGCTCTCCCAGAGATCTCCATCTCAACACTAAGACCCAGCTCCACCCAACGGCCAGCAAATTCCAGTGCTGGATGCCCCATGCGAAACAACTAGCAAGACAGGAACACAGCCCCACCCATTAGCAGAGAGGCTGCCTAAAATCATACTAAGTTCACAGACACCCCAAAATGCACCACCATACGTGGCCCTGCCCTCCAGAAAGACAAGATCTAGCACCACCCACCAGAACAGAGGCACCGGTCCCCTCTACCAGGAAGCCTAGAGAAGCCACTGAACCAACCATATTCACTGGGGGCAGACACCAAAAACAACAGGAACTACCAACATGCAGCCTGCGAAAAGGAGACCCCAAACACAGTAAGTTAAGCAAAATGAGAAAACAGAGAAATACACAGCAGATGAAGGAACAAGGTAAAAACCCACCAGACCAAACAAATGAAGAGGAAATAGGCAGTCTACCTGAAAAAGAATTCAGAGTAATGATAGTCAAGATGATCTAAAATCTTGGAAGTAGAAAATACAAGAAACGTTTAACAAGGGTCTAGAAGAACTAAAGAGCAAAAAAACAATGTAGAACAACAAAATAAATGAAATTTAAAATTCTCTAGAAGGAATCAATAGCAGAATAACTGAGGCAGAAGAACAGGTAAGTGACGTGGAAGATAAAATAGTGGAAATAACTACCACAGAGCAGAATAAAAATAAAAGAATGAAAAGAATTAAGGACATTGTCAGAGACCTCTGGGACAACATTAAATGCACCAACATTCGAATTTTAGGGGTCCCATAAGAAGAGAAAAAGAAAGGTACTGAGAAAATATTTGAAGAGATTATAGTTGAAAACTTCCCTAACATGGGAAAGGAAATAGTCAATCAAGTACAGGAAGCACAGAGAGTCCCATACAGGATAAATCCAAGGAGAAACACACCAAGACACATATTAATCAAACTATCAAAAATTAAATACAAACAAAAAATATTAGAAGCAGTAAGGGAAAAGCAACAAATAACATACAAGGGAATCCCCAAAAGATTAACAGCTGATCTTTCAGCAGAAACTCTGCAAGCCAGAAGTAGGTGGCAAGACATATTTAAAGTGATGAAAGGGAAAAACCTACAACCAAGATTACTCTACCCAGCAAGGACCTCATTCAGATTTGACAGAGAAATTAAAACCTTTACAGATAAGCAAAAGCTAAGAGAATTCAGCACCGCCAAACCAGCTTCACAACAAATGCTAGAGGAACTTCTCCAGGCAGAAAACACAAGAGGAGGAAAAGACCTATAATAACAAATCCAAAACAATTAAGAAAATGGTAATAGGAACATACATATTGATGATTAGGTTAAATGTAAATGGATTAAATGCTCCAACCAAAAGACAAACAATGGATATAAAAACAAGAACTGTATATATGCTGTCTACAAGAGACCCACTTCAGATCTAGGGACACATACAGACTGAAAGTCAGGGGATGGAAAAAGATATTCCATGCAAATGGAAATCAAAAGAAAGCTGGAGTAGCAATACTCATATCAGACAAAATAGACTTTAAACTAAAGATTATTACAAGAGACAAGGAAGGACACTACATAATGATCAAGGGATCAATCCAAGAAGAAGATATAACAATTGTAAATATCTATGCACCCAACACAGGAGCACCTCAATACATAAGGCAAATGCTAACAGCCATAGAAGGGGAAATCGACAGTAACCCAATCACAGTAGGCAACTTTAACATCCCATTTTCACCAATGGACAGATCATCCAAAATGAAAATAAATAAGGAAACACAAGTTTTAAATGACACGTTAAACAAGATGGACTTAACTGATATTTATAGGACATTCCATCCAGAAACAACAGAATACACTTTTCTCAAGTGCTCATGGAACATGCTCCAGGATAGATCATATCTTGGGTCACAAATCAGTCCTTGGTAAATTTAAGAAGGTCGAAATCGTATCAAGCACCTTTTCTGACCACAGTGCTATGAGACTAGATATCATTTACAGGAAAAAAAAATGAAAAAATACAAACACATGGAGGCTAAACAATACGCTACCAAATAACCAAGAGATCACTGAAGAAATCAAAGAGGAAATCAAAAAATACCTAGAAACAAATGACAATGAAAACATTACAACCCAAAATCTATGGGATGCAGTAAAAGTGGTTCTAAGAGGGAAGTTTATAGATATACAATCCTACCTCAAGAAACAAGAAAAATCTCAAATAAACAACCTAAACTTACACCTAAGGCAACTAGAGAGAAAAGAACAAAAAAAAACCCGAAGTTAGCACAAGGAAAGAAATCATAAAGATCAGATCAGAAGTAAATGAAAAAGAAATGAAGGGAACAATAGCAAAGTTCAATAAAACTAAAATCTGGTTCTTTGAGAAGATAAACAAAATTGATAAACCACTAGCCAGACTCATCAAGAAAAACAGGGAGAAGACTCAAATCAACAGAATTAGAAATGAAAAAGAAGTAACAACTGACACTGCAGAAATACAAAAGATCATGAGCGATTACTACAAGCAACTCTATGCCAATAAAATGGACAACCTGGAAGAAATGGACAAATCCTTAGAAAAGCACAACCTTCCGAGACTGAACCAGGAAAAAACAGAAAATATAAACAGACCAATCACCAGCATTGAAATTGAAGCTCTGAATAAAAATCTCCCAACATCAAAAGCCCAGGACCAGATGGCTTCACAGGCGAATTCTATCAAACATTTAGAGAAGAGCTAACACCTATGAAGATTATTCTGTCCAAAAAACATTTCTTTTTGGAAGCCACCCATTTTTTAAAAAGTTTTCCATGCTATAATTTGAATTATTAATAAGTTGGGGCACTTAAATATAGCACAAAAAGGGACACTAACACCCGTAAACGTGTAATCTCCCAAAATTTCCACAAATTAATTCCACATCCACCATTTGAATGTACACGTAATTTTGATGAAATGTTTTCATAAATACCAAACAAGCATCATGGGAAATTCTGCTTTAGTTATAAAGGACAAAATTTCACTGGGTAATGAATCTCGAAGGATTACTATCTCCGTGTTGTGTCCACATCTGTCCTCACAGGTCTTTGTAAAGCAAACAAAAGAAGGATGAGTTTGAAGAGCCTATGATAAGGAATCAAACTATTTCTCCCCTTCTGTGGGGAGAAACACTGAGTTGCCAGAAGTAAATGATATGGACCCATTTTTTGTTTTCATTTTAGCCTGGGTGACTTCTTTGAACATCACAAAGAAAGGGCAACTATCCCCAAAGGTGTTCTTAATTATGCTCAAACACTCTGCAGAGTCTGTTTTTTTAAACTGGATATTATGCTACACTGAAACAGTCACCAGTTAAGTGTATCACCAGCAACCGCAAATCATCTTCTTTGTCCCAGCAGACTCCATCATATCACAGCTAATTTTGTCACACTGTTATAACCTGAGCCAGACAGGTTCCAATGAATTGTAAAATATGTTGCAAGAATCTCAGATAATTCTGGGTGCTTACTGATGTTCATCCTATATACTCCAACAAGGTCATTATAAGAATATTCTTCAGTGATATTCTTATTTATCCTATCAAGAATATTTAAAATTGAAAATGAAGAAAGGATTGGTGGAAAACAATTTAGATGAGTTGGTCTGTGAAAGAATCTATAAGCACTTCACATTCAATTGGGGCAAGTATGACAATGGCTTCAAATATTAGAAAGGTCATAGCCTGAAGTGTATTCCAAACTTGATATAAATTCTCCTAAGACAATGGATACTGATTACCTTGGCAGAATTGGTTTATCCAGCTAAATTTTTTCTGCATGAAGAACAAGGATATGTTCTTTAAAAGCCTAGGAGGCATAGGACTCTAACAAATGAAAATCCCACTGTGTGGGATCCCACACAATGTCAGATGGGATAATCCTTTATTTTTTCCCCCAATCCTTTATCTTACTTTGGTGAACATGGGAATAATGGCATATACACAGAAGGCTTAGGGTTAAAGAAGTTGATGTCCTAGAAGAAAAAAAAGTTCAGTTTCTTTGTCAGCTGTTGGCACATGGATATAGGAATGTTTAGATTTTGAGGGAAAGAAATAACACTTTTCAAAGATTTCTAAGAAATGTTATTGAAGTAAGTTTAAAATCAACAATGTATACAGATATTAAACATCTTGCAGCAAAAGTGAATTAGCAAAAGCAAATAAGCAACTGTTATCAGTTTTTTCTTAATCATAGTAAGGCAAATAACTGAGGGGTTGCATTGTAATTAAATAATACTCTAGATTTAATATTCAAAACAAGAAAGTTAATTATTCTTCAATATTTTTAAGGAGCAGGCTCTTCCAGGAGGTGGTATTAGCTAATTCAACTGACAGAGTCAAATTTCTCACAGAAATTTTCAAAAAATACTGAAAGAGGTATAAAGTTATAACAGTAGTAGAAGCCAAAGTTACCTATAAAAATTTGCTAAACTATGAGAGGAAATTCCCCTTATAAAATTGCATAGATGAACTGATTAAGAAATGATCAATGTCCAGAACTGGGCTGTGTGATAGGACAGCGACATGTGGCCAATAAGTGCTTGCAATGTGGCTATTCCAAATGGAAGCATTCTGGAAATGTAAAGTACATAACAGCTGTCAAAGACTTTCAACAAAAATAAGAATGTAAATTACCTCATAAGTAATTTTTTATTGGTCACTTGTTTAAATAATAACATTTTAAAATATTGGTCTGACTCTAACATATTATAAACATTGATTTCATTTGTTTTCATTTAGTTTTTTAAATGCAGTTACTAGAAAATTTTAAATCATATTATGTGGCTGGCATATTTTTAAGGATGCTGGTCTAGACCTTTGACTCAACAACATGGCTAGAGAGAGATTACATAAGAGATAGTTTCCACTGTCTTTCAGGGAGCCCTAACGTCAGAGAAATGGTGCCAGAACCACTGACCTCCCTTTTATATAATATATTTTCTTTGAGAGAGCCAAATTGGTTCTTCCTTTCATGCCTCCGCCATCTATCAATAACTTTCTCCTTATCGATACATCCATTAATGAAGCCATATCTCCTAGCAATGCAAAATGGCCAAGAATAAAGAGCACAGGCTGTAACAGAGTGCAACCTGAGATCTCACTGTAATAGGTAAGGAAAGACACAGGAAACATCTTAGGAATCTTCAGTGTTCACAAGTCACTAAAATTTCTTCTAGCACATTATTTAGGAATAAAGTCACCTATTCACATTACAAAGAACAGGTAATCAAAGAAAGAACCCCTTCCCTATGCCAAAGGATTAGTAAAAAAGGATTTTATAAAATAGAAATTTCGCTAGTAACCGTGTAGATCAACTTGTTCTAGTATGTAGTCTAAGAATCAGAATCTGGCAGCACAGAGATATACAGTAAAGAGGATCAAAGCAAATGAACACATCTTGTCCGGCGGCTTGCCTAGATCTTTTCCAATTCAAGAAAGATTTCATAGCATAAAACAAGGAAATTAATCCATTTAAGATTTAGAGGAAAAGCATGCCTGTGAACATAGGAGGAAATATGATTCCATCTGGTTTCATAGAGTCTAAGAAACGAGATAAACTGACATGGCAAGACAGAACATTATCTAAGACAAAAATAGAATGATCAGATATAAGAAAATAATTCAGTGAAACTGAAATAAAATAACAAAATTAAACTATAAATTGGAAGCTATGAAGTACAGAATCAACACTAAAGTAGATAGAAACAAAAAGTAGAATATTGACTCTTAAATGTCAACAAGCCAACGGCATCAGAATCACATGGAATGCTTCTCAAATATACAGACGTGAGGCGCTATCCTTTCAGAATCTGATTCAGTTGTTATAATAGGGCCTGAAAACATGTGTTATAAAAAGTTCTCCAGGTGATTCTAACATACACACAAGTGTGGGAATGACAAATGTGTTGAACCAGAGGAGCTAAATGCCAAAAAGGAGGGAAGGATAAAGGTGAGAAAGAACATGACAAATATGGAAAGTAACAGAATGGAGATAAAAATTAGCAATTATAAGCTCCTTTGGGAGAGAACGAAACAAAGGAATAAAAGTATTTTCAGAACCTTAAAAACAGATAGGTAGATATCTGCAGACCAGAATGGATTATAGAATTCTGTGGTAAAAGAGTGGAAAGAGAAACACATTCTTGGACATATCTTGGTGAAATTCTTGACTGTCAAGGAGAATGAAACAAATCTTACAGGGGTTAATTTCAAAGAATAAAAAAGCAGGCTGTTTCCAACTTCTTATATGGAAATGATTTCCAGCAGATAATGAAGTAATATTTAGAAAATTAAAATGGGCTTTAATCTAAGAAGTATATAATTAGCTGACATTTTATTTATGTGCAGAGGAAAAAATATTGCAGGTATGAAAAGGCACACAAAAATGGATCAACTAGATCTTTTTTCCTACAAATAGATATTCAATGATTTAATAAAACAAACTGCACTTAAGAAAAAACTCTAAAACTGGTAAGTCAGAAATAAGAAAAAAAAATTAGCAGTACCAGATATTGAGGCCCATGATAAGTCTATGATAACTAAAATGATGTGATACTATAACAAGAAAAGATAGATATGTTCCAGGAACAGAACAAAAAGCAGAAGCAAACTGAAGTGTACATAAAGAAAAATATACATTTATGCATTCAGATAATATTTAAAGAAAAGCAAATATTTTCTAGATACATCTATTTGTAAGGAAAAAAACACATAGGAAGAAAATTCAACAAACAAAATTGGTTTCCTCTGGATGGTGGGAAATTTTTATTTTATTCTATATTACTTTGCCAAGGAAATTTCCAAGGAAAAACTTGTATCACATATAATCAGAAAAGAATAATAAGTGCCAAAAACAAAATTAGAATCCTTAAAAGTATTTTCCTGATATTGTAGTTAGAGATGTTGCAAAATATTATTTGGTTTGTAACACAGGGGTCATTGTGTGTCTTCTAAACTTTCTTCAAAATGCAATGAATAGAAAGGAGTAGAATATCCTGGAGAGAGAACAGCTTGATCACGTCCCACCTTTCTTACATTTACGACCACAACCCCAAATCCACTATAACTCTTGAGCCAAGCGGATGCTGGCTACGATCAGGTAATGTTCCAACTGAGAGAGACACTGAAGAACTTTGAAAGTTGGAGAGCCTAGGCTGATGATGGGATTGTAGGTGGAGTCTTGAGAGGAATCCGTGGATCCCTGAGGAAAAAGCTGACACTAGCCTCAAGAGTATACCTAGTTTTCCTCATCCTTAAATAATAGAGGAAGATGCTGACAATGGAGACAAATAAATTCAAAAAACCAAGGATCTTCCGACAGATTTTTGTTTGGCTTTGAGGAGTAATCAACAATGAGCACTGTAACGCAGAAAGATGGAAAGAAACTGAGTGCGTGAAGACATTGCTAAGCCACTGAATCAAAAAAACAGTATCAACCCAACTTCTGAACTGTTAATTAAGATAAAATCATTTTTAATATTGTCCCTTTATTTTCAACCACCTTAAATCCATTGTTACTTGTCATAAGAAGCTTCTTAATTAATATAAGAAGACCAATAGGACAGAAAATTGTGATGGGCAGTAAATCTTCAAATGTGCAATGTGAAATCCAAATAAACAATGTTAGATTATATGGGAATGTGTCATATATGTTTTATAAATTTAAGTTTCTTAAAACACAGAAGTTACCCTGTAATGGAAATCCTAATATTCACCTGGTACTAAAATTTCTAAACTAGAATTTGGAGCTTGGTGGGGCAAGGCCAGAACAAAAGTTTTCAAAGATTTCATCTGGGAAGTAGAAGTGAACCTTAGAAAAAACTGACAGATGAGAAGTATAGTAGTAATGTCAGCATCATTGCGAAGTAATATGCTCCCTTTGTCTCTCTCCTTCCATCTAAAGCTAGTAAAACATCCATGATTTAACAAAGGATGCTCTGTCCAACACACTAGGATGCTGGAGAGATCCACTCATTTATAGATCTGAAGATTGGTGGATTGGAACATACAGAGGTGGCAGAACCAGGGAAACAGTGAAGGTGGTGCCTGCAATCTCGGCCCTCTGGCCGTGACAGCTAAAGTCCACACCCCAGAGAACCTGGTGGCAGCAGGACAGGTAGTGCTTACAACTCTGGCTGCCCAGCTGCAGAGGCACCCACAACCACAGGGAACCGGGCAGCAGAGGCAGCAGGGCCCACAACCCTGTCCCTCTAACTGTAGCAGTACCTACAACTGCAGTCCCCCACTCCCACCAGTGGCTGCAGTGCCCACAAACCCAACAACCCTGGAGGCAGTGGAGGCACCTGTGATCCCAGCTCACCACATACACTTCCGTATCCCCACCACAGCAGTGGTACCCATGACCCAGGTGACCCTGGACATGGCAGAAGCACCTGCCATTCTGGTGCTCCTGGTGGTTACACCAGTGACAGCAGCGACAGCAGCAACACCAGCAGCTGTCACCAGTGACTCCAAAAGCACCAGCTGTGACAAGGGCACCAGCCACCAGCAACACCTGGGCAGAGGCAGTGGAGTGTAGAAAGTGCTGATTCTCAAATATAGCCAATGGCAGCTCCGGTAAGAAAAACCAAAAACTTGAGGTATGCCATGTACTGGAAAAGAAAATAAAGGCTTCTAATTATCAGTCAATTGAATTGTTTGAATCAAATTTTTAAAGCTTACCTAAATAAGAGAGGCATTTGCTACTTCAAATGCGCCAGCAGAAGAACTCATCAAGCACCATGAAAAAACCACGATAACACAGTATCACACACACACACAAAAAGACAATTCTTCAGAAACCAAACTTAAATTCACAGAACTTTGCAATCTAACTGATAGAGAATTCCAAATAGCTGCCAACAAGCTACAAGAAAACTCAGGCAGTTCAATGAGCTCAGGAATAAAATTAATGAACAGATGGAATACTTTACCAAAAAGATTGAACTAAAAAAGAACTCAACAGAAATTCTGGAGCTGAAGAACTCAGTAAATGAGATGAAGAATGCAATAGAAAGCACTGGAAATAGAGCAGACCATATGGGAGAAAGAATTAATGAGCTCAGAGATAGAAATCTAGAAACAATTAGGGTAGAGGAGGAGAGAGAACTGCTGGTTTTTTTTCTTTAATGTAGAAATTTTATTAGAACTATCTGACTCCATCAGGAAAGGCAACATAAGAGTAATGGGTGTCCCAAAAGGAGAAGAGAGGGAGAAGGGATCAGAGGGTTTATTTAAAGAAATAATAGCTGAGAACTTTCCAAACCCAAAGAAGAAACTGGATATACAAGTCCATGAAGCTAAGAGAATACCTAATTATCTCAATGCAAAAAGACCTTCTCCAAGACACATTATATTAAAACTTGTCAAAAGTAAATGATGAAGAATGAATTTTTAAAGGCAAGCAGGGAAAAAAAGACAATAACCTACAAAGGAACTCCCATCAGGCTATCCAGCAGATTTCGCAGCAAAAAACTCTATAGGGCAGAAAAAAGTAGAATGACATACAAAAAACACTGAAAGATAAAAACTGTCAGCCAAGACTACTCTATCCAGCAAAGTTGTTTTTCAGATATGAAGGAAAAATAAAGGCTTTCCCAGACAAAAGCTGAGGGAGTTCATTACCATCAGACCTGCCTTGCAAGAAATGTTGAAAGGAGCTCTTCTACCTGAAACAAAAAGGAAAAGTACACAAAACTTTAAGATGATGAATAGAATCATAAAATTCCAACTCTATATCACAATAGGAGGTTAACCACATAATTATAGCATAAAGGTTAAAGGGAAAAAAAGCAGTAATTTGGTAACTAACTCACAACATAAAAAGGGATAATTTGAGACACCAAAAATATAAAAGGGGAAGAAGAAAAGATGGGACCTGTATAAGCAAGTAAAGATAAGATGTTATCAGCAGAAAAAGGACTACATTATCTATGTTTTATACAAACTTTATGGTAAGCACAAATTATAAATCTAGAGTAGAGACACAAACTTAAAGAGGAAACTGAGAAAAACATCACAGAAAACCACCAAACTAAAACAGCAGACGGAAACACAAGGAAAGAGAAACAACAGAGATATGGAGCAACCAGAAAACAAAAGACAAAACACCAGTTCTTAGTCCTTGTCTGCCAATAATCACCCTGCATGGCAATGGATTAAAATCACCAATCAGAAAAACACTTAGTGGCTGAGAGTATTTAAAAAAACTAGACCCAACTATATGCTGCCTCTGGGAAACTCATCTCAGCTCTAAAACTAAACTCATCCGGCTCAAAGTTAAGAGAAGGAAGATGATTCTCTAAGCAAATGGCAGCCAAAAGAAAGTAGGGGTAGCCATACTCATATCAGACAATACAGACTTCAAGCCGAAAAAGATAGTAACAGAAAAAGATGGACATTATATAATGATAAAATGGACAATCCATCAAGAAGACATAATAGTTATCATCATACATGCACCTAACATAGGAGCACCAAAATATATAAAGCAATCATTAATAGACATAAAGGAGAAGTTGACAGCAACACAATAATAGTAGAGAACTTTAACATCCCACTACATCAGTGGGTAATCATCTAGACAGAAAGTCAATAAGGAAACATCAGCCTTAATTGAAACATTAGACCAAATGAACTCAATAGATTTATATAGAACATTCTATCCAAATGCAACAGAATATACATTCTTCTCAAGTGCACATGGAACACTTTCAATGATGGACCATATGTTGGAACACAAAACAAGTCTCAATAAATTTAAGAAGACTGAAATCATATCAAGCATCTTTTTTGACCATAATGGTATGAAACTAGATATCAACTAGAAGAAAGCTGGATAAAACACAAATATGTGGATACAAAACAACGTGCTACTGAACAACTCTTAGGTCAACAAACAGAAAATCAAAGGACAAATCAAAAAATACGTAAAGACAAATAAAAATGAAAATAAGACATACCAAAAATCTATAGGATACAGCAAAAGTGATACTAAGAAGGAAGTTTATAGCAATACACTACCTTAAGAAACAAGAAAAATCTCAAACAATCTAACCTTATACCTAAAGAAGCTAGAAAAAGAAAAATGAACAAAGCTCAAAGTCAGTAGAAGGAGGGAAATAATAAAAATCAGGCCAGAAATAAATAGAGACTACGAAGACAATAGAGAGGACTTCCCTGGCGGTCCAGTGGTTAAGACTCCGCACTTCCAATGCAGGAGTTGTGGGCTCAATCCCTGGTTGGGGAACTAGGATCCCACATGCCATGTGGCCAACTTAATAATAATAAAGTTTAGCTTAAAAATTTTAAAAAAGAAAAACAAAGACAACAGAAAAGATCAGTGAAACTAAGAACTGGTTCTTTGAAAAGATAAAATTAACACACCTTTAGCAAGACTTACTAAGAAAAAAAGAAGACCCAGATAAATAAAATCAGAAATGAAATAGGAGAAATTACAATAGATGTCAAAGAAATACAAATGATTATGAGAATACTATGAATAGCTATATACCAACAAATTGGACAACACAGAAGAAATGGATATATTTTTAGAATCATACAATCTTCCAAGAATGAATCATGAAGATATAGAAAATCGGAATATTGTTCACTAGTAAGGCGACTGAAATGGTCATCAAAAATCTTCCAAAAAACCGAAATTCCAGGACCAGACAGCTTCACAGATGAATTCTACCAAATATTCAAAAACGATTTAATACCGATCTTTCTCAAATTCTTCCAAAACACTGAAGAGGAAGGCATGCTTCCTAATTCATTTTATGAGGTCAACATTACCCTGATAACAAAACCAGATCAAGACAACACACACAAAAAAGTTACAGACCAACGCCTTGGATGAACTAGAACTAGATGCAAAAATTGTCTACAAAATTAGGCAAACTAAGTCCAACAGTACATTAAAAGGATCACATACCATGTTCAGGTGGGATTGATTCCAGGGATGTAAGAATGATTCAACATTCACAAATCAATGTGATATACTACATTAACAAAATGAAGGATAAAAATCACATGATCACCAATAGATGCAGAAAAAAATTTGACAAGATTTAACACCCAGTTATGATAAAAACTCAATAAAATAAGCATAGAAGGAACACACTTCAAAATAATAAAGGCTACATATGACAAAACCACAGTTAACATCACACTGAATGGTGAAAAACTGAAAACTAACCTTCTAAGATCAGGAACAAGACAAGTGTGTCAACTCTCACCACTCTTATTCAACACAGTATCACAGTCCTAGCCAGAAGAATTAGGAAAGAAAAGGGAAATAAAAGGCATCCAAATTGAAAAAGAAGAAGTCAAATTGTCACTATTTGTAGATGACACAATTTTATACATAGACAATCCTAAAGACTTCATCAAAAACTATTAGAAATATGTGACTACAGTAAAGTTGCATGGTAAAATCTCAACAGAAAAAAATCTATTGCATTTCTGTACACTAACAATGAAGAAACAAAAAGAGAATCTAAGAAAACAGCTCCATTTATAATCACAAAAGAAATAATAAAATACCTAGGGATAAATTTAACCAAGGAGGTGAAATATCTGCACTGAAAACTATAAGATGTTGTTGAAAGAAACTGAAGAAGACACAGAAAAATGGAAAGAATTTCTGTGCTAATGGAATGGATGAGTCAATATTGTTTAGTGTCCATACTACCTAAAATAATCTACAGATTCAATGCAATCTGTATCAAAATCCCAATGACATTTTTCACAAAAATAAAACTAAAAATTGTAAAAACAACAACAACAACAAAACCCTGAATAGCCATAGCAATCTTGAGAAAAAGAAGAAAGCTGGAGGTATCACACTCCTGATTTCAAATTATACTACAAAACTATACTAATCAGAGCAGCATGGTATTGGCAGAAAAAACAGACACACAGATCAATGAAACAAACTTGAGAACCCAGAAATAATCTCACACATATATGGACAATTAATATACAACAGAGGAACACGAATACATAATGGAGAAAAGACAGTCTCTTTAATAAATGATGTTGGGAAAACTGGACAGCCACATAAGAAATAAACACAAAAGAATAAAACTAAACCAGTATCTTACACCATACACAAAAATTAACTCAAATGGACTAAAGACTTGAATGTAAGACCTGAAACCATAAAACTCCTAGAAAAAAATATAGGTGGTAAGCTCGTCATTGGTCTTGGCAAAGATATTTTGGATTTTGACACTAAAATCAAAGGCAGCAAAATCAAAAATAAACAAGTGGGACTACATCACACTAAAAAGCTTCTGCACAGCAAAGGAAATCATCAACAAAATGAAAAGACAACCTACCAAAAGGGAGAAGATTTTTGCAAATCAGATATCTGATAAAATGTCAACATCCAAATTGTATATACTACCCGTTCAGCTCAATAGCAAAAAAACAAAGAACCCGATTTAAAAAAATGGGCAGAGGATCTGAATAGACATTTTCCAAAGAAGACATACAGCCAACAGACACATGAAAATGAAATATTACCTTAGCCCTGTTAGAATGGCTATTATCAAAAACACATTAATAACCAGTGTTGGAGAGGATGTGGAGAAAAAGAAGCCCTCCAACACTGTTGGTGGGAATGTAAATTGGTGCAGCCACTATGGCAAACAGTATGGAGGTTCCTCAAAAAACTAAAAATAGAGTTGCCATATGATCCAGAAATCCTACTTTTGGGTATTTACCTGAGGAATATTAAAATAGTAATTTAAAAAAATATATGCACTCCTATGTTCATCGAGTTATTTACAACAGCCAAGATATGGAAACAACCTAATTGATGGATGAATGGATAAAGAAAATGTGGTATATACACAATGGAATGCTACTCGGCCATAAAAAAGATGAAATCTTGCCATTTGTGATAATATTGAAGGAACTTGACGGTATTATGCTAAGTGAAATAAGTCAGATGGAGAAAGACAAATATCATATGATTTCACTCACATGTGGAATATTAAAAATAAATAAGTAAATGAATAAATAAATAAAACAGAAAAAAACACATAGAAACAGAGAACAGACTGGTAATCACCAGAAAGGAAAAGGGTTGGGGGAGGGCGAAATGAATAAAGGGGGTCAGCTGTACAGTGATGGATGGAAACTAGACTTTTGTGGGTGAGCACACTGTAGTGTCATCAGAAGTCAGAGTATAATGAAACGTACATAAAATGTTATAAAACAATATTACCTCAGTTAAAAAAAAAGAATATAGTAAACTGCACATACTTTATTATACTTTTAACCAACTTTAAATAAAGTTTAAATAGCTAACAATTTATCAAAAGAAGTAGTGAATGAAAAGTTCATTCAGTATCAGAGAAAGTATCACTAACTCATTATAGTAAAATATGTAAAATGGAAAATCGTATTAAGAGATGCTGAGAAGTTATTTGACAATATTTAGCAGACACTCCTAATAAAACTAAATAGGAAAAACTAATCTATTTAAATATAAATAAATCTACCCATCAAAGTTCAATAGCAAATATCAAACAAAGAGATAAAACACTAAAACAATTATTTATAGTTTGGAACTCAGAGATGTTCAATGCTATCATTTTTTTATTCTTATTTTGGAGGTTCTGGAAAATTCAATATTAAAAATGAAATAACTCATTTTAAAAGAGATAAAACTGTCATTTGCTGATAATGCACTTGTATGCTTGGAACATGCAAGAGATTCTAATTTAAAAATTACTAAATTTTATAGAAGAGATTTGTAATGTGGGTGGATAACAGATAGATATACTAAATCAATTTTACCTTAGTATATGAATCTACATCAAGAAACATAAATGGAAAAGTAAAAACAATAGTAATGAAATAGGTAGAAATAAACCTAACCTCCCAGGGCCCCCGCAAAATGCACATGAAAAACTTTACAAAATTTCATTGACACTACACACCTTTAATGACCTAAATCACCAAAACAAACAACAAAACCCTAACAATACCATATTCTGGCCAGGATATGGAGCAACTGGAACTGATACACTGCTGGTAGGATGCAAAACAGTACAACCATTTTGGAAAAACAGTGTGCTAGTGTCTTATAAAGTTAAACATAACTTATGACACAACCCAGGAATCTCATTCTTAGTTATTTACACAAGAGAAATGAAGACATATATGTCCACACTAAAACCTGTATGCAAATATGTAAGGCAGCTTTATTCATAATCACCACAAAATGTCTATAACCTGGTAAATGGAAAAACAAACTGACTATTCAATAGAAGACTCATTCCATGATGAAAATACAAACTACTAATACTTGCAACAACATATACACATTTTAAATGCATTATGCTAAGTGAAAGAAAGTTGACACCAAAGGCTACATTCTATAGGCTTTCATTTATATAATATTCTGCAAAAGGCAAAACTAATTGAAGAAGAGCTCAATAATTGCCAGAGGTTGGGGATAGGGAGAGAAAATTAACAAGGGGCACAAGGAAATTTGGAGGTGATAAAATGTCTTATGTTTTGATTACAGTGCTGGATATATAATTGTATGCTTTGTCAGAATTCATCAAACAGTGCATCTCAAAAAGAAGAATTTTAGGGCTTCCCTGGTGGCGCAGTGGTTGGGAGTCCGCCTGCCGATGCAGGGGACACGGGATCGTGCCCCGGACCGGGAAGATCCCACATGCCGCGGAGCAGCTGGGCCCATGAGCCATGGCCGCTGAGCCTGCGCATCCGGAGCCTGTGCTCCGCAACGGGAGAGGCCGCAACAGTGAGAGGCCCGTGCACCGCAAAAAAAATTTTTTTTAATTTAAAAAAAGAGGAATTTTACTTAATACGAATTATACATCAACAAACCTAACTTTAAAAAATTAATTGAAAGCCTTCAAACAAGGTGTGAATAAATGGGAAAAAAACATACAATGTTCTTAGGTGATGACTTAAAAGCAGAATATATTATTTCTCTTAAAAAGTATCATGTAAACTGATGTGATTCCAATCAGAATCCCCAAAGTATGGTTCTAGAATTGGATAAAATGATCTTGAACTTTGTATGGAAGAATTAATGTTCGAGAATAGCTAAGAAAAAAGGAATAAAAGATAAGTTAGGAGACTAATACTAGATTATCAAAATATTCTATAAAACTACCATAATCATATTAATATAGTATCAGCATAGGAATAACAGACTGGAGTACAATAAAACATACAGGAACAGATTCCAGTATATATGTTCATTTACTACATGATGTTGTTAAAAAAGAATACAGAGTTTATTAACTGCTGAACATGAACCGTTTATCTAATTAGGAGAAAACAGCGTTGAACCCCTATCTCATACCATAAACAATAAAAAATTACAAGGGGATAGAAGACCTAAATATCTTAAAAATTACAATCATAAAGTTTTTTTTTTAATTTAGGGGTGGGAAGTTTTCTTAACCAAGACAGAAAAATGCTGAAGCTATAAACAAGACAGGAGACATATTTTGATAAAAGTGTTAAATGATTTATATAGGAAAAATATCAAAAATGTCTTAATGTACATTACGTGCAATGAAATAATATACAAAGAGCCCTATAAATTCACAGTAAAAGCAACTCAGTGGAAAAATGAGCAAAGGATATAAGTAATAGTTCACTAATGAGCAAATCTAAATGGCAAAAACAAAATGAAAAGGAGCTTAACCTTACTATAAGTTTAGAAAATACAGATTAATGTAACAATGAAATCACTATATTTATTAGACCATCAAAAATTAAAATGAATGACACACATTGCTGTTCAGGATGCTGGGAATAGTTATGATCAGACACTGCTGGTAGAAATGTAAATTATTACAATCTTTTCGGAAAGCAGTAAGACAGTATCCGCTTTTTTTTCTCTTAGCAATCCTGCTCCTGGGAATATATTCCATAACAATAAAATCACCAGTATAGAATGTTCCTTGTATTTTATTCATAGTGGCAAAAAATTAGAAACAAAATTAATACTCATCCATAATGAGAAATGGCAGAATACTCACCATGAAATATTACACAACTAAAATGGAATGAATTAGTTTTATCCCAGCTGACATGATAACATTTCCATAAGGTACTACTGAGTGAAGAAAAAAGATGCAGAAAAGCATTAATATGATGATTAGATAGATATAAAGTCCTTATATATGGCTATGTGTCCATAGAGGAAAACATAAGATAAAAGCAAGGTTGTTAGATATCAAACAGGGTTGGAAGGAGGTAGGGAAGTAGTGCAGATGACACAGAAAAAGAAAAGATGAGACCACTCAAAAAGAAACAATGTACTAATTTTAAAAATTGACACATAAGAGATCATCTCTTTTATGTACAATTACAGTTATAAATAAATATGTGTGATTCTATAGATGCATGAATTAATAAAGAGATTTGAAAGAACAAAATTAGATCTATGTCTACTGATATATGGGAATGTCAAACAAGATAATTTTATGTGAAAAAAGCAAGGTTTTGAGTGTATGAGTACTTATTTTTTTTACACATTTGAATGAACAAAGAGAAGGATATAGAATGATGATACCAGGCTGTGAATCTTGACCCCAGAGGTTTGAAAATGAGTGACAGAGAGATGCATACAATAAGTTGGGCGTAATAAACTGGTTTCTGATAATAAACTTTCCTCTATTCATCTTTATAGTATTTAATTGTTACCAAAAGTGTATATTGCTATTGTAATTTAAACAACATCAAATGAAGGGAAAATATATTGCAATGAAGGAAGAAAATAAATTACTATTTAAGGTTCATGCTTTCAAAGTGGTTGGGAGAGTAACACAGATCTAGGTAAATGATTTATTGTGAGTCCCTGGGAGAAAGTTTCACTTATATGTATGCTTTTAATCCAAAGCAAACATATTAGTCATTTACTATCGTAGAGCCTGTCGACTAGCATTTCTGAAAGTGTGGATTTCAAACCACCTCCTTTAGAATCACTGGGGAATCTATAAAAAGGAATATGCCTAAACTCCATCCCAGATTTTCTGAATTAGCATTTCCAGGATGAGACTTAGGAATCTACATTTTTAACAAGTCCTCTCCCCTCCCCAAGATGATTCTTATATAAAAAATAAGCTGAGAGACAAAGATTTAGACCAGTGATTCCAACAGTTTACAGATCATAAGAAGCATCCATTTAAAAAAATATGATACAGCAAGTTTGGGAAACACAGCCACAGGCAGTTTCAGCAAAGACTCCTATAAAACAATTGACACAGCCAAGAAACAGGACCACTGCTTTACTGCAACATGGTTATAATTTCACAGCAGTATTAATAGTGTTTGTGCAACAGAAAAGGAAAAGTGAGATCGCAGGTTGTTTTGGTGAGATATTTATGTTAATATTTTCTCACACAGTCTCTTTCTCTTTCCACACAAGCCACCTTATTATAACTGTTATCTTCCTCCTAGTACATGGCTGATTCCCTGGTCCATCATTTTTGGGCATTTTGTCATTCAGAGACCAAAAAATGGCAAAGCCAGAAATTTAGTTCTCAGCAAAAATTCCTGAAGGGGAACCCCTTAGCCTTTGTTAACAACAGTATAAAAAAATCCTCAGGGCTTCCCTGGTGGCGCAGTGGTTGAGAGTCCGCCTGCGATGCAGCGGACATGGGCTCGTGCCCTGGTCCAGGAGGATCCCATATGCCGCAGAGCGGCTGGGCCCGTGAGCCATGACTGCTGAGCCTGCGCATCCGGAGCTTGTGCTCTGCAACGGGAGAGGCCACAACAGTGAGAGGCCCGTGTACAGAAAAAAAAAAAAAAAAAAAAGAAATCCTCAGCTACTACAGGAGCTATTTAAGCAGAATTTTTACCAGTGAGAACTTTTGTATTTTTCCTTGTTCAGCTCAGAGCATCATGAGTGATTAAGCCCACCATATCAGTTACCAATCTCCAACAGGTAGATGATAGACAGCAAATCCAGTGTAAGTTCCATCTCAAATCAACTGTGTGGTTTTGGAGAAGTCATTTCACTGTGTTTCAGTGTCCTTGTCGTTATATGAAGAGAATAGACTTGAACTTTACAGATGCATGTAACATCCTTCTATGTTTTAAGCTATTCAGTGGAATAGAATTTTGCAGTAAATGCAATGCTCTAGGGAAATTTAGAGAACTCCAATAATACAGAGATAAACTCACCTTAAATTAGCAAATATTCTGGATATTCTGTGGCCTTCATACCATATTTGGGGGCAGGGGATGGGGGAGATTGCCTTTTTGCAATGTTTTCAACTTTTGGGTTTCCTTAAATCCCATGTATTGTCAAGCTTTGCTTTCTAGCCATAATGAATGTGGCCAGCTTGGAGATGCACGTATAACAAGAAGAATAAATGTTTTAGCTGGTATAAGAGTTCTTCTTAGAAAGAGAGCAACCCTTTGTTAAGAAAATGCAGCAATAACCTTTTTCAGAACAGAAGGTGAGAAATAATGGGGCCTGAATATGGGTAAAACTGTTCTGCTTAAGATAAAACTATGGACTATTTGCTTTTAAAAAAAAAAAAAGGAAAAGGAGAGATGAAAATAAAAGAAAAAAGTGGAGGCGAAGCAAGAGGAAAAGCTGTGTAGTGTGTGATGGGATTTCTGCAGAGAGCACCCATGTCTACATTAAAATCTACAAAAAAATCACAAAATGCTTGCTGCTAGTAGATTTATATATTTAAAAAAAGAGTAAAGCGAAAAACAAAGCACAGAGAAGCCTTGGAGCTTTGCACATCAGTGACAAGGGGAGGAAATGAGGCAACATTCTCCGCTGAGAACTTGCAGAGATTATGGAAAGCATTCTGGCCATGCATTCAGGCTTGAAACCAAGTTTACAGAAATTCTCAAGAGGCAGAGAAGCTCATAAAGACATTTAACCAACTGACTTCTGTATATCTTAAATAAACCATTAATGCATTATTAAGGATCTGAGGATTTACATGCGGATCCAGAACAAATAATAACATGTCTGGGTCAAATGAAGGCTTCAGTACGAATAATGAAATGTGACTAACTCAAGAAGAACATCAGTATACCTTAGAAGTATAAAACAAGTTGGTTCTCTGACATCTGTACACAAACTAGCTGAAGTAGATAGCAATATGCTAGGTCTGTGACTAATATAAAGTGTTTTTTGGCATGCAGAGAATATCAACTGGCAAAACCAGTTGTATTATTTAGACAAACACCATTTAAGTGGGAGTAAGTAATATAAAAACTATTTCATAATTGACTTTCAACATTTAGATATTTGTTTACCAGGTATTTATTGAGCACCTCTTATATGCATTCCACTGAAGAGTCCCTAGAGGAATTAAAAGATATATAAGAATTCAATCTGGAAGAAGCTCAGTATCTAAGAAAAAAGAATTTTTGACATATGAAGTTAAAAAAAGGAAAGAGTAAATGAAAATAGATTTTTAAAAATTGGCTAGAAGGGAACTTCAGAAGCTGAAGCGTCCTCGGTTATATTTTAGGAACTACATTAATACTTAATAAGTCACACAGATTAAAAAAGCTATACTATTTCAGGTGATAGAAAGATCACTTTGGATTTAGTAACCAGTGATGCCTTCGCATAATAGAGAAGGTGGACTTGGTTAGCATTCCAGCATCAACAATGATGTGGACGCTAAAATGTTAGGACACGGTCAGGTCTGCTGGGCTGGCATATGGTTTGGGGGGAGGAACACTGAGGGATGGTGAAGAGGAACGGAGAAAGCACCAGCAGCCTAGGATCTATCTCTCTCTAGTTTATGAGACCTGGGGCAGGTTGCTTAACATCTTTGAATGTCTGTTTTAAAATGGAAATTAATAATTATCCACCCTGCCTTCCTCACAACTGTGCCAAAAAAATCAAATAAATTCAAGTATGCAGAAGTAATACAAATGTTTTAAAGTTTCATATGAATATAAATTAATTTTCATTTTGTTACTATCAGAGACTGACCTACATTTTTAAGATGGATAACCTCTTGGGTTCTCAAGGAAGGGTTTTATTGGAGTTCCTCTCAGCCATTCTGAGACCTCACACTAGTGATTTCTCTAATACCTATCTGTTCTCTCAACTTCACAGTTTAACTTTGCCCCTGGAGTTTAGGTTTTTGATATCCAGGTAAGACACATTTCAAGGATTCCTGCCACCTGCTACTTGACTATGATACTGCCTCCAGAATTAAGAAAAACTAGTATCCACCTGTGCTCAGTTGACATTGGCTTGGCCCATTAATGGACAACAAAACCTGCACAGTTCACATCTGAGGTGAAAATTAACATACATGAGCCTGGAGTGTAATGCACATCCTCAACACTAAATTGGGTATCTGGATTTATTCTGAGAGTAAAGGGAGCCAAAGGGTTTTAAGCACATGTTGGGAGGGTGGCAAATAAAACAGATATATGATTTTTAGGAATATTAATCTTATAATTGGATTAAGAGTGAACTGAATGGAAAGGGGACTATTGGTACCAGCAGTGTGCCAGTGTATTTCATTATCAAGTTTATATATATTATCCCATGAATATTCAACACTCTTAATAGATATTAATTTATGGCAGACCTTAATCCAAAAAGGAATTAAGACAATTTACAAAAATACATACAAAATGATAAATTTAGATTTTAAAAAATGTAAGAGAAAAACAAATGAAATGTAAAATGAAAGTAGGAAAGACAGAATAAACTGAAGAGTGAGGTTAATATATAAAAGCATGCTTCAAAGTTATTTATCTTTGTTAAAGGGATGCCAAAAATTCATCTGTGCATGTTTTATAGCACCCTAAAGAAGAAAATGCAATCTGTTTAAGAAATTAGAATTATAATTTTTAAAATAACACTTTCACATTTATTCAACAAACATTTATTATCTACTATATAAAAGGTGAAAGTACATTTCTATGAGCTACCAGCACAGTGGTGAACACGATGTCCAAAATATCTGCCTCTTGGAGTTTGCATACTTGTGAGAGAGACAGATAATACACAAATATATACTATAATATCAGATAGTAGTATATGATGGGGGGAAATTAAGGTATAGAATAGAGAATGACTAAAAGAAGAGGTATAGTTTTGTTAGATCAGATATCCAAGAAAGGCATCTTTGAGGAGGTAATATCTGAGCAGACATGACTGAAGTTGATTTCATTCTGAATTTGGCAGGAAACCACTGAAGATTTTAAGCAAGGAATGATATGATCTAATTTGTATCCTTATAAAAGGATCCCTCTAGCTTTTGTATGGAGAATAGACTGTGGGCAGATGAGAGACAAAGCAAGGAGATAAGCTAGGAAGTTATTCCAACAAGGTGACATATGGCTTAGATAAGAGTGACAGCAGTGGAGGTGATGAATAGTTAGATTTAGAATGTATTGTGAAGGGGGATTTCACATAGACTGGACGTGGAGTGTGAAGAAAAGAGCAGCATCTAGGAAGACCCCTAAGTTTTTATATTGAGCAAGTGAGTGGTGGGTCTATTTACTGCGAGGAAGATGCCTGGGAAGAGCAGGTTGAGGAAGCAAAATCAAGACATTAGTTTTGATATGCCCACCAGATATCTAAATGAAGATGCTTGAAAAGCACACATATGAAGGAGGAGGAAGTCAGAACTGAAGACACAAATGTAAGTGTCCTGATAGTATTTAAATATTAAATTTTAGGGAGGACTAGATAAGATTTCTAGGGAGAGAGTATAGAGACCATCCATTGACAATCGTCAATGTCAATGATACTCAATTTGGTAATACCTTCCCCTAAGAGGTGTTTTAGAAACTGGTGAGGGTGTTTTTCCTCTCATAATAATTGTGAGGGTGCTACCAGCATTTAGTAGGCAGGAACTAGGGATGCTTCAGGTTCTCCTATATTCCGGATGGTCCAAATTATCAAAGAATTGTCTCATGTCCCAGTAGATTTTGAAATACCTGGTTGAATATTCACATAAGTGGGGGGAGAAGTTTGATCTGAGCTTAGACCCTGTTTCAACATAAAGTATTTCTGCACAGTTTTAACACATATTTTACATTTTCAATAAATGCAAACACCATGTAAATCAAAGGGAGGTTGTATGGATTTATTTTGAAATTTACCAAATTAATTCATCACTTCAGAAAAATGATGACAGCATGGTATTTAATTCTCCATTATAACAGTCATTTCAGTCTGTAAATCTACATATACTGCAAGCAGATTACTATTTATGTCTTCCAGGATAGCTGTGATAGAGCAGTCATATATTAAAATACATATTACACATTATTTTTTCTCATATTACTATTAGGTAATTATATGGATTTTTTAATATTGTGTATGTTGGTAGATGATATAATCTATGAAATTTATTTCAAAATAGTAAAGGGGGCATAACAATTTATATTGTAAAGCATATAAATATTTGTTAGGAGGGAAGTATTGGGTCTGATACAGTTGAGAATAACTGATAAACATGGACACTGAAATCAATGAGAATGATAACAACTAACTGGTAGAGAGAGCCTGGTGCTAAAAATGAGAAGGAATGAGTAGGATCATGGCTCTGAAACTTTGCTGCATCTTCAAATCACCTGGGGAGCTGCTATGAGTCCTAATACCCAGGGTTGGCCACATCAGAGTCTCTGAGGGTGTGGTCTAGGCATCAGTATTTTTCAAAATTCTCCACTGCAGTCAAGTTTGAGAATCACTGAATGAAGAGATCAGGGGAAAATTACAATAAGGAGGTACCGAAGGAGGTCAAATCTGATGGAATTCCATTTAAAGAATCAGTTGTTTTTCAGGAGTGGGGAAGGGAAAGAAATGGTTAAAATTGACAATGGGAGCAAGAACCCCCTACTTCACCTCCAGGTCTGAAGAAAATAACAGCCCCCACTGGAAAGACTTCTGGGAAACTGGAACCCTCAGGAGTGACAGGTTTCATTATGAGAAGTAATTGTAAATTACAGGAAAGCAGTAAAGGGGATATTTAAGAATGAGGTTGGGGATATGGGGATGTCAGAGGCACAGTGGAAGGGCATAGAGTAGTTAAGGAAGGGAAAAAATTTGAGTCATATTAGGAGATTACAGAGAATACGCTGATAAAAAGAGTTCCAGGAATGGCCTACAAGATGAAATTGAGCTATTTGTAATGAGGTGGATGGACCTAGAGTCTGTCATACAAGAGTGAAGTAAGTCAGAAAGAGAAAGACAAATACCGTATGCTAGCACATATATATGGAATTTAAGAAAAAAAAATGTCATGAAGAACCTAGGGGTAAGACAGGAATAAAGACACAGACCTACTAGAGAATGGACTTGAGGATATGGGGAGGGGGAAGGGTAAGCTGTGACAAAGCGAGAGAGAGGCATGGACATATATATACTACCAAACGTAAGGTAGATAGCTAGTGGGGAGCAGCCGCATAGCACAGGGAGATCAGCTCGGTGCTTTGTGACCGTCTGGATGGGTGGGATAGGGAGGGTGGGAGGGAGGAAGACACAAGAGGGAAGAGATATGGGAACATATGTATAGGTATAACTGATTCACTTTGTTATAAAGCAGAAACTAACACACCATTGTAAAGCAATTATACTCTAATAAAGATGTAAAAAAAAAAAAAGAAACAGATGGAACACATGATGGGCTCTGTCCTGGTGCCTTTAGAGGAAGATGGGCAACCTGTTCTGCCAGTGCTCAGTCAGTGCTCTGCCCAGGGCCTCTGGGATCCCTCCTACCACTTCCGCTGTCCCACCCCAGCTTCTTCGTGGTTTTGCTTATAATGGCTGGAACCTGCAATTCTCTTCAGAGGATTGCCCTTGAGCTGGTGGAGCCACCTGGCAAAGCTGGAAATACCTGCGAGCTTATGGTCTCACAGGGATAGCCTTAGCTAATCCATGACTGGTACAGAAACGTGCAGACCCAGCTCCCTCGTCTCATCAGGAAAAGCTCTAGGGCTTAATTTATATCCCGGAGTTTTTCTGTGGGATCAAGCTGAAATGATCCTTCCTACCTTGCTCAAAATTGTCCCTTTGCTTGGCTTCCTCTCCTTCCCAGTCCTACTTCTCCCACTTCCTCACCAGTTTCTCCTTGCAAACACTAATAAATCACTTGCTCTTGAGTTCTTGTCTTGGGGTCAGCTTCTGGGAAACTTGACCCAAGACAGCCTCCTCCTTATGGTGGACAGACAGCAGCATATGTTAGCAGAACAGGAGGTGCCCTGGAAGACTCCTAAGGCACTTGCTGAGCCAATGGGGGGCAGTTTTACCACATGCAAGTGGAATTACTGAGATGACTAATTTTGAAAAATCAGAGTAGGTTTTTCCATGTGTCCTTATAAAGAGGACAAAATTCTCAATAACATCTTCCAGGAACTCTAATACCAGTTTTCAGAAGGAAAATAATACATCATTATTTATCACTCAATATAATCAAATGCTGTCATTCAGAAACAAGCAACTATGTAGGCTGCCAAAACAATGTGGTAGTATGTGTACCCAGCTTTCCTATAGTCTAGTTTCATCTACGGATAGATTTTAGGGTACCTAGAAAAGAAGAGAGACCTATATCCCTCAGGTAATCCCCCCCTAAGATATTGTTCAAAATAGTTAAGCATTCACTAAATATTGAGCATCAGTGAGTTCAAAGTTATTTTTTCTTATTAATGCTCAGAACTAAATCTAAGTTGCTGGTTAAGTGAAGAGAACATATTTTAAGTGTCAGTCAAGGTGGTGCTATAGGCTATAATTGTCAGAGATTATAATAAGATCGGCAAAAATGATGAAGCATAGGTAGTAACAATTAATGCATCCATTTGACTTCCGTGTCTTGTCCCCTCCAATATTCAATATTTCAGAGGCAGAGTTCAAATAACTGAATGAAAGTTGTAGTTAAATCCAAAGTCCCAGACTTAACGCAACAGGAACAGAGACTTTCACAACCACTGCTTCATATTAGGAAATACATAAGCTTTAATTCTTCTCTCCAAAAGTACCCTTTAGGTTCCAAAGGGAAGGAAAAAGGAGAAAATATGTCTGGACAATGATTAATAAGTGGGTGAATTAGAGAGGTAATGGGTACAAATGATTAACAAAACACTCTCTTTTCAGGGAACATCTTGAGAAACCATGTGATGGCTACATTATGGAATTTTCCATGAATAAATCCTTCCAAGCTTAATACTGACACAACGCTAACTTTTAATTACCTTCATGGTACTATGAAGATGGGATTGTAACAATAACTGAAGTCATCAAATTATTTTCCTCCCTCATCTAGTGGGGAGACATTTCCAACACTCAGAGTAGCAAAACTATGTAAGTATACAAGTGTACCATGTACGACTGCCAAAGCATAAGCTCTGGAGACCTTTATTCAAAAGGCAGCTCACTGAAATGAGGAGACCCCAAAAGCAGGGCAATGAAGGGAGAATTGCTCTCTGTGGAGCTGGGGAGGAAAAAATTCTCACTGTGGAGTGAGAGGGGGGGATGTCTCAATTGGACCATTTACCCAAGGAACCGCACTCGGGAAGTCCCCTATGGAGCACCCTGAGAACAATAAAGTTGCTGTAGGAGAAAATCAGTATTTGGCAGCCAGCTGCAAAGCCACAGTTGGATGAAGGAGCAATAATCCTCAGATGAGGAGGCCCACAGATTTACCACCACTTTCCAACAGGCAGAACTTCCTTACTCCTCTCCACCCACCTCAACACACACACACACACACACACACACACACACACACACACACACACACACACACACACACACACACACACACACACACACACACACACACACACACACACTTGGGATGACCAGGCACAGGCGCATGGAATATAAAAGAGGAAGAAGAGGAATCAGGCTATCTTCCTTTCAAATGCAAATAATTTTTACCAATCTTAGAAGTCAAGTGGGAGCTGAATGCTGGGATTTTGGATACTTTTCAATAACCACTGAAATAAATATAGCATTTGCTTCCCAAAGTGAGTACAAATGATTAAAATGCCACTTGCTGTCAATTTTATATTATCTTCTCCATCCACTGGAATATGCTAGCCAGCATGTGTTACTAGTAATCGTAGAAAAAAAAATGCCCTATTTTTACATTGCTGAGTTGAGATCTTGCATTTCTATAAGGGTCTGACCTCCATCAGTAACCTGAACTTCAACAGATTGACCTTTAAGCCATTAAAGAAAAAAGTTGTGTAGTAGAAAGAACTATACTGATCTAATTGTCAGTGTGACTATCACATACCAAATTTATGATTTCAGGCAAGTTTCTTTCTTTTTTTTAAACATCTGAGTCTTAATTTTCTAAAATTTAAAATGGGGTTGACAATACTTAAGTAAAAGTAAGCACTCAAGCTCAAGAAATGTTTGTTTTCATCCCACCCATATCCTCAACCTGTAGACCAATTTTGAATGCTATTTTTTTCAAACAATGGACATGCAATGCATTAATCCCTGTGGTGTTATCTTTCTTAATCAATGAGTTCTTTTCTTTTTAATCTTGCTAAAGAAGTGAACAGATAGTTTCCCTCTAGGAATTTTTGTTTTGTTTTGCATCTTTAAATGATACTTAACATTTAGACAGCTACTGTACTATAAATCTAGGGTATGTGTGAATTTAGAGCCCCAATTCACCTTAGCTTGTTAAACCTGTGCCTTAACAGCTTTTACAGAGCAGGAATACCAACATGACTGAGTTGTATGCCTTCCCTGTGTGCATATTTGCCTTCCTTCATTGTTATTTGAGTTAGTCTTTCTAATTTTTTTTTTTTAAGACAAGAGTATGTTTGCATTTGGCCTATTTCAGCTATAATACATTCTTGCTCTAACCCATGACAATTTTTCTTAGGCTGCCATATAAGTGTCCTGTATCCTGTCAAATTTGCAATTTAAATATTTGGATTTTTCTTCTTACTTTCTTATGCCTTATCTTCCTTCTAGTTTCTGGTGATGACTGTACCCTGACCCTCAAAAGCTCTAATTTGCATGCCCCTAGAAACCGATTTGTAAGAGGCTGCTATAATCGTCCACAACAGTGACTGGAGTCTTTAAAACAGTTCCCTGTAGCAAATCGTATCTCTAAACATTTTACAAGAAGGGTAAGTCAACATGTTTAAACAGGCTGCCTCAGGAAGAACCTGTATAATTTATGGAGCAGAATAGACATATTGCTACCCAAAGCATTTTTCTCATTCCCGCAGAAACTATAGCGTGGTTTCAATGTTCAGTGAGTGACTTTGTTCAGGGAAGAGACACAGGAAGAGGAATACATTTTCAGGTAGTCTTCTGGAATCTAAAGTCTATTTCTTTTTCCAACTTTACATGAGCATAAACAGCTCTGGATCACATCTCTTGAAATTCCCCTTCACTTCCCCTTGAACTTGGGCAAGTTACATTAGTAAGTTACCTCTGTGCCTCAGTTTCCTCATTTGTAAAGTGAAGATGATCACAGAAATCTCTTTCCCAAGATTCTTGTGAGGATTAAATGAGTTTATACATGAAAACTGCTTAAAATAACCCCAGTCCTCAGTAGGCACTCAGCAAGTGTTAGTTATAATTTTACTCCTTCTATCACTATTCAGTAGCTTCTTCATCTCCTCCATGCCCCATCTAGCAGGGCAAGGAAGACAGAGCACCAAAGCCAAGGAGGGAAGATCAGTCCTGTTCTTGCGTTCACTCATCTCTAGTTGAGCATCTCATCAGTGAAGATTTTGGACCTTTTGTTCCAGTTCATTTCCCTCTGTCCCCTGCTACCCCATAAACTTCCCATATATATCCTGACCCTTATTTCAGTGAACAAGACTATGAATAAAACATGCTAGTTTTACTTTCCATTTGTCATCACTGTCACAGGGAACAAGCCACAAGTTGGGAAGAATCAGAGCTAAAAGCAAGCAAGCTATGGACATGCAAGGTTAATAGCAATCGAAAAAGCAACTTCCAATACAGGCCTTTCTCAAGTTTCCAGTGTTCACTGCCCTATAACCCTCCTTTTGTAATAACCATGGAAATAGCTGAGAGATTTATTAGGAAGCCAAATAGATGTTCTGGTTATTAAAAGAGCAGCATACCATTCCCAACTGTAACCACCATAAATTGAATAGTATTTCCCTACATCTAACCTGTTCAACAAATACATACTTAATAACCATTATATGTACTGAAGTATGAAATAATAAAATAGAGTAATTTGCCTTCAAGTAGCTTATCATTTAGTAGGGGAAATAAGCTATGTATACAAATAGCCACAATATAAGGCAGAAAATATTAAGCTCCGTAGGCAACACAAAAATAAAAATCTCAAATCCCAAAAACTGAAAAGTGTGGTCAGTTCCCATGAATTGACCATGAAATTCAATTATTGCATCAGAATCTCTACTAAAATAGCTACTTCATATTCAAGTAAAAGTTGACCAAGCTCCTGGTCTGAGCAAGGCCCTGTCCTGATTTCTATGTTAGATGCAAGTGTCAACAGGGAAACTGTAATCTTATTGGTGATGTAAGACATACAGACATATGATCATATAAAAGGCTGAATGGTAAAAGGAACATGGGAACACAGAGTAGAAAGTCTTTCTAATCAGATGTGGGCAGGTGACACGGATGGAGATGACACCTCCCTAGTCCAAGGCCACTCTCGGGGTTCAAGTGGTCTCCTGCCATCACTTTGCAGTGGTCTTCTGGCATACTGTCTTTCCTCTGACAGCCTCCCCTAACTTACACTGTGGCCAGAATGATTTTAAAGTGTAAAGTCAGATCATGGTTCTTCCTTTTCTTTGGCCCTTCAAAGTCCTCCCCCACCCCCGATCATCCTGGAGTTAAGCCCAGACACTGTGCCAGGGCCTACAGAGTGCCAGGGGTGCTGGACCCCGCCTACTTCTGTATGCTCAGCTCACACCACTTGTTTACTCCACTGTATCCACACTGGCTCCTTGCTGGGTCTTGGCCTTGTCAAGTGTGCTCCCTTCTCAGCATCTTTTACTTGTCCCCTAGCTCCCTCTTCATAGGACTCTCTTCTCCACACTCCAGTTGTTGGTCATGCCTGGATTCTAGCCTCGTGAAAACTCTTCCTTCTCTCCCCCAACCTGGTAGTACACTGCTGCCAGAGTTACTCCTCCTATACCTGAGTGATTGGCTTGGAACTCTACCTGCTTTTCTGGCAGTATGGGACTGCGATCTCCCTCCTCTCAGAGTAGGTTTCTTAAGTCTCTTCTTGGGGGCAAATTAGCCCCACAGGGACTTCCCTGGTGGCACAGTGATTAAGAGTCTGCCTGCCAATGCAGGGGACAGGGGTTCGATCCCTGGTCCGGGAAGATCCCACATACCACAGAGCAACTAAGCCCATGCACCACAACTACTGAGCCTGCACTCTAGAGCCCGCAAGCCACAGCTACTGAGCCCGCGTGCCACAACTACTGAAGCCTGCATGCCTAGAGCCCGTGCTCCGCAACAAGAGAAGCCACAGCAAAGAGAGGCCCACACACTGCAACGAAGACCTGACGCAGCCAAAAAATAAAATTTAATACTTAAAAAAAAAAAAAAAAAAGGAGCCCCAAATACCCTTACTGGGGCAATGAATTAGATAATATCTTGGTCAAAGTGTGGTGACAAAGTGGTATGTATGAAACACATACTCCACTTCCAATGCTTTTCCTCCTTTGCTGTGTGACCTCAATCAAGTACTTAACCTCTCCTGTGTCTTCATTTGGAAGGATCTCTATTGTCACTCCTAGGTCCAACCTTCTTTATTTCTCCATTTCTTCATCCCATATGTACTTATTCAGAGCCTGTTTTACGCATGGTGCTGTGCTGGCCCCAAAGACTAAACTGTGAATAACACAGACACCATGTATGACTTTAGGAACTAAATCTGAGCACAGGAGACAGACATTGAGCAGTTTATCTCACGTTTATCTCATGTGCTGATGAAATAGCAATCTCCCAGATCCCTGACTGGAGTATGCCCCAGATGGAGGAGAAAATAAATTTTGGGTTTTCCCAAATCCTATTAGAGACCAGCGGAAAAGAACACCTTTCTCAGGAATTTTAAAAGGCTCAAGGTACAGGGAAAATTGTCATTTCAAAGCTTCCATAGTTAGTTGTTTTGCTTGCTTGTTTTCCTGAAGAGTAGATGGCTTTGCTGCTTGAAAAGGCACAATAATGGGTCCTGCTTCTCATGTCCTTCTTACGGACTAATAAGCTCTGAGCACAGTCTACAAAGCAAAGTGTCATCTATCTGCACAAATTGTCATCTCTCATCTCCACTAAGGAGAGTGTAAACTGTACAGATTAAGTCAGATTTAGGAGAAGTTTTTATTACTTAATAAGGATCTAGGATAAGACTATGAGAATTATTGTTTTCCCTGGAGGGTGTGTAGAGAAAACGTGCCTTCACTTCATAGGAGTAGAAAGTCTGCTAAGGTTAGCTACCTTGAAATGAAAAACCCTCTCTAGGTGGTTACAGAATACCGTCATGGTTTTATCTTAGACAGAACTCAGATTTTAAGAAATATTACGCTGTGGTTAATTGCAAGCCTTCACTAAACCTTGTAAATAGAGAGGCAAGAATTACAAAGCAAGATCAGTACTTCTGAGCAAGGAGCTGAACAAATAAATCAAAATTTACCCCAGGAGAGTCTGAAGAGAAGATCTTTAAGACGTGAAAGAGGGCAGACTGGGAAAAGAAGTTAGAAATTAAGGTTGCCTGTAAGGAGAACCCATGTGAGATTCTTTCCCTTGAACTTTTGGAACAGTGGTATTTCACATAGTTTCAAGTTTTTTTTTTTTTCCCCTATAATTTCCTCTGGTAATCTTTAACATTTCAGTAAAGTGTGCTACACATGGGCAGTCTTTTGTTAGTAGGATTGTGGGTAATTAGGTCAGTAAAGAGAACTGTGGCCTTTCTCACATCACCTCCCGCTGAGACTAGCAGCAAATACTGAAGGAGACAGTGGACCCAGAGTCCCACAAGGGGAGACAAAGCAAATAATATTCAGGGTAAAGCAAATAATATTCAGAGTATTGCTGAGAGGAGAGAGAAGAGGAGCCCTTGATGTGGTAAAGTCGATGCCAAGTGAGTGAATTCAAAATGGCCAGGAGCCAAACACTCCTTTTTCCCAAATATACCAGAGGAAGGAGATTCTCAAAGGGATGAAGCTGACAATTAGGATACAAGCACATACACAAAATTACAATTGTGGTAGGTAATCCCAGGGGAAACCCCAGAGACCAAGAGAGCAAAGAATGGAGAAACTTAATTCTCAAGGGTTCTGACGACTGAGTAGGATTTATCGAGGTGAAGGGGAGACACCAAGCACACCCCTGGCAGGGAGAAAAGCAGGGTAAAAGCGGAGGAGTGTCCAAAGAACTGAAAGAAGGCCTGAGGCCAGACTACTCACCCTGAGACAGGATGAGGCTGGTGAAGGACTTGAGGGCATTTTTAAAATACTGAATTTTATTCTAAAGCAAGAAAGCTGAACATCCCTCTAGGACCCCAAGTCTAAGTGCCAGAACCAGAGGAAGTAGTGGAATTAGTGCCATAGCTTGCAAGAAAAGGAAAGCACAGTCCAAAAACAGCTTATTGGAGCATGTGCACTCGGAGGATGATCATGAAGGATTGACAGGACAGACCAAGAGAATGAAACAGGGTTTCTAGACAAGAAAAATAGAACACTCAGCGTCCAGAAGATGAGAATGATCATTTTTAATTACAGGGAGTAGCTAAATCTATCTATAAGGACTAACTCAATCTTTTTCTCACCCATAGAAATTATTATTTCTACTTGCAAAATATCTCAATTTTGATTTTTTTTCTTGCCAGAAACATGTGTAATTAAATGTTTTAAGACAAGATGAGCTTTGATTTTAATTGACAACTACACTGCAGGATAACTCTTATTGTTATCGTCCAACTGCTGAAATTCCTTCATATTAAAATTTTACTAATTTAATCTAAAATAATTTTTAAGGAATTAGATATTTTCCTTCTTAACTACATCTATACCATGAGTATACACACAATTAAAGCAGACACCCTAATTCCTGATTACCTGTCTACTCCTCCTAGCTTAGTGGACCACCTGCAGTGTTTAAGAGTAATTTGAAGTAATATTTGTCAAGTCAAAATGTTGATCTAGATCACTTTTGTTCAGAAAAATAATCCTCTTGGCTGGGATGCTTTGAGCTACAAATGACATAAAAAATAACTCTAAGTCATTTAAGCAACAACGGGTGCATAGCTGTACATAGCAAGGCAGGTGGTTCCACGACTGAAAGTTCACGCATACAACGACCCCAGCAAGGGCCTGGGTGCTCTCCATCTTTCTGCTCAGCCATACACAGGATGTCAAAGATGTCTCCCTCCTGGTTGCAAGGTGGGGATAGCAGCTCTGAGTGTCAAATGCAGGCACATCAGTACCTGTCCTAGGAGAGGAAGACTTTTATAAAGTCTCTCTTCATTGGAAAGGAGAAGTCTCCCCAGAACTCTGATGGCAGTCTTCCCCTCAGGCCTCATTGGCTATGTCTAGGTCACATGAATAAAGCAATCACTAGAAAAATGAACAAAATGAAAATGGTTTGCAAGACAGCTGTGGCTTATGCCTCAAGGCATTATGAGCTGTACCTTTCCTAAGCAGAGGGAAAGGTGAATGTGGAATAAACCTGGAGATCTCCTAGAAGGGAATAAAGAAGGGAAGGCAAGAGAAGAGAAGAAAAAGGGCAGAGAATGAGTATTTCCAAAATTAGAGGGTCTGCTTTAAGAGAGGAAAGCATAGGCTAGGAAAACCAACAGCAGGGTGCTCTATATCTCTAGGCCTGAAGGGCAAGGAGAGAGTGGTTACCAAAAGTAGAAGGAGGAGGCTCTATTGATACTCTCCCACCCCCTGAAGTCTATAAAGGCTGGCCTGAGGCAAACCCACTATTAAGGAGCCAGGAGACCACCTTGACTTTGTTCTTCTGTTGTTGAAGTCCCCCATTGGCCAACCTCACCTAGAAACCAGCAGGCAAATAGTTGATACAGCAGAGTCTCCTGTGGCAGGGTGAGGGGAATGGGGCAGAGTTGATTTGCATGTGCAAATCTAGCACAATCAATACACCTATTGATTAAAACCATTCTCACTGCCATTACAAGTAAAAAACATACTACACACACATTTTCAAGAAAGAAAAGATGGTCCCCTTTAATTAAGTAAAATAGTTGTTCTCTTTCCCTTCCTCTTCCTCAAAGTACATACAAAAATGATTGTTTCCTTTAGTTAGTAACAGATTTCTTTTTTAGCCTCATCAGTTAGCAAGATGTTAGCAACCATTGGAAGTGGTTAAGCACACAGGTACAGGCTAAGAAAGGGGAACCCAGTACCTCCACTGTACATGTTCGATAGAAAACCTCCATGGAGTGGAGTTGTGGGAAATGAGTCAGGTGAGGGACAGTTTGATTAAGCTATTCCAGAGAGTTTATATTTTGAAATGGTTTTCAAAGCCTTCTTTAAAAATCGAATAATTCTAACCTACATAGAACAATGTTCTTATTTTGCCTCCCTAGATTTCATCCCAATTTCTTTACAAGATCCTCTAGCATTCTTTAGATTAGTTCTTCTGTCCTCCTAGATTTTTCTATCCTCCAATTCCTGTAGCACCAGGAGAGAAAAAAAAAAAAAAAAAGGCAGAAAGGTATGTAGAAACCACAGGAAAAACCAATTAAAACTTGAAGGTGGGGGCTTCCCTGAGGGCGCAGTGGTTGAGAATCTGCCTGCTAATGCGGGGGACACGGGTTCGAGCCCTGGTCTGGGAGGATCCCACATGCCGCGGAGCAACTAGGCCCGTAAGCCACAACTACTGAGCCTGCGCGTCCAGAGCCTGTGCTCCACAACAAGAGAGGCCACCACAGTGAGAGGCCCGTGCACCGCGATGAAGAGTGGCCCCCGCTCGCCACAACTAGAGAAAGCCCTCGCACAGAAACGAAGACCCAACACAGCCAAAAATAAATAAATTAATTAATAAACTCCTACCCCCAACATCTTCTTTAAAAAAAAAAAAAAACTTGAAGGTGTTAACCTTCAGATTTTCAGTCTTTTACTTTAATCTATATCCATCCAACTCTTCCTTCTGCCTTTTGCTGCTTTGATAATTGAACAACAAACTCCAAACAAGCGATATGCCACCTCTATCTGAGGTCCATCAACTACTGTACTTGGCTTTCAAGAGCCTCATTTTGTCTTGTTCCTGGCTGAACTACTAAAGCACATTCCAAAGTGATGCCAATATTAAGATGCATGTACCACACTTAATCAATTGACTCCGTATTTTAAAACACGGTTTCAGGTGAAAGATCCAGAGAATGAATAAAACAGTTATGTAGGTCCTGTTACATGGTACTAATTGATTTTTAGTTCCTCTTCTAAGCCAAAGAAATTTAAATAGGTTAATTTGGAATAGCTGTTAGCAACACAATCTTTTCACGGCTGAAATTTATACTTTATGGTTAAAATTAAGAAATCTCTTTGAAATATTTGATATCAAACAGGATGGAAAAGATAAGCTGGACTTTGTTTTAAATAGCTAATTCCCTAATAGTTGAGCCTTTTCGCTAATAGAAAGGCAAGATAATTAGCCCACAAATGTACAATCCACAAGAACAAATATTTTTATCTATTGTGTTCACTAATATACTCTCAGTGCTGAAAACTGGCCCAATGTAGGTACTCAATTAATATATGTTGAATAATGAATGACTAACGGAAGCCTCAAATTAAGACTATCAAAACAACTGAAGTATCAAAAATATAGTTAACATATTCTAGGTATTAAATACTAATATCAATAATAACAACACTATTACCATTTTGAATATTTACTCTTTGCCAGCCCAAGTTGAGAGTTTTATTCATAATACCTCACTAAATCTTTATAAAGGATTCAATTCTACCATAAAATAGGTAGTAAGAATTCCATTCTTTAGATTAAAAAAGCTGACTCAGGCTATTATTTAGTGAACCCATAATTCACATTCTGAACTGTCTCCAAAGTCTAATCTCTTAAGCCCAAAGCTATACCTACAGCTTTTATTACCAAAGTTTAACACCTCAAACCTGGAATCCAAGATTTAGTTTTTGAATCAGAAAACCTCTCATGACTTAGGCTCAGGCCACTCTGGATTTGAACGTCTGTGAGGCCACTTTTCTCTAAGTAACTGTGCACAAGTTATTTAATTTCCCTGGGGCTCAGTTTTTTTAATCTGCAAGATGTGTTCACTTATCCCACCTCATGAGGATTTTATTAGAAGTAGATGGAACATTCTCTTGAAGCTTTCCTAGTGTATAATCAATGCTTATTTTTTTGATTTTCTGACTCTACCCCCCAAAACTCAATGAAGTAGGTGAGTTAAATTATTATAGTGTGAAATAAACGTGTAGGAATGTGATCTAAGTAATTTCAACGCTAAAAACAATTGTCACACCATTTTTTTTTCCTCTTATTGGGTGGAGTTGGAAAAGACATTTCACTGCCAGGATCCTAGGATGAACCCTCCGTTTCACTTTGGTGACTGATCAAGGAAACATAAGAGGTTAGACTGACACTAAAAATCAAATCATTCTTGTTTCATTCTTATTTCATATGTTTATGACTTTATTTTCAGAGCCCAAGGAAGACAGAGAAAAGTAGAGAACGTTGCCTATAATTACTTTTTACTAACTCCTAATTATTAGCTGTTTTTGTTTATTAAACTTTGTGTTTCTTTCGTAAGATCAGACGATTATTGCTTAATATTTCCAAATTACAGGTGAGCACAAGGCATCCTCTGGGAGCCATCCTCCCCACTCATACTGAAGGGCATTTGTAATTACTTAAGCCTTACATTTTTTTTTTTCTGAGAATTGTTACATACCAGAGTAGAACATCATCTTAAAATGAATATAATATCTAAGCAAATGTTTGTGAGTTCCTCATTTCCTTGAGGGCTTCCGCCTTGGGAGGACAAGACATGATGAGCATGCACAAAGAAAAATAAAAGAAAAAAGAAAGAAAAAAAAAATAAGATCAAGAGGAAAGAAAAATAAAATTAGCATACCACCTTTTTTTGTTGATTTTAGGAATTATAAGCGTCTTACAACTCTCTGATAGACAGTAGACATAAAAAAAGAAGTGATGTCTTGATATGATAGTTAGAAAATGAAGTACTAATGGGGAGGAGAGAAGACACAAGGTGATAAGAACTGTCAGGTGACAATTCAAGTGTCTGGGTATGAACCAAACAGGTGCAAAGTAGGAATTCAGATGAGCCAAAGGAGGATGCTCTGGATTTGACTGAGAAAACAACAGGGTAGTTCTGAGAACCATTTCAGAGAAGTTGGCTAATGCAGTGTTTCTCAACTGAGGCTGGTCATTGTGATCCCCTGGAAAGCTATTCACATCCTGAAGCTGAGGCTGCCACTCCAGTCATGGAAGTCGGAATCTGAGAGGGGGTGATTCCCATGAGCAGCCAAGGCTGAGAGTCCCCGGGCTAAGCAGGGAGATTGAGCCCTTGATTCCTCCCATCACTTTGAATTACACAGAAATCTTAGTAGGCTAAGTCACCCTTTTTCAAAAAGAAGTAATACACCCAACACATTTTCCTGTATGAATTCGCTGCCTGAGTTTCCTGACAACTCCTGTCCATTGTCAGTGGAACCGGTGACAATGCTATGTGTAAGCATTGAATTGCAGCTCTGATTATGTCTGAGTGGCAGACTTAGAAACAAGGAGGCTGTTGCATCTCTGCACTCCCCTACAGCTGGTGAAAATCTAGATCTGTAGAGCAGCTGTAGGTAGAGCCTGTCCTCTTTCCAGCCACCCAAGGAAACACTTGCCACCCCAAGCAGCTGTCCCAAGGCATAAATGAATTAACCTCTGCCAGGGATCACAACAGCTGTTGAAATCAGCTGCTGGTGCGGGGTGAAGGGAAGGGCAGGGGAGTGTGTCTGTAGCCAGCCACCGTCAGTTCCTTGGGGATCCCCAAGATCACTCCCAGTGTTAATGTGGGTGGACGGAACACAAAAGGGTGCAAGTTTGTGAAACAACTGCAAACAAATATCTGCTAATGAAGTCACTAATTAAGGAGGACACGCTTTGACAAGAAGCTATTCACAACTTTCCATTTACTTGGAAACTTAAATATCTGGCATTTAAAAAAAAAAATGTCTTGAAATGCTTCAGATTCACAGGCCGGGCTTACTGTTTTCTCAACCATTGTTCCTTTTTTTTTTTAAAAAAAAAAAAACCAATCTAGGCATTAACGAACTTTCTTCTTTGTACTCATCAGGTTTTATGAACACCTAGGGCTTTTTTTTTTTAACATCTTTATTGGAGTGTAATTGCTTTACAAGGGTGTGTTAGTTGCTGCTGTATAACAAAGTGAATCAGTTATACGTATCCATATATCCCCATATCCCATCCCTCTTGCGTCTCCCTCTCACCCTCCCTATCCCACCCACCTAGGGCTTTTTTACGTTACTTTAAATGAATGAATTTTTCCTTCATTTCAAACAGTAGCAGTTTACATATTTTTAAAATGCTTTTTTAGTGAATTGAAAAGTACATTTAAAGGTGTTAACAAATTCTGGAGCTTCAGACACATACTTCGATGTCTCTGGCACCTGGAAGATGTTGCTAATCCATGGGAGGGAGTAAGCTTCACAATCCAGAAGACACCATGTCCTATGCTTATCTTTTTTTTTTTTTTTTTTTCCGGTAAAGTAGAAAGAAATAGCTTTATTGCTTTGGCAGGCACAGTGGGCTAATGCCCTCGAGACTGTGTGTCCTACCTTGGAGTGGGTAGTGAGGAGTCTTACAGTGTTCAAGGAGCAGGGCTTGGTCAGCTGGTGGACATTCTTCTGATTGTCTGGTGGTGAGGTAATCGGGAGTCAGCATCATCAACCTTCCAGTTCCAATGGGTCTGGGTCTGTGTGCTTGTGGGAGGCAGACAGTTAACTGTTCCCAAGGGGTGGAGGTTTCAGTATCAGAGGCAGGAAGAAAGCACAGGTGCCTGGAGGGGAGCAGTCGCTGATTTAGCCATCATCTGCTCTCTTGCTTCCGGTGGGGATTCACCAACCGGGTGTGTCCTTTGCTCCCCTGTCCTATGCTTATCTTAACACTTAATTTTTATTTGTTACCCCCATGATAATGTCCTTACTTTCCTGCTCTCTTAGATTTTTTATACCTTTAATGTCTTATCACCTGAGTTTCACAGTTTTAGCTTATTATCTTTTTAGTTCAAGGCATGGTGGGTTAAACAAAGAGCTGCAGTAAAAAGCGTAAACAAAGGATAGTTTTGAGGTAATCCCATAATAATTTCACATACTTTTATGGTTCAAGGTCTATAGATTTAAAATGACACTGATTGAATCTTTTCTATCTTAAAGCCTCAGATTTATCAGTAAAGTTGCAAATATAGTATTTTAACTCTACCACCAATGTCTTCTTGAGATCAGTGATTCCCCCTCAGAGTAAAACATATTTTTGACACACTTTTTATGAGATTGTCCAAGATAGAATACATACATACAAATATACCTTTGGAGAAGAGAAAGGCAGATTTAGGAAGAATCTAGAGAATTAGAGAAAGTTCAAAGAAACATTATGTAGCTAGCTGAAAGATAGAAATTGGAACTCATATGGAACAAGGGAGGAATAAGAAATATATCAGTCAGAACAATGTCTGTTACAAATTGCAGAACTCAACTCAAAATGGTCTAAGCAAAATAAATATTAACACTTCGAAGTAGCCACTTTCAGTTAAACCCATGTTTTTGAAAGATATTAGGAATCTGTTCGTCTTTCTTTTTCACCTCCATTTTCCTTCGTAGGCCTTCATTCCTGGTCAGGATCTCATAAGTGGTGGTAAAGATCACAGGCAGATCCATGCTTAGAGAGTACCAGCTTAGCAACCACAGAGGGAAGAACACCTCTTTCAAATATACTAGCGTAGGAGCTGAGTTTCACCGAATCAAATCAGATCAAACGCTCTTCTCTGAGCTGAACTGTGGCCAGAGAATATACCAATATACCCAGATAACTGCTGACTACTGGATCTGAGAAGGGTAAAGTTCTTCCTATCTGAATCATAAGGACTGAAAGTAGAAAATCTGCCAGTTATGGATACACACATACATGAAAGCATGCTCACTAGTGTGCACACACAGGAACACACACATACTCCTATATCATTCATATAGCATCCCAGATGGTACACTCAAAATAAGATAATTCAAGGAAGGTTTGATAACGAATATTAACCAATAAAGATATGGGCAGGGTATAGAAAAAAAACAACAACACAGAATAGGAACAAGTGGAAACAACAGTTATCAGGATCTGGGAGAAGAGAAGCTTTTAGAGAAGACTTCTTGCACTTTGAGAGAAGCAGTGGCCTTTGGTCAAGAACAGAGCCAGCACAAGACAACTTGCCAGGGAAGAAGCCAAGAGAACAAATATCCCAACCTCAGTCTCCTCCCTCCCTCTGATCTCTGCCAGATATCCCCATTGGCCAAACCCAACAGGAAGCCAGACGGGGCCCAGGGAGCTCCTAGGGCATGGTAAAAAATAGAGACTGTTTGTTCTGGAAGATAGAGAAAATATCCAGCATATACAACCACTACAAAAAGATAGTTATAATAGTGTTCAGTTGTAAATGTATGACAGAACAAATCCCATTGCAGTAAATGGCATGGAAATAAAGATATCTGTATAACTTAAAGAGAATCCATCCTCAATTCCAAATAATCTCTAGTCCCAACATTTATTTATCTCTACTCTTCTTCACAGTTAATACTCCTGAAGGAATAGTTAACATACCCTGCTCCTACTCTCTCATAATCCACTCACCCTGCAATTGCAATTTGGCTTTTGTCCCCAATACTCCAGAGCAGTGGTTTTCCAGAGATGGTCCCCAGACCAGCAGCATCATTATCACCTGGGAATTTGTTGGAGATGCAAATTCAACTGGCCTCATCCAAGACTTGCTGAGTCAAAAACTCTGAGAATCTGGGGATTAGCAATCTGCGGTTTAGCAAGCCCTCCAGGTGATTCTGAAGCATACTAAAATTCGAGAATCACCGCACTACAGAAATGCAAATGTATAAGATTACCAATGAACTTCATATTAGAGTCTGTGAATGCTCTTCTGTCTTCTTTCTTGACCTAGACATTTTTGTGATTTGTCCATTTGACATTGTGATCTTTTCTGCAAAGGTAATCAGCCTCTCTGTGCTCCCATACTCCAATCTCAGATCATAAAGCAAGAGTAGCAATCCTCTTGTAAATATTAGGAAGAACACCCCTGCCCGTGTCTCCACTCACCGGATCCCAAACCTCCCTAATACTGGTAGCATCTGACTGATAATAAGCAGAGTTAACGAAGTAAAAATAACTGTTCTTATGTTCTGCCTCTTATTTGTTTTCAAGTTGCCTGCTTGGAAGTTTTACTGTATACTCTTCCTTTCTCCTGCTGCTTCCATGCACAAAACTCAGTAGGGCAGTGTGGCAAGGCAAAACCTGTAATTTTCCAGCCACAAATTGTGCCTGCTAGTGGGAAGGGTTGAATCATTCAAGTAGGAAATAAGAAGGGGCCCATTTTGGCCTCAAATCTAAGCCAAATTTTCTAATCCAGTTTTACCAATAAATAATGCAGGTATCTTTATCTAACTCTTAAGTATATTTTCAATTCAGAATCCATGAGACTAGGGGAGGAGTATGGTTAATTGTCATCCTAAATCCCCAACAAAGGATGTATCAGTTGGAAAACTTTGAGAATAGACTCAGGGCTAAACAAATTTAGATCAAAATATGACATGGACAGATTGAACATACTAACGTGGCCGAAATGAACACCTTTAGCAAGTGGGGGCTTCTCAGTTCTTTGAACTTTGAAGTTGGCAGAAGCTTATATTGTGGCTGGAGTCTACCTGAGTGTGGTTAGTGTTAACAGGCTTAGGCTATGTGGCTAGACTTCAGTACAAGTGAGCATGTGGCCAGTTGGAGCCTTTAAGCAAGGCTGTAACTGGTGGGCTTGAGCTGAGAAGCACATTTAGGTTTAAGCAGAAAAGAGATTCATCTTAGCAGTCATGGTGGGCATTTCAGAGCCTTCGAACAGAACAAGCAGCAATCTGGTTATAAGTGCAAATACAGTGTTCTTTCCTAAGATCAGGAGAGACTCTTTGGGAGAATTTAAACTGGAGCTGCACCACTGCTTCTCCTGGGACTGGGTCCCACACAGAGTGAGTAAGAACCAGGAAAGGCTCCTATGAAAATAAGCAGACTTTCATGCATGTACTATTGGAAGGTGACTCAGCCTGTAATATGAAGTACAGGGCTGGAGTAAGCGTCCCTTAATCTGGAGGAGTTCAGATTTTGGGAGTCCTGAAATCTAAGTTTTCTTGTTCCCATCCCTATCCTATTTCTTAGCTGCTGCTAAATGAACCATAAAGGGAAAAACCTCCAGTCCTGCTAAAAGAAGAACATAAGTGGTGGAGATGGGGCCACTGGAATTGTAAATATCAATTCAAAAGGGAACTAAAAATATTAACCCTCAAGGGATTAAAAATGAAACACACAAAAGTTTATTTTGAAGAAGCACATGGCACCTGTTCTTGGTTTTCACTGGACTTTGCTCTTGAAGCTATGAAAACTCTGGACATGCAGAAGTGGAAACTATTAATAACCAACTGACCACTATCATGGAAAAGTTAAAACCAAAACTATTTCTATCATTTCCACCATTTTTTATCTATCTATCTATCCTCCAGATACCACTGCATGATTCTTGGCTGACATCTGCAGTGAGAGTCTGCATGGCATTATATTCTAAACCCTGATTATATAATTTTGCTGGGGTTGCTGCTGTGGGCCTAGAGATTTTTGTTCTTTCTCAATCATATGAGTCAGCCAGTAGTATTGCGATGATCTCATGTGTCCTATTGATTCTCAGTCTGCTTTAAAGGAAGCAGTGGAAACCATGGCAGGTTACAGCTACTGAAGGAATACTCACTGACTTAACATCCCAAGTCAATTGAAAGTCAGCAAAATAAAACATAACAGAGAGCTAAATTTTGGATTTTAGTTCTTTGGGAATTTAATTTAGAAGCAAATTTATTCTGGGCATTAATTTCTCCCCAGCAATTTAATAATTAGAGGGTGTTCTGAATGTGCAAATTTGGGTCATGTTTCTACTGCTGGCATTGTGTTATCTGCAACATTTTTATACTGTAATTTGACTGAATATATAACTCCTGGTGAATTATATAAATGAATACAATTTGAGATGGGGAACAGAATAGGGAATACATTTATAATTCAGCATAGTAGATAGATTATTGAACGTAGTCTTCACCCATTTCAGATCATTCTGGGGTGAAATCTGAATTGCCCCCCATGGTTCAAAAGGATAGCAAGGAGTGGCAGATGGTGACAGAAGTGACTTCACAAAGATGGGAACAAGACTGACCTTACATGCTGCTGTTCTCCCCTGCACCCTAGATTTCTTGTAAGTTTGATGGTCAAGCCAAAGTGTCAAGAGATGGAAAGCTGTGGAATGTAAGAGGATCATTCTCTGACACTGATTATATTCCCCTAACATGGGAACTCCCACCCTCTCCAATCTCCTCATTCACTGTTCCCAACTGAAGGAGTGACAAATATGGATGAGAGCCTACCCTCTGTTGGGGAGAGTTAACATAAAAGTCTTTTTGCAAATTCCCTTCTTTATAAAATTTGATCTTCCCTTAGCTATTGTGACTCCTTTCTCTTCAAATATTTCTCCCATCTCTGTCTACTCCTTCTTAGTATTTTTCACCAGCTCCATCCTTCCACACATTCCTTCAGTGGGTTCTCCAGGGCACCATCTTTGGTGCTTTCAGAGTGATCTTTCTAAAATGCAAATAGAGACATGTCACCCTGGGGCTTAAAAATATTTTAGTGGATTCCTTTAGCTTTCTGAATAAAAGCTAAACTACTTAGTTTGCTCTGTGAAGCTCTTCATAATCTCATTCCTAATGGCCTCTTGTAAATAAATGAGCAGGGACATGATCAAATTTACAGATTTGAAATAACACTTTGATAGCAATGTAGATGAACATAATGGGCACCCGGTAAATATTGGTGATTGAATGAGTGAAGGAGTGAGAATATGAACCCTGGCTGAAGGATGTGTTGAGGGAAGTGAAGAGGGAAGAGAAACTCAGAGATAATAAGTTTGCCAATCTGCAGCAAGGGTGAGTAATTAAATCGAGGTGGGAGATTGGAAGGGAGATGGTAGATTTTTTCTTTAGTTGGCAGTGTCATTTTTCAAGAGAGAATCACAAGAAAGAACAATTTTAAGTAAGAATTCACAAGTGCAGTTTTAGAAATACTGGTTTCACATTTCTAACCACAGCCCTGTATGTATTTGTTGCTCCATCCTTTCGAAATCATTTACCTGAACATGTAATTTTTATACTTTCTGTGTATTTCATACCTGTTCTGACTGCCCTCAGTATACTGCCCCTCTTGTTCCTGACACTTTTTCATTCTCTGAAAATCATTTTAAACATCCTCTCCTTTAGGAAGCATGCCATGATCCTTCTTTCAATCCATAGTCATGTTTTATCCATGAATTTATGCACCCATTCATCCATTAATCTATTCAATACTTAAGTATCTACTTAATAATTTATTAATAATACATTTTATTGTTTAACAAATTAAGTACCTACTGTGTGCCACACACTGTCCCTGCTGTGTGCCCTCTACTTCTATTAATATTTAACACATTACACTGTAGTACTTGATTTCTGATATATCTGCTCCATGCATTATTAGATCTTTGAATATAAGTACACTGCTTTATTTGATTTAACCTTCCAAGCACCTAGCCTATTATTAGGCACATAGAAGTTGCTTAGAAAATGAATGTGAAGGAATGAATGCAAGAAACTGATTGGTAGGTACAGGTGTTAGGCTCTGGGCAATAGTCCCTTTGAAAATCTGATCCTTATAAATTCTACTCTGAGAAAGAAAACAGACATCACATAATGCCATATGTCAACAATCAAATTTTGCATCAGGCTGAATGAAGTAGGCATTAGTGGGACAGATAAGTTAACAAGGCTTGAAAGAAACAGGAGAAGCAATTGCAACAGGTCATCTCTCAAGTCAAATTTGCAAGTGCTGACAATTACCTGGAGTGCCTTTATGTAACAAGAGTCTGAGCCAGAGTTGGATTCATAAAGGAGCAGAACTCAATGAAATATTGTTAGTATTATTATTCCTAGGTCTCTATGGAATTGTAAATGAATCTTCCACTGTCTCAAAATATATCACAACTTTATTATAACTGCAATTCCATAACTTTCTCTGGCCATTAAATATTATTGTGTCTTAAAAATTCTTAAAGGAGCACAGTTCTAAAATCAAGTAATAATTTCCCCCATATTTTCCAGATGTAAACAAACAAGTTACATAAAAATTGCCATTTAATTTTATTGCTACTTAATAAGTTGTCCAAGTTTGTCCAATAAAGATAATCTGTTTATTAATGATTTATACATTTGTTTGAACTTTAAATTTTCTCTTTTAATAGATATACACTCATTTGTTAGCATTTACCCATAAAAAATATTCTTCATCTGTTTTGTTTGTTTTTACATATAACTATTAGAGAATAGATTAAGCAAACTATATTTCAGGGCAGAATGGCAAACACATACAGTATTATAACACAGAAGTTGGGAAATTTAGCTTTAAATATGAGTTTAAATTAGATGTGTAAGTCAATAAAAGCGTACAGATGTGTTAAAAGGCCATAGGGTTTTCACTGGCCTACCTCTTACTTGTTCAGAGAGATTTAAAGAACTAAAGACAAATGAAGGAAAACTTACAGAATATGACTGATTGGTTATGAGAGATCAAGAAAGGTTTTGGGGTGGTGGAGGGATAGACTGGGAGTTTGGGATTAGCAGATGCAAACTATTATACATAGAATGGATAAGCAACAAGGTACAACTGTATAGCACAAGGAACTATACTCAATATCCTGTAATAAGCTATAATGAAAAAGAATATGAAAAAGAATATATATATGTATTAACTGAATCACTGTTGTACAGCAGAAATGAACACAACATTGTAAGTCAACTATACTTCAATAAAATTTTTAAAAAAGAAAGGTTTCTAGCCTGATTGACTAGACAAATAGAGTAACTATTGATAAACAGGAAAATCAGAATGAGGGAGAAACAAGTTTATTAAAAATTAATTAATTTGTCCTTAAAGGTATTGAATCATATGTTTCAGTACGCTATCAAATGACAAATATTTATACAGTACTTAGAGATGTGAGAGATAATGACAGAAATAAAAGGCATGTGTGAGAGTCTTTTACAGAAGATAAGGATGTATGACATGGTTAAGAACTCAGAGAAGAGAGATTTAAAACAAGAAGGCAGAAGCACTCAGTGGAACAGGTCAAGCAGCAGCAGCAATCAGAAACAGTGAAGAAACAGAACGTGGCTAAAACAGCACTGGGACAGTGTAGAGTTCACTCAGCTGGGTCTAGAGTCAGAAACCACCCAACACTTGGACAACATGGGAGGTTCTCAGCGCAGCCAAGGGTCTGGTTGCTCCAGAATACACCACTTTCCTTCCTGGAGTCACATACATAACAAAGAGGTGACCCCTTTTACTTGATGGTAAAGCAGTGCTAAGATGCTGCTCACTTCCCAAAACACTGCACCCCGAAAAACCACACTGGCCACAGGGAGAGTTTTTCTTCCAGAGAGGCCACCTGGTAACCAGCCTCTTCAAAAAGCAAGAGTTTTCATTGCCAAAAGGTGTCCTCCATTAACCTCCAAACAGGAACCATCTTGCTTAACATGCCTTGCTTTAAGTAAGAAGTGTATTAATCAGAATAGGCTAGGCTGCTGCAACAACCCCCAAACCTAAGTGGAATAACAAAACAAAGTTTATCTTTCCCTCACAAAGTCTTCTGTCATTTGTGTGACTCCCTAGGGCAAGTGTCCTCTCTGCACTCACTCAACAATCCAAGAAACTTTGCTCTTAGGACACCACTGTTTCAACATGTGGTCTGTATACTCACCACTGGAGGAATGAAAAGAAGTTGGCAGGTTGCACAACGCGTGTGGTGCTTTACTGTGTGAATTTGGCCAATCTGAAACTATGTTTCCCAGAAACCCTTCCTTTACCCCTTTAAGTTTCCTAATTAGAGGTGACCAACATAAGAATAGCCCAAGATTTGGAAGGCAGAAGTGAAATAGCAGTGGTTATACTCTGAAAGTCATTGTGGCTGGAGATTGTGAGAGACAGATGTAGAGCTATCAGCAGAGTCCTCCTTGTCTTTGCTCTCTCCACAGTGACAAATAAATGCAGTGGTGCAGAAGATTTTAGCTTCTTCTGACTCATCCTGACTCCATGTTCTGACTACCAGAACCAGAACCAGTCACAGAGGCAATAACTCTCTGCAGATTTCTCTAGCTGTTTTTCTTCACAGTCCCACGCTAGCAGGTAGACATATCTACTTCACAAATTCCCTGACAAGCACCAATTTATCCACCTGTGCCAGTGCTTCAGAAGTACTACTTTGTGGTTTTTCACTGATCTGCAAATTGCCCTTTTACACTCTTATTTTTCCATCTCACACAATTTTGTAAATTCTTATCCAACAATAAAACCCTTGATCCACAGTACTCACAGTGGTTCTGCTTTCCTGACCGACACTACCTGCTACAATGACCAGTACCAGGAGTGGTTCCAGGGGAACAGAAATTTAAGAATGAAAACAAAGAGCTAGTTCTCTAATTAGTAATATAGGCATTAATGACCCTGTTGCCAGTGGTAAAGAGAAGTCTGGTATTCTGCAACATACAGTAGTAAAAATGTCACTTAAATTCTTTCCTATGCTCAGATGCCTACAGAAGGCAGAGCTTTAGGTGACCAAGTGTTTGCTCTTACAAGAAATTTTAATATAAATAAAAGTGTAACAGATTGGTTGTTTGTTCTAAGTGCACTAGAAAACGTGGAGAAAAGAATTTGCTGGGCTCAGGGTGTTAAATTCCCATCTCAAGCATAGTTAAAGAAACAGTTTCTCTGTCTGCTCCAAAAAGCAGACACCCTTATTTCTTCAGATGTAGGTCAAGATTTCTGAAAACAAAACTCAAAGTCCAATGCCCTGCTCGGCTGAATAACAACCCCAACTGAATTCCTAGCCTCATAGTGAAGGCATTGAGAGAGTGGGGCCCTAAATAATATGATGGGCAGACTCCAATAAAGTATAGAAACCTCCCTAAAGCAGCCCTTCTCACCTTGTCCAAGTATGGTGATGGCCTCCCCTGAAGTAGTAACCTTGAAGGGATCTACCTCATCAATACCAACTCCCACTAACTGTCCTTGCTTCTAGACCTACTACCAGACTTAAGTCCTGACAAGTCCCAACCGGTCAGGTTCACAATAAGTACCATATCCCCAAAGATCTGCAAGACTTTTCACTTTTTTTTTTTTTTTTTTTTTTTTTTTGGCGGTACGCGGGCCTCTCACTTTTGTGGCCTCTCCCGTTGCGGAGCACAGCCTCCGGACGCACAGGCTCAGCAGCCATGGCTCACGGGCCCAGCCGCTCTGCAGCATGTGGAACCTTCCCAGACCGGGGCACGAACCCGTGTCCCCTGCATCAGCAGGCGGACTCTCAACCACTGCACCACCAGGGAAGCCTGACTTTTCACACTTTTTAATCAAAGAAACCTGAGTAAACATGTATGACAATGGTTCATAAGGGTGTTGAGTAGAAGGAACATTATGTTTGATCGTGCTGAATTTGTTGATATGGCAAGGGTCAACTGGGACTTTCAGGTGCTATTGTAATAGGCAGCAGAGCCAAAGTAGTAATTAAAATGATTTGGCCAACAGTGATCCTTGGCATTTGACAATTTATCATGGTATACCTAAGACGAGAAAACTACTAAACTCTTACTTGATTTGTGTAAGCAGAAATCATCCTGAAACAGAACAAATGTCTGACTTGAATCATTAAAATAGTCATAACTCCTTAACCAAGTCCAAGAATTGAGCAGTTCACATACCCAGAGCCATTTGGATGAAAGGAAGCCTGAGTCCCTTGAGGAAGGACCTTGATACACTGCCAAATAATATATTATAAATATTTTACTTATCTTTCCTAAGGGACATGTGGCATTTTACCAGGGTGACCATGCATTGGAGAGGAAAAAATTACCCAATTTTGAGGGAGTTATTGGACACTGGCTCTGGACTGAGATAATCTCTGAAGAACGAAAACACCACTGTAGACCAACTAGCTAGTCACAGTACAGGCTTTTAGAAGTCAGGCAATTAATGAAGTGCTGACTTGGGTCCATCTCACAGTAATTCCAGTGTGTCCCAAAAATCAGCTCATGGTTCTTTTCCCACTTCTAGAAAGCATTATTGGAAAAGACAAGATAAGCAGCTTGTAGAATCTCCACACTGGTTCCTTGACTCATGGAATAAGGGCTGGTACAGTATAGAGGGGAGGACCAACTGGAAACCTCCAGAACCACGTCTACACACCAAAATAATACAGTAAAGGCACTGCTTTATTCCTGGAGAGACTGCAGTTCTAAGTGACATCAATGACTTGAAAGACACAGAAGTGGTGATTCTACCACATTTCTATTCAACTCGCCTATTCTTCCTGTGCAAAGGACAGATGGATCTTAAAGAATGACAGTGGATTATTGTAAACTTAAGCAGGTGGCAACTCCTATTACAGCTGCAGTTCCTGATGTGATTTCTTTACTAAAGTAAATCAACATGTTTCCTGGTATGTTACTACCAAGCATATGAATATTTTCACCTAGCAGAGATAGCAGGACACCATCACAAATTTACTTCAGGGTTATATTAACTCTGCAGTCTTATATCATAATCTATTCCAGAGAGTACTTCCTTGATCATTTCTCCATTCCACAAGATGTCATGATGGTCCACATTAATAATATCATACTGATTAGATCTAGAAAGTAGGAAGTAGCAACTATTTTAGACACCTTGGCGAGATATGAATATGTAAAAAAATTCAGAACAATTTCTAGGATTCTAGTGGTCAGTAGCATGCCATTACCTCCCTTACAAGGTGAAGATCAAATGGCTGAATTTGGCCCTTTCTAACGCTGAAAGATGGACTATGCCTATTGCACCTCTTTAGATTTTAGGGCAACATACACATCATTTGGGCATGCTATCATGACCCCAAATATTGAGTAATCCAAAAGGCTGCCAGCTTTGAGTGGGACCCAAACAAGAGAAGGATGTACAAAAAAAAATCCCAGGCCTCCATGTAAGCTGATTTGCCACTTAGGCAATATAATTCACAGATCCAATTGTGCTTGAAATGTTTGTGGCAGCAGGAATACTGGACGGAGCCACTGTAATGTCAATAAAGGTGAAAAACAGTGCACAACTTTAAGATTTTGGCGCTAAGCTATGCCATCCTTTGCAGATACCTACTCTCCTTTTGAGAAATAGCTTCTGGCTTTTATTAGGTCCTAGTAGAGAAGTGGATGCTTAACACAAGCTACCAAATTATCTTGAAAACTAAATTGAATATCAAGAACAGATTGTTGATTTATCTACCAAGCCTTGAAAGTGGGAGTGAACAGTAGCACTCCATCACTAACATTAACTCCATCATTAACGTCATTAACTGGAAGGGGTATTCACAAGAGCAGGCTGGAGCAATTCCTGAAAGCACAGATAAGACACAGGAGAAAGCAGTTCAGATTCCTATGATTCCTACCCCTGCTACATTGCCTCCACTTTAATCAGCCCACACATACGGCAGTCGCTTTAACCAGTTGGCTGATGAGAAAGAAAAGTTTGGTGACTGGTTTACAAATGGTTCTGCACAGTACACTGGCCCTACCTCAAAGTGGAGAGCTATTCCTCTACAGCCCCACTGAGGAGTGGCCCTGAGGACAATGGTGAAGAAAAATATCCCCGGTGGGCATAACTTTGAGCAGTGCACCTGGCTGTTTTGTTTTGTTTTTGTTTTTTCTATTCTGCCTAGAATGAGAGATGGTCAGAGGTATGAATCCATGCTGATTCTTAGTCAAGGGCTGACAATTTGTTTGCTGGATGGTCAGGGACTTGGAAGGAACATGACTGGTGAAAAGGAGTTCTGGAGAAGAAGCATGTGAACGGACCTCTGAAAATAAGCACAGAGTATGAAAATATCTGCATCCTATATCAATGCCCACCAAAGGGCAACACCAGCAGAAGAGGTTTTAATAATCAGGTGGAAAACATTACTCATTCTATAGATGCCAGGCAGCCTCTCTGCCCAGCCACCCTTGACTTTGCGCCACCAGCTTATGCATAAAGTGCTTATGGTAATAAAGGTGAAAGTTACTTATGAGCTAAGCAACATGGACTTCCACTCTATAAACTGCCGAGTACTCAACCTGAAAACAACAGATTAACAGGGAGTTCCAACATTGTACATCATTCCCCAGGGAAACCAGACACCTCAAGACAAGTTGATTACTTTGAGTCATTTCCTTCCTGAAAGGGGCAGCAATTTTTTCCTCACTTGACAAGACACTTATTCTGGATACAAATTTGCAATCCCAGCCCAACAGTCTTCAGCCAAAACCACCAACTGTGAACTTACAGAATGCCTTATCTACCAGCATGGTATTCCATACACCATTGCTTCTGTTCAAGGAATTTATTTTACAGTAAGCGCAGCAATCAGCTTTTGCTCAGCGAATTCACTGATCTTACCATATTTCCCAGAAGCAATGAAATGATCTTTTAAAGACTCTGATACAGTACAACTGGATGATCACACTTTTGTGGGTTGGGGTAATGTCCTTAAGCATTTAGTATATGTTCTGAATCAATGCCCAGTATACGATGCTGGGTTTTCTCCCCCACAGCCAAGCTTCATTGGCTGGAGAAACAAAGAATGGAAGACGGAATAGCTCCTCTCCCTATTACTCCTAATGATCCACTAGCAATATTTTGCCTTCTGGCCTCCACGAATTTAGGATCTGCTAGTTTAGAGATCTTTGCTCCAAAGGGGAACACAACAATAGTTCTCAAAAACTGAAGTTGAAACTGCCACCTGGTCACTCCTCATAGCAGTGACTCAGCTGTCAGAGAAGGAACTAATTGTGGTAAGTAGAATGATCGATTCTGACTACCAAGAGAAAATGGTGTGATTGACAGAATTCTAAGATGGCTCCCAAAATTCCCACTCCCTGGTGTACATGCTAATATAATTCCCTCCTCCTGAATGTGGACAAGACCTATGAATATGATTAGATAGTCACTCCTTGATTAGATTACATTATCTAAGATTCAGCTGCAGCAGACTGGAGTAAGTTTATCCTGCTGCATTTGAAGAATTAAGCTGTCATGTTACAAGATAAGAGGGTCACATGCCTAGGACCTAAAAGAGGCTTCTAGGAGCTGAAATTGACTCTCTCCCGCAGCCACCACACAGAGAGTAAATGGGATCTCAGTCTTAAAACCACTAGGAACTGAATTTTGCCAAAAGCCTGAATTAACTTAGAAAAGAACCCAGGGTATCAGATGAGATCAGAGTCCTAGCTGAGGAGACCCTGAGCAGAGGACCCAGTTAAACCATAACTACACTCCTGACCCACAGAAGCTGTGAGATAATAAGTGTGTATTGTTTTAAACTGATGAATTTATTATAACTTGGTTTGCAACAATAGAAATCTAATGCAGTTGTGTTGCTTATATACAACGGGGAAAAGAGGCAGATGTCTGTGACATAGGTGATCCTCTAGGGTACCTCTTAGGACTCACATATTCTTCCAATAAAAAATTATTGGAACAGTACAAAAATTCAAAATAATCAGAACTGCTAAAGGCATAGACCCTTCAGGAATACAGGTTTGGGGTACCCCGCCAGTTAAAAAACCATGATCAGCTAAGCTGCTTGCTGAGGGCAAAGGGAATATGGAATGGGTATTAGAAGAAGCAAGTTATAAGTACCAGCTATAATCATGTGACTATTTACAAATTTAAGACTATAGTAGTTCCAGGTACTTCCTCCTCTGATATGAATGTATTTGTGTATGTATATACATATGTTTAGATAGATATGCTAATCAAGCTTCTTTATTATTTCCCTACTCTGTAACATATGTTAATAGCCATTAACCTAACATGTCAATACTTAAGTTAGAAGATATCAAAGAAGGAGTAGGACTCAGCTAGAAAAGGAATAAACATCACCCAAAGATGGGGCCTTAGTGTCCTCTTTCGGGAGAAGATACAATGCTAGCATGTTTTCAGTTGCACGTAGCTGCATCATGTTAGGTGGAATCATGATTTAGCTGTTAGATATAAATATAGTTCAAAGCAGTATGAACAGATGTCTGTAGTTGTTTTGCACTTTATCAATCTAGCTAATCTGAAACCAGGTTTCCCAGAATCCTCTTCTCCGGTATGGTTCTCAGTTAAATGTGGTCCAAAGAGAAATCGACGTGATTTGGAAAGCAGGAATTGGAAAACAGCAGCCATTACTCTTAAAAGGGCATTCTAGTTAAAGGCAGTGAGAGACACAAAGATCTTCCAGAAGATTTCAGCTTGTCTTTAATCTTCTTGATGTTGACAGACAGATGCAGACCTATCAGTAGATTCAGCTTGCTCTCACTCTGCACCACTCTGCATTCAACACTACTTCCAAACTGCTAACTCCACTAATAGACAGGAACCATAATCATCACCAGACACAGAAACAGTGACCTTCCACAGACTTCTCCACCAGTTACCCTTTATGTTAATACCCCAACAGCTGCACGTATGTCACTTCACAAAATCCCTGGCAAGCTAGCCCGTCCACCCATGCCAGTGCAGAGAGGCTGGTTATCACCTCGGTTCTCCAGCCTCTCCCACAATCTGCAGGGTCTTGTTCCCATCACAAACCCCTGCTCCATGGCACTCAGTGTCTCCTCCCTCGACTGAAGCCTGACTGATAAAGAAGCTTCTCATATCTGCTGCCACAAAGGACCAGTCCACGAGGCAGTGCCCACAGTGCACTTATCTCCAAGTAGGCTGGGGAAGTTTGGAAAACTTGGACAAGTGAGCAGTAGCGATGCTAACCATTTCTTTTTTGTTTTCAAATGTTATTTTTTTTTAAAGAAAGGATAATAGCCATGTGCTAGTTATTTTTAAAACTGCGGGAATATAAAAGTTATATCTTATAAAAGTCAAGATGTTCTCTTCTTCACTCTCTCAATAATCCTACTTAAAAGGAGCCCTTTCCTTTATACACAGGGTACAGGACAAAAGGTTTGAAGTTACATTACACTCCTCTACAGAGTCCCTTTACTTTCTACACCTATAACTGGTGTAGAAGAGAAAGTAAACTGCAAAGGTGAGTAAGAGGCCATAAAATGCTTCTTAAAATAACAGGTCTAGCATCCTTGCTAACAACAACAAAAGAACAAAAGTGAAAATCAGGACTAGATGGTAAGGAACCAGAGCAAAGAGCATCCTAAGAAGTTAAATAATAGATGGAGGAGAAGATGGGACAGCAACCTGAGAGAGCAATAAAGTCCTTAGAAGATTTTTCTGAGACAGGATCTGAAAACATTTACAGAACACAAGAATGATGTCAAACCGACAAAGGAAAAAAATAACCAAGATTTCAATGGCCAGTACAGATGCAAGACTGGAATAAAGAGCATAAGGAAAGAACATACTTTAAAAATGAGAAGCCCTATATGCCCTGCCAATGGGGAGAGAGATAAGAGCTGGAGCAGAGGTGCCAAGAAGTTCTAGCAGAGAAAAAAGTAGTTTTTCTCTTTCTCCTCTCTCCACCAACAAACACCCACCCCTATTGAAAGGTTTTTTTTCCCCCAATGACCATAGCTAGTAAATAATTAACACAAAATCAAATTTTAAAAAGGAACATGCCTTACTTATATAGAGGTATGTCCTGGCTGAATCTTATATAGAGGTATGTCCTGGCTGAATCTAAAATAAGATTGAAAGGGTGATGCCAACAAAGATGCTCTCAACCCTACCACCACCATTATTCTCTGACTCCCAAACACAGAGAGAGAATACTTGAGTAATCGCATAGAACAGAAAGTGACCTGTATGGAGGACTTTGGGGGATGGAGAAAAGAGTATAAATAACACGTTATCTCAATACATTAGTTGGGAAATTATCTAAACTCATTATTACTTTGATTTATTTTAATTATAAACAAACTGTGGTTTCCAAAAAAAGGATAAAAGCATAATTAAGAAAAACATTAAAACATAACCTAATATTTAGCAGTCACTCTACAATCTTATAACTAAATGGTCAATTGGAAAGCTTCAAAGGAAATGATGAAACTTGGCTTATATCTGAAGCCATGTTACAAAAAAATTAAAGCATAATTGTTTCAAGAAATATAATGTAATACAGTGCATCAACTTAACTTTTGGTCCTTAAAACCTCCATAAGCTCAATCACAATGTTACACACTATTTCCTGGTAATAGTAGTAGCAGCAGTGCAGTAGTAGTAGCAGTAACAGCTGATATTACTAAGAGCTCACTCTTAGTAAGCTTAGACACTTTGCTAAGTGCTATACTTATCTCATTTAATCCTCATAACCTTATAACGGAAAAACTATTATTATCTACATTTCACAGATGCAAGAAGATTGGAGTTGAGACGCAACTGATTCACTCAAGGTCACACAGTAAGAAAGGAAGTTCAGTACTTAAATCCACAGCTCTCTGATATGCACTTCCATGTTCTCCACCACTGGTCTATGCAAACTTCTTACATTCACAGGCTTCTAAAAATGTTCATCCAACTATAAACACGATGCATCCCCCAACAAAAACTTCTTTCCTATAAATTCTATTAATTTTTCATGAATGCAAATCTTTTATGAACCTCTACATAAAAAATGATTATTTTGGTTATTTTCTTGGCCTTACTGTCGTTCGAGAAGACAGTATCTGCAAAGTCTAGGTTTAATTTAAATTCAACCTAAGTTGAAAAGGTTTGTCACTCTCCTGAGTACTGCCATTTCTGGTGTGGAATTGCTGACCTAGTTCTCAAGCAAGGGATAAATTCACATAGCTTAAGTGTAGTCTTTAGGGAAAGAGTTGAGTTATTGTTCATGTCCCATTTATATAGAATGCTGACCTTTGAAAATAACCCATTTCTTATTCTAAATGTTTAAAAAGTAAAAATAATTGGGCTTATACTTTAATAACAATGATCCATGCTACTTTGGCCTTGTTTTTTTATATCTTACAGTCAGAATACTCCACTTGGCTTCAGTCTTATTATATATGACAATATTTTATGTTACATCACATACTTAATTAACCATATATACCTTACATCACATACTTAATTACATCACACTTAATTAACCCTATATACCTTTAATCTGGAAGGTAAATGGGTAGGTAGAAAACAGCTGTCTCTAATTTACACTAAATCAGATAAAGAGGAGTAGAAAACCCATTAATTATCTAACTATATGACATGAAACAATTATTACTGACTATTGCACTGAAAGAATATAGAAATTGATTTTGCCTCATATAATAAAGCATCAGCAACACTAAAAAAGAAAATCTACTGATTGGAGTTATCCAAATTATAACCTATGACACAAGCTTCAGAATCAGAAAATGCCTCTAAGTTTCATGCTGTTTTATAGTATTTGTAAAGAAAAAGTATTTAAGGGAATATTATAGAATTTATAAATTGTTCCAAAATATGGTATAAAACTCCAAAAGGTAAATATTAAATAATAAAGAAAATAGAGTTGTAGTTGTATTAATCTTAATTTGGTACAAATTAATGAACAACGTGATTAAGTAAGAGTTGTAGGTTAGATAAAAGAAATAGATACGTCAAGAAAAATATTCAGGGAAGAATGTAAAAACCTATGTTTTAGTAAAGGCATATTATATTCGAATGCAAGGAATAGGAATCCTCTCAATCTAGCTTAATGAAAACAGGACTTAACATAAAGGTAAAACATGCACATTTCATGGGCACTCAGAGGAAACGAAGAACAACCAGACCACAACAGTCTCCGAAATGGAACTGAAAACTGAGAACTAAGTCTTGTCTTACCGTCTCTCGGAGATCGCCCAGGTCTCTGCTCGCCCTTGCAGGAGCTTCCTGGGCATGCGCACGACCCGTGTGGTCACGTTATCCCAGCTCCCACCTCAGGCTGTTATTTGAAGTGCTCACTATCATTGGATAAGCACAAGTCCCACTTGCATCAGCTGTGAGTTGTTAGCTCCTAGGTCAGGTGTCCATCCTAAAGCACATCAGCTGTGGCACGGGCCCAACTGAAAGATAATTTTAAAGAAGGGAAACTTTGATAGGAAAAAAACCACCAAAGCTTACAGCTACCTCCAACTACAAAAAGGATAACAGAAACAAACAATAAAATGAAGGTTTTAATCTATATATTTAAAGTTCAAACGAGAAAAAAGAGAACATTTTTATGGTGGCTTATGGCAGATACAAAACATAAAGGGAATTCCCAAAACAATTTACTTGGTCAACTTTTCTCCTATTTTTAATGTAAATAAAACAATTAATTTCATTTTAGATTACTGTAAGCTGAAGACAAATGTTTAACAATGGTTTTGATTTGGGTTTTTGAAGTCAACAAAAGCTGTTTGAATAATATAACTAAACTTAAAACGGCTTCAACAAGCACATTTTCAGAAGGACAGGTCTCTGGATAACAGGTAGAACTAATGAACACAGAATTAGGCCACTATTTTCAAAAGTCCTTACATGGTATCCTGACAGTAAGATTTCTATTGTGGTCAAGCAAAAGACAAAAAAAAAAACAAAACAACAAAAATAAAACCTTACAGTTTAATGCAATTTATTTTAAATTGAGTTTTGTTAGATGTACTCATAAAATATTAGTTGTTAATTAAAAATGAACATTTCTAATATCTTATAAATATGCCTTTTGGGTATATTTATAATATTCAGCTATCAAAACATATATATAATATTATATAAAGTATCTTACAAAATCATATGAAACTATAATAGGCACTGTTTTTCGTTCATGATAGAAACACTTCTTATCTTTTTTTCACTTAGAATCTGTGAATTATTTTCTTTTCTTTGGAATTCTTAGTAGCATACTTTCCATATGGGAGGCATTTCAAATTCACTGACTGATTTAATTTGTGGTAGTCTATCTTTCCTTTATCTACAATTCCATAAGTTTTATTAAGTGCCCATTTTGTGAAAAGCACCATACTTATTGATGCAATTAGGTTTTAGACTGGCTTTAATCTATGATTAAAGTTACATTTTATTCTCTTTTCCTACAATTCCCTAACAGATGAAGAAATACATACACGAACAGGTAAGTCCTTAGATACTCGAAGATTGATTACATTTCCTAATAATTTACCAACCTTAACTGGTTCTCCTTTGCCTCTATATTCTCTTTACTGCAGGATTCCTCCCTTAGCAATCTTTCTCTATGCATCTTGAAATAAGTTAAGGTCAAGAAAAAAAAAACTAACATTTTTGTACATAATTAATCACAAGTTATTTTTAATTGATCTTCTTTCTTTAAATGGGATTAATTGTAGAGATGTGGATTTTTAAAAAAAAAAAATTTGTGAAGTTGAATTTACTGCTATTTTTGTTAAGAAATGTTTCTGTGGATGGAAACACTACCAACTAGTATTTAGGCAATAACACACAGCAGTTGGTGGTTTCAAATTGCATGCATCATTGCTCTGTGTATAGTATGAATAGCTTTACAAATTTATCATCTATCTGGAATTTATGTTCCAGCTTTCTTCCAAGTAGCTATTGGTATAAGCCTCCACTTCAATTTTATCTCTTGCAATATTAAAAAATATTGTTCATTTAGCATTAGCCACATTTTAAAAACTTTTTTCACAATAATGACTCTGGGCTTCCCTGGTGGCGCAATGGTTGAGAGTCTGCCTGCTGATGCAGGGGACACAGGTTCGTGCCCTGGTCTGGGAAGATCCCACATGCCGCGGAGCGGCTGGGCCCATGAGCCATGGCCGCTGAGCCTGCGCGTCCGGAGCCTGTGCTCCGCAATGGGAGAGGCCACAACAGTGAGAAGCCCGCATACCGAAAACAAACAAATAAACAAACAATAATGACTCTAATGAAGCCCAACTATAGCAGAGTAGTAAAACATTACTGCCTACAATTTCAGATCATGAAAGGTAAGAGCAATACTATGAGGATCAGTGAGTTAAAGACAGAACAGGAAAGCAATGGACTAAAATTCTAGGCTAACCTGACTCAGAGAGTTATTTGTTAGGAGACAAACCAGTTGCTAAGGCCAAATCAGGAGGTAAGTGTCTTAGCTCAGGTGTAAGCAGGTTGAGACCATTATGTGCTAAGTGATAAACCCCAAACCAAAACCAAAAGGAGATGTCAGAGGTCAATTCTTTGGAGAGGGTTGTCAGCAATTCTTCATCTAAGGTTGGTGGCAGTATCAAAGGCAGGAATGAAGGGCAAAAGGTCTTGGACTTCCATGGTGGTGCAGTGGTTAAGAATCCGCCTGCCAATGCAGGGGACACAGGTTCGATCTCTGGTCTGGGAAGATCCCACATGCCGCGGAGCAACTAAGTCCATGCGCCACAACTACTAAGCCTGTGCTCTAGGGCCCGTAAGCCGCAACTACTGAGCCCACTTGCTGCAACTACTGAAGCCCATGCACCTAAAGCCCGTGCTCCACAACAAGAGAAGCCACCGCAATGAGAAGCCTGCACACAGCAATGAAGAGTAGCCCCCGCTCGGCACAACTAGAGAAAGCCCGTGTGCAGCAACGAAGACCCAACACAGCCATAAATAAATAAATAAATTTATCTTTTAAAAAGAAGGTATAAGTCTTCAGGGTCAAAAAGGAAAACTGTAAAATAAGAAATACTACATCCAAAAAGTCAAAGGCCTAGAAGGTAAGAAGAGAACAAGAAGCAACAAGAATACTCTCTAGCAGTAATGTCTGAAAGAATTTTCTGCAGCAATGGAGAATTCCACCATTCACAATCCAACATGGTGGCCTATCCACATATGACTTTTGTGCACTTGAAATATGACAAGTGCAACTAAGGAATTGAAGTTTTAAGTTTAAAATGAAATTTTAAAAATAAAATTTTAAATGAAAGACAGAAGAAGTCTGATCAACTAGAGACTTAAGGACTCAAGGAACATCATGGTGGTGAGTTTTCTTTTTCCCTCATATATCCCTGACTGGGAGCTAAAGAAGTTGACAATCTAGAAATGCCAGTGGGCACAGAAAAAAAAAAAAAAGAGAGGAAGAAAGAAAAAGCCCCAGCAAAAGCCTTCTCTGTCTAACCAAATAAAGGGCCAGCTTACCAAGATAGAAGACTTTCAGACAATAACTAATCTACTCTAGACAAACACCATAGAAAAAACTATGGCCCCACCTCCATATCCACAGCTGCAGAGGCCAACTGGGGAGTTTACACTTCCACCTTCATGAGGGTATATTGAGGTGTCCCCAAACCCCTTTCTGAGTGGTTTCAGAAAGGCCAGATAGAAAGCTGGGACTGTCATTACCACCAGCAGGTAGCTTTCCCACAGTGCAGGTAGAGATTCTCTGGGGAACCAGCACTTCCATCCCTACTGGGTTGGTGTCAACAGAGGCCTAGTGGAGAGTTAGGACATTCATGATTGCCCAGTGGTATCAAGGCAACACCTCCATACAGTGCAGTGGAGACCACGTGGGGACCAGAACTCCCCCTGACACACAGAAGTAACAGGTAACCCTCACCTCAGTGTCAATACAGACAAAATAAGGAACTTGGACTCCTACCTCCACCTGGCAGTAATGAAGCAGTGTTTTTTCCTCCCTTCCCATGTCAGAGCAATGTTAGAGAAATCCAGTTAAAACAGGTTCAGATAAGATCCAAAGTCTTGTAATATGAAAATATCCAAACCTCTAGCAAGACTAACAAAGAAAAAAAAGAGACAAGACACAAATTACCAATATCAGGAATGAAACATGAAACAGGATGTCACTACAGGATCTGCAGACAAAATGATAATAAGGATATACTACAAACAACTCAATACATAAATCTGACAACTTAGATGAAATGGACCAATTCCTCGAAAAACACAAACTACTACAACTTATCCAATATGAAATAGATACTGTAATTTAAATAGTCCTGTAATATTAAGGAAATTGAATTTGTCTTTTTAAAACTCCAGAAAAAGCAATTACCAAGCCCATGTGGTTTCACAGGAGATTACTATCAAATGTTTAAAGAAAAATAAACAATTCTACAATATCTCTTTCAGGAAATAAAAGAGGAGGAAACAGTTCCCAATTTATTTTATGAAGCTAATACCAAAGACAGACAAAGACAGTACAAGAAAGAAAAAGAGAAGAAAAAAAAAGAGAAAAAGGATGGAAGGAATAAAAGAACAAAGGAAAGAGAGAGGAAGTCAGGAAGGAAGGAGAAAAAGAAGACTATAGAACAGTAATTCCTCAAAAATATAGACATAAAAATCCTTAACATTTTAGCAAATTGAATTCAGCAATATATAAAAAAAATTACACACCATGACCAAATGGAGTTTATTTCAGGATTGCAAAAGTTCAGTCTTTCAAAACCATGTTAACAAACTAAAGAATAAAAATCCCATGATCATATCAATGGATGCAGAAAAAACATTTGATAAAATTCAACACTCATTCATGATAAAAACTCTCAGAAAAATAGGAATAAAAGGAACTTCCTCAACTTAATAAAGATCTACCAGAAAACCTGCAGCCAACATTATACTTAATTGTGAAAAGCTAAATACTTTTCCCACAAGACTGGAAACAAGGTAAGGAAGTCTGCTCTCACAACTCTTAGTCAACATAGTGCTAGAAGTTCTAGCCAGTGCATTAAGGTAAAAAGCAAATAAAAGGCACACAGATGTGAAAGGAAGAAATACAACTGTCCCTATTTGCAAATGACCTGACTGACAACACAGAAAATTGCAAGGAATGTACAAAAAAGAAAGGAAGGAAGGAAGGGAAGGAGGAAAGGAGGGAGGGAGGGAAGAAGGGAGGGAGGGAGGGAGGGAAGGAGGGAGGAAAGAACGCAAAGAAAGAAAGGAAGGAAGGAAGGAAGAAAGATAGGAAGAAAGGAGGAAAAAGGAAAGGAAAGAAAGAAACTCATACAACTGATAAGTGAGTTCAGCAAGGTTGCAGAATTCAAGATAAGCACACAAAAAAAATCAATTATATTTTTATATATTAAAAATGAACACTTGGACAACAGAATTTAAACTACAATACTAAAAAAGTAAATAAAATACTTAGGTGTAAATCTAACAGTACATGTACAGAATGTATGTGCTTTATCTACACAATGCTAATGAAAGAAATCAAAGAAGACCTAAATAAATGAAAAGACATACCATGTTCATGTCTTGAAAGACTCAACATAGTAAAGATGTCTATTTTCCCCAAATTGATATACAGGTTTATCATAACATCCATCAAAATCTCAACAAGATTTTTTGTAGATATTGACAAGATTCTTCTAAAATTTATATGTAAAGACAAAGGAACTAGATTCGCTAAAATAATTTCGTGAAAGAAAAATGAAGTACCAGAAATTAATCTACCCAGTGATCAAGACTATGTGGCATGGTGGAAGGATGGAAAAAAGAGCAATAAAACAGAACAGAGAAAGCAGAAATAAACCCACACAAATATGACCAACTGATTTACGGCAAACTTCATTGTTGTCTCATTTTAAGAAATGGCCACAGCCACCCCAACCTTCAGCAACCACAGCCCTAATTAATCAGCAGCCATCAACATCAAGGCAAGACCCTCCACCAGCAAAAAGATTAGGACTCATCAAAGGCTCAGATGATGGCTCTCATTTTTAAGCAATAAAGTATTTTTAATGACGTTATATACCTTGTTTTTTAGACAGAATGCTATTGCACACTTAACAGACTATAGCATAGTATGAACATAACTTTTGTATGTACTGGGAAATCAAAAAATTCATGTGACTAGTTTTATTGTGATATTTGCTTTACTGCAGTGGTCTGGAACTAAATTGCAATATCTCCAAGGTATGCCTCTATCTAGAATATTTTTAAAATCTCTCAAGATTCAACAGTAAAAGTACAAATAATCCAGTTAGAAAACATGGAAAAAGACATTAAGGGACATTTCACCAGAGAAATATACAGATGTCAATAAACACATGAAAAGATGTTCAACATCATTAGCCATTAGAGGACTGCAAATTAAAACTGTAGTGAGATATCACTACACATCAAAACAACTAAAATAAAAATACTGGTAAGGATATGAACTACCTGGATCATTCATACGCTGCCGGTAGCAATGAAAATAGTACAGCCACTCTGGTAAAGAGCTTGGCAGTTTCTTAAAAGGCTAAATATTTTACTACCATAGTGCTCAGTAATTGCACTGCCGGGCATTTATCCCAAAGAAATGAAGAGTTATGTTGACAGACAAACCTGTACACAAATGTTCATAACTTTATTCATAGTAGTAAAAAACTGGAAACAACCCAGATGTCCTTCAATGGCAAATGCATAAACTTACTGGTATATGCATACCAGGAAATACTACTCAACAATGATAAAGAAGGGGACTTCCCTGGTGGCGCAGTGGTTGAGACTCCATGTTCCCAATGCAGGAGAGTCAGGGTTCGATCCCTAGTCAGGGAACTAATTCTCACATGCATGCCACAGCTAATAGTTTACACGCCACAACTGAGTCCTTGAGCCACAGCTAAGGAGCCCGCCTGCCACAACTAAGGAGCCCACGTGCCACAACTAAGGAGCCTGCCTGCTGTGTCTAAGACCCAGCGCAACCAAATAAATAAATATATATATATTTTTAAATTGCCTAAAAAAACAATAATAAAGAAGGAACTATTAACACACAGAACAACCTAGATAAATCTCCACAGAATTATGCTGAGTAAAAAATACAAATCCTGGGCTTCCCTGGTGGCGCAGTGGTTGAGAATCTGCCTGCTAATGCAGGGGACACGGGTTCGAGCCCTGGTCTGGGAAGATCCCACATGCCGCGGAGCAACTAAGCCCGTGAGCCACAACTACTGAGACTGTGCGTCTGGAGCCTGTGCTCCGCAACAAGAGAGGCCGCGATAGTGAAAGGCCCGCGCACCGCGATGAAGAGTGGCCCCCGCTTGCCACAACTAGAGAAAGCCCTCGCACAGAAATGAAGACCCAACACAACCAAAAATAAATAAATAAATAAATAAAAAAGGGCCAAGCATTTGAAGCCCTTAAAAAAAAAACCAAACAAACAAACAAAAAAAATACAAATCCTAAAATGTTATATAACATACAATTCCATTTATATAACATTTTTGAAATCACAAAATTATAGAATTGGAAAACATATTAGAGATTGACAGGAGGGGAAAGAAGTGGGTGTAGATATGATTATAAAAGGACAACATGAGGCATCCTTGTGGTGCTGGAAATATTCTGGATCTTGACAGTATCAATGCCAATGTCCTGGTTTTGATATCGTACAATGGTTTTACACAATATTAGCATTGAGGGAAACTGGGTAAGGGGTACATTGGGCCATTATGTATTATTTCTTACAGCTCCATATAAATCTACAATCAACTCAAAATAGCGAGCTTAATTGAAAAGATCCACAGAACTTAAAAAAAAAGAAAGGTAGAGAGCATAAGGAATGTTCAGGGTCAGGGTAGAAAACAAGGAGTTTTCTTGGAATGGGGTTTCTTGACATTGTTTGATAGTTATATGCATTTGATTTGAAGGTGTACCCTATTAAGGAGAAAGAAAAGACATGTTTGCCTTAAAGGACAAAACTAGGGAAAATTATAAGAGTTAGAAGAATACAGATTAAGGCTTAATGCAGGGAGACAGCTGTTCAGTAGTAAACAAGGGGGTGTCCAACACTAGAATGGGTTGCCTAGAGAAGAAGTAAACTTCAAGGTGATGCATTCAAGCAGGAAGGATGTTGCAAAAGGCATGACTGCATTTAGTGGAGGCTGGGCCTCATCAGGGAATCTCAAATTCAAATGCCAACAGAGAGCTTGCTAGGTAATAAACATGAACTACTAAAGCATAGTGGGAGAAAAAAATAAAGAACAATAGGAGCAATGAGGCTATGGAAACCAAAGAGAAAATCTGCCACTCAGCTCAGGAAGATGGTTGCTGAGCTAGAAGAGCTGGGTCTTCAGATGTTTCAAAAGAAGCTGGGAATCTGGCTTTTTCAATGAAATCTCCCAATAATTAAAATACCTTTACTAATTTGCTTCTGATGTACAAATACTATGAAGTCTAAAACTGTGTAGTCCAAATAAAACTTATCTGGAACTTATTCTATTGTTTTAATTTTCATACTTTAAATGAGCCACCAAAAAAATGGCTTCTATCATTACATCCATGCATTTCAATTTCCAAAAACCTTACATTTATATCTCTTCATAGATTGATGTTTCCATGAAAATATCTGAGTGAATATCTCATTTGCTGCCGTTTGTGTTTGATATTAAGGTAACCATTAGGCCAATGCTTTCCTGTTAACCTGTTCAGTCCTGCAAATGATGGCTCATTTTGGTGGGGAGGATATTTATGAAAGTTCCAGTTGTATTGCAGAATATATCATCTTTACCACATATCAGAGATACAATGATATATCATGTTTCATTGTTCAAGTTTACTTCATGAACGTCTTTTCTCCTGACATGATGGGATCTTTCTTGAAAGGAAGTGTCAAGTCTTAGATTTCCTTTTTCTGTCCTCAGTATTGCTTACCACGGTTTGGATCAAACAATAAGTGTTCAGAATGGTTAGTTCACAAGGCCCTGTGTCAGATAATATAATTGAAGATATCTCTGGCCAAAAAAGGAGAAGTTAGGATAAGCAGGCAGGAAGATTTATTCAGTCCTACCCTCTACAGACACTCCATCAGCACCATCACAACCCCCCAGCCTCTCAGCCGGCCTCTCTCCCTCTTAAAATTTTAACACTGTTTGTGTTTCCCCAAGAGTCTTCAGGAGCTCTCCAACAGACAATGATTGAAGATTCCATTCGCTGTTTTGAATTTCAAAAAGAAATAAAGAAAACAATCAGACGGAATCTTTCTGTATTCCATGTATCTTATGTAACTGTGGCCTTGGGAGGAATCTGCATTGTAGGCCAGCTTAGATGGGATTTATCAACCAACAGCAGAGGTAAATGGCTCATATCTATTCCTTTCCTCTCTTTCCTTCAAATTCAAGTAGATGTTATGGTATCAGTCAGTGTCTACAATGTCTATGGTAGGGTCCTATGGCAGATGTAGGGTTTCTACAAATCAGATTGAGTAACCAAAAACGTGGCAAGTGGTATTTGACACCAGAGAAAAGTAATGAATCCCCAAGCATACAGGGTCTTTAGCTTTCCATTTACCCATCAGACACTGAGATTTTGAGTTGTGAAAAAAAATTTGTGTTTAAAGAACATAAAGTTACCAGAATTCAGACAATTTTATATGCTAAGGAAAAAAACCACACACACACACGACACATTTGCCCATATCAAATAAAATGAGAAATTTTAAGGAGCCACCCATAAGGTCTTTGACAATCAGACACAGTACTTTTTAAAACAGATGGTAAAAGACAAAGTTCAGCACAATTGGTGTCCAGAGAAGCTACATCAAAAACTATTTTTAAGAATGTCTAGTTCCACAAAAAGAAAAAGTGTGAGAATCAAATCAAAACCCAGTTTCAGAAATGCCCGTACGCCAAGAGTGAAAGGTACTAAGCTGGTGTGCTCTGGGCACGTGCCCCGGCAGGGCTCCTGACTTTTCAAGACAGCATGATTTTCACTTTACTGTTTCCTGAACTGACCTAGTCATGTTCTGCCTTCCCTGCCAGGAAGCATTATTTCCTTTAACTTATTTCTTTGCCTCCATCTCACTTCTGCACACTTAGTGCATTCCCTTGTCTGACTATGGCTCCAAATATGACACATCCCTTACTTTCTTCTCCACTGAGGGAGGAGTTACTTGGCTTTCATGAAAGCATTTTTTTATAGAAAGACAAAAAAGGTCCGTGTCCTACTGTGTATTTCTGCTTCAAAAATCACTTCTGAGGAGACAAGTTGCATTGGGTATGGTTGACCAGAATTCTGAGCATGACAGTACATAAACCTCAATACTAGAACAGTCTTCTCAGATCCTGAAATGCTGCAGAGCAGTACAAAGGAAAGAGACATGCTCTCCACTATTTCATGTCACCTTTTAGTCCTGAAAGAACAACGGTTACCAAACAATAGACAATTTCTCTCAAAATGCAGTTCTTTTGCTGACTCTGAGTGTTAGATCTAAGTCCAGTGAAAGCAATAGCACAGTATTACTTGGCCTTTTTAGTTTTTTCAATCTACAGCAAAAAGTAAGGCAGTATCTTGTTTACCTGGATTACTGGACCAGCCTTTTAACTGGTCCCTAACTTCTGTCCTTGCTTCTCACATGCCCTCCAGTTTATTCTCCAAGAGCAGCCAGAGTGAGCCTTTAAAACACATCAGATGGTAAATGTCTTCCACTCCAAATTCAACAGTTCTGACTCTCAATCGGGATTAAAGCCCAAGTTTTACCTCATCTCCTCACATACTCATCCCCCCTTACGTGCTGATCTCAACAACAGCCCTCACTCTACTCCAGCCTCAGCAGTCTCTTTGCTGTTCCTTGAATACACCAGGAAGGCTCTCGCACAAGGGAATCTGCACCAGAGGCTCCTCTGCCACAACAACTTTCTCATAGACATCACCGCCTTTAAGACTTTGCTCAAATATCAATGTCTCAAAGACACGTGCCTCAACGACCCTATACCAGATCAAAATTATTTTTTCTTTTATTTCTACTATACCTCCAACTCCTTTAATCCTGATCTACTTTTCATTTGTTGATATTATACATTGTCGTTTGGGTACTGTTTATAATAGAAGTCTACAAAGGCAGGGATCTTCGTTTTATTCACCCACTTAATTACCTAAAACAGTGGCTGGCATATGTGTGGTAGACACTCAATTAAATGTGTTGAATAAATTAATTAGTGGTAAATTGACTTTTTTTTCATTGAGGAAAAAGACATATTGTTAACAAAGTAATTGTAATTCACAATTACTGAATAATCAAAAACTTTATGTTCTGAATTCAAACAATTGGACTTTTGTTTGTTTTTTCCCAGATTCATGGAAGACGCTCAATATTCAAAGCATAAAGGTAAGCTGTAAGGTTCCAGGTGAATTTGAGTTAGCAAGTGAATTGAAAACTGGGAGAGCAATTTTTAATTGCCTTCATCTAGGAAAACAAACCCACGTTTGCTCTCACACTAGTTGTCCACCCTCAGCTGCCCAGACATGGGAACTAGAATTTTGGTACGGTATCAAAATTCTCTCCTGTTGCTTGGTGCATATGTCAGTTAGTCAAACTCATTCCTGGATCTGGAGCTTTTCCTGGCAAGATGCTATGGTCAAGGGTCTGGGCCCATGACCCTGACTCAGATTCCCTGGTCTCCTAGTGATGCTTTTTAGTCCTTGCTTTCTAATCTCCTTGCTCTCTGGATTTCTTGACTGTACACACTCATGCCCTCAGTTTGCTCCTTGAATCTTGTTTGATTTTCCAAATATTGACCTATATGATAGATATAGAGATGTATCACCCAGATCCCCTTTCTCAGAAGTACTTATTGACCAGCGGTGACAAATGCGGGCAGTAGACAGTGTCCAACTGCCGGCCCCGTCAGGGACTGCTTCAGCTGCCAAGGGCCATCTACCCCAGGGTCACACGCTTCCTTGAGGCAGCATGCACCCCATGATGGTGCAGTGATGGACCCGCTAAAGAGCAGTTCTTGCTCCAGACCAAGGCGTTATCAGGCATGTATCACAAGCCAAACTCTCCCTCTGTCCAATCCTGCTCCCTCCTCTTCCTCCCCGCTGCTTTATCAGGACTGATCTCTAATAAACCATGTATCCCCAGACATGAGCTCAGTATCTGCTTCTGGAGAATCCAATAATAACAAACTCCAACGCTCTCAACTAATAGAAATGTCAAAATTAAGAAACTTGAAGAGATAGAAAGTGAAGTAGAATATGTACGAGTAATACTCAGGAAGCAATATATGATACATGACAGCCTTATCTACTGCTGAAGCAATGCTAATGACACTTATGAGTCCTCATTAGAATGTAAGAAAGCTACTTTGCTTTCTTAAGACTTTGAGCCAAAACTCTTCTAACTCACCCTCTGGAAAATCCTCCTTTAAGTTGATAATTCTTTTACAAAAAAAAAACAATTAAAACCCATCAGTTCTAGAGATAATCGAAACATAGTTTAGGTTCTGAATAAGGACCTAAGAGAACTAAACTTACTATGTCATAGAAGTTATAAGAACATCATCCTGATATTTGTACATTAACAACATCCATTTGTCAGAAATTTACTTTCAACTATATGTCTTTCAGTTTTAAAACAATTTTAGAATAGAGTGGGCCGTTTTTATTTCTAAGATACAATGAACTTGTTAATATTTCTGACACTGGTTGGTACCACCTTCTTTTGGCTGGAATCATTTAACCCTACTTCATCGTGATATTTCCCTATATTATTCAAGGTAAAACTGCCTTTGATCCAATGTATCTAATATCTAGGAGACACCTTAGCTAGATACAAAACCATGCATAGGCACTGCCTTCCCTTTGCCTGAGGGTGAATATAATAGCATTTTCCAAAACCTCTCTAGTCACCACACGACCCTTATGAGTGGCTGATTGCTCTGCCAAACTCAATCGGCTTGGACCCTTACGAGAGGTTCTAAATTCCAAAGGCTGCTTGTTTGAAAATTCATGAGCTTCTCAATGATGCAGTTCCTTTTTTGGCCGCCCCACTGCTGGGTTAGTTCAGACAACAAGCTGCTTAGGGATGGATAATTTTTCATTTTGGCTGCCAAAACCTATGTGGTGGGGTGGGGTTGGTATTTCACTGCTATTGTAGAATTTTCAGAAGTTTGGAAAACAGAGAATTTTATTTTTTGTTTTGTTTTGATATAGGACATTTTGACAATGGCTTTGGCAGTGATACAAAAATCTCCATGCTTGTAAACCAGAATAACATTTGCAGCCATCTGGCTTGCATGTAGCACCCTCTGAGTAGGGTAGATATAAAAGCAGTAAGCAATTAAGAGGTTTAAAGTGGTTTTCCCATTAGCTTCTGAACTGAACTATCCCATGATAAAGATATAATAGGTAACGAAAGGGTTGCTGATTCTTTGTCAGCACACTTCCCATCATGATAAAAATTGTCTGACGCCTCCATTATTTCTTAATTTCTCAATCTCCCTTCACTATCACCACCATGATTTACCTAAGTTTCTGGACTCAGACTTTCCTTTTGTCCTAAATATAACATCCCCAATCATGACAAACCACAAAAATCCATTAAAAGATCCACTATATGCCCAGTTATGTTTATTATTCTCTCTTCTGAATATGACTAAGGCTTGATTCCAAAGAACAGAGGAAAACTCTTAAAACAAAAACATATGAATTGCTGGCTTTTAATTTTAAGTTTCAGGGCTTAATCTTTATATGATAAACACTAGATATTTTATTAGGATAGTTTTAAACAATAAAACACAGAAGAACATTTTGATCCTTGAAACTGAAAAGACATAGCTCCTTTAGACCAGGAATTACTCCTTTTGACCTCTTTAAAATTATTCAAAGGTATTTATTATAATATCTACACATACCAAGATATATAAATAGCACCACCGACTTGGAGTCTTGTCAATTTCCAGTACAATAATAGGAGATCAAAGTTATCCAAAGCTCTAGAAGCAAAGTGGGAGCAGTTGTGCTGAAAGTAAAGAGTAAAGTGAGGTAGGATTTGAGAAGAGATGCTTATTTTCCCCCATTCAGCTCGCTCCTTAGAATTCTATCCTGCCTGTCCAGGAAATGTGATGTGCTAGTAACCTGCAGAAGAGGCTTTGTGCTGTCACACATTTTGCACATTTTACATAGAGCAACATATTTTTATGCAAGGCTTTCAGAGATTTCTCACTTAGTTGTCAAGTTCGGAAAACCCAGAGCTGGAAGAGATCAGACAGGAATTTTCCCAAACAAATTAGCATGTTGCAGGATGATGTAAATGAATTTCCCCTGTGCCTCAGCACGTTTTGCAGCACGGCTAAGACATTAACAAGTGATGGTTTCATGCACTTGGGCTAGTGATTTACAAAGTTGCTTCCTGATTTAATAGAGTGCTAGAAAGGACTGTTGTTATACCAACTAAAAGAATCATAAAATGGTAATGAATGTTATGAAACTTCATGAATATTTCATATGAAGACAGGCTGTCAGATTTATCTGGAGGTTAAAGAGCACATAGGCCGTAAATCAGGCCCAAGATGGAGTTGCTTGAAGTTCGTAGTTGGTGAGTACTATTTACATGTTAGGCAAGGCTATCTGTGGGTGCTTATTATTTTACTGACACGTTAGAACCCAGTTAACCTAAGATAAGGAAAAAAACTTCAGGTTTAAAATAAAGCACTTTAAAAAGAGTCAGCAAAGTTTTCTGGGAAGCATTAGGGTATTTTTTGGAACAAAATTGGCTTTATTGTAATTTCCTTATTTAATGTATTAAGTATTCAAAACTATAATCAGTATTCAATAAAAAGGTATCACAAGGGTATTAAACTGGTGCAATAAAATGGAATAATGAGCATAAGCATGTTCTTTAGCTATGAACTGTACATATAACCATCATTTATATTAAACCTTTAATATATCATCAGTTTCAAGGCAATTTCTGATTTGAAATATTTATGGTTAGTTTAAAATTCACTAGTTATTTGTTAGATAGGTGTGTTTCATTTCTTCCAATAGAACAACACCAACAAAAAAATGCTTCCCCAGGATACATTAATGACATAGAAGTGAAATTTAGTTCAGTGATTATGGGATTTCCCATCTAGCTCTGTAACTAGCTGAGAGCAAGCCCCTTACTGCCTTTAAATTTTTTCCCTTTTCTATGCTTTTCAAGTACAAGAAATGTTATTTAAATATAACATTTAAATGTTATATTTAAAGGAGATGATCCTTCTGAAAATCTTTTATTTATCTGGCAGTGGAAATAGAAACCGAACAGCTCATTCATTCGTTTGATCAGTCACTCAGCATAATTTTGAACGCTTACTATGTGACATGTACCTTGCTAGGTGATGGGGATGAAATTGCAGATGATTAAAACATGGTCCCTTCCTGTAGAACATTTGGCTTCAAAAGATAAGTAAATAAGAAATTATAAAAAGTGTGACGGCTGACATAATAGGGGCTGTTATGAGAGCACATGGGAGGGGTACATGCCCTAGAGTTTAGGGGTCAAAGATGGCACCTTGGAGAAAAGAATATCTCAGGTCAGAACTACGGAAACAATGAGTGAAGTCCTAGGGAAGTAGGGTGTAGACTAGGAGAGAAAAAAAACAATCTATTAGAGGAGCTGAGGATAGCTTGCAATGGTTGAAGTGTATTGAATGTATACTTTTTGGGGAGAGGATGGGAAGATGGGGAGGGAAGCAAAGGAGGGCATAGACCATGCCTATAAACCCTGCAAGGAGTTTAAAGTCTACCCCAGGGCAATGGATTTCAGCAGTGTACTGATATCAGTAGATCTCCATTTCCTCTTGTTCAAAGTTATATTTCTTGTTTGGTAGAGAAAATGTTTTATACTTCTACTCTTCATACTAAAATGAAAATCAAGAATTTGATCAGATGTTTTAAGTCAGTGACTGACGGGTTTTGAAAGTAACTCTATAAAAAGAGTTGAGGGGGAGGGGGAGGGAATCAAATTATTTTTGTAAAAAATGTTGAACATCACCAATGCTCTTGAATGGTGGAAAAGAGGGTGATTAAATAAATACACATCTCTAAGAATAAAGTAAGATTGGGGTAATTACCCTGAAGAATCTCCTGATAAGAATGGAGTTCCAGAGGTAGATAAAAAGATATCTTTATGAAGGACTTAAAAATAAAAATCATCCTTCATTTTAAAGAAGAAAAAATAGCTTACATTCTAAAGAAATCATTCCCATGTATGTCTGCATCCTCATCCTGCTCAATACTTAGAATATGTTGTTTTAAAATAATAACTAATATTGATTAAGGAAATACAATGTGTCATCCTTAAGTGTTTTACATATATTTGCTTGTTAAAACTAAGTGTTTTACATATATTAGCTTACTTAATCCTCATTTTAAAAACTATATAGTAAATACTATAATTATCTCAATTTTAAAGTTGAGGGAATTAGGCACAGAGTCAAGTAATGTGTCTGTCATATAGTCAGTGAGCTGCAGAGCTGGTATTTGAACCTAGGCAGTCAGGCTCTTAACCACAACAGTAAGCCCCAGTGTTCTCAGTTGTGACATATTACATAGTCACACAGTTTATAGTTTTCATGGTAATAATCAAGGGAAAGTATCATCTAAAAGAAAAAAACTGTTCTCATTTACCCTTTGAATATTCTTTTATGTCTATTTATAAGGGAGTTCATATTTTGAAGAAGAAGAAAATTCTAACTTGATTTTCTGCAAGGCAAACGTACATTTGCAGATTTGACACTCATAGCAATGTATTTTGCCTATTGATTACTGATGAATAAACTTTGAGTTCTTACTTTGGTACTGCTGAATGGTAAATGCATAGAACACATGAGATCACTTATAAGGGAAAAAATAATTTTTAAAAATTTCCTTCACAGAATATATCACACTGAACTGTCATTCACATTACCCTAAACTGAGTTATAATGTTATTACCTAGTAGATGTCACATCCTTCATTCAAAATGGAAACTGGGCTTTTAATTTCCAGAGGAAAACACCCTATATGTTTAAGCTGATCTATAGGGCATAATACCAAAGCCTCCCCAGTACAAAGAGTCATTTGTCCAATTGTCTGACCTGCTCCAGCCTAGTGAATAAGGACAGCATAGGATGACAAAAGGTTTTCAGCAGAAACGGATTTATAGTCAGAATCCGTTTCCTGTGTTTTCATTCATTTTGAATGAATACAAAGAATAATCTTGCTTCTAATACAAATGCAGCAAACTGAGCCATTAAATTGACAGTGTGATCTATCCCACTTCACACTGCTTTATAAGCAAAATGTATCTTCTCAGGAGTTTTCTCCTGGTTAAATAATTGTAAGAAATATATCTCTTGCCATTACTTTTATTGATAAAACACAGCATGTCATCTTAATTCATCCTTCCACTGCTCTATTTTATCATCTTCTACCGAGTGATTGGGATTCTGATCACCCTGTGTTCTGCTCTCAGATTGAAAGCCTCTATCTACTCATCTGTTATTCTTCACGAAGCAAAGCTCTGGTGTATCATCTGTTTTCTCACTGAATCTTCACCAGAGATTCACATGCCAGCAAGCAATAACCTTGGGGTTCTCTTAGAAATCCTCGAGGGTCCCTGCTATGTCTGGGCTTGAAGCTAACAGAATTAATGGACAAAGTGCTGTTATTTGATTTTCATTTCTGAATTTGATTTGGGGTCCATGAGCTTAGTGGAGTGCTGATAATGTTTTAGCGATCTTTGAAGCTAGTCATCACTTGCTGAAAGGTTTAGAAGGCTGGAAGCTTTAATTGCATATCTTAAATTCTTTCTCTTTTCCTCCATTGATGTTCAAATAAGATCACATCTTAGTTTAATCTTAGAACACAAAGAACATTTGTTTTGTCTCAATCAGGATTCTTAGGAAATTTTCCACTTCTAATAACAAATGATGATTTAGAATTTCTAGTCTGAAATTGGCATCAGTTTGAATTGTTTTTTTATTTCTTGATGGAATTTGCTGATTTTTTTTTTTTATCCACATAGTTCACATTACTGAGGAAAGGTTATAAATGAATTTAAATCAGAAGCAGGTCTTGGTCATGACACAAGTCAAAAGAAATATATAGCCTAGAAAATTTGTGAATATTGATCATTTTTATAATTAGGCATAACTGATGCTAAAATACAAACTGTATACTTTAAAGTGGTTTATCTGCGTGTATTAACACATAAACATGTATACATGTAAATACTTGGACATAATATTCATATATATATATATATACACACCATGGTAATAGAATTTTTTTCAGGTTTCTTTTACTTCAGCTTTACTGAGGTATAACTGACAAATAAAATTGTAAGATATTTAAAGTGTACATCATGGTGACTTATGTATACATTATGAAAGGATTCCTTCCACCTAGTAAATTCAATATCCATCACCTCACATATTAATCTTTTTGTGTAAGAGAGAATATTTAAGTTCTACTCTCTTAGCAAATTTCAATTATAAAAAATAGAATTTTAAAGTCAATCTTAGGAGTAATGAGTCATCTACTGTTTCATTATCCATTACTGGAAAGCAATCCACTCAAAACTTAGTTTAAAACAACAGTTTATTATTTTTAAAAAGTCTCTCAGTTGTCCAGGCTCAGCTGGGAAATTCTTCTGCTTCATGTAATAGCATTGGCTGGGTTCACTCACTCAGATGCAGTCAGCTGAAGACTGAGCTTGACTGGAAGGTCCAAGAAAGCTTTACTCATAAGTCTGGCACTTTGATGCTCTCTACATGGTTGTTCCACATGGACTCCCTCACAACATGGTGATCTCAGGATAGTCAGATTTTGTGTAGCAGCTGGCTTCAAAAGGAATAAAGTAGAAGCTGCCAGTCTCCTTAAGGGCTAGTCCTAGAACTGGCATAGCATCACTTGAGCTCCATTCTATTGGGCAGAGCAAGTCACAAGCCCACCTCACATTCAAGAGGAAGGGATAGACTACCTCTTGATTGGTAGAGCAACAAGAATACAGAAGAAAGGCAGAAATAGATGGCCATCTCTGGAGACTATCAAGCACACATAGCAAAATTTAAGTTTCAAGAGTCTATTTTAAAAATTGGACAAGAAGTACTCTCAGCCTTCTTCATTATACTAGACAATAATTGGTTTTTCTAAAATATTAATCTATCTAAAGTCCATGTAATACTGTATGTTTAAAAATTCATGGATTAATCTGCCTGTGATCTTTTAGGGTCATTTACTAATTTTAACACTGAAATCAACCCTCTTATTTAAAACTTATTGTCTTTCCCTCACTGTGCTTCCAATTTTCAATAGACTTTTCTTTAGTTAACATTTTCCCCTGGAATACAATTGGAAACCAAGGAGAAAATGAAAACTGAAGGCAAACGTATAATTTGTTTACACGTATGACCTACTCAATCTCGTCAAAACCAATCATCCATCCAGGAGGTCAGTAGGTATCATGGAGTCTGAGAAGTGGCCAGGCAGTGTTTCTCTCTATCCATCTCACTCAAAGTAGCTCCAGTTTTCAGTTATCCACACCAATGGGTTTCCCAATTGACAAGAGTAACTAAAAGGTAACTTTACATTTAATAAGCATTTAATAAATGTCAATCACAAAATATTTTTTTTAAATATATCAAAGAGAGTCATCCTAATTCTTTTGTGTAAAAACACTGATCAAGGTCCCAATATATGCTAGGCATTAGAAATATACATGATCTCCTTTTCAAAGTTTCAGAAAGCTAGGAAAACATAAAATACTGCCTCAGGTTTCTGGTTTTGTTTTTTAAATTTTTAATTTAATAATATGAACCAGGACTTCCCTGGTGGCGCAGTGGTTGAGAGTCCGCCTGCCGATGCAGGGGACACGGGTTAGTGCCCGGGTCTGGGAAAATCCCACGTGCCGCGGAGCGGCTGGGCCCGTGAGCCACGGCCGCTAAGCCTGCGCGTCCGGAGCCTGTGCTCCGCAACGGGAGAGGCCGCAGTAGTGAGAGGCCCGCGTACCGGAAAAAAAAAAAGAAAGGATGTTCTCTTCTGGGAACAGAACATCCTTATGTGCAGCAGAAGCACTACTCTGAGAGGAAATTGTTGAATGAGAGTGCAGCTTCAGCAGCAATGCTGCTGATTCCTAGGAGTGGGCAAGGGGGATTTCAGTTATGTAGGCCCATTAACATCCCTATTCTAAAGATTTCCATTTATAGAATACACTGTGTATGTTTTTAGCTTTGAACAGCATGTGTATATTTATATGAGCATAACACACACACATGCACACACACACACAAAAGGGGAGGAAAACATATCAACGTGTTAACCACGCTGGATGGTGGAATTACAGATGATTTTTTTCTAAATTTGCTACTTTATACTTTTCTTTGTATTTTTAAAATTTTATACAATACCACACACAAATAGTATACTTAACAGAAAAACATCACTGTTTAAATGTAACATAACATCTGAATATAAATACAAATGATGTTTCTGAACCTTTTTATTAATCTTCCATTTCTAAGGGACATTCTCTATGCAAACATTCTTTATGTTTTTTAATAAAAAACATTTTGTATTTGGAGACAGCTGAATTGAGTGAGTAACTAACTTTAGAACTGGATTCTTTAAAAGAACAAAAGCAATATTAAGAAACACAGAAAAGTACACATTTTAACCATGTTCCCTACTCACAGAACATAATCCTTAAATTCAGTAAATATGTTTTATATATTTTTTCACATAAAATTTTCATATATGTGTGATTTGAATCACAGCACAAATTATTTTGAACATGCTGTGAATATCCTAAACATTGCTAAAATTCATCTCTTATACAAAACATAAGACATAAACAGAAGTTAACATTTTTCTAATTCTAACAGTTTTCTGTTCATTAGTCACCCCACACAATGTTTTCCCTATTATTTATCTGTAAATTCTACTTATCAAACTCAAATCCACAAGACCATCACATGGTTCAGAATTTAAACTCAAGAGTAGACAGGAAATCAAACTCATGTTTAACCTTGTGTGTATGGGTGAGACCACAGAAGATGCACACAGAATAAATGCATCTGGTGACAACCGCAATAAAGATGGCAAGAGTGATACATTTCCTCGAAAGGCAATAAAAATACAAAGTGCTTTGTCCTCCTAGTTCCATTTCTCAGAGCTGAGTTTATACCGTTTTCCATAATTCCAGGCATGACTGTCAACACAGAAAGTGAATAATCTAGTCTTAGCTCATTCACAGACCTTCAAAAGCCCCTGGCATACTCAGAACATCAAAATTTATAACTTAATTTGTTTACTTTAAGGAAACTCACTTGGTTATCAAATATGAAGTGTCTAATAGCTAAGATTAAAAAACAAGGAAACCTAAGATGTCTGAATTATTAATTATCAGTTTACAGTTTAAGTCTTTACTTGGCAAAACAATTCACTTTTCAAAGATTGTTGTAACAAGTCTTAGGCACAGCTAGAGCAAACATTTGTGTTTGTATTAAATCTGGCTATTTCCACATATGCTCACTGTGACTTCAGGAACAGAGCCATAGGGAGAAAGGCCAGCAGTCATTCATTTACATTGCACTGATAACAGCGGTTTGGGTTGGTAGGCTAGCTGTGTCAAATGAAACACTCATATCACTATTTATAACTTGCCTTTCTCCTGCCTTAAATCTACTGAAGACCTTGTCATATTTATCTTTAGGCTATTTTTGTGAGGAACACAAGCATCAATTAAAAAAAAGAAGAAGAAAATGTTAGGAAGGTTTCTGTATTCCTGTTCAAGTAGTAGAGTTCCAATTAAGAAAAATATCATAGGTATTTGAAGTTCCCAAACTGATATCCCCTGACTGGACAAGAAAAGGTGTTCCAGTTATGAACTTTCTGTGTAGCTGCCACGAAATCAAAAGTGTGACTTACAGATTGAAGACAGGAAGAATGACCAAATCCAAAGCAGATTGATTGGATTCGCAACAATGCTCTGCTGTCTTATTCTCCTAAAATAGGACATCTTGTTCCAGTCCCTTAAAGTCTAGGGGAGAAAACAGAGCTGTGGCTCACTGACTGCATGGTAACTGGAGAGGTTAAAGGAATCTGGGGGTTCATTTCCCTTCCTTGAAGCAGACTACCACCCAAACCATGCTGGGAATGGTACAAGCCAAGAGTGGTGGGGCAGGTGACTTTTAGTGATGGAGTCTAATGAATCCAGACCCATGCCTTCAACTAATGTGTCTTAGCACTTAAAATTACATTTTTGTATGTCATTCTTAGAAACTACAAAATAATAGTAATAATAATAATGCCTCTAAGATTTCCTTCCCTCCTTCCTTGCTTCCCTTTTTCCTTCCTTCCTTTTTGATTTTCTAAATAACTAAATAAACTTAATTCTTTCGTAAAATCTTTCAGACGATTTACCAAACAATCATATTTTATGTTCAACAACTTGGCTTGCCCAATAAAAGTTTCAAGGGCTTCCCTGGTGGCGCAGTGGTTGAGAGTCCGCCTGCCGATGCAGGGGACACAGGTTCGTGCCCGGTCCAGGAAGATCCCACATGCCGTGGAGCGGCTGGGCCTGTGAGCCATGGCCGCTGAGCCTGTGCGTCTGGAGCCTGTGCTCCGCAACGGGAGAGGCCACAGCAGTGAGAGGCCCGCGTACCGCAAAAAAATAAAAAGTTTCAAGTAGTAGAATGTGCACAAGGGCCATAAGAAGTGAGTTCAGATGCTTTCAGATGGAGTGATGCAAGCTTCATCCAGTCATGAAGACCACTTGTAAATAAAAGATGCAGACTAGAAATTGTAGAATAACAAACTATTTCAAGCAACGGATCCAAAAGAAATATATAATGTACATGAGGCATGAGTTATATAAGTCACTCTCAAATTTTTGTGCCTCAAAATAACCAAATGCCTTAATAAAAGTGCCTATTTCCAGAGTCCCCATCCCCAAAGATGGAGCCCAGGAATATGCATTTTTAACAAGTACCAAGGTAGTTCTGAAGCAATTGGTCTATGGACCACACTTCAGGAAACATGAGGTAAGAGTATATATTCTACTCCTAAGAAAAATCTATAATAAAATATTCATTCAAAAATGCCCTATGCCCAAAAGATTTAGCAGAAGATAGGGCAGAAAACAAGGCAGAAAATAACATGCCCTCATGGAACTTATGCTCCTGCCTGTTGAATACAAACAACTGGAAGAAAAACATAGCTACCTACAAAAAACCTTGATCATTTTTATTATATACTTCATTTCTGATCTTGCCTTTCTATATCCTTTACACAGTATAAAATGTAAACTATGAGAATAACTTAGAAACAAAATTTACTTCATATATTTTTAAATTCATGTCCAGTGATAAGTCTCCAGTGATGAAAGAAAATATAGTAAAATATTTCATTAGTACCTCATTAAATATTATGATAATTTAGAGTTCTATTAAGAGATAGCAGGCCAGAACACCCACCACACTGAATCAGGTTGAACTGAGCTGCTTCACTTGGTTTTCTTGGTAGGTGCGGAATCATGTGGTTTGGGTGAGGGCTTTCATGGGCTTGGATCAGATGGTTGGGAGCCCTCAACGAGTGACACCTAGGGAGACATTATTGACAACTCAGGAAGTCTGGTGGTTATCTAGTCAATCTTGACCTCTAGAAGCTTTCAGTTGAGCTGGGGGCCCTAAATTTTAAAAATTAGATGACAATAATACTAAGTAATGTGACAGAGAAAAACAAAAACAAAAACTACTTTAGGAATTGTACAAAAGAAGAGATTAGCATAGTCTGGAATAGGAGAAAATATCTTGTGGAATAAATGGCTTAAAATAGGCACTAAAAGACAGATAGAATCTAATAGATAGAGGGGTATCCACTGTGAACACAGTATGAGTACCAGGGGAGGGACCAAATTAGTCTGAAGAGAACTAATAATTTTGGAATTTCAGGGAACAATGTTAGACAGAAAGAATCAATCCAGATAAAAGCAGGCCTGGAGGGACTTCCCTGGTGGCACAGTGGTTAAGAATCCGCCTGCCAATGCAGGGGACACGGTTCGATCCCCGGTCTGGGAAGATCCCACATGCCACAGAGCAAATAAGCCTGTGCGCTACAACTACTGAGCCTGCATGCCACAACTACTGAAGCCCACACGCCTAGAGCCCATGCTCTGCAACGAGAAGCCACCACAATGAGAAGCCCCTGCCCGCTGCAACTAGAAAAAGCCCGTGCACAAATAAATAAAATAAAATAAATTAATTTAAAAAAAAACAGGCCTGAAAATCCAGATCAATAGCAGCAATTACTATTTCAGGTTAAAATGAAAATTCAAACAGATGTTGCCAGCATTGGATTTGTAATTCCCATCACTATTCTGATACCAGATAAATCCTAGAATATAAGCTCGGAATCATGAAGAAAAAACTATTATGAGCACAGGCCACCTTATTGCAAGCTGTCCTACTGTCTATTTGGCTATTACAACATTCATTCTCTTACATATGGCCCAGAACTGGGAAGGAAATTTTTCTGTTCAAAATGAACTAATAAAATTTTCCATATATTAGAGAGTGTATTTGTCCCTACAAGTACATCTACTTATACATGAGGGAATTTGAAAAGCCAGTGAGCATATCCAACCATCTCTGACAGAAAAATTATATAACTATGACATCTTGCATACAAATTCAAATGCTTAATGCCAAGGCACTTGTATTTGAATTTCATGTGTTTGAAGAGATGAATACTGTGTGTTCACAGATTCTTTTTATGTTTTTAGAGAATAAAATGGATCACACATCTATCCACATTCCTTAATTCTTACAAAAGAGATTCCTTGTAAAGATAAAGGCCTTTATTTTGTTTTAGAAGTTACCCAGCAAAGATTTTCATTTGATTGCAAACTATTACCAAATGTTTCCAGCTACTTTGTAAATATATGGCCCTAAGAGATAAGGGAAAAGGGGAAATAAGGGGAGAAATGTGAACAGTCATACGTAGACCTATCCTAAAAGAATCTATAGCCTACAAACGGAAATAAGATACACACAAACATACACTCATGCACACTATAAAGTAAAAGGTGATAAATACAAAAAGATGAAGCAGGATGATATACAAAAAAACTATGGACTTTAAAGTCAACCAACACTGGATCTGATTTTCAGCTCTGCCAATGTGACTTTGGACAAGTTATTTAAACAATCTGGTTTAATTTCCTTTTTTGCTATAGAATGGGTGAAATAGTACATACCTTGTATAATTGTTATGGTGACTAAATAATGTGTACATCATGTAACTCAGTGCCTAGGCCCAAGAATCTGGTCTATAATAATAGTGACTATGGTCATTATAAGAAGAGAACTAATAAAATACCATCAAATTTCACAGCAAGTAGAAATAATTTTAAGAAACACTATAGAGATAAAATTTATAAAACTTGGAGTAAAACTTATTAGAGGTAAGGGGAAGGGAGGCAAGGTAATGAAAGTTTTGAAGACAAGTATATTAAAAAGTGGTGGTGGTGACATTAATAAAAATAAAAACAAGGATGCAGGAGGATGAGGAGTTTAACCAATGATGGGAACTGCTGTTTACAGAAAAGGACATCACTATTCTTTACCCATCTTGCATTTAACCAGGTATTTTTCTGACGTTTAGAAATAGAAAGAACATGAAAGTCCTTTTCCCATGGGTCTATTTTAAGCAATTTAAATTACATGTTCAGCAAAAGTGTTTGATACTATAGGAGATGTACTTTTATAAATCTTCACCTGCACAGGCCTCCTCGGACCATGCAGCTGGTTCAGAATCACCTGACTATGCAAGAAAGTGACTTGGACAGATTTGAAAAATCTGGCTGCTGAAGAACAAATCTTATTGTACGTACCCACCTAACCAAAAATGAATCCAAAATTTCCAAATCGTCCATACTAAAAAAAAAAAAAAAAGACAGTCTTCAAATATAAGATGATGTAAGCTTAGGTTGGAAGCTGTTTGAATGATGAAATCCTCTATTACATGAAGAGATCTACAACAAACAGAAAAACCCTCAGGTGGTTTCACAGAGCACCAGTGACTTTCGACTTGGTAACCTCCAGGAATGCTGAAAAAGGTAAATTAATGAGTAAAAGGATTTTTCTATTCCTTGCAGGTAGGTTCTTGGTCTACATCCAAATCCTTCACATATTTTGCATGCTTTAATTTTTCTTTAGAGGAGCTTAGCACATTTATCTTACAATTATTCAAAATATAAAGCTACTTTAAAATATTTCCTCCACTGTGTTAAGAGAGAAAACACTCATGTCTGAACAAACCTTAGAAACACATCCAGGAAATAAATGAACTGACTGATTATATGAACAGTTTTTCCCACAGGAAGTTGGCTAACTGGGTTGACTCTGCCAGGTCACAGCAAATAAAGGCAGATCCTACAGCAGACTGTTTAACCTCCAGAAAAAGAAAGTACCTTTTTGAAAACACACTGCATTTATTTAGTCTTTGGAATTCATCCTAAAATAAATATGATTGTTTTCTTGTTTTTCAGCTTTCCTGAAAGTAATATGCATAGCTCTTTCTAACTGTAGTTTTTTGGATAGAGTTCTGAAGCTGTCAGAATCATACCTCTTCCATACTTAAAAATGAAGTAATATAGTCACGGAGCACACATCCATAAAACTATGGGATATAACCCTCCAGCAAGTGTTAAACATTCTTTGGAAATGTGGCTCTATAGGAAAGTTCTCCCCAAGAAAAAATCTCTTATCTCATGTAGTATGTTGAGGAGAGTCCTTTATATTTTGATTTAACATTCACTAGTTCCTTTTTAATACAGAAAATATGAAAAAAATAGAATAAAATTGTTTACAATCCCACAGCACACATAACCTCTGGTGATATTAAAAACAGAAAAAACAAAGATAAATAATATATGCAAATGGAAAGAAATTTTAAATACTACTGAAAGGTATAAAATTAAGTGTCTCCTTCTCATCCCCAGCTCCAAACCCTTTTTGTAAAGGTAGAAAGTGTTAACAGTTTCGTACACATCCTCCAAGTAAATAATTGGCATATCCACTATACTAATCTTTAAAAATGTTTAGACCAAAGAATCATACAAAACAATTATCATATACTTTGCATTTTTTATATATACCTTGGAGATCTTTCCTAATGAGTATGTATAAGAAAACTGTTCCATTTCTTTAAAAGAGCCAGGTAGTGTTCCAGTGTGTGTGAGTCATAATTAATTAACAGTGTCCTCAACTGATGAACATTTAGGCTGTGTCCAATTTTGTTTTGTTTTGTTTCATTTTTCAATTACAAACAATACTGCAGTAAACACATTGCACATAATCTGAGGAATAATCATGAGCATATGTGTAGGAAAAATTTCCTAAGTCAATTGCCTGGACAAACAGTATGTTCACTTCAAGTTTTCATAGATATCACTAAATTGTCTTCCAAAAGATAAGACCACTTTATATTCCTAACATCTGTATGATAATGTCTGATTCCTCCTGCCTCACCAGACTTCACCAAGAGATGTTGAGATCCTAACGCCCACTACCTGTGAATATGACTTATTTGGAAATAGGTCTTTGTAGATGATCTATTTCAGATAAAGTATTAGGGTGGGCCCTAATCCATTATGACTATGTCTTTAGAAAAAGGGGAAATTTGACAAGAGACAGGCACACAGGGAGAACGCTATGTGAAGATGAAGGTGGAAATTGGGGTGATGCACTGGGGCAAGCCAAGGAATGCCAAAGATGTGACTGCCTGTGAACCACCAGAAGCTAGGGGAGATGCACGGGATAGATGCTCCCCTACAGGCCTCAGAAGAAACCAACAATGCCCACACTGTAAGCAGTTACATCCCTGGAAAGAGAACCAGGCATGGCTTTCTTGACAGAAGAGAAGCCATTGTTGGTTTAAGACATTTGTGATCTAAGCCTGGCCACAATGCTTGCTCTTGAACAGGTCTCAGTAAAAATGATCTTAAGTGGACAAAAGAATGCAGAATAAAACGACTGTTATCAAGCAAGAGATGTAACAATAGCAAAGGTACTAATCGGTTGTAAAGACTCCCACTTCTGTTTCCATGGTAAAGATTAGCCTGACTCGCTCAACCACCAGATCAAGGGGAACCTAAGGGAGGATAATGTTGACTTTTTCTGACCCTCTTGACTTCAATCAACTAAAGCTTGGACTCTGTCAACCACCCAAGCCCCTTTGTGAATATGCATGTATCCTTAGCTTAAAACTTCCCCAATTTTACTGTTTGAGGAGACACTAATTTGGGAAAGATCCCTGGTGTTCTCCTTACTTGCTGCAAGTAATAAATCCTTCCTTCTCCCCACCTTTGAGTTGGTTGTGTCTTTTGGCTCAACACCCACCAAGAGGTAAACCCAGCTTTTGAGTAAAAACAACATAATCTGAGACTTCTAACACCTCCAGAACTGTGAGACAATAAATTATGGTTATTTTAAGCCACTCATTTTGTGGTAGGTGAAAATAATATCTCATTTCTTGATTTGCCCTTAGTTTATGCTTTCTTTTCACCGACCCTCAAACTTTTTCATTTTTATGTCCCTCCCAACACCCTAGTGTAGTATCTTGCATGCAATAAATGTTGATAATAATTTGCTTAGTGAATAATTGCATGCTATAAAAGATAGGCTAGTAAAAGGACAAAAAAAATTATACTTGAAATGGTAGGCTACTGTTTTGAGTGGCATTTCTTTGTGAGTGAAGTTGAGCATCTGATTATATTATTATTGTTCCTTTGTAATTTTTTTTTTGGCCTAAAGGTACTTCTTCATAGTCTATGCCTATTATTCAACTGAATTATGCATTTTTATTATTGATTTGTACACATCTATTATAAACAAAAGAAATTGTCAGTTTGTTATGTTTCAAATATAGTCCCAGATTCCAATTTGTTTTTTAATTTAATGAAGGCACTTTATACTAATTCTTTTATATTATAATATTTTTATGCTGTTATATAGCCAAATTACTCAAACTTTTCCTGTAGGCTTTTGGGGTCTGTGTCTTATTTGGAAACTTCTTTGTACTTTTAACTTATAAATAAATACAAACCTATTTTACGGTTCTAGTTTTTACATTTAAATACTGATTTATATTATATATTCAGTGAAACCATTTTTGTCAAAAATGTTTCGTAAGGTTCAACATAATGACTTCTTTCTCAGTGGAAGTGAGGTATTTGATCGTTTACTTTTGCTTAATGGCTAGCCAGGTCCCAATACTATTTGATGTATAAACTATTGTTTCTCTAATGACTTTTAAATAAAAACAACCATGATAAATATTTAGGTCAATTTCTGTTCTTTTTTTTAAATCTGTATATTCTTATTTCTAATTCATTTTATTTTTATAATTATAAAATTCATCACCCCTCATTATAACTATGATAGAGAATATTCCAACGTGTTTAGATAAATGTATTATTGCAAATGAACTTAAGAATCAATTGATCAACTTCCCCTTTCCCCTCCCATCTCCCTCTCCAATTAAAAAAGAAAACTGCATTTGGATTTTGATTGAGTTCACACTAAATTTGTATAATTATTGTTGGGAAACTGATATCCTTACAAAACTGAGTCTTCTTGTTCAAGAAAAACTTATTCCATTCTATATAAAAGTCTTTTAATTTCCCTCCAAATTATTTGTTTTCTTAATGTAGTACTTCTTATTTCTTCTTAGATTTATTTCTAGATTAATTTATGATTATTTTTTAATTGGCATTAGAAATGAGACCTTTTCTTGTCAACATGTTCGTATTAATGTTAGTTGATTGAAAATTTATTGATTTGGAAATATTGATTTTGTAAGTGACCACTTTGCTGAAGTTTTAAATTTATAATAGTTTTTATGGTGATTCTATTAAGTGGTTCAGGCCACAGTCATATCATCTGCAAATAGTGTTTGCCTCCTTTTCAGTAGTTTTCCTGTTTAATTGCATTACTTTATACTTCTACAAAACACTAAATAATAGGGCTGATAGGTGTTCTCCTTTTCTTATTTCTGATACTAAGGGATTCTTTTATCATTTTGCCATTAAACCCTAACTCCAGGGGAAAAAAAAGGAGAATGGATAAATTCTAACATTTGATTCTCAGATTCCGTAAGCTTAAAATTAATTTTAGAACACTTGCCTCATATGGTTGTTATGAGAATAAAATTATGACACATTTAACAGGCCTGGGCCTCAGTAAGCATTTAATAAATGTTATACACTTCTCTCTCCTGGAAAATTTTAGATGCTTTCAATAATTTTAGGTATCTATTAAAGGAGAATACTATTTTTATTTAAGTAAAAAATATTTGGCTCCAAGATATTCAGGAATAATTAAATCATCACATATTTATTATGCTGCTTTTATGAATAAGACATCATGAAAACTCTGGCATTGCCACTTCCACAAAGCCTTTCTAACCCCATCTCTTGACTACACTGCAGCAACCTTGAATTAGGCTCTCACTACCCCAACTACTAAGTGGTCTCCTATTTTAGTCCACATTGCAATAATAGCAAACCCATTTACAGAGCTTAATATGTACCAGGTATTGTTCTGAGTATTTTACAGATATTAGCATTTAACTCACATACCTTTATTTCCATTTTACAGATGAAGAAACTGAAACACAGAATTAAGAAACTTCCCGAGGTCTTTCAGCCTGAAAATGGTCAAGATGTAAACCCAAGCTGATCCAAGGCTCATACTCATAACAAGCATTTAATGCCCGTCAAAGTACAGCATCCATATTTCTATTCCTCCCTTCATTCAGTATTTGATGTTGATTCTACCTCTTTCACATCTGTTCCCTCATTTCACATTTGTACTTTCCTTTATATTCCTTTATTGAGTACCCTAAAATCAGCCCTGATTAAATTCTTTTAATTGACTGTCATTGTCTCCTAATTAGTCTATTAAAATCCTCTCTGCACACCATTTATCACACATCTCCCTCATTTTATCTGAAGTTCTGCCAGTTTAAAGTTTTTGAAATAGAGTTTAAGTGCAAATTTCTTAATTTGGTATTTATAATGCCCTGTAAATCAGATTCCAATCCACCAAGCCCCCCAAACTATTTCTATGTGTATTTTATGTTTTGTCCAAGCTGAAATATTCCTTGAGAATACCCTACATTTTCCAAACTTTGATTCATTTTATATAGTATTTCCTCTACCAAGAGTGACCTCTCTTTATCTCTCTAGAAATTCTAAGCCATTTTTCAAGGACTCTTTCAAATGTTAACCACTTCAAGTAATCCTTTCTCAAGCCCCAGGCTGAAAGTGGTTTCTCCCTCTTCTCACCCTAGCAATTTGAACTATGCTGGTGGCATGAATCACAATCTATTTTACAGATAGCTATGTGTATACATATGGTCACAGTTTGGGCTGGTGTGTTGATAAAATATTTGTAGAGAAGACTACATTAAAGTATATTTAGGGAGGCTTTTAAGATTGGGTTGAGTTTGGATAGGCAAAGTAGATAAGGAGAGTATTAAAAGAATGAGCAAAAAACAGGAAAAGAATAAGGAGCTGAGACAACTAGAAGGGAAAACTTATATATAAAGGAGAAGCTGGAAATAAGACTGAAAGGTAAAATGGGGTCAGACTATGGAAGACATTTAATTACTTGTTAAATACTTTGATCCTGAACACAGCGGAAGACTTCCAAAAGTTTTACATTTAGGAATGGAGTGCCTATAAGTGGTGTCCTGCGGCGGTTAATATGGTACAGAGTGTAAGATGGATTTGCAAATGGGAAGACTGGAGGCAAAGGAATAACCAACAGTGGAGCTAGGATGAAAATTCAGTGATCTTTCTGGTTAAACTTAAATCAATTCATAGATGTGGTTGGCCAGAGTATATTACTGTATCAAAGAAATTGTCCCAATGCAGCTACTTAACAGTAAAATCTTTCAGCTCAAAAGAACAATATCCCTCTTGGCAAACTATTTTATAATCGAGTTTTCTCTAACAGCAAGGAGAGAGTTTCCTAGCTAGTATCTATTGTTAATAAAGGTCTACACTTGCACAGTTCTCTCTTTTCATTCCAATCCCTAGAAACACATTTCCGCATCTCCTTAATGGGAAAATGGAACCAATATTTGTAGAGCGATTATTAGGTTTCTCATTTAATCTTCACAAAAAGGCTACAATTTGGATATTATTTTCCCCATTTTACAGTTGTGGCACAGGAGTCTCAAAGCGATTAGGTAATTTACATAAGAAAACAGAACTGGTATGGAGCAAGAACAAAAATGTGATTGCAGGTCTGGATACTAAAAGTCTCCTCCGCTTTCAAGTCCACTACGCACTCTCCTCTAAAACGTGGGCCACTCTTAGACACACTGGATAGTATGCTTGACAGAACTAGCATAAGTTCTATATGACACTGATTCTAGGGAAACAGGCCCATCATCAACAATTTAACAAACGCCCTTACTCATTACTTGTAGAATTACAGAAGGAGTAAATTAATTTGTTCTATAGTAGTTCACTTCCTTATGAATAGAGAAAAGGAAAAAAGTGACACTTTACTAACTTTTTAAAATTCCCTTTGAGTAATTCACCTTCAAAAATCTGAATTATTTATTTTCAGTTAATGTAAACACCCCAACTTTTAAAGATGAAGTTTCACACAGTGGGTAGCACAGTGTTTTAGAGCTCTCCTACTGAGAGTTTTCTGTTACAGTGTGACCTCCACAGTAGCCAGCCTCCAAGACGGCCCCCAGTGAGCCTCGCCGTCTGGCACTCTTGCCCCCATGGAGTCCCCTCTCACATTGCATGAGGATTCGTCTGTGTGACCCACAGAATACAGCAGGTATGTTCCTCCAAGACTAGGTCATAGGAATATTGTGGATCTGCCTCTCTCTCTGGGATCGTTTGCGCTGGAGAAAGTCAGGTGCCATGTCATGAGGAAGCCCACATGATGAAGAGCCTGCTATCAACCACAGGAGTGACCATGCGAGTAAATCCTCAGTCCAGGCAAGCCTTCAAATGACTGATATCCCTGCTGTGTTTGGACTGCGATCTCATGAGAGACACCAAGCCAATCCACCCAGAAATCCAGCCATTTCAGAATTCCTGACCTATAAAAACTGAATTTCCCAGTTGGTCTTCTTGACCTACTTTAAAACCTAGAAACACAGAACTGTTTGAAGTTAATATCTTACAGTTATCTGTGTGTGTGTATGTGTGTGTGTGTTTAACAGTCATAGCTAATATTTATTTACCATCTATCAGGCACTCCACAAGCATATTCTACTTTAATCCTCACACAACGCTGAGATAGGTCCTATAATTATCCCCATTTTAAATGAGTAAAGTAAAACTTAGAGGTGTTGATGAACTTTCTGAAGTTCAAACAGGCATTGTATGATGGGACTGAGAAATGCTTGAGTCCAGACTTATAACTGCTACATTAAATTACTTTAATGATATTGTTCTGGCTACTATTACAGCATAAAAAATTACCCTTAAGTTTAGCAGCTAAAAAAATTTTTTATTTTGCTCAGATTTTATAGGGCTCAGCTAGGCAGTTCTCACTTGTAGTGTCATGTGGTTATAGACAGATTTTGGCTGGGGCTGTAGTCATCTGAATCTCAACTGTGTTGGACATCCAGGATAGATCAACTTACATGGCTGTCAGTTGATGCTGGCTCTTGGATAGAAATGGGTTGTCAACCAGAACATCCACTCATGGACTCTCCAGCATGACAGCCTCAGAGTAACTGGACTTCTTACAGGAGGACCTTTCCCCCCAAACGAGAATCCCAAGAAAACCAGACAAAAGCTACATGGCCTTTTCAGACTTAACCTTGGAAATTACACAGCATCACACATCTGTTGCATTCCTTGGTTATAAGGGAGTGACTAAGTCGGTCCATATTCAAGGGAAGAGGACATAAATCCCACATCTCAATGGGAAAAGTATCAAAGGAATTGTGAATATGTTTAAACCCACCACAGACATTAGTTGGATGGATATTTGGATGCAGTGTCTCTTTTTGAAATTTGCTTCTAATGAAATCTAATGAAAGTTAAAATAGTCTGGATCATTGCTTATAAGTACAGATGAGATTTTATGATTAATTGTGAATAACATTTGCTATAAGAAAAATTAAACTAACAATACTTGTTGATTTTATTAATTGATTAAGGCAGTCTAATTTGTAAGCATGCATGCATGTAGAAAAACCATATCATGGAGGACACGATTTAACCTTGAGTCAGATCTTTATAATCAATATTTAAATATAAAAGCAATAACAGTAAAATTTTCATTAATAGATTACTGACAATTACTACATTTATTCATCATTTCTTTTTACATTAACAGGTTGTATTTATGTTTTTGAGGGGAAATGAATATCTGGATGAGTTGTCATTTACAATTTTGCACCCAGTTCCAGTGTGGGGATTTTTTTGCAGACACCACCAAGCAAGTGGATTTGTAGGACATGAGCTGGGTGTTCTACAATTCAACTCATTTCTGACACTATCTACCTAGAGATAGCATCATTTCCCACAGATTAAGGACTCAGTCCCACAAGCTTGTGCTTCTCCCATCCTCACCCCACTTCAGAGTCCAGTCACAAGTCCAGGTTTTCACCTGGGCTTCTGACCTACTGGCTATAGATCAGAGGTTCCAATGACCTCTTCCTCAGGTTTGATTAATTTGCTAGAGAGGCTCACAAAACTCAGAGAAACATTTTACTTCCTAGATTACCAGTTTATTATAAAAGGATGTGACGCAGAAACAGCCAGATAGAAGAGATGCATAGGGTAAGGTATGGGGAAAGGGCGCAGAGCTTCCGTGCTCTCTCCTTGAGTGCCACTCTCCCCACATCTCTGTGTGCTCTCTGGATGCTCTCTGAACCCTGACCTTTTGGGTTTTTATGGAGGCTTCATTAGATAGGTATGATTGATTAAATCATTGGTCATTGGTGACTGAATTCAATCTCCAATCCCTTTGCCTCCCAGGAGTGAGGGGATGAGACTAAAAGTTATAAGCCTATAATCATATGGTTAGTTCCCCTGGCAATCAGCACCCATCCTTAGTTTAGCTAGGGGCTTCCAAAAGTCACCTCATCAACTTAATAAAAGACAACTTTCCATGTGTAGGAAATTACATAGGAGCTATGTGCCAGGTACCCAAAGAAGACCAAACATATTTGCTACTATAAATCACAATAATAATTGTTCAACATTGTACATGTGTGTGAGAGGAAAAGGAAGGGAGGGGAAAAAAAGTGGAGAGAAAAATAGGTAGGGATTAAAAACAAAAGATTCGGTCCAAGAGTTGGCAAACTACACAGACCAAATCCAGCTTGCCTATTTTTGTTTTCGTATGGCCTGTGAGATAAGAATAATTTTCACATTATAAATCTTTTTAAAAATACAAAGGAAGATAATGTTCAATGACCTGTGAAAACTAAAGAAATTAAAATTTTAATGTCTATAAATAAAGCTTTATTGGAGCACAGCCAAGCTCACTCATGTACGTATCGTCTATGGCTGCTTTAGAGCTACAACAGCAATGTCAAGCAGTTGTGACAGTACCCGTGTGGCCCATACTACCTAAAATATTTACTATGCTACTCTTTACAGAAGAAGTTTACCAGCCCTGATTTAGACAAAATGAGAATCAGAGTAAAAGAGAATGGGAATAATAGGTGAAGTTTTTATTCTTAGCATAAAACACAGTGGGTCACACAGAGACCATTATAATGCTGAGAGGAGTAAGTTTGTCAACATTTTAGTAAATTAATAGGAGTTGTGAAAGGAAAATCAATATGGAGTTGGTATTGCCAAGAGTATGCTCTAGAATGGAGCCAGGAGGCCATTTAGGAAGTGTAACTTATGCACATCTCAGCCTGGATGGAATTTAACCTTTGACCACTTATTGTCCTAATGAAGGCATCCAGAACAACTGCCAGAAACGCAAGATACTTATCAGACCCTTACCCTGAAACAACTCATGACAACCATCCCTTAAGGACAAATATTTCTTTCCTTGTTTCAGAGTACGAGCTCATGGCTTTGCCTTTACAAGCCCCTGACTCTTTCTTCGCCAGAACATTTTCAGTTTTACTCAAATCTGTGTCTCCTGAATTGCAATTCTTAAGACTCTAAATGAACTCCTTTCTTATGTGCAGTCTTCTATGGGTTTTTTTTGACTGACAGAGTATAAAAAGTTTTCCTTCCTGACTTTATACCTGTGATGCTAGAGTATTTGCCCTGCACATCTATGCCACTCTGCCAATGTAAAGCGGCAAATGTAGGGCTTCCCTGGTGGCGCAGTGGTTGGGATTCTGCCTGCTGACGCAGGGGACGCGGGTTCGTGTCCCGGTCCGGGAAGATCCCACATGCCGCGGAGCGGCTGGGCCCGTGAGCCATGGCCGCTGAGCCTGCGCGTCCGGAGCCTGTGCTCCGCCACGAGAGAGGCCGCAACAGTGAGAGGCCCGCGTACCGCAAAAAAAAAAAAAAAAAAAAAAAAAAGCTGCAAATGTAAACATACATCTTCAATAACTATAATTTAATTTTCCATAGTTACAAATCAGAGGCTATAACAAGCAGATTTTTCGTGAATGTATGTGTGCCACAGATGTGAAAGTTCAGAGAGAATAAAGCTGGGGATGTACTTTCCATTGTACTCTTTTATTTATTTAATACCATACTGTAAATTATTAAAAAGACAGGTGCTCTTTGCCACCTAGTTTCTGTTGTTCTTTTGGCTAGCACTAGCAGAGGATCAACGTGCTGACAGGTAGCTACTACAAACTACAGTTTTAGCCAGGGACTCGTGAAGCTGGAACGTTGCAGAGCTGGACTGTATACATTTTTCTTTAGCTAGAGAAATAGATGCCAGCAAGAAACCTTAGTCTGTATTCCCCATCTAATAGACATTTCCAATCGTAAGCTAAATAACACAAGAACAGCAGCTTAGGTACAATAAATGCAGAGTCTTTCACCTCTAAGCTAAACTGAATTTAATCTACCCTGAATGACATTCCAGTTTTATCTTCTATAGAAAATCAATCATTCAACGGCTTTTCAGGGTTGGCTATTGAGTCCATAAGAGTGAATGGGATTACCCAAGGAGAGTGACAGGCTGGGGACAGAATATGCATGTCTCATGACATCACACCTGGGTCCAAGCTCCAACAGCTGGGGCATGGACAGGGACGAGCAAAAGTGACCTCAAGCTACAGAACACTAAAATCTACAGAAAGCTCTAGGAGCCAAGAGATTTCCAAAAATCAATACCCAGGTGAGATAACTAGACATCAAGTGCCTCCCGATATGATGTACCTATAGCAGCCAAAAATGTTTAAACTAACCCTAATCAAGATTTTTAACATCTAACTCTCAGTTATGAAGAAATACAGGGACTAGAGAATAATGAATATCATGAGGAAAAGTCTGACAAAATCAGAATATGAAATTTTCTATAAGAAAATTGGCCTCTCCTGGAAAAGAATATTGGGACAGGGTGGAGGGAGGAAGGAGGAGAACTATTATAGATTAAAAGGAATTTAAGAGATATAATTTAAGAGATTTACATGTAATACACAGTCCTTAATTATATCTTGATTTAAAAAATACAATTAGATATTCTGGGAGAAAATGGGGGGAAATTTGAATACGTGGCTACGTAGGAGAATGTGCTTTTTTAAATTTAGAAATGTATACTACAATGTTTAGGCAAATTCTCCCAGATCTATAATTTACTTTAAAGTAGTTTAGCCGTTGCTGTATATAAAAAGGAAACAATATCATATCCATATGGAAGTAGTAGTTATATGTGTATTAATTCTACTTTTCTGTATGATTGAAAATTTTACTACAAAATGTTCTTTTAAAAAAACAAACAAAAACCTTTCTGGGCAAAGGAGGGGATAAGCCATATAGCAGCTTTATCAAAGCACTGATCTAAGGGTTTACACTAGAGTGACAGAATCCAACTAAGCCACACACAGAAAAATAGGGCAGAGAAAGCTGATTTGGAAAAGAAAGTGGAAGACAGGACCTCGAGTGATACCCTGATATGCTTGCACATAACCACGTGGTCTTTACATTCCTTGAACAGCTCTCATCCATGGCATAGGAGTTGATAGCATACCAGGCATGTTCACAAAGAAAACTGAGCCTTTGACCCCTGCCCCCTGACCCTCTTTGCCCTGTTTGCAAATTTCAGCTACTGGCCTTCCTGATAATCTTCTAATGGGACTATACTGATTTTTTGCATGAGTCTTTAGTTATGCACCTCCTTCACCTTTTATATATATATTTTAAATCTCATCAGAAGGTTCTGTGGACAGGAGCATCACTTTCTTCATTTGTTTCCATCTCTTTTAACTCGTATGGATTTTTTCTTTTGTATTTTGAAATTTGTTTCTGATAGCACTCAAACTCTGAAGATATTTTGCTTTCTATATTTTCAGGCTACAGGAGTATACTCATCTTACCTTTTATTTGGAATCTGCCCTCCTAAAACCAAGACACTTCTCTCTGTCCGCGGTGCCCCTTCCAGGACTGCATGAGGACTTAGAGGGCAGCAGTCCTTCTGACTCAAGTTCTAGGACTTCCAATTCAATAGCCAAGTCTTCTTCATGGCCCAGAATTAGGTTCAGAGTAGCAGCTTCCAAGTTTCTAACTCTGATTTCTGTAAAGTTAAATAATCAATAAAAGAAGTAAAGAATTTAGCATTGGGTATTATTTAACTCAGGTAATGCAACAGAAATCCAAAATTAATCCCTAAAATTAATATTGCTTCTGCGATCTGTGCAAAGAGTAAGACTTCCTTTCTTTTTTTTTAGCAAGGTAACTTTTTTTTGGCTGCATTGGGTATTCATTGCTGCACAGGGGCTTTCTCTAGCTGTGGCGAGCGCTTCTCATTGTGGTGGCTTCTCTTGTTGCAGAGCACGGGCTCTAGGCGCATAGGCTTCAGTAGTTGTGGCACTTGAGCTCAGTAGTTGTGGCTCGTGGGCTCTAGAGTGAAGGCTCAGTAGCTGTGGCGCACAGGCTTAGTTGCTCCTCAGCGTGTGGGATCTTCCCAGACCAGGACTTGAACCCATGTCCCCTGCACTGGCAGGCAGATTCTTAACCACTGTGCCACCAGGGAAGCCCCCAAGACTTCCTTTCTTCTACTTGGCCCTTACATTTATCCACTTATCCTCACTTAAATGATCTATTATTATATCCTTGATTTTCCCAGGTATTCCTTTATAACATACTTCCTTACCCCATTTATCTTCTGCTGGCTTTTGGCAAAGTTTTCCCAAAAAATAAGAAATTGAGTTGGAATTAGAGAATAGAAATTGGACTTCCTGTGAGAGCTGACTCCACTCTGTCACACTGCTTTCCTTCTAACCACAAGGAAGAATAGGTTGGTGAGAGAAGAGACTTCTATTAGAAAGCAACTATTAGCTCCTATTAGTGAGGAAGGGGGCTCAACCATATTTCCTAAGGGATTAGGTTTAGGAATAATGAATTAAACCCCAGCTTCTACTAGATCAGTCTTGGTGGAAATAAGCCAATGAAGAGACTTGGGGGACAGGGGGACAGGGGTGGGCAAAACTAAAAGAGAAATAAGTCTTAATCACAGGTGTGACAGTTACAGGGTTGCAGAACCTGAAGCCAATGGGTGCTTCTGGCTTTCTTCTAAGACTGGGCCTCAGAAGCAGTCAAACCATTGTCCAAACAGAGTCACCACCTGCACATTCAATGCTGGCTAACTCCATTCAAGGGAGGATGCCCGGCACAAAAGAATGCCATGGCCTGGAACCAGTATTGATTCTACTAGTTAGTTATTTGTCAACCTTACCCACAATACACAGGAATCTATATTTAAAAGCCTGTGTAGTAGGACTGCTTATATTAGATTAACCCATATTTGTAGGGTAAGGGGGATTCTCCATAGATGCCTTTTTTCATAAAGGGCAACTTCATATGCTTCAACCTATAAAACAGAAGAGTGAGACAAGCATTTTAGGGAGAGTATGGAAACATGTCAGGTAAGGCTATAGTAGAAGAAAGCATGTAGCTACCCTAAATGAGTAGAAAATACTAGGTTCATATTAATTCTTGAGGTATTAAGAAACGTTAAAACATTATCGCAGAGCCAGGTTAGTGATTTAGGGAAATCCTGAAAGAGAAAGAATCCAGATGGCTAGAAATGGTAATGTTCAATCAGAGAAGAAGAAAAGAATAGGGAAGCTATAGATGGGGATATTTAGCAAAATCTAAATATTCAATAACTGATTATTATACAGTTAGTTTGTGAATATTTATAAACAATGCAGTGATTGCTAAAGCAACTGTATATTTTGAACCAACAGCCAAATCATACCTAACAGTGAAACAAGACAGAAGAGATAATTTAGAAACAATAAGTCTGGAAAACTGAATACAAAATTTTCATTATTTCCAGATGATATAATTGTATAATCAGATAATTATAATCAATTGAAAACTCATTTTAATTAATAAGGCAGTTCAGTAAATTAGCTAAATAAAAGATAAATAAAAATCAATAGCTTTTCTACATTTTGTCAACCACCATTAGACATTTTAATAGAGGCAAATTCAGAAAGATGGCACCTGGCTAGTAATGCATGAATCAGCCTTGTGCAGTTTCCAAAAGAAATAGCTATGAAAATTCAGAAAAAGATGAAACTCTTAACAATGCTGAAAATTAACACTATAGGCCAACTACTGTGGGAATTGTGAAAAACTGGCACTAATTACAAGAACTATTGAGATCAAATGGCTATTGTAACTTGTGACCAAGTCATATACATACTTAGCATTATTCATCTTTTATAGTTGAGCAGTCAAGCAATAGTGCTTCATTTTTTTAACCTAAACAATTATAAAAATATAGGGTCAGGCATATTTTAAAATTAAAGGTTAAAAACAAGTAAAATGTAAAACAATGTAAAACGTGAAAATAATTCGAAGAGAAACAAACATAGCAACAATAAAAAAGTTGTCCACATAGCAAAAGACAGATGAAAGGGAAGAAGAAAAAGAAGGAGGAGGAGCAGTGGTGGGATGGAGGCAAAAAGTGAAGCGCAGGAATAAAGACGCAGACCTCCTAGAGAACGGACTTGAGGTTATGGGGAGGGGGAAGGGTGAGCTGTGACAGGGCGAGAGAGAGTCATGGGCATATACACACTAACAAACGTAGTAAGGTAGATAGCTAGTGGGAAGCAGCCGCATGGCACAGGGATATTGGCTCGGTGCTTTGTGACAGCCTGGAGGGGTGGGATAGGGAGGGTGGGAGGGAGGGAGACGCAGGAGGGAAGACATATGGGAACATATGTTTATGTATGACTGATTCACTTTGTTATGGGGCAGAAACTAGCACACCATTGTAAAGCAATTATACCCCAATAAAGATGTTAAAAAAAAAATTTTTTTTTAAAAAAAGTGAAGCAAAAATAGAAAATGTAAAACAATATGGAAACAGCAGGTAAAACACTCAATTATGGCAATAAGTAAAAATGGGTTAAAGACAAAGTCTCCAGTAATGAACCTTAAACAAAATACAGCCACACATTGTTTATAAGAATCACACTTAAGAAAATGTGACCAAAAGAAAAAAAACATTAGACATCTAAGCATGTGGAAATGTTTCTCAAACACAAAAAGATGCAAAAATTAAACAATTGCAAAGTGATGCAAATGCAAAGATAATTAGCAAGTGAAATAATAGTATATTAAAAATAAGAAAAAAGTATAACTAGCATGAACCATTATGTATTAATTAAAAGCAACAGAATGTACAAGTGTAACTGAGCAACACCCTATGGGGTCTTCCTGGGACAGACCCCCACCCCAGGTCCTCTGCCTGCCTTTTGTTTGTAGAAAAACTGAAGTCTCCCAGGCCACCCCTGAGTCACAAAAGCCTGGCTGATGAATTAATTACTGAAAAGATGTGAACAAAAATAACATTTGGGAGAACTGGTAATTATTTAAACAGTAAATCAGCCATATAGTAGTCACAGGTTCTTTAATTCCTCCCTGAAATACACAAATAACAGCGTCTGACGCACATTCCTCTAGATAGAAAGATGAGAAAGAACATAAGTAAATTAAGTCTTAAGTAAATTAAGACCTAAGTAAATTAGACTATAGAAAGTTGAAAGAGTCCATCCTCTCACCCTAACAACCAAAACAAACCAAATAAGCTGAAAAATCAAAAATTTTAAGTGAATCAGAAATCTGAATGTGGCACATGAAAAGATTCTCAATATCACTAATTATTAGAGAACTGCAAATCAAAACTACAATGAGGTATCACCTTACACTGGTCAGAATGGCCACCATGAAAAAAATCTATAAACAATAAATGCTGGAAAGGGTGTGGAGAAAAGGGGACCCTCCTGCACTTTCAGTGGGAATGTAAATTGGTACAGCCACTATGGAGGACAGTATGGAGGTTCCTTAAAAAACTAAAAATAGAACTACCATATGACCCAGCAATCCCACTCCTGGGCATATACCTGGAGAAAACCATAATTCGAAAAGATACATGCACTCCAATGTTCATTGCAGCAGTATTTACAATAGCCAGGACATGGAAGCAACCTAAATGTCCATCAACAGAGGAATGGATAAGAAGATGTGGTATGTATATACAATGGAATATTACTCAGCCATAAAAAAGAACAAATAATGCCATTTGCGGCAACATGGATGGACCTAGAGATTGTCATACTGAGTGAAGTAAGTCAGACACAGAAAGACAAATATCATATGATATCGCTTATTTGTGGAATCTAAAAAAAAGAGTACAAATGAATTTATTTACAAAACAGAAGTAGAGTCATGGATGTAGAAAACTCATGGTTACCAGGGGATAAGCGGCGGGGGAGGGATAAATTGGGAGACTGGGATTGACATAGACACACTACTATATATAAAATAGATAACTAGTAAGAACCTGCTGTATAGCACAGGGAACTCTACTCAGTACTCTGTAATGACCTATATGGGAAAAGAATCTAAAAAAAAGAGTGGATATATGTATATGTATACATATATGTATATGTATTCACTTTGCTGTACACCTGAAACTAACATTATAAATGAACTATACTCCAATAAAAATTTAAAAAAAAAGAAATCTGAGGATAAGCATACAAAGAAACCTAAATGAATTAATTCAAGAAATGAAAAAGCCCTTCTTAGGAGAAAAGAGACCACAGCTGCTTTTATTCCAGGCATAGTGTCAAGAATGAGGACAAATGTAAAAGATGTGTTTAAGGAGGAATGCCACATGGAATTATACATGCAAATTCAAAGGAGCCCCAGCCACAGAGTGTATCTGAACCCATATGCCACCATTTCCCATAGTTCTTCACCTGGTACAAAGATAATTCCCCAGCAACTCAGAAAGCTGGTAGTCAGAATATAAAGGAGAAAAAAAATCATCAAGAGTTTGGAAAGCTGGTGGCTCACCTATAAAGCACCAAAGAATTTCTGGAATCTTGCCAGTGCTTTGTCGCCAAACATTATTGAAGGAAAAGTCCTGACCCTACCCTAAGATGTTGAAGCCAGTGGTGAACTGAATCAAACAAAAGCTAAAAAAAATTAATTAGTAACTGATCAGCTCAACAACAGATGACCACATTAACTTAGCTGCCACTCTAGCAGTGTGGCCAAAGAAGTAGCATATTCTTTTAGGAGGTAAATATTAACTTCAGTGTCTAGTATCCTTTTACGCACAATCGCCTCTATGCAATCAAACATTATGAGACACACAAAGAAGCATGAAAATGTGGCCTGTGATCAGGATAGAAAAGTATCTCTATATAGAAGACCCAGAGATGGCTCAAAGGTTGGAATTATTAGACAGGGACTTTAATAAAATGCTAACAGCTCCAGGGGAAAATGTGGACAACATGCATGAAGAGACAGAATTTCAGTAATCAGTTGCAAGCTGTTAAAAAAAAATGCTAGAAATGGAAAATACTATATCAGAAATGTTGACTGAATATATGAGTAAACATTCTTACCTTATCTTAGAGGAAAAGCATTCAGCCTTTGACCATTAAGTATGAAGTTAATTGCAGGGTTGGGGGAGAGGGGTACAAGTTTTTTTTTTTTTTTTTTTTTACATGTCTTCATATTGAAGAAATATGCTTTTTGTTGGGAGTTCATTTTATTATGAATAAGGGATGAATTTTGTCACATGTTTTTCTGCATCAATTTGGACAATTTAGTTGCATCAGAAGTGGCATTCTCTAGAACAATCCTGACTCACTAAAGCATGGTGAAAGCATTATTTGGGAAAAGGATGAGGGGGCAAGGACTGATGAATCTTTACTGCTGAGATAGCTCCCAAGTTACCTGTAACATGAAACAGCAGTTGCGCCATCACTTACAGAGGTGAAAGTCACCAGTGGAATTTAGAAATGATAGACCCAACACGCAAGCAGTTGGCTCACTGGACACATAAAAAAATGCAAAGTCATGACAAACAAGCTAAATATACAATCCCTTTGGTTATTTTTGTCTGCAATAGCTAAAATCAAAGTAAAGCAAAATGTTAAGGTGAATTCTGGTGCGACATTATGCTCAGATTTTGGTCTCTAGCCTTAGGGCCACTATGCAAAGGAAAGTTTATGCTGGAAAAACAAATAGCAGTTCTATAACTTCTGGTCACCAAAACGATAGTCAAGGCTGTGGAGGGACAAAAAACTACCGAAATCAGAAAATATAATGTGAAGGACTTATCTCATTTTGTGAATCGATGTCATCAGGTTCTTGAAGAACGTTTACTAAATTGATTGTGAGAGCAAGAAACTTAAGGGTAGGTTTTTTGTTTTTTGTTTTTTTTTTGATTTCGTACATTGCAGAATGGAGGAGCATGTTTGAGTGGATGCAAGACCCAAATCTCACTATCGAACAATCACAGATGACGGTATAGTTTCTCTAGGAGGAAAGGCCCCAAAAAGAGCTGACAAGCAGACCACATGGGGCCACTACTGGTGACCCTGGGAGGCTATAAGTGGGTCCTACAGGAATGAACAGTTACTCTAGACAGAGATTTGCATAGCTGGTGGCAAATGCAAGTGCTCAAAACACTATAAAAGAACTGAGACAGAACTTACTATACCAATTTGGACCACCAAATTATATTCCTTTAGACCAAGAGCACAGTGTACAGCCAATAGTCTGAGAATAATTTAATGATAACTCATAAAATGTAGCAATGGTTTTTAAATCTGCATTTTGAAACTTGTGATAAACACCTACATAACTATGATAAAGGAAAACATACAATTTTTTTAACTGGAAAACCTGCTTCATTTTAATATAATTCTTCATTTATTTGTTCTCTATATTCATCTTAAAATCCTCATAAATTGCATCTTCTCCATAAGCTACTTGGTGTCTACAAAAGTAGCATACAGCAAATGCACAAAAATCTGTAAAGGTAGTGAACATGATAGTGTTGATGACAATAGCTGATGTGTAGATAAAAAGTACGTAGCTAATTAAAAACTTCATTTCCATTTCATTATAAAAGAGTATCTAGGAACAATGAGAACAAAAGAAGAAAAGTTAACAGAAAAAAATATTGGGATTTTTAAAAGCAAGATCCAAAAGGAAGGTGGGAAAGAAAGCAAAAGAAAGAAATCACTTAACAAAACCATTCAGTAAAACATGTAATAAGAATCAGGAAATGCCTAAGGCACTGATACAGCAGCAATTAGAGCCACCTCTTCCATTAACATTCTATTTGATGCCTCAGGGACACACATTCCTGGGAGCCATCACTCTTGAAGGTTGGTTTACTTATTGTCTTGCCCTTTTTTCTTTTAGAATTATTAAACTCTCTATCAATGGTATTAAAACAAAATGTCTAACATGGACAAGAAATTGCTTGTAGCAAGAATTTGATTGTTCTGTGAATGGAGTACTTAATTATTTTGATTTTGATTGAGTACGGGTAAGATGAATAGGCCTTGCCATTTTACATAAATTCATTAATAACAGATACCCATTCCTTTATATTCAACAAATGCCCCCATTTTGTGCATTTTTGCCTGTAGTTCTTGATACGATGGTAGTGATGAAAGAAGTACCAGAGAAACTACAGGCCTCTCCAAGGTCAAGAGCATCCTGGGATATAGTCATCTGTGTTAAAGCTGGAAAGGATGTAAGAGTTTATCTGTTTTAATTTCCTCATTTTGACACAGGAAAAGCTTCAAATCCATTGAGGCTCACCCAGAATCACACAGGTGGTTAGTTGCAGATCTAGAGTAAAGCCACAATCTCCTCACTACATTTTTGCTACTCCCCGCTCTCTACATTTCATAATCCATCATATTCTATATCAAACTAGGAATCAATTTGTATTAGTTGGGGTTCTCCCAAGAAACAGAGCCAATAGGATGTGTACATAGAAAGAGATTTCTTATAACGAATTGGCTCGCATCATTATGGAGGTTGGCAAGTCCAAAATCTGCAGTGTGGGCTGGTAGCCTCAGATCCAGGAGAGCCGCTGGTGCAGGGTAAGTCCAGAGTTAAGGGAAATTCACACAAGGATCTTAAAGACATATCTACCTTAAGAAGTCACACAGGAAGCTTTCGTTCAGGTCTCAAAGTGTGTGGACAGGGGATGAATTTACAGATATCAAAATTCCACCACTATAATTCTGACTAGGATTTTATATTAAGACAACAATAAAATTATTTAAATGTAAGATTTATTATTTATGAGCTTCCATTCCTGTCTTCTGATTCATTTGGCTTTCTGATCTATACTCACAAGCATTAAAGTTACTTTGAATACACTTCAAGGATGTTGCTATTGCAAAATGACTTGACTATGAAACTAGTCTTTTTAGGGGCACCATCTGTTGTTCATGACACTTAAAATAAAGGAGATTTCAGTTGCTAAATATTCCACAGGAACATATGAAGAGAATTCAAAGGGTTTGGATTTCTAAGAAAACACAATATCCCCTAAGCACAATGAAACCCTTTCTTCAAAGTGTTTGTAATAACAAAGAAGTGTTTAATTATATTTGATATACATAGATCTTTTCTGGAAAAACAAAATAATACATGAATTAGATCAAGCCTTCTGTAAAGCAAGTGGAATGATGAAAATCAGTGATATTCTTATATATAATCATGTAAGGACAGAAACAAATGGAAGTAAAGCCACCTTGACAAAATAAAATGGTTCTGAAAAGGCTAACTGATGTGTTCCCCTTACATAAGACATAAATATGAGTCAATTGTGCAATGACAGAGTTGAGCTTTGGAGGCCAAGTGGCCTAACAGAGTTTTTCCTGAGGGGTTAATCAGAGTTCCCAGGCCTTAGAGACTCATTTTTAAATGACCTGAATACGCTAGAATGTCTCCTAGGAATAACTGATGAATACTAATTAAGATTCCAAATTCTTTGCAAATAAAAAGTTAGAAGACAAATGTCTAGACATAAGAGTACCTATTAGTAATGTTTTGAGCTCCTCGGATGAAGGATTTTCAAGAACAGCTCAGTCGGACTACTGCAGAAGAACAGGAACTGCCACCTTTTGTGAACCACTCTAATCTATAATAATCTACCTTGTCAATAAACAAGTTAAACTGTGTCTTTGTCAGAGAGCTGGGGTCAGAAAGTATTATCGTAGATTGTCATTTTGCTCTCTACATGGTGCACTACACATCATTTTAAAATGATACGCTGTGTTCAATATTTTATATGACTGAAGGATAACTCTAGACTTGAATTTATCGCCGTACATACATGCAGCTAAATCATATATTACATCAAACAAATCATATATTACATCAAACACTATTTTCAAGATATCAGCTAGCATAACTGATGATAAACTATTTTATATATAAATTCATTTTGTCTCATTTTTCATTTGCCACTTTATTGCTTTATAGCTATCTAAAATATTTTACACCTGGAAAATTCTTTGACATCTTTACATAAAATCTAATTCTTTTGGAGTTGGATAACTAAAAAAGAACACTTGCTCCCTTTATGAAAAATACTTTAAGATTTGGTTTTATTTTCTTTTTATCTTGGAGTTGCTATGATTTGGGGAAGAGCGCTTTACAGACAAAAATCAATGCCTTCTTATTGCAAATGCTTCTTTTCAATATGGTTGAGAAAAAAATCAGGATACAAATGGTCTCTTATATTTATCTCTGAATTATTGATATCTTGTGCAAATACCAATTCATCCTAAATTTCAATTAGAATTTTATTTAATTGTCCTCAAATTTCCTCACAGTGACTATTTCAACACTTAAACATCAACAATAATCTTACATTCCAAAGTTTAAACCAGTAACTTCACTCAACAAAAATCAATGAGGTGCTTTCCAAGACTTTGAATCATTTAGAACATAGAAAACTCAATAAGCCAAGAGTTTTCTTATTTAAAAGAAAGAAGAATGCTATCTAATATAGGCAGAGATCACACAGTGATTACAGCAAGCATTTATCCCTTTGAAATAAAATAATTGACTGACAACCTGAAGACAGATTTGCTCAAAAGATTTTTTTTTTCTTTTCTGAAAATGTTATGATAGCCTAGCAGTGTAATTAAGTGAAGAGACTTGGGTTTGTAAGTATAGAGACTGACATTTTATTTATTTTTCATGGTTTTAGTAGAACCTCTTAAAGTGATATGGGGCCCACCAACTAGTTATTAAAGCTCCTAATTTTCTTAAACTCAAGGTGATTCAGGCACAGTGGTCGCAGTGTTAAAGTAGAAGCCAAATTAGCCAAAGTAATTCTGCACAATTATTTTGTACAATATATGATAATCTATAAGGCATTATATCTTTTTTTTTAACACCTTTATTGGAGTATAATTGCTTTACAATGGTGTGTTAGTTTCTGCTATATAAAAAAGTGAATCAATTATACATATATCCCCATATCTTTTCCCCCTTGGATCTCCCTCCCACCCACCCTCCCTATCCCACCCTCCCTATCCCACCCCTCTAGGTGGTCACAAAGCACCAAGCTGATCTCCCTGTGCTATGCGGCTGCTTCCCACTAGCTATCTATTTTACATTTGGTAGTGTATATATGTCCATGCCACTCTCTCACTTTGTCCCAGCTTACCCTTCCCCCTCCCCGTAACCTCAAGTCCATTTTCTAGTAGGTCTGCGTTTTTACTCCCATCTTGCCCCTAGGTTCCTCATGAGCATTTTTTTTAGATTCCATATATATATATGTTAGCTTATGGTATTTGTTTTTCTCTTTCTCACTTACTTCACTCTGTGTAACAGACTCTAGGTCCATCCACCTCACTACAAATAACTCAATTTTGTTTCTTTTTAGGGCTGAGTAATATTCCATTGTATATATGTGCCACATCTTCTTTATCCATTCATCTGTCGATGGACACTTAGGTTGTTTCCGTGTCCTGGCTATTGTAAATAGAGCTGCAATGAACATTGTGGTACATGACTCTTGGAATTACGGTTTTCTCAGGGTATATGCCCAGTAGTGGGATTGCTGGGTCGTATGGTAGTTCTATTTTTAGTTTTTTAAGGAACCTCCATACTGTTCTCCATAGTGGCTGTATCAATTTACATTCCCATGAACAGTGCAAGAGGGTTCCCTTTTCTCCATACTCTCTCCAGCATTTGTTGTTTGTAGATTTTTTGATGATGGCCATTCTGACCAGTGTGAGATGATATCTCATTGTAGTTTTGATTTGCATTTCTCTAACGATTGGTGATGTTGAGCATTCTTTCATGTGTTTGCTGGCAATCTGTATATCTTCATTGGAGAAATGTCTATTTAGGTCTTCTGCCGATTTTTGGATTGGGTTGTTTGTTTTTTTGATATTGAGCTGCATGAGCTGCTTGTATATTTTGGAGATTAATCCTTTGTCAGTTGCTTCATTCGCAAATATTTTCACCCATTCTGAGGGTTGTCTTTTCGTCTTGTTTATGGTTTCCTTTGCTGTGCAAGAGCTTTGAAGTTTCATTAGGTCCCATTTGTTTTTTGTTTTTATTTCCATTTCTCTAGGAGGTAGGTCAAAAAGGATCTTGCTGTGATTTATGTCATAGAGTGTTCGGCCTATGTTTCCCTCAAAGGGTTTGATAGTTTCTGGCCTTACACTTAGGTCTTTAATCCACTTTGAGCTTATATTTGTGTACGGTGTTAGGGAGTGTTCTAATTTCATTCTTTAAATGTAGCTGTCCAGTTCTCCCAGCACCACTTATTGAAGAGACTGTCTTTTCTCCACTGTATATTCTTGCCTCCTTTATCAAAGATAAGGTGACCATATATGCGTGGGTTTATCTCTGAGCTTTCTATCCTGTTCCATTGATCTATATTTCTGTTTTTGTGCCAGTACCATACTGTCCTGATTACTGTATCTTTGCAGTATAGTCTGAAGTCAGGGAGCCTGATTCCTCCAGCTCCGTTTTTCTTTCTCAAGATTGCTTTGGCTATTCAGCGTCTTTTGTGTTTCCATACAAATTGTGAAATTTTTTGCTCTAGTTCTTGAAAAATGCCATTAGTAGTTTGATAGGGATTGCACTGAATCTGTAGCTTGCTTTGGATAGTATAGTCATTTTCACAATGTTGATTCTTCCAGTCCAAAAAAATGGTATATCTCTCCATCTATTTGTATCATCTTTAAATTCTTTCATCAGTCTCTTATAATTTTCTGCATACAGATCTTTTGAGTCTTAGGTAGGTTTATTCCTAGGTATTTTATTCTTTTTGTTGCAGTGGTAAATGGGAGTGTTTTTTTTTGTTTTTGTGTGTGTGTGTGTGTGTGTACACGGGCCTCTCACTGTTGTGGCCTCTTCCAACGCGGAGCACAGGCTCTGGATGCGCAGGCTCAGTGGCCATGGCTCACAGGCCCAGCCGCTCCACGGCATGTGGGATCTTCCCGGACCGGGGAACAAATCCGTGTCCCCTGCAGCGGCAGGCAGACTCTCAACCACTGCACCACCAGGGAAGCCCTAGGGAGTGTTTTCTTAATTTTACTTTCAGATTTTTCATCATTAGTGTATAGGAATGCAAGAGATTTCTGTGCATTAATTTTGTATCCTGCTACTTTACTAAATTCATTTATTAGCTCCAGTAGTTTTGTGGTAGCATCTTAGCTAGGATTCTCTGTGTATAGTGTCATGTCATCTGCAAACAGTGACAGCTTTACTTCTTCTTTTCCGATTTGAATTCCTTTTATTTCTTTTTCTTCTCTGATTGCTGTGGCTAAAATTTCCAAAACTATGTTGAATAAGAGTGGTGAGAGTGGGCAACCTTGTCTTGTTCCTGATCTTAGTGGAAATGCTTTCAGTTTTTCACCATTGAGGATGATGTTTTCTGTGGGTTTGTCATATATGGCCTTTATTATGTTGAGGTAAGTTCCCTCTATGCCTACTTTCTGGAGGGTTTTTATCATAAATGGGTGTTGAATTTTGTCGAAAGCTTTCTCTGCATCTATTGAGATGATCGTATGGTGTTTCTCCTTCAATTTGTTAATATGGTGTATCACACTGATTGATTTGCGTATATTAAAGAATCCTTGCATTCCTGGGATAAACCTCACTTGATCATGGTGTATGATTCTTTTAATGCGCTGTTGAATTCTGTTTACTAGTATTTTGTTGCGGATTTTTGCATCTATGTTCATCAGTGATATTGGCCTGTACTTTTCTTTCTTTGTGACATCTTTGTCTGGTTTTGGTATCAGGGTGATGGTGGCCACATAGAATGAGTTTGGGAGTGTTCCTCCCTCTGTTATATTTTGCAAGAGTTAGAGAAGGATAGGTGTTAGCTCTTCTCTAAATGTTTGATGGAATTCACCTGTGAAGCCATCTGGTCCTAGGCTTTTGTTTGTTGGAAGACTTTTAGTCACAGTTTCAATTTCAGTGCTTGTAATTGGTGTGTTCATATTTTCTTTTTCATCCTGGTTCAGTCTCAGAAGGTTGTGCATTTCTAAGACTCTGCCCATTTCTTCCAGGTTGTCCATTTTATTGGCATATAGTTGCTTGTAGTAATCTCTCATGATCCTTTGTATTTCTGCAGTGTCAGTTGTTACTTCTTTTTCATTTCTAATTCTATTGATTTGCTCTTAGTTCTTCTAGGTCCTTGTTAAATGTTTATTGTATTTTCTCCATTCTATTTCCAAGATTTTGGATCATCTTTAGTATCATTATTCTGAATTCTTTTTCACATAGCCTGCCTATTTCCTCTTCATTTGTTTGGTCTGGTGGGTATTTACCTTGCTCCTTCATCTGCTGTGTGTTTCTCTGTCTTCTTATTTTGCTTAACTTACTGTGTTTGGCGTCTCCTTTTCACAGGCTGCAGGTTCGTAGTTCCTGTTGTTTTTGGTGTCTGCCCCCAGTGGCTGAGGTTAGTTCAGTTGGTTGTGTAGGCTTCCTGGTGGAGGGGACTAGTGCCTGTGTTCTGGTGGATGAGTCCGGATCTTGTCTTTATGGTGGGCAGGTCCACATCTGGTGGTGTGTTTTGGGGTGTCTGTTGCCTTATTATGATTTTAGGCAGCCTCTCTGCTAATGAGTGGGGTTGTGTTCCTGTCTTGCTAGTTGTTTGGCATACAGTGTCCAGCTCTGTAGTTTGCTGGTCGTTGAGTGGAGCTGGGTCTTGCCGTTGAGATGGAGATCTCTGGGAGATTTTCACCATTTGATATTATGTGGAGCTGGGAGGTCTCTGGTGGACCAATGTCCTGAACTTGGCTCTCCCACCTCAGAAGCACAGCCCTGATGCTTGGCTGGAGCACCAGGAGCCTGTCATCCACATGGCTTAGAAGAAAAGGGAGAAAAATAAGAAAGACAGAAAGAAGAAGATAAAATAAAAGTTATTAAAATAAAAAATAATTAAAAAAATTTTTTTAATAAAAAAAAGAAAGAAAGAAGAGAGCAACCTAACCAAAAAACAAATCCACCAGTGATAACAAGCACTAAAAACTATAGTAAAAAAAACAAAACAAAACAAAAACGGACAGACCAAACCCTAGGACAAATGGTAAAAGCAAAGCTACACAGATGAAATCACACACAGAAGAATACACATACACACTCACAAAGGGAAAAATATATATATATTGTTGCTCCCAAAGTCCACCTCCTCAATTTGGGATGATTTGTTGTCTATTCATGTATTCCACAGATGCAGGGTACATCAAGTTGATTGTGGAGATTTAATCTGCTGCTCCTGAGGTTGCTGGGAGAGATTTCCCTTTCTCTTTGTTCGCACAGCTCCTGGGGTTCAGCGTTGGATTTGGCCCAGCCTCTGTGTGTAGGTCACCTGAGGGCATCTGTTCTTTGCTCAGACAGGATGGGTTAAAGGAGCAGCTGATTAGGGGGATCTGACTCACTCAGGCGGGGGGGAGGCAGGGGTACAGAGTGCTGGGAAAGCCTGTAGCAGGAGAGCCCAGCATGACGTTGCACCAGCGTGAGGCGTGCTGTGTGTTCTCCTGGGGAAGTTGTCTTTGGATCACGGTACCCTGGCAGTGGCGGGCTGCACAGGCTCCCAGGAGGGGAGATGTGGATAGTGACCTGTGCTTGCGCACAGGCTCCTTGGTGGCTGCAGCAGCAACCCTAGCATCCCATGCCCGTCTCTGGGGTCCGCGCTGATAGTCGCAGCTCACACCCATCTCTGGAGCTCATTTGGGTGGCGCTCTTAATCCCCTCTACTTGCGCACCAGGAAACAAAGAGACAAGAAAAAGTCTCTTGCCTCTTCGGCAGCTCCAGACTTTTTCCCGGACTCCCTCCTGGCTAGCTGTGGCACACCAGCCCCCTTCAGGCTGTGTTCACGTAGCCAACCCCAGTCCTCTCCCTGGGATCCAACCTCCGACCTCCGACCTCCGAAGCCCGAGCCTCAGCTCCCAGCCCCCACCCACCCCAGCGGGTGAGCAGACAAGCCTCTCCGGCTGGTGAGTGCTGGTCTGCTCCAATCCTCTGTGCGGGAATCTCTCCGCTTTGCCCTCTGCACCCCTGTTGCTGTGCTCTCCTCCGTGGCTCTGAAGCTCCCCCGCTCTGCCACCCACAGTCTCTCCCAGTGAAGGGCCTTCCTAGTGTATGGAAACCTTTCCTTCTTCACAGCTCCCTCCCACTGGTGCAGGTCCCATCCCTATTCTTTTGTCTCTGTTTTTTCTTTTTTCTTTTGTCCTGCCCAGATACATGGGGAGTTTCTTGACTTTTGGGAGGTCTGAGGTCTTCTGCCAGCATTCAGTAGGTGTTCTGTAGGAGTTGTTCCACATGTAGATGTATTTCTGATGTGTTTGTGGGGAGGAAGGTGATCTCCACGTCTTACTCTTCTGCCATCTTGAAGCTCCTCTAAGGCATTATATCTTGATATTTAGGATCACATGCCAGTAGATTGTGATTAGTAAAACACAAAATTGTAGATTATTAAAAATAATCTACATAGATCAAATACATGATTGTTTAATGGGCATTTACCTATGACTAACCTCTGAAGGCCCTGGGTGTAATATTACATCGCAAGTAGACATAAATCAAGAAGAAAGATGATACAGGGAGCAGAGGAGCCTGGTGTTTGTGTCTCTCTCACTCAAGTGAAGATAAAGTCCATGCAACTTCCAGTAAATTAATTGGTGTCTAGTTCTCAACCCCCTTACCCACCTCCATAAAATAAAAATGATGACGCATGCCAAGGATCACAGGAATGCCAGGATATGAAAAGATTACCTTTTCCAACTACACCCTAAATTCTCAAACAAAATACTCCATGTAAACTGTATTAAGATAACTTCATTTTCCACTGTCAATTTTATATTTATTTATAGTTACTCTATGGGGAAAACAGGTCTCTAGTAAATTGGCTGGAATGAACTAGCTGTAAGCTTACTGAAGACTATAGTGGGGAAATGGTCGTAGGAATGCAGATCACATTGTACACCTTAAGTTTACACAATGTCATTTGTCAATTACATCTCAATAAAGCTGGAGATAAAAGGAAAAATAAAATAAGAATGCAGAAGGAAATGCTAAAGGCAAATAAACCTCCAGGCCTACTATGTTTATATAATTCTAATGGTTTGAATGTAAAGAGTAATGTGATGGGAATCCCGTAAAAGAATAGAACATGGATGGATTATCAGAAAGAGGAATCTAACATTTCCAGGAGCACAATGTGTTAAATTGTGGTAATAGTGACAGTAATGATTAAAATGAAATCAAATCAAGTACTTAAATAAAATGTAAAAAAACAGTAAATCTTCAGGTAAAAGCATAACATCCTTGCAACGGCAGAATCTTTGGCCAAGATTTTCAAGAGAGTTTCTATTCTTATTCGTAGGTTTATAGACTACTTTTATAGTCATGACTAACTGCCACATACATCCACCAAATAATCTATCAACCCTTCATGAATTTATCTGTTTTTAGCTAACAGCACATGTCTTACTCCAGTGGGTACATATTTGGAAGCTCTACTAGAACTCTATGGATCATGTAAGATCAGCTCTCCTAAGGAAACAAAGGGTTATTAGCAGAAGATGGGAATGCTAGACAGTTAAATAAAAAGTAGGTATCTTACTGGATTACTATGAGGCTTTAAATAAGACTACAAATGTAAAGTTCTTAGCACAGTACCTGGTACATAATAAGTGGTCACTAAATGTTAGTTATTAAAGTGAGGACTCTCTCTCCCTCTCCAGATATTCTTACTTTTGCCTGTGAAGTATGATTGACTGCCTTTTAGGTTCAGAAATATTGAGAAGCCATCTTCCTCTCTCAGTCTCTCTCTTCCTTTCCCTTCCCTCCCCACCCCCCACCATTAGATAGGAAGAGTGACTTATCTTATTGGTAAGGTTTAGAAAACCAATAAGCAAGAATGACTCTGCTTTCCCAAGGTTCCCCTTTTGCAATAGCCTGTCACCAGGAAGCAGAAATATATTCTTTCCCTGCTCTACAGGAAGCACAGTGAGATCACAGCCCATGGCTTGCCTTCTAGAAGTCAAACTAGAAGCCTACCTCTTCCTTTGGAATATAAGGCATGTTGATTACCCATGCATCTAGCCAAATGTCTACTTTTAGTCTCTTCTAAAATGGCCACCACAAATATGTAATGAGGGCAAGTCTCAAGAAATGTGATTGTGGTGGCAAGTCTACAGTCCAGCTTTACCAGAAAAAAAAATCAAACTAGTATCATGCTTCTATATATGAATCGTGCATATTGTTTTTACTGAATCCAAACTCAGAGGGAGAAAAGTGGGATTAATCATCATGTGTTTGACAGACATCTTCAAATCAGCAGCTTTAGCTGTTGCTATTGTTATTGATATATGGCACAGCATTAAACAAGAAAGAGATTTACAGTGGCTACTCAACGTAATTTTAGGTTTAGTCATAGTCTTCATATCATCCATAATGCTTTATTAGAAGCTGTCTGATAGACACAGCACCGTGTAGCCAAGGGGATGGGACTAAGACCTATTAAACATAACAGCTGAAATTTGGTAGATTATAGCTTACTAACCTTAAATTTTTGTGATATGAGGAAATTTACTAACCAAAGAATACCTATATAAACAAATAAGCAAACCAAACTTTGGGACCTTGGGATTCCCAATTTGGAAAAAAATGGTTAGGCATAACCTGTATATAAGAATGATATCAAAGTATCTTAACATGGGGTTAAATAAATATCAGGATTAATTAAGCCTGAACATATACTTATAGGCATACACTTCTTTGGACAAGAAAGCCAAGAAGAAAGGACAGGAGTAAAAGTCAGAGAGGATCAGAAAGCAATAAAGCACGGGAGAAAGAGACCTTGCCTTCAAAGGAAAAGCAGTGTTAAACCTCTCGGTATCTCTTTAGTAAAATGTAAGAGGTTCAAATTAATGCTCTTAATCATTGTTTTAATACTCTTAAGCTTAAACTACAATTCTCTCTTATTTCATTAAGTCCTATAGAATTTCAAAAAATTTATATTTTTTTAAAAATTAAATATTGTTATAAAGGTTACCTTCCCTAGAAAAATTCATCAGACTGTAGCAGGAAATCTGAATCCACAAGAAAAAAAAAAAAAAAACAAGTCTTCACTACCACCAAGATAAAAAATATCCTATTTTTACTGCTCCATTAAAACTATTGAAAATTTGGAATTTCTAGAATTGAAAATCACTAAGAGAATGCTACACATTGACTATGGAATTCTACATTCAAATATAATTTAGAATACTTTTTAATATGCTAATCCTATAACACCAAAGTGATATTTATATACAAGCAAAAATAGTTTGAATTTGCACAGGTAGTATTGACTACTCTTGAATGATGTATGAATAACAGATATAAGAATAATTATTAACAAAGAATAGTCAGGAGCACACACAAAATTCTTTTGATGAGCTGCCAAGAATGCACCAAAAACAAAAGTTCTTTCTTCTGATGTCATTGGTGAATGCCAGGGAATTCCATAACTTCCATTTCTACTTATGTGTAATATAGAGAGAGAAAGAGAAAAAAATGCTGAGATTTTTCTTTGCTTGGTGGGAGAACAAGGACTGCCTAAGAATTTGAACTAGGATATGTTAATGAAATATTATAATTTTGAATCTTATTTCAAGACCTTTGCAAAATTTTGAGTGTGATCGGAAGGAATATTCTTGAGAGTAAGGGAGATTCCATTAACACACAAAGGTCAAAGAAAGATATAATCATAAGGAATCCCCAAGGCAGAGATGGCAAGGAATGTAAGAACAGTGGTTTTAGGTTATTCTCTGTTGTCTGCTATGCTGTAGACTGCCACCATGATTTCAAATCTTCAATTAAAGTGTACTTTATGTAAGTGATGTATTAGTGAATACAGGAGGTACACAGACACTCGTCGGCAAAGTCAGGTAGAAGTCAGATAGTAGCTTTGAGAGGGATGTAACAGGCAGGGGAAAAGAATTCAACATGAAATCACACAAAGCGGTGCCTGGGAGATAAAGAAAGACCTCCCCTGCCTATCCTTCATCTGGAACCTCCTAGTTGCCACTCAATGGCCAAACTTTCAAGTTCCTGATATGCTTGCGTACAAATATATGGCCCACTATTTTCAGATAGACCATTTAATTTTTTCCATGCATCATTCATTTTGTTTTAAGTCACTTAAGGTTTTCAGTCACTGCTGTTCTTACTTCTCAACTTGAAATTAGTGTTAGTCTATCTTTATCAATTAAGTTTGTACAGAGTTATCAGTTAACCCCATAATGTTAACAGTACTTATGGGCTATACCTTTCCAATCAATAGATTTTAGAGTTTAGGATTAATAGGTGTTATCCATTCTCCTGGCTCTAAAGCAGATACAAACCTAGTACCTCAACAAAAGTATACTTATGCATTGAAACTACAATGTTTTCCCTACCAAAAGTGTGAACAGATAGGGTAGGTGGGTCCCAGTCTTACTTGCCCAGCCTAAAAAGAACTGTAAAAAATTTGAAGAACCATTGGCCTATGAGATATCTTCAAATTTGTGCTCTCAACTGAAAATAAAGGTATTATTTTTCTGAGTGATCAAGAAGTCACAATAGGGCATGATTTGAGCCATCATATTCTAGCTGGGTCATTCATAATGTCAGGCAAATTTTATTTATAAGTTGAAAGACCAGAATTACAGTTGTCACTCTATTGGAACAATAGATCTATTGCCTGAACTCTTCTCTCTAAATTATCAATAGTTATAGATGCATATCAGGCCGAACTTAAGATTATCTTTCATGATCCCAATTGGAATGACAGGAGAATGCAATAAGAACCATTTACACCGTGCAATTGATGATCCTCATACAACTCCCATGTAAAATTACATTTCCCCTAGAGATAAACTGTTGAGTACTAAAGACAGTGATCTCTCATCACAAAATTCCCTTTGTCCTTCAAACTACCTTCACATAGTTTCCTGGTAACCAAGGCACAAGATGCAAAAAGGTGGAAAATTCACCTAATTTCTCAAATCCATGTGTTTAATATTAACTAATAGAGAGTTTGTAATCCTGGCCTTATACTTTCCCCATTGATCAACCAGACACTGATATAGTGAAAAGGAGGTAAAATATATCTTCTTAATTTGTACTGTTTTCAGGTTAACATTTAGAGAATATGGTTACCATGATAATAAGCTAAGATAGTCAAAAGAGGTGGTGAAGAGTTTCAAATAATTAATTCATGTCCCTAAAATATGGATGCAGAATTTTAAAGGTTTCTATTCATAGACTGTAAGAGAAATATAACCTAGGATTACACTGGGGTATGTGTTTATGTGAGTAAAAACTTAGAAAGTACAATTATGAACAATTAATGAAAGGAAAGTAAGTTTACACGTGTTGTTATCTTTCCTCACAAGGTAAAACAAAAGTATTCAATTATTACTATTATTCCCCTAGAGAAAGAAGCTAAAATAGAAGAATAATCCAGTGTTGGTAACCTCACCCTGGATAAGCAGTCCACTTCTCAAAGATAAGCCCCTGGGTGCTCATAATGGCAGAACAGGTGATTCACATCAGCGAACAGATTGTGTTGTGTTACTTCAGAAGATTATTACCTCTGGGAAAAAAAGAGTGGATGAGAAACTCTTGGTTTTCATAAGAAAATTTAGTTTCTATCCAAAAAAACAAACAACTTGATTTTAAAATGCACAGAAGACCTGATTAGACATTTTTCCAAAGAAGATATACATGAAAAGATGCTTAACATGGCAAATTGTCAGAGAAATGCAAATCAAAACCACAATGAGATATCCCTTCACATCTGTCAGAATGGCTATCATCAGAAAGTCCACAAATAACAAATGTTGGCAAGGATGTGGAGAAAAGGGAAACCTAGCATACTGTTGGTGGGAATGGAAATTGGAAAACAGTACGGAGGCTCTTCAAAAGACTAAAAATAGAACTACCATATGATCCAACAATTCAACTCCTGGGTAGATATCCAAAAAAAACCCCAAAGCACTAATTCAAAAATATACATGCACCCCAATGTTCATAGCAGCAATATTTACAATAGTTGAGATATGGAAACAACCTAAGTATCCATCAACAGATGAATGGATAAAGATGTGGAATATATTTATACAATGAAATATTACTCAGTCATAAAAAAGAATGAAATCCTGCCATTTGCAACAACATGGATGAACCTAGAGATTATCATACTAAGTGAAGTCAGACAGAGAAAGACAAAAACTCCGTTATCACTTATATGTGGAATCTAAAAAATAAAGCAAACAGATGAATATAATAAAACAGAAACAGACTCACAGACACAGAGCACAAGCTAGTGGTTACCAGTGGTGAGAGGGAAAAGGGAAGGGGCAAGGTAGGGGGAGGGGATTAAGAGGTACAAACTACTATATATAAAAGAAATAAGCTACAAGGATATATTGTACAGCAGTGGGAATATAGCCAATAGTTTAAAATAACTTTAAATGGAGTATAATCTATAAAAATATTGAATCACTATATTGTACACCTGAAAGTAATGTAATATTGTAAATCAACTATAATTTTAAAAAAGAAAATTTAGTTTCTGGCTTATCAATAAAGGGAATTTAAAACATGGAGTTACTCTGGGCTTCCCTGGTGGCGCAGTGATTGAGAGTCCACCTGCCGATGCAGGGGACACGGGATCGTGCCCCGGTCCGGGAAGATCCCACGTGCCGCGGAGCAGCTGGGCCCGTGAGCCATGGCCGCTGAGCCTGCGCGTCCGGAGCCTGTGCTCCGCAACGGGAGAGGCCACAACAGTGAGAGGCCCGCGTACCGCAAAAACAACAACAACAAAAAAACAAAACAAAACATGGAGTTACCCTGATAAGGGTATGTTTTCAAACCACTTCACTTGAAAAGTATAATATTTTATGGCTTCTTGCCAATTACCTGATTATACACAGGTCAAGGGCTTCATTTTAAAAATCCTAATGTTTTCTGAGCAACCTCACCTTCTAAAGGTCCAGGTTGTCATGTGTCAGGGGATAACAGTTACACACCTGCTTCACCAATTTCTTAACCTCACCCGTACCTGCTGCTCTTTATTGTCCCAGACAATGAATGTCCTGGTCAGTGTGCTGCTATCTCACACCCACAGATTTGCTGAATCCATCCAAATAGTTCTCCATCCTGGGCCCCCCGGGAGTTGTTCTAATTTGAACAACTTATCTGTCACTTTGATTTTCTGATTAATAATTCAATGACGAGAGTTAAAATTTTAAAGCAATTAATGAAGTTTTGACTGTTCAGCCTTCATTCTTAACCAATGACAAAACAAAGTGAGAGTAGTAAACACAGGAAATATTGAAGGCTTTGAGTGCTTGCAGGGTAGGATTTTAAAATATCCAATATGGTCAATCAGAAAAAGAAAAACTACTGTTAATTGTTGTGAGAAAATTAGAAAAGACTAAATCATATAAAAAATATTTTTTTTCCAAAATCTTCAGTTAGTTAAAAACTTACTGAGTTTCATGAGATTCCAATTCTGTCACATTCCTGGATATTTCCTGAATGTTTATAGTAATTTGGTTAATATTAAACTTTTGCCATTCTAAGATTGCTAAAGAAAGATGGAAAGATGTTATTTCTTAGTTCTTGCTTGGGTTTAAGAGAGCTTTTTTTTAAAATAACTTTAAATCATTTCACAGAACTTCAATCCCATTTTGAAGGAAAAGAAATTGTTGTTGACAGAGCTTTAGAAATTAGGATTAAGCTGCCAGTAACCTTGCTGTCAGGCAGTGGAGCAAGCAATAAAATAATGACATGTGAGCCTTATCGTGGACAAGGTCAGTCCCAGACCTCCCCACCAGAATCCGTTTAAAGAGCATTTCATTTATTGATTTGTTTGTTTGCTTGTATAAAAGTAAGAATGGGTCTCTTTCATTCTAAATGTGACTTAGAAATTACATAATTTTGGTCTCTTGACACTGCCCTTGACTTAATTAGTTAAGAAGAGCTATCCTGAGCTATTACTACTACTACCAACTATTCAAGACATGGATTTGGCCCTGCTGATATTCCTGTTGTTTTGACTCAACAGGAATTCTAGAAATAACTCTCTCATACATGTTAGGTGTCGATTATGGGCAATCATAAATTTTAACTTCTTTATATCTTCTCTGAAAATATCCTCCTGAAATATCTAGATCCAATTCATTTTTTGTCATCCAGAAATGTTATTTTCCAAACAAAGATTGTTTCCTTTCATTTTTGTCAGCAAGAATTGCTTTGGTGTCCCCACCTTATGTTTTAAAATGTTGCTTACCTTCCGTACATAGTGTGCTTGCTTCAGGTCTAAAGAACCATTCCTTTTATTTGTAGCGAGAAGGCTTAATATGAAATCTATCTTCCTAACCAACTGTAAGTGAACAATACATTACTGTTGACTATCGGTACATTGTTGTATAGCAGACTCTAGAGCTTATTTGTCCTGCTTAACTGAATCTTTATGCCTGTTGCTTAGGAACTCCCTATTCAATAAATATTGATGTCAAGCACCTGCAAAAATTCTAACTACAATTGTGTTGATCAAATCCAAATCCCCATATTTTCTTATCACATTCTTAAGATTATTCATCTTACACGTATTTTTCCTAAATATTTATCTAATATCCAAATTCTTACCAAAGTTTTAGAATTTAATATGAGTATCACCTCAGAATGGCCTTATTTTTGTAGTACTTTTATTCTACTAATTTAAGGTAACTCTCTGTATTGTTTCTTACAACGGTGTGCAAATCAACAATTATCTCAAAATTTTAAAATATGTCTAAAGTGCTCTCCTAATCTCCCTCTGCACTTCTCTGGAAGTTGGCAGACAGGGAGGAAATCTACCTCAGAAGTTGTCTCAAGTCCAATTTTCTCCAGGATAAAGCTCTGTCCTCGATTTTCTCTTGCATTTTGGCTCAGGATTCTTGAATTCTACCCTCAGCTTTGCCAAAAAATGAATAATCTAAGCCAGGTCACCTTCCTTCTTTGGGCCTCAGTTTTCTCACATAAATGAGGAATTGAGCTAGATAACTTTTAAGTTTCTTTCTAACTCTAAACTTCTCTGATTCTAAGTACACTGAACTAGGGCTAAATACCTTTTAATCAAATTATAGTAACTCTGACACATTATCAAAAGTGAGTCCTTAAGTAGGATATCTAACAACAAAGGTCAATACCAAGGACTCCTCGGGCTTTCATCTCTTGATCAGCAATGGAAAGCTTTGGAGTAGAAAGAAAGAGCACTTCAGGAGTCCTTGAAGAATTCAGTTTCCAGTAGTCAGCTGCTCTTTGCATACTCCTCCCATTGTATAACAACCTACATGACCCTCGACTCAACATTAATATTTTTCCAATGTTCATATCAACACTACATCTTGACGTAAAAATTTTGAACCAGGTCTCCCTAAGAGGGAGCCCTGTAATGACTGTCTTTACCTTGTCCTCTTTCCCCCAAAATATTCCTCATAATGAAATACAATTTGAATTAGTCATTCTTAATGTCAATACAGGGTAAAAACAAATTCAAACTCAGTTGTGAAAATGCATTCATGCAGTTACTCTGTTTTGCTCTCAGTTTCTCTTGAAGATTAAATAAACCAAGGACCAGGTGAAAAACATTACGAAATATTCTTTAAAAACCTTGTTACAGAGATTGTCTTATATCGTTTGGGGTCCTCTGCAAAAGGATTTATGCAGATTCAGCATGGATGGGGATATATCCTTTGAGAATTTAGAATCAGGAAAAAGCTTATTTCTCCTAAAGAATTTATGCATTTATTTTGTCACATAATTAGGATTTATATCTTATAATGTTTTCCTCATAGTCAGTGCAGCCTAAAAGCTTAGATCTTAATTTAAAGCTCAAACTTAGTACTCTTAGATTAGTAGTATTAAAACAGTTCTTAGTATACATTCAGAATATCTCAAAAGTCACACTAAGAATAAAGATTTCTGGGTCTACACCAAGAGATTCTGAGTAACCAGGTCTGGGATAAGGGCCTCAAATCTGCCTATCTAATGACAATCCAAAATAATTATGATGCAAATAGCCCACAGACCTCACACTGAGAAATATTAGCTCAGATAGTTTTAAATTGTCTCACCTGTTTTTGATACTTCAGCTGTATCTATTTTTATAGCAGTAGCTTTATTATATAATTATTTTATTATAGATTATCTTAATTATTTTCTAGACTAAGCAGAATAAATATAATTATTTGTGCATCTCTGCATAAATACAAACATATATAGATGGTAATTAACTTGTAACCAATAGGGAAAACATGGGTAAACATCTTTGTATCCTAAGCAAGTCTTACTACTGCTTAAACAAAATTATAAAGACAAAAAAAAAGAATGAATTTGATTGCGTCCAAATTAACGAAGCTTATATGATGAAGGATATCAGACACAAAGTTAATAGACAATTTGACAGAATGGGAGAATATACTTATAATTTCTGAAGCATCTAAGAATTACATGAGGATATGCTATACACACAAACATATCCTAGAATCCTACAATCTACCCAGAACCTATATAAATCAATAGGAAAAAAATAGCAACCCCAGTAGAAAAATGGACAAAGAATATGAATAAGCAATGTAAAGAAAAAATATAAAATGTAACAGCATTTAATGAGATGCTTAGTTTCACTGGTTATCAGAGAAATGCAAATTAATACAAAAATAAGATATCCCCTTACCTTTAATAAACTGGTAAACATTAGGAAGCCAGGCACTGCCATGAACTGCCAGGGATATGATGACTTAAGAATGCAGCTATTCGGAGAGCGACCTGGCTGTCAAAGAAGACTGACGGCCCTTCTCTTGCCATAAGGCTTGCCAGGTAGGAAATATACATCCATCATTATGTTCACCAAACCACCAGGAGGCCAAATTAAGTCTCTGCTTTCTGTTTAAATCACTTCTCTTTTGATTTGAAGGAAGGCAGAAACAGTGTGAGAGAGTGAGAATCTCAGGACACCAATAGCCCTCTGGGGAAGTCCTGCTTCAAAATCCAACCCTTGACCCATTTGTAGCCTCAATGCCAGGGAAGGGTTACTAGGAGTCACACAGCCATCGTCATGCAGTCTCCCACCAACTCCCTTGAAAATCCTGCATCATGGACTCATACCTCTAGGAATGTGGCATCTGTTGACTCAGTGATTCAATCAAATTTACCATTTTATTAACTATTGCAAGTGCTTATATAGGTCCAGTTGAACAAGCAGATATAACCAAGTAAAAAGATTTGTGTGGATTTCTAACTCAGAAGAAGAAGAGATTCATGTTACCAGAGTAGATTAATTTTTATATCACACCTGGCACCTGAATATCTTTAGGGTCCTTTCTAGTTCTAAAAGTACAAGATTCTAGGTAGACTAGGATCCAGTTACCTAAAACCTACTCAAATGTGACCACTGAACTTAAGAGAAAGATAAAGCATGTGTCAATTTTTTTAATCATTATAGTTACTCTTCTGACAGTACAGTTTAAAAATAATTATGCTTACAATTTTAACTGATTTTTAAATTAAACTTATGAATAAGGCATAATAATTTCACTTATGGATGTACCCTTCAAACTGAGGAAAAGTGTTATATTTCAAGTTTTTATGTAAAACAGAACATTTCTCCAAATAAATTAGGTTCTTTTAATTTCAGAAAATTGGGTCAATTTCTGTATCTTACCAGTATACTATTCGAGGCTCACAGAGCAGTGTCTCAAAGTGTGGGCAAAACCACAGGTCTCAGAATCACCTGAGTTATATTTAAAATATGCAAATTCCTAAGCCCTATCCCAGATCTATGCAAGTAGAATGTCTGGGGACAGAACTCCAGGATTTTGCGTTTTGAAAGCTCCCCAGTGTTCTTAAGGAATAAACTCACAAGCTAATGTACTTAAGCGCTCAAATCAAAATGGGAAAACCACTGTTTTGGAATCTGCATTTGTGAAAAATTTATTTTTTCATATGCACTAAATAGGATCTCTTCTCTAAACATATAACTTTGCTTCTACAGAAAATCAGCTTGGTTTAATTATTAGAGCTATGCATTAGAACTCAACACATGTTTTATCTCCTGTGCCAGCATTTCTCCCTCTGAATGCTATCAGTAAATTATTTAAATTCACTGTGATATATAGGATATACAGCAATTCCTTTCTCCTGCCTCAGAGGCATAGTGTGAGGTTAATTAAATAACAGCTGCAAAATACTTTTGGCTCCTTAGAGAAAGACATATAAGACATTATACTATATATGTAGCATTTTTTTCCCTCTCCTATGAAAATAGGGTTAATTGTTTTTGAGAACTCAGCCCATGGCAGAGAAAACAACCATGGCATGGCTTTCGTAAGTATTAAATTCACAAGGGCAAATTTTTGTCACAGTGGGTATCAGACCCAGTGAATGCTATGCTTCTGTTCTTTGCACAAAGACCACTGCCATCTTGTGGGAAACAGTCATCGTCCTTACCTTGGGCTTCTATCTCATTTGTGTGAAATGGTGACAAGATAATTTGGGTTTTCTGCTATCGAGGATTTGTGACATATATAGTCTTCGTCATCCTGAGGCCTGTTATCTGTGGCACTGGAGGGCTATGTGAGACCACCCTGAAGGTCAGGTGGTGTTAATGGAAGAAAGAGCTTTATAAACAAGACATCTCCCTGGGGTTTTGAAACTATACTTATCCTTCAAATGGGGCTTGCCACATAAACCTGCTTTTGTGTTCCATTACAGTCTGGAATTAGAGCTAAAAAAAGAGAAAAAAAAATCATCACTGGTGATCATTAAATCCAATGATGATTGCTCTGGGAAAAATATGTCAGTCTGTAAATGCTGTTTGTATTCATTTATCAAAAGAAGAACAGGGATTGCTTACAGAAAATAAGTCCACCAAACAGCCCTGAAGTCTATCAAGTTTGATAAATAATTGTCATATTTTGACAAACATGATGGATTTTTAAATCCACCCTATAAAAATAGGTTTTCATGGAAGGAAGATTCCTTTCTAGCTTTCCTCATGTTTGTTGAAAGGCTTGGAAGTATATCTAGAGAAAACATAGCAAATGTCTTTCATTTATTCCAGAGAAAACTTTGCCTTAAGAAATAATACTACATGGAAAAAAACCATAGCCTTTCTGGTCAGAAATATTGCCTTTTACTTCTATAAAGCAGGAATTCCTTGAGAAATACATGGTTTTTTATTTGCATTTTTAAATTTAGGTGGCTGTGTCAGCCTTAGGCAAAAAATTAGATGAAATTTGTCTTTTCCTACTTCTAAACTTTTACTCCACTCCCACTTCAAATACCTTCTCTCAGCTAGGTGTTTTCTCCCTTCTCTCCTGAGGCCCTAGCTTCTCCAGTAATCAGACAACTGAAATTTAAATCAATATACACTACAATGTTAGAGACAAAGTAAGTTGCTCCACTGAGGAACAGGTACATCTTTGGAGAATTACAAGTCACTGCTTAATCCAAAAGGTAGAATATCAAAAGACTGATTCAAGGAAACTGGGCAGGGGAGACAGTTGGTGAATTTTTTTTTTTTTTTTTTTGAACCCAAGGTTTCATTATATGGGCAGCCATCTATTCAGCTTATTGATTTTTAAAAGTTCAAAAAACACTTGGACAAGAGTAATATATTAAGTCCTTCAAATAAAATGGTGTCTTCTTACTCCAGTCTCGAATCTTAGTACAGTTGTTTCATCCAAAAGAAATAAAAGTCAGATGACCCAAAGTACCAAAAAATAATATATGAGTTTACTGAACTGTCTTGAAGAGGCGGCAAAAGAGGGAACAGGAATACGACACGTAATACAAAGAAATTTTTTCTATAATCTTTTTTGGATAGATTTTTCTCTTAACTCCCATGGATTGAAGCAATCAATCCCCTGAATTTTCTATCTTTGTGTTTCCAAAAGCACCCCCAGCCTTCTGTTCCATTATTGACCTCCAAGAGCAGTATTTTCTGATGTGAGCAGAATTCTTTATGCTTCATTTCTACCCAGCATCCTAGTCGGTACATCAAAGGCCCAGGAACTTGGCAATGACAACAAAGAATTCAAGCTTAAAGGGTAGAGACAGATTCAAAGACTATGAGCATGTATCCTGCAATAATTTTGCTCCTTTAGCTAAGAGTAATATCACATTTACCAAAAAGAAGAAGAGTCTCTGTTTGAGTACCATTTTGTCCCAATCACGGCTGGTCTGCATTCAGCTGTCCGAAGGGTCCCAAGTGTACAAATAACTAGTGCATGGAAGACACTGTGCTCAGGTCACTGTGTTCATAGTGACCTAATGCACATGCTCATCCTGGAGCACCATTTCCCATGCTGTTGGCCTGGACAACTCCCACTCACGCTTGAAGACCCTTCTGTTAACTCACACACTGAAGTGGGTTCTCTGGCAGAGATTGCTGGTTACCCTCTCCCTAACCCATGATTTGCTTGTTCCTAATAGCAATAACACTCTCAATTTTTAGCTGAAGGCATGGCCACCCCCAAGAAAGAATATATTTCCATTTTTCACTTACCTTTCAGTTAAATATGACCATAAAACTAATTTCTGGCCAGTGATAGGTGAGCTGAAAGGATGTGTTCATCATCTGAGCTGTGCCCTTAAGAAAATTCTCAGTGGCTGCAACTCCCCCACTTTCCCTTTCCTGATGGCCGGCGTGGACCATCGTGGACCATGCAGATGAAGCAACACACTGGAAATGGCAAAACAACCAGATAGAAGGAACCTAGAGCTTTGGTATTATGGAACCACCATACCAGCCCTGCAATTTTGTACCCAGAATGTCAGGTATGAGAAAAACTATTTCATTCATTTTGGGTCTCAGTATACAAACTCAGGAGCCCTCTGTCATTTCCAATAGCACCCTGTGAAAGCATCTCTTGAGACACTGACTTCTCTGCTTTAAATAACTGGTTTTTTTTTACCTATAGACTGTAATCCCTGGGCAGGCAGGATCTCTTGTTAATACCTGTATTCCAGTGTGAAGTACACTGTATGTTTACAATAACTATTTGCTGGCTGGGTAAATGGATGGATGGATAGATGGATGCATGCATGCATGCATGCATGAATAAATGAATGAAATAGACAACTGACCATGTGATCAGCTTGAATTCACTCAGAGTCAGATATTTTTACCTGATTACTTAATGGACTTTTCCAACTTGGGATTTGGGGCATAAATTTAAATTGTAATAGAAAAGAAAATACACTTTGAGAGAAAAAATGCTTTAGAGGGTAAAATATGCAGTAATTTTCTAAAATGATTGATATGAGCATGCACATAATTAATGACAACACGTATCTCTCAGGTGGGATGCTCTTCTAATCAACAGTCTCTCTTTACACGAAGTCCAAGTACCAGTACTGGTTCTGTTTTTATCTTTCTTACTTTTATCATGGTGGTCTTCTACTGAGAGAGGTAAAAGCTCTAAATACAACAAGCTGTAAATTCTATCTGTACTTACGTAAATCCAGTTTCTAATGGACAAGGCCTCCAGACTCAACTGTTGCTAATACTGCCCTGTTATCATTCACCTGTCTCCATGTTCATGCAGTATTCTGCACTGCTGTATGAGAGAAACTTCCTGACCAGTCACAAAACCAAACTCTTCATTTATCCATGACAATTTGCACTTGGTACAGAGTATTCATCTGGGCAGAGAGGACTGTTCACCCATTCTTTACTCACTCTAAGTCTCTTCTGTTGCTCTCTGCAGACACTTCTACAGACTGCAGTTTAACTACTCCAGGAAGTCGCCTTCCAATCTCAAGATGGCACTTGTCTCCACTGCATGACTGGCCATATTCTTCTGAACTTTGGGACCACCAGGAGCTATACCTCCCACTCTAGCTTCACAGTTTGCTGGTCTGTTCATGCTTTTGAATCTGTTTTTCTCTTTGGGGTTTTTCTTGACCTTCAGTTTCCACAGGTCTCTCTGTTCTTTCTCCTTTGGGCAAGTTGGATATTATTTAGCCTGCCCAAAGAATCCAGACATAAGGCATAGCAGTCAAGGGAAGTACTTCCGGGAGTATTTCTTCTACTCCCTTTCCCTTCCCAGTTTCCACCTTTCCCAAGATACACACTCAAATATTCACACACACACACACGCAAACATGCACACACACCTTCTCTTCATGACCTTTCCCTGTCCTCCTTTCACAACTGCTCCTTCCACAACTACTATGGGACAAGGGTCGAATGTTCCTGCTTATTTTGCAAAAGCTGCAGCTGGCATTCAAACTGCTGCTGTACTTGCAGAAAAATCATTTTCAATATTTGTTCTTCTTTAACTCTTTCACAATCCACTTCATGTGGTTTTTACTCTAATGATTAAACAAGACCTATAAAACATGATCCTGTCCTTCAGAGGTTTTACTCTAAGAACCACAACAAAAGCAAAAAGTCCTATGTCCACGTAGTTTTTTTAAATGGCATGCTTATGTTTATCTATCTACAACATAACAGTGTGCTATGCATTTTAACTTATTTCACTCAGCTGTCTTGGGAGTTTGAAGCCAAAGCCCTGGCAATATTGAGTAATAGGGGATCTGAATAAGTTATTTTGTTTTCTGTCTTAAAAAGATAATCCATTTCAGATATGGCTCCTTTTATATACAAATTCACAACTCTCTGTGGCTAGGCAGTGCTTATTTTACCATCTGATGAATTGCTTTGCATTTTTGCATTAGTGCCAGTAGAGTTTACTTTAATTATGTGCCTATAATGTACAGGATCAGCTATGAAAATACCTTATCCCCTCATAGAGAAACACTAGGAAAACCATACACCAAAATGTACTCATTTTTTCCTCAGCTACCCCAGATATTACCAGTGCCAAATTCTGATAACTCAGCTTTTTCTTATTGCCTTTTATACTGTAATTTGTCAAGCTTAAAGCTTTCTTGTTCCATTGTCTATTAGCTCAGTTCAAATACTACCATTTACTAGACTTTACTCAATATAATCCTCTCAATTTTCCCTACTGAATTTTAGGTCTCATTCCTCAAATATCCTCCAAACCTCATTTCATGCAATAGTGCCAATACATTTCAAATTGACAGGTTTCAATCCAGGATAATAAATGGCAGGAGGTTGAAACATGACTTGAGAAACTGTATTTGCCAAGACCATTTATCAGAGTCCTTGAAAAGTAAACCATGGGTTTGATCATTTTAAATTTTCTTTACAATGAACCCAAGGTAAATTTCTAGAAACATGTGCTGTGATAAAGCATCATCTCAGGATGGGAATCATTAAATTACTTCTCTTTAATGAAAGGATATGCTAAGTGTCTCCAGCATTTTTTTAAGGCAAATACAAATGATCCAAGTTTCCTGATATTAAAATGTTTAGGCACATGACAAAGTTACAGGTATAAATAACTGCTTTCCATATTTTGATTATATGAGTTAAAGCGCTGTTACTGTCACCCTTTTAAAAAGCTCTTTAAAGCTGGTGAAAAAATAAAATAGGCCCATATCATGGGTGCTTTTAGTTACAAGCCAGAGGGGGCAACCTTGAGTACAGAGAAACAGCTCAGGGCTTAGAGAGGCTAAAAGTGGTGAAATGCAAGCTGTGAAAGAGTATTTGAAAACTGATGAAATAGTCGACTTGAACTACTAACCTGTTTTGAACATGTGTATTTTAATGCTAAAATTAAATTATGAAATTTAATTATTTCAGATGTATTTTCGTTCCAAAATTGAAACCAACAAAGTGGGAATGACGGGAAGGGTAGTGTTTGCCTTCCTAAACTGGGTACTTTTTAAGCAGCAGGCCTCTCTCACAGATGTGAAAAGGAAGTGGAGACCAGAAGCTCTAGAGAGACACCCAACCGGATGACTACACGATGGGATGATCAGATTTAGGGCCAGGCTGAGAACAGGCACATGAATAATTGATAAGAATATCAATTGAGTAAAGCAGCAGGTCAGAAAGACACAAGCCACTAAATTAGAAAGACAAGTCCTGAATCCCTAAATCTGCCTCATTTGCCTTTCACCACAGTTATCTGTCATTTTTGTTTAGAATTTTTAGAAAGCTTTAAATTGGTAGGGTAAATTAGAGATATTTTCTTCATCTCTCACACTCCCACAGCCCCAGATATGCTGATAGATGCTAAACACTTGTCCTATTAAGAATAAAGCTCAGTAAAATCACAAGGGAATTTCAAAGTTTCCTTATAGATGGTACATTCTGAGAACAGAAAGGGAAATTCCATTTGGTTACTTAATACATTCATTTATTCATTAATAAGTATTTAATGTATAATTGATTTTGTTCCATCAGCAAAAACTGTCTACGTAGTACAAACTACATAAGTCCTTTAACACACACAAAAAAATTATATTTATTTCTCATTGTTTTAGCTGGAAGCAGGAAGATATGTTTTATGTTTGTTTTGATGTCATTATTGGCTACAGTAAAAATGAGATTGTAACATCTAATAACCCTTCTAGAGTCAGGTGTGTGTGTGTGTGGTTTTTAATTGTTTTAGGGAAGGAAGTTATATTTTGGATCCTTCCTTTTTATCAGATGTCCTCAGAGAACTCCGAAAACATATCTGGGACTTTTGTTGATTCTTCCCTTTAGGTAAATTTACATAAGTATTTTCACTTACAGTAAGTGTAATATCTAGCCTCCTATAAAATTCTTTTACTTTGACATAAATATGTCTTTTAAAAATTCATTTGGCATAGAAAACAAACTTATGGTTACTAAAGAGGAAAACGGGGGGAGGGATAAATTAGGAGTTTGGGATTAACAGATACATACTACTATATGTAAAATAGATATACAACAAGGACCTACAGTATAGCACAGGGAACTATATTCAGTATCTTATAACAACATATAAAGGAAAATAATCTGGAAAAGAACATATATATATATGTATATATATGTGTGTATATATATATATATACACATATATATACATATATATATACCTGAATCACTTTGCTGTATACCTAAAACATTGTAAATCAACTATATTACGATAAAAAAATACATTTTAAAAATTCATTTGGCAGCTGACCCCATTTACCAATATGTACATTATCAGCATCGTTCCAAGGGCAGAGGTATCCTATTGAAGTTTTGTCAAGAAGAACACACATTCAATAAACATTTATTGAGCACCTTCCCTGTACCCAGCAACTGCTACCCAGCAACTGTTAGGCAACAGGGATATAAATATGACAAGAATTAGCCTATACCTGTGAAGAACATGCTTTTATCATAGTCTGTATATATTGCATATTCATATGCATTTTCAATTATTCATTTAAGAGGTACTTAATAATATAGTATAAGGTACCAGGAACTGTACTAGTCCAGAGTTAGAAATATAAATACAAAATATATTCAGCCTTCTTGGCGCTCACAGACTAATAGGAGGAAGGGAAAATGCATAATGGGAAATCTCTATGATAACTGCATTAGGGTAAATATGGCAAAGACACTATGATAGCACAGAGTAAAGATGACTAGCTTTACCCGGGGCCATCAAGGAAATCCATACAACCATTGTGCATGCTAGAGTCTATACTGCTAGACAAATAAGGAAGGGAGTCCTTGACTTTCTCATTCACTTGGGCAGCAAGTTTCCAGCATGTCTCAATTCATCCTAAAAGAATACCACCTTCAGACCACCCACCAAATAGCTCTGTCTCTGGGCACAGTTACCACTTGGCATCTGCTGAGATGTGCGGCAAGGGTATTAATTACTACTCACCATGTGATTAATGTGGCTGATAGTTCTTGATGAGGTCAGTGTGTTTTGTGGATCTTAGATTAATGATTCCAATTTGACAGACAGCAAGCCACTAAATGGTTACCAGGTGGCAAAAATATTGTGTTACCTTAGGCAGAACTGAAGACAGTAACAGAACTAAGAAATCAATTCAGAGCAGGATTAATGGCGTGAAAACAAGTTTCCCATAGTTTTCCAAATAATCCTTATGCAGACATTCTAATAGTTCCCATTTTTAGTTTTAGGAAACTGATTTCTCCGTGAGCTCTACCAAAAAATCAAGGAAATTATTTGAAGATAAAACACAGATGTGACTTTGCTGGAGTATGATGAGGGACATGTATCAGACTGCACAGCAAATGTTTAGCCTTCCTATGGAACGGGGCCACATAAATATTAAATAACCTTACTATTTACACATTTAACCATTTAGATAGATCGAGTACATTTACGAGAAGACCTTTAGCAGAAGACACTTCCTGATCTTCAGGAAAATTCTATTAGTATCTTGTCTTAAATGAAGTACCTATTTAAAATAAAAAGATACAAAGAAACAGAAGTCAAGAGAAAAAATAGTCTGAAGAAAATTTAATGGAACAGAGTTATATTTCTGTTTCCTGTCTAGTAAGAACAGCAAAACTGCCAACACACAACCCTCTTACATCTTCCCCAGGTCATGAGCTCATTGAGGAAGAAGCCATTCATTCCTCATTTTTATATTCCCATCACTGAGCATAGGGCCCAATATAGGGGTTGAATAATTCTGCTGAGTTGTTTACCAACCAAATCTGGACTGTGGAGACTTGGCCTTGACACATATGCCATTGTGCACACAGGACCTTGGCTTCCCATAGCCAGAGTCAGTCTGCAAAGAGGCAGACAGTGCCCATCACTGAGCACACACAGGCACAATGTGTGAGCCTTCAATAAAAAATGAACTCACAGTCCCTCTCCTAAGGAGATTAATATACTTCTTGAAGCAGGATAGCTGTCAGTGGGTAGAAATATTCTGTGTCCCAAACACCAGAACATTTCATCCCACAATGCTTTGTACATGTTTCATTAAAAAATGCTGACCTAACTTATGACCCCTCCACTAATGCAACCTTTATTTGTCATAAATAAAACTGCTAATATGACAACACAATCTCAAGTTCTCAGCTAGAGTGATGCTTTTCAAAGGCTAGTTGATCATGTAATTCCTCAGCTAAAACTGTACAGTGCCTCCCCAATTTCTCTCAGGGTAAAAGCCAATTCCATGTAAAATCTGGCATCCTTTACTTCCCTGACCCCCCACACCCCTCTTTGAGCACCTGCCTTGGCTTTTGCACTACACCCACTCTTCCCTTTTCCTGAAACTCTCTTTTCACTCTCTCCCTGGGTTCAAGTCTTTTTGCTCAAAGTCTCTGGTCTCAGTGAGGTCTACCCCACCCACCCTGTTTACAATCAGAACCTTTCTCACCCAGCACTTCCTGTCCCCCTTATTCTGTTTTACCTTCTGCACAGCACTTATAACTCGCACGCACACACACACACACACACACACACACACACACACACACACACGTATTTATTCAATTTAGGGTTGGCCTCATTCTACCAGAAGGTAAGTTCCATAAAGACAGGGATTTTGTCTCTTTTGTTCTCTGCTGTAACCTCAGTCCCAAAAGGAGTGCCAGACACATAGGATGCACTCAGTATTACTGAACGAATGGATCGATCAAACAATTAGAACCACCATGGCCTTTGCACATAGGAGCTGTAAATAAGGAGCTGTACATAAGGAGCTCGTAGAGATCGGAAACAAAATTAGATTTTAATTTCTTATTGGAATGGAAGAGTAAGGGACCACTGAAGAAATCAAGCTACAAATGCTCCTTCTCCAACATTTATAATAAAAGATTTTCACAGGTATCTAATAAAAACTTATTAGAAAAAAATCAAGAAGAAATGATCCTTATTTTGAAAGCAATTTTGAGGTATTTGGAACAATGATGAATGCCTATGCACACTACAAGGAAATTTACCAGCAAAGGAAGACTTTAATCCAGACTTCACCTGCCAAAGCTTCAGGCAGTCTGCCCTTACAGCAAAATGCCACTTCAATGGCATATGTATGTACATATGTGTGAATGCTGAAGGAGTATCATGTTTCAGTCACCATTCTAGCCCTATATTAAGTAACTAGCCCAAAGTCACTTATAAGATAGCTTTTAATACTCAATACATACCTGTAAGAGCCTACATATATGTGTGAAAGATTTCTTCATGTATTTCATAATCAAGTTTTATAAAATGTTTTATGGTTTAAAAAAATGGATCTCTAGGAATAGAACATCAAATTAGAATCTAATGGTTACAGAAAATTAAGGTTCAACTAAGAGAAAGTAACTTGAGAACTTGTTCAAAAACAAATTAGGTGAGAGCCAGTAATGGTCAATATCCTCAGCAGTAAGCCTAAATTGCTTCTAAACTACGATGAATTTCTACTATACAGTGCTCTCTATTTCCTCATACTTGGAATTTTGGGGACTTTTCGTGTGTAAAGAAATGGCACAAGAATCTTGACTGCACAATAAACCATAAAAGCAAAAACTTTAAAAACCCCCTTGGAAACATAAAACTGTTAATTCACTGTTAATTCCAAATTTAATTTAGCTCTTTGTAATTTAAATCTATGATGTCATTAGTTGTATAATGCAATGTTATCCTATGTCACTAAGAAAAAATAAAATGCTGCCAATTATAATTGTAAGATGTACTTGATTATTAAGATATACCCTAATTTCAGAGATTTTAAAGTGGGGGAAATGTCAGTCTGAATCAATGAATCATTCACTAGTAGTTAGGGGAGTTATAACCAAGTTGGCCAAGCCTTCTCTCTTTCTACCAAGGAAGCAGTTGAGTAAATTTACTACTTGAGTAATCCGCTATTTAGTAAGAATGTTCTTGTGACACTATAGATTATCAAACACTGTACCAGTGTCAAGAAAAATTGTTGAATATCCTGGAATGGAATAATTCTGACTTGCATGAGCCATACAATTAATCATTACCCAGAAGATCTCGAAGAAATTAGCCTGGATATAAAAGAAATTACACTTTAGCTATAGTCTTTCTAGAGGAAATACTATGCTTCCAAAAGAGTAATATTATCTTAGAATAATATTTGTTCTTCTTAAATTCATGAAGTAATTGATTTTCTCAAATCGTTTTTATTGGAATTCTGGATTTTCACGAAATGACTTCGGCTAATGAAAATATTCACCAATATGATCTTTCATATCCAATTCTTCTTCATGCTGTGCTCTAATGGGAAACTAGAAAATATCATTCTAAAAACTGTTTTGACAAATAGCAGGTAAATCACAAAACATAAGCCAGATAATGCTTAAAATGGGAGAGGATTTGGCAGCCAAATAGCCAAGAAAGAAAAATGAAAACTACTGGTATGAAGATTGAAAGCTTTTATAGAATTTCAAGGATGCATGACTTGATCTTTCAAAATGGGAATTATAAACAATAAGAAATGTCATGCAGCAATTTCATTTTATGCAGAACCATGTAAGTAAATGTACCATTTGATTTAATAATGAAGATATGAAAAAGATAAACTGTTAACAAAATATAGTCTGCAGTAGCTTCTTTCAGTAATGATGTATACATTTGAAAAGGAGAAAGTCAATAGATGTAAGATTAAAAAACATTATTCATCTCTTTCTCACAGCAGGGTGACTAAGCCTGCTGTCACCAAACATGTTACCTCACTGTTCCCTGATGGAGTTCCTTTAATAGGATGAGATGAATGCAAGTGTTTAACTATTTTAACATATCAACAACAGAAAATAAAAGCAGCTATTGAAACAAATGATCTGGCTCTCCGCTAATTGAATATGTTTATGTCTTTAGACAGAAAGGCACTGATGCCTAAAATTTGTATAGTACCATAGTTAATAGAAGTTTACCAATTAAACAACAAAATAGGTTCGAAACCAAATAGTCTTTCAATCCCTCATAGACAAAAGTGCTTAACATCCATCTGTCAGAAAGTCCGTGCATGTTAATTTTAAATGTAAACTGAATCTATATCATGATTTCAGATGTTCACCATTTCCTAACTAATGTTGATCCAAATGCAAAGACTGCCTAAATTATTAATAAGTCACACTGCCTATGGGAGAGGTCTCTAGATCCAGAAAACCTCTGTCTGGAATGCAAGACACCTTACCTATGAAGGCCACATAATTTTTTATTCTCTAAGGCACCCATAAACCAATGAACTATCACTTGGAAAAAAAGCATCAGTCCTACAATGAACCACTTCAAAATTTCCATAGTTTTGGCCCTGACCTATCCTCAAGTCAAAACAGAAAATAACCCCCCCTCAATTCCCCTTCCTTTAATTTGTTCTGCTTTCTTCCCAGCCTGTTCTTCTCTTTCATCGGGTTCCCGTTCCCTGAGCCTCCCAATTTTCTCATATAATCTCCACTCCCAGAGAACAGCTTGATAAATCTTTGCCAAGGAAGGATCTAGTAAGAAGTACATTTCTAAAGGTGATGCCTAGAGAATCATAATGTATCACTAACAGTGAATTTCTGGAGATGCTTTTTAGGTCCCCCTGTGGTGCAAACAACTAAGCTTAGCCTCATTTACACTTTTATACCAAGTTAAACTATATTTCCTATTTCACAGGCCACAACTGTTTCCTTCCAAGTTTCCTTCTACCTATTATTAAGAGTTTTGAATGGAAACACACAGGATTTTCCAGCATAAATAAAATAGAAATATTCACACAGGTTCATGAAACTCACCTTGTTCAGTACAAGAGGAGTTTGGTATTAGAGAACAATTTCCAACTCCAGAGAGTGGTTCTACAGAGTTTTGTAAGCAATTATTATAGGATGTTTTCATTCCATCTACTCAATACTAGCTAATGAGATAAAAATAGCAGCGTTTCATCAAGGCTGATGTAAATTTTTCTACAATCATATCCTTTAAAATAGGGACTGTAGTCTGAAGGCACCTAAGAACATGTGGCCAGAGGCAAAAAGGAAATTAGAGTATTTTAAACTCAGAACACTGATTATAGAATTTTGGTAAAATTTTCCTTTTAGGTAGCAGTAATATGCCCCAATTTGTAGCCACAAGTTTGGATCTTCAGCTGGGGAAGGAAGGAAGGAAGAAAGGGAGGGAAGGAGGGAGGGAGAGAGGGAGGAAGGGTGGAAGAAAGGGAGGAAGAGGAAAGGGAGGAGAAATTTGGAGGAGGGGGGAGTGATACCTTTCTGTTGTACAACAAAATCCTTCCATTTGAATAACAAAACTGACCAAGGCAAAAAAACTCCATTGTTGGCATTTACACTAGGATATGAGGCAACAACCAAGGTGTCTCCATTGAAACAACTTTGCCATAAATTTAATGTGTGTCTTTAATATAGTGAATCCCAGGCCTAGATACACATTGAATCACCTGGGAAGGTTTCAACTATACCGAAGGCAGGAAGCTACCTCAACATTGTGATGGAGATTGGCCTGAGGTGCAGCCTGGGCATCAGGATATCTGAAAGCTCCCCCAGGTGATTCGGATGTGCAGGTACCCAGCATTAATCAAAGGACAGAAGACAGAGCTATTCCAGACACCTGTCTGAGCTGACTGTGCGTGCCTGAGACCCAGCTTCACTAGATGGCTCACCTCCTGTGGAACCTTCACGGCCTCCCCTGCAATTACCCAGTGAAATGGGGACAATAGTGGATCGCAGTCTGCTGTGCGATTAGTAGCTCTGTGATACACTAATCAATTCCTCTCTCTTTCCCCCCGTGGGCTCTGACTCAAGCTGCAGTAGAGAAAGCAACAAACAGCCTAGCCAATAAAGGACCGCTGCCACCGGATAGCCTTTCTTTGACTAAAGAGCCAGAACCTGCCTTTCAGAAACGCAGAGACAGCGTAGGAACGAGGCTGCCATCTGGCGGCCTTCCTGGGCATCTCACGGCCTCTCTCTCGGAAAAGGAATGTGAATCCTACTTTCCAACACCATTGACGTACTAGAAACAGGCTTAAATATTACTGCAATGGAAGGGCTCCATGGTGACAGGCAGAATCTGAAGGGAGGGCAGAGCCAGCCCTCTCTATAGGCCAAATGGGACACACGCTCGCCCTCAAAATCTTCTTTCACCCACCTGTCTGCCTTCAAAGTTCTTCTTTAAGGACTTTCAGGAGAGAGGTTTTGCCCAACTGGAGTTACAGTTTTCTTACCAGGAAGGATCTAACACAGCGGTTCTCAAGCTTAGAATCACCTGGAGGGCTTGTGAAAGTCCAGATTGTTGAGCCCCACTGCCTGAGTTTCCAATTCAGCAGATCTGGCCGGAGAATTTGCCTTTCTAACAAATTCCCAAGTGATACTGCTGGTCCAGTGACCATACTTGGAGAAGCACTGGACAAACTGGCAAAGATCAGTTAGTTCTTAACAGTCAGTAATCTAATAGATCCATCAGTCAGCTGAGAAGACAAGACTGGGTTAAGCATCTGTAGCCCAGAGCAGTGACCAGGGTCAAAAGATGGTGTCACCATGGGACTATTCCTAAATATGAGTGGAATAGCATAAGGGAACCAAAAATACCAGCAAAGAAGTGATCTAGATGAGAACTGGACAAAAAATGCCTCTTCTTTTGCCCACCGTCCTCAGGGGGGTCTCTGGAAACATTGCGTGGTGTATTACCTAAATACCAAATCATCCCAATCCATTTAGTTTAGGGGGGGAGCAGACCTAATTCGAAAGCCAAAATGACAGGCCACAATAGATTTCAAACTGAGGATTTTATAGAGACATAAGGTGACAAGAGACATATTAGTATGCATTCCAATACCACCATCTAGTGGAATTTTGTTTTACATCACACAACCTAAAGGGAGGTGGTATACTTTTAACAGAAGAGAGCCACATCATTTGCTAATTGTGATACAACCCAAAAGGGCAAGTAAACAGAAACAGTAAATTACGGCTACACGAAAGACATTTTTGCAATCATACATAATATGTTGTATGAAAACAGAACAAAGCTATTAGCTGAGGAACTGCATACACAGAGAAGTGTGTACAAATAGCTTTACCAGAGAAGTCTGGTAAGAACAGGTAGTGAAAATGGGAAATTATATCAAAATGTTATCTTCATGTGCTGTGTTTATATGCTAAAGCCTCAAACCTCCTCATTATCACTGATAAATAGTTATATGAAAAGGAAAAAGCGCATGTTCTGTATAAATGTAAAATGATCCATATAACCACATGGCCTTTTGAACAAAACAGTTGAATAAATTGAATTCTCTATTCTCTACCACGGACCCCAGGGAGAGAGAGAGTAAGGAAGAAAAGAGAGGCACAAAATCCCTGCTGCTAGCCCTGAGAAGGGGTCAGAAAGGAGACGATTCAAGATGTAAAAATCTGCTTCACTGGCCGTAAAATGTGTAAAACTCCATTCTAGGTGAGCTGATAGTTTAAGGATAACCATTCACAAGAAGCAATTTTATTTTTCTAATCACTGTTACAAACGTAATTGATGGACTGCCTCTTTTCTGTCTCGCAATACCTCAGGCAGATACTACTGATGTTTGATCATTTTCATGATTCATAAAAATCATAAAATTTTACCAAGCCCAGGGTAGTGAAACTGGTGACCCACAGGGGTCTAGCTTGACCCCCCTCCTCCAACTCCAATGTCATGAAGCCAACCTGCGAACTTGTTAAAAATGCAAATTCTCAGCCCCAAGTCTAGAAGAAGTGTCCCTCTCAATACATGTCATTTGAGATTAAATGCAGGGTCTCCCATTCTGTTGTTCGATGGTGCTATCAATGCAGTTGCCTTGATACTACACACTGCTTGGTCTCAAACTGTTCCTCAGATAGTTTTATAAATATTGCTGAGAAAATTTTTACCTAGCCCATATTTCCTACCCCAAGTGAGATTTCAATATGCCCAGGATTTTAAAATTACATTTAAAAAAGTATTTCTAATTCTACAGAGAAACCCTGAATATATTACATATGAGTACCTTCAACTAAGGTTTTATTAAATTGTTTCTATTTCTCATATCAAGAATCCCTTGTCTAATAAATCTTCATTGAATTTTATATGTGCTCAGCACTCTGCTTTGAAGGAAGGATAAGTATCTTAGGTTAGGTTCCCAAGAGGCAGACTCTGAGGTGAGGATTCATGAGCAAGTGATTTATTAAGAAGGTGCTCCCAGCAGAAATCAGCAAGAGAGTAGGGAAAGCAGAACAAGGAGGAAACACATGTAAGGGTGTGTTTCAGACTAAATCCCAGGGAGGGTCTTGACCTCATCTTGCAGGGAACTCTGACATCTATCCAAACTAGAAGCAAGGGAACTGAGGTTTCATATTCCCAGGCACATTGCTCATGAGATAAGGAGCCTGAGATTGGCCTGGAAAATAAGGTTCACAGGTGCTGGCCACTGGAATCAAAACCACGCCAAAGCTACAGGAAGCGTGAAGAGATGGGTGAAAGGGATACAGGGGATCTGGTTGGAGCACCAACAGTCTCTGCTTCAATCAGCATAAATCTTGTTTTCTTGCATTCTAGATGAGTAACAAAAAAATAATTGAAGACCAGTAGTAGACCAAATATAGCCAAATGCAAAGTTATGGTAAGCGGACACATATTATAATAAACCAAAAGCGGTGGTTCCCAAAACTTTGTTGCACATTGAAACCACCTGAGGATCTAAACTATACTGATGCCTGGCTCCCAATCCCAGGCATTGTAATTTATTTGGTTTGGGGTGTAACCTGGGCATTGGAATGTTTTAAAGTCACTCCCACCTCCAGGTGATTCTAATCTTCAGGAAAGTCTGGGAACCACTGGTCCAAGGCAAGAAAGACTAATGTGAATTGTTTTCACTAGGAAAGAGACATCAGGAAAGGGGTGAGGCTGAACTGGGTCTTGACAGATGGTTAAAATTGGGGTAACAAAAAATAAAAGGGGTAGACATTACTGTCAAGAAATGCAGCATAAATTCAAAGGCAAAAATTAGCATGACTAATAAAGGAAAATAAGGAAACCAACTTGGGAAGGTCTTGCTTAGACAAGTGAAAAATAAGGTTTTATAGAGAAAGTGAATCCCTATTACAGTTAGACCAGAAGTCAAGCAAAACTTTTGTGAACTTGACCCAGTGGGCAACCATTATAGATTTTTGAACAGAGGAGTGAAATGATAAAAGTGGTGTTTAAAGAAAAGTATTCCAGCAACAATACAGAAGATAGATCCAAATTCCAAGAGGCTGGAGTCACAGAGGTCTGCCAAGAGGCCATTTCAGTAATCCTGGTATTTGATAAGGTCTCCACTAGGGCAGTAGCTGTCAAACTTGAAAGGAAGGCACGAATAAGTAAAGGTATTTTAAAGAAAAGAAAGGTCTGGGATCTTGGATATAGAAGTCAAAAAGAGAAAGGTATTAAAGATAAGTCCAAACTTAATAGGCGATGGGAGGTATTAACTGATGTGTTTTTTCCACATGTATGTTAACCCCTGACCCGTCTTCAACTGGGCTAGGGGACACGAAGCAGGCTTTGCTCTACTGGGGATGTCAAAGAGGAATAAGAGAAAAAGGATACCAAGTTATTTGCTTTAACTTAAAATTTAATAATAATAATCCTACATTGTGCATATAACACAGAATATTTTTTTAACTTTTTATTTTATATTAGGGTATAGACAAGTAACAATGTTGTGATAGTTTCAGGTGCACAGCAAAGCCACGCAGCCATACATATACATGTATCCATTCTTCCTCAAACTCTCCTCCCATCCAGGCTGCCACATAACATTGAGCAGAGTTCCCTGTGGTATATGGTAGGTCCTTGCTTGTTATCCATTTTAAATATAGCAGTGTGTACATGACAATCCCAAACTCCCTGACTATCCCTTCCTCCCATCCTTCCCCCCTGGTAACCATAAATTCGTTCTCTAAGTCTATGAGTCTGTTTCTGTTTTGTAAATGAGTTTATTTGTATCATTTTTTTTAGATTTCACTTATAAGGGATATTATACGATATTTCTCTTTCTCTGTCTTACTTCACTCAGTATGACAATCTCTAGGTCCATCCATGTGCTTCAAATGGCATTATTTCATTCTTTTTAATGGCTGAGTAATATCCCATTGTATATATGTACCACGTCTTATTTATCCATTCCTCTGTCAATGGACATTTAGCTCCAAAATTTACGAACAACTCATCTGGCTTAATATCATCAAAACAAACAACCCAATCAAAAAATGGGCAGAACACCTAAATAGACATTTCTCCCAAGAAGACATACAGATGGCCAAGAGGCACATGAAAAGATATTCAACATCGCTAGTTATTAGAGAAATGCAAATCAAAACTACCATGAGGTATCACCTCACACCAGTCAAAATGGCCATCATCAAAAAATCCACAAACAATAAAATGCCAGAGAGAGTGTGGAGAGAAGGGAACCCTCCTACACTGTTTGTGGGTATGTAAATTGGTACAGCCACTATGGAGAACAGTACAGAGGTTCCTTAAAAAACTAAAAACAGAGCTACCATATGACCCTGCAATCCCACTCCTGGGCATATATTGGGAGAAAAACATGTTCCAAAAGGATACATGCACCCCAATGTTCACTGCAGCACTGTTTATAGCCAAGACATGGAAGCAACCTAAATGTCCATCGACATAGCACAGATATTTTAAAGGAAAATTGTTAAGAAAGCTTTTTTTCTGCCCTCCTTCCAGGCAAACTTTCCCTGGAAAGGAAAAAGATAATTAGATGGGAAGAAGAGAGCTTAGGTACTTAGAGTAAGGACTTTGAACACTGTCCTCTCCCATTCCTCTGCCTGCTCCACAGTCCTAAGCCTTGTGGATCATAAAGAGTCAGAAAAGCCACAGTCTTCCTTTATCCTTATAGGGATCCAAGGATAGAGTGGAAGACTACCCTCCTTTATTGCCTACCACAATGACATTGGGCTTGTGATGTCTCAGTCATGCAGGTCTTGATGATTGGTCCTATATCTCTGGAGAGCAGCCCTGAAGAGGGGTCCTCAAGCAACTGAAGTTATTTGAGAGCTGTTGGCCTGAAGAGGTGTCAGAAATGTGATGAAGAATTATGGCAACAGAAAGTGATACCCTCAGTTCATACACTTTGGTGGTAAAAAGACATCTCAGAAAAAGTAAGAATTGATGCTGAAAACCAAGGATGATGGCAGGAGGATTATACATCTCAGCCACTGGCAATATGGGGCAGATCAAGACTGAGACAGAGACACCCCCCCTCCAACAGTGCACCTCTGCAGTGAAGAGAAAAAGCAGAAAATATCAAATATATAATATAATAAATATACATGTGTATATATATATATAACATAAATATTAAATATGATTGGGAGATCACTGATTTTGATTGAGATTAACAATTAAAGTAACTGAGTTTCCCTAGAAGTGATTGAGTTGCTTTGTTACTTTGAGGAGGAATGTTGCATGAGGTGAAAATATAACATTTTCATTATAGGAAAATAAAGAATGCTACATTTTATACATCTGAATTTTCACTCTTTGAAAATCACCTTGACTTTACAAGGTTTTGAGCTAATATGACAGGAAAAATGGTGGCACCAAGATGATGAATCTGGCTTGGGGGCATGTCAAGTTTAAGTAACAAGATAGGCCATAGAAAATATTCCGTAGGTTGATGGAATGCAAAACTAGAGCCAGACTGGAAGATGAGGGCAAAGTTATAGATTCATTCAGTAGTCATTAGAATGAAGGTGGTAATTTAAGCTAGCATGAATGTACAAAGAAAAGCACATAGGCAAAAGCTCTGAACCCCTAAATTGCTTCTATAGGACATAAAAGTGAGCTGGATATTTAAAATATTGGTGGAATTATTTAAGTATATAAAAGATTATGACATAAAATGTATACACTTTCCTGTCTTGTCATTATTTGATTAAACTGAATAAATCATAAGAATTTAGTAGACCTATGTTTTTTCAGCTATTATATATATTTATATATTTTAATATTTTCAAATATTATAGGTACATGGAATAAAGAGATCTCAGAAATGAAAATGTGGATTGCTGAAATATATGACAAAGGTTGAGAGATGAGGTAGAGAAAATTTCCCAGAATAAAAAGCAAAAACAAAACAAAATCCAAAAGGTGGAAAATAAGAGAGAAATGATGGGAGATATAAAGGAGTCCCAGGAGGTCCAACATCCAAATAATAAGAGTCCAGCGGGGGGGGGGGGGGTGCGAGGGAGGAAAGAAAAGAGAGAAGGGAAGGGAAGGAAGAGAAAAAGAGGAATGAAAATTATCAAAGAAATAATAAAATTTCCTAGAGTAGTTTCTGCAGTGAATAACATTTACATATTTATTGTATAGTAATCTCTGTTTATTGATTTTTATTTCACAGAATCAGTCCCTGGACAAGTCTCAGAAGATATCATTTTAACACTAGAATTGGGCATAAATCCTATGAGCCCTGACAATATTTACACTGTAATTTAATGCTGATAGTTTGAGAGGTGGAGACAGGAAAAGAGACCTGATGGAAGTATAAGAACCCAGCTGTCTTCACATTAAATGGCATAGAAGGAAGAGAAACTGTTTTAAGGTAATAGCCTATAAGATAAAGTTTTGCGAATGTTATTAAAAGTCATAATAGTAACCAACAGAAACCCTAGAAATAAGATTATATCTGACTAAATTGGGAGGCAGAGAAGACAGGGGTAGGATAATACTGTGTGACTGAGCAAAATTCCAGAGGCAGGCAGCCTCCAAGATGGCCCCCACTGATTCCTGCCTCCTACTGTTGTAATCCTCTGTGTAATCCCATCCCCTGAGTGCAGGCTGGATTTAGTGACTCACTTTTAACAAATAGCATACAACAAAGGTGAAGAGCTGTCAGTCCTAGATTAGATTACAAAGAATGTTCGAGAATGTTTTTGGAAAAGTGAAAGGGAACCAGTAGAAGAGTTTCTCAGTTAAATTTTACTGTGCAACACACTACCCTAAAGCTTACTGGGCTAAAACAGCAATCATTTATTTAGCTCATGATTCTGTGGGTAAGCAATTTAGATTGTGTTCAGCCAGGCAGTTGTTCTGTTCTCAGCTGGCCTCACTAATTCATCTGAGGTCAGCTGTCAGGTGGGCTGGGAAATAACTAGTTTAGGATGGTCTCTGGTCTCTGCTGGGACAGCTCGTCTTTGCTGCATAACGTCATGCATTTTCCAGTATGATAGCCTAGGCTTTTTCACGTGGAAACAGGAGGGCAGTTTGTAAGAGAGCAATTAAAAGCATTAAAGGCCTCTTGAAGTCCAGTCCCAGAACATGATTACACTTACACTGCATTTTGTTGGTCAAAGCAAATTACAAGGCCAGCCTGGACTTGAGGGATGGAAAATTTGACTCTAACTCCTAATGGGAAATTCTGCAAAATTACATTGCAAAGGGAATGGAGATGCGAGAGAAATAACTGTGGCCAATTTTGCAAACAGTCTACCATGGCCTGACATCTGGCCATACTTATTTACATCCCCCTCACAGACAAAATATACTCACTTCCCCTGAGACATCCCAAAGTCTAATCTAATTACTACATAATGCTCAGGTTCAGAATCTTGAACATCTGGTCTGGATGGACCTCCTCTTGACCTAGAGACCTCCGACCTAAAAAGAAAACTTATCTATCCCTCTCATACCCAATCTACAATAGTGAACCACAGCAGAATAACCACAGTAGACACTCCCATTCAACAAAGAGAGATATCAAAGGCACACAACAGTCATGGTCCATAGAAATTCTGAAATCCAATAAAGCAAATATTCCTAGGTCCCTCTACTCAGAGGTAGGAAATGTTCCTTGATTATGGCACAGTTCTGATCCCTGGAAGTAGTTTCTCAATACACGACCCTTGGCTGTAGCCTCTAGATATCCTTTCTTTTTTAATCCTGCCATATCACCGTGAGTACAAGTCTGCTCAATGACATTTGGCTCAGTTGACACTTGTCACCACAGCTGACAGCCAGACCATCCCCAGAAGAAGAAGAGCCACCCTGTGAATGCATGAAGGAGTCCAATGGAGCCACTGAAGTTCACCCTAAATTGATGACTCACTGAATCTAAGTTAAATAAATGTTGTTTTAAGTCATTTAATTTTAAGCTGGTTTGTTATACAGAAATAGATAATTCCTAATGTTTTTTAAAAATAATATACCTACTGTAGAAGATAAAGGAAAAAAATCATAGTCCTTATAAAGAGTAAATAAAGCCAACAGGAAGATAAAAACAAGGTGACAGAGGATCAAGCATATCACTCACTATAGAAAAATTAAATGAGTTAAATCTCTCAGGTAAAAGGCAAATACTTTCATGAAGTTCAAAACAAATTTCAACTATATGTGGCTAACAAGAAACATATCTAAAATGGCACATTAGAGAATTGTCCAAAATAAAATGGTCAAAAATTATTAGGCAAGTAGAAGCAAAAGAAATCAAGGATTGCATTATTATTATATAATTAAAGACCCAAAGCTTCAGTGGTTTCTCTATTTTTTAGAAAAGATAAATCAGTAAGAAATACAAAACTGTTGTGAATAATTATTACTGAACATCATCAAAATATATAAATAGTATTATAAATACATGAAAATGAAAGAATAGATATTTATAAATTACTGAACTTTGAGTAAGATTGATTTATTTAGGGTACAATATCCTATGTAAAGAAAGCAAATATACCTTTTTCTCACACATCCTTAGAACATACTAAAATTTGATCATATAGAAGATAATAAAGAAAACTTCAAGAAAATTCCAGAAATAAAAAATTTCAAGGGCCCGTTTTCTGACTGTAGGGCTAAGAGCCTTAATCAGGAGTCTATGTATGGGCTTCAGAAAATCTATGTACCTCTTGACACTGTATTTTGTGCTTATGAGCATTTTCTCAGTATTGAGTGCATAGTTTTCATCAGTTTTCCAAATGACCCCAATCTCTCATAAAAATGAAATTGGGAGGGCTTCCCTGGTGGCGCAGTGGTTGAGAGTCTGCCTGCTGATGCAGGGGACACGGGTTCGTGCCCCGGTCCAGGAAGATCCCACATGCCGCGGAGCGGCTGGGCCCGTGAGCCATGGCCGCTGAGCCTGCGCGTCCAGAGCCTGTGCTCTGCAACGGGAAAGGCCACAACAGTGAGAGGCCCACGTACCGCAAAAAAAAGAAAAAAAAAAAATGAAATTGGAAACTAATAAATACAATCTTAAATGAAAAAATTAAAACCCCAGTCACACAAAATTGGTTTATTCTTAAAAAAGTATATTTTAAACATCAGTATTAAATTTAATAAGATACAGACATTGTTCAAACTATTGTTTCCATTTAGTTAACAGGTTTGTGTAATTGGAATTGCTTTGGGTTTGGAAGTGGACATAAAGTTTCATATTTATTAATCAATAATCCATAAATGAAAGCATAGTGAGCCCAGCATGCATGTCACAATATGTAGTTGGTTTATTGTTCTTTGTGTATAATTTTTATCAGTTAGAACTTTTTCCTTGCAAGTAAGAGAAAACCTAATTCAAAAGGTTAAGTAAAAAAGAATTTAATGATAATGAAATTAGAACTTCTAGGGATAGGTTTATCTTGATGCAGAAGCTCAAACTATCTCATCAGGACCTGGCAGATTTCCAACTCTATTTCCTGATCCATTTGCAGACAGGCTCCTCCCTTACAGAAGCTAGATGGCTTAGAGGACTCCAGAAACTTACATAATCTCAGCTTCCATTTTGGCAGCAAATTGTATCTCCCTCTATCCCTAGTCTCCAGAAACTCTCAAGACATCTCATTGGCTCTGATGGCATCACCTGGGCATCCCTGAACTAATCACTGAGGACAGGGAAAAGTGGGACCTGATTAGCCACACCTAACTCACATATCACCCCTAGCCCTCCACCCAACCCCATTTACTGAGAATGAGTGATATGTGGATCCCAAATTTAAAAATAGAGTATTACCGGGCTTCCCTGGTGGCGCAGTGGTTGAGAGTCCGCCTGTCGATGCAGGGGACACGGGTTCGTGCCCCGATCCGGGAAGATCCCACATGCCGCGGAGCGGCTGGGCCTGTGAGCCATGGCCGCTGAGCCTGCGCGTCCGGAGCCTGTGCTCCGTAACGGGAGAGGCCACAACAGTGAGAGGCCCGCGTACCGCGAAAAAAAAAAAAAGAGTATTACCTAAAATAGCTGAATAGATGACAGAAAAGAATAAATGGAGCTAGTAATATCACATGTGCATTTTATTGAGTATAAGAATTTCATATTTACATGTTTAATGCCATCCTTTTCATTCTTCTGCTTCTTACTTAATGAAACAGGGCTATTAAAATTGGCAGAACTTGCTGTCATAATCAAATACCGATAACATGCCTTTCCTTTTTCTCAAACCTATTTTCAAAATTAATAAAAATTCCACATTTACTGGAAACTGGTAGTTCCAGGTGATTAGGATTCATGAAGTAAAACTATCTATATTTGAACATCACCAATCATCAGGGAAATGAAAATCAAAACTACAATGAGATATTACCTCACACTTGTTATAATGTCTATCATCAAAAAGCCAAGAAATAACAAGTGTTGGCAAGGATAGGGAGAAAAGGGAACTTCACTGTTGATGGAAATATAAACTGGTGCAACCACCACGGCAAACAGTATGGAGGCTCCTCAAAAAATTGAAAATCAAACTACCATATGATCCAGCAATTCCACTTCTGGGAATATATCCAAAGAAAACGAAAACACTAATTCAAAAAGATATACGCACACGCATTATTTAGAATAGCCAAGACATGGAAAGTGTCTACCAATGGATGAATGGATAAAGAAACTGTGGCGCATATATATATATATATATATACACACACACACACACACACACACATACATTTATACATTCACAAGGAAACACTATTCAGCCATTAAAAATAATGAAATCTTGCCTTTTGTGATAACATGGATGGATCTTGTGGGTGTATGCTAAGTGAAATAAGTTAGTAAGTCAGACAGACAAAGACAAATACCATATGATCTCATTTGTATGTGGAATCTTAAAAAAATTTTAAATGAACAAATGAACAAAAACAAGCTCATAGATACAGAGAACAGGTTGCCAGAGGTGGGAGGTGGGCGAAATGGGTGAAGGGGGTCAAAAGATAAAACATCCAGTTATAAAATAAGTAAGTCACAGGGATAACGTACAGCATGGTGACTATAGTTAATAATACTGTACTGCATATTTGAAAGTTGCTAAGAGAGTAGATCAATCTTAAAGGTTCTCATCACAAGAAAAATCTTGTATCCGTGTATGGTGACAGATGGTAACTAGACTTATTGTTGTGATCAGTTTACAATAGATACAAATATCAAATCATTATGTTACACACCTGAAACTAATATAATGTTATGTCAATTATACCTAAATAAAAAATTAGAATTTAAAAATACACACAGTCTGGCTAAGCAGTTCCACTTCTATAAGTATACCTGAGAGAACTGCTAATAATAAATGAGGATGCCCATTGTTTTAGTGGCAAAAAATTGAAACAATATAAATATCCACCAACTACAGAATATATAGATTGTGGTATATTCATCACCTAGCTTTTGAAATTTAAAAAGAATCTACTTGTATATCATAAATAAATCTTGAAAACGCTGTTGAATGAAGAAAGCAAAAAAAACTATATTTGCATTATCTCATACTTAACATGTTGAAAATAGAATTCAAATAAATGTCCAAATTATAGGGGTTTAACAAAACTTTGAACTATTTGATGTTTATCATTAATGTTTCACACATTTCAGTAAAATCAAATCAGACTAATTCATTGTTCATACTCTCAGAAGATACTGGGATCTAAAAATAATTGAATTCTTTGCTTGCAAAGATATTCCCTTATTTATAACTGGAATTACAATGTATAGAATCTCAGTAGAGATAATTAATGGGAGATAAAGGATTCTTTAAAAAAAATGTTCAATTAAGTGGAAATGTCATATAAAAGAAAGGCACAATATGAAAGTAAAAAAAGAAATCTAGCACACTGAGAGAAGACAAGGGACCAAGAAATGTTCAAAGAATGTCTGAGCGCTTAACCTCCCTGACCTCAGCATAGCAGAGAAGAAAATAAAAGTTATTTAACATTTCTTGGGCTTCAGAATGTATTGTAAGTTGAAGGAACAACAAGATAAATTATTTAGACTGTTTCAACTGAGATTGGCAAAATCCCAACCTGTCATAAACAGGGTTTAAAAAGCTTGATACACCATAAATAATTTATAGTTTCTAAACCAGAAAAGTTCTAAATTTGAAACCCTGCATTGAATAGAAGACTCTATACCAACCACAGGGCACTCATCTCCCTTCAGGAGCTGACTGAGATACTTTATAAAAAGGTCACTACCATAAAGAAAAGCACAATATTACATCTCTTATTTCCTATTTTCAAAAATATAAACCAAATACAGGATATTTAAGAGAGATGTCACAGCAATTTTTAAGTAAACAACAACAACATGAATGCCTTTTTATTTTTACAGGAGGATCAGGTAAATTCCATATTTACTCAAGTTCCATATCATAAAATATACCATGATATAATGTGCCTTTAAATTGAACCAAGAATTATAAACCCCTTGTGAAGAAATGAGTGAGAATATTTCTAGATTTTTATAAGAATTCTTTATCTTTTACACTTGCTTTCCCACAACTAATTTGACACAGTTTTTTAACAACCTGCCTTTATCAAATGTACCCAAAGCATTCAGCTAGCTTTGTACAGAAATTTCTCTTTCTTCCCACATTCAAGTTTCATTGGTTTACATAACAATTCACTTAGATTACATGATAAAAATAACAAGTGTAACTGAGAAACAGGTTTAGAAACAAGCACATTTCATCTTCTGGAAGCATACAACAACACATCAGGACCCCTGGTGAGAGCTGATCTGCACTGGCATAGCCATGGCATCTCACGAGTATCAGTCAAAATGTTTTGCAAGGGAAATAGAGGGCATTGGTCAACGTAGTAAGTCTATTAAATGGAGGTCAGATAAGAACACTTCCACAATATAATAAGCAAACAGCTACTATCTGTGGAGTGTTCACTAAGGACCCTGGCACGATGCCAAGTGCTTTACCTACCATCCATCTGATTTAAATATTTCAGCAGACAGTGAGACACGCATTCCACATGATAATGTCCCTAACACACAGATTAACTAAATTTTTTTTCAAGAGTGATAAAGTAGACTCTCTAGAGATCCTTTTCATTTCAACCCTTCATAATTTGGCCCCAAATGAACCAACCAATCTTATCTTCCACTACTTTCCCATTTGACCTGCTATTCCAACAAGAACGTCTAGCCATCATCCCCATAACGGAACAGTGCCCTGCAGCAAAATGTTTAATAGAGCTTTGAACTCACTGCGGGGGTTGTCGCCATAACTTAATGCTTACTGGCAATGTGGCCATGGCTCAGTTGCTCATCCTTTTTAACAGTTTCCTTATCTGTAAAGCACCGGGGATAATACAATAATGAGGATAATATAACACCGACCTCATAACAGATATCACCTATAAGGTAGCTCAATGGCTGATACATAGTGTTCAATAAATGTTGCCTATTATTATTGTTTTGTAATAGTATTAATTATAAAGAAGTTTGAGAACTGATAGGCACTTTCTTTTAATATTTTCTGCTACTTAAAATAGGAGGACTGGTCATCAAAAAATCTAGAAACAATAAATGCTGGAGAGGGTGTGGAGAAAAGGGAACACTCTTGCACTGCTGGTGGGAATGTGAATTGGTTCAGCCACTATGGAGAACAGTATGGAGGTTCCTTAAAAAACTAAAAACAGAACTACCATATGACCCAGCAATCCCACTACTGGGCATATACCCTGAGAAAACCAAAATTCAAAAAGAGTCATGTACCAAAATGTTCATTGCAGCTCTATTTACAATAGCCCGGAGATGGAAACAACCTAAGTGCCCATCATCGGATGAACGGATAAAGAAGATGTGGCACATATATACAATGGAATATTACTCAGCCATAAAAAGAAACGAAATTGAGCTATTTGTAATGAGGTGGATAGACCTAGAGTCTGTCATACAGAGTGAAGTAAGTCAGAAAGAAAAAGACAAATACCGTATGCTAACACATATATATGGAATTTAAGAAAAAAAAAATGTCATGAAGAACCTAGGGGTAAAGCAGGAATAAAGACGCAGACCTCCTAGAGAACGGACTTGAGGTTATGGGGAGGGGGAAGGGTGAGCTGTGACAGGGCGAGAGAGAGTCATGGGCATATACACACTAACAAACGTAGTAAGGTAGATAGCTAGTGGGAAGCAGCCGCATGGCACGGGGATATTGGCTCGGTGCTTTGTGACGGCCTGGAGGGGTGGGATGGGGAGGGTGGGAGGGAGGGAGATGCAAGAGGGAGGACATATGGGAACATATGTTTATGTATGACTGATTCACTTTGTTATAAAGCAGAAACTAACACACCATTGTAAAGCAATTATACCCCAATAAAGATGTTAAAAAAAAAAAAATAGGAGGACTGGGACTTCCCTGGTGGTGCAGTGGTTAAGAATCTGCCTGCCAATGCAGGGGACACGGATTTGAGCCCTGGTCCAGGAAGATCCCACATGCCGCAGAGCAACTAAGCCCATGTGCCACACCTACTGAGCCTGTGCTCTAGAGCCCGCGAGCCACAACTACTGAAGCCCACGCGCCTAGAGCCGGTGCTCCGCAACAAGAGAAGCCACCGCAATGAGAAGCTCGCGCACTGCAACGAAGAGTAGCCCCCTCTCACCGCAACTAGAGAAAGCCCGTGTGCAGCAACGAAGACCCAATGCAGCCAAAAATAAATAAATAGATAAGTAAATACATTTTATAAAATAAAAATATAGGAGGACTTTGAATGACTACTTAGTGTTTTTCTTTTACGTAATACATATTTTTAAAAATATTTCCAAACCTCAGACTAATTTATAGTACTCCCAGAGATATATAAGATAGATAAGAGATACTAAAGTTAAAATATACATTTTTGGAGTTTGGAGATTTTGGAATCTGACATAAGGCATCAATATTTTGCCTAGTGTCAAGTAAACAATAATCAAAAATAGTCAACAGGGTAAAGTATTTCTATGTGCTTAACACTGTGTTTTATATGGACTACCTCTCTCAATCTCCAGAAAACAATGAAGTAAGCATTACTATTATTATCCTTTTTTCCATGTGAAGAAAACGAAGCTTACAGCACTCAGTAACTTGCCCAAAGTCACAAAGCTGGGGACTGGTGGAGTAAGGATTTGAACTCAGTCTCATGCCAAAGCCAAAGTTTTAAATGTCTGTGCTACACTGCCACAATTCTTCACTGTTGAAGGTCAAAAATGGCAAGGGCTCACAAGGTGAGATTAGAGAACTTCCAGACCACGGTTGAAGGTTGCAGAGTCCTACTGATAATGTTCCCTCTGTCCCTACTCCAAATGCGCTTGTCAGGGATATGGGTGATTCTGCGGTGTACTGGGAGGAGAAAGGACCTGTGAGTACTTGGGAAGTAACTGAAATTTGGGATTTGTACAATCTTTGTGAAAGGTCTTCTCTCTGAGAGAGAATTTTTTAGGACAATGCCTGATTCTCATGGCTTGAGGGATGCTAAGAACTATTAAAATTTCCTAATACTCTGAGAGCAAATATCCTGTACTGTAGCATATAGTGTTGGGGACAGAGGTAGGAAGTGGGTCCTGATTAGCTAACAATTATTAAGTTTTTCATTAAAATTATTATTGTGGTTTTGGTACTACAACTATTGTTCCCACTACCACTCTGGGGTCCTTATTCATGCCATCTCTTCCCCACTCCCAATCCCTGACATCTCCTATGACTTAGATAAATCTATCTAAATATACCCAGTCCCACCCCAGGCAATTTTCCTAACCATACTAGCTCATCACGATTGCTCCTGGATGTGAATTCTTACAGCAGTTATTGTCCCCATCACTTTTCACATTACTGGCCATTTTTTATGCACACTTGACTTATCTCTACTTACACAGAGATTATAAATTCTTTGAGAACTACGCTATGTCCTGCATGTCTCATCATCCTCAGTGTCTTCCTTGTGAGAGACATTCATCCAAATTACATTGATTTTCTACTTAAAGGAAACATAACCACAGCATAGCAGCACTGAGAAATCAACATACCAAAGAGGAGAAAAGGTGGTTGTACCCCTTGTGACGAACAGGTGAGGAATAGGGGTGAACTTGTTCGCTGGAAGGATCTAGGATATCACTCTGAAGTCCTGAGAGAATAAATGTCAGTTTCCCCATTCTTAACACAAACAACCAATCCCAAAATGAATAAACAGAAGAAACTAAGCCTTGACTATTCTCTAATTTATTAATGCTGGAGACCCTTTGGCACAGTGTGGATCAGGGAGTCCACAGCCTGCATATGAGACAGGACTCATATTACTGAAGAGCCCCTGTCTGCAAAACACAATGTCAAATAAACCAAGGCTCAAACATGTTCGCTTATTTTTCTGGTTAGTATCAGACTTTAATTGAGAATATGAGTCTCATTTCTTGCATTGACTCTCATTAAAGGACATACAAATGATTATCAAAAAAAGGTTCTATTTTCATTGTATAAAACTTGATTCATTATGACAAAATCTAGGGTACCATTAAAGCCAATTTTGAATTATTTAAAATAGAATCAAGCTAATAACGTTCTGCCACATGTCCCCTTTTCCCTTACCTAGGACCTTGATATTTCAATGAAAGATACAGTTTTAAGATATACTTTTTGAAAATAAATATTTTACTGCTTTGTTTTTCCTCTAAACCTTAAAGGAAAAGATTGCTAGGATATTTTAGTTCTCATATGATAGCAAATAAGTTTTTCCCATCTTTTAAAAATTCCAAGATATACTGAAGTATCTGAATAATTTTCTAAATGATGAAATGTGCTGGAAAAGGAAATTATAAGAATTACACCATGGAAAGCATGATAACCAAGAGGAAGAATGGAAAAGACTAATCCATTTTCGGGACTTCCCTGGTGGTCCAGTAAGACTCCGCACTCCCAATGCAGGGGAACCAGGTTCGATCCCTGGTCGGGGAGCTAGATCTCACATGCATGCCACAACTAAGAGTTCGCATGCCGCAACTAAAGATCCCGTGTGCCGCAACGAAGACCCAGCGCAGCCAAATATAAATAATAAATAAGCAATCCATTTTCATGTATAGCAAAAGATACAAATTCCTAATGTCAATGTTTAAGACAGCCATTTCGGTGGTAAACCTATCTTTAAGACAAATTTATTTTAACTATTATCTTTAATTAAGAAAATGTAAATTTTTGGGACTTCCCTCATGGTCCAGCAGTTAAGACTCAGTGCTCCCAATGCAGGGGGCCCAGGTTCGATCCCTGGTCAGGGAACTAGATCCCAAATGCCCAACTAAAGATAAAGAGCCCACATGCCGCAAATAAAAGATCCCACTGCTGCAACTAAAAGATCCCACACGCCACAACTAAGACCCGGTGCAGCCAAATAAATAAAAATAAAATAAATATAAAATATAAAATTTTTTTAAAAAAGAAAAATTAAACTTTTCATTGAAAAATATGCACTGAGAACACTCTTAAGGGATTTCTGAGAGGTACTGAGTGAAGGCTCACACAGCTTATATCTTTGAGTCATTCTCAATACCTTTCTTTCCCTCATTGCAGCCCATCAGCCAATCATCAGCAAGCCCGCTGCTCTCCCTACATCCACATCGTCTCTACCCATTTCTCCCCATCTCCACTACCTCTTCCTTATTCCAAGTCACTACCATCCCTTATACTGGACTAATAACATTTCTTCTTTTTAAACATTTTTTTTCTACTTGGCTGTTGGTGTTTATATTTTCTTTTTTTATATTTTCTCTATTTTTAAAATTTTGTGTCTTGAACATATATTATTTAATAACCACAAAACATGAAGAAATTATATATTTAAAATGTATGTTATATAAGACATATTTTATATTTATTATATAAACCTGATATATATTATGAGATAAAGATTTAGCACTGGATGAACACTTTTATATCACCCTAATTTATCCACTCCACCAATACTGTCCTTATCAAGGTCACAAATGACCTCCACATTACCAAATCCAGTGGTCAATTCTCAGGCTTCATCTTACTTGATCTACTGTTAGCATTTAACACTCTCTCTTCCTTGAAACATTTTCTTCTTTTGACTCCCAGCACAGTCTCCCTGATTTTCCTCTTACTTCCCTGGCTGCCTCTTCTCAGACTTCTTCACTGTGTCCTCCTCTCCTCCCTAACCTTCACAGTACCCCAGGACTCAATCCTTCACTGCTTCTTCACTCCCTAAGTGTCACACTTTTAAGATCTGATAGCTTCTTAAAGTAGATCTCCTGCCCAGACCTCTCTCTTCAAAATGCCCTTCTTACAGCCAACTCTCTACCTATCCTCCACACTTAGATGTTTTAGGCATCCCAAACTTTCCACATTCAAAACTGAACCGCGGCTCCGCCCTTTAAAACTGGCTCCTCCCCCTTAACTGTTCATCATCCAAACTGTCAGTAGATACTGCTGACATTACTTTCAAAATGTATCCAGAATCTGGGACATCTTTTTTACCACCTCGATTATTATTATTCTGATCCAAGACAATATCTTCTCTTAATTACTGATTATCCTCCTAACACGTGCAGAGTTTTAAAAGTTAGATTAGACTTACAACAAAAACCAGCAGTCTACTATCCCCACTATCAACTGCCACACTGAAGAGGCAATTGCTTTCAGTCCGTTTAATTTTTCCTTCTAGTATTTGTTGTCATATTTTTAAACAATGCACTTCTTGTTTGTTAGCTTTAGCTATCTATTTACTTACTAGAAGAAAATTATTTTAATCATTTATAAGTCACTTCTATTTCCCATGCCATATTATAAATATAGTTTTTGGTATAAATACTGTGTTTATGCTATTGTGATTTTGTAAATCTTGTCCACAACTGAGCCATGTTGTGAACTACGATGATGTTTCCTTTCTTGAATACCTTGTTCACCCTGAGTCAGTTGACTCACTTTATCAGTGGATATTTGCATTAATTAATCTCTAAACGCACAGCCCAAAATGTGAATTTCCCTTCCAACAGATTCAAACACATCAGATCATCTCCGAATTTCCTTTTGTCTTTCTTGGAGAGATTACTCCTGAAACCTTTTATTTAGCACTTATCCAGTCTGGCCGCTCCCTACGCTGGCAGCACATCTGTCTGTGATCCATTGGTTTTCTATCACCTTCATCCAGGGAACTACCTTAGCCTCATATCAAATTTGGAACCCTTGTTTCCAGGACCCCATACCATCTTCCTGGTTTACACCTTTATTTGTTTTGGTGAAAATTTCCTAGTAAATTTCTAAGAAAGAATGCATCAGAGGCAAATGTTTTGAGACCCTGCCTTCAGAAATATCTTTATTCTACCTTTGTACTTCATTGATAGTTTGGCTGAACGTAGAATTCCAAGAAATGTCCTGTCTCTATTTTTGCTCTACTTTCCAGAAATTTCTCAACCCTTCTAATACTCATAATGATTTTTTTAAATTTTTGTTCCAACTTCTTTTCCAAGGGCTCTTTTTATTCTCCAAAAATACTTTATCTCTAGTATCCCTTTGTTTTTGAGATGCAATATCTTCTGTGGCACTTATTGCTAGTTAAATAATATCTGATTCCCCTCTTGTTGCAGACCCAGGGAGGATTTCACTTTCCTGCCTCCTGAAGTTGCCGTGGACATAAGTTTTACTTTGGCCAAATGATTTGAGAGAAAATGACTCGTCATTTCTAGATAGAAGTATTTAAATGCTGTGCTCAAATCTCCAGCCTCTCTTTCTTATTATGGTGGAATGTGTATTGATGGTGAAAGCAAGTATTGATAAGAAGACCAGGGCAGCTTGGAATACTGAGCCAATACATAGAAAACAGCAACCCAGGAGAAAAGTGTGGACCTGCAGCAGACATTGCATGAGCAGGGAAGAAAGCTTAGTTGTATTTAGGCACCCAAATTTGGGGTTTTTTTGTTAACAGTGTACATATTTGGTACCACAAGTGGGGCACTACCATAACAATAAATATCTAATATGTAACACTGGCTTAGTGGTTGGATAGCAAGTGGTAAAGAAACTGGTATCAGAGGCAATAAAGATGGTGATTCATGCTACGTGGTTTCAAAATATTTGTACAACTATGAATTGAGAGACAGATTGTGTTATCAATGATCCTGTAGTTCCAAAGGTGGCAGTAGGAAAAAGAGAACTGAATTTTGTGATAGGTTTCTGTGGGCAATGTTTGACAAGATATTATATGAAATAGATGAGATCAGAAAAGAACTGTCCAGGCTTCAAGTAGGAATGAAAAAGATAAAAGAAAATGTGTCCAGAAATTTGAAGACATGTTAGGTTAGAAGAGATAACTGATTGTCAAACACATTCAAATATAAAATTGAGACAGTCTTAAAATAAGGAAAGCTCATTAAAATTCAATATTAAGCAAGGATCAAAGTAATAATATAGTTGTAATAACCATTAACAAAACCTCTGAGTAGTTTAAATGTTATCAGGTCACCCAGTATATTCTTTCAATTGGATAAAAAGCATAAGAGGATGCTAAATGGTGCCTCTCGCTAAAATCTAATCGACACAAAATCTTGAGCTGCTATATTTCCTCAGAGATGAATGCTCCAATTTCCTGCCTGGGGAGAATAAGCCTGTCTAGGAGTAATCTCCGCTGAGGGAGGAAGGGAGAGGGCTGGAAGCTTTACCATTCAACATGAACACTTCCATTTAATCTCACTGTTCTTCAAGATGACACCCAAAGCTCCAGAGAATAAGCCTCCATTCTCCTGCTCAATACATATAATGTAGCTATTGTCATCTCCCATTCCATCGGGTTTTTTTTCCCTGTCTGAGTTCATTCCTTTTTGTCCCTTCTCTATCAATTTAGTGAAGTTATAGGAGGGAACAAAGGTAAACGTAAGTATCCAATCTACCATATTTAACTGGAAGTTAATGCTACAATCCCCCTTACCTGATCTCCCAACTTCCTCTCCAGTGTCCTATAAATCATTCTCAGTACAGCCAGAATGATCCTTTAAAACATAGTCCATGTTTCCTTATATTAAATCCTCTAATGGATTTCCACTGCATTAGAATAAAATTCAAACCCCTAATCATGGTCCATAAGTCCACACATGATCTGAGCCACATCACTTGTCCCCTAATTCTCTGTGTTTAAGCCACTCTAGATTTTTGTATGTTCCTTGAACATACCAAGATCATTTCTACCTTAGGGCCTTTTATTTTGCTGATCCTTATAGGAATCTTCTGTCCCTAAGTTTGCAGAAGGTCAGTTATTTTCATTTAGTTCTCAGCTCAAATATGACCTCTTCAGGGATGTTCCTAACCACAGAGGACTCAACCTACAACAGCCTGACTCCACCTACTCCCAGTCTCTATACATCACATCCCCTTCTTTCATTTTTTCATAATATTTATAATTCTATTAATTATCCCATTAATATATGTTACATATACATTACCTGTGTCTCCCTCCAGTCAAACACTTTCCAAAAGAATATGAACTTAAGAAACCTCATTTGTCTCATTCATCATTTACTTACCTAATATGGAATATTACCTGGCAAGATTAGGGACCCAGTATATTTTTAAATGAATAAATACATGACTGAACAAATCATTTCTATATTATGTTCTAAATTGGAATTGTTTATGTGCTTCATTCATCATTTAACTCTGTCAATTTGAACTTTAAAAATGTGTCAGAATATTTCTCCTTTATAGATGTGATTTAAAAAGTAGCTTGTGGAAGACTCCTGTTGAGAACAGCAAGAAACATGGGATAAAGTACTACTACTTCTACTACTATCACTATACTACTACTACTAATAATAATAATAATAATCAGAGAGCCATAGAGACAGTAATTGAAGGAGCAAGATCATAGATACAAAAGAACCAGAGGTGAGTAAGCCAACATTCTGTGAGTTAATTTTCCCTTGAAGTATTTGCCAACTGGAGATTAATGATTGCAAAATTAGAGATCAGTATTCCTATCAGAGAAAAAAAACCTTATAAGTGGTAGAGAAGCCAGCAGAGCTTTTAGCAATACTATTGCAGACAGAAAGAAATGTAGAACACCAGAAACAGTAAGTATGAAGAAAAATATAAATGAATACTGATTGTACTAAACAATAATAATGATGTCTTGTAAAGGTTTAGGTATATGTAGAATTAAAATGACTGACAAAAATAACATAAATGGCAGGAGTAGGGAAGTAAAGTAGTTAAGGTGTTCTAAGTAGTCTACATGTCTGGGAAGTGGAAAATTGCAAATATATTTGATTCTGTTAAGTAATGAATGCATATTTTAAATGCTAGACTAACCACTGAAGGAACAGAAAAAAGAATGTATAACTAAAAAGCTGATTGGGGGAAACAGAATAATTTTTAAAACTTGATTAATCCAAAAGAAGATAGGAAATTAAAAAAATGATAAAAACAAGTAGAAAATTAAAAAATAACTAAGATTGTATATACAAACCCAAGTAAAGCAGTAATCACATAAAGTGTAATTGGGCTAACAGTCCAATTAACAGTAATATTATCAGACTGGAATTTTAAAATGCTGATTACAAGAGTCACACTTTAAATATAAGAACACAGAGGTTGAAAAGAAAGGATGGAAAAAACATGCAAACATGAACCAAGGAAAAGTTAGTGTAGCTCTTCTAATATGACAAAGTATTCTTGAAGACACTAAGTATTTCTAAAGATAGGGACCAATATTTCATAATGATTAAATGATCAATTTACCCGGAACATGTAGCAATTTTAAATTTATATGCACTCAATAATGCAGCTTTGAATATATAAAAGAAATGTGCATGAGTGGGAGACTTTAATATACATCTTTTAATAACTGATAAATGAATTAGGCAAAAAAACTGTAAAGATTTGACAGGCTATATTATATATATATGTGTGTATATATATATATATATATATATATATATATATATATATACACACACACACATATATATACACATATAACATACACACATACATTCCTGCCCCCAAGAATGTCAAAGTGTACGTTTTTTTCAAGAATAGTGGACATTTATCAAAATAAAATGCATGTTGAGCCATAAAGCAAATCTCAACAAAATTAAAGGATTGAGATCTTTCAGAGTATCTTCTCTGGCCACAATGGAATTAAGCAGAATTCAATAACAAAAAGAAACCAGAAAATCTCCACATTCTTAAAAATTAAGGAATAGACTTCTCTAGTCCATGAATCAAAGAAACTAGCAAGACTAATGAGAAAAAAAAATATTGGGAAGTTTCAAAGAGGCAATATCAGAAATGTGGTGGAGGACACCACCACAGATCATACAGATATTGAAAGAGATGAGAGGATTTTATTACCAAAAATCCCCACAAAACTCTATATACATCAATTTGAGAATTTAGATGTCGATGGATTCCTAGAAAAGCTTAGTTCAGCAAAAAATAGAGAAGTCTGAATTTTCTTGTATTTTTAAATATATTAAGTCTGTAGTTTAAAACCTTCACACAAAGAAATCTCTAGGCTTATATGACATCACCAGAGGAAGAAACAACTTTGTTCTCACACAAACTCTTCCAGAAGTTAAAAAAGAGGAAACACTCTCAACTCATTTCACTAGGTCACTCACTATAAAGCAAAATTTAATGGGCAATACAAGTTAGGAAAATAATAAGCTAACCTCTACTGAGCTTGGATGCAAATTCCCTAAGCAAAATAACAGCAAATCTAACACAGCAACATATAAAAAGGATACTACATATCATGACTCTAGGAATTATTCCAGAAAGATGAGATTATTTAACATTTGAAAATCAGTGTAATTTTCCACAATAACAAAATAAAGGAGAAGAATCATACGAGCGGTTCGATAAATGCACAAAAACATTTGATAGGAGGGAAGTTCTTTAATCTGTTAATAAGCCTCTACAAAAACATTATAGCAAATATTGTTTCTGTTGGTGAATTATTGAAAGTTTTTTCTCTAAGATCAGGAATGAGAAATAGGTGGTCCTATCACTACTTCTATCCAACTTTTATCCTGGAGCTTCTAAAAAATGCAATAGAAAAGAAAATAAATAAGGGTTGGAAAGGAAGAAAAATAACTGTCATTTTAAAATGTTTTAATTGTACATTTTGGAAATCCAAAAATTTCTACCAACTTTGAGAATTAATAAACGAATTTTGCAAGTCCAAGGATATAACGTCAATATTTAAAACAACTGTATCTTTCTGTACAACAACAAACATAAAAAAATAAAATTTTGAAATTATACTAACAGAATTGCATCAAAAACTAGGACAATTTACATCTGTACTTCCAAAAAAAGGAGTCTTGATACCTTGCTTACACCACATCCAAAAATCTATTACAGATGAATTCAAGATTTAAATGTGAAAGGTAGGCTATAAAACTTCTGGAATAAAGACTAGAAGAAACTCTTCATAAACTTGGGGTAGGCAAAAATTTCTTAAACAGGCCCCCCCAAAATGATAACCAGAGAGGAAAAAAATGGTACAATTGTATACATTAAAATTTTAAAAGTTCATTCAACTTAAGACACCAAAAAGAGAATGAAAAGGCAAACCACAACGGGGTGAAGATAATTGCCATACATATTTCTAACAAAGGACGTGTATCCAAAGTATGAAATCTGCATCAGTATCTATACCTATATCTGTATCTCTTCATTCAAATCAGTAATACAAAGGCGCAACTCATTACAAAAATGGGCCCAAAAACTTCATAAAAGAGGTATCTAGGGAATTCCCTGGCGGTCCAGTGGTTAGGGTTCCACACTTCCACTTCAGGGGGCACCAGTTCGATCCCTGATCCCTGGTCAGAAAACCAAGATCAGGTATGCCGCCCTGCGTAGCCAAAGAAAAATAAAACATAAAAAAAGAGGTATCTAAACTGCCAATTAGCGTGAAAAAATGTTGAACTCCATTAATTATCAGGAAAATAAAATTAACCCACAATAGAATAACACTACACAACCACCAGAATGTCTAAAATTCAAAGTGGCAGAACACATTGAGGTTTTAATGAAGATATGGATCATATGTTGCTGTGATGAGTGTAAATTGATATAATCACTTTGGAAAATGGTAGTCTTTACTAAAGCTGAATAGAAACATGACTCCTAGGTATATACACCTAACAGAAATGCATGCAAATATTCACCAAAAGATATGCAAAAGAGTGTTCATAGCAGCACTACTCACAATAGCTAAAATACAAATCAACCCAAATTTCTATCAACAGTAGAACAGATAAATAGGTTATGGCGTATCATACAATGGAATACTGTACTATATAGTGATGAGAATGAACAAAGAATAGTGGTTATCACTACAGAGGGGTTAATGATTAGAATGGTGCATGAGGGGCTTCTGGGTGCCTTTGGTAGTTTCTTGATGTGGTTAATGGGTCCATTCAAAAACTTTGTGAAAAAGCAAAGTTTACAGATATACACCTATAATTTGTGCACTTTATTATAGTTCAATAAACATTTTACTTTTTTAAAAAGTTTGTGAGATAGCTATATGGGAAGAGTCAACAAATTTCTGGGTCTGATCCAGTGCTTTCTGGTACTGATCCAGTGCTTACTGGTTCCAAGGATCCTAAAACACCTCAGTAAATTAAATTATATTAAATTATAAGATTGTTTTAACTCTTTACTTGGGGAATGGACACCACTAGTCCAGATGAGGAAAGGCTGGATTTTCTAGATTAGAACTTTCATCCTGGAAAGTCATTGCAGAATGAGGCTGCACCTAAACTATCTGGTCAGCTGACTCACAAAGCATTACACAAGGTATCAACTGGGTTATAAGTGAGTTAAGTGCTTTGGGCAAGACATAACTGAAGGGGCAGGAAGACACATTGGGAAATTTGAGATTATGACCTAGAATGGGAGAGGATATGTAGATTTTGCTGGTTTTCTTGACATATGTGTTCTTGTGTGTTGTAGAATCCTACCGGCTCTTTCCTGAATAAAGTTACATCTTAGGTGGAAATTAGAAAATAAAGATAGCTTTTAAATTTTTTAAATAGAAAAACTGCATTTTGTTAAGAATTACCCTTAAAAGTCATTTAAAATGGTGAAACATTGGAGACGCATGGGCCTTCTCTAAATCTAACAGTCTGGGGTTTTTTTCTAGTATTGGAACATATTGTTCTTTCTTTGACTGAGAACCTGATGAATGTACTGGCTACTATGTAGGGGATTATGGTATCTAAAAATTCATAACTTTAAATATTAGAATAATACTATCAAGGCAAGGGGCCCGGAGAAACTGAGCTAGAAGGAAGGAACAGGAGATTAATGGTTCACATAAGACACTCACTCTGGAATAATCTCCAGCTCAGTGCATATGGTTTAATTCATATTAACTAAATGTGCATAATATGAGATTCTACAATATTTGAATATGGAGTAAAATCCTCTTCTCAAGGACATCCTGACAGTTTTTCAAGGTAGGTGGGAATACATTATTATTGGAAAAATTATCTATTCTTTCTCTTAAGCACAATTATTCTAATTCTCTATAATGTTTTTTCATTTGGTTTGGGAGATACTAGTGCTAAGTGTGACCTTGGCAAGATACTTTACTTCATCACCTGTATAGTACAGATAACAGTTCCTGTTTCAGAGGATTGCTATAGCTTAAAAGGGCACCTAGCAAAGAGTAAGTTCAATGTAAGTATTTATTACATAAATAAGTAAATAAAACTGCTGATTCTTCTGCTATGAATACTTTAAACATGTAACTTGAGAATAAGACATTCACAGTAAGAATTTAAAAACCTTTTACCTCCTCTATATTAATGTCTCCTTATTACTTTACATCATAATAAATCCAATACAATAAGATTTCTTTCTGAACACTCTATTCTTCATCCACATTTGAGCAAATGTCTTAAGCTGCTTTAGCATTCCCCTCTGAAGAACAGGCCTTAGCACAGCTCTAAGAAATTCATCTGGTCCAAGCCCTCAGGCTTGGGACAAAGGCCTTTTCCCAGACTCATCACAATGGAGTGTCCTGCTGAATTAATTGTCCCTGTGAGTCATCTCTGCATGGAACCATGAGACAAAGTCACCTTATTTGTAAAGCACCACCTACCAGGCCCTTCAAAGTACTGAGGAAAATCCATAATAAATAATAAAACACACAGAATAGGCCAAAATTAGCTCTCAACAATATACATTTCCTGCTGATCTGAATAACAAAGGAGGGAAGAAAGCATCTTATAGTATATACCAATACCACATTATTATAGAAATTTCATTAAAAAATTGTATGTATTAAGTTTCACCAAAATTGATGACTTACATTTTATAAATGCAAAGCAAACAGAATTATTCTAAAATAACTTAATGGCTAGATGGTATTCTATAGTTGCTTATGATTGTTTTCTTTTCCCTTTTATTTTGTTTATTCTGTGTTTCTGCTTTGGACTGAACTGTGTCCCCACATACATACACAAATTCATATGTTGTAGCCCTAACTCCCAATGTGATGATATTAGGAATGGGGCCTTTGGGAATTAGGTTTAGATAGTCATGAGGGTGGGGTTCTCATGATGGGATTAGTGCCCTTATAAGAAGAGACACCAAAGAGCTTTCTCTCCCTCTCTCTCTCTCTCCCCCATGTGAAGATTAGGTTCAAGGAAGCCATCTGCAAACCAGGAAGAGAATCCTCACCAGAACCTGACAGTGATGGCACTCTAATCTTGGATTTCTAGCCTCCAGGACTGTGATAAAATACATGTCTATTGTTTAAGCCACGCAGTCTATGGTATTTTGTATGGCAGCCAGAGCTGCCTACGACACTATGTATTTCTATATTATAGTGTTTCAAAACATTCCCCTTTGAGTCTCAACTCTTTTGTTTCCTGGTTTTAGGACCATGAACAAGGCATCTTAACTTCCTTTAGATTCAATTTTTTTATCTGTTTAACACTGAGTATGTTTGTTCTGCCTTCCCCACAGAGTTTTCAGAATGAAATGAAGTATAAGAAAATGCTTATGAAAACTGAATAAAATGTTTTCTAAAGCTATTTCCAACTCAGAACTAATGCAAATAGGAATAATGTTAAAATAATTTGATTTTTAAAATTTCATTGACATTTGTAGCATTTACTGTAAGATATTAAATTATGTATTTATATAATTTTTAATTGGTATTTTATATGTAATCCGAATAACCCTAGAGTACATCCATTGCAGATCCTGAGAAGGATCGCTTTCACAGTTTACCTCCAAGTTGTTGGACCATTTGTTCTATCTGCATAGGATAGAACACAGGTCCTATGTGGCAGGACCATAGCTCTCCCTCCTGCATCTTTCTAGGAGAGCTGAAAGGGAGTCCTCATCAACTCTTCCTGCCACGGTTGTACTCTGTTCGTACTGCCTGTCTAAACCTCTGGCAACATAATACGGTTGTGGATGTCATACCAAGGTCACTGTCATGTGCTGAATTGCGTTCCTCCCAAATTCATGTTGAAGTCCTAACCCTTGGTATCTCAGAATGTGACTGTTTGAAGACAGGGCCTTTAAAGAGCTAATTAAGCTAAAATGAGGTCATATGGGTGGGCCCTAATCCAATATGACTGGTGTGCTTATAAGAAGTAGAGAGTAGGACACAGACACTGCATACACATAGAGCAAAGACCATGTAAAGACACAGGGAGAAGACGGTCATCCGCAAGCCAAGGAGAAAACAAACCTACCCACACCTTGATCATGGACATCCATGAGAAATAAACTTTGGTTGTTTAAGCCAACCAGTCTGTGTTTTTTCTGTTGTTGTTGTTATGGCAGTCCTAGCAGACTAACATGGTCACCCTCAGTGTGGTCCTGACCCAAGCTTGGTCTCAAGTGTTTTTCTGCACTTTTCCTTCTCCACTTCTGCTGATCTAAACCCCCACCTTCTGCAGCACACTATCTGATCTCTCTCCAACCCTCCGTTCCTAATGCCCAGCTCTTGCAGAGGGCCTCTAAGAACACAATTCCCTCTTTTCAACACCTAGCACACTCCATAGGATACATAGAGGCTTTCAATAGGCAGTCACAGGGGATTGGAGTCAGAGATGTCACAAAGAGCAGCTTCACAATTTATCCTGAATTACAGCTGCTTCTTAACCCTCAGAACCTGTAAAGCTTGATCAGGCTCCTTAGACCCAGGTGTAAGATTCTTCTTTCAGAGTGTCCTTTGCCCTCCCCTGCAATCGGTTTTCTGTCTACTCAGCCTCTTTCACTGGACATGTCTGTAGACAGCTGGATCTCTCTCATGGCCAGGATCCAAGTTTGTTCACATAGAGCTCCTGAACCCCCATGAAAATCAGGGATAAGACTGGGTATCTATTTCAGGGTCTTCAAACGTTCTGATATTTAAGATTGTTTGTCCAGACAATCCCAAAAACCTCTGGGGTAGATTCCTCATAAGGCTCTAGGAGAGACCCAGCTCTGTCTCAGCTGAGAAACCCTATCAGATAAATATTCCATACAAGAATTTTATTGTCACAAGAATTTTACATAGAGAGAGAGAATAAATATGAGAGAGAGAGAGAATAAATATATCTAGAAAATATCTCTATTGGAGAGCTTAAAATTTCATAGAATTATATTTTTATATCTTTTGTGTTTGTGTTTTGTATGGCAGCCAGAGCTGACTACGACACTATGTATTTCTATATTAAAGTGTTTCAAAACATTCCCTGGTCATAGGAAAGATTATGAAAAGAATATATTGGTGCTTAATGTTATTTGAAGAGAACTAACCTTATGAAAACAGAAAATTCACCTCACAAGTTCTAATTTACACTGTCACAGCAGCACCTTGTAAACCTTTTAAAATGTATCTAACATCTCCCAATAAAAATCTCACAGGGAACAAGAATACTGTTCAAAGAAACTATATTTTTAAAATAATTCAAAACATTCTTTGTAATAAGAGGTCATTCCATAGTTTCATGTTAAAAATCTAAGCACCCAAAGAATTTAAGGGAAGAGCAGACTTAAGACCTGAACTCCGTAGAGATGCACGCAGAGCAGTGATGGTTTTACACCTGCTATAATAGGATCCAATCTTCTGGGGATGTAGGATCCACAGCCATCTGCTCATCAGAAAGGAGTCTTGTGCACAGAGGTTAACTTCTCTACCCCAGTCTTTATGAATTAATTCTACATCAGCATAAAACTTCCTTTTTTATTTCTTTTTTGGCAGCATCACTCTAATGTACAGTCGGCTGAGGATGGCAAGAAGCCAAAATATTAGTGAAAAGAAAGAAAATTGAGGCCGCCAGGTTCTTTATATTCACAAACACAAAATTTTCCTTAAAAACAATGATACAGAAGAAAAATTGCCAATATGCACATGAATGAGATTGGGATGGAGGGAAGGAAAGGAGAGGAAAAGGAAGAGGAGAGGAGACTTTCCCTATGAATGTCTGACCCAATTTCTTGGGGAAATTTTAATGTAGTCAGTGCAACATACCCCACAGTTACCAGAGGCTATATATATACCAACTGCCTTGAGGGGTATTATCAAACCATGCAAATGTCCAAAGTCAGCTCTTCCTCTAGCCTTTGTCTTTCTGCTTAACATGTCCTGTTTCTAGAAGTTAGATTATAAATTCACACATGAAAGTTCACATGCTTCAAAAAATAATATGTACTCTTCTAGCTTTTTACCCTTAGCATGTCAATTAATAGTGCATTTAGGAGATCAACTAATTGCCATTGGACAAGGTGAGAGCACTTACTCTGACATCCAAGCTACAAAATAGATCTATTATTTTTTTTTATTTTTATTTTTTATTTATTTATTTTATTTTTGGCTGTGTTGGGTCTTCATTTCTGTGCGAGGGCTTTCTCTAGTTGTGGCAAATGGGGGCCACTCTTCATCGCGGTGCACAGGCCTCTCGCTATCGCGGCCTCTCTTGTTGCGGAGCACAGGCTCCAGACGCGCAGGCTCAGTAGTTGTGGCTCACGGGCCTAGTTGCTCCGCGGCACGTGGGATCTTCCCAGACCAGGGCGCGAACCTGTGTCCCCTGCATTAGCAGGCAGATTCTCAACCACTGCGCCACCAGGGAAGCCCAAAGTAGATATCTTATTAAAGTATGTGTTAACCAAAACACAGAGCTACAGAGAAAGGGAGCTGATACACATAAGGTTTGAGCTGTCAGAAGGTTATCACTGACCTGTATGGGTTGTTAGTGGCAGGTCCCAGTCCAGAAAGTACCTAAAAAAAAAAGATTAAGAACCAATAAGCCAAAAAGAAGGGGGAAAGGGGTAGAGAAGGAGGGTGTGTGTGCACATAAGCATACACATGTGTGTGAGGCATGGAGAGACAGAGGGGGGAAATCCATGTCTGTGCCTACAATAGAGACAGTGAACATAAAATGAGGAGCTGGATGTGAAAGACAAATGTCTGTTTTGCAGAGGGGTAGCCCTGATTCTTACTTTCAGAAATAATTTATTATGTGCGTCTGTCACAAATATTCTGGAAAAAAGCCCTAAGCCATAATTTTCACAGAGTAATATTCCAATGGTGGGAGATCTTGGTGAAAACTAAAAGAGCATCAGGTTAATCAATGAAAGGAATAAGGAATTTTACATATTTTTTTTAAAAGATGGTTCCTCTTGTTAAATTTTCTGTACTAGAAGCTGCAGCATGAATTTGTCCTTGGCATTAGAATACATTACAGCTCATCTCTTCCTAGGAGAACTGTATTCCTGTCCACTGTGCTCAGCAGGGGTAAACTGGGAACAGCTTATCAGATTATACAGTATTATAAACTGCACTCTGCTCTCATCTGATTGCTTTTCAATCAGAACCTCGCATCTTTTGCCAGATATAAATTATCTTATATAAAAGAGCTTTTGAATACAAAGTCAATGAGGTTTTTTTTTTCTGGAGGTAATGCAATCCTTATTTGATTATGAAACCCAAACTTGCTCACTGTAGTCTGCATGGACAAGTGTATGCCGTGTTTCTGTAATACAAATGATACAAGTACAAAAATATATGACCCTCCTACTGAACAGCAAGATAATCTAATGTAGTTCCGCCCTAAATTGGAATAATGTGCCATAGTGTACTTTTTACCTATTCCAAATCATAGTGTAATTACAAACATAGTTTCTAGCTCAATTCCCAAGAGTGATGGAGAAAATATAATATTGGTGTGTGTATGGGTACATGGAAGGGGAATTGTGTTGGGGAGAGAAAGGAAAAGGGAATGGACAATGGACAACAGAAAATAAAACTTTGCTTCCCTAATCTCCAAGCTGTGGTTGGGAAATATCTCCAAGAGTTTTGAAACTGATTCAGTGGTCAAGTAGCCTGGGTTCAAAATCAGCTCTAGGACTAATTTACTCTGAGGTCTCTGGAAAAATAACTTCACATCTTTAAGACTCAAGATTCTCAGCCATAAAAAATAATAAAGGCTGGATTTTGTTATATCCAGGAATTTTATTATTATTTTCAGATAAACTGTGTATATTGTGTACAAGGCACAACTGTGATCTCTACTTGTTTGCCGTATTTTTAAACACTGGCTAAAATGTAAACTTAAATAGAAAGGACAAATTTAATAAAATTAGATGCCTCAAATCATTTTTGAAAAGCATCAGTTTCATTATTCAACAACTACTCATTGAGTGCCTACCATGTGCCAAGCACGGTACAGTACACTAAATTGTAAATAAATGAATAAATGGGTGGTCAGATAAACACCAAGTGGGAAAGAAGGAAGGCAGGAAGTCAGCTAGTTGCTTAGTTGAATTCTCAGGCCTATAACAAATCACAGTATGGAGAGAAAGTGAGCACTGCATTCATTAGAACAGAGCTTCCCCAAATAAGTATAGCACTGATCAAATATGCTGTAATATGACTTTAGGTGACATACAAAGGAATCATTTTATATTAATAATTATAATATTTATAATAGCCATTAAAATTAAAAGTATTTTATATATTATTGATTATATTATTATATAATCTATTATATATATTATTGATTAAGATAAGGTAACATAAAATAAGTGAGTTGAATTAAGGTCAATTTAAAAAATTACTATCTAATACTATAACTGTTAGGTGTACAAAGCAAAAATCATGAAGATGGCATTAAAATGACTGAACATGAAAAAATATGAGGACAAGATAAACCTCTGATATTTTGCTGCGATTCTCTTGAATTCATAGTCCCTGTTATGATTCTATGATTTTTTAATTATCAGACTAGAGAAGAGCAGCTCATCTCTAGACCAAGGGATTAAAAATTACACACACACACACACACACACCATAGGCCAGTGTTCTCTCAACAGATGGACTCTCAGTTATCAAAGTGTGGACAGCGGAGAACCCTAAGAACTTCATGGGGGCAAAATGGTGCTAAAATAAGGGATATGATAAAAACCACCACCATTTATTGAACATCTTCTCTGTGCTATGCTTTGTACTTAACATTATTTCTAATCTTTATAATGACTCTGAGAGCTAGGGTTTGGGTTTTCTTGTTTTCCAACTTTACCTATAAGAAAACTGAGAGTGATAGATTTTAAGATGTTTTCTTAAGATAGCATTGAGGACACAGTAAATAAATTGACTCAATAAATGAATTAAGCTCTTATCACATTGTTAATAAAATAACTTTTAGTTTCTGTTAGTGGTATACTTTACTACTTTAAATCAACTGTTTATAAAGAACAACATTTCTGTCTAAAATTTGTGTCTGTCTATGAAATAAAGCCAACTTATCAGAGGATATAGAAACATAAGAGCATTTGGCGCTTACAAATGTGAATGGAAGAATGCATGTTCTACTAAAGAGAATATTCTCCCCAGAGATATTTGAGAGGAAAACAGGAAGCTGGAGCAATGAGGCACTGATTTTAGATAACTGGAAAAAGTCCAAGCTCCTTCTTGATCTATCAGGCTCTAGACCATGAAGGACATCTATTCACTAGGGTGCCTCAAGCTCAGAAATGACTCCTGAGAATTCTGTTTTCGATTTCAGGCTGCTTGTCTATTTTACTTATACTTCTAAAATTACTTGGAACACATGTACTTAATCTAGCAAAAATAATTCTTTAAGCATAATGCAAATAGAATTATTGACAATCTGGTCTATAATACCAGATGATCTTAACCTTAGTAATAGCAGGTAGGAGAGAAAACAGGAAACAAAAAGTGTTTAAGTTTTTCTTTAGATTAATTTTAGACTTTGTTAGAAGACAAAGCTTATACATTGATCTTAGGTGTGTGAAAAAAAATTTAGGGTAACTTCCATAAGAAGACAAATGGAGCATGTAACTTTCAAATAGCCGAAGGAAGTTTTTCTAAAAGGTGTAAATAAAACACAATTAATCCACAAAAGGCAGACAGAGAAATAAGAAGGAAAAAAGAAAACAGAAACACAAAATAAGATGACATTAATAAGTCCAAAATGAAAGGACTCAATTCCTTAGATAAAGGGACAGAGACCACATGGGGAAGCCCACATAGACTGGAACTGAGTCTCCACCAGTCTTTAGTCAACATCAACTGGCAGACACGTGAGTGAACAAGTCTGCATATGTTTCTAGCATCTAGCCTTTGAGTCTTCCAGACACCATGAGCAGACATAACTATGTCCACTGTGCCCTATCCAAATTCCTGATCCAGAGGACCCATTTGTATAATAAATGGTGTTTAATGTCACTAAATTTTGGGGAAAAAATGTATTATGTAGCCATAGTAATGAAATACACAGACACATACATAAAGAGAAAGTACTAATGATAAAGCAAATGGGTTCAAATATAAAGTATTAATGAAGCCTGGTAAAGGGTATATGGGAGTGATTTTTACTGTTCTTGTGACTTTCTAGAAATCTGAATTTATATCAAAATTTAAAGTTACTGAGAGAGAAAAAGAGACAGAGAAAGAGAGATAAGAGAGACATACAGAGAAGAAATAGAAGGTATAGATAATAGAAAGAAAAGATGTAGCTTGTGTCCGGAATTTTTTTTTAATGTAGAAGATACAGGTGCAGGAAGGACAACATAGGCAAGGTAAATAAAAAGAAATCCGCTTGACATATTAGAGGGAAACAGCAGAATTAAAGACAAAAAAAAATCTTAAAAGCAGCCAGAAAGAAAAGCACAGAAAGGAATGACAATTAAATTGACAGGAGGTTTCTAAACAGAAGCAATGGAAGTCAGAGATAATGAAATCGTATCTTCAAGGTGTTGGGGGGAAAAACCACAAAACACTTAGCTAGACATTTGTACCCAGTTTAAGAATGAGGGAGAGAACTTCCCTGGTTGCGTGGTGGTTAAGAATCCGCCTGCCAATGCAGGGGACACGAGTTTGAGCCCTGGTCTGGGAAGATCCCACATGCCGCGGAGCAAATGGGCCTGTGAGCCACACTACAGAGCCCGCGCCACACAACTACTGAAGCCTGCATGCTCTAGGGCCCGCGTGCAACAACTGCTGAGCCTGTGTGCTGCAACTACGAAAGCCCGTGCGCCTAGAGCCCATGCTCTCAACAAGAGAAGCCACCGCAATGAGAAGCCTGCTCACCACAACAGAGAGTAGCTCCTGCTCACCGCAACTAGAGAAAGCCCGCGCACAGCAACAAAGACCCACCGCAGCCATAAATAAATAAATAAAATTTGGGTTCCCTGTGTTTATTTAAAAAAAAGAATGAGAGAGAAATTAAGTATACCCTTACTAAAGAAAATTCTAAAAGATGTACTTCCAGAAGAAAAATGTTCCCAGACGAAGGTATGAAAGGAATGGTGAACAGAGAAAGTGCTGAGCATGTAGAAGACTGTGGTGGCCATGGTGAAGAACTATACAGCGTCCCTTCCAGAAAAGGGCTGGTTGCTCCAACAGCTGGAGAGCTGTCAGCAGACATCCTTCATCTATCGGCCCCTCCAGGGAGGGTCCCAGTCAAAGAGAAGCACCTTACTCAAGGACAAAGGGCAGCCCACATATGATGGTTGGTCAAAGCAGGGATATAGAGGCTTAGCCATTTTGGACAAAGTTGGGACAATCCTGGCAGGCTGTTTAACTCCCAGTGGGGTCAACCAAGGCTGTCATTAGAGCTGCACTGCGGCTCAACTGCCCCCTCTTGTCCTTCCTGCTTCCTTTCCCTCCCCCTCCTGCAGGTGTTGATCCTGAGGGCACTTGCTAATAAGGACCCTTCACTCTAAGGGAAGAAGGAGGAAAGGAAGGATGAAAGAAAGGGAGGGAAGGGGAGAGAGAAAAAGAGAGGAAAAGAAAGGAAGGAAGGAAGGAAGGAAGGAAGGGAGGGAGGGAGGGAGGGAGGGAAGGAGGGAGGGAGGGAGGGAGGGAAGGAGGGAGGGAGGGAGGGAGGGGAAGGAAGGGAGAAAGAAAGGGAGAAAGGGAGGGTGGGAGGGAGGGAGGAAGAAAGAAAGAAAGAAACAAGAGAGAGAGGAAGGAAGAAAGAAATAGAGAGGAAGAAAGGAAGCAAGGAAGGAAACAGAAATCATATTTAGAAGTGAATGAAAAATAAGAGCACTGCATATCAAAATCTGTGAGATGTAAGCCAAAGTAATAATATGAGGAAGATACTTAGCCTCACTTGTACTTGTTGGAAATCAAGAAAATGTGGACATATATACACTACCAAATGTAAAATAGATAGCTAGTGGGAAGCAGCCACATAGCACTGGGAGATCAGCTCGGTGCTCTGTGACCACCTAGAGGGGTGGGATAGAGAGGGTGGGAGGGAAACGCAAGAGTGAGGAGATATGGGGATATATGTATATGTATAGCTGATTCACTTTATTATAAAGCAGAAACTAACACACCATTGTAAAGCAATTATACTCCAATAAAGATGTTTAAAAAAAAAAGAAAAATGTGAATTAATATTAAAACTCCAATAGCTACTAACAAGAAGTTCCAACAAAAGTAAAAAATGAATTAATAAATATAAAAATAGAAATAAAAATAATACTTTCACCATTATAACCAAAAGCCACCTTTTTAAAAAGGTGAATAAAATAAAATTTTAAAATCTTTGTAGTTATGATCAAAATAATGGCATAAATGCAAAAGGAAATATAACTACGGATATAGAAAATATACTTGAAATAGTAGTAAAATACTTTGTACCATCACTTTATTGTAATCAATTTGATCATCTATGCTTGAATAATTGAATGAATACACATTGTGAAAATTATTCCAACCCAATAAAGAAATTCTGAATAGGCCAATAATCCTAGAATAAACTATAAAAGTGGTCAAATGTCTGTCACTTAAGAAGGATAACATTCAGATAGTTTTACCAAACCTTCAATAAATAATTACTATATATAAGTTTTCCTTTCCAGAGCATAAAATAAATAGATTTTTAAAGCACTTTTTGAGACATTCTACAAAGGAATCATTACTGTGATGCTAAGATCGAACAAGATCAAAAAAGGAAAGCTAACTTAAGGACCTCGGTGCAATGTGATAAATTATTAGGAAATTAAATCCAAAAGTGTAGATTAAAAAAAAAAAAATCTATCTTGACCATTTGGGTTTTATCCCAGAAATGCTAGGGTGGTTCAACTTAACAAGTCTATTGTTGTAATTCATTATATTATCATATTATAGGGTCCAAAATGTAATCATGAATCATGTAATCATGTCAAGAAAATCATGTCATATACATATATATGAAACTGGAAATGTAATGATAATCATTACAAGCATTCTAATTAAAGTCAAGAATAAAGCATGAATGTCATCTAGCAATCTTGCTTTACAGACTGTACTGGAAGCTGTCAATGCAATAATTTAAAAAAAAAGACACTGTGAAAAAGAGACAAACATCGTTATTTATGGAGGAAATAACTGATTCTCAGAAGGTCAACTGAGAAATAATTAGCACTAATAAGAGTTCTGTAGGGGGCCAATACAAGATCAAAATGCAAACACTAATAATAGATCTCTAATATACCAGCAATGATCAATTATAAAATAACACAGAAAAGTTGATTCTACTAACAAGACAAAATAAGATACCTAAAAAGATTCTAATAAGAAATATAAAGACATATCACATCACTTTTATATTTACCTCTTTATTCCATCTAAAATTTATTTTTTAGTATGATATGAAGTTAACATCTAACTTTCTTTACAATTGGATATCCAGTTGCATCAAAAACATAAATGGATTGATATGTGCAAAACTGTTAAATGGAAAGACTCATAATGTCTTAAATATGTAATGTCTCACCTAATCAATATAACAACTGACACAATAGCAATTGACCCAAAGAGAAAGGTTAACATATTTGAATATAAAAATATGTAACTTCTGTCCAAAACAGGACACAAAATTTTTTTACATAGACAAAGAAAATATTTACTATATATAAAATGCAAAAAATTAAAATCTAAGTATAAAAAGAATTCCTACAAATCAATAAGTAAAAGACAAAAAAACCCTCAATATATAAAGGGACAAAGAGAGGAATAAGCAATTCTTAGAGGAAAAAAGATAAATAGAAGTTAAGTTTCTGAACCTCACCAGTAATCAGAAAAATATAAATTAAAACTATAAGGAAATAAAAATTTTCACCCAACCAATTGGCATAAAATAAAATATTAATATGATTTGGCTTTGAGAAGAGTGTTGGGAATGGACATGCTTTGTCAAAATACAAACATGTAATGGCTTTTTGGAGGTGATGTTAGCTGCATCTATCAATGCTAAATACATGCATACATTTTGATACAGTGATTCCAATTTTAGGCATCTATTCTAGAAAAAATAGCCATGAATGTGCTCTATTCCTGTATCAGTTGTAATAGTGAAAAACAAGAAAAGTCCTAAAGGGTCACCAATAATGCAATAATTAAATCATAGTAATACCATGAATTGCTTCGCAGGAATTAAAAAGAACGAAGGAAGATCTATACACACTTGTATGTGTGATCTTCAAAATACTTTTAAGTGAAAAAAGCAGTCAACAGAATACTTACAAATGGATCCTACACATGACCTCCGAAAACAATATATTTGTCCATATGCATGCAAATATGTGTAAATGAATAGAAAATAGAATGAAAAAATGTATACCACACTGCTAACAGTGTTTACTTCTGGGGAAGAAAATGGGATTTGGGCAGGGGGAAAAATCCTTAACCCCTTAATTCCTTTTCTCATATTGTTGAAAAATTTAACCATGGGAATTTATTTATTCGTTGTTCAAGTTTTTTAAAAAAAAGCTTTTTAACTATGTAATACTTGATTTGTGTCTTATTTAGCATATTTCATTGGTACATTTCCCTTTGAGTAACTTCTTCAGCTCAAATGATTTCTTTGAACTATAAAATGTACTTCTTCGGGGCTTCCCTGGTGGCGCAGTGGTTGAGAGTCCGCCTGCCGATGCAGGGGACAAGGTTTCGTGCCCCGGTCTGGGAAGATCCCATATGCCGCCGAGCGGCTGGGCCCGTGAGCCATGGCCGCTGAGCCTGCGCGTCCAGACCCTATGCTCCGCAACGGGAGAGGCCACAACAGTGAGAGGCCCGCGTACCACAAAAGAAAAAAAAAAGTACTTCTTCCAAGTAAAGAATACAAGCAAACCCATTTGATTTTTTTTCTTATTTTGGCATTCTTTCACAATGCTAACCCACAAATTAAATTTACCAACTGACTTGAATATCAATCTAATGTTGTGTTTCATAAAGCAAAGAGATAAATAAAGAATATGGAGCTATTAAATTACAACAGAACCTCAGTTTGATTAAAGATTTGAAAACACTAGTTCTACAATTTCAGTAGTGTGACTGCTATACTGACTTCATTATTTTTTTTCCCTGCTGCGTTGGGTCTTTGTTGCTGGCTTTCCCTAGTTGCGGCGAGCAGGGGCTACTCTTAGTATCGGTGTGTAGGCTTCTCGTTGCGGTGGCTCCTCTTGTTGCAGAGCACTGGCTCTAGGCGTGTGGGCTTCAGTACTTGTGGTGTACAGGCTCAGTAGTTATGGCTCGTGGGCTCTAGAGCGCAGGCTCAGTAGTTGTGGTGCACAGGCTTGGTTGCTCCATGGCATGTGGGATCTTCCCAGACCAGGGCTCGAACCCATGTCCCCTGCATTGGCAGGCATATTCTTAACCACTGCGCCACCAGGCAAGCCCCTATACTGACTTTTGAACATCTTAGTAGTCAGTACTTTATAGTAGAAAAGGCTCAGCATTTAAGGTCAGAAGATCTTAATTATATGAGTTTGAGTACATTACCTCTCTTTATGTTCTTACCAATTGTACTTCCTAATTGTATTAATATGGGTAAGTTATTCAATATTTCTTATGTTCATTCATTTTATTCTATAAAGTGGGAAGAATAACACTAATATCTCTCCTGACACACTTGATTTGAGGACTAAATGAGGCCCCATGGTCATCTGTAAAGCACTACTACAAACCTATTATTATATAGTAGTATTTCTTCCAGGTGAAATGGTGTGCAAAGACCAAAACAAAAACACAAAGAACTTTCACTATAGATAGATTATAATCATTCTAAAATGCAACATTTGTGCTGCTCCTTGTAATACTATATAAAAGAAATAGTCATCCTGTCTGGTTTTGCTTCTATTACTACTTGCTAATGTGTAAAAAAGTGTTAAACACAACGCACATTATTTAGTGTTCTTTCTAAATGAGATCTGTTGTACTTAAAGAGAATTCAGAGAATTTACAAGATATTCTTAAAATTACCCTCGTTCAGTAGTGTACCACATCACAGCACAAGGGGGCAGTATTTCTTTTTTAAAAATTCCTTTGTCAAATGCATAATGTATGTAATTCACTGAGGTGGTGCCACGGAACATCTTTTAATAATATGTCAAGATTAAAACAATTTAGCATCCATGTCAACTGTAACTCATAGCCATTAGGAAAAAAAAATCATAGTACTGGGACTTCCCTGGTGGCGCAGTGGTTAAGAATCCGCCTGCCAATGCAGGGGGACACGGGTTTTAGCCCTGGTCGGGTAAGATCCCACATGCCACGGAGCAACTAAGCCTGTGCGCCACAACTACTGAGCCAGCACTTTAGAGCCCACGAGCCACAACTACTGAGCCCATGTGCCACAACTACTGAAGCCCACGTGCCTAGAGCCCATGCTCCGCAACAAGAGAAGTCACTGCAATGAGAAGCCCGCACCCTGCAATGAAGAGTAGCCCCTGCTCGCTGCAACTAGAGAAAGTCCACGCGCAGCAACGAGGACCCAACATAGCCAAAAATAAATAAATAAATTTATTTTTTTAAAAAATCATAGGGCTTCCCTGGTGGCGCAGTGGTTGAGAGTCCGCCTGCCGATGCAGGGGACACGGGTTCGTGCCCCTGTCTGGGAAGATCCCACATGCCGCGGAGGGGCTTGTCCCGTGAGCCATGGCCGCTGAGCCTGCGCGTCTGGAGCCTGTGCTCCGCAACGGGAGTACCGCAAAAAAAAAAAAAAAAAAATCATAGTACTACATTTCCGGAAATACTTGAATAATTCCTAAAACAAAAAGTTCGTGGGTTAATACAGATGTAGAGATGAAGTGTCTGCCAACCAGAGTAGAAAGAACAGATGTGTAGTTCTAGTCCCAGCCACTCAAGCTGCCTTTATTCTAGAAGCAGATTAGAGAGCACATTGCTGTTTTAGCAGCAGCAGCAATTAGTGTTACTTATCACCCTAATATGGTCCATTTGGGAAATATCAAGTAAACTAAATGGCTTTTTCCATGGAAACACATAGCAAGAATTATTACAAAGAATTCTCTACCCCATGCTTAAAGAATTGACTTATATGAACTTCAGTTTAATATATACAAGTAGCAAAGATATATAGTCCAGGGCTTCTTTTTATGGTAGGGTCTAATGGCTTTTTATTCATGGGTCAAGTCATAGGTCAATAGGAATAACCTTCCTAATGGGCTGAAAAAGTAAAACATAACACTACAGCATGGGCTGAAACTACTAATGGGCTGAAATGATTCTAAATATAGGTCAAATGGCAGAGGAGACCAGCCTCCTCAAGGCCAGTGGTGTTATTAACATCTGTGGAGTACTCACAGGCCAGGCTATCTTAAACTTCAGTTAGTTCATTTAATCTTCACATCAAGACTGGTACAGGTACTTAGGTTAAATAAATAGCAAGGGGTGGGCTGGAGCCAAAATTAAACCCAGAAGGTCTAAGTCCAGAGCCTGTGCACTTAATCTGCATAATACACTGCTTTTCACAAGGCTGAGTTCTGAACTAGCATTCAGGCTGCCTGAATTTCAGTCTTCCACTGACACTACACCTGTGATACTGGGCCTCCCCCAACCCACCACCACTAACCACCCACTACCTGTCACCTCCATAAATAAAGGAACTAGACTAGGTAATGTACAAGGCTTTTCTTTGGCTCATAATTCATGACAACGTTATGAAAGCAGCTATTAATTTGATGCAAAATGTAGGATCTTGTATTTTTGGTGCCTGCCTTCTGGGATCACTGATAGCAGCAAAGAAAATTTGTTTTTCTAATTTCTCAGTCAAGGGCAAATGATGTTACCAGTTTACTTGTTTAAATAAATTTATGGCTATCTCTTATCTACTCTTTATCTGTAAACAGGTTTTGACACAGAGGGCTATATGTGAACACTGTATATCTATAATTAAATGAGGACTGGGGGGTACTCACATCAAGAATGTGAAAAGGGCACCAAATATAGAAGTTCTGGGCAGTAAATATGAACTTCACCTACTATACTTCACAACTCTGACTTCACCTGGCTCCAGTCCTTCCACTGGGATTTAAACAATGTGACAGCTTTGAGAAGCTAAGCATAACATAACAGAAATCACATGAGCTTTAAAGATCTACTGACTGCAATTGCTGAACTTTTCATTAAAATTCCCAGAAATGTAATGCAAAACACGGAGATCCTATTAGGTAACCTTAAAATCATTTTAAGAGGTCTCTAGATATTCTAATAGAATATCAATTCAGCATTCAATTACACTGTTTCACAATCATCATAAATATTAAAATTGTTTCTTAAAAGCATAATTTCAAACTGGCCATTTTTATAAATTGAAGGAAATACGTCTTTTAAAGCATTTTTCAACTGTGAGTATCTTAAGTCCTTTGAGATTTTCAAATATGAAGTCAATTTATTTCTGCTATATTCTTGTTCAGGCTGATGTTGCCAGAGGCTTATTGGAAAAAAATATTATTTTCAAATATAAAAAATTTAGAGCTCAAGTGAATATCAAAACTGCTAAATTTTCAGATTTGAAAAAAAATGCCAGAAGCTAAAAAACCCAGAGAGTAGCTTTCTAATAAAATTTAAAATCTTTAGTATTTAGTACTTTATTTATTAAACAGCAATATCATCCTTGGAGACTTTATGATTCCTGATTCGTGAATTAATTTTGTCTTTTTCCCCCATAATGTGCGTGCTGTGGAGACAACTATAAATTTGGGGGAATAAGCATCATTAAAGCTGAACAATACTCCCTTTCTATCTTCTTAATAATTCATTTGTTGGGACTTTCCTGGTGGTGCAGTCGTTAAGAATCTGCCTGCTAATACAGGGGACATGGGTTCGAGCCCTGGCCCGGGAAGATCCCACTTGCCGCAGAGCAACTAAGCCTGTGAGCAACAACTACTGAGCCTACGCTCTAGAGACTGCAAGCCACAACTACTGAGCCCACGTGCCACAACTACTGAGGCCTGCGTGCCTAGAGCCTGTGCTCCGCAACAAGAGAAGCCACAACGAGAAGCCTGCCCACCACAACGAAGAGTAGCCCCTGCTCACCACAATTAGAAAACCTGCACAGCAATGAAGACCCAACGCAGCCAAAAATTAATTAATTCTTAAAAAAAATTCATTTCTTGTTGTCTGGTACCCACACAAATCAGGAACTCAGTTCCTCACAGTTCTAAGGACTAAAAACATTCTTTCAGAGGCTATGCATTGCTGATAGAAATTTTGCCATTCAGCTTACGTTGTATTTTCCTACCTGGAAGTAAAGAAGTTGGCGTGGTATCTATAACATAAAAACTGAAAGAACTTTATATCATTACCATTATAATCTTGTGATAATCCTACAAATGTTTGGGATAGTGAACATAATTCTAATTATCTTAAAGACTTACATATGAATCAATGTATTTTTAAGAGTAATAGAGAACAAAAATAATAGTCAAAACTTTCATAGAATTCTTCTTTGAAATCCACTCAAGTCTAATAATTCTCAAAAGGCACATTAGATCAGACCAAAAAGCTTCTTCCAGAGTCGTAAACTAAACTAGAAAACAGGATTTCGGACAGTAATAACATAATGAGCAAACCAGCTCTATTTGTGCCAGAATTAATTGAAAAAGTTGTTTGGATTGATTCTTGATTTAAGCTACATTTAAACAAAAAAAGCAAAACTATATCTAGTCAAGAGTACTCAACTTTAACAAACTTCAAAAGCCATTTTGAATTTTATTACCTTATTCTCAATCTGTAGATTATTGCTATATTTTTTCTTAAGCTGCCATGTTTAAGAGGAGAAGAGGAAACTACCATTTATTATGTTCCAGTAAAGTGTCTTTAGAAACTGTGAATTATCTTATTTAACCCTTGTAATTTCTCTGGAAAGAATACAATATTTTCCAGAGAGTGCAGCCAAGGACCTTCAGATTTGAAAATAATGATGCTATGCTATTTATCAATATGCTCAAAAAGACTGATCTGGGAGCAACAATCTTTCCACAGCATATTTCTAATCTCTTTATGTGGAAAAATGGTTGAACTAAGTGATTAATTTGGACTTTAGAAGCCACAGGATTGGCCCTCAAGAGCTGGCCGTTCAACAAATGTGTATTGAGGGCTCACAGAGGCCTTGGCTGGAACTGAGTCCCTGATTTTAAAGGGCTGAAAACTTAGGACTTGTATAGAGAGTTACTTAAGAGCTAAGCACTAATTTATGTTTCCATAAAAATCTGCTCTCGTTCTCTTTCTAACCCAAACTTCTCCCAAGTGCCTTGTTAATATAGGTAACTAGAAGAAATCGCAGCAATGCTTCTGGTCTTTGATGACATCTACTAGATCTCTTACATACCAATATGAAGGGCCCTCTTTTTGAGCATGGTGCTATGCTTTAATGATTGCAGCAGCTCTTGGACCTCTTCCCCAATTACAGGGTAGCAGGATCCAGTTATATGAAACCTAGCCTAGCCTTTCTGGACTAACTGCAAGAAGGCTCATGCTGCTGCTGGTACTACACAATGTGGAGATTACATGTAATGATGACTCTGCGGTACCATTTGAGGGATACCAGAATAGGTCCCTTTCCAGTTCCCAAAGAACTCCTGGATTTGCTTTTAACAGTGCTTGCAACTGCAGTCACAGTCATTCTTTCACCAGATCCAGAACAGAGATGCCCAATACATGGAAGATGTGTGCCTACTCGTTTCCCCTGGGTAAGAGCAGGCATCAATTATTAATCACAACATCTCTTCAGCACCCTGGGGTGCTTCCCAAAACAGCATTACGATCCATCTACCGAAGAAGGCTCACAGGCACATCCCTCTTTTAGAGACTGTTTCTAGGTGCCACCTACCTAGCAGTCCTGGCTGAAAAAGCCCTCTTAAAATCCAAATATCTAAATTCAAAAGGGAATTGCCATGGTAGATTCCAATAGATTCTGTTGCCAATTAGAGTAAGAGGTCTTTGTTCCAGCTGACCCTGGACCAGCACACACAATAAGCAGAGACCTGAAATGCACTCCCAGACCAGGTCTACTGCCTTCCTCAGGCATCTAGAACTCCAATTTAACTTACTCCTAATTCAGGAGCTTGATGTGAAGACTGGTCCTGGGGCAACTGGGGGTGGGGGGCAAAGGTCAACCTGAGAACAAATTCCAGTGAGCACAATGGAATTCAGCACAAGGAGCAGCAGACCCCACTTGTAAAAGGCAAAGAAAGAAATCTCCTTTGCTATAGAAATTAGGCAATGAATTGTAAACAGTCCCCACCCTCATTCCACCCTACCCTCGAGGCAAGAAAACCTCTAATCCATCAATATAAAAATGTTAAAATTGTAAAATTTCTTCTTTACTTTGTTTAGGACTAAAATTTTGATTAGAAAGCCATGAGATTTTTGCAGAACCACTTGCAATTCCCCCTAATAGAAATCTCCACATAAGGAAAGGCAAACAAAAAAATAGCATATGAAAATCTGCAGCAAATGAAAATCCAAATTTGCCATTTTGATCACCTCTCCTAATCTTTCCTCCATACTCTCTGCTCCAGCAACATTGTACTCCTTGTTGTGCTTTGAAAATAACAGGACTTCCCTGGTGGTGCAGTGGTTAAGAATCCGCCTGCCAATGCAGGGGACATGGGTTCAAGCCCTGGTCCGGGAAGATCCCACATGCAGCGGACCAACTGAGCCCGCATGCCACAACTACTGAAGCCCGCGAGTCTAGAGCCCATGCTCCGCAACAAGAGAAGCCACTGCAATGAGAAGCCCGCGCATTGTAACGAAAAGTAGCCCCGCTCGCTGAAACTAGAGAAAGCTCGCGCAAAGCAAGGAAGACCCAACATAGCCAAAAATAAATAAATAAATAAATACATGTATCAAAAAAAAAGAAAAAGAAAAGAAAAGAAACCCTCCTGCTAGGGGGCTTTGCACTCTGGGTGTTCCTCTGCAAGCCAGCTCTCTCTCCAGCTATCCACATGGCCCACTGCTTTACCTCCTTTCTGCCTTTGCTCAAATATATCACCTTCTCAAACAAGCTTTTTAAAATTGTAATCTATATGCCAATTGCAGCCCCACCTGGCACCCACAATTCCCCCCTACTCTGCTCTATTTTTTCATGGTATTTATCATGTTATATTAAACTATAAGATTTATTTGTTTACAATTGTGCAGAAAATTGTTCACATAGAACATCTGATGTTGGTCTTTAAAAGGGCCTGCTTAGGGGGCTGGTCTTTGGCTGGGCCTGGGAAGTTGGATTTTAGAATGTTCCCTATTTTACTTACTGATAAGTTTGGTTGCCTAGGCTACAGGCAAACCTCAGAGACATTGCGAGTTAAGTTCCAGACCACAGCAATAAAGTAAGTATCACAAAAAAGTGAGTCACAAGAATATTTTGGTTTGCCAGTGCATACAAACGTTATGTTTACACTATACTGTACTCTATTAAGTGTGCAATAGCATTATGTCTAAAGAAAAGTACATACTTTAAAAATTTCTTATTGCTAAAAATGCTAACTATTATCTAAGCCTTCAGCAAGCTATAATTTTTTTGCAATAAAAGCATCAAAGATTACTGACCACAGATCACCATAATAAATATAATAATGAAAAAGTCTGAAATAGTGGATAATTACCAAAATGCGACACAGAGACATGAACTGAACAAGTACTGTTGGGAAAATGAGGCTAATAGACTTGTTCCACCCAAGGTTGCCACAAACCTTCAATTTGTAAAACACACAATATCTGCAAAGAGCAATAAAGTGAAGCACAATGAAACAAGGTCTGCCTATATTTGTGAAAACAGCATGATTTACAATGAAACACCTTCTTTCCTTCTGGGAGTCTGGAATTTTGGCAATATGCAGCTGGTTTCGTAGACAGAGAATGCCTATATGACTGGCCCCTAATTAAAACTCTGGACTCTAAGTCTCAAGCAGGCTTCCCTGAGCAGAAACAATGCCATTGCACACGTGTTGTTTCATTTGATCGCTGGAAGAAGCAAGTTTTCTGTGACATACCAACCCCCGGGTGAGAGAACTTTGGAAGGCTGTGCCTGGACCCCTCCAGACTCTGCCTGATGAGTCTTTCCCCCTACAGAGGGGGGAAAGAGTTGTGAGTACAACTACCCCTGAGTCCAGTGAGTCTTCCCAGCAAGTCACCAAACATGTGAATGATCATGTGACCTTCAAAAAATTATGTTCACTGTTGATCATATTTCCTCTCCCACTAGAATATAAGCTCCCCAAGGCCAGGGATTTAAAAATCCCTTCAGCTCATTGATATTTCGTATATCAGTATAAGACCTCCTTAGCGCACTAATACATGCCTGGTGCCTAGAACAATGCCTGCCACATAATGGGTATTCAGTAAATACTTGTTGAATGAATGAGGGATAAAGCAAATGTGGTCCTATGAAACAGATTTTTAAAATAACTAAAATATCAATTTATATTGTCAAAGATCTTTAAGAGAACATTGCATCTATAAAGAGAGAACACTCTGCTTGCTATCAGGAAAAACCGCTTTTCTATGAAAGGAAGGAGCTGAATTACAAACATTATGTGGACAGCAAACAGCAGACTGCATACTGCAGAAATATCACAATGTGAATAACACTCAAGAAATTCTCCTCAAACTCAGAAGAAAAGGATAAGGAGGTAAATATAGTAAGTGAAAATGAATTTAAATGTCAACAGTCAAAATTATAAACACCCAAGGAGGAGACATCAAGTTACCTACACTACATACAGGAGGCTTGCAATAAGTAATTGTTGAATGAATTGAATGAAATAGGAATCATATTGGTATCAATATAACCTTCTCAAATATAAAAATAATTGAAGCATTTTAGGAAAAAGATAGTGACATAATAATTCAACAGACAGTGAGAGATCATATTTAAGGGCAACAAAAAGACATTCCCAGATATCCCTTAATACAGAAAATATAACAAATATTAACTTTTCCTAAAACATTCACTCAAGGAAATAATCCTGGTGACTAAAATCAAACAAATAACAAATTCAAGCAGCAAAATAACCAGCACCATATGAAATCATAAAATTAAAAAATAAGATTTTCTATTAAATTAAGAATCAAGATAGGGATTTAGCTATCACAACTTTATTTAATAGAGTTTTGGTCAGGCTTTCCCTTAACTTTGTGGGTTCTGCGACAAGAGAACAAAATGAGGCCCATGTACCATACGACTTAAATAACTAGAAGTTAAAAATCAAGCTATTAATGGACATATATACACTGCCAAATGTAAAATAGATAGCTAGTGGGAAGCAGCCACATAGCACAGGGAGATCAGCTCGGTGCTTTGTGTCCACCTAGAGGGGTGGCATAGGGAGGGTGGGAGGGAGACGCAAGAGGGAGGAGATATGGGGATATATGTACACATATAGCTGATTCACTTTGTTATAAAGCAGAAACTAACACACCATTGTAAAGCATTTATACTCCAATAAAGATGTTTTTAAAAAAATCAAGCTATCAGAACACAAAGTCAGTATATAAAAATCTGTTGCTTTCCTGTAATCATAACAAACTACCAGAAAGAGAAATTAAGAAAACAATCCCATTTACAATTGCATCAAAAAGAATTAAATGCCTAGGAGTAAATTTAACCAAGGAGGTGAAAGAGCTATATTCTAAAAACTATGAGCCATTGTTGAAAGAAACTGAAGGAGACAAATAAATGGAAAGACATATCATGCTCATGGATTGCAAGAATATTGTTAAGATGCCCATACTACCCAAAGCAATCTACAGATTCAATGCAATCCCTATCAAAATTCTAATGGCATTTTTCACAGAAATAGAACAAATAATCCTAAAATAAATTTGTATGAAACCACACAAGATCCCAAATAGCCAAAGCAATCTTGAGAAAGAAAAACAAAGCTGAAAGCATCACTCTCTGATTTCAAACTGTATTAGAAAGCTGAAGTAATCAAAACAGCATGGTATAAGCATAAAAACAGACACATAGATCAATGGAACAGAACAGAGAACCCAGAAATAAACCCATCCATATATAATCAACTAATTCATGACAATAAAGAAGCCAAGCATACACAATGGAGAAAGGACAGTCTCTTCACTAATGGTGTTCGGAAAAACTGGACAGCCAAATGCAAAAGAATGAAACTGGACCACTATCCTACACCATACACAAAAATTAACTCAAAATGGATTAAAGACTTGAATGCTAAGGACCTGAAATCATAAACTCCTAGAAGAAAATATAGGCAGTAAGCTCCTTGACATCAGTCTTGGCAATGATTTTTTTGGATTTGACACCAAAAGCAAAGGCAAAAATGTAAACAAGTGGGACTACATCAAACTAAAAAGCCTTCTTCACATTAAGGAAACCATTAACACAATGAAAAGGTAATCTACTGAATAGGAGAAAAAAATTGCAAATCATGTATCTGATAAGGGGTTAATATCTAAAATATATAAAGAATTCCTAAAAACTGAATAGCAAAAAGAAACAATGCCATTAAAAAGTGGGCAGAGAGGGCTTCCCTGGTGGCGCAGTAGTTGAGAGTCCGCCTGCCGATGCAGGGGACACGGGTTCATGCCCCGGTCTGGGAAGATCCCACATGCCGCGGAGTGGCTAGGCCCGTGAGCCATGGCCGCTGAGCCTGCGCGTCCGGAGCCTGTGCTCCGCAATGGGAGAGGCCACAACAGTGAGAGGCCCGCGTACCACAAAAAAAAAAAAAAAAAAAAAAGTGTTTAGAGAGATCTTAATAGACATTTTTCCAAAGAAGACATATAGATGGTCAACAGGTACATGAAAACATGCTCAGCATCGCTAATCATCAGAGAAATGCAAATCAAAACCACAATGATATAGCACCTCACACCTGTTAGAATAGCTATCATCAAACAGACAAGAAATAACAAGCGTTGGCAAGGATGTGGAGATACAGGCACACTTGTACACTCTTGGTGGGAATGTAAATTGGTGTAGCCACCATGGAAAACAGTATGAAGGTTCCCCAAAAATTAACAATGGAACTACCATATGATCCAGCAATTCTACTCCTGAGTATTTATCTGAAGAAAATTAAAACACTAACTTGAAAAGATATATGCACCTCCATGTTCACTGCAGCATTGTTTACAATAGCCAAGATATGGAAACAACTTAAGTGTCCATAGATGGATGAATGGATACAGAAAATGCGTTTTATATATATATATATATATATATATATATATATATATATATACACACATACATACACATACATACACAATGGTGTATATACATTCAGCCTTAAAAAAGAAGGAAATCTTGCCATCTGTGACAGCATGGATAGACCTTCAGGGCATTATGTTAAGTGAAATAAGTCAGACAGAAAAAAGACAAATACCATATGATCTCACTTATATATGGAATCAAAAAAACACCAAAAAAAACCCAAGCTCATACATACAGAGAACAGACTGGTGGTTGCCAGAGGCAGGGGGTGGGACAAATGAGAAAAGAGGATCAAAAGGCACAAAATTCCATTTATAAAATAAATAAGTCACAGATATGTAATGGACAGCATGGTGACTATAGTTAACAATACTGTATTGCATATTTGAAAGTTACTAAGAGAGTAGATCTTAAATCTTATCACATTTTTTTTATAACTATCGTGAACTAAGAATGCTGCCTGCCATATCAGTAAACAAAGGCAGACATCCAGCCATCACGTTACAGTTGCCCTCACCTCCAGCAGTGAGCCCTGAGGGAACTCAGGACAGAAACAAAGAATGCCGCCATCTAGCAGTCAACTGCTGCAGCCACCGCCCCCCCTTATCCTGAGGAGACTCTGGATAAGAAAACATAGGATACGGGCCCCAGGTAGCTAAGGTGCATATCAAAGGAATGATTTCAGTGAACCTAGACTCTCACATCTTCCCATACATAGAAAAGCGCTAAATTCCCTAACTTGAGATATCAGATTTTCTTTTATTAACAGTAATTTTTTGACGTTCCAGCTACCTGGGGTTTTTTTTTGGTAAAAACTCTTATATATCCTGGCTTCTCCCCCACCCCTTCCTCTTCAGAGCAGTCTCTCAGAATTATCTGAGATGCTGTGTCCTGGGCTTAACTTCTCAGTTTTGTCCACTGAATAACAAACATAACTCTCAACTTTTAGGTTGTGCTTTTTTTTTTTCTGTCGACACTATATAGGGTGACAATGATAACTATACCTATTGTGGTGATCATTTCCCAATGTATAAAAATATAAAATCATTATGTCATACATCTGAAACTAATATGTTATACGTCAATGATATCTCAATAAAAAAACATTTTTAATAAAAAAATAAAAATCAGGCTAAAAAGCTGTCAATTAAAATTTGTTCTATCCCGTAACTTGACATAGGTGTGTGAGGTCACTGTCTTAGGATGCTTCTGATAGGGACAGAGTAAAGGGACAAAGTAGGTGATTAAATAGTTAATCCCACTAAGGGATCACACGTAAAGAAAAAAGTATTGAAAACCCCTGTAAGTTAATTATCACTCAAGAAAGCAGGTTTGCTTAACCACAAAACCAAGAAGGCTTGCTTAGCAATAAAATCATGCAACAGAAACGTAAGACATGCGCCAAAACAATAAAACAATGGTGGAATGAGACCTACATCCTGCGCAGTGAGCTAAGTAAGTTAATGATTGCTAGGACATGCTCCTCTACCACGCTAAAAACAAAAATATACGGAAAAGGTGACTTTATACTGAAACGTAATATGACTTACCATACTTTAGTATATGTTACTGCCTTTTTCCTCATTTCCACTGTGCCATGACAGGCCCAGTTTGACCATGTACAGACAAGAAAACTCCCCTGCCCAATGTGGAGGAGGAACTGATGATGGAAGCTTGACATGTACCCAAGAATGAGGAAGAAGGTGATCTTCTCCTACTCCCCACTTTTCCTTTGATTATAAAACTGTAGCCCACTATGTTCTTGGGGCAGCATCCTCTTGCCTTCCCGGTTGTAAACCTCACAAGCATCCTATTCTAATAAATCACTTCTTATCTATCACTCTGCCTCTCACTGAATTCTTTCTGTGCTGAGACATAAAGAACCAGAGCTCCTCAGAGCCCTCCGAGATGCATTTCTGCGGTTTCACTTCCCACACAGCATTAGAGTCCATGTATTGAAGGAGACACATGGGTGCATCCATAATCTAGAATCTGTTTCTTGGTTCCACCCATCCACATACCAGCCCTGATTTCAAAAAATTTTTCAACTATGTAAAGCAATGATTTTATATAACTTAAAAGTCATCAAGGGTTTCCCTGATGGCGCAGTGGTTGAGAGTCCGCCTGCCGATGCAGGGGACGCGGGTTCGTGCCCCGGTCCGGGACGATCCCACATGCCCCGGAGCGGCTGGGCCGTGAGCCGTGGCCGCTGAGCCTGCGCGTCCGGAGCCTGTGCTCCGCAACGGGAGAGGCCACAACAGTGAGAGGGCCGCATACCGCAAAAAAAAAAAAGTCATCGAAATATCAAAGACAGCTAGATTTTTATATTAGTGCACCTATCTTAGTATTCTGTCGATGGGATGGAGACATATGAGTAGAAAATAAAAATATACACAATTTATAAATCATTATAGATTTATTCCATAAATCCATTCTCTTAGTTCATTTCAAAGAAATCACAAATTATATTGTTATGGTCAAGACTTTCACATAATTTGTATTCTATTGATAGTAACACAAAGTGGACAACCTTCCTTGACTCACTGTAAATTTCAGATAATTTTTTTCACAATTTCAATTTTGAGAAACTTCATTTTGCCATGACAGTAGCAACTGGAAATGTAAATAAAAATCTTAAACCAATGTTTGGATTCAGAAATGTCCATAAAGTCCCTATATTATGTTCAAATATTATAATGGGTTACATATTATAAATTATCATTACAGAAAATATTATAAAATATTTATTTTCATGTCAGTTTATGATACTTATATTGCAATTTTCACCATCATTAAAACAACATCAGATCCACAGAGTAATGTAAAGAATTGTAGCAAGAACCTTTCTGACCCACCCCCTAGAGTGATGGAAATAAAAACAAAAATAAACAAATGGGACCTAATGAAACTTCAAAGCTTTTGCACAGCAAAGGAAACCATAAACAAGACCAAAAGACAACCCTCAGAATGGGAGAAAATATTTGCAAATGAAGCAACCGACAAAGGATTAATCTCCAAAATTTACAAGCAGCTCATGCAGCTCAATAACAAAAAAACAAACAACCCAATCCAAAAATGGGCAGAAGACCTAAATAGACATTTCTCCAAAGAAGATATACAGACTGCCAACAAACACATGAAAGAATGCTCAACATCATTAATCATTAGAGAAATGCAAATCAAAACTACAATGAGATATCATCTCACACCAGTCAGAATGGCCATCATCAAAAAATCTACAAACAACAAATGCTGGAGAGGGTGTGTAGAAAAGGGAACACTCTTGCACTGTTGGTGGGAATGTGAATTGGTTCAGCCACTATGGAGAACAGTATGGAGGTTCCTTAAAAAACTAAAAACAGAACTACCATATGACCCAGCAATCCCACTACTGGGCATATACCCTGAGAAAACCAAAATTCAAAAAGAGTCATGTACCAAAATGTTCATTGCAGCTCTATTTACAATAGCCCGGAGATGGAAACAACCTAAGTGCCCATCATCGGATGAATGGATAAAGAAGATGTGGCACATATATACAATGGAATATTACTCAGCCATAAAAAGAAACGAAATTGAGCTATTTGTAATGAGGTGGATAGACCTAGAGTCTGTTATACAGAGTGAAGTAAGTCAGAAAGAAAAAGACAAATACCGTATGCTAACACATATATATGGAATTTAAGAAAAAAAAAATGTCATGAAGAACCTAGGGGTAAGGCAGGAATAAAGACACAGACCTCCTAGAGAACGGACTTGAGGTTATGGGGAGGGGGAAGGGTGAGCTGTGACAGGGCGAGAGAGAGTCATGGGCATATACACACTAACAAACGTAGTAAGGTAGATAGCTAGTGGGAAGCAGCCGCATGGCATAGGGATATTGGCTCGGTGCTTTGTGACAGCCTGGAGGGGTGGGATAGGGAGGGTGGGAGGGAGGGAGATGCAAGAGGGAAGACATATGGGAACATATGTTTATGTATGACTGATTCACTTTGTTATAAAGCAGAAACTAACACACCATTGTAAAGCAATTATACCCCAATAAAGATGTTAAAAAAAAAAGAATTGTATTAGTTTTCATACATTATATTCATATTTACATATATACAAAATTTAGAGTAATAAGAATTGTTTAATATTGCAAAATATTTCTCAGCTGCCAAGTGTATCTGTGGCAAAGGTTGTGCTAATCTATAAGCACCTCCAGAACTGTGAGTAGAACATGAAGAAAAGCAAGAAAACAGATGCTTACAAAATCCTATTCTATCCATGCTATTATGACAGAAAGGATTTCTTTGAGTTAATGAATATGTCTTTTCTATGACCCAAGCACTTACATGGTTCAAAGATTCCTTGCATTTCAAAATAGAGCCCATCACCAATGTCGGCAGAGGCACAATCCACAAACATTCACACTGGCACAATCTCCAAAATATTTTATTGGTTTTTGTTTCAAGGACATTGGGCAAGAGCTGGGGAGAAGCATTTCTTTTGGATCCTGAACAGTGTTAGTCAGAAAAGTGGATGTTTAAGGTTACAGGCTGTACTATATCAGGATTGAGTATACAATCTCAAACGGCAGTGACACTCATAAGCTCTTTAATAAATTTATTTTTGTATTTTCCTGAGATATGTGGAGCCCTATAAAGTATGAATTTCAATCAGAGGGCCTCCTTGTCAGTGCTAACCAATGTATCCAGTCTTAAAAACATATAAGTTATCAATTTTGGAAAGAAGAAAGTGTAACTCTGAATGTCTCCACCTGATTGTCTACAAAATACAATTGTACTGGTGAAAAGGCTATGGGAACTAATTTTATCAATAACCTGTCCAGTTATAAACATATTTTGAAAAGCACTACATAAATACTAACATCAACAAAAAATAAGAAAAATACATGCCGCTAAGACAACGAAAAGCTGTTAAGACAATGAAACCTCCCTAAACACATGTGAATAATATGAAGAGACTTATGTGAACAAAACTATAAAACACCACTAAAAGAGGACTTAAATGAATGGAGAGATAAACCATGATCTTAAATAGTGTACTAGATCATTATATTTTCAATTTGGTTAAGCTAGAGCTATGTTCCCAGATGCCTCATCTCTGTACGGTCCTGAGTTAGAATTGGCCAAAGGAAATATTTGAATGGGAATTGGGAGGTAGAAGTGAAGCAGCAGCTATTGCTAATAATGGTTATTTGCAGTGACAGATACAGTGGTTTGAGTTCCAGCTTGTCCTCCCTCTCTTTTGTTCCATGTCCAGCACTTCTTCCTGACTGCTGTCCATGCTAACCAACATGGGTTCCAGCCCATTACCAGACACCATCAAATTCTCCCCTCCCTGGATGTACATGTTGCCCCTTCCACCAAGAGGTGGAATTTGTTTCTCCTCCCCTTGAAACTAGGCTAGACTTGTGACTTGACTTGACTAATAGAATGCAGTGGAAGTGAAACTGTGCAGCCCTGAGCCCAGGTTTTAAGGCACCTGCGGCTTCCACCTTTGCACTCTTAGAAGCATGCTGCCATACTGGAAGGAAGTCCAAGCTATCTACCTGGTGTGAAAGGCGACGTGGAGAAGACCTGAGGCATCCAAGCAACAGGGAGCACTACGTTTCCAAACATGTGAGAGACCTTCTCAGACTTTCTAGCCCAGTTGCAGCAGATCTCCTAGTTGAATAGGACAATGTAAGCAACCTCAACCTACACTACATGGAACAGAAGAACTGCCCAACTCAACCTAATCGACCTACCAAATTGTGAGAAATATTGTTCCTGTTTCAAAGCACTAAGTTTTATGGTGGCTTGTTGCACAGCAATACGTAACTGAGACAATGGGGGAAACTTACACTGCAAAGATGACAGTGTTATTCTTTTCTCCTCACCTCCTTCGGGCCTTAATAAAAGCATCTTAAGGTAATCTTTATGAATATTCAGTGATAATACCCAATAATTTTTTAAAAACTAAAATAATGAGGGAACACTTGCCCTACCAAACATTGAAGCATCCCTAAACTTTAGTAATCAGAAAAGAATAGCAGCTATCATTTACTGAAGGCTTACACTGTCTTAGGCATTGTTCAAAGTATTCTCATGACAAATAAATAATGCTATTATACTTCATGCTTCCAGATGAAAATCTGAAAGTAATTTTCTAAGCTTTTATAGTAATATTTATAGGGCATTAATGTTAAACCAGAATAATAGGAAAGATACACAATAAAGCTACACATGTATTAAGTTAGGCCAGGTCAGACTGTCTGAGGTCATTAAGACGAATTACGTATATAAAAACATTGGGCCTGTCCATGCATTGTATTGAATAATCATTGGAACTGAAAAGCCTTCAGCCTTCTGAAAATTCTCCTAAGGCATCTGAGACAACCATGACTCTCACCTAAGGGAAAAAGGTCAGGATAAAAGAATGTATACTCCATGATTTCAGGCACTCTGTCGTCTTGATCTGTACAACTGGGTGTAGCAGGGAAAGAATCATCAGGGGAGGGTCAAGTAAGGTCTCTGCTTAGCACATAAACTTTGCTTTGGGAGGAAAACCCATTACTTGGGACAAAGAGCAGATCTCCTTCATTTACAAATTAAAGCTGAAAAAAAAAAAACAACCTTTGAGATCAAAGAGTAATACCTTCATTTCACAGATGAAGGAACTGACACCCAGTGGCTAATATGATTTGCTCAGGGTCATGTATTGGTACCAGAGCTGTTTCCCAGACCCTAAGTCCTACTCTACTACAGAGTAATTCTTTCCCTGTAGCCTTTCCACACCAAATCCACTTGAGAAGCACCCTCTTCAGCTCCAATCCCTTCACTTTTATGAACTGACAGCAACTCAAAGAAGGAAGAGAGCCAAGGCAGTGTCTGTCTTGTTCCCCTGTGTCTCAGCATCTGGCACCATCCCTCTCCACAGAGCACACTCAAGGAGCATTGATCAAGGGAAGAAAGGAAAATGCATACTAGCCAACAGTTATCTCCACCTCTCCTTGGCAAAGGCAAGCTACAGTATTTATAAAAGTAATTTTGTTGAATATATCAATCATCTATCAGCACACAAGTAGTGATTTCTACCTACGTTAATGAGCTCTAAGACAAAATAATCTTATCCTTTGAAACCAAAGATTTATTTTTCCAGCATAATTGTGTTTTGCTTTCATAATGAATATAGTCATTAAATAGGAAGAGTTGATTCTTTTCATTTATCACCAAGAGGGCAGGATGTTTACTTATAATTAATGATCAGGATGCTCTAAGGTGGGCAGCCTGCACTTTGCCTGAAGTGCCATTTCATCCACAGGAATGTGACTCTCAGTTCATGAAGCCACAATAAAACCATATGTTTCTTTATTTAAAGACAATTGCTCACCAAAGGCCATGCCATGATAAAATTGAAATTCAGAAGAGATCAGAATGTATGACTAATGAAAGAGTGCTTCAGGATCATGGGTTTTTACAACATCACATCAAAGAAAATTCTCCCTGAAGCCTTCAGACTGGCTGAAATACATACAATGTCAAAATATTTTCTTCTTCAAATAACTCTTAAACTAAAGAATTCATTGTATGCTGCTCGTGTTTTTAGAAATTGTTCTATCCTCAGCATCCCAGTGTCCTTCCAGTAGAGAGTCATGGATATTCCCTCACCTCCTCAGCATTCTGGGCAGAGATCATCCACCAGTATTTCTCCTCAGTGGCACTTGTACAAATTGGCTGGGAAGATTCTTTGTTATTCAGGAATTTCCCATCAACTGCTGTCCACTAGATATCTACAGCATGTCCAGTCATAGAAACAACTAAAAACATACTCATTTTTCTCAACTTAGTCCACCAGGTTACACCTGGGTTTCCCCTGCCAGCACACCATGGTCTGGGGGCTCTCTCAATGCAGTCAGTTGGGGCCAACATAGGGCTCACCTCATTTATTCCTGTTTCTCAGGGATTAGTGTCCTTCGTCATCTGATGTCTTGAAAACCATTGTTTTATATATTTTGTCCAGTTTCTTATTTGTTTCAGCAAAGCAAAAGTCAGCACTCAGTTTTTTTTTTTAAGCTTAATGTGGAGGTGAATATGATTCTGACTTTTTTTTTTTAACAAGATCCAAACTTTGATGCGGATAAGAAACAAAGGCGATCTGAGGGAGTGTCTGAAGGGAAGACAGCATTGGTGGAAACCAAGAACAGCAAGGCATCAGACATTAATCTACTCTACATTCCAATGTTTCCTAGGGATGGCCTGGGGAAAAGATTTCAAGAAACTCTAGACTCTAGGGATATGTCTAGGCTTATATTTATGATTCAGCATTTATAACAATAAAAAAGCAACTCCTCACTCTGGCCTATGATTACACAACTGGCCTATGATACACAAATAAGAAGCTTACATAAAGTCACTTTCCTTATGACTGGTGTTCTGTAAGCTGTCCTTAGGTCTACACTTGCTGATGGGCAGCTCTTTGCAAGGCATCTGTACTCCAACACGGAGATAAGGCCATCAGCTCCCACAATAGACAGAATCTATACGCACCCCTGTGTTCTACATCCCTACTATCCCCTCCACCAATCCTCCTCAGTCTCATTCAGTCTCATTCAGAGCACATAATAGCTACCTGACTGACCAAAATCAATCCCTGAAGGACGTCTGTCATTCTAACCTACACAGTCTTTTACATCTCTTGAAGAATGAAGCAGCTATGTGGATGAGTTTGGGCAAACCTAACAATTTTCAAAAAGATATTCTTCCTTTGCAATGAGCAGAGAAGACACTTACTGAAGTTTTTAATTCTTGAGAGCAATTTCCCAGTAATAAGAAACATAGTATTATTTGCATGTCCAGTGATGTTTTCTTTATAGAGGTACCAGGACCCTGGCCTAAACACATGGTACGTTAGATGGAAAACCTTTGGTAAAATAATAGTCACCAATTCATTCCAATGAGATGTGAGTCTTCTCTAGTGCCTGCCCATGGTTAAAATGAACCAATCTTTATCTCTTTATTTGAATCAGAACTAGATTTCTGTCATCTGAATGTTAATCCATGCAAACCTCACAGATGTTATTTGAATGAATGGAGACTGTCAGTGTGGCTCCGTTTAAACAGCATGTTGCTTGTACTTTTATGCATGACAGAGCAGGGCTGAAATGTGGCAGGTGTGGATATGCCAGATGACACACTGAGTCAGACTGCGCTCAGAGGGATGAGTCTGATGATGCAAACCATTTAGAGGGAGGAAAAAATACCAAATAATAGATATGTTCTCCTAAAAGCACAGCCTCAATTACTGACTTAGAAGAGAAAAAATAAAGTAATGGTTAAGAACTGGGTTGATACAGAAAGTCCACTAGGAAACAACATAATATAATGAGATCTAATCTGCTGTTCACCCAAGGAGAATGTCAGTGCTTAAGATATCATTTCTATACCAAGGGGCTTTATGTGTGGTCTTGCATGTAAAGGGTTAATGCTACTGCCATACCGTCTACATACTTCAGTCCAAGTTTATGTCCAGAATAAAATGTACAGGCACAGTTCACTCTTCACATTCTTAGCCATACCCAACTACAGTCTCTGATAGTGTTTACCCACAAGTCTGAGTTCAGAAATTACTAAAACAATTATAACCAGGACACGAAGTACAAAAAGAATCTCCTTGATGCTTGTAAATTTAGTTTGATGCTAAAGGTATGGTGTTTGGCAAACCAGTGGACCCTCCAAGTAGCATATACTCTCCAAATCCCTACTGGGTTAGCTAGTCCAAGCTACAAGATGTGCCTCAATTTCTCACTCAGTACTCTACTCTGTTATTAGGGCTGTTTTGTTTCATAAGGATTGTGATCCTGGTTAATTATTTGAAACTGCTCATTTATGGAGACATTGAGCCCTGTCCCCTGTAGTCTCAGCTGCAATCTGGAATCTGATTTGGAATAATGTGATGATCTGGAGAATTTGTTATGATGCCTCCCTAGCTTTGCATGTCAGCATTGCCTAAATTCTCTTACTTCTATCTACCATCTTCCAGACTGGGCCACCATCGGGCCAAAGTTGACTCTGGGCATTATTGCTGATTATCCAACTTGAAGGCAAACCTTAGAGAAAAGGTTCCTATCACTATGTCCACAGAACTCTGGATAACACATGGATGAGTTTCTGACAATCCATGAACCCTCAACATTAATTTTATTACAGATAGTTTTTGATATATGCAAATGAATTTTCTTCCAAGTTTCAAAGGATCCATAGCCCAGAAGAAGCTTAAGATCCACCATCCAGAAGAGAGGTCCATTCTTCCTCTTCTGGTCCCTCATAGTTTTAGTTTCTTCCTTCTCCCTACCAATAAGCACCACTGAAATCCTGAAAAGTACAATGAATGAGCCAGACAGAATTATAACTACTTCAGAGCAGGTTTTACAGTTCAACTACGGCATTCCAAAATGTCCTCTTTACTCCAATTTTTTATTCACATTTCCCAGTTGTGATTAAGAAAAATTAGCAACTTCTATTACTTAAAGATACAATATTCTAAGACAGCTCCTTAATGGATATTTAACTGATTTTCATCCAATTAAAACATTCATTCAAATTGCACAGGATGCCAGTGGAGGGTATCAGTTTCCAAGAATATTCTCTGCCACAAGTTTTATGTTTCTTTTCCTTCGCTTTACTGTTCCTACTGTTTTGATTAAGCTATCATAGTTTAAAGGGGTAAAAATCCAAACTTAATCACAGCTGACACTGAAGAACTTAAACGCATGCTAATTAGCTTCTTTATTTGAATAGCCATTCTCATACTGAGTTTGTGATCTTCTGAAATAAAAGCTCTCCTATCAAATCACAATTCATGGCTTGTCTCATTTTTTACTGATCTCTTTTTTTTTTCTGCCACGTTTTTTATTACAGTAAAATACACATAACAAAAATTTACTATCTTGACCATTTTTCAGTTCTTACTGGTTTCTATAGGATATCATTCACAGGTACAAAAAAAACACACTATTTTCCATTAGATTTCATTTTCACCTCAAACAGTAAAGCTGTTGATTTATTTTTATCTGACATTTTTCTTCAGTCTGTGTCCAGCTCTCCCCAGTCCTCCCTGGAGATGAAGTTAACACAGCTCCCTGCTTTGTTGATTCTGCAGGGAAATTACCAAGGAAGAAGAAAAATTCTTCTTTTTAACCCCTTCTAAGTTTTTTTTTCTTTCAGTTTTTGATTCTTTATAGCCAGAGAGTCAAACTATCCACAGAATCTACCAGTAAAATCCAGCAGCAAAAAGAAAATAGACTGCATTGCTAGTAATGAGGCTGAGGTTTGAAATTCCTTACAATAATACTTTTCTGTTTCATCAAAAATTATAGGCAATGCATTAAGGTAAGACATATGTATTTGAAATCCTAATTAATAAATATTGCCTTTTCATTTAAATTAAATTTAAAACTACAACTTTCAACAAATGAATTTCTTCTCAATTGAGCAATTTTTGCTGGAGAAAAAAAATACAAAGGTCAGGGGTATGTGGTTGCATGTATCAGAATTTTGCTCTATTTTGTTATTATTGATTTTTCAAAAGAATAATAAATATATACACATACATTTATACTCCTGTAGGGAACTGTTCAGCATTTTGGCATGAACACTGTCAGTACAGAGCAAAATGGAGGCTTCTGAGGTAAACAGTGGTGGGGAATGCCAGTCTCTGGAGCTAGCTTTAGAAATGAAGCTTTAAAAAAATTAAAAACAAAACAAATAAAACACAGCGCTTCAGAGCAACCCCCTCCCCCTCTCCCCAAGATCTGGCCGTAAAAGACCTCACCCTACATAAGTCCTGGGAAGAAGTAAGAACATACCTCCCCATACTCCATTTCCAGCTATGGAATTGTAATGAGGATCATAAATGTCTTCAAGATTGGGCAACTACGTAAGTAACTGAAGCTGTTGTGTATTTAGTAACAGGGAGTGGTGGAAACAGTGGCACACTAAAGACTCCACACCTGAAAGCCTTCAAATTTAAAGAAAAAAAGTGAAACACCATGTTGGCCAATGAAAATACATCAACAGAGTAAACTCAGCTGTGGTTCCATCAGTTGGCTCCCTAAGGTTTCTCTTCACACTCCCAAATCCCAGTTTCTGATGCAGTTATCATGGCCTGGGGAGGGGCTCCAACAGAATATAGCCTGATGGGGATTTGGGGAACTGGAGTCAGGGGTTCCTGGGAGTGAGGATAAATAAGGCCACCATCTTGGCCAATGCCCAGTGAACAAAGAGTATCACCTGCCATATCAGTAAACAAAGGATGCTGCGGCCATCAAGCCATTAGTCATTGCAGCCACCCTGCCTGTGCATGCACCCTGAGGGGATTCAGGATGGAGAAAAGCAGGATACTGGCCCTAGATATCAAAGGGTACATATCAAAGGAATGAATTCAATGAGCCCAGACTCTTGCATCTTCCCATATATAGACAGAAAAGCACTAAATTCATTAACTTGAGAGGTCTCTTTTCCTTTAATTAACAGTCATCTTTTGACTTCCAACTAACTGGGTTTTTTTGCAAAAACTCCTATATATGGCTCCTCCCTTACATCTTCAGAGCAGTCCCCCAGAACTATCTGAGAGGCACAGGGCCTAAGTCCTCAGCAAGTCTCAAATGAAACATAATTCTCAACTTTTAGGTTGTGCTTTTTTTTTTTTTTTTTCCCCAGTCAACAGCCCTGTCACCACCTTCCTTACCTCCTAAAAGCCTCAAGAATCAGCCAAGCTACTTCTATTTTAGTACCACATCTTTTGTGTGTGTCTAGGGCCCTTCTCTGGACAAATGAGAAACATAGTGATCTTACAGCATTTACCCTATTCTCTTGGCCTTAAGCAAGTATGGACCTATTTTTGTGGTTTTTCTCACAGTTCTACTTTTAAAGTTAACGACAAAATGTTATTTAAAGATAAAATGTGACTTTCACAATGTATATGTATATCAAATCACCCTGAGGTACACTTTAAATGTCTTACAATTTTATCATTTATACATCAATAAAACTGAAAAAAAAAGAATGAATAAAAATGTGACTTAGAAGATTGATTACTATGTATCTAGTTTTTAAATTCATCCTTCTGCTTCAATTCTGGTAGAAAAGATAGGTACCACCTCTCACGGGTCAGAATGGCCATCATTAAAAAGTCTACAAATAACAAATGCTGGAGAGGGTGTGGCGAAAAAGGGAACCCTCCTACACTGTTGGTGGGAATGTAAATTGGTGCAGCCACTACAGAAAACAGTATGGAGGTTCCTGAAAAAACTAAAAATAGAGTTGCCACATGATCCAGCAATCCCACTCCTGGGCATATATCCAGACAAAACTCTAATTTGAAAAGATACATGCACCCCGATGTTCACTGCAGCACTATTTACAATAGCCAAGACATGGAAGCAACCTAGATGTCCCTCGACAGATGAATGGATAAAGAAGATGTGCCATATATATATGTGTGTGTATATATATTATATATATAATGGAATACTACTCAGCCATAAAAAAGAATGAAATAGTGCCATTTGCGGCAACATGGATGGACCTAGAGTTAGAGATTATCATACTAAATGAAGTAAGTCAGAAAGAGAAAGAAAATACCATATGTCACTTATATGTGGAATCAAAAATATGACACAAATGAGCTTATCTACAAAACAGAAACATATTCACAGACATAGAGAACGGACTTGTTGTTGCCAAGGGGTGGGAGGTAGGGGATGGACTGGGAGTTTAGGACTAGCAGATGCAAACTATTATATATAGAATGGATAAACAAGATCCTACTATATAGCACAGGGAACTATATTCAGTATCCTGTGATAAACCATAATGGAAAAGAATATGAAAAAGAATGTGTGTGTGTGTGTGTGTGTGTGTGTGTGTGTGTGTGTGTATCTGAATCACATTGCTGTACAGTAAAAATTAACACAACATTGTAAAGCAACTATACTTCAATAAAATACATTTTAAAAAGAAAAGATAAAGATGACATAAGTGATAGGGCAGGTTTATGTAGTAAAATTTGCCTTGTGTTCAGAAGAATCCTGAAGCATTTCATAAGAGTACATGGGGCACAGTCTCTTAGTAGGAAGCTGAACAGGGAAAGGGGTATATTGGGGGAAATTGTGGAAAATATTCAAACAATCTGAGATTAGCCCTGAGGCTGAGAGAGGAGAAGGGTAGAAAGGAGAACAGCAGCTGCTCCGTGGCTTATAGCCTTATTCTCCCCACCTCTCTTCAACCTTTACCCTCCTGTTTCTGTAGAATCTATATTAAAAGATAGTGAGAGAATGAGCAGTGGATGAGATGGTTTTGAGGAAGCAAGAGGAAAGGAAACACACAAGGGTGAGAAGATCCTAGGCTGAAGTAGATAGAAGGAAGGGTGCAGCCTGAGGCCGGGGGACCATGTCTGTGTGGCCATTCTGATGAATGGGAGATCCATCATCTGTTTGGGCCAAATGTCAGCCAAGCAAGTCTTTCATGGTCTCTCACCTGTATTCATGGTGGGTGCTCTGTAAACATCATAGCAGTGATGTGAACTAAGCATTTCCAAAGAAATATCCACGGTTAGCCACTATTTTACCGGCAGTTTCATCCTACTTCCTGCCTTAATAGCATAATTTCAGTGTCATATAATACTAAACTCAAACAACTGAGAAAAATATTTTAAATATTCACTTAGTTTCAAATACAAGGCTGTGTGTGTGTGTGATTTCTGGCTGGTTTATGTTACTGAAGTCAAGAAGAAAACTTTTCTGTATTCTTTAAAACAAAAACAATTAAATAATGAAATTAACTGAAAGGCAAAAATTCTGTTAACCAATGAACAAATGAATCCAGAAAAAAGAAGAGAAAGGGAGGGCAGAAGTTGGTCTCTAGTATTCATTTTTGTAAAACTAACCAAAACATATTAACTGGAATCTGTGACCTTCACTATTTCAATGGGGAAAAAAGAAGTCAACATCTCAAATTGACAATTTTGTTTGGAAGCCTCTCTTAGCAACTTTTAACTTGGTTGGTACAAATATTTTGTGCCGATTAAAACTGTGCAATACCCTCACAGATTAAAATATTCTCAGCAATTATATCTTCTTGGAAAAAAAATTTTTTTTTCTGTTGGGAAATGCTCCCAAGATTTCTTTCTTTTTACCTGAATCAGACTAACTTCATAAATTATGGTGGGGAAATTCCCTTAGCCACAAGTTTTTAAGAGAATAAATAAAGCATAAAATAATAAACTGTTAAGTAGTAGCCATGGTGTAGTGGAAAGAGAACTAGACCAGTCAGGAAGGTTGAACTCTGCCATTTTGAGACCTCAGGCAAGTCTCTTAACCTGGCTGAGACTCAATTTTCTCATATATAACATAATACTACTATGATTTGCTGAAATCATAATATGGGGGAAATATATCACCCCCAAATGGCTGTTTCAACTTCTGAAACAACTTTCTCCTCTCAGTTTCTATGGCAATAGAGATATGGCCTTGCAGAGGCCTCCCTTGATGTCTTCTAAGTCTAAGAAGGGGAAGACCTTCTCTGGATCAGGGCTAAAACCAGATCCTCCAGTATTCAATATTGTCATCATTGTGAGGAAGGGCTGGGAGAGAAGAGACGGTTGAGAGAGGGAAAAGGGTACGATTTTTAAAGGGGATCAAAGTTCTTTCTCTCCATTTGATCTTTACAAGGAGAAACAAAGGGATTACAAATCAAGCCAGAGAAATCAGGTCTCTCTTTACTCCTCCTGAAAGAACAAAATCAAGAGAGACAATGGGAAGCTTGGGAGTGGGAGATGGAGGAAAGCTCAGGCCTAAATCCATCCTTCACCTTAATCTACCATAAAAATAAGCCCTCAGATCTTGGATATGGGGAAACAGGAATGAAATATGAGGAGGTGCAGGGGTTGAAGATTTGCCACGACTTGTTCTTGATGTTCTAAGCATGGTCCTAAGTGATTCAAAGGGCATTTGAGATTTTTAAGTTGAAGATTTGGCTCTAATTTGCTCAGTAAAAAGGTTCAAGCTTTGAAGTCATGCAAGATCTGGAATTGGCTCCCTTCTCTCTTCCTTCCTCACTTCTTCTTCCAAAACATACACACACATAATACTATATTTCCACATATACTTCCTGTGATAATCTTGAACTCCTTCAGTCTTAATGTAAGTTAGGACTTCGGGGGCAATGCCCAGGAGCCTGGTCTTTCATTCCTTGGGGCCTCTAGATTTGGGACAACCTGATCTAACAAGAGTTTGGGACTTTAGGAACAGAGCTCTAAGGATTATTTTTACCTCCATGATGAATACCACCTCTTTGGTGCACTCAGAGTCCCCAAAAGGATACTCCCTTCTAGAACTGTTGCTTCAGTTGGGGCACTAAAAGTGTTTATAAAAAATTATTAAGTTTCTAAAGGCTTATTTCTCAAACCAAGGAGTCCTGTGAGCAACTTAAAGTGAGGGTTCCATAGAATCTCTGCATTCCCAAGCAGTGATTCTGAATAACTCTTGGAATGGTATGGGAGGTACAGGGAGTGCTCATTTGGATCATTAAAAGTGATAAATGCCCACCATTACTTGCTGTAATGGGTTGATGTAATCTGAGAAAGTAATCCCAAAATAATAAATGGTGTTATTTAAAAATTAATTAGCTAATACATAACATTTTGAAAGTTTTCTTTGGCACCCTCCAAATATCATTTACTCTGCACTCTGTCTCTTTATGAAGCCCCCTCAGCACTCAAATTCCCCTTAGTGTCTCCCGGTGGGCTGGGTACTCCCACATAGTATCCTCCTCTGACTGGCCCATCCCAAGCAGGACCTCATTAACTAGGTCCTTACTTCATACTAGCTTCTAATCAAAACTTAACTTGTCGGGCTTCCCTGGTGGCGCAGTGGTTCAGAGTCCGATGCAGGGGACACGGGTTCGTGCCCCGGTCCGGGAAGATCCCACATGCGCTAGGCCCATGAGCCATGGCCGCTGAGCCTGCGCGTCTGGAGCCTGTGCTCCGCAACGGGAGAGGCCACAGCAGTGAGAGGCCCGCGTACCGCAAAAAAAATAAAAATAAAAAAAATAAAACTTAACTTGTCATATAGTCTACTCTTACTGTATTCTCTTCCTTTTTTAGCTTTAAAAACTGTTTATTACCAAGAAGTTAAAGTCCGTTAAGCATTATTAGTCATTGCTTCTATTTACATTATTAAATGTTAATATATTAAGAATAAATTCATAAGATCCACAGTAATTTTTCCACAAAACCTTTTGCCAGAATTAGTGATGAAGCAATCTTCAGCAATATCCCCACTTCGAATGCCTCAAAGCTTCTGGCTTCATGGCACAATACCTTGGTAAGGGCACACAGTAAGGCCACCATGGAATGATGCCTTGAATTCACCCTTTTTTCCCAGTATAAGCAGATGGAACATTTTATGGATAGAATTAAATGATCACAGAAATATAATTACATTCTACATTTTTTTCTTCTCTTTCCAAAAACTTCTGGTGATCCAGACTTTTGTTTCAGGCTACCTCTGACTATGGTTATCTAAGGGGACCAGAGTTCTACTCTAAAGACAGAGAAGACTAATCTGGATGCCCAGACTTGGGTCTTGTAGTAATTTTAAAGGATTCTTATAAAAGAGATATCTATATCTAATTCATCTGGGGAGAAAAGTGGGAAAAAATTCAGGATGGAAGCCTTGCCTAGGAATAAAGGGTTCATTCAACCAGGATTGTTTTCATTATTGTATCTCTTGAGAATCTAATTACAGCAAAAGTGACTAGAAGGTATGTGGGTTTGATGGAAGCAAAAAAGGTTTTTGAGTGAAGTATCCTGTTTTCTTTTCCCCCTAACTATAAATTACATTGTTCTGTAACTGTTTCTTTCTCCTTTCTTATTTTGTTGCTTCCACACACAATACCTAAGCAAGAAATCAGTCTCTCTTTTTACCCCAGTTCACAAATTGAATTTCTCCTTGTTTTAGTTTTAGATAAGCTAAAAAAAAACCTTTCTACTTCTCTTCTTTTTGCAACCAGAATTCTGCCCCCAAACCTGTTTGACCACGGGAAATAAGATCACTGGAAATCCAGAGGTTCCAGTACCAAATAATCTTCACAAAATAAATATATAACTGTTGAAACATCCAGACCTTGTCAGTGGAGACCTTTCAGCTTGTGCCATTTCACATAATGGTAAAAGACTAGACCCGTCCCGCTAAGATCAGGAATTAGACAAAAATGGCCTCTTTCAGTACATTTGAGATTGTAGTAGAGGTTCAAACCTGGACAATTAGGCAAGAAAAGGAAATAAAAGACATCCAGATTGAAAAGGAAGAAGTAAAACTATCTCTATTCACAGATGGCTTGATACTGTATACAGGAAATCCTAAGGAATCCACTAAAAAACTATTAGAACTGAAGAATAAATTCAGCAAGATTGCAGGATACAAGGTCAATATATTAAAATCAATTGTATTTCTATACACTAGCAACAAATAGTCTGAAAATAAAAATAAGAAAACTACTCCACTCACAATAGCATTAAAAAGAATAAAATACTTAGGAATAAATTTAATAAAAGAAGTGCAAAACTTACATATTTGAAACCTACAAAACATTATTGAAAGAAATTAAAGAAGATCTAAATAAATGGAAAAAAATCCATGATCATGGATTGGAAGATTTAATATTGTTAAGAGGCAATACTCCCCAAATTGATCTACAGATTCAACACAATGCCTATAAGAATCTCAACTGACTTTATTGTGGAAATTGACAGACTGATTCTAATATTTATATGGAATTGCATGGGGCCCAGAACAGACAAAACAATCTTGAAAAAAAAAGCAAAGTAAGAGGACTTATACTTCCCTATTTTGAAACTTACTACAAAGCAGAAGTAATCAAGATTGTGTGGTACTGGCAAAAAGATAGATATGAAGGTGAAGGGAATAGCGTTGACAGCCAAGAAATAAAATCACATGTTTATGGCTAACTGCTTTTGCATAAGGGTGCCAAGATCATTTAATGGGGAGTCTTTCAACAGATGGTGCTGAAATTACTGGGTAGACAAATGCAAAAGATAGAGGCTGAACTCTTTCCTTTCTCCACACCATATTAAAAAATTAACTCAAAATAAATCAAAGGCATAATTATAAGAGCTAAAACTATAAAACTCTTAGAAGAAACCAAAGGGTAAGTCTCATGACCTTGGATTTGATAAAAAAATTCTCAGATATGATAATAAAAGCACAAGCAGCAAAAGGAAAAATAGATAAACTGAAATTCAACAGAATCAGAAACATTTGTGCTTCAAAGGATACCACTGAGAAAATAAAAAGACAAGCTACAAAATGGGGGAAAATATTTGCAAATCATATATCTGATAAGGGAATTGTATCCCAAATACAAAAAGAACTTTTACAACTCAATAATAAAAAGGAAAGTACCCAATTTTTTTAAATAGGCAAAAGATTTGAATAAATATTTCTCAAAGGAAGATATACAAATGTCCAATAAACACATAAAAAGATGCTCAACACCATTAGTCATCAGAGAAATGTAAATTAAAACCACAATGAGATACCACTTCATACCTACTAAGAGGTTAAAATCAAAAGTCAGATAATAACAAGTGTTGACAGGGATGTGGAGAAATTAGAACCCTCATACACTTCTGGTAAGGATGCAAAATGGTGCAGCCACTTTGCAAAAGAGTCTAGCAGTTCCTCAAACATTTAAGCACAGAGTTACCATATGACCCAGCAATTCCACTCCTTGTATATACCCAAAAGAATTGAAAATAGGATTCAAATAAATAGTTATACACAAATATTTAAGTAACAATGTTCACAATAGGCAAAAGGCAGAAATAATCCACATGGCCATCAATGGATGAATACAGAAAGACAAAGTTTGATATATCCATACAGTTGATGTATTTATTCAACCACAACAAATGATAAACTGCAGATACATGCTACAATATGGATGACCTTGAATACATTATGCTGAGTAACATCTAGCACTCCAACTTTTAAAACTCCCAGCTGAGGGACAAGCCCCTAAAACACCTAGCTCTGAAAGCCACTAAGGCTAGCATCCATAAGACCCACAAGACTATAGCAAACAAAGAAGCAGTTCGTAACTGGCTGTTCCCCAGGGATCAGCAGAGAGGAAGCAGGCAAAAAATGCCCGTCTCCCATTCTTTCCCTGGAAGGGGTTTATCTGCATACTTTAAAAAGCTGTTGCCTGACAGCCAGGCTTCTAATTTATCATGAATCTAGGGGCTGGCTGTGATCATCTCCAGAGACTGGGAAAGCTGGCAGATAGCTCTCCCACCTTCTCTCTCCAGTCTGCTCCAAGTCACCAGTATCTCCCTGGAAGAAGCTTGTACATATGTCTGCATTCCAGCTTTTACAGATGCCACTTGAGGGATGGGTTCCCAGATCACCTGGCACTCATAGCCAATGGGGCTTCCATTCACAAGTTCCATAGAACTGTAGCAAACAAAGAAGTTTTTAACTAGCTATCCCCCTAGAGCTCATCTAATCTCCCAGTTTTTCCCTGAAAGGGATTTACATACCTAATTTAAAAGCAGTTGCCTGAGGGTCAGGTTTCTAACTTTAGTATAGATCTTAGGCCTGGCTGATCTTAGGCCTTCCCTCAAAGACTGGGGAAGCTGGCAGACATCTCCTGCCTTCTCCCTACATCCTGCTCCAACAATAAAACCAAGTTGCTAGTATCTCCCTGGAAAGAGCTTATACACACATATGGCACCCAAGCTTTTTTATCTGCTGCCGGGAGATGGGCCTCCAGATTGTTTGGCTCTGATAGCCAATGGGGTTTGCATTCACTAGTCCCACAGTAGCAAACAAAGAAATAGTTCTTAATGGGCAGAGGACCACCCCGTCTCCTTGACTATACAACCAGGCCCAGCACAGATAGAGCAGACAAAAACACCTATTTCCCAGTTTCTCCCTGGAAGGGACATAAGTACGTACTTTCCCAGCTGCTGCCTGAAGGTCCATGTTCTAATCAGCCTACATCTAGGTGCCAACTGTGATCCTCCCCTTTGGGACATTGATGGGTCTTGGCACATTTTCAACTACGGTGAGGCAACAAGAATAAAGAAGGCAGCTTGGATAATCAAAATGGTGTGAGAGAAAAACAAGAGCTTGGCTGGACTGATTAAGGTTGATCTCCTATACAAGGCCACTACATCAAGACTGGAAGAAAAAGCTATTTTATCTAGTGTACAGAAACCAACATAGAGAGTCAAGGAAAATGAAGAAACAGAGGAATATGTTCCAAACAAAAGAACATGATAAAACTCCAGAAACAGATCTTAATAAAATGGAGATAAGTGATTAACCAGATAAAGAGTTCAAAACACTGGTCATAAAGCTGCTCCCTAAGGTCAGAAGAACAATTCAGTGAGAATTCAGTAAGTAGATTAAAAAATATAATAGAGTACCAATAAGAAATCACAGAGCTGAAGAATATAATAATTGAATTGAAAATTTCAATAGAGAAGTTCAGTGGCAGACTAGATGAAGCAGAAGAAAGGATCAGCAAAGTCAAAGACAGGGCAGTGGAATTCATCCAATTAGAGGAGCAAACAGATAAAAGAATGTAAAAAATTGACAATAGCTTAAGGGACTTACGCGACACCATCAAGTGGACCAATATTCACGTTATAGTGGTCACAGAAGGAGAAGAGGGAGAGATAAAGGGGCAGAAAGCTTATTTAAGGAAATAATGGCCAAAAACTTCCCTAATCTGGGGAAAGAAATAGACATTCAGATCCAGGAAGCTCAGAGAGTTCAAAATAAGAAGAATCCAAAGAGATCCACACTGAGACACATTAGAATTAAAATGTCAAAAGTTAAACAGAAGGAGAGAATCTTAAAAGCAGCAAGAGAAAAGTAAATTGTTACGTACAGGGGACTCCCCCCGTCCCGCACCATAAGACAATCAGCAGATTTTTCAGCAGAAACTTTGCAGGTCAGAACAGAGTGAGATGATATATTCAAAGTATTGGAAAAGAAAAAAAACTGTCAACCAAGAATACTCTACCTGGCAAAGTTGTCCTGTAGAATTGAAGGAGAGATAATGAGTTCCCCAGACTAACAAAAGGTGACAGAGTTTATCACCACTAGACCAGCCTTATAAGAAATGCTAAAGTGACTTCCTCAAGCTGAAACAAACAGATGCTAATTAGTTACACAAAAACATGAAAGATTAAACTCAATGGTAAGGATACTATTTAGTTATTACAATATTCTAATATTGTAATAGGTAGGTAAATCATTTATAACTCTAGTATGAAGGTTACAGGACAAAAGTATTTAAAAATGACTGCAACTACAATAATTTGTTAATGGATACAGAATATAAAAAGATCAAAAACATAAAATGGGTGGGTGTAAAAATGTAGAGCTTTCATATGCATTCGAAGCTAAATTGTTATCAGCTTAAAATAGACTGCTAAAAATATAATATTTTAAGGTAAGCCTTATGGTAACTACAAAGCAAAAGTCATAGTAAATACACAAAAGAGAAAGAAATCAAAGCATACCATTAGAGAAAATCATCAATCCACAAAGGAATAGAGTAAGAGAGGAAGAAAAAAAACAAAGGATTTACAAAACAACCAGAAAACAACAACAGGGCAATAGTAAGCCCATACCTGTCAACAATTACTTTAAATAAAAATGGACTAACATTCTCCAAGAAAAATATATAGAGTGGCTGAATGAACTGGAAAAAAATAAAATAAGATCCAACTATACGCTGTCTACAAGAGATTCACTTCAGGTTTAAGGACATTCAGAGCCCGAAACTGAAAGGATGGAAAAAGATATTTCAAAAGAAAGCAGGGGTAGCTATTCTCATATCAGACAAACTAGACTTTAAGCCAAAGACTGCAACAAGAGACAAAGAAGGTCATCATATACAGATAAAGGGGTCAATTCATTAGTAAGTATTTATGTACCCAACATAGAAGCATCTAAATATATTAAGCATATATTAACAGATATTAAGGGAGAAATAGACAGTAATAAAATAATAGCAAGGGACATCAATACTCCACTTTCTAAAATGGACAGATCATCCAAACAAAAAATCAACAAGCAAACATTAGAGTTAAACTACACATTAGATCAGATGAACCTAACACACATACACAGAACATTCCAACCACTAACAGTACAATATACCTTCTCTCAAGCACATTTGGAATATTACCCAGGATGGATCATAGGTTAGGCCTATCTAAAAGGTAGACTTACCAAGAAAAAAAGAAAGAGGATTCAAATACATACAATTAGAAATGAAAGAGGACAAATCACAATCAACAACCACAGAAATACAAAGTATCAGAGGAGTATCAGAAGAGACTACTATGAAAAATTATACACCAACAAATTAGACAACACATTGGAAATGGATTAACTCCAGAATTTACAACCTACCAAGACTGAATCATGAAGAAATAGAAAATCTGAATAAACTGATTACCAGGAAAAAGATTGGATCAGTAATCAAAAATCTCCCAACAAAGACAAATCCAGCACCAGGTGGCTTCACTGGGTGAATTCTACCACATATTTAAAGAACAGCAACGAAGACCCAACACAGCCAAAAATGAATGAATGAATGAATGAATGAATGAATAAATAAATAAATAAATAAATATATATATATATATATATATATATAAAGGAAACAAAAGAGACATGACAACTGAAAGCAATGTGTGATCTAGGATTTCCTTTTGCCACTGAGGACTCATAAATTGGCAAAATTTGCCTAAGGTCTGTAGATTAGGTCATAGTATTCTGTCAGTGTTAATTTCCTGATTTTAACTGTGCTGTGGTTATATAAGAGAATGTCTTTGCTTTTAGAAAATAAATGTTAAAGTATTTAAAGGTAAGGAGACATTTTTACAGCTTCCTTACAATCTCGTATGTGTGTATATGTGTGTGTTATATATATATATATAATATATATATATATATACACACACTCATGTATGAGAGTGGATATGTGGGGGGAGATTGAGGGGGAGGAAGAGAGACAGAGACAGAGAAAGCGAGAGAAAGAGAATGACAAAGCAGATGTGGTAAAATGTTAAATTCAGGAAATCTTGCTTAAGGGTATAAGAATTCATTGTGTATTCTTATAATTTTCCTGTAAGCCTGAAAGTATATTTACTTAAAATTAAAGTAAAATAAAATTTCAGAATCCATAAATAGCAGCAATAATGAAGATGTTTCTATTAAAATATTCAATTTGCTTAAAATGCATATGTCATTTTTTGGCTACTGCTTCAAGGTTTAATTATTATTTTTGGAATGCATGATTTGATATCTTATAAATATGTGCATGTAAGAAGAACATCAACTATTTAAAATACAAATGCTCTTTTTTTTCCTCAGGAAGCCAGAAAAACAGATACATAGACACAGTCCTAGAGTGTGAAAAGTGAAAATTTTGTGCTTAATTCATGAAATCTGAGGTTTTTAAAAATTCCACCCATACTTCCAGAAAATCAACTGAAAGCTTTTTAGAGATAATGTTGACAATTTTAAGAAACCAATCCATTAAAAAAAAAATTCAAATTTCCTAGGACCTAGGGCCCTGCAAATGTGCAAGAGTCTCACCCAGAGCATATTTCCTGGAGGAAATAGAAAGTATAGGGGGGAAAAAACCCAAAAAACTTGACACATCATTTCACATTCAGGAGAGAACAATCTCTTTTGTTGAAGAGAAAAAAGGAACATTTGTTTAGTAATTTTCCTGATACAGTGTCCTAATTTTGTAACTAGTTGGCCATTTTTAGTTAGCACTGGAATGGAATAGTGCCAGCTACTGTTTTAGGTGGTTGTAGTGAACACTGTTGATAACTTGACCATATCCCCTAGTCTCTGCAGAGGTTACCTGCAGTTTGATGGACACTTCCCCTAATGGCTCTCTAGCATAAGGATTCTTTGCCTGAAAACTTTCTCTGGCTGCAGGAACAAGCTTGGCTGGAATGCCAGGCTGGCCAGAAGAAGTCAACTTCCCCAGGAGCAGCTCCCAGTCAACGAAGGACCACTGTCCTGTTAGGGGCAATTCCTAGGTATGCTCTCCATGCTGTCCAATATGGCTACTAGCAAATGTAACTATTGAGCACCTGAAAGTACCTGGTCCAAACAGATACGCATCTTAAGTGAAAAATACACATTGCACATCAAAAACATAGTATGAAAAAAAGGATAAACTATCTCATTAATATTTTTATTGATTATATATTGAAATTATAATATTTTAGACATTTTGTTAAGTAAAATATAACATCAAAATTAATTTTACTTAATTTTACTTATTAGAAAGTTTAAAATTACATATGTGGCTTGCATTACATTTCTGTGGGACAACATTGTATATAGTTTATTAAAGGATCTCCAGCAGAAATGAGCTGCAATTGCCCCCAGGAACAGCCTGATCATTTTGATTCAATATTTTCCTCACTTTCCTCCATCCTAAAAACATTAATTTAGGAATTGTGAGAGAGATTCTAAAGAGGATTTTTTGGATAGAATTTGGTGAAGGTAAAATCAGATTGAAATTTGTGCCTGTTGTTCTAGGGGTGGCAGAAAATTTATATTTGGGAAAAGGCAGGTCTTTGGTAAAATACATTTTTATGGACCTTTGTGTTGTACAAAGCAAAGGAGAAAGTGGAAACGGAGATACTTGAAACAACGAGAAAGGAAGTGCTCTGTTTTCTTTGTGGGCATGTTGTTTTCTCTGCAGAGATTATGATGTGTTGGCTGGTTTTTGCTTTCTCTTGAGAAAGTTAGAGATAGAGTGGGTGTAGGCCCTGGACCCTGAGAAGAAGGGCAAGATTGAGGGGATATCCACCTGGAGAAAATGAGTCAAGCCCCAGATCATGGTAGCAAGGCAGAGTAAAGGACAGCTTGCCAAGGAGCCCCTTTGGAAGGGCATGACTAACAGATTCCAGGAGAAATGGCACTCAATGCTTTGTCTTAGGCTTTCCTTTTCTAATTGTATTATCTACCCATATATGCGTCAGTGAAGTTTTACAAAATGCCACAGCTGTGCTTTGAACAATTAAGGATTAGGAGCCATGTCTGTCTTTGGGGCATAACTAGAATGGGAAGAAAACAGCAACTAGATGAAGTGCTTATAAGATGGCAATAGCCAGTGAGCAGAAAAGCCTGAAGCAGTCATTTCATGGAGAAAAGTGAACAACCACCACCTAGTAAGAACATGCTCATGTTTATTGAGCCAGACACACTTGGACTAACACGTTCTAAGTATTTTCACAGATTATCTCATTTTGTTCTCACGATAACCATATGACATGAGTCACATTATTACTGCTTCATAGGTAGGAAAACTGAGGTACAGAGATGCTTAAGTAACTTGATTGAGATCCAACAGCTACCAAGTGGCAGAGGCAAGGTACAAATTCTGGCAGTCACCTTTGCTTCAGGGCCAGTCACCTTAACCACTATGATATCCTGTCCCTTGTGACACGTTTATGGAACAAGGACCTATTCTCTGGGGATTTCCGAAAGTCAGATGGGAAACCTGATAAAAGACACTGTATGTCAGGCCTTTTGCAGAGGTTCTCAACTAGCTTTTAAAAACTCAGCTTTGACAAAAGCTCTCAACGAGATAGAAAATTTGAAAGTAGAGAAAATATTTCACAAACTTCATATTTCTCACAGTACCTCTTACTGTAACCTGTGCTTGGTAATAATTCCTATTTATTGATCAAACATACCAGTATGAGAAATGTCCTTTATTTCTTTTTATCCCTAAATGTCTCAATATGTTGAACACTGACTTTTCAACCATCCAGTCAGCAATTTCCTTAGCACAGGTTTGATTGTATGATAGAATACTTATAGTATTCAAAAATAGTGTTAACTAATTTGCTGACTACAGATATGCAACTTTTAAAATACTGCCAAGTGGTATTAAATACTAACGCAGTCTAAACCTAAACTCCAGGCAGTGAAATCCCCATTATTGCTTTTTCAGGGTACTGTCATTTTATTTAATCCAAGGATTACAGAACACATGCTGCAGGATTCAATAAGATTGTAGAGACCTTCCCTCTGCCTAATATAGTCTGGTCATTTTCCTTCACTGAATTGCTTATTCAAATGTCCATAATTTTCACCAGATTGCTTATTCAAAGAATTAGAAAACAAAGACCTTTCCATCGATAACATGTGATGCCTGATTGAAGAAAGAGAAAGCTCAGCACTCGCTCCACTCTTCCTTCCCGGGACCTGCTCTTTCCCTAATGATTTTCCCAGTTATTTGGTCTCCATCCCAAACTTTCTGTTTCCATCAGGTTCTAGGCTTTTGGAAACCAAACTGGGAAGACCAGCAGGCCTCAGCGTCCCATGTGGCTGTATCTCCCTCTGGAGGAATGAGCAAAGGAAACCAATTACTTGCATAGGAGAAAGGAAAAGGAAATCCCTAGGAGGAAAGATGGTCACTATTTCAAAAGTAAGTGTGTAAGGCACCACATTTGGCATTTTACATACATTATCTTAGTCCATTCTCAAATAATGTAGGCCAAATATATGTTCTTTATTGTATCGTTTAATGTTGTAAATGCTATTATTCATCCTCATTTTAGAGTGAAGGAAACTGAAGGTAGGTTGGGTTACTTAGCAGTATGATAAACCAGCCTCTCAGATGACCTCCTGGTCTTCATGTCCTTGGGTCATCCCCTCCCCCTGAGTGTGGAATGATCCTAGTGACTTGATTCTAACAAAAGGAATAGACAAAATGATGAGATGTCACTTTCAAGATTAGACTGTGCCCTCTCTGATGCCTTCTCACTTGTTTGCTCTGATGGAAGCCAGGTGCCATATTGTGAGCTGCCCTATGGAGAGGTCCACATCAGTGGCAAGGAACTGACGTCTCCGGCCAATGGACAGCAAGGACATGAGGCCACCAACAGCTATGTGAGTGAGCATGGAAGTGGATCCTCTCCCAGTTGGCCTCTGAGATGACTGAAGCCCTGACCAGCACCTTGACTGAAACCTTGTGAGGGACCCTGAACCCCAGGACTAGGCTAAGCTGCCCTTGATTCCTAACTCCCAGAAAATGTGAGATAATAAGTGTACTTTTTAAGCACTAAGCTTTAGAGTAATTTGTTATGTGACAATAAATAATACATCTGGTAAATTTAAACTTGGCCGATCTGGCTCTGGACATCATATTTTAGCCAGTATGCTCTGCTGCTCCCTGGTACTTGGGATTGGTTCTCTCAGCATCCCTCTCAGAGGCCAGCATTTGCAGCCAGGCTCAGTGTGCTCCTTCCTGCTGCCCAATGGCCCCCAGGTAGTGCTGAGATTCCAGCACAAAGCACAGGCCATAATCAACTCCTTCTCTTACACTAAAGAAGAGTCTGTATCCTCTCGCTTGCACCACAAAGTCATTATTGATCAGTCCTGTTGGATTATGACTCAGAAATACCCACTCTTATTAAAGCCATTTCATGAATTTCTCTGCGTTTCTCCACTTTCTCTTTTTTCACTGCTTCTATGCTACTTTTTGTTCTTCTTTACTCTTAGAACCAATTTTCCTCTGCATCTCCACTTTCTCCTATAAACAGTTTTCTCCTGCCTCTGCTTTCACTTACAGAAAAAGGCACAATTTGCCTTCTGGAAACTTTAACATTTGTCTAAAAACGACAGCTTTCTGGAAACATCATCAGAAAGAAAAACACAGGTGGGGGGGGTGTGGGCAAGGGAACCCTCTTCTTTAGTGGATTTTTGTTCCCACCCACTTCCCATATCAAAACAACCCCTGTGGCAGTTAAAAGCTGTTGGTCACCCCAATTAAAGTGTTTTTGTAGAAACTGTCAGAAATAGTTCCAAGAGCACTTTTAAGTTATTACATGTGGGTTACATAAACACAAGAGGCTTATTAAAACTTTCAGAATATGATATGAATTGAGTCACACAACAGTGGTTCAAAGCTTCGGCTTTTTAGTGTGACTAACATGATCATCTGAGAATGAGGCACTCTGGACAAAAACATATCTTAAAGAAAATCAGTTAAAGAATATCTTTTGTTCCTTCCACGAATCTATACTCCCACCTTTTAAAAATATGCCTATAATTACTTTGCATTTGGATTAACTCTGTTTTAAGTAGAGCTGTAACAGGACCAATCATGTTACAAATATGGGAAGGAAAAGTAATTCTTTATTTGCTTCAAACTAATCCTACCTTCCTCAAGAGCTCTCCCCACTGGATTGTGTGCACAAACCAAACCAAACTGTTAAGCCACTCCTCTAAACCCAAACGGATAGTATGATTTAACCTCCCCCTCTCTGTGTTTCTCATGATAACTCAAGTGGTATGCTGGGGAGACAGTTCTTCCTAGAGTTCTGCAAACATTTAGCACCCCTGCCCCTCTTCATCCCTACTTTCTTCTTCTACAAAATGCCAAAGCAGCCTCTCCTGGCACGACGACAAACTTCACCACCCTTACACATTTCCAAACAGCCCCTTGCAGGTAAGTATGGCCCACGTCCCTAACAAAAAAAAAAAAAGAAAGAAAAAAAAAAAAGAAACCTAAGTAATGCTCGTGTATTTAGGTAAATCTTTTAGCATGCCAGATCCATCCCTCCCCCACCTCCTCTCCAAGGTGGCATCTGGTCTTTATAGGAAAAAGGATTAGTGAGGATCCTTAGATTAGTGCAATGTTCCCAGGTTCTCTGGTCTCCAAGACAATGGTCATTACTCAGCTGGCTGGCCTTCACAGCTAAAGTCAACAGCTGGTGCCATTCATGAGCTGATCTTGACATATAAAGTTAACCCTGGTTGATACACAATTAAATGAGACTTATTCTCAAATGTGACACTTCAGGTGTGACTTTTGCACCACTGATTTGTCCAATTACACCCTGGTAAAAAGGAGAAAATATTCTTATTGAAAAAAAGTTATGAAAGTAAGGAGCCTCAGTGAAAATATCTGTTTCTCAATGTTTATGTATCAGTAAGAATCAAATCCCAAAGGCAGAGTTTATTAAATTGAAGATTTGAAATAGCTTCAGAAGAAAAGGAAAAGGCTTTTTCATATATCTACAAAAAATAGAACATTAAAATAATACCAAAAATATTCTGAATAAACTACCACATTAAAATTTCCCTTAATAGTTTCTTAAGTCCACTGAAATTAATTCGTATTTCATTGGGCCTTGGATCAAGTAGTTAGTTTTGTTGAAGTATGTCTGCTTTTGGACAGAAAAGAGTCCTGGGAATCCTGACTTGGTACACTGTACAGTCTAAAAGTTTCCTAAGCAATTTTACCTTGGAAGATTGTACCCAAGACTCTGTTCTTTGAATAACCATAGTTCAGAGTACCTAGTGCAATCTTGAGGGCTCTGAGACAGTTTTTTTTGTTAATGACACAATCACTAGCCTGTTGCCTAAACTAGAGTCTCAGGCAAGCTTCAGAGAGAAGCAGAAACCTGTTTAATAATGAGACTGAATTGCTGTGGTCAATTTAGTACAGTACCAATAATATCAAAATGAAGGAAAGTAAAATTCTCTATTAGCTATTTTGTAAGGATTTAATCAATGTTTCCCATGAACTAAGAACCTACTATGGACAGTGAGGGCAAATTTCCAGGTCTTTCCCTTAAAACCTACAATCTCTGAAATGCTTACATGAACTTAACTCAGGGAAGGCTGAGATCTCTTCTGATTTGTCAGTTCCTCCAATGCAATTCTTATAATAGCAGTGAGCTAATTAAGAAATACAGAACATGCCAAACAAACCTAATTATTTCTAGTGCTAGTACCTATTGTGGCAGATACAGAAATACAACCTTCATATGTTCAGATCCTTCTTCAAGAAAGGACTTGTGGCCTCCAGCTATTAACTCCTTCAGGTCCAATTGGCCTCAGCTTCTGAGTCCAGGTCATGCTCTTCTTGAGGTGGCCTCAGCCAAAGACCAAGCAAGATGTGCTACACGGTCTAGACTTTCATCCAATGCAAGACTCTTCTAAGAGCTAATCCTCACTCTGGGCCTCTCTGTTGGGCTTTCAGGTACTTTGTCAGATCTGCATTATGGTCTGTTGACTCTTTCTGCTCAATCTTTTTTCCTGCTCTTTCCTTTCACAGGTGTTACTCCCCAACAAACCTTTATTCTCCTGTCTCCATCTCAAAGGCCACTTCTCAGAGGACCCAACTGACACAGTGGTTCCAGGAAAGACCCAAAAAAGCAAGTGATAAGTTGGGAGCTTGAAACTGGATCCCTCCCTTCTTGACTGGCAAAGAAAAGCCCATCTCAGGTGGTACATGGGGAACAATTAGTACGTGGCACAATATGGGAGTGTGATTGCTAAAACTTTTCACTGATAGACAGCACTGGCATATAATACTAGATAGGTAGAGTTTACTGACTTTGGGGCACTCTCTTGGAATATAGAATTAAACACTCTGGAAAGAATCTGAGTGGGCAGAGCGAATGTGCTGGTAGGGTGATTCCCAGACATCTGGAGAAAGTAATGGCTCATGGCGAGAGAAATGAAATGCCTGAATTGCCATAGCTGACCCTGGAGAAAAGACACAAAAAGCTCAGGAAAGTGGACATGCTGGAGTAAATATATTATGTGAGGCCAGAAAACCTACCACAAATTTATTTTGCACAGGAGGACCAGAGGACATATCATTCCTCAAGGCCAAGAGGAATGTGCTAGTAAGAGGGGCACCAGCATCACAAAGAAAGACATCCAATGCTGACTCCTCAAGGGGTGACTACAGGAGAGCCTGCCATGGAGCTTGGTTTATTAGTAGCAGTGAGGATAATGGGGCCCTGAAGCAATAGAGGATGAGCAACACTTAACCCCCAGAAGCTAGGAGGTCATAATTATAGTGACCAGAATACAGGGAGGGAGTTGTGAAGATGGCTGACAGAACAGGGTGTCACTAGGGGCAAAATATATGGGCAGCCAATGAGACTGTTGCTCACTGTACATGATTAAAAGAAGAAGGAATGGATGAGCAGGAGGCTGAAGGTGGTTGCCCCAATAAAAAGTCACCATCTCTTGCCCAGTGCCTGAACCTGTACCAGTTTTCAAACCATTGGCTGAAGACTTAGCTGGGTCTCAGGAAGAAGCACCCTGAAACACCATATCAAGTATATATTGTAGAGATTCTCCTGACCCTTTCCCAAAGGGACCCACTTGTACTTAGTTGAATGACTGTACACAGGGAAAGGGGAGTATCCACATATTTGAGCACTATTAGATGCAAGTCAGAGTTGACATTGATACCTGAAGATCTGAAGCAACATCATGGCTCTGCTATCGGAACAGGGGTATATGGAGGCCAGGTAATAAATGGAGTTATGGCCAGAGTCTGGCCCACAATGGTCTCCTGGATTCACAGATTAACTTGGTAGTCCTTTACCTAGTCTCAAGTGTATAATTGGGATTGACAGACTTCACAGTTGGAGCCATTTCCATATATTGTCCTTGTCCTGTGGAGTGAGAGGTATCATAGTGGGGGAAAGTCAAGCAGAAGTCTTTGAACCTGTCTCTCCCAGACAAGAGAGCAAATCTAAAGCATTAAATCACAATGCCTGGGGTATGGTGGAGACAAAGGATACAGGAGTAATAGTTCCCAGCATATCTCCATTTAATTTGACAGTCTGGCGCCTGCAGAAACCAGATGAATTAGCAGAATGACTGTAGACTACTGCAAGTTCAACCAAGAAGCAGCCCCAGTTGCAGCTGCCATGCCAAGCATAGTATCATGGCTAAAGCAGGATAATAGGACCTCAGGTACATGGTACGTAGCCATTGATTTGGAGTAAGCATTCTTTTCTATCCCAGTCAAGAAAGACAATTAGAAATAGTTAATGTCCACATGAAATAAACTGACAACAACATGCACTGACACTCTAGCCCCAGGGCTATGTTAACTCTCCTCTTTAATAATACAGTCCAGAGAGATCTAGATCATCAGGAAATTTTGTCGAAGGTCATATAGATCCATTATAACAATGACATCATGCTGATAAAACAGGTTGAGCAAGAGGTGGATAGCATGCTGGAGGAAATGAACCCTATGAAAGATCAGGGACCTGTCCCCTCGTTAAAGGTTTTAGAGTGCAGTGTTCTGGGAAGTGATAGAACATCCTCTTCAAAGTAAAAGACAAATTGCTGCCTCTTGCATCCCCTACAAGAAGGAAGAAAGCACAGGGCCAAGAGGATGCTTTGGGTTCTGTAAACAACGTACTCCAGACCTAGGAATATATTTCTGGCCTATAATACCAGGTGCAACCTGGCACAAGAAAGGGCTCTGCGCCAGGTATGAGCTATAGTGCAAGCAGCCTTGATACTTGGGCTAAAGGATCTGGCAGATCCTATGGTGTTAGAGTTGTCAGTTTTGGGAAAAGATGCAGTGTGGAGTTTATGGAAATCTTAGTAGGAGAATCACAGTTCAGGTTCATAGAGTTCTGGATCAAGGTTGTACAACTTTTGAAAAATAGCTCTCGGCATGCTACTGCTAAAAAGGGAATGATTGATCACGAGACACTTAGTGGTACAAAATGAAACGTGTCTTACTGAACCCACCATGTCATAAATTCTGGGGGCCCAGTCACAAGATGAAAGCATTATATTTGGGATAAAGCATGAAGAAGACCAGACATAGTGCAGACCTTGACATCACCCATCACAGTTTTATCGATACTCTTCTCTCAGCTCATATTGATGGCCATGTGGGGTAGGAGGTGGGGTCTTGAACAACAAGCTGAAGGAAGAAAAAAGGGCCAAACGTAGTTCACAGGTGGGTTGGCTAAGTATGTGGATGAAGGCTTAAACTGGACAACAGCTACATTAAAGCCTTAGTCAGGAAGAGCCCTGAAGACAGAGGAGAGGGAAAATCTTCCTAACGGGCAGAGCTTTGGGTGGTACACATGGTATGGAGGGAAAAGTGGCCTGGCTTTCGAATATTATCTAATAGGCAATGGCAAATAGCCTGGCTGGCTGGTCAGAGGTCTGAAAAGAAAGAGATTTAGAAGGTTGCAGACAAGGAGGTCTTAGAGGCTTAGAGATATGTGGACATAAATACTGGTGTGGGCAAAAAGTGTGAAGATCTTTTTGTTGCATGTCAATGTCCACCAGAAAGTATACATTATAGAAGAAGAACTAAACAGCCAAGTAGACAAAATTACTCAGCTAGTTGATGTTAGCCTGTCTTTGTTAGCGGCCACCCCAGTGCTGGCATAATGGACACATGAATGAAATGGCCACGGTGACAAGAATGGAGTCTACGAAATGGGCCTATCAGCATGGAGCCCACTTACCAGAGCTGAGCTGCCTACTGCCTCATCTGAAAATTCAACCTGCCAGCAGGAGAGACCAATGCTGAGCTCCTAATATGTCATCACTCCTACTCAAGTAGCCCTTGGCAGCAAGTTGACTACATTGAGGTCATTCCATCCTGGAAGGTGCAGCCCACCAACCTTCACCGAGCACAACCATCTGGGGACTTACACAATGCCTGATCCACAGGGACGGAATACAATACAATATAGCATCCAAACAGGGAAATCAGTTTACAGGAACTGATTTACAGTTTTCAGGTGCAGGAAGGTGCCTGTGGCCATGGGTTCCACTGGTTGCACCACATGCTGCACGTCCCAGAATCTGGTGGCCTAGTATAGCACTGGAATGGTCTGTTCAGGGTGAAGTTCAAGTACTTTCTAAAAGACAATACTCTGCAAGAATGAGGTACTGTTCCCCAGGATGCAGTAGACCTCGATATGACTCAGGATCCCAGATAGAAACAATAAGTGGGGCCATAAACAATGGCTTCAAACAGGAATAGCCCCATTTACCATCATTCCCAATGACCCACTAAGGGACATAGTACTTCCCATTCCTGCAACTCTGAACTTTGTGAATTAGAGGTTCTAGTCCCCAAAGGTCGTATATTCTTGCTAGGGGACACAGGAAGGGTCCCACTGAACTAAGCTTCATCTGCTGCCTAGGAACTTTGGAATTCTTGAGTTCAGAGACAAGTAGGCAAGGAGTCAACACCCTGTCAGGGAAGCTAACTCATCACCAGGAGGAGGCAGGCTTGATGTTATTCGACGGAGGCAAGTAGGAATACACTTGGTACTCAGGTGATCCACTTGTACACCTCTACCTTCTCCAGTAGTGACTGTAAATGGACAAGTGCAGCAACACCTGCCTGAGAAGGGGATTGTTACCAGGGGCTCAAATTTCTCAGGAATCAGGGTTTTCACACCACAAGTTTAATTATTGAGACCAGCAGAAGTGGTAGCTGAGAGAGAGAGGAAAATTTAGGATGAACAGTGGAGGAGAGAGTCAATGAGTTCAGTTGTGGCTCAAGACCAACTGCAAAGATGGGGACTGTAGTTTGTCCCACTAACTTCTGTCTTTGAAGTTTCTCTTCAGGAAGACAACAGTTCCCTGAATGTGTAGGGAGAGTGAATCTACATGGTGCAATGGGTGGACTGTGACAGACACAGAGATGTGCTGCTCAGATACCTCTTCAATAAATGGCTTTTTGCCTGGTTACAAGGAGTGTGGTTAGGTGACAGCCTTTAACTGTTACCACTTTCAAGTTCACCTCAGGTTTTGAGTTGAGGCCACACGCTTCTCGGGGAGGCTCTGGCCAATGACCAAGCAAGACAGTGTTGTAAAGGTCTCACCATTGTATCCCAGGGAGGGACTTCATCTTTGCTCTGGAGCTACCCCTACCCCATCTAGTTTTCTCCCTTTTCTTTTCATCTTTTTTACATTCTTAATTTTATCACTGTTTACTTCCTTGAGGACCCAAAAGACAAACCTAGTCTCTCCCAGTTCCACCCAGCCCCGCTAGGTTCAACTCCAACTTTCCTATTTCTGTTGACAATTGTAGAGGTGGTATTGTGCTTTTTTCAGGTGTGGATACAAATGCTTACCAGATTCATCTCCTATTATTACAACTAAAATCTATCCACTTAAATATTTTAAGACACCAAAATGCACCTTAAGCTACGGCCAAATATTTAACATATGAAAAAGGATAGATAATACTATCATATGGTAGGAATTATCACAAATGCATCAAGCGTATCAAAACTAATTCAGTCTTAAAACTATTCTGTGGGGTGGGTACTATTATCAGTCCTATCTAACGAATCAGGAAATGGGCACACAGTGTGAAGTAACCTGCCTAAGGTCAATCGTCCATGAATATATCAATAGATTCATGATTTAAACATAAGTTGTGCTCCAGTGTCTTTATCCGTAATCACTTTACTCTTCTGACTCTAGGAAGGGTTTAGCAGTACCCTAACATTGTAATAAATCAGTGTTTGAAGAAACCAGGACTGGTTTATACACTTGTTTTGAGGAACATAAAGATACAGTTGTTTTAGGAAAAGAGTTTCCAAAACAGTAACAAGCAGTTAACTTTTAGGTTTTGTTACTGTTGAAAAGTAATGTTTAAGAAAATACTTCGACGGATTACCTCTGATTTGCGTACAGATTGCTGTTTCCAAGTCGGTCAGGCAATCTCCTTCTCCTCAGCATATCTCGCCAGCTGGTACCTTAACCTAAAATAGAGGCACCATCTTCTCTACAGAATTAGTTTCTCCTCATTACTTCACTCTGTGGTCCAATATTCTCCCATTCACTTGGGCTGGAAATCTTGGAATTTAGTAGGCACTTAACATTTGGTAACATTTTTGCTTTTTTTGGTTCCTGGTTTAACTATTGTAAAAAGTCTGAAGAAGGTGTCTGCTCTCCTTAAGATTTTCACGGAAAAGTGACTACACTAAGGTCTACTTTCTTGCCGACTGCTGAGAAATAATTACAGATTAAAGTAAATTTTAAAAACTCTTAAACACGACCAGGTTTGTCGCGAGCCTCCAGCACGCTCTCTCTGGCGCTTATCCGGAAGAACCACAATTCCCGTCGTGCTTTGCTGCCTTCTCAGCCTACAATTGAGCACGTAATTTCCGTCCTCATTGGCGGTGGGTTCTGGATTTTGTAGTTTGTGTCAACTTCTCTTTTTTCGGCGTCTTGGGAAGGGAAAAATGTGGCCGGATGGACGGCTCTGTATCTGGTATTACAAGATGGTACTTTAAATAAATTAATAGGATAAGGTATCAAAGTCAGTTTAGCGTCAGGTTTTTATGTATTTCACGTTCCGCCTTCCTCTTACCGCCGGGCCGGGAAGGGGAAGTGACGTGCGTCCGGTGTAATGGCGGCGCGGTGGAGCGCCAGGTAATTACCGAACTCCGTAGACTAGCTACAGGCAGCGAACTGAAGTGGGGGTGGTGGGTTGCCAGACCGGGTGGGAAGTGAAGGGGAACCAGGAGTGGGTGCGGACTCGCTGGTACGGCCGTGGGCGACTCTGGGGTGCGCTTGGGTCTCCCGCCGCGCGCTGGCCCATGAGGTTGGGCTGTGAGTGTCGGTCGGGCCGAGGAGTCCCAGCGGGTGGGGTGGGGAGGGGGCAGCGATGAACTCCCGCCCCGCCTGCGCGGACAGAGTAGCTTCCTCGAGAGGTTCCTGGGCCTGTCTCTCCGCAGTGGTTTTATTGTGGAATCCAGCGCCAGTGCTGGTACTCTCGCCTTTCGTGTGCGTGTGTTTTGGGCGCGGATCGCTTAGAGCCTCCCGAGTCGTTTGGGCTTCCCAAGGCCCTTTTCTTAGTGCCCCGGCGTCGGGCCACGGTTGTGGGATCCATGAATGGTAGTTAATTAAAAAACAGTGGAAGTTTCACTCTCATTCCTCTTTGCGGCGTAATGTGACTGATTTTTTAAAATTTCATTAGTCGTTTCTTTTTCATTCATTTGCCGCGTAATTTTTGACGCTTACTAGTATTTATTACTGGAGACTGTGCGTTCCTCATTACATGTGTTCTTTCTCTGTCATCCTTTATCCTTCCATAACCTGAACTACCACCAATAAGGTGATAACTCCCAAACTTGGGTCTCCAGTCTCCACATCTCTATCGAGCTCCAATCCTATAGTACGTACATTTGCACGTAACGGTAATATAATATCATAGTTAATTTTACTGACTCCAACTGCAATGATCAGTTTACCGATTTTCGCTTAATTCTTAAAACAATTCTTTGAGATAAATGGAGAACGAAAAAAATGGGGAAAGCCTATTCCAGATGCAAGAATTAAGTGATTGAAAGTGTGGTAAGAGTTTGCTTTTTTAGGTTTCCACAGACTAGGAATAGCAGATAGAGAAACAAGCAAACTTGGGCTTCAGAAAACCAGTTAACTGGCCTCCTCCTTATCTGTATTTGAACTTGTTTTAGGATTGCCAGTTCACCTCAGTTAACATCCTACTGTGGAAAAGTGGATTTAGAATTGGCATTAAAAGTGTGATCTTGATTATAAGAAGCGTCTAGTATCTGTAGGAGGAGGAGGCCTACTTGAATTGGTACTGGATGAAAGACTAGTAAACCAAAGATTCCAGTCTTGTTTCAGAACTTATTAGATCTGTCACTTGGGGCAGATTACCTAACATATCTAGTCTCAGCTTCCTTGTCTAAAAATTACAGGTTGTTTTGAAGTTGAAGAAAAATAATGCATGTAAGGCACTGAGACTTCAGAGGCCAAGAACCTTTAATATCCTGCCTGACCGAGTGGTTCTGAAAATGTGTCCTGAATCAGGAGAATTAGTAGCGTCAGTATCTCCATGGAACTTGTTAGAAATGTAAATTACTGAGCTTCACCCCAATCCTGTTGAATCAGAAGCTGGGGAATGAGGGACCCTTCACTGTCTTTTTTGCCAGAGCATTCCCGAGATTCTCATGCCAGTTAGTTTGAGAGCCACTGTTCTAGCCCATCTCCTAGGTATCGGCTGTGGTTCACCCCTACTCCCAGAATCAGGTTTGCTGCCTTCTTTGCTCCAAAGTGTTTGATCTGTGGCCAGCCAGTATTTTCCTTATTATGCCACCACATCCTTCCTCATGTTGCATAGCTTAGTTCCAATCACTTCTGGAGTTCTGACACTTCCTAGATTGCTCAACTGTCTTTCCTAAACCAGTCTTCTTAGCTCTGTCCTTTTTCCCAGCTGCTGCATTGTTAGAGGTTAGGTCTCCTCCCTGATGATTGTGCATTGCCAAGAGTTCTGCAGTGGCTCCTTGTATCTGAGACCACCTAAGAGTGTACAGAGTGATGCATTGTGTATTTATAATGCCCATGCCTTAACTTGAACATTATTTTCTGTTTATGGTTCACTTGTATTTGGACTGAATCTTGTACTACCTGGTATATCCTTAACTTGATATAAGTCATGACTGGCCTAGAGCTAGTTCAAGAAAGAAGTGGCTATTGGTAATATAGCTGATCCCACTAATGACTTGGAGGGCTTCCTTGCTGCAGTTCTCTATTTCTCTGTTTAAATCTGAGAATCCTAGCGTGGGAGGATAATGGAACAAAAAGGGCTCTGGCGTATTAGCTTTAGCAAACTTCCAGACGTAATAAACCTGTAGCCTGAATATTTTATCTCAGTATATACATTTCCCAAGTGGACATTGGAAGAGACATTTCAAGGCCTACAACAGAGTACAAACTTTCAAAGCATTTTCTTCAGAAATAATATATCTGGAGAGGAAGCAATGATTAAAGCAAGCCTTTGCTATTTGTAACTAAGTTAATAAATCTTTCCCAGTGAACAGATACCAAAAAGATGGTGTGGGCTGCCTTGGCCTGAGGACATAAGGGCTCCTGGAATTATCGAATAGTTTGGCTAATGGGAGGGAGAGACCCAGTGGAGGTTCATGTTTAACTTGACTTTGATCCTAACTCATAAATGGATCAGACTAGAATTCAGTACTTCCATCTCAAAAGCTACTCTCTGAGTCCTTTCCTGAATTAGTTTACCAGGACAGCTTTCTTCTAAACCTGGGGACAGGAGCCTCTGGAGTAGAATGTAGTGCTGTGTGTCTAGGGGATAGTTCATAAACTTCTCTGTGGAGGACACGGCATCCAAGTTTTCTTTAAAACTTAGAATGTGATTTACTAAATGGCGCTTTCATTAACTCTTCAGCAAGCCCACTTATAAAGCTGTGCAGTGAGAGTTGGTGAACATATCCGGCCCATATACTTAGTTAGGCAAGCTGATGAACAGATTTGGGGTGAGGGGAGACAAAGTGGTATGAATGTTTGAAAGCATGCAGCATCCTCAATAATTAGACTTGTTTTGGTAAGTTGAAGTAACTGCACCTCCAGGATCAGATTTCCTCTTGCAGTGCCTTCAAAGGAACTGGGTTTTTTTGTTTTGTTTTTTTTTTGTTGTTCTTTTTTCTTTTTTTCATGGCAATAGGGAGGTATATTCAAGCTGCTCTCCAGGTTAATGTGGGATGAAGACAGATAAGGAATGGCACCTGATAGGACTGTCATGATGCAATTGATGACATATAGCTTGGCTGTTCCTAGAAATAGGAGTTGATATGTGGGACAAGGCTGCTGTGGTATTCCTTGGTAAAGAAGTTGTCAAAATATCATTATAGGGAGTTAAGAAATAGGAGCAATAATCAAAAGTCCACACACCTCTTTTTATATTTGATATTAGAATTGGAACCTATTAAGTAGCAGGCACTGTCCTAAGTTCTGGATATATAACAGTGACCAAGAACTTCAAGGATCCAGTGTTCTTCTACAAGGTCTTTCATCTCTGAGTCCTTACTGATGCTGTCTCATTGCTGGAATGACCTTTTCTCCCTTTCCTACTTGTCCTTCAAAATTCAGCTTCTAAACCCATTTCTTTCTATATGCCCCAGACCCACCTAGTTGCACTTCCTTTTTTCCAGTAGTATTGAGTTTATAACCTTGCTATAGCACTTCTCTGCTCTGTCTGATGATAGGAACTCTCATCTCTCAGACCTCAGTGCCTCCTGTGCAGCTTAACATATATCTCCCCTCACTATACAACAGACAATGCCTTTAACCCTCTATTCTTAATTTGTTTCCGAAGAATAGGGGGTAAGGTAAGAAAGTAGAAAAAGACCATCTGGCTTTTTCTCTTAACCTTATACTTCCTCATTTTCTCAGCAAGTGCTTTTCTGAACCACTTTTTTTTTTTTAGGAGTTTGTAAGCTTTTTGTCTTTTTTAACTTTTATTGGAGTATAGTTGATTTACAGTGTTGTGTTAGTTTCTGCTGTACAACAAAGTGAATCAGTTATACATATATCCACTCTTTTTAGATTCTGTTCCCATATAGGTCATTACAGAGTGAACCACTTTTTAATATAATTATCAATTATGGCACCAGCCTCATTATTATTATTTTTTTAGTTCTGTTTTCTCATCTGTACAAAATTTTTCAGTTTTTATGACCTCACAAAGGAGACTCCCCTGCGCAAATACAAACTTTAAGACAAAATGAGAAAGGAGCTATTCAGTGGGTGATTAGAAGCACTAGAGCTACTTCTTTGCCATAAGATATATATTAAGTAAAGTGGTGAGGGTTGTGATATAGGTTTGAAATGTAAGGTTTTGTCTCTTTCTTATCTTGAAAATGGGTATAAATTGAGCTTAATCACAGACCAGTAAAACCCATAATGGTAATATTTGTCCAGTGAATGAGGTGCTGGGGTTAATGAGGAAAGTTAAATTCTTTTGCCAGCCAGTTGAGCTGTGAACCAAGTGAAGTGTGGGGAAACTGAGGCGAGACGAGGTGGGCTTGTGGGAGGTGGGGTCAAGTACAAGTGATTGAGGGTACAGTAGCAGTAACGATGTCCCTTAGGGTTTATTTTATTCAGCAATTAGAGGGACTGCTACCCCAAGAACTCTTTTCTGTCAAAGATTAATATAAGGATATAGATTGTTGATACACTGAGACAGAATTTTCATTTTTGAAATTTAGAAGGAAATTTAGAAAGTGTGGAATGATTGAATATATCATAGTGAGATTTTTTTTTAACATTTTTTTTTTTTTTTTTTTTTTTTTTGTGGTACGCAGGCCTCTCACTGTTGTGGCCTCTCCCGTTGTGGAGCACAGGCTCCGGACGCGCAGGCTCAGCGGCCATGGCTCACAGGCCTAGCCGCTCCGCGGCATGTGGAATCTTCCCGGACCGGGGCACGAACCCGTGTCCCCTACATTGGCAGGCGGACTCTCAACCACTGCACCACTGAAGCCCTTTTTTTAACATCTTGATTAGAGTATAATTGCTTTAAAGTGTTGTGTTAGTTTCTGCTGTATAACAAAGTGAATCAGCTATATGCATACGTATATCGCCATATCCCCTCCCTCTTGCGTCTCCCTCCCACCCTCCCTATGCCACCCCGCTAGGTGGTCAAAAAGCACCAAACTGATCTCCCTGTGCTATGCAGCTGCTTCGCACTAGCTATCTATTTGACCTTTGGTAGTGTATATATGTCAGTGCTACTCTCTAACTTCATCCCAGCTTACCCTTCCCCGTCCCTGTGTCCTCAAGTCCATTCTCTACGTCTGTGTCTTTATTCCTGTCCTGCCCCAGGTTCATCAGACGCTTTTTTTTTTTTTAGATTCCATATATATGTGTTACCCTACAGTATTTGTTTTTCTCTTTCTGACTTACTTCACTCTGTATGAGAGACTCTGGGTCCATCCACCTCACTACAAATAACTCAATTTCGTTTCTTTGATGGCTGAGTAATATTCCATTGTCTGTATGTGCCACATCTTCTTTATCCATTCATCTGTTGATGGAAACTTAGGTTGCTTCCATGTCCTGGCTGTTGTAAAGAGAGCTGCAGTGAACATTGTGATACATGACTCTTTTTGCATTATGGTTTTCTTAGGGTATATGCCCAGTAGTGGGATTGCTGGGTCGTATGGTAGTTCTATTTTTAGTTTTTTAAGGACCCTCCATACTGTTCTCCATAATGGCTGTATCAATTTACATTCCCACCAACAGGGCAAGAGGGTTCCCTTTTCTCCACACCCTCTCCAGCGTTTATTGTTTGTAGATTTTTTTTGATGATGGCCATTCTGACCAGTGTGAGGTGATACCTCATTGTAGTTTTGATTTATATTTCTCTAGTGATTGGTGATGTTGAGCATCTTTTCATGTGTTTGTTGGCAATCTGTATATCTTTTTTGGAGAAATATCTATTTAGGTCTTCTGCCCATTTTTGGATTGGGTAGTTTGTTTTTCTGATATTGAGCTGTATGAGCTGCTTGTATATTTTGGAGATTAATCCCTTGTCCATTGCTTCGTTTGCAAATATTTTCTCCCAATCTGAGGGTTGTCCTTTCAACTTGTTTATGGTTTCCTTTGCTGTGCAAAAACTTTTAAGTTTCATTAGGCCCCATTTGTTTATTTTTGTTTTTACTTCCATTTCTCTAGGAGGTGGGTCAAAAAGGATCTTGCTGTGATTTATGTCATAGAGTGTTCTGCCTCTGTTTTCTTCTAAGAGTTTTATAGTGTCTGGCCTTACATTTAGGTCTTTAATCCATTTTGAGTTTATTTTTGTGTATTATGTTAGAGAGTGTTCTAATTTCATTCTTTTACATGTAGCTGTCCAGTTTTCCCAGCACCACTTTTTGAAGAGGCTGTCTTTTCTCCATTGTATACTTTTGCCTCCTTTATCAAAGATAAGGTGACCATATGTGCGTGGGTTTATCTCTGGGCTTTCTGTCCTGTTCCATTGATCTATATTTCTGTTTTTGTGCCAGTACCATACTGTCTTGATTACTGTAGCTTTGTAGTATAGTCTGACGCCTGGGAGCCTGATTCCTACAGTTCTGGTTTTCTTTCTCAAGATTGCTTTGACTATTTGGGATTTTTTTGTGTTTCCATACAAATTGTGCAATTTTTTTGTTCTAGTTCTGTGAAAAATGCCGTTGGTAGTTTGATAGGGATTGCACTGAATCTGTAGATTGCTTTGGGTAGTATAGTCATTTTCACAGTGTTGATTCTTCCAGTCCAAGAACATAGTATATCTCTCCATCTGTTTGTATCATCTTTAATTTCTTTCATCAGTGTCTTATGAGTTTCTGCATACAGGTCTTTTGTTCCCTTAGGTAGGTTTATTCCTAGGTATTTTATTCTTTTTGTTGCAGTGGTCAATGGGAGTGTTTCCTTAATTTCTCTGTCGGATTTTTCATCATTAGAGTATAGGAATGCAAGAGATTTCTGTGCATTAATTTTGTATCCTGCTACTTTACCAAATTCATTGATTAGCTCTAGTAGTTTTCTGGTAGCATCTTTAGGATTCTTTATGTATGGTATCATGTCATCTGCAAACAGTGACAGTTTTACTTCTTCTTTTCCGATTTGGATTCCTTTTATTTCTTTTTCTTCTCTGATTGCCATGGCTAAAACTTACAAAACTATGTTGAATAATAGTGGTGAGAGTGGGCAACCTTGTTCATGATCTGAGGGGAAATGGTTTCAGTTTTTCACCATTGAGAATGATGTTGGCTGTGGGTTTTTCATATTATGTTGAGGTAGGTTCCCTCTATGCCAACTTTCTGAGAGAGTTTTTATCATAAATGGGTGTTGAAGTTTGTCAAAAGCTTTTTCTGCATCTGTTGAGATTATCATATGGTTTTTCTCCTTCAGTTTGTTAACACGGTGTATCACATTGATTGATTTGCGTATATTGAAGAATCCTTGCATTCCTGGGATAAACCCCACTTCGTCATGGTGTATGATCCTTTTAATGTGCTGTTGGATTCTGTTTACTAGTATTTTGTTGAGGATTTTTGCATCTATGTTTATCAGAGATATTGGCCTATAGTTTTCTTTTTTTGTGACATCTTTGTTTCGTTTCGGTATCGAGGTGATGGTGGCCTTGTAGAATGAGTTAGGGAGTGTTCCTCCTTCTGCTATATTTTGGAAGAGTTTGAGAAGGATAGGTGTTAGCTCTTCTCTAAATGTTTGATAGTCTTTGTCTGTGAAGCCATCTGGTCCTGGGCTTTTGTTTGCTGGAAGAATTTTAATCACAGTTTCAATTTCAGTGCTTGTGATTGGTCTATTTATATTTTCTGTTTCTTCCTGGTTCAGTCTGGGAAGATTGTGCTTTTCTAAGAATTTGTCCATTTCTTCCAGGTTGTCCATTTTGTTGGCATATAGGTGCTTGTAGTAATCTCTCATGATCCTTTGTATTTCTGCAGTGTCAGTTGTTACTTCACCTTTTTCATTTCTAATTCTGTTGATTTGAGTCTTCTCCCTTTTTTTCTTGATGAGTCTGACTAATGATTTATCAATTTTGTTTATCTTCTCAAAATACCAGCTTTTAGTTTTATTGATCTTGCTATTGTTTCTTTCATATCTTTTTCTATTTCTGATCTGATCTTTATGATTTCTTTCCTTCTGCTAACTTTGGGGTCTTTTTGTTCTTCTTTCTCTAATTGCTTTAGGTGTAAGGTTAGGTTGTTTATTTGAGATGTTTCTTGTTTCTTGATGTAGGATTGTATTGCTATAAACTTACCTCTTAGAACTGCTTTTGCTACATCCCATAGGTTTTATGTTATCATATTTTCATTGTCATTTGTTTGTAGGTATTTTTTGATTTCCTCTTTGATTTCTTCAGTAAGCTCTTGGTTATTTAGTAGTGTATTGTTTAGCCCTCATGTGTTTGTATTTTTTACAGTTTTTATCATAGTGAGATGTACTTTTAATTTAAGGCCTGATTTCTCTGTGGATAGCTTTGCAGATATTTAAATGATCTTTTTACCCTGCATGGGTAGAATGCAGTGGAACCCTACAGGTCAGTAGTATGCATATATTTTTTAGAGGCAAGTTGGGCAAGTTCTTATAGCCAAGAGATGAAGACCTTGTGAGAAATCTTGTTAGGTCAAAACCGACTTGCCTTCTTCTAAAATGAAATGAGGATTATCTTATTATGGGATCTTCCCTAAATGGAGCCTTCCCCCTACTTTCTCTTGTATACAGTGGCAGAGAGAATGGGGAGATTTGATTTTATCTCCTATTAACTGAGAAAGCAAAATCAGTGGGATTTGATGACTGACTGGGAGTGAGGAAAAGGAAACTGTCACTTGGCTAGCTTTACAGGTAATATCTTAGAGGAAGTGCTGGTTTGAGGAGAGGAGGAAATGAGTTCCAGTTGGGACTCCCCTAGTTCAGAGGGCCTTTGGGACATCCACATGGAGGTTTCTATAGGCATTTGGCGATAAAGATTTGGAACACTGTAGAAAAGATTGAGCTGGAATAAAGTCATTCTTATGAATATGAGTTGAAGATGTGAGGGTGGAGATGGTCTTCCAGAAAGAATATGGAGAAAGAAAAGATAAGCACTATTCATCTGTTCATTTAACAAATATTGAGACTTCTATTTTGGGATTACAGCAATGAACAAAACAGATAAAAATCCATGAGCAAAGATTAAACTCTATGGGATAGTAAAATGTTAGAGGGGTGGACAGAAGAAGAGACAAGAGCAACACCAGATGAACTTGGCACCCCCGTAAGTTGAGAAGTGAGAACTTCAAGAAGGGGGTTAGCAGTACCAAGTGCTAGAAACAACATCATAAAATAAGGAAGTGGCCCCTTGATTTAGCAACAAGGAGGTCATTATGTAACCTTGACAAGTACTATGTAATAGTGGGAGTGGAAAACCAGATTGTGGTGCGTAAGAGGGCTTAATGGGAGATTAAGAATTAGAGGCAGCCAGTGTGGACTCATCTACCAAAAAAACCTGGTTGTGTAGAGAAAGAGACTGGAAGTAGAAAGGGGGTAGGATCCAGGGCATTTGCCCCATAAATGACATAATTTATATTTAAATGAATCAGTAAAGAACTTCAACATATAGAATTTTTCTTTAAAACCAATTCATGTGGAAATCAATACTATAAATCAAGAAATAGCTGATAGAAATTTGGAAACACAAAAATTGACAACTTCCCTGCTGTCATAGAGCCTGCATTCTGGTGAAGAGCAGCACATTACAGGATGGATCTTCCTATGTACCAACAAAAGAATGCTACTTAAAAAGTGTTTAAGTAGCATATCCAAATGATCATATCACTTTAATGTCTTTGGTAACTTAAACACAGACTAATTTGGACTGGTTTCATCGTGTAGGAAATGAATGGGGGGGTAATACCTCCTCCCAGTTTATAATGAGTAATTTTCAATATGAATATTGGTATTACTGATTCCTTAAAATGATAAGAACTTTTAGATTTTTGTCATTTTTTTAACTCATCTGAGTCTCACTGTCTTAAGATGTCCCCAAGTTGGTCCTGTCTCCCCTACATAGGGTCAGAGACCAGTCAAGGGTTTTTATATTGTTTATTCCTCATCACTTAAAAACCCAAACAATATCCAATACTATCTGCACAGTTTTTAACCCTGTACTTCAACATGGTAACCTTCAGTTATTCAAATGGTTATGCATCAGAGTGCATACCTGATGTACAATGGTGTACCAGGAAGCAAACAGGGAGGACAGGTCTGCAGTTCTTTATTTGTAATTCTGATTTGATGTTCAGAATTCTGTTCAGATTATAGGGAAGAAATACAGTGCAGATATATTTATTAAGTAGTTCCCCTTTGGGGATCCAGGGCAACATCCTGTAATCAAATACATGTAATATTTCCACAGTGCATCAAGTGAAGAATCACATTAAGTCTCAAGTTAGTGCATGTCAAATTTTGCTGCCAAATGAGTTTGGCACAAGCTAAAGAAAAATCTGAATTTCAAGGCTTTTCAGATTTCAGAATTGCAGATAAGGGATTGTCACCCTGGTGACTTTTCCTAAAAAGTTTTGGCCCTTTTATTTTCTTGAAATTGTGAACCTGTGCTGAATTCAAATTACAGTATCATTTTTTTCTTATATGGCATATCATGGGGCAAATTTCTCACTAATATGTATATATCCAAAAATACAGCAAGAAAAACTAAGGAATCACTTTTTTTAAACAATGGAGTTTTCCTTCAGTACAAATAGGGAAAAGCCATATCAATTTTGTCATTAATGCTTAAGAACTGTGGCCAGGGAACTCCCTGGTGGTCCAGTGGTTAGGACTCTGCACTTTCACTGTGGAGGGCGTGGGTTCAATCCCTGGTCGGGAAACTAATATCCCACAAGCCATGCTGTGCGGCCAAAAAAAAAAAAAAAAAACAAAGAACTGTGACCCATCTGTTACTCCTATCTGTTCCCTGAACAGGAAAATCACCATTTGGAAGGGTCAGGAGCTTGGGTCCTATTAGTAGATTTTCCCGAGGATACCATCGCCTTTTTTTATTAAGAACAGATTTAAACTAGCTTTTATTTTGAATACTATTTAATATTCTATTTTCTCCACTGGGCAACTAAAGTTTGTTTTTAACTCTGTTATAATGTTTGGAGTTTGCCACACCTGCTGTTACTATTTAGAATGCAAAAGAGCAAACTAAAGGAAATCCACTTCTTTGACTTTTTTTTTTAATTTAATTTATTTTTGGCTGCAGTAGGTCTTCCTTACTGCGCACAGGCTTTCTCTAGTTGTGGCGAGTGGGGGCTACTCTTTGTTGTGGTACATGGGCTTCTCATTGCAGTGGCTTCTCTTGTTGTGGGACACGGGCTCTAGGTGCACAGGCTTCAGTAGTTGTGGCTCACGGGCTCTAGAACGCAGGCTCAGTAGTTGTGGCACACGGGCTTAGTTGCTACGAGGCATGTGGGATCTTCCTGGACCAGGGCTCAAACCCGTGTCCCCTGCACTGGCAGGCAGATTCTTAACCACTGCACCACCAGGGAAGTCCTTCTTTGACTTCTTTTAACAATTTTAGGACAGTATGCTTCCACAAGTTCCTCCAACATAGGTTGAGGACACCTAAGGGACAATGATAGATGTGTTATACTGAAATGATTGAGAAAGCATTACATTTCAGCCATTACTTGAATATTTTCTCATTTTCTGAATATTTGAGATAACTGTGGAATTTATAATTTCAGAGTTTCCAGTTAGCAGTCTAAAGCATTTCTTACAAATCTTATTGAATATTTTGCTCTCTGATGCTTGCTGAAGCTACATCTTATTATAAAATATCCTTCTTGCTCAGGAGAGCAGGTGTGGTTTTGCTGAGTTGCTTACTTGTGGCAAGGAGAGAGAAATTTAATAATTCATCATAAAATCCACACAGTGATGCTAAGAAGAGCAGTGAGAGCTATAAATTCTAGATAAATTGCTCTCATTGCAGGAATTTCCAATTAGTCTAAGTATCAAGCATGCACATGTTGAACTCTCATTATTTCCCTACAGGCATATTCTATATAAATGTGGATGATGATAGTACTTCATGCATTTTTTGTTAGAACTGGGTAGCAGTCTGCAGTATTGTCAATTTCACACTTACCTTTTGGGAGGTAGAAATGTAACAGGTTGTACTTGATTGCCAGAAAAATGTTTGATGATGATGGTTAAACGGAAGAAAGGTGAAAGATGACACTGATCAGAAAAGTCATTAAATTTAAATGGATGAGGTAATTTGAAATAAAAGGCATTAAAAATTGCCCTGTGTCTGTGTGTAGGTAGGTTGAGAAGAGAAACCAGGTTTAAGACCCAAGAGGGATAGTCAAGGAAAATACTAGGTCTTGCACAATAGAGTCAAGTGATTTATTTTTTCATATTGTACCTACCTGGTCACAGTGAATTCTAGGTATGCAAATTAAACAAGGGAATCCTTAAAATTATTCATGTTTAAAAAGAAGTAGTGCCTCATTATATTAACATCAAAACCTTTACTATCTGGAACTTTAGAAGAATGGATCAGTTTAGAAAAGAAAAATTTTCTGGATAATAGAGATCATATCTGTTTACATTTTATAATTTACCAATTTGGCATCAATTTATTAATGTTGGCATTTTCATTGGGATGCAATATCAGATGGTTTTAGCATCAGATAAACTTTTTTGAATTTTAATGCTGTTTACTAGCTGTGATTTACTGTACACATTGCTTCAACTCTGTACCTCAATTCTCTCACTGAAAAATAAGACTTAAAAAATCACGAAAGCAGGGTAATCGTGAAGGTTGAATTAAGAATATATAAATGAAGTGCCTGGCATAGTGTCTTTGTGGCTATAATAATGTATTATTATTTGTTATTGTTGTTATTGTTATCTTACTCTAAATTACATGTTTCTGACTTCTAACACGGGAAATGTAATTAGTTCATCTCTGGATATCTCAGAAACATCATTGTAATGTGCTATAGAATCTGTTAGTGTGGATGGCAAATTAGTTTGTTGGGGGCTACTGTATACATTGGCATTTCTTCCATTGGCTGGTTTTGAACGGTGTTGGGCCGCCTGCGTACACCATTGCACTATTTCTATCAGCTTTGGGACACTGATCATCTTATTATTTTAAATATTTATTTATTTATTTATTTGGCTGCACCGGGTCTTAGTTGCAGCACGCGGGATCTTCATTGCGACATGCGAGATCTTTTTTCAATTGCGGCATGCGGGCTCTTAGTTGTGGCATGTGGGATCTAGTTCCCCAACCAGGGATTGAACCCAGGCCCTCTGCATTGGGAACATGGAGTCTTAACCGCTGGACCACCAGGGCAGTCCCATCATCGTATTATTTTAAAATGACTTGTCTCATTGGAGAACTGTAATATAGTTGAGGAAAATGCTATTTTAAAGTTTGTATATTATTGGCACTAAAGCTTAAACTATCTCCTTTATTATCAATTTGGGCACACTATATAGGTAACAGCTGATTTTGAAATGAGTCTTATTTCGGGTACATGCTAAGATAAGTTCTCTTGGGTAGAAAATATGTATCTAAGGATTTAAGTAATTCTGAGAGTCCAGATCCCACCCTTTTCTCATTCTTCTACCCAGAAAACCATGATGTGAATATAAAAATTGTCAGCAAGTTCACAGTCTTAGTGGACTAGAAAGTGTTTTCTTCCATTATTTTGTCTCCCATAAAGAGAAAAGACCTTCAGTCCATCTCCTTTTTTAGAAGAAAGGCTCCATAGAGGAGTTAGTGCTGAATTCAAGTTAGCATGAGTCCTGCTATATTATATAAAGAAATCCCATTTTAGAGTAGGGCAAATTGTTCAACTTCGGATCTAAGCAAGGTCTACATATTACATATGTTAAGTCTGTTAGGCCTCTTTTATTCTTTAACAGCTGTGCCATTCGTTTCTTTTTTTGTCCCCCATGCTATTGAATTGTTGGAGAAAGTGCTTCAGTTGTCTTGTATGTTAAAGCCCATCAATGAAAAATCCCCAGTAACGTACCTAGTAGTCATCAGATGGTCTTGGCAGGAATTTGTAGACTAGAGAAAATTTGTGAACTAAAGAGTTGCTGGAACAGTAAGTGGTCGTATCTTTAGAACGCGCGAGTCCATGCGGACACCATTTTGTGTGCGTTAGATGGGTCTGGACTAACTAGAAATAAGAATTTGACCCTAAATAATCCATGTTGTATATCATGACTTAGATTGGTTTAATTTTTCTCTTTTGCAAATGAGTGGAAATCCATTTTACAAATTGTGGTTTCTGTTGTCAATTGTCAGTTGTCAATTCTTGGCTGTCATCAAGGCAGTTTTTTTGTTTTGTTTTTTTCATTTTATTAATACCCCTTCTGGTTACTCAATCTAAGCTGAAGGATAGACTATTATCTTCTGGAGATGTAATCAATCCCTATCTGCACTGTTACTCAGTGGGTCATGATTGTATATCAAGTTTGTGATGGTAGTAGTATCTCTAGTGCCAGGTTTTTCTTGTTGTTTATGTAAAATGATCATTTGGCATCATAGTAGCTGCAGAGCAGCATTTAAGACTCTGGAGATCACACATTGATAAACAACATAGATAAACTCTAAGATGAGCATTATTATATTATCCCTTATTTTCCATAATCCCTTATTTTCCATAATCTGAATCTGCCATGGAAAATAACCAAACAACTCTTCCCGTTAATTTGGATATGAGGTTTTTTTTTTAACTTTGCCAGTATCTGAAGAATTAATTAGTATCCTATCTGGAGATTGTCAAAAAACAAGGATCTTGGGAGTACCATGACTGAAAGGCCCCAGTGTCTGCTAATCATTTAGAATTGTGTTGTTCAGTATGGTAACCAGTAGCCACATGTGGCTATTCATGTTTAAATATAAACTTAATTAAAATTAAATAAAATTAATTTTCTCAGTCCCACTAGGTACATTTGAAGTGCTCAGTAGCCACACGTGACTATTGTATTGGTATGGTGGCTACTGACAGGGCAGAATATGAACCTTTCCATCAGTGCAGAAAGTTCTGTTATACAGTGCTGATTTAGAAGTGTTAGCCAGCAGAGAGGGAAAAAAATAACCAAGAGGATCAAGGACAAAAATATGCAAAGAAGTGCATGACAGTCACTGCTGTCTAGCATCAGGGGAAGGAAGCCCTTGTTCTGTCTTCAGTGTTTTCTCCTTCAGGATCAGAAAAGTCCTGGAAATCAGTCACAGGTGATGATGGCAGCAGTATCCATCAGCATATTCCCTGAAAAAAGTAAAGAGTACTAGGTAGAGGCTTTTACTTGGATTCTTTTGAGGTTCCTTCTGGACGATTCAATTCCTGAGGCTCATTCATAGAGGAGTGAATGTAAGGAATGAGCAAAAACTATTAATTTATATAACAACATTATTAGAGGAGAGTGGAATCCTTTATTAAGGTATAATACAGTATCATCCTGGGAGTAAGAACAAATTATGGATAGTAAGGACATTGAGAGTTCTCTAGACTTTTAATTTTTACATAAAGTATGTTCCAGATCTCACCAATTAATAAGCATATTTAAGCCTACAGGCAAAATAAAATTTATAGAATTTATTTCAGTCTATGTATATGAATTTTTAACTTGAGAAGTTCATTGAAACATTTATTGTTATCAGATACATATCTCGTATATATAGGAAGACTGAACTCAATGCAGGTTTTTTTCCTCTTCTTTTCCTCTCTCAATTTTTCATGTTTTGTTTTCATTTTAAGGATAATAAAAGTGTTTTATGAACATATTTAATCACCTGGATGACTGCATTTCATTGCTTAAATTTGTGTTTGTGATTTGTGATCATGTTATAGTAGATAGTGTTACTTTAATTATCATGGCTGATTTTTTTTTTTTTTTTTTTTTTTTTTTAGGGCTGCATTAGGTCTTCGTTGCTGCGCGCCGGCTTTCTCTAGTTGTGGCGAAGCTTTCTCTAGTTGTGGCGAGCGGGGGCTACTCTTTGTTGTGGTGCACAGGCTTCTCATTGCAGTGGCTTCTCTTGTTGCGGAGCACAGGCTCTAGGCATGCAGGCTCAGTAGTTGCAGCACGTGGGCTCAGTAGTTGTGGCACACGGGCTTAGTTGCTCTGAGGCATATGGTATCTTCCCAGACCAGGGATCTAACGCATGTTCCCTGCCTTGGCAGGCAGATTCTTAACCACTGCGCCACCAGGGAAGTCCCATGACTGATATCTTAAGCTCCAGAAAACCTGCGCTGTGGTCGTCAGTGCATTATGAGTGAGAATTTTCTCCCTATAAATTGTGCCCAGAATTTCTCAGATTTAAAAAGCACTGATACTGATTTTTTTTTTACATGCATGTATGTGCTTCTTACCAGTGAGTTAAGGATTAATATTTGGAATTTATGTTTCCCTTTCCAAATGATTTATGACTAAGTTCTTCATTATAAAGTAGGTAAGCTGTGGAGTCTCTGTATTTTACCTTAAGTGGCTCATGGTTTAAGACAAATTGAGAACCAGTTTCTCATCCAGAATTGGAAAGCTGAGCAGTCTTGAGGAGGAGTTGAATGTTGGAATTACCTTGGGGATGCTTTCATAAAACCAGCGTACCTAGGTATTCCCCCCACCCCCACATACGTATCTTCTGCTATGGTAAGTCAGGTGGGCCCCAGTAGATGTACACGTAATTTTCTGATCATGCAAGTTTTCTTACTTCAAATTATTTTTAACATAGTGACTTAGGGATCTGGTTTTACAATATTAAGTAATGATCTGAAACTGGTGTGTGTGAAAAAAGCCCAACCAGCCACTTTGCTTTATTAGTAGCTTAGTGCTTTGCTTATCATTATAGATTTACTTTTTATAAGCAGAACATAAGCTCCATGTGGGCAGGGGATTTTGTTATGGTTGTTCATTGCTGTCTACCCAGTTCCTAGAAAAATGCCTGACAAAATAATACAAGTGTAATAAATATTTGTTGTTGTTGAGCAAGTATATGTATAAATAATACTAGGTGATAAGGATATGCTAGACTATAACAATTGTGCTAGTAGAAGTAAAAAACAAAAATACCATTGCCTTTGAGCAAAAGTTAGTTGAGTAAAATTTTGAGTTTTATAGCTGTATACATTTATAGCCATAAAAACAGGATCTTTGAAAAGAATCATGTGATTTGTGTATGGCACATACACATTGTGTAAGTCATCTTGAGGCAACTGGGACATAAAATCCATCCAAGACAAGGTGCCTTCAGGGTTGTATCACCTGAGGTGAGGGAGGAGTAGCTTCTGTTTTTTAATTAAAAATGTTTGTGCATTAATATTTGATATAATTAATAGAGTTAGATTTAGGTTTGCCATCTTATTTTATTTCATTTTGTGCCCTTTGTTTTTTGTTCTTCTGTTCCTTCTCTCCTGCCTTTATAAGTTAAATATTTTTTTAATTCCATTTTAATTTGTCTGTAGAGTTTTTAGCTATATTTATTTATGTTATTTTTTTGGTCATTGCTCTAGAGAACACACTATATAGCCTTAACTTTTCACAGGCCTCTTAGAGTTCATATTGTTCTGCTTCAGAAAAAAATGCAGAAACCTTGCCTCATGTAGGTCCATTTTAGTCCGTATATATCCCATCTGCATACACTATGCCCTCTCAAGACATTGTAGTTTTTGCTTTAAAACAAACCTGTGTATTTTAGATAAAGGAAAAAGTTGTCATTTATATTTCTTGAGAAAGTTACCATTTCCAGTGTTATTCATTCCTTTTTGAAAATCCAGACTTCCATCTCCTATCATTTCCAATAAGCCTGAGGAGCTTCCTTTAGCATTTCTTATAGTGCAGGTCTGCTGGTGATACATTCTCTTGGTTTCTCTTCGTTGTTTTTGTTTGCTTTGTTCAATCGGTAAGTGTTTTTATTTCATCTTCATTCTTAAGATTATTTTTGCTGGAATTCTAGGTTAATTCAGTTTCTTACTCTTTCAGCACTTTAAAAATTATTCTGCTGTCTTCTGGTCGCCTTAGTTCCTGATAAGAAGTCATCAGTAATTTGAATTATTTCCTTTTACATAATGTGTTGTTTTTTTCCTCTTGCTGCTTTCAGGATTTTCTCTTTATCTTTGATTTTCAGCAACATTGTTTCACACATATATCAAACAGGCCAAAAATAAATAAATAACAACTTCCTAGATGGGGAAAAAAGGAAAAAAAAGAAACCTTTTATCTTTGGCCTTTTTAACCGTCTCATACAAACCAACTTCTTACAGTACAGCTAAGTACATACACAAAAAGATTACTGGAATGCTCGGAATAAGATTTTTTGTTGTGGTGGTTTTTGTTTTTTTTACAAGGTTTTTTTTCTCCTTTGAGATTATAATGAACATGATCACACCACAAGTAAAGTAAGAAGTAGGACAGAGAATGCTCTGAAGGCTGGTTTGGTCATCTGAGATCATTAAAAATGGCTGACCCCCTAACAATATGTACAAAAATATAAAATGTAAATAAAAACTACAAATTTTCCTTTTTAAGTACTTTAAGAAAAAAGTCAGGGCCTTGGAAGTTTTGGTTCTTTTTTCTCCCCTGTTGCAAATTTGCATTGTGGTTAACTACTGACTACTATATATGACTATGTGTATAAGTGTGGTTTTCTTTATGTGTATCCTGCCGGGGATTCTCCAAGCTTTGTGAATCTGTAAATTTGTGCCTTTCACCAAATTTGGAGAAATTTTGGCTGTAATTTCCTGAAATATTTTTTCTATCCCATTCTTTCTCTCTTTCCTTCTTGGACTTTAACTACACATGCACTAGGCCTTTTGATAATTGTCCCACATGTCCCTGATACTGTTCATTAAATTTCTTTGTTCTTTAGATTGGATAATTTCTAATGATCTTACATCAAGCTTACTGGCTTTCCTTTGTCTCCATTTTGAATTTTTTGCTTCATATATTTTTTAGTTCTAGGATTTCAGTTTGGTTCATTTTTTGTTTTGGGTTTTTGGGTTTTTTTTTTTCTTCCTGAAATTTTCTATATTTTTATTCCTTGCAAGCATGTTTTCCTTTGCACTTTTGAGTATGCTTTAAAAACCTCGTATACTAGTTTCAGCATTTGGGTTGGTGTCTCAGTGTTGGTTTCCTTTGATTGTCTTTTTTCTTTAGATTGGGCCACAGTTTTCTGATAAGTTGAGTTATTTTTTAATTGTATCCTGGGCATTTTACTATTATGTTAAGGCTTTCGATTCTGGTGCATTCCTCTGAGGAATAGTGACCCTTCAGGCAATTAATTTGATTAGGCTTAAATTGCAAATTCTGTCTCTTACGCAGTTGTTCACATCTCAGTTCAGTCCTATGATCCTGAGTAGGACACTATTTAGTACATGTATTGGTTCAGCGGTGGTCAGAGATTTGGGAGAGTATATCTAGCCTGTGGGGCTTCCTTTCTTTGGCTCTCTCCACTTTGGGAGCCGCTGAGCAATGATGTGCTTTAGATTGCAGTTATATTTTATAGATTGACAAATTAATCTGGTGTATATTATTTTTACTAACCTAGATAGCATGCTAACCCTTGTAATGGAAATTTTTCTTGACTTAGTGATTTGTGTACATCCCCATCTGCATTAAATGATAGCAACTCTGTATCACTTTATAGTATCTAGATTATTTGTGTTTGTGGTCCAGTGAAAAGAATACTTAATTGGGTGTCCTTAAGCTAGGTTTCTAGTCCACCACTAGCTTGTTTTATAGCTTAGGACATTATTATAGCTTAGGACATTGAAATGATTTATCTGACCGTCAGTGTTCTTATCCTTAAAAAGAAGGAATTGGACCAGATAATCTGTAACATCCTTTCTCACATTCAAATTAGAAATTTTCTTAATTGTATTCGGTTATTTTGGTACTGAGCACCGTTTTTTCTCTATATTCTCTACTTCTTTTAATTTTTAAATTTTTTTATGTTTCATTTTACTTTTCTGATTTAGTTACCTTATACCATACCATAAACTATAAACTATTTAGATATGCAATTCCAGTAAAATACTTGAATGGCAGTTGTGTGCGAACATAACTATCAGTTCAGCATTTTTCAGAATTACTAAATTTTACTTAATAGATGGCTACTGAAAGACATTTTATTTAGCATCTAACATTGATGACTAGGTTTACTGTGACCAAATATTAGTTCTCATATGTGCACGTATCTGAGGCCCTGTGCCTTTAATAGATCATTATTAAGACTTGATTATTCTGGTTTAGCACCTTATATTTCCATGTGGTGTATATTTCTGAATGATCATTACTACAAGAACACTGGCTATTTCATTCTTAGTTTAAATCGAAACATTGGATGTTTTGTATTAGAATACTTTACGGTGTTTAATAAGCCTTTGTTATTATTGCTCTTTTGTTCTGAGTCTTTTCTACTAATACATGTTTTTTATACATTGTTACATGGAACTATTTAAAGAGTTTTTGAACTTACATTTAATTATTGATTATATCTTTGCATATTAAGAAAAATAAGGTAGTCAAATGTCCGTTGTGTGGAAATAATATGTTGTTATTTTACACACATTTTATAAGTGTTAACAAAGGTTTCTTTGGCATATTTTATAGGTGTCATTTGCAGACAGTAAAACTAAACTGTCAAGGAATTCATACCGTTCGGTACTTGTTATTTGGACCAGCTTAAGGAGTCTTTGACATATCAGATCAACTGGCAACAGAAAATGAAAAGTAGCGTGGCACAAATAAAGGTTAGTGTTTGAAACTTATAATAAAGAACATAAACTTGTAGTCAATTATCTACCCTTAAACCAAAATGCATTTATATAATTAGGGCATTAGAACCAGACAGTAGAATTGCATCATACGCACATTTAACTTAACACAATTTCAAATGTAGATACTTGGCCAGATGTGCAGGTGGGCAGTTGAGAGAACATACGGGGTGTGTGTGTGTGTGTTAATCAAGAAAGTGCATGTGAGTGAACACATGCAAAAGAAAAATAAACAGCGAGAAATTCCACCATTCTTCTCAAAGGCTCAGATCCTCTCTTGATATTCTGAGACCTCATCTCTAAGGTTCAGGAGGCTTTAGCTGAGGATCCCTTATTTTTCTATTGAGCCTTCCTGTAGCTTCCTTTGCCAGCTGGAAGCAAGCTCCCTAACTCTTCCAGCCCCTCCTCCCTCTGGCTCTTGAAGACTTGTTCCCTGAGCCTAATGGATGCTCAGAGCCGCTGAACATAGGCTGTCTGCTCCACTCACCTGCATGAGCATGAAATGGAAGATGAGTATCTTCTTCCTTAGTTGGTCACAGTTCCTACATGTCTGTCTACAAGTGAACCTCTTGTTGCATATTGCATATGCATAAATGAGCTCCTTATTCTGTGTTGTACTTTAGACATTAATACATTCATTTATTCAGCAGATATTCACTGAATTCTTACTATGTCCCAGTACTTTGGGTAAAATGGTGAATAAAACAAGAATCCTTGGTCTTGCGGAGTTTGCATTCTAGTGGGGGAGAAAGAAAAATCATAAACTTAATACGTAAGTGAATTATATAGTATATTAGGGTGTTAAATGCTAGACTTGCGCTATGGAGAAAAGAAGTAGGGTAAGGTTGATGAGTAGCATTGGAATGATGTAATTTTTCATAGGGAGGGCCCAGTGAAAATGGGCCTTTTTGAGCACACACTTGAAGGAGATGAGGGAGTGAGCCACATAGATGTCTGGGAGAAGAGTGTGCCAAGCAGAGGGAACAACAGAGGCAAAGGTGAAGAGTCTAGTGTGGCTGGAGCAGGTTCTGAGAAAAGTAGAATAGTAGAGGAGGTCAGAGCAGTCACAGGAACCAGTAACTCCATCTGCTTCAGAACTGTTCCTCTGCCTGTGAGCGGACTTGGCAGGAGAGCAAGCCACTCTACTTCCTTTTCTTTTCAGCTGCACAGATCTGCTAGCCAATCTGTGTAGTCCACAGATCTGTTGATACAAGCAGGCACATCACTTCCTGGGTCTTGGAGTCAGTAAAGGGAAAGGTGGATTTTTATTTGATTGTAAAGACCGGCACTTGTCCCTTGCCCTCCTCCACCACCTCTGCACCCCTAAACCTACTTTAAAGAGTGTGAGTAGATGGGAGCTCCTTAACAGCAGGCACCAGGTACCAGGCCTGGGATGTGGTAAATGCTTAATAAACTGAATTGATATGCTTACAGGCCAAGGCAGACTCTGCTGCCATCTCTTTGAACTTCTTTTGAGTGTGAGAAGACACTCTCCAGCCTCCCTCCTAGGTAGACATGCAGGCTGTGCTTGCATCGCTCCTTTGGCAGGGGGTTCACTGTCCCTGAAGCTGGCCCCATCTGTCAGTAGATACTTTCATATAGTGTTCTGAAATTTGCCTCTTTGGGACTTGTACTGATTGGTCCAATGACAGTTAATTAAACAATTAATTGTGGGCCGAGTAGGTGGCAGACTCTGTGTTAGGAGCTGGGGACATAAGGAGAAAGGAGACCTTGTGGGGAACTGGCTCTTGACTGAGCCGTGTTAGGTAAGAGCACAGAGATTTAGACTCTGTACCATTTACACAAAAGGAGAAGTGTTTGGTCTTTCTCAGAATTCTTGTCCTGCTTCTCTTAGACTGTGCTTCTCCACGTTTCCCTCTTGTGGTCCTCTGGGGCATTCCCCCAGCTTAGGAAGGGATGTCCTCAATCAGCAAGCCCTTCACACTTAGTGGCTCAGCCCTCCAGCCAGTTCTCAGTTTAGTTTGTCTCCTTCTCTCCATCTTGTTGGCTATAAGCAGGTCCACTAGCTGGTTTGGGCCCAATCTTACCTCAGGTGAAGCTCAGATCCTCTCTTGATATTCTGAGACCTCATCTCTAAGGTTCAGGAGGCTTTAGCTGAGGATCCCTTATTTTTCTATTGAGCCTTCCCGTAGCTTCCTTTGCCAGCTGGAAGCAAGCTCCCTAAGTCTTCCAGCCCCTCCTCCCTCTGGCTCTTGAAGACTTGTTCCCTGAGCCTAATGGATGCTCAGAGCCTCTGAACACAGGCTGTCTGCTCCACTCACCTCCCCATATTGCTCTCTACATCGTCAGAGACTACAGGTGACTGCACTGTGTACCATATTTGCTTCGCTGAATGAACAATTTAGAGAATTTTTAAAGGTAATTTAAACAATATGTTACTTTCAACTACTGCTCTTAGAATCTAAACTCTATGATAAGGGAAATAGGGAAATTAGGTTATTATTATTTGGATCACACTTCGAAATTGTTTTGCACTTAGTAAAACCTACCGAAGCCCAGTTCAGGTTCCCCTTTACTCACTGTCACCCTCAGTGCTCTGTACCACAGTGCTTATTCCTACCCAAGATCTCCTGTTAGCACTGACTAGTGTGCCAGTCATTTGTTAACTTGATCATATTTACAAAATCCTGATTCACGATCTCGGTATTTTTGGTTTCTCCCTCTTACCCACAACAGATATTGTGTAGACGTGTTAAAAATCATTAGCACAGAATTGAGGCCTGCTCCCTAATGTAGTCAAAATAATTGTCATACCTTGTAAAAGAAAAAGTAGACAGTGCAACTTTATTGTTCTTTCTCTCCCCTCCCTTCCCTCCTTCCCCTTCTCCCCCTTCTCTGTCTCTCTCATATATACTCTGATGTGTTTAATTGTAGAAATCTTTATAACCATCTCTCTCCCATAAGATCTCAAGTTCCTTGAAGGTTTTTCCTATCTTTTGTATCCCCCAGAGTGTCTAGACAGGAAGGGCTGTGTCTTATAATAAATAAGTAAATATAGTGTTTAGCGTTACCATGAATTGAATGAATCTTGTGCTCTATATTTGGTTTAGAATCTAGATGTCAAGTGTTATGAAAACCTATATCATATATATTGAACAGTTCTATTTAATTTAATGTTGCCCAGTGAAATAATTTTTAAAAGTTATACACATTGGAAACAGGATTTTAAGATGTTTGCATTCAGTGTGAAATACAGCCAGACTGGCTTCTTTAAATTATAAATTTGATCACATGTTTATTCACCAACATGCATTAGTCTAATTAGTGTATGCTATTCAAAAAATTCAATACTTAAGAAGATTGTATTGGCAATTTACTTGTGATAATGTTATACTCACACTGCTGGTAATTAGATAGTCATAACATAAGAGGAAGTTGGAGCTTGTTTACGTTTCTTTGCAGTATAATTTTCAATTTTTAAATGTATTTTTTGCCATTAAGTAAGTATGTGGAACAAGTTAGTCATTATTTGAATTATTTTTTCTTAGATTTCAAGATAAAGATACTTTGAAAACATACTGTTTTTCCTTTCTTACAGTTCAGTTAATTAAAATTACTTTAATTCTTAAAAATAAGCTTGTCAATATGAATGTTTTTATACCAGTGATTTAAAAATTTTACCTATTTATAGAGATAAATATGTTGGCTTCTTAACTATATTTGGACTTTTAAATTAGGATATGTTCTTAAACTGGATGGTTCATATCTCTGTCTCAGTGTGACATATCTTCAATCTCATGTTACATTGAAGTTACTTATTTGTATGTCTGTTATTTTTCAAAGGATTTGGCTTAGGAGCTATATTTTACAAGTCATATTTTTTAAATCCTTACAGCCTACCATACATGCCATATCAGACACTCAAATATTGTTTGCTGAAAACAAAAATGAATTTTCATAAATACATTGGAGTCAGTTTCTTCTAGCTATTTATTTTATCCAGAGTTAGTAACCTGGACTAATGTTGTGGTTTCTGTAAGCTAATGGAGATAAGAAAGTAAGTTCAGTGTTATAAAAGACTTGGGCATAACTACAGAAGTGAGCTCTTGCTAGAAAATCTCTGGCCCTTGGTCATGTTTTTCACCAAAGGAAAGCTTTGGTCTTGGTTTTCACCAGGAAAAGCCTTTATAAAAATGATGTTCTAGGGGCTTCCCTGGTGGCGCAGTGGTTAAGAATCCACCTGCCAATGCAGGGGACACGGGTTCAAGCCCTGGTCCACAAAGATCCCACATGCCATGGAGCAACTAAGCCCGTGTGCCACAACTACTGAGCCTGCATTCTAGAGCCTGTGAGCCACAGCTACTGAAGCCCGCGCACCTAGAGCCTGTGCTCCGCAACAAGAGAAGCCACCACAGTGAGAAGCCTGCGCACCGCAACAGAGTAGCCCCCTCTCGCCGCAACTAGAGAAAAGCCCCATGCATAGCAACGCAGACCCAACGCAGCCAAAAATAAATAAAATAAATTAATAAAAAAAAAATTATGTTCTGTAAATTTATATATTATTACATAGGAATAAAATATTAACTAAGTGGCATCAAAAATTAGAGAATTTTCTTCTACCTTGAGTTTTTTTGTTAAAAACAGTATTTGATCTATAGTGAAAACCACAAACATTTACCTTGGATGACCTGAAAATTTTGTTTTATCTTCTATACTATTTAGGTAATACAAATTATTCTTATGGTTAAAAAAATATTTTGAAATAATTTTTTAAAGCACTTCCAACTTTCCAAGACACATTTGTCATTGTCTATATGTTTTTTAACAGAATTTTTAAATGCCCCCTTCCCCTCTTTTGTTCCTTTGAAAGCATTCTTCTAGTCATGACAGAAGGGAAAACTATAATTCATATCAGAGGACCTCCTCTCCAGAAGACAGGTAAACAGTTTTATGTGTTCCAAATACCATTTAAATTTTTTATAATGAGTTTAAGAAATTATCTAGCTCTTAGATTTATAATTTTAGGGTAAGCAACTTCTTTTTGATGGTTTTACAGGCAATATTATTGAGTGAGCTTGAGAACAGATCATCCTTGAATGGCTGTTCTAGGAATTTCTAGTAAATAATTCTAGATTTTATGAAATTTTTTAGGTGACAGGGAATAATTTTAATATCTCAGATACTAAATAGAATGAAAGTTTATAAAATGGAAAGGTGAGTTGAAATCACATTATTTTGAAGTGCTTTTACTGTTAATACTATCCTTTATATTTACATAGCTCTTTATATAAGTTTTCAAAATGTTTTTATATATATCTTACCATAATTATGTTAAGATCAAAGATCCAGAAATATTACCATTAATGTTCATCATGCATTCATAGTAGGACTTTAGTTATTTCACTTAGTAAGCTATAACCATTAAAAATAACTTGTGAAAGGAAAAGCATCCTCTAACCTTTGTTTCATTTGTCTAATTTCTTATTGCCTATGTACTTTGTTCATATTCCACTCTGCTGTCTCTAAAAACCTTTGCTTTATGGGCATCACGTTAATCACTGTGGTATGCATCTACGATCACCTCCTCCCTATATATATATATTTTTAAATCTCTCTACAGACATACACACATGTACATGTGTGTGTATAAACTAATTGTAGATATGTATATAAAACATGGATTATGTTACTGTGTCTATTTATCGTGTGTGTATGTATTTAACTTCTCTTAAGGTTCTCTGATTTTATTACTTCTAAGATTCAAATAGCAGATTTATACTGTCTATCCCTGTTTGCTAATAATTTCAGTCCATTCTCACAGATATCTAATAATATAATTTCAAGAATAGCAGCTGATAAAAATAGTGTTTTGGAGTAGAGTTAAACTGGTCTTTATGGAGGCCAACCAATGACACTAATGTCATTTGTTCAGTACTTTGGTAAAATGAGCCGACTCAGCAAAAGGAATTATTTGGAGGATAGCCTTTTTCATGTTAAACTATATATGATATGCAGATATATATCTTTTACTAAGGACAGTACGAATCAGGGTGTCAAGTTTGGTTAAGTGAATTCCAGGAGTTGTTTTGTTGCACACCAGCTGAAAGCTTTTATAATCATGACTAAATGAATAGGTGTCATCAAAATAAGCTGTTTGTTAAAATCCATTGATAAGACTTTGTTCAGTCATAGAGTTATGTTGCCATTACCAATATATGACTTTCCTAAGTATAACATCATTATTTTCAACTTAAAACTTTGGTTTTCTTCTTTTATGTGTTAGATACACGGAACAAGAAAGATCCCCTCGGGATAGAGATTACTTTGATTACAGCAGGTCAGACTACGAGCATTCAAGAAGAGGACGTTCTTATGATGATAGCATGGAGTCACGGTTAGTATTGGATATTTTAACTATAGAAACATATATTTGTTTAAATTTTCTTTATGCTTAATAATAATCGTGGCTAGTATTAAATGGATGTTTTTAGGAGCTAAGCTTTCTAACAAGGACTTAATGTGAATTAACTCCTAATTGCAGTAAATATATGTCTCTTATAGATGAAGAAAATGAGACTTAGAGAAGTTAAGTCATTTGTTTGTGTTTTAGAAGTGTATCAGTGGCAAGTCCTGGTCTGTCTGACTAGAGCCCAAGCTTTTATTCATTATACTGTACTACATGAGGAATTGGCTTATGTGAGTTTTTGAGATTGTTTACTGAATGAAAGCCATTTATATTATATGACATAGAGTGATCTTAATTTACTTTCCTACATAATGGCAGAGGGACATTGAGAATGAAGTTACCAGTCTGCAGTTTTTATCTAAGTGTAAATTATTCTTACTTGAGTCTTGAAGAACTTGATTTCCCACCTTATTAGTCATCCAGTTTCAAAAACTTGCCTACCATGTTTTATTGTTCACCTAGTTCTATATCCTTTTTGATGTCTCTCTCACATTATCCACTCCATGACTACTGAGACTATAACCCACTAGAATTTTGATCAAATTTCTCCGCAGTTTGGAGTAGAGAAATAATATCTCCAGTATGGACATATTAAACACGTTATTTGATATCTGCATCCAAAATTTCCTTCTCACTACTTACTTTCTAATATGTAACCAATCCTTAAATGTCAGATTAACCTCAAAAGCCAGGTTCTTCTGCTGTTACCCTAATGACACCTTAATAAGAGCAGCTACTACCACCATAATTGGTGAGCTAGGCATTCCTATACCTTCTCAAATACTGTCAAAACTCTTACACACTAGGTACTGTATCTCACAATTTAACATGTAAGGGTTTGGGGTCTGAACTGATTAACTAACCTGAGGTTGCCATTACCCATCTAGTAGATGATGAAACTGAGATTTGAGCTCAATTCTGGCTCCAAAACCCATGTTTATTTCCATATGCCCTAACTGTATTACTTCACTCTAACTCTGTGTTTGGTCCACTGTATGTATATAAAGTCTCACTTGTTCCACACAGTCACACTGTGAAGAAAGCAGGTTGTGTATTATGCAGAATATAAAGGCTGTAGTACAAAAACACTTGAAGAGAAATAACTTCTGTTTAGACTCAGAAGAATATTACTTCTGCACTCTAAAGGAACAAACACTATAATCATGTAAGGACATGATTTTACCAGCCAGTGAGAGTCTTACCTGGCGTTTCTCAGAAGAATCATAACCAGTGTCAGTAAATCCCTTCTGTTGCTATTCTCTTGGAACATTTTACATCTACAGTAAGAAGCAACTCAATTACAAATCTCTGGCTAGATTTCAGAGGACCTGCCTTTGACTAATTGGGGTTTCTGTTTGGAACCACTTTTTTCCCCCACTGTTCATGTTGTCTTAGTAGGTACAGACTCTGTCTTCATGGGGCAGTCACTCAGGTCTCTTTATACTTCGGTTTTAAAGAGTTCCTCCACAGCTGCCTGGGTAGGTGACTGCTTCTGTCTCTCCATTTATTAAGACATATTATCTCAAATATACCCTCTAGATTTAGCTAAAATCTATTGAGTGGTTTCCTGGTAATGCAGTGATAATATGAAACTTGTTTTTATTTATTGTATTCATATAACTCATGGTTGCACAAAGCATGAGCAGAATAATCTGACTTTCCAGGCAGTATAAGTAAAAAACAGCCAAGTGGACAAACTCTTCTCTGGGGAAAGATAGCAAAAAGCAAGGCAAAGCATTATTTCTTGCTCATTCTTGATAGTTTGGGAACATTAAATACCCTAATCATTTTAAAAGTGCTAACTTAAAAAGGGATAGTCACCTGCATTAATAGGGAAAAGTTATTGTGCTAGAAAATGGTTTATTTTTTCACATTGTCTCAACCAGAAGCTTCTGATGTTTTGAGATTTATAATAAATTACGAGTTCTATCAAGAAACAATTTCAAATGTTACAGTTTATTATAACATTCTTACTCCTAAATTGCCATTATTGGAGATAAACGCTGGTTTCTCCTTTATACAACTTATCATGTACATCACAGGCCAATTTGTCATCTTAAAATACTATTTTCACATCACTCTTCCACTCAGAAACTAATATTAAAGATTCCTCATCAGTTCCAGGATAAACAACCTAAAGTCTTTGCTTGTCTTTTAAGATTTCATAGTCTGACTTGAACTTATCTTTCCAACTACTGTTATATATGATTTGTTATTGTTTCTACTTATTCTGGCCCAAATACCCTTGCTCAGCTTTTCAGTAGTTATTCTGTCTTCTACTAGTTGCAGAATGCCATCCTCCATTCCCCCTCCCACCTTCCTACCTTGCCCCCAATGTAAATCCTGTTAAGCCTTGATGACCTAGTTTGTTACATTTTCTCTGTGAGGCACTTCCTTAACCACTTTTCCTTGTCTGAATTTGTGGCCCCCAAATAGTCTCACTCATTTGGTATGCAGTTCATTTAAGAATGTAATTTGTATTGTCTTTTCTCCATTAAAAAAATATATTACAGAAGTAGAGACCGAGAAAAACGCAGAGAAAGAGATGTGGATCGGAAAAGGTCCCGGAAATCTCCATCTCCTGGGAGAAGAAGCCCAGAGCCATTGGTAACCCAGAGTTCCTCTGCTCAGGATGAACCTACTGCAAAGAAGAAGAAAGAGGAGGTGGATCCTCTTCTTACTCGCACTGGTGGAGCATATATTCCTCCTGCAAAGCTCAGGATGATGCAAGAACAGATTACAGATAAAAACAGGCATGTCAATATCACTAAGTATACAAGGAAGTGATACCCTCATTTTAAAAAATCATCTGTGCTCTAATTAACCTTGGCTGCTGAGAATTTGCATGAGTCCACAATGATAGAGACTTCAAATTAAGACTTCTTTCCTTCCTACCTTCAGAAGCTCCACTGGAGCTCTGCTTACTATTTTCCCTGACATTAGCTCATAAGCTCTTTACTTTTTGCATGAATGAATGGAAAAGTTTGAGGAAAGATTGCTTATCTTTTTTTTCTTTCCTGGTTTCAAGCTATTCCTTTTGTAGTTGCATGCATGCCTATTAGTAATGTCCATTCTTCGTCGATAATCAAGAGTAATATTGATATTTCAGAACTAAAATGGATCTTTCCAGTTGTACCAAACCAGGAGTTGGCAGACTTTTCCATAAAAGGCCAGATAATATCAATAAGTATTTTAGGCTTTGTGTATAAGGCCAGATAGTAAATATCTTAGGCTTTGTGCATTATTCTGTCTGTTATAGCTACTCCCCTTCACCATTGTAGTGAATACAGTCATAGATAAAATATGTAAACAATTGAGAATGGTTTTGTTCCAATAAAGCTTTATTTGCAAAAAACAGGCTGTAGGCTAAATTTGGCTCATGGGTGTAGTTTGCCAACCCCTGTACTAAACTCTGAAACAGTTGACAGTTTTCTCTTTTCCCTCCTTTTCTTAGACCATAACATCTTAGACTATAGTTTTTTGCTACACTAAGGCAAACAATCAAAATTCATATATGACTATTCACCCTTTAAGTACCTTTTCTTCCCTTTGCAAAATAATTGGGATGAAGAGGAACTATGTAGGAAAGTGCAGCTGAGTTTTTCAAGGTCTTTTTCTCTAGTGGAATGAGATAACCAGGAAAACTGTGGTCCAAGATTGAAGTGATCACTCAATTGCCAGGTAGTCAGGAAAAAGATTGGGATAGAAGATAGCTATGCTTTAAGAAAAACAGATTCCAGGTGAGTCAAGAAAATCTTCCCACATCTTTCTTGGGTATTTTCTTGGCAACTTGAAAGTACTTGAGAACCTTATATAAATGAAATCTAAATTTGTTGCAAGAATTAGCTTGAAGTAGAAATGTCATTTATATAAAGTATAAATATTTGAAATAAAGTTTAAAAAATTTATGAGCTAGAAGGGAGACATTTAAATGACATTAAATTTAAAACTAATAAGTAAGTTTTTCTCTATGCGTCATATTCTGGCACTTGGTAGTGATGCCTGGAGTGGTATGTTGAGAAGGGATTGGGAAATGCTTTCTGTGGTTTGTGGGAGCTTCATGATCATGTCAGAATTCTGCTCTTACTGGAGGCAGTAGTGACAGCATTAGTGAGAAGTGCAAATCCAGTCCAAATCCAGTCCAAAGCAATCCTAATTGTAAAAGACCGGGTACATTGTTGTTAATCCCCAAGTCTGGCTTCCTTATAAAGGGGGCAGAGAAGAGTCCACAGTATATGCAATTTTAAACAGATTCTTGGAAGATAATTTTATATACAGTTGAACTCTGCTTATAGGCTATAAAAGGGACAGAAGTAGAAGTGTAGTCTTTGCTTTCAGTAGATACTAAATCAGGTTAAGTGTAGGTTTCCTAATTGAGAAATACAAGTGTACTTGATTATCTTCTGTTGACCAAAGTTTAATAGGAGAGTTTGTGATTGTGTATCAGCAATATCTTATTGATCAGGCTAATTGTTAAGCCATAGATCTTATTACTCTAGACAGCAGCATACTAAACGGTTGGGGTTAGGAGGCCAGAGGAGTCTTCCACCTTGGATGCAGGCAGTAAAGGAGTCTGTAATCTATAGAGAATTCAGCAACAGTAATGAAATTAACTGCAAGTCAGTCTGCTTTTGATCTTCAGTGTCTGCTGAGGACAATGTCAGTGATAAAATACTCTTCCTCACCACCTCTCCTTGGTATACCTGGTATACCACTCCAGAACAGGGATTCTTTCTTTTTTCTCTTTTCTTTTCTTTTTTTCCATTGAAGTATGGTTGATTAAATATAAATTGTGTTAGTTTCAGGTATACAGCAAAGTGATTCAGTTATATATTCTTTTTCAGATTCTTCTCCATTATATATTACAAATTAGTGAATATAGTTCCCTGTGCTATACAGTAAATCCTTGTTATCTATTTAATATACAGTAGTATGTATCTGTTAATCCCATAATCCTAATTTATCTGTTTCCCGCCTTCCCCTTGGTAAACATAAGTGTGTTTTCTATGTCTGTGAATCTGTTTCTGTTTTGTAGATACGTTTATTTGCATTATTTTTTAGATTCCACATATAAGTGATAACATAATATTATGATACTATGATAATAATATCTTATTTGTCCTTCTCAGTCTGACTTACTTCACTTAGTATAATAATCTCTAGGTCCATCCATGTTGCTGCAAATGGCAATGTTTCATTCTTTTTTATGGCTGAGTAATATTCCATGGTATAGATATACTACATCTTTTTTATACATTCATCTGTGGATGGACACTTAGGTTGCTTCCATGTCTTGACTATTGTAAATAGTGCTGCTATGAACATTGGGGTGCATGTATCTTTTCAAATTAGAGTTTTCACCTTTTCTGTATATATGTCCAGGAGTGGGATTGCTGGATCATGTGGTAACTCCGTTTTTAGTTTTTTAAGGAACTTCCATACTGTTCTCCATAGTGGCTGTACCAGTTTACATTCCCATCAGCATGTAGGAGGGTTCAGAACAGGGATTCTTAACCTACAAACTTTCAAGAGGTCCATGGATAGAATTCAGACAGTCCATGAATGTGAATGGGAAGAAAATTGCATCTTTTAAAATTGATCTAATTTAGCATTTCTTTCTATCAGGAATGTAGGCAACAGACCATGATATTAATAGACTATTTGTTGCAAATACCTCAAAATACTGTTTATGCTACTTGCAAATTAAAGAAGTTACCATGCCTACCACCACTTCTTGTTATTAATGTGTTAAGAAGCACATAGAATGCTATATCAAACTTCTGTTCTTTTCATGCTTTGAAAACTCTTTCAATATGATTGGTATCCTTTGTAATCCTATGTATTTATATATATTATTCTAAGAAGTTCATTCCCTTCACCAGACTGCCAGAGAAGTATAAGGAAAAAGAAAAGTTAAGACTTTCTTCAGTTGAAATCATATTCCACAGAGAAATAATTATAAAAACCATAGAATTTTAGAGCTTTGAAAGACCTTAGATATTACCAAGTTCATTGTAAAGAAACTCAGTTAGACTAAATAATTTACCTAAGCTCTAAGTTAAAAAACAGTGTAGCCATCTAAGATTCAGCTGATAAACCTGTGGGTACTGCCTAAATATAGAGATGTTCTTTAAGATACTTTGAACAGTCCTGCAGCCCCATGATTTTGTATGACTCTCCCTTTTTCTGTAATTAATACTGTTTCTTTATGGTTTACAACACTTAATTTTGTTTTCTTGTCATGCTTTTGAGAAGGGACATAATAATAATTTCTTTTTCATGGCTTATATTTAGGTATTTCATATTGTAATTTAAAATAAGAAATAGTTGCTTTTATTTTAAAACATTTCCTTTGAAGACAAGTTTAAGTAAATTGTTATAATGTAAAATAAGCATGTACTGAATCTAACTAATAAATATTATAAACTACAGTATTCACGGACATAAGAACAAAATGTTATCCTTACATATCCTTGTATTACTTTATTATGTTATTAAAAGGAATTAGTCTGTACCTGAGTATCACATGTACAGAGAGTAAAATATTGTTTAGGATATAATCTGTGTATCTACATGGTCATATATTTTACTGCACTTCGGGGTCACTTTGTGAAAATGTTGAAAGTAAAGGAACACTAAGTATTTTTTATGTTATTATAATCTCTTGGTATTGTAATTGTTGAGTAAGTTTTCCTCTTTATTAAAATCAATTCTTTTTAGCTTAGCATACCAGAGGATGAGCTGGGAAGCCCTAAAGAAGTCCATCAATGGTCTGATCAACAAAGTCAACATTTCCAATATTGGTATTATTATTCAAGAACTTCTTCAAGAAAATATAGTTAGAGGAAGGTAAGCATCAGCTATTTTATTTGTAGTATTTCATAGCACTTTTTCAAAGGAACATAATATCTACATGAATAATAATCATTGATTTATTATGCTACTTCATTTCAAAGGAAGTTTCAAGGAATATTTAAAATGCAGTTCCTGTAAAAATGTAAGCTACTAACAGATAACATACTCCACTGTTAGAGATTATGTGGAATTTTTATTTTTTAAGAAGCTTTGATGTCACATAATGATTTTTACACGTATATTTGTTTACTGAATACTTCCAATAATTTTAAACTCATGAGTAATAATAAACATTTAATTTTTTTATATATACGTAAAGTGCTACCTCAGACCAGTTTAATTTCTGATGAAAGCAAAGTGGGAATGTGAACGAAATGAGAAAGATTAGTAATAAATTTTAGAAAAGCAGAAGGGAATAACAACCATTTTCTGTGTGGTTTTTAAGTAGTTGTGATATTTTAAAGGGTCAGGAAATAGACATATTCTGTATTCTATTTATTATTTTAAAATCTGAGGGCTGTTTTCCCATGTCATTTCATAGGACCTTGATTCATCATCTCAAAACATTGGGGATATAAAGTAAGGTGTAGCAGGTTGTGGGAGTTAGTAAGGTGACCAGGAGGCAGCCACTGTCCTCCGAGGTAGGGAAGAGCTCTCACATTTTACTCAGAAAGAACAGACTCAGAGAAGGGTAGATTAAGATCTTACGGTTTATAAGCTGAATTCTCTTTTCTCATTTTCTATTGTAGTGATTCAGATGTCATACCTAAACCTGATAATTATAAAGACATTGTTTTTGTGCCTTTTGACAATCCAATAATTATTTGTCATTACATTTCTAAAAATAACTCTTCATTTAGCCCACTTTGTATCTCTCCTCTTATCAAATATATGTAGAAACATGCCCATTTCAAAATGAGTTAGAAGGTAGAAGCTTTTATTTTCCTGTCCTTGATTTAGCGTTATTTTTGCAGTGCTTTGATTATGTCTTTATCTCTCTTAGGAGAATTCCATATTTCCACTTTTATTTTCAAGAACAATAGACGTACACCTATCTTTAAAGATGGAAACCGCCCAGATTTGTCTTTAATCCCAGAATTAACTTATACGAATGATGGGCCCATAGTGGAAATTTTACTTTAAGTTCAGTACTTTTGAAGCAGGTTTTTCTCCCTTTATTTTTTTGATAAAGTTAAGCAAATTAATACAAGAAGTTAAAAACTCAAATTCATGATTAGGTGTAATGAACAGGAGCTGGAAAAGAGAAATTATACTTAGAAAAATTTTTGAAAACAATATTGTATTAAATCTGTCTATTTTATATATATACAAATTGAAAATTGTTTCCTCAAAACCAGTTTTTATTTATTAGTAAGATAAACTCTTCCCCTAGATAAGAGCGGTGAAAATTTAGTCCTGATTTAGCTTTTATGATGATTTACAGAGGAGTAGTGTAGCTGGATTTTAACTGAGTTTTTTTTCCTTCTAATTAAACTGGTGATTATTATTGACTCCCTTTCTTTTCTCTTTTAATCAGAGGCCTGCTATCCAGATCTGTTTTGCAAGCACAGAGTGCTTCTCCAATCTTCACCCATGTTTATGCAGCATTAGTGGCAATTATCAACTCAAAATTTCCACAAATTGGAGAATTAATCCTCAAAAGGTTAATTCTTAATTTTCGAAAAGGCTATCGGAGAAATGATAAGGTATGTATAATGGACTTGTAAGTAGACTGCTACACATGGGAGACTAATAAACCAGTATCAACTGTAGTGAGCAATGTTGATTTCTATGTAGAAATTCTTTTTAAAATTGCATGTTTCGTGAGAACTTTTTTCTAGTAAATATTCCTGGCCTCTGATAATGAGCAGCAAAAATGATGGCTGTTAACTGTTGAATTATAACTGTTGATCCAGAAATGGCACCTTTTCATATGTATTAGTTTTTATTTTATAACTTTCTTACAAGTTAAAATTACCTTGCGTGTTACATATTTTAAGGAGAGTATGTAAGTGAACTGTAGACTCTGTAGATAAATGAAAATTGGTTTTAGTTTATAGATTAACTTTGTCCCTACTTTCTCTTTTCAGCCACTTTGTCTGACAGCTTCAAAATTTGTGGCACATCTTATTAACCAAAATGTGGTAAGTAATTAATTTCAAAATTTGGTTCCATTTAGTGGCATTAGACCACAGGCTTGATGCCACTTCAGTGACATCTTTGTTTTGATTTATAGTCCTTTGGAAAAGTATGTTGAATATTTTAATTTAGAAATATAATAAGTGCATTTTTTAATATAAAGAGGAACCCAGAACAAGTGTTTTATCAAATTTATCTAACTCTTAATACTGTACTTGGTTACTTTACTACATATTTTTCCTTCAAAGAGTGTAATGTGTTGGGTTTTTCTTTTTTCTTTTTCTTTTTTTTTTTTTTACTTATTTACTTATTTATTTTTGGCTGCATTGGGTCTTTGTTGCTGCACACGGGCTTTCTCTAGTTGCAGCAAGTGCGGGCTACTCTTCGTTGCGGTGCGTGGGCTTCTCACTGCAGTGTCTTTTCTTGTTGCGGAGCACGGGCTGTAGGTGCACGGGCTTCAGTAGTTGTGGCTCGCGGGCTCTAGAGCGCAGGCGCAGTAGTTGTGGTGCACCGGCTTAGTTGCTCCGTGGCATGTGGGATCTTCCCGGACCAGGGATTGAACCTGTGTCCCCTGCATTGGCAGGCGGATTCTTGTCCATTGTGCCACCAGGGAAGCCCGTGTAATGTGTTTTTATTTAAAAAGTTGCTATTTCTTCTTTTCCCTGTACCTAAGTGTTCATGAAAACCTAATAGCTGATATTCTTTAAAAAGAATGCTGTTTCCCACAACTGCATAGTATATGTGTATATTCATATATATAACTACATAGTATATGCATATATTCATATATTCTTAGAATCAGTTTATAAAATATTGTAGATTAAATAATTTTAATCTATTTTAAATGCAGAAATTTATCATTTTATTATTTAGTTTTTGTTTTTATTTTCTTCCACTGTTTGAGAGTTTTGATTTAGCTCCATTTTAAACGTGAAAATAGTAAAATTGCTCTTGTTCATACTCACAGTTTTCCTTCAGATATATACTGTTGTTTTTAAAATTATATCTATACATAAGGAAGAATTTTGAAGTCACACTTAATCTTATTTCTCTAACATTTAATAATATTTTAGTTTTTTCCTATATGAAATTCTTTCCACTATTCACTTTAAGAAACCTTTTAGATTTTAACCTAGTCATATTATTACAGTGATAATTTTCTACTTAAGACCATGGAAACTTAATTTCACATGTCTGTAAACCTAATTTCATAATCTGTAACAGCACAGATATTATGTTTCAGTTTTTGAATGTATATTACACTTATATTGGAGATATTTTTGGCATTGACATAAACCAGTTAAAATGATAAATATTTTAAATCTTCCAAACTGTGGTACCGGGCAATGTTTTCTTGTCCCTAACGTAAGACTTCAACCTCGCCTGCCTTTCCAAAATAAAAGCAGTATGTAATTTTGATGTTGTGCTAAATGTAAGAGGATATTTTCCTGTGTTGAGATTTGGATTTTGTTTCTCTCCATCTCAAATAAGAGTCTAGTTTTAAAAAGGCATATATATGGTCTTTTGAACATGCTTCCTAAGTCCATTTTCTTTTACAGCAAAGCTTGTCAGTAGACCTTTATTCCCTCTCTACCTGGCATTGTTTATAAAATTCTAAATTTTGACCATGGCCAGTGTAGAGTTTGATTTAATTAAAAATAGAAGTATTCAAAACTGTTGTTGTATGCTATAAATTACTGGAAAGATATTTTCTGAGAAAATCAGTATTCATGTAACTTAAGAACTATTTGCTAACAGTTGCTGAGAGAATGAATTGGGAAATGAATATAGAGTTGTGGTCATGGAGAAGGATATAAAAAGAATCATGTTACTGTTCTTCATATAGTAATTATGAAAATATCTCAGATTAAAAATTAGTAAATGACTTTTTAACTTATATTTTGAGGTTAATTATGGCATTTCCTATAGCTAATATATATTTCCTATATAGAGAGTATAAGAAGAATATTTCTTCTGGAGATAAATCATATAATTGTATTCAGTGTAGTAAATTAAGACTTTTGGAAAAATCCTCAGAAAATTCTTAACAGATGCATAATGGAAGTGAAAGAAAAACTGTATCCCATATTTGGAGTATTTTTATGTACATTATAAATCTTTGCTCATCATCATCTAGCATAAGCTAGATTTACTAATTTTTAAAATGACCGTCAGTAGTAGATTAATATATGTAAAAGCATTTTCTCTATTCTATGTGTCTTCATTCTGTTCAAGGCTCATGAAGTTTTATGCTTAGAAATGCTCACTTTGCTCCTGGAAAGACCAACAGATGATAGTGTTGAAGTAGCTATTGGTTTTCTTAAGGAATGTGGTCTCAAATTAACACAAGTGTCACCAAGAGGAATCAATGGTAAGTATTTATCCTTGGTTTGATATTGAGCTTTTATTTGAGTATTGTAATATGTATTGCTTAGTTTATTTTCTTTCGGCTTAACTTTAGCTATATTTGAACGTCTTCGAAACATTCTCCATGAGTCTGAAATTGACAAAAGAGTTCAGTATATGATTGAAGTGATGTTTGCTGTAAGGAAGGATGGATTCAAGGACCACCCTGTTGTTCTAGAAGGACTTGACTTAGTGGAAGAAGATGATCAGTTCACCCATATGCTACCTCTGGAAGATGACTATAATCCAGAAGATGTTCTTAGTAAGTCAGGGGTAGGCGTTGGGAAGTGGAGTACAAACAAATGTAAATACAGAAAATAAACACTAACTTAACTTTTAATTTTTTTTTGAGATGTTTTCAAGATGGATCCTAATTTTATGGAGAATGAAGAGAAGTACAAAGCTATTAAGAAGGGTATGTAGAATTTTACAAAATAATTTCCTTTGGATAAGTAGAAGCAATTTATGTAATTATATAGTACTGATAGAATGGTATAGATCACTGACTGCCACCTATTGAAATATTTGCTCTGTGAAGCCATTCTCTTCACTGTTTGCCCATGCATTATTTTTCTCTCTAGTGCTTATCCATGGTATTAGTTCATTCTAAATTATTTAATTTTCCCTCTCCTCTTTCTATTTAATTATTCAGCTCTTAAGCTTCATCCCTCTTAAGAAATATTCATGTATTACCAATGGCCTTTATTTAACTTAAATTGCCACCCAATTTAATATTCAATTCAGTGCTGTACTTTATTATAAAGTTCTATACTTCATTATTTGTTGAGGGCAGGTTGATATTTTTCTGATAAAATCAGTCACAGTGCTAGATATGGTATTGGTATTTAATATACTTAATAAATGGATAAATTGATTATTTTATCATTTGTACATCATTAGTATATTATAAGCACTAACTTTGTACAGATACTGGTTTGTATTTTGTTTTTGCCATTACTGGCTTAGTCACCTAGAACAAATTGCTTGTTTGATGTAATGTTACTTGTTTGTGTAAGGATAAATAAAACACAGTGTTTTATATTGCCACAGAGCATGTATTTAGACACTGGTACTGGGTGGTTTTTTTGTTTTTTTTTCATGTGTGTCATTATTTTTCTTCTAAAGCTAATATCCAGAGCTACTTATATCATTCTATTATATTCTGTTACATAATTATATATATTATTTTATATATTATAATTATATAATAATTTCATCGGTTTTTTTACCTTGAGTTGTGATTTTTACCTGACAAATACTTGCAGCTCTGAAAGCTCCTAGGAAGAGAGAGCAGAGACGTAGAACTCTTGTCATTGCTGCGTTCTATGCTTTAGTCACGCTTAGAAGTCAAATGTTGACGGGTAAAGGTGTAAGAAGCTTCCAGTTTTATACGTTATCCTAAAAATCTGGTACAGCAAATATGTTTCTCTCTTTAGTTGCTGTTTTCCTAGGGGGGGTTTCACTGCAACAGCCAGATTCCTTTTTCTCTAATAAATTTAGTTTTCAAACATGGAGAAACCCCTTAAACCCATTTTCTTCTTTTCTTATGAACTTCTTTTTCTACTGTCTCCCTAAAAGACAGCAAATGATTTTGTGGAATTCTTATTATACCTGGTATGGTTTTGTTTATTTATTTATTTTTTTTGAACTTGGAAATTCCCCATCCATTTCTCTGGGCTCTTGGCAGTTGGCCAAGAAAGTTGTACTTTTCTTTATTATAACATTTCTTAAACTCTGTGGTCTCAAGATCCCTTTACACTCTTCAAAATTGTTGAGGACTCCAAAGAGCTTTTGTTTATGTGAGTTGTATCTATTGACATTTACTTATTAGAAATTAAAACTGATAACATAAAAAATATTAGATGATTTCAAAATAATAATAAACATAGTACATATTTGCATGTTACATGTTTTTATGAAAATAACTACAAAAAGAAATTTAAGAAAAAGAATAGCATGTTTTATATATTTTGTGCAGTTTAATGTTTGGCCTAATAGGAAACAGTTGGATTCTCATATTGTTTCTGATTTCAATCTGTTGCAGTAGGTTGTTTTGATTGAAATATATGATGGAAATTTAGCCTAACCACAGATACGTTGTTGGAAAAGGAGGAGTATTTTAATAGCCTTTTCAGAATTATAATTGTGTATATTTCTGTTTAATACTATTGCAATCAATATTTAGTAGCTTCTTAATGATTTAATTGCATTGTGAAACCTGAAACAATATCCACAAATTTTCATACTTTGTTAACATTAAAATCCATTGGCCTGTCACTTTGAATGGATCTTTTACTCATGCGTGATTTCATAACATGTTGCATTGGTCATTTGGAAAATACTGATTCACTGAATTATTCACATCTTCCAAGTATTAACTTGTTAACATTTTCAAAATTAAATTGACACATTAATACAATGTCAAGAAATCACATTTATTCATATTACCACCTATCTTATCAGAAAAGTCTAAGTATTGGGAAGCTGTCAAGCTCACAGGGATGAATACAAGTTTTCCAAAATTCTAATTTCCTCTTGAAAACTCTTAATTTGATCATGGTGGCAAATACCTGAAAATACCTGTGTTCATTTTCCTTGAAATGATAGTCTCACTTTGTTTATATTTGAGAAAATGTCTGGTAAATACCTAACAACTCTAGTTTGTCTGCCATTCTTTCAAGTAAAAATGAAAAATATGGCTAATTCATCTTGCAACTCAGTCACACAAGTGCTTTTCCTTGAGATAGCCACCACCGTTGTACATTTGTCTTTAACAGAAGTGCTATATATAAACTCCATATTTTCTTACTCAGACTATTATAAATGCCAATACTCAAGGGCTAAGATTTAACAAAATTAATAATTTTATATTTTTTCTTCAAGGGCATTCTTAAATGAAACTCTGTGTGTGTGTGTGTGTGTGTGTGTGTGTGTTTGCCTCTACTACAATAGTGTGGCAGTAAAGAATACAATGACTGCTAGTGCAGTTCAATACCTTGAGTTTGCTCAAGATGCAGCAAGTTTTAACCCTTCTTGCTTTTGCATCATCATTTCAGATGTCAGCACAGTGAAAAGGCAGATAATATCTTGGTATTATTATGAAAATAGTTTGACCTCACAGACTACCTGACAAGTCTCAGTGATTCCCCCCAGGACTCACAGACCATGCTTGGAAACCACTGCTTTATTCAGTTAATAAAATCCAGTTGTCATGGCCTAAGTGATTTCAGTAAGTAGATCTTAAAGTGAAGAGATAAGGAGAGGATGATGTAAATGACTAGACAATCCATTTGACCTTAATTCTTTCAGAAAATGTTCTAGAGTTGGCATTAAAAAATGGCTGCAGCAGGAAGTGGGCACAGCTTTAGTAATTAGCACCTTAGAGTGACCCAGGTGTACTTGTGTTTTAGGTCTTACAGCATTTGGGAAAACAGCAGGAGTGCCTGTCTTCCTACTATTGAATACTAAACAGTTTCCTCTTTTAAAGGTCTGTCTAACCCACTTTATGTCATAATAAACTAGACACTTAAGATCATTTCTTGAAGTCACAATTTGTTAGAAGTATTCTCAAGGAGACTTGCGTGCCAGCTAAGGGCTGAATGACAACTCTCCATTTTTGTAAAATGATTTGTTTCTCACAGTAGGAAGTTCTCTGCTAACATTAAGTATTACATGTGGCTCCTGATGTATATTACTTGGTTAAATATAAGGAAATTCGAATTTTCCTAAAACTTAGTTGACCCCCAAACTATATTAAGTCCTGTCTGATTATAATAAAAATGCAAAAGTGAATTGTTGTCTAGGTTTGTAAAATCTTTGTCAGACAGATAGAGCACATACCATTGGGCAAAATACGATTCTGGTTTTTGTCATTTATTACTATTAACATGATGACAGGCCTTATGTAGTCTCTTATTTACATCACTGTTTTCGCCCAGTTCTTAATGTGACATGTATTTTAAGAAATGATATTCCAATGAAGTGCTCATCTTACCAGTTTTTCTTAAAGGCCTTTAAACTTCCATTTCTATTGTACATATGCAAAGTCTATGGATTGTAATGTTCTATTTAATAAGTATATATTTTAATAAAAATCTCACCACTATTTATGTAAAGTGAATGCTAAATTACACAATTTTTTCTTCTCCCTTCTTTGTCTTTCAAAAAACATTCTTAGCCTAAATTCTTGTTTTCTATAGCTAGCCTTAGCTTCTTATGATAAATTATCTTCTTTCTGATGATGAACTAATATTTTGACTCCGATATGCTAACTTCTCTTCCTAATTTATTGTTCCAGTGCTCTTGCTCTTTTGGAAAACCTTCATCTGCTTTTTTTTTGTTCTTCTCATCCCTTGCTTGTTTCATGGCCACTTTCTATCTGGCAGAAGAATTTCACATATGGCTTTCTCTAGTCAAATTAGTTACAATGCTCTGTGAACACTGAGGCAATAACATACGGCCTGTGTGATCATCTTCACTGGTTGATAAACTGTTACACCACTGTGGGTTGCAGTGAACTGAGAATTATCTTCTTGGAATGAGATGCATTTATATCCCTTGCTCATTCATATTTTCTAAACCTACTTTTTTCTTTTAGAAATTCTTGATGAAGGAGATAGTGACTCAAACACAGACCAAGATGCTGGGAGTAGTGAAGAGGAGGAGGAAGAAGAGGAGGAAGAGGGAGAAGAAGATGAAGAAGGTAAAAGTGTAGCTTATTCAAATGAAACTGTAAAATACTCCCAAGGTAATCTGCTGTACTCCTCTAAAACAGTGGCTCTTAATCTGTGGAGGGTTGCAAGCGATGCTTCTGGCATCTAATGGGTGAAGGCTGGAGATGCTGTGAAACATCCTGTGAGTCATAAGACTGCCCCCCACAGCAAAGTATCAGTATTGGCAAGGTTGGAAGACCCTGCTCGGAAAGTATTAAACAAGGAAATTCATTTTTTAATATCAACATAATTTTAACTTGACATTTTATGACTTTGATTACAAACTCTGAAAAGGGTACATTCATGTTGAGGGCATGTTATTTATGTTACCCTGACATGAATGTAACAGATGAGAGTGACTAGATATTTGCTCTTTATGTTGGAAAAATAGAGTGGAGAGGCCCAAAGCTATATTTGAACAGAAGCAGGCATGATGTTCTTCCTCTTCAGCTTTGATTATATTATTTCACAGGAAAATAAGCTCAGAACTTTACTTTGGTTAAGTCTCAGTTAAAACATCAGAACATACAGTGGTCAATATTTACTTACGTTACATATTTGAAAATATTAAAAGTATATCTTTCCCTTTTAGGGCGTAATGTTCTGTCTTAGAGTATAGTAGCTCTTCTACAACATAGTTTATAAAAATGAGTTTGATTTTTTCCGATGTCTTCCTCATTTAAAACATCTCCTAACCATGTACTACATTTATTTAACTTTAGCATTTCTTTGTTTTAATGTGAAAATACTATTCAAATAAAAACTATTAAATGTTTATAAGGAAAGTTTTCATGCATTAGGTAAGAGAAAATTTTAACAAATATTCATATTACTGTTGGACCCATTAAACCTGTCATGATGATCCAGTGTTCTCTGAAACTGAATTTCTACCCATAAGTTACAGTTCTTTCAAATTATCAAGGTAACGGTTTGTAAATATGGAAATAATGTTTTACCAAACAACAGCATGAGTGCAGCCTTTTATAATGTCTAAATGAGCAGGTAACACAGAAACAAAAATAGTTTTCCTGGCTTGGTTCTGGACTTCTTTGAGGTGAATAAACTTATTAAAATACTCTAAGATATGGCAAAAGACTAGAAATAGTTACTTTGAATTCTGTAAATACTAACTTATACTGTAGAAGAGAGTGTTATTAAACTCATAGATTCTAAATAGATTATGAAAATATTATACAGGGATACATTTTCAGTTCACATTTGTGTAGTTTTATAATTTTGTTATGTTTAATTTCAGGACAAACGGTGACTATTCATGACAAAACAGAAATTAATCTAGTCTCATTTCGTCGTACAATTTATCTTGCTATTCAGTCAAGGTAAGGTACTGTAGATCAGTTCATTCTTATTTTTGACAGGGGATGGGCAAGCAGATGGGATTTTTAGAATCTGTTAACAGAAAACTAGACACTATTGCAGGGAGTCTCAAACTACTTGCCTCTACCCCCATCCCAAGCCCCAGTTAATAGATTCCTGCTGTTGGTTCTTCACTTCAAGAGCAAATTGTCTTTACTTATCTGTTGCGTAATTAAATGTTTTTCTTTTTAAAGCTATGTCATTTCTTATGTTTAAATATCACTAATAACCTGAAAACAATTCTACATTACAGAGTTAGCACAGTGTTTAATTGTGTAGTGGAAGTTTAATGTTTTATTTTTTTTTAATTTGGTTTCTAACTCTGGCTCTAAGCAGAGAAACACTGTTATGATGACGTTTGGACACTTGACTTGTTGTGCAAATGGAAATGAATATGAACGGAAGTAGGAATTAGGAAGGTTTTAAGGACCCTTTGAAGTAATGTTAAGCAAGAACTACTATGATGTCATGAAAACAACCTATTCCCTTTGAAGGCAGTGACTTTGGTTTTAAAGAGAAATAAATGAAAATATTAAATGCTTAGTACATCTGTTGTTTCGAATGGTAATCAGCCTATTGATTTAGTGGGCACCGTGTATATTTTACAGTGGAGAAGGAATATTTTCTCTGTTTTGTTTTGTTACTAGGTTTTGTATATTTCCATTTAGTATGATGTAATAGCAAAAATGATTCATAAGTAGGAGTCGTCTTGTTTTCAGTCTGTCTGAAAACTTTTTGGCTTAGATTCGTCTTCAAAAAGAGAAATGTTAAACAGCAAAACATTGCTAAGAAATTTTTTTGCTTTACCCTTACATGTTTCTTTGCCTTTCACATGAAAGGAAAACCTATTAAATGTTTTTTTATACAAACTTAAAAGTGAGAAATTTTTGTTTTAAGTAGCTATTCTTAGAGTTTGACCTTTTATTTGTTTGTCCTTTTTTTTAGAAATTCAATAGTAATCAGTTGTAAAGAGCAGATTCACTGCTTTAATATTGCTATTAACACTAACTTTGAAGAGTCACAGTGGAGCTCTTTGAATTATTATTTAAAAGAAACTTTGTTTTTTAAGCGATCTAACCTTGATAACCTCTGAATCACACAAAAAGATTTGAAAAACTAAAACATTAGACAAGTGACAGCCACTATTATATAGTGGCACCAATTCTAGTAACAGTACAATAAGTACTGTCTTATGTGTTATTTGTTAAGAGTCTCAGCCCCTAAATGCCTAGTAAAAATAATTTTAGGAAGTAAACACAACTTTGATAAAAAGGTGTTTAAAGGACTTGGTTGGGAGACTCATGTAATGGGATTATAAAATGTAAAAACATTACGAAACAAATATTATTCTAGATGAATAAGTAATGTTGGTCATTAAAACAGCTAAAGTGGTTTACTTTATCTTTTTAAAGCAACAGTACTTAGTAGTAATGATGAGTTCAGTTAGATACACGGAAAGATTACTGGTGGAAATTTAAATTGGTGCATTCTTTATGGAAAGCCTTTTGGCAGCATGAATCAGTGGCTTAGTTTGATTGCCATTTGACCCTTCTTTTTCATTGTTTCTCAAAGAAATACATATTGACAGAGAATTATACACAGAATTGTTCAAAGCAAAAAGAGAGGGGGAGAGAGAGAGAGAGAATCTTATTGCCCAGTATGAATAATCAAAATGTTCAATTTATACCACCATTGAAAATTAGGTTAATGGAGCATTGGTACTGATGCGGGCAAGTGGTCTGATTTATTGTTAGGTGGGGATAAAAACTAATAATATAGACTATATAATACCATGCTGGTAGCATTATCTTAAGTATACAAATAGGAAGGCAGATTCTAGAAATAATACATTAACATAACACCAGTGGTTATCTTGAGAGGAGGTTGGATTATTTATATAAACTGTTCACTTTTGGAAATCTTCTGAACAAAACCAAGTTCTGGCAACTGAACTATTTGGGGATTTTATTTTTTTACTTTCTTTCCTTTTAGACTTGTTGACTGACCTCAACGGTACTCTGATCTTAATGTTCTGGCTCCTTAAGCAGTCTTCTTTTATTTGTGGAAACATAAAACAACACAACTAGCTTTGCTATTAAAAATTAGACTTTCCTGGTTGTTCTTGCTTTTAAGTGATGTTGAAGCTGTAGCATCAGAGGGAGGTGGGACTTTAATGTCCTCAACAATTTGAAGTTTCTTAAATTGGAGACATCAACAAACCATTTGTAAGCACGGCTTGAAAACTGGCATCATGTAAAGTCTTTTTTCTTTCCCCTTCCCTCAGTCACTATTAATTTGTGTTAAACCTGGAATTCATTTGGTTTAAAATATCAAGCAAATTTAATTCATTTAATATTTACATTTAGTGCAGCTTCAAAACAGTCATGGTAAGTAGTCACCAAATACTTCTAAAGTAAAACAGGAACAAGGGAAATAGACTGTCATACCTTCTCCCTTATTCTTCACTTACTAGATAAAAGGAAAGTTGTAAAAATTTCCATGACCTACTTGACTTGTTTTTCAGAAATTACAGGATTTTCTTCCTGAGTACTAATTCTTTTTTTTTTTGAATAAAAACTAGAAAATATCACATCTTTTAAAATACTTTTTGGTATTGCTATATTATTGAAATTTATCAACTCCAGTCAACTATTTTAATCTTAGAGCTAGATATTGTTTAATATTATTTGTTGTGAAAGCTCTTTCTTGATAGCTTTCTTTTTTTCTTTTTAGTTTTTTTGAAATTCCATTCTACCATCTTGAATTATTACCCCTTTTGTGTTTATGAAACCCAATCAGTAACAGAAGCTGAGGAATAGAGATGAAGTATAAAACTAAATTCATAATTATATTTCAGTGGGTGATTATTTTACACTGCTGTTATCAAAAGATATTAGCATTATTCCTGAATCAAGTTCACACTGAGTTTGATAATTCTCTTAAGTGAAGCATATTGAAGATATTTTTCATGTAATTTATATAAGTGTTGTATAAAAACATTTTTTTCTTTGTAAGTGATTTTGGTTATGTACTGTTTTTATACTTAGTTTTTATATAATGTACAATAGAAGCCCTGTGTTTGGGTATGAATCAAGATAACTTGTAAAGGTGGTGATTAAGCACTGGATGTCATGCTGGGCTCCTGGAACATCTTTTACCTCTTCCTGACTTGGATCAGGAGAAGTGGAAATATTTAGCAGTGTAATAAAAATTTGCTTGCTTTCTGTGTCTATGGATTTGCACATTCTGGACATTGTATATAAATGGAATTATACTGTATGTGGTCTTTATGTCTGACTTCTTTCACTTAGCATAAGTCAAAGTCCATCCATTTTATACTGTAGTATGTATCAGTACTTCATTCCTTGCAGAGTTAAGAACTATGTCTTTTTTATATATACAATACAGTAATATGAAATTATAGTAAAAAAATATTTAAAACAATTATTAAAGTAAGATTTTTATATATGAAAGAGTGCTACAGTTTAAATATGCTGCAGGTTTTTAACCTAATTATTGTGACCATTTTATCTCTACAGTTTAGATTTTGAAGAGTGTGCTCACAAATTGCTGAAAATGGAGTTTCCTGAGGGTCAAACAGTAAGTTAATACTTTTTTTTCTTTAGGAAATATATACTGGTTATAAAAATGGTTAAGACAGTTAATAGGTTTCATGAATTGAAACAGTAACTCAGTACTGAATACTCATTTTTTTAAATGTAGGTTTTCTAAAATTTTAAAGTAACTCAAAACTTAGGAGTTCTGAGGTGCTTCATATATGCTACTCATTCCAGTGACTTAAATTGGCTGTTTGATTTGGCTTTGGGAAAAGGAGGAAGTCTCTCTGAACCACCACACTTTACACAAATTTCTGAGTGGTTGCCTATAAATCAAATGGTGGCTTAAATACAATAGGAAGTTTGTTCTCTAATGAATTACCTGGTTCGTCTACTTTATGCACTGAAACGTTCTTTTGTCATAGAAGTTGTGAAGATCACCATACATGTTGTTACATTACTTTAATTGCATACAGAAGAATCTGTACCATTTTTTTCATGCATTAATTCATTTAACAAAATGTATTCAGCATATATTGTATGTCAGGCACTCTGCAAGGTGTCAGGGATTCAGCTGGCCATAAAGTACATTTTAGCCCCCTCTTAGCCCATTAGTCTTATAACTAGTTAGTAAACGTCAGTATTTAAAGTATCGTAGAACCCTAGTACCAAGGATAATAAAGACTAGATGGGTGTTTTTTTCTAGTTGTATTCTTATGTATATTATTCCCTGTCCATCTGGATTTTAGATCCTTGGAACCTGAGCCAAGGCTTTCAAGGTTTTGTTTTTAACACCTTCCTTTACATGTAGTAGACAGGTGCAGAGTGAATGTATCAGCTCTACTAGGCTGTTTGGTTTCTAGTTCTTCTAAAAGATCTTCTTGACTATCTGAGCTAAGTTAACGTTAAGTGGAGGTCCTTTGTCTTAAGGCTTTAAATATGTTCTGTTACAGGGATGGGCACACTGTGGCCCAGGCTCACTGCCCATTTTTGTAAATAAAGTTTTATTGGAGTGCAGCTGTGCCCATTGGTTGATGTATTGTGTATGGCTGCTTTTGCCCTATAGCAGCAGAATTGACTAGTTGCAACACAGACTATATAGCCACTAAAGCCTAAAATATTTACTGTCTGGCCTTTTTTTTTTTTTTTTTTTTTTTCGGCGGTATGTGGTCCTCTCACTGTTGTGGCCTCTCCCGTTGCGGAGCACAGGCTCTGGACATGCAGGCTCAGCGGCCATGGCTCACGGGCCTAGCCGCTCCGCGGCATGTGGGATTTTCCCGGACCGGGGCATGAACCCGTGTCACCTGCATCGGCAGGTGGACTCTCAACCACTGCACCACCAGAGAAACCCTACTCTCTGGCTTTTTACAGAAAAAGTTTCCCAGCCTTTGTTCAAGAATATAGATTAGTTCTTGAAATGCCATGGTATAGAATTTTGAAAAGAGATTATTCTTTTCAAATTTAAAAAATTATATTTTCCCTCTTAAAGTTTATTTATTGGTATATTAATAATAGTGTACCTATTTGTATTATGGTTCACTTGATGTGTTGTCATTGGAAGGGAATAAATTAGTGAATTAACCTTTAAAATTATAATTGAAACTGAAGTTATAGTATGATCTTGTCACATTATTTGAGGAATACAATTAAGTCATTATAAATTTTATTAATATTAATCCAGAGGATAGTTGTTCTAGAACTTAACTTCAACATATTTTGATAACATTTGGAAGAGTGCCTTAGTGCATCTATTTTCGTGCACTCAAAAGACTCTCGTAAAATCACTATGATATTTAATTAAAATGTTAAAGTATTTAATTATTTTATGCCACAGGGAATAACTGTTGTAATTGCACTTAGTCTAAGGAAGAAAGTAATTTGTTTTTCAGGTAGTGCTGACTTTATTAGCAATGCTATCAGCATATTACCATGTTATATTGTTTAAAACCTGATTACCTGTTAGGTTATTGTAAAATACAGTGTTGGTAGAAGAAGTTGAAAATGTATTTTAGTATATCAAATTAACATTATATGGCAGAACTCAGAAAAGCCTCATTTAAGTTTTTAGTACTATATTAAATTTTGACAAGTACATCTCTTCAGAACTTAGACATTTATAAACACTTTAATTGACGCAACTCGTGACTAATTTTTTAAAAAATTATAATAATCTAGTTATATAATTACATCTAAAAATAATCTTATATTGTGAAGGGAGGCCTTTGAGTAGATAGTTTTATAAGTGAATTATCAGCTTCTAGAACAGCACTGTCCAATAGAACTTTCTGCAGTGATGAAAATATTCATATTCTGCACTGTTTAGTACAGTGGCCACTATACTCGTCACATGTCGCTTCTGAGTACTTAAAGTGTGACTGAGAAACTAAAATTTGATGTAATGTTAAGCAATTTAAATTTAAATAGCTATGTGTTGCTAGGGCCTACCATACTGGACAGCACAGTTTTAGAGTGTCTGTTCTGTGCTTCTTCAGGGTCTCCTTGCTTCCTCTTGCACATAGATATTTGCAGTAAATGCATATTGACCTCATTTTTTAAATAATTTACAATAATTGCTTAGGTTGTATCTTAGTAATTATTATATCAAGTGACAAAATGTTATCAAGAGACAAAAGTGTCAAAATTCTTAATTGAAGATATAAAGGTAAAATTAAAGTAAAAATGAACTGAAATGTATACATTATATTTTATAAGCTTGGTTTCTGTTTATGGAAAGCAAATACATTGCAGTTACTGTATTTAAAAAAACTAATTTTAAACTTTCTGATAAGAAATGTTTTGTTGAGAAATATATTTAGTTAATTCTACAGCAGTGCTCAGGGTTAGGGGTAGGGTTATGCCTTTTTTCATTTTGTCTTCATTGATTTGTCCACATTTCCTGAGTTTCTTCACTTATGAAATTTCTGTAATCAACACATATTTCATTAAGGTTATTTCAGGAATTAGTAAATAATATTTATTTGTTATAAGTCATTTGTGATGATGGTATTTCCTGATCCTGGATTTATTCTTGCATTTCTTAGTTCAACAGAATTTTCACAAAGGAGTTTTCAAGGCCCATAAATAACTGATTGGACAGTGTGTTATTATAGCAGTTATGAAATGATTCCATCTATTTATAGAGATTCATCTATTGACAGATCTATATGTATAACATTTATTTTGAGGCTAAAAAACTTAGCCACAAAGGTCTTTTTTTGTTGTTGCTCTTTTAAATATATTTTCTTCTTTATCAGCCAGAGGGTCATTTACATTAACATTGAAGCTGTGCCCATGTATGCTTCTGTAAAGACTCACCATGTTCTGCCTTCTCCATACTAACAAAATATATTCCTTCATAATTGGGTTTAAATCTTTGGAAGATGTATAACTGAATTGTTATATGTCATATTGGTGATCTATATTTAAAAGACTTCTGTGTAGAATCTTTTTAGAATACAGTATATTCAGTCTCTTTTTGATGTATCTGTTTCCTATACTAGGTTTTCATGAAGTGGTTCATACTTATATGAATTTAGAATTTTATAATCAATCTAATTAGCATAAATGACTATGGAATTTCTGTCAGGCAAACAGAAGACTTTAAAAAAACTATAGGCTTGAATAGATTGAATTTTTTGTTTTGTCTGCACAACTAAAGTTCACAGAGTTTTGTGTTTTTAAAACCTTATTTAAAAATTCAGGCTGTCTCTATCATATTGATAAATTATCATATAGCATGGATTCACTGTGTTTTGAATCATTAATGTAATTGTTCTCCAAATAGAAAGAACTGTGCAACATGATACTTGACTGCTGTGCCCAACAAAGGACATATGAGAAATTTTTTGGCTTATTAGCTGGGGTGAGTTCCAACCTCATTTTTCTTGTTGGATTTTGATGAAATCACAAGGGTAATTCTTAACATGAGTATTGCGAATTAATGTGCCTGCTTTGTTGCCTGGTCTAGTAACATATCTTTGCTGAAAGCAAATTGTTCTTCCCTTCCACAGGTTTCCCACTCTGCAGCTTCCTCCTTTCCCACTTCATTTTTGTAGTGCCTTAATATTACGTATTACTCTTCCAGAACTTTGAGAAATTCCACATGCTTTGTAAAATTTCCCAAAGAGGACAGTTAAATGCTGTCTTTTCAAAATTTCACAGCAGTTTCTGAAGTCAAGTACATGCTCAGGCAGCACAAATAAAGCATGAGCTAAAATAATTTTTTGAGTCCAAACTCAACCCACAGAGAAGTATATTTATCTTATACAAATGTGTGTGTCTGTGGTCAGCTACATGTATAACTTTGTTTTAGCATATAAATCCCAGGTAGATAGGGGTGATATATATTAACTTCTTTTTTGAGCATCCCATTATACAGCACAAGAAGATTGAGTAATATGATATACAAATATTTATTAACTTTTGATTGAATAAAATTAGTATTTAATATGCTCATAATGGTATTGACATTTTTATTTTTAATTTATTAGCGATTTTGCATGCTAAAAAAAGAATACATGGAATCCTTTGAAAGTATATTCAAAGAACAATATGATACCATCCATCGCTTGGAAACAAACAAATTGAGAAATGTTGCTAAGATGTTTGCTCACCTCTTATACACCGATTCACTTCCATGGAGCGTAAGTAGATAGGTCAATATTTGTACTTCTTTCCCCTGTTCTTTCCTAATCCCCTGTTAAGATATTAAGTATAGCACAGCCATACTTTTCCTATGTAGGAAATGTACTTTAAAATGAAATGTTGAGGGCTTCCCTGGTGGCGCAGTGGTTGAGAGTCCGCCTGCCGATGCAGGGGATACGGGTTCGTGCCCCGGTCCAGGAAGATCCCACATGCCGCGGAGCGGCTAGGCCCATGAGCCATGGCCGCTGAGCCTGCGCGTCCGGAGCCTGTGCTCCGCAACGGGAGAGGCCACAACAGTGAGAGGCCCGCGTACCGCAAAAAAAAAAAAAAAGAAATGTGGAGCAAACTTTTACTATAATGGCAGTCTTTGAGGTTATGTTCATATAACATGGGATCAAAAAACTAAGTAGGGACTCCCCTGGTGCTGCAGTGGTTAAGAATCCGCCTGCCAATGCAGGGGACACAGGTTCGATCCCTGGTCTAGGAAGGTCCCACATGCCGCTGAGCAATCAAGCCTGTGCTCCACAGCTACTGAGCCCGCACGCCTAGAGTCCATGCTCCGCAACAAGAGAAACCACCTCAATGAGAAGCCCACGCATCGCTACGAAGAGTAGCCCCCGCTCGCCACAACTAGAGAAAGCCCGCACACAAGAACGAAGACCCAATGCAGCCAAAAATAAATCAATTGATTAATTAATTAATTATTTTAAAAAAAGAAAAGCTAAGTAAATAATGTGTGAGTGTAAGAAATACTATCCTGGATGATATTAACAGTCCAAACATTACAGTTCTTTCTGATAGTGATGGCTAGGAGTGTTTTCAGAGAAAATGTAGATTTTCATCTTCTCTGTATACACACGTGTGTGCACACTCATATTCACATACACCAATAGTCTGGTGGCATATGAGCCTCTGAGTTACTGCCTGTTTCCTGACGGAGTAACTGTCAATAGTTCCTCTGGTAAGGATATAAGAGAAATGACTGTTCTGGCAAGATGTATTTTTCTTAGCAGGCATTGAAGTTGGGTAAGTGATAGGGAGGAAGTTCTGTAGTCATAGTTAGAACAAGGAAAGATACTCTCGATGGGGAAATGTACACTGTGTTGGAATTTGAACTGCATTCATTAAGCTGGCACTTAATTGTACAATTACTATTCATTCAACAGCCATTTGTTTAGTCACCAACTCTGTGCCCAGAAAGAGACACTGGGCATCCAAAATGAATTGTATATGGTCCCTGCTTTCAAGAAGCTTAGTACCATAAAACAGAAGAGGTAAGATGCCCAAGGTAATAATGCAAAATACAAAGTAGTAGGTTAGGCTGAAGGAACTGAAAAATCGGAAAGAAATTATATCCAAGATGGAAGAAAAAAGAGAATCATATTGTAGAATACCACAACCCAGTGGTAGAGTGAAGCAGCATCATTGAGCTTATAAATGTTGGATAGAGTTTTGTAATACTTTAAGTACTAAGTGTGTCCAGCTACTTTAATAGGCATTTATAAGCTAACCCAGCAGGCTAATCATAACTTTTACTTTGTTTTTACTCCCTTCTCTGGGAAAATGAAATCAAAGTTTTAAACAATTGAAATAAGTGAGCTCCTGGAACACATCCATAAAAAACTGGAGGTTGCTTTTATTTTTATTTACCCTAAAATTTCTCTCTGTGAGCTTCAGTAAGCCCAATCTTAACTATTCAGAACAAGCCATCACTCTTCGTCTTTACTCGTCTTGTGTACTCTAGTCCTGGACAAAACTGTAGCTTGATGCTTTAAGTGGCATTTTTCCCCATACCCTCTTACACCCATGTTTTGATGAGTGAGTTTTAGGAGCTAATAATCTTAGCATTATATGCTCAAGACAATATTCCTTCCTGCAATAAAAAGCACATTACTCAGGAAAGAGAATGAACTCTATTTCTGTAGCATCTTAACATTTTGGAAATTTGTATAGAGAAGCAGTCTTAAACTTTCCCAAGTAATAATGCGTATCAGCATAAGGGAAGGTATTTAGAGATAATTCTAACTGCAGATGAGAGCAAATCGTTAATTTCAAGGGACACTATAAGTTACAGATATCGGTCACTTTGTCTCATCTTTTGAACACCAAGATAAAATTATCGTTTTCTAATTTTAATTTTCAGGTTCTTGAATGCATAAAGCTGAGTGAAGAAACTACTACATCATCCAGTAGAATTTTTGTGAAAATATTTTTCCAAGAACTGTGTGAATACATGGGTCTTCCTAAACTTAATGGAAGATTAAAGGATGAGTAAGTTTATTATTAAGCACTCTTTATTCTTACTGCCCTCGGAGGTTTTCCCCTACTTTAGCAGCCGTAAGTTCACCCTTAGTTGTAAAAATACAAGTTAAGTCCTTAGGACATTCTTTGTCCGTTACACTGTTCTGACTCCGATGCTCTGTGTGGCACAGGACAACGTGAAACTTTTAACGATCAATTAGTTCAAGTAGAGAAAATGCAGAATTAACGCCTCTTTTAGTTTAGTTAGAACATACAAAAATTTTTTTTGCATGCTCACTGGAGTTTCCCAGTAATGAGTATTTGTAGTTTTATTTTCATTTTTACCCTAATATTGAGCCAAAGAATGATAATTTTTTTATTATCAGTGGATGATTGTGAACATATACCAGTGAATATCAGTCCTGTAACTGTTGAAATTATTACACTGAACTAGGGCTTTGTTCCAGGACTATTATGGAATCCCTGTCCCAGCTTCCTTACTTCCTATGTATTCAGATTGCCCATTGCCATGCACATTGGCTTCTACTCCATTCACACTCCTGAAATCCTTTCAGATTTTTTTCAGTGACCACCTGCCGAGTCCCGCAGTCTATGTCAGTCCTCATGCCTCGTGACCTCGTGGTCTCACTTACACCGTTGACCACTTGCTCATGAGCTCACTTTCTTATTCTGCCTTGCTCCCCCCAACCTCTCTCTCCTCTTCAGCCTGCCTCTCTGGTGTTCGCCAAAGGTCTGTCCTGGATTCTGCATGCTCTGGGCGGGTCCATCCACTTCTCTTAGCTTCGTATACTTACTTATTGGACCTTACCTACTTTGCCAGGCTCACATACTCCCTCCCCAGCAAGCCGCACTGCGGCTGCACTGCACCAACGCTGCGCAGCTGGTTAAGCAAGTCCGGCTCATTCATGCCTCCTTACCTCTGTTTCCAGAGCTAGGAATTCCTTCTCTTGTTCTATCCAGCAAACTCGTATTAATCGTTCCTCTTACATTAAGTTACCTTTTTCTATGAAGAATGGTTTTTCCTAACTCTGCAGCTTAGTTCATTGAATGTAGCACTCAAAACCACATGTCCCGGGCTTCCCTGGTGGCGCAGTGGTTGGGAGTCCGCCTGCCGATGCAGGGGACGCAGGTTCGTTCCCCCGTCCGGGAAGATCCCACATGCCACGGAGCGGCTGGGCCCATGAGCCATGGCCGCTGAGCCTGCGTGTCCGGAGCCTGTGCTCTGCAACGGGAGAGGCCACAACAGTGAGAGGCCCGTGTAACGCAAAAAAAAAAAACAAAAACACATGTCCAAAACCACATTATATTGTTAATGTTTCTCTATTTTTCCCCCTGCCTAGAAACAGTGATTCCTACAGTCTTCATCCTTGATTTCTCTTTTGTTGACTGCTCTTCCCCTCCTCCAGTACCTTCCACAGTGCTGTGTATACAGGCGTGTTTGCATGTACAACAGAGGAGGCTTGTTTGGTTTTGTTTTTTTACTTTTCTGTACATACACTCACATATAATAAATATACATATGTATATGTAGGTTTATATGTGTTATATATGTATATCTATTCTGAGTGTTGTGTGTGTATATGAAAGTTTTAAAAACCTCCTCTTGTATAATTCTAGAAATCAATTTAATTTTTTTTTTATTTGACTGCTCCTCATGGCTTGTGGGATCTTAGTTCCCCAACCAGGACCCATGACAGTGAAAGCACTGAGTGCTAACCACTGGACTGCCAGGAAAATCCCTAGAAATTAATTTTAGTAAATTATGACTTGACCCTACTCATTTAGATAGCATGCAGCCTGACCAGATGAATGATTTTTAAATCACTTGCTTGTATTTCATTTACTAATTTAATATATAGAATATCTGAAAAATGACTATATAAGGATTTTGCCTTTTTATATTTAAGCAATCTGTTCTCTTTTGTTCATTTTTCTTTTTCCTTTTTAGAACTCTGCAGCCATTCTTTGAAGGATTATTACCCCGAGATAACCCAAGAAACACTCGATTTGCCATCAACTTCTTTACTTCTATAGGTCTTGGAGGTTTAACGTAAGAATTATTATCAGAATTTTATTCAATTTACAGAATTATTTCACAGTTGCCTTCAAGGCAGAATCTAACAGAGATTATGTTTCTTATTAGGGATGAATTACGTGAGCATCTCAAAAATATACCAAAGGTCATCGTGGCACAAAAACCAGATGTTGAGCCAAATAAATCCCCCGCCTCCTCTTCCTCCCCTGAGTCCTCCTCCTCTGAGTCTGACTCCTCTGCCTCTGATTCGGACAGCAGCGACAGCAGTTCAGAGTCTTCTAGTGGAGAAAGCGCTTCATCCGCCAGTAGTCAGAGCTCAGCCTCAGGTACTGAAACTGATGTATAGTTGATCGTGCTCTTTTCTAACAAGTGTATTGCTGGTGGTGTTTACAAGGGAAGAGAATAATTTGATTGCTTATTTATTTTAGAGTTCATTTGTTTAAAAGCCACAGTTAATAATATAAATGATCATCTATCACTGTTGCAGTCTATACTGAATTCAGCATTTATAATGCTAAGATTATCTTTTGGAATCCTCTTCAACGAAATGAAGATATTCCATTGGCAAATATTTATTTGAGTGCTGACTGAAATGCCATTCATAATGTCTGTAATCTACTTTACAGGAGCTTTCCTGATGGTTATATTTTAAAGAAAATTTAATTTTTTACTTTTAATAGTGAAGCTTTATATTAGTAATTGACGCATACCACACATTCAATGCACACATTTTAAGTGAACAGCTGTATAAATTTTCATAAACAGACCACATCCGTGTAGCCAGGACCCAGAACGAGAACAACCAGTACCCCAGAAATCTTCCTTTTTCCCTCTTGTACTTACTACCACTCCTCCCATCCACTGCCTCATGGCAGCTCCTGTTCTGATTTGTAATTCTATAAATTAGTTTTGCCTGCTTTAAACTTTAGAATTATATATTATGAACTTCTTTATGTTTGGTTTATCTTTCAACTTTATGTTTGTGAGATACGTCCATACTATTGCATTTAGTTATAGTTCATTCATTCTCATTGCTGTATAGTTTTTCACTATGCAGATATTCCACAGTATATTTAACATTTGTCCTTTTTACTCAGCGGAAATTTAAATTTATAAGTAGTGTTGCCATGAATGCTCTCTTACATATCTTTTGGCGACATACATATATATATATATATATATATATATGCACATTTCTGTTGGATATGTACCTAGAGGTGGAATCACTGGGCTGTAGGGTGTGTGTAGATACTCCCAAACAGCCTTCCAAGTGGTTATTCTAGTTTACACTCCCACCAGCCATGTATGAGAGTTCCCATAGCTCCCATCTTCACTAACACTTTAACTGACTGTATTTTCATTTTAGCCATTTTGGTGGGTGTGTAATGGTACTGCATTGTGGCTTTAATTTTCATTTCCTTGATCAGTAGTGAAGTTGAGCATCGTTTTCTGTATTATCTGCCATTTGGATATTTTCTTTTTGTTAAGTGGCTGTTCAGAATTTTTGCCTCCTCCCCCCCTTTTCATTAAGTTGGCTTTTCTGTTGATTTGTAAGTGCCTTTATGTATTTCAGATATGTATTTTTTGTCACATGTATGTATTGCAAGTAACTAGTCCTGTTCTTATCTCTCGAGCCCTGCAAGGCTGCCAGAGCTCTGCTGGTCTATGTCCCTCAGCAGCAGCCCTGAATCAGCAGATACTCGCAGGGAGAAAGTGACATTACCTTACGTCTCTGTGGTTCTGCCTTCCCTTGAGTCTTGGCCCTTCTAGTCCTCATTTTTTTTTGCCAGCTCTCTGGTGTCTTTATTTTTTAGTTTTTATCTTGAACTAATTTTTGACTTATAAGAAAGTTGCAAAAATAGTACAGAGAATTTCCATATAGTCTTCACCCAACTTCCCCTAATGTTAGCATCTTCCATAACTGTAGTTCACTTATCAAAACCAGGAGATTAACATCAGGAAAATACTATTCACCAAACAACAGGTCTTATTTGAATTTCACTAGTTTTCCCACTAATGTTCTTTTTCTTTTTCCAGGTCCCTCCTTGCCTTTAATTGTATTTCTCTTTAATCTTCTACAACCTGTGGTAGTTCTTCTCAGGCTTTCCTTGTTTTGAATGGCGTTGACCCTTTTTAAGTCCTCTGGTCACTTATTCTGCAGAATGTCCCGCAGTATGGAGATCTGTCTGATGTTTTCTCATGATTAGAATGAGGTTATTCATTTTTAGCCAGAATACCATAGAAACGATATGTTGTTCTTACTGTGCCTTATTGAGGAGTTGATAATACTGATATTGGTGACATTAAGTTTGACCACTTGGTTAAGGTGGTATCTATTGGGTTTTTTCATGGAAACTGTTTTTCTTTACAAATTAATATCTTGTAGGGAGATAATTCAGTACTATGCAAATCTCCTCTTTCTCCTCTAACTTTTGGTCTTCTATTTTCACATCCATCTGTGGATCTTATCTGCAACACTTACTACTGTAGTGTTTGCCAAATGGTGGTTTTCCTGTTTGTCTCTTTTTCCACATTTGGTAATTGAATTTCTCCTGTAAGAAAGAGTTGTGCCCTCCTCCATTTATTTATTAATTCAACTATATATTTATATCAGTGTGGATTCATGAATATTTATCTTATTCTATGGGTTAAAGTCCAATGCTATCATTTATTTTCTTGTTCAGATCATTTCAACTTTGTCAATTAGGAGTTCCTTCAAGTTGACTCCAGTGTTCTTTTGACATACTCCCATCCCTTTTTTTGAGCACTTCCTTATAGCATCTTAAGTTGCTCCAGATCTTTAGTGCCTTTCAAGAGAAGATGTTAAAATTTTATCTGGCATTTCTAGTTGTTTTCAGCAGCATTACTAGTCTTTCACAATTTTGTCTGTCCTCCTTGGGAAGGGGAAGTGCTATAGTAAAGGATTTTTTCAAATATGCCATTTTCTGAAAAGGTCTATGTTGTTTTCCCCAGGGCCAATTCTGCTTCTTTCATCATAGTATCTTAGTTTGAATAAGAGATACTCTGATTGTCCAAAATGCATGTCATTTCTTGTATCTTTCAATGCGTATTTCAGAGAGGCAGCACTTTTCCCCACAGCCTTATTAGTAGGTTGGAAGGCTAGTCTTTACATGCTTGTTTCACTTCAAAGTGTTTTACATACTAAGTGGCATGCAGAATTAGGGGACTTTCAGTGTTTTATATTATTAGAGCAAGATTCCATTTGCTCACAGGAAATTTTATTCTTGAATTGAAATACACTAACATTGTTCATTTACCATTCACCTCTAAAGAATTTGTTATTTCATGGTATCTGTTTTGAGAACAGATGATAACACAGCATGAACTGCTGCAATAAGGAAGCTTGCTGATTCAGAATTAATTTGCCTCATCATACTGTTTCAGTAGAGAGCTTTCAGTTTTATCAGTAAAATATTAAATAGCATAAAAGCAATATGAACTTACCCCAAATTAGAAAATTTTAAAGCAAACACCAAGGAGAGAGAAGAGTGCATATTATTATAGGGCTCAGGTTTTAGTGTCAAGAAGCACCAATAGTGGCATACACCAGGGTCAGAGGGACGTCGATTCTGCACGGAGCCAGATGGTTTCTGCTTGGGTAGCTGCAGCTCAGCTGAGCTGCTTGATAGGAACCAGAGAAATAGGTCCTTAGTGGCAAACCAACTGACTGTGCCGGGGTAGGCATTTGGCAGGAGAAACAGAGGCTGGTACACTGACGTTTGGGTGGAGGTAGGACAAGGGTAGGCAACTTACCACCATATTTCCTTCTTTTTGTATGTATTTATATGAACTTGACAGAAACTGTGGTCATCTCAGTACCCTTGATTATGTACCCAAACTAAATAACACAGATACCGTGATTGAATGTGTTTTATAGCTTAAAATGGTAAGATATTTCATTGTAATTAATATTTATATTTGTGATCATATCAATAAAATTAAAAGTTTCAAGGCCTTCTTAGAAGAGTTTTCTCAGAAATCAAGCCTTTGTGGCTCTCATAAAGCCTATGATTATATCTCAATATAGCTTCTCTTTGCTAGTACAGTTAGTACTTCTCTGATAGCAGAACTATCATTTCTGTAGGCAGAGGTTTTCATTTGAAAAATACATATTCATATCATTACACAAACCCAGTCATCCCGCTCAGCCCACCTCTTAGGAAGTGATGTTGCTGGCATGTATGATCATTGCATTTTAATTATGTACGAGATCTGACATAATATTTCATATGACATAATGCATGTGGGCTAGAGTTTATGTTTTGGATAAAATTTGTGAGTGGAAATGTACCACTTTAGTCACTTCATTAAAACTTTTACATTTGCTATAGTTTACTTAAAGTTCTTGTTTACTCTTTTGAGTTAAGGGTCAAAGCAGTACTTCAGTAAATATATTGTATATTCTTAAAAATTACACTATTTGTATAATGTTCTGTCATCAGACTTTGCATTCAATCGATTTGGCTCTGCATCCAGTTTGTCTGAATTAGTAAACCTGTAATGCATCAATAAGTGTGATTTTTCAGTTGTGAAATTAAGACTAAAATGAAAGCTAACTATATTTCATTTTACACATGCAGATAAAGATGTAAGAAAGAAGGGGCAAGGGAACCACAGAAGGAAAGAAGTAAATAAATTGATCAGGAAACAACACACGAATGATAGGAAACAAGAAGAAAGGAGACCAGAGCAACGGCACCAGGAAACGAGGACCGAGAGAGAAAGGAGGTCAGAGAAACCCAGAGACAGAGATTCAAAAGATCCCGTAACAAAGTACACTTCAGACAGAGGGCTTCCTTCTGAGCGAAACAGCTACAGCAGAGCCATGAAGGACAGAGACCAAGAAATGTACATGGATTTGGAACATAATCTTGGGGATCCCAGAAAGAAAAGAGGAGAGAGAAGAAATTCTTTCTCTGAAAATGAGCACAAATACAGAAATAAGGACAGTGAGAATTTTAGAAGAAAGGATAGGTCCAAGTCAAGAGAAAAGGATAAAAAACATTCAGCCTCTAGAAGTGAAGAAGATAGGTATCAGAATGGTGCTGAGAGACGATGGGAAAAATCTAGCCGATACTCTGAACAATCCAGAGAATCAAAGAAAAATCAGGACCAGCGAAGAGAAAAGTCTCCAACAAAGCAAAAAAAATAATTCTGCAAAATTACAGAAACTGAACATGCCTTATATTCAGTTGAAACAAATTAGTTTTTACATTGATTGACAAACTTTGTAGCTTGTATAAAGTACGGGTTTGTATTTGTACATTTAAAAAATGTTTTCATTTAAAAAAATGTTTTGTAATTGATACTTCTCAAGGCCCTCCACATAAAATTATTTGAAAAGTTTCACCAGAGAGGGATGTAATTCTTGCCCATATTTTGTTAATAAAATGATCAAATGCTCATTGAATCAGTGATTGTTTTCCATTGACAAAATTTTTTTTCTGATAATAATGTTTCCAATTGTTTATAGAATTATTATAATAAATTGTTAGTGACTTCTTATTTGTAACTGAAGACCAAAATAGATGAACCATTTCAGGTTAACATTTTTGCTTTGTTAATGAGATGCTATGAACCTTTCTTAGGAGTCACGCTTTTTTTAAAGTAGAGGAATTATTTTAATTTTCATATTATGTCTTGAAAAAAATAGGTATGTGTAGTTTTTTTCGGAAGTGTTTTGGTGAAGCTAGGTGTATGTTAGTCTTTAAACAGATACACAGCTATCTGATTTATAATTAGGACTTCTCTCGATAACATCTCTTTCTGGACTGTTAGATGAACGTTTAATTGAAATTCTTTGTGATTAGTGCTTTTTCTCAGCCTTGAAGTTATATCACTGTTGGTAAGTTACTATGTATTTAATTTTTAATTTGGATTAATAGATAACCAGAAAACATACAGTCATGAGAAGTGTGGGCAAGACTAACTGTGAAATAATTCTAGTTTTTTTTATAAGAATTTTAAGGGTTTCTATCATTGTAACTCTCACCAGTTAATATGTGACCGTATTATTTTTACTTTTGAAATAAAATATTGCCTCTGAAATTTTAGATCTGCTGACAGACATTTAACCTTATTTACTAAATAGACTACTTGTACTTGTTCACCTTAAAAGTACATAAAATCCATTTTAGCCAGTATCCAGGTTCAAGAGTAATGGGACCACCATTTTAATGTTTCTCTTTGAGACGTACTCTGATTCAAAATGTCTTCTATTTTTGTTATTTAAAAACTTGAGTATACGTAACAATAAAGTCCATGTCAGTAAAGAAATATTATGCTCTCCTCCTCCTCTTCCTGTGTCCCCCAAAGTATTAAATCGAATATGGCAGCTTGGAAAAATTCTTTTCAACACTTTCTCCATCTGTGGTGGTTGGAAGATGGTGAGTTGTGATTACAATGGACCGACACAGACATAGTACATTTCACAGAACTGTGAAGCTCAGCAAATTGGATTTAAGGAACACATAGGCTGTAAGCCCTAAAGGAAATAAATAAGCATTAATTTTTTTTTTAACTAAACATTGATCTTTAGAGGTGGTATCAAGGAAAAAACAGTGGACTAGAAATTTTATTTTCTTCACTTTAACCTTAGTTCATAATTTCTTTTCTAAATGTAAAAATGGGAAGCCATTCTTTTTATTGAGTACTTAAGACCTTAAAGAGTTATTAAAGTAGTTTTTTTTTTAATGTATGTAACTTTTACAAGCTTCTATGTGCCCAAGTCTGTTCTAGGAATTAGAGGTAAAACAATGAAAGAAAGAAAGTCTCAACTCTTATAGTTGGGAGAGAGAATGGTGAAAGACAATGAACAAGAAATGTAAGTGTACCCAGTGGTAATAAATGATGTGAAGAAGAGAGTGTGATAATGGAGGGGGGCGGGGGATGATGATTTTACGTAGGAAGGACAGAGAAGATATCTCACAAGGTGGTGTTTGCTGTGGGAAGAACCAAGGCAGAAGGAACTGCTGAGGCATAGATATTTATTTATAATAAATATTGCCTGGAAAGTTTTGTTAACATTTCCTGTTGTACTTTTATTTTTAATTGTTAAAATTACTTATATTTTTTCTCTATAAGTATATATAGTTAAGTCTCTTTAATTGGAATCCCAGTAACCTGATAACATAATCATTATCAACAGATGATAATAGATATCATTCAACATGGATTGGATATGTTCCTGTATTTTAAAACAGGAAAGGAACTGCTAAGTGAATTAATAATATAAATAAAGTTGTAAGGAGGATGTTTAATATTCTTAAAATAACATACCATTGTTGCATACTGTTAACTGTTTCCTGTTGTACTTAATTCAGCTTTTTTTACTCTTCACGATTTTATTTACTCTTAGAAAAGCAGTTAACGGAACACTTAAGTACCTTCAAGCAGAAGTATTTAAAGTGTAAGGGAGTCATATCAGGACATAATACATAAGAGCCTGGGTGGGGAATTGCACTATTTGCCTTCTTGATGCATTTCTATAGCGTCAAATATGTGTTCCCGTCCACTGCCTGCCACTCAGGCAGGTTTCTCACTTTCATCCTTTTTAATATGCAGACAAGAAATATGTTTGATATGTCTAATTTTTTACTTTTCAGGATTAGCATTTTGTAAGGATCACCTGAGTTCTAGATACTTTGCATGTGTTGCTCATTGTTTTTCAGTTTCGCAACTTCCTTGCCTCCAAGGTTCTCTTCCCCCATCCCTACCTTTCACATCCCTAGCCACCCCCTCCTGTGGTCATCTCCTTCATGTTGACATCAAAATCCATACAAGCTCTAAAAACTCTCCTTTAAGCACTATACTTTGACCCCTGCCCATCCAGCTCATCTGCTTTAATGCTGCTATTCTAGCAACCTTTTTTTACTTCCATCACAACTTTAGAGCTATTGACTTTGTTCTAATGTTACCCCCTCCCTCATTTCTTCACTTCCTTGTTCTGTGGTCCATCATTTGATAGATGAACAAATGAATAAACTAATTTCCACAAAATAACCCTTTGAGAAGTGGTTTTGTCTTCCTGTATTGCAGAAGAAAAGAGTGAAATCCAGAGGTTAATTAGGTCAGGCCACAAAACTGGTATGTAGCAGGACCAGATTTTAACCCAGATAAGCTTTATTCCAGCTTGAGAGGAGTAATATTTGAGTACCAGCTCTGCCACCTACCAGCTATGTGGACTTGGGCAAATTATTTCATCTCTCCAACCTTCACATTCATCTTTAAAATTTAAAATGTTTACTGTGCCCACAGGGAACTATATTCAATATCCTGGGATAAACCATAATGAAAAAGAATATAAAAAAGAATGTATATATGTGTAAAACAGTCACTTTGCTGTACAGCAGAGATAACACAACACTGTAAATCAACTATACCTCAAAATTTTTTTTAAGTTTATGGTGCCCACCTTACACAGTTATAGTGGTGATTAAATGAAATAAAGCAGTCAAAGGCCTGTAGTAATTCACAGCACAAAGTGGGCATTTAACAAATACCGGTTTTCTTTTTCCCCAGCATCTAGCAAAGACTTAGGAGAAAATTGAGGTTCATTGACTGACTTATGATTGTTCTAAGTCATCTGTGATAGAGTGTTAAAAAAGGATGGTGTTAAAATAGCTACATAGAAAATTAATGGATTTTTCTAGAGTCAATGTGTGACAAAGAGTAATTCTCTATCATTTCTCTCCTATTATAGTACTTCTTTTCCAGATGTATGTATTCTTTTAATTTAAGTGGCCAGCTTCTTATACCCCTGATTTCACATTTCCCAAATGTGTTGTCAGAAAGGGGAAAAAAAGTTTTTGTTATCTCTGATAGTTATGAGTGATTTTTTTTTTATGAGGGAATTTTTTGTTCTTGATTTTAATATTTTGTTTATTCTACTGTCATTTTGACTCTACTGGTGTGGGTTTTTTTCCCCCTAATTCATGTCTATAATTATATGTTTTCATTCATCAAGATCTTTTAGAACCCTGATCCTTTTTTCCTAATCCTTTTCTCACTTTTTCCAATGTAGTCAGATGTCCTTTCTGACCTTTCACATTCTTTCATTCTGTTCCATGTTTATTCCACTGGATGTTTCTTCAGTCAAGCAAACTTTAATGCCCGCTGATATTTTAGGAGGGAACCCAGAGTGCCTGGTGTTCCCTTCCTGTGGACATCTCCGTGTGCACACTTCCAAACCCTAACTGAAACACTTCCACGTGGTTTTCCCGGCTCTCCTTATTCTGATCTCTTGTGTCCCCTCAGCCTTTCGGCCTTGGATATGTTCCACAACTTCTATTTATACCCACCCACATGTTTCTTTTTAAATGTCCTTAAAAACTTTTGAGCACATTACATATCTCCAGCTAGAACATATGTTTCTTGAAGTTAGTCCTATCTATGCATTGTATGTTTTCTAGAGATAAATGTGTGGACATCTTACCACTATGACTCACCCTCCTCACTGCGCAAGACCATGCTTTGTGGGGAGGGATGAAACTGTTGAGTTCACCTTAGGCCAACTTTGCACAGGTAGAAGAAGAACGGAGATACTCAGCTAGCCAAAGTCACATAGGGTGTGTATGTCTGTGTGTACGTACAGAAAAGCACAGGCTTTCTTTTAGAAAAAGACTCAGGTTCATATAGAGTAATTTATGACCATTTAAATTGAATACTATTTGGCTAACTGCACATGTAAGTCTAACTTTTTACCACTTGCTGGTTGTTGACCTTCATTCAGGCAGTCCTTTTTTTTTTTTAACTTTTCAGACAGGTCCTATAACCTCTATGTCTCAGTTTTCTCATCTGTAATATGGTTTAATAATTGTAACTCCCTCAAATAGTAAATGATCTCTGTGGCATGCTTAAAACAGTGCCTGGCACTAAGTGCTCATCGTTACAGTTTGTACTATCAGTGTACTGACATGGTACCACTAGACCAAGAACTGCAAACTCAAATACCTACAGGGGCCAGGTGGATCACACAGCTGAAACAATCAAATGCAGCGGTAAACTGGAGTCATTTAAAGGCAGCAATAGGTGCCCAGCTCCACCCAATTGTGCCGTAGGCTGAGGTTGACAAATCTGCCTGGTTTTCAAGAGGATTAAAAAATAAGAATTTGTATGTAGCTTTTGATTGTTCAATGTTGACAATGACTTTGAGTAAGTTTAAAACAGCCCAAAGTTTATTGAAGGTCCAAAGAAAGCAGTCTCTACAGGTAAATTAGCTTTCGAGTAGCTGGTTTGTGATTCCACTCTAAACCCTCAAAAATGATCTTTCACTTATTTTGAAATAACACTTTTATTATACAAAGAAGATCTTAGCTTTAGTTTCTGCTCTCATAATAGTGGGAGAATAGGCCCTTCATCTTTCTTGAGAAACCTCATTTACTTTGCTAATCTCAGCAATCCCCTCTAGCTAAGTTACTCCAAAATTTGTGTCAAGTTTCAGTTCTGCATTGCACTGGCCTATTCCCCACAATGTCATGGATCCAAAATACAATTCATTTTTCCTCAGATCTGCATCTTTTCCAACTTAACTGTGAGATGATTCCACCAATCTCCTGTCACTTTTGCATGTTCAGAGCTGTTCCCCTATCCACAAATTGCCAAATTCTATCAATATTGCTTTTGGAAGTCTGCAAATATCCCTATCTTCCCACTCTGACACCACCATAGTCTTGGCCCTTTTTACATATGGCTGGACTTGGACAATAGCTTATTGGTCATCTACTGTGTGCCAGGTACTGTTCTGAGGATATAGCAAAGAGGACACACAAACAGGGGACCTGTTTTCAGTTGAGCCTAAATTTTTGTGGGAAAACAAGATCAATTTAAAAAAATAAAAACTTATACTTTGAAAAATGTTAGCTATCCAGAAAAATTAGTGCAGTGACCACTTATATACCATCTACCTAGATTCAGGTTAATCTAAAGCATTATTTTCGTCCTTATCCACTGAAGTCCAGTGACTCCTCTAGCATTTTTTTTTTTTTACATCTTTATTGGAGTGTAATTGCTTTACAATGGTGTGTTAGTTTCTGCTTTATAACAAAGTCAATCAGTTATACATATACATATGTCCCATATCTCTTCCCTCTTGCGTCTCCCTCCCTCCCACCCTCCCTATCCCACCCCTCCAGGCGGTCACAAAGCACCGAGCTGATATCCCTCTGCTATGCACCTGCTTCCCACTAGCTATCTACCTTACGTTTGGTAGTGTATATATGTACATGCCTCTCTCTCGCTTTGTCACATCTTACCCTTCCCCCTCCCCATATCCTCAAGTCCATTCTCTAGTAGGTCTGTGTCTTTATTCCTGTCTTACCCCTAGGTTCTTCATGACATTTTTTTTTCTTAAATTCCATATATATGTGTTAGCATACGGTATTTGTCTTTCTCTTTCTGACTTCACTCTGTATGACAGACTCTAGATCTATACACCTCATTACAAATAGCTCAATTTCGTTTCTTTTTATGGCTGAGTAATATTCCATTGTATATATGTGCCACATCTTCTTTACCATTCATCCGATGATGGACACTTGGGTTGTTTCCATCTGCGGGCTATTGTAAATAGAGCTGCAATGAATATTTTGGTACATGACTCTTTTTGAATTATGGTTTTCTCAGGGTATATGCCCAGTAGTGGGATTGCTGGGTCATATGGTAGTTCTATTGGTAGTTTTTTAAGGAACCTCCACACTGTTCTCCACAGTGGCTGTATCAATTTACATTCCCACCAACAGTGCAATAGGGTTCCCTTTTCTCCACACCCTCTCCAGCATTTACTGTTTCTAGATTTTTTGATGATGGCCATTCTGACTGGTGTGAGATGATATCTCATTGTAGTTTTTATCTGCATTTCTCTAATGATTAATGATGTTGAGCATTCTTTCAAATGTTTGTTGGCAGTCTGTATATCTTCTTTGGAGAAATGTCTATTTAGGTCTTCTGCCCATTTTTGCATTGGGTTGTTTGTTTTTTTGTTATTGAGCTGCATAAGCTGCTTATAAATTTTGGAGATTAATCCTTTGTCAGTTGCTTCATTTACAAATATTTTCTCCCATTCTGAGGGTTGTCTTTTGGTCTTGTTTATGGATTCCTTTGCTGTGCAAAAGCTTTGAAGTTTCATTAGGTCCCATTTGTTTATTTTTGTTTTTATTTCCATTTCTCTAGGAGGTGGGTCAAAAAGGATCTTGGTGTGACTTATGCCCTAGAGTGTTCTGCCAATGTTTTCCTCTAAGAGTTTGATAGTTTCTGGCCTTACATTTAGGTCTTTAATCCATTTTGAGCTTATTTTTGTGTATGGTGTTAGGGAGTGATCTAATCTCATACTTTTACATGTACCTGCCCAGTTTTCCCAGCACCACTTATTGAAGAGGCTGTCCTTTCTCCACTGTACATTCCTGCCTCCTTTATCAAAGATAAGGTGACCATATATGCGTGGGTTTATCTCTGGGCTTTCTCTCCTGTTCCATTGATCTATCTTTCTATTTTTGTGCCAGTACCATACTGTCTTGAATACTGTATCTTTCTAGTATAGTCTGAAGTCAGGAAGCCTGATTCCTCCAGCTCCGTTTTTCTTTCTCGAGATTGCTTTGGCTATTCAGGGTCTTTTGTGTTTCCATACAAATTGTGAAATTTTTTCTTCTAGTTCTGTGAAAAATACCAGTGGTAGTTTGATAAGGATTGCATTGAATGTGTAGATTGCTTTGGGTAGTAGAGTCATTTTCAGAATGTTGATTCTTCCAATCCAAGAACATGGTATATCTCTCCATCTATTTGTATCATCTTTAATTTCTTTCATCAGTGTCTTATAATTTTCTGCATACAGGTCTTTTGTCTCCGTAGGTAGGTTTATTCCTAGATATTTTATTCTTTTTGTTGCAATGGTAAATGGGAGTGTTTTCTTGATTTCACTTTCAGATTTTTCATCATTAGTGTATAGGAATGCCAGAGATTTCTGTGCATTAATTTTGTATCCTGCTACTTTACCAAATTCATTGATTAGCTCTAGTAGTTTTCTGGTATCATCTTTAGGATTCTCTATGTATAGTATCATGTCATCTGCAAACAGTGACAGCTTTACTTCTTCTTTTCCAATTTGGATTCCTTTTATTTCCTTTTCTTCCCTGATTGCTGTGGCTAAAACTTCCAAAGCTGTGTTGAACAAGAGTGGTGAGAGTGGGCAACCTTGTCTTGTTCCTGATCTTAGTGGAAATGCTTTCAGCTTTTCACCATTGAGGATGATGTTGTCTGTGGCTTTGTCATATATGGCCTTTATTATGTTGAGGAAAGTTCCCTCTATGCCTACTTTCTGCAGGGTTTTTATCATAAATGGGTGTTGAATTTTGTCGAAATCTTTCTCTGCATCTATTGAGATGATCGTATGGTTTTTCTCCTTCAATTTGTTAATATGGTGTATCACATTGTTTTGCGTATATGGAAGAATCCTTGCATTCCTGGGATAAACCCCACTTGATCATGGTGTATGATCCTTTTAATGTGCTGTTGGATTCTGTTTGCCAGTATTTTGTTGTGGATTTTTGCATCTATGTTCATCAGTGATATTGGCCTGTAGTTTTCTTTCTTTGTGACATCCTTGTCTGGTTTTGGTATCAGGGCGATGGTGGCCTCGTAGAATGAGTTTGGGAGTGTTCCTCCCTCTGCTATATTTTGGAAGAGTTTGAGAAGGATAGGCGTTAGCTCTTCTCTAAATGTTTGATAGAATTCACCTGTGAAGCCATCTGGTCCTGGGCTTTTGTTTGTTGGAAGATTTTTAATCACAGTTTCAATTTCAGTGCTTGTAATTGGTCTGTTCATATTTCCTATTTCTTCCTGATTCAGTCTTGGCAGGTTGTGCATTACTAAGAATTTGTCCATTTCTTCCAGGTTGTCCATTTTATTGGCATAGAGTTGCTTGTAGTAATCTCTCATGATCCTTTGTATTTCTGCAGTGTCCGTTGTTACTTCTCCTTTTTCATTTCTAATTCTATTGATTTGAGTCTTCTCCCTTTTTTTCTTGATGAGTCTGGCTAATGGTTTATCAATTTTGTTTACCTTCTCAAAGAACCAGCTTTTAGTTTTATTGATCTATGCTATTGTTTCCTTCATTTCTTTTTCATTTATTTCTGATCTGATTTTTATGATTTCTTGCCTTCTGCTAACTTTGGGGTCTCTTTGTTCTTCTATCTCTAATTGCTTTAGGTATAAGGTTAGGTTGTTCATTTGAAATGTTTCTTGTTTCTTGAGGTAAGACTGTATTGCTATAAACTTCCCTCTTTGAACTGCTTTTGCTGCATCCCATAGGTTTTGAGTCATCGTGTTTTCATTGTCATTTGTTTCTATGTATTTTTTGATTTCCTCTTTGATTTCTTCAGTGATCTCTTGGTTATTTAGTAGTGTATTGTTTAGCCTCCATGTGTTTGTATGTTTTACAGGTTTTTTCCTGTAATTGATATCTAGACTCATAACATTGTGGTTGGAAAAGGTACTTGATACGTATTCAATTTTCTTAAATTTACCAAGGCTTGATTTGTGACCCAAGATATGATTGTCCTGGAGAATATTTCATGAGTGCCTGAGAAGAAAGTGTATTCTGTTGTTTTTGGATGGAGTGTCCTATAAATATCAATTAAGTCCATCTTGTTTAATGTATCATTTAAAGCTTGTGTTTCCTTATTTATTTTCATTTTGGATGATCTGTCCATTGGTGAAAGTGGGGTGTTAAAGTCCCCTACTATGATTGTGTTACTGTCGATTTCCCCTTTTATGGCTGTTAGTATTTGCCTTATGTATTGAGGTGCTCCTGTGTTGGGTGCATAAATATTTACAATTGTTATATCTTCTTGGATCGATCGCTTGATCATTATGTAGTGTCCTTCTTTGTCTCTTCTAATAGTCTTTATTTTAAAGTCTATTTTGTCTGATATGAGAATTGCTACTGCAGCTTTCTTTTGTTTTCCATTTGCATGAAATATCTTTTTCCATCCCCTTACTTTCAGTCTGTATGTGTCTCTCGGTCTGAAGTGGGTCTCTTGTAGACAGCATATATATGGGTCTTGTTTTTGTATTCATTCAGCCAATCTGTGTCTTTTGGTGGGAGCATTTAGTCCATTTACATTTAAGGTAATTATCGATATGTATGTTCCTATTCCCATTTTCTTAATTGTTTTGGGTTCGTTATTGTAGGTCTTTTCCTTCTATTGTGCTTCTTGCCTAGGGAAGTTCCTTTAGCAGTTGTTGTAAAGCTGGTTTGGTGGTGCTGAACTCTCTCAGGTTTTGCTTGTCTGTAAAGGTTTTAATTTCTCCATCAAATCTGAATGAGATCCTTGCTGGGTAGAGTAATCTTGGTTGTAGGTTTTTCTCCTTCATCACTTTAAATATGTCCTGCCAGTCCCTTCTGGCTTGCAGAGTTTCTGCTGAAAGATCAGCTGTTAACCTTATGGGGATTCCCTTGTGTGTTATTTGTTGTTATTCCCTTGCTGCTTTTAATATGTTTTCTTTGTATTTAATTTTGGACAGTTTGATTAATATGTGTCTTGGCATATTTCTCCTTGGATTTATCCTGTATGGGACTCTCTGTGCTTCCTGGACTTGATTAACTATTTCCTTTCCCATATTAGGGAAGTTTTCAACTATAATCTCTTCAAATACTTTCTCAATCCCTTTCTTTTTCTCTTCTTCTTCTGGAACCCCTATAATTCGAATGTTGGTGCATTTAATGTTGTCCCAGAGGTCTCTGAGACTGTCCTCAGTTATTTTCATTCTTTTTTTCTTTATTCTGCTCTGCAGTAGTTATTTCCACTATTTTATCTTCCAGGTCACTTATCCGTTCTTCTGCCTCAGTTATGCTGCTATTGATCCCTTCTAGAGTATTTTTCATTTCATTCATTGTGTTGTTCATCGTTGTTTGTTTCATCTTTAGTTCTTCTAGGCCCTTTTTAAATGTTTCTTGCATTTTGTCCATTCTATTTCCAAGATTTTGGATCATCTTTACTATAATTATTCTGAATTCTTTTTCAGGTAGACTGCCTACTTCCTCTTCATTTGTTAGGTCTGGTGGGTTTTTATCTTGCTCCTTCATCTGCTGTGTGTTTTTCTGTCTTCCCATTTTGCTTATCTTACTGTGTTTGGGGTCTCCTTTTTGCAGGCTGCAGGCTCGTAGTTCCCATTGTTTTTGGTGTCTGTCTCCAGTGGCTAAGGTTAGTTCAGTGGGTTGTGTAGGCTTCCTGGTGGAGGGGACTAGTGCCTGTGTTCTGGTGGATGAGGCTGGATCTTGTCTTTCTGGTGGGCAGGTCCACGTCTGGTGGTGTGTTTTGGGGTGTCTGTGGACTTATTATGATTTTAGGCAGACTCTCTGCTAATGGGTGGGGTTGTGCTCCTGTGTTGCTAGTTGTTTGGCATAGGATGCCCAGCACTGTAGCTTGCTGGTCGTTGAGTGAAGCTGGGTGCTGGTGTTGAGATGGAGATCTCTGGGAGATTTTCGCCGTTTGATATTACGTGGAGCTGGGAGGTCTCCTGTGGACCAGTGTCCTGAAGTTGGCTCTCCCACCTCAGAGGCACAGCACTGACTTCCGGCTGCAGCACCAAGAGCCTTTCGTCCACACGGCTCAGAATAAGAGGGAGAAAAAGTAGAAAGAAAGAATTAGTAGAAGAAGAAAGAAAGAAAGAAAGAAAGAAAGGAGGGAGGTAGGGAAGGAGGAAGGAAGGAAGGAAGGAGGGAAGGAAGGAAAAAAGAAAGAAAGAAAGAAGATAAAGTAAAATAAAATAAAGTAAGATAAAATATAAAGTTATTAAAATAAAAAAATAATTATTAAGAAAAAAATTGAAAAACAAAAAACGGACGGATAGAACCCGAGGACAAATGGTGGAAGCAAACGTATACAGCATAAATCTTACTCTCAAAGCCCACCTCCTCAATTTGGGATGATTGGTTGTCTATTCATGTATTCCACAGACATCAAGTTGATTGTGGAGCTTGAATCCGCTGCTTCTGAGGCTGCTGGGAGAGATTTCCCTTTCTCTTCTTTGTTCTCACAGGTCCCAGCGGTTCAGCTTTGGATTTGGCCCCGCCTCTGCGTGTAGGTCGCCGGAGGGCGTCTGTTCTTCGCTCAGACAGGACGCGGTTAAAGGAACCGCTGATTCCGGGGCTCTGGCTCACTCAGGCCGGGGAGAGGGCCCGGCACGGAGTACGGGGCGAGCCTGCGGCGGCAGAGGCCGGCGTGACGTTGCACCAGCCCGAAGCGCGCCGTGCGTTCTCCTGGGTAAGTTGTCCCTGGATCCTGGGACCCTGGCAGTGGCGGGATGGACAGGCTCCCCGGAAGGGGGTTATGGATGGTAACCTGTGCTCGCACACAGGCTTCTTTGGTGGCGGCAGCAGCAGCCTTAGTGTCTCGTGCCCGTCTCTGGGGTCCGTGCTTTTAGCCGCGGCTCGCGCCTGTCTCTGGAGCTCCTTTAAGCAGTGCTCTTAATCCCCTATCCTCGGGCACCAGGAAACAAAGAGGGAAGGAAAAGTCTCTTGCCTCTTCGGCAGCTCCAGACTTTTCCCCGGACTCCCTCCCGGCCAGCCGTGGCGCACTAACCCCCTGCAGACTGTGTTCACGCCGTCAACCCCAGTCCTCTCCCGGCGCTCTGATGGAAGCCCGAGCCTCAGCTCGCAGCCCCGCCCGCCCCGGCGGGTGAGCAGACAAGCCTCTTGGGCTGGTGAGTGCCGGTCGGCCCTGATCCTCTGTGCGAGAATCTCTCCGCTTTGCCCCCCGCACCCCTGTGGCTGCGCTCTCCTCCGCAGCTCCGAAGCTTTCCCCCTCTGCCACCCGCAGTCTCCTCGCGCGAAGGGGCTTCCTAATGTGTGGAAAGCTTTTCTCCTTCACAGCTCCCTCCCACTGGTGCAGGCCCCGTCCCTATCCTTTTGTCTCTGTTTTTTCTTTTTTCTTTTGCCCTACCCAGGTACGTGGGGGGTTTCTTGCCTTTTGGGAGGTCTGAGGTCTTCTGCCAGGGTTCAGTAGGTGCTCTGTAGGAGTTGTCCCACGTGTAGATGTATTTCTGGTGTATCTGCTAGTGTTGGAGGGCCTCCTGCAGAGGCGTGGTGTGGCTGTGGCTCACCGTGGGGACAAGAACACTCTCTAGCATTTTTTTAAAGTTCAAGTTCCATTTGTCTTTCTTAATGTTGGTTCTAGCAGCTGACCATCCTCTGAGCACTACTATGTGGCACATTTTATAGTACCTAATTTTTACAACGACAACTAAAAGGTAAGAGCTATCCCAGTTTTACAGCTCACACGCTCATGTCTGCCCAGCTAAGACATGGCAAAGCCAGAACTCTATCCCCCACGTGATCACACATGACAGGTGAAATCAGTTTTTTCTTAAGGTTACCCTGTCGCACAAACACTGCTATAGCTGAGCTGGTTATTTACTGCCCTGGAAAGATACTACCCTTTCTCCTCTCTGGATTTCTGCCTCCCTCCTACCCTCCTCCTAAAATATCCTTTTCTGTTTGCCCATCCAAATCTTTCAAGATTCAACACACATCCACCTTGCTACTAACTTGAAGGTTGCTCTGCTGTAGAACCCAACAATGGCTTTTCCTTCTATAGCGCTTGATGCATTTCAAGGCACACATAGTAAACACCTTGTAATTAGCACTTGTATATCATACAATGAGATCGTTTTTATTTTTTGTCTTAACCCACCTAAGTAGATTATACATTTGTCAGTGGCAGGAGTTTTGTCTTAAACATTGCCTTTCTGTCTGTACCTTGCTATTGACCAGGGTTTCTCAACCTCAGCACTAGTGATATTTTGGATTAGTTAATTCTTTGGTTTGGGGGCCTGTCCTGTACATCGTAGAATGTTTAGCAGCATCCCTGGCCTTACCTATTAGATGCCAGTAGTACCAGCCTCCCAGTCCTGAAAATGAAAAATGTCTCCAGACATTACCAAATAGGCCCTTGGAGGCAAAATCATCTCTAGTTGATGACCACGGCCATAGATGTAGCACTTAGGAAATACCCTTCAGTGGATCACAATGATAGTGTTTATTGTGGGAACTTCACTGTCTTCCACTCATATAAAGCTGTGTCTACTTATACAGCCCTCTTGTTTTTGTGAGGGCGAGATTTGTTTTAAATGAGGAACTCACCATTTAATAGAGAACAGAACACATTCTGGTTGACATTTTAAAAGGTAGATTTTCTGCAAATGGAAGCATGATTAGCCTGTTCAAATGATTGTCTCATATAGGTTCTGGTTTCTTGTCATAGCTGTTTATTATAACCAACACATTTTAGGAATGGAAAACAACCAGCTGTGAGTATTGTATTATTTTTAATCCCATATTAGAGAATTAGATTATCCAATATCCAAATACCTTAATTTTTGATCATACACTTCAGTGACAGTCAAATGGTTGTTAAAGTGAATTAACTAGTCATTTAATCAGTAATTTTGTGCATTACAAGACCTAAATGATTGGGCAAATGGGATTGAATCTCCTGTGAGTCGGTTTCCCTCCTAGAAAAAATCCTGGAACAGTACCTGGTATGAATTAGGAGTCCTTATGAGTCCCATACTTTATATAGCACCCGTTTTGCTTAACCAGAGAGCTACCCTTCTCTAACACTTTTTTTAAAATATAAATTTAATTTAATTTATTTTATTTTTGGCTGTGTTGGGTCTTCATTGCTGCGTGCGGGCTTTCTCTAGTTGTGGTGAGCGGGGGCTACTCTTCGTTGCGGTGCGCAGGCTTCTCATTGCAGTGGCTTCTCTTATTGTGGAGCACGGGCTCTAGGCACACAGGCTTCAGTAGTTGTGGCACGTGGGCTCAGTAGTTGTGGCTCAGGGGCTCTAGAGTGCAGGCTCAGTAGATGTGGCGCACGGGCTTAGTTGCTCTGCGGCATGTGGGATCTTCCCAGACCAGGGCTCGAACCCATGTCCCCTGCATTGGCAGGCAGATTAGTAACCACTGTGCCACCAGGGAAGGACCTCTAACACTGTTTTTACGACCGATATATAGTCATAAAAGCCTTATGAGGGCTGTACTGAACATTCGCTGTTTTTGTATGAGGATTATTCCTTCTCTCTGATCAGATAATTCTGGTAAACCTGCCAAAGAAAGAACTCCCTGGCCTAGCCATACAAAGTACCTGATCCCCCTGGGCAATGCCATTGGTTCACGAGTGAGCATGTGACCTAAGCTGGGCCACTCAGAGCTTCTCCAGTAGTTTTTCAGTTTAGAACATGAAACACAGGGCCATATCTAAGGGCACACGGAGCAAGGAAGGTGTTTATTGAAGCTAGAGCATCCACGGCCACATGGAAAAAGCCAATCTGCAGTACAGAGGATGAGTACAACTCAAAAGCAAGCAGTGCCCAGATAGAGGAGGAGTCCTAACAATTTTGAGTTCCTAAATAAATTTAAGTGTGGCTGGCGCTAGACTTCCAAGTTATATGAGCCAATGAATTCGCTTTTCTATTTAAGCTACTTTGATTTGGATTTGTACCACTTGCACTAAAAGCATCTGTATTAATTCAGGGTGATTCCTGTTGTTCGGCAGTTTTGGGTGACAAGGACAGCTCTTCCCACCACACTATACTTTTGCTTACATACTTCTGCATGTAGCCTTTCCTTTTGAGTATAGAAGAAAATAAATATATACTCCATAAAGATAACCTGTGAAAAATATAAAAAAAGACCTTTGGGTGGCTCTTAATACTTCACGGAAATATCTAAATGAGTGATTTTAAATGAGGTTAATTTTATTACTAGTGCTCTATTTTTATAACAGAACCTCACTTTTCCTACAGCACTCTTCCTGGGCTTTGAAATGTATTGCACAGATGTAACAATTCAGTTCACAAACAAAAATTGGTTTCATATTACCAGTGAAAAAGACTAACTGCAGCTATTTTGGGAGCTGTAATGCCGCCTTTAAACCACAAAGATACTTGAGCTCATTACCTTTACAACTAATGTATTCTCCTGATCATTTTACACTATGAAATACTGAACAGTAAGAAGACTTCGAACATTTGCAATCTTCTTACAGAATATAAATGCAGCCTGAAAACCCCATGATACACAGAGATGCTTCCTCAAAATATAGAAAAAACGCAGAAAGTAAATATTGCCATTCCTCAAGTTTGGAGAACAATTTTCCTTATGTCCTTAATATTATTTTCTGTCCAAAAAGGAAGAAACAAAATTCTTAATTATAGTTGTCTAAAGAGGGAAAAGAGAGAGGAGGAAAAGTTGTGTTTGTGGTTAATGAAAGACGCTGCATTTCTCGCCTAGGCTGGAGGCAAGTATTGGAGAATCGATAGGAGAGACGGGAGGCACTGGAGAGGAACAAGCAGTACTAATGAAAAAGAGTCTTCTACTACTGTAGACACTCCTTGGAGGTCAGACATTCAATTTTACATTCCTTTGTGTCCCCAGGTTCAAATCTATCTCTTATAGGTAGTCAATAAGCATTTGATGGGCAAACAGATTATTTTGGTTTATTGCTAGGCAGAATGATTTGATACACTTTGGGATCCTCTGGGTTTTATGAAATTTTAAATGCAGGATCAATTATTGTTAACCTAATTGGAGTCCAAATGTAAGTATTTTGTAGTAGAGCAAGAGAAAATAGAAGGTAAGAATGCATTAGCTTCAAACCTAGGACACCAAAATGAAGATAGGGCTTCCCTGGTGGCGCAGTGGTTGAGAGTCCGCCTGTCGATGCAGGGGACGCGAGTTCGTGCTCCGGTCCGAGAAGATCCCACATGCTGCAGAGCAGCTGGGCCCGTGAGCCATGGCCGCTGAGCCTGCGTGTCCAGAGCCTGTGCTCCGCAACGGGAGAGGCCGCAACAGTGAGAGGCCCACGTACCGCAAAAAAAAAAAAAGAAAGATAAAGATGTATGCATAAAAGTGTGTTAAAGGAAAAAAAAGTACAGAAGTGATGGGAGTGTAAATGAGTAAAGTCAGTTTTTGAAAATTGTTTGACAGTATCAGCTAAATTTGAGCATAGGTGCTCCCTATGAGCCAGTAATTTCACTCCTAATTGCTCAACAGGGCAGTGGAATACTGCATGTTGAATAGGGGGAGGGTGGTAAAAGGGTACAAACTTCAATTATGAGATGAATAAGGTCTAAGAACCTAATGTACAACATGGTGACTATAGTTGATAACATTGTATTATATAAATAAAATTTGCTAAGAGAACAGAACTTAAATGTTCTCACCAAAAAAAACCAACCAACCAAACAAACAAAAATGATAAATATGTGAGGTAAGAGATAACTCCATGGGGGGATATTCTTACACAGTGTAAATGTATATCAAATCATCACTTTGTACACTTTAAATGTCTTACAATTTTGTCAATTATACCTCAGTAAAGCTGTTAAAAAAAACCCAAAACACCACATGTTACATACTTAGGTACTTGAACAGTTAAGAGCACTACAAACATTTCAATCTCCTTTCTTCTCAACAGAACTGTGTACAGATATGCACCAAAAGACGAGTACAAGAATATTCATAATATCATTATTCATAATAGCCCCAAATTGGAAACAACCCAACATTCATCAACAGTAGAATGGATAAATAAACTTGTGTTGTATTCATGCAGTGGAATGCTATACAGAAATGAAAATGATAAAACCACAGCTGTGTTCAACAACATGGATAAATGTAAAGAACATAAGTGTTGACGAAAGAACTCAGAGGAACACATGCTATATGATCCCAATTATATGAAATAGGAAAACAGTAAAACTGACCTAATCAGGATAGTGGTTACCTTTGGGGAGGAGAGTGGGACGATGTTGGGAGAAGAGACAAATGGGACTATTGGGGTACTGGTATTGTTCTATTTCCAGACATTAGTTATTATTACAAAACTAATTTTGTAACTAATTACTAAAACTAGTTACTAAAATTAACACATCCCGGGTATTAGTTACATAATTGTCTTCATTTTGAGCTAATGCATTGACTTTGGATTTGTACACTTTCTGTTCAGTAGCAAAGCCAAAAAACGATACAGATGTGTAAAATCTATAGGTGCTTTTGACCTTCTTTCCAACTCAGATACAGCTGGAATTATTGCCTCATGATAACTATAAAAAAAGATGCACGATGAAGGAGATTCAGGGCCACAAATTTATCTAATCTCTCTCTGCACACCCCTTATCACTGAGTTATACTCTATCACTCCACTGTTGGGACCCAAAGAGATACCCAATACTGAATCTGAGTATTTATCTGAACCCTAGTTAGAATTTCAGCCTTTTTACAACAAGAATATATAATTTACGCCTCTGTGAGAGGTTTAAATCTAGGTATGTGACTGGCTTTGGCCAATGGACTATTAGCAAACATGCACAGGGAGGCTTGAGTAGTCTTGTCACTGGGGCATGGCATATCGTGATGCTGGAAATCCTTTTCCCACCAAGTGCATGAGCCCAGGCTAGCTTGCTGAGTGATGAGAGGCTGGGGCCACCCCCCTAGCCTGCATTGAGACAACTGCCACACATATAACTGAGGCCCCCAGACCAACCAGACTACCAAGCACCAAACATGAGTGAGCCGTGACCTGGCTGTCACAGACCAGAAGAACCACCCAGTCAACCCTCAGGACTTTATGAACTAATAAATGTTTGCTCTTTTAAATCACTGATTTAAGAGTATTTTGCTATACAACAAAACCTAACAGATACATACAACAATGATCTCTGAACATTTTGCACAGCAACTAGTATAATACCTTACACATATTATTACACAGTTAACAAATGTTTTAATAATGATGGAGATTTCTCCTTGTTCTTCTAGTCTTTTCTCCTTAGTGGTCAGTTTTACAACATAAACCTCCAATATTTAGCTTTACAAATATTAAACTATTTAAAATATCTATTGCACTGTTTTTATCATTATTTTACTATACCAGCCTCTTTGAAAACTCCAGGAATGACCTACAGATATAGTAAGGTTTTTCCCACAAACCATGCTGATCACTGTTTCCTATCTGTCTAGAAAATAATAGTCAAAACTGTTCTTTAGCAACTACATGATTTTTTTTAAAGGAATATGTTTCCTGTCAGAGAAATGTTGAACAAATTTACCATGGAGGGTTGTGGAATCTACTTTAAGCTTTCGAAAGAAAGACTTCTCTCCGTTTTGGACATATCTAAGAGTAATCTTTTGATCCCTACCAAACCCATGATTTTAGTTTATGCCACAAATGCAACATAAAGAAGCAAGCTCAGGAAAAGTTGGCATTCATCTCTTTGCAGTGTAGTAGGACAGCCAGTAATTTTTATAATTTTCCTCACTCTGAGAGACTTTTGGCTTGTAATTTGAGTTTTTAGGAGACTTCTATATAATGAATCAGTTCTCTTAGCTGTGCATGGTAGTCCCTATCTCCTAGCCACTGTCTTTCTGATGTGTATTACTAATCAGAGGTGCAGGATGAGGGAGACTGGTGAATAATTAACACAACTGTGTGGCCACAATAAGAAAACCTCCCCAAGTATATGCTCTATTGATAGAGGCTCAATAACACCATCATTAAGACTGTTCAGGAGTATTGCAGAGAATGATATCTCTATTCTTGCTATTTCTACTTTCTATTACCCTTTTCAGCATTTAAATCATTAGGCAGGTGACTTATTGTCCTCAATGGGAGTTGCCCCAGTAGAATCAGAGAACAAAGATGTCTTCGCTTTTGAGTTTCAAAAGAGTAAGGCAGAGATATTTGGAAGAATATGTGATTAGGAGGACTTCGTTTTTTACCACTCCCATCTAAGATAAAGATTCTCTGAATCCTAAGGGAGAGCAGATGACCGGTATAAATTTGAAATTCTCAGAGTTAAAGAATCCTGTAATCTGCTGCCCTTTTGGGTTTCCTGGGAAGGTGACAAGACCTGAAGAATTCTTTATATCATCATAGCACTGGAGAATACATTAGAAATGTCTAAATACAATAAATAGACAAAAGAATCTTAGGAAGACTTATAGATTCCTCAAAAAACTCAGCTAGGAGAGGGAACTAGCCAAAAGACTTTCTTGTGAATATGACACTGAGAACCTGTGGATTTGTGGTTTGGGGCATCAAAAGAGGGAGAAGGCACAGCAGCAGATACACTGTGAAACCCACAACTGTTTCACACTGTGGGTTCATGAGCACTCAGACATCACAGGATTTGCCAGTGTAGAAGAGTGGTGATAACTACAGTGTTCCAAGATGGACCCAAACACTAAAGAATGAGAGGCCCAATCTAGGGGAGAAAAGAGGGAACAAGAAAACCATGGCTTCACTGGATTTACCCCAGATTGGCTAGATTAACTTTACTGTCACTAAATAGAGTTCAAAACAGAGGGTTTTTGGATGAAACTAAAACCACATATCTTGTGATCTAAAATGAAGAGGCTGTAGATTTGATGCAGGGCCAGATCATAAGAAGCATTGTAATCTGTGCTGTGGGGAACCATTGAAGGGCTTCAAAACTGGCTACAGGACCACTTCTGTGTTTTAGGAATTATCTCTCAGCACTGTACAGAGTGCACATGAGAACAAGCAAGATTAGAGGAGGGAGCCTTGGTGACAAAGAAGGATGGTGGAGAGGCACCAATGAGAGGAGACTCCATAGTTGAGGGATTTGCTGAGGGTAAAATTCACTTATATTAGATATAATCTCTGTGATGGTACATGAAACTTCTATTATATTGAAAGTAACATCATCAAGAAAAGATTGAGGACCCCTGCTATCAAGTCTAGGTTAATGTAATCATGGTCCTGCTTGGGGAAAGGAGAAGTAACAAACTAATCTGAAGAACTTAATATTGTATAGGATTTAAGAGAGAGAGTCTTATGTTATTTAAATGCTTATGTTGGCCCTTTTGCATCCAGTTATGGTGTAGGCTATAGAAAGTCACAAGAAAGCATTATTCCTACCTAAACAACAAGAACAATCTAGATAATGTACAAGTTCATAGTTTTGTTTTGTTTTGGGGGAGCACAGAAGAGAGCTGAGGATGCAAAGAAACCTAATAAACTACAATTCAGAAAGTGAGAGAGGAAATCCACAGATGCTCCGTTCTTGGTGGAACAGCTGGAGGAAGAGGAAGATGCCACAAAAGTGAGTAAGAAGAAAATGGCTGGGCTTTTTTAACACATTTTGAAAATCTGAGTAAAGCCTAGCGTGATGTTTCAGAAATCCTAAGATTCTCATACTCAAAGACAATTTGCTCTCACGCATCAGAGTGAGACTCTTTAAAATATGACTCTTCAAGACAAAGAATATTCATAGATGGAAGAGGGACATTTCATAATAATAAAACAGAAAACAATATGTGTGCATCTAATAAAGCTCTTAAATGCTTGAAGTCATTAGTATGAAATAGACAAACCTACTGGGAGTTTTTAGCACCTCTGTAAATGATAGAGCAAGTAGACAATAAAAATCGGTAAAGATATAGAAGACTGGAAAAACTGGATCAACTAACCTGATCTAATTGTCCCTTTCAAAACAGTACCGCCCAAAACAAGAGAATATAAATTCTTCTCAATTACACATGGCAAATTTATCAAGGTAGACTGTATATTGGGCCATAAAACAAGTCTCAGTAAATTCCAAAGGTTGAAATCTTTGGATTATGTTTTCTGACCACAATAGTATTTTTCTTAATTGAAGTATAGTTGATTTACAATATTGTATTAGTTTCAGGTGTACAATATAGTGGTTCAATATTTTTATAGATTATACTCCATTTAAAGTTATTACAAAATAATAACTATATTTCCCTGTACTGTATCATATATCGTTTTTGCTCATTTATTTTACACATAGTAGTCTGCATCTCTTAATGTCCAACCCTATCTTGCCCTTCTCCCTGTCCCTCTCCCCACTGGTAACCACTAGTTTGTTTGCTATATCTGTAAATTTGTTTACCTTTTGTTATATTCATTTGTTTGTTCATTTTTTAGATTCCACATATTAGTGATAAGGTACAGTATTTGACTTTCTCTTTCTGACTTATTTCACTTAGCATAACACCCTCTAGATCCATCCATGTTGTTTCAAATGGCCAAATATAACTTTTTATGGCTGGGTAATATTCCATTGTGTATATATACCACATATGCTTTATCCATTCATCTGTTGTTGGATACTTAGTTGCTTCCATAATTTGGCTATTGTAAATAATGCTTCTATGAACATTGGGGTGCATGTATCTTTTTGAATTAGTGTTTTCATTTTTTTCAGATATATACCCAGGAGTGGAATTGGCTGGATTATATGGTAGTTCTAGTGTTAGTTTTTTGAGGAACCTCCATATTAATTTCCATAGTGGCTACACCAATTTATATTTCCATCAACATTTCAAGGGTTCCCTTTTCTCCATATCCTCACCAACATTTGTTATTTCACACTAGAATTAAATTAGAAATTAATAACATTAAGATGTCTAGAAAATCCCTAAATATTTGGAAAATAAACAACACATTTCTAAACAACTCATGGACCAAGGAAGAAAGCACAAGAGAAATTAAAAATATTTAGGCCCTAATAACAATTAAAACACAGCATTTCAAAATGTGTGGCATGCAGCTAAAGCTGTGCCTAGAGGTAAATTTATATTTCAAATATAAATGCTTATACTAGAAAAAAATATAAACTTGTAAAATATATTTTTTATATTATAAGCTTACATTTTTTTCTTAATTTTTTATATTTTATTTTTATATTTTTATAATATAAGTTTCAATATAAGCTTATATTAGGAAAAAAAGATATAGATTAAATGACCTAGGTTTCTAACTTATGAACCTTGAAAAATCAGAGCAAATTAAGCCAAATATAAGTAAAAGGAATGATCTAATAAAACAGGAGTTAAAATCAGTGAAATGGAAAATGGACAAAAACCAAAAAATGAATGATGTCAAAATTTTGTTCTTTGAAAAGATTAATAAAATTGTTAAATATCTAACAGAACTGATCAAGAAAGAGATAAAGCACAAATAGCCAATACTAGGAATGATAGATGGGATATCATTACAAATTGTACAGATACTAAAGGGATATTATAAACAATCTTACGCCAATAAGTTAAAACTTAGATGAAATAGGCAAATTCAATGTAGATACAAATTACAAAAATTAACATGACAATTTGAAGAAAATCTTGATAGACTTATATCTGGTAAAGAACTCAAAATCATCATATAAAGCTTTCCAAAGTTTCAGAAAATACAGAAAGAGGAAATGCTTCCCAGCTTGTTTTATGAGGCCAGATTTCCCTGATATCAATCAAGATCAGACAAGAATATTCAAGAAGAGAACATTATAGTCCACTACGCACCCACTAGAATGGCTAAAATGAAGGTGGCTGACCATACGAAAGTTGGCAAGGAGTGAATCAACCAAAACTCTCATACATTCATGGTGGGAGTGTAACGTGGAATAACTACTTTGGAGAATGCTTTGGCAGTTAAAGAAAAAAGCAACATATATTTACTTTATAATCCAGCAGTCCCATACCTAAGTATTTAATCCAAAAGAATTTAAAACATATTGTTCACCAATGCCTTATACAAAAATATTCATAGCAGCTTTATTTGTAATAGCTAAAATCTGGAAACAACCCAGGTGGCCATCAACAGGAAAATGGATAAACAGATTGTGGTATACAATAGAACAAAAAGCATGAAACAATTTTTAAAACATCATGCTGAACAAAAGAAGCCAGACAGGGCTTCCCTGGTGGTGCAGTGGTTGAGAGTCTGCCTGCCGATGCAGGGGACTCGGGTTCGTGCCCTGGTCCGGGAAGATCCCACATGCCGTGGAGTGGCTAGGCCCGTGAGCCATGGCTGCTGAGCCTGTGCGTCCAGAGCCTGTGCTCGGCAACCTGAGAGGCCACTGCTGAGTGAGAGGCCCGCGTACCGCAAAAAAAAAAAAAAAAAAAAAAAAAAAAGCCAGACACAAAAGAGTGAATACTACATAGTTCTTGAAAAATCAAATCCAGTCAGTGGTAATAGGTATCAGGGAAGTGGTTGCATGGGGTTATAAGTTGATAGGGTGTAGGCACAAGGGAAAGTTCTGGGGTGATGGTAGTAGTCTATATCTTTATAGGTGTTTGGGTTACTCAGGTGTATTCATTTGTTAAATTGGATTGAAGTATACGTTTAATATCTGTGCATTTCACTGTATATGATTATACCTCAATAAATATGGCTGGAAATTAAAAGAGAACTAAAAACAGTTTAGACCACTTAAAATAAAAATTGCAGGCAAAGCTATACTTTTCAAATAGGAAACAGTATTCACCCTTAAGCATAAGTTAGCTTTCTTTTTTATGTTAGAAAAACTGAAGCAGCTTCCAATGAGATTTTTAAAATCTCATTGTCTCCCTTACATGATTTTGCAAACTGTAATTGCTATAGTAAGTTGAATTCAGCATTAAAAAAAGTCTTTTTCTCTTTAGGATTTGATTATTCAACTAGTTATTAAAAATGCTTTGAAGCGTAAGCAAATTCTCTATCTAAAAGTCTACCAGTGTCAGTGCTTCTCTTACCAATGGGCCTATTCTAACATTTTCTTTCTATAAACATATTAAGTCAAAATTAATCAATCTCATCTTTGTCACAGACTGTTTGAAACAAGTTTAATTCTCAGCAGTCATAATTTTATCAGTCCCAGATCTCTAATTAATTTGTCATTAAATATAATCAAGAAACTGAAGTAATTCAGTTTAAAAACCTTCATAAGTTCCAAAGAGTAATAAAGCTTCCTTAATTCATTGGAAACTTGATATTATGTTTTTACTCAGAAAAAACAGAACACAAAGGAGCCTTCCCACTCTATAGTATTTTAGAAATTTGTCTATTTACAAATAAAAGACAAGATTCTAGATAATAGGATTATCTGAGCTTGGTATTGTATGCAAAGAGATTTATCATGTTGTGAAACCATATGCTTCTTTTTCTGTATTAAGTGTGTTCATCATTATATTTTTATTATAAATTTAATACAGTTTCAGGAAAAAAAACTAAAGTATCAGAAAAGGTGGGAAAATAAAAATGCCCATAGTTGCATTATTCAAATGCAATTATAGTTAACAACATGGGGTATTTCCTTTTAGGCTATTTAAAAATAGCTTAATAAAATATTTGGACTAAATATTGAAAACATAAAAAAGAGCACTTATAATGTATTTTAAGGCATAAAGAATAACAATAAAAAGGAACACCTGTGTATCCACTGCTAATCTTAAGAACTAGAATGTTGCTAGTACAATTAACCCTTGAACAATATGGATTTGAACTGTATGGGGTCCACTTAATACAAAAATAGTTTTCAGTAGTAAATACTACAGTACTACACAGTCGGTGGTTGGTTGACCCTAGGTGTAGAGGAACCCTGGATATGGAGTGTAGACTATAATTTATATGTGAATTAACCCCCTGTTGTTCAAGGGTCAATTGTATTTTTAAAGCCCTATGTGCCCCACACGAGCCAGTGCTTCACTCCATCCCACAGGTAACTGTTATCCTGAATTTAATATTTATTATTCCCCTGCCTTTATTTATGGATTTACCACATGTGTGTCTCCCTGTCCCCATCATTCTACCACATTGCTTAACCTCTCTTACATATTTGTCACTTCTTTGACACTTCTTGCTGCATTCTGGATACTTTCTTTAGATCTACCTTTTGATTTTTCTAATGTTTTCTTCAGCTCTAACATTCTGTTTAAGTTGTTCACTGGGTTTTTGATTTCCATTACTTGATTTTTTTTTTCTAGAAGTTCTATTTGTTTCTTTCTTCTATTTTAATAGACTTTTTCTTTCTTCTATTTTAATAGACTCAAGCCTGTTTCTTTCTTCTATTTTAATAGAATCTCACTCTGTTCTCATATTTTTACAATTCTCTGTTTAATTTCTTTAAAATGTTCAACTTGTTTTCTATTTTGTGCCTAGCTTACATATTTTAAATTTTTGCAGATCTGATTTTGCCCTCTGTTGTTTCTTACTGCCTTATTTTCTTGGGTGTTTAAAAGTGTGGGCTGATATTTTTTTCTTGTGCTAATTTTTGAGACTTAGTTTTAAGTGTATTCCTACAGAAAGGGTTTGTATTTGTATCAACCAGAAGCCTGGGTATACTACCAACTGGGACCACTTTTGAATTTTGGTTCAAAATAGGTAGTATGAGTTTCAGGCCCTAACATTTTTGTAAGGGTAAGCTTGTGGTTAAATTTTCAGGGAAGATATTTTATCCTCCGCCTAGCATCAAGTTTGTTTTCTTGATGATCCCGTCTGTGGAATAGGCTTATTTCTACTTCTCTTTTATGCTAAATATGCTGTTCTTTGGGATCCCAGCTTTACATGGGGTCTACAATTGGATTCCCTAAGTTCTATAGACCCTAGGATTTGTCTCCTGAACTTCATGCTCAGTGATGTGTTGGTAAATGCTTAAGGACTGGCTTTCTGGAAAAAGTTCCCTGATTTGTAGCATTTGCTAGTTTCTGTGTTATAAATACTCACATGGCCGATTTCAAGATACCAAAGTGGTATCACTGAATTGAAGTTGGGAAGAGGTGTATACAGTCAGCTCTCGGCTGGTGGTAGGTAGCTATGTCACACCACTGCTACATGGCTCTGAAAACAAGCTCAATTCACCAGAGTTTGGCATATCCTTCAAAGTGAAAGACGTTTGAGTAATTGCTTACCTCCTTGGAGTTCCTCTTTGACTTTGTTTTAGGCTTCTGTGTATCTCTACCAGCTTAGCAATATGTTTTAAAAGGGATTTTATTTGTTTGTTTTATTTTTATTTGAGCCCAGAATTTCTTGTTTTCAATAAAAGTGCTATTTAGGGTACCTTGTCAGCTTTATTGCCAAAAAGAGAATTCCTTCTCTTTGTTTACTTCCTTTTAAAAAATACAATGTATTATTTTTATCCTGGAATTGTAAAGACATGTAACATTGTAACACATGTTAATTATAGAGAATTTGAAAAGTATACAAAAGTACCGAGAAAAATATTAAAACCATCCACAAGTTCATGACCCAGAGCTAAGTCCTGATAACATTTTGGTGCTTATCTTTCCCGTCTTTATATTATTTATGAGCATGTGTATATCTGTGTGTTTCTATCTAATTTCCATCGTGCTGTACCTACCATTTTGTAATCTGGTATTTATTTGTTTATAATATTTAATGAATTTTTCTCATGTCATTAAATATACCTCTGCAATCTATTTTTATGGCTGCATAGTGTTCTCTCACATGAGAGTGAGCCACAATGGTGGATTATTTATGTTGTTTCTAAGTCTTCACCATTATAAATAATGCTGAAGTGAACATAGAGGTGTGCTTCTGGTTAGTTCTCCTGGGCAATGCATTTGTTTTTCCCATCTTGGAATTGAGACAATCTCCCTCTCAATGTTGGTGATGTTAAGCCATTTTTCTCTTTTTTAAATTTCTGCCTTCCTCAGGTGTACCTCATTCTGCAGTAACTCACTTTCTCCTAGTGTATCTCTAATTCTTCATCATTAATAATTCTTTAAAGATCTATATTTTTCCTTGGTCAGCCAACATATTAACCATTAAAAAATAATACCATGAAGGGGTATATAGTTAAATGCAGTTTTTAAGAAGGCTGAAGGAAAGCTCTGCTAAATCTTTTTTCTATTTCTGTATTCACTAAAATCAAGTTTGCTCCTGGATATTGATGATGCTGTTAACTATTGATACGGCTACTTTATCAACTATCAAAAGTATTACTTTCCAGCAAATAAAGATATTGCCAGTCTGTTATGGCCATCTTTGGCAAAGGTATAGAGACAACAGAGCAGAAGCGATCAGTGAAGCCAGTGTTTGCAAAAGAGATGAGTCATCACTTTATGAGAAATTACAATGGAGGTCAGTGCTTGCTTGCTGAACACAATTTGTGAAAGGACAAAAGCAAGAGGAAGTGAAGGAACGACTCCAGACTGACCCCTGCTAAGAAAATAAAATATTTAACATAACACAGACTTGAAGTAGGAAAAGCAGGTGATGTTTCCCAAGAGATTTGTGGTGAAAGGAGAATATTCGAGATTGTTTTCTTTAATAATGCAATAACAATGGACTATGGGATATCTCTTATATTAAAGCTAGTTCATCTCAAAAAGTCAAGTTGTCGAAATAAAATAAAAGTAGATTTACTTCTCTGATAGAAATAGTTGGCAATCTCATATGAAATCAGAAGCTATTTAAATGTCAGGCTTTAGTTCTAGAAGGATTACAGATAATATTTTTGGCTAAATTCAATTTTCTGTCCCCCAAGTGAGTGAGATATCTAGAAATGCTCTCTTTCTACCCACCTCCTTCTCCCCTATTCCATAGTAAGTATTAAATTATCAGTCATATCGCTGATATTCAGTCCCATGTACTCAGACACATAATATGTAAAAATGATGTATATTGTCTATTTGATCAATTCTTGTTCACCCTGTACCCAGAAGCAAAAATAATTTTGTTAATAACACTTTCCCTAGCCAAGTCCTAATGTAACAGTGTAGTAGATGATAAGAATATCGATTTTTTTTTTTAGGTGCTTGGATTTGAATCCCACACTGCCACTAGTTATCTTTGTGACCGTGGCCAAATTATTTAATATTTCTTCCATTTCTTTATTTGTAAAATGGACATGATGAAGCCTACTTTCCAGGTTACCTCCAGGATCCAATGAGATAATATATGTAAAGTACCTAGTACAATACTAAGATAAGTGTGCTAAATACCTTATTAACCATCGACACCTACTTTAAATAGTCACCCTCAATTAAATTCATCTAGTACTTATTTAGTGCTTATTTGGTAAATTGGAAGAGTATAGGGCACATTTTTAATATATTTTTAATAAAAGTTGTATACATTTAAGGTGTACAACATGATGTTAAACATATATATAGTGAAATGATTACCACAGTCAAGCTAATTAACATATCCCCTCACATAGTTACTCTTTGTGTGTGTGTTGAGAGTGCCTGAAATCTACTGTCTTAGAAATTTCTATTTTCAATACATTATTATTAACTATACTCATCATTCTGTACATTATCCATCCTAAATAATTGCAACTTTGTACTCGCTGACTAGCATCCCCCTGTTTCTCCATCCCACGGTCCCTGGTAAACACCATCCTATTCGCTGCTTCTATGTATTTGACTTTTTTTTTTTTTTTTTTTTTTGCGGTATGTGGGTCTCTCACTGTTGTGACCTCTCCCATTGCGGAGCACAGGCTCCAGACGCGCAGGCTCAGCCGCCATGGCTCACGGGCCTAGCTGCTCCGCGGCATGTAGGATCTTCCCGGACCGGGGCACGAACCCGTGTCCCCTGCATCGGCAGGCTGACTCTCAACCACTGCGCCACCAGGGAAGCCCTGTATATGACTTTTTAAGTTTGCATATGAGTAAATGCCTGGCTTACTTCACTTAGTATAACATTTTCCAGGTTCATTACAAATGGCAGGCTTTCTTTTTTTAAAGCTGAATAATATTCATTAGGTAGGCAGGATAGATAATCTCAATTTCTTTATTCATTCATTCATCGACACTTAGGTTGTTTCCATATCTTGCCTATTGTGAATTATGCTGCAGTGAACATGGGAGTGCAGATATCTCTTTGAGGTGTCAATTTCATTTCCTTTGGGTGTATACCCAAAGGAGGGATTGCTGGATCATATGACAGTTCTAATTTTAGTTTCTTAAGGAACTACCATACTGTGCCTTAATAGCTTTACCCATTTACATACCCACCAACAGTGTACAAGGTTTCTCTTCTCTCCATACCCTCATCAACACTTGTTGTCTTTTGTTTTCTGATAGTAGTATGGCACATACTAGACATAAGCCTACCTTCATGAAGTTTACAGTCTAGTTGAAGAACAAATTTTACACACTTTAAACATGTACATAACAATATAAAGCAGTATATACTCAAAATATGGAAAAAAGTTTGACTTAGAAAAGGGAGTGAAATTTGTGTGGGCTGGAGAAGCAGCAGGTCTTTTGAAGGAGATTTAACTTTCTTAATCACTCTCATAGTGGAATGATAAGAGCTCAGGCTTTGGAGTCAAAGAGGTACGATTTGAATTCTGGCTCTACCACCTCTAACTGTGTGAACTAGGACAAATTACTTAACTTCTTTGTGCCTCAGTTTCCCCTTCTGTGCCATGTTGAGTAATTAGCCATAGGATTGTCTGGAATGGTAAGGGAGATTGTGCATTAGAGTGATGGGTGCAGTACTTGACCTGTGGTGGGTACCTAATAAATGTTGTGGTGGTATAGAAAATGCTGTAAATAAAAACAGGAGAATGAACGTAGAAGCTGCACGAAGATCAATTTTTAATGAGCCCCTATTTTGTTATTTATGTACTGGATATGATTTTAAAGGAAGAAGATGGGAGCTTAATAAATACCACTTGAAGATTGTGATGATCATACTTTATTTGTTATTCTTTATTGAACTTTAAAATAAAATACCAAGGGTTTTTCAGACTAAATTATTAAATTTAAATAAGGTTCAGAGCCAAAAGCCATCCATGAATCATCTTAATTCTTTGTAGGGTATACAGATTTTTAAAAACCTTCTGTACCATAATGTTAATTTTAAAATCAATTTATTTCCTATAGCTCTGTTTCTATTAATTTTTACTTTATTCCATTCCCTTTAGATACCATTCTACTTTATATAATTTTGTGTCTTTTCTAAAATTATTGTTCTCATAATAACAAATATACAGTTGAATACAGAACACAAAAGCCATCAACAGTACAGTTATTAATATACTTAAAAGATAAACATGATTGAATTAGAGGCATTTACATCTCTGATGGATAATCCAGAGGCAGATATGTTGAATAATAAAAACCTGCTTTGGTGTTCCATTAAATTATTGAAAATCCAAATGGTAAATGTTAGTGTATTAAAAGACTTGAATATTCATTATATGCCTTCCACTTTTGTATTTTCCTCTCACTTGACAAAAATGTTATCATTTCCATAACACTGGATATATCAAATATCATAAAGAAGTAGTTTTGAAGAATAATTTCATCATCAGAATTTTGGCTCCTTTCTTTTAAAAAGAACAGTGGTAGGTAAAGCTACATTTATCTCAAAAAAAAAAAAAAAATCAGTGAATTCCTCTTTTGAACGTGTGGGTAATATCAGCATTTACTTTTCTATTAGTAAAACTCCTACTCTGGAAACTGAGAAGGAATTAATTAATCACAAGTTCATTAGTGATACTTAAATGGATGAAAGGAAATTCATCCAGGAGACATAAACCAGTCAGTCAGGTTAAGACACAGCATGGGTAAAGGAAAATGAAGAGAATTAAGCCAGTCATGGGCAGGGCTGGAGCTAAGAGGCTTGTATCCCAGAGGGTAAAGGTGACTCTTCACGTCAGTGTGCAGACTGGGAGCATCATGAGCAAGATGCATGGAGCCGTCTTGGGGAGAAGAGTCGGCACTGGCCACCAAGCAGACTGTAGCTGGACCTTGTAGCTGTTGTTTCGACAGGAATTCACAGTGGAGATCTCCCCTTTCACTGTGGCAGTCCAGATATTTTTTAGATAGCCTCATCATTTTTTTTAAACATCCTTATTGGAGTATAATTGCTTTACAATGGTATGTTAGTTTCTCCTGTATAACAGAGTGAATCAGCTGTACATAGACATATATCTCCATATCTTCTCCCTCCTGCATCTCCTTCCCACCCTCCCTATCCCACCCCTCTAGGTGGTCACAAAGCACTGAGCTGATCTCCCTGTGCTATGTGGCTGCTTCCCACTAGCTATCTATTTTACATTTGGTAGTGTATGTATGTCCATACCATCCTCTCACTTCATCCCAGCTTACCCTTACCCTTCCCTGTGTCCTCAAGTCCATTCTCTACATCTGCGTTTTTATTTCTGCCCTGCCCTTAGGTTCTTCAGAACCATTTTGTTTGCCTATATATATGTGTTAGCATACGGTATTTGTTTTTCTCTTTCTCACTTACTTCACTCTGTATGACAGTCTCTAGGTCCATCCACCTCACTACAAATAACTGAATTTCATTTTTTTTGATGGCTGAGTAATATTACATTGTATATATGTGCCAAATCTTCTTTATTCATTCATCTGTCAATGGACACTTAGGTTGCTTCCATGTCCTGGCTACTGTACATAGAGCTGCAATGAACATTGTGGTACATGACTCTTTTTGAATTACGGTTTTCTCAGGGTATATGCCCAGTAATGGGATTGCTGGGTCGTATGGTAGTTCTATTTTTAGTTTTTTAAGGAACCTCCATACTGTTCTCCATAGCGGCTGTATCAATTTATATTCCCACCAGCAGTGCAAGAGGGTTCCCCTTTCTCCACACCCTCTCCAGCATTTATTGTTTCTAGATTTTTTGATGATGGCCATTCTGACCAGTGTGAGGTGATACCTCATTGCAGTTTTGATTTCCATTTCTCTAATGATTAGTGATGTTGAGCGTCCTTTCATGTGTTTGTTGGTAATCTGTATATCTTTTTTGGAGAAATATCTATTTAGGTCTTCTGCCCATTTGGGGATTGGGTTGTTTGTTTTTTTGATATTGAGCTGCGTGAGCTGCTTGTATATTTTTGAGATTAATCCTTTGTCGGTTGCTTCATTGGCAAATATTTTCTCCCATTCTGAGGGTTGTGTTTTCATCTTGTTTATGGTTTCCCTTGTTGTGCAAAAGCTTTTAAGTTTCATTAGGTCTCATTTGTTTATTTTTGTTTTTCTTTCCATTACTCTAGGAGGTGGGTCAAAAAGGACCTTGCTGTGATTTATGTCATAGAGTGTTCTGCCTATGTTTTCCTCTAAGAGTTTTATAGTGTCTGGCCTTACATTTAGGTCTTTAATCCATTTTGAGTTTATTTTTGTGTATGGTGTTAGGGAGTGTTCTAATTTCATTGTTTTACATGTAGCTGTCCCGTTTTCCCAGCACCACTTATTGAAGAGGCTGTCTTTTCTCCATTGTATATCCTTGCCTCCTTTATCAAAAATAAGGTGACCATATGTGCGTGGGTTTATCTCTAGGCTTTCTATCCTGTTCCATTGATCTATATTTCTGTTTTTGTGCCAGTACCATACTGTCATGATTACTGTATCTTTGTACTATAGTCTGAAGTCCAGGAGCCTGATTCCTCCACCTCCGTTTTTCTTTCTCAGGATTGCTTTGGCTATTCAGGGTCTTTTGTGTTTCCATACAACTTGCGAAATTTTTTGTTTTAGTTCTGTGAAAAATGCCATTGGTAGTTTGATAGGGATTGCATTGAATCAGTAGATTGCTTTGGGTAGTATAGTCATTTTCACAATGTTGATTCTTCCAATCCAAGAACATGGTATATCTCTCTATCTGTTTGTACCACCTTTAATTTCTTTCATCAGTGTCTTATAGTTTTCTGCATATAGCTCTTTTGTCTCCTTAGGTAGGTTTATTCCTAGGTATTTTATTCTTTGTTGTAATGGTAAATGGGAGTGATTCCTTAATTTCTCTTTCAGATTTTTCATCATTAATGTATACGAATGGAAGATATTTCTGTGCCTTAATTTTATATCTTGCTACTTACCAAATTCATTGATTAGCTCTAGTAGTTTTCTGGTATCATCTTTGGGATTCTCTATATATACTATCATGTCATCTGCAAACAGTGACAGTTTTACTTCTTGTTTTCCGATTTGGATTCCTTTTATTTCTTTTTCTTCTCTGATTGCTGTGGCTAAAACTTCCAAATCTATGTTGAAAAATAGTGGTGAGAGTGGGCAACCTTGTCTTGTTCCTGATTTTAGAGGAAATGGTTTCAGTTTTTCACCACTGAGAACCAAGTTGGCTGTGGGTTTGTCATATATGGCATCCATTATTTTGAGGTAAGTTCCCTCTATGCCTACTCTCTGGAGAGTTTTTATCAAAAATGGGTGTTGAATTTTGTCAAAAGTTTTTCTGCATCTATTGAGATGTTCGTATGGTTTTTCTCCTTCAATTTTTAAAAATGGTGTATCACATTGACTGATTTGCATATATTGAAGGATCCTTGCATTCCTGGGATAAAGCCCACTTGATCATGGTGTATGATCCTTTTAATGTGCTGTTGGATTCTGTTTGCTAGTATTTTGTTGAGGATTTTTGCATCTATGTTCATCAGTGATATTGACATGTAGTTTTCTTTTATTGTGACATCTTTGTCTGCTTTTGGTATCAGGGTGATGGTGGCCTCGTTTGGGAATGTTCCTCCTTCTGCTATATTTTGGAAGAGTTTGAGAAGGTTAGGGGTTAACTCTTCCCTAAATGTTTGATAGAATTTGCCTGTGAAGCTATCTGGGACTGGGCTTTTGTTTGATGGAAGATTTTTAATCCAGTTTCAATTTCAGTGAATGTTTATATTTTCTGTTTCTCCTGGTTCAGCCTCGGGAGGTTGTGCTTTTCTAAGAATTTGTCCATTTCTTCCAGGTTGTCCATTTTATTGGCATAGAGTTGCTTGTAGTAATCTCTCATGATCCTTTGTATTTGTGCAGTGTCAGTTGTTACTTCTCCTTTTTATTTCTAATTCTGTTGATTTGAGTCTTCTCTCTTTTTTTCTTGATGAGGCTGGCTAGTGGCTTATCAATTTAGTTTATCTTCTCAAAGAACCATCTTTTAGTTTCATTGATCTCTGCTCTTGTTTCCTTCATTTCTTTTTCATTTATTTCTGATCTGATCTTTATGATTTCTTTCCTTCTGCTAACTTTGGGGGTTTTTTTGTTCTTCTTTCTCTAATTGCTTTAGGTGTAAGGTTAGGTTGTTCATTTGAAATGTTTCTTGTTTCTTGAGGTAAGACTGTATTGCTATAAACTTCCCTCTTTGAACTGCTTTTGCTGCATCCCATAGGTTTTGAGTCATCATGTTTTCATTGTCATTTGTTTCTAGGTATTTTTTGATTTCCTCTTTGATTTCTTCAGTGATCACTTGGTTATTTAGTAGTGTATTGTTTAGCCTCCATGTGTTTGTATGTTTTACAGGTTTTTTCCTGTAATTGATATCTAGACTCATAGCATTGTGGTTGGAAAAGATACTTGATACGTATTCAATTTTCTTAAATTTACCAAGGCTTGATTTGTGACCCAAGATACGATCTATCCTGGAGAATATTTCATGAGTGCTTGAGAAGAAAGTGTATTCTGTTGTTTTTGGATGGAGTGTCCTATAAATATCAATTAAGTCCATCTTGTTTAATGTATCATTTAAAACTTGTGTTTCCTTATTTATTTTCATTTTGGATGATCTGTCCATGGGTGAAAGTGGGGTGTTAAAGTCCCCTACTATGATTGTGTTACTGTCGATTTCCCCTTTTATGGCTGTTAGTATTTGCCTTATGTATTGAGGTGCCCCTGTGTTGGGTGCATAAATATTTACAGTTGTTATACCTTCTTCTTGGTTTGATCCCTTGATCATTATGTAGTGTTCTTGTTTGTCTCCTGTAATAGTCTTTATTTTAAAGTCTATTTTGTCTGATATGAGAATTGCTACTCCAGCTTTCGTTTGATTTCCATTTGCATGGAATATCTTTTTCCATCCCCTGACTTTCAGTCTGTATGTGTCCCTAGGTCTGAAGTGGGTCTCTTGTAAACAGCATGGGTTTTGTTTTTGTATCCAGTCAGTCAGTCTATGTCTTTTGGTTGGAGCATTTGGTCATTATCAATATGTATGTTCCTATTACCATTTTCTTAGTTGTTTTGGGTTTGTTACTGTAGATCTTTTCCTTCTCTTGTGTTTCTTGCCTAGAGTAGTTCCTTTAGCATTTGTTGTAGAGCTGGTTTGGTGGTGCTGAACTCTCTTAGCTTTTGCTTGTCTGTAAAGGTTTTAATTTCTCCATCAAATCTGAATGAGATCCTTGCTGGGTAGAGTAATCTTGGTTGTTGGTTTTTCTCTTTCATCACTTTAAATATGTCCTGCTACTCCCTTCTGGCTTGCAGAGTTTCTGCTGAAAGATCAGCTGTTAACCTTATGGGGACTCCCTTGTATGTTATTTGTTGTTTTTCCCTTGCTGCTTTCAATATTTTTTCTTTGTATTTAATTTTTGATAGTTTGATTAATACGTGTCTTGGTGTGTTTCTCCTTGCATTTATTCTGTATGGGACTCTCTGTTCTTCCTGGACTTGATTGATTATTTCCGCTGACATATTAAGGAATTTTTCACCTATAATCTCTTCAAATATTTTCTCAGTCCCTTTCTTCTCCTCTTTGTCTTCTGGGACCCCTGTAATTTGAATGTTGGTGCGTTTAATGTTGTCACAGAGGTCTTTGAGACTGTCCTCAATTCTTTTCTTTCTTTTTTCTTTATTCTGCTCTGCAGTAGTTGTTTCCACTCTTTTACCTTCCAGGTCACTTATCCGTTCTTCTGCCTCAGTAATTGTGCTATTTATTCCTTCTAGAGAATTTTTTATTTCATTTACTGTGCTGTTCATCATTGTTTGTTTGCTCTTTAGTTCTTCTAGGTCCTTGTTAAACATTTCTTGTATTTTCTCCATTCTGTTTCCAAGATTTTGGATCATCTTGACTGTCATTACTCTGAATCCTTTTTCAGGTATACTGCCTATTTCCTCTTCATTTGTTTGGTTTGGTGGGTTTTTACCTTGCTCCTTCATCTGCTGTGTTTCTCTGTGTCTCATTTTGCTTAAATTACTGTGTTTGTGGTCTCCTTTTCACAGGCTGCAGGTTCGTAGTTCCTGTTGTTTTTGGTGTCTGACCCCAGTGGTTAAGGTTGGTTCAGTGGGTTGTGTAGACTTCCTGGTAGAGTGGACTGGTGCCTGTGTTTGGTGGATGAGGCTGGATCTTGTCTTTCTGGTGGGCAGGACCGCATCCAGTGGTGTGTTTTGGGGTGTCTGTGAAGTTATTATGATTTTAGGCAGCCTCTCTGCTAATGGGTGCGGTTGTGTTCCTGTCTTGCTAGTTGTTTGGCATAGGGTTTCCAGCACTGTAGGTTGCTGGTCGTTGAATGGAGCTGGGTCTTCGTGTTGAGGTGGAGATCTCTGAGGTAGCTTTTGCTGTTTGATATTACATGGGGCCAGGAGGTCTCTGGTGGACAATGTCCTGAACTCTGCTTTCCCATCTCAGAGGCTCAGGCCTGACACTCGGCTGGAGCTCCCAGACCCTGTCAGCCACACAGCTCAGAAGAAAAGGGAGACAATAAAAGAAAGAGAAAAATAAATATAAAATAAAATGAAGTTATTAAAATTAAAATATATTATTAAAAATAAAAAAGTAATAAGAAAAAAGATAGAAAGAAAGAAGAGAGCAACCAAACCAAAAAACAAATCCACCAATGATAACAAGCGCTAAAAACTGTACTAGAAAACAACAACAACAACAAAAATGGACCAACAGAACCCTAGGACAAATGGTAAAAGCAAAGCTATACAGACAGAATCACACAAAGAAGCATACACATACACACTCACAAAAGGAGAAAAAGGAAAAAAATATATATATATATATAAAAAAAGGAAGAGAGCAACCAAATCAATAAACAAATCTACCAATGATAGTAAGCTCTAAATACTAAACTAAGATAAACATAAAACTAGAAACAAATTAGATGCAGAAAGCAAACCCCAAGTCTACGGTTGCTCCCAAGGCCACTGCCTCAATTTTGGGATGATTCATTGTCTATTCAGTTATTCCACAGATGCAGGATACATCAAGTTGACTGTGGAGATTTAATCCTCTGCTCCTGAGGCTGCAGAGATTTCCCTTTCTCTTCTTTGTTTGCACAGCTCCTGAGGTTCAGCTTTGGATTTGGCCCCACCTCTGCGTGTAGGTCGCCTGAGAGTGTCTTTTAGGAAGACTGAAGTCTTCTGCCAGCATTCAGTAGGTGTTCTGTAGGAGCTGTTCCTCACGTAGATGTATTTTTGATGTATTCGTGGGGAGGAAGTTGATCTCCACGTCTTACTCCTCCACCATCTTGAAGCTCAAAAACCCTCATCATTAATGTTGACTTCTAGGCTGACCTAGGATGGGATATTAACTCTCCTCAAAGGAAATCTTTGATTTCTGCGTGGGTGTATAGGTCAGAGGAAGTCTTTTTTCTTTTTTTTGAGAAAAGCAAATAGCGTATATTAATGCATATATGTGGAATCTAGAAAAATGGTACAGATGAACCTATTTGCAGGGCAGGAATAGAGACACAGACAGAGAATGGACAGTGGACATGGGGCAGGGGAAGGGAGGGTGGGACAAAGTGGGAGACTAGGATTGACATATATACACTACCATGCATAAAATAGCTAGCTAGCAGGAATTTGCTGTAAAGCACAGGAAGCTCAGCTCAGTGCTCTGTGATGACCTCGATGGGTAGGATGGGGGTGCGTTGGGAGGGAGCTCCAAGAGGGAGGAGACATAGGTATACATATAGCTGATTCACTTCATTGTATGGCAGAAACATACAATGTTTCTTTACTTGACGTCTTTTCCAATATGCATAATCTCCTGTTTGCAGGTCATGGGCATCTGATGCATTTCAGCAGTATGACCTGAAAGCTATCAGAGACCTGTACTTGTCAAAAAGTCCTTTCTATGAATCTTCTTGAAGATGAAGCATTTTCGCAAAAGTATCAGAGTAAAACAACTGTCGGAACATCTGAGGAGTACCGAGAAGCCAGTGGGGCTCAAACGGCCCATGCTGGTACCAAACACTGGTTCAGGGTAGAATACAGGTGTCCTCTGGTGGGTATCTCTGATATCCTGCCAACTCTGTTATGCAAATGTTGATGAAACAATAATCAATAAGCAATCTGTTTTGTTGTAGTTCCTTCCTTATATGTTTAGTTGTGGAATATCTTTTCTGCTAGTCTTCAGGTCGTTCTCATCAATAGTTCCTCAAAATTAAAAATATACACATCTAATTTCTTAATTTCAAGATATATAAAGCAAAGTTCTGGTCCAAGATGGCAACATAGGAGGCTCCGGAATTCACCTCCTTCAGTGGACACACTGAATGTACAGCTACACACAGAACACTTCCCTAGAAAGCTTGACCTCTCTGTATACCGGTGCCAAATTAAATCCCAGAGACAGAGTTTTGGGTGAAGTAGAAAAGGATGGCTCTATTGCTTTGTCAGGCAAGAGACACGCTGGGCTTCTGCCTCGGAAAACTATGTGTCTCCCAGAGGGAGTCTTTTACATCTAAGGAATCTAAGTTTTTATGGACCAAGTACAGGCTGATTTCTTAAGCTCTTTATTATTCTTTGGGAATTATCTTTCTCTGAGGCAGGCCCTTTCTGGTGATAGTTGTGTCCTTGAGTTTGGCATTGACAATTGTTTCTAAAATCCTAGTTCTAAGATACTCCTTGGTAATCCATTAGACACACAAGGAGAAACATCACTCTTTCAGGTCACTGGTACTACATTTATTGAATTTCTGTTTTAAGGTATTAAATGCTTAGTCAACCTTTATTGAGCACACATTGTGTATCCAGCACTATATTAGATACTGTAGGCAGGCAGAAAAGATATCATAGATGAGGTTCATTCTCTGGTCTAATTTCAATACAGGAAATGTAAAAGACAAAAGAGCTCTTGAAATGAAACATTAAAATGTAAAAATTAATTTAGCACATTTTATGTATGTACCACACTCTATCATTCATTTAACAAATATTTATTGTACACATATGATGTATAAGACCCTAGGCTAGTGCTATGATATTGTAATTGCTCATAATCTAGGAATAATTGTGACAAATAGGCAAGTAATTGTAATACTTGAAATGTACCAAGTAATTGGAACAGATCTGAGATTGATATAACTAAGAAAAGCATTAGAATAGGTGATATTTGTGCTGTGCCTTAAAATGTAAGGGAGCTGCAATGGGAGAACATATACAGAGGGAGTCTGTCTACACAGAAGGAAAGCTCATAACAAAAGAGAAAAGTATAGCCTATCTGTATTAGTTATCTAATGCTGTGTAACAAATTTCCCCCAAACTTACTTGCTTATATGTCTCATGGTATTTATGGGTGAGGAATTTGGGACTGGCTTGGCTGGCTGGTTCTGGTTTGGGGTCTCTCATGAGGTTGTAGTCACATCCTGACCAGGGTTCCACTCACCTGCAGGTTCTACTAGGGCTAGCTAAAGTATGTTTGCTTGCAATGTGGTCAAATCATGTGACTGGTAGGTTGATGCTAGCTATGGCCAGGATTCTTAATTCCTCTTTGAGTAGTCTTTCCATGGGCCACTTTATATGTGGCTGTCTAGTGAGCAATCCAAGAGACCAAGGTGGAAGCAATAATACCTTTTATAACCTCAGAAGTCACTTCTGATATATTTTATTGGTCACACAGACTGGCACTGATTTAATGTGGGAAGTGACCTTATAAGAGGATAAAGATCAGGTGAGGACACTGGAAGTCATCTTGGAGATTGATACAACACTACCCAAAATGAGGATGATTCTAAATATATAACAATTTGCAAAATCGGGTTTTACACAGGTATGTGATTCAAAACATAATTTAAAAAATAATATACAATATAGTTGGGTTTGGACGCATTTGCAGATGTCTATCAAGGATTTCTCTGTATACCTTCCCAACTGAAATGTGGATACCTTTAAGGTAAAAATGGTGTCTTTTTTCTCTGTTGTCTGCCTCAGTGCCTAGAACACTGCTTGGTAAATTATAACCATTTCATACACGTTCTTGAAGAAGTGAATTAATAAATATATGAATGAATATGATCCAAGAGATAAATTTTAAATATCAAAAACACAGGGTGAAGTCTTGATTCAGGAGAATGTGAGAAGCTACATAAATGAGCCAGGGTCTGCATGGGATCTAGAAAAGAAGATAAGACAGATAATTAGAATTGGGTGTCATCCACGACTAGCCAAGGCTCCCTCTGGCATACATTATTATTCCAAAAGTCCCTCAAAAAGCCTACTTTGTAATGTAGATGAGGGAGTGGTTGGATCAAATAGTCTTCAGAAAAACCAGAGAGTTTAGATTATCAAGACAGATCTCTGAATTCCATCTCTGAATTAGCCATCAAATAAACCTTGCCTCTAAATGTTTTCACAGGGGACACTGAACCGAGGTTTTTACTGAACAGATTGCTCCTCTTCACCTTAGAATGTCTTTGGTGGAAATGCTAAAGAATTTGGAGTCAGTTATTTATCATATTATTTGTTCTTCATAATCACGATAGGCCATGGCCAGGCCAGTTGCACTGAAGTCCCAAGTAACCCTATGGCTCAACAAGGAGTAAAGGAGCGCATAGGTGATAATGCGGTGGCAATGCATCCAGAAACCCTGAACCTGGAGGCTGGACATGAGGCCTGGGTGATGTAGGCTGCTAGGCCCTGCAGCCGCCACGCATCCCATCCCCTTTTATTGAAAGTATGAAGGCAGTGAGCTCACCTATGGGAAATTCTGACCTGGAGTGTTCCTCACTCTGCACGGCTCTCAGGACTCCAGATTTTGGGAACACGTCCTAAAGAACAAAGGAGCCCTGGGAGCCAAATCTACTCACACCATCATGTGTCTTTCATCTTGCCCAGCCTGTTTGCTTGTTCCTAAAACAAGGGGAAGACAGCCTTAATGGAGCTGAGTCAGCATTTGCCCAGCCTTCAAACCTGGACCAGCTGTTGTGGTCTGCCCTCACTCCACCCCTGAGCACAGGACTAACTAAATTAAACCCATTTATGAACAAACAGAACTGTAAAGGTATCGGAAACACAGACGGCTACATATCATCCTTTTGTTTCCTCTTAGTTTATCTGAAGGAAGTGCTTATCGTTCTAAATAACTCCATTAAAGTACGAGAGGTGAAATACTTTCCTTCTATACACGAGCTGCTATTGGGAAGCTGGCAGGATGGCATTTGACAGGTGAAACCCCCCTTCCCACTCATATGTTTCCTTCCTGAGGTGTGCTAAGGAACTACATCCTCTCAGATGCAGCATAACTGAGCAGAGGCAAGGCAGAGACCACAAATACAGCCGTTGTGCTGGGGAGGAACGGGTCTAGGTTAGAGTAAATGGGTACAATAGCTAAAACTAAAGCTGTGTTTTCTTTTATTGCTAACAAGATTACTGAAAACTTTTCAAATGAAAGGGCTGAAATTTGGTTTTGACAGTATTATTATCACTTTTTGAAAGAAGCGTGTCCAAAAACAGTGCTAAGTGAGTGCGTGCTCAGACTCCGGGACCAGGTCAGAAACGGCTGCCTCTGAGACTGAAATGAACAGAATCAGCGTCTATTCATATACGCCCTCACCCCACACCCACACACCCTTGCTCAACTCTTCCTTGCAGCCCACTCTGCGCTGGAAATAGATCAATAGACTGCTCTGTCAGGCTTATGCAAGGCTCACAGGCTCTCAGACCACTCTCAGACTGATGGGCAGAGTGGGAGTTTACCCAAGGGGTTAAGAGTTGAGGTTTCACAGGGTTTCTCTGTACAGAAGAAAATCTATGAAGTTGAGATGTTAAAAAACAAAGCAGATCTGGTACTGTAACAGTCTTTGGGTTTTCTATTTCCTGTGTCCCCTGTCAGGTGTGTTCCCTTACTGCCTCCCCCCACAAACTTTGTCCCACAGGTGGGACCCATTTTGTCCTATACAGAATGTTGGGAAGGAACCCCATTTAAATAATGCTGACTCAGCACCACATCAGTGATGCTATTCGTCCTTATCTGAGTTTGATGACCCAGCCTTGCAGTGACTGAGGTCCCACCACAGAGTCTCAGCATCTCAGTCCTAGGTGTGAGTCTCTGTCCTGGGTCTCCCAGAGTTTCCTGCCCAGCCACTGACAAGTTGGTCTCTTCCATGACTTGCCTGACCTGCCTTAGCCTCTTGAACTTGGGCATTGCTTATCCTGTTTCTCAAATCTGTTGCTTATCGGCATTGCCCAGGAAGGGTTTTTGTTTTTGTTCTTTTTGTATTTTTCCCCCTGTTTTATTGAGAAATAATTGACATATATCACTGTATAAATTTAAGGTGTACAGCATGATGGCTTGGCTTACATATATTGTGAAATGATTTACCACAATAAGTGTAATTAACATCCTTTTTTTGTGTGTGATGGCAATGTATATAATGTAAGATTTACCATTTTAGCCACTTTTAAGTGTACAATTCAGGGACATCAAATATGTTGTTGTGCAACCAGCACCAGCACCTATATCCAGAGCTTTTTCATCTTCCCAGACTGAAATTCTGTGCCCATTAAACACTAACTCTTCTTTTACTCCTCTCCCCAGCCCCTGAAAACCACCATTTTACTTTCTGTCTCTATGAATTTGACTATTGTAGGTACCTCATATAAGCGGAATCATACAATATTTGTCCTTTTGTGTCTGGTGTTTTTCCACTTAGCATAATGTCTTCAAGGTCCATCCATGTTGTAGCACGTGTCAGAATTTCCTTTTTTAAGGTTGAGTAATATTCCATTCTATGTATCTACCACACTTTATTTATCCACTGATGGACATTTGTATTGTTTCCCCTTTTTGGCTATTGTGAGTAATGCTGCTATGAACATAGTTGTACAGATATCTATTTGAGTTCCAGCTTTCAGTTCTTTTGTGTATGTAACTAGAAGTGGAATCACTGGATCATGTGGTAATTCTGTGTTGTAGTTTTAAGAAGTGCCATACTGGGCTTCCCTGGTGGCGCAGTGGTTGAGAATCTGCCTGCCAATGCAGGGGACACAGGTTCAAGCCCTGGTCTGGGAAGGTCCCACATGCCACGGAGCAACTAGGCCCGTGAGCCACACTACTGAGCCTGCGCATCTGGAGCCTGTGCTCCGCAACAAGAGAGGCCGTGACAGTGAGAGGCCCATGCACCGCAATGAAGAGTGGCCCCCACTCACTGCAACTAGAGAAAGCCCTCGCATAGAAACAAAGACCCAACACAGCCAAAAATAAAATAAATAAATAAAATAAATAAATAAATAAGTAAAATTAAAAAAAAAAAAAAGAAATGCCATACTGTTTTGCACAGCAGCTTCATCATTTTACATTCCCACCAGCAGTGCACAAGGTTTCCAGTTTCTCCACATCCTTGCCAACACTTATTATTTTCTGGGTTTTTTTTTTTTTTGATAATAGTTATGCTAGTGGGTGTAAAATGGTGCCCAGGGAGTTTAAAAAATTACCATTGCCCATGGCTCAGTCCCAGAGATTCTGATTTAATTGAGGTGAGGCCTAGTAAACAATATTTTTTAGAACTTCCCCAGGTGATATTAACACGCAGCCAGGGTCGATAACCTCTAATACATTCTTGGCTTATGCTACGTGACTTCTGTCTCATATCCTCAGGCTGCCTTCCTGATCTCACACAAAGAGACAAAAGCCTAGAGGGACTTGCCAAGTACACACAGCAGTAATTAACAAAGGTCTGTCCAACTCCAAACACTGTGTTCTGTCCACTGTTCCCCAACTGTGCCCTAAAGAGTGATTTTCACAGGATTCCCAATGCAATCTGCCAGAACAGATCACACTGACTCATTGGATCTGGGTTGTGGGGTATATTAGTTTTCTAGGGCTGCCATATTCCTATGGTAATAACAAATTACCATAAACTGGATGTTTATGGTAATAAACATAACAAATAAAAAATTTGTTATGGTAATAACAAATTACCATAAACTGGATGGCTTAAAACAATAGAAATTTAGTTTCTCACATTTCTAGAGGACAGAAGTCTACAATCAAGGCATTTGCAGGGTTGGCTCCTCCTGGATGCCCTGAGAATCCCTTCCATGCCCCTCTCTTAGCTCCTGGTGGCAGCTGGCAACCCTTGGCCTTCCCTGGCTTGTAGATGCATCACTCCAGTCTCTGCCTCCATCTTCACATGACCTTTCCCTCTGTGTCTTCTCTCCTTCTGTCTCCTATAAGGACAATGGTCATTTGATTTAGGACCTACCCTGAATCCAGGATGATTTCATCTTGAGAATCTTAACTTTATTATATCTGCAAAGACCCCTTTTTCAAATAAAGTCACATTCACAGGTACCTAGGGTTAGGGGTTGGACATATTTGGCAGGAGGTGGGGAGGCAGCCGGGGGCACACACATCCCATTACAGGGAGTTTTCTGTTGGACTTCCAAATTGTAATCAGTTCCTCTGTGAGTTAAGAGTTCAGCATATACCAAAACTCAATTTGTTAGGATCAAGGCTAGAACTGGACTTGCACTGGAATCAGATTACCAAAGTGGCCACATAAATTCTTGCCTCAGGCCAAAAAGATTATCTGACTTTTTAGTCCATCTGTAATGGAGTCTGGAGCAAAGTCTAGTCCCTAAGATGGATTTGAGGCTGACTTAGAGCTCATGAAGTAGTGCCAAGGCCCTCCAAGATGCCACAGAGATGCCCAGAGTAGAGCACATGCATGTTTTCTCTCCCATGATAAAAGGACCTTCCAGAGCACAGGGCATTGAGGTTGCTCTAGGATGGAAGTGTCTGGGGTAAAAAGCTCCAATCATTGGAAGTAGTAACTCTACTGACAGTGCCTACTGCATCCCGGGTAGAGCTCCAAACTGACCATGCTTCCATGATGTCCTCTCTCCCTGTCTCCTTGCTTAAACTTACCTCATCTAATCTTTGGTCCACACTGCCCCATGGTGATTTCAAGTCTTCTTGGAAAGGAAACAACAACAACAACATAAGCCTCCTTGTCATGGAAGAGGTCGTGGCTGCCTATGGTAAGATGAGAGGGCTCCTTACCAGGCTGTCTCACTCTTCAGCTAATTTACTGTCCTGTTTGGATCAAAAAGGTCCATCCCTAATGGTCAATCTCTCCAGACCCTGTATAATCTTTGGGCAGTTTGAGAGGAAGAAAGTTGCTTTTTGTCTCATAAACACCTCCACTACGTGCCAGAATCAGGACAGCCCCACTTTTCCAACTGCACAGGCATCTGGGATGTTGAGTGTAAAATCCTGAGCTGAATTATTTTCAGTTTTGGCGCATTTAATAAGGTGTCTAAAGTGAAAGCATTATGTTTCTCGGCTTTGCAGAGAATTGCACTCATGGTTCTCACTCTCATTTTCTTTTAATATTTGGAATGATTTTATTACAAGCTATGACTTCTTTATGAGTGAATACATCTGAGAAACCGAACGCAGTCTCCCAGTGGAAGCAGCCATTTGTAAAACCGTCAGAGATTCTATAAGCAGAGGTATTAAGAAGTGAGAGAGGTGATTCATCAACTCTTCATGCATATTCTCCTGACTGCCAAGGAAATTAAATTTGTTTTCACCTCCTGAAACCTCAGCACATTTTTATTATATAAATCTGTGTTTAATGCTAACGTGCAATCAATTTACCCATGATGGTGAAAACCTCATCCTTTTTCTTCATTAGCAGTTTTGCCTTAACATATCCATTGATGATCTAATTTGTGGGTCTCTATCCTAAAGGTTTTTTTTATATGGAGTCACCAAACTGGTCATTTTTATGTGTTAATTTCTCCTGTTAGGATACTTAGTTAATTGTATAGAAACAGTACAAGTTCAGGGGCAGAATCATATTCATCTTTGCCTCACTGGAGTGCTTAGAGGAGTGCCTGCTTCATAATAAGTATCTCGTAAATGTTTATTGAAATTCACATATGCAAAGTGGGTTCGTGCCTTAGATAAAACACAGAAGTTTGATCTCCCCCAACATTTCATTTTATCCATTTTTAATAGTTCTATATGTGTTTTATTATAAGCCTTCTCAAATCTTAGTAGGGTATTTTTGTTATACATACACAAAACAACACAAATATAAAAGTTGCAGAGTACAAATGACCAATGAATAAATGTAAAGATGTTCTATCTCATTGATAATGAAATAAATACAAATTAAAACTGCAAGATAATTTTGTCTGGCACGCACGTAAAAGTCTGATAACATTTTGAGCATTTTGAGCTGATGAGAGCAATGCCATACATTGTTGATGAGAATTGAAATAGGTACATGAATTCAGGAATGAAAATGTTCATTTCACTTAAGAAAGTCATCTCAATATTGGGAATCTAGCCTACAAAAATAATTGCACAAGTCTGTAAATACACATGTACAAAGGACTTTGTATTAATGAATAATTTTAAACAATCTCAATGCTCTCTGTAGAAGCACGAATAAGGAAACTGTGGTTCAGACAATGGAATATAATTCAACCTTTAAAGAACAAGGTAGATCTACGTGGTCCAGAAAGAATGGTCAGGGTATACTTCTATGTGAGAAAATTAATTATGAAGCAATATGTGTATAGAACAATCCTGTTTTTTATTAGAAAAAAGAGGGTGTTCATGTATATGTATAAGTGTGTGTATGTGTGTGTGTAAGTGTATAGGTATAACGGTGAAAAGTAGTGGAAGATTGGGATAGTACAACTCCTTTCAGTTTTTATTTTGTTAGAGTACTATATTTACACTTTTCACTTTCAATGTTAGAGAAATAGAAATAATTCAGAGCACATGGCTAATTTGATATAGTGATTATCAGAAGATCATATGTTTTCTTATACTTTTTCTTTTCTTTTTTTGTCTTTGTCAGGTCTTAGTTGCAGCACACGGGCTCTTTGTTGTGGCACACGGGCTTCTCTCTAGTTGTGGCTTGCGGGTTTTGTTCTCGCTCTAGTTGTGGCGCACGGGCTCCAGGGTGTGTGGGCTCTGTAGTTTGTGGCATGCAGGCTCTCTAGTTGTGGCGCGCAGGCTCAGTTGCCCTGTGACATGTGGGATCTTAGTTCCCTGGCAAGGGATCTTACCCCCATCCCCTGCATTGGAAGGTGGATTCTTTACCAGTGGACCACCAGGGAAGTCTGTGTTTTCCTATACACTTTTAATGTAAGTTTCTAGTCACTTACTCTTTAAATCATCTTTAGAATCATTGAGATCTGGAAGGCTGGAAGTTATACAGTCATTAAGAAAGAGAGGAAAAAATGAGTATTTTAGGGAGGGAAGGACTTCTTGGGAAGTAGCTAGCCCTGAGAAGATAGGAGAGAAGAGCATTCTAGGCAGAAGGAAAAATGTAAGAGACCTGAAATTGTTGTAGTTGGATGACATGGGCTGAATTGTGCCCCCTCCCTCCCCCAAATTCATATTTGAAGCCCTAACCCTCAATGTGACTGAATTTGAAGACAAAGCCTAGAAGGAGGTAATTACAGTTAAGTGAAGTCATAAGGGTGAGGCCCTGATAGGCTGGGGTTAGTGTCCTTATTAATGCTTTCTGTCTCTTTCCCAGCTCTGTGAGAAGGTGGTTTCCTGTAAGCCAGGAAGAGAACTCTCACTAGAAACCAAAGTGGCCAGCACCTTGATCTTGGACTTCCCAGCCTCCAGGACTATGAAAAAATAAATTTCTGTCATTCAGTCAACTTAGTATATGGTATTTTGTTATGGCAGCCCAAGCTAAGACATCATGTTTAGGATAACTTTAAATTGGAGCTTACAGGACTTCCTGACAAGTTGAATGCACAGAATAGGGAAAAAAAGATCAAAGATAATTTTGGGTCTCTTTGCCTGAGGGACTGGGGGAATGGTGATGCAATAGTTAAGATGAGAATTTGGAGTAGGGCCAGGCGATTATGTGAAGGAGAGGAAGCAGGACCAGGAGTTTCATTGTACACTTATTAATTTTAAGATCTCTGCCTGTTAGACATTGCGATGGAGTTGGACATACAAGTTGGGGCTCAGGGATGGGAGCACCAAGTTGGGCATCACCAGCATTTAGACTGGATTTAATGCTGTGGAACTGAGTGAGATGACCTAGCAAAATGTGTTAATAGGGAGCCCGGAGGCATTGCAACAGTTTGAGGGGATTTGGAGACAGAGAAACCAGTGAAATTAGTCTTCTAATTTCATGTGAGACAGGGAGAGCACCAGAAACCAAGGATGGTCGCATTACTGTCAAGGAGGTCAAGTGAGATGAGAACAGAGGTTGAAGGTTCAATTGGCAGATGGAGGCCATAGGGCATCTGGATGATAGGAGTTTTAGTGGAGTAGTGGGAAGCAAAGAGTTAAAAGGCTGAAAGAAGAGCATGGGAGGGAAAGAAGTAGAGGTGAGTCTTATGTGGAATTTTGCTCCTTGGGGAGCAGAGGAATGAGAATGTACCTAAAAAGAGATGCACGTTCAAGAGACAATTTTTAAAAATATTTTTATGATGGAAAATTTTAAACATATAAAAAGGTAGACCCACTAGTGCGATAGACCTCCTATACCTATCAACAGCTTTAAGAATTAACAATCTTGTTAATTTGTACTGCTGTGTACTTACCTACCCCTGTATTATTTGTAAGCAAATCCTAGATATCATTATTTCATCTATAATATTTGAGAGTGCATCTCTAAAAGATGAGGACTCTTTGCAAAAAAATGTAATCAGAATAGCTTTATGAGACCTAAAAACAACTGATGATTATCCCTTAATATCAGATATCAAATATCCAGTGTTCCAAGTTCTAATTATGTCATGAATGTCATATTTTTGTATGATTTGTTTGAATTAGTTTCCAAACAAGATTCACACTTTACAATTTCTTTTGGTTCAGCATTGTTATGTTTTTTAAATTTCTTTTAGTCTAAAGATTCTCTCTCCATCTTTTATCCCTCTTGCAACTTATTTTCAAAGAAACCGGGTTGTTTGTCCTGTAGAGTTTCCTACAGTTTGATTGAACTTCTGTGGCTTTGTTTAACATATTCTTCTTTTGTATTTTACAAAAATGGATAGATCCAAAAGTTTTATCAGATTCAGGTTTAAATTTTTTGGCAAGATTATTTCATAGTATGCTTATCCATCAAGAAGAATATAATGCCTGGTTGTCTCTTTTTGTGATGTTAGCAGCCATTGATGCTCTGTGCCTAGATTTGTTAATTCATTAGGGATTGCAAAACGGTGACATTCTAATTCTATCCTTGCTTCTGTATTTATTGGCTGGAATACTTCCCTCATCCCTTATTTGGTTACCTACTGTTACAGTTTGTATAGGAAAGATAGAATAAATGTTTGATTCTTTCTCTGTAACAGTTTTAAAAATAATAAGTTGTTTAGTATCCCTAACAATGAATAATTTTTAAAATACTATGAACTCATGGATTTAAATATATTTAATGTGTTTTAATACATTGTAGTTATTATCCTTATTGATGCTCAAATTGTTCCTATTTGTATCCAAGGGGAGGTTCTTCACTTGGCCCCAGAATTCTTTTGCCATGCCCTGGTAGTTTTGTTTTTTTTAATAGTTTCCTTGCTATCTGGTATAACATGGTATTCTAGACTCATCTTGCACAATACATTGAAGCGTATTCATACATGAATGAGGATAACCTGGATGAGAGGAGATAACTGCAGGAACACAATCTTTGATTAGGTAAGAAGGTATGGGATAGGTGGAAAGCTTCGTCTTAGACTGGAACAGTTAATTCATTGTAATGGTACATTGGGCAAAGCAAAATGCTGTGGAAGTATAGGAGCCATATGGATGATTAGGAAATAAAACTTTGCCTTTAGATTCTGGGTTAAGTGCCACATTTCCCACTTGTAAATTCTACACTTATAGGCATAAAATTCAGCTAGTAATTTCCTCAGTCAGCAAATAGGTTGAACACTTTTGTTTTTCTATAAATAACTTCCACAATCAAGAAATGACAACATATATGACTAGCAAAACTCTAAACTTTGGGGATCTTCCATAGATTGTTAAGAAAAGTACTCAACCTCATTATTTTTCTTTTAGTTTCCAAGCTGGGTATTTATTTACTCCTAATGTATTTGAAAAAGTGAAAAATATTGATCTTGTGGTTTATTTGCTTTTGCTGCCAATAGGAGGGTCTCTTAAAAGGCACAAAGTTTCCAACTAATGAATGTCCCTGACATACAAATGGCTCTCCTGTCTTGTCTGACTTGACTAAAGATTCCCCCCCACCTACCACCACCTTTTCCTTTATACTCATTGCTGCTGGTAGATCTATGCCATTCCTGTCTTTGCAGGGGCTGTAACATCATCTCTTCTCCCCATTTCCTTCTCATGCTTGTTTCACTATGTTATTAATGCTGTCAAGGAATGTCCAGATACTGTTTTAAAAAATGTGAACTCAATTCTGTCACCTTTAGGCCTGTTTTAGATGGGCTGCATGAGACTGGCACTCTCTCTCTTCTCCCCGTCAGAGTCCCTGCTCCCTACATTCTTGGTCCACCTGGATGGGGAGAACTTTGGATGAGATAAGATGGGTTTAAGTCATTTTGAAGCCTGAAATATACATTTTAATGCCATTCAAGCAAGAGGCTACAAAAAGAAAACCTTAGAGCAAGACCCTGAGGATAGAAATAGATAGGAAAGACAAAGAAAATTAGAAGTGAAAGAATACCAATAACAGAGCTTGCAGGTTTGAAATAGTGCTTTGAACAACCAGGACTGAAAGAGGAAACTCTTCTCCATTCTCTTCTTTCTTCCTGTGACATCAAATGCTCTCTGGTCCCAGAATCCTGAAATTGAACTACTTATGAATGGTGCTAATGTGCTACAGGTCACCAGCATTAGAGTTAAAACGTATCGTTTTGGGGAATTTAACTAAAATGATTTCTTAAATAAATTTAAGATAAAATTTTATTCCAATGTTTCATTAATCAATTTTCACACTGTCTTTGAAACTATCAAACTGTCTTATGAGCTGTTGATGCAAAGTTGAATTTTCAAAGTACAAATTAGAATCCAATCACTCAGTTTTCAGAAGCATTCACCCTAGGATTCCTTTAAAATAGGAATTTCTTTACTGTTTGTTTCCAGACCATTAACTACTTGACAGAGAATCTATGGGTGGGTTAAGCAGCCCAATGTACCAAAGTTGGGAATTGTTAGACAAAGATGGATGAGAAATGAGTGTTAAATAAATTATAGGGAGATAGGAAAATAGAACTGATTTATTGATCTATACATCTTAGGAATAAATCTATTTTTGAAAGTGAGGTAGAGCCTTAATTGCTGCTTACCAGGCACATAGTATAATTTTGTTGTAGTTGTTACAAGGAGTAATCAAGTATGTCCTTCTTACAACATGAAATATTTACCATTATTTCCTTGTCCCATCCTATTGATTTATCTGCATACTATTTGACACACTTAATTGAAATGTTTATATATCTGCATGTTGCTTGTGAAAGTGCGGTGTCACTGTCACATATATCCCAGAGAGTTATTAAAATTTAATGAGCATCAGTTAGTGATAAATCTTAGAGCGATAACGTAAAACAAGATGGTGAAGTAAGGCAATTATCTAGGTAAACTGGGAAAATGCAGACTTGCTTTGCTTGATATTTCTAGATATTTTAAAAATATCCCTCCATAATTTAATATTTACACCACTGAGTGATTTGAGTGGGGCAGAATTTTAGCATCTCTGTCCATGAGAGCCTTTGTTCTAAGCTGGCCATTGAATCACACGTATTGAAGGAAACCTGTCTCATTTTACATGACTCTTTGGCTAAAGATTGAAAGCCAGTAACTACTTCATAATGCTTATTCAATTCAACTCAAAAGTACTGAGTTCTTAGCAACTATGCTAGATGCTGAGATTACCGAGTCTCTAATCTCATGGGGTTTATGATCTAGTGAGGAACACTAAATAATAACATATTAAAACTTATAATGTGATATGCTCTGAAAGCCATGTCTAAACAAAATTCCATGGGTATAAAGCAAGTGGAGTGATTTTTCTAACTGGGAAGTCTTTGTGGAAAGTGTAGCTTTTAAGGCTGGCCTTAAAGGATGAGGAAGTTTTTGATAGGCAAAAATGATGGAGGTTAATTTCCTGAAGGAAGAGTACAGAGGCAGGAAAACACAAGACATCTTTAGAGAATTGTGAAATGTCCTGTGGGACTAAAACCTAAGCTATGGGAATTTGCTGTGGTATTTGGAAATATGGTTTGAGACCAGGATTATAGGATTTGGCAAAATAAGACAAGACTGAACTTGCCTAACTGGCAGTAGGTAGCTGGGGAAAGGTTTTGAGCATAGACTGTTCTGTTTAAGGAAGATAAGTCTTACACCGGTTTGTAGGATAGGAAGGGGCAGAAATTGGAGTGTTGGAGATCAAACAGAAGACGTTTGCATTTGCCTAATGAGGAGCAAAGGAGGCTCTGAATTGTGTAGGAGAAATGGGAATGGAAAGAGGGGGTGGTTTCTAGATTTTACTAGGGTAGGATTGTGATAACCTAGTGACAGACTGGGTGGCATGGGAGTAAGGGTGATGCAGAAGCCTCCTACATTTATGCAGAGGAAGAGAAAGAAAAATATTAAGAAGGAGGAAGTTTGGAGGAGAGCTCCACAATGTCTCAGAAACCAGATGGGGAGAGGATTTCAAGAAGGAGGTCAACAGAAACAAAAGATTCAGAGAAATACAGTAAGATGAGGACAAAGAAGAAATATGTAGATTTAACAATTAGAACGTTGCTGCTAGTTTTTAATAAGGTGATGAGATTGGAAGCCAGATTGCAGTGGGTTGAGGAGTAATGAAGAGGTGTTACTTTGGAGGAAATAAGAGTAGAGAATTATTATTTGAAAAGTGGTGATGAAGTGTAAAGGAGAGAGGATTATAACTCTTTGAGGAGAATAAAGTTGGAAAGAAAATTATATTAGGATAAGGAAAGCTGATTCTAGGGAGAATCGGTGAGCCCCAATGAGCTATGTCTCTCAGTATTCATGTCCTTGTGTAGTCCCTTCTCCTCGAATCTGGGAGGGTCCTGTGACCAACTGAACATGATATCCTTGGACAGGCTTACAAGTCAAGGCATTAAGAAGACCTGGCAGCTTCTGCTTTTATACTCTGGAGGAGCCAGCCTGCCATGTAAGAGGTCTGAATCTGACACCATCCTGCTGTGGGGGAAACCCACGGTACCCACGCGGAAATGTCACGGGAGACAGAGAGAGAGAGATGTCCAGCCAGTTCCCGGCTGGTCTAGGCATCTCAGCTGAGGCACCAAACATGAGTATAGAAACCATTTTGGGCTTTCCTGCCCCAGAATATGCCACTTGGATCACTGAGGAGCCCTGTTCTACCCAAACTGCAGACTTGTGAGTGAGTAAATGACTTATTTTAAGCCGCTAAAGTTTTTTGGTGCTTATTATGCAGCAATAGATGACTGGAACAGGTGCGGGTTTTTTTTGTTTTGTTTTGTTTTTGGTTTTGCTTTTTTAATGTTAGACAGAGAGGTCTGAGGGATGGAGTAAGGCCCTAAAGAAGATGAGGGGAGATGGGATCCAGTGGAAGAATTGGTCTTGGAAGTGAGTGAGGACACTGCTTTTTTGAGGCAGAAAGTGTTGAGGAAAGGACAGATAAAATTAGATTAAATTTCGACATGAATGGGAAGGAAATGGAACCAATTCAACTTAGACAGTAAGGTGCCGTGTTGAGAATGAGGGCTGCACGAGGGAGCTGAAAGCTAAAGAGGGGGAGAAAAAAGTTTGTAAGTGGGAAAGGGATTTATCCTGGGAGAAGCAGACCAATGGCAGAGTGGCTATAGGCGCCCTGACAAGTGTGGTGGTCATGAATTTGTAGTGAGGCCAACAGCTCTGTGGTATTTTGTACCCACCCTTATTGAGATTGTCTTCCTCCAGTGATCAAAACTTACTGTTTAGGTAGGTAAACAGTCATTCCTATTTGCTTTAGGAGATTTGGACTCCTATTGTAAACAAATGGAAGAATTTTTTTTACCCCATACTGGATTTTGTTTCAAGTGTTTTAAAATCTTTCAAAGACCCTCCCCACTTTTATAAAGGAATCCATGAACCTGCTGCTTGCCCATTTGCAATACTGGAAATGATTTCACATTAGCGATTGCTGAATCATATACCTGAGATTACAGACAATGCTATTTATACTAAAGACGTTGAGTGCACATCTATTTTAGCTTCCTGTCCTATTTTCATACTTCCATCCATTTGGATTTTTGTCCCATATGTTGTCCTCAGTACTCTGTCTTAAACTGCTGTCTAGTTATAGCTCAAAAAAGGCTGCTGTTCCAAATGGGATTTTATTTCAATAGGGGGCTCTACTTTCTTTCAGTCTATTACTTAACTGACAGATGCTGTGAAGCTTAATTAGTCAGTTTTTAAAAGCTCTCTGTGATGGCAAAAAGAAATAAAAATGAGTTTTTATACCCTTGAATGGTACAGAGTGACTCTTCTTTGTAGCTCCTTATACAAAAGGTAAACTACTGGAGGGGTCTGGAATATGACTAGTTGTAGAAGCCAAAGCTAAACAATCCAGTGACTTTGAGACACTAAAGGGAGTTTATGACATGCTTGTGTCATTACTGAGTAAAGTCCAGTTGCTTCCACCTGGTCCCTCACCTCGCCTTGACCTCCAGGGGCTCCTTGCTCCCTGACCTCTCATTTCTCTAAGCCTCATATTCCTAGTTGGCTTGATGGTTGGCTTTGAACTCCTGATCCTACTTATTTTTGTGCCAGGACCGAACTGCGTTGCTTCTCTTAGTTCTAGCTACTCAGTCTGACTCAGTGACACACTGCAATCAATGGGCCTGGAGTTTCACACTTTAACATCCCTCCCTCTGACTAGGACGTGGCCGCACAATAGGGAAAGAACTTGCCAAGATGCAATATCCATTGACCTGTGCCAGGCAATGCCTAGTGTTATGGCTGGCCAGAGAGGGTACCCAATGACATTCAGGTAATTCTAGCAGCTACTAAATAGGTTTGTTGACCAGAAAGTTCCAAACGGGCCCTTTAAAACATGATAAGATGGTGTGGGTTGCCACGTCAGGGTTGATAAATAAAGTTAGCATTCATGGTTCTTTCAGTCATTAGCTAGGCAGTGATTTAGGACTACTTTATGTTCATACCTATGTGCTGGAAGTTAATACGTATTAGGACAAGAATGGACTCACTACCAAGTTAAATGAATATCAGGCTGAAGGAAATTGAGGTTATATATCATGGTATATGTACCATGGACAAGTAAAGGAAGTATTTCAACTGAAACAAAGATTCATTTTTGCTATCCCAGTCAAACTACATGCTAAATAGATTGGGAAGGAGAAAATAGAATCAAACAAATCTACGACTTGGAAACAGTATTGGCATCAACATAGCTGGGGAAATTCAAGCCAGATTGGAGATGTGCTGAAAACCAACTTTTCTAAAGGCCCAGGAGATTTTGGCATGTAGTATTGAGCAGTTAAATTCTAGAGCTGTTTCATCCGGGCCAGCTACTTACCATCACCAACATCAAACTTGCATAATGACACTGCAGTTTTACTGCTGAAGATGAACTTTGCTTGGCTTGAAAATGTGCAGAGGGTAAATGGCAAAAAGAGATCCGAACCGCTATGCAAAAAGCTAAAGGGAAACATTTACAGGAGGCTTGAGCGTAAAGAACTTCTCAAAGACATTTGGCAGAACGATTTCCATGTAAGGGATAGCCATTACCTAGTTTGAAACAACAGACTAAGCAAACTCATTTCATACGACGCCTTCCAAAAGAATCATTGGGAACAGAGATGTCCCAAAGATCATAACATGAAGAGTGATGATCATAGAAAGCCACGTGGGGACAGATAATTCCTGTTATCTGGTGCAAAAAGACAGCTTTTAATACAATGCTTGTAGTGGATACTATTATGCAACACCTAGATGCCCCCTTCAGGGCTGAGGTGTTCTTTCCCTCAGCTGCATGGGACATTGGCTGCTGTTGGCTTATAGTTGATTTCCTAACCCTCTGCTGAAGAAAGCTGCTTTTCCCCAGGTCGTGCTCCTTCCTGGGGCAGCCCACATCTACTGACTGTCCATTAGGGCAGCGGTCCCCAACCTCTTTGGCACCAGGGAACGGTTTCGTGGAAGACAAGTTTTCCACGGACGGGGGAGGAGGGGATGGTTCAGGAGGTAGTGCGAGCCATGGGGAGCAATGGCGAGCGGCAGATGGAGCTTCGCTCACTCGCCCGCCACTCACCTCCTGCTGTGCAGCCCGGTTCCTAACAGGTCGCAGACCGTACTGGTACCAGCCCCTGGCCTGGGGGTTGGGGACCCCTGCATGAGGGGGTACGAAGGCCTGGGCCCCTTGCCCTGATTCAGGACAACTCTGAAGGGCCATCACACTTTCAAAGCTCCCCTGTAGGATGATGGGAGGCCTCTATTCACATTGCTTCACTATGCCCTGCTATCCTGCTTTCCTCATTCTCTAACAGGGGTTGTTCCAAAGAGCCCTCCTCAATAAACCTCTTCCAGTCAAATCTTTGTCTCAGTCTCTTTCCCCAGGAACCCAACCTAGGATGATGCTAATCGGATACCAACACTGTGTGATGGGACAAAAATTGCCAACATATACTTGTTCCCAGCCTTCCTTTCCCCTGTTCCTCTAAAGAGGGGTCAGACCTTGCCTGTTTCATTTCTCCCCCTTTAGCCCCCTCCAGGCACCATACTGCTTTACGGAGTTTTGATACACGGGGAAAAGTGGTGGGGAGAAGGATTAGGGTGTTGATGGGAACAGATGTAGGAGAAGCTGTGGCAAATAATGAAAGTATTGGGTATGGAAAAGGGATTTCAAGAAATATCACTGTGCTCAACATGGCCCCTTTATGGTACTTAAAGCAATACAAGCAAAAGACATTCGGTAAATTCATTTCTGTGGCTTGACTGACATTCCACTCTCAGCTGGGATTACATGGGTCATAATTTTTAAGCTTTTCATTTGAATATAGGCATCTTTGGATGTCAGTGATTATGTCAACAAAACCATAATGTTAGGAGTGTTTTCAGATGAGGTATAGTTTTACTCTAGCCCAATCCATATTCTTTGAAGCCTATGAATTTAGATCAACAAAAGTTGATTTATAGGGCCCAGGGCTTTAAGCAAAAGGGTTTGTAATAATATAAAAATAATTAGACTGTTGTTTCAGCCTTCATCATGAGAGACATCCAAAGAACTAACTATTAAAACATTCTTCAAAAACATCTATACATGTCAGCCACACACCTATGTGAGCTAAGGACAGCAGACTCTAATGATATAATGGCCTATGGGAACTTACGGGCAAGAGGCTTGAGACACTCTAGCAATAAGCATTTTAGATATTCTGTAAGTAGCAAGTTTTATTCTAATGCCCAATACCAATGACACATCAGTAGAATTTATGGGGAATCTGGTCAGGCTGGAGTTCACACAAGACCATCTGCAGAGATGACAAGCAGGGGTCCCTCTCCTCTTAGGCTCTCTCAGGCCAGGCACTGTGTCCTAACTAGACTCTCTTGAAGTGGTTTTGGGTTGATTGTGAATCAGAGCATCCTGAATTACAGGATGGATCTTCTATTTTCTTTCTTTTTTCAATTAAGAAGAATTGTCAGTAATTTTTCTCAAGGATAAAAATTTCTCAGGAATAAGCTTTAACAATACAAGTAAGTATCTTTAATGGTAAACTTAGGACAAATTTTCCAAACATGATATTTCCATTGCGATGTAGTTCAAAAACTTGGTAGTGATGGTGAGCGGTTAGCAGTCTAGGAATCAGAGGTACTTATGTTCCAAATCTACTAAGATGCTCCAATTTGTCATTAACTTGTTCTCTCAAGGCTTGTTCTCTCAAGGCTAAAAGACGAGCTTTCCTCTTGAGGATCTCTGTCTCTTAAGTTCAGTTGGTTGCAAGGACTCTAAATCCAGGGGTGCAGGGCCAATTGGGAAAACTCAGGACAAGAATATTAAATATTCTTCAGAGGAAAGCAGAGCACGTGGTGGTTTGTCCATGTCCCTTCTATGTCCAATCACACACAGAGCTATTAGGCTGTTCCTGAACCTGGTTGGTCCCATTTCTGTCCTGTGCTCATGCCCCCGGCCACCTTTGAAGCTGATCTTCAGAAACCAATACCTATGAGCTTTGATTTTACTTTTCTAATTTATTTTGGAATCCAAAGTTTTAAAAAATTAGGTCGGAAGCATTGACATCTCTTTTTTATAATATGATATGGTACATGTTATGTGTTTATGTTCCAGAACAGAAATGTGTAGAGGTTTAATAGTTTGAATTTTACCTTTCTTTAAAAATGTTCTTATATTGAGGCATGACATATTTAATGACAAATAAATATTTTATAAGAGTATGGCTCAATGAATTTTCATAAGTGAAATGTATCCAGGCCAAGAAACAGAACGTGACCACCACCCCAAAGCTACCCCTGCCCTCCCTTCCAGTCACTGCCCCCTACCAAGGGTACTCAATATCCTGACTTTGTACTCCTTGGGTTTTGCCTGCTTTTTTGTAGTGTATGTAACTGGATGCATAAACTATGTACCTTTTGTATCTGGTTTCTTTCACTGAATGTTATGTTTGTATGATTCATCCTTATTGTTGCATGTATTTGTAGACCATTCATTCTTATTGCATAGTATTCCATCATAGGAATACACCACAACTTATGTATACCTTCTTTTGGAAACATGGCCACTATGACCCATAAAAATCTAATTTCCATTGCTTTGTCTGAATCTCTGGGGCCAAACAGTGCTCTCTGGAGGCAGAGGCTACCCTTTCCCAGGCTTTTCATCCCTTTGTTGCCAAAAAGCCGTCTTGGCCCACTTTGATAGCCCAGAGCTGCACTGTTAATAAAGTAACCATGTGTGACCACTGAGCATTCAAAATGTGGCTGGTACAAACTGAGCTGTGCTGCACATGTAAAATACATATCAGATTTCAAAGATTTGGTCTGAAAAAATAATTTAAAATATTTCAGTGGTTTCTGTATTGATCACTTGTTGAAATAATTTTGATTTGGACTGAACGAAATATACCATTAGAATTAATTCTGCTGTATTTTTTTTTTACTTTTAAACATGTGTCTATTAGAAAATATAAAATCCTGTGAATGCCTTTCATTATATTTTTATTGAGTTATGGGGCTCTAGATCACTATCTTACACAGGTAGCTCCATTACTCTTCTGCCTGAAGTCAGATGTTGGACCAAGTGATCTTCCAAGTATTTTTGTTCAAAAGATTCTCCAAAGGTCTAGGTGCCCATTGGAGCCAGTACATGGATGCTCAAGTCCTGTCAGCGATTTGAGGTTGGTCCATGTGAGAGCCAATGCTTGCCTGCCTCAGGATGTGAGTTCTGTGCCTATGCCTTGGTAGCCAACGGCTTGGGTATTGCATTAAGCACTGATACCACTTTAATTAAAAACATGACAAGAGAGGTTGATATGAAAGTATATGAGGCTAAAAATCATAAGAGACTTTACATTTCCTGCCTCCATAGGGAAACCACTTTTTGCTTAACTTAACACTGTTTATGGCTGCTGTTGGTTTATATGGAAGATGTGGCAGCTAAAGTTCAAATGATTTACATATGGCAATATAATTTATATGGAGTCATTTTGGAGGCCAGCTGAATAAGGAAAATGTCAATTAATTTTAAAGTTTTTAATCACGTGTTTAGGTTTTATCATCCACAGACCACAGTTTAGATCAATTCCAAGTGTTCAGATTAAGATGGTCCCACAAGTCCCAGAGCCATAAAGAAATTATGATAATCCTAGTGAAATAAGAATATAATGTGTAAGATTTTTTTTTAATGGAGATACAGTTCCTAACAACTTTACTGAATTACACATCTACTTATACATGAAGTTTTATTTGGACTTATTGCTTTTAACCTGGAAGAATTCAGGACTGTTGAACATCTCACTGGGCAGATAGATTTTTAAATTTCTCAGCACATCTGACTTTTCATATTTTTTGCTCACATCTTCCTATTATCCTCCAGTGTCATTATTACTCATTGTTGCCAAATACACCCCCATACCTCTCATCTTTAAAGTCATAAGAGTTTTAAATTATTAAAAACCTATAGGAATATGACTTCTTGATTGTGCATTGTATTATGTTTCTAATGCCAAATTGCCCTAATCTCTTAATTAAAACTGGAGCAATTTAAGTCATTGCAATGATGTTTCTGTGATTCTATATTTTAATTGAATTTAAATGATGAATATTTGATGCTGTATATTTGTCAGACAAATAGGAATAAGCATGCTGATTCCCCCCAAAACACTTAACTGTGATTTAAAACTAGGAAAGCCTTGATTAAAAGAATTAAGACATTAGACACAACATGTAAATGTGTCCAAGGGGCAAATTCGAGAACTTCATTCTAAATACCTTTATGAGAAAAAGAAAAACCATGCTGATTTCAGAAAGGATTAAAAATTGAACAGGCCTAGACTTTTCATCAGGAAATGATCTGGTTTTAGAATCTCCATTATTTTTTAAGCTACTTTGGGGACTATTTTAGCAACAGCTCAGCTTCTGTGGAATGATCCTCTGAGTAAAAGCACTGACTAGAATCTGCTTTTCTATCGTTGGGTCCTCACACAAAATCAGCCTATTAAAGCCCCCCTCACATAATCTTAAGGAGGAATATAAAGTATTTCTTCGGAGCAAGACTGGGAGGCAAGGAATGGACGTCCAGGATGCTGTGCGCTGTCTCCCCAAAGAGCAGCCTAGTGGGTTCACACAAGGCCGCTGAAGACAGCAGAGGATGAAGGCATTTGGCATCCTTGTGCAGGCACGAAATGACTGTCAACATAGAATCCAGAAATGTTAGAGCTGCCAAGGGGCCTTAGAGATCACCGAATCCAGCTCCCTCTCTTTATGAGGAAGCCGAGGTCCAAAGGGGAGGTCGCACGCTCGGTACTGGCAGAGCGTGCACCTCTGCAGAGTCCTTCAGACAAAGACAGGAAAATGTGCACACACACACACACACACACACACTATCAGACGCTCACACACATGCTCACACACTCCTGGCCCTCTGACCTCAATAAATTCTCCCAGGGTGATATTCTCATCCGGAGAGGAGGAAGCTCTTCTCTTTATTTTTTGTATTTTATTTTATCTTATTTTTTTCCAGCTTCATTGAAGTCTGATTGACAAAAGCTGTGTCTGTACTTCAGGGGTACCACATGATGTGTTGATAGACATTGTGAAACGATTACAGTCAAGCTAATTATCACATCCAACAGCTCACAGTTACTTTTCTGTGTGTGTGTGTGGTGAGAACACTTAAGGTGTACTCTTTTAGCAAAGGTCAAGTGTATAATGCATTATTATTAGCTGTAGTCACCATGCCATACATTAGGTCTCCAAACCTTATTCATCTTATAACCGAAAATCTGTATCCTTCGATTGGGGGAAATCTTCTCTTTTCTTCACCCCCCATTAACCACTCTTCTACTCTCTGTTTCTGAGTTTGGATTTTTAAATTTCACATATAAGTGAGATCACACAGTATTTACCTTTATTGTGTCAGGCTTATTTCACTTAGCGTATTGTCCTCCAGGTTCATCCATGTTGCCACAAATGGCACGCTTTCCTTCTTTCTTAAGGGTAAATAATATCCTATTGTATATATGTACCACGTTGTTGGCAAGGATGTAGAGAAAAGCGAACCCTTATAAAGTGCTGGTGGGAATATAAATTGGTACAGCCATTACGGAAAACAGTATGGAGGTTCCTCAAAAAATTGAAATTTGACCCAGAAATTCCACCTTTGGATATATATACAAAAGAAAGAAAATCACTTAGATATCTGCATTGTCATGTTCACTGAAGCATTATTCACAACAGCCAAGGTATGGCAACAACATAAGTGTCCGTTGATGAAGGAGAGAGCTCTTTACGTGGACCTGCACCCATCCTTGAAAAGTCACTCCTGAGAAATCCTTCAGAGGCAATTTTCCAGGTCCAGTGTTTCAGTCTTGAGGGGCAGGAGACAGCTCGTTTATCTTAAGCCCACGGTTGTCAACAATGTGCTGTACGCAAAGAAGGGACGGTGCAAAGGACCTAGGTTGTGTTCATTTACTACTTACCTACTGCCTCCTTACAGGTGGGCGTGTCTGCGTTTGTGTTGCCCTTCTCTTTACACATATGAGTACACACAGAAAATGAAGGACTCACAGGAGGGCGAGGTTGTTCACTTCAAGCAGCCATAGGAGAATACTCCTGTTTGATACTCTTGTCTGATTCTGAAGTGAAATATCCAGCCAAAAATATTCCACCCTATTTTGAAGTCTTGAAAGACTTTGAGGTTTGATTGAAAAGTCCAAGCTGCCGCCACCTATAGGGCCCTCTGCTGTATTCGCCTTTTCTGTCTCCCAAAGCTTCATGCCCTCATTCCCACTAGCACTGGGTTTCTCAGCCTAGGCACTACGGACACTTTGGGCCAAATCAGTCTTTGCTGGGGGTGGGGTGGAGGGTGGAGCCGTCCCGAGCATTAGAGGGTGTTTAGTGGGATTCCTGGCCTCTACCGCTAGATGCACCCCCTGTCTGAGTCACACTAATCAAAACTGTCTCCACACATGGTCCCTACTCGAGAACCATTGCTCTAGCATGATTGTTCTGAGGACAGGGGCTGACTGTATAATCCATAATGTCTGCCTGCTCTTACCCTGTCCCCAGGTATAGTACCTGTGCCACACCTTACAGGGGTCTGCAGCAACCTCAGACCCTCTCAGTCTGCTCAGTGCGGAACTTAGCAAGTTCCTTACCTGGTCTCTGTGGCCGCTGTGTTCTTCTGTAGCGTGCTAAGAATTTCTCTGATTGACGTTGCCCTTATTAAAAACAAGAAGATTCTCCACAGAGGTGGAGAGTATCGAAGACTGGAGCACTGGTTGCCCTCCTCAGAGGATCCCCTTCTCTTCTGCCACTGACAGAGCACTTTTCTAGAAGGCTGAGCCCTGGCTCCCAATCAGAGCAGAGAGAGACTTCTTTTCACCTAAGAGCCCAGTCTTCGATTCACAGGGGGCTGCCCCACTTCCCTGGTGATGACATTTCACTCCCAGAAGGCACAGGGGACACATTAATAAAAACACAAAATGTCCCTACACCCCCAAGGCCATGGATTACAACTGTGTCTCACACTGAATGAGTTAGTTAGGGCTAGGGACACTGCTTTGGTAAAGCAGTGTTGATTTCAATCATCCTCAACAGATGATCATTTCTTTCTTGGGTAACTCCTTTGGGGTGAACAACAAGTTCACAAACCAGTGGGGCTAGTGAGGAGTGTGTGGAACCAGAAAAGAGTGGGAGAAGCGTTTGGCACTTCATTAAAATAAGGATAGCAGCACCTCTTTTTTTTTTAATACAAAAACAAAGAGCAATGCATACATGCCTGCTTAAACTCTTCCTTCTTCTGGACCATTTCCTAGCAGTAAAGATGTATCATTTTATAGTTTTTGGGTTTTTTTTTTTAACCTCAGTGTTTATACTCAAATTCATAGGGCCGTTGGTAGGTTAACAGGTACGCAGATGAGAAAAATATCAGCAGGCAGAATATTTATCTTCCTCTCTCCTTAATATCCTCCTTTACAGGCCGGAACAGAGCTTAGTGCTTACAAAGAGATGTAGAGGCCATCCCAGGTGAGTGCAGTGAATAAATGCAGAGGACAGAGGAATACCCACTGATACTTAGAAGAGGGGAAAAAAGCTTCTTTCTAAGATTGCTAAATCTGTTTGCATAACTCAGTGTTTCTCCTGGGACTAGGTAGGGCTCCTAGCAGGGTCACAGAGATGCTGCCACGGGGTCACGGAGCCCAGGCCCAGAGGATACCCCCTGCAGCTGTTTGATGGTGGCATCTCCAAAGGCAGATGGTTGAACTGGATGAACCCTCTCCCTGATACTGAATTCTTGTTGCTAGCTGCTTTCCCCAGCTCCAGCCTTATGTCTGCTCTAATGTCAGAAGGGAGATTGGATTCTGATTACTGAATTGTAAACTACAGTGTGTTTATAGTAAATGGAGATGGTCGAGCTGGAACTCTGTAGTTTTAAGGAATGTTAATGAATCTAAATATGAGAAATGTTTTTGAAAAAGAAAGGATTTTTCCTTTCAAAGCAGATATTCTGAATCCCAGCTCTATGGAGTGATCCATGGATAGGTTTCACGGGGTTTATAAACCCCTTGCCATTGAATGCGTATCCATTTTCCTGAGACAGATTCTGCATCTTTCATCAGATTCTACAAGGGATGCATAATTGATGAAAGGTTAAGTAGCACTGCCTCAGAGGCAGTCATCAGGGTGCTGCTTTTTGTTTTGCCTAGAATTTTGACTTGTTTTTTAGCGTGCGTGTGTGTTTGATTTTGAATTTTAAGACCAGATAATTTCACTGGTGTTTCTCTATGAGATGTTTTCCCAGATGGTGAGCCAATTTGGGGTTGAAAGATCTCTGGAGACTCAATTCTTAACCGTAATTTATTTAGGTCTCGTAGAAGGTTGTTCCATTGAAATTCAATGGTGACTTTCTGTGCCAGATGATGTCAGGCTGAGGAAGGACCCTGGCGGGGGCGCTGGGGGGTGGCACAGGGAAGAGGAGGAAAGCTAAATACTCGGGATGCACAATTTTTGTACTTTTACTTAAATATGCCTGAGGTAATTGAGTTCCTTCTTGTTTTCTGTTAAGATTACTGCCCCCATTCATCTTCCATGGAAGAAGTGTGTACATCAAATGCTGTACCCAGAGCAAGGAGTGAGGACTGAAGGTTACAAGGGCGACTCCAGGCCCGGGAAACAGGGCTTTGCCCTCCCACACTGCTGCCCTTTTAATAATCACTTTACTACTTCCTTCTCCAAATGCTGCATCTTCTCATGAAGTCCTGAAACTGGACTGGGAAGCTAGTTCATCTCCTCTTCTTTAAAAGGAGAGTGATTTCTCACCAACCCAGTTTCTCATCTCAAGCCACCATGGCTTCCTTACTGTTTTCAGACACACCAGACACTTTCCCGCCACAAGCCCTTTTGCATTTGCTGTTCCCTTTGTCTAGAATGTTTTTCCCCCAGACAGTATTGCAGCTTACCTCTCAGATCCTTCAAATCACTAGGTGGAGGTCAATTTCTCAGAGGGCCCTTCCCTAGTCACCCTAACCTTGACCTCTCCCTCTATTCATATCCTTCTTCCTTCTTTGTTTTTCTCTTTAGCTCATACCACTGTGCTCCCTATTCTATAGTTTACTTAGTCATGTGTTATCTAGTAAAGTTTGGCTCCTGCAGTATGTAAGCTCCATGAGGGTAGGAATATTTTTCTCTTCCATTCAGTACTAAAATCATAGCACACAGAAGAGTGCCTGGCTCATGGTAGATACTCAATAAATATTCTTTGAATGAATAATCCCAAGAGATTTGGGGAAAAAGCTTGCTAATGAAGAAGAGTACTGTGTGACATTTAACCCAGTCATTTTGTGATCAAGTAGCCAAACCAATCAGGCAAGCTGGTTTAAGTGTCCCAATAGCCAGTATGTTTACATCTATTAAAGCACTGTCATCCCTGTACCATAATTTATAACTTGGTTGTTCTCCTCACCAGGTTGAGTTCTGCAGGGGAGTGAGGACTATGTCTTTAACATGAGGTGAGGCCTGGAGCATGTAGCAGATGCTCAATAAAGTGTGGAGAACAATGAGTGAATGAAAGAATTATACAAAAACACTTAAGACCAGCTATTGAGGCAGATGTGAATAGCCAATCACAGGATAAAGAATCTCTTTGTGAAGATGCATTTGTTTGTTCTTATTTAAGAAATCTTGGGCTTCCCTGGTGGCGCAGTGGTTGGGAGTCCACCTGCCGATGCAGGGGACACGGGTTCATGCCCGGTCCGGCAGGATCCCGCGTGCTGCGGAGAGGCTGGGCCCGTGAGCCATGGCCGCTGGGCCTGCGCGTCTGGAGCCTGTGCTCCGCGACGGGAGGGGGCACAGCAGTGAGAGGCCCGCGCACCGCAAAAAAAAAAAAAAAAAAAAAAAAGAAATCTTATTTAAGAAATCCTCTGGAGAGTGTCTAGCAGGGTAGGGAAGAAGTTATGGTCTCTGAAGATATCTCTGGAAGCAAAATTAGGCAGGGAATGTAAGCCGCCTTGAATCAGGTGTGGACTGACGTGCCCAGGGAGCAGAATGAGGCAGGGCCATTACAGGAGCCAGAATGATAGGTGGAATGAAAGTTCAGGTGATGTGGTGGGTGTAGACCATCCTGGAGCAGAGTCCTGAGCTATGGGAAGCAACAACTAGGGTGCGAGTCTTAAGAAAAATGGTGGGAGTGACTCCACGTTGGTGTTCTGACAGTCCCAGATTTCCACAGTGGCTTCAATGAAGCTTTTACGTGCGGGTTTGAATATTCCATCTTTCTCGTCTACACAGTGGTTTTTCAACCCCGGTTGAAACCGCTGTGATGTGATGAAGCCTGGTTGGTACATTCACTCAAACCAATGTATTCTGTGGCCTCAACCATATTCCAATTCAGCCTTGCAGTCCTCCAAAACTGATTTTATTTAACCAAAATTTCATGGTGATTTTATTAAAAAAGCACACCCATAATCAGCATGTTTACTTTCCCCTACTTTCCTCAGCATTATATCTTTGCAAATGGCATTTCCTTTAGAAAATATGAGGCTATCACTTTCCTTCTATAAAATTGTCACTTGTGTATAAAAAACTAACACTTTTTACCCAGCTCTCTTAATAAAGAAACTATCCAGCATGCACAGAACCCCTGTGATCAAGATTTAGAAATCAGAAGGTGGGTATATCGATCAAGAAGTTTCTGACCCCATACAGAAGGCTTTGTTTTTCTCCTCCATGGTCTTCTTCTAAGCTTTCTCTTTTCATTAAATCACAATGCCAGGCAAAGTCAGGGTCATGCTGTGCCTGTCACTGTGGTTTATAGATCAAATGAAAGTCAGTATTAATCATCTTGCTAGATTTTGGAACCTATTAATTTTCCAAGAACCGTCCCCCAGTGACACAGGTCCTTTATTCTGTGATCTGATACGGTGTCATTTGCCTTTCCTCCTCTTAGAGTAAACCTTAGAAAATGTTAGTTACATAAAACCATTTTAAAGTAAATATTTTTTTCACTGGCCAAGCAGATGAAAGTTCAGTTTAACAAAACTCTTCTTGGCTTCTATGTTCCTCGGGAATCTCCAGGTTTGGCCTACTAACTAGAGATAAACTGGAGTCTCTTTTTATCATAAAGGATATTTTGGAGAATGGATTAAGATCTATTCTCATAGCTGGGTTGCTCAATTTATTTTTCTTTTTGGTAATGAAAGGGTTTTTTTTTTAAAGTTCTTCAGAGTCTTGAGGCTATGGAAAGAAAGTGATGCTGACAATAATGTCCTCAAGATAGTAAAGTTCTTAGGAGAAACTATATATGGTAGACGCTTCATAAATATTGTTCGATGAATTAGTGGAGTTGAGGATGGGACATGCTCTCCATCCTCACCCTTATCCCCAGAAGGAAGAGGATGGTGAAGGAGCTGGGGGATGCTGCCAGGTAAGCCCTCAATATGTCCTGGTTGGAACCATTGTGTAGCTAGATCAATACAGGGTCCTTCTGTTAAAGCTTATTTCTGGATAGCATGTTGTCAGTGTATTCTCTGGTGACAGAATATACACCCTTTGACTTGACTCCAAATAATGTCATTAAACATTGAATGTTGTGGCTTCAGAAGTATGTGTCAAATGTTTGTTCATCACAAGGTTAGTACAGGTCTTAAGTTATAAAGAGAATTAAGTTAGAACTAGACAGACAGGTCAGAGGTCTTCAGCTAGGATTTTTAACCTAAGGGCAATTCTGTATGCATATGTTACCGTATAAAGTCCAATTTATGGAAGTTGAGGTGACCAAGAACAAAATTAATCTAATTACACACCTGGTTTTCATTTCAGCTTTTCTTTGCCTCTTTATTTACTGTTATGTTTAATGTTAGGTTCCATTTTTAGCCTTAAGAGAGGGGAGAAGTGTAGAAGTTACTTATAACATCTGTAGCAATGGACAGAAGAATGAATAATAATAGGAAATGTCTACATACCATCTGGTATAAATACAGATGTGCGTTTTCTTTAAAAATAACAAGTAGATGAAAGTTCAGTTTAACACTCTAAAAAGTTCAGTTTAGCACTCTAAAAAGGGAAGGTTTACAATACTCTACAGAAAGTAAAGAACCCATTCTTGAGTGGCTCTTAATTTATAAGAAGCCATCCTGCCTGTTAGTTGCCAGTTTATTTCTAGAACTGCACTGGTAGGCACTGCTCGTTTCTACGGATTCTGAGTGCAGAGGTCATAGCGCCTTCCAGCACCAATGGCGAAATCAGACGAATTCTTTCATGCCAAGTATAACATTTCTTTACATCTTTACGCACCTAGTATGTTAACTCCAGAATTAGGATGGTCTGTGTTTCCTCTGAAACTTCATCATGGAATTTAAAAGCTTCAGAGAAAAGGGCCTAAGGTAGAATAGATTGAAGATTAGGCATATTTTATAACGTTATATAATTTTAATTTTTAACTACACAGTAATCTCAACACAGTAAGAGAAGATACTCTGCAAAACCAACAAACTACTTATAGGGAAGGTTGTCCTTTTTTTTAATCTGTTATACATTTAGCGCCAATAACAAGTTTACCAAACCTACTTCATTTTGTGGAGAAGAATTGAATTTGAGTTTTTATTAGGCAACCCACACTTCTCAAATTCAGAGGGACCTCAGTGTATCTTAATAGAATAAAAGGCTCAGAGGCTATGTCCTTTGAGAAATTGCCAACAAGTTAAATTATTCCAGAAATGAAAGTGTAGATACAGCTGCAAGTATTGGTATGTTGAGACCATCCCAAGGGAAATTTGGAGGACTTCCAAGGGCCCCTCTCTTTGAAAATCACAGTAAGATGCAATGTCTGATGAGCATGGAAAACAATAAAAAGAATTATGAAATGTCTTCTGTTACGAATGTTCATAAGCTTCACCCACCAAAGGAAAGTACTGGACCCGTCTTGTATGGATGAAAAGTGTGCTTGGAACTGTGCAGTTCTCTGTTTTGAACCTCAAAACTTTACCTTTCAAGCATAATTCAAAAAGAGTCATGTATTACAATGTCCATTACAGCTCTATTTACAATAGCCAGGACATGGATGCAACCTAAGTGTCCATCGACAGATGAATGGATAAAGAAAATGTGACACATATATACGATGGAATATTACTCAGCCATAAAAAGAAACAAAATTGAGTTATTTGTAGTGAGGTGGATGGACCTAGAGTCTGTCATACAGAGTGAAGTTAAGTCAGAAAGAGAAAAACAAATCCCGTACGCTAACACATATTTATGGAATCTAAAAAAAAAATGGTTCTGACGAAACTAGGGACAGGACAGGAATAAAGACGCAGACATAGAGAATGGACTTGAGGACACAGGGAGGGGGAAGGGTAAGCTGGGACAAAGTGAGAGAGTGGCATGGACTTATATATACTACCAGATATAAAATAGTTAGCTAGTGGGAAGCAGCCTCATAGCACAGGGAGATCAGCTCAGTGCTTTGTGACCACCTAGAGGGGTGGGATAGGGAGGGTGGGAGGGAGACGCAAGAGGGAGGAGATATGAGGATATATGTAAACGTATAGCTGATTCACTTTGTTATAAAGCAGGAACTAACACACCATTGTAAAGCAATTATACTCCAATAAAGATGTTAAAAAAAAATTACCTTTCAATGCAGTGAATCCATTTGGCTTGGCCAAAGTAAATTTAATGTCATTTTCAAAGCCTCCTGATTTTCTACCTCTCTTTCTATGAAAAATAAATGATAGAATTAAAAAGCACACTCTAGCTGCGCAGGTATATTAGCCTTAGTTAAGAGCTATTATCCCTTATACTATTTACTTCTGGCACTCTCTCCATGATAGATAAGTGATATAATTGCAGCTTCGAGTTCTGCTTGTCACCTACAGGTGCAGTTTTTCTGTTCACATGGGAGCACATGAAATCTGTCGGTACAGAGAATTCTCATTGAAGTTAAGAGACATTCAACAATGATAAAAATCGGGCACTCAGTCTGTAACCTATTGGCCTGCTACTTTTTGTTGGCTCTGTTTTCTAATTCTTTGATTCTTTTCTAGGTTATTCTTCACTTGGTAGCTACCTGCTAACTATGTGCTCATTTGATATATTCAGGATTGAGCTGTAAAACTGAACTTTTCTTAGTTCTCGGATTGTCTTGTTTCCCTGTCAGTAAAAAAAGTGATACTAAAAAACAAAACAAAACAAAAAGCTAACCCAACTGGTCTCCATAGATAGAATCCATTTATCCTGTTTCTTTCAAGATTTATTTTTCATTGTTTCAAGAACTTTTGACAAATGAGCATTAGAGGAAAAGTGCTGACAACTTCAACTTTTTAAGTTAGAATATTATCGTCTCAGTCTCAAAATCTTACAGAGCTTATCTAGAAAAGAAATGATGCAAGGCAGTTGTTACAGAATAATTACAGATTTACTCTCAGAAAAAGGATAGCATAATTGCCTATGCACTACATTAAGTGAATATAAACTCATTCTACGTAATATAGTTAAAATAAACCATGTGCTTTTTGGAAATTATAGTATGATATTCACTTGTGTCTATAGGCTCATCCTGACACTGCTCTGCTAGACTGGGAATAAATGAACTGGCAGGGGCAACAGGGCTCCCCACATTACTGCTGAAGTGGGTTGCTCTAAGTTGAGTAGGCAGAATAAAGATTGGAAAGATGGGACAACTTATAAACTGATGGCAAAGCTCTAAGTATCAGGGAAGTACCACCAGGATTCCCAGCCTTGCAATTAGCTATAGGAAATGGGGGAAGTTCTTTTAAACAAAGATTGCTGCAAATCTGAGAAGACAAGGCAACAAAGTTTCAGCCTATCACAGAGGGACTAGTGCCTGACCTTGAGGAGTCATAGCTGTGTATGGACAGGACAGAAGCCAGTGGTTTTTCTTGCACTGGCTTTTCAGCTGACTGCACACATACTTTTGTTGATCCATTTACTGTGGTAGAAGAACAGTGGCTTTCAGATAAGTTAGGTCGCTTATTCACAGTAAGAAATATAGTTTATATTATGGCCCAGCACACACCTACACATATAAAACCATGTAAGTAACTGAAATAAAAGTTTAATAAGCTGACACTTATTTCCTATTTTTAGCATATGCCATGCATATGCTATTTTGAAATTATTCTTTTTGAAAGTATACCTTATGAAATTATTTACTTCTACTTGTTCATAGGTAATAAATAAATCTATAACAAGTCTATCTATAAATTATAAATAAAATTGAAGATCTCCATTATCTAGCTCTGTAGAGATAAATATAGGCAGTATGTTTATTTTCTGTTTAAATAAATGTTAGTCATAACTTACGAAGGGTCTGTGACCACAGTTTGAAAAACAATAAGAAGTTACAGTAATTCCTTCTGCAGTAGGAGAAACAGCTCACAGGAGTTCTGGTGTTTCTCACCTTCCAAAGGGGCACCCGCTCTTTTGCCTGCATTCTCTCAACACCAGTGCACACAGTTTGCACAGAGTTAATTTACACTTATTACTCTAAGTGTCCTGACGTTTTCTCTTTGGTTCATTTTGTATTCTCAGCTTGAATAGAACAACAGGGGCCATGACAGCTTGACTCATGCATCTCCTTTCACAGCTCCTTCCAATATCTAGCCCGGTATGTCCATTCCACTGGCTGGCTGATAAATGCTGCTGACTGTTAACACAATGGCAGGGCAGTGCAGGAGGAGTAGAATTTTATTAGCTGCATGGAACTATAAATGTAGACTCTTTTTCCTAATTGAAGAGTTATAGTCTATAAAACTAGTTGAACTGAAGATTCAAATTAAAAAAATATAATTAACATTGTTGCATGTTATACAGGAAAGTTGTTAAGAGTGAATCCTAAGAGTTCTCACCACAAGGAAGAATATTTTTTCTCTTATTTTGTATCTATATGAGATGATGGTTGCTCACTAAATTTATTGTGGTGATCATTTCATGTATGTAAGTTATTTCTCGCATGTTAGTGAAATCATACTGTACACAAACTCATACAGTATTTCAATTATGCCTCAATAAAATTGAAAGGAAAAATATATGACACTCTCTACTATTCAGTTGTTCGCTTGTTTATCCATCCATGCCTCAAATATTTATCAAGTGGCTACTATTTGTCAGATATTATTTTAGGTGCTGGTGGTACACAGTCCATGCCCTCAGAAAAACGTGGGCTATAAGAAAGGTAACAGGTTTTTCCAAACCAATAGTCGAATTGTATAATTTTGATTTGGCTGATTTCTTGTGTTTACTTTTGTTTTCCTCAGTGTCATTCCTTATACAATCTAAAATATGACCTGACTTAAAAAAATATACCTCAAAAATGCAATCAGTGGCATCCCATTTACTCCCCAACCACAGCAATCTTTGGACCTAAAGTGCCTAGAATTAGATTAATCATAATTCTGGGTTCATGAAAACTATCATCACTGGTTCATTGAAGACTCATCCATTTACCTACCTACCTACCATATACAAATTGATCTATAGATTTAATATTGTACCAAATATAAAGTATCAATTGCAAAGTTATTGTAATTGAGGCAACATTTAAAAGTATTGGTGGTAAGGGACATTACTTTCTAATTGGCCAGAGGAACAGAACAGAGAACTTGAAACAGACTAGAGTAACTTTTAGTATGTATCAGAGGGAATATGGTAGATCATTGGGAAAGGAAAGACAGTTGAATCAGCTGAGCTAGGAAAAAATGTGGATCACCGACAATGACTGCAGATGGACTGAGAACTTAAATGTCAAAAGCCAAACTTGAAAACTTCTAGAATAAAACATAGGTGTGTATCTTTCTAACCTCAAGGTAGAGAAGTATTTCTTAAACAAGATATAGATGGTCAAACCATAAAGGAGGAGATTGATAAATTTGACTACTCTAAAATTAAGAACTTGTGCTCATCAAGCCATCTTTAAGAAAAGATAGAAGACAAGCTAATAACTGGGGGAAAATATTTGCAGCACACATAATTGAGAAGGATCAGAATCAGAATCACATGAACAAGTTCTGCTAATTAAAATTTCCTATTTCCTTCTATTCTCTCCAACCTTCCCCTGGTATCTCATTTTCCGCGACTCTGATTCCCTCATCCAGCCAGCAACAAATTAGGTATTGTCTGAATGAGTTGTTCATTTCTACCCCTGTGCCATTTCCTCTAGCTGGGATACTGCCACAGCCAGCTGGACAACTGACACCCTATATACTTCCCTGAGCAAAGTCCATCACTCTTAAGAACCTTCACTGATGACTCTAACTCATCATTGCTTATCCCCTGAGAATCATAGAGTCCATTTGTACTTGGTTGCCATATTTACATGTATCTTTTTGAATTCTGATTTTTTTAGGTACTCTATCCTGTTATACTTTAGCTTTCCCTGAATTTAAGAACTCTTGTATTCCATTCTATTTTCATGGTCTTCCTTCTGCCTGGCTTTTCCAACCCATGGCTTAGCACAATGCTGTGCATGTGATGGGTACCCAGCAAGCAGCTGACTGATTGCAAACATAAAGATTTTACTCAAGTTCATCATAAGCTCTTCAAAAAAATAGAACAAAATTAAGGTGGTTTTATCCAAGGAAATAAAAAGAAAGAAAAGACAGCGGTTCACACAAATAAATACCTAACAGAGATCTTAGGCCAGTAATAGAGACATATGGAAGAGATTTATAAATACCCATTTACAAAAAATTTGTGGAGGAAGAAAACAATGTAAAGAAGCCAAATTAAGGAAAAATTACATACTGGAGTAGAGAAAGAAAATAAGCAAGTTTCAGAAAACATTTCAAATGGCAGTAAAACGTTCAAATAGGATGGCAACAAATAAAAGTAAATGACGGGCTTCCCTGGTGGCGCAGTGGTTGGGGGTCTGCCTGCCGATGCAGGGGACGCGGGTTAATGTCCCAGTCTGGGAAGATCCCACATGCCGCGGAGCAGCTGGGCCCGTGAGCCATGGCCGCTGAGCCTGCGTGTCCGGAGCCTGTGCTCCACAACGGGAGAGGCCACAACAGTGGGAGGCCCGCGTACCGCAAAAAAATAAAAAAGTAAATGACTAGGCTAATTAGCACTATAAGCAACAGATTGTTTAGAAGATAAAAACCCAGATGTGTTTATATAACTTACTTTAGAAGAAGCAGGTGGAGAGCTACCTTTATCAGACAACATTTTTTTCCTGGGACAACAGATGTAGGCAGTTAAAAAAAAAGTTACCTGCAAACAAATTAGATGAGGCAGCAATTCTAGATAGGCTGTGTTCATAATTTTTTATAAGAAAGGAAGAAAGCAAGTGATAAAGAATTCATTTAGACCTTTTTAGATGATACCAGGATCACAAGAGTTTCAGAATGATTAGAGTATAACAAAGTTGGAATGAATCCATTAATTAAAGATCGTATAGGCTGAGAAATCAACAATGAATTTAGTTTGGGTATTTAAGATGCTCCAATATCTTTGATTACTCAAAAATACTTGAATGAAGGTGATTTATTTGTAAGTTGGGACTTCACTAAAACATTACCTTCTAGTAGTGCAATATGATAAAGGAGAGTTCATCTGCTCTTTAGCCTGGGGCTCTTGAGTTAGGCACCAAAAGATCCTATTATAAAACTTGTTCACCTAGAAGGTACTTCCATGACAGGAATCCTGAGGACAGCGTTTCCGTAAAACCAGGCACCATCTTCCCCATCCAGGTACCTAAGGTCAGCATACACTTTGTGTTGAAGCCTAGACAGCAAAAATTATTGGGCAGTAATTCTATGCCTAGTGCTGCATGATGAGCTGTCAGATTAGGTCAGAGAAAGAAAAACGTTTTCAAACATTCTGCATTCTATATTCATGCAGTTGATTAATATAGATGCATCCAGTCATTCATTTAGTCAGCCATGGAAGGCACCGGGGGTAAAGGAAGAAGCATGGCAGCTTTAGAATCTAACAATATGGGATCAAGTCCAAGCTCTGTCATGTACTTGTTGATAAGTTACTTCCTCTTCCTGAGCTTCATCTGATGAATGAGGGTGGGAGTTTGAGGTTGTGGTGCGATATCTCCCCTACAGGGTTATTGTGAGATTTAACTTTGAACATACATGTGAAAATACTTTTGCAATCATCAGCATCTTCTAAAATGAGAAAAACAGAAGAGCATGAGAAGTGGGAAGGCTTGAGATTTAGGAATCAATATATCATTGATTTTATTGGAAGTGGAACTTTGAGGAAATGATGGATCTGATTGAAGAGAAGGTAAGAAAGTGCAGGCAACAAGTGGAGGCAGTTTTTTTCCAAGGAGTGTGTGTGTGTGTGTGTGTGTGTGTGTGTGTGTGTGTGTGTGTGTGTGTGTATTTGCCTCCTGAAATAGATTAGGCTTTTAAATCAGAGATTTGTGTCTTATTTATTTTTATATCCCTAACTCTACTACAGAGCTACATAGCAGGGTATCTCGTACACAAAGTCACTTAAAATATTAAATAAATGTTGATGAAAAAGTAAAAATGAAAGAAGACAACAGCTTTAGGTGAAGCAAAGTCAAGAAAAGTTTTTCTGTTTTTTAGTTTTTCTTATTTTGAAAACAGGAGACCCCTGAATGTATTAATTGTGAGACGGTAGATTGAGTTAAATAGGAGAGATCGAAGATATTTCAGAGGTGAAGATATTATCTCCAATGATGGAACCAGGCAAAAGGAAATGAGTTCAAGACTATAGAGGGAGCTGCACTGAAGGAAGGAAGAGAAATTGGCATCAAGTGTGCATGGAGGAGGAGAGATAAAGTTGGAGAAATTCTGAGGTGTTCCTTGTGATGAGGAAGAAAGTTGACAGTGCTCAAGTCAGATGGTTTCTCCCTTCCAGGAATGCAAGGGTTAAGCTTTTCTTGCTGGGTAAGAGGGTGGACTGGGGGTTTTGAGATGATTGAATGTTCCATAAGAATTTAATATGAGATAAATAATGGATAGTTGAAAAGGACCTGGTGTAAGGCTATCAGGAGTGATGAAAAGGAAGACTGAGTGTGAATTACAGGTTAGCAATAATGGAGAGGGAGGGCTTAGTGGCTAGATATTTAGTTGTTATTATTGGAGTATATTCAGGGCAAGAAAGGTGTGGTGGTGCCTTGCCCAATTTTCACCCTGGATGGCCAAACCTGAAGGTTATTTTTTTTTCTTTCAATGGAAGAGGATAAGCAGGAAGCCTGTACACAACTAAAAAACTGCTTAGAATAAATAAGCTTTTGAAATAGAAATGAGGAAAATTTATATATAAATTTAGAATTATTCTAAAGAAGAAACATCGCATAATTGAACCTGTCTAGAGGTGGCAGGGTTGTCTCAAGAAGAGCAAGTTCCCAGCAATAGGGAAGCTCATCTAGGCCAGGGAATGCAGTGATTGGCTGGGATTAAAACAAATGAAATTTAATTTTATGACTCTTGTGATAAGCTTGAGTGGCACCCTAATACTAATCTAGATAGATATGCCTCTTCATTCCTTGTCCAAATTGTGCTTAATATTTATTATTTTTTATTAAGCAAAATAAATACATAGATTGGAACAGATGAACTTTTGGTTTCAAAAACCCAGATATTTTAACAGATTTTGAACTAGCTTGAGCATTATCACTACTAACAAACCAAGTGTATACTACTTCATTCTCTGCCAACTGCTTTTTGAAAAGCATTTATTACTTTTATAACAAAAGTTAATATGTTAATACTTTATGCTTATAAAATGTTTAGTTAATGTATAATAGGGTAATTTATTTTACCATTCCTCTTTTGTTGGACACTTAGTTTTCTTCCAATTTTTTTCTTATTCAAACTACAATGTAATGAACATCTCTGTACATACTGCTTTGCTTGGATGTGTTAGTGTGTCTTTAGGATTGCTGTGTTAAAGGATGTGCACACGAATCAGGTAACTTCCTGAGAGGTTATATCAATTTACACTCCCATCAATAGTGCATGAGAGCAAGCCCGATTGTTTAATCATCTCATATAACATATAACTACATCCTTAGTATGATGAAGAAAATAAAAAGCAAACTCTTTGTCTCCTTAGGCTTCTAAACCAGGAAAACTTAACATATTGAAAAAAAATCAGATGGTATAAACCACAAAATACAATAATGAAGATATACCCAAGTCTAAATTGTGTGACTTATATAATGTGCTTGAAATGTTGTGTCAGTCAAAACTTTTGTAAATCAATTGCTATGGATGAGTTTTGCACTTCCTTCCAGCTTGCCATGCATTGATTTATCTTGCTTAGTTGTGATCATGCTATATTACAGTTATTTTCTCCTTTCCTCTTTACATTGCTATCGATAATTTCCCACATTACTACAAAGTCCTAACAAACATCATCAAAAATAGCTACATAATATTCCTTTAATGGGATATGTTTAACTATTCCCTTTAGATTGTCTTCAGTTTTTCTTATCATTAGTAAGGCCCTGATAAACATTTCTTTTGTGGCTCATTTTTATCCACATTTAGCATTATTTCATTAAGATGTAGTCCTAGATTAAAATTACTAAGTCAACAGGAATAATCATTTTAAGAGTTTGATAAATATGGCAAAAGACTGCTTGTAGAAAAGTTGTGCCACTAAATACGACATCCATTTCACCATACCTTTGCCATATTGTTTATTTTTTTATAACTTCTAATAAGACAGCTAATTTGATGTTATTGAATGCTTTTTTAAAATAAATTTATTTTATTATTTATTTTGGCTGCATTGGGTCTTTGTTGCTGCACGCAGGCTTCTCTAGTTGCGGTGAGTGGGGGTTACTCTTCAGTGAGGTGCGCAGGCTTCTCATTGTGGTGGCTTCTCTTGTTGCAGAGCACGGGCTCTAGGTGCACGGGCTTCAGTAGTTGTGGCACACGGGCTCAGTAGTTGTGGCTCACGGGCTCCAGAGCACAGGCTCAGTAGTGTGGTGCACGGGCTTAGTTGCTCCACGGCATGTGGGATCTTCTCGGACCAGGGCTTGAACCCATGTCCCCTGCATTGGCAGGCGGATGCTTAACCACTGCGCCACCAGGGAAGCCCTGAATGCTGTTTTAAATAAACGTTTTTAATTTTTAGTGAGCATGAACATTGCATATACCCATCCTTTGTCCACACAAAATTGTCCTATAATTTCCCAAGCTTGGTTATTGTTGGGTAATTCTTTGCTTTGGGGTTATGACCTGTGAATTATAGATTGTTTAGCAGCATCCCTGCCCTCTACATACTCGATGCCTACAACCCCCCTAACTTATAACAACTAAAAATGTCTCCAGACATTGCTAATTATTCAACTGGGAACAAAATCAGACCTTCCAAAGAATCTTATTTTTAGCAAATAAATTTTCAATAATGTAGTAAACTGACTATTTAGTTGATATGTTGTAGAAGTTTAGATGTTTGTATCTGAAGTGAGAAACCTTCACTCAAAAGTGTGAAATAACTGCAAGCGAGGACAGGTTAACAAGTGAAGAGTTAACAAGCTCATTGAGGTCAGTTTGGAAGATTTCAAGGTAGTGCTGTAGCGGCATAGGGAAACAGAAGCTCAGGGAATTTCATTCAGCTGTCCAAGCTTGCTTTCCAAGTAGCTGGGATAGAATTCAAGGTTTTTTTTTTTTAAACTGAAGTATAGTTGATGTACAATATTATATGATAGAATTCAAGTTTTCCCCCCAACCCAGGTCTTTTCGTAATCCCATACTATCCCGCATGCTGTCCCTGTTCTCCATTATAATCCAGCTTGGTCTGTTTTATTCAAGGAAACTTTTTCAGAATACCCACCTGAGCTACATGATTTCAACCGCTCCCTTAAGATATCACTTTAGTAGCATGGAGTTCTTCAGTTAATGCTTGATATTTAAGTGATTGTTACTTGTACTCCAGGCTTGATCTCAATAGTTTCAAAATTCTTGGAGAGTACTTGGATAGAGGGCTCTGATCACAAAGAACACTCACAAAATACTATTAAGTAGGGCAGCTTCAAGAGCATCTTGAATTATTTTGTTAGGATTAAGATGGCCCCTTAAACTGGCCAAGTAGTGCTGATGCCTAATGCGGACTTGTGCATTAAACACATAATATTTACTGAAATGACTGAGTGACAGTCTGAATCTGGCTTCTTGAGCATCACTTCCTTTGTGCAGCAGAGAGTCAGGTCCTGCCCTTTGCACTGTGAATGTGTGAATAAGAATGGAAAATCACCGCTCTGTTCCAGCTTGCATTGAATGCCTACAACTAGTTTGATTCAGTCCTGGGCACTGCAGGTAGGGGGGCGGGAAGTGAAGGTGAAATATGAGGAACAGTCTTTGGCTTTAAGAGTCAGACAATCTCATTGAAAAGATAAGATATGAGATAGCTACCAACTATAAGGAGTTTGTTTAGAGAGGTTCAGATTGTTGTCCAAAATAGGATATTGACTGAGAGCTCAAAGACTACAACATATTTGGAGTTTGTGAAGAAATAGGGGTTTTCTTCCTTAGCCCTCTCAACTCCCTTCCTGAAACTCTGCCTTGAGTTTCCTAAGTTGAGAATGGTTTCAGAAGCGAGGGTGACAGTAGTTGTAGTGAGTGAAAAGCAGAAAATAAGAAACCATTTACTCGGCACACAGATATTGAGCTGCTCTTTGTAAGGTACTATGTGTTAGGTCTTATAAGGGACTACAGAGCAAGTAGGATATGATTTCTACTCCCAGGGGAACTTAGCCTAATCAATACTTTTGATTAACCTCAAGAAGCAGCCTATAAAGAGCTTTTTAAAGATAAGAAAAACGTGAATTAGAATTTTAGCTCTATTTGTGACCTTCTGCATATCACTGCTTCTCGCTTTCCCTATCTGTAAAATGGTATATTTTCCCCCTCATAGGATTCTTATGACAATAAATGAGACAATGCATTTATAGTATGTGGAACACAGTATTCTTCAATAAGCTGTGTGTTGGCTATTCAGACACTGAAGCCTTTTGAAAATTAACTCAACACGGTACGTTCAACACTCGTAATTTATCTAAAATTATGGCATAGGTTAAAGTGAAAAACTCTTGAAAAAATGCAATCTTGAATCAAAAGGTTTTAGTCACTGGGGAGCTTTCCCAGTTACCAGGTGGTTGTGAGTTAAATGCACAAGGGCATGGACTGAAGAGCTAAGACTAAGAAATAGATCGATGTTTTTGAAAGGAATATCACCACATCTTCAGATTTACAAAAAGTGGAAGGAAATTAAAACTGCAAATGCAGTTCAAAGAAGATTATTTTATATCCATCTCAGAGCAAAGAGCCAAACAGGGGAATATGTGCTAACCAGGGTAATCACCTTGCAATCTCATTAGGGAAGGATTTGGGGGTACTGTGAAGTCATGCAACCTTCATTTTGGGGCCCAAGGCAGTGCTGGATTAAGTTTCAAGGGACAGATACATAAGAGTCACAGTTACTACCTCAAAGCCGTGGTTAGGGTCTAGGAGGAATACTTTTACAATATCGATCACCTCTGGACATAAAAAAATGTTATTTCCTCAGAGAAGGGGGCACAATGCCACAGCAAGGCACCAATTCCATTAGATCTCAAAAAATAAGTTTTTACGAGGAAAAGGTAAAAACAAACGGATTTTGGTCACACATGGGAAAAATACTTAACTAATTAATTTTAAAATATCAAGATAAAGAAATAATGTGCTCAATGTGAAAAGGGAAGACACATATTAGTGAACAAGGAATTTCATTACATGGCCCTTCTCTGCTAATAGTATTCAAGTAAAAAAAGGAAGATGGAAGGGAACTCAATCTCCAGTTAAAAAATAATTGTCGGCCAAAAGGACAATTCTTTTTCACATAATAGGATACTAGTGAGTCACATAAAAACAATTCCCTAGGACAGGGAGAAAAAAAGACTAGCACAGTTCCTCAAGTAAGCCTGAAATTTAGCAATAAGTTCTATATCCCTTCTCCTTCTAAAAGGCAGACACTCCAGTTAGATTTAAAAGATAATACAGTTAGGTCTAGAAATGAGATAAATGTAAAGCACAAACGGACAACTCAGAAATAGCCTTAAGATTTACAATTAAGGGCTTCCCTGGTGGTGCAGTGGTTGAGAGTCCGCCTGCCGATGCAGGGGACGCGGGTTCGTGCCCCGGTCCGGGAACATCCCACGTGCTGCGGAGCGGCTGGGCCCGTGAGCCATGGCCGCTGAGCCTGCACGTCCGGAGCCTGTGCTCCGCAACGGGAGAGACCACAACAGTGAGAGGCCCGCGTACAGCTAAAAAAAAAAAAAAAAAAAAAAAAAAATTAAAGATTTACAATTAAAACAACTTCCTCTACTTTTTCATTTTTTAAGATATAACTGGATGGTTCAAAGCTGGAATTTCTGCATGAAACAAACTCGTTAGCCTTAAAGAACTATCTGTCCCATCTCATATGCTTCATCAAACATATGAGAAAATGAGAATGAAAATTACCTAATCAAAAAACCCTCAACATTTTGTGTTTCAATTCATTGTTATCCATCTTGAGTAGGCAGACATCTTAAGATAGTATCAGTGGTTTTGAACAAAAACAAAACTTTTTGCTGAACCTGAGTTGGGGCTTTTAAGAACAAGTCACATTCATTCCATAATTTCTCATAATATGTGGAAGTTGAAATAAAAGATTTTCTGATATTTGCAATATTCATGTACCCTTGTATATAAATATAATTTAGTGGCCTATTGAAAAAAATGTTATAATATCTTCCATCTAGTTGTAAGTTGCTCTGAAAATCCTATATATAGTGTATATATATATATATATATAAAGTCCTATATATATATATATAATTTAATTTTTTTGGCATTTCTAAGATATTTTAGATCTTATTGCCCAATATGGAGATAAACCTCCTATTTATTTTCCAAATAGTTGTTAAAATAAATTACAAATAAACATTTGTAATTTATTAGTTGTTAAAATAAATTACAAATAAAATAAATTACAAATAAACATTTGTCAGGTATTTTACAGTTTGTAAAATACTTTCCTGTTTGCTTTGATCCTCAGGATAACCCCTATGATGAAGGTATACTTATTTTCCCACATTACAGATGAGGAAACTGAAGGTTAGAGGGAATGAAGAACATCACATGGCTATTGAGTCAGTACTAAGCCAGAGCTCAAGTCCTGTTCAGTCAACACTAGAACTTGTTTTTCCACATTACATGACACTGGAGCCACCTGCAAGTAGAGTTATCAGGAAAGATTCATAGTGGAGATTATTGAAAAGCAAAACAAGAGTTATAAGACACTTGGAGGAAAAGTTTGCAGAACACCTCAAAAGCAATGGAGGAAAAGTGAAATACGAGCAAGACAATTATCAACCAATAGTACCTGTATTCCTATATAGTTTCCAAAGTGTTTCATAAACATTATGTCTTTAAAGCAACCCATTGAGACAAGGCTGATATAATTAGTCCTGTCTTACAGATGAAGAAACTAAGGTCTCTAGGCTTGAAAGTGACAGCTGAAATTGGAATTTGAATCTTCTACTCCTAGTTCAGTTTTCCTCTTCCATTGCAAGCATGGTTTTCAAAATATGGCCCCCAGCTCTGAGACCAGAGAGTTGATGATGGCTGCAAAGCAATCTAAAATGTCTATAGGGCCTTGTTTTATAACGTCTTACTTATCCCTTTCTTATGTATAAGGTCTTATCCATTTCTTAGAGAGTAAAGCGAAGTGATTGATGAAGTCTTCAAATTTGTTGATCCTGTTCTTGTTAATACCAAGTTCTTTATCTACTGGAAAGTATGAATTTATGGACATAGTTAAAGGGAGTTTGCCTAAGTTCATCAATGTTTAGGAAACAATGCACCACGCACCTCATTAACACATATAGTAGAAAAAGGCTCAAATTAATTTCTTTCTGCTATGTTTCTTCTCAATGTTTAGGGACCACTTCTCGCTGCACAATCCCTCTGTGTTGCGGCTATCCTGACAGTTCTCTGAATGCTCCTTGCCTAGAGCTAACAGTTCTCTGAGTTGGTTTACTCCATTATTGCCAGGAATGAGCAATAACGGTTCTAGGGAAATGGTGGTGGGAGAGTTTGAGGATAGGAGGACCCCCTACGTCAGATGGCACTGAAAAGGAACAGGCAATGCCAAGATATATAATAGGCACAAATTTGCAATCAGAAAATCTATAGAGCAGCTGTTGTTTCTATATATTTAAATCTTGTATTGTTTTAGTTTAATGTTTCCACATTGAAGTGCATTTAGAAAGGAGGCACTGCAAGTGTTTCAGTGCTTGCGCCTCCAGAGGCCTGAATCCTGCCCTGGCTAAGGACATGACAGCACAGTTCTTAGTTATGTCACAGGTGAAAAATTGGGAGTTGTCTGCACGAATTTTATGCTTCTTTCAGCTGTTAGGAAATGCAGCCCTCAAGCTATTCTCCACCATAAGTCTTCGCTATAGGTGATTAAAAATAGACAGAAAGGAGAGAAGGATATAGTTGCAGTTTGCAGGACAAAAAAAATGCACATGCTGCTAAATTGTGCAAGCCACAGGGAACACTTCTCACAGGTGTTCCACTCTGCAGAGGTTACTCATTTGCCTCCAAGTGCAATCCAAGGTGTTGACTTGAGGCTTTAAGGACCCCTCCCCCATGCTCTGCACTTTAGGTACCTGGAGATACCAATACTTATCTAGGCTCAGTAGCAGCCACACTGTTCCCAACTGTGATGTGCAGGCCACTGGAAGCTGGGTGTTTTTCTCATGGAAGGCTTTTGCCTCTGGAATTTCCTGCCAGTCCCAGTCTGCCAGAACCCCACCTTACTGACCTTCAGGGACTCATGAAATTCATGACTTGTTTTCAATATAACCTTCACTGATGGGCAGAGAGACCTTAAGAGCATGATTTTGTGAGATAACTTAAGCAGTTATCATAGCTCACGGTCTTCTGGGTTATAATGGTTTAATGGTGGTGCTGGCTTCCTGTTACAATTTCAAATAGGGTACAGTTTTCAGAATAAACATACCAAATGAGTGCCTGCTCTTAGTAATGAGTAAGTAAGACTGCGTACCTGGATGTGAAGATATTTAGAATTCTAAAAATATAAAAACTATCTGTCAGATTATACTCCTTCTCACGCTGGTATCACAGGTGTGCTGGTGCCTGCAATAACCCTAAATTCCAAGGTGGGTAATAAACACAACCTGCTCCTTTAGAAAGCTCTAGGATGATGTGCATGTGTGTTTGTCAAATCTCAAACCACCCTGGAGAAGAGCACTGGCTTTGGCTGGACGTTAAGATATTTACTCTGGACTATTATGCCAAGACATGAACAGCTGCTGGTTTAATTATTGATGGAGTTAGTGTCAATCATCCAAGAAGAGAACCAAAGAATAATATTTTAAAATCATCTGGTCAAAAAAAAAAAGAAAAAAATCTCTGTTGTAAAACATAGCTCTCTTGTCATTTATTACTCTTGAACTTCTCCAGCCAAATAATCTCAGAAAATTGCTCTTTCTAAAATTATTTTTCCTATCCCCTTAAATGTTTTCTTTCCAAGCGCTCTCCCTTTCAGAACCCAGCACTTTGGCTATGTTTGCATTATTTTCGCAAGATGCCCTACATCAGGGGAACCGATGACATGTTTTAGTTTTGAAAACTTAAATAAGCACGGAAGAGAAATCCAGAGGAGCAGAAGCGCCCCCCCGCCCCCCCCCCCCCCCCATCCAAGAGCCCTTTAGATCCGCGGCGAGGCTGCGATGCCTTCAGCGCTGCGGGCCGTCCCGGCTCCGCCAAAAACGCCGAGGCTGCTTGGTGTGGTCTTGGAGCCGAGGGCAGGTCAAAGAAGAAAAACAAATAGTTGTTCTGACCATCTCCAAGAAAAGAGTTTCAGTCTGGCTTGACTAATATTTGAAAGATCTGCCCTGCCGCGCCGCTGAGCATCCCGGCTTTGGGACCTCTGCGGTTGCCAAGAATTTTCTCAGGGACCGGGGCCCCGAGGCCGAGGACTGCGAGGACCCCCTGGTCCGGACGGAGTCTCCTCTCCCTCGCGGTGCGCGCACGCCTGGAAAGGCGGGATTTAAAGGCGGCGATGCTGTGGGAGACTCCGCAGTGTCAACGAGCCCCCAAACGGTCCCGCCTCATTTGCCCCAGTGTGTGTGCCTCGCAAGTCCCTGCCTGGTGAACCGTCGCCAGCTTCGGCGCACGGGAGAGGCGTTGGCGGGTCCGACCCCGGGGGTCCGCGGCCAGGCCGGACGCCGGGAGGCTGCCGGGCCAGGCCCGAGCGCAGCCCGGGCCGGGCGCGCCCCGCGGGCTCCGGGCACACGCCCCTCACCTGGGCGAGGCAGGGCGCGCAGGCGCTCAGTGCCCGGGTCGCGGCGGGAGCCTCAGCCCCGCGCCCGCCGGAGTTGGACAGTTCCGGGGCCGCGCCGAGCTGTCGCCGGCGCCGCAGCCGCCGCTGGCGCCGCCACCGCCCGGGCTGCCGCAGACCGCGGGAGAGCGTCTGCGCGAAGCCCCAGCGCAGCCCCGGCGGGACCGCCGCCGCCGCGCGAACGCGAGCAACAGCTTCCCGGCTGGAGGAGCCACTGCCCCACGCGCCGGCGGCCCGCGAGCCGAGGTAAGCTCCAGGCGCCCAGCCCAGCCTGGCCCGGCCCGGCGCCCCTGGAACGGGCGCCTCCTTCCCGCGGGCCCCCGTCCGCCTCCACGGGGCGAGCCGCACCTGGGCGCGCTGCCCGAGGGAAGGGCCGCCGGGAGCCCCCCTCCCGATAGAGTTTGCACTTTGTCCCGCGGTCCCACTTGTAGAGGAGGACTCCCGGCCGCCGCTTGCCCGGCCTGTGGGCTGAGGCTCCCTTGAGCCGCTGGAGTTAGGACTAGGTCGTGGAAGCCAGAGAAGTGGAGGCGTCCCCAGTGTGGGCTCCCGGGCTCCGATTCTCCCAGACGGAGGAGAGGATGGAGAAGGGCAGTGGACGAGGACAGCACCCGTCTGTGGTTAGCCGCAGTGCCTCCGCCACCTGGGCTGGGACGTTTGGGGCTGGATGTCTCTCCCTTCAATACAGGGAAGTGGGTAGTTTGGGGGCAGAGGAGTGGGAGGAAGATAGCAATCGAAGCTTGGGATCCCGAGAGAGTTCTACAGCTGAATGAAGGTGAAATGGGGGCGGTGAGACAGAGAGAAGGTCCCCAAAGTTTGCACTTGCTGGGAGCTCTGGGGGTTGGGTGGGAGGCTCGGTTACTAAGCGCTGGGTGAAGGTGTCATCGCGGGATGGGAGGACACTGTGGGACTGCGGAAGGGAGAAGAAGGGGAGGGGAGGACCATCTGCTTCGCCACTGTTATTTGCGGGGGCCCTTGGGGAGAAGGGAGCGCTGGCAGGACGATGTTTCCCCGAATGCTTTCACAGCCTCTAAAGGACATACAGTTTTTATGGTGACCCTTGGGGGGAGGTGGGGGGGGAATGCTGTGGTCCTTTAAGGAAAATAAATCGCCTTCAAGCCCCCTACCCCCCACCCCCAGTACAAAATAAACACAGTTTTGGAATGCTCTTAAAAGTTCTTGCAGTAGGGAAACCCATCTTCATTTTCTTCATTTTCATGCAGAGATGTGGTTTGCAGTTCCCTTTGGTTTTGCTTTGCTCAAGAGCATCACACCAAGGTGAATGCAAACTTTGTTAAGATGTAGTAAAAGATGCTCAAACAGAAGAAATAAAACATTTGTGTTACAGGGCCCAGCCTAAAGCTTAGAAACTGGCAGCTTCAGAGCAGTGCATGAAGCTGTAAAAAAATGATTTGTCAAATTAAAAAGAAGGCTTTTCACAAAGTCAGTAAGCTATGTCTTAGATAAAGTTAAAGGTTTTGGCTGGAAAGAGCGCCCTTAAATATTCCAGGGCCCCATTTCTCGGGTTTCCAGAGCCCTTTCATCTTATTTTGATGCCATATGTGCAATGAGTATATGTGCCACCCCTTGCCTGTAATAGATAAACACCCTTAGAATGCAAATACGCATTTGCAAGTTCTGTTGTTATGAGAGGTTTTTAAGGTGGAACAAATGTTTATTTGGGCAAAGTGTTGGTTGTAGTTCGAATTTTATATTCCCATAAATCAAGAATTTGTAGATTTATAATTTACACTCCTACTCATTTCCAAAAGTGATTGGAGGAAGCTTGGAATGAAAACCACAAATCAAATAGCTATTCTCGTAGATCTCCTTGACCTCTCTTGTATGCATGTGTAGTAAAATACTTTTGAGAAGGTGAATTCTCCTAACAAAGGAGAAATTACTGTCCTCTCTGGAATCATCCTAGTGATATAAATGTTTTGCAGTACAATTCCTTATGTACTTCATTTGCATTGTACTATTTTACATTACGTAAGTAATGATCTCTTTAAATAAATTTAATAACCAGTAAATAACATCTACATTAAAGAAAATAATGTTGATATTTTATAGCATTTTACCAATATACAGAATCACATAGCAAAAAAAAAAAAAGAGAATAGTGAACTCAATGTATCCTTGAACTGAGGCAGAAAGGAAGCAAAGGGAGGTGTCTCCTTTACAGTCAAACCAGAGAAGGAACTGTCATTAGTACTTGTCACCCAAACATGGCCAATTAGTGAGACCCGTCAGCAGTTGGAGTGTAACTTTATAAAGTGCAACTATTGTGTGAGGATCTATCAAAGTATATCAGGTGTTCTCAGCATTCTTTTTATCAGGCTGGTGACCTGGCTCACAGAAAAGAAAACCAAGAAGTCCTGCAAAATGATCACAATTCCGAAAGGTGAAATATCTGCATAGGTAATGCTGTGTGGAGCTCCCACCATGGAAGAGACAAGAATCTTAAATTCTTGGACTGCCTCCCCCGCTTTAGATTTTTTCCTTCCAGCTGAGTTTGAAGATATCATTGCTTAATTTTTAACAGGAACAATTTATATTAAAAAAAATTCCGAGCCATGAGTTTACTTTCTCACAGGAGCAACTGCTTTATTTGCAAAAATCTTTGTTCACGGAAATAAAGAGCAAAATTGGCTTTCTGCTGTGCCTATAAAATCCTGTGTCTTCGAAGATCTAAAGGACAACGAGCGTTTGTCCCAGTTTCCCACTGCCTTTTATTTGCTTCTGGGTCTTTGCTGTGACCCCTCCTCTCCTACCCCACCGTTTCACTGTATTTTACCACCTCCCTGACTCGTGTCTCTGTTCTCCCTGTGTCTCAATATGGTCTTTGTATCCTCCCTTTTCTTTTTTCTTCTTTTTTTATTCTGCAGATTTTTCTTGATCTTCGTGGCTGTATAGATGACCTCCTTTTTGCTCTTTTGCATGTGACTTTTTATTCAGTGGTGTCCTCTTATTAGTGCTAGATTATTTCCACTTTCCTAAATTTCATATTGACATTTGAACCACCTAGGAGATGGCTTTATAGTACTCTCAGGTGCTTCAAATCTAACAGGTCTAAACTCTAATCAACGTCTTTCTCCTTGCATGAACAAAGGTGACTCTCTGTCAATTTCTGTGTTTCACACAGTCACCCAGAATCTTTCCAATATATTTGCTTCCCACACATAATTCACAGACGAATCCTATGGACTCCTTCTGCACAGTGCCTCACCATGCTGGCTTCTCTACCTTTTTATTGCCACGGTGACTGTCTTTGTTCAGACTCTCCTTATCTCTTTCTAGAGACTACCATGATGTCTTCCTGACTAGTTTACCATCTCCAGCCTCTCTCATTTTAATCTGTTTTACGCTTGGTGTGCAGAATAAGCTCCTTAATGCAGAGCCAAGCTCAGTCACTGGCTAATAAACTTTTTACCAGTGCCCTACCTAATGACATATAAACCTCGCCCCTGACATTTCAGACCCTTTGCAGTCCAACCCCAAAGTAGCTCTACATTCTTTACTTTGATCTCGTAGATTCATTCATTCATTATTCATTCATTGATTTATTAATTTATTCAATAGATATTGGAGTACCTACCACATGCCAAGCACAGCTTTAGGAAATAATTTTGGAAGCACCTTGTGTATTGGCTCAGTGATACGCTTCAAATTTTATTTTTCAGTGGTGGAATCCACTGTTAAAATATAATCTTATGTGGTTGATATGGGGCCCTGGTAATCCCATTCGCCTCCCTTTCCTACCCTTAGTCTCTAAGGCATCATCACACAGAGTCATGAGTCTACTTGAAGTAATTTGAGAACCACTGCTCTAGGGTGAAGGCAGTGCTCCCTCAATACAAAGCAGTCTTCTGAGTTCTGCATCTTTGCTTGAGTTGTTTCTCTGCCTGGAACAGACCCTCCTGCTTCCCCATGACTGTTTCCACCTGTCAGAGAGTCAGTGAAATTGCTGCATCCTTCCTGATCTCCCTCTAAACTTCAGCTTCTACTCTTCCAAACCCGGTTGCATTTTGCTTGACCTCCCCTTAGAGCACAAGTCATGGTCTTCCTCATGTATATGTGCTTTGGGGCCAACCATGCCTAGCCTCAGGCCTTCATTTCCTGAAAAACCCAGCTCAGGGCCTGGCTTCTCATAGGGCCGCCACAAATAATTTAATTAGGCAGATTGACGTCTACTTAGTTCTTTAGTCCCACCTTCTGCCTGTAATAGTTGTTTGGTTTTTTATCCCTCACTTTGGTTCTTATAGTAGAGCCAGTGCTTGGCAAACTTGAATATGCATCTGAATCATGCGGGGATCTAATGAAAATGCAGATTCTGGTTCGGCAGATCTGGCACAGGCCAGAGAGACTGCATTTCTAACATGCTCCCAGGTGATGTTGTCAGAGCTGATCCTCGAACTACTTTGAGTAGCAAGGTAGTAGGTGATGCTTCCCAGGTTTGGGAGTTTCTGGCAACCCTGCCTCTCCGCCAGGTGATTCTCCTACAGTTAGTGTTTGCTTCTATATTACATTATTTTGAAAGTACTTTAGGCCTCACCGTGCTTCCCAAAGCTGAGTGGAAGGTGCCATTATTCCCTTGTATTTTCCTTTTATTTTGTTGATAAAGTATTATGATGGCCAGTTCGCCCCATTTTATTTTTTCCTGGCCAGTTCTTTTGCTTTATTATGTTTCCTCTCATTTTCCCGTTATTTTCAGATTGTGCCTGTTCTCCTTTCTCAGTCTGCTACAATTTTTTTCTCTCCCTTGCTCTCTCTGGTTCTTGAAATTCTCTTTGGATGCCTTGGCTGACTCCCTGCCCCAACTGTTTTCCTACCGCTTCCAAATTTTTTTCTGTGAAAGGAACACTGAAACAGGGTGCGGGAGACTCCAGCTCTCATTCTGCCTTTACTGCTCGTATGAGACGTTGGGCAAAGCTGTTTATTTTCTGGACTCCTCCCTTGTGGACGGAAGGTGTGGGTTACACAGCTTCCTGGGTCTGCTTCAGCACCAGATGCCATGTGGGATCCTCACATGGGGCAGAATGAGCAGCTTGGGGGAGGAAACAAGGATGCTCTGATGATGCTGGTGTCGGTACGTGCTCCCATCTAGTGTTTCTGTTCCAAATAAACAATTTGAACTTGGGTTGTTCTCTCCCTACTCAGAGAGACTCATATTTCTTAAGAAAATAACTATTCCTTGGCATTCACTAATCCAGTTGTTTTCAGCCATGGATTCACACTACAATCATGTCAGGAGTCTTTGAAAAAAAATAGTGACATTCCTAGCCCATCTCATGGGAATGATTTACTTTATCAGTATTTTTTTAAATCTCCCCAAGTGATTCCAGTCCGCAGCCTGGGTGGAGAACTACAGGATCTGATCTGTGAAGGCAGCGTGGAGTGGTGCTCCAGAACATAACATTGTGCTGAGTCAAACCCTGGCTTCGTTCCTCACCAGCTTTGAGAGCTGAGGATATTACTTAACATCTTAGGGCCTTGATTTCTTTATCTGTAAAGTGGGTTGACTTGGTTGTTATGAGGAATATGTGACAGCCAGAGGTGTAGTACTGTGTGCCTTGTGGTCATTTATCATGACAGTTATTCTATTACATTTTATATCCGTTGAATTGCTAAAGGGTCATCTTGCCTTGGCAATTAACACTCTTACCCCCTGTTCACCTTTAAGATTTTCAGCACAGTATAATCACTTAGAAAGGAAATTTATGAACATATTTTTCAGAAGTCAGTGGGAAAAATACAGAAGGCATATATATTAATAAAAACCAATCACTCTCTTAGTTTTGATCCATCTGGTGCCACATCAACTCTATGATCTCATAAATACCAGAGATGAATTAAAATACATATAAACTGTTACAAAAAGATGACCAGGCTTTTATACCTACTTCATGAAAAATGACTTAGCTCTTTCATAAAGGCTGTTCTATCATCAACAAGTAGAAAGGATTGAAATTCATGAGTCTAAGGGAGCATTTTATTTTGGAAATAAATATGAATGTGCTAAGCATTTACATTTCTCAGTTTATAATGGGAAATGAATTTAAAATAAAAAAAGCATACACAGAGAGATCCTTTCCTGTGCAGGCTAAAGCTAGTCAACTTTTTCTCCTCCTTTTGACTGAGATTCTGGAATAGCTATTATGCTGTTGTGCTGTCAGCAAATCATAGATTGGATAAATGAACATAACCAATATTAACTGAGAACCCACATCTCCCCTTTTTCTGGACACAACTGATAATAAATAAAAGAGGTGTTCAGTAATTCCAGTGGGCCTGGCATAGGGAACCAATCGTGAATATCAGGGTTGTTACGCTGATGGACTTTGCGACGGAAGGAGCTGTGGATGGGTACTATTTCTCATCTTTTTCGCTTGGAATAAAATGTTTTATTTCTGCATTATTTACTTTTTGATCAGGAAGAGTATTTTTCAGTTAAGTCTTCACTAATGTTTATTTTCCATATTGTTATTGTAGTTTTAAAAATAACACAATTAAGATCCTATGAAATTGTAAAAAGAACTTTTGAGCTACACTAAGGAAAGGCCCGTGGTGAGAGATGATTAGCTAATTCTTTAAAATCTTTGCTCTAATATACTCATGTTAAAATTGTGTAAAAATCTATAGAGAGCTGTGATTTTTTGATATGTATTAGTTAAAGTGGTTGGTCTGACGGTTAGCCTATTATGTATGATATTCAGAGTCTAGAGGCCTGGACTCTTGGTCAGCTTATACTGTTCATGAATCAGAGTTCAGATTTTAATTCATCTCAGGCTTAATAGATTGCTATTTCTGTGAAATATTAGTTAGGGATATGGAAATGACTACTGTTCAGTCAAAGTAAGTCATTGTGTCTTTAGGGTTCAAAGGGATTTTTGTGCAATATCCTCTTAGATAAATTAGAAAAGTGAGACCCATAGAATCTAGGATATTTAAAATCTGAGACTAGGAAAGTTAAACATTAAAAATAAGGGTAGAAAACTTCTGATATTAACACTAGAATTTAAACTTCACATAGAAATTGGGTGGACTCTGTGATGTCCTTCGATTTGATAATTTAGAGGTGGGAAAGCTTTCCCTCACAGACTTGGGGCGAGGTATTACCTTATATGTCATGAAAATTATGATGCTGAGAATAAGAATAGCATAAAATGCTATTGTTTGTGTACAAATATACCTGTATATAAGCACAGGCATTTTGATTTTATATATATGAAATATTTTTACTTCAATCAGTTGGTCATTGTACATGGTCTTAAATAATATCTGGAGATGCTAATGATTAAATGCATCTCGTTTCCTGCATGTGTTGCACTATTGAAGATGGGAAATTGTATAGCCTAGTGGTTGTGTTCAGGCTCTGGTGTCTTTGTGGATGCAAATTCCAGCTCCTCCATGCATTTGCTGTGTGACTTTGACCAAGTTAATCAACCTCTCTGTGCCTTAGTTTCCCAAGTCTAAGAGACAGTGAGAGAAACTTTAATGGGATTGTTGTCAGGTTAAATGAGATAATACACATAACATACTTAGCAAAGTTCTTGGCTACAAAACTACATAAAGTCCTACAGTGCTCATAAAGGTAGCCATTATTATAATTAATAATTAATATCAAATAATAATTAATATCAAATACCTCATAGATACAATGATTTCTTTGCCAAGAGAGTTTTTGAGTCTTCTGTTTGAAACTTTCTTCTTATTTTTAAACAATATATATCTTTGTTTACTTGTTTACCTTTCCTTGTTAACTTCAGGAGAACAATGAAATGGAAGGGAGAATAGAGGTGGAATTGTAAGCACTATAAAAACCCTTGAAAACGTGTAACCACATGAAGCGCAGGCAAATTTTTAACAGCAAAATATATAACCTGGGCTTTGAATTGTTGGAAAGACCAAGTGGTTCAAAGCGTAGCTTCTGCATAAATGTGCTTTGTGAACTCTGAACGCATGTGTAAACCTGGAATGTTTGGAAGTGACCCAAATCAGAGTGCGATCCAGGTATAGGAGCCAGCTTATTTAATCAGGGTCTGTGTAACCAGGGCGGACTCATTCAAGGACAGTCTCTTCTCAGGCACCTGAGTCATAGTTGAATAGTCACCTGGATCCTCCTGGGTTCGCAGGCATTTATTTTAACACCTGAATTGGATTCTCTGTGTTGAAATTGAGACAACAAAATAATTAGCAAGAAAAAGACCTAATTGGTGAACTACATATAGGATTATGAAAGAGTTTAAGTCCATATATACCTAATTACTACATGTACGGTTCTTAGTGGTCAGTCTCACTTGCACAGTGATGTAAGTGTCAAAACTCAGCATAGAAGGTAAAATCTTAGTCTTGTTCCTCTTTTGCATAGCCTTCTCCTTGTGTCCCCTACATGTGGCCACCAGGCTGGTCCTAAGACCTCTCTCATACAGTGATTCTGTATTTGTGAAAGAATCCCTGGAGAGCTTGCAAAAAATGCAGATTCCTGGAATTCATCCTTGAAGTTTCTGACTCAGCAGTCTGAGGTAGGATCCAGGAATCCAAATTTTTTTAATTGAAGTATAGTTGATTTACAATGTTGTATTAGTTCAAGTGTACAGCAAAGTGATTCAGTTATATATATATGTGTGTGTATATATATACACTTGTATATATATATTCTCTTTCAGATTCTTTTACAAGATATTGAGTATTATTCCCTGTGTTATACAGTTGATCCTTGTTGTTTACCTATTTTATACAATATACAGTAGTGTATATATGTTAATCCCAAACTCCAGGAATCTAAATCTTTTACCTAAAGATTTTATAAGAATCACAGTTGATTCACAGACCACACTTGGAAATAGTACTAGTTTTGTAGAGTAGCACTCGTTTCAACCTGGGTTGCATATCAGAATTACTGTGGTTCTGGGTAAAGTCCAGTAAAATATGCACAGCTCTGTCCCTCCATGCTGCATTAACCACTGCTCTGAGCCACCCACGTGGAGTCTGTCATGTGTGCATTCTAGAGAACCAGACTGTGTTCTCTCACTGGCTACCCACTGGCCTTTACCCACAGGTTTTCGTCCACTGTGATTCTCCATGATAACGTGGACCACTGGCCACCTGCCTCAGTATCCCTGTGAGCTCACTTGTAATATTCAATGTCCAGGGCCCAAATCTCACCCTACAAAATCTAAAAGGAAATTGTGGGAGGTAAGGTCTTAGAGCCAGAATTTCCCCCTGTTTCCTCAGATGATGATTATGCCTTGATGGAGTTCTCTAGCCACTGATCTATGGAGCTTCAGACAACCCCAGTAGTTCTGGTAGCCACCTCGACTGCAGTGGTCATATGGCTGGTACAGAGACCACCATGACTACTGAATATCAGCAGTGTCTCTCCCTTCCCACATCTCCAGGCCTCTCCCTTTCTGCCTCCAGGGAACAGCCACTTCTCCTGTCCTGTGGTTTTCTGGTGGGAAACACAGGCTCCTTGCTCTCTGGTCTCTTCTTGTCTTCCCGTTTCCACAGCTGCCAAGTAGAGGCCCAAATGACTATGCGAAATGTGCAGATGTGGTGGCACGCGTTCAAACTGCTGCTGTCCTGGCGGAGGGACCCCTGTAAGCCCTTTCAAATCCTTGAAGTCTTTCTTGCCTCCCTGTATATAGCTTACATAAGCAAGGTTTAAATTTATCGAGAATTTCACAGGTTCTCAGATCTATTGTCTTCCTCTTATATTGCATTGGAAAAGAAGCAGTATTATGTACTCTTGGCTGGCATGGGGAAAAGGCAACCTGGTCTTCAGAATTATTTGATTCCTTGAGATCATGTTTCTGAGTTATCAAGAATTATAGCAAGAAAAATTGTTTATTGTGTGTGGGTAACAGTTTTGAGTCTTCAGGGTGTGACTTCAATAGACTCATTTAAAAATGCAAATTATAGGATGTTTTAGTGTTGCTATATAAAATAACGAACAAAAGTGGCATTAAAAATGATTAGGTATAATATTATGAGCAACTCTATCATTGATTATTTTAAAAGCCAGCAATAGTGTTCTCTTGTTAAATAACCCATTTTTTTAACATCTTTATTGGAGTATAATTGCTTTACAATGGTGTGTTAGTTTCTGCTTTATAACAAAATGAATCAGTTATATATATACATATGTTCCCATATCTCTTCCCTCTTGCGTCTCCCTCCCTCCCACCCTCCCTATCCCACCGCTCTAGGTGGTCACAAACCACCTAGAGTCTGTCATACAGAGTGAAGTAAGTCAGAAAGAGAAAAACAAATACCATATGCTAACACATATATACGGAATCTATATAAAAAAAAAAAAAAGGTCATGAAGAACCTAGGGGTAAGACGGGAATAAAGACACAGACCTACTAGAGAATGGACTTGAGGATATGGGGTGGGGGAAGGGTAAGCTGTGACAAAATAACCCATCTTTAATCTGTAAAACCTCAGAGAGTGATTGAGGGTAAGGTGGCATAAGAGTCGATGGTTTAACATCCCCTCATTGCAAGGTCAGGTCATGATGGAACCCTACATCCAGCCTGACTCAGCCCTCTTAGATGTCAACTTCTTTACTCAACGATAAGGAAGGCTCACTGATAGCTGAAGGGAGCAAGGGTTTCTGAAGGTGAGTGATTGACAGAAAGGTATACCTGCCTGGAAAATGATATCACCAATCAAATTAGATGGGAAAGGGAATTATGCATATAGGAGATAGCAACGTCAGACCTTATGGATCTCCTCCAGAAGTAATTACTGGTCCCATGGCAGTTATTTTATAACATTAGGGGGAAACAAATTAAAAGGCAACATCTGAACTGTTCCATCGGGCTAATAATGGTGGTTGTTGGAGAGTTCCTCCACAGGATGGATTCTTAATAGTCTCTAGGGCCTGTGCTTAGTTGGGAAGGTGGTACCACTCCTGAGGCCTCTCAGACTACCCCACCTCTTTGTTTTTGTCAAGCCTTATTATGATACTAAGAGGATGATATCAGCACTAGTTGAAGCCACTGTAAGCAGCCCAGCATGAAGAAAAGCACAGAGCAGAATCTCTGTGAGTCTCCCCACCCCCATGGCTGCTGTTTCTTAACCTCCTTTAGCAACAGGACAAGGCACATGCCTCACCAGCTGGTGCCAGATTAGATGGCTTTGAACAGACGTGGCAGCTGCCTGCAAACACTTGAAGGGATGAGATGTGGACAAAGTAGATTCATTTTTCTGAAGTTCCAGCAGGGACGACCAGACTCAGTGGGCAGGATTGTAGGGAGGCAGATTTCAATTCAATATGGGAAAGAACTTTCTAATGATTCAAACTGTCCAGCGATGGCCTTGAAGTTTCATGCTCGCTCCAGGTGACAGTATGTAATGGATGAGAGGACCAGTCACCAGAAACAACATAGAAGGAATTCTGGCACTGTGTGGAAGCTTGAATGGGTTGATCACTACAGTCAGTGCCCTTCTTCACACTGTTGATAAAATAATTTGACTATAGGCAAAGGAGGGGAACATATAAGAAAAAAAGGTAGGAGAAGAGATGTTTCTAGACTTCTTAAAATGTGAAAGAATAGTTACTTCATCTTTTTCCCCCAGACTTTTTAAGCACATTACATTTATTGAGAACCTATATGTGCTAGAACATTATCTCATTTAAGAGTCAAAAGGCACAAACCCCTGTGTGCCCTTCTTAGCCAGAATTCTACAATTGTTTTCCTGCCCCTCACATGAGGCTCAAGCCCTGTGGTCATCATCAGTGACTTCCCACAGGCTGTCCTGAGTACCCATCATACCTGAGCTAAACTCCTTTATTGTCTTTTCATGTTCCCATATCACTTTTTCTGTGTTTCTCTCATGGTGCTTGCAATATTAGATTATAATGACCGGTTTGTATTGATTGCGTTGATTTTTTTCTCACTAGGCTGTAAGCTCTTTGAGAGCAGGCCACTAGATTTATTCATCAAGTTAATGACTGTTTGAGTCTCTGGAAATAGTAAATTCTAATGTTTGTTGACTGAGTATTTGATTACCCCTCTCATTTCATCCCTCTCCCAAAAGAAATACCTAGGATGACTGTTATCCTCAAGTTAAGGAACTAAAAGGAAAAATACCAGAATACTCTTACTTCTCCTGACCCTGCCTTTCCTATCCTAACCACATCCTAATTACCTATCCCATTCATTCTATTTCAGGGGAAGGGCAGAAGGTACTAAAGAGAATGAGGCAGGAAAAAAAGAATTAGAGAAGGGAAAAATCACCTCTTGTGTAACTCCTTCAACTTGACTAGATGTATTGCCTTCAGCAGCACTAGTGGTGAGATGAAGAGAAAATCCTGCTTCTGCTGTTAACTAGCTATGTGACCCAGAACTAGTCCTGTGACCACCTTTCTGTTTCTTCTCAGTAAAATGAAGAGTTTGTCCAGGCAATTTTCAGGGGCTCATTCTGGTCTGATATACTGTAATTCATAATATCTTTTCTCTTCCAAGTTTTCGTGAAGTTCTTTTCCTCTACACAGTATTCTCCTGGATAACCCAGAAACCAGAATGATGTTGCTGAGAAACAATTTTGAGATGTGACATTGGAATAAAACCATGTTTGTCATCTGACACATCCAGACTGAGTTCCTGCCGTATGGCCTTGGGCAAACTATAAACATCTCCAAGCTGAAGATTCATCTCCTATAAAATGGGCATGCTATTCTCCATCTCATAGGATTGCAAGGACTCAGTGAGATAATGGATATCTTATCCTGTGCTTATCTTAAAGTGCTTATCCTGTACCAGAGACATAATGAGCACTTGAAAAATGATAACTGCTCTTATTTGGAAATTGTCTCCCCTCTCTCTTTCCTCTTCTATCCAACCCTTGAAAGATACCCACACACAAGTCCTAAAGAAGTTATCTTGACATGGGTTTTTACGTGCTCCTCTACATCATTTCTCTTCCATCTAGAATTAGTAGAGGACAGTCAAGGTCCCTTCCCGCTGAGGCATCCTGCTCCTACATGTATAAATGGCAAACGAATAACCCATTTCACAGTGATTGGGAATATATTTATTTTAACATTTGCATAGAAGACATGAATGTTGCTGAGGAGACACTGGAAGTAAATATGGGGTCAGCTATCTTAATATCATATATAATATCACATCCAGATCGAGATTCTTTTATTTGAAAAAGCTTTGACTGAGCAACAGTGACACAGCAGCTCCTGAGCCTGACAATAAAGAGACACCTTATAAAAATTTATGAAGTTCAGGCTGTAAAAAGCAAACTGCACATACCGAGTAGTAGCATTTCTTATTAAAATAATTTTATCTTTAAGTTCGTTGCCTCCACATCGTATATAATAGAAGCTCCTGCCATGGCTAGAGACCTCAACAGCCTGTAAACTTTTATGTGGGCTTTTGAAAAGGGATGATAGTTTTACGAGATATGATTTTCTCATCTCACCAAATTAGATTATTTGAGATAGCATCCCTGGATGTAAAATTTCCATCCTGAGTAAATCTGTACCTCAGAGACTCTGCAGCATGCTAGCAGAGTGAACATGGAGCGTAATAAATCTTCCCTGAGCCCATTTCTCTCCACACAGCTCCATAATTCATTCTTTGCTTGGTACCCATGATCACTTTTTCATGGCTATTCAGTCTGTATCCAGGCTGGCTCCTCTCAAGTGCAATAATACCTCCTCCTTGGTCCAGATCTTACCTCTTGGCATGCTGTACCACTTATGGGTTTCTTTCTAGAGCTGTGTGCCATCATGGACCCTGGATCCAAGATGTTCTTAATCACACAGCAAGCAATTACTCTGGTTATAGGGTGGCCTGTCTGTTTAAAAGAGATATTCTGTTTAAAATGGATTAAAATAGATAACGGCATCTCTGGAGGACACCTGTAGGCCTGAGGATTTCACTTATTCTTTCCTGAGTCTTTCCTGAGGGGACAGAGGTGAGGTGACCTGCCACTAAGGACACACATTTCTTCACTCCAGTCCCTTCCACTTCACCCAGGAGGAGTGCCTCTCCCTTGCTCCCATGGTGTTTATCTCTTTCCTCCTCTTCAACATTGTGTTGGTTCAATGGCACCACCACCAACTGCTGCCGCAAAACCAAAAGTGGCTGTAGGTGGCTTTTAAGGAGCTCTGGGATAAAACAAAGAGTGTGGGAAAATTTCATCCAAGGTGGAGTAGAGGCAATCAGACTGAACTGGGAGTTAAACACATCATTTCCAGTCCTGTTTCCACCCTTAATTATTTTTGTGATATTGGCTAAGGAGTTTATTTTTACTAGCCCTCACTTTTGTCGTGTAAGACCAGCAGGTAGCAATGGTGCCTTTTAGGAGAGAAAATTCTATAAATTATGAATTATACAGACATGGAAAATTGTCCTCTCTTCCTCCCTACAGTTTAACAAATTAGTGTCATGAGACGACGTTAATGGAACCTGGAACTTTGGAAGAAGAGGTATCAAGAGGATTGTGCCACCCTGCAGGGTGTAGGCCAGGGGCCACTCAGAAATAACTTTGTGTAGAAGGCTGGGTTAACAGCTGTAGCCTGGTCAAAGGGCAGGCATCTAGAGCAGCAGCTCGGTGGAGAATACAAGAAGGGAATGGCTTGGTGGAACAGGAATCTGACAGAATCAACCGCATCCAGTTTGTTGGTTTCGGGGGAAGGGTTATCTTCATGTCCTTCAATGATTTTAAAGACTGTTAGTCAAGGAGCTCCCTAAACTTTTTTTCAGAATACTTTCACCTAAATTTATTCATTTACCTTCTCTTCGACTCCTGAATTTGCTAAGAGCCTCGATTTCTTTTTTATTTTTTCAGTTACAAACATACATATTTTTTCCAGATTACTTTCCATTATAGGTTATTATAAGATACTGAATATTGTTCCCTGCGTTATATAGTAAATCCTTGTTGCTTATCTATCTCTTGCCTAGTTTTATAGAGGAGGAAACTGAAGCCCTGAGAAAAGTGCCAAGTGGCCCAGCCCAGTAGTGGCAGATCAGGATGGGGGTCTCACCGAGGACAGTGGGCTCCCAGCTGCTCTATGCTGGGCCATGGACCAGCAGCGTCACTTGGAAGCTCGTTAGAGATGCAGAATCTGAGGCCCCACCTCAGATCTACTGAACCTGAACCTCCATTTTAAACCTCTGGGTGTTTCATTTGCACATTAAAATCTGAGTAGGAGAGTAATGAAGTATAGTCTCCCTCTTCCACTAAAAGTTCGTCTCTGCTCCATGCTTCTGACCCAGGCTCAGGCCCCCTGGGTTCATGGAGAGGTCAATCTGTAAAGGGGAAAAACATGCTGGAGGTGGATTTTATGTGTGAAATAAAAGTTTTTTGCTCCCACAATCATTTTGAGGGGTTATTTAGACAAATATAAATAGATAAGCAGGATATGAAATACTTATTTCAGTTAGTGGGCTCCTGGGCAAACTTCCTTCTAATATCACCACCTTATATCAGCAAAGTCCCATCTAAAAATATGTAAATATAACAGGACAAATAGACAACGTATCTGCTTAGACATCTGAGTGATTAGAATGATTTAAATTAAATCTTGTACTTCTGTTTCTGAAATGACTTCAGGATGCTAAAGTTATTAGACCCCCTAAATTCCAGATTCTGAAAATAGCCATTCTAGATGTTTTACAAGAATATGGCTTTAAAATGTAAACATCAAAGTAACCGATTAACACCAAATTTGGGACATAAACATGCTCTAATTACTATTTTGATAGTCGGCAAGTCATTAACTCCTCCAGGAAGATGACTTTCCACAGTCAAATAGAAGTATGTATTTAGTTCCTACCATGTGCAAGTATGTCACTGGAGAGAATATTGTCTACGAAAAGAATCTTTGAACTGTTCTCTTTGTCTTTCATCATCCCGCAAAAGAACCAGCTGACTTTGTAAAAGTCCTGCCAGCCACATGACGTGACAACTCTTGGTAGTGCCAAGATAGTTGAATGGGACAGATAAGAGTGACTCATTTGTTCTAAGATATCCAGGACCACCTTAAACATGCTTTGAATTCTAGGGCACCTGATATCAAGTCGTAAATGTGGAATAATGGATAATTTAGTCCTTGCATTGCTCAGGAGGTCTCTAGGATCCCCCAAATAGATAAACTCTTGCCAGTTCCCTAGTGTGACCATCTGAAAAGGTTCATTTGTACACATGTTGCTTTGTACATGCAAGCCCGGAAAATGGAACAAGGGCTGTAAATCTTTACAAATATGATGTGAAAAACAAGATGCGTGTGATCTATACAGTTCTTTTATAAGAGAGGCAAAAGTGACATGCCCTTTGTATGATGGCTTTATCTTTGATTCCTGTCCCCATCAATTTTTGTGGCACTTGCTCTCAGCTTTACAGGTAGAATGACATTGTTGTTTTGGCTGAAGTACCCTGGGTCGACTGCCTTCACTAACTATAGCCCATCTACTGCTGAGATTTTCCATCTCTTGAGGCTGGCATTATATTATGCCACAGTATGCAACACTGGTTCCTTTATTACTTTTTCCTCTCTTACCTGCCTTGTATTCTCTCTCACCCTTCTTCAGTTCATTGCATCGTACCCGATCAGATCATGTGACTCACAGAAGAAATGATAAGGCTGCATGTTTAAGTGAATCCGTGTCAGTAAGTTGCTGCCGGAGCATACCGTCTATGTACAGAAAAATATTCTGTAATAGACATCCTAGTTTATTCTTATGAGAGTTTTAAAATATTACCACCTTTAGGGGTGTTAGGGCAGTTTCTGGATTGAGATAAACAGTTGGATCTGAGATAATCAATCTTGTGTGGTTTGGAGTAGTAAGCATTATGCTCTTGACATAATAAAAAAGGAATATCCCAGGTATATGAATATTGTACATGTCACCAAAACAAGGTTATGAAGAAAGACAATGGAATATATGTCTTCAACATGGTTCTTCAAGTTGAATAGTTTACAGATTTTGTCATTCATTAGAGAGTTGTAATTTTACCCAATGCTATTTGTATTTGGAGTACTCTTTGTTATCAAATTTTTATGTAAGTTCTGAGAGTGATAGGGCTTGGCATAAATAGTGTTACCTTTTTTTTAGACCACAATTAAACATCCTGTACATGTTTACATGCCTGGAACGTCATATTGATTCTTTGTCCTTCATCCCCTCACTTCTTTGCACTAATATTAAGCCAAATGGTTTGATCTTCTTATTCAAATCATTCCTTTAGCTGAACAATTATGATGTTTTCACCTTGGTTTCCTTCCTTTTTTTAAAAAAAAAATCAATTTTATTTTCCTTCCTTTAAAAAAAAATTCACATTATGTTCCATGTAGAAATAGCAATAGCAATAGCAACCATAGGCCATAGGCTGCTTTACTTTGTGTGGTAGTGTTTCAGCACTTTATGTACACTATATCACTTAACAACAAGGTGGGCACTATCATCATTCCCATTTTACAGATGATGAAACTCATACTTCAGAACTCCAGGAACTTTTCTAGGTCATAAGACTCGTGCCTGACAAAACATGATCTTGAACCCAGGCCTCACTGACTCTAGAATCCACCTGCTTCATGACAACCGTAATGCAAGAGCAGAAAGGAAATTTAAACATCATCTAGTTCCAATTATTCTTTTCACAGATGAAGAAATAGGTCAAGAGAGGTTACATGCCTCACCCTAGGTCACACAACTAGCAAATGGAAAGAGGCAATTTCAATTGGTGTCCATTTTCAAGGAGGTTATGCAAGCATATTCCATTCCATCTAATTGGTTTGGACCAGGCATCCTCTCTGGACCAGTCCACTGTAACAGGGAGTATGGGCACACTGTACAGAATTGTTCACAATGGCTGCTCCCTCACGCCCCTCTTGCTGGAGGTTAAGAGGAATCTTTGTAACCGGGTAGACACTGCAAAAGCTCTTCACTGTATGGGGTTGTTATCTTCCAAGCTGGAAGCCCATTTCTAACCAGATTCTCTCAAAGCCAGGAAGCAAGTCCCTGATAGGGAATTTTCCATGTTATTAGGACCCCTTCTCCCTTCAAAGTAGATCAAATCCAGGGTAAAACCAGTCCGCCTTTGCTGTTCTTCACTCAGTCCACTCTCCAGGCCCTGCCTCTATGTTGAAGATAGATTGAGTTTGACAGATGGAAAACCAGCAGCAGTCCCGAGACTGGCTGCCAAATGGGACAGAGGAGGAGATGATCTGATGGGCTGTGGCATTAAACTGAAAGGGTAGAACATGGATGCACAGATGAAGGCAATGAATGGTGACCCTCCTGAGGAAAGAGCAGTATTTTTCATCACTGAACAAACCATGTTGAAGGTTTGGAAAAGGGGGAAGGCAGCTACTGGGCAAGGTACTGCTTTCTATATCATGGTTTAACTTGTAGAAGGGTGCTTCAACATAGATGGGTGTCCCAATTGGACTTGTTTTTCATAGTATATTTTTCTGACCACAAAACTAATCTAAACTTATTCAAGAAAAGTATGAAGAAAGAAGCTGTGATTCACTGAGACACACATGCAGGTGGAATGGTGATTCACTGTGACGCAGTTGTGTTTTACTCTAGATGTGCATATCTTCCCCCTTTCCAGAACTCTGTGCTCTCTTTGCCTCAGGGGAGAGTGGTATAGCCGAGATGAAAGCAGAAGTTGCCCATACTAGAAGAGAGACTGGCTCTGGTGTTCTAGAGTCTCTTGGAAGGGACTAGATCATATAAGGGGAGACCGGTAGGGACTTTTGGGAAAGATAAGCTGGAAAATATGAAAGAATAGACAAGGAGAGTTGATTTCCTAAGGTTGGTGGATCCAATGTTCTGTGTTCTGGAGCACCCCGGACTTTGTGGGGGAATGTGACTATAGGGATGCTAGGTATTTCCCCTACCAGCCTTGGTAAGGAATCCTACAGTACATGAAGCAGGCCCCTCAGCACCAGAGTACATGATATTTCTTTCAAAAATGCAAATTTGAGCATGTTTCCCAGGAAAAGGGCCCTTCATTGACTTCCTATCTGTAGGAGATACAGAAAAGCATTCCAAGCAGATGAAATAGCATGTACAAAACTATGAAGTTCGTGGCACATGTACTCTGTACGGGTGACTTTCTTCATCTGGATCACAAGGTTGTCGAGCAGCTGGAAGGATGGGTAAGGACTGCTCATGGGTGGCCTTGACTGCCATCTGGTGGAATCTCTGCAGACCAATGATTTTCAAACATCTTTTAGGAGTATACATAATTTCTTAAAAATTAATTAATTATTAATTTACTTTTGGCTGCGCTGGGTCTTCGTTGCTGAGTGCAGGCTTTCTCTAGTTGCGGCGAGCGGGGTCTACTCGTTGCGGTGCACGAGCTTCTCATTTCGGTGGCTTCTCTCGTTGCCGAGCACGGGCTCTAGGCACGCAGGCTCAGTAGTTGTGGCTCGTGGGCTCTAGAGCGCAGGCTCAGTAGCTGTGGCGTGTGGGCTTTGTTGCTCCGTGGCATGTGGGATCTTCCCGGACCAGGGCCCGAACCCATTTCCCCTGCACTGGCAGGCGGATTCTTAACCACTGCGCCACCAGGGAAGTCACCATAATTTTTAGAATAAAATCTTACACAGAAACCCAGTGGACCCTCATGCCATGCCCTTCCCCACATAGCCTTGAACTCTTGACGTTTCTCTGTGTGACCATGACTGTGGATAATAGGGAACCCATTATCTGATCAGATTTGAGATTTAAAAGGATGACCACAGTGGTGGTATGAAGATACATTGAGGGGTGGAGATGGAGAATGTCAGACTGGATACAAAGAGACCAATGTAGTGAGAAGAAATTGGTGAACACAAATTGGTAATGGAAAAATAAGTTCATTTTTATATGAATTTCAGTTTTTATTGTGAGCCTCATTTGATTTGATGGTAGAAATTTAGTTTTAATTCAGGGTCACTCTCCTCTGAATTAGATCAAATTTCAGGGGGGTGTTTTGTATACATGGTAAAAACCACTGCTTATTCAAAGCTTAATTATGGAGAGAGCAGGGCCTTTAAAAATTTAACACATTTAATTACTATAGTAATTATGTATGGCATGTACTATTATTACCCCCAGATTAGACCCAGAAAATGGAGTGACTTGCCATAGTCAAATAGCTCTTAATGCTTAGAGCTAGGATTTAAACCCAGATAGCCTGCCTCCTAGTATGTGCCAGTATCTTCATCCTTAACCAATGCAGTATGATGTGGAGGCATCTATGGGGAGTGTACCATTTTGTCCTTGGGCGTGATCAGTCCTCTCTGGCATTTTTCACCATTGCATTTGTTTTTCTTCATCCCAGCTGGTTCTAGGACATTGTCCATGCAGGTGGCTCTGGATCCTCCAGAATGATTCATTCAGCTGTTCACAACCTATACTACACTTGTAAGAAACTCTTTGAGGCTGTCTGGGACTCCGTCTACCTAGGGCAGTTGTTCTCAACTGTGATTTTGCCCCCCGGGACATTTGGCAGTGCCTAGAAATGTTTTTGGTTGTCCCAAGAGGTGAGGGTGAAGATTACATTACTGGAATCTAGTGGGTAGAGGCCAGGGTCGCTGATAAACATCCTACACTGCACAGGACTGTCCCCACAACAAAGAATTATTGGGCCCAAAACGCTAATAGTGCCAAGGTTGAGAAACTCCAGCATAGACATGAAATTACGTTTCAGCCATTTTATTTACAAAGTCTTGCTTTATTCCCAGGGCTCCATCTTCCCAGGAAGGCAGAGATTCCCTTGGCTCTTAGCTCCACCAAACCTTCTGGGTTTTTTGTTACCTTTCCCTCCATCAGGGCTCAATGTAGGGCTGTTAAGTGGGATGGGAACTGGGCCCCCTTTTCAGGTACCCACTTAAGTCAAAACTCTCTGCTTACCTTTTGATTGCTTCCGTCTCCCTTCCTTCCATCTAGTCTGAATGTAAAAATTTTGCTCTTACTCATCATATTCCTCCAAATCTGTTGCCCATGAGTTCCCCTAACATTTGAAACAAACTGTAAGAATTGATTACCTTTTTCTCTGCTTTATGCTATGTAATCTCTGTCCTGGGGACAATAAATACAGAATAGTCAGCAGACTGAATGAAGTTTTACAGAAATGCAAAGAAAACCTTAGTTTATCCATGTCAGCATTTTGCAGTCTATATTCTGAGGTGTGACATTGTCCCTGGAGAGTCACAAGATTTTTTATGGAAAGGAAGAAGTGATGCATGTGGTCCCCTTCTCTAGGAATTCACAAGTGGTATAAAGAAACAATTTAAATTTGTTTATCCTAGGACTTCCACAAAGTATTTGACCAGAAAGCTTTTCTTTTTCATGGAATCCCTAAGGATGGCTTGTACGTATTTTGAGAAATGCTAGTCTATGTGATAAATGTGGCCTTTACCAAAACATGGGCAGAGATAAGAGGATAGGTTCTAGGGATGTTAAAAGTTAGGCTCAACAGGACTTGATGAATGATTGGTCCCAGGAGGTAAAGAAGCAAGAGAAATCAGTGAGAGAATGTAGAAACTTCAAAATTAAAGGCACAAATTTTGTATCATTGTTTATATATCACAAAGTATTAGGCACCAGGGCTTTTAAAAAATATAAAACACAAAATGACAATACTGGATTTATCTCTCTCCTGGATTGTTGTAATGGCTTTCTAAATGGTCTCCTAGCTTTCATTCACTGCTTCTTCTAATCTTAACACCACAAAGTGACCAAAGAAATCTTTCTAAACAAAGGTATAATCATGGCATTGCTCTGATCAGAGAACTTCTGTGACTCAGTTTTGTACAGAGACACCCCAGACTCCTTTGCATAGCGTTCAGAGGCCCTTGGTAAAATCTTCCTGCATATGGATTTAACTTGAGATGGCAAGAAATGAGCAGCTCTTACTCAAGAGATCTTGCCTTGCACAGCCAGTGCTTATGTGCTGTGTGCTTTTAGGGACTCTGGGGGATAAGACAAGCTGTGCTGGGGGCCTTGCATCTGCTCCTGCCTCCGGCGGATGCCTTGACTCTGTATGTATTATAAATACATTGTAATTTAATCTAATCTTAGAATGGGAGAGTGTGTGGTCTGTCTCTGCCTATGTGGGGGTCTTCTGTTCCTCCAGATCCTGTCTCACCCTTGTCCGCTTGGTTCTCTGCTCTGGGAGGCTGACCTGTATGGACTGAATCAGTGGAATCCCTTGACCTCTGTCTTGTAGTTGGGTTTGGTTAATGGAAAATGCTGACAGGAGGTAGGAGGGAGGGAGGAGAGTGACATCAGAGTACATATTCCCTGGATCCCTCCCTGCAAGGGTACCGCAGGCTGGCTGTGCCCTGTGCTGGTCACTGCTTCTCTCAAGGTGACCTCCCCCATGGTCTTTCCTCCTCTCCATGTTGGGGTAACTGCCATCTCTCTGGTGGTGGTAACACCACTTCTGCTTGAACTCCTGGCTCCTGCATCTCCTTGTGGTTCCTCTGTACCCTGATTATATGCTTGTAAATAGTCTCTTAAAAATAAACCCTCCTCAAATACTTTCCCAAACTGAATGTTGCATTTCTTTTCCATTGGGACCCTAGCTGCTATAGTTGGCCATCTGAAACGCTTAGATTTTTGAATGTCTGTGAATGGTAAATATTTACATGATAAAGAGTTGAATTAAACAGAGACACATCATAAAATGTCCATTTTTGAGATCTACCTCATATCATTTCAAATGGTACCATAAAATTATAAAATGGAATATTAAATTTAAAAGTAACTTTGAGTAAGGATAGTATTCATTTTCTAGTCAAGAAAGACCATTTCTCTTGTGATCCATTGTCTGGAAAAATTTCCATGTCATTGGTTAATGATTTTCCATGAAAATTAACAGACAAGAGCTCTGAGTTGGCTTGGGTGGTGGGAAAGACTCCATCTGCACACAGTTCTGTCTGGTGAAGTCCTTGGGGTTAGGTGTGTTGGAAGGTTAATGGGAGTGGCAGACATAGGAATCATTAGATGGCTCAGTGACTACAGCTTTTGCAACTGGTCTTTAATGAGCCCCCAAAGAATTTTCAAGTAAAAGAAGCTCTTAAATGACTACAGCTAAGCAGTTATCTTCTAGAATCAGGGGAGAATCTTCTTCAGGAGAGGAATTCTCCCTGAAGAATCCAGGTAGAAATGCCATTTTTAGATAGTCTTCCTCCTCCAGATGGTTTATATATAGTATCTTGTGTTCTTTAAATTAGGAGAGAATATATAGCACTGAAGCTGAAAGGACTTCAGTGTGAAATTTGCAAGGAACAGCAAAATGCCATTTTTTCTGTTTGCAATAATAACTGATATTTAGCTCTTAGTCTATTTCTTATTGGTTAATATTCTTTTTCTTTGAAGCAAAAACATATATACATAAATATGTATGTGTGTGTATATATATATGTTTTATATATACACACACACACACACACACACACACACACACACACACACACACATACACTTTAAAGGTAGGTTTATATAAGTTAATTTCACCTTCCATGATTCTGGCCATGAAAAATATTTCAAATTACTGATTCTTTGTTAGGGAAGAGTGTATAGTGCTCAAATATGACAGACTAGGGATGTCATGAGGCTTCCAGTATTCTTGTTCACTATTTTTTGCTTGTAGATCTAGCCATACAGATATTTATACATCTATCTATATATAGCTTAACATCCCATAAAAGCATGTGCTTTCCTTTTCCTGAGGAATCTTCTTTTGGAAATGGCAATGCAATAAGCATTTCCTGTGGAATTGCAGAGGGGATGGAACCCTATGAATTATAACAGCGATGCTGGGGTGAGGTGTAGCAAAGGATAATTACCCCACTTTCCACGTGATCAGAAGTGAGGTACTCCATGTGCATGAAGACTTTGGTATGAGAGGTAAAAAAGATAAATCTATTGTCCAGGCAGGATTTGCTGTGAAGTTTTTCTTGTTTTGTACATACTGAAATACCAGTGTTGTTGTAGTCAGTGGTTCATGCGGGGACATAAGGTTAGAAAAGATCCAAGCAATCTTTTGAATATGTTGTCCAAGCTATGTTTTGTTTTGTTTTGTTTTTCTGTGCCTCCTATACTTGATCGCAGAGAGAAATGTGTATCATGTTATTTAGAAAGAGGATTTAAAAACAGGCACAGCTTTGGAACCTTGATCTGTATAACTCACTAATTCCCACCTCGTGGGAAACATTCTTTTCTACCCTGGGACTTGAACAGGAAATATTGGAGATTTATATTTTTAAGCAATTAGTAAATAAACTGTGGATATATTTAACATTTAATATTTTAGTTTCTTTAGCTGTAATTCTGAAGTAGACTTAAAGTTGATAAAATCCTAATCATAATGCAAGACTCTGAAAAAGCACCCTACTTTTTAGGTTATTAAAGTACAGTAATGATAGAAAGTTAGCACTTTTCTTCTTTTAAAACTGTAACCTAGTATTTATACCTGACTGTGCTGTCTCAGTGTGTTAGATCTCAAGCCTTATTTTATAACCATAAAGATATTTAAAAGTAGGAAAATAGTTTTGATATTTATTATAGTGTCTAAGTAAGATAGTGAGTTTTTTTCTAATATGAAAGCTCTTTGTTGTGAGGAATGCAAATGTAAAATACATAAACTTGAATACCCTCAAAATACCTTTTAGATGAAACAGTGTATTTGGAGGAGGGAAAACCACTGTGAGTCATCTGTCTCTTCAGGTTCTGCTCTCAGAACAGTTACTGATTTGTTTAGTGACCTTGGCCATCGTGGTCTAACTCCATTTTCATTTTCCCTCTTGACAAATGGATTTTCTTTCTACTAACCTGCTTTCCTGGACATACTTTGGAGGAAAGATGTTGTGTAAATACCTATCTCAAGAGTGAACTTCAATCTGAAATGAGAACACTATTCACTGGTATTTTTTTAACCTTGTAATCCTTACCAAAAAAAAAAAAAATTAAAATCTAAGTATATTTTAAGGAAGTACTCTGGATAAATGACTGAAGTTCATTACCATATAAGAATTATATTCAATATAGATTCTTTTAAATATGAAAATGTGGCTTAGCAAGTTGGCGGGTTGAAAATCCTTGCTTTATTAGTTAGCAAATGATTCTGGGTTTTATCATATTTATTGTCAATCTCAGTTTTTGGATGCCTAGGAATTCAAAATTATATGCTCAGCTGACCCTTTAAGAAATGCTCTCATTCTGTCTTACATGATTTATAGCCTGGCAGCTCACATGTAAAAATGATGTATGATTTAATGAAGTGGAAAGGCAGAATAAGTTCCCACCTTCGATTGTTTAATGCTTTCCTCCGGCTGGTGACTGGAATGCTAGGGGCAAACAAAGCAGAGTTGCATCCCCTGTTCATTTATCGCCACAAGGACAGGAAGATCCAGTTTGCTATGATATGTGATTGTTTGCAAATATACTTCTGTTTCATTAGAAAACACGAGAGCATTGATTCAGGTATCTTGGAATAGTCTAAAGAGAAACATGAGAGAGGCTATCGACTCAAACTCCCTTATTTTGCATTTTTATTTTATTGCTCTAAATGTAAATATTCGGGGAAAGCAATACAGCATTTAATCCACAGGGTTGTGCAGTGTTTTAGCACCATCAGTCCATAAGTGTTTATGGAGTACATTAGGTACCGATTGAGGCACTGGGTTGGCAGTGGCCAAGAGAGCCGAGGCCCCTTCATGGGAGGACGGATAACAAACTAATAAACAAATACATAAATATGATGATTTCTGATTTGTGCCACGGAGTGAGTGCATGAAGAACAACTTTAAACAAGATGCTCTCAGAGAGTGTGCAGGGAGTGAGGGGTCACTCTAGAGCTGCTGGTGTCACGAAGGACACTCCAGCCACGACCTACATGATGTGAAGTTTGCAATGTACAAGCATCTGGAGGCAGAGCTTCCCGAGCAGAGGGCACAGAGAACACAAGTTCAAGGAGGAGGGAGCTTGAAGGTCATGAGGAATAAAAAAGGAAAGTAGGGATGAGAAATACGTATATGGGCAGGAGAGGTAGTAGTTGAGAACTGAAGGGGGCAAATAGTGCAGGGCCTTGCAGGCCACAGTAAGGAAGGATCTGTGTTCCAGCAAGTGCCACACTCCAAAGGCTTTTCCTGAGGTTCTCCCAGCCCCCCCTTACCCACCAGCACGGGCACTGTGGTGCACCTGTTTAATTTCTACATACCCCGTGAGGTCGTGGCCCTACCTGAATAACAGGGAGTATAGAGTTCTGGGGCCAAAACATGTATAAAAGTGTCCCATTAATTACCTCAAGGATTCCCACCCTCCCCCAACAATTTTTCATTTAGAAAAATTACAAATATACAGAAAGTTGCAAAACTCCTCCTGTAGAGTCACCAATTGGCAATAACTTCCCACCTTTGCTTTATCTCCTTTCTCTCTATGTATACACCTGGTTTTGTTTTGTTTTGCTAAAGCATTTCAATGTTAGTTGCAGACGTTATGATTTTCACCGTGAACTTAAATACTTCCGCATCTATCTGATCATGGCCAGGAAATTTAACAGTATAATACTTTTATCTACTATGCAGCCTATATTGAAAATTTCCAGATTGCTCCAATCATGGCTTTTATGGCTGATTTTTTGGTAGTCATATTTCTTTTGTCTCCTCTAATTCAGAACAATCCCTGTAGCCGCCTTTTTTTTTTTTTTTCACGGTATTGATATTTTTGAAGAGTATGAGCCAGTTCTTCAGAATCTCTCTCAATTTGGATTTTTCTAATGTTTCCTCATAATTAGATTTAGGTTAAATATATTTGTCAAGAATGCTCCATAGGTGTGTATCAGGTGGCTCATTATGTTGGTTTGTCCTAATGTTGATGACCTTAAACTCGATCACTGGTAAAGGTGTATCTGCCAGATTTCCCCATTGTAAAGGTATCTTTTCCCCTTTGCAATTGATAAATAGTCTGTGGGGAGATACTTTGAGACTCGTGAATATCTTGTTTCCTAATAGCCTTTCATCTAATTATATTAGTAACTACAGATGCATCTTTCCAGAACCTGTTATTACTATGGTGGTTGTGAAGACGATGACTTTCTATTTCTCTTGTTACTTCTATAGTCATTAGTTGGCTTACTTCTGTAAGTAAGCCAACTAATGGCTTACTTTTCCTCCTCCTACCCCCTTTTAAAAAATCAATATGGACTCAAGGATTTTTAAAAAAAATTTATTATGCTATAATCCATTCCTGTCATTGTACATCTTGATGCTATAATTGTCCCAAATTTGACTAGTGAGAGCTCCTTCAAGCTGTAATTTTTGATCAGTTTTTGAGCACTTCCTTTTTCTCCAGCATAGTAAGAGGTTTCAGGCTTACTTTATACTTTTTCTTCCCTAGACCAAGAAAAAGTGATTTCTCCCAAATGTCCTGGTTTATTTTGGTGGAGAATGGTATTTAGAAACCAACATCTTGGAACTAGATGTTTATTGCTACCAGGGTAGCATTGCTTTCAGAGTGAGGGTGTCTTTGCTTCTAGAACCATTCAGTCGACAGGGCTAATAAATACATACACACACACACACACACACACAGAATCATAAGTTCTTACTAATACCTTTAATTCCAGTCCAACATGACAGCATTTTTTCTCCTTTTCCCATTCTGTATCTGTATCTCCTTTCTCCCACAGAGAAAACTCTGGTTCCCAACAACATCAATATGTCAATATTTACTAATACGTGGTTGCAGTACCCACTCCGCCAATTTTAGAATTGCTACACCAATCCCAGTACCAACAATAAACTCATTAGGTTCAAGACCACTCCACTCTTCTTTTGTCCTTAGAATATATTTCATTGAGGAAGTAAAGTCATGTACTACATTCAAAAGTTACCTCCTTTCTTCTGTATCATTATGTTGTCTGTTTGACATACAATTAGGTTTATTTGTTTCTGTTTGAATCAAATTTAGTTTACTCCATCCTTTCTTATTCAAATTTAACTTATTAATGTGTAAAACATTAACATGGTTTAAAAGTCAAAACTGTATAAAAAGATATATTCAGTACCTCCAAGCTTTAAAAACACCATTAGTCATCTTTAACTTTAAGCTTTAATGAGATAGCAGGGTAGGTACTAACCATTAGTAAATAAGGCAGCTTCATCAACATGGCATAATGGGTATCAGTACACTCGTAGAACTTTAAAGGACCATGAAAATAATAATTCTTCTTCTTGTTTTGATTCTAGCATTAATACTTTCCCCTCTAATTGCTAATCTTTTAACTTTATACCTGAGAATTTTATACTATTTTTTAGCAGGATACTGTGTGTGTGTGTGTGAGAGAGAGAAAATACTGTGTGTTTTCATTGTTTTTTTAGGTAGTCATCTTCTATAGATCAGTGCTTTTCCTTTGAAACTGAAATAGTTTCAAAGAAAAAGAAAAAGATCATTCTATTTACATGATTTTCCTTTGTATTCTCCTGAGATAGTCAAAATATGGGCACATTTGGGGAAACAAAAGACTGAAAAAGTGAAAAGGGTAGACAAATGTTCAGTTGCATCTAAATATATGAAAATTGCACAAAGCATCTAACTGTTTAATATATATGTACATACATGTACATATACATATATGTTTCAATGTGTCCAGGGTGATATACTTAGCGAAATGTGAAATAATGGGTTGTATAGACTTCAGAGAAGCCATATAATAACTTAGAAAAACTTTTTATATAACATTGTTATTTTGGGCCCAAACCAGAGAAATTTCGGCTGAATAAAATGTGTCTTATTAACAGTAATGTCAGCAAAATCACTTCTGCTCTTGGCATGGTTCGTTTACTCATGCAGCAAAAATTAACTGCAGTTACGTCTTGAATATTTTTTCTAAGCACATCTGTAATTCGTAGACGCTTTGACTATTAGTGTAGAATATGGTGATTATCATAAAATGTATACTTGACAATTTAGGCTAGCAACTTAAATGTTAGTATACAGAACATATAGACCCTGGCATCTTGCAGAGTGGTGTGGATTTGGATTAGCAATCTTTCAGAAGTAGAGTGGTGGGTTGCTTGGTGTCTGGCTTTGTTTTTCTGATTTGCTAGGCTAAGGTCGAATGGGTAATAAAGGCAGGATGTCCTAAAATAGTGTGATTTCCTTTCCTAAAAATTAATCAATTTTTTAAAGCCCACAAAACTTCCTCTTACTTATCCAAATTCCACTTTTGAAAGGTTTTTGTATATTAACATTTTAAAGATGCATATACTGACCCTGGAAGGGTTAAGCTCCTTTCAGCCATTTATACTGTAGTCTGATTCATTTTAATCTGTTTGCTTCCCTTCTAAATCCTAGAGGAGCTGCAGGGAGACTGCATTTTTAAAGGAAGAGGTGAATATTTTGTAGCACATAGGGAACTTCAAGGAACATCCTGGGAGGAATGCCCGGTGAGGTGTGGAAGGGAAGGGGGAGGGAGTAGGCAGTGGAGGGTGGAGGTCGTTGATTGGAGGAGGGAGATTCCTCTGTAAACATAGCACAGGCCAGATTTTTTGGGTTTTTTTTTTTTTCAGTTTTGCACAGGGCCCTGGTTATCCAGAATCCCTTGAGACACCAACTGGAACTCATCTTCTTAATACTGACACAGTATAATTAATCTGACTATTCTGTTCCTCTGAGACTCGTCTGTGGCAAGAGTCTCTGCCGCAGGACCTCAGACCCACCACTGGATGCCTCAGACCCATAAGGCAGTCTTGCCTAAATGGAAATGAAACTCCACACTCTATCATAATTTCTTCATGCCTTATAACTGAGTTGTTTTCCTCCATCAGAAGAATTAATCATTTTCAAGGTCACACATGCACCAATCAGAGAACTAGAAGGCACCCAGAGATTTTATCAGTTTATTTAAGTCCAGTTCCCAAGAGACAGATGTGCTGGGCACAGGAGTGGCAGGGCTTGACCACAACACGGGTCTCCTCCCTCCTGGCCCAGGGCTTGCCCCCTTGGCCCGCACGCCTATTACTTGCTGTAACTGAACTGACCTCTCTTTTTCTCTTGGAAGGAACATTTGAGCAAATTTCTGGGCCATGAAAGCATTGCTCTCTGCTTGCAAGGAAGGCTACTTGGAGAAAAGTAGAGATTATAGTTTCATTTTATGCAAGTATAGTAAAGTATATGTAGGTCACAGATAGATTTTTTTTTTTAAAAAACATAATTTAGATAAGCCCATTTTTTACCCTGCTTTTTTTTTTTTTTCCAAATGACCTAATCTGATAAATTTGCAATCCTAGGGACACGTTCATGTAATTTTATTGGATCTTCCCTTTGCAGTAAAATGTAAAGTAGCACCACTGTGGTTAAGAGTGCATAGTGGGGTGTATACCTGCTCACCATTTACTAGCTATGTGAATTGGGAAAGTTCCTATTTCCTCGTTTGAAAAGCAAGGGTAACAGTACATATCTCATAAGGTTATGAGAGGATTAAATTAGAAAATGCGTAAAATCTATAGCATAGTGCCTGGCACTCTGTAAATGCACAGTAACTTATCCACCACCACCACCATCATCATCATCATTATTGTTATTATTATTATTATTACTATTGATACCGCCTGGAAAAGAACGTCTGTATAGACCAGGCATCTTAAGTTCAGGATTCAAGTGCAATTTCTTTTGTTTTCTATTTCATCATATTATAGTATATTTTCAGATATTTTAACTGCATTAAAGTTCCAATCAGTTCATTTAATTTTTTCTATTAACAGACTATTTTTTAGAGTACTTTTAGGCTTACAGAAAAATTAAGGAGAATGTACAGAGTTCCCTATACATCCTCTGTTTCACCCCTTAATTTCCCCATTCTTAACATCTTGCATTGGTGTGGTATACTGCTTAAAATTCACGAACCAATGTCGATACATTATTATTAACTGAAGTCCATAGTTTACTTTAAGGTTGACTCTTTATGCTGTACTATTCTATGGGTTTTGCCAAATGCATATTGTTATCCACCTTTACCATATCATACATAATAGTTTCACCGACCTAAAACTCTGCTCTACCACTTTATTTCTCTCTGCCTCCCCTTCCCAACCACTGAAAGCCAATGATCTTTTACTGTCTCCATAGTTTTGCCTTTTCTAGAATGTCATATAGTTGGAATCATAGAGTATGTGGCCTTTTCAGACTGCCTTTTTTCACTTAACAATATTCATTTAAAATTCTTCCATGTCTTTTTGTGGCTTAATATCTCATTTCTCTTTATTGCTGAATAATATTCCATTGTATGGCTATACCACAGCTTCTTTATCCATTCACCAATTGAAAGACATATTATTTGCTTCCAAGTTTTGGCAGTTATGAATAAAGCTGCTCTGATCATTTGTGTGCACGTTTTGGGGTGAACATAAGTTTTCAGCTTATGTGGGCAAACACCTAGGAGCACCGTTGCTGGATCATATGGTAAGCGTATGTTTAGCTTTGTAAGAAACTGCCTGTGTTTTAAAGCAGCTGCACCATTTTATATTCCTACCAGCAGTGAATGAGAGTTCCTGTTGCTCCACATCCTCAGCAGCGTTTGGTGTTGTCAGCGTTCCAGATTTTGGCCATTCTAATAGGTGTGTAGTGGTATCTTGTTGTTTTAATTTGCAATTCCCTGATGACATACTGTGGAGCATCATTTCATATGCTTATTTACCATCTGTATACCTTCTTGGTTGAGGTGTCTATTCAGATCTTTTCCCCTTTTTTAATTGGGTTGTTTCTTTTCTTATTGTTGAGTTTTGAGAGAGTTCTTTGCACATTTTAGATACAAGTTCTTTATCAGATATGTTTTGCAAATATTTTCTGCCAGTCTGTGACTTGCTTTTTATTCTCTTCACAGTGTTTTCACAGAACAGAAGTTTTTTTCATTTCAATGAAGTTCTACGTATCAATTTTTTTTTTCATGGATCATGCTTTTGGTGCTGCATCTAAAAACTAACTGCCAAATCCAAGATCACTGAGATTTTCTCCTATGTTATCTTCTAGAAGTCTCATAGTTTTGTGTTTTAGTTATGTCTATGATCCATTTTGAGTTAATTTTTGTGAAAGGGTGGTATCTAGATTTATTTTTTCCATGTGGATTTCCAGTTGTTAGTTCATTAAATTTTTCTCTGGTAAGTGAAGTAACATTATTCCTGAGAAAGATATTTTAATCACTGAAGACCTGAAAGAATATTTAATTCCTTTTCAGTGAATGAAGTCTCTTCACCTATCTGGAGAAATATTATCAGCAATATAGAATTGTTTATCAATGAAGCGTTTTGATATCTGGTCTCTTATATTTTAGGATGATTTGGAAGGACTGTGGAATGGTGCATATGTTTAGAGCTGGTTGTATTTCTTAACTAAAACCTAGTTATTCAGTAGAATGTTTTGTATAGTTACTGTTCAAGTGCTTCCACTCTTTTACAACTTCTTTTTATAAAAAAAATCTATCCTTTGAGTTACTGGTTTGGGGGATTATTGAAATGCTTACCTCCCTCCCTTCCACCTTCCCTCCCTCCCTCCCTCCATCCCTCCCTCCCTCTCTCCCTTCCTTCCTTCCTTCCTCCCTCCCTGTCTCTCTGTCCTTCCCTTCCTCCCTCCATCCCCCTCCTTTCCTCTTTCTTTCTTTCCTTTTAAATCACTGTACTTGGCTAACAAGTCTTAACATCTGCTGACGTTATTGATCCTAGGAATAAAAACGTGAGATGATCGCTGGGAGAAATTCCAGGCACGGAGCCCAGACAATCCATAAACCCCATATATTTCAAATTATGCGAGTCTTGTGAAATATTTTCAGAAATACAGTTGCCAGTGATTTGGTTATGTAGGCCTGTTTAAAGGAAAGGTTTTAAAGTTCTTCTTGAAGCGACTTGTAGTTTTCAAACTCAAACTTCATGAAAACCAAGAGCCATTTCTTCTCCAAATGTTTCCTTTTAGGTTCTCTTGGTACATTCTTTTTAGCATTAATGTAGCCACTCACAGTATGATGGTTTGTTTAATGTTGAAGCAAATGATCTGAAATATAAAATTGAATAAAGGGTTTATTCTTTTTAAAATTTTGCTTAATCAAACTGCAAAGCAGAAATAGGTTCATGTTGTACTTTCAATAAAGAGTTTCCAGAAAGAAGGCCATTTTCCTAAATTATATGTGATCCGGTGGACTCATGGTGAAAGAATTAATAATCAATTTAATAAACAGTGTTTACATTTTGGTCCAGCTGTTCTTTATAGGATGTATTTTTACCCCTTTTGTTCTCTTGTGATTTCCTACATATTCCTATCTTAAATTTGCTCTGTTTGAAAGTATCAATGTTACAAACAATAAGTAAAGAAGGCAGACCTGGCAATTCCACAAGAATGTATACCTGTGTCCCCAATACACAGGGTGTTTATAGCAGCATAATTTGTAATAGAGGCAACTGGAGAGTACTCAAATGTCAATTTATAGTAGACTAGGTAAATAAACTGTGATGTATTTGTATAATAGAATACCATTGGTAAATGGAAATGAATGGTTTATAAATACACACAACAAAATGGACAAAACTCACAAAAGAAAAAATATTGCGTAATTTCACTTTTAGGAAGTTTAAAAACAGGCCAATCTAACAGGCTGTTAGTAAATTGAAGGCAGCTTGAAGCATTTATCAGTCCCTTATAGTATACTGTATCATTTTATCACCTTAATTATATGTCTCTCTGTTAGGTTTTAATAGCAATAAAGGTAGGATGAGTTTCCACTTTGTCTTGTCTACTGTAGTACATAGAGCATGGTGGGAACTTAAGTGTTGAATGGATGAAGGATTTGAATGTTTTGAATTGATGCATAAACCAGAAGTCAACTAAATTTGTCTTTGATATGTGCCTTCTGAATTTTTAGCTTCAAATTTACCTTTCTTATTACATTGTTTATAGATACAAGAGCAGTTAATATTTATTTATTTAAAGAAGATATTGGGGATAGGAGTTTATTAATTAATTTATTTATTTTTGCTGTGTTGGGTCTTCGTTTCTGTGCGAGGGCTTCCTCTAGGTGTGGCAAGCGGGGGACACTCGTCATCGCGGTGCGCGGGCCTCTCACTATCGCGGCCTCTCCTGTTGCGGAGCACGGGCTCCAGACGCGCAGGCTCAGCAGCCGTGGCTCACGGGCCCAGTTGCTCTGCGGCATGTGGGATCCTCCCAGACCAGGGCTCGAACCCGTGTCCCCTGCATTAGCAGGCAGTTTCTCAACCGCTGCGCCACCGGCGAAGCCCAATATTTATTTTTAGCATATATTTTGTGGGTAGGTGCTAGGCAGTGAGAGGAATCTAGGCAGGGATTTTATTCTCGATAATTTATAAAGCGAACTAAAAAAACAAAACAAAACCACCAGCTTATTTTAGATACAGATCTGTTGTTTGCATTGTGGAGAAATATTTTGCATCTGACCCCCTGCTTTAAGGAAGAGTGCTGCATATTTTAAAGGTACCTCTCAGGAACATTTTTGCTTTTCAGCAGAGCTTTCAGTAGAACTCATTGCTTCATAGAGATGGATGGGGCTGGGGAAAGGATGTCTGAGCATTTTAGCAGGAGTGAAATCAGTCATCAAGTTAGAGTTGAAATGCCATCTTTTCGTTGTTGTTAACAAGCTTGTTTTCCACATCCATCCCTGAAGAAAATCCATATGCACATCAAAGTCCTTGCTTGTTTTGTTGTTTTATTTGTGGTTTCACAGAGTTGCATTAAGAAACAGTGTGCTATCCGTCTTTGTGGAAACACTCTTTCCCTTCCTAATGCCTTTGGAAAAATTTCTCCCGTATTCATTCAAACATTGAACTCTATTCCTGTAAGACAATTCCAAACTCCAAACTGTCATATGTGAAGGTTGGTAGCTACCTTTTGGATAGCTGTTTTTTGTACTTCAATTACGTCTTTATCTACCTACCCTCTTCTAACTTTAGACTCTCATTTCCAGGTCATGTGACTCACAGAGACAATGTAAAATTTAGAAAGGAACATCCCCCAAATTTAGTCTCACTGAAGCCTGCACAGTTGAGGGAAGAGATGGCATCAGGATATTGACAGTGAATTCTAGGATCCTGGGAGGAAGGGGATGGCAGTGAAAGAGAAGAAAGTTGGGCTGGCAGATGGTGAAAGCCATTAGTTAAGGAGGGGAGGGAGTGTTGCCTTCAACCACACTTTATTCCCCCCCCCCTGCTTCCCTGCACTTCCTTGAAAATGGCACTGAATCTTAAAAGGCTCATGGGGAAGCAGGACTTGATTACAGTGTAATGAAATGGCAAAAGGCAGAAAGGCTCATTTCAGAATGGTTTGGTGAGTCATCTTGTAGGGACTTTTGCTTTAAAACATCATTGCTGATTAACTGGTAAAGTATAGCTAACTAATCTGAGCCTCAAGATAAACTCTCAAGTGATTTAGAAAAGAGGAGATGAGATGCTTTTTAAGCTTTCCTTATTGTTTTAGAATAGTGGGGGTAGTTTATTTTGTTAATCTGTGTTCTTTAGAAGGAAAAGAATTGTGCTTTTGTAATAACATATGTTAGACTATCAAAAAAGTGCTTTAACTACAGCTCAAAGCTTCCAAATACTTATATTTTGACTAATTTAGACTAGTGAATTTAAAATTTATTTTAATTTCTGTCACTTCAAAATTTTAAAAAAAAGAAGAAAAAAATGAATAGATAGCCTTCAGAGACTGGATGGGCTTTGCTTTTGTAAATGGTGGATTAGGATTTGTCTGTCCTATAAAGGACACACAGCATTTAGATTAGACATAATCTGATTGTATTGCAATACAAAGGCCATTCAAGTCAGCTCAGTGTCCAGGGTCTGTAAACACCATATGACCACTGATTGGTCCAGGGAAGAGTATTAACAGAAAGTTAATGATGAGTTTTAATCCAGATCCCTAAAGCACAACAGTTGTGGCTTCAAATGAGTTTCCTTTCAGACTTTAACCATGATGCTGGTGCTATATTTCTTACATGATAAATTGAACTCCTCTTTTTTTTTTTTTAAACTCACACAAAGAGTATGCCTACTTAACTTTATTATTATTTGATTAGGTAGTTCTCTTGTCCCAAATTTCTTTTAGAATATAATATAGATGTTTGACATTTATTTAAAATTAACCTGACTATATAATTTATTGTCTAGAGCAGGACTCTCTGGAGGGTAAAAGTGGGTATTATTAATAGTTACCCAGGGAAAAGGCGTAAACCAGGAATCTTCTGGGTATAAACCAGCACGGATGACCACCCTACTTAAAAGTCATATTTTTAACTTTTATTTTTATCCTCCAATAAAATTATAAAATCACAATTAAAATAATAGAGAACTAAATGTCCTTTCCAAATGTGATTCAAAATGTATGGTTCGTTAGAAGTGAAAAAAACAAAAATAAAAGCAATAATGAAAAGCAAAATATAGGTCTGTGGTCACAGTCAGTTCTCTAAATGTCTTTTGCTTAAATTTGATCCATAAATTATATTTTCTTCTCACCTTGTGATTCCCAAATGTATTAAGTTAGTTTAGCAAGCAGGTATTCAGCATTTATTCTCTGTATGTTTGTGTTTCACTAATATCATTATTCCTATTGCACCTACTGCTTAGAGACGGCCATACTATTCTGTGTGGGATATTATAAGGAATAGAAAGTGCAAAAGAATAACAACTTGATAAATATTAAGGATTTAATTTTATAGTCAACATTTGTTGGTTGACTCCCAGGTATCCCATCTCTCTTCCAAATACAGTGCCCCAAATTTCCTAACCATGAAGTTTGGGTAACATAGACCTCTACTTCAGCTCCAGAAGGGCTCTGATTGGCACAAACAATCAGTGTTTCCCATCCCTTTAGCCTTATTATTATTATTAGTGGCAGTCACATAGTCCAGACATGTGCAATTGGACTGGATACTGGCATTTTAATTGAGCTACAGGGGAAACAGACTGACTTTCCTACTGGAAGTAATTGAAGCTGTAGCTTTATGAAGTACTGCAGATCATCTGAAGATCAGATCAAGCCTTAGGGTGAATACAACACCTTAAAGTGTTGATATAAACATAGTATTGGTGACATTGTTCAACTGCTGAATCAAGCCAAACTCTGTCACTGGAGTTTTTGGTTACATGAAACTAGAACTTTTCCTGCTTTTTACAAAGTAACTCTTGTTGCAGTAACTTTTATTAATAGCTTTTATTGCTTAAGATTTGAGTTGGAGTTTCACTTACTTGCAACCAAAGACTTCCTAACTAACACTAGATTTAAAAATAATTGCAAACCATTTAATTTGCAAATATTTCAGGACCATTATTTGAAAAGAGGAATGGCATGCTATTTCTATGATTGATATAGGAAGGTCTTCGCGTCTGGGTATTGGGTTAGGGAAGTAGAGACAGGATGAAGAATAAAAAATGCAAGGAAAACTGCCCAAGTCAGGATGCTTCTGTACAAAGAGAAACAATGGGACCAGAGAGAAAGGAGTGTAAGAAAAATGTTATAGACACACTTGATAGTGAACCAAATTTTGACAAAAAGCTAAGAAGTAGTTAAAAATGAACTCAGCGGGCTTCCCTGGTGGCGCAGTGGTTGAGAGTCCACCTGCCAATGCAGGGGACACGGGTTCGTGCCCCAGTCCAGGAAGATCCCACATGCCGCGGAGCGGCTGGGCCCGTGAGCCATGGCCGCTGAGCCTGCGCTTCCAGAGCCTGTGCTCCACAACGGGAGAGGCCACAACAGTGAGAGGCCCTAGTAACGCAAAAAAAAAAAAAAAAAAAAAAAAATGAACGCAGGTTTGTGGCCTTGGGTAGCCTAGACAAGATAGCCAGATATAAAAGGAAATTTGTCTAGTCATAGCACGTACCCTCATCTTTTTATCTATAATTAAAATTCACCTATTTATGAGACTTGCACTGCAGCTGTGTAGTGGAGCATTGCAATTGTATCCAGTATTTTATGGTAACTGAAGAATTTGATTTGTGTGGGACAAGATCCAGGCAGAAGAATGGGTCTTACTCTTGTTACCTCAACTACTTTATCTCTCTTATGGAATCAAGGTTAGTAAATGGAATACTTCTTTGGCTAGGACTTTATGACCAGTGCAAAGTTATCTTTTGACTCGATGTGAATTTTGAGCTCTTGAACACTAGATTATTTTTATTGCTTTTTTTTTTTCCTTCCCAAATGGAGAGAATCCATCTGTAGAGGAAATTTTCCATATACAGGCTAGAACCTGCTTTTTTCGCTCGCAACTTCCAACATTATGTAACCACTAACAGAACTTTAGAAACTTCATGGTCCTTTTTTTCAGAAATTTTTTTACCAAAAACCCAAGACTGGTATCACACTTTATAGGTAATGGACGGCTTACTCCCATAAGCCTAGAATTCCTGTTTTGATGTGTTCATTTTTGTGTGCAAGAGAATAATTCTTGAGAATGGAAAAGGTATTCCAATGAACTGATTTTTAAAGACTTAATGATTTGGGGTCTTTGGCCTTTCACTTCAGAAGAAGGTGTCTAGCACTCCTTTCTATCTTTATAGCCATATGGTATTCACATGCCAGCTTCAGTTACAGATTAAAGTTCAAAAATCTAGGAGATTTGGGTTCAGTAGGTAGAAAGACATTCAGAACACAAATATCCTTCATGGCTTAAGAATGGCATCTTCCGTGAGTGCAGGACTCCACCAAGGTCCGTGTTACTGCTGCTGCTAATTAGAATTACACTGAATCAGACAGAATATTGAGATTTCCATCATTATTATCTTTATGCTATTTTTGAACTTTAACGTACTTTGACAAAAGAAATTGGTTTTACATGTTAGTCTGTTGCCTTTATTGAAAAGCTAGTTTTGAATAAAGTGATGTACTAAGCTTCATTAATTGAGTAACTGTAAACCATGGAATGGCCTCACACTTGGAAAATATATGGTTAATAGGAGTGGCAGGCAATCCTCTTTGAAGAGGGGACATAAGAAATGTGGAGGAGGACAAAAGCCTAATAACCTATCCTTCCCCACTGTCCTTCGTGAATCCCTGTGCTCAGTAGACTTTTATTAAACTCATTACCTCAGTATAATATGCATTTTAGAAATCCATTGTGTAGGAAATTTTCTTTCATGGAAACCCAGAATATTAATTACTTAATAAGAATCTTATAGGCTTCTTTGGAGGGGACCATTTTCCTCAAAAAGTGGAACTTAATATGTGTGATGCTGTTCCTTTTTTATAGGAAACCTTGTATTATTCAGCAGAACATAGTGAATTTTAAGCATATGTTTTCAGTGATGAATTATCTCAGCTTCATCTCTTTGGACATGATAGAGGCACTTTTTCTCCTTGCAGCCTATTTTGTCACTCCAGTCAGATTAATGAATTATGAACTATAGCATTTCATTAGGATAGTAAGAATTAAGAGAAGATGTTTTCCTTGGGGACTTCCGCTTGGAATATATCATTAATCATATTCTATGAGAACTATAGTCAACGCTGAACTGAGAAGGCTAGTTTATCTGACACGTACCAAGGGGGAAATCAAGTTGTCATTTAGCCTATCTCAAGTAAAGTACGTCTTAATAAAATTCCTAGATAAGGAATGACATCTTAAAATTGCTTCTTATTTTGATCTGTGTCAGAGGTCTGAAAAATCAATCGTATGTGAAACTGTGAAGTGTTCTCACAAAAAGTAGAAGTCCTTTAACAAGAGTATTGTTTTTAGTGTGGTTTTTAAGTCAAGGGGTATCGGATGTAAAAGTAACTGACCACTGAATTAGAGCCTTTACTTATTTTCTCAGCAACCCCTACCCTGTTCCCACCCTCCTGAATGCCTCATTCTTCCTTTGTTGGAGGAAACCCAAATGTCTAGCAGGACATTTTAAATGACTAACATGAACATTTCTAATATTAAGTGGCATTAAAGAATTTTAATCATGAGGATCTTATTAATTACCCCATATGGCTCAGTCTGTGGTCATTACTTAAAAAGTGGTGCAGATAGATGAAAAGAGAAGGAGTGAGTGCCTGAGGAAGAGAGAATGCTATGCTCTGACAATCTGGAGTTGGGTCCACTCACCAGTTACAGTGCCATGCAGGAACTTCCTGTAAAGATGAACAGTCTTTCATTCAATAAGTACTTTGAGTAAAAAAAGTAAAAAAAAAAAAAGAAAAAAAAAAGTTAAATTTGTAGAGAACTTTTGCTCAAATTTCCATTTGAAATCTTCTGTTTGTTTTGATAGATTGAACTGAAGTGCACAAATAGGAAATTTTGCAGTTATTTCTAGTATATGGAAAAGAGACATAGAGTAATAAATTGGGACTTATCTGTGGCTAACCATGTCATTAAGGTTTTAATATCTTAGATAAAGCACCCCCCTCAATTCACAAAACTCTTTTCCAGACTTACAATATTCATAGGAAAAAGCAAACATTCCCCCCAGATCCCCAGATCAAAGAGAAAATAAAAAACACGACTACAAACTTTAAGAAAGTAATCAAAAAAGAAAATTGCATATCAGAGTTATGCTTTGAGCCAAAAATGTATTTATAGATAATTGTATAACCCTAAGAGATTTTATTGTTTAAAAGTAAAATTTAAAAATAAATGAATGAAACATTCAACTCTAGATATCTGAGAGAGGGGAAAAAATCCTGAAACAGAAAAACAACAAACTGAAATTAAGCAGTAAGAATAAATTAATAATAAAGACAAAATGTAGGATTTAATATTAGAAAACAGAGACACAGTAGAATTGATGAATCTAAGACTGGTTTAAAATCAAACAATGAAATAAACATTTGGTCAATGGAATAAGAAAGGAGTTAGAAAAATGCAAATACATTTAAGAATAAGAAAGGGACAATGGCTACAGTCAGAAGAGATTAAAAATTATGCCAATACCCTGTGTAACTTGAAAATCTTGATAAAATTTTCTGTATGCTAATTCTCATTATAAAACCAAAGCTACATAGTAAGCTGGAAAATAGACTTTAAGTAACTTTTATAGAAAAATATCAAACTTTTATAAAATAGCTCTTACAGCTCAGGAAAATACATCAGTGGAAAATTTTCAGTGATGTATAAACATACCTACACACACACACACACACACACACACACACACACACACACATTCACATACATATTCATGTATACACACTCGCAGGGTGTTTGAAAAGTCTGGAAACATGAGATAAACTTATTTTCAATGATATGCTAGTTACATTTTCAAAAAATATTCTCAGTACATTTTTCTTTAACCTCTAGACACCTTTTCAGGATAGGTACCTGAAGCAATATGTCTAATTGTTAGTTTGAAAAAAGTACAATTAATATACCACAGAGTATCCAGATGTCTGTAAACACAGGCAAAAATAGTGTATTAATAGAATCTCAGAAATTCTGGCTGCTGTTGACAAAAGCATTCCTATTTTCCATTTCTCCCAGGAAGAAGAGGCCAAAATTATTTTTTGAGAAAAGTCTGAGCATCTTACATTCCCCCCTTCCAGGAGGAAAATTAAAGAACCTTTGGATTTTATCCTCTGAGGGAGCATTAAATTAGATTGCCTGGGAGAGAGTGAGGTTTCAAGATGTGAAAGAGGCCAAAGGGTCCCACCTAGAGTTATGGGTTACAAAGCAGAAAGGAGAGTTGCAGGGGCCCACCCTTACTCCCATGGGGGATCCTAGGAGGTGATGGGACCTCTGGGTGATGGATGGATGATGTGATGGAGGGGAAGTGATATCACAAGGGAGACCACCATGTTCTAGGCACTTAGAGATTCCAGGGCCTACACTGGCATGGAGGGGGTGGAGCCACCTACCTTTGACCTGTCCTTGGGGTTTAGACAGCAGCATCTCAATGGTGACCACACAGACTGAAAGCCATAGCCTATCCTTAAGTTTGCTGAGTTTCTTGGTGCTTTTGTAAGACCAGGGCAGGAAGGAGTGTGAAATAACAAATACTGTTAGTAAACACATACTCAGAGCTAGGCTTTATTTGTTTGAGAAAAATAAAGCAAGGTGACATTAGATGACAGTAGATAGTGGAGCAAATTGTGTGTGTGTGTGTGTGTGTGTGTGTGTGTGTGTTTATAAATGTGCATATATTTATGCACGCATATCTATGAGATGCTGGCAGAAAACACACTGAAATATTAACTGAGTTCTAAAAACAAAGCCTGCCTTTGTTACCTTCCATCTGATGAAGAAGCTTTTGGAACTGAAACCTTGAGAAAGAGCAGCTCCCGTAGATGAGTTTGATGTTCTTCCAGGTTTATCTTGGGATTTGTAAGATCTGATGAGCATTAGGGCCAGTGTTGAAGATGAAACATTTCCATCCTTTCCATTGACCGGTGTGTGGTATGTCCCTTTCCATTTAGCCCTGGAGAGCAAGGCAGAGTGAACTGACCTGAAGTGTGTTGTGGGAATCAAAATTCAGTTATAATCTAGCATACTCTGTCAGTGCTTCATGGTACCTAGTTTTAAACGTTGAAATGTTTCTGGCAAGGGTGTATTTTATGTTTATGTATAATGCTGACATACTAGCAAGGGATTTAATTGTGACCATTCAGAGATAATTTATCTGTTAAACCCTAACTGAAAATAAAATGATGTTTAATCAAGAGACAATCAATTGTAATACTAATTTAAAGAGCCATTAAGTGAAGGAAAAATTAATTCATTATATTAAGTTATTTTACACTGAAAGAAAAATAACACTGTTAACTTATAAGTGGTAATGTTTAAATTGGCTGAATTTTTCATGTCTTTCTGCTAAATTGTTTTAGGACATTTTTCACACCTAATTTCTATTGAGTTTAATTTAGACATTTGGAGGGAGGTACCTGCCCTTATGTAAGAAAGGAAAATTGTAATAAAACTATCTGTGCTTTCACGATTTTTTAGAAAACGTTTGTATTACACAGTATGTAGGGAAATGAAAAGATTCTAGTTCTTCCTACCTGTTACACACACGTGCACACACACACACACTCACACACACACACACACACACACACACTCACCCTCATTCATTCTGCCACACCCTTATATAATCCTCTCTGTCCCTCCCATATGCATTTGCTTCCTCAAGCACAAACACGCAGTCATGCTCAGGCAAGTAAACATACAGACTTTTTCTTTCTCTTGCTCTTGTGGACACAAATACACACTCTTTTTCGCTCAAGCCAGAACACACACACACACACACACACACACACACACACACACACAGAGTAATGCCTGTACATGTACAGTTAAGCTCTCATTCTCTCTCTCTCTCTCCACTGTTTAATAGCTAATGTCTGACTTTTCTGTCTTCAGTTTATGTTATCTTGATCTTTGACTTAGAGGTGGGTGACTCAGACCAATTATTTCACATGATTAAATTTGGAGTGAGACTGATGATTTTGATATTGGCTCATTTTTATTATTTGCATGTAGTTTAAGAGAAGGCACTTCATGAACTTATTCTGCTTTCATATGCAAAAGTGAATGTTGAGGAGATCATGTAAGTAGATGAGAAAAGTGCCTTTCATACATATTTCTCGAGTCAACAGGGTCAGATGAGAAGTTGGCGAAGACTATATCATGAGATTCAAGAAACAACTTTTTATTTTGCTGTATAAATATTCTTTCTCTGTCACTTTGTGCAACTTTTCATTCCTTGCTTTCATTGATCATGGTAATTGACCAATTAAGAAATAATGTGCAACAAAATAGGAATAAAATTTAGTATTTTGATAGAAGACTGAATAAAAAGGTTGGCAGTTCACTTGCCATTATGAGATTGAGAACTTTCTGTTTGTGAATCTATAAGGACAGATATGTGTCATTCTTATCTTTCAACAGAGCTGGAAATGCCCACTGTTACTCACAGTGAAAGCCTCATTTTTGTATGTAAAAGATTGGAAAGCACCATCTGGGACACATCGTATGTTCATGTTTCTCCAAGAGAATCTGGAAATTATACTTCTGAGATTTTGTTGCTAATGAAAAAGAGGAAGGGAAAAAAAAATCTTACATAAATAACACCTGGTCCATTGGTGCATGTCTCATAAAAATTACAATGAAATAAGAGAATGGAAATTAGAGTATAATATCTTATATCTAGAAGGTATCATTAATATTTGTGAAATTTCGTATTTTAAAATTGTGAGCTTTTATTTAGATGTATATTTTGTTTGGTCACTTTCTTGGTATTGCTAGTTGGATAAGAAACATTTGGGAAAATGTGCCTAGGACAGACATTGAACTTCTATTGGGGAAGCTCTTAACCTTAGTATAGCCTTTAGAGAATTTATTCATCTCCCATATGGAAACCTAAGCAGAAGGAAGAGCCTCTTACTCTCTGCTTCTTTCCTTCTCCAGTCAGACTAGAAAACTCTCCTTGACCACGCCCAAAACTCCCTTTTTAAAAAAGATACTCCAGATTGCTTTCTGTTATTTACAACTAAGAACCCTGAGTTACATAGAAATTTTCAGAGCGAAATACTTAATTTCCTATTCTAGCACCCAGTAAAGTAACCTGGTACATAGTTGGTATTGAAAAATATTTTATTCACTACTTCATCTAAATATTCAGGTATTTATGAGCAACTACTACATAACAGATCTTGGGACTATCGCAGTAAATAAAACAGAAACATATTTGGCTCTGACGCTTATATTTGGGTGTGAAAATGGACAAATACATGAAGAACATATATTTTAGGTGGTGATATGTGCTTTGGAAAAGGACATTGAAGTAAATAAAGCAGTATAAGGGGGTGGGTTGCTAGGTTTTAATTTTTTTAATTTATTTTTATCATCTGTATTGGAGTATAATTGCTTTACAATGGTGTGTTAGTTTCTGCTTTATAACAAAGTGAATCAGCTATACATATACATATATCCCCATATCTCCTCCCTCTTGCGTCAACCTCCCAACCTCCCTATGCCACTGCTCTAGGTGGTCACAAAGCACCGAGCTGATCTCCCTGTGCTATGTGGCTGCTTCCCACTAGCTATCTACTTTACTTTTGGTAGTGTATATATATCCATACCACTCTCTTACTTCATCCCAGCTTACCCTTCCCCCTCCCTGTATCCTCAAGTCCATTCTCTACATCTGTGCCTTTGTTCCTGTCCTGCCCCTAGGTTCATCAGACCCATTTTTATGTTACATTCCATATATATGTGTTAGCATACAGTATTTGTTTTTCTCTTTTTGACTTACTTCACTCTGTATGACAGACTCTAACTCCAACCACCTCACTACAAATAACTCAATTTCATTTCTTTTTATGGCTGAGTAATATTCCATTGTATATATGTGCCACATCTATATCCATTCATCTGTTGATGGACACTTAGGTTGCTTCCATGTCCTGGCTATTGTAAATAGAACTGCAATGAACATTGTGGTACATGACTCCTTTTGAATCATGGTTTTCTCAGGGTATATGCCCAGTACTGGGATTGCTGGATCATATGGTAGTTCTATTTTTAGTTTTTTAGGAACCTCCATACTGTTCTCCATAGTGGCTGTATCAATTTACACTCCCACCAACAGTGCAAGAGGGCTCCCTTTTCTCCACACCCTCTCCAGCATTTATTGTTTCTAGATTTTTTGATGATGGCCATTCTGACCATGGTAAGGTGATACCTCATTGTGGTTTTGATTTACATTTCTCTAATGATTGGTGATGTTGAACATCTTTTCATGTGTTTGTTGGCAGTCTCTATATCTTCTTTGGAGAAATGTCTATTTAGGTCTTCGGCCCATTTTTGGATTGGGTTGTTTGGGTTTTTTTGATACTGAACTGCATGAACTGCTTGTATATTTTGGAGATTAATCCTTTGTCATTTGCTTCATTTGCAAATATTTTCTCCCATTCTGAGGGTTGTCTTTTCATCTTGTTTATGGTTTCCTTTGTTGTGCAAAAGATTTTAAGTTTCAATACGTACCATTTATTTTTTTTAATTTCCATTTCTCTAGGAGGTGGGTCAAAAAAGATCTTGCTGTGATTTATGTCATAGAGTGTTCTGCCTATGTTTTCCTCTAAGAGTTTCATAGTGTCTGGCCTTACATTTAGGTCTTTAATCCATTTTGAGTTTATTTTTCTGTATGGTATTAGGGCGTGTTCTAATTTCATTCTTTTACATGTAGCTGTCCAGTTTTCCCAGCAACACTTATTGAAGAGGCTGTCTTTTCTCCATTGTATATTCTTGCCTCCTTTATAGAAAATAAGGTGACCATATGGGCGTGTGTTTAACTCTGGGCTTTCTATCCTGTTCCACTGATCTATATTTATGTTTTTATGCCAGTACCATACTGTCTTGATTACTGTAGCTTTGTAGTATAGCCTGAAGTCCAGGAGCCTGATTCCTCCAGTTCCATTTTTCTTTCTCGAGATTGCTTTGGCTATACGGGGTCTTTTGTGTTTCCATACAAATTGTGAAATTTTTTGTTCTAGTTCTGTGAAAAATGCCATTGGTAGTTTGATAGGGATTGCACTGAATCTGTAGATTGCTTTGGGTAGTATAGTCATTTTCACAGTGTTGATTCTTCCAATCCAAGAACGTGGTATATCTCTCCATCTCTTTGTATCATCTTTAATTTCTTTCATCAGTGTCTTATAGTTTTCTGCATAAAAGTCTTTTGTCTCCTTAGGTAGGTTTATTCCTAGATATTTTATTCTTTTTGTTGCAGTGGGAAATGGGAGTTTTTCCCTGATTTGTCTTTCAGATTTTTCATCACTAGTGTGTAGGAATGCAAGAGATTTCTGTGCAATAGTTTTGTATCATACTACTTTACCATATTAATTGATTAGCTCTAGTAGTTTTCTGGTAGCATCTTTAGGATTCTCTATGTATAGGACCATGTCATCTGCAAACAGTGACAGCTTTACTTCTTCTTTTCGGATTTGGATTCCTTTTATTTCTTTTTCTTCTCTAATTGCTGTGACTAAAACTTCCAAAACTATGTTGAATAACAGTGGTGAGAGTGGACAACCTTGTCTTCTTCCTGGTCTTTGAGGAAATGGTTTCAGTTTTTCACCATTGAGAACGACGTTGGCTGTGGGTTTGTCATATATGGCCTCTATTATGTTGAGGTTAGTTCCCTCTATGCCTACTTTCCAGAGGGTTTTTATCATAAATGGATGTTGAATTTTGTCAAAAGCTTTTCCTGCATCTATTGAGATGATCATATGGTGTTTCTCCTTCAATTTGTTAGTATAGTGTATCACATTGATTGATTTGCGCTTATTGAAGAATCCTTGCATTCCTGGGATAAACCCCACTTTATCATGGTGTTTGATCCTTTTAATGTGCTGTTGGATTCTGTTTGCTAGTATTTTGTTGAGGATTTTTGCATCTATGTTCATCACTGATACTGGCCTTTAGTTTTCTTTCTTTGTGACATCTTTGTCTGCTTTTGGTATCAGGGTGATGGTGGCCTCGTAGAATGAGTTTGTGAGCGTTACTCCCTCTGCTATATTTTGGAAGAGTTTGAGAAGGGTAGGTGTTAGCTCTTCTCTAAATGTTTGATAAAATTTGCCTGTGAAGCCATCTGGTCCTGGGCTTTTGTTTTTTGGAAGATTTTTAATCACAGTCTCAATTTCAGTACTTGTGATTGGTCTGTTTATATTTTCTATTTCTTCCTGGTTCAGTCTCAGAATGTTGTGCATTTCTAAGAATTTGTCCATTTCTTCCAGGTTGTCCATTTTATTGGCATATAGTTGCTTGTAGTAACCTCTCTTGATCCTTTGTATTTCTGCAGTGTCCGTTGTTACTTCTCCTTTTTCATTTCTAATTCTACTGATTTGAGTCTTCTCCCTTATTTTCTTGATGAGTCTGGGTAATGGTTTATCAATTTTGTTTATCTTCCTAAAGAACCAGCTTTTAGTTTTGTTGATCTTTGCTATCATTTCCTCCATTTCTTTTTCATTTATTTCTGATCTGATCTTTATGATTTCTTTCCTTCTGCTAACTTTGGGGTTTTTTGTTCTTCTTTCTCTAATTGTTTTAGGTGTAAGGTTAGGTTGATTATTTGAGATGTTTCTTGTTTCTTGAGGTAGGATTATATTGCTATATATACTTCACTCTGAGAATTGCTTTTGCTGCATCCCATAGGTTTTGGGTCGTCGTGTTTTCATTGTCATTTGTTTCTAGGTATTTTTGATTTCCTCTTTGATTTCTTCATTGATCTCTTGGTTATTTAATAGTGTATTGTTTAGCCTCCGTGTGTTTGTATTTTTTACATATTTTTTTCCCGTAATTGATATCTAGTCTCAGAGTGTTGTGGTCAGAAAAGATACTTGATACGATTTCAGTTTTCTTTAGTTTACCATTGCTTGGTATGTGACACAGGATATGATCTATCCTGGAAGATATTCCATGAGCACTTGAGAAGAAAGTGTATTCTGTTGTTTTTGGATGGAGTGTCCTATAAATATCAATTAAGTCCACCTTGTTTAATGTATCATTTAAAGCTTGTGTTTCCTTATTTATTTTCATTTTGGAAGATCTGTCAATTGATGAAAGTGGGGTGTTAACGTCCCCTACTATGATTGTGTTACTGTTGATTTCCCCTTTTATGGCTGTTAGCATTTGCCTTATGTGTTGAGGTTCTCCTATGTTGGTTGCATAAATATTTACAATTGTTATAGTTTCTTTTTGGATTGATCCCTTGTTCATTATGTAGTATCCTTCTTTGTCTCTTGTAATAGTCTTTATTTTAAAGTCTATTTTGTCTGATATGAGAATTGCTACTCCAGCTTTCTTTTGATTTCCATTTGCATGGAATATCTTTTTCCATGCCCTCACTTTCAGTTTTTATGTGTCCCTAGGTCTGAAGTGGGTCTCTTGTAGACAGCATGTATATGGGTTTTGTTTTTGTATCCATTCAGCCAGTCTGTGTCTTTTGGTTGGAGCATTTAATCCATTTACATTTATGGTCATTATCAATATGTATGATCCTATTTTCATTTTCTTAATTGTTTTGGGTTTGTTATTTTAGGTGTTTTCCTTCTGTTGTGTTTCCTGCCAAGAGAAGTTCCTTTAGCATTTGTTGTAAAGCTGGTTTGGTGGTGCTGAATTCTCTTAGCTTTTGATTGTCTGTAAAGGTTTTGATTTCTCCATCAAATCTGAATGAGATCCTTTCTGGGTAGAGTAATCTTGGTTGTTGGTTTTTCCCTTTCATCACTTTAAATATGTCCTGCTACTCCCTTCTGGCTTGCAGAGTTTCTGCTGAAAGATCAGCTGTTAACCTTATGGGGACTCCCTTGTATGTTTTTCTCTGGCTGCTTTTAATATTTTTTCTTTGTATTTAATTTTTGATAGTTTGATTAGCGTGTTTCTCTTTGGATTTATCCTGTATGGGACTCTCTGTGCTTCCTGGACTTGATTAACTATTTCCTTTCCCATATTAGGGAAGTTTTCAACTATAATCTCTTCAAGTATTTTCTCAGTCCCTTTCTTCTCCTCTTCTTCTTCTGGGATCCCTATAATTTGAATGTTGGTGCGTTTAATGTTGTCCCAGAAGTCTTTGAGACTGTCCTCAATTCATTTCTTTCTTTTTTCTTTATTCTGCTCTGCAGTAGTTATTTCCACTATTTTATCTTCCAGGTCACTTATCCGTTCTTCTGCCTCAGTAATTCTGCTCTTGATTCCTTCTAGAGAATTTTTCATTTCATTCATTGTGTTGTTCATCATTGTTTGTTTACTCTTTGTTTCTTGTAGGTCCTTGTGAAACATTTCTTATATTTTCTCCATTCTGTTTCCAAGATTTTGCATCATTTTCAGTATCATTACTCTGAATTCTTTTTCTGGTATATTGCCTGTTTCCTCTTCAGTTGTTTGGTTTGGTGGGTTTTTACCTTGCTCCTTCATCTGCCGTGTATTTCTCTGTCTTCTCATTTTGCTTAACTTACTGTGTTTGTGGTCTCCTTTTCACAGACTGTAGGTTCATAGTTCACGTTGGTTTTGGTGTCTGCCCCCAGTGGCTAAGGTTGGTTCAGTGGGTTTTGTGGGCTTCCTGGTGGAGTGGACTGGTGCCTGTGTTCTGGTGGATGAGGCTGAATCTTGTTTTTCTGCTGGGCAGGACTGTATCTTGTGGTGTTTTGGGTTGTCTGTGAACTTATTATGATTTTAGGCAACCTCTCTGCTAATAGGTGGTGTTGTGTTCCTGTCTTGCTAGTTGTTTGGCATAGGGTGTCCAGCACTGTAGCTTGCTGGTCATTGAGTGGAGCTGGGTCTTAAAGTTGAGGTGGAGATCTCTGGGAGAGCTTTCACCGTTTGATGTTATGTGGAGCCGGGAGGTCTCTGGTGGACCAGTGTCCTGAACTCGGCTCTCCCACCTCAGAGGCACAGGCCTGACACCTGGCCAGAGCACCAAGACCCTTTCAGCCATATGGCCAGGTATGTGGGCAGTTTCTTGCCTTTGGGGAAATTTGGGGTCTTCTGCCAGCGTTCAGAAGGTGTTCTGTAAGAGTTGTTCCACATGGAGGTGTATTTCTGATGTATTTGTGCAGAGGAAAGTGATCTGCATGTCTTACTCCTCTGCCATCTTGAAGTTCTGCCTAGGTTTTTATATAGGGCAATCATGGAAGACCTCTCTGAGGAGGTCTTCCTTCTCACAAGTTAATGTGGAAGGACTCCTGGGAAAATCTAGGGAAAAGTGCTTCAAATAGACAGCAGGTACAAATGCTCTGTGGCTGAAAAGTAGAAAGATACTTTGTATGTTGAGTGAGGGGGAGAAACCTGGAAGATTCAAGGTCTGTAGACATTACAGGGGGCTGGACCATTGGGCTTTACGTCCTTCATGAGGACTTTAGTTTTTACTGTAAATGAAATGGAAAGGCATTAGAGAATTTTAGGCAGAGGAGTGGTATGATCTGATTTGTTTTTTAAAGACTTACTCTGGTTACTGTGGGGAGAACAGACTGAGGAGGATACGAGATGAGAGAGAATGTTCCTTGGGGAACCACGGCATTCCAGGTGAGAGACTGTGACTTGAACTAGAAGGGAGGTGGTGAGAAGTGATCATATCCTGGGATGATTTGAAAAAGAAGTAAATAGGATTTATAGGTGTATGATAGAAGGGCAAAAAAAGAGATGAAGACCCATTAATGATGACTCCTAAGTTTTTAGCCTGAACAACCAGATGAATGGAATTTGCATTTAGTTAAATGGGCAGGTAATTTAGGGATGAGGAGTAATTTGGAATTTTCTTATGGACAATTTGATAGAGGTCTGTGTAGAGTAAGCAGTTCTCTATGAGTTTGAAGTTCAGGTGAAAGACTGAGACTGCTGGTGTGTGTGTGTGTGTGTGTGTGTGTGTGTGTGTGTGTGTGTGTGTGTAATTTAATATACAGGTGAGTTGTCAGTGTATGAAATGTGCCTAAAGCCAAGAGCCTGGATGAGATCACCCTGTGGATGACTGAATATAGGGAAGAGGTGCAAAGTCTGAGCCTTGTAGCACTTTAACATTTTCAAAGAAGTCTACGAAAGGTTAACCCATACAGTAGAAATTACAAGGTAGTGTGGTGTCCTACAAGCAAATGAGTTACAATTTTCAAGAATGAGGGATTCCTAAATGTGTCATAAACTGATAAAACATCAGATAGCCTGAGGACTGTGAACTGAACACTGCATTTGCAAATGTTCAGGGTATTAGTGACTTGGTTGATCGAGGGCCTGAGTGATATTAAATGTATAACAAATCAGAATCAATCAATGAAGATGTGGCATAGATATGTAAATAGATTTGTTCTCTGATGAACAAGATATAACTAAATGATTTCAGGATCTCAACATGTATTTAGGTATTTACAGAAATGCCAGGACAGTTCTTTTCACTATTTTTAATTAGCTCCCACTCCCCTTCTGCTTTCATAACCTTTATCATTCTTCTCAAGTTCCCTAACTACCCTCCACCCATTTCAGTCTCAGCTTGTGAGCTTGCTTGACTTAGGTAGTCAAAGTGAACCTTGTGAGCTCCCTGAATGTTCTGTCCCCATTCCCTGCTTATAAATCTATCTATATTTGCCCCTATCTGGTACTTCCTCCTCATGAGCATCAAAGCAAAGATGTTCCTCCTTGGCAGTTCTCGCCACCTGATCTCTTGATGCCCCTTCCCATCAGGATCCTTATAGCATCCATTCCCTTCTTTCTTTTTTAAAAATTTTTATTTATTTTTTATTTTTGGCTGCAGTGGGTGTTCATTGCTGTGCGCGGGCTTTCTCTAGTTGCGGCAAGCTGAGGCTACTCTTTGTTGCGGTGCGCGGGCTTCTCATTGCAGTGGCTTCCCTTGTTGTGGAGCACAGGCTCTAGGCACGCGGGCTTCAGTAGTTGCGGCACACAGGCTCAGTAGTTTTGGCTTGTGGGCTCTAGAGCGCAGGCTTAGTAATTTTGGTGCATGGGCTTAGTTGCTCCATGGCATGTGGGAATTTTCCGGACCCGGAACCTAGGCTCGAACCTGTGTCCCCTGTGTTGGCAGGTGGATGCTTAACCACTGCGCCACCAGGGAAGCCCCATTTCCTTCTTTTAAGCCTTCATTCTCTCCCTTTCTCTATTACTTCTTACAGCTCATAAATGTTTCTTCATACTTTTTCCATCTCAAAATCACAGGCCATTCTCAAGTTTATTTTTCCACCTAGCTTGATAAAAACAGTAGGGACATGTTGTAAAGTATTTTGGAAATAAGGAAATGAAGAGAATAATAATCACTGGTAATCCCACTTCTCAGAAATGATCATTATGTGAGTTTATATTCAGTATTTTTCTACATGTATTTTTGCTGATTAGGATCCAACTAAATATATACTTTTAAAATCTTCCTTTTTATTAGCCTAATGTTGTATTTTAAGATTTTCCACATGACATTAACCAGTTTGGGAGACAACTATTTTAAATAGCTAGAGTATTCAATATTATGGTTATGCTATGATTTATATATTCATTATTTTATTGGATTTTTACCTAGTCTCTATTTTTGATATAAATAAAATGAGGGTGACTATCTTTGTATATAAATCTTTTACTACATTTCAGATTATATTCTAGGCTAGAGAATAAAGAAACTGCAGCATCAAAGGATATACTCTGTTTTATGACTCTTGTTAGATATTGCCAAATTATTAAAAAAAATGATTCTGCACATTTATATGCCTACTGGGAAGTGTGAGTGCCTCTGTCCTGAGGACTTTTGAGGAACTATTACTTTATGAAACAATCTTTGCTAATGGGTAGTTTAATAAATGTTATCTCATTAAAAATTTTTTTTAATTAATTGATTTTTGGCTGTGTTGGGTCTTTGTTGCTGCATGCGGGCTTTCTCTAGTTGCAGCAAGCAGGGGTTTCTTTTCGTTGTAGTGCACAGGCTTCTCATTGCGGTGGCTTCTCTTGTTGAGGAGCAGGGGCTCTAGGCGCGTAGGCTTCAGTAGTTGTGGCACATGGGCTTCAATTATTGTGGCTCGTGGGCTCTGGAGCTCAGGCACAGTAGTTGTGGTGCATTGATTTAGTTGCTCTGTGGCATGTGGGATCTTCCCGGGCCAGGGATCAAACCCCTGTCTCCTGCATTAGCAGGCAGATTCCTAACCACTGTGCCACCAGGGAAGTCCCAATAAATGTTATCTCATTTCTGAAACTTTCACTTCTATAGAGGTGAAAATCACTTTTTAATGTTTACATTAGTGATTATTTTTCTTCTTTTATGAACTTTTCATTCATATTCTTTGCCCGTTTTCCATGCCCAACATAGGAGTTTGGGTAGTTTTTTTGTTGACTTGTATGGTTTATCGTATTAATGCAATCAACCATCTGTCTCTCATATTTGCTGCAGTATTTTTTTCTAGTTTGTTGCCTTTTACTTTTATGCTTTTATTGATTCAAAAATTTTAGGCAGGCAAATGGCCAATTTAAATAAATAACAGAAGGTAAGCGCCAAAACAGACCCAAGTAGATATAAAAATTTAACATATGTTCAAGGTATTTTTTGTAAGGGCAGTTTATTTATTTGGCTGTGTCAGGTCATTAGTTGCAGCATGCAGGGTCTTTGTTGAGGCGTGTGGGATCTTTCATTGTGGTGTGGACTCTTCATTGTGGCGAGTAGGCTTATCTCTAGTTGTGGCATGCGGGTTTTCTCTCTCTAATTGAGGCGTGCAGGCTCCAGGGTGTGTGGGCTCTGTAGTTGTGGCGTGCGGGCTCCAGAGCATGTGGGCTCTGTAGTTTGCAGCATGTGGTTTGCAGCACACAGGCTCTGTCATTGAGGTGTGCGGGCTCAGTAGTTGTGGCACACAGGCTTAGTTGCCCTGCAGCATGTGGGATCTTAGTTCCCCAACCAGTGATTGAACCCACATCTCCTGCATTGAAAGGTGGATTCTTAACCACTGGACCACGAGGGAAGTCCCTGTTTATGGTATTTAATTCACGGGGAACAAATGTCTAAATTCAGGGGCAAACATTATTAGAATTTTTTCTCATACTTCATACCAAAATAAATTTCATGTAGACTAAAGATTGAAATATGAAAAACACAAAGCAAAACATAAGATCATGTGAAAGTATGTAATTGGATATTTATATAATCATGAAGTAGTGATGATCTTTCGAAGCATGACAATTAAGGTAGAAACCATTAGGGTAAATATTTTAAAATGTGACTAATTTGAAACCTTTGACAGAGAGAAAAAAAGATAAAATACAAATGACAATCAGGTAAAATTATATATACATATATCATATATATATAATATTTATATATATCATATATGGAAACTATTAATTTTGTAGTTATTTTTGGAGAGCTCTGTTAACAAATCAATCAAAAAAAGAAATCCCAAGTAGGACGCTGATCAAAGAATATGAAGGGATAACTTTAAAAAGAAGAAATACTGATAAACAATGACTGATACATTTAAAAAATCCAACCTCACTAGTTTTCAAAGAAAGTAAAATAAATGTATAGAGATAATATTTGGCAATATATAAATTTGCTTTGCTTCCCAGCACTTTTAGAATATGAGTGATCCTCTGGGACAGAGTCACCCATTAAAGAGTTTTAAAATTATTAAAAATAGAAGAAAATGAGACTTCCAAAATTGACGTTCAAAGCCAGGTAGTTGAAAGAGGAAAGTTTTTGTCTTTAATTCCAAAAGATTCCTTGTAATGGAGTAGGATGTACTGAAATCATTGGAAATGATGATGGTGACAATAAACATCAATATTTATTGACATGGAAAGGTCTGTTTAGTACAAAAATGGAAAACTTTAAATTACAAAGCAGCTATGATCCCACGTATGTAGTAATAAAAAAGAAAATCTCGTATCAAGTATCTTTTCTGACCACAATGCTCTGATACTAGATATCAATTCCAGGAAAAAATCTGTAAAAAATACAAACACATGGAGGCTAAACAATACACTACTAAATAACCAGGAGATCACTAAGAAATCAAAGAGGAAATCAAAAATACCTAGAAACAAATGACAATGAAAACACGACGACCCAAAACCTATGGGATGCAGCAAAAGCAGTTCTCAGAGGGAAGTTTATAGCAACATAATCCTACCTCAAGAAACAAGAAACATCTCAAATAATCAACCTAACCTTACACCTAAAACAATTAGAGAAAGAAGAACAAAAAACCCCAAAGTTAGCAGAAGGAAAGAAATCATAAAGATCAGATCAGAGATAAATGAAAAAGAAATGGAGGAAATGATAGCAAAGATCAACAAAACTAAAAGCTGGTTCTTTAGGAAGATAAACAAAATTGATAAACCATTACCCAGACTCATCAAGAAAATAAGGGAGAAGACTCAAATCAGTAGAATTAGAAATGAAAAAGGAGAAGTAACAACGGACACTGCAGAAATACAAAGGATCAAGAGAGGTTACTACAAGCAACTATATGCCAATAAAATGGACAACCTGGAAGAAATGGACAAATTCTTAGAAATGCACAAGCTTCCGACGCTGAACCAAGAAAGAATAGAAAATATAAACAGGCCAATCACAGGCACTGAAATTGAGACTGTGATTAAAAATCTTCCAACAAACAAAAGCCCAGGACCAGATGGCTTCACAGGCAAATTTTATCAAACATTTAGAGAAGAGCTAACACCTACCCTTCTCAAACTCTTCCAAAATATAGCAGAGGGAGTAACGCTCACAAACTCATTCTACAAGGCCACCATCACCCTGATACCAAAAGCAGACAAAGATGTCACAAAGAAAGAAAACTAAAGGCCAGTATCAGTGATGAACATAGATGCAAAAATCCTCAACAAAATACTAGCAAACAGAATCCAACAGCACACTAAAAGGATCATACACCATGAAGAAGTGGGGTTTATCCCAGGAATGCAAGGATTCTTCAATAAGCACAAATCAATCAATGTGATACACTATATTAACAAATTGAAGGAGAAACACCATATGATCATCTCAATAGATGCAGAAAAAGCTTTTGACAAAGTTCAACACCCATTTATGATAAAAACCCTCCAGAAAGTAGGCATAGAGGGAGCTACCTCAACATAATAGAGGCCAAATATGACAAACCCACAGCCAGCATCGTTCTCAATGGTGAAAAACTGAAACCATTTCCTCAAAGACCAGGAAGAAGACAAGGTTGTCCACTCTCACCACTGTTATTCAACATAGTTTTGGAAGTTTTAGTCACAGCAATCATAGAAGAAAAAGAAATAAAAGGAATCCAAATCCGAAAAGAAGAAGTAAAGCTGTCACTGTTTGCAGATGACATGATCCTATACATAGAGAATCCTAAAGATGATACCAGAAAACTACTAGAGCTAATCAGTGAATTTGGTAAAGTTGCAGGATACAAAATTAATGCACAGAAATCTCTTGCATTCCTATACACTAGTGATGAAAAATCTGAAAGAGAAATCAAGAAACACTTCCGTTTCCCATTGCAAGAAAAAGAATAAAATACCTAGGAATAAACCTACCTAAGGAGACAAAAGACTTTTATGCAGAAAACTATAAGACACTGATGAAAGAAATTAAGGATGATACAAACAGATGGAGAGATACCACGTTCTTGGATTGGAAGAATCAACAGTGTGAAAATGACTATACTACCCAAAGCAATCTACAGATTCAATGCAATCCCTATCATACTACCAATGGCATTTTTCACAGAACTAGAACAAAAAATTTCGCAATATTTATGGAAACACAAAAGACCCTGAATAGCCAAAGCAATCTCGAGAAAGAAAAACGGAGCTAGAGGAATCAGGCTCCTGGACTTCAGGCTATACTACAAAGCTACAGTAATCAAGACAGTATGGTACTGGCACAAAAACAGAAATATAGATCAATGGAATAGGATAGAAAGCCCAGAGATAAACCCATGTCCATATGGTCACCGTATATTTGATAAAGGAGGCAAGAATATACAATAGAGAAAAGACAGCCTCTTCAATAAGTGGTGCTGGGAGAACTGGACAGCTACATGTAAAAGAATGAAATTAGAACACTCCCTAACACCATACACAAAAATAAACTCAAAATGGATTAAAGACCTAAATGTAAGGCCAGACACTATGAAACTCTTAGAGGAAAACATAGGCAGAACATTCTATGACATAAATCACAGCAAGATCTTTTTTGACCCACCTCCTAGAGAAATGGAAATAAAAATAAACAAATGGGACCTAATGAAACATAAAAGCTTTTGCCCAGCAAAGGAAAACATAAACAAGACGAAAAGACAACCCTCAGAATGGGAGAAAATATTTGCAAATGAATCAACAAAGGATTGATCTCCAGAATTTACAAGCAGCTCATGCAGCTTAATATCAAAAAAAATCAAACAACCCAATCCAAAAATGGGCCGCAGACCTAAGTAGACATTTTTCCAAAGAAGATATACAGATTGCCAACCAACACATGAAAGGATGCTCAACATCACTAATCATTAGAGAAATGCAATCAAAACTACAGTGAGGTATCACCTCACACCAGTTAGAATGGCCATCATCAAAAAATCTACAAACAATAAATGCTGGAGAGGGTGTGGAGAAAAGGGAACCCTCTTGCACTGTTGGTGGGAATGTAAATTGATACAGCCACTATGGAGAACAGTATGGAGGTTCCTTAAAAAACTACCAATAGAACTACCATATGACCCAGCAATCCCAGTACTGGGCATATACCCTGAGAAAACCATGATTCAAAAGGAGTCATGTACCAAAATATTCATTGCAGCTCTATTTACAATAGCCAGGACATGGAAGCAACCTAAGTGTCCATTGACAGATGAATGGATAAAGAAGATTTGACACATATATACAATGGAATATTACTCAGCCATAAAAAGAAATGAAATTGAGTTATTTGTAGTGAGGTGGTTGGAGTTAGAGTCTGTCATACAGAGTGAAGTAAGTCAGAAAGGGAAAAATAAATACCGTATGCTAACACATATATATGGAATCTAAAAAAAAAAAAAGTTCTGAAGACCTAGGGGCAGGACACAGTAAAGACGCAGACATAGAGAATGGACTTGTGGACATGGGGCGGGTGAAGGGTAAGCTGGGATGAAGTGAGAGAGTGGCATAGACATATATACACTACCAAATGTAAAATAGATAGCTAGTGGGAAGCAGCCACATAGCACAGGGAGATCAGGACGGTGCTTTATGACCACCTAGAGAGGTGGGATAGGGAGGGAGGGAGGGAGACACAAGAGAGAGGGGATATGGGGATATATGTATATGTATAGCTGATTCACTTGTTATAAACTAACACACCATTGTTAAGTGATTATACTCCAATAAAGATGTTTTAAAAAATCTCATATTAAAGTATAAAATCTCACTAAAAAATATCCTCTAAAATGTAACAGAATTTTCCCTAGATGGTGAGGAAAACCAATGACCTTTCGTGTTCGTCTTTTTCATGCATTTTTGTTTCTGAGTTTCCCACATATTACTTTTACGATTATAAAATAAAGGTATTTACATTTTGAAAAAATCTGCTTTTCTTGTTTTTAGTCATTTTTCTCTATACTTAAAGTTTCTTCTTTAAATAGTGACCTTTTTTTGAAGTGTAGTTTTTTTTTTGTCTTCTTTTCTGGAATTTATTTAATATATGGGTTGAGGTGAGTATATAAATCCCCCTAAGTAGCTATATCTGTCCTGTGGTATATTTTGCCAGGTGAGGATAAAGGCATTGCTGATATTTTCGTAAACATTTTGCCACTAATTCTATTTTCCTGTTAATTGTAATATATATCTTACTTTGTTGTTTTATGTAAAACTATAGTGTTATTGTTAGGGTAGAAGCAATTTATTTTGTTAAATTTCTAAAGGGTGGCAGGATCCATGATAGTTAAGGATGTAGAATCAGAGCAATAGTTGCTCCTGTAAAGCAATACACTTCTCAGAAAAGGACTTTGATGAAATACATGTAAATCACCTCTTTTGTTATTTATTTTTGGAATGGTCTCTGTTATGCCACATTTCATTCGTTTTTGTATTTTATTTTATTATTTATTTATTTATTTATTTTTTTGCGGTACGCGGGCCTCTCACTGTTGTGGCCTCTCCCGTTGTGGAGCACAGGCTCCGGACGCGCAGGCTCAGTGGCCATGGTTCACGGGCCCAGCCGCTCCGCGGCTTGTGGGATCTTCCAGGACCGGGGCACGAACCTGTGTCCCCTGCATCGGCAGGTGGACTCTCAACCACTGCGCCACCAGGGAAGCCCCCGTTCTTGTATTTTTATTATGAGGTACTTTAAATGTAGAAACAAGTATACAAACTAGCTTACCACCCTGCACCTGCCACCAGTTTTATTAAATCAACATATTTGCCTTAGTTTTTTCAAAGCCAGCACTACATTACAGGTGTAGTTGAAATTCCTGTGTGCCCTTGCCTCATCCCTTTCTCCCCAGATGTAACCATGCCTTGGAATTTAATGTGTATCAATCATCTCCATTCATGATTGTGTACTTTACTAAACACTCATGTATCATTCAACAATATATATAATATTTTTTCATGTTGTTTACCTTTATATAAATGGCAGTCCGCTGCATTATTCTTCAGCTTACTTTTACATTTAATATTATTATTTTAGCACTTTCTATTATGAAGCTAGTAGCTCCAATTTGTTCATAGCAACTGCTGAATAGTATTCCATTTTATGGCTATCCCAAATTTTATGGATAGAGATATATCTATCTCTCTCTATATATATATTCACTATTACAAACATGATTGAAATGAACATTTCTCTACTTATTTCCTTGGCAAATATTTTCTCTACCATATGTATCTAGAAGTGAAACTGCTACATCATAGAGAATACATATCTTGCATTTTAGTAGATATTAGCAAATGCCCCTGACAGTGTTTGCACCGATTTGTAAGCCTTCTAGAAGATTATAAGTTGCTATTGCGCCATATCCTCATAGTGCTTATTGTTGCCAGACTTTTCAACGTTTGCCAATCTGCATATAGTGTGAAATGGTATGTTGCAAGTGTGTATTTCCCTGATGAGTAGTGAGATTGAGCATGTTTTCATATGTCATATATTTAGGGGCAATAATAACATTGTTAAAAGCTGGATGTTGGAGCCAGATATCTTGGATTTGGATCCTAACTCTTCTGGGAGATCTTGGGCTTCTTACTGTTTTGTGGCTCGTTGGCAAAATAGAGATAATGATCATACCTACCTTATGGGGATGCTCTGAGTTGATATGTGAGAATCTCTCACAGCTGTGTCCAGCCTAAATCAAGATGATGATCTTGTTGTTATACAGCATCAAGCAGACATGCCAAGTACAATTCAGAGAACTCGATTACATAAAATATCTGATTACATAATTGAAAGATTAATGGTTCTAATCAGCTTGATCTGGGAAGATTGGGATGGAAAAATGCTGGAGGTTGGGGAACCTAGCCTTTTCTTCTCCATCTCCCTGATTCACTCATGTTACCCTCTTCCTATTCAGAAGATAACTTTAGCTCAGGGTTCAGATGGAGATGAGGAACCAATTACCAAACATGTAATATCCTATTTTTTTAAATTGATGGGTATGTTATCTTGGAGTTTTATCGAATTACGTTGTTGACCATTTGTATTTCCCTTATGCAAGCTGGTTTATCCTCTTGCCCATTTTGTGTCGGGTTATTTGCTTCTTATGATTGATTAGTAGGAGTTCTTTATATATTTTGAACACTAATCCTGACAGATTTCTTTTCCCAGTCTCTGGTTTCTCCGTCAGCTTTAAGGTATTTTTTATTTGTTCATTTACAAGGAATTTTAGAGGTTTAGTGTGGTCAAATTGAACAGTTATTTCCTTAATGGTTTGTGCTTTTTTATATCTATTTTAAGGGTTTTTTTCCCCCATAAACAAAGCTGTTAAAGACATGCTCCTATATTTTCTTTTAAATGTTATCAAGTTTTTATGTTTTATAACAAAATTCTCTCTGAAATTAATTTTTATGCCTAGCGTAAATTGGAAAGCTAATTGTCAAGCACTGTTTACTATTTTCAGTGGTCTCTTTGTTTAGCCATGACCTAAAGTGATACTCTCTTGGTTACTATGTATATATATATATATATATATATATATATATATATATATTTTTTTTTTTTTTTTGTGGTACGCGGGCCTCTCACTGTTGTGGCCTCTCCCGTTGTGGAGCGCAGGCTCCGGACGCGCAGGCTCAGCGGCCATGGCTTACGGGCCCAGCCGCTCCGCGGCATGTGGGATCTTCCCGGACCGGGGCACGAACCCGTGTCCCCTGCATAGGCAGGCGGACTCTCAACCACTGCGCCAGCAGGGAAGCCCTACTATATATTTATAACAGTAGTAATAGGAGGAGGAGGATCCGGAAGGAGAGCAGGAGGAACAGCAACATCAGCTCACCAGTATTACCATTCTGTTGCTTTCCATGTATTGTCTCATTGAATCCTTAACAGAGCCCCATGCTGTAGGTGGCTCTCATGATCTCCAGTTTATCAGTAAGGAAACTGAGGCATAGACAGGTTAAGTGACTTGACACAAAAATGTGTAGGTGGGATTCAAACCCAGATTGTGAAGCTGAAATTAAAACCCAGGCCACCAGCTTCAGAGTCCATATTTATAATCACTCTCTTGCTCAGACTCCAAAAAGTTGCACTGGCTCATAAAACAAGTTCCCTCTCCTTGTTCTTCTTAAAAAATAAACAAGCAACATGTTGGCTGACTTTAGCCTCTTTTTCTACTTCCTTTGTTTTTATTTTCTTTTTCTTTCAATTATCAGAAGAATGGGGTATATAAACAGGTTTCTAAGTAGAAATTATAATATTTAACCATCTGATCATTGTTTTGGGGTAACGTCTTAGCCTTTCTATAACTTACTTCAAATCTACAAAGGGTTAGAGATTCCCAAAATGACAGGCTAGGGGAAACTTCTGAATTTACACCTTTGTTCTAGCTACTGGAAATTCTGTTATTTTTTTGGAATTTATTCTGAAAAATATTGTTTTCCTTAAGTCCATAGTTACTAGTCTTAAGACTCTCAGTAGAGGAGACAGACATAAAAACAAATAATTACAATACAATTTGTTAAATTACTGAATAGAATTATGAGAGCTTAACCAAAGAAATATTTACTCTGTCCAGGAGTTTCATGAATGATATTTTGGTATTGCTGTAATAAACAACCTGTATTATTGCTGTAATAAAACAACCAAAACATAGTGGCTGAAAACCATTTTATCATCATTTCAAGACACTAAAATTTATTATTTTATTATTTCTTATGTTTCTCTGGGCTGACTAAACTCAGCTGGGTACACGACGATGCCTAGGGCTGCAGTTTTCTGGGGCTCTAACCGGTACGCCTTTGTCCCCCCTCTGTAACATCTCCATTTGGCATAGGCTTCTCATAGCATGGTGGCAGCGTTCCAAGAGCAGGAGGTGAAGGCCTGGGTTTGAGAGCTCCAGAATGTACTTCCATCACATTCTGGATTCCAAGCCAGTCCTAAGGCCAGCGCAGATTCAAAAGTAGGGCATTGAATCGCCCACCCTTGATGTGAGAAGTTGCTTAAGCATACAAGGACAGAGGAATTGTTGGAGGCCCCCTCTGGAGACTATCAACCAGAGAGGGTCTTGCTCAGAAAATGAAATTTATGCTGAACTTTAAGTGATGAGGAAACTTTCACCAGAGAGAATTAGAGGAAGAAGATCCAGGTAGAGGCTAAGAATAGAGACATGAAAGAGTATAATATGTATGTATAACATTTTTGTGCTGTGGAGTTTATAAGGTATAAAATTGATAAGGTATGTTAGAAGTAATAAGAAAACAGTAACTAAAATTCATCAAGAGTTTACTGTGTGCCAGGCACATCTTGAGGCTCTTCGGGTGAATTATTTCATTTATCTTCTTGACATCTCTATGAAGTCAGGACCACTATTACCTCAATTTTCTAGACAAGGAAACTGAGGTACAGATAGGTTAAGTAGCTTGCACATGGTCACACACTCCGTAAACATCAGAGCTAAATTTGAACACAGGTAGTGTCTTTAGAGATAACCTTCTCAACCACCACACCATCCAGGCTCCTGTAGATTATAAAAACATGTGTGTGACAAATTATATGTTGCCTCCCTTAGATTGTGTATATCATATTAAAGGAACTAGACTCTAAGTAAGAAACTGGAGTGATCTCACTGGTATTCAAATTGCTGTATTTCTAACACTGCTCCAGATGTCTCAGGAGCAGCTGAGTCTAGGAGTCCCTCAGATGTTGATAGTGGCTTCATGGTTTCAGGAGGTCTAGGTCAAGCAGAGAGGTCTTCTTTCATCTTTCGGTAATGCCAAAGGTAGTCTTGGTGGGAAAGCTGAGCCCAGCAAAGACAGTGGTGACAAACTTGATGGTCATATCCTCCCTGTGAATTCTTTGAATGGAATACACATGGAGAAGGAAGAAGTTGGAAACAGAAAAAGACCCAATGACAGAGAGAAGTAGAAATGGCAATAAGTAGAGTAGGGAAAAGCAGACTCATGATGGTTACCTCGTTTTCATTGCTCTTTTGAATCCCAAATGACCTTCCAGTCTTGAACTCATTTCTTTCTCTACAAGCTTGAGCTGAATGGTTCTTGGGTTTCTGTGCTGTTCAATTGTATGGTGGAAAACACCTGTCTTTTTAATTACTAAATACAGCCTATAGTCAATCCCTATTATGTGACATAACCTGAGTGAACCTCTATTCTTATAATCAAAAGAGCCCAACTGACATGGATATTTAGCTGTTATCAGATGCTCTGTTATGTTTTTTGAGGATACAAAAGCATAACAAGGTTGCATCAGGACTGTCCTCCTTTATACAGTAGGTAGCCCAAACCTTTGCACTCAGGAAATGCTAAAAAGTTGATACTTGTTGATCGATTTTTCTGTCCATTGGTATTTTGAATATGTTCATTGGTCATGGTGATCTACAAATTATCATGTACAGTTTATAAAACTCATAAGATTTATGCTTCCCCCTCTAAACTGTTCCATTCATTAGAACAAAGCATTTGTCTAAACACTATTTGAGTTTTAAAAGTAATTTAATGTAAACAGCTGATGTTTATACTAAGAAATTCTTTTTTTTATATTTAAGGGAGATCTTTGTTCAGGTATCAGGCAGACATATACATGTGCTGGTAGAAATGTTCTCAGCAGTTTATCACTTGCTGTAGGTGGAAAGACTAACCACCTTGAAAGTACATTGATAGCATGTTGAATATTTTTTTCTATTTTTTTGTTAAGTAAGATAAAACATTATTTCGAAAATGTTCATGTTTACTAAATATGTATCACCTTAGCAGACAAATGTCCTATGTCACAAAGATGAATCTTTTGAGCCGTTGACAACATAGATCCTGATTAACAACACAGACTCTGGAGCCAGATGCCCTGGATTTAAATCCTAGGCAAATCATGCATGGCTTTGGGCAAGTTACTTAAACTCTTGGGACCTCAGTTTCTTCATCTGTAACATGAGAATGAGAAAAATGCCTCTCTCACAAGAGTATTCTAATAATTGAATAAGTTAATACATGCAAAGTATTTATAACAGTACCAGCACATAGTCACGGCTATATACTGCTTAGCTGTTGTGTTGATGTTGTTTTATTATTTACTGTTAGTTTCTAAGGCTAAAAAAGGCATTTCTGTTTTACCTCTCCTTTACCAGTAAGTTGATCTTTCAAACGTTTTGGGTAGCAGTACATGAAAACAGAATCACAATCCTTCTAATAAGCAGTGTGGTATGGTAGAGAACACTTCCTGGCCTCTTTCCCTGGGACCAGTCGTTTCACCTACTAGAAACGTTTTTCAGATATGTAAGTTGTAAGCCGGGTTGTTTGAATGGATATCATTCAGCTTCAAAACGGCTCTATACCATTCTAAAGTATCAGAGGTGACATGATGGCAGAACACACTATAGTACACTTGTACAAATACTTGAGGACTGATTTTCTGAGCTTTAAACCGTGCTAAAAATTCATCAACACATCTCCAGAAAGGTAAATCCTCCCAAGACATACGGGGACTGTTTTAAGATTGGTTTCATGATTCTGATTGGGACAGTTTTAATTTTCTCATTGGCCACTTCAAAACAAGGAAAGAAATGTAAGGTAAATTATTATCTAAAATAAGCCCTTCAGTTAAAATGTACAAAGCAGAATGCCAATTTGAAACGGGAAGGAATTAATGTAGTAAATTTAACTAGAGACATTAACAGAAGGGGCTTGGGGAGAGGTGAAGTTAAGGAATGTAGCAAAAAAATGGACGAGTTAAAATGACGAATTACATAAAGAAACATTCCCAACAGGATGCATAAGGAAGGGTGTGAAGAGAGCTGCATATTTTAGAGATTGGAATAAGCAGTGCACATTTGGAGGGTCTCAGAGTATATAAAGAGATCTGCTTAGCCTGGCAGCCAGCTGCTCACCTCTCATGAAAGAAAAGAAGAAATGTGCTTAAGCTGAAGTATAAGCGATTTTGGTTTGACTTTCTAAACAATAAAGATTGTTAAACATTGATCTAAATTGTGTTATCTCAACCCTGGTAGTACTGAAAAATGGCTTAACTGCTAATCAGCCAGAGACGTTCCTGTGCAAAGACAAAGTATGGATCTATGACCTCTTATTAACTGTGGTGTGGTTTGCTTTATGGTTTAGTATTTCAGAGAAATTTCTTGCTTGAAGTATGCAGTTTTCTCTTGGACTACTGCACTCTTTCCTTTTGTGTCTCTCACGCGCTCGATACTTTTGTGCATCACCGCTTGCATACGTTGGCTTCTCTACAGCGCTGTGACCTTGCTGTGGACGCGTTAGAAGGCTTCCTTTCGGATAAACAGCACACGTGCCTCTTAAACACATTCTGAGAGTGGCACGGGTAATCAATTCGTTTCACTTTTTTATCCCACAGACTGCTGTATGCTAGGCTATTGTTATGTGCTAAGCCCTGGAGATTCACAGTTGAAGGAGGCATTATTTCTATCCTGTTGGGATCTACTGTGTAGTGGGTTGAAGGCAGACATGACTACAATTAAAATGCGAGAAGTGACATAAAAGAAACAAGACACAGCATCTTAGCACAGAGAAAGGAGTTCAGAGCTTAGTCTTGGGAAGATGGGTATATCAACAAATACGTCCGTCCATCACCTTGCAGGGAGCACCTTGAGGGGAAGTCACTAGGGGTATTTGTCACTGGGAAATGCGACGGACCAGCCTTGACCCACCGGGATCAGATGACCGCTCCTTGATGAGGGCTGTGCTGGCAGCTGTTTTCTAGCGGTTACTCCATAACCATGGGGGAGAACGTCCAAATTTGGGGAGACAAGTACCTGTGTCTGTCATGTTACCTCCTGAGGATATTTTGAGATTAAATTGGATGGTAAATGCAAAAGCACCTAGCAAGAAATAGGCACTTAAGAAATGTGCATTTAAAAGAAAGGGAGGTTTTCTTCACCAAGAAAAGCCAACCCCTTGTCAGCAGTTTGGGGGGAAATAGAGGGGGCAGATTTCTGGACTAATACAGGCTTTGGAGAGGTAACAACCAAATGTAATGTGTAGACTTTATTTGATCCTAATTTGAACATAGCAGCTCTAAGATGAATATTTTGAAGCAATAGGAAAATGTTGATTATGAACTAGGTAACAGATAAAATCAGGAGCCACTGGCAATTTTGCTGTGGTGGAAATGACATTGCAGTTATGTGAGAAAATAGCCATCCTTTTTGGAGATGTATGCTGAAGTGTGCCTAAAGTCTGAGATTTGCTTTGAAAGGATTCCACAAAGAAATGAAGGGAAAATGATGTAAATGTGACAGGTTCTTGATATTGTTAAATCTGGGTGATGGATATGTGGCGGCTCATTGACCTATTATCGTTGCTTTTGTGTGTGTTCGGAAATTTCCATAACTAACTCCTCTGCCCTCCCTCCCCCAGCCAGCTGTTCCTGACTGGATTGGTGGCTTAGACATATAACGGTTGGCAGCATGCAGGATTTAAGTGAAAAGAGGAAAGTAATGTGTAACTGCAAAGTTGAGAGCTAAAAAAATGTATATATGATATTGTTTTAAAAAATATTTTCACGTTAACTTAGGCATAACCCTTCAATGAGCACCCCCTAAGGCAGATTTCTGTTTGAACGCAGAGAGGCAGATTTCTCCAGCTTCAGTTATAAACAGGAACCATGTTCAGAGTTCATTGACAAGAATGAAAGATTTCAGTGGGTATGATTTGTAATGACCAAAAAAGGCAACTACGAACATAGTTGATTTTTTTTTTTTTTTTTTTTTTTTTTGCGGTTCGCAGGCCTCTCACTGCTGCGGCCTCTCCCGTTGCGGAGCACAGGCTCCGGATGCCCAGGCTCAGCGGCCATGGCTCATGGGCCTAGCCGCTCCGCGGCATGTGGGATCCTCCCGGACCGGGGCACGAACCCGTGTCCCCTGCATTGGGCAGGCGGACTCTCAACCACTGCGCCACCAGGGAAGCCCCATAGTTGATTTTTAATGCAGTGTCATAAATCTCCTATTTATTCCTGTTGCTTTATCATTTGCTAAATAACATTCAAAATGTTACATAGTATAATATTCTTTCTTTAATGAAAACAAGTTTTAAAGGTTTTAAGAGAAAAAGTTACTCATTTTAGTGTTTTATTTTCCCTTAACATAAAATATAGATATATTTCCTCTCCAACTTAGATTTTGTAAAAGCTTTGAAGATGAATTTTCAGAAATGAATTTCTATCTGAACTTGTATTTCCTATCCTGAATAATCAGACTTGGAATTAACAATCACTTGAGATTAACAGATTTCCTTTTAAAAAAATGTTTTCTCTACTTTCAGAGTTTTAGCTGTTGGGTATCAGATTAAAATTCTGAAGGATGTTCGATTCATCTCAGAATTGAATGTGAAATCCAAAGACAGATATTTATAACTGAGTTCTGTTCAGGCAAAAAGTCAGTTTTCAGACTGCAGCTTGGATGATTATAAAGCTCTCATTCACAGTTGGATGTTGCTGTCATTTTAAACAAACAAATTAGAGCTTTAAGATTGAATTTTAGTAAACCAGCCATTTAATTCCCTGTTTATTATGCTTTTACATTGGCAGAGTGCTGTGAGTTTTATATGTTGCATTCAAATAATTATTTCTTTCTCACAACAGCATTCCAGCATTGGTAGTCCTATCTCTATCTGACTGATGAGAAAAGTGAAGTTCTAAGAGGTGAAGTGCCTAGTCATCCAGCTAGTTAGCAGCTTAGATAAGATTTCTATTCATTTTTTCCTGATTCCAAAATCTTCCATTATAAAACTCCTGTTGTAAATGTCTACAAACAAGAACCTGGTAAAAAGAAAAATAACTTACATGCATTCTAGAGCTCTTTATAAATATTTCAAGATTTTAATTAATGGGATATTTGCTCTGACAAATGCCTAAAGAGGGGAAGAGAATCCGTATACTAATTTTCAGCAGATTTTCCTATGAAGAAATACAATACTAACTGTAACAGAAACAGCCAACTTTTAAGAGAAATAGTTTTATAATTATTCCCTTTTAATATTGACACCTTAGTGAGGGTATAAGGTATGCTTTTAAGACTAATCATGCTTTTAAGACTAATCATGTTTTTAAACATGAAGCAGGATGCCTTTTTCATTAGACTACTTTGCTGAATCTCATGTGTGTGACAGTAATGTCTGATAATCATTACATTATTTTAGGCAGCATAAGTACTTATTTCAATCTCATAACTGAGGAAAATTATAAGATAAAATTCAGGAACTATTGAGTGAAATAAAGATGGATAAATGTATACACAGTATACTACCATCATCATTCTTCTAAGAAGGACATATATTTACTTATATTAAAAATAGAATGGAAAAACTATTAAATATAAAATAGTCTTAGAGGGGAAAAAGGGGACAAGTATATAATTTTAAATTCCCTGAATATACCTTTTATATACATATGATTTTGGAGCAATGTAAATACTTTAAATAATTATAAAACAAAAGTAAATGTAAAAAACAATCCCTAGAAGTCAAAAGCAAAGCGAAACAAATACCCTGTGTAACAATTTTGTGGCATAACCACATAGAAAAGAACTTCTTAAAACTTTAAACTGCAGTGATTGCACTATATATACCTATGGGTATATACCCTAAGAACAAAATACAAGCAGAAATAATTTATTTACTGTGAATGTATTATTGAAGGTAGTAAACATATGGTGATCCTGAGGCTAGCACTGTGAGATAGAACAGATGAATAATTATATTGGTGTTGTTGAGAATTGGAATTTTGGACATTGGAGGAAAAATAAAGATGAAGATTAGTGAAAATGAATGGAGTTAATAGAAACCTTGTAGTCCTGAGTTTGAATTACTATATCAGTATGAACCTGTAATGTTTTGTTTTGTTTTTTTTAAAGTATTTTCTGTCTCTGTCCACTGAAAAGGTTTATAAACAGTGACTTATTTCACAGTCACTAATTGCAGTGATCTCCCTTAGCCACCAGATTGTGGTATCTAAATACTATTTTCCCTTGAAAGGAACTTGGGTCCTTGGAGAAATAGTTGATTCTCCAACCTAGAAAATAATAAAAGACTACTGGATTTGTGTCAAAAGGACTCAGGGGTCAACTTGAACAGGTTCTTGCAACCAAAGATAGAATAATTTCATCACCAATTAAAGTAATATCTGTTATGAATTGAAATACATCAGCTATATTAAAATGCACATATTAATGATACTTAAAAAGTAGAACTCTCAGTGGCCACCTATGCAGGATGTTATTGAACCAACTCAGTATTCTGAAAAAAAGAATTAGAAAATCTGAATAGACTGGCTACTAGTAATGAAATTAAATTAATAATAAAAAAACTCCCAAAACCCAAAAGTCCAAGACCAGATGGCTTCACAGGTGAATTCTACCAAGCATTTAAAGAAGAGATAATGTGTCCTTCTCAAAGTACTCTAAAAAATTTAAAAGGAAGAAAAATTCCAAACTCATTCTATGAGGCCAGTGTTACCTTGATACCAAAACCAGACAAAGGCACTGCAAAAACAAAGAAAATTTCAGGACAATATTCTTGATGAACATAGATGCAAAAATCCTCAGTAACATATTAGCAAACTGAATTCAACAATACATTAAAAGGATCATACAGTATGATCAAGTAGAATTTATTCCAGGGATGCAAGATACTTCAATATTCACAAATCAGTCAGTGTGATATACCACATTAACAAAATGGAGGATAAAAATCAAATGACCATCTCAATAGATACAAAAAAAGCTTTTACAAAATTCAACACCCATTTATGATAAAAACTCTCAACAAAGTGGGTACAGAGAGAACGTACCTCAACATAATAAAGGCCATGTATGATGTACTCACAGCCAACATCATACTCAATGATGAAAAGCTGAAAACATTTCCTCTAAGATCAGGAATAAGGCAAGAATGCTCACTCTTGCCATTTTTATTCAACATGGTATAGGAAGTCCTAGCCATAGCAATTAGACAGGAAAAAGGAATAAAAGACATCCAACTTGGAAAAAAAAGAGAAAAACCTTCTATTTGCAGATACTGTATATAGAAAACCCTAAAGTCTCCACCAAAAAACTGTTAGACTTAATAAATGAATTCAGTTTATTTGCAGGATACAAAATTAATATACAGAAAATTGTGTTTCTATACACTAATAACAAACTATCAGAAAGAGAAATTAAGAAAGCAATCCCATTTAAAGTTGCATCAAAAAGAATAAAATACCTAGGAATAAATTTAACCAAGGAGGTGAAAGACCTGTCCTCTGAAAACTATAAGGCATTGATGAAAGAAATTAAAAATGACACATATAAATGGAAAGATAGTCCATGCTCATGGATTGGAAAAATTAGTATTGTTAAAAATACCCATACTGGGCTTTTCTGGTGGCGCAGTGGTTGAGAGTCTGCCTGCCGATGTAGGGGACACGGGTTCGTGCCCCAGTCTGGGAAGATCCCACATGCCGTGGAGCAACTAGGCCCGTGAGCCATGGCCGCTGAGCCTGCGCGTTCGGAGCCTGTGCTCCGCAATGGGAGAGGCCACAACAGTGAGAGGCCCGCATACCACAAAAAAAAAAAAACAAGAAAAAAACCCATACTACCCAAAGCAGTCTACAGATTCAATGTAATCACTAACAAAATACCAATAGCATTTTTCACAGAACTGTAACAAATAATCCTATCATGTGTATGGAAACAAAAAAGACCCAAATAGGCAAAGCAGTCTTGAGAAAGAAATAAAAAACTGTAGGCATAATGTTCCCTAACTTCAAACTATACTACAAAACTACGGTAATCAAAATAGTATGGTACTGGCACAAAAACAGACACATAGATCAGTGGAACAGGATAGAGAGCCCAGAAATAAACCAACACACATATGGTCAATTACTCTATGACAAAGGAGGCAAGAATACACAATGGGGAAATTACAGTCTCTTCAATAAATGATATTGGGAAAACTGGACAACTACGTGCAAAAGAATGAATCTGGACCACTGGAATACACCATATACAAAAATAAATTCAAAATGGATTAAGACTTGAACATAAGACCTGAAACCATGAAACTCCTAGAAGAAAGCATAGGCAATCAACTCTTTGACATTGGTCTTAGCAATATTTTTTAGATCTGTCTCTTCAGGCAAAGGAAAAAAAAGCAAAAATAAACAAATAGGATTAAATCAAACTAAAAAGCTTTTGCACAGTGTGGGAAACCAGCAACAAAATGAAGAAGCAACCTACTGAGTGGGAGAAGATATTTGCAAATCATAAATCCAATGAGGAGTTAATATCCATAATATATAAAGAACTCATACAGCTAATATATAAAAAAATCTAATTAAAGCTGGGCAGAGGACCTGAACAGACGTTTCTCCAAAGAACACATACATAGCCAACAGCACATGAAAAGATGCTCAACGTCACTAATCATCAGGGAAATGCAAATCAAGATCACAATGTGATATCACCTAATACCTGTCAGAATGGCTATTATCAAAAACACAAAAGATAACAAGTGTTGGGGCTTCCCTGGTGGCGCAGTGGTTAAGAGTCCACCTGTCAATGCAGGGGACACGGGTTCGAGCCCTGGTCCAGGAAGATCCCACATGCTGCAGAGCAACTAAGCCCATGCACCACAACTACTGAGCCTGCACTCTGGAGCCCGTGAGCCACAACTACTGAGCCCGCATGCCCTAGAGCCCATGCACTTCAACAAGAGAAGCCATCGCAGTGAGAAGCCCGCACACCACAGCGAAGAGTAGTCCCCACTCGACTAAGGGGACTAGAGAAAGCCCGCACACAGCAATGAAGACCCAACACACCAAAAACAAACAAATAAATTTAAAAATAAAATAAAAGGAATAAATATTAAAAATAATAATAACAAGTGTTGGTGAAGATATGGAGAAAAAGAAACATGCATTCTCTTGGTGGGAATGTAAATTGGTGCAGCACTATGGAAAACAGTATGGAAGTTCCTCAAAAACTGAAAAATAGAACTACCATATGATTCAATTCTACTTCTGTATATTTACCTGAAGAAAATGAAAACATTAATTCAAAACAATATATGCACCCCTATGTTCATTGCAACATTATTTATAATAGCCAAGATATGGAAACAATCAAATGTCCATCAATAGATGAATGGATAAAGGGGATGTGGTATGTATGTATGTATATATGTATATGTGTATATGTGTGTTATATATACACACACATATACCATATACACATCCCCACAACGGAGTTAGCCATAAAAAACAGATGAAATCTTGCCACACAGTTGGACCTAGAGTATATTATTCTAAGTGAAATAAGTCAGAGAAAGACAAATAATGTGTGATTTCACTTACATGTGGAATCTAGAAACAAAACAAACAAAACAAAACAAAAAAGAAATAGATTTAAAGATACAGAGAACAAACTGGTGGTTGCCGAAGAGTGTGGGTGGGAGGTGGGGGATGGCTGAAATAGATGAAGAGGATTAAGAGGCACAGACTTCGGGTTATAAAGTAAATAAATCATGAGATATAATATACATAATAGTGAATGCAGTTAATATTATCATAAATTTAAATGGTGACAGATGGTAACCAGATTTATCGTGGTGATCATCTCATAATGCATATACATGTTGGGTCACTGAGTTGCATACCTGAAACTAATATAACATTGTATGTCAATTATCCTTCAATGAAAACAAACAGAAAAAGTCACTATAGGAATGCAATCAGGAAAGTCTAGCCTGTGCAGAGGCCTAAAGTACCAACAACCTCAGTTCTTCAGCAAATAAGTTGCAAGAAAAAAAAAAAGATGCAGAGGGGAATCACATACTAAAGTAGTCTTAAAAGACATATCAATCAATTGCAGCATATGGACCTTATTCAGATCCTGATTCAACAAACAAACTGTTAGCGGAAAAAAAAAACATGCATATGACAGTTGGGGAACTCTGAATGTTGGCTGGATATTTGATGATATTAAGGAATTATGATTAAAAGTGTGATAACATTATTGTGGTTATTTTTTTAATCCACATTTTTTAGAGACATACTGAAATATTTATGGATGAAATATTGTTTCAGGGAATTGCTTTAAAATAATCTGTGGGGAGAAGTGGCAGGGAGTATGGGTGAAATACAAGATAATTGTCAAAACTGAGGATGAACTATAACACTCTCTCTACTTTTGTGTATGCTTTAAGTTTTTTATAATAAGATAAAAAAAGGAATGTCACTTAAGAGCAATCTCAGGGATCATATTGTGGAAATAAGTAGTCATTCCTGTGAAATAATTATTATATTAAAAAGGGCCTCAGGTTAGGGATTTTTTCCACCCCATTCCCAAAAATGTACATGTATTCACATGATAAGATTTACTTAGTATTTATTAAATATCAAGTTATGTGACAGACAGTTGTTCTAGTCTCTTTACATATATATTTTTTCTTCATATTTACCAGAATCTTATGAGGAAGTTCTGCTGTCTTCATTTTTCAGATCATGCTGAGAGATCAAATATTTTGAACCAAGACAGCTAGTAGAGGATAGAGCCAGGCTTGCAATGCAGCTCTTTGGCTTTCAATATCGGCACGCTCCCCTGCTCTGTTCAGTCTGAGCAGATAACAGGAGTGGAGATATTGAATGACAGTGTCTGCTGTTATATACCTATTTTTCCATTTTCTTGATCAGCATTTTTTAGCCAATTTCAAATCTTTTGTATTTTGGCTAAATAAGAGACTCCAAAAGTAGTCAGCCTGCTCCAAGGCAACACTAGCCACTATTTGAATCTTTAATTAATAAATTAATCTTTGATTAATTAATCTGTAACTAATTTAATTAGTGAGGCAATCTGTTCCCCTTGTCCACAGGATGGGAACAAGCACAATTTTGTTTTAATATTCTTCTTAATCAGTATTTCCAAGGCAGTTTTCCCTGGTGTGGGATATTTGAACGGCATGCTGCTGGTATGAAGGGGAAGGATGATGTGTCCTAAGGTGAGACCCCCTTATCATGCATGTGCACAAAGGAGCGGGGAAACCTATGGCAGAGAAGACATGGCATTTTCAGTGCTAAGAGATGAAAATAGACCTTGGATAAAACTCTGGTGTTCAGCCAGGGGGATGGCTCCCTCATCTAGGGTCCAGGGGAGCTTCTAAACTCTTAAAAGGTGAATGCTTAAGTCATCTGTGTACTGTCAGAAGGTTTTGCATAAGTAATCTCCAGGTGAGTAAATTAAAAACCTTAAGTGAATAAAATCCTTTGTAATGACCCTTTCCATTTTTTGGAGCAATTATAATTTGTGATAATTGAAGCTTTATTGGTAAAGTATCAGCCCAGCAGGATGACTAAAGTAAGTTTTTATGCATCAAGCAGGTTAATGACTAACTCCAAACATAAAACTATAGAGATTTGGGAATCCTTGATTGAGCTAGGCATCTTTTATCTCCCACTTCGTTGAAATGGAGGCAACTTAGACATTATTCCTGAAATTAATAATACATATAAAGTATATAATGAAGCAATCCTTTAAGGAAGGTTAAAAAAAATACTAGGAAGTTCAATTCCTAGTTGACCAATGATCATTTAGAAATTTGCAACAAATTTCCCCAAGATTGGTATAAGAGTACATGCCCTTCAAACTTAAAATTATTTCTTTTTTCCCCTTTTCAATGGGTGGATTTACCTATACCCCCAGGAGGGATAACTAAGTTAAACCCTCCATAGTTTCTGTCTCATGGGGAAAAGAGGAAGATAAATTAGCGTGGTCTATAGCAGTCTGTTCTTTGGTTTAAATCTAAAAATTACCTTTATGCCTGGAGATGCTTCTGACTTGTTCTATATAGTTGTTGAATAGCTTCCTGATATATGGAAGGTCATAGATATTTTCAGTTAAATTAGGAATTGCTGCATACATTAAATATGGTTATTTTTAACCAGAAGTTATTGTTAGCTCTTTTGATATTAATTACTTATAAAATTTGTGTGTCACTTACTAAGCTCTGTCAATCCAAGTCACTATCAACACTGCTCTAGCATTTCAAAACATTATGTAATAACAACCTAAATTAGGAAAAAAACTGACGTTGGTTGACTCATACAGTATAAAAAATTATAAAAGAATGAAAACTGGGATTTCCTTTTAGATCTTTAAATATATCTAAACTTTTTTGTTAGTTACACTTTATAATCTTGAGAGAGAAGCTGTAGTTTTATCTTTATACAAGATTTATAGTCTCCCTTTGTAAGAATACTCTATATAAGATTTAGCACACACACCAGAGTGCAACCATAGATGATGAAGATACACCAACACCTTGTAAAACTCGCCACCACAGTTAACCACAACATTCTCATCTACCCCCACTCCTTTTCTCCCTGCAGGAGCTAATCTCACCTCCCACATAATAAAAATGATGGAAACCATCTGGGGTGAGGTCCCTCCTGTACCTCCAACTCTTTCTAGCAATTCTCTGTATCCATATCTTCCTTCCAAGGCCTTTTCTTCCCTCTATAGCTTTCTCATCCACTATATTCTACATCCCATCTCTACCTCCTACTTCTGGGAACTCACTGCCATAGTTACCCCTGTCTTTTTTAATTATAGGTTTTTTGTATTCTATCTTCAAAGTCATTCAAGTCTCTTCTCTCTACAAAACAGATTTCAGTTGCTCCCCATGGCCTCTTCCTTTCTTAGACAGAATCCTTTGATGTGAGATCTATAACTATCCCCTCTTGTTCTTTATTCTCTCATTCATTTTCTTTTTTAAAACCCTTTCCACACGTAGTCTTTCCATTACAAGATTTCATGACTTCAGCTCTTGTCTAGGCTGATTAGAACCCGGCTCTATCTTTAGCCTTCCCTTCTCTCTGGGTTTTATGCCAAATTTCTTCTCCTTTACAATCAAATCACATCCTGCCTAGCAGTGTTCCCATCTCATCTAAGACAACTCTTGAGGTCGTATTGAGCCTTCTTTCCTCTATTCTGATTGCAGATTGAGAGTATCTTGGCCTAAAATTATGGACAAGGTGTGTTGGGTTTTTTTTTCCCTCCATATGATTCTAAGTTTCTTAAGACCATGTCTCATACTTCTCTCCTCCACCCTTACTCCCAACAGATCTAGAGAAATAGCAGGAGTCTAATGCTTATTAAATATTAGAAGTGTATTCTTTTGGAGAGAAAAACTCACTTCAATGGCAGGTGAATGCCAGCATTTCAGAGCTATTGACCTACGAATATGCAGCTATTTTATTAGCATTCTCTTCAATAAATGCTCATTGAACCTTTTCATGGTATATAACACTTTATTAGGTAATAGAGTTTCTGTAATAACGTTTTACAATATTCAGACACCTCCAGAAATTGAAAATCTGTTTACAAATCGAGCCATGGCCTAGATACATTTCTAGACCAAACAACACAGGCATGGGTGCATAAATAAGTATCCTCTGTATTAACTGTGTAAACACAAGTGAAGGTTGGGTGGGCATAATGGTGAGATGTCAATTAGGGGAATGTATTGAATTAACCAGAGTGATTTCCCTGGGGTAGAGGATTTCAAGTAGGTTCTGACTTACAATTATAAAAACTGAAGACTGGCCCAGTAAGAACAGCTTGAGTTCAGGATCAGAGACAGAAGGCACAGAAAGGCAGAATGGGGATAAATCCAGAGATGTAGGCTTAAACTAGAAAATAGGTTCAATCCAAGATTTTGTTCTTCCCTCATCAAACTAAGTTATTTTCATATCTATAAATATATTATGTGATTTGCTCATATAATAGCTAGCATTGACATAATGGTTATACTTCTCATTTTGAGTTTTAAAATGCAAAGTAAAACCATCGCATGTGCAAAACATTCCTTTTTTCTTACCTCCTGAATTGTTCTGCCTCCCCCCCGCCACTCAAACATTTCTGCCACCTTTTCTTTTCACCTGTGCACACCAGTAACATCCACCCCACTTGCCTGCCATCGCAGTTGTTGACCACCAACACTTGAGCTGTAGCTGGATTCCTTGATACAGGTCAGTGTCACCGGATTATTGGTTATTGGTGGAGGAGGAGGGGTGGGATTACGAGAAAATGTGTTCCAGATACAGTGCCCAGTTTCTGCTAAAATGGGAGTCCCCCATCAATGTTTCTCAACATGTGGGCCCTAGAACACCTGCATCAGAATCACTTAAAAATGCAGATTCTGGGAGATGGGCCTTATTTAATTCACGTCTATGGGAATCAGCCTGAGAATCTACATTTTAAGCAAATTTCCCAGATGAGCCTTATGCATACTGAAATTTGAAACTTCCTGGGATATGTTTTCATCTTCCTCTCTTCTTCCCTCTATTTCTCTTTTTTCTTTCTCTTTTATTTTTCTTAACCCCCACCCTCACCATCTCATTTAACAAGACAATGTGCATGAGGCATAAAAAATTTCAGATGCTGACTGCATTATGTCCCTTGTCAGGCTATTTTCACCTTTCAGGGTTTCATTTTTCTCTTATGTAAAAAGAAAATTGCCTACTTCTCCAGTCACTGCTTAGAATAAATTAGTAAAATGCCATTAACCACTTAGGAAAGGCATACACACAAATAATAACTGTAATAGAAATAATTCGAGTTGTTGTAGGGGTCCCTGTTTATTAAGAACAAGATGCAGTAATGTTGGTATATGGCTTATAACAGAAGGTAAGTTAGTCTAGGGCCAGGACTAAGGTAAAGTGAAGAAATCACTTGCCTTGGGTGCTGGCTTTAAGGGGATGCCAAAAATTCAGTAATCAAGATAAATATTTCATTTTAGAATTTCAAAAAAATCAGAGTCGATTTTAAAAATCAGCAACTAACAAAATACCAAAATTTTAAATAAAGACAAGATCAGTGTCATGATATTTCCTTTTGTGTCTGTGTCCAATATGGCTTTTTGTCATAGCACTGTTACCTAAAATGTTGCATTAAAATATTGTTTGTTTGTTTGTTTGTTTGATGTGGACCATTTTTAAAGTCTTTATTGAATTTGTTACAATATTGCTTCTATTTTATGTTTTGGTTTTTTGGCCCCAAGGCATGTGGGATCTTAGCTCCCTGACCAGGGATCGAACCTGCACCCCCTGCATTGGAAGGTGAAGTCTTAAACACTGGACCGCCAGGGAAGTCCCTAAAATATTGTTTATGTTGATTACTCAGATTTTTTTATGCCCCCTTAAACTCCACATCTGATGCAGGTGCCTCACTCCACCTCACTGTAGTCCTGGCCCTGGCTTATTTCCAAGCTGAATCATTTCAGTGTTTGATTAATTAAAACAGAACAGTCCATTGTTATCCACTTTCTGCCAGAATCTCCACTTAAACTTTTAAGTTACATTTGTACAAATACTCTATTTTTGATATAAGTATTGGGAAATGTCCACATTTTGAAAACGTCCATATGGATGTCAGGGATTCAGATAAGTCTCAGAAACATCATTTTGAAAGTAACAGTGTCACCTAAAGATTCTATGAGGAAGAAGAAGAAGTAACAAGTTTGTAAATCTAGTGTTTGAGGCTCATTTCCCGTTGTTCTCCACATGAACTGGAAAACTAGGAGTCAACAAAAAAGGAAAAACGCTCAAATAGATCAGAATCAGCCTGGCAAAACAAGGGATCGTGGAGGGAGATTTTTGTATAATTAAATGTCAGTTTGCATGTTGAAATATTGCCTGCTGCCTCCCACTCAATCGCCAAGTGAGATGAGAAGGAATAGTCTCTCTGCAAACCCAGAACTGATAGGAGCACTTGTTGGCTTCTCCGTGAAGGATGAGCTGTAGACCGGAAGGATCAGAGCACATCATTTTCCCCAAGGCAATACAGTTTTGCCAATAAATTCAGCTGGATATTATACTTTCCCCTTTTAAGAAAAATAAATAACAATAGCCAAAATGAAGTTGTACAAACTTTTGAATTTAAAAGAGGAAGGAATTTTAGAGGTCATCTAGTTCATTCTCCTCCCTTTACAGAAGAGGAATTTGATGCCCAGGCAGATGAGTGGTTTCTCAAGGTCACTCAACTATCAAGTGACTGACAGAGCTGTCACTTTCTTCCACATGATGCTGGGAGCGATTGTTAGGTTGAGAAACGGGGGAATGGTGCAATAGGAAGTGGTGCTGGTCTCCTGTTCCTTGTAGGCAAATGGCTTAGAAGGCTTTAGATCTGATGTCATGGGACTGGGAAGTGGGGAGACATCCTTGTATAAATGCTCAGGACCAGGTGAACACATAAGTTTCTTAATATTCCAAGAAATACTTTCTTTCTTTCTTCCCCATTCTACCAATTATACAAATGCCAAATTTACTGAATCAGAGTCTACAGGGGTAGAGCTTGGACATAGGGATTTTAAAACAAACTCCCTGGGTGTTTTTGACGTTTGATTAAACATAGCGGCATTAGAGATTCATTTCTTTTTGACAGATATATCTTTATCAGCCAATAGCAACTTAGGGAGAATTAATTCAAGGGTAGACTTGAATGGATATGTAGAATGAAGCATAAGAGTCCTAGAAAAACAGTTTATGAAAAGGCAAAAGAGGGGAATTCTTCAAAAGCAAATACTGCCTCTTTTCAATTTTGTTCAGTCAGTGTAAGAATGGGAGGAGCTTAGATCCATAATTAGCAACCCTACAAGGAATTTTCTTTCTCTGCTCATAATCAGACTGAGCTTTTGAATGCCCCACTTGGAGCTACTTGAGAATCTTATTTATATGAGGCTGTTGTCATGGCACATAATACTACATTATTCATCATCACGGAGTGGTTTCAAGACAAAAATTGTTTTTTTCTTTTTTCTAACCTCAGATGCAGAGAGTTGAGTTAATCACACTCCTCAGGTCATAGCATGTTAACATTTATTACTGGTTCCTAAGAGGCTCCTTTCTGGTATTTATTTCCTTTTATTCCCATTTCCCCTCTTCCGATCACCAAATAGGCATACATTCTTGTGTGTTTGGCATGAGTCCTTCTAAAACTATTCCACCATACTGTGAATGTGTTTTCTGCCTTAGTATATCTTACATTCCTCAACTGGGTCATTGAGGTGAGAGGAGAGAGAAAGAAGAAAGAGCTTGATAGATGCTTCAGTGCATCTTTCAAAAGACAGACATTTGTGGGGATTATTGGATGGTGCCTTTCAAAATGCTTATGTTCCTTCCTTAATTTTACTTGTTTGTGTAATACCATATGAATTTCACTTGTTGATGTGAACATAGTGCTCCAAGAATTCAAACGAGCAAACCTCATCTAGCCCAGGTACTTGGTTCCTATTCTGCATTGCCCCACATTGCCAGCTACTTACAAATCAAAAATGCCTTGTACTCAGGTATGTATTTGAAAACATGAAATTGTTCTACAGCCCAATGTAGTCACCAGGAAATAAAAGTTTGAGTGGCTGAACAAATTGTATGCCGGCCATTCTTTTCCTAAGTCTTTTCTGAGTGTAAATCAGAGTGATTTTAACAACTTTATAACTTTGAAATTAAGAACCCATCTAAAAATAGTTGGGGGAATGTACTTCATTGACATTTTATAGAGTTAAAATTAGCAGTTACTCTTAGGGACAACAAATAAATTTGGCTTTCACTATTTTTCTAGTTTTATCTTAGACTAGAATTAAGTCAAAGCCACCATTTCTTTCAGGGGGAAAGTGAATATAAAGACTTTAAATGTCATCAAATGTAACATCAGAAGCAGTGGAGATATTTGGCAAAGAAACATTGTAAAAAATCAATTTTAAAAGGGTGAAAGACCATGTAAAAGAAAATCAATATGGAAAGAACAGGTAGTCAGAAGTGGCAATAAATGAAAAGTTCAAGTAAAATCAACTTTCTTGCCGTCAGACTCTTATTCTGCACATCCCTCTTCTGGGTCATCTTTACCTGCCTTCTTATTTCATATCAATTCCAACTAGCAGTGGGGTGATGATGTAATGAACCTGGAGGTTCCTATTCCATTTGAAACCTGGAGAGTTGGTCTTGCCCCCAAGAACATCAGGACACTGATTTTCAACAAGACATTTTCTCCTTTTCACTTCTGAGCAGTTTCTGGTTTTGACTCTCACAATCAAAATCTGACACCCTCAATTGCTCTGATATTTGAGTCTTTGTGGCCTGTTCTTCTCATCATCGTCTTTTACATACCTGACCTTCTTCTCAGTAATTGGGTCATCTTCTGCCTGTAGTACGTTTGGGCTTAATTTTTCCAGCAGGGCTTGCAGGGTCGTTTCCTGGCAACCATATCGCACCTACCAAAGCTGTCAGCTTTGAACCTTGACCTGGTGTTCTAAATTCTTAAGGGAGCCTTGGGATTGCTATTTTCTTCTCATGTTACTCTTAAGTCTGTTATGCTTTCTGTGTGTTTTGACCCAATACAACACAATCCCTTGTCTAAATCTATTTTTGTTCCCTATTAGTGGCAGTAGCTTGTAATAGAGTAACTACAAGGGCAAGATAAGAACCTGCCAAAGGACCAGATAAAATTACTCAGAGTAGGTACTGTCTTCAGTCTCACTGATGTCTCCATAATAACTATTACGTGTGTGTTTGTGTGTGTGTGTTTGTGTGTGTACCCATATAGCATTGCATTTTCAATTATTCCAGGCGAAGTTTTAAAATATTATAACAGAAGAAAAGAATGAAAATCACATTATTGTCAAAAGTTATACCTTCTGATGTGATAAAACACTCATCAGGTCTGGAATCTTTATAGGAAAGCTTATATTCTCTGTATTTTTGAATACTCACAGTTGTTAAAACTTTGCATCTGCTACACAATTAATACAACTTCTTTGACTTTTGAAAGAACAAATGACAATACCTAAGCTTTGTTCCAGTGAATTAATTATAGCACCATTCCTTATCTGACAGTCATTCAAGGTTTCACAGCAGTTCATCTTTTAGCTTTCAAAACAGTCATTGGGACAAATGTCTAGTATCCAGATTTTGTAGTTGACAAGAGAGAAGTTGACTGGAAAAGTTGGATGGAGGTTTACTGGATGTGTATTCTGCTCCTCCAGAGTCAGAGAGCAGGAGGGAAGCTAGCTAGCTCTGTCCTTGTGCCTCTCGTAAGATTATACGGCAGTGGTCTCCAAAACAGTCAACGAGTTGAAGAGGAGGATGGTTTATCCCCAAGGTCTTTGGGAAGGAATGTTTTACTGGTGTCTAAAAAGAACCTTTCTTGCTTTACCTCCTTCTTTTCCTTGACGTTCAATGTAACCACCTAATAGTGGTCACAGCCATTGACACAACTGTCTCATATGCCCTTAACCACATTAAGAGAGATTGTACTGGTTTTTAGACTTCTATTCTTTCTTCTTTTTGTGTGTGTCATGTTTAAAACCATAACGGCAATTACAAAATTATTTTTAAAAATTAAGAACATCTATAACATAGTCCTGGGAAGGATTTTCCTAAGCTAAAGGCAGTGATCATAAATGAAAAAGTGGATAGATTTGATGACATGAAAAAAAAAAACTTAAGTACATTTGAAAACTATCACAGACAAAATGAAAAGGTAAGTTAAGTGGAAAATATTTGCATTATATTAGAGAGAGTTAATATGTTTAATATATAAAAATATCCTTTAATATAAATAAGAGAGATAAACTTCAATTGAAAAAAGAAAAAAGCAAAGGTCATGAATAGGAGATTCATAAATAAAAGCTATAATACATGGTCAGTTTGCATATGAAAAACTGCCCAGTTATGCTAGTAATCACATAAGTGCATTTGAAAACGTGCTGTGCTTGTCAGATGGACTAAGAGTTCTTTAAACAGCTTTCTCAGTTGTTGAGGGTGCAGGGAAATAGACGTTCTCATACGCTGCTGAGGGAAGTCTGAATTGGTATAGCTTATTTAGAGGTCAAATTGTCAATACGTATCAAAAGTGGACCTGTGAACCCTACTTTCCAGAATTTATCGTAAGGGAATAATCATGGATATGCATAAAGACACATATGAAAAAAATCTTTTCCAGGAATGTTTAAAATAGTAAAAAAAAGTGAAAAAACACTGTCCTAGGGGAAATGAAATGGTTTTAGTGTTCCTTGATCGTCTGGAATCTGAAAGTGTTTGGAAGAAATGGCTACAAAGGCCTTAGAGGTACCTAAGATTCCCTGGTCTTTCTCTTTTCCTCATATCAAAGGAATGAGACTCCAGTTTGACTAAATTACCTCTGTAGGGAGAATATTTTTATGTCATTAGGACTAATGTTAAAGATAAATATTTAATGCATAGAAAGATGTTCATGATACGATATAAATTGTGTATACAGTAATATGGTCACATTTTTAAAAATCTAGAAAAGTATACTCTACATTAAAATTAAAAGCTCTGGTGGTGGGTTTGAGGGTGGGACATTAATTCTCTTTCTTTTTATGTTATTTCTCAAATATTCTATATTGATCACATTACTTTTAAAAACATTCGTTGAAGTAAATATACATCTCAAAACATATTATAAACCGACAGATCAATGAATTTCTGCAAACTGACCACACCTGTGTAACTAGCACCCAGCTGAAGGCATAGAACATTATCAGTCCATTTTGTACTCACTTTAAGTCGTTACCCTCCCTCCTCACCACTACTACTACCTCCCAAGGTGATGACTACCCTGACTTCTAAAAACATGGGTTAGTTCTACATGGTTTTGTACTTCATATAGGTAGATGAAATCATACAAGTTACAATCTTTTGATCTGGCTTCTTTTGCTCACTCTTATATTGAGATACATCCATATTGTTCCATGTCGTTGTAAATCATTAATTCTTATTGCAGTGTATTATTACTTTGTAGGAATTAATATATTACAATTTATTTACCCATTTTACTGTTCGTGAGCATTTGTATACTTTCTAAGTTTGGGTCTATTATGAATAGTGCTTCTATGGACATTCTAGTGAATATTGTACATTTGGTGAACATATCTGTGTATTTCTGTTGGATATATACTTACGAGTGGAATTGCTGGGTCTTAGGCTGTGCATATCCCCAGCTTTAGTTGATATTACCAGTTTTCCTAAGTAGTTGTACTAATTTTTTTTTTTTTTTTTTTTTTGCGGTATGCGGTCCTCTCACTGTTGTGGCCTCTCCCGTTGCGGAGCACAGGCTCCGGACGCGCAGGCTCAGCGGCCATGGCTCATGGGCCCAGCCACTCCGCGGCATGTGGGATCTTCCTGGGGCATGAACCCGTGTCCCCTGCATCGGCAGGTGGACTCTCAACCACTGCGCCACCAGGGAAGCCCCAATTGCACTAATTTATACTTCACCAGCCATGAATAAGTTTTTGTTGCTCCACTTCCTCGTCAAGCACATTGTATTTTCTGTCCTTTTCATCTTAACCATTCTGTTAGAGGTAGTGGTACTACACTGTGGTTTTAATTTGCTTCTAACACTTCTAATGAATAATAAGGTTGAGTTCCTTTTTACATGTTCATTTGCCATTTGGATATTGTCTATTGTGACTTTAAGGTTTTTTGTTAATTTTTCTTTTGGATTCTGTCTGTCTTACTGATTTGAAGAAGTTTTCATATATATTCAGGATACGAGTCATTATTGCATATATGTATTGCAAATATAGCTTCGCACTCTGTGAATTGCCTTCTAAATCTCTTAATGATGTCTTTTGATGAAAACATTTTAAATTTTAATATATTTCAACTTATAATATATTTCACGTTATGGTTAATACATTTTTTGGCTTTGCCAACTCCAAAGTCATGACAATGTTCTTTTATCTTTTCTTTTGAAAGCTTTATTATTTTTTCTGTACCATTTAGATTTGCAATCCTTCTAGAATTGATAAATAGTGTGAGGTGTAGGTATAGAGATACTGTTTTTCCAATATGGATAACAATCAACCCATTCCATTTATTAAAATGACTGTTCTCTCACTACTACCTTATTGTCTATCATCTTTGAAATGAATCAGGTGAATATACATATATATTCACCCTTCTGTTCCATTAGTTATTTTTTTTCTTGGGCCATAACCAGACTGTCTTAATTATTAGAACCTCGTAATAGGCTACAATATGTAGTGTTAAGTCCTCCAGCTTTATTGTTCTTCAGAATTGCCTTGGCCATTCTTGGCTCTTTGAACTTTCATATACATTTTAGAATCATGCTCTCAGTTTCCAAAACATAATCTTGCTGGTATTTTGTTAAAATTCCACTGAATCTACAGATTAGTTGGAGAGAATAAACACATTAGTTTTGTGATAAGAAAATGCAAAGTAATTTAAAAAATATGAAAACACTAATAGTTCAAGATTTTTTTATCAATTTTGTTTTCCAAAAAGAAGGCATATCTTTTAAAGTTTCAATTATAGATGTATTCAAGGCCTGTATACTTTAGATGTATTCTAGCAGATATAAAAGTAACAGTATAATCTAGTCTGCCCATATATAAGTGCTTCAGTGAAATACTAAAATTGCAAGGTCTGTTTCTTCATGTAAAAAATGTGGAGAAAGTACATTTGAACAGAAGTACATTTGAACAGAAGTACAGTTGAACAGAAGTACAGTTGAACAACCTAAGATGAATTTTTGCTTTCTTGGGTTTGGCTCATCTTTAAAGGCCTCATGTCATAAGCATAGGGTGACTATATGCTCCATTTTCCCCAGGGAAGTTTCATTTTACATCTATTGACTGGGCATCTTCCTGTCCAACTTAGTGTTTATACATCTATTGACTGGGCATCTTCCTGTCCAACTTAGCATTTATCCTGGGCAAAAATGTCCTGATTTGGCTGATTCATCATGTGGTCAGCCAATATAAGTTTGTTATTTTTCTACAAATGCCATGCCAATACATTGCCTGCCTAAGAAACAGTTTTCTTTGGGAATACGTTATCCTAAATTAAAATTTCTCAAGTATTTTTAAATGTTACTTTTAGGAAAATTATCCTTACATATACTTGATTTTCCAAATATGTATTATCCACAAAGTTCCCAGGAAAAGTTAGGAAGAATACCCTATTGTGATACTTAGAATAAAAAGCTTTCTCAGCTGGAAGAAAAGGGATTTAAGGAAGTTGCCTACCGCCAAGGATGAAGTCTAAATGAGGTCGTGGCACGTTCAGTTCAGTTCCAGTAGGTGTTGGGAACAAAGGGAAGACTGCTGCAAGGAAGCTGGATGAAGGTGTGTAAGCCAACATACAAGAGGAAGTAGAGGCAGCATGAGGTCATTTAGGGAAATACTTCAAAGTAAAGAATGAGAGCTAGGCTAGGTCTGGAAAATTGGATATAGGGCTGTAGCTTCCTGGATGTGATGGCGGTCAAAGAGCTCCATCCTGCCAGTCCTCTGGGACAACCATGCCTTGAAGATAAAAGGGAATCATCCATGACCTGAGTAGAAGGTTCTGGGGCAGGCAGCCTGGCCTTGCGTGTCTATTTTGGGGGTTGCAGCCTAACGGGGCCCCAGAAATGCTGGTGCTTGCTCACAGGAATGGAGTAATCAAATGCTCTTTCCATACCTAGTGGTGTCAGGGTAACATGTGTTGATAGCTGTGCAGCAGACCTCCAGACTAGGTCAGAGACTACTTTCAAACAGCTCCAATCTTTAGAGCAGTGGTTCTCAACCCTGGTTGCTGGTTAGAATCACCAGTTCAATCTGAATCAGTAAGGATGGGACCCTGGCATCAATATTTTTAAAAACTGCACAGGTACATTTTTAAAATTTTGAGGTATAATTGACATACAATGTTATATTAGTTTTGGGTGTACAACATAATTATTTGATGTTTGTATATATTATGAAATGATTGCCACAATAAGTCTAATTAATATCCATTGCCATATGTAGTAACAAAATTTTTTTCTTATGATGAGAACTTTTAAGATTTACTCACTTAGCAACTTTAAAATATGCAATATAGTATTATTAACTATAGTTGCCATGCTGTATATTTCATCCCCATGACTTATTTATTTTATAACTGGGAGTTTGTATCTTCTGACCCCCTTCACACATGGGCCCACCCTGCACCCCCTGCCTCTGGTAACAACCAATCTGTTCCTGTATCTATAAGCTTGGTGTTTTTTTAAAAAAACTTACATATAAGTGAGATCATACAGTATTTGTCTTTCTCTCTCTGACTTCTTTCAATTAGCCTTTAAGGTTCATCCATGTTGTTGCAAATTGCGAGAGTTCATTCTTTTTTATGGGTGAATAATATTCCAGTATGTATACATACCACACTTTTTTAATCCATTTATCTGTCGATGGACACTTAGGTTGTTTCCATATCTTGGCTATTATAAATAATACTGCAATGAATATGGGGTACATATATCTTTTCAAGTTAGTGTTTTTGTTTTCTTCAGATAAATAACTAGAAGTGAACTGGCTGGATCATATGGTAGTTCTATTTTTCCATAGTGCACCAATTTACATTCCCACCAACAGTCCACAAGGGTTCCCTTTTCTCCACATCCTTGTCAACACTTATTATTTTTTGTCCTTTTGGTAATAGCCATTCTAACAGGTGTGAGGTGATACCTCATTGTGTTTTTGACTTGCACTTTGCTGATGCTTAATGATGTTGAGCATCTTTCATGTACCTGTTGACTATCTGTATATGTTCTTCAGAAAAATCTCTATTCAGATGCTCTGCCTATTTTTTAATCGTATTGTTTGTTTGTTTGTTTGTTTTTTGCTGTTAAGTTGTATGAGTTCTTTATATATTTTGTATATTAGCATGTCGTCAGATAAATGATTTGTGAATATTTTCTCCCATTCAGTCAGTTGCCTTTTCATTTTTGTTCATGGTTTCTTTCACTGTGCAGAAGGTTTTTAGTTTGATGTAGTCCCACTTGTTTATTTTTGCTATTGTTGCCTTTGCTTTTGGTGTCAAACTTAAAAGATTATCACTAAGATTTATGTCAAGGAGCTTACTGACTGTTTTTTCTTCCAGGAGTTTTATGGTTTCAGATCTTACATTCAAGTTTTTATTTCATTTTGAGTTAATTTTTGTGCATGATGTAAGATAGTGGTCCAAGTTCATTCTTTTGCATGTGGCCGCCCAGTCCTCTCAGCACCATTTATTGAAGAGACTGTGTTTTCTCGATTGTATATTCTTGCTTCCTTTCTCATAAATTAATGGACTATATATGCATGGGTTAATTTCTGGGCTGTCTGTTCTATTCCATTGATCTATGTGTATGTCTTTATGACAGTACAATTCTCTTTTGATTACTATAGCTCTGTAGTATAATTTGAAATCAGGCAGTGTGATGTTCCAGCTGTATTCTTCTTCTCAAGATTGCTTTGGCTCTTTGGGATCTTTTGTGGTTCCATACAAACTGTAGAATGGTTTGTTCTATTTCTGTGAAAAATATCATTGGCATTTTGATAGGGATTTCATTGAATCTATAGATTGCTTTGGGTAGTATGGACAATTTTAACAATATTAATTCTTTTAATCCATGAGCATGCAATATCTTTCTAATTATGTGTGCCTTCACTATATTGATGAAATTTCTTTCATCAATGTCATACAATTTTCAGAAGACAGGTCTTTCACCTTTTTGGTTAAATTTATCCTTAGGTATTTTATTCCTTTTGATACAATTGTAAATGAGATTGTTTTCTTAATTTCTTTCTGATAGTTTGCTACTAGGGTAGAGAAATGCACAGATTTCTGTATGTTGATTTTGTATCCTGCAACTTTACCAAATTTATTTATTCTAACAATTCTTTTTAGATTCTTTAGGATTTCCTATATATAGTATCATGTCATCTGCAAATAGATGGTTTTACTTTTTTGTTTCCAATTTGGACTCCTTTTTTATCTTTTTCTTTCCTAATTGCTCTGGCTAGCACTTCCAATACTGTGTTGACTAAAAGTGGTGAAAGTGGGCATCTTTCTTTTGTTCCTGATCTTAGAGGAAAAGCTTTCAGCTTTTCACCATTGAATATGATGTGAGCTGTGAACTTGTCATATATGGCCTTTATTATGTTGTTGTATGTTCCCTCTATGCCTACTTTGTTGAGAGTTTTTATCATAAATGTATGTTCAGTTTTGTCAAATGCTTTTCCTGTGTCTACTGAAATAATTATTCAATATATTATTTTTATCATCCTTCATTTTGTTAATATGGTGTATCATGTTGATTTATTCGCAGATGTGGAACCATACTTACATCTCTGGAATAAATCCCAGTTTTATCATGGTGTATGATCCTTTGAATGTATTGTTGAATTCGGTTTGCTATTAGTTTGTTGAGGATTTCTGCATCTATCATAATCAGGGATATTGGCCTATAATTTTCATTTTTTATAGTGTCTTTGTCTGGTTTTGGTGTCAGGGTAATGCTGGCCTCATAAGATGAGTTTGGAAGTATTCCCTTCTCTTCTGTTTTCTATCAGAGTTTGAGAAGGATTGATTTTAATTCTTCTTTGAATGAGTGAATTCATTAGTTGAAGCCATATGGCCCTGGACTTTTGTTTGTAGAGAATTTTAAAATTACTGATTTAATCTTTTTAAGAGTAATCAGTCTGTTCAGATTTTCTATTTCTTCATGATTCAGTCTTGTAAGGTTGTATGTTTCTGGGAATTTATCCATTTATTCTAGGTTATCTAGTTTCTTGGCATATAATTGTTTATAGTAGTCTCTTATGATTCTTTATATTTCTGTGGTATTGGTTGTAACATCTCCTCTTCCTTTTTTGGTTTTGTCTGTGTTCCCTCTCTTTTTTTTCTTGGTGAGTATAGTTAAAGTTTTGTCAATTTTATTTACCTTTTCAAAGAACCAGCTCTGGTTTCATTGATCTTTTCTGTTGTCTTCTTAGTCTCTTATATTTATTTCTGCTCTTTCCCTGTAGTATTTTTGGGCTTCATTTTTTCTTCTTTTTCTGGTTCCTTGAGGCATGGAGTTAGGTTGTTTATTTGAGATTTTTTCTTGTTTCTTGAGGTAGGCATTTATCACTATGAACGTCCATCTTAGAACTACTTTTGCTGCATCCCATTAATTTTGGTCTGTTGTATTTCCATTTTTGTTTATCTCATGGTATTTTTTAAATTTTGCTTTTGATTTCTTCATTATCCTATTGGTTGTTCAGTAGCATGTTGTTTAATCTCCACATATTTGTGAATTTTCCACTTATCTTCATGTAGTTTATTTCTAGTTTTACAATCTTTTGGTTGGAAAAGATGCTTGATACAATTTCAGTCTTCTCAAATTTGTTAAGTCTTGTTTTGTGGCCTGACTTATCTATCCTGGTGATTCATGTGCAGTTGAGAAGAATGTGTATTCTGTTGCTTTTGGATGGAATTTTCTGTATATATCTGTTAAATCTATCTGATCTACCATGTCATTTAAAACTTATATTTTCTTACTGATTTTCTGTCTGGATGATATATCCATTGATGTAGGTGGGGTATTAAAGTCCCTTACTATTATTGTATTGCTGTCTATTTCTTTCTTTTGGTCTGTTAATATTTGCTTTATATATTTAGGTGCTTCTATCCTGGTGCATAAATATTTACAAATGTTATATCTTCTGTTGGATTGACCCTTTTATCAGTATAAATGACCTTCTTTGTCTCTTATTACAGTCTTTGTCTTAAAGTTTATTTTGTCTGATATAGGTATAGCTACCCCAGATTTCTTGATTTCTATTTGCATGGAATATCTTTCCTTCCATGCCTGCACTTCCAATCTGTGTATATCCTTACATCTGAAGTGAGTCTCTTGTAGGCAGCAGGTAGATGGATCATTTCTTTTTTTTTTTTTAATCCACTTAGCCACTCTGTCTCTTTGGGTTGGAGCATTTAGTCCACTTACCTTTAAAGTAACTATTGATAGGTATGCACTTACTGCCATTTTGTTAATTGTTTTCTGGCTGTTTTTTAGTCCTCTGTTCCATTTTTCTTCTCTTGCTCTCTCCTTTGAGGTTTGGTGACTTTCTTTCTTGGTATGCTAAGATTCCTTTCTCATTATCTTTTGTGTATCTACTGTAGGTTTTTGCTTGGTGGTTACCATGAGGCTTTCATATAACAACTTATATTTTTAACAGTCTATTTGAAGTTATTAACAAGTTAAGTTTGAATGCATTCTAAAGCCCTACAGTTTTACTCTCCCCACCACATTTTATGTTTTTGTTTTACATTTTACATTTTTTTATTTTGTGTATCCCTTAACTAATTATTGTAGTTATAATTTTTTTTACTACTTTTGTCTTTTAACCTTCATACTAGCTTTGTAAGTGATTAATTCACTACTTTTACTATATATTAACCATTACTAGTGAGATTTATACTTTCATATGTTTTCTTGCTACTTATTAGCACCCTTTTGTTTTTTCAGCTTAAAGAAGTCTTTTTGGCATTTCTTGTAAGGCCGGTTTGGTGGTGATAACTCCTTTTAGCTTTTGCTTGTCTGGAAAATTCTTTATCTCTCCTTTAATTCTGAAAGATAACTTTGCCAGGTAGAATATGCTTGGTTGGAAATTTTTTTCTTTTGACACTTTGAATATATCATGCCACTCCCCTCTGGCCTGTAAGTTTCTGCTGAAAAATCTGCTGGTAATCTTATGGGGGTTCTCTTGTACGTAACAAGTTGTTTTTCTCTTGCTGCTTTTAAGAATCTCTCCTTGTCTTTAACTTTTGACATTTTAATTATAATATATCTTGGTGTATGTTTCTTTGGCTTCATATTATTTGGAATCTCTGGGCTTCCTGAATCTGGATGTCTGTTTCTTCCCCGAGGTAGGGAAGTTTTCAGCCATTATTTCTTCAAATAAGTTTCCTGCCCCTTTCTCTCTCACTAGTCCACTTGATGTTGTCCCATAAGTCCCTTAAGCTGTCTTAACTTTTTTCATTCTCTTTTCTTTTTGCTGCTCTAATTGGGTGGGTGTCTCTGCCCTGTCTTCGAGTTCTCTGATCTTTTCTTCTGCTTTATCTGGTCTGTTGTTGAGCCCCTCTAGTGTGTTTTTCAGTTTAGTTATTGTGTTCTTTAGTTCTGTGACTTCCGTTTGGAACTCCCTTATATTTTCTGTTTCTTTGTTGAAGTTCTCAGTGTGTTCATTCAATGAGCCTTTTTATGATCATTACTTTGAATTCTTTTTTTTTTTAACATCTTTATTGGAGTATAATTGTTTTACAATGGTGTGTTAGTTTCTGCTTTATAACAAAGTGAATCAGCTATACATATACATATATCCCCGTATCTCCTCCTTCTTGTGTCTCCCTCCCACCCTCCCTTTCCCACCCCTCTAGGTGGTCACAAAGCACCGAGCTGATCTCCCTGTGCTATGTGGCTGCTTCCCACTAGCTATCTATTTTACATTTGGTAGTGTATTACCTGGGATGAAGTGAGAGAGTGGCATATATACTTCGAATTCTTGATCAGAAAAATTACTTATCTCTCTTTCATTAGTTTTTTTTTTTTCCTGAGGTTTATCTTGTTCTTCCTTTGGAACATATTTCTCTGTTTCTTTATTTTACTTGACTGTCTGTGTTGGTTCCTATGCCTTGGATGAAACAGCCACTTCTCCCAATTTTAAGGGTTGAACTTTCTTGTTCAACCATGTCGTAGGTATTTGTTGTCTCTCAAATTTTGAGATTATCCAAGTGGCCTATTTTATTTTTAATTGCTCGTAGTAGTTGAGGATGTGCTAAGACCACATCTTTCATCTACTCTGAAGGCCAAGTAATCTTTTCACAAGTCAAATCTGTTTGTACCAGTCTTCTAGTTTAAAATACTTCTGCACCTTCCCTAGACCAACACCTCAGCTTGGTGTGCAAGGACCTTCGTTACCTGGCCCCAGCTTAGCTCTCCAGCCTTATTTTATGTTTCATTCCACCTTGCTCTTTCTGCTCTAGATGCACTGGGCTGCTTTCAGTTTGTCCCACCTGCCATCTTTCCTCCTGCTTCTGGACCTTTGCACATGCAATCTCCTTTACCTGGAATGTTCTTCCATTTACTCCTGTTCATCCTTTAGTTCTTAGTTCAAACATCACCTTCTCTCAGACTGCATGGACCAGGGCAGCCCCATATGAATGATGTTCATAGCACTGTTTCTCTTAGAACTCTTGCTACAGTTACACTTGATCCATACCAGAGGTGGAAAAATTGACTTCTCATTAATCAATTTGTAGGTAAATATAATCAGTCTAAGAGCTCAGCTTCTAATATACATTTGAACTCTTAGCAAATGTCTGTTGTCTAACCAAAGTTCTTTGAAAACAGTATGTGCATTTAAAAAGACTAGAAATAAACAACAAAACATGGCTACCTTGAATGATAGGAACGTGGAGGACTTTCCCCCATCTTTTTCTGCTCCTTGTATTTTCCAAAATTTCTAGAATGATATAAGTTACTTTTAAATGAATGAAAAATGCAATAAATGTAAAACTGTGTCCAGATGGTATATATAGAGATTATGACTAGAAATAAAGCTACAGTGTGTAACGTGGTCTCTTTAGTTTTACCCTATATTTTCTCACGTGGCAAAAGCCAGAAAATACCATTCGTGTTTGTAAGCTTTTTAAGATGACCTGAGAGTTCATTGAATTGAGGATGTTACTTCCTTGATCAACAGATCTGACTCGTGTGGAGCCATCTCTTGAATTGCTTGGGTTCCCTTCCATGCCTGGAAGGTGCGTTGGCAGTCATCTCAAGGAGCCAGGACAGCTCCTTCCAGCTTCACACGCAGATTCAGCTGTTGAGCTTCTGGAGGGGCTCCAGGACCTGCTCAGGAATGTGTTCAAGATTGCACACCTACCCTGGCAATGCCGTGGGAGGAATGGGACTGCAACATCTGCCTTTGCCCAAGTGTTCATGATTTGAAGTTCCCTCTCCTGTGTTCTGCTGCTGTCTCAGGCCAGGCAGAGGGTGAATGGAATCTAGGCTTCCTTGTTATAAAGACTGTATAGCCAAGTCAGTAAGCATTTCTCTCTCTAGGGCTCAAGGTGTACCATATATACCTTTCGCTGCATCACCAAAAACCAAGTGTTAAAATCTGCATTTGCCTTAGGCTAAGGCCCAGTACCATCATTCAGAATGACTTTTGAGATATGGAAACAGAAAATTGTATCATATTATGAGTTTAGGTATTATTTAATTATTATCTCCTTGAGGTAGTAATTTATTTATTTATTTATTTTTTTGCTTTTCTGTTCACTTCTTTTTTTAAATCTATTTATTTATTAATATTTTATTTTTGGCTGTGTTGGGTCTTCGTTGCTGTGCATAGGTTTTCTCTAGTTGTGATGAGCGGTGGCTGTTCTTCGTCGTGGTGCGCAGGCTTCCCATTGCAGTGGCTTCTCTTGCTGCAGAGCACGGGATGTAGGCATGCAGGCTCAATAGTTGTGGCTTGCGAGCTCTAGAGTGCAGGCTCAGTAGTTGTGGTGCACGGACTTAATTGCTCCACAGCACGTGGGATCTTCTCCGACCAGGGCTCGAACCCATGTCTCCTGCATTGGCAGGCGGATTTTTAACCACTGTGCCACCAGGGAAGTCCGAGGTAGTAATTTTAAGGTAACAAAGCTGGCCTTTTGCTTTTGCTTCATCCTCAGAAGATGAGAAAAATTCCCAAGTAGAATTTTTCCCAAAATGGTTCATGCCTTAATGGAATTAAACAAATAAAAACTAAATATAGTGCTTAAAGTTTAATTAGTTTGACATCATGAAAGCAACTACACCACATAATTCTACAAAGATTAGAATTATGATATAATCTAATTTCTATCATTATTTGACTTATTATTTATCTGATTATAAACATTTGTACCTCAAAATAAGTATATATTCTCTCTATAGTTAACAGAGCTAGTGCTTGATTTAGTTGTCAATCAATTTCTTTATTTAAGTGACTGAAAAAAATTTTAAAAATTGTTCTTTATATAAAATTAACAGTTTCATAATTAACATTAATTATTGCAACATTTTATTCTTGCAATAAGAAACCTACATTTTTGCTTCTGATAGAATCTCAGTGTACTAGGCATAGAAGGATATTTTCAATTCTGGTTTCCTCTGAAATGTGAATATGTATATTTGGAATTGATATTCTGACACTAAGAATAAAATACATTCCTTGTTCTCATTATTGACATTGTCATGCTATTTGTATATAATGCTAACTTGGACCACTCAGAAGATCAAGGGTGCCAGAAAAGACATTGATCTACATAGACATACAATTATTGGGTCTTCTGAAGGCCAAGACCAATTTAACTAGCAGTTTTTGGCTGCAGCCGTACTTCAGTTGAATTAATTATAACAACTATTTCATTTTACCAAAGGTTTATGGAGCATCTTCTAAGTGCTAGGCGTACAGTAATGAATGAGAATAAAATAACCTTGTTTTATTTACCTTTAGGTAGCTCAAATGCCCCAGCCTATTTACCCTTTACATTAGCTAATTCAAAATAGTTCAAATCTCTACTTGATATAAGAATTCCATTATTTTACCAGCTTGCCTTTCTTGTATGCTGTTTTGAATCCCTGAGATATCCCAAGCCAGTTGTTAATTAACATCTTAACCAGCTGCCTGGTTCTAGACCACTGCATCATTCTCTTGCCAGCCACTGACATCCTTAAGTCCCTTGCTGCTGCTCTCCCATGGATGGCTTTAACCCCAGGTGCCATTCCAGACTCTCACACTATTCCTCCAAACAGGAAGATCAACTGTGATGTCTGCATGATTTCACTGATGGCTTCAGGATTTAAAAAAAAAAGGAAAAGGAAATACAGATAGAGAACTTCACAGTTGTTCCTGGATATAGAGGTTCTTGGAGGTCACAGACCAAAGGCCTCCATAGGCATTCTCTATTGTTCAGCCTTCTTTGCCCAGACTCAGGCCTGTCTCTGTTCCAGGGATCAGTTTACCTCCCCACGAAGGGAATGCCTGGAACAAGTCTCTCATACCTGCATACAGGTCCCCTGTCCCCCAGGCCCAGAGGCAGTCACAGGTTCATGCCTCTTTGTCTACTTCCTGCCCCCATCAATCTTGTGGTAAGACTCACAGTGGAACAATATTTTCCTTTTGTGGTAATCCTACACCCATCCACAGAGGTGTGGTCTTTCCCTAAAATAATTCATGACAAGAACAGTACTTTTCCCAAAGATGAATTTATTAAACTGAAATGACCCCAAGTATGGGGCTGAAACAGTATAGTGCAGTTTGAGCTTCAGGGATCCCAGACCGTTCTTCTTTCTAAGGTAAGATGTGCTCACATTCTTCCTGTGGCTTCCAGTCTCTACCTCTGAATCAGCTGCCTTTTATTTAAATTATTATAAAAGACAATTGGATAACTGTGCAGTCAGGGCCAGTTTTAGAGAAAGTTGTTAAGTATAAAATTTCCTGACGTGTTGCATCCTGGTCATTTAAAAATCACTCCTTTAGGGACTTCCCTGGTGGTCCAGTGGGTAAGGCTCTGCGTTCCCAATGCAGGGGGCCTGGGTCCGATCTCTGGACAGGGAACTAGATCCCACATGCATGCTGCAAGCAAGAGTTCGCATGCTGCAACTAAAAGTCTGCATACTGCACCTAAGGAGTCCGCACGCTGCAACTAATAAGTCTGCGTGCTGCAACTAAAAGATCCCACATGCCACAACTAAAGATCCTGCATGCCACGGGGATGCCGCACGCCACAACTAAGACCTGGCACAGCCAAAATAAATAAATATTTTTTAAGAAAATCACTCCTTTAGATAGTCATTGACTATCCTATCATGTCTTTTCCCCCAAAGCAGCAACTCAAGGGACAACTTTCTTATTCCTTGACCTGTAGCAAAATATCTTATTTTCTCATGGATGTTAAATGCGTGGCCATCTAACCTGATAAAATAATACAAAAAGGACATAGGATACTTGGTCTGGTTGTCTGAACTTCTCTTACCTTCAGATAAGCCTGCATGGCTATCATGGAAGAGTGCTGCCCACTTCTCTGTTTAAAATTGGATACCTCTGAAGGTCCTTCTGCCCTATGTAAGTAAAACATGTAATTTGAGATAGTCTGATAAAAACACTTTAAAATAGAAAGTGAGATTTTTCTCTTCTTCCACTTAAACTCACTGTTACCTTCCCCTTAGCCAGAAACTTGACATTATAAATGTTATCATCACCACGCATATTATTAGCCTAGAAATTATATCATCTGAGGTCAAAATTGGATGCTGAGACTCTGATATCTTGCTCCTCTACCACCTCTAGGTCCTTTACCCAAAACCTCTGGGACTAAATATATTCTGGTTGCAAGTGGCTGCTAACAGGAGCTGAACTTACTTTTCTCCTAAGAGGGAGGAAGTGTGGTGAAACCAGCACTAGGACAAATAAATTGGGACTTGAGGGACAGAATGCACACCCCACTCCCAGGCATTGCATTCTCCCTAGAGTGGCCCATGAGCATGGTGTTGGATGTTTGGGGGATCATCTGTGAGAATAACTCTGGGAGAAAGTAAAATAGGGATAAAAGTTATGAAGGGTGCTGGTATTCTGCAGAGGTTACAGCAGAATTCTAGAACAGCCATTCATTTCATTTTAAAAGTTTCTTTCTTACTACTAAATATATATACATTTAAATAAATCTAAAGCACAATTTATTTCTAGGACAAATGGCAATCAGAAAGGCACAGGTAAGCTGGCTTTATCTTTGTTTTTTAGATGTTGGGGGTAGGAGTTTATTAATTAATTAATTTATTTTTGCTGTGTTGGGTCTTCGTTTCTGCGCGAGGGCTTTCTCTAGTTGTGGCAAGCAGGGACCACTCTTCATCACGGTGCGCGGGCCTCTCACTATCGCGGCCTCTCTTGTTGCGGAGCACAGGTTCCAGACACACAGGCTCAGTAGTTGTGGCTCACGGGCCTAGTTGCTCCGTGGCATGTGGGATCCTCCCAGACCGGGGCTCGAACCTGTGTCCCCTGCATTAGCAGGCAGATTCTCAACCACTGCACCACCAGGGAAGCCCAATCTTTTATAAGATAATACAAAGAAGTCATTTTTTAGATTTCAAACTTAAAAGGAAGCATTATGATGTATGTCCTGTTTCTGTGAAATGCCATGTGTTAATTAGCAACATGGGCAAGTCCACCTAACTCCAAAGAAGCTAAATTTTCAGATGGAAGTGTCATCATTACTCAGTTAAGTCAAGGATTTTGGTTGCTTGAGTTGAAATATAACAGTTAGATTTCAATGATTCAGTGAGATGATGCAAGGTCAAAAATTAGTTACTGGTTTTCCTTATGTTTTACAATGGATTAGTTTTATAAACAAGGCTAATATATTAATGACGAGTTTATTTTCCAAATCCTTTATCTCTTTTTTATTATTTAGTTCAGTAATTCTTATGATAAATTTTAATATTTTAAGAGAGTACACAAAGTAATATGTTTGAACATAACTTTTATATGGCACTGATATTTTCTAAAGTTTTATGAGAAAAATGGCTTTGTGACACTGTAGTAATTTGGATTTAAGGACTACAGCAAAAATATTGATATATGTGCAGTTCAAATCACATTTCAATTATAACAGAATTATTTTCTGCAACTCAGCTCTAGGAATTGCTTAAACCTGATTTATGTGTAATCTGAATAGATTTTAATGAAGAAAATGGCCTTTGTGGAGAGGTGAAAGGAATAAATTCATTCAGAAAATTTTGTGGAATTGAGTGCTTTAAATTGGTGGCATCAGGGTAAAGTATTTATGGAACAAATAGGTTTAACATATCAAAATTAGTACCATTTTAACAATGCTCTGAAGGTGATTCTTTAGCCTATGGTATAGTGCATAATGACACTTTGCAATAGAGTGTGTGGGTGTAAATGAGTTCTTGGCATACCATATACATAGAATCAATATCTTTATGATCATACTCTGTACTATAACTTATTTTCTGAATTTTAAACATTCAACTGGTGAACTCTCCAGATATGGATTAGTCTTCAGTTTCTCCTTCCCTTCCATAGAGCTCCAAGCCAACTTGGATCAACAGAACTGCTCAAAGCCAGTATCTTTGAGTTTTTCCCCCAGGCAGAATCCATCACAAGCAAGGATCCTTTCTTTATCTGAACTCTTCATCCCTCATGGCACAGTACTGTGCACCTCAGCCAGATCTTTTTCATGCATACCCCTTTTCTCTTAGCTTTTGCCCAGTTGTTCTCTGAATATTGTTCTCCTTTTTCTTCTGTGAGAGTATCTTTTTCTTTATTCGAGTTGAGAACTGAAAACATTGTAATAATCACACTGATAAGTATAAAAATGCTAGTAACATTGGTATTAACTAAAATGAAAAAATTATAGATGTTAAAGTGGAACTGAGCAAAATAAAAAGCCAAGGCCATCTTCATTACCCAAGATTCTTCAGGTACTGAAAATGCTCCTTTAAAATCTTTACTTAGGCTATAATTTATCACTATACCCTTATCTAACTCAATGAAAATCAGCACTTAAAAGTAAACAAAATTTTATCTTAGTCTGTTTTACTCTTTTTCTATTTCAATTACTAGATTACCATATATTGTGTTTCTCTTATTTTGTGTTTCAGATGTTCTGCATTTCAACCTCATCAGAGATTAAATTGATGTTTATGGGCTAATCTGGACAGCTTAAAACAGTTTGTTTCACTACATCTGTAAAAAAATATGTTCAAATTCCCACTGGCTGACTTATAAAGAGGCTTTTGGAATACAACCCAATGTAAGTTGCAGACATAATGTGTTTTTGTCTTTGTTATTCACCTCCTCTCCAAGTTAGGGCATGTATCTGTTGGCAGGTGTGCAGATGTGTGTGTATTATGTATACTTTGATGTCTACACATACCCTTTTTCATAGTATGGATTCGTAGCATCCTTTATTCCTTCCTTCAATAGATATTTGAATGCCTATTATGTAAAATTTGCAGTTCTAGGCCCAAAGGATACCCAGAAATGAGGTTACTGCCCCCACAGAGCTCACAGTCTATTGGGGAAACAGACATAAATCAACTAATTGTACAAATACATATGACGTGCACATGGTGAGAGGTGTTCTGAAGAGAGGTCACATAGTATGATGTGAGCATGTAAACAGGGATCTGCCTTATCTCCAGGGTCAGATAGGTTTCCACGAGAGGGTAATGCTCCAGCTAAGATCTCAGGGGTGAGCAGGAGTTTAAAGGGCAAAAGAATTGAGAGGTGATGGGAGGAGGGGCAAGGGTAGAGTGGAAAATGCTCCAGACAGAGGAAACACATGTTCAAAGATCATATTTGCTCAGTTAAGTGCTTTTGATAATTTTTTCCAAGCGTGATCAATGAGTATGTAGGAGATTTTAACTTAAACCATACCATGAAATTAATCATAATCATACCAGAAAATAAGAAGGCCTATATTTCATAAGCATGTGTACTTTCTTTTTAGGTATAAAGTATTCCTTAAGCCCTGACAACTACCCTGAAGATGGAATTATGAATATGGCAACTTTTCTACGGGGCTTTGAAGATAAGGGAATAAAGAACGACAGACCTGAGGACCAGCTGAGTAAAGAGAAAAAGAAAATTCTGTTCTCCTTCTGTGAGGTGTGCAACATCCAGCTAAACTCTGCAGCCCAGGCCCAAGTCCATTACAATGGCAAATCTCACCGCAAACGAGTCAAGCAGCTGAGTGATGGACAGCCTCCGCCCCCAGCCCAGGGCTCCGGGCCACCACTGGCCAGCCCCAGCACTTACACCAGCACAGGTAGGTGGGAGGGCCTGGGGGCCCATTTCTTGCTGGGAGACGTGCTTCTGTTCTAGAAAATGAAGGATTTAGAGCAAGGCTTATCTTTCCCCTTAAAACTACTACCACAATGTATATTCTTTTCCCTACAGGTAAAATCCAAGAGCTGTCTGTTACTTCTTAGGATACATTTTTTTATTGTTTTAATATATATTATACTAGACACAAATATATATAAACATAAAATGTGTCTATCAGCCCATTGACATAGTTCTGTATCTCTATAGTTTGTGAACAGTCCTTATTATATTTTGAAACGTGTTTAAAATGGATCAGTGATATCAATTTTTTTCTCCTCTCTGCAGAATTAGGCTTTCTTTGGCTTTCTTGCTCTGCTTTCCGTTGAGTAGCGTACAATTAGGTGGTATATAAAAAGCTTCAGTTTTATTTATAACATCCATGGTGCAGGAAAGGAGCATTAATCTTGTGCACTAGACGTGTTATATTCAGCGTGCCGGTGGTGTTCTAACAATAGGAACAGCCGTTGCCAAAACCAGCAAGGCTTACCTCTGAGCTCCAGCACCACCGCAAGCACTTTCCCTGCCTCATGCCTCTCACCCTTTCCTGTGGGCTGGATAGAGGCAGAAGCTTGGAGATTCATTCTTGCATCTGCCCTGAATTCTAAACAGTCTTGCAAACCCTGTATCTTATCCTTGGGCAATGCTGCCTCCTTCATATTGCTGGCCTTTGGTCTGTTAGTTGTGACACAACTAAAGAAAAATGTGAAATGTACTGTTTTCCATGGTGAAGATTTCTACAAAAAGTAGGCCTCCTCTGCAGGTTTACTTGGGAGGCCAGGAGAAGCCTCCTCCTAAATATGAGGAAAAGCTCCAAATTCCTCTCTAGCAAGTGTTTGCTTTGGTAATGAACCTTCAACTTGAAGTGAGATGACGCGGTGCAGCCCTTTGTTGGAATTTCGCTTGGTGCTGTTGCATAGTTTTTGATTTCGTTAAGTTATGCCATTATCCATATTAAGCTCTGGTAAAAATGGCTTGTATGTGTTTGCTGTAAATTAATAATTTTTCTCTTTCAAGCTAAACCTAATTACTTTTTACCCAGTATATAATTTAATTTTATTAAATTATTTTCCTCAGTCAGTACTTACCATGCTGTGAAAGAACTTAAAGGAACTTATAGGGTATAAGATACACACTTATTACAATAGAGAAAGATAACTTTTCTGTTTTGTATTTACTTGTTATGATGATAATTGTTATCATCATATATTCATTTGTTATTCACAAATGCATTAATGTATGTGTATTTACATATTAAAAATATAGTTGGTGTTAGAGTAAAAACTGATGACAATCTTATATCTAAATCAGAGAGCAAATAGCCCTGAGTAAAGGTTTGAATTACATTTGTTAGAATCCAAATATCTACGTTTAAATTGAGGTTAACCTGTGGTTTCTAAAAGAGGTAATGTTAGTAGCTAACATTAACTGAACATTTTCTATGGGACATATTTTGGTCCTAAGAGCTTTATAGGAATTTTCTCATTTAATCTTCTCATGAACCCTGAGGTAGGTACTAAGATTATTCCTAATTTACAGATTAGGAACAGAGGCACAGAGATAAAATTTGTACAGCTTCATACAGCATGGAAATGGCAGATCAGAGTTCCAACCATGCAATAAACTCAGGTTAAATTCAAACCAATATGCTGTAATATATTTGTGGTCACAAATGGTTTTTATCATGGCAAACTACCTTTCTCTGATGGGTTTTGAAAACAGACATGTAAAGCTGCAATTCATGAATTTCTCCATTTTTCTCCCATACTAATGAAATTAGCTAGCTGATATAAAATACATTTAGCTAAGACATACACAGAATATTATGGATATATTCTATAAATAAAACATAGCTCATCAACTAGTATAACACAATATATTAATATGTAGGAAAATGGGTAAGAAAATGAGACAGCTTTTCAAGTTTTATATTAGGCACAAAGGACAGTCTTCATATGCTGATAATATAGTCAGTGATTCATTCTCAGAAGATTTGGGTTTAACATATGATGAAGGCAAGTCACTTAACTTCTGAAACTGGTTAGCATAATCCTCCCATCTGAAAGAAAAAGTAGGTATAACAATGTTCCCTCTTTGAAATAGAAATTGGACATAGATGTATGTACAAAGATGATTATGACATGATTTATAATTCCAAAATATTAGCTGTATCCTGAATGTCCAATAGGAGAAAAGTTAAATACATTATAGTACATTTATAAGATGAATGATAGAAACCATAGTCATTAAAAATTGTATTTCTGAAGAATACCTAATGAAAGGTAAAACTGCCTGTGGGATCATGCTAAGCGAAACAGCAGGAACTAGAGTGGAATATACCTTAGTCCTGTTATGTGTGCATGTGCACATTATCTACTGTCTAGAGTCTCAACTCGATGAGGAGTCAGCCTGACATGATTTTATTTGTTTCCAGTCACTTTCCTCAGTTTTGATCAATCAAATATCTATTTCCTACTGGGTAGCAGCTCCCTTAAACACCTTCTCAGACCATAACTTTTCACATTTGTATATTCAGAGGGACTCTTTAATTTAGAAGATAGTTCTACTTATAAAAACATCCATTTCATAGCCAAATTAAGATTTGGCTAGTTGGACTGACATTTAGAGTGGAAGGTGGGGCACAGTCGGCTCTCCCGCCACCCCTCCCTCTGCCTGCCCTTCTGCCCGGGTGGTGGGAAACCATGGAGGGATGGAGGGGTGGAGGTGTCCTTACTTTACAGCCTTGACAAAGTTGTAATGCTATTCTTGGTAGGTAATTACTATTCTGGTTGTCTCTGTGGGTCACAGATGCTCTTATCAGACCTTATGGATGAAGAGCTCCCCTCAAATGGTCCCTTAGACATTGGGAGTCCCTGAGATTTAGCTGCATCTTCCTCTTCTCTCATCTGCGTACCAACTCTTGGGGCTTGAGATCATGTGCAGAATCCATCTGACAACTAACATTTCTCTTGAAAATCTAGAGCCGCTAGGGCCCAGGCAGGTAGAGGTACAGTAGGTGGAGGTAGGGGGCTTCTCTCCACATTTCTCTTGCCTGCTCAGGTAGCACAGAGGAGGCTGGCAAGTCAACTGACAAAGCAGGTACTTAATCAGGGAACAAAATGCCTATCTCCCTTTTTTGCCCATCACTTGGCTTTAGGGACTTATCCCCCCTTCCCCCAAAAAAGATATATTAGAGTCCTAATCCCCAGTACTTCAGAATGTGACCTTATTTGGAGATAGAGTCTTACAGAGGAAATTAAATTAAAATGAGGCCATTAGGGTTGACTCTAATCCAATATGACTGGTGTCCTTATAAAAAGGGGAAATCTAGACATAGAGACAGATGCACACATAGGGAAGATGATGTGAAAACACAGGGAGAAGATAATTGTCTTCAAGCTGAGGAGAGAGCCCTGGAACTGATCATTCCCTTAGAACCCTCAGAAAGAACCCACTGTACAGTACCTTGATTTTGGACTTCTAGCCTCCAGAACTGTGAGATGATAAATTTTTATTGTTAAGCCACCCAGTTTGTGGTACTTTGTTACAATAGCCCTAGCAGATTAATACAGGGAGAAAAATAGTAGCACATCTCCTCCCCAAAGGAGAAAAGATATGGTAGTAGACATAACCTTCATTTCAGAGGGAACTTCCCCTCCTCTCTGTCAGTCTTATTGTGGTTTTGGGGTTGGCAGGGTAGGAGTGGTGTCCACAGGGTGGTGGTTGAGACTTGAGCCATTTTTCTGAATAAGAGGTGATTGACCCCCAAACATGGTAGTTCTTTCACTAAATTTAGAATTTAGTGTGTTCCTTATGGAAGAACAGGAAGATTCTTAGAGTTTACCTAAAACTATTTTAGAACACTCTGGGCTACAGAAGGAAGAATCAGAGGGGAAGCAAAGAGAGCTTAAATAGCTTAAATAGGGATCCTTCACACGCAGATGAAGTTTTGTAAGATACAAAGGAATTTATCATTAGTAGTTTACTTTTAAAGATTGGCTAAAGGAAGCTTTTCAAATAGAGAGGAAATGCTAAAAGAATGAAGCATAGAACAAACTGTATCAGTAAGAGTTCTCCAGAGAAACAGAAGCAATATGTATATATATATACACACACATACACACACACACACACATACATACATATATATGTGTGTGTGTGGTGTATATATACATATATAATAAGAATATTTATTAAAGGAATTTGTTCATATGATCATGGAGACTGACAAGTCCTAAGATCTGCAGTCAGAAAGCTAGAGACCCAGGGGAGCTGATGGTGTAGTTTCAGTCTAAAGACTGGCAGGCTTGAGACCCAGGAAAAGCTGATGTTTCAGTTTAAGTTGGAAGGCAGGAAAAAATTGATAGCCCATGTCGAAGGCAGTTAGGCAGGAGGAATTCCCTCTTATTCAGGGGAAGGCCAGTCTTTTGTCCTATTCAGGCCTGCAACTGACTGGATGAGGCCCATCCATATTAGAGAGAGGAATTTGTTTTACTGAGTTTATAGATTCAGATGTGAAATTCAACATAAATCGCAGCAATATCGTTTTGAATCCGTCTTCTAGAGTAATGGAAATAAAAATAAACAAATGGGACCTAATGAAACTTAAATGCTTTTGCACAGCAAAGGAAATAGTAAACAAAATGAAGAGATAACCTACAGAATGGGTTGCAAACAATGGGCTTAATTTCCAAAATATATAAACAGCTCATACAGCTCAATATCAAAAAAACAAACAACCCAATCAAAAAATGGGCAGAAGACCTAAATAGACATTTCTCCAAAGAAGACATACAGACGGCCAACAGACACATGAAAAGATGCTTAACATCTCTAATTATTAGAGAAATGCAAATCAAAACTACAATGAAGGTATTATCTCACGCCAGTCAGAATGGCCATCATCAAAAAGTCTATAAATAATAAATGCTGGAGAGGGTGTGGAGAAAAAGGAACCCTCCTACACTGTTGGTGGGGATGTAAATTGGTGCAGCCACTATGGAAAACAGTATGGATGTTCCTTAAAAAAAATAAAAATAGGGCTACCATATGATCCTGCAATCCTCCTCATGGGCATATATCCGGAGAAAACCATAATTTGAAAAGATACATGCACCTCAATATTCATTGCAGCATTGTTTACAATAGCCAAGACATGGAAGCAACCTAAAAGTTTTACATATACAGCACATCGATATATATATATATATATATATATATATATATATATATATATATATATATATATATTCAGTTATATACATAACTGAATCGCCATGCTGTATACCTGACACTTACATGATACTGTAAATCAACTATACTTCAATAAAAAATTTTTAAAAATTGTGTTCAGTACAGCCTTAATTTGAACGTAATTGATTCTTTAAAAATATTATATAGCCCCAATTTTCTTGTGTTTAAGTTCTCCAACATTTTGAAATACCTTTTCCTTTATTTTTTAGACAAAACAAAGTTTGGAGAACCACTTCCACATTTATTCGTAATTCTAGGTCTTTCTGTAAGTTCCCAAAGAGAATCCATTGGACAGATCTTACTTTAATTCCATGTTCTTTTTGAATTTGGGGAATTTTTTTTTTCTCAACTGCTCCCTATGTTCTCTTTTCTCTGCCTAATATTAAGGCAAATGTGGGCTTCTTAATGACCCCCAAAAGCTTATCAACTTTGTAGATTTGTGGGTAGTGTATTTTACTGAAGGTTTGAAATCGTGATGGAACTGTGTAGATATACCATTATTAAATCATTTTCATAAGAGTATGTAACAGATCAATAAGAATTTATATAGTTATATATGCATACATATATGTGTGTGTATGTTCATTCTAAGGACACTCTTGTAATGAAAATTTCTCATTTGTTAACTTTTCCCAGCACATCTCCTAGGCCCTCCTTATTACCATGACTGTGATTTTCCTGTCATCCTGGTAAACACTGACTGTGCAGTGCTGCAAGGAAGTACATTCTGTCATGTAAGATTGTTCATATAATTCTTGTTCAAAATGTTTCAGTGTTCCTCATTTCTTTCAGAATAAAATCTACACACACACAAATGTGAAATTTATCCAAAAACAAACTCAGAGAAACACCCAGAATAGTGTTTGACCAAATATCGGGGCATCCTATGACCCAGTCAAGTTGATACGTAAAATTAATCCACACACAATCCTTTTCCTCATAAGTTTTATAAAACATATTTGATGATTGAAATGAAATTTAACCATATGATACTCAAGATAATAATGATTAAAAGTGGAAGTTAAAGGGACCTAAATGGAAGTAAGTTTTCTGTACTTCATTTGAAGTAGCTAAATGATGATACCAGTAGATTACCATAAGTATATATATTGTAATACCCATATCAACCACTCTGAAAACTATAGAAAGCAATACAATCAAAGAGAATATAAATAAATCAAGATGGAGTCCTAAAAAATGTTCAGGTAACCCATGTGATGACAAGAAAAGAGAAACAGAGAAATGAGAACCAGAGGAAACAAATAGAAAATTGGCTCTTTGAAAAAGATAAATGAAATTTACAAGCCTCTAGTAAGACTGACAAAGATGAAAAAGAAAGAAGACACAGATGGAATAGATGATATTACTACAGAATTTGCAACAATTAAAAATATAATAGGGCTTCCCTGGTGGCGCAGTGGTTGAGAGTCCGCCTGCCGACGCAGGGGACACAGGTTCGTGCCCCGGTCCGGGAAGATCCCACATGCCATGGAGCGGCTGGGCCTGTGAGCCATGGCCGCTGAGCCTGCGCGTCCGGAGCCTGTGCTCTGCAACGGGAGAGGCCACAACAGTGAGAGGCCCGTGTACCGCAAAAAAAAAAAAAAAAAAAATATATATATATATATATATATATATATAAAATAAGTAAATACTATAAAAAACTTATGTTCAGAAATTTGATAACTTAGAAAAATGAACCAGTTCTTCAGAAACCATAAACTACCAAATGCAACCAAGATAAAGCAATCTATAATGATCATACAAGTTGAATTCATAATTACAAAGCACCCCAAAAGAAATTTCTAGATATACATGGTTTTACTGGAAAACTGTACCAAGCATTTAAAGAACATCAATTTTACACAATTTCTTTCAGAAAATAGAAGAGGAGGAAACACTTCCCAATTTTTTTTATGAGGTCAGTGTTACCCTGATACCAAAAACAGACAAATAAAAAAAAGAAAACTACAGACTAATATCTCTCATGAACTTAGACTGAAAAATTCTCAACAAAATATCAACAAACTGAATCCACCAATGTGTAAAAATAATTATACACCATGATCAAGTGGGATTTATTCCAGATTTGCAAGACTGGTTCAACATTTGAAAACCAATAAATATAAAATACCATGTCAACAGCTAAAGAAGAAAATCATATGATCATATCAGTTGTTGCCATAAAAACATTTGAGAAAACCCAATACTCATTTTTGATAAAAACTCTCAGCAAGTTTGAAATGGAGGGGAATTGCCTCAATTTAATAAAGAACATCTACAAAACAGTCTATAGCTAACATCACTTTTAAAGACTGCTTTTCCCTGAGATCAAGAGCAAGGTAAGTTTGTCCATTCTCACCTCTTTTATTCTTTTACTACAGAATTTGCAGCAATTAAAAATATAATAGGGCTTCCCTGGTGGCTCAGTGGTTGAGAGTCCACCATAATAAGGCAAGAATAAATAAATAAAAGACATACAGATTGTAAAAGAAGAAATAAAATCTTTCTTTGCAGATGACATGATGGTCCATATATAAATCCCAAAGAATCTATGAAACTTTACAGGATAGAGAACTCACAAAAACCAGTTGCATATTTTTATACATCACTAAAAGTGAACACATGGAAACTTAAACTTAAAAGCACAATATCATTTATAATCACCCCTCAAAAATGAAATACTTAGATACATACTGTAAAAAACATGTACAGAATCTGTGTGCTGAAAATCACAAAATGTTAAGAAAAGAAATCAAAGAAGACATAAATGAATAGAGAGATATACCACATTCATGAATTGGAAAACTCAACATAGTTAAAATGTCAGTTCTCCGTAAATTGATCTATAGGTTTCATGAGATTCCTTCAAAACCCTAGCAAGATTTATTATATACATAGACAAGCTTAATCTAAAATTATATAGAAAAACACAGGCCCTACAGCTAAAACAATCTTGACAAAGAAGAAATAAAGTAGGAAAAATCTCTACCCAATATCAAGGCTTACTATGTAGCTGAAGTAATCAAAGCTGTTGGGTTTTTTTTTGTTTTTTTTTAAATTTTTTTTTTTTTTTGCGGTACGCGGGCCTCTCATTGCTGTGGCCTCTCCCCTTGCGGAGCACAGGCTCTGGATGCGCAGGCTCAGCGGCCATGGCTCACGGGCCCAGCCGCTCCGTGGCATGTGGGATCTTCCCGGACCGGGGCACGAACCCGTGTCCCCTGCATCAGCAGGCGGACTCTCAACCACTGAGCCACCAGGGAAGCCCAGGGTTTTGTTTTTTGTTTGTTTTTTTGTGGCGGTATAGACACATAGATCAATGGAAAAAACTACAGAATCCAGAACTGTAGATTCACACAAATATGCTCAATTGACTCTTGACAGTTCAAAATCAATTCAGTGAAAGAAAAATAGTCTTTTCAACAAATGGTGCTGGAGCAATTGCACATCTATAAACAAAACAATAGCAAAAATAAAAACAACCCTCCCCCCCAAAAAAAAAACTTTGACCTAAATTTTATACCATATACAAAAATTAACCAAACTGGATCATGTATTTAAATGTAAAACATAAAAATATAAAACTTTTAGGGAAAAAATGAAAGAAAATCTCTGGGACCTAGGGCTAGGCAAAGAGTTCTGACTTGACACCAAAAGCATGATCCATAAAAGGAAAACTGATAAATTAGACTTCATTCAAAATTAAGAACTTTTGCTTTGTAAAATACCATGGGAAAAGAATGAAAATATAAGCTACAGATGGTAGAAAATATTTACAAACCACATATCAAACAAAGGATCTAGAGTACATAAAGAACTATCAAAACTCAACAGTAAAAAAAAAAAAAAAACAATCAAACAATCCAATTAGAAAATGGGCAAAAGATAGGAAGAAAAATTTCACTGAAGAGAATGTACAGATGAGAAATAAGTGCCTGAAAATATGTTCAGCATCATTAGTCATCAGGGAAATGCAAAATAAAACCACAATGAGATTTTACAATATACCTGTCAGAATGGCTAAAAGAAGAAATAGTGACAACACTAAACATGACAAGGCTGAAGAGTAAATGGATCACTCGTACATTACTAATGGAAATGGAACATGGTACAGCCCCTTCTAGAAAACAGTTTAGAGGTTTCTTGTAAGACAAAACATGAAATCACCATTCGACCCAGAAATTGTACTCTTGGGAATGTATTCCAGAGAAATGAAAATATACGTTCTCACAAAAACCTGTATATGAATTTCATAGCAGCATTATTTGTAATAGCCAAAAACAATGAACAACTCTATATTAGTTTTCTGAGGCTGCTATAACAAATTAACACAAACTTGGCAGCCTAAAACAAAAGAAATTCATCCTCTTTAAGTTCTGGGGTCTATAAGTCTGAAATTTGCAGGGCCATACTCCCTCCATGGGCAATACATAGGGAGAATCCATTTCTTGTCTCTTGCATCTCTGCCTCTGTTTTCACATCACTTTCTCTTCTGTGTGTCTGTGTCTTCTTTTCTGTCTGTTTCAAACCTCCCTCTGCTTTTCTCTTATAAGGTTACTTGCAGTTAGATTTAGGAACCCCTGGATAATGCAAGATTATCTCTTCATCTCAAAATTCTTAACTCAATCACATCTGTAAAGATCCTTTTTCCAAATAAGGTAACATTCAAAGATTCCAGGATTTGACCTGCATATTTTTGGGCGGTGAATTGTTAACATGTGGTACATCCATACCATGGAATAGTACTCCATAATAAAAAGGAATGAACTATTGATACTCGCAACAACTTGGATGAATCTCTACGGAATTATGCTAAGTGAAAAAAATCAATCCCACAAAGTTACATACTGTGAGTCCATTTGTACAACATTTTTGAAATGACAAAATTTTAGAAATGGAGGAGAGATTAGTTGTTCTTGGGGGTTAAGGCTGGGGACAGGTGTCAGGAGGGAAGTGGGTGTGATTATAAAAGGTCAACATGAGGGATCCTGTGGTGGTGGATTCACGACCCACACAGGTGACAAACATACACATACACACGCACATATACACATGAATACAAGTAAAACTGGGGAAATCTGCATAGGATTGGTAGATTGTATCCATGTCAACATCCTGGTTGTGATACTATCTTATAATTGTACAAAATGTTACCATCAGTGGAAGATGGACAGTGTTCAATGGAACTCCCTGTATTATTTCATACAACTGCAGGTGAATATCTAATTATCTCAATAAAAATTTCAGTTAAAAATTCATAATAAAGGTACCACCTAAAACACCTGTATTCTGGTAGCATTATCAGATGTGATAACACAAATTTGGGGGTTTTGCTTTTTAAAAATTATCAAGTGCCTACAGAGATTAGAAAAATACAATCTCTTAAGTGTCGAGAGAGGACAGATATATAAATAAATGAATGACAATGATATGCTAAGAACAATGATGATCTACATATAAAGTAAATGTGGCACAGAGAAAGAGATGGTCAACTTTATGAAGATCAGAGAAGGCTTCCTAGAGGAGGTGATATTTGCAGTGAATTTTAAAAAATGAGTTTCAAGTTATTCAAGGAAAAGCAACATTCCAGGTAGAGGGGACAGCAATGTAAATGCATGTTGGGATAAACTATAAATAGTTTATTCTTATTGGAATGAGTATGAGTGGGGGCAAAGGAGGAACATTTGGCAAACTATAAAGAAAGGAGCTGGAAGAGGGAGAAGAGTCATCCTTGTCCCATGGGATCAGAGGCATAGGAAAAACACAGCTGCTCAAACACACATGTAAAAAACAATCAGCGACAGCTGTGATTCAGAGCACTCCTGAGTTCTCTTTATATCCTACTCTGGTTTTCATCAACCAGGAGCCTCCCCAACAAGTCCAGACATCCTAGCTTAGGTACCGTTTGCCCAGGTTACCTCCCAATTGCACAGAGATTACTTTCCATAACCCGCACACAGCTTCCCAATTCCGGACAAAATGGACCACATTCATTTTCTCTCTAGAGTGGCTAGTGACCCTCATCCTGCCCTCTGCTGTCAAAGGCTGAGACCTATTCTTTATCCTGAGTGCCCATCGCTATAATATTTCTCCACCATCCCTGTTCCAATCACCATTCTCATTCTCTGAGATGGATCTGAACTTAAGAAATTTAGAGAAATTGGATGCATTAATGACTGATAATTTAACCCAGTGGTTCTCAAAATTTGGCGTGCATCAGAATCACCTGGAGGGTGGGTTGAAATGCAAAGTGCTGGGCTCCATTTTCATAGTTTCTGATTCAGTAGTTTCTGATTCAGTAGGGGGTGAAGCCTGAGAAGTTGCATTTCTAACAAGTTCCCAGATGATGTGGAAGCTCCTGGTCCAAAAATCACACTTTGACAACACTAACCGAACGGAGGAGGATTTATACCCAGAAAAGGAGCTTCTTTATTTATTTTAGCATCAAGGTTTTTTTTTTTTAATTAATTAATTTTATTTATTTATTTTTGGCTGCTTTGGGTCTTCATTGCTGTACGTGGGCTTTCTCTGGTTGCAGCGAGCGGGGGCTACTCTTCATTGCGGTGTGCGGGCTTCTCATCGTGGTAGCTTCTCTTGTTGTGGAGCACAGGCTCTAGACGCGTGGGCTTCAGTAATTGCAGCACACAGGCTCAGCAGTTGTGGCTCATGGGCTTAGTTGCTCCGCGGCATGTGGGATCTTCCCGGACCAGGGCTCGAACCCGTGTCCCCTGCATTGGCAGGTGGATTCTTAACCACTGCACCACCAGGGAAGTCCCAGGAGCTTCTTACTTTAAATAAATTTGTAATTGGGAAATGGTCAGGGAAGGGAAAGGTGACCTCATGCTCCTGTCTTCCTCTGGGGCATCCACTGACCCATGGAAAAAGAGGGATGATGTCATGGAAATAGAATGATATAGCCACCCAGCCCCATCAACCAATCCCCACCCCTCCTGAGAGCTTTCTAAGCAACTCTGCACCTCCTGCAGTATCATAAAAACAGTGAAGGTAGACTGAAAGGCTGTGGTTATGTGAGTGAATGTGGCCTTACCTTGTGCCAGGTATGGCGCTGTGGAGGTTATCTCATTTGAAGCCTCTCAACAGATTTGTGAGGAAGGTATTATTATTATAATGGACAATGTGAATGAGGAATAAAGAGGTTAGGTAGTAGCCGAAAGAGGCAAGGCTAGGATTTGGAACATGGCAGCCTAGTTCTGCAGCCTGATTCCTCACCATGGTGTTATTGCCTCCCATCTATAGACATCAGCTGGGAGGGACAGAATTTGCCTGGTGTGTGCTTATAGGTTACTTCTGCACAGAGAATGTACCTGATGTGCAAGTTGAATCAGAAAACCGGGGCCTTCAGTTCTCTCTGGCTGTAGCATGTTTATGTGGTAAGTCTGGCTTTTACTGTTCAGAGGACTTCCCCACATCTCATTCAGTGATACATGATTCTCCCCCTTCCAATCAGAAGCAGGTAAATCACCAGATAAAGTAATAAACGTTAACTTGACATTTTGTTCTCCTTGTGTCCTTAGGAAAGGTATGTATCTGTCATGGAGAATCAAACTGCCCCAAGGATTATAGGGGGGAGGATTGATTTTATTCTGGGGCTTTAAGGATCCATATTTTCTCAGAATGGCAAGGGGTTCTCTCTTAGGGGGTGACCTGTGATCCCGCCTTTGGCAATGGATGGTACATGTGAGATCAGGCCAAGAGCATGGAGGTTCTGTTGAATTGTGGCAAGAGAGACACATCTGCACTTGATCTGAGGTGCACTGGAGATGGAGGTTATCATGAAAAGATTGAAATAATGGCTTTAGGTCTCAAAACTCAACAGGATGTGTATGACTGTCCTCACATTATAGATAAAGACACCAAGAGTAAGAGAGATTTGGAGCCCTTTCCTAAGGCCATACAAAAAAATTCAAAGTCTAAGATCCATCTCTCTCTATATATTACCTCTCATAATTTTTTACAACAAATTCTTCACAAAGTAAAAATGAAAAGAATTCAGGATTTTTCCCTTATTTTCAGTGTTTGATTTTTTCCATTTGTATACTAAAATGCCCATTTTCTCTCCCACCTTCAATTTATTCCAAATTTCTAATCTCATTTAAAGTTAATCTTTTAAGATTAAACAGGAGTTAATCAAGCAAAGAGAATGGAGAAAAGTGATTCAAAGGGAGTAAAGGGAATGTTTAAAATCTTAAACTGAGAAAAAGCTTGACATGTCTAAAGAACTGAGATGTGCCTGAAACTGAGTGAGAGGATTAGAAAGACCGGAGAATTTGCGAAGGTTGGCAGAAGCCTTTAGACTTTTTTTTTTACATTTTTAAATTTGAATCATGATTCTGTGGGTCAGAGACTGGGGCTGGTGTCAGCTAGGTGGTTCTCGTCCGGGACTCACTGGAGGTCAGTCACGCAGCTGCAGGCAGCTGGCACCTCATCTGGGTTGGATGGTCTCAGGCGGCCTCATGCACACAGCATCTAACAGTTGATGCTGGCTGAAGCCTGGGTCATTCTCGCCAGTAGACTCTCCTGCTGGACAAGGTTAGATAGGCTTCAATCACACAGGGGTCACAGAGCAGCATTGCTGGACAGCAAGAGCAGAAGCTGCAGCCACTGTGTTCTTTTGGTCAGAGCTGGTCACAAGACCACGACAAATTCAACTGGTAGAAAAATAGACTCTGCCTCTTGGTGTGAGACGTGGCATCTTTCATTTGGCCTTAGGGATTCTGAACTGAATTTGAGTAGATTTTAAGTTGAGGACACTGTGGGGACAGAGGGGAGAAAGTAAGGATGGGTTTTGCGACGGGAAGTGGACGTAATGGTTTGGACGTGGGAATGGAGGGCAGGATCTGAAAATGGGTTCTCAGCTGGAGCATTTTATACTGTGTAATTTTCTTTGCTGCCATATTCTGTGCTTCTCTTTGATGCCTCCAGGATCTTCAGCTCGTTTTTTCTCCTTCCTTTCTAATGTTCTCTAATTCTCATTCCAATTTTACATTCAAGAAACAGCTTCTAGGGTCAGGGCATTGTGATAGGTATTAAGACTATTAAAAAATGTATGTGGGTTATTAAAATACATAAGCCAGATTTCTTACACTGCGTCTCATATATATTTAAAATGTAAAATTTATCCTCAAAAGCATTTTCTCAGACATTTTTGAACTTTGGAAATTAAGCTTGAAACTGCAACACTATAGATCTACCACAAGATGGTGCCACAGGTATACTGAAAATAAGATACTCGCCTTATTCCTAATCCCACCACATTTGCTGGAATTTATTAATGAGTATGGAAAGCAAAGAAATACAAAGAGGTGAGAATGTGTGTGGGCAGGAACATGTTCATTTGACAGACTTTTTTTGAGCATCTTCTATGCCTTAGGTAGAATATATAGGGGAGGTATCAGGGTGTTTGTGTGTATGTGTGAGAGAGAGGGAGAGGGAGAGAGAGAGAGAGAGGAGAGAGGGAGAGGAGAGAGGGGGAGGAGAGAGGGAGAGGAGAGAGGGAGAGGAGAGAGGGAGAGGAGAGAGGGAGAGGGAGAGAGGGAGAGAGAGAGGGAGAGAGAGGAAAGAGGGAGAGGAGAGAGGGAGGGAGGGAGAGAGAGAGAGGAGAGAGGAAAGAGGGAGAGGAGAGAGGGAGGGAGGGAGAGAGAGAGAGAGAGAGGAGAGAGGAGAGAGGGAGAGAGAGAGAGAGAGAGAGAGGAGAGAGAGAGGGAGAGGGAGAGGGAGAAGGAGAGAGAAAGAGAGAGAGAGGAGAGAGGGAGAGGGAGAGAGAGAGGGAGAGAGAGAGAGGAAGGGGTAGGGGAGATTTTTCTCCAGTTTTCAGGAATTAAACATACAACTTAAATACCTTAATGTTTCCCCTTGTCTGGAAAAAATTATAGTCCATTTTAAGAGATATTAAATACAAACACAAAGGGTTAATGATGCAAACTTAAGTTTGTGTGATAGATGCAGAGATAGGGCTAGAATTCATCAATATAATATCTTTTACTTTTGCTGTAGAAACATATGGTTTAAAATACTTTCTTTTGCTTCATTTCTGTTGAGTCAGTGTGCCACTTATAACTTAACCAAGAAATCTTTTGCAAACTATAAGGACCATGGTGAAAGTATAACAAATCATCGATGTATCAGTGAGTATCAGTGAGTTTCTACCAGTAAGTGCACTAGGTAGATAAAGCATTTCAGTGTGGAGGCAGGTGGGTTAGGTTATTTACAATGCACTTATTTCCCTAGACCTCTTATAAGTCCATAAAAATCTTTTCATGGAAGAATTATTATGTAGCTCATTTATTAGATAGAGCCCATAGAACTGCCTATAGTTTTCCAAGAAGACTCAGAGGGGAAAAGGTCTTGTTCAAAATATACCAAATGAGATCATTGAAAATAGAGCATTTGATTTCCTTGGTATAATCCCAGATCCTTTTGAGAGAACACAGGAATTACCTCTTGGAATAATTCAGACCCAATGATGACACAGTAGGAGGAATATATATCTACTTTTCCAACTCTTTGTCTTATCCAGTATTGATCACTGTAAGTTTCTAAGCATTTTGCAAAATCCTAATTTTATTCTTCTAAACAAGAATAGAGTTAGTGCCCCTTATCTGTACTCCCCAGGTAAATTCAACTGAGATTTATATTGCAGGGCTTATTGAGGTTGAAATTCCTTATGAATGAGAAAGAATACAGCAATATGGAAATAGGATGAAGCCTCAAGTTATAACTCCAACCCTCCAAAATGCTTTGAGATAGAGCCTAGCCATTATGGATGGTGTCAGAAATCTAGAACTACCCCTAAGGTCACCTGAAAAAGTCCTTACAGAACAGCTCTGTATTCTGTACATGTGGTTTAAAAGCGTTAAAGAAGGGTGTTGATTATATAAGCCCAGAGCTCTAAGGAATTGATATATAAAGGAGTTTGAATGGAACTTTTTCAGAAACAAAGAATTAAAAGGAGTGCTTGGCCCTATTTTAGTGAAGAGCAGATAGTCTTTTGCTTTAAGAATACTTTGGACTATGAACTTTTACATGTATCGTATTTATTAACAGACAAATGTTATGTTACATCAAGTCTTGGTTTTTAGCTCTTAACCACTTAAGATTTTAAAATTTAAGATTTAAAAATTTAAAGACAATCATGTTAAGTGTTTGGGTGGCTGAGTGATTTGAATCATCAAAGGCACACTTAAAATATAGGTGTCTTAGAATAGAAGCGTTACCTATTTTAAGCTTATCTAAGGGAGAAAGGCTTTCAGTAGCTGGCTCAACAGAAACTTAACATTATTGAGTTCAGATTCTCACCGTGGGATGAGTGTGTTGTCACTGATTGACCACCTTTTTTCATACAGGAGTTCTACTTTCATACTCGGCAGCATCCCAGCCATGGAGGTTGCTGGGCATTGTTCCAAGTTAGGCATCCTCGTACAGTGTTACAACTGACCACGGGATGGGTGTTCATCCTTGGCACTTACGGTTTTTCTGGATCTGGTTCTTAGGCAAAGCTGCGAAACATGTTTGCTTTTCTCCTGATCACATGAGGAGTTTGGAGGAACTGGGTGGTCTGGTTATTGTATTTTTTTAGGGGCTGAGTATGATGGCATTTGCATCACGTTGGCCCACTTCATTTCAAGAGGCTGCCTCTGGTGAGCCTTCCTTGCAACTCAGAGATCTTGGCCTGCAGATTCTGGAAGTTTATCTTTTCTTACGTGGACATGATGTAAAAGGTATAAAGAGATGTTAATTTTATTCCCGGGGAGTTCCTGACTCTAGATAATCAGTTACTTTTAGAAGTTGCAAGAATTTCATCAAACCACCAGGGCACTATTTTGGTTGCTAAAGAAAAAGTTCACCAGATTATGTTGTACTGTCAAATGAATAAATGCACTTTCCTTCTTCACATGGAACGTGACTTTGTGATCATATGCTATGAACTAACATTAGAGCCACGTATTCCGTTCTTCTTTGTACAGCGAATAGGAAGACCATTGTTCTCACAAACACCCCTAGGACTCCTCCTCACTGCAAGTCTGGGTCCCAAAAGGCACTCAAGAAATGCTCTTATTTGGGGGGAGCGTACCTACAGTTTTTAAATTTCTTTAATGAAGGTTGTATATATTTAAGGTGTTCAACATGATGATTGGATATACATTTACATAGTGAAATGATTACCCCAGTCAAGCTAATTAATATATCCATCTCCTCATATAATCACTTCTTTTGTGTGTGGTGATTGAAATCTACTTTCTTAGCAAATTTCTGGTACATTTGACCCTCGAACAACATAGGTCTGAACTGCACGAGTCCACTTACACACAGGTTCTTTTCAATAGTAAATACTACAGTACTAGACAACCTGTTGTTGGTTGGGTCTGTGGAAACAGAGGAACTGTGGATATGAGGAGCCTCGGATATAAATGAGCTGCAGATAAGGAGGACCGACTATAACTTATATTCGGATTTTCCACTGTGCGGAGGGTCAGCGCCCCAACCCTGGCATTGTTCAAGGGTCAGTTGTATTCAGTACAGTATTATTAACTCTAGTCATCATACTGTATGTTAGATCTCTAGACTTATCCTTCCTACGTAACTGCAACTTTTTTTTTTTTGAGAAGATCTCTTAGAAGATGTGAATATTCTGTAGGTCTGAAGTCTTAAGTCCAGTATCAGTACTTTTCTGTGTTAATGCTCTTCAATGTACTTCATATAAAAAAGTATTTATTTGGGAAATATAGGAAAACTCCAGGTAAATACAACATAATAGTCACGTGTCTTAAGAATATATTTTTAAAATGGGTTTTAATGTTATTCAGTTTGAATATTGATGGTAAATCGTATTACTTTCTTTTTCTATAAGTGATTTTAAAGAACTCATACACCAAATAGTATACAAAAATAAAATATGGACCTTTACTTCAAAAGATGAAGCTTATTTTTTTTTCTTTGTTTCTGACATTCTCACATGTGATGTTTAAAAACCATTGTGGATGTTTTGCTTTGGGATACAATGAGAAGAGGGTGAGATAACCCAATGTTTTATGCCTCATTCTGAAGACACATTTTTCTTTTAAAATATCCTTTTGAAAATTATAAAGTAGGTTGCTAAAAGAAATATTTATGTCAAGTGCCTTTCACATTCCTGGGTATAAAGTAGGTGATCAGTGAGTGGTTGATATTTTCATCATTATGTTTTGTTATGTCTTGACACAATAATTCTGGATGCCTTCTTCTTACCTTCCATTGCCACGCCCTAGTTTTGTCATCTTGCATTATAGCTGCATCTCTGCTGTACTTTATGTCTCAGTTTTAATAGCACCTTCTTGTGGTTTTTCTGCCTATCCTGTTAAAGCAATGCTCATCTCCAGATCTCTTGCCAAGCCAGAGAACACTTGCCAAGGTAGGGTATTATTTTCCAATCCATAACCTTACAACAGTTTAGGTAAACATTTCTGCAGGTCTATAGTCTCTTACCTGTAATTTCCAAAATCCAAGAAGCTCTGAAAATCAGAAGGTTTTGTAATTTATATTGATGGCAAAACCTGACCTGAACTGATGTGTGTGAGGTTAATAATAGTCTTTATCCCATCTAGTCTGAATATGCACGTATTTTGCTGCAGAACTGTTAATATGTCTGATTATAGGCTTTTGCCCTAGACTTTACTTGAGGCATTATATAATTCACAGTATACGCAGAGTATTATCTTTCTAAAATCTGAAAGCATGTGAATTCTGAAATGCATCTGGCACTAGGGGTTTTAGATAAGGGATTAAGGACCTATAATCAAATATTATAGTTTCATTTTAAAGTTTTATCTTATACTAGGAAGCTGCATGTATAATAATAATAAGAGTTTTAGGCACACAATCTCTCACAGACTATTTTCTCAGACAAGGAAAGTACAGAAAAAGAGAGAGAGAAGACATGGAGCAATTTCTGAATGAGTGATACCAATGTCATTTCTCAAAATGCATTCAAATTGTTTCCTAGGAGCTTCCTGAGGCACTAAATGAATGGAATTCAGGCAGCAAAAGTAACCACAAAGGTTGCGTACATTCTCCTATGACGTGACACACACACACACACACACACACACACACACACACACACACACACGCTTGTGTGCATCTCCACTCATATATGTCTATAACTATCTTCAAGGAAGGGAATCCAACTAGTGTCCTGTAAGGAGTCGGTTCCACACTGAGGGACATCAGGAGAATACCCACAGGAGTGCCATGTTTAATGTTGCTCCAAAATGCTGTGTTACGTAAATGTGTTGTGGCATAGTTCTTATTTTTACACAGATGTTTTAGATTGTAGATACCACTAAATGTATCCACACCTAAGAGCTACTAGTATTACTAAAACTGTACACGGTCATTTATAGAAGATCCTCAAATCAGGAATTGTATTTATTGGATCCTGATTAGCTCTGCCTTTAGAGTCTCAGTGAGAACCTAAAACCTAAAAAAAAATATGAGTAGAACCTTAAATATGTGCTTTGTCAATGCTGCCTACTAGGAATTTCTCCCAGTTATTTTTGTGATTTTTTGATAAATGTTTTATGTCCCCGTTGCTTTGCACTTTTCATGCACATGTCGAAGCTCTATATTTTGTGATCTCAAATCATTGCTGCTACTTCCTGGGATTTAGCTACCTTGTGCCTTTTTAAGACATCTCAACTGGCTCATGAATCTTATATTATAGTATAAAAGAGGAAGGATGGTGAAAGGTAAAGGTATAAATTTGGGGGTGGCTGGGGTAGGGGTGTATGGATTTATTGAGCTGTAGATTTTTTAAAAAATATTAAGCAGTGAAAGACTATGTGGTTAAAAATATTCTCTACCTTGTCCGTCTATTTTCTTGTTACACAAAATAAATACATTTAAATTTTTATTATTTAGGAATTCATCTTAGAGTAAAATTGATAGTATTTTGCCCTGGTGCTAGCATAGCCCTGCACATTTTTACTATCATTATTATTTTAATTTAGGGACAGGCGCTCACGGGTTAACAGATATTTAACTTGCTCTTTAATGGACATCTGTGTCAAATATATGGAATTTTTTTGTTACAATTGTAATAGCCTCTAGTGATTTCATTTGTCTATAGAAAAGTCCCAGGGACCTATAGCTATTTTGGTTTTTGTAGCTTTTTTGATAGGTCCTTATAACATAGACTACTGATTTCTTCTCTGTATTCTGCTCATTGTTGAAAAGCCAGAGCTATTTTTAACATTTACACAATTTCAATAGACGATTCTTCATTCCACAAGGTTTGGTGCTAAATCTGTGGAGCCTTTCATAATCATATCCTTCTTGTGGTTTGCTTGAATTTGATCACAGTGGCTGATTTCATGCATTGATAATGAAGGCTTAGGTTGCCTGTTTCTCGGCGTAAATCCACCTCAGACTTGTAGGTTGACAGTGCTTCTGGTTTCAGCACGCATGGAGATATAGAATTGAAATTGCTCTGCTTTCTTTACAAATGACTCAGAGTGTGCTTGTCCTTCCCTAAAATGTTGCCAGCGTGTAAAGGATTTTCAATGAGCAGTGCAACAAGCCAGCATCTGGGAAGGTTTGGAGCTGCACTGACATAGCGTGGTACTGTCACACAGATAATCAGGGCTGGAGCCAAGTCTCCGTAGCCCCGTGCATTACACTGGTCACATCCTGGAAGTTTTGTTTATCCAACTTGGTTGCTTTTGAAGCCGGTGAAAGCCCTGCCAGGATGTGGAGTGGACTTCCTAGCAGAGGTGAGCATTTTTATTCTAAAACTTGGACGCCGGGATCTGGGGTGTCAGGAGCAGATTCTTTCGAATGCTGTGTTGAATCCTGTGGAGTTATCAATTGTGTTTATCATGTTGTACTGACAGATCTGAAGGGGCAACAGTGAAGAGCAAAATCTATGATTCTTTAATTTTGGGGGGAAGTAACTCCTTAAACTGATGTAATAACATTCTTTTCATTCTGTGCTAGCTGTTTGCCGAGGACATCTTACCAGTAGGTGACTTCCTTTGCATTTTAAACATTCAGAACAAGTCAGTGATATTATGTTATTTGCTATCATTACTAAAAGTGGGCAGTTAGCAGTGTTATTATGTGCTTCAGGTATATAAAAAAAGGCTATGAACTAAATGTACTTTGTAGAATCTCTGATGTGAAAAATATATAGCAGGAAACAACTGATGTTTATGAGATAAGAAAGTAAGTGAAATAGATTACATATTGGAGTTGATACCTTGTTAAGCTTGACATTATTAATAATTAAAAGTTATGACCTGTCATGCACTGGACAGCCTACAGTAATTAATTTCCAGAGATGGTATCCTAAACGAGAGGAGGATAAAATTAGAAGCATTTCTTCATATGGCATGTTTTAATTAGATGTGACGTTTAAATGTAGTAGATTTTATCATTTAAATGTAAATAAAATACTGACACTCATCTGGGGAGTTAAACGACTAGATCATCATGCCCAGACAGGTCTGATGTGGCTTTATAAGCATAGAGTATTTGAAAGCCAGCCTGATAAGGGCAGACTCAAAGTTAGCTTCCAAGTAGATGGAGTCCTCTTGCTTAGGCTCTTCTAAACTCTAATTCCTACGTGATGAGAAGCTGTTTCTAAAGAAGAAAGGACTGTGAGAGTTATGATGTATTCGATAACAGTATGCTTATTAAGTGCCTGTTTGGTATGTTAGGTCTGCAGAGAAGTCTATTTTTATTTGATTGGAAGCTAGCGTGGCACATGGGATATGTATATATATGTGTGTGCAGTGTGTGTGTGCATATATGTGTTTTCCTGCTAAATTTATTTGAGGCAGCTGTTTTATAGCTTTCAGCTCTAAAGTTATAGATAAGTGTGTATTTGTTTGACAGAAGATTCGAGAACCCCGCTTACTGCCAGTACATGTAAAGCTTGGCTAAGCAGACGCATCAGGAGCAAACCATTTGCGTTCGCCAATCTGTCTCAGCAAGTCCCAGGGCCACTATCTTGCTAGAAGCCACTGTGTGCTTTTGAAAGCATGAAATTAGTTTTATACTAAGCACATGGTTTCTCATTTAGCAGCTCTTTTTATGGTAATGGTCAATTTATGGTTCACTACCATGATTTCGGTGTTCTGTCAAAGCTGATAGCTTCTGCTAAGGTGTCTCTATGAGATAAATTTTTAAAAAGCAGAGGGAGGGGGAGGACCTAATTAGACCCTCAAGAAGAGACTCTTAGCTCCAACCCAGTCTACCTTCCTGAATGCACTGTCGTTTCTCTAAAGTTCCTTTATGCTGTTTGATCCAGGACCAACAGATTTAAAGTTGCTAACATTTACCACTTTGGATCTTACTTGACATCTGACATCAAAATAACTGTGTTCCAAAATGTAAAGTATTTGTTCATCTTTTTGCAATGCATTTGTAGAAAACCACTCTATTAGTGCTGACCATATTGTGTCATTCATCATTAGGCTTATCTGCTTGTTTGTTAATGCATCCTAGAGCACGGTGGGAGAGAGTGTAAGGCTTTTATATATTGTATAGTTGATATAAAGCACCCATACTTCATTATACATATATGTGCTATGAGGAAGTTTAGTTAAGGAATAAAATTAAATAGTCTGAAGATACATTAAAACATTTAAAAAATGTCTCCTTTCGTACAACTGCCTCATCTTGAAAAGTAAAAGTTCTCAAATGCTAAAATTATAGAAATATTAAAAATAGTTTTTGTTTCCACAGTGATAATAGATGAAATGTATATGCAAATGTGGTGAGAATGTTTTACTTAGCCTTTTCTTTCCATCAGAAAATAACCCTTGTTGAAAGTTTTGCCAGTCATAATGCATTTTGAAGTAGAGGTGATCAAAATTAACTCCCAAGACATTTAATGAAATATTTATTCTTATGTTTATTCTTTGCATGGCGGAAATAAATGTATACATGTAGATTAGGGAGCACGTTGAAATGGTACTATTATACTTTCTCTTTCGTATGGCTTTGACGGGGGAACTGAAAACACTTGTGAAATCTTGAATTTCATGATTTTTTTTCTTGTTAATCCTTGGATCGTCGCCTAGGTTAAGCAATTTTGCATGATTAAGGATTCAAGATAAAATGTTGTTTATTGAAATGCAGGGATATATTATGTGCCATTATAATTAGAAGATTTTCTGTTTTTAGATGAAGCATAATTTTAAACAACTTATTTTTCTTCTGTCCCTTTGGGAATGTCATGTCACAAGTCATCATCAGTTGGTTAGGGGTATTTCATTTTAGATTTTGACTTACAAATAAGTATCTCATATTTCTTACTTCCCCAAAACCCATGAAACAAATTGGGTTTGTGAGTTGAGAATTAGAAGGTTAGAAGGGCATTGAGATGTTTTCTCTTTGAAATTCCTGATGATATAATGTGTTTAGTAAATGAAAACTTTAAAAAAGTTTTAGAATGTCAGAATTCTCTTAGAATAGTGAAACTTGTCATATTAAATAGATCATGGAAAATTCACTAGAGGAAATGAAGGATAATTTAGCATAGCTGCCTGAAGTCTTAGTAGCAATTTCTCTTTCACAAGAAGTAGGATTTAGAAAGTTTTCCTGAGGATGTGAGATTCTCATGAATCTCAGTGATGTACCTGCATCTGTTCACTTTTATATCAAGAGATAACAATCTATAGTTTCCTTCAGCAGATTTTAAAAATGATTAGTTATGAAATAGAGCAGATATAGTAAGCCTGCTTTAGTTGAGAAACATGATTACAAAAATCAAAGTACTCTTCAAGTTCATTGAGCTTTCCCATTGCATGCATTCAGTAATTAGTTTGGACTATCTATATACTCTGTTGTTTATTTTGAGGTATGTTGCTGTGGTGATGAATACTTTTTAATATAAGTATGTCCCATTAAATATTTGGGACATTCTTGCACTAAAAATTATTCGTTGTTTAGCTGAAATTCAAATTTGAGTTAGTGTTCTGTATTTAATATGTGAACCCTACCTAGTTTCTATATAAGAAATTGAGTCTCGAATTATTACCTAGAAAATCGGGTCTACCAAAGCTAAAATGGAGGCTTCACTTTTCTGTAAAAGCAGTCGATTTTTACTGTTCAAGTTTATGCCAGGAAACTCCTATGATAAGAATGTTTCCATTTGAGAAACTTAAAATGGTATAAGAAATAGGATTGATAGAGCAGAAATCATGAGTAAGGATATGAGAGCCTCCTCGTAATTACTGAGATAAAATAATAAAGGCAGCACATTAAATAATAGCTGTCAGTAACATTTTAAATAAATCATGAGAATTGTAGAATTAATTTCCAATTGTTACCACCCCTTGCCAACTAGAACATTTTCAGGATTTTTCTCCCTCAGTAGGTTTGAGATGCTTATAAATTAATTTTGTTTTGTTGTAGTTAAGATGCATAATGAGAAGTCCCTCCCTCAATGCTGCCTCCCCGCTCCATCTGGATTTTATTCAATATTCATTACCCTTTTGATTTTAGGACTCATGTCTTTTGACTGCCATTTCCTAGGTTTCTCAGGGAGGCAGAGTAACTTGCAAACTTGACTTAGAAGGACGCTTGGATTATTCAGTGTAACACAGTGTAACACAGCTGAGTAAAGCAGAATGGAGATTACATTTATTGTGGACCTACTATATACCTCATAAAGTATCAAAATATTTATAGACAGGTCTTTATTGAATTCTTATTAAAACTTTATAATATATTAACATAATACCCATAATACCCATACAGATGCTAAGCTATTTATCAAAAACCCTGTTCCCAGCCCAGAGTTACTCTATCTTGTCTCTGAATGTCTCTCTTACACAGGAGAATAAAGGCTCATCTTCCTTCATCTCACCTAATGTTATCTTGTAAAATTCTCTTCGCTCACTTAGCGAAGGTCCATTACCTTTCTTCTCTCTTTTCACTTCTTAATACCTCCCTCCCCGCCACCACTGTTTTTGTAAATATCCCCAACAGGAGTGACTAGACATCAGTATATAATCTGATTCTCAAAATGAGAGAAAACATGTAGAACTGAGTCACATATACTGTAACAGAATTTTGTGTTAGGCTGCCTTGCAGATGATTAGTCAGCAGGGTAGAGGTAATGTTTGGAGTCATTTCTTCAAGATACCCTTTTTGTACCCAGTCTAAAATGCCACCTCAGTTCTCCCTGTGTCAGTCACGTGACATGTCAGACCAGGAAACCTATTTTGAGCCCAAACGGATCAGTTGAGTGTGAGAGCAGTTAACCCAAGTTTTGGAAATGGGTTAACTCTGCTAGCCCAATAAAGAACTGTTTAGTAAATCATATCTTCTTTCAGTTAAATGGTAACTCCCTTGCCCCCATGATCTAGTTAATTTCTCAATGTCTGTTGTCCTAGGACAAACGACAATTTACTTCCAGTTTTTTCATGTGTATTCATGGTATACCGCTACTTCAATCTGATTATTTTGGATCTCAGAAGATATACTTTTTTGCTTCCCATCATCAATCTGTTTTCTATTTTTGCCTAGTCATAAATGTTACTGTATTATGCATTACTTCTAATTGTTTCAAATAATATTGGTGGCCTATTTCTGGTATCTAAATTGTACTCTGGGAAAAGATTCTGATTCCTCCTTACCTTAAATATCACTCTAGTCTCCATATCAACTCCAATGTCCTCCTACTTATATCAGTCCTATCTGTCTGCGTGGTCTGTTTGTTATGGCAAAATACCAATGTGAATCCATAATCTAACTTTCTTCACTAAATATCTTCAAAAAACATTTTTTCTTTGAAATTGTTCTCATTTTTAGAAGAGGCACTGGTGGGTGAGTAAAAGTTGCTAGTAGTTTGACAGACTCCAATTCTCTTAATTTCCTAAAGGGTGATATTATTCAATAGCTGTATTTTCTTTGCAAATGGCAATTGAGTAATAAATAGATGCCTCCCGCAGGGAATGACTATTCTATCAGAGTGAGGAGACTTCTGTCTTATTCCATCCAGGGAGTCTGCAACGCCACTGGGGCATTTAGCTGAACATGTTTTTGCTGACATTTCAAAATTGGTGTGTGAATTTCACTTGGAGATCTATGGTAATTCTAGTTCTATTTTTTTTCTCTGATTCATTCTTTGGTAGTGTTGATTTTTTAGAATATGATAGAGGAAGTGGCTTTATATCCAGAAACCTTCTGTTTCTTCCAGGAAGTCAAGGTGGTATTTCTTTACTCAAGTTTTTTTTTGGGGGGGGAGGGGTGCGGGTACTGGAAAGGGAAGCCTGAATTTTGAGCAATTTCAAAATATTCGGGAGGAAGCAAATTTAGAAATGAACCTACAGGGACTAATTTTTCTGGTATTTGTCTACATTTTATGTATTTTTATTATTGTATAATGGGTAATACTGCATTCATAATAAGTTAGTTAACTCTTACTTAACTGGAACTTTTAGATTTTGTATACTTTAGGTACACAAAAATTTTTATGTAGATTAAGGGAAACAAGCAGTGGATGTCACTCTGTGTACACAGTAGTTAGAAATCCTATAATGGGTTATGAGTCATGCTTTAAGGAGAAAATACGGATGGCTTGGAAATGATTTCTAACACTCGTTTCTTGCTTCAGAACCTTTATATGTATATACTTATTTAATCCGTATAACAGCCCTATAAGTAAGTACTATTATACCTGTTTACAAGTAGGGAAACTGAAGTTTGGAGAGGTTAGGTAACCTGCCCAAAGTCATGCAGGTAACTCAGCTGAGATCTGAATCCAGGCAGTTGGGCTCCGGAATCCATGCTTTTAACCACTGCCCTAGATTAGCTTTCTGTAGGACATTTAACAAAATCTTTCTTGATATTATTTTGTGAACAAAAGAGAAAACTGTTGACTGAGTGATAGTGTACTTTAGTGGATTTGTAACTGGTTGAATGCCTATACCCAAGCGTACCTGACCAATATTAACCTAAAGTGAAGCTCCAGGACTCTGCAATGACTTGGTGAAAACATTGATGACCTGGTCTTTAAATTTATAGATGATATAAAGCTGAGATAATAAATACATAGGTAAATAATACAATTATAAATCTTGATACCAAGGCCACGTCCTATACCAAATAAATCAGAATCTCTAAATGCAACCCAGAAATCAATATTTTTAAAGCTCGCAAGGTGATTCTAATATGCCACCCCAGTTAGAACCATTGTTTTAAAAAGATGGACAAACTCCAACATGGTCAGTTTCAACTACAGTACATGGAAGAGGGAGCGAGAAAAGATGTAGGAGATATAAACTCATGTATGGGTCAAAACCATGATATGATTTATCCCCCACAATCTTAAATGGTATCTTAGGTGGGATTAGAAGAACTAGAATATCTGTAACAATGAAGTTTGTTCAACCGTCAGAGCATGGCTGGAGCTGGAGAAATGCAGAGAGCTTAGGTGCTTTCATTTGAGAGTGACCACCATGGCCAAGGTGCACTGAATACTTTATCAAGGAGAAGAGATCATTAGAGGATTTATTATATTAGAACATTTGAATTATAGTTTTTTAATAAAGCTTTCAGGTAAAATTAAGATGAGTGAATGGCTTTCCAGGAAGGAGGATTTTCACTTGAACTTCACAGTAGAGCTGTCTGAATATGAAGGGATTCCTTTTGGGGACGTAGTGTACATCCTTCATTGGTGGTATTGAAGCAAAAGGCAGAATGTGACTTAGGTGTGTGATAAATGAGGATAAGGATGGCATGGATGGTTAACGTAGATGATCTTCCAGCTTCCGACTGTATAATTCAATGAGCGTGTTAAATTAATAAGGTGATATAAGTGACCATTTGTTCATTACATTAGTTCTGCATCTAGGAGAAGCAGAAGAGCACAGTGATTATGGGAGGAGTTCCTGTGAGGTTCAAAGCCTAGCTCCATCACAACTTAGTTGCATGACCACAGGCAAATTGTTTCACTTTCCAAATCTCAGTTTCCTCATCCGTAAAACAAGAATAATAATAGACTCCACTGCATAGATTTGTTGTAAAGATTGAGAATAATGTATATAAAGTTCTTTGCATGGCAAGTTGAGGAAAAATGGAGGAATATGATATAATCGGAAGTTATCACAGGAAAAGCTTAAACGTTGCTAGTGATGACTTTATGGTTTGGCATGTGGTAACTACTCAATAAATGTAGCCCATTATTATTTACAAATTATTCTTTCTGCTATTATAGCTGTCTTCTAGTAAAAATTAGGGTCTGAGAGATAAAACCTAAAACAGGAAAGTATTGGTGGAAGACATGGGGCTGGAGCAGAGGAGACCCAAATGGAATGACACAGCATGGAAGGCTTTAGGTAGGTGGAGGCCACATAAAGAATTGGGTCTGGGAGGGAAAGGAAGGGAGATTGTGAAAGGGGATGGGAGAACTTTACTGCTTATAACTCTTCATCCATTTCCACCTATTATTTCATTTGATCCTTACCATAACCCTGAGAGGTAGATAGCGAAAGTAGTATTTGCTCATTGTACTGATAATAAATCAGCATCAACAAAAGAGTAAGTGACTTGCTAAAGAGAACAGAACTGAAAGTCAAACTTAGACCTTTGAACTCTTCACTCCACAGCTTCTGTACATCACACCAGCTTCTTCTGCCTAGTTCTGTGCGCAGCCCAGCTTGGATGTTTACATTTTAGCGAGGACTCACCAGTTGACTACAACCAATGCAATGAAGTTTGGAAATTAAGGGAATGCGATCAGTGAGTTGAATTTAGTCCAAGGATAAAGTTTTAAAGCTTTCCTGTTGGTTGGAAGACAGCTTCTAAAGGTTAAAATGATAATTAAAAGCTCAAGTAAAGGCCTTACCAGTCAATGATGTTAACATTATTATCACATTTTATAGGATCTGAATACTTAAAGGGCTTTCTGTGTACTATAATTAACTATCCTTAACACACCTCATACTAAAGGGCAAGCTTCTTTAGCATGGTATAACAATCCAACAGTTAATAGGAATCACCGTATGTTAAACATTTAATGGTTCAGTGAGTTGGGGGAGGAGGAAGGGTAGGAAACTAAAGTTTGTGCTGTGATTTCAGAAGAGCTAAACAGTATCTGCAAAGTGGAGAGAGAAAAGATGTGCTGTGAATTATATTTTAGGCAAAGTTGTAAGTCCCCAAAACAAGTATCAAACAAAACAGAGAGTTTTATAAATTATTCTACATATTCTTTTTTCAATAGATTATAAGCATAGATGAGCCAGTTAAAATAATTTTTCAACTAATCAGAACCTTTAATTATTAGCTGTAATTGCCACAATTATGCTTCTTGCTGACCGAGGTATTCTGTTTACTTTTCTCATCACATTTGAATATGTTTATAAAATGTAAAAATAAATTAAATAAGGTATTGATACATTTCAGGAAAAAGCTCTTTACCTAGAGTTAAGCATTTCTACATCCAAACGGTATGCATATTCTATTATTGTACTTATCACAATGCATATTAATTATCATTTTAATAACTTTCTCCTCTACTAGATTGCCTTGAGGGTAGGAACTGTGTCCTAATTTGCTTAAGTATGTGACTGTCAATGCAACACTTGGCACATAGTAAATAATATACTTTAAACATTGACTAAAGGATAGGACACTTGAATACAGGATCTGTGAATTCTTGTGAAGAACTCTATAAATTACTTGATATTGCTGCTCATAAAAATATTCATTCTTTAATTAAAATTACAGTGAGATACTCTTTTTCTTACCTCTCAGATGGGTAAGGTCAAACTTTATAATATCACAATGAGTTAGCAGGTTATGTGGGCAGGGGAGCACTCTCACATGTTGGTGGATGAGGTGTAAATTGGTTCGTGTATTTGCAGGGCAATGGAGCAATAACTACCAAAACTTGAAATATGCATATCTTTTGACCTAGTCTTTCCACTACCCCAGATCTGGTCAACATATATGCTTGCGTATGCATACAAAGATACATATAGCAATACGTTTTCTTGCATGTATCTATATACAAATGCATGCAGGATTTTATTGTAACATTATTTGTAATAAGAAAATATAAAAAAAAATACCCAGCAGTAGGTGATAATAATTATGGTTCATCCATGTTGTGTGATGTTGTCTTAGCCTGGGTACCATAGAGACTGGCTAGCTTATAAAGAACAGAGATCTGTTTCTCACCGTTTTAGAGTTGGGAAGTCTGAGAACAGGGTGCCAACAAGGTCGGGTGAGGGCCCTCTTCCAGATCCCAGACTTCTCGTTGTGTCCTCACATGGCGAAAGGGTGAGATCTCTACGGGGTCTCTTTTATAAGAACATGAATCCCATTCACGAGGGCTCTACCCTCATGACCTAAGCACCTCCCAAAGGCCCCACCTTCTAATACCATCACATTGGGCATTAGGATTTCAACATGTGAATTTTGGGAGCACACAAACATTCAAACCTTAGCAGATATTATGCAGTGATTTAAAATAAAGTACATCTACCTACTATATAGCATAGGGAACTGTATCTAATTCTCCTGGGATAAAACATAATGGAAAAGAATATAAAAAAAAGAATGTATTGGGACTTCCCTGGTGGTCCAGTGGTAAGGAATCCGCCTTGCAATGCAGGGGACACAGGTTCGATGCCTGGTCGGAGAACTAAGATCCCACATGCTGCAAGGCAACTAAGCTCGCGCACTTCGACTAGAGAGCCCACTCAACCTGGAGACTGCACACCACAACTATAGAGAGAAAACCCACATGCCACAACTAGAGAGAAGCCTGCGCACCACAATGAAGAGCCTGCGCGCCGCAGTGAAAGATCCTGCATGCCTCAACGAAGATCCCGAGTGCCGCAACTAAGACCCGACGCAGCCAAAAATAAATAAATAAATACTAAATAAATCTTAAAAAAAAATAATGTGTATAACTGAGTCACTTTGCTATACAGCAGAAATTAGCATAACATTGTAAATCAACTATACTTCAATTTAAAAAAATTAAAATACAGTACATCTATAAGAATTGATATGGAATAATGTACAAATATAAGTAAAACAAACAATATGTTTGTGTAAAAGACATCTGTGTTGTGTGTTTATATGTGTGTGTACATATATATACATGCAGAGAGTGGGGGGAGAGAGAGGGAGGGGGAGGGAGGGAGGAACGAAAGGAGGAGTAGGAGAAAAAGAGGAAAAAGAGAAAAAGACGAGGTAAATGATTTCATAGGGGGACTGAGGACTGAATTCAAAGTAGAATTACTTTTGTATGGTTTGAAGTAGACTTTGATTTAACTATTATACCCTTTTGTACATTTGAATTTTTAAACATATACATAGTTTACTTTTGAGAATAAGAGATCTATTCATATAAAAGATGAAAGCAGTGGAGGCAAAATGGAAGGAATGTGATGCGATCAAAAGTTATCACAGGGACTTCCCTGGTGGTGCAGTGGTTGAGAGTCCGCCTGCCGACGCAGGGGACATGGGTTCGTGCCCCAGTCCGGGAAGATCCCACATGCCGCGGAGCGGCTGGGCCCGTGAGCCATAGCCGCTGGGCCTGCGCGTCCGCAGCCTGTGCTCCGCAACGAGAGAGGCCGCAGCAGTGAGAGGCCCGCGTACCGCAAAAAAAAAAAAAAAAAAAAGTTATCACAGTAAAAGCTTTTAGGGTTGCCAGATGATGACTTCATAGTTTCCAGCCACAGTTAATGGATGGGAAAAGATGTAAAGCAGAAGCCATTTCACCAGGTAACTGGATGATGATCCAGTCTGTTGCCCTTTGTCCTCCTGAGTGTCTGCTCCCTACAAGTTCAAGGTGAAAAGCTGGTGTTTGGTCAAGTCCTGAGGAGGAGTTGCATTGACCCTCTATGACCATTCCCAGTGTCCTGCCTTTGGCTGACTGACGTTGTGTTTTTCCTTCCAGAACTTGCTAGAAATACGCTTCTCAAGTATTCAAGCTCGAACAAACCACCTGAGTGTCCTTCCCGTAAGATCCTTCCACTCATCTACCTCCTGAGTGTTCATATACAACACCAGGGCCTTAGGGGATTTCAGCTTTGTGAAATGAAAACTTCCAAAAATACCCCAATGCAAGGCACACTACCGTATTATAAGGAATGGAAGAGAGACCAAGAACACTTTTAAAATAATAGTAAGGCATGCCTGAAATCCACAAACATGACAGTATTCAATGCTGCACTGAGCTCACCCTGTTGTTTAATGGGTTGGTTTTTTAATGTCATACATTTGGTTCTCTGTTTGAGAAACTCATAACTCTGGGTGATCTTACCTTTGGGGTTGAATACAAAGTCATGATAAAATGATGGGCAGTTTATTATGAATTCCCTTGCTTCTAGGGGTTTAATGCTGTATTTGAATATTAATTTAACATTCCCACCTAGCTAATAAGAGTCAGGGTCAGGGTTTGAACGTGTGGCTGCCGGATGCCAAATCAGAAACCCTTAACAGTCCCTTCACAGTCAACTCATTTGTGGTAGCTGTTTAAAGACTCCCCATTACCTGCACAGTAGACCACAAACCCCATTAACGAGTGATTCTTAAAGCTTTAGAAAAACAAACTGAAGAGCTTTTAAAAACACCCCCATGCCAATGATTCTGATTTAATTGATCAGGACAGAGCCTGGGGATTAGTACTATTTAAAAGCTCCCCAACTGATTCAAAGGTGCAACTGGGAGCCTTGCACACCTGGCCCTCTACAGCTAGTTTGCCTGCTTTGCCAAAACGCTGCTTCCTGACAGCTCTTCACAGCCACCCTACCGTCCAGAGCAGACCACCATTAGGCACTAATATTTACACAAAGAGATAATGCCTACTGAGGAAAGAAACTTATTTGGATTACGATCTCTCTCTCTCTCTCTCTCTTATTTTCTCTCCTCGTGAAAATGTTCAGCCTTTTGTAGTTTCAGTATTATCATTCCTATGCTGATCCTTGGACACTTCTTTAAACTTATTAAAAACTGTCTAGTGTGGAAAGTTTGTAAGGCATCTTTCCATGCTCTGTTTCTGCTGTAATTTTTATGAGAAGGAGAAAGATGAATATTTATACAATATTAGCATAGGTCAACAGGGATTGTGTCCAGTTAGTTCAGCCAATTAGAGCACGGACCTAGTGAGACTAATACCATAGCTTTCCTGTTGTCTAGTTGGCTACCTCTTTTGTGCAAAACGGGAACAGTATTAGCCAGGTCTGAACATTACAGCTTGAAAGCCAACGTATGCATGTTTTCTTGAAGAAATGGATGTATTTTGGTTTCCTAAATGTGTATTTCTAAAAACTTAATTTATTTTAAATAATGATTTCCATGATGAAGTCTGAGTTACATTTTTACAGTAAAAAGAAAAAATGTTCGCGTAGACTGAGTTATAAATATTGGTGCCCTAGGACATGTTGGTCATTGTGGAAAGCCATGGTGTGGCAGGGATTCTTTCAAACTTAATTACACATTTGAATTTATGTTGCTTTTCTTTTATCTTGTTACCATCCTGTTTCTTTCTCTTTGTAGCATAAGATTGTTTCTATTACTTCACACCAAACCTCCTGTCTATAAGTTACTTTCCTAACCATTCATTTATTCATTCAGATGTTTATTCAATAGTATTTATTAAGCATAAATTTTTTTCTAAATTCTCTTATCAGTATAGGAGCTGTACCCAATTGACAAGTGAACTGTGGATTTGTAAGTTAATTAGCAGCTTTGAAGCACTTCTGTATTAGATTCAATATTTTAAATTAGGTCTATGCTTGCAAGTCAGCTAAGCACTGAGGGGGTGGAGGAGGGGGGAGGAGAATGTCAGAAGAATAATGCACAATTTCCACAGGAGGAAGCAAAATTTAAACTAGTAATAGAAAGTAAAGAAAAGAGACAGGAAAGTAGGGCCGCAAAAGTCAAGGTGTATACTGAAATGTTTCTATTATGGTAAGATCAGTTTTTAACTCCTTTTCCAGCATTAAATTGCATGGAAGAAAGTCCTCTTGGGGACTAGGAGAGTAAAGGAAGAGGCTGTTTAAAGTTCTTTATAGGTGATGGTTATGTGATATATCATCAAAATGGAACCCGTTTAAGAGTTATTAATGATTAAGCCAGGACCCAGGCATAAACTTGGGTTGCCTCATACTGGGATGTGTGGTCACTCTCATTAAGGGTGTGGCCAAACTTAGAATTTTCCCAGTGCACCTGTTAAATAGATGGAACAAGAATCCAGATAGAGTTACATTTAACAATTTAGAATTAACAATTGAAGCAGTCTTAGCCTTGGAACACTTCACTATTCAATCGCCTGCCTTCCTGATTGCCAATAGTTATGTGACCCTTGGAATATTTGGGAAGTTGGTGAAAACGAGTTTTCATATAAGCACAATGCAACTTGGAAAACAAGAATGAAGTTGGGTAAGGAGCTGTACTAGTTAATAAGATATTTCTTAACTTGAAAATGCAAGGCTTATCCTCTTGATTTTTATTCAGATTTTATCCCTATATTCTTGAAAAACGCTGAAAGGTTGACAACTGTTTACATATTTCATTTTTTAAGACCATTTTGCACTCTTAAGAATATTTTCCCATGGACTCTCCAACTAGATTGGGTCCACCTCTAGCTGTCTCAAACTGCCGTTAACCACCAGGAAAGTTCTGTCAATTGTCAGTGATGTCTGCTTGATTAATTCAGTTCTAACTGTGTTGTCTTTTTACCTGTGTCTTTCAGCATATCTTAGAAAATTAAATGTTTCCTTTTGGGATTTTCAGCAAACTTGAACTAAAAAGAAAGTTAATCCCCCCTCCTTTTTTTTTGTAGAGAATCTTCTCATTAGTTTTCTTGAATCCAGTTTTGACTCCAGTGTATATATATTATATGAACTAAAATTTTTTTTGAAGTCATGTTTTAACTCCACTATGTTTTTAGAATTTAGCTATTCTCTGATACTTTAAAGTATTAACTACTTGAATATTTTTAGAAGACGTTAAGTGTTAGATTTAAGAAAAATTTAAAAACTATTTGTGCTGCCCTTGTTTGAGTAATTTTCAATAGTTTTCGAACTTGATCTTTTATCAAGAATTCATAAGTGGGCTTTAAAATTATAAATACATAAAATGACATGCCGGTTTTTGAAGAGTACATCTCAGCTGATTTCTATCACTCATGCATTGTTAGCGTTGATTTTTTTTCCATCTCAAAGTCTTCCCAACTGAGTTTACAGATGTCATCTTTTGCAGTTTGCTAACCAGTAATGAGAATGTCTGATGACATCATTTTGGGGGGAAGAAAGTGCAACATATTGAGACCAGATAATGGTAGACTTAAAACAAAAGTTATTTTTAAAAATATTTACACATATAATAATGCTATTTTGTGTTGGGCCAAAAAATGATTAACTCTAAGAAAGATAAATTTTTGGTCTTAAAAAAAATTCACAAAGGTGGCTCTTTCACACTGACTGCTCCCTTCCATATGAAAGAGGTCATCAGGTGGTGGAAAGAAAACCAGATGAGAGTTGAGTTTTCCAGATTCTCATCTTGATGCTGCCACCATTTGACTATGAGACCTTGAGTAAGTCACATAACCCTCTGCGCTCCAAAGTCCTCCTCTCCAAAATGAGAGATTCAGGCTACATTTTTAGAACCCTTTAACAACTTAAGCTGGAAAAGTCTAGGGATCTTTTTCATGTGACTTCATTTCATAGCTGCTTTTTTACCCTTCACATAGGTTTCTGAAGATTGACTACATTCGTAGTTTAAAAAAAAAGAGAAGAAAATGTGTAATGTGTATTGAGTTTCTCCAGAATTAGCTGCTCTAAGAACATGAAGGATTAAATGAGAGATTATTAGCGAGGGAACTATGCTTCGAGAGTTTAATCAGGTGCATTTTGTTCAGGCAAATTTCTCACTGATTTTTGTCTGAAAGAGTTAAACATGACAAAAGAGCATTTGCTCTCTGAGAAAAGGGGATGAACTGCCTTTGTTTTAAGATCCACGGCATTTATTGTGATTGTGAAGCCTTTCAGAAATATCTTGAAGTGCCTATATTGTTTGTCATCATCAATATGCAGGCATTTTACTACTAAATATCCTTTTATAGACTTCACAAAAAATGCCCCAGTGATGTGATCAGTCATCCAGTGAAAACCTGCTGCCTCTAAGCTAGACTAAGCATCTGCTCACAAGTAAGATTTCCTCAATGTTCAAAATAAATCTTTTCAGTCACTTTATGGTAGCTCTGATGTGCTCCATATGGCTTAAATACGTAAATTTAGGTGTGACATGATATCTTTCCATGGTGGTTATTCAAAACAATTTTTATTGGGACATGTTCACTGGTTACATTTTTAATCATATAATTCCCAATTTAACCTTGTTTTGCATATAATTCTAAATTTATAAAAATAAAAAGTGTGTGCAGAAAGACTATATGATGATAGTCTACTTAGGTGGATTATAAATATTTTTGGGTGGTGAGTATGGTTAATCCTTAAAAGGCCAGAAGTAATCATTTATAACTGTAGCAATCATATATTTTCAGATATTATTTTCCCAATTATAGAGGACATTTCCCAAGGGTTTCATTATAAGATGGTTCACTCTGTAGGATCCTAATATTGCTTAGCTAATACAACTCTCCTTGAAAGTTCTGTGGACCAGAAAATAAATCACTTGTATTTCACATTGTTTGGAGTGTTACTTTTTGGAAGGATAAAAGTGATGAATATATTAAGTAGGATAATTCAAGTTAGGATCTATTTTAATAGATTTTGAATTTATAAAAATAAAGTTATAGAAATTAAAGGATTATGTGATAAATTATTTTTCTTTTGCACTCACCATCTTGCAAGGCCGCTGTGATCTATTTTTAATGTTGAGTATTTGTTCATTTCATTTGAACTGATCACTATAGTCTGGGTGTTCCTTGAAACACAGACATGAAACTCTGTGGCCATCAGAGGATTAATATTTCAAGACAGAATGGCATGCTCATTTAAATCACACATTGTGGGTACTTGGGCTGAAGTGATGTGGGTTCTGGTCCTCATTTTGCATTAATTGGCTCAATGTCCAGTCAGTGTCCGGTTGACTTATTCAGTCTCTCTGTGGTCTTAATTTTTTCATCTTAAAGTAATAAAAATGGTATCTGCTTTACAAAACTTACAGAGATACTATACATATTACATAAGATGATGTCTATGAAAGATGTTTGTAAAGCACAAATTAGTATTATTATTAATATTATTTGTTCTTCCTTCTCATCATAATTGCAAGTCACTTACTAAGCAAACAGAAATAGCCCATAATTGTCTGGCTACTTTTGTGTTATTGATGTTGACCTTTGCCATCGTGAAATGATATAGCAAGTCTAGAATAGGAGCAGTAAAGTATGACATAATAAAAGTAACCCACTACCACCAAAATTTATTGCGGTCCTACCATGTGCCAACCTCTATGCTAAGTGCTTTATATATAAAATTACATCTAATGTTTGGAAAAGTGCTGCAATATAAGTACTAACACTCCTGTATTCTAGTGAGCCACAGAGCACCAAAGAGTAACTGCCCTTAAATCACACCGCTAGTAAATGGAAGTGTTGGGAATGTGATTCCAGGCTTGTCTAACTGTATTGTTAAAACAGTGCCTTGAATGGGAAAGGTGGGGATAGAAGGAAACACAGAAAGGATATGGAGTAGTGTAAGGCGTGTTTTAAGAAGATGAAAAGAGGCATGAAGTAGTGTCCTACCTCTGAGAACCCAAATAATGGTAACTAACTTATTAGGGCAATGAATAGACAAAAGGGGCTTCCCTGGTGGCGCAGCGGTTGAGAGTCCGCCTGCCGATGCAGGGGACACGGGTTCGTGCCCCGGTCCGGGAAGATCCCATATGCCACGGAGCGGCTGGGCCCGTGGGCCATGGCCGCTGAGCCTGCGCATCTGGAGCCTGTGCTCCGCAACGGGAGAGGCCACAACAGTGAGAGGCCCGCGTACAGCAAAAAAAAAAAAAAAAAAAAAAATAGACAAAAGATTTCAATGGAGGAAAAGACATAGAATACCCTAAGGTGACCTTCAATACCATTTCTTTTTTTAACTGTTATTTCATATTTGTTGTAAAGGAAGCTGAAAAGGTTGCAGTGGAGAGAGGGTTTGAAATGACCACAACCTTATCCACAAGAATATAACAGTGGGAACTACAACTTAATTCAAGGGAGATGAGTAGACATTATGGCTATAAGATTTCATTTTAAGAACCCTGTACATCTTTTCCTGTAGGTAGTATGCTGTAGCCTAGATTAGCCTTTCATTTTTCAAACATTTGTACATAGATAATGGCTTATACATTTAGGAGAATCTAGGGTTCTTTGTCTGAAACATCTCATCGAATTGGAACATAGTCATTGCTATCAAATTTTTTTTTAGCCTTTTCAAACAATGTGCATAGTAATTTCTTGTGAAATTTCTGTGCTCCCAGTTGTCACTTTTGCACCATTTCTTGTCAATTTCACACTGTAGAGCAGTGTGAAACTGACAGAGGTAGAGAAATAGAGAACATTATGACTACATACCAAAAATACATTGTGTAAAAATCCAACACCTTAATTTATAGCATCCAGGAAAAAAAAAGGTCTAAAATCATCTTCTTACATAAGTATATCTCAAAGGAAAATGGAAAAACATATATACTTACATACATATACATATGTATACATAGACACACACATTCACATATGTAGTGGGTAATTTTAAGGTAATTGAATCTTTTGTTATGGACTATATAAAGTATGCTCTAGGGAAATGTAGTTAAAACAGTCTTTCATTTATGACTAACCTTTTCACTGAAAATCGACAACTCTAATTTCACTTGACATTTCTAAATACTTAGGTGTTTAGAAATTAGATTATTTGATTGAACAGTAAGCCCTGAACCTTTAATCACAGAAGCCTTTTTTCTTACTATACCAAAGTTTTAAAATATGTCTGTGTAGTCGTGATCTGATAGGTAAAATTAAATATTCATTCTATAAATTTAATTAATGTTGCATAGTTTCCTATATACAGTAGTGATATTAATTCATTGTGATGCTCATTTGTTTACATGTATTGTGAAAATTTCCTCAAATTATATGTGTATATGCCTACCAATAATGACATAAATTTAGAATTCATTTTCAAAATATATATTGACCATTAAATAAGCTTATTTTATAGTAAATGTATTAATGGTTTAGATTATGAAAATCTTATGTTAAGAATTTTCTGTAAAAATTATTCATTTATATGCACAAGCACTGTTCTGTGTGTCAAGGATGATAGATACCTTCCCTTCCTCCCAAACTTCCCAGCTACAGTGTAAAGAGGAGTTATTTATTTACTAGAATTTGGTTTAAAGGGTCAAAATAATTATTGGTCTTTAAAAAAGAGCCTCCTCTTCAGTATTTCTATTATGAAAAGCATTACATTAGCCTCATCTGCTAGTCTTAAACTGAAATATGTTTGAATAATGTTCACTAAATGTGATTTCTAACATTATAAACAGTATGCTGAATCAATTTATATGAATGACTTTCTAGTCTATAAACTCTTACAAATTATTTTCTTACATGTTTGTTAACTGTTTGCAAGGCTTATTTCTTAATGGGGCAAATTATAGAGTGATTCTCTGTGGTAGGTATGTCAATGAAATAATCTACATATATAAATATTTTTGAGTGCCAATTCATTCGAACCTTCAAAAAATTTATACAGTACTGTAGAATTTGCTCCTGATAACCAGATTATTGTATATCCTTTATTCAGTTTTCTGATAACTTTAAATTGCATTTTTAATTTTCCCTGCGACAAGATTATACTAACGATATATTACTTTTTACGTGATGTATAAGAGGTGACATTTGTGAGTCCTTGATTTTACTACTTTATTGTTTTGGTCCAAATTGATAACCAAGCAAAGAAACTTAGCTTAATTAATAAATTAAGGTCATAGAGTATTTATAATTGTAAAATATAAAATATTTTCAAAATATATGTAAAAAAACATAGATGTAGTTTTTTTTTTAAAACATCTTTATTGGAGTATAATTGCTTTACAATGTTATGTTAGTTCCTGCTGTATAACAAGTGAATCAGCTATACATATACATATATCCCCATATCTCCTCCCTCTTGCGTCTCTCTCCCACCCTCCCTACCCACCCCTCTAGGTGGTCACAAAGCACCAAGCTGATCTCCCTGTGGTATGTTGGATGGACCTAGAGTCTGTCATAGAGAGTGAAGTAAGATAGATGTAGTTTTGAAAAAATAAACTCCTGTATACCTATCACCTACTTCAAAAAGAAAACCCTATCTCAGATGCCCCCTACTTTTTTCTTACTGCCCAGAGGTAATTCTTTTCTGGAATTGTGTGTTAATTATTACCTTGCTTTTCTTTATAGTTTACCACTAAATATGTATATGTCTTCAGAAGATGCTTAGTTTTTATCTGTTGTTACATAATCTTCCACTAACATAGTTTTTGAAGTTCATATTGTTTTGATATGTAACTGTAGTTCATTCAGTTTCAGTGTTGTTTTATATTCTTTTATATTGCATACTTCAATTTGTTTATCCATTCAACTGATGGTACACATTTTGATTATCATCTTTCTCTCTCAGTTTGACTAGAAGCAGTACTGTTTTGAACATTCACGTATATACACATATACAGATTTCTCTAGGTTATATATTATCTTCTGTAGTGTGTGTCCTCTCCAGGACGTAGAATTTAGGTTATAAGAGATTTGCATGTTCAACTTAAAATGGTCATTTTTATCTTTGTTCATGCCGAAGCCCCACAATAGTACCAGATGCATAGTAAATAGTCAACTAATATATATTGAATAAATGAATGAATGCCAAAGTAATTCCCTAAATTGAGGTATCAATTTACACTCCAACCAAGAGCAGATGAGCATTCTATTGTGTCACATCCTTGACAGCACTTGAGACTGACTTTTTAAAATTGTTGACAATCTGGTGGTTATGAAATGCTATCTCATTGGGGATTTAATTTGCCTATCCCTGATAACTAATGAGGTTGAACATCTATTCATGTTTATTGGCCATTTCTGTTTCCTCTTCTGTGAAATACCTATTCATATTCAGTGACCATTTTTAAGTTATTAATTTAAATAATTATTTGTTGTAGTTATTCATGTGGTATGGATACTGATTCCTTTTCATTTTCTATGTTGCAGATATAGGTTCAGTTTATAGCTTGAGTTTTCACTGGTTTTGTCTCTTGAGAAAATTAATCCTTAACTTTAATATAATCAAATGTTTCTGTTGCCTTTATGATTTGTGCTTTTTATATTGTTTAAGTCTCTCCCTACCCCAAGGTCATATAGATCCTAAACATATTAATCTTCTACAAATGCAGGTTTGGCTTTAAATCTTTCATCTACCTGGAATTGTTTTTATACAGTCAATTTTATGCTGTTTTCCTTCTTCTATATAGCTGACCAATTGTTTCAGAGTCCTTAGTGAATATTTTCTTTTCCCCACTGGTTTTCAATATCCATTGTGTTAAAAATCAAGTTTCTATATATGTCCAAGTTAGTTTCTGGACTCTGTATTCTCTCTGTCCTTACCCCCATCCTATACTGTCTTCAAATCTACAGACTTCTAAAACGTCTTTATAGCTGGTTGTACCAGACATCCCTCCTTGTTTTCCTTCTTCAGGAATTATATCTATCTTGGCCATTTGCTCTTCTATACAAATGTTAAGCATAATCTTAATGGGATCTGGGAAGCAATGCCTGGACTGCTGTAAGAACTTCTACTGTATTGTGATTTTATATTTCTGTCATATATTTTTATTTTAATAAATGTTTTGATGTTTCAATTTCATATGAGATATAAGAAATGGAATTCCATTTTTTCATTTATGGAATTCTGTATCTGGTGTTACATTTTACCACTCCATGACCACATAAATATTTCCATATATTTTCTTCTAGTCGCTACTTTTTACATTTAAGTCACAGGGAATTTAATTTTACTTTAGCTATGAGTTTGGTTTCTCTTTTTCCCCTTATTAATCACCTCAGCACCATTGTTCAAGTAATCTTTGGTTTTCTCACTGATCTTAAATGCCTCCTCTATCTTTATATGATCGATTCTATTTGGGGGCCTCCAACCATTTTTCTTTGATCTTTGGTCTGATACTGGTATTATGCATTTAAAAATGATGATATTTTCATGTCACTTTTTGTTGGATTAGATAATACAAATACCCTATAAAAGTGACTTGGAGTTAATAATGTTTGTATTTTAAGTCTACCAGACCTATTTTAGCATAAATTATCCTTTGTTTTGTCTTTTTTAAAACTTATTAGTTTAACACAATTACTAGTTTTTGTTTGTGTGTTTAACTTTTCTCCCTTTCCTGTGTACATGGTATTTTCATATTGATTATGTTGTCAGATCTGAGAAATTCTCAAAATGATGGAGATGTTTATGAATTTATTTGTTATTAAAATTTATATTTTGTATAGTTGCTACATAAAAATTGAAGCAAAACACTCTAATGTAGCAAAGGAAAGGATGTATCACTCAAGTCTGTTTGGGTTGTAAGTGCTAGGGATTCAACTCAGTTAAAATAAGAAGGGAATTTATTGTCTAACAACAGAGAGGAGTTAGGCAGGGTGCACAGCTGGCTCAGGAGGCTCAAATACTGTTGTTAGCCTCCATCTCCCAGTAATGCTTTTAAATGCTGGCTTTATTCTCAAACAGGGTCTTTGGCCCACACCCCTTTTCTGTTTAGCATCCTCAGTAGAAAGAAGATTTCTCTCCCTAAACAACCATATATCAATCCTAGGAAATTCTTATTGGCCTTTCTTGGGTTACATGATATTTCCTGGGTTCCATTGGCCTTTCATGGGTTACATAAAAATCTGAGTAGCCAACCTGGATTAGATCTCCCTCTCTGTGGGGATAGACAGGCATGAATGACATCCCCTGTGACTTGACCTGGAATGGGGAACTTCCCTAAGTGATCTTAAAACACTCCAGTGAAAAAAAAAAAAAAAAAAAAAAAAAAAAAACACTCCAGTGGGGATGGAAAAATATATAGAGTCATAGGTAAGGTAGATTTACTATGAACCCAGTGAAACCTCAGCTTCAGAGCCTTTTATGTGCATGGGCCCCTTCCAAAACTCTGGGACAGCCTTTCAATATGGTCACATGAGCATATATTTTGTGGATATTTTAACCACAGTCAGTTAAGAGCACTGTCTCCTTCATCTCCAACTTCCCCTCCATCACATTTTCCCTTATGACATGTGGCACTGGAGTGGCCACAGCATGTTTGGGATGTAGGGAAGGGGAAGTTGAGTTGGGAATACTTTAGTTTCAGTTTAGGGAGATATATTTATGTGGTTCTTAGTCACTTCCTTGCATTATTAATTTAAATAAATTAAATAAATTAGCTATCCTGGTGTAGCAATGACTTCTAGGAATATTCATATTGCATACTGGGCCAAATCACTTGGTGAAGCAATATTACACTATGAATATATCTTATAGCAACAAATTATATGTAAAATAGAAGAGAAAGTTTTAAATGTATAAAGCCAGAAGGTGGTTGGTAGAAAAGTCTTTTAGTCATCTGTAGTGCAGAATTTTAAATGGAGGATTTGGTTCTCACTATATATGTATATATTACACACATATGTATATATTCAATAATGCAGTCTATGTGATTTTAAACGTATTATACAACTTATAAACTATTAATTATAAAAAACTCAATCGTGCTAGCGGAAAGACATATTTTCATCTATAGAAAATACTTTATAATCATTGTCATATGATGTAATCAGTGAATAAATACAGCCCAAAAATGTAGTTTAGAAGTATTACAAATGTGGGTCAGGTGGTTAATTAATATAAATACATTTCTCTTGGATATTGGTAAAATTTGTCATCTTTTCAAAATTTGGTTTTTTTGTTGTAATTTCTTTTCACAGTCTAAATACTTATTTCCATAGTTAATTTTGTATTTGTAATTTTATATTCCTTTTCTTAAAGAGAATCTCCAACTTTGTGCAAGTTTCTGTCTCCATAAAACTTGGATGCCAACCATAGCTATAATACTCCCCCACAGAGGGTGTGATTTGAAATTATGCAGCATTTAAAAAACACAACAGATATGATGTCCCATGCTCTTCCCTTTCCTAACTCTCATAATTATTTTTGTAAGATAATGAGAGTTAGGAAATGACTCAGTAAAAGTTGAAGCAGACAACCTTTTCATGTCACGGTAGATAACATAATTCCTTTCAAATTTATGTCCATTACGCCATTTCCCTATCCATTCTCCCTCTCTCTGTCTCTCTTTCTCTCTCTCAACACCCACCCCAACCCCATCCATCTAATCCATCTATTTCTTTATCTTGGCAGAACAAGATAGAAGTGTTGTTCTTAGGCAATGGATAATATGTAAAGAAATCTCAAGAAAATTGGTAATTATTCCATCAAAGTTTTAAACTTTGTAAATATTTCTTTAACTCCATTCACTTTCATGGAAGACAAAAATGGAAATTTTCTTGCTTTGAGGAAATAGGTGAAAGGTCACTTGGAAATAATCTTTTCTTATTTTATATGAACATTCCTTCTTTTAGTCTATTTTTTTAATATTAATTTTGAGAGCCTAAAATTTTAAACAGTTTGGACCTATTACTATGGCTGCATAGCAACTTAGTAGCTTAATATACAGTAGTCATTTTAGTTCCTAGTCATTTTAGTTCTATCTCAGCGTTTTTCTGGGTCAGTAATTCGGGAAAAGCTCAGCTGGGCACTTTGGCCTCATGGAATCTCATGTGGTTGCAGTTAGGCAGTAGCTGGAGCTGGAGCAACTGGATACGGGCTGAGCATCTCTCTGTGTCTGTCAGTGTAGGCTCAGCGCTTCTCTACATGGTCTCTCCACGAGGGCTAGTTGGGCTGCCTCACTGCATGGCAGCCTTAGGGGAATCTCTCTGTTTAGTGGTTTAGGGTGCAAGTATAAGTGGTTTAGTTTCTATCTCAGCTGCATCACCTTTTGTGACCTAGCCTTGGAAAGAAATTCATTGTCACTTCAGCTACATTCTGTTGGTTAAAAGCAAGTCACAAACTCACCCAGAATCAAAAGGAAAGGAATTAGACTGTAGCTTTTGAGGAGGGAATGGGAAGTTCCTAGAAGAGCATGTGGAAGAGGAGGTAAAGGCATCTTTGGAATATATGGTTTGCTGTACATTTTTTATGTAAATCAGATACATAATTTGTAGGCAGTATTCTTTTAAAGGTTTTATTTATTTATTTATTTTATAAATTTATTTATGTTATTTATTTATTTTTGGCTGCATTGGGTCTTCGTTGTTGTGCACCGGCTATCTCTAGTTACAGCGAGCAGGGGCTACTCTTGTTGCCATGCGTGGGCTTCTCATTGCGGTGGCTTCTCTTGCTGCAGAGCACAGGCTCTAGGCACATGGGCTTCAGTAGTTGTGGTGCACGGGCTTAGTTGCTCCGCGGTATGTGGGATCTTCCCAGACCAGGGCTCGAACCCGTGTCCCCTGCATTGGCAGGCGGATTCTCAACCACTGCGCCACCAGGGAAGCCTGGCAATATTTTGAATATAATCTAACTCCAGGATTTTTAATGCTCCTATTTTCTCAACAAAATATTGAGACTGTCTAGATTACTTTGCAATAGAACTATATTATGACATAAAATGGAAAAAAGATCAAGGATTACATGTAGTTTTATAAGCATGTGAGATTTATTGAAGATATATTTCTTCATAACTGAGATTTTTCAAATGGGAAAATATGACTTACTCAATTATTAAGACCATTATTCAAGCCAAAATGATACTTTCAGAATGCCTATCCTCAAACCTAAACCTTCTCTGTCGGTATGTTGTCACTAGAACACTGACTGGTACAGTTCTTTAGATTAATTCTGTAGTGATAAAATAGTGACTGATCCCTCCAAATATAACCCCTGAAAAGCAAGAAGATAAGTGTGCATTCACTGAACTTTTAACAAAGTCATGTGTCTATTAGGATTGATGGAGTGGGGTGTTAGACAAAATTTCTGCATTGGTTCTTAGGCCTTGCATTTCATCATATAGCCTAGAGCACAAAATTCAACAATATTGAAAAGCAGATAAAAAATGGGCACAAATTACTTAAATGTGCATACCACTCCAACATTTTGAGTAAAGGCAAGACAAAAGCAAAACAATAATAATTAACTTATTATTTACCCATCATAAATTAAAAGGGAATTTTATATATATCAACATCAATTTTGTATTTTATCATGCAGGACAAAGAGATCTTGTTTCTGTGTTCTAGCTTTTATGATGTGTAACTAATAGACTCTGAACTAAATTGTTTTAGAAATGTATTCCCTAGGTGCAGGGAATACATTAGTGTGCATTCTTAACTCAAGGAACCAGCTATAAATGTGATTTTGGTCCTAATGTGTTCTTAGAAATTCCCCCTGTCTAAAGCCATCTACAGTCCTCACATGAACACTCTTCTAAATCTTATGATTGAGAAGAAATCTATAGGTTTGTGGTTGTTTACTCTGCATATGACATCTTAGAATTAAATAATTAAACTAAAGAAGAGTAAACCTGGAAAAGTAGAGCTGGACGTCAGAGGGGGAGTAGGGATTCTGGGATTATCAGTGGTTAGAAGTGACATATGAATTTGGAAATTTTCAACCACAGTGGTGGGACATGGCCAAGCTGATGGAGGGGATCTGTTGATTCACAAGAAGTGCAAGGAGTTGGCATGAGGTGTTATCACGTCAAAGTGATCCTTATTCTTCTGAGTGAGGTTATTTGTCTCAATGGTTTGCATATGTGTACGTGTTAATTACATCAGCGGTGATAACTGATAACTTGGGTGTGCATGGTTTGGGGCAGTAGGGTAAGTAGGAGCATTGTAACAGGTGATGGAGGTGAGAACTGCCAGCAATTGTTCTACATTCATAGCTCTGTTTTTTCTAAGTGCAAAAGGCTTTAAGGTTTGTGGGGATCATGAATGTTGTTCTACACTTCAATAGTCCTAGGGGTAATACTCCTGGCTGTTGCCCTAACCCTTTAATAGCCACAGATTTTGACCCTCACAGCCTTGCCTTGTTGCATACCACAATGCCTACCCTAAATCTTCTCTACCTAACTTCCTCCTTTGTTAAAGAGGCATTATCGTGCGGTTGAGAATAAAATAGACTGCTGGGTTCAAATCCCAGATCCACCATCTACTTATTGGATATCCTTAAGTCATATAAAGGCCCTTTACCTCAGTTTCCTTATATATAAAATTGGAATACTTTTTATATGTAGCTAATATGCAAAATGTAAAATAGTGGTTACTTCATGAAGTTGTCAGGGAATTAACTGAGATAATGTTACCCAAGTAACACACATTTGCACATGTGCTTAATAAATGTTAATTATGATCACTGTTATTATTATTATTGTTACTCAGCCCCTCACTTTCTCCCTGGCCCCTCCACCCCCTCCTTCTTTGCCTTAGACTTTCTAAGTTGAATCTTCAGCAGGTTTGTTTGACTGCCGTGGCTCCATGCAGGACAAAGTAAACTGACTTGCCATTTCACTTGACTTTCCATATTTATGTGTTTATCACTCTATTCCTGTTGCTTAAAACCTTTCCTGGCATGACAAATATTTATCAAGGTGTGTTATTTTATGATGCCTGTTTTGGAGGCTAGATTGTCAAGAAAATTAATATGTCCTAACCTTACCTAAGGCAGGTAGGAGGGACTAGAATTTTAAAGGATTCTTATACTGTGAGTGGGCCAAAGTAAAAAATTATGAATCAATTAAGAAACAGAGACACACAGCTCAGCCTTTTAGTAACGCTTAGAGCTCATCTAGTCCCATTTCTCACCCAAGTGGAGGCATTCCTTTTATAATATTAATTTATTCAGTCAGACAGTAATTCTGTGTCAAGCTCTGTGTGTTAGGCCCTGAATTACATGGTAAGTAAAACAAATTTGGACCGTGCCCTCATAGAGCTTACAGTGAAATGGGTAAAAATCAATATTAATTAAATAATCACATAAATATGTACATTTCACTGTGGAGGAAACAAGGAAATATGAGAATAAATAACAGGGAGAATAGTTCTAACTGGGGGTCGGAGTTGGGGGGTCAGTTATGGTGATCAGAGAAGAAGTTAGTTGAATTTGAAGATTAAATAGGAGTTAACTGGTTGAAGAAGGAAATGAGCATTTCAAGCAAAGGCAGAGAGTGTGGTGATGCATTTGAAGAACTAAAAGGAGCCCATTGTGTCTGGAGCCAAGAGAAAAAGGGACAGGAATTAGAAATGATGTTGAAGAGGTAGATATAGTTAAGGAACTACTTCCGTTTCTTCCAACCCGGTCATTCTGTTTCCCACTTCTGAAAATGCAATGGATTAGAAGGAGGGCAAGAAGAGTTTATAGGGAGACCATTAGGAATATGATGTTTCTCAAATGTTAATGTTTATATAAAACACCTGGGGGGGTCTTATTAAAATGCAACCTCTGACTCATTATGTCTGGGGTGGGGCCTGAGAGTACATTTCGAATAAACTCCCAGTGATGCTGGTGCTTCTTGTTCAGAAATCTCACTTCGAGTAGTGAGGGCCTAGATAAAAAAAAGAAAAAATATATATATGTCTAATCACTGTATATATATATATATATATATATATATATATATGTATAGCTAATCACTATAAAGACATTGGAGGAGTATCAGGTTGGAGAAAAAGATTGTGACTTTTGTTTTGGCACTTTGAAGCTAAAGTGCTTTTGAAACTTCCAAGTGGAGAAGTCACTTAGCAGTGGGTCTAGAGCTCAGAGAAGAGATCTGGACTGGAGATATAAATGTGAGTCATTAGCACATAGATCATAAATTAAACTCTGGGTCAGGATCTCCTAGGGAGAGGATGTAGAGTAAAATAATAAGGAGCCATGGGGGAGAGCCTTGAAAAACATGAACATTCACTAAGTCGTTTGATATGTGTATCTCCTAGCACCATTAGCATATTTTTCATGAAATATTTTAAATGTTTAAAATAATATAGAATAATATAACAAGCCCCCCATGTACCTACCACACAGCTTTTTTGTATATTAATATTCACCATGTTGCTTCATATATTCAAGAAATACATTACAGGTGACACCTTTTGTAAGACCTCTCCCTAGAGGCAAACACGATCTTGAATTTGTTGTTTATTATTTTTATGTATATTTTTATCCTTGAGATATGTATGTATCTCCATCTATTCACGCAACCATAAAAACATATAGTATTGTTTTGCATGTTGTCAAATTTTATAAATGGTATTCGTTATGGATTGAAGATTTTTGTCCCTTCCACCTCCCACCCCAAATTTATGCTGAAGCTCTAACCCATAATGTGATGGCAGTAGAAGGTGGGGCCTTTGGGAAGGTATTTATGTTTAGATGAGATCATGAGGGTGGAGCCCCTATGATGGAATTAGTATCCTTTTAAGAAGACTAAGAGAGATCAGAGTTCTCTCTCAATGCACATGCAAAGAAGAGGTCATGCACACAGCAAGATGACAGCCAATTGCAAGCCAGGAAGAGGACAGTCACCAAGAACTGAATCTGCCAGCACCTTGATCTTGGGCTTCCCAGCCTCCAGAATTGTCAGAAATAAATGTCTGTTGTCTAAGCCTCTCACTCTTTGGTATTATGTATAGTCAGCCTGATCTGTCTGAGACACCAGGAAGTGAGGTGCTGCTGTAACAAATACCAAAAAATGTGGAAACAGCTTTGAAACTGGGTAATGGATAGAGGCTGGAAGAGTTTGCAGGTGCATGCTAGGAAAAGCAGAGGTTGCTGTGAAGGGACTGCAAAAGGCGATTCTGGTAAGAGCTCAGAAAGAAAGGAGAGCTGGAGACATCTTCTTAGAAAATACATAAATAACCATGAACAGAATGTTGGTAGAAAAGTCGATGATAAAGTCTGACTTCAGTGAAGTCTCAGATGGAAACCAGGAATATGTTATTGGACAACAGAGAAAAGGTGATACTTGTTATGCAGTGGCAAAGAACTTGTCTGAATTGTGTTAGTATTCTAGTATTTTGTGGACAGAGAACTTGAAAGTGATGCAATCGGAAATTTAGCTGAGGAGATTTCTAAGAAAAGTGTTGAAGGAGCGGGTTGATTCCCCCTGACTGCTGGGGGAAGAGAGAAATGTATTGAAGAAGAAACTGTTAAGCAAAAAGGAATCAGAACTTAAATATTTGGAAGATTCTCAACTTGTCCATATTGCAAAAAATGAGAAAGTGTGTTTGGAATAGAACACCAAGGATGTGGCTGAGTGACCCTTTAATAAGGAGATGAGTGTGGGTGTGAAACGTGGGCCTAATCAGTCTTTTCAACAGCAACTCCAGGAATAGAAAATCAATTATAACAGCAAAGACACTGCCAGTTTGAACTAAAAGGGGCAGAGAAAGCAGGATGAGTATAATGAAGGCTGTCAAACTTCTTAGCTCCTATGGGACCAAACCATAGAGCTCTTCGGCTGTGAACATGCACTGCTCTTCAAGACAAGGGAAAAATGACCCCAAAGGCAATTCAGAGATCATCAGGGCTCCCTCCTCAGTTTCAAAGGGGAAGCCATCACCAAGGTTACAGCAGGCCAGTCAGGGGCCACTCGGCAGAGCCTCCAGGGAGCACAGTCCCCACCAGCCAGAGCCATGGGGAGCCATGGGGGCAGTGTACCTCCCACCACAGTGGGTCCTGAAAGCAGAACTGCTGCCCCAGTAAGTCCGAAAGGCAGAGCATCAAACCAAAGAGGATTATTCTTGAGCCTTAAGATGTTATGGTATTTACCTTGCTAGGTTTTGGACTTACTTGGGACGCATCACCACTTCTTTCTCCCTCTTGGAATGGGAATGTCTATCGTATGCCTGTCCCATCACTGCATTTCGGAAGCACATTACTTGTCTGGTTCCACAGGTTCACAGCTGGAGTGGAAATTTGCCGTGGGGGTGGATCATCCCTCCAGTCTCACCCATACCTGATTTAGATGATATTTAGATGAGGCTTTAGACTTTAGTGTAGATGCTGGAACTAGTTAAGACTTCTGGTTCTATTGGAGTGGAATGACTGTATTCTGCATGCAAGAAGGACATGTATTTCAGGGGTCCAGGGTGGAATGTTATGGACTGAATGTGTCCCCTCAAAATTCGTATGTTGAAGCCCTTAATTCATGATGTGATAGTATTTGGTGGTGAGGCCTTTGGGAGGCATTAAGACAGTATTATATTTTACTTCTGCAAATTGTTTTTATCAATCAGTATTTTATCTCTGAGGTGTAACCACGTTTGATACCTGTAACAACAGTTATTATTTGCCGTGTAGTATTTCATATGAGGAGCATATGAACTTTGAAGAAAGAGTAGGAAGTAATAGTCTGAAAGTAGAATTGAGAAGCAAGGAGGATGGTGACCCATTCCCAACCCTGAGAGGATAAGCACCCCTGAGAGTGTTCTGGGGAACGATGTCTTCAGAAGAAAGCTAAATTTCATCTGGGGACAAAAGCTGGAAGAAGCCTTTAGGACAAAAATTGAGGGTTAGCAGGGAGATTTCCCCCCCCTTCCCTCCCTTCCTTCCTCCCTCCCTCCCTCCCTCCCTCCCTTCCTTCCTTCCTTCCTTCCTTCCTTCCTTCCTTCCTTCCTTCCTTCCTTTTTTAACCATAGAATGGGAATTCTGGAATGAAAAATACATTGATGGAACAGTTGTAGAGCGAGGTAAATAAACTCTATAGGTTTAGGTCAGAGAAGAGGGGAATACAGTAGTACGTGGATGAGAGTGAAGGAATGAATAGGTGGCAGGAGGTCTTACCTTTGGAGGGTGAACAAGGTTTAAGTGGCCATAAGGATTTTAAAGAATTGGCATCAGGTGTCATCTGGTAGGCAGAGAGGAATGGGAAGCTTCTCTGAAAATACTGTATTCAGTAATGCCTGGAGTGATGACGCTGTGTGGGTATCCCAGCCAGGTGAGCAAGCAGGCCATGGTATTAGTTAATGCCCAGTATTCCAACCAACTGTTACAAATCAACCACAGGCCTTGGTGGATAAGAAATTTCAGGCTTCCTCAGAGTACCTTTGGACCCTGGCATCTACTCATTAGTCAATGACTCTACCAAGCGCACGGCTGCTCAAGCCAGAACCTGGCGGTCACCTGCATTCTACCTTCTGCATTTCTCTCCATTCTAGCCTCACGTTCCCCCTGGATATGCTGCCATCCAGTCTAGTAGGCTCTCTCCTCCAGTCTGGTCCCCCAGAGTTGTTTCCTTTTTCACCCTCCAAAATTTTTTTAAAAAGCTATTTTTTTCTTATGAAAAAGCCATGTATGCTCACTGTAACATTAGTTCAGATAACATAGAAGGCAAAATAAAGCATGTAAAATTATCTCAAATCCTACAGCCTAGATATTACTACTATTAACATTTTGCTATCTCTTCACAGACTTTCTCTACATACTTTTTTTTTTTTTAGTTTAGTGAGACCATATAATATGTGTTCTCTTAAAATATATTATTTTCTAACAATATATCATGGAACTCTTTCTATCAATAAATTCCTATCTAAATCATTTTTTAGTGCAGACTTAGTATTCTGTTTTATGGATTTACATGATTTATTATCCAATTCCATATTGTTGGATAGGGTTTCCATTTATTTGTTACTATGTATAACAATATAAGGAACACCCTTACATGAATGGCTTTCATAAAACAAAAATCGGATCATGTCATAATTTTGTGCTCGAAATTCTTGTGTGGCCCTCCAGCCTGTGACCTTCAGGATTAAATCTAAATGCTTAGCATGACAAAAGAGGTCATTTGTAATCTGGTTTAGGCCTGCTTCCCCTCCATCCTGATTTCTCAATACAGCCCTGCCTGGGTGTCCCAAAATGCCTCCATTACAGTGTATTATCAATGTGTATTGACTTGTTCATCTTCCCAGCTGTTCCATAAACTCCTTGAGGCACTGTGTGCTTTATCTTCCGAGAAGAGTTAATGTAGGCACTCAATACTTGTCTGTTTGCCTGAAAGGCTAAATGACTAGCACACATGCTTGTGTATTTCCTTTCTTATTTCTCATTCCTTTTCATGGTAAGTATTTTCATGAGTATACTCTTTTCTTGGTCACAGTTTGTATTTTCTATGGATGTTGAATTCATTCATTCGTCCATTCATTCCATTTCACAAAAGCTGATTGAGCACCTACTATATGCCAGTTACCCTTATAGGTGCTGGGAAGTAGTGAACAAAACCTCCTGGACTTTACATTCTAATGAGGAGATAGACAATACATAAGGTAAATAAGTCACATATATGCTGTGTTAGAGAGTGATAAGTGCCAATAAGAAAAATAAAGTAGGGAAGGGGTTTTTGAAGTGTGTGTATATTGTGGAGGGTGGGGATGGGTGTTGATATCTTAGTTAGGTGGGAGGGAAAACCTTTCTTAAGAAGGGAGGGAGTTAGTCATGCTGTTTCTAGGGGAAGAGCATTCTATGCTGAGGAAAGATCAAGTGCAAAGGCCCTGAGGCAGAAACATACCAGACATGTTTGAGGAGGAGCAAGGAGGCCAGTGGCTCCTGTCAGGAAGAACTAGAGGGAGGATAGATGAGGTCAGAGTGGGGATAGCAAACCAGATGGCCATGGCATTGTTCGAACTTTGGAATTTTCCCTGAATGAAAAGAGAAGCCATGGAGTGGGGAGAAGGGGGGTGCTCTCATATGATTTGTCTTAACAGAATCTTCCTGGCTACTGTGTTGAAAACAGGCTGAGGGTGAACAGTTAGGTGGCTACTGCAATAATTCAGACAAGAAATTATTGTTTGGACAGGATGGTGGCAGTGAGAGTGACAGTAAATAATTGAATTGTGTATTTCTCCTGAACATGGTTTGCTCATGGCCAAGATATGGGATGTGAGAGAAGGAGCAAAATCACAATAACACCAAGGTTTTCAATCTTTTAAAACATAAAAACAATAAAAATTCTGTTTACCCAGCGAATACTTAATTTTGCCCCATTGGCCTAATTTCAGACTCACACTTAACTCAGCTATATTTAATTGAAATTGTCTCAGAGAGAGTTCTCTCTATGTGAACATTTTTGTGTTTGTTTACATGGTGTCACTATAAATTAGGGAGACTCATTTGTGTATGTGTGTCATAGAGGAACCAGTCTCATTATTTAATAAGCATATAACATACAACACCCAAATTCAGTTTTAATATTGGTCATAAAATTCCTTGGACCATGGTGCTCCAGTAATAAAATTTCCCTGAATTTTGCAAGTGCATTTGCTTAGCACCTGGATCACTCTTCAGTAAATGAGTCCAGATGACTCTAAATGAGTTAATAAATAAAGCAAGCCTGCCTTTTACCCACAGATTTTCTAAGTGCCATGTTAATAGCTATAAATGGAAATAAAGTACTTACAATAAACCAATTATTTTCCATTTTGATTAAATTATTCAAAAGTCACATAGTGTTATAAATCTTAAAATATAGAGTAATATCAATAGATTTGCACTAGCATAAATTTTTAAATAATGTGAATATGATATATTTAAGGATTAATGACAAAAATTATCTTAATACAGGGAGTGTCACTTTTTTTTAATGAAAATGTAAAAAGTCTCTTAAAACAGCAGACTGGTCTCTTTGAGACTGTTAGACACCCTGGAATTTGATCCTTTCTGCTCTCATTTATGAACAGAGAATTCATCTCTGGGAGGCTGATGATGAAAAACTCCATATTTATTTGGAGCCGTGTCTGTTCCTTTCCACGAGATACTTTTATAGTGATACGTGGAAGAGCAAAAAATGCACCCATTTTCTAGGTGATAGAATGCCTACCTTGTATGTTTCCAGGGTATTCTCCAATTTTGACTTTCAACCTTGAGAAGTCATTTAGGTAGGACCGTGACTACCAACTATACAAGTTAAGCGACCCTTTTATAAAATTCAGCAGTGAATTGCTTATAAAATGTACACTAAAAAATTAAGATGCCAGTTACTGAATTGAAATGTCCAAGGTGCCCAGCAAAGCCCAGTGCCCTGAGATGGCAGAAATCTCAGGCATGTCTAACAAATGCCAGAGCTTTGAGATAAACACTAATGTACTGCCATTTACCTCTCTAAAATCTTTTTATGAACAGGTAGAACTAGAAAATGAAAATGAGTTCCATGTGGAAAAATGATATTGACATCTAAAATTGATGGTTAAGAACATGATCTGGCATCTCTAGTGACCTTGCGTAAGGTCTGGGTGCTTTGGCTAAGTTTCTTAAGCTCTCTTTTACTTTCTTTGCAAAGTGTATCAAATGGGGATAATAATTGTTGCTATCTGATAAAGTTGCTGTGAGGATTAAATGAACAGTTTAATGTAAAACTCTTAGGACAGTTCCTAGCTTATTATAAACTCTTAAAAAATGTTGGCTGTTATTATTATCTAAGCATATAATGGAATTCTTGAGTTGACATATATTGGTAAATTGCATATTAAGAGACTACATTAGAACGAGGAAAGAAAATAATTCCAGGGGAATCTTTACCCTGGCTATTCTTGTGTACTGTTTTATTTTCATCAGTGAGTGAGTAAAATTCCTGCCAACAGCCAGGTGGGGAGGATTTCTAAACTGCATGTAAGATTTTTAGTGTTTGAGCCATAAGATCTTGTATCAATATTAATAACAATCAAAAGGGAAGAAGTTGGCCAATGCTGAAATCATTTTTAGTTGGTTCTGAAAAATGAGGTAAACATGATGCAGTATCAGATGATGCCAAGAGGAGCATTCACGATCACCATGAAAACTGGGCCACACTGTCTGCTTTCCCAGTCCCACCATCCTTCAAACTGAATTTATTCGGCATCCCACAAAAATTGATTGTCTTACTTTGCTATCATGCTCTGCTATCTACCGTTATCATCACTGAGGGTTTCTGGATTTTGTAGGCACAGATATATAATCTGAAATCAAGAGCTCACACTGGAAAAGAGCAGAATTTGCATGGGGGCAGGGGGTCCGTGGCACATGGCATATTGATGTGGCAGTTTGCATCTGAGAGTAAAGATGAAAAAGCTAGGGTGAATGAATATAGTAACCTCACGGTTGTCATGTGGGTATAAAAATGTAACATACTATTTGATATCCATGTTTCCCATATGTATTCTGAATCTTTTGTTAAAAGCAGGAATTACTAAATCATGTGAGAACTTATTATTCTGTAACGCTTGTAGTATTTCCATTGATATTTTTAAATAGTTGCATAGCCTAAATCCAGAATATATGAATCTTCTATTACATCAACAAATGTGTCTGCAATGGCATGTGTCACTAATGCCAGCAATATTCCAACAGAGGACAGTGTTCAGTCATTGTTTCTAAAGCGTGAAACAGAATCTAGAGCGTTTTAATTAAGGGTTTCTGCTTAAGAGTGTAATTCCAACTTACAAATGTGTGTTTTTGAAAAACATGTTATTTAAGATCGTCTCCTCCATGGAGGGGTGGGGGAAATAAGAGTTTACTGGATACTGAGTTTCAGTTTGGGAAGATAAAAAGTTCTGGAGATGGACGGTACTGATGGTTGTATAACAGTGTGAATGTACTCAATGCCACTGAACTATACATTTAAAAATGGCTAAAATGGTAACTTTTATGTATTTTTACCACAATTAAAAGTTTTTAGAATTATCTTTTCCAAAACGAAAGGGCTTTCCAGCATATCTATAATGTTATGATAACATTATTTTCCTTAAAGCAACTCTAATAAAACAAATACGAATATGCAAGTAAAAATACATTAAGAAAACATCAATTTCAATATGGTAAAACATTTAAATAAACTGGTTTTGAGGTGGAGAAGAAAAATATTAAAACATTAGCTGCAGAGATCATAAGGATGATCTCTTGATTTTATTCTTATCTTGATGACCTTGTAGTTTAGTGGAATGGTTTCTAGCTTCACTGAAAAGTTTAGAGATGACTTTTTATTGACTTCAGTCAAAGAAAGAGAAGATTATTCAATAAAGACCATAAACATTAAACTTCTGGTATTTGGAAGTTGTATTAGATTGAATTTCAGGTATTATGTGCAGAATAAAGTGCTTTTATTATGATCACTCCTCTTTTCAACTCTCTATATTTCCAGTTTAATGGCATAATAATGGTATGACTGGGATTTACCAGCCAGAGTTATAAATATGTAACATTCATTTCTAGGTAATATATTACACTATTATTTTATGAAGAAGTAGTTGCCCTTGATCTAAAAATGGATATTTGATTTGAATAAATAATTCTGGAATTTATGTGTTACTCTAAGTTATCCTATCCTCCCAGATGGTGAATTGCTTTTGTGAGATGCCAAAGTTAGATAAATAATAATTACCTTCCAGAATCTTCAATATATACGATGGTTATTTTAAAACCCAGCTTAAAACCTTTGTGACCTAAATACTTTAATTTTTACCATACCTATTGCCTTAGCTGCGATTCATTAAAAAATAGCTGTATATCCTGATAACTATGTTTCTTTATTGAAATATTGACAGAAAACTCTTCATATATATAAATAGTCATCTAGTTAGCAAGTTCTTTTTAATGATTCCATTTCTTATAGAATTCAGCTGTACAATTCATACACTTACAAATATTGTTTCAACTTACTGAAAAAGGAAAAGAGCGCATAGATTCTTGTGATTAGCATCACCTTAAGACCATAGCACTGGTAGGGATCTTACATTGTAAACTCCAGTTGAACTGTAGAGAAGCCAATAGCTTAACTCACAACCATTGTTAGATGGACATAGGTAGTGAGGTGAACATGACTTTCACCCCACAAAACCAGTTGTGCAAAAAAATGGCATACACATTTGTTTTTGTAAGCAAAATTAAATCTCATTCCAAGATGGTAGCACGTTTAACCTCAGTTAATTGGGCACTCCCCTACCCCCAAGGTCATTTGACGGTACCAGGTTCTTACACTGACTGGAACAGTGGGGGATGGGAATGCTCCTTTGGTCTTTGGTTCCCACTGGTCCTTGCTGTGGCCTTCTTGTCTGTGTCTGTGCTAAGCTTGACTGTTGTTCTTTTTTTTTTTTAATTTTTATTTTATATTGGAGTATAGTTGATTAACAATGTTGTATTAGTTTCAGGTGTACAGCAAAGTGCTTCAGTTATACATATACATGTATCTATTCTTTTTCAAATTCTTTCCCATTTAGGTTATTACAGAGTATTGATCAGAGTTCCCTGTGCTATACTGTAGGTCCTTGTTGGTTATCTATTTTAAATATAGCAGTGTGTACGTGTGAATCCCAAACTCCCTGTCTATCCCTCCCTCCACATCTCCACCCCCCCCACCGCCAGTAACCATAAGTTCATTCTCTAAGTCTGTGAGTCTGTTTCTGTTTTGTAAATAAGTTCATTTGTATCATTTTTTTTAGATTGTGCATATAAGCGATATCATATGATATTTGTCTTTCTCTGTCTGACTTACTTCACTTAGTATGATAATCTCCAGGTCCGTCCATGTTGCTGTAAATGGTATTATTTCATTCTTTTTAGTGGCTGAGTAATATTCCATTGTATATGTGTCCATATCTTCTTTATCCATTCATCTGTTGATGGACATTTAGGTTACTTCCATGTGTTGGCTATTGTAAATAGTGCTGCAATGAAAATTGGGGAGCACGTATCCTTTCAAACCATGTTTTTCTCCAGACATATGTCCAGGAGTGGAATTGCTAGATCATACGGTAGCTTTATTCTTAGTTTTTTAAGGAACCTCCATACTGTTCTCCATAGTGGCTGTACCAGTTTACATTCCCACCAAGACTGTAGCATGGTTCCCTTTTCTCCACACCCTCTCCAGCATTTATTATTTGTAGACTTTTTGATGATGGCCATTCTGACTGTTGTGAGGTGATATCTCATTGTAGTTCTGATTTGCATTTCTCTAATAATTAGTAACGTTGAGCATCTTTTCATGTGCCTCTTGGGCATCTGTATGTAGATCAGTTGGAACTGGATGTTGTTCTTTGACTATTGCTGCCCACATTTCCTTCTTTGCAGGGCTGGATTAGGACCTGTAGATTGTCCCAGCACTGAGAAAATTATAATTCCTAATAAAAGTCATACTACACTTTCAAAGCCCAGTATGTGGATGTTGAGTTCGATTGGATTTCGGGAATTATATGCACAATTTGTATACTGAGATGAAAACAGCTTCTTTCTATAGTTTTTAATGCAAAGGTCTTGAAAGTTTCATTGTAGGTGAACTTATTTGGAGGGAGGGCCCTGCCTTTGTGGGTGCCCTAAACACATGCTTAATCTGTTAGATGGTACAGTGCTGCCAATTCAGGCTTACTGAAAAGTAGTTCAGAGACAACTGTGCATAAGAATATCCCTAAATGAGTCAATTTTTTTCTTCCTATCTGAAAATACTTCCTAACCACTTTATTAGGACATATTTTTTGACTTGTGTTTTCAAACAGTGTCAGTGTAAGTGTAAAACTGATCAAACGTTTTCACCAGTCCTTTCCTGGAAAGTGAGTTGGTTAGATGCTCTGGTGAGATTAGAGGTAGGTGACCAACTTCAAAATCATGAAGATTTACTCTTATGTTTTCTTTTAGTAGTTTCTTTTTAAGTTTTGCCCATGTATCTATTAATCATAGTTCCTTGCGCTCTCCAAATATCCCTAGTTGGATGATAAATTGTATTGTCACCCAAGTTAGAGGTGAAGTCAATGAAATAGAGTAAAGCTCCCTGACCTATAAGGATTTCATAACTCTGGTTGTGATCTCAGTAGCATCATTCTCTAACACAGTTAACCAACGCAGATTATCCACATACAAAAGCAAGAATCATATGGCCCTAAGGAAACAGAGCGAAAGCAGTTTTTTAAAAAAAGATAGAATGAGTCAAATGGTAAGAAGATAAACCAAAGCTCACAATTCTCTTCTTTCAGAAGTCTACAACTGCTGTTCTTTAAAAACCCGGAAGTCCAATTTCTTTTCCATTCCTAACATGGTTTATTCAATTCCTGCTGTGGAAACAGTGTGGCTATATGCCATCATGCTCAGTAGGGTGTGTCTTAACTTTAAAATATCAATTCGTGGACAATTTTGTATTTTCTCTTAAAGAATTTAAATACATATTTTACAAGTGAATTTCATAACTTACTGGAATTGGTGACTAGTATTTGCACAGCCACTTCAGCGATATAAATCCAGGGTTTAAAAAAAAAAAAGTGTTATTGCAGCTAAGCTGAGGGCTATTCCACTTTCTCTATGGCCCAGCAATGGCCTTGTCATCTCTTTACCCATTCTAACGATACCACTTTAATTATCCTGATAGTAATGAACTTTAGACTTGATAAGAGATCTGCATGGCTATGAGCTGCTTATCAGGTCAACTTAGCTATGAGTTCACAATGGTTCATAGTAAACTCTTGTGTAGAATTTAATTATAATAATGCTGAATTTGGACCTTAAGAAATATTTTCTTGTTCATCTCTCTGAACAATTGGATATTCCTTTGAGTTTCAACCCTTGAGTGTAGTACTAAAACAGATAAACTTCTATATTTGAATGTAAACAAGTCTGTTAATCATTGTTTTGATATTTTTAGCCTTCAAATATCTTTGGGCCACTGATACTCCTTTTTTGATATTGCTCTTATAAGAAAAAATGTAATACATTTTAACTTTCAACTCCACAAACTTGAGTTATTTGAGGATTCAGCATATAGAAGGATTCTTTTTCTGCCTTTTGGTATCTTATTACCCAAAGACTAATATTACAGTCAGACAAACACCCGGTTTTTCTACATTTGTTTTGGCTTTGTCCCTTGAAGCTGAAGAAGGTATAACAACCAAATGCCTGTTTACCAAGACAAGCAGTTGCTTTGTTGGTTCTGTCAGTCTTTTTGTACCTTGTGATTATTTCAGAAAAAGTATTTGGAGTGGTGTTACATGTTTATCAGTCCCAAGAATAGCTCTGTGGAGCATAACACAAATGTAAAAAAAAAAAAAAAAAATGCCAGTGGAACTCTGGATTGTTTTTATTAGTTATAGCTCTGAGGACTTTGAAGTTGTAAAGTGCTTTTAAATTATTCATTAAGCATCTCTGTATCAGAAATAATTCATTATTGCATTACTCTCTCCATTTTCAAAATGAGTCCATTTATTTGGTCATTTCAGACAGCCAGTAAAGGATGGAGGTTCATAATTCATTTGCTCCTATTGCTCGTGTATTTAGGGAACGGTGTTATAGTTATCAAGACATGGAGGGGGTGTTTCTCCCCCCAGCCCTACTGCAGTCATTCAGCGTCCTAGCTGATGCTGAAGAGTGACTTGCAAAAGGAGTGTGGGGTGGGCGGGATGAGAATCACTGCAGAGGTGAGCCTCTCTTCTTTATGGCAGTTTGTGTCATCCTGTGGGTGTACCTTGGCAGAAACAAGGTTAGGAACCATTGCTCTTGGGTTAGTCTAATAAATATAGATCAAATTATCCTCTTCAGATCTCCTGGGAAAATACGGAAAACTAGCACCTGACTAGAAGTGTTCTAATCCAGTGCTTCTCGAACTTAAAAAGGCAAATTCTGGTTCAATACTCTCAGGCAGAGTCCAAGAGTGTATTTACTAACAAGTTCACAGGAAATGGGATGCTGCTGGTGCAGGGACAACACTGAGTGGCCAGGGCCTCAGTGGTCCAGGCTTGCAGTGGGCCACTCAGGGGACTGGAGTTGGAAGGTGAAAGAACAGGGCCTGTCATGGGACAAGGCAAGCAGTTGCTCCTGTGGACAGAAGGCGCAGGGAGGAAGCTGCAGCGAGCACCCAGGGACAGGCGCTGAAGATGCAGCACTGATACAGCAGCAACCCTGGGACAGGTGCTGAAGATGCAACACTGATACAGCAGCATCCGTGGGACAGGCGCTGAAGATGCAGCACTGATACAGCAGCATCCCTGGGACAGGCGCTGAAGATGCAGCACTGATACAGCAGCATCCCTGGGACAGGCGCTGAAGATGCAGCACTGATACAGCAGCATCCCTGGGACAGGCACTGAAGATGCAACACTGATACAGCAGCATCCGTGGGACAGGCGCTGAAGATGCAACATTGATACAGCAGGATCCCTGGGACAGGCGCTGAAGATGCAACATTGATACAGTAGCATCCCTGGAAAACTCTTCAGAGATGAAAGCAGACTTATTTTAATTGAGAGAAGGTCTCTCAGAAGGTTGCTAATGCTTGCCCAGGTGGACAAGAAAGATTATTTACACAGTGGCATGAAAGACAACTTCAGCAAAACTTTTTGGATGGGATGTAGGAGAGAAATTGGTTCATCAAAATGCAGTAATGCATGTGAAAATACTTTGTGAAATGTACAATGGTACTCAGATGTAGGGCATTTGGCATTGATACTTAGTTAAGTCAACGAACATGGAGCTGGGGGTCCGATAAAGATTATTACCAAGGGGTAGTGAGGAAAGAAGAGATTGTTGCAGTCATGTCAGAGAATGGACAGCCAGTTTTAAAGTTGATGAACGGAGGAAAGGGAGTAGATGTATGTGATGACAAGATCGTTTGCTTAGGGAAGAATTGACATCTGGGAGTTGAAAGGGACCTTAAATGTCCCTTGGACCAGCTTCCTCATTTAATATAGGAGCAAACGTAGGTCCAAAAACAGAGGTGCACAAAAGTCACTCAGCAAGCAGAGCAGTGACCCCTTTGGGGCTGCAAGACTTAGCCTATAAAAAGACAGGATGCCCAGTTAAATTTGAATTTCAGATCAACAAAAATAATTTTTAGTATAAATATGTCCAAGGAGCACAATATTTGTGACATACTTATAATAAAAAAATTTGTTGTTGATCTGATATTCAAATTTAATTGGACATCCTGTATTTTATCTGGAAACACTAAATTTGTTGAAAATTCAGTACTTTTTGGTAAACAGAGATATAGGAAAGATGAGGAAAATATACTAGCCTTGTATTTAGAGCATAAGCTCCATCAGGGTGTGCGTTTCTGTGTGTTTTATTTCCTGGAGATTCCCCAGAATCTAGGTCAGTTGAATGAGTGAATAAAGGTATGGGAATGTTCAAGGTATTGTGGCTTGTAGGATGCTTAACATACAAAAGAACAGAACTCAGATTAAGATATTCTCTGTGGCTGATATTTCACTTTTTCAGCAGGGTAGATCTTGGGCAAACTTCTCAAGAATGTTCACTATGGCAAATATGGTACAAAAGAAAGATAAGATTGTGAAAATGAATTTTTGAGTCATATTAGGGTTTGAAAGTTATTTATCACTAGTTTATTAGAATCTTCAAGAGTAATTCTGAGGACTTTGATTAATAACTTAAAGTGCAACACATAGCACAAACTGATCTGATTTGGAAAATATTTCTGAAAAAATAAATACTTCAGAGCTCATTTTTCACCAAAGGGAAATATGACAGAGGTACTGATTGCTGGATCCTGGCCACAGTGTCTCTGCCATCAAGGTGGATGCAGGTGGAGCTGAGCAGAGTATCTTCATCTAGATCTAAATCAGGACTGAGAGAACTGATTGGGTTCACCCAGATATAAGCATCTTTGAAAACAACCACAATCTTGTTAGATTTCTTAAATTGAGACTTGTGGTAGAAAAGGAATTGATGAAAGTATAAGAAAACAAGTACAACAGTCATTGGTTAAGAATTTCCTGTGAGTGAGCATGCATCCAGCAGGATTCATTCCATCTCATAAGAATCCTGTGAAGAAGGTATTATTACCTCCATTTTTCAGATGAGAACATTGAGGCAGAGAAAAATGAAGTATTTAACTTAACACACAGAAAATGGTGAAAAGGGGTTTGAACCTAAGTCTCTCTCTATGGTGCAATAATGTATATCAACTCATTCTAAGAATAACAGAATTCTGCAAAATATAATATTTCCTTATTTTACAAAAAAATCATCATTGAAAATAATTACAAATAGATCCTATTATCATGACTGTAGCTTTATTAACATGAAGTTAATTTTGCAGTTATTATCTTACCTGGGTCTGTCAGGTAGTGTCTGGGCAGGGAGCAGGTGGTACTCTTGTCAGGAAATTGAGGAGAGTTTAATGAAGGGAATATTTTCAAACGTACGGACAGGGTTAAGAGAACAAATGGGAGTCCGTGATGGGCCAGGAAGTAGCAACAGCTGGGATCAGTTATTGTCCCGGGACCCTGAGGCAGCATTGAAGGCAGCAGTTACCAGAAGTAGCTACAGGAAGGGGACAACCGACAGGTAAGGAGCTGCTGTCTTCCAGGAAGGATACAGCCAATTTGTTGCCACTAGAGAGGAGCAAAACCAAACACAGTCTAAGGTAAAAACAGACAAAGCAGCAAACCCCTGCCCTCCCTCTCTTCTCGCAGTCCAGTCTCTTGCTGGTGGCCAGCGCTAACTAAACTCCACCAGAAGCCCGAGGACAAGAGGGCCACTGATCTAGTCTACAGTCTTCCAGGACACAGAGCAGGGTGGAGAACGGAGCATGTTGGCTCTGGAAGGGCAGATGGAAAATATCCATTGCACAGCACTTTACTGCCATGGTTACATAGCTCAATAATCTTACTTCCCCTTCTCCTGCACTCTGGTTTTCCATATCCCTTCCTTTTCTCTCCCAGTTCTCTCTCCTGCGGTTGCCCCCTCCGTGCACTGCTCTGCACTGGGGCCACTAGTGCTACTTCCTGCACTTAGGTCATTTATCCTGGCGCTATAGGTCCAGTGTCTGTGAAGCACCTGTTTCTTCCCAGCACCATCTCCAGGTGCACTGAGGGACACGTATTCTGAGGCACATCTCACTAACAGCCCCCTCCCTGGTCACCTGATCCCTTGGTTTTCTGATTTTACTTGTGAGGCCTTTCTTCCTTGTCAACCACTGGCAAACGAGTTATCTGCCTCTGGTTGCTCCAGGATGTTAAGAGTTCTAAAGGTATTTCCCTCAAATGGCCACCCTCCTAGGAAATCAAGTAGCCCCTGTCTCCATGCAGCGTCTGATTTCCTCTTGCGTTTCTACCCTTAGGAGCAGTGGAAATTTCTCAGTCCCTAGTATTTATTACCCAACAGAAGCCACAACTCACCAGGCACAGCCTCAGAGCACTGGCACTCAAAGGACATAGTCCAACAATGGGAGAGTTTTCTTTTTCTTTCTTTTTAATTAAGGCTTTTACTTCCTTTCCTTGAATATTCAGAAGAGGATACATAAAACAAAACAGTATTTCAGGAAATTCTTTTCCCCCTTCATCTCCTTCCCCACCATCTCTCAGCTCCTCGAGTATCTTTCTTCTAAATCTTCCCCAAGCCCCTCCACCAACTCTAACCCATGTATCTTCCCTCTTTCTTTCATTTCTAGACCACAAAAGTCCCAGAGAACTTGCCTGGCAACAGAACCCTGCTCTGAGGCAGAGAAGGGAAAGGAACTGAGCGGGTAGAGGCAGAGCCCTTGTTAGAAGACAGAGGATGAGAGAGGCATCAGGCATTCGTGCCTGAATAATTTCTCCTCCACAGCGCTAGGATCATGATGGAGTGAGAATAGCAGCCCTGAAGATGTGTCAAAAGGCTTTTAAACTTTTAACAACTTGATACTAACGGCATATGGATTACAGTCTCACAACCAAAGTCACTTTCCATGTGTAATTTTTGCAATGGCTGCCATCCATGGAGTGCTTGCTCTGTACCAGGCGTTTTACCAGGGATTTTAACATATTTTATTTCTAATGTTCACACCAAATCTGTAAGGGAGTTGATACCAGCCCCGTTTTACAAACGAAGAAGCTGAAATGCAGAGCCATGATTTGAGCTAACAATGACTCTAAAGTATGTGATTTTTCATTAATAATAGCACGAATATAGTAGCTTCCAGCAGTTGGACAAATGCTTTCGTCAGTCCTCATGCTATCGTGCATGCAGCATTTTTAATCTTCACATACACCCAATGATGTACTAGTGTTAACACCACTCTATGGATGAGGACACTGAGGGTCAGAGAGACATAGGCACCTTATTGGCCACACAGCTAGTACCCATCAGTCATAACTTGAACCCAGGTTCATCGGACTTCAGGTGTGTTCTCTACATCACTGGTCTATATTCTCATGATGCCTGCTTTATAATATTATATACCAGGAACATATACTATATTAATATCGTAGCTTCTTACTTAGCAAATTTCTGGATAATTAGGTGGAGAGAGGGGGTGGTATTTCTAAGAGGCAAGAAAGAATCCACTTGGCAGGACTTCCTGAGATAAGGCTTGAGAAGCATTACAGTGCAGTCAGCGAAGACTGGGATGGAGCAGTGCAGTCCATGCCAGTCATTTTGAAATAGAGAAATTCGGGGTTCATGAGGTGAATCAAGAGAACACAAATAGCGACTGATCCTATGAAACAGGAACCGAGGGACAAATTACAGTATTCACATGTCTTAAGTCAATGTTTACTAGTTAGCCCATTCCTTTAAAGGTAATCCAGTAATAGTCATCTTTCCCTGGGGGAGTCCCAATAGTTTGGATTCTTTCCTTTGTGATTGGTTCCCATTTAGTACAGGACTCAACTCAAGCACTCATGGATATTCTTGATAGCTCTTAATTATGCCAAATTATATTGGAGTGGGAAGTGAGGGAAGTGTACTGTATCTAGTTAAAAATATGACTGTGCTAGTTTTGTGTTTATTCATCTGCAATGAATAAAATATGGAGATGTTTTGATAAAACTATACAAATTTTGGCTTGACTAGTCAATTGTCTCATGAGAATTGGCAACAACAACAAAAATAGTTGTGAAGTAATTTTCAGAAGCCCACAGATGAACTGTTCCATAGACTTCAGGTAATTTTTTAAGTTGTATATTTTCAAACAAAATTTCAGTTTTGTTAGAAGAAAACCATTCAGGTTTTGGCAGATTAAGATCATTTTTAATGTTAAAATATAAATATTTGTCTGGTGACTTCTGACATGATTTCATGGAGTGGTTTTTTTCTTTCCCGATTTTAGGGGAGGGTAAGTTGAGGGTACTATCCTTTTGGGATCAAGGAAAGTTGTCCTAAATCATACACTCAAAACATTGTCCTCTCTACCAGCCTATTGTTCACATACTTTACCTTCTACTTCTCCTACAGCCGAACTTTACAGGTGAAGAAGTTGAGACTCAGAGACACAAGTCTGTAAAAGGGCACTTAATAGGACCCAAATCTTGAGCCTTCCTTTCCCCAAGTCAGTTGCTAATGTAAATCCTGCTCTTTCCAGGGTAATGTTTCTTCAGTGTTATTTTTCTTGAATTTTTATCACGTCTGAGGTGCTGTGCCAATACTCAATACAGAGGCCATGCAGTACCCCGGAAGCTCACAGAATGGGGCAATTTTTTTTTTGAAAATTGACCCTAAGACCACACCTTACTGGTGCTGTGGCTTCTGGTGAAAAATTCAGATCCCTGGGTCCCAGTGGGGGCCTATGGAATCTGAATCTCTGAGCCAGAGCCATTGAAGAGAATACCAACGTGAACAGAACTGATGGTAACACAATGAGATGAGGGAACAGTAGTGCCGAATGGGAGGAGAAGGGAATGTCAGGAAGAGGCACTCTCTGCCCCCTTTCTGATTATTAGAAGGCAGCTAGGCACTGCGTCCTGTTGGCCTTTGATGACAAATAAAGTAGCGCATACATACGATGATCCTGCGTGCAGTTCATCCTGGTTATCTACGTTTGGTTTGTAATCTACCAGATCTGTTTCTTGATACATATAGATTGCTATTCAAAAACGTGTGATGTTAACATCCAGAAGATGGATGAAGTTTAAACTGTATAGGCTAATCCTAGCACTTTAAATTGACTCATTTGTAGGTAGTAAAAGATTGTGCTGTCCATACAGTCAGGATGATTGCAGTTTCTTCTCTCGAATTATATAGTCCATGAATGGGTATTGATTTCCATTTCTCCTTTTGCAAGATTATAATAAGGAGGGCAATGATGCTGATACCAAAAAATTCAATGCAATGAACTTTTTATTATTAGAGATAAAAATTAATCCTCAATTCCTTTGGCCTTTTAATTGCTAACTGTGGAGTCAGTCAAATGTGGAGGCTGAAGAAGCACCAAGGGATAATGTAATCGCAACTCTTCAAACAATTGTATCTGTCTGGAGAATGAAGACTGATGATCTGGAAAATAGATCTCATTGTTTCAGTAGTAGAATTATGGGCCTTGCCAGTGGCTATTAAGAGAGATTCTCTGGGAAACTCTTTTCCAAAAGGAAAAAAAGAGATACTTGTTAGATGCAGAAAATTTAATTCAGCCACTTTTCATTAAGCAAGGCCCAAAACTCTTGTAATTCCCAAGTTCATAGTTGACAAGAGGCCCCAGAGCAGTAATTATCCATTTTTCAAGTTTCCTGATAGAAAGCTCTTCAATTAGACATAGACAAGGAGGAAATTATGGTAAAAAGAAGGGTATTTTGTCCTTTCTAAAGAGCACTAGGAAAAAAGAAACTATATAACAATGTTAAGAGATAATTATATTAAATGAGTTAAGCACTTTGAATTGCCTTAAAAGATGTTAAATTACTTTCAGTATTACCATTTCACTTACAGTGCTTAAATTTTTAATTCAGAAAATAAACTTGCATTCAGTATTCCTTTATGTTTTCTAAATTCTCAGGGAGGATAGGTTGCCTTGGGCATCCTTGGACATCCCTTGGAAAAATAGGTTATTCTGTGTTTTTTGTTCAAAGTGCCAATGAATGTCTGAAATGTGATTCAGTCTACTTGTCATGCTGTTAGGAAGATTGATTAGTTGTCTCACTTGTCGATTCTTATGTTATTCGACAAGCATTGTTTGCATGGCCGTAATTTTTTTCTACCTTCCTCATTCATATATGAGGCAGATGTAGCTATAAATGATTGACTTAGTATAAGGCTATAGGAAGTCATGGATTCATATAAGTAAGAGGAAATGCCTCCCTCTTTGTTCAGCCACATAATGGTAGCACATGAATATTTTATTTTACCATTTTAAAGTGGAAGAAGCTTAGAAGGTGAGTCCAAGTGACCTCATCCTCTCATTTGTTTATGACATAGTGTTTCTTGTGATTTTCTGCTAAGCAGAGAGTGAAGATGTAACTGTTTACCTCAACAGAGTAAATGGAAGCAGCTCTACAACCATGTTCCACAAACACACTGAACTCTGAGTAGGTATCTGTCCAGGGCTTATTTCTAGTCTAAGCACAAAGGTGATACTACAGAGCATACAATTAGAATGGTTAGAAATGGTCACTGGCATTTTGCATAATTTTGATCTGCTAATGGAGACCCCTGCTAGCAGACGGTGAAAGTGAATGGCTTGAAAACCAGATTATATGTGCTTATTATTATTATTATTAGAAGGTTGTAAGGTCCCTCATGAAATGTGAAAAACTTTTCTTTCTAAATTCTATAACCTTTCTTATTTTAAAATTAAAAATGGGAAATGTCATATGAGAATGGCACTAAAAGATGAAGAAGTTGGGGAATCAGGGAAAATTGGAAACAGATAAAACACTTAGGCTCTAAACATGGTTTGTTCAGGATGTTCAAGATAAAGTGGCCACATTAAAAAAAAGAAATGAACATTAATATTCTTTAGTGGTAAAGTAATAAATGTGTGTATGTGGTTTTTTTGTAACCCATGTCAAAAACATAGAAATGAAAAGATAAGAAAAAGTAAGCTGGAACAACTGTCTCACCACACTTCTACCCTTCACAGGGAGTCACCATTAGCCACTGAAGCTTCCCATCTTAATTCTGTGTGTGGTTGTGTGGGGCATTTTTTTAAAACAAAAATGGGATGCTTTTGTACTTACTATTTGGAAGGTACTTTTGGTCCCACTTAGTTATTTGTCATTATTTGTTTTACATTTTAAGTCGTTAAAAGACATTCAGAAAGAGAGAATGAGAGAGAAGGCAGCTGAGATTCTGCATTCAGGGCTGCTTCTCCACCAGCCAGTTGCTCTCTACCCCTGTAGGGATGACTTTCCTTCCTGATCAGGGGCCCGTAGACTCAAGTACATGAGCTCTGATCTCAGCTATGAACTTCAGAGACCCAAAGTATTGATTCAACCTCATGGGACAATGGAGTTAATAATATGGAAATAAAAATAGGTAATAGGATTGGGGACCTCTACCAAATGTTGTTATATTTTCTTCTTGGGTTGATGAGGAATAAAAACTCAGTGAAATCATCACAAACCTTAAGGGCTAAGAAGGAGATTATAGGCCTGTTCCATAATCCATCTAAATTCCAGTAGATAGGTTTGTTCAGACCCAGAGTTAAACCACAATGAGAAAGCAAAAAGGCTTCAGGATGTGCTAAATGAACAAGGAAACTATTGCTAGGATTTGGAATCAGAACATAAGGGATCGGAAGCAAGGGATAAAAGAGATCAGTTTCAAAAAAAATAAAAGGATATATTTTTTTGGAGTTACAACAAGAAAAGTAGGAAATAGAAAGAAACCAGGAGAAGGACACAAAGATCCAACAGGTTAAATCAGGTTAGCACCATACATGGAAATAGAGGGGGGAAAATCATCAAATAAAGTGGAGCAGACATTCAGAAATTCTGTTCTGAACCTGCTTAAATGGAGTGAAGTTACAAGAGAGGAGAGAGGTTAGGAAAGTGGAACTTATAATAACTAAAATCAGGTCCTGCTAATGTAGAAAAATTATGTCAGAAATGTTTCTGCTGTCATTGAAGTATTAAAAGTTCCAGGAGCCTTACCATAATGTATTATTCCTTTCTTCGACCTTGTCACATGTGCATCTGTGTCCTGATAGTGTCACAGGTGAAAGGTGACTGGTTGAGGTTGGGGTTTGAATATTACTGATTTGCCCTGCCAAATAGCACTTCACAACAATTCCTCATTTACAATGTTATTTTTAATGGCTCCAAAGTGTCCCATTTTATTAATATGCCATGGGTAATTTAATATTCTTTTATTATTTGACATTTATACTACAGTACATTTTTCACCATTATGAATTATGCTGCAGCAAATATCCTCATAGGTAAATCTTTGTGTGTCATTAGTTGTTTTCTTTGAATAATTGCTGTAAATTGAGTTACAGGGCCTTAGGGAATGCCCATTTTAGGCTGTTGATACCATTTGCCAAACTTTCTTCCATAAAGTTTGTATCAATGTACACCACCAGAAAGAATGGACCAGCAACCATTTCCCACATTCAAGGGTGAGACTCCTAACACATCGTCAGTTTTATAAACCTCCCGATTGTGTTTTTTTCTAATAGTGTATATGATGTCAATTTAGTCATATGAACTCTTTTTCCTGGAACCCATTGTGATCAGCGGTATGCAATTTTAAAATACCTGCTGGAAGTTAGAGCAGTATCCTGTAGTGATCAAAGAATATTTAAGCTATACAGATCATACTCATTGTTCTATTAGCAAAATATTCTAATCTATTTCTCTAACCACCGTCTAAAATATTTCTCTCTTTGTCTTTCATTCTTCTAGTTGTATAACCACTGGATAGGAAACTAATAGTTCTTCCTAGCCTTTCGACTAGAAAAATCAAGTAGAGAACTTTAGAACATAAAGTCCCTGAACAGATCAGTAGTATAACTCTAGTTTAGATTTTTTTAAAATTAATTAATTAATTTTTGGCTGTGTTGGGTCTTTGTTGCTGCACACGGGCTTTCTCTAGTTGCGGCGAGCAGGGGCTACTCTTCGTTGCGGTGTGCAGTCTTCTCATCGCGGCGGCTTGTCTTTGTTGAGGAGCATGGGCTCTAGGCACGTGGGTTTCAGTAGCTGTGGCTCGCAGGCTCTAGAGTGAAGGCTCATTAGTTGTGGCGCACGGGCTTAGTTGCTCTGTGACATGTGGGATCTTCTGGGACCAGGGCTCAAACCCATGTCCCCTGCATTGGCAGGTGGATTCTTAACCATTCTGCCACCAGGGAAGTCCCTATAGTTTAGTTTTAAAAGAGTATCCAAAACAGAATCTTACCTGCATTTGAAATTTCTGTATTTAAGAAGGTATGACATATATTTCATATACATTAATTGATGTGGGAAAAATATAAATAAGTGGGAAATGTTATCCTTCTGTTATTGGCCTCATTAAATGCATTTTTTTTTTAAAAAAAGGGGTTTGGGAGAAAATAGCAATGGCAGTTTTGAAGACTTAAAATGAGTCTAGTGAGAATCAAATAAAAAATACAGTTATTTGAATCATAGATTATTTATTTTAGTTATATATTATTTTAAATGACTACATGTACAGTAGAAAGAACAACAATCTAGTGATCAAGAACTCTCATACTGAACTCTGCCATTTTCTAGACATATGAACTAGCAGAACAAAATCTAACCACTTCTGAGTCCCAGTTATCCATCAATTAAAAAAGAAACCTTCACTGCTTCTTAGCTCTCACAGGGTTGTGATGATTGTTGAGATGGTGGACGTGAAAATGTGTGCACTGCTATATGCTGGTAACATTTCTTACTGCTTTTAATAATTATAGCGCTGTATCTTCTCTCAGGACCTCAAGACCTTAGGTTTTAATATTTAACACTCTAAAGTTAAAAACAGAATAAGTGAAGGGAGCAAAGAAAGAAAATTGACAGAAGATGAATATTTCAAATAAAAGTATATTGAAGTATAACATAGCTCAGAAGAGTTCACAAAGTATTTACCTTAATGAATTATAACAGTCAATACACTTAAGTAACTACTACCCAGGTCAGGAAATAGAACATTATCAGCACCCAGAAGGCCCCCTTGTGCCCAGTCTTGAACCAATAACCGCCACCCTCCTTCCCAAAGATAACTGCCATCTGACATCTAATAATGTAATTCAGTGATGCCTGTATTTTAATTTTATAAATGGAATCATAAAATATGTATTTCTTTATATCAGGGTCCTTTTGAGTTGTATATGGTTGTAGTTGAGTCGTCTTTGTTACTGAATAGTATTCTACATTCCAAATATACAAAATTTATCTATTGAGAAACATTTGAGTTGTTTCCAGTTTGAAGCTATTACAAATAATACTACTATAAAGAAAAAAAGTCTCTATTAGATAGATATATTATCTCCACACATATGTACACATGCATATGTACATACATACATATATTCATACACATACACATAGCCTAGGAGTAGAATTACTTGATCAAAAGGTCTGCATATGTTCAGCAATACAAGGTTTCCTCAAAAGTTTTTCCAAATTGGAAAATTCGTAGTGTGTGAGAATGCTAGTTTTTCCACATCCTCACCAACATTTGGTACTGCTAGACTTTTATACATGTGTACTGTGTTAGTCACCATGCTGTATATTAGATTCTGAGAACTTATTCATCTTATTACTGAAGGTTTGTATCCTTTGATACAATATCTTTTGATATCTTTGACCAATATCTCCCCATATTTCCCACTCCCCAGCCCCTGGTAATCACTATTCTATTCTCTGGTTCTATGAGATTGACTTTTTTAGATTCCACATATAAGTGAGATCATGTATTAGTATTTGCATTCTCTGTCTGGCTTTTTTCACTTGGCATAATGTCCTCCAGGTTCTTCCATGTTGTCACAAATGGGAGGATTTCCTTCTTTTTGTTGATGAATGATTGTGTGTGTGTGTGTGTATGTATACACCACATTTTCTTTATCCATCCATCCATTGATGGACACTTAAGTTGTTTCCATATCTTTGCTATTGTGAATAATGCTGAAATAAACATGGGAGTACAAATGTCTCTTTGATATACTGATTTTAGGGACTTCCCTTGTGGTCCAGTGGTTAAGGCTCCACACTTCCACTGCAGGGGGCGTGGGTTCGATCCCTTGTCAGGGAACTAAGATCCTGCATCCCGCAGGCCACACGGGGCAGCCAAAAAAAAAAAATACTGATTTTACTGATTTCATTTCCTTTGGTTATATACCCAGAAGTGGGATTGCTAAATCATATGGTAAGTTTTATTTTTAATTTTTTCAGAAACCACTATACCATTTTCCATAATGATTGTACCCATTTACCTTCCCACCAACAGTGTACAAGGGTTCCCGTTTCTCCACATCCTTACCAATACTTATCTCTTATCTTTTTGATAATAGCCATTCTAACAGGTGTTAGGTAATATCTCTTTGTGGTTTCGATTTGCATCTCCCTGATGATTAATGCTACTGAGCTTCTTTTCATGTACCTGTTGGCTATTTGTGTGTTTTCTTTGGAAAAATATCTATTCAGCTCCTTTGCCCATGTTTAAATTAGGTTATTTATTTCTTTGCTATTGAGTTGTATAAGTTCCTTATATATTTTGGATATTAACCTCTTATCAGTTATATTGTTTGCACATATTTTCTCCCATTCTGTAGGTTACCTTTTCATTTTGTTGATTGTTTCCTTTGCTGTGTAGTAGCTTTTCATTTTGATATAGTCCCACTTACCATTTTTGCTTTTGTTTTCTATGCTTTTGATGTCATCCAGAAAATCATTGTCAAGACCAGCATCAAGTAGCTTTTCCCCTATGTATTCTTCCTGGAGTTTTATGGTTTCAAGTCTTATGTTTAAATCTTTAATTCATTTTGAATTGATTTTCGTATATGGTGTAAACATCCAATTTCATTCTTTTGCATGTGTGTATATTTAGTTTTCCCAATACCATTTATTAAAGAGACTATTCTTTCTCCATTGTGTATTCATGATACCTCTGTCATAGATTATTTGACTATATATGTGTAGGTTTATTTCTGGGCTTTATATTCTGTTCCATTGGTCTATGTGTCTCTTTTTATGCTAGTACCATACTGTTTTGATTATAGATAAGTTTTTTTCAAGCTAAGGAACTTTCATCTATTTATAATTTACTAAGTTTTTTGTCAAGTACGGATGTTTTATTTTTTCAAATGCTTTTCAGCACTTACTGAGATGGTTGCATGATTTTTCTCCTTCTGTTTAAGTGGTAATAATTGGATTGATTTTGGAATGCTTAACCAACCTTGCATTCCTAAAATAAACACAACTTCATTATCAAAAGTAAATGGAATAGATCTGAAATTATTCCAAAGTAAAAATCTTATTTTTTAAAAAGGAAAAGAAATGAGAAAGAAAGTGGAGCCATTTCTTATCAGCCAGGGTTAATTGTAGTCAAAATTCACTTTAAAATCATAAGTTTTAACAACTTAGGACAAAATGGAGAGAAATCAGGAATCAGGTTTAGATTGACAGGGTGTCCAAAAGCATAAATAATATATATACATAGTTAAAACTGGCAAGACTCAGAAGTTCAAAATCAGTTCATAAGCCATAATTAAGAAAGCTAGATGCATAAGGGAGTGTAGGAACTAATTTTGTTTCAAGCAAGTACAAGAAGATACTCCTAATCTGGCAAATTGTGTAAGAAGATTAAGTTCCTTAATCTCTGATAGCACCTATGAGAAAGTCCCTCCTAACTTGAGCCTGGCTCACAGATGTAACTTTCAGTTGGCTTTTTGCTTTTCTTCAGACACAAGTTTCAGATGGTAATCATTTCAGATGGTAATCATTTCAGATGGTATCTGAAACACAAGTTTCAGATACCAACAGTTTCAGATGGTAATCATTATGAGCTTGTAGCAAAATTCTACGTCTTCTTCAATTTAATTTCTTATTAGCAGTTGTTGTCATTATTGTTATTAGTGGTGGTGGTAGTAGTAGTAGTAGCAGTAGTATTTTAGCAAAGAAGAACAGCAGAATGGCTTGAAGATATTCTTATCCTCTAGGCTAATGGAGAGTTATTGTGTCAAGTTGAGCCACTTCCAACCGCCAAGGATTTCCACCCCGTTTTGCTTTCCAAGGTGCTGTTCAGAAATGATTAACCAGTAGGAACTTAAATTGATTCTATATTGTGCCATTAATGCCCACAGGTGTGAAAATGCAAAAGTTTTTATTAAATATATTTTGAGGAAAAAAGTTATTAATATGTTGCTTTTAATCATTTGATGAATTGTCCTTTGTCTCTCTCTCTTTTATTGCAGTATAGTTGATTTACAATATTGTGTTAGTTTAAGGTATACAACAAAGGTATTCAACCATATATATATATATATTTTAGATTATTTTCTATTATAGGTTATTATAAGATATTGAATATAGTTCCCTGTGCTATTCAGTAAATCCTTGTTGCTTATCTGTTTTGTGTATTGTAGTTTGTATCTGTTAATCCCATAGTCCTAATTTATGCATCTTCACCTCTCTTTCCCCTTTGGTAACCGTAATTTTGTTTTCTGTGTCTGTGAGTCTGTTTCTATTTTGTATATAGATTCATTTGTGTTATTTTTTAGATTCCACATATAAGTGATATCATATCATATTTGTCTTTCTCTGTCTGACTTACTTCACTGAATATAATATTCTCTAGGTCCACCCATTTGTTGCTGCAAGTGGCATTATTTCATTCTTTTTTATGGCTGAATAATATTCCATTGTGTGTGTGTGTATGTGTGTGTATGTGTATGTGTGTGTGTGTGTGTGTGTGTGTGTGTGTGTATCACATCTTCTTAAGCCTGTCATCTGTTGGTGGGCACGTGGGTTGTTTCCACGTCTTGACTATTGCAAATAGAGCTGCTGTGAGCATTGAGGTATGTGTACCTTTTCAAATTAGAGTTTTCATATTTTCCATATGTATGCCCAGGAATGGAATTGCTGGATCATGTAGTACCTGGTTTTAGGTTTTTAAGGAACCTCCATACTGTTCTCCATAGTGGCTGTACCAGTTTACATTCCCACCAACAGTGTAGGAGAGTTCCTTTTTCTCCACACCCTCTCCAGCATTTACTATTTGTAGACCTTTTGATGATATCCATTCCGACCTGTGTGAGGCAGTACTTCACTGTGGTTTTGATTTGCATTCTCTAGTAATTAGCAATGTTGAGCATCTTTTCATGTGCCTGTTGGCCATCTGTATGTCTCCTTTGGAGAAATGTCTAGTTAGGTCTTCTGCCCATTTTTTGATTGGGTTGTTTGTTTTTTTGATACTGAGCTGTCTGAACTGTTTGTATATTTTGGAAATTAAGCCCTTGTTGGTCACATTGTTTGCAAAAATATTCTCCCAGTCTGTAGGTTGTCTTTTTGTTTTGTTGATGGTTTCCTTTGCTGTGCAAAAGCTTACGAGTTTGATTAGGTCCCATTTGTTTATTTTTGCTTTTATTTCTTTTGCTTTGAAAGACTGATCTAAGAAAATTTTACTATGATATATGTCAGAGCCTGTTTTGCCTATGTTCTCTTCTAGTTTTATGGTGTCATGTCTCATATTTAAGTCTTTAAAACATTTTGAGTTTATTTTTATATATGGCATGAGAGAGTGTTCTAATTTCATTGATTTACATGTAGCTTTCCAACTTTCCCAACACCACTTGTTAAAGAGACTGTCTTTATTATATATTCTTGCCTTCTTTGTCATAGATTAATTGACTGTAGGTGGGTGGGTCTATTTCTGGGCTCTCTATTCTATTCCATTGATCCATATGTCTGTTTTTTTCAGCCAATACCACACTATTTTGATTACTATAGCTTTGTATTATGGTCTGAAGTCTGGAAGGGTTATGCCTCCAGCTTTGTTCTTTTTTCTCAGGATTGCTTTGGCAATTCTGGGTCTTTTGTGGCTCTCTATAAATTATTTGTTCTAGTTCTGTGAAAAATGTCATGGGTATATGATAGGGATTGCATTAAATCTGTAGATTGCTTTGGGTAGTATGGTCATGTTAACAATATTAATTCTTTCAATCCAAGTGCATGGGATATCTTTCTATTTCTTTGAATCACCTTCAGTTTCCTTTATCAGTGTTTTATAGTTTTCAGCGTATAGGTCTTTCACCTCCTTGGTTAAGTTTACTCCTAGGTATTTTTTTTATGTGATTTTAAATGTTTTTTTTTTTTACTTTCTCTTTCTGATATTTCATTGTTAGTGTAAGAAATGCAACGGATTTCTATATATTAATCTTGTATCCTGCTAACTTGTTGAATTCATTTATTAGTTCTAATAGTTTTTGTGTGGAGTCTTTAGGGTTTTCTATATATAGTATCATGTCATCTGTAAGTAGTGACAGTTTTACCTCTTCCTTTCCAATTTGGATACCTTTTATTTCTTTTTCTTTTCTGATTGCTTTGGCTAGGACTTCCAATACTATGCTGAATAGAAGTTCAGAGTGGGTATCCTTGTCTTCTTCCTGAATTTAACAGAAAGTCTTTCAGCTTTTCACCATTGAGTATTATATTGGCTGTGGGTTTGTTGTAAGCGGCTTTTATTATGTTGAGGTATGTTCCCTCTATACACACTTTGGTGAGATGAATGGATGTTGAATTTTGTCAAATGACTTTTCTGCATCTCTTGAGATGATCATGTGGTTTTTGTCTTTCCTTTGTTAATGTGTGTTATCACAGTGATTGATTTGCATATGCTGAACCATACTTGTAACCCTCGAATGAATCTAACTTGATCATGGTGTATGATCCTTTTTATGTATTGCTGGATTCAGTGTGCTAAAATTTTGTTGAGAATCTTTGCATCTATATTCATCAAAGATATTGGCCTGTAATTTTCTTTTTTGGTAGTGTCTTTGTCTGATTTTGGTATCAGGGTGATGGTGGCTTCATAGAATGAATTTGGGAGTGTTCCCTCCTCTTCAATTTTTTGGAACAGGTATAAGTTATTTGTATGTTTGATAGAATTCCCCAGTGAAGCTGTCGGTACTGAACTTTTGTTTGCAGGAAGGTTTTTTTGGCTTTTTTTTTTTTTTTTTACAAATTCTATTTCACTTTTAGTTATCAGTCTGTTCAAATCATCTGTTTCTTCTTGATTCAGTTTTGGCAGCCTGAATGTTTCTAGAAACTTGTCCATTTCTTCTAGGTTGTCCAATTTGTTGGCATGTAACTGTTCATAGTATTCTCTTATGATTTTTTGTATTTCTGTGGTATCAGTTGTTATTTCTTCTCTTTCATTTCTTATTTTGTTTATTTGGGTCCTCCTCTTTATTTCTTGGTGAGTCTTGGCTCAATTTTGTTTATCTTTTCAAAAAAACAGCTCTTGGTTTTATTGATCTTTTCTATTGTTTTTTATCTCTATTTTAATTATTTCCTCTCTGGTCTTTATTTCCTTCCTTCTTCTTTTTCTAATTGTTTTAGGTGGTAGGTTAGATTGTGTGAGATTTTCTTGTTTCTTGTGGAAGGTCTGTATCACTATGAACTTCCCTCTTAGAACTGATTTTGCTGCATCCCACAGATTTTGAAAGGTTGTGTTTTCATTTTCATTTGTCTCAATGTATTTTCTGATTTCTTATTTGATTTCATCGTTGACTTATTGGCTTTTTAGTGGCATGTTGTTTAGTCTCCATGTGTTTGTTCTTTTCCCATTTTTCTTTCTGTGGTTGAGTTCTAGTTTCATACCAGTGTGGTAAAAAAAAAAGTCCTCTCTCTTTTTGTTCCTCTCTCTCCCTTTCTCCTTTTCTGTCTCTCCCTCCTTTCCTGTTCTTCCTTTAATTCCATATCTTCCCTCTTCTTTATATTTAACTAGTAGCAGATAGATATGTGGGCATCTATTGAATCTTTCAAAGTATTGAGAATAGAAAGAGATAGAAAGCACAATTTCTAACCTTAAAGAATTTATCCTATAGTCATGGGGGCATAGGGTAAATTAAAATTAGTAACTTTTTATACACAATATTATTAAAGCTCAAGATCAGGTGGAAATGTGTAGACAAGTCCTAGTTTAATACAGAGAGAAATTTCTGTAAGAATGGGCAGTTGGAAGCATTCCTTAAAAACACATACCCTGAACTACATTAAGACAGAGAATACAGCTGGCCAGAAAAGAAGGGTTTTGAAAGCATTGTATTAGTTTGAATTAAAGCCATGTTTAGTGACAGAAAGACAAAATAGCAGTGGTTTAAGAAAAATAGAAATGTATTTCTTGTTCACTTAAACATAGCTTGTAGGTCATCCATGTCTGGTATAGTATTCCATGGTGTCAGGGAACCAGGCTCCTCCTTTCTTTTACTCTAACATCCTCAGCACACAGCTTGCACCTCGATGTCCTGTGTGGCTTCTTGGGCACCAGTCATTATACCTGTATCCCAGGCAGCAGGAAGAGAGAAGCACGGTGGCTTCCTCTCCCATTAATAAAATACCTGGAAATCTCACTTGGCCTGAATTTTGTCACATGGCCACACCTAGCTGCAAGAGAGTCTGGGGAAGGTAGATGTTTTTCCATGTAGCCATGTACCTAGCTAAGATTTGTTTATAGTCATAGGGATGGGAATGTAGCATGAAGAGGGTAGCACAAGTGTGAGGAGAGAGAGTGACTCAAGCAGATACTTTTTGTATCTCATGTGTCTAACACAGGAAAAGAACCTGGCCACGAGAGGAGGGCATTATATGTATTTCTGTTAAAAGAAAAATCTAACATTATTTAGTTTGACTTTAACTGTGAAGCAGCTGATTTCTTTTTTATTCTTGAGTCATGGCCCCTTGACAGAAAAAAAAAAATCATCATCCTTGTTGTAGGACATTAATTCTGAACCCTTTCCATGTTTGCTATTCTAGTAGTATGCATCCGCTTGGATGATAGTAGAATGCAACAATTGAGAGTACTTTACTAGAAGGAATATATCTTGAACTAAAATTTCAGAAAATGAAGGAATTTTTTAAAATCTCTAACTGCATTTTAGAAGATCCTCTGATATGGAGTGAAAAAGAAAAAGAAATACCTTGAGTAAGTCCATTTGGTTTTTGTTTGTTTGAGTAGAAGAGAGATTAAACAGATAAATTAAGGTACCAAGGCACTATCTTAACCTTTCCCCATTTTCAGTAGTAGGCTTGTCTCAGCCTTTCTCCAGTTCAACTTTTATCCAAGTCACACGATAGGCAATTAGTAGATCTTCTGTTCAAATAAAAATGTTTGTTTGCTTTTCTAATTTACCGTTGTGACACTAGAACTCTGAGAGAAAGCATTTTAACTTTCCTAGTAACGTAAAAAAGCCTCATAAAGCTTCTCACAAAACTTTGTAAGTAAAGATATATTCCTCATGAATGCCTACACAGTGATATTTGTGTTGCCAATAATTTTATCTAGAATCATTCCTTTAACTCCATTTCCTATTTTGGGGGAGAAGTTTGCAAAGGACATGTTTTTAATAGGCTGTAATCACACAGACAACAGGGATCTCGGCAAGTAGCTATTAACAGTATAGACAGAAACTTGGAGTGTGATGGTTTTAGACTTCCTGAGCTTCTTGATGCTATTTTAATGCACTAAGAGTATAACCTAAATTTAGATCCTGCTGACTGTTACCAAAGTGAAGGGCATGCCTCTTTTGTAGACAATGCTAGATTTAGGCGCTGTGTATTTCTGCCACGCTGGGAATGCAGTTTACAGCTCTCATCCCTTCTAAACATTTTAGTAACTATACATGTGTATTTAATGACTGCTTTGACTTGCACCTGTTTATTTAAATTTTGTTGTCCCTAAAGCAGTTACTGACATTTATTTTGTTTTTCTTGTGGTCATTGCATTTTATTTCGATAAATCTGGCATTGAACTTAAAGTTAATATCTGACATGAAGTCCATGTTGCCTCCTAAGTATTTCTTTAGTCCATGGTGTCTCAGCCTGGGCACTATTGGCATTTTGGGTCAGACAATTCTCTGTCATGGGGGCCTATCCTGTACATCCTAGGATGTTTAGCAGCATCCGTGACCTCTACACATTACATGCTGGTAGTACCTCCCTCCACCCCAGTTGTGACGTTACAAAACAGCCCCTGTGGAGCAAAATCATCCCCAGTTGAGGACCACTGCTGTTCATCCCCTTCACTGCTGGAAGAATGTCTACTCAGATCCTCTGCCCATTTTCTAACTGGGTTGTTTATTTTGTTGTTGTTGAGTTGTATGAGTTTTCTATATTTTGGATATTAACGCCTTATTGGATATATGATTTGCAAATATGTTCTCCCATTCAGTAGGTTGCCTTTTCCTTCTGATGGTGTTTTCCTTTGCTGTGTTAGTTTGATGTGGTCCCGTTTAATTTTGCTTTTGTTTCCCTTGCCTTTGGAGTCAGATCCACAAAAACATTGCTAAGACCAATGTCAATTATAATTCTATATTTAAAAAGATAAAGAGATGCTTCCTTTAAAAAAAGGAAAGAATTTCCCATTCCTCCCTCCCTTCCTTCTTTCCTCTTTTTCCTTTTCTCTTCTTCCCTCCCTCTGTTCCTCTCTTCCTTTATTTCTTCCTTCATCCTTCCATCTGTCTATATAAGATAATTGATCATTTAAATAAAATTGCACATCTACTCTTAGAAGGAAAAGGGACTTTATAGTCACATAGCTTCCTTCATTATACAAGCAATATTCAATTGACAGGAGACACCAAAGCTATTCTTTTCTTAAACCTTGGATTTTCTTAATGATTCTAACAACTAATTAAATGAAATTAAATACAACCAACATTTATTAATCGCCTAGTATGTACCTGAAACTGTGCTATGCAAACACAAATATGTTGAAACACAATGCCTTTAAGACTCTGCCATAAGGAAACAGAGGGAATAGATATCATAGACATATGGGTGGTCTTCAAAACTAATAATTTTAACTTTAATACAAACTTTACTTTCGTACATAACACTTAGGTGTTTCAGATCTTCCGGAAATAGGCCTTTTATGCACTGAACAGGTTTTTTATATATAGGTAGTCAAGGAGGATTTGTACTGTCATCTGAGGAAGCTACTTATGTATGTGCAAGTTCTGGTGAAGAGTGGTTGGCCCTTGAGGAAGGAGGATGCCAGAAAACAGAAACCCTCCCCCTACTTCATGACATACATGCCTGTATTTGGCCTTCAAATATTTGACTTAGAACATGTTTTCAAGAACTTATTAATAAATGCATATTAAAAATAAATTAAGTATGTGCTTATAAAGGGCTATTGAATTATCCATGATGCAGGCTAATCAGAGAAATTTAGGAGAAATAATACTTTAGAGCTGACCTTAAAAAGACATGGCGATAGTTTATCATATCGCGTGGAAGGAAGAGCATGAGAAAAGGCAAGGATGCTTAACAGCTCTTGGTGTGTTCAGGGAACTTTAAGTAGCTAACTTTAAGTAACTATCTCAAATACACATAGTTTACTTACTGGAAAGCCCTTTATAAGACAGTGGTAGCTAACCTTCACTGAGCATTTGCCATGTGCCAGACACTGTTGTAAGTGCTTTATGTAATAACTTAATTCTGTCAACAATCCTTTGAGGCGGGAACTATTATTATCCCCTTTTACAGAAGGTCAGACTTTTTAAGTAACTTTCCTAGGGTCATAGAGTTACAGATGGGTGAGCCAGGACTCAAATCCAGGCATTCCGACCCCAGAGCCCACACTCTTAACCCCTATGTTCTGTTGCTCAAAATGAAGGTTGGATTTACTCTGGAGGAGTAATCAAAAGTTCTCATTCCTGAGAAAGCTGAATAAATTAAGAAAGTTTGTTTTCTCCCCTCGTTCTTGTTCAATTTGTCAAATTAAATATTGCCCATCTCCAAGAAAAATGTGTGATTAAATGGACGTCTTTTCACTGGTGTGTTTGACCACCTTGCAATAGGTGATTATTAAGTTTTCAGGAATTTGGCAAGCCAGTTATTAAATATTGCATTGTTAAAAATTGATTATAGGGACTTACCTCGTGGCGCAGTGGTTAAGAATCCACCTGCCAATGCAGGGGACATGGGTTCTAGCCCTGGTCCTCAGTCTGGGAAGATCCCACATGCCGTGGAACAACTAAGCCCGTGCACTACAACTACTGAGCCTGAGGTCTAGAGCCCACGAGCCACAACTACTGAGCCCGCATGCCACAACTACTGAAACCCACGTGCCTAGAGCCCATATTCTGCAACAAAGAGAAGCCACTGCCATGAGAAGCCCGTGCACCGCAGCAAAGAGTAGCCCCCGCTTGCTGCAACTAGAGAAAGCCCACGTGCAGCAACGAAGACCCAACGCAGCCAAAAGTAAATAAATAAATAAATTTATTTTTAAAAAATTATAGAAATGTACATTAAGTGAACTATATTTAAAACAAAGGTAATAAATATTCAAAATTCACTACTTTCTAAGTTTTTAACTACATTTTACTATTATCTGTGCTCTTGAGGGTTTTTATGTCTATGTGCGTATATGAAGGCAAAGCTGTATAACGGTGTGCTACTATTTCTTCCCAGCTCCACATTCAGTAATGCCCATCACATTGATAGCTTGAAATTGGCAATGGTGGTGGTGTTCACACCATGATTTGGTAAACACTACAAATCAAGGCTTCTTCCCCAGAGAGCTGCTTGTTTAACATTTACCACACAAGCCCCTTTCTCCTTTCTTTAAAAACATTTTGCCTTAAGTTGATTCTGAGGAGGGTTCTGTATTACACAGAGAGTTTAAATTGTATAGCAAAGACCTCTGGTGTTGAAATTATATTAGTGTTGCAATACTTAATAAAGGGAGTTTGAAAATGTTCATCAGTTTCTCACTGGCACACTTTATTATTTCAGAAATTTGAGAGTACATCTTAGTTTTAATAACCACAGAAAGAAACACCATCCTTGTGTTTCATGATCTCCAGTGAACTAAGGATTTTTGGCTTAAGAAACTGAAATTTGTCACTCCAGAGTAAAAATTTATTTTCTCCCTCAATTTGCTGAAGGTTGGAGCTACTGTAATGTACAGGAAAAAGTCAAGACACCTGGATTCTGCTCCTGTCTCAACCACTACATAGCTAGGTGACTGGGGCTTAGCGGTCTTGCCTCTCTGAATTTGGAATCACCTAGGCACTTTTTAAAATACACTGATGACAGATCCCACCCAGACCTATTATATCAGAATCTCTAGTGTGGAGCCTAGGTGGTGGTATACTTGGAGATGCTCTTGAGATAGTTTTAATGTACAATTAATTTGAAAACTTGTCAAAATATTTACAGAGAGGGCAAACTGCCTATGATTAAGGGTTCCAGCTGCAGGGCCAGAACTACTTTAAATTCCCACTCTTCAGCATCCTACCTGTGTAACCTCAGATATGTTACTTTCTGTCTCCATGCTTTAGTTTCATCATGTATAAAATTAGGCTAGTATTATATTAGTAAATACAGGTAAACATTTAGAAAAGGATCTGGTACTGCAGGGATGGTTGCTGATATTATTACTACTAAGGACACACTCTTAGTAGTTTTATATGTCATCTCTGTGATTGGTAACATATAACCATTAATGTACTTGAAAGCTGTATCTTGATGTTATTTCTCCTATACTTTTTGTCTTTTCTACTCTTCTCTAGCTTTTAATCATATCAATATTTCCCCTCCTTTTATTTTGTTCTCCTTTTTTTTAACATCTTTATTAGAGTATAATTGCTTTACAATGGTGTGTTAGTTTCTGCTTTATAACAAAGTGAATCAGCTATACACATACATATATCCCCATATCTCCTCCCTCTTGCGTCTCCCTCCCACCCTCCCTATCCCACCCCACTAGGTGGTCACAAAGCACCGAGCTAATCTCCCTGTGCTATGTGGCTGCTTCCCACTAGCTATCTATTTTACATTTGGTAGTGTATATATGTCCAGGCAACTCTCTCACTACGTCCCAGCTTACCCTTCCCCCTCTCCATGTCCTCAAGTCCATTCTCTATGTCTGCATCTTTATTCCTGTCCTGCGCCTAGGTTCTTCAGAACCACTTTTTTTTTTAGATTCCATATATATGTGTTAGCATACGGTATTTGTTTTTCTCTTTCTGCCTTACTTCGCTCTGTATGACAGACTTGAGGTCCATCCACCTCACTACAAATAACTCAATTTCATTTCTTTTTATGGCTGAGTAATATTCCATTGTGTATATGTGCCACATCTTCTTTATCCATTCACCTGTTGATGGACACTTAGGTTGCTTCCATGTCCTGGCTATTGTAAATAGAGCTGCAGTGAACACTGGTACATGACTTTTTTTGAATTATGGTTTCCTCAGGGTATATGCCCAGTAGTGGGATTGCTGGGTCATATGGTAGTTCTATTTTTAGTTTTTTAAGGACCCTCCATACTGTTCTCCATAGTGGCTATATCAATTTGCATTCCCACCAGCAGTGCAAGAGGGTTCTCTTTTCTCCACACCCTCTCCAGCATTTATTGTTTGTAGATTTTTTGATGATGGCCATTCTGACCAGTGTGAGTTGATACTTCATTGTAGTTTTGATTTGTATTTCTCTAATGATTAGTGATGTTGAGCATCCTTTCATGTGTTTGTTGACAATCTGTGTATCTTCTTTGGAGAAACATCTATTTAGGTCTTCTGCCCATTTTTTGATTAGGTTGTTTGTTTTTTGATATTGAGCTGCATGAGCTGCTTGTAAATTTTGGAAATTAATCCTTTGTCAGTTGCTTCATTTGCAAATATTTTCTCCCATTCTGAGGGTTGTCTTTTCGTCTTGTTTATGGTTTCCTTTGCTGTGCAAAAGCTTTTAAGTTTCATTAGGTCTCATTTGTTTATTTTTGTTTTTCTTTCCATTACTCTAGGAGGTGGGTCAAAAAGGACCTTGCTGTGATTTATGTCATAGAGTGTTCTGCCTATGTTTTCCTCTAAGAGTTTGATAGTGTCTGGCCTTACATTTAGGTCTGGCCTTACATTTAGATCCATTTTGAGTTTATTTTTGTGCATGGTGTTAGGGAGTGTTCTAATTTCATTCTTTTACCTGTAGCTGTCCCGTTTTCCCAGCACCACTTATTGAGGAGGCTGTCTTTCTCCATTGTATATTCTTGCATCCTTTATCAAATATAAGGTGACCACATGTGCGTGGGCTTATCTCTGGGCTTTCTATTCTGTTCCGTTGATCTGTATTTCTGTTTTTGTGCCAGTACCATACTGTCTTGATTATTGTAGCTTTGTAGTATAGTCTGAAGTCTTGGAGCCTGATTCCTCCAGCTCCGTTTTTCTTTCTCAAGATTGCTTTGGCTATTCAGGGTCTTTTGTGTTTCCATACAAATTGTGCAACTTTTTGTTCTAGTTCTGTGAAAAATGCCATTGGTAGTTTGATAGGGATTGCATTGAATGTGTCGATTGCTTTGGATAGGCGAATCATTTTCACAATATTGATTCTTCCAATCCAAGAACATGATATATCTCTCCATCTGTTTGTATCGTCCTTAATTTCTTTCATCAGTGTCTTATAGTTGTCTCCTTAGTTACGTTTATTCCTAGGTATTTTATTCATTTTGTTGCAGTGGTAAATGGGAGTGTTTCCTTAATTTCTCTTTCAGATTTTTCATCATTAGTGTATAGGAATGCAGGAGATTTCTGTGCGTTAATTTTGTACAATATTTCCCCTTTTAACTGTCCAAAAGTTTTCATTTTCCCTGAATTTGGCAAACCCCAAACAAAGTAAAATGCTTCAGGTGGCTCAAAGCTATAGCTGAACAATAGCTACTTCATCATTTTAATAAATCTTTTGAATTAAAGCACTTGCATTGGCTGAGAATGATGTTTTCTTTACATTATGAAGAATAATTTTTTTTCTAGCTTATGAGTTGGGAACTGTAATTTTTGTAGACCTTGTTCCCAACAGGAGCAAAACAAATACAGAAGAAGAAGAAAAGACCTGTGTTTGCTATTGGAACTGTGTGATAAAGATGAACAAGTAGTGAAAAATACTTGGATTAAATCTTTGAAAGTAAAACAAAGGAGAAAATATGTTTTCTCATCCATTTAGTTTGAGGAGAATCAATGACTAATTAGATGGGGAATAAAGGAAAAAGTCCTCCTGAATAGGCTACTTTAGGAGCAAAATTCACTTGGAAAAATATCCAGAAAGCAGCACTTTGGTAAAAGTATCAGAACCATGGCAAACCAGAAGACTACTCTTACTGTGGTTTTCTTGGGTGCCTGTTTTCCAGTGCCTTTGATAGAGAACAGGAAAGAGGTGAGGTAAGTATTTATTGATATTATGAGCATCATCAAAAACTATTTGGAAGTTGAAAATTGGAAAAGCTTAATTCAGTACTATGGTCTTTGGTAACCCTCATATAATTTTATATTTAGAAGGTTGTAGAAATTATTAAATACTACCATGTCATTAAAAATTAATGATATAGTAACCAGTGCCCCAAATTGACTTATGGTTAGGGTGATCCTTCAGAGATGTAAGAGGAATTGAGTCTGTCATATGTGACTGACTTTTGCTCTTTTCCTTTTGTGGTAAAAACTAAGTGTAGGTGCATGAAAGGCTATTTCTCTCGGCCAGGGTTTATTTGTTTGCAGGCGAGACTCAGGGTAACTTAAGAAAGAGGAGATTTGTTGTAGGCTACAACAGCCAATCTCAGGAAATGCAAAGCCAATGACTGGAGCAAGATGGGGCTCGTGGAAACTGGTGTCAACTGGAAACCACTAGGAACCGTCTTTTCTCTCAGAGGAATTCTCTACCTCTCACAGTCTTCTGCCTTTTCAGCCCCGTATGCTCTCTTCTCTCTTTAGTCACCTGTCCTTCTTCCTCATAAACTTAGGCTTGAAGATGACCCCCAGTGAACCTGGTCTTCCCACACTTATGTTACCAGTTTCTCATCTAATCAACTCCTGAAGGATTGATTGTCATGTTTTGAACCACACCACCTAGAATGTTTCTGATGAGTAGGTGTCCCTGAATCAGCTATCTATACCTGGTCCTGGCCCCATCAGCTGTGGCTGGAATAGGATAGAGTCATGTGATACAAAGGGGGTTCACGTTATGCAGAAGAGGCTGGGCCCTGGCAAGCCCTGGAAGCATGCTTTGTATTCTGCCTTAATTACAAAATGGGGTTATCTAAGGCTTTTCCTGCTAAAAGTTGCAATATATGTGCAGCACATGATTTCTGCAGAATCCTACTGAATAAAATCAGAAGTCAGAATTCTTCCTGAGTTACCCTGTAGTTGCAGGCGAATACAAGATCATTTGATATTATATAGATGTTTCTCTAAATCATTCACTTGAATCATAATATGATAACTGCTGACTGTTAATGGAGGTACCTAAGATTAAGTTGAGAAAGAAATAGCAAATCATTATCTCTGAATCTCAGAATTTTTCTCTTTTCGGGGGACTCAGAGATAAAAAATTGAAATATTACCAGTTATATTATGCCATTATATCCCAAATATGTTACATTGATATAATAAAAAACATAATACAAATCTTATTATGCACGTTGTCCATGGAAAGACACATAACATAAAGATCTGCTGGTTTTGTTTTTAATATGGATAAATCTTTAATACAGGTAAATCTTCAAGAAAACAACCATGATAGATGAATCCAGGTGGAAAAAAAACAAAACACAGGCATTTTTATCAGACATTGGAGCCTCCTCATAAATTGTATAGATTAGCCCTTTTGGCGAGAGAAGTACATGAGCAAATGAAAAGAGCTTTGTGATCAGAATCAGTAAACTTTAGTCTAATGTAAGTTCCCTGAGCAGGGCTCCTGTAGCCTCTGCACTCAGAGCAGTGCCTGGCGCAGAATGGTACTCAATAAAGATTTGGAGAATGAATAAATATTCTTATGATTTTTCCCTCCACCAGCTATATGACAGTAAGCAGGATAATTTGTCCTTCTGGATCTCAGTTTCTTCATTAATAAAATGAGATGGTTTTAGAGTCATTTTCAGTATTGAGAGTCTATGATTATATGACATGTATTCAAAAATTCAAAACATTTGTTAAATCTTTTCTTAAAAGTGCATTTTATTTTATTTTTTTCCTGATGAAACTACTTTTATTTTTGGTACTTTTTTTTTTAATTGAAGTATAGTTGATTTACAGTGTTGTGTTGATTTCTATTGTACAGCAAAGTGACTCAGTTATACATATGTGTACATTCTTTTTAAAATTCTTTTCCATTATGGTTTATCCCAGGACACTGAATATTGTTTCCTGTGCCATACAGTAGGACCTTGTGGTCCATCCAGTCTATATGTAACAGTTTGCATCTACTAACCCCAAACTCCCAGTCTACCACCCCCAACTTCGTCTCCCTTGGCAACCAAAAGTCTGTTCCCTATGTCTTTGAGTCTGTTTCTGCTTCATAGATAGGTTCATTTGTGTCATATTTTGGATTCCACATATAAGTGATATGCTGTAGTATTTGTCTTTCTCTTTCTGACTTACTTCACTTAGTATGATAATTTCTAGTTTCATCCATGTTGCTGCAAATGGCATTATTTCATTCTTTTTTATGACTGAGTAGTATTTCATTGTATATATGTACTACATCTTCTTTATCCATTCATCTGTTGATGAACATTTAGGTTGTTCCCATGTGTTGGCTATTGTGAATAGTGCTGCTATGAACATAGGGGTGCATGTATCTTTTTGAATTATAGTTTTGTCCAATTATATGCCCAGGAGTGAGGTTGCTGGATCATATGGTAACTCCGTTTTTAGTTTTCTGAGGAACCTCCATACCGTTTTCATTTTAAAGCAAGTAGACTCAGCCCCTGGATAAAGCAAAATTTATCTTTTTCTCATTAGTATGGTTTACAGTTTATATATGTAAGTTATCTTGGAAAAGTATATTACTAATAAAAATTTAACAATGTAGGTCAGATGTGGGGAAGCTCTACCCATATGCCTCTAAAACTATATTTCAGCCGTTTTAGATGTCAATGAACTCACCTTTTATGGAATGTTTTAAATGTTTTTCAGTCTTGTTTTCAAACATCTACTGTAAGCAGCTCTTGAAAGAAAGCAAAACACATTGGTGATATTTATTTGTTTGTTTATTTATTTATTTATATTTTATGTTCATGGAGAGCAAACCTTTAAATCCCTTTGGGTTTCATCTCCTGAAGTTAGACGTACCTAAATATTTTTGCTTGCAGAACATCATCTCACTTCAGAATTTTCCAACTTGTCCAAAGTTTTATGGTCTTGTCTATCTCTTTCCAAATATATGCCGTAGGCACACTAGAAAAAGCACATTCCTCCCAGCTGGCGATCACTCACATGGGATCAACAGTCACAGAACATTTTGCTGCCCTAGGCAAACTCTGCCTCTGAGAGGACAGGCTGCCTCTGCATAAAAATAAGCAAGGTAGAGTGGGTGCCTATTAGGCAGGTAGAGATTTCTTTTTTTAATGAAAAGAAAAAGTTATAACATTTCTGATTTAACCCTATTGAAAAACTTGGCACATCTCAGTATCCAGCTTAAGAAAATCTACATGGTATTATCTGAACGTCTGCTATCTAATGTGGGAGGGGAGCAGGTGCTCTGTCTGGTAGCATCATTGATGACATGGTAATTCTTTTGATGTGTCCAGTTGTGCAGAGATCTGATATGTCTGAACCATGTTAACTATATGTCACTATATTGTCATGGAAATCTTCTGATGACATTGATAGAGGATAAATAGTTTAATGAGGGCCATGTTATTTAAGGGCATATAAATTATTTCTTTCATATAAGTTAAATACTTGGGTAAAAATGGCAATGATACCATAGTGGTTAAAAAGATTTAATGCTTTGGAAGAAATCATGCATGTTAAGCCTATCCGTGGGCTGGATTCCCACCATCACCTCTCTGCAGGCTCTTGATACTCATCTATATGGATGCAGATACTACAGACGAAGAGATTGAATCACTGAGGAGCTCTGGGAATTGATGGCTGAAGCTCCTTATAAATATTGTATTACCATTATCCTCATTCCCTTTTATCCTGTTTATTTCACACCACTTACTATACATTTGCACTGTAACAGTGATCAAGGTAAGCCTCTGGCATGTGTTTATTAGTCCCACGCTTGCCCTTACTCCTGTCAAATCCGAGGATCATTAGGGCCCAAAAGAAACTTGAGAACTTAACTAGTTCTCAACATTTACCTACTATAAGTTTTTTTAAGTGAGATTGTCTAGGTTAGCTAGTTCTGCCTCCCTGTTTTTGGAAATCATATAAATTTTCTTTTAAATAGCCAAATACCCCCAATGCAGTTTTTAATATGAGGGGTTTTTTTTCAGTTTAGTACAAAAAATGTAACAATACAGAAAAGAGTAGACAATAAAGTAAAATTTTCAATAAACCTGCAGTGTTTAACATATTTTCTGGTATTTTCTTCTAAACATGTTTCTGTAGCTATGCACATATACAAACATTCACGTACATCTAGAATATGCTTTTTTATTTACATATGTGACCTCTATCGTATATCCAGTTCTACAGTTTCTCCCACTTGTTATATAGTGACGTATGTCACTTAACATATTTTGTAATATTTCATAATATGAACATTTTCCTATGTTACTGAATGTATTTTGTAATATTTCACACTATCAACACACCCATTCCTCTGCTATTGAGCATTTAGGATGTTTCTATGTGTTTGTGATTACATATAATGTCATGAACATCTTCACTAATACAACAGTTGTAATCATTTCTTCTTATTCTTTATTGCTCTTTTTTGAGTCCATTCTGGATTCTCACACTCAGAACTCATATAACTCCCTAAATGTTCACTCTATTCAAATAAGTACCAGCCTAGTTAGTAGTAATGGTCTTTAAAAGCTCTACAGAGAGCTGTACCTGTAGAAAATTGCAAAGCTGATTAGGCTACAGTTTTGACTCAGTTAAGCATAATCTCACCAGAAATAATAGTAGTTAATACCTTTAGGTGGTCTTAAGTAAAAACTGAGCACTAAATATTAAAAATGAATGCTACTAAAGAATTTTACATGTATTTTAGATACTAAATATAAGAACTCTTGAATTAATACATAAGATGTGCTAAAACTTAATATTCAGCATGATAGAAAATTCTGAAATAATGGTGTAGTTCAAAGTAAAATGATTGCTCTCAGATACTTTCATTCTCCCCTAAAGGAAAGTAAAAATCTCTTCTGAAGAAAAAAATATCAAAGAGAAACAAAAGGACTATTGCTTTTTTGAAACACTTTTACTTAAAAATGTTTTATAAAAGAAGAAATATTTTACATTCTCTGGACATCATTAGATTAAAAACTTTAGTTCAACCCTGCTGTCTGAATTCACTTGTCCTTGTAGGGAGGGATCTTGGAGGGAGCACCGGATTGGAAGATTTATGACCTTGGGCAATTTACTTATTCTCTCTTAGTATCTTCATCTGTGCAACGGTTGTTATAAGAATTGAATGTAAAACACCTAAAAGAGTGCCTGACACATAACTGGCTTTAGGTAAATGCTAGTTCCATTTGTTCCCACTCTTAAATGGTAATGACTGATTATTTCAGGAGATGGATTTTTAAAACAGTTTCTCTCCTTGGAAGAAATTCATCGACTAAAACTGAACTAGCAGGTGAATTATTGCCATTTTTCCATAAAATTATAAACTTATAGACAATTTGAGATGATTAATAATACACCAAACAGAAATGAAAAGTTAAAACTCTGAAGTTAAGCAATTCTGATGTCCCCAAGGGTTACCCTAATTTCCTTATGTATAGTGAGTTGGTCAAAAATAATTAAAACAATCACTTAAATTTGTACAGCAATTTATTGTTTCAAATATTGTCATAGTTGGTTTGATCCTCACACAGCCAATTTCACAGAAGCTCATGGAAAGTAAGTGATTGGCCCAAGGCCAAACTAAATTAATTAATACTAAAGATAGAATAAAAGATAACATGTTATTTCTATCTCTCAGTCCTATTAACCATCAAGTAAGGAGAGAAGAGGAAAATCAAAACTTAAAATGATAGATTATCTAAAAGTTAATGGAAGGGAAAACGTCTTATCAAAAACTGTGCTCTTAAATGGTTTTTCATATTAAAAAACAAAAATTGAAAATAAATGAGGCACGTATGCATCTTAAAAACCAGAAAAAGTATATCAAAATTAATCAGAAGGGGGTTTCCCTGGTGGCGCAGTGGTTGAGAGTCCGCCTGCCGATGCAGGGGACACGGGTTCATGCCCCGGTCCGGGAAGATCCCACATGCTGCAGACCAGCTGGGCCTGTGAGACATGGCCGCTGAGCCTGCACGTCTGGAGCCTGTGCTCCGCAACGGGAGAGACCACAACAGTGAGAGGCCCGCGTACCGCAAAAAAAAAATAATAATAATTAATCAGAAGAAGTTAGGAAGCAGATGTTAATAAAGACAAAAGCAAGTATTAGTGGAGTAGAAAACACAGAGAGTAAAGCAAGTATGAGAAAAAACAAAACAGCTACTTAAAACCTACTTAAATATACAAATGCAGGACCACCCTAATCAGGAACCTTAAAGAAAGAAACCTTAGAAACCTAAGAAACCTTAAAGAAAGAACAAATATAAAACATCTGAGTTGTAACTAACTTTCCAAAAATAGCTACTCCTACTGCTATTGCAACTTCTTAGAGAAAGAGAGTGAGTGGTGGTCAGTCTCCAATACCTTTTATGAAGTTAACGTAGACTTAACATCAAGGACCTGGTATCAATGCTGTGTTGTTTCCTAGGGCTGTTGGAATAAAGTACTACAAACTGGGTGGCTTTAACGACAAAAATTTATCATCTCACAGTCCTGGAGGCTAGAATTCTGAATCCAAGATGTCAGAAGCGTTAGTTCCTTCTGAGAGCTCTGAGGAAAGGATCTGTTTCAGGTCTCTCTCCTTGGCTGGTGGATGGCCATCTTTTCCCTGTGTCTCTACACATTGTCTCCGTCTGTACCTATCCACATCCAAATTTCTATCTTTATAAACACACCAGTCATAATGGATGAGGGCCCATCCTAATGACCTCATTTTAACTTGATTACCTCTGTAAAGACCTTATCTCCAAATAAGATCACGTTCCGAAATACTGGGCATTAGTATCTTCAATATATGAATGGGGAGGGGGAGGAGACACAATTCAAACCATCACAAGTGCCCTTTTTCTTGGATTAATCAGTCATTTGCTTTTATAAGTTTTTTCCTAATAAAACTTTGAACGAGGCCACACCATTTTATGAAAGCTTTTAAACATTACATAATTTTAGAGCTAAGATGGACCATAGAAATCTACTCTAACAGTACCTTTATTCTGTTACTCAGGAAACAGACTCAGTGATGTTGGGCAGCTTTCCAGCTGGTCAATTACATCCTGGTTATCTTACCATTTCTTTCAAATCCTTCACACCACTGGAGGGTTATTTGGGTACTCCACTATATAACCCCTGGGGTCAGGGGTTGGCGTCTCTGATGTAGAGATATAGTGCTTCTGTGTCCTTCCTAGTATCACGCCCTCCTGTCAAGCATTACTTGCTTTGGGTCTGGTCAGATGAGCATGCACCTTTGCCTCTGGCTTTTTCTCTTCTGCTTTCACTAAGGGCCACTGGAATATGTATGCATTTTGGTGTTTTAGTTCTTAAAACTTCCTATGGGGATAAACTGTCACAGAGGTGTCCATGTATAGCTTTACTCATTTAGGCAGTATCAATGGTTTATTGTAATTGATTTGGAGTCAAAGGTAGTTTTTTTTTCAGAAATATATTATTACCACTAACATTTGGGAGTCCTCCAGTGGTGTCATTCTTATTAAATTGCTATTTACTTGGAGGTGAAATGGTCAGTTGTTCTCAAACCAAAGCAGTTTGAGTCAATAGATCTCTGGTAGTCCCAAATATATGTATTTCTAGCAGGCATCCTTGTGATTCTTTGGGCTTTTCCATACCACACTTGGAACAACAACAGCAAAAACCTGCTTTAAATCAACTCATTGATCATTAATTTTTAAATAGCTGCTAACAGGGGTGATTGTTTTATTTCCCAATAATATGTTTTGTCAAACCTAAGATTTTCTTAATTTTGAGTCACATCATTACTTCATCACTAAGACAGAAACAAAATACTGTCAATAAACTATGACTCAGAGCCTTAAAGAGAGTCCCTCTGGACCTGTGAATTATTCACACCAACTCATCACTTTGAAATTCCTACTCAGAGGAATTTTGCAATTTCTTCTACCTTCAGTTGCATTACTGGGCCTGTGATAAGCAAAACTTTTACAGGTACCATAGTTACTTACACTTATGCTTACTTTTCTTCTATCCTCTAATGGAATAGAATGCTGCTTTCTAAGAAAGTCTGAAATTGCTGTCATTTCTCCAGTAATTAACATTTGCTTCACTAATAAATACATATGTCACACCTGTTTGTATTTCATCTTTGTATGCAATGACTTATTTTTAAAATCAAATCATAGTGGGGTTTTTTAAAGCATAGATTCAAACAAAAACATTTTTAAATAGCAAACTCAACATATGATATCATTCAAAAATGATATCACTCAACTGAAGAGACAATATGAACAGCTATGACCAAGTTCATGCAGACACTGACACTGACCATTACAGTTGTGAGTGCTGCATTTTGCATAGTTATTATAAGGTGTGATTAATTATAGATACATCCTGATTCAGAGCTGTGAAAATGTGGGGGAAAAGACCTTAGAATCTATGTAATATGGTAATAAACAATTTACAGTGGAAATGTTCTCATGCTAGATGCTAGGATAACATAATGAACTAGAGCAACGGTTTTCAAAGTGTGGTCCCAGGACAGAAGCATCAACATCACCTGGGAATTTGTTCTAATGTAAATTCTCAGGCTCTACCCTAGACAGACTGAATCAGAAACTCTAGGGGTCGGACCCAGCAGTCTGTTGTTGTTTTTTTTTTGCGGTACGCGGGCCTCTCACTGTTGTGGCCTCTCCCGTTGCGGAGCACAGGCTCCAGACGTGCAGGCTCAGCGGCCATGGCTCACGGGCCCAGCCGCTCCGCGGCATGTGGGACCTTCCCGGACTGGGGCACGAACCCGTGTCCCCTGCATCGGCAGGCGGACTCTCAACCACCGCGCCACCGGGGAAGCCCCAGCAGTCTGTTTTAACAAACCCTTGGGGGGATTCTGATGTCGCTCAGGTGTGACAACCATTAGGTTAAAGCGAATGGAGAGTCAAGGGCAGGGAGAGAGGCCTCCTTCCACATTTATAGAGAAGTGTTTATTAATATAAACATACACACACACATACCCCTGTACTTATTGAAACTTGGTTTACCCAATATGAAAATTTATGCATGTAATCCGTCAGATCACTACATCCAAATATATATATTTAATATACAAAAGGCCTACATTTTACAATGGCCAAAAACCCCCAGACTTTGGTATGTTTTATCATTATCATCCTTGGCCAACTGTCTCCCTTTGTTCTCTTCCTTCCTAGATTTATTTCTCAGGCTTTCTCTCACTTTTCTTATTTTTAACTTTTAACCTACTTTAACCAAAATAAGAGTAGCTAATCATGTAAAAGTTGAATCCCCAGATTATCTTTAATAGGAAAATACAGAAACATGAATGAATACCTGTAAAACTTCACTGCTCAAGTATCTGGACCCTGGGAAGGTATATATAGTTTAATTGGTGTCCACTGTCATTATATGTAAAAGGTAATATCCGCTGCAGGATGATTTAAAAACAGTTGCAAAAATATGTGATATTTGGATATGCATTTGATTTTCTACTTTAGAAAACATAGTCTCAGAAATCACATTCAACTTACTGGCTTTAGTGCTGGCTGGCATGTTGTGTGTTCTTCCTTTGAGCTCAGACAGATTTTTCTCTTTTTAAATTGTTAATTCATATCCAGTAGAAAAATAGAAATAAGATATTCCTTTGTTAAATGTTCACTGCAATATCCTTATTGCTTTAAAACTGTAAGGTTTGTTCTCTCAGGAGAAACCTATTTTAGAAATAATTATCTCTGTATTGGAGTCAAACAAACAATCCTTTGTGAAACCGAAATCTCATTGGAGCCTCAAGCTCATAACACCAAATAATAAACATATTTGCATTCTCTGATCCTTAATGATGAGTGATATAATTTTAACGTACAGTCTTCCCTAAAAACACATATATTATACAGAGTTTATTTTGCAGAAGAATTTCTTTTTAGTTTAGAGCTAAATGTTATTTTAAATTCTTAGAGGAAAAAGAAACATTGGGGGGAAAAGCAGGTAGTTAGATTTTTAAAATATGATTTTGTAAGCTTATTTGCATGCGTTTTTACTTTTTTTATTTGTGAATTTAGTAGAAAATGCTACTTGGAATTTTAAAGAAACAGCATGATAAATTCAGAATTCACATCTCCAACTCCAGTGAAGTAACCTACTTTTCCATAATTTTTTTTGGCTCTCTGGGCTGAGAAGGCAGCATCAACTGACAGTCACTGTATTGTTTGTTAGTTTCAACCAAGGTCCACAGTGAGTGAGTGGAGTCAGTCCAGTACTCCAGCAGACTTAGGATAGAAGGAAGAGTCTGTAAAGGCTCATACTCTCTCTGTAATAAAACGTGCGGCAGGTTAACATACTTCTCACCTCTTGATACCTTTGTTCATACAGAGATTACAGACTGGCTGAATTGACTATTGCTAACAAACATGCTTCTAGGTAAGTAACATAACTTCCAAATGGTGGATTTGTTCTAAAGTGATAGGGAATACATCTGGAGGTATACTTGGCTTTAGCTGTAATTTTCCAGATTTGTATAGATTTCATACAGTGCTGGGCAAATGCCATGATTACTTATTATTATTTGTCCTCCTAGGATTTGGGGTGATGAGGTTTAGCAATTTAGAATAATGTTCAAAATGTGTCTCTAAGTTAAGGAAGCTGTTATGACTAGCATACCTGAATGTTTTTCCTTCCATTAAGATGAGCGCAACATTTTGGGGTTTAATCAGTAGTTGTTATAGACAACAGAGTCTTCGTGAACCGAGTGCTAACATGACTTCTGTTTTTAAAATGTTGGACTTCCATATGTTGTTAAAATGCTATGATCAGTCTTCTAGAAAGGGCCGGTTCTACATGATTATTTTATTAATATTTAAAATATATGGAAATGCCTAGGTTGTCAGCTATAAAATTAGTTTTAAGTAGTAGAACATTGAAAAGGTAAAGTGTTTGTATGCTGCATCTCTTTAGTAATGTTCACTATTATATCTTATACAATATATTTTTAAATGTAGCATTTGCATGCATTAGTCTTAAGAGAAATCTGACAAAACCTGTCAAAGATCTGATATAGGAAGTTTTCTCAGAGGAGCATAATTAAATAAGAATTTGATTGGAGGCTACATAAACATTTAAAAAATGTTTCATTGATAAAATGCTTTATTGTCAAGTTAATATTGTGAAACACTGGCTGAACTTTATGGCTTGGGTTATTTACTTGGAAAACAAACATCTTCCTCATAGAATATGTCAGTAAGTATACAATGAGTAGAGGAATTTTCCAGTTAATAAAGGCTAAACAAACATCTGAAATCTCCAGAAAATTAAGTGAAGACGTCTTTTATTGCAGTGGTTATACTTTGACCAGTTGCACACATTACTTCACATGTGAGAACAATTTCAGCCTTTATTTTGGAGCTACTCACAATGTCCTATACAGGGATATTTGATAATCCATTTGGGACACAGTAAGCATAATCATGTTAGTAGTTTAAAGATAAATTATATTTCTCCTTTGTTGTCAGTGTGTTTAAATTATTTAAATATTAGGTCAGTTTGCACAGAAAAAGCTTAAAATTGATGATGTATTTTTTAGGTCAACTTTTGTTGTACTTTCAAGCCTATTTATTACTCTACTTGGTAACAGTGTACTTTTATGAAAAAAAAATACTGGTCTAGGAATTAGGAGACCCAAGTCTGCGTTCTGGCTCCTCAGTGTTGCCCCTAATCATTGGGTATCCTCCTCCATAAACTGATTTCTTAGAGCTTTACTTTTTTTTGTTGTTTTTGCGATTCCACTTCTACCTTCTTAATTTTCACTATCCTGTCATGTTGGAGGCACTATATACAAGTATAAAATACACTGGAAATTTTAAACAAGGGCCATCCCTTCACATGGGAGCTCCCTTCAGACCATAAGGTCCAATGCCATGAATAGGGAATGAGTGATGTAGACAATTTAGGACAGTAGTCCCAACCTCTGGAAAGTGCACCTATGCTTCTGTGAAGTAGCCGCCATTTTGTTTACCATTTACCAAGGTCTTCATACACAAGTATATGTTTTACAACCCTCAAAGTCAGAAAATTCTGACCAACACCACCTTGAAGACATTTATGTAAAAAAACCAAAGTGGTCCTTCATTTGAAATCATCTACACAGTAGCTTCTCACGTGCAAAATCTTAAAATATGTTATATACCATATTCATTACCTCTCCACTTGTCCAAGAGTCCTCCATTTGATTGGAAATAAAGTTTGCAGATGTGAGTCTTTCTGTCATTTCACTGAGATAATTTCACTGTGGCTAAAGTGGCAAAGCATGAGCTTCAGATGACAGGAGTTTGAATTCCTCTTTCTTCCTTTACTTGGTAAGTGGTTTCAGGGAAAACATCCATCCTTTCTGAATTCATTTCCTCTGTAAATGACAATATAATTTTTTATCTCACAGGATTGCTGTAAGAATTAAATAGGTAATATTTATAAAGTGTCAAGTATAGTACTTTAACCTTTAAGTTGGTGACCAATAAATGGTAGACAATTATTATTGTTGTCTTATTAAATTATCATCTATTGATTTCTATTTAGATTCACCATACTTTCTAGGATTGCTGAAACTGTATAGGTTTTATAAAGCTACTTATTCCAGTGTTCCAGCAAGATGAGTGAATTATTTTCCTGTGTGAATTTAGAGTCAACCAGAACTAACTCTAAATTATAGTTGTGAGCTATAATTACTTCAATGGTTAAGACTATTTTGGCCTCTGGGAGTGAAAAGTTATATTTGACAGTGCATGTGAAAGAAGTATTTGTGAATTCATTTCTGTCTTCTATTCATACCTGTGTTAAAATGAGCCATGGTGTCGAGCAGTTTCTTTGGAACATTACATAAACTTTCTTGTTCCTGGCCACATAGCAACTGGGAATATGCAAACAGGCCTGAAAGGAACCAAACAGAAAATTCTTCTCAGGCAGGAAACCTAATATTTACACATTAATCAGTAAGGTGATGGTCACTAAGGTGGCTTATGACTAAGATTTCTTGTTTATCTCGAATGGAAGTTAGCATCTCTTCTTTTTTTTTTTTTTTTTTTTTGCGGTACGTGGGCCTCTCACTGCTGCGGCCTCTTCTGTTGCGGAGCACAGGCTCTGGACGCGCAGGCTCAGCGGCCGTGGCTCACGGGCCCAGCCGCTCCGCGGCATGTGGGATCTTCCCGGACCGGGGCACGAACCCGTGTCCCCTGCATCGGCAGGCGGACTCCCAACCACTGTGCCACCAGGGAAGCCCAGCATCTCTTCTTAAAGCACTTCATGTTAGCATGTTCAGCAGGACTAGACTGAAGCTCAGTTGTGACACAAGGCTTTCTGGCGCCAGAGGCTCTCTGTCCTCCCGTCCCCCGCTCCGGTAGGGAGGGCCCTCACATTTTCCTTTCCCCTATCAAACTGGCTTTCCACTCTTCTTTTCACACGAAGATACAAATGGCTCAACATATTCTATGAAATTTGCATTTTAACTCACTGTAAAACTTTAAGCTAAAAATTTAAAACCCTAACCCCATGCAATGTTAAATAATAGCTAGTGGGTTGGAAGGTTTGGGATAAACAAAGAGGTACATCCTCTAGATTAAGCATTCTCATTGCCCACCAAGGGGCAAAAATTCATTCTAGGGGCAAAAAAAAAAAAAAAAAAAAATCGTACTCCTTTTATGCACAGATATAGTATATAAACAGACATGGTATATCTGTGGTATTAAAATTTCATGGGGCATCGCATTAAAGACACAATTGTAAAGAAGACCCACTAAGCAGGGCAATAATGAAAAAAAAAGTTGAGAAGCACTGCTCTAGATGAGGATCTCAAAAGACTCTATAAGCCTATAGAGTGTGAATTTTACTGAATTGTTTCTCTTTTTTTTTCACATCTATTGGAGTATAATTTCTTTACAATGTTGTGTTAGTTTCTGCTGTACAACAAAGTGAATCAGCCATATGTATACCTGTGTCCCCATATCCCCTCCCTCTTGAGCCTCCCTCCCACCCTCCCTATCCCACCCCTCTAGGTTGTCACAAAGCACCGAGCTGATCTCCCTGTGCTATGCCGCAGCTTCCCACTAGCTATTTTACATTTGGTAGTGTATATATGTCCATGCTACTTTCTCACTTCGTCCCAGCTTCCCCTTCCCCCGCCCCATGTCCTCAAGTCTGTTTTCTACATCTGCGTCTTTATTCCTGCCCTGCCACTAGGTTCATCAGTACTGTTTTTTTTAGATTCCATATATATGTGTTAGCATATGGTATTTATTTTTCTCTTTCTGACTTACTTCACTCTGTATGACAGACTCTAGGTCCATCCATCTCACCACAAATAACTCAATTTCATTTCTTTTTATGGCTGAGTAACACTCCATTGTCTATGTGTGCCACGTCTTCTTTATGCATTCATCTGTCGATGGACATTTAGGTTGCTTCCATGTCCTGGCTATTGTAAATAGTGCTGCAATCAACATTGTGGTACATGACCTTTTGAATTATGGTTTTCTTGGGGTATATACCCAGTAGTGGGATTGCTGGTTCATATGGTAGTTCTGTTTTTAGTTTTTTAAACAACCTCCATACTGTTCTCCATCATGGCTGTATCAATTTACATTCCCACCAACAGGGCAGGAGGGTTCCCTTTTCTCCACACCTTCTCCAGCATTTATTGTTTGTAGATTTTTTGATGATGGCCATTCTGACGGGTGTGAGATGATAACCTCATTGTGGTTTTGATTTGCATTTCTCTAATGATTAGTGATGTTTAGCTTAATTTATTTTAGTATGAAGTAGCTTACGTCTGGCATAGTACTTATATTTGAAACTAGTATTTATGTTCTAATAAGACAAATATGGTCATTTGTTGTACCTTTTACTCTTTTTAGTTATAAAAGAAAATGAGGAAAAGACTTAAGAACAAAATGTGCTTGGATTTGAATTCCAGCTCCATCTCTTCTTTGTTCTGTGACCCTTGGCAAATCGCTTAACCTCTTTAAGCCTCGGTTTCTTTGTCTTTAGCTAACTTGGGGATCATAATTGTCCACCTTGTGGAATTCCAGTATCATGAGGATTAATCAGATTAATGTACATAAAACACTCTGCACATTGTCTAGTATATGATAAATGTATGCCAATTAGTAGCTATAATTTTATGTGTTGTGCCTTTTTATGTCAATCACTGTCTTTTAAAATTATTATAGAAAAAGAGATTTAAATTTGGGAGATAGGAGTATTACTGTCCATAAAATATAGCAGTCTCTCTGGGACAAATGTTAATACTATCCATAAAAAGAAAGATAAACTTCTGGTTTTCCTTTAAACCAGTGACCGCACCTATTGACATAAATCAAAAACAGAATAAAATCTAAATTAAACTTTTTTCTGTTTGACTCAGAGGCAGTCCTTTGCTAAATTAAACGTTAACATCTCTAGATGCTAATATAGTCTATTAAATGTAGAATGATTCACTGTTCTGGGTGTTCTGTTGAAATATGTTTTCTTTAAACACTACGTTGGACTTAGCTGTAAAGTCATTGTTTTATTTCCACTAGTTCCAGTAGAATTCAGTATCATTTGGAATTCATGTCTGTTTGTGATATCATTTTTACCCAGAATATTATCATTCCCTTTTTCTGTATGGTATTTGCTTTTAGGTGTTCATTAACATGTATGGAATTACAGGACAGAAAATTTAGTTGAAAGGAAATAGAATCAGCAAGTGAGAATCAAACTTGAGAATTCATGTGGAGTTGAGTGAATTTCAGTATTGATACAACTCAGTGGAAGATTTCTGTTTCCTTTAAAGGAAGATCTACGATCCATTCCCTCTCCTTTCTCTCTTCTCTCTCCTCTCCCTCTTCTCTCTCTCTGAAATGATTGTTCTGCTTTTGTGATCTGTTAAAACTCTAACCTGCTGGCCTTATTCCCAGGTTATCTTGCTTTCTTTTACTTTGCAAGATTAATACTCACCTCTACAGATGAACATCCGATGGGGAAGGAGGAGGGCTCTCATTGTGTGGATTGTGATGTGGTAAAATAGGCTATATGTGCAACTCGGAAATGCATCCTACAGCCCTCCTTGCCTTTTCAGATTAACTTCTTTTAAGGTAATTTATCTTGTCAATAATGTTTCCAATTTTCTGTAATAAAAGTCCTCTAATACAGAGCAATCATGTAGCAGTGTTCTCCATTCCAGGCTCCTGCTTTGTAATTCTTGGCTATGACAGCAGAAAACAGGAGTTTGAGGGCCAGAGAATGCTATAGGTAGGCATCATGTTTATCTGGCAGAAATAGTCCAGTAGCAGTGGAATTCAGAAAGCACTGAGGATGCAATTATCTAAGACTCTTCCTAGCTTTCCAGGGAGCTAGAGAACAGAATTCCACAAGGTAGAAAGTATCACATTTCAAAAGCATATGAGAAATCAAAGAGCCTCATTTAAAATATATTGGCTCAGATTTTGTTTTTATATGCTTTAAAAATCATACTCCCAAGAGGATTTTGGAAGAAGTTTTGACTTTAAAAAGCCATTAGGCTTCAAAGTTGGATTAAGAATGCATATGTAACAGCCTGGAAGTTCTGGTGCATAATAGGTATTCTCTAATCCATATATAATAGAATTGTCTTAAGAGTACTTACTGGGCTTCTCTGGTGGCGCAGTGGTTGAGAATCTGCCTGCCAATGCAGGGGACATGGGTTCAAGCCCTGGTCTGGGAGGATCCCACATGCCGCGGAGCAACTAAGCCCCTGCACCACAACTACTGAGCATGCGCATCTGGAGCCTGTGCTCCGCAACAAGAGAGGCCGTGACAGTGAGAGGCCCGCGCACCGCAATGAAGAGTGACCCCCGCTTGCCGCAACTAGAGAAAGCCCTTGCACAGAAATGAAGACCCAATACAGCCAAAAAATAAAATAAATAAATAAAATTTAAAAAGAGTACTTACTGCCACTCCAGTGGAAGAATCTGAGAGTTTTCAAGATAGGAAGAGGCAAATGTTTCAGCAGAAATGGTGAGATTTGTAATATAGCCCCTTTGAGGACTGAGCAGTGAAATTCCCCAAATCTGGAATTCTAACAGTGTCATCCCCAAGAAGTTAGAATAATCTTCACATACTTGGAAGCACTGCATCATGAGGAATTAATATGGCTTTTTCATCATCTCTGTTTTAGGTAAGAGAGCCAAAGTGACTTAATCAAGATGTTTCATCCAGGAAAGTTGGAATTAGAACCCAATCCAAGTCTTTTTCCCATTCATTTACTATGCTTCCCTATGCTTACTATCCATTTACTATGTTCTGGGTAGGGTGGGTAAGAGCCCTGCCCCAAGGCTTCAATCCACCCGTGGTGGGAGGTCGTGAAATGCCCCCTACTCCATCCCTTAAGTCACCAAATCCAAGGTGGTCCTCTGTAGTCTGCTTGAAATTTAGGTGAACCAGATCCATGACATCTCTCTGTTAAAACTGTCTTTGCCTCCTCTCATTCATGTTCATTTCTCTGTTTCTTTCTATGGAAATATTTCAGAATAACTCGGAGAAGCATCACCAATTATTTTCCATCCCTTCAGAAAGATTAAAGTGGCCTCGACCGATGTGGGGAAGTCACAGGCCAGTCTGGATTTGTTCACTAGCAGGGCTGTTGTTCAAACGAGAGAATGTGTGCCACTGCTGGTAACATGTTGTCTTTTGAGCCTTTTAGGGAACTTTTGTGTGGGGGGAGGAGATAGCGACAATTTGGTTTGATAATTGACTTGTGCCTAATGTATTTGATCTAAGTCTCACACAAAGGAAGAAGAAGGACCTGACTCTATTCCATAGTGTATCAGTCACGAAGTTCTGATTGAACACTGAAAGCATAATCAACTGGGATTTTCAAAGAGAATTTAACAAAGGACCTGTTTGCAGAGGGGTGGTAAGGTTCAGGGGAGTCCACAGTAGATGTCAAGTTTCCTGTTGACCAACTGTAAGTGTCTCCATTCCTGAAGGAGAAGGGGAGGTGATGGAGGTGTCTAAGTTTGGTGGGCTAAATCGGAGACTGCTCAGCGGGAGTGGTTAGCATAGAAAGATGCCACTGCCAGAAAGAAGGCAAGGAAGGAGACTGAAAGAAATACTCAGATGTCTCTCATTTTCCGACACAGAATGGGCAACAAGTAGAGAAAGGCTCTGGGAGCACAGAAGAACCGGCACACATGGTCTCCTGAACTCATTTCAAAACATCTTCCCCGTCTAGTATTTAATTTGAACAATAATTGATGTGAATGTTCCTTTAGTGCATCACATTCCTCTGTGCTTTCTTGAATGTTCTGGACATTGATTGGCTTTTAAATTTTTATTTTAACTTGGGATCCTTAATGCAAATGTTAATAGTTGTGCTGTGCACAGGGTCTAGTGAAGGACTGAGATCTGTTTGCCCCTAAAAGAAATGTTCCCAACTTGTCATGCTTTTGCATTTCTGATCATTCTGTTTTATGGCCTACTGGTATTCGATAGTGTCAGGTGGCATGTACCACAGCAGTCCATGTTCATAGCAGCTGTAGCTACTGTTTCTGAGTTCCATTATTTTCATTCTTCTGTGCATTTAGAAAAGAGATAACCATTACTGTAATCATTCACCCAACACATTTTTATTGAGCATCTGTTATGCTCAGTAAAGGCCCTGAGGATATTGAGATAAGCAAAGCAGAAAAGATTCCTGCCCTTAAGGAGTTTATGCCTCAATTATTTTTCTAAACTAACTCTTGAGACCGTAGGGACTCTCTTAAGAATCTTTAATCTTCTGATGCTTTTGGAGGTGGGGGGTTGGAGACACACTTTCTGGTGCTTTGCTGAATTCTGAATTGTTAATTTTACCAAATAAATAAGTGAGGTATTTATGGTACCCTATTTAGTGGCGTTATTCATTCATCCAAAAAATAATTTCTGAGCATCTACTATATGCTAGTATATTATGTAGTGATTGAGAAATTAAGAAAATATCTTAGTGTTCAGAGTATTGCTCATCTAGTTGGGAAGCAAATATGCAAATAACTACAAATGGAAGGGTGTCAAGGGCTATGGGACTAGCAAATGATTCCACTGTTTTGGATGAGGGTGTCTCTGAGAGGTGCCTTAATAACCGTAATGCCCAGCTTCCCGGCTGCTCAGGCGAGCCGTTTAAAGCCTCACTGTTAGTAACGTGTGCTTTTATTTAATAGGAGTCCCTTAAGCACTCACTTGTAAAAGCAGCATTTCTCAGAATCCATGGGCACAAACTGTTCAACTCTGAAACACACATGAAACAGCTCCAAGCACAGTGTTAACATTGTTTTGGGATAAACCACATGACTCTGAATTAGGAGGCTCAGTAGAAAGTATGGTTTTAGAGACCATTGAACACATATTTATACGAATAGCTATACCTATACTCTGGAAAAATACTCACTGAAATAAAATGAAACCTCATAATTGTAAAAAGGTTGTCCTAATAATGGTTGGCTTTATTTTTATATTTTACCAGTTCTAACTATGGACTCTCCAGCTATATAGGTCACAACCCTTGTCATGTTTCCAAATCTACACCTTAAAATGCTTGGTCTCGGCCAAGGTTAGCTGATCCTCTAGCATGTTGAAAAGGAATCTCAGAATCCTATTTTTAATCTAACTGAGACTAAAACTTTTTTCTGGCAGTACAGTTTTGGCATGCCCAGTGAGGCTCTTCTATGTTTCTAAACGATTGAAAGAAGCACTCCTATGAAATGTATTTTTCATTACTTCCTGACTCTCTTTTCCCTGATTTTTTTAAAAGTGTCCCTGATAAAGTGAAGGGACACTAATATTAACCACTTCCCATGAGGAGGACAATCTTCTTTAGGTTCCCCACAATATTCACAGGCGTGGGTCACACCTCATCTCCTACTCTAACACCAGCCCATCCACGTGGTACCTTGCTGATGCTCTAGCACGTAGAGACCTTGGATGCCTTCTACAGAGCACCATTCACATCCTCCTCTATCAACTTGTAGATTTAGAGATCTTATTTGGAGTTCTCATAAAAAATAGTCTCAGGGACTGTCTTACTGAAATTTTAGTTTTGTTTTTGTATTTATTTATTTGTGATGAAAGAGGTTGAGTGGTTTATGTGCTGTATAATGTAGTGTGTCCATGAGTTTGGGAAGGAGTATAAACTTATTTTTGTACTATATGTTAGCTTCATTTTAAAATATTACACTCAGTGTGCTTTTGTTTAGCCTCTGGACACATTTTTAGGCAAAGTATCTATAAAAGGAAAAAGTATCTATAAATTGGAAATATGTCCAATTATTAATCTAAAAAAGTACAACAAATAGCTTATTTTCCCTGTGTTTCTAGGCTTTTCGGACTTTTGTTAGTGTATTTGTTGAGTAGCTTTTTTTTTTTAAGATTAGCCATTGCATTGCCTTACATTTAGTTAGAAGCCCTTCACCTAAAAACACATTATTGAACATATTGTTTCAAAATATAACTTACATGGTATTTAAAAATAAGTTTATCCCCACAAATATTGAATCATTATGTTGTACACCTGAAACTAATATAATATTGTATGTCAATTATATCTCAATAAAATAATAATAAAAAAATAACTTTATCCCATGTTAGTTACCTAACTTTGCAGACAACCTGTATAATTTGACTCTTTTGCCAAATTTTCCTCACATGGTAAAAAAAAATCTTGGGATAAAATGTGTATTCTGAAGATATTAAAGTCAGAATTATTTAAACAAGTCTGTGTCTTTCTCCTATATTATGCAGCTAAATCACCATGTGTACTCGTATTTTCATCCTTGAGTAATGTCAGTGGCAAAGGGGAATCAATAAGCATTGTTTCCAAATGTTGGCCATTTTGATGCTGAAGATAGCTATTATGCTGCTATTTTGCCTTAATCAATTCTTACTTGTATCAGGGTATGATTGTATCAATTGTCTAGTGGATTTAATGCCGCTTAACTCTCTAGTAAGACAGGGAAAGGTTTAGCTATCAGTCAGCCAAGTCTTGTGCTGTGACACATCAATTCAAAGAAAATTCATAATGTTATAGAGATAACCATAAAAGACTTTTGTGTCTTGGTTTCTCACCTCCCTACCTTATTGATTTATTTTTCTTCTACTTCTGATAAAGGCAATGAAATACCCACCATATGGAATAAATGTGAGTTACTGATAGAACCAAAAGACTGAAAAAGGCACAACGTCACTCTCAAAATGGCAGCTTGTTACAGGATTCCTCTTTCAACGATAAAATCCCATAGCCTGTGCACGAAGCTCAAGCATGAAGGATATCATGTTATCCTTTAATATCTGTTACTTGGGCTTTCATTTGTTGTCAAGCATCCCTTATCTTGAATAATGTATGTCACCTGTCATATATGCCTATTCTTTGTGAATGCCCCTGAATATGCAGACCCAAGCAATGATTCTCTGTAGACCAGTGTCCTAACCATGGGGTTTTGGATTAATGAAATGAAATGTGAATCAGAATTTATCTCCTTTTCTAATACTTCAAACACATTTCTTTCTTCCAAAACATATTATATACACATAATCTTTACAAGTAAGATCTCTCACTCTACTTCTTTAGTCTTCTAGAATCTTCATAGAGAGGAACTGTAACAGTAAACACAGGTCTCCTATACCTCAAAAAATGATGAAATCATATGTTAGTGAAATGGCTATGTATATGAGTTACTGCCTCATGCATTTGTTCAACAATATGCTAATTATTGCCTACTGTGTACCAGGCTCTGTGCTATGCACTGAGTCTCCAGTGGTGATATTTCTTTTCTCTTAGCCTAGCAAAGTGGAAAGAAAGGATACTGGTATTTGGAAATGCAAACAGATATTATGATTCGAATTATGTTTTAAAATTTATTTTGTACTGATTTTATTTTATTAAGCTAAACATTAAATTTTTTTAAATCAAAGTAAAACAAAACATGGCAAAACTTAAGAATATGGAAAAGTATGTAATAAAAGGTAAAATTTTTCTTTCCTCTCCCCCAAACCCCTAATCCTCATTGCTCCAAACAAACTTTGCTAATGGATTTTGTGCTTTGTTTCAGAGTAAAACAAAGCAAAAAACTAAAAACACACAAACATATATACATTTGTATATGCATATATGTTTGCATGCACACAAATAGTAACATCTGATATATTCTGTACCTTAATATTTTTTGCTTAGTACTATATCTAGAAAGTCTTGTGGTTTTTCCATAGAAGAACTTACATATTTACCTTTCTCTTTTTAAGGACATTTAAAACTTTTTTAAACAAAATCAAATTTACAGAAAATTTGCAATGTAGTACCAAGAACATTTTTTTTTTCTGAATTACCCTATTGCCCTGGAGTATCTTATGATTTATTTTCTATAAACCAGTCAACCTTCTACACTACAATATAGTCTTCAGAACTGGGAAACTAAAATACATACATTCCTATGTCTCCTCCTCAGATACCATTCAGATTTTGGCAGCTGTCCTAATGATGTGCTTTATAGTTAAGGAATTCATTTCAACATCACTCACTTTATTTAGTTGCCATGTCTATTTAGTCTCCTTTAGTCTGGAATAGTTGCTCATCATTTTTTTGTTCTTTTAATTTTCATGATCTTGACTCTTTTGAAGATTACAGGCCAGTTTGGATTTTCTAATGTTTCTTTTTGATAAACTTCAGGTTATAGATCTTGCACAGGAGTATCATGAAATCAGTGCTATTTTCCTCTCATTGTGTCCTATCAGGTCTCAGATGATTTTAATTTCTCCCATTAGTGATGGTGTTCTTGATAAAGTTGGTGTTTGCCAGGCTTTCCTACCATAGGGTACTTTTACCCTTTCCAACTAATAAGCCTTTTGTGAGGAGGTGCTTTGAAACCATAAAAAGTCCATTTCTCATCAGATTCTCCATGTATTTTTATTTATCCATATGGGTCACGGTTTCCTATTTTATCCAGTGAGTTACAACCCCTTACAATCATTTATTTTGATGTACAAACTATCCCAGATCAGGCAAGAGGTGCTCTTTCAAGCTGACTCCTGTGTCCTTTTGACTCAGCAGACTTGTCATTTTTTTTAACACCTCCTTGCTCTCTGGCACAGTAGGACATTTTGGGCTTATCTTGTATTTTTCTTACTCTAGCCCTGATTTTAGTCCTTTCTCAAGGAATTCTGGTCCTTTTTAGTGAAGAATGGTATTTAGAAAGCAAGATCTGGGTGTGAGATGTGCTCATTGCCTTTGGGGATGTTGCTGCTATCCAGCCCTCTCCGTGGACAATGCTAAGGACCATATATATATATGTACATAAACACACACACACGTACATTTACGTTTATTTCCATATCTCCCTTTCCCTATTTATAACTCACTTCTCCAGTGAGAAATTGGCTCTCATTATTCTTAACATATTTACATATCTGATCAATTCCTCTGTGTGTAATCCCATTGCTGCTAACATACAGATGCCTTCCTCACCCGACCTGGGCTCTGACACACCACAAGGGGCTGCCAGCCAACCCACCCCTACTCTTCCTCCCCATGTGAAAGTTTTCCTCACCCCGCCCATTCCCCAAGACCCCATTGCAGGCTGGGGTTCATGCACCAGTGTAGACACCATCGTCACCCCACTCAGGGTGCAACACTTGGTGCTGGGCTGCTCCCACATGGGGACACCTTCATTACCTTACTGGGGCTGTGACTCCCCATGCTGGATAATCCTCTGCCACAGATGCCTTGCTCACCTGTTCTGTTCTGACACCCTATTCTGAGTTGCCAAAGTTCCCCCAATCCCACTCTGATGCAGACTCCTTGCTCTGCCCCTTCTAATAACATTAGAAAAAATTATTCAAGAAATAATAAAAGGCAGAGCAAATTTAAAAATATCATTATCTGCCAATATTTAAGCTCAACTAACTGTAGAGGAAGAATAAAAAAACGTGATTCCCTAAATGTTTTAGTTAATATTATAGACTATCTCACCACTCTTTTCTGAGTCTATCCTTGCCCCTTCCCACCATGTCTGTGATTACTAATGCTCTTATTCCATATTTTGGCTATATAATGTAAGTAGTCCTCACTCAGTGTGCCTGGATATCCTCTTCTGGTTGCCTCAATCCCTGGATCTCCTCAGTCACATGTTTTTTTTTGTCTCTGATATAGCTGATATTGAAGGAAACCTCACTTCAGTACCACAGGCACTGAAGCAGATTTTAGCCCTCTTTGATCACCTCTTACTGATTTATTTATTTATTTACTTTTTGTTGTTCTTGTTGAGTTTTATGTGTTGTTTGTATATTTTGGAAGTTAAGCCCTTGTCAGTCGCATCATCTGCAAACATTTTCTCATATTCTATATTTTGTCTCTTCAGATTTTGGGGGTTTTTTTTGAATTTTATTTTATTTATTTTTTTATACAGCAGGTTCTTATTAGTCTTCCATTTTATACACATCAGTGTATACATGTCAATCCCAATCGCCCAATTCATCACACCACCACCACCAACAACAACCCCCCGGCCACTTTCCCCCCTTGGTGTCCATACGTTTGTTCTCTACATCTGGTCTCAATTTCTGCTCTGCAAACCACTTCATCTGTACCATGTTTCTAGGTTCCACATATATGCATTAATATATGATATTTGTTTTTCTCTATCTGACTTTATGACAGTCTCTAGATCCATCCACGTCTCTACAAGTGACCATATTTTGTGCATTTTATGGCTTAGTAATATTCCATTGCATATATGTACCACATCTGCTTTATCCATTCATCTGTCGATGGGCATTTAGGTTGCTTCCAAGACCTGGCTATTGTCAATAGTGCTGCAGTGAATATTGGGATGTGTGTGTCTTTTTGAATTATGGTTTTCTCTGGGTATATGCCCAGTAGTGGGATTGCTACATCGTATGGTAGTTCTATTTTTGGTTTTTTAAGAAACCTCCATACAGTTCTCCATAGTGGCTGTATCAAATTACATTCCCACCAACAGTGCAAGAGGGTTCCCCTTTCTCCACACCCTCTCCAGCATTTGTTGTTTGTAGATATTCTGATGATACCCATTCTAACTGGCATGAGGTGATACCTCATTGTAGTTTTGATTTACAGTTCTCTACTAATTAGTGATGTTGAACAACTTTTCATGTGCTTCTTGGCCATCTGTATGTCTTATTTGGAGAAATGTCTATTTAGGTCTTCTGCCCATTTTTGGATTGGGTTGTTTGTTTTTTTAATATTGAGCTGTTTATATATTTTGGAGATTAATCCTTTGTCCGTTGATTCGTTTGCAAATATTTTCTCCCATTCTAAGGGTTGTCTTTTCATCTTGTTTATGGTTTCCTTTGCTGTGCAAAAGCCTTGGAGGTTCTTTAGGTCCCATTTGCTTATTTTTGTTTTTATTTCCATTACTCTAGGAGGTGGATCAAAAAAAATCTTGCTGTGATTTATGTCAAAGAGTGTTCTTCCTATGTTTTCCTCTAAGAGTTTTATAGTGTCCGGTCTTATATTTAGGTCTGTAATCCATTTTGAGTTTATTTTTGTGTATGGTGTTAAGGAGTGTTCTAATTTCATTCTTTTACATGTAGCTGTTTAGTTTTCACAGCACCACTTATTGAAGAGACTGTCTTTTCTCCATTATATATCCTTGCCTCCTTTATCATAGATTAGTTGACCATAGGTGCGTAGGTTTATCTCTGGGCTTTCTATCTTGTTCCATTGATCTATATTTCTGTTTTTGTGCCAGTACCATATTGTCTTGATAACTGTAGTTTTGTAGTATAATCTGAAGTCAGGGAGTCTGTTTCCTCCAGCTCCGCTTTTTTCCCTCAAGACTGCTTTGGCTATTTGGGGACTTTTGTGTCTCCATACAAATTTTAAGATTTTTTTGTTCTAGTTCTGTTAAAAATGCCATTGATAATTTGATAGGGATTGCATTGAATCTGTAGATTGCTTTGGGTAGTATAGTCATTTTCACAGTATTGATTCTTCCAATCCAAGAACATGGTATATCTTTCCATCTGTTGGTATCATCTTTAATTTCTTTCATCAGTGTCTTATAGTTTTCTGCATACAGGTCTTTGGTCTCCCTAGGTAGGTTTATTCCCAGGTATTTTATTCTTTTTCTTGCAATGGTAAATGGTAGTGTTTCCTTAATTTCTCTTTCAGATTTTTCATCATTAGTATATAAGAATGCAAGAGATTTCTGTGCATTAATTTTGTATCCTGCAACTTTACCAGATTCATTGATTAGCTCTAGTAGTTTTCTGGTGGCATCTTTAGGATTCTCTATGTATAGTATCGTGTTATCTGCAAACAGTGACAGTTCTACTTCTTCTTTTCCAATTTGTATTCCTTTTATTTCTTTTTCTTCTCTGATTGCCGTGGCTAAGACTTCCAAAACTATGTTGAATAATAGTGGTAAGGGTGGACATCCTTGTCTTGTTCCTGATCTTAGAGGAAATGCTTTCAGTTATTCACCATTGAGAATGATGTTTGCTGTGGGTTTGTCATATGTGGCCTTTATTATGTTGAAGTAGGTTCCCTCTATGCCCACTTTCTGAAGAGTTTTTACCATAAATCGGTGTTGAATTTTGTCAAAAGCTTTTTCTGGGGCTTCCCTGGTGGCGCAGTGGTTGAGTGTCCGCCTGCTGATGCAGGGGACACAGGTTCATGCCCCGGTCTGGGAGGATCCTGCATGCCGCGGAGCAGCTGGGCCCGTGAGCCATGGCCACTGAGCCTGCGCATCCGGAGCCTCTGCTCCACAGCGGGAGAGGCCGCAATGGTGAGAGGCCCGTTTACCGCAAAAAAAAAAAAAAAAAAAAAAGCTTTTTCTGCATCTATTGAGATGATCATATGGTTTTTCTTCTTCAATTTGTTAATATGGTGTATCACATTGATTGATATATTGAAGAATCCTTGCACCCCTGGAATAAATCCCACTTGATCATGGTGTATGATCCTTTCCATGTGTTGATGGATTCTGTTTGCTAGTATTTTGTTGAGGATTTTTGCATCTTTAGTCATCAGTGATATTGGTCTGTAATTTTCTTTTTTTGGACTATCTTTTTCTGGTTTTGATATCAGGGTGATGGTGGCCTCATAGAATGAGTTTGGGAGTGTTCCTTCCTCTGCAATTTTTTGGAAGAGTTTGAGAAGGATGGGAGTTAGCTCTTCTCTGAGTGTTAGATAGAATTCACCTGTGAAGCCATCTGGTTCTGGACTTTTGTTTGTTGGAAGATTTTTAATCACAGTTTCAATTTCATTACTTGTGATTGGTCTGTCTGTTCATATTTTCTATTTCTTCCTGGTTGAGTCTTGGAAGGTTATACCTTTCTAAGAATTTGTCCATTTCTTCCAGGTTGTCCATTTCATTGGCATAGAGTTGCTAGTAGTAGTCTTTTAGGGTGCTTTGTATTTCTGCGATGTCTGTTGTAACTTCTTTTTCATTTCTAATTTTATTGATTTGAGTCCTCTCCCTCTTTTTCTTGATGAGTCTGGCTAATGGTTTATCAATTTTGTTTATCTTCTCAAAGAACCAACTTTTAGTTTTATTGATCTTTGCTATTGTTTTCTTTGTTGCTATTTCATTTATTTCTGCTCTGATCTTTATGATATCTTTCCTTCTGCTAACTTTCGGTTTTGTTTGTTCTTCTTTCTCTAGCTTCTTTAGATGTAAGGTTAGATTGTTTATTTGAGATTTTTCTTGTTTCTTGAGGTAGGCTTGTATAGTTATAAACTTCCCTCTTAGAACTGCTTTTGCTGCATCCCATAGGTTTTGGATCATCATGTTTTCATTGTCATTTGTCTCTAGATATTTTTTTATTTCCTCTTTGATTTCTTCAGTGGTCTCTTGGTTATTTAGTAACGTATTGTTTAGCCTCCATGTGTCTGTGTTTTTTACATTTTTTTTCCCTGTAATTGATTTCTAATTTCACAGCATTGTGGTCAGAAAAGATGCTTGATATGATTTCAATTTTCTTAAACTTACTGAGGCTTGTTTTGTGACCCAGGATGTGATCTATCCTGGGGAATGTTCCGTTCGAACTTGAGGAGAAAGTGTAATCTGCTATTTTTGGATGGAATGTCCTATAAATATCAATTAAATCTATCTGGTCTATTGTGTCATTTAAAGCTTGTGTTTCCTTAGTAATTTTTTGTTTGGATGATTTGTCGATTGGTGTAAGTGAGGTATTAAAGTCCCCCACTATTATTGTGTTACTCTTGATTTATAGCTGTTAGCAGTTGCCTTATTTATTGAGGTGCTCTTATGTCGGGTACATATATATTTATAATTGTTATATCTTCTTCTTGGATTGATCCCTTGATCATTATGTAGTGTCCGTCCTTGTCTCTTGTAACATTCTTTATTTTTTATTTTTGTTTGCAGTACGTGGGCCTCTCACTGTTGTGGCCTCTCCCGTTGCGCAGCACAGGCTCCGGACGTGCAGGCCCAGCGGCCATGGCTCACGGGCCTAGCTGCTCCGCGGCATGTGGGATCTTCCCGGACCGGGGCACGAACCCATGTCCCCTGCATCGGCAGGCAGACTCTCAACCACTGCGCCTCCAGGGAAGCCCAACATTCTTTATTTTAAAGTCTATTTTATCTGTTATGAGGATTGCTACTCCAGCTTTCTTTCGATTTCCATTGGCATGGAATATCTTTTTCCATCCCCACACTTTCAGTCTGTATGTGTCCCTAGGTCTGAAGTGGGTCTCTTTTAGACAGCATATATATGGTTCTTGTTTTTGTATCCATTCAGCAAGCCTGTGTCTTTTGGTTGGAGCATTTAATCCATTCCCTTTTAAGTTAGTTATCGATATGTGTGTTCCTATGACCATTTTCTTACTTGTTTTGGGTTTGTTTTTGTTGGCCCTTTTCTTCTCTCATGTCTCCCACGTAGAGAAGTTCCCTTAGCATTTGTTGTAGAGCTGGTTTGGTGGTGCTGAATTCTCTTAGCTTTTGCTCTCTGTAAAGCTTTTGATTTCTCCATCAAATCTGAATGAGATCCTTGCCGGGTAGAGTAATCTTGGTTGTAGTTTCTTCCCTTTCATCACTTTAAGTATATCATGCCACTCCTTTCTGGCTTGTAGAGTTTCTGCTGAGAAATCAGCTTTTAACCTTATGGGAGTTCCCTTGTATGTTATTTGTCATTTTTCCCTTGCTGATTTCAATAATTTTTCTTTGTCTTTAAATTTTGCCAATTTGATTGCTATGTGTCTCAGCTTGTTTCTCCTTGGGTTTATCCTGTATGGAACTCTCTGCACTTCCTGGACTTGGGTGGCTATTTCCTTTCCATGTTAGGGAAGTTTTTGACTATAATCTCTTCAGATATTTTCTCTGGTCCTTTCTCTCTTCTCCTTCTGGGAACCCTATAATGCAAATGTTGTTGCATTTAATGTTGTCCCAGAGGTCTCTTAGGCTGTCTTCATTTCTTTTCATTCTTCTTTCTTTATTCTGTTCTGCAGCAGTGAATTCCACCATTCTGTCTTCCAGGTCACTTATCCATTCTTTTGCATCAGTCATTCTGCTATTGATTCCTTCTAGTGTATTTTTCATTTCTGTTATTGTGTTGTTCATCTCTGTTTGTTTGTTCTTTAATTCTTCTAGGTCTTTGTTAAACATTTCTTGCATCTTCTTGATCTTTGCCTCCATTCTTTTTCCGAGGTCCTGGATCATCTTCACTATCATTATTCTGAATTCTTTTTCTGGAAGGTTGCCTATCTCCACTTTATTTAGTTGTTTTTCTGGAGTTTTATCTTGTTCCTTCATCTGGTACATAGCCCTCTGCCTTTTCATCTTGTCTTTCTTTCTGTGAATGCAGTATTTGTTCCACAGGCTGCAGGATTGTAGTTCTTCTCGACCTTTTGCTGATTTAGAGCTCTGTGATTTCCTGGGTCAAATTTAAGATTTAGCAACATGCTATGCAGGCCTGGGGCCAGGGGTTCCTTTAGACAGCTCTCAGAACCCCCGGCTAGGATCTTCAGGATAAATGGATCTTTAGGGCTCAGAGAACTTGAGGGGTCTAGGCTAGTATAGGAACAGATTCAGCCACATTAGGGTTTCTTAGGCTCTTTTGTTCTAATTAGGGAACCTAGTCACTTTTCTCTGGTGATGTTCCAGACTGTAGTAGTTGACAGCTGTTTAGTGTTCTGTTCACATGTAGAAGAAAGTGTGATATAGGAAGTTGGTAATTCTGGACCCTAAGGTGAGTTTGGGTCAGCCTGACATGGAGGGCAAGTAGTCTGTTATTGTCTAAAAGTCAAAGCTGTGACATCTGACACTGAAGAAGAAAAACAAAACAAAACAAAACAAAATAAAACAAAAAAACACCCAGTAACAGCAACAACAAATAAACAAAAACAAGCTTGTGTGAAATTTTAATCCCTAAAAGTTTTCTCCTAGATTACAACTTTGCTTGTCTCTATGATTATATGTTAAAATAATATGTTAAATAGTATTTTTTTTTTTTTTGCATTACGCGGGCCTCTCACTGTTGTGGCCTCTCCCATTGCGGAGCACAGGCTCCAGACACGCAGGCTCAGCGGCCATGGCTCACGGGCCAAGCCGCTCCACGGCATGTGGGATCTTCCCAGACCGGGGCACGAACCCGTGTCCCCTGCTTCGGCAGGCGGACTCTCAACCACTGCGCCACCAGGGAAGTCCTGGTGTTTAAAGCTTAAATGTCCCCTGGGCCCCTAACCAGGGTCACTGTACCATCCGTTTTTATTGATAAGCTCCCAGCAGTGCTTGTCAATAGCTGATCTTCTGAGTGCTTATCAACAACAGCAGACGCTAATGACGATATTCTGACACAGCTTCCTCAAAGTAAATGACGTCACCCTTAGAACAAAACAACTTTATTCTTAGATTGAAAAAAACAAGTGGATTTGAAATCACAGCAAACCAGTACACAACAGATGGTGCCTATGAAACCCTTAGCATTTTGCCTGATACATAGACCTCAGTCAATATCAGTTGTTACTATTATTAAGTACATCAAAATACATAAAAGACAGTGAGATGTGTTAATGTTTCCGCAGATTGTAAGAGGGTCATTTGGTTGTATGGCTTACTGGTATCACCAGTTCAAGAATTAGGACTAAAAACTGTTTAGGAGCCAGCCCTTAAAAGTTTAGAATTTCTCAGTTTTCCCATAGAAAGATTGGGTGTCACAATACATGTCTCCTGGAAGTAACAGAAGTTATTCCAGCTGCCATGCTGAGCCACATTAAAATTGGAGGGTTCTTCCATTTATCTTGTAGATTTAATAAAGTGGTAATCTGGAATGCAACCATAGCGTTGTTATGTTTTTCACAAACTTCTCAACCATTAAAATTATGACATCTCATTCTCTGACAGGAGTTATACAGAAAGATGACACTGTTTCAGATGAAACCACCCTCTTGCCAATAAGTAATGATGAGGAGTTAAAGTATATTTTTTACATTTTTAAAAGTTTATAACAAACTTTAAAAAATTCTGTGGTCTCTGCATGATGTAACAGCGTATACAGAAGTGGGACTTTAAGTCAGGAAGTTTAGATAGTGAGGTTCTAAATTACCATTTCAAACACACTATGGTAGGAAAGATGCCAAAAGGGATGAGTTTTAGGAAAATAAGACAGGAGATGTAGATGATGATGGAGTCCATGAGTAATGAGTGGATTTGTTTGATCAGATGATGGGCTTGGACTTTTTCATGGTTTATTTTAGTCTAATGTTCCAGTCCTATCACCCATAATACAGGAAATGATAGGAATACGAAGTCGCCAAAATTATCTTTGGATAATTTGGCATCTTGATTTGAATTTTCATTCTGAAAGTAAATCTTCCACCAGGAATTGTTTGGACTAGAAATCTCTCTTAAAATAAGTTTTAAAAGATTTGAGACTTATAGGAAATAGGATAAAAGTCAGCTTTCCTGGTAGATCCCTTTTTGGTAAATATGGGGCCTTGATAACTTAGATGCAGAGCTTCCTCCCCACAGAGGCTGCATGTATGCGTTTTGTGGTCTGACAATGAGCTATGTGATCTTGAAATGATACAACCTAACTGGTAGGATTATTCTGAGGTATAAAGGAGAGAACTGGGTATAAGTCTTGGCCCAAGGCCTGCAGATAGCAATCACTCAATAAAAGTTAACAGCTATCATTACCTTCATCAAGTGTTGGCAGCACTAACAAATAGAGCTTCACAATATCTCGGACAGTGGTGAAAGAATGGCTTATATCTGCTTTCCTACACAGATGGTCCCTGACTTAAAACGCTTCAATTTATAATTTTTCAACTTTATGATGGTGCAAAACCGATAGGCATTCAGTAGAAACTGTACACTGGATTTTGATCTTTTCCCAGGCTAGCGATATGTGGTACAATATTCTCTTGTGATGCTGGGCATCAGCAAGCCCCAGCTCCCAGTCAGTCACACAATCCTGAGGGTAAACCACCGATACACCTAAAACCATTCTGTACCCATTTGACCATTCTGTTTTTCACTTTCAGTACAATATTCAACAAATTACATGAGATATTCGATTCTTTTATAATATAGGCTTTTTGTTAGATGATTTTACCCAACTGTAAGCTAATGTAAATGTTCTGACCACGTTTCAGGTAGGCTAGGCCAGGCTATGATATTTGGTAGGTGAGGTGTGTTGAATGCATTTTCAACATACGGTATTTTCAACTTAGGAAGGGTTTATTGGGACATAACCTGTTCGTAAGTCAAGGAAGATCTATAATTAGAAGGAGAACTGGAAGCAAACTCTAGGACTTTGGCTTCCATATTATTTTCACAGGACTAACATTTCCCAAATGTGACTGAGCGTGAGTATCCTCAGGGGAACTATGTGGGGGTTTGTTTTATTTACAAATGTAGAATCTTTTCAAAGAATCAAATTAAGTACACAAGTTGAGAGTGGTACTAAGGATTTTGAATTATATATATATAAAGCTAACATTTATTGAGTGTCTTCTGTGAGCTAACATTGCTTGTGCTATGAGATTTTTTTCTTTTCTTTTTCTTTTATCTCGTGAGTGTTGCACTTTTTATTTTTTAATTTTTTTAAATTTTATTTACAATTTAAAAAATTTAATTTGATTTACAATGTTGTGTTAAGTTCTGCCATATAGCAAAGTGACTCAGTTATACATATATATTCTTTTTCATACTCTTTTCCATTATGGTTTATCACAGGATACTGAATATAGTTCCCTGTGCTATATAGTAGGACCCTGTTGTTTATCCATCCTATGTACTATACTAGTTTGCATCTGCTAATCTCAAACTCCCAATCCTTCCTTCCCCACACACCCCCACTCCCGGCAACCACAGGTCTGTTCTCTATGTCTGTGAGTCTGTTTCTGTTTAGTAGATAGATTCATTTGTGTCGTATTTTAGATTCCACATATCAATGATATCACATGGTATTTGTCTTTCTCTTTCTGACTTACTTCGCTTACTATGATAATCTCTAGGTCCATCCATGTTGCTACAAATGGCATTATTTCATTCTCTTTTATGGCTGAGTAATATTCCTTTGTATATATACCACTTCTTCTTTAACCATTCATCTCTCAATGGACATTTAGGTGGCTTCCATGTCTGGGCTATTGTAAATAGTACTGCTATGAACATATGGGTGCATGTATCTTTTTGAATTATAGTTTTATCTGGGTATATTCCCAGGAGTGGGATTGCTGGATCATATGGCAACTCTATTTTTAGTTTTTTGGGGAACCTCTGTACTGTTTTCCATAATGGTTGCATCTATTTACATTCACACCAACAGTGTAAGAGGGTTCCCTTTTCTCCACACCCTCTCTAACACTTATTATTTGTAGACTTTTTAATTATGGCATTTTGACCAGTGTGAGGTGGTATCTCGTTGTAGTTTTGATTTTCGTTTCTCTAATAACTAGCAATGATGAGCATCTTTTCATGTGCCTGTTGGCCATCTGTATGTCTTCTTTGGAGAGGTGTCTATTTACGTCTTCTGCCCATTTTTCAAATGCATTGTTTGTTTTTTTGTTATTGAGTTGTATGAGCTGTTTGTGTATTTTTGAAATTAAGCCCTTGTCAATCACATCATTTGCAAATATTTCCTCCCAGTCTTTTCGTTTTGTTTATGATTTCCTTTGCTGTGTAGAAGCTTGTAAGTTTGATTAGGTCCCATTTATTTTTGCTTTTTTTTTTTCTATTGCCTTGGGAGACTGACCTAAGAAAACATTGGTATGATTTATGTCAGAGAATGTTTTCCCTATGTTCTTTTCTAGGAGTTTTATGATGTTGTGTCTTTTATTTCTTAATTAACATACAATAAAATGGACCTTTATTGTTCTAGGAGTTTTAACACATATATAGATTCATGTAACTACCACCACAATCATGATTCAAACAGTTCCATTACCCTAAAATTTTTTTTTCTACTGCACCCTTGTAGTCAAACCCTCTCTCTATCCCTAATCCCTGGCAACCAGTGAGCTGTTCTCCATCACTGTAATTTCCCCTTTTCTAGAGTGTTTTAAAGGGAATTATACAGTATCTAACCTTTTGAAACTGGCCTCTTTCACTCAGAATAAAGTCTTTGAAATTTATTCTTATAGTTGCATACATCAGTAGTTCAATCGTTCGTTCCTTTTTACTGCTGAGTAGAATTCCATTCCATTTAATGCTATGCCAGAATTTGACAAGCGGTCGTTTTTTAAATGTTAGTAGCACCATGGTATGTGAAATCATATCAGTGAGGTTTTCATGCTATGTGACAAGAAATGTATTGATCTGTCTGTAATTTCAGTGGGTCTTTTAACTATGAAAGATTCGGTAACATCCTGCATTGGTCATTTGAAGAATATTTGTTTCCTGAGATGTGTAGATCCTCCAAATGTAGATACATTTCCTTGTACAATACAAAAAAATCACATTTGTTACTATCATTATCAATCTCATCAGAAAAGTCTTTAAATATTAGAAAGCTGTCAAGCTCATGTTAGTAAGTACTAGTTTTCCAAAAATCTTAATTTTTTTACTTGAAACCTTCAATTTTATAATTGGCAAAAAAGCATTCTGTCAATTTTCCTTGAAGGGATATATTCACTTCATTTGTTATTAAGAAAATGTCTGCCAGAGGGCCAAGTCTAAATAACCATAGTTTGTCTGCCAGTCACTCTTTCAAATAAAAATGGTGTTCCATGAAAACAGTGGCTAGTTCAGCTCGCAACTCAATCACCCAGGGGCTTCGTTATATGCAAGCATGCTTTATGTGTACTTCCCATTTTGTCACACAGACTCTTCAAAAGATATTTACTGAAGGGTTGAAATTTAAAGAAATTAACCAATTTTTACTGCTTTATCAAGGACATTCTTAAGACAGTTTTTTTTCTTTTTCTTTCTTTTTTTTTTTAAACTGTGAGTGTATGGTGGTGAAGATAAGAACTAGTAGTAGGGTTTGGTGCCACTGCCTTTACTTATTAGCAAATTTACACACTATTCCTTTTGTACCATCTGAACAAATGTCAACAAAGTGAAAAAGGCAGGATAAAAAGAGAAGTCTTAGTGTTATTATGAAAATAGTTCTGACCTCACAGACCTCTCAAGTGTATCCTGGGACCCATACCACCTATAGACCACACTTGGAGAATTGCCAGTTAAATTATACTTCATATTGGTTCAAAGAAGAATAACTAAGGTCATTATGGAATACAGGTCCTATGAGGAAAAAAGAAGAGGGATAGGGTTGTGTAGGCACAAGAAGACATGGGTGAAGGGGAAGAACCTTATTAACTTTTAGAAGGGAGGATAGTGGGTCTCATACCCTAGAGATCTTCAAAAGAGAATCCTATTTACTGTCCTCAACCATTTCACATATCTGAAGGTAGAAGACCAGATCAAATGACTTTCTGCTGTTCCTCCAAGTTAAATATTATGATTTTGTCGTCCCAAAGAATGTGTAGCTTATAATATCGCTAAGTATACTTGTCTTTGTTTTAAACAATTTTTTTCAGACTGAAGTTTTTCATACCTCTGAAAACTCAATTTCATTCTAAATCAGTCTTCAGGTTATTATGGTTTCTTAGAGAGCCCCTTGCAAGAGGCTGTTCTTAATAACTTGCAGGTTAGAATTCAATCAGATTCTTTGGGACGGTCAGTGGTGCTCAGGGAGCTGGATGTTGCTCACACACATGCCCGAGGTGAGTGGGGGCAGATAGTCATTGACAGCTCTGCCTTCTTCTCACCGACGTTAAGAGCATCTCAGGCCAGGAGGGCCTCTGAGCACTGTCCATTCTACATGTGGCTCCTGGGATGAAAGGGCTTGGCGTTCATTTGGCTCACCAACTACAAGGGTTAGACAGGCTTTGCTCTGGTTGGCAAGATTTCTCTACAGGGACAAGCAGGCTGTAAATTGATTCTTTGACCCCTCTCCACCTTTGAATCTGGGGACTATATGATAAAGTTAAAAGTATCAGAAATAAATTCTGAATATTTAGAGACCATAGAAGTTCAATTTTGCTATGTGCATGTGTAACAGAATGCATTTAGGGGAGAACATCTAAATTATATTTTATACTTAAAAAATAGTAGTTTCCAAGAGTCCATTTCTGCTTTGAGAGAAGCCCTATGATTTGTCCCTTGATGTGGTAAGCCAAGGAGCAGTTGCAAACAAAAGTTACCTTTCATTAAGAGAATAAAAACTTCTGGACATCATTAAGGCCTCAGAAATTAAACTGTAAATGTGCCTTGGTACATATAAAGTGATGTAGAGAAGTGTGTACTCTTACAGTTGTCTTGTCTCTGGAAAAATATAACTAACTGCATAGAGAAGATTGAAAAAGAGGCAATTAAGGTGAGTGAGGTGACATGGAAGTGACAATAGCTAGACTGATTTAAAAGATTATTATCATTTCTTCAGGTTGGAAAATCAAAGGAATATGATTAAAGACTGTAAAATTTTATAGCGTGTGGATAGGACCTAACACACTTGTTGCTCAAATTCCTGAAAATTACCACAAAGGGAAACCTTTGGAGTTCTAAAAAGGCAAATAAAATATAAATTAAAAAGAATCACTTTTTTCATGCAGTAGTCACTTTATAGAAATCATTGCTACAGTAGGTGGCACAGACCTCTAAAAAAAAAAAGATTCAAAAAGGATTTAGGAAAATTTATGTTTAATAGAGTTATAATAAAAGTTAAGGGAAAATATATCTTCTGAGGGATAAAATGCATTCATAACTTTTGAACTAGAAATTAGAAAAAGTCAAACCCATGGATCAAATAATCCGTGGGTTTGACCTAAGGTGGCGGCTATTGTACCACTGTATTCACAAAGAAAAAACTAAAAATTTAAATTCTAATCAAGCTATTATTAAAATGTTATTTAAATTTTTTCTTCGTTTTATGTTTTCTCTGTTTACCAATTATAACACCAGACAGGACCTCCCGAGTTCACTTGGCCCATTCCACTGTTGACTGAAAGCTGTTTCAGAGAAACGTTGTCTACCTTTCCATCATCTCCCTAGCAATAGATTCTCACCACTTAGCAATTTGCTGGTCGTTCTTTTCAAATTGAACCTAAATCTCCCCCATTGTAATTACCCCCAACTTTTTATTCTGATCAATTTCAAACCATATCCAACTGCGAAAATAGCACAAGGGACACCCATATACCCCATCACCTAACTTTACTAAATACTAATTTTTCCACACTTGCATTAACTGTCTTACACTCTAAAGTATATAGAATATTGACTTATGTTTCAAATATTTGTGTTCATAGATTTATACATTATTAATATGCATATAAATACATATATACTCCTGCTGAACCACTTGAGAATTATTACAGACATCAGGATACTTTACCCCTAAATGTTTCAGCATGGGTGTTCTGAGAACCAGAATATTCTCTGCAAAATTCCTGTGAGTGCTAATAGAGCAGTATTAATAGAGTACCATTATGTAACACTCAGTCTATTCACATTTCCCCAGTTGTCCCACTAATATCATTTATAGTCATTTTCTTTTTTTTCAATCTAGGATCCAATCCAGGATTGTACATTGCACTAGTTGTCATATCTCCTTAGTCTCCTTTAACCTAAACACGTCTCCAGCTTTTTTTGATGGTGTTGCTGTTCTACATATTGTCAATGTTATGGAAAAGTCCAGTCTAGTTGTTCTACAGAATGTCCTTCATTTTGGATTTGTTTGATTTTTGCTTCATGATTAGATTCAGATTAAGAATTTTGTCAGGATATCTTCCTAGGTAATTCTGTGTCCTTCACAGTGTCCTCAGGAGAGCTAGGATCTCAGTGTGCTCTATTACTGGTCATGTTAAGGTAAAGGTAGTGGCTGCATGATTTTTCCATTGTAAAGCAATTTTTTCCCCTTTTTAATTCAAATACAGTCTGCACAGTGGTACTTTGAGATTGCGTGCATAGTTCATTGCCTGTTTTTTAACCTAGTGGTTATAGTAACCATTGATGATTGTTACCTGAATTGTTTATTAATATGTGGTTGTAAAATTCTGCTTTTCTATTTCTATCATGACTTTTACATTTATAAGCTGATTTGCTTTGTTTTTTCTTCTCCTCCTTCTCCCCTTAAAAAAATTATAAGATCACTATGTACTTACAGCACACTTTTTCAATTCAATATTATCATAATCTATTCTTATTATTATTCCTTTGATACTCAAATTGTACCAAGTTTGACCAGTGGGAGCCCTTCAGAGTTGGCTTCTGTTTCTTTTTGATGTATCCTCATCAGTTTGAATCCGTTTTCCGTGGCACATCCAGACACTTCAGGCTTGTACTTTCCTGTTCCAAGAGTCTTAGCTCCTTTTAGAACTGACCTAGTTCTAAATCCTAGATCTGGACACTAGGTTTGCTCATCACTACGTGAGTGTCCTTGCTTCTAGGCCCTTTCAGTGGATGCTAGAATGTATACCCACACCCACACCCACGTGCACACACACACACACATCCCTATATGTATATGGTACTGCTGTAGCTCTATAGTATAATACTGCTATGCTGCTACCATCAATTTCATTCCAACGTCATAGGGTCCTTCCTCTCCTTCGCCCGTTGCATATTTCTATTTCTCTTCTCCCAAGTGAGAATCCTCACACGCCACAATATCAATGTATTTACTTATTTCTTCAGTTCTACAATGCACACAAAATAGTTTTAGATCTACTACATCAATACCTCTACCAACAACAAATTTACTGTGTCAGGTTCAAAATTTCCTACAGCTCTTTTTGTCCTCAGAATATATGTCTCTCAATATAGTCAGAATATTTTTTAAAATATTTTATGTGGATTAGTTCTATTTTTTCTTCTCTTATCAACTTGATAAAAGTTTAGGTTTACTTGTTTTTTTTTTAATACAATCGATTTAAGAATTTATTTTCCAATGTTGTTGAGTTAGTGTATTTTTGAGTATGCAAAAACTGCTGTTTTAAACACTAAACACAAATGTTACATTACTAACTATATGCAAAATCCAGTGTTGTCATCATATGTAAGAACAGTTTAGAAACTAAAAGAAGGGAGGCATTAATATTTTTCTTTCTTGTAGTAATAAAGATTTAAATTTTTATTACTTCTACAAGTTTAGGATCAAGAGAAGTTTTTTTCAAGCATAGGAAACTGCAGGGTAGTATACAGCAAGAGTTAACAAATTGTCTCCATAATTAGATTGTCTGGGTACAAATCCTGGTCCCCACCATACACATACTGGTTACAACTAGGTAGAGTTTATTATTCTTTTACTGTCTTGTCCACCTCTTGTGTAAAATCGAGATACTGCAAAGTTCAATATAAGGCACTTGGCTCAGTGCCTGATAAATAGTGCAAAAATAAATATTACCTGTGATTTTGCAGGTGCTGGTGGTGATGCTGGTGTTAAATTTGAAACAGTGTATTCTGGATATCCAGAGTTCCTAATACTAAATTTAAAGGCTTATTTTCTTGGTAACTGGGTTTTTTGTGACTTTTGTTATTTTTGTTTTTGTATTTTATTTTTTTCTCTCAGTACTTTTGATACACAAGGAAAAGTTATGACTTAGCTAGAAGTTCTGGCATAGGGAATGACCTTGTCCTTCTTTTGAAGTATCTGAAAAATAAAAATAAAAATTCCTCCTGCAAAACCCCAGTTAGTTGCTGCTGCTGGTGCTGGGGCAGAATGTCTGTTGGGATGCCGAGCATTACTGCCACTATAATCATCAAGGCATCTGCCAGAGATCTCAGGGCTGAAAACTAGGTAGGAAAGTCTATTATGTCTAATAATAGCTCTGGAAATTTTTCTGAAATGCTTGCCGGCAACTCCCAGGCTTGAGAGGTGCAGCATACTGTAACTAAAGCAAGTGCATTGCTTCTACTCTTACTAGTACATGTGCTGTAGTACTAACCAAAGTAATAGCTAGAAATCATTTGCTATGACTTCTTTATGTTTTACTTGTAGTACTCTTGGGTTACTGTCAAGAGTAGCTAGATATATTTCAACAGATGTCCTGTATTTTTAATCCACATACAGCTTCTTATATACTATAGATTCATATAAACTATTGATTCCACCAGTGAAGAGTTTGGATAAGAGAAAAATTATAAATATTCATTTTCTCATCTAATTTTGTATTTGTAATTTCATATTCATTTTCTAAAAGAGAGACCCCCCCCGCAATTGTTTAGACTTCAGGTGTTACAAAATCTGCATCTGTCCAATCCTCTACTACTAATATATAGTGTACTCACATGTAATCTTATAATCACTCATTCATATGCTTAACTCATTAGTCAGTCAATAATGAGTTAAATTATGATAAAGATTGCATCATATACATTTAACCTAGTATTACAACTTTTGCTCTAAAAAATGAAATATTAGATTCTGGCTGCCAGTTTTTTTGTACTTCATCTGTATCCTATGAGTGTTCAGAGTATTCTGATTGAGAATCTCTCCTGAATGAGACAGAATCAGTTTATATGGTGGTCGGAACTATTTCCCACAACAAGAAATCAGGCTCCTCAACAAAATGTCTGTTTCTAGGACTGGGGAAGGAAATGTACAGGAGCCTGGAATATACCGGATAGCAAGGAAGCTATCAAAAAGTTACTGGGATCATATAAAAAAAAAGATTAAGGAACCAATCTGAATGAATTTCAAAAACGTGACTGAAATTTATTATAACACATAAAATAAATTAAAATCCATGAGTGCATAATGATAGGACAAAGTAAATTCCAACAACCTTCTTGGGGAAGTTTATAGCAATACAGTCCTACCTGAAGAAACAAGAAGAATCTCAAATAAACAACGTAACCTTACACCTAAAGCAATTAGAGAAAGAAGAACAAAAAACCCCCAAGTTAGCAGAAAGAAATCGTAAAGATCAGATTAGAAATAAATGAAAAAGAAATGAAGGAAACAATAGCAAAGATCAATACAACAAAAAGCTGGTTCTTTGAGAAAATAAACAAAATTGATAAACCATTAGCCAGACTCATCAAGAAAAAAAGCGAGAAGACTCACATCAACAGAATTGGAAATGAAAAAGGAGAAGTAACAACTGACACTGCAGAAATACAAAGGATCATGAGAGATTACTACAAGCAACTCTATGCCAATAAAATGGACAACCTGGAAGAAATGGACAAATTCTTAGAAGAGCACAACCTTCCGAGACTGAACCAGGAAGAAATAGAAAATATAAACAGACCAATCACAAGCACTGAAATTGAAACTGTGATGAAAAATCTTCCAACAAACAAAAGTGCAGGACTAGATGGCTTCACAGGTGAATTGTATCATTTAGAGAAGAGCTAACACCTATCCTTCTCAAACTCTTCCAAAATATAGCAGAGGGAGGAACACTCTTAAACTCATTCTACAAGGCCACCATCACCCTGATACCAAAAGCAGACAAAGATGTCACAAAAAGAGAAAACTACAGGCCAATATCACTGATGAACGTAGATGCAAAAATCCTCCACAGAATACTAGCAAACAGCATCCAACAGCACATTAAAAAGATCATACACCATGATCAAGTGGGGTTTATCCCAGGAATACAAGGATTCTTCAATACACACCAATCAATGTGATACACCATATTAACAAACTAAAGGATAAAAACCACATGATCATCTCATTAGATTCAGAAAAAGCTTTCAACAAAATTCAACACCCATTTATGATAAAAACTCTCCAGAAAGTAGGAATAGAGGGAACTTACCTCAACATAATAAAGGCCATATATGACAAACCCACAGCCAACATCGTTCTCAGTGGTGAAAAACTGAAACCATTTCCTCTAAAATCAGGAACAAGACAAGGATGCCCACTCTCACCACTTTATTCAACATAATTTTGGAAGTTTTAGCCACAGCAATCAGAGAAGAAAAAGAAATAAAAGGAACCCAAATCAGAAAAGAAGAAGTAAGGCTGTCACTGTTGGCAGATGACCTGATACTATACATAGAGAATCCTGAAGTCTCTACCAGGAAGCTACTAGAGCTAATCAATGAATTTGGTAAAGTAGCAGGATACAAAATTAATGCACAGGAATCTGTTGCATTCCTATACACTAATGATGAAAAATCTGAAAGAGAAATTAAGGACACACTCCACTAACTACTGCAACAAAAAGAATAAAACACCTAGGAATAACCCTACCTAAAGAGACAAAAGACCTTTATGCAGAAAACTATAAGACACTGATGAAAGAAATTAAAGATGATACCAACAGATGGAGAGATATACCATGTTCTTGGATTGGAAGAATCAACATTGTGAAAATGACTATACTACCCAAAGCAATCTACAGGTTCAGTGCAATACCTATCAAACTACCAATGGCATTTTTCCCAGAACTAGAACAAATAATTGCATAGTTTGTATGGAAACACAAAAGACCCCAAACAGCCAAAGCAATCTTGAGAAAGAAAAACAGAGCTGGAGGAATCAGACTCCCTGACTTCAGACTATACTACAAAGCTACAGTAATCAAAACAGTATGGTACTGACACAAAAACAGAAATATAGATCAATGGAACAGGATAGAAAGCCCAGAGATAAACCCATGAGCATATGGTCACCTTATTTTTGATAAAGGAGTCAAGAAACGACAGCCTCTTCAATAAGTGGTGCTGGGAAAACTGGACAGCTACATGTAAAAGAATGAAATTAGATCACTTCCTAATACCAGACACAAAAATAAACTCAAAATGGATTAAAGACCTAAATGTAAGGCCAGACACTATCAAAATCTTAGAGAAAAACATAGGCAGAACACTCTATGACATAAATCACAGCAATATTCTTTTTGACCCACCTCCTAGAGTAATGGAAAGAAAACCAAAAATAAGCAAATGGGACCTAATGAAACTTAAAAGCTTTTGCACGGCAAAGGAAACCATAAACGATGAAAAAACAACCCTCAGAATGGGAAAAAATATTTGCAAATTAATCGACTGACAAAGGATTAATCTCCAATATTTCCATGCAACTTATGCAGCTCAATATCAAAATAACAAACACCCAATCCAGAAATGGGCAGAAGACCTAAATAGACATTTCTCCAAAGAAGATATACAGATTGAGAACAAACACATGAAAGGTTGCTCAACATCACTAATCATTAGAGAAATGCCAATCAAAACTACAATGAGGTATCACCTCACACTGGTCAGAATGGCCATCATCAAAAAAATCTACAAACAATAAATGCTGGAGAGAGTGTTGATAAAAGGGAGCCCTCTTGCACTGTTGGTGGGAATGTAAATTGATACAGCCACTATGGAGAACAGTATGGAGGTTCCTTAAAAAACTAAAAATAGAACTACCATATGACCCAGCAATCCCACTACTAGGCATATACCCTGAGAACCATAATTCTAAGAGTCGTATCACAACATTCATTGCAGCACTATTTACAATAGCCAGGACACGGAAGCAACCTAAATGTCCATTGATAGATGAATGGATAAAGAAGATGTGGCACATATATACAATGGAGTATTACTCAGCCATAAAAAGAAATGAAGTTGAGGTTTTTGTAGTGAGGTGGATGGACCTAGAGTCTGTCATACAGAGTGAATTAAGTCAGAAAGAGAAAAACAAATACCATATGCTAACATATATATATGGAATCTAAAAAAAAAAAAAATGGTCCTGGTGAAACTAGGGACAGGACAGGAATAAAGATGCAGATGTAGAGAATGGACTTGAGGACACGGGGAGAGGGGAGGGTTAGGTGGGACGAAGTGAGAGAGTAGCATTGATATATATATATATATTACCAGATGTAAAAATAGATAGCTAGTGGGAAGCAGCTGCATCCCATGGGGAGATCAACTCGGTGCTTTGTGACCACCTAGGGGGTGGGATAGGGAGGGTGAGAGGGAGATGCAAGAGGGAGGGGATATGGGGATATATGTATACATATAGCTAATTCACTTTGTTATACAGCAGAAACTATCACAACATTGTAAAGCAATTATACGCCAATAAAGTTGTTTAAAAAAACCTGAAACCTTCTTGACCACTTTCTGAGGGTATGGAGGCATAAACTCATTCTTAAAATTGGTTGATAAAGGGGAAGAAACAAATATTTATCCTGTTTTTCCTGACAAACTGTAATTCAGACTAACCAAATAGTTGATAAGAAAAAAGTCAGCTTTATAGATGAATTTCAGCCAATAAATGCAGAACGAATGAAAGAACTAAGCCATCACTGTTTTGCAACCCCTAATGAAATAATGAATCTAGGGAATGATCATCAACGCTGCCCAAACCATTTGGTGAAGGGTTGATAGAAGGTCTTTATAAGAGATGGATTAGGCTGGGAACACCAAAACCCACTGATTACAAAAATAGACACAGTATATATTATGTACCTTCTAATGTGATGTAGTAGAAAGTACACAGTCCCAGCCATGAAATATACTTGCCAAAAAGTAGAAAATGAATCCATCCAAGCCTGTAAGTCTAACTATCAATTTTTAAGAAATACAGAAGAAAGAGGAACATGTTATATGAAACCATGGAATCAGTCATCAAAATCCAAAATGTAAGATATTCTACAGCACAGATGACTCAGTTTCTATTACAAATAGCAAAAAAAGAGTAAAACTATAAAAATTAAATTATTTAACATATTAAGATAAATTAATATTTAAGAGACATTTCATCCAAATGTAATATGTGAACTTTGGTTCTTCATTTGAACAAAACAACTTGGTAAAAGACAGCTTTGAGGCAGTTGGAGAAACTTGAATGTGCACAGAGTATTAGATGATATTAAGAAATTACTGACAGTTTAATGGTGTTATTAAAATGAGCTTATTTCTCAGAGATACAAACTGATGTATTTATAAATAAAATTATATAATATCTGAGATTTTTAAAAAAATAATCTAGCTAGGGAGAAAAAAGTGGGAAGTATAAATGATACAGGGTTGGTATATGTTGATTGTTGTTAAATGTGTATATGGATATTTGGGGTTTATTATATTTTTAAACTACTTTCTCTGAAGTTTTTTCTTAATGGTAGGTAAATGTACACAGGAAATAAATGTGGGAAGTACACTGGAGGATATTATACCTATACTCTTATTGTTTTGGAAAATGAAAAAAATGACCAGTAGAAGCATCACATTGTGACATTTGTGAAATATTAAATACAAATGTCAGAGGTAGTGGTATGCTAGTAAATGACTCTCTGAAGAAGAAAGCCCTGATTTGTAGTGCTTGCCAGTTTGCACAATGTAAATAGGCCCACAATGGCTAATTTCAAGCTATTGGTATGACATCACTGAATGTGGACTTGGGAGGAGATGAGTTGTTTGTATGGCCAGCTGCATGCAGCCCACTACTCGGGGAGATGGACAGAAAAGCATTAGTTTCTGGAGTCAGACTCTTGGTCAGATCCTAACTCTAACACGCACTCTCCGTGATTATCTTACCTACTTTTTCTGAACCTTAGTTTCCCCTCTGTAAATGGAGATGATAATTTCTACCTCATTCAGATGTAATGATCTAATGAGACCACACATGTAATGGACCTGGTATGGTTCCAGTTACACAGTGAGTGATCTTTCATGCTAATATCCTTTCTTCTCTTCCAGTTAAAATAGAACAGAGGACTCTTGACTTGGGGTAGTTTCAGAGTTTCCAAAGAAAGGGATGAAGCTGGTCATCTTTTCAAAGGGCTTCCTGCCCAGAATTTCTATAATTAATTAAAATTGCAGATATCAGGCACAGTGTCACAAACCTGCCAGAAGTTCACCAAGCTCTAATTTGGTTGAATATTAATAGGTAGGCTGGCAAGTTAATGTGACATGATCATGACTAGAATCTGTTATAGGTAGAGGCTCTGTCCAGTGTGAGCTGGCACTGCAAATACACAGTAAGAATTAAGTATTATCTTAGAGTTGACATGGTAAAAATCCTATAAATTATTTAATCTTCTCCTAGGGAATGTTAACATACCCTGAGATGTTTTGGCATGAATAAGCATAGGGTTATGTTGGCAAACTGGAAATGTTTCCATTCAGAATTTTGATGATTGTTTGAGTTATTAATAACAGTAGCATTTTACTTTCCAAATTCTTTATTTAAGTTGGGTGATAACCATGGTCTCAGTTAGAGAGGAGTTTTTCCACTGTTTCCTGAAAATTTTATTCTTTCTGTGTAGAAACCTAAGATTAAGGTCAACACTGATTAGTCAGTAATGATGCAGTTTTCAGAATTAGTGAATTATGTGCATATATGAAAATCTTAAGTTCATTATAATCAAGGCTAGAGAGAAGCTGAATTATAAGTCAAGCCCATATTTAGAATGTGGAGACACTGATACTAAAGGCATTTGAAATGTGATTTATGTGTGTGGGGTGATGGGTTTCTAATGGGAATACAATTTGGGGCTGTATTTTCCCCTCTTTTCTCTCTTTGGAAGAGTTGCATGAATCATAACTTTACATATTTTGGATTTCTGAGCAAATACTTATGAGATAAGCAGTATACTGTATCGTCCATCTGAAGTTCACCCAATCTCCTTTGATCTTTAAAAGAACAGTTTTCCTTCAGTAAATTAAAACATTTGCCCCTTGGAAATTTGAACTTCCTTTTTCTTTAAAACAATGCTATTTATACTAAATTTAATTTAATGGGTAATAATAGGAATGCTTCAAGAATTAAAATGGAACAAAACAGAGAAGAAAATAAAGTGTGTCAAATATGGAAAGGATCAATAGTGTTTTGTGAAACTTAGGATTCTGTCGTGTGTGTATGTGTGTGTACATTCTAAGTCGTGAAGTAAAATTTATCTTTCAGTGAGTCACGGTAAAAAAGAAAAAACTTTTTAATGTTTTAAAATGTGCGATAAAAAACTTCCTGAAAATAAAATAACTCTTCCTTTTGTGGTACATATCAAAATATATCTAGATTAACAGAACCTCTTGAAATGTTGTTGTTGCTTTAAACAAAACCACCCTGGATTTAGGGGAGTCCTAGGGGAGTTGTGAGTTTCACAGTTTTGCCTGGGCCTCATTGGGACAGCAGAGATCAATAAAGACAGGAGAGTTGCACTCTTGGGGAGCTGCACCTTCTGTCTGCTTTCATTTCTTTCTGTCTTAAGCAGGAAGGATACTACTACTTGGCCTGTCCATGTATACACATGCATATATATATATATATATATGTGTAGCTATATAATTTATTATAGTAGAGTACATTTATTATATTGTAGTCTTATGTACATTTATTACATTATAGTCTTATGTACCAGCCCTATTAGCTCAATTAGATTTCAAGCCTTTTGAGGTCAGGAACTTTGCCTTAAGCTCTCTTATCTTCTTGCCCAGCATGTGCTTTGCACACACAGTAGTAAGCACTTACTAAGTAATTACTATTAATAGTGGTAATTGCTAAAGTTCACCCCAACATAGTATTTGGCTATATTTATTCATATGTTTCTATATTTATTCATATTATACCTTCCACAAAGAGTTTACTGTAGCTTATGGCATAAATAAGAAAATAATGGCTGAATTATACCTAAAAAAACCATAATATATATACAAACATACACATTTGTAAATATATATTCCTACACACATACACACACACTCTTATATATCATAAATAAAAGTAAAGTCAGAGGAAGAAGTATAAATAATCAGGCTGAATTCCTTCATATTTCTCTATTTGAGCCTCATTCTTGTGTCTGAACTTCCCAGTCAGCCAAGTAAAAAGGAATGTATGTCACTTACATAATTTTTATTATTAAAAAAAAAAAAAGAGACACCTGCAGGGGAAGCAAAGGTTTCTTTGTATACACAAGAACATGACTAAAAGTCATTTCTCCTTTGTATACACAAGAACATGACTAAAAGTCATTTCTCACATGAAGTTTCATATAGGAGACAGTGTCTGGGCTAGAAAATATCCATACCACCACTCCTGAAGAAACTGTGGTAATAGATTTTATTTCTGTCACTGCTGCTCCACCAAAAAGACTAAAGTTTTGTGATAAAACCAAAAAAAATTTAAATATGTAAAATGACAGAAAAGTGTAATCCAATAAGATAAACTTTTGTCTAATCTAATGTTCTAAAGATATCATTTAGAATATTTAGAAGAAATTGTTTAAACAGTCCTCCCCAAGTATCACCTATCTCAACCAGATTTTGAACTAAACCGGATGGTAGAGAGGGTACGATCACATTTCCTGGCAAGGACTGAGCCAATAGGCACTTAGGGCTGTTGGCTGAAAAAAATGTATCTGTTTTAGAGAAAGTTACGATTAGGGGATCAAATCAATATTCTTTGATAGAAATTGGCAACTTTACCAAGGTTCCTGTCTGATAAGCCAGCCACCCGACCTCTACACAAAGATGGGCTATTCTGTGACAATGTTTTGAAGGCTGGAAACCACAGCATCATTCCAGAGCAGTTTCAAAATATATGGGAATAATTTTCCTGTACTTTGTTTGTTTTTTCTCTGTGTCACTAATCACCAGCTTTCATTCAGTCTAGGAGTAATATTATTGTTTTGCTAGGCTTTGTGTATATCATGGAGTCCTATTAGTTTCCATACAAAAATGGATAAAAAATTTGGTAGTGAACTTGAAAGACAGAGGACCTGGTGTTTGAGGCACCAGATAGGATCATTAGAATGTTCAGGTATTTATGGATCATCTGCTTCAGGCGGGGGTGGAAGAATCACTTCTACAACTTGAAAGTTCATAGTAAACAGTATCCCAAGTAGAGATGGGCCACAAACATGGGGGTAACAAAGGAGGGTCCAGGCACCTCTGGGAGGAATCACAGGAAATCTGTGATTAAACACAGGCTATGGGATAGAGGGTGTTGGACTGAGGCTTCAAAGTAAGTTGGGCAGGAGAATGGCAAATATGGATAAAGGAAGGTATATAGGAATGATCAGGTAAATTTTACTCCTAATTTACTTGGAGGGAAAGTAGGCTCTTAAAAGTGAGAGGTGGGGAGAGTAAGGAAGAAATGATGAAACAGAAGTTCTCTGGGCTGGTTCTAGTGAACCTAAGGAGAGGTCATTTTCAGGAAAGCATGGAAACAACTACCAGGTTGCCATTTTATTTTTTAAATATGGTTGCATATGAATCATTTAGAAGGAAAGAAAAGTTGTCTAATGTGGGGGGTGTTTAACAGACAACTGTTTTGAGGAATAAATTTTTTGACTGTAATTTGTTTTATAATAATCGGAGGGGTGGTAGTTGCTAGTCACAAAACTGGCTGTTTACAGCAGAAAAGAAACTTGTTGAAAAGACATTATGGAGCTCACAGACTTGCCACAAAGCCTGCAGAACCAGCTTCAGAACAATTGGGAGAAGCTAGAAACAGAGCCTAGTTTCATGCCATGGAATGCACATGGTCTTAGCCTCAAGGAAGGCTGAGAAAACAAAAATCTGGCCTTTGGGGCTGTTAGCCCATTTGGGCTGGGGTGACTTATAAACAACAGACATTTCTTTCTCATAATTCTGGAAGCTGGAAGTCTGAGATCAAGGTGCAAGCATGATAAGACTCTGGTGAGAGCCCTCTTTTGGGTTGCAGACTACCAATTTCTCCTTGTATCCTCACCTGGCAGAGAGCTGAGAGAGGAAGAAAGCTCTCCTGTGACCCTTATAAAAGCTCTAATCCCATTCAGGAGGACAGTACTGCCATGGTCTCATCTAATCCTAATTACTTCCCAAAGGCCTCACCTACTAATACCATTGCATTAAGCGGTAGGGTTTCAACATATGAGTTTTGAAGGGACATAAACATTCAATCCATACATAACAGGCGCTTATAGGGAGGACCAGACTTTGCCTCCAGCCAAGACTAGTGAGGTGTGAATTCCTCAAAGAGACATAAGGTTTAGATTCTGGGCACTCCTTTCCCTCCAGAAAAGACAATTGTACTATGTCTTTTAAACCTTCATATGTTCTTGAGTCCTTGAATGGTTTTTAAAGCTGAATGTTTCAGATCACCCTAGAAAAGGCAATCCAGTGAGTCTTAATTTTCTGTTCCAATTTACATGATGAGATTCAGACCTGCCCAGAGCCACTGCCAGTTTGAAGATCTAGTTAAGCCTCATGCCTCACAATTTCTTAGCGTCGAGTGCCAACGTTTTAAGTTTTGACATCGAATTCATTCTGTTGTTGGTGCCTCTATTTTAAATGGAATAGTTGAAAATAAATCTAGATGTTTGGGGTTTTACCATGCATACGCCGTCTGCGGGCTCCCAGGAAAGCCTCGGTAGTGATGCTACTGCACAAACCGGCCCTTGCAGGCGCCAGCTATGTAGGCAGATTGCACTTCACTGAGCACTCGGCCAGCCACCCAGTCCTTTCTACAGCTGCTGCTCTTCCAGAGTGTGGACCAGTCTTCTTTCTGTCTCTTTTTATTTGACAATGCTGGTTACAGAGAATCATGCCAGGCCACACTGTGGCAGTTGTACAAGTGAGGACATGGAAAGATTATCTGACTAGTGATTAAAAATTCTTATTCTTATATATGTAGTTTAAAATGATACAAGGTTCTGAAAATGCAGAATAAGAACATAAATAACTCCTGTAAGTTCTAAAATGTGCGGTTGGGACCAAAATAACTTCTGTAATCCTTCCTGGGAGCATGCCCTCCCAAGTCATGCTAGCCTAAATTTAGAAAATAAGGCTTATATTTGACTTTGGTACCTCTCTGAGTTATTCCAGGAAGGTTTTTTTAAGGGATGTTTCAGCATCATAAATGCCACAAAGTATGTGCTGCAAAAAGCTGGATTTCATTTGCATATCCTGAAAATAAATCCAGGAAACGCCATGGGCTTATTTTTTAAACCAGCCCGAGCTAGGCTGAAAGATGTCAGGGTGGTGATACATCCGATGGTGATAACCCTGAATAAGTTCCAGGATGGGCTGTTTTATTACATTTTTATTAATAGTTGCATGTCTTGAGATCTGATTCATTCCTATTCATGGGTCTTTGAGCTTTTACTTATTTGCATAAGTGCTCAGAACCCTGCTAATTTTTTTCCATTTTATTTCAGCATATTTTGTGTTAAGAGAAAACAAGCATATAGATTTTTGATAAGCAAATGTTGGCTCAACTGATGAGCTGTAGCTTGTAGCTAGAAAGTTACAGCTTCGTATAACCTGGAGAAGTGGATTCCCTGGCGGTCCAGTGGTTAGGGCTCCATGTTCTCACTGCAAGGGCCCGGGTTCAATCCCTGGTTGGGGAACTAAGATCCCACAAGACACGCGGTGCAGCCAAAAAAAAAAAGTGAAGAAGCTAAAACTCCTGATAATTCAGTGGCTTCAGTCTTTTTTTATTTTATTTTATTTTTTATTTTTGGCTCTGTTGGGTCTTCATTGCTGCATGTGGGCTTTCTCTACTTGCAGGGAGCGGGGGCTACTCTTCGTTGTGGTGCACGGGATTCTCATTGCGGTGGCTTCTCGTTGCGGAGCACGGGCTCTAGGTGAAAGTGCTTCTGTAGTTGTGACACGCGGGCTCTAGAGTGCAGTCTCAGTAGTTGTGGCGCACGGGCTTAGTTGCTCCACGGCACGTGGGATCTTCCTGGACCAGGGATTGAACTGTGACCCCTTCATTGGCAGGAGGATTCTTAACCACTGCACCACCAGGGAAGCCTGGCTTCAGTCTTTCTCATGCATAATTTTATAGTTGCTGTAAGATACAGAGAAACTAAACACACATCATTTTGTCAAATTGAGAGTAACATTTATCAAGAAACAAGTCTTTCTTACATTTTCATCTGTGGCCTAAAAGAAGACGGTAGGTTTTCATTTTGTTTCTGAAGTGATTCTTGGATTTTCAGGTTGCACTGCAAAGTGAGATGGAAGGTATGAATTGGAGGTGATCCAAAACACAACCCCAAAAGGGAAACCAAGAAGCAAAACTCCATGTGGAGCCCTGTTCCTTGGCTGCCCTTTCCCCTACACCAGCTGTAACTTCCTTTCCTCTTCATTGGAAGGAAGTAAAGGAAGGAAGGGAAAGAGAAAGGGAACTGGCGTAGTGTAATGGCACCAGCTGGCGCTGGCTTGGGAGAGCCAGTTGTGTGCATCTCTTCCTAAACTTACATTAAGTAACATGCTGATAGCTTAAAATCAGCCATGGTGGGCACATTTACACCATAAAAATTGGCAGTGCTACAAATCAGGGCTCCCTCTCCCCCAGGAGTAGGTTGTTAACGTTTACTAGCATTCCACTGGTGACCTGCTGCTGAGGGGAACTTTGTTAATCACAACCTTATCATTATTATCACTTCCTGATTCTGACTTGTCAGTGTAGGTGACATTGCTAACAACCTTGACTATAGTCTGTCTTATCCAGACCTTTGTGTACTAGAGATATGTAGAATTGGAATAAAGTGTTCTATTTAAAAGTTATTCAGGATGCATTTGTTTCCTGTGTAATTTTACCTTGTTGAATTTCTCAATGCATTGTTAGTTATCTTTTCACACCCACTCCTCTTTTTTTTTACTCCATTTTCTATTATCCTGTCTTGATTATTTAGTCTTCTAAGCATAGACTGACATTTTATGAAATATTCAGATGTACACTGCCTAGTTAGTATGATACAAGCCATCAAAGAGTATTATAGACTCAATTCAGCAAACACTGATTGAATATCTTCTTCGCCTGAGACATCATGCCAAAGAAAATAAGGCACAGTACCTAGTCGCAAGCAATGTAAGATCTAGGGAGAAAAATCAGACATGTACACAGCTGAGACTAATGTAGAGCATAATGTGAAAGATGCTATTAGAAAAAGTAAAGAAAAATGCAAGCTAGACCACAAAGACTAGAGATTATTTCTGACTGCAGAAATTAGAGAAGGCTTCATAGAGACAGGGACATTTTTAACCAAGTCTTAAAGAACTGGTATGCATTTTAAAGCCCAACTCTATTTATAGTTTTTATGAATAGATGACTATAATGTTCATGTTAAAATAATTTGTGGGTTAATTCATATTGTTTACTGATCTGCCAAAATTAGCTTATTGTCATGGGAGTCAGGAAAACTTAATAAAAATAAGATTTTAATGGCATAAATATATGGAATTTTTCCTAGATTTAGCAGATGACAATGCAGAAGATGCATTCTGGTCATCTGTGGTCCTGCATAGGTTATACTCAGAACACTGTTTATAGAACATCTTTAATAAAAGCTCCCAGTTACTGAGGAGTAATTATGTCCGGGACTTTTACATGTACAATAACATCAAAGACAAAAACCAGAAAAGTAAGGAAATTGATTTTATTCAGCCTATTGCAGTAGGGAGAGTACCCCAGATCAGAGTATGTCTCTGCAGAGTGGTTTTGCCTTAGTCTTTATAGGAAGGAATAGACAAATTAGAGATGGGGGGATTTACGATTGGGGTTTGCAACCAGGGAAAGTCTCAGTCAGATGAATGGAAAATGTTTTTCTCTGTGTCTAGCTAGATTCAAGGGGAAAGCAATTCTAATCTTGGCTAATCATTCATGAAACACAGAACAGGAAATTGACTAGTCAATATCGAAACCTCACAGTTACTCTGAAATACACTATTATCAGCATTTTAAAAATTCTTTTTAAAAAATCAGAAACTGACATTCAGAGAGGTTGAATGTTGCCAAAGCCACATATCTGGTAAAGAGCTAGAATTTCATTCCATATCTTTCTGTCTCTGACTCTCCTTTTATTATGCTGCAACACTCACGTTGTACTGAATGAATGCTTTAATAGTAATTTTTAAGGTTAATGGAACTCTCATTTGTTGTCTATATGTATGTTTTCATGCATACTACCTAGTTTGGAGAGAATAGCCTTCAAAGAACCAGGTGTAAATGTTTAGAATTGATAGAAATCTGTTCAAACTGGTTCATATTAAGAGTGTGCCTCCTTCCCCATAAATAAATCTATGTTTCAAGTGAATAGCAGAGAAAAATTTGGGATTGTATCCTGGTGGCTTCATATTTAGCGACTGTTCTTGCTGTAAATCAATGAGTTTTATCATTGTTGTTTTTTCACCTCTGCTCTGTGGGGCTATAACAGTTTTAAGGAGGTGCTTTGAGATCCTCACAGAGGTCCTTGGCTGGATTGAAGGTCAGAACAGAAATCAGGTAAAGATTGGTAACCCAGCTTCTTCCAGAGCTTTTGGGTTATATATGTTGAACATCAAAGTAAAGGTCACTAAAAAGGTAGCTAAAATGTGAATCTACTGACCTAATAGAATAAATTATTTCTATAAAACAAATGCTAAATATATTTTGCTCCTGGAAGCCTGTGAGTCCCTGAGTTTATTGGCCGTTGCCAGCTTCCCAGGACCCTTGCTGTGCTTGTGATATTCACATCAATGCAGTGTTAAGATGCACCTGAAACGTTCACAGCACAGCAGGGGAATCTAACCTGGCCGGCCTGAATCATTTGGCATTTATTTCACAGTCAGATTATTGTAGTAATTAGGAGTGTGATGTGATCATTTGTGGTTGAGTTTTGTCCTGGGGCCCAGCCATCCAGTTCTTTTTTTTTTTTAATTATGTTTTACTTTTATAATATTGTGTTAGTAAACAGACCAGGTGCTGTTTCATAGTAGCTACATAATATATTCTCTGAACAATGAAGAAAAAATTAAGCACAAAACCAAAGCCACTACCTTTCTGGCTGTCCTGCCTTCCTGAGCATGGTAATTCTGACTGTTCTAAGTGGAAGGGAAGAATGAGCAGGTTACACTTAGGATCTGGGGGCCGATGAAGCCAAGATATTTAGGGGTACTTTGTCATTGTTGGCAGTGGGAGTGTGGACTTTGTGACTTAGAGGTAAGAAAGCCAAGTCTGGTGCTTTCCTGCTTCCCCCCGTCTCCCATCCAGCATAACCTGCCTGTCCCCTACCCCATGTATCATTTGTGGAAAAGCTAAGGCAATGCAAGGAGATACTGTCATTAGTTTTGATTCCCTGTAATCTCCTAGTTTTAGAAGAGTGCCCTGGTCAGAGGAAGATAGCAAAATAAAAAATAAAGAGACAAATTGGCCAGAAGTTACTAGAAAATAATATAAAATGAATATAGGAACTATGAACTGTATTTACCCACTGGAAAGCAAAACAAGTGAATTATTTGTGTGACTCAAAGTTTCTAAAGAAAGGTATTTTGGAGGCATTGAATCTTAGGAAACTGTTGTAAAAGAAGTTGTGGATGTGGATAGACAGGAAAATGGAGTGACATTCAGGTCAGGGGAAGCTGACAAAAGCTAAGGTGGGAATGAACCACAGATACTGACTATAGAAAGGTATGTTGAGATGATAAATAAGTCAGACAGAGAAAGACAAATATCATATGATATCGCTTATATGTGGAATCTAAAAAAATGATCAAATGAACTTATTTACAAAATAGAAACAGACTTAGAGAACGAACTTATGAACTTAAGGTTACTGAGGGGAAGGGTCGGGGGGGATAGATTGGGAGTTTGGAATTGACATGTACACACTGCTATATTTAAAATAGATAACCAACAAGGACCTACTGTAAAAATAAATAAATAAAAATAAAAATTTTAACAAAAAATAAAAAGAGATGATAAATAAGCAGGCAAAAGTAAAGAGGTTGGCATCAGTAGAGCTAAATTTTACGTTTTGCTGTTAAAATTATAATCATTGGTAAACTGGTATCAGTCTTTCTAAGGCAAAGATTAGAAATTTTTATGATTCTTCTTTATAAGGTTCTTTGGAATTTGGAGTGATCACCTTCTCAGGCTGGAATAGTCAAATCTGAGTAATATTCAGTAAGCAGGAGGAAGAAACGAGAAAAACAGAGAAAAGTGTTACTGGAGGGCTCCTAGCATAACTAATACTAACTTTCCTCCCCTTTTAGGGGGAACAATTTCTCAAGATTCTTATGAATAGATTCTTTAGGGCTTCCCTGGTGGCGCAGTGGTTAAGAATCCACCTGCCAATGCAGGGGACATGGGTTCAAGCCCTGGTCCGGGAAGATCCCACATGCTGTGGAGCAACTAAGCCCATGCTCCACAACTACTGAGCCTGCACTCTAGAGCCTGTGAGCCACAACTACTGAGCCCACATGCCACAACTAGTGAAGCCCACGTGCCTAAAGCCTGTGCTCTGCAACAAGAGAAGCCATCACAGTGAGAAGCCCGTGCACCACAGCGAAGAGTAGTCCCCGCTCACTGCAACTAGAGAAAGCCCACACACAGCAACGAAGACCAAACGCAGCCAAAAAATAAATAAATAAAATAAATATTTTTAAAAAGTATTCTTTAAAAGAATAGTTCTAAAGTGAGGTTTTCTGAACTAGACCATCAGCATCGTCTGGGAAATTGTTATAAATGGCAATTTTCAGGCCCCAGACTAAGCCAACTGAATCAGAAACTGAGACAGAACCCAGCAGCCAGTGTTTTAATAAGTCCCTGTCTTAGTCCCTTCAGGCCACTATAACAAAAATACAATAAGCTGGGTGGCTTTCAAACAACAGAAATTTATTTCTCACAATTCTGGAGACTGAGAAGTCCAAGATCACTATAGATTCAGGGTCTGGTGAGGGCCCACTTCCTCACAGACTGTACCCGCACAAGGCAGAGGGGACTAGGGAGTTTGGGGGGGAGGGATCTCTCTTATAAGGGCACTGATCCCAAGCATCTCCCAAAGGCCCCACCTCCTAACACCATCACCTTAGGGCCTAGGATTTAAAAATAGGAATTTGGGGGCAGGGAGGACACAGCATATAACATATAGCAGCGCTACTGCCTTAAAGTATTTGTTTTCAATATGAAAAATCTCCAGAAAGTAGAAGGTTGGTAACTTTCTCTCCTAAACTCCTTTTCTCAATTATTTACAATTCTCTGATTAAACCTAGGAGAAAAAGTCCCAATTAGGTGCTAAGCCTTTTACACATACAAATCTCTGTCTGAAAAAGAGAGGTGTGGCTGGGCTGTGGCTCTACAAAACAGCAGCTGCAGGAGCACCCAGCTGGGCTGCATCAGGACCACATCAGTCCCTGCCCTGGATGTACAAACTCAGGGATAATTTAAAAAAAAAAAAAAAAAATCAATTCTTAATCTGAGACTTAGAAGTGTTCTATTTGACAGAGCCTCAGAAACTCAAATCATTATGTCCAGAATGAAAAAAAAATAGCTAGTGATGCTGAACTTTAGATCTAATAGAATTTAGTAAACATTTATTAAATACACAGAGATAACTGGCAATTACAACCTTTACGGATCAAATAAGTATGGTAAAGGTAACAGACACCAAGCCGAAAGGGAAAAGTAGACATATGAAGGTGTGTGGCCCTGGATGGGAGAAAAGCTAAGATATGGCTTTTTGTCACGAGGAGGGAAAATGAGAGATGCGAGTCATGGCAATGAACAAGAGTCAGATGAGAGGAGTGGGAGTCCAGGGTGAGGCAGAAGAGTTACTACCCATGAAGAGGGACATCTTCCACCCAGAGTCATGGTCAGTTCTTTTTCATTTAAGCATTATAATAAAAATGGATTGATTCATTAACATATGACTCAGAGAAAATAGAGCTAAGAATAGCCATAAAACATACATATCCTTGCAGTACTAATAGCTAACAGTTTGAGTTTTCATTATGTGTCAAGCACTGTAGTAAGTACAGTAAGTAACCCTACATACGAACCTTCAAGTTGTGAACTTTCAAAAATGCAAATGTGAGTTCACACGTCGAATCACATAAGTTAGTTCACATGTCTGGCGGACATTGTCACATGCATGCATCCTCTACAAGTGGTTGTGCTTTTGTGTACTTTACTGTACAGTACTGTATAGAGTACAGTAGTAGAGTATCTTTATTTCAAGCCCAGGATGTCTGGAAGCAAGCGTAAAAGCAGTGGTGATGTAGCTGGTACTACTGTACTTTTCAAGGTACTGTACTATAAGATTAAAAATGTTTTCTTTATTTTTTCTGTTTGTTTTTTATGTATTATTTGTGTGAAAATTATTATAAACCTATTACAGTACAGTACTACATAGCCAATTGTGTTAGTTGGGTACCTAGGCTAACTTTGTTGGACTTATGAACAAATTGTACTTACAAACGTGTTCTTGGAACAGAACTCATTCATATGTAGGGGACTTACTGTATTCTCATTGGATTTTCACAACAATCCCAGGAAAGAGATACTGTTATTACTATCTCAGCACAAGAGATGAGGAAACTGAGGCTTTTAGGAGGAAAGTTGCACAGCTAATAAGTAAGCCTCTAGGATTTGAACCCAGGCAGTCCTACTTCAGAAACTGAGCTCTTCACTACTCTGATATATGTAATATAAGGAAAATACATAAATCCCTCAAGTTCTCAGGTCTTCAAGATGACTCAATGCTATTCTGTGTTCTTCCATCCTTTTAAAATGCTTGCATTGTAATTTTCTGATTATAAAAGTAATAAGTAATTATTGCATCCAACTCAAAAAATTCAAAAATTATTTGGAAATAAAGATCATTTTTGGTCCCATCACCCAGAAATAACTAATGTTAGCACAAGCGACACTTTATTCTTACAGTTATCGTACTTGGTGCCTCAGAACTGTCTGGAGGGCCCTTTAAGAGGCAATGAGCCCCGACTCAGACAGTCTGATTCAGTAGCTCGGGGTAGGGTCAAGCCTTATGTATTTTCAATAAATCCCTCTCCCATGGTACTGTATATAGTTTAAGCCCAGTTCTAAAAACACTATACTATACCTTTGATTTTCAAATATCCCTAAGTAGAACATCTTATATACAGTTTATCTCTGAATTCTTACATACTTTAATATTTCTCATCAAAGCTATCTTTTAGAGGCAGGAAGATAGCTAGTAGAGAAATGGTTCTCAAACTTTAGCATGCATCGTCATCACCTGAAGTACTTGTTAAAACACAGACTACACTGTCTGATTTAATGGGCCTGGGATGGGGCTTCTATTAAGTGAGAGCTCTCCAAAAAACAGAACCAATAGGATATATATAGATCTATATGAGGAGATTTATTATAGGAATTGGCTCACATGGTATTGGAGGCTGAGAAGTCCCATGATCTGCCGTCTGCAAGCTGGAGACCCAGGAAAGCTCGTGGTATAATTCAGTCCTAGTCTGTAGACCTGAGAACCAGGAGCTCCAGTGTCCGAGGGCAGGAGAAGATGAATGTCCCAGCTCAGGAAGAGAGAGAGAATTCACCCTCCTCCCTCCATCTTTTGTTCTATGTGGGCTCTCAACAGATTGGACGATGCCTGCCCACATTTGAGACAGCAGATTTTCTTTACTCAGTCTGCTGATTCAAATGCTAATCTCTTCCAGAAACACCCTCACAGATACATCTCGAAATAATGTTTTGCCAGCTAACGGGGCTGGTAAAACATTACAGGGCCCCCAAATTTTCATTTCTAACAAGTTCAAGACTGATGTAGATGCCACTGGTACAGGACCCCAGTTTGAGAACCACTGTAAGAGAGAGTACTTCCAAACGAGAATTCCTGGTAAAAACTCTTGTGGTCTTTGGAAATTCCTTAAAAATCAAGGGCAAGTGTCTAACCTTGCCCATTTAGAAACAAATTCAGTGACATATAGTAGCATGGTTAATATCACCCCTTCATCAGGTCTTCCATATATGAAAACTCTATTCAGCTGTGTCTGTGTCTCTATGACGACAGTAAAAGTGTAACAAGGAAAGAACAGCTTCTGAGTTTGTCAGCTAAAAATTCTTAAATGTCCAAATGATTGTTGGTAGCAACAGAAGGGACAGTCGGACAAGGTCAGTTGCATCCAATAATAGGCATAACACCTATCACAGAAGTCTAATGTGTGATATTTCTTGAGTAGGACAAATACCAGAGGAGGATGTTGATGCTACTGGCAGTTTTTATGAATTATACATGATGCACTATTTTAAAATTCAGTGGAAAACTGCCATTTACCCTCTATAATAAAAGGCATTATATGAAAAGTGAAGTGCTGGGTGAGAAAACATGAGAAGCTACCAATATAATGTATCTTAAGCATACTTCTCTTTGCACTCGAGCACCTGACAGAAGACAACTAGGCTTTTAAAAAAGGAAGGTTGGCCTCTGGGAACCTAATAGAAGCTTTCCTGAACTATATACCTCAGGACTGTCCATCCATGCTTCCAAATCACCAACCAGTTTCTGAAATGTAACTCTTAGGTTTAATTGACTTTTGGCTTTAACCCCTTGACGCTGGGGAAGTATAAATGTGCAGCTGTGTTTGGCATTCAACGTTGTCTTAGTCCATTTGAGCTGCTAAAACAATACCATAGACCGGAGGGATTGTAAGAACAGAACTTTATTTCTCACAGTTCTGGAAGCCAGGAAGTTCAGGATCAAGGTGCTGGCAGATTTGGTGTCTGGTACGAGCCCATCTCCTAAGTGGCTGTCTTTTTGCTGTAACCTCACATGGTGGAAGGGGCAAGGGATCTCTCTGGGGTTCCTTTGATAAGGGTACTAAGGAGGGCTTCACCCTCATGACCTAATTACTTCCCAAAGGCTCCACCTCCTCATACCATTACCTTGGGGGTTAGGATATCAACATATGCATTCTGGGGGACATAAAAATTCAACCACTGCAACATTCATTTGTCAGTCACCAGAAATACAGAAAACCCACTGCCAGACAATGTAATCCACCTGAAAATTTTGCATGTTAAAATTAGAAATTTTTACCATGACTGGTAAAAATTACCAAAGTCACCTGGGAGAATTCATTCATTTATTACTCAGTCAGTAGATACCTATTGAACACTTCCTATATATTCCAGGCATTGTTTAGATTCAGGGGATAGAACAGTGAAAAAAAAAGAGAGCAAGAGAAAGAGAGAGAGACAGACAGACAGACAGACAGACAAAGCCTTGACCCTGAAGGAGCATCCACTGTAGTGGTGGTGAGTTTTGTCTTACTCTTTGCCTTCTAGAACCTTGATATGTAAAGGACCAACAGTGTGGGTGTCACTTGGGAAGCAGTGAGAAATGCAGCATCACAGTCTACACCCCAGATCTCCTAACACAGAATCTGTATTTTATTTCACAAGATCCCCAAGTGATTTGTTTCCACATTAAAATTTGAGAATCACTGCTCTAGAAAACAGAGCCTGAGGCAAGGATTAAAATTCTGATTTTATTGAGAGTACAAGCCCAGGGAAGTACAAATAAGGGGAAAGGGAAGACAGGCAAGGGCAGCTGCAAAGTAATGAGATTCTGTGTTGGCTGCTACGTTAAAATTTGGAAGGGGCACAGCAGCCCAGTCAGCAGGTAGGTTGACTCAGCAAGTGGAATTTCTTCTCCAGAAAGATTCACACCAGGATCCCTCCCGACCTTTGCTTTGTGCTGATTGAGGTTCACTCCACTGAGAGGTGCCACCCCTGTACTCTGGGTTACAGTGTCCAAGCCTGAAAGTGGAGGGGTGGGTACAGACCAAGAAAGAGAAAAAGAAGGGAGCAGTTAAGGTTTAATAAGAAGATAAGAAGTTTGTGTCTCAATACAATGTATACAGAAAATTCCATCCAGATAAATTAGTAGAAGGGAATAGAAATGACATTTATTTGTCAGCCAGCAGAAACACAGAAATTTGAATATTAGAATTTTGAATGTTAAATTTTGTCATCATGGGTAGCAGTTACTGAAGTCTTTTTTAACGTTTACTAGTCACTCTCTGATACCCTGTTTTATGACCTCCTATTGCTTTGCCAGCACTCGGGATTTCTACATACCTATTATTTTACTAGTTCCTTCCCACCCCTAGATTTTTAGCCATCCCTAGATTTCTTCCCCATATTTATTGATACCTCTGGTGCATTTAGCAATACCTTCTGAGTCTCAAATATTCAGTTTCAACCCTACGCACCCCGCCTACTGGCCCACACTATACACATGTTTGCTTTGATGTCATCGTGCCCGTATCCTCATCTTTGTACAAGCCAGAAACCAGATCCAGATAGACCAAATAATCTGGGTCAGTAAATTTAGAGTAGATATCAAAGGAGAAGACACATATCCCAGAGTGAGACAGACCCAAGACGCAGCAGATACCACTGCACATACTCTGCCAGGTGTGTGCCTTCCATGAGTGCTTCCATTATGAGAAACTCTCATTCAGGTCATCCAGATTCTACTCTGTCTAGAATCTACGAAAACTATGAAAACGAGACCAATACCTAAATGCCATAAATAGTTATCCCCAAGCAATGGAAATACAGATTTTCATTTTTATCAATTCCTGTACTTTTCAAAATTTCTCTGATAAAGCTGTATTGCTGTTATAATGAGAAATAAACTCTTCAATTATTTTTATAAAATAATCTATTTTGTCAAGGAAACTGTTTTAAGAACAGATGAAAGAAAAACCAGAAATGACGTGGCAGCCATTAAATTTTAAATTATTTGCATATTTTATAGACACTCAGTAAATCTCCTTAAACTCCAGTCTAGAGTTTGAAACACTCTAGATTCCACAGCTCTAAAAACCTTAAGGAGGAAGTCTTTTTCTCACAGCAAAAGAGAAGAAATAGATGAAGAATCAGAAAGCAGAAATTGTGCTGTCTGAAGGCAATCCTGTACAGCCAAATGTCTAATGAGGCATTTCTTCAATGTCTGTGACTCTCATGTACTGGTGAAACTACTACCCAGCCCTACAGTAAGGAGAAGAGCCATAAAAAATGTCAGTGGGTGACGGTGGTCAACACTAAAGTCCAGACACCTTTTAAGGAGGTGTCACAGTGTCACAGGATACTCTTAACCGTTTTTATTTTTCTCTGAACAAGGAGAGTCCTTTTCAAATTCTACTTCAGGTTCTAACCTCAACTTATAGGCTCTACAATTAGCAGAAATATGTTTTCCACTAGTTGAACATTTGATCAATTTTGACCAGCACACCAGAGGTAATTTTGTATAAATGTTAATAGACATGGTTAGTTTATTCCTGTGAATTTGTTGACTCCCAGCTACTACTTATACTTCTTATGCTGTTACAAAAAACCAATCATCTCTACTCAGATTTACAAAATAATGGATCCTTATTTTCCAAAGAGAGTTTACAAATCAGTTCAGAATTCATTGGTACTAAAAAGCCTCCTAACCCAGATATTAATGTTCTCTTCAGAAGATTTCATAGACCTTGGGATAAATTTCCTGTGGAGAAGAAGGAAGTGTTGGCTTTCTCACTGTGTTTGCTGCCCTTATTTACTGGAACACTGGAGGCTTCAGGGCTCTAATACCATTGATGTTTACTAGGTATAACCAGTTCATTCACTTGAGGATACTATTCTTCAGTACATGAATTTGTAATGGCCATTTGGACTCCCTGTAATAATTAAGCTTATTTAATAATGTGTGAAAATAAATTCAGCTTAAGGGATGAGGAGTAAGATTCCTGACTTTTCACATTGAACCAAATCACTCAGAAAGTATTCATATAGGTACCTGCCAGTGCACACATTTTATAAGCATTGGGACCAGTTGTCACCCTGTTGGTTAAACAGTGGAGTGTGATATTCACTTTGGTAATCCAACATGAATGACTGCTTTTAGGTCTCACCTTCATGACTGACTACCCATAAATACACTTTAAATCTAAGACCATCTCTTGGTCTCTTCCATTCGGGAAAAAAAAAACTACTTGTTAACAATTGGTAATTCTAATGAAATTTTCAGTTGTTTCATGTTTAAAAAATAACTCTTCAGTTGGTAGATAACTTGGGTTGATTTATAAACCAAAGCATATGACAAATGAAATAGCACAAGAAGCAGTATGTCTTGATGTCCTATTTTAATGAGAAAGTAGACATCACAGAATAAAGAATTATAAAGTATTTCTAGTCAGCCTAAGAGTGATATGTGGTGGAATTAAAAGCTTTATATATTTTTAAAAACCTATTACTAACATGTCAAAATAGATTGCATTTAAAAAATTTTACCGTATGCTTTAAACATGCTTCTATCAGGCACTTGAAATGGGGAAAGGGGCTTTGTTATATTGAAGATATAATGTTTCAACAGATATGGAGTTGGAAACAAAATGTGAGTACTTCTTAAAATAGGCAATGTAGAAAACAAATCACTTCATAATTATGTACCTTGTATGAGAAGAAAATACTATTCCCTTGTGCTACTGAATATAAACGGTTTGGATTCAGTTAAAAGGTGTGTGTAGGCTCAGTGACATTTTACAATTTTAAATGTAATAGTACTCTCTGGAAATACAATTTGAGACATTCCCTCCAGAAACCACAAGGGTATCTTGTGACAAGGATAGTATTTATAAGCAGGCAAGAAAAGTTTCCTCAAAAACAATCTTGCATAGCTAGTGGGAAGCAGCCGCATGGCACAGGGATATTGGCTCGGTGCTTTGTGACAGCCTGGAGGGGTGGGATGGGGAGGGTGGGAGGGAGGGAGACGCAACAGGGAAGACATATGGGAAGATATGTTTATGTATGACTGATTCACTTTGTTATAAAGCAGAAACTAACACACCATTGTAAAGCAATTATACCCCAATAAAGATGTTAAAAAAAAAAAAACAATCTTGCTATTTTACTTTGCAACAAATTAAAATATGTATAGAATAAACCCTATAATATAGTTATGAATTTTTACAACATACAAAAATATTTACTTTGGAAAAACTTCTCCAAATACTAAGACCTGCTGGTTTATTATTTGCATTTGAATTTATATGATGAACAGAATTCAAAAACAATTACCAACATAAATACTTTTTAATTGTAGGAATAGTTGATGGAAGTTGTGGGTTCCAGCTAGTTATTTCTTGTCAATTAATTCAGAAGTTCTAGATAATAGGGCAGGTGTTTTACTGGGACAGAATTATTTTTATTATTTCTATTCAGTTCCACCCTTTCTTTAGATTGCTTCTTTTTTTTTTTTTTTTTTTTTTTTTTTTGCGGTATGTGGGCCTCTCACTGCTGCGACCTCTCCCGCTGTGGAGCACAGGCTCCAGACGCGCAGGCTCAGCGGCCATGGCTCACGGGCCCAGCCGCTCCGCGGCATGTGGGATCTTCCCAGACCGGGGCACGAACTCATGTCCCCTGCATCGGCAGGCGGACTCTCAACCACTGCGCCACCAGGGAAGCCCTAGATTGCTTCTTTTTCCTAGTCATAATTAGCCCTTTCTTAGAAATCCATTTTTTTAAATTTACATTTTTTTAAATAATCTGCCCTAGACTTTTAGGATTTTTTTTTTTTTTTTTTTTTGGCCTTTTGGCAGTTTTTCTATTTGGCTTTTACACTTATTTGAGACCAGAGTCTCTGGGAGCTCACTTTGCCATCTCCCACAGTGCTAATCCTTAGGGAAGGCTTTCAATAAAAGAGTTCTGAGTGGACTCAGCTTTAAAACACATTACCACAGAGGCATTTTCTGAAGAAAGACTCTCATTTAACTTCTGATAAATATTGGTGTGTTTTGTAGAATTGTTTTACTCCCTCATAAATAGAGAGTTATGTAGTTCAGGTGGGAAGGGAGTAAGGCTGAAGTACCGGACTAAGAAGAGCTGAACTCCAGTGGCAGCTCAATCAGTGACTAGCCCTGTGAGCTTTTCCAAGTAAGCAGCCACTGTCATCCTGCCTTTACTTGGCCTGCCTCATAGAACTGTTGCTACAATTGCATGTGATAATGTATAAGATAGCACTTTGAGTACTCAAAAGCACCATAAAAATGGGCAGTATGATTATACTATGTCTTTGCCATGACAAGCTGAATGTTATAAAGTAATATTGTCAGTCTAAGGTCCTTGGCCATTGCATTGTTGTTGGGATGGAAAAAAATTTCTTTAGAAAAATTGAGACCCTAAAAAAAAATAAAAATTAATAAATAAATAAAAGATCCAAGTTTTACCAACGCTTATACTTTGACCTAGACCGCAACACACCCAAACTATTTTGGGGGGACTGCCTTGGAAGATTGTACTAACACCAGCTAATACATACTGAGTGTGTGCACTCTGTTAAGCCCTGGGTTGACAGCTGAAGGCACATTGTCTCATTTAATCCTCAATACTGTCCTGTAAAAGTGAACACTATTACTGAACTCAATTTGTTGGTGAGGAAATTGTGGCTTAGATAGACTAATGTGTCTAAGGCTATACAGATCAAAAGGGGCAGAGCCAGACCTGAACCCACATTTGTCTTACTCCAGAAACAATGCTCATTTGCTCTTTTCTGGCCTGGCAATTATATTAGCGAAAGCCTAATCAATTTTCTAGCAATCCAAATCCATGAGGAAGAAAATTAAATAGTAAGAATCACATTATTTAATCTCAAATTGATTTGAAGAGACCTGTGGAATCACATGGATCTTTAGAGGTAGTTAAGGAAAATTTTAGCATCTTTGCAAATAAAGCGTTTTAAAAATAATAATCAATAATGAAATCTAAATATCAAAATACACTTCTTTAATGAGTTATGCCTTAAGACATGCCTGTTGGAGATGCCTGAATTTTCCAAATATGTAATTTATGTTATAATGTCAGGATTTTGTTCTCTAATGCAACATTTGAATTATGATAACTTCCATTAAAAAATAATAATACTCCAGTTGAAAAATCATTCTGGTTTCCCAGACTCTCATTTATTGGCAATATGTATGATATTTTCTCTTGAAAAATTGCAGGGTAGTTACCATTATAGAGAAGGCAAAAATTTTAATTTACAACTAGGAAGGCTAAAAGAGAAACAGACTCTGAAAAGTGCAGTTCCAATTTGGTAGTCTTAGGTGATTTGCTAAGTAGGATGTTTATAATTACTGTAACACTTTAAAAGAAGAAAAGAAAGCTTGTATGTTTTATTTTGGTTAATGAGACTGTGAACGCATAATTGTTCAGTGTCTTGAAAACAAGCACATAAAAATGGTCTGATCCTAATTGCTCATTTTATTAGTGGACATTTTCAAGTATTGCATAAATATCTTCTCAGGGTGTTTCCTAATGAAGTCCTAGACAGTTTATAAAATAAAATAACTACTTCTAAAGTGAGTCTTAGCAATATGTCAGTGGTCAATAATCCTGTAGCTCCTGATATACAACACTATTGTTATATCCCTTCTTTGTTTTAGAACCTACTATAAAGAGACATTTAGTTTTATTTGATGCTATAGACATTATGTACATCTCCTATCAATGTGATGAGATTGTAGGTTAGTCACTAAGTGGTAAAAATGGAATCATTTTGATCCTGGTCTGAATTCTCTCTCTTGCTGACTCTTTGGATCTTGTCATAGTAAAAGGTACAGCAGTTCATAGCTTTTAAAAAGCAAATTGTCCTAATGGCATATTTGGGAGAAAAGATGTTTAAAAACTTTTCCTTTTGATCATGACATTTTAGTATAACAGTATCACTGGCTCTGTTGGTTCTAAAGGACCTTGTAGCAATTGACCCCAAGAAATATTTGTAATAGATGTATTGCAATTAATACAAAATTTCAAGTAACTCAGAAATATGCACATCTGTCATAACTGTGTCCTAAATCCAAGTGGTAAATGTGAGTTTGAAAGCAGAGGATTCTTCAAATCACTTAGACACAAGGCAAAATGAGATTTTTATGTCAGGTTCTATTTTTTACATAATGCCAGAGCATTTAAAAAAACCAGAATCAGCAATATAAAATTGTTATCATACTTAGAAACTTTATGTACGTTATGTCAGAAAATTATTTATTCCATACCTATTATTTACTTTCATAAAGGCATAAAAATGACAATCCTAGATTATAACCAAGAATTTTATACGTGAAATGTATATTTTATTATTGCTTTGGGATAGTTTCAGAATTTACTTATGAACTTCAAAATCTCTTATTCTTGCTTTACCCAGCCTAAAACCTAACTCTTCCTTCCTCAGCATAAAGCTATCAAATGAGCTGGCAGCATCCCCGAATCTAAACGCGGTTTCTAGATGTTGCCAAAGAATTATACCCAGAATCTCTAATGCTTTCACAGGATTGTAAGACTGCAGTTTCATCTTGTATATTCAAAGAAAATGGTGCTGACTGGGATACCCAAGTGGGTTATATGCCTTCATTCATCCAAGAATGAAATGGTCTATGTGTTTATGTTACTTTCACCTTGTTGGGTTTTTTCCCTTCTATCCACATATATTCATAAAACTTTCGAGAAACTTAGCTGCACCTCACCATTTCCTTCTCCAGTGGGAATTTATATGCTATTATTATGTAGGGAATGTGAAAGTTGGAAACATTTTCCCTAAATGGAATGTGGGTCTTTCTATGAGAGTGATGTAATTCTGGGAACTTTTGTTGGGCATTCTCCACATGCTGGTCTCAGTGATGGAGGAAGAAAAAATACAAGATTGGTTCTTGTCTTCAAGTATCTCACAGTGTAGTAGTCAAGATTGCTGTGCAAACAAGCTGCATCTTACAAAACAAGAAATGTAAGATAGTCACTTTAGTTTTGTTAAGCAATTTTAATGACTATGTCCCTCTGTAGAAGCAACATAAAGGATTACGTTGCTTATCCTTTCAATTTAAAGGAGTATACCTGTGCAAAGATTTGAGAGGTAAAATGTTTGATCTAAAAGATATAGAAATGGATACATAATAATTTCCCCAGACTTCCATATTCAGATAAATATTTTTCTCATTCGGAAAGTACCGAGGAAGCTATGCAATACTCCTTTGATTAGAATATTTTAAGATTTCCTCTGGTTGACTTGCCCTCAGAAGTAATTTACTATGTTGTTAAACCTGTCAGTATCAAATTTACATTTGTAGTTTTTCAGTCAAAATGTTAAACTCACGGGCTTCCCTGGTGGCGCAGTGGTTGAGAGTCCGCCTACCGATGCAGGGGACACGGGTTTGTGCCCCAGTCCGGGAAGATCCCACATGCCACGGAGCAGCTGGGCCCGTGAACCATGGCCGCTGAGCCTGCGCGTCCGGAGCCTGTGCTCCGCAACGGGAGAGGCCACAACGGTGAGAGGCCCGCGTACCGCAAAAAAAAAAAAAAAAAAAAAAGGTTAAACTCACTTCTTTAATTTCATATTATTCAAAGGTAATGCCACATTGTTTTCAAGGGGTGTCTTTGGTTCCCAATATGTGGAGTTAGTTTCTTTCTTGAGACCATTATTAGAATTCAGATTGGATCTGTTATTCCATAACCCTTATGTTTGCTGGCATTCACTAGTGATGATGGTTGAGGCTTGCACTAAGGCAGACCACTAAACCTGGCCTAGGCTGGAAGGTTGGCACAAATGAAGACTCAGAGTCCATTTAGAGTTGTTTTCACTTACGGTTACTAATGAACGAACAAACAGTACAACAAATGTGAGATCGAGATACAGGTCAGTGGACACATTTTCTGATGCCTCCCTTCCTTGGGAGGCATATTCAAAGAGGTCAGTGCAGTCCACGCACCATGAGGAATCTGCCTACACAGAGCAGCCCAGAACTGGCGACCTTGTCTCACAGCCCATTAAGCTAGGAGAAGGGTGTCCATCTGTCACAAGAGAAGGAATTTCTATTCTAAGGAATCACCATTATTTACTCTATTTTTACTGAATCATCAAATGGCTACCATCATTCTTCAGAATGATATTTAAATTTCCAAAGAGACTGCTTTGCTCTCCCATGTCTATTTTACAGAATCCCTTGGTTGATCTAATCACTACTGGGATAGTTGTTTGTATTTTAATAAATGAGCTGATTTTGTCATCCAAAGTATTTATTGGGCACCCATTTTGGGAAAAACACTATACTGATAAGTAATGCCATAATATTTAAATAATGTAGAATCTCCTTTAACAGAGATATTTTAACAGAAAAAAAAGTTTAGGGAGAAAATAGTTCCATACAAAACTATGCAAAGTATTCCTATTCTTTAATTATTTGGGGAAAATATTAGGTAAAGAAGTTTCAAAAGAATCTGAGTTTTGCCCATGCTTTTAGCTGACTGAGTGTTTCTGGCAGTTAGTTGAAATCAAACATTTGCCTGTTGTATCTTTGATATGACAGCATGCAATATAAGCTTATCAGGAATTCTCACTTTGTTGCTATTAATTTTTTTTTTTTGCGTCTTCGGTTTTTTAAAATTTATTTATTTTATTTATTTTTATTTTTGGCAGCGTTGGGTCTTCGTTGCTGCATGCGGGCTTTCTCTACTTGTGGTGAGCGGGGCCTACTCTTCGTTGTGGTGCGCAGGCTTCTCACTGTAGTGGCTTCTCCTGTTGTGGAGCATGGGCTCTAGGCGTGTGGGCTTCAGTAGTTGTGGCACACCGGCTTAGTTGCTCCGCGGCATGTGGGATCATCCTGGGCCAGGGATCGAACCCGTGTCCCCTGCATTGGCAGGAGGATTCTTAACCACTGCGCCACCAGGGAAGCCTGATATTAATTTTTATTACTTTAAATACCTTGCATCCACATGAACCTGGCACTAAGATGTATAAAGGAGTGAATACCTTAAGTTTTTTCAAATCAGAAAATCTGAATTTAGTCTCAGCTTTGAAACTCAGACAGCATAGTGTTGAGCAAGTCCCTTAGCCTTCCTAGGACTCAGTTTCTAAATCCATAAAGTGGGTATTTTTTAACCACAAACAAGATTACCGGTAATTAGATCACTCAAGAGATTCTATAGAAGATAGACATATAACAGCAAGGCAGTTGGCTGGAAAAATCAAATACCATCTGTTACTCAAAATGTTTTAAATACTCATTCATTCCTATGGAGGTGTTCTATTACCTGTTAAAACACACACACACATGCGGTGCTTGCTAATACAATTATTAAAACATTCTTTTACTCATTTATTTTCTACCTTTTGTCAAATAATGTGCTTTCCCATAATCAGGATTAAACAATGATTCCTCATATATTTCAGAATTCTTCACAACTGTATTCTCAGGAATCACTTCCTTCTTTACACTCTAAATATCAAAAGCATTTAATATAAAAATCTGTTGCTTATAGCAATATGTCCTACTAATTTATTAAAAGAATGAGTACCAAAACACATGTATTTTTTTTCAAAATAAAGGTTGTGAACCATAAGAATTAGTAAACTCTTTTTAGAAGAATAAGCACTAATTCTAAGACTAATTTTTCAAAGTACCAAACAAATAGATATTAGAAGATATCAGTTGTTATGCAGACAAAACCTTAATTATATCAAATTTATTATGGCATTTTTTACAATTTGATGATATTTTTAGAATCCAAATTCAAGACTATGGTAATGTGCAATATCATGTGCACATTCCCACACACCCCCGTTTTTTATTTTTAATAAACACATACTAGAATATTTCAGGTTGTATACATTGTAAATGAACTTTATCTTTGACATATTTAAATATATCAAAAGATTTTTTTCATCAAAGATCGGCTCTAACACGTTTTGGACACTTAAAACCAAAGTACATTAGAACCATGCCATGATGGGGAGAATATAGAACAAGGAAAATTCTTTGGTGAGCTCCAAATAATATAATTATATAATATAACAACTATAGTTATATAACAACTATTAGCATCTATAGCAACTATAGTTATATAACAACTATTAGTTATAGCAACTATAGTTATATAACAACTATTAGCATCTCTCATGAAAAACTCAGTCAATACTGCACCCAAGGTGGTATCACTCACCACAGTGGAGCAAGTGCAGACTACAGAACACATGAACTAGAGCCCCAGAATCTGCCATGGCAGAGGAGGCAGTTGAATAGTCTCAGGCATATCAAGAAAACAGGGTCACTTTAATGGATTTTAGGTTTGGCTGTACTCTTAAGATATCTTCTTGAAAGCATCTCAAGATTTACTAATATCATTTTGAGTTCTCAAAATTTTGAATTTATAGAATATCTTCTATCCTAAAGAATCTAATACAGAGGCACTTTACTAACCACATACTAGTTTGCAACAGGGTATACTGCAGTTACCATGGCAACTATATTATAAATCTTTCTTTTCACTAACTTGGAATTTTTTTTTAAGATTCTGTCTTTGGACTGACATTTTCAATGCTTGAGCTCTCGTGAAGATGATTTTTACCTCTTCACACTGTGAAAAGTTGAATTAATCTTTCCAAAGAGTTTTGTACATGTTGAATTTTTGTATCAGGATACTTCAGTTTAGAATTTGCAGTTCAAATCAAGAAAAAAAAAAAGTCTTATGAAGCAATCATGTTATGTAGTTTTTCCCCTAACTATAAGACATGAACATAACATAGACTTCATATTTTTCTCATGAAAAATTTCAATGTTCCCAAGCCACATTAAAATGCAAACTAGGGGCTTCCCTGGTGGTGCAGTGGTTGAGAGTCTGCCTGCCGATGCAGGGGACACAGGTTCGTGTCCCGGTCCGGGAAGATCCCACATGCCGCAGAGCGGCTGGGCCTGGGAGCCATGGCCGCTGAGCCTGTGTGTCCGGAGCCTGTGCTCTGCAATGGGAGAGGCCACAACAGTGAGAGGCCGCATACTGCAAAAAAAAAAAAAAAAAAAGCAAAATAAAATGGTATTAGGATTTAGTTTTTATCAATAGTACCCGTGAATTATCAGCATAAAAATATCTAGACATTAGTTGTGTGATAAGCTGAGATGGAGTGACCACGGGAAAAGTAATGGAGGAAACATGAAAGGCTAATAGAAGCTTAATTTCAAGAGTGTAGTGCTGACTTTTGCGAGGTAACTGTGAAGGATACCAATCAACTTTGCATTTTCGGTCATCAACATATTAAGCCATGTCAATATCCAACATAGGTGCTAATGTAAACATTTTATCTATAAAATACAAACATAGCAATATATACTTTATAGATATTGGCTACTACTGAACTGTGTTAGTGATGCTGCATCTTTTTTTGTGGTACGCGGGCCTCTCACTGCTGTGGCCTCTCCCGTTGCGGAGCACAGTCTCCGGACACGCAGGCTCAGCGGCCATGGCTCACGGGCCCAGCCGCTCCGCGGCATGTGGGATCTTCCCAGACCGGGGCACGAACCCGTGTCCCCTGCATTGGCAGGCGGACTCTCAACCACTGCGCCACCAGGGAAGCCCTGCATCTTTTAAGATGAGATGATGCACTAAACCCACCATAAAAATATAAATACCGCAATATAAATACTTGTATTGTATTATATATACAAGTAAATATAAATACTTGTATTGTATTATAAAAAATATAAATACAATACAAGAATAAAGAAAAAATCAAGAACAAGAACCAAGGGAAATAGTATGTTTCTGAAGAGATAGATTAGATACCTGGAAGTGGGATATTGCCATAATAAGTAATTGAAAATGTAGAAGTGGCTTTGGAATCAGGAAGTGGTTGGAGGCTGGAAGAATTTTTAGGAGCATGATAGAAAAGTCTTAGATTGCCTTGAACAGACCCTTAGTAGAAATATGGACATTAAAGATGCTGCTAATGGGGGTACAGTAAGAAGTGAGGAATATATTATTGAGAACTAGAAGAACTGAGATCTTTGTTACATAATGGTAAAGCTAAACGGAATTGTGTCCTTCAGTTATGTAAAAAACAGAACTTGTAAAAGATATGCTGGGATATCTTACTAAGGAGAATTCCAAGCAAAATGTTGAAGATGTGGCCTGTTTCTTGCTGCTTAGAGTAAAATGCAAGAAGAGAGATGTAAATTGAAAGAACTGTTAAACAAAAAGGAACCAGGGCATGATAACTTGGGAAATTCTCTGCCTATTCAGATGAGAAGAGATGCTAAAATTAAGAGATTGCCTTTGAAAGTGTGGCATATTAAAAAAAAAAAAGGCAAGGGTATGGCTGTACAAATCTTTGCCATCACTTTAAAAGACTGAAAGATCAGAGTGTTCGGTCGTAAGAGATTAAGGTTATGCCTCATAGATCTTCTCAACTAAATTAGAGGTCTTGTAGGAATCTGTGTGGCCCTCAGCCATCTCAAGAGCCAAAGGTAGAGAAGGGATTATCTCAAAAAAATTTGTGGATGTAGCTTCTTTCTAATGGGGAGCATTGCTGTGCCATCCACAAGAAACCCACAAAGTTCTAAGGACCCTAATATCAGGAGAGACACTAACAACTTGGATGGAAAGAAACAAGAGAGTACAAAATGAAAGGAGGCTATTGGACTCCAAAATTCTACTTACAGGAAGCAGGCTAATAAAACGACTCAGCTGCAGACATATGTTACTGTTCATGAAAAAGGGAGGATGACTCAGAGGGCAGAACCAATAATCCACAGGCCAGAGCTGAGAGCCTCTTGATAAGAGTCCACATCTTGATTTCGGCCTTGTCAGATCCTCAGCAGAGAATCCAGTCAAGCGCACTCAAGCTTCTTATGTATGGAACGATGAGATCACAAATGAGTGTTGTTCTAAGCGAATAAGTTTGTTGATAATTTGCTAGGTAGCAATAAAACCTAATACAGATTTTAATAACTAGATTCTCTAAAGAATTTAGTTCATGCAGTTCAAAAGAGAGAACAAAGTAGTTCCTAGAGATTTTTATATATGCTCCTAAACTGTTCGCAAAAGATTTGCTCTGAAAACATTTTTTTAAATGCTATATTATCTATATGGTTTCTATGGAAATGTAGTTTTTAAGCTTTCCAGGAAGGAATAAAGAAGGCTGATGCAGCTGTTAAACAACCCACAGTGTCCCCCATAGGGGCCTAACTATTTAAATAAAAAGGCCTAGGAAAGCCATTTTACTTTAAAAAGCCAAATTCTTTGTTACGCAAGTAGTAAGAAAAGATCAGGTACTTACAGGATGATTTTTCCTTTGAATCGTCCCAATTACAGATTTCAAAAAATTTTTAAATAATAGTTTTCACTTTTTATGATATAAGTTCTCTGTTCAGTGATTAATGTTAAATTAAATGAAGGTGAAAGTCAGGTTATTATTTTTCATTGACATTTATCTTATGCTTACATAAAATTTGTTTTATCATATTATCATAGATCCACAGCCCGCGAGTCATTTCTAACTTATAGTAAGAAGTCACCTGTATCACCTGAGACAGCGGCTTTGTATCACAGTTTGTATAAGATATTGCTGTCCTGAGATGAGAGTGCTACTTAACAAGCATTTTTTGGCATTGCATCTCCTCTTTAAATGAACTAGCTTCAAAAATACTAATGTCAAAAATAACATCAGCTTACAATGGGCTTGCAGCAATGATGGTAGTTTTAGTAACTGAATCAACCTTAGGCCGAGTGCCATTAGCTGGCTCAGGTCATATGTTAGGGTATTATTTTCTGTGACTTACACTTAGAACACTGGGGCTTAGATGTAGGCAGTCACAAAGAAGACTATGAACAATCTCTTCCCTGCTGTAACACATGCAAAAAGGTTGGTATTATAAAATGTATGTTGATGAGTTGACAATGACTAAATGAGCATAGCTGCCGTTTGAGAGCACTGGATCCTTTACATTAGCCTTGAGCATTGTTCATTAATGAAAACTGATGGAATTAACCACCTCTTATTCTAATACTTATTTAGATTTATTTGTGTTACTGCCAAATTAAGTTGAAATGAGAGCTGCTTAATAACAATAATAAATTAATCTAAACAAAATACTAACCTATACTAGTAGGCTAAGGGCTCAAAGGAAAATAAGGAGCAAGCACTCAGGCAGCAAAGTGACTTTTTTTTTTTTTGACCTTTGCTCTCTTCTAGTAAACAGTCTTATTTTCTTTGGTCTTTTTGTCCTTTTTTGCCAGCTTTTCCTTTTCAAAGTTAAAAGAAGTATGCCTGGTTGTCTTACTTCCACCCCTCCCTTTCCCATCATCACTTATGTGACCTGGAAGTGGAAATTGTAATTTGGAGAAGGTGACTACTACATGTGTGCTCTTTAACTTAATGACAGCAGAAAGATTATGAAGGAAGATGGCTATAACTAAGGTGATCATTTATCCCAGTTTGCTTGGGACAGTTCCAGTCTCTGCCTGTTAATAGCCTCTCCTTTTCAAAACTCTCCATTCTCAAAACTCTCCTGGTTTGAATGGTAAATTACGTAGTCACCCTAGTGTAACTAAGCTGGGCTAAAGAATGGTATAGAAAAATGTATGAACTTAAAAAGTGATGGTAGTTGAAATTTTGGGAGAACCAGGTTATGTTAGTGTCATATTAATAACAGCAAGGATGAATTGCCTTTCCTGACACTGGGGTCTCTGTGTACTCTACAGAACTTTATCGTTTAGAAGTGTTTTCAAATATTTAAGCAATTATTCTTGTTTATATGCAAGAAAATTGAACTACCCAGGTTCTTGTAGAATAAATGAGGGGATATTTTTCCATTCAATAATTTAAAAAATATTTCGAATAAAAATTCTTATTGAAATTATATTTTAGAAATATAAATGGAGTTTTAATAAAATGAATTCATGATGGATTTGTAAAAAAATTTTCAAGGACATTATTGTTGCTGATAATTTTAGGTAAAGAAAAAGTGTTTAAATGGAAAATATTTAAAATGCTCAGCAAACAGGATAAAATTAATAAAGTGGTGTCTTTTTCAGATAATTTAATATTCTTTTTCATATACAATTTCTGAAGGCTATTTTTTGTTATGCTTCAGTGTTTAATATAGTTTAAAGAAAATGTTTCTTGCCCCAGACCAGGTTTTCATTCCCATTGATAGCAAGTAATTCATTTTTATCATAATTTAAAGCAATATTAATATTTTGGAGAAATTTAATTGAATCCCAGACAAGTTATTTCCTTTGTCTCCCCTTCTAACAGTAACTATTTATGGTGGGTTGAATAAATAAAGCTCACTGCAAAGGCTTGGTTTTAGAATCCCCAAGTAGGTTGTAATAGACAGTACTCCCACTTGAAGATTCACAGTGTTTACTTATAATATACTTAATATAAGGTTTTAGGGAGTTTTCAGAAGGCATTAGAGCCTGCTACCAATAAAAAAGAAGACACGGAGGAGTAAAATATCTGGTGATTAGAGCTGCCAAAAAACCTTCCATAAGCAGTTTAGACAAACACCTTTCAATTAGAGCCAACATACTTTCAGATTAATATTTTGTTACCTTGTTAACATAATGCAACAACCCCATCTGGACCATGAAATGATAAGACATAATCCCAGAGTTTTATGGTATATTTTTATGTAAAAAAAATTATCCAGCAATCTTATAGGGTACTTTTGTTCAGTATTCATTTTCCCAGTTACTAAAGAGTAGCCCTTTGACAGGATGAAATTTGCTGTGGAATTCTGCTCTTGTAAGCATAACAGGGGGTTAATCACAATGTCATACTTTCATTCTCAGATTTTTAATGAGGTAGACTTACTGCCAACGTAAAGCATTCTATAAAAATGTGGAGCTCGTGTAATGGTCGTTTTGATTGAATTGTGTGTTTTAGCCATCCAGCTTACTGAGACTATTAAGTTACAGTGGCCAGTGCTATACTTATGAGTTAATAAAATGACAGTTATTTAAGGAAACAGTTCTTTTTTTTTTTCCCAAGGAGACATTATGTTTGCCTGTGTGAACAACTAGAGGAACAGGATGTAGAGATCTGCATGTTTTCCAGGAGATAATGAAAAAGGGAGGAAGAGCAGAGAAAGAGAGAGAGAGAGATCTGCCAGTCTCAGATTTGTCTCATTTTTAAGGGCATTCATAACTGTTTATTCCTCATAAATGGGATATACACAGGTTTCAGTGATTTAATTTTTGAAAAGATATTGTCCCTGCCCAATTTGTCATCTCAAAACATCGCAGTACTGCTAACACCACTACATTTTCTCATTATGGGCCATGAGACAGGCTCTGGGCCTTGTTTTCCATTGAGGATAAAGAAAATAAGCTGAGATTTAGAGTCCCTGGAGCAGAAGGGACCTTGGGGTCCAACTGACCTTATGGAATGGACCTGGAGGGAAACCTCAGGTTCAGCCTAACAGCTCTGACACTTGGTAAATCACTGAACGGCTCTGCCTGTGCCTCAATTTATCTATAGAGGACAACCCATACGTTCCATCATGTCCAATTTATGAGGACAAGAGAGAGAATCTGTGTGAACCCCAAGGGGAACATGTTCTTAGCGTTAAGTAGGCAGAGCGAGAGATAAGTCAAAGCAGAAGGAGAAGGGCCAGTTGCTTTACTCTCCACCCTAAAGCCCTAGCAGGTACTGAGATCACGGTTGTGTAGAACAGTCTTGAGGTGCTTCTAAGAAATTAGCCCTGCTTAGAAGGGATTAAGTTAAAGCTTCACTAGGGGAGCAACTTTCTAGGGATGATTAGTATACAGAGTCTTTTAGGAAGGTTTATAGGAAAAGTTTTAGCCAGGCCAATCCTCTGCATCCCACTCCGTTCTGACTGTCTCTTTGGGAGTCATATCCCCCAAAGCCCTTTAATTGCTGTCTATTTTCCCAGTCAACAAAGAATATGTTCTACTCAAAGTAAAACATCTAATAAAAATATTCACGTTTTGCCTTAATCCAAGAACCCTGGGGAAGCTGAAGAAATTTCATTTCGGAACCACACTATACAGATAATATAGAAAGGACTGAATGAGGATTTTTAATTGTGTGGAACAAATAGGAAATATACAGTAGAAAGAATAAAAAATACTAGCATAAAAAATTTCATATAAAAAAAAATTTCATATGATTACAAAAATAGTTTCTAAGAACTTGAATGTATATGATATGTGTGTGTGTATATAGGTATATACATACACATAAGTAAATATATACTTTATATTAAAAAGTATATATACTTTATATAAAATATATAAATATATACTTTATATATAATATTTTAATATAAAGTATATATTTATATTTTGTTTCTTCTGGGGAATGAGCCGCTTTGGGACTGAGATATTTTATCTTTGTTTCTTGGGTTTTTTAAATTTTATTTTGTTTATTTTTTTATACACAGGTCCTTATTAGTCATCAATTTTATACACATCAGTGTATACATGTCAACCCCAATCGCCCAATTCATCACACCACCACCAGCACCCCCCGCCGCCGCTTTACCCCCTTGGTGTCCATATATTTGTTCTCTACATCTGTGTCTCAATTTCTGCCCTGCAAACCACTTCATCTGTACCATTTTTCTAGGTTCCACATATATGCATTAATATACGATATTTGTTTTTCTCTTCCTGACTTACTTCACTTTGAATGACAGTCTCTAGATCCATCCACGTCTCAACAAATGACACAATTTCGTTCCTTTTTATGGTTGAGTAATATTCCATTGTATATATATACCACATCTTCTTTATCCATTCGTCTGTCGATGGGCATTTAGGTTGCTTCCATGACCTGGCTATTGTAAACAGTGCTGCAATGAACATTGGTGTCAATGTGTCTTTTTGAATTATGGTTTTCTCTGGGTATATGCCCAGTAGAGGGATTGCTGGATCATATGGTAATTCTATTTTTAGTTTTTTAAGAAACCTCCATACTGTTCTCCATAGTGGCTGTATCAATTTACATTCCCACCAACGCTACAAGAGGGTTCCCCTTTCTCCACACCCTCTCCAGCATTTGTTGTTTGTAGATATTCTGATGATGCCCATTCTAACTGGTGTGAGGTGATACCTCATTGTAGTTTTGATTGGCATTTCTCTAATAATTAGTGATGTTGAGCAGCTTTTCATGTGCTTCTTGGACATCTGTATGTCTTCTTTGGAAAAATGTCTATTTAGATCTTCTGTCCATTTTTGGATTGGGTTGTTTGTTTTCTAAATATTGAGCTGCATGAGCTGTTTATATATTTTGGAGATTAATCCTTTGTCCGTTGATTCATTTGCAAATATTTTCTCCCTCAATATTTCATTCTGAGGGTTGTCTTTTCGTCTTGTTCATGGTTTCCTTTGCTGTGCAAAAGCTTTCAAGTTTCATTAGGTCCCATTTGTTTAGTTTTGTTTTTATTTCCATTACTCTAGGAGGTGAATCAAAAAAGATCCTGCTGTGATTTATGTCAAAGAGTGTTCTTCCTATGTATTCCTCTAACAGTTTTATAGTGTCTGGTCTTACACTTAGGTCTCGAATCCATTTTGAGTTTATTTTTGTGTATGGTGTTAGGGAGTGTCCTAATTTCATTCTTTTACATGTAGCTGTCCAGTTTTCCCAGCACCACTTATTGAAAAGACTGTCTTTTCTCCATAGTATATCCTTGCCTCCTTTGTCATAGATTAGTTGACCATAGGTGCATGGGTTTATCTCTGGGCTTTCTATCTTGTTCCATTGATCTATGTTTCTGTTTTTGTGCCAGTACCATAGTCTCTTGATTACTGTAGCTTTGTAGTATAGTCTGAAGTCAGAGAGTCTGATTCCTCCAGCTCCGTTCTTTTCCCTCAAGACCGCTTTGGCTATTCAGGGACTTTTGTGTCTCCATACAAATTTTAAGACTTTTAGTTCTAGTTCTATAAAAAATGCCATTGGTAATTTATAGGGATTGCATTGAATCTGTAGATTGCCTTGGGTAGTACAGTCATTTTCACAATGTTGATCCTTCCAATCCAAGAACATGGTATATCTTTCCATCTGTTGATATCATCTTTAATTTCTTTCATCAGTGTCTTATAGTTTTCTGCATATAGGTCCTTTGTCTCCTTAGGTAGGTTTTTTCCTAGGTATTTTATTCTTTTTGTTGCAATGGTAAATCGGAGTGTTTCCTTAATTTCTCTTTCAGATTTTTCATCATTAGTGTATAGGACTGAAAGAGATTTCTGTGCATTAATTTCATATCCTGCAACTTTACCAAATTCATTGATTAGCTCTAGTAGTTTTCTGGTAGCATCTTTAGGATTCTCAATGTATAGTATCATGTTTTCTGCAAACAGTGACAGTTTTACTTCTTCTTTTCCAATTTGTATTCCTGTTATTTCTTTTTCTTCTCTGATTGCCGTGGCTAGGACTTCCAAAACTATGTTGAATAATAGTGGTGAGAGTGGACATCCTTGTATTGTTCCTGATCTTAGAGGAAATGGTTTCAGTGTTTCACCATTGGGAATGATGTTTGCTGTGGGTTTGTTATATATGGCCTTTATTATTTTGAGGTAGGTTCCCTCAATGCCCACTTTCTGGAGCGTTTTTATAAAAAATCAGTGTTGAATTTTGTCAAAAGTTTTTTCTGCATCTGTTGAGATTATCAGATGGTTTTTATTCTTCAGTTTGATAATATGGTTTATCACATTGATATATTTGCATATATTGAAGAATCCTTGCATCCCTGGGATAAATCCCACTTGATCATGGTGTATGATCCTTTTCATGTGTTGTCGGATTCTGTTTGCTAGTATTTTGTTGAGTATTTTTGCATCTATATTCATCAGTGATATTGGTCTGTAATTTTCTTTTCTTGTAGTATCTTTGTCTGGTTTTGGTATCAGGGTGATGGTGCCCTCATAGAATGAGTTTGGGAGTGTTCCTTCCTCTGCAATATTTTGGAAAAGTTTGAGAAGGATGGGGGTTAGCTCTTCTCTAAATGTTTGATAGAATTCACCTGTGAAGCCATCTGGTCTTAGACTTTTGTTTGTTGGAAGATTTTTCATCACAGTTTCAATTTCATTACTTGTGATTGGTCTGTTCATATTTTCTGTTTCTTCCTGGTTCAGTCTTGGAAGGTTATACCTTTCTAAGAATTTGTCCATTTCTTCCAGGTTTTCCATTTTATTGGCATAGAATTGCTAGTAGTAGTCTCAGGATGCTTTGTATTTCTGTGGTGTCTGTTGTAACTTCTCCTTTTTCATTTCTAATTTTATTGATTTGAGTCCTCTCCCTCTTCTTCTTGATGAGTCTGGCTAATGGTTTATCAATTTTGTTTATCTTCTCAAAGAACCAGCTTTTAGTTTTATTGATCTTTCCTTTTGTTTTCTTTGTTTCTATTTCATTTATTTCTGCTCTGATCTTTATGATTTCTTTCCTTCTGCTAAATTTGGGTTATGTTTGTTCTTCTTTCTCTAGTTTCTTTAGGTGTAAGGTTAGATTGTTTATTTGAGATTTTTCTTGTTTCTTGAGGTAGGCTTGTATGGCTATAAACTTCCCTCTTAGAACTGCTTTTGCTGCATCTCATAGGTTTTGGACTGTTGTGTTTTCATTGTCATTTGTCTGCAGGTATTTTCTGATTTCCTCTTTGATTTCTTCAGTGATCTGTTGGTTATTTCGTAACGTATTGTTTAGCCTCCATGTGTTTGTGTTTTTAATGTTTTTTTCCCTGTAATTCATTTCTAATCTCATAATGTTGTGGTCAGAAAAGATGCTTGATATGATTTCAATTTTCTTAAATTTACTGTGGCTTGATTTTTGACCCAAGATGTGATCTATCCTGGAGAATGTTCCGTGTGCACTTGAGAAGTGTAATCTGCTGTTTTTGGATAGAGTGTCCTATAAATATCAATTAGATCTATCTGGTCTATTGTGTCATTTAAAGCTTCTGTTTCCTTATTTATTTTCATTTTGGATGATCTGTCCATTGGTGTAAGTGAGATGTTAAAGTCCCCCACTATTATTGTGTTACTGTCGATTTCCTCTTTTCTAGCTGTTAGCAGTTGTCTTATGTATTGAGGTTCTCCTATGTTGGGTGCATCTATATTTATAATTGTTATATCTTCTTCTTTGATTGATCCCTTTATCATTATGTAGTGTCCTTCCTTTTCTCTTGTAACATTCTTTATTTTAAAGTCTATTTTATCTGATATGAGCATTGCTACTCCAGCTTTCTTTTGATTTCCATTGGCATGGAATATCTTTTTCCATCCCCTCACTTTCAGTCTGATGTTTCCCTAGGTCTGAAGTGGGTCTCTTGTAGACAGCATATAGATGGGTCTTGTTTCTGTATCCATTCAGCAAGCCTGTTTCTTTTGGTTGGAACATTTAATCCATTCACGTTTAAGGTAATTATCGATATGTATGTTCCTATTACCATTTTCTTAATTGTTTTGGGTTTGTTTTTGTAGGTCCTTTTCTTCTCTTGTGTTTCCCACTTAGAGAAGTTCCTTTAGCATTTGTTGTAGAGGTGGTTTGGTGGTGCTGAATTCTCTTAGCTTTTGCTTGTCTGTAAAACTTTTGATTTCTCCATCAAATCTGAATGAGATCTTTGCTGGGTAGAGTAATCTTGGTTGTAGGTTCTTCCCTTTCATCACTTTAAGTATATCATGCCACTGCCTTCTCACCTGTAGAGTTTCTGCTGAGAAATCAGCTGTTAAACTTATGGGAGTTCTCTTGTTTGTTATTTGTCATTTTTCCTTTGCTGCTTTCAATAATTTTTCTTTGTCTTTTAAGTTTTGCCAGTTTGATTACTATATGTCTCAGTGTGTTTCTCCTTAGTTTTATCCTGTATGAGATGCTCTACACTTCCTGGACTTGGGTGGCTATTTCCTTTCCCATGTTAGGTAAGTTTTCAACTATAATCTCTTCAAATATTTTCTTGGGTCCTTTCTCTCTTTCTTCTCCTTCTGGGATTCCTATAATGCAAATATTGTTGAGTTTAATGTTGTCCCAGAGATCTCTTAGGCTGTCTTCATCTCTTTTCATTCTTGTTTCTTTATTCTGTTCTGAAGCAATGAATTCCACCATTCTGTCTTCCAGATCACTTATCTGTTCTTTTGCGTCAGTTATTCTGCTACTGATTCCTTCCAGTGTATTTTTCCTTTCAGTTATTGTGTTGTTCATCTCTGTTCTTTAATTCTAGATCTTTGTTAAACATTTCTTTCATCTTCTCGATCTTTGCCTCCATTGTTTTTCCAAGGTCCTGGGTCATCTTCACTATCATTATTCTGAATTCTTTCTCTGGAAGTTTGCCTATCTCCACTTCATTTAGTTATTTTTCTTTGGTTTTATCTTGTTCTTTCACCTGGTACATAGCCCTCTGCCTTTTCATCTTGTCTGTCTTTCTGTGAATGTGGTTTTTGTTCCACAGGCTGCAGGATTGTCTTATCTTTGTAATAAATGACTGTATAATTAGAAACTCTCCGAAGTCTCATTAAACCTTAACTTTCTAGGATTGTGGTTACCATCAGTCATCATAAGTAAGTGTGTCAGGTAGAACATTTATCTAAACAGAAAGCTGAAATCATCAAATAATATTTATGTAGTAGTAAACGTAAAATTCTTTGAAGGAGACAGAAAGAGAATTTTAAAAAGAGAAATAAGGCTACTATTTATTGAGCACTACCACATTCTGGATGGAAAAATATTGTAATAATAATAGCAACGGCAATAACAGTCACAGGTAAAATGGGTGCAGGTAAAAGTCTCAGATGTCAGGCTTTGGGCTTGACGCCCGTGTACACATTGTCTCATATCTTACCGTGAAACAAATCCTAACATGATCCCCATCTTACAAGTGAGAGATCTGTGACACAGAGAGATTCACTCACTTGCCAAGGTCTACTGAGGCTGTGAAGCATGAGTTCAAACCCAGCTGTCTGTCCCCAGGGTCTGTTCTCTCTCTCACTCAATTCTGACAACCCTGGAAGATGGGCATCATCCACTGATGTAGATATTAGTTTCCCCAGTACAGGGGGAGTTTAGGTGACTTCTCTAGGGTTACACACAGATTCTACAGCAAGGATGTTAACCCAGCCCTTTTTAAACACATGCTTGGGGCTTCCCTGGTGGCACAGTAGTTAAGAATCCTCCTGCCAATGCAGGGGACACAGGTTCAAGCCCTGGTCCAGGAAGATCCCACATGCTGTGGAGTAACTAAGCCCGTGTGCCACAACTAATGAGCCTGCACTCTAGAGCCCGTGTTGCTCGCCTAGAGCCTGTGCTCTGCAACAAGAGAAGCCATCACAATGAGAAGCCTGCACACCACAACCAAGAACAGCCCCTGCTCACCGCACCTAGAGGAAGCCCACGCACAGCAAAGAAGACCCAATGCAGCCAAAAAACAAATAAATAAAATCTAAAAACAATTAAATAAACACATGCTTTCCACTATACTGTGCTAAATTTACCTCCTTTAGAGTTTTTTTACTTGTGATGAGAGATTAATGAATGCTGAATTGGATATCTGACTATAATTAGATGTGCCTCACAAAAGAAAAATCAGCAGATCAACACTAGGTTTCACACTAGCTATAAATATTCACATCACAGTAACATCCTTTTTTTCAAATTGACCTGTTACATAGTTTTCCATAGGAATCAGTTCCTGTCACTGAAATCAGACAGTTTCACAATTCTAAATGTGCTTGCATTCCAGTGACTAAACTGATGGTGTCTCAGTGACATTTTTCTTTTTATTCACAGATTTAGTAAGGTAAAGTGAGCCTTGGTTAATTATTTCTAAATTCTGGGACCCTATAGAAAACACTCTCAATGTATCCATTCAGTTTCAGTGGAAATACACAAATAGGAAACAGACATGTAATCTGGGCTTTGACTAGGGTGGAAGAGAACTGCTATTTCTCTCCGGCTTTCTGGTGTGCAGGAAATTGCTATGGATTAAAGAAATGCCAATACAGCTTCCCAGTTAGCCCACTTTAGAAATGTAGACATGCTCTCCCTTTCCTTAATCTTCTTTTGTTCTCTTCCTTACTCCTCTCTTTTCCCTGTGGAATGTGTGTATTTGGGCAGCTTTACTTGGTTTGGATTTGATGGGAGAATGGACCAGAAGCTGGATCTCTCAGTGCTGGGCCCTCTGCTGATACAAGCAGAAATTGAGCCAGTTAGACCAGAATTAAGCCCCCTATTCACCTCAGGTATGCCATTTAGCAGCTAGAGAGTAATGATGGTTTTTATTCCTCCTGGCATTAAGTCTGAGAGGCAAACTAATAAGTAACAAGAAAATTCAAAATTAAAGCTGACATGTCTTCCTTAATTCTCCCTAAGGTGCTTGAGTATAATTATTATTTAATGCTTCTTTGTCCCTTAAATATAGGGGGTAGCAGTCAACATATGAAATTGTTTCAGATAATAGAAATTTTCCTGAAAACTAAGACCATAATACGAAAAAGTACCAGAGTGGCTGAAAGTGTGGCGTTCTAAAAGCCTAAGGTGCAGACTAATGCAGAGGTTTCTGTGCAGTGCTGGGCAGGGTTTTTCAAGAGTTTCTGTCATTTTGTGACGTTTTCCTTCCTCGTATAGCCCTCAAGCTCAGCCCCATTGTATCATCACATTTTGCTTTTCAGATTCACCACCATCGATGGTGGGTCAGGAATATCGTCCATGTACACAAAGCACAGTGCACTATAATATTTGAAGATGGAAAAGAAAAGATTCTTCAGTCACTAGGCAAGCCGACCTCAGGGCTGTGAAGCAAATTATGCCAGCCCAGGACGTCTGCTTAGAGAATCACTGTGGTGTGGCAGGTGATGAATGAGTGGTTTTCATGGCCTCAGGCTTCCCAAGAGAGAGAGACTAAATTGGAAGATGATTTAAGCAGTCATGGTGGGTAAGTCTGACAGAACTCAAATACCACCCCTTATCTCTGCTTGCATGAGGAGTGATGACAGGACTGGGTCTTGACTTGTGGGATATTCAATATAGGGATGAGAAAAGTCATCTTCCTTATTCATTCTTCCTCTTTGAAATGAAAATCTGCTCAAGCAGAACAAGATTTCTTTATATCAGAAGTGTTGCTGATCCAGAGAAAAGGGCCTGCAAAGTGTTCACCTTTCCAGTGGCGGTTAGAAGCTGGCATTGGCAACATGGCACCCAGCTTTTGACTTCACCCGGGTATGTCAAGTCTTTTCATATTCAAGCCCCATCAACTACCGCAGAGATATGAAAGACCACTTTATCTTTTGAAAGAACCTAAACATAGGGCAAGTTTGTTTTACTCCATAGATTTTGAAATGGAATTTATTATTAGAAGAAACTAGAAGTTGAATATTCATTAGTACCCTTGATCCTCTTTTGAGCAGAAGACTTGAAAGAAGCCTGGGTTTGGAAGAATTTTTTTAATCTTCTCTTTTCCTGTGCTTTTGGGGCCAATGTTAAGTTCTGTCATCTTTAGGACATGTTCATTTTAACTGTCTTTTATTTATAAGCTTTAGCTCTTTCAGGAAATTGTTTTTTGATTATGTTACCTAAACGGCAGAAATTGGCTTCCATCTCACATCATCTCTGCATTATGAAAATGCAGCTTGTTGTGCAGAGTTTTAATGGACTCTTTAGGGCCATTACATATTAATGTTATATACTAAGAACTATTAAAGCATTCCAAATAAAATATATTAACCAGTTAAATGTTCTGTTTTATTTGTGATCATGAGTGAAAAGGACAAGCTAGTTATCTTCGTGGTCATTTAGAAAAAAATTGTTATAATCTAACACAAACTTAGTCTCCTCATATAAGGCAATGTAATCATATAATTCCAAGGAAGCCTAGAATTTATTACTCGCTCTTTTTGATACTCATCTTTAAATGGTGAAAACAAACAAAAACAATTTCAACCTACTGTTGATTATTTAAGTATGAAGTACTTATAGTAAATTCTTAATCTAAGACTTTTTTTCTTCTGTCAGCAAGAAGAATGGGTTAACACTTAACTTGTTTTCAGCTGGTATGTACTTAGGGATTCTGAACACTTGGAAAATATAATGCTAACTGGTCAACCAGGTAGAAGGGGCAGAGAGTAGGAAAGAAGGTGAGACAAAAATACATCATTTTAAAATTATTTGTCCCACTTTTGTCTCTCAACCTGAAAGGAGTACTATTTTCTCGTCAAATATTCACTCAAATATTTCATATTAAAACTTTGTTCAACCAAGTTAACAACCTATAAATTTGGGCCCTGGGTGCTTTCTTTTCAAACAGATGAGGTGGAGTCCCAGTGTAATACTGAGAGCCCTAGTTTAAAGTCTGGCAACATCTAGAATGTCTGTTCCCCGCTCAGCCAATCATTTAAGATCAGGGTAAGTCATATAACTTTTCTGGGCCTATCTCCTCATTGACAGTAATAGACCTTGGACTAGATTCATTTAACAGATATTTACTGAGCTTTGAATATGTGCCATGAATAATGCTTCACTTAAGCATTAAAAAAGTAAAAAGCAGCCTCATCTTCAAGGAACTGAGAGTTAATAGGAGAGACACCTGTAAAAACTAATGTGTGTAATAAAGTGGGGTTTTTTTAACTGAAGTATAGTTGATTTACAATGTTGTATTAGTTTCTGTTGTACAGCAAAGTGATTCAGTTATATATATATATTTTTTCATATTCTTTTCCATTATGGTTTATTATTGAATACAGTTCCCTGTGCTACACAGTAGGACCTTGTTGTTTATCTATTTTATACATAGATAAATACAGTTTTTATATAGTTTGTATATAAACATAGTTTATACATAGTTTGTGTCTGCTAATCCCAAACACCTGACTTATCCCTCCCCCACCCCCTTCCCCCTTTGGTAACCATAAGTTTTTTTTCTATGTCTATGAGTCTGTTACTGTTTTGTAAATAAGTTCATATTGTGCCATATTTTAGATTCCACATATAAGTGATATCATATGATATTTGTCTGTCTCTTAATGACTTACTTCACTTAGTATGGTAACCTCTAGGTTCATCCATGTTGCTGCAAATGTCCTTATTTCATTCTTTTTTATGACTGAGCAGTATTCCATTGTGTATATATACCACATCTTTATCCATTCATCTGCCGATGGTTATTTAGGTGGCTTCTATGTCTTGGCTCTTGTAAATAGTGTTGCTATGAACATTGGGGTGCATGTAACTTTTCAAGTTATGGTATTCTCTGAGTGGATGCCCAGGAGTGGGATTGCCAGACCCTATGGGAACTCTATTATTTTTCATTTTTTTAAGGAACCTCTATACTGTTTTCCATAGTGGGTGCAGCAATTTACATTCCCACCAACAGGGTAGGAGGGTTCCCTTTTCTCCACACCCTCTCCAGCATTTGTTATTTGTAGACTTTTAATGATGGCCATTCTGACTGGTGTGAGGTGGTACGTCATTATAGTTTTGATTTGTATTTCTCTAATAATTAATGATATTGAGCATCTTTTCATATGCCTATTGGCCATCTATATGTCTTCTTTGGAGAAATGTCTATTTAGATCATCTGCCCATCTTTTGACTGGGTTTTTTGTTGTTGTTGTTATTGAATTGTATGGGCTGTTTGTATATTTTGGAAATTAAGCCCTTGTCAGTCACATTATTTGCAAATTTTTCTCCCAGTCTGTAGATTGTCTTTTTGTTTTGTTGACGGTTTCCTTTGCTGTGCAAAAGCTTCTAAGTTTGATTAGGTCCCATTTTTAAAATTTTGCTTCTATTTCTCTTGCCTTGGGAGACTGACCTAAGAAAACGCTGGTACGATTTATGTCAGAGAATGTTTTGCCTATGTTTTCTTCTAGGAGTTTTATGGTGTCATGTCTTATATTTAAGTCTTTAAGCCATTTTGAGTTTATTTTTTTGTATGGTGTGAGGGAGTGTTCTAACTTCATGGGTTTACATGCAGCTGTCCAGCTTTCCCACCACAACTTGCTGAAGAGACTGTCTTTTCCCCATTATATATTCTTGCCTCCTTTGTCAAAGATTAATTGACCGTAGGTGGGTGGGTTTATTTCTGGGCTCTCTATTCTGTTCCATTGATCCATATGTCTGTTTTTGTGCCAATACCACACTGTTTTGATTACTGTAGCTTTGTAGTATGTCTGAAGTCTGGGAGGGTTATGCCTCCTGCTTTGTTCTTTTTCCTCAGGGTTGCTTTGGCAATTCTGGGTGTTTTATGGTTCCATATAAACATTAGGATTATTTGTTCTAGTTCTGTGAAAAATGTCAGGGCTAATTTTATAGGAAGCACATTAAATATGTAGATTGCTTTGGGTAGTACAGCCATTTTAACAATATTAATTCTTCCAATCCAAGAGCATGGGATATCTTTCCATTTCTTTGAATCATCTTAAATTTCCTTTATAAATGTTTTACAGTTCTCAGCATATAAGTATTTCACCTCCTTGGTCAGATTTATTTCTAATTGTTTTTTATGTGATTTTTAAAAGATTGTTTTTTTACTTGCCTTTTCTGATATTTCATTGTTATTGTAAAGAAATGCAACAGATTTCTGTATGTTAATCTTGTATCCCGCTAACTTGCTGAATTCATTTATCAGTTCTAGTAGTTTCTGTGTGGAGTCTTTAGGGTTTTCTATATATAGTATCATGTCATCAGTATATGATGACAATTTTACCTCTTCCCTTCCAATTTGGATACCTTTTATTTCTTTTTCTTTTCTGATTGCTGTGGCTAGGACTTCCAATACTATGTTGAATAGAAGCAGTGAGAGTGAGCATTCTTGTCTTGTCCCAGATTTTAGGGAGAAGGCTCTCAGCTTTTCATCATTGAGTAGTATTTTGGCTGTGGGTTTGTCATAAATAGCTTTTGTTATGTTGCAGTATGTTCCCTCTATACCCACTTTGGTAAGTTTTTATCATGAATGGATGTTGAATTTTATCAAATACTTATTCTGCATCTTGTAGTAAAGTGGTTTTGATACTATTACAGATATTTATATAAGGTATAAATTTTTTGTGTTGGGGCAGAGCACCAAAGAGGAGTAGTTAGTCCTATCTGGGTTTAGGTGAAGGAAGAGAGATTGACAGAGACTTTACAGAGAAGATGCTTGAACTGAATTTGAGTATTATTCTCTAGATGAACAAGGGATAGATGGTGTAAGAGCACAGGCCTGTAGGACTAAGTCAGCATAAAGCCTCAGGACCTAATAAAGGTCCTGTATGGCTGGAATATAAGTATGAAATGAAATATGCAAGTGATGGCTGGAACAGATGGAAAAGGCTTCCCATGACACACAATTCTGGATTTTTGTGAGAAGCCATGACACAGTTCCAAGTAGAGTTTGCCAATGGTTCATATATGTGTTCTAGGAAGACCACTCTGTAAAGTATGGCAAACACTTGGAGAGAGCAAAGATTAGAAGCAAGAAATCAAGTTAGGTGGTTATTACAGAGGCACAGGGGAGAGGTTAATGAAGGTGAGAGTAGTGGCTATGGAGTGGAAGGGAGATAACTGTAAGACATGAGGAAAGTGATTTGTCTAAAGTCACTGAATGGATGAGGGGTGAAGAAAGAAGAGGAAGGTCTCTATCATACCTTTCAGCTTCCGCCTCCCATGAGTCAATTATTCAAGACTCAATGGAAGATTTTCATAAACACACTTAAATAAATATATTTTTAGAGCTTGATAAAATGTCTTATTGTTTTGAAATTCTTGCTTTTAAACTATTAGAATCATTGTGTTTTGAAGGGAACTGAATAATGTTAGTGCCAAATGAGTCAGGTATAAAAACTTGATTCTTTATTCAGAAGACATACCATTGACAAGTAAATGGGTACTGTTAAGTCACCCTGAATCATGTGGCATATTGTGAGGAGCCAAAACAGTCCAGTTGTGCTTACATTCAGAAATTCTATGCAATAGCTTAATATAAATACCCAGGAGACTCAGAGAGCCAGAAGCAAGAACAGAGCCTGTAAGCGGCATCCACAGCTAACCTGAAGTCAGAACTCATGCTTAAAATTCCTGTTACCCATCCCCACCCGCCTTCAAGTTGATTTTCTTTTTTTTGACTTTGGGTGTGTTTGTCACTTACCATACCATGCAAATTTCTTGAGAGTGTTTCTCGTTGATCCCATCCCATTCACTCCATCTCCCTATAAGAACACTCCAATAACTTGGCTCTCACAAAGGCCACCATGTCTTCCCGATTGCCAACTCCAGTGGAGTGTCTCACTCCTTATCCTACTTGATCTTTATGTCATGTTTATGAAATTCTCTCATTTGCCCTATGTGACATCACGATCACCCTTGTTTTCATTCACGTCTGTCCATTTTGCCACTGTCAGGTCTGTGGGCTCCTCCTTCCTGGAACTCTGCATTCTCCCTGGGTCATTTCATCTACACATATGGCTTCTCTATATAGATAGTGTCTATTCTTTGGCCTCAGTAATGTCCTTATGTTCCAGAAACAGAAATCTAACTTTCTTTTGAACATCTTCACTTGGTTTGTTGTCCCTCGGGCAGCTCAAATTTAACTCATCCAAAACTCAACTCCTTCTTCCCCAGTTGTTTGCCTTTTCTGATTACAATCTCTCATCCTGTCATGACTAGACCCCTGCATTCTTCTGCATGCATATGTACCTTTTCATACTTTCTTCTCATGCATACCTCCCCACTCTAAGCAAGCTAAACCACTTTTATTCTCCCAGATATACTGTACTCTTTATAAACTCTGAGTCTTTGCACATGCTTAGGAGGCCTTCTTGATACACATAAAAACAGATGCACACATACAATCCTTTACTTTATCTGGCTGAATTTTAGTGAATGTTCAAGCCTCTGTGAAAAAGTTACTTCCTCCAGAAAACTTTTCTGACCCCAGGGCTCCATTGTTAAATACCCATCTCTTGTAGTTTTATGGTGGCTTATACTCTATTATAGCAGTTGTCATTTGGGATGGGAGGGAGTAAAAAGTAAGAGGGTAATTTTTGTCCCTTGGGGGCATTTGACAATGTCTAGAGATACTTGGTGGTAACAAAGTGTTGGAGTGCTACCAGCAGCCTGTGAGTAGAAGCCAGGATGCTGCTAAATATCCTGCGATGTACAGCTCCCACAGCAAAGAATCATTCAGTACAAAATGTCGTTAGTGCTGAGAAACCCTATTCTGTTGTAATTGTGTACTATTTATTTTTCTATTTCTGTCACTAAACTATAAGCTTTTGGAGAATAGAAACTGTGTCTTATTCGACATTGTATATACAGGAACTAATAGGTATATGCAGGAAGTAACAGGTTGCTTGGCATATAGTAGATGCTCAGTTAATATGAGTGCATAAGTGGGTGGACAGATTGATGGATGGTTTGAATGGGCTCCCATTCGAGCCCAGAGAGAAAACCTACATATGTGGACTGAAAAACTACATACATAATCGGTTCTGAGGTTATACTTCTACAGTGGCCTTGATGCCACTTCTACTGTTTGAAGTCTGATCATGGAGAGCAGTAGGAGGGCTCAAACTATGGATTCATGTTTCCATTTCATTGCATATTTAAAAATACATGATTTTACTTATTTAAATGTTTTCCTGTATTATGTGTTCAGTGAGATATAATAATGAATATGTACCCATTGCTATAAGCAAGACATTTTAGCATGTTGTGCTGGGAAAATAGGGTTTGGTTTAAACTCTGGCTTAGTTTCAATATTGAGCTGTGTAAACCTAAGAATTATATGAATGACACTAATCTTTAATTTTCTCACCTATAAGCATAGTGTTGTTTTGATGATTACATGGACTAAAATAAAGTACTTGTTATAGAAAATACTTCTGCCTCTTCTCTAAACTACCTGTATTAGTTAGGAATTGCACTTGACTCAGAAACAGAGTTCTGAAAATAATTGTTTATGGAGATAGTTTATTATTCTCCCACACAATAGAAGTCTGGAGGTCTGCAATCCAGGATTTGTATTATGCCCCCAGAACTTCACTGAGGAAACCAGGCTCTTCTAGCTCAACACTTTGCCAGTCCTAAATATGGCCCTGCTACTCAAAACGCCTACTGGAGCTCCAATCACCACTTCTGTTCGCCAGGCAGCAGACTGGAGGGCAGGTTGAAGAAGGTCATGCCCTCTTTCTTTCTTTTTTTTTTTAATGCGGTACGAAGGCCTCTCACTGTTGTGGCCTCTCCCGTTGCGGAGCACAGGCTCCGGATGTGCAGGCTCAACGGCCATGGCTCACGGGCCCAGCCGCTCCACGGCATGTGGGATCTTCCCGGACCGGGGCACGAACCCGTGTCCCCTGCATCAGCAGGCGGACTCTCAACCACTGCACCACCAGGGAAGCCCCATGCCCTCTTTCTTTTAAGGAGCCTTCCAAAACACATTTCTGCTACAGTGTGTTCATGTGTAAATTCCTTAAGACCTAGCATCTTAGAATTTAAAGGACAGAAATGTAACATTTAAAGAATTCATTTTATCGTTTTATACCTAACATTATTTTACCACCTCCAAATGTGTGTGTGTGTATACGTATATGTATGTATTCCCAGATAAGTTTACTATTTTTTGATGCAGACTTATGGAAATGGAGCTCATCACTTCTGACATTCAAAAATTATTTAATTTTAAAAATCACATTACTTACTAAGAAGAAGGTGGAAACAATGGCATCTCAGTAGCATTGAGCACACCCAATATCCAGATCTGGATTTCTAAATACCATTATCTAATAAACAGACCTAGGCATCCTTGGAGATCAGGGTTAACATCACCAGTAATAAGTCATCACTATCATCTATTCCTTGGTATGAAGTGATGAAAAGGGCACTTTACCTCTGTGGTATTCTTTCAAAAAACTGGTAACTTCAGTCCAACCATGAGAAAAACATTTAAATAAACCCAAATTGAGGGATATTTACAAAATACCAGCACCCCTCAAACTTTTCAAGGTCAAGATAAAAAAAGAACAACTGAGAAACTGTCAGGGACTAGAAGAGACTAAGGAAGCTTGATGAGTAAGTATAATGTGGTATTCTGGGATTGTATCCTGGACAGGGAAAGGACATTAGTACAATATGAATAAAGTCTGGACTTTTGTTAATAGAAATGTACCAATATTGATTTCTCAATTTTGACAAATGTACCATGATAATATAAGATGTTCACATTAGAGGAAACTGGGTGAGGAGTATGTGAGAACTCTCTGTATTATCTTTGTAATTTTCTGTAAAGTCAAATGTATTCCAGAACAGAAAGTTTTTTTAAAAATGAAAATTACTGACACACATTGAAAGCCTGTTACATTTACTTGTGTAGGACATTATCTACAGTATATGCATTTGAGTATATTTTCCAAGCATGCAGGGACTTTGTCTAGTTTGTTCTTTTGCTGTCTCCCCAGTATCTAAAGAACTACCTGACATAGAGTAGGCACTCAATAAATATTTGTTAAGTGTTGAATGAATGCACATATGTTGCCTTCTGAGAACAAATTTATGTGATAACCTAAGGATCGCACTATGGAAGAAAGCCCACACCAAAAATCCCTCTGATTGGGCTTCCCTGGTGGCGCAGTGGTTGAGAGTCTGCCTGCCGATGCGGGGGACACGGGTTTGTGCCCCAGTCTGGGAAGATCCCACATGCTGCGGAGAGGCTGGGCCCATGAGCCATGGCCGCTGAGCCTGCGCGTCCAGAGCCTGTGCTCCGCAACGGGAGAGGCCACAACAGTGAGAGGCCCGCGTACAGCAAAAAAAAAAAAAAAAAAAAAAATCCCTCTGATCTGTTTCTGAGTCATTGTGATTTTCCAGTGTATTATTTTGTAAATTATTAGGGCATTCTGATTAGCCATCCATTGCACAGTCCAGGAGAAAGAGCATACTTTTTCTCCATAATTTTCCTAATGGAACATTTTGTATAAAGGGGGATAGGTCCTGGAGGAGTTGGTAACTGACTGTCAGGTACTTTATTAGAAAAATATGGGTTTGTGGCACTGATTCTAATTCAAGGAAACTGAAGCAATTTTATAATCCTGTGAGATTAACAGATCAAGTATTAGAAAGTGGCACGGTAGTAATTTTCTATAAATTAGTAATTTTCTCTCTATTAGTATAAAAAAAGGTCTAATGGGAAAGGCACTTGATTAAAACCCTAGCCTCACCGCTTACTACCTATGTGATTATAAGGAAGTTTTCTAGTCTCTCTAAGCCTCAACCTCTAGTAACACTGGAATAGTGATGCCTCACAAGGTATATGTATAGTCTGTATATGTATAACAGACGCTCAAGAATAGAGTGACTCTCACAAGCTAGACAGTTGTTTCTATCTCACCTAACAACCCAGGAATAGTATAACAGCTTTTTGGAAGCTCAAGCTACTCCATCTTGTTGCTTAGCCACCTCTGGTCTGCATTTCTTTTTCTCCCCCCACATGTTCAACTCACGCTCACTTCCACATTCCAGGTCGCAGGAAAGAGAAAATCTAAAGGAAACACATCTTTCCTTCTAAGGGCATGACCCGGAAGTTATCACTTCCACTTATATCTTATTGGCCAGAACCTAGTCATGTGACCCCAGATAGCTGCAATGGAGGCTGGGCAATGTTTTCTTTAGCTGGGAAGCAATTTGGCCAAACTAATACCTCTGGTATTGTGGAGATTGGCAGGAAAACTAGCAGAGCCTGCCATAAGCACCCGGAATAGTGCCTTACACCCTGAGGCAAATGCTCCCCAAATGATATTCTCTTCAAATCATCTCAGAGAGGATTAGTGTAAAAGGAGAAGGTAGGTGACAACATTTTATCAACTATGACTTTTGCATCAGTCAGAACTTAGCATAGACCTTCCTGGGAAGCTATGTTTGCATTTGAGAACTTGCTTATCTTCTTATAAATTAAGACACAACTCCCAAGAAATAAGATTTATATTCATCCTAAGGAAAATACGCTGCAGAATTAATATTTCAAAGTGTACTTGTCTTTATATGTAATGGCTTCAGCTAGCTCTCCTTCTAGCTCAGGAAACTCCGGTAGATTAATTTAAGAACTGTACTCTGGTGGAGAAAGGAAGATACGAAGTGAATTATGTTACTTTTTTTTTTTTTCAATTTGCATGGTGCTTTCTGCTTTTTTTTTTTTGCGGTACGCGGGCCTCTCACTGTTGTGGCCTCTCCCGTTGCGGAGCACAGGCTCCGGACGCGCAGGCTCAGCGGCCATGGTTCACGGGCCCAGCTGCTCAGCGGCATGTGGGATCTTCCCGGACCGGGGCACGAACCCGTGTCCGCCTCATCGGCAGGCAGACTCTCAACCACTGCGCCACCAGGGAAGCCCTATGTTACTTATTTTTAATGTAGAAATTCTTTTGTTTGCTCAGTTGTAATTTTGTTAATAAGAATTTTTCTACTATCTATTCTTTGCATGGATTCAGTTTTAAACTTTCTGCCATAATTTATACTTACAGTTGTGGGACTGCATCTTTAGGACCTTTTTTCCTTTTTTCTATTGGTTTGATTTGATTGCTTTCCTGAGGATATTTACTTTAACCTGCTGAACTTGGACAGTTTTGTTCAGTTTTGTTTATACAGAGCCCCATTCATGCTAAGCTTGCCTAGGACATTCTTACATTCATGGACCCCAACTGTAGGTTGTCAGCACCTCATGTGATCTATCAGACCACACTGCTATCCTGCTGGTAGCTGGACAGGACTCAGCTGGCCCTGATCTTTAGGTGACGTTGGCAGTATGAAGGATGAACATGATACTGATCATAGTAGTCACCTTGGGCTGCCATAACAAAATGCCATTGACCCGGCAAGTTAAACAACAGACCTTTATCTCTCACAGTTCTGGAGACTAGGAAGTCCAAGATCAAGGTTCCCACAGATGAAGTTTCTGGTGAGAACTCTCTTCCTGGCTTGTGAGTAGTTGCCTTCTCTCTGTGTCCTTACAAAGAGATAGTGCTCTGGTGTTTACACCTTCTTATAAGGGCATCAGCCCTCCTGGATTATGGCCCCACCCTTATGACCTCATTTAACTATCACCTCCTCACAGGCCCTATCTCCAACTACAGTCACATCGGGGATTAAGGCTTAAACGTATGAATTTTGGGAGAATTCGAGTATCAGTTCATAATACTACTCTCCCTTTTATTTATCATGGCACCCACAAAGGGTGAATTTTTTTCTAATACTTTCCCTGTGCCATCCTGGGTAATCTACCTAAAATTTCCTAGAGTAGAAGAAAAGATTGTTGTAGAAGCTTCCTAAAGTCTCTCTCTCTAACGAGATATCTGGTTTAATGTTTTTTGGCCTCACAAAATGCTTTTGGAGTTATCAAACATTAAGATATTGCAATGCAATAAAATGATATTTATAAAGCACTCTACAAAGAACAGTTTTCTTGCTTACATTAGTTCTTGAATCTTCATGGTAACTCCGTGAGAATTGTTGGAATGTTTTCTTGGCTCTATTTTATATATTAGAAAATTGAAGTTTGGAGAAGTTCGGTGATTTCCCTAAGGTCTCAGAGCTAATAATTGATTGACACTGAGACTTTATTCCAGGCCTTCTCATTTCTGGTCCACAGTAGACCAAATATGAGCTTGAGTTTGTCTCTAGAGTCACTAAGGTTTGGATTCAATCCAAGTTTTGTCACTTATTAACAGTAAGTTGGCAAGTTACTTAACTCACTAAAGTTCCTCAGTCTTCTCTGTGACATGGAAATAATAGAGTCCACCTCATAGGGTTCTAATGAAAATTAAATTATATAATGCATAGAAATCACTTAGCATAGCACCTGCTGCATAGAAAATTGTTCAGAATTGTTGGTTATTATTTTTAACAACATATTAAATCCTACTGCATTGAATTTAACTCTGAAATCAAATTTATACATTTTACTAGACTTTAGGATAAAATATTATGCAAACTATGTAGGCTATTGACTGATCTCAAAACACTGTACAAGTTTATAGGTGTTTAAATTCATAGCATGGATTTTATTGAGATGTGAGCATCTTAATTGTCACCTCAACAACTGTCTGTGTATGCTTATTCTTGACTGGTCAAGCAATAGATTAAAACAGTTAACAATTAGCAGGTATTTTAAACTCTACCAGTTATACTTTAAGCTAGCCAGTGGGATATTTTTAGTTATCTCGCTTTGGTTTGAGGTCATTTAGTGCTCATTAATAAAGGAAACTGAGTTTGGAATTCTCATTTTTCATTTCACACCAGTAACAGTTAACATATGCTAATAATTGTGATCAAAGAAACATTAAAGAAGAAAAGATTTAGCTGCTTGAAATTTGCTATACAGAAAAGTCAAATTATTTGTGACTTTTCTCCATGTTATCCAGGATTTAATCTATTGAAATATATATTTTTCCTATCAGTCTGATTCTATAAGCCCAAGATTAGAGGTCATTGTCACATAGATTTAGGTCAATGACTGAAAGGTACTCTCCTAATCTGCACAGATTTTTCAAGTAATTTAATGTGTATGTCAGGGTAAATTAATAACACATACTTTAATTTGTTTTGCACATCAGTCCTGATTCTCATATGGAATAGGTAATTAGAGAATTTCATACATTTCTATATTTAATATGTGTGCATGTTTGTGGATGTACAAGTAAGGGAATGTTCTTATTCAGATAATTAGTTAAAGTTTCGTGCAGGAGGTCAAATAAGCTTTCCTCGGGTAAAAGAAACTACACCAAACCAGGAGTTAACACAGTTGGAGCAAAGTCTATTGCAATGTAAATGTCATTACCTCTGATCTGTGATCAGCTGAACAAACAGTGAAGGGCCAGTGTGACTTTCAGGCTTCAGGAACAGAATAAATGACTTTGAAATGTAAAAGAACTGCCTCCCATTAGTAGCATAGGTTAGTCAATTCTGAATCATCTTGACTGAGAATTAATGATACTGATGACTTGAGCTGATCCTAAACGGTTCTCAGTATCTGGTCAGGAACTATGAATACATGGATGAGTAAGGTGGATGATGGCATAAAATTATTTTCTTTCTATGCCTCATAGATGGTCTCAGAGTGACTGTACACACATGGTCAGACAGCCACACACTCTCTGATGGTTTTGATTTGAAAAGGCAAGATAAATAAACCTATGATATCAGTTTGTTTTTGTGTATAATTGTTTTAAGATACAGTTTAATCTGTGATATGTATTCAAAAAGGACAGTTACACATTACCTTGTATATAACACACTCATTGCCCTTGTAATATATGCTCATTGTGTTTTCCTTACTAACTTCTTGAGAGCAGAGACCATGTCTTACTCAGGATGAACACAGGGCCTGGTTCATAGTAGATGCTTAAGAAATATTTGAATGAATGTATAAATGGATTTGAGCTTGTGAATGGAAGTTTATGGTCCTTAAATGTGCAACATACATAAATAAAAACATGATATGAAGAATATATCAGTGTGTGTATGGATGTGCACACATGCACACACGTATATACCATATTCAGAGTATTGTCACTAGTTAAGTAATTAATGTCTAGGGTGTCTAGACACATAACAACATGTAATTAAATAATGAGTAATTGCCGAAGCAGCAAAAATATTTTAAACTTATTAGTTTCTTAATGTGAAAAAATGGACATATGTCAGTTTAAAAACATTATGAGAATTGAATATATCATCCCAAGAAAACTTACAGAAATTCAAGCCCACTGACATTTATTCATGGCCACCAGTTTTGGGGGACTTTTTGAACAAAGACAGACTTAGTTCAAACCACAAAGCAATTATTTTATTTATTTTTTCCCTTACTGTGGACAGAACTACTATTCATTTTAGTAATTTATGAAAAATACTGAAACCTAATTCTCCAAAATTTGTTAAAAATCAATTATAGTTGTTATATGAAGTTATACAACTTATAAGGTTTTAAGAAACCCTTAAATTAACCTGATTTCCCCCCCAAGATTAGTAATTATAAAAGAGTACAGGTCTAGTTGCCACATTTCCTACTAGAAATATACTGGCATAGCATGGACAGAGTTTCTATTTAAAGTAGATACCAGCTCTGTGTAATTCAAGAATTACAGTCATGGGTCTTACAGATGGAAAGGAGCTATAGTCACATCTACCTTTTGGCATGTTGTTAGAGAAACTGTATGTTCCACTGTGAACCTATGTATCTTATATATAATCAACTTTAGATTATCTGCTCGAATTAGAACTAGAAGCGGCTGAAAATGGAAAAAATTATTCTCATATCTCATCTGAGATAGCTTTGGCTTACTCCCCACTGATCTTGGCCTTAAAAAACAAGATCCCTTCAATCCAACTGGGCCTGGCTAGCCTGCTAATTGCCTCATGGAGTGTTCTGAAGTCCTCAAAGAAAGTCTTCGTTTTTACTCTAGTAGCCCAGTGGTATAGGCCTTTTTCTCCGTGTCATATTTGCCCATTTACAGGTAATGATTAGTTTCTACTGCCTCAATATATTTTCACATCCAGCTTTCTTTCTTATGTCCTGTGTGAAGAATGCTTGAAGTAATCTACTAAGAGATTTTCCTCAATTCCTCTTTCTCTAGCAAAAGGACCAGTCTTTATTACCACACACTTAATTATTAATACCTTGATCAGGAAGGCAAACATACTAGGGTATCAGAGATTACTGGCACTAGTCCAGTGTAGATTACTGGATCCAATCAGTTGGGTTTAATCTATATTTGTTAAAATGCCTGAGTTTTTTAAGCCCATCGTGGATATGGGATTATAGCCGGGATCCAAACATCTCCTGCCTCCTGCCCTCTCTTCCAAATTATAACTGTAATATTAACATTTCTTTGACACCAGTTTTCTCTGAAATCATTATAAAATACATAAATCATTATGTTTGAGTTTGGCAGTTGTTAAATAAACATTTGTGTAGAACTAGTTGTACCTAAAATGATTGGGGATAGAGCTATTTACAACACAATGTGGTAGGTATGGTGATGTGGAATGTAGGTGTTACAGGAACACAGTGGAAGGATACTTCATCCAGCCTTTGTTGTCCGAAGAGAGATTCCCTCTCTTAAAAAATGGGTAGAAATAGGCAAATTAAAGGGGAGGAACAGAGCAAAGGGTCAGTAGGAGAAAATCACAGAGGTGAAAAATAGTATGATGTATACAGGGGATGAGACAAGGATAGTACAAACATGAATCTCAGATGATAGACGTCTCATTGTGGGGGACCATTTAAGCCATAATAGTGTAAATCACACGATGAAGGCAAAGGTCCATGGGCATGGAGACCCTGTTGGTATTGTTCATGCCACGGTCCCAAAACTGTGCATTGATCTGACACACAGGTCCTGGCCCTCAACAAATATTTGTTAAATAGATAAATGTAAAAAGGATTTTAAGCAGAAGAGTAATGTGTTTCAATTTGCTTTCTTTTTTTTTTTTTTAATATATTGATCCTTTTTTAATTTTTTTTTTTTTTTTTTTTTTTTTTTTTTGGTACACGGGCCTCTTACTGTTGTGGCGTCTCTCGTTGCGGAGCACAGGCTCCGGACGCGCAGGCTCAGCGGCCATGGCTCACGGGCCCAGCCGCTCCGCGGCATGTGGGATAATCCCGGACTGGGGCACGAACCCGTGTTCCCTGCATCAGCAGGCGGACTGTCAACCACTGCGCCACCAGGGAAGCCCTCTCTTCCTCTTCTATACAGGTCTTTTATTATCTCAGGATATTCCTTTGGGATGAGTAACTTCATCCTCTCCCATTTCAGAGTAATATCTCTCAGCCCCAATAAGTTTGGTTCTAGAGATGGTTATGGGGCATCCAGCTGGCAATAGCCAGCAGGTATCTGGATATACAGAACTGAGACTTGGGGTGGAGGCCAGGCTCTGAGTAGCAGCTGTTGGCAGAGACAGTGTCCTGAGTGGCAGGGATGACCCAGGGAGGGGGTGTAGACGGCCACCAGCAAAAAACCAATGGTGGAGCCCAAACATCCACACCCACAGAACCAGAAGAGGAAGAGCAGGCCCCAGAGACAGAGCAACTTGATCAGAGAGGCCAGAGGAGGGCAGGAAAGACGTATCTCAGAAGGCAGGGCTGTAGAGAGGTTTAAGAAGGAAGGAAGGAGAGAGCAAGTGAAGCAAAGAGCTCCTTGGGCAAAACCCCTTTCTCTCCTATCAACCTGCTTCCTACTCAGTCCTCCATCCTTACCCAACTCTTTGGAACCCTAAGAGAAGACGATAGTTCATTGTATCTGTGCATATAAATGTTAATGATTTATGCCACGTGAAGATGTCATTTCTTCTGTGTGCAAGCATGGCTTTAGATTAGCTCCTTTTAGCATCGCTTCCATCTGGTTTGTTTATAGGTTTTGTGGCTTTTAATGGTCTTTTCCTATAAGTAGCAATAATTAATGTGACTATAATGCAAGTGTTTTGGTGGTTTGTATTTTCATGGTTACCCAGCAGATTTTACCATTGTTTGCTCGGGGATATTTTTCAGTCCACTCTGCTCCTTGTGCAGGATGAAACAGATAAATACCTTGCTCAGAGCTAAACAGAAATAGTTTAGATTCTGCTTCCATGGACTTTCTGCTTTGTTGTTTGCACTAAGAGAACTGTAACAATTTTGAGAAGGATAAACAGAAAAGTTCCTTTTATTGTACCGTGTTCTGAACAAGGACAGTGCTGTGTGTCCAGTTTGTATCAGTTTTAGTCTGTATTTTATCCACAAAAAGGTGCCGGTCTGTTTTTCCCTGAATAGATTGTGGTGTAGCTATGTTCCCCCCACTGTAAATTGAGGTTTATGTGTAGGATTCAAATCCCTTAATCTAGGCAGGAGTAGTACTGCTATTAAAGTACCCTCATTTTGTTCACTTGTATTTGCCCATTTATCCTGGGGAAAGACTTTGTTATCAATCTTTAAGATCATTACAGTAAAGAAGTGATTTAAAAAATCATTCCTTTTGGTTCATAAGGATACAGGTCTGTGTAAAAGGTAAGTAAGATGGATCTAATAATAATGCTATACTTTTTATCATATGAATGTCAAACTTCATTATAAACCTTATTTTCTGTGGCATTTTGGCGAGTTTGTTTTGATTCTATTTCTTTTATGTTCGAAGAAACTGAAACATAAAAAAATTAAAATTTTTATCCAAAGCCATATAGGCATTAGGTCTGAATAACCTTGGCATTGCTGACACAACAACTTGAGATTTTCCTCCAAGCTTGTTTAAAATATTGATGGAGCCCTTGAAAGCTTTCTCATTCGTTTTTCTTTTTTTCCTTACATAGTATTGATTTCTATTTTTTTAACTTCAAACATTCACGCAACACAATTGTTAAAAAGTTCAAAACTAACTTTCTTAAATTTGGCTTTTAACCTAAATTTTAGAATTTTAAAAAAGACCTAACTATACTGCATATGATATGGCTAATGAATAATGAAGACTAATATTCATCAATATTGAGCAAACTGATATAATTTACTTTTAGAAAGTTTGTTTTCAAGAACTGAACCCATCCTTTAGGGGCTTTTGTTTGTTTGTTTTTGTTCTTATTTTTTCCTGGTAGCCACTACCTTCACAAAGGATTGTTGGCATATCAGTTGATGTTTAGCCTTACAAAATAAAAAATAAAAATTGTATTTTTTTTTCTAAAACTTAGTGCTATTACTTAAAATTTTCCTTTTCGTATTGATAGCCCATGTAAAGATCTTCGAGATTGAGAAAAGACTATAACTTAGATATATTGATAAGGATTAATTTCTGATATAGATATGCTATAAATTGCATGTGTAAAGTCTGAGAAGGTATATTAGGGAAGTATATGAATTAGCCATTCTCTAACTTTCTTTGTCTTTGAAGGATAAACACTTACTAAGTTGACATCACTGCTTGAGAGCAAAACGTTGAAATATTGACTAAATCTAAATCGTTGCTGTAATAGTTAAGACAACCCAAATCAAATATAATTCTGGAAATTCAGACACATTGTCATTTACTGAATTGTTCTGGTAACTTTTATGATGGCCGTGTACTTTAAACAAATGATTATCTCAGATGAATTATAAATGAGAGCCTCATTCAAGAATTCCCTTCTTCATGGCTGTCGTTTGTCTACCCTTCCTCCTGGTGGTGGAGAAGAAGTGGGGCAGAGTGGGAGGCGGAGGCCACCACAGCCTAGCACTTAGACCCTGGGCACGCAGTCTCAGTGTGTGGTATTGAAAGATAAAAAACAAGAGCCCTGACTGAGGGATGCTGAGGTCAAAGCTCAGACAGCAAATTTCCCTTTGGGTTCACCCATCCCTCTGTGTTCCTTCCCTGTGATTGATCCCTCCATCTACCCATTGCTTTAATCCTTTGGGTGTCAGCCCCATATCAAATCACTTACCATGTCCTATTGATTCTGCCTCTTTCATCTGTCCTTTCTCACTACAGCCTAACCCTCAGTTCATGCCAGAATCGTCTCTCCCCTGGATTACTATAAAGCCACCTACTTGGACGTCTTAGATCCACCCACCTCTGCCCCTCCTCCCCTTCCCCAGCGGCATCTCTTGAACATACACATAATCCATTCTCCAGCCACTGATGTTCCTTACACGTGAGTCTCCTCATGCCATGCCCTTTTTAGAATCTGCTTTTGACTTTCCACCACCTTTAGGTCAGGTCTGAACGCATTAACATGATCCATGAGACCTGCATCGGTCTGGTCTCAGTTTACCTTTCCAGAAACATTTCTCATCCCAGAGACATATTTTAGTCAATACTGAAATACTTTCAGTTCAAGGTACTGTGCTTGCCCTGGCTCGAGGCCTGGTCTTATGTGCAGTTCTCTTTACTTAAAACAAATGTGGAACCAGCTCTTCCTCTTCTCCTTCCTCATTCCCTTTTGCCTAGGTAAATCTTATTCTTCAGATTGTCAGTTTAGACCTTCCTTTTTTCAGGAAGCCTTACTGGACACCTATGAAAAACTTATGTTCCCTCAGCATTCTCAGTATTACTCCCATGGTCACACTTATCACTCTGTGTTTTAAATGCCTGTGTATTCAAGTGGACCCTTCACACAGCAGTTAGCTCCCTGGGGGCAGGGACTGAGGGTTTCTTGTTTACGGTTATATCCATAGCACCTAGCACAGTGTGTGGCTTATAGTCAGCCATTATTAAATACCAGATGATGTTCAGATAGGTGGATTTCATCCCAGATCACCAGTAAAGATATATCAGGGAAAATAGGAAGGAAAGCAGGTATGGAGTCATACCAAGGGGATAGAAGGACCAGGAAAGCTGAGAGAGCAGCACCGAAGAGGAGAAAAGCAGGCAAGCTTGCCCTGTCCTACCATTTGTGAGGCCTCAGACAATAATACAAATTGAGGCCCACATATATCTAACTGTTATAAAGTTAAAAATCAAGCCACTAAACTGCTAAATGAAGTATATTTTATCCTCTTACCTTTACAAATATATATTCATGAAAGCCTGAGAAGACCAGGTATTATTTTAGAATTCCCAGACATGTCAAAGTTCTGTGCCAGAAGAAAGATGCACACAGTGGCTCTGGAGGGTTGACACCACAGTCCCCGTGGCCAGGCTCCATCTACGTGTCCTGAAAACGGCCATCCAGAGGCCTCTCCTGGGGCCCACACAGGTGTGGTCTACATCGGAAGTGGCTCCAGGGCCATTAGAGTGTGGACATATGGAATCCCAGGTGCCCAGAATGTGGCCTAGAAGGGGCAGTGGAAGAGCACAGACTCCATGTGGGCTGATCTCCTTGCCCTGCAGACTAGGGAGAAGCATGGCCAGAGAGGGTTGTGTCTGAGGCTGACATTGCAAGCAGGAGGTGACCTGGATTTATTCTAGTACACATACTACTAGTGTCTTATCTATGAGGGTGTAGCATGGGCAAGGACTGTCTAATATTGTATTTTTAAAGCCCCATTCAAATATATAAACATACCTTAAAGGTTGTAGATACAAGACCATGTGACTCTCTGTTCTGTTTATACAAGACCATGTGACTCTCTGTTCTGTTGTATTCTGGGAAGCAGTTTAGTACCTAAGAGCATAGTCTTTCAAGCTGAAACAGGGTTCTGAGTTGTGAGTTGGTTTGAATCCTGAGTTGTCCATTTACTGGCTGTGGAGCCCTGGGCAGAATGCTTCATCTGCTGAGTAGAGGTAATAAAATCTTCCCCTAGGATTGTAGTGCAAGTACATGAGGTTAAAAGTCTTTAAAGGCTTAGATCAAGTAAATGCTCAATAGATCACAGTGCTGTCATCATCATCATAATCACTGTCATTTTTACAGCTGTTATTCCTTACTGTCTGTAACTATTGAGATGACCTTGGGCAAGTCATGTAACCTCTCAGAACCTCAATTTCTTCATTCATAAAATAAGGTCTTTGGAGCAGAGGATAACTAAATTTCTGTCCAGTTAAGATCAGGGACTTTTTGGAGTTCCTTCTTTTTCAGTTTACATTAAACTGGAAGTTGACCCCCAGGCTACATTGTAAATTGTTAACAGAAGTTATCTACTATGCATATAATATCACTATATATTCTATTTCAAGCAAACCTGATATTGAAAATGTGAATCTTTTGTAAAAACTGAAAAACTCTGGATTAAATGTACAGTTTATGAAGCAAGTACTTGTGATTCATTGTAGAGTTCCTTTATTCACTGACTCTTCTAGTACATTAAAAATTAAATTTGATTTACAAAAGACATTAATTTTGCCTGCAACTTTTCAGGGACATATGCAGAGATTTTAAATCTCTTTGAATCACAGAATCCTTTGAGAATTGATTAAATCTGATTCCATTCTCCCAAAAAGGAGCATGGTTGCAAATATTTGCATATAATTTTTGGAGGGGGGGGGTTGGTCCATGGATCCTAAGTTAAGAATCCCTGGCATAAAGCCAAAACAAGAACAAAGCCAGTGAAAATGGAATATGCCAAGGACATTGGAGGCATTTTTGAAATTGGACCTCGAAACACCTGGCCCTTTCCAGGATGAGAGAAACAGAGAACTAACATTTATTGAAGGCATCCTCCATGGCAGACACTGTGCTAAGCATTTTATATGTGTTATGTTGTTCTTCCCTTTCCAAATCTAAACAAGACAGGTATTATTTCTGATGAGAAAACTGAGGTTCAGATAATAAGCAATTCTCCGAAGTCACATCGCTAAGTAAATAGCAGAAACAAAATTTGAACTGGGGTCTGACTCTAAAGCTACTACTAGGCCACTATGCCTTCCAAGCTCCCAAATCTTGTGAAAGAAAAGATCACAAAAATGCAGATTTCTCTTCCTTAGTGAACTTCTTACAAGGGAATTCCCTAAGCCAGCTTCATGTTGATAGCCAATTCTTCCCTCTCCTGTGCTCTGTGCTGGCTCATTGGAGCTGGGCTGACTTGCAGGGGTGCTGTTGAGAAGGGGTAGGGTCCACGGAGAGCTGAGGGATGCGGCATTCTCTTGGTTGGCCCTGACTCAAAAGTTCTGATCCCCTACGTGCCCCAGTAAAGGTTTCAGCTGACATCTGTGTAAAAGAGTTGTCAGCTGAGGAGCAGAGAAGCGGCCTGTCAGACTCAGAATGTCCCACTTGCCAAGTCTCACATGAGAAAAGTGAAGACAGGCCCCATTTGGAAAAGAAGAGCTGCTCTCCAAGAGATTTATTACATAAGGGTCATGTTGCAAAACATATGCTGTGCTCAGTAGACTCAACTCCTCCTTGATTCATTCACATTTCACAAGATAGCTAATTAATCTCTTTAAAACAGAGGGAATGGGTGGCAGAATAAATGAAAGGCCTTATATGAAGGACAAAACAATCTGAGTCTTATCGGAATCCTGTCTTGGTCCTGTAAGCTAATATTGAACTTTCTTCATAAACAGCCTGATCCAGTACTATGCAGAAATCACTGAGGTTTGCACACTTACAGACTTTATATATCAAGGTGAGGTCTGTATCCTCATGTTCTAACCTGTCAAAGTAGAGCATTCTTGGTAAGTTGGAAATAACACTCACAAATCCATTTTTGGTTTCAAGTCATTTTAAGATATGCTATCTTATCACCTCAGACTTCACAATGTGTCCTAGAAAATCATGCTGTTTTCGCAGTGATATTAGAGGCACAGTGAGACGTGGTATTTGATTTAGATTTTTCTTATAATTTCCCACATGATATAGAACTGCTTCATGAAATCACTTGCTGCTAAGCATTTCAGACCTTTATTTGGCAGTAATGAGAAAAAACAACTACACTTGAAAATGTTCGGGAGTGAAGCATGCATATTTACAAGTAGCTGACATCTGATATGCAGTTTTTCTTATGTGCTATGTATGGTGCAAGAGATTTTCCTCTACTGTAAAGGAGGTACCTTCTTCTTATATCAGCGAGGCAGCATAGCATAGTGGTTTAAGTGTCAACTCTAGAGCCAGACTGTGTGGCTTTGAGTCCCAGCTGTGCTACTTACCTGCTTTGTGACCTTGAGCAACACACTTAAACTTTGTACGTCTTGTTTTCTCATCTAGAAAATACAGATAATAGTAAGTTCCTCCCATACTGAGTTAATTTGAAGATCGGGTGAATTAATATATGCATAATGTGCTTAAAACAGTGTTGCATATAATGTGTTATCTGTGTTAGCCATTGTTATACAAATGTGTAAATATGACCAATAAATTGTACTTTAAGTGTTAGAGGGTTCAAAAAATAAGTTAGCTTCTCCTTAGTTTAGGATAAGGCTTTACGCCAAGTTTATTCTTATCTCTGTCTTGAGAAAGCTCTAACTAGGACGCTACCATTCTTCTCTCTTATAGCAAGTGCGCATAGCAATCAGTGGGTCCCCTGGTATCTGTGGACTGAGGATCCTTGGGTACCAATAAATGGAAACATGCACCAAATATTTGGTAGATTGAATAAATGCCATGTCTCACACATACCCAATGTATTCTTGCCAAATGCATGTCAGCCCTACTGTAGAATGAAATACAGGCAGACCTCGTTTTATTACACTTGACTTTATTGTGCTTCACAGATACTGCGTTTTTCACAAATTGAAGGTTTGTGTCGATGCCGTTTTTCCAACAGCATTTGCTTACTTCGTGTCTCTGTGTCACATTTTGGTACTTCTCACAGTATTTCAAACTTTTTCCCTATTATTATATTTGTTATGATGATCTGTGATCAGTGATCTTTGATGTTACCACTGTGACTCATTGAAAGGCCCAGGTGATGGTTAACATTGTTTTGGAATAAAGTATTTTTAACTAAGGTATATATATTTTTTTAGACATAACTCTATTGCACACTTAATAGACTACAGTATAGTATAAACATAACTTTTATATGTGTTGGGAAACCAAAAAATTCACTTATTGATATATTTGCTTTATTGTGGTAGTCTGGAACTGAACCTGCAATATCTCTGACGTATGCCTGTCCCTTTATTTTAAATGTTACTGACTTCATAATAGTATTGCATATAATACTATGCATATACATGCAAAGTAATAATATGTGAGGAGTCCTTCAAACCATTTGGTGCTTAAAAAGTGTCTTCATATTGAATACTTGAAAAGGCTGGAGAAATGTAGTCATTCATTCATTTAAGATATGTATAGAATGCCTGCCACAGGCCTGACACTGTTCTAGAAGCTGGGAATAGAGCACCTAGAATATAGTTGTTCTCATGGAGATTATATTCTAGTGAGAGACAATGAACCAGTACACAAATAAGATGAGATAATTTTAGAGACATAAGTGGCTAGAGTGAGTAAAACAGAACAATGTAATAGAAGGAAGACCTTGCTGAAGTCCTCAATGGTGTCTCTACTGCGCTGAGACACAACTGAATTGGGGGAAGAGAGTTCCACACTGAGAGAACAGCAAAGGCAAAAGCCTTGAGATAAGTATGAATTTGACATGTTTGGGAAAGGGAACAGAAGCTTAGATCTTGGGGGGGGCAGTAAGGAGAGGTGATATAAGTTGAGGTTTTGGAAGTAAGCAGGGGCTTAATTGTGTAGTAACTGTAGGCCATGGTAAGGTGTTTGATTTTATTAAGAGTGCAGCGGGAAACGACTATGTGCTAGAGTAACATGATAAGATTTGTATTTTTAAATATTTTACTTTGCTGTCATGTGGAGAACCAAGTATGGGGTGCCTAAGTTGTCTCAGAAAGATCTGTTAAGAGCCATTTGCTGTAGGCTCGATAGATATTGATGGCCTGGAGTAGAGTGGGGCAGTGACATACAGAGAAGCAGAAAGATTTGCAATGTATGCTGAAGGTAGAAACCACAGGACTTGTTAACTGGATGTAGATGGTGATTGAAAGGAGGAACCATGGAATCACATGCAGTCAGCTCTCCATATCCCCGGGTTCCCCATCTGCGGACTCAACCAACCACTGCTCAAAAATATTCTAAAAACAAAATTCCTGAAAGTTCCCAAAAGCAAAACTTCAATTTGTTGTGAGCTGCCAACTATTTACATAGAATTTACATTGTATTAGGTATTATAGGTAATCTAGAGTTGATTTGAAGTTTACGGGAGGCGGTGCCTAGGTTATATGAGAGTACTACACCATTTTATAAAGGGGATTTGAGCACCCACGGGTTTTGGTATCAACGCAGGGGTTCTGGAACCAATCTCTGACAGATGCCAAGGGACAACTGTATTTTCAGGTCTTACTAATGTCCTGTCTTCACAATGAAACTGTCTCCAGCCATTCTAGACCCCGTTTGTCTCTCCTTTTGGTACCAGTTGTTTTTTGAGCTCATAATCAGCTCCAGGTGCTTAGGACACATTAGTGAACAAAACAAAGATCCCTGCCCTTGTGGAAGTTATATTCTCTTCTGTACTATTTCTCCATCAGTGCCTGTAATTCACACTAAATTTTATGTGTCTTTGCATTAGTCTCTAATTATTTCAGATACATTATTTTTGTTCTCCAAATAGATGGTCAGCTTCTTAAGGACCAGGGACCCCAGTAATGTCTAGCTTAGTGCTGGCGGTTGCAAAAAGGAATAGTGAAAATGTGTCTTTTTCATAGACAACTTCTTGTATATAGGCTTGCCCACTTTAAATAAGTAAATTTGTAAAAATCTAAAATTGCAATTCAGATAATTGGAAAGCCAATCACTTTTCCATTAGAAAGGGATTATTTACTCACTCAAGAGTTAATTTAAAATAAAGGATTCCCCTAATGAATGTAATTAAAAGTTTGTTAACAGGTCATTATGTATTTGTCAGGGGATACAGTAAAGGAACTGAAGCTAGAGTATCAGGAGCCACAATCAATTTTAAATTATGCAAAATGAAGACAAAGAAGCTGAAATTTAGAGTTCTAAGTAAAAAAGAAAATAAGTTCTGATTTCTAAAAATTCAAACATATAGACAGCTTTCCAGAGAACTTCCATTTTCTAAATTTACAGTTCATAATTGACAATTATAAATTATTTCTTTAACCAGATCACGTTCATGCTGGCAATGAAAGGTAATCATTTGAATACACAAGAAAATTGGCTTTTGGTTATAGCTTTCTAAGTGTGTCTTAAAATATAAAGAAGAAAACAAAATTCATGGTTTTCTGTTTTGCAAGGAAGACTGAGCATCTTCATAAACATTCACAGGATATTGACTCCTTTTCAAGACTCATAATAATGTTGGCATTGAAGTGCTATTGCTAGTGTAATGTTCTGTCTAACACATCTGTGGGTTAGTTAAGCTTCTGAGGACTATCCCAGGAATCCAGTGACCATTTATAACTTTGTTTCTAGGAAAAATGCTTCTGAATTCTAGAATACTAACTTTAAACCTAAGGTTAGGAACACACCCCAATTATTAGGAATCCTCTTAAGCTTGTTTCTGTAATTCTCATAATCCATTTACTCTTTGAAGACCATCATAATTATCAATGACAAAGAAAACCTTTAATCAGGTGGTATACAGCAGCACAGTTCTTATAATGAGAATGCATTGATAGATGTTCCCTTTACCTCATTCATTCATTCAACACATTTATTGAGTGCTTCTCTGGACAAGGAACTAGGCAAACAGCAATAAATCAATTCTGGTCTCTAACCCAGAAGAGCTTACAGCTCCTTGGGGAAGAAGACACATATACAACAGAATGTCTTAAGTACCATTAGGGAGGTATAAATGAAATGTATTGCAGATTCAGAGGAGAGCAAGATGCTTTCTTCTGATGGAAGTGGGAAGACTTCCTGGAAGAGATAGCATTTAAAATGCCACTTGAAAATGGAGAGAATTTGAAAGGGGACAGTCAAAGAAGGGCATCCTGGGAAACATGACAGTGTAAACAAAGTGATAGAATTAAGAAAGTCTGTATGTACAAGAACAGGTCAGTGCTTCATGCAGTGAACATTTCTGGAGCAATTACTAGGTGTAAGGTACTGCCTAAGGAGCCAGGGACAGAGAAAAAACTAAGACTTGGTTTTTTCCCTTGAAGAATAATTCAGTTTAACATATCTTAGAAAGTGTGAGTAAGGAAATGGTTTTCAGTTAAGTTTGAGGATGGTGATGAATGCTGAACTGAGGTGTTGGAATTGTATTCCGTGAAAGGCTTTGGTGATGATAATAATAATGCTTATTATTCACTAAGTCCTTCTATGTTCTTTGCACTTTAAGAATTTACACGGATTAGTTCCTTCTGGTCTCCTCATGAGATATGAGTACTGTTTTATTCCTACTTGTCAGCTGAGAAAACTGGGGCTTAGCAAGTCAATTAATTCCTTTAATGTTGCCCAGCTGGTAAGTAGCAGAGTAGGGATTTGAACAGGTGTATTGGATTTCAGAACCCATAACTCACTGAGGGGAGCCATGGAAGACATTTAAATAGAAAAATGATTGATTTGAGCTATCCTTCTTAAGAATTCAGTTGACTATGGTGGGAATAAAATGGTTAAAGGATTATGCTAGCGAACAGCTAATGAGAACCTAAATGGAGGTAATGGGTAATGGGTATAAAAAGGGGAAGGAGGTGAGAGAGGTCATAAAGATAACTAGCTTGATTCAGGGTCAGGGAAGAGGGAAAAGTCAAATACAGCTTCAGGTTTTAGAGTCTGTGGTTCCTGGAAGACTCATGGTGCCAGGCAGTGAAATAAAGACCACCAAAGGAGGAACATCTCTTGGGGAGGTAGCAGGGGGCTGGAATGACTAGTTTAACTTTGTACAAGTTGAAGTTGAGGTGCCAGTGGGATACAGGTGTGAAGGGTCCAGCAGGTGGTTGGAAATAACAAAAGTTGAGCTTAGAAAAGAGGTGTTTCAGATATGGGATCATATTTTACCTGGTACAGGGGTCAAGGAAGACTGATAAAGGACTTCAAAGTCATACTTTTATTAGGCTGGAAAAATCAGAAGCCAAATCATAGGATTTGTGAAGTGAAGGGATAGTAAAAAAGAAAAAAAAAGTGAAAAAGGAAGTGTAGGCTGCTCTAAAAGGAACTAAAAGTTAAGGGAAAAGAGAGTAATTGGTAGACTAAGAGGCTAATAGGACTGAGGAAAGTCTTCTTTGTTTTCCTTAAGAATGGAATGACTAAAGATGGTGACTGATGGACCTTGGAATTGGTGGGGCTGCATTAACTCAAGGGCACATGTGATAGGTTAGCCGGGTGAGGAATGCCTGGTGCCTCCTTCAGATTCATCCAGACTCTTCCAGTCCTTTAGATCACCACTCAAATGCCACCCCTCTGCTAATAAGCCTTTGTCTCTCCCATAGTTTTTCCCATAGAGGCTTAAATGCTCCTTATCCCTTTCTCCTATTGCTCTTAGTACATACATACATGGACCAGTGGTTCTCAAACATCAGAGTGCTTCAGATCACCTGGAGGGCTGGTTAAAACACAGATTGCTGCTGGGCTTCCCTGGTGGCTCAGTGATTGGGGGTCCGCCTGCCGATGCAGGGGACGCAGGTTCGTGCCCTGGTCCAGGAAGATCCCATGTGCCGCAGAGCGGCTGGGCCCGTGGGCCATGGCCGCTGAGCCTGCGCGTCCGGAGCTGCAACGGGAGAGGCCACGATGAGAGGCCCATGTACCGCAAAAAAAAAAAAAAAAAAAAAAACACAGATTGCTGGGTCCCACCCCCAGAGTTTGTGATTCTGTAGGTCTGGGATGGAGTCTGGGAATTTGCTTTGCTAACAAGTTCTTGGGTGACACAGATGCTGCTGGTCTGGGGGCCACACTTTGTGTACTACTGAACTAAACTAAGGACCTATGAGAGGCACAGATCAAGGATTTGGGAGCTTTACGATGAGCTAGTGTGCCAGACCTGGATATGTTCTAGAAAAATACTCCAGGAATCAGGCATGATTTAAGTGCAAGCAGAAAAGAATGGAATATTTTGCCTAGCTCTGTGAAAGAAAAATACCTCAAAGGAAGCATCAACATAATCCCTACTGAGCAAAGAGTTTTCTTTGGAGAGGTCTATTGTAGGTATAGATTTTTAAAAATAAAATAAAAAATAAAGTGAAAACCACGGCAGTGTCTATAAGTTTATTTTAATCATGAAGAACTAAGTATTACATGAGCAAGAAGTGCACAATTATTATTTGGGGGAAAATAAGTATAGAGCTCCCATACTGTGTTCCATTTAGAGTCCTATGTTGTTATTATTCATAACAACTGAGGCCTAGAGATATGTGCCATTTCTAAGAGCTGGTTTTATAATTACCATTTTGATTGCCACATCTAATTATTCCCTTAGGTTTACCTATCCCTGATAGTTACTGCACAAATCTGACTTAAGTAGATATACCAAATCTCTGAATTTGGGTGGGTGTAATTTGTTCTGTACATCATCACTGAGGTGTTGGCCATGATTGACAAATATGCTAAAAGTTGCACAACCAAAGTGCAAAATCCTTCTCGACATTTGCAAACATCAGTCATTTTAAGTTTCATTCAGTCAAATGTCCACAAAGCTAATGCAACAGTATCAGTGACAATCAGCTTAGAAGAAGCAAAACAACCATTTGGTCATAGCCACACTGTGTAACCTGGATATATCAGAAGCCTTATTCTGATCATATGGTCAGAGGCCACTAGATGGAGAGTGAAATTAGTTAGGTATAGGAATAAGTGTATTATTTTAATTCCAAGCCTACATAACTGCTAATTTCACCATGGTAATTCTCCCATATAACTGAAATTAGATTTTTGAGTTGAAATGCATAAACATCCCTATTAATGTTATCAACATCTAATTATCTGCTTCAGTCTTTTTGAATTACATGTTGTGAATCTTTATTTAAAACCTAAAACTCCCCAGAAAAGAAATTCTCTAGGTCTAATGGTATGCAAATAAATTACTTGGGACTAGCAGAATATAAATAAAGTTCACATTTTGAGAACATATTCCTTTTTTAAATAAAAACCAATTTCAAAATAAAGATTTAGTTGCCCACCTAGAAAAGAAAAAAACAATCCCCTTAAGTCTGAGTGATACTAAAAATTCCAAACTGTTATAATAAGTACATATTCTGCGAGAATTAAATTGCTTCATTGGAAAGTAGAGGTGGGTGTCAGATTATTTGATTCTACTTTTACCGTGGCAAAGTGGTAGTTACTGAGTAGCTGGGAAATACTCAGAAAAATTACATGAAAGAAAGTAACTTGTCAGTCTTTTAGGATATATTTGGTTCAGTGTCGTCAGAAGGTAGTCTGCCCTCTCCCTGGAATCAAGTTGCAAACGCTATCCTCAGTAGTAATTAGAGCTAAGCGGCAATTACAGAACGTATGATTTGTTCAGACGCACTGCCTGTCGGCTGTTTCCTAGCACCACATTTCACAGGAGCACCAGGTTGAAATGATGGAATTATTTATCTCTCAATGTACTGCCTCGTACAGTGTTCGAATGCAGAAGTGAACCGTGGATTGTAATCTTAAAAACCAAGGTAAGCATTGCTAGCCGATCAGCTTTTACACCTCAGGGGACTCTTTCATGAAGTATATGACAAAAATGTAAAACAGTTAAAGTCAATTTTAGAAAAGGGAAAAAGTACCTGAGTTAGAGCAAATAGAATTTTGCTAATTTCGTGACTCCCCTGCCCAAGGTCATCTTGGTTTTTCTAACTTGTTTTTATTTAAGTTGTAGTACTGGGTCACTTTGCTAAGTATAATAAAGATGTGACAGACTTCCCACATTTCCTTTGTCTTTATGAACTACAGTTCCTTTTTCTTTTGATATTTGTCTCACATTTTTACTAGGTAAAAATAAGATTTAGGTTTAATCCAAGTATGTTAGAACGCTCTCTCTTTTCTATTCTCTTCAGGAAGTATATTTAAGCGGATGATTGTACATGCTCAAGAATTCACATTCAGACTGACAGAACAGTGGCTGGTAGCCTGTAATAAAATTGAGTGACATGGGTGATTTATACTCTTGTCACATGATTTTTATGATAGGCACATTTCAAGCTTTTAATGTTCCATCTAGTTCAAATCAAAACTCAATGGCTTCATGTTTATTTAGACCTTTGGGCATAGAAATCTCTCTGGAAACCAGGTAAGTTTAGCTCCTCAAGAGGGAGTATTGTCTGTCATGAGGATAGATGTATTTTGTATGTATACAATAGATATTTGTGAAATTATTTTTATTTTAATATTGTTACTTCAGTTCTCCCCACCTAAAAAAATCCTTTTTCTTTCAATTTTGCCATTTTTAAACGTGAATAAATATTACTGTTAGAAACTTAGAAACTCTTGGCAGTAGGAAGATGTTTTTATCTCATTGTCCCCAGTGAGATTTCAGGTGGTTTGGAAAATACTGAAAAAGTATCAGCTTCTTTTATTCTACCTCATTTGTGGATTAGGGGTGTAAACACTCAGGGTTCAGTAGACTCTTGCAGAAAATGAGTAAATTAAGGCCAGTGTGCATTAATTTTTCCAAGGTCCTAGAGACCCTGTATTGTGGGACCTCTTAGCAGACGCTGTTGCTCAGTATCGTTATCCTTATTAGGCTAGTACCTGATTTTGGAAGAAATTTTTTTCTAGCCCTGGGTCCATAATTGGTTTCATTTTTGTCTATATGCTTTGTCATGGAATTATTTATCCCTGAGCATCGTTTTTTCATCAGCAAAACGTGGGATGATCGTAAGCCATGTAACAGTTTTGAAGTCTACTTAATATACGTAAAATCACCCTGTGCTCCTCGATGAAAAGTTATAGAATTTGTATAACCCAGGACACTGATGATGAATTTCTGTAAAAAGATACCATTAAATTCTATGGTGGATTTAAGTTCTTAACTTGCCCCATTCTGTCATGCGGGTGGCAGGCACTATCATGTAAGCACATGTGAAACAGTGCTCAGTTGTTGCAACTGACCTGACGGCTTGAGACATAACTGGAGATACGGCCTTAATTTAATTGTTTTATCTTGTTATGGAGACAAACTCACCCTGATATTAGCAAAGTCTTGCTATTAATCTTCTGATTTATAGAATCAAATACTGAAAATGAAATTAATACAATATAGCTGCAAAAAAGGCAAATGACAAATTTTAAGAGTGCTTTCTAGTTCCCCAGCAGTATTTAGTGGTGAGAGACAGAGACGAAGAGATGAGAGAGACAGACAGGCACATACACATACAGAGACAGAGACAGAAAATGCCAGAGACATCAGAGAGCTAAGAGAGATGAGAGAGGCAGAAAAGAGAAACAGGTGGGATGCGGGAGACTAGGGACACAGAGCGGGATAAGAGAGAGAGAGAGGAAGTGGGTGTTAGAGAAAAGAGACACAAGTCAATCAGAGTTTGAAAATAGAGATTGTGCAATTTGAGAACTTTGGATTCTTTTTGCATTTTCTTTAACTGAAATTTCAACACACTTTGTCATATTAAATGTGTTGAGCACCAAGTCCACTTTTATGAATGTTTGCTTTCCATTTGTTTCCTTTAAAACAAAGGGAGCGTAAAAGGCTGTTTGAAGTTCAGAAGAGGCCAAGAGTGAAAACAAATGTTCTTCTAAAAGAAAATTTTTCCATTCCTTTGTTGCCTTAGAAAGCAAATCATTGAAAAGGAAAATGATGAGTGCTGTGATTAAATTCTCTGCTTTCCATGCGGCTCCTTATTAAAAAATCACTATGTCTTTGACTTTTGGTGTTCACAGGGGGAATGAGAAGGAGTCATTTGGGAAGCCAAAAAGAAATTCCAAAGAATAAAAACATTATAAAGGTGCAAGAATAAACATGATACACAGGGACAGGCACAATCATTTATGATGAATCACTTCCAATGCAGAAAATCCTTGGGCATTCACCAGAGGGCCTTATCTGATGCTGTTTTGCATATCACTAGTGCCCCAGAAGCTGCCTGCATGACTGAAGCAAGTAGCATCCATTTCTAGGATGTCAGGACAGTGGCAGAGTTCCAAGAAACCAGGCCAGGGATTGGCCATTCTGTTTAATACCCACTAAAGACCCTTTGTAGTGCAAGCATCCCTGGGTCACAAGACTCTCCGTGTGTCTCAGGATAAGGGTGTCTCCCAGTTGCCCAGCTCCTTTGTTTGAAGGACTTAGATGCCCTGCTTAATTAGGTTGTTCCTACTGATACAGTTTTTGCTCTGGTCTACTTCATTCCATACAGATTTCTGCCAAACAATTGAAGATGAAAAAGAAGAAAATCATTTTAGGAGTGAGATGTTAGGAAATTCCAAATAAGGCATTGGTGCCAATTCTAGTCCACTTGGCAAAATTCAGCCAAACTTACACCACTCTTCCTTTCCTCTCCAAATCCGCCTCATCCTTTTCCCCATTCTAACCCCACTGTCTCCCCATTACCCACAATTTCTGCTCACCCTATCCCTCGCATGGCCAGATTTGTCACCCCATACCAGGTTTCCACAGGGATGGAATGGTGGCTTTCATGCTGCTTGCACAGCAGCCCTGGCTGCCAGGTGGGAGCCATCTCTACTGCTCCTGGATAAAAATGGCTTCTTGGCTGATAGAGGACCAAGAGTGGTCTCGTCTATGGCAGTCACTATGTAATCATTATAATACTCCACTAGGATTTTTTCTGAATTCTCTATGGTGCACTATAATTATGGTGGTCATGAGATATGCATGCAAAAAGGGTAGAGGATTTTAACACAGTTTTTACTCTTCTCTTTATTCCCATTTTGTGTTTTCTAGGAGCCTATTGCTTTTTTTTTTTTTTAATTTTTTTTTAACATGGGCAACAGCTTTTGAATAGCTTTGAAATGTCTGGTTAATATTTAAGCTAAGGAAACCTCTTTTCTCTACCAAGGTGGGAGTAGAGAACACTGGCAGAGCAAATATTAACTTTGTTTCTTTAAATTGGGGGAGTTTCTGGGAGAAAAATATCTTTTTAAAAGGACCGTTAAGTAAACCAGTATTCTTCTTTTCTTTCCCCATCTTTGGTTCTTAAATGTAAACAGCCTAGACACTGAACGCAAAACTGAAATTCTCTGAAACTAGGGGGCAAAACATTTGGTGTCCCGGAGCTAGAATTTATAGCAGCAGCTGGGTGTGCTGACCTCCCGAGTTGTTGCATGCAGCCCCTTCCTGTGAGCTGTCCCCGTAAGGCCCTGCTTCTTTCATCTGTTCCAGTAGAAGGTCAATTGCCATTGCTTGGAAAAATGTGTCTTTTCAGATAGCATTTTTGTTACACTTCTGATAGAACTTTAGTATAAAAGCCACCAACAGAAATGTGTGTACCTCCTCCTGTGAAGCTATTTGAATTAGTTATATTGATCCAAACAGTATGGTTAAAAGCATAGTTTGAATGAATTTTGCTTCTCTCTTTTTTTCCCCATTGGGAATACTAAAATAATTATTTAAAATTAGGTGTTGTAATCAATCTGCTGCTGCTTTTTAAAAGGGAAAGAATGTTGGCTCTTGGCCACATTAGATTTTCTCTTTCATTTAATTTCTTCCAGTATTCATATTAATAAAACCATTAAAATTAAAATCTCATTTAAAAATGAGTACTTCTAAATTTCAGTCTATATACAAAAAGAAAACAGACTAAATACTAATCTACTTAAATTTTTAAAGAAGATAAAGACTTCAATATATGATTCTTGTACATCTTTGATTGTACAGACAAGTATTTGAAATAGTTGTCTCTAGGCAATGAGCTCTAAATTTGATTCCTACCATCAGTCAGGTACCATGCTAGATTAAGTTCTCCTAATCCCATTTTTCTCATATAAGATGAAGGGTGGATTCCTAAATTATGTTTACTGCTAAAATTTTATGAACTATAGTTCCTCTAGAAATATTCAGCAGTTTGAGAAACATAGTTCTCTTTCCTAGGAAAGTCTGTAGTTTTAGGAAGGTTTCTAAAATAAGTCATACTGCCATTATGTCCCTAGCATGCTGTAAAGGGAGAGCAAAGAGTTCCTCTGAAACCAAAAGAGGCGTCAGATTTCAAGAAAGCATCTTGACGCCATAGACAGAAGTCACTGGGCAAATGTAGCTCAAGACCATCTCCCTACGTCTTTTTGCCAGAAAATTCCGTCAGGCTCCTGACCTCCCAATCCAGTCTCGACCTCAGACAATTTTAGTAAAGCCCTGTCTGGAGATAATTTTGGCTTCTCTAAAGACTTAGTAATTTAGGAACTTAAGCACATGACATTCCCTTTTGATAAGTTAGGTGTATTAAAAACTATTTCAAAAAACTTGACAAAGCATTTGTCAGAACTCTATTTTCTCTTCTTTGACTTTCCTTCTTTTCACGAGCATGCTTAATAATATTGGGTTACAAGTGAAGAAAACTGTAACAGAGAGAAACTTATTTAAATTCAGCTTAAAGAAGACAGTTGGTTCTTAAGACATTTTCGTGAACCAATTATCTGCTTTACTTAAATTCTGAAATTCTCAGATTTTTCAATGCTGCTTTAAAAAAGGATTGCAGCTAAGGAAGTATGTCACATGTTTAATCAAACTGTATTTTGTACTCTATAGTAAATAAATCTTACCCATTTTTTCAAAAGTTAAATATAAGAAACAGTGCGTGGACAAAATATTCAGATATAAATATTCAGATATAAATATTCAGATATAAATGAACCACCACTGGGTTCTATGTATTCTATTGCTATACATCCAAAAAGTCATTCATTGCATCTTAGTGAAAGATTCATCAATTTGTGTAAAAGCTGGCATATTACCACGAACCCAAAGGACATTGTGGCTTAAATCATGATGTGGCTTCACTGCTGTTTTTGATGCAGCACTTCATTATTGCTTATAAACTTCAGGGTGGTACTCAGAAGAAGTTATTTTTAAAGTCAACATTCTGCCAGAATGCTGCTGCTGTTGGAGCATTTTGGAGGGAACCCTGAACTGCCCCAAGGGAGATTCAGGCACAAAGCTGCCAATTGTTAAGACTTTACAGACTCAGAGTTCTAGATATACTTTTTTCTCTTTGGCATCCCTGGATTCTCTGTCAGTCTCCTCTAGCCACTTATGAAGTGCAGCAAGGAAATATCAGCATTAAAGGGAATTTTATTTTCTCACAAATCATTTTGAGCAAAATCAAGCTGGCAGTAGAAAAGAACTTAAGAAAACATACTTATCTTAAAATTACGCAAACTTGAGAGTATTTCAAGATGTTCTTCTTGTTGAGGAATTTTGCCTCTATGTGTCAAAGTAGTTTACTAAAGTTAATAACATTGAATATATCACTTTTTAAAATTTTCTATTGAAATGTAACATACAGAAAAGTGCACATAAATGTACAGTTGAATGAATGTATACACACATACACACCTGTGAAACTAGCACTAAGATCTAATAAAAGAACATTTCCAATATCCTAGAAGTCCCTTTCATGCTCCCTTCCAGTCACTGCACCCTAACCTCATCCTACCCTTCCTACAAAAATCGCCATAATCCTAACTAACGGCATAGATTAGTTTTGCCTGATTGTGTGCTTTAAATAAATGGTATCATACAGCATGTTGATGTATGTTCCTTTATTTTAGTTATTTTTCTCGACATTACAAGGTTTATTCGTTGTTTCACGTCACCATATACCATTTTATCTTATTGCTGTATTCCATATTGTGTGAATGTCAGGTTGTGTGAAGATACCAGAATTGTTCTTTCTTTGTTGATTAGTTAATTGGCCAGTTTTCAATTTAGGGCTATTATATATAGTATTGCTATGAACTTTCTTATACAGATCATTTCTGTTAGCTATATACTTGGAAGTAGAATTGCTGAGTCATAGAGTAAGTGTATATTCAGTTTTAGTAGACATTGCTAAATCGTTTTTCAACATAGTTATAACAATTTACCTTCAGATAAGAACTCTGGTTGCTCCATATCCTTGTCAGCACTTGGTAATCTCTGTCTTTCTTCATTGTAACCATCCTTGTGGGTATGTAGCAATATCTCATAGGTTAATGCATATCCCTAATGACTAATGAAGTTAGGTGCTTTTTCATATGTTTACAGGCCATTTTAATATCTACTTTTGTGAAGTGTCCATTCAAGTCTTTTGCCCAATTTTCCTACTGCGTTGTCTTTGTCTTACTGATCTGTAGGAGTTCTTTATTCTAGATTCAAGTCCTTTGTCAAAATACATATATTGTGAATATCATCTCATACTCTCTGGATGGCCTTTTCATTCCCTTGATCATGTCTTATCCTTACATTCGTATTCTTAATAGAGTATATTTGTCATTTGTTTCATTTATGATTAGCACTTTTTGTTTCCTATTTAAGAAACCTTTGCTTACTCCAAGGTCACAAAGATGTTCTGCTTTTCTCTTTACTGTTTACCTTCTGATCCAGAAACACTAAGAACTCCTGAGTGCCTGAACAAGTTTTAAATTTTAATACATTCCATATTTCTATGCTTTTTGCTTATGCAGTTCCCTTCACCATTCTCCCATACCCACCTCTCAAAATACTAACCATTCCTCAGGCTTGTCTTAAGAGATAGTTCACCTATGGAAATATTTATGAACCCAGCTCCTAACCAGATCTAATTTCTTTCTGTCTTGAACTTCCTTAAAATTTTGTTGATAATATATGACGACTGACATATCCTGCCTTTTATAAGTATTAATGGATTTAACTATTTATGCTCTCCAGGGATATGGCATAGTGTCACAGGGGTAGGAATAGTTCATAACTACAGTAACGGAAACTTAATGAACACTTGCTAGGTGCCAGGCACAGGGCTAAGTACTTTGTATAGAAAAATCTCAGTTAGTTCTCCTACCAGTCCTATAATGCAGGTCCTCGTATTTCCCCAATTTATAGAAAAGAAAATAGAGGTATATAGAAGTAAAATCACTTGTCTAAGGTCATACAACAAGAAAGTGGTGGACCTGAAAGTCATCTGCTTTCTCCTGAATTGGTGCTTTTAATGTGTATAAGACAGCAGCCTGAAGGACATGCCATAGTATCATGGTTATCCCAGACCTCTATGAAAATAAAAAGGATTGATTCATTCTCAAATTGAGGGTAGAAATTATATCTGACTAGACATTCACAGTACCCATTACTAAATTAAAAGCTCCAAGAGGTTTTGCAGAAAAAAACCATCAAACTTCCGTGAAACCAACATTTTCTATATGTATTTGATGATAGAATCTTTTTCACGTAACAACTTTATAAATAGCTTACTTTTTGGAATGATTGCATGGGCTTTAGAGTCAAACAGGAGTTTGGACCCAGACCCTACCATATATTGTGATCTTAATCTCTCCAAGCCTTACCTTTCTCAACTGTAAAATGGGAATAATAATACAAACCTCATAGAATTGTGTTGTAATTTAATAAAATAAGGGACACACATCACTTAGCACAGTACCTGGCATAGAGTAGAATCTCACTAAATGGTAGTTTTTATTTTCTTATCTTCTCTTAGTAAGTAAAATAAATTCTGTCTGACTCAGTTTATACTCCCTGTAACTGTCAGCACTGTGCCTTGAACAGTTGGTCCCCCATAAGTGTTTACTGAATTAAATAATACTATTATTTAGGGAAGGTTATTTTTAGATAAATATATTCTTATAGAGCATTAAAAAAATCTTATACATTTTAGTTATCTCAGCATCAATACTACATTAAGCTCAAATGAAAGTTTTAACGAATTCCCAGTTGCAAAGGAGATCCAACAGTTTAAATCTCTTAGTTTGATGGTAAAATGTTTCTATCTACAGCTAGAGAATGTGTGTATGTAACTGAGGTATTTTCAGATATTCAATTTGGTTACCATGGCATAGTAGTAAAAAGAAGAATTAAGTAGTCAGGTTGCCTGGGTTTGAATCCTGACTCCTCCTCGTACAAACTGTATGAAATTGGGCTTAATCTCTTGGTGCCTCAGTTTGTCATCTATAAAATGGGGCTAGTAATAGTACCTTGTTCATTGGGTTATTATAAGTATATTTGTATATGTACTTGTACATATACTCATTCAATATACAGAAATGATTATATACTTAATATATAATATTAACATATAAATGATATATGATAAAAATGATATAAATATATAATTTTATATATATAAATGAGTATATATGGAAATGTTATATACTTATATGTGTGTATGCATATGTAATGTGCTTAGGGTAGTGCCTGGTACATGCACTATAAAAATGTTATCTCTGTTATTATGTTGTGTGGCCTTTTCAGAAGCACAACCCTTTATCAGTCACATAAACTATTCACCTTTCTCCCACACTTCGCTTCTTGTTTTTCTCACACGGCAGACGGATAAAAATGGAAATAGTGAGGGAAGGGGTGGAGGAGATGCTGGTTGGTGACTGTCTGGTAAGAGGGAAAGTTACTCCGTATAAGGCGCAACAAAGCTGGAAAAGCAATAAAAAGAGAAATCTGAATTTAGTGGAAAATCTGAAATGCCACTCATTTTAATTTCTTTAAAGAAATCTTTGGGAGTTCTATAATCGACATTGTCTCTGCCTAATAGATTTTTATAGTATGTGAAGTTTTTTATTTCAGTGCTCACTAAAGCAAACATACATAATAACGGCATTGGAAGAAACTCCTGCCGCAGGATATATTGTAGACTGTATGCACATTTGATCTCATTCTGAAAATGCTTCTCCGTGCAGATTTTCTGTGACTTTGGCATACTCTCCTTTCTAAGAATGAGATGTTTTGTTTGTTTGTGTTTTGGTACCTAAAGAAAGCCTCAAAGTTATAACCTAAGTAGACCTTCAAAGGTCTATTCCTTAGGGTCAAGACTACGGCAATCATTTCAAGTGTCACCTGGTCCTCAATGGAGGTTTTATTGTGCTGGATTATGACATAATCCACTGACATAGTAAGGCACCTATTATGTTACAGAGGCAGTTGGCTGAAATAATAGTTTTCTTTATGACCATAGTGGTGAGTTGCCCTTCACATATTGTTGGTTTCATAGCTGTAGATGAATACAACTTGGATTTTACCATCAAAATGAAATTTATGGGAGAAGGTTAATTGCATGCTTATGGGAGAATATACGGATGTGTGGAATTTCCATAATGAGAGTGGTGACTGTTAGATCTTTGGGGTATGCATGTTTGTACATGTGTGTTTAATTTTAGTACAGGCAGTTTCATAAATATATATACATTAACTGATGTAAAAAGCCTTATTTTCAAATAAGGTGGAGAACTATTATGACTCAATTTATTATGACACATACAAGAGTATATCCTATGCTTTGAAACAGAAATACATATAGGAAGTATTTTACATAATATTGCCAAATCCTTGGTACAAACGACAGAGGGTTGGCTCTTTTCCACGAGAACAGCAATGTCATGGGAACATTTTACCACCCTTTGTGTTGAAATACCTACTCATTATATTTTCAATCTTCTTTTCCTCAGTGAGTCCTTGAGTTTTAGAGAGATTAAGCATTTTCTTTCAGGGTGCAACGAATTTTGGCCCAATTTCTGCTTGTATCTCCCACTGAATTTTGGGCATCCCGAGGTGAGGAGAAATATTCCCCAGCAGCAACAGCAGCAACAAAATCTGGAAAAGGTGACAGAGGGATCAAAGCCCAAACTAACCTGTGGAAAAAGTGCAGTTTATTCCCACTCATTTTCCACTTGCAAAAACGTCCTTTGAAGCAATCAGTTTTGGTGAAGTGGTATTAAAAAGCAGGTATTAAAAGTGAAAACAGCAAGGTTGAGGTGAGGGAATTGATGAAAGCATAGTTTATATATATATATATTTTAACATCTTTACTGGAGTATAATTGCTTTACAATGGTGTGTTAGTTTCTGCTGTATAACAAAGTGAATCAGCTATATGTATACATAGATCCCCATATCTCCTCCCTCTTGCGTCTCCCTCCCACCCTCCCTATCCCACCCCTCTAGGTGGTCACAAAGCACCTAGCTGATCTCCCTGTGCTTTGCAGCTGCTTCCCACTACCTGTCTGTTTTACATTTGGTAGTATATATAAGTCCATGCCACTCTCTCACTTCATCCCAGCTTACCCTTCCCACTCCCCATGTCCTCAAGTCCATTCTCTACGTCTGTGTCTTTATTCTTGTCCTGCTCTTAGGTTCTTCATAACCTTTTTTTCCCCTTATATATGTGTTAGTGTACGGTATTTGTTTTTCTCTTTCTGACTTACTTCATCTGTATGACAGACTCTAGGTCCATCCACCTCATTACAAAAAACTCAATTTCGTTTCTTTTGATGGCTGAGTAATATTCCATTGTATAGATGTGCCACGTCTTCCTTATCCATTCATCAGTCAGTGGACACTTAGGTTGTTTCCATGTCATGGCTATTGTAAATAGAGCTGCAATGAACATTTTGGTACATGACTCTTTTTGAATTATGGTTTCCTCGGGGTATATGCCCAGTAGTGGGATTGCTGGGTCGTATGGTAGTTCTATTTTTAGTCTTTTAAGGAACCTCCATAGGTTTTGGGTCGTCGTGTTTTCATTGTCATTTGTTTCTACATATTTTTGATTTCCTCTTTGATTTCTCCAGTGATTTCTTGGTTATTAAATAGTGTATTGTTTAGCTTCCATGTGTTTGTATTTTTCACAGATTTTTTTCCTGTAATTGATATCTAGTGTCATAGCATTGTGGTCAGAAAAGGTACTTGATAAGATTTCAATTTTCTTAAATTGACCAAGGCTTGATTTGTGACCCAAGATATGATCTATCCTGCAGAATGTTCCATGAGCACTTGAGAAGAAAGTGTATTCTGTTGTTTTTGGATGGAATATCCTATAAATATCAATTAAGTCCATCTTGTTTAATGTATCATTTAAAGCTTGTGTTTCCTTATTTTCCTTTTGGATGATCTGTCCATTGGTGAAAGTGGGGTGTTAAAGTCCCCTACTATGATTGTGTTACTGTCGATTTCCCCTTTTATGGCTGTTAGCATTTGCCTTATGTTTTGAGGTGCTCCTATGTTGGGTGCATAAATATTTACAATTGTTATATCTTCTTCTTGGATTGATCCCTTGATCATTATGTAGTGTCTTTCTTTGTCTCTTCTAATAGTCTTTATTTTAAAGTCTATTTTGTCTGGTACGAGAATTGCTACTCCAGCTTTCTTTTGATTTCCATTTGCATGGAATATCTTGTTCCATCCCCTCACTTTCAGTCTGAAGTGTGTCTCTTGTAGACAACATATATATGGGTTTTGTTTTTGTATCCATTCACCCAGTCTATGTCTTTCGGTTGGAGCATTTAATCCATTTACATTTAAGGCAATTATCAATATGTATGTTTGTATGACCATTTTCTTAATTGTTTTGTGTTTGTTATTGTAGGTCTTTTCCTTCTCTTGTGTTTCCTGCCTGCTAAAGAGAAGGAAGAGAAGTTCCTTTAGCATTTGTTGTAGAGCTGGTTTGGTGGTGCTGAATTCTCTTAGCTTTTGCTTGTCTGTAAGGGTTTTAATTTCTCTGTCGAATCTGAATGAGATCCTTGCTGGGTGGAGTAATCTTGGTTGTAGGTTTTTCTCTTTCATCACTCTCAGTATGTCCTGCCACTCCCTTCTGGCTTGCAGAGTTTCTGCTGAAAGATCAGCTGTTAACCTTATGGGGATTCCCTTCTATGTTCTTTGTTGTTTTTCCCTTGCTGCTTTTAATATTTTTTCTTTGTATTTAATTTTTGATAGTTTGGTTAATATGTGTCTTGGCATGTTTCTCCTTGGATTTATCCTGTGTGGGACTCTCTGTGCTTCCTAGACTTGATTAACTATTTCCTTTCCCACATTAAGGAAGTTTTCAACTATAACTCTTCAAACATTTTCTCAGTCCTTTTCTTTTTCTTTTCTTCTTCTGGGACCCCTCATAATTTGAATGTTGGTGCGTTTAATATTGTCCCAGAGGTCTCTGAGACTGTCCCCAATTCTTTTCATTCTTTTTTCTTTATTCTGCTCTGCAGTAGTTATTTCCACTATTTTATCTTCCAGGTCACTAATCTGTCCTTCTGCCTCAGTTATTCTGCTATTGATTCCTTCTAGAGAGTTTTTAATTTCATTTATTGTGATGTTCATCATTGTTTGTTTGCTCTTCCATTCTCTAGGTCCTTGTTAAACGTTTCTTGTATTTTCTCCATTCTATTTCCAAGATTTTAGATCATCTTGACTATCATTACTCTGAATTCTTTTTCAGGTAGACTGCCTATTTCCTCTTCATTTGTTTTGTATGGTGGGTTTTTACCTTGCTCCTTCATCTACTGTGTGTTTCTGTCTTCTCATTTTGCTTAACTTACTGTGTTTGGGGGTCTCCTCTTCACAGGCTGCAGGTTCGTAGTTTCCATTGTTTTTGGTGTCTGCCCCCAGTGGGTGAGGTTGGTTCAGTGGGTTGTGTAGCCTTCCTGGTGGAGGGGACTGGTGCCTGTGTTCTGGTGGGTGAGGCTGGATCTTGTCTTTCTGGTGGGCAGGTCCACGTCTGGTGGTGTGTTTTGGGGTGTCTGTGACCTTATTATGATTTTAGGCAGCCTCTCTGCTAATGGGTGGGGTTGCGTTCCTATCTTGCTAGTTGTTTGGCATAGGATGTCCAGCACTGTGGCTTGCTGGTCGTTGAGTGGAGCTGGGTCTTAGCGTTGAGATGGAGATCTCTGGGAGACCTTTTGCTCTTTGATATTACATGGAGCTGGGAGGTCTCTGGTGAACCAATGTCCTGAACTTGGCTCTCCCACCTCAGAGGCACAGGCCTGACACCTGGCGGGAGCACCAAGACCCTGTCAGCCACACGGCTCAGAAGAAAAGGGAGAAAAAAAGCAAGTAGGCAAGAAAAACTAAATAAATAAATAAAATAAAGTTATTAAAATAAAAAATAATTATTAAAAATTAAAAAGTAATTAAAAAGATGAAAAAAGTAGAAAGAAGAGAGCAACCAAACCAAAAAACAAATCCACCAATGATAACAAGCACTAAAAACTATTTAAAAAAAAAAAAAGGACAGACAGAACCCTAGGACAAATGGTAAAAGCAAAGCTATACAGACAAAATCACACACAGAAGCATACACATACACACTGACGAAAAGAGAAAAAGGGAAAAAAGAAATATTTTGCTGCTCCCAAATTCCACCTCCTCAATTTGGGATGATTCATTGTCTGTTCAGGCATTCCACAGATGCAGGGTACATCAAGTTGATTGTGGAGATTTAATCCGCTGCTCCTGAGGCTGCTGGGAGAACTTTCCCTTTCTCTTCTTTGTTCACACAGCTCCTGGGGTTCAGCTTTGGATTTGGACCCATCTCTGCGTGTAGGTCACCTGAGGGCGTCTGTTCCTGCCCAGACAGGACTGGGTTAAAGGAGCTGCTGCTTCAGGGGCTCCGGCTCACTCAGGCCGGGGGAAGGGAGGGGTACGGATGCGGAGCGAGCCTGCGGCGGCAGAGGCCAGCATGACGTTGCACCAGCCTGAGGTGTGCCGTGCGTTCTCCCGGGGAAATTGTCCCTGAATCCCGGGACCCTGACAGTGGCAGGCTGCACAGGCTTCCAGGAGGGGAGGTGTGGAGAGTGGCCTGTGCTCACACACAGGCTTCTTGGTGGCGGCAGCAGCAGCCTTAGCGTCCCACGCCCGTCTTTGGGGTCTGCGCTGATAGCTGCAGCTCATGCCCGCCTCTGGAGCTCGTTTAGGCGGTGCTCTGAATCCCCTCTCCTCACGCACCCTGAAACAATGATCTCTTGCCTCTTCAGCAGTTCAGACTTTTCCCCAAACTCCCTCCTGGCTAGCTGTGGCGCAATAGCCCCCTTCAGGCTGTATTCACACAGCCAACGCCTGTCCTCTTCCTGGGATCTGACCTCCGAAGCCCAAGCCTCAGCTCCCAGCCCCAACCCGCCCCGGCGGGCGAGCAGACACGCTTCTCAGGCCGGTGAGTGCTGGTCGGCTCCGATCCTCTGTGCGGGAATCTCTCCGCTTTGCCCTCTGCACCCTTGTTGCTGCGCTCTCCTCCGCGGCTCCAAAGCTTCCCACCCACCCCCCATCTGCACCAGTGAAGGGGCTTCCTAGTGTGTGGAAACCTTTCCTCCTTCACGGCTCCCTCCCACTGGTGCAGGTTCCGTCCTTATTCTTTTGTCTCTGTTTTTTCTTTTTTCTTTTGCCCTGCCCAGGTAGGTTTGGAGTTTCTTGCCTTTTGGGAGGTCTGAAGTCTTCTGCCAGTGTTCAGTAGGTGTTCTGTAGGAGTTGTTCCACATGTAGATGTATTTCTGTTGTATTTGTGGGAAGGAAGGTGATCTCCAGGTCTTACTCTTCCGCCGTCTTGAAGGTCTCCCCCCATAATTTATATTTATTCAGAGGATCTACCAGTACTTTAAAACAATCTGTGTTTTACATGGCAAATTGTCTGTCATTAAAATGCTAATGAGATGGTAAACAGCTGCTAATGAAGGGTGGCAGCTAAGTAGTTTTCGAGCCCTGTCTTTATTAGCCTAGAGATTTGATTGGGTAAGGGGGATCATTGTACATTCTGACCTTTGTCGATGGAGCAATCTGTTTGACAAGCTCCATGTTGCATTCTGTTTGATTTGAGTTTGCTAGTACAAAGTGACTCTTGCAGGCTCTCCAGGGCCATGTGTTACAATGTTATCAGAGCCACCATTGTGGGCTTAGAGAAAGAATTTTGCTTCCCTTTGGGAGACCTACAATGGCAAAATAATTATATATTTGTTCATCAGAAATGTTAAAAGACAAAATTCAACTGAGTAAAATTTAAAGATCTGATCGGTTTTATTGAACGATTCATGAATCAAGCAGCATCCCCTCCAGTGAGCAGGGCTACAGAAAGGGAAGATTCTTAAAGGCAAGACAAGAAAGTCATAAACAAAAAGGATTATTTCAGGCTTAGGTAACCTATCTATGCGGGACAGAAGGAGTCTGTGTGGCAGATTACTTCCTCTTCCTTTGGGGGATGGATGACCAGTTGCCTCATTGGTGCTGACCAGAAGATTCCACATTAACTGGTTAGGATAACATTCCTGAGTAGGATTACATTCCTAGGTTCTAACTGCAATTAGGTTAGGTACTAGCACAAGTGACCCCGTTTTAGGCCTTTTGTTTCTTTTTTAACAGGCAGCTTTAAGTATACTGTATGCTTTTAGACTTTAGACTTTTGACAATTATAATAATTGTAAATAGTAAAAGGCCATTGGTCTAATATAAGAAATACCTGTTTTTCAATTTAGCTAAGCTTTTTTTTTTCTTTTTTTGGCTGCATTGGGTGTTCGTTGCTGCACAAAGACTTTCTCTAGTTGCAGTGAGTGGGGGCTACTCTCTGTTGTGGTAAGCAGGCTTCTCATTGCGGTGGCTTCTCTTGTTGCAGAGCACGGCCTCTAGGTACACGGGCTTTAGGAGCTGTGGCACGCAGGCTCAGTAGTTGTGGCTCATGGGCTCTAGAGTGCAGGCTCAGTAGTTGTGGCGCACGGGCTTAGCTGCTGCACAGCATGTGGGATCTTCCCGGACCAGGGATAAAACCCGTGTCCCCTGCAGTGGCAGGCAGGTTCTTAACCACTGCGCCACCAGGGAAGTCCCTTAGCTAAGATTTTGAAGCAAAGCTTTTAAGATAAATATTTTAGTAAATGCCTCTGTAACATTTGACATATTGATAAAATATATCATCTTGGACCTGCAAGCTCTGAAGTTAGCAATGTTAGAAGGAGAATGTGTAATTAAATGCAGGGTGGTTATGTGAATGCCAGGCTGAGATCAGAGTATTTACTTTGGCATCAGAAAAAGACACAAAAAAATTCTGTTTGACCTATACTTTTGGCTGATTCTCTTTGGCTGAGTCCTACTCTATATTCCCTAATGGACAGGCTGACCTAAAGACTTGCCATTACAGATAAATGCTTCAGATGCCCTTCTCTTTTTTCAGTTTTTAGGATCAAAGTAAATGAGGTATGACAGTCCATTAAACACTACTGCGAGTAATGTTCTGGAATGATTTGAAATATTATGCAGAGTTTATTAAGGAAATTCATTACCAAAAAATATACCATTGAAATAGAAATTTTAACTATTCTGGGACACCGTGAAAGAAGACTGGTGGAAATTTTAATAGTCAGAGCATTTTCCCATACTGTTCATTTCTCCTTGAAGCCAGCAGGGGATTTTAGGCATATAATTATTTGTGGTCCTAGGTAGGCATGTCAGAAGAAATTGGAACCTTCATACCCTGCTGGTGGTAATGTAAAATGGTTTAGCCATTTTGGAAAACAGTTTGGAAGTTCTCAAAAGGTTAAACCATATGACTACCATATGACTACCATATGACCCAACAATCCCCAATTCCACTCTTAGGTATATATGCAAGAGAACTAAAAACCTGTTGCCACACAAAAACTTAGAAACGAATGTTCATAGCAGCATTATTCATAATGGCCAAAAAGTGGAAACAACCCAAATGCCAATCAGCTGATGAATAAATAAGCCAAAAATTGTACATCTACAATGGAATATTATTCAGCTTTAAAAAGAAATGAAATTCTGATACATGCTACAACACGGAGGCGCCTTAAAAACATGCCAAGTAAAAGAAAACAGTCACAAAAAAAACTCGTATTGTATGATTTCATTTAAATGAAATGTCCAGAATAGACGTATCTGTAGAGACAGAAAGACTAGTGGTTACCAAGAGCTGGAGGTGTTGGGAAGAATTGGGGGTGTCTGCCAGTGGGTATGGAGTTTCTTTTATTGCCTGTGGTCCTGGTTGCACAACTCTGAACATGCTGAAAATCATTGAATTGTACACTTCAAGTAAGTGAATTTTATCTCAATATGCCTGTTGTATTTTGTTTAGAAAGGGCATATCAGAGCCTGTCTCCTGGAGAGCCACCTGCAGCAGCGATTACTTATCTGCAGTATGTAGAGCTTATAGGCTAGAGAAAAATGCATGTTACCCTGGAGAGGAGTGTTTTAAATCTCCTACAGACAGGTTACACCAGATATGTAAAGACAGCTAATAAATTATTAAAAGGATAGTTGCTAAAATAATACAAGGCTCATTAGAAATAAAAGTTGAAGTCAAGAATTTGGTTCCAAATCCTCCCTGTCCCCCAAAACCCTGCCTCTACCCTGATTAAAATCACCCCTTTTAGATTCTTTTACTCTCCAGTGTCCAGACTAAGGGCAACTTTCTGTTTGTTTGGGGTTTTTTGGGGGGTTTTGTTATTTTTTGGGGGGGTAGGAGTTTATTAACTTATTTATTTTTGCTGTGTCGGGTCTTCATTTCTGTGCGAGGGCTTTCTCTAGTTGTGGTAAGCGGGGGCCACTCTTCATCGCGGTGCGCAGGCCTCTCACTATCGCGGCCTCTCTTGTTGCGGAGCACAGGCTCCAGACGTGCAGGCTCAGTAGTTGTGGCTCATGGGCCTAGCTGTTCTGCGGCATGTGGGATCCTCCCAGACCAGGGCTCAAACCCGTGTCCCCTGCACTAGCTGGCAGATTCTCAACCACTGCGCCACCAGGGAAGCCCCCTGTTTGTTTTTTTAAGAGAACAAATTGTTTGAGTGATAAGTTTCCTGGGATTGGACAGTAACTATAAGAGTCCAAGGTTTACTTCCCCTGGTAAAAACCCTATAATTATCTCTGATTTGCATAAAATGCGCCGACTAGCCATTCAATAATTGTGAATAGTAAATTGCATCCGGCTTCAAGAGGCTCCTCCCCTCCTCTCTCCTACATTTTTGGTGAACAAGAGGATGATATTCTGCCTCACCTGCCAGTAGGATCTGTGTACTGTGTATCTCAGCAGAGTCTGAGCAGCCTTTGACCTTTGCCATAGGGACACATTCTGTTTCACTGTCTTAGACATTGAGCAAGAAGACCCTTTTAAGTGTATTTTCTCCTCCTGTGCCATTTGCTGACTCCCAGCATAACTCTCTCGCTTGCAGGTTGCAGCTCAGCAGTCTTGTTTTTGCACTGTAAGTTGGGGAGGGAGATGGATGTGAGCAAGAGATTGAATTAATTTTTGTTTTGTTCTTGGCAGGCAGTACATGCCACTCTACTACCCTTCCTGCTCTTGTGCGCACACCTACCCTGATGATGCAGCCTTCACTGGATATCAAACCATTTATGTCTTTTCCAGTAGACAGTAATTCTGCTGCTGTTGGGCTGTTTCCAAATTTTAACACAGTGAGTAAATGCATTTTTATTTTATTTGTCTCCTCCTCAATCTCTTTCTTTCATTACAATTGTGAATAGGCAATAGATATAGCTTGTTTCCAAAGTGTGTAGTTTTAGACCATATATTGGTTATACATTATGAAAGATAAAGCTTCACCCATGAGAGTTAGTCCAAACAATAACCAGAATATTTATTTTATAAATATTTCCACAGGCGACTTTTCACCCGTTACTTTGTGCAATTTTGATAGACTTTTCAATGGCTTGAGAACCCGTATCTTTTCTGGGATGCTGTTCACATGCTCAAGAACACAATTTAGAGGTATCAAGCCACACTGATTTTTCCCTACTAGTAGAAAGAAAAAGAAAGTGTATGTTTCATCTTCCTGGGTACATTTTTATTTGGGAGATTTTTTAGATAAAGACTCTTACACAAACAGAATTCTTATTTGGAGGCTATTATAGATTATGTGAATCCGATTCTATTAGTAAAAGGAAAAAATTCATTTTAGGTCGACATGTTACTTGTCTGCATGATACTTTGACATTCCCTTTAAACTACATGATAAATATTAGTGAATTACCTATAATTACCAGTGTTCTTCATTCAGGTCAGCTGACCTTCTTCTGTTTGAATGAAAGACAACTTTGTAGGTATGCCAAGTGGAACATGACATCTTTCAACAATAGAACTCAGCCTAAAATCAGTCCATAGCTAGATTCTAAGCTTAGAGTAAAAGAAAAGGTTAACCAGTTCAGATGATTGCATAAATTATGTCTGTTCAGTCAATAAATACAGTCAGTTGGGGTATGATGGTCTACATGAATGATACAACATTATAGAAGCTACCATAATCAAGAAAAAGAATTGCATTACCAGACAGTGAACATCTGAAGTACTGCCAAATATTTCCTTCTGCAAATGTATCTTCTGTATGAAGTGAAAACATCAAGAGGATTTTTCCTCAAGGGATGTAAATAAAATGTGCTGACATGCCTTCTGTTGTGGCTTAGGCATTGTAAGGTAATTAGAGGGTGGGGGAAGAGCCAACTTTTTAAAGAGCACTGGCCTCGACTTAGCAAGTAAACGGTTGAATATTTTCGTCCTCTTGGGCTTTTTCAGACACAAGTCACACAGGTTTTTTTTAAAAGGCCTGAAAAGATGAGCAGCATTTCTAGTGCAGTGGAGCAACTCAGTAAGATAAGTCATGCCTGTTCTGGTCACATTAATCCATCAGTAGTGACCATGCCAAAGCAACACATCGTGCCATTTTAGAGAACTTGAAATCAAGCATGCTTATCCTGTCCTCTATCTAAACATGGGTGATACATTCCAGACATAATTGAATTAAGCTATACTTCTGAAAACATTTACTAGGTCTTTGTATTTTGATTAATGTACATTTGGAAGACAGCATTTATAGCCACTGCAGAAGTCCAGTCACTGTCAGGAAGCAGTACTGATGACGTGGGTAAGCATAAATGTCTCCTACTGTGGTTCACCTCTCTGTATTTTGTTTTTAACATGAGTAATACTTATTTCAAAAATTCAAATAAAACATTAGCATTCAAAGCAAAATGTCAAAGTCACCATTCCCGGCCCCTGCAGACACACTTATCCCTTCTCTAAAGGAAAGTGCCCTCAGCAGCTGGTATGCATCCTTCCAGCCCCTTCTAGATGTATGTTATGTACATATCTAATAGGAAACCAATCACTGTTGTCTTTTTACAACTGTGATCATCTGATTAGCGCTATTCTCTAAGTCACTTTTAGAGAATTTCTAAATGTCTTATATACACTTCTTTGTTCTTAAGGGCTGTAAAACAGAAATGAAAAGAATATTTTTATAAGTTCTTTTTAAAAAGATAGTCTCATAATGGCTTTTTAATGTTGTGTAGGACTTCCAGATATATTAACTTGCTTTTTTGTTTGTTTATTCTGTATAGCAATTAACCTTATGATGTATTTGAGAAAATCCAAGGAATAATTCTAAGAGGTGTTCGTTGTTTTTTCTTCTTAGAGGCAAATAAACTTGTAATTTTCAAATGAAAAAAATTTTTTCGTGAAAGTGAAGAATATAGCAATGAACTGCATGATATAGTCATTTTATTCTCTCTATATTATATCCAAGGCATTTATTGGATACAGAGTCCTTCTGGTAATGTATTAAAAATTAAGTCATTACAAGTGGGACCCTCTATCATCTTGCAAAAAAATGAATTTATGGGATCATGGGATTACCCATGATTTTTCACTGATTTGCAGTTTCAATTACTCTAATCCTTTTCCTATGGACTTTTCCATTCCAGTGTCTAACTCACCCCACAGATTTCCTAGGGCAATTTCATAAAAGTCACTGTCTACATTTTCCTAGGAAAATAGTTTTGCATTACTACTAATTAATTACTACTAGATTATTGTATTCTGTGATGTTTTACATTCTTCAAAGGACTCAGACCTTAGAACATTTTAATCGACCATGGTTATTATTCCTGTTGTCTACATGAGGAAAAAGTGTTAGTAAAGGAAGAACTGAGTCTCGTATTAGAATCTTCTAACTTCAAAACTGATGTTCCAGCTCTTCTGTGTCCTTGGCTTTTTTGGTCCGTGTCACCTCCCACCTCATTCAGTGTGAATAAAGCTCAATCAGAAATCTTTTGTGCTCTTTTCTGGCAGCATGGTAGATAATTTTCAGCAGAATCATTAGTAGAAAGAGGAAAGGATTTTTTGAATGTAGAATGTATTTTAAAAACAGTTATAGTTTCTTGTTAGCAAATTTTAAAAGTACATTCTACTCAGTAGTCTGTGTGCTCTTTGAAAACCAACATGAATGCTACCATAATCACTTCATTTTTAATCAAGGGTAATATTAGTAAATATAAGAAATATATTTTAACTCATAACCATTATCAGAAGAATGAACACTGTACTCTTGAGACCATAGCTGAAAGCTTTGGAAGTTCCAAGTTTTGCTATTTTCTTTGGATTTAAAATATATATAGAGAGTAATGGTTTCTTCCTATTTTTATAGCAGAGTATGATAATGTTACATGAGAAACATAGCAAGAAGGAAATGGGATTCTGTCATATTCCAAAGCAAATAGGTGCCTGTTCTATACTAAATTGTATGCAGTGAAGAGAGATGCTTCACAGTGTTCTTTTAGTGGCTATCTTGCCTTTTACTCCATAAGACGAAATCTCTCTCAGTGTTTATAGGTGAGAATAAGCAAAAAATTCGAGACACTGTTCAAGCAGAGTTCTGAGGAGACACTAGGGAAAATGGGGTTTGGATCACTGATATTTTATGATGGGCTGTGTGTCCAGGATGCATGGCTGGAGAATGAGGATGTTAACCCTGCAAATTTAAAGATCTTGACCTTTATATCTAAAGTTTAATAGGCTTCTCTGCCTGGCAACTCACTGATGCTTACTTCTACACACCACTCCACCTTCATTTATTTGTCCTTCAGGGCCCAACCTAGAGATCACCTCCTTCACAGGAAACTTTCTGTGACTCTTGCAATCTGACTTAAGTGCCCATCCTCTGTATTTCCAGAGTACCTCCCGATTACATCATATTCTCCCTGATTATCCATCTGTCTTCACTGGAATGTCAGATCCTTGAGAACAAGGGCTCTATCTTGTTTATCTTTGTATGCTTGGTGTCTGGCATAGGTGCTCAATAAAACCCTTTTGAAGGAAGGAAGGGAGAAAAGAACAGAGAAAGGGCTCTAGTTCCTTGGTTTTCAATGTTCATGGTCCCCCATCCAGCAAAGGGAATTCCGGCGTTTTTTTTTTTTTTTTTTTGGTGGTACGCGGGCCTCCCACCGCTGCGGCCTCTCCCGGCGTGGAGCACAGGCTCCGGACGCGCAGGCCCAGCGACCATGGCCAACGGGCCCAGCCACTCCGCGGCATGTGGGATCTTCCCAGACCGGGGCACAAACCCACGTCCCCTGCATCGGCAGGCAGACTCCCAACCACTGCGCCACCAGGGAAGCCCGAATTCTGGCATTTCTGAGCCTTATGTGCAAGGTGAGAAGAGCAGGTGTTTACTTTTAATTTCCTGAGAATTGTCATCCTTTTTTAGTCTAAAGGCAATAATTAGTTATAAACTTTTCTCCAGCTATAGTTCTGGCTTTCTCTGTGTGGATGGTACGGACACTCTGCAAGTATCAACTGCATTCCTTATCCTAGGCCCTAATCTTAGGAGCATTTAGTTTAAAATCAAAGTTATTAATTACTGAATGTTATTGAAAACATAAATGGACTAAACAGTACTGGGTTTGGGGAAGGAGATAAACAAAATAAATAAAACAAAAATACCCCAGTGCCCAAGAAACTTGTAAGAAATAGAATAAATAGGCTAGAAAAGGCAAGATAATAAAAACCAAGAAATATAGGCAAAGTGAAAATAGTTACTGAACTTTATACTGTTCAAGAAAGGCCAGAAAGAATGAATTTTTTGTATCTCAATAGAGCTGTTTTCATTATTTTGTTATTCACGTTACTTCAGTTTGCCAACTGCTTCATGGTCATCCTTTAATTTTTGTACATGATGTTTGGTAGCTGCCAAAATGTATATAATTGTTTCTCCCTATTAGAATTAGAATCTTCCATTTCCTTTACTGTGGATTCCATTTTTATCTTCATTTTACCTGGATAATACTTGGTGTTTAATACTTGGTGTTTAATACCTGTCTAATACTTGGTTCTCCTTAATAAGAGACTTCTTCAAAATTCAAATGAATTGCATACTTAACACGATGGATTGTGTCAACTTAATATGATAAAATAGGTCCATTTAGAAGGCATACTCACACACATGGTGTTATGGACTGAATGTTCCTTCCTCCCCAAATTCATATGTTGAAGCCCTAACACGTGAGTGATAATATTTAGAAATGGGGCCTTTGAGAGGTAATTAGGGTTAGATGAGGTCTTGCAGGTGGTGCCCTTGTAATGTGATTAGTGCCCTTATAAGGAGAGACCCCAGAGAGCTTTTCCTTTATCTACCATGTGAGGACATAGTGAGAAGAAAGTCATCCGCAAGCCAGAAAGAGAGCTCTCACCATAACCTGACTATGCTGGCACCCCTGATCTTGGACTTCCAGCCTCCACAACTGTGATATATTTATTTCTGTTGTTTAAGCCACCAAGTCCCTGGTATTTTGTTATGGCAGGTCAAGCAGACTAAGACACGTATGCAACCTATATTTTGTATGTGATGATTAGAAGATCAAGTTTCTTTTTAACAGCCACATATTAGATACCTGGACAGATATATTTGTGTGACTCTCCAGAGCTGTAGCTATAATCAAGAGCCACTCAAGACCACAGTCTCCTGTCAGTTTCTCTGCTGCTTGGCAGTAGTTTCCATGCCTATTTATTTCAAATGTCTTTGTGAGTCCTGCCATGTTTTTGCAACTGCTCCAGGGAAGCACAAGCACAGTGGAGGTCTCTGACGCTTTATTGCAAGAGGCTCAGTGATCTTTTATTGTGAAAAATAATCTGATTTTTATTACCTACCTTAAAATTATTTTTTTCCTGACACATGAACAAATATGTGGAGCAGAATAAAGATTATTTCTAAAGTATAAAGTCCCAAGTTGCTATATGATTCTTTGAATCATCCATGACAAGCTGTGGAATGAGACATGTGTTTACCATTTATTTTATCATTCTAGACTCTTTGAGATTCTGGGTTATTCATAGTTTGGTGATATCAATGACTATATAAAAATTTTCTTTCTTGTAGTAGAAATAATAATATATTTATCAAGGAGGTCCAAAGTAAAGAAATAGGGCATCAAAATCACATTCACTTTGCTGTTAATTCATGCCATGTTTCTCATGAGATGTTACTATAAGGAAACTTGAAGTAAGCTAGAACATTCAATGTTTCACCTGCTTTTAATATATTTATTAATTTAATGAAGTCCTTATTTAAACATTTAAATACCTATTTTTCTTTTGTTTAAATTTTTCTTTAATTTTATTTAAATAAAATACCTTACCTCTGCTAATACAATCCGAAGTGAATTTTTGCCATTCGAGTCTTATTTTTTACTCTAGTAATGCTTTCCTGTCATAAAATGTTATATGTCCCATATTTCCTAGGACAGTAGTATGTCCAGTACGTGAAATGACACATTTGTCCCAATCGAATAAAAAAGAGAATATGGTCGACTTTTATTTTCATGATATGCTTAAAATATATCAATGGGTCATATTCTTTCATATGTTCTAAAGAAATATGCCAAGTTGAAACTTTCCACAGTTACTCAAATTTACTGAAAGAGGGGAGGATGACAGCCTATTATTGGATTTAGATAAGTCAACAGCAACACTCTCCAGATCATTAGAAAAAACAGTGGTTATAGGAACTCTTTGAAATGTGCTACAAAACTGTGGAAGACTTTTGTACAGATATTTAAGCAGAGATTACTGTCTGGAAATTTTTACGTCACTATTGAACATGGCAGAGAGAAAAAGTATGTAAACATGAACACTGGAAGGAAAACAAACTATGTAGTGATCTTCAGTATTGTCTTCCTCTACTCTTCAAACCACAAATATGTCCTTTTTAAGCTTAATTCACGTCCCCTGCCTTATTCAAAAAACCTCAAGATTTATCTACTAAAGACTGTGTTCAAATATCCCTTTACTCACTCTTGAAACCCCTTTAGAATATGTAGATATTATTGATATGGTATTTATATATACACAAGTATGCTTATATGATATGTGGTCATATGTGTTCTCTGTCCTTAATGAAATTATTTGTTCAGGTTATCTAGGAAAAGGAATGCATTCACAACCACTTACTGAAGGTCTGCATGTGCCGATCATTGTGCTAAGGAGGAGTTATAGTGAATAAAGGCAGAAGCTGCTCACTGTCTGACAGAAATTACTTCTTCCTCTTGTATAATTCACCATAAGATAACAGAGGATTCTGCTTATAATAAATAGTCAATTCAGTTGATAAAAGCTGCCAAGAAGCATCAGATTAAGACTTTGATAGACCTTTAAGGGGTAAGGGAACACAAGGTTTCAGGAGCCTGTGAAAAGAGGCACCCGTAGTCCCACCATGCTGTGTCCTCTTGGTGTCCCTTTCATCGTCCTAGTCTTAACCTCACATGGCTCTGGGACCTCACCTTCAGTGCTAGAGTTTCAAGGATTATGTGTACTTGGAGGCCACATCAGATATTCTGGCAAGGCAGGTCTTCAGTCTTCGCGCTGTCCCAGGTCAGCATTTTTTAAGAGTAGCGTCAGCTTGGAAAAAGTGTGTGTCAGCCCTCTTCTTTAAAAATGTATCTTATTCTTAACAAATCTCCAGTTAATTAAAGGAAGAAGAAACCAAAAACAACCTTGTTCTTAGCTTCTCTCAGGGACCAAGGCTCTTTATGCCTGTGGTAAAGTAGGAGAGCTTAATAAATATAAAATGGGACAAAATATTATTGTACAAAACATTCCCTCCAGCCCAGAAAAGGTATTTCTAAATTGGTTGCTCTATAAACATTAATTGATGGTAGTGTTCCCTGAGAAACCTTTACCAAAGCTTGGGAACCCATCCAATAGCACAGACCATTTTTTTTTTACTCCCTCTAGATTCTTGTATTCAGAATTAGGTCTCAAATGTCTTTTAGGGAGAGAAAAACACGTTTTGGAATATTCCAGTTCCTTTATTTTTATAATTGCCATTGAGGGTGCTAGAGATGAATTGGAGTGCTATTTAGCAATCTGTGAAGTTTCAACATCTTTGTGGAGCTCAGTAGGGTTCTTGGAAAAATACTTTTTTTCACAGATTTAGCTGTCAATTTCGGTTTTCTTACCTTCCTTTTTATGTTCTGATGCTTGAAATAATATGAAAGAACATAATTTATATGAATAATACCTTATTTTCATGGAATTCTAGTATCAGAGGGCTTTAGCATATTTTAAAGACATTCTACAATTCTTTCAACACATCCACATATGAAATAGGCTACGTGTGTCATTGTTGTACCCTTTTTGCAGATCAGAAGGTTGTAGAATGTAATCCAGTCTTCTCATCTCTTCCAATAGACAGCTCTGCCACTGAAAAGGAAAAACAAGCTACGTATCAGACAGGCAAGAGCTGGTCTCCACCCTACTGTATCCTGAATGTAAATGTGTGTATTTCTCACAGGTTATTCGTGTGGGGCATATTTTCTTAAGTACCCAATAAGAAATAAGTTGTGGCTCCTAATATCAGACTTTGCACTATATTCTATTTAGAAGATAGATTTGTCAGTCTCATACTTGTTTTCTCTTATTATGAACAGTTTCTAGAGCCAAGTGAAGATCTGAGAGGTGTAGTAAGAAATATATGTGATCCCTTTCACAGGCTTATGGTTTACAAATAATTAGAAATGCACAGAAAGTCTCCAACAATTAAAACAACAATTAGTCTGGGTCTCTGTGTAAAATGGTTCATTGTCATGATAATCAAAGCCACAAAATTTCCATTTCCCAAAATAACCTGAAGCTATTTGATGCTAAAATGATTACCGATAGCCACTATCACATGGTGATACTTAAGTTTCAACTTTTTTCAACTTTTTTTTATCATACTTAAGTTTCAACTTTTGAAGTACTTACCTTCTAAAGGGTGTGGTGGCATTCACTCATTCAGTCAGTCACTCATTCTTCGGTTATACACAACTTCCTCCCAAAAAGCCACTTGGAGCGTTCCCTCTGATCTGAGAAATAAGGCTGCTTGACTTGTTCCAAAGTAAGCCTCTAACAGTCCTATCTGGCCTGCACTCTGCTTCATGCCACCCTCAGAAGCAGGAACCTGAGTGGAAGGGAGAAGAGGGAAGAGCCATCTACTTCATTACATGGGGAAGAGCACTTGACAAGAGTCAGAAGACTACAGCTGGACTCGTTTTCTTTGGTCTTGAGAAAAATCACTTAGCTCCACTTTCCTCATTTTAAAACTAGGGTGATACCTTCCTAGTCTATATTACTACGTCATGAAAACTTGAGTTTATGATGTTTATGGAGAATTAAGGATATGACTGAATATTTAGAAAATTTCTAGAATTTATAATCTATGAAAAAAAAACAATATAACATATCACCATCCTATTTTTAATAATTTAAAATACCCATGAATTTCAAATGAGATAATGTTTATGTTATGTTATGTTTATGAAACGATTCCTAAACAGAAAAGCTCTATTCTTATAAATAATATTAATATTTTTATTAATATTTCTATCTCTTTGATCTCATCTTCCTAACCAATTACCTTAAGTACAAGTTATGTTTATCACTGGGGCTGGCGTTATGCATTAGAGCAATCCTAATCAAGGTAGATGCCAGGGTTATGGCTAAGACCTCGTTCTTGAGTTTAAGAAATTTACAGTCAGTTTAAAGAAGTCATGTCTGGTGCTGAGCAGGTGCTCAATTTGCGTTACCTTGAATGAGATAATAGTAGTGCATACCTAAAGATCAGAATCACCTGACTGCCTGAAAACAAGGCAGAGGGATAATGAATCTTGAGCAGGGTTGGGGAGAGGGTATATTGAGTGGAGGTTGGGAATAATCACAACTGGTTTGCTTGGATTCCTTTTTTCTCCGTTTACTTTCAATAATATTTAGACTTTGAAGGCTATGTATAAAGGTATTTTGAACCCGAAATCTGTGTACCAATGACACATTGTCATTGACACCTAAGACGCAAAGATGCGTTCTGCTATATTTTCAAAACACCGTTGACTTCCAAACATAGAACCTTTATTCTCATGTTGTTAATCAAACTGACATTAGTTAAAATGGCAATTTAAAAAAATATTTTAAACTCAAAGTAGTCAACATATTCATTTATCCTTCATGTACTGATAGGGAAATCTATTCTAAAAATTCTTTGGACTTTTGACAGTTACAGATCTCTCTTCACCCTACCTCCTTTTTTTCTGAACTTAAATTGCCAGTCATACAAGAAAAAAACCACTTAACCTGTGCAGTAACACCTAACTGTAAATTTGGTGTGACATCTAACTGTAGATTCAATGCTTCCTGAAAAAAGATTAGTAGTTTTATAGTCTATCCCTAAATATTATATAGACCTTAACGATATGTACATATGTATGAAAACTATTTTTTATTAGAATACAAACATCAGCCTAAGTAAAACTTTAAAAATATACAAGCCAAGATATTCATAGTTCCATAGCTATTAGGAACAGCAGAGAAATAATCAATCTTTAGACTTCTGTGGGGGGAAAAAAGGTTTAAAACAGATACATTTTAAATTAGTTCCTTCATAAAAGAACTTTCTAAGAAAGAGCCTGTGGCACATAGCTCATCAATCCTTGTGCAATCAGACCTTCCATTGTCTTCTGAGGGAGAGCTGCCACCTCACAGGCCTGGCCCCTTTAATGGGTGAGTAGCTTCTGAAGAAGCATTATGACACCCAGATGTGGAGTTCTTTGAAGCTGCACTTCTGGGGAACCATCATTTTTGTTACAGAGCAAGAGTAATATCAGAATTTCCTGGGAATCGGTCATCAAAGGAAATTATCAGCAATTCATAGACTATCCTTTTTGCATTTGCTTCAGCCTCGAGGGTAATCACAAAAGATTATAGTCTCCATTTCAGCTTTCATATCACTGAAATATTCTTCTCTGCCGAGAACACGATTGATTTCCAAAGGTCAGCTTTTAACCCCAGCTTCAGGAGGCCACTCGGACTTCAGTGGTTTGATAACTGCCAACGATTGTTATTGTCATATTGTTCTGTTGTGAGGCAGAAATTTGGTGATTTCTGACTAATTATCCTTTAAATAAAGTGACATATCAACTTCTCATGCTGTTAGATATAAGTATTTGTCCCATTTTAGTAAGTGTTAGACGTTGGGGGAGAGAGAAGGGTGAATAAAAATTTTCAAATGAGTGTTGGGAAGACTTTGAAACCAGCATCCTGAGATTGAATTTTAGAATGGAAAACAGAATAATTCAGAAATGTTTTTGAAAGTCTTCAAAGGGAGTCGGTAGATTATAAATACAAATGATTTTTGCTTCATGAGACTTCATGAACATTACTAGGGATTTTGTGTTTTGTGACAACTTGCTACGTGATTCATGTAGGTTTTTCTCCATTGTTTGATTAGGAAATATTAAGGCCATATCCATAGCCAAAATATAAGCAAACTGGGCACATTTTTAACTTGATGATTTCATTTGCTATATTCACTTTTCTCATACATATATATTGCTTTACTCAGAACATACAGGGACAGAAAGGGCTTTGTGTATATTTGAAATGAGTTTGGTAGATAAAACAGTTTTACCCAGAAGTGACTAGATTTCCTTACAAATTCAAAAGAGAGGAAAGCAGTTCAGTTTAAACTATTTTTGGTTTGAACCATAGCCTCCTTGCAATAACGTAAAAATAATTATAAATCAAATGAATAAATGTTAAATGTCAAGCTGTACCATTAACAGAGCCTTATTCAATAAAGTAGTTATCACCCCAGAGAGCAGAGGAAGGCACTTTATTAAGGCTCTTTATTTTATTTTACAAGTATGGTATATTTTGTATAATAAAAATGCAGAGTTGAACCAAAAATGTTTTTTTTTGTTGGGGGCGGTATGCGGGCCTCTCACTGTTGTGGCCTCTCCCATTGCGGAGCACAGGCTCCGGACGCACAGGCTCAGCGGCCATGGCTCACGGGCCTAGCCGCTCCGCGGCATGTGAGATCCTCCCGGACCGGGGCACGAACCTGCGCCCCCTGCATCGGCAGGTGGACTCTCAACCACTGCGCCACCAGGGAAGCCCCAAAAATGTTTTTTTGCTGAGAAGAGTTGATATGTATACACATATACATCCATACAAAAAGGCAATAGTAAGGTGAATATATAACATAAAATAGTTTTGATATCACCTGTCTGCAAAACCACTCAGGGACCACTTTCCTAATTAAAGTCCTAAAATGTTAAGTGTGACAGGTAAGCCTGCAAGAAAAAGGAGGACCAGTAGAATCAACGTTGGGAGAGCAGTGACATCCTTGAATGGGGATGGGGAAAGGGCACAGATGAAATGCAAGATGCCCAGTTAAAGTTGAATTTCAAATAAACAACAAATCAGTTTTATTACAAGAATATCCTATGTAATATTTGATACATTTATGTTGAAAAAAAAGATTTTTATTTGCCAATCTGGCAACCATAACAGGAGATCTGGGTTCTGGTCTTAGCTGAAGAGGCTCAAGCAGGTTACTAAAATTCTCCATATCTTTTCTCACTTTCACGTGAGGAAGTTGGACTAAAATCAGGCTGGTGAGACTGGGACCTGACCTACGTGCTTTAACCAGACCTGTTTTCAGCATTTTATTATATTGAATTTCCAGTTAGGATTCTGTTTGGGGGTAGAGCGGTGGGGGGAAGGTTCTAAAACTCAAAACAAATAAAAAACAGTTTGAAAATGTAGACGATCTCTGACATTGTACCGCTGTGTCATGAGAGTGTGGCATGGGAGAGCCCACAATGCTTAGTATTGGAGCATTCCAGATTTGCCGCCTTGCATTGAGCCTTTTAGTCCTCACCTGTCAGGTTTCTTCTGAGTGCAAGACTAAGGAATGTGTTGTCCTCTGGGGAAAAAACACTTCATTTCTACTTTGCTTTACAGCATGAAGAATATATCCAAACGGGTCCAGATTTCCAATTTTGCAATTCTTCCTGCCTAGTGGGGTTTTCTTTTCATCTTAAGCCTTTTTAATTTGTGTCACGGACCTGTTTTGCCTCAGCATCAGGATATATCTGATTAGTTACTGAACAGCCTTTCAAACTTAGCTTTGACAGAATGGTTTTGAAAGGATGTCAGTTAATGCATTTGGCTGTTCAGCAGGTGTATTGATTTTTAAATCAAGAAAGCTCATTACTTCTCTAGTCTCTTAGAAAGCCCTTGTGACATTTTTTTTTAGCCCATTTCCCAGAAAATAGGAAAATTTATCACTACTTAGATTTGGAGACTTAGCACTAATAATTTTTAAGAACTACATTCATAAGCATCAGCAAGTAGTCTTTGGTTATTTGTATGCCTTTTTTTCCTCCTAAAGAACAAAAAGTTCTAGTTTTATTTTATTTATTTATTTTTTTGCGGTACGCGAGCCTCTCACTGCTGTGGTCTCTCCCGTTGCGCAGCACAGGCTCCGGATGCGCAGGCTCAGCAGCCATGGCCCACGGGCCCAGCCGCTCCGCGGCATATGGGATCTTCCCGGACCAGGGCACGAACCCGCGTCCCCTGCATTGGCAGGTGGACTCTCAGCCACTGCGCCACCAGGGAAGCCCAAGTTCTAGTTTTTTAAAAAGATATTTCTCAAACTTATCTCTGGCTCTGAATTTTGTTATGGAAATTCAATCCTGGAACCAAGTTTGGGGGTTGTTTTCAAGCCACTGTTTTAAAAAGAAAAACAGGAAAGGCCAAGAAGTAGGTGACTGTGTTCTATATAAGACACTAGCCTATCCTTCCAAACCTCAGGATGTGTGTCTTCTTTCAATGTCCTGTAGAAGAATCAGTTCTCATAAGCTATCCTCAAATGAATCTCTATCTTGTTTAGTATTTTGCACATCTATTGAAAACCTATACTTCAGTCCATATTCCTGAAATGGTTTATTTCTTGTTTTATTTCACCCTGAGGAAACAAAATACTAAATAAAACATAGGTAACACCTGACTCATTTATTTTAGATTCTCTTGGTGAATCCAGTTCCTGTTCTCATCACTCTAAATAGTGTTTTTCTTTGGATGAGAGAGTTTATTGTCACCTATGTACGCCTTGGGCTCTTTGTATTTTTGAAATGTGAATATGCCTCTTTGAGAAATATAAAGTATAAATACTTTGAAGGTAGTAACTTTTCCACAGAAAAAAAAATTAATAGTATTTGTCATCATTTCATTTCTTCTTCTATGCTATTAAAATTCAGAATAGAGCTAAATTCTTCTTAATTCTCTTCCAGGTAGTTTTTCATCTTTCTTAAAAATTTTGTAACTTTTCTCATATTCTCTCAAAAGTGCATCTAATAATTTTATAGAAACTTTTTGTTACCTTGCGTTTGACAGTTGTTACTGATCTTTCAAATCTGTATGCATGCATTGGCCAAAAATTAGTTATAGGAACATCGAATAGTAAACATAAAATGAAAATCCTTTCAAGAACTTTCTTTGTGTCCTGATGGAAAAACACCTCTCTTTCCTCATGGTTCCCAGTCATATCTAAGCATTTCTTGTTCAAGAATGAAAACAAAGAAAGAAAAGGACTGGATTTCCTTAGGAGATATAGTTTAGCTCATACCTTAATGCCTTTTCCCTACATTGAAATGAGCACCTGAATTGGAATTGAGCATAGGCTGGGCTCCCTTAATACATCATATTAACCAATTAGACCTTCCAAAATACATTTTTAACCTGAATATGGTTACATATGCTACTGAATTTCAATTCTTAAGTTTACTCATCTAATGTTAAAATAGGAATATCAACACCCAAGATGTTGCTGGGTATGTGTGTGTCCGTGTAGTACGGTATGAGCAAACCTTCGATTAAGTCTCATACCCATTGCAGACGTAAGCTGAAAGTCTTATTTGTTAAACTGAACTTTTTGAAATGCTCTTTGATGTGGCTTCTTAAATTACCCAGTGGCATAACTACAGCTTTGCTACATCACTCTTGATCCCTGGCAGCATGGAAAATCACCAGGCATGTAGAGCCAGCCAGGAAAATGGAACATTTTACATTTGCACTGACCATATGATTACACACAAGGATCGACTGTCAGAGTTAGACATTCGGCTTCAGTAAGGTGTGCGGGTCTAATCTTAGGGCATCTCCCGTTAACAAAATAACTACTGTCTGAAAAAGAACTTAAAATTTATTCCTTCTACTTAGAACAATTTAAAAATTATCCATCAAAGTGTTAAGCTGGTTTTCCACTAAAGCGGGGGGGGGGGGGGGATGGTGAAACCACCCCCTACTTTCCTTTCAGCTTTTTTGCTTGTACCATTTGGTAACTCTTTAAAGTTCTAAAAGTGTTAAAAGTGAAAAACATTATTTTCATATGATATCTTCACAAAAAACTGCTAGATCTTAGCCAAAATATGTACTTATTTAAAAAACAGAGAAGTAACTCATGGGTATTTTGGTTATTCACTAAAAACTACCAGGCCAACCACACTGTACCAGAAACCCACCAGGAAGGTCTCCAGGTAAGATGCATCTAGCGCTAAGCACTCATCCTTAGAGAACTTCCAAAAACAGATCACTTTAGTTTCCCTTTCTCTTTAAGGACATGATGATAGTGGTGGCTGTGAGTGGTGTCCCAGTTGTTGTCTTGGGACGTGGTAGTTGAAGAAAATCCTCTGTGGAGATCTCATAGATGGCTTTGAAAGCCGAAGAGCATGCCCTTTACAGTTTTTACCGGTGATATGATTCCGAATGCTGTATCAACTATCTAAATCATGGGATAATGTCCTTATCTTTACATACTTAGTATGGTTTTACATGTGAAAGTATCAGAATCAAAGTTGTATCAAGACAACGAAAATGTTTTTAGGAATTGTCCATGGTAAAATTGTGTTTCTTTCCCATTCTCCTGTTTTATTTTTTTCATAGTACTTAAAACACTCTGAAAATACCTTATTTATAACTTTAGATATACAGGTTTCCCCCACTATCCCAAAATGGAGAATTCCTATGACATTTTTCCTAAGTAGAAATGTTGTGAAGTGAAGAAGCAATTAGTTTAGGATACATCTTGCTAATGGATGCACAAAATAAATCCAGATAAAGAATAGATGCTCACACACACAGTTCAAAGCTATGGCGGCTTGATCCTGAGATGCTCAGTGTAGTTTCCGGGGAAGGAGCTTGGTGGTGCCACTGTCACTGCTTGAGATGCGCACTGCCTCTATAAAGGTTTGCACAAAAGAAATGCTGAACGCTATTTTCATTTTTCAACTTTTTTCATAAAAGCAAAAATTCTCTTGGGATTTCTTTCAGTTAGTGAAAACAGGTACTGATGTAGGTCTTTCATAAAACCAAGTGGCGTAAAGCAGACTTTCAAAAAGCAGGGGATACTTATATAGGTCTCCCCAACTAGAATGTTGTATTTTTGAAGGCTTGTTCTCTACTGTATGTCCAGCTCCTAAAACAGCGCATGATAGCCATTTAATAAACTATTGTTAAATGAATCAATTTTCAATAAAATACAGTGTGCAAATTGAAGATTATATATTTATAAAAGTGTGACGTGTTGGAAAGGAGCAAAAATTCCCAAGGACAGAACTGTCTAAGTTGATATGAAATAATCTCTAAAAAGGTTGCACTTTTTATTATCAGAGTGCTCTAGAAAGAAGACATTACTTTATGGCAGAAACACACATCTCTAACATTCTGTATATGTTTCTTTTTTATTCTTCTAGAAATGAAACCAAGGTGGAATTTCTCCCAAAAAACTACTGGAAAATGCAGTTTAGTTTCCTTTCAAAATAGATCTTCAAAATAGATCCCAGGGTGTTTTTTCCTTATTCTAGTCATTCTTTTTGTCAGTGGAATATATAACGCTTATTTGATGAATCCCAGAGCTTTTCAAAGAAGGCCTGGCAATATGGAATTTGAGTGAAAGGTATCAAACTTTCTAAATTCATTTTAAATGAAAAAAAGAAAGGAAAGAAAAGAAGAAAATGAAATTCTAATCTATGCTCTACTCTGTTTGGTTGCTTCAAATCTCTGGGCAGACTGCACTTATATTTTCTACAGGGATTTTTTGTTTGTTTTGCGGTACGTGGGCCTCTCCCTGCTGTGGCCTCTCCTGTTGTGGAGCACAGGCTCCGGACGCGCAGGCTCAGCGGCCATGGCTCACGGGCCCAGCCGGACCGGGGCATGAACCCGTGTCCCCTGCATCGGCAGGTGGACTCTCAACCACTGCGCCACCAGGGAAGCCCTCTACAGGGATTTTTGACCAGTACGAGGGAGGCTCTGGAAAGGGATCCCGGGATCCCACTTAGTTTGTGCAGCAATCAGATCCTTCTAATTGTGAACCAGCCTCAAAATATGTAAAGGTCTACAACATTTTGATAAAATAGTAGTAGTAATAATATAATAATAGCTTTATTGGATCTGAGACTTAGATCAATGTGACCTATTATTTTCTTAAGTGCATGTTATTTTAGCCTTTATGCCATTTCTGGTTAACTTTCTGGTGGCGTAATGGTATCCCTGCAGTACAGGGGCACAGCTGATTTTGTTTCCAAGTCACAGCCAATGTGTGGTTTTAGCAAAGAGCTAAATATGGCACTTGATTGAATCAACAGTCTGTGGAGAACGTGGCATGTCATTTGTCTTCCTTTCAGTGACAGTTATAGCATTCTGGTGGACCCCTGTCAGGATGCTCTGGGTAGGAAAAGCAGTGGCAGGATGGCAAATCTCAACTTTTACATATTCCAGATGCAAAAAGGCAGGTCTCACAGTAGCATGCAGCTCCAGTGTAACGTTTCATGTGGTTTATTTTTATTGAGACTTCTGATTTGAAATCCAAAACAGTACAGAGTTGTGTGGTTGAACTAACATTGCCAACAATATGCAGTTGTTTGTATTTCCTGTTCTTTGAGAAAAGGAATTTGTCTTGCAACCGTTGTGTCTGCTTTGTTTCTATTTAAGTTTTCAAGGATTTGAAACAAGTAAAACAGTAATAATAAAGGTATGTGGTCAGAGCATTTAAATATAAAAGGCAAAACCTTTTTTGAAGTAACTTCAGAGAAATATTGCTCTTCAGTGACATAAGCTATCACTTTTAAAAGTGTCACTTCATGAATATTTGAAGTTCTAATGAGACCCTATTGTCTCACTCTTTTCCATAAGTCCAACAATGAAAAAGGAAGGGATGAAGAAATAGTCATTCTTTTTGTACTACTGTAATTTTACAATATTGCAGTTTAAAAAACTGATGCTTTGCCAAACTTCCAGAAAGCCCTAAGTCACAAGTATTTAGTAGCTGAGATCTGCTTTGCAGAAATCAAGGACAGGTGCAAGTGATGACCATCACCTGCTACGTGTAATCTCTAAGTATTCGGGGAACTTTCTTTTTTTTCTGTGTGATAGCCCAACAGTTACAACAGGGAAAGAGGACAGGGCAGCCCCAATTTTTATTTATGGCTTTCCTGAAGTAACCCAAGAAGAAATGGGCTTATCTTAAGAAGGGCATAAATCGGTCAGAAAGAGAAAAACTGAGACTCACTTCTCCAGGAAACTTTTACTTAAACACAAAGTAGGGGCTTCCCTGGTGGCGCAGTGGTTGAGAATCCGCCTGCCAATGCAGGGGCACGGGTTCAATCCCTGGCCCAGGAAGATCCCACATGCTGCGGAGCAACTAAGCCCGTGCACCACAACTACTGAGCCTGCGCTCTAGAGCCCGTGTGCCACAACTACTGAGCCCACGTGCCACAACTACTGAAGCCCATGTGCCTAGAGCCTGTGCTTTGCAACAAGAGAAGCCACCGCAATGAGAAGCCTGCGCACTGCAATGAAGAGTAGCCCCTGCTCGCTGCAACTAGAGAAAGCCCAGGTGCAGCAACGAAGACCCAACGCAGCCAAAAATAAATAAATTTAAAAAAAATAGAAATAGAAAAAAAATACATAAAAAAAAAAGCCACCAATAGGCCTTATGTGTAGCTTGACTAGACAGCTGCCCTCCAGGCTGCAGAAATTCTAGGAACACTCCTCCTTTCTTCCCATTTCTCACACTCTACAGCAGTGCCACACATGATACCCAGCATCCCTGCTTGGTGGTCAGTTAGCAGGGAAGAGTTGGGGGAGAGACTCTCGCCTGAGTTTGACTCCTGGCTTCAGACCTACGAACTTGAGGGTGAGAAGTTATTAAACCTCTCAAAGCCTCGGATTCCTCATTTGTAAAAGGAGGATAAAAATGGTATCTGCCTCATGTGATGGTGGAGAGTACACTAGATAATCCCTTAGTATAGTTCCTGGCACGTGGTGAGAGCTCTAAATCTAAGCTGCTCTTATTAAGATGTTTATTATTATTATTACACAGCTAGAGAAAGGAATTAAAAGGCAAATACCCCAGGAGGATAACACATTGATGTCACTGTTAAAGGGAGGATCCTGGATGCTTGAATTGTGAGAAAATCAGAAAAGGGGGGGAAAGTCTAAAGTAGGGGTGCGGCAAGAGGGGACAGACCTTTATGTGCTTTCTCGTGCCTCAGTGTTTTGCTTAATCGCCATCTGTTTTCACTTTTTAACTTTTACAATAATGTCCTTTCTTGTGTTTGACTCATCCTACCCCATCTAATCTGGGACAATGTCTGAAACATATTAGGCCTCCAGAAATGTTTGTTGCATGATTGATCTTTAACTTTTTAAAGTCAAAAACCTGGTTTCTACTTCTGTTTAGTAGAAAAGCTAGTATTGCCTACTATATTGTATAAGTGGTGACCAAATGCTTCTTAGAATGTTGGTTAAAGCAGATAGCTAAGCTTAAGATGAAATGTCCTCATCTTTAAGAATATTATGGATACCCAGCCACATATAAGAAAGACTTGTATCATTCTTGAGCATCTTTTTTGCTTTTTAATTGAGTGGTGCTTGCTTTACTCCCACACCCAGCCCCACTGGATGGGTAGTGAAGTCATTGTAAGACTCTTACAAGAATACAATTCGAACTTCATCCCCTTGAAAATTATTGTGAAAGGTTTGTAATTTTATTTTCTTTGCCTAAAATTCCATCTAGGAAAGTTATCTCAAATATAAATGTCATCTAGTACTATCATTTGATCATGTAGTCCCTACCTTAGATTCCCTGCCCGCCCATAGTCGTCATCCTGACTTTAGTGAAGTGCTGCACTGTGTTTCTTTTCCCTGTGGCTAGGTTTTATTTGCAACTGCATGTGTTTTTATATGATTGCTTACTCTGTGTGGATATAAATTACTTTTTGGAATACTCAGTGAAAGTAGATCTTTTAAAAAAAACTCACACAGATTTGTAGTTCCATAAACTTGGTGAATACATCAAGATATCTGTTCTTATTTTGATATTGAAAATATAATAGATGGTGTGATAAGGCCACCTTCATTAATTCCTTTTATAAGTACTGTAATAGAATAGTTAATTTGTCCATACGTAGCCTGCAATCATCTCCTCAATTCCTGGTAAAAGCCACAACCCCATCTTTCATTTTTATTACCTACCAGTTAATTGCACTAATAGGTTTTGTTTTTCATTTCTACATGACTTTCATTAGCAAAAGTGGAAAGTGTTAACTCTTGCTGCTTTTTAGTTAGTAAGCATTTCAGGCTTTTTAATCAGAGATGAGCAAAGAAAATGGATTTTTACAAATTTTGTGTGAATGTGCTTGCTAGCCTCAAAATTCCAGATGACTACTTCTGACTTTTACTTTTTTAGAAAAGAAGAGGCTTATTTGGGACCAATAAATTCTGCCAGGTAAGGAATATTGGTAGCTAGAGCTATGTGGTAGGGTTTTTTTTCCTTAAAGAAAAGCTTTTTTTAGCATTGTTTACCAGTGAAACAATCTTCTCAATCCACAGACAGCTTTCTTGTGCAGTGTGAACTAGTATGACCTAATCTGAGTATTCAACAAGGCAATTGCTTATTTAAAAGTGATATAAACATTTTAATAAAGATGTTTAAAAACACTTCAAATATCTTTATTAAAATCTTTAAAACTTCAAGGGTTTGTTGTATAATTGTAGTACCTCCAATAATTTTGCTGAGTACTCTACATATGAAATCATTATGGTATAGATATATAGTTTTGACTATACTAAATTGAATCACATGTATTTATCACATTTTAGGGTTTATGAGAATGTTTTTATTCATCTTGATTGTTTTATTCATCCTGAAAATTGGTGATTGAATAAAAGACTTGCCATTGATTTAGTTATACATATCTCATTATGATTAGAGAAAACTGATTTTGCATTAGTGGAGGAAAAAATTTAAGTTAATATAAATTAACATCATATTTATTATTTTTATCTAATTTTTAGAGTATTGTAGGAATGCTACAAGAAAAAAATTCAGGATTTTACTACTTTATACTTTTAAAAAAGAGAAAGATCTGAAAGCCTTTTCTATGTTATTGCTAATTATGGACTCCACTGAAATGACCCAGGTATTTGTAGTTACTGCATCAGATGGCATATACTCAAAACATCAGCTGGGCAGTGTCTGTTTCAAGATATCAGATGAATTGGCCAATGGAACGTTCTTTCTTATACCATTTAAAGTCTTCTTTCAACTAAATCATGTCCTCCCAAGTGACATTTGAATAAGAAGTATAATTATATAACTCTATGATAAACAGAGAAAGATAAACAAGATTTAGAAAAAAGTAGACCTTTTCTTGAAATACCTATAACAAAATAGAGAATCAAGTGGAAAATAGAAAAATTTGTTCCAAGTGAGAAACATGGAAGATAAAATTTTCATATGATTAGTGGTAAGTCATTCAAAGGGTGTAAAGGCAGCAGGAGTTAATGACAGGTGACAAGGAAGGGGGTAAAAGGACTGTGTTTTATGAGGACAGGTAGGATTATATGTGTAAAGTAGAGAAGTCGATTCTAGTTAAGAGTTTCTGGAAGGAGCCTCCTTAGTTTGCTTTTCATGGAGCAGATGGCTGGGAACTTGCCTGCCTTAGTATTGGGGGTGCTCAGCCACAACTCACCTTTCAGGAAGAGAATGCTCAGCCTTGGGGAACATAAACAGTACTTTCAGGCTGGTAGGGTACAAATGTGAGATTTGAGTAGACAAATTTGTATCAGGGGTTACTTGAAAAATTATGTAGGCAGCTAACAATTTCAAAAATGTAAAGAGAATGTTTATATCCAAGGGTTGTGTTGGAGCTCTCAACAGATATCTTTGTTTACTAAAAATTTGGAGCTAAATTTTTGTAGATGTATTTTTGTCTATGTTTTCATATTGCAGTATGGGAATTACTAGGATAGTGCATTTATTTTAGATGATGGAAGTTTTAATTTTTAATGGTAACTTTCAATATACTTTTGAAATGAGTAATAGGAAAGGATATACATTAAAACTATGTTTTCATGCATATTGCTGCTGTTTTTTAAAAGTCTATTTTAATCTGCTTTAAAGAAAAAATGTTAAGTGAATAATAACATATACAATAGTATATAGATACAGCAAAAATAATAAAAGTGGCATGCAGAAAATATGATTAGGAAATATTCATATACTTTTATCTTATATAGCTCACACATCACTAGATGTATTTTTTTAGAACATGAGAACAGAAAATATCTCAATAAAATGCTCTTATTTTTTTAACTTTGCATAACAGTGTAGTTTTTCCATCCTGCCAATATAGTTAGGCTATTTTATTTTTAAGCCTGTCCAAACTGATTTGCCATCTCTAGTAGATCAGAAAGTACAGGTTCACGTTTTGCAAATGGATGAGACTTTAAGTGTATGCACTTGTTAGTAAGAAAGTGAACTAAGGTTTTATTTTCTGATCTTTTGAGATTTTCTTTGCCCATAGAGGGTTTTTTTTTTAATTCTCATTTAATACAATCAATTACAACCTTGAGCAAAACAAATCCCCAGATTTTCTAGTAATAATATTTTACATTTAGTGGTTAAATTTTTAAAAAAATTTTCTTAGAGTATAGTTGCTTTACAATGTTGGGTTAGTTTCTGCTGTACAGCAAAGTGAATCAGCCATATGTATACATATATCCCCTCTTTTTTGGATTTCCTTCCTATGTAAGTCACCACAGAACACTGAATAGAGTTCCCTGTGCTATACAGTAGGTTCTCATTAGTTATGTATTTTATACATAGTAGTGTATATATGTCAATCCCAAAGTAGTTAAACATAATACTCTTAACAGTTTTTTCTTTTTCACTTCTTAAGTTATCATACATAAAATTGACTTTTTGGGAATGCGCATAGTTCTTTGAATTTCAACACATGTATAAGTTTGTGTAACCACCACTACAGTCAAGATATAAAATAGTTCTATCACTCCAGAAAACTCCCCTCTTTGACTTTTTTAAGCGTTCCAAACCACATAACTTTTCTTTATAGTGGGAATACACTGTCCTGTCATCTCACTTAAACTTGTAGCAAAAAAAAAAGGCTACTTTACTGTTCAATAATTCTGTAATCCACCCTCTTTTCTAATGTATTTAAGTTCTTCTAACTGCTGATTTTGCACTTTGTTGATTCATACGCCTCATCAGGGATAGTATTCATTTCCCCTCTCTACCAAATATCATCAACTAATCCAGTCCTAAATTCTAACCTCTGGAGATTTCCTAGACAATGGTGTCAATGGATCTGTCCTTGTTCATGTTACATCTGTTTATAAGTTATGCTTTGTTCGTCATTGTTTTTTGAACTGCCAGTTGTCTGACATTAATGCTGGAGATTATTATCTGGAGTACACAAGAGAATCACTGCTGTGTCTCTCTTTTTATAGGCTCTGCAGATAGTGTTCTTTCATTTTCCAAATACTTTCATGGCTTTGTGGCATACTTTTTGTATGGTATCACTGTATATTTCTCTGACTGTTTATGGTAAATGCAAACCAAAGAGAGAAAGTCACAGGTTGTAAGTCAAAACTTTACTTGATCAATATTTAAGCAGGGGTTGCATATTAACCAATCTGTTATAGGCATTTGAGTGACATGCATTTCCAGTAGAATGAATATCTAGAGTACATGAACAATAATAAATTATTTTAAAATAAAGGTCAACATTTTCTGTGCTGTGATAAAGCCTGTCATTTATGACTTTGCCGCAAATAAAAAACTAAGAAACTTAAATACATCTGTAACAGTCGTCATTGAAATCATTTCAGACCATCTTAAGTATTATTACCTCACATAGGGAAAACATTAACAAGTTAATTTTAACCCTGATCTTTAGATCTTAAGTTTTCTTGTTCTATGATTCTTTTAAGGTTTTTCAAGGTTTCTTATATAGATATAAGATTTCTTGAAATGTTGTGATTCTCCTGTGATTTTTTTGTGTTACGATTTCAAACCAATTTTTTTGTTTCTATTTTTAATTCCTGGAAATAAGTACATTACTATCGAATGAGAGTCTTTATTATCCTTGTTTGGGAACTAAAAGTTAAAACGTTAAGGAATAATACAGTTACTTTTACTTGCACACACTATTATCTATCCTTTGAAGTTATAAATTGACTATTTTATCATTTGCTCTTTAGATGGATCCTGTGCAAAAAGCAGTCATTAACCACACATTTGGAGTGTCCATTCCCCCAAAGAAGAAACAAGTTATTTCTTGTAATGTCTGTCAGCTTCGCTTTAACTCGGATGTGAGTATCACCTTTTCATTGCGCTCTGTAGTCTGTCAAGCTCTAAGTCTGATTGTTCTGAATATGTACATCTCTTCATATTTGCATACTCTCTAGCAGCCCCTCCAATTGATGGCCCACTTATTTCAGTGTGCTAGATTTTCAAGGGATTTGGATTCAACATTAGAAACTTGAACAACAGAGTGGCTAATGTCAAAAATCAAGGATTTCTCTATGTAATCAGTCTCACCTATACCATTTACACTTAATCCCACCAGTTATATTTACTTTTCAAAAATACTTGAATAGCAGAAAATATTTTTAAAAGTTTAAAATGCAATGAAAATATGAAAAAAATGCAATGAACGTTGAAGAAAACCATTGTTATTACTCTTGATAACAAGTGTCACGTTATATGTGTGTGTGCCAAATCATATTAAATACCTGAGAGAATAATTTATTATACAATTTATATTTTCCCAGACTATGGAAATACAGGGAAAGCTTTGTAAATTATTTTATCTGGCAAGCATAACCATCCTCTTAAGAAAAATGATAACAAGAAAAGGGTACAAATCAATATTTTACGGAAGTCGATTTTAAAATGTAGAATAAAATAACATAAAACCAAAATAAATAATATTAGAATATTTATAATACCCAATGACCAAGTAAAGCCAATGAGCAATGCAAATCTGAATCTGGCGGCTGCATATTGTATGTGATATTTCCCAAGTTACTTCACAGTAGAAATCATTTTGCCAAGAGTATATTATACGATTCATGAGTTTTGGAAATACTAAAATAATAAATATCTTTGTTTGAATATCCATTAAATGATATTTTGATAATTCTACACAGGAAGCATAATGAAAATTATAGTCATTGGAAAAGAGGAGATATGCTTTTCATGATTTATAAAAATATATTTAATGCAATTTCAACGAAAAATCCAATGACTTTTTTTGGCACCTGATAAAATCTTTCTCAAATTCCTTATTCAAGAATTAAAATGTTCCTAAATAAATTGAGAAATATGTAGTACCAATTCATTCAAAGTCTCATTATTGTTAAGATGTCATTTCTCCCCAGATTGATCTATAGACCCAGCACAACCCAGATAAAAATCCTAGAAGGCTTTTTTGTGGAAAATGCCAAGCTATTTCTTAAATATACATAGAAAAGAAAAGCCCTATAATAGCCAAAATGTTTTTTTAGGAAAGAACAAAGTTTGAGAACTTATGCTTCTTGATTTTAATACTTACTGTAAAACCTATAGTAATCAAGACTGCAATACTGGTGAAAGAACAGTAGACATATTAATCAATAGAATAGAATAGACCTGCACCTATACGGTCAGTTGATCTTCAATAAACTTGCAAAGACGGTTCAATGGAGAAAGGCTAATCTTTGCAACAAATAGTGCAATTGGATATCCACTTGTAAATTTAAAAAAAGAACCTTGACTGCTACTTCACACAAAATATAAAAATTATTTCAAATAGATCACATATATATATATATATATATATATAAAACTATAAACTTAAAACTATAAAACTTCTAGAAGAAAACATAGGAGAAAATTTATGTGACCTTGAGTTAGGCAAAGGTTTTTTAAGAAACAAAAATATGATTATAAAAATGCTTATATATTAGACTTCATCAAAAGTAAAAACTACTCTTCAAATGACACTATCATACTGTTAAGAAATTGAAAAGAAAAGCTACAGACTGGGAGAAAATATTTGTAAAACACATGCCTTGTATGCAGAATATTTAAATAACTTACAACTCAATAATAAATAATAAATGGGCAAAAGATTTGAGTAAGCACTTTACCAGAGAAGAAATATGAATGACAGATAAATATGTAAAACAATGCTCAACATCATTAGCCATTAAGGAAATGCAAACCACAATCAGACACTACTATACCTATTAAAATGATGAAAATTAAATAAATTGATATTACCAAGTGGCAAGGATGAGGAGCAACTGGAATTCTCATTCATTGTTGTTGGAAATACAAAATGGTGCAGGTCCTTTAGAAAACAGTTTGGTAGCTATTTATAAGAAATTTTATAATGTTATAGATACATTTCCCATACAACCCAGCAATCCCACTTCTAGGTATTTATCCAAGAGAAATGAAAACATATGTTTATACACATGTGTCTTTTATAGTAGCTTTATTCATAATCGCCCCAAACTGAAATTGATCCTAATGTCTATCAACTGATGAATGGATAAACAAACCGTGGTATAGCCATACAATGGAATACTACTCAGCAATAAAAGAAATGATGTACCAATACACCCCACAACATGGATGAATCTCAAAGGCAGTATGCTAAATGAAATAAGTTGGACACAAAGACTATACACTGTATGGTTACACTTATAAAACTTTTGCCAAACACAATACTGTGGGGACAGAAATCAGACCCGTAATTAGCAGAGTCTGAGGGTGGGGTTGGGTCATTGATCACCAAGGGGCATGAGGGAACTTTTTTGGGTGATGTAAATATTTGAAATCTTCATTGTTGTGGTAGTTACACAACTGTTTTTGTTTTTCAAAACCCATAGAACTCAATACCTAAAAAGGAATTTTACTGTATGTAAAGTATACCTCAGTAAACCTGACTAGAAAAAAATGCAATGTGATACGAATCGTGAAATATTTTGTAAATTGAAGACTAATTAATCATAGAGACATACCTACTAGATATATTAAACTATAATATTACTACTAGATTTACGGTATAATAATTAAAGGAATTTTTTAAGAAAAAACAGAATAATAAATACTGAAATAGATCCAAGTATATTTAAAAATTTTGCCCACTTATTATCCAAATTTATACAGTCACATAGGGAAATTAACGTCTCTGTAACTTTACAAATATAAAATGAAAATGCTCGCTGCTTAACTGGCCACTTACAAAATGAATACCCACCAGAAGACATGCTCCATAGTTGGTTCTAGCATTCCCACTGCAGCAATACCTGATGCTGAAAACATCTCATAATACAATGCAAAGAGATCGCAAAGTAAAATGGCAAAAATCTTGCAAAAGATGCAGACTTTCATGAAGTCTATGAATGTCATGTTAGAGAACAGCTTAATACAAAGCCACTGACAAATAAGGATCTGCCTGTTAGAGTTAAGAGAAAAGTAACAAGGTTTATGATAGGCTCTGCAAAGCAAAATGTTTTGACCATCAAGTGAATAATAAGGACTTTGAGGCAATTATGAATCCCTTGAATTAAAAAAACATATATTGGGGCTTCCCTGGTGGCGCAGTGGTCGAGAGTCCGCCTGCCGATGCGGGGGACACGGGTTCGTGCCCCCGTCCGGGAGGATCCCACATGCCGTGGAGCGGCTGGGCCCGTGAGCCATGGCCACTGAGCCTGCGCGTCCGGAGCCTGTGCTCCGCAACAGGAGAGGCCGCAGCAGTGAGAGGCCCGCGTACCGAAAAAAAATTAAAAAACCTATATTTACGTGGTCCAAATAGCAAATTAATTTTAAAAGGTACATTGAAAAATCTTGTTCCATCCTATTCCCCATCCTCCCACCCTCCATGCCTTTCCCTGTCTATCTTGTAACCACTTTAATATTTCTTGCCTATCTTTCCTGGGTTTGTTTATGTAGATTGAGATTGAATATGTACTCAATCTCCTCCCTTTTCTACATACAAGGTGGCATACTATTCACACTTTTTTTTTGCCCTGCACTGTTTTTACATAACAATATATCCTAGAGAATTTTCCCTATCAGAACATAGCAAGCTCCCTCACTGTTTTTTTATAGATGTGGTAGGCAAAGATGTTCACATCCTAATCTCTGGACTCTTTTACTATATTACCTTGTATGGCAAAGGGGAATTAAGGTAGTAAATGCAATTAAGGGCACTAATCAGCTGACCTTAAAATAGATTATCTGGGATTTTCCTGCAGGCCCAAAGGCCCTTAAAAATAGAAGAGGGAGGCAAAAGAGGAAGTTAGAGTGATATGATATAAGAACAACTAGACTGGTCATTGTTGGTTTGAAGGTGTAAGAAGGGGCCACATGGCAAGGAATGTGGAAAGCTTCTAGAAGTTGAAAAGTCAAGGAAATTGATTTTCCCCTAGAGCCTCCAAAATAGAATGCAGTCCTGCTGACACCTTGGTTTCAGCCCAATGAAACCCATGTTGGACTTCCGAATTCCAGAACTGTAAGATAATAAATGTGTGTTGTTTTTAAGCCACTGAGTTTATGGTAATTTGCTAGTACAGCAATAGAAAACTAATACAGTAGTCTATGTGTAGATGTCCCATAGTTTACTTAACTAGTCCCTTATTGGTGGACACTTAGGTTGTTTCTTATCTTTGGAGTTAACATAGATTCTCATAGCCAATAGATACAGATATAGGACATAAATTTGAGCCTCTTGACTCTAAATCCACAACTCTCCAATGATACTATGTTGCCTTACAACTTTACTCATTTTCTTAGCATTTATTGTGCTCCTATTCTATGCCAAGCCCTATACATACTAGACTCCAGAGTCTAGCAGCAACTTTTACTAGTAAACAGTGTGAATGAAAGCACGCAAGGATTAACCTTATTAGATCCTCTCAGAACGTATTCCAGGTCTTCTGCTCTGTATTTCATTACTCCATACATAGAAAGGCTGCACAGTGTAAAACACTGGATTAAGAGTCCTTGAATGTGATTTGAATCCTAATTTTGAACTTTGATAAACCACTTCACTACTGTGGGCCTCAGTTTCCTCTTCTGTAATGTAACCTAAAATGGACTACATGATCTTTGGGAGGACCATACCAGCTCTATGACTGAAAATCATTTCCATGGTATTTCTTTAGAAGGACAGGATATAAACACTTCCATCTTACAGGTGGAATAAGTAAGACTCAGAAAGAATGACTACGAGTTTTATTTTTTATTTTTGTCAGTCTTCTGGGGAGAGGTGTGCCAGTCTTCTTTCTACACCCCAGAATTGCTCTAGGAGCAGATTCACCTTTGAATTGAGCTTTATTCGATGTCACTAATTTTCTTTGTGTTTACTAACAGGGGCATGGACAGATGTACACACATGAGCACGTGACCACTGGCTTCCTTGTCACCACTCAAAAGCTATGTTGATAATGGAGAAAGAAATTAAATTTCTGAGTCATGCTTAGACTCTGGGCAGTAAAGCCACAAAGTCTGGATGGCAGATCCACAAGTGTGACATGTACATGTTCTCAGTGTTTAGTAATGGTGCTGTAATCTGCATAACTGAGCTCTGAAACTGAGCATTCTTTATTTGGGGGAGAGTTTATTATTTTATAATTACCCTATTTTACGTTTTAATGTAAGAATTAAGATGCTCATCCTTATTTTCTTTAATAACATTTCTAAATCAGCCTGAGACTGAATTGGCTTCACTCTTCAGTGTAGAAAATATGTTTATTGAAAAATCTGGGAGGCAGATTTGCTCAGTAAACAGACTACATTCTGACATTCTCCATTACCCATATACACTGTACCAGGGCAGACTTCATGCATTAAAATTCAATGTGACCTAGTTTAAGTGTCCAGTAGCCCCCTTTGTCCAGCTTTTATCATCTCAGTAGAACTCCACTGTGGGAAAGCAAAAGGCTACAGCTTTATTTACACGATACAGCGTTATGCAAATGAGCAAGCATTAATCACAAACATTTCCCAAGTGAATCTTTGCAAATTGACGCCATTAACTTTGCCAGGGGCCAAGCATTGCAGTCCAGGAATAATGTGTCTTTCCAACTGAGCCCCAGACATTTGCACAAATGTGTGCAGCACCCGTGTCCCTAGTTTCTTCTTGGCAACCTTTTTTTTTTCTAACATGGTTTAAGCTGAGCACTGAATGAAATTACCCTGGGCCTGAATGCTCCCTTCTTCTCCAGTGAACGAGTGCACTGCAACTCTAGTATGGCTATAAATTGTTAAGCTTAAATCCAAATCTTTCCCTTTAGCTGGGAAATAATATGTTTCTAGAGTTAAGCCTTGCCAGAGAAATAGGTCTTCTATACTGTTTCATAGTTAGTTTTAAAGAAGACTCTCAAGATTATTGGACTTCCGGTTTTCATACGAAAAGACTAGAAACTAGAACTTTTAACACAAGCTTTTAAAATATTTTTGAGGCTGATGTTTCTCTTTTTGGCTAGGTTGAAAGTTGGCAGATCCCAAATAATTTCTAATTTTTGTATTAATCTCAATTTCTTAGAGAACAGTGGCAGAAGGATAAAGGAAACTGATCCTTAAACAGATTTTTACACAAAATCAGGGCAAGTTAGTACTCTTAAATGTTTAAAAATAGAGATGATCTTCTTTTATTGTTGCTATCTCAGAACAGAGTTAATCATAAATACCTTTCACATATGACTGGATCCTTTATGCGTCATGGGCAAATCGAAATGAGAGCATAATGATCTTTCTAATGAAGTTTTATATACTCTAATTCAGGAACTGACCCTGAAATTTTGATACTCAGCATTAATAACACAATTGATTCAGCATGAGATGCAGGGTCCCTAATCGCTGACCCCTAATTTGGAGCTAACTCATTTGATTTTTTGAATTTACACTATTACTTTTTGAATAACACTATAAATCAAATCATTTATAGTTCAATTTTTTTTTAATTTTACTTTGTGGTTCCTCTAAGTTTTTAATTTTGTTATGTTGTTTTTGTGTTTCTTTTGGGTTTTGGTCATCCAATATCTCTATCTCTCATTTTAGACCACTGTTCTTTTTGCTGTGTTCTATTGCCTCATGTCTCAAGACATAAGGAGATGACCTCATGCCATTTCATTGATTTACGTAAGACTTATTAAGTACAAATGGACAGGAAATTAAGGATTTGCTTAGAAGTTAAAATGACAGGGCGACCAGTTATTTGTGTGAACATTTCTGTAGGTGACCTGACTCTCCTATTCTTTCCTGTAAATCTGAGATTTCAGAAAGTGCAGTCACGCAACAATCACCCTCAATTCCCATATGACTGCAATTAGTGTGTAATTGATACATCCACAATGCCACTTCCTTCTGCATTTGGCATCTTTGGCATCTTAGCAGTTTTCATTTGGAGAAGGTTATTTCATATGCTCTCCTGGACCTTTCTGCCCATATCTCTTTTTGTGTAGTTTTAATCTTATGCCCACTTCCTGATTTCCTTAGCAGTTTACATAATACAGTACAAATTCTCTGTCTTGCATAAACAAACTGTCTCCACCCGCCATCTGCCACTCAAGAGGCGTTAGTGTTGTTTCTGCTGGAGCCCTGGCATTCTCTGTCATCCAGCAGGGATCTCAGCAGTCATGAGGTTAGGGAGAAAGCCACAAGTTTGGGTTCCACATAAATGCCCTTTCCGTGGGCTCTGGGCTGACCCTCCGTATCCTTTGGCCCCCAGGCCTAACTGCACCTCTCCTCCAGCTGCCATGAGGCAGCAAGTCCCTACCGCAGCTGCGGTTCCTTCCCTGGAAGGTCAAAGCGGCGGGGAAGTAGGAACCCCTTAGACGCCTTCTTGGAAGATCTGTCTTGCAGCAAAAGCGGAAGAGGCACTCACCTGCAAGTTACCTGCTTGCGTTTTCTGAAGGATCAAGCTTTTTGTTTATCACCCCATCACACTCTTCTAGGGGACTCTGCATTTTGCTATTGGCTGCCTAGTGCTGGTTTTAACTCTAGAAATTCTGTTCACCAGTTATCAGTGTTTTTCTTTCCCTATCAAAACGTGTTCTCTTCTACTAAGCCATCATGTTCTTCCTTCCTGTGTTCTCTATCTTCTCTTCCCTTCTCCCTCTCCTCTAGCTCTTCTGTTTTCCCCTTCTTCCTCTTTCTCGGGCACAAAAGTACAACAAATACACTATTTTTCCTTTCTCTCATGGACATAGTGTCTTTATTAAGCTTTTTTAGGTTAATAACTGGATTCATTGCTTTGAATTCTAAGGCACTTTTCCCTTGAAAAGCCCCTAGAAGGTAATTTTTTAAAAAAAAGTATATTGAACATAGTATTTGAAACTCTAACCAACATAATGTTTACAAAAATTTATACTTTATTTCCTGAATTTTCAGACATCACCTTTGATAACTGACATGTCAAGAAAAACCTTGAACAGTCATCTTCTAATATTTGTCCCTCCTTACATCACCACTCTCAGATGTGTCCAACAAATATCTACACATGTGAGGTCTACAGATCAACTTAATTCTTCCCTCCTCTCACATATACATATACAATCACTGCCTGCTACCCATGCACACCTACTGTATTTCTCTTGAAACCCTTGAGGTAGATAGCAGCTCCTTTAGTCTATTAATTTATACTATATTTATATTTATATAGTTGTATATAAATTGTGTACACACAGTTACATATAAGTATATATGTGTAATTTGTTGGGGTTTTTTTTTTAAGAATTGATACTGATAAAATGTGAGACGCAGAGTTTTAAGAATACTGGTACCTAGCCTGCTAAGTTTCACCTATGCTAATATTGGCCTCTCATTTAGAAATGAACTAAGCCATGGAAATTGGTCCTCACTAAAAAGTGAGTTTATGATGAAGGGATTTGGAGAAAGTTATACTCAAACTAAATTCTGCAGCTGATCATTAAATAAAGAAATACCACTGCGATAATACTCTCATTGCTGGGTTGGGAAGTGAAAGCTAGCTGTAAAGTTTACATCTGCTGCTAAGCAGTACAAATTATTAGATAAATGAATAATTTTGTGAGTTTGAAAAACCAACTGATTCTGTTAAGAAAAAAGGTACTGATGATACAAAGAATCGATAGCATTAAATGGAAATCTAGAAAATGATAGTCTGCTTTTGTCAAACATTTTACATTTTTCCCATAAATAAGACTATTTCTATTGATTATTAGGTATGGAGGGTAGTGAAGCAGATAGCAGGTAATTAAAAGCATAAATCTCAGGAGCTTGGGAAGGTAATTCTCTGCTTTGCAGGCAGAGCTGACAAAATGATGAACATTTTCTGCTTCAACATGACAGAAATATAGTGTGGTTACAGGGAAAAGGAACATACCGAGCTAAAAGTTGGCTTCAATAGCTGCTGTTTAAGAAAGCTCTTTAAAAAATTTAGTCTGCGTTTTTGAAGCATATAGTAGTTCCTTATTAAATTTTTTAAAAATTGCCTTAAATTAGCACTATAACATTACCAGAATGTCACAGTCTTTCTCAGAACTACCTTATTTTAAGTGGGTATTTGATAATTTAGGACTAATTTTAAATTCATCACTGAAAGAAAGTGAAGATTAGGATAAAAGTGAAGTTTTTAAAAAGTGAGCATTATTACTTATAAAGACTCTTCAGATCCTATATTTAACTAATGGGGAAGTTATGCAACACATAATTCAATCATTCGGGGCTTTTCTTAAAACACATAGATGCCTCACATGACATATTACTTTAGCTATTTATATGTGTTTAATAATATTCAAAGTTAGGATGACCCGCCTAACGTGATGTGAAGAACAGTAAATGTGAATGCAAAACCCACCCTCCCGTATCAGAATATGTTCTCAACAGAAAACCATTAAGCATCTATTGATCAGTACTGCAAGCTTTGGTACATTTCCATTAAATATTGGTTTGCTGATCAAATATTAGTAACACCTTTTTAAAAATATTATGGGTGGTCTTTTTTTCCTGTGTAAAATTCCTGTGTTAGTAACTCTTTTAGACAAAATTAAAAGATTCCTGAAAGGATTTTCAGGTCATTTTGTTGTGATTTTTGTCATCTTCCCACTTTGGGGTTGGGGAGGACTGTTGAAGTCTTGTGTATTGTTCCTTTTTGTTTGGTATGGATTTCTCTAGTTAAGACTGGGTGTGGAATCCTTAACAATAAGATCATGTTTCACTCAATTCTTGTGGTTTGGATTCTTCAGCTAAAAATTTATGCAACATACAATTAGAAATCAGGTAAAATTTCTAGGCTGGACACCTGTAGGTTTCCTGAATGATTAGTTCCTGGTTTAAAGTTTGTATTCAGGCTTTATTTAGTACATGTTTGGTTTCCCATAACTTATCTTTTATTTTGTATGCTTGAGTGGGCAATTGGCTATAATTTCACAACTTTTACAACAAGAAAAAAAGTATTACTTATGTAAGACAAAAACAAAACAAAAAAGCGGGATGCAACAAGAAGTAATCGTGCCTACTCCATCGCTTTCAAGCAAGAGGCTGATTTAATACAGTTAGAACATCTTGCAAAAGAGATAACTTTTAACTACTTTCATCTCTCAAGCAGCTTTTTGAATAAAGTGACAGCATTTGCCCCGGAGGAAAGAGAACTTTAGATACGGTCGGTCAGCATAAAGATCAATTTTGGGGTTTTTTTGGGGGGGGCGGGAGGGCCTGACTGGCCAAAAGGCACTTTATGAGGCGTGGCTTGTCATGGGGGAGAGGACAGCATATGAAGAAGTACTGCTTTAGCCAATTTCTAAGATTTCAAGCTGGGAAACTTTATTGGAAAAATAGTGTTGCTGATCAATGTGAATTCTTCAAGGGGAGTAAAGAAGCTGTCAACTTAGCCAGGGACAGGAAAAGAGTGTCAAAATAGTTCCTGCCTAGAAAGGAAGATTCAGGAAATATAAGACAGGTTCCTTACCCTCACAGACCTGATTATCTAGCTAGGGGGAAAAAACTAATACACTTAGAAACATTGCTCAACTGTGTGATGTGAAGAACAGTATTACTGTTATTACTTATATTAAACTGCCCTGCTGTAGGGTAATATAAATTTAGGAAAGCAGACAGCACATGGGCTAGGATTATCATCAGCAGAAAGCTAGCATTTGACAGATGCCTGTTCTTCTGCCAGGCTCTATATTAGATACTCTCCACATATATTATCTCTGTATTTGTACAGAGGTTCAAGAAAGAAGTAAAACTGTGAAAGGCTTGAGAGATGGTCACCATTTGATGGCGAGAGAATTAAAGAATTATTAAGTGCTAGAGCTGAAACAAACAGAGCTTCTTGAGGATGTGGTCTATGGATAGGCTGCAGGGGGTCCATGAACTGCGTAAAATTATGCAAAATTTTGTCTGTCTGCATACCTGAAACCAGGATCACTTAGGAGGATGGTTGAGATGACTGAAACTTCCATTCCCTCAGAGTGAAATGTTCCACAGCTTCCTTTGGTAACATGTTCCAGGATTTAATCATTTTTAGTATTTCATCTTACCTAAATCTTTATTTAAAAAAAAAAAAAAGAAAGAAAAAAGAAACCTTGTTCTTTTTCCCCCCTCACTTTAATTCTGTCTTCTAGGGCACATGGAAAACAAACGTTGTATTCACTACTCAGGAAACAGATCTGGTGAACAGGAGCTCCCAAGAATTCTTCACTCTGTTTAGTTTCTGACTTTTGGGGGCTGAGAATATGATTCAACTTTTATTAATTTGTATTTCCTTCCGATAGAAGTGTATTTCAGCTCTTATCAGTGGCATACCTAACATTTCTGACACCAAGAGCAGATCATTTTTAACATCCCCTCTATAGGACAAAGTCATTTTCAGAAATAATTATGAAATTACATGAATAGTAAGAAAAGCCAAGAAAGAAATTCAGAGACTTTATTAAAGTTTTAATATATTACTATACCCCTAATATTACAGTACAAAAAAGGAAAGGATTGATCCTTTTTAATTACATTAATGTATTTGTAAATGAGAAAAAATGTAAACCTACATATTATTCTATCACAGTAATGAATAATAACATTACAGTAACAAATAAGTAAATTTTAATAAAATCAAAATTATATAAAAGATACAATTTATATACTTACTAAATTGTACCACTGATATTTTCTTCTTCACTCCTTAGTTTTAAAGCACAGAATAACGTAAAAAGAAGCATAAATTTCAATTTCAAAGCTATTAACCAAAGTCAGTAAAATCCATCATGTATAAGCTAAAATTTATATTTATCAAACAAGAATAATACACCTCACAGTTGGCACTGTCTCACTCTTAAAGTTTAAACACAAATAAAAATTCTAATCAGTCATCTAAAATGAGAGAATTGAAGTATTTCAAGTTCTGTTTTGTCTTTACAGTCGCTGTGCTATCATTCTTTATTTCAAATCAACTATTGAAATGCTAGAATATGAGGGGCACAGAGTTTGCAAACTGATTGCATCTGAAATGAACTTAAACGATTCTTAACCATTAGGAACTTACTTTCAAAATGAGTAGTTGTAGCAGAGTCATTGTGAATTGGGAGTTTGATGATATAGCAAGTTCTCTATATTAACTTCCATGTAGTCAATTAAAAGATAAGTAAAAAGATATGCTAATTTCAAGTTTACATATATATTATTAAAATTCACTGTAATCACAACAATTGTTTAAAACTTAGACCAACAAATTTTTTTTCAGGGACGAGTATTTTATTTCTAACCTTAGAATTGCCAACCTGTAATGATAATAAAAAGCAGCCCTATTTTTAGTCAGTTTTATTACCGTTTTTAAATTATCTACACATAGTGCAGCCCCTTGTTTCCTGTACTGAAGTGGACATCTCCTCCCTCCCCTTCAGTATACCACAGACGTTTGTTACTCCATTAATAGGAATTCCAGTGCTACTTTAAATACATGTTACATTTAGTATGGAGATACGTTATGCTGACTTAAACTTGTAGTCACCAAATAGTTTCCTTTTTATCTTTAATAATGCCCACTGAATGTTCTCTGAAATGTAGCTTTCATTATCTCTGACCTGTGAGCTTGAGGTGACCTAGTTTTTGCTCTGGAAAGAAATAACATTCTATATCATTTGAGAGACACCTATGGAGTCCTTTTATGTGATGATTTATTTGTTCATGTCATGAATTTTGGGCTTTTTCTTATATCATTTGAGAGGAATGGGAAAGAAAAGACTCATTAAAGGGGTACTTAGGTTATTATAGTTTTGTAATTTAAATTGTGTAAGCCAACAAAATGCCCTATATGCACTTTTAAACTAAAAATACCAACAATCTCTTTTTAAGAGTTAATTTGTACATTTACACAGATGGTTATAAAAGGGGATATTCATTAACATCTGTAAATGTTGAGGAAATGATGGATGCCTATATTTGTAAAATGCCAGAATAGAATTACTAAATGTGCAGATGTAGATTAAAAAATACAAAATTTGAATATCTGAAAGGCATTCTCTTCAGGCTAGTTTTCTAAAGATCTAGACATTGAATAATTGTCTTTTGCATAAGTTTCCATTTTTATAAATGCAGTAAATTCTTATTAATTTGGATGACATTAATTAGGGATTTGTGATAATTCAGGTATGGGCTGAATTGTACTTTTGTTTGGTCCAAATTCTTTCTTCAAAGATAATGCAAATGAGTGTTGCAAAGGAGGTTGAAGCATAGAGATTTAGAATACCAACAGAACCAATTTTTTCAAGCTTACGTAAGCACTTTAAGAGCAATGATTAAAATACAAGTGATAATATAATTTAAAATAATTCTTATATATTTTAACACATCACCCAAGAATCTCTGGTAACTAACAGCATTTCTTCAAAAATGTTCAACTTTTTCAACTTTTTTTTACCATTTCATTATGCCCTGTACCCAAATTAGTCCACATTGTTGAGGTTTTTCTGAAATTATAATCATTTAGTAATATCTAATACCATTCTCTTTTTTTAAAGCAAATGATTTTCTGTGACTTGGTTAGCATTTTCCCAGTAAATCTTTTGAGTCAAGTGTTTTAACTTACATGGTATCTAGGTTTTATATTTCAGGCCAAAGAAGCATTGTTTTGAGGGATGACTTATCCAATTTAGTTATCTGCACTGATCAAATTGACTGAATGATCCATAAATCACTGATTTTGTGTTCTGACCTGGGGCTATCTTGATAGACAGGTGAGTGACCCACTGTATATAAGAATTGTTTTTCCAACAGCTGAGCAATTGGTCTGTTAGGAATCTGCTCATTCCACAGAGATGGATCAAGCAGCCAGACCCCCCAGATCATACCAACTGGTGACCCCTGCTTTAGTCCACTGCTTCTCATCATAGGCAGAAGTCAGTCAGGAATTTGCAGGAAGTAGGAGGTACTTATTTGATTATGGTCACTCTTGATACCAAAATCTTCACTCTCTTGGTCTCTTACCATCCTCAAAATACAGGTTTCTAACCAGTATGCACATCTCTAGTCCAGTTCTTGTTACTCGCTCCATTGTTAGCTAGCCTTCAGCCACAATGGCTTTCTTTTATTTTGATAAAGCTGCCAAGCTACTTCTCCCCCCTCCCTTTTGGTCTAGTCTCTACTCCTCCTGCAGGTCTCACATTTTATGTCTCTTCCTCACAGGAGCTTGTCCAGACTCCCTAGTGTAAACTAGCCCCACTCCCAAGAATAAATTTTATAACACCCAATAATTTTCCTCCATGAAATGTATCACAGTTTGTAAAGATAACTTATTTATATAACTATTTACTATATGTTTCTAATGCACACACACGCACGCACGCACACACATGCACAATTGTTGGCTCAAGGACTGAATATGCTTTGTGCATTACTGTCCCCCCAGTGCCTAGCACACTTATTTATTGATTGAATACATGGTCCTAAAGAGGATTTTTTTTTAACTTTAATTTATGCAACCCAAGGATTGGTTGCGAATCACTGAATCCATTCTCTACAATGAAAACTATAACTTATATGACTTCACAGGTCACCTCCCCAGACCTTTTTTCACTTCCAGATCATCCTGTCTAAGGAAATGAAGACTATCTTTTACCAGAGGGGATAAGGGAGAGAGTCTATTCTGTTTTGGATCTTCCATGGTGAAGGCTGTTTGGACCCTGGGCTTGGGACTTGCTTCGATGGTGCAGTAATTAAGAGCCTAATCTTTTAATCTTGGGTTGGAATCCAGGGTCTTCCATTTCTGGCAGTGTGGTATTAGACAGTTACTTAACTTTTCAGAGTCTCTGTAGACTTGGACTAATAATAATACCTGCCTCATATGCTTTTATGAGGATTAGATGCGATACTGTCTGTAATGTACTTAGTGCAGTGCCTGGTACACAGCAAACAATAAATGGTAACTATTTGTCACCATTTTTGTTATTGAATTCAGAGTAGTTTTTGTAACCTGACGTTGTGTTTGCAGTCTTTCTGGTTGCTGTGTTCTCGCTATTTTTCTGCATTCCTCATAATTTTCCTTGGAGTAGTAGCTATACATAGGCCCCTTATTTCCACAGACATGGCTACCATTATGCTTTCTCTGCAACATTATCAAATATTCTTCCAGGACACAAAGACCTCATATTATTTTCCAGTTATTTTATGAAGTTGTTTTGATATTACAAAAAAAAGTATTTTAGCATTTAAGATGTTGTTATACTTCAGTAAGAAGTATAGTTGTGTGTATGTATTTTTAATTATTTTTCCTTTGGAGTTTTCACTTCCCTTGACCTCTGTTTTATTACTCTGTATATCCAGCTTTTCTGATGGCCTCTTTTCTGTATCCTCTGCTGATTTCTCTTCCTCATCTTACCTGTTGAATATAGCTGTTTCTCAAGATTCTTTCCTCAAAATGGGTTTTCTCCTCTCTATTCTTAATTCATCAAGAATCTCATCCATCCCCAGGCTTTCATCTATCATCTCATAATGTGGTTACAAAATAGATGTCTCCAGCCCCAGCCTCTTTTCTCAACCATCACTTGTGTTTTCAATTGTTTGTTGAACCTCTCCATTGTGTATCTCATGAGCAGCCTAAATAGATAACCAAACTGAATTCTCATTTTCCTCTGCAAAATTTCCTCACCCCACCACAACTGCGTTTTGGTTAATCATTTTACCATTTTCCCTGTTATTTGGGCCTGAAACTTCTAGAGGGAACTCCAATTATTTTTTTCTTCCTCTACCCTTATTTTAATTCTATTGTCAAGTAATAAAAAATCTTTTTCCATTCATTTATTCATCCATGTAATCAGTGTTTATCAAATGTCAAGATGTTTCAGGCAGTGTACTAAGGTACTAAGTACCTTACAGGTACAAGCCTTAACGAATATTATTGTCTAGTCGGGGGAAGACAAACATTAATCATGTTATTATAAAATTTAATAATTTTTAAATTGTGAGAAGTGCTATAAAGAAAAGAATCCAAAAAGTTAGGAGGTGGCCTAGTCTGGGGGATCATGGAAGGCTTCTTAAGGAAGTAATGTTTGAGCTGTGTTCTGAAGGATGAATAGGAGTTAACTAGGAAAAGAGAAAAGAGATAGTATTATATTTTAGGCATGTGCAAAAGGCTAGCACTGTACTTATACTCCAGCCACACTTTCTTTCAGTTCCTCCAAGAAAAAACAAAGAGCCTGCTACCAAATGAAACTAGGGATAGGTAGGGAGTAGGACATATAGGTCTTGAATATGATGATTTTAGATTTTAAACCAAGAGCAGTGAAAAGATGTCAAGGATTTTAAGCAGAGGAATGATATGTTCAGGTTTGCATTTTTTAAATATCACTTTGGCCGCCACGTGGAGAACAGATTGTAACTGAGCAGGAGGGGCCTTTGGGTGATCGCTAAAGAGCCTGTTGCAGCAGTCCAGGTGAAAGATGATGGCAGTTTGGACCAAGATGGTTGTGGTTGAGATATAAAGAATTGTCTTGATTAGAGAAATATCTAGGAGGTAAAATCTGTAGGACTTAGCGATTGAATGTGAGGGTGGAGGTAGCATGTGACAATGAGAATGGTCCCTAGATGTAGCTCTTACAATAGAGGCAGAGTGGTGCTATTAGCAGAAAGGGAATGCTAGAAGGAAGACTAGGTAATTTTGGCAGCAAGGCAGAGACAAATGATACAAGGAGTTTGGTTTTGAACTTATGTTTAAGGTTCTTTGAGATATCCAAGTGGATATTATGAGTCTGGAGCTCAGGGGAGAGATCTGGACGAGAGAGGTAGAAACCAGGAAATTATCAGTATAGAGGTGGCTGGGAAAGTTGTGTGGGTGAAACTGAACAGAGAGTAGACAGGAAAGTTTGGAGTGAGAAGACAAGAAGGCTTAAAACTGCGCCTTGGAATATGTCAACAATTCAGTGACAGGGCAGGGAAAGATGAGGCTGCACGTGGCTCGGAAATGTAGGTGGGGGAACATCAACCTTGGAAAGAGCCTCTGGAAAAGTGCCTTCCGGAAGAAGCGAGAGATCAGCAGGGTCACGTACCCCTGATTGGTCAAGCAAGATGAGAAATAAAAGATGTTCTTGGTTTTAGGACTTAAGGCATTGGTGTCTTAGTGATGTCTGTTTCAGTGGATTGAGATGGACCATATTAGAGAAGAGGAATTGGAGATGTGCATACAATTAATTGACCATATTAGTCTGTGAAAGGAAGGTGAAAGGGTGAAAAGCTAGGGTTGAATGTAGCTTGAGGGATGGTTTCTTTTGGGTTGGGGAGATCAGGGCTTGTTTAAACATCAATGATAAGGATTTGATTTGGAAAGGGGGAGTTGAGTATAAATGTTAAAAAAGAGAAAGAGTAATAGACCCTGGGAAAGGCAAAAAGGAACAGAATATCTAGAGACTTGATTAATAGGAGGAATAGCTCCTTTTCTATGAAAGCTCTGGCTTTTGGTTTATAGAGCCCCCTGAAATTTGAAATCTGTGTGTTTAAGAACCCCATTACTCTTTGACTTGCTATGGTAAGAACCTTCTAGTTACTCTACTGTCTTTTTTTTTTTTCCTTTTTGTAGGTCTTAGCTGGATCAGAGTGTGCTAGAACAAAAGCCCTCAATGGCTTCTCATTACCTACCTAATTAAGTATGGTATTGTTAACTGTCTTCCCACTATCTAGTATTTAAGGCCTAAATAATAAGACACTTGTCTTTCTAATCTTTTCTTCCATTCCTACTCCACACACACCCACATTTCACTCAAACTGGATTATTCACATTTCCCTAAACAAAAACTGGTTTTGCCAAATACTTCTTTCTTATAGTCCTCTCCTTATTGAGAGTGTATATCTCGTCTTTGAAATCCTTTCCATTATTGAAGGCCCATCTCAAGGCCCTTTCTTTTCTCAAATTTTCATACAATTTTATTAAGCCCAAGGCAGGGGTGTGTGCACATTTTGTTGCCTGATTCCCAGAAATATGTTTAGGAAAACATATAACTATAATATATCCATAATGACAAATCAGGGCATGGAAACTAATTAGGATATTTTTAAATGTCTGCTTTAATTCAATTAAAGCACTTTAAAAATCATTTTTCGTTGTAAAAAAGAAGAAAAATAATCATTTGAATCATCTAAGGTCTATTTTTGCATCAAGAGTGACAGCACAACTTTGAAAAACAACCTATATATCCATCAATAACATACGGTTGAAATAAATTACGGTTCATTCATATAATGGAATATACACACCCATTTTAAAATTAGAAAACTTTCTAATTACTCGTTTTAAAAAATCTCTAAGATCTGTTGCTGAATAGAAAAAGCAAAATACAAAAACAACATATGTGGTATGTAGGCATTTGTCTAAAAATGGAAGAAGGGGGAAATACACACATACATATATATTTGCTTGATAGGTATGTAAATCATCTCTGGCAGGATACACAAAAAGTGACGAGAACTAGTTGCGAAGTCTGAGATGTAGACTTTTCACTATGTACGCTCTTTTGTTTTATACTTTTCAACTGTGTGATTATATTACCTGGATAAAAAAATAAATATAATTTAAAAGAAACAAAAGTAATAGCTAATTGGACAGAAATGAAATTCTGTAGAAATCATTGTTGATTCAAGTTCAAAAATTGCAGATATTCCAAATATTATAACTATTGGTTATACTAGAGTAGAAAATCGCCTTTTAAAGCCTTTCTGGTCCTTCAGTGGGATTTTATTTTGAACTCTTTTCAGCTCTTGCCTGGATGACTGTAACAGCCTCCTTTCCCACTTTGCCTCATTGGCAACTGTCCCACCATACACACACAGCTTGTTCTCCACACAGTAACCAGAGCCATCATTTTATAAACAAAAGTCAAACAAGGTTACTTCTCTGTTCAGAACACTGCTGGGATTTCCCATCTTCTCAGAATAAAAGTCAAAATCCTTAGAATAGCCATTTGCAGTTCCCTGGACCTTAAAGGCTCTTCTCCCAGGTATTTACCTGGTTAACTCCCTCACTTAATTCAGGTCTCAGTGCAAATGCCTCCTCAACAGAAACTTTCCTTAATACCTAACATGACACCCACCCCATCATTGTCTATCCTCCTTACTTTTCCTTATTTTTTTATAGCACCACCTAACATATTCATAAATGTATCGCTTAACACTTAACTACCGTAAAATATATATAAATTTGTATTTTATTGTTTGTGTCCCCATACTAGAATGTATGACCTGCATCTCACAACACTTGGAATGATGCCTGGATCGTAATAGGTATTCAATAAATATTTGTTGAATGGAAGAATGAATGGACTCCCAGCATTAAATTCCTATTTTTAGAAGATTTTACTTACTCTATCCTGTATATATAATTCAAAAACTTTTTATTGAGTCTATACCGTATAATAGGTGCTTCAGAAGACTCAAAGATGAGTAAGACAGAGTTCACATTGATCTTTTCATATATGAACAACCTTTGTTGTGACTCTAATTGGTGAGTAGAACTTTTAGAACAATACTACTTGGAATCAGAAACTGAAAGGCCACTTAGCATTCACTGATAATATTGAAATATTTTGGTATTTATGGGTGAATCAAAATTATGGGCATTTTCATATTAGTTTTTCCTCCAGACCAATTTTTTATATGTGAGGAAGGTTGACCAGACTAATCTGCAATGGAAACTTCTAGTTTAATCTGGTACTTTAATGTAAAGATAGCCTTAACATGACTCAGGTTAGCTAAGTGACTACTGAAGAGGTACAGTTTTATTATTTTCTCTTACTTATGTTTGTATGTTTTGAAAGGGTATGGTATTAATCTTCACATTTACATATTTCACTTAATTTTGAATTATAAAATATCTGCTGGGTTTTAAAAAATTGGTTTAGTGCTTTAGGGTAGGAGTTTTACAAAAATCTATTTTGTAAAAGAGATTTTCAAATGAGTAATGCTAAATAAATAATATATTAAACATATATAAAACATTACTAAAGCCATTCTTCAACTCTTTCAAAGTTACTTTGCCACTCTTGTCTACAGTAAGGATATTATATATCAAATATAAGGAGACACAATGCAAATTCTAATTTTAGATTTATTTTGTATCATTTATGTAAATTTCTTTAATATGGAAATGGAAGTAAATGTAATACCTTCTAGACTGATTAAAAATTAATGTGTAGAAGCCTGGGAGCCTAATTTAAAAGACCATCAGAAGACTTGAATTAGTTAGCTGTAGAGTCACAGCGTTAATGCAGAGACTTGAATTATATTGCATTACTTATCACTGAGTAACAAAAAATCGCTCTTAGTAAGCACACTATGCCAATCCACTTCCCCACTGAAAGATAGCAGCACTCTCAAACACTTTAGGAACTTGGTATGTAACTGTGAAATCACTATAAACTCTTCTTTATATTTCAAGGTAGTGGAGAATTATTAACTAAAATGTCCCAGTTTAACTTGAAATTAATTTGAGAGAGGTGGATAATTTTGAATACTTTGGGGAAAATCATAAAATAAGTGACTTAAGAATATTAAGTAATTATTAACAAAGCCTTAATGTTTTATAATGTATTATAAAAATAAAAGATGATATCCATGTGTTTCATAAAAGTTCTTAAGATTTAGAAGTTCTAACACATTAGGTCCCATATGCATAATTCTTTGAGAAAATTAGATATTTTCATAACTTATAAATGTTCCCATTATTACATATTCAAGATTATGTTAGTGTACAGAACACTAATGTTCCCATTTGAGGGTAATAACTTAGAGAATATGGTTTATCAGTACATTCTGGGTGAAGTTCATGATTTGCTCCCCTTACAGTTTGGAAGAGAGGGCATATTTTGCCAGGGTTCATTTAATTCATCTTGCCTCAGTTAAACTCTAGTGCACCTACTAGGAGTTTGCACACACCTTATCATTAAATTGACTCAGATATTGACCCCCAGCCCAGAAGACAAAGTAAATATACCTTTCAAAAGCTGTAATGTGGGCTTTCCTGGTGGCGCAGTGGTTGAGAGTCCGCTTGCCGATGCAGCTGACACGGGTTTGTGCCCCGGTCCGGGAAAATCCCACATGCCGCGGAGCTGCTGCGCCTGTGAGCCATGGCCGCTGAGCCTGCGCATTCGGAGCCTGTGCTCCGCAATGGGAGAGGCCACAAGAGTAAGGGGCCCGTGTACCGCAAAAAAAAAAAAAAAAAAAGCCATAATGTAAATGCAATAGAGAAGTAAGCGGTCTTATTTTCTTAGGGTAAGCATCTCAAGATACTTTTTTGCTGAATTCTTAACTAAATTGTGATGATGTTAAAGAAATTATGACATTAAATAAGACTCATTTTATTATCCATTATCTACATTGAAAAAAATTCACATAAACCTACTTCCATTAGGTTGATGGGGGAAAAATCTTTTTCAAAATACAGTCTGTAATTTACAGTATTCATGAATAGAATTAAAAAATTAATTTTCTGGGATGAACTTTACCTTGACACATATATATGACACATATATATGATTATTTTAAAAGGGGATAATTTTTAATTATGGCCTAATTTGAAAAAAAAAAGGAGGTAACAGGAGGAGAGAATTCAACATATGAAAGGATTTGGGGTTCAGATGACAGTTGATATAGTCAAGCTCAAATAACTGTCTCTTTTATTTCCCATTCTACTCAGCCATAAACTGGGAATATAGGGTTTTTCCAGAGGCAGAACCTTAGATTGCTGGGAATAATCTAAAATTTAATAATCCACACTCAAATAATTGAAATATAAAACTCACTGAGAAAATGAGGCAAAATTTTATTCACTTGGAACTTTACAAGAAACAATTTTATTTAAAATATTAAAACTTTTTTTTAACATCTTTATTGGAGTATAATTGCTTTACAATGGTGTGTTAGTTTCTCCTTTATAACAAGGTGAATCAATTATGCGTATACGTATATCCCCATATCTCTTCCCTCTTGCGTCTCCCTCCCTCCCACCCTCCCTATCCCACCCCTCTAGGTGGTCACAAAGCTAAAGCATTTTTTTTTAAAGCCAACTTTTGCTCTCTTCCAGGTGACTTTTAAACTCAAACTGCCATATTTTTTTTATTCATCATGTAAATTCTGTTATAGCTGTTAGGTCCATTTATAGCTTCGCCATGTTTCAACATGTAAAGTAATTCCAATCAATCATGCACCAGAAGCATGAGCATCAAGACTCTTAGCTGACTAATAAGCTGCATTTGAAAAACTACCTTGAGGCCCATCAAAAATAGTAGCATGTTAAGAAATGACTTAATTTGCCTACATGGAAAATGTTTGATATCATGAACACATATATGTGTTAACGCTCATGTATTCACATAGGGGCATTTTAAAGCAGCAACAACCCAAGCACTCTACTTCTGTTTCATGATATTTGATAGAATCTGAATTGGGCCCAAAGAGAATCAGAGTCTAGAGTATACTTATTTTCTTCCTGGAGTCACCACTTTTCTCTTTAGTAATAGAGAAAGATTTGGAGTTGATGGGTTTTATACATACATATTCCAAAGCCAGTAAATATGAAATGCCATGGCCAGAACTGTGGCCTTGAAGGAATCCAGAAGACACCATTCACATTAGACCATATATGAGTGGTGCTCCCCACGCACACAGTTGTACAGTGTGGCAACCCTGGACAGGCCATAGCAACCTGGAGTGTTTCACTTAGCTGTAAATTATAAATTAGCAAAGACATTGTGTCTTTTTGAACTGAAAATCTCCTAACGGTTATAATTTTGTCTGGACTTTGTTTTCAACAGATCCCAGTAGATGAGGATTGAACGAAGTGATATCAAAGCCAGTAGTATGTCATTACTGATATTGCAGGCCTTAACATTGCAAATATCAGCAGAAAGACTTATCTTTGGATTAAGTAAGCCTTTCTCTTGGGTGCATCTTATGTTTATGTTGTAGCTTTGTCTCTGAGAGTGTGTGATCTTATCACTGCGACAAACATATGCAAAAAGCATTTTAAGAGTTGAATGTAGCCTTATGTTAAAGCAAAGATTCAAGTAATTATTTAGCTATTACTCAGTCATCTCTAGTTTGTTTCTAGTATGTTTGACTATGGTATTTTAAGTGCCATGCTTTTATCTCAAATGATTAAATCTTCCATATAAATAATTTAGTTGTCCTTTGACCGTAGGATTATAGTTTGGAGCAGAGGATAAAATCTGTGATGTAAAAGCAACATCTTTCTTATAACTATCTATAGAAAAGATGCCTACAAGTAGAACATTTGTAGAACACTATGATATGTTTTCTGTTTTACACGGGACAATAATGTTTGAGGTAGCATGATGCAGCAGGCTTTCCCTATTGTTCCTTTTATATGTCTGTGTTCTAGTGATACTGAAAAGCAGATGTGCCCAGGAAACACTGCATAATTCATAGGATTTCACTACCTTGGCACATGCGGGTCCCTCCACCTGAAATGCCTCCCCCTGCATACTGACCCTTCAGCACCCTGCCCCCGAAGCAGGGCTCAGCTCTGATGTTCCTTTCCCATGAAGCTTCCAGCGTACCCCTGCAATCTGCAGAAATTTACCTCTCCCCTGACTCCCATACTTCTTTGTACCAGTTTACCTTCCATTTTATAGTTTTACTCTCTGCTATGGGTTATAGTTATTTGCATGTCCGTCTTTTCTTCCAACTACCATTCTTCTGAATAGGGGTCTTTGTTTTTAATCTTTCACAATGTCTAGCACATGGCAAGTGCTAAATAATTCTTTGTGAAATAAATAATCAGGTTTCCCCCTTGTTAGTTTAGCCTGTTTTATGGTAGTTCATTTGACATCTGTTTTATTTGGCATTTTAGCATATAGAGTATATACTTTTTATCTGAAAAGTAACTGACCTCTGCTCTTTCCTATCTAACACTGCTTAACACGTTGAAATCTAACGTCTCAAAAAACCAGATGCCAATAGTTTTAATGATACACTCTCTGTAATTAAGGGAACAGTTCCAATTACTTTTTAAGATGCAAAAAGATTGGGTCCATTGGTAAATAAATACTGAGAACTTTCTCCAGTGACATTACTCTATGCCACTTGCCAGTTTGGGTTTGGACTGTTCTTTCTATACAAAGTAAACACAGTTTAACATCTGGTTTCAAGATCCTATCCACCTCTCTGAAGTCCAAAATAGAAATAAGGTAAAAAACAGAAATGGGAGCTCAGTGAATTATAGAATTGCTCATTATTGCATTTTTATTTGTAAAGCAATACACTATCTCATTATTTATCTTTTTTATTTGGACCAGTAGGGTCCTGAAAGATGTAGAGGATTTTGGAAAGTGAGGGGCTTTAGTAACAAAGATGGAGATGAATGGAAGAGAAAATTCCAAAATGTCATTTCCTGTCAAAGCTATTCCTCTATGAGTGGGTGGTCAGGTAGCTACTGGAGTGACCTCTGAAAGGAAAACTTAGATACCAGTGAATTCCCGTGTGGAAGTCAGTATGGTGGTTTGGGCAGCTCTCTAATTCTGGCAATTCTTGGCAAGGGGTTTCTTTGATCACTGCCAGTTTGGGGTGTATAGCAGCGCTTTGGGGAGGAAATCAGAAAGCAGACCATTAGTGCTAGACAAATAGGTGTCTGCTGACTAGTCACGGAGGTGTAAAATTATAAGTCTGTGTGGTTAACCAAGTCTCTCAGAAGTGATACGAGAACCATCGTCGATTGGGCTTGATCGTGTTGCCTCGTTCCCTGGTTTTCTGGCTCTTGTCCTTGTTTCTTTCATTCCTCAATTAAGGAGATTCCCAGATAAGGAAGGCAGGTTAATCATGTTACTATTTTAACAGTGTCTCTGTTTCACTTGAAGATCTGCCCAGGATTTAGAAGCTGTTGACACCTCAGATACAGTACTGAGGACAGCATAGTGCCACTACCAAGAATACCACAGGGTAACTGGAAAGATGCCAAGCGTGAATGAGTGGTGTCTGCCACTGTCTTAATTCCAGATCTTTCCCAAACAGTAGTCAGTAGAGGCTAAGAAGCCTTGTTTTGCTTTTCTCCATGCCTCAGAACTCAAAAGGAAAGTGAATCATGGCTCTGGAGAGCTCTTTCCAGCTTGGCATCCAGTGAGTGTCACTCAGCTGGCTCTTTATCCCAAGTGCTAATTGATACTGTTAACTTTCTGCAGTGATGCCAAGAAATAGTAATGAGGAAGTGACACTCTGCTCATCTTGTGCCAGGAGGTTTTATTTAGAGAACTATACGTTTATTTAGCCAAAGCGCACTAAAGTAACATCTCACTGTTTAGTATACTTGGAAAGATGAATTATTAGGTCAACTGATATCTTGTAGAAATTGTTACATACCTAAGAAGTGGGCCTTTCTTAGCTTCTCAACAGAAGGATCAAGCCTAATGTACTCTACCGGTATATTTCCTATGAATTAAGAAGGTATTCCCTACTCATATAAACTTCTGTTAAAATAGAATCCTTCACTGAGTCATGGAAAGCAGTGTGCTTTCTTTGTGTGTAATTTTTGTGTAATGGTTTACTTCTAATAAAATTATATTGTTTACTTAGGGTGAGTATGTGTATGTCTAACGTGCGGGTACATAGTTAAATAGGAGTATACACGTAAGCGTTTCAGATCCCCATAATGGCTTCTCCACCTACATGTGTGGCCTTGGATGAGCTGTTTAGCTTCTCGTGCCCAGTTTTCTATCTGTACCTGCCTCACAGGGCACTGTGAAGCTTACATGAGAGAAACATGTATTACATTTCGAGCTGTTCTTGTCAGAGGCTCAGTAATATCAGCCATTATTATTATTTCTTCATGTTATCAATTTTTAAATTTTTATTTGTATATTTTCTTAATTTATATCTACCCAACTATATTTGCTGGATTTAACCATTCTCAGAGGGTGATAAGACTCAAAATAATGTTACACTTTTCTCCTCTCTTGGGATTGGGTTTGTGTTTCAACTTGACAGAGAACAGCATGAGAAGTCCTTGAGCAAACGAACCAAGAGCCATGATAAGTCAACGGTGGTCTAAAACAATATTACGAAAAGATATTCAGGAAGTTAGGGACTGTGTACAGTCAATAAAAGTCTGTTGACCTTGGATGATTGGGGTTATGTGCTAGGAAAATCACATGTCTTTAATTTTGTCCATTGCCACTCCTACCTACCTACCTACCTACATGCACACACACTTACATACCACCTGTATTCTACTTGTTGAGGAAAATGGATGAAAATATCAGTATAATCATCTTCAAACAAATACAAGTGTATATATGGAAAACTGATGTAAGAAGAAAAGTTATTATTATTTTAGAAATCCTCTAACAGAAACTCATTTTATATGACAGGTTTATCATCCTCTTCACCTTTATAACTACGCTAATATACCATATAATATATGTTTTAGTTTGTTTATATTTTCAGGGTCTATTAAAAATGAAATTGAAGCAAGTATACTTAGATTCTTTTGTTAATATGTTCATTATACTAGTTGCCAAAAAGATAAAATCCTTATTCTTTAGGCAGAGAGGAATTTTCCAAATGTCAGCTTATTGACTAAATGTTTTCTTGTTTTGCTGTAATTTGTTTTTGTCTTTTGAAAATTTTTAATATTCACTTGCCTTGATTGCTTTTCTTTCTTTTGATCTAGTAATGAAGTCACAGTTTCACCTATGCTTTTTGTATAAGTGAATGTAATACTAACTGCTTTGACTTCAGAATCACATCAGAGATCAGAAACAAGCATTGTCCCTACCTCCTTTGTGCCTAATATCGTGTATTCTTAGAATTGGAATCATCAAAATGACACATGAAGCGTGTGTAGATGACTCCAAAATGTAGTGCCATTTCCACTCACTAGCAGGTTGCTTTGTCACATCACTTGCTCTCAGAGCAGAGCCAAGAGGAACGTAGGTGCAGGGAAGACAGATTTGTAGCTGAAGGGAAACTAAACGGAGTGGCTGTGGAAGGACACGCCCGGGTAGGACACTCAAAGCGGCTTGCTGCCAGCCAAACGTTTGACAAGTAACCCCAATGGGCAGTGGTGGGAGGGCACTAATGACAAAGTTCACCTTCGCCCCAATTTTGTCCTGACCCTGTTGTCCACTCGTATAATGTCTGGTTTTGAAAGACACAGATCCTCTATGTTGTATAGAAGGTTTCAATATGCAAAAAACTCTTAGATACCGGTCTACTATTCATTAAATGCCGAAGACATAGTTGAGTGCTGAGCTGTAAATGTCTGTGGTGCCTATGATTGAATGTATATTTTTCCTGCATGATCATCCATTGTGCTGTTTGTAAGTAGCAAAAAAATGAGCCTGATTTGTTCTCCTTTGTAGAGCCAGGCCGAGGCCCACTACAAAGGAAGTAAACATGCCAAGAAGGTCAAAGCACTAGAGGCAACGAAAAATAAACCCAAAATGGTTTCTTCCAAGGACAGCGCAAAGGCTAATCCCAGCTGCTCCATCACTCCAATCACAGGCAACAACTCTGACAAATCAGGTCAATGACACTTTTTGTTCTTTACATTCTTTGTGTTCCTCCTGGTCCTCTGGCCTCACCCTATCCTCCTCCCCTCCGCTGTTGCATGTTACTCTCCATGATTTGTTTTTATAATATTAATACGTTCCCTTCACAGGAAGGGTTATGTGTTTGCATGGAATCTAAGCATTTGATAGGTTACCATTCCATGTTGTTAAATATATACATTTAAGTGTATATGTGTGTGTGTAAATATATATATAAGTATATATGCACGAAAATAAGTGGAGGCTTCTTGGTCACATTGTGTTTAGACAAAAATCAAGAAATGGATCTAAAATACTGAGTTTATTATTCATTTTACATTTGGTTTTTGCTATGGACTTTTTCAGTGAAGGAATCCTTAAATTTGTTTATTAACAGACATTTTCATATTTTCTTACCCCAGTAACAGGGAGTAGAAGGGCAAAAAGGTAAAGTTTTCTGAGAGAGCGGCATTATTAAGTGAATCTGGAAATGTGTTCAATAGTAAGAGATTTTGATTCTTCAAGATATTCATAGAGTTCTCCTCAGAGTTACAAATGAACTCAAAGATTTTAAAGGAACTTTTCACGGTTATGAACTGACTAACAGAAGAACTTTATAAATTGGAAATGGGCTACTAGTGGAAGTGCCTCTTAAGCAGAGTATTTCATAGTTCCAGTGAATCAGCAGGTTTTCTGAGTAGGTTCAAACTGAATGATTCAGGGAGAAGAGAAAAAATTTATTTTTCCAGCAGGTATGCCATGAAATTGGGTGTTTAATAGGCTTTCACACATTCACATCCGCCCATCAGGACCCAAGATGGGTAAGTCACCTTGTTGCAGTGACTAACTGAGGAACAGTGCCTTGTAAGGGAAACTAAGAGAATAGATCCCTTTTTCTTATGTTTGATTCTCTCCTTAGGGACCTTTCTGTTGTTGGAAACACAAAGACACACACTTCTTGTCTTGTTCTCTTCTGCTTTCCAAGTCATTGTAGACTTAAGAGACTTAAGAACGCTTTCCTGTGGTTGCCCAGGGCCTTCGGAGAAGCACAAATCCATTTGTAAGAGGAAGATTCAGAAAAGCCTGGTTAGACAAAGAGAGACTATGTAAGAAGTGACCACTATTGATGAGGTCCCACAGATGCTGGTTCCCAAGGCTCTGCAGCCTAGAGTGAGTGAGCTGACCCAAATTTGGTGATAAAGGCTTTTGTTCTTTGTGCGATAGAATCACTAAATCATGTTATCTGATGAACAGATAATAAATACTGAATTATTACATTGCACTTTTCCCCTTCTAAAGAACAAAGTCTTTTTACGTATATTAGCAAATTAATCTTTAACCCAGATCTATCAGATATTAGGGTCAAATGTTATCTCCAGTTTATAAGGTAGCAAACCAAGGCGAGGTCCACATTGCAGCCGTTATTTGCTCAAGGTTACCCAGTGTTTGGAAGAACAGGAGCCATCACCTCCTGACTTCCTGCCTAGTTTCATTTTCTGCAGGATATTGTTGCCTCTATGAAATAATACTCTGTCAGGTTTTATTACCTGAATTATGCTCTTTACCGACAGAAGTACTTATAAGCAAAATGATAAAACAGTGGAGGTTAGTGTCACTCCATTCTTTCAGCTTATTTTGTGTCTCGAGCTAATAGCACAGTGGGAAGGTACTGTAAGCATTCCTGCCTTGCTATTGCTTGTGCTCAATGCTCCCATTAAGTTATATTATAATATATATGACTATTATTTGCAGATTGGGTTTGCTCTAGGCATAGTAGATGAAATTAAAATTAATGAGGGAAAAAACTGTTAAAAATGGAAATAGAAAAGGCTCAATGAGAGAAAAATCAATGAACGAACAGAAGATAATTAAAGGGAGAAGGAAAGGTGTAGAAGAAGAGGAAAGGAAGAGAAAAAAAGTCAACAATTAGCGAGTAGACCCAAGAAAAGAGCAGTATAGAGATAGAAAATCCAAATAAAGGGGCTGGATCAGAATCACAGCATACCTTAAATCTACAAGACGCCCAATGAGCATGTTAAAATAAAGTTCAATGACTCAAGACTTTTATTCTGACTCTCAAATGCTAGTGAATGCTCAAGTGAAAGAGACTTTACAAACAATTGTGTTTGGCTAGCGGGCAATAGAAACACACCAGGGTCAAGTACAGCAGTGGTATAAACAAAGAAAGAGAACTGAGATCTAGAAGAACCCCAGGAGATGAGAGTGGGGAGAGAGGAAAACAAATCTCAACCGCAGAGTCTCTTTCCCAGTAGCTATGTGATGGTCTTTAATCCAGCATCCTCTGCTTCCTCTGACACTTCCCTATCCACCCCACAAAGTACCTATGGTCTAACAGTATTGACCTCAGTCACCATGTCCCTGTCCATACTTGGACTAGAAGTAATGCAAACTACCTGTAGTGTGGTTACCTCATTTTTCCATGTTTCCTTACTCAAATCTGTATAAATTATTTGGCAATACATTGGTTAGGTCATTCAAATTACTTTTTTGTTTCTCCATATTTTAAATATTAATACTAATGAAATATTTAGTTCGTCCTATTATATCTATAAAAGCAATACCAAAGCTGTTGAAAGATGGCACTATTTAAGAACAAAGTGGGTCGTATTTGCTAAATAGATACATGTTTTTTTGTCACTTTCAACTGAACGTCAGCTTTTAAGCAAGAATTCACATGTGTTTTTTTCTTTCTTCTTTTTTTTTTCACACGTGTTTTGTAGAATTTTCAAGTTAGAAAATTAGAAGTTTTGCCCAGATGGGAAATTTGGTCTAAACAATGTAATACATAACCAGTTGTTAACCACCTATTCTAAATCCTTAAAAAGCTCCCACAGCTTTGTCAGAGTCATAAAATTTTTTGGTAACTTGTTTTGATTTCCTTTAAAACCCCATTTTAGAAGTTAGGAGACACGAAGACCAGTCCTTCATAAACAGTCTAGGTGGGATGTAGAGGGAAGCGGGAGGGAAGAGAAAGAACTGTGGTACTTAATTAACTGAAGTGTTTTATTTCAGACAACACTGCCTCTAAGGAGTCAGCCAAAAATTAGAGTAATAGTCACAGTGAAAAGTCATGGTTGATTGACAGTTCTTAAGAGACTGAAATTCCCTAGCACTGGTCTTTTTCTTCTGAATGAAGTATTCTATCAAGTGGGCTTAAGCAATATCTATGTGATTCTGAGATAGTTGAGTGAAAAGTAAATGTTAGTAACTTGATGTCTCAGCTACCAGATTTCAAAATCCAGGCATTCACAACATCCATAGGATTGACTAATTCCATTTCCATTCTCATTCTTTAGCATCAGTAACTTAGCAAGAGTATTGTTCAATGAGGGCAAATCCTGAGGAACAGGAAATAGCCAGATGTTAAGGGAGGGGGCTTCTGGGAGTGCAGCATCCTGGGATGCACTGAACATCAGTCAAGGAAGAGTGTGATTTCAGAGTGTCTGACAAGGAGCGTGCGAGCCACAGATGACCTCGCTTTGCTCCTTGAGAGCACAGATTATTTATTCTAAGAAGTGACCTAGCAATCTTCCAAGAGCTATTGATAGAAAAGCCTTTTTACCTCCTATTTTAGCAACTGGAACAACCACTTTTTTATGATGCATTTGGAGACATAATTTAGATCATGTTGTAACTGGATCTGTGCAATACAAAGAAATTTGCTGTAATGGAGCTATCAGATATAAAAAGTTAAGGGTATAATGGAAAGCTTTCCTTTTTTTTCCTCTCAAGTCAGTAAACAAAATGAGTTTAAACTACAGTAACAGGAATTTCATTTATTATAAGAAGCTCTGACCACATGATTGAAAAAAAATTAAATATGTTTTATTTCAGGCAGGATAGCTGTCCTATTCACTTTTTAGAAGTTGGAGTAGAATTAAACGTAAAATCCAAAGAAATAGCTTTCTGGTCTCCTAGGATCTATCCCAGCTTTTAATGATGCATCAGTGGGAGTTCAAAACTTGGTAGAAAGGAGGAAAAAGGTGCTTTGGGAGAAATGGGATCAAGACACAGCAAGCATTAGGCAGCTTCAGGAAGATGGCTAGAACATATTGGTCAGACACTGTACCCAAATTTCTCCCTAGAGTTCAAGTGTCATAATGCCATATGACACAACACTTCCCTGTGATAATATGCCCCATACATCAAGTTGAATGCTCTTTGTGACAGCACTTAACCACTCATAAGAAGCTCAAAACAAAACAAACAAACAAAAAAAAACAGAGCCTTTGGAAGACCTTATTTCTTGAAAATAATAAAATATTTTGATAATCAACCTAACGGTAAAAAATATTGTGATAGTCGACCTAATCATCCATATGTCTAGTCTTTAGCCCAAGGTTTTTTTTAATTAATTAGATATCAAGATGGGGAAAATACATTTGTAGCTCAAAGTATATAAAGCCATTTAGAGCTAAACAGCTTTTAATCAGTTGCTGTCTAAAAAGACGAAAGCAGATGGAATGATTCAAAATGCTATAGATATATTTATAAATGCAATTAAGAGCAAAGATGATGGAACCAGCATGTTCTGCTTAAAATATAACAATAGGAACACCTTGAATTTGTTCAGTTGATAAAATCCAGTCACATAAATGTTTTCGTATGACCCCCTCAACAACCCTGTGACTGGTAAGGCTGATATTAGTATCCCTCTTTCACATACGCACACAACAAACTCTATATCCATTTATTCATTTAACAAATATGTATTATCTATACTAAGTAGTATAGTACATCTGTAACATTTGCCATTTCAAGTGTGCAACAATGAACAGAAAGACACGTTCTTGCCTTCAAGAGGTTCCAAAAGAAAAATAATATATAATCGCCACCTTCAAGCTGCTCCCAAAAATGTGGTAACAGTGAAGAACCTGGGTCTTAGAAAGATTAAATGGCTTGTGTGAGGCTTTAAATGGCTTGCACACTCATATCCCAGTAGAGTCAGAGCAGGAACTCAGGGCTTCTTGTTCCATGAATATTCCACTGTTCCCCTTACTTCTAAGCTTCTCTGACTCAGAAGAGTAAATTCAAGTACAGTATCCCAATGGGAAAAGTCAGAAACCACTAACCCACTTTTTTAAAGAATTAATGAGTAGGACTATGTATTACTTTTAAATTGTTTTCTGACTGTTGATATTTTTCAGTAGGAGCTATAGCAGTGACAGGGTCATTGAGGCTTTGTTTTATTGACAATCCTTAGTTTCTGTGCAGTGTGTTGTCTGCATCATTTAACTGTAAGAGAACAAAGCTTTAGACAGATCGTTTCAAGGCCAAGTTTGAATGAAAACACTCATTTCAGGTAAATGACACATGTTCTTAAAGCTCCAGCTTGACAGCTGTAGACTTTATGTGACTAGAGCCAAACACACTCACTGAGCTGGAGGTCAGCAGTGAGCAAGGGCATCACCAGTATAGCAGAGCCTTGAACTGCCTCCTAAAGGGTCCAGTAGACTAGCCTGAATGCTGTCCGCATTTTCGGTAGCATTTTGAATCATCCCATCTCAAAGATTTTCACTGGGCACAGGGACATTGTTTTGTTTATCCCACACCCATGACTATACCATGGAGCCAGAGATGACAGTATCAGAAAAGACTTAAGAAGGAAGGAAAGAAGTGAGGATACCTCAAAACTCATTTTAGTTTTCAGCATAATGTGCTTTTGCATGGCGGCAGTTCCTCAGGTTGAACCCAGAGCAGTATCAACTAGTACATCAGTATGATTTGCCTGGAAAGGCTGCAGTTCAACTTTTTATGGTCATCTTGTTACGTTATGAAAGTACATTTTTCAATTTTGTCAAAGAGGCTTTCTGCCAAAGATACAAATGGAGACCCTCGCCTTGTCATGTTTATGGGTTTCCCTGTGTGTTTCACAGTTTTTATGTGTTGTTACAAATGGGGCCAAGTTTCCCAAATGACAACTTCTCATTTCCACCGACTGCTGCAGGACTCCTTTGATTAGCCAGCAAGGTCTTTGTAAATGCCTCTTTCCCCCATTTCTGTCTCTAGCAACAGGACCTTGTGCTGTTGAGTAGAAGAAAATGATAGTTTTCTGCTTTGGCAGCATCTGTCATTTATAGACCAGCGCCACCATAAATTTGGCATACATCTATCCAAATACAGGAGGCCAAGACTTCGTATCCCTCATAAAAATAATAGATTAACTATATTATGACAAACATCTTAGGTCTGAAATTCCGGGATACAATCATGTAGAACGTAAATCGAGCTCCATCTGTCTAAAGAGAACAGACCATTATACTAAGGCTCATATTTCCATGAAATATACATATATCATTAAGACTTTCAAAGTCAATTTAAAAAATGAAACTGCCTCCAGCTTTGTCCATGCACCTTGAATCTGACAGCACCATCCTGCCAGGCAAGGCTGAAGATTCTTAGGTAGTTAAGTGTTTGTCATCCTCTGGAAAGTAACTTCTGAAACTTTTGAGTATTTTATAGTGCTTTGAAGTAATACTGAGCATTCATTGTCAGGTTCTTCACTTCTGAAAGCTATTTCCTAGTGTTGCTCGAAGAAAGTGAACCATAAGTTGAGACTGATTTGTGATTGTCTCCTCAGTAAATCTATTAACTTATGATTTACAAGGGATATGTTATAAACCATTCTAAAAAGCAAAATCTTGGATATCTCCTTTAAAGGCTTATATCGCTGTTGAAAACTTTTCTCATCTTCAAACATATTTCACTGGTATTCATCTCTTTTGATTACATTTATTTACAGCCTTTCTGCATCAGATAGATATTGGAATATAAAAGGACTTCATATGTACACTGAATAATTTTATAAATGTACAACCATAACTGCCCTTGAGATTTTAACAAAGGTTATTGCTTACATTTTTATGATGTTCAACTTATTTGCTTCAGGAAGAATTCTCTTACATTGATGTAATTTTTATGAAATGAGTAGATGAAGAAATAGAACTACTCAGTAGATATTTGTAGGTTCTTTGTGCAGAGCATTGGCACTCGGCACTTTTGGGGATTCTGGGCCCAATTTTGATGATGCTTGTAGCCTAATGCCACACAAATTTAACTCTATAATATAAAGCTTAAAGTGTTTTTCATAGAAACATTTCTAAAGTATTTTCCTCTTCCCTGACGGCTTTCTCTGAGAATCAGGTTCACTGTCATGGACACCGGGCACATCATTATGCAGTAATGGTTTGGTGCTCTCATTTCTATAGACCAGCATAACCCAATAAAACATTCTGTGGTGAAGGAAATGGTCTATAATCTCGGTTGTCCAATGTGAGTGCCCTGAGCCACACGTAGCTATTCAGCACTTGAATTGTGGTTTATGCTCCTGAGGAACTGAATATTTAATTTTATTTAATTTAAGTAGCTCGCATGGCTACCATATTGGACAGCAGATCTATAGACAGTAGTACTCTTTGCTCTTTTGACTAGCTATGATTCTAGAGAAGGCATTAAATTCTCTGAGCCTATCTTTTCCTATTTGTAAAGTGGGAATGCCCTCCCTACAAAACAGCAGTGTTGCATGAATCAAATGAAATGATTGTGAAAGAGCTTTGCAAAGTGTAAAGCATAATTAAAGCAACTATTATTGATATTCTTACAGTTTGCCTGTTTGTTTTTTGTCCTCCTGTGGGGTTTTATTTCAGCCGTCCCTTCTTGCTGATTTCAGTGAGAGGTGACAACTGCCCCTTGTGGTAGTCAGCTATCATCATCTTTCATTATGCCGTACCTAATATAGTATATTCTAGAAAACCAGATCCAAGCTTATTAGACTTACATGCAAAAAATAACTTTAACAGCAGTACTACTAATAATTAACGTGTATCATTATGTGCTTGATACCACTGTGCTAAACATTTTATATAGACTATCTTATTTAATTATAACAATCCTTTGATGGATACTAGAAAGTGAGACCTAGAGAGGGGAAATAATGGCTCAGAGTCCTTCAGATGAAAAGTAGTTTCAAGTTCTCTCCCAGGCGGTCCCTCGAATTCACTACCATGATATGCTGCCTTTAGATGAAGGTTCATGGGCTTTACTGCACATGCTTTTTGAAAACTGTTTGAGATTCTTTTTCACTAGATGACACTTCCAGAAGTCTGACATCTCAGAAAGGTGTGTTATTTCTTTCCCCATCCTATTTTACAACTTTTATTTTTTTTAAAAATCAAGTTTTGAGTGGCTTTGGATAAAGATGTATTAACTAAGGTAGGAGTTTTGAGAGCACTTACCTACTTTGCATGTATAGCATAGTAGAAAGAGCATGAGCTTGATTCACTCCACCTCTCACTGACCATATAACCTTGACCAAGTAACGTTCGCTGACCTTCTATTTCCCCATCTATAAAATGGGAGAGCTGATATCTACCTCCCAGGGTTGTTGTCAGGAATGATGAACTAATAAATGTTCCTGGCTCACTGCCTATCACATAATAGACACTCAATAAGTAGTAGCCATAAAAAGCCACCATTTATTCAAAGAAATTTCCAGACTCTTTCCTTTTGAATCTACGATCATTTCATGCCATGCAACAGTTACATGCCATTTTATTTATGGCATTTTAAATGAGAACCCTTTTGGAAAACAACATCATAGAATAAATCAAGAACCATAAAAATGTTCATTCCATTAGACCAATTAATTCCTCTTCCTGTAGTTTACATCAAGGAAATAATCCTCAATACAAAGCAAGAAAAATAAAATGATATGAAAATAAAATGATATACATGAAAAATAAAATGATATACAACATTATTTGTGTTAGTGAAAACTGAAAACAAGATGATCAATACTAGGGAAATTATTTAACTAAAGTACTTATACCCAATAGAATACTGTGCAGCTTTAAAGTAAATAAAAGTAACAACATGAAAAAAGAGTGTAATACATTAAATCAAAAGGTTACAAAATATATTAAATCAAAAGTTACAAAATGGTTTGTTGGTACATGTATTTGTACATATTTATTGAGCCCTCTCTGGATAGGGGCTTGATAGCCCCCTCATGCTAGGCACTGGGTATATGATAGTGAACCAGGCAGACTTGGGCTTTGCCCTCATGAGAGCATATTGTCTGGAAGGGTAATACTGAACAAATGATGACAAGGTTGATGAAAAGAAGGGCACGCTGACCTAGTCTGGGAATGAAGGGAAGGCTTAAGCAGGGGATTTAAGCTCTCTCTACCTAGAGGGAAAGAAGATGTTAGCCAGGCAAACAAAGGCTCTGGTTTAGGGATGGAGGGGAAGAGGATTCTCATCAGAAGGACCAGTACCCCATAACTTGAGATGTGAAAGACTGCCCTGTTTAAACACCTGAACCAATGAAAGGACACTTGGGGACAAGTAAAGGAATTTAGGATGTTGGTAAGGATGTGGTTGAAATGATGGCTAGGGACAGAAATGAAGGCAGAATGAAGTGATGGGTATAAACACAGAGATTCTTAACATCTTTTCGTGCCACGTATTCCTGTGGCTGACTAGTGAAGCCTATTCTCTGAATGGTGTTTTTACATCTGTAAAATGAAATTTATAGTTTTACAAAGAATTCCAACCAGTTCTCAATCTTTGTTATGATATGGTAATATAGCAATAATGCATTTAATAAGATCTAACAGGTCTAATATCTGCCATAACTTTGAAGTGTTGACAAACATAAACAGTATTTTAACCTTTCTATAACAACTGTAATATCTGACGAAAATATCTGACTTCTGTGGGTGACAAAGTTAAATGTACTACCAAGACTGCTGTAGTTTGTTGCCTTCATTTATAATTGAAGGAATATGATGCATTTCGATAAGAAATAAATGAAAATATTTATATTTTTTATCATCCAAGTTCATGGATCCTGTGAACTCATGGACCCCTTGGAAGTCCACAGACCCCAGGTTAAAAACTCCTGTTTAGTATGAGAGGATAATGGGTTTTTTTTTTTTTCTCTGTTCTCCATAGACTATGTTACTTGCATAATAGCTTCTTCTAATGACTTGATGAGGTTTATATACCTTGGGGCACAGGACGGATGGGAAAGAAACTCGTAGCCATTTGTTTTGTATTATGGTTGGGAGGCTCACAGTCTGCAATACAATGTCATATCTCGTTCTTGTTCAGTTTTCTCATGGTCACAGTCATAAGTCCCCACGTTGCAGTATCCCTAAGGGACCTCATATGATGAGACAACCCAGGCAAACCCCTTTGGAGGCCCAGGCCTCTTGAATTAATCTCACTTTTTAAAGGAGACTTTCTGTGGTCAACAGACTTTCTCCTGCAACCTATAGGTCTCAAATATAAAGCTGGCTTTGACAACTTTGCAGTAAAGCAGCATGTTGAATTTAAGTACAAATGCTAGATTCAAAATGTAAAAGTATGATTGCCTTTTAGCAATATATTTTTAAAGGGTTAGTAGTTTTCTTACACCTGAGCAGTCCAGCGGCTGAATGTCTGCATAGTGTCATTAGGGCAGGCAGTACCCAGTTAGGTCCATAAAGAGTAAAAGCCCATCTCCCTATCTCCCTGGAAGCAGCCTGAGGCAATAAACTTGTTGGCTGACAGTAATTTTTAAATATTTTCTCCATTAGATAAAGATATATTTTTTTAGATGAGAGACTCAGTTTCCTCAATACCTCTCAGGCTGACCTTTCCATTGACAGTGTGAGCGTCACCCTGCCTGGAGCATCAAAGCTAAACCCTTAAGTCTGCATCTAGAGAGGAAGAAGGTGGGAGGAGCAGAATTCACATGTTTCCCTTGTACCTTGTGAATGTTTCCTCTGTGAAGGGCCATTAGTTTAGAAGAAAAAGAACCTGCTCCTCATTCCACCTAGAAAATTAGTTTTTAATCTTATTCCTGGCTTTTGAATCGCTACTGGACCTACTCCCTGAGGGATTTGATTTGAGTGACATGAGTTACTTACTCTATTTTCCATAATAAAGCTGCCTCAGAAATAACGGTTTCTCATCTCTTGGTGACAAATCAGAAAAGGGGCAATTTTTCAACCTGAAGAAGTTGAAATATGATTTCTCTATTGTACAAGTCAAATGGCTGGAAAACTATACAAAATAGGAGAAAGCTGTTCGTTAGATTCAAGCTCTAGCAAACAAGCCCTCTTTTGTGCTTGCTTAGAAGTGACAAGTTCACTAATGTCAGTGCCAGCTCACTGATACAGAGTGTAGGCTGCCAGTTTCCAACATGGAGATATTTGGAGATGCCACTGTTTTATCTGAGTATGAGACTGGCAGCTTCTGCTCTCCAACAAAGTGGCACAAGGGACAGTGGGGCAGTTGTCATGTGGTACTCAGACAGGGAGGGCAATGACTGTCATTTCACTGGGCTACAAAAATTACTGCAGGGTGTAGCCCAATGGCGAGAATCTGATTGACTTAGGCTTTCATATGGAAAGGGCAGGGATACCCTAGGTCAGGATTGAGACTGGCAGAAAATTATAGAACAGGACCTGTTTTGAACTTACGAAATTAGTCACCTGACTTTCATGGGTCCTAAGTTACTTAAAATAAATAAGCTTTTTTGTTTTTTTCACGTAAGGGCATACAGATTCTGATTCAGTAGAGTCACTTTCATTTAGAGATAATTTCCCCTGCTTCCAGGAGTAGTCTGAAGGCCAAGATATGAAAATTAGACATCAAAATAGTTAATTAGGAATTAGCAAGCTTCATGGTGATAAACCATGCTTGCAGAGACAGGGTTTCTGGAATCTGGCTAGAGGCATGGTAACATGGCATTGGATGGGAAGGGCCCACCAGCATCAAACTGGCCCAATGTATAATATTTTAGTGCTCTGAGAATTTCAAAAAGTAGCTTTAATTTCCATGTTGCTCCTTGACTTCTTGATGTTTCTGGGATTGTCATGCAAGTCCTTTGCTTTGTTTTCCACACCTGCAAAATGGCATAAGCCATATAGAGAATTTTTTCCATTTCCAAAGTGGTCCAGCAATTCACCCTCAAGTGGGGCATTGAGATCAAACATTTTCCAACAAGAAGTCCTGTGACTATCAAAGCAAGTGAGCTAAATAGCAGGTGTTGTGAGATAAGTCAGACAATATTATACTATGTGGGTAACTCTTGGGGACACTTGGAATTACATCAAGTCTAAATGAGGCATCTAGTTGGAGGAAGCCTAAATGGGTGACTAAAGGACTTCCAGTATACTGGGTCAGTCTCAGGCCACCTGCTAAAGGTTATGTGCCTTGGGGATTTGGGTTGGTCATGAATGGTATCATCACTAAGGTCCAAAGCCTGCATAATGACACCTTCAGTGATGGACATCTGTTATCTAAAGGGTGGGGAAAATTAAATAATACCACAAGACATAGTACTTGGAATTTCTTGAAGAACATTATTGCATAACTATATCGATTGTGTAATTGTTGATAACTCAGATGAATATAGTACATGTAATTTGTTACTGACTGCTTACAACATTGGTCAGGTGGGTTGTTGGGCTACAAACCTCTGATGAGTTTCCAAACATAAAACCCATGAGAAACATTGCCAGAGACCAGGACATCAGTTAAGTTGCAAAGAGGACTGGCTATACTTTTGTGATATTTGTGTTTTCACATATACTTTAGATTTTCTGGGAAAGGTACATGCTTAATATTTATATGTAAGTTTGTATAGGATTCTTAGTAAAGGAGATAATGAAATCCATAGATTTGTTCATTTTATCAAACCTCAAAATAGTGGACCTGGCAAAAAGGAATGTGTTTGTTGTTATGCCTCTGTCCTAGTATACTTCAAGGAGATGTCATTCTTAAGAGAATTGTTTCAACCTCAAAAGACATTAAATATTGATTGCTTGCATATATATATATATATATATATATATATATAATCTTTGGAAACAATAATACAAGTATTTTACATAATCAACAGATGAAATCTATTTATCTATCTGTTCTACCTATATTCATTTTACTAGTTATGATTCAGCTATTAACAGTGAATTTTTCTAGTATTTTTACTTGTGAGGCTAGAAAGCACGGCAATGAATTGAACATTCCTTATTTCAACAAATTTATTGCCCACCTATGGTTTTCTGTATACTGGGCCCCAAATTGAATTAAGATATTTTTCTAGGATGCAAGAATATCTCTATCCTGGTAATAAATTACCAGTATAAAATGTGTGAAAGTGTGAAAAAATTATAGTTAATGTAAGATCAAAATATAATTATATGAAAAGGATTATTGAGAACATAGAGCAGGGAAGGAGGGGGAAAGAGTTGGAGAGTAGACTAGAAGTAACAAGACCTATAAAGAAGTTTTATGATAATCCAGGGAGAATAAATGAGGGCCCGAAGTGAGGCAGTGGGCACATGGTAGATGCTGAATAAATGTCTGCTGGATGAAGATGTGAATAAGACTGGTAGAAGAGGTATTTAGAAGATAGTATCAATTTAGAAGATAGTATCAATAAACTTTGGTCATTCATTAATGACCAAAGGAGGGAAGAATAAAAGAGGGAAGAATTCAAGAGTCTTTGCTGACAATTCTAATACACAACTGTAATGTCATCAATTGATATGGGGACTGCTTGGACGGGTGCTGCTGGAGCAGCTCATCCATTCAGTATCAGGCATGTTGAGTTTGAAATACCCAGGAAATATCTAGAAACAGATGTCCCACAGACTGTTAGGGAAAAGGGGGTCTTGAGTCTGTGAGTAAGGTAGAGATTTCACCTGTCGATTTCGGAATCTATGTCAAGGTAGTAGAGGAAGTCATTGGAGTGAATTAGATCACATAATGCTCAAGAAGAGGACAAGAAGTGACCTTGAGGAATGCCAACACTTAGGGGCAGACAGAAGAATAGGAGCTGTTGAACAGATCCTGGAATGAGCTGTTCTTGAGGCTGAAGGAGAACCAGGGAAGGGCAGAGTTGTGGACATCAAGTGGGGAGAGCATTTCAGGAAGGAACTTGTGCCCAGTGCAAGAGAAGACTGAAGGGAGACCCCTGGCTTTTGCCGGAGGGTAAGGATGGACAGGAAGAGAGGAAGTGGAAAGGGCCACCTCACAGGACCACTTCAAATTCAGCGCCAATGAGAAGGCAAATGGAAAGTTCCAGGAGTGAACCAAGTTAGGGAATGACTTTGGAACATGGAAGTTTTAGCATTTTGTAAACAGAAAGGACCCTGTAGAAACAAAGTAGTTAGAGCTATAGGAAAGATAGACAAGATTTAAAAGATAGAGAGTCCAGGTGGAAGTAGATACCTTTTCCTCAGAGATGCAAACAAAATAGGTACAGAGGGAAGACACTGTAACATCAGTGGTAAACTCATCGAGCTTCCCCATTTCTCTCAGAAATAGGAGACCAGACATTTGCTCATGAGAGATTTGCAGTATTAATAGTGGACTTAAGAAAAAGGGTAAAACTTCCATGGGGAAGCTGCCTTTGTATATTTCCCTTGTACTATCACTGTTTTCCCACTTGTCTGATTTATTGACCTGTTCTCCAGGTATATAACTTTTTCACTGTATATGTTTCTAATTAAGCAAATCTAATCTGTAAGTTTACAGAATTTAAAAATAAGTGTGTGTGGTTATTGCATTACCAAAAGAGCTCTGCTTTCAAAAACATCTTTTAAATGGTGCATTCAAATTATTACTAAATTTTCCAAGATCTTTTTGCACATCACCTTCCAAGAAAACATCTAATAAATAAAGGGAGGCAAAATAATCTGAACATTATCTGCAATATAGTTCTTTTCTTCCTACTCACTTAACAGGTGCAGTCCTGTTAGACTACAAATGAATCCTCCTTTCTTTGTGCATCCACTGATATAGCGATGATGCTCTAGCGTCTGTACATCTCTAATTACATTTTGCTTTGAAAAGAACTCCAAGGTACGAAACTGGCTTATTCATCTTGCAGCTCACGTGCTGCTGCTTTATTTTCCCCCTGCAAATTCATTGCCTATCTTAGTAGAATTCTACCTTAAACGTTAAAATATCTGTCATCAGTTAGTGGTTTCTATCACTTGTACTGTGTCAAAGTGTAGATAAGGAGGAGACAAGTGAGGCAAAGGCTTAAGAAGTCTTCTGCAGCACACGAGTTGACATACACACAGGTTTGCAGTATTTCTTTGTCTGGTGCAGAGCCCCATGGGCTTTTCAGCTTCATTCCTTGCAAGACCACACTAAGAAAGTAGGTCCTCTGGGGACTTCCCTGGTGTTCCAGTGGTTAAGAATCTGCCTTCCAATGCAGGGGACGTGGGTTCGATCCCTGGTCAGGGAACTAAGATCCCACGTGCTGCTGGGCAACTAAGCCTGTGCGCTCTAGAGCCCACGTGCCACAACTACAGAGCCCACATGCCACAACTAGAGGGAAGCCCACACACCTCAACGGAAAGATCCCGGGTGCAGCAACCGAAGACTCTAAAAAAATAATAATAATGGTAGATTTTTTAAAAAAAGGTAGGTAGGTCCTCTGACTGACACCCATTAATTTCCAATTACTGAGAAAGTAGGAAGATAAAGCAGAAGAGAATGATTTCAGAATTCCATATCAAAGTAAACTAACTTGCTTTAATGAGCGTTGAGCAGTAATCTGGGCATTGCTTTGTTTTTTGAAATAATAATAAGATGCTAGATAAGGTGCTTGCAAAAAAAGGAAAGAATATGACCAGCAGTCCTTTCACAGCATGTCTCTGTTGCCTAATCCTTTTAGTACAATACTAAGTATAAAAACAAAAATTATTGTAAAAACTGACAAGCAGTATCCTTCAGTGACCTCAGAAAGCACAAAATATGATTCTCTTGAAATTGTAGCCTTGGTTTCCTGAGCACTTTTCTCATGTTTTGGAACTCCTTTGATATTCTGGAACGCTTATCTTGGAAAGACGTTGGTAGGTGTCAGTGAACAAGGCTCATAGTTTTTCGAAAACTCTCTGACAAATGGTAGATGACTACACAATAAACGGAAAACCTGCTGCATTTTCACTGAAAGCAAAATACACATATTAAAACTCTATTCAAAATTTATGTCTTTTAAAACCATAATGATAAAAATAATATACAAATGAATGAATAATATTGCTCCTAAAAAAATAAAAATTATAATCATTGCTTTAGGGCCTGGTGTGTGAGCTCAGATTGTCCAGTTGTGGTGATTTACTTGTAAAGACTGGTACACATTTTTTTTTCAGTCAAAAGACATGGATTTAGATATCCACAGCCCCTGAGTATGGAACAGAACCCATGACCTTGATCTCATTAGCATTAACTGTGAGTCACTTGAGCTTAGGCCCCCAAACTATTACCTTTCGTTGTGTCATCCACCTGAAGCCCTTGCCTCACCTTTACCATCTTCTTGGTTCTTAGAGCCCGAGGAGAAAATGGTAGTATTCTGCACATTTTCAGATGAAGGCACCAATCACTTAAGTCACTTGCTTGAGGTTTATTAGTCAGGAATGGAATTACGCATAGCCAAGTTTTCCTGGCTGAGAGACCAGGAAGTTTGGTTACCATCCTAAATACCATTATCTCTAATCTCAGTGAATGATACCACCACCATTCACCAAGTGCCCATGGCAAAACTTTGGTAGTAATCCTTGATTCCTCTCTTTCTCTGACACCCCACATCTAATCAGTCAGTAAGTCTGGTTGTTTCTACCCACAGATATATCCTGAGTGTACTGCTCAGTTTTCTACTTCCACCCTGGTCCAAGCCACCATCGGCTCCCTGTGGACAGCTACATTAGGCTCCAAACTCATCTCCATGTGCTTATTCTTGCACAAGCTCTTCTCCACATAGCAGTCAAAATGATCTTATGAAAACATGACTCAGATCACCTCTCTCTTCTGCTCAGAAATCACAGATCATATCCAAATTTCTCTCATGCTTCACCAGACCTTATGTGATCTCGGCCCTGGTCAGCACCTTCACCGCACAGCCTGCATTCACCCTCTTCCCACTCACCTTGATCTTGCTTGTTTCATTTCAAGGTTTTTGTACTTGCTATGCTTTCTTCCTGGAATGCTCTTCTTCCCAGAATTCCTGTTATTTCATTCAAGTGTCTGTCAAATATTACCTCTTCAGACAGGCTTGAACTGACTCTATTACCATGCCATGCTTTATTTTTCTTCTTAGCACACTTAATACTATGAGACTCTCTCTCTCTCTCTCTCTCTCTATATATATATATATATACACACACATATATACACACACACATATATATGTATGTATTACACACATATATCATATATATGTATATATGATATATACATATATGTATATATTATACACATATAATTTTATATGATTATATATAATATGTAAAATATAAACATGTTTTATACATGCTTATATATTTTTAACATATATTTTATAAATGTATATATAACAAAAGCATATGTGTATATGTGTAAATATACATATATACTTTTCTGCCTTTCCCACTAGATAATTAATTTCATTGAGTCAAAGATTTGCTATATATTATACACATATATTTTCACCTCTAACTTCAGAGCCTAGAATAGTGTATACCACATCACAGGTATGCAATAATTATTAAATTTGTTGCAGAGATAGATGGCTATTTCCTTATGATATATTCTTAGATGGGACTTACTTGGTGAAATGGTATGAACTTCACATATGTCTCAGAATGGTTATGCTGCTTTACACTCCCGTCAAGCAGGTGCTATATCTTATCTTCCCCTCGCTTATAATTTTTAAATCTTTGCCATTTCTCAGTGGCAGAAGATGATACCTATTAGTAGTTGTAATTTGTACAGCTTGATAAGTCAAGACATGTGTTATCAAAAGCAAAAATGCAAGGAAATTTTTACTTCACATAGAGAATCAGAGACCTTCTTTGTTGGGACATTAGCCAAGAAGTGAGAACTCAAAGAAGAAAAAACACCTAAGCCAATTTTTGCTTGAAATGCCTTCTTTAAAAGCTATTGTCTTTTGCTTTCCTAGGTTACATGCAAAGTTGCAACCTTAAAGAAACTGTATTAAAACATTTATTTGTCGGGTTCTCAGCAAGTTTTGCCTATAATGTGCTATGCTTTGTATGGCATCATTTAACAAAGATATACAAAGGTAATACCATCCACTCAGCTTTATTCCACAGTGTCAGGCCTTCAAGAAAGTATCACTGAGATTGAGCATTCTTAGTCTCTACTCCCTCAAAACAGAAGAGCAATAAGAAGCACTGGCTCAGGATTCAGAAGACTGTATTTGAATCCATGCTCTACCATTTAGTAATTCAGTGACCTGTGGGAAGTAACTTAATCTGTCCAAGCCTTGGTTGTTTTTCTTTTTGAACAATTGTAGTTACAATACATTTTGAGAGAGAAAAGCATACCACTATCTGGGAGATGATTTGTAATACATGTATCTGACAAAGGACTCTTGTTTGGACTATATAAAGAATTCCTATAAATCAATAAGAAAAAAGCTGAGAATCTGCTTTTTAAAAAATGGGCGAAAAATTTGACCAAGCGCTTCACAAAAGACGATATACAATTAACCTATAAAAATATGCAAAGGTGTTTCATATCATTAGTCATTAGGGAAATACAAAATAAAACCAAAATAAGGTACCACCACAACTCCACCAGAACTGCTAAAATCAAAAGGACTGAAAACACTGATACTACTTGTTAGAGCAAATGTGGAACAATTGGTATTCTCACACATTGCTGGTAGAAATATAAATCAGTACTACCATTTTGGAAAACTCTTCAGAATCTACTAAAGATATATATATCTATATAGACATAGATATAGATAACATAAATGAGTATCTATGTCTACCAAAAACATGTATAAGAATATTTATAGTAGCATTACTCAAAATAGCCAAAAACTGAAACCTTTCAAATGCTCATCAATAGTAAAGTAGATAAATAAATTGTGGCATAGTCATACAATGTATACTATCCAGCCATTAGGAAAAAATACAAACTTCTATGTGCAACAATATGGATGAATCTCATAGACATAATGTTGTGTGAAAGAAGCCAGGCATAAAATAATATATACTGGGTGATTCCATTTATATGAAGTTCAAAAATAGGCAAAACTGATCTAAACTGATAGCAATAAGAATGGTGGTTATCTTTGAGAAGAGGGGGAGTATCAACTGATTGGGGGTTCAATGGAGTCTACTCGGGTGGTAGAAACATTCTATATCTTTAAATCTTATATATCAGTATCTTATATCTTCTTTATATCTATGTTTACACAGATGTATACATATGTATAAATTCATTAAAATGTATGTACCTTACAGTATATAAGTTATACCTCAATAAAAAAGAAACAGGGCTTCCCTGGTGGCGCAGTGGTTGAGAGTCCGCCTGCCGATGCAGGGGACACGGGTTCGTGCCCCGATCTGGGAAGATCCCACATGCCGCGGAGCGGCTGGGCCCGTGAGCCATGGCCGCTGGGCCTGCGTGTCTGGAGCCTGTGCTCCACAACGGGCGAGGCCGCAACAGTGAGAGCCCCGCGTACCGCAAAAATAAATAAATAAATAAATAAAAAGGTACAGATAGTAAAATGTCTACCTCATTACAGTGTATGAAAAATAAGTGAGATAATGAATATAAGTTCTTACCATACTGCTTGGTCTATAGTGAGTATTCAATTAGTGTTAGCTATTAATTTGTGATTATTATTGCTGCTTTTACTATCACTCGAAGATATAACTGCCTGGAGCAGCTATTTGGCCTTTTTTTTGTTGTTCTACATAAAAGCAAACTTCTTTTTTTGCGGTTTGCGCGCCTCTCACTGTTGTGGCCTCTCCCGTTGCGGAGCACATGCTCCGGACGCGTAGGCCCAGCGGCCATGGCTCACGGGCCCAGCCGCTCCGCGGCATGTGGGATCCTCCCAGACCGGAGCACGAACCCGTGTCCCCTGTTTCGGCAGGCGGACTCTCAACCACTGCACCACCAGGGAAGCCCGAAAGCAAACTTCTTGAAATAAGGATCGAGCCCCTGAATTCAGCTTCTAAGAACCATGCTCCAACCAACTTAACAGTATTAGTTGTGTATACAGACGTAGAAAACAAACTAATGGTTCCCAAAGGGGAAAAGGGGGGATAAACTAGGAGTTTGAGATTAACATATACACACTACTATATGTAAAATAGATAACCAATGAGGACCTACTGTCCAGCACAAGGAACTATACTCAATATTTTGTAATAACCTATAAGGGAAAAGAATCTGAAAAGGAATAGATATATATGTATGTATAACTGAATCACTTTGCTGGACACCTGAAACTAACACAGCATTGTAAATCAACTATACTTGAATAGAATACACACACACACACGTATATATATTAGTTGTGTATAAAAGGAAGCTTGTTATTATGGTAAAGTTTACTTATCTAGTGTAAAAATTTTAACTTCCAAAAATGCATTTAGTTCAAGGGTTTTGTTCCCTTTTAGAATTAAGAATTTTTTAAAAAATTACTTTGAAACACAAATCATCATTAATCTTATGAAAAGGTATTCAAATCTGTTTAGTATAAAAATAAATGTAAATCAAACTGGCAGTGAGATATTGTATTACATCTGTCAGATTGGCAAAAACAATGGACGTTTAGGCTGGTAAAGGTACAGGGAAGCCAGCAATCTCTTACAAAGCTCTAAGAGTATTAACTTGTATAACCATCTGGAGGGCAATTTGGCAGTGTGCATCACAAGCTCAAAAATGTACATGCTTTCTGATCCAGCAATTTCTCCTCAAAGTTTAGGTCCTGAGGAAACTATCAGACAAGTATACAGAGATGTCTGTACACAATGTTGTTTATATAAATGGTTTATTGAATATATGTGAATTCAGCAGAGTACAAACATGATTGCCTATATACTCTGTTGAATCTTCCCTTCTCATTCCTCAAAGACACTGTCAGATATCAGAAAGTCCAGTCTTATTTGAAACTTTAGGCTCTTACCTAGTTGCATACTCCCTTCCTCCTGGCTCAGGTTGGACCACGGGAAGAGGCATAACCTGCCCTTTCTTTCTTCCCCATCATATCATTTCTGATTCTTGCCCTTTCCAATTTTTAGGGATAGGAGAAGTAATTGGGAGGGGGGAGGGCAAATGTTGTTGTACGTAAGAACAATCATTGATGGTTTCTGCATGATAGGTGTCCAGATGCTTCTCAAGGACCATGTGTAAGGTCTTCATGTGGTTCTTCCAATCCTTCCTCAGTCCCCACCACTCCTCAGGCTCTTGCTGCCAGGGTCCTGGTCATCAGCCTTCTTGTGTCTGTACCAATAACATGGTTCAAGCCTGGCCACCTTTCAAGATGTCCTGTTGACCCAAAGAAAACCCATTCGGCCATGCCAAACTGAGGTTGCAGGTTCTTTGAGTTCTAACAATTCCTAGCCCCATCTCTCTCCAACCTTCCTTTCCTCTACCTCACCTAGTATGAGGGGCAGATCACCAAGGCCTGAAGTTGTCTGACGGGGGAATGAAATGGAGGCAATAGAAGTCCCACTCAGTATCTTTTTAACATTAGTAAAAGTGCAAACCAGAAATAACCCAAACATCAAAAGATTTGTTGAATAAATTATAGTACATCCATATAAGTAAATATCATTTGGTTTTATAAATCATGATCCAATTCTATCTACATTTATTGACATGGAAAGATATTCTTGATTTATTGCTAAGCAACAAATATTAGTTACAGAATATTATGTTTCTGTCTATTCATATATACTCTTGTTTAAAAAATAGTGTGGAGTAATAGATATCAAAACATAATCATTCCAGGTCAAGGATTGGCAAACTACTACCTGCAGGCTAAATCTAGCCTGCTGCCTATTTTTTGTAAAAAGAGTTTATTGAATCACATGTGCAAGTGGCTGCTTTCCTGCTGTAATACCAAAGTTCAGTACAAAGTTGAAACAGAGACAGTATGGCATACAAAGCCCACTATATTTACCATCCGGTGCTTTGCAGAAAAAGTTTGTTGACTTTTATTTTAGATGATAGAATCATGGGTGATTTTAATTTTTTTAAATGTTTGTCTGACTTTATTTTCTATATCAAGCATAAATTTATTGTATAAAATATGTATCTGTTAGTAAACTGTTGAAACCTGATTAGAAAAGACTTCTTATATTGATAACATTAAGTGAAGAGTAAACTTCATAAGTGAAATCAAAATTTGATTATAGCTTCCAAAGTTCTACTTCAAAATAAGATCTCTGATGTGGTTAGAATATTATTTTAATTGTTTTTAAAGTTAAGACCTATCAATGGACATGACTCTTCTATTTACCAACAGGATTAGTTTCTGAAAACTGCTTTCAGACTCCTGGCATGTTCTTTTCATCTTCTGTGATAGAGTATTAGTGCTCTGAGGCTGTATTTGAGTGAAATAGAGCTAATAAGCTGGGTTTATTTGAGTAAAATTTTTGGAGTAAAAAATAAGAGTGACACATAAATATTGAAAATGGACTTCCTTCACCTGGTTTATCAACTAGATATGAAAACAGTTCCAAAAAGAGAGCTTTTCAAAATGTTTAGCGCTTTGGAAAATAAGTGAGTCAGAGTGGGACCTCCCAAGAAGGCTACTTTGAAGAACTAAATTCACTTGGATGAATAAATTATGGATATTTGTTACAAAGGGCAATTCTGATGTAGCTTAGCAAATTTTGCTTCAAAATCCTGTCGGATGAAACCTTAGAAAAGGTGTTTGAGTAATCAGGAAATAATTAAGACTCTCAGAAGACCTGCTGATTTTCATTAGGTGAGGGAATACTTGAAAATGGAATTCATATTAACCAGAAGTTCCAGGTGACATGCATCTTTATTAAAAGAAACAGAAGTAAACAGTACATTAATTAAATTTTCAAATACACACAATAAGAAGGCTTTAAAAATGCCAGTAAGGGAAGAGAAATAATATAATGGACTTTGATAAAAATATCAAACAATTAAAATGAGAAATAATAAAATTAGGCTTTGATGCTTGTAAGTTTACAGATCCAGAAAGAATGCCACAGTTTAAATAAATTATTGCATCAGAGACTTTCCTGATTTTAGGATCAGTCTTATTGACTATCTAGTATCAATCCAGTAGCAGAATTACCTGCATATGATGGAGCCATTTACACATTTCCAAAGTCAAAATGCGTTCCCAATATTCTCAAAGATTAAGACTCTGACCTATCCAGGGCATAAAAACCAAAACATAATTTATCTAAATGTTAAATCATGTAAATCTTAATCACTCCACACCTCTTAATATTTTTTAAAAGGAAACCGGCTACCCTTAGTATCTACTTTAACAGTTTTAAAATATTCTCTGCCTTCTGACTCAGTCCATCTTTATAATAGTATCTCCCATTAAACCTGTTGCCATCTTCTATCCTCACCTACCAGGTATTCACCAGCAAACCCCAAGCTTTCTAACACCTAAGCCTTTCCTCACGTGTCCACTTCTAGCTATTCACTTCCTACTCCTTTTCACCCTATTCTATACTTATCTAAATCTGATCTTCAAAACCCATCTTCATAACCTAGACAGAATGCTACGTCCTTTATGAAAAATGTCTTTCTTCCTAACCAAAAGTAATTACTTCCAATTCTATGCCCTCGTGCCTCTTGCCAGTTTCTGTAATAAATCAGAGATCTCTGAATGACTATCCATTTCCTCTGCTAAACTATTACTTTCTTAAAGTCTACACATACTTTATTTATTATCCTCTTCGGTGTCTAGCACATTGTCATCAATTAGCATATTATTAATATGCATTTGTTAATGAGTGAATGACCTCTTTTGAAAAGGAAATGTAAAAAGGAAATCTGTGTATTTTTTCTTAAAGAAATAGGGATATAGAGAAAAAGATACAACTCTGTCCATCTCAATGTAACCTGAATCAGATGATTGTTGAATAGTGTAGGTATTTTCATTTAAGGCAAATATGCTTTAAAACTAAACTATAATAGTAAAACAAAGCAACAACTTTTTCACATCTCCAGGTGACTAATGTATGCCTTTTATAATGTTAATGCCATATGAAGTCCTCTCTTTGTGCAGGGAGATTAATACATTACATGGTGAATATTTAGAGAAAATATCATGCTCACTTATGCTACTTACTAATCTGTGGGACATTATTTAATATTGATGAGCCTCAGTTTCCACATTTTTAAGGTAAGAATAATCGTTGTCAGCCTTATCTTTTTCACAAGTTTTTTGAAACTTTTTCACAAGTCATAAGTTGTAAGAGATAAAAAGATAATGTAAGTGATAGCACTTTGTAAATTATAAAATTCTATATAAGAGTATAAGAGAGAGATCAACATAAGGATATTAAAATAATGATATGAGTAAAAGACTGAGTGAGTAAATATCTAAAACATGTCAGATTCTTCAGATCGAATTTATATAAAATATGAAATGCTTGAAGCCAGGAAGGATTTTGCTATGCAATAACTTAAGATTCCATCACAAAAATCTGAGCAATTCCATAGGGGCAAATCTTAAGATTACTGAATTATTTTGCTGCTTTGTGATTTCTATAAAATTGCAGATTCAGTCTGAGGGATCCTTATAGATAAGAGAGTACCAGGCCTGAAATAATCTTCAATCTAATTTACTTACTACTACCATTTAGGAAGAATGATTTTACTTCTTTCTCTCATACTATTGAGGTCAGTTTAGTAAAAGTCTGAGATCTTTTCCATCATACTTTGTGGCATCCTGAAGTTTTAAAAAACTTGCTGAAAAGGAATATAGATTGTGAAAACCAAGGATTAAAAGGGATCTGAATATTCCTTTATTCCAAACACCACCCAGACCTGGAATTCATCTATAGTATCCCTGCTATGTTCAGTCTTGACATGGATGGATCCAGCTTGGAAAAAGGGATGGAAATCAACTGCTGATCCCTGAAATTAAGTAAAAATATGATCTCCCCTCACTTTTGATGTGTGTGAAAGCGTTGGTTTGCCCCACATAGAGAAGAGACACACAGAACCTCACTGCTGTTTCCCTCGTCATTCCTTCCCTCTTGGTCATCCAGGTCCATGGTACATGGTTCCAAATTAGCTAGGGCAATTAACAAACAAATTTTCAGTTTTAATTCCCTTTCTCTCTTTTTTTTTCTTCTTTTAATTAATTAATTTATTATTTTTGGCTGCATTGGGTCTTCATTACTGCACGTGGGCTTTCTCTAGTTGTGGTGAGCAGGGGCTACTCTTCGGTGCGGTGCGCAGGCTTCTCATTGCGGTGGCTTCTCTTGTCGCAGAGCATGGGCTCTAGGCGCGCCGGCTTCAGTAGTTGTGGCATGTGGGCTCGGTAGTTGTGGCTCATGGGCTCTAGAACTCAGGCTCAGTAGCTGTGGCACACGGGCTTAGTTGCTCTGCGGCATGTGGGATCTTCCCAGACCAGTGAGTGAACCTGTGTACCCTGCACTGGCAGGCAGATTCTTCACCACTTTGCCACCAGGGAAGTACCCCTTTCTGTCTTTTTTTTTTTTTTTTTTTTTTTTTGCGGTACGCGGGCCTCTCACTGTTGTGGCCTCTCCTGTTGCAGAGCACAGGCTCCGGACGCGCAGGCTCAGCGGCCATGGCTCACGGGCCCAGCCGCTCCGCGGCATGTGGGATCTTCCCGGACCGGGGCACGAACCCGTGTCCCCTGCATCGGCAGGCGGACTCTCAACCACTGTGCCACCAGGGAAGCTCCCCCTTTCTGTCTTAATGAGAGTTTATCAGCATACCTACAGACATTTTCTAAGAGCAAGGCTCTACTAGGATTAAACTTGTGATGGATTTTGCAGTTGCCCTAGAAGTTCCAGCTTCTTTCCCAAAGGAGCCACTGAACAGAGCCTGTCTTGAATAGCAGGTGAACTGTGAAGTGTTAGATTCTGTTAAAGTCACCGTGACCCCTCTTAGAGCCTGCACATGGGCCTCAAGGATTATAAACATTTAGTAGCTACATGATCAAAATGCCAAGATGTCTGTAAATGATTTGGCTAATCCTCATATTGTGCTTGTGGTTAATGTCATTATTTAAAACTTATGATTCAGACTGGCAGTAATTAATAAGTATAATGAATGGAATCTTTAAATCTTGTATTTTGGATAAATCGTATTGCCATTCAAAGAGCAGCAAAAACTTAACTAATCATAACCAAAATTAACCATGTTTCTTCCCTCGCCTCTGCCCTACACCTGAAGGTTAAAATTTAACCTGGTGTAAAATTGAATTTTAACTTTATGTTCATGTCATAATTAAAATATGAGTAGTCAAATGAAACCTACCATTACATGTCTTATTTCATGTTACCATCATATCATTTAATCAGATTGGAAGGTAGCTGGTTTCCCTATCTATTAAAGGCACATAATTTACAACTCAGGGATATCAGACAGAAAGTTACCTGCTGCAAGTGGGAGAACAAAGTCATTTTTCGTGAGTCATCATGATCTTGGGGTGACCTGATACAGAAACCGATGCCATGGAGTTCTTTTTCAATCAAGCTCAATGAACTAAAATCTGCGCTGGAAAAAAATGCTACACATAGAAAACAAACTCATGGTTACCAAAGGGGAAAGGGGGGTCAGGGAGAGATATATTAGGAGGTTGGGATTAACATATACACACTACTACATATAAAATAGATAACCAACAAGGACCTACTGTAGAGCACAGGGAACTCTACTCAATATTCAGTAATAACCTATATGGGAAAAGAATCTGAAAAAGAATGGATACATGTATATGTATAACTGAATCACTTTGCTATACACCTGAAACTAACACAACACTGTATTGATAAATCAACTATACTCCAATATAAAATAAAAATTAAAAAAAACACTACACCTAGAAATCAGATTTCTATTTTTAATTCCTTTACATCAATTTGTCTGTGTCTATATGGTATATGAGGCCTTAACATTCTCTCTCTGTGTCTCTCTTAGAAGATAAAGGGAAGTTGAAAGTCAGCAGTTCCAGTCAGGCATCAAGCTCTGAAGGTGGCTCATTTCTCCTCAAACCTGGTACAACACCCCTGCCACCCGGAGCAGCCACTTCTCCCTCCAAGAGCACAAATGGAGCTCCTGGTACTGTTTCTGAATCAGAAGAAGAAAAAGCCAAAAAATTACTTTATTGTTCACTATGCAAAGTGGCTGTGAACTCCCTGTCACAGCTAGAGGCACACAACACAGGTTAGCATCTATCGTTTAAATTTAAATAATGTTTATAACAAGATTCACCTTTTCTCATCAGAATACCTTATCTTTTGTTGTTCAAACATTAGGTTTCTTCAGTCTTCTCTACTTTTTTGATTCAAAGGAGTGATTTTAAGAAATGTACGATATAACAACTTTAGAAACAGCAAGGCAAAAGTAGGTTGGGGATAAAACTTGTTCTGTTCTTTATTTTCTCAAAAGCATCTAGTACTTCCCAAAACTCATTATTATGAAGTGACAGAAATGAAGACAAATATCTATGCACAATGTTCACTGCAACACACTTCTAAGAGAAAAAAATGGAAACAACCTCATATTTCCTCAGTAGGGAAATGTTGAGCAAATTATAGTCTCAATATGATAGAATATATTACTCAGCCATTAAAGTGTAATTATAAGAAAATATGTATATGATTTGATATGTGAAATTTTTGGGATATTTAATTAGCGTGATCCCAATTTTGAAAATACACTTTTCAGTATACCAAAAAAAAGAAGCTAAAAGGATAACAGTGGTTATCTCTGGGTGGTGAAAACAGAGGTAATGTTTGTTTTCTTATGCTTCTCTATATTTTCTTTATTATATACTCATGGATTCCCATTTTTTTACAGTGAAAATGTGTTAAATCTATAATCAGCATTAAAACCATCATTAAAAAAGTCTTGGGAAGTTCAGCCTGAAGATAAACTTTTCAAGAGCTTCATATAGTTCGTAAATAGCTATTTAATATGTGTTTCTTTCTGTCTTAGGATCTAAACACAAGACAATGGTTGAAGCTCGTAATGGGGCTGGTCCAATTAAGTCCTATCCTAGACCTGGATCAAGATTAAAGATGCAGAATGGCAGTAAGGGGTCAGGACTACAGAACAAGACATTTCATTGTGAAATCTGTGATGTTCATGTGAATTCAGAAATTCAGCTCAAACAGGTAATGTATCCTGAACTAGTAGTCAGTGTCGCTTGGGGTCACCCTTTGACTATGTATCTCCTAATCTATATAATGGTTCTCACTTTGCTCACAGTTAAATTTCTTAACTTTATAGGATGCCTGTGGTATACAACATACAGGTGCTATGTGGAAGAAAAAGTACCAAATATCTGTGCACCTACTATTACTATATGTCAGACTCTAGGCTTGGTGTTAGAGACCAATGAGCACAGCAGTCACCTGGAGCTTACAGTCGAGCAGGAACTTCTAAGATAGTAAATGTTCAGCCTGTCTTCCAAGGACCCAAAATCTGCTTAGGGAGACAGATTCATCAGTCACGGTGATAATACCAGGCAACGTCAGAGGAGTTCTATAGAGAAAGGAAAGGGAGAGAGGTGTTACAATAGAGTGGGAAGCAAGTCTTAACTTAGAGGGTGTGGTGCTCTTACCCACACCACCATGGAACCATGGACCTAGAACTGGGAATGGAGGAACCAACTACCTCTGTCTAGGAAATGTATTTTACATGGCATAAAACTCACATGTGGATTCAGCTAATGCATCAAACTTCTTTCAGCACATTTCTAGCAGAAGGCATAAGGATCGAGTTGCAGGGAAACCACTGAAGCCGAAGTACAGCCCTTACAATAAACTCCAGCGGAGCCCAAGCATTTTAGCAGTAAGTTCACTTCGCCTACTTGTCTATTTTGTGGGGCAGCCTTGCTGGCTGGGGCAGGCACTGTGGGTAAGGAGGGCCTAGGGTCTAACTGGTCCTGAAAGGGTTTTGAACTTAGATAGCCCTCATAGAGAGAAGCTTTAGAATAAACTTAGTCCCTGCGGGAGGACACCTTGAAGAAAGTTTCCTTAGAAAAAAAGAAACTGAACCTCTTTAAGGGCTAATACCTTACTCTTCACCAGGACCTTTTCAAGAGATTCCCTTCTTCAGCATATACAGAAAAGTAAAGGCTCAGGAACAAGGGCAATGATGCCTGAGGAATCTTGGAACATGTTAAACCTGGGGAAAGGGATTGCTTTCCAAACACAAAATCCATCTATTTAATATCCTCCTCCTTTCTGGGGTGTTCCCCGCACCTCTTTCTCTCTCTTTCTCCAATAAGTACAGTGGCTGTGTGTATTCCTCTCTCTTTCCCTGTCTAGTAGGCATGTTGATAGTCAGCCTGTCTTACCTGCTCTCAAAATGTGCTATTTTCAGTTTCTTGGTAAAAACATTAAGGGCCTCCACCAATAGATGTCATATAAATACCCAGATGGATGGATTTCCTAGTCTCCCTGGGACTCAGCCCAGCGTGGTGTTCTGCTGAGGTTGAAAGCTGGGATTGGCCAGCTGAAGGCGATACTGACATTACCTCCAGTTTTTCCAAAGCTCAGTCGATGCTGCATGCAGGCATTTTACGCATTAAGCAAATCCAGCTTGCAAAACTCCTGATTGCAAAAGAGAGGGATTAAGGATTGATTTCTTACTTCACAGGAAGATTCCACCTTGGGATTCCTTTTAAATAGAGAAAGTTTCTAGCCCATTTACAATCATTGCCAATGACAAATTTGAGTCAGCTGCAGTTTTTCAAGTAATACTTTTTAAGTGGCCAGAGAGGTGTAAACTGACTTTGTTTTCATGACTGTTCATGGGTCCCCAAGGTCCCAAACTCCAGTTACCTAACCCAATGCGGCTTTTTAAGAGGTGAAGTAAAGGGTAATGCATATTCTCCAAAAAGCCTCTTTGTGTTTTAAAACAAGTCATTAGTTTGAATTGAGCTCCATAATCTAAGCAGGAAACCTGGGTGTGTTTGTTTTTTCCTTGTGAGCAGCAGCATAGAATACTTTCAGTATCTATTCAGAGAGGCTTTCCTCTGTCCTAGTGCCCAGGGGCAAGGACCACCAGAAAAGAGTTGAAATGGAAACAAATCAAAGAAAAAGTATGCCAAGAACCTTTGAAACCAGCGTGAAAATAATCATGTCTTGACTTCTGAGAGTTAAGATTTTTACATTTTGACTTCTGAATGTCGCTCTTTTACTTATGAAAATATCTGTGTTGCTGTTATTCAAAACAATCTCCCCACCCCACTCCTGGTTTTCTCCCTCTATTAGGCAAAACTTGCATTCCAGAAGGATATGATGAAGCCTTTGGCCCCGGCCTTCCTGTCCTCGCCCCTGGCAGCGGCGGCGGCAGTGTCCTCCGCGCTGTCACTGCCACCCCGGCCGTCGGCCTCGCTCTTCCAGGCTCCAGCCATCCCTCCTGCTCTGCTGAGGCCCGGCCACGGCCCCATCCGCGCCACTCCCGCCTCCATCCTCTTCGCCCCGTACTAATGTCTGCAAGCCCCCAGACGGTTGAGGCCAGTAGGAAAGTAGAGCAGGAAAGCCAAAAGGATTCAGCAGTTTGAGCATTTGGTGTTGCAGTGACCCTCCCAACTGCAAAATGCAGGGTACCACCTGAGCCCCAACTCCAAAGAGTAAGTCGCTAGATTCGAGAGTGTTTTTTGGGGCCGCTCCTATAATTTCAGAATCTGAGCAAGCAGAAGCTTTATCTCCCTAGTCCCTCCCCCTGCCCTACCCCATACAATTTGTGTATCTGAGATATTTAGTTTCTTGCAAATGTATTGGTCAGAAATATATATATATATACATATATATATACATATATATATATACACATATATATCATTTTCTGACTATTTTTCTGTGGGTGTGATCTGGCTTAGAAACAATATGGAATATCTTCCTGACAGACTTGAAAACTAGGGTCTTCCTCACACGTCTGTAAATAATCCTGGAATCCAACTGGGCACATTCTAGTGTGGAACAAAAATAGATGAACACAAGTGCTTACTTGTGGATACCATCTTACCAACGGATCACAGCGTTTTCTTTTTGGTGTACTATTGTTGACAGGGATTGTGTACTGTTTTAGACCCAAGTACTGTTGTATCCTGTGTAGTACTAGATCTGTATCTCTTGTCTGAATTAAACATTTTTAGTTGCTGTGTAAATGTTAGGAAGCAAAGTAGCTTTGAATTTTCTCTTTAAGAGAGCAAAAGATAACGTATTTTCTTTATTTTACATTTTATTTGGTGATATTTAAACGAAATAGAAAGCCATATAACATAGCTCTAATTACTACCTGTCTGCTATTTTTGTTTAACTTATTTTGTAGCTTCCTCACCAGTTTGAGTTGCTAAGCAAATGTATAAAACAGAAAAAGAGCTTCCTAAATTGCACATTTTTGCACCTCTTGTGCGTTCAGCAAGAAGACAATGAATCCATGTATTTCTACATCATTATCTTCTTCATTTTTAACGTGTTTTCATTTGTAATGATGCTACATAATTTTGTGGCTCCCTAATGCAATAATGTACAGAAGATAAAAAAAATTTATAATTGAACAATCTGTCTTTCTGTTCACTGAATCTGTTGCAGGTCATGCTCCCATGCCCCCGTTTCTAAGCTGATATCAACAGGACTGGAATGTTTGTCATATCAGGGGCAAGAGGTATAAGACAGCAAAATAGAGTGAACTCTTTTAGAGCATCTATATCTGCAGTCTGTAAATGGTAAAATGTCTGTGTATTTTTTTAAATGTACCTTTTCAATAAAAGTACAAAAAATAAAAATCTGTTTGTATTTTCAAAGTTATTTTCTCTTGAGACACCTCCAATCTGAAATCATCTGAAGGCTTTTCAGTAGGTGCAAAGATTGCTTCTTACATATTTAGCATTTTCAGTTCTTATTTGCAGCATATTTATTTGTCATGTTTATTCATTACTGTTCACAGCATCTGCATGAAGCAAGACTTTACTGCTGTTTTCTCTGAATCTCTAAGAAGTTGAACCAAAGTTGTGAGTGTGGCCCAAAATCACAGTAGCGGTCTACCAAAAATTGTGACACAATTTTTAAACACTCTGTGGGTCTTCTAAATTCCTAACTCATCTTTTATTTGTGTCCAATGCAATAATGATCTCCTTTTAGAGGATTTGATTCCACTGCTCCTCTCTGACCTTCTCTAATCAGCCAACCCTTCTTTTCTTCCACTTCATTCTGTTTTTAAGTGTAAAGAGCAATATGTCACTGTTTTTTCTGGTTTTCTTTTTCATGGACTACTCTAATACATAGTGGCTTTAAAATAAAACCATTTTATTATGTGACAATTTCAGGGGTCAGGAATTCCAGCAAGGCTTGGCTGGGCTGTTCTGTTCCCCAAGTCCTCGTTAGGAGATCCCTGGATCATATTCATCTGGTGGGTGGGCTGGTGTGGAAGCCAAAATAGCTTTGCTCATATGTCTGCCTGGATGGAGGGGCTGGGAGGCTGGATCCTACTGGAACAGTCTATCAGAGGGCCTTTGGGTGGTCTCCCTAGCTAAGTGGTCTCAGGTAGTTACATAGAAACTCAGGGTGCCCAGCGAGAGCATTTGAAGAGGTTCTGGGTGGAAGTGAAAAGGCTTCCTATAAAACTGTCTCGAAACTCCCAGCATGTCACGTATGCTGCATTCTATTGATAAAGCAAGTCACCAAGACCAGTCCAGATTCAAACGGAAGTTGATTAATCACTTTTCAATGTGAACAAGAGCAAAGAATGTATGGCCATCTTTAATGTACTGCTCTGTTATAGAATTTTAAGGGGAGTGTTAATAGCTTTGTAGCCATTATAGATTCCCCTTCTTTTTTAGGTTAAGAAGAATTGGGGTGGGAGTAGGACCTAAATTCTCATTTCTAAAAAATTAAGGCCAGTGGATGGCTGCACAGCTGTGATACATGGGAACAGACTTCCTCTATCAAAGAGTTAATCCGACTGTTTGAAAACTGTTGACCTCAATATTCTAAGCTTATAATTAGTTTTAGAGTCTATTAAGCTTCCAGTTTGACATTCAGAATTTGAGGGGTTTTTTAAATATGACTCTTTTGAACTCTGACCACTTGTTACATTAAACCTTGGTTGGACCTTCAGACATACTCTGAAGGAACTGTGTTTTAGTTTAACTCTTTGGAGAAGCTTTTTTTTTATAGACACCATTGACAATTATATTTTATTTCTCTTGTATCATTTTATATCTCATTAAATCTTTCTACAATCCTCAAAAAATTTAAAATATCAACATATAAATAGACCTAGGAATTTACTGATTATTATAGAGTTTAAGTTTTTAAAAATCACCTCAGGGAGGAAGTACAAAAGAATAACAATTAATTAAAATGCATGCCTCCAAAAGAAGCCATCAATAGCTTCAAGCAATGATTTATAAAACACTCTCAAACAGCTATATCTTATCCACCCTGATTCTGAGGTGGCAGAGTGGGTCTGAGGTGATGTATATATATTTGAACTAATACCCCTTCCTATGCCATTTGTAGTGGGAAATGACTAACATTCTACCCCTGCCGCCCCCTGCCCCAACTTATTCAGAAAGTTAAAACATGTGCTGCTTACTCTGAAATAGTCCAGCTCTGGTCTCCGTAGAATCTGAAAACTGGTCTCACGTAGGATTGCCAGATAAAATATAAAACACCTAGTTAAATTTTGATTTCAGATAAATAATAATTTTTAGTACAATATTTTCATAATTTTTATTATGATATTGCATATAGATTAATATGTTCCATAAATAAGTATGCTATATCTAGGACATATGGATACCAAAACAATATTTGTTGTCTATCTGAAATTCAAATTTAAGTGGACAGCTTGTATTTTTCTTTGCTAAATCTGGCAACCTTGTCCCAGGAGCATTCCTGTTCTTCTCAAGTACCATAATTCTTCAGGAGAGAAGTGACCTCCTGGGTATTAAAAGCTAAATAATGAGTTTTTTAAAGGCACACGTGAAATGCACTCACAAATAGGCAGAGGAAGGAAATTTCAAAAGTAAATGTCAATGATATATTGACATTGGATAGGACCAGGACCCGGGAATATGCAGCTGCAGATGCCTCTAACTTTTACCTGTTTAACAAGATTAAAGGATTGTGAAAGCAAAAAAAACCACCAAATTTTTCATTTGTATTATGCACCAAATATATCACCCTTGATTTGTTTCTTATCTGCCCTAAGGGAATTCTTATTTTCTGGAGCAGAAATCGTTGTGGTTGTGTAGAATTTTTCTCCCAGAAAATGCTTTAAGGAAAATTACACTACAGTTAATGTAGCTAAGAAAGAGAACCAAAGGATTCTCATTGGGAAAAAAAAAAAAAAAGGAGAAAGAGCTGAAAGAATATCAGGTGAAAATCCTACTGTGCTAAGTCTCCCTTTGGAAGTCTAAAGAGATTCACTGAGGAGAATGAATTTGGGGATGTTTTGAGGAATGGGTGCGCCCACTGCCTGGGGTGTCATCGGAGAGAGGGATCATAGCAAGACGGGGGAGACGACCAGGAACTCTTTTCTTTTCTTTTTTCTTTTTGTGGTACGCGGGCCTCTCACTGCTGTGGCCTCTCCCGCCGCGGAGCACAGGCTCCAAACGCGCAGGCTCAGCGGCCATGGCTCACGGGCCCAGCCGTTCCGCGGCATGTGGGAACTTCCCGGAACCGGGGCACGAACCCGCGTCCCCTGCATTGGAAGGCGGACTCTCAACCACTGCGCCACCAGGAAAGCCCCCAGGAACTCTTTTTTTGTTTGTTTGTTTGTTTTTGCGGTACGCGGGCCTCTCACCGTTGTGTCCTCTCCCGTTGCGGAGCACAGGCTCCGGATGCGCAGGCTCAGCGGCCATGGCTCACGGGCCCAGCCGCTCCGCGGCATGTGGGATCCTCCCGGACCGGGACATGAACCCGTGTCCCCTGCATCGGCAGGCGGACTCTCAACCACTGCGCCACCAGGGAAGCCCCCGGGAAGCCCGGGAAGACCCCAGGAACTCTTCAATAGATAAAGATTAAGTCAGCATCAAGACATACACCCTCGGTAAGCACAAGCATCTACAGGTAACAGGCGGAAGGATTTCATTTCACTGCTCTAGGTCTGCTGTGTGGATTCTGGTCTCTCTTTGTAGTTTTCCTTCCATCAGGTCTTTGTTTTGTTAATATGATGGCCCTCAATTAATATCAGAGGTGGCATGGCCTCTCCGAGAAAATACCAGTTTCTGGTACCTTGGTAGGTTGAGGAGAAGCTGTGTATTGAAAGAAAAAAGTCCACAGGGGATGCTCAGCTTTCCCTCCTTCCTTCCTCCAAGTAATTAGTTCCACGGGAGAATTCAAAAGGGACATGGTGCAGGTTCTCAGCAGCAATGGAGAGTGACTGTCAGGAACTGCCCTGATTTCTTTGGCTAAAATTTCTAAAGCCAGAATGACAATAGAATGTGTCCTTCTAGTCCTCACTAAGTGCTCAAACTGTATCAAACCTCAGGTTGTCAGATCAATCCCTTCTGTGGATGCAATGAAAATAACTTTATGTCACATTATTCATTTTAAAGAAGTCACTTATCTACAGAGGCTTGGACAGGCTTGTCATTAAGCACCTGTTTTTCATTTTTTATTACAGGGGAAATGTAAAGTTAGGATAGAGGTGAATTAAAAAGAATAATACATGCTGTGCACTCAAAAGACCTGAATTGAAACCCTGGTCATTTCATACGCTCATTAGTTCTGTGATTTTATGTCAGAAAATGATGTTACGTAATTTTCCCAGCACCTCAGTATTTCACATATATAAAACAGATATAATGGTACCCAACTCACAGGGTGGTTCTGAGAAGCAAATAAAACTAAACACATAAAAATGTTTCTGTAAATTACAGTTTGCTACACAAATTTTCATAGTAAGTGGATAAGTGAAATTAATTTTTCGCATTTTAAATTTCTAAATTTTAAGTAAGATTTCTCAAATTAGCCAACTTTGAGTCTTTAGTGTTAACCTAGCCTCAGAGAAAAATACATCTGTAACGGAGAAGAAATTGCAAATTCATTCATTGTAAGCTGATGTTTCTATTCAAAAGGGTATAATGCAAATAGAAATACTACTATGATAATAGAAGTAAATGCAAAATGTTTGCATATCACAGAGTTGTTTGAATTTTATAAATCTTGTATTCCATATAACAAAAACAGAATTTCAAGTTGTATAAAATGAAAAACTTCTTTATGTTGTAAAAAAATTACTACCATTATAAAAAATAAACTTCTTTCTGATTTTAAAAAATTAAAAGATAATATAAAGAGGATTTAAACATACAAGACAAACTAAGAAAAATACTTACAATCCATGTGACATACAGTTTCATCATATCTTTATTATACAGAGAAATCATAAAATGGGGTGAAGGAACTCTTTCAGAGAAGAAAAACAATCTAATAGCAAACAGGCAAAAAGGCAATCCAGAAAAGACAAAATATACACCAGTGCTTGATAAATGTGAAAAGATGTTTGTCATCACTAAAGTAATACAAATGAAATCAACATTTTCTGATCTAGCATAAAAATTCTCTAAACTTTATATCTGTGAGAGTGGGGAAATAGACACATTCATACACTGTTGGTAGTAATAAAAATTGCTTTGACTTTTCTGGAATTATATATATCATTATATCAATTATCCATAACCTTTGGCCCAGGAATTTTACATCCAAGACTTTATCCAAAGATGTTAACCATGTAAATTTAAAAAGATTTGTTTTTTAGTGTCCACAGTATTTGTTAATTGTTTATTTATCAAGAGAAACTATTCCTTAGTCCAGATATTCATAGTTCATAGTTTCATAGTTCAGGAACACAGGTAAGTGACAAAGTTCAATGGAACTCAACCCAAAGAAATTCTTTACGTTCCAAAATCACTTTGCACTCTGAAAGATACCAGCCTTCCTCATCTCCTCAAAATATCTGCCTCAATAATTTCACTCAGATAAAAAAACAATGGGATAATGACAGTTTAAAGCTGGTTCAGTCACAATTTTACAAGCTTATTTATCAAAGGTGAAAAGAGAAGACTATTAAAAACAGCTAAAAAGAAAGCGTGTCATAGTGCTTAATGTTTCTGTAACTTTTGGTTAAGGCTTACATCTAGATCTGATGCAGAAATTTTTTTTTGACATCTTTATTGGAGTATAAATGCTTTACAATGTTGTGTTAGTTTCTGATGTATAACAAAGTGAATCAGCTATACATATATCCCCATATCCCCTCCCTCCCACCTTCCCTATCCCATCCCTCTAGATGATCGCAAAGCACAGAGCTGATCTCCCTGTGCTATGCAGCTGCTTCCCACTAGCTATCTATTTTACATTTGGTAGTGCATATATGTGAATGTTACTCTCTCACTTCGTCCCAGCTTCCCCTTCCCCCTCCCCATGTCCTCAACTCCATTCTCTACGTCTGTGTCTTTATTCCTGTCCTGGCCCTAGGTTCATCAGAACCATTTTTTTTTTTAGATTCCATATATATGTGTTAGCATATGGTATTTGTTTTTCTCTTTCTGACTTACTTCGCTCTGTATGACAGACACTAGGTCCATAAACCTCACTGCAAATAACTCAATTTTGTTTCTTTTTATGGCTGAGTAATATTCCATTGTATATATGTGCCACATCTTCTTTATCTATTCATCTGTCAGTGGACACTTAGGTTGCTTCCATGACCTGGCTATTGTAAATAGTGCTGCAATGAACATTGTGGTACATGACTCTTTTTGATTTATGGTTTTCTCAGAGAATATGCCCAGTAGTGGGATTGCTGGGTCGTATGGTAGTTCTACTTTTAGTTTTTTAAGGACCCTCCATACTGTTCTCCATAGTGGCTGTATCAATTTACATTCCCTCCAACAGTGCAAGAGGGTTCCCTTTTCTCCACACCCTCTCCAGCATTTATTGTTTGTAGACTTTTTGATGATGGTCATTCTGACCGGTGGGAGGTGATACCTCATTGTGGTTTTGATGTGATGCAGAATTCTTAATGGCACTGAAATTCTTTTCTCAGCCACATGGTATGTATACAGTGGTGCTGTGAGTCTGGAAGTATGTTTCAAAATAGTGAAAAAAATGTTCATTCATAGGGATGAGTAAATTATGGAATTTGCACAGTAGGAAACAGCAAAACCATTAAAAACTGATGATGTAATTCTGTAATTGTGTAATTATGAAAAAATGTCCATGATATGTGTCCTAGTGGGGGAAATAAAAGGTTACAGAACATACATGTTGAGTATGATCACATTTGTATTAAAGTTTAAAACTGTATCTGTATGTTTGTAAATATACATGGAGAAATGTCTGATAAAAGTGGTAATCCAGACGGATAGAAGTTACCCCAGGGTTGTACATTTTCATATGGCTTTACATTTTATTCTTAATTTTTGGTATAGTTTGAATTTCTTACAAGGAACACATGTTGCTGTTTCAGAATCATGTTAATATAATCAGTTGTCCTGTTATAACCAAAACAGATGACTTCCACCACTATATAATGACAGAGATGCAATTTTAAAAGACTCCAAGAAATTATAATTGGAAAATAAATGCATAATAAATGTCAATTAAAAGTAATTAATTATAGAAATAAAAAGCAAGGAGAGAGTTTTACTGTTACTTCAGATTTTTTTCTGCCTTGAGAAAAACTATTTTCCTGACACGTTGAGAAATTGTAATAAGATTACTTTGAAAAAGGAAACACCCAATTATTTAAAGAATGTAAATACCATCTTGAGATCTATGATTCTCCATGCCTCTCACATGGATTCTTCCCACCTATCTCCTATGTTCTGGGTTCTTCTATTGTTCAACCAATTGTGTGTCTTTTATTACTAAACACCAATTCTATGGCAATTGTATAACCAGTGCCTAGATTCATATGACTCCATTGTTTTTAGTAGAAATTTTGCCTATTTATTCTAGTAATGACATTATTATAAGATCAAAACGGGGACTTCTCTGGTGGTTCAGTGGTTAAAACTCTGTGCTCCCAATGCAGGGAGCCCCAGTTTGATCCCTGGTCAGGGAACTAGATCCCACATGCATGCCACAACTAAGGAGCCCACCTGCCGCAACTAAGACCTAGCGCAACCAAATAAATAGATAAATTTTTTTTTAAAAAAAAAAGATCAAAATGCATCTGCCTTTCACTGTTGACTGGAAGTGCATTTTTATTATAAAATACATAATTTGGTCAATAGGCCACCAACTGAAAGAAAAGACAGCCTCCTTTTTCCTTCTCTGAGATGGCGACCATCTTAGGCATATCGTCTGATGTTTCATTCCCTGCACTTTAGGCAGTGGGGAAGAATCAAATGCATAAAGAGCATAGACTATGTAAGAACTAAGAATGAAGAGCTAGTAATTTCCTTGAAGAGCAGCTGACAGCATTTAACCTACAAAGCCCAGAAGTTTCAAATGATAAAATGATAATACAAAACACAAACTCTCCTTCCCATCAAGGACTGAAATCCCATGCAGACACTTCCCCTAAGAGAATTCATTATTTGGATGCCAAAACCTTTTCACTTTCCACTACATATAAACTCATGACATGTATGGGACTAAATATTAAAATCGAAGCTTGCATGATAAATAGGAAAACCGTGAAGTGAAGAAACACTTTGCACTTTGATTTCTGGCTTTCTAAGATAAAGATCAGTAGATTCTTCCTTGTAGCTCCTGGTGATAGGAGGCTCTCTTGAGATGCATTGTCATTACAGATAACTGGTGGTCAAGTTCACACCTTCTTTAAAACAAAAGGCTGGCTTTAATTCTCACTCACAACTCACAACATGGCTGAGTGCATTTTAAATCAATATACTGAGCAGTTACGCACTGAAATTGGCTTGGAAACAGAACACCAAGCAAGAGTGGAAAAGCAGCACTGTCTCAAGCCAGAAAGCAGGGCTTTTGAAATAGGGTGGTTGCTTTGCTTTGTCTCTAGGCAAAGAACTTGAACTGACTGCTGTCTTCACTGAGGTGCAAAGTACAATCTGGATCACGGATTCTCAAAGGGTCATATGTAGAAGAATCACCTGGGAAGTTTGTTAAAATGCAGATTCCTGGGTGCCACACCCCCTCCCACTAGAGGTTATTATTCAGGAGGGTAGGAGAGGAGCCCAGAAATCCGCATCCTAACAGGTTCCCCCACCCCACTCCCACCCTGCCCTGGTGTAAAACAGAGAAGATCAACAGACCAGTTCCTAACACTGACGAAAGCATTATTGGCCTCAGGATACCTGTTAGACTCCTGGGTCTAGGCAGTGCTACATATCAAGTCCAGATTAAAGCAATAAACATTTCCAAAGATTATACTGGGTAGACTACATTTGAGATTAAGACTCCAAGGAGGTTCATCTTCAAACAATATTTCTAGGAAACAAAGATTTTAAATGCCCTAGGAAACAATTCACTTGTTTTTTTCCTTGCAAACAAAATCCTACCTGTAACCTTTACTTCAAAGCAAAACAAAACAGAAATCATTTGTAATATGGAAGAGGACCTAGTGATTCAAGACAAATAAAGGGGGTGGGATGAACTGGGAGACTGGCGTTGACATATATACACTAATATGTATATAATAGATAACTAATGAGAACCTGCTGTATAGCGCAGGGAACCCTACTTAGTGTTCTGTGGTGACTTAAATGGGAAGGAAATCCAAAAAAGAGGGGATATATGTATACATATAGCTGATTCACTTCACTGTACAGTAGAAACTAACACAACATTGTAAAACAACTATACCCTAATAAAAATTTTTTTTAAAAAAGGTAAATAGAGGAACAAAGTTACTTCTGATTTAAGAGAAATAAGAGAAAATAGGTTTTAGGTGTTTATGGAAGATTGCTCCTAGTTCTTAGGTAGCAATTCTAGAAAAGTAAGAGGATATTTGAAGGTGGCTTTCAAAGCAAGATCTCTAAAATTTATCCATTATTGCTGTGGACTAGGAAAAGCATGGCTATAAGCAAATGTAGGAGAATACTCTAGAATACATCTCAAGGAAGCTCTCTATCCCTTGATTCTAATTTCTAATAAACCTACTATATTACTAAAATTTGGCTACAATAATACTTGATTTATAAATCAGGGAATAAGTTGTCCAAATAAGTTTATTTTTCACATACACAAATCTTAGTCCCTTCAGAACCACATTTTCTTGGTTTTATTTAAACTTGTGGATGGAACCTTTTCTAAAAGTTGTTATCTATTGTCCTGCCTTCTTAAGCATTATATACTGTCTGTAATATTTTCTTGATGATTCAAGTTCATCATTAAAACCATCATTTGTGACACATGTAGATGATGTCATATAGTTATGCAAAGAAAAATGGACAAAAATCAGAATTCCCAAATTCCAATCCCCAGAGCCTACCCTTACTGACACATTATCTTAAGCAAGTTTGAGACTCAGTATCCTCATCTATAAAATGGGAATGATACTACTTGTCCTGCATATATCAAAATGTTTTGTGAAGATCCAATAAAAACAATAATAATAAATGCTCAGTAAATTTTTAGCTATCATATTATTGGCATGACAAGCACTGCACACACCTGAGAAACAGATGAGGAACTGAAGTTCCAGAGATGAAGTAACTCACATGTTTATCCCAGACAGCCTCCTGCCAGCTCCCATGTTCTCCATGACTGCTCACTAATGTCAGAGCATTAGACTCCTCATCTAAATCCTAGGAACAATTTGTAGAAACCCAGGGCTCGTGAACTACTTCCAGAAGTTCCTGCTGAGATATGACACCTGAGTAATAAAAATGGGAAAGAGCTTTCAGTTTAGTCCCCTTTAGCAGCCACTTATTGTTGATGTCAGACTCTGGAAAGACAATGATAAGAATTGTTAAGAATGGATAAGAATGGTTCCTGCCTTCACTTCAGTGTTCCTTAAAATGCTGGGAAGTAAGGGAGTAGTAGAGGGAAGAAGCAGCTGTGAAGACAACACATGTGAACACTATTCTAGTACATAATAAGAGCAAGTGGAAGACAACGAACCCAATGGGTTAGGTGGCACATGTGCAGAGTGAGTAGACGTCAAGGAAAACTTCCTGGAGGACAGGATAGCTAAAATGGCAAGAAGAGAAAGCATTCCAAAGAGAAGGAATGGCGTGAGCAAAGGCAAAGAATTATGAAATACAGTGTGAAGGGAATAGTGAGGGGGTTATGTGACCTGAAAATGAGATACAGGAGGGATAAGAGTAGGCTGGGAGATAGTCGCGGATCAGTCATGAAGAACCTCATGTAGAAGTCCAAGTGAAATCTTGTAGCTTGTGGGATCATTAGAGGATTTTAACTGGGAGTAATATCAGATTTGCATTTAGGGAGATCTTTGTGGCAGAAATATAAAGTAGGGGTTGGAGAAGTTTATGTGGACAGAGAGACAGTTATGCGGCCACAAGAATGACCTGAACTAGGGCCTCAGTAATAAAAAACTATAAAATACTCTGGACAGCAAAAAATGCTATGTGAAAACTAAGCAGCAGCTGCATGATGCTACTGTATTTAAGCAACTCAAGAGCGAAAATAATGGGGCTGGGACCAAGGTAGAGACTCACTCGTGCTCAATGAAAGTGTTCACCTTTGTAATCCCTATGCATCCAGCATGGTACCTTGCACTAGTGAATCCCGATAAATGAATGAATGATGGGCACCAAGTCAGGGATGCTCGATATGTAAAACTATTTGCCCTCATCCTAAATAGTCCCAAACTATCATATTCTCTCTGAATTCCATTGGTTACTTTTTTGATGTGTCATTTTCCTTAGTCACTCCTCTAAGTTTCCGTAAATGAAGAACCAGAGAAGCAAGACTGTTAGAACTGTGTGTAAAATAAGAAGAGAGCTCCCAGAGCAGCCTGAGGGATGGTCCCAGGAGGAAAGTGTGTTAGAATCATTTTTAGTTTTTTGACATAATTTTAGCTGCTCAATTGCAGCATTTTTTTTCCTTTTTTCCCTTTCAGGTGTTCCATAGTTTATAAGTTGAGATTGTCAAAAAATGACTTCTGGACATATATTATGAATCACTATTGCATGATAAGAATAAATAATCATCTTCATTCTACAAACCACAATGTGCCAGACACTGGTGCTGAGACTCCCACCTGGCCCTAAAGGAGCTTATTAAGACCTTCAAAGAAAGTAAAGTCTCAGGTAGTAGGTTCCTTTTCACATGTGTCTGTCTGTTTAACCTGGATTGATTTACTCTGTTTCTGGTAATACTGAGATGAGTTTATTCCAGAGGCCTTCAGTCTGGCTGAGGATCACCCGAGGAGCTTTCAAAAAAATAGCACAGCCATGGCCTCAACATCACATCAACTGAAGCAGAATCTTTGGTGGTAAGCCCTGGGCATTGTTAGGAAAACAAACAAACTCTCTAAAGTGATCTGAATGAGAAGCCAGGTTTGAGATACATTAATTATTTAGAGCTGAAAAGGGACCACACCTAGGAAGGTGAGAGGAGTTTGGTGCCCCTTGTCACTATTGAGGGCAAATATATCTCCCAAGCCTGAGGAACAACAAACAAAAAACCCCCGCTTTCTAGGTATGTGAGTGGTGGGGGAGGGAAGAATATTTGGTTAAATGATGTATTTTTCTTTCTCAATCAAATCATTGTCTAACCCACTTAGGTGTAGACCCTATATAGAGCATTTGAGCTGTCGTTTGGCACGACATTCATGGAGATCTGGGGAGAAGAATGTTATCATTTATTACTAAACTTCTGATGGAAAAGAATAAACTCTGGAAGTAAATCTCTTAAAATTACTTATCTAAATTGGAAATTCCTGAAGTGACACAGTAATCTGTTAGACCACTGATGCTAGAGCAAATAGTATTAATTTTTTAATTGCCCACGAGGTACACAAATTCCCGTATGGTTGGCTCCAAAAAATCACTGTAGGAAATTGTCATGTATTAAACTCAGGTCAGGATGGTTTTCAGATCAAATAGCTATATTTGGATGCGATAGACACATTGGCTATACCTTGATGATGATGAGGGTGGGGAAAGATGATCCCACCTACTTAATAAATAATAAGAATAAATGATAGCTAGCGACTTGAGTGCTCTAAGAAGTCATGGATGCTTCTGAACCATGGCATATGTTGAACAGTCTCAGGAAGGTGATAAATGATCTTTAACTGCTTTGAACGTGAATTTTGCTGGCCTCTGTGTGCTAATGTCATCTAATTGCCACTCTGAGATCTCATGTCATCATGATCAGAATCTATAAAGTGAGCCAGAGGGGGATCCTCACACAGAGTCAGATGCTCTTTGTCGCAGCTGGAGACAACAGCAGAACCGGAATCGTATTTCATGTGACAGACAGAAAAGAAGGGGGAGCTCCCTAATTTCTATTTCCTCCTTTTGAATTTTGCCCCATTTTGCTAGCCAAGTGCAAATGCTGTGGCAAAGGCTTTCTTATTTAGGGCTGCCACTGATGAATACTAGCTCATCCTCCAACCATGAATATCTCAGAGAAAAATAGGGTGACTCCCTTTTCTGCATCTGTTACAACACTTACTAGAGCCAAGCTGGAAAACATGCATTACAGGCAGAAAAGCAATCACGTTCACCAAGGACTCCGAGCCTTGACTCTCCCATTACGTAGCTCTTCCTATATTAGTCATTGAAGAGAGAAACCAACAGGTGATGGAAGGCCTCCTGCCCATGTTTTCACTCCCTCACACCTGGAAGCTAAGCCCTGCCATCTGTGAGTGTGGAGGATATGAGCTGGGTTTGCACAATAAAGCTGGTGGATGTGACTAGCTGGGGTGTCCCAGGGCAGGTGGAGCTGCACCTGTGGGATTGACTTCCTGAGGCCTGAAGCAATGGCCCACAGGCCTCCCCACTCAGCGTTTGATTCTCACGGCCTGCTCGCCCACTCTCAGCATCTCAGAAAGTAAGTAAAATACTGCTTGTTACAAGCAAACAGAGTAGAGCCAAGCTCTTAGGCAATGCTGGAACTAGACAGAAGGGCGAGTCAGAACCCTTGGAGGCAGGAGCAATCTGGCATTTAGGAAGACCAGAAGTCAAATTTGAGGAGCAAGCGCTGCTTCAGCTGCCAGGGCTCTGAGGCCAGGAAGCCTGCCTTGTCCACACAGCCTCCTCTTCTGGACAGTTCTCTCAAGAAAGGGAACAGTTTGGAGTGATTGCAAACGTGCTTGGCTCCATTCACAACAGCAGTGGGAAAACTTGATCCACCATGTGCCCAATGCAGTGCATTTTTAAAAAATTAATTATTATTTTTTTGTCTGTGTGGGGACTTCGCTGCTGCGCACGGGCTTTCTCTAGTTGCAGCGAGCGGGGGCTACTCTTCGTTGTGGTGCGCAGGCTTCTCACTGCGGTGGCTTCTCTTGTTGCGGAGCATGGTCTCTAGGCGGGCGGGCTTCAGTAGTTGGGGCTCACAGGCTCTGGAGCGCAGGCTCAGCAGTTGTGGCGCACGGGCTTAGTTGCTCCGCGGCATGTGGGATCTTCCCGGACCAGAGCTCGAAGCTGTGTCCCCTGCATTGGCAGACAGATTCTTAACCACTGTGCCACCAGGGAAGCCCTGCAGTGCAGTTTTTAATTTCCTTCTCTGGGGAGCAGATGGGAACCATTACAACAAAAGGATCCAAAAGAAGAAAAAAGCTCACAGGTTTGCTGCTCCTATAAGGAAAAGGGGAGCAGTTTCCTACTATCCCCAAAGACACTTAGAAGGAAATGGAATATTCTAGGAAAAGATATACAGGCTATTTGTTAATTAACTGAACCACTTTGGAGCAAAAAGAAAAAAAATACAAAAAGGATGGAATTAAGTATTAATCAACACAAATTAAAGAAGTATGAGGCTCCCTTGGAGATAAAGCCTCCTCCCAAATGTCCTGCTGGCCCCTGGCCCCCTCCCACCCCACGACCATGCTTAACCTGGGGGTACCCTCTCCCAGGTGAGGACCATTCCGTAGCTTTAAACCAGTGCCCACAATCCCACTGGAGCTCAGTTTCAGGAGGCTCATGGTAGGTGTGCCTCTGAATGCCAGGACCTCCACGTCTCACTAGTAGTCTTTGAACTGTGTCTCGCTCAGCAGCTTACTCAATTTAGTAAATTCCCCCTGACTTGATTGCAGGAATCATGAAGATGAAATGTTGCCATTTTATTTGGTTATTTTACCTGTTCCCAGGCAATGCAGATAGGCAGTAAAATTAATTAAATCAATACTCTCAGTTACCACTCCTACAATTTCCCCAGAATAAGTTGTCACTTTCTCTAAGAGGATTTTTTTCCCCAAGGCTGTTTTAAAATGGCAATACAACCTCTACTACAAATGCAGGAGGACTGGCAATAAAATGTGCAAACTTACCTTTTCTATATTTAATTAAACTCATGTACCAAGGAGGTCTTTTGGAGCCATAGTCTTCAACTGAGTTTAGGCATGTTTGGAGAGTTTTGCAGGGGGTGAGGGTGAGAAAAGTCTATTTGCAGAGCAGAGCAAACAGACTTCTCTCACTGCCGCCTGCCCCAAGTGGAGGGGCCTAAAGAGTCCCCTGGGAAAGAGGACAGAGCAATGGGGTGAGGAGTTTAACGTCATAACAAAGCTTGGAGGGGGGAGATTTTTTTTTTTTTTGCGGTACGCAGGCCTCTCACTGTTGTGGCCTCTCCTGTTGCGGAGCACAGGCTCCGGACGGGCAGGCTCAGCGGCCATGGCTCACAGGCTCAGCCGCTCCACGGTATGTGGGATCATCCCGGGCCGGGGCACGAACCCGCGTCTCCTGCATCGGCAGGCGGACTCTCAACCACTGCGCCACCAGGGAAGCCCCGGGAGATAGTTCTTAATCTTTCAGCTTGGGGACCCCTTTAAGTATCTGCTGAAAGAACATGACCCTCTCCATAGAAAAATTTACATTCTCACCTACAACACTCAATTTCTTACACAATCACAGAGGCCTTCTCAGACTCCTGGAAACCTATCTATGATTTTGTGGACTCAGGGAAGCATTTTCCTTGAAGTTCCTGATTCTTGAGAATTGACTGAGAACAGCACAGCACCCGCTACCTGATGCCCTGGATGCAGGCCTACTCCTGGGCAGAGAGGAGGCTACGGTCCTCAATGCTGTAACACGCTGTAACAGAGTGACCCTGCTTTGACATCCTGTTTCTGTATTTCATTTCAGGGGTAAAGAGTTTTTCACCCACTCCACCCCAGGCACTTGAGGGACAGCCACCAGCACTGGACTCTGTGCCCAGCAGAACACAGATGCCATGGAAGTGCCACACATGTGGAAACCCCATAAGAGAGCTCCCCAAAGTGTTATCAGGCCCCCTCAAGCCCAGCCCCAACAGGGGTCCTCCTGCCAGTGTCACTTGCGCCAATAGAACGAAGAGACCCAGTTTGGTTCAGAAGCAAAGGAAAGCTTTATTCTTTAAGCAAAGAATGGAAAGGTGTGAGCTGACAGGCTGTGGGCGGGGCTGCTTTATAGGGATCTGGGCAGCAGGCCAGGGAGGGGGCGGAATTCTCGCTGGGCGGGCGCAGCTGCGCAATTCACGGCTCCAGATCGTAGTGCGTGGTGCGTGCGTGGTGCGTGCTGCGTGCGTGCGTGCTGCGTGCGTGCGTGCTCTGTGCGTCTCTGCAAGAGGCCCGCTGCCACCATCTTGAATTGAGGTGTTTTGGGCGTCCTTTTCGCCCTGGGAACTTCTTTCTGAAGTGCAAGGGGCAAGCCCTCTGCACGCAGCACCCCGTGAGCAAGTGAAACTGGACTAAGCGCAGAGGAAGAAAAAGGTTAGACTATTTTGTTACCCAGATTCTGTATTTCCCGGGAATTGTTAATGGGCCTTGCTGGTGACACATCCCTTTTCCGTCTTGTCCTGCTCCTTATTCTTGAGAGGCACTGAGGGGCACAGGTCCGTCTTCTGTAACTACTCCCTGCTGATTTGGGGCATCATCATAACCCAGGGTAGAGGAGGAGAACGTCTCCCCAGCTGCCTTTAGATGTGTTTGTCACCAGCTCTCAGCCTTAACTGTTCGCATCCCTGAGCAACCACCATTTGGAGCTTTATAGATTCTAACCTTTTGGAGACAGTTTGGCATGCATGGCCCAAGTATTAGCAAGAGAATAATGGTCATTAAGGGGCCGAGGAAGAGTAGAAACCAAGAGACGCTAGGGAGGTCCTGCTTTGCCCCACTCCAAATTTGTTCGGCCAGATTAGGCTGCCTGGTTTCTGCTGGACAAGTTGCGGTTTTTCAGTAGTCTGTCTGCACTTCCTTCAATTAAGCCGCTTGCATTAACATAAAAATAGGACTTCGTATTGGCCAGTGTATAGGCCCCTACCTGGTCAGCTAATCTAGAGCAATTTTGTTTTCTAGGACAATCCTGACCAGTGAGTCAATAGACTTTTGTAATAGCTTGAAGTCAAGGCCCGTCCCATTGGCCACTGTCTCCACGGTGGCTGTTATCTTCTTTATGGTGACAGTGTTATATACGGTTTCCCTGGCCAAGGTCACTAGCACCCCTGTGAGTACAGTGATTCCTGAAATTAGTAGTCCTGCCGCTCTCTTGAAACATCATGGCTTCTCCTTTTTGTTCATGGTCTGATTGTAAACTTTTTTTTTTTTTTTTTTTTTGCGGTATGCCGGCCTCTCACTGCCGTGGCCTCTCCTGTTGCGGAGCACAGGCTCCGGACGCGCAGGCTCAGCGGCCATGGCTCACGGGCCCAGCCGTTCCGCGGCATGTGGGATCTTCCCGGACTGGGGCACGAACCCGTGTCCCTTGCATGGGCAGGTGGACTCTCAACCACTGCGCCACCAGGGAAGCCCCTGATTGTAAACTTTAATCAGCCTCGCATCTGGCCCTACTGTTCCAATGGTGATATAGCCTCTTACCTTGGTGTTTTCCAAGCACTGGGATGCCCAGCCTCTTGTTGAGTTTGGGCGCTTACCTAAGAACATGAACCCTTCTTATAAACACACCAGTCCTGTGCCATTACCTTGAGTTCTTTTTTAAAAATTAATTAATTAATTGTTTGTTTGTTTGTTTTTGGCTGCGTTGGGTCTTCGTTGCTGTGCACGGGCTTTCTCTAGTTGTGGCGAGCAGGGGCTACTCTTTGTTGCGTTGCGCAGGCTTCTCCATGCTGTGGCTTCTCGTTGCAGAGCACGGGCTCTAGGCATGGGGGCTTCAGTAGTAGCGCATGGGCTCTAGAGCACAGACTCAGTAGTTGTGGCTCACGGGCTTAGTTGCTCCGCGGCATGTGGGGTCTTACCAGACCAGGGCTCGGACTCGTGTCCCCCGCGTTGGCAGGCGGATTCTTATCCACTGTGCCACCAGGGAAGTCCTTACCTTGAGTTCTTGAACGGCTGGTACTGTGGTGCTCTATCCACACTGGTATATCTAAGGTCTTACTGGGGCGTCCAAGTATCCTTCTCAGCTGTGTTTTTCTCTTTCGGACTGCGTAATTTACATATTTTGGGGGCTGTTTGTATTCTCTATCATTAAGTGTCACAACTGGCACCATCAGCCTGTCTACAGTTTGGAACTCGGATATGGTTCCCATTGCAGGTTGCAAGTTGTACTGTCCAGTTTGTAAGGGTGATATTGCCCACCAGGTAGGATTGACACCAGTATATGCGAATTGTTCCTAAAAATGAAGGTGTCTAGGTCTTTTGCTTATAGGCAAAAGTGTGCCCTGATGTTGAGGCTCACTGCTGTGGTTGGGTTTATATTGGGATTGTCCACTGGGAGGAGGGTGTTATTTAGTACTTCCTTCTCAGTTTTCAGGGTTCCTCTTAAATACGTCTGATGGTCCTTTCCTCTTTCAGGTTGGGAGTGATAGATCCAACAATCAGTGAAGTTCCATACTTCCTAAATATCCCTGGTCACGCTTTTGTTGTTTTTCCACTTGGGGAATGGGTCTACCATACGTAAGTTCATACACACTTAGCTTTAACTTATCTCTTGGAGCTAACTGCATGCAGAGCAGGGCAACTGGGAGTAACTCAATCCAGTTTTCTTGAGTCTCCTAGCATAGCTTGGCTAAGGTTCATTTTAAGGTCTGATCAGATCTCTCTACTTTCCCTGATGATTGGGGTCTCCAGGCTGAGTGCGAGGTCCATTTTATGCCCAGGGCACTTGTTATCGTTTTTGTCACTTATGACACAATGCCGGGCCATTATCACTTTGTAGGGATCCTGGGAGCCCAAACCTGGATATTATCTCTTTTAAGAATGCATTAGCCACTTTGGCTGCGGTTTCAGTTCTAGTGGGGAGCACTTCTACTCACCTTGAAAACACGTTCACTAGCAACAGCTTTCTACCTGAAGCTGCCTGATGCTCTCGGCATGAGAGCTATATATCTCTCTGGTTTGAGTGGGCCTTATCTGGGGGCCTCAGGGGGCCTGGTTTTGGGGTTACTCACTGTGTAGATGGGGACTGTCTCAACTATCTGACTGATTTTTCTTTTCATGCCAGGAGTTACCATGACCTCAACTAACCAATTATACAGGGCTTCACTCCATTAGTGAATTCCTTGTTGAACTTTCCTGATGTCTTGACAAGCTGCAGTTTGGGGAAAGAAGCATGGCCCTTGTTCACTAACTAGCCACACATGGCCTCCTAGATCTCTACTGAAGCCCCACTTTGGGACTTTGTCTGATTCTTCCTTTGTGTAGATTGAGGAGTAATTGGATGGATCTGGCCTTCGAGGTATGAGGGTAGTTGACAAGTTACTGACTGGTTCTAGGGCTGCCCTTTTGGCAGCTGTATCTGCCTTGTTGTTTCCCCTTATTAACTCTGTATCCCCCTTTTGTTGATCCCTACAATTAGTCCCTGCCACCTTTTTTGGAAGCTGCGCTGCTTCTAAGAACTTAAGTATGCTCAAGCCACGTTTCACCTGTTTATTCTCACAGGTGAGAGCGTATCTCTTTCTATTCAAATAGCCCTGTATAATGTAGAATGGCATACCAGGAGTCTGTGTAAACATTTAAGATCTTCCCAGTCCCAAGCTCTAAGGCTTGGGTGAGGACCATCAGCTTGGCCTTTTGAGCAGAAGTCCCTGGCATTAGGCTTCATGCCTCTATGACCTGGATCTGGGAGGTGGCTGCGTATGCTGCCAGCCTTTCTCCCTCTCGTAAACCTGCTCCCATCTGTGAACCATTCCTCTTCAGCGTTCAGGAGAGGCTCACTTCCTGGTTGGGGCAACTGGAATAGATCATGTCTGTTGTTTCTATACAGTCATGCTCCTGGGGTCCCGTTTCTATGCGTAGCAGGGTGACAGGATTTATCGTGTGACAGGTTTCTATGGTAACCACTGGCTTGTCTAAAATCATAGCCCAAACTTGAATCGACCTTATGGGGAATAGCCATTCTGCTATATTAGAACTTACTAAAGCCTGAACCTGGTGTGAGGTCCATATAGTGACCGGCTGACCAAACATTAACTTTTCAGCCTCCTTTAGCAGGGTTGTAGTAGCTGCTACTTACCATAGGCAAGGAGGCCATCCCTTAGCAGTTTGTTTTTTTAATAAGTTTATTTATTTATTTATTTTTGGCTGTGTTGGGTCTTTGTCGCTTTGCACAGGCTTTTCTCTGGTTGCGGTGTGCGGGCTACTCATTGTGGTGGCTTCTCTTGTGTGGAGCACGGGCTCTAGGTGTGCGGGCTCAGTAGTTGTGGCTCACAGGCTCTAGAGCCCAGGCTCAGTAGTTATGGCGCATGGGCTTAGTTGCTCTGCGGCATGTGGGAGCTTCCTGGACCAGAGATCAAACCTGTGTCCCCTGCATTGGCAGGCAGGTTTTTAACCACCAGGTTTTAACTCCCTGCACCACCAGGGAAGTCCCGTGGTCCCAGTTTTTGAGCTCATATTCCAAGGGTGATTTCCCTGTCTCTCATGAATGTAAAGGTCAAAGGGTTTGGCTAAATCTTGCGGGGGGTGGGGAGGGGTGGGGTGGGGCAGTGCGCAAAACAGGGGCCTGAAGTAATTGCTTTTTTAATTCTTAAAAGGCTCTTTTGCATTCTGAATTCCATTCAAAAGGATAATCATCCTTCTAACTTTTCATATAGAGGCCTAGCTATTAGACCCTAGCCAGGGATCCAGATGTGGCAAAACCTGGCCATCACCAGGAAACCCCTAAACTGTCTTCTGGTTTTAGGAGGAGTAAGGCTGCAAATGGCTTCTTCCCTTTTCTGGGGTAGGCTTCTCTGACCTTCTATGAGAATGAAGCCTAGGTAGGTCACTCTAGCTTGTGGTATTTGAGCCTTTTCCTTCGACACCTTATATCCTTTATGGGCTAGATGGTTCAGAGGGGTTACGGTATTTTTGTCAGAGGCCTCCTCAGTAGGGCTGGCAATCAGAATGTCTTCTACATGCTAGAGGGGGGGTTCCCTCTTCTAGATGTAGATCTTTTAGGTCTTTAGCTAAATTTTCCCCAAAGGTGGTGGGGAATCTTTGAACCCTGTCCAGCAGCATTGTTTTTGTTGTGTGTTTGGGTCTTGCCACTCGAAAGCAAAGTTTCTTGCAACTCTGGGACTATTGGAATACAGAAGAAGGCATCTTTTAAATCTAATACAGAATACCAGGTCCTGGTGGATGGTAGAGTGGCCAGCAGGGTATAGGGATTAGGAACTACTAGATGTATATCTTAAGTGGCCTCACTGACTGCCCTGAGGTCCTGTACCATCCAGTATTCCCCAGGAAGGGGGTATTACAGGCTGATTGGCATGATCTAAGACGACTCTGGTCAGTTAGGCCTTGTGTAATAGGGGCAGTGCCCAACAAGGCCTCTTGGTGGAGAGGGTATTGTTTTCTGTTGGGTCATGTATGTGCAGGTTTTAGGTGGACTGTCACGGGACTGGCTCCTACAGCTTATCCCACCTGTCCCTGGGATTTACTCTGGGAAGTTCAGCTTGCTCTGTCCGGGGAGGTTTGTCCTCAGCCATTAACATTATCATTTTGTGCCCCCTGTTAGGAGAATGCCAGTCTTCAGTTTGTCTCCCATTAGGTAGCTAGTACCTCAGAATTGCCTTCTCTTCCAATGACTCAGGGTCGCTAGTAGTACAGAGTTGGAAGCATTCCGTGAGGCGCTCTAGGAATCCCAAGGGTTCTCTTTTGGCTTCTGATTGATCTTCTTTATCTTCAGGATGCACCCTAATGGGCGCTCCTTCAGTGTGGTGGATGTTTGGTTCCCCATGCTTTAGATGTTCTGTTTTGAATTTATCTCCAACTACCAAGGAGGTGGTTAGGGTGATTTTTTGGCATGCAAATGCCACAGGATTTGAGTGGGCTAAGAATGCAAGGATTCCCACAGGGTACTAACCAGCTCACTGGGGCAGTTGATGCTTTGTGCTAACAGTGGGAGGAGAGCCTCTGGGACCTTGGCCAATAAAGAATACCCAAGGTTCACCTCATAAACACAAGAGGGAAGGAGCTTGAAGGATTGCCAGAGTGGAAGAATCTGAAGAGAGATCAGAGGAAAAGTCGAGCAGTAGGGTGTTTCCTGTTCTTGCCAGTAGTCCACAGGGCTTCCCGATAGCAGGGTTTCCTGGTCTTGCAAGTGGCTCACGGGGCTTCCCAGCTCACTTCAGAGAAAATAGTGCTAACTGGAAGAGAGATCAAGCCACTGGTTGCATACCTACCTTGGGACCCTTTCCCACCAGGCATCCCCATTGTCCTTTCCTGAACTTGGATTGAGTGTCCTTGTTCCATTTTGTCAGTCGGTCCTCATTACCTGGGCCCTTTCCTGATCTCACCCATAGGCTCACGCAGCTGGCTGCTTTCCTTTTCTAAGCCAAAAATGCCTGTGGAGAATGCTACCATTGACCCGTGGAGGTTGGCAAGGAAGGCAAAATCTGCTATTGCCTTGTACGGAGGTCAAGCGTACAGCACTACTGGTGAGACAGTGGACAAGACTGCCATGGTTTCTTCCCACCCACAAGTCCACACCTCCCCAGGTCACCCACTGTGGGATGGCCAGCCAGAGGCAACGGGCTAGCACGCATGAGTCTCAGTCTCTGATCCTCAGTGATGCCACAGTATGATCCCCTCAAGGGGGCACAGTCCATATTACTCTGGAGGTTATGCTGTGTGCTCACTACACTCAGATATTGGGTTGTTGAGCAGAGTTACTGCTGTTACACACTGTCAGAGTGTACTCAAAATCAGAGGCAATCATTCCCAAGCAAACCTACCAAACCTTCTGCTGTCCTCCCATTGGAGCCATAGTGAGTCTGGAGCCTGGGGGGTGGGTGCAGGCAGAAGGGCCACGGTCAATCCCTTCATGGTTGCCAGAAATGTGTTACTGACTCTCCCGAGTCTGTCCCCAACAAGGGTCCTTCTGCCTGGTGTTACTCACATCAATAAAATGAGACTGAGTTTGGTTCACAAACAAAGGAAAGTTGTATTCTTTGATCTAAGAATGGAGAGGTGTGAACTTGTACTCTAGAGTACACGCTCTCCCTGACAGGCCATTGCCAGGCCTGCTTTATAGGGTTCTTGTCAGTGGGGAGTGGGAGAAGTTCTGGCAGATCAGGTGCAGCATTTTTGTACCCAGTATGCCACTGCCATCTTGACGTGTCATATGCAGCACTTCTGCGTACGGTCCACCAAGCTGAAGTGTCAGGCACAGCCATTCCCACTAAGAACTCTGGTCTGGCCTCTGCACATGGAACCCCGTGAGCAAGTGAAACTAGACTAAACATAAAGGAAAAAAAAAGTTAGACTTTATTTTATTACCCAGATTCTATTTTTATTCCCTGAAAATAGTTAATGGGATTTACTGGTGACAAAAGCCTTGGGAGCTGGGACTCAAGCAAACAAGGGCACTGGCACCACGCCAGTAAAAAGTGGGTATAAACACTTCAGTGGTCTCATTTGTTCCCACAGGCTGGTGAGGCCTGGGGACATTCAAGTTATACCTAATAATTACCTTTTTTAAAGTATTATTTGGGATTTGTTACTGGAAAATGTGAGCCTAAGATACAGGGGCATTTCTGGAATAAAGAAGGGAGGCTTTCAAAACCCCAGTTTATTGAACTAATTTATTTTTAGCACTTCTCTATTTAATATTGTCACAATGATTAAAATAAATACTGAAGGCAGTCTTTGAACTAGACAGCTTTGAACACAACCCTCAGGAAGGTGTGTGGTGGAGTAGATGGATGTTTCCAACTTGAGAGTTCTATGAGGGGCTGGACATGTCGGTGAGTAAGTCGGGGTGGAGGCTGGGGGGGACGCAGTGATTTAACATGCAGGTGTTCATTCAAGCCCACAGTGTCAGGAAGCCATAGGCACTTGCTGAATTTTAAGACTAAGACTAAGATTAGGCCTGCTCCCCAAAGAACCTCAGTAATTGAGAGATTATTGTATTTTGGCTACTCTTTTCATTTCTCTAACTCCCTACTCCAGTTTACCAGCATTTTTTTCTTTCAGTGCACTGAACCGTCTTACGATGGCATTGGCAAAAAAGAGAATTGCAACACAATTGTTATTAGAATCTATGCTCTCAATGTAATGGGGGGAGGGTGGTGCAGGGTGCCTAAAATAGAGCAAATTTAGATTCTGCTTGAGTTCACCTGTGAACTTGAGCATGTCAGTTAACCAGTCCTGTTTCCTTAGATGAAAGATGAGGGGTTCTAATAGATTATCTCAAGTGTACCTTCTAACCATAATCATGACTATAATACCTTGATTTTGTATGAATCTTTGATAGTCCCAAATCACTTTCTCTCATTTAATCTAGCCTACTCCTTAAGAACACAGGTTCCGGAGTCAGACTGCTTGCCTGGGTTCAACTTCTGGTTGTACCTCCTATCAACTGTGTGACCTAGGGCAAATACTAACCTCTCTGTGCCTCGGTTTCCTCATTTGTAAAATGGAAATAATAATTCCTCATATGATTGCTATGAGGATTAAATTAGTTGTCACATATAATAAGCTTAGAACCATATTTGTTTGGTATAGCATAACTGCTCAGTGAATATAAATGTTAATTGTTTATATTTATTTTTTAATTTAATCCATATCTGGGTCAGTGCCTCCTTTTAATTTTTCATTTGATTTCTTTCCTTTAATATTTTATTATCCATCTTTTGGGGGCTCTATTTTATCACTCATGGAATTATTTAATAGGGTTAATAAATTTGAGTTTGTAATGGCTAGCTTAATTGCATCCTTTAGCTGATGGCTGGGAGATAGTTTGAAGTTTGAAGTTGATACTCGTGATATCATTTGTAACTGTTCTTTTGTCCCATTTGTACCACTCAAATGCCTATAATATCTTAAGTAGTTTATTTTCCTCATAAATAGAATCCAGCGAGTAGGTCAGCCTATACATGGAACAGAGCCACTCCTGCATGGAGGTGAAATGGCTGAGCACCTATAAAGTGACATTTAAGAGGCACTAAGAGTCCTACCTGCAAATAACTCTAACCACGTATAACTTCTAACCATCTCATCCTCCTGCCAGTGTCAGTGTTTGCTTCTCCATAGTCTGAAATATCTACTGTGACTGTTTTGGTGACCAAAGTATAAGTCACTGCTTTGGAGCCATAGGGAAGAAACTGCTTCTAGAAGGTACAGATATCACACACACACTGTAAGTTTACTTTTCAAGGCATTTTAATGTGAATGTTCTCACGTGTACCTCCCAATACACTTGAAGAACCCGGTAATATTATCACGATGTTACAAATGAGGAAACAGAGAGAAAAGCTAAAAGAATTGGCCATCACTTTGCTGAGCAGCCAATAAATGCTCAGCATGGTCTCCAGAGGGGCTTAAAATAGAAAAACTAAATTTAAAAGAGTTAACAATTTAGCTTTGCTTCCTTTGCTCCGTTGGAAGTTAGGAATTGCGTTTAGAATTTCAAGATATCTTGGATTAGTCACCTTAAAAAGTGGAGAGAACCAACTATGGAGGACAGGAAACCAAAGCCAGGTGAGTTTCAGAGGGGAGGTCAAATGGAGGAGGGTATCAATACATGATTCTGATGACCAATATAGTCCACAGTGAAGGTCCTTAGTAAACCCAGAGCTATGCCAAAAGATGGGTGAGGGAAGATGGACCCTGACTGCAGGGTCAGATCCCCAACAGTGGACAGTGTGTCCTGAGACCTGTAAGGAACGGCACCAAGGAATGGAGGAGAGCTTAAACCAGCTTTATTAGGGAGCGCTCCCGGGCGAGGTTCACTGGTCCGAGAGAAACGGGCCAGAGAAGTCGCGCCCGGGCGAGGGTTTGGGCAGAATTTATAGGGGAAGAAGGAAAAGGGGTGTGGTGAATCCGGGAGGGCGCAGGTTATTCCTTATTTGGTGGTCTTTTCAGGTATCGTGGGGGACCGTTAGTCCTGCCCCTCGAAAGGCGGGAAGGCTAGGACGGGTGGAAAGTCCCCAGCTCTGTTCTTGGAACTGGGTGGTCCGGAAAGTCTCCAGGTCAGTTTCAACCTGTGAGTCTGATTGCGTTCCCCTGCCTCGGGCCAGTTGGCCTTACAAGACCTGCCCATGAGGTTATAAAGGCAAGGTTCTAGGTGCTGATTTACACAGAAACTGGAACTTCTGCCCCATTCTGACTACAGGATCAGATGACGGCTTGGCTTATTGATCATGGGAAAACTTCCCTGATATTGCCTGATTGTGCTGATTGATTTTATGTGTCAACTTGGCCGGGCCATAGTGCCCAGATATTTGGTCAAACATTCTGCATGTTTCTGTGAATGTGTTTTTTGGATGACACTAACATTTAAATCAGTGGACTTTGTTAAAGTAGATTACTCTCCATAATGTAGGTCGACCTCATCCAATCAGTCGAAGGCCTTAGTAGAACAGAGTCTGACCTCCCTCAGCAAGAAGGAATTCTGCCAAAAGATTGCCTTTAGACTAGGACTGCAACTCTCCCCTGGGTCTCCAGCCTGCCAGCCTACCTTAAGGATTTTGGACTTACCGAAGACTGAAAGCCTCCACAGTCATGTAAGCCCATTTCCTTAAAACCAATCTCTCTATATATTTTCTAAAATTTTTATTTATGTATATTTATGTTCACACACATCCTGTTGGTTCTGTTTCTCTGTAGAACACTAATACACAGCTTTATATGTTTCAGAGCAAAATGACCACTTTCTCTGGAACCACTAAGCTTTAATATGTTTAAAGACACAAGACCTTCTACTATGTTGAGAGGCAATGCCATACAATGAGTAAGCACTTGAGCTCTGACTGGTTTGAATCCTGGCTCCATCATTTCCTGTAAATTGACAGCAATAACTTAACCTCTCTGGTCCTCAGTTGTTCTATCTGATAATAATAGCTTCTATCTCATAGAGTTCTTAAGGGTGTAAATGAGCTAATATGCATAAAACATTTAATACAGAGTCGAGAACTTAATAAACTCCCAATAATGTTAGCTATTATGTTTCTTTCTCTCCATATCTGGGGAATTCATATTAAGTCAGGAATGAACAGGCCGAAGATTCAGAATCTGAAGAATTCCCTATTAAGCTGCTGTACCAACATATTGTGTGATTTCCATGAGGCCTCCATTTCTCTGCTATAAAATGAAGTAAAACAGATGGGTTGTGAGTTAATGAGTATATAAAACACTGTGAAGTCCTTACATAAAAGGTGCCCCTGAGCATTATTATCACATGGCAGGCAATTGAGTGTTGTTATAGGGCAGGTTTTATATTTTTAATACATTTTTAAATGTTTTTTTGGTCACCGTGGGGTGAGGTAAACAACGTGGTGTTAGAACAGAAACTCATAAACAGTGGTATAGTCACCTCTTGGCTTGCACTGCCTTGTTACATGCAATCAACTGCCCAAAGAGTTTGAAAGACAAAAGTCCTAATTTTTCTGGGGTTTATATTTTTTCAGAATCTGGCTCTTATAAACAAGGCCATGTCAAGTCTACTTCTGTGACTTGGATAAGCTCAAGCATTACTGAGTAAATCATAGAATATCCAGCTATTCACTTTTTAATAAGCATCAAGCCAGAATCAGCATCTTTTCTCAACTGAGCTCTTTAGAGTATTTCAAAATTCCATAATACTTCCAAGGATGCCAAATCTAGTCTGTGAATTGCAAAGATGCAGTTTCCTTTCAGTCATTAAAGGAAATATAATAAAAATAACCATAATTATGCCCAATATATAATAGACACTTCCAGAGGTATCATAGTTTAGAACTGGACCTGGATTTTATTATAGTTCTGTTTCTGGCACTTATTAGGTATGTGACCTTGGCAAATTACTAACCTGTTTTTTTTGTTTTTTAAAATAAGTAATTATACATAACTTGTAAGCTACTATGTGAAAAGAATCTAACCTAATGCCCAGCACGTATTAAATATTTCCTCTCCTCTGGTCCTGTGGTGAAAGATCCTGTAACCTTGGTGTGACCTAAGAGCCCTCAGTTTTTCAGGTCATTCTCTTGAGGGTTAAACTGAGTTCACATTATATAAGAGAATTATAATTTTGATTACTGCCCCCACGCCTTCTAGCAGAATTAACAGGAATCCCTGAAACCGTTTTTTAACTCAAATTCCCCAGCTAGGAATTTTATGCAGTTATGAGAATCAATGGGACCAAAAACAGGACTCAGATAGTCTACTATTCCTAAACCTGCTACCAAGGACTGCAGGCCAGACCTGAGCCAAGCACATTCACAGCTTCTGGCGCCCCCTGGAGGCTGCCAGCAGCATACCTCTTCATGCAAGGAACTCCAGTCTCTAAAGGGCTATAAGGGAAATTCAGAGACTCACTCTTCCATGTGTTAGAGATATATATATCTCAAGTTTTCATCATGAGACATCAACATCTAATTTGATTTTCTCATACAGAGGCATTATCTTTCTTTCTATGCTCATTAACTTTCTATGTCTTGAGATGTCTGACTCCTTTAGAAGAGTGATGATAAATATTAGAAAGAAGGTCATAAAAACCACTACCAGGGAAATGCAAATCAAAATCACAAGATACCACTTCATATTTTTTAGGATGGCTATTATAAAAAAAAACAGAGAATAACACGTGTTGGTAAGGATGTGGAGAAGTTGGAACCCTAAGGCTTTGGTAAGGATATGGAGAAATTGGAACCCTACGGAATGTAAAATGGTGCAGCCACTATGGAAAATAGTTTAGTTGTTCTTCAAAAAATTTAAAATAGCATTGTCATGTGTTTCATCAATTACACTTCTGGGTATATACCCAAAAGAACTGAAAGCAGGGACTTAAATATTTTTATACCTGTGTTTATATAGCAGCATTATTCACAATATCCAAAAGGTGGAAACAACTTAAGTGCCCATCAGTGAGTAAATGAATAAGCAAAATGTGGTATATAAATACAATGGAATATTATTCAGCCTTAAAAATAAAGGAAATTCTGACATATGCTACAACATGGATGAACCTTGAAGACATTATGCTAAGTGAAATAAACCAGTCACAAAAGGACATATACTGTATGATTCCACCCCTATAAAGTACTTAGAGTAGTAAAATTCAGAGACAGAAATTGGAATGGTGGTTGGGAGGGTCTAGGAGAGGGAAAATTGGGAATTATTGTATAAAGGGTGCAGAGTTTCAGTTCTGCAAGATGAAAAAAGTTCTGGACATGGATGGTGTTGATGTTTGCACAATATTGTGAATGTGCTTAATGCCACCAAACTGTACACTTAAAATGGTAAATTTTCTGTTATATATGTCTTTAAAAAATTAATTTGTTTAAAATAATTTCTTTAAAAATTAACCTATCAAGAAGAATTATATGTCTTTAATGAAAAAGTATACAGAGTACTTTTTAACAAAGTAGTAGACTTTAACCTCTAGGAGAAATGAATATTCTGTCCTTTGTTTGGGCGAGTGTGTGCGCATATACAGAGTATGACAATATAGATTGTCTTTCTATTTTTCTCTGTTTCATTTTTAACAAAAGGACCAGACCTGTCCTTTAGCCTAACTGTAAGTGGGCAATGGTCATCTTTAGCAGCTCCCTTCACACCCTAAAATTTTCTCTGCCTCTTTTTTTCCATTCAAACAACCTCTCTGGAAAGACATAAAACCCACTCATACTAGGGTAAAAAAACTCATCACAGCTTAAAGTAAGTGTCACTCTCCCTGGTAATGGAGGAGTAGATTTCAGCTAGCCTAAAAGCCCTTAGCTAAAGGAATAGCATACTTACATTGAAATTTGAGATTCCAGCCAGAGGATGAGAAAGAGTACTAGGGGTTTAATTTCATAAGGCACTTGACATCACACCATGTCACTATTCAGTTATGGCTGGTCAAGCTCTGAGTCATGGAAAATGTATTTTAATGTTATACCAATTGTATACCCCTAGTAATTTGAGATTAGGAACAATGTGATTTACATGATTTTCCAAATTAGACCACATTAGTTCACTCACCAATTATATGCCAACTATGTGCCCAAAACCGTACTAGGCTGTGGGCATTCAAAAATGGTGAGACATACAACTTGTCCAAAAAGAAGAGGAGAGTTAGTCAAACAGAAGATTGTGAATAACTCTATATATGAAGGACCCCTTTTTCCCCTCTGCCCGGGGTGGCTTGGGTGAGCCTCACAGCGTTTTTGTGCATGCTTTTATTATAATATTTATTGACTCATATTTAAACTTCATGTGCTCATGTCTGTCTTTTCCACTATACTGTGGATATGAAATTCATCAAAATATAATGTGTTAGATTTGCACGTTAGAATGATCCGTCATGTTTTCTGGAAAGTATCATTGTCTCATCTGTTTTTGTGGAACAAATGACCTTAAAATTTAATGGCTTAAAGCAAGAATTTGTTATTTTTCACGATCCTGTGAGTCAAGAATTTGGCATGGCTCAGCTGGTTTGTTCTGCTTCACATGATGTCAGTTTAGGGTTACTAATGTACCTGCATTTAGCTGGGAGTTGGGCTGGGGTTGGAATGTCCAAAGAGGCCCTCTCATCTGCCAGGGCTTCTCTCACTGTGGTCACTAGTCATTCATTAGTCTAGCCTAGATTTCCTTGTTACATGGTGGCTGGGCTCCAAGAAAAAAAGAAAGCAAAAGTTGCCAGAACTCTTAAGACCTTGGCTCAGAAGTACCATAATATTATTCCTACCACATCCTACTGGTAAGACTCAAGGGGAGGGAAAATAGACTCAGCTTCTTGAGGTAAGGAGCAGCATGAGCATACAAGAATGGGAGGAATTGTTGTCTGCTATATTTGGAGGTTATGTACCACAATAACATTTTTTTAAACCCTCTTAATTACCATAAACACCTAGAAATACAGAGTAAGATATAATAAACATCTGTTTAAATCAAGATCTGCGCTCTCAACAAAGCATTGAAAACCCTAGAGGCCAAAAATAACGAAGGAACTGAAAACTAGCGTTAATGATTCTGTGGCTGCCACAGGGGAAGGGGAATAATCAGTCCCAGCAACATGGAGCTTGCATCTAATGACAACATGAACATAGGAGATGATGTTTGGGTTCTGTCAAGGTAGGGAGTTGCAAGTGAGATCCCACATAAAGCTGTGATTCTTGAAGGGCTTCACCCTCAGGATAAACTGGAAAACACCAATCCAGGAAGATGACAACACAGGTTTATTGTCTCTTCCCAGGCTCTCCAAGGAATGAAATCTCTCCCAAGGGAATTTTTAACTTTAGGCCAGCCCTAATATAAGTTTGGGGTTAACTACATATTCTCTGTAATGTTCAGGTACCCAGGACAAGGAACTTAAAAAAAAAAAAGTGATCTCTACTCAATAACATCCTGGGGAATCTAGCATTAAAAATTACAAAACCTCTGTAAAAGGAAAAGCAATGAACCAAGTTACATAGAATTCCTACAGTTAAGGTTTTGTGATCAAGATCCAAATTTGTAAACAGGGGAACAACTGACTCTGAGTGAGACTCAGCAGACAAAACAAATGTAAGGATAGGTTGGGACTGAAAAATAAACACACTTTAAAATGGTAGATTTTAGAATAGAAAAAGTCAGGGGAAAAGGAGCCAAAACAAGAGAAAACTCAATGGATTAGTTAAATAACAAATTAGACACAGTTGAATAAAAAACTAGTTAACTAGAAGATAGACTTCAGGACATTTTCTGGAATGCAATATAGAAGTATAAGGAGTTGGAAAATGTGAAAGAACATTTATACTTGTGGAATAGAATGAAAAATTTCAACATACAGCAGGAGTTCCAAAGGAAAGCTATGGAGAATGGGAAAGAAGCAATATTTGAAGAGCTAAGGACAGAATTTGCAAAACTGATCAAAGGCTTGTCTTCAGATTGAAAAAGCCCAGCAAGTTCTAAATAAGATAAAATGTATATAAAACCCCAATTGAGGGCTTCCCTGGTGGCGCAGTGGTTGAGAGTCCGCCTGCCGATGCAGGGGACGCGGGTTTGTGCCCCAGTCCGGGAAGGTCCCACATACCGCGGAGCGGCTAGGCCTGTGAGCGATGGCCGCTGGGCCTGCGCGTCCGGAGCCTGTGCTCCGCAACGGGAGAGGCCACAACAGTGAGAGGCCCGCGTACCGCAAACAAAACAAAACAAAACAAAAACACAAAAAACCCAATTGATTATAATTCTCAGAATGGCTAAAATTGGAAAGTCTGACAATATCAAATATTGACAAGGATGTGGAGTAACTCAAAATCTCAAACAAAATGAAAAGACAAAGACAGAAAATATTTGCCATGCATATACCCAACAAAAGAAAATTTACAAATTTCTACAAATCAATATGTAAAAACAAACAATGCAACCAAAAAAATGGGTAAATAATATGAACTGGCAGTTCAGAGAAAATGACACTTGAGTGATCAAGAAGCATAAAAGGGACTTCCCTGGTGGCGCAGTGGTTAAGAATCCGCCTGCCAATGCAGGGGACACGGGTTCGAGCCGTGGTCCAGGAAGATCTCACATGCTGCAGAGCAACTAAGCCCGTGCGCCACTACTGAGCCTGCGCTCTAGAGCCGACGAGCCACAACTGCTGAGCCCTCGTGCCACAACTACTGAAGCCCGCGCACCTAGAGGCTGTGCTCTGCAACAAGAGAAACCACCGCAATGAGAAGCCTGCCCACCACCACGAAGAGTAACCCTGGCTCACAGCAACTGGAGAAAGCCCGCATACAGCAATGAAGACCCAACACAGCCAAAAATAAATAAATAAATAGAATTTTCAAAAAAAAAACAAAAGAAAAGATGGTATATATTTCTTAATAATCAGGGAAAATTATTAAAATGACAAAAATATAAACTTTGACAGAAAGAAATGTAAATACTGACAGTTCTGTGTATAAGCAGAGCTGTTGAACGAAGGAGTGAAAACTGCTAGAGAAAAATGTGTATCAGTGCAATCACTTTGGAGAGCAATTTGGCAACATGTAAAGTGAAACATTTAATTCCATTTTTAGGACTATACTTTAGAAAAAGTCTTAAATTTACACAAGAAAATATGGGTCATATTATATCATTAGTAATAGTGAACAATGAAAATAACCTCAATATGACCATGAAGTCTGGATAACCAAATTTTGTACATTCAAATAATGAAATACTAACTGACAAAAATTGAAATAAATTACTGAAAGGGAAGGTTTGACATGATTAAATTCCAAAAATACAATGTTCAGTGAAATATGAACGTTGCAGAATAATATGTACAGTATGATACCATTTATGTGAAATTTAAAAAAATCATAATACTATATATATGTTAAAGATAAAATCCATTTATAGTAGACATATGAAAACCAAAACAGGAAGGATAAGTACTAAATGTAGTGATCATTGGGGGGGAAAGCGAGGGGAATGGGACAGAAGAAAGTATACAAGTGATTACCACAATATTTGTAATATTTTATTTCTTTTTAAAAAATAGCGAGCAAATTTGGCAAATTAAGATTTAGCAAAGCTTGATGGATATGAGGTTTTACTATAAACTGCTTTAGAATTCTTCAGTGCTTGAAATATAGCATAAATCTTGTATTTTTCAAGATAAAAAAATTCTTCTGGCAATCTGGGGGATATTTGGGAAGCGATGGGTCTGCAGGCAGGGAGAGAGCTAAGGAAGAACTGAATTATGCTAGGGCATTGAGGATGGAGAGCACGTCCTGGATGCAAGATATGGTTAAAAGCTGGTTTCAGTATACTTAATGACCAAGTGAATGTGAGTGATGTAAAGACAGAGGGGAGACTGGGATTGTGTAGCTGTTACCAAAATGGGAATTTCTGAAGAAGGAGCAGGAGAACATTTGGGGAATAATGCAGTAAATTCAGAGTTGGATATTTTGAGCTTGAGGTTTCAATGAAGCATTCCAGCAGAGAGTCACGTACGTGGTTAGAATTATGGGTTTAAAATTCAAAGGAAAAGACCCTGGGCTTGAGATATAGAATTAGGAGTCATCATAAAAGTGATAGTTGAGGCCATGGAAGTTCCAAGTCTTTGGTGAGACTTTTATGATATTCCTGTAAAGTTCAGTGTTTTCTCATTGACAGGCAGTTCCTGATATGTGGAGGACCATTAGTTGTGCACAGGTATGTGTCAAAACATGATATTTTGGGTCATGTACAAGACCTCTTCTTTGTCTCAGACCTTTTTCTGATCTAGGAGAAGCAAGACATCCCTAAGGAAGCATCCCCCAAATTCCAGACAGAATCTGCTCTGTTGGCTCTCTACATCTGTGCTCACCCTAAGTAGACCAATGCCAAGAGACAGGTCTGAAAGCAGCTTAACTTTTAGTAGCCAATATACATAGTAACAGCCAGGCTGGAACCTGGGACAACATCAAGGCCTGGATCTGTAGCTTCCAGGGCCAAATGCATAGGCATGCAATAAGTGTAGTTACACAAAGCCCCACTCTCAGAAGTGCCCTGCACTTGGTAAAAAGATCTGCTGTTGCCACCTTGAATTCTTAATAATTTTATCTTTGAACTTTTGCTTTGCAAGTGAAGTTCAAAGAGACAGTGGAGCAGAGGAGATAAACACGAGCATGTACACAGTACCTTGCCAACCATTTCCATATAGTATTAGTAATTGTTATGCAGCTTCCACAACAGATTAAACATGTACTGGCTTTGGGTCTCACTAAACTCCCATGCATCGTGAGTCCTCAAGAATTCTGTGCTTATTTTATGCTCACACATTTAAGACTGAGTAAGTGGGGACCCTGACAGCCCCAAGAGGTCATGCTTTTCGTTTGAACCAGAACTTACATCAAAGAAAGACAGAAAATAATGGTATTCTAGGAAACACAAATATCCAAAAAACCCTATTACATTCTTTCTTATTCATGCTACTTAGCTAAAAGTTATGACATAAAAGAAAAAGGAAGGCTAAGACAACCCAGAGCCCTTTTTCCTTTTAGTTCTTCCTTACTAGTTAGTGAGCCAGATAGTGAGTGTTGGTAGAATGTGTGGGTAACAAGAAATGAATAAAAGTTTGTAATTTCAGTTGTTTGAGAAAGAATGAAATACATGTGTAAGTATGAACTGTAAAATACTGATGATTCCACATGAGTTAAATACTTATTAAAATTGGCACTGCACAATATAACAATGAATGGTAAAATTCATGCTAAAAATCAAAATTTTAAGTTTTCTTGGAATGATGATTATCCCTATTATGTCATATAAGTAATAAAATGGTTTTAAAAAGGAAAGTTTTTATGTTAGTACTTTTTTTTTTATAAATTTATTTTTATTTTTGGCTGCGTTGGGTCTTCGTTGCTGTGCGCAGGCTTCTCTCTAGTTGTGGTGAGCGGGGGCTACTCTTCGTTGCGGTGTGCAGGCTTCTCATTGCGGTGGCTTCTCTTGTTGTGGAGCACGGGCTCCAGGCGTGCGGACTTCAGTAGTTGTGGCACGTGGGCTCTAGAGTGCAGGCTCAGTAGTTGTGGTGCACGGGCTTAGTTACTCCGTGGCGTGTAGGATCTTCCTGGACCAGGGCTCGAACCCATGTCCCCTGCATTGGCAGGCGGATTCTCAACTGCTGCACCACCAGGGAAACCCATGTTAGTACTTTTTAACAGCACTTTTTTCCCCCTTTTTGAACAAGGGGCCTACATTTTCATGTTGCACTAAGCCTTTTTTCCTTGTTTATTTACCAGCCCAGAGCTTTTTATCCTTCCGCAAGCACCAAGTTTCAACTTGTTACTGAGGAACTGAAAAAGGTAGAGGAAAAAACAACCAAGAGAGATGAGTAAGCATTAGAACACAAAATTAATGTTGAAATGCTAAAGTAATTGACATGTTTTAAAGAATGAGTATGTTAAATGCCTTCAAATATACATTTTAGGATTCTAGCAAGGATATGAACAGACCCTTTGATCTCATACCCACAACACAGTTGAAAAAGAAACAAAATACTTGTGGTGCTTCTGTTTCTGTACTTTGGGGTGCTACATCCCACCCCATCTACCAGTGTGTCCTGCATCACACCTAGTATAGGGATTAACAGAGAACCAGCCTAAGATCTAGTGAGTTAAATACTCTGTGTCCCAGTTAAGTTGTGGTTCTTTTCAGAAAGGGAAGTTCAGTGTACCTGTTTGTGCTCCTCTCCTTTTTCTTTAAGTTTCTTGAATTCTTTCAGGATTCTTCTCAGGTACACCCACCCTACTCACAAACTTTGGAGGTGGGAGGAAGGGAACTTCCCAGGAAGCAGTCATGAGGCTACAATCCTGGGGCCCTACAAGCCCTGTCTAGAAAGTGATTTGGTTGTTTCCTTACAGTTGTAGGTCATGTTTCTTTTCACAACTGAGACAAACTTGGGACTGTTTCCCACCTCCAAAGTTCTGGGCAGCCTAAGAGTGATTAATGAATCTGTTCCAACCATACAAGGGTTTGAAAGATGCCTAGTAATGAGTGGTAAGGAAATTTATGATCCCACTGTGACCCATCTTGACCCACTGTCAGCCTGATGAAGGCTGAAGCTGTTTTCTGGGAGCCCCATGTCAAGCGGAGGAGAGGAAAATCAGTCTTACTTGTGCTCCAAAGTGCCACTGTTGCTTGGATCCCAACGCCACTTTTCTTTGCAGGCATTCAGAAACTTCAGGGCTCCAAGCATCACACTATTGCCCCCTGGTGGATGATATGATGTAATAGTTTCTCCTTTCTGAACACCTAGGTGGAATATTTCTCCAAGTTTGGGTACTCATTTGATATATGAATCCCAGTAAATGACCACCCTAACATATGCTCTCTCTAGAGCAGTGAAGTATTTTGCCATAGACTGGGCAGTTTAGACTCTCATTTAGCTGTATTTATCAATCATCAGCATTTTCCACCATTATATTATTTATTGATATTTCTATTACCCATAGAAAGTCCAATTCTCTAGTCCCTGGCATGCTACTTGCAAAAAATTCTGAGCAGCAATTACTCAGTAAAACAGCAGCCACTAAGCATCTAGGGGATCCAGTCCCCAGTAGTGAGGCTGGCCAGAAACTTCAAATTACAAGAGAAGTTCAGTCACTGACCTCCTTTTCCCTGATAGGAATGACTCCCATTTCTTAAGAACTAGGTGAGTGTGGTGTTTGGGTAATAAAAAATGAATGTCCAAGCATTATGACTAAAGCCCACCCCCTACCCCACTAGAATACAACCAGATACTAGAAAATTCATGTAAAAAAATTGTACTCCCTTATCTGATAAAGGTGATCTACCAAAAACTACTGCAATGTCGTTCTTAATGGAGAAATTTTAGAAATTTTCCATTGAAAAATCAGTATTGAGAAAAAGATAACTACTATAACCACTTGTATTCAACATGGTTCTTGCACATTGGGATACCCCATCCTAACCCACCTATATATTTTTTAATCCCAGTCAGCAAGTAAAGGGAAAAATGTAAATTAAAAGATAAGGACTGGAAAAGAAGAAACCAAATTCTGTTTATTCACAGATGATATTAAAATACAAAGAGTTCTTAAATTATTCAGATTAATAAGAATATAGCAAAATGACTGGATATAAAATCAATCGTATTTCTTTTTTAAAAAATAAATTTATTTATTATTTATTTTTGGCTGCGTTGGGTCTTCGTTGTGCACAGGCTTTCTCTAGTTGTGGCAAGCGGGGGCTAATCTTTGTTGCAGTGCGCGGGCTTCTCATTTCGGTGGCTTCTCTTGTTGTGGAGCACGGGCTCTAGGTGCGCGGGCTTCAGTAGTTGTGGTTCGCAGGCTCAGTAGCTGTGGTGCACGGGCTTAGTTGCTCCACGGCATGTGGGATTTTCCCAGACCAGGGCTCGAACCCGTGTCCTGTGCACTGGCAGGTGGATTCTTACTACTGTGCCACCAGGGAAGTCCAGTTGTATTTCTGTATGCCACCAAAATCCAAAATTTTAGAAAGCATGCGTTATGAGAAGAGATTAATTTTTGTAGCAATTAGTCTTTTTTTTAAAATATCTTTATTGGAGTATAATTGCTTTACAATGGTGTGTTAGTTTCTGCTTTATAACAAAGTGAATCAGCTATACATATATCCCATATCTCCTCCCTCTTGCGTCTCCCTCCCACCCTCCCTATCCCCCCTCTTTAGGTGGTCACGAAGCACCGAGCTGATCTCCCTGTGCTATGTGGCTGCTTCCCACTAGCTATCTGTTTTACATTTGGTAGTGTATATATGTCCAGGCCACTCTCTCACTTCATCCCAGCTTACCCTTCCCCCTCCCCGTGTCCTCAAGTTCATTCTCTACTTCTGCATCTTTATTCCTGTCCTGCCCCTAGGTTTTTCAGAACCTTCTTGTTTTTTTTTTTTTTGGATTCCTTATGTATGTGTTAGCATACGGTAGTTGTTTTTCTCTTTCTGACTTACTTCACTCTGTATGACAGACTTAGTCTTTTTAAACATATTAGACCTTTAAGCAATTAGTACTTAAAACATAAAGTACCTAGGAATTAATCTAATAAAATATGTTTAAAACTTTTATGGAGAAAATTATAAAACCTTATTGCAAATCATTAAAGAACATCTAAATAAATAAAGAGGATACTTTAGTGGATAGGAAAGCTCAGATCCTAAAGTCCCAACTGTATCTAATTAATGTATAGATTCCATGCATTACAATCAAATTTCCCTAAGGATTTTTCTAGAAAGTTTTCAAGTGTAAAAATTCCTATGGAAAGGCCAAAGCCAAAACTTACCCAGGTGTTCCAAGGAAGGTAGATGAGGAGAGAGGGAGCCGGTAGAAGACTTGTCTTTTCAAGATTTATTATAAAGCCAAAGAATGATTGGCAAATTGGCAATGTAACAGAGAAGAGCCCAGAAACAGACTTCTAACATATATTTGGAAATGATGTGACGAAGTTAGTATTGCAGATGACTAGGGAAAGAATTAACCATTCTATAAATGGTACCAGAATGACTGGATATGGACTTTAAAATAAAAGAAATTTTATCTCTACCTCAGAGTACACACAAAAAATCCATTAAAATAAATTAAAGACTTGAATGTGAAAGGTAATTAAAATAGACATGGTAAAATTTTATTTTTGGTTTGGGATTTGGTACTGATTTTAATCCAAAGGGAAGCCTAAGTCCAAAATCTTGGATAAGAGCTTTTAAAATGTAGTACAAATAAATCAAGGAGCCCAAGGAAAAGCAACCAAGATGCAATGTTTCCTTCAAATAAATAGTCAGGAAATAAAAAGTAATTCAACATACTAAATCTTCATTAAATCTGTGAAAATTATACCAAAGTGGACTGGCATTCCTAGATACATACAGTCTTAGGCATCTTATAACTTGAGAAAATGTTCCTTTTATCATTAAAGAGTAAACTTCTTTTGTTGATCTTAAGTATTCTCACCACACACACACACACACAAAATGGAAACTATATGAGGTGATAAATCTGTTAATTAACTTGTTTGTGGTAATCATTTCACAATGTATATGTATATTAAATCATCACGTTGTAAACCTTTATTGTACAACCAAATAGATAAAATTATTTTAAAAAAACTAATAACCCTCTTTCCCCCCCCAAATTTTTATCTTAAAGTCTGCTTAGTGTGTTAATTGATATTTATTTGATGTATCTTTTTCCATCTGCTTACTTTTAACTTCCATGTTTTATTTTGCCTTAGACATATCTCTTATAAGAGCATACACTTTAAAACTAAATAAGGAACTCTAGCTTCTTAAACATATGTTACACAGTTACTACATTAACAGATACATTTGAACTTATTTCTACTATCTTATTTTTTCTGTTAATCATGTTTTCTTTGCTGCTGCTTCTTTCTTTCAAAATCTCTGTCTTTCTTCCAAACAGTACAAGGACTTTGGAATACTGTCTCACTGACAACTGCCCCTCCATTTTGTTGTTATTTTAGTCTGAATTATTCTTTTTATTATTGATTTCCAGTTGAAGATCCTTTAGACTTACCACTGTATTTGCTAACCATTGCTTCTTTATTCCACTCCTTCTTTTGGAGTTTAATTTCTTTCTTCTTGAAATATATTTTCTATCTATGTATTTATTTCTCTTGAATGATAGTTTAGCTGAGTATAGAATTCTAGGCTGACAGAAAGTTCTCCTCAGAACTTTGAAAATATTGTTTCATCTTCTACCATCTTTGCTGATCAGAACCTGCTGTCTGTCAAATTTTCATCTCTTTATAATCTGTGTTTTCTCTCAGCTTAATTTTCTGTTTACATTCTATAGTTTTACAATGTGTTTGAGTGACTTTGTTCTGTTTAACTCACAATGTGGGTATCTTTAATCTTGAGAATTCATGTTTTTTATCACTTCAGGAAAATTTTTAATATTCAATATATGTTGTACTTTTAAAATTCTCTTCTCTATTTACCTTACTTTCCATTTAATATTTTTCTCCCTCTGTGCTGTATTTGAACAATTTCCTTGTTCTTCATCTCCAAATTGCTATTATCTCTTCACTTGTGTCTAATCTGCTATTTTATTCTGTGTTTTGAGTTTTCCATTTGTATAGCTACGCTTTTAATTTCTAGATGTCCTAATTAGTTCTTTTTAAAAATTTTGATCTCTTTTCTTTTTCATGGTATCCTTGTTCATGATAGTTCCAATTCCTTTTCTTTTAATCTCTTTACACAATTTGAATAATCCTATTTTAATTTTTTTAGATTGTTCTATTATCTGCAGTTCTCAGGATACTAGTTATCTTGTCTGTTGCATTTGTTGATGTTCACTCATTTTTTTGTGATGTGTATTTCTTATTGTGAGCTAATTTCCAGAGGAATTATTGTTATTATTATTATTTTGGAGTTTCTTTTGTCATGAAAGTGTCTTACAGAATAGTTTTGTACTTGTTCCTCCTGAAATCCAACAGGTTTCAAAGATCCTAAATATTATTTTATGGTATTTCTCAGCTTGTGAGTTCCTGAACCATGAAGTATTACAAATTTATATCCCATGTCTGGGTGTGGTGCAAGCTTAGAATTATAATTTCTCATGTATGCCTTTGCTTTTCTACTTGAGGTCCTAGAAAAATAGAAACATCTTCACTATTTCCCCTCAGTCAGTGGGCAGAGTTTGATCCCCTTTTAACAAATGGGGCAGTTCATCCAAGGTCCAAGCTTTATCCAGTAGTCTCAGTTACATTTTCTCTATGTTCTCAGGACTGAAGCCACTTCTATTCCAACAGAGTATTAGAATCCCAGCTGACAGCTCCAGTTTGACTTCAACCTTTGCTCACTGCTGCAACTTTGATTTTTTTATCTTCATGCCTGGCACTTAAAGATTTCCTTTTCTTTACTTTGAGCTTGATTATATATTCACAAAATTTTAAAAATACCTTTTATCTAACATTTTTATGAATTATGTTATGGGGACCTATGTTAATTTACTCCACAAAGCTGGTAAAAGTTTCATCAAGGAATTCTTTTTTTTTTTTTTTTTTTACATTTTAATTCTCATTCAGTCTTATAGGTGCTGCTTACCTTTAATTTTCCTTACAAAATAAGTAATGCATACATAAAGGAACAAAGACTAATACGACAAACACAACTGTACCCACTACCCATCTTAGGAAAAAAGTACTAATAGAATTGAAGCTACCTGTGTACTCATCACTGATGGAATACCCTTCCCTCCCTCCCAGAAGTAACCCCTTTCATGAATTTGGTGTTGATTGTTCCCATGAATCTCTTTGTTCTTTTACTACATACTTAAATATCCCTAATGACATGGTTGTGCATATTTTAAACTTAATATGTGTGTTTGTATGTATAATATTAAGTGGCTTTCTTTTGCTCAGTACTATGTTTTCAGATTTTGTCATGTTAATATATATAGCTCTGCTTTACTAATTTTAACTGGTGTGTAGTGTTCCGTTTTGTGACCATTTCACAACTTATTTATCCACTCTTATATTGATGGACATTTATATTTTCACTTTTTTGCTGCTATTGACAATGTTGCTCTAAACATTTCTCTGCGTATGTGTACAAGAGTTTCTGTAGGAGTAGCTATGCTAAGCTGTAGAGCATTTGCATTTTTAGCATTATTAAACATTGACAAATTTATTTGAAGTTGTTATATAAAATTTACAAATAGTGCCTTCTTTATGCACACAGTAAACAGATTCTCTCTCCCCTTTGCTTCCCTCTCAGTAGCTTCCACATGGATTACAGACTTTCACCAAATAATCTCTCCTACTCTCAAGTCCCAACCCCAAAATCTCCACACAGTCTTGTCACCATACTCCAAGTCTTCTACTCCGACAAGCTGAAAACCTCTAAGATAAGAGGGGTACTTGGTTGGTTCTACCACTTCACATTTTCCCTTGACTCAATGGACGAAAATGTCCCAACCACCTAATAAATGTAGGGTTTTTTTTTCTCCTTTTAAGCTCTTTTTATTAAAGGGAATTCTCTTGTGAATAAAATTCTTCAAATTTTTAGATAAGTGACTTCCCAAGTTAAATTGATACATTATGTGTCCTCTTTGGTCTTGTTTTACCTGTTCATTTCAGCATGTATTCTAGAGGAAATATCCATTCCTTGGTTTTGTACATGAAAAAACTTAGTCTGATCCAAAGATTCTGGGCTTCAGAGCTGACCTTCAGAAAATATATACACTATGTGTGTATGTGCATTATAGTAGGTGGAAAGTCTGTTATGTCTATCAGAGTCTCAAAGGAGTCCATGACTCTATAATAATGTATAACCAACTTTTTACTTATTGAATGAATGTCAGGTGCATATAGATTAAGTCAGCCCCAGAGGAGCCTGATGGGCAGGAGTGTTTCCTTACTACCTCTCCTTCACAGTAGACAGCCCCCTTGCACAGTCTGGGTCTATTTCTTCAAGGAAACAACTATAGAACATAAACAAAAAATTATCTTTCTAATCTATAATTTTTAAATGTAAATTATAAATCAATAACCAGTTCTGACTTTGTATTTCCTAGTTAAAGCCACAGATACATAAAATATCTAATAAATAGACTGTTCTGTATATTTCTTCTAGTCAACTGAAATGATAGTAAATGGTGAAACATTAACTCCTTTAAATGTAATATGCTAGAGATTCTTTTTAAAATAATTTAATATATATCTCTGTGGAACTTCAAGAAATTATTCAATATTAAAAAAACAGAATTTTTAAAATTTCAGCTGATTGCTGATTGAAGTATATGCCTTCTTAATTTACTATAGAGAATGCATTTATGAAGGTCCAGCTAATATATTCATGAGGCATGTAGCCACCCAAATTCATGGCTAAATCTCTCAATTGATAGAGTAAATTGCTGACACAGAAACATTGTATTGGCCAAGCACTGTGGCTTGATTAAGTTAGTTCATTTATTTTATAAATCCGTTGTAAAGCCATTAGAAGAGTTTTATTACTCAAATTATGAGGCTGAGTCAGAGCGGCCTTTTAACTCTATAAATTAATTAGAACTCTTTCCAGAGCACTGAAAATATTCACCCCTTTCTTTCAAAGAATATATTTCCCTTCTCTATTACAAATAAATTGTGATTTAGTTCACAGTTCCCCAGTTGGCCATCATTCATATGTATGCCCCTTGGATAGACCAGCAAATATAATTATAAATTTCCTTACTGTCCATTTCTGGGTAGATGACAGAAGCATTTTATAAAAGAAATTAACCTTAATCAAACCTGTCTGTATTCAAAATATGGCCTAAACACATATCCAGGAAATGATGACCTATCTTTATTCTCTACCCAAAATTCGTTTTGCTTCCTTTATAACTTCAGCATGAGAGTTGCATCAACCCAGCATTTCTGCTTTCTCCTTTTTTTTTTCCTTTGCTTTGTTCTTTCTACTACTTTATCATCACTTTCTTTTTTGTTGTTGAATTTTTATTTTATATTGGAATATAGTTGATTTACAATGTTGTATTATTTTCAAGTGTACAGCAAGGTGCTTAAGTTATACATATACATCCATCCATTCTTTTTCAGATTCTTTTCCATATAAGTTATTACAGAGTATTAAATAGAGTTCTCTGTGCTATACAGTAGGTCTTCATTGATTATCTGTTTTATATATAGTAGTGTGTCTATGTTAATCCCAAACTCCCAATTTATCCCTCTCCCCCACCTTTCCCTTTTGGTAACCATAAGTTTGTATTTGAAGTCTGTGAGTCTGTTTCTGTTTCGTAAGTAAGTACATTTGTATCATTTTTTTAGATTCCACATATAAGTGATATCATATGATATTTATCTTTCTCTGTCTGACTTCACTTAGTATGACAATCTGTAGGTCCATCCATGTTGCTGCAAACAGCATTATGTCAATTTTTCATGGCTGAGTAATATTCCATTGTATATATGTACCACATCTTCTTTATCCATTCCTCTGTCAGTGGACATTTAGGTTGCTTCAATGTCTTGGCTATTGTAAATAGTGCTGCAATGAACATTGGGGTGCATGTATCTTAAAATTATGCTTTTCTCCAGATATATTCCCAGGAGTGGGATTGCTGGGTCATATGGTAGTTCTATTTTTAGTTTTTTAAGGAACCTCCATAATGTTCTCCATCGTGGTTGTACCAATTTATTATACATTCCCACCACCAGTGTAGGAGGATTCCTTTTTCTCCACACTCTCACCAGCATTTATTGTTTGTTGACTTTTTTGTTTGTTTGTTGACTTTTTGATGATGGTCATTCTGGCCAGTGTGAGGCAATATATCACTGTAGTTTTGATTTGCATTTCTCTAATAATTAGTGATGTTGAGCATCTTTTCATGTGCTTTCTGGTCATTTGTATGTCTTCTTTGGAGAAATGTCTATGTAGATCTTCTGCCCATTTTTTGATTGGGTTGTTTGATAAAACCTGCCAGAAGATAATGCCCACATTTTTAGAATCTTTTAATCCGATTTTGTAATGCTTCACTCTTAAATAGGAATATACATTAATGGATTACCAGACAGTTAAGACATCTCTAAAGTAAAAAAAAAAAAAATTAAAATAAAACATTTTTTAAAATTGTATAAAGAAAACAGTATGCAGAAAACAAAAAGAAAAAAGAAAAGAAAAGAAAACCTGTAATTAGAATCCTCAAAAAATAAGAAAACAATGTATGCAGAAAACAAGAAAGAATCAGGGCTTCCCTGGTGGCGCAGTGGTTGAGAGTCCGCCTGCCGATGCAGGGGATGCGGGTTTGTGCCCCGGTCTGGGAGGATCCCGCGTGCCGCGGAGCGGCTGGGCCCGTGAGCCATGGCTGCTGGGCCTGTGCTTCCGGAGCCTGTGCTCCGCAACGGGAGAGGCCACAGCGGTAGGAGGCCCGTGTACTGCAAAAATAAATAAATAAATAAATAAATAAGAATAGAAGAAACAGCTAAAAAAGTCAAAAGATTGTATTTGAGTAGCAAGAAATGAATGTTGGTCAGGGTCTTATTTTTCATTTTAAGCTTAATGATACTTTTTGATATTTCAACCAACTGCATGTATTATTGATCTTTGACTTCCTAAGTAAATATATATATATATACATATATGTATATATATGTGTATATATATATATTTTTTTCCTGTGGTACGCGGGCCTCTCACTCTTGTGGCCTCTCCCGTTGCAGAGCACAGGCTCCAAATGCGCAGGCTCAGCGGCCATGGCTCACAGGCCCAGCCACCCCGCGGCATGTGGGATCTTCCCGGACCGGGGCACGAACCCGTGTCCACTGTATCGGCAGGCGGACTCTCAACCACTGTGCCACCAGGGAAGCCCTAAGTAAATATTTTTAAAGTAACAAGATTTTAAAACGAAATGATAGGAACTTCCCTGGTGGTCCAGTGGTGAAGACTCCATGCTCCCAATGCAGGGGGCCCGGGTTCCATTCCTGGTCAGGGAAATAGATCCTGCATGCTGCAACTAAGAGCCAGCATGCCGCAACCATAAGATCCCGCATGCCTCAACTAAAAGATCCCGCATGCCACAACTAAAGATCTCAAATGCTGCAACTAAGACCCGGCACAGCCCAATAAATAAATAAATATATATATTAAAAAAAAATAACGAAATGATACCCAAGTCTTTTGATACCTGTCTCACTCACCTGAGCTTCATTTGTTTACTAGAGCTCTGAAGACAAGCCACGTTGACAGACTCTTTTGGTTTATGCCTACACAGGCAAAATTCTAAACATTTAAAGACAAAATGCTTTTGTTGATTCCATCGGTGTAATCTATTTAAGTATATATAGCTGATGTCTCACTTAATTTCACCTGGTCCTTTACTGCGTTTCTATGACAGGATTGTAATGTGTTTCTATGACAGGATTTTAATGTAAGATTTGTACATCTGCTGGCTCTGTTAGCAAAGCACTTGGCACCCCACAGTTAAGAGGCCCCTGAGAATTTGTTAGCTCCTTGAAGTCTTGTGGATTTTTAGACACACAAATCCTAAGTTTAATAAATTGTCAAAGTAATCTCCTATAGACCAGGAATTTAGGTCAGAAAATACTCCAAATCCCTCAGACAGAAAAAGCTGTAAATCCTAGGTTTCTTTGGAGGGTCTGAAGAGAGGTGATGTGTTTAAATCTGAGAATTACATGGCAAAATTAGATTAGCTTGGTAAATTCCTGCCATGAGGCTACCCTCCTGGAGAGAGCAAGTCCATACATGTTACATTATATCTCTAGGAAAACACAAAATTTCTGTTTCCTTTTCCACTTCCCTGGCCCCTTTCACCACCCGATCCACAGAAGCCTCTGCAGAAATACCCAGTTGCCTTGGGTAGAATAACCAGACCAAAAAGGATTTGTCCAAAAATGTTATGAGAGCAAAACTTTTTATTATTTTACCTTCAACTCTTCGGCTCTTTCTAACTATGCCAACCCAACTGCTCTCAGGAGGGGTCCATAGTTTAGAAGTATAAACCCCTGCTTAACTAGGGTTAGGTATGGGGGTATTACTTTCCTCATTGATAAAACATTCCACCCTTCCCTGTACCCAGCCCCTCTGCCCAAGGTCAGAAACAGGGACCTTCTTACAAAAACAGAGAAGAAAAAGACACACTTTATCTAGTAAGTAGGTTACTCCCATTAAATCTTCAGCACAACCCAGTTATTAAACAGATAAGCCAGGATATTTCTAGGGAGTAATCTGGCATTACTTAGGGAGTCTGCCAGATTCTGCCTGCCTATGCCCCAGCCTAGACATTCTCAGGGCAGTAAACTGGGTAGTCATAGGCTGGACCTCCTTTGTTTTCTGTCTCAGGGATCACTGACTTTCAATGCCTGATGTTCAACATCTTGAAAACTGAAAATTGTTTTTTATATATTGTTTTTCTTTCATTTCTTCTTTTTTTTTTTTTGGTTTTTTCAAACAGGATAAATCTGGCTGGAAGCAGAATTCCTTCTTTTTGTTTAGGCTTAAGTATCTTGTAGGAAATCTCATCAAAGTGAGATTAAAGAGCATGCAAAAGTGAATCTGTAGACTGCTTTGGGTAGTATAGTCATTTTCATTTTCAAAATATTGATTCTTCCAATTCAAGAACTTGGTATATCTCTCCATCTGTTTATGTCATCTTTTATTTCTTTCATCAGTATCTTATAGCTTTCTGAGTACAGGTCTTTTGCCTCCTTAGGTAGGTTTATTCCTAGGTATTTTATTCTTTTTGATGCGTTGGTAAATGGGATTGTTTCATTGATTTCTCTTTCTGATATTTCATTGTTAGTGTAAAGGAATGCAAAAGATTTCTGTGTATTAATTTTGAAAAAAAAAGTGCATGGCACTAAGACTGGTAGAATTCTGGTGTAACCTACCTGTTCCATGTGAAAAAAAAATATGCATGCACCCTGTGTTTATTTAAAAAAAATCACACTGAGGCTATTTTATCAAGTTATATAATACATAATGTAATCTGGGTCTGCATAACAGACAAGGCCTGTGTGACTTTAAGCTAGTTACTCATTTATTCATTCAACAACCAATAATTGATTCAATAAGCATTTATTGATCACCTACTGTATGCTGGGCACTACTCAGTTCACTGGGAATAAGGCAAAAAACCAGGCAGTCAGAGTCTGTGTGTTCATGTAGTTGACATAATAATGAGGAGACACGTAGAAAATAAGCATATAGGGAAACAAATAAATAAGATCACTTCAAATAGTTTTAAGTGCAATGAAGAAAATTAAACAGCACAATGACTTAGAAAACGACTGGTTGTGGGGAAGGGAGGAAGTTCTACTTTCCCCAGCTCCTCAGGGAAGTCCTCTCTAAATAGTTGGCATTTGAGGGCTTCCCTGGTGGAGCAGTGGTTGAGAGTCCGCCTGCCGATGCAGGGGATACGGGTTCGTGCCCCGGTCCGGGAAGATCCCACATGCCGCGGAGCGGCTGGGCCCGTGAGCCATGGCCGCTGAGCCTGCGTGTCCGGAGCCTGTGCTCTGCTACGGGAGAGGCCACAACAGTGAGAGGCCCGCGTATCGCAAAAAAAAAAAAAAAAAAGAGTTGGCATTTGAGTTTAGACTTGAAAAAGCAAAGAAGAAACCATTTGACAGTGTTGAATGGGATGGAGAGTGGGGAGACATTCCAAACAAAGAGAAGAGCAAATGCAGAAACCCCAAGAAGGAATAGAGTCTTGTGCATTTATGGGGTATAGAAAAGACCATGGTGGTTGGAGACTGAGGGAAAGAGGAAGAGTGGTGTGAGATTAGGTCTAAGAGCTAGCAGGGAGGCCTTTTTGGCCATGGCTAGGCACTTGAAATTTACTGTCATTCCAGTGGGAAGCCAGTAGAGATTTGGTATAATCAGATTTATCCTTTAAAAAGTTAACTCTGGCTGCTGTGTGGGGCAGGCAGGATCCGAGTGAGATATGATAGAAGATTAGACCACAATTATTTCACTGGAATTGATGAGAAGTGATCCTGTTTGGAATGTATTTTGCAGATAGAGCTTACAATACTTGATAAAGGATAGGTTGTGAGGTGTGAAAGAAAACAATGAATCAGAGACGTTTGTGGCCTGAGATGCTGGCAGTGTGGATGTAGCATTTTCTGAGGGGAAAATCTGGTGGATGAGTGACCTTTTAGAGGTTGTCCAATGCCTGAGGGAATATGTCAGTTTAGCAGTTGGATACACAAGTTTGGAGCTGATGAGAGAGGCCCCAGTTACAGACAGAGATTTAGGATAACCAGCAAATTTTGAGATCACCTAGTGAAAAACTATAGAAAAAGAAGAGAACTGAGGACAAGGCCTAAGTCATTCAACTTTTTGAAATCAAGTGGAGAAGAAGCCAGGCCAGCAAAAGACATTCAGAAATAGCAACAATTGAGATGGAAGAAAAACTCTTAAGAACAGAGTCTTTCCAGAAAGAAGTGGTGTTCATCTGTGGTAAGAGCTGCCGAGAGGTCCAATACTATGAAATCAGAGAACCAACCATTGAACTTGGCAAGATGGAAATTGTTTGTGATCTTGATATGAGCTACTTAATGGAGTGATAAACAATCAAATCCAAGAAGATAGAATGGAATGGTAAGAAAGCAGAAACAGTAAGTGTAGGAATCCTATGCTTGCTATGGCTTCTATATCCCTATACTTGAGGATACAGACATATGTACATTTTGTGTTTTAAATAAATCGTGTCCACAAGAGAGTCAGAGTCAGCTTATGTGAACCATTCCCATGACACCTTGTACAACCTCTTTAGTATGTATTAAACTTGAAAAGGGTCTTATTTAGAATTCAGATATATAGGGTTGAGAAACTGAATGGAATCCTGTTGCTCTTCTGAATGCCCTTTATTCAAAGTGTTGGAGTGTTTTTTCCAAAGTAATTTATTTCATTATTATTTTGTGTTTTATTCAGTACTTGATACATTTAAAAGGTATGTGTAATTGTATTACTTACATAAGTTATGAAGGGTAATAAATTATGAAGGAAATAAACACTCAAGCCCTCCACCCAATTTAAGAACTATTTAATTATTAATAGTTTTGCATCTAACTGTGAGGCCCTCCCCTCTGTCATTATCCTCACTCCCCCCTCCCTAAAGATGATTACTATCACAAAGTTAATTTTCCCCTTGATTAAAAAAATAGTTTTGTATCATAATATATGTGTATATCCCTAAACAACATATTATTTAATCATTAGTCAATCTCTGTGGGATATGTGTTATAAGCCTTTTTCCTTTGTAGAAATAGAAACTTAGGTGACTGTATGATTTACCCAAGGCCAAGAAAACCAGTTGAAACCAGGCCAGATGTAGTTACTCCTTCTTGATTCAGAACATAAGTCATGTTAATACTCACAAGAGCTAATACTGGAACACAGGTTCACAGTGGAAGAGTTACTCTTTCCAGCTTAGTCCAAACACAGCCTCAGAATCCTCTTACTAACAAATACATCAAGCAGTCACTACAAATTTCTTGGAGTTTTTAAAGAAACAAACTATATTTGATCAGAAAGTTCTGTTGGTTGAATAACAAGGAATACAATTATTAAGCCCATTCCTAAGAGTAAGATTTCTATCTCATTTTAATGTTGAAAATTATTTTTAATAATCTAAACAATTTGATGTTAGTAAACTTGTATGGCAAGATACTCAGGAGTGATGTCTTTCTCTAATTTGCACATCAGTAACAACATTTCACCTATGAGAGTTTATTTGCCAGGAATGTTTTGCTAATGAAAGCACTACTTCTGTATTTTGTTGTAACAGAATTATAGACTTTCAGTATTAAAGGTACCAATGTGTTATCCCTGCTGTGATAGTATCTTCTTTTCATAGATGAGGTTACCTGACCTCAATTAGTAGACTTCACCAAACACAAGATTCTTTGACCAATCTGTTCTTAGTTCAAGGGATTTAGGCATTAATTCAGTAGCTCAGCTGACACATTCACCTTGAAATAAATCTTCTCTATTTTGTGTATTAGATACGGCATTGGGTTTCTGCATCATTCCTGAAATGAAGCTCCTGTTTTATACCCCAGCTCTAATATGTGCATCCTTATCTTGCAGAGGGACTCATCCCTTTCTTCTGATAATAGAACCCCACTTTCCTATGGATAACCCATTTCATATGGTTCAGGAGAGCACATGACTAGTCCTGGCCAATGAAAAAAACTCTTGCCCCAGGACAGAGTGATTGGATCAGAAATGACCATGTGGCCCAAACCTGGCTAATCCATCCCAACGTGAAGGCTTTTCCATAAGTGCTATCAGAAAAGACATCTTTCTTTGAGGGGTTTTAAACTCACAAAATATATGTTGTGAAGTAGTTAACAACCACAATGTAAGTCTTCTAGTGCTGACAGCAATCCTGCCTGCCTTTGAGAGTCATTTGAGAGAAAATTTCCAAGAACTAGAAATACAGAACATTCATAATATCATTGAAATGCCCTATCTTATCATGCCTAAAATTACTTCTGTTCTGTGGACTTTTCGCTAAATAAGCTAAAAGGATTTTTTTCCTTAACTAGTTTGAGTAGAATTTCTTTTACTTTCAACTGAAAAAGCCATGGCTAATACATAAATTTGTACGTGAAAATGGGATATGGCAGGCAATAGGCCTTAAATTGAGGAGTTGACTGAGTCCAGGTAGAATGATATGTGGTCATGAAACAGTTGATTAAACTTATGTGTGTTTTGTTTAGGGACACAAATCATGTGCTTACCCAGCCTGTAGCTTCTGGGAACTTTGTAAAAAAGATGCTTGGGGACTTCTGCTTCTGGCCAAGATGAAATACCATAGATTAGAATTGTCCTCTTGCCTCCAACAACTAAGAAATAGGAATAACTACAAAAAAAGAAACAATAGTTTTCATACATTGGACAGCAGGCACCACAGGACCGTGATTCCAAAAGAGAAAAAAAAAAAAAAAAAACGGAGTAAATTCTAAGATTGTTGTGGCTTACTGCCTAGAGAAGGTTTCCAGGATACAGTGTAGAGAGGAAGAAGCCAGGCAGAACCCAGCATTCTCCTGAGTTGGAAACACAAAACTGGGAGCTCACAGAGGCCAAGGAAGCTAGAGTTTTGGCAGAGCATCAGAGATAGAGAGAACTGCAGTTAAAGAGAGCTCCCCACTGACACCAAATCTTCACCTGAGTCCTGATCATTGTATATCTATGAGGAAGCTACCTAATGCCCTGGGAAGAACCACCTGAAGGGAGCAAGTAGACTCAGTCATTGGACCTTGCACCAGGCATGTTGGTATCTCCTCCAGGCAGAGGAGACAAATGGCATAATGCACGGGGCATCAGGTGAAGTACTCAGCAGGGCACTGATCCACTAGTGGGCAAAATTAGCCCTAGATGAAAGGCTAATCTGTTTCCACATAACAAAGGTTAAAAACAAGTCTCAAGATTAAACTGTTACAAAGTTTATCTATTAAAAATTGATCTATGTCCCAGAATAAAGTTCAAGAATATTTTTAAGTACATGAATATTCAGCAGCCAACAAAGTAAAATTTTCAGTGTCTGTCATACAATCAAAAATCACCTGCATTCAGAGAAGCAGAAATAGGATCCTTAATAAATAGAAAATCATTAAATCAATCACAATGGAACGAGAAATGATACAAATAATAGAATTACTAAGCATAAACATAAAAATAACTATCACAACTATATTCCATTTGTTCACTAGTGTGGAGAAAACATAAGTATGTTAAGGAAAGACACAAAAGTTATTAAAATGATCCAAATTGATCTTTTAGACATAAACAATACAGTGTCAGAGATTAAAAATACCTGAAAGAAACTGCAACCTGAAGAGAAGTGACAAATAATACCTTTGTATGGAATCAAGTTCCACCATTATCCACGTTAGCTCCATTTCCTCATAAGAGTGCCCATTAATAGTATCCACTATATTGGGTGTTTTAAGGATTAAATGAGCTAACAAGTGCAACTCAGAACAACCCTTGGGACATAAAAATAACTCATTAATATTAGCTACTAATAATAGTGTAGGGGAGCAAAATTTGCCACATTGAAATGTATCTCTCTGGCATGAGGATTAATTTAGACTGATTATTTTTAAAAAATGGAAGACGCAGGACGTTTTTCTTGTTACCTCCCCCTTAACTGACTAAAAGAATTTAGATAAAGAGCCTCTTCCAGGCATAGAGCTATCATCAGAGAGAGCTACGAAAGATACGGACTAGATGTGGTTGGGAGAAAAACTTGACAAGGCTCATTCTGTGTCCCATTGTCTCTGTATGGCATAGACAACATTTGTTTACCAAACATTTACTTTTCCATCTCCATGTGAATTACCTTCCTCACTGCTGAAGTCTCAAACCACTATCCCAACATTTTTTGTCTTTAGCTGAAGATGGTCTTTAAGGTGAGGGCTTTGGTCATGTTGGCAATTTTCTCAGTTTTCCTGGGTCTCTCCCATATATACATGTTATTAAACTTTTGTTTGTTTTTTTCCTGTTAATCTGTCTCATGTCAGTTTAATTCTTCATCCATCTGGAAGAACCTAGAAAGGTAGAGGAAAATTTCTTCCTCCCTGACAACAGTAATATATCTTATTTATATATTTCACCCAGTTGCTCTGCTGTGTTCCAACTCTTTCTTGAATTCTCAGCTACTGTCTGCCTGCTTAGACCAACCAATTACCTGTCATCATTCTCACCAACACTTCCAGTTTAACTGAACTTCCTTTTGTCATCTGCAGCTTGATATGATAACAATGCTTATCCTTCCCAAGGACCAGTCTAGTTTCTGCTTTTTTTCCTACTTGGTTTAGTCTGTCCTGCTGTTTATCACATCCGCTGTTCTCTTTCTGACAACAGGGAACCTTGAAAGTCATCCAGTCCAATCACTAAACTTCCCACTGTGATCGGTATTATGAAGAGTTTATTTTTCTACATTTAGGAGTTTATTTCAGGCAAGCTATAATATACACAAATCAGTTTTGCAAAGTTTTTTTTTACTGACATAACAAGTTTGAGCAAATCCTGAAACATAAACTGTTATATTTTAGTTTATGTTCTTTAATATTCATAATATATATCAATAATATATAAAATAATAGTGTATTATATAATAAATATTGTATGGCATAGAGTATCCAACTTCTACCTTGGATTTATAAATGCAATTTCTGCTAATGAAAAATAATGAGCTAATTACATTAATAACAGCTATAATTTTTGAGCTGAAGATTTATGTGCCAGGGAAGGTTTTTATATGCTATCTCATTTCATTTTCACCACAACTCTACAAGTTATTTACTATTAATATCCCTATTTTATAGATGAGAAAATTAAGATTGAGAAAGGTTAAGTGACATGAAAATCACATATTCAGGAAGTTGGTGATCCTGGATTCCAATCCATATCTTTCTGATGCAGAAACCTGAGTTTTTAACCACTCTGCTATATGGGACAAAAATGAGGTAAGTGCCTCAAATAGAACTAGCACTTTTTATTCCACTTGGAAAAATATGTTACTAAAGCACAAAATAGGAAGATCCGTAAGATTAAGGTTGAGAGGGCTCTGGAAATCTACAGATAGAAAGAAATCCTAGAAAGAGAGGACAACTATACTATACCTTGAATCATCTATGAAGTCAAAACAGGTATGAGAGCTAACTGTAGTTAGAAATCAATTTTCTTTCTAGTTTTTCATAGCTTCTCTTTCCCCACACTTTAAAGTGTCCTAATCTGCTTTCCTACTGTGACTTCTTTCCAGTAGTGTATGGTTGGGATAACAGCATCCTCACACCTAGTGGGCTATGTAGCTGTGCATGCTGGGAATGGTAAGGATCGTGAGGGACTGTGGAAGTAGAATACAAGCCATCGTCACTTCAAAACAAAGACATAAGCTCTGCTAATGGTGGGAACTGACCAAAGGCAATAACATCAAAACCACAGGAGCACCTTCACATGTAAAAGCAAGCTCAGTCAGTAGCAGACTGGCAGAGTACTTTGATGAGAAATAATATGTTCTGTTAAAGCAGCTTCTTCTATTAAAATGTGTGCCTTCAATCATAAAATACACATTCATTCATTTATCCTATAAACATGTACTCAGTATCTAGACAGGCACTATACTTTGTACAGGGGATGCCTAGATAGATAGATAGATAGATAGATAAAAGTCCCAGATCTCTAAGCTCTTCATAGTCTAGTAGAAAGATCAAATATGTAAACGCTTTGCTGCCCAACAGCAAAACACTACCAGGAATATACCTGCATTTAAACAAAATTGGGTGTATTATTTACTGCAGCAAGGGACACCTCAATCTCACATCATATGTAGCAAAGGGGAGCCTCAGAGGGTGTTGGGGAGACTTGTTATAGGATATTGGCCATGTTAATAATTTGGGGGAAGGTTCAAGGAAGCAGAGGTTTGCTCTGGATTAGGTGCCACCAGAAAGTGGAAGCAGTTCTATGGGTGGATATCTTAATGCTCTTTAGGAGGGAGAGAGTAATGGAATGCGGTTAAACGTATAACTGGTTAAGAAGCAGCAGCAACTCACATTAGCTGGGAAAGAGGGAGATGTGGCCATTTTTGTGGTTAGCACAGTATTGTTTTTGTCTGTGCTCAGATGTGTTTATGGAAGATTCTTGTTTTTGTTGCAACGCATTCAGTGGATTAGCCACAAAATAACCTCAAATTATTTAGGTATTCTCTGAAAAGGTTATGTTCAGCAGGAAAACACCATGGCCTAGCTGGGAGACAGGGCTGCTTTTTTCTTTCTCATTACTGAGTTACACTATGCCTTGATAAGTGCTAAATTATAAGAATATACAGATGTTGTGGTAGTTTGAGAAACTGTAGATTTCTGCTTACAAATAGATGTTCTTGAGAAAGGAGTTTCGTGTGAACAGTGTCTTGAAGGATGCACTGGAATTTACTGGGTGAAGGAGAGGTCAGAAGTCATTTCCAAGCAGAAGCAAAGTGTGCAAGGAGATGTGGGCACACACAGCATGATGGGGAGCTTTGAGTAGTACAGTATGCTAGAATGAATTCGAGAACTGAGTTGGTGAAATTGAGGCTGTAAGTTGGTAGCAGTCAAGTAATGAAGGAACTTAGATTTCATGCAGCTGGTACTACGCATCCATCAAAAATTATTTGAATCAGAGAATAACGTAATCAGAACTGAGTTTCAGAAGGGAGATTTTGGCAGCCATATGGAGGACAAACTAGTCTGAGGAGAGAAAAATGACAGAGACCAATTAGAAAATCAGTTTAGGCAAGAGATGATGAGTATGTAAACTGAATCAGTAGCAGTGGGAATACAGGACATAAAGGACACAAGAGGCATTTCCAGTATAGAATTGACCAGACTCAGACTGTATCCTCCACTAAAATATGGAAGATGCATAAGGGGAGGAATCAGGTACAATTGCCCACCACTATACCTAACAGTAGTACAAAGTCTGGCATGTGGTAGTTGCTCAATGAATGTTTGTTGAATTAATAAACAGATTGTGAGAAATGGGTTAGGGAAGAAGATTTCAATGAAGGAGAAGCAGTAGATATTTCTAGGTCATGGTACTGGGTAAATGGTGATTTAATAAACTGAGCTAAAGAAGCATATTTGTGGAGGAAGAAATTAGTTTGATTTTGGACAAACACACAAAGCAAAATAGATACTGTTGGCTTTATAAAAATTCTTCAAGGAGTAGTTTTGAAATGAAAATAACTTGAAATGTGTTGATTTACCAAATAAGAACACAGAATCTTAAAAGTATTACCTTATGTTAAAAGAGGTTAATAAGTTCCTACCATGCTGAAAACTATCTTGCAATGGATAAGAGTTCCAGACTTATTTATTATATTCGTCACTAAAGAGACAGAGCTAAAAAGTAAAGTTATGGAAAATATAATTGGCATATGAATGAAAAATTTTCTTTACTATACATTTTTTTCGCTTTATTAAGGTATAATTGACATACAATAAATTGCATGCATTTAAAACCTACAATTTAATGTGTTTTGACATATTTACACATCTCTAAAATTGTTACCATAAACAAGATGAGTATATCTATCATCTCATAAAGTTTCTTTGCACTCCTTTGAAATGCCTCCCTCCCTCCTTTCACCACTCCATCTCCCCAAACCCAGTCCCCAGGCAACCGCTGATCTACTTTCTCTATATATAGCTTAGTATGCAGTTTTTAGAATTTTATGTAAATGAAATCCTACGGTATGTCATCTTTTGTGCCTGACTTCTTTCACTTAGCATAATTATTTTGACATTCACCCATGTTGTTGCATGTATCAAAACTTCATTTATTTTTATTGCTGAGCAGTGTTTCGTTGTATGATATACATACAAGTTCTTTATGGATTCTCCTGTTGATGGACACTTAGGTTGTGTGATGATTTTAAAATACATCCACAAATTCTTTGATACTGCTCCCTTCAAGAGGTGGAGCCTAATTTCACTCTTTGCCATGTGGACTGGACTTAGTGACTCATTTCTAATGAATAGAATAAAGCAGAAGTGAAGGCCTGCAACTTTCGAAACTAGGTTATATAAGGATTTTGGACTTTCTCCTTACTCTTTCTTGGATCACCTACTCTGGGGGAAGCCAGCTGCCATGCTGTGAGGAAACTCGAGCAGCCCTATGGACCCATGTAATGAGAAACTGCAGTCTCCTGTCAACAGCAATAAGTGAGCCATGTTGGAAGCAAATCCAGTTTCAGCCCAGACTTCAGATGACTGTAACCCCTTGACAGCTTGACTGCAACCTCATGGGTGACCCAGAAACAGAACCACCCAGTTAAGCTGCTCCCAAATTCCTGATCCACAGAAACTGTGAGACAATAAATGTTTGTTGTTTGAAGTAACTAAATTTTAGGGTACTGTGTTACACAGCAATAGGAAACTAATATAGGTTATCTCAAGCTTGGGGTTATGCAAGTAAAGCTGCTATGAACATTTGTATAGAAGTACTTGTGTGTGTGTGTGTGTGTGTGTGTGTGTGTGTGTGTGTGTATGTTTTCATTTCTTTTGGTTTACTATATATTTTGGCACAGTTTTTATTTTGCCTTATATTGTTTTCCATTCAAGTGTCAAGTTGACACACCAAGGTTATAAACTCCAGGTATTTATTTAATATTCCACACATTGCTCAGCCCATGCTAATTGCCTAGTAAATGATCAATATTTTGAACTGAGATAGATTGAGAACAATAATAACTACTCAAATGACTTTCAGGAAGCACCTGAGAAGGGAAGGGAGAAGGTGATTCAGTGTTGTTGATGGACATACTGACTGACCTCCCTTATTTCCACCTTTTGAAAAATGAATTGATTTGCTTTAGATCCAGGAAAAGGATGCAGTGTGGAGTCCATAAAGAAATTTTCAGTCTCAGGTGATAAGAGTTATAGTTTGAATACTACACATAAATGGGGAGAATTAATCCAACTTCATCCTGGTGAAAATCTGAAGTGATACCTTCCTCAAAATAGAAATAAAATGTACTTTATCACATTGCTAGAAAGTGTCCTTTCTCTTTCAGCTGCTTTTCAACCAATCTAAGCTGTGCTTAAGGAAACTGACCATGCCATTGAGAATTTAGGTAAGATTTATATTCCAGCTCTCAGATATGGCTGTAGAGAGCATGTATGTAGAAATATATGCAGGAATGCCTTTATAATGCTCAATAAGTTTCTGTAAGTTCAGTTCCTTTATCTGGCATGGAAGACACTGAGGTTTTTAATAGGGTAGAAATGTGGGATTTGAAATAGCCGACTGCCAAAAAAAAAAAAAAAGTGCTGAGCAAAGGGAGTGCTACCAACCTTAACCACGATATACTGAATGATTCTGTTACTGGGAGATGGGACTCCTTCCATTGTAATTCTTGAGAGCTAGTAATAATGGGGACTTTTAAAAAATATTCATGAGATTTTCTATTATGCATTTTCTTATCCTAGTCTTGCTTCCATTCTGCCAAAAATTTGCCTAGGGGAGATTTAGAATTGATAAAATAGGAATGGAAAGAGGGAAAAATTGTGTTACTATTCAGCTGTTGACACCAAAATTCAGCAAGTTTTTTTGGAGAAAAATAGAGCAAACGGTCTCTAAACTGCTTTATCTCCTCCTTTTGTAAGGTGAGACTGGTAATCCTAGTCATGGTGTTTTGCATAAGGAAGATGCCATCAACACAAGGAGAGGAAGACTGAGAAAGAAACACCCATTCTAGGTCTGGCTGATTAGGAGGTGCTACAGACAGTAGAAGGAAGCAGAGTGAGCAGGAGAAACTTCAAGCCCGCTGCTCTCACTGCCTCTACCCAACCTCAAAGCACAGACTCCTGGGTAAGAAACAGAGGACTCTATTAATCATAGCAATAGCATTAGGCAGAGTGTCAGCGTTTGCATCAACTCCTCAAGCCTGAATGCCCACAGTGTGACAGGAAATGGCCACCTCACTCCTGCAATGCAGTTGACTGCACTTCCAAGCTTAGGAAACCTGAATCCTTTATAATGGACAGTGAGCCTGTCTGACCTTTGCCCAGGAAATAAACATTGTCTTATTATCCCAGTCAAGAAAGAAATCTGCCTTCTGTCCCAGAGGGAGCTGCTGTCCCCCAAATCTGTTCGCTATTGAAAAGATAGTCTGGAGCAAAGGCAGTAAGTGCCTCTAAGATGTACAAAAACATGGAACCCATAGAGGACTGTGAGCCAGTAATCAATACTTGATAAAAACCTTCAAGATAGGCATAGTTCACTCACTTCTCAGAGAAGGGAAATGATGAGGGTCGGAGAAGTTAAGGAACTCACCCTAGGCCTCACAGTGGTGCAGCTGGAATTTATACCTAGACCCCTCTCCTTCCATACCTTCTCTGCACCAAACCACTCTCAAAAGCCATGCCTGTTTACGGTCTATGTTTATGACAAGACAAAACTCATGACTGAATTCTTCTAGGAGGAAAATTTCTATCAGCTTACTGTGCACCTCCCTCTACCCCAGGATGACAAATGTTATTTCTGGAAAGATATCTCAGAAGAATTAGAACAAAACTGTATAAATGAATTTAGCATGCCTCCCCCAAAGTGGGATGTCTTTATAGTAGGACCCCAAATTTTAATTGTCAAAAAAAGAGGGAAAAGAAAGAGCTGTTGTCCAAAGTGAAGGAATATCTTAGGAATCTGAATGGAGCATTTGTCTTCTGTTACCCATTTCCAGAAATCGAGCTGACACAAACCTGTGAGGAGTGGAAATACCTATCCTGGAAGGATGGAAAAGAAGAGAGAGCATTTTGTCCAAACCTGGGTGGATTTGGTAGCTTGTTTCCAAGATGGCCACCATCAGTTTCTTCCCCTCCCTGTGAATATATTTCATTCTCCTCAAGAGAAGTAGTGTCTATTCCTCTCTTTCTCTACCCGCCCCCTTGAACTGGCTGGACTTAGTGAATTCTTTTATAGAAAATGCAACAAAAATGGCATTCCAGTACTTCTAAGGCTAGGTCCTAAGAAATCTTGCAGCTTCTGTCCAGGTCTCTTGAAACACCTGCTCATGGGAAATTGTAAAAAGTCTGGCTACCCTGAGACTCTCATGCTGTAAGGAAGCACAAGCTGGCCTCCTGGAGAGAGAGAGATGTCCAGCCAACCACACACTTCCAGCCATACCGGCTCATACACCAGTCATATAAGCTAAGGAGCCATTGTTTACATTGTGAGCTAATTGGAAGTTTAAAAGGGCAATTACAACTTAAAAGTGAATATTTTGCAGAGTTAATAGGATTATATTTCTAATAATATTTTAAATCTATGAAGTTGGTAAACTTAACATTCTGGGGTGGTATATCTCACCAAGAGTTATTTTGCCCTCCAGAGGACATTTGGCCACGTCTAGAGACATGTTTAGTTGTCACAACTGGGGTTAGGGGTGCTACTGGCTTCTAGTGGGTAGAGGCCAGAGATGCTACTAAACATGATGCACAGGACAGTCGCCCATAACAGAGAATTATCCAGCCCAAGTTGTCAATAGTGCCATAGTTGAGGAACTGTGTTCTACGATACCACAGGCAATTGTATTTGAATAAGTGGTTTGGCAACACATTTCTCAGGTAAATTTATGACTTCTTACATTTGAAGAGAGGTGTTTCTTGTCCAAAATAAAAGTTTAAATGTTTATGTGGATTAGAACATATGGGTTTGAGTCTAATTCATAAAGATACATTTTTTCATATATTTATTTGGCATTTTATCTGCAGTAGGCAATGCACTAGGCACTGTGGATTTCAAAGTAAGTTCCCTGCCTTCTATGAGCTACTATCTAATGTGGAGATAGGTCAACAATCACATTAACATAGGATAATTGTAGGACTAGAGATTGGAAAATAGGACACAGAACACCAAAGTTGACAAACGATTCACAGGAAAGACTTCAAGAGGAAAGAGCTCTGGGCTGAAACTGTGTGGCTAAGTAGAAATATTTCAGACTGGAGGCTGGAGAAGAACAGACTTCAGAGCCGGGACACCATGAAAAGCATACTTGGCGTACAAACCTAATTAGTTTTAGAAAATAAATTGTGATTTCCTTTAATAGTATATGGAACAATTAGGAGTTAAATCTAAAATCATTACAGACTTCTGAAATTTTGATTCGAAAATGTATGGCTGATAACATAAATCTCCAAGGAGAAAATCAAGAAAAATAAAGAAGTTCAGAATCTAACTTTCTTCACGGTCTAGAGAAATAAAAAGCACAAAGACAAGTTTGGCCATGGCTAAGAAGAGAAGATTTAAAGCAGAAAAAAGCTTTTTAAGGACCCCAAATGAGCATTATATGTAAAGGTAGAGAATAAAGGAGAATTATAACCAGCATGCAGGAAGCATTAGATGTAAAAAGCACAGGTTTAACTTTGGAAAATAAGTTTGCCTTTGTTGTTGTCTAAATTCTTTTTCAGGTTGGAACAATCATTTTAAAAATTCCATTTAAAACCCAGGAGATCTTTATGATAAACAACCCAGAGTGTCTTATGCTATCACATACCTTCAGTTTTCCCACATTTTCCCATAGAGACACGAAAAACCCCTGTGGACCTCAGAATATCTTAAGGACTTCAGTCATACAATATTATGGTATCACTAGGAAGTTTTTATGATTCAAAAATCATATGGTATGACATTTTAAAATAGCCCCAAAGACTATCATAGCATTTTTATAATCATTTGCTACAATGATGTATTCTAACACCCAAGAAAATGTACCTGATTTCAAAAGACACGTTTCCCTTGGCAAAACACCTGTTTCAAAATGGAACAAAGCTGCTTTCTTCACAGCATACTCTGAAAGCATGGCACATCACTGAAGTGAATATGTTAAAGGGTTGTGGACTAACACAAAACCAACACCAGAATCCCAGTGCACCAGCTTGACCTGGTTATACTTAACTAGATAGGATCCAGGCTCTCTCCCTAGGCACTAAGAAACCCTGTTTTTGAAAAATCAGTTGTTATATAATAATTTCAAAGTAGGTAAGTGGGACTTAAGTAAGTACAGCTAGTGCATGAGTGTCCCAAATACAAAGTACATGGTGTGATGATCTCTTTGCAGAAAGCAGAAATCAGATCATGCCCAAAGGAACTCGTTTAGATTCTTCTCGTTCATGCACGTTTCCTCGAAAATGTTTCTCAAAGTGTGGTTCTCAGACCACTTGCACCCATAAAATCTGGGTGCAAAACTTTATTAAAAGTTTTCTTGGTGCTCTCTCAGACCTTGTGGATAGGAATCTTTAAGTTGATTCTTAGGCATGCTAGAGTTTGAGACCCATATCTTCATGTCAAGAGTCTAGCAAAATTTTGCATGAGGAAGTTACTTATTTTGCATTGAATTCACTCAGTATATATAAAATAATACTGAAAATATGAACATTCACTTCTTTAACTGATGGTATTAGAACTGAGCAGAACCCTGCATGTGCCCTGCCTCTTGTTTGTAGAAAAGCCAAAGTCTTCCAGGCCTCCCTGAGTGACAAAACGAAGACTCAAGCAGTTAATAATTAGGACAATAGAGTCACAGACTCAGTGTCTGATGCACATTCCTGAGTTGTTTTACATACTATAACTGCCACCAAAGGGAAAAAGCTGCATGATGACCAGACTGCATCCATGACATAATCTCTTCCATCTTAAGCAGTACTGAATCTACGGCTAGCACAATTCCAAGAACTGGCCTTGCGAGAATGGGATTAATACTATTGCTCATAATAGTCTATCTTTGTGGACATCAAAATAATTTTAACTTGTTCTGCCCATATATGTAAATGGGCAACTAAAACTGTCAAAAAGAGATGCTACAGACCCATATCGATATATTCTGACTCTTAAGAATACGGTATCCTATGTCGGCAAGAAGAAATTACAGAAGATGGACCTTCACCCATAATCCCATAGAAATGGAATGATATTCTGACAAGTGGGTATTTGTAAGCAGCTTTTGGCAGGAAAGAGCTCTTTGTGGGAAAGAGCTCTCTGCAGGAGGCCCCTTTGTCTTGTCACTTTAGCAAATCTATATTGAAACTAACCTTAAACCAGCACCCCCATGCTCTACTCATCTCCTGCCCAAGCTCACCTTTCAAATCTTTTGATCACACAATACCTTGCCTAACCTGTTGGTTCTTTCCATAGATCAAAGAAGTAGCAGTGAAGAATAAGTAATTAACAGATGACCATATCTCTTCCCTAGCTTCCCCTTCAGCAATCTCCAAACAAACTGTGTGAACAAGATAGCAACTAAAGAAAGATCACAAAAGGTTGACAAGCCTGTATGCAGTAGGGGATGGCGACAGCTCTGACCCCTTATCTCGATGATTGAGATTACTGCCCTTTTCCCTTCAAAAACCTTCATGGCCGAGCAGAATCTCTGGAGTTAGTTTTTGGGGACACTGAGTCCACCTTCTCCCCAGATTGCTGGCTTTCTGATTAAAAGCAGTGGTTTCCATTTCTACCAACACTTGCCTCTTGGGTATTGATTTTTGAGCAGTGAGCAGCCGGACCTGAGTTCAGTAACAGTATTGAGTGTTATTAGCCTCTATCTGCATGATGGGATATCAACATTTCGTGGCGGGGGTGGGGAGAGAAGAACAACTACTGATTCATTGCTTAAGAAATAAAATATTTCATTATAACATTTGTCAAAGCCAGGGAGCCATCATAGTATGTATTCATACTATTTACTTAGTTCCCACTTTAGAAAAGTCTTGTGGGGGTGTGTTTCTCCAGATAGAGGAGTCTGATTCACAAATACGATTTCTCTGAAAAACATTTTTTTCTTTTAAATTTTAAGGTATGAATGTGACTTGGCCCAGGAAAGGATTATTGATTTAACTTGAGAGCCAAAACAATCTGGGGTAACATCCTTAAAAAGAGTAAAGTATGATGTACTGACAGGATATTTTTCAGACATGTGATGTATCATATAAAAACACCAATCTTAAAATCATGCTCCCCTCTAGGTCTTTTCGGTATGCCCATGACCAACCCCTAGCAAAATGTTGTTAATACCTTGGGTGGGAGGGTTGGGTAGTAGAAGGAATTTATATATTCCTGACTGAATAAATGAAATACATTTCTCCTCCCCTCACAGCTCATTGTTCCTGAAGTGGATTTTCAGAAGAGCTGATCCATTGGTTAGCCAAAGACCTCTGGCTTCATGGAAATATATAAGCTTGACCAGATAGATTCCTCTTACTGCCAATTTGGAGTCATGAGAAAGATGAGTGAGCAGAGGAAATGGCAATGAGAAAAAGAAACCCAAAGGAGCAGACATGAGACAGAGAAGAGACCACAAAGCCTCTGAAAGACTGAAGTTGGTTTTCCAGTTCTAGGTGACATGAGACCTAGCTGAATGCCTTTAGGTGTCCTTGTATTCCATGAGACCTCTGAATACCTAGAATAGCCCCATTCCCCATTGATGTGAGCTTTTTAGTGGGCCTCTGTTCTTGCAACCTTGAAAAGAAAAGTACGGTTGCTCACAGAATGTGATGAATAATTGTGTTACAAAGCATTTACAATGGGGATCTGCCTCCTCACCTGGTTTTATTAATAGCCTGGCCTCTCTGAAGTAGCTCCTGGGTCTTTTATCAGTATTTTGTTGCTTATCTTGTGGATAAGAATTACACAGAGAAGAAGGTATTTGGACTCATATCACACTATCTTAACTTGGGTAAACATTGTCTTTAATCAGTTGAATTCCCTTAAAGGGATGGAAACTAACATTTAAGTACATTGCATGTGCAAAGATCTCTATGTCATTAGTTCTTCAATCCTCACAGCTTTATAAGGTTCAGACTCAGGGAGGTCCATTGACTTGCTCAGTGATCAAAGTTAGAAAATGGTAATGTTTATGCACAATCCAGGCCTCTATTCAAGAGTTCAAAACTCTTTCAACTAGACCAGTGACTCACAAAATGTGGTACACTGATCAAATATGCTATCCAAGATTATTTTAAATACATTATGAAAAAACATTTTTAAAGTTTAAAATTACACATTTATTTTAGTATACATTAGAAAAATAATGAGAATCGAGTTTTATGAACATATGTATATACATGTATACAGTAAATAATAGTACAGATGGCATGTAGATATGGTAAAAATCTTAGAGATGATCAAAGTTTTAAACCCTCATCATATCAAGTTCATGTGAAATTACAAACAACATCTTGAAAATCTCTTAAAAGTGATCCAGTGGCCACGTTAAGTTCAAGATTTGGATGTAAACCAAATATTTTAAGAAAGAGTAGGTCTGTAGCAGTCTATCTACATATTATGATAGAAGACATAGAAGACGTTGCATTTTTTTCCTAGATCTCACTAGTGTCATTGCTGTTCAAGATATTAAAATATAAAAATAAGATATTTTTCTACCTCTTATACGTGTGCATTAAAATTTTTGAGTAATCATATAAGCAAACACTGTAAACTATTCTAATGTTTTAACAAATGCTATAAAGACAAGCATACACTCAACAACTTTGTACATTTTGAGAATGGTTTCCAGGTAATCAGTAAAACAAGGACAGGTTAACACAGGGTAATAATGAAGGTCAAGGGACTTCAGCCTCTGAAGAAATAATCCTTCAGTGATACACTGCCTGGGGTGTCATACCCAAATGATGAAATGGATCTGGGAAACTAATATGACCAAGAAATCAAAACGGTTAGTTACTGGACACTCTGAGCACAAACACAGGAACATTCTCAGCCAAATAGAATATCCTTCACATATTAAGTCTGAATTTCCTTCAAAGAAATGTAAATGTGCAATTAAAGGGATTTCTGACACTGAATCCTTACAGATGCATGGGGGCCAGAGTACAGTGACAATAGGACTGGATTAAGGAGTCCAGATTCTATTCTGCCAGCTCCATCCTCTGCTGAGAGACTTTGGGTAAGGCTTTCACCACCCCAAGTCTCCATTTCATCACTCAGAAGCTGTGAATAAAAATACGTACCTGCCTAGATCAAAAGATTATTGTAAAGGTACATTATACATTATAAAGTGCTATATACCTGTTAAGCAATGTTACGCTTAGAAAAAATAGTTGAAAAGTTCAAATTTTCCTCCTTATAATGAGCTTTGCTTGTCTTATTTTCTCCTATTTTGCAAAGATTGGTGTGTTTCTCTTAAGAAGCACAATTATTCTGGAACACAGAATAGCATTCACAATTTGAAGACTGGAAGCACGTTTATAATGGGAAATAGGGGAAATCCTGTATTAAAGAAAGGATTTTTTTCCCCAAGAACAATCACAGCAGATTAGGTGGTTTATTGGATGAGATGGTTCAACTTAAACAAACAAAAAACTGCTGTTCTTGGAATTCTAATGAGGAATGCGTTTATTTTTCACAACATGGGCTCCACCAGCCTGGTGAAATATTTGAAGTGAGGAATTCATGTTCCCTGCATCTGGTCATGCCAATCATCGCTAGCTGGTTTGAAAATGTTCTCCTTTCTTTTATTGCCAACGTGGATCTTGCCGAGGTTCTGAAAGTCTGTGTAATCATTTTGTTTTCTAAGTCCTCATGGAGTTTATCTTTCCAGAGTAAAATCACTCTAGAAGAAGCTTTAATCAACAGCCTTGCCGAGTGAGATGGATGCACAGTTACATGTAAGTATAAAAAGGCTTTTTTTTTTCCTGTTAAATTACTTTAGAAACAGTTCTTTATGCCTTGATAAACTGACTTTACTTTTGCCTAAGATAAACACTGCCCTTGAAAATTACTTGGTACCTTCTGCCCTTGGTTAGATGTCAAATCTGATGAACATTTCTAAATGCCCTGTCTCTTCTAGATGACCTGTGGAGGTGGCTTTAAGTACTGTGATTCTAAATTGCCTTTTATTTCTCAGTAATATTCTTCTGCTCCACTATGTGGAAGTGGAAGAAAGGTTGCTTATTGTACCCTCTAGTGGTGATTGTGACATTCTTAAAAATACTTTTATTTCATTCTTTGGCCTTTTCCTTTATATATAGTATAAATACTATATATACTTAAATACTATATATATTTACTTTAAAATATATGTATTTAATTCTTTCGATTTATACTGTAAATTGTACAGTATAAAAGAAATTTATCAACCTTTAAGGAGATACAAATAATGTAAATCATTTGCATTACACTGTCTTGGTGTTTATGAATGCATCAAAAATAGGTTCATAGGATATTGACTCATTTTCCTCACATTTCATTTACCCAAATTTTATTCCACTTTTAAAAAGTGTTCTAATTTCCTGTCTTCCATTTGGAATATTGTCAGTAGGCAGTTATTCACACCACTGGAGGAAGTTATATATATAGAATTCTACATGTCCCAAAATGTCATTATATTTTGGTTTAGAGTTCCTTTTTACTCATGCTTAGTCATGAGTACATCTCATTTTCTAAGAATTCACAACATTTGAAATAAAATAAAGAAGCCACCCATGGAACTTCTGATTCTATAGGAACTAAGAATTTGTCCACTATTCCTGCCTTTTTCACTCTGCTTTCTCTACCTCAAGAAGGACCAGGGAACATTTTTAAATTGAGGAAAAACACATTTTGAAAGAACATCTGCCAAGATCGTTGCTATGTCTCTATCTACATTCTTCTCAGGTAGAAATTTTTTTTTGTATAAATTTATTTATTTATTTTTGGCCATGCTGGGTCTTCGTTGCTGTGCACCGGCTTTCTCTAGTTGCACCGAGTGGGGACTACTCTTCGTTGCGGTGCACGATCTTCTCATTGCCATGGCTTCTCTTATTGCGGCTCGTGGGCTCTAGGCACATGGGCTTCAGTAGTTGTGGCGCACGGGCTTAGTTGCTCCATCGCATGTGGGATCTTCCGGGGCCAGGGCTTGAACCCGTGTCCCCCGCATTGGCAGGCAGATTCTCAACCACCCCGCCACCAGGGAAGTCCTCAGGTAGAAGTTTAATTAGATATTTTCTTCCAAACTTCTTGCTTCCAAATTCCTAATCGGTTACACTTTGTATATAGATGATGACAATAAAGGCAGTTAAGGGGCTTCCCTGGTGGTGCAGTGGTTGAGAGTCCGCCTGCCGGTGCAGGGGACGCGGGTTCGTGCCCCGGTCTGGGAAGATCCCACATGGCGCGGAGCGGATAGGCCCGTGAGCCATGGCCAGTAGGCCTGCGCGTCCAGAGCCTGTGCTCCGCAACGGAGAGGCCACATCAGGGAGAGGCCCGCGTACCGCAAAAAAATAAATAAATAAAGGCAGTTAAGGAAAACAAAGGAGCTAATCAAGCAGAACAGGTGATTCTCAACAAAAACTTGAAATTAAGGGTTGTCTGCAACTGAGGGTAATCAAGAGATAACCATAAATTAAAATGACTAATAAATAGATAAAAATGTCTTGTTTCTGCATAAAAAGACTCAGTATTTTGAGATGTCAGTTTCCCTAGATTAATCCATAAATTCAATGACAACCCAGCAGAATTTTTTTTTAACATTTTTATTGGAATAGAATTCCCAGTAGAATTTTAATATACTTGACCAAATGTTTCTAAAGTTTATCTGAAAGAATGTGCAAGTGAAAATAACCAAGAACAACAACAAAATTAAAATAAGGGTACTAGAGGGAAGGACTAGATTTAACATGTGTTTAAAAGTGATAGGAAGCCATAATAAAACAGTATGTTAACAGCCTAGTAAGAGAGAGGCATATCAGTGGAATAGGAAAACAAACAGTAATATGTGGTATTTTAGTAAATGCTAATATTGACATTTTGCATTAGTGAGCAAAAAGGGATTAGAACATTTTGCATTAGTGAGCAAAAAGGGACTAGCTCTCTTTAGTCACTAAGAGAAAGACAACCCAATAGAAAAATTGGCAAAGGATGTAAATAGGGAAACCACAGATGAACAAATACAAATGGGCAGAAAACAATGAAAAATCTTGTTCAATCTCATTAATAAATACAGAAACATAAATCTAAACAGGCTTAAAAATTTCATCTGATCATCTTGGCAAAGATGAAAAGAGTTGATAATGAAAAATTTGTAAAGTAGAAATTTCGGCACTGTAGGTAGGAATGTAAATTAATATAATTTTTTGGGAGGTAAATTTGGCAATACTTATTAAAATATTTCTGACTCAGTAATTTCACTTCTACACTTTTAGGACTTTATTCTACAGAAATACTTTGCATGAATATTCAGAGATATATGTATAAAGCTGGTTTTGTTTTGTTTTGTTTTTGCTGCACCGCGTGGCATGCAGGATCTTAGTTCCATGACCAGGGATTGAACCCATGCCCCCTGCAGTGGAAGCACGGATTCTTAACCACTGGACTGCCAGGGAAGTCCCCTAAAGCTGTTTTTATATTATTAAAAATGACCCAAATGCACTGTGGAAAAAAGTATGGTAGCTCCTCAAAAAAAAAAAAAAAAATTAAACATAGTAACTTAATAGAACATGGTAATTTCACATGATCCAGCAATTCTACTTCTGGGTATATACCCCAAAGATATGAAAGCAGGGACTCACACAGATATCTGTACACCTATGTTCATATCAGCATTATTCATAATAGCCTAAGGTAAAAGCAACCCAAATGTCCATCTGTGAATGGATAAACAAAATATTTTACAGTTTGACCCTTGAGCAACATAGGTTTGAACTGCCTGGGTCCATTTATACATGGATTTTTTTTCAGTACTAAATACTGTTGTACTGCATGATCCGTAGTTGGTTAAATCTGTGGATGTGAAATGGCAGATATAGAGGAACCTTGGACATGGAGTGCCAACTATAAGTTATATGCAGATTTTTGACTGCACAGAGGGTTGGTGTCCCTAACCGCTGAGTTGTTCAAGGGCCAACTGTACATACATACAATGAAATTTTATTCAGCCTTAAAAAGGAAGAAAATTTTAACACATGCTACAACATGGGTGAACCCTGAAAACATTATACTAAGAAATAAGCCAGTCACAAAAGGACAAGTATGGTATGATTCCACTTAGATTAGGTACCTGGAATAGTCAAATTCATAGAGGCAGAAAGTAGATTAGTGGTTGCCAGGATCTGGAGGGAAGAGAGAATGGAGTTACTGTTTAAAGGACATAGAGTTTCAGTTGGGGAAGATGAAAAGTTCTGAAGATGTACGGAGGTGATGGTTGTATGACACTGTGAATGTACTAAATGCCACAGAGCTATATACTTAAAAAATGGTTAAAATGGTAAATTTTATGTATGTTTAACCACAATGAAAAAGTATTGGATGGTATATGGTGGAGTACATATTAAATTTACATTATCTATTAAGGTATTTTTGAAATAAATACTTGTTGCAATATCAAAAAAATTACCAAAATGTTCATCAGAAAACTATAGTATAGGGCTTCCCTGGTGGTGCAGTGGTTGGGAGTCTGCCTGCCAAGGCAGGGGACACAGGTTCGTGCCCCGGTCCGGGAGGATCCCACATACTGCGGAGCAGCTGGGCCCGTGAGCCATGGCCGCTAAGCCTGCGTGTCTGGAGCCGGTGCTCCACATCGGGAGGGGCCGCAACAGTGAGAGGCCTGCGTACCGCAAAAAAAACAAAGCAAAACAAAAAAACTGTAGTATAACCATTTAATGGAATAGCATGCAGCTATTGAAAAGAATGATGTGAATATGTACGTATTTGGAATGATGTACAAAATACATTGTCTAATGAAATGAGGAAATGGAAGTGGAAAATTGTATTGTAGTTATTTTATATACTTCTTTTATAAAAATAATATTACATCAAGTTAGCCAAGGGTAAGTCTATCTAACGCATATGATGGAAAAAGCATCGTCTTTGTGATTGTCTTCTTGGTGATACAGAGTTAGATCTCATTCTTATATATAGGAGTTGGGTTTCCCTGCAAGCAATGGATGTTCTCCATACTAGGAAGAGATTCATCCTGAGACGGAAAATGGGGACTTAGTGAGCAAGAATTAGACTGAGATAAGGAGAAAATTTTCCTCTTTTCTGGGTTTGAAAATGGGAGATTATGAGAGGCCAGGAGCCCTGACCTGTGCCCTATCACATGGAGACAGGCTGGTAAGTCAGGAAATTGGCTCAGCCCACAGGGGACCCAGAGCAGGCTGGACACGAGCTGCAGCAGCAATTTATTTTTCATATTGGACTTCCCTTCCATTAGTCCCTGTCCTTCTGTAAGGTCAGCAGATCGAGGAGAAATTACTGGAGAGCTTATGTCCATGCTAGTCGCCAGTTGTCACTGCCAGAGGGTTCCTATGTCCTGTGAAATGAAGGTGGTGAGTTTCATCCCCGGAGCAAGGAGGGGCACTTTGACAGGAAGAGAGGACCAGAAGGGAAGAGCCCCAGGGACATGTTCCTTAGCAGATGTTAGGTACCAAAAAACTGTTAGAAATATCTGAGGGACAGTCTTTGTAGGGGATTCCATCTTAATAAAGAAGACTGGGGAGAGGCCTCACCATCATGGTTTGGATTAGAATAATTATAACCCAGATGTTATCTGGGGTCTTTCTGACCTTTAAAGATAAAGTGGTTCAACACCCATCTCCAATTTCAAGCCCTATAGATTCTAAAACTTCCCAGAATGTTCTGTGAGTTCAAGGGAATCAGGCAGCGAAGAAGGAAGGGACTTAGGTCTCATGGCCCCCTCTGGTGTGGACTCCCTCCATAGCTTCAATATGGTTTTGACACTCAGCCCCAGGACCTGTTTTCACAAGGAAAGCTCACTCATAGGAAGCATTCTGTGGCTATAACAATCTTTACTAAACTACTGGGGGCCGTGGAAGAGGTGGCACCAGCACTGCACACAAATGGCATGAAACACCCCATAAGAGACCCTGGTCTCTGTGCTTCTTGTTACCTCAGCACCATGAAATCTCTTCACTCCTCCGTACAGTCTCACAACCTCCTTTCTACCCCCCCTCATTTATTTCCCCCTGATTATTTCTTCTCAACTCTGCCCTCTACCCATTTTTAAATGAAAAAGGAAGAACTCCTCTCCTTGTCTCACAAAGAGCAATTCTGCCCTATTCTCTGAAGTTTGGGTATCAACCTACACCTTGGCCAATACGTTTAAGGGTTTACCTTTCAACTCAATCATTTATTAAGGTGTTTCTCCAGCTTTAATCTGTGACAAATTTTCAGGTCAGCAGTTAAGATAAAAATATTCCCACCTTATTGTCTAATAGATAAATAAATGATAGATGTGGATAGCGCCTCGAAAGGCTAGGAGACAATTGACTGAACTATCAACAGTAAACTATCTCTAAGGGAGTAGATCATGGATTACTTTCATTTTCTGCATCGGGTATTTTCAGTGACTTTTGAATTTCTTCTTAATTTTCATATTCGAATATAGTTGATTTACAATATTGTGTCAGATGTACAGCAGAGTGATTCAGTTACACATATACATGTATCTAATTTTTTCAGATTCTTTTCCAACATAGGTTATTACAGAGTACTGAGTAGAGTTCCCTATGTTATACAGTAGGTCCTTGTTGATTATCTGTTTTATATATAGTAGTGTGTGTATGTTAATCCCAAACTCCTAATTTATCCCTCCCCCCCGCAACCTTCCCCCTTTGGTAAACATAAGTTCGTTTTTGAAGTCTGTTAGTCTTTCTGTTTTGTAAATAAGTTCATTTGTATCATTTTTTTAAACTCACATAAAAGTGATACCATATATTTGTCTTCGTCTGACTTACTTCACTCAGTATGACAATCTCTAGGTCCATCTGTGTTGCTGCAAACGGCATTATTATTTCATTCTTTTTATTATGGCTGAGTAATGTTCCATTGTATATATGTACCACATCTTTATCCTTTCCTCTGTCAGTGGACATTTAGGTTGCTTCAGTGTCTTGGCTACTGTAAATAGTGCTGCAGTGCACATTGGGGTGCATGTTTCTTTTAGAGTTATGGTTTTCTCCAGATATATGCCCAGGAGTGGGATTGCCGGGTCATATGGTAGTTCTATTTTTAGTTTTTTAAGGAACCTCCATCATACTGTTCTTCATAGTGGCTGCACCAATTTACATTCCCACCAACAGTGTAGGAGGGTTCCCTTTTCTCCACACCCTCTCTAGCATCTATGTTTGTAGATTTTTTTTTTTTTTTTACACTGGTAGGCGGGCCTCTCACTGCTGTGGCTTCTCCCGTTGCGGAGCACAGGCTGCGGACGCGCAGACTCAGCAGCCATGGCTCACGGGCCCAGCCACTCCGCTGCATGTGAGATCTTCCCGGACCGGGGCACGAACCCACGTCCCCTGCATCAGCAGGTGGACTCTCAACCACTGTGCCACCAGGGAAGCCCTATGTTTGTAGATTTTTGATGATGGCCATTCTGACTGGTGTGAGGTGATACCTCATGGTAGTTTTGATTTGCATTTCTCTAATAATTAGCGATGTTGAGTATCTTTTCATGTTCTTTTTGGCCATCTGTATGTCTTCTTTGGAGAAATGTCTATTTAGATTTTCTGCTCATTTCTTGGGTTGGGCTTTTTTTTTTTGATATTGAGCTGCATGAGCTGTTTATATATTTTGGAGATTAATCCCTTGTCAGCTGCATCATTTGCAAATATTTTCTCCCATTCTGTGAGTTGTCTTTTTGTTTTGTTTATGGTTTCCTTTGCTGTGCAAAAGCTTGTAAGTTTCATTAGGCCCCATTTGTTTATTTTTATTTTCATTACTCTAGGAGGTGGATCCAAAAAGATATTACTGTGATTCATGTCAAAAAGTGTTCTATATTTTCCTCTAAGAGTTTATAGTATCTAGTCTTACACTTAGGTCTTTATCCATTTTGAGTTTATTTTTGTGTATGGTGTTAGGCAGTGTTCTAATTTCTTCTTTTACATGTAGCTGTCCAGTTTTCCCAGCACCACTTATTGAAGAGACTGTCTTTTCTCCATTGTATGTTCTTGCCTCCTTTGTTGTAGATTAATTGACCATAAGTGTGTGAGTTTATTTCTGGGCTTTCTGTCCTGTTCTTGAATTTTCACAATAAGCATTTATCTCTTCCCTCTGGAACTTCAAAGATGTACCCCTTGTCCTTGGGGAGCTCACAGTGCACAGAGCCCAGGTATCAAACCCAGTGTGATACAGCTGATCAGTACAGCTTGTCCCTGGCCATCCAAAGAACTAAGATGTCTAATTGTATTATCTGTACTTGTTGAATTAATTTTATACAGCTGTGAAATATTTTCTGAGTGACAATAGACCCACTTTCTGTCTCCCTAGAACTGTAAGTTGCCACAAGTTCCTAGTTTTGATGGGTCTCCCTAATGGGATCCTTCTAATAAAATTGGTATTTGATTTTCTCTGTCATTCACGCTGCAATTTATCTTTTTTTGGTTTTAATTGGAAACATCCAAATATTTCCTCTGGAACTATGATGCCCAGGAGCCAGTTATAGTGTTAGTCATACTTTCCTACTCATCCTGTTAAGAAAGCCAGGGAATTTTAATTCTACTGGGCTTTTTTTACCCAAGGTTTAGAATTTAAATTCTTTCAATATATTTATGAAATGAGACAAGCAGATAGCAAGACCAGTACTGAGTAATTGGAAAGTCAGTTACCTTTTATCTCTTGGTTAAGAAGAGGAAGTAGGTCAGTTCTTTGTTAATATTATTAGCAATAACTATTTATAGCATGATATAAATTACGAGGGGAAAGACAACCTAATTTTGATTTTCAAGCAGGAAGCAATAGCTAACTCATTCTTAAATATATTAAGAATGCAGTGGACCAATTTTTCAGCAAAGTCCTTGATACCTTACAAAAAAATAATAACAAAAACTAAACGAACTCACCAAGCTATTTTCACTACTCATATCAAGTATCTGCTAGAAGGGTTTGTTACAGATGCATATTTGAGCCATATATCACAAGTGTATGTGATGGAGAGAGAAATATAAACTTGAAAATAAAATATTTATGACATGGAATTACTCATACCCCTTTATTTACATATCCTTCTGAGTGTGTTTCTATCACAAGTGTGAAACTAAAATTCGAGTTGATCCCTCTGCATTTGAGTCTTCTGGTGAGGAGATTTAAATTGCCCATCCACTAAATTTGTTGCATTTGAAATAAATCGTGAGGTATTTATAAATATCATCATTTCAAAGGCTAGGAAGTGATGTCCATGCATTTGGCTTATTACTAAACTGAGAAGAAGTTTGTCTTAGAAACAAGAAGATTCCTCAACAGCCTCAGTGTTTGCATATATCAGAATTAATGGCAATTTGGAAGCAAAATCCAAAAGCAAACATTTCTCAGGAAGAACTATAACTTGCTCCTGTCCAATTCTGTCTAACTCTGGGTGAAACATTACCAAAAACCTACTTTTCTGTCTTGATCCTAAATGACTTAGAAGGCTGGTGACCTCATCCTTTGATGTTTAGAAAAGGAGGAAACTATATTTCAAGTAGAGAGTCTAGAAAATACTAAAACTTCTCAAACTGGAAATTTCCATAACATCTGACAACACACCAAAAGCCACTGGGACAAATGTACTCTCAAGTGCTGTCCTACTTCCAGTTTCCTGTCCTTTCTAAAGGTTCTTCATTTTTCAACTCTGCTTCTGGAGGAATGCTGGCCAGTGTTCCAGGGGAAATGCCTCCCTGAGTAATGCTGCATGCCAAACTTCTCCACAGACCAGGGAGATCCTAGACACTAGCCTGTGAACAATTGCTCCAAGGGAAGAGGAAGTCTGATCTGCTGGAGAAACATTTGGATCTGTCATGTTCCTGGACTCCATGGGATTCTTTTTGAGCCTTTAGATTGGGAATTAAATCAAGAACACTAAAGCTTGAGTCCCTGTCTAGTATCAGGTCCAAAATTTAGAACAGTCTTCAAATATGTGAGGACTCAACTCTGAGTTAAGATTTTACCAGTAGTTCTTTGTTTGCCACCTCTACATTTAACGAATGCCTCTTCAGTTTCTGCAGTTCTGTAAATCCATGGATGATTTAACTTGAATAATGATTCTATTACCTGGTAGTTAAGAAGAACGACCTCGGATGGGATAGACTCAGTAAGGTTGAGTCTCCATCTCCCCTCCCAAGGATGTTTGTTGTCAGTTATTGCTGATCCATTGGGCTTCCATTGCCCTCAACCCCAGGTCCTTTATATTCCTGAAATATTTGAGTCCTTTATGTGATCTATTTCCGGGATGCTTATTTCCTTCAACCAATTAAATTTACAGTTACATTTGTTTATTGTTTTAGTATAGTAAAGGAAATATTTTCTTCATGATTTTCTGGTTTTCTCTGATCTCTTTAAGCCATTGTTTGGTCCCATTAGGAGTTCAATTTCATTCTCTGATTTTTATCATGGCAGTGAGATCCCTTTAGACTTGAAACAGGATTGAGTTTCACCCTACAGTATTTTGCATGTCTTGTAAAATGTTCATGTAGCTAACACAAGAATATAATGAACACGTGAGGACTCATGAAAGAATTGCTTGATGAAGAGACAATTTGAATGGTAGAATTTGAGAAAGTGGCTCTGCAGCCCTCTCTATTATCTAAACTAGGTCTTTTCCTCACATCCACTCCTTCACCAGCTACTGTGGCTCTCACAGAGAGCTTACATTGTGCATATGTGCTTTTAATGCTACTGTAGGCTATTTTAAAAGTTAGAACAGATGTGGTCTTTTCTTTCTTGATGAAGGGATTTTCTTCCAAAAAGTAAAGTAAGATGAAGCTCACTTTGGAACTTCTTTTAAATAAATTTATTTATTTTATTTTTGGCTGTGTTGGGTCTTCCTTGATGCATGCAGGTTTTCTCTAGTTGCAGTAAGCGGGGGCTACTCTTCATTGTGGTTCACGGGCTTCTTGTTGTGGTGTCTTCTCTTGTTGCGGAGCACGGGCTCTAGGCGCATGGGCTTCAGTAGTTGTGACATGCGGGCTCAGTAGCTGCGGCTTGCGGGCTCTAGAGCACAGGCTCAGTAGTTGTGGCGCATGGGCTTAGTTGCTCCATGGCATGTGGGATCTTCCCACACCAGGGCTCGAACCCATGTCCTCTGTGTTGGCAGGCGGATGCTTAAACACTGAGCCACCAGGGAAGCCCTGGAACTTTTTATAAGTTTAATTGTGTCCCTTCCATAAGTCATATGAACTCAGAATGTGACCTTATTAGGAGATAGGGTCTTTTCAGAGGTAATCAAGTTAAAATGAGGTCCTTAGGGTGGGCCCTTATCAAATGTGACTGGTTTTCTTATGAAAAGGGAAATTTGGACACAACACACATAGAGGGAAGTTGATGTGAAGAGACACAGGGAAAAGATGGTCATCTGCAAGCCATGGAGAGAGACCTGCAACAGAGCCTTTCTCACAGCCTTCAGAAGGAACCCATCCTGCCAACACCTTGATTTTGGACTTTCAGCCTCTAGGACCATGAGACAGTAAAGTTCTGTTGTTTAAGCCACCCAATTTGTAGTACTTTGTTATGGCACCCCTAGCAAACTAATACAGAGTCCAAATGTATTTAATTGCTTTCCTCTTTGTCTTTCATCCAGTACCTTTATTTTATTTTATTTTATTTTATTTTATTTTATTTATTTATTTTGCGGTATGCGGGCCTCTCACTGTCGTGGCCTCTCCTGTTGCGGAGCACAGGCTCCGGACGCGCAGGCTCAGCGGCCATGGCTCATGGGCCCAGCCGCTCCGTGGCATGTGGGATCCTCCCGGACCGGGGCACAAACCCGTGTCCCCTGCATCGGCAGGCAGACTCTCAACCACTGCGCCACCAGGGAAGCCCTCATCCAGTACCTTTATTTTAAACACTGAAATGTTCATTGTGTTGGCCTCCTCCTTCTCTTCTTGAAGCTTCAGTTGTGAGATGCTAATTCTCTTGAAGCAGGCTGCAGTGCTTGGGGTCTGGCATCTACAACCTGAACTTAGATTTTTGATGTCGCAGCTCTGGATAGATTCCTCTGGAAGGTAATCATAATAATAGCTAGCACTAAATGAGCCCTTCCTATGTGGTAGCTCTTTTACAGACATCATCTGTCACAAAATTTCTAGGAGACAGGCACCAATATTAGCCTTACTATACAGATGAAGAAACAGAATCAGAGAGGTTAAGTAACTATCCCAAGGTCACACAGTGGTTGAACTGAGACTTGAACCCAATCAGTGTGACTGCAGAAACTGTATCTTTGCAGAAGTCAAGTAAGGTGTGATCCCTGACCAGAATGTCTTCCAAAAAAATTAAATGCCTCAAATAGTAGAATGACTAAATAAGTTATGATGGTTTACCCATGCAGTGAATATCAAGCAATAATAAAACATAATAATGAATTTATGAATATTTAATGGTATGGGAAAATGCTCACAATGTAATATTAAATTAAAAAGTACTGTACAGTAAAATCCCAATTTTGTACTATAAAAAAAATAGATAATAGAATGTCATTGCTGATTGTCTCTAGCAATTGGATGAAAGGTAATTTTAAGTTTTTCTTTATGCTTCTCTGTATTTTTTTTAATAAATTTATTTTATGTATTTATTTTTGGCTGTGTTGGGTCTCCGTTGCTGCACGCAGGCTTTCTCTAGTTGCGGTGAGCAGGGGCTACTCTTCGTTGCAGTGCGTGGGCTTCTCATTGAGGTGGCTTCTCGTTGCTGAGCACGGGCTCTAGGTGTGCGGGCTTCAGTAGTTGTGGCACGCGGGCTCTAGAGCGCAGGCTCAGTAGTTGTGGCGCACGGGCTTAGTTGCTCTGCGGCATGTGGGATCTTTCCAGACCAGGGCTCGAACCCATGTCCCCTGCATTGGCAGGCGGATTCTTTTTATAAATTTATTTATTTATTTTTGGCTGCGTTGGGTCCTTGTTGCTGCCTGTGAGCTTTCTCTAGTTGTGGAGAGCGGGGCCTACTCTTTGTTGTGGTGTGCAGGCTTGTCATTGCGGTGGCTTCTCTTGTTGTGGGGCACAGGCTCTAGGCGCGCGGGCTCAGTAGTTGTGGCTCGCAGGCTCTAGAGTGCAGGCTCAATAGTTGTGGCGCATGAGCTTAGTTGCTCCGCAGCATGTGGGATCTTCCCAGACCAGGGCTCGAACCCGTGACCCCTGCATTGGCAGGCGGATTCTTAACCACTGCGCCACCAGGGAAGCCCTGCTTCTCTGTATTTTCTAAATTTTTTGAAGTGGCCATATGTTAAATTCCAAAATTACTGTATAATGAAGCATAAAAATTTCTAAATTTAATTTCTCCTAATTTCTAGCATTGAAGAAAAAGGAGTCTGTTTTTGTTTTGCCTGAGACAGTGATGCTCACCTCTACACAGAGGTAGGTGGCCTCTTATCCAGCCCTTTGTCTGGGTTAGACTCCTTAGTTTTCATAAGAAAACATCAATTCTACCACCAGCTCAACTGACACTGATAGATGTGTCCTTCATCATCCTTATAGATTATCTATACTCCAGTATCTCTCCACAGAGCATAACCTTGAACTCTGCTAAAACAAAGAGCTTGACTATTTTATTATATATATTTACATATTACATTTATATGTATTACATATTATTATTCTACCTGAATATATATATATTCAGGTAAAACTACCAGATGGCCATATAGTCTGTTTCTCTGGGATGACATTTTACCACTGAATCTTACATCTGTATTCTACAGTCACATTGCTGAGCTCCTTACAAAATTACATTTACTGAGCTGAATTTAGCCATGAAACCATCAGCTTGCAATGAGGGATCTTGTAAGTAACAACCTTATGAAAACCATAATTGCATTAAATGTAGAAGTGCTGTTGAAACAGTTGTTCACCATATCTTACACTATAGAAGGGAATTTTTTCCAAGTCAAAAATCACCATGATATTTATAAGCAATGGGTTTGCTTTAATTTTATGGACACTGTAATTTGTATTATCAATTTAAAAATTACAGGCTACACACAACACACCTCTGTCTTAGCTGCCATAAAGCCCTGGGCCAAATATGTGGTGTTCCTCTAACAAAAGTCCAGATGTGTGTTTGTTGAACTGCTCTCTGATTTTCTTCTGGCACTGATTTCCTCCCTTTTTTTTTTTCCCCAATTTTTTATGCTCCTTCAAAACATATAAAAAGGGGGAGGGAAGAAATAAATAAACCATAAAAAGATAAATGGGACTTCCCTGGTGGCATAGTGGTTGAGAGTCCACCTGCTGATGCAGGGGACACGGATTCACGCCCCGGTCCTGGAAGATCCCACGTGCCGCGGAGTGGCTGGGCCCGTGAGCCATGGCCACTGAGCCTGCGCGTCCAGAGCCTGTGCTCCACAATGGAAGAGGCCACAACAGTGAGAGGCCCGCATACCGCAAAAAAAAAAAAAAAAAAAAGATAAATGAGTAAAAACAAATTTGTGATGGGAACTTATGGCTATGATTTCAAATCAGCACAATGATCAGAGTTTTATTGCTTCATCTGTTTTTCTAGAACAATCTGCAGTGATTCAAGAGTTGCTGACATGATGAAAATATGACAAATGGAAGATTTTTCCCCATTATTTGTTTTAAAGAAGAATGACAGAGTCCAAGTCCCAGGTACGTGTACAGCTCTGACAAGATCCATTGTGACAAGGGAAACAACCTAAAATGAACTGTTTTCTCAGGAAACAGGCCAGCAGCTTTGGTCTCAAGTGGACGAATCAGAAAGGCAGGGAAGAGTGACTTTTTTCTTTGTTTCTTTGCAATTTTCCAAGGTCAAATTCTCCATTGCATCCACTTGTTTCACAAACTCCTTTACAAACTTTCAGCTTCAGAAATGTGAAGACAAAGTCCAAAATTAGAACAAAGGAGTGCAAGCTCTGCCTTTCCCACAGCAGTGTTACTTGCCCAGAGCCCACCTGCTTCTGGTACCAATAAATTTACCTGTTCATACCTAAGAGAGCTTCTGCAGTTGCTTTCCCCATTATCTTGTTCTCACAGGATTTCCATCATCTGTTGTTTTTTCCATTCAATATTTAAGTACGGTGTTTCAGCTTTCCTTGGAGATAGCACTTGATCTCTCTCTTTCCTGTAAAAAGCAGTGCGGCCTGTCTTAACATTGTTTCCAGAACAATTTTTCTCTCTAAGGTGCTGAGTCACTGAAGGGAGCAAGAGACATTCTCTGGGCAGCAGTAGTGAACGGGGCAGCAGTAGCCAACTGAGAAAACAGAATCATTTCCCAGGACTTAAAAGGTCGCTTTCAAGAGTGAGCAAATTCAGAAGGATTAGGAAAGTGGGCAAGACGTTTGTGCAGGGTAAAAGGCACAAAGTCCTTTTCACACAGTTTGTGGAAGATCATATTTCATAAATGAAAAGCGTGCGAGTGGAAAATTCCCTTATTTAGCAGCAGGGAGATAGTGCATCAGCCCTGGGCTGGGACTGTAGAGAGTTTCTTGAGTTCTTATCCTTTCTTACTGGCCTCCGCCTTTCAGTTTTTCACCAGTTCAATGGGAAGATGACCTCTCCTCCTCCCATTAAGAGAAGGGTACCAACAGGATGAGTGTGTGAGAGTTCTGAGCTTTTGGACACCTGGATTTAGCTGTTGATCTTCACATATCCCATGCTTCAAAATCAGTCTAGGTACATTTGAACTTTCTATTTTATATTTCCCAGAGGCTACTGAATTAAAATAAACTTTTTAAGAAAAAGAATGAAGTAGGAAGGATATACAGGAAAAAGTTTGACGCTATAAGCTTTTAAAAATGGATATTGGTGGCAACTTCTTGTGAATCAACAACATTGCAAAATAAAAACAGTTTTAAAATGAGTATTGGTCCTACCGAAACACAGGGTGGCTTCGCATAAAGTAATGTGTCTGATACTTCAACAGCGTCCTCTACAAACCCTTCCCGTATCCAAATCATCATGCCAGCTACCATTTGAGTAGCATGGTCTCATTATAAATATATTATTATCTTACCCATCCTGGTTAGAACCATTTGAGGTAGATATAATTATCCCATATTTCCAATAAGAAAACTGAGGCTCAAAAAAGGTAAGTTAGCTAAGATTATAAGACAGTACAAAACAGATGTCTGGTGTACCAGAACTCAAAGCCACTCTGCTTCCACTGTTTGGCTGACCAGTCTGCTACACTGACCTCTATCTAACTTCCTATTCTCAGTAACTCTATGGAGAAGGTGTAAAGTTTGGAGTTGTATTCTTTAATCATTCACTGTGTAATTTTGGTCATGGTACACAGTTGTCCAGGCCTTAATTTCCTCAGCTCTAAAATTTGTATAACAATGCCTACCTACTGTATTAAAGCCATTAAATGAGATAATGTATGTAAAACATGGGGCACAATGTGGCTCATACTAGGTGTTCAAGTATCAAAACATGACCATATCATTCTTTACTTATACTGAAATACACTGATACTGAACTTTTTTATATGTGCTATAGTTCCCCCACAGAAAAATATCTATGGCTTATACACCTTTTGTATCCTCCTTGTGTGAGTTAGAATGTTATTGATTACATGTTCTGGAAACTAAATTTATATTAAACAGGAAGGAAATCAATTACCTCACACAGGATGGTTGAGGCAGGCTTGAAGGGTGGTTGATTGAACAATCGACAATGTCATAAAGAGCTAGAATCTTTTTCTCTGCTCCACCATGGACAGGATCTGCTTCACCCTAAGGCTTGTTACCCTCACTGGTGAAGAGGGCTGTGGTCGCCTACAATACCCAGCAGTAATCACACTTCATTTATATGATCTGAGAGGAGAGGAAGGCTAACTCCCTGTGGTTCAACTATGGTCAATCAGCTAATCTCTCCTTGCATCTCCTTGCATCTTGACCCATGTTGTCTTCAGCTTGCCCACCCTGAACCATTCACTGGTAAAGAGAGAGAAATTTTCAGGATTGATTTGATTAATCATCTGAAGGGAAGTAGAATTTGTCCACTACCCTCCTCAAAGCTTTATATTGTAAGGCTCAGTTACCACTTCTTAAATGGATAAATGAAAGAGCAAGCTAATCTGTGACTACAGGTGGAAATCCTAGTGATATCCAGAAAAGATATTGTGAATTGTCACAGAAATCAACTAAGTCTGTTTGACTTCAGAGCCCACAATGCCTCCATGCCATTGGCTGTGCAGAAAGGAGTGGTAAGAGTAAATTCTCTCACACATACTTTTGCCTTAGACAAATTCTGTAGTGACACCGATTCACTTAGATCTATAAATACACTTCTCAAGGACAGGTGACATGAACATGCAGAAGAAAAGCAAGACCCTAAACACATTATCTACAGCTGGTTCCCCAAGAGATGATTTAGGTGGTGCACATCCACTGCATTAAATAACTTTGAATTACTGAGGACTTAATCTTTATTCTGCTCCTTTTCAAACCTCCTGATAGTATCAGAGCAAGAGCCAGTTTAGTGCTGAGTCTTTAACACTCTCTAACATATGTAAATCTCCCTTTTTTAAAAAAATAGATCTTTATTGGAGTATAATTGCTTCACAGTACTGTGTTAGTTTCTGTTGTACACCAAAGTGAATCAGCCATATGCATACATATATCCCCACATCCCCTCCCTCTTGAGCCTCCCTCCCACCCTCCCTTTCCCACCCCTCCAGGTCATCGCAAAGCACCGAGCTGATCTCCCTGTGCTATGCTGTTGCTTCCCACTAGCTATCTATTTTACATTTGGTAGTGTATATATGTCGATGCTACTCTCACTTAGCCCCAGCTTCCCCTCCCACCCCGTGTCCTCAGGTCCATTCTCTGTGTCTACATCTTTATTCCTGCCCTGCAACTAGATTCATCAGTACCATTTTGTTTTTGTTTTAGATTCCATATATATGCGTTAGCATACGGTATTTGTTTTTGTCTTTCTGACTTACTTCACTCTGTATGACAAACTCTAGGTCCATCCTGTAAATCTCCCTTTAACAAAGACTTAGGCTTGGAGATTTGAAGGACATCTACCTTGGACTTTTAAACATTGTTTTGTTTTCCTTTCAATTAGTTTTACAGTTACCTTGTATTTGTGATAAACAATATTGGTCTTTCCATTTGAGGTAATGCTTATGAGGTAATGATATAAAATTTCTTTTGAAAATATCTATTTAAGGAAAAGAAAGTCAAGTAAAATAGTAATAAGTTTGGAGAAGGGATTATACGTAGATGTTAAAAATTATGAGGTAACATTTAATGGTATGTGAATACAGAAAAAATCTGAAACTGTTATGAAGAGTAAAGTTTGAAAAGCGTTTACCTGGAGTAACTACAGAATGATTGCAAGAATAATTTAAATTCAAGAATAAAGAAAATGCTAGCGCAAAGGGTAATTATTTCAGGTGCCACAAGAGGGCAGCGGATCAGTGACTGTGAAGCCAGTTTGGTTGGTACAGGTCTTCCTTACCCAAGCCCTTGTTCCTCAATGCGTGGTCCACAGCCCAGCAGCATTAATCTCACCTGAGAGCTTGTTAGAAAGGTAGAGTCTCTGGCCTCATCCCTAACCTTCTGAATCAGAATCTGTATTCTAACGAGATTCCCTAAATAATTCTTATGCACGTTAGCATTTGAGAAGCACTGACTTAGGCTCAGAGCTTTGGGGTCTCCTTTGGCTACTCTTCCCTCTCTGAGAACAGGGCCAACATAGTTATAGTTTTGAAGAAGTATATTTGCCATAGATTCTACTACTACTTAGTCATACTACTTAGGTTTGAATCCCAGTTCCTCCTCTAACAGTAGGACTTGGGTAAAAAACTGCATTTCCAACACTTAAAGCATTGCTTTAATAAGCAGATGCTCGACAAATGTATAATTAAATGAATAAACCATTCAGACAGAGAAATCATATTTCCTAACAGTGTTTCTGTGTTCTTGCCATCCTTTATTTTGTCAGTTTGATGGAAGATGAGGGTTTATTTGTGCCTTTTAGTACCAACTGCTTTAAATCTTTTTGTAACAAGACAGGAAATAAATGTTCCCACATGTACACATACCTGTTCAAATGTTTCTGACACATTCAGGTGAACTTTTCCAGGGCCTTCCTCCATATTCTAGTGTCTGCTTCTACTAATATAAGACTCTGGGTGTGCAAGCCATGTACAGGTTGAGACAGAGTTTGAGCAAGAAAGTGTTCACATTCTGATCATTTCATTGGTTTCAGAACATCTAGGACTTAGGGAAATCAAGGTAAAAGAATAAAACCCACTTGTGTTTCCTTGCCTAAAAATCAATAGGTTATTCCAGACAAATATTAAAAATGACTTGTATACTTCAGGAAGTAGAGCCAACACCAAAAAGAATACTCCAGTGTTTTCCCTTTTAATAGGTACAAGTGCAGGATATTGAGAAAGCAATAGAATGCTCCAAAAAGTCTAAAATATAAGGCCTCCTGCCTCTGTAGGCTTTGTGTGCTTTCCAATCATTCACCCGCTGCAAATCAATTTACAGTTGAATGGTTTCTCCATTAGTTCTGGTGCCAGAATATATTGAGAGGAAAGAAGAGTCTAATTGATGGGGTTACTCCTGGACTGAGGTGAATCTCCCAGGCTCCATCCTTGAAATCTTACAGGGTAGCTGGCCAGCAACTCAAGAAGGAGGTTTTCATAACTGCAGCTATAAAACCAGTGCATAAAACTCTCCCTGCCATTAAAGCCTAAGTAGTGGGATACCCCTTCCTCCTTTCTAAAGATGCAACCTTGTGATTTTTCTTTCATTTCATTTTTACATCCATTTATTCTTTCATTCATGCATTCAACAAATATTTTAGACTACCTTCTAAATGCTAGGGATCTAGAAGAAAAATGACAAACAAGGTCTCTGCTCTGGGGAAACTGACTTTTAGAATGTTAAAGTGGAGAGAGACAGCAGCCAAAGAAATAAAGATTACTTCTATTATAGAAGAAGGAAGAACAGGATAATGTGATTATGCATGTGGAACATGTGCACACTTAGAATGTACCATCAGGCAAAGGCTCTCTGAGAATATGACATTTGCTCCAAGACCCAAGTGGGCGTTAGCCGAGCAAGCCTTGCTGGAAGAGACTTCCAGTAGAGGACAGCTACAAAAAATCCCCAAGGCAAGAAGATCAAGTTTGGCATGTTTAAGGAACAAAAAGAATATCAGTGTGTCTGTATCAAATTGATCAAGGTTGAGAGTGGTATGTATAAAAATATACTGGCAAAAGTTCAGTGAATAGATATATTTCTGTGTGGTGGAGGGCACGGGGAAGGTGGAGAGGACATGAGAGCACAGTGTAATGAGCCCAGAAGCCCCAAGCTCTGCTGTGATTCCACTTGTTCGTACTGTCTACGGTTAATCAGTGATTGTAGGGAAAGAAAGATGCTTTGCATTATTGGGGCTGGGTTGACTTGAGTTTTGTTGATGGTCAGAAGTGGACCTATTGGAATGGTCTTCACCATGAGCAGAGATGGTATCTGATCATATCAATTTATGTTGTTAGGTTGCACACTGAGTTATTTTGGAAGCTACCCAATCAGCTTGAAGAGAAAATTACAGTGTAAAAATCCAACCCACTCATGAAAAGTTTTAGATATTAAAAATTTTAGAGCTATCAGTAACTGTTATAATTAGCTCCTGCTGAAAATCTGTATTTTTTTCAGAGCGTCATTACTCTTCATAATTATTTCTATAATTTCCCCATAGAATATGATCCATTTTATCTGAACTGCTAAAATCAAACACCACTAGCTGATCACTGTCTGTCTGTAATTTGCATTTCTCTTTATCCAAGAAAATATTAGCTCTTATTAGCCAGATAGAGATCTATTATGAATGTCAATGTAACTCAATTAAAGCATAATATTAATTATAATACTATCTTCCAGACTCAAATACTTCCGAAGTGATGTTTACTTGCCTAGAATTTCACTGATGAAATGCAAAAATAAGTCAGATAAAGGCATTTTTGGTGAGTAGAGAGATTTAACCAAAGCCTTTCTTAATGAGAAAATAATGTAATAGAAAGAGTAGAAAGAATTGTATCTGCTAAATTGTATCCAAAAGAGTATCACAATAAAATAAGTTGTTTTACTGACTTTATACCTAAACATTAAGTAATATTTATTAAACTTCTGCATTTTATTGCACTGTGTCGTAAGCGTTAGTCAACAAGACATAGCTCATATCCTCTGCTAGATTTCACATATTTTATTCATTTTTATTTAAAATGCCCACACAATTTTAGGCATTAGAGAAAGCTCAGCCATAATCACCATTTTTGCCTAATTTTAATATATGTAAGTAATAGCATAAAAAAACTGAAGTATATTCTGTATTAATGATGGTGAGTGCAACTTCTTTGAGGAAAATTGTCCTTTTCTGTGCAGAAATATTTTACTGGATCTCTGGTTAGGCAAGGTAAGGGCCAAACCTTGGTGCTGAAGTGGTGTTTTTGAGGTTGGGGGAATATTAGGGCAGTGAGATGTTATGGAGAGATAATAATTCTCTCCGTGAGTAACTGTCTTCCACAAATGTAGAGATTGTTATAATAACTAATTTGGAACTTCCTGGTTGGGGTTTTAGTTGTCCTAGAAACAGAGTTGTCATCCTGAAACTAAAGAGGGAAAGGGAGTACTTAGATTATGAGAGCGGCCCCAGCCACGAGAGAAAAGGTGACAAGACAACAGCAGGAAAAAGAATCATTTCCTGGCCATCCTCAGAGCAGTTGGAAAGCACATGGCATTTCTAGCAGTCTCCCAGGATGAGGGCCAGAATTACGGAGAAGTTTGTGTATACTCAGTTTGTACCTTAAATTAGGTCAGCTGAAATGCTTTTGGATGCAGGTAGCAAAAAACTGAACCCAAACTGAATTAAAGAGTAAATGAGAATTTGGGACTCAAAGGGCTAAATCTTTGTCGAGTGACTGTGTGTGGGTTGAAGCGAGATTCAAGGTGCAGGAACCTGTGAGAAATGGCTCTTCGAGTCTCCCTTCCCTCATCCATCAGCTTTGCCCTCAGGTTGGCTTTGCCCTCAGGTTGGCTTCGCCAGATGGCTGCCAGCCTCAGCTGCTGTTCCTCATTCACATCCGAGGTAAGAGGAGAGGCAGGCTTCCCCAACCACTTAACAAGGGAAAGTTCACGTGCTGATTGCCTAGGCCTGAGTTACCTGAACTAATAAAGGTGTCAAGGGTACAGGATTACTCCGATTAGTTTAGCTATACCAGGTCTAAACCCCGGACCTGGAAATGGCGTCATACCTACTCCGACAGGATAGCATGAGGGAGCCAGGGAGGATGTTTGGGAGATGACTTTGATATCCTTTATAAAATCTAACAAACTTTCTGAGCTTTGACATCTAGAAGAGTTTGGGGAATGAGTTTTAGATCCACTAAAATTTCAGTGAATACTCAAGAAAATTTCATTTTGATTCTCTTTCCATAGCTGGTACATAATAAAATCATCTTAAATTTAACAATTCCATTTTCTCGGAGTTAAACAATACCCATTTACGCTATAGTATTTTTTAGTGAAGCCTGCCATATTTAGAACTGAGCATTAATGAGCAATTTGAAAGCATTTAAGAACCAACCAACTCAAGAATTCTCATGAAGACAGAAGGTGGGTACTGGAAGAGCTTGATAGTCTTGAGGCAGCACAGGGGGCTGGTTTCTCATCCCCACAGACAGAAGCTAAGGCACGCTGCCCACATATAATACCAGCTGTGCAGCCTGAAAAGGGAGCCCAGCTGTGAAGCTCCGAAGGATTTTCCAGGACTCCCTTAGGGCATCCTGCGCCAGTATGTGGGGCTCTCCCAATAAATACCAAAAGTCTGAGCAGCAAGAATTCCTGCCAGCAGCGCACAGCTGGAGTGATGCTTCAAGCAGCAAGCAATATTTTCCAGATGTAGAGATTCAGTGTGCTGAGAGATTTGCATGGGGACTACAGGGTAGCTGTTGGTCGCTGCTGACTGAAGAGAGTACGTTTGTGGCTGGTGCCCTTCTAGACATGAATTAGAGAATTTAGTTTGTGCTTGCTTTAGCACAGTGAAGAAAGAACTAGAGAATAATGAAGGTGAAGGTTTTAAAACTCAGGAGACCCTGGACTCGACCACAGGCTGAAATCGAGAGTACTTTACTTTCTTCTTGAATGATCTCCTTTTGACTTACACTAAAATCTGTCTGGCAAATACTTCCCTTCTAAAGGCTTTCATGAACTACACTTGGTAGAACTTTATTTATTGTCTATTTAGCAAGGTCTTCAAGATTTAATACATGAATATTTGCATTTTAAAGAATGTTAACTCCCTTGATTATGAACTCAGCCAGGAAAACAGAACAAAGTTGGGTGGCAAATGCATTATGTATGTGAGTTTGTTTTTAATTGATTGATTTGAATAATTTTCGTCACGCTGGCTTGGATTGACAGCATATGCTGTTCTGTAGCTGCTGCTGCAGACTGTATTAGCCTTTTCTGAAGGAGGGCAGTTTTTCACCTGGCACACTGACCTTGAACAGGAGAAGAGCAGACTGTGGGCTGTAAACTCATCTCAGCTGTTGCAAAGATTCTGCCTCGCAGGTGCTACAATCCCTACCCCTATACCTCACAGCTTAGAAGAATTCATTTCAGGAGTTGCCGCCTAAAATGTAAATATTACTGGGAAAATCCTTATATTTAGCCAACTCACATCTGGTTTCTCCTTGAGTTTAATTTTTTGTCGTACATTCCAGCTGGGGTGGTACCTAAGATTTTTTCCCCTTTGTTATCTGAATTCTTTGTATTTGGGCTGTTCCTCCTGCCTATAGACGTTGCTATAAAATTGTAACACACACACACACACACACACACACACACACACACACACACACACACACACACACACACACACACACACACACACACACACACACACACACACCTGTTTATGCAACCAGTCCCCTAAAGCATGTGCCACAAATCACCATTTTATATTGATGTAATTATAAACTCACTGGTAATATTCATGCATTTTAGCCCTCCTGAGCTCAGTGTCACATCCTATTCTTGGTATTCTATTTTGCCATTTTCTAACAACAACAGCAACGAAATGTTAACCTGTTGCTAGGTAACCTGGGCAATTTTGTATGTAGCCCTCTACTTTCTTCATTCTTCTGGCCTCCTTCTTGTGGTCTAAATATTGCTTTTCTTCTGAAGACTTTTTCCCCATTCATGGCAGCCATTGTCATCGGATAACTGTCATCCTATTATTGTCGCTATTGAATTCAGTGATGAGAAGCCACCATTTGCTCATCCTTCCACAGAATAGAAAATTGACATGTTCTTACGATGCATCTGTGTGCTTTCAGTGAAAGAGTTCCTCTCTTAGAGGTCACATTATGAAAGAAGGCTTTCAACGCTTGACAACCCTCCCTCTCTAATTTGTCTCCTCTTTCTAACCCCTATCATAATCCCTTTCTTTCAAGAAGTAGGTTTGTGGCTGTAGTATTGTCATGTTTTGTGTATGATGATTAAATTCCGACAGAAAGTAACGTTACTTTGTAGATGCTTCACCGTGAATGATGCTCAGTCTGTGAACTGGTAAACATCAGCAACAATAAAAACGACAAGAATTACGACTTTAGCTACGGGCCTATTGTGTGCCAGGCACTGCTAAGTGATTTATATACATTATGTCATTAAATCTTCATAAACTCTATGGGACACTGCCACTTCCGTTTTATAGAATCATACGCTTAGTGTGTAGCCAAACCAAGGTTTCTTCATCTATGATGTCGTTAATTATAAGAAGTAACATCAATTTAACAACAGCTTAAATGTAAATGTTAATCAGAAGATGAATCTTGAATTCAGAAATATTAAACTATGGAAAAACATGCACATTAGAACCAAGAAAATACTATATATATATATATATATATATATATATATATATATATAAATGTATATAACCTACTACCATTCTCTTGCTTACAAATTGGAATTTTTTCCTTAATTATTGTTCCAAGTAAATAATGTAACAGTGTCATCTAATTTCATTGCTTCCCTCCTCCACACCCCAGCCCCCATTTCCCTACTACTGTTTGATGGGGCTCTTTTTTTAACTATTATTTAATTTGTGAAGAGGTGCCTTTGCAATTAGTAAACCTGGAGTCAAAACCTGCCTCCATCACTTGCCCGATAAATCATTTTAAGCAAGACCATTCTCTGACCTCACTTCTCTGGATATATTTTGTTTACCCTTATCAAATTTTTGATAGACAGATTTATATAACTGTGTAAGTCCCCCGTCAGCCGTGACTTCTTTAATAACAAAGTCTGTCTTTTGTTTATCCAGGTATTTCTCTATAGTACCTTGGTACCTTGCACATACTGAAGTAGGTGTTCAATAAATATTTATTTAATCACATTTATTAATACACTTTTTTTCCCCATATGGTTAGCCACAGTGTGCTGGTATTATGAGAACCAATCAAGTAATTTGGGAAGAACTTTCCATCTCTTCCCGAAGAAACATCACCTCAGAGCTGTGTTTTCACTTGTTCCTTGAGGATTTGCTTCAAGAAGCCAAGACCCTGCCCTTTCTGAAACAAAGCTCTACCCTCTCAAAAGTTGGATTTGTGCCTTCTTCCTTGAAGAAGAGAGAAGGCACAAATCAATGACGTAGGGAAAGGTTGAGCACAAAGTTAATGTTACTAGGCTTGAAGACTTTGTAATCTTTAGTAAACTGACTCTTTAAAAAGTTTCATGAAGTGAATAGAACAAATTTTCTGAGTTCTAGAGATGAATTGAAACTTTATTCATCAAACATGGCATAATAACACATGCACTTTTATAATCTCCCTGTTTTAAGAAAATAGCCAGTTTAAGTGCATAAGTTAAGCCATAAAATTGTGGTAGGGGACATCTATTTCCTAAATGATTTTACTTAGCTAACAGTGAAATAAACAGGTTAGCTTAATTGTGGCATTATTGTTTTGCAAAGTATGCTGAACTCTTCATAAATGCATAGGTGTCAATGAGCTAGAAGAAGGGAAGAGATAGGAGATAAGCCTCTAATTTAATTAGGTGATTACTCATTTAATTTCCTCTGTCTTTTCTTTGTTTTCTATTACATTTCATCTCAGAGCCGTTTTACAAAAAAAAACCAAATTAAACTGAAAGGGAAAGGTAGAGAGATATCCTGATTGACAAGCTGGGGGAAAAGCTTTACATGGAATCAGCATTAAAATAAAGACAAACTAGAAAAAGACCCTGAACATCAAATATTTGTTTAAATTTTGGGCTTACATTGGATTTCATTCAAGATTTTGAATCTTGGGTTTAGTGGAACAAATCAGTGATGTTTAGGTTGTACATTGCTGGATAATAGGAATGTGCATTTTCCCTGTTTTGATTTATAGGTTTCCCCTTACTTATTTGATAATTAACCTCTCGTATCATGCTATTTCAACCATATCAAAGTTCACAAATTCCAAACATTACTAGGATGTAGAATTTCCTCCAAGGGCTATTACTTATCTATTCCCATAGCAGACATTTTCTTTTATCTAACCAATGTTTTACATATTTTGGGGGTTGTAAAATCAGTTTTTTCCTTCCATTTTCAGGAATCATGTTTACATCGTAAACTCCAGACTCCATTTCAGCGTGCTGGTAACACCATTAGACTCAGGTTGGTAAATACATATGTGGGTGCAATCATTCCCCAACTCCACACCCAAGGCAAGCATCACTCATCGATTCTTCCTGTTTAGCCTGTATTTAAACTTGGAATTCAATGCCACATACCAGACATCCGCTACTAAAGCAATCTCAGCATAAAACCTTTTTGCCAATCTACACTAGACATTAATCTATCCCCTTCCTTTTCTTTAATTATTGTAAGTATTGTGCTCTTAACTAAATTGTTCCAGGATTCCTTCTCTACCTGATCAAATGTTCTCCTGCCTTAATATATTTTTCTCTTGAATTACAAAGTAATATTCTTTCACTAGGACAAAGAGGATTCCTTCATGGAGGAAAAAGCCCTTCCAACAGGAATTCCAATCTTGAGGTTTGCTTTGCACTTTGATAGGAATGGGCGAAATACTAATCTAGGAACTTTGTAAGTGAAAACATGGAATCAGAATTACAAGGTAAACATGCAGTCTTAGATCTTTGTATCTTTTGTGTGTACCTGCTTCATGCATTCTTAGGACATTTTAAAATCAATCGAATCATTGTCCCTCTGATGTTTTTATAATGTGCTCATTTGCTTCAAGTCACAAAGTGGAAACTTCTTCAGAGTTTGTTCAGAAACAATGCAGAGCGCATCAATTTTCACTCACAATAATTGTGGTGGGAAAAGGACAGATATTCTAGCACTTAATTAGGAGTTAATATCTCTATGTGTTCTTTTCCTCTAGATCAATTTTATCGAAGTTCTAACTAATTTTATTAGTGTAGGCAAAGTTGAGCAGATCCTGCTGGCGTTGTTAGAAGATAAAGGGCCTAGCACACCTTCACTGTAGTAGATTATTTATTTCTTTTTTTATTTTTATTAGGTACAGTTGATTTACAATATTATATAAGTTTCAGGTGTACAACATGGTGATTCACAATTTTTAAATGTTATAGTCCATTTATAGTTATTATAAAATGTTGGCTATATTCCCTGTGCTGTACAATATACCCTTGTAGCTTATTTACTTTATACATAGTAGTTTGTACCCCTTAATCCCCTACTCATCTTGCCCCTCCCCCCTTCCCTCTACCCACTGGTAACCACTAGTTTGTTCTCTGTATTAGTGAGTCTGTTTCCTTTTTGTTATATTCACTAGTTTGTTGTATTGTTTAGATTCCACATATAAGTGATATCATACAGTATTTGTCTTCCTCTGACTTACTTCACTCAACCTAATACCCACTAAGTCCATTCATGTTGCTGCAAATGTCAAAATTTCATTTTTTTTTCATGGCTAAGTCATATTCCACTATGTATACATACTACATCTTCTTGATCCATTCATCTGTTGATGGACACTTAGGTTACTTCCATGTCTTGCTATTGTAAATAATGCTGCTATGAACAGTGAGGTGCATATACCTTTTCAAATTAGTGTTTTCATTTTCTTTGGATATATACCCAGTAGTGGAATTGCTATATCATATGGTAGTTCTATTTTTAGTTTTCTGAGGAACCTTCATACTGTTTTCCATAGTGGCTGCACCAATTTACATTCCCATCAGTAGTGTACAAGGGTTCCCTTTTCTCCGCATCCTTGCCAACATTTATTATTTGTGATCTTTTTTTTTTTTTTTTTCCGGTACACGGGCCTCTCACCGCTTGGCCTCTCCCGTTGCGGAGCACAGGCTCCGGACGCGCAGGCTCAGCGGCCATGGCTCATGGGCCCAGCCGCTCCGGGGCATGTGGGATCTTCCCGGACCAGGGCACGAACCCATGTCCCCTGCTTCGTCAGGCGGACTCTTCAACCACTGCGCCACCAGGGAAGCCCCAATTTGTGGTCTTTTTGATGATAGCCATTCTGACAGGTGTGAGGTGCTATCCCAATGTGTTTTTTTTTTTAATTAATTTTACATCTTTATTGGAGTATAATTGCTTTACAATGGTGTATTAGTTTCTGCTTTATAACAAAGTGAATCAGTTATACATATACATATGTTCCCATATCTCTTCCCTCTTGCGTCCCACCCTCCCTATCCCACCCCTCTAGGTGGTCACAAAGCACCAAGCTGATCTCCCTGTGCCATGCAGCTCCCAATGTGTTTTGATTTGCATTTCTCTGATGATGAGTGATGTTGAGCCTCTTTTCATGTGCCTGTTAGTCATTTGTATGTCTTCTTTGGAAAAATGTCTATTCAGGAGAGCTTCTGGGTTGGTGAACACATGGAAATTAGTGGAGAGTGGTGACCTGGGGAGAGACCATCAAAGATCTGTGCCCTTTCCTCATGCTTTGCCCTATGCATCTCTTCCATCTGGCTGTTTCTGAGTTATCCTACCTCTTCTCTTACCTCTTTTTAACAGTTCCTCAGAGCTATCTGAGAGGCTGATTCCTGGCTATAGTCCTCAGTAAGGTTCCCTAATAAAACAGAACTCTAAAAAAAAAAAAGAAAGAAAGAACAAAAGAAAAGAAAAGAAAAGAAAAATGCCTATTCAGATCTTCTGCCCATATTTTAACTGGGTTTTTTTTTTTTTGATGTTTAATTGTATGAGCTGTTTATATATTTTGGATATTAACCCCTTGTTGGTCATATCATTTGCAAGTATTTTCTCCCATTCAGTAGGTTGTCTTTTCATTTTGTCAGTGGTTTCCTTTGCTGTGCAAAAGCTTTTAACTTGGTATCATTTGTTTACTTTTGCTTTTGTTTTCTTTGTCTTAGGAGACCAATCCAAAAAAATAATTGCTACAATTTATGTCAAAGAGTGTTCCGCCTATGTTTTCTTCTGGGAGTTTTATGGTTTCCTGTCTTATATTTAGGTCTTTAATCCAATTTGAGTTTATTTTGTATATGGTGTTAAAGAATGTTCTAATTTCATTCTTTTACACATAGCTGTCCAGTTGTCCCAGCACCATTTATTGAAGAGATTGTCTTTTCTCCATTCTGTATTTTTACCTCCTTTATTGTAGATTAATTGACCATAAGTGTGTGAGTTTATTTCTGAGCTCTCTATTCTGTGTGGTAGATTTTTAATAAGCATTTGCTGATTGGTTTTATGGTAGTGATAGAAAACTGATATCTCCAGACATACCTCAGTAATATGTGGTGCAAAAATAGTGCTTTGAGCTCCCTGTCACCACCCACATGGTAAGAAGATCTCTCCTATGACTCTGTCTGGTTAGAAATATAAATATGAAGTTCAGATAAAATATGAGAGCTGAAAATATAGCTTGATCACCTTCACATCCCTACTGGAACTATGGATCATATCTACAGGTGTTATGCAAAGATATAGAATGGATAAGATTTCCTAGAGAGAGAGAGTTAAACGTTAGAAAAAGGCAACGATGTCATCCCAGAGTGAAACACTTTTTAAGGGGTAGGTCAGCTCAGAGAAGGAGTCTGAGAAGTGGTCTGAGAGGTAGGAAGAAAAGCAGGAGGTAACAGGGGACTCAAGGGAAAACAGAGTTCCAAGAAGGAGGAAGGGTGCTTACCTTATCAAAGGATTTTTTGTATAGAAAATTTAATGTATAGTAGGTTCAAATTGAGACTACAAAGAAAGGAAGTACCAAAGAAAATAACGGGAAGCTTATAGTTAGGGTTGTGGGAAGTTGATAAATTATTTACCGTGTCACTTCCTTTTTCATGAGAAATTGAAGGTAAAATCGTTTAATAAATATACTTGGGGTAAATTTGAAAGTCTGGGACAGCTGCTGTGCAGATGGAAAAAAGAGACAAGTATGAATAAACAGAAATATTTTAGAGAGCTTTGAGAACCCAGGTGAGACTAGAAGATACAAATTGTAGTGGCACCAAATTATGTCACTGTACAAGTTCCTCTAGCAGCTCAGGGGCACCATAGCAGCAGGGAAAGATTAGAATGAACTCATCCTTACTTACAACACGATGACTTCAAAAAATGAATAGGAAACCAATAATAGCCAAAGTTGGACTTGAAATCCTGTTCAAAAATATCAAAGAAGTATGGAGTATTTTTTTTCCTTATTTTTTTGGCTGCATTGGGTCTTAGTTGCGTCACACGGGATCTTCATTGAGGCATGTGGGATCTTTCGTTACAGTGCACGGTCTCTTTGTTGCAGCACTCAGGCTTTTCTCTAGTTGTGGCATGAGGGTTTTCTCTTCTCTAGTTGTGGCACGTGAGCTTCAGGGAGCATGGGCTCTGTAGTTGCGGTGCGCGGGCTCCAGAGCATGGGCTCTGTAGTTTGCAGCACGCGGGCTCTCTAGTTGAGACACGCGCGCTCAGTATTTGTGGCATGCAGGCTTAGTTGCCCCGCGGCATGTGGGATCATAGTTCCCAGACCAGGGATTGAACCCGCGTCCCCTGCATTGGAAGGCGGATTCTTTACCACTGGACCACCAGAGAAGTCCCTAGAGTATATTTTAAAGCTTGAACTGGAAGTCAGATAATCTGGATTCTATCACTAGCTCAGCCACTAACTAGCTTTGTGACTAGGTTAAGTGACCAGTTTACCTGTCCTTCACCTTTCTGGAACTTAAAACATCTATGAAATAAAAAAGTAGAAATGGTTAATTTTAAAGTCTCTTAGCGCTCTAAAATCTGAGGTCTATGAGTCTATCTTTGTGATATTCACTTATTTATTTAACAACTCTTTATTGATTATCAGTATGTGCCAACCACTGTTTAAGACATGAATTATAATAATGAACTCCTGAGTTCCTTTTTTACATTCTACAGAGAGAAATCAACAATAAACAAGTTAAATGTATATAAAATTTAAAATAGTAACAGATGAGATGAAAGGACAAAAACCCTAAAATACAGTTGACCCTTAAACAACCAGGGGATTAGGGATGCTGACCTCCACACAGTTGAAAATCTGCATATAACTTATAGTCGGCCCTCTGGATCCATGGTTCCTTTGTATCCTGGGTTCCTCTGCATCCACAGATTCAGCCAACCAGGGATCGTGTGGTACTGTAGTATTTGTTATTGAAAAAAAACCTGTGTATAAGTGGACCCACACAATTCCAACCCATGTTTTCAGGGTCAACTGTAATGTTATAGGAAAGGACTAAAGAGAAGGTACTCTTAGAGAAATAAGGGAAGAACTCTTTTAGGCAATGACATCTGAGCTGTTATATCAATGAAAATGAAAACCAAGAGCCAGCCATGCAAATATTTAAGGGAATAAACACTCCAGGCTGAAGAAACAGCTAGTACACAAGCCCTGGGAGAACCGAGTTTAGTATGTTTGGAGAACAAGAAGGCCAAGAGTGTTTCACCTCTGTGATATCCTTCCCCTGAATTCATATAACTCCAGTATAATCATGAGCAAACATGAAACAAATCCAAACTGAGAGGCATGGGTCATTCCACCAAACACCTGACCAGCATTATTCAAAAGTGTCAAAGTCATAAAAAGTAAGACAAGACTGAGAAAATACGATAGATTTGAGGAGACTGAGGTTCTGTGATGACTAAATACAAGATGGTATTCTGGACTGGAACCTGGAACAGAAAAAAAGACACTTGTGGGAAAACCGGTGAAATCTAAATAAAGTCTGCAGTTTAGTTAATAGCCTTGTACCAGTGTTAATTTCTTAGTCTTGATAAATGTATTAGGGTTATGGATAAGATGCTAATGTTACAGAAAACTGAGTGAAGGGTGTAGAGGAACTCCCTGTACTCTTTCTGCAACTCATCTGTAAATAAAAAATTATTTCAAAATAAGTTTTAAAAAGTTGACTTGCAACTTATTTCTTGATAATAAGGCATAGAGGAATTAAAATATGTCAAGTATGATCCACAGTGCAAAAAACTAATAAAAATTTGAACTTTTCAATGAAAAAACAATTGGCTTGGATTGATAGGTATGGAAGCAGGAAGACCAGTTAGATTATTCCATATCCCATGTAAAAAATGAGATGGCTTGAATAGTATGGTCACAGTGAAAATGAAGTGATGTCAGTGAATTTGGGATATATTTTGGAGGTAGAGCTGACAGGACTAGATGAATGATTAGGTGGCCAGGGGCAGGGGTGAGGATGGTAGGAATGAGAGAAAGAAAAATATCAAGAATTATGCCCAGATTTTTTAACTTAGCAATCAGAGTTTGCAGGTGTCCTTTTCTAAGATAGGGACGTCTACATGAGGAACAGCTTTCCTGGAAGTTGTGATGGAGGATTGTTTCCAGAATTCTTTTTAGGCATGTTGAGTTTAGTGTACTTATTGACACCCCAGGGGAGATAGCAGGTGTGCAGTGAACTCTACAAATCTGGAACCTGAGGGAGGTCAAGTCTGGAGATAAATATTTGGAGGTCATCAAACATAACTGCATTTTAAAGCCACGGGGCAAATGAGATCGTCTAGGGGCAGAAAGTAGTGTTGGTAGAGAAGAGAAGCCTGAATTGCATCACACTCCAATATTTAGAGAACAGGCAGAGGGGAAGGAACTAGAGATGGGAACTGCAGAGTTACAGTGAGGTCGGCAGAAATCAGGAGAGTTGGGCTCAAGAGGACAAGAAGAGGAAGAAGAGAATTGTGGAGTGTGTCAGTCCTGCTGAAAGGAGAAGAGGAGGACAAAGAAGTAATCCCTAGATTTGGCAATGTGGGAAGCACTGGTGACTTAAAAAGAGGCATTTTAGTGGAATGAAAGGTCAGAAACGCAATGGCAATGGGATTATGGAGCTAGCAAATAATGACTGCTCTTTTCAGTGCATTTGCTGTGAATGGGAAGCAAAGAAATAGGGTTGAGGCAGGAAAGGGATATGTCGTCAAGAATTTTGTTTGGTTTGGTTAAGATGTATGTCCTACAAACTGAACTCAAGCATTGTCCAGAAAAGTTGCTATGGATTGCTATTAATGTCTTCCATCTGTCTCCTAATCCTTGGAAACAAACACTCTTCCTTTCTATGTTGTTTCCTTTCTTTCTGATTATCATAGTTTCTTGGTCATTTTTAACCGTAGAACTTGCAATTGTTCAATTCATATCAGTCAGATGAATAAACCAACTTCTTTCCATTTAAAAATTCTTGAAATATATTGAATTAACTTCTAGAGAGAGATTTTAAAGATTTAATCCAAGTATCTTATTTATAGATGAGAAATTGAAGCACCAAGAGCCTAAGTAGAATGCCTCAGTGATGAATGCAGAAATATAACCAATATTTTTACTGTCTGGGAAGACACACATTTCTCTTCCTTGAATTTACCTCAATATATCTGAACACTTTTCTAATCCCAGGTGCAGTAACCTGCACGTCTGAATGCAATAAAGCATCTTATCCGTAATCACTGAGACTGGAAAGTTGTCATTTTATACCACACCCAAAGCAACTTCTATGAACAATTGATATACCTTTGTTAATACAGTTAATAAATCCTGTGGAATTTTGAATTGGGCAATGAGAAGTATTTCATTACAAATGGTAGGAGATGCTTTGTTCTTACAGGTTATGAGCTCTCTTGTTCAATCATGAGTTCATAGAGAGCAACATGTGACTCTGAATTTTCAATGCCTTGCTCATGGTGGATGTCCAAGAAATCCTTATTTATTGATGGAAAGAATGAATAGAGTAGTTGCTGTTCAGTTTACTTCTTAGAAAACTACATTGTAATTAGGACTCGCAATTCTGGTTCTTGCCTGACTTTCGTTGGTTAGTCTTCTGATTAACATTAATATTCGAGGTTATGATGTTCATTTCCATGTTTCTTTGATCAGTTCTACATAACAACAGTTTCCTTTCTTCCCTAAGGATTTGTAAAGTTAGGTATCTGTGTATCATCTTCTCTTGTCCTTGATCAAGTAAGAGGCTCAATATCTAATCATTTTTTTAATCTTGAGATATATTTGGGTATTAATACTAGTGCTAACTTACGAATTAAAAATTGAGAACTTAGTGCTTCTTATAGGCATTATAGAAACATACAAAAATATCTACTTAAAGGAAATATTACTATGTACATCATTTTCTATATGCCTTATAGGATTGTATGGTTCAGTGGCCTAAGCTTTGAGTATAAGAACTGACTTTTAAGTCTGTTTCTGAAGCTCACTGTGTAGAATTGACTTCATCTGGAAAATGAAAAGTGAGTCCTGTCAAATAGTTGTTGTAATGGTGAACCTTTCCAAAACCATCTGAAATATCATTTTAAATAGAAGATAAGAGAAAAACAGTGAAATTCCAGTTGAGGAAACGATACTTAAGAGGATATTCTTTAAATATATTTAATTATAAATTTAGTATAAAAATTTCAAGAGGAAAAAAATTTGTTCTATTTCTAACAGTGTTTTTGAAATATTTTGTAATGTTTGAAGAGATTTGACTCAACCCTTAAGGAAAATCTAAGTTAACAACAATTTAAAGTGATTTTTTAAATTTAAGATGGGGAACAGCTCAAAAGGATAAGCAAAATATTCAAATTCAAGGAATCTAGGATTCCCTGACAACTTTTAGGAAAGTTACTTTATTTTCCTGTGATACACTGCACATCTGTAAAATTACTTGTCAGTAAGGACTTTTTAATAAAGGTAAGCTTTAATGTCAGATAAAGTGCTCTGTGGAAAACTATGGAAATCTGGAATTTTACAATCTAATTTTCCTTTAGAAAGTAAATTAATATCCCATTGGAGACTAGGTCAGTTTTTTATTGGCATGATCCTAGTCATAGCTAAGCCAGATATGAAGAGAATTGAAATGATTAGACTCAGTAGAGCAAATACAAAATATCTAATTGGAAGCATGCAAGGAAATTTATGATGTTTGAGATTTTTCCACTAGAATTAAACCCTTAAGATATGTGGCAGGGTGTGACTCCAAAACTACCAATTCACCACTAATGGCTCCTTTACCACATAAGAACAAGTGGAGCCCAGCCCATATTCAGACTAGTGGCTTTATACTCACACTTGATATGTGTAGCAGTTTCCACTTTACAACTCATGGTAAAATCATAAAAGAGGAGCAGAGATTTTGCCACCACTGAGAAAGTGTCTAATTCTTAGCAAGCACCCACATATGGTGTCTAGAGGCTGTTGCAGACCTTATGTTTCCAGAGGTAAAGGGAACAAATCATCCATGGTTTGAAGTTCAGTCCCTGGTTTGTAGTTCAAACCATGCTCAAAAGGTTTTTGAGTTAAACAATGGCTGAAGCCAAGTACAGAAGAGAGGAAAGCCTGGTCAAGAAGACAGACTCTAAACCCACACACATATGGTCACCTTATCTTTGATAAAGGAGGCAGGAATGTACAGTGGAGAAAGGACAGCCTCTTCAATAAGTGGTGCTGGGAAAACTGGGCAGGTACATGTAGAAGTATGAGATTAGATCACTCCCTAACACCATACACAAAAATAAGCTCAAAATGGATTAAAGACCTAAATGTAAGGCCAGAAACTATCAAACTCATAGAGGAAAACATAGGCAGAACACTCTATGACATAAATCACAGCAAGATCATTTTTGACCCACCTCCTAGAGAAATGGAAATAAAAACAAAAATAAACAAATGGGACCTAATGAAACTTCAAAGCTTTTGCACAACAAAGGAAACCATAAACAAGACCAAAAGACAACCCTCAGAATGGGAGAAAATATTTGCAAATGAAGCAACTGACAAAGGATTAATCTCCAAAATTTACAAGCAGCTCATGCAGCTCAATATCAAAAAAACAAACAACCCAATCGAAAAATGGGCAGAAGACCTAAATAGACATCTCTCCAAAGAAGATATACAGACTGCCAACAAACACATGAAAGAATGCTCAACATCATTAATCATTAGAGAAATGCAAATCAAAACTACAATGAGATATCATCTCACACCAGTCAGAATGGCCATCATCAAAAAATCTAGAAACAATAAATGCTGGAGAGGGTGTGGAGATGGGAACCTCATTTTTTTTTTTTTTTTCCTTGCACTGCTGGTGGGAATGTGAATTGGTACAGCCACTATGGAGAACAGTATGGAGGTTCCTTAAAAAACTACAAATAGAACTACCATATGACCCAGCAATCCCACTACTGGGCATATACCCTGAGAAAACCATAATTCAAAAAGAGTCATGTACCAAAATGTTCATTGCAGCTCTATTTACAATAGCCCGGAGATGGAAACAACCTAAGTGTCCATCATCGGATGAATGGTTAAAGAAGATGTGGCACATATATACAATGGAATATTACTCAGCCATAAAACGAAACGAAATTGAGCTATTTGTAATGAGGTGGATGGACTTAGAGTCTGTCATACAGAGTGAGGTAAGTCAGAAAGAGAAAGACAAATACCGTATGCTAACACATATATATGGAATTTAGGGAAAAAAAATGTCATGAAGAACCTTGGGGTAAGACAGGAATAAAGACACAGACCTACTAGAGAATGGACTTGAGGATATGGGGAGAGGGAAGGGTAAGCTGTGACAAAGCGAGAGAGTGGCATGGACATATATACACTACCAAACGTAAAATAGCTAGTGGGAAGCAGCCGCATAGCACAGGGAGATTAGCTCAGTGCTTTGTGACCACCTAGAGGGGTGGGATAGGGAGGGTGGGACGGAGGGAGACACAAGAGGGAAGAGATATGGGAACATATGTATATGTATAGCTGATTCACTTTGTTATAAAGCAGAAACTAACACACCATTGTAAAGCAATTATACTCCAATAAAGACGTAAAAAAAAAAAAAAGATTCAAGAGCAGTGAGACTAAAAAGATTGTTTTCTAGCGTTTTGGAATTTTCTAAATACGAAGATTCAATATACAGTTGAGTGTTGAACAATATGGGTTTGCACTGTGTGTATCCACTTATATTGGGATTTTTTTCATTAGTAGTGCTACAGTGTCACACGATTCACAGTTGATTGAATCCATGGATAAGGAGGGCAGACTGTAAATTGTACTTGGATTTTCAACTGGGCAGAGAGTCTGAGCCCCTAACGCCTACATTGTTCAAGAGTCAACTCTGCATCATGTATACCAAATGGCTTCTCTGATGCTTGGAGAAGCATCTTTGTAAGGTGACAGCTAGAGGCCTTCTAGGGTTCCACTGATGGTTTTGAGGTAAAAACCAGATGATAACATTCTTTTAGGCTTCAACTTGTGCTTTTCAGTGTGCATGGTTGAGAGTGGGTGGGTGAAAATTTTATAGATGTTTTTGTATCATTTTACAGTTCTTCATTTTATATTTTTAATTGTGGGAAAGCTGTGTGCAAACCAAATTATATTTTAAATGTACTCATTGAGCATGTTGAACAAAGAGATACAAGCGTGTATTCTCTGGTAAACTCAGCAATCACCCTGCAGTCTCCTTTGTGTGAATCTACACGTTCATAATTGGGTGTGATTAAAACCATGTCCACATGCCTTATTAAATTCAGTATTTGTATAACAATTTTACCTCTTTGATGGCAAATCACTAATTACTTCTTCCAATTCTCCTTTGAGGTTGAGAGGGAAGCATTATTAATCCAATGTTGTCTCTATATATGATTAGCTAAACCACTTTGACTCAAATGAAAGCTAGTTATTGTCTCCCTATCATACTAATACAAAGTGTTGGAATACATAAATAGGTGAATTCAAATTGTCAGAGGTTTACCTTTAAAACTGGATTTCTGGGCTTCCCTGGTGGCGCAGTGGTTGAGAGTCCGCCTACCGATGCAGGGGACATGGGTTCGTGCCCTGGTCCGGGAGGATCCCACATGCCGCGGAGCGGCTGGGCCCGTGAGCCATGGCCGCTGAGCCTGTGCGTCTGGAGCCTGTTCTCCGCAACGGGAGAGGCCACAACAGTGAGAGGCCCGCATACCACAAAAAAACCCAAAAAACAAAAACTGGATTTCTGTACTACTAACACTGTAATGTTCATTCTTTACCAATAGAAGTGAATAGAAACATCATACTGAAAATATTTATACTATGTACAAATCTAGTATATAGTACATGGGCTGTCAAACTGTGGCGTGCAGGGCAAATCCAGCCCACCATTTGTTTCTGTATGACCCACAAAGGTGTCCTTTACATTTTTTAATGCTTGAAAAAATTCAACAGAAAAATAATATTTTGTCACACATAAAAATTATATGAAATTTCAATTTAATTGTCCATAAAAACGTTTTATTGGTATACAGCCACAGTCCTCATTTATATACTGTCTGTGGCTGCTTTCACGCTGCAAAGGTAGAGGTGAGTAATTTTGACAGACTGTCTGACATGCGAAAGCTAAAATATTTACTAGCTGACCCTTTACAAAAAAAGTTCACTGAAACCTTACATATAATGTATGAAGTGATTTGCATCCCAATAGTAAATAGCCCAACAATGAAGAACAGTATTCATGTTTGATTAAAATGAAATACAAAAGAAAATAAAGTTGTCTGAGATTGAAATATGTTTAAAGTATGTGGACATGTAAGATCTAATATTCCAAAGAGAAAAGGTTGATGTTGAGAGAGTAGATACACAGGTGATTTTAAAATGAAGTTAATTCCCCTTTTGACAAAATAAAAATATTTAATTATAAATAGATGTGGAAATGAATCTGTACATCATTTTCATTTTGGGGCACTTTGACTTATGATACAAATTTCTTTTGGCTGTAACTCAAAAAAGCAAAGGACAGAAAAGGGTAAAGAGGTAACTCCAGAATATGGAGAGATAAATGATAACACAATTAGTTACACAACTGAGTGAGTTACAATAGAAGACACATGTTTAGTGAAGTTGTTAAATGCCTCCTGAATTCCATACATCTGCACAGTTTTTCAGCGTTTGGTTCTATTTTGGAAGTGTTGGCTTTCTTTCTGATAATGACTATAGACTTCAGAAATAATTTTGTATTCTACTAAGTGTAGTAGACATTTTACAGTACTATCTGGATAATCAGCATGATTCCTCAACCTGTTTAACAAGACTGACATTAAGCTGAGGCCACACCTGGACTTCTGAGGTAGAGCAGTGTTCTCAGATAGCAGAGTTTAGAATTATACGTATTTTCATGCAAAGAACGCTAGTCAATCAGGAGGGGAAATAAGATCACTTCTTGTGCATTGACTATACTTACTTGAAAATAATATTTCTAATATTTCTTCAGTCACACCCTGATTGATCCTATAATTCTAAATGTCCTTGCATGTTGTGGTCTTTCGACACACTCAGATTACCTCCAGTAATTTACGGTAAGGTAATATGTGGCAACAAAGAGAACAGGAATTCTCACTGAGAGAATAATAGTGGCATTACAGGAGGGCCCCAAGGAGACAGGAGAGAGGCTTGGCTAACCAGAGCACCTACAGCAGCTCCCGGAATAAGGCAAGGGTGACTGCGTCAGCACCGCAGGCACTGCACACCCTTCCTTGATGGTGGCTCACTTCCTTCTGCTGTTGTTTCTGTGGCTCTTGCCACAAATTGCTCAATTCCCAACAGGTATTAACCTTCAGGATTCAGAAGCAAGAATCAGAGTTCCTGGAAAGTCTCAGGAATTCCTAAAATCATAGGTTACCTACGTTTTCCATTCCACTTTACTTATGTGCTGTTAGGTAATAATAAATGATCATAATAATAGACAATGAATCATTTTTCTGTGCTAGAATTATACAAGAATTCTCAGAAGTTTTTCCATAAAAAGTAATTAAAAATTGGGGTTCCCAGAGCTTCCCTAGTGGCACAGTGGTTGAAAGTCCGCCTGCCAATGCAGGGGACACAGGTTCGTGCCCCGGTCCGGGAGGATCCCACATGCCGCGGAGCGGCTGGGCCCGTGAGCCATGGCTGCTGAACCTGTGCGTCCGGAGCGTGTTCTCCGCAACGGGAGAGGCCACAACAGTGAGAGGCCCGCATACCGCAAAAAAAAAAAAAAAAAAAAAATTGGGGTTCCCATTATTACGGGCCTAATATACTAATATGTAAATATATATAACATGTAAATATATAATAACATGAAAATATATAAAAGTATATAAAATATAAATATACATAAAGTATAAATATGTAAATATATATAGCAAAAATATAAAGTATTTAAAAATATTCTCTACCTGATTATAAAAAAGACACTAAAAGAAGGCAAGATAACACAAAGTAAATGTCAAATAAAAGCAATTAAAAAAATAGAATGACAAATATTTAATATTTAAAATTATTATTCTTAAAGTAAAACTTCAAAATCCGCCTAGAATTAATTGCCTGTTCAACGTAGAAATTTTTCATTTATTTTGCATTGATATTGGTCAACTTGCTAAAAGTGTGTCCCAAAGTATCCTCAAGTTGGGTATTAGGGTACTTTTGTTTCATAAAATTCATGTCTTTGTTTAAGTATGAAAATATTTTGTCTGCTTGCCCTGATTTTGGTTTAGCTGTTGAAATCAATATTGCTTTTGATAATTCAGATCTTGGATCTTTTTCTGATTTCATATAACAGTATGCCACAACATAACACATCTTTTTCTCTCAGTATTTTTCTGTTATAGTATTTACAAAGATCTGTAGCTTATGGTAAATATTTGAACACTGGAAACACCAGCAAACATTATTAGGTCATATTCAAGTCATCTAACATTCAGATCTCCTAGCAAGGTTCATAACACTTCATAGGATTATGCATGAAAATTGCCAATTTAAGGACTCATTTTGCTTCCAAAACTTATTTCTTGGAACACTTCTCACAGAATTTGTATTAAATGTATATGCATATAAACTTCTTAATTTCTTTTAATTTACAAGAATAACTCATTAACAAGAGATGGAGCCACAGAAATACACTTATAACTTAGCCACAGCTACAAGCAGGAGTGACTGGTTGGATTGTAACCACTGTACTTCTACATGTTCCTGTCCTGTTCCCGGAAATGATAACCGTAACTTTTGACTCCACATGTCAGCATTTCCTGTTCCTTCCTGTTCAACTTTACATCAGTGGCTTCCATGTATCCAGTGATATCTCCAGGTTGATTTTTCAGCTTTAATTCTTCACAGGAGAATTGTAATACTTGTTCCTGTGTTCTCAGTTTCTCAACTGATTTTTGCTAGGGATTCAGCATTAAAAAAACACACAGATTTCCTAAGAAATGCTGGGAAAGAATGTCCACAAGGAAATACTATGACCAACCAATTCCCCTCTCTCTATTGATGCATCTTTACTGGGCCTCATAGCACTTACTTACTCAGAGCTTTCTACTTGCCTTTAGAATGTGTTCTCTAACTGGCCCAGTTCATATCTATTATCACCTTTTTAGACTGTACTGTTCTTTCCAGGCTGTTCTTAGATCAGATGCTTATCTCTGGTCCAACTAGCTGTGACTTGGAGGAAATGAGGTCAAAGACCTGTAAACTGCTGCCTCAGCTCCAGGTTAGGAGTAGGGCAGCTTTTCCTCAAACAGAATTTATAGGTAAGCTGGGCACAGTGATTAATTGGTGTAATACTATCCCTGTGACTTGCTACAGCTTCCTTTTAGGGAAAATACTGCCTGTAAACTGAAATAACAAAATACCATTGCCTTGTGAAGAGTGGATGCCCTTACCCTGTAGCTTGTTTTGTTCTTCAACTCCTATATACATACTGAAGACTAAAATTGAGGCAGAGCTTAACTGCTCTGCCAAATAAAAGAGAGGAGAAGGCATATAGGATTTGAGTATTCGGGGAGGGAAACCCAGAAGACAGGACCTAGGGAAGGTAAGGACAATGTGAAGAGAAGAATCCAGGAAAAAGGAATTCCTCTTGGTGGCACGACCAGGGAAGGGACTTTAAAATCAACAAACAAAAAAAAACAAAAGTAGGAATTGGGTGTCTTTTTTTCCAGCGACATATTCTCTCCCATTGGTTTATTTCCTTTCATTCTTTTCCCTCTTTGCTTTTTTATATTGTTATAAGATGGTATTAAAACGGAGACTTTTGGTTGACCTCAAAAATCTCTTCTCCCTTCTTCTGTGGTGATAGAGCCCCTGACTTTTTGGTACACACATGGCCATCCAGATTGAAGACTACATTTCCCAGCTATCCTTGCAGTGAGGAAGGGCCACTTGGCTGAGATCAGGCCAGAGGGATCTAAGCAGGTGGAAGAGTCATGTAGCAACTTCTGGGAATCATAAACATGCCTCAGAAACAGCATGAGTGCCCTTTACCTTTTTTCCTTTTATCTCTTTCTTCATCCTACTGCCTGATATTTCCATCTTCAGCTTTGAGGTTGAGTCCATGCATAGCGGAACAACAAAAGTAGTATCTGCGTGTTATTATATATTATATACTATACTATTATATATTATACTATACCAGCCTTGGACAGCCAAATGGACTTTCATTTAACAGAGAAATAAACTTCTATCTACTTTAACCCACTGTTATTTAGGAGTTTCTTCACACACATTGTATTTAAGTAATATAGTTGCATGGATTTTGCTGTAATCCACCCTTTTCATTTAACACTATATGATACATTTTTTTGTTGCCAAATATTGTTTGTAACTGCTATAGACTGAGTGGTTGTGTCCCTACAATTCATATGCTAAAATCCTAACCCCAATGTGATGGTATTAAAAGGAGGGGCCTTTGACAGGTGATTACGTCATGAGGAACTCTCATGAATGGGATTAGTGTCGTTATAAAAGGGACCCCAGAGAGCTCCCTCACCTCCTTCATCACTGATCTTGACAGCATCTGGAATTGTGAGAAATAAATATCTGTTGTTTATAAACCATCCGATCCATGGTATTCTGTTATAGCAGCCTGAACAGATTAAGACAGTAATCATAATTTTTAATGGCTGTTTACAATTTCATCTCATAAATGTGTCACAATTTATATAAGCAATTCCCCATTATTGAATGTTTATGTTGGCATTAATTAATTAATTTATTTAGCTCTAAAAACTCCCTAGTTTTAATATACTCATCCTTACTAGAAACACTAGTATATAGTACAAGATGGCTATCTGGTTAGCATGATACTATTTATTCAATTTCTTTCTCATCCCATTTTGTGCTGCTGCTGGTATCTGATATTAAATTCTTATACCATTAATTTCTGTTTTATTTATTCTATTCCATTTATCTATTCTTAGGCTAATACTCTATTTTAATTATCATACCTATAAAATGACCTAACTACAAATAATATGTTAAAATACTTATGACTTTCCTTTTTTACTTAGGTCAGTCTATTTTACCCATATGTCTTATAACCATGGTATCATTTTTAGAGCTGAGTCTGTTATTCAAAATCAATACTACTAATAAAGATACTTTGCTTCCTCTCTAAACAGTATTTATTTCACAGCTCCTTCAAATGTATTGTTTCATTTGAGTTCTAAATGGAGCTATTATGACATTATTCATGTTAGCCGTATTCAACGACTCTGTCTCCCAAAATTTGAAACTGGAGGATTTTAAAAAGAGGTTACAATCAAGCTCTCTGAAATTGTTCTGAAATGCTCCTAAGGAGACAGCTGTCAGCTCCTTTGGCCAGAGCCCCCAGCGTTTGCTGCAGATTATTGATGGTGTTCAGCAGTCAGGTCAGAGCCCGTTAGACTCTCGCTAACTTTGGTTGCAGCTGTTTGCAGTCATGCTGAGCATGTGAGGTCCAGCAGCACAGACCATCAAAAAACTCTTCCCCGCCTGCTTTAAAAATAAATCCGTATAAAGTAGAACAAATAATTGAAGCTTTGTAACTTTTCAGCTTGGGGACTCAACTCTGATCTTAAGTTGATGAAGCATTAGTAGATCTGCTTAGAAAAGAAGTGAAAGGCTGTTGTTTGAATAATAAAACATGAGAGAGACATTTTAAAAGATTTTCAGTTTGTACTGCTGACAGCAGGATGACATACCATACTCAGAGTTCATTGGACTTCTCAGAATAGCATCTATTATGTGCAAAGAGATATGGAAAGAATATATTCTGTACTTTAAGTGCTTTAAGTACCAATAAGATATGGTTCAAGTATGATAAGACAAGAAATTCAAGCAATTTCTAAGATCATGTATTTTTTAGAAAAGCTTAAGTGCCAACTGGATTAGCTTGGAAATGTATAACTATTTATCCATAAAATACTTAGCTTGTGGGAATCAGCAGCATAGCACAGGGAGATCAGCTCGGTGCTTTGCGATGACCTAGAGGGGTGGGATAGGGAGGATGGGAGGGAGGCTCAAGAGGGAGGGGATATGGGGATGTAGGTATGCATATGGCTGATTCACTTTGTTGTGCAACAGAAACTAACACAGTACTGTGAAGCAATTATACTCCAATAAAGAACTATTTAAAAAAATCAAATGTGTTTTAAAATGTTATAAAGAAAAACTTATAGCCACTCTAATCAGTAGCAAGAAAGTAAAATGGAAGTCTTATAAAGTGCTGTGTAGCTACCTTTAAGAAATTCCATAGAAATTAACTTTTACATTGTGGCAGCCCAAAACAGAAAAATGGATTATGTGGGGATAACGATCAGATTGGAAAGGAATCGTCAAGGGCACTTATCGAGCCACGAAATAGTTATAGCTTAAGTCAAGCTGCTTAAGTCAGTATGTTTATGCACACCGTATATGCTTAGTCCTATGCTTATAAAGTCATAGGGGCTTTATGAACAAAAACACAAAAATAAGCAGTAGAAAGGTGGCTCTAAGTCAGTTTCCCAGGTTGGTTCCATCAGAACAAATTGCCACAAGATACGAGCACATGTGCCATGAACAAAGTGTTCCATGCTTATGTCGTTTAAGGAAATGCTAAGCACATTTCTACATTGCAGGACTTCTCTGAGCCTTCAATAGACCAAGATAGATTGTGCACCTCAAAAAGGTCTTTAGGAGGCAGCAATTTCCCAAACTTACTTGACCTCTACTGAGATGACCTATTTCAATCTCCTAGAACACTGGTTTGGACAATGCAGCTAAAAAGAAACATGTAGTTATTCAGACTTTCCCCCCCCAGAAGTCAGACATGCCAAGAGAGCAAATGAACACTTTCTTTGATATCTTGCAGACAGAAAATTTGGGACTCTGGTTCTGGGGAATTGTGGGATAGCTTTTTAACATCCAAAGAGTATATAAAAATTGCCTTAAAACAGAAGACGGGAACTCAGGGTTCCATTATAAAATACTTCATTTGTTCCATTTGTAAAATCGAATTTTAGATCTCGGAAAGATATTCTTAACATAACACCTCATTTAGCCAATCCTCTGATTTTACAGATGGAGAAGTAGAGGCCCAAATCAGTTAAGTGGTTTATCCGGGATTATTCAATTAGTTAGGACTCTAGTGTGGGATGAGAGCCCAGTTCTGATAGCACTTGTGACATTCTCTCTTCATCTCATAACTCCCCTACAACAGGTCAGTTATTTTTTTTCAATTAAACACATAAAGAAAAAAATTGAAATTCTTCCTTTACTCAACCCTTCATCCCACAGCTCTCTCCAGAGTTAATAGTTTTGTTGCCTTGTTATTTTGTGCCCAGATATCTGTACTTCCCTAATTTATTCAAAACTGTATTGTCCATCTGTAAATTTATTCAGTGACCATTCAGTGAGCACTGACTCTGTGCCAGCCATACACAATTTGAGTCTCTGCTCTCAAATTGCTCAGTCTAGTATGAGAGAGAGAACATTCTCTGATAAGTGCCATGACAGAAGTTAGGGAACTTAAGGGTCACATTTCTTGAATTGTGAGACATCAAGGGAAATTTTCTAGAAGGGACAAAATCTTAACTGAGTCTCTTTAGGGGCAAGTAGGTGTAAGGCAGATAAATAATGGATGACTGTTTTGAGAGCAGCACAGAAAAAGCATAGAAGCAGGGAAAGTATGTAGTATGTCTGACTGCTGATAGGGAATGTGGCAGGGAAATAAGTTTGGAGACACAGAGAAACACCAGATCATGAAAGGCCTTGTATACAATGCTAATGATCTGTATCTCACATGTTAAAAAAGATCTAACTGGCAGCAATGTAGAGAAGGGATTAGAGTGAAAGAAGGCAAGAGGCTATGGCAGTGGTCCAAGGAAAAAGTGACGAGGGCCTGAAATATGACACAGGAACGAGAATAGAAGCATAGAGCCTTTCCTCCCAAGAGAATGAATGCGGCCTGGAACTAGGAGATGAAAGTGAGAATGGAGAGTGGATTGTGTGGGATTTATTTTAGAGATAATATCCCAGGCTTGCTACTAGACGAGATGGTATGGGTGTAGACAGAGAGAGGGAGGATAACTTCCAGTTTTCTGGCTTAAACATCTAGGTAGATGACATTACCCTGCTCTGAGCTACAGAAATAGGAGACAAGCAAGATTAGGAGAAAATATGTTTTGGACATGTTAAGTGAGACATTCAAGAGAATGACAAGTTGACAATTGGATGTATGCATGTTGAGTGCAGAGGAGAGGTTTTGGGCTAGAGATATTAATCTGGAAATCCTAAGCATATAGTATAGGTACCGTGTTTAAAGTTATTAAATGGATGAGCTTCTTTCTGAGGAACATGCACAGAAAGAAGAGTAGGTTTAAAACACAGAATATTGAAGGCAGGAAAAGAAGAAGACACCAACCAAGGAGACCTAAGAATGATCCAAGAGATGGGAGTGATGTAAGATGAGAACTGATATGTCTATGGACTTATAAACTAGGAGCTCAGGGGGTGAGGGATAAACAGGCGAAGAAAACAGAGATTTAAGAAATACAGGAGAAAGAGGTGCAATTCTGGAGTTGGCTGGGAAATAGGCAATGATTGAAAGTGGGTAGGGTCACAGATAAACTTGACTTGGAAAGACAGGAAATTGGGGATTTTTCCCCCCTGAAAATCCTATCTTTTCTCTGTAAAATAGAAGCAATTTTATTTTTTGAAACAAGGAGAGGGTATTGTACTTCAGAGGATTTAACTAGACTAGGAAAGATTTACAAGTAAATGTTGCAGGGAATGAATGAGGGAGCCCATCCACAGTGGACTCAGAATGATGTGCACCACTGATGGTCCAGCTAAAGCGGAACTCCAAGATGCTGAGGGGTCACTGGTCCATTCTTTTTAAATGTATAGGAGGCAAAGATTGGCTTTTAAGCAAAGTGCTAATTTTTATAGAGAACTGATGAGCTTCTGGGCTAGTCTAATTTTTGGTTAATTACCCACACCTCAGGTAAGCCTGCACAGTAAAGTTCAGCAATCGTAACTCAGAATGTCACTATTCACTTGATACTGCTGATACCTGAAGTACAGTCTGTGTGCAGAAGAGGAAGTAAGTAGCCTTAATCCTGTGAACTTGAAGATCAAAGTTAGCCAAGGGTCATAGTCTCAAGATAATATATATCATTGCATTGTGACTTTATCTGATTAGATGATTGATATTTTTACCTACCTTGTTGATACTGTCAATCTAAAATTTAGTCATATGAAAATTCTTTTCTAATAGTTAGGAAGGTTTGTTTGTTTTTTAGCTACAACTGGACCCCACAGTATAAAATGGAAACATTAAAGAGTGTGATAATGCTTTTAGGCATGACTGTGTTTGTGGGGGGAGAAAAGTAATAAAGAGTGAAAAAGTCCACTTAAGGGGGAAATTTAAGACTAAATCAAAGAAATTTTGAAATGAGACATTAATTATTCTCCCATTATTTATTTGTATAAACAATATATGAATATATATGTAGATATACTTCCTACTGTAACTTTGGGAATCTTAAAAAAGTTGAGATTAGAGGGCAGTAGTGTATGGGGCTGTAACACATTGAATTGGAAATCAATATTCCTCTAAAAGGCAGTGCAAGATAGCAGTTATGAGCACAGGCTTTGGGGTCAGACTGCCTGGGTTCACATTCTATTACATCATTCCTAGCACAAGAACCTTGAACAAGTTATTTAATCTCTTTATCATTCTGTTTTCTAATCTGTAAAATGGGGGTCATTTAAATAGCATCTATCTCATGGGGTTTTTATGAAAATTAAATGAGATAATCCATGTGTAGTGATATTTTGTAAATAATAAATGCTAGCATAGACCTTTGAATTTTTTTCCAATTTCTGGATTAAACAATACAGACATTCTTATATGATAGGAGATATATTTTGAAATACATTAAATTAATTTGAGAACATACATTATCAAAGAAAATATACTGTCAGCTATGAGCGAAAGTCAAACATCCTGTTTCATTTACTCATTCAATATTCAACAAATATTTATTGAGCAGCTACTAGGAGCCAAACACTATTCCAAGTGTTTGGCACAGGGGATAAATCAGGGAATGACCACAAAAAGCAAAGATCACTGTTGTTGTGGAGCTTAAATTTTAGCAGGGGAGATAGTCAATAAAAAATAAACACAGTAAATGAATAATTTTAGAGTGTGCTGGAAGGTGATTAGTGCTATTAAAGCAAACAACAAAAAAATGGTAGAGAGGAGTAAAGGGGATCGTGAGTGGAGTTGGGAGGTTGAGAATGGAGGGGGGACAAAGCGAGGTTGTGATCACGATTAAAAAAGGGGCAGAGGGCTTCCCTGGTGGCGCAGTGGTAGAGAGTCCGCCTGCCGATGCAGGGGACACGGGTTCGTGCCCCGGTCCGGGAAGATCCCACATGCCGCGGAGCGGCTAGGCCCGTGAGCCATGGCCGCTGAGCCTGCGCGTCCGGAGCCTGTGCTCCGCAACGGGAGAGGCCACAACAGTGAGAGGCCCGCGTACCGCAAAAAAAAAAAAAAAAAAAAAAAAAGACAGGAAATAAGTGTTGGCAAGGATGTGGAGAAAAGGGTACCCTCGTGCACTGTTGGTGGGATAGTAAGTTGGTGCATCCACTATGCAAAACAGTATGGAGGTTCCCCAAAAGATTAAAAATAAAACTGCCATATGATCCAGCAATTTTACTTCTGGATATTTACCCCCCAAAACCCCAAAATACTAATTCAAAAAGATATATGCACACCTGTGCATATATGCAGCATTATTTACAATAGCCAAGGTAGGGAAGCAACCTAAGTGTCCATCCATAGATGAATGGATAAAGAAGATGTGATACACACACACACACACACACACACACACACACACTCACACACATACACACACACACTCACGCACGCAGGAATATTAGCCATAAAAAATGAAATTTGCTATTTGTGACAATTCAGATGGATCTAGAGGATATTATGCTAAGGGAAATAAGTCAGACAGAGAAAGACAAATACTGTATGATCCCACTTACAGTGGAATCTATACAAACAAACAAACAAAACAAAAGGAAAACAGACTCATAGATGCAGAGAAAAATGGGTGGTTGCCAGAAGGTGGGGGAGTAGGAGGGTGGGCGAAGTAGGTGAAGGGAATTAAGGTATACAAACCTCCAGTTACATAATAAGTCATGGGGATGTAATACACAACATAAGAAATGTGTATGGTCAGTAATATTGTGATAACTTAGTATGGGGACGGTTGGTTACTAGACTTACTACAGTGATCATTTCATAACGTATGCAAATGTCAAATCATTATGTAGTATATCTGAAACTAAATACTGAATATCAACTATATTTCAATTTTTAAGATACTAAAAATAAAACTGCTATACTGCTTTTAAAAAATTAAGTAATCAGGGTAGGGTTTATTGAAAATGTAACATTACAAAAAAACAAAACAAAACACTTGAAGAAAGTAAGAAAGGGAGTTTCAGGGATTGTATAGTTTGCTCGCGGTGCCGTAATGAAGTACCACAGAATGGGTCACTTAACAGAAATTTATTATTTTCTCACAATTCAGGAGGTTAGAAGTCCAAGATCAAAGTGTCAGCAGGGTTGTTTTTTTCTGAGCCTCTCACCTCAGCTTATAGATGGCCATCTTCTCCCCGTGTTTTCACACAGCCTTCCCACTCTGCATGTCTGTGTTCAAATTTCCTCTTATAAGGTGGATTAGGGTCCACCTTATTTGCCTCATTTTTAACTTAATCACCTCTTTAAAGGTCCTATCTCCAAACAGTCACATGCTGAGGTATTAGGGGTTAGGATTTCAACAAATGAATTTGGGGGAGACACAATTCAGCCCATAGTAGGGATATTTCACAAAGAGAAAACAGCTAGTACAAAGGCCCTAAAATGGGAATTTACTAGAGTTATTTGAGGAACAGCAGGGGCTAGTGTGGAGTGGAGTAGGTGAGGATAGAGGGGAAGGGGGATTAGGTAGGGCCTTGCAGGCCATTTTAAGATCTTGATGTGTTGCTCTGAGTGAAATGGAAAATCGTGACCGGGCTTTCAGTGGGGTAGTGACACATTTACTTTATATTCTAAGTCACTGGCTGCTGTGTTGAGAATAGGCCACCAGGAATAAGAGGAGCAGGGAGACCAGCTAAGAGCCTCCACCATGAGCCAGGAGACAGAGGATGAGGCTCAGAGCAGGGACACAGCAGTGCAGATGGTGGAGAATGTCAGTGTGCATTCTGATACTTATATATTAATTTATCAAGCATTTATTGTCTGCTAGTTGTCATGGTTGCTAATGGGGGGAAATGGTCAGAAATGTGTCTAGAAAGATTCATAGTAAAAATGAGGTGTGAAAAAAACTGATTTTTTTTCTTCAAAGAGAAGAAAATAAGAGACGGAAATGCTTATGAAGATAGTGAAATGTAAAATCATTAAGTGGTTATAAAAAAGGTAATTTAATTAGAAATCTATGCAAATATCAAGAAGTTTGTTTATAAGATGATGAAGAATGCCATCCCAATTCTTTTCAAGAGCTCTGGTACCATCTATTTCCCCTAGCCTTTCGGCCTCTCTCTGCGTTCCATTTAAAATAAAACTTGACATTTCCTCCTTTCATAATGCAGACATCTGGTTGCAGCATGTAGGGCATTTCTAAAGCACTGGAAGGAGAAGCACTGGTGTGAAACAAAGGGCAAGACAAAAAAGGAGGGAAGAATGGATGAGAGGAAGGAAACAGGGATGCTCGGTGAGGGTGATGGGCAAACAAAATTCATGCAGCCCCCACGCCAGGATCCACAAAACAAACAAACAAAAAGTTTAAACTACATGTAATCAGGGACCAACGGAAAGGGACTTAGCTGTTACAATCAGGGTTAACAACTACCATGCTTTAAAAGTACACTGAATTAATTTGCTAGGGCTGCCATTACAAAGTACTGCAGACTAGGTGGCTTATACAACAGAAATGTATTTTCTCACAGTTCTGGAGGCTGGAAGTCTAAGGTCAAGATGTTGGCAGAGTTGACTTCTGAGGCTTCTCTCCCTGGCTTGTAAATGGCCATCTTTACTGTGTCCTCACATGGTGTTTCCTCTGACTCACGTACCCCTGGTGTCTTTCTGTATGTCCAGATTTCCTCTTCTCATAAGGACACAATTCAATCCATGACAGTACTTAACCAATTTCATTTAATATTTTAACAAATCTTTATATATTCCTTGAGTCTGTGTTAGAGTTGAACTTATAACTTTACAAATGCAAACTTATTAGTGAAACAAAGTAAAATGCTTCATCTTTAGTAGAATTTTAACAAAGGTACAGTAAACATTGTATGAACTCACTACCTTTTCATCATTAGGAGACAAAACTTTGATTAGCAAAATGAGCTTTCAGGCCATGTATGTTTTTTTGTGCAGCTTGCGGGATCCCAGGTTCCCTAACCAGGGATCGAACCCATGCCCCCTGCATTGGAAACGTGGAGTCTCAACCGCTGGACCGCCAGGGAAGTCCCAACAATAGTTTTTTTTAGGTAAATTACTTAGGTTAATTAGCTCCTTCTATTGTTCTATAAACAGACAAAGATACAGGATCTATTTTAGTTCTACAGTATTATGTATGAATCCATGTATAAATCATGGGAAGCTAAATGCATAATTCCTATCATGATACAATATGTTCACTTAGGTTTCATTTATTACATCGTCTCAGGATAAAATATTAAAAAAATAAAATTAAAGGAGAATTTTCCACATTTTTGGTTTTAAAAATTCTTCACAGCTTGAGAATAATAATTATGTCTGTATTAAAGATCAGCTGGTAAACTAGTTTGGAAGGATCTTAATTCTTTACTAAAACCAAAAGCAAAAAAGTTCATTTAGGACTTCCCTGGTGGCGCAGTGGTTGGGAGTCCGCCTGCCAATGCAGGGGACACGGGTTCTATCCCTGGTCTGGGAAGATCCCACATGCTGGGGAGCAACTACAACTACTGAGCCTGCCCTCTAGAGCCCGCAAACCACAACTGCCGAAGCCTGCGCCCTGGAGCCCGTGCTCCAAAGCAAGAGAAGTCACCGCAATGAGAAGCCCGCACACCGCAACGAAGAGTAGCCCCCGCTCACCGCAACTAGAGAAAGCCCGGGCGCAGCAACGAAGACCCAACGCAGCCCAAAATAAATAAATTTAAAAAATTAAAAATGTTCATTTAAAATACTGTGTGAAACCACTTAATATTTCTCATCATATTTCTTTGTGGTGCAGAAGGAACTATAGTTTGGGCCAAGTTCTTTGGAATAGGAGTCAAAGTATTTATTACATTTCATGGAAATGGAAATGTGTGTTTGAGTATATCTTAATGTCTTACATTTTCTAAAAATTTTTCTTTCAAGTGCAAATCATTATTTATCTCTCCAAAAGATACCTGTTCTTTTTTTCCGCTGCCCTTCTTATTGAAGAAAATGTGGATCACTGAAGATAAAGCAAAATCTAATGTTTTGTCTTTACGGCTGTTGGAATTTCAGTCTCATAGCTGTCCTGTGCTCTGGTTTAAACATTTGCCTATAAAGATGTGTTTAGGAAATGGCTGCTACCATGTGTTAATTTCACAGTGGGCAATGCTGCCAGTCAGTTAGATTGCCCCATTTTTTCCAGTCTATTTTTTCAAGTTGCAAATTCTAAATAAGTAGTCTGTTAAATTACTTCACATAATTTAAAAATAACATGTCATTACCATCAGCCACTAAGTAGAATGATTTAATTTTAAATCCCTTCTCCTTTTGCTTACCGAAGAAATGATTCTGTGATCAGTTTGACCTTTCAGCAGCATAATTGCCAAATAATTAACAATGATAAATGATTACCATCTGAAATTTTTAACTAATCGTTAAAGGACAGCATACATTTTATACAACCAGGAACTATTTATTTTCTATAAAATATTAGAAATATTTATTTCATCCATTCAACGCATGCTTTTCAAGAGACTATTATATGCCAGAAACTGTCCTCAAGGAGTTTATATTCCTAAACTAAATAAAACAAGTGATATAGTATATTAGAAGGTATTAAGTGACACAGAAAAAAATAAAAGTAGGGAAAGGGAATTAGGAATATGTATGTGAGGTTTAGAGGGTACAATTATAAGTAGGATGTTCAGAAAAGATGAGGGAAGCATGTGGGTACCTGGAGGAGGTATAGGTGACCAACCATCCTGACTTGTCTGAGACTAACATTTTCCCAGGATGCATCCTGGTGCTGAAACCAGGGCAGTCCCAGCCTAGGTGAACCAGACAGTTGATCGCCTGAGGCATGTTCCAGATAGAGGAAAAAGAAGAGCAAAGGCCCTGAGAGGAGAGCATGTCTGGCAGTTTCAGCAACTAGTAAGGAGGCCAGTGTGGCTAAAGAGGAGATGAGTTCTGTCATATGAAGGATCACATCATGTAGGGCCTTGTAATGGATGCAGTAGCCCTTCACCAGAACCCACTCCTCAGGCTTGATGCACTCATCCCTAGCTGCTGACAATAGGCTCACCCATGTTCCTTCCAGGGATCTTGCCCTCAGCTTTGGAGACCTCAGCCTGCCCCAAGGTTGTGTCTCTTTGAGGGAGCAGCCCATGACTAATGACTGGCTAATGTGGGAAAACAATGGCCTGGCCCCCTCCCCTCAACCTGGTCCACCCCAGCTTAGACCTCCTGCTAAAACTGGCTGAGGTCTCGTTTGCAACCATCTGCAATTCATCTTTTCCCTCTGCTTCACTTCCTTACAGGTATGTTTCCTAAGAGCACTACCTAGTAAACTTTCCAGATGCAACTCTCCATTTTAGTAACTGTGTCTAACGAACCCAAGCTAAGACAGGCCTTGAAAGTGATTTTGAGAGACAGATAAAATCTTTGAAATGTTTTGAAAGAAACTGAACCTGGAAATAGTTTCTCTCTCTCTTTAGTCATCTAAAAATACAGAACTTTCTTAGTTGCCTATTTCAGATTATTCTTTTGAACTTTGTTGCAATTATTGCATAGGATGGGAGAACTGGGTTATAACCCAACCAGAAATTTTAGGTTTGCTGAATAGCTGGCATTTCCCTCTTTGTCTCAAAATGTGGGCAGTGGGTGGACCAACTCTTCAGCTGATGCAGAGAAGTTCGTATATTCCTAGATGGATTACATCATACATTGAATTCCATTGTGTTATTGGGACTCCAGTTGCTATTTTAAATAAAGTAGGTACAACAAAGTGCAACAAGAAAAGGGGAAATATTTGCCCTCAAGGATTTTATTCTACTCTCTCTGATCCACTTTATTGAAAATGTTCAATAATAAATGGCTTACTCCAGCATACCTCAGGACCTTAATTTCCTGTGGAGCCAGTGTTGTAGGTAGTGGTAGGGGGGATGAGGAAACACCAAATGGGAAAACAACAATCTCCTTCTTTGTAGTCACACACAGCCACTTAAATGTCCAGCTACCCAGAACAAGTATTAGCTGCATTTATTATGTCCAGCATTTTCATATTTCAGGCTTCACTGAAGAGTTTCTAGGTAAACAGTAGGCTCCACATTCATATTACTTAGGAAAACAATGAATAGGAAAATATAAAGTAGGTGGTAGCTCCACTCTTTATTATGTGCACACAGAGGCCCTTTGTCCCTCAGTGCAAATGTTGTTTTTACCAAACTCTTTCAGTGTAAAAGTCTCCCTGACATGAATTTTTTCTGGGTACCTGTGAATTTTCTATATGATTAAAATTTTTTAGAGCTGATTTATGGTTAATTGTGTTTATGGTCTGTGTATACAGTCTTAGCTGTTCAGACTCAGAAATAAAAATAAAGGATTTTTTCCTTGATAAAATATTTATAAAAGCTGTGGAAAGTACAGTGTTTGAGAGTAAGTAGATCTGCATTTATTCCTGACTCTAAAACTGATTCAGGTGTGACAGACCTTAGAGGGAGAGGTCCTGTAAGATGATGAGGTTCTAAAAAACAAGCAGATTTTGAATATTTCTTCCACATGAATTTAATTTAAAAAGTGGACAATGGTGGCCACCCAACTGTGGATTCTGGGTCTCACTAAACAGTTCCACAGCCTCTAGTAAATCCCCTAATCCTTCAGAGCCTTGGCTACCTTATCAATTTTTTAAATTAATTAATTTGTTTGTTTTTATTTTTGGCTGTGTGGGGTCGTCATTGCTGTGCGCGGGCTTTCTCTAGTTGCGGTGAGCAGGGGCTACTCTTTGTTGTGGTGCGCAGGCTTCTCATTGCGGTGGCTTCTCTTGTTGCGGAGCACGGGCTCTAGGTACGTGGGCTTCAGTAGTTGTGGCTCGTGGGCTCTTGAGCGCAGGCTCAGTAGTTGTGGCGCATGGGCTTAGCTGCTCCGCGGCATGTGGAATCTTCCCTGGCCAGGGCTCGGACCCGTGTCCCTTGCGTTGGCAGGCAGATTCTTAACCGCTGCGCCACCAGGGAAGCCCCTACCTTATCAGTTTGACAGAGTTGATACCTACACTGTCTATCTCAGAACTGGGTACATGTATTCATAGCTGTGAGCATGATTTGACAACCAGAAGGAACAAGGTGTTATTTTTCATTTTTGAAATTTTAAAATGGAAGTAAAAGCCATGTATTCTCTCCCCACAGTAGAGCATAGTTTTGAAATTAACTGATGTAATACAGATATAAAGTACTCTTAGCTTTTTAGAAAACATTTTATATTCACATAAATTCACATGCACACGGAAATATATCAGCCTAACAGAATCCTCTAATGTATAGAGTGTAGCACATTTTAGGTGTTCTATATGTTTTTGTTGAATGAATGAATGAGGCTAAAAAGCAACAGTGGATTGATATTTCCTTCTGTTGTACTAAATCATGTGGAATTTTTTTAAAGCCAGTAATGCCCACAAATAATTAATTGATTTAAATTTCTATATTTATACTTAAATTTCATAGATGTAGCTTTACACGCAGAAACCTGGGCTCATCCAGTGATTTCAAACAAGTATCAGATACTATTTAAATTACCAAATGATAATTCTTAGAAAAAAAATTACTTAAAATTAGACTTGCACTTCACCATAGCAATACGAATAAATATTCAATTATGGAATTTGTTGTTTTCCTTCTGCTTCAGAGTTTAAGTAACACTTCATGGTTGTTCTTTTACCTATCCAAAACCAGGCAGATCTCAGGCTATGGCCTTCAAAATATATCACAATTTCTCCTTACACCTGGGCCATTATCAGTCAGGTTCCACTTTTTTTGATTATTAGCATACTAATTCAATTTTATATTTCTCTATTTTATTGTCTTAAATGCTTTAGGAAATACAAAATTATGTCAAAATTGCTTAACATATAATGATAGTTGTTAATGAACTCTATTATGTACCAGATTCTAGTCCAAGAGGTTTATATGCATTAGCTTAATCCTCACACCAGTCCTGAGGTAAGTATAATTATTATCTTTATTATCATTATATTATTATTGTATTAGATCATCATCATTATTCTTATTATTATTATACAAAGAACATAATGCACAGAGAAGTTAAAGATCTTTCCTAAGGTCACACCCCTAACATGTGATAGAGATTTGAACTCAGGCAGGCCAGCTCCAGAGCCAGTGGTAGGCAACAGATTTTATTACTTCTCATCTAAAGAGCTTTATCTTAATTGGGCACATCATTCTTCACTTGCTTGGAGCCCTTCTTTATAAGCCTGGGGGAAAAAAAATCACATCTTACTGAACACACATTTGTAGACACAATTTACCAGGGGTCCACAGACTTTTTCTTAAAGGACCAGGTTGTAGATATTTTAGGTTTTGTGGCACATTCAGTCTCTATCAAAACAACTCAGATGTGGTGTTACAGGGAAAGCATCCATAGACAATGTAAACAAATGAACAGGCTTTATTCCAATAAAGCTTTATTTACAAAAGTAGGTTGCAGGCTGGACTTGCCCATGAGCCATAGTTTGCCGACTCCTGTTCTATACCTTTATTTTTTTTAATTCACCAAAGAATTCACAACTGCTCATGAGCGCAGCTTCAGTTTAGCAGGAAATGGCTACTATTCTTGAACTCATGTGCAGACAGCTCTTAGAAGAAAAAGACTCCTTGGTATGGCTTTTAATCTACAGCCTTTTCTTTGCCTATCTAACCAATTCTCAGTCCTGGGTTTAAAACACTGGGTGCCAGTTTCCCATTTTTTTTCAGAAAAGACAATGCATTTTTGTTATTAGAGTTTCTAAAAGAAGCGTTTAGATTTTGTCAGACATTTTTGTTCTCCAACAATAGAAGAATATCATTTTGCTATCTCAAATGTAATAATGAATCAGGAAATGATTGTTAATTAGATATTAAAATCATCAGATTAATAGTTGTTAAGGAAGAGGATACTCACTGGATTTCAAAATATGACCTGCAAATGAATCCACTTATTAACTACAAAGGAAAAATAAAGCTTTCAATAGAGAGACCAAATGCAGAGTCATCAGGAATGGAATAAACTGGAATTATGTGCCTCCATTTATAATGCAATGAGAAGGACAAAACATTACCTACATAATGTTTTTGCCCAAAATGTTTAAACTGAATCTAATCATGAGAAAATAATCTGACAAATGACAACCATGGGGCATTCTGTATAATTGGACCTGGACTCTAGACAAAATAAAGAAAGTGAAGAGTATTCTGGATTAAAGGAGAAAAAGATCTGACAACCGAATGCAATGGATAGATCTTGAGTGGATCTTGGATTTTAAACAGCTATAAAACATTTTTGAGTCTTGGAATGTATATTAGGTGATATTACTGAATCCATATTAAATTGGGGGACTGCAAAAAAGGCAATTGAATATTTCTACCCTCAAAGAATTCACCCTCTATTGGCAGAGGCAGGCTAATAAGCAAGTAGTTACACTAGAACATCCTTTGGATTTCTCTATGGCTAGATAATCATTATCTAAAATAATATATGAAAAATAGAGATTCCACAACAGTCACATAGTTATCAGAAGGTTAAGTTTGGACCCAGCTACTATCCATAAGAAAATACTGTCTAATAAGGAAGATTAAAAAAATGCCTAAATCATCCTTGAATTTTATTTAAATGCCACATGGATTGAAAATAAAATACCAAGGGGATTCATCCCCCCACCAAAAATAAAGAGAAATAACATACAATTAGGTAAGTTAAAGCTTCAAGGAAGAAGCAACATTAAGAAATGGACCTTGAATAAAAGGAAGGATTTCAACAGGCAGAGATGGGAGGGGAAGGGTTCCAAAAGCACTGAGGCAGGAAAGCAGGGGCCTATTTCTGAAAGCTTAAGTGGTCCAGTTTTCTTGGGGCACAAAAGATGGAAAAGTAGGTAGAAGGTACTGTGTGGAGTCTTTGAATGCCAGACTGAGAAGCAAACATTCAACTCAATCATCAGTGGTTTTAAATGGAGTAGCACTTTGATCTGAGTTATAATTTTAGGATGATAATTCTTTAAAAGTGCACTGACAAAGGCAGATAAAAACTGAAAATAGGGAGAAAGAGTTAGGTGATGTATTAGTCTGCTCCTGCTGCCACAACAAAAACACCATAGTGGGTGGCTTAAACAACAAGAATTTATTTTCTCACAGTCCTGGAGACCAGAAGTCCAGGATCAGAGTGTCAGTATGATTGAGTTCTGGTTGGAACTCTCTTCCTGGTGTACAGAGGGCCATTCTTTCGCTATGTCCTCCTCACATAGCAGAGAAAGAACTCTGGTGTCTCCTTCTTACAAAGACATCAGTCAGATTGGATTAGGGTTCCACCTCTTTTAACCTTAATCACTTCCTGAAAGCCCTCTTCTCCAATACAATCACATGGGATTTTAGGGCTTCAATGTATGAATTTAGGGAGGACACAATTTAGTGCACAGCATGTGGTTACTGTTACTAAAATTCTATTGAAGAATACAATTATCTAAATTTGGATGATAAAGTAGGAATAACAAGGAAAGGCAGATGCTAGAGATGAACTTAAGTCACAGGATTTCAGAAGTAGAAGTGAAAGATGAGGGTGAGGCAGCACAGGAGGGAGGAAAAAGCCAAAACTAACTTCAAAATTCTCAGTTGGCCTGACTGTTTGCCACTACTAGAAAGTGAGAATAAAATAGTAAAAAAGAGAAGCTTGGTGTATACAGAGCTGGCTTCTTGGGCGTAGGACCTGTGTAGCCCAACAGGACACCACTCTCAGAAGGGAGCCATGCATAGTTTAATGCTCTGCTGTCTTGAAATTCTTAACAATTTCATCTTTGGACTTTTGTAAGTAGAGTTCAATGGGGCAATGGAGTATGCCTATGAGCAGAGGAGATACACGCAAATGCCTGCCTGTAGCTCCTTACCATCCCATTTGCCTTTAAGCGCCGCATGGGCACAGAATTCTGGTGGACCTGCAATGTACGGAGTTCAACGAGACTTGAAGCAAGTAAAAGGTAAGCATGTAACGCCTACACCTGAGTAAGTCGCGGTGCTGATAGCTGCCAAGAGACCACACCTTCCCTGTAAACCAGAACTTGCTTCAAATGCAGAAGTAAGACAGTGGCATTCTTAAAAACTCAAATGAGCAAGGAAAACTACATATACTTTCTTATTCATCTTACTTCCTTTACTAACCCACCACTTAAGCTGAGAATGATGGTGTAGAAGGAAAGGAAAAGATAGTTCATTTCCTTTCACTCCTTTCTTACTTAGCAGTAAGGCAAAAGCACACAGTGTGGGTAGGATGCATGAGTATCAAGAAGTGAAATAACAGTTGAGTTAGTTTTGTGCAGTACTTCCACTGTTCTGTTAAGAACAAAATGCATGTGCACGTACACAAGTTGTGTCATTTCTGTGATTCTGCATACTTTAAATGTTCTATTTCTGTTTGAAATTGGCATTGCACAACATAAAGATGAATGGTAAAATTCATGCTAATTATTACAAATTTTGATTTTTTTATGTAGGATGACATTAAATATCAAACAAAAATACCACAAGTTAAAAGAGAGAGCATGGGAAAAAAGGAAAAACTTTCTATTTTAGTACCTTTAGTAGTACTTTTTTTCCTGCTTTTCCAACAAAGGGTCCTTCATTTTTATTTTACACGAGGCCCCACAAATTATGTAGCTGCCTTTCAGTATGTGTGTGTCTATGTGACAGAGAGAAGTAGAAAGGGATAAAGAGAGAAGGCACACATCCAAGTGCTTCCACACAGAAGATGTATATAAACCTACTATGTGCCAAGCACCTGGCCCTATATTAGGCACTAATGCAAAACCGAAGAAGACAGACGGCATTTTGTTGGTGGAAAGTGATGAGTCATATTTGGAACTTGTTGAGTTTAAAATAACACCAGAACTTTCAAGTGGAAACAATCTAAAAAACAGCTGGACATGTATGTGTGGTGCTCTTAAAAGACGTGAAGGTAGAGATAGCTGTTTGAAAGTCATTTGCATAGAAGTAATAGATGTTATAATAGCAACAAAAAGATGAAATACATAAGATTAAACTTTAAAATAAATGTGTATCATTTACACGAAAGAAAAAAGCACTACTGAAAGACACAAAAGAAGACTTGGACAAATCAAAAACATTTTATGTTCTTGGATTGAAATAACCAGCATCATAAAAATGTCAGTTCTTCCTAAATTAATCTGTAAATTTAACCTGATCCCAATCAGTGTAACAATAAAAATACTTAAATTTTAGAAATAGACAATCTGAATCTAAAGTTTATATGTAAAAATACATAAGCATAGCCGGGAAAATTTTGTTTTATGTAATACCAGCATGAGAAGGGCTTTACAAGTATAACACAAAATGTAGAAGCCATAAAGAAATGATTGGTGAATTTGTTTATATAATAATCAGAAATTTTATAGGAAACAAAACTATCTTACATAAACTAAAATTTGAAAAATAATATGTACAACATATATTAGAAGCCAATTCCTATAAATTTATAAGAAAAACCAACTATTTGATACAAAATAGGAGTACATGGGGCAAAGGATATGAAAAAAGAGTTTACTAAAAAGGAAATACAGATTGCTCTTACATGTATAAAAAAGACACCAATCCTCACCCAATTATATACTACATTAGATGCTATATTTCACTTATCAGACTGGCAAAACCCCAAAATTTTTATGACAGTTATCAAGCATTGCTGGAGGGGCTGTAAATTGGTATAACCTCAATAACAGGCAATTTCACAGTAATCAGTCAAAACAACAAATGCACATATTCGTAGCAATTCTAGTCCTAAGCACTTATCCTATAAGTACAAAATGATGTTTCTAATAGATTGTAGTAGACTTGAAGCAGACTAAATGTTTAGCATTAGAAGACTGGTTTATAAAAATTATATTTAAATAATGAAATACAATGCTGTCTCGTGTACTGGTCTCCAAAATCTATTGTTAAGTGCAAAAAGTAATGTGTAGAACAGGGTACATGGCATGCTAATATGTATGTGGGGAAAATTATATATGTACACATAATTATATATATTATAAATATACATATACATGTACATACACAAACTCCTATATTTGTAAATGCATAGACTATTCTTAGAAGGCTCTGAAGAGACTGTAATCGTGATTGCCTCCTAGGAGAGAAATTGGATGGGTGGGGGTCAGGGAGAAAAAGAGACTTATTTTTCACTGTATATTATTTCATACTTTTGAATTTGATACTGTGTACATATATTACTCAGAAAAAATATTTTTAGATTAAGAGGGTCAATATTTAAAACCAGTGAAACATTTGAAATAGGTTAGATCTCTGAGTGTAAGGACATTGACATAAAAAGGCCAAAGACCATGACAAATATCTCTATTTGAAGCCTCCTTCCCTCAAGAAGTATCAGCTAGACACTACAGCAAAATGGACTAAGAAATAGGAAACAGGATAAAATAGTGTCACAGACATTGAAAGAAAAGTATTTGAGAAGGAAATCAAGTTTTCCAAAGGAAAAGATCAATATATTTAGCTATAAAATAGTTGTAAAATTTTGCATATCAATATTTGCAAAAAAAGTGACATTAGAAAAGATCAATATACTTAACATAAATCCTGAAAAAACAACATTCTAATAGAAAAATGATCAAAGAACTTGAAGGGACAATTCCCAAAACAAGAAAATACAAATTTCCAGTAAATGTATTAACTTGTAATTCAGGAAGTGCAAATTAAATGAAGAAGAAATCTCTGCCTATACACTTAGAAAATTTTTTTAAAATTAACATAATTCTCAGTGCTAATGGGAACATAAATTGAGACTGTATTTGGAAAGCAGTTTGTCAATATATATCAAGAGATTTTATAATTGTTAATAAATTTGATACTGTAATTTCTACTTCCAGGAATTTCTACCAAGGAAATAATCAGAGTGATATAATGCTAATGTATTACAACATTTATATCTGATGGCAAAACAGAAATCAATCTTAATGTTCATCAGTGTGTGAATGTTGTCAATGTCTCCTTCCTCCAGTTTTAGAGCATTCCAATTAAGCCTCTTTCTTCCTTCAAGGTTGTTATTTCTAAATTATAAACATAGTAAAGAGAAGAAAAAAGGAGGAGAATCCCTTCACCACTTTATAGAGTACGGATAAGATACAGTCCAAACTCCTTTGTTGTTGTTCTTTTTTTGCAGTACGCCGGCTTCTCACTGTTGTGGCCTCTCCCGTTGCGGAGCACAGGCTCCAGACACGCAGGCTCAGCGGCCATGGCTCACGGGCCCAGCCGCTCCGCGGCATGTGGGATCTTCCCGGACCGGGGCACGAACCCGTGTCCCCTTCATCGGCAGGCGGACTCTCAACCACTGCGCCACCAGGGAATCCCTAAACTCCTTTGAATGAGTAAAAAGTCTTCCGTGATTTTGCATTGCCTTTCATTCTGCCCTTAATGCTCATCTTGGGTCTTCTGTCCCACACTTAATGAGCTGTTTACAGTACTCTCAACACACCTGGATGCTTTATGCCTCTGTATCTTTGCTCACGTTTCCTCTGCCTCTAGTGATGCCTGAGTCTGCACCCATTCACATGATCAACACACATTATCTTTCAAAAACTCAACTGAGGAGGAAAGTAAAATCCTGGACCACACCCTCTACCACCCCGGGTAGAAGTGATCACCGCTTCATTGTGGTTCCACTTTTTCTTTTAGTGCCTTATTTCATTTTGTAGTGCATATGTCTTCTTTGATAAGTAAACTGTAAACCACTTGATGTTGGAGGACTCTCTTATATTTTTATTTCCAGGGCCTAATTTAGAGACTATCAAAACTTAATAAATGTTTGTAGATTAAAAAAAGAAGGGAGCTTCCCTGATGGCGCAGTGGTTGGGAGTCCGCCTGCCGATGCAGGGGACACGGGTTCGTGCCCTGGTCCGGGAACATCCCACGTGCCGCGGAGCGGCTGGGCCCGTGGGCCATGGTCGCTGGGCCTGCGCGTCTGGATCCTGTGCTCCGCAGCGGGAGAGGCCACGGCAGTGAGAGGCCCGCGTACAGCAAAAAAAAAAAAAAAAAAAAAAAGGGAATGAGTGGTTAACAGTATCAAGTACTACAAAGAGGGAAAGAGGAAGAAAATTCTTTGAATATGATAAGTAGTCATTGTTAACTTTGAAAGAACTGTTTCAGTTGATTAACTGGGAGGCAGCAAGTAGTGAATGAATAGTGAACAAATAATCGTTTCAAGTCTAGATGATTTTTTTTCCCCAAGAAATTTATTACTAAATGGAAGGGGAAAGAAAAGATAACAGTTTAAAAGAATTCTTTGAATTTTGGTTTTTATAAATAAATCGAAATTTAAGTATGTTTGTAGGCAAAGAAGAAGAAACCACACCCAAAAGAAAATTCTAATGTCACGTGGCAAGATTAGTCTAATTTTAAAATATGAATATTGTTAAGTGGTTCCACTGTTTATGCATCACATTTATTATTGGTAACTGGGATAAGGAGCTTCTGTTGGTTCTGCCATTTTCCCAACCCCTTTCCCAGCCTCCCCCAAAGGAGGAAATACTAATCAGATCAATGTAAAATTTGATGGCACCAGCCGGGCTCAGGGTCAGTGTATGTGAATCCTGTGGGTTTTATTTATCTTCTGCTTGCCTGCTTGGTGCTAGGCATGTGAAACAAACAGGCTTTCTCTTTCTCTTTTCCTAGTAATCTCATATGATTATTTCCATATCTGTTAACCTTATTATTTTTTGGCCACACTGAAGGGCTTGTGGGATCTTAGTTCACTGACCAGGGATCAAACCCAGACAGTGAAAGCACAGAGTCCTAGCCACTGGGCCTCCAGGGGATTCCCATGTTAACCTTTCATTTTTTCCATCTGCTTATCTTCTGTATAATTTCTTCAGATCTGTCCTTTAATTTACCAATAGTTTTATTCTACTGTGCCTAATACGTATTTTAACTAACCAATTGAGATTTTTATTTTAACAGTTCTATTTTTTATTTTTAAAATTTTTATTGGAGAAGAGTTGATTTACAATGTTGTGTTAGTTTCTGCTGTATGGAAAAGTGAATCAGTTATACCTATATATGTATCCACTCTTTTTTAGATTCTTTTCCTATATAGGTCATTCAGAGTATTGAGTAGCATTCTATTTTTTATTTTTAAAAGCTTTGTTTGGTTTGTTTTCAAATTTGCCTGGTTTGATAGGCAAGCCTCTTACTGCGTACTCATCTTTTATATAATTTTTAAATTTTTTCAACATTTCATAGTAGTTTTTTAAATATATTTTGTTTGGTAACTTGAATGTTTGAATATTTTGCCTATTGATTATGAACTCTCATTTAGTTGATACAGTATTAATCTGTGGGATACTCAAAGACTTAAACTAAAGATGTGTTTCTCCCCAAATCCTCTTCTGTGTGGAGCTGCGTGCCACACTAGTGACCTGGGACCACTGTAGCCCCTTCTCAGGTCTCCAGCTTCAGGAGAGAGCTTGATCTCCCTTAGTTCCCTCTCTTGTGCCTAGGCTGCTTCTCCGGGTGCTGGCAACCAACATCAGGTCAGTTTGCCCTGGTGGTTTAACACTGCTGTGTTTTCTTTCCCCCATGTCCTGTGAACCCAGAAGCGCATGACATTCCTCCTCCTGTTTTCTTGTAAACCCCTTCGGATCAAGCTTTCTCCCGTCGTTCTATCAAACCTGTTCTTCCTAAGGTTGCCAATAGCCTGTATGTTGCTAAATACAACTGCCTTTTCTCAGCCTCATCTTTGTTGCCGCGACAGTTAATTTTAGGGGTCAACTTGGCTGGGCCATAGTACCCAGATATTTGGTCAAACGTTTTTCTGGATGTTTTGGTGAAAGTGTTTTGGGAGGAGATTTACATTTAAATCGGTGGACTTTGAGTAAAGCAGATTGCCCTCCATAATATGAGTGGGCCTCATCCATTCAGCTGAAGTCCTGAATAGAACAAAAGACTGACGTTTCCCCCCACAAGAGGAATTCCACAGCAGAAGGCCCTGGGACTTGAACTGCACAGTCAATCCTGCTTGGGTCTCCAAGCTACCAGCTCACTCTGTAAATTTCGGACTTGCCAGCCTCTGTAATTGTATAAGCCAATTCCTTAAAACACATACAGACATCCTACCTATTGGTTCTGTTTCTCTGGGAACCCTGACTAATACACCCACCCTGTTAGTAGTATTAGACCGAGGTGATTATTCCCCTATTTTTGAAATATTTCTTTACTTGATTTCTGATAATTCATGCTCCTGTTTTTTTTCCAACCTCATTGGTTTTTCCCTTTAAGTCTCTTTTGTGGATTTCCTCCTCGTCTTCCCAGTCTCTAAATATTAGGTCTCCAGAACTGACAGTTGAGTCTTTAGACCTCTTCTCTATACTTGCTCTCTTGTTAATCTCACCAAGTCTCATAGCTGTGACATTATCTTTTTGCTGATATACCAAAAAGTTCCAAATGTATATTCCTAGCCCAGAACTCTCCCTTTAACTCCAGACTCATATTTCCAGCTGCTTTATTCTAAATTTATGCTTATTATCTGATACATATCTCAAAGTTAACATTTCCAAAACCATATTATTAAGCCCTCCTCCCTTTCCATCCCCCTCAAGCCCAACTGCTTTTCCCCACGATTTCCCCCTAGTAAATAGAATATTGTTCTAATTGCTCAGGCCCCAAACCCATGAGTTATCCCTGGATTCATTTTTTTCCTGACCCCCCACATCTAATCAGTCACGGAATCCTGGGGCGCTATTTTTAACTTATAATCAGAATCTAGCCACTGCCTACCACCTGCTTCCCCCGCACTGGGACAGGCCACGATCACATCTGCCTGGAGATGTGGAGCAACTCTCACCTCTCAGCTGGTCTCTGGGCTTATACCCTTCCCCGCAAGGCATTCAGTTCTACACTCAGCAGCCAGAATGAGTCTTTAAAAGTACAAGCCCTGGCTATCATCCCTCTGCTCAAAACCATTCAAAGCTTTTTCAAGTGGCTCAGAGGAAAAGCCTCAATCAATTCTCTAAAAGACCCAACACAATCTCTTTCCCTCTCACTCTCTTCCCTTCCACTTCCCTGCCCTGGCAGGTACGGCTTCCCCTCAGGGGCTTTGATTTGTTGTTTCCTCTGCTTGAAATGCTTTTCCCACAGACTTCTGCAGAGTTTCCTCTTATACCTTCTGTAGTCTTTGTTCAATGGCTACCTTCTTTGTGATGCCTTCCTGGTTACTTTATCTAAAATCCAACCTATCTCCCATTCTCTCTCTGTCGTCCTTCCTTTACTTTTCTCCACAGCATTTATCTAAAAACTACATATTCTACTTCTTTATTTTGTCTGTCTGCCCCTCACTAGAGTATAAGTTCCATGAGGATAAGAATTTTATTTTATTCACTGCTGTATCCTCAATTCCTAAATACCATCCCTCACAATAGAAGGCACTCGATAAATATTGCTGTAAATACCCATTCTTGGCAAGGGTATGGGGAAAGATGCAGTCTCTCACATTTGGGGAGGTAAGTATAATTTGGCGCAATATTTTTAGAGGTTTTTGGTTCTCTGGTGAGCCATTCACTCACAGTGAATGCATTTGCACCTAGACCTGCTCAGCTTTGATCATTTTCGTTACCTGCCTGGCCTCTGCAGTCTGTTGAATTTTCTACCCGTGGCCCACAGGTACTTCTCATTTTGATCTTCCCTGAAATGACCCTCTTTCTGCTCATGTAGCCACAGCAAGAATATTCAAAATTCCCCTTCAAGTAGCATGTTCTTTAGTGCCTCTTAGCCACTGTGTATATTGTTTCTTCTGCTTTTTCTCCCTTTTTCCAGCCTAGACACTACCCACTCTTTCTTCTAGACTCAGTTCAAGCATCAAAGACTCCATGAAGCCTTCACTAGACACCTTGGCAGTGACTCTTCTCTGCGTCTCCACAGCATTTTTGTGTAGAATTTAATGATTAGTATGTATCACCTTGCACTGAGTGTTTGTTTGGGTTCCTGTCTCCCAGTGAGACTGAGAGCAAACTCATAACGTCCTCAACCTTGTCTCTAGCTCTCTGGCAAGAGAGCAAGGCTGGCACTACATTTTTGGTTGCATGAAAAAATAAATCATTGAATGTCTTTTCCCATGTTTCTGTTCACTTCCACCTTTTTTCCAACTAAAATGCTTAAAAGTTGTTTGTATGACATTAAAATGACCATGGAAGCATCTAAGCATAATTTCTGTGCAGACAGAACATGCAGGATCGTTTCTCAGGAGGGTAAGCTGAGCGCCAGCAACAGCTCTTGTCCCAAATTTGCTGCCATGCTTTACGATGAAAAAGTCTAAACTGTAAGTGTTTTCATCTTAGGAATAGTGATAAGATACATTTATTGGCTTATTTGCATACTTTTTAATGCAAAAATTAAGGTTTCGGAATAAAATGGTCAACTAGGACCCTGTGGCTCCCTTTCTTCAAGTCCCCAAAGGGAAACACGCTTTTTATTCCTTTCTTCCCCTAAATCTAAGATAATATTACTGAGGCATGAACCTAGCTTGTATGACATGTTTTGAGCACTGATCCACAGTGCCAGAATCAAGTAGCTCCACACCCTAAGAAGTGGCTCTAACCCAGGATGACACAATCTGTGTTTTTCAAATTGCCAATTAAAAAAAATTGTTTAAAGGCCCTTTGTTACATAATAATGTTTTATTCAGAAGGAGAGGAAAAGTTGGACTGATACAAAAGGCAGTTCTTTCCATTTTCCACTTTATACCATAAGCAAATCAATCCTTTGCTTTTTGTGTTGCTAGAGCCTACTCCAACTTCATGCAATGGGACTTCTCCCAAGCTGCCATTCAGCTGCTAAAGTCACAGCCGAGTTTTACCACCTCTCCAGAGCAGCTGGAGAGAGTGACGGAGTGAAAGGAGCCTGGACAATGGCTGGAGGTTATTTTCAAATGTGGTTTGTCCCTATTTTGTTCAAGAACACAGGATTAAAAAAAAACAAACAAAAAGCAAAAAAACAAACACCCAGACAAGAGAGCCATTTCTGAGCATGGAAGAACTGAAGCTAGAACGGAACACTTTAGTCTCTGGCCTCAGATTTTGAGAGTCTAGAGCAAAACACATTGCTTGATCACTGAGGTAAATGTTGACTTTTGTAATCAGGCTGATGACTGGAACATATTGGAAAAACAAAAGTAAACCTTATGACTTGGACCAAGCTTGTTTTTAACATTCTTTTCTGTCTTACTAATAACTGGGACCTAGCCCCATATTGAAATACCATGTAACAGAAACTAAAGAACTTTCTCCATAACTTAACTAATAATACCTTTTAAATGAGACCTGATTCTTTCACTATGCAGATTAAACTTGACAATCAACTGCTTTTACCTCTTCAGCTTTGAATAAACTATTTTTAGATCTAAAATTTTTTAGACTTATAATGTACATAATAAGTAAAAATATTCTGATTAAGCAAAATTGTATTTTTCTATCCTAATCATGAATAAATTGAAGAATTTTTCTAGGCTAGGGTTTTAAAGGCACATCAACAAACCAGAAAATAGGATACTTGAATGTATATTTTTAATATCCAATTATGAGACTAGAAGAAATTAACATAATTTAAATTTTTATATTTGGACGGGTAATAAAATATTTCAGCAAAAAATATTTCACAAAAATTGTCTCTCCAGTGCAAGGTTAAGAGATGTACACATCCTGCAGGGACTATCTACTGTTTTTGTCAGTCTGGTTCTCCTCTCTCCCCTTTTGCTGGTAATGCCCCTGTGTCCTTTGGAGGAGACTTCCTCCCGTGATGGGAGCTGCCTGTGATGATTCATCACATTCATGTGACCCAAAGTATTAGCCACTCCTGATATTTTTCTACATGAACTGTCCATCAGAGGCAGGATGCACACCCAGTGCAACCTGTGGCTCTTCTCCTTGTAGCCTAAAACACTAGTTTGCTATGGTACAGACTGAAGACAAGTCAAAAGGAAACAGGTTTGGGAGAAGGGGCTGAGAAAGATGCTGACTTTACTTTGGTCTCTGGTTCTGGTCCCTGAGGTTCTCAGAAATGCTGTTCTTCCATCAGTGCTCTTGAGCTACCTCAGTGTTGTTCCAGAAAATCCATCACACCTCCACCCCAATCCAGTTCAGATTGGCTTTGGTACTTGCAACCAAAGAGTTCTGACTCAGGAACACTTACTGGAGCACATATTGTATTGACATTTAGTGGTACTTATTGGAAGAAAATTTATTGGACAGAACTATAAAAACTGGCATAGACAGTTTACTGTATTATGTAATGTACTGTATATTGCCAGAAGCATGTAAAACAATTTGTCCAAACAATTTGCCTTTAACTTGACCTCCTTTGTTAATCTCTATTACAAAGCTTACATTAAGAGTGACAGTAAGTTGGTTGCTCAAATTAGGGACGTTTCCTTAGTCTGAAATTTTATTTCATTTTCTATTATTCAGAATACTTTTAAAGCACTATTGATGTTCAAGAGAAAAACTTGTATTATGCCTAAATTATGCACCACATCTGTTTACACACATACAGATGATACTGCAAGTATTCATAAACTTTCAGCATATAGCAACTAGTAGTCAGGAGGCCTGGACACTAGATATTTTGTTAACTAAGTGTAGTGTTGGGTATGTTGCTTAATTTTTCCAGGTCACAGGAAAATGAGGATGTTGGAATAGGTGGGTGTCTTCCAGCTTTAAAACCCTAAGATTCCACTAGTAGAAAAAACAGTCAGTTCTGTTAGAAAAAGATTTTGCTGATTTTATAAAAAAATCAAACACTGCTTTTTCCTATTTCCTTTGGCCTGTTTACTAAAAACATTGTGTGAAAGTGTCATTGGGGGAAAAAAACCCCACCTGATACAAATGAATGCAAACTATGTTGGCCTTGGAAAAAGTTCTGTTGTCTAAAGGGCTCCAAATACATTGGCCTAGATGCTGAACTAATAGGTGGCAAAACAAAACAAAGCAAAGCAAACAAAACGAAACCAAACCGTACCCTTAAAAGAGTTATTTATATAATTTCAGAACCATAAAAGTACATTTTAAAAAAATACCAGATCTTTTTTTTCTTTTTTTTTTTTACATCTTTATTGGAGTATAATTGCTTTACAATGGTGTGTTGGTTTCTGCTTTATAACAAAGTGAATCAGTTATACATATACATATGTTCCCATATCTCTTCCCTCTTGCGTCTCCCTCCCTCCCACGCTCCCTATCCCACCCCTCCAGGCGGTCACAAAGCACCGAGCTGATCTCCCTGTGCTATGCGGCTGCTTCCCACTAGCTACCTACCTTACGTTTGGTAGTGTATATATGTCCATGCCTCTCCCTTGCTTTGTCACAGCTTACCCTTCCCCCTCCCCATATCCTCAAGTCCATTCTCTAGTAGGTCTGTGTCTTTATTCCTGTCTTACCCCAAGGTTCTTCATGACATTTTTTTTTCCTTAAATTCCATATAACCAGATCTTTTAAACTTCCTCAGTGAAAGAAGTTTTGAGCTTGGAATTAAAATGTCAAAAATTAATAAAATAAGTACTCAAAGTAATTTTTAAATAAAATTATTAAAGATTTTTCTTAAAAATTCACTAATGTATTAAGTGTACATTATTAAAATAAATGCTATATATCTTTAGATTGAAAAATACAGTACCTTGACAATTTTTCAAATATTGATTTTGAAGTGCTAAATATTCCCAAAGGCAAGAGTTGCAGGATGAATACTAGCTCAGTGCTGCAGGTTTGGCACCATCTCACAGCTTTGTGACTGTGGTTTGTTAGGCAATTTTGGTTGCAAAATATAGAAACCCAAACATGTGACCTCAGGGAAGAGGTGTTGGGGTTTGTTCTTGTTTGTTTGGTTTGTAAAGAATACATATGTAAATCAGAAAAACTGAAATCTCAGCCATGATATCCGGCTTCCTTCCTAGGAATAACAGGAAAGTTGAACAACAAAGCTTCTTAAGAGGAGAGGAATGCCAATTGAATTGGGCATTTCGGAACACAGAATTTGAAGGATATTCAGAACCCAGCGTATCAGTAGGACTTCTCATCCTGCTGGAGCATCCCAATCACCTGAGGAGTGTTTTAAAAATACAGATTTTGAGGTCCCATCTGCAAAGGCTCAGGTCTAGTACACCTGGGGAAGTGCTGGGAACGCTTTGTTTTTAAAAAGATCCCAGCTAGATTTTGAATGCCCTGCTCTCTGGGTTGCCTGGGTTGCCTCTTCTCTTGGTGTCTGCTTCCTGATCGGCACACTACCAGTTGATTCCCTCAAGATTCTTTACTATAGGCTCAGTGCCTCACCTCCTTCAAGCCTTAGCTCAAATGTCACCTTCTCAGTGTGGCTTTCCCTATTCCTGTGATTGAAAGCCGTACCCCAGCCCCTGGCACTTTCTAGTTCCCTGCCCTGCATAATGTTTATCCAACACTTACCACCTTCTAATACAATATTTGATTTACTTATTTATTGTTTATTGCCTGTCCCATTTACCAGAATGCAAGGTCCATGCAGAATTTTCGTGTATTTTGTCCATACTGCATTCCCAGAACCTAAAACAGGAAATTCTTAATAAATATTTGGTGAGCAGATGAGTGAATGGATGTTTTCTGCTTAGTCATTGGCTGACATTATCTTCTGCTCCCTGGTGAAGTGTCAGAGCCCTTCTCATCCATGGCTACCATCTGTGCCTCCCTTTGGGTCCAGCTTCCCCAGTTGATTGTCTGATTGGACCAACCCTTTTTTCTTCTTCTTTTTTATTTGGGTGGGGGCCCACCACGTGGCATGTGAGATCTTAGTTCCCAGACCAGGGATCGAACCCTCGCCCCCTGCATTGGAAGCACGGAGTCTCGACCACTGGATCACTAGAGAAGTCCTTGGACCAGCTCTTTTGGATTGAGTGTTTTTCCCAGGTCATTTTTGAATGGGTGTGAATTGGCTGTTTAACAGGTCAGGTGCCCTCCCAGGAGTAGTCCACAGAGGCACAAAAGAGTACTGCCTGGGGCCCCGCCTTCAGCAGGGCGTGTGGGTGGGGCATTTTCTCCAAGAAGCCTATTTGGGTGCCGAGTGAGTGTTCAGCAAGTTACTTGACCCTGCTGAGCTTCAGTAAGACTGCATTAACAGTGCAGGTCTACCTTATCTCAGTGAGTTCTTCAGAAGTTCCAGAGAATAATGTTTGGGAAACATAGGCATATAAAATATTAACTTATTATAAAAATAAAATGAATGTGAGACGTTACATAAATTCAGATGACATTTAAATATGGCATTTAATAAAAAGCCTAAGGGAAGTTGTAGGGGAGAATTGAGGAATTTAAGAACGAGTTGTTTAAAGTGCTTTTGTGACTCTCCCCACCCCCCAGTCCTGAATGTCTTTCAAATGTTATTCTTATTTCACATTGATTTCTATTTGGCAGGGGATTCTGGTACATAACTTCCAAAGTGATATTTAAGACGAATACATGCAAAGATCCACACTCAGTCTCCAAAAACAAATTGCACAAATACAGGTTGGAGGAGATATGGTTTTACAGGTGTGTATGTGTTAAAGTCCTAAGAAAGATTCGAGGGTTTTTGTTTGTTTTATGAACAGTGTGGGGTGGTAGAAAAATATGAATGTGATATCAAGCTGAATTTTGAAACATCATAAGAATGTAGAAAACTGTATTTTTTTATTCTTCTCTGTATACCTGGAATACTGGACTCAGTTCTAGATGCCACATTGTAAGAGGCACTAGGGTATGTTTAGATGAAAGTGTATGGAGGAGATGAATGGGGCTTGTGTATGGAGGCTGGTGTGAGAAGGGACATGTTCTGGTTGCTGACTTCAGATGTTTAAAGGCTGTGTATGGAAGGGGAATTGGGCTGTTCTGGATTCAATACATCTGAGTACCAGATTCAGATTCGCTGGGTACTTTAATACAATGTATTCATACTAATGATAATGATTTAAGGTGTTATTATTTCCCCCTTTTAGAGTTGAGCAAACTCATAACTTGGAGCTGTTTTGTGCTTGTCCAAAGTCATACAGCTAGAAGTTACAGAGCTACGATCTGACCACACCACTTTGGAGTTTAATTCCAGTGGTGTTTTCTACTAATATCATTGTTACCTACAAAATCTACAGAAAGACACCTTTCAGTTCCAAGTAGGGACTAGCAGGGCTGTTCAAAGATGAATACTATTGTGAGGTAGTGAGTGGTTCCCTATCACTCAAGAGTTCAAGAATATGCTGGACAGCTACTTTGCAAGGATCTGGTTGTCCCTTCAATTTATACATATATAAAGAAGGATATGTTTACCTTATTAATAAAGTACTAGAAATGAAGCCTAATCATAGAGCCAAAGGAACTCCAGAGGGGAGGCTGAGTGAATTTAAGTGATTGAGCTGTGTTCATTTAGTAGTTATTGGAAAATACAGCACCCAAACTTTGTTCTCTGCATTTATAGTCTAATGTGTTTTCTGTTGCAACAGTTACCCTTATCTAATAACTGGGTCCACACTGTTGTGGAACAAGAGGGTATGGAAAGAGGAAGGGCAGGGATATTTGGTGAATTACTATAATAGATTGTTTGGCATAAACTTGCTTTATTAAAACAAGCCAAGAATGCGAGTGGTAATAGGAGAGGGTTTAAAATGATAAACAGAGAATGCCACATGGTAAAGGAAGGAAGAACAGAATACTGTGGAAGGTTAAGTAAGGAAGGCAGGGACTGTGGATTGCAGTGTATTTCCCTCTTGTTGAGTAGATGTTCAACAGCTATTTGTTGGAATGAATAGTGACATCAGTACTTGAACAAATATTTAAAGAAAACCTTCATAGTGCTGAGTACTGTGCTATGTCTGAGAGCCAAAAATGAACTAGACAAAAATCTCCATCCTTTTAAGGAACTCACAGTCTAGTAGGAAAAGACCACCAAGCAAAGCAATGGGAAAAAAGAAAGTGCTAGGGGTTATCGTAGAGAATAGATCAAAGTTTACATGAAAGCAGAAAAGAATGAATAATTCAGTGTAAGTGTGTGGGGTGAGGATATGAGGGTGGAAAAAGGACAGGATGTCAGGGAAGATTCAACGGAGGAAAAGATGCATTATCTTTATTATCTTGAAGGAGACTGGAAGTTCACCCGGTTAAATGAGGGATGAATTTCAGATGGAGGAAAATATACAAAGGCACAGACAGAGCCTGTGTGTGAGATGTGGTGGGAATTAAAGCTGAAGCTGAGGAGATCTGTGGATCAGATCATAAATGGCCTTGAATATCACGGTAATTGCTTGAAACTGATTATCCAGGTGGAAAGCCTTTGAAGAGGGAGGCTCTGTGTTTTTGGGGCATTCCCAGCAGTCCTTTGGAACACAAGCAGAAGTGAAATTAGCAAGGCTTGACCTAAATGGTGGCAGAGACTGATGTAGTGGAGACATTATCAGTCATAGAAATAAGAGGAAGTATTAATCCTTGGGATTTTCAATCAGAGAACTTTAGCAGAGAGAAACTTAGTTGCCTAGTTGTTGGAATGGTAATTTTTTTTTTCCTAAATAAATTAGGTGATACTGAAGTGAGTGGCACAGTGAGTAATAAGTAAGGCCTGAGATTGAGAACACATGCTGCCCTGAGCCTGTGTGTATTAGCTGATGACTCTTTTGAACTGAATTCAGGAAATGACATAAAAACGATTTGTGCAAGAAAATTGGAAGAACAAGGACTCTGAAGTCACTACATTTGGAGAAAAATAACTAGTGTTGGTGAAGATGGGGAAGTAGCCATTATCAGAGGGCCATTTGTGGATAAATTTTGGGCTATCCAATGGAAAGATCCCCAAAGGAAAACAAATGCCCTGAATCCAGCTCTTCCTCACTACAACCCATTCCCCTGCAGTTGCCTTATCCTTCAGACACATCACACATCTCTGTGTGGGAGATCCATCTCCTGGCATCTCCTGGCAGTGGGTACTTGGGGGTAAAGGAATCCCAACAAACCCGGGATGACAACGTTAGAATTTTGAAAATCTTGGAGACCATATACTCGAACATACATATTTCAGTATGAGGACAGAGAAAACAAATGACAGGCAAGGCGTCAAGGGGAGGGGGTGTCCTTCCTTAAGTCCAGGCTCCCCGACTCTAGGCCCAGTTCTTCCATAATCCCACGCTGCCTGTGGGCTTGGGAGCTGGAAGCTCGGCGGGTGGTGAGGAGAGCGGGGTCCGCCTGGTGGCGTCGGAAGCCCCCTCCTCGCCCAGCCCCCAATCCCCAGCCCCCGTGGGACTCCCAGCCCCGCCCCCTTCCCGTGCGGGCGGTGTCGCTGCGCCGCTGCTACCCGGGCGCGCGCGGGGCAGCACGGACGCGAGTCGGGCCGAGGGTGACGGGAGGTCGCCGAGCCTCCCGCGCCGCCGCCCCTTGCCTGACGCAGAGAGGGGCCGGGACGCGATTTGCCGCGAGTGACTGGAGCCGCTGCCGCCGCCACCGCCGCCCGGGCCCGCTCCGCCCTCAGTCCGCCTTCCTCCCGCCTCGCCCTCCGCCTCCGCTCGCGCCTTGCTCGCGTCCCCGCGTCCTCCCCACCGCCCCGGAACGTCGGGCAGCCAGCGCCAGCGCCAGCCAGGTGAGTGTGGCCGCCGTGCGGCCCGGGCGGCCCGGGCGGGAGGAGCGCGCAGGCCCAGCGGCCGGGCAGGGAGCGCGGGCGGGCGGCGGCGGCGGGCCCGGCTTTCTTCCCCACCGTGGGCCGCGCGACTGAGGGAGGGGCGCCCCCGCCCCGCCGCAGCCCCCGCCGCCACCGCAGACAAAGCAAGCGCCAGAGGTGGGAGCCCCGCGGGCGGCCCCTGCCTCCGCGCCGCCTGCCGGGTGCGGTCGCGGCCCGCAAAGCCCGGGCGGCCCGCGCGTCTCCCCTCCTGAGCGCCCTTGTTCATTTCTGGGTGAAAGGGACCCGAATCGTGCAACAGGTACGGGCGTTAGTCCTTATTTAACGGCGGGTCTTGTCCACCCGGCGTGCGGGGACCAGATGTGGCGCCCGGCTCCCGGGCGAGCCCCCGTGTCCAGCGCCCGCGGCTTGCTCCTTTGTGTGGCCGGTGACCAGCTCTGGCCGGCGGGTGGGGGACGCCCGCCCGAGGCCCCCGGGCTGCACCGAGGCTCCTGGACGCCTCCCTCGGGCTGTGGGGCTTGGCTTCTCCCGGGCCTGCGGGCTGTTAACCTCCCTCCAGCCTTTGGAGGAGTCACAACGGGAAGGGAGAGCGGGTTGGCAGGGTTATCTGGCTGTGTATTTATTTTTGTATGTGAGGTAGACTCATATTGGAAAGGAACCGCAGTCTGGCCGGCTCTTGAGGGTTCCTGTGGCATTTCACCCTGGGATGCACCGTTTGGTCCTGGTTGCTGCTGCGACTGCCGCCGTGGTTCTCTTCTTGGTGCTTTGATATCTTTCTCTCTTACACAGACATCACCCAAGAAGTTGGAAGCGCCGATGAGGGAGTAACTCGATACAGCTGTTTGACAGGTCGCCTCTTTCTTCGCATTTTGTCTGTGCCAAGTATACCCACCATGCATACTAGCATAGGTTGGCAGACCCTCATATTAAGATCACCACTCAAAATACCCCCATATTGGGAAGTAGTAACCCGTAGTTTTTGCTCTGGCTTGATGAACCTTATTTGTTTAGATGTGAGAAACTTTTTCTTCCCCCCAAGGAAGAATACAAAATAGAGAACAATTTATCTTTGTTTACATACCTGGGGTCATGCTGTTACCTAGCTGGTTTCATTGGTATGCTATTTTAGTATAACAATACTAAATGGAAGGAAAATATCTGCCTTCTGCTTTGAGCAATAAAGTACTTCTTTGTTCTAGAACCAGGAAGCTTTTATACATAATACTTTGTGTGGACAAAAGTTAGTGACTGACTGTCTTTACCCCATGACCAAATTCAGGAAAAAATTCCCAAAGGACTTAGAAAGCATTACACAACTCTATAGATTGTTTTTGTATTCCAAATTCGAGGAAATCATTTTGTTGTATATTTATTCAAACAATCTAGAGTAAATTTAACCTTAAAAATTGGGCCTACTCTGTAAATTCCCCAGCATTAGGGAATGAATTGATTGCACTTAAAAGAGTTTACCAAGCATTTTAACTCCTGTGAATAATAATTGGAAGGAGCTGGTGATGGACCTAGAATCTGACAGCAGAATGCAGAACATGGAAAGAGGTAGAGGTTGCAAAGTTCCATCTACTTGTGTTTTAGTTGATTGATGGGCATGTCTGAAAACTAAATGTCCACTAATTTAAATACAAAATACTATATTTTAGCCTTCTTTTTTAATGTATTCTATAAAGACTCCTTGAACCTCTCTCTACTCCCTAAAAACAAACGATATTAATAAGGACTTTTCTTTTGAAGAAATAAAATAATACCAAATTAATCTGATCTGCAGAAAGTTTCTCTGGCATGATTAGTAGTTTCACTTTACTAAAAATACCATTCATCTGTGTAACATCTAACTTCAAAGAGCTTTCGTAGCTGTTACAAGCAGCAGGAACAGCCTCCTGAAAAAAGTAGGATATTAACTATTAAAAAGTAGCAGAGGGACTTCCCTGGTGGCGTAGTGGTTAAGAATCTGCCTGCCAATGCAGGGGACACGGGTTCGAGCCCTGGTCTGGGAAGATCCCACATGCTGTGGAGCAACTAAGCCCGTGTGCCAAAACTACTGAGCCTGCGCTCTAGAGCCTGCAAGCCACAACTACTGAGCTCGCATGCCACAACTACTGGAGCCCGAGCGCCTGGAGCCCATGGTCGGCAACAAGAGAAGCCACCGCAATGAGAAGCCCGCACACCACAATGAAGAGCGGCCCCCGCTCGCCGCAACTAGAGAAAGCCAGCGCGCAGCAACGAAGACCCAGCATGATCAAAAATAAATAAAGTAGCAGAAACTTAAATTTCTAGAATAGTTTTCTTTTATTAAAATATAAGTCATATACTGTAGAATTCACTCTTTTAACATGTACAATTTAGTGGTTTTAGTGTATTCACAAGGTAGTGCAAACCTCATCACTAATTCAAGGAATGTTTTGAACATCCTGAAGGGAAACCCTCGTACCCATTAGCTGCCACTCCCATTCCCCTTCATTGCACTTGGCAGCCACCAGTCTACTTTCTGTCTCTATGGATTTGCCTATTGTGGACATTTCATATGAATGGAGTCACACAATATGTGGCTTTTTGTGTCTTTCACTGAGCGTAATGTTTTCAGGTTTCATGCATATTATGCATGTATCAAGATACTTCCTTCTTATGGCTGAATAATATTCTGCTGTATAGATATGCCATATTTTGTTTATCCATTCATCAGTTGATGGACGTTTCAGTTGTTTCCACTTTTTTGGCTAGTATGAGTAGTAATGCTATGACCACTCATTTACAAGTTTTTGTGTGGACATGTGTTTTCAGTTTCCTTGGGTATATAATTAACTATGGAATTGCTGGATCACAAGGTAACTGTAACTGTTTGAGGAACTGCCAAACTATTTTCCATAGCTGCTGCATCAATTTACATTCCCACCATCAAAGTATGAGGGTTGCTTTTCTCCAACACATGTCAAAGTTGTCTTTTTGATGATAGCCATTCTAGTGGGTGTGAGGTGGTATCTTGTGGTTTTCATTTGCATTTCCCGAATGGCTAATGATGTTGAGGATCTTTATGTTCTTATTGGCGATTTATATATTTTGGTTGGAAAAATGTCTGTTTAATTTATAGTAGTTTCTTTCTTTCTTTTTTTTAATGATTTGGCTATTGTAAATAGTGCTTCAGTGAACATTGGGGTGCATGTGTCTTTTTGAATTATGGTTTGCTCTGGGTATATGCCCAGTAGTGGGGTTGCTGGGTCATATGGTCATTTTATTTTTAGCTTTCTAAGGAACCTCCATACTGTTCTCCATAGTGGCTGTATCAATTTCCATTCCCACCAACAGTGCAAGAGGGTTCCTTTTTCTTCACACCCTCGCCAGCATTTGTTGTTTGTAGATTTTCTGATGATGCCCATTCTAACTGATGTGAGGTGATACCTCATTGTAGTTTTGATTTACATTTCTCTAATAATTAGTGATGTGGAGCAGCTTTTCATGTGCCTCTTGGCCATCTGTATGTCTTCTTTGGAGAAATGTCTATTTAGGTCTTCTGCCCACTTTTGGATTGGGTTTTTTAAATTTTGAGCTGCATAAGCTGTTTATATATTTTGGAGATTAATCCTTTGTCCATTGATTCGTTTGCAAATATTTTCTCCCATTCTGAGGGTTGTCTTTTCGTCTTGTTTGTAGTTTCCTTTGCTGTGCAAAAGCTTTGAGGTTTCATTAGGTCCCATTTGTTTACTTTTGTTTTTATTTTCATTACTCTAGGAGGTGGATCAAAAAAGATCTTGCTGTGATTTATGTCAAAGAGTGTTCTTCCTATGTTTTCCTCTAAGAGTTTTATAGTGTCTGGTCTTAGATTTAGGTCTCTAATCCATTTTGAGTTTATTTTGGTGTATGGTGTTAGGGAGTGTTCTAATTTCATTCTTTTACATGTAGCTGTCCAGTTTCCCCAGCACCACTTATTGAAGAGACTGTCTTTTCTCCATTGTATATTCTTGCCTCCTTTGTCATAGATTAGTGGACCATAGGTGCGTGGGTTTATCTCTGGGCTTTCTATCCTGTTCCATTGATCTATATTTCTGTTTTTGTGCCAGTACCGTATTGTCATGATTACTGTAGCTTTGTAGTATAATACGAAGTCAAGGAGTCTGGTTCCTCCAGATCCGTTTTGTTCCCTCAAGACCGCTTTGGCTATTCAGGGTCTTTTGTGTCTCTATACAAGTTTTTCATTCTAGTTCTGTAAAAAATGCCATTGGTAATTTGGTAGGGATTGCATTGAATCTGTAGATTGCTTTGGTAGTAGAGTCATTTTCACAATATTGATTCTTCCAATCCAAGAACATGGTATATCTCTCCATCTGTTGGTATCATCTTTAATTTCTTTCATCAGTGTCTTATAGTTTTCTGCATACAGGTCTTCTGTCTCCCTAGGTAGGTTTATTCCTAGGTATTTTATTCTTTTTGTTGCAATTGTAAATGGGAGTGTTTCCTTAATTTCTCTTTCAGATTTTTCATCATTAGTGTATAGGAATGCAAGAGATTTCTGTACATTAATTTTGTATCCTGCAACTTTACCAAATTCATTGATTAGCTCTAGAAGTTTTCTGGTGGCCTCTGAGGATTCTCTATGTATAGTATCACATCATCTGCAAACAGTGATAGTTTTACTTCTTCTTTTCCAATTTGTATTCCTTTTATTTGTTTTTCTTCTCTGATTGTCCTGGCTAGGACTTCCAAAACTATGTTGAATAATAGTGGTGAGGGGCTTCCCTGGTGGCACAGTGGTTGAGAGTCCGCCTGCTGATGCAGGGGACACGGGTTTGTGCCCCGGTCCGGGAAGATCCCACATGCCGCGGAGTGGCTGGGCCTGTGAACCATGGCCGCTGAGCCTGTGCATCCAGAGCCTGTGCTCTGCAACGGGACAGGCCACAACAGTGAGAGGCCCACGTACCGAAAAAAAAAGAATGTGAGAGTGGTCATCCTTGTCTTGTTCCTGATCTTAGAGGAAATGCTTTCAGTTATTCACCATTGAGAATGATGTTTGCTGTGGGTTTGTCATATATGGCCTTTATTATGTTGAGGTAGTTTCCCTCTATGCCTACTTTCTGGAGAGTTTTTATCATAAATGGGTGTTGAATTTCGTCAAAAGCTTTTTCTGCATCTATTGAGATGATCAGATGGTTTTTATTCTTCAGTTTGTTAATATGGTGTATCACATTGATTGATTTGTGTATATTGAAGAATCCTTGCATCCCTGAGATAAATCCCACTTGATCATGGTGTATGATCCTTTTAATGTGTTGTTGGATTCTGTTTGCTAGTGTTTTGTTGACGATTGTTGCATCTATATTCATCAGTGATATTGGTCTGTAATTTTCTTTTTTTGTAGTATCTTTGTCTGGTTTTGGTATCAGGGTGATGGTGGCCTCATAGAATGAGTTTGGGAGTGTTCCTTCCTCTGCAATGTTTTGGAAGAGTTTGACAAGGATGGGTGTTAGCTCTTCTCTAAATGTTTGATACAATTCACCTGTGAAGCCATCTGATCCTGGACTTTTGTTTGTTGGAAGATTTTTCATCACAGTTTCAATTTCATTACTTGTGATTGGTCTGTTCATATTTTCTGCTTCTTCCTGGTTCAGTCTTGGAAGTTACATCTTTCTAAGAATTTGTCCATTTCTTCCAGGTTGTCCATTTTATTGGCATAGAGTTGTTTGTAGTAGTCTCTTACGATGATTTATATTTCTGTGGTGTCTGTTGTAACTTCTCCTTTTTCATTTCTATTGATTTGAGTCCTCTCCCTCTCTTTTTTTTTTTTTCCCCTCTTTTTCTTGATGAGTCTGGCTAAAGGTTTATCAATTTTGTTTGTCTTCTCAAAGAACCAGCTTTTAGTTTTATTGATCTTTGCTATTGTTTTCTTTGTTTCTATTTCATTTATTTCTGCTCTGATATTTATGATTTCTTTCCTTCTACTAACTTTGGGTTTTGTTTGTTCTTCTTTCTCTGGTTCCTTTAGGTGTAAGGTTAGATTGTTTATTTGAGATGTTTGTTGTTTCTTAAGATAGGATTGTATTGCTATAAACTTCCCTCTTAGAACTTCTTTTGCTGCATCACATAGGTTTTGGATCGTCGTGTTTTCATTGTCATTTGTCTCTAGGTATTTTTTGATTTCCTCTTTGATTTCTTCAGTGATCTCTTGGTTACTTAGTAATGTATTGTTTAGCCTCCATGTGTTTGTGTATTTTACGTTTTTTTTCCTGTAATTGATTTCTAATCTCATAGTGTTGTGGTCAGAAAAGATACTTCATATGATTTCAGTTTTCTTAGATTTACTGAGGCTTGATTTGTGACCCAAGATGTGATCTATCCTGGAGAATGTTCCACGTGCACTTGAGAAGAAAGTGTAATCTGCTGTTTTTGGATGGAATGTCCTATAAATATCAATTAAATCTGTTTGGTCTCTTGTGTCATTTAAAGCTTGTGTTTCCTTATTAATTTTCTGTTTGGATGATCTGTCCATTGGTGTAAGTGAGGTGTTAAAGTCCCCCACTATTATCGTGTTACTGTTGATTTCCTTTTTTATAGCTGTTAGCAGTTGCCTTATGTATTGAAGTGCTCCTGTGTTGAGTGCATATATATTTATAATTGTTATATCTTCTTCTTAGTTTGATCCCTTGATCATTATGTGTTGTCCTTCCTTGTCTCCTGTAACATTCTTTATTTTAAAGTCTATTTTATCTGATATGAGTATTGCTACTCCAGCTTTCTTTTGATTTCCATTTGCATGGAATATCTTTTTCCATCCCCTCACTTTCAGTCTGTATGTGTCCCTAGGTTTGAAGTGGGTCTCTTGTAGACAGCATATATATTGGTCTTGTTTTTATATGGGTCTCCATTCAACGAGCCTGTGTCTTTTGGGTGGAGCATTTAATCCATTCACGTTTACGGTAATTATCGATGTATAAGTTCCTAGTACCATTTTCTTAATTGTTTTGGGTTTGTGTTTGTAGGTCCTTTTCTTCTCTTGTGTTTCCCACTTAGAAAAGTTCCTTTAGCATTTGTTGTAGAGCTGGTTTGGTGGTGCTGAATTCTTCTAGCTTTTGCTTGTCTGTAGAGCTTTTGATTTCTCCATTGAATCTGAATGAGATCCTTGCCAGGTAGAGTAATCTTGGTTGTCGATTCTTCCCTTTCATCACTTTAAATATGTCATGCCACTCCCTTCTGGCTCCTAGAGTTTCTGCTGAGAAATCAGCTGTTAACCTTATGGGAGTTCCCTTGTTTGTTATTTGTCGTTTTTCCCTTGCTGCTTTCAATAATTTTTTTTGTCTTTAATTTTTGCCAAGTTGATTACTATTATGTCTCGGCGTGTTTCTCCTTGGGTTTATCCTATATGGGACTCTCTGCGCTTCCTGGACTTGGGTGGCTATTTCCTTTACCATGTTAGGGAAGTTTTCTACTATAATCTCTTCAAATATTTTCTTGGGTCCTTTCTCTCTCTCTTCTCCTTTTGGGACCCCTATAATGCGAATGTTGTTGCGTTTAATGTTGTCCCAGAGGTCTCTTAGGCTGTCTTCATTTCTTTTCATTCTTTTTTCTTTATTCTGTTCCACAGCAGTGAATTCCACCATTCTGTCTTCCAGGTCACTTATCCGTTTTTCTGCCTCAGTTATTCTGCTATTCATTCCTTCTAGTGTAGTTTTCATTTCAGTTATTGTATTGTTCATCTCTGTTTGTTCTTTAATTCTTCTAGGTCTTTGTTAAACATTTCTTGCATCTTCTGGATCTTTGCCTCCATTCTTTTTTCCAAGGTCCTGGATCATCTCACTATCATTATTCTGAATTCTTTTTCTGGAAGGTTGCCTATCTCCACTTCATTCAGTTGTTTTTATGGGGTTTTATCTTGTTCCTTCATCTGGTACATAGCCCTCTGCCTTTTCATCTTGTCTGTTTTTCTGTGAATGTGGTTTTTGTTTCACAGGCTGCAGGATTTAGGCTGCACGATTGTAGTTGTTCTTGTTTCTGCTGTCTGCCCTCTGGTGGATGAGGCTATCTAAGAGGCTTATGCAAGTTTCCTGATGAGAGGGACTGGTGGTGCGTAGAGCTGGGTGTTGCTCTGGTGTGCAGAGCTCAGTAAAACTTTAATCCACTTGTCTGCTGATGGGTGGGGTTGGGTTCCCTCCTGTTGGTTGTTTGGCCTGAGGTGACCCAACACTGGAGCCTACCTGGGCTCTTTGGTGGGGCTAATGACAGACTCTGGGAGGGCTCACGCCAAGGAGTACTTCCCAGAACTTCTGCTGCCAGTGTCCTTGTCCCCACAGTGACCCACAGCCACTCCCTGCCTCTGCAGGAGACCCTTCAACATTAGCAGGTAGGTCTGGTTCAGTCTTCCTTGGGGTCACTGCTTCTTCCCCTGGGTCCTGATGCACACACTATTTTGTGTGTGCCCTCCAGGAGTGGAGTCTGTTGCCCCCAGTCCTGTCAAAGTCCTACAATCAAATCCCGCTAGCCTTCAAACTCTGATTCTCTAGGAATTCTTCCTCCCGTTGCCGGACCCCCAGGTTGGGAAGCCTGATGTGGGGCTCAGAACCTTCACTCCAGTGGGTGGACTTCTGTGGTATAAGTGTTCTCCAGTTTGTGAGTCACCCACCCAGTGGTTATGGGGTTTGATTTTATTTTGATTTTGCCCCTCCTACTATCTCATTGTGGCTTCTCCTTAGTCTTTGGATGTGGGGTATCTTTTTTGGTGAGCTCCAGTGTCTTCCTGTTGATGATTGTTCAGCAGTTAGTTGCGATTCCGGTGCTCTCGCAAGAGGGAGTGAGAGCACGTTCTTCTACTCCGCCATCTTGAACCAAATTCATAGTTTCTAAGTTTATGCTTTCACACGTATTTTCTCATTTAGTCTTTGAAATAACACTGTAAAATATGTATCTCTATTTTAATGCTAGGAAGCTAAGGTTCAAAGAGGTTAAGTAATTTGCTCATTTTTTAACCTTATGGAGTTAATAAGAGTCAGGGTCTGAATGTAAACTCAGGTCTTCTGATTCTGCTTCCTGCATTCTTGCCACTTTATGAGGCATACAGAAGTTAAATTGTGTTTGCAGATTTGCTTGGCTAATCATTGACAGAGTAGGGGGAAAATAAAATAAATGAGACCAAACAACAACAAAAAGCAGGTGTTGTGGCCACACTGCCTCATGTTTTCCAGGTTTTGTTATACTTTATCGAATAAATTCTTTGATTTCTCCTGTCCTAATAAGGTAGATATGATTTCCATATTTTCTTTGGGTAGCAAACCTGGTAACAGCTTTTTACTGGCATAGCTAATCCTAGAACCCACTGTTCACTGAGCCATCGCACTGTCTGTTCCCCTGGAGCTTCCATGTTCTCTATTTTCCCACTAATTTATACCCTTTAACCTTAGAGTAATTGAATAATTTCACAGTTTTCATAAACATTAAGATATTTCTGGGTTACACAAATTAACTTGTATTTTTGAACAGGGCATTTGCCAGATTCACATTGAAGTGCAGGATTACTAAGGTATATATTTCAGTTTTTATGTGCTACTTACTCTGTATCAGACATAGCAGGTTTGTGAAATTCTCAGCTCCCTAGAGGGTAGGTAGAGGCCACATGTTATTTATTCATCTTTGCATATCCATTCTCTGCCATTGTGCTCAAACATGTCATAAGAGGTACTCTAACCTTTGTTAAATGAATGAATACAAATGCATTTTTTTAATTGCAAAAAAAAAATTCAGTAAAAAATATCCAGTACGCTTTCTTAGAATAAAGGCAGTACAAATTCTAGATAAAGAAAATATTTCTTATCCCTGGCATATGACCTAAAAAATAATAAATGATAAAAATTAGAACTTGACTTAAAACAACACTGTCTTATGGAAGGAAGTACATGTTCCATCCTGGGATTAAAAACAGGCTCTGAGTACCTGGTGGCTGGCACAAGTGCTTACTTAGCTCATTGCCCACATGTAGGATTGTACCCTAAGTGTTTGTTAGATAAATGAATGCCCAATGAGTAAATAAAAGAATTAGTTTTCACTATAACAAGTAGAGGAGATACATCAAATGACTATTAGGCCGTACTTTTCATTTGTGTATTTTAATTGTCAAATATACATGTTAATCATAAAAATACAAATAACACAGGAATATATAGAGTAAAAGTAAAAAAATCTCACTTCACTATTTGTCCCCTTCCCTTCTTTCATCCCAAAGACCAATTCTGTCCCAGGTAACCTTGTTAACAGTTTGGGGTTTATATTTCCAAACCTGTATCTTTGCATTTATGTGTATATGTATAAATACACACTGAATACACCTGTATGCCATACTTAGTACATACATGTGTATTCAGTGATTTTTCTTATATAAAAGAGATCATACTACACATATTTCTTTGTTTTTCACTTAAATCTATTAAGACATTTGCCTCTATAATCACAAAGGATAAACATAATATTTATGTCTCACTTTTAGTTTACTATTCTTGAGTGTTTGGTGTCAAGATTAAGCTAGCCTCTAAGAATGAATTGGGAAATTCTCATTTTTTCCTCTGTGCTCTGGAATAGTTGAAACTGCCCTGTAAACATTGGCAGTCACCTGGCAACCTTGCAGGGAGTGAAGAGATCTGGGACAACCTTTCTGATTTTTCCTGTTTTTATTGTTTTATCAAGGTTTGGCCTTTATTTTCTGTTACATTTTTGGTAAACAAGTTCTTCCCCCACACATATCCCTTCCCCCAGCTCTGATGAGTAAATTGACAAACGCAAATGATTAAATCAATCGATGGATGCGAGAGGGATGCGAGAGTATATGCGCTTTTCTCTTAGAGAGATCGAGGTAGAGCCCTGCTCTTACTAATTGTATAACCTAAGCAAGTTACTTACCTTTTTCAAACTTCTGTTTCCTTATCTGTAAAATGGTAATAATCTCTACATCACAGAAATCTTGAAAGTATTAAAGGAGATGTGAGCTAATATGTGAAAAACTTCTGTTGTTGCATCTAATAAGAATGAAAAAATTTATAATACTAATCTGTAATATGCTATACAAATGTAAATTTGTCACTGAGGTTACTGTAAATTGTTTTAGCCTAACAAGAACAAATTTAAGGAGAAAGGATGGTGACGCTAGGGACAGTTTCCACTAATAAATTGGAAGGACCTATAAAAATTTCCAGGCCGGGCTTCCCTGGTGGCGCAGTGGTCGAGAGTCCGCCTGCCGATGCAGGGGACACGGGTTCGTGCCCCGGTCCGGGAAGATCCCACATGCGGCGGAGTGGCTAGGCCCGTGAGCCATGGCCGCTGAGCCTGCGCGTCCGGAGCCTGTGCTCCACAACGGGAGAGGCCACAACAGTGAGAGGCCCGCGTACCGCAAAAAAAAAAAAAAAAAAAAAATTTTCCAGGCCATTTAGAATTTAATTTTGATAGACAGTTATTTTTAAATACTTGTATGCTTTTGAGGCAGGATAGTAGGGGAAAGTAGTAAACAGACCTGGATTAATTTTGCATTATCACTTATTAGCCTTGTGACTTTGGATGAATTAATTTCTCAGTAAAATGGGATAAATACACCTACTTTGTAGCTGGTCATGAGGAAGGAAGTTAATATAGTGCTTGGCATCTAATAGGTGTACAAATTGTTAGGGTTATTTTTCTTTTCATGTAATGAGTGCCCAACAGTGATGAACATGAGGTATTGGGTTCTGTTATTTTAAGGCTGTGTGATGTAGTGGCAGGAGTCCTTAAGTTAGAGTTTTAGCATATGTATCACACTGATTAGGCATTGACCTTGGACCAGTCACCTGCTAAGCTCCTTCTGTTTCCTTACCTGTAAGAAAAGAGCAAGAGAACTGACACTTATTGAGGATCTATTTTACATGCAATTTACTAGGCAGTTTACAAATCTTACCTCATTTTATCCTCTCAATAATCTTATCAGATAGAGATGATTGTCATTTCTCAATTTTATGGTTGAAGAAACAAAGGCACAGGAATTAGATTTTCTGAGGTCCATTTGGTGGACCCCGCAGTGCTGTCCATGTTCTTTCACTCATTACAGCTATCCCCTCCCGGGACGGTAGGGTATTCCCCTGCATACAGGGAATACCAAATGAGGAGCATTCTGCAAACTGAAATACTAAGTCTATTAAAAAAGCTAAACCAATGTAGGATGAGACTTTTTATTTTTTAACGATTTCCATTAATAAAATACAGAGATTGTTAATGTGTCCTAGTGCCTCTGCTTAAGAGTAGTAATTTAAGGGTTTTTTTTTGCGGTACACAGGCCTGCCACTGCCGCGGCCCCTCCCGCCGCGTAGCACAGGCTCCGGACGCACAGGCCCAGCGGCCGTGGCCCACGGGCCCAGCCGCTCCGCGGCATGCGGGATCCTCCCGGACTGGGGCACGAACCCGCGCCCCCCGCATCGGCAGGCGGACTCCCAACCACTGCGCCACCAGGGAAGCCCTAGTTTAAGTTTTTAAATACTTGTGTTGCTCATAATCGCTTTACCTAAATTTATTAGGCTTCATTCATTTCCAGTTTGACCAGGTAAAGAAGAGGGGGTAGGGAGTGGTTGTAAAGGGAAAGATAAGCTTTACACCAGTGTTTGATAGTGGTGTGTATGTATGTATGTATGTATGAATGGACGTGTGTATGGAAGAGCTGGGAAGTATAGTTCTCTGGCAGTTTGGCATTTACAGAAACTACAGTTTCTTGGAAAGGAGTAGAGAATATCTGCATTATAATTCATTGTCTGCTACAGGACTTGCAGAGTCATTTAAAAAATGAAACTGCCTTTGTCAGCTGGTTTGTAAAGACCTATTGCTTACATTCTTGAAAGATAGTAATATTGTCTTTCTTTTTATAGAGGTTGCCATTTTATTTGATCAGATTTAGTGATACTGATTTGGCATTTCTGCAAGCCTTGTGCCAGGGCTATGCAAAACAAAAAATGCTGTTGAGACATCATAAATTAAATTGTGATTCAGTAATAGTATAGAAGGTTTAGAGATTATCTCTTGAGGCTTCAGTATCATTTTTATCCTATTTAGCATGAGTGAGAATTCCTATGTTTAGATTAGAGAATTTTTTCAGAATAGGCTTGAATTGCTCTCGATAAATTCTCACTGATATTGAATGCTTGCTATTTTGCAGGATACAGAACACTGTGAGCTTTATAAGAGTTACACAACATGGTTCTAGTCTTCAAAGAGTTTATATTTAGTTAGGGAGGCAATGAAGGAGGAGACCAAGTGAAGGGACACAGAGAGTTCTAAAACTTGTGTCTGCTCCTTGTAAAATTAGTTTTGCTGCATTGGACTTTGGTGAGACACTGTAGGTTCTCCTGATGGATACTATCAGAAACATCCCAACTCTTTGAAAACTGGTAGTTGTGTATCTTGTATGTCTTGCTCTTTCTATAGTGTTCTCTTTGCTTTGTAAAAATTACTGTTTGGCCTAAGTACCAAGAATAGTTCCTCTTCCGAGTACTTTTCTGTTTACCTCCTGGGCTGTGGACTGGGTTTTTCTTTTTGTGATGGCTGTTAGAAAGCCAGAGCCAGATTTGAAGTAGGCACATAGGTTTTATGCTGTACATTTTTTCAGCTTTTTTCGTGGCATCATTTTTGGTGTTTTCTTTATTCTTCTGCTGATATTTTAAACCTATTAACTTTTTATAGTTCATGTATTCTTATAAGTCTCATTAATCCTTTTCAGAACAAAATAGGGGTATATGTAAATGAATATATATGAAATTCATGAAGGAACATATCAAGGCAAACAGATCAATATAGTAGAGTACTATGGCGAATAGGTTTTATTTCATGGGCCAGCTTTGGTTGATAATGATGGCTGCATGGAGGACCGCGTTAAGAAGTAGTTGGAGGCAGTGTGTAGATTTAGTGGGAAAGGCTCCTGTGATCATTGAGCAGTGTTGTTGTCATGGATGTAGGAGTAGTGATGGCGTGAGTGTCTGTATTTGCCGTCTGTTACAGACAGACTACAGGATACTGAATAGCTCAATAGGTGGGTGGCTTTTAATTTAAGAGCTAGGTTTTGTTGGGAGGGATAAGGAATTGGGGAACAAGCTGATTTGTTGGGGTCGGGAGTCAGATTGGTTTGGCTAGAATAAAATGTTCGCACTGCATAAGGAGAAATGAGGTTGGTGGGAAAAGTGAGGAAGGGGGTGTGGGTAACTGGTAGGTGGAGGAGATTAGATTTTTTAATCTCCTAAAATTCTCTCTAATTATTCCCCTATGTTATTTCCAGGGCTTTGCCTGAGTTCAGGTCCTTGTCATACTTTTAATTTTTTTTTTTTTTTTTGCGGTACGCGAGCCTCTCATTGTTTGTGGCCTCTCCCATTGCGGAGCACAGGCTCTGGACGCGCAGGCCCAGCTGCTCTGCGGCATGTGGGATCTTCCCGGACTGGGGCACGAACCCGTGTTCCCTGCATTGGCAGGCGGACTCTCAACCACTGTGCTATCAGGGAAGGCCCATACTTTTAATTTTAAAAGTTAATTGAGTAGGTAATATACTCATATGTTTTAAAATTTAAAAAGTGCAAGAGGACACAATCAAAAGTCTTTTATTTCTGTTCCTCAGCTACAGAGTTCTCTCTACAAAGTCAACCAGTGTTATCAGATTCTTATGTATCCTTCCAGAAATAATTTTTGTATACGTATGTGCTTTCCCAACCATTTTACACAAATGATATTTCTGTACCTGTGCACATACTGCTTCTTCCATACTATATACACTTTCTTCTTCTTTTTTTAAAAAATTAATTAATTTATTTTTGGCTGCATTGGGTCTTTGTTGCTGCATGCGGGCTTTCTCTAGTTGCAGCAAGCCGGGGCTACTCTTCGTTGCTGTGCGCGGGCTTCTCATTGCAGTGACTTCTCTCATTGCAGAGCACAGACTCTAGGCACGCGGGCTTCAGTAGTTGTGGCTCGTGGGCTGTAGAGTGTAGGCTTAGTAGCTGTGGCGCCTAGGCTTAGTTGCTTCGTGGCATGTGGGATCTTCCCGGACCAGGGCTCGAACCCGTGTCCCCTGCATTGGCAGGTGGATTCTTAACCACTGTGCCACCAGAGAAGTCCTTTATTCTTTACCTTACGTCTTTCACTTTACCTTACATCTTTCACTTCTTGGAGATTTTTTTCATATCAGTGCACAAAGAGCTTTCTTCCTTCTTTCTTTTCTTTTTTTTTTTTTAAATAAACTTTGCTTTGGAATAATTTTAGATTTACAGAAAAGTTGTAAAGTTTCCATATACACCTCACCCAGTTTCATTTCCCTTTATTTAATATTATCATCTTATTGTGGTACATTTGTCAAAACTAAGAAATCAACATTGGTACGTTAGTGTTAACTAAACTCCAGAGTTTATTTGGATAGAACCAGTTTTTCCATTAATGTTCTTTTTCTGTTCCATGATCCCATCCAAAATACCATAATTACATTTAGTTGTCATTTCTCCTTAGTCTCCTTTGACAGTTTCTCAAGGTTTTTAATGACCTTGACAGTTTTCAGGAGTACCAGTCTATAGACTGTCTCTCAACTTGGGTTTGTCTGATGTTTTCCTCATGATTAGAATGGGGCTATGGATTTTTGGAAATACTGCACAAAGTTGAGTTGTCTTTCTCAATGTCTCAGCAAGGGAGTACTACCTGATATTTACAAGACATCACTGCTGATGTTTAACTTAGATCTCTTGGTTAAGGTGGTGTTTTGCCAGGTTTCTCCACTGTAAAATTGCTGTTTTTCCCTTTCCATACTTTATTTTTAGAGGTGAGTCACTAAGTTTAACCTACCCTCAAAGTGGGAGAGGCAATTTAACGAGGTTTCCTTTTTAAAAATGTGATGTTGCTTTAGACGGGTGTATCATATATTTTAGTGAACTATTCTCCTATTGATATATATTTAGATGATTTAGTATATCGTAATAGTTAAGATAGTAGGCTCTGGAGCTCAAATCTTGGCTCACACTAGCTATGTGGTCTTGGGCTAATTTTGTTTGGCCTCTTAGTTTCTCCATCTGTACAATATGGATGTTAATAGCACCTGCCTCATGGGATTGTTCAGAAGATTAAATGAGCATATGTGTGAAGTGCTTAGAACAGTGTTTGGCACTATACTAAGTGCTAGATAAGTGTTTGCTATTATCATTATTAATTTTTTTTGTCCTTAAAATAATACTGCAATGAATAACTTATTATTTCAACACAGTGGTGGGACAGGCAAGTATAGTATAAGATAAATTCCTGCAAATGGGTACTTGCGTTTGTAATTTTCATAGATATTGCCAAATTTCCCTCCATAGAGGTTGAACCATTTTGTATATCCACCAGGGATATATGACAACATCTGTGTTTCTATGTCCCTTTTACCAAATTATTTGATCTTTGCCAATCCATTGATGCATATCTCATATTTTGAATTCATTTGACCGTCTTTTCATTGAGCCATTTAAGAGTTTAGATTTTGATGCTGCTGGTTGTGAAACAACTTGTGCTTCATAGGCTGGGAAGAGATAAAAAAAATTGTTGTTTGGGGGAAGTAATTACAGTAACTAGAAAAGGCATAGTTTAGACCTGGGAGAGACTAGAAGTACAGTTGTTGCAAGATGGACAATCTGTGAAGTGGGACACCCAACTGCTGGCCTCTCCTCCAGTGTGGCAGCATGGTGTCTTGTTAATTGTTTTAGAAGGAATCTCCATCTTACATTTGCAGCCAGCAATGAGTGAAGCTGCAGGGGTGGAGGTTGGAAGAAAAGGCTGAGGTTGCATTAAAATAAAACTGAAAGTTAATCTGACACATCGTTTATGAGATGCATGTTTATTATGTTGTGTAATGATTAGGCAGAAAGTAAAAGCAGGTCACAACATGTAATTAACTTTAACATCCAGTTTTAGAAGTGTTTCTTTCTCTATCCGTTCCCCAGTATGTACAGTCATTGCCAGCTGGTAGTTTTTTCTGATATCATGTATTGTGCAGTTGTTGTTATCATTAAAGTACTCCCCCCATCCTCCACAACTACACTGTAAAAAACAAAAGTGTTAAGTCTTACTTTACATTAGCTGGAAGTGGGTGGTAGTGGGGTGATGGTCCTTGCTCTTTTCCTTAGTTTGAGTTTCATGTTTGGGAGTCCATGAGCCCAGCCTACCCACTCCAGACATTCATAGTTTCTTTACCTCTCGCACACTGGGGGCTGCAAGAACCCTGGGGCATGAGAACAGATTGCTCGGAGTTGAAGGGCAGGAGAAAATGACCACCATTCTGAGAAAATGACCACCATTCTGAAAGAAGGAAAGGGATATCAAACCAGAAGGGAGTAGTAGACACCCTGAAAATGGAATCTGAATCCTTGGAATTTGAGATTCTTGGCTTCTGAATAATTAAGGTTAATAGAGTGAACAGGGCAAAGGAGAGCTCAAGTGACCTATTAACTCTTTTGACCCAGTCCCCCCAGGCGTGGTATCAGTACTAAGGCAGCTTTCCTACTGGACTAAGCAAAATAAAAACAAACGAAGACCTTAGGCTTTCAGTCAATCCAGGTAAACCAAAAGGCGAACATTTCTCCTGGCTACCTTAAACTACAAATAAATCTGTTGAAAGACTGAATTCAGCCCTTGCTTAAGTCCTTTACTGCTTTGGAGAAACTGGAAGATAATGGCCTCCTGAAAGCAGGAGGTATGAAGGATGCACTGGGAGTGGTAGAGAACTTAGAAGGCAGGAGAAAGGGATGCGTAGAGGCAGCTGAGAAAACAAACATGGATTTTTACAAGTTTCACCAGTCTTGGATTATCTTTATTCACAGACAATTAAAAGCTCTATTACAAATATTTCCTCCCTTTAGGACAGGCAGCTAACCAGACATGCATCTTGAGTTGCGGTGAGATGGAAGCTATTACTGTTACTTTGAATTTAGGATTTGTATCTAATTTACTTCCAAAATACCTAAGAACTCCAAGATCAGGATGGGGAGTGATGTTTTAGGGCATCTGAATTAAACAGATGACAACACTTGGACTACAGTTTAATTCTTTCTTAAACATACAATTTTTGTTAAAATGCCATTTGAGTTAACCTGCTTTTGTACATTGTGACGATATTTAAACCTATCAGTTACTTATACGTTAGTGTGAATCATTTAAGCAGATAATTATTGCTTTTCTCATTAATTCTTGAATGAGATCAGATACTAAGGAAATAAGAATGTTGGTAGAAGAGGAGAGGTAATTTTATAATTTACATCTTTTGTGCAGGATCATGCTAGACACTGTGGTTGTTAAATTTGGGTGACATTTAAGAATTGAGTGCAGCTTGGCAAAGTAAAGCACAGCGTTGGAGCCAGGATAAGTCTGGATTCGCACAGAGCCTCGCCCTCCTTAATCATTCCACACGTGGTAACTAATATCTCCCCATCCACCCGTTTGATCGTTGTTATCTAATTTATTTTGGAGCACATCATTCAGATATTAGAAAGTGGAAAAAGGTTTCAGTGGAGTTTCCCACCCATCTGTAGCAAGACATAAAGAGTTCCCTTTTGTAGCCACACCTACTTCCTTCCCACCTACCCCCTTTCTCCTTAATGCCTGGAAACCATTAATCCATTCTCCATTTCTGTAATTTTATCGTTTCAAAAGTGCTATATAAATGGAATCTACAGTATATAACCTTTTAGGATTGATTTTTTTCATTCAGCATAATTCTCTGGATATTCATTTAAGTTATTCCATATTTAAGTAGTTTGTTCCTTTTTAATTGCTGAGTAGTAGTCCATAGTATGGATGTACCACAGTTTATTTACACATTCATCCATTGAAGGACATCTGGGTTGTTTCTAGTTATTGGCTGTTATGACTAAAGCTGCTGTAAACATTTGTCTGTAGGTTTTTTTGTGAACATGAGTCTTCATTTTTCTGGGAAAAATGATCAGGAGTGTAATTGCTGGGTCGTATGATAGTTGCTTGTTTACTTTTTAAAAGAAGTTGCCAAAATGTTTTCCAGAGCGGCAGTACTCTTTTACATTAGTGCATGTGTATTATGGGCTGAATATTGTCCCCCCCCAATTCATATGTTGAAACCCTAACTCCCCAAACATGTCACAGTGTGACTGTATTTGGAGATAGGGCCTTTAAGGAGGTGATTAAGAGGGCTATACCGTGCGTCCTAATCCAGTTTGACTGATGTCCTTATAAGAAAGAAATTTGGACACACATCCTTGAGGGATATGCACACTCAAGAGGAAAGACCATGTGAGAATGCAGTGAGAAGTCAGCCATCTGCAAACCAAGGAAAGTGGTCTCAAAAGAAACCAAACAATCTGACACCTTGATTTTGGACTTCTAGCCTCCAGAACTGTGAGAAAACAAATTTCTGTTCTTTAAGCCACCCAGTCTGTGGTATTTTATTATGGCAGCCCTAGCAGACTAATGCAGTGAATAATCTAGTTTTTTTTTGCATCCTTGTCAGCATTTGCTTTTTGACTTTTAATTTTAGCCATTCTCACAGGTACGTAGTGATGTTTCACTGTGGTTTTAATTTGTATTTACCTGGTGGCTAACAATATTCAGCATCTTTACATGTGCCTATTCGTCATCTGTAGGTCCTCTTTGGTGAAATGTCTATTCATGTTTTTTGCTCATTTTCTCTTTGGATTGTTTGTTGTTTTTGTTGTTTTAGTGTTGAATTTCAAGCATTCTTTCATATATTTTAGATACTAGTTCTTTGTCAGATAGGTGGTTTGCAAATATTTTTTCCCACTCTGTGGTTTCTTTTCATTCTCTTAACATGGTCTTTCACAGAGCAAAAGTTCTTAATTTTGATGACTTAAATTTTCACTTTTTCCTTTTATGGATTGTGCTTTTGGTATCAAGTCTAGCCTAGCTCTAGATCCTGAAAATTGACTCCTAAAGTTTTAGAAAACTTTTTTTTAATAAAAGTTTTACAGTTTTCTATTTACATTTAAGTCCATGACCCATTTTGAGTTAATTTTTGTATAAGGTGTGATCAAGGTTTATTATTTTTGTCTATGCATATCCAGTTGCTCCAGCACCATTTGTCTTTCTTCATTGAATTGTTTTTGAACCTTTGTCAAAAAACAGTTGGGCATACTTGTGTTGTATACCCAGGTTCTGTGTTCTGTTCCATTGAGCTGTGTGTTTATCCCTCTGCCAATGTCACAGTTTTGATTGCTATAGGTAGATAATAAATCTTGAAATCTGGTAAGACTGATTCCTCCTGTTTTATTCTTTCTGAAAATTATTTTAGCTATTCTAGTTCCTTTGCCTTTCTATATAAATTTTAGAATAATCTTCTCTATATCTACAAAGAATCTTGATGGGAGGGATTTTGTTAGAAATTGCATGAAAGTATCAATTTGGGGAGAATTGATGTCTTGAGAATTGATATATTGAGTCTTCCAATCCATGAACTGGTATGTTTCTCCCTGTTTTATAGATCTCCTTTGATTTCTCTCATCAGCATTTTGTGTTTTCAGCATGGAAGTATTATACATGTTAGTATTCTATTTTTTTGGGTGATTATAAATGGTGTTTTTTTCCAGTGTTCACACGTTATTGCTAGTATATAGAAATGCAGTTGGTTTTTGTGTTAATCTTGTATCCCGCAACCTTGCTGAACTCATTGATTAGTTCTAGGAATTTTCTATAGATTCCTTGGGTCTTCCTACCTAGATGTCATCTGCAGAGAGGAGCAGTCTTATTTCTTCCTTTTTGATCTGTATGCCCTTTATTTCTTTTTCTTGTCTTATGGCACTGATTAGAACTTTCAGTGCTATATTGAATAAGATTGGTGAGGGTAGATATACTTGCTTTGTTCCTTATCATAGGGAAGAGCATTCAGTCTTTCACCATAAGTATGTTAGCTGTAAGGTTTATTTTGTACAGGCTCTTTATCAAGTTGAGTGTGTTCCCCTCTTTCCATAGTTTTTTTAAGAGTTTTTTTTATTTTTATCATGTATGGGTGTTGAATTTTGCCAGTTGTGTTTTCTGCAACAATTGATATGATTATAGGATTTTTCTCCTTTATCCTGGTAATATGGTGGATTACATTGATTTTTGAATATTGAACCTGCTTTGTATCCCTGGAATAAATCCCAGTTGATTATCATCTTTTTACATATTGCTGAATATTATTTGCTATTATTTCATTAAGGATTCTCATGTTTATATTTGTGTCTTTCTTTGGTTTTGGTTTTGGTAGTAATACTAGCTTCAGAAAATGAATTAGGACGTGTACCCTCTTCTGTTTTCTGAGATAGATTGTGTAGAATTGATTTTAATTCCTCTCTAAACATTTGGTAGATTTCTCCAGTGAAAACTATCTGGGCTCAGAGATTTTTTTTTTTTTTTTGAGTCTTATAAATGTATTTTCCTTGATAACCTTTGAAGAGCTATTCATATTATCTGTTTCATATTAGGTGAATTGTGGTAATTTGTATTTTTTTAGGAAGTGGCCTATTTAGTCTGAGTTGTCAGTTTGAAGTGTGTAGAGGTGTTTATGGTACTCCCTTATCCTTTTGCTGTCTGCAGTTTATAGTGATATCCCTGTTTCATTCCTGATATTGGTAATTTGTATTTCTTTTTTTTCTTTGCTCCTTTTTTATCCTGCTTTCTTAAGGTTTTTTGCTCTTCTCTTGAGATGGGAGCTTAGATTTATCGATTTGAGATTTCTCTTCTTCTAATGTATGCATTTAGTGTAATAATTTTTCCTTCAGCACTATAGCTGTGTTCCACATTTTTTAAATTAATTAATTAATTAATTTTTGGCTGCGTTGGGTCTTCGTTGCTGCACACGGGCTTTTTCTAGTTGCAGCAGCGAGCGGGGGCTACTCTTCGTTGTGGTGTGTGGGCTTCTCATTGCAGTGGCTTCTCTCGTTGTGGAGCACGGGCTCTAGGCACACGGGCTTCCGTAGTTGTGGCACGCGGGCTTCAGTCATTGTGGCTCGCTGGGTTTAGAGTGCAGGCTCACTAGTTGTTGTGCATGGGCTTAGTTGCTCCGCGGCATGTGGGATCTTCCCAGACCAGGGCTCGAACCCATGTCCCCTGCATTGGCAGGTAGATTCTGAACCACTATGCCACCAGAGAAGTCCCCCACATTTTTTGATACATTGTATTTTTATTTTCATTCGTTTCAATGTTTGTTTGTTTTTAATTTCCTTTGAGATTTCCTATTTGACCCCATGGGTTAGTTAGAAGAGTATCACTTAGTTTCCAAGTAGTTGAAGAGTTTTCCTTTTATCTTTCCATTATTGCTTTCTAGTTTGATTTCCATTGTGGTTAGAGAGGATACTCTGTGTGATTTCAGTTATTTTTAATTTGTTGAGGTGTGCCTTATGACCCAGGGTTTGCCTTAATAGTATGGTCTATTTTAGTATATGTTCCTTGGGCCTTTGGAAAGAAATATGTATTCTGATGTTGTTTGGTAGAGTGTTTTATAAATGTTACTGCATCCTGTTGGTTGACAGTGTCTTCGAGTTCTATATCCTTGCTGATTTCTGTCTAGTTGTTCTATCAGTTATTGAGAGAAGGATGTTGAAGTCTCCAACTATGATTGTGGAGTTGTCTGTCTTTTCACTTTTTGCTTCACATATCTTTCAATTCTGTCATTTGGTACATTTAGGATTGCTATGTCTTCCTGATGGACTGACCCTTTTATCATTCTGTAATATGCTTCTCTGTCTCTGATAATTTTCTTTGTTCCGAGTCTACTTTAGCTGATATTAATATAGCCATTCCTGCTTTCCTTTGGTTAATGTTTGTATGATTTGTCTTTTTCCATCCTTTTACTTTCAATCTGCCTTTATAATTGTATTTGAAGTGAGTTTCCTGTAGACATATAGTTTCTTGTAGACGTCATATAGTTGGATTATATTTTTTAATTCACTTTGCTAATATGTCTTAATGTATTTAGGCTATTATATTTAATGTAGTTTTAGATTTGTTAGGGCTTAAATGTGCCATTTTCTTTTTGGTTTCTGTTTATCTTTCTATTTTTCTTTTCTCTGTTTTGTTCTCTTTCTGTGGGTTACTTGAGCATATTTTAGAATTCCATTTTTATCTTATCTATTGTGTTATGGATATATCTCTTTATATATTGGTTTTGGTGTTTGCTATAATATAGATATTATATATACATAACTTATTACAGTCTGTTGTCATTTTACCATTTTGAGTGAAGTATAGAAACCTTACTTTCCTTTACATCCCTGCACCCTCCCCTTTTTATTATATAATTGTCCTGAAATGTTTACTGTACATTCATTTAGAACCACATCAGACAGTTGTAACTTTTCCTTCAACCATCAAACATAATTTAGAAAACTCAGGAGGACAAAGAAAGCCTATTATATCTACCCATATTTTTGCTTCCTGTTTTCCTTTTCCTTTCCTGATATTTGGAAGTTCCTTCTTTCATTATTTTCTTTCTGTTTAGAGAACTTATTTTAGTTATTATTTTAAGGTTAGTTTGTGGGGAACAAATTGGCTTAGTTTTTTTCATCTGAAAAGATGAAAAGTTTTTTCCATCTTGATTTCCCCCTCATGACTAAAGGATATTTTTGCTAGGTATAGCATTTGAATAATATTGGGCCACTTCCTTCTGGCCTGCATGGTTTCTGATGAGAAATCACTGTCATTTGAGTTGTTTTTTCCTTGTGGGAAAGGTTTTGGTGTTTTCCTGAATGCTTTCTTTGTCCTAAGTTTTCAAAAGTTTATGATGTGACTTGGCATAGATTTCTTTACGTTTATCCAGTTTAGGGTTCACTCAGCTTCTTGAACCTATAGGTTTATGTCTCTTGCCATATTTCTTCAAGTACTATTTCAGTCACCCCCTGACCCTTTTTCTTTTTTTCTGGGACACCAGTGACAAAAATATTAGATCTTTTGTTGTAGTCTAACAGGTCTCTGAGGATCCCTTTGTTTGTTTTTCACTCTGTTTTCTTTCTGTTACTAAGGTTGGGTAATTTCTATTCTCTCTCTTCTAGTTCACTGATTCTTTCCTTTATCCCCACCATTCTGTTTTGAGTCTATCTACTGAGCTTTTTTATTCAGTTATTGTATTTTTCAGTTCTAAAATTTCCATTTGGTCCTTCTTTATATCTTGTATTTCTTTGCTGAGATTTTCTGTTTCTCTTTTGAGGCTTTCTGTGTTTTCATTACTTTTGAGCATAATTGCTCATTGAAGCATTTTCATTATGGCTGCTTTAAGATCTTTGTCAGATAATTCTAACAGCATTCCATGTGGCCTACACTGACACAAGAATGGGGGAGTACTGGAACGTGGGGGCTCATTATCAGATGAGTCTTGAATTCCACCTTGGCCTTCTATGACACCACTCTGCTGGGTATGCCTCATTATAACCTTGTGAGGGTGGAAGTCTAGGCTCCCCATTCAGCCTTTGTTGGCATGGATGAGAGTGGGGTCATGGTTTTTTTGTGTAGTGTTTAGCTAGAGTAGCACTGTTACTGTCTAAAAGTTTTCTGTCTTGCTAGACTGTCCCTACCTGGTCTTTTGGCTAAAGAGAGCAAGCTTTTGTTGGGGCTTTTTTGTCTTTGCCTCTTTATTTAAAAATAAATCTATTTATTTATGTATTTATTTTTGGCTGCGTTGGGTCTTCATTGCTGTGCGTGGGCTTTCTCTAATTGCATTGAGCGGGGGCTTCTCTTGTTGTGGAGCATGGGCTCTAGGTGCATGGGCTTCAGTAGTTGTGGCATGCAGGCTCAGTAGTTGTGGCTCACGGGCACTAGAGCGCAGGCTCAGTAGTTGTGGCACACGGGCTTAGTTGCTCTGCAGCATGTGGGATCTTCCTGGACCAGGGTTGGAACCCCTGTCCCCTGCATTGACAGGCAGATTCTTAACCACTGTGCTACCAGGGAAGTCCCTGTCTTTGCCTCTTGGTGTTGCCAGGTTTTCAGCTGCAAGTCTGAGATACACAGGGCAAAAAGAAAACCCAGGAATCTAATCACTGACTTGTTCCTCAGGTCTTGAGGTTCCTAAGCGTTTGCCTTCGTCTGTCCACCTTTCACAGACTTCTTATGTTTATTTTATGTGTAATGTCTAGGGCTTTCAGTTGCACTTAGTGGGAGGAATAGGGTGAAGTACCTTTATTCAGTCATCTTGGAAGTAGAACATCCTGTCATTCCTTTTCAAAAACCTCCAATGACTCTCTGTTGCCTGTAGTTGAATATCTAAGTTTCTTAGTCTGCCAGAGACCTTCCCAATCTGTGCACGATCTTAGCTTTTCTTCGCATTTCCAACTACTCCTGTTTGTCTCCGTCACACCATCATACTGAATTTTCCCCTCTGTTATAAATAGATTCTGTACTCCTATTGTCTGTATATCATGGTCTTCACCAATTTGTTCTTTGGCCTGAAATGCCTCAATCCTTCATCTTACGGTGATGCATCACCTTAACTGGTGACTGCATCATCAGTTGTTCCAGAGGATTTGAAGCTGGAATTATTGTAAAATGTCAAAATAATATGTTCTGTATTATAATAATTACATATTCCTTCTAAAGTAAGGGATTGTTGTAATTTTAATCGTTAAAATACCTACATCACCAACAAATGATTGTGGAGGACCTACTCTTTGTTGAATAATGGACTTAAATGTTAGAATACTGTTAGATAATTTAAAGATTTACATTTAGTTGAATGACAGTTCTTTCAGAATAAAATGCTATTAGTGCTAAATGATGCCTTAGTATTTTAGTCTGTGTTAATAATTATAAAGACGCAGCCAATGGTTTGGAATCCTAGCTGCATATTATGGTCAGTTGGGTAGCTCTGAAACAATTCTTTTGCCTAGGTCCAGACTCCGGAGATTCTGATTCAGTTAGCCTGGAGTGGATGTTTTTTAAAAGCTCCCCAAGTGATTCTAATACATAGCTGGGTTGAGAACCACTGGTCTAGAATCAGATTATTAAAAAATATAAGTGAACACCAGTGATTTCAGTCACTTTTAAAGTTTTGTCCCAGGATGCTTCCAGCTGTGCAGCTTTGAACTTTGTCTTTCAGTTCTTACCTTAGCAGATTTTTAAAAACCATGTTGTACGTTATATGAAATATGATCTGGTTTGCAAAGAGAAGACAACATTTTGTGAAAATATTTCTTTAAGCACTTAAAATTATGAAGATTTTTTCAAAGATTTATTTTAATTCACTATTGATTTTTTTAAAAGATGGTTGTAGGAACAGTAAGATAATGAAGCAGCCTGTTATACAGCCCATTTAAACTAGACTGACCTTGAGTGTTTTTTGTCAAACACTTAAGATACATAGAAAGAATATAGTATCTTAGCTAGTTGTAAACAAGGAATTTGCTACTAGAGCAGAGAAATCAGACGTTGGTAGTGATTAGTAAGTATAGCACTCTTGAATGTCTTATGTTAAAATTGGTGTAGACATTTGACATCTAGGTAGTTAGTATGTTTGACTAAAAAGGTTAACAGGGCTTTTAGTTTCAGTAATAAAAGTGGTTACAGCTAAGGAAAGAAAGGCAAGTCAAAGGAAGAAAAAGAAAAAAGAGGTCAGTTAATAGAGAATGTAGAGAAAAGAAATAGGATGAAGAATTCAATTAACTTTTGTGACAACAAAGCCTTTCCTCTGAGGAAGAAGAAATTAGGTGCTCTAGTTCGTTCTTTATTTTAGGGACACTTACTCAGTTTACTGTATTATGTATGACCTCTATAAGCAAGATACAGAAAGAATTATAAAATGACACTGACTTTTTTCCTACAGTTAGTAATTTATTAAGTAATAAGTTTCTAGTTTCATACAGGAACTGGCATGACTGAGGGGACTACTGCAAAAGAACTGATACTTTATATTATGTTAATTTTAATGAATGACAGTGACAAAGTTATTGGCTCATTGTCAAATTAGTATTAATACTTGTCAGATCTTCTGTTTTTCTAAATAATGTTTTATTAGTATATATTTTAATGGATTCTAAGAATTTTGAAGGAATTTAATTAATAATTCTAGGATATCTAAGGGAAAATCAAGAGAAGACATTAGTTTTCATTATGCCAACAGTTTTCTAGAGGCTTATTGGTATCATTATATGTATAGATTCATTTCAAACTTTATTTACCATGGCTGTATCTTGGTCCTTCTGGTAGGAAATAAAGATGCCAACTCCCATGGACTCTTTTGTCTGGTGAGCAGGGCTAGGGGAAGTCTCTCTACTCCCAAACACTGAGGGGAAATTTTGAATTTATTCTTTATGCTACTGAAAGTATGCCTATTGCCATTTTTGGCACACATGTCTGATTACCAGTGCTTCGTACGGAAAATAATTACTTTCCTTATTCCTAAAGAAAATAAATTAAATCTTTATGAAAATTTACCACTTAAAATATCTCCAGACTAACTCAGCCATTTGTCTTACATTTATTGAGCTCTTTCTATGCTCTAGACACTGTACTTGGCACTTGTAGGGAAGGAGCAGTTGCATAATAGATAGTAAAATTGGCTCAGTCCCTGACTTTCTGGAGCATATACTTTTTTTTTTTAACATCTTTATTAGAGTATAATTGCATATACTTTTACTAGATGCTAAACTTTATACTTGGAGATATAGGTTATGAAAGGAACATGTAGGAAGGGCAAGGCAAACAAGGGTTGGTCACATGCTAGGTCCCCAGAAAAGTTTAAGATAAAGTGACCATCAGAAAGCCATCAGGAAAACCAGGGGGGTGAGGTATAGAAGACATCAATAACAGTTATGATTTTGCATATTTTTATGTAATAGCATTTTCTTCATGGAATCTTTCACATGTATTGTTATGTGATTAATAATTTAAGGATCCATTTCTTAAGATTAGAAAATAATTTTATTTATCCCTGTAATGTATATATTGGAAAGGAGGGCAAGTGAACCATTTGTAATATTTTCCTTTAAATTTCTTTCTGATAGAAAATTATATAATTGGCTTAGTTTTATATCAAGAAAAATAAGATTAAGCAGTGTTTAGATTTTTGTAGAATTGAGTTTAAATCAGGAATTACTGCATTTAAAGCACTTAGACCAAAAAGGTGATTCTTGAACTTAAGTATTATAAAGTAAAACTACTTTTGGTTTTGTATTATTTCATATATATAAGTTTATTTTAGTCCCAGTTCATAACTTAAAAGGCTGTGAACAACAGTGTTCTTAACAAACTACAGAAAATAAAAAATTGGAACACTGCATCAGATTATTTGTTTTCCAAAGATGAGTGCAAAATATTAAGTCTAGGGCTTGTTCTAACTTTTATATTAAATAAGAAGCAAAAGCATATGTCATCTCCCTGTGAAAGGTATATTAGTCTTAAAATTATATTTTCATTTTGTTTTAGCTTTTATTTTTTCATCATGTAGATAAAGACTTTCCTAACATTTTCTACCTTTGAGAACCTATTGTATTCTAAGTAATTCCAAAAATAAATATGACTTGGTCCCTCTGTCAGTGAATCCCCATTCACCTTAGAATGGGACTTACACTGTGTGATAAGTGTAATAGAGATAGTATAAAATAAAATAGTAGCACTAAGGAGGGAGAGAATGGTTACTCACCCTCACGTTGTGTATTGTGTCAGGGAAGGTTTCACAGAGAAGGTGAAGCTAAGATAAGATTTAAAGAATAAATAGGAATTTCTTTGACTGGATAGATAAGGATATTTCAGTATAGATAGCATATGCCAGAGCACAAGCAATGCAAGAGCATTGCAGGTTCAGAGAACTGCACTTGCTTTTTTCCTGATGAGAAGGGCATGAAGTAGAGCAGAAAGGGCATGATCTGGAGAAGACTTAAGTCTTGTAAAAGGGTTGCCATGGAGACCATTAAAGGTTTTAAAGTGGAGTAGTGAGGTGGTTAATTTTGCAAGTGTGTGAAAGTGGAGAGTCTGGAGTCAGGAAATCGTTTAGAAATTATACAGTTAATTGAATCAATAGTGCTGTTGAAGAGAAGAGGATAGAGTCAGCAGGTTATGTTGTCATTTGTATAGAGGGTATAGGAAAAGAAAAACCTCTCTTAGGTTTTTGGCTTTGGTTTTTATAATATGTGTGTGTGGGTGCACAAATATTGTAGGGGAATAATGTAGGAAAGCTTATTATCAGATACTACTGTAATTTTACCTAATTTAAAAATATTGAAATAATTTCAGACTTACAGAAAAGTTGCAGAAATAATTCAGAGAATTCCCCTATACTCTTCTTCACCCCAGATTCCCCAAATGTTAACTATTTACCACAGTCACTCTTCATAAAACAATAAATAAATATTTTTTTCTGAACCATTTGAGAGTAATTTGCTAAATTATGGCCCTTTGCTCCTAAATCCTTCAGTTTACATGTTCCAAAAAACAAGGATATTTTCTTATATAACCACAGTACAGTCATCAAAATCGGGAAATTAACATTGATAGAACACTAAATCAGCTTAATTAAAATTCTCCTGAATTTCCTAATGTCCTTTTGAGTAAAAGAGAAAAAAATTTTTTTTCCGGGTGTAGGGTTCAGTCTAGGATCATTTGTTACTTTTAATTGCTGTATCTCTTTAATCTCCTTTAATCTGGAACACTTCGTTGGTCTTTGTGTTTCTTGATAAAAAATTTTTGAAGACTACAGTTTAATTATTTTGTAGAAATATTCCACCATTTGGGTCTGTCTGATGTTTCCTGCTGATTAGATTTAGGTTATGCATTTTTGGCTGGAATACTACAAAAGTGTATCAGTGTATCATATCTGAAGGTCCATACTACTGTTTCGTTACTGGTGATGGAAATTCTTATCACCTGGTACGGTAGTGTCCTCCAGGTTTTTCCACTATAAAATTACTTTTTTTCCCTTTGTAATTGATAGGTATCTTTTGGGGAAATACTTTGAGACTCTGCAAATATCCTGTTTCTCCTAAAATTTTGCCTAATAGTTTTAACACGCAATAATAATTTTTACCTGAATCATTGTGTACTTTTGACACATACCCATAAATCTTTGAGCACTTCCTTCTGTTCTGGCAACAAGGTGTTTCAGAGTTCTTTTGTACTTTCCCTACCCAGTGTTGGAATCTGCCATTTTTTCAAGGAGCCCTGATTCATTTTAGTGGCAGTAGTATTTAGAAATCAAGATCTAGGCACTGTGCTCATTGCTACTGAGAGGTCATTGATTTTTAGACCCTTGTATCAGTTAGGGATTTCCAGAGAAACAGAACCAATAGGAAATACATATAAGGAGGTTAATCGTAAGGAATTGGCTCATGTGATTAGACTGGCAAGTCTAATCTACAGGGTGAGCTGGCAGTCTAGAGACCCAGGGAGAACTAATGTTTGATGGTCCATTGAACCAATGTTCCAAGGCGATTAGGCAAGAAGAGCCGATATTGCAGATTAAGTCTGAAGGCCGTCTACTTGGAGAATTCTTTCATGTTAGGGGAGGGTCAGATCAGTCTCTTTGTTCTGTTCAGGCCTTCATCTGTTTGGATGAGGCCTACCCATAATATGGAGGGCAAGCCGCTTTACTAATTAAAATGTTATAATCATATCTAAAAACGTCCTTGCAGAAACATTCAGAATAATGTTTAATCAAACATCTGGTCACTCTGGGCCAACTGACACATAAAATCAACCATCAGAGCCTGCTCAGTGGGCAGAGCTAGGGGATACACACACACCTATATTAAGTGAAAACTATGAGTACATATTACTTTTCTTCAGCCATCATTATGGGGCTCATTGTGGCCTCCCTCCCCACTTTACATATTTGTAACTCTCTTCTCTGACCATGAGAACTCCGGCTCCCATTATCCACAGTTTACTTATTTATTTGCTCAACCCTAGAATACACAGAAAGTAATTCAGAATTGCTAATCTTTAACACTGTGAAAAACAAAACAAAACATTTATTGGAATTCAGTGTTTATTTAGTTTCCTGTTTTTTATTTTTTTAAATTGGGGTATAGTTGCTTTACAATGTCGTGTGTTTGTTTATAGCCTGAGTATTATTAAAAATACTGTGTTCAAAAGTTACTTGGGTTAGTTCTCCCCTCCCCCTTTCCTCTTTAGTGTAATTGTGTTTATCATTTGAAATGCCATTAGAGACATTTCTTTCTGTTTGATTTCTCTTTTAGGGTTCTTTTTTTTTCTCTCATCATTGTTAATTTTGACAAATGTTATTTTAACATTCACATAGTTCCAAAATTTAGAACTATACAGAAAGAGGAATGTTAGTCATCCCTCTCATGTCTTCTACTTCTTTTCCAGTCCCCCATCTTTTCCATCCATTCTCTCCTACTTCCCATAGGCAGTTAGTCTAAGTTTCTCTTTTGTTTCTCTTTGCACAAGATGAGCATATACATATATATATTCTTCTTTCCTCTTTTTTACTACACAAAAAGTAGCACACTGCAGGCATTCTTTTGCACGTTGCTTTTTCCACTTGTCTATGTGTACTGGATATCTATATTATTTCATAGGGATCTCCATTCATTTTTAGAGCTGCATAGTGTTCCACTGTGTGGCTATACCAACTGTTTATTCAACTGTTCTTACACTTTGAACATTCATGTTATTTCTAATTGTATTTTTCAATAACAGGTAATACTGCAATGAATAATCTTGCATAATATTTGTTTTTATATTGTTGAAAGTGTATCTTCCCCCTTATTTTGTATATTTATGTTTTCTCCTTTTGTTTTTTCTGGATTAACCTTGTCTGTTTTCTTAGTTTAAAAAAGTCTAAGATTTTGATTTGTGAATTAGATAAATTTTTAGAAATTCTCTACCTCATTAATTTCTTTTTTAATCTTTATTATTTCCATGCTTGTGTTTTCCTTTGTTTATTTTGTTCTTTTTGAATTAGGAATTTATTTTTATTATTGATATAAATTTTCAAGTGTATAGATTTTCCTCTTTTCAGTGCATTAAATGTATCATTTTTTAGAAAATCTGTAATTTTGGTTCATACTTAACTTGTGTAAGTCAAATTGTTTAATAGTAGACAATTTAAAAATTTTGGAGTAGAATGCCCTTGTATTTTTCATTCTGTTAGTGATGTGATGTCTAATTTTATTAGACTTGTGATCAGCCTTTACATTATTTCTACTTCATGAAATATACTTTAAGACCTACATATGATCCCCCTCCACCCCCATATTTTTGGTCAGTGTTCAGGTCCACTTGAGGAGGAGTTTTTATTATCGGGGTATAAAGTTTGATATATAAGATTTACCTTTTTATATTATATAAGTTGTTTATATTCTCAGTTAAGTTCATGAGTGTGTGCTAGTCTTACATATTACTAAAGTTGTTTTTCTGAGTCTTTTTGCACCCCTTGTAGTTTCTGCCTTTAAAGGTAATTGCTGTGGTATTTGAAGCATAAGTATTCTTAATTATTATATCTTCATTGTATAATATGGCTGTCAACATTACATGTTGCTTCTCTTTGTCATGTTTAATGCTTTTTTGACTTGAATTCTTCTGTATCAGGATCACTACTCCTGCTTTTTGTTTACTGTTTTTATTTGCTTAGATATGCTTTTACCTATCTCTTTAATTTTTAGTCTTTTTGATTTACCTTGTTTTAGGTTATCTTTTTTTTTAATTGAGGTATAGTTGATGTACAATAGTATATGTTTCAGGTGTACAACATGGTGATTCACAATTTTTAAAGGTTATATTCCATTTTTAGTTGTTATAAAATATTGACTATATTCCCTGTGTTGTACAGTATGTCCTTGTAGCTTTTTTTTTTTAACATCTTTATTGGAGTATAATTGCTTTACAGTGGTGTGTTAGTTTCTGCTTTATAACAAAGTGAATCAGTTATACATATACATGTTCCCATACCTCTTCCCTCTTCCGTCTCCATCCCTCCCACGCTCCCTATCCCACCCCTCTAGGTGGTCACAGTACGCGGGCCTCCCACCGCTGAGGCCTCTCCCGCTGTGGAGCACAGGCTCCAGACGAGCAGGCGCAGCGGCCATGGCTCATGGGCCCAGCTGCTCCGCGGCATGTGGGATCTTCCCGGACTGGGGCACGAACCCGCGTCCCCTGCATCGGCAGGCAGACTCCCAACCACTGTGCCACCAGGGAAGCCCTAATTAGGTCTTTTTTTATAAGTTGTATTAAAAAATCATTTTCTATTAATGACTGTTGAGCTCAATCTCAGTTTTGTCATTTTATGTTATATATATACTACTGTATGCATTATGTTATATTTTTCTTTGTGATGTGCTTTCTTTGCACTTCCCTTTAAAAAATTTCTTTGGGTATTTTGGATATATTATTTTTTGTTTTTGTTATAGTAGCTACTTGTGTACTTATGCCTTTTTAAAATGCCCTCTTCCTTGTTTTCTTGTTTAACTTTCTACTATCCTTTATTTTAGTTTTTAATGGTGTGCTTTGATTCTTACCTATTGCTATTTGAATAATCAATGAGTTTATCTTGTGTTCTTTTTCTCTCTTCTCCCATGTTTTTAGTTGAATTATGTCTACTTTCTCTTCAAACTTAACTGCAACTTTGTTTTGCTCTTAGTTCTACAGTTAAATGTGTTAAATCCTCACCATCAGTCTTTTGCTGAGGTTCCCCAGTCACCTACTGGTAGATATATCTCAATTTTTAGGAGATTTCTTAAGAAGAGCTTGTGGGCACAGTGTTCCCTGAGTTCTTGCATATGTAAAGTTGTTTTTCTATAGCCTTGATACTGGAAGGACAGCTTGATTCACACTTCTTTTCCTTGCTTACAGTGTGCCCTTGTTTTTTATGTTGTTTTTGAGAAATCTGATGCCAGTCTTAATTCTCTTGCCCTTATAAGTTATTTGACCCTTTTGCTTGGTTTTATTTTCCCTTTTATTTTTAAAGTCTAATAGTTTCATTAGGATATGTCTTAAGAGTTTATTGTAGCAGGTCAGTTTTCCCTTCTACGTACTGGATCCTTTTAATATGTATTATTGGGCCTTTTGTTTCTGGAAAGCTTTTTTTGGATTGTAGTTTTAAATGTTCTAATGTTTTGTTTTTCTTCTATGGGGACTCTAGTTACACATAATTATATCTTCTTTGTCTACCACTTCAAAAACTTTCTATTTTTACTTCATTATCTCATTTTCATCCTCTTGGTTCTTTTACTGTTTTCTTCAGTGTCTTTTATTAAGTTTTTATTTGAATTTTTTCTTGAGCACCTTGCAATTTGGTCTTCAATTCTGATAGAATTTTATCTTTTTCATTCACCTCTTTTTTTTCATTTCTGTTAGCTTTTGTTCGTTCTGTTTTTCATTTGTAAATTTGTGATCCAACGTGTTTTTTCATATACCAAATTTGTATTTAAGGAGATACAATTGAGTTTGGATGTTTATTAACGTTTTCTGCTTTGTTATCGATTTGGGGGGGTATTTTTCATCAGTGTAATTGTTCTGATTTAATTTTGTAGTAGTTTTATAGAGATGAAAATTGCTCATGCCTCTGCATTTATGTGAGCAAGGCTGATGTTTTAGGGACTTACGAAAATACTAATTTAAGAGTACCCTCCTCCGTTACTGTAGCAGAGTACCTACCTCTGGTAGGTGAAAGGATTGTGTGTCTCTCAATTTGCTTCAGTGGTTGGTTGATAGATATCGATATCAAGGAAGATTCCTGGGAGCGGGGAGGATCTTAAGGATGGAGTTCAGCAAGGATGATTGTCTTATTTTTAGTCCCTTTAATTTTAAGCATTGAAGCCAGTGTAATGAGCTTAAGCTAAAATGGGATTTATTGAAAGCTGGGATTTCACCCTACACAGAATGGCAGCTGGGCCCTCTTAGGTACTAAAACCAGGGTGAGAGGTAAAGCAACCTGCTTAAGGTCACACAGCTGAAAAGGGGCAGAGTTAGGATTTGACCCCAGGTCAGTCTGACTCTAGTTCTTAATTATGACACCCTTCTGCCTCTGCTTATTTTCAGGGCTTCCACAAACAGTACAGAAGTCATTAAAAATGGGAAGTGCTGCTTTGTTGCCTCCTACCTAACTGGTATGCTTTGTACCAGAAGCAGGGGCCACTTCAAGAAAGCCCTTTTAAACTTAAATCATTTTTCTGTAAAGTAAACAGTTTCTCACTTTAAAAAATTTGATTTTGTATGTAGTGTGTTCCAATAAAAAAGTAGTATTCTTTCTAATTGCTGTTGCCATAGTCTCCCTTCCAAAATATAGGATTAGTTGATGGCAGACATGATACTGCTTCAATTATTCAAAATACTTGCTGTCAAAAGCTTCTTTTTGGCTGTCCAGAGGAATCCCAAAGTTTCTTCTGTGGTTGTTTTGTGGATTCTACAAATCAGATGATCTGACAAGTGAGATGTGTATGCTAGAATCAGGAGCCATCTAAATATTGCAAGAAAGAACTAGGAACTGGAAAAGTATTTATAGATATTAAAATGAGAAAGTGAGGTGGAGGAGGGGCTGATGGTGAATGCTGTAATAAAAGTGAAGATGCAATTTCAGAAAATGAAAAAGTGTTCATTTAAATAGTGACTTTTTCCAAGTGTTGAAAATAGATAATGAAGACTCACTTAGGCTATAAATGTAGTAAAGTTAAATAAGCCATTTCTAAAACCCAAAATTTAGAGTTGGCTCAGCATAAAGAAGGCTTTATAAAATGCCTGTCTTCATTCATGATCCCGATGGGCCAGGTCCCAAGATGTTTCAGTAAAGGTCCCTGAACTATGTAATTTAATATTCTCCTCAGAGTAAATGCATGCTCTTTTCAAATTTGTCAAATTTAAAATTATCTGATCGTTTTTACCTTGCTGCTTCTCCTTCTTCCTAATTATTCTGCCCAGTGGCACTTAAACGAGAAAGCTGGCAGGATTGTGAGAAGGGATTTTATTCAGTGAATATTTATTGTGCATTGGTCACGTGCCAGGCTTTCTCCTGGGCAAACAAGTGGATGCATTCAAATGGCTGACTTAACACCTACTTAAGATTTCAGAAATAACTTTCTTGGCTCTGTTGACTGTATAGGTAAAACAAATTGTTATTAAATTGGAACATGCTCTTAAGTGTTAATACGTGTTACATGCAAAACCTTTGGACTCTCTTTCTTTTCTGAGTCAAACAGTATGGTACTTAATTGAGTCTTCCATCTAAGAGATCTTCCTGTCTTCTGACCAGCCACTACATCACAGTGAATGCCTGTTGTGGACTTAAGCTTTTGCTTTTCTTAGTAATTTAATTTCTTATAAAAGAGTATAATATAGTGATATATAAAAGAGTATGAAAGTGAGAGGGAGACTGCTGAGAAAATGACTCCAGTTACAAAGTGAGAAAAACCTAAAGGGACAGGAAACAAAAGTCTCCAGTGCCAGCACAGGGGTGAAAGCAGGGATTCCACCTGCCTATCTGCTTCTTTGTATCTTCTGGTTTTTTTGTGTGTCAGAATTGGTCTCCTCCTCAGCAATTTTACATGGGGACCAAATACTCAGATCTTTCTACATAAAGAGCTTTAGGATATGTTGGTGAATATGTGAATATTTTAAAAAATTGTATGTAGTCTGTTTCCTGTTTTTTCTTGATTTTGAGATAAAATATTGCTAAATGTAAAAAAAGTAAAGGATTGTAGCTTCCTCTTTTACAGTATTGGTATGTTTAAAGACTTAGTTTTCTTAATTTAATCATGGACATTTTCAAACATACAAGAGCAGAGAGAGTAGTAAAATGAACCACTGTTCACCCATCATCTGTCTACTTTCAACAGTTGTCAATGTGACCAATCCTATTTCATGTATGTTCCCCCTCCCCATTATTGATGCAGATCCCAGACATATTTTGTTTGTAAATATTAAAGTATCTGTCACTAAAAGATAATGTACTCTTTTTAATAAATATAACCTTACTGTCATTACATCTGAAAAAGTGAACAATTCTATTTGAGAGGTGTTAAAGACCTTTATTATTCATATCATAATACAGGTCACTGTGTTAAACAAGAGCATGAGAAGTAATGTCACTTAAGCCTTGGACTCAGCCTTAGGTTTAAATGCCAATTTTGCTGCTTTTTAATAACTTCATGACCTTGGGCACGTTAACCTCTCTTCATCTCACTTAGCCTCAGTTTCCTTAGCTGTTAAATGGTAATAACAGTAATTCTAGCCTCATAGGATAGTTGTGAGTTATAAATGAAGCAATGAACATGAAGTGATTAGGATACTGCTTTGTATATAGAACATTCTCAATAATATTAGTCGTTGTTATTTTATTTGGAGGTATAAGGAAATATACAGATAACTAATTTCACATTCCACCTTTTAGTGTAGGTGATGTTTCAAAGTGATTTGCATTCAGTGATCCTCTAAGCCTTTGAGTTTTCGGGAATGCCGAAAAGTCTTAGTATTATTTTAATTCAAAGGTATATTTTACACTTTTCTCAAAAGCAAACAGTTTGTTTTAAGACATGTGATACTGTTGAAAGCAGTAAATATTTAACCTTTACTCAAATCTTGGATATTTTTATGTGTGTTGGTATGAAAACTTTGAGATACCCTGAGATAAGACCATTATTTATAAATCTCCATATAGGTTAAAAATAAAAAGCAAATCTAAATGCCAGTTTACCTAAAGTGATAGTTTGGGCAACTGTGAACATAAAAGTGGTATCAATATTATTGCTTACATTCTCCTTTCTTCCCTCTATTTAATCCATTTAATCTTTTTTCTTATCTTACTCCATCCAGAATGTACAATGTTGAAGGAAATTTGTCTTTGCAGCTGAAGTTCTTTCATAGTAGTGTGTTCTAATTATAGTGGAAGTCAGGGGATAAAATGTTCAGCATATGCAATTCATTGTACAGACTTTCTGGAACATACTGCTTACACATCTTTAGTGTTTATTTTTTAATACTTAAAGTGCTCATCACTTTCATGCAGATTTTCCTGATTTACAAAATGAGCAATTCTGTTTTTTATTTTTTGTTAGCTTTATTGAGGTAAAATTTATAGCCATAAAATTTACCCAATCTAAGTGTACAATTCAGTGATTTTTTAAATAGATTTACAGAATCATGACCACAGTTTGATTTCACAGCATTTCCATCACCTCAAAAAAGAATCCTCTGCCCATTACCAGTCATTCCGCATACTTACCCCACCTCTAGGCAACCACTATTTTACTTTGTCTCTATAGATTTGCCTCTTTTGGATATTTCATATAAATGGAGTCATACAGTTTGTGACTTTTTGTGTCTGGCTTCTTTCACTTAGCATAATGTTTCAAGGTTCATCCATGTCGTACCATGTGTCTATATTTCATTCCTTTGTATTGCTAAGTAATATTCTATTATATGGATGTACCATGTTTTGTTTATCATTCAGAATTGATGGACATTTGGTTGTTTCCATGTCTTTAGTGTTTTGACTAATACTGCTATGAACATTTGTGTGTAAGTTTTCACGGGGACATAATTGTTTTAAAAAATTATTAACATATGTAGAAATAATGGTTCTCTTTTATTCATGTGTTTTTAATTTTGATTTTATTATGTGACAATATAGTGGAGAGAAGCTCTGTGCAGGGTTTTAGGAGTCTGAGTTTCATGTTAGTACTCACGTGCTTTGTGGCCTTAGAAGGATAAATCTATGTCTGTAGATCTCAGTTTCTGCTCTAGATTGAATATTTGTATCCCCCCAGAATTCATATGTTGAAAACTAATCCCCAGTTGATGGTGTTTGGATGGGGCCTTAGGAGGTGATTAGTATTGAGACCCCGGAGAGCTCCCTTGCCCTACTACCATGTAAGGACAAATGTAGAAGATGGCTCTCTGAGGACCAGGAAGTGGGCCGTTACCAGACACTGAATCTCCTTGTGCCTTGATCTTGGACTTCCCAGCCTCCAGAACTGTGGGAAATAAATTTCTTTTATTTATAAGACACCCACTTTATGGTATTTTCATTATAACAGCCTGAACAGAAATGTGAGAAATAAACTTCTGTTGTTTATAAGCCATTCAATCTATGATACTTTTATTATAACAGCCCAAATGCACTAAGACAGTTTCCTTATTAATAAAATGAAAAAATTCAAGTAGATGCTCTCCATGGTTCTAAATCCCTGGTTATAAATCTATTAATTTCTGTATGACCTTGGGCAAATTATTTAATTTCTCTGTGCCTCAGTCTTCTCATCAGAAAAAATGGGGATATTAATATAACTATATGTTGTTCTGAGGATGAAATAATGTTCTTGGAATGTAAAAAAAATGCCAAGATGTATTAAGCTATGTGTAATATGTTTGTGCCCATTTTAGTTTGTTGGAGCAAGAAGGCCTTAGTGGGAATGCTTTGGCTGTGGCCTTCATGGAGAATCAGTGGTAGTAAGCTAGTAATTGGTAGAGGAAGGAAAATTTAGCTGCTAATAATAGGTACCATTTATTGAGTGTTTAACATTCTGGAGTATACTAAAGACTATACATACATTAGCTCACCTAATCCTGGGTCCTGTGGGTTCGGTGATTATGCCCATAAAAGAAAGCAAAGGAATTGCCCAAACCACCTAGCTAGTAAGTGGCTGCCTCAGAGTCACACCCTGGCTCTAACTAAGACTGTGATGTTTACCACTGCACCAGACTGCCTTTCAGGGAGAACAACTCTTTGGAACAGAATCCCATGGCAGAAAGGTCTTCAGCGGGGGAGGACTTTGCTTGGGAAAGATATCTAGTATTGCTAACAATCCTTCTGAGGGATAACAGGTGCTGGTTCACAGTTTTCTGTATGTCTTATATTACTTTGTTCCATGTGATTGTGATGTGACATTTTAGTTAATGAACAAGTTAAAGGATTTGCAGTATGTTCAGTATTGTTTTTGTAGTTTTACCTCAAAAATACATTATAATATACATGGTTTTGTTAAATGGACTTTTAATCTGATGGAAGACAACTTTCACATGTTCCACTGGCTTCTTTCTGCTTGGGTAATGCCATAATAATTTCCATTTTTTTTGAGCAGTTTTCTGTCTCTTTAGTTAACTTAAATTTTTTAAACTTTCTTTTGTACTATATTTTTTAACTTTTTTTCCAGTGTGGTGTTTGGTATATACCAAATATTGTCATTATATAAACAAGAAAACTTAATAGTGCCAAAGTCTTAATTCATGTTTTGTATATATATTATTTCATTTGAACAAAAGTACTCTTTTGTATATGTGTGGTATCCAACATATAAACAATTTGGTACTAAAAATTAATTTGTATGCCAGTTATTTAGAATTAGGAACTTGATGATACATATGAACTTCTGTTCAAATCCGTTAGACTATTATATGTCTGAATTAGATTTAGCCTGAGATTAGCTCAATGAAAGGCATGTATGTCTTTGCCAAGTGTAGAGGAGGAACATTTCTTTCTAGGATAAAGGTCAGTAGAGAACAGGTTTAGTGATGACCCACCCAGAGAAATTGTGAGATAAAGAGGAAGGGAGGAGACACCTATAGCAGGTCAAGAGAGGTTGGGATCTAGAAATAAGACCGTGAGTTTGTAAAGTTATCACATGCTTCCCCTGTTGATGGAGGAAGACCTGTACCCAGGCAGGGGAACTCAGTGGACACATCCATTGCCCTGGGGAAAGAAGCTGTCCAGGCTTCTTGGAGTGCAGAAGCCGTGCAGGAAGAGAGCTCACCTCAGAGAGCTGTGACAGCAGGTGAAGAAGCTCTAGCTATAGGGTACTCTAGAGCTGGGGATGCCAGAAATACCTTTACCTTATTGGAATTCCATCAGCCTGATTCACTTCTGTAAAGCAATATTCCTTTTTCCTTTTGCTGCCCCAGTTTTGGTGAAGGAGGATTTACCTATAAATTAACACAGACAAGAAAAGCCAAAGATTTGAAAAAGTCATGGAGTAAAGGACTTCTTGAAGCTGGACCTTCAAAAATGAAAGTTTGCCGCTGCTAAGGGTTTGGTAGACTAGCTAGAGAGGTGGGGAAATCCTTAAAGAACTGACTTCCCTTTGACTTTGTAGATATTGGTGTCTGGCTCCTGTGGAGAGGGGGCAGGGCAGGGAGAGTGATGTAGGGGTAGTTGCTTATGTTGTTTTTGAAAATAGTTTTTAAGTGGTAGGCTATCATTACCATAAGCTTTTCAATTTTTGACGTTTAAATACAGTGTAGGACTTTTCATGTCCAATTGGACCTTCAATATAGAATTTTCTTGTCTTTCAAGGTAGATTATATTTTCATAGAAACCTCAGAACTTTCCGTTTCCTTCCTCCCTCCCTCACTGAATAAACTAGGGCCTGATCCATCTGTAAAATACTTGACATTTCAGCTTTCAATTTTATTTAGAAGAATTACTGTTTTGGATAGATCTGTATTTTGATGAAAGTTAATAATTATTTTATCATTTTCATTTAAAGTCTGTCCAAAAGGATTGTTTTTCTTTCATTTAGAACTGTCAATGTTATTGTAAAAACAGATTAATAATCATACACTGGCACCTACAATAATAAAAAAATGACAGATATTTTCAACTGTTGAACTGCTTTACTGATATATTTTCCTAAAGTTGAGTAATGTTTATTCCTGCATAATTTTATATATGGATACATAGTGTGATGAGCCCAGTTAGGTAGTAGTGAGTACCTATGTGTGCTTGTTTGTTTTCCTCTAGGATTGCTCTTGCTCTGTCACAATAGTTGAAGGTATTTCTAATCTGAATTTAAGGACAGCTATAGTATTTCTTCTGAAAATGCAGGGCTGAGGAGCCTGCATTCTGATTTTGTTCATTGCCATTATGTGTCTACATGATGTAGACTCATTAGAGATGATTTAGTTAGCCTTAGGCTATCTTAATGGGTTTTCACTGGTTGTTAAAAATGCCTCTTCGAAGAATCTAACTAAATTTTCCAAATAAACTGGTTGATTTATACTTATTGAGAGAGGAGTTCCAGTGTACCCACTCATATCATCAATTACAGTCTCTTATGAAGTGTAATTTGCCCAGTCTTGATTAAAAGGCCAGAGTTCTCTTTTCCTGCTCCTTAAACACATCCTCTGCTGCCCTCTAACGGCTGCCCATTGGTAGCACCCATTGAGGTCCCCCTTACCATCATCATAGACCTGCCTTCCTCTGGCATCCAGTGATTTACGTAGCGGCTGGATCCGTGGGAGAGTGTCCCAGTAGAAGGAGCTGGGAGAAGCCGCTTTGAAGGAAAAGTATGCACAGGTGGTCTATTATCACACCACAAGGTGTCGACTGTCAGGTAGTTGTGATAACGTTAGGTTTCCTAGGGTATGTGTTTCACTTTACTGATGGTCTCATATGTTTGTTCATTTGTTCGTTCATTTATCCATTCATTAATCAGATATTTTTTGAATGCCAAATATATCCAGCGCCTCGCCTTGACTCGATCTAGTAGGTGCTTATTGTAGATTTGTTAAATGAGTGAATGAATGAGTAAATAAATGTAAAGATAAATAGGACTTGGTCTCTAACTACTTAGTTGCCCCAGTTTTCCTCTTTTAACTCTTCAAGGTCTTGAGAAAGATGTTCAAGCTAGAAGATAGATACAAATATCAGTTGAAACTTAGTCTCCTTACATTTTTCAGAATTTCTCAGAATTCATCATCCCTAACGTAGGGATTCTGTTTTTAGGTAGGGTTTATTTTGCACCTAGGAATGATGTTAATTTACTTTGCTGTTTCTTGCTTTTGGTTGAAAGCAACATGCAGTCATGGTTGCACATTTTCCTTTATGTTCACCAGTTTCCAAGGCACTTCACCTGCTGTAAACTCTGGCTTTCTGCCTTTTTTATGTATTATAAATCGTGACTTAAAATAGATCGTTTTAAATAACCATATATGAAATATGACATGTTTGTGTTAAGCATGTTGTGAATTTTCTGCCATTTTTTAGGCCTGCTTCACTTGGCAAATTTTTTAAAAGACATGTTTTCCTTGTCACTTTCCATTGATTCATATCAGGTATATGTCTGCCACTGACTTCATTCCTTGTTTGAGAATATAATTCACTCAGATATATTTAGGTTGAATAAGCTTCTTGTGAAAAATAATGATCTATATCTACCTACTGGAGAAGAGCATGAGCAAATACCTCATGTTATTTAACATTTATTGTGGTGATGGTAGTGGATGGTTGTATCGTCTTTTGCAGGATTTTCTCTTTATTTTGTGTGTTTTGTACATTATTCTATGAACTATATAACTAGAAATAGGCAGATTTTTTTTCTTATGGCTGTGCTAATGACTTGAAAAGTGTAAAACAAATGACTTGCAAAACCACATTTAATTGGAACTAGTAGTACAGTAATCATTACTTTTTATTATCCATCTCTTTTATGATAACAATGAAAGAGATTGATGTAAAGGAGACTGTAGAAGGGAGGAAGATATAAAGAGTAAACATTACAGCTTTCATCTCTTGACTGCTTCACATTTTATTCATCAATTCATTTGATATTGGCCCACACAGCCAAAAATCTATATTTCTCATTACTTTAAATTACTTTTTCATCACTTTCAAAATGTTCTTAAAAAAAAAAAAGACTGTTGGATTAAAAAAAATTAGTATTTTGCCATGCTGAGGTGGTTTTGTGAAGTCATGGAAAGTTTGGAAAGAGCATGTGTCTCAGGAGACAGTGATGAAATGTAAGATTGCTTCTGGGTACTATAGTTTGCCAAGGTAAATCTAGACTAGAGATTGAAACCATCTCCCTTTTGCACTTTAAGTATGTGGAGAACACAGTGGTGAAAAATTTGGCACTTGCTGGCATAAAATTGATAACCTGACTTGCAAAGCTTAGATAACACAGATATTATTCAAAGGATTACCTGCAGCTATCATTTCTTATGCCTTAGGAATTCCAGAGGTTCTTTTTTCTTGGGTACTGGTTAATTAGGTTTTATTGTGGCAAGGCTTAACCCTCAGTGTATTGATGGACATTTTCATTCAGAATAAATGGCAACAGATTGGGGAAAAAAAAAACCTACAAAGAAGAAGCAGCGGTGCTGAATGATTGCAGATAAGACCTACCAAACTCTGAATTGCAGTTGCTTCCTGTACCAAGTTTCTCCATTGACTAAAAGAGAAGGCTGCTCTAGCTAAAACTTAAGCAGAAAGGGGTTCATTAGAAAGATGTATATAACTCAGAATTTATGAGAAGGATGGAGAAATAGGCTCAGAAAATAGGAAGGACACAAAGGCAGTTGAGAAGTTGTCTGGAGCATCCCATTGACAGCCTAGATCAGCAGTTCTCTTGTTACTAGGTTTCGGGGGGGTCTGTGAGTTCAAAACTATTTTAATAATAATTCTTAGTACTGCCCCTTTCACTGTGTTGACATTTGCACCGATAATGCAAAAGCTAGGACTCCATCTTGTTCAATTGGCCCGATGTCACTGGATGTTTTCAGGGCTGTTTTATTGGTAAGCTGATCATGTGATATTGAGAACATCATTACTGGAACCAGATTGCCTGGGTGTGAATCCTAACTTCCCCAGTTACTAGCTTTGAGATGTTGGGCCACATTTAACCTCTCAGCCCCATTTTACTTTTCTATAAAATGGGGTTAATAATAGTAGTTATCTCATAGAAATGTTGCAAGGAGTAATTAAATTAATATAAGTAAATCATTTAGAACAATGTATGCCTTGTAGTAAACACTTGGTAAATGTTAACTTGCTTAATCATCATTATCAGACTTTTACATCTGGTCTTTGACAAGCTGGTCACCAGAGAAGGGAGCTTAGCCGTGAGTCTGAACTGTCTGGTTCTTGTAGTGCTGGAGAAAAAACTCATCAGGTCAAGATACTGATCTGGAAACATGAAGTGCTACTATTTTAGGTTAAACATGTAAAACATGAGCTTTTCCCTCATTCTTCCTACTAATTGTATGTTAGCCTGGGCAGATGTAGAACGAAACTGAATGAACAAATTGCAAACAAATATTCGAGGATAAAACTTGAAGAGAATATGTCATATTTACTTTGACAACATGTTTTCTTTTGTAGTAGTGATTTTTTTTAGTTGTATATACAAAAGCTGTAAAATAATATACTTCTTTAAGTAGCCTTGCTTGTGTAGCCATTATCTGACAAGTAATAAGACTACATCGTTTTTTTTCCAAGTAATCTGGGAATTTTTTCAAAAGACTACATTTTTTTCAGGGCAAGGCTGTGACTTGAGTTTTTAGCTCCAGCTGAAAGCACAGTGCTTGAAATGGGATAGGTTCATAGCAAGTATTTGCTGAGTAAGTAATATAGAGTCACATTTTCTGCTCTGCTGGAAAATTATTTTCAAGAGAGTGTGCTTTCTGATTACTGTAGTTAATAACACTATTGCATATTTGAAAGACCTAAGAGAGTAAGTCTTAACAGTTCTCATCACAAGAAAAGAATTTTTGCAACTATTTATAGTAGTGGATTTTAACTAGATTTATTGTGGTGATCATTTCACGATATATACAAGTATCAAATCATACTGTACACTTGAAACTAATATAATTTTCTATGTCAGTTATAGCTCAATAAAAAAAGAGGAGGCTGTTTATAAAAGAGTATACTTTCACTAAATGCAATGCAATTTTACAGTGTCCTCCAAGGAACTGTCACTATATAGTGATGGTACGTGGGTGTAGGACAAGGGAAGGAGGGATAAATGTGATGGAGAATACTCTCTCAGACATGAAATTAAGTTTAGGTGGCTAATATAATTGAACCTTTGATTTTCTTGTTATGTTTTGTTTTGAAGTTCCTGCTTTTCTTAAAATCGTGCTTTGATGGTATATTGGGCTGGCCAAGCATACAGATGCCTGCCATGCCAAAGCTCCCATTTAAAGGAAACTGTCTTGCTCTTAGCCCTTGCTGTATGAATAGTCCCATTTTGTATTTTCCATAACCCCTGGGCGTACCTGAGTGGACACTAGAAAACTAAACCAAGATCAGTGAATTATGGCTTGGTACAAAAAGATAACTAGGCTAATCAGATTTTCTCCTGGCAAATTTAAAATATAAAATGTGGAGAGATAGAGGCAGTTAACAGTGAGGGCAAAAATTGAAATAGTATATTGGGAAATAACTTGAGGTAAACATGAGGATAAGGTGAGTTATTATGTGTTATGGGGAAGCAAAAATATGAGAAGTGAGAGAAAGCCATTTAATAGTGGATCTGAAAGAATCAGATATTTGGAATTAAGCTGCGTAAATAAGTAGAGTAATAGATATTGCAAGTTTGATTAATTGATTCATTCCTTTATTCAACAAATAATTTGTTGAGTTACTGCTATGTACCAGGCACTGTTCTAGCCCAAGAGCATTGCTCCGAAAAACAGTTAAGCCAGTGATTCTCAACTAGCTGTGATTTTTGCCTGCCAGAGGATATTTGGCAGTGTCTAGAGACATTTGGTTGTCACAACTGGGAAGGGGGAATGGTATTAGGATTCTAGTGGGTAGAGGCCAGGGATGCTGCTAAATATTCTACAAGGCACGGGACAACTCCTTACAGAAAAGAATAAATAATCTGACTCAAAATGTCCGTAATTCTGAGATTGAGAAACCCTGCGTAAGCCATTAAGTATAGGCATACCTCAGAGATACTGCTGGCTCGGTTGCAGACGACCACAGTAAATACTGCAGTAAAGCAAGTCACATGAATTTTTTGGTTTCCCAGTACAAATAAAAGTTATGTTTATGTAATACTGTAGTCTGTTAAGTGTGCAATAACATTATGTCTAAAAAAACAATGTACATACCTTAATTAAAAATATTTTATTGCTAAAAAATGCTAACCGTCATCTGAGCCTTCAGTGGGTTGTAACCTTTTTGCAGTGGTAACATCAAGGATCACTGATCACAGACCACCATAACAAATATAATAATAGAAAGTTTGAAATATTGCAAGAATTACCAAAACGTGACGCAGAAACACGAAATGAGCAAATGCTGGTGGAAAAATGAGCAGTAGACTTGCTCAATGCAGGGTTGCCACAAGCCTTCAATTTGTAAACAACACAATATAGTGAAGTATAATAAAATGAGGTATGTCTGTGTATATTTCATAGAGTAATTATTATCTTGTAGTTGACATTTAACTTTCTGTGTTTTCAGAAAGGAAAATTTACTGGAGGAAGTTTACTGGAGTAAAATGGAGGCCTCAGTAATATTACCCATTCTGAAGAAAAAACTAGCCTTCCTTTCAGGTATGTTTTCTTCTTAAAATTGGAAGTGTTTGATGTATAAATTTGTTTAATCTTTTTTTCTTTGATAAGTTTGGCAGAAAGGCATTTCCTTTTTCTCTGAATGTTTTGTTTTAAAGGTGTTTCTGAGACACCTTGTACTCAGAATGGATAGCGGTGCAAGCCAACTCTGTCCCTGTTGGTGCTTGGCAGCCAGTTTTCATTCTGTTCTGTAATTTGATTAAATGACCTCTACAGGGTAGATGTCATGACATCTCACCTCTCATATAAAAATGAAATAACTAATACAGGCTGAGAATAATTGACTAACCAGCATCTAAAGTATTGTTTCTGAAATATAGAGTAATTCATTTTTGTGTTATCCCGTCCAGCTTTTGTCTTCCATCTTCCTATGAGGGGGGAGTTATGAAATAAATTACATGGTTTTCACTTTTTACTGCTCGAATTTGGTTATAAGGCTTGAATTTACCTTCCATTATTAACCCAAAGTCTGCATTGACTAAGAAGAGTCAAAGAGAAGCTTCGAGATATATTGCTAGTGTGAAAGCAGTGGTGACGCTGGGTGTAGCAATTTTCTGGAATTTTGGACCATTGAGTAAATTTGCACATGCTTTAGAATAGGTACTGTGACCCACCTATTGAAGATTATTTAAGTTGTATTATCTTGCTTTTTCTCTCTTATACTTTTTAGGTCCTATCAGAGTTGTCTTGATATTTAGGCTACTAATGTCCTTTTCAGTGTATATTGTGTCTCTCTGTAAATTGGCATGTTTTTCTAGTGTACATTATAAAGGAGAAAATAAGATATGAATTCCACCAGTAATATTAGTTCTTTATTTAATATGTGTTTTCTTTTTTAAAAAAACTTCTTCCCTTACCAGTTGACACTTACGTTTTCTCTCTGTTTTTTTATGATATGAGTGGTATTGTAGGAAACGTTCTTATTCACAGTTTGTGCATTTTGTACAAGTCCAGCAGTATAAATTCCTACAACTGGAAGTATTAAAGAGAATTTACATTTATATTTAAAGGTTTTGTCAGATTGCCCTATAAGAATATTGTGGCAATTGTTGATCTCTCACCAGTGTATGAAAATGCATGTTTGAAAACAGAAATAGACCCACAGACATACAAAACAAACTTATGGTTACCAAAAGGGAAAGAGGGGAGGGATAAATTTGTAATTTAGAATTAACAGATAAACACTACTAAATATGAAATATATAAACAACAAGGACCTACTGTATAGCACAGGGAACTATATTCAATATTTTGTAATAACCTATAATGGAAAAGAATCTGAAAGAGAATAGATATATATGTATGTGTATAACTGAATCACTTTGCTGTACATCTGAAGCACTGTAAATCAACTATACTTCAATTTAAAAAAAAAGCCAGTTTGCCCATACTGTTGCCAAGAGTGGATATTACTATTTAAAAAAAATCTTTATCAGTGACATTTTTGCATTCTTATTTTACTTGTCTCTGTGCAGCATTTGACCCTGGTGACCATACCTATCTTGAAAGCCTTTTTCTTCTTGACATCTGCCTTCTTTTGCATCTACACTGGTGATTATTTTGTTGTCCCTTAGTGAAAGCTGAGGGCATGAGGTTAAATGTAATCCTGTATGTTAGACCTGTGCTCTGCAGACAATTTCACAGTGGGTCAGAGTGCTGCAGTTCAGATATGAACCTTTTTGCAGTTTGGTTTAATGCAGGGCTTAGCGATTTTTGAGGAGAAAATGAGACTTCTCTGAACCCAATTCCTCTTGACTTGCTCTTGACCGTTAATTATTTCAACCAGTAATTTTCAAACTTTTTTAATAATAGAGAAAAACTTCTCAAACCAACAAAATCATTCAGGGGATACAGTTTGAAAACCATGGTTGCAGTCTATTAAAAAAAAAAAAAACTTGTATTCTAAACAAAACAACATTTGCAGTTGAAGTCACTATTGATTATCGATTAAGTTGAACCATTTGAAATTGCCATTTATTGAGATTAAACAAAGTGGTTGACTATCAGTAATTTACATGGTTAATCTGATAAAAGATCATTTATGGTTGGTACCTTGTGAATTGCATCCATGTTATTCATAGGAATCATTTTTTTTCAATTCAGTCCTTTAACTTTTTAGTGATAGAGATCATATAAAATTGTTTGCTTTAGTGTTTGCTGGCTTTTAAGTTTCTAAAATTGCCATAAATGTCAGTTGGGTCAAAAGATGGACTTCAGTGTGAAAATCAATCATGTGGGGAGCTTTCAAAGAAGCTGTGTGTGTATAAAAGTACTAGTTATATTTTAATGCTTATGGAAAATCGAAGAGAACTTGAACATCCATGAAATGTAAGTGCGTTCCACTTCCTGGCTTTCAGAATTCTATATCCAGGTCCCGTGCGCTCTTCTCAGCTGGACAGGGCTTTCCCTTTATTGCCTCATGAACAAAGAATGCCTGTCTGACCTTTGTGAGTTAACTCAGATCATTCCTCATCACAGAATGCTCTTTTGACTTGGTTTATAAATTCTATTCATTTTTCTTAAGTTTTAACTTTTCTATGAAATTTTTTACATTTATTACAGCTCTTATCATTTTCTCCATTTTCTAAATCCCTTTTTATAATATTTTATATATTTTGTACAACACAGCCTAACAAATTATCTGTCATATTTCATACTGTTATTTCTTACGACTTAAAGTTTTTCTTCCTAGGTTGATAAGAAATTTGTTGTTTTACTTGCAAATGCTTACTGTGCTAGGCACACAATAGATGTTTGATGAATTGATTACAATCAGAAGCAGACTAAATGGAAGAAATTAAACAAAATGAGAATTGTTATGTTTAAGTGAATATTTCATTGGTGAATTTTTTTCCTCTTATTTTTTCTAAATTTTATATAATTTTGCTGTACTACTATAAACATTTACAATATATAAAATAAACAGCCATTAGATTGTTTTTTACTGATGTCTTAAACTTGTAATTGTTGTAGTAACATTGGATGCAAATATATTTAATTCATTTAGTGCTTTAATATCTCTTACATGTTAAATTTATATATTTTTTTCTTTAATAGGAGGAAAGGACAGACGAAGCGGCCTCATTCTGACAATTCCATTATGCCTGGAACAGACAAATATGGATGAGCTGAGTGTCACCTTAGACTACCTACTCAGCATTCCAAGGTGACTCTAAAGGTGTCTTTTCTTAAATTTCAATATGTTTTCATTTACTTACGAATGATTCCTGCTGTTGTTAAAGTATACTTTGCTATCTTATCTGCTTTTATTAGCAGTGAAATTATAATTGAAAACACAAGAATCAATAATATATGATGCCACAGCAGATAAAATAAAGACATTTTATATTCTTGATGCACTAAATGATACTGATTTCTAAAATGTATATACTGTCAACTTTTAAGGAGTGCAAAGATTGAGCATCTGTCTATATACCATGTAATTTGAGAAAACTTAGAAAAGTGAATTCAGTAGAAAGCTCTTGTATTTAGGTAGCTATTTCACTAAATAGATATAAATACATCTGTATGTTTTAATATATTGAATGAAAGCTATTTGGAGTTTAAAACATTTTTATTTTTAAAAAATGCAAAAAATGTTTATATTTTAATCCAAAGATCATTGGATTTTTAATTTTTATATTTCTTTGGTGAAGACAAAACTTAAACCTTTCTATTTGCTTGAGCCTACCCATCATTTCAACAACAAGAACAGAAAAGCCCCCTCCCCAGCTTCCTTTCCCATATGTGATATTTGGGGACTGAAGTCTGACTGCACATTAGAATCATCTGGAGATTTTTTCCAAAGTTTTAATGCTTGTGGGTCCACCTCCAGAGAGTCTGATCCAATTGTTTTTGGGGGGACTGCTCATCAGACTTTAAAAAAAATTCTTTAAGCTTCCCGGATAATTCTAATATGCAGTCACATTTGCAACCCACTGCAGCAAAGTGCAGGAATGAGGGCAGATTGTTTTGTGTGTGTTTGTAAAATATAGGGGTGGTAAAAGGAACAAAACTACCTTTTACATAATGCTCTTAAGCTCGAAATAGTGAATTTTAAACATTTTAGTCAGAGCAAACAATTCTTTGTATCCTTTTCCTATATTTGCATTATTGACATAATAGATTATTTCATTTTAAACCACCTTGAAGAATACAGGGTTAAAATTACATCTTAGAACAACTGACTTTAATCACATCTGCTTCCAGTATTGGTGTATAATGATTCTGTTGCTGAATGTTTTTTCAATATTGGGAAAATAGAGGTCTTAAAGTGAAAATTTTCAGTCTTTTTACTTTCTAGAAAAGAAAGTTATCAGACTTCACAGTGTATTAGTACTGAATAACCTTGCTAATTCTCTGAGCTGCTGATTGCCAATTTGTATTATTCATCATTAGATAACGAACTGCTTTTTAGGTAAATGGCACTAGCTAAACATATAGCTAACAAATTATGAAAAAATATTCATGGATTCATAGATGGTTAAAAGTGTTCAGGGAACTTAGAGACCATCTGAATCAACTGCCTTATTTTACAGTTGAGGGAATTGAGACTCGGAAGTTAGTTACTTGCCCAAGATCACACAGCTAATTAGCAGTAGAGCTGGGATTAGAATCTGCAGTTCCTGGCACCAATCCAGAGCTCCTCATACTTCAGATGAATAGAGTACAGTGTAGTTGCATCTTATGTGGGGTGAGGTTCTGAAGTTAAAATGTAATGCAAAAATTACTGATAGTCAAAATTACCCTTGAAAAATGCCTAAGGAAGAATTAGAGACTTATGAACTATTTTTCCGTGAACATGCTAGATTTTCTTCCAGCATTGGAACATGTCAGTCATGGAGGCTGAGTTCTGGAAGACACAGTCGGCTTGTGGTTAGGTGTGTGATAAGAAAATGCACGCTTGTATATACTAGAACCAGGATCAGCCTGCCAGGATGCTCACACTGTAGGGTAAATGACCAGTTTCACTCATGCAGCCTGTCTGCTCACTCTGGGTGTGCAAACAGGAAGTACAATGGAGGGCAAAATAGCGTACACTATTTAAACGTTCTCTCTCTCTCTTTCTTATATAGATATACATATAGTACTATTTCAGTGTAAATTATGAATCAGTTTCTACAGAGCTACATATACCTACCTGCCAGCTAATAGAAAAGTTGTAAGTTGAAGCAAGATGAAAGAACTTAATTTAGCAAGACAAAATAGATACCTGGATACTTTATTTTTGATAATTGTTCTGCTAAAGTTTGACCGTCTCAGATATTTGTGAACGCCCTGACTTTTTAGCCTTCTGCTTTCTTGGATCAACCTCCTATAACTTTGGCGTTTAAAAACGTAGTTGGCAGCTTTATATCAGTGCTTGCCATTTCATTAGAGAGCTAGAGGGTTTTTGAGCTCTTCATTCCAACTCTGGACAGTAGTTTATTAGGTGCAGCCTTAAAAACTGATTTTTCTCCTTCAGAATGCCTGCCATTAAAACTGCTTTTAAATTGTATTATGAGAGATTTCAAATACACAAAAAAGTTGAAGGAATAGTGCAGTAAACACCATTATGCCCATCACTTAGAAGCCTGCAACTAATGTTGTAATACTTTATCACGTATCTATGTGTTTATCCACCCCTCTTTCCATCCCAGAACGGTTTGTTTTTTTTTTTTTTTTCAGAACGGTTTTTAAGTTTACCCTGTCAGATCAGTCTCAGCTTGGGTCTAGAAAGTTTTTCCTTTTTTAGTATGTCTGCATTCTTTTTGGTGTGACTTGTTTCTCCCAGACTCTGCTGTTAAAGCTTAACTCCTGCCTACTGTGAATGTCTCCAGACAGCTCCAGCAGTGTAGCTAGCTAATGCGGCCTCTTCTTTATAGGAGATGTCCAAAAGTAGTCTTTCATTGCAGTGAAAATGTTAACATTCTGAATATAGTAACAGCTTTTTAAAAGTATTTAAAAATGGAAAGAAACTATTTAGTTCTTACCCATATTTTATGCTTAGTTTCATGACCAGGAGCAAGGTGTGATACATACTTATTTTAAATGGGTAACCCAGTACAGTTGAAAATGGGGCCATTTCCTGATTCCTTTACACACAGCTTGGTCCTACACTTGTTTTTGGTTTCTGACTCTTGAGCAGAGGGCTGAGAAGAAAGGAGAAGTTCAGGTTAATTGTAACCTGACCTGAATACTAAGTTTATGTTCAGGTAACTCCTCATGTCCAGGTCTGTGTGGAGTTCAGCACTAACCATTATTGCCCCATTTTCTACAAAGGGTTTTTAATAAAAAATAACATAGACTGACACAGCTGGGCCAACCTGAGTGTTAAATTTTAGGAGAGGTAAATGGAGTTTTTCTTTTGTTTTACCAGCGATTGCTGTACACTTTAGACATAAACAACATGATTAGAAATTATGAGTCCATGACTCAGAAAGCAGAATCAAATTCAAGATTACCTTATGGAGATAAAGAAAAGATATATAAATTAATCTGCAAATCTTTTCATTAAAAAAGTAAATATTGAGATTAGCACTAAACAAAACCTCACAAGTAGATCTTTATCTCATATCATTTCTTTATATATTTCAAAATTTTAAGTCAGAAGCATATTCACATTCAAAGTATAAAATGAAATTTGTGTCAGTACTATTACACAAAGTATGATTATAAGATATTGAGACTACCAGCTTTTTAAAAACATGTGGCAAAACATATGCATCAGTGTTTCTCAACCTTCTTTGTCATTGTTATCTTTGTAAGGAGCCCTTTTAGGCAGCTTTTCCTATTCACTTCTGCTTGATGTCATAGAGTTTACTGTTAAATCAGTCTGATATTAGAGTGCAGAGCCATGTTTCATTTATCTCCATATTCACAAGGCCAATAAAAATGATTTGGAGACCTTAGGTGTTTGTTATATGGATATTGAAGGAACCAACCAGACTTAGCAATAAAGTCATAGAAACGACTTAAAATATATTATGAAAGGAGATATAACAGCTGTGTATGGTGAAATATCATTTGAATCCCATACAAGTAGTTTTGTAACTGCCAGAATTCTATGGGGCATATATTCTGTACATTCAGAATTTTAAAAAATTTATCTGTGGACATTTTTATTCAAAGAAAATCCTACAGAGAAACTAAATTTATAAAAGAGCTAGAAGTGTAGGCCCACAGCCATTCCTGCTCATCCCCACCTTCTCAAATTCCACTTCTACTGCAGTGCCCCCTCACCCGCTTTTAAGGAGCCTCCTTGGAGCTTACAGGACTCTGCAGAGCACTTAGAAGGTAATTTGAATATGAATATAACACTGATTGGTTCAGTATAGTCTGTGAGAGTGTAACTGGGATGGCTCTTCTTTTTTAATTTATTTTTTATACAGCAGATTCTTGTTCGTTATCTACTTTGTACATATTGGGATGGCTCTTCTTTATTTTTGTTTTTTTATGGGACATGCTTCTCAGAAAGTTTAAGGCAGTGCCTTCCTTTCTCCTCCTTAGCAAATGCACTTCTGGCAAATGACGGTATAATTGTGTTGATCTTAGAGTTACTTCAAAGCACTGTAGTTAAGTGCTCTGAACATGCTTTATGCTGTTGATGAGTGCTTTTTTAATATTTACTTCATTCAATGAATATGTATTGAAAACTTATAATGTCCGTTTTAAAATGTGACAGCTAAGCTAGCATTTCCTTTCTTTACCACGTATTTTTAAATTTCCTGTCTCCTCTGTTCCCTTTTCATGTGTTTAAGTTCACGTCGAGGGATGGCTGGGTTGTCAAGCTGGACTAGTACAGCAATAGCCAAGCTAATTTCTCTATCTCCAGTCTCTCCCCAATTTGTACACAAGGACAAGATAAATTTCACCAAAACAACAGTTCTATCATCCTTCTCAGTTTTCTAGGACCTCCTCTCCTTTACACACAATGAATTTAATTCAGTAGTCATTTATTTTGTTGCTACCAAGTGCAGACATTGTACACCGTGCATTGTGAAGGCAAGAAAGACTAGTGTGTGCTCTCAAGGACAGTCTTTCAGCCTTCTTAACTGCTATGCCAAGACCTTGTGTGATTTGACTTAACCCTTTCATTTCATATTTCTTGAGCGCTTATTTTTATAGCAAGGCACTTAGTTTTATAGCACTTGTATTAATTAACTCAGTCTTCAAAATAACAATATTATTATCCCTATTACATAGATGAAAAAATGAGGGCAGAGAAATTTAAGAAACTTACCCAAATTAATAACTGGTACCTTTGCTTATATTCCTCTTGCTCTGTATCCTTTTATGTTAAGTTTCATTAGCTCCTTTATGTCGGTACTTCCCAGAGTCTTCCAGCTGTTCTCCAGACTTACAGCACTTGCCGTTTCTGACTCTTAGGCATTTAATCATAATGTGTTTAATGATAATTCTTGAATTTTTACATTTATTATTTAAGTTTTACATTAAAAAATTTCAAAGATATATGTTTCCCTAGTAACATTAAAAAGGTGACGTCAGTGAGTGTAAAGTAGACACTAATTAAAATACTTTTATTTTACCTTTTCACCTTTCTAAATGATCTTAAGCTTCTTGAAGGGAGAAACTGTGTTGTATAATACATATTTTTTCATAATCCTGTGCAGTACCTCATATTGATACTTAGTAATCAATAGTCAGTGGATATGGGTTTCTGCTCTTTATCTTACTTAAGTTTCTTCATAGCTCTGTGTACTCAAATGCAGCCTGGCTGATCATTTTCAGAACATCTCACATTTGTTGGAAAATCAAACATGTAGAAGTTGCAGCTCAGTAGAAGCTATTTTGGTGGATAAGAAGTTTGTCTAGGCTGGTCTTGCTTTCCTTTGAAGACATTAAATTTGAAATGGACCTGGGAATTTACTTATGGGTGATGACTGGGAGGCATATGTGAAAAAGACTATCCTATACTTAAGGAAATAATAGATAACAGTAAGTCATTTAATTCTCATAACAGCCCTATGAGACGAGCACTATCATCCTTATCTCTTACATATAAGGGAACCGAGGCATAGAAAGAGTGGGTAATTTAAGTATCTTGACCTAGAACCTGTGGCATACCAGGGTTGGAGGGGGATTTGGACCTAGTGGTCTGACTCCAAGCCTGTGTTTCTAGCCACTGTTGTATTTACCTCTGTTATAATCACAGTGCCATAGCTATTGATAACTTTTAATATTCATTTGCATTTAACCTGCATCTATCACAATTGAGAATTGACATATGAAAATAACTATGGTGAACCTAGTTGAGCATAACGGAAATCTTTTTTGTTTTAACATTTTCTTTCAACAGTATATTCAGCGTATATTTAAAACCATAGCATTTTTCTAGCTCAAAGGGAAATTGTTGATCATCCAGTTATAGAATCATGGAATGTCATGATTAAGAAAGTACCTTAACAGTCATCTAGACCAAACATCTTCAATCATCTAGACTAACCACTTTACCCATACTTAAATCCTCTTTATAGAAATGCTGCCGAGTACTTGCCCAGATTAATCTAATTCTGTAGAGAGTCAGCATCTATAGAAGTTACTTTTCTGTTTCTCTCAAGTATTGATTTTTTTCAAATTTGGATTTTAGGTCAGTTCTTCCTAATTGTAGAAAAACTCATTTACGTCACAGAAGAAACATCAGAACACAGAGGTTTAATGACTTGCCAAGAATCACACAGAGATGACTCATAAGTCTTCAGTCACTTAGTAAATATGTGAGATCCTACAATGAGTTCCTCATCATTCTAGGTGCTGAGGAAATGGGTGAACAAAGGCCCAGCCCCTGCCCTTATGGGCCTGATGCCCTAATGATCAAATGAATATTATAAATAAATACATAGGGCTTCTCTGGTGGTGCAGTGGTTGAGAGTCTGCCTGCTGATTCAGGGGACACGGGTTCATGCCCCGGTCCAGGAAGATCCCACATGCCACGGAGCGGCTGGGCCTGTGAGCCATGGCCACTGAGCCTGCGCGTCTGGAGCCTGTGCTCCGCAACGGGAGAGGCCACAACAGTGAGAGGCCCGCGTACTGCAAAAAAATAAAAAAATAATAAATACATAGTATGTTGGAGGTTCATAAGTCTATAAAACAGAGCATGAAAAGAATTAAGGGAGGGATGGAGTGCAAAGGAGTGTGTGGCAATATTTTATAAAATGAGAAAGTAACATTTTACCAGAGATGAGTGAAGTGAAGGCCAGGCTATACAGATACCTGATGAAAGAGCATTTAAGAAAGAGTATCTTAGACAGAGGGAGCAGTAAGTGGAAAGGCCCTGAGTCAGGAGCAGGCTCAGTGTGTTGTGCGATCAGTAGGGAGGGTAGTGTGGGTGGAGCAGTTTGAGAGAAGGAGGGTTCTGGGAGAGCCCTCAGAGGGGCTGCAGTCAGAACTTAGAGGACCTCGTAGGCCATGGTAAGGACTTCAATTCTGAATGAGAAGGAAGGCCATTGTTACATTCCTACCGAGGAGTGATATGATCTGCGTCTTCTAACATTTCTAGAGGCCCTCTATATTTAAAGCTGGAAGCTGCCAATGTATCATTAAGACAATAATATCCTTGCTTTCTGGAAGCATATTATCTGATGAAGATGAATTATAAACAAGCAATTATAATAAAACCATAAGTAAAATTAGTGCCATTAAGTAAGTATAAGCAGAGCTCTCTGAGTGGAAAGAAGGAGCCCTTAGTCGTAATCAAAGAAATTAGTGAAGAGCTGCAGAAAATCCATTGACAGTCTCTTTCTAGCCAAAGTGAGTGAGCTTATTAAGGACCTGCTCCTCCTTTAATAGCTGTTTTAACTTAGGCACGTCACCCTTGAAAGGCTCTAATGGAGTAAGAACAAGGAAGTGGGGTGTTAATAGTTTTTTTTTTTTTTTTGGTTAGTGGTCTTAAAATTATAAAATGTTTATAGTAGTGTAGGAATTTACTAATATAGCACTGCAGCTACACACCCTTTATAAGGGACATAATATGCTTCTAAATCGAAGTATGTTCTTGTTAAAAACAGTTTAAACCATCACTCCACTTGTAGGATTGCAATTTTTTTTAAAAAAGGGACTTCCCTGGTGGTCCAGTGGTTAAGAATCCACACTTTCAATGCAGGGGCATGGGTTCAATCCCTGGTCGGGAAACTAAGATCCCACATGCCATGTGGCACAGCTAAAAAATTTAAATAAGCAAACAAACTATTCCTTTCAAGTAGTTGAAAGCTCACTTGATCTTACAGTCTTCAAATATGTAGTATCTTTGAATTGTGTGTATTTTCTTTATCTATCTTAGTAAAATGTGAGAAAATTATGATTAAGGGTGATTATCTTAAGATAATCTTAATTATATTAAGATTGATTAATTGATTAATCTTAATTATGATTAAGATAAATTTAGAGTATTTTATACCCTTATGATCACTGCAGATGGCATTTGCAAGCTTCATTACTTTCTTTGTCTTAATATACAGATTAATTTAGTGTGCTTTGAAATATAGATGTCTCGTTTGTGTAAAACTTACTTGTTTAACAAAATGGTTGTGTAACCTGTACCTCATAGATGCAGGTGCCAAATTATGGGGATGACTTACTTCTCTTGGGCTCTAGTCCCAACCAGCAAAGGCCCTCCACTGGACAGCTCCATGTATCTTAGCTCCCCTTCCTGCAAATTTCCACACTGCACTGGTAGAGTCCCTGAGTTGCCGCCACTTCTCTGAAGACCACTCACTGACAGTAACTCTACTAGGCTTGTCTTTCTTTGGCTTGTATCCTCCGTAAGTCAGGGTGGTCTTCTCCTTACCTGATCCCACAACTAGCAGTTAGATGTCAGATTTGCTTCCCCCAGCAAGTCTTTATGTGCTTTTGCTGATGCAGAAGAGATCACTGTATTATTGCCTTACCCCCACGAATGCTTAGTGGATCCTTTATTTTGTAATGCAAAATCCAAAAATAGAATACTTCAACATTTTTTTATTAAGATATAAGTCACATATCATAAACATCATTTTTTAAAGTGTACAGTTCAGTGGTTTTCAGTATATTCACAAGGTTGTGCGACCATCACTCTCTAATTCCAGAACATTGCCATCAGCCCAAAAAAGAAACCTATACCCATTGGTAGTCCCTCCTCATCCCATTCTCCCCTCCTCCCAGCCCTTGTCAGCCACTAGTCTGCTTTCTGTCTCTATGGATTTACCCATTCTGGACATTTCATATAAATGGAATCATACGATATGGACTTTTGAATCTGGCTTCTTTCACTTAGCATGTTTTCAAGGTTTATCCATGTTGTAGCATATATCAGTACTTCATTTCTTTTTATGATTGAATAATACTCTATTGAATGGATTACCACATTTTTTTCCCATTCATCCATTGTTGGACATTCGAGTTGTTTTGGATTTTGGCTGTTATGAATTATGCTGCTATGAATATCTGTTTGCAGGTTTTTTGTATGGACATATGTTTCACTTTGCCTCACCTCTTGAACAGTTCTCTGCTTTCTTTGGAAGCTCAGCTTCTGTCCCTGCCTACAGAGTCACCTATTCTTCTTCCAGATCTTTAGCAATATCATCCTCATTCTTGTGACCTTACTGTTTCTCAATAGAATTGGATATCCTTCTCCAATAATCCTCTTGAGGTTAATGTGAATGTTTGGAGAGAGTAAGGGAGGATTAGTAAAATTCCCTGGACTGTTGGATTTAAATCTCAGGAAAGGGCCTGCTATTAACCTTTCCTATAATGTAGGCAATTGGGAGAACTTTGTGTGGAGAGAATTTTCACTAACAAATCCTTGCTCTGCTAAGCAAAGCTGCAGTTTCTTCCACTATATTAGAGGGAGGGCAGTTGAGATCTTTACGTTGTTGATTTTATAAGTAAAACAAATAGTAATAGTAATAATAAATAATAATAATATAGCTATGTAGTTTTGGTCATAGGATAGAGTTTTTCCATGTTGTTGTTGCATTTTACTAGGGCAGGCTTCTGAGAAGTGTTTAGTAGGTACTTGAATAATTGAATATAATATATAGCAATAACACATTTTCCAACACTCAAGATAATATTGTGCTGGTCAAGTGACTAAGAATGCAAAAGTGAAAGCAGAGGTGGGTCAGACATGGTGTATTCAAGCTTTGAATTCTTATATACACCAATGCTACTTCACCTCGTTAAATTTCCCCAAAAGAACACCAAGAAGCTTATTTCCAATGGTTTAATAATAGCTTACTTTATTTTCTACCTGTTTTGAAATATCACTTCACAACCTTACACTTCTGGCAGGAAGGAGAGACAAGAAGTACGTCCACACTTGGCAGTCATTAGTTACCTACTTCACTGTGATCCCATTTTACAGATGAAGAGATTGAGAGGCTAGTGAGACTATTTGAATGTTGCTTTGATTTCTTCTCTTTTTAAGACATTGAATTTACCTGCTTTTAGAGTAATTTTCTTACCAAATTAGCTTATAAATTGTCAGTGTTTCCTGAAATGAGAAAAATAAATTGCTTGAGAAAACTGAAAGGACACTGAAGAATTCATTTATTGACAGTGCAAACCAAGTCAATTGAGATTAATGCTGCTCCATGTATGATTACACTGTAAACTTTATTTAGGATTATTAAGAATAAAATAGGAAGCTTGTTTTAATACTCTGTAATTTTGTTTCATTTCAGTGAAAAGTGTAAGGCTAGAGGATTTACCGTGATTGTGGATGGCAGAAAATCCCAGTGGAATGTGGTGAAAACAGTAGTCTTAATGCTACAGGTAATTTTATTTTTGACTATTAGGAAGTGGTTTTATTGTACAGCAACAGATGAGGTGATAGTGGCAAATGCATTTTGTTTATTGGACTGTGCCCAAGCTTCTCAGCAGTGACTGAGTTCTGAAATGCACAGGTCACTATTGGATTGTTTAGATTCAATTCTTACAGGTTTCACTTGAGTAGTAAAATAAATTTCAACTTTATTCTAAAGGTTTGTAAATGACCAAAAATAATATGTCATGTTTAAGTAATTTAAACAACTAGGCCAATGAGTCTCAAAGTGTGAGGGCAGAGGTTATCAGACTCATCTAGGAGCTTTTGCACACTGTAGTAGCTGCATCATCCCACCTCCACCCCCTCCTAATACCACAGGTAGGGAGTACGACTGGGTAAGTCTAATCTGAAAAAGCTTCTCAGGTGGTTCTGATAGGTTTCTCCTTTCTGTTACCCTTTTTCCTTCAAAAATCACCAGGATTCATAATAGTCTTATATCTGTCTCTGATCTAGAAGAAACGTACTCTGACAGCTGTGTCCTTGGGGGCTTTAGCAGCTCACAGATAAGCATTTCATAAACAGCTGTGATTATAGAATCCCTGATCTGGTCCTAGTCTTATGTTTATATTTCCTTGTGCTCCTCACAGAATGTTTCTGTAATCCCTTGCACATAGTAGGTACCTAGTAAATACTTGTTGGTTTATTGTGAGAGTATTGAGGATACTGTGATCTGAAAGAGAAAAATACAGTATTTGAGTGATTGAAAGGGGACAGATTGCTCTGATGTACCTGGGTTTCCTTAGAAGGGCTTGTATAGAAAGTAAAAGTTAAGTGAGTTAAATAAGAGAGATTATCTAATTTAAATGAAAGAAGGTGAAAAGGACATTCCTGGCAGGGACACTGTCAGTGATAGCTCAAAAATTAAGTGAATACAATGAAAGGAGCTGATGACAGGCCAGTTTGGGGGCAATATATTGGCTGTTACGTGGGATGTTGAACATTGAATTAGGTAAATATTAGTGAGATTGAAGGAAAGATCAAGAATTTTAAATGAACTGGGAAATAATCGGTAGCTGCTTTAGGGTTCTGTGGAAAGAAATATAATTTAAAATTTTAAATGATAACTAGGGAGAATGAATCTTAATGGTTTATTTTTATTTGTGATAATTAGGAAAAAGAAATTCAAGGGATGGGAACTGGTAATTTCAGTTTTTAGTTTTAGTGCTTAGTATTGTTCAGGTACTGTGCAGTAAGCTTGCTATGTAAATGATCTCATTCAATTTCATCCTCACAAACTTGGGAGGCAGGTTCTACGATCCCCAAAGGTCTTCAGGGATTTTAAGTAATGTACCCATGGGAGTACATTACATGGGAGTCACGATTGGAACCTGGCACAACCTAAGCCCCAGGTTTTTATCCTTTAAAAGTGTATATTTACCAGTGGGATGTATCTGAGGTGGTTACCAAATTATCTCCCCATTACCTTATTCTTAACGGGTTGGCCTAAACCTTCATCATTAGAATCACTCCTTTGGGTTGGAAAGGACAGGTTCCAGTGGATCAGTTTTCAAGGGAACACAGATTGGTGTCCCATAATAACTTTTTCTGTCAAATATGTTCCCAGCACTTTTGTATTCCAAACCCTGAAGATTAACTCTTCTCTGTACAAGTTGTTACAATAACTATTAGATGAGAAATCCATTAATTATGACCTTGTGTTCTTCCATTCAACTGTGTCACAGATGAGCTGTTTGGGACTTGCTGTTTGAACTGGACTTTGATCAGTGGCACTTTTGAAGAACAATCAATGGATGATTTAATCCCCTCTTGCGATTTCTTTTCTGATAGGTATTTTAACAACTTTTGGACTTATTAATAGTTAAGATTTTCAGAAGTTGCAATGGCCTGTTGTTTGCTCCTAGTCAAACAGTTTCTACATACAAAGTTATTCATTGCTTTTATTTCAGAAGGTACTGGTACTGGCTGTTTGGGAGCCCAGAGCTTAGTGCTGGCTCTGCCTGTAACAAATATTCTCTAAAATGAGTGGCTTGGTTTCTCTTGTTTCTCACAGCTTTAATACGCAATGATTTTGAAATAATATTCTAACACAATCAACATATAAATAAACCTCATTCTACTCTAAATTTCCCAGCCCCTCTGATAAAAGTTTTGATAACACTGAGGTTTTTTTTTTTTTTTAACTTTATTCACAACCCAGTCATTGCAGGAGGTGCTAGATTTGTGATGTGCACAGTGACATGTTTAAATTGAAAAGTTTTCTATTTTCCCCTAATCAACACTTATTATTATAATTATATAACATTATTATTCAGTAGTGCTATTTATGGTCTAGAATAGTGGTTGACGACTATTTTATAAATAGAGTTTATAAATAGAGTTTTATTGTTTACATATTGTTTATGGCAGCTTTCATACTATGTGGACAGAATTGAAATAGTTGCAACAGAGACTGTATAGCCTGCAAAGCCTAGAATATTTATTATCTGGACCTTCAGAAAGAATTTACTGACTCCTGGTCTAGAACATTTGGAATGGTATGTTAGAACTTTAGCGTCAGACCGACCTGCCTTCTAATCCAGTGCCATCCCTCACAACTCTGTTCCCTTGGACAAGTTACTTTAGTTCTCTCAAGCTCAGTTTACTTTTCTGTAAAATTGGAAGGATAACATCCACTTGTTAATGTGAATTCATTTATTCAGCAAAGATTTATGGAGTATCTTCTATATGTCAGGCACTGTCATAGGCTCTGGAGATATAGGAGTAACATTATAGATAAGGTACCTGCCATTGGGAAGCCTGTATTCTTTTTGAGGAGTCAGACAATAAGCAGTTAGACAAATTACTAAGTAATGTAACATCATATAAGGATAGATGCTATGTAGAAAAATAAATTGGTGAAAAGAGACTGAGTCAGATGCTGCTACTTTAGATAGGGTGGTCAGAGAAGGTCTCTCTGAAGAGGGAATATTTGAGTAGAATCCTAAATAAACTGAGGAAGTACTCCTAGGTATAGGGCAAAGAACATTCCAGGCAGAGGAAACATCAAGGGCAAAGTCCTGAACTGGGAGCAGACTTGTCACATTCTAGGAGCAGCAAGAAGGTCAGTGTGGCTGTGTTAGAGGAGTGAGCTGAGAGGGAAGAGGTGTGAGATGAGGTCTGAGGTCATGGAACCTGAGCTTGGAGGGCCTTCTTGGCCTTGGTAAGGGGTTTGAATTTTATTCTGGGCCTGAGAATACGTGAAGCAGGGAGGCCTGCTAAGAGGATATTTCAAAAGGCTGACTAGTCTGGGAATGTTAGCAATGTAGGTGGTAAAAATGGGTAGGTTTAATTAAGATATATTTTAAAGATAGACTTCATGGGACTTGCTGATAAAATATATGTGGAATATATATTAAACTCAGTAAATGTTAATTTCCATTCTTTAGATGATATGAATAACTGCATCTAGTAAATGTGAAATTGTATTTGTCGAGGTTTAGTTTTGTCCTCTTCTTCAAGTTAATAATCACGCAGAATCTTGGCCTTTTTGCATAATGGCTGGTAAGAAATTTATTTTGTGAGAATATTGATTTACGTTATTGGAGGAAATTCTCTAAGATGATTGTGTTACAAAAAATGTTTTTCATATTATAGAAAAACCAAATTTAATAATTTCTCAACTAAAAATAATCTTGCAGCTTAAATATATTCCTGTTATAGAGATTCAGTAAAATACAAAAATAATTCACATGTACTGTCTGTATTACATTGTTTTTTGAAATCTTCTCTGAATCAGCTTGTCTTTCAAGTATTTCTGTATTGCCATGTACATTTTGAAGTTTGCAGTATTGCTTCTATTTTATTATTTTAATTATTTTCCAAAGGTCTCCTAGTTACTCAGCCTAATCATGAATATCTAATAATTTATAACTTTAATAAATTATTCATTTTACATGTATAATTTGTAAATTTTTGTTGTATTCTATAGAATGTTGTTCCAGCTGAAGTGTCCCTCGTTTGTGTAGTGAAGCCAGATGAATTCTGGGATAAGAAAGTAACACATTTTTGTTTTTGGAAGGAAAAGGATAGACTTGGCTTTGAGGTAAATATACTCTATAAGAAAATAGAAGTGTGTTATATCTTTAAAAACAGAATTTGCTGGTATTATTTTGTTTGTTCAGCATTGGATACTAAGCAGTGCTTATGCAATGCTCAATCAGTGCCTAAGTAATGATTAATATTTAGTCAGCATTCACATACTTGTTGAATGAATTATGATTCTTTGTCAAGGCCACAAATGCTTTCTTGTTTTCATTTTCATCACTCTGTGAATCTTTGGAATAAGTAAAAGCTTTTTATTAAAAACATTTTTAGGGACTTCCCTAAAAATCCGACATGCTGCACAGCACGGCCAAAAATAAATAAATAAATGAAAATGAAAATAAAAACATTTTATTACCTTACCAAGAAGACATTTAACTAATACTAGGAAATCCTAGACATTCAGAAATTAAAGTTAGAGCCTATTTTGTATGATGTCATAATTATTTCTTAGTATCTGGTTTGGTTTTGATACATGAACACAGTTATCCGTACTTTCCTATTGGCATTACTCTCTCCCTCTTACTTTTCTTGTGTGAAAGCTTGGTTGACCCTTGAACAACATGGGTTTGAACTGCACAGGTCCACTTACAAGTGGATTTTTACAGTCAGCCCTCCCTATTTTCGGGTTTAACATCCACAGATACAGAGGGCCAACTGTATTCATTGTACTTTGCCATTTTATATAAGGGAATTGAGCACCTGTGGGTTTTGGTATCCATGGGGTTTCCTAGAACCAATCCCTTGTGGATACTGAGGGAGGGCTGTACACATTATTGTAGATCAGAAAGAAGTCCTAAGATGGAATACAAATTTAAACAATTCAGTCATATTTTTCCTTCCACAGCCTATTAATCCCAGCTTCCTAGTAGGAGAGTTGATAGATACTAAACTTTACATTAGTTAGTGTGGAAGCACTGAAGGGTGCAAAACCTAACTCAACCCTGTAGAATCTAGCCTTGGAATGTTTACAGGAGTCAGACAATAAAGACTCATTGTGGACTTTGCCAGACTACAATAGTCATTTTTATTTTCAGTAAAGTCAGTTTTTCTTGGTATGGAGGAAAAGTCTCCAAGGTGTCTAAGATAAAGATTTAAGAAAATCTAGTTAAAAGTTTTTAAATGATGTAGCACAAAATGTCTTTAAAATGTGTGATTTTTTTCTGCACTTAAAAAAAATGTTAACTGCAGTAAAATTCTTCCATTTTAGTGTACAGTTCTGAGGGTTCTGACAAACACAAACCGGTCTGTAACCATCACCATAATCAAGAAACTAAGGAATATTTCATTACTCCAGAAATTCTCTCATGTTCTTCTGTAGTCAACTCCTCCTTCCATCTTTAGTCCCTGACAATCACTGATCTGTTTTATGTCCCTGTGGTTTTTGCCTTTTCCAGAATGCCATGTAACTGGAATGATAAAGTACGTAGCATTTTTAATCTGCTTCTTTCACATATGCATTTGCATTTGGGATTCATCCATGTTGTTGGATGTACTGGTAGTTCCTTTCTTATTGCTGAGTAGTAATCCACTGTGTAGATGTACCACAGTCTGTTTATCCATTCTCCAGTTGAGGGACATTTGGGGTTGTTTTCAGTTTTTGGTGATTATAGATAAAGTCACTGTAAACATCTGTGTATAGGCTTTTGTGTGAAGTTTTTATTTTAAGAGATAAAATACCTAGGAGTGGGATTCTTGGGTCATATGGTAAGTGTATGTTTAATTTTATAAGAAACTTCCAAATTGACAGTTTCAAAGTGGCTGTATGATTTTGCATTCCCACAGGCATAGTGTGAAAGTTCCAGCTGCATTTTTGTCAGCACTTAGCATTGTCAGGTTTTCTTTGTTTTTAAATTATAGTTACTCTAGTAGGTGTGTAGAGGTATCTCAGTGTGGTTTTAATGTGCATTTCTCTAATGATTAATGACGTGAGTATATTTTCAAGTGCTTGTTTGCCATCCATGTACCTTCTTTGGTGGTGTCTGTTCAATTCTGCCCAATTTTTAAAAAAGAATTAAGGCTTTTTGTTTTCTTATTATTGAATTTTGAGAGTTATTTATATATTTTGAATAGAAATCCTTTATCAGATATGTTGTTTGCAAAAATTGCATCCCCATCTGTTGTTCGCTTTTTCATTCTTTTAACAGCGCTTTTAAAGAAGTTTTTAACTTTGATGAAGTCTGATTTTTAAATTTTTCTTTCATGAATCAGGCTTTTGGTATCATAGCTGAGAAATCTTTGCCTAATCCAAGGTCACAAAGATTTTCTCTCATGTTTTGTTTTAGATGTCGTATAATTTTAGGTTTTATATTTAGATTTATCCATTTTGAGTTAATATTTGTATAAATTATAGTCTGACAATATGTATTTTATGACTTCGGTTATTTTAAGTTTGTTAAGGTTTGGTTTTTGACCCAATATATGCTCTATCTTGGTGATTTCCTTATGTACATGTGTTCTCCATGTACTGTGCATGTGTATTCTGCTGTTGTAGGTGGAGTGATCTGTAATTGTCAAGATTGTTCACAGTGTTGTTCAGGTCTTCTATAGTCTTTGTAATATTCTGTCCACTTATTCTATCAATTACTGAAAGAGGAATATTGCATTCTTCAACTATAATTGTGGATTTATTTCTCATTTCTATCAATTTTTTCTTCATGTATTTTTAAGTTCTTCTGTTGAGTTCATAGATTTAAAATCATTATGTCTTCTTACTGAGTTGACCAGTTTATCATTTCATTATTAAATGTCCCTTTTTTATCCATGATAATAATCTGGTTCTGAGGTGTACATTGTCTGATACTAATGTAGCTACTCCAGCTTCCTTTGACTACTGTTTGCATATTGTATCTTTTTCCATATTAGCTGTTTACATATCATCTATTTACCTATTTCTTTACATTTAAAGTGGATTTTTTTATAAATATAGTATAGCTGGGTCTTGTTTTCATATCCAGTCTGACAGTCTGTCTTTTCATTGGTTTATGAGACCATTTATATTTAATGTAATTATTAATATGGTTGGATTAAAATCTTCCATCTTGCTAGATTTTATGTATTTTTTTCTTTTTCTGCCTTCTTTTGGATTGAGTATTTTTATGATTACATTTTATCTCCATTATTGACTGGTAATTTATATCTCAAGTATTTTTTTTCCAGTGGTTGCCCTAGGTTTACAATATACATCTTTTATTAACGGAGTCTTATCTTCAAATAATATACCACTTAACACTGGTAATTCCTTAATACAGTATATCTCTAATACTTTCCTTCCATTGTTTACATACATTTTACTTTTACTGTAGTGTAAGCACACAATATATTGCTACTGCTTTTGCTATAGATAGTCTCTTATCTTTTATAGCAATTAAAATAATAAAAAATGAATTTCAGTTTTACCTTCATATATGACATTTCTTTACTACAAACTTTTACTTTGCTAATATGTGTTGTGAATGATCATAAGATACATTTAACATATAGCATTTCCCATACTTAGTTTTCCCCAGGGCTCTTCCTTTGGGAAGCATCTCCTGGAAGTATGGTTGCTCACAACACCCAGTGTTCTTCATTTCTTTTCAGCTTTTTGGTTGGTATGTTCCTTCTGCCTAAAGAACTTCCCTTAAAAATATCTTACATTCCAGGTCTGTTGGCATTGAGTTTTCTCAGATTTTGTTTGCCTGAAAAAAGTCTTTATTTCAGTTTTGAAAGTATGTTCTGTTGGTATAGAATTTTCTTTCACTGTTTGTTTGATTTTTTTTCTTTTAGCACATTAACTATATCACACCATTGCCTTCTCATTTCCTTGGTTTCTGAGGAGAACTCTACTATTATTTGTATCTTTGGTCCCCTATATGTTATATATCTTTTATCTTCCTTGGCCACCTTCAAGATTTTTGCTTTGTTTTTGGTTTTCAGCAAAAACTGAAAAAAATTTTCAAATCTAGACATTTTGTAATGTCTAGGCATGTTTTATTTGGTGTTAATTCTGTTTGTTGTTTGCTGTACTTCTTGGATCTCTGGTTTGACTTCTGCTATCACTTTTGGAAAATCCTTAGACATTTTCATTTCAAATATTTCCTCTGTCCCATTTTGTTTTTCTACTCCTTCTAACCTCCAATTGCATGTATGTTAGACCATTTGAAAATTTCTCACCATTCTAGGTTGGTGCTCTATTTCTTTTTCTTTTTGTGTTTCAGTTTGGGTATTTTCCCTTGATCCATTTTCAAGTTCACTGTTTGTTTCCTTGGCTGTGTTGAGTTTATTAATGAGCCAGTTGTAAATGCACTTTATCTCTTTTACCAGGTTTTTGGTTTGTAGCATTTCTACTGGATTCTTTCTTATGGTTTCTGTCTCTTTGCTGTAATCCCCATCTGTTTTGCATGTTGTCTTGCAGTTCTTCCATGAGAACTGTTAGCATATATCATAGTTATCTTAAATTCCATACCTAATAGTTCCAATATCTGGGTCTGTCTTACTCTAGTTATGTTGTTTGGGTTTTTTTCCTGACAGTGGGTTGTTTTCTTTCTTGCTTTTTGTATGTTGGGTGTTGGACATCTTGTTTAGGACAGTAAAGACTGAGATAAATCGTATTTTTGCCTGCACATGGACCCATCTTGGTTTGTGCTAGGATTTTAGTGGGGCAGGGGAGGGGTTGGTTTAGTCTAGCCAGGAGTTGAATTGGCTTTGGCTTTTGTTGTTGCTCTTCTTTTCCTCAGCGTATCACAGGCTTTAGATTCCTCTAGAGTTAGTGTTTGTCTCACCCTGAGCTGTAGGTCTTTCCTTTGCACCTGTGCCTCAGAAGAGGTCTCTCTTTGCACTGTTGACCCTCCTCAGGAATAGAGAGCTGTTACTTGTTACTCAGTGTTTGTCGGTAGGGCATTTTCTGTTGTTCTGATTCAGCCTCAGTCTTAGGCAGGCTCTGTGACCCAGGGTCTAGGGGATAGGGCCCTCTTCCCCAGCTTTAGGAGGCCTATGGTAGTCTGGGCTCATAATATATTCCTGCCTCCATTGGGATAGAGGGCCTGTCTTTCCCCTTCCTATATCAGCAGTGGGGTTTTATTTGTGCTCTAAGGTCATCCAGGCTTGCTGCCTTCCCTCGGGACCTGAAGGTTTTTGTTCTCTAGGGGAGAAAGAGTTGAAGAATCTGGGCTGTGCTTCAGCTTCATGCCTTTACAGTGGTGGTTGCTGTGTCCTTCTTCCAGAGCTGTTTTGAAGTTTCTTTTCTTCCCTACCCCCAATCTTTCTTATGAGTCCCTGGGAGGTCTGTGGAGAAGAGTCTACAAGTGAGTTTGAATTCTTCTTGTATCTTTGCTTCCCACAGGTTCTGTGCTTTCATACTAAACTACATGTGGCCTTAAGCAATTCATTAAAAACTTTAGCTGAATTCTTACCTGGCTTGTATCATACCTGGTATTTTCCCCAGGTAAGCAAGTGCTCCAGCTCCATGTGTCCTTGGATTTCATCTCTCCTAAGATTCCAGGTTAATTGGTTTTCCTGTGGACTTACAACTCTCTGATGGGTTCAAGAAAAGTTGTCATTTTTCAGATTAATATGCATTATTTTGTTGTTGTAAGGATTGGAACAATGCTCTTTCCATCTTTCTACATATCCTAAGCAGAAGACAGTTGTTTTGTTGTTCAGTTTTATCTTGCAGACTTTTGTCACTGGTTGACTTGACTGTGATGTAGACTTATTAGAAGCTGTGTGCCAGCAGTGTAAGGGAAGGTAGCCCTGGCTGCTGGATTATGTTAGGAAAGGTGTTACCCTGATTGCTGGATAGGAAGCTGCATACCAAGGAGGAGAATCAAAAGTGTAGTGAGGGAAGAAAGCAAAAGCTGAATGTAGGAGGCCTGGATGTTGCCATGGTGAATGAGTATTTCATACAGGCAGGGAAGTCTACCTTTCATGCCAGGGGCATGCAGGAAATGTTGCTCTGAAGGAATGCAAAGTGGACGGAGCCCAGTGGTTCAGAAACTAACTCTGTGAACTCCAAATAGAAGCAAAGGTCCTTTTTGTGAGGAACCTGTCACATCCTGCTTAGGTGTGTGCATCTGATCAGAAATGTATGCCTAGTTGGGTCTCATGCTATATGAATTTGTAGTGGCTAAATACCTTGCATCTTGGAGGAAAAAATGGAAGACAGAGAATTCCTGTCTGCCTTGAACTGATATCATAGATTGATGTTTTAAGACTCAGGTTTTAAAGCTTCTTCTGTCAATATATTTTCTTTTAGACACTAAAGAGATTCAGTTAGAATATTTTTCCCAAGTAAATAAGCACTAGACACTTATTTAAAAGCCTAATGTCCTAATGAGACGAGAGTAATTTCAAATGCTGGCTAATATACCGCCAAACATAATCAGCTTTAAGGGGCAATTCAACACCAGCCATTAAATGATACTTAGAGTTATATATAATTAAATTCAATATAGATGTTTGTTTGATTAATAATTATTTTCTTTGATATCATTTTGGATCATTTGGGCTGTTGTAATTAAGCCTATGTTTTTGTATATATTCTAAATATTTTTAAAAGGATAACTTTGTTATGAGTACTGGTGTTCCTGTAAGCAAAAGTTTTTGTTTTACCTTATTGAATTATTCATAACACAGACTTATTACTAGCTGTCCACAATATTCATCAGATAAACACCCAGTTTTCATTTTAATGACAACCTGTTTCCATGATTTCACATTTTCTTGCCTATCATCCTAAGTTCTTTCTTCTAGATGGGCTTCCTCTTGTTCACTTCCCTAATGTTTTTCATCAGCAACTGAACATTCCTTTCTCATTGGTCACCTAAATGTTTCTTTAGATATCCTTCTTGTCTCTGAAATTGATACCTTTCATTTTCTTTGATACCTGTTCATTTTCCTTTTTAGCAACTCAGATATTCCAGTACTTTCTGACCTTCAGCAACATTATACCTGGTGGCTTTGATACCTTTTGCTGGTTAGATAATAGTATCTATAGTCTGTCTAATGACAAGGTAAAATTGAAGTAGTACTGGCGTTAACCTTATCCTCAAATTGAGAAAGTAATAATCAAACTGATCTCACCTTCTCATTCTTTATTGTCATTCATGGTAGTCAAAGTGTTATTTTTACTGGTGATGATAACAAGCCACCATTCTAAGTTGTTTTCTTCTCTTACCTCGTCTTATTACTACATCTGATCCTGTTCTCTTTTTGAGGCCATACTAATGTTAGGATCTAGGACCAAAGACTTCCTTCATGTTTCTCTGTCAAGAAAACCTCTGGCTCCATCTCTTCTGACTTCTTTGTACCTTTTGCAGAAAGTTATTTCCTTTAGTGAGAAAAATATCCTTTCACAAACAGATATAAGCAGACATACCCTTTGAAATAGTATGTGTATAACACACACACATGAATCTGTACTAAGCACACAAAGATATATACAAAGACACATTTTCACTTTAGATCTTGCACACACATTGTTAGCATAAATAAAATTTAAAAGTAAAACATCTGAGTGCCTACAGAGTGAAAGGTTCAGTGTTAGGTTCTTTAGGAATGTTTTATTAGGAGAGGATAAGTGTTTTAGTTACATATGGAAGAGTGGGAGTAAAGGAGAAATAAGTTTTAAGTCTTTTTGTAAATTGAATTCCAGAAAACCTTCATAGATGTTTTGATTAAAGACCATATGATAAATATCTTTCTCCTCAAACTTGCTGAACAATGCTGTGTGCTAGTTAATAACTACTGTGGCTTAGTTCAATTTGTCTTGTCTTAACCTAACATATATAAAATAAAGGAAAAAGTAATATTTATGTAGGACTTTACTATTTTAAAAATATTATGCTTTTTTAATTTCCTTTGAAAAGACTTGGCAAAAACTCATGTAGGTAGTGGTCTTTTTCCCTCCTTTTTGTAGTTCCTCCATTTTACTCTGGTTCCGTTTGTGCTTGTTACTAGGTTTCAGATTTCCCTGGAAATAGATCTGAAATTTAGATTTCTGATTATTAAAATGATAGCTGCTTTGAATATAACCAATAAACGTTTTCTTCAAGAATTTAATTGTATCCATACATATTAGGATATTCATGGAGGTGGATATTTGAAGATAATTAACAATTGCTTACTAGATAAAAATTAGAATATAATCCCCATCACATCCCTGAACAGGTAAGATAAAGCATATGTTAAAGTGTGATTTTCATAAGGGTAAAATCATGACTCTCATGTAAATATAAAATAAGTGTAAATTAAACATATTATGCAAATCATTAACTAATGAAGTTATCAGTAATTTGTGAGGTGTGGTTCAAAGAGCATTTGAAGAATTTAGGATTTTTATAGGCAGATAAGATTGCCAAATTAGATACAAAACTAGTTAATGTCCTGCAGATCCATAAATTCTAAACTTTGAGGTTCTCTGTTACCCTACTGGACGGAAATTTTAACTACTGCACAGATCATAAATTATTTGCATTTCTTCTGGACAAAATCTAAAAGTTAATCCTTGTCCCTACAGATGTTAGTACCTATTGATTAGTCTGTAGAAAGTCAGTCGAAGGCACGAGCTCCACACTGCATGAACTAACACCCAGTATTATCTTTTGACCATTCCCTAAGATTTAGATAGTTTTTTGGATATGTGAATTATATTTTTATAGGATTATATTTTGTAAAATTTGAACATTAGTGACATACTGAACATTCATATCACTGTAGAATAATAGAAACTACTTTCTGAAGTTTGATATTATTATTTTCATATCAATCTCTCTTTAAGCTTTGTATTCCTAGCCAGGACTAGTGTTTTTTTTTTAGTGTTTTCTCATATTATTTTCCAAATTGTTAAATGCTTAAAGGAAGACTTCATTTTAAAAAATATTCCCCTTTTTAAAGATATAAGCAAGTTTTTTCACTTAAAATACATTATTTTTTTTTTCTTTATACCTTTTGACCCCCTTCACCCATTTCTTCCACCCCCCACCCCACCTCTGGCAACCACCAAGCTGTTCTCTGTATTTATGAGCTTGTTTTTGTTTTTGTTTGCTAATTTTTAAGATCCCACATATAAGAGATGCTATTCTTCTTTCTTCTTCTGATTTATCCAGGAGGTACAGAGGTTTTGGAGGAAGCTCTGTGCTGTTTTCCCTAGTGACTGCACCAGTTTACATTCCCACCAGCAATGTACAAGGGTTCTGTTTTCTCCACATTCTTGCCAACACGTGTTATTTCTTGTCTATTTGATAATAGCCATTCTGGCAAGTGTGAGATTATATCTCATTGTAGTTTTGATTTGCATTTCCCTGATGATTAATGATGTTGAACCTGTTGGCCATCTTTATGTCTTCTTTGGAAAATATCTGTTCAGATTTTCTACCCATTTTTTAATCGGATGTTTGTTTTTTTACTATTAAGTTGTATGAGTTCTTTATACATTTTAGATGTTAGTCCCTTATCAGATATATGATTTCTAAATACTGTCTCCCATTCAGTTGGTTACCTTTTCATTTTGTTGATGGTTCCCTTTGCTGTGCAGAAGCTTTTTAGTATGATGTAGTCCCACTTATTTATTTTTGCTTTTGTTGCTTTTGCTTTCGATGTCAGATTAAAAAAAATCAGTGCCAAGACCTCTGTCAAGGAACTTACATCATATATTTTCTTCCAGGAGTTTTAAGGTTTCAGGTCTTAACGTTGAAATCTTTAAACCATTCTGAGTTAATTTAATTGAGTTTAAAATCTTTCTGATATTATCAGTTGACTAGTTAGTTGGAGATCTGTCAGTCATTCAAGATTTATCACTCAGCTAGAAATCGTAAATGATATGGTGGTTTTATTTTAAATGAAACACTCGTCAATAACAGAAACCATAAAATTCACTGATATTTGTTATATATAACAACTTAATAAGGAGCATAAGAATGGTAATCCTGAAAATTTGCCTCAAGACAATTATCCCCAGATGAATAAATTGTACTCATTTCATCAAAATTATTTCAATATCATAATGTCTTTAGTACTCTAAAAATTATGGTAAAAAAGATAGTATATAATGTGATTAAATCGAATTTGGATCTTCATTTATGGGGAATGAAAGACTTTCTACACAGTCAGTGAGTTGTCTACCAGGCCAGGCTTGCAGACATTTTCTCATATATAGTTGCTTAAAAAGAAACGTAAAAATTATAAAAATAAACCAACTGGATTTCTTTTTTTAAGTGTAAAAGTTAAATTTCAAAGATCAGTTTATAAAAATAGTTTCCCCCTCTGTTTTTGATGGCATAATACCATTTTTCATCCTAATTTATATGTAGTCTTAAAATCCAACATGAAAGTAGATAGTTTTAAAAATGATTTACAATTCATTCTGTATCTTACATAACTATTTTAAAATTAAAGATTATGACTTCCATTTGTAGATGGGAAGAGCCAGAATTGGTCTTTCTTTTACTTTGGTATATGTTAAGATGGTATTATGAAGTTCACTTTAATTCAGTATTTTATAATATTAATAATTCAGTGAATTCTTTTTTTAAACTTAAAACAAGCTCATTGTATATTACTTTTACATTATGTTCTGGGAAAAAGTGATAAAATGCTATAGAATGATATAAGATTTTCATACCTGTTTGGGAAGTACTGCTTTAGAGTGATGCAGTGGACTGTTCTCTAAAATGTACAGTACCTTTGGAAAATGTATTATTTTAAGTATTTTTTGAAAAAAATGAAATGTTGAGTTCGTGGTTCCATCTTCTCCACAAGCAAGGCATTGTGTGATTTTTAAGGAGATTTGCTTTTGAGCTAGAAAAATGGTCTTCCTATCAATTAACCACTTAATTAGAGTAGATGACAATGTCAGTAGATATTTGGAAGTTTTATAGTAGATAATAAACAACTGACTATATGATGTTTAAATGAATATTCTAATGCCTAGAGTCTTGTCCTTTTTAATATTTTTGCCCTAATTCATAGTGTTATTTCTTATTCGTTAAGGAGTCACTTAACTAAAGATTCTAGCTTTTTTATAGCTTTGGAAAATATTTCTTTAGAATTTTCAACAGTTATGTCATTATTTCTTTGTTTTCATATTTAGAATCATAGGTGAAAAGGGGTCAGACATAATACATGTGACCTCAATATTATGTTTTAGACTCTTATTTTCTAGTTTTGTTTTTAATTTTGGTGATCATTGCTTTGGGGGACTGGATTTTTTATTTATCATTTTTTTCCTCTTTGCCGGTAATAAAACATCTCCTATAAAATAAAGTAACTCCCTGATTTGCATTGCTTTATGTTTAAACTTTTGTACAGGTTTGCTGTATTAGTGGCTTCTTTAAGAACTGTAACAGAAGGGAATATAGGAAATTTTACTAGTATTTTGTAGTTTTAAGAAGCTGCAATGAATGATTTTAGAGAAAATAACCTAGTGTGGGATTCCAAATCTGTTTTGCCACATTGGCTCTGAAATGTGTCAGTTTTCTCTTTTTTTTTTTTTCATGTAGATTGTCCAGAAATGTTTCTCTACACAACTTCTTTTTTTAGCATTTCTTTAACATTTTACTTCAGGCCTGAAACTCCCACTCTCCCCCACCCCACCCCCGAAAAACGCAGTGTCTTATTTTTGCTTGTGCCTTTGAATTTACTCTTTTTGTGAAATCACATCCCTCTGTGACATTTGCTATCACTTAAGAATAGAGTTAAATTATCTGTCCAAACTTGATTTATCCTCTTGGAAGCAATTGTCTGTAGTTTATACATTGCATTCTGGCAAGTGGTGTCATTTTCCAAAGGCCGGTGAACAGTTCTTTACCTTTGTAAAGAGTGTACTTTTGCTGTGTGCTGGGAGTAGGGCTTCTCCTTCCTCTTTAGGATGCCACTCCTGACTCCCTTCAAAAAAGGTGATTCTTAGATATACAGCATTTTCATACAGTAAGATTCTTTCCTACTACTGCAAACTCTTCCTAAAATGTTTCCCTCATTCTTTTGAAACATGTATTATACAATAAAATAGAAGCAGTTATAGCTGTTTTGCCAGCCTCCTCTACACTTTCTCCTCTCAAGTAAAGATGAGATTACTGCAGTGGAAACACATATTTCACCATGGTAGATAGTCCTCTAAATTGTTAATTTGAAGTGATGGTAGTTTTGAGTCAGCTGACTGTTTAAACTATTGCGCTTTTTTTCACATTATTTAGCTTTGAGATACCTTTGCTGTTGATATAATTCTGTATATCTACATGGCAGATCTACTGTTTTCACTTAGAACAGCCACCAGTGAATTTTATAAGAATATGGATTCTATAAAATTTTTGTGATGATGGAGAAAATTTGTTCTATGCAGGTCTCTATAATTATGATGTTCCCTTGTTAACGTTTGTTTTGCGTAAGTAAAAATATAATAGGAGTAATCTTAGCCAACTATTTAAAAAATTATATTTAGTAAGGGATAGTATACTCTCAAATATATTTTACATCATGAAAGAATCTGTACTATTTACATTTAAGTTGATTTTTTAGGAAAAGCTTTCAAGAGGAATATTCGGATGTAAATAAACTTTTGCCATATATAACAATAACTGCGAATTTTCCCTTTGGCTTATTAAACTTGAAATCTGTTGCTAATGATTTTACTGTATTTAGGAACTACAACTGCAAAATGATTTTAATGTATTTAAGTATAATAGTGAGATTAACCAGAGTGGGTAGAAAGTGACAAGTGCTCTTTTCATTGGGCAAGACAGGTCATATATTAGAGAAAATGGCCCAAATTAAATGTATAGGATGACAACTCATTAAAATTATGACCTCTTAGAGCTTAAAGAGACATCACAGATAATTTAATGCAGCTGCCTTCTTTGGCACATAGGGAGATAAGCCTGGAGTGAATTCCTTTAGGTTGACTTCTACAAGTCAGTGAATTTGTGGCAGAGCTAGGGCACAAACGTGGAGTGATTGGCTCCTGACTCAGTATCCTTCCAATTATCATATAATGGTGTTTAATCTAGGAAAGGGATTTGGAAATCATTTGGGGTATTCTAGTAAAGCCTTTGGCCCTCTGTGCTACTACAACCAAAGGGACAACATTTAGATTTAGTTAGAGTATTTTCAGTAAAGGCTCTAGAAGCAAACCAGAAAACTTTAATCTATTTCTTTTTTATAAAAGCGTGCACAACTCTCTCTGGAATATTGCAGAAATAAAAAGCTCATTTACTTTGTAGAAGCATGACTTATTTATCCTTATATTCCCAGCACTAGAACACATAACTTCTAATAAATAATACTTCTAATAAATAAATTTAATGTCCAGTAAATAATGAATGTTGAACATTTGACGTTAAAATGTCAAATTATAAGGGACATGATAGCAATTTCTCAAGAGATATGTTTTCACTGCTTAAATTGAATATTGTGCCAAATAAGGAGAGCAGAAATAGAAGAGCAAAAAGACCATTCATTGTGTTATTTAAGTTTTCTATTCAGTCCTCTTTTCAGGAGAGAGTGCTCTGGAAATGTTATCTTTTCAGATGTGAATTCATGCTCAATTTAGCAAGTAGTTTATTTCCTCATGGAATAAATACATATTTCTTTGTTTCATTATTGGTATATTTCTGTTTAATAGATTGACAGTTTTGAAGAAAGGAAAAGCCCCTCCCTGGGATCTGATTGTGTTTAATTTTCTTAGTGTGGAAGTTTCTGTCTTGATTCCAAAAGGAGTTGGTGGCAGATTAAATGGTTTCCGTGGCCTAACTCCACTTATTATTTCATGTTTAACATCATGCCTGTCTCTAAGAACTAGTCTAAAGAAGTTGCATTAGAACAAGAGGATGAAATAGAGGCCCTCTTTAACAACTTTTTCACTAAGAAAACCATTTTCTGTGTTCTTTTTATTGTTTATCTTAAATTAGCTCCCATTAGTACCAAAACAGGAGAACAGTGAAATTGATATGCTAAACTCTTCATAGTAGAGATAGCATTAAATTGCCTTTTAAAATAGATAGGCAAAATATAGTTTGTTGTTATTAAACTAACCAAAAATGTAATTTGATGTTCAATATCTTTTTTATTTTTTTAATGGAAAAAAAGAGGCACATAAATTCCTTCTGCTTTCTGTCATCACCACCACAAGATTGTCCATTTTTTCTCTAACCTCCTTATTTGCTGCCTCAGAAGAGTTACCCTTTCTTCAGTCTGAGTTGAGATCTCGTGGTGCCCCTTCTGTCAGTGATTCCCTACTTCTGTTCATTCTTTCTGTTTTTAGTATTTTAATATAGTATTTAGAACATATTCTTAAAAAATACATATAACATGAAGCTTAATAATAAAACACTTGGGCACCCACGACCCAACCTAAGAATCCAGATATCAACAGCTTGAAATAAATTTAAGTGCCCCTCCCTGGTCTCATTCATATACCCCCCATCCCTTAACACCTAACTTATTTGTGTCTACCCATCCTTTGTTCATGTTCTCGTGCATGTGTGTGTGTGTGTGTGTGTGTGTGTGTGTGTGTATGTATTAAAAACATAAATGAGAAAGACAAAATTTTTAGAAGAAAATAGGGAGTGTTTATCTTTTATTATTCTTTTATATCTATTTCTATAGAGTTCCCATTTAAAGATATTGTTTATTCTTAATATATTTTCACCTATTTTTGAACTTTATAAATAATATGATTTTAGTCTTCAGTACCTTGCTTTTTCTCACTCATCGTTATATGTTTAAGATTTATGCATATTCTTGCAGTAGATGTAGTTGATTCATTTTCACTGATGAATGTTATTCCATTCTGTGAATAAAAACAATTTACTTATTCTCCTATTGATGGACATTTGTGTTGTTTCCATTCTTTTGACATTATGAATGATGTTTACGTTCTTACATATGTCTCCTGGTAAATATGTATAAGATTTTTCTGCTTGCAGAATATCCAGGCATAGGTTATAGAAATGTTCAAGTTTTCAAGATAATGCCAAATTGTTTTCCAAAGGTGTTTTAATTTATGTATGCATTTCTGCTGTGTAAGAATTCATGCTGCCCAACAGCTTTGCTGACACTTGATACCAGCTAAACCTGGATATTTGCCATTCATTATGGTTTTTTCTTTTCTCAAATTGTTGTTGGGTTTCAATGTTATTCTTGTCTCATAATATGAGTTGGAGTATTCGCTGCATTTCTATTCTTTGGAAGCATTTGTTTAAGATAGAAATGATCTGGGAGACTTCCCTGGTGGTCCAGTGGCTAAGAATCCGCCTTCCAATGCAGGGGACGTGGGTTCGATCCCTGGTAGGGGAACTAAGATCCCACATGCTGTGGGGCAGCTAAGCCCGTGCACCACAACTAGAGAGCCTGTGTGCTGCAATGAAAGATCACGCCTGCAACAGCTAAGACCTGATGCAGCCATAAATAAATAAATGAATAAAATTTTTTTAAAAGATTGAAATGATCTGTTCTTTGATATCAATTAGTTGAAGTATAGTTAATTTACACTATTACATTAGTTTTGGGTGTACAGCATAATGATTTAGTATTTTTAGAGATTATACACCATTAAAAGTTATTACAAAACAATGGCTATAATTCCCTGTGCAGTATAATATACTCTTGTTGCTTATCTATTTTATACATACTAATTTGTATCTCTTAATTCCATACCCCTATCTTGCCACTTCCCCCTATCCCACTGGTAACCACTAGTTTGTTCTTTGTATCTATGAGTTTGTTTCTGTTTTGCTACATATAATTATTCATTTTATATTTTAACTTCCACAAATAATTGATAACATAGTATTTGTCTTTTTTTGTCTGACTTATTTCACTAAGCATAATAATCTCTAGGTCCATCCATGTTGCTGCAAATGGCTGAATTTGTTTTTTTTATGGCTGAGTAATATGCCATTTTATATATGTATACATGTGTGCGTGTGTTTATTTACACACACGCACACATGTATACACACACACACACACACACACACACACCACATCTTTATCCATTCATCTGTTAATGGACACTTGGGTTGCTTCTGTATCTTGGCTGTTGTAAATAGTGCTACTGTGAACATTGGGGTGCATGTATCTTTGAATTAGTGTTTTTGTTTTTTTCTGGATATGTACCCAGGAGTGGAATTTCTAGATCATATGGTAGTTCTATTTTTAGTTTTTTTGAGGAAACTCCATACTGTTTTCCACAGTGGCTGCACCAATTTACATTCTCACCAGCAATGTAATGTGGTCCCTTTTCTCCACATTCTCACCAACATTTGTTATTTGTGGTCTTTTTGGTGACAGCCATTCTGACAGATATGAGGTGATACCTCATTGTAGTTTTGATTTGCATTTCTCTGTTGATTAGCAAGATTGAGCATCTTTTCATGTGCCTGTTGGCCGTCTGTATGACTTCGGAAAAATGTCTGTTCAGGTCTTCTGCCCATTTCTTTATCAGGTTGTTTGGGTTTTTTGATATTGAGTTGTATCAGTTGTTTATTAACCCTTATTGGTCATATTATTTGGATATTAACTCCTTATTGGTCATATCATTTCCAAATACTTTCTACCATTCAGTAGGTTGTCTTTTTGTTTTGTTGATGGTTTCCTTTTCTGTGAAAAAGCTTTTAAGTTTGATTAGGTCCCATCTGTTTATTTTTGCTTTTATTTACTAATTCTTTTTTTTCCCTTAGGAGACGGATCAAAAAAAATATTGCTACAATCTGTGTCAAAGAATGTTCTTTGTTCACCTCTAAGGATTTTATGGTTTCAGGTTTTACATTCAGGTCTTTAATCCATTTTGAGTTCATTTTTGTATATGGTGTGAGGAAATGATCTAATCTCATTCTTTTAGATGTAGCTGTTTAGTTTTCCCAGCACCACTTATTGCTAGGACTTCCAAAATTGTGTTGAATAAAAGTGGTGAGAGTGGGCATCCTTGTCTTGTTCTTGAATTTAGAGGAAAGGCTTTCAGCTTTTTACCATTGTGTTTGATGTTAGCTGTGGGTTTATCATAACTGACTTTTATTATGTTGAGATATGTTCCCTCTATGCCCACTTTGATGAGTTTTAATCATGAATGCATGTTGAATTTTGTCAAATGCTTTTTCTGTGTCTATTGAGATGATCATGTGATTTTTTCCTTTTGTTAATGAGGTGTATGACATTGATTTCTGAATATTGAACCATTCTTGCATCCCTGGAATAAATCCCTCTTGATCATGGTATATGACCCTTTTTATATATTGTTGGGTTCAGTTTGCTAGTATTTTGTTGAGGATTTTTGCATCTATATTTATCAAAGATATTGGCCTGTAATTTTTTTTTTTTTTGTAGTGTCTGTCTGGTTTTGGTATCAGGGTAATGCTGGCTTCATAGAATCCATTTAGGATCGTTCCTTCATCTTCGGTTTTTTGGAATAGTTTGTGAAGAATTGGTATTAGTTCTTCTTTATATGTTTTGTAGAATTTCCCTGTGAAGCCATCCAGTCAGTCCAGGGCTTTTGTTTGCTAGGAGTTTTTTTTTTTTTTTTTTTTTGCGGTATGTGGGCCTCTCACTGTTGTGGCCTCTCCCGTTGCGGAGCACAGTCTCCAGACACGCAGGCTCAGTGGCCATGCCTCACAGGCCCAGCCGCTCCGCGGCATGTGGGATCTTCCCGGACTGGGGCACGAACCCGTGTCCCCTGCATCGGCAGGTGGACTCTCAACCACTGCACCACCAGGGAAGCCCTGTCTATTTCTTTTTGATTCAGTCTTGGCAGGTTGTACATATCTAGAAATTTGTGTATTTCTTCTAGGTTGTCCAGTTGGTTGGCATATAACTGTTGGTAGTATTCTCTTGCGATTTTTTTTTTTTATATCTCTGGTATCAGTTGTTATTCCTCCTTTTTTTCTTTTGTTTATTTGGTTTCTCTCTTCGTCGTGAGCCTGTCTAACGGTTTATCAGTTTTGTTTATTTTTTTAGAGAACCAGCTCTTGGTTTCATTGATCTCTTCTCTCTTTTGGTATCTATTTCATTTATTTCTTCTCTGATCTTTATTATTTCCTTTCTTTTGCTGACTTCAGGCTTTGTTTGTATTTCTTTTTCTAATTCCTTCAGATGGTAGGTTAGGTTGTTTATTTGAAATTTTTCTTGCTTCTTGAGGAAGGCCTGTGTCGCTGCAAACTTCCCACTTAGAACTGTTTTTGGTGCACCCCATAGATTTTGGAAAGTTGTATTTCCATTTTCATTTGTCTTCAGGTATTTTCTCATTTCCTCTCTGATTTCTTCATTGACCCATAGGTGTTTTTTGTAGCTTGTTGTTTAGTCTCCACATATTTGTGGTTTTCCCATTTTTCTTTCTGTAATAAATGTCTAGTTTATTAATTCTGTTGTGGTTGGAATAAATACTTGATATAATTTCTGTTCTCTTAAATTTGTTGAGACTTGTTTTGTGGACTAGCTTGTGATCATTCCTGGAGAACGTTCCATGTGCACTTGAAAAGAATGTGTATTCTGCTATTTTTGGATGAAATGTTTTGTAGACATCTGTTAAGTTCAGCTGGTATATTGTTTCCTTTAAGACCACTGTTTCCTTACTGATTTTCTGTCTGGAAGATGTCTATTGATGTAAGTAGGATGCTCAAGTCCCCTACTACTATTTTATTGGTTTTTCCGTAACATCTTATGGGAAAACCGAAATGAACTTTTTGGCCAACCCAATATTATTGTCAGTTTCTCCCTTTATATCTGTACTATTTGCTTTATATATTTAAGTGCTCCTGTTTTGGGTTTATATATGTTAACCAGTGTAAAATCCTCTTCTTGTATTGATACCTTTATCATTATATAATGTCCTTCTTTGTCTTTTGTTATACCTTTTTTTAAAAAAAAGTCTGTTTTGTCCCTGCTTTCTCATCATTTCCATTTGCATGAAATGTCTTTTTCCATCTCTCACTTTCAGTCTGTGTGTACCTTTAGCACGGAAGTGAGTCTCTTATGGGCAGAATGTAGATGACTCTTGTTTTTTATCCAGTCAACCACAGTGTGTCTTTTGATTGGAGCATTTAGTTCATTGACATTTAAAGTAATTATTGATAGGTATGTACTTATCGCCATTTTATTACTTGTTTTCTGGTTGTTTTTGTAGTTTCTTCTCTGTTGATTTCTTCTTTTTGTTTCTTCCCTTGTGGTTTGATGATTTTCTTTAGTATTATGCTTGTGTTTCTTTCTTCTCAGTTTTTGTGTATTTGTTGAAGGTTTTTGATTTGTGGTTACCATGGGCTTCAATTATGTTGACTTATAACTATACCTATTTGTTTTAAACTGGCAGTCGTTTAAATTCAAACACATTCAAAAATATCTACATATTTTACTCCTTCCACTTTGTGGATTTTTTTGTTTTGTTTTTTTTTGCGGTACGCGGGCCTCTCACTGTTGTGGCCTCTCCCATTGCGGAGTACAGGCTCCAGACGCGCAGGCTCAGTGGCCATGGCTTACGGGCCCAGCTGCTCTGCGGCATGTGGGATCTTCCCAGACCGGGACACGAACCCGTGTCCCCTGCATTGGCAGGCAGACCCTCAACCACTGCGCCACCAGGGAAGCCCCACACTTTGTGTTTTTTGATGTCACATTTTATATCTTCATTTTATGCCTTCACTGTTTATATAAAGTTATAGTTGCTGTTATAATTTTTTGTGTTTTAATCTTTGCACTAGCTTATTTAAGTGGTTGTTCCTCAGCCCTAACTGTATATTTGCTTGTCCTACTGAGATTTTCCCTTTTCCGTGGATTCTTACTTCCCTTCACTTGGAGAAGACCCTTTAACACTTCTTTTAGAGTTGATTTAGTATGAACCCTTCTATTTTTTGATTGTCTGAGAAGTTTTTTTTTTTAGTCCCTTCTTCGTTCCTCAGTGATAATCTTGCTGGGTAGAGTATCCTAGGTTGCAGTTTTTTCCCTTTTAGCACTTTAGGTATATCATGCCACTGTCTTCTGACCTGCAAAGTTTCTGCAGAAAAATCAGCTGATGGCCTTATGGGGATTCCCTTGTATATGAATCTCTATTTTTCTCTTGCTGCCTTTAGAATTCTCTCTTTAACTTTTGCCATTTTAATTATGGTATGTTTTGGTATGGATCTGTTTGGTTTCATCTTATTTGGGACCCTGTGTGCCTCTTGTACATAGATATCTGCTTCTTTCTTCAGGATTGGGAAGTTTTCAGCCATAATCTCATCAAATACATTTTTGATCCTCTTCTTTCTCTTTTCTCCTTCTGGGACCCCTATAATGTGAAAGTTGATATGTTTAATGTTATCCCAGAGATCTCTTAAATTGCTCTCATTTTTAAAAATTTGTTTTTCTTTTTGCTGTTCTGACTGGATGATTGCCATTATTCTGTGCAGAAGACTGCACCACTTAGCCTGCTATTCATTCCTTCTAGTGTGTTTTTTAGTTCAGTTATTGAATCCTTCATTTCTGATTGGGTTTTTCTTGCTTTTTTCTAGTTCCTTGTTAAAATTCTCACTGTGTTAATCTATTCTTTTCCCTAATTCAGTTAACATTCTTATTACTAAAGCTTTGATTTCTTTTTCTGTAAATTGCTCATTTCTGTTTCATTATATTTTCCTGGTTATTCTCTTGCTATTTCATTTGAGACCAGTTCCTCTACCTTTCATTTTACTTAACTTTCTCTGTCTCTATGAATTTTGGTGAAATAGTTACCTATTGTGTCTTAAAGGTTTGTCCTTCTGCGGGATCGTTCATGTACAGACTGCATATGCCCAGTGCCCAGTGGTTGGAGAGCTGGATTTGACGTGGATGCCAGTCATGTCTTTCCTCAGGGTATAATGGCCACTATCACCTTGGTAAGAGGTGGTGCTGGAGGTGGAGGTGCCAGGGCTGTAGCCGGGTGTGAGACGAGGCTTCTCCTCTGCTCAGTGGCCATCACTGGCCTTTCAGGTGTGGGGTCTGATCCCAAGTTGGTGAAGCAGAAGCCCTGAAGGTCAGGCCTGCTCTGACTTTGTTCCCCTTAAGTGTGTGCTTTCTACTTTCCCAGCACCATGACCCTTGACCCAGAGTGGGGGAGTGCTGAAGCAAATGGGGCCTGTGTGCACTCTTGGCTTATTTTGCTTGCAGACAGATTCTAAGCTGCACCGCCTTGCAGGTGCCAGCAGTTGTTTCTCCCCCTTCATTCAGACCCCAGCCAATCACACCCATAGCCTCTGCCACCATTGCCCTGTCGTGAAGCCACACCACAGGGCAGGTGGGGCCTTGTGGTCTCAGCGTGTATTGGGAGGTGAGCTGTAGGGGAATGGCTGCTGTCAGAGTTCTGGGCTGCTTCTGATGCACTGCCTGAGTATGTGCCAAGAGTGGCTGTCACTGCTCTCTGCAACCGAGTTGCCTCTGAATCCACAGCTGAGCTTTCTCCTGGTCGTGTGACCCCCTAGATCCAGTACGTCTTGCAACATGGAGTAAGCAGACCTGGAGCCTTTGCTTGGCTTCGGCTGGGATATGCACTGAGGCAGTCACAGGAAACCCTGCAGCCACTGGACGGTCCTCACTCTGTTCTCTCCGCATTGCCTCATGGGCACACCAGCATGCATGCTTCTCACAAATGGAGTCCAGGCTTCCCATACTCCTCCAGTTAGTCCCAGCAATCCTCCAGCCAACCACGGGCCTGTCCCCGCTGTGTTGGACCCCAAGAGTGAGATGCCCAGTCTGTGGCTTGAACTGCTCACTCCCCAGGGCGGGTCTCCACCCATGTAATCTTTCTTTTCTTCTGTGTCCCCTTTCAGGGGCACAGCTCCCGACCTTATTATGTCTTTTCCCTTCCTACCTGATTCCATGTGGATCTTATAGCCTTTCTTGTATGGGAGTCTTTCTGCCAGTTTCCAGTTCATCTTCAGTGAGAATTGTTTCACATATAGATGTACTTTTGATGTGTTCATGAGGAGGAAGTGAGTTCCACGTACTCCTCCTTGGCCATCTTGATTGATCCTTTCTTTAATTTTTAAAACTCACTTGTAAATTGGCTGGACCTGGTATTTTCTTTCTGGGAAGGTTTTTTTAAAAGAGATTTATATGTGTTTTAGTTTTTTAGTATTTTTATTATAAGGAGTTATGAACACATCAAAAAGTAAACAGAATATTATAGTTAACTCCATGTATCCCTATACCCAGTTCCAACAACTGTCAACCCATGGGCCACCTGCCCCATCCTTACCCCTATCCACTTCACCCAAGGAAGGCTGGGGATGTTATAGTGAAGGAAATTTAAGACATTTGAATATCTGCAGACTCTTTTTTAAAAAATATAGCCCAAGACCATTAACATGCCTTAAAATAAACAGTTCCTTAATATCAAAGAGCCAGTTGGTATCAAATTTGATGAATGTTATAAAAGGATTTAGTAATATATAAAAATATTCTGTATAAATAATATATTTTAAAATTTATTCATAAATTTATACATAAATTGTGAATGCACACAGATTGATTTATTTCTTTGAATTAGGATCCTGATACTGTCCAGATATTGTGCTTGGTTTGAGATGCCTTTCCAAATGGATAGGTGTTAAAATCTTGTTAATGATTTCTGATTTGATTGGTTATTGATTTCTAACTTAATTTCATTGTGGTGATAGAACGTTAGAAGTTATTTCCTTTGAAATGTACCAAGGTTTTCCTTATGACCTAATATACACTCAAGTTTTAAAATATTTCTTGTTTGCTTAAAAAGAATATGTAATTCTCTTATTATTGGTTGTGGAATTTTGAGTTAGTCCATTAAATTAAGCTTTTTAATCTCAATTTCTCTTTCTCTTTTCTTACACAATTTTTTTTTTCCTTGGGGAGACCAGGATATGTGTTTTACAGGATTTTTTGTTTCAGTGAGCATCCACGTGGTATAGTTTAACATATCATTCTCCTCTTTTGCATCTCTGTATTTCCGTGAATTCATAGTTGGATTCAAACAGTTGATTAGATTAAGACCTGAATTTCTTTTTCCAGGGCTGTTCATTGGTGATGATGTTTCCTTGATCATGAGGCTCGTAGCCTTCTTTTTTTATGATATTGGCAGCCATTGATGTTCAATGCCTAGATCCTTTAGTTTATTAAAGAATTTGAATTGATAAGCAAATTGTTACTTATTTGGCCAGTGGAAGCCTTTTCCGGACCTTTTGGCACAACCCTAAAAGTTTTGGATGGCTTTCTTGATATTTGAGTGGGAAGATGTTACAAGGTCACCATGTGTATTTCCAGCCCCAGATCTAGAACTGGCCATTTCTCCAAGGAACTTTGATTACGTTTAGGGGGAAACAGTGTTTGAAGACAACAATCTGGGATGCTAGGAGTGTGCATTTCTACAGAATGCCTTTGTCATTATTTCTAAACGTTGCAGTGGACAGAACTAGAAAATTTATATTATGTGAGTGTGCATGTTTTTATTTAAAATGAAATACATCATGAGTTTAATCTGATACTTCCAATTCAAATTGAAGACCATAGGGTAACTTTTTCCCTTTCCTGTCTTCCCTCTCAAGAATTCTGTTTTCTCAAGGACATGAGGGTTAGGAGAATAAGAATAACGCATATTAATCATTTGCTGTCTTTTTCATCAAGTGATCTCTGAATAGCAATGCTAAAACTACCACTAACAGTATGATCACTGAAAATGAAAAGAATCTAGTGATTCACTTCACCTCATCGATTATAGGTGTTCTGGGGTTTTTTTATGTCAGTTTTGATAAATTACTTTTTTTATAGGAATTTGTCCATTTCTTCTAAATTTGCATAGTTATTGACAAAAGCATGTCCTGTGTCCATCTGTATCTTTTAAATCACTGCTGTCTATGTAGCCATGTTCTTTTAATTCTTAGTGTTATTTAAGTGTACTTTCCTTTTCTTCTTGCTTTACGTTATCAGAACTTTGTTGATTTCATTTTAGTCTTTTCAAGGAACAACTTTTGGCTTTATTAATTTCTTAATTTCTCCCCTTCCTTCTCTTTTCTTTGGATGTATTCTGTTGTTCTCCTCCCACTCCCTGCCCCCCAACTTCTTAGGTAGGTCACTTAGCTCATTATTCATTAGCCTTTCTTTTCTAACATAAGCATCCAAGGCATTTAATGTGTTGTTATCAATAGCAATTTGTTATAAACCCTAATTATGACAGGATTTATTTTTCTCTGATAGTTTTATGAACTTTAAAAAATTTTTTATTTTATTTTTTTTTTATTTATTTTTGGTTGCATTGGGTCTTTTTTGCTGCGTGTGGGCTTTCTCTAGTTGCATTGAGTGGGGCCTACTCTTCATTGCAGTGCGTGGGCTTCTCATTGAGATGGCTTCTCTTGTTGCAGAGCATGGGCTCTAGGCGCACTGGCTTCAGTAGTTGTGGCTCATGGGCTCTAGAGCGCAGGCTCAGTAGTTGTGGTGCACAGGCTTAGTTGCTCCACGGCACGTGGGATCTTCCTGGACCAGGGGTTGAACCCGTGTCCTCTGCGTTGGCAGTGGATTCTTAACCACTTTGCCACCAGGGAAGTCCCCTTTTATGAACTTTTGATACCATGTTTTTGTTATCTTCCTAAGGTGACTCCCCTTCCACCCTTTTAGCAAAGCATTTTGTAGTCTTGGTTATTTCCCCTTATTTACTGTTTACATTACAACTTCATATATAGTATGGATATACCTAGTTTTGCATATTGGGTATGTTTCTGAATTTTTCTTTTCCTTCTTTCTTTTCCTGGTAGTTCTTTCACAAGTCCTCCTTATGTTGTTGAGTTTATTCCTCCCCTTTTTTTTAAAGTTAAGTTTATCAAGGTATAATTTACATACAGTAAAATTCCTTTTTTAGCCTACAATTTTGAGATTTGACAAACAGATATAGTCATAAATCCTTCATCACAGTTAAGATACAGAATAGTTGCATCATCCCCAAAGATTTGCTCCTCACATTTGATAGTCACCCCTTCTACCGCTCTCTCTATGGTGCCTGTCTTCTCTGCATATTCAGACTAGTTGGTTTTTCTGTGACCTCAGCTCTCTGAGGAGTTTCAGAAAAGTTTTAATTTTGTAGATTATCTGGGCTTTGTTGTTGTTTAGGGTGGGAATGGTGCTCTTTCCAGTTGGACACGTTATTTTTCTTATCAAGTCTTTTGCATTAACACTACCATTTGAATATCTTTCTCCCACATATGTATTTTTTTAATACTCATGTATATCTTCATTGAAGTTTTATTTAGTGCTAAAATGGTATCTTTGTTCATTTTGTAATTTGTATTTGAAATCTTTTAAAGTTTAAAGAGTATCATTTTAACAGGTAAGTTTCAAGTTTATGAATTCTCTGAACTTCTCCCTACTTTCTAGTTCTGTTTTTCAAATTAAATATTAGTATATGTTATCCTGAGTTTTACTCTACTATTAGAGGATATGTTTTGTTAATATATAATCAAAGGAATGATAGAGAAATTTCATGTTAGAAAAGTATATCATTTTTTGATTTCCAGATTTATTATTCATTTGTACTTATTATTGTAGTGTACCTAGCTAATTTTAAGACCATGTGAAAATTCTTTGACGAATACATCTTTGTACTAAAGGGATTGATTTTTACTACCAAGAAATTATTCATATTGATAAGATTTGAAAATATTTCATCTGAGCTACTAACGTCTCTTGTTTTTTATAATGTGTTATTATAAATGGTTTGTGATAGCTTATTTCTTAACAGCCACAATTTATTGAATTGATTTTAAATGCTGTTGTATTATTTAAATAAATATCTATGTAATATTTCATCATGTTGGAAATAGTATTGCATATGCTAATCAGTTTTACCTCCTCATCACTTTTCATGGACATTAATAGTGACTAAGTTTTTTTTTTTTCTTTCTTTTTACCTTTCTAGGTTATTTTAGTGTCTGCCAATAAACTGACTCGTTATATAGAACCATGCCAGTTAACAGAAGATTTTGGTGGGAGTCTCACCTATGATCATATGGACTGGTTAAATAAGAGGCTGGTTGGTATATTACAATGAGAAACATGTTATTATATATAAATAAGACATATTTTGATAGCTTTTTAATTTTAATCAACTGAAAGGTAGACTGTTTACTTTTTACAAAACTAAAGAAATATAATGCATACCATATGATAGCATAATGCTTGAAGGCATATACTCTGGAGTCAGACTCACAAATATTAGCTATTACTGTTGTCATTAGTAGCAGTATTATAGTCAAAGTTGTAAATCTTTTGAGTTGAATAACAGCAGCATAATTTCCTGAGAGGTAATCTAGTTGATACACCAAATTTTTTTTATACAGCAGGTTCTTATTAGTTATCTATTTTATACATATTAGTGTATATATGTCAATCCCAATCTTGCAGTTCATCCCACCACAACCCCACCCCCCGCTTTCCCCCGTCGGTGTCCATACGTTTGTTCTCTACATCTGTGTCTCTATTTCTGCCTTGCAAACCAGTTCATTTGTACCATTTTTCTAGATTCCACATATATGCGTTAATATACAATATTTGTTTTTCTCTTTCTGACGTATTTCATTGTGTATGACAGTCTCCAGGTCCATCCACGTCTCTACAAATGACCCAGCTTCGTTCCTTTTCATGGCTGAGTAATACTCCGTTGTATACATGTGCCACATCTTCTTTATCCATTCATCTGTTAATGAGCATTTAGGTTGCTTCCTTGTCCTGGCTATTGTAAATAGTGCTGCAGTGAACATTGTGGTACATGACTACTTTTGAATTATGGTTTTCTCAGGGTATGTGCCCAGTAGTGGGATTGCTGGGTCATATGTTAATTCTGTTTTTAGTTTTTTAAGGAACCTCCATGCTGTTGTCCATAGTGGCTGTATCAATTTACATTCCCACCAACAGTGCAAGAGGGTTCTCTTTTCTCCACACCCTCTCCAGCATTTGTTGTTTCTAGATTTACTGATGATGTCCATTCAAACTGGTGTGAGGTGATACCTCATTGTAGTTTTGATTCACATTTCTCTGATAATTAATGATGCTGAGCAGCTTTTCATGTGCCTGTTGGCCATCTGTATATCTTCTTTGGAGAAACGTCTATTTAGGTCTTCTGTCCATTTTTTGATTGGTTGTTTGTTTTCTTAATATTGAGTTGTATGAGCTTTTTCTATATTTTGGAGATTAATCCTTTGTCCATTGATTTGTTTGTAAATATTTTCTCACATTCTGATGGTTGTCTTTTCATCTTGTTTATGGTTTCCTTTGCTCTGCAAAAGCTTTTAAGTTTCATTAGGTCCCATTTGTTTATTTTTGTTTTTATTTCCATTACTCTAGGGGTGGGTCAAAAAAGGTCTTGCTGTGGTTTATGTCAAAGAGTGTTCTTCCTATGTTTTCCTCTCTAAGAGTTTTACAGTGGCTGGGCTTACATTTAGGTCTTTGATCCATTTTGAGTTTATTTTTGTATATGGTGTTAGGGAGTGTTCTAATTTTATTCTTTGACATATAGCTGTCCAGTTTTCCCAGCACCACTTATTGAAGAGTCTGTCTTTTCTCCATTGTATATCCTTGCCTCCTTTGTCATAGATTAGTTGACCATAGGTGTGTGGTTTTATTTCTGGTCTTTCTATCCTGTTCTATTGATCTGTATTTCTTTTTTTGTGCCAGTACCATATTGTCTTGATTACTGTCGCTTTGTAGTATAGTCTGAAGTCAGGGAGTCTGATTCCTCCAGCTCTGTTTTTTTCTCTCAAGATTGCTTTGGCTATTCAGGGTCTTTTGTGTCTCCTTACAGATTTTAAGATTTTTTGTTCTAGTTCTGTACAAAATGCCATTGGTAATTTGATAGGGATTGCATTCAATCGGTAGATTGCTTTCGGTAGTGTAGTCATTTTCACAGTATTCATTCTTCCAATCCAAGAACATGGTATATCTCTCCATCTATCTGTGTTATCTTTGATTTCTTTCATCAGTGTCTTATAGTTTTCTGAGCATAGGTCTTTTACCTCCTTGGTTTATTCCTAGGTATTTTATTCTTTTTTTGCAGTGGTGAATGGGATTGTTTCCTTAATTTCTCTTTCTGATCTTTCATTGTTAGTGTATAGGAATGCAAGAAATTTCTGTGCATTAATTTTGTATCCTGCAACTACCAAATTCATTGATTAGCTCTAAGAGTTTTCTGGTGGCATCTTTAGGATTCTCTATGTATAGTATCATATCATCTGCAAACAGTGACAGTTTTACTTCTTCTTTTCCAATTTGTATTCCTGTTATTTCTTTTTCTTCTCTGCTGTGGCTAGGACTTCCAAAACTATGTTGAATAATAGTGGTGAGAGTGGACATCCTTGTAGACATCCTTGTCTTGTTCCTGATCTTAGAGGAAATGGTTTCATTTTTCACCATTGAGAATGCTGTTTGCTGTGGGTTTGTCATATCTGGCCTTTATTATGTTGAGGTAGGTTCCTTCTCTGCACGCTTTCTGGAGAGTTTTTTTATCATAAATGGGTGTTGAATTTTGTCAGAAGCTTTTTCTGCATCTGTTGAGATGATCATATGGTTTTTATTCTTCAGTTTTTTAATATGGTATATCACATTGATTGATTTGCATATATTGAAGAATCCTTGCATCCCTGGGATAAATCCCACTTGGTCATGGTGTTTGATCCTTTAAAGTGTTGTTGGAGTCTGTTTGCTAGTATTTTGTTGATTTTTGCATCTGTATTCATCAGTGATATTGGTCTGTAGTTTTCTTTTTTTGTAGTATCTTTGTCTGGTTTTGGTATCAGGGTGATGGTGGCCTCATAAAATGAATTTGGGAGTGTTCCTTCCTCTGCAATTTTCTGGAAGCGTTTGACAAGGATGGGTGTTAGCTCTTCTCTAAATGTTTGATAGAATTCACCTGTGAAGCCATCTGGTCTTGGACTTTTGTTTGTTGGAAGATTTTTCATCACAGTTTCAATATCATTACTTGTGATTAGTCTGTTCATATTTTCTATTTCTTCCTGGTTTTGTCTTGGAAGTTTCTACCTTTGTAAGAATCTGTCCATTTCTTCCAGGTTGTCCATTTTACTGGCACAGTGTTGCTTGTAGTAGTCTCTTATGATGCTTTGTATTTCTGAGGTGTCTGTTGCAACTTCTCCTTTTTCATTTTAATATTATTGGTTTGAATCCTCTCCCTCTTTTTCTTGATGAGTCTGGCTAAAGTTTTATCAGTTTTGTTTATCTTCTCAAAGAACCAGGTTTTAGTTGATCTTTGCTATTGTTTCCTTCATTTCTTTTTCATTTATTTCTGCTCTCATCTTTATGGTTTCTTTCCTTCTACTAGCTTTGGGTTTTTTTTGTTCTTCTCTAGTTCATTTAGGTGTAAGGTTAGATTGTTTATTTGAGATTTTTCTTGTTTCTTGAGGTAGGATTGTGTTGCTATGAATTTCCCTTTTAGAACTGCTTTTGCTGCATCCCATAGGTTTTGGATCGTCGTGTTTTTGTTGTCGTTTGTCTCTAGGTTTTTTTTTTATTTCTTCTTTGATTTATTCAGTGATCTATTGGTTATTTAGTAAGGTATTGTTTAGCCTCCATGCGTTGTATTTTTTACTTTTTTTTCCCTGTAATTTATTTCTAATCTCATAGCATTGTGGTCAGAAAAGATGCTTGGTATGATTTCAATTTTCTTAAATTTACCGAGGCTTGATTTGTGATCCAAGATGTGATCTATCATTGAGAATGTTCTGTGGGCACTTGAGAAAAAAGTGTAATCTGCTGTTTTCAGATGGAATGTCCTATAAATATCAATTAAATATATCTGGTCTATTGTGTCATTTAAAGCTTTTGTTTCCTTATTAATTTTCTGTCTGGATGATCTGTCCACTGGTGTAAGTGAGGTGTTAAAGTCCCCCACTATTATTGTGTTACTGTCGATTTCCTCTTTTATAGCTGTTAGCATTTGCCTTATGTATTGATATGCTCCTGTGTTGGGTGCATATATATTTAGAATTGTTATAACTTTTTGGATTGATCCCTTTATCATTTTGTAGTGTTCTTCCTTGTCTCTTGTAAGACTCTTTATTTTAAAGTCTATTTTATCTGAGTATTGCTATTCCAGCTTTCTTTTGATTTCCATTTGCATGGAATATCTTTTTCCATCCCCTCACTTTCTGTCTGTATGTGTCCCTAGATCTAAAGTGGATCTCTTGTAGACAACGTATATATGCGTCTTGTTTTTGTATCCATTCAGTGAGCCTGTGTCTTTTGGTTGGAGCTTTTAATCCATTCACATTTAAGGTAAGTATTGATATGCATGTTCCTATTACCATTTTCTTATTTGTTTTGGGTTTGTCTTTGTAGGTCCTTTTCTTCTCTTATGTTTCCCACTTAGAGAAGTTCCTTTAGCATCTGTTGTAGAGCTGGTTTGGTAGTGCTGAATTCTCTTAGCTTTTGCTTGTCTATAAAGCTTTTGATGTCTCTGTTGAATCTGAATGAGATCCTTGCTGGGTAGAGTAATCTTGGTTGTAGGTTCTTACTTTTCATCACTTTAAATATATCATGCCACTCCCTTCTGGCTTGTAGAGTTTCTGCTGAGAAATCAGCTGTTAACCTTATTGGAGTTCCCTTATATGTTCTTTGTTGTTTTTCCCTTGTTGCTTTTTTTTTTTAAAACGTCTTTATTGGGGTACAATTGCTTTACAATGGTGTGTTAGTTTCTGCTTTATAACAAAGTGAATCAGTTATACATATACATATGTTCCCATATCTCTCCCCTTGTTGCTTTTAATAATTCTTTGTCTTTAATTTTTGTCAATTTGATTACTGTGTGTCTTGGCGTGTTTCTCCTTGGGTTTATCCTGCCTGAGACTCTCTGCACTTCCTGGACTTGGGTAGCTATTTCCTTTCCCATATTAGGGAAGTTTTGGACTGTAATCTCTTTAAATATTTTCTCGGTTCCTTTCTGTCTCTTCTTCTTCTGGGAGACTGTAATGCATTTGAATGAATGTAGGTGCATTTAATTTTGTCCCAGAGGTCTCTTAGGCTGTCTTCATTTCTTTTAATTCTTTTTTCTTTATTCTGTTCTGTGGCAGTAAATTCCACTTTTCTGTCTTCCAGGTTGCTTATTTGTTCTTCTGCATCAGTTATTCTGCTATTGATTCCTTCCAGTGTATTTTTCATTTCAGTTATTGTGTTGTGCATCTGTTTGTTTGTTCTTTAATTCTTCTAGGTCTTTGTTAAACCTTTCTTGCATCTTCTCGATCTTTGCCTGTGTTCTTTTTCCGAGGTCCTAGATCATCTTTACTATTATTATTCTGAATTCTTTTTCTGGAAGGTTGCCTATCTCCACTTTATTTAGTTGTTTTTCTGGGGTTTTATCTTGTTCCGTCATCTGGTACATAGTCCTCTGCATGTCCTTTTGTGTGTCTTTCTGTGAATGTGGTTTTCATTCCACAGGCTTCAGGATTGTTTTCTTCTTGTTTCTTCTGTCTGCCCTTGATACACCATTTTCAGAGAGGATATTTAGACAGCAATATGAGTTGAAAAGCAGTTTGACAGGTTAAGGTTTTCATTTCTGAAAATATATCTTCTTTTTCGGGGCAGACTTTGGAAATTTGCCACTCTGTATAATGTAGTATTGTTTAATTGAACTGCCAGGGACTAAAATAAAAAACTTAAAATTTGCTCACATTAGATTATATGCTAATTTTTTTTTAAGAATAATGAACTTTTGGATATTTGAGAATGGGTAACCAGTTCTGTTTTCACCATATTTGAACAATGATATAAAATCAATGAGTGTCTATTTTATTCTAAGCAGAGTTGCCCAAATCCCTTTTTTGAAATATTTTAAGAAATCATGTTAAGATTATAACTAATTGATTTTTATGCTACATGCTTATATATAAAACTTCTTAAGTATTAACATGCAACCAGAATGATTAATAGAATAACATAAAGAAAAGTTCTTTAACTGGAATTAGAGGGTTAGAACTGGTCTGAATAATGTTCATGTAGTTAAAACTGTTGTTGGTACACATATTTCTCAAGGGAATAGGAATAAATATAAACTTGTATCAGGAATAAAAATAATTTCTTAATGTGTTTAAATTAAAAAAATTCTTTATCCATTAAAACTATTCATTGTTTTAGGAAGCAGTTTTGTCTTCATTGTTTTAATTTTGTCTTCATTGTCTGCATTGTCTATGCTGTGTGGTCTGGTGATTAAAGTGTACTAAATGAGGTCCAGAGAGGGAACCAGAATCCTGCTTGACTAATTCTGTTGCTCTTAGTTGAAAATCCTTATGTACATATCAACTTTTAAGATCATCCTTAACATGTTAATAAAATCTCATACTTTAGGTTTTTGAGAAGTTTACAAAGGAATCTACATCATTATTAGATGAACTTGCTTTGATTAACAATGGAAGTGATAAAGGAAATCAGCAAGAGAAAGAAAGGTAAGTGTCTAGTGTCCTACAATTACACCTTTGCAAAGCTATAATTAGTGTGTTAAAAGATAACCTCTGTTGTTAATGCAAGCCAAGAGAACTAATGTAAGCAAGCCTCCATTCAATCAAACTTGGCCTATAAAAGTTGTATTAAATTTATTTTTTAATACTTGAGAATTTGCTTTACATATAAAATTTATTGATTTGAATCCAGGTTTCTTTACAGAAGACTTTTAATTTTGTTGAATAATAATATATTTACCTTTTCCTGACACTGTGTAAAATAATTATTTTGCAAGAACATGTTTTCAGAAGGAAACAATTTTCTGCCTTTTTAGAGTTTTACTTTGCTTGTAAAGAATATGGAAAAGGTTGCAGCTTGAAATAAAATCATTATAACCTTATTTACATATGTTAGCACTTAAATGCCTATCTTGTGGAACTCCTACATCCTTGTAAAATATGTGATATTCATGAGTTTAACTTCAGGAATTTAGTATTTTATGACACTGGATCTAATTGTAACTACCTAGATTTATCATTTTACAGATTTCCATTGAACTTTTCAACCTCAACAGTTTTCAGACCAATTTCCTCTCCCCAGGTAAAAAGTACTGTAGGAAGCAAATTAATCCTCAGTAACAAAGTAGTCACTAGGCAGTAATTTTTCATTAGGAAATTTGAAAGGATCAGCACTCATCCTTGTCTATCTCTTTTGAATCTGACCTTGAAAATACAATGGAACCTTGATAGAATGCATCTTGTTATTCCATGAATCCAAATATAGTCGCAGACCAGTTGACTGAGATAATGATATAGGAGGGATGTGAGAAGATCATAGTTTAACACCAAATCTTGATTTAAAATAAAGTAAAAATATGAAAACAAATGGTTTGAATATAAATCTAAAGTTACAACAAACATTTAGGAACATTACTATCTTATAGGTAGACGCCATATAAAAATGTAAATAACAATTTTACATATATGTAAATATGTGAGTGTGTGTATAGACATCACACACACATACTTATATACTATGGAATTGAAAATATCACTCAAGTTACTTGACAAAAATTTGCCAAACCTCTTGCTTTCTGAGTAGTCCAGCAGAGTAAATCTGGTGTTTCTCAAAATCATGTTCTCCAGGAAAGACATCCTAAGAGGGTACTGGTAGAAAATGAGTTCATGGTCATAGAGTTTAATGCTGTTTACTATGTTTCCTTCTCTGGGAATGACTGTAAACATTTACAGATTACATGTTCTGAGAAAGTGTTGCAGTAAAGAAACCTGTTTAATTGCTTTCTTAAAATTTCCCGTACTTACATGACAGTGGAACCCCATCTTCTCTACTCAGTAGTATCTCATTCAGTGTTTTGGGAAACACTGGGAAACGATGGTTTGTGTGACTACATGAAGTGTCAAGTGAAATCTTGTATTTGCCAATCCCTCCCTAAGAAACTCAAGTGTTATTACTTAGTCTCTTTTAAACCCCACACAATGAAGTCCCTCTTGCAAATTTTCATCACCTTCTTTATGTCAGTCCTCAGGAAACATCTGGGCTATACAAGAGGTGAAGGCCTAGATCAGTTGACAAAAGTGAAATGTATAGAGCAAGACCTGTCAGTTACAGTAGCAAGGCCCTAGGCTTTGATTTGCCAGGTACTCTATCTTTCCTTCATCTTCTCCACTTTCCATATATGTTTAAGAAAATAAAGCCCATAGTCCAGCTGCAAATGAAACATAATTAGTACATAAAGAGTGTACATCTGCTAGGGTACACATACATATGAATATCAAGATTGCTATAGATAGGTAAACTTTGGATTGGAGGATGGCTGCACACGATTTTAATGTTAACGTTTCTGGATTATTATATAGTGACAAATTTCAGTTTGAAGCAGATATCCAGTGGAAAAGTAATAAAATGGATTCCTTTGATATACTTGAAATAATACTGTAGTTAATAATGATAAATTATATTTTTCCAAGTAGTATATTTTGTTTTTTATCACATAGATATTTTTTTGGCTACTAGTGTTTAATTATCTTTAATGGGTTCCTGATGCTTAAGAGAAATTAGCCTGGTAGGACAGTATGCTTCATATTTTCATATTTGTAGGCCCCTGTTTTGGTAAGTATATGTAAAGGATTTTTTTAAGTTATAGAAATAGAAATACATATAGTTAAAAAAAAATACTCTTTTGGTGCTTGCCAGGTCTGTGGATTTAAACTTTCTTCCATCAGTTGATCCTGAAACTGTTCTTCAGACAGGTAAGATGAAAAAACATATTTATCAGTGATAATCATAATCCATTAAACCAACCATACATTAATTGGCTCATGAAATAAACATTGATTTGAGTATGTATTATGTTGTAGAAACTGAAGGAGAAGTGTTTCAAACTGCTCTTTGGTTTAGCCTAAGAGTGTGTTAATAAACTCTACAATATTAAAAATTATTAATAATGATCAATTATCTTGAAATATTTGAATTTATTTCTTTATGACATGAAGATAAAAATTTCTATTTGATGGGTTTGCTATGAGGATTATTGAATATGCATTGTTTCTAGCATTGTACTTTTATGTATTTTCATATTTCATTCTTCTAAGTACTCCTTGAGATAATTAGTATTATTTTCTCTACTTGAGGAAGCCAAGGCTTAGAGATATTAAAAAACTTGTTCAAGATCAAATAACTATTAAGTTCTACCACCATAGCACTAAAAAAAGGTCTAAATCCAAAGCCACTAGTTGTACTGTTTTACAATCATCTGTGTAAAAACACTTACCACCTTGCAATGGCCTTTCACGTAGTGTGTGTTCAGTGCTGCATGGTTTGTATATTCCAGCCCCAATAGCTTTAGTAGTAGTTTCACAGATTCTAGAGAACACATTAGAATTCTTTTAAATGAAAATACCTTAATTTTATTTCTAATATATTTTTCTAATAGGGCATAGTTCTAATCCTACTGCATAGCAGGTACTATTCTAAGCACTTTATGTATGCTAACTCATTTATGCTTCACTACAACCCACTGAAGTAGGTACTGTTGTCACCCCAATGTTAAGATGGGGAAACTGAGGCATTAAAAGGTTTAGTAACTTGGGCAGATTACACAACTAGTAATGCTAGATTTGAGACTTTAACCAAGGCAGTTTGGTTTCGAAGTATGGTCTTTGAAATCATTATGTGGTTCTGCTTCTCTAATGTAAATGGTATCCACAAGGAGCACATTGAAGGTAACAGTCATCAAAGAAGAAAAAATATATATATTCTGATCTTAATGACTTTTATGGAACTATATATATAAAGAATATGAATGTGGGCTTCCCTGGTGGCACAGTGGTTGGGAGTCTGCCTGCCGATGTGGGGGACACGGGTTCGTGCCCCAGTCTGGGAGGATCCCACATGCCGCGGAGCGGCTGGGCCCGTGGGCCATGGCCGCTGAGCCTGCGCGTCTGGAGCCTGTGCTCCGCAACGGGAGAGGCCACAGCAGTGAGAGGCCCGCGTACAGCAAAAAAAAAAAAGAATATGAATGTGTGTGTGTATATATATAGAAAGACTTTCCATAAGTCTTCAAAACAGGTGTCCTTCCAATTATAGAGTATAACAAAGAGTAAAGAAATAAATTCTGAATATCTTCGTTGTATCGATTCAGTTTTCCCGAGTTTTTTCAGTACGATTTAGATCTTACTTCCTGAAAGAACAAAGAAATAATTGTAATCTGTGAATTACTGCATGTTTAGAAGGTACAAGAGACTGTCAGTAAAAATATTGCTTTAGATTCAAAACTTAGTTCCATGTTTATATTTGTTTTAAAAACTGCTTAAGCCATTGAATTCAGAAACTTGTTACATTTGTATTTTAGAATTATCTGTATACGTCACTAAGTCCTTTTTAATATGCTATTGACTCTTAAAGTAGAAAGAGTATAAAATGGGGACGTTTAAAACAATCTTGGATATTCTTCAGAAATTGGAAATACCTCCAAATCATAATAAAAACTGTTTCTATTATTTAAAGCCATTTAAGTTTAGGACATTTTCTTGAATAGAGCTGAAGAGAAGAGAATTTAAATGTCTGCATATTTTGGGTTCCTTAATGATAATTGGAATAGTATTATCCTGGAAAAACAATTTGCAATTTATTCACTTAAAAAAAAATTTTTTTTTCTTTTTTGATGGACAGGATAGTTTTCTTTGTTTTGGATGCCAGCAACTGAGATGTAGGGCAGACTCCTGTTCAAAGGCCAACTCCCTCCTCCCCGACTGATGATCAGTGGGCAGGAGCTATTACAGACGGAGGGAGGGGGCTACATGCAGAAACAGCATAGTCAGCTCTGACAGTCATCTTGAAATTGGACATCAGTGGTCTGACCAGCGTCATCTTGTAAAATTGTTAATGTTATACTTACAGCTTTAGATGTTGCACATTCTATAATTTTAACTTCTTGTGCATGAGTGATTTTCTCCATGAGTTTGCTGTAATCAAATAACATTGAGTGCAGTTCTTACATTAGTGTGGCCCCTCACGATTCACAGTTAATATGTTGTAGAAATTTATATAAATAGAGATTACTTAAATGTTATTTTGTACCAGTAGTAAAGACTTTCTCCCTTTAATCATACATTTGTTACACACCAACATTTCTTTTAGGTGCTATGATTAAGGTTATGGATTAATAGTGAAATCCTACAACATAATGCTTAGTATTGATTAGTACTATCAGACAAAACATACTAATTAGTACCATCAGACAGAAATCCCAGATTATAATTGTACTCTACAGAGAAATGGTTGGCACAATGTCCTGAGGAGTGAATCCACCAATAACAAGAATGTGATAGATAGAAAGATAATTAGGTCTAGAAAATATATATGCCATATATACTATATACTTACTATGTAGTGTGGCATATATAGTATATATGACACAGATCTTCCTCAACTTACAATGTGATTACATCCTGATAAACCCATCGTAAGTTGAAAATATCATGTTGAAATGCATTTAATACACCTAAAGTACCGAACATCATAGCCTAGCCTAGCTTACCTTAAACGTGCTCAGAACACTTACAGTAGACTACAGTTGGGCAAAATCATCTAAAACAAAGCCTATTTTATAATACAGTGTTTAATATCTCATGTAATTTATTGAATAATGTACTGAAAGTGAAAAACAGAACAGTTGTATGAGTACAGAATGGTTGTCAGTATATCAGTGTTTACCCTCATGATCATGTGGCTGACTAGGAGTTGCAGTTCACTGCTGCTGCCCAACATTGCAAAAGAGTATCGTACTGCATATTGCTAGCCCAGAAAAAGAAAAAATCAAAATCTGAAGTACGGGTTCAACTGAATGCACCATCATAAAGTCGAAAAATTGTAAATCAAACCATCGTTAAATCGTGGACTGTCTGTATATGATAGAGCTATGATATACGACATAGTATATATCCATATGTATATGTATGCATGCAGTTTTCCTATTTATTTATATATAAATTGAGAAATTGCATTTTAGTACTTAAGACCTGGTAGGTAAATATATAGGCAGATACGTTCTAAAAATACATAGGCAGATACGTTCTAAAAATAAGGGATTAGAATTGAGAAGATTGAGAAGTAAGATTTATATTTCTTTATGGGTATTAATTATAAGTATCTTTCCTTCTTAAAGGACATGAATTGTTATCCGAATTACAGCAGCGTCGATTTAATGGCTCAGATGGAGGGGTCTCGTGGTCTCCTATGGATGATGAACTACTAGCACAGCCACAGGTTATGAAATTATTAGATTCACTGCGAGAGCAATATACCCGCTACCAGGAAGTTTGTAGGCAACGTAGTAAGCGTACACAGTTAGAAGAGATTCAACAGAAGGTGATGCAGGTAGGTGTCTGATTCCAACATATTAAACTCTTTTTAAAATCTAAATTTTTTTATGTGTGTGTGTAATTTCTACTCTGTACCTGATTTTATACTATGCCTTATTTACATTATATAGAGAACTTTAGAAATGTCAAACCAGACTCTCAAACTATTTTTACAATTAGTATTTGCGTTTAAATTATATTATTTCTACAGTGATGACATTGAGCATTCAGCTCACTCTATCAGAATTTCAAAAATAACTAGCTGTTGGAAACATCACCTGTGGTCTCTGTATTCTTGTAATAAATAACATTTTATTGTTGACCTTAGATTTATTTTAAATTTCTAATAACTTTGTTGTTGTTGTTAATTTGGGCATTATGAAGAGTTTTTCTGTCCTAGCAAAATGTTAATGTGTAATATAAGTAATTATAATATTGTTTCCTTATTTATGATACTGATAGAAAACTTCAAGTAGATTTAATTCTTATGAATTTTTAGTTCCTTTTAAAATTGATTTTTATAAGTAGGCAAAAAATGCTAAAAATCGATACTAAGGAAGACATTTCTGTATTTAGACTACATTCTGGATTTTGATCTGTTGAATTATTAAGAAGTAAATCTTAAATATTTCACTTTAAAAATCCAGATTAGGGGATTCCCTGGTGGCGCAGTGGTTGAGAGGCCGCCTGCCGATGCAGGGGACACGGGTTTGTGCCCTGGTCCGGGAAGATCCCACATGCCGCGGAGCGGCTGGGCCCCTGAGCCATGGCCGCTGAGCCTGCGCTCCGCAACGGGAGAGGCCACAACAGTGAGAGGCCCGCGTACCGCCAAAAAAAAAAAAAAAAAGAAAAAATCCAGATTAGAAGTGTCCCAAAGTTTTTAATCTACATTCATTTATTAGATAAGTATTTGTTAAGTACTTATTATATAGAAGGCATTGTGCTTTTTCTACAGGATATAAAGGTGAACTTGGGTTTTGCTACATGAAACTTAAGAGGGGAGAGAAAGTGTTAGGTGTCACAAGGGAATGACTGAAGTGCTGTGGGCATTCAATGGAGGGATTATTCCCCTGGTTGCAAGTGATCTCGGAAGACTTAGAGGAAAGAGGTAGTGCTTGAGCTTGTCCCCAAGAATGTGTAAGATTTCACCAGGCACCTCCTTTAGGTTTTAAAGGAGAACTGGCATTCTGTGGAGGAGAAAGAATAGCATGAATAAACAATAACATGAAATCCCAAGTTCTACTGAAGAAAAAGGCAGCAGTAGGCACCAGGGAAAGTGTTTGGCCTTTGAGTCATGGAACATAGTGAGCATGCTCTGAATCCCAGTTCTTCCACTTATTTGCTGTGTGATTATGGTCACATTATTCACCCACCTGAGCCTCAGTTTGACTTCCTTCTTTCTTTATTCCCCTTCTTCTCTTTCTCTCTCTTCCTTCCTTCTTTCATTACATAAAACAGGGGTAACAGGAGCTCTTTTGAAAGGTTTGTTGAAAGAACCCAGCACTCAGCTAATGGAAGCTATTATATTTGTTCCCATTGAACTAGATTGTAGCCTAGAATTCTAATTCAGCTGTTGGAAAACTTGTTCTGTAAAGGGCCACATAGTAAATGTTTAGGCTTCTTGGACCATACAGTTTTTCTTGAACCTGTGGCTATTTAACTGCCTTTGTAATGCATAGTCATTACGTAAACAAATGTGTTTGGCTGTTTCAGTAAAACTTTATTTATAAAAACAAGTGGTAGGGCTTCCCTGGTGGCGCAGTGGTTGAGAGTCCGCTTGCTGATGCAGGGGACACGGGTTCGTGCCCCGGTCCGGGAAAATCCCACATGCCGCGGAGCGGCTGGGCCCGTGAGCCATGGCCGCTGAGCCTGCGTGTCCGGAGCCTGTGCTCCGCAACGGGAGAGGCCCGCGTACTGCAAAAAAAAAAAAAAAAAAAAAAAACAAGTGGTAGGCTAGAATTGGCCTGCAAGCTGTAGTTTGCTGACCCCTGACTAGAGGATCAGGGTGTCATGGGGAAAAAGGCTTGAAAGGAGGGAAGGAGTTGGATCATGGAAGATCTTGAATTCCAGGCAACAGAATTTAGGCTTTATCTCATGATAACTACATAGAAACTGAAGATTTCTGAGCATATGTTAATTATATATAATTTTTTCTACATAATATATTCATAAATTAAAGATAGCTTGTATTAAACTCAGGTAAACTTTAAATAGCTTGAGAGTATCTTTGAAAACCATAAAGATGAAATAGCATAGTGGTATACAAGTACCCCAGTAACCTGGGTCCCCTCTCTTCTGCCACTTTCAAGTTTGTTCTTGGGAAGGAAGTGTACTCCTCAATGCCCTAGCTTCCTCCTCAGTAAAGTGAGGAAAACAATAACAATAATAATAATAATACCTACTTAATAGGGCTGTTACAAAGATTAAGAAGATAATTTAAATAAAATGTTTAGCTTGGCACATACGAGTTTTTATTAGTATCATTTATTATTTGCTCACTCGTTAAAGAAATGAGTATCTACAATAGTGTGACATTGTGCTCGGTGGAATGTAATGGTGAGTAAAAACAGACAGGGTGTCCCGCCTTTTGGTGCATGGCTAAGTAACTACACAAATAGTTGTAAAATTGCAACCACTCAAGTCCCAAGGAGAGTGAAGGGAGGAAGCGTGAGAAAGAAGATGATATCAGAGGTGAAGCATTTTTCTGGCTTGCAAGACTTAATGGATGATGGTGTTGTCTAATTAGGGAAATTGGGCAGGTTTGGGTTTACGTGCAGATGGAAAAGGTGTGGAAAATCAAGAGTTTGGTTTTAGACATGGTGAATTTCAGGAGACTTTGAGACATCTAAGAATAAGATATATAAAGGTAGTCCCAAACAGGTCCAGAAGTGAGAAGTCTGGGCTGGTGACATACTTGTTTGTCATCTGTGTATGAATGGTAATTAAAGCATTGATGTGGGTGAGAATTTCCCAAGGAAAGAGCTGAGAGTAGATGAGAAGAAGGCTTTGTAACTGAGCTTTGAGAAGCTCCAGCATTTAATGACAAGATAGAGGAGCATACTCCTGAAAAGAAGGCAGTGGAGGATTGGCCAGAGATGAAGAAGGAAAGTGTGAACAGCTCTGTGTCATGGAAGTCAAAAGAAGAAAGCATGTCAGGGGAGGAGTTGGGAACCCTGTCGAATGTTGCTGGAAGATTGAAAAAGAGGAAGACTTAACATGTTCACTAAGAATCCACAAGATCAAGGTCGTTGGTGATCCCAGGGTATGGAGTAGCAGGGCCAGTAGCACATTGGACTGAATTCAGGAATGAAAGTGAGGTGTGGTGAAGGAGACGTGGAGTGTAGGGAACTCGCTGAGAGTTTTGTCTCTGAAGGAAAGACGAGAAACAGAGCATTGCCTAGAAGTGAGGGTGTATTAATTTGCTAGGTTTGCTGTAACAAAGTACTACAGACTAGGGGACTTAACCATAGAAATGTATTTCCTCATTTTTCTGGAGGCTAAAAGCCCAAGATCAAGGAGTTAGCAGGGTTGATTCCACCTGAGGGCAGTGAGGGAAGGATCTGTTCCAGGCCTCTCTCCTTGGCTTACTGATGCGTTCTCCCTATGTCTTCATATCATCTTCCCTCTATACCTGTCTGTGTCCAAATTTCCTCTCCTTTTAAGAACACCAGTCATATAAGATTAGGGCTCACTTTAATAACCTCATTTTAATTTAAGTGCCTCTTTAAAGACCCTGTCTTCAAATAAATATGGTTACATCCTAAAGCACTGGGAGTTAGGACTTCAGCATATGGGGAGTGTGGGGACACAATTCAGCCCACAGCTGGGGTCAAGTGTAGTTTATTTTTGTTAGTTTGTGTTTGTGATATGGAAAACTAAGAGGCTTAAATTCTAGGGGGAAAGTATATGTTTGGAAGGAGGAGTTGAACATGGAGGAGAGAATAATTAATACTATCAAGTTCGTGACAAGGTGGAAGTGAATGGACTCCAAAGCAGAGCTGAAGGGATTAGCTTTAGAATGGAGGAGGGAGAACTCTTCCTTTGTAACAGGAGGGAGATGGTAGGATGATCCAGAGTTGCCTCCGTATATATAAGTCAGGCATCGAGAAGATGAAGTAGTTCTTGAGTGATTAGGTTTTTTTGATTGTTTTTTGTTTGTTTGTTTTTAAGTAAGACACAAAGGGAATCTCTTTGGTGGTGGAGGTTTGGAGGCAAGGCGGGGATGGGGAGGGCAGTGGTTAAAGAGGGTTAGAGGTTTAAATGGAGTGGAAATGATTCAAAATTTTCATTTTGGGGATTGGAAGAGTGAAATTACCATGGAAGTATAGATGTATTTTTTAGATAGTGCTGATCTTGAACTTATGGTGGAAACTTTCTGGCCTGTTATGTGACCCTGTCAATTCATGGCTGGCTGTTGATGTGCAGGCCCCAGAGAACGTGGGTGATGGGAGTCCCCCAGCATTTGTGCTTTGCTATGTGACATCAGGGGCAAAGGAGTTAATGTATTGACATGCATTTTTGAAATGATGGACCAACTCAACTGGATAAAGAATAAAGAAACTAGAGAAAGGAGATGATGATGATACTTATAATGATGGTGGTGATGGTCATGAGATTATTGTTAAAAACAAATAAACCTCATTGCAATTCAATTTTCTTTATAAGCGTTACATGTGAATTGGTTAGAGCATTAATATTCATCAGGTGATGGTTTCTACACTCTTATTTTCACAGGTCACATTTTAGGGAAAGATGTATTTCTCTTGCCAAAATGATTACTTAAGTTTAGCTATTTAGAAACATATATTGATCATGTCCACACACAGAGAATATAAACTACCATCTTCAGTCTTGCAAATTTGGGGGAAAATGAAATTTTTTGATGTTTATATAAAGATAATCATAAAGTTGACTACCTCTGCTTGTGTAAAATTAATGAAAGTTGAAATTTTCCACATCTCTTTTTTTACTGATTTATCACTGAAAACAGAACATAATGAAAAAGAAACCAGTAGCTCTAATAGATAAACTATATGGTAATAACCATTGTAGTTGTCAGCCATTTATTCCCCACAGTTCAAATCAGTAGCATTAGACTTCATGTGGAATGCAGAAGTTCTCCATGTTGCTGCCGCTACATTTAAAAATCAGATTTCATGTACTTCTGGATAGGAGATGATGCCACTTCACTGAAATAAGCTATCGTTATTTGCATTATTTATTGTGGCAGTAATTTCTGCCAGCATTGCAAATGTTATTTCTAGAATCATCCATGTGATTTTCTTCCTTTGTAGAAAGGAACCATAGATGCAAAATAGGATAACTCTGAGTTGCTAAAGTATACAGCTGGAGGCTGTGATCCCAGTTCACCATATTCTTTCTTCTGGTCAGATGCTTGACATCTGCTTGATATGCCCTTCTACCTGGTTTGACCTAACATGCTTCTAGATATTCTCTCGTGCAGTCTTCAGTAACCAGTCTGGCCAGGAAAAAATGGTGGATAGTCACATGCATTTTTGGCCTCTGCAAATATTTGTCATGGTGGATTCTAAGAGCACATCTTCAAGGTTATACTTTGCATATAAATGTAACCGTTTGAGAGGTCACATTGATATGGATTGTGCATGAAACTGTTTTTGCAGTAAGTTAATATTCAGATTGACTGATGAGCAAGATGTCCTGATTGAAATTAAGTTTTATAACCCAGTTTGGCAAACCACCATCATTAATGCATTTAAATAGATTTATTTACTGGGGCATCAACCTCAATTTGCATCATTTTTATTAGAAATAGTCATACATTTATGGTGTTTACGTTACTGATGTTGCATTCCAAGGGAAATTACTTTCAGCATACGTTAAAACTATATGTACACTTGACTGTGTAACTGTTTTTGTGTGTGTGTGTGTGCCAAGCAGATGTCTTTGCTTTCTTTAAAATTTATTTTTAAATTTATAACTCTTTAAAAGTTCCCTGCTAATGAATTGTTTTTCCCCAGTTATCATGATTTATATTAACCTGCTTCTTTTGTTTCTATCGTTTAAAAGTTTTCTAGAGTTTCAAAGTTTAAATTTTAAATAATGTTGCCTTACGTTTTTTAAAATAATATATAACACATTAACCAGTTAAAATTTCTGAGTTATTTTCATTCTACCCTTATTTTTAGAATTTAGACATTTTTAGTGAAATAATTTATTATATTAATTGCTTAAATGCCATTGTATATCTGTTTCTATATTCATATTCGTAATACATAGTAATCAGTGAGAAGCAATTGAGTCCCCCAAAGGGAATGGAAACTTGTTTCAAAATGTTTACATGAGATTTCTTAAAACTTACTCTTTTTATTTCCATTTTTTAAAAGCATAGACTAAAACACTTAGTTTGGGGATTAAAAAGCCTATGGGTTTTACTGTAAAATGCAGATGTGAGACATAGTTTATAAAGGGTGAATAAATAGAAGGAGCTAGGCTTTTTTCTTCAGAAAAAGTGGGGAAAGCAAAGAGGCTAACAGCTATTGGTATCATCTACTGTGCTTAAGTGTCTTACGTATAATGACTGTATAATCCTGACAATAGCCCTATACAGTAGGTAGCATTAACACCATTTCAAAGGTGATGGACCAAAGTCTTTCAACTCCTAGGAGCAGAGCCAGAATTTCAGAGTCACGCCTAGTGCTTCCTGAAGACAGAACTGCTCACCTGTCTCTTTTGTGAAAGAGTGATACTTTCCACAGGCCAGCAGAGGCAAACAGGATCCTAGTACCCTGCCCCTCCAAATATAGCTCATACCAAAGAGTAAAGCAGAAAAAGTGGAGATGTTGAGGAACAAAGCATTGTATTCTAAAGAGTACCTGGCAGTAGAGGTTTGCAGATGAATTTAGGACTCTGAAAACAGAATTTAGCAAAGAAAATCGTAGCAGTTAGGCTATTCCAGTGAGTCAAAAATAATACTTGGACTTTTTTGTTTTTGAGTTTTTGCTCTTTAGTATTAAAACCTTGTAAAGAGAAGGTGGAAGCTAAGAATATAGTAATATTTAAGATACTAGGACATAAATGGGCACACACATAAAGAGAGAAATCCCAAAAGATCATATACTGTTAGTAAGCAAACATTCGCAGTTTATTCGTTCTCACTAATATTTAGAAATACACCTGAAGAGATTTCAGTTTTAAACTTGATGGAAGTATTTTAAAAGTAATAGTCAGCCATGTAGGGGGCAAAACTAAAAGCAGAAAGCCTGGTTTGGAGGCTACCACAAGGATCTAGGTAAGGCCTGAAGTAGGCTTAGAACAGGTTTATTTTGAAAGTCAAAACAGCAGGATTCCAGGGGTATCAGATATGCAGGGTGTAAAAGGAAAAAAAGAAGAGTCAAGAATGACTCTAAGGGTTTTTGGTTTGAGAATATTGCTCTAAATTATAACTCTAAAATGCATAATTTATAATAATGCTCTTTAAAGTATTCTCATTATGTAGGCAGTTTCAAAATTAAAAAGAAGTAGCGAGAATAATCACAAGAATGTCATCTTTATTTGAATTTGTTTGACAACTAGAAATCAATAGTGTAAGTTCAAACAGATCAAAAGTATCCAACCCCTTGGAAATGAAAAATAACTCATTTTAAAAAATGGATCAACAGAAAAATAAACAGTTCAGTAGAAAACTTAAAACCAAAATCATCAAAATCTATAGCATGAGATGAGTCTTGAAAGATGAAAAAGAGGTCACGAAGAGAAGGGGCTGAAAAGATTTCAGGTAGGAGGACGATCCACGTCAAAGCAAGATTAGTGAGAGAACATGGCGCCCTTGGGGAGCACTAAAAGTTCAACGCGGGCTCAGTTAAAGAAGGAAATGGTGAAGGATAGGCGGGGCCCCATCATCCATGGCATAGTATGGCCATGCCAGATAGCCACATTTCATCCCGAATGTAATGTAGAACCAGTATAGGATTTCTCACTGGGAGAAATATTTAAACAAAGATGAGTATTGGGTCCTCATGAAAAGATTTTTATTTAGTATGTAGTTCTGTTTTTCCCCTCTGGTTATTAAGAAAACAAGAAGTCTTGGTGTTTTTTACCAATCTATGTAAGAAGATATAAAATCCAAAAGTAGATGACGTCTACGTTGTTTTCAGGAAACTTTCCCCTAATTTTACTCAAAGTTAGTATCATTCACGTAGGAACTTACCAACATTCTTATGATCTAACCAACTTTTTCCTTAGTTACTGTTTGTAACCCACTTTTGTAATAAATATAAATGATTTCAAATTAAATGTAATCATTGCTGCATTATTTTGGTTGACTACCCATCTCATCTCTTACATTAAGCTTGAAGTAGACTGAGGGCAAGAACCCCATTTCCAGAGTTTTTTTTGGAAATGACAAAATATATTTGTTGTTAGAAAGAGATACTGTTTCTCCCAGAGCCCCCACATGGATGTTTCTTAATAAATTGCACTGAGAATCTCAGAAAATAAAAATAAAATAAAATAAAGTAAAAGCAGTGGTCAGTTTATATACCTTGCAAAGGTTATTCTCAGTTAAAACTTTCATGACTTGGATGTTTCAAATAGAGACAAGTGCTTTAGAGAGTAATTTTATAATGTATACTATTAGCAATTAACATTGTATCATCACTGGACCCAAGATCTCTATTGAAAATGTTTTCTAGGAAAGCAATAGAGAATTAGAGAAGAATTCTGTTGCATAACTGCTATATATATATGTTCATCTTAAAATTACTTAGATGCTCAACAGTAGAGAATTGGAGTTGTGAAAGCAGGTATAATAGTTACTTGAGGTAGGACGTTGCTTACTTAGCTCTTAGTCAGGTAGGTTGGTTGGTTGTTTGGACACATGAGAGGGAGCAAAGGAAGGAGGCAGGCAAGGAGGCTGGCCTTCTTAAAAAAGGGGTTTCGAGCCATTAAAATGGTAATAACTGTAGCCACAAGGAAGTGAAAAACACAGGATAGAAATTACTTGTACTCTGACAATCGGCTGCAGCACTTAAATCTGGAGTAACATGAAAATGCAGTGCATGTGAAAAATTAATGGAAGGAAACACACATGATTTTCCCCTATGATGTGGTACTTTTATATGATTATTTAAATTACATAAACTCTTAGATTTTAAATATATTTTACCCTGGTAATAACTATGGAATGCACTGTGGGTCTGTGATAAGGTAAGCCTGTCTTTCCACTGAGTCTCTAATATTATGCTGCACAGACATCCTCATTCACTTCTTGGGACCTATCCTAAGTTTAGATTTAAGGCATATCCTAAGTTTAGCTGTTGTTGACTTCCTAATTGTAATTTAGCTTGATAAATAATAATTCAGCTTGGTAAAGCTGGGCAATATTTTTTTCTGTTAGAATTACTTCACTGTGTCTGTGTAGTTTTAGAGTATATATGTTTGTGGGTAGAGAAAACAAAACCCTTTCTTCTGCATGAGAATTTGATCTTTGCTTAACTATCTAGGTCTGTTCCCTTGAAAACCTGATAAAAATGCCAACTGTGTTACCAGGCGACATTGCTTGTAGTAAAAATTATTCTGGCTCTGGACTGGGAGAACTCTTAATACTTGATGGAAGGCATAACTTCGGGCATCTTGGAGCTCAGTGACTTTTATAATGGGCATGATGCTTGTGTGGTGTGAGGTTTTGATGCCAGAGTGTCTCCCATATCTGTCCCATATGGATCTCATCTCCTAAACTGTTGGACTGCTTCAGGGACCCGGCAGAAGAGAAACACCCAGTCCTGCTACCCTGGCAGACTGTAGTCCCTTCCCTTCATCCTTCTGAGTAGACTTGGTGCCAGGGGGACTTCAGATGGTCTCGTGGGTCTGAATGTTTGGCTGATCCTAAGAAGACCCCCTAGAGGGTACTGCAGTAGTATAATTCTACAGTTTTTAATTTTCTTTTCCAAGTGAGAAAAATAGTATTTTAACTTTATATCAGTTAATTGATTCTGGTTTATGAGTGCTTTGGAAGGAACTTTAGAGTATGAGTCAGGACGCGTGGCTTTTAGTCCTCGTTTTTTAATAATGAATTATGTTACCTGGAACAAGTCACTTAATCTCTCTGAAACTCAGTTTTCTTAAGTATTAGATAAGAAATTTGACCAATGTCATTTCTGGTGTCCCTTCCAATTCTAAATCCTGTAGTTCTCTAATTTTCTTATCATCATAAGTTAATTTTTAAGCCTCTCTTATGGGAGCATGTCATATTTCTTTTAGCCTGGCAGGTGATCAGATAGCTGAAAGCCTAAGGTGCTGTAGTGTACATTTTATCAAATTTAGGTTTTGGAAAAGTTGTCACATTATAGCTGTATAGTTCCAGAAGAAATGTTTACTGCCTATACAATAGAATTTAAATAATTTAAATAAAAAATACTTGAGGAACTTTGGGAAGGGAAAACCAATTAGAATGAAAGTTTGAAAAGTTTTTGATTATTTTAAAATTTTCATCTCAACTTCCATTCATAGGTTGTGAACTGGCTTGAAGGGCCTGGATCAGAACAGCTGAGAGCCCAGTGGGGGATTGGAGACTCCATTCGGGCTTCCCAAGCCCTACAGCAGAAGCACGAAGAGATCGAGAGCCAGCACAGTGTGAGAGGCTTTTTCCTCTGCAAGTTACAGAGCTATTATTAATGTGCATAATTAATAACATGTGTGGTACTAAGTGATAAGCTGCTGTTTGGTTTAGGGGCATAAAGTACGGTATGTTTAATGGCTATCAAGTACATTTTGACCACTTAGTACATATTCATTAGAAGTTTGGTTTTGGTTTTGTCTCCAGTATAGCTTAATTATATATTTTTATAGAAACACAATTCATGTGAAATTTTAAAAACTACTGTAACAGAAGAAAGAGTGATAGTACAAAAATACAACCTTTATCTAGTCTTGAATTTAAAAAGTATAACCTCAGGAACAGGAGTTGTAAGTTAAATACAAAGTATTCAGGGTTTTTTTCAGCATAAAAGGAAAAACCATTATGTTAGAACCTGTGAAATGCATAAAATATATAGATTTTTCAATTATGGAGTTTCATATTTAAGTCTCTTACAAGTACTAACTAGGAAAATTGCAAAGATAATATATATACAGTTGGCCCCTCCGTATCCACAGGTTCCACGCACATCCAAGGATTCAACCAACCATAGATTGAAAATATTCAGAAAAAAATATTCCATGAAGTTCTAAAAGGCAAAACTTCAATTGTGCTGTTTTGACCAATAGGTGGCACTGCATTGTCACCTTGAGAATAGGTTGTTTGCTGCAGGACGCGTGTATCAGCTTATGATTTTTAAGATGTTCTAATATTTTATTAAAAGCTTTCTTTTCTCTTTGTAAATAAAAGTCAGCACTTTAAAGCCTATTATGGAATTGTTCAGGTCTTATGAAACTATAATGACAAATTTCTAGTGTATTGATTGCTTAATATGGGTAGAATTTGGAGAAACTTTTAATGTACCATTTTGTGTTAAAGCACTCTGTCAAGTATTAAATTTTAGATTCTTTATAAAACCATACTTTAGAAATAAAGCTAAAAATAAACCCAAATTGATTAGGATATTCAATGCTAATATATAGAAAATGAAAATGCTACTAATATATAGTTCTTTGTCAAGGAGTGGCAATGAGAAGTTTACTTGGTTTTTGAATAGTAGGTAAGCACAACAGAAAGAATATTAAGGTGTATGAAAATGATTATAATAACTTAAAATAATTTTTAAAGTATTTTAGTCCAGTAATCTTACTTTAGCTTTTAGGTGGAGGTAGGTGAGTGGTAGGAAAAGCACATAATAGGAAGGTGCAGAAGCGTAAATCTCTGAAGTTGCTTTAGGATTCTGTCAGTGTCTCCCCATCCCACAGTACTGACTTCTGGTCTCCGAAGAGAATACTGGTGTGTTGTGCCTTATAGTAAGCAAAACAGGTCTGCATAAAGAATCAAGACCCCATTTCTTCCTAAGGTATTAGCCTAAGTGTGTTGGCAGTGTTTCTTTCCTCCTAGATTGAGATTCCTATATCATAGTATAAAATATAAATACCCATCATTTCACCAACTGTGCATCACCACCAATTCACATATATTTCCAGTGTCAGTCCTGATGACTGCTTTTTCCTTGTATGTGAACATCCAGGTTCATTTCTTATCTACCATCTTAATCCAAATCCCGTATCTTGGAGGTGGATTGTTTTTTTAAGTTTATTTTTGTTTCTGGGCGTGCGTGCGGGCGTGCGTGTGTGTGTGTGTGTGTGTGTGTGTGTGTGTGTGTGTGTGTGTGTGTGTTTTCGTTGGGGGGGGCTAGAAATAATCATTTTCTATACAGTTAAATGTTTATAAGAGATAAACCAGAGAATGACCATAACTGAACTGAATGCAGCCTGTTCATCTGAGGTTCTATAAATTTTATGTTCCCCAATTTCCTAGGAAGGAACATTTTGATTAAAATGTGTGTGTGTGTGTGTGTGTGTGTATATATATATATATGTATATGATTTTTTTCCCCACATCCCAGAGAGACTGATTATTTCTCTATGACAACATCAGTTCTAATTTCAGGTGTTAATTTCATGAGACATACAAGTTCTTAAATTGTTTGCATCTCTGGTCTGGTTATTAGGGCCTATAGTTTGCAAGTTTAAACGAGGAAAAAAAAAATCAGCTTGAGGATGGTAGTTCTTAAACCTTAATGGTCATGAGAGTCACCTGATGTGTTTGTTAAAAGGCCTGTGGCAGAACCCCACCCCCACAGGCTCTGATTTGGTAGGTTGGGGGGCGCTTAGGTATTTTTAATAAGCACCCCAGGTGATCTGATGTAGAGAGTTCTCACTGCAAGAAATAATATCTCAGGTCTTTTATCCTTTAGTTTACTGTTTTTCTCTGAATCACTGTTATTACTTCTTCAAAGAATTAGACCAACTTATTTAGAGCATTAACTAAATTTGTAAGTACTATAGATAAGACTGTGAAATCCCTTTCTATTTAGAACACAACAGTGATCATCTTCTCAGGCAATATTTTCTGCTTTAAATCAGTCGGTCTCCATTAACCTTTATAATCACTCTGTGGTTAGAAAGTATTTTACATAAATTGGGACATGAGCATGGCTGGAATTTGGAATCCCTGGCACCAATCCCCCAAGGACACGGAAGGACAGCTGTAGAGAACAGGTTTTCTCAACCTTGGCATTACTGATTTATTTATTGATAAATCTTTGTTGTAAGGACTGTCCTGTGATCGTAGGTATTTAGCAGTATCATTGGCCTCTACCCACTAGGTGCAGTAGCATCCCTCCCTCACAGTTGTGACAGCCAAAAATGTCTCTAAATATTGCAAAATGTTCCCTAGGGAGCAAAATTGCCACCAGTTGAACATACTGCTATAAATCAAGAAAAGGATTCTGAGAGATTAAGTGACTTGATGAAGATCACACCCTTAGGAAGGAAAAAGACGGACCTTAAGTCTGTCTTTCAAGTCTGGTGTTCTTTGCATTACGTATGACTACATCATCTCTGTAATCATACTCAAAAATTCCATAGTAGTTCAGGCAATAAGACAATATGACAGATTAGAGAAACCCAAGTTTTAGGTACAGGGCATAAGAGAGACCACATTTGGAACAGTACCTGTTACCTACCTAATTTAATGTCAACAAATCTACAATACCTAATATAAAAAGTGTTTTATGTGTTCACTCAGTACATGCTAGTAGGGCACATACTAAATGTCACTTGTTCTGGGCTCTTGAGAATATAGCACTGTCTTATCATACGGAACTTACATTCAAGTTGAGGAAAGAGGGAGTGGAGAGCAGTATAGGTAAGGCTTTCCGGAAGGGCCTCTCTGAGGAGATGACATTTAATCAGAGACCTTGAAATGATATGAAGGAGTAATCCAAGCAAAGGGCAATTCAGATCGAGGACACAGCAGTAGAAACACTCTGTGGCAGGAGCGTACTTGCCATGATAGAGGAACAGCAGGTATGTTGGCAGTGTTGGAGTGCAGTGAGCAAGATAGGGAGTCAGGGGCCAAAACATGTCATGTGATTTTAGCCCAGAAAAAGGAACTTGAAGTTTGTTTTAAATATTATGTGAAATCATTGGAGAAGTATTTGAGCAGATAATTGATTTATGTTTTTAAAAGATCACCAGCTATTGTATAGGGGATAGGGAGCAGGGACACACAGTGAAATAGGAAGACAGGAAGCTAACAGAATGGAGGCAGCAGAAGTGATGAGAAGTTGTCAGGCTTACGAGGTTGAGCCGGCAGGACTGGCTCGTGGAGGAGTCATGTGTTTAGCCTTAATGACTATTCAGGTGGGGAAAACTGAGAGAAGTAGGTTTGGGAGGCTGGAGAATCAGTATCTGTGGGGGCAGGTTAGTCATTCAAATGAAGATAGCTGTTAGATAGTTGGGTATCAGTATCTTGGGAAGAGGTCAGGGTTGAAGATATTATTAGTCTATAGATGTTACTTAAAGGCGTGGGACAAGATGAAATCATCCAAACCCAATGAGTATTGGTTTAGAAGAAAAGAGCCTTTGGAAAGCTGAACCCTGGGTCACTCCTAAATTTAGAGGGCAAGGAGAGGAAGGAGAGCCAGGAGAAGAGGCCGAAAAGGATCTTTGTGGCTCAGGAAAGAAGTGAAAAAGGAGGGAGAGGTGGTCACCTTTGTTAAAATCAACTGAGAGGTCCAATAAGATAAAGACTGAGATTTTTTTGATAAGAGTGGGAAGGACAAAATCCTGATCAGAGTGAATTAAAAAAAGAATAGGAAATAAGATAGAGTGAGTATAATGATCTCCTTTAAGGGAAGGTTTTTTATCTTTAATTTACATATATTAAAATCCACATATCTTAAGTATATATTTTGTTTTTTAGTAGAAGATGCAGTTTATTTGTACACTGATGGGAATAATCCATTTGAAAAGAGAAGATAATTGCAAGAGCAAAGCCTTGCATAGGCAGCAGAGGTTAGTCTGTAGAGTGCAATGGAGCAGTTGGCCTTAGAATCAGGCAGAGTTCCTTCATTATTTTAGCAGAGAGGGCAGAGCCTAGGGCTACAGAAGCGGGGAAGGTCATAGATTTGTCTGTGAGAGGATGAAAGAGTTCTCTTCTGATGGCGTCATAGTGAAGTATGAAGTTGGATTTTTGGCTAGAGTGAAGAGGTGAAAGGGAGTTGGATATTTAAGAAGTGATAAAAACATATCATAAGAATAGGGAGGTGAAATAACTAGAGAAATACAATAGGGTTTCTGAAGGCCCATTTGAGGTTATTTGGTCACAACTTTAAAAAGACACCTATCCACATAGTTGATTTGATCCAGCCACCTTCAGCTGCTGGAGGCACACAGCAGGAAGAGAAACCAGGTCAGAGGTTTTGTTTGTTCAAATAGAAGTACAGTTAATACACAATATTATATAAGTCTCAGGTGTACAATATAGTGATTCACAGTTTTTAAAGGTTATACTCCGTTTATAGCTATTATAAAATATTGGCTATATTCCCCATGTTGTACAGTATATCCTTGTGGCTTACTTTATACCTAATAGTTTGTACCTCTTAATCCCCACCCCCTGTCTTGCCCTCCCCCACTGGTAACCACTAGTTTGTTCTCTATATCTGTGAGTTTGCATCTTTTTTATTATATTTTCTAGTTTGTTTTATTTTTTTAGATTCCACATTTATATGGATTATCATACAGTATCATATAGATTTATCTTTTTCTGACTTATTTCACATAGCATAATGTCCTCTTAAGTCCATTCATTTTGCTAAAAATGTCAACATTTTGTTCTTTTTTATGGCTGAGTAGTAGTCCATTGTGTGTCTGTGTGTGTGTATGTGTGTGTATGTGTATCCCACATCTTCTTTATCCATTCATTTGTATATGGACACTTAGATTGCTTTTATATTTTAGCTATTGTAAATAGTGCTGCTATGAACATTGGGGTACATGTATCTGTTTGAATTAGCGTTTTGGGGGTTTTTTTGGGTATAAACCCAGGAGTAGAATTGCTGGTTCATATGTTAGTTCTATTTTTAGTTTTTCGATAAACCTTCATACTCTTTTCCACAGTGGCTACACCAATTTACATTCCCACCAATAGCGTACAAGGGTTCCCTTTTCTCCACATCCTTGCCAACATTTGTTGTTTGTGTTCCTTTTGATGACAGCCATTCTGACAGGTGTGAGGTGACAGGTGTGAGGTGGTATCTCACGGTGGTTTTGATTTACGTTTCCCTGACGATTAGTGATGTTGAGAATCTTTTCATGTACCTGTTGGCCATCTGTATGTCTTCTTTGGAAAAATGTCTGTTCAGGTCTTCTGCCCATTTTTTTAATCAGGCTGTTTATTTTTTTTGATGTTGAGTTATATTGGCTGTTTATGTAGTTTGGATATTAACCCCTTATTTTTCATATCATTTCCAAATACTTTCTCCCATTCAGTAGGTTGTATTTTTTGTTGGTTTCCTTTTTTGTGAAAAAGCTTTTATGTTTCATTAGGTCCCATTTGTTTATTTTTGCTTTTATTTCCTTTGCTTTAGGAAACAGATCCAAAAAAATATTGCTGCGATTCATGTCAAAGAGTGTTCTGCCTGTGTTTTCCTCTAGGAGTTTTATAGTATCCGGTCTTACATTTAGGTCGTTAATCCATTTTGAGTTTATTTTTGTATATGGTGTTAGAGAATGTTCTAATTTTATTCTTTTACATGTAGCTGTCTAGTTCTCCCAGCACCACTTATTGAAGAGACCATCTTTTCTCCATCATGTATTCTTGTCTCCTTTGTCATAGATTGACCACAAGTGCATGAGTTTATTTCTGGGCTCTCTATTCTGTTCCATTGATCTATGGGTCTTTTTTTGTGCCAGTACCGTACTGTTTTAATTACTGTAGCTTTGCATTCTGAAGTCAGGGAGGCTGATTTCTCCAGCTCTGTTTTTCTTTCCCAAGATTGTTTTGGCTGTTTGGGTTCTTTTGTGTTTCCATACAAATTTAAAAATTATTTGTTCTAGTTCTGTGAAAAATCCCATTGGTACTTTGATAGGGATTGCACTGAATCTGTAGGTTGCCTTGGGTAGTATGGTCATTTAAACAATATTGATTCTTCCAATCCAAGAATATGGTACATCTTTCCATCTGTGTCATCTTCAACTTCTTTCATCAGTGTCTTATAGTTTTCCGAGTACAGGTCTGTTACCTCCTTAGGTAGGTTTATTCATAGGTATTTTATTCTTTTTGATACAATGGTAAATGGGATTGTTTCCTTAATTTCTCTTTCTGATAGTTTGTTTTCAGTGTATAGAAGTACAACAGATTTCTGTAATCAATTTCATATCTTGCAACTTTACTGAATTCATTGATGAGCTCTAGTAGTTTTCTGGTGGTGTCCTTAGGATAGTCTATGTATAGTATCATGTCACCTGCAAACAGTGACAGTTTTACTTCTTCTTTTCCAATTTGGATTCCTTTTATTTCTTTTTCTTCTCTGATTGCTGTGGCTAGGACTTCCAAACTGTTTTGAATATAAGTGGTGAGAATGAGCATCCTTGTCTTGTTCTTGATCTCAGAGGAAATGCTTTCAGCTTTTCACCATTGAGTATGATGTTAGCTGTGAGTTTTTCATATATGGCCTTTATTATGCTGAGGTTTGTCTCCTCTGTGCCCACTTTCTGGAGAGTTTTTCTCATAAATGGATGCTTTTTCTGCATCTGTTCTTCTTTTTTGACGGGTGAATCTGATGGAAGGAAGGAGAGCAGGGCATGAGCATGGGTTGTGCCCTGGGAGGTGGTTATAGCCTCTGACAAAGGGTAGAAGGGAGGACCTGAGGCTCCTGAGTGCTGGACAGTAGAACATGCTGAGATCAATGGATTGGTGGACCTCATGGGGCTGTAGGAGCAGGCATACTCAAGGATGTGAATTGGAGAGTCAGCAACTGGTGATCAGAGAATGGGATTCTTGAAATTAAGATTCGGGGGCTGTATAGTAGTATATGATAATGACAGAATTTTGTGTCTGTTGGAGTAGGTAGCTGAGGTGGGGTGAGGACAGGATAGTTGGAAGTGAGGGAGGGAGTCAAGGAACTAAGACTTAGTTCAGTGTTGATTGGATGTCTACACAGTGGAAGTCAGGAAGAAGGCTGGCACTGAGAGGAAGTTCAGGGAAGTCTGCTAGCTCTGAGATGAGGCCCTGCAACAGAAAACGTTGGCAGGATGTAATCCGACTACATGCATTTCATTGGAGATGTGGTTTTTGAGAGAAGGAGCAGAAGAAATGGTTTGGAAAGAGTAATGAGGAGTGAGGCAGCCATCTCCCCCACTTCCAGGCTTGTGGTAGGTTGGCTGTACAAGCAAAAACAGCCATCAGAAGGGCTGCAGAGCTAACTGCTTCCTCTGAGGGTGACAGGTTTCACACACAACAGGGAAGAGAAGGGGACATTTAGAGGCCAGGATGAGCAAATAGATCCTGCTATTGGCAGGAGTGAATTCCAGGGATCGCAGTGGAAGGATTTGGGCGCTGGGGACTTTTCGTCCTCAATTTAAATAATTTTGCTTTAGAAAACTCTCATATATGTTACTTAGTATATCTGGAGATATTGTAAAATGTAAGGTATTCTTCAGGAACTGATTTGATCCTTAATTTACTTTACAACCTCTATATTACAGGAATGGTTTGCAGTTTATGTGGAACTTAATCAGCAAATTGCAGCACTCTTAAATGCTGGGGATGAGGAAGATCTTGTGGAATTGAAGTCGCTGCAGCAACAACTTAGTGATGTTTGTTATCGACAGGCCAGTCAGCTGGAATTTAGGCAGAATCTCTTACAAGCAGCTCTTGAATTTCATGGTGTTGCCCAAGATGTAAGTGTCTACTCTGATTGCTTTTCTTTTCTTCAAATTATCTGAATACTTATCTGCACATCATTTTTGCAGGTTTGCATGTCTCCTAATTATTTTTCTGGAACAGTAAAATTTACTGGTGGGGGAAATAAGATACACTTCTTTGATTTTTTAAAAAATTTTAAGTCATTCTGCATGCAACTAAACTTTTTTTTTTTTGTCTAAATAGAGTGTCCCAACCTCTTAGATAATTTCATTTGGATAGTTTTTTCAGTCTTCATGCTTTATAACATAGATTGAAATGGAAGTTTCAATACTTTTTAACATTCTGCTGACCTGGACATACTTTGTCTTCCTGGTGCATGCATCTGTGTGTTCTGTCATTCAGATAACATGTATTCTAATTATTTGTCCTTGTCTTTTAACAGCAGAGTCTTTTTCAAGTATAATTGTGATAACCTCATTAGATATAAACCTCATTAATCATTAAACACTTTAGATGCTGATTACATCAGGGTTATCTCTTTGGTGTCCCTCTGCTTTAGTTGTCTCAGCAGTTGGATGGCTTATTAGGGATGTTGTGCGTAGATGTAGCACCAGCTGATGGAGCATCGATTCAGCAAACTTTAAAACTGCTTGAAGAGAAGCTGAAAAGTGTTGGTAAGCAGATTTTAAAAATGCTGAAACATAAGGGTTCTTTTTTTAAAAACTATCACTACCATGGTTAGACAAGTCAACTTATACTGATCTAATTATAATTATTAACAGGGACCATAGGAAAAATTGGTATAAAAAAGGCTTTATCCCCTTAAAGGGTGTAATTTATGCTACAGTGTTTATTTTTCATTGTTGGTCAGTCACCCTTCCTTCACAGGGCCTTTAGCCTTTCTTGTTTACGCAGCCGAATCTACAGGTGCTATGTCTTGCATATTCTATGAACAGTTATTTGTAGTGCATGCATAAACTGTAATTAGCTGTGAAATGTTCTGTGGTAAACCCTGTATGCCCCAGACTGTGTTTTATGCAATGATTTTTGTTGTTGCTATATCCTAACCTTGTGAAAAAATAGTTGGTTTGGTTCTGTGCATTTGTTTCTCCAAACTGGGAATACTGCCGAGGTGACATACTCTCCAAGGAGAGGATGGTCCAATTTCATTAAGCTAGTACCCTTACTTGACACCAAGGCTTTTTACATTTTACTACAGTAGGAAATACAGTGAATTTCCCTAAGACGTGACTGGGAGAGGTGGATAGTGGATGTGAAAATGGGAGGGGAGTTGTATTGAGTGGGACAGGAGGGCAAAGGAGAATGGAGGAGAGGAAAGCAGTAACTTAAGGCAGATATTTAGTGGAAAATGGTGACATGTGATTGAACCAATTTAATTAATTTTGAAAAGAACTTGAGGGAATGGGTTTGAAAAATCACGTTTGTATTGGCATTTTACTTGCTTACAGTCTTCGTTATTTTTAACAGATGATATGAGGAATACATGTTTAGTATTTAATATGCCAAATGAAATTTATTTCAAAATGTCACAAGTTTTCTTAAACCATATTTTTCTTTTAAAAATGCTAAAAGAATTCTGGTATATGTACCTAATTTAGAGTCTTGTAAACATATCCTAAGTGTTGCTTCTCGTTGGGTGTAAGCTGGACAGCGCCTATACTCAAAATGTTCAGTGTCCTTTTACAGTGAGAATACATTGCTTGAATGTTTTAATGTCTTGTAACTCATATATTTTTTGAACAGAATATTTGCCTTGTTCTCCTAAAAATTGGACTACATAAAAACAGAAAGGAAAAAATGGAAAATCTTATCAAAATAGAAATTCTCACACTTCCTATTTGCAGTTTTGAAAAGTAATTGTTATCTATGGAAATTCACCTTTTGGAAATTCTCTTTAGGGAGAATTTGAATGAGAGGGAGCTCCAGTTTGAGCCACATTTAAAGGGGTTTTATTGATCGAAATATTCAGAGGCCTCCATCCCAAAGTAGCTTAATGTACAAAGTTGTTATACTTGGAATCCAAGTACAGTATCTGCTGAGAGGATTTACTTAAGGGAGGGAAAGCTTCTCTGGTTTAAGAGATTAAATATAATAACTTTTGTTTTAGATGTAGGATTGCAAGGTTTGCGTGAAAAAGGTCAAGGTCTTCTGGATCAGATCTCCAATCAGGCATCCTGGGCCTATGGAAAGGATGTAACCATTGAAAATAAAGAAAATGTGGACCACATACAAGGAGTGATGGAAGATATGCAGCTTAGGAAACAAAGGCAAAGTTTGACTGTTCATGTTAATTTTTGCTAAGACAACCTAATATTAATTAAAATGAGAAGTGATGTAATTATATTTTCCATACAAAGTAAAAATTCTTACCTGTTATATAGTAGGCATGTAGTAGGTTTTTGGTGAATGTAGTGATTATTGTATATAATTGTACTAACAAATAATGGCAGTTTGTTCAATTAATGCGTACATTTTCCCTTTTTACTCAGTGGTAAAATTTTCGGTTCCACTCAAGTACATCACATTCCATATCCCCAGTGTAGCCTATGACTCGTCTATCTTTTAAGAAAACTCTTTTTGGAGAATTTTGCTTTTCCATTTTCATTTAGTTTAGAGTTGCTATTAAATCTATCATTTACATTGATGTGTTTCTTCATCTAAACGTTTCAGAAATTTTCATGCATCCATTGTTCTCATATTTGCTGTAGAAGGATTAGACAGTAAACTCTGGGTAAGATGATTTTTAGTTTCCTTTGATGTAGAACTAGGAATTTAAAGGGTTCTTTGAAAACTCAGTTTGCAATAGCAATTGCAGAGTATTGCAAAGTAAAGGATTAAATTAACATATGCTAGTATATATAGGCTAGCATGGTTGTGTGAAAGCTTTGTACACTTAGAAATTCTAAGGTCATCAACAAAAACCTCACAGAAACTCTTCCCTTACATCACAGAGAAAATAGTCATTAGAAATTCCTTGTATCCTCATATCTGCAAACGTATCCATTTCATTATTTATTCTCATCACAAAGATGATATATGTCTGCTCTTATCAAAGCCGTGTGTCCCCATCATCTTCTCACTCCATCAATTCCCATTCTCTACTCTGATCCCTGCCTTTCATTTAAATGCTTAAATCTCTCCTATTAAAAAAAAATTAGACAATTACACACATGCATATACCTTCAACCCTTTGTCTTCTAGCCCTAGAATTCTCCTTCCTGACAGCTGTCATTGATGGTCTAATCTGCACTCATACTTCCTCACTGCCTCTAGTTACTTTTCATCCCTTCTCGGTCTCCCCTCTCCCCTCACCATTTCACTGGACATACTCTTACTGATGTCACAAGTGACTTTGTAATTGCCATGTGTAATAAATGCTTGATCTTGCTCAAAATCCAGGGAATACTTTTGGTCCTGACATTGCTTGACCACTCTGAATAGAATTAGGCACAAATGACTTTTTCTTTCTTCTTGAAACTTCCTGACGACCTTGTCTTCTTTGAAAACACCCTCATGAGTCTCCTCCTGGCACTCTGTTTCTTCTTGGTTCTCTTCACTGATTTCTTGTCCTCTAGCTAATTTCTCTGCTTTCAGGGTTTGTTCTGAGGCCAAATTCTCTTCTCACTCTACTACTTCAATGACTTTCTTTAATATTGACCATGATTGAGTAGTTATGACTCTGACCCAGACCCCTCTTCTGTATGTTAGACCCGTAGTTCCTCTTACTTACTGAATGTCTCCACCTGGATGACCCATACACTACTCAAAAAAACTAATATGGACAGATCAGAATCATTCTCCTCCAAAACTTGTTCTTCTCCTTTAGTTTCCTATCCAGGTTAAAAATACCATCAGCTACCAAACTTGGAATTTATCCCAAGGATTTATTAAAATCATTACTCTTCCTCATCCCTTACAGCCTAATCAGATGCCCAAGTTCTGCTGTCTCTGAATCATGAACACTTCATTCTACCTGACCTTGCTGCCCTGGCATTGCTCGTCTACGGTCTGTTGTGCAAGAGCACAATCTTTTGTAAAGCGCACATCTAATCCCCAACTTCCTTGTATAAACTCGTCTCAGTGACTTCCTATTTTCTCAGATGAAGTTCAGTCTCCTTGGAATAGTATAGGAGACCCTTCATAATCCAATCCTGCATAATCTTACCTCCTTTGATTTTTCTACAAAACCACACACTTGTTTTCACTTTCCTGAACGCATCATGCTATTTCATGCATCCATGACTTAGAATACGTCTTTCCTTGTTTTCTGCCGACTGGATTCCTACTTATTCTTTAAGACTCAGGGGTACTTATCCTTGGAAACCTTTTTAGATTTGTAAGGCAAGTTTGTTACTTGTTCCTCCCTATTCTCATACAGCTCCGCAGTAGTGTTTATCACATTGTTTATTTAAAAGTCCATCTCCCCAAATGAGACCATCTTAAAAGTAGCGACCATGTCTTATCCTTTTCAAGCACATTAGTCATACCTGACAATATTTGTTGAATATGTGTATGATATCATCTTCATCACTGAAGCGTCTTACATTGTCTTTTAGCTTCAAATTGTAAAAATACTTATCATGATTACTTCCCTTCAGTCCCTTGTAGAATTGTTTAACCAAGTTGCATTTTAACAATATGTTACGGGCTTTTGTTGAGGGCATCCTTATAAAAAATAGCCTTGTGACAATGACTTACCTATTGTTATCAAGTTTCCTTAAGAATATTAACTATAGTGGAGTCCAGTGCCTCATGGGTAGCTTGTTATTGGTATTTGGTACTGCAGTGAGTTTCCACCTTCCCATCTAAAGTTCATGGAATTGCATGGGAATGAAGGGAATCAAAATGAAGGGATCAGAGCTGAGCTAGATCAAGTCAGCTTAAAATTGTAATCTGTATATTATCCAGGCAGACCACAGTAAAATTTAAGAATACTCTGTGTTTCTCTCCACCCAGAGATCAACAGAATTTTTTTTCTTTCTTAAGAACATAGGTGGAGGTTTTTTTAAATTCAAAATTTAATATTACTCTGGGTAATGTATAATGTAATGAAAAGCTTTTTTTATTGTTTTTATTCCCTTGGAGCATCATTCTCTAAACTAGTATTTTAGAAACTTTACATTTTTATCTTTGAAGGTTGTTTAATGCTAATTGGCAGTTGATATTGCTTCGGGTTTTAGTGTACTGCTGTGTTTGTGCTTTGCTTCAGTATTTTGCAGAATTCATACTATACTCAGAAGGGTTTGTGATTTAGTACCATTCAGGTATTTTAAGGTTTTGATATAACACAGATACAGATATCCTTAAAATTCTTACAAATCAATACAAAATAGTTACAGTCTCCATAGTGTAGAACTGAGTATTTTAGTATACTGTAAAACATGTGTGCCAGATGGTGGTGTTATACTAGTTATCAACAAAACTGAAATGTCCTAAATTTATGTTTGGATTTATTAGATGTGAAGACATGGTAGATGTGCGAAGATTAAAGATGCTTCAGATGGTGCAGTTGTTTAAATGTGAAGAAGATGCTGCCCAGGTAAAGATCAATCAGGCACATTATGCACTTGCCTTTTCTTAGAAGATTGATTTCACCTAACTATAAACAAAAGTGTACTTTTCATGGTCCTAAGCAAGTAAATTCATTAAGTCACATTCTAGTTTATCCTGTCAAAATAATAAAGTTTTGTATTCCCACTTACCTTACTGGTCTCATTTTTTTAAAATTTATTTTAATTAATTTATTTTTGGCTGTGTTGGGTCTTCATTGCTGCACGCGGGCTTTCTCTAGTTGCGGCGAGTGGGGGCTACTCTTTGCTGTAGTGCACGGGTTTCTCACTATGGTGGCTTCTCTTGTTGTGGAGCACGGGCTCTAGGTGCGTGGGCTTCAGTAGTTGTGGCACACGGGCTTCAGTAGTTGTGGTGCGTGGGCTCTAGAGTGCAGGCTCAGTAGTTGTGGTGCATGGGCTTAGTTGCTCCGTGGCATGCGGGATCTTCCCGGACCAGGGCTCGAATCCGTGTCTGCTGCATTGGCAAGTGGATTCTTAACTACTGCACCACCAGGGAAGCCCTTACTGGTCTTATTTGACTTATCTTCTCAATGAAATGCTCTATTGAGCTAGAAATTGGGATTATGTATTATTTATTACTGTTGATTTGGTTGTCAGTTACACATCCCAGGATGAAGCCTGGTGTAGCTTATCGCTTTTTAACCCACAAGAAGGTTTTTCAGCTAGATAAACAATTTGCTATCTTTGTATAGTTAGCATCAAAGAACATGATTCCAGCTTGACATAGAAGAAACTTATGATTTTAAGTAGTAACATAAATCTATAATGAGATTCCAATAAGATTATATTACATAAACACATGATATTCTATTAGTATAAATCATGCGATGTTAATTTTAAATGAGTGCTTCTCTTTAATAGGTCTTGTCTTTAGATTTTTAAAAATTTTGAGTGGGAGGAGAGGTCATTAATTCATGTAGCTTGGCATTGAATGAAATAAGCTATTAAGATTATAACTAATGGATTAATTAATCACATGATAGTAATCTTTCTTTATATAAATATGATGTTTTGATATAAGACATAAAGAGTTATGAATCCAGCTTCACTGTTATTTATTTTCATTTAGGCAGTAGAATGGCTAAGTGAACTTCTGGATGCTCTTCTTAAGACCCACATCAGACTGGGTGATGATGCTCAGGAAACGAAAGTTCTACTGGAGAAGCATAGAAAATTTGTTGATGTTGCCCAGGTGCAGAACTGGTTATCTTCCTTTTCTACAAGCTATGTGTTTGCATAGCTTTCTGCATGATTGTAATGTAACTTAACCTTCCAAGTCCAAGAAGATTGGTTACGTTAATCCAGAAATATTACAGAACTAAGAAAATGTCAGCCGGTGAATCAAAACTAGCCTGCATAAACTTGAGAGGGTTTATGTTTTCCTGAATACAGGTTCTGTATGCTTCCTCTGATTTATGGTATATATTATGACATTTTTAGGCAGTAACTGTTCATTCACGAAAGTAAATCAGTAAATGACAAACCCTAGTTTCTGCATCTCACTAGTGTTAGCATAGCAACACAGATTTTTTTTTTTTGCATGTGAAAAATATCTTAATTTATTTTCCCTAACTATTGAGTTCACATTGTAACAGTGTGGTTTCCTGTATGTAATATAAAGTGCCCATTTGCCACCCATTCGTTTTGATCAATGAGGGAGCAAACCTTTTTTTTGTGTGTGGGGTGGGGGGTCATGGTTGAGCAGACCGAGGTGGGGAAAACAGAGTAAGAGAGGGAAGCCAGACAAAAAATCAACTTAATAAAAATTAACTGAAAGTATTGCTTCCCCTTTATCATTTATGCATGCAGACAACTTGTAGCAGTAAGTGCCAGTGGACTTACTCATTATTGATTTCTAGTAGTGTTACTTAATTGTAATCTCAGTCCTCCTGCACACTTTCCCATCCCTCTTTTCAGAATTCTTTTATTATAATTTCATGTTGACTTTTTCTTTTTTAGAGCACTTATGACTATGGAAGACAGTTGCTACAGGCCACAGTTGTGCTGTGCCAGTCTTTGCGCTGCACCTCTCGATCATCTGGGGATACACTTCCTCGACTGAACAGAGTATGGAAACAATTTACAATAGCATCTGAAGAGAGGGTACATAGGCTGGAAATGGCTATTGCGTTTCACTCAAATGCTGAAAAGGTTCGCTTTTTTAAAAATGTAGTTTCAGTAGTGTTTGTACGTTTAAAATGTCTTAACCTTGTAATTTTGTTATTAGTCTGTTTTTTAAAAATTTTTATTAATTTCATTGTTTAAAGCTTGTTTAGATATAATGTATTGTCTTAGAAAGTTCAAATCAGATTCTTAGTAAGCCATACCAGTGCTAGAGTACTGTGGTTAGAGGAGTTGAAACTATCCAGTAGTCCTCTCTCAGCAGCACGTCTCTCTTCACCAGACCTGGTGCCCAGAATGTACTGTCTGTTCTTTCAGGTGTCATGACTCCCATCTGTTTCATTATGCCAGGAAAGGAAACTTTGCTTTGGCAACTACTACTAATTGTCATAAATTTTTTAAAAGGTCATTTGTGATTTTTATAATGTTTAGAGACTGTCCAGCTAAAATTATGAGAGTAAGGATAAAAATAACTTTTTTTTAATGTGTGTCTTTAAAGATTCATTCTAGAATTTATTATTTAATGAATTCATTAGTCCCAGAAACCAAAAATGAAATATGCAGGCAAATTTTCAATAGAACCTTTTTCTCAACTGCACAGTGAAAATTTATAGCACCCAAGCCTTATATTTCCACTCCAAAGAGGAGTCTTACTAAGTAGTTAACTTTGTTTTGATCTCTTAACGATCACAGTTTATATGTAGGGAATGTTCAATACAATTTAAGATATGCGAAACCTAAGATGTAAATGTGATAGCCTTAGTCTGTGGAACAGAAGAGAAATTGCCAGGAACCTCAGGGATTAAGCAGTTTCTGTCTGTGTTATGCAGTACATTTGTTAGGAAATGTCCACAGTTAACTCTTTTTGAGCTGGTCACTGAACTCCACAGGTTAGTGTTTTAGTGTAAAATGGGCCTGGTGATGATGAATGAAAGTACATAAAATGGCTTGACTTGTTTATCTACTGATTGTTTTAATGAAAACTTTTTATTGAAGTATAGTATTAACATAGAAAAGTGTACAGCTCAAATGTTCTGCTCACTGAATTTTCATAGAGTGAGCATGCCTGTGTAATCAGTGCACTATTCAAACAACAGAACGTTACCAGTACCCCAGAGGCTCTCCACCCTCTTTTAATCACCGTGCTTCTGCTGCCCATCCCGGGGTGACCACTGGCCTGATTTCTAACACCACTGATAACTTTTTAGGATCGTGCTTTAAAAATGTATCTGCAAGGACATTTTAAAACCTAGATCTCTTTAAGAAATTATGTAAGAATGAATATGGTTGAGACTTTTTTTCATAGAAAATTAATATTCTTATTTCTTCTGGTACATGGCCTTTATCATGCTTGTAATAAACTCTTTAAGTTATTTTATTGTGCCAACCTATGTAAAGCCTTTTGTTATCAGATGTTATTTTTCTTTTGAGTGTGTTGTATTTTATACCAGTAAACATAAATATAACCACAACTATAAGCAACTTGTATAGCAAATGATAGTGATTGGGAAAATATTTAAATTTAATCTAGAATTTTACAATATGAAAATGTCCTTTATGAGTAATGCTGAAGTAAACATAATTGGATTAAGTAAACTATAATGCAGAAAAAGTTGTAAAAATAAATAGTTTCTTCTGCCCCAAATTTTGTAGGTTTTTTTCTTGGAGGTAATTTTTTAAAATTAGTATTATTATTTTAAATCTGGAGTGTATCTTAGACCCATAGAACATCTCAATTTGGGACTAGCCATACTTCAAAAGCTCACTAACCACATGTACTTAGTGGCTACTATGTGTGGGTCTGTACTTGTAGACTTAACTGTTACAAATCACAGCATTTTTTTTCTTTCTTTCCTTATTTTCTTTTGTACCATTTAAATTTAAATGGTAATAGTTAAGGAAAAATAATATGAAGGACTGTAGAACTTCCTATGTTTGAATTAAAACTTTAATCAATTTACATCTTTTTTTGTTGTTATTTTCGTTTTGTTTGTTTGCTTACATCATTTAACTCAGGTCAGTGGATCACTTTTTAAAATAACTATAAAGTTTCTAGCTAGATAATCACATCAGTTATGTGTTTGTACTCTGAGTATATGTTGTTCTGTATTTATATTTTCTTTCATTTTTGAAGTCTGTAAGCTCTTTGAGGTCAAAATCTGTATCTCATTCATATCCCAAGCTGCTACATAAACATAAAGTAAGTTTTCAATAAATAGTTACTTAATGAATGAAAGAATACTACTTTTTAAGCACAGTTTGAGCTTAGATTCCAAATAGTAGTCTAGTATTATTTTTTTCTTGGAAATCACTATAAACCTCTTCATACTCCAGTTATATTATTAGTAGGGATTGTGTATTTCATTTTGTTTGAATTTCTTGAGCCAGCTTTGATCAATCTTCTATAATGGCATACACGAAGATGCTAAGAACAGAACAAAAACACCTTCAATCTACTAAACTTGCATGAACTTGATTCCTTTTCTGTGTCTCTTGATTGATGTTGCATTTTTATTTGTTGTAGATTTTGCAAGACTGTCCAGAAGAGCCTGAAGCTATTAATGATGAGGAGCAATTTGATGAAATTGAAGCAGTTGGGAAATCGCTTTTAGATAGACTAACTGTTCCTGTGGTTTATCCCGATGGGTATGGTGCATGTTCTTACAATTTGTGTTTTTATCAGTAAGGTCTTAAAGGGATATCAAGAGAAGAAAGTCTATTTCTTAAAAGTCCTGGTAAATTAGCTTTGGTTCACATTTTCAATTTCTACAAAAGGTTAGTTTAAAATGAAAAGAAATCCATACTGGGCTCTTAACAATAGTAGCAATTGGTACTTGCTGCTGTCAAATTTATTGCTCTTGATAGCTTGTTGTAGAATAAAGATCATTGACTAGGTTGACATCTTGGGTTCTTGCCTTGACTTTAGTGGTAAGGAGCTGGTGACTTTGGGCTTCATTCATGGAAGGGACGGGGAGGGAACTAATGTTTAGTAACTTAAAATATATACCAAGCCCCAAGTTAAACACTTCACCTTAATTACTTTTGACCAGGGCTAGAGCAGTATGATTATTTTGATTCACAAATGAAGAAACTAAAGCTCAGAAAGGTTAAGTAAGGTCCTCAGGATTTCACAGCTTCTAAGTGGAATTAGAATATAGTTTCAGGTCTGTCTAGCACCAGATCCATTCTCTTTTCACTGTGCTGTATGGAGTCCTAATTTCTTCATTTGTAAAATGATGGGGTCGTGATTCTCACATTCCTTTCCATTTCAAATAGTTGATCATAAAAATAAGAAATAGCCTCTTGAAAATAAACAGACCAGTAAATGAATCAGAAGGAGCTTTATCTACAAGGAGCTAGACCTTCTCAGTAAAAATAATTTTGAAGTAATCCAGAGGATGTTGAATTAAAACAATAGAGCGGGCTTCCCTGGTGGCGCAGTGGTTGAGAGTCCGCCTGCCGATGCAGGGGACACGGGTTCATGCTCCGGTCCGGGAAGATCCCACATGCCGTGGAGCGGCTGGGCCCGTGAGCCATGGCCACTGAGCCTGCGCGTCCGGAGCCTGTGCTCCGCAATGGGAGAGGTGGCAACAGTGAGAGGCCTGCATACCGCAAAAAAATAAAAAATAAAACAATAGAGAAACCAAACCATTGAATACAGGTATCCTTACATTGTAACAGAGTGTAATGGGTATGATTGTGGACTCTGGATCCAGATTTGTTGGGTTTAAATCTCAGCTCCGCCACTTATGAGCTATGACATCTTGGGCAAGCCACTTAACCTTTCTGTGCCTCAATTCCCTCATCTAAAAATAGGGATATATGGGGCTTCCCTGGTGGCGCAGTGGTTGAGAGTCTGTCTGCCGATGCAGGGGACACGGGTTCGTGCCCCAGTCTGGGAAGATCCACATGCCGCGAAGCGGCTGGGCCTGTGAGCCATGGCCGCTGAGCCTGCGCGTCCGGAGCCTGTGCTCCGCAATGGGAGAGGCCACAACAGTGAGAGGCCTGCGTACCGCAAAAAAATAAATAAATAAAAATAAAAATAGGGATATATTTTCCATACCTCCTCAGGTTACAAGAGCGAGGAAATTAAATGAGCTAAATGTATATAAACTACTTAAAACAATTGTGACACATGGTAAGTGGCACTACTACTGTGTCATGAACTTCAAATGATTATTTGGAATTGATATTGAGAAGATATAACTTTATGCCCAGGAACAAATACTATTCATAGTCTGTACTTAGATAATCTCTAGTCGTACCTAAACTTGAACAATCAGAAGTAGCTTAAAGTCATGTATATCTCCAATGTATAAAAGAGAATAAAATCTAAAAGTTTATAAATTCAGCTGGTAACAGTATTAGTGGGGTGCTTCTGGTTGTTCCATTCCAGGAACCCCCCCCTCCCCTCGCCAAAATCTCATTTCTGTGTTTCATAACCAGTTGTCATAAAGTCGGTCTCATTCTACTTAAGTCATCCTCGGAGCATCTACCCCTGGTATTTTTGCTTGGGCTTCTCCTCCTGTGTTCTACAAATAGTTCATGTGTCATTTTCATTTTTAAGATAAAAGAGTAAGTTAGGGCTGTATATTCTAATTTCACAACTTTAATATTTGCGATTATTATTTCATTCCCTTTTATATGATAATTTGTTTATGCTGTGTAAAGTTTGACAGTAAGCTTAGTCAGATTTATCTTCTGTAACATTCTCCTAGAACAATAAAAGAAATTAGGTGGTCTCTCTGGATTCACTGCTTGAAGACCTGGGTTCAAATTCTGTTTTTTCCACTGTGTGATCTTAGTCATTTAATTTTCCAGGTCTTAGTTTTCTGATCTAAAAAATGAGGAGCTTAACCAGATTATTTCCAAGAACTCGTAGAGCTCTAAAAGATTCTGTGACTCTGAATACTGTCTTTGCAGATAGGATAAAATTAAATAATTTTACCTATTAATGTCCCAAATGATGGCTTAACATTAAACGGATATTTTACTTGGTAGCTATATTAGACAACTGGTGTCCGTAGCCCTTAGCACTGAAGTACACATACAAATTTTATATTTGTGTATGCTTATGGGCCCCAAGCTAAAAGTATAACATTTACAATGTTGCATTGTTTTGTTTATTTGTTGAATTGTTTGGTTTATTGAGATTATCATAAGTGTACATGATAGGACATTTATACTTCTAATAAATTTTTCTCAACATGTCTTAATATATATTATGCCATTTTAAAAAATGTTTCTCCTACCAAATTGCTACTCAGAGGTAAACAGTATGGTCTGCAAAAAGAACTAACACCATACCACGTAGGTAATTTTTATGGTAATTTTTGCTTCCTTTTGCATTCACTACAGTCAATGGATTTGTATTAATCTGACTGGGCTTTTTCTGTTTTGATTTTTAGAACTGAACAATATTTTGGGAGTCCAAGTGACATGGCTTCTACTGCAGAACACATCAGAGACAGGATGAAACTAGTTAGTCTCAAAAGGCAGCAGCTGAGACATCCCGAAATGATGACTACAGAGAGCTAATAGCTGCCTTCTTCCCGCAGATCTGCAGTTCATAATCCCGCATGTCGTTGGCATACTGCAGCATCGGCTACAATATGTTAAGATGCATTTCACAGCCAGGATAAGCCTCATTTCTTTCCATTACACGTTTCTCTACATGTGTTAACATCTTGTAACTACCAAGGCAGAATTATTTAACATGCTTTGAGACCATAGACTCCAACTATCTTAAAAGAAGGAACTGTAAACATTGCACTGAAAACTTGCTTTAAAGCTTTACCTGACCTGTCAGTTTGTAGATTAATAACTGATAATAAGCTTTGAATGGTGCTAATAAGAGTTTAGGAATTCTCTCTATAAAAAATGGTTGCCCTTCCTCCCCGAGTGATGTAGTAAATTTAGACTATAGTTAAACTGTTATTAGTAGACAGTGGTGTCCTCAAAATTTTACTTTGTAATTCTCCTTCAAAATTGATTATTTTTATTGTGTCAGTATGAAGAAAACCTTCAGATTTTTGATATATCATATTCATTAAAAAACATTTTCCTATTTGTATTGATAATGTATAAAAGTTGTTTGTGCTTAATAAAAGGCTTCTTTTAAACATTTTATTTAATTTGGTGGTTATATCTATTTCCAAACATGAGTGCCTTATTTAAAAGGGCATTCTTAGCATTGTGAGGATGGTTTAGTATTTGTTTTTTCATGTTGGTTGCATGTATTTTAGCCAGGAAATTTATATGTAAGCATGTGTATATAATAAATAAGCATGTTTTATCATGAAAAATTATTGTGAAGAACAATTTAGATCTTTAAGAACTTATGAATAATGGAATACTATTTCTCATTTTTCTCTTCTTCAACTTGAAAAATGTTATCCAAATTATTAACTACCCTGAAGATATTTTGTTTCTGGGGGAGGAGGGCTGGGGAAGAAGGCCTACATAGTTACTTAAGTGTAATCCTTTATATCAGAGTAATCTTTCAGGAACTAAAATAGCAATTGTTAATAAAATTAAATTTCTCAAGATAGACTAGAAGCAAGATTCTGAAGTGGTATAATAACAAAAATTGTACAACTCTTTTAGAAATAAAATTTATAAAATGTTAGTGCTTTTAAGTTTATATTAAGTTTAAATGGTAAAAACATAATTTTTTGTTAATTTTTATTTCAGAAAATGTTTTTGAGAAAGATTAAAAACAATTTGTAGTCTGTGATCAATACAAAAGTATGCAAAGAATTGTATGCTGGTTCCTTTCATTGTCTACAGAAATGCTTGTGTATCTTCTAATGCAAAAAGCTCCCTCTGAGCCTGCTGGTTTCTCCAGCCTTCTTCACTGCCAGACTTCTTGGAGAAATCCATATCCATTGACCTGCACCCTCATCACTCACTGCTCAGCACCTTGCAGTCTGGTTTTACACAGACCAGCAATGCAGTGGTTCTCAATGGGCTCCCAGTTACCGAACTGAATGACTTTTTTTTCTCAGTCTGCATCCCTTATCCTTCTTTGCCTCTGCAGCATTTATACCATTGAGCAACCTTTCCTAGACAGTGTCTTCTCCCTTGAAGATGTTATCCTCTGCTGTAACTGAGTCCAGTCACATAAGTCTTACTTAAAATGCATCTACTAAAATGTGCTCTCTCTGATTCTGTCTTCAGAATGCTTCTGGAAGTATCTCATCCTTAGGGTTTCTATTTTATGCCAGTGTCCTGGGTTACATATCTGGTCCAAAATTCTAAGCTTGTACTTTCAGCTACCTAGTTGACATTCCAACCTAGGTGAAGTTATTTATCATATTTTCTACCTTTCACCTCTTGGAGTAATTTTGGTAAAAGATGCAGCCTTTTTTTAATAGACATGCCAGAAAATCTGGGGCCACATTCAGCTGTTCCCTCTCATGCTGCCACTGCTCTGAGAACATCCAGGAAGGTTTTTCTATATTCGATAATCCTCAGCCTTTTAGGGCTTACCTTTTGTGAGTGTAAATGTTTGTGATTCTTCATTTCAGTCTTCATGATGGTGCTAACCACGCGCTACAGTTGTTTATGTCTGTACCTGCTACATTATAAGCTCTTTTGAGGGAAGGAATCTTTTGGGCCTGACTTCTCCTGTTCCCAGCCTTTTGCTCATGCATAATAGTTTCTCAGTTCCCCTGTATGTGAATGGTCTGTTGTAGGCATTAGTAATAATCCCTCTTGTATTGTAGTCTGAAGTATGTTTTAAACAGATTTCCTAAAGTTAGGACTGACTTATGAGTGAATCTATTCATCAGGAAGTCATTTGGTATTTTAAATACTGGCTAATTTAGATACTTAGTTGTATTCAATATCTATTTCTCTTACTGAATTTCACAGAATTGGAATGTTTTTATTAAGACTTTGCCAGAAGGGAATTTGACTGTAAGTAAAGAGACTCTTTAGTTCTACCATCAACTCGCCTACTGATTGTCAAATGAGTTAATTTTATATGCCTTAAGCTATCCTGTCTACAGCAAGAGTGAAATAAGGCACATCTGGAAATATTTGTAATTTGAGTAGTTCAAATGAAGATGAATATGTTTTTATCACATAATAAATATTGTTGCTTTTCATTTGTAACTGTGCTGCTACTTTCTATTTGTATATCCGTATACACATAGACAGTTATGAATGAAAACCCAACAGTGCCCTAGAGTGATTTTTTTCATAAGGTCATAGTTCACTTGGAATACCTGTGAAGGAAGTGACTGCAGTCTGTTTGAAATGACAAGTTCTTTGTACATCATAAATTAACATTAGCCCCGCAGATATAACGGAGAAAGAACCATCATTTCTAATTGGTATATGCTGCAACTTTCCACATTACTTTAGCTCATCTCAGGGAATTACTGAAATGTTAATTGGGCCAGCTTCATTTTGTTTTGTTTTTTCCTTTTGACTTCATGTCATGTATTTGTTCCCGTGTAAGCTCCATATCTAAGGACAGTTTTGGCCTCTGTTCTTCACACAAGTCTAACCCGGCAGAGTTATGATATGTGAAGATGATAACTTCATTTCAGATGAAATTGACTTTATTCCCAGTCCTCATTGTTGGTGACCTTGTTCTACTCTTGTAGCTCATTGGTCATGTTGATGAAACTGCTCAGCCTGCCAACTAAGATATCAGTGGCAGTTCTAGGCTTCCTTGCTGTGTAGAAGGTTGGATATTTCTCTCACTTCACAGGCCTTTAAATTGGCCAGTGCTCCAAAGTGTTACCTAGTATTAACGTGTTTGTCGTTTGTTTCATTACCCTGTCAGTTCATGTGTGGGATGTGCTATTTAGTGTATTATTATTATAGTTAGTGCATTCTCCTTAATGTGAACGTGACAGTTACTTTTCTGATGGTGCTGAGTAAATCATACATAAACCCACTGTAACAAATGTCATGATTGATTGTGAACCTGTCTCACTGTACCATCTGCATTTGGAGAAAGAATTCAGAATTTTCTACTACACTGTAAGTTCTCTGCCAGAGAGATTGGAAATTACTGTGTACTTTCCCCGTCCTCACAGGACCGTAATAAAATACTGAGGTTACTAAAAACCAAGCATACTATAATTGCTAAAGTCCTCCCCATCTTGAGCCTATTGAAAACGGTAGAGGAAATTAACATCGGTAAATATCATCAGTGACAAGAGTTCTATGATTGGGATGTCTTTGCTTAAACCTTGAAAGGAAAAATTCTCTAGGATTACGAAGATGGGCTGGAACATAGCTGACCAGTTAACCTAATTAGCAAACTTAACCAGTGTTAACTTTCAGTTCTAAAAATAAAAAGCTCCAGATGGGAGTGGAAAATACGCTCTTGGTATGTAGGGCAATGAATACCTTGATGAGGCAAAATGAAGCACAGATAAAACACCTGACATTATTTGACTTTAGTGTGTGCTACAGAAAATCTAGTTTTAGCTAAGATACATGAATAGTGGCAAGAATAGTAGAGGAAAGATCATAAAGGCTAAAATAAGAACTATAGTGAATATAATGCAAAGAGTTTGGAGTTTAAATACCTGACTTCAAAGTCTGGCTTTGTCATTTACTGATCTTGGTAAAAAATCACTAAATTTCTCTGGATCTGTAAAATAGAGAAATCATATCAAATAATTTTAAGAATGAAGTACAATCATGTTAAAAAAATATTGAAAGCCAAAATGTCTTTCAAAGTGGAAGGTATTATCTTTTCAGAATAGAAAATGGAGCATTCTTTAATCTTGCTCTTGTCACAGGTGGAAGCATGGGGTCTTGGGGGAAAGGGAACCTTGTCTGCTCACCTCCCAATGCTCCGTTTCCCTCCATTCTATACACTGAAAATGCCAAGGGTGGGGTCAACGAGCTTGGCAGTAAATAGCAAGCCTTTTAAATCTGACAAATTAACTGTTTTATGACAGGATGATAGGCCAGCCAGATGGAGGACAAATGAAGAGTATCATCTACTTTGAGGTTGACAGAACATGACACAGTTCCATCAATAAGTAAGAAAGTAAGTAAAAATCATACTTAGGATCTTAGTGAGTCAGCACCAACCTATAGAAACAAGAGCATGAATCTGGCCACCGTTAGTGCTGTTATGGTTAGAGAAGAGTAATCCTGGTAAACTTGGGTAGTGATAATAACAGAAAAAGACTGGTCCTGTAATAGAGGCTGATAGAACTAAGGGTGCTCCATGAAATAGCATAAACAAGGGGGAATGTTTTAAGACTGAAAAGCGTCCTAGATATGATGCTGAATAACACGACCGTAATATTTTAAAGCAGACGAGAACATGTCAAAACTAGTCCGTGTGCTTCAAGAAAAAGCAGAGCCTGTACTAGAACATGAAGAACTTAAGAGATCACAGGAAAGCCACAACCATGACTACGTAGTGTGAAAGCAGTAAGTAAAATTTTAAAAGAATCAAGATTATTTTTGTTAGAAAACTCTTAGGAGGCAATACACATAATACCCATGTATCACGATACAGGAATTCTTAGCAAATAACTAAAAATAGTTACCAGCTTTAGGTATTACGAGCAGCGTTGTTACGGATCCAAGGCATGTAGAAAACTGTTTCTGTCAAAAGGCTAAATTCTGAAGCCATTCTTGGTGAATCTCAAGGTGCCACTTTAGAAGTATTTACAAGTCAAATGCCATCTCTTTAGGGTGTCCCCAAATGTGTTGCTCCCTGAAGAGACAGGAGGACGGTTCAGATGTCCTTCCATTCAGAAAAAGAGACCTGTTCACTATGATCAAGCCTCACATCACGTTTCGGTTCTACACATCTCTTCTATTACTGTTACCCTGGTTGTTTTAGAAGTCAGTAAAAATGTCTATGCTTGGTTTTTCCCTTAATGTTTTTTCATCTTAACTCTTATGTTAGTCTACACAGCCAAGAAACTTGCTCAGAATATACTATCAATATATGTATTATTTTTATTAAGGTATGAGGAGATCGAAGTATCACTTTGACAATTATCAGTCAGCATAGATTTGAAAACTGGTTGCTCACCTCACACTCAGGAATATCCTTTCACAAACTCTTAAGTTTCTAAGTTGACACTGTTTGGATGAATTTGATGGTTATGTTGCTATGAGATCAATGATGAAATTCTCAGCAACATTATTTGGCAAGCATTGCACCCTGGATTTTTTCCCCCAACGTTTTATTATAAAATTTTTCAAACATAAAAAAGTTAAAATTTTACAGTGTACTCACCACCCAGATGCTAGTTAGCATTATGCTTTATCACATACCTATCCATCTATCAATTCATCAATCCAGATTATTTTTGATGCATTTTAAATTTCAGAAATCTACACACTTCCTACTAAATACTTTAGCATACATATCATTAACTAGAATTCAATGTTTGCTTACATTTTTACTTTTATGTAAAATTAGCATACAGTGAAATGCATAAATCTTAAGTGTGTATCTGCTGGATTTCGGCAAATGCATACAGTGCTATCAAGATATAAAATGTTACCAGAAAATTCCCATATGGCCATTCCAGTCAGTCCTTGTTCCCCCCGCCCCCTGTCCCCACAAGCATCCTCTTCTTTATTCTACTGTAAATCAGATTTGTGCATTCTAGATCTTTGTATAAGTAGAGTCACACAGCATGTACTCTTAGAAGCCTTCTTCATTTACTATGTTTTGGAGATTTATCCATGTGGTTGAGTGTATCAATAGTTCGTTTTTTATTGCTGAGAAGTATTCCATTCTATGACTATATTACAGTTTATTTATTCACGTCCCTATTTATAAATACTTGGGCAGTTTCCAGTATTGGCAATTATGAATGAAGCTGCTATGATTATTCTTAACGAAAGTCTTACGTGAACATAATCTTTCATTTCTCTTGGACACCTAGGATTAGAATTTCTGTGTCACAGGGTAGTTTTAAAAGAAACTGCCATACCTTTTTTCATTGTGGTTGTGCTGTGTCCTGGATTTTCACCATATTTTGAATGTGTAGAAAGGTGTAAACTATTTTTATGACCCATATTTGAAGTATTAGAAGTGGGTTTGGGATAGAAATGGCATTCTTCACGGTTGGCAGTTGGTGTTGAGGGAAGCAAATGCCTGTCTGCCTGAAACAGCTCCCCAAATGGTTCCTATCCCTGGAATTTTAGAATTAATTTAATTCCTTGAAAGATTAAAGTACTTACCCAAGCATGGTGATATATTAACTAGAAGAAACAGCATTAGTTTATGTTACTAACTTTTGCCACCCGTTTTCAGTAGGTAAAATAAGACTGATAACTGAAAAGATTCTGTTCAATGGCGGTAGTAAAGAACATGTACTACTAGTCATTCCCAGGTACAGCAGTGTGAGAGAGAACCATCTGGACAGGAAAATCCCCCAAATGGTGGTCAAGAAACCAGAAAACGGGGTGGGGAGAATTCTACCTCACAGTTGTGCATAGGGGATAGCTATGTTTTTGCAGGACATTTTAGCCTTTACAAATCATATTTTCAATATTGTCTTTTTATTCTGTACCACCCAGCTATAGTTATTTCACACCCCAGTGACTTTTATCCCCTTTGTCTTACCCTTCCTGCCTGTTCTGTTACATATAGTGGTTACCTGTATAAGGCTATAAAATTATAATCATATGTATGTTTCCAATGCTTGTGTTCAAAGATATTTATGTATGATTCATCCAGTCTTTCCTATTTGATTTTTAAGGGTTGGGATATTTGGCTTCTACTGTAAATCCTTATAATGTTCCACACACATTGTAAATGTAATAAAAACGTTAAAAACTATAATTCATGGCAACAGATTTTGATATGTATTTCTTCGTATGTTATCACTTTGGACAATAAATTTGGTTTCTGTTAATAAAGATTGTTCATCCCATCTAGGGAGAATTAAGTCATACTGGTCTGTATAACATAATCTGATGAATTCTGCATTTCTGAATCTATTCAAATTAGTTTTTTAACTTTAATTTTTTTCTAGCAATATTCTCTGAAATCTTTGATTAAAACAAAAATGTAACTCTTTTATTCTGAAATAATCTGGAGTCTTAGAAGACAGAGGCTAAGCACACTTTCCCTTGTGCTTCTCCTTCCCTTGTCAATAGCCCCCATCCTACCTTCCCACAGGCTTAGCACAGAAACTCAGGGCTTTCTCTAAGTCCTACTTTGTCAGAAGTTGTTAGGTTCTCATCACAGTAGGTAGTAGTTAAATTTGTTCCTACCAAGAAGTCCTTTTTTTTTTTTTTAATTTTTATCTTTGGCTATGTTGGGTCTTAGTTGCGGCGCACGGGCTCTTCACTGCAGCTCACGGGCTTCTCTCTACTTGTGGCATCCTGGTTTTCTCTAGTTGTGGTGCGCAGGCTCCAGGGCACGTGGGCTCTGTAGTTTGCAGCAAGCAGGCTCTCTAGTTGAGGTGTGCGAGCTCAGTAGTTGTGCCGTGCAGGCTTAGTTACCCTGGGGCATGTGGGATCTTAGTTCTCTGACCAGGGATCGAGCCCACGTTCCCTGCATTGGAAGGCAGATTCTTTGCCACTGGACCACCAGGGAAGTCCCTCAAGAAGTCCATTTTTAAGACTGAAAAGGCGAATGTGTATTTGGGGCTGGGGAATGCATATTAGAACAAAGTTAGCTGTATTTTAAAATAACACAATTAATCATATTATGCTATACATAGTAGCAGCTCCAGAATGGCTACCAGGAGTTTAGAGTTGCCAGAATTTGGAAGTTGGCATGCCTTACACCTTGTCCAATTAAGTTAGGTACATTTGAGTGACAGTTCAACATACAAGCAAAATACGTGTATGAAAAAGAATGTACCTTTATTATTAATATTTTCATTTTACTAGCTATAGTATCCACCCACATCTCTAGATTTCCCATTAGACACATGTATCCACAAAGTTGTTCCACCTTCTGCATAAAATCTACCCAAAAGTATTCTCATAAGCATAAACTCTTATGTGAAAGTTAAAATAAGCAAAAAAATACCCAGTTTTTGCCAGGACCAAGAGGAAGAGAATTACAGTGACAGGAAGAAGTCAAAAAAGTATCTAAAACACAACAGGTGGAAAAACTGGAAAAGAAGTGAACAATAAGGATAAAAGTTAGTTTGTAACCATGATTAAATAAAATGTAATGGTTAGTAAATCATACTCCCTTATTAAATAGCCTTGCACTGCACCAAACTGTAACTTAGCTGTCTTTGGAATTTTAACTTCCACTTAAAGAGTCTAATCTTGAAAAGATTTAATTATAAATATGTTTATAAGAATAAAAAATTGCAAACAGTCCAAAGGTTTGAATAAGCTTATTCTGTAAGGTTAAAGTATTATGTTGTTACAGAAGTATGTTTTTTGAAATTGGTAAAAGTCTATTGAAAAGAAAGATATTTATGGTATATTATTGGGTGAAAACATACAGGTTCCAAAACTATAGAAATATTATTCCATTTTAAAAATAAAAATAACTTTTTAGAACTTGAATAAGTTATCTTTGAGGTGTGGAATTAATAGGTCATCATAATTTTCTTACGTTTGTTACTTTCTGATTTTTTTTGTTAAAATGGGTATTTTTAAAGAGCTTCTAAATATTAAATGCCTAGCAAGTATTAGTAAGTATATTCTGAAATATCTGTTGAAACAAAGGTGAAGTAGGAAAAAAAATATGAAAATCTGGGGGGATAGAATTTTAAAACTGAATATACCTTTTTTATTTTCACAATGCTACAAAAAGTAAATCTCATTGAAGTCTTAATATCTCAGATATGTAGAAGATAACATCATGGGTTTAAATACCTTGAGAAAACAATGTGCATTTAAATCTGCTTACATCCCTCTCTTCAGGTCTATTTCAAACAAATTATTTTGTATCGGACAAAGATCCATTTTAAGAATGGATAAGCAAAGAAAATACTCTGAAGATTTCAATGATAACTCTGTTGCTGCAGGTTGATGCTAATGAAGCCATGCCTGTATTGGAAGGGTCAAGTACCTCAATCCCAGGATGATGCGTTCCTCCAAATCCCTGAAGATAAGTAATATTGCCAGTGTCTATCCTTAGTCAAAATAAAGTCTGGGAGGGAACGTGAAAGAGTCAGCAGCAACCTTTGACTTTCCTTTCTTTCTAATCTGTTTTATTCTTGTATCTAGAACACTCTCAGAATAGGACTATTTGCTCTACCCACTTGTCTACACAGTTGAATCTTCGGGGAAGTCCTGCAGTGATGACAGGACCAGGCTTTCCTAGAGTATTCTTTTAGAACTGGGACATATTTTCCTACCAAAACGATTAAAATTCAATTGGTCTTCTTCAGCTACATTGTGGATTAAGTAAATTACTCTGTTGGATGACCTAGAGACTTAGTATTAATATTATTGTATGTTGCAATTTATGAACAACTGACCTACCAGTAGATTTTTAGAACATATCTCATTCATTAGTTGGAAACTGAGTGATGATTGTGGTCAACTGTCCCTTTTTGCTTTATTCTTTAAAATTCTGTTTAAATATAAGAATAAAGTATAGTTATTGTTTTTAAAAAGTACCCTAGGAAATAGAGAAAAATATTAAAAATTAAAAATTGCCCATAATTTGTCAATGCAGAAAATATAGTTTATATTCGATGCATTTCCTTTGTATTTTACCTAAAAATATTATACAATTATTCAACTTTATTTTCTGCTTTTTACAGTCATTGTAACATAAAAATTTCCCTTTATTAATTTTTTTCCAGTGCAAGTCAATAGCTGTGTAATAGTCAATGATAAGTAGATACCATAATTTAACTATTATTACTGTTAAGCAAAACATTTTAGTTCATTCCTTCTTTTTCTTTCTTTCTTTCTTAATGCTTTGATAAGTAATGCTGCAGTCAACATTCTTGTATTTAACTGTTATTGCGTCTATCCTTGAGATTGATTTCTTAAAGTGGAAGTATTGGATTGGAATGTATCCATATTTTAGGACTTTTGATAGCTATGATTAAATTGCTTTCCAGAAGCAAATTTATGGTTCCCATCAAAAGCTAGCATGCCCATTTCATGGCACTCCTTCCATCACGAAGTGTTATTTATTAAAAGTCTTTGCAAATTTTTGAAAAAAGCATTTTATTTACATTTCTTTAACTGCCAGTGAGGCTGAAAATAATTTAATAATTTGGTATTATTTATTGTGTTTCCCCTTGACGATTTGCTGGTTATTATTTTTGTGTACTTTTCCTCTGGAGTCTTAGCCTTTTTTCTTATTTGTTTGTAGAAGTTTTTTAATAATCCTTTATCATACTTGGAGCAGTATTGTTCCTAGTTTGTCATTTTTTTTTAATCTTCATGAATTTTGGTGATGTTAGTGTGTTTATTTTTATGGTGAAATCTATTAACCAATCTTCTTTTTGATTTCTTACATTGCCTTAAAGCTTAAGTCCTGCTCCTTCAGCTTAAATTTTGTTCCTCTTGTACAGTTTTAATTTTTCACTTTTAAATACAAAAGAATTGGCACATTATATGAGATAATGATCTAATATGATAGATTTTTCCGAACATCAAATGTTATCAACATTACTTATTGAATAATCTATCTCTCCCATTAATTTCTGATACTCCCTTGAAAATAAGTTCTTAAGTTTCCTGGCCTGCTTCTGGGCTTGCTGTTCTGTCTACTGATTGGTGTAGCTATTCTTTTGCCAGTACCACACTGCTTTTAGGACTGCTTTCAAAACAAAACAGAAATCAAAATTTCTTTTTAATAGCATAACATAGAAGCAGCTCTTTTGTACTGAAAGAATTTTTTTGTGTAGCATAAGTAAATGAAGAAAAAAATCCCTGGATGAGTATAGGTGTCAGCAGATTTAAAGGAATGAAGAGAAAAGGTTATATGCTTAAAGATGATTAAGACAAAAGACGAAGGGAAGTGAAGAAGCAGTAGCTGTAGATTGTATTACTTGAATGGGCACAGTGTACAGCATGGAGAGAGAGAACAAGATTGGTATGCAGAATGCAGAGAAGAAAAAGTATAAGAGAGAAGTACAAAACAACCAGAAAATAGTGAAAATGGAAGGGTAGGAGAAAATGGAGAAACAACATGAAGTTTTGCAAGAAGAGGAGAATAATTGTAGTATTACAGTATAAATATATAAAGTATATTTATAGTAGAATATTTCCATATAAAGTGTAAAGCACACACATAACAAGGCCCAACCCATGGGGTAAATAAAGATGTACAAGAATAGCATGTTGTATCAACATTAATGACAGATGAAATAGACTGAAACAAGAACCCAGGTCCCCAGACTAGCAAACCACAACCAATTCTCTCTTGTGGTCAGATTGATGGTAAAAAGAATTTGCAAGTGTAGCGCTTACCTGGAAATTATTAATATACAATTGACCCTTGAACAATATGCATGTTAGGGGCACCAACCCTCTGCTGCAGTTGAAAATCCTCATATAATTTTACAGTCAGCCCTTCATATGTACAGTTCCACATCTGTGGATTCAACCAAGTGCTGACTTTGTAATACTGTAGTACATATTTATTGAAAAAAAATTCACATGTAAGTGGACTCATGTAGTTCAAACCCATGTTGTTTATGGGTTAGCTGTATAATTTTTCAATTTGTAAGTTTGCTTTGGAGTTATACAAGCTTTGGCTCTACAGTCTAGAGCCAGTGGTTAATAGTCTTGTTTTTGGTGTTGGGTTGACATGAGTTAAGCCATATTAACCTCATAATCTTGGATAAGTTATTTAATGTATCTAGGTCAGTTTCCCTAATAAAATGAGATTAACAATAGGAAATACCTGAAAGTGTTTCTCTGGTAATTATATGAAATCATAAACTCTTTCATAGGAGGTTAGCTGGCACATGAGCAGTGCCCTATATTGAAATTTTTTTCTGTGAGCTTCCTAGACTGCAAATTCCTTGAGGGCAAAGACCCCATGGGTCTCCTTCCCATTGTTTTGCTGGTGCCTAAATCAATGCCTGGAACATCAGAAGTGCTTTGTTGAAAAAATAAATGAATATTTGCATGGAATCTAATATGCCATCAAGTTTTTGTTGTGTTTTGTTTTTAACCCATTTGACCATTTTACAGGGCTTTTCTCTAAGGGATACAAGTGTGATGATAGGGGAGAGAGAGAGGACAAGACCACAGGTTTGCGTTCTGAGGGTCTACTCTCTGAATGTAAAAATGCCATCTTTTCTTGTCAAGAGACTCCTCTCAATGCAGCTTCATCTAAAAGGAGCCATAGTTTAAGTCAGCATCAACTAACACGTTAGATTACGAACCCCCTGATGGGAAATGGTTAATAACCAGGTAAGGGCAGGAGTGGATGGCACTGAGGCAAGGGGCCCATGGCAGAGGAGACCAGGAAGGAGCAGAGACTGTGAGGCTACAAAAACAGGTACAAAGACCTCTGCCTTGCAATTCCCCATGAGCTGGTCTGCCTGTTATATTCTGCAAAATTTTCACATCCAAATATACTTAGGAGATGGAATTCTGGGGAGAGATTCTAAATAAAATACACCCTCTTCATTATTATTCTGGAGCATACATTCTGAACCAAAAAGCTTCCTTCCAATTCCTTAATCTCAAAGTTCTGTTTTTAAAGAAATGAGTTTGAATTCATACTTCAGTTTGATTAAAATGTGCCTTTGCTTCAGCCGTGTTACTTTTCCAGGCCTCCTGACAGCCATGAAGGAGAAAATTAAGGAAACTGTCCAAATACATTACTCATATGTCCTCAAACCTAACCAGTCTGTGGATGCTAATGGTGAGAGGGGATATCAAATTTCCTGAATTGAGTAATAACTCAAATTAACCATATTATTTGTTCTACCACCTGTTTGACCTGGACTGTTTGGCCCATTCAGTCAAATCTCCCTGTGACCTATGGGTGGCTGATGATACAGCCAAATCACCCTCCTGTCTTGTCCAGGTATCTATAAACCAAAGTAGACAAAAGTGATTTTAAAAGTAGGAAGAAGACGGGCTTCCCTGGTGGTGCAGTGGTTGAGAATCTGCCTGCTAATGCAGGGGACACGGTTTTGAGCCCTGGTCTGGGAGGATCCCACATGCCGCGGAGCAACTGGGCCCGTGAGCCACAACTACTGAGCCTGCGCGTCTGGAGCCTGTGCTCCGCAACAAGAGAGGCCGCGATAGTGAGAGGCCCGCGCCCTGCGATGAAGAGTAGCCCCCACTTGCCACAACTAGAGAAAGCCCTCACACAGAAACGAAGACCCAACACAGCCAAAATAAAAAAAAAAGAAAAAGAAAAACATAGGTCTAAATGGAAAAAAAATGTAAATTAAAAAAAAAAGTAGGAATAAGAATCTCCTGAACAACCAATGAGTCAAAGAAGAAATCAAGAAGGAAATTTTTAAATGCCCTAAAAAAAAAAAAGTGGAATCACAACATGCCAAAATCTATAGGATACTGCAAAAAACACTTTAAGAAAACTATAGGGCAGTATCCCTGATGAATATAAATGCAAGAAGAGAGGGTTCAAGGTGGCAGCATAGGAAGATCCTGAACTCACCTCCTCCCAATGGACACAACAAATCTACAACTACATATGGAATAATTCCCTCAGAAAGTTACCTGAAAACTGAATGGGCAGAGCCTCCACAACACAGGATAAAAGGACAGCATTGAGACAGGTAGGAGGACTGAGATAAGGTCTCACCAAGGGGAAAAAACCACACCTCAGCCACAGCAGTCCACAATCAGGAGGGATCACAACATTATGGATCCTTTCCATGAGGAGTGAGGGATTTGAGTTCCACACTAGGCATCTCAACCCTTAAATCCTGCACCAGAGAAATGAGCCCCCAAAGCACGTTTGGCTTTGAAAACCAACAGGGAGTATGTCCAAGAAAACTATAGACTGCAGAGAATGGAAAACTCACTCTTAAGGGGCCTACCTGCAGACTCACTCAACTTGAAAACCATCACCAAAAAAATTTAAAAAAAACCACCAGATTGAAAAGTGCATGGATCATAGGTGAAGGGGACCCACTTACTATCTTGAAGCATCTGCCAGAGACAGGAACCAGTTGGAATTCTCCCTGCAGACATTTTTGCAACCTCAGGTTACCTTGCTAATGCAGCACTGGCAGGCAAATTTTGAAATTCTCCCTCTAACCTGTTAGTGCCAGTAGGCATGCCCCACTGAGAGCATCACCCACCTCTGCACCTCAGCTAGTCCTCTCAGCCAGCCAACCAGTAGCCCCACCTACCATCAAGTGCAGCAGCCATGGCTGGACCCCGTAGCTTGTCTGGGAGCCAGCACCACTCACCAGTGCATCACAGCAGCAGCTGTGGCTCCACCACAACAAGAAGGCAAACAGAGCCTTCAGAGAGGACACCCTTTGAGCACCAGGCTCTGGTGTACAGGCAGAATTGTACCTCTGAGCCCCACAGGACATCTCCTAAATAAAGCCACTCCTTCAAGACTGGAAGAGATTGCAGATTTACTTAATACACAGAAAGAAACACAGAGAATTACACAAAATGAGAAGACAGAGGAATATGTTACAATAGAAAGAACAAGAGAAAACCTCAGAAAAAAAGACCTTAAAAAAGACCTAAACAAAATGAAAATAAGCAATTTACCTGATAAAGTGTTCAAAGTTATGGTCATAAAGATACTCACTAGACTCAGGGAAAAAGTGGATTAACACAGTGAGAACTACAATAAAGATATAGAAAATATAAGAAAATACCAAACGGAAGTTAAAACTGAACTGAATAATACACCAGACTGGTTCAACAGCAGACTGGATGAGGTAGAAGAACAAATGAGCAAGCTGGAAGACAAAGCAGTGGAACTCAACCAGATAGAGCAGCAAAATGAAAAAAAGAATTTTAAAAAGCAAAGATACCTTAAGGGACCTTTGGAACAACATCAAGAGGAATAACATCCACATTATAGGGGTTCTAGAAGAAGAGAGAAATGATCAGAAGACTCAGTTGAGGAATTAGTGGCCAAAAACTTTCATAATCCAGGAAAGGAAACAGACATCCAGGTTCAGGAATCCAAGAAAGTTCCAAATTAGATGAACCCAAAGCAAAACACACCAAGACACATTATAATTAAAATGGTAAAAGTTAAGGATAAAGAGAGAATCCTAAAAGCAGCCAGAGAAAAACAACTTATATACAAGGGAAATCTCATAAGGCTATCAGCAGATTTTTCAGTAGAAACTTTACGGGCCACAAGGGAGTGACATGACATATTCAAAGTGCTGAGAGAAAAAACAGTCCAACCAAGAATTCTCTACCCAGCAAGGCTGTCATTCAGAATTGAAGGAAAGATAGTTTACCAGATAAGCAAAAGCTAAAGAAGTTCATTACCACTAAACTGGCCTTATAAGAAATGTTGAAGCAAAAAATAAATGGCACTAATTAATAATTAGAAAACATACAAAAGTAAAAATCTCACTGGAAAAGATAAATATATAATAAAGATAGTGGATCAGTCACTTTTAAGGCAAGCAAGAGGCTTAAAAGACAAAATAGTAAAATTAACCAGAATTATAATAATTAGTTAAGGGATGCATGAAATAAAAAATGTAAAATGTGTCATCAAAAGTATAAAATGGGGGGGGTAATAAAAAGGTAATGCTTTGGGAAATGTTCAAATTTAAGTTGCTACCAACTTAAAACAGGCTACAATTTACATAGGGTGTTATATATAAACTTCACAGTAACCACAAGGAAAAAAACCTATAGTAAATACACAACAGAAAATGAGAAAGAAATCTAAACATAACACTGAAAAAACCACCAAAACACAAGAGAAGAGAGAAACAGAAGGGAACTATGAAAATAGTGAGAAAATAATGAACAAAATGGCAATAAGTGTATACCTATCAATAATTACTTTTAAGTGTAAATTCACCAGTCAAAAGATATAGCATGGTTGAATAGATTAAAAAAGATCCATCTATATGCTGCCTACCAGAGATTCACTTCAGAAGAAAGGACACACACAAACTGAAAGTGAAGGAATAGAAAAGATATTCCATGCAAATGGAAATAAGAAGAAAGCTTGAGTACCCATACTCATATCAGACAAAATAGACTTCAAAACAAAGATTGTAATAAAAGACAAAGAAGGGTATTACATAATGATAAAGGAGTCAATGCAGCAGAAGATATAACATTTATAAATGTATATGCACTCAACACCAAGAGGAACACCAAGATATATAAAGCAAATATTAATGGAATTAAAGGGAGAAATTGAAAGCAATACAATAATGGTAGGGAGCTTTAACACCTCACTTACATCAATAGATAGATCCTTCAGACAGAAAATCAATAAGAAAACATTGGATTTAAATTACACATCAGACCAGATATATACAGATCATTCCATCCAAAGACAGAATACATATTCTTCTCAAGTGTACGTAGAATGTTCTCTAGGCTAGATCATGTATTAGGTCACAGAATAAGTCTCAATAAATTCAAAAAGATTGAAATCATATCAAGCATATTCTGCAACCCCAATGTTATGAAACTAGGAATCAATCATGAGAAAAATAAAACCAGGAAAAACCACAAAATAGGAGGTTAATCAACATGCTACTGAACAACCAATGGGTCATCAAAGAAATTAAAGGAGAAATAAAAAAATACCTAGAGACAAATGAAAACAAATTCAGTATACCAAAATCTATGGGATGCAGCAAAAGCGTATCTAAGAGGGAAGTTCAAAACAATACAGGTTGACCTCAAGAAACAAGAAAAATCCCAAATAAACAATTTAACTTAACACCTAGAAGAACTAGAAGAAGAAGAACGAACAAAGCCCAAAATTATTGGAAGAAAGGGATAATAAAGATCAGAGCAGAAATAGAGAGTGAAAAAATTTAGAAAAGCTCAACAAACTGAGAGCTGCTTTCTTTGAAAAGATAAACAGAATTGACAAACCTTTTGCGAGCCAAACCAAGAAAAAAAAGAGAGGGCCCAAATAAATAAAATCAGAAATGAAAGAGAAGTTACAATTGATACCACAGCAATACAAAGAATCACAAGAGACTACTATGAAAAATTATATGCCAACAAACTGGGCAATCTAGAATAAATGGATAAATTCCTAGAAATACACATTTTTCCAAAACTGAATCATAAGCGAATAGAAAATCTGAGCAGGCCAATGACTAATGTTGAAATTGAATCAGTAATCAAAAATGTCCCAGCAGGGCTTCCCTGGTGGCGCAGTGGTTGAGAGTCCGCCTGCCGATGCAGGGGACACGGGTTCATGCCCCGGTCTGGGAGGATCCCACGTGCCGCGGAGCGGCTGGGCCCGTGAGCCATGGCCATTGAGCCTGCGCGTCCGGAGCCTGTGCTCCGCAATGGGAGAGGCCACAACAGTGAGAGGCCCATGTACCGCAAAAAATAAATAAATAAAAATAAATAAATAAATTAAAATGTCCCAGCAAACAGAATTCCAGGACCAGACAGCTTCACAGGAGAATTCTACCAAAGATGTAAAGAAGAGTTAATACCTCTCCTTCTCAAACTATACCAGAAAATTGAAAAGGAGGGAAAGCTTCCAAACACATTTTACAAAGGCAGCATTACCCAGATATCAAGACAAGGACACCACAAAGAAAATTGCAGACCAGTATCCCTGATGAACGTAAATGCATAAATCCTCAACAAAACATTAGCAAATCAAAGCCAACAATACATTAAAAGGATTATACGCCACCCTCTAGTGGAATTTAAATTCCAAGGAGGCAAGGATGTTTCAAGATCTGCAACTCAATCCATGTGATACATAACATTAACAAAATGAAGGATAAAATTTATATAATCATCTCAATAGATGCATAAAATTCAATATCCATTTGTGATAAAAACTCTCAACAAGGTGGGTATAGAGGGACCATACCTCAATATAATAAAAGTCATATATGACAAACTCACAGATAACATCATACTCAACAGTGAAAAGCTCAAAGTGAAAGGAAGAAGTAAAACTGTTACTATTTGCAGATATTTGCAGATTTAAAAAATGGGTAGAAAAATAAAAAAATAAAAAATGAGTTGAGTATATGAATAGACATTTTTTCAAAGAAGACATACAGATGGCCAACATCACTAATTATTAGGGAAATGTAAATCAAAACCACAGTGAGATACCACCTCACACCTGTTAAAATGGCTATTATTGGGCTTCTCTGGTGGCGCAGTGGTTGAGAGTCTGCCTGCTGATGCAGGGGACGCGGGTTCGTGCCCCGGTCCGGGAGGATCCCACATGCTGCGGAGCGGCTGGGCCTGTGAGCCATGGCCGCTGAGCCTGCGCATCCGGAGCCTGTGCTCCACAACAGGAGAAGCCACAACAGTGAGAGGCCCGCGTACCACAGAAAATAAATAAATAAAATAAAATAAAACGGCTATTATCAAAAAGACAAGAAATAACAGATGTTGGAGAGGATGTGAGGAAAAGGGAACCCTCATACACTGTTTTCTACTATGGAGGATGGTATGGAGAGCCCTCAAAAATTAAGAATAGAACTACCATATAGTCCAACTATTCCACTGCTGGGTATTTATCTGAGGAACATGAGAACACTAATTTGAAAAGATACATGCACCCCTATGTTCATTGCAGCATTATTTATAATAGCCAAGATATAGAAACAACCTAAGTGTTCATCAATGGATGAATGAATAAAGAAGATGTGTGTATATATACATACATACACACAATGGAATACTACTTAGCCATAAAAAAATAATGAAATCCTGCCATTTGTGACAACATTTGAAGGTATTATGCTATGTGAAATAAGTCAGATGGAGAAACACAAATACCATATCATTTCACTAATATGTGGGATCTATAAAAAAACAAAGCAAATGAACAAACAAAATAAAACAAAAAACTCACAGATACAGAGATCAGATTAGTAGTTATCAGAGGGGAAGGGGGTTGGGGAGTGGGCAAAGTAGGGGTAGAGGGTCACACTTGTATGGTGAAGAATGGTAACTAGACTTGTGGTCATGATCACTTTGCAGTGTATACAGATGCTGGATTATAATACTGTACACCTGAAATTTATATAATAATAAAAATATGCATTTAAATGCAAAAATTCTAAATAAAATATTAGCAAACTGAATTCAAGAGCACATTAAAAGGATCATACATAATGATCAAGCAGGATTTATCTCTGGAATGCAAGAAATTTCAACCTATACAAATCAATAAATGTGATACACCACATTAATAGAATGAAAGATAAAAATCAAATGATTATCTCAATAGATGCAGAAAAAGCATTTGACAAAATGCAACATCCTTTCATGATAAAACCTGTCAACAAATTGAATGTAGAAGGACTGTACCTCAACATAATAAAGGCCATATACAACAGGCCCACAGCTAACATAATAGTGGTGAAATGTTGATTTTTTCCTTTAAGTTCAGGAACAAGGCAAGGGTGCCCACTCTCACCAGTTTTATTCAACATAGTACTGGAAGTTTAACCAGAGCAATCAGGCAAGAAAATGAAAGAAAAAATATTTAAATTGGAAAGGAAGAAGTAAAATTGCCTTTGTTGCAGATGATATTATCTTATATACAGAAAGCCCTAATGACTCCACCAGAAAAACTATGAGAACTAATCAACAGATTTAGTAAATTTGCATGATATTAAATCAACATACAGAAATCAGTTGCATTTCTATACATGAACAACAACTTTGTTGTTCTGAAAAAAAAAATTCCATTTACACTAGCATCAAAAATAATAAAACAGGGCTTCCCTGGTGGTGCAGTGGTTGAGAGTCTGCCTGCCGATGCAGGGGACGCGGGTTCGTGCCCTGGTCCGGGAGGATCCCACATGCCGTGGAGCGGCTGGGCCCGTGGGCCATGGCCGCTGGGCCTGCGCGTCCGGAGCCTGTGCTCCACAACGGGAGAGGCCACAACAGTGAGAGGCCCGCGTACCGAAAAAAAAATAATAATAATAATAAAACACTTAGGAGTAAACTTAACCAAGGAGGTGAAATATTTGTACACTGAAAACTACAAGATTTGATGAAAGAAATTGAAGGAGACACAAGAAAATGGTAAGATATGTGTTCATGGATCGGAAGAATTAATATTGTTAAAATGTCCACACTGCCCAAAGCCATCTGTAGATTCAATGCAATCCCTACCAAAATTTTAATGGCATATTTCACAGAACTAGAATAAACAACCCTAAAATTTGTATAACTCCAAAAGTCCCTGAATAGCTAAAGCAATCCTGAGAAAGAAGAACAAAGCCAGAGGCATCACATTTCCTGATTTCAAACTATACTACAAAGCTATAGTAATCAAAACAATGGACCAATGGCACAGAATTGAGAGCCCAGAAATAAACTGCCCCATATTTAACAAGGAATCTAAGAAGATTCAATGGGAAAATGATAGTCTCTTTATAGTTGATGTTGGGATAACTACATGCATAAAAATGAAATTGTACTCCTATCTTACACCCGTCACAAAAAGTGGCTCATAATGGACTAAAGACTTAAACATAAGATCTGAAACCATAAAAATCCTAAGAAAGCATAGGGAAAAAGCTCCTTGACATTGGTATTGGCAACAAATTTTAGATATGGCACCAAAAAGCAATAATTTATAAGTGGGGTGACATCAAACTGAAAAGCTTCTGCACAGTGAAACAAACAATAAACAAAATGAAAAGGCAACCTATGGAATGGGAGAAGTTATTTGCAAAGCATATGTCTGATAAGTGGTTAATATACAAAATATATAAAGAACTTATACAACTCAGTAGCAAAAAAAAAAAAGAAACCCCAAAAAACTGATCCCATTAAAAAATAGAGGAACTGAATAGACATTTTTCCAAAGATGACATACAGATGGCCAACAGATACATGAAAGGATGTTCAACATCTCCAATCATTAGAGAAATGCAAATCAAAACTACAACGAGATATCACCTCACACCTGTTAGAATGGACATCATCAAAAAGACGAGATGACAAATGTTGGCATGGATCTGGAGAAGAGGGAACCCTTGTGCACTGTTGGTAGAAGTGGAAGTAATGCGGCCAATGGAAAACAGTATGGAGGGTCCTCAAAAAATTAAAAATAGAACTACCATATGATTCAGCAATCCCACTTCTGGGTGTATATATAAAGGAAATGAAACCAGGATATCAAAGATATCTTCACTCACATGTTTACTAAAGTATTATGCACAATAGCCAATATCAGGAAGAACCTAAGTGTCTGTCAATGGATGAATGGATAAAGGAGATGTGATATATATGGAATATTATTCTGCCATGAGAAAGAAGGAAATCCTGTCATTTACAACAACCTGGTCGGACCTCAAGGGTGTTATGTTAAGTGAAATAAGTGAGACAGAGTAAGACAAATACTGTATGCTATCACTTATATGTGGAATCTAAAAAAAAAGCCAAACTCACAGAAACAGAATAGAATGGTAGTTACCAGGGGCTCAGAGATTGGGACAATGGATAGATGTTGGTTAAATTGTACAAACTTCCAGTTAGAAGATGAATTCTGGGGGTCTAATAATATATATATGTATATATATTAAATCAACACATTGTATACCTTAAACTTACACAATGGTGTATGTCAAGTGTATCGCAATAAGCCTGGAAAAAATAAATAGTTGGAATACTAACATTTCTAAGCCTAAAATTTGTGATACCTTAAAGTATCTTTAAACATCTCCACAGGAATATAAATATTTTCCCCAAACATCTTTTAAAACCTAATTAATATTACAACACAATTTTCTCCATGATATGCCATTGGCAAGAAGAAGGAAGTGATGGGTTAGTAATTTCACAGATTAGACCAGAGTGTGGTAGTTTAAAAGTTGGAAATCATTACATCAAAATATGTTCTGAAAAACTAGTGGAAAGGCCAAAGTTAGTGGATTCAGGTATTCAGGGAGTCAGCCCATGTTTAAACATGGTCATATATGCCTCTACTTTTTATCTGTATTAAATTTATCTATCTGACATAATCCAATGAAATGGCAAGTAAAGACAGACTGAATATTCAACATACTGGTAAATTTCAAAATGAATGCTCAAAACAGCTATTTCCCCTCCCCATGAATTTTTTTTCTTAAATATCAGTGAGGTACATGGGAAAAAGAAAATCCAAGGAAACCACGTCTTATTTTAATTATTTATATTTACACTTAGCTGTTTAAAGTATGGAGAAATTAATAAAATAGAATTAGGAACCTGAGAAGTTGAAAGTACATAAGATAGATTTTAAACAGACATTTGAAAAGCAGATACTTTCATGTTTTAAGTCCAAGAAAGATGAATATCAATGCATAATTCATACAAATGGCTAAACAAATCACTAAACAATCCTATAGTGTATGTTACTAAAGAATTGATTTCCATTCGTCTATGTGATAAATCCTTGATGTGATTTCATTTTAACAAGAGCAGAAAAAGAACTATGACACAAACCCAAATCAGTTTTATTATAATGTTAATTTACATCCATGCATAAAGCTGTTCTGTCTAATGATTGTTCACGTTGATTTGGAAAATTCTTTAAAAGGGTTCTTGTCATTTACAGGACATTTTAGTTTTGTATATTTCCTATGTTATAAAGCTTTTCTGGCCAAATTGCTTCATGTGTGTATTTTATCTTTAGTTTTCAAATAGGGAAAGCTGAGAATAAATATGTGGCTTTGTACTTCTGTTGTTGCCTTTTAAGGGTGGTTGGTGTAGTGTTCTGACTCAGAGGGCTCTGTCAGAGAATGCTCAGCTTTTGCGGACTAGCTGGTTTGTATGGACATCTGTATAATTTTTCATCCAACGTTAGGATAGAACTTACTCCCTGTGGCATTGGAGCAAGGGAGTAAGAGGGAAGTCGCTGGGTTCTAGACTCACTCACTTCATGAACTTGAATAAGCCATTTTAACTTCTCTAGCCTCAATTCTCCAACTCATACGGCAGAATTAACAGTCCTGCCTTGACTATAGTACAGTCATCCTTTGATATCCACAGGGGATTGCTTCCAGGACCTTCTGTGGGTACCAAAATCCACGGATGCTTAAGTCCCTTATATAAAAATCTTCAGATACAGAGGGCCAACTGTACAAGGTTGTTGAGAGGTCCAGCCAGATTAATTGGTTATAAATTTTACAAACCTAAAGGGATTTAATGAGGATGGGGCTGATGAAGGAAATCAGGGCCCGTGTACAGCAGGTGCTCAAGAGACATTAGTGGTGAGGCCTTCAACTCACCCTGATAGCAGGAGCTTAAGGCAGGGACATGCCAGAGCAGAATCTAAACTCTGCATAAAGTAAATTGACTTTGCTTTTGAAGTCCTTCCTTTGTGAGAGTGGAATTTGTGATAGGAAACCGGTTTGCTCAGAGTGGTGTGAGTTGTATGGGGTGGGGCACAAACGACCTGCTACTTTTGTTTCCATTTTTGATTTCCAGATTTCTCTGAGTTTCTCTCATCTTGTTTCCTGCTTTTCCTAAAAGCCTGAGTATATGAATATCCTTTTTCCTGCAGGTGTTAGTAACTTCTTTATCCTTCCGGACATTCTCAACAATCATTGCCTTTCAGGTGGGTTCCACAACTAGGGTGAGTGATGTATTAACAAAAATGAAGATAACGATAGCAAGGGACTTCTTCTGAATGCTGGTGTGAGGCATTCTTACTTGGACTGAGGATGCAGATCTCAAAAACCATACAGTAAATTTTTAGAAACTCAGTTAAGTTTTTAAAAATATAATCTACAGGGGAATTCTATTAAAAACGGCTTTGTCATTAAACTGTTGCCAATAAACTGTCAGTAAATGATGAAATATCACCTCATACAACTGAGAAAGCCCATTATAACACTATTATCAGAGTCTTATTACGTATAATCATCTGCACACATATGTATATTGTATACAAAATATATGCACATATACATTAAGTTCTTTAGGTCTTAGTATTTCTTAATAAAACATCATTAAAAAAAAGAAACTTTCTCTTTTTAATTCTTTGCATACTTCCTGCTTAGAATCCATGGATAACACCATCTTGTTGAGGTTATGTGATCTTTGTGTTCTTGAGTTTTATATTATTTTTCCTTCCTTGGCAAAAATTATAGCTGTATGGAGAAGTGGCAGCTCACCCTTAGTGTCACTGCTGGGTTCCCAAGCAGCTGGAAGGACTGCTGCTCTTTAGGTCTCCCTGGGAGTTACTCTGGGATGGAAATTCTCAGCCTCAACTGGAGTTTAGCAACAGTATGGAAAAACAAAAGTGTAATTTTCCAAAATCAAGTTGACGAAGACTCTTGTCTTCTCATTTACTCACCCTCCCTTCTAAAGGGTAACTCTCAGGACACTTCATTATGTTAACTGGAATTATATCAGAGAAAGAACCCTGCTACACTGAAGCCTGGGTGCACAGCCCAATGCAGGTAGAAAGCCTTGTGAGTTTAAATTTTAAAAATAAACTTTCTACATGAAAGCTTTTCAGTGATTTTTTTAAAAAAATCTTTTCTGGCTTGAAGTATCATATACATCTCTCCCACTCAGAAAAGAAAGTTTTGCCAAATCAATCATAGCCACATTTGCTGATTATTTTAACTAAACTCTACACAAGTATTTGATAGTTTTCCAGATCATACATTGGTCTAAATAGAGAATTTTAGGAAAATATGTACATGATAGTTGAACAGATACTGCTGTCATTTCACACATCATTTTGGTAAACTATGGCTTAAAATTATAGTAAGTACAGCCATCTTTGATCTTTGACCACGCTAGGTATTCTTTGAACTTTCCCAAGTTTTGTTTTGCTTTGTTTTCCTTACTACTTATAGAAGGGAAATTTGCTGGATATTGAAGTTGCTTATTTATAATTATTATCCTAGGTCTTATGGAGAAGCTAGGGATTTATGTCATTACATACATTTAATTGTAAGGAATTCTATGGCAGCCAATGTACACAGAATGTAAAACTGTTAAAAAAGAGTCATGATATTTCTTAAGTAAAACTTAAGTGTCTGTAAAGAAGCATCCCAAAGGAGAATTGTACTGGCATTTGTGTTTTGGGTGCTACAGAATTCATCCTACTTCTGCTTTCACTCTTGACTACTACAGTCTCTTCACCATGAAGAGCTTCTTTAACAATGTTAAGTCAAATGATGTCATTCCTTGGATGAAAACCTCACATTAATGTCCCATCTCGCTCAGAATGAAATCCAAAGTCCTTACCTTGGCATAATAGCAGGGTTACCACATAATTTATCATCCAAACAGGACTCTTTAAAGAGTGGAAGGTGCCTTAAGAGTAATTTTGCCAGGGAAACAGATGTAAACCATGATTGTCCAAGCAAACCGGACCCCTACCTGGTAGATATCATGTTCTATCAGTGTCCTCTTCTTTCAATCCTCGCTCAACTCCAACCACATTGACCTACTGGATGTTTTTCAGATATAGCAAGTGTGCCCAGCTACCTGGAATGTTCTTCCCTAAGATATCTGCATATCTTGCTCTTTTCAACTTAATCCTGGTCTCTACTCAAATCTCATCTCTTCAGGAGAACTTTCCTGACTCCTTCCTAAAGTAGTATCCCTCTTCCCCTGTTCACTGTCACCTTCTTACTCTGCCTTATTTTTCTTCATAACACTGATTACATCTTTACATCATTATATATGTATTCTTGTTTGTTTGTTTTCTAGTTGGTTGTGCCTCCCCCACCAGAAGGCAAGCTCCATCAGTGGATGAACTTTGTTTTGCTTATTGCTGTGTGCCTGGCATCTAGAACAGTGCCTCACACCTACTAGACATTTAATCATACTCAGTGAATGAACAAATGAATACCTACATAGAAGAATAAGTTGATGGCCAGAATGGAGGCTGTTTTAAGAGGAAAGAGCAGCTTCACTTTACTTATGGATGTTAAGTGACAGTGCTTGTAAACCAAGAAATAAATGAGAGGTGCCAGGAAGAGTATTACATAATACAAAGGATGAGTTAGGGAAAATTTTGTCTAAAGTGAATGGTTAAAGACGGTATTCTAGAGAAATGCTGACTCGTTGAGATTTTTTACCGTTTGATTATACTGAAATATTTCCTCCCTGGTAATGCATATTTTATGTCTCTCTAATATATTTCATCCATTTGGGTTGCCTACCAAGTGTTGTAATTCAACTTAATTTTAAAAAGTTATTTCAAATTTTGTGACAGTTACTAGATTTAGGAAATCCCTTAACAGATGTTGTCTTAGAAATGATCATGTATAACTATCCGAACACCACCTATGTGCCAGGCATTGAAGTGTTTTACAAATGTTATTTTATTTAATCCTCTCAACAAACCTATATGACATAGGTATTCCCATTATCTCCAATTTGCATTGAGGAAACTGAGGCACAGAGAGGTAAAGGCAGTCTGACTTCAGAGCCCCTAACCCATTGCCTTTGCCATTTTGTATGGTTTACTTTTTCTTGTTGTTTTGGAATCACTATCAGTTTATTATTCCTGTTAATCTCTGTATTCCAATAGAAATACCCTGAAAGTATCCCCTGATTTCTCTGTCAAATTCTAAATGTAACCTTTTGTGATTCAGCCTACTTAACCACTACCAGTTGTTTTCCCTTAGCTTTTATCACTGTGGATTTCTGTCTTGGTTATGTTTTTCATTGTTTATGGTCTTTTTTCACAGGAATGTCACCCTTTCGAGAGTAGAGACCTGTTTCGCTTACTGCTATATTCCTAATGTGTAAGTGCCTGGTATGTAGCAAATGTTCATAACTATTGGTTGCATGAGTAAATACTGAATGAGTGAATTGTATCAAAACTTTTTTCTATATGACTAATGTGATTCAATCAGTCAGCCAGTATTTATAAGCACTAATTCTGTGCCTAGTACTGTGCTCCATATATATACTAATACACACACACACACACACACACACACACGTATTTATATATGTGTATGTGTGTATATAGTATTTGCTAAATGTCAGGTCCTCTTCTAAGTGCTTTACATAAAGCAACTCTTTTATTCTCTACGGTAACCCCTTGAGGTGGTCTGCAAAGATTTAAAAAAAAAAAGACATTAAGATATAACTCCTTTATGTAAGGAGCCTTAAATCTAGTTAAGAAATAATACCAATGGAAGTGAAATAAATAGAAAACAATACAAGTTTATAATTCAAGGCAATTATTAAATTGTGAATTACAATTAAATTTTGAGGAAAGGGGAATATAAGTACGTATTTCAACTTTTAAAAGGAGTTGATTCTTTATCTTGGTCTTAAGCAATGGGAGGAATCGGATAGATGAAAGGAAGAAGACAATGATATTTCTGGATAGAATAACTGAATTAAGGTAGAGAACAAAGGTTAGCTATTAGTCACAATAGCTAACACATAGAAGCCACTCAAGTGTCCATCAGTGGCTGAAAGTATGAGCAAAATGTGGAATATATACACAAGGGAATATTATTCAGCCCTAAAAAGAAAGGAAATTCTGATATACACTACCACATGGATGAACCTTGAGGACATTATGCTAGATAAGATTAGTCAGTCACAAAAGGACAAATACTATATGATTCCACTTATGTGAGATACTTAGAGTAGTCAAAATCATAGAGACAAAAGTAGAATGGTGGTTGCCAGAGGTTTGGGGGAGTAGGGAATGGAATTATTGTCTAGTGCGTGTAGAGTTTCAGTTTTATAAGATTAAAAGAGTTATGGAGATAGATGGTGGTGATGGTTGTACAACATTATGAATATATTTAATATCACTGAAACTGTACACTTAAAAATAGTTAAGATGGTAAATTTTGTTATGTGTATTTTCCCACAATAAAGAAAAATTGGGGGAAAGAAGTGCTATTTGCAATTCTACAGAATCCAATTATAGCTTTTTGATTCCCCACAGAGGATTTTTCACTAAAATTCAGCTGGTATAAAAACAGACATTTCCCAGAGGGATAAACAGAGAAGACATAATAACCTCTGCAAGATCCTCTATAAACTGCAAAGAATATGAGAATGCCTGTAAGGGTTTTTGTTTTGTTTTGTCTTTTTTTTTTTTTTTTTTTGGTGATGATAGGGGAGGTGGAGTATAAACAAGCTCAAAAAGCTTTAAAAAGTCTAATTATAGTGTAGCAATTTCTGTAGTACAATATATTTACTATTCTCCAAACTATTTTTCCAAATAATGCAACTTACAATTAAATATTATGCTAGATAAAGGGACATATAGACCAAGGTTCTAAATGAGCTGGATGTGGATGGAGAGGTCTGAAAAACAGAGCTTCTGAAGGGAGAAGGACTAAAGAGTTGAAGAGGAAAGAAATAGAAAGCAAGGGAAGGGGAGAGAAAAGTGATTCAAGTCTTTTCAAGATTTTAAAGCCAAGAATTTGAATTAAAAGAAAATTAGTTAGAAACCACGTAAATTCGTATATGCAGTTTACATTATTGCTCATGTCCACCAATGCAGAAAACATTTTCTGTGCAACACTCTGGGACTGCTTGGAAAGAAAGGTCATCTATACACAGATAGATACTACCTTTGCTGCTGAATTGTTGGATTAATCTTTTAACAAAGTCTTAACTATTTCTAATTCCCTTTGCCCTTAAGCCTTGGAATTAATCAGACTTTCAGCGGTGTTCTCTCTCCTCCCCACCTCTCTCCTTCCTTTCCCTTCCTGTGGGCCGGTGATTCCACACAGTCCACACGGCCCTCCACACCCTTTACATAATCATCCACCTGAAGTGGGGCTCTGTGGACATAACCACTCATTTCTAGCCGTGGTCTGTGCAGCCTGCTGCCAAAAGTTCCCTTCGCCTCCTGAGGGCCTTTAGGCAACTTTTGACACACACTGAGTTTCTAACAGTAGGGTTAACTTTGGGCGAAAGTGCACTGTGTATTTTGGGTGCGGGTCACTGTTTGCTGTTCTGGTTTGCCGTGTACACAAAGGCTTAAGCAAGGCTCCTCTGGGCATTTTAATTTAGGGTGTGGAGATTATGTGACACAGTTGTCAACTCTTGGTTTTCCTTCAGGCCAATTAGCTGAAAACTGGTTTCACTCAATTTGTTTTGGTTTGTTTGGACCAACTATTTGCTAAAGCAGAAGGAGCCCACCTTCAACACTGAGGCAGCCCCTACAGAGAGTCTGGGTTGGTTCTCTGCAAGCTCTCCATCCCTGCCATAAAATGAAACCATTTACAATATTTCCTACATCATGGTGTCTCTTGTCATCTGCTCTCCCGAGCTTGTTCCAAATGCTCCCTTTCTGCCTCGAGTAAAGTTCCCAGAGCCCAGGAACTGGGATCCAGGGTGGTTTCCTTTCACTGGAACAGCAGACAACTAGGTCATGGCTGCATAACTGCAGAGCAGCCAGGATATGCTCTGGGGAAAAAAAATAGTTGCTGAAACCAAAGTATATGTAAAAGCACTATTTCCCCTTTGATTCAAGAATATTATCATGAACCTTAGCAGAACAAAACAGTGGTGCTGACTCAGCCTTCTGAACATTGGCCCTGAACCTGATCGTGCTTTTAAATTGAGCTAAGGGTTTAAACAGCGAGTGGACTCATTTAACTCTGTTTATTGCTATATCCTCTGTTCTGGCTTTGTTCCAGAGATTTCCGATGGCTCCAGCAGCTCTGGAGTCAGTATCTCTGATGTGTTTGCATCTGACCTCTGACCTAAGCTTCAGGGTTATTTTCAGCTGTTTCTTGATAGGGAATCCAACAGCTGCTGTTTAATACCACCGACAACTTGTAACACACACTGAGTTTCTAGCAATAGGATTAATCTGCCGATCCTGGGCTCTGATTTAAGCTGTCTATAATTTTCCTGCACAAGGCATGGGGGAAAAGTAAAAACCGAATCTGAAGTACAATGTTATCCTTTTTTTAAAAAGTGTAGCGAAATATACATAGTCTTAACCTTTAATCCAAAAAACCCAAAACATTTTCCTGCTGCAATTAAAAGTAACAGCAAAGTATATTACTTCCTAGTAGTTGTGGCAACTGGACTTGAAAATACTGTTCAGTGGAGTAGATGGTCTTAAAGAAATCCTGACTTGGTAGATATCTATTGATAACTGCTCATTGAAATATTTTTTAAAATGTCCCTAAGAAATCTGAGACTGAGAAAATGTGACCATTTCATATAAATTTCATTTGACAAAAGGCAGTAAGTTTTAGGAAAACAGATTAATCCAAAAAGATATTTCAAACAATTTTGTGGCTTAATCCCAAAACAAATACCAGAACTTATTTTTAAAGTACATTTTTGGGAGTTTTCTTTGCATGGAGGAGACTTCAAAAATTTTGAAAAGATTGATACCCAGGTTAATGACTGGCTGGTTTCAAAGCCCACCAAAACTGTATAGATTCAGTGGCTAAAGTAATTTGGGTTGTGAGGATGTAATTCTTTTTCCATTTGCTATCAAACATCAGCTGATAGTCAGAGAGCTAGAAGCTGCCCTCTGCATTTAAGATAATGGCCAAAATAACAGGCGTTCAGTGTTACCATACTAGGGGTGTGGCTATTCTCTCCCGTTTTTTCCTCTCTCTCTCATGATAAACTCAATGGGGTTGTCTATTTTTAACCTCCTGTTCTTTCCTTTTGGCAGAGTAATCAGTGCGAGGGGAGCTCTTGCCCTGAATGAATCCAAGTAACCCCGGTGGTTGCCTTCTGAAATGACCAGCAGACACACAACTGTACGGAGGCTACCCAAAGCGTAAACTCTGGTTCTAATGTACCATGTCCAGCCAAGGAAGCCCTGGTGAGGAGTCTTCTACGACAACAGTCAGTTCAGTAGCTGTGCAGGCTGGGGACTCCAAAATCGTTATAGCCATCATAAAGGTAAGCTGACAACTTCCTTTTTTCTGTGTAGTTGTGGGCTTCTTGCTGTGTGCTGATAATCCTAAAGAACATTCCACACAATCGGCAGTACACGGCATATAGAAAAAAACCCAGCAGGTACATCTTATTGCTTTCTTAAATTGCAACTAAGAGAAAAACCTCTAAGTTTCAGCCAGTTGCTAGTTTCTCTTTCGGTTAGCCAGAAAACATCTATAAGCAGCTTGATTTTTCTAAAAAGCAACAACAAACTTTACCATATACTTTCAGTTTGGTTTTTAAAGACAAAGCATTTGTGATTAAAAGTTCGTGATTGCCAGGCTGGAGTCCAGTGGACCTGGGAAATATCTGTGATTTTTGAGAGTGGATGTGATGAAGGAGGGAAGAGGAGGGTCCCAGCAGATAAGGGGTGGCATTGTTTTGGCATGATGAGTGCAGGGAACACCTAATAAGAGACTGTGACACGTGCCCTCTGCAGCTTTGGTTCTGACATGGTAAAGACACTAGTAAATCCTTGTCACATGGTTGGGGGAATAAAGACCCTACCGGGGAAAGTGCTGAGGACATGTGTCAAATTTGCCCTTAACAGCAGGAAGTTGAAGCCACTTGGGACTTAAAGTTTTTTTTTTTTTTTTTCCATTTTATTTTATTTTATTTTGTCATGTGCTCACAGCATCTCTCTCTCCTCTCCCTGGCAGGTCACAGAGATAAATTAAAAATAAAATCTACAAGGAAAATAATTTATAAAAGCAATTCCCTTCAAGGTTTTTGCATGTTTTATGTCAAACAGTTTGCTCATTTGCAAAGGTGACCACACATCTTTAGGTTGAAGAAGGCATCCATGATTTTATTTCCCATGAATATGTCCTGTAAAAATCCCTGAAGCCTTATGCTTGGATTTAGACAACTCACCACCTCAGGAATTCAGTGTTTAATGAAGGGAATTTAGCAAACAAGCTGGTGCTCACCACAGCCTGTTACTTTCAGAGCCCCACCAAGCTTAATTGAATGACTTTTCTGGCCTTTTGTAAGAAGCATAGACGACAGGCCTGTTTACTTTCACTTAATTGCTTCGAACTTTATGTTAATGTGAAAATTATTAACAGGAAAGCAGCACTTGACATTGAGCAAAATGATTCACTCTAGAAGCACTGAATGCAAAGTGTGCCTACCCAGGCCGATTCCCCAGGGCTCTTAAGACTTGGTGTACATAAACAGAACCTCTGCTGTGTCCCTTGACCTCTATTCTTTTCAAGGGCAATGAGTGGACATGGAAAGAAGCCTGAAGCAAAAGTAGCAAAATTGATAATTTGTGTTTGATTCTATGATGCTTTGAGTAACTGCAAATTTCAGCAGAGAGGGAAAAGAGGAAAAATTACTGTTTTGTAAAAAAGTTAAATTTTCTTTCCCTTAAATATGAAACATTTCTTAGAGTAGGATGAGGAAGAATGCATACAGAGTAAATGATGAATCAGAGGTAAATTGACAGTAAGAAAATAAAACCTCTAAAATTGTACTGGAAACTCTTATTTTAACTGAACTGTGTTTCTAAGAATGTTCCCTCCGTCCTCCCTCCCCAGCTCCCTTAGTTCACTGCCATCCCATATGGAATAAACCCCAAGCTTTTCAAAGTGGGAAGTCCATCTGAAGGGAGTAGAAGTGCCTGTGTCTGCTCTATATGGACTTCTCATTTCTAAACAGTCTCAGGGCACTAATGATCTAGAATAGACATGTGGTTTCTCATTTCTCTTCAGCAATTCACTTAGCCACGTGCACATGCCTCATAGCGGTTCCTTTTGCTTCATCGGTTGTTTCTTCTTAGAAGAGCAATTCCTTAGGAAATGCAATGATGAATTATATCTTGGAGCAATGAAAGGGTCCTAAGTGTGGAAAACAAGCTGGCTGCATTCAAATAGCAGTTGTCACACATCTAATTTCACTGACACTTTTATACATACTTTATTGAATATTCAACAACAAAATTCGGAAAATATTGTTTTAATTTTGGAATAAGCGAAAAATCAGTTGCTTCATCTGCTGTTTATTCTTTCTGGTTGGATCAGCAAGGTCAGTGTAAAGACACTAATCAGCCTACATTACATTTATGAAACTTTTTCCCTTTGGTGTAGTTTGCACCCTACTTGCTCAGATCACTATTTTTATAGAGTTCAGTTTTGTGAGTGAGAGAATGTAAAAGTGTGTGAATTATTCTATAATTTTGTACTCTTCAATAATACATAACCTACTGTATATATTCCTCATTTGGGAATTTTGAATTTATATCCAGTATGCTAAGAGAAAGGAATTTATCCTAAGCATAAAAAAAAAGAAGGAAAGACAGGGCATGGATTTATGTTAGACCTGTTCTATTTCAATTTATGTAAGGCCTATCTATCTCTGTGGAAAGAATAAAGTATTCACAGTGTAACTGGAAACTTAAAAAAAAGAAAAGAAAAAAAAGGAGAAGGGTGAAAGGAAAGGAACAAGAGGAACTAAAAGTACATTTTATTTCATTTTTATTTTTAGTGTGGCAAGTGGGTACAACTTCAATTGGCTGAATCACAGCCCAATCTTCTGGAAATTGGAAGCAATCAAGATGAAACCAAAAAACTTCTTCATGATCATGAACTTCTTTTGGCCAAGCTTAAGGTAAGATATTAAGATATGAAGCAGATACAAAATTAAAAAGAAATAAAAAGCTGTTTCTTACACTTCCTCTTGATTCCCCTGATGCCACTGGCCTATGTCCAGGTTAACATAGTGCCAGATAGGTAATGGAAAAACACTATAGTTATTTATGAGCAAACACCAACATTGGAGAGAATGAACAAGATTGTTTTCAACTTTCCCTAATGTGATAGAAAATATGGAGTGATAATATTTTCACTGTGGAGAAATAAGTACCTTCTTTTTCCTGGCTGCCTCGGTGGAAAAAAAAAAAATTCCTTCATTTTTCCATTTCATGCAACATACTGTCAAGCCACAACAACAGATCCAAACTTCCTATTGTTAATGAGACCTGCTGGCAAAAATAATATAGAGGCTTTTTCCTCTCGAACTATTGAAAATATCTGATTTTATATTTAATATTAAGAGTTCTTGAAACCAAAGAATGGTTTTAATAAATAGAGTTATTATTACCTATATGTTGTGATTATTTAGTTAAGAATCTAGAAACAGTGTTGGTTTGAGATTGCCGGATAAGGTATCTAATCAGAGACAAGAATGTCGTTTGTGGGGCCCTGTGCAAAGTGAAAATGTGGGACTCCTTGTTCAAAAAGCAGGAAAAAGCTTTTTCTTGGCCTGTCATGGTGTTTTTTTAAATCTGCTATGTAATGTCTGGCTCCTTCAGCCATGGGGATATATGTGGGGTGAGTGCACCCCTCACAGGCACTGGGCCTCAGTCCCAGCTCAGTGCAGAGGGTGTGGGCCTAACCCCAACCCTTCCTGAGCTGTGCCCTGACCCCTGCCAGGGCAGATGACAGAGGTCACTGAGCAGGGGCGGGAGAGCAGACAGGATAGCAAAGAGATTCTCTCCCCGGAGGGCAGGACCACACGCGAGATGAAGCTCCCATCCCCCAGCACTTCCTCTGTTGTCCCATTGGACTTCACTTATAAAACACACAGTCAAAGATAAAATTGTTAAGAATTTCAAGACAGTGACCGGTAAGACGTTAAACTACAAGTGGTTTCTCCGTCTGAGAACGGAGCCCTGTGCAGCAGCCAGCTCTGTGAGTAATAACCCTCTTAAGCAAATGAATGTCATCACTAAGATCAAAGAGGTTTGATTCAGAAGGCTGCAATGACTAGATGTTCTGTGTCTTCAGTACTTTAATATTACTGGCTTCTTTGAACATCTAGGCTGGAATTTCCACTTGCTTCCTAGATTTAGAGGCAGATCTGTTCTGCTTCTGACATATACCAACAGCAGTAGTAAAAGTAAAAGGGTAAATCAGACTGAGAAGTTGAAGAAAGAATTAGTACTGAAGCAAGGGGTTATTAGAATCCAGAATTTATTCTCCTGTGTAGACAGCTCCTTGCGCTGGGCTCTGGGCTGTCTTTCAAGGAAGAAATCCCTGGCGACCAGGAAGTCCTTGGTATATCTTAAAAAACACACAATGATGTGAACAGTCATTGAACCAGGAATCAAAAGACCTATGTTTTAGCACTAATTGTGCTGCTAACTAGTGTCGTTTGGCCAACAATTCAAGGTTTTGCTGCTACACAAAAAGCTTATATTATGAATTGTGGAAACCCACCACTTCCTTGCAATTCTTGCCCATCCACAGAGGTTTACTTTCTCAAGGTCTCCTGTGTCCCCAGCCCCTTCATGTGTACCTGCCGACTGTTTCTAAAGTTAACCTGGATTTGAAGCTACATCCCTTCCCCAGGTCCCGCTAGCAATTCATGCCCAGCCAGCACTTTCAGGTACACTGATGAACTGTGAGTGGTGGGGAAGCTCACAGCAGTCTGGGTCTCTCAGGCTACCTCTTTCCCCCCCCAATCCTATTCCTGTCCAGGCCCACAACTCCAGGGAGAATTCTTTTGTAAGCAGAGCAGTTCATCTCTCCTTAACGACTATGCTCAAATTTGCATACCTACATCCATTCAGGAGCTCAGCTGGAAAAGTGTTTTCCATCAACAGGATCCATCTTTAGAAGGTGCTTTTGATTCTCAATTTTAAAGTCTTGTCCTTTAATGCCAGTCTTCTGGCTATGGACTAGCCTTCTGGACTTCACACTTTTATCTGTAAAAATGATTGGGAGAGGATGAATCAAAGGTTCATATCTATTGCGGATCTTACCATAACAAGCAATGGAATAGTGGGATCATTCTGCCTCTCTGTACGTGGATCTAATGGATCAAAAAAGCCTTTTGGCTTCACGCAGGCCTCTAACCATGACCTCTTAATGTCTATCTCCCATACTCTCTCCCACCCCACCTTACCCAACAAACCAGCCACTTACCCCCAAGAAATTTTAAGTAGTAGCATCGTTTTGGTTAAAAAAAATCAAGGGGTCTGAAGTCTGTTTCAGATTTGCTGACAAAATACTTTTTTAAATAAGAAAAATGTGATTTCCATATTGCAAATAGATAGAGCACTAATTTAATCAGTGTACTAGTTATTATGCTGTTAGGGTAGGTACAGTCTTAACCTGTAGCAGAAAATTGTTGTACCAAGTCATTTTTAATATGAGCTTTTTGAATGATAGGAACATTAGTAGTTCAATAAGCCAATAATATTTCATATTTAATGTTCATTCCAGTCCTTTTCCTATGCACAGGGCCCTGGGATTTGTTCTAATTATAAAGAAGAATGTACTCTTAGGAGTGTCGGGAGGGTGTAGGAGTTCTGTGCTGAGTCCACTCTGCTTTGGGCAAAGCAGATAGACTCTCTTGTCTCAGGTTCTTTATTTGAAAAATTATGATAATAACAGATACCCTTAAACACCTAAAAAGGAAATATGGGGGAGACATGCAATGATTTATAGAAGCGCTTGCTGTTGATAATTAATGTATCAAAGAAATTTGGATGTTTAATTTGATAGAAAAGCTATTTTCCACCTTCCATTGAAAAATATCTCAGACCATAATAATTTAGACTAAAGGGAAAAATTCTGGAAACACAGAATTTTTATGAGTGTTTCTAATGTTGGTAATATCTTATACCCCAGAGATCTGATTTTCCTTTCAGCAGGGTACTTAACCATTCCTGTGGAGTGTCCAGAGAAAAAATATTTCCCTATTTTCAGTGGGGAAAACATAGTCATGTGGAAAAAGCATTCATTCCCTAAAGGCATCTAGATTCCCAAACCAGACTCATTATTTTTAATGAGAAAGAAGAAGTTCAGGAGAGGGGAGAGGGAGATGTAAGCAGGTAACAAAAATCTGTCTGTGGCCACTGTCAACACTATCCTCAGATGGTCAAAGAGGAAAAGAGGGGTTGGAAATGCCTTACAAATGTTGCTGAGAACGTTCTATCCCTCAGTATCCATCTTGCAAGTAACTACATTGCTATTGTGCAAAGGAGTTGCAACTGTAAGAACCAAGAAAACCTCTGGACCCTAGCTCCTGTATTTGTATTTAATATATGATATTAGCATTCAGTGAAGAATGACCTTTTAAAGTATAAAAAACTGAAAAATTTCACCTCTGACTTGACTCATAAATCTATCAACTCCCTGATTCTGACTAAATCTCTGACCCAGTGAATGTTTATTTTTGTCCTGTTTCTCTTTACTTAGTTAAAAATGAATAGTCAAAATGTATTAGTAGTAAAGTTTAAAGTCTTACTAAAAGTTATTCCTTAAATAAGGAATAATGTGATTTTCTGCTGTAAGCTGGAATATTTAGTGTGAATACATTATTTAAAAAAATTATTATTGTGGTAAAAAAATATATACTTTTTTTTTTTTTTTTTTTTGCGGTACACGGGCCTCTCACTGTTGTGGCCTCTCTCGTTGCGGAGCACAGGCTCCGGACGCGCAGGCTCAGTGGCCATGGCTCACGGACCCAGCCGCTCCACGACATGTGGGATCTTCCCTGACCGGGGCACAAACCCGTGTCCCCTGCACTGGCAGGCAGACTCTCAACCACTGCGCCACCAGGGAAGCCCAATCTCAACCATTTTTAAGTGTACAATTCAGGGGCATTAATTATATTAAGCATGTTGTGCAACCATCACAGCTATCAATTTCCCAAACTTTTTCATCACCCCAAACAGAAACTCTGTAGCTATTAAGCAAAGACTCCCACTCCTCCCTTCCCTGGTTACCTCTAATCTACTTTCTGCCCTTATGAATTTGTCCGTTTTAGGTATTTCATGTAAATAGAATCATGTAATATTTATCCTTTTGTGTCTGGCTTATTTCACTTAGCATATAATGTTTTCAAGAATCATCCATATTGTAGCAGGTATCAGACCTTCATTCCTTTTTATGAATGAATAATTTTCAAATATATGGATATACCACATTTTATTTATTCACTCATCTGTCCATGGACACTTGGGTTATTTCCACTTTTTCAGCTACTGTAAATAATGCTACAGTGAATGTTGGTGTACAGGTATCTGTTTGAGTACCTGCTTTCAATTCTTTTGGAGTGGAATTGCCTAGTCATAGGGCATTTCTGTGCTAAGTCTTTGAGGAAACACCAAAATGTTTTTCACAGCAGCTGCGCCATATTACATTCCCATCAGCAATGTACAGGTGTTCCAATTTCTTCACATCCCGGTTAAACTTGTTTTTTAGTTTGTTTGTTTTGCGGTACGCGGGCCTCTCATTGTTGTGGCCTCTCCCGTTGCGGAGCACAGGCTCCGGACGCGCAGGCTCAGTGGCCATGGCTCACGGGCCCAGCTGCTCCGCGGCATGTGGGATCTTCCCAGACCGGGGCACAAACCCGTGTCCCCTGCATTGGCAGGCGAACTCTCAACCACTGAGCCACCAGGGAAGCCCAAACTTGTTATTTTCTCTGTGTGTGTATGTGTGTGTGTTTAATTATAGCCATCCTATTAGGTGTGAAGTGATATCTTGTGGTGGTTTTGATTTGTATTTCTTTAATGACTAATGACGTTAAATATCTTTTCATGTGCTTACTGGACAATTGTATATCTTCTTCGGACAAATGTCTTTCACCCATTTTTTAATTGGGTTGCTTGTTTTTTGTTACTGAGTTGTAGGAGTTCTTTGCATATTCTGAATATTAATTCCTTGTCAGATATAGGATTTGCAAATATTTTCTCCCATTCTGTAGATTATCTTTTCACTTTCTTGATGATGGTCTTAATAATATATTTTAATAAAGTAAGTCTGTGTGACTTGAATTATATATATTTACATATTAGAGAAAATTTTATAGCATGTGTGTTGTGAATGTGATGGAACGTTTTAGAACAGTATTGGAAGAGGACTAACCTATTTTACATTATCTATGTCATAGCAGTGTTTTACCCTAAATGTTTACTTCATATAGGAGATTTGTTTTCTCTCCTTCGTGTTTTCCTATAGACCCACAAGTTAGGGAATTCTACTCTCTCAGAAATGTTGTGGACGATGCTTTCACCCATGTTTTCTCTTCCCTTCTCTTCCTTTAGGAGTGAGGGGGCGGGGGGTGTTACCCAGTTGGTGAGACTAGGGGAAGAAGTGGCCACCATGGGGAAGCCAGCCTCAAAGGCTCTCTCTGCAGACTCTGACTACCCGTGGGCTGCAGGTTCTCTAGTCTCTCTGCTTCTGCATGATTTGGCCAGATGTCCCTATGTGGAAGAGGAAGGCCACAATCCAACCTACACAGAGCAGCCAAATATGTGTCTATACCTCAGACCCAGTTGTCTCCATAGGCAGGTCACAAGGACTAGATTTTTAAAGAGAAAAAGTAGGAAGTCAAATCAAACCCACCCTCCAGTCCAGCTTTACCAGTAATAAGAGCAGATATTTTGATCCATATCTGACCTTGATGTCTGTTTCTCAGTTGATTTGGAATCTTGAGGAGAGGTGAAATTAATTGGCACCTTCCAAATTCCAACACTTAATTGATCTTTGGTTCAAAGGCATCTGTGTCTTAGTGTTCTATACATGTAAAGTACCTGGCATATTTTCACTAATCATTTTGACAAAGGTCACTGAAACAATGTAGGAACAATGCAGGGTTCCTGAGGGAGTGGGAACTAGTGGGTGGTATAATTTCTCTTTTAGGCTTTTGAGAATAGAGAACTTTTATATTTAAAAAACAAAAATAGTATTCTCACAACTATGAAACAGCAAAACTTCCCAGTGATTTTCCCTGGCTGACTTAACACTTTCCTAGTGTACAGGGTATTTCTTTTCCCAGATGTTCAGTTCCAGTGAACAGTATGGAGCTGTGGAGCGAAATAAAATTCGAATAGCATTCTCTGTATTTGGAAAGTGTCATGGGCAATCTTATAAAATATTGTTTTTATAAGATAGGTTGGTTTAAGAGGCTAGAGAGTCCATGAAATAGGCTTCTCAGACATGGAGTTAAGGCACATTAAGATCGCAGATATTACAAATAATTTGTTACTAGTTTGGGCTAAGCCGCAGTTCAGAGGATGTCCATACTTAATGAAGTGTTGATATGAGTTGATTTACTAGAGGGGAAGGAGTTCTATAAGGAGAAAATTTTGTTGGCACAGAGCCTGAAGAGTACAAAATTTGGAAAGGATGCTCTCTATCTTATCCCTGTCTTGGTTTAGCAGTCAAGGTTGGGCTCCTTGGCTGAAGCTGAAGGGCCTGTGGGAAACATGAAGCACTCATCGTATTGCTTTGTGGCTGGGACACCAAGTGACACAGAGTCCACAAGAAGAGAAGCATCTTCCACACTTCTGCAAGGAACAGAGCAGGGCTTGGTTATAGCAGATACTGACAACTTTTTTGACAACTCTAGAAGAACCCAATATACAAGAAGATTACGGTAGATTAAAAATGGCCATAAAGTCTTTGGCACTCTTCCCAATGAGAAATGGGGTCTATGTTCATTCCCTTAAAACTGGTCAGACTCTGGGACTGCTTTGAGCAAAAGAATACAGCATAGATGATGTGGTGCCAGTTTCCAGTCCAGTCTCAAGAGACTGGCTGCTTTCTCTTCCTGTAATTTCAAATAGTTGCTCCTGGAACCTAACCAACTGAGTACGTCAAGGAGCACTATGGAGAGGCCCATGTGGACAAGAACTGAGGGTCCCAGCAACAGCTCTGGCTGAGATCCTGGCCAACAGCCAACCAATTTGCCAGCCCTGTGAGCGAGCCATTTGAGCCATCTTGAAAGTTGATTCTCCAGACCTGGTTGGGCTTTCAACCTGACCTATGCGGAACAGAGACAAGTCTTACCCACTGAGCCCTGCCTGAGAATCATGAGCACAATAAATAATTGTTATTTTAGGTCTTTAGAGTGTGCAGTGGTTTGTCACACAGCAGTAGATAACTGGAACAGAGGGCAAGAGCAATGGTGACATCCTCTAGGGATTTTGAAGGCAACGCTCATGAATGAAAAGAGACAGGCAGAAGAAAGCAAGAGTTTTCATGGAGAGATAGTTGAGAAGCAGAACTAAGATTCTTTAAAATGAAAGATGGTATGATAAATAAGTAAATAAATAAAAAGAAAATTTTAAAGTTTGTGAATGATCTACTTTTGGAAAAATGATTCTGAAAAGCAGATGCAAAGATATCTATTATAATGTTAGTCTCTTTGACTTGAATTTTAATATACTTTCTTGATCAGGAGGAAAAAGTTTGTAGTTATAATTCAGCACACAGGGGTGTGCACAGAATATTATGGGTATATTGTGGAAGGAATGACTAATTCTGCCAGGAAAACTAGGGGAAGCTTGACAGAGAAAGTGACTTATGAGCTGTCCCGGAGGTGAATATGAGTTTTCCAGACACCACTGACCAATTTAAAGGACAAACGATGAACTGGAAGGAAAATATTTGCAATTTATATGACAGTCAAAGGGTTATACTCCTTCATGTTGATAAGAAAGACAAATAAGCCAAAAATAAATAAATAAAAAATAGACTATTCACAGAAGAGAGGCAGATTGCCAATAAACATGTAAAAAGAAACTCAATGTCAATAATGGCCTGAGAAATGAAACTAAATAATGATAAAAAGATAAATTTTTAATTGCCTATACACCATTAAAAGTTTAAAATATTGATAACATTCAGTGATGGTGAGAATGTGAGGAAAGGGGCGTTCTACTATACTGTTGGTGAGAATTTGGATTAACACAATCATTTTGGAAACTAGCAAGCATTAAAATGTCAAATGCTCACATCCTGAGACTCAGCAACCTCACCTCTGGGAATTCATCCTTGGAAATGAAAGCGCTAGTAAGGATACAGATATGAAGATGCTTTGCTATGATATTAAGCATCTTTTCACATGTTTTTGGTAGAATAACCTAACTGGAAACAAAACAATGTCCAACAATAGGGGAATAAATTTATAAGCTGATTATTTATGCTACTTTTATACTGTGGAAGAGTATGCTGAGCCCTAGGATTATTGCTGTGACATAGATGAACCTGTGAGTGTTTAAACCAGTGTTGGTTGGGCTTTATGTTATTTGTCACCAACATATTCCTATTTGAAAACTTGGTCAAAAGTCAGGATCACAACTAACATTTTTGAGATCATAGGCCTGTAGTTTCCAAGCTGTTAATTATTTTAAAATACTCCTTTAAAATATAAATCTACAAGCAAAAATTTTTAATGGAAAGTAGAACCCATAGTCCTTATTAGTTATGAAAAGAGGGTCTTGGTCCAAGATTTGGACTGACAAGGCAGAACTCTGACAGTTCAAGAAATATAAGTGAGGGGTAGTAGAGGTAAGATTGTAGCTGGTAGCATAGGACCCACTCACCCCCACTCCCAATCTTCAATATACTGAGTTATATTAAATGTCAGGGTAAAAATATACCTTTTTCATTCTATACAGAAGGCAACAGATACTTCTGCTCCAGAAAAGCCATAAGTAAGTATTGTACTTAACCAAGAATGAGGGGATTTTGTTTTGTTTATTTGTTTTAAGTCTAGTACGACTCCTACCTGATTAGCCTTAGCCAGAATGCATCTTTTCGAAACTCTAGACTTATCTTAGATATACTATAAGTATAAATGTGTAAAACTCAAGATGTTTTCAAATAACATGGCTATATCATTCTCATGACAAGTTCATCTAGCTATTAGTCCTCAGGAGAATACATCAAACTTCTAATTCTGTGCTTAGCTCTGATCTTCAAATTACCTGTATCCTCTATCTCCCACCTAACACATATTTGAAGTTCAGGGACTTGAGTGAGATTAGAATTTTTGTCTTTTTTTTTTTTAATGTCTTAAAGTTGGATACTAGTTCCAGTTCCAGGAAAGATGGAATAAATAGCCTCCACCCTGTCTCCATTAAATGCAACTATAAACCCTGGCAGTATGTATGTGTGCTGAGGATGCTGAAAAGGAGGGACTAGCATGTAGATTAGGGAAAGAGACCAGAATTCCAAAGGCCACCAAGCCAGCAGTATTGTTTTTTCTCTCTTCAATATTACCCAGCTTGGATTCAAAAGCAAGTTGACACTCTGAAGTATGCATCAGATATGGACAGAAAAAGTTCCAGAAAAATTTTCTCTTTCAGATCTGAGCACTAGAAAGAGGACTTCTGTGAGTCAGACAGAAAGGGAGGAAATACTGTGCTTTTGCCTTTGCTTTGTGCTTTTCTATTCTCTCTTCCCCAGCCCAGGCAATCCCCCAGCGATGGTGAAGATGGAGGCAACAGGCAGGTGCCTGAATCTCTGAGGTAGGGGGTCCTCTCTGACCAGAGGACCCGTGGTCCCTGAGCTTGTTGTAAATTCACATGGCGTTTTCCTCCCTCTGTTCTCCCCACTGCTTGGTCCGGCAGACACAGTGGTGGGAAGGAAACCAAAGCCCCAGGTTTCAGGCCAGAGGACCAGTAAGGGGGCTTCTATGGTACAAATTTCAGGCACTGGGTCAAGCCAGTGAAATGAGAAGACAGAGAAGGTGAGAGAGCAGTCTCACCGTTCAGCCCAGTAACTCACGTTATACAGATGGCTGATTTTCTTAAAGAAATCCTAATTACTCTGTCAGTAGAGAGGGAACTCTAAAAACCATGAGCTGTTAGATTCAGTTTTGTAGGACATGTTTTTTTTTTACTTTAAGTTCAGCTCAAAACATATCCGAAGTATTTACATAATCGGAACTAGAGAAACCCAAACCACTGAAGGCTGTTGCAGCTGCTTTCTGAAAGCCTGAGATTTCTGCTTCAGTGTTCCCATAGGCTATTAAACTTTTATTAATGTGTCGGACAGAAAATACTTTGCTAGTGTGTTATACTTCTGAGAGCAGCAATAAATAGAAACATATAATGTGAACCACAAATGCAATCTCATATTTACTTTTATTTATTTATTTTTCCAGTTTTATTGAGATAATTGGCGTACATCACCATATAAATTTAAGGCATACAGCGTGATGGTTTGATTTACATATATTGTGAAATGATCACCACATTGGTTCAGCTAAGATGCATCTTCTTATACAGGTACAATAAAAAAAAGAAAGAAGAAAAGGAAAAAAAATTCTCCTTGTGATAAGAACTCCCTTACTCTCTTAACAGCTTTCCCCTGTATCATGCAGCAGTGTTAGCTCTAGACATTGTGTTGTATGTTACATCTTATAACTGGAAGTTTGTGCTGTTGACCACCTCCCTCCAATTCCCCCTCTCCACACCTTCTGCCTCTGGTAACTACCAATCTGTTCTCTGTATCCATGAGCTCAGTTTTGATGTTTGTTTGTTTTCTTTTTAGATTCCACATGTAAGTGAGATCATACAGCTATTTGTCTTTCTCTGACTTATTTCACTTAGCACAATGCTTTCAAGGTCCATTCATGTTGTTGCAAATGGTAGGATTTCGTTGTTTTTCTTATGACTGAATGATATTCCATTGTATGTATATACCACATCTTCTTTATCCACTCATCCATCAGTGGACACTTAGGTTGCTTCTGTGTCTTGGCTATTGTAAATAATGCTGTTATGAACATGGGGGTGCAGATATCTTTTGAGTTACTGTTTTCACTTCCTTTGGATATATTCCCAGAAATGTATCATTTGATAGTTCTATTTTCAACATTTTGAGGATCCTCCATACTGTTTGCCATAGTAGCTGTACCAATTTACAATCCTACCAGCAGTGCACAAGGGTTCCCTTATCTCCACATCCATGCCAGCATTATTATCTCTTGACTTTTTGATGATGGTCATTCTGTCAGGTGAGCGGTGATGTCTCATTGTGCTTTTTTCTTTTCTTTTCTTTTTTTTAAATGAATTAATTAATTTTTATTTTTGGCTGTGTTGGGTCTTTGTTGCTGCGTGTGGGCTTTCTCTAGTTGTGGCGAGCAGGGGCTACTCTTCGTTGCGGCACACGGGCTCTAGAATGCAGACTCAGTAGTTGTGGCGCACGGGCTTAGTTGCTCAGCGGCATGTGGGATCTTCCCTGACCAGGGCTCAAACCCATGTCCCCTGCATTGGCAGGAGGATTCTTAACCACTGCGCCACCAGGGAAGTCACCTCTCATTGTCATTTTAATTCACATTTGCCTAATGGCTAACGATGTTGAGCATCTTGTCATGTACCTGTTAGCCTTTCATATATTTAATTTGGAGAAATGTCTATTCAGATCCTTTGCCCATTTTTTAATTGGGTTATTTGGGGTTTTTTGCTATTGAATTGTAGGAGTTTTTATATATTTTGGATATTAACCCCTTTTCAGATATATGATTTGAAAATATTATTTTCCCATTCCATAGGTTGTCTTTTCACTTTGTTGATGGTTTCCTTTGCTGTGCAGAAGCTTTTTAGTTTGATGTAGTCCCACTTGTTTATTTTTAATTTTGTTGCTTGTGCTTTAGATGTCATATCCAAAAAAATAATTACCAAGACACACGTCAAGGAGCTTTGTTCCTATGTTTTCTAGGAGTTTCATGGTCTTTAATCCTTTTGAGTTAACTTTTGTAAGTGGTGTAAGATACAGATTCAGTTTCATCCTTTTACATGTGAATATCGAATTATCCCAGCACCATTTATTTTATTTTTTTAATTTTTTTAACATCTTTATTGGAGTATAATTGCTTTACAATGGTGTGCTAGCTTGTGCTTTACAACAAAATGAATCAGCTATACATATACATATGTTCCCATATCTCTTCCCTCTTGTGTCTCGCTCCCTCCCACCCTCCCTATCCCACCCCTCCAGGCGGTCGCAAAGCACCAAGCTGATCTCCCTGTGCTATGCAGCTGCTTCCCACTAGCTATCTACCTTACGTTTGGTAGTGTATATATGTCCATGCCTCTCTCTCACTTTGTCACAGCTTACCCTTCCCCCTCCCCATATCCTCAAGTCCATTTTCTAGTAGGTCTGTGTCTTTATTCCTGTTTTACCCCTAGGTTCTTCATGACATTTTTTTTCTTCAATTCCATATATATGTGTTAGCATACGATATTTGTCTCTGTCTTTCTGACTTACTTCACTCTGTATGACAGACTCTAGGTCTATCCACCTCATTACAAATAGCTCAATTTCGTTTCTTTTCATGGCTGAGTAATATTCCATTGTATATATGTGCCACATCTTCTTTATCCATTCATCCGATGATGGACACTTAGGTTGTTTCCATGTCCTGGCTATTGTAAATAGAGCTGCAATGAACATTTTGGTACATGACTCTTTTTGAATTATGGTTTTCTCGGTATATGCCCAGTAGTGGGATTCCAGCACCATTTATTGAACATATATGTAATTTTAAATTTTCTAATAGCCTAATGTAGATTTTAGAGCATTAAACACTTACATTAGAAAAGGATAAATGTCTCAAATCAACAATCTATGTTTTTGCCTTAAGAAACTAGAAAAATAAGAGCAAATTAAAACTGAGGCAAACAGAATGAAGCAAAAAATAAAGATAAGAGCAGAAATTAATGAAACAGATAACAGAACAATAACAGAGAAATGCATGGTTCTTTGAAAAAGTCAGTAAAATTTTGATAAGCCTCTAGCCAGACTGAGAAAGGTAAAAAGAGAGAAGGCAAAAATTACGAGTATTAGGTATGAAAGATGGGGCATCACTATAAACCCCACAGACATTAAAAATATAATGTAGGGCTTCCCTGGTGGTGCAGTGGTTGAGAGTCCGCCTGCTGATGCAGGGGACATGGGTTCGTGCCCCGGTCCGGGAAGATCCCATATGCTGCGGAGCTGCTGCGCCCGTGAGCCATGGCCACTGAGCCTGCGCGTCCGGAGCCCGTGCTCCGCGACGGGAGAGGCCACAACAGTGAGAGGCCAGTGTAACGCAAAAAAAAAAAAAAAAAAAAAAATATATATATATATATAATGTAGTAATACTATGAACAACTCTGTGCACATAAATTCAACAATTTAAATGAAATGAACCAATTCTTTGAAAGCCACAAATTACCAAAACTCACCCAATAATAAAAGTAAAAACAAGTGAAATTAATTTAGTAATATGTTTAATTTATTCTAATATATCTAAATTATCATTCAATATGTAATCATTATAAAAACTATTAATGCGATATTTTAATTTTTTGTATTAAATCTTCAAAATCCTGTGTGTACATTATACTTATAGCACATCACAATATGAACTAGCCATTTCAAATGGCTAGTGGTTACCGTATTAGACAGTGAATATTTAGAGACTAAAGGAGGTTAAATCTTCTGGGAATGAAAATAGTTTATTTTTTAGCTCAGGAGAAGTCTGCTTATAATCAAGCCAATGTATGGAGAATCTGAAAAGGATAATTATGAGATGAGATTTCTTTCAGGGACAAGAAATGAAAGAAAAGTAGGCCAAAATATTTCTAATGGTAATTTTTTGAAGGTGATTAATAAAGCAGTGTTATTAGATACTTTCACAGGAGTAGGTATATTTTTCCCAGTGTAATATTTTTTAAAATGTAGGAGTGTAATTGCATTTGCACATGTGTTTTAGCTATTGCAATTGATTTTACTTGAAAGAGTAATTTCTTTAAAACAAATTACATAAGCATTTTGAAAGAATGAAAAAGCTTTGTATCAATATTAATCTAGTTTGAAAGGCTGACAGTAGAAGGCAGTAATTAAATGGTGAATTGTCTGGTTGTGAGTTCTGAAAGCATTAGTGCACATTTCATTAATGATTTTATGTGTAATTAGTTTGTTGTTCATTGTTCATCCATTTCTCAGATATTGCTCAGTGGACTTCTTATGGTTTTGTTGCTTAGTAGTGCTAATAACATGGGCGGCCAAATGCAATTCAGATTCTAAAAACAGCTGAAAGGATTCTGTTAATATGCCTTGGTTAATTTTGCTTAATTTTGGTTAACAGGTCATTAAAGACTATATATTTTGTTACTTGAGTGATGAATATAGAGCAAGGATATATTTTTGTTAGCATATTTATAAAACTTGTACTAACAGAATTTTTCTTTGTGTTGCTTAATTCATTTATAAGTATTTCACATATGACTAGTTTTCCTTTATGGTTGTAGGCGATGGCCTAAATTCTGAATAATAAACAAAAGAGAGGATGCAAATGTTACTGAAAAAATACGATCTCTAGTAACTTGAGTGGTCCACCAGTTTTTATTGTCATTTAATGTTTTGTACTTGGAGAAGGACATACACAGTCTGTAAATGTGGTAAAGATTTAAATCTCTGGTAAGTCCTGCTTTTCAGAACTAAGCCACCCCCCTGGAAAAAGTGTTGGATAATTCATCAAGATGAGGAGGACAAATAATTTTAAATTCTGGATTTTCTTTCTCTTTCAAGAACAATAAGGTTTTCCATATTATCTGAGACTTACAACTGGCCTGCAAAAAAGTTTAAGTAAACACAGGAATACCAAACAACATTTTCAATCCTGATATTCCCATTTTGGCCAATTCATTAGTCATTGTGAGAGATTACTTTTAATAACTCAGGTTTATATTTCTACAAGACAACCAGCTAAACTTACACGTAGAATTTCACCATACTTACCAGAATTTTCATCATTGACTTAGGGACCCAATGTATAGCTATAGGTCATCCTCTGTGTACACAGATCAGAATTGGGTGCACAAAGGGTTATGGCCATGAAACATTACAAAATGAGGACAAGTTCCTACCCCTTGAAAGGCTTGCAGAAGCAATAATGTTTACTACCTATTGGCCATTTTTATGTGCCAGTCATCATACTAGCATTAAGTATTTAATCCTTACATCAAGGATATATTCACATTTACCAGATGGTTAAACAAGTTCAGTAGTGGCTTTTGCCCAAGTTCCGTAATAGTTTATGTCACTATGTATTACTGCCACTCTAATTTATTTAAAGAGGTAGGATTAATATTCAGAATATATCCATTGCCAGGTAATATCAATATATGAAAAACTATATACAAGGTGCTGACAGATGGCTCATGCAAGAGTTACCAGCCCAAGAGATGAGAATATTATTTGGATCTCAAAGCAAGTGACAGGTAAGGATTGCTTGTCAAAATGACATTCCAGATCAGAGAATGGGTTAGCAAAGCTGTTGAGACAAGTGTAAGCAAGATACACATAGGCACGTGAAGAACACTGCCAGGAAATATTGAGATAAGGCAAAACTTGTATGGAGGATAAGGGCTTGGGCTGAAAGGCAGGACATGTTGGGCTATGCAGTTAGATTTGATTGTGGCCAAGAGTGGGTTCTTAAAGTAGGGGAAAGTTTGCTAAAAATGGAGTTTGAGAAAGGTTACCTTTAAAACAATATACAGGGTGAACTTAAATGGAAAAACCACTGGAGTTAAGAGATGTCTATGGAGACATTGGAACTTGGACTAGAGTTCCGAGTGTGAGAGTAAAGAGACTCAAATTTAAAAGTCCTTGTTTCTCAAATAAACAACCTAACCTTACACCTAAAGCAATTAGAGAAAGAAGAACAAAAAACCCTCAAAGTTAGCGGAAGGAAAGAAATCATAAAGATCAGATCAGAAATAAATGAAAAAGAAATGAAGGAAACAATAGCAAAGATCAATAAAACTAAAAGCTGGTTCTTTGAGAAGATAAACAAAATTGATAAACCATTAGCCAGACTCATCAAGAAAAAAAGGGAGAAGACTCAAATCAACAGAATTGGAAATGAAAAAGGAGAAGTAACAACTGACACTGCAGAAATATAAGGGATCATGAGAGATTACTACAAGCAACTATATGCCAATAAAATGGACAACCTGGAAGAAATGGACAAATTCCTTGAAAAGCACAACCTTCTGATACTGAACCAGGAAGAAATAGAAAATATAAACAGACCAGTCACAACCACTGAAATTGAGACTGTGATTAAAAATCTTCCAACAAACAAAAGCCCAGGACAAGATGGCTTCACAAGCGAATTCTATCAAACATTTAGAGAAGAGCTAACACCTATCTTTCTCAAACTCTTCCAAAATATAGCAGAGGGAGGAACACTCCCAAACTCATTCTACGAGGCCACCATCACCCTGATACCAAAACCAGACAAGGATGTCACAAAGAAAGAAAACTACAGGCCAATATCACTGATGAACATAGATGCAAAAATCCTCAACAAACTACTAGCAAACAGAATCCAACAGCACATTAAAAGGATCATACACCATGATAAAGTGAGGTTTATCCCAGGAATGCAAGGATTCTTCAATATATGCAAATCAATGTGATAAACCATATTAACAAATTGAAGGATAAAAATCATATGATATCTTAATAGACACAGAAAAAGCTTTTGACAAACTTCAACACCCATTTATGATAAATACCCTCCAGAAAGTAGGCATACAGGGAACTTACCTCAACATAATAAAGGCCATATATAACAAACCCACAGCCAACATTGTTCTCAATAGTGAAAAACTGAAACCATTTCCTCTAAGATCAGGAACAATACAAGGTTGTCCACTCTCACCACTATTATTCAACATAGTTTTGGAAGTTTTAGCCACAGCAATCAGAGAAGAAAAAGAAATGAAAGGAATTCAAATCAGAAAGGAAGAAATAAAGCTGTCACTGTTTGCAGATGACATAATACTATACTTAGAGAATCCTAAAGTTGCTACCAGAAAACTACTAGAGCTAATCAATGAGTCTGGTAAAGTAACAGGATACAAAATTAATGCACAGAAATCTCTTACATTCCTATACACTAATGAAGAAAAATCTGAAAGAGAAATTAAGGAAACACTCCCATTTACCATTGCAACAAAAAGAATAAAATACCTAGGAATAAACCTACCTAAGGAGACAAAAGACCTGTATACGGAAAACTATAAGACACTGATGGAATAAATTAAAGATGATACAAACAGATGGAGAGATATATCATGATCTTGGATTGGAAGAATCAACACTGTGAAAATGACTCTACACCCCAAAACAATCTACAGATTCAATGCAATCCCTATCAAACTACCAATGGCATTTTTCACAGAACTAGAACAATAAATTTCACAATTTGTATGGAAACACAAAAGACCCCGAATAGCCAAAGCAATCTTCAGAATGAAAAACGGAGCTGGAGGAATCAGGCTCCCTGACTTCAGACTATACTACAAAGCTACAGTAATCAAGACAGTATGGTACTGGCACAAAAACAGAAATATAGATCAATGGAACAGGATAGAAAGCCCAGAGGTAAACCTACGCACATATGGTCACCTTATCTTTGATAAAGGAGGCAAGAATATACAATGGAGAAAAGACAGCTTCTTCAATAAGTGGTGCTGGGAAAACTGGACAGCTACATGTAAAAGAATGAAATTAGAACTCTTCCTAACACCATACACAAAAATAAACTCAAAATGGATTAAAGCCCTAAATGTAAGGCCAGACACTATAAAACTCTTCAAGGAAAACATAGAACACTCTATGACATAAATCACAGCAAGCTCGTTTTTGACCCACCTCCTAGAGTAATGGAAATAAAAACAAAAATAAACAAATGAGACCTAATGAAACTGAAAAGCTTTTGCACAGCAAAGAAAACCGTAAACAAGATGAAAAGACAACCCTCAGAATGGGAGAAAATATTTGCAAATGAAGCAACTGACAAAGGATTGATCTCCATAATTTACAAGCAGCTCATGTAGCTCAATATCAAAAAAACAAACAACCCAATTTAGGCAGAAGACCTAAATAGACGTTTCTCCAAAGAAGATACACAGATTGCCAACAAACACATGAAAGGATGCTCAACATCACTAATCATTAGAGAAATGCAAATCAAGACTGCAATGAGGTATCACCTCACACTGGTCAGAATGGCCATCGTGAAAAAGTCTACAAACAATCAGTCCTGGAGAGGGTGTGGCGAAAAGGGAACCCTCTTGCACTGTTGGTGGGAATGTAAATTGATACAGCCACTATGGAGAGCAGTATGGAGGTTCCTTAAAAAACTAAAAATAGAACTACCATGTGACCCAGCAATTCCACTACTGGGCATATACCCTGAGAAAACCATAATTCAAAAAGAGTCATGTACCACAGTGTTCACTGCAACTCTATATACAGTAGCCAGGACATGGAAGCAGGGTAAGTGTCCATCAGGAGATGAATGGATAAAGAAGATGTGGCACATATATACAATGTAATATTACTCAGCCATAAAAAGAAACGAAATTGAGTTATTTGTAGTGAGGTGGATGGACCTAGAGTCTGTCATACAGAGTGAAGTAAGTCAGAAAGAGAAAAACAAATACTGTATGCTAGCACATACATATGAAATCTAAAAAAAACAAAAAATGGTTCTTAAGAACCTAGGGGTAGGACAGGAATAAAGATGTAGAGAATGGACTTGAGGACACGGGGAAGGGGAAGGGGAAGCTGGGACAAAGTGAGAGAGTGGCATGGACATATATACCCTACCAAATGTAAAATAGATAGCTAGTGGGAAGCAACTGCATAGCACAGGGAGATCAGCTTCGTTCTTTGTGACCACCTAGAGGGGTGGGTTAGGGAGGGTGGGAGGGAGACGCGAGAGGGAGGAGATATGGGGATATATGTATATGTATAGCTGATTCACTTTGTTATACAGCAGAAACTAACAGACCATTGTAAAGCAATTATACTCCAATAAAGATGTTAAAATAAATAAATTAATTAAAAGTCCTTGTTTTGGCAGGTAGCACAGTATGTTATGTATAACAGAAATATATTTTTGATGAATTAAACTAGTAAGTTGTGAAGAAGATATTATAGAATCAGATCATTTATTTTATGTAGAGAGTGAGGGAAAAGTCCATGATCATCCCAAACCTTAACGCCTGTCAGATAAGAAAAGTAGATGTCCTCCTGATGTTATTAAGTAATTGCCAAAGGAGTGCCATTTTAATTGGAATGTTCTTTCTATTTGACAGGTTGGAGGTTACTGGTATCACTTACTAGAGTAGTTTCAGGGGAGCAATGATGCTGGACACCAAGTTGTGGTTGTTTAATGAAGGAACAAATGTAAAGAGAAGAATCAGAGATAGCACAAGTAGGCCATTCTCCAACAAACTTGACTGAAGTAAAAAGGTGATGCTGATTGAGAGAGATGATTTCGTTACAGTGGGAGAGACCAGTGTTAGGGGAGAAGAGCAGCCTTCACTTAAGTAGTGGAGTGTGAGAATTAGTGAAGACTTTGCCTGCTATGAATCTGAATTTCCATGAGATACAGTGGTGAAGTTTGGAAGGAAAGGAATCAGGGAGAGGATTATAAAGAGGATAGATGATCAGAGGGTCTTTCACAAGTGACCAAGGGCAAGAGGAGTAGGAGGCAGTTCTCAGATTCCAAATGGTCCCAGTAGAAGTAGTCTTAGAAATGGTATCCTGGGTGGAGAAGTCTGGGACGGTGACTTCATGCTCCACAGTTCTCAGTCTGATGACTGTTTCCAGGCCCAGAACTGAGGCAGTTCAGGAAACCGGTGAGAGGGAATGACGTGAAAATGAACAGTCTCCACATGGGACAGTTAGAGGTAGGCAGGCCTACGTAGGTGGTTCTCATCCTGACTGGCATAAGAATCTTTAAAAAAAAAAAAAAAAAAAAAGCACATGGCTCATATATCCAGGCCCCAAAACCCAAGTCAAGGGAATGCTGGGACACCTGTACATTTTAAAAAGATTTTGCAATAATTCTCATGCACAGTAAAGAATAAGAAACTCTGGCCCAAACCAGGAGAAACAACTACCATCAAACAACCACATTAAAAGGCTTGAACAGAGGTGCCATCAATGGAATTGGGAAAGGGCCGTGGAAGGTTAGAGGCAAAAATAATCAGGGTCTCATCACAAGATTTGGGCAAAAGGAAATTTCAAGACAGTCTTGGATAGTGTTGGAAGCAGCAGTGTGTTTGAGGAATGTGCCGTGAGATTTGACAGTGAGGAAGTTATTATTGCTCTCTGAAACCTGTCTGCAATCCTCCCCGTTTATGCTATTGACCACATTCTCCTCTGAGGCCCCTCTGCAACTTGTAGACTACCTACCTCTACTATATCATCTGTTTCATGGAAAACCGTCTATGTTTCATTTTTGTCTTCTTCATTATACTGTTGAACGTGTTTCCCCTTAGGACCTATAGCACTGTGTGTAGATTAGATATTCAACAAATTGTGCTTGTAGAATGAGTGAATAAATGAATGAGTGAATGAGTGAATACATGTATCCTTTACATAATTTCAGGAACCATTCATCTCTGTGTAGTAAAAAAGGAAATGTGTAAAAAAGGACTGCGGTAAAGACAATAGTGATGATTTAATGGTATTCACATACCGTGTTCATCTTGCTCACAGCAGTTCTGAGGGTTTTAAGAAGACTCAGTTATTAATGTACAGAACATTTGGGCTCCTAAGAGAACAGGGTGGAACTGATAAATTATTCATACTTTTAGTTTTTCTGATTTGTGTCATTATTCTTCTTTTAACTGAGCTGGAGGATGAGTTTCCGAGTGAATCACTGATGTCCTTGCTTTAGAATGCTAAGTCTCCCTCCTCTGGGAAGCATTCCCTGGGCTCCAGCCCCACCTTGGGCCCATCTCTCTCCACTTGTTTCCGCTGGGCTTCTCAATCAGCACCTCTTTATGTAAGTATAGTCTCACACTCTATTATGGTACCTGTTCAAGTGTGGCCTATATAAATGTGCTGAAAGTGTGGTTTATGAGTATTTACACCAGAATCATCTTGGGTACCTGCTAAAAGGAGCTATCTAGAGCCCTATGTGATAAGACGCTGGATGGGGCAAGGGCAAGCCACATTTGCCACCTGCAGGTCTAATGGCTTCTTCCTCATCAGGTAGTGTCACTTTTAACATCGGTTTGCTTAGTTTTTCTACATGCATATATATTTCTCCTAAGAGTGTAAGCTTCCTTCTGGGCAGAGATTGTGTCAGCATATATTAAGTTATTATCTAGATCATTTTTGTTTAAATTAGTTGTAGAGTTTTGAAGCCTAAATTATGACATACCTATAAACATAATACCGTGGACTTTTATTGAGTACTTGCTATGTGTCAACCACTTTAAAATATTTAATATCAAGTATTAATAAATATTTTAAAACTATTAATTTGTTTAATCCTTAAAATAATCATGAGGGGTAAATTTTATGAGAGGCAATACACCTTGCAGGTGAGCATGTAAGCTCTGCCTGCCTAGATGTGAATCCCGGGGTTGCTGCATAGATGTGTAACTCTGGGAAAGTTACACTCTTGCCCTCTCTCTGTCTCAGTTTCTTCACCTGTAAAATGGGGTTATAATAGTGCCTACCTAATAAGATGTGTATGAGGATTCAATGAGTTAAAACATTTAAAGACTTTAGAACAGTGCTTCACAACATAGTAAGTGTTGAATGATTATCAGCTACTATTACTTTTAATCCCCATTTTACAAATGAGGAAACTAATGAACACACAAGCCATTTGCCATACAGCTGGGAAGCAGTGGAGCTGGGACTCCAACTGCCGTGGTGTGCCTCTGTGCTGTGTCTGTACTCAGCATGCTGCATGTCTCGGCCATTAGCTGGAGTATAAAATCCCACTCATTTGAGAGTTGTAAGGATGTGACTTCTCAGTTGACTGAAAAGGACCACTCTGTAATTTCTTATCAATGTTACGGCCGTGGATCTTAGAGGATTTGCAAGAGTCTAGTTGTTTAGCACCATGATGGCTCTGCTCTGCTGGACTGACCTCCCTGTCTGCTGTGTTCCTGGCTCTGTACTTGGCATTTCAGGGTGGGGAGGCACAAAAGAAACGGAAGAGACATCTTTGGCCTCTAGAAATTTATAATACGTAATAACATATCGGGAAATGACCCTAGGAGACCCATGAAGCAGTGAAATCACAACATCAAGGCACTGGATGATTAATTAGGTCCCCAGATGAAAATTGATGATAGTGAAAGTACAATAGGCAAGTTCGGGTGAAAAGAGAAATTGATTTAGCTGGAGTAGTTTCATGGAGAAGGTAGAATTTAAGGTCAAACTTGAAATATGGGGCTGTGGGAGTATTGGGCGTGAGAAGTTTTGTTTCTGGGTCAGGGAAGAGAGCTAACTCTTTAAGACAGAAGTAGCTGTCTCTTTCCTCTACTTTGGCTTCATCCTGTGAACAAATGTTAGTTTAGTACTTGTATTTATTTATCCTTCTGTTTGGTACAAAAACTTCCCAATGTCCTAGCTTTCATCAAGTCTTAGGGAATGTGTCATTCTCTTTGTTGTTATTTTGGTTTTTTATTCAAGCATGGTAGAGTTCAAGTTCTCCAGTAAAACACACAATGACATTCTTGATAAGCCTCCAGGACTCTGTTTTTTCAGTCACATAAAAAGCTACAGATCTGAGGGAAAGGTAGTAAAATCTAAACAAATCCAAGGGTACAGGCACACCCCTCAAACAACAGAAACCACTGCTAATAATCTAATCCATGCACCTGTAGATTATTTCTAATTATATTATTTACGTCATTTCATGGAGCAGACATGGAAGAGTCATTTGTGTGCAAATACCCAAGAAGGAAAAGTTAAGAAAATTCATTTATGAAAAGTAATGTTGTAGAGCCCTTTGGATACATTTTAAATCTGTTTTAAAATACTGTATTTTATTGGGTCTGTACAAAAGAAATCTTTGTACAGAAATTTTTTCGCAGTAAATTGAGGAAAAGAAAATATCTGATTCTGTTTACATATAATTATAAAGGGAATAAGTTGTAACTTTGAAAGGGAAAGGTGGTTCTGGCATTTCCTTTATGAGTAGATTTTCTGCTAAAATGGATGTTTTATGGGTCTTTAGTAAATGGCTCTGGTTTGAAAAGTGACCAAAAAAAAAAAAAAAAGACCTGCTTATTTTTGTTTTTAATCCACATTGACTGATTCAATACAATGTCAGAATTTTCCAAGTTAGTTTTCTTAATTTTGTCCATTTCTGTCATGGCTTATGTTACTGACATTTCCTAGCAACAGCAGAACCATCTGATATTTTACTAATTTGGTTTTAGCACAGGAACCACTGAAAGTTAAAGAGTTGCCCCAAGAATTCTTAACTGAATGAGGGCCACGGCAAGCTTTCAGTTAGAGGCTGTTTCCACCCTGGACAGCTATGGCCCTCAGGGTTTTCAGCAGCCCATTAGCTGCAGCTTCTGTTTCAAACTGGAAGCCAACCAGACATCGAGTTCCGTTATGTGTGTGCCAGTTATGTGTGTGCCTTACAAACAGGGCAGGGTGATAACACCATCAAATAGGCATGTGCAGTCAGGTTCTCACAGCTGGAATTAGGTATGGCATGTTCCTTTCTCTTGCATCAGAAAATATTTTAAGCCAGAAAGCCATTTTGTTTCCATACTGTATGTATAAACTAAAACTTAAATTCAATAAGTATGGTTTACAGAGGAGGGTATATATCCTATGTTGATAGTGAAATAAAGGCGTAAACTGCCTATAAAAGGAAGTGTGTGGTTTCCAGAACATTTATGACCTTACCATTATCTTACATTTTGGCAACTGTTAGTAATGATGATGATGCTAACAGTTACTAACCTTATAGAAGACTGCAGTGGCCAGGCACTGTGCTAAACACTTTCCATGCATCATCTCATTTTGTCCTTATGACAATATTATGAGGAAAGCACATTGCCTCTGGCAGCCACCAGTCTGTTCTCAGAGAGGTTTGATGACTTGCTCAGGGCAGGTAACTGGCTGAGCTGGGACTCCCACTCTGATTAAAATCCAGTTTGTCATGATCTTTCCACTATGCCGGATCCTGAGGTCTCCTGGCACAAGCTGAGCACTCAGGCCTCATCCTATCTAGAAGTGTACACTTGATTTCACAAAAAGTGCTTTACATCACAGCCTACAATGAAGGTGCCTTGGTCCCCAATGGGGAAAAGTGACTTAAGTCTTGTCCTGTGCCAGCATGGAAGATTCTGGTGTGCAGATCCTTAGGGCCCCTGGCGGAGGCAGTGTGGATTGGCCAGAGGAACACCTGGTGGGGGACGTCACATAATTCACATACAGGCTAAGGACAAAATTAGGTAAAATTAAACTTTTATATTTTAGTTCTAAAGATCCTCATATGGTTAGAGTAGCAGGACAAGATACAGCCTTGTATTGAGACACGCAAATGCTTTCTATGGAATTCTTTGGATTCTAAGTGATCATAATAATAATAAAGTATTATTATTATATTGTTATAATAAAGTTACTTATTATAATGATAAAATAGCACAAAATTATTTTCTCATGTCTTATCTATTTAAATAATCTTCCCATCACTATGAGACTAAGAGCTATACTGATATATTGAACTATATTGTTACAACATTTTAAAGTCAATGTTAATTATTATTTTTAATTAATTAATTTTTGGCTGTGTTGGGTCTTCGTTGCTGTGCGTGGGCTCTCTCTAGTTGTGGTGAGCGGGGGCTACTCTTCATTGTGGTACGTGGGCTTCTCATTGCGGTGGCTTCTCTTGTTGTGGAGCATGGGCTCTAGGCGTGCGGTCTTCAGTAGTTGTGGCACGTGGGCTCAGTAGTTGTGGCTCACAGACTCTAGAACGCAGGCTCAGTAGTTGTGGCGCACGGGCTTAGTTGTTCCGTGGCATGTGGGATCTTCCCGGACCAGGGCTTGAACCCGTGTCCCCTGTATTGGCAGGCGGATTCTTAACCACTGTGCCACCAGGGAAGTCCTAACTATTATTATTTTTAAAAAATATAATAGAACTTCATATTTTTAAAATTATTTTTGTGCTTTACAATGTCAAGTTATATACTTCAAGGCTAACAAGGCATTTTTTGTTTACTGAGAACTTACATAAGCAACAGTTAGAGTAACTGTGTGTCTGCACTTACTTGAGTAAATGAAAGACAAGATCAAATGGAAAGTTAAGGAGATAAAAAGATGTTTTGGTATGATTATTACAATTCTCATGATCAGGATCTGAGACTGTGAGTATCTTTTCATCTTTTACCGTAAGTTATTGCATATACATGCTAAAGCAATAGATCTACTGTCTCACTTGTCTCATTCAACAGATTTTGACTGAATACGTTATGTATGCAAACACTGATCTAAGCTCTTGGGATTCATCAGTGGACAAAACAGATGAAAATCATTGCCCTCCTGAAACTTACAATCTAGAGGAAGACTGATAGCATACAAGTAACATTAAAAAATAAATATGGAGCAACAATATAGACCTAGATGCCCAGAAGAGTCCTAGTATATGCTTACTGTCATTGAATTCCATCCAGTTTTACATATTTACAAGATTTTATTTTCTTTTTATATATTTTTAATTTTAACCATTTTTAGAAATAATTTTAGACTCACAGGAAGTTGCAAAGTTAGTTCAGAAGGGACCTGGGTATCCTTCACCCAGTTTCCTCCAGTGGTTATAACATACTCAATTATAGTATAGTACAAAACCAGGAACTTGATATTGATACAATGTATTTGCATAGTACTCTATCTTTTTATCACATGTGTAGATTTAGTGTAACCACTTCTGCAATCAAAGAATTCCTTTATCACAAAGATCTCCCTCTGCTACCTCTTTATACTCATTTGTATCTCTTCCCAGGCACAACCCCTAAACGCTGGCAACCACGAATCTGTCTTCCATCACTATAATTTCATTATTCAAGAATGTTATTTATATAAATGGAAGCGTACAGTTTTGACTTTTTGCATTTGGTCTTTTTCACACATCATAAAGCCCTTGAGATTCATCCAAGTTGTATGTAACATAGCTCATCCTTTCTTTTGCTAGATAGCATTCGATGGTATGAATGTACCAGTTTGTTTAATCATTCACCCATTCAGGCACATATTAGCTGTGTCCAGGTTTGGGGTATTACAAATAAAGCTGCTATGAACATTCATGTACAGTCTTTTCTGTGGACAGAAGTTTTCAATTCTCTGGGATAAATACTGAGTCTTATGGTAATTTTATGTTTATTTTTATATAAAAGTACCAGACTGTTTTGCAGAGTGGCTATACCATTTTATATTCTTACCAGCAATGTTGAGGGATTCAGTTTTTCTGCATCCTCACCAGCATTTAGTATTGCATTACTTTCTTATTTTAGTTCTTCTGATGAGTGTGTTGCAGTTATTAAAGTGTAGTCTCCTACTGTAGAATAATCATTTTACTTTTGATATAAAGCAAGGTGTGAATAAAGAAAATAGAGAAAGAAAATATGTAATAGTTCTGAGTAGCTTTGCCTACCTGAACACTGCTAAAAGCATTATGTAGTTAAATTAGAATTACTGACACAAGACAAAATGTAGTATTGAGTAATCGAAGTATACAGTAGTGAGGCCTCAGTATTGATAGGTCTTTATAATGAATGCATCTCTCTCACCATTCATGTTCTACGTATATGAAAATAAGACTGTAAGAGTCATTTATTTTTCTAAATATGAAGGTACCTCACTCATCAGTGGTGTAGATCATGAATATATTTTATCAGTTCCTGAAGTCTCTAGGAAAACACACACCAAGATAATAGAAATATTTGGGATATGTATTACGTTTTTGGATTTGTATTAAGTACTGGGATCCAAGGAGATTTTAATCTTAAAATGGCAAGTACATAGAGCCATGTAAACTGTAGCGTTGGCTTGGTAGACACAGTAGTATTTTTGAATCACCAAATAATAGTTAACACTGACAAACCACAAGGTTTTGAACTTGGAGCAGTGGGAGGCTAAAGAAAGTGGGGCGTGGTCTGGCTTTTGGGAACTTATAATCTAATGGAAACTGGATTTTTTTAAAAATTGGCTTTTAAGGAATTATTATCTGAAAGAAAATTTTAATGACCTTTCTTCTCAGGATATGAATTTTATTTTATTATTTATTTATTTATTTTTACTTTACAGAATCACTGGAAGTTTACTTTGTAGTTACACGTTTTTGAAAAAAATTTTTCTCTCAGTAACCATCGTACCTCAGCATGCAATAGTGGTTGGCCATCACCAGCTTTCATCTGATCACGTAATAAAGAAAATGATATCAAATGTCATGCGTTAGCTTTTATAAATCTACGATCTTCATTATGTCACTAAGCACACCGTGTAGTGCAGTTGTAGTTTCTTTTCCAGAGTAGGACTTTCTTGATGAAGGAAGCGTGATGTTGATTTTCATTGCAGCAAATCTCCTTAGTATGAGTCCAGGATATTTTCTTGTCATTTCAGTTGTGCCATCAGAACATAGACCCCCACAAAACTTAAATTTCAAAATATATTTGTTGACAATGCAATCCAATTTAATTTTCTACATTTCAGAGCTAGTTGTGTTTATCAACAATAAAGCAGAAAAAAGGAATTCTTCCTTCATATCACCATATTTACATTGCATGTATAGTAAAAAAAATTATCATATTAGCAATATCTGTGCAATAATCAAGTTTCAATAAGCCTATTTTCTAGCTTTATTTGTTCTCTGAATTGGCTTTCTGTATCATTAGCCAGTACCTGACTATGTCGAGCGGTGGTGTCATTGGAATGTACCTGACCTCCCTTCTTTACTGCAGATTCATCAGCATTTGTAAGCAAACATCCTTCACTAATGTCTCAATGACTGTTTTAGTATCTTAGTCTTCTAAACACAAAGGGCTACTTTATAAGAAGCCCATGAATCACTAAAATGGCACATGGAACATCTAATTCTGTTGGCTTTTTAAGTCAAAACTTTTTCAGAATATGAATTTTGAGGCACTGATTTTACTATTTTTTTGCTATTTACCTTTTGCGGTAGCTTCAACTTGAACAAATTGAAAAAAAGAAATATTGTACTGTCCTATAGAAAGTCAGTGCTCTCATCTGGTTTATAATCGACAGAATTTACAACTTGCTCTTTCACAATTGTACTATAGAGTGAAATGTAACATGCAAATTAGAAAGGTGAAAATAAAGTGACAAAGGAATCCAGGCAAAGGAGGAATTGCTTTTGGCTGGGGTGAATAGAAAGGTTTCACGGAAGAGGCAGCATTGGAATTGGGATGTGAAGGCTAAGAGGTTGTGGGTAGGCAGAAATGAAAGTGTAAGTATTCTAAAAAGAACAAGAACAAAGTAAGTTAAAAAGAACAGCAAAAGCCAGAACAAATCTGTGATGTTATGTGCAGGAGACTGACAAAAGTAATGAACTTAACAATCTACTATTCTCAAAAGTTTCCAAAAATTTCACTCTTTGCTTTTAAGTATCCTAAATTAATTGCTTTCACTTTAGCGGTAAAACTGAGTTTTGTTTTTTTGTTTTTTTGTTTTTTCTATGAACCAGAAACTGTTACCTGTATCCTGCAGTGTGTGTTACAGATAGACTCTGCAGTATCAGGAAAACATATGCAGGATATGCCACCTATATTTGCTCTTTTAGAAAATTGCTATTCGGAGGACTATTTAATGCTCCACTGAAGAGAAAATCCATAATCCTTTTTGTGTGCTGCATGGCAGTTGAGATGGTATAACGTCCATAAAATATGCTATACTTAAAACCAGCGATTTCAAAGCTACACTTAAAAAGAGTGAATTTTTCAGGTATCTCAGAATAGCTTTGATTTCCTATTCTTTTGGAACCCAAAGGGAAAGTAGTGCCTTTTAGCATCTCTTTAAATAACCAGCTTTATGATGTTGGCCAGAGTGTCTTTTTCTCTGATCCAATTCCAAAATACTTTCCTGAGTTTAATGACTAAACAAGTGGGAGAGGAAAACTTCAATTAAGCTGGCCTTGACCGAGTCCTGAGGCAAGCTATTGCTCATCTTAGAGGCTCCATATCTCATTGTCAACACAAAGCCTGCTTACACTGTCAACTGGGCATTCCATTTTGTTCTGTTTAATCAACTAGCTTTTTTTTAAAAAAAAAAAAACTAAGCAAAACCAAAACATGTTATTACTGCTACTGTCAGTTAATCTAAGTGTTGTATTTGGTGACTGCCCTGAGGCTTCTTTAACCTGACAATGGATTTTTTATATCTGAGAATATGGTTTTTTTTTCAAAGTAAGGACAAGAAATGGATTTTTTTTTCTTTAGAGTTTGAAAAATTGAAGTAGTTTTGGGGTTTTTTTTTTTTTTGCACTTCAGATAGTGTCTAACTAATTTTTCTCTGTGATATTTTGTGTAACCCACCTGCCTCTTTTTTCCAGTTTAAGGAAGGCACCAAGGTGAAGGGAGGGCTTTATTATGCTCTAAAGCAAGTAACAGGGAATGAGGGTGTAAAGAAGGGCTCAGAGAAGACTCAGGAGGTGAGGGCCCAGGTGTTTTTAACTCCCCAGGAACACCCTGATAGGGCAACTTTCTCCCAAATTAAGACATAAGTAGAAACTGGAAGCTCATTTGTAGGATGGGTCCTCCAGTTTACAAGGGAATAATGTGTCTCCTTAGCACGTTAGTAAATGTGCTAAAGAGACACATTAGTGTAAAGATAGAAAGATATCTTAGTAAGAAGATAGAACTACAGTCATTATTATTATTATTTTGGAAAGGTCAGCTATTATTTCGATACAAATCAAGAAAGTAATATGTGGGGAAAGTTGGACTAATAGGTCACTGGTAGGCACTTATTTTTGTTGTAAGTAATAATTAAGAAGTTCAGAATGTCTGATAAAGTTAAAAGTTTGATAATTGTAACTTAGAAGTATTTCTGCTGTGTGAAAATTGAAATTCCAAATGAATAGACAGCTACATTTTTATGGGTGTGCAAAATCTTCCTCAGCCCCTACTAAAAAAAAAAATAATAATTCTCAGAGCATGGGGCCTGACACAGGGAATACGTTTGGTAATCAAGTTTTGCCTGGGGGACAGTTCATCCCAACTTCACCATTTCTTGCACCTTCTACCCTGTAGAAACAGTCTCAGCAGCTTAGAAAGTCCAGCCTCCTCTGCTCCTGACCCTCCACCACAATCCCAACCCCCAACCCCTCCAGCCTCAGCTGGAATTCAAACTATTTTCCACAAGGTAAAATTTAACTCATGCATCAAAAGAGATCAAGATATTAATGTGCTATTCCTCTCGCTCACTGATTCATTCAGTAGTTAATGAAAGCAGGTATTAGATGTGGGCAATAAAAGATGAGTATGGGGGCTTCCCTGGTGGCGCAGTGGTTGAGAGTCTGCCTGCCAATGCAGGGGACACGGGTTCGTGCCCCCGTCCGGGAGGATCCCACATGCCGCGGAGCGACTGGGCCCGTGAGCCATGGCCGCTGAGCCTGTGCGTCCGGAGCCTGTGCTCCGCAACGGGAGAGGCCACAACAGTGAGAGGCCCGCATACCGCAAAGAAAAAAAAAAAGATGAGTACGATGCTTCCCATACTCCAGAAACTTACACAAAGGTAGGCCATTTGGGATAGTTAACTTTTCATTTTGAAAAATTTCAATCCTACAGAGATCCTGCACCTAGATTTACTAATTGTTAACATTCTTTCATTAACATTGCAGTTTTCTCTCTCCCTCTCCCTCTCCCTCTCCCTCTCCCTCTCCCTCTCCCTCTCCCTCTCCCTCTCCCCCTCCCCTTTTCTTTTATTGGGGGAGGGAGGGGACTATTTAAAGTTAAGTTTCAAACATCAAAAGATGAACATATAAACAAGTTAAGTCCAGTAAGTTTAGAGAGGCTTCAGCAGAAACCTGTATAAAATATAGTTACAGGGGAAAAGGAGAGTATAGGAAGGAATCTGGGCATTCTTCATAAGATTATTTTCTAGGTATAAAAGGTGTGGCAGACAGCTGAGCAGTAGGAAGAGCACATACCAAGGCCCCAGAGCTGAGCCTGTGTGGAGCATTAGGAGAGCAGTAAGAAATTTTGCATCACTGGGCTACAGGCAAGGGAGAAGGGTATTGAGAAAAAGATCCTGAGACAAATAGGGACGGACAGGTAGGCAGTCGCCAGATCATGGAGGGCCAGGTATGCCACAGAGAGGAGGTTTCTCTTTATCTTATGGCTAATGAATAATCACTGCTATATTTTAGGTAGAGAATGACCTCTGCCTAAAGTTAAAAGAACTACTATAAAGGAGAAATTATCAGGCGCCCTGGTAAGTCCAGTGATAGAAATATTTTGGGAACTGGTGGGTTTTTAAAAGCCCTAATACTGACCCATGAATAGCTGTCCTATTTTCCATCCTCAGAAGAATGGATATGTGGAAAAGTGCTTCCAAAACATGGTTGCACATCATACTCAAGGGGTAGTTTTTTTTAAGAAACATAGATCCCCATTTTTTCACTACAAATCTATTGAGTCAGATTCCTCTGAAGCAGGGCCTGGGAACCTGCATTTTCCCAAATCTCCCCCAGGTGGCGCTTGCGCAGCCAGTTCACTGCCTGAGGTTTGGGAGCATTGAGCAGTAGAGGAAGATAGGGAGGATTCAGCTGCAGAGGTGGTTGCAAAGGGCTTAGAACTGGTTAATGCCCAGGACAACCCTACCAAATGCTATGGGAATATATACATCACACTAGCCTGTATTGTTAGGACACCATGTCATATGTCTCTCTGTGACCTTGGAAAATATCTCAAAGTCAGGCTCATGGTAGGGACTCCACAAATATCTGATGAATGAGCATTGCTCAACCCTAATGTTAGCAAAGGAGATGGCTAGCAGTATGTTATGTAACTTGGCCAAAACACTAAAAATAACAATTTACTAAAATCAATGACATAGATAACCTAAAGCTCAGATTTACTCAGACTTTTCAGCAACTCTGTTAATTTTTTAAAAATCAAGACTCAGCCATTTTGATAAAATACCTGCTCCGAAGAAGATAACAGAATACAGAAGATGACATCAGTCACTTTGTGCATACTGCCACACTGAGATGTTCTGGGCTAAGCTAAGAAAATGTATTTCCTGGGACTCCTTCTGAATCAGTTATCATTACTGTGTGATTGTGACAGATAAGCTAAGTGATGACAGGTGAATGTAATAAATGGTAGTTAATCCAGACATATTTTAAGTAGTGGAGACAGGAGAAATCATTGAACACTGAACTTGACAGTGATCCCATGATGTTTATTTCAAAAGTGTTTTGAAATAAGTGTTATGAAATATTTTATCATTTTACTTACTAAAAGAAGGGATAGTATTACTGCACAATTATTAGTTAATGTTTCATTATAGATGTCAAAACCAAGATTCTTGTTAGACCTTAAAAATTTAAGTCTTTTATTTCTGATCCTCAACTATTTAAAGTAAAACAGTTTTATTTAGACATTGTGGACGTGGGGAGGGGCTGAATGGTCAGTCAGAAAGGGGGTGCTGGGGAAAATAACTGATCTTCAGGGACTGACACTTCACTCTGTTCAAAAACCATATTCCAGAGTCACATGTTTTTTAAAGTGGCTAAATAATGATGTTTATCACATACAGTTCTTTTGCTAACCCTCAGTTCAAAGACAGAGGTGATTTTAATTTGTCTCATGTATTCATTAAGTAGGTTCAGTTTGGAGAAGCCATGAGAAGTGTGAACTAAATCGCTGAATGTGTTTATTTGTGTAAGTAGGAGGGTCAGGCACAGCTGGATCAGGAACACAGTAATGTTGTCAAGGCTTTGTCTCTCCATCTCTTGGATGAGCTTTCACACATGGCTGGTAGGATGGCCAACCAGCTACTTTAGGTTCACATTCTACCAACTTAGTAACTCTGGTGAAAGGTCTTTTTAGATAGCTCCCACAGAAGGACTCTGGAGGAATAGGCTTTTCCAGGCTTGGAACATCTTCCATCCATGAATCAATCACATTTTTGTCCTTGCATCTATCGACCAATTCATAACTGGGGTGGGTAACTCCTGTGAGCTAGCCCTATATCATTGCCTTCCCTTGTCAATGGGTGAGGAAGCAGGGTTGGCCCTTCCTAAAGTCACATATCAAGGGTTTCTCACATGAAAGAAAGGTACTATTGACAGGGAAGAAAAAAGCTATTCTATTGGCAAAAAGAAAAAAAAACCAACAAGCCTGCCATAGCAACTTAATTTTCTCATTACTGTTTGTGTGTCTAAGAAAGGAAGAAAAAGTAAAGTCTTCAATAGCAAAAACAAATTATTTCCTATCAAGAGAGAAAAAATACATTTCTTCAATAGTATGAACAATGGTTTTATTTTTGTATTTCAATAAGAACTTGGATATCATAAGCCTTTTACCAACACCAGCTTAAATATTAACCCCTTTGTATGAAATGTGGTAGAAAACAAAGTTGAACATTTTGCATACAAAGTCTAGATTTCAGCTGCTCCTTGTACCTTGCAAGTGGTAGGTACTCAATAAAGTTGAGTGAATTAATGGATTATTGTATCACGAAACCATGGAATTTGATGGGACCTTAAAAGTCATCTAGTTAATCTCTTAGATGGTTGTGGAGATCCCTTACAATATCCTGAAGAGTGGGCATTGAATACTATTTGAACAATTTCATATGAAAATCCCCACTGTTTTCCTCTCAGGGTGGTTTTTTGCTGTATATTAACATCTTATGAAGTATTTAGAAGCTGATAACATTGAACAAAGGTGCATTCACATTGTTTAATTTCTTTTCTTTTTCTCTCTCCACCCATGCCCCATGCATGTAAAACACAAATAACAAGTTACAATTAAGTTACAAGTTATAATTAAGTGATATCTCAAGTAATATTACCTGCCATGAAACTCAAATGAACAAGCTGGACTTTGTTGGAAATTTGGGGAGGATTCTGGCCAAGGAATTGATTGAAGAGAGATAGAGAAGGAGGCCACAGGGCATTATTTCAGGAACAGACCCCTCAAGGGCAGGCTTGGAGCTGTCGGAGAGGAAGGCTGCAGTAATGGTAATACTGGGTAGTTGACATCTGGGCCAGTAGCTGGGGGGCTTCCTTGTGGCTGGTGGTAGTGTATTTTCACTGGGGTTACAGAGAAGAGGGAAATGAGGTGTTGCTCATCTGGAAGATAGGAAAGTACAAAGTATCCCAGAGAAGTATCTTATATTAAGAGACACACACTGTATTGAAGCAGGGGTAGGGATGGGAAGCAAACATCCATTCCTCTTGTATTATTTGTTACCTCTTGTAATGAAAGTTATTTAGAATGCTGTGTGCTGTGCTTGTTCACTGCAGTATTAGTTTTTTCTTGTTATTATTTTTTCCATAGATAAATCCAACATGTAGGCAATTTCTAAATACATCCCAGTTTTGGGTTAACTTGTTTTGTTCTGTTCTTGACTTAAATAGAATACCCTAAAATATTCTCTGAATTTTTGTATGTTTGGTAATTTCAAAACTCTAAAGAAGCCAAAAGAAATTCTGTGGCTTTTTTTTTTTTTTTTTTTTTTTTTGCGTTACGTGGGCCTCTCACTGTTGTGGCCTCTCCCGTTGTGGAGCACAGGCTCCGGACGCACAGGCTCAGCGGCCATGGCTCACGGGCCTAGCTGCTCCGCAGCATGTGGGATCTTCCCGGACCAGGGCACGAACCCATGTCCCCTGCATCGGCAGGCGGACTCTCAACCACTGCACCACCAGGGAAGCCCTCTGTGGCTTTTAAAACCAGATTTTATGCTCTTCTTTACTTGGATGTATTTTAAATTACCTGACAGAGAGGGTGAGGTGTGGTTTCAAGAAAACTTCAGAAAATCAAAATTCAGATCTCATCTGTAGGAAAGAAATTTCAGATGGTATCTTCATCCTGACTCTGAAATGTAATCTAATAACCAAAATGCTTGGCAGTAGAATTAGAATCAGATTGACAGTAAACTAGTAATATTTATTAATTCAAAGACTGTTATATTTATAGATAAACACAACTCACCCATCAGCAAATGGCAATTATTCTTAAAATACTGGTCATTAGTATGGATTGTATGATGAGTTTTGAAACAAATTTGTCAGGACAGTTATTAGCATTAGAAGAAATAGCAAGAGATCACTATAAACTTTGATTTAGAATACATTTTATATCAGCATTGGCAATGTGGTTGTGATAATGACAGAACATGTTTGCTTTCACATATGTTTACTTTGTTTTAGTGAGGCATACCCTAGAGATGCATAAAAAGGAATATGTTGATATCTTCCCAGTCATTCATACAGTCCTCAGCCCATGGGAACTACAAATCCCAGAATGCATTCTTACTTAAACCTGGGTTTCAGAAACTAATGGACTCAATTTAATGAGACAATTAGATTTACCATGAAATCCAAAATGCTGACTTGAACTTTACAAAACATAGACCTTTGTCAAGTTTGCTACATTTCTACATTCAGTTTTGACTAGCAAATGTTTGTACTGTCCATCTCATCTGTATGTGTCATACAATTGTTTTCATACATTAAAAAAAATAATCATTTCACCATAGGGAACTAGTGTAAAATTTATGGACAAAATAAACAATTGAGAATTTTTCTGAAAGAACAATTCTTTCTAAAATGTATTCTAACATACTTGTTCCTTGGAGGTAGATCACTGTTATTTGGATTAACGTTTAAATATCTTATGTTTTGAAATTCTCACTGGCATGTCATGTAGCGACTTCAATCAGAAATAGCTTTTTGTTTTCTATTAGGGGTTTGAAGTCATTTTGTTCATTTCTGCAAGGACCTCAATATGTTCTCCATCCAGTGTTTTTATATATTTTTTTCTTTTTTTTTCTAATTTTTAAATTTAATTTTATTTATTTTTTTATACAGCAGGTTCTTATTAGTCATCCATTTTATACACATCAGTGTATACATGTCAATCCCAATCGCCCAATTCAGCACACCACCATCCCCACCCCCCCGCCACTTTCCCCCCTTGGTGTCCATAGGTTTGTTCTCTACATCTGTGTCTCAATTTCTGCCCTGCAAACCAGTTCATCTGTACCATTTTTCTAGGTTCCACATATATGTGTTAATATACAATATTTGTTTTTCTCTTTCTGACTTACGTCACTCTGTATGACAGTCTCTAGATCCATCCACGTATCAACAAATGACCCAATTTCGTTCCTTTTTATGGCTGAGTAATATTCCATTGTATATATATACCACACCTTCTTTATCCATTCGTCTGTTGATGGGCATTTAGGTTGCTTCCATGACATGGCTATTGTAAATAGTGGTGTAATGAACATTGGGGTGCATGTGTCTTTTGAATTATGGTTTTCTCTGGGTATATGCCCAGTAGTGGGAAAGCTGGATCATATGGTAACTCTATTTTTAGTTTTTTAAGGAACCTCCGTACTGTTCTCCATAGTGGCTGTATCAATTTCCATTCCCACCAACAGTGCAAGAGGGTTCCCTTTTCTCCACACCCTCTCCAGCATTTGTTGTTTGTAGATTTTCTGATGAGGCCCATTCTAACTGGTGTGAGGTGATACCTCATTGTAGTTTTGATTTGCATTTCTCTAATAATTAGTGATGTTGAGCAGCTTTTCATGTGTTTCTTGGCCATCTGTATGTCTTCTTCGGAGAAATGTCTATTTAGGTCTTCTGCCCGTTTTCTGATCGGGTTGTTTGTTTTCTTAATATTGAGCTGCATGAACTGTTTATATATTTTGGAGATTAATCCTTTGTCCATTGATTCGTTTGCAAATATTTTCTCCCATTCTAAGGGTTGTCTTTTCGTCTTGTTTATAGTTTCCTTGCTGTGAAAAAGCTTTGAAGTTTCATTAGGTCCCATTTGTTTATTTTTATTTTTATTTCCATTACTCTAGGAGGTGGATCAAAAAAGATCTTGCTGTGATTTATGTCAAAGAGTGTTCTTCCTATGTTTTCCTTTAAGAGTTTTATAGTGTCCAGTCTTACATTTACGTATCTAATCCATTTTGAGTTTATTTTTGTGTATGGTGTTAGGAAGAGTTCTAATTTCATTCTTTTACATGTAGCTTTCCAGTTTTCCCAGCACCACTTATTGAAGAGGCTGTCTTTTCTCCATTGTATATTCTTGCCTACTTTATCAAAGATAAGGTGACCATATGTGCGTGGGTTTATCTCTGGGCTTTCTATCTTGTTCCATTGATCTATGTCTCTGTTTTTGTGCCAGTACCATATGGTCTCAATTACTGTAGCTTTGTAGTATAGTCTGAAGTCAGGGAGTCTGATTCCCCCAGCTCCGTTATTTCCCTCAAGACTGCTTTGGCTACTCGGGGTCTTTTGTGTCTCCATACAAATTTTAAGATTTTTTGTTCTAGTTCTGTAAAAAATGCCACTGGTAATTTGATAGGGATTACATTGACTCTGTAGATTGCTTTGGGTAGTATAGTTATTTTCACAATATTGATTCTTCTAATCCAAGAACATGGTATATCTCTCCATCTGTTTGTATCATCTTTAATTTTTTTCATCAGTGTCTTATAGCTTTCTGCATACAGGTCTTTTGTCTCCCTAGGTCTGCATACAGGTCTTTTGTCTCCCTAGGTAGGTTTATTCCTAGGTATTTTATTCTTTTTGTTGCAGTGGTAAATGGGAGTGTTTTCTTAATTTCTCTTTCAGATTTTTCATTGTTAGTGTATAAGAATGCAAGAGATTTCTGTGCATTAATTTTGTATCCTGCAACTTTACCAAATTCATTGATTAGCTCTAATAGTTTTCTGGTGGCATCTTTAGGATTCTCTATGTATAGTATCATGTCATCTGCAAACAGTGACAGTTTTACTTCTTCTTTCCCAATTTGTATTCCTTTTATTTCTTTTTCTTCTCTGACTGCCATGGGTAGGACTTCCAAAAGTATGTTGAATAATAGTGGTGAGAGTGGACATTCTTGCCTTGTTCCTGATCTTAGAGGAAATGTTTTCAGTTTTTTACCATTGAGAATGACGTTTGCTGTGGTTTGTCATATGTGGCCTTTATTATGTTGAGGTAGGTTCCCTCTATGCCCACTTTCTGGAGAGTTTTTTTTTTTATCATAAATGGGTGTTAAATTTTTCAAAAGCTTTTTCTGCATCTATTGAGATGATCATATGGTTTTTATACTTCAATTTGTTAACATGGTTTATGACATTGATTGTTTGCGTATATTGAAGAATCCTTCCATCTCTGGGACAAATCCCACTTGATCATGGTGTATGATCCTTTTAATGTGTTGTTGGATTCTGTTTGCTAGTATTTTGTTGACGATTTTTGCATCTGCATTCATCAGTGATATTGGTATGTAATTTTCTTTTATTGTAGTATCTTTGCCTGGTTTTGGTATCAGGGTGATAGTGGCCTCATAGAATGAGTTTGGGAGTGTTCCTTCCTCTGAAATTTTTGGAAGAGTTTGAGAAGGATGGGTGTTAGCTCTTCCCCAAATGTTTGATAGAATTCACCTGTGAAGCCATCCGGTCCTGGACTTTTGTTTGTTGGAAGATTTTTCATCACAGTTTCAATTTCATTACTTGTGATTGGTCTGATCATATTTTCTATTTCTTCCTGGTTCAGTCTTGGAAGGTTATACCTTTCTAAGAATTTGTCCATTTCTTCCAGATTTTCCATTTTATTGGCATAGAATTGCTTGTAGTAGTCTCTTAGGATGCTTTGTATTTCTGTGGTGTCTCTTGTAACTTCTCCTTTTTCATTTCTAATTTTATGGATTTGAGTCCTCTCCCTCTTTTTCTTGATGAGTCTGGCTAATGGTTTATCAATTTTGTTTATCTTCTCAAAGAACCGGCTTTTAGTTTTATTGATCTTTGCTATTGTTTTCTTTGTTTCTATTTCATTTATTTCTGCTCTGATCTGTATGATTTCTTTCCTTCTGCTAACTTTGGGTTTTGTTTGTTCTTCTTTCTCTAGTTCCTTTAGGTGTAAGTTTAGATTGTGTATTTGAGATTTTTCTTGTTTCTTGAGGTAGGCTTGTATAGCTATAAACTTCCCTCTTAGAACTGCTTTTGCTGCATCGCATAGGTTTTGGATCGTCGTGTTTCCATTGTCATTTGTCTCTAGGTATTTTTTGATTTCCTCTTTGATTTCTTCAGTGATCTCTTGGTTATTTAGTAAGGTGTTGTTTAGCCTCCATATGTTTGTGTTTTTTACATTTTTTTTCCTTCTAATTCATTTCTAATCTCATAGTCTTGTAGTCAGAAAAGATGCTTGATACAATTTCAATTTTCTCAAATTTACTGAGGCTTGATTTGTGACCCAAGATGTGATCTATCCTGGAGAATGTTCTGTGCGCACTTGAGAAGAAAGAGTAATCTGCTATTTTTGGATGGAATGTCCTATAAATATCAATTAAGTCTATCTGGTCTATTGTGTCATTTAAAGCTTCTGTTTCCTTATTTTCATTTTGGATGATCTGTCCATTGGTGTAAGTGAGGTGTTAAAGTCCCCCACTATTATTGTGTTACTGTCGATTTCCTCTTTTATAGCTGTTAGCAGTTGCCTTATGTATTGAGGTGCTCTTGTGTTGGGTTCATATATATTTATATTTGTTATATCTTCTTCTTGGATTGATCCCTTGATTATTATGTAGTGTTCTGCCTTGTCTCTTGTAACATTCTTTATTTTAAAGTCTATTTTATCTGATATGAGTATTGCTACTCCAGCTTTCTTTTGATTTCCATTTGCATGGAATATCTTTTTCCATCCCCTCACTTTCAGTCTGTATGTGTCCCTAGGTCTGAAGTGGGTCTCTCATAGACAGCATATAGATGGGTCTTGTTTTTGTATCCATTCAGCAAACCTGTGTCTTTTGGGTGGAGCATTTAATCCATTCATGTTTAAGGTAATTATCGATATGTGTGTTCCTATGACCATTTTCTTAATTGTTTTGGGTTTGTGTTTTTAGGTCCTTTTCTTCTCTTGTGTTTTCCACTTAGAGAAGTTCCTTTAGCACTTGTGTAGAGCTGGTTTGGTGGTGCTGAATTCTTTTAGCTTTTGCTTGTCTGTAAAGCTTTTGATTTCTCCATCGAATCTGAATGAGATCCTTGCCGGGTAGAGTAATCTTGGTTGTAGGTTCTTCCCTTTCGTCACTTTAAGTATTTCATTCCATTCCCTTCTGGCTTGTAGAGTTTGTGCTGAGAAATCAACTGTTAACCTTATGGGAGTTCCCTTGTATGTTATGTGTCATTTTTCCCTTGCTGCTTTTAATAATTTTTCTTTGTCTTTATTTTTTGCCAATTTGATTACTATGTGTCTCGGCGTATTTCTCCTTGTGTTTATCCTGTATGGGACTCACTGCCCTTCCTGGACTTGGGTGACTCTTTCCTTTCCCATGTTAGGGAAGTTTTCGACTATAATCTCTTCAAATATTTTCTCTGGTCCTTACTCACTCTCTTCTCCTTCTGGGACCCCTATAATGCGCTTGTTGTTGCATTTAATGTTGTCCCAGAGGTCTCTTAGGCTGTCTTCATTTCATTCTTTTTTCTTTATTCTGTTCTGCGGCAGTGAATTCCACCATTCTGTCTTCCAGGTCACTTATCCGTTTTTCTGCCTCAGTTATTCTGCTATTGCTTCCTTCTAGTGTAGTTTTCATTTCAGTTATTGTTCATCTCTGTTTGTTTGTTCTTTAATTCTTCTAGGTCTTTGTTAAACATTTCTTGCATCTTCTCGATCTTTGCCTCCATTCTTTTTCCAAGGTTTAATCATCTTTGCTATCATTACTCTGAATTCTTTTTCTGGAAGTTTGCCTATTTCCACTTCATTTAGTTGATTTTCTGGGGTTTTATCTTGTTCCTTCATCTGTTATATAGCCCTCTGCCTTTTCATCTTGTCTATGTTTCTGTGAATGTGGTTTTTGATCCACAGACTGCAGGACTGTAGTTCTTCCTGCTTCTGCTGTCTGCCCTCTGGTGGATGAGGCTATCTAAGAGGCTTGTGCAAGTTTCCTGATGGGAGGGACTGGTGGTGGGTAGAGCAGACTGTTGCTCTGGTGGGCAGAGCTCAGTAAAACTTTAATCTGCCTGACTGCTGATGGGTGGGGCTGGGTTCCCTCCCTGTTGGTTGTTTGGCCTGAGGCAACCCAACACTGGAGCCTACCTGGGCTCTTTGGTGGGGCTAATGGCAGACTCTGGGAGGGCTCATGCCAAGGAGTACTTCCCAGAACTTCTGCTGCCAGTGTCCTTGTTCCCACGGTGAGCCACAGCCACCCCCCACCTCTGCAGGAGACCCTCCAACACTAGCAGGTAGGTCTGGTTCAGTCTTCCCTGGTGTCACTGCTCCTTCCCCTGGGTCCCAATGCACACACTACTTTGTTGGTGCCCTCCAAGAGTGAAGTCTCTGTTTCCCCCAGTCCTGTCGAAGTCCTGCATTCAACTCCCACTAGCCTTCAACGTCTGATTCTCTAGGAATTCCTCCTCCCGTTGCCAGACCCCCAGGTTGGGAAGCCTGACGTGGTACTCAGAACCTTCACTCCAGTGGGTGGACTTCTGTGGGATAAGTGTTCTCCAGTCTGTGAGTCACCCACCCAGCAGTTATGAGATTTGATTTTACTGTGATTTAGCCCCACCTCCCATCCCATTGGGGCTTCTCCTTTGTCTTTGGATGTGGGGTATCTTTTTTGGTGAGTTCCAGTGTCTTCCTGTCGATGATTGTCCAGCAGCTAGTTGTGATTCTAGTGTTCTCCCAAGAGGGAGTGAGAGCCCGTCCTTCTACTCCACCATCTTGGTTCAGGCTCCTATTTTTTATTTTTCAATCAAAATGATTATTGAAATCCATAAATAAAATAATTGCTGAAATAGAACTCGTCATAGAATATAGAATATCATCATTAACCACCATCCTGATTTTACTAATGAAGAAGCTAATTCCCTTGAAAATGCAGCAACTTGCCTAAGCTAGTTTGTGGCCAATCCCTAAGGAAAATATGCTCTGAAACATTGTTTGCCTTTTTTCATCATTAGCAATTTAGATTCTTTCATTTTTTGGAGTAGCTTTTTATTCATTCAACAAATAACTTTCAAATGTCTTCAATAAAATTACTACTCTAGGCACTAGGGATGCAGCCAAGGTTGAAATGTAGTGGTGCCAGGAATACAAAATCAAAAGTCACAGTCTGACAAGGAGATAGGCTTGTAGACTGGTAACTTAAATGTAACGTGATGAGCAGAATCTAAACAAGTGGAACCGTAAGAAGTGTGCTCCAAAGTCTACCTGAGGGACTCTGGGGGTAGCTTTTCAAGAAAGGTGGCCTCCTTCAAGGAGGAACAGTTTACAAGGAATGAAATGAGGAAGAGCAGAAGAGGCAGACAGAATATCACACAAATGGGATAGGAGACTTGAGAAGCTACATAGAGTTGGCCCCACCATTTTTTTTTTTAACATCTTTATTGGAGTATAATTGCTTTACAATGTTGTGTTAGTTTCTGCTGTATAACAAAGTAAATCAGTTATATGTATACATATATCCCAATATCCTCTCCCTGTTGCGTCTTCCTCCCACCCTCCCTATCCCACCACTCCAGGTGGTCACAAAGCACCCAGCTGATCTCCCTGTGCTATGCAGCTGCTTCCCACTAGCTATCTGTTTTACATTTGGTAGTGAATATATGTCAATACTACTGTCTCACTTCATCCCAGCTTAGCCTTCCCCTTCCCCATGTCCTCAAGTCCATTCTTTATGTCTGTGTCTTTATTTCTGTCCTGCCCCTAGGTTCGTCAGAACCTTTTTTGTTTTTTTTTTAGATTCCATATATGTGTATTAGCATACCATATTTGTTTTTCTCTTTCTGACTTACTTCACTCTGTATGACAGGCTCTAGGTCCATCCACCTCACTACAAATAACTCAATTTCATTTCCTTTTATGGCTGAGTATTATTCCATTGTATATATGTGCCACATCTTCTTTATCCATTCATGTGTCGATGGACACTTAAGTTGCTTCCATGTCCCAGCTATTGTAAATAGAGCTGCAATGAACATTGTGGTACATGACTCTTTTTGAATTATGGTTTTCTCAGGGTATGTGCCCATTACAATGCTGTTTTGACTACTATAGCTTTGCAGTATAGTTTGAAATCAGGGAATGTGATTCCTTCAGCTTTGTTCTTCTTTCACAAGACTCCTTTTTCTGGGACTTCCCTGGTGGTGTAGTGGTTAACAGTCTGCCTGCCAATGCAAGGGACACAAGTTCGAGCCGTGGTCCGGCAAGATCCCACATGCCGCGGAGCAACTAAGCCCGTGTGCCACAACCACTGAGCCTGTGCTCTAGAGCCCGTGAACCACAACTACTGAGCCCGCATGCCACAATTACTGAAACCCGTGCACTTAGAGCCTATGCTCCGCAACAGACAGAAGCCACTGCAATAAGAAGCCTATGCACCGCAATGAAGGGTAGTTCCTGCTCGTTGCAACTAGAGAAAGCCCGTGCGCAGCAACGAAGACCCCGTGCAGCCAAAAATAAATAAATTTATTTTTTTAAAAAAGATTGCTTTTTGCATTCAGGGTCTTTTGTGATTCCATATAGATTTTAGGATTATTTCTTGTAGTTCTGTGAAAAATGCCATGGATATCTTGATAAGGATTTCATTGAATCTGTAGATTGCTTTGGGTATTATGGACATTTTAACAATATTCTTCCGATTTATGAGCATGGTATATCTTTCCATTTATTTATGTCATCTTCAAGTTCTTTCATCAGTGTCTTACAATTTTCAGAGTATAGGTTTTTCACTTTTTTGGTTAAATTTATTCATAGTTTATTTTATTCTTTTTGATGCAAGTATAAATAGAATTGTTTTCTTAATTTCACTTTCTGATAGTTCATTATTAGTGTATAGAAATGCAACAGATTTCTACATATCAATGTTGTATCCTGCACCTTTGCTAAATTCATTTATTAGTTCTAATAGTTTTTTTGGTGGAGTCTTTAGCATTTTCTATATATATTGTATCATGTCATCTGCAAATAGTGAGAATTTTACTACTTTTCTTCAAATTTGGATACATTTTACTTCTTGTCTGATTGCTATGGCTAAGACTTCCAATTTTATATTGAATAAAAGTGATGAGGATGGGCATCATTGTTTTGTTCCTGATCTTGGAGGAAAGCTCTGTTTCCTTACCTAGTTTGGGGAAAGTTTTCAGCCATTATTTCTTCAAATAAGTTTTCTGCCCCTCTCTCTTTTCTCCTTCTGGGACCCCTATAATGCGAATGTTATTACTCTTTTTTAAATATAAATTTATTTATTTACTTTTGGCTGCATTGGGTCTTCATTGCTGTGCACAGGCTTTCTCTAGTTGTAGTGAGTGGGGGCTACTCTTCCTTGTGGTGTGCGTGCTTCTCATTGCAGTGGTTTCTTTTGTTGTGGAGCACGGGCTCTAGGTGTGTGGGCTTCAGTAATTGTGGCATGATGGCTCAGTAGTTGTGGCTTGTGGGCTCTAGAGCACAGGCTCAGTAGTTGTGGCGCATGGGCTTAGTTGCTCCGCGGCATGTGGGATCTTCCCAGACCAGGGATCGAACTCATGTCCCCTACATTGGCAGGTGGATTCTTAACCACTGTGCCACCAGGGAAGTCTGAATGTTAATACTCTTGATGTTGTCCCAGAGGTTTCTTAAACTATCCTAATTTTTTTTAAATTCTTTTTTCTTTTTGCTGTTCTGATTGGATGATTTCCACTATTTTGTCTTCCAGGCTGTGTGTATGTTCTTCTGTATCATCTAATTTGTGGTTTAATCCTGTCTAGTGTATTATTTCAGTTATTGTATTCTTCAGCTCTGATTGGTTCTTTTCTATATTTCCTAAATCTGTTGAAGTTCTTACTGTGTTCCTGCATTCCCCTCCTGAGGTTTTGTTTTTTTTTTGCGGTACGCGGGCCTCTCACTGTTGTGGCCTCTCCCGTTGCGGAGCATAGGCTCCGGATGCGGAGGCTCAGTGGCCATGGCTCACGGGCCCAGCCGCTCCACGGCATGTGGGATCTTCCCGGACTGGGGCACAAACCCGTGTCCCCTGCATCGGCAGGCAGACTCCCAACCACTGCACCACCAGGGAAGCCCTCCCCTCCTGATTTTGATGTGTAACTTTATGACTGTTGCTTTGACTCTTTATCAGGTAAATTACTTACCTCCATTTTATTAGGGCTTTTTTCCCCTGAGGTTTTATCTTGTTCTTTTGTTTGGAATAAATTCCTCTGTCTCCTCATTTTGTTTGGTTTTCTGTATTTTTTTCTATGGATTAGACAAAATAGTTACTTCTCCCAGTCTTTAAGGTGTGGTCTTGAGTAGGAGCATCTTCAATGTAGACTGCATGTGCCGGGCAGCGTTGGCAGGCCATCTGGAGCTGGAGCAGGCATGGGCCAGGGGCATGCTGGGGCAACCTTGGCAGGCTGGCTAGAACACCAGGCACTTTTCAAACTGCTGCCTCTGCACTGGGACGCAGAATGAGTGAGTCTGTGTGCAAGCCCTCTAAGACTCTGTTTCTTACAGCCCTCTAGCTCTGCATAAGCCCTGCTGGTTTTCAAAGCTAGTTAAGGGGCCTTGTCCTCCCAGTGCTGGTACCAAAGCCTGAGGTGCCCAGTGTGGGGCTTGAACCCCTCACTCCTTAGAGAGGACCTTCAAGTTTGTGATACCCCTTCCCACTTGTGGGTCACTGCACCAGGGTGGGTGTGGTGTCCTGACTACATCACATCTCTGCCCCTCCTACCCATCTTGATGTGGTTTTTAAAAATTGTCCTTAATTTTGGAAGAGCTGTTCTTCAGGTCTTTCTCAGAAAGAGTTGTTCTATATCTAGTTGTAGTTTTGGTTTGTCTGTGGGAGGACATAAGCTCAGGATCTTCCTACTCTGCCATCTTGATCCCAACTGTCAGATGTTTTTATATTTCATTTGGCTTTTCAATGAATCAACATTTTAAAAAACTTCTTATATTTTTCTCTAATTTGTTAATTTCTGATTTTGTATTTAATCAATTAATCCCCTTTAATTTTTGTTTTATTTTATGAATCTTTTTCTATAATTTAGACTTGAATGTTTAATTAATATATTTTTTCTTTCTTTATGAACAAAGTTGTCTAATGCTATGAATTTCATCTAAGCATAAAGTCATCTGTATATCTTAGGTTTTAAACATATTTAAACATTGTTTTTTTTTCTAAATAGTCTGTAATTGTAGGTTTTTCCCTCATTTGATCTAGGAATTATTCTTTAAACTGTTTTCTTAAAATTTCTAAGAGATTTGTTTTATCATCTGGCCTTTTGTTGTTTATTTCTACTTTTATTGCATTTTGATCTGACTGGGTATACCTACTTGAAATATTTAAATGTCATAAATGTAAACATCATAAGTGCCTTATTTTCCCTACAGATTGTGTAATTTATCAATATAGAGTACCATTTTTTAATCACAGTGATTTTTGTTTTGATTTCTAATTTGTCTGAGATTAACATTGCTAATCCTCCTTTACTTTTTTGTCTTTGCCTGATATATTTCATCCTCTTATTTTCAAATGTTATGACTTTTCAGTTTATTTTCAAATGTTATGTCTTTTTTTTTTTTTTTTTTTTTAACATCTTTATTGGGGTATAATTACTTTACAATGGTGTGTTAGTTTCTGCTTTATAACAAAGTGAATCAGTTATACATATACATATGTTCCCATATCTCTTCCCTCTTGCGTCTCCCTCCCTCCCACCCTCCCTATCCCACGCCTCCAGGCTGTCACAAAGCACCGAGCCAATATCCCTGTGCCATGCGGCTGCTTCCCACTAGCTATCTACCTTACTACGTTTGTTAGTGTGTATATGTCCATGACTCTCTCTCGCCCCGTCACAGATGTCTTTTCAAATGTTATTTCTTTTCAGTTTATTTCAAATGTTACGTCTTTTCAGTTTAGTTTTATGACTCCAGAAAACATAAATTAGTTGAATTTTTTTCCCCTTAATCTGATAATGTTCATCTTTTTTTTTTTTTTTTTTGCGGTATGCGGGCCTCTCACTGTTGTGTGTGTTGTGGCCTCTCCCGTTGCGGAGCACAGGCTCCGGACGCGCAGGCTCAGCGGCCATGGCTCACAGGCCCAGCCGCTCCGCGGCATGTGGGATCTTCCCGGACCAGGACACGAACCCGTGTCCCCTGCATTGGCAGGCAGACTCCCAACCACTGCACCACCAGGGAAGCCCATGTTCGTCTTTTAATTGAAAAGTTAACATCCATTTTTTGGGTGTTAACTGATATTTAATCATATTCCTATCGCTATATTTTGGGTTTTTGTGTGCCCAAATAAATGCGTTCTTATGTCTTCTGTTTTCTTTGTTGTATTTTGCATTAGCACATGTTTAGTTTCCTTTTCTGTTGACATTTTAGAATTTATTCATGTTATTGTTAGTCTATTATATTTTTAAATTGTGCCTTGATTTTGGTGCCAATATCAAGAACAAAACGGGATCTGTGGATCCTTCTTCATCCCCAAATGAGACAATTATGGAAGCACATGTTGCCCTTCATCTTCCATATTTTGTTGAAACAATTTGTAGTGTTGGTTACAGATATTCTAATCTTTACATTATGACTATTCACTTTCAAGAACTTACTCATAACATTTACACTAAGCTTCACAAGTATATTAACAATAACAACTATTTAGAATAAATAATAAATTTTACTGGGTTCATTTCTCACAATAGTTTTTTCATGATTACTCCTTTCTAGATGTATTCCAATTAGTTCTCCTTTTTTGAAATGTGAGGTCAACACAGTATTCTGTACCCCTGGGTATGTAGTTGTATTTTTAGGGGGGTGCTGTGCCGTGGCATGCGGGATCTTAGTTCCCCAACCAGGGATTGAACCCATGCCCCCTGTGGTGGAAGCACAGAGTCTTAACCACTGGACCTCCAGGGAAGTCCCTGTAGCTGTATATTTTTGATAAATCTCTACAGTGTTTGAACAATGTTTAAATGTGGATGTCTTTTGCCTGGCCATGCTCCGCAGTTCACCACAGTCTCCATTGCTCCCTCCTGCCTGCTTGATCTACCTGCCTGCACAGCAGTTTGTGTTTATAAATTCTCTTCTAGACCTTCCTAGAGTGCATATAATTTCAAAAATCCAAATGTTTAAAATATGATCCCAAGTTCTTATATTGAGTGACACTCTGTCTTTTCTTGCCTGGACTTAGGCTTTGGAAGACCGAGTATGGGAACTCCTGCAGGAAGCAGACAAGACGGCTCAAGAGAACAAGGATCAGAGCCAGGTCTATGATGCCATGGCCAAAACTCTGGGTGAAGCGTGGGCAGCCCTGGTCTCCATGCTTGAGAGAAGGAGGGAGCTTCTCAGGTTGACCTCTGAATTTTTTGAAAATGCCTTGGAGGTTTGTGTTTAAAAAAACTTTCCCCTTCTCCACATCAGAGCACTCATGAAAATGTTTTCTTTCTGCAAATAGACATTGTATTCAGTTCAAAAAATGGTAGAATAACCAAGATATATACATTTAATCTTTAATTTTCAAAAAATAAAATTGTTAATATTTTAAATGTAGGCCTTCAAACAAAAACTAAGTACAGTTAATTAAAATTGATAAATATTAAGTAAAAATGGGATCTTTTACCCATAAGTCATTTTGATATATTTCCCTCTTTAGATAATAGTAATACAATTACTAAATCAAATAATTACCCCTGATGATAGGATTACTAGGAAATGCTGGTCTAGCGTGTTCTTGTTAACTGAAAGTTGGAAGATACAATTTCTTCTACTGCTTATGAAAAAGAAATTGCAGAATATTCCATAGAATGTTTGACTTGTAAGCATAGTATATGATAGAGTACTTTCCTAAGGCATATAGTTGAGTTTCCATAGTCTGAGCTTGTTAAAATATAAGGGAAGGAAAAAGTCCTGGGCCTAAGTTTTTTTGAGGAACCCAATTTCAAAATGTAAGATTCAAAGAACATTATCAAAAGAGGTGTTATATTTAGTGTAAGATACTAACTGGAAATTTCACTACATTCATTTTGATGTGAAAGCACTGCTTCATTATGATAAAGCACTAAGTTGAAAAATATGACATTTCCAAACTGAAAATTCAGGACTTAAATCCAAAATAATGAAGGAAAGAAGATTAGTAATAGAACATTAAAATTGAGGTAGATAATTTCATACATCATGAACTCGTTTAAAAGTTAAAAGGAGGAGCAAAAATCTTATTGTAACTCTCAAGGTTTGTTTTTCACAATTTGAACACTGAAGTCCAACTCACAGATCATCTCGGGGAAAAGTTCCACACAGTTTTCTTCTCTGAAAAGAAATAAACCAAGCAAAATACACCTACAGGGGTCAAATTATAGATACATCTGATTCATTTCATCTTAGTAAGTGGGGTATAAGTATTAGTGCCCTTGAAATTCAGGTCATTTGAGCATAGGAAGTTATCTTTTTTTAAACATTAAGTCCAATATTTGTTTCTCACTGGGTAGGAGCATTAATACTAGCTGATTTTCTATATGATGAGAAATGACTTCCAGATATTACATGAAATAAAAGGAAGTGTAAGTCAACCTGTAATTCAACCCAGCACTCTGATTCCTCATGAAAAGATGAAGTTTCATATATTATCCTCCTTCCAATTTTGTGGACTACTTCATACTTAGCTGATGGAAAACTCCTACGTGATTTTCCCTGCCCCTTGTGTATGCCAAAGCAATTTTCATTAGTGATTCAAAAAAAAAGAATGAGGGTAAAATTAAGAATAGTGTCTTTGAAAAGTGTCCCCTTGTTGCCACTTCTATCCTGTACTACCTGCAGAAAGAAGAAAAGTAGGGAAAAGAAAATATCCCCAAGATAAAAGTTAATAGAACTTGAAGGAAGCTTTTTCTGAGTAAAGCATTGTTTATTTATTGGTTTGTTTTTTAAAAAGTGTCAAACCAGTTGAAATATAGATATAAGTTACACAGTGACTCCAAAACTTCTTGTAGTGATCTACAGGGAGAACCAAACTACCCACCAGGGTTTTGTTTTATTCTTTTTCTTTGAAGTTTCTCTTCAAAGAATGTCTTTAAAATCAACTATTAGAAATAGAATGAATTAGAGATGTAAACGATATGTAGATAGGATCCACTTACTGAACTATGTGCACGCAGGAGTTCTTTAGAAATACAAAATGACTTCTTATTGCGTGGTTGATAGTACAAGATGGCTTCAGGCTCACAGGCTTCTCAAACACTGTGCTTCAATTTAGAAACAGTGTCCCCAGGTGACAGTGTCCATCTGCTGGTTCTAACAGGATGGTAGAAGCCTTCTCTGCATTTCAAAAGGGGACGTGCTCATCAGTTGCTCTCTCATCTTTTCATGCCATTTATAACTGAATTTTATATGGCTATTGTAATAATCAAAATGTAGTAAATCTTGTTAATCAAATAGTCACATAAAAATATTAAATATCACTAAATCCAAAGATGAGAGTTTGGATAAAACTTGAAAAAAGGTGACAAGCACTGTGATAGGCTTCTGTGCCTTTCTCACTGATACTTCACCTTTATGAGTTTATTCTACACCTGATCCAAAGGTGAATGTGTTGATTTAAATGCTCTTATAAATGATAATAATTTCCTTTGAACCATAGTGCTAAAACAAACCAGTTATTTGTCCACTACTATGGATATACTGTACTAGCATAACCAAGTATACTTTTCCCTTTTCTAAAATTTGTATCTAAGGTTATTCCCCTGAGAATTTTGACATCACTTCAAGCATCTCCCTTTCATACTTCCTCTATGGAGAAACACAAAAAGAGAGACTGGTCATGTTCCTTACCACTTAGGGTGTCAAATTGCTCTTCCTTTTTTTTCTTGAAACAGAGGAGAAATTTTCTATTTTTCATTCTTGCTACATCTAATTTCATTTTTATTTCTATAAAAGTACATAAAATCATTGATAAAAATGCAAACAAAATTAAGTTATAGATTTAAAAGCTAAAAGTTTACCACCCCTCACCTATCCCTAATCCTATTCATTCTCACAAAGGCAACCCTTTGCTATGTATCTTTCTGGACCACTTTCTGTACAAATATATGTATTTTTGCTTTGTATAAGAAATAGGATTACACATTACTTCTCCTCACTCGGGCTAAAATCAAGTGTAGAGATGGGATTAGACTATGTATTATTCTGAAACTTACCTTTTTTAGTTCTAGGTCTAATTATAGAGGAAAAAATGAACTATATTTCAACCTCAAGTGGATTCTTAAGTTAAATTTACTAATAATTATGTAGGTTACTGGCTAACCAAACTTTTGTTGGTTTCTTTTAACAAACTTTCTGGTTGTTCTTTGAGAAACTGCTTTAGAATGTTGACAGTGGCTGTATTTGTATTATGGGACACAATAATTTTAGTTTAAAATTTCAATACACATTAGAATAGTAAACAAATTGGTTTACTTCAGCATAGATAACATATTTCCAAGTATGAAAAGAATGCAAAGGAAAGAGAAGAAAGTTCTTATCCTAGTACTTTGTAAACTGACTACATGCAAACACAAAACCTCATACAAACACGTGAGCCAGCACATGCTCACACAAACACACAGCTCATCACACAAACACATACACAATCAGCTAGGCCATTAATTCATGAAAAATGTTTACAAATAACTAAAAGTGGCACAGTGTTTTTTAGTTTTTCATATGTCTTTCTCCTGCATTTCTGTTGTAGTTTGCCATTAAAATAGACCAAACGGAAGATTTCCTCCAGAACACTCAGGAGTTTGAGAGTGCCGAGTCCTTGAAATCACTCCTTCAGCTTCATGAACATCATACCAAAGGCAAGAACTATTTCTTCCTCACATAAGCTTTTAAAGCTGTTAATATGGGAATGCTCATGCATGACAGTATATTTTTAATTTATCTGATTATGTATACCTCAACTTGTTCCAAGTAAGGTTAAATAAAGCCTTATTTCTGGTCATATTCTGCAAGAAAGAACTGGTTGTAAATGATTCTAAGGGGCGGTAGAGGAAGAGCCTCTGGGAGGTTCAGTTATGCAGTCTGCTAGATCTTAGTTCCTGAGGAGGAGCCATTTCCACCTCGCTCATCCTTACATATCCTCAGCATCTAGCGAGGTCTCGGCACTTGGTGGATCCTCGTGAAATATTTCCTTTTTTTATACAGTTTTAATTAATTAATTAATTAATTTTATTTGTTTATTTTTTTGGCTGCGTTGGGTCTTCGTTGCTGCACGCGGGCTTTCTCTAGTTGTGGCGAGCAGGGGCTACTCTTCGTTGCATTGCGCGGGCTTCTCATTGCGGTGGCTTCTCTCGATGCAGAGCACGGGCTCTAGGCATGTGGGCTTCAGTAGTTGTGGCACGTGGGATCAGTAACTGTGGCTCGTGGGCTCTAGAGCGCAGGCTCAGTAGTTGTGGTACATGGGCTTAGTTGCTCCGCAGCATGTGGGATCTTCCCAGACCAGGGTTCAAACCCATGTCCCTTGCATTGGCAGGCAGATTTTTAACCGCTGCGCCACCACGGAAGCCCCTCATGAAATATTTCTTGATTGAATAAATGGTTGAATTCAGTGACTGTTTCTTCTAAGGGTCAGGAAATGAAGGTCACCCTTTCAATAACAGCTCTGAATAAGGAAATTTTCCTTCACTATTGGACTTTAAAAAAAAAAGGATTAGTGAACTTTTTCCAGATAAAAATCTAATAAAACACTATATAAAATTATTTTCAACTCCCCCCAAAACAACTGTAAAGATTGTCTAGTTGTTAACCAACAATTTGTATGCTAGGCCTTTTCCACCAGCATTTGGGCTGGACCAGGGCTGTAGTAAGAAAGGCATTTGTAGAAGAACACCTGTTTACTGTAATCTTTTTCCGTGAAAGCAGATTAGATAAATAGATAGGAACAATACTTCTTTTCTTCCTAATGGGTTCTTCCAATTATTACTGAGTACAAGTGGATGGCTTCCTGAATTCATTTGTCTTAGTTCTAACTCACCTTCTAGCTTCACAAACCTGGTCGTGCTAGACAGGGACAAAAGTTGTTTTTAAAGCCACAGACAGATTGTGTTTATATCACCCTCCAAAGGACCCTAGATAGTAGATCATTATTTTTCTAAAACTCAAAGATTAAAGGACTCAATCTTTCCTGTGTAAATTTTTTGAGATCTGACTACATATATACCTATAATTTTAACAGATTACTGTTCTGTAGGACCTGTCACTAGCAGGGGTTATAAACAGCATCAAAAGTATCAGCATTATGGGGCTTCCCTGGTGGCGCAGTGGTTGAGAGTCCGCCTGCCGATGCAGGGGACACAGGTTCGTGCCCCGGTCCGGGAAGATCCCACATGCCGCGGAGTGGCTGGGCCCGTGAGCCATGGCCGCTGAGCCTGCGCATCTGGAGCCTGTGCTCCGCAACGGGAGAGGCCACAACAGTGAGAGCCCCGCGTACAGCAAAAAGCCAAAAAAAAAACAAAAAACAAAGTATCAGCATTAGAGCAACGGCCTGCCCATTTTTATACAGCGACAGCAATCTAGCTGTGCCCAAATTCCTCTTAGGAGACTGGAAAGTGACTTGAGTCCAGGCCACTGAGATGGGTTCTGTGGCCTCAATTCAATCTTCATGCCACCAACAAGATCATCACAAAGCAATTTCACCTCCAGAAACCTGACAGTGACTGATGCTTCTGATGAAGAGGTTCAGTACTGAGGCAGTCAAATGAAAGCATTTTCCGGAGGGACTGGAGGGGGAGGTTGTGGAAGTAGGGACTTTTCCATAAATGTTTGGGGATGCAGCTAGAAGCGGGGAATGCTTAAATGCTGTTGTTAATGTTGGCTCCTTCAATTACTAGGATCTGTGACTCAGTGAGCCGGTTTTCATGGGGCACATGCTGCTTTGTTTGGAGGGCTTAGGCTACAGGGCCCTGGCATCCAGCTGACGGTGGGACCAATGCCCTGCCTTTCAGGGGTGTCCACGGGGCCTCCTCTTAATCTAGAAAGATGGATAACAGTGCTAGCCAAAGACAGGAAGCATAGTTTATTTTTGTGATGACAAAATATTCTTCCATCCTGGTGGCATGTTTATCATGACGTTTTTGTGTCCCTCTGTGTGATACGTGAAGCACAGGGATTGCAGGAGACTCTAGTCAGGATATTTGGCTCCCAATTCATATGCCCAAGGGTAAAGGGTAACTTCAAGGGCTTTGTTTTCATAATATGGGAGTTGGTGAAATTTATTAATCAACTAATTCAGTGGAATATGATTAAGATTACCTGATTTGAAATACATATTCAAGAACAAAACTCTGATTTTCAGTTAAGGATGTCATTTCTGTCTTGGTTCATTTAGGATGCTCTAACAAAATGCCACAGAGTAGGTGACTTGTCAACAACAGAATTTTATTCCTCCCCGTTCTGGAGGCTGGATGTCTGAGATCAGGGTGCAGTATGGTCCGGTGAGGGCCCTCTTCTGGGTTGCAGACTTCTCATTGTGTCCTCACATGGCAGAAGGGATTAGGGAGCTCTGTGAGGTCTCTTTTATAAGAACACTAATCCCATTCACGAGGACTTCATCCTCATGACCTAGACACCTCCCAAAGGCCCCACCTCCTAATGTCATCACATTGAGCATTAGGATTTCAACATATGAATTGTAGGGGGATAGACATTCATATCACAGCAATATCTATTATCTTTAAATTTAAGGAAATAAATTATAGCTATAACTACAGCTAGCAATTATGATAAGTGAGATGTTGATCAGTGAGTAGCACAAAATGTGAATGTTAGGATAATGAAGGTTAATAGCATGACTGGAAAAACTATAATCAAACTTATCCCTAATATTCATGGTATTTCAATTTATGTCAAAATCTATACTTTTTTCTTCTTCAGCAATGCTAAGGCTATGTTGCATGTCAGAGACTTATCCTGTAGCATTTCAGAGATCAGAACCAGGATGAATGGGTTGAAGGTTTTACCCTCTGGAAAGTTATAGAATACGTTCATTCCCTCCACTATGCGACAATCCTTGAAATAGTTGAAGCCTAACGTGTCCTCTCTAGTCTTCTCTCCTTTGGGTGGAACATGCCTAGTTAGTTAAAGTGTTTCCCAGCAAACATAGTTTCCAGACTACTTATCAGACTGGTTGCTTTCAATTCAACAACACATAATTAAACAGTATTTTCTGAACCCGTGCCAGGTGAGAAAACCAGAGTCATGTGTGTTGAAAGAGTACATGCCCTTGTCCTCAGGAAGCCTACAATTTGATGGGGCATGTATACATTTATTGGTGAATTCTCTCTGTTCTTTCTGTGGGTCCCTCTGTTACACCACCCGGCACACTGTGTAGTAATAATTTATTTCCCTGTTCTTCATCACCAGATTATGAGACTCTGGAGGACTGGGATTATTACATCTCTTAACCTCCAAGGTTTAGAATAACATCCAACTCAAAGTATGTTTATTGAGTGTTATTTGTATATAATCCCAATTTAAGACTCAGTAGCAGATGCAAAATGAGCAATAAACAAGGTACTACAGGGACATTAAGGAGGAGAAAATTGGTTATAAACCCTGAAGAATCACAATTGCACCTTCCAGTTTTCCAATGGCCTTCTTTTTTTTTTTTTTTTTTTTTTTTTTTTGTGGTACACGGGCCTCTCACTGTTGTGGCCTCTCCCGTTGCGGAGCACAGTCTCCGGATGCGCAGGCTCAGTGGCCATGGCCCACGGGCCCAGCCGCTCCACGGCATGTGGGATCTTCCTGGACCGGGGCACGAACCCGTGTCCCCTGCATCAGCAGACGGACTCTCAACCACTGCGCCACCAGGGAAGCCCCCAATGGCCTTTATAAAATGAACATAACGCCTAAGAAGCTTCCTCACAGGAATAATCATATTATTACTTCCTTTGTCTTAGATGTTCTATGTATATTTTAAATGCAGCTGAGATATAGGTACTTTGGGGTCTATTATACTATTTTCTCTATGTTTGTGTGTATTTTAAAATACCCATTAATGAGTTTAAGAAATACCATCTCATTGAGTAATATTTGGAATATTTAAAAATGTATTTGGAAGAAATGTCACCCATGTTCCCAGTGTCAGAATGTGACCTTGATGCTTTTTAGAAAATACTCATTTGGAAAGGTTAGCAAGCTATAAATTCACTTTGACTTGTGTATATCTCTCGTTTATCCATCTTAAGTTAGTTATTTATACTTAATATTGATGACAAACTGTAAAGTTATTAATATAAAGTATACTTTAATATTTTTTTAGATATAATTACAATTAAAACAGTTAAACAACAAAAATTTATTGACTATCTACTAGCCTTACATCACAAGGTATTATGTCATAAGCGGGGCTTGTATATAGAGAACAATACAATCATTAAAATAAATGCACTGTAGAGATTTTGTATTTCTTGAAGTTCATGATATATCTAGGTCGTTTACCCCTGAGGAAAAATACATCACTTTGTATGATCAACTGATGGAATAAATAGCTAGGAAAGCATAAACAGTGAAAAAAATGGTAAGATGTAAGAAGCTGACAGAGGAAACTTAGAGAACAATTGATCCACTTTAAGCACCACTGTAGTAACAGGTAACAGACTGACCATAGGCTGGGTGCATTTGTACACGTTAACTTGGGCTCAGGAGGCTGCATGCCTGGTGGTACCATGGTGGTGGTTATACCATTTTGGCAAAAGTTGAAACAGAAAACCAGAAAAAGATTGCAAATGGAAATTTTCGCTAATTATATGTATTTTGTGGGGACTAGAACAGATTGGCCTGACCCATTGTGAGTCTGCAATACCCTGAGCATGGAAAGCTGTGCTTCCCTCTTTCATTTGAAAAGTCTGTTGTGAAAGAGCTAGTTAATGAAAGGAAGAAAAGAAGTACTACGTGGAAACCCCGCCACCTGCCCATACTTCCTGTGTGTGTGTGTGTGTGTGCGTGCGCACGTGTGTGTGTGTATGTATGTAACTGTTCACAATATCATAACAAATTCTTGAATGTAAGGAAATATGTATACCTACATATGGAGAATCAATTATACTGATGATTACATTAAGACTCTACAAATCAAAACTCTTCAGTTTGATAGCCAAGGACTTCTATAACTTGTTTTCACCTCATTTTCAAGTTATTTCTTTCCCTTGCACGTAAGAATTTTTTCTAGACAGATAGGTTTTTTCTGCCTCTGTCCCTCTCATTTTGTTCATGTTTGTTTCCACTTCTCCTTTTAAGAGATTTACTTTAATTTGAATGCTCTCCCTGACTTTTCTTCTTCTGCTTGACTTATCCCATTCCCTGTCCTGCTTCCAAGAATATGGTTGTTTTTGTTGTTTGTTTTTTTGTATTATTAATCCTCAATCAAATTGCCCAGTGCACCTAATCACACCTTTCTTACTCTGAGCAGATAGCACCATCTAATACTTTATTGGACAGATCTAGGTCATATGGCATAAACGATTTGAAATTCTTTCCTTTTTATCTCAAAATATCTCTTTACAGCATCTTCCCTTATCTCAGTCTCTCTTCATCTCTCAAAAAAGGTGTCAGTTTAAAGAGACAATCGACCCAAATACCACAGTCATTGCTGTGTTGTTCAGCTGTCAGATGCTAGAATGCTAAAGAGTGCCACAGCGCAGTGGGAAGAACACTGAGCTACTAACCAGAATGCATGGCTTTTAGCACTGATAAGTCCATTTCTAATAGTGTGACATACTTATATTTTCTGGGTGTTCTTCATAGTTCTCCCATCTAAAAATAAAAAGCAGTGTATTCAACCCTGCTGATAGTCTATCCTTTTTTTTTCTTCTAACAACAAATGTCTCAAAGATTGTCCTTTCCTGTTGATTTCACTTCATCACTGCCTTCCCACTTCTCAACCTGGTGACTTGGCTTCTGTTTCTATCACTTACCCGTCACAAAACCCCAAGTCTTCCCAACATCTCTTTTTTTACATCTCTGGCAGACTGCTGATCTCTAGCACCTATAGCTCTAATTCTTCCCCCTCTTTTAATACATTTGATTTCATTCTAGCATTATACAAAATTATCGAATACCTCCCCTGTGCCAGTCACTATGCTAGTGCTGAGGATACTGTCACCGTCCCTGTCCTCATATGTGCATTGGAGCCTAGTGGCAAAGACAGATTTTAGTCAGCTAACCCAATGCATAAATGTAGAACTAGCTGTGATAACAGCTGTGAATGAGAGGAACATCCGGCTATGAGAACACTTAATAGGAGGATTTGGTCCAGTCTGGTTTGTCCTTTGAGGAATTGACAATTGACTAAGACCTGAAGTATGAGTAGAATAAAGGTGGAGAAGGAATGTGTTGAGGAGAATTGTATCCCTGGCAGAGAATGTAGTAAAAAGTTCTGGGGCAACAAGGAGTATACCATGTGTGAAGTATTTAAAGAAGATATGGATAGAGGTAAAGAGACTGAGACAATCTGAAAGGGAAAATAAGGACCAGACCCTTATTTTCCCTGGTCTGTCCTTAATTCTAAGACACTGGGAAGCCATTGGGGTGTGTGTGTGTGTGTGTGTGTGTGTGTGTGTGTGTGTGAGAGAGAGAGAGAGAGAGAGAGAGAGAGAGAGAGAGTGTGTTTAGAAATGATCTTTCTAATATATGGAGAATGGATGAAATGGATTGGAGAGGAGATGCAATTAAGAGGTGACTGCACAAATCCAGGAAACAGATGACGTTTTCTGGCTTGTGGGGAATGGGTAGTTTCCCAAGGGCTCTTCCAATGGAGCCCCAAGTGAGGTTGGGGACCCTCAAAGTGCCACTCTCAACTCCCCCATCTATACTCTCTCCCTTGGTAGTCCTTCAGTTTTCAGGCTTAAGCTCCCGTTTCTACCAGATGTTGCCCACACCAATAATGCTGTCTACTCCAGAGAGCGCAAACCAGTGGCCCGTTTGCCAGAGAACCATGTTTTGTTGATCCTTCAGTATTTTTTAATTTAAAAAATACCAATTACACAACAGTTAAAAATCAGAAGCTTTCACATAAAAATCCCTGTTTATAATTCTTTAAAAATTGGAAGCCCCATCAACACTGACCCTGTATTCCCTCATGTCCACAGTTGGTCAGCACTGGGTGACAGCAGATCCTGTGAGACTGGTCATGTATTTTCCACTTTGTCATAGTCCCTGACGTCTGGGTACCTGGCCCACATATTCACTGAGCTTTTGTTTGGTTACTGCAGGCATTAGCCTTTAAACCTCAGATCTAGTCCAATCACCTCAGGATGTAGAGCGCTACAAGGAGAGTAGGCACCTTAACCAGCATATCACCACTAAAAACCAACTGAACCAGTGCCCAAATCTCAGTCTTTCCACTCCCCTGTACTGATTTATGCCATCACTGAACTTCGGCATCCTACCATTTGGCAGTTAGCGCCATAGCAGTTAGGCCAAGGTATTTGACCAGTTGTATTAGAGGCATTTTATGTTTACACATTTGAATTCCTTATTTTTAATAGAAGGTTACATATATTTTAAATTATATGATGAATCCAAATATTACTATATAAAAACTTGCTCATATCACTATTCTTTTTTCCAATTTTCTTCTAGAACTCTTAGAACGATCTCTAGCCCTTTTAAACAAAAGTCAACAACTCACTGACTTCATAGAAAAAATCAAGTGTGATGGACCTATTGTGAATCCCGAGATGATTCAGGGAGCTCAAAACAGCTGCCTGAAGATTGACAGTCTTCTTGAACTTCTCCAAGACAGGAGACGGCAATTAGACAAGTACCTGAAGCAACAGCAGCAGGAATTGAGTCAGGTTCTGCAGATATGTCAGTGGGACCAACAAGAAAGTCAGGTAACACAAAGGGGCACTGATGGTACCCTGACCTTGTCTAATGAAGTTTGCTTGTTATGTGGATGAGCCATTTCCTGGGGCAGCTTTTCAGTCATCATGGTCAAATCTTTTGGTCTTTGATTCAGAGTACCAAGTTGTTTTCCCAAGCAAGTAGTATAAAAACAAAGATTTTATTTCTTCTCATTATAATACTGATTTTTTAAATGGGAGAATACCCCCTAGCAGTTTTGAAAATGACTAGGTTCTACTGTTGGATTCTCTTTCGTGCTTCTGTCCAGGTCACTACCTTTAGTTACATTTCTTTGAAATTCTGAAAAGTTCATTGCAGTTTTCTTGAATGCTGGGGAGGCATGATGCTGCTAATGCCAGTGAAAAAGTCTGTCGGCCCGAAATAGAGATAATGTTCTTAGAAGAGTAGCCTGGCACCAATGAAGAAATATGACCTTGGTCTATGTCTGGATGCTCAGTGGTTAGAGGGCTTTGGGGTGGGATGTTGATGAGTTTGCAGGCTTGTTAGAGCTCATTACTCAGACTGCAGGCCCAGTTCTGGTCAGTTGTCAATGTGCTTGCTGTGCGTTCCTTGTGTCCCGATCACTTGAGAGTAAGCGTGGATAGAACTCTTTGCAAACCCCCAACTCAAATAGGTAGGATATTTATGGCTATATTTATAACTGCCCCAAGCCCATGCTTTAATCTGTACAGATTAACTGGAGGGAATTTTCAGAGAGAAATGATGTGGAAGGACATCTCCTGGTCTGGATGCATAGGAAAGGGGTCTCTTCATATATTTTATATTATTGCTCTGATCCGAACTGGAGAGATAGACATACAGCTGGTAGCAAATATGAGTCCAGGAGAAACTGGTTCTTTCAAGCTGGAAAAATGAGGATTTAAATGATTAACCTTTCAACTTATTGAGTACCTACTGTGTACCCAGATCCTATTATAAGTACTAGGGATACGTAACACACAAGATAAAGTCCTTTTCCTCCAGGAATTTTCCTTCTAGTGCATTTTCTCATCCTCAGCTCTATTGATAGCCAGTGCTAGGTAACTCCTTTGGGGAGGCTGTCCTGGGCACTCTAGGGTGTTGAGCAGCATTCAGGGCCTCTACCCACCACATGCCAGTAGAACATACTCTAGGTGTGACAACCAAAAAAGGTCTCCAGACATTGCTGACTGTCCCCTGGGGGGCAAATTACCCCCAGATGTGAACCACTGTTTTAGTATGATGAGAAAGGCCTATGATAAACAAATGAACAATGACAAGTGCCGTAAAGGAGATCAACTAGGGCAGTGAATTTTGATTGTGTTGGTCTACTTTTAATCAGAGAAGGAATCACAGAAGGCCTCTCTGAGGAGGTGACATAGAGCAGACACCCAAATGCAGACACCTCCAGACATACAGTCGGCTTGCATTTTGTCATCTCCTCCTTTAAGACACTATATACTTTCCAACCCCCCTCCACCTTCAGCCCTTTTGTCTTGACTGCTATCATTCACTATCCTGCTTCTTCTGTGCTTTGCCTGCCAAGCCATAGTGCCTCCCCAATTTAGTTCTTCCCCCACCCCACCTTCATATGCTCATTACCCAGAATGCTATTATCCAATGCAATAGTCTTTAACTGATGATTCTGGCATAACAAAGGAGAACTAATGCTCAGGACAAGAATAAACTTAAAGTTGTTCATTAGACAACTGTTTCCAAAGTTCCTTGTCCTCCATATCATATGGCGCTCTCTCCCTCTCTTTCTCTCTCTCTCTTTGTCCTTTTCTCTCTCCCCTAATCCTGACCTGACACCATGTTCCCAGAGCTGCTGTCCCCTTAAAAAGAACCTTCCTCTTATTTCTTTCTATTGAATTCATAACCCCCAACCCCTGCCTCTAGTGCTTCCAAGAATACACTAAAAACTCCTCTTACTTTATCATACAGAGTAGTTTATCCCTTTTAAACCACGACCTCTCTTATTCAGAGACATTCTATCTGCAAATAGGCTTCCCAAACACAGGACAATTTCCCAAGATTGAAAAAGCAACTACAGTAAGTTTTATTTATTTATTTTTAAGGTAGTAATTTTGCCATTCTGCTTCAAGACTGTGGCAATACTCATCCACTTATCCTCTGCAGTAAAAAAAAAAAATCACATGAAGATTCAAAATGAACTATCTAATCCAGTCATATACTTGAGGGAGATCTAGATACCTTGCCAACCCTAGAATCAGAAAGATGATTTGATAATAACTAAAGTAAGGTATTACAGAAGGTTTTTGACTTGGTGAATTTTCTAACTTATGGGGTCTGATGTTTTGGTGAAAGTGTGTGCGCTTTTTTAAAATAGAATTTATTTTTTAGAGCAGTTTTAGATTCACAGAGAAATTGAGTGGAAAGTACATGGTACCCTCTGTTCCCACACGTGCACAGCCTCTCCCATTATCAGCATTCCCCATCAGAGTGGGACATTTGTTACAATTGATGAACCTGCATTGACATATCATTATCACCCCAAATCCATAGTTTACACTAGGGTTCACTCTTGGTGCAGTACATTCTATAGGTTTGAAAGAATGTGTAATGACATGTATCCACCATTGCAGTATACAGAATAATTCTACTGCCCTACGTATCCTCTGTTCTCCTTTTCATCCCTCCCTGCCTAATTCTTGGCAACAACTGATCTTTTTACTGTTTCCATAGTTTTGCCTTTTCCAGAATGTCATATAACTGAAATTGTACAGTATGTAACCTTTTCAGATTGTCTTCTTTTGCTTATTAATAGGCATTTAAGATTCTTCCATGTTTTTTCATGGCTTGATAACCGTTTCTTTTTAGTGCTGAATAATATTCCATTGTCTGGATGGACCACAGTTTATTTATCCAGTCACCTACTGAAAGACGTCTTGGTTGCTTCCAAGTTTTGGCAATTATGAATAAAGCTGTTATGAGCATCCATGTGCAAGTTTTTATGTGGACATAAATTTTTAATTCATTTGGGTAAATACCAAGGAACACAGTTGCTGGATGGTATATGCTAAGAGTATATTTATAAGAAACAGCCAAATGGCCTTCCAAAGTGGCTGTACCACTTTTAAAAGAGAGTTTCTATTGCTCCACATCCTTGTCAGCACTTGGTGTTATCAGTGTCTTGGACTTTGGCCACTCTGATAGGTATATTGTGGTACCTCATTGTTATTTTAATAAGTCTCATCTTTAAATTGGAAATAATAACACTTAATTCACAGAGTTGTTCTAAGGATTAAATGAAATAACATGTGTAAAACATGTAGTACAATGCCTACCATTTTAAAAGATGCTTAATAAATATTAGTTTCCTTGTCCTCCCTCTGCTTGGTTAAACCTTACAACTTACGAATTCTTTCTCATTCGGTTCCTATTCTTTCCCCTGAGTTTAGCATTACTGTTGTTATACGTGTCTAAGTTTCTTAATACTGTTTAGTTTTTGGAGGCTGCCATAGGTATAGTAAGGCTTTAAGATGCACAGTTGTGGTTAAAAGAACCAGGCTTTCACTTAGACTCTACTCCTAATAGTCTAGAACCAAAATCAATTTAGTAATAATCTTAAGGATAAATATTATTTTAAATAAAATTGGTCCATTTCAGAAATATACAAACAGCTTGTATTGCTCAATATCAAAAAAACAAATAACTCCATCAAAAAATGGGCAGAAGATCTAAATAGACATTTCTCCAAAGAAGACATACAGATGGCCAGGAGGCACATGAAAAGATGCTCAGCATCGTTAATTATTAGAGAAATGCAAATCAAGACTACAAATGAGGTATCACCTCATACCGGTCAGAACGGCCATCATCAAAAAGTCTATAAATAATAAATACTGGAGAGGGTGTGGAAAAAAAGGAACCCTCCTACACTGTTGCTAAGAATGTAAATTGGTGCAGCCACTATGGAGAACAGTGTAGAGGTTCCTTAAAAAACTAAAAACAGAGATACCATATGATCCAGCAATCCCATTCCTGGGCATATATCGGGAGAAAACTATGATTCAAAAAGATACATGCACCCCAGTGTTCATTGCAGCACTATTTACAGTAGCCAAGACATGGAAGCAATCTAAATGTCCATCGACAGATGAATGGATAAAGAAGACGTGGTACGTATGCATAATGGAATATTACTCAGCCTTAAAAAGAATGAAATAATGCCATTTGCAGCAACGTGGATGGACCTAGAGATTATTATGCTAAGTGAAGTAAGTCAGACAGAGAAACACAAATATCATATGGTATCACTTATATGTGGAATCTAAAAAAATGATGCGAATGAACTTATTTACAAAACAGAAATAGACTCACAGACAGAAAACAAACTTACAGTTACCAAAAGGGAAAGGTGGGGGAGGAGGGGTAAATTAGGAGTTTGGTATTAAAATATACACACTACTGGGCTTCCCTGGTGGTGCAGTGGTTGAGAGTCCGTCTGCCGATGCAGGGGACATGGGTTCGTGCCCCGGTCCGGGAAGATCCCACGTGCCGCGGAGTGGCTGGGCCTGTGAGCCATGGCCGCTGAGCCTGCGTGTCCGGAGCCTGTGCTGCACAATGGGAGAGGCCACAACAGTGAGAGGCCCGCGTACCACAAAAAATAAATAAATAAATAAATAAATAAAATATACACACTACTAATAAAATAGATAAACAAGGACCTACTGTATAGAACAGGGAACTATACTCAATATCTTATAATAACCTGTAATGGAAAAGAATCTAAAAAAGAATATATATATATATATAACTGAATCACTTTGCTGTACATCTGAAACTAACACAGCATTATAAATCAGATATATTTCAATAAAAATTTTTAAAAGATCATGAGACCAAATAAATAAATAAATGTTAAAAATTGGTCAATAAATAAGTCATTTCCTTAAATATAAAATTTAAGCCTCTTAATTTTAAAACGTCCCATGTTACACTTTCTTTTGCTAATACCAGTGACAGCAGCTCGAGTAAATAATCACTGTCACTGTTGTTTCTGTGTGCTTGTAAGAGCACAGATCCTGGGGCCAGATTGTTTGCTGGGTTCAAATCCTGACTGCACCATTTGCCAGCTGAGTAACTGAGCAATTATTTAACCTCCCGGAGGTTGTTTTCTGTAAAATGTGATGTAATAGTACCTACACCATAGTGTTAGAATCATCAAATGAGTTATTATATGTCAAGTGCTTAGAACTGCACCTGGCACATGAAAACTGCTATATTAGTATTAACATTTTTTATCATCATGTCTGAAAAGAACAGTGAAGGCCCAACCCATTACATACCCCCCCAGTCCTACCCTTCTTTGCTCACATAAAGACTCGCATTAAAGGCTAATTTCATTATTTATTTTGCATTCACAAGGTGTGATCAAATAAAAGTCACTTTTATAATCTTAGCCATACTGTTCAATGGACACTCAATTAATGATTTAAAACAAGAATATAGTTGTATTATTTTCTGCTTGTGACTTAATAATGTTCACTTATTAATGAGTTAAAACTGTAGATGAGATTACTATCCATACAGATAATTGCGATTAGCCTTTGACATGCTGCCACCTTTTAGACCTTTATCCAAGCATGATCGTAGTCACAGGCACACACACATTTATTAAAGAAAAAACAAAACAAGCAAACAAAAACTAATGGAATTAACCTATGCATACTATCTTATTACCTAATATCAAATTGAACACATCATAGACATAGTCTTATGTCAGAAGTACCATAGATAATTTTCATGTAGTATGTCACTATTTGAATATAGCACAATTTAAATAATATCTTACTGATGAAGAAGTAGAGTCTCTTCAGTTTCTCAATATTAGAAACAATAATTAATGTTTACTGTGTTGGTAATTATGTGAGCAAGGAAATATTTTTAAATCCAGATAGGTACAAGCATAATTAACTTACCTAAATTTTCAAGTTTTTCCTGAATGTTCTATTTTAAAGTTTTGTTGATGATGCAATGGGGAAGAATAGCAGCAGGGACACCAAATTGAGTGTAACTCTGTTAATAATTTGAGTTCTATGATTATCATGTTCCCGGAAGATCTACCTGATAAGCCTAGAACATTGTGGAACCACAGAGGCACATGCTTCATTGGAGGGTAAAGATATTTTTGTCAGTTCTGTACTGCTTTTTAAGGGAACATAGAAGCTGTCAAACCTTCCATTAATAAAATATCAGCTTTGTCAATCATTTTAACCATGTAAAAATAAGGAAAATTAAACGGAGAATTAGAGCAAAGATTGCTAATGAATAATAATGTGGATGTCTGAATATCTAATGCATCTTCTCATAAGAGCCATTTAAAAGATGCATTTAGTGCTTCTCTGTTTCTAAATGCTTATAGCCTAATGCTTTTGAACTATAGTAGTTTAGCTAATTCTCCTTTGGAAAAGAAATTAGGTGACCAGAATGATGGCGACTTAAGATTTACATCAGTTGCAGAAAAAAAGGCAAATGAAGACCACATAGTTTTCTATCTTAATTGGGATGTGATAGCCTGAAAAACATAATCATAGCATGTCCTCTCTTTATCATTGTTTTCAGATGTAAAAAAGTGCCCTTGTTTTACATTTAAAGATGAGCAGCTGACCTTTTTTCCCAGCTCCAGCCTCGTCTGATTTTGCAGATAATCTGCTTCATTAATGAAAATCAGAAGCAGCTTGGAGTATTTCGTGCATAATTAATTATCTTGGCAAGAAGATTTATGAATGTAATTTTTCTCAATTGCTCCAGTCAGGAATAAGTGAGACAAACAAATAAATTAAAACTAGGTTATTCATGGTCTCTTTTTACAAGACAGTATCAAGGACATCTAGGAGAATTAAATAAGACATAAAGGCAGATAATATTTTTACTACCCAGATCACATATGCTTACAAGATACCCATCTTTGTGGGAGGAAAAATGGGTAATAGAATTCACATTTGGAAGTTTTTATAATTTGAGTGCCATGTATATCATAATCATGTAACCATATGTAATCATATTCTTTGTTAACAGGTAATTTAAATGATATCAGTGATGACACATATAAGCACAGCCTCAGGGCACCAGTCTTGCACCTGCTGGGCAACTGTAAAACTCTGTGTGTGTGTGCTCACAGCTGTGTGCACATGCATGTATATTCTCCTTTGTATGATGCTACCCTCTAACTAGGATTTAGAGCTTGAATGGTTGACCAGCTTAAATTAATATGAGGTAACAAAAGTGCCTAGCTTAGTGGCTACAACATAGCAAAGTTTTATCTTTCTTTGAATTTAGCTTTAATTTTTAAATTGAAGTATAGTTAATTTACAATGTTCTGTTCATTTCAAGTGTACAGCAAAGGTATTCACATATATATGTGTGTATGTCTATCTCTCTCTCTATATATATATTCTTTTTCAGCTTCTTTTCCATTATAGGTTATTACAAGATATTGAGTATAGTTCCCTGTGCTATACAGTAGGTCCTTGTTTACCTGTTTTATATATAGTAGTGTGTATATGTTAATCCCAAACCCCTAATTTATCTTCCCCCCGCTTCCCGTGAATATAGCTTTTTAACATTGGGTGGCATAAAACTTAAATAAGGGTTGAATTATCTTATTATTGGATACTGGTATCTGATAGTTCAATCCAGTAACAGATATACATGACTTTCCAACCACTCATAGATTAAAATTTATCACAGAATTTCATTTTAGCACATAGGCTGCCTCTAGAATTCACTCTAAGTTATGCCAGGGTAAATACAAAGTATCTTAAAGTGTCTGTAGGAGAAATGTGATTTTGAAAGCAATAGAACCCCTTCCTAATTAGAATGCTTGCTACTACCATTACTTTCAATGACACTGCATGTCAAAGGTAGTAACAGAGGACTCTGGTATAGATGGTGTGGATATCAATCCCAACTTTTATATTTACTTGCTTTATGACTTTGGGCAAGTTACTCAGCCTCTGTGCCTCAGTTTCCTTTTCTGTAAAATGGGAATAATAATAGTGTCTATTTATAAATTTGTTATAAAAATAAACAAGATTATATATGTAAATATTCTTAGAGCATGGCTTGGCATATGGTAAGTGCTCAATAAATGTTCACCATATCACTACATCTTTCGATGGTTAGTTTCTGAGCTTTACTGGATAATCACCAGCACATTAAAATCCTACATATTACCCAGATCCCATACCAATTCTCTAAATCACTAGATAATCTTAGCTTTCTAAAATTATGTGGAGGGGGAATAAATGCCATTTCATGGCTTGGTATCCAGCCTACTTTATTCAAAAGGTCAATTTTATTTGTAAGATTAAGTTAAAAATCAATTTTCCTCTCCCTTTCTCCACCCTTTAGCTATTTCTTTAGCTCATTTATACCTATTGTAATTGATTACATTTTCATTAAGCTTAGTTTTTCACTTCAGTATACCATTCAGTTGGACTGATGGCTTCACAACATTTTAATTGGGCACAGTTACTTAAGTTGGTAAGAGGGTTGGGGGACACACACTGTGACTAAATTACCTTCTCAGCAGTGATAAGACTGATGACAAAGCTGTTTGATCTGTGTGCTACCTGGAAAAGGCTCTTCACTGCTCCCATTGTATGCACCTTCCATTGTGTGACAAAGTTAGCAGCTGCTACTTGAGCTGTCTGCTAAGCCCCAGGGCTGCCTGTGTATCTTTCCACCATCCTGAGCTCTTTTTCTTCCCTGCCTCTGGTGCTGGAGATGGTTGGCTTTCCTTTTCTCAACACCACTGCCACCCCATACTGGGCAGGGAGTGGGACTCGTTCTCTCCTCTGCCCTCATTTTCATGGTTCCCAAAGACAAGCAAAGAGGCCCAATTAATTTTAATGCTTTTTATAGGGCAACTCAAAAGCAAACAATCTAAATGGCACCCTTTAAAAGGATTAAAACATCCTGTAAAATGTAACAGTTATTTATCCTGTCAATATGATAGTTTCTGGCTCTCATTTTTTCTGACAACTAGGTGTTTAGGCCAAAGCTTCAGTATGAACTCCCTTAGGCTGCATGACCTAGGATCTGGGATGATAATATGAAAATGTCAGACTTTGGTCTCACTCCCAAGTAGCCCTGTATGTTCCTCTCTCTCCCTCTCTCTTTCTCTCTATCACACACGCACACACACACAGTGAATGGCTCCAGATCATTTAGGGTGGAACCCTAAGTTATACTGGGAAAACCATGCCTTAGGTATCTTAGGCAGAGATGCACATCAACATGACAGTCGGCTGGGTCTCTGTTTCCTTCCTGAAAAAAAGACTTCCTTCCACTGCTGGTAAGATTCTTACCAATGACTCAGAGTTAATGCTAGAAATAGAATTTAGGTCCAGAGACTACTACTGTATTGATTTTATTCATTGGACTAAATAGTTTCGACTCTTTAAGTAGTTGGAGGTTAAGAAGCTGCCTAAACACAAACAAGAGTTGAGGGCAATCTTGGGAAGGGAAGAAGTCCTTAGTGCCATTTTTCTTGAAATATAGATGTGAGAAGAGAAATGATACATTAAGACAAGTCAAAATAATCAGAAGACAAATATGTTAGCACAAGTGGAATAATTAAATACATAAAATTATGGTTCCAGACAGGGAGATAGATTATCTGTGAAGCTGTTAAAGTAACAAAAATTTTGCCTCAAGACAAACAACATATTTTAGCTTTCCTACTGCACATCAGTAGAGAATACTGGGATCTGATCATTTGTTGAGGAGATACTAATACCTTCCAGTTGACTTCAATAAGTCATGGAGGGCTTTCAAGTTCCACAAAAGAAGATTGTGAGCTTTGTCCTCCTAGAGTCTCTGAGATGAAGTCCAAATAATAACAAGCCAATAATTAGATCAGTCCCAGAATACATCCCAAGCCACGTTTTTGGCAGGAATTCTTTTTCTTTCTCTGCTCCCAGGCCCTCAAGTACAATCATCAGAGACACGTTTCCATGCCTCTTCTCCTAATATGCGTTATCACCTAATGGAGCTAATGGTTATTTGAAGTCTGGTTATTGCCTAGTTAAATACAGAGCACATTTGACCAGGTTTCCCAATACAAAATAATGACAACTGGTTTCCCTACTGTAAAAAAGAAAAAGAACAAAATCTTACAGGAGCTAAAATAGTTGTTATAATACTAACATGCCTTCAAAATCAAAGTAGACATTAGAACTGTCACCTGAGGCTATCAACTATAATTGAAAATACCTTTGTATATGTGTGCATCTTTGATAATTGGAAAAGAGACTATCAAAACATCTTGAGTTAAAGAAGATACATAACTGATGTCTTTTTCCTCCTTTATCAGTTTTTTGTCTCTAATAGTAACTGTTTATTCGTCAAAAACTGTTCTGGGGCTTCCCTGGTGGCGCAGTGGTTGAGAGTCCACCTGCCGATGCAGAGGACACAGGTTCGTGCCCCGGTCCGGGAAGATCCCACATGCCGCAGAGCGGCTGGGCCCGTGAGCCACGGCAGCTGAGCCTGCGCGTCCGGAGCCTGTGCTCCGCAACGGGAGAGGCCACAACAGTGAGAGGCCCGCGTACCGCAAAAAAAAACAAAACCAAAAAAAACTGTTCTGCACATGGAAAAGAAAATGAAAGTGATTTGGAGAGATTTTCATCTTCCCTTAAGCATTTCTGTTAAGATGTTTGAATTACTTATTGCTAGTTCACCTCCCCCAGCATAGTTTTAAACAAAGATCAAAAAATAAGATCTGATCTTGGATTGTAGAACAAATTGCAGAAAAAGAGACCGTGATGGTTTATGGCAGTGTGATGCCTAGCTTTGGGCTGCAGCAAAAGTTCACCTTCTTGCCACCTGAGTTGTTTATCCTTGATTGTCAGAAAGCATTCTTCTATTGCTTGTGTCCCCCGTGTTTTAGTCCTGTCTTTGGCACGTGCTGTTTGGGAACTGGAATTCTCAGTTTGTCCTTGCTGTCACCTCTGCCCGCAGCCGGCCTCTTCTTCTAAGGCACTCCTTCTGGCAGACCTGGCCCACACGTCCGTTCTCCTCTCTAACGCAGTACGTCCACTGAGTGTCCGCGATTATTCACAGGTCTTACTTCCATGTTAGAATTAGATTCTGTAACTATAGTGTTGCGTTTTAGTTTTATGTTAAGAACATAGTCTAATAAGAAACATTCCTCTTCCCTGGAATCCTTTTGTTCTACAGATGGATATGATAAGAAGAAAAAACACTAGACAGGGAAGCATGAATTCTGACTATGGCATTTCTGCCTTGACCTGTAGGACTTTCCTCTTGTTGGTTGTGTGACCTTAGATGAATTGCTTACCGGGACTGGGGCTCAGTTTCCTTATCTGTTGAAAAAGCAACTGCCTCCACCATAGGAGGTATAAGGTTTGGGTGAGGTAACCTGAGACCTGCCAATAGTACCTGACACCGCTCTGGGAAGGGCCTATTCACTTCTCTCACTTTCCTCATTCTTATCTCCCAGTAGGAGTCAGGTGAGACTGGATCATTCAACAAGAAAAAACTAGCCTTTTCTTGCCCAAAGCTGATAAGATCAGTAGTGCTTTCTTCCCACCTTCCCACTCTTTCTGGTATCAGTACGTTCCTGCCTCAACTTTCCTTAATGCATCTTCAGTACCTCACACCTACAAAAAATGCTTACGTCTCATCTAGTCAAATGAAAAAGTTGGAAAGAACCCCTCTGTTACCTCTGCTTTCCTTGAAGCTGTCAACCAATCCCCCCTTTCCTTATCCAATAAGCTTCTTTGAAAGAGTCATTAGCTCTACTTTCTCACCACCACTCAGTGGTCTATTCATGTTTACCAACCATAATCTCATCCCACCATTGTCTTGACTCCGCTATTTTAAATTACCCTTAATTCTCAGTCCTTAGATCTACATTTAACAAATAAGGATATTCTGAATATCCTTGAATTACAGAATCATCCAATAAAATATATAATACAAGCCATAAATGTGATTTTAAATTTCTAGTAGCCACATTAAAAAAGTGAAAAAATATTTAAAGAGAAAAAAGTCACGTAAAACAAGAAAAGCAGTAATATATTTTGTTTAAGCCAACATATCTAAAATAGTATTTCAACGTTTAATCAATATTAACTATCAACAAGATATTTTCATTATTTTTTATACTAAGTCTATGAAATCAGCTATTTTATACTTAGAACACATCTCAATTTGGATTTGTCACATTCCAAGTACTCAGTAGCCATTTGTGGTTAGTAGCTACAGTATAGGAAAAAGCAGATCTACACCATTTGACTGAGTCTTCCTGGCATCTCTCTTTAACTTCCAAGGCAGCTCTTGGTTTTCATTGAACATCCCTGATTGCTCCTTCTTTGCGTCTTTGTTGATTTCCCTTCCCTTTCTCTCTGGCTCCCTTCAACCTCTAGTAAGTGTTTCCCCTCCAATCTCCACCTCCTCTCCGCAAAAACAGATCTACCCCACTCCTTCTCTACCTTAGTTCTACCTCCTCTGAGTACTGAGTACTTAGAATGTCATGTCAGACAGGTGGGATGGCCACAAACATATCACTTAGATCAATCTGAAAGGTAGGAACTGCGAAGAGAAAGTAAAAATATTCTTGTTTTCCCTTTTAATCCATCATTGCCCAGAACCAATTTCCGGGCCATACTCTGAATGCTTTGTGTTCTTCCTTTCTTTCCACATGCCCCCAACCCTTGGCTCATGTTTTTGTCCTTTTGCAGGGACCATGTTCTATAGAATAGAATGTCCTGATGCATCATTTACTGTACTTATCACTGAGGCTTTCGAACAGCAGCTGATATAATTTAAACGCTTATAAAAAGTGCTCTTGGAATATCTGTGCAGCTGTCTGCAATAGCTACTCACGGGATTCAGTGACTGATTTACATTATGGTTGACATGCTGTCGGTTATTTAAGGTGTCTTGCTTTGACATCAGATGGACTCTGAGAGTCTATTCTGCATGCATCTCCCAGCACACAAAGTAAATCTGATCTAAGAGGCTGCTCATGTATGTGACTGCCTCGTGATGAGATGTAACACCCTGACGATGAACCATTTTCTTCTGAGTGTCATGCCAACCTGTTCTTATGTTTCTTCCCAGGGTGCATTTGGTAGTAAAAATGTGTAGATCTAGAGAGTCAGTATGCTTTATCAGGCAGGTGTGTGATCAGGATATATGGAATACCACCAAAGATCTTACATTCTCTTACAGGTAATATTTAGTATTGCCATGCCCGAGGGAATAGTATCCTTTTGGGGGGAGCTGAAACAGTATTTGCCAAATCTAGGGGATGAGGTCAGTAAACACCTTTAAAAAATCAAAACATCTTGCTCCTTCCCAGCTTTCATCACTGCTGGCATATGTTAGATAACAAGTCTTTGACTCACAGAATTTAATAAGATTATCTGAGGGTTCAGACTTCTCACCTGTTTTTAGAGATTAGTGAACACCTGTTTGTATCCATGTTTTCTTCACTCAGATTCTATATTAACTTTCCCTATTAAAGCATTCTTGAGATTTTTGAGTTCCTACCACGTTAGCTAAAAATAAAGCTCACTTCCAGTACTTAATAAAATAAAGGATCTCTGAAAGTTAGTTATGTTCAGGATCCATTTTTCTTTGATGAAACCCTTAAATCATTCCTCTAGTTGTGTTTTTATATGGGCCTACTGCCTCTTTTGTGAGAAATTTTAATAAAAATTTAATAAATTAATGTACAAATTTTATAGCTCTTGATAAAATACTCTCTGGGGGTTCTGATATGCACATAATACATATCATTTAGTTCTAATTGGGATACCAGAAAGACAAACCATCCTCAAATAATTGTAAACAAATAAACACCGTACTTGAGATATGGGGACCGGCTAATATGTGTATTGTGCACAGATCACCAAATGTTCTGAAGAGAATGGGGCGTACTTCACATGAAAACTGCTACAGGGTCACCGTTATTCTTTTCTTTGCACTGACAGTAGCCTAAAATGCTGGTCCACAAAGATTTCCAATTAGCAGAAAGCTGGAGAAACCCCGTTGCTGCCTATTTTACTGCCTGTTCCATGCTGGAAAATGCTAAGTGTTGGTATAGACATTTGATCTCATAATCAGCTTTGTGATATCAGCCCTGTAATGGTAAAGGAGTGTATTATTCTCCGTAAACCCTAATGACTTCAGTGTAGTGTGTGTAGTGAGTGTGTGTGTGTGTGTGTGTGTTTGTGGTGTATGTTTATTTTTTAACATTTATCCATTAAGTTTGCCATCTTTTTTAAAATAAATTTATTTATCTTCTTTTATTTATTTTTGGCTGCGTTGGGTCTTAGTTGCTGCGCGCGGGCTTCCTCTAGTTGTGAGCGGGGACTACTCTTCTTTGTGGTGCGCGGGCTTCTCATTACGGTGGCTTCTCTTGTTGTGGAGCACAGGCTCTAGTCGCACAGGGTTCAGTAGTTGTGGCACGTGGGCTCAGTAGTTGCGTCACGTGGGCTCAGTAGTTGTGGCTTGCGGGCTCTAGAGCGCAGGCTGAGTAGTTGTGGTGCACAGGCTTAGTCGCTCCACGACATGTGGGATATTCCCAGACTAGGGCTCGAACCCATGTGCCCTGCATTGGCAGGTGGGTTCTTAACCACTGCACCTCCGGGGAAGCCCTGTGATGTATGTTTGCTGTGTGGAGCTTCAGGACTAACGTAGCTTTCTCTTTGGCCACCTGCTTCACATGTCTCTCCATGTTATAAGAATTCAGAGAAATCCTGAGGCTGTGACAGACAAGACAAGCTAGGCTGGAGAAAGACCTAGTGCACATCCTGGGCAGTGCCACCACTTTGAGTGGGCTGCCGGGATTCATTTTTCAGATGTGAAGTAATTTCCCCTGATGACCACAGACTTTAAGTTACCCAAGGATGGTAGCAGGGCACAGTGGAAAGAGCATGGACTTTGGAGTAATGTGGGTGTGGGGACAGATCCTGGCTCTGCCACTTACTGTATGGCCCTGGATAAGCTGCTTAACCTCTCCTCATCTCTACAGTGTCGATATCATACTTGTTATAGAGTTGTTGAGAGAAAAAGAGATGATGCCGGAAAATCAACTAGCAAACTGTTTAGCATGTAGTGGTGTTCTTACGAATCAGTAGCTATGATGTGATCATGAGAATAATGCTGTATAAGATTTGAGAGTAAAACTCCAACTCTCTTTTCTTTAATTGGGATAAGGAATCTGCATCCAGGGGCCACATGTTATCAGTCTCACGTCAACTTACATCATCATTTTTAAAAGCACAGCTTCTTTCAAGTCTTTTGTTATTTGTTGTTTTAACACTGTGTAAGGCACGTATTGTAAATCAAGTGAGTTATGCCCTGAGACATTTATAATGTCAATGGAATTTTAATAACTTCTCCATGTCATTTTCTGAATACAGATTTTCAGCAATTGCAACAAAATAAGTATTTTTGCATTGTCTTTTTTTTTTTTTTTTTTTTTTTTGCGGTACGCCGGCCTCTCACTGCTGTGGCCTCTCCCGTTGCGGAGCACAGGCTCCGGACGCGCAGGCTCAGCGGCCATGGCTCATGGGCCCAGCTGGTCCGTGGCATGTGGGATCTTCCCGGACCGGGGCACGAACCCGTGTCCCCTGCATCAGCAGGCGGAATCTCAACCACTTCGCCACCAGGGAAGCCCTGCATTGTCTTTTAATAGTAGAAACATAATTCTACATATGCTATTTAATATCTTCATGTGAGTCTATGTAACTACACTCAGATTCTTAATCTTATATTCTAAAAGAATGCATGGTTTATAGGGGAATATAAATTTGGGAAATTATATTCCCAAAATTTGGGAATCTATTTTGGTTCTTCTTTGCTAGGGGATTTTGAATTATTTTCTTCATGCTATGTAATCCAATGAAATGATATATTGTTCTTATGATTTTAGGGTATTATTTTGTTTTTTCTCTTAAGCATGTAGAGATTGAAATAAAGAAAAAAAACCCTGATTATATTAACTTAACACATGAGTTTATATAAAAAGAAATTGAAGTAGCTTAAGTTTTGAAAGCTTAAGGAAGGATTTCTGCATTTTTACTCATTTATTCTAATCATTTGAAATTTGATCTGTCTGTGTTGCTTCTTACCTAGGTTACTTGTTGGTTTCAGAAAACCATAAGAGATTTACAGGAACAAAGTCTAGGTTCATCACTTTCAGACAATGAGGAACTAATTCGTAAGCATGAGGAACTGATAATAAAAGCAAAGGTAAGAGACACATTAAAAAAATAATTGAAAACTGCATGGACTTCTCTTGAATACACTTCTGTAGGTAATTTAGTGGAGTACTAAAAAACTCTCTTTGTATAGTTTGCTTGCTGTTCCCATTTATATTTCCCTAGTTCCTTAACTTGCTTCACATTCCTTAGTTTTGCAAAAAGTAATAACTACCAGCCAGGCAACAACTTGTAGGTGTGTGGATGTGCAAAATGGAACCATAAAATGCTGAGAGCCGGGGGAGCAAAGCAGACACACAGCAGTGCTCCTCTCGCCATTGTGTCTTATTTGGAAATTGACTCATTTGTACATGTGGGGTCTCTAAATATTTTCCAAAGTTCCTTACAGGTGCTCCATTTTTATCTGCAGAAAAATGAAAGTCCAGTTGTAGTAGATTGAGTGGGAACAGTGAATACTTTAATCAGTTTCAAGATTTAGAGAACTTTCTGTTGTTAATATCTTGGGTGGTTGATAGTTGTATGTACAGCTAGGTCATGAAGCTCGGGAAAACAGTGGGCCAACACTAACAGACAACGGTTGAACATAAGGAATACAAAGCAAATAAATATTTACATGTTTGGGAAGATGGGATTTGTAGTGGTGGGGGAAGGGGAGGCAGCAGGTTGCGTTTATCTAGACCGAAATCTCCTCATAGGGATCATGATGTTTTCATTTGCTGGTTTTTGCTTCTCTTTGAACACTACAGGATACATAGGTACTCAAAGTGTATGGTTTGAATATTTGCCTGACTGATAAAGATTCGGTTACAAGAGACTATTATGCCTGATGATTTTTTAAATTCTTTAAAATTTTTCAGCATTTGGTTTATCTGTTTGAGAAATTAGTTTTTTTTCATTGAAGTCATATAGCATTTTATTCTGTGCGTGTGATACTCAAGTTTTATCAGTGAAAAGTCTATAAAAATTCCTAAATGCTAAGCACAAGAGATGACCTGAATTGCATAGGATGGTTGCTTCCTTAAAACATATAAATAAAAATGGTATATTCACATAACTTGGACGTACTTTGGGGTTATATTTACTGTAACTGTGGATTTATTATGGTTTCTCACAGCCCTGAGGACAGTTTGGAGTAGAATATTTGTTAATGTATAACCACAGTCTAGCTTATATCATAGTTTACAGTTTACCTTTGTAGCTCTGATGATGTGTATAAATAGAAAAACATAGATATTCTTTCCATCATTATTCCTATGTTGTTGTACACCTAAGTGGTTTAAGAAATAAATTTTTAATAATACATATTTTATTATTAAAGTACATCATAGAAAATTTCATAACTATAAGAAAAATAAAAGTGAATTCTTCAACCCAAAGATAATCATTATTAAGATAACCGGTATTAGTATTTCTGTGCACTCCCTTTTAGTCTTTCCATACACAACCCTAGAAACATAGCATTAGAGTCATGCTTTATTTCATTTACAACTTTATCATAAATATTTTCCTATGTAAACTAATATCCTTTAACTGCAGCATATTTCATTATATGGATAAATGTATATAGCAGAGTTACACATTTTGGTTATACGTATAAGCTAAGCCATATGAATACCCAAGCAAATATTGTTTGAAAAGGGTATGAATTCCTGATAAACACCATTATATTTCAGACAAGATGACTACTTCCTTTCAGGGTCCTGAGCCACTCAGGAGCCAGTTACAGATCTCATACAGAAGCTGTGTATTGCCCCATGTACTCAGTAAGTAGTTTTGGGGCCAAATTGGTTTTGGAAACTGAGGCAGAGAAGCCTATTTTCCTATAGCATCTATAGCATCCTTGCAAATAAATTTATTTTCTAAAAAAAAAAATTGTATGTTTGCTTTGTTGGGAGTTCATGTTTTATTGCTTCCCACGAAGCATTCTGTATGATATAAGATTTTCCTTCAACTATGGGCTGGCCTTTGGAACCCCTAATCTCAATAGCATCTTTAGAGATTATCAAATATTGAATATCTATTTAGAGATGAAAGTTCAAACATAACTTATTGATGAAAAGGTTTTTTAAGATAATTGTCATCAATTTGGGACACTAGATAGTCCAATGTCAAGATAACTGGTTATTCAAGGCAGCAGGGGTCCCTGAGTCACATGGGTTGAAAGAGACTCCATCAGTATAAATGCAGAAGAGGGAGTGACATTCTGTTCTGGGGTGATCCAGGTTGGCTTTCTAGAAGGGTGGGGTTTGAGCAGATGGATGGAGTATGAGTGGTTGGTTAGGCAAGGGTGATCATTCCTAAATAAGGTAGAAAAAGAGAAAACAATGATCAGACCAATTTGTCTGTGATGAGAGTTAAAGGTCCTAACAATGTTCAACCCAGAGACAAGAGACCAACGGGAGTTGTCTCAGAGGTCATACTTATCCACAGCCATTCCCTAGAGAAGAAATGATAACAGTGCATGGTCATTACAGGGAAGTAAACTTTGCAGGTTGGAAAATAGAAGAGAATTCTGAGGCCACAGAAGGTGGGCCTAAGTGACCTTAAAACTCCCTTTAAGTTTCAGTCTCATAAAAGAGACAGGATTTAGATTATAATAACTGTTATGCTTGTTAAATTTAAAGCAATGTGAGTGTGAAAAACACCTTTTCACAGATGGCTGAAATGATAGGACTAGATTGGGAAAATAGCAACATTTCTTAAATGTGGAGATAGTATCTTACTCATCTTGGTATTCCCAGCACCTAGGACAGTGCCTGGTATTAAAAAAAGGCTGTTTGATTCATGTCTGTTTTTTAAATCCTCTTTCCAGAAGGAAGAAACATTCTTTTAGTGTCTTTCTGTGACTCTCTAGTGACTTTAGATAGTGATTTAGCCTCCTTTTGCCTAGCTAGCCGTCCATTATCTTTATTTATTTATTTTTAAATGTTTGGTCCTCAGTATAGAGTTACACAAACTCTTTAATTCATCCTAGATCTCCGGGTCAGCTATTCTCTTGGCTTATTTTATTACTTCCCCCTTCATTCTCTATCTTCCTCACATCCCCATTCTCACAGGCACCTACTCTAATGGGTTCAATATGTGTCTTTAGACATATTCCCATTCTTAAAATATATATGGAGTTATATGTTTTCAATTTGCATAGATGGTATGAAGGCATAGGTTTCATTGTGTTTCTTCCCACAACACTGGTTGCATCTAGTAGCTGTTTGTGATCTTAAGTAGTCGTTTGTGATCTTCACTATGGTAATTCCTAGATGCCGCATAACTTTGGAAAGTCCTATTACGTAGATATTGATGTCCTACTTCTATCCTTCATAATGTTAACAGCCTCCCATTTCTTTATCCCTTATAATACCTGGGCTTCTAGTCCACTGACTCTTCTATTTAGCCCTTCTGGTGAGTTCCTCACTTCAGCTATTACGTTTTTCATACCCCATTCCTCACACTGATTCTTCCTCATAACTTTTTTCCTGCTTCATCTGTCTAACGCCCCTCGTTATATCCTAAGGTGTGCTTTATTCATATATTAAGTTGTTGGTCTGTCCAGTGCATTAATTCTGATTTAGGTATTTCGGTGTGTTGCTTGTGCTCATCAGATGTTATTTTTCCCTGTGAGTTAATATTCCCTTGGATACCAGCAACTTCACTTGGTAAGGCATGGGAGGTGTGAAAGCCAGTTCTCTAACTTGTCCTTTTCTGGGTGAATTGGGGTCAAGGTACGGGGAGATGCCCCTGAGTGCTTCTGTTGTTAGAATTAGGGCTCCACCATTTCTGGTTTGCCCCTCTACCCCAGATACACACAAAGGAGGGGGACCCCTTGGAGAACCTCCCACTGATTGGAGTCTGGACCCTGCTTTGTTCCAAGACCCATTTCCCATACTCTTCCCAGCTCACTTGATGGAGAGTTGAAGAGGGCGCACTGAGAAACAGGTCAGGTTGCTTCCCTCTCATATATTAGCTGTCCACCTGGTCAGATTCCAGTGCTATCCTAATGTTGTTTCTCTCCTCTGGCTGGTACTGGGTTGGGGCTCCTATTTTCTTTCCTGAAAAGATACATTGACAAACAGTGACCAGGCAGATGGGGAAAGAAAGCAACACACCCAGAAAGTTATCCCCTAGCATATCTCCTGTCTAAGACATCGACCTTATTCTGCTCCAGAAAGTCATGTGGCCCTGACACTGAGAGCTAACCACCTGTTGTCTCCTCAAGGAAGGTTCTCTTATCTATAAACTTTACCATCACTTTGTTGGCCCTTGCAGGAAGGACAAGCTGCATAATTTGTGAGACCCAGTTTAAAATGGAAATATGGAGGCCTTTCTTTAAAAGGTATTGAGATTTCAATACAGCAACAGCAGAACCTTAAACCAAGCATGGGGACTTCTAAACAAATGTCGCTGTGATGATACAGATCACTTGCCCATGATGCTGGTCCTATTTACAATGTTAGGATTTTTGAAAGGACCTAGAAACCTTGCTTCAAACATTTTCCTTCACCATCTTTACTAACCTCTTCCTACCTGGATTAGCAAGTTTTCTAAAAATAAAGATTGCAATACTATCTCAGGTTATATCTACATAAGAAAAAACAGGTTTGAATTCCTGCTGTCGCTCACTTTGCAATCTTGGGTACACTTGACCTCTCTCAGCCTCACCTTCCTGACCTGTAAAGAGGAGTCATGAATAATTCAATTAGAAAATATTTGTGAAGGTGCCCACATTTTAGTAGTGCGTCCAAAAATGTTTCCTTTCCCATCCATGGTGTAAACATTCAAATAGTTTTTGTCTGTGGTTTTTCAACAATATCATTCCTTGTTCCTGGAGGAGGAATCCAATTTTAGATCTCCTTAAACAGGAAGCAGCATATTACACTTTTTTTTTTTTTTTTTTTTGAGTATGGGTATGAGGAGAGGAAGGGGGATTGTTTCTTTCAAAGAAGTTTTAAAGTAGAAATAAGGCCTCAAGCTGGGGATTCATTAGTGAGACACATATAAATAATCTGGTAACATAGAGAAGGTAAGCTAAGTCCAATGGTAGCAAGCTGTTCTGTATTGCTTGTTAGTCTACAGTAAATTATTGCTAAATAATCTGAAAATTCCTCTCTCATTTCTTACTGGAATGCATTCAAATAAATATGGCAACTTTTATATCTCTTAATAATTGTGATACCTTATTCAGAATGTGTTGAAAGAACTGAACTAAAAGATTTTTTAATACAGCCTTTAAGTATGAGTAATTTTGTATTAAATTATACTTGCTTCACTGAATATGAAAAAATATTTTCCTCTTACATACGTAACAGTTAAAGAAATAACAGACATGGATGATTATAAGCGACCCTTCGGTTAAGAATCTTAAATACTCTTAGATTTTATCCTGTATCAATTTGATGCTCCAAGGGTTGAATTCAAAGTCTGCAGTTCAGGGCTTCCCTGGTGGTGCAGTGGTTGAGAGTCCACCTGCCGATGCAGGGGACACGGGTTCGTGCCCCGGTCCAGGAGGATCCCACATGCCGCATAGCGGCTGGGCCCATGAGCCGTGGCCGCTGGGCCTGCGCGTCTGGAGCCTGTGCTCCGCAACGGGAGAGGCCACAACAGTGAGAGGCCTGCGTACGGCAAAAAAAAAAAAAAAAAAAAAAAGTTTGGAGTTCAGAGTTGGTTGTAGGGTATATTAAAATATGTTAACAAACGCTTCCTTATTATCTCCTTTGAGGAGACATAATCATTCCTTCTTCTGCACATCAGAAATAATGTCTATCGAAGAACTGCCTTCAGGAGTCAACCTTTACTTCTGTTGGGAGGAAAACTTTTCCTCTTCCAATTTGGTTCCAGTGATTGGGGCCCTGCAAATTAACTGACAATAGACAGGTTAACAGGAGTAACGACAAGGTTTATTTTCACACAGTATACGTGGGCAGTCCCAGTAATGGACGACTCATGGACTAGCCCAAAGTAAAGTCTTACAAAGATCAATTCAACAAAAGAAAAGTTTTTAGGGCTTCAGTGGGAGAGTATGGAAGGTTTTATTGGGCTTCTGGATGATAAAGGAATGAGCAGTCTGTCTTCTTCCTGGCTGGAGGTTTCCCAGTGGGAAGGTATATGGCAGTTGAATTTATACTTCCTGATGCCAAGTATCAATCTTCTTTAAATCAGGAAACTCCCCGGGAAGAGGTCAATGGCAACTGTATTTTCAGGAGGCTCCACTTAAGTGTAGGTCGTATTTCTTTCTGTGGCTGCTAATTGTTTAGCTGTTTTCAGTTTAAAGTAATTTTCATACCACCATGGTGGACTATAAATCCCCACACTTCTGTAGTGTCAACTCTTGCTTCAGTTCAGGCCCTTTACAGTTGGTACACACAAGACTCGCACAGGGGCTTTGACAAAAATACTGACATCTGGATCTCATGCCCAGAGATTTTATGTAGTTTGTTTGGGGAATCGGGATTAAAAAAAATTCACTGCCAATCTTAACATATTGATATTTTCATCAAAATGGCATCCAGATTTCCTGTTCCTTCTAAAAAATGGAAGACCTGGCATTGTCAGACTCATCTTTCCCTATAGACATTGCAGCTCTTGGCTGGAGCCTAGCAATAGCTATTTCCTTGAGAAAAGGCATGTGTACTTCGGTTTGCCACAGTCCCCACCGTTCCTCATTACCTCCTCTTCCACCTTTGCTTCACTCATTTACATTACGTGCCTGTCCCCTGTAAGCATTTGGGTTTGAGACCTGATGATCAGTGAGGTGCAATTTAAGTGGAGTAGTAGCTTAAACTGATTTGCATTTTAGAAGATTACCTTGGAAAAAATGTGAATGATAAGAATGGGAAGAAGTGATATTGAAGACAGAATAATCTTTTAGAAAACTGCTGAAGTTTGAATAAGAGTAACTTTAGATGGGGCATGATATCTTTTGAGATGGAGGTTATTAATGCCCATTTAAAAGGCTTAAAGGCGACGTAAAGACTTATTCAAGTTGTGGCTCCCAGACAGCAGAATCTGGAAGTCATTAGAAGTGCAGAATCTCAGACTCCACCCACCAAACCTATTGGGTCAGAATCTGCATTTTAACAAATTTCTCTCAGAAGATTTGTATGGACACAAAAGTTTAAGAGACACTGACTTAGAGGATTTTCCCATATATTTCATTTATGTCCATATTCTCCTTAATTTTCATAGATGGCTATATATTTTTTGTAAACTCCTTGATTAACAAATAATCTTTGAAGTTCTGCCAGAGAAACAAACTGAAAATAGTGTAAAGAAACATCATCTTCAATGTTTTACTATAGTAGAGTTCACATTCCTCAGCTTCAAGATTAAAATAATCTTCCGTGATTCATCATCTAATCCGATTTTCCAAGTCATTGAAAATATTTTCCAGTTGTTGCTGAGTGATTTCATAAATTGGATTTGTGACCTTAGCCTTAGGTTCCTTTAAATAATATTATTTGGAGATCTTACAAAAATACCAATGCTTAGGTCCCAAGCAAACTTTATTCAGAGGAAAAAGTCAAGTTTAAAGTTACAAAATATTTATAACTATGAGATAAGGAAGTAGAAGAGTCTCTTGCAAGCTTATTTGAATAATTTAAATGCATAATTATCATCAACAGAACCACTACAGGAATGTGGCTCTTTAAAAATGTGTTTATTGTTTGATTTTTCTGATTACATAATACATTCTCATTTTGGAAAAATTACAAAATATGTAAAACTAAAGAAAATTAAAATCACCCATAGTGCATGGGTGTATATGAAAATGAGAAGGAAATATAAAACATACAAAAAATTGAGTATTCCAAACCTGTGTGTGTATGTATACACTGTATGTGTGTGTTTATGTACAAAGTTGTGTATGTGTTGTTTTGCAGTGTCATTTTTCCAATTAGCATTATGTCATAAGCATTTCTCTATTCAAATGCATATTTTAAATATGTTTTCTTAATGATTACATGTTATTAAACTGTGTAGATATATCATACATTATTTGAGGCAGCAATACATAGTATCTCAGAATATGGCAGTGGAATGAATGGTACACTCCCAGCGCCTAGAGTTAAATCCTAGCATCTCTGCTTACTTCTGATGTACGCTTGGGCAAATTTCTTGTATATCTGAGCCTATGTTCCCCGTTTTGTGAAAGAAGGTAATAATTGTACCTAATTCATGCAGTCATTATGAGGATTAGTTGTATTCTCATGCAATACACAATTAGCACAATGCCTTATACAAGCACAACATAATAGAGACTTTTTTTTAATGATGGTAAAATAAACATAACATAAAATCTAACTTTAGTGACATTTAGTAAATTCACAATGTTGTAGTTCCAGAACATTTCCATGACCCTAAAAAGGGACGCCATACCCATTAAACAGTCAATTTATTCCTCTCTCTCTCTGCCTCTGACAATCATTAATCAACTTTCCCTGGATTTACTTATTCTGGATATGTCATAAATGGAATCATATGAGTGGCCTTTTGTGTGTGATTTCTTTCAGTTAGCATGTTTTCAAGGTTCATCCATGTTGTAGCCTATATTGGTACATTATTGCTTTTTACTGCTGCATAATATTCCACTGTATAAATATACATTTTGTTTATCCACCCATCAGTTGATGGCCATTTGGGTTGGTCCCACCTTTTGGCCATTGTGAATAACGCTGCTATGAACATTCACATAGAAGTTTTTGTTTGAATACCTGCATTAAGTTCTTTTGAGTATATCCCTAGGAGTGAAATTGCTGGGTCATATGATACGTCTACATTTAATTTAATGAGGAGTCACTATACTGTTTTTCACAGTAGCTGCACCATTTCGTGCTCCCACCAGCAATGTACAATGCTTTCAATTTCTCCACATCCTCGCTAAAACTTACTTTTTGTGTTTGTTCTTATATTAAAAAAAAATTTTTTTCTAGCCATCCTAGTGTGTGTGTAAAGTACTATCAGTTGTAGTATTTTATTTGCATTTCCATAATAGCTAATAACTTGTGATGTTAAAGATCTTTTCATGGCCATTTGAATATAGTTTTTGAAGAAATGTCTATTCAGCCCCTTTGCCTGTAGTGTCCTTTGATGAACACAAGTTTTTAATTTTGATGAAGTCCAATTTATTTATTTTAAATTTTCTTGTTTTTGCTTTTGATGTCAAAGCTATGAAACCATTGCTAAATCCAAGGTCATGAAGATTTATTCCTGTGGTTCTTCTAAGAATTTTGTGGCTTTAGCTCTTACATTTAGGTTTTGCTCCATTTTTTTTTTAATTAACTTTTTTTTAAATCAATTTTATTTATTTATTTATGGCTGTGTTAGGTCTTCATTGCTGTGCGCGGGCTTTCTCTAGTTGCGGCGAGCGGGGGCCACTCTTCATTGCAGTGCGTGGGCTTCTCATTGCGATGGCTTCTCTTGTTGTGGAGCACGGGCTCTAGGCGCACGGGCTTCAGTAGTTGCGGCATGTGGGCTCAGCAGTTGTGGCTCATAGTTCTAGAGCACAGGCTCAGTAGTTGTGGTGCATGGGCCTAGTTGCTCCATGGCATGTGGGATCTTCCTGGACCAGGGCTCGAACCCATGTCCCCTGCATTGGCAGGCGGATTCTTAACCACTGCACCACCAGGGAAGCCCTGCTCCATTTTGAGTCAATTTTTTTGTATGGTATGAAGTAAGGGTCATTCTTCACATATGGGTATCTGGTTACCCTAGCACAATTTGTTGAAGAGACTATTCTTTCCCCATTAAATGGTCTTGGCACCCTTATTGAGACTAATTGATCACAGATGTATAGGTTTATTTCTGAACTCTCACTTCTATTCCATTGATCTATATGTCCGTCCTTATGCCAGTATCACACTGTTTTGATTACTGTAGTTTTTGTAGTAAGTTTTAAAATCAGAAACTGTGAGCTCTCTAACTTTGTTCTTTTCCAAGATTGTTTTGGCTATTCAGGATTCCCTTGCAGTTCAGAACGTTAGGATCAGCTTTGCCATTTCTTTAAAAAAAGGCCATTGAGTTCTGATAGGAATTGCATTGTATTTGTAGATGACTTTGGGAGTATTGCCTTCTTAACAATATTAGGTTTCCCAATCCATGATCACAGGATGACTTTCCAGTTATTTAGGTCTTCTTTATTTTTTTCAACAATGTTTTATAATTTTCAGTGTATGGGTCTTGAACCCCCTTGGTTAAATTTATTCTAAAGTATTTTATTCTTTTTGGTGCTATTGTAAACGAAATTGTTTTTTCTTAATTTCCTTTTCAGATTATTCATTTCTAGTCTATAGAGGCACAACTGACTTTTGTGCATCGATCTTGTGTCCTGAAACTCTGCTGAATTAATTTATTAGCTCTAATAGTTTTTTAAGGATTCCCTATGTATGAGATCATACCATCTGCAAATTTCCCCTTCCATAATCTTTTTTCTCTTATTCATCTATCTGATTGTAAAAAGCCATTCTTTCAGTGTATTGTAGACCGGATCTTCTTAAACTATAGTGTACTCATGAATTACCCGGGGACCTTAAAATGCAGATTCTGATTCACCAGGTCTGGGGTGGGGCTTGAGTATCTGCATTTCTAACAAACTCCAATGTAACATTGATACTGTTGGTCTCTGGATCACCCTTTGGGTAGCAAAGGTTATGGAGGAAAGAACTGCAGAAGAATGAAAGAGAGTTTAAATGATGGAGTTGAAATATTGGGTCATTGTAAGAACTTGGAAGGTTTAAGTCTAAATAAATCTTTGAGTCTCTTATGGTGTAGACATGATTGTCTGAGCTTAGAACTTGATTTATTTTTGTTGCTTGTATTTATTACTCAGGTAATTGAAAATCAAAAGACAAGTGTTTAAATTGTTCAGTTGTTCCTTTTTTTTTGAAATAGAAATATTTCCACAGGAATAGCACTTACATGAACTATTTAGTACAAAAGGAGCTACTTGTAGGTCTCTTGGGTAGTTCAGGAAGTGTGTAGCAATATCTAGAGTTTGTATAATTATAGTTCCCAGGTTGTCCAAATATTTTCAAAGTATTTCACAATCATTTTTGAGTGATTTTCTTTTCATTTCAGTATGTATTAACCTGTATAAAGAAGCTGACTATTCTGATATTTGAACTTCCATTACATCCCCAAATTCCTTCACTGAAAGTATGCGAAAAAATGGCAAAACCACTTTAAAACATATTGCTTCAGTAAATCAGCTCACAGCATCTCTAAGGAAAATCTACAAAATGAAGCAGAGTTTGTTACTTTTATAATGTTTCATCCAATTTAAAAAATAAAATGAGGTCTGAATCTGAAATGTCTCAAGGCAGAAATTAACTGAGTCTCTAAACAGTAGAGACATCTGCATTAGTGCATTTCAAATCCTCTGTCTTCATTTTAACAAATAATTTGTTTTACTTGTCTGATTTTTTAATGAACTTCCCAATTAAAAGCAGATGTCATTTTTCACAGAACATAAATTATAAACAATTTTATTACTAGCAGGCAAAACATGTCTAAATAGTATTGAATTTGCCTGCAAGCATTGGGAAGAATCTATAAAATGATGGGATTTCTCACTTGGTAACCCTACTTCCGCCTTAACTTATGGGTTAATTTAAAGCTTAGTGAACCATATGCTTTCATTTCCAAGAGAAATTTAACTGAGAGAGTCTCTGAGAATGTTTATGCTCATCTAAGAAGGGGATGAGTTCAGAAAATCTACCTGCTGTCACCTGCTTATGAAACCTTCACCAGCTCGTTAAGTTTAAATGCTTAGAAAATTTTTTTCTTTTTAGTTATGACTTTTATAAAAATTCTTCATATATATTCTTTCCTTTTCTTTTTCCTCCTACTCCTCTTCCTTTTCCTGCTTCTCCTCCTTCTTGTCATTTGTCAGCCCTTAAATAAAAATTCCCACAAAGCATGGCTTCTTATAGTTGCTATCACAACTCAAGGTAATATTACTATGATAATAATAATAGTGAAGTTGAGTCTTTGAGGTGGACACCTAAAAAGACATTTTCTTATGTCTTAATCCAGTCACACCTTAAATCCCTACAACCTTCCTGTGCTACTCTTTAGCGTCCACTTGGTGGCATTCAGTGCAGTGGCCTTAGATTTCTGTGACATTCATTACTCCAAAGGCCTTTACTTCAGTTTCCCACTCCTGTGGCCACACTTGTGTCCATGGTATCACCCAAAAGTGCTCTCATTCCCACCCCCCTTTCCTTTCACCTTTTCCTGGTTTCCCTCCTTGTACGATTCAGCATGGACCAAGGCTATTTGTGAGTAAACTCAATCACCCATTGTCTCTGTTTCTTCCTACTTCTCAAAGAAGATGAAACAATTAGCACACTTTTTCTGATTAGATCTATTTAAAAAGCAAATGATCTATTATTAGCCTTGCAAATTCTTTTCTTTATCAGCCATTAATTCCCTATTTTGTCCCCATAACAACCAGTACAAAACTTTCAGGCTCTTTTAAAATTCTCAACCAGGCTTTAACCTAACTTCACAGTCACTTAGTCATTCAAAGCGAAATCACTTGACTCTTTTCTTCTCTGTCCTTTTTTGTTTCTTTTTCACTTTTCTTCTCCCAGTGTGTTTCCCATTCCCCTCTGTTCCAAATTTAAGCTTTCATCCATTCTTCTAAGTCCTACCTTTTCCATCTCTTCATTTTGTATCTCTCTTCATTATTTTTTTAATAAATTTATTTAGTTAGTTATGTATTTATTTATTTTTGGCTGCATTGGGTCTTCGTTGCTGCACGCGGGCTTTCTCTAGTTGTGGTGAGCGGGGGCTACTTTTCGTTGTGGTGCACGTGCTTCTCATTGCAGTGGCTTCTCTTGTGGAGCATGGGCTCTAGGTGCATGGGCTTCAGTAGTTGTGGCACGCGGGCTCAGTAGTTGTGGCTCACGGGCTCTAGAGCACAGGCTCAGTAGTTGTAGCACACGGACTTAGCTGCTCCACAGCATGTGGGATCTTCCCGGACCAGGGATCAAACCAGTGTCCCCTGCATTGGCAGGCGATTCTTAACCACTGCGCCACCAGGGAAGCCCCTCTCTCTTCATTCTTAATACCTCATTTAGTCTCTCATAAAATAGAAAACATAAACATTGCTTCTCAACCCTTAAGACACTATTCTACCTTTTTCATGACTAACAGGTTGAATTGTGTCTACCAACATTTATATGTTAAAGTCCTAACCCCCAGTGTCTCAGAATGTGATCTTATTTGGAACTAGTGTTATTGCAGATGTAATTAGTTAAGGTGGGGTCATCAGAGTGTACCCTAATTCAGTATGACTTATAAAAAGGAGAAATTTGAACACAGAGGCAGACACCCATAGAGGGAAGATGATGTGAAGAGACAAGGGGAGAAGACAGCCATCTACACGGCCAAGAGAGGTGCTTGGAACAGGTTATATCCTCACAGCCCCAAGAAGGAACCAACACTGTTGATACCTTGATTTTAGACTTCTAAAATCTAAATCAGAGGACTGTGAGAGGATAAATTTCTCTTGTTCAGGCCACTGACTTTGTTGTACAGATGTCCCTCAGTATCCTTGGGGCATTGGTTCTTCCAAGACCCCCACAGATACCAGAATCTGTGGATGCTCAAGTCTCATAGTCAGCCTTCCATATCCATGGTTTCCCCATCCACAGAGTCAACCAACCACAAATCATAAACATAGTAGTATATGTATTAAAAAAAACCCTGTGTTTAAGTGGACCCTTGCAGTTCAAACCCATGTTGTTCAAGGGTCAACTGTACTTTGTTACAAGAACCCTAGGAAATGAATACAACTACTTCATTTTCTGCCTCCCTGGCCTCCCCACCCACTAATCCTTTACCTGCATTAGGAGAAGCTGCTCTTTCTCAAGTAACAGATGACTTGAAGCTCTCTGTGCACTTGGCCTCTGAGACACCACCTTCTCTGGTTCTCCCATCTGTCTGATGGTTCCTGGCTCCTTCTAAATCTCTTTCAATGTCATCTCTTCCTCCAGTCTCCCTTTACATGAAATGCTTAACCTTTGGCTCTTTTCTCTTCTCATTTCATACTTTGCTCATGTGGAGTTATCCAATCCCACAGTGATAATATAGGTTTTATCTTAATGATTTCTAGATCTAAAGATCTCCAACTCTTACATCTCTTGTCAACTCCAGTCTTCTTTTTAGAAGTTCCTGTGGAAGATTGACTTATAGATTTCTTACCAGCACTTTAACTCAACTAAAATTATTATTTTCTCCTCCAAACCTTCCCCCATTTTTCTTTCTTGGCTAAAGAAATTGCAGCCCTTCAGTCACCCAGATTAGAGACCTCAAAGTCACATTATTCTTCCTCTCCCCTCACTTCAGATCATCTCTCAAATTTAGTCAATTCTTACCTCTATCTCCTTCTTGCCTTCTCATCCCAGGCCTACTACTTTAGCTTCTCAGAATCTTTCACTAGGTCCACTACAATTACATTGTGTAGTACTATGAATCTGAGCCTACAAACTATAATATTTGTATGAAATATTGCTGGCTTGTTTAAAAAACTGCTTTTTAGTCAACTTAAGCCTGATTCTGAGCTCCCATCATATGACTGGCGACACATTCAATCTGTCATTGTTGGAGCCCCTTTCCAGGGTTCTGTGAATGTGCCTGGGTCCATATAGCACCACAGCACTGGGGAAGCCACTGTGGTCATCAATTCACTTGGCTTCCCTCTGAGGCAATCATTGTCTCAGCCTGTATGGAGGCCGCAGTTTCAGTGGCTCTGCTGCTTCTGTGCCTGTTTGAGGTGCCAGGCTGGTCTGACTTCCAGTCTCCCTGGAGGGAATACACAGCCGTCCCCAGGGAAGCCGTGCGTGTCTTCATGGCACTGCCCTGAGAGGACCCTGCATCTCCTCCACACACCTCACCTCACATCCAGGCTTCTGTCCGGCACCAGCCAGATCTCCCTGTCTTCGTATGGCCCTCACCTTTATCTCCTTGTCATTTACCACATCTCTCATAATGTCTTTATTGGACTTAGTCTTTTTACAAAAGGCAGGAGGGAAAATGACTTGCGGATAAGTTCTGCTTTTGGTCTTAATATAAACTTCACTAAGGCAAGAGGGGCATAGAAAATAATTGACTTTCTTCTTGAAACAGGGCAGATAGGACAATATAGGAAGAACACAATAAATTATCCTGCCACACGCCTAACTGGCATCTGGGCCTCCTGTCTTTCTGTTTTGCAGTTAATCATTTATGACGTCATCAAAGTTACCTTTGGACAAGCTGAGACTAGGCCAGTTTTTTCTCAAGCATCTCCTAAAATGCCCTTTGGATACAAAATAAAATACAGACTCTTGTGACTTTTAAAGCCCCCCGTGACCTGCCCTTTGCCTGCCCCCAAGCCTGTACGTCTCCGTGAATCTAAGCTTCCTTGGTCTGCTTATCAGTCCCATGCATACCACAGACTTTCTCACCTCTGAGACTTGGGTTAGTTGGACCCCTCACAGAGAATCTCTTTTCCCCTATTTTCTTCCTCTTCTTTTTCAAAGTTAGTTGCTAATTATAATCTTAGAGTTGACATGGGAAGAATAAAGCTAAAAAGCAGGCAAGCCTGAGGTCACAATTTGGTTACCAAGGAGGAGGGAGGAGTAGAAGTCAGGGCAAAGTGTTAGCAACTGAGGCAGAAAATCTAAGCAGAAACAGAAGCCATGGACAGAATTTGGTATGTAGTTCAAGATTGGACCCGACAGAAACTGGCTAAGAAGCAAGACAAAGCACCCACATTCAGGATGTCTGGATAATATTTTGAGGTCAGTACATTGGGCAGAGAGGGTCTGTCTAAAGCTCTGTGTATCTACTTCAGCCTAGGGAGTGATTTTAGTTGATGATCTATAGGCTCAGCGTTGGTCCAGATTCCTTCTCTGAAATGGTTGTTGATCTCTCCAATACTTGTCTTTCCCTTCTTAGAGTGTTGCTTATTGCTCAGTTAAAGCAATTAATGCCTTCCTAGCATTTCAGTCGTTCACATGTCTGATTTCCCCACAGCTGTGAAATTCTAAAAAACAAGGGCCATGATGTATTCATTTCTGGATTCCCCGTAACACCCAGTAGATGGGTCTGGGACATGAGTTAAATGCAGCTAGTGTTAGTTGGGTCAGTGGATGACTCCATTGGACAGGAACCTGGCAGCAAAATGTTACCCTGAGTCAGCCCTGGCTGGACTTCTAAACTGCTGTTCATAAGTGACATTCAGTTTGGCTAGGAAGTCATGCGTCTCTCTGTCTACTGCATGGTCATCATCGAGACTACACACTAAACACAGTTCTATGGGAACTCTCCGGATTCTGAGCCAACAGAGAAATAATGGGCAAAATTTCGTGATGGTGGACGCAATGCTGCAGTTCTCAAGTGTTAAGAGGAAAGCAATCTATTCACACTAATGTGTGAATGTCTGCCCACTTCTTAACCATCCTTGACTTCTGTTTTTCTTTTTTCTTTTCTTTTCCACCACCCCACCGCCGATTTTTGGAAGTGAAAGTTTTATTAACCCAAACACAAGAAAGTAAAGTAAGTTGAAAAGTAAAGTGATCTGCAGAGTGGCCAAAACCAACACTGCCTCTGAGTTGCACCTGCTGTTAAGGATAAAGCACCAGGGTACTTTCTCTTCTGAAGCTGCACAGTTGCACACTCCCATGATGGTGACAGGGTGTTGACGGGGAGTACAGGCACAGAAAGGGTGATGGAGGCTGTTTGGATTCTTTGTAAACCTGGTAGTTGTATACAGGGATTCCCTGCATCATGAATCCAGAGATTTAAACTTTTTCTTTTTTCAGTTTTATTGAGATATAATTGACACAAAATTGTAAGCTATTTGGAGTGTTTATCATAATGATTTCATATATGTATATGTTGTGAAAGGATTTCCCTCCATCTAGTTAATTAACACATCTATTACCTCACATATTTATCTTTGTGGATATGTAAATTTCAGTTATATAGTAGAGTGTATTCCCTTAGTAATTTCAATTATATAGTACAGCGTTAACTCTAATCACCACGTTTTACATTAGATCCTCAGAACTTATTCATCTCATAGATGAAAGTTTTTACTCCCCAACCAATGTCTCCTTATTTCCTCCACCCCACAGTCCCTGGAAATCACTTTTCCACTCTGTTTCTATGAGTTTGACTTTTTTAGACTCCACATCTAAGTGACGAAGAGACTTAAAGTTTTTTCTTCACATATTCAGTAAGCCCCTGAGAACCCAGACTGAGAAAGACAAAAAGGAACTGCTCACAAGGGGGCTTTTAGGGGGTAATCAGAAAAGGTTAGACACATCTCACTTTGTATGAGTTATCACAAGAAACAGTAAAGGGAAATTGTTTGATGTCACCAGTATGTTTTACCCGAACCCTCACATTTTGAAAAGTACTGTCACTTCTCACCTATCACTATGCAGTACTTTTGAAAACTGAGTGTGTTGAATATGTTACTGGCTTGACACCATTTCTTTGAGACATTCCTACTACCTGGGATTGAGGTGCAACATCACCTCATGGTAGCTGGCTTTTGTAGTCATTTTGCTTCTGCATTCCAGAAACAAGAAGAACCACTGGCTGTGTATGTTACACGCATGTCTGTGCATTTAAAAATGTATTTGAAACTCCTGGGTATTTAGTTTCTTCTTGCTGCTTTAGCTTTGGGATCTTATTTTCCTTATAGGCAACTTGAAGCCTTTATTCTTCATAGTCCTTTAAATAGACTGTTCCAGTCTAAAAGGCTTAGGGCATATTTGGGAGGAATCTGTGAGAGTATTTGCTAATGGAATGTCAGTTTGTGAGTGTGTGTGAGTGTGAGTGTGTGTGTGTGTGTGTAGAAGTGGGTGGTGGGTACTGACTTCAGGAGCTTATGCACAGCCTTTCCAGAGAGACAGGCTCAAGAGGATGTCAGCAACTGAATTCTTCTTCTTCCCGCTCAAAATCTCTTCTGCCTAGTTCTTCATATCTCAGTTAAGGGCAACTCAATCCATCCAGTTACTCAGGTGAAAAGAGTCTTGATTCTTCTTCCTCTTACTCATAGGAAATCACCTGGGCTGTGTCATCTGAGTAGATCCAGAATATCCTATCATTTCTGATTACCTCCACTGCTGTCCTGGGGAATGACCTACCTCCATCTTTCCTGGCTAATTGCAGTAGCCTCCTCAGGAATCACTGTGCATGCATCCCTGCACCCCTCCACCAGCAAAGTATTCTCAAACGACAGCCCTGTACTTTTATTTTTGTTTTTTTTTTTAAAGTTATGTCAGACCCTATGCCCCAGACCTTCCAACAGCTTCACACTTCTCTCAGAATAAAAAACTTCAGTGTTTACAAGGCCCTGCCTCTGGATCCTCCCAGTCTGCCCTCACCGTGGCCCTCTTACTGCTTCTCCCCCTGCTTCCTCCGTGGCATACTCAGCTCTACCGCGCTGTGTCCTTGCTGTTCCTCCACCCCAGCAGGAAAACTCCCACCTGGGAGCCTTTACTCTAGCTGTGCCCTCAACCTGGAAAGTTCTTTCTCCAGAGATCCTCTTGGCTCATCCCCTCGCTTCTTGCCCATCTTTGCTCAAATCTCACTACTCAAAAAGCCTACCCTGACCACCATATTTAATACTGCACGCAACTCCCGCCCTGCGTGGCACCTGAGAGTCCCCTAACCTGCTCTGCTTGTCTCTATTCTACAGTGTGGTCATCTTCAAACTCACCAGACAATGTACTGATTTACCATGTTTATTGGTTATAAACAAAATAAAATACATGGTGCACCACCACCGTCACTAACACTGGAGCTAAATTCACTGGCCTAGATGGTGTATTTAGAAGAATGCTTGGCATAGACTAGACCTGCCAAATACATAGTTGAACAAATGACTGCCTCATAATGTTTATTGCCCTTATAAATGGGATCTTTATTAGAAAAGATAATTGGCTATTGTTGCTAGCTAGGAATGTTATTGGTTTTCTTACATTGATCTTGTACATAACAACTAAAAGTCATTGTTCTAATCTATATCTGATGTTCCTTATGGGTAAGATATACAGATACCCCCTTCCCAACTTAATCTGCTTGACTTAGGGAAATCTTCATAAGAAGTGAACATCAAAACCTAGTAATTCTCCCCATCGTTGAATTACATGTTGAGATCCTGAAGATATCTCCAACAGATTCTCTAGAAAATTAAAAAGTAAATCTTTTGATGACATTAATATAAACTGCAATCACCTAGTCAGCCAGTGGCACACAGATTGTAGGCAAATTGTGTTAGATGAAAATAATTTGGCCAGCTAGACTTTATTAATTTTGATTTAAAAATTGGAAACATCAATAGCCCCCAATCTGGCTCTACTCCTTACTTAATCAACTTGAAGAAAATGTGATTAAGAGGAACAAAAATCTAAGAAAAACAAGGGCAAGACACTAAGGAAAAAATAGTGATTCTCAGAAAACACAAATCTTGGGACAATTTCTTCCCGACTTCCTGTGTAATTAAATTTTTATCCAAAAACTATGTTGAACCAAGGAGGAAGAAATAAATGTATTTCTGCTCCAAACGTTATTTTGAAGACTTGCTTATGAGTGTACTTTGTTATGATTTTATTTGATTTAAAAAATTTATTCTGCCACACATCCTTTTGCTTCAGTATTAGCAACAAGCACCCTGCTCTGTGTGCCTGAACCACAGGCTCCACTTGGTGGCCAAGCACTGAACAGAATAAAGGAAACAAGAAGCTTCCAAGCCATGTTTTTTTCCTGCATCTTTTGGAATATTTGAATGGACTGAGAAGAAAGAAAGCAGCAACTATTATTCAAAGATTGCTTTGCTGACATCTGTCATTTCTGCTGTAAACTGTCAGTCCCAAATCCAGTAGGGTAATTATGGAAAATATAGCTAAAAACCCAAATTTTAGTAGGGCCTGAAATCCAGGAATTTGAAGCACAGCCAATCCACCGTTGAATTTACATCTGATTCACTAGAGAAGCCGAAGCATATGTGAAATGGTGGCACTGCAGAGAAGTAAGGCTCAGGAAAGCAAAATGCCCTGCGGGAGGCCACTTACTAAGTTTGGAGTAAAAAGTGTATTTCCTTTTCTCTGCTCTTGCCCACAGGCTCTCCTTGATTCAGTAGCTATGATTTCTTCCTTATGGCTGGGAAGCGAAACACCACAATTCTTTCATCTCTAGGTGATACATAAAATCACAGTTCTTCCCTGTTTGCAGTCTGTCTGTGTCTCTGCTGAAATGCACCACAGTGAGGGCAGAGTTCAGATGGCCTGTGGACACTGAACTCGGTACTCATCCAAGAGTGAGATGACCCTTGCTTTTATGTATGTCGGCGAGAAATGCCTGGGAAAGGAGCACAAGAAGTAACTGTGGCCCAGCTGGCCATCCAGCTCGGCATGATCAGAGACTTTCAGCTTTTCAAGGGCTCACTGCCACTCTCCAAAAGCGTAAACATTGCTTCTCAAAAATTTTCTGCTCAAAGCAGACTTTCAAATATTCTCTGATTAAAATCGCAAGGTTTATTTTGTTTGTCCCATCTGTTAATGCACTCATGTAAAATTCTATGATTTGCTGTCAGTGAGTTAATTCTCCTCGGTGCTGAACCAAATGGGACTGTAGACTTAAAAGACTGAACGAGAAATGAGCTATATCTAATGAGATGTCCTCCAAAGCGGCCATGTCCTACACATGAGCCAGACACATGCTTCTGCCCCATGTGATTTGGGCCAGTCATCTCCACAACTGATAGTTTCTTAGCAGTTTATAAATATGTTCCCTATTGTTTCTTGTCCATCTTCTCCCACTTAAAAATTATATTCTGAAGTCAAATTTATAAGGAAAATAATTTACCACGTGGTACTGGGTCATTTAAACACACCCCATCCACTTCATCAGGGAAGTGATTAAAGGCTTACTAAACATATTGGGAGTATTCTGTTTCTTTTCCATTGGAGTAGCTAATATTTTTTTTATTTTTTAAATTGAATGGCTGGATAATTTTTATACCAATCCATAATTTTATTTGAAAAGCTAACCTGGGACTGTTAAAAAAAAAAGTGGGAGGGAGAAGAAACGGTTTTCGCCTTCTTGTCTATCAGTGCTAATCCTCTTAAAAGTACCCTTAAAATCAAGGGATGCAAGAGAAGCTCCATTTCCTCGGCAAATGGAATACTGAAAGGTACAGTTTAAAAGGGTTACTACTGTGAGTGAAGAAGGAAAGTAATGGAGTGACCTGTGGACACACCCTGAGCCCAGGAACACACAGTACCACACGTCTTTATTGGCTCAGAGATACACAGGTCCATCTGTCAAACTGAAAAGCCAAGGAAATGGCAGTCTTTGGCTTTCTGCTGGTGGGGACAAGTACTGGAAATATTTTATTGCAAAGTGACTGAAACCCAGTCAGAGGTTGAATACTTAGCAGGCAGGCAGCAATGGCTTAGAGAAAAAGGACCAAGATTTTCTCTGTTGGGCTCCTCCAGCCTGGACAACACGGACAACTAAGTTTTTTAAACAGCATGCTGGATTCAGATGACTCTGGAAAGTTTTGTCTCAAAAATAAAATAGGCGAAGCATCCCCAAAGAAAAATGGCTGGGGAAATATGTCATCAGAACGGTATGGAAGCGCATCAGAAACTGCCTATAGATTGCCCAAAGAAAACAGAACCAATTTTCTGAGAAGATTGCATAGAAATATTGAGTAGACCTAGCTTCATCTACTGCCCACAGAGTTCATTTGAAAATGTAATTAAAAAGACTGGAGATGGAGAATAAGAAAAGATAGGAGGCACAAAATGGTCCTTTACAGTTTCCTTGGAAGGTCACAGCCCACTTTATATAACACATTATGAAGCACAAGGTTACAGTGGGTTTTCAAAGACTTGGCTCTACTCCAGAAGTCTCTCTTTAATGTTGTTTGCGATATTTATACTAAAGGCAGATTTATGAACTCTGTTAGAGAACAAGTATTTCTCTTCTTATTCATAGAGAAGAACTTTATTATTTTAGTCCAGTTGCAAAATATAGCTTGAGTTTGGCTGTAAATTCTCAGTTATATATGTAAGGCATTGTGTTTATTTAGAAATAATAAGGCTTCTAATTTCAAATCAGAAAATCCCAGGGTCATATAAGGACTTTTATCAGTTTCAAGTCTTATCCAGACCTTATGGAAGTTTCACGTCTGTAATTCTAAGTTAATGTGTTTAATCTTTCTGTGGTGTAAAAATCACTGTTTATCACCTCTCTGCAGAGCTGAGGCCAGGCTACTGGTTGAGAAAGCAGGTTCTAGAGTCAAACTACCTGAATTTGAGTTCTGGCTCTTCCACCTACTAGTGTTGAGACCTTGGGCAAGTTCTTAACCCTTCTGAGCCTCAGTTACCCCATCTGTAAAATGAGGATAATAATAGTTCCTACCTTGTAGGGGTGTGGTGAAGATTAAGTGAGATACTATATGTAAAGCATTTAGCACAGTGCTAGCATACGGGAAGAAGAATCAACCCTTACGCTCTTGCAGACAGTTAAGATACCAACACCGTAGAGTTTAATTTTGTCCAGACTGAGCACGTAATGGCTGTAACCTATCTCTCCATATCCTAACCTCCTCTCCACTTTCCTTCCCCCAGCTCTCTGGGCCTCCCCTAGTTTCTCCATATTTAAGTGTTCTTCCTCTAACGAGCACAGAAGATTCTGGTCAATGCCAATTTTTTGAAAGAATTACCTGCTTTACTCTATGTCTTCACATATTGAGCATTTCTTACTTGAGTTCATTGAGGATTAATGCCCCACAGATCTTAACAGACAGAAAATAGAGAATGGATCCAAAAGACAGGAAACGGACTAACTGGGTAGCTGGAGGGATTGGGACAAAACAAAAAAAGAAACAAAGACTTGTGAAAGCAAATGAACCTGTAGCTGGTTCAGCTCCTTTTAGCCACAACTGTAGTGTTTCTCAGCATTGTTCCAGCCGGAGCATTGGTCCCCTGAGATGATTAGCAAACAAATGGTTTCTTGGTCAAAGGAGTTTGTCCAAAACGTTTCACACCACGTTTTCCTCTAGGAGTCTCAGTGCATGTTAACATAGTAAAAATTCTAAGGAGTACTGCAGTAAAGAAACCTGCTTTCTTTTGCTTATCTCATATTATTGATCAATACATAACACTGACCAGTACATTTGGAGAAGGCTTCCACTATTGTTATTTTAGAACTGGGAAACAGGAATTCCCATAAATAATGAACAAATTTTGGGACACTAATGAACCACGATAAAACTGACGGGAAGACAAGTGGGACTAATATTTAGTGAGTGCCTATTATGTATGCCAGAAATTAGGCTAACTGCTTTAGAAATATTTGCTTTTTCCCGATAAGGTTAAAGGAGTGGTTTTTAAGTGGGAAGGATATTTACAGTGCTTTACGAAATAATGTCATGGCACATATTAGCAGTCCTTCAATGGGGACAAATAGCTCTTTAAGAAATGAAGGATCTTGAGAACTCACGTAGCCCATCTTCATGCCTAAGAGTATTGCTTCTGCACTCACTGAGAAATTTGGAGATTCTGGAGTCTCTCTACCCTCAGTTCCCTGGAATGTAGCATTGTATACAAACCTGTGAATAGTCCTAGTTCTGCCACGTATTGGATATGTAACCTTGGATAACATACTCCTCTGAGCCTGTGTCAATACTAGGAAAATAATAACATCTAACCTAAGTTTGTGAGGGTTTTACTTACAAAACATAAGCTCGTAATTGGTGCTCAAAAAAATGCCAATGCCTTAATCTACCATACTTATTCTTGCATCCACTGATGAAAATATTTTTCTCTTACACAATTACTAGAACAGATTCTATGAAGTCCATAAAATAATATGTACAATTTCTATTTTCAGCGTCTACCAACTGTGATTTGAAATGCTACCATTTTGTGTGTATGTACGTGTATTTGTGTGTTTGTAGAAACAGCATGTATTTAATACACTTCATAATGCAGTATATATAAAATTATATAAAATAGCAGTTTATGTATTGTTAAAGAAAAGAACTATATTTTATTCTTTCTTTATATTCCCCAAGACATCTATCCCAGCATGGTCCCAGGTACACAGTATTTAGTTGTCTTGTGAAATAAATGAATGGAAATGATAGCGGTAAATTGCACTAAAATTGTATTATTTTATACAATATAATGTAACAAATGTAACTTAATAATAGGACACTTTGCAGTGGGGAGCAAGCCAGGATGGAGTCAGACTGTGATTTTTTAAATTTGGTGATAAATTTCTGATGCTTTAACAAACAGCATATGCTCACTGCTCAGTCTCAGCTAAGATGGGTACCAGAAAATTTGCTAACAAGTCTCCCATGCTAGAGATAAGCATTATCTTATGAAACTAGATCTGTCTTCAGTTCTTTTGCAAGAAATTTGAATTTCCCTTCAAATAAATTGAATGTTAATATGTTTGATTTACTTCAACTCTTATTATTTTCTTTCTTCTCTATTTACTGTTTTTCACCCTCATGCAATAGAAAGTAAAAACCTACCTCTTTTCCTTTGTTGAAATGTTTACAAATCATTAATAGTGAAACATGGAGAGGTGAAACTGGGGTCAGGATGGAGAGAATACTGCACAATAAAAGCTATTAACTTTGTGCAGAGTAACAGGTCTTAATTTCAGTTCTAAGTGTAGGCAGATGCACAAACAACCATATACTATGAGATTTCCCTTCCTTTCTTGTGCATATTTGCCCACATTGCCAGTGAGAATAAATTGTGGGAGAGAAATGTTTTTATATTTAAATGAATAAAAATAGGTAAAAATGAGATAGAGATTGAAAAACACTGATGACCATATTTTGGGTATATTTTGGGTATATTTTCAGGTATTGTTAAGGGAAATGGCAAGTGACCTGAATTCAGGGCAACCAGACACATCCCAGTTGACCTGCCCCTTTCTACTATCATCCCCTCTCCCTTTTTAACCTCTTTTCTGTGTCCCTTTCTTTTTTTTTACGTACGTCTTGTTACTCAAACCTGGAATGTAGCATTGACTCCTTTATGATTTGAAAATAATGACAGGTTGCTGACACATTCAACACATGTAAATGTCCTCTGAGTCTTACCAGAGATTCCAGAGGGGAGGATGTGTAAAATAAACTGAAGAGTGATCTCTTGTAGGAATGGAATTCCGCAGTGGAGAAGCTGAAGAGTGAGGCACTGGGTATTCTGCTCTCCAAGGAGTATGTGGAGAAAGAACACCTACAGCTGTCTAACCAGGAACTGAATTGGCTTCAAGAGGAATTTGGTCGGCTCATGGTGGAAAGGAAAACCTGGTTAAAAAAGGCAAATGATTTTTTTAACAGCGCGAACAAGGTCAGTGTGAGGTGAAGCTGGTAATTTTAGGTCATCAGGGCAAACCAGTAAGAGACCCATGACTTCAACAGGCTGGAACACGTCACAGAAATCTCGACTCCACTTAGAGTTTCAAAATTGATAGCAGCAAAAAGGAGCTTTTAAAATATATTCCTACTCTGGCCATTATTTTGTACTCAAAACTAAGAGATTCTGTGCTTTGACATGTAAAAGGTCACTGAAAAAAAAAAAAAACAGGAGACTTTTATCTTAGAGCTCTCATTGTTCTGTTTGAGGTGGACATTTGTGCCAACATGGTAGTGTTTCTCCTGGAGGAATGGAATTATCATAAAATATATCAAGGTTAACCAAAAAAAACCTTGAAACTTTTACCAAAAAAATCTTTCTCTTTTTAAAAATCCTCTTTCATTTATTAGGTGAAGATACATAAATATTGCAGGCTTTTGGCACATGAACCATAAGGCTCTGGTTGACTGCCCTGCCTTGGTTTGCCTTTTTTTTTAAATTGGAGTATAGTTGATTTACAATGTTGTGTTAGTTTCAGGTGTACAGCAGAGTGATTCAGTTATACATACATATATATTTTTTTTTCAGATTATTTTCCCTTATAGGTTATTAAAAAATACTGAATATAATTACCTGTGCTATACAGTAGGTCCTTGTTGGTTATCTGTTTTATATATAGTAGTGGGTATATGTTAATCCCAAACTCCTAATTTATCTCTCCCCACACACTTTAAATCAGCCAAAGGGAGATCTTGATTTGGACTGTTTCCAGGCCTTCTTGAGTGGGAGAAGTGCTCTATTTTCATTTAAGATTGATTGTAGCAGGTGGCTCTTACTGCGTGGTACTGTTCATGTGTTCACATCACTTGGGTATCTGAGGATGGCGATAATGTTTGAAAAAATTTCTGCCTTTCCCAATCAAACATACACCTTCAAACTGCCTTATTGGAATTAATACCTTAAATTTCACTGATGTAAAACTGGGTAATGTGACAGAAAATGAATGGGAACCCACAGAGGGTAGTTATATTGTGATTTAAAGTAATAACATCAGCAATCTGAATACAGTGTCCTGGTAGGTATCAAAATTGTTACTTAATTTTGAATTTTTTACTAATGGGAAACTTGGAAAACATGAACAGTAAAGTTCCAAAATAGAGGTGGTAGAATTATGGTAGGAGAAAAACACATGTCAAAGAAATATTTGTCAAATTATTATTGTTTGGGATTTCTTTGTTTTAAGAGAAGAAACACATAGTTTCTGGATCTGTTGAGCTAAGTAAATGGTAAGTGCTGGTTAAATTTCTCTTCAATAGTCCTGATTTTGAATAAGAGTTTTTTTTTTTTTTTTTTTTTTTTGCGGTACGCGGGCCTCTCACTGTTGTGGCCTCTCCCATTGCGGAGCACAGGCTCCGAACGCACAGGCTCAGCGGCCATGGCTCACCAGCCGCTCCGCGGCATGTGGGATCCTCCCGGACCAGGGCACGAACCCGTGTCCCCTGCATCGGCAGGCGGACTCTCAACCACTGCACCACCAGGGAAGCCCTGAATAAAAGATTTTTAAACTTAACATTACACTCTCATTCTACAAAATGAGTGGGTCATCCCAGTTAGTTAATGCTGTTTCTAAGGAAAACAGTTATAGAACATGTTGCTATGATAAAATGCTTCTAGCATAAGCCCTATACATTATAGTCCTGCAAAATGGAGAATTTTTCTCTCTCTGTCTCATTCTCACTCCCTCACTCTTGCTTTCTCTGTTGTCATTATCTGGTAACTTGCCAGGGAAATTTTTCTTTTTACATTATTCTTGGGCCTTGAAGGAGGAGGAATGATATCTCTTGCAATAGTAATTTTTTAAAAATTGAAGAACGGAGTGGTTACTTTTTAAAGCTTATATGATAATTAAGGTCAAATCTAACAAATCCTGTTTCTTAACCCCAAACACTTGACTTCTAGTTCCCGTTTCATCATTTGAATACCCATGGCATTCAAATTATAATTAGTTCAGTTGGGACATCCATACTATAGAATTCTTTGTAACCAAGTAGTACTTAGAAAGGTTTAGAATTTATTTTCCCTTTTCAAAGCATCAGGGAAATAATTTCCAACTCCAACTCTAAGAATTCAGTTTGAAAGATGATATATACTTTTACCTCAGCAAAAATGGAAGCTGGAGTTTGGAAAGTAGATGTTTAAATCATGACTCTTGAAATGAGTTATTTACCATATTATTAAGAAGTAATAAATGATGAAATAATATAGTAAATAAATCCGTTTAAATTAAAGAAGGAAATTCTTCTCAAGGCTTGTAAATGGCATTTTTCTTTTTGATTTATATTGTAGAATCTCCAAATTTTATAAAATTACCATTTTACCCCATTCTGGGCATAACACTCATAAATAATCCTAGTTAAAATAAAGCACTGGATTTAAGGTATTAATATAAATTCAAAATCCCTTAAAATATTTTTTTCTAGTCTGAAAGTTTTGTTTTCACTAGTGAAGGAGTATTTTCAGTTTACATCTTCAATTTATCTCCGAAGCACTGAACTTTCCTTTTGAGAATTCACTTTATTGTGCCTTGAGGGCGCTGGGTTTTTCTGACTGCGATCGTCTACATCCTTGATGAAGCCGTGCTGCCAACAGTTGTGAGGTGTCTGAGACTTTTCACCCAACTTTCCAGCCAGCAAAAGAGGTAACCAGGGTGTCAAATGTCACATCAGTTCCCCAAGTCCCAGTTCCCCAGGCATTCTTGACACACCAGTAAGATGGGTAGGAGCAGTGGAGACTCACCCCACACATGCAAATAAGGATGTTAGCACTGTGAAAAAAAAGAGAGCGTCAGGGCTTTAAAAAAAGAAACGTACCTCGAAAACCAATTTCACTCTTGATAAATGGAATCATTTTTTAGCAAACAACGTCTTGTTCCAAATTTGTTAAAGCTAGGTCAATATTCTTCAATTTCTGTGTCAAATGCCAGTGTGAAAAAATGTTAGTGCCATGGGTAATATATGAATTAGTGAATGTAACAGCTTGAGTGTTTTTGCTCAGTAAAATGCAAAACATGATTTTTAAGATAACCTTTAACTTTTTAAAATTTGGTTAAAATAAAAAGAAATGAATGTCATAATCTCATCTGCAGAATGGACTACTGTTAGTATGTCTTCCGTATCATATTTATTTCTTTTTCATCCAGATTTTTATCATATGTTTCTGGTATTTTCTGTTGCAATCATCTGGAAACCCTCCTCTTTTTCCCTTCTTTCCTTTTATTGTCACCTGTCCCTCTCTCTCTACCAATCCTATCAATATCTAGGGATATTGTTATTTACTAGAAAAAAGTCACAATAAGTTTTTAAATTGAAGTTGCTAAATAAGTAGTGTGGTAAATTTATGAGAATAATTACCCTTTTTCTTTACGGATTCATTTATTTAATAAATATTTATTGAGCGACTACTGTGTGTCAGGGACTGTTCTAAATGCTGGGGATATAGCAGAGAATAAAACATACAAAAAAATCGATAAGCCAATGTAATTCCAATATGTGAAATTCAATAAAATACAATTATCACCTAATTGTCCACATTGGCAAGAGTGCCCACTGCCTTTACTCTGTAGTTTCAGGAGTGAAATTGATTACCTTTTAATCCTGCTAGGGGTTAATGATTACCCAAAGCCCAAGAGTCTGTTTCTTACCTAGAGAATGTCTAGTCTTTGGCTTGAGGTGTGACCGTTTGTACCTGGAATGAGCAATAGGTGGCGATGTTAGCACATAGGACCTCAGGAGTAGTGTTGCTACTGATGCTTTTCTTGTCTTTTTTTTAAATTGAAGTATAGGTGATTTACAACATTATATTATTTTCAGGTGTACAACATAGTGATTCAGCGTTTTTGAAGACTATACTACATTTAAAGTTATTACAAAACAATGGCTATATTTGCCTGTGCTGTACAATATATCCTTGTTGCTTATCTGTTTTATACATAGTAGTTTGTATCTCTTAATTTCATATTCCTATCTTGCCGGTCCCCCTCCATCTCCCCACTGGTAACCATTGGTTTTTTTCTCTGTATCTGTGAGTCTGCTGCTGTTTTGTTATATACATTCCTTTGCTTAATATTTTAGATTCCACATATAAGTGATAGCATACAGTATTTGTCTTTCTATCTCTGACTTATTTCACTAAGTATAGTACTCTCTACATCCATCTACATTGATGTAAATGGCAGACTTTCATTCTTTATATGGCTGAGTAGTATTCCATTATATATACATACCACATCTTCTTGATCCATTCATCTGTTGATGGACACTTAAGTTGCTTCCATATCTTGGATATTGTAAATAATGCTGCTATGAACATTAGGGTGTGTGAATTTTTTCAAAACACTGTTTTATTTTCTTTGGATATATACCCAGGAGTGGGATAGCTGGATCATGCAGTAGTTCTATTTTTAGTTTTTTATTATTTTTTTTTTACATCTTTATTGGAGTATAATTGCTTTAAAATGGTGTGTTAGTTTCTACTTTATAACAAAGTGAATCAGTTATACATATACATATGTTCCCATATCTCTTCCCTCTTGCATCTCCCTCCCTCCCACCCTCCCTATCCCACCCCTCTACGTGGTCACAAAGCACCGAGCTGATCTCCCTGTGCTATGCGGCTGCTTCCCACTAGCTATCTATTTTACGTTTGATAGTGTATATATGTCCAAGCCACTCTCTCACTTTGTCAGAGCTTACCCTTCGCCTTCCCCATATCCTCAAGTCCATTCTCTAGTAGGTCTGTGTCTTTATTCCTGTCTAACCCCTAGGTACTTCATGACAATTTTTTTTCTTCAATTCCATATATATGTGTTAGCATACAGTATTTGTCTTTCTCTTTCTAACTTACTTCACTCTGTATGACAGACTCTAGGTCTATCCACCTCATTACAAATAGCTCAATTTCGTTTCTTTTTATGGCTGAGTAATATTCCATTGTATATATGTGCCACATCTTCTTTATCCATTCATCCGATGATGGACACTTAGGTTGTTTCCATCTCTGGGCTATTGTAAATAGAACTGCAATGAACATTTTGGTACGACTCATTTTGAATTATGGTTTTCTCAGGGTATATGCCCAGGAGTGGGATTGCTGGGTCATATGGTAGTTGTATTTGTAGTTTTTTAAGGAACCTCCATACTGTTCTCCATAGTGGCTGTACCAATTCACATTCCCACCAGCAGTGCAAGAGTGTTCCCTTTTCTCCACACTCTCTCCAGCATTTATTGTTTCTATACTTCTTGATGATGGCCATTCTGACTGGTGTGAGATGATATCTCATTGTAGTTCTGATTTGCATTTCCCTAATGATTAATGATGTTGAGCATTCTTTCATGTGTTTGTTGGCAGTCTGTATATCTTCTTTGGAGAAATGTCTATTTAGGTCTTCTGCCCATTTTTGGATTGGGTTATTTGTTTTTCTGTTATTGAGCTGCATGAGCTGCTTGTAAATTTTGGAAATTAATCCTTTGTCAGTTGCTTCATTTGCAAATATTTTCTCCCATTCTGAGGGTTGACTTTTGGTCATGTTTATGGTTTCCTTTGCTGTGCAAAAGCTTTGAAGTTTCATTAGGTCCCATTTGTTTATTTTTGTTTTTATTTCCATTTCTCTAGAAGGTGGGTCAAAAAGGATCTTGCTGTGATTTATGTCATAGAGTGTTCTGCCTATATTTTCCTCTAAGAGTTTGATAGTTTCTGACCTTACATTTAGGTCTTTAATCCATTTTGAGCTTATTTTTGTGTATGGTGTTAGGGAATGATCTAATCTCATACTTTTACATGTACCTGTCCAGTTTTCCCAGCACCACTTATTAAAGAGGCTGTACTTTCTCCACTGTACATTCCTGCCTCCTTTATCAAAGATAAGTTGACCATATGTGCGTGGGTTTATCTCTGGGCTTTCTATCCTGTTCCATTGATCTATATTTCTGTTTTTGTGCCAGTACCATACTGTCTTGATTACTGTAGCTTTGTAGTATAGTCTGAAGTCAGGGAGCCTGATTCCTCCAGCTCCGTTTTTCGTTCTCAAGATTGCTTTGGCTATTCGGGGTCTTTTGTGTTTCCATACAAATTGTGAAATTTTTTGTTCTAGTTCTAGTTCTGTGAAAAATGCCAGTGGTAGTTTGATAGGGATTGCATTGAATCTGTAGATTGCTTTGGGTAGTAGAGTCATTTTCATAATGTTGATTCTTCCAATCCAAGAACATGGTATATCTCTCCATCTCTTTGGATCATCCTTAATTTCTTTCATTAGTGTCTTATAATTTTCTGCATACAAGTCTTTTATCTCCTTAAGTAGGTTTATTCCTAGATGTTTTATTCTTTTTGTTGCAATGGTAAATGGGAGTGTTTTCTTGATTTCACTTTCAGATTTTTCATCATTAGTGTATAGGAATGCCAGAGATTTCTGTGCATTAATTTTGTATCCTGCTACTTTACCAAATTTATTGATTAGCTCCAGTAGTTTTCTGGTAGCATCTTTAGGACTCTCTATGTATAAGTATCATGTCATCTGCAAACAGTGACAGCTTTACTTCTTCTTTTCCGATTTGGATTCCTTTTATTTCCATTTTCTCTCTGATTGCTATGGCTAAAACTTCCAAAACTATGTTGAATAAGAGTGGTGAGAGTGGGCAACCTTGTCTTGTTCCTGATCTTAGTGGAAATGGTTTCAGTTTTTCACCATTGAGGACGATGTTGGCTGCGGGTTTGTCATATATGGCCTTTATTATGTTCAGGTAAGTTCCCTCTATGCCTACTTTTTGGAGGGTTTTTATCATAAATGGGTGTTGAATTCTGTCGAAAGCTTTCTCTGCATCTATTGAGATGACCATATGGTTTTTCTCCTTCAACTTGTTAATATGGTGTATCCCAATGATTGATTTGCGTATATTGAAGAATCCTTGCATTCCTGGAATAAACCCCACTTGATCATGGTGCATGATCCTTTTAATGTGCTGTTGGATTCTGTTTGCTAGTATTTTGTTGAGGATTTTTGCATGTATGTTCATCAGTGACATTGGCCTTTCTTTGTGACATCCTTGTCTGGTTTTGGTATCAGGGTGATGGTGGCCTCATAGAATGAGTTTTGGAGTGTTCCTCCCTCTGCTATATTTTGGAAGAGTGTTAGAAGGAAAGGTGTTAGCTCTTCTCTATATGTTTGATAGAATTTGCCTTTGAAGCCATCTGGTCCTGGGCTTTTGTTTGTTGGAAGATTTTTAATCACAGTTTCAATTTCAGTGCTTGTGACTGGTCTGTTCATATTTTCTATTTCTTCCTGTTTCAGTCTTGGCAGAATTTGTCCATTTCTTCCAGGTTGTCCATTTTATTGGCATAGAGCTGCTTGTAGAAATCTCTCATGATCTTTTGTATTTCTGCAGTGTCAGTTGTTACTTCTCCTTTTTCATTTCTAATTCTATTGATTTGAGTCTTCTCCCTTTTTTTCTTGATGAGTCTGGCTAATGGTTTATTAATTTTGTTTATCTTCTCAAAGAACCAGCTTTTAGTTTTATTGATCTTTGCTATTGTTTCCTTCATTTCTTTTTCATTTATTTTTGATCTGATCTTTATGATTTCTTTCCTTCTGCTAACTTTGGGGTTTTTTAATTCTTCTTTCTCTAATTGCTTTAGGTGCAAGTTTAAGTTCTTTATTTGAGATGTTTCCTGTTTCTTAAGGTAGGATTGTATTGCTATAAACTTCCCTCGTAGAACTGCTTTTGCTGCATCCCATAGGTTTGGGTCGTTGTGTTTTCATTGTCATTTGTTTCTAGGTATTTTTTGATTTCCTCTTTGATTTCTTCAGTGATCACTTCGTTATTAAGTAGTGTATTGTTTAGCCTCCATGTGTTGGTATTTTTTACAGATATTTTCCTGTAATTTATATCTAGTCTCACAGCATAGTGGTTGGAAAAGATACTTTATACAATTTCAGTTTTCTTAAATTTACCAAGGCTTGATTTGTGACCCAAGATATGATCTATCCTGGAGAATGTTCCATGAGCACTTGAGAAAAATGTGTATTCTGTTGTTTTTGGATGGAATGTCCTATAAATATCAATTAAGTCCATCTTGTTTAATGTATCATTTAAAGCTTGTGTTTCCTTATTTATTTTCATTTTGGATGATCTGTCCATTGGTGAAAGTGGGGTGTTAAAGTCCCCTACTATGAATGTGTTACTTTAGATTTCCCCTTTTATGGCTGTTAGTATTTGCCTTATGTATTGAGGTGCTCCTATGTTAGGTGCATAAATATTTACAATTGTTATATCTTCTTCTTGGATCGATCCCTTGATCATTATGCAGTGTCCTTCTTTGTCTCTTCTAATAGTCTTTATTTTAAAGTCTACTTTGTCTGATATGAGAATTGCTACTCCAGCTTTCTTTTGGTTTCCATTTGCATGGAATATCATTTTCCATCCCCTCACTTTCAGTCTGTATGTGTCTCTAGGTCTGAAGTGGATCTCTTGGAGACAGCATATATATGGGTCTTGTTTTTGTATCCATTCAGCCAGTCTGTGTCTTTTGGTGGGAGCATTTAATCCATTTACTTTTAAGGTAATTATCGATATGTATGTTCCTATTCCCATTTTCTTGATTGTTTTGGGTTTGTTATTGTAGGTCTTTTCCTTCTCTTGTGTTTTTTGCCTAGAGAAGATCCTTTAGCTTTTGTTTTAAAGCTGGTTTGGTGGTGCTGAACTCTCTCAGCTTTTGCTTGTCTGTAAAGGTTTTAATTTCTCCATCAAATCTGAATGAGATCCTTGCTGGGTAGAATAATCTTGGTTGCAGGTTTTTCTCCTTCAACACTTTCAATATGTACTGCCACCCCCTTCTGGCTTGCAGAGTTTCTGCTGAAAGATCAGCTGTTAACCTTATGGGGATTTCCTTGTGTGTTATTTGTTGTTTCTCCCTTGCTGCTTTTAATATGTTTTCTTTGTATTTAATTTCTGACAGTTTGATTAATATGTTTCTTGGCGTGTTTCTCCTTGGATTTATCCTGTATGGGACTCTCTGTACTTCCTGGACTTGATTAACTATTTCCTTTCCCATATTAGGGGAGTTTTCAACTATAATCTCTTCAAATATTTTCTCAGTCCCTTTCTTTTTCTCTTCTTCTTCTGGAACCCCTATAATTCAAATGTTGGTGCGTTTAATGTTGTCCCAGAGGTCTCTGAGACTGTCCTCAGTTCTTTTCATTCTTTTTTCTTTATTCTGCTCTGCAGTAGCTATTTCCACCATTTTATCTTCCAGGTTACTTATCTGTTCTTTTGCCTCAGTTATTCTTGTATTGATCCCTTCTACAGTATTTTTTATTTCATTTATTGTGTTGTTCATCGTTGCTTGTTTCATCTTTAGTTCTTCTAGGTCCTTGTTAAATGTTTCTTGTATTTTCTCTATTCTATTTCCAAGATTTTGGATCATCTTTACTATCATTATTCTGAATTCTTTTTCAGGTGGACTGCCTATCTCCTCTTCATTTGTTAGGTCTGGTGGGTTTTTATCTTGCTCCTTCATCTGCTGTGTGTTTTTCTGTCTTCTCATTTTGTTTATCTTACTGTGTTTGGGGTCCCCTTTTTGCAGGCTGCAGGTTCGTAGTTCCCGTTGTTTTTGGTGTGTGTCCCCAGTGTCTAAAGTTGGTTCAGTGGGTTGTGTAGGCTTCCTGGTGGAGGGGACTAGTGCCTGTGTTCTGGTGGATGAGGCTGGATCTTGTCTTTCTGGTGGGCAGGTCCACGTATGGTGGTATGTTTTGGGGTGTCTGTGGACTTATTATGGTTTTAGGCAGCCTCTCTGCTAATGGGTGGGGTTGTGTTCCTGTCTTGCTATTTGTTTGGCATAGGGTGTCTAACACTGTAGCTTGCTGGTCGTTGAGTGAAGCTGGGTGTTGGTGTTGAGATGGAGATCTCTGGGAGATTTTCGCCGTTTGATATTACGTGGAGCTGGGAGGTCTCTTGTGGACCAGGGTCCTGAAGTTGGCTCTCCCACCTCAGAGGCACAGCACTGACTCCTGGCTGCAGCACCAAGAGCCTTTCATCCACACGGCTCAGAATAAAAGGGAGAAAAAGTAGAAAGAGGATGAAATAAAATAAAGAGAAAATAAAGTTATTAAAATAAAATAATTATTAAGAAAAAAAAATTTTTTTAAGTAAAAAAACAAACAAAAAAATGGATGGATAGAACCCTAGGACAAATGGTGAAAGCAAAGCTATACAGACAAAATCTCACACAGAAGCATACACATACACACTCACAAAAAGAGGAAAAGGGGAAGAAATCATAAATCTTGCTCTCAAAGTCCACCTCCTCAATTTGGGATGATTCCTTGTCTATTCATGTATTCCACAGATGCAGGGTATATCAAATTCATTGTGGAGATTTAATCCGCTGCTCCTGAGGCTGCTGGGAGAGATTTCTCTTTCTCTTCTTTGTTTGCACAGCTCCCGGGGTTCAGCTTTGGATTTGGCCCCACCTCTGCATGTAGGTCACCGGAGGGCGTCTGTTCTTCGCTCAGACAGGACGCGGTTAAAGGAGCCGCTGATTCGGGGGCTCTGGCTCACTCAGGCGGGGGGGGGAGGGAGGGGCATGGAGTGCGGGGTGGGCCTGCGGCGACAGAAGCCGGTTATGACGTTGTACCAGCCTGAGGCGCGCCGTGCGTTCTCCCGGGGAAGTTGTCCCTGGATCCCGGGACCCTGGCAGTGGCGGGCTGCACAGGCTCCCCGGAAGGGGGGTGTGGACAGTGACCTGTGCTCGCACACAGGCTTCTTGGTGGCGGCAGCCGCAGCCTTAGCATCTCATGCCCGTCTCTGAGGTCCACGCTGTTACCCGCTGCTCTCGCATCCGTCTCTGGAGCTCCTTTAAGCAGCGCTCTTAATCCCCTCTCCTCGCGCACCAGGAAACAAGGAGGGAAGAAAAAGTCTCTTGCCTCTCCGGCAGGTCCAGACTTTTCCCCGGACTCCGTCCCGGCTAGCCGTGGTGCACTAACCCCCTGCAGGCTGTGTTCACGCCGCCAGCCCCAGTCCTCTCTCTGCGCTCCGACCACAGCCCGAGCCTCAGCTCCCAGCCCCACCCGCCCCGGTGGGGGAGCAGACAAGCCTCTCGGGCTGGTGAGTGCCGGTCGGCCCTGATCCTCTGTGTGGGAGTCTCTCTGCTTTGCCGTCCGCACCCCTGTTGCTGTGCTCTCCTCCGTGGCTACGAAGCTTTCCCCCTACGCCACCCGCAGTCTCCGCCCGCGAAGGGGCTTCCTAGTGTGTGGAAACCTTTCCTCCTTCACAGCTCCCTCCCACTGGTGCAGGTCCCATCCCTATTCTTTTGTCTCTGTTTATTCTTTTTTCTTTTGCCCTACCCAGGTACCCAGGTACGTGGGGGAGTTTCTTGCCTTTTGGGAGGTCTGAGGTCTTCTGCCAGCGTTCAGTAGGTGTTCTGTAGGAGCTGTTCCACGTATAGATGTATTTCTTTTTTTTTTTTTTTTTTTTTTTGCTAGATGTATTTCTGATGTATCTGTGGGGAGGCAGGTGATCTCCGCGTCTTACTCTTCTGCCATCTTCTATTTTTAGTTTTTTGAGGAACCCTCCATACTGTTTTCCATAGTGGCTGCACCAGTTTACATTCCCACCAACAGTGCACAGGAGTTCCCTTTTCTCCACATCCTCACCAACTTTTGTTATTTGTGGCCTTTTTGATGATGGCCATTCGAACAGGTGTGAGGTGATATCTCATTGTAGTTTTGATTTGCATTTCTCTGATGATTAGTGGTGTTGAGCATCTTTTCATGTGCCTGTTGGCCATCTGTATGTCTTCTTTGGAAAAATGTATATTCAGGTCTTCTGCCCATTTATTATCAGATTATTTTGATATTGAATTATATCAGCTGTTTATGTATTTTGGATATGAATCTCATATCGATCATACCGTTTCCAAATTCAGTAAGTTGCCTTTTTCTATTGTTGATGGTTTCCTTTTCTGTGTAAAAGTTTTTAAGTTTAATTAGGTCCCAATTTGGTTGTTTTTTTTTTTTTTTTTTTTTTGCTTTTGTTTCCTTTGCCTTTGGAGATAGATCCAAAACAATATTGCTATGATTTATGTCAAAGAGTGTTCTGCCTATGTTCTCTTCCAGGAGTTTTATGATTTCAGGTCATATATTTAGGTCTTTAATCCATTTTGATTTTATTTTTGTATATGGTGTGAGGAAATGTTCTAATCTCATTCTTTTGCATGCAGCTGTTTAGTTTTCCCAGCACCACTTATTAAAGAGACTGTGTTTTATCCACTGTATATTCTTGTCTCCATTGTTGTAGATTAATTGACCATCGGTGTGTGGGTTTATTTCTGGGCTCTCTATTCCGTTCCATTGATCTATGTATCTGTTTTGGGGCTAGTATCATACTGTTTTAATTACGCAGCTTTGTAACATGTAGTCCGAATCAGGGAGCATGATATTTCCAGCTTTGTTCTTTTTTCTCAAGATTTCTTTGGCAATTCAGGGTCTTTTGTGGTTTCATATAAATTTTAGGATTATTTGTTCTAGTTCTGTGAAGAATGTCGTATTGATTACATTAAATCTGTAGATTGCTTTGGGTAGTATAGACATTTTAATAACATTAATTCCTCCAATCCAAGAAAATGGAATGTCTTTCCATTTCTTTGTAGCATCTTCAGTTTCCTTTATCAGTGTTTTGTAGTTTTCAGAGTATAGGTCTTTCACCTCCTTGGTTAAGTTTATTCCTAGGTATTTTATTCTTTTTGATGTGATTTTAAATGAGATTGTTTTCTTGCTTTCTCTTTCTGATAGTTCATTATTAGTGTATAGAAAAGCAACAGATTTATCTGTATTAATTTTGTTTCCTGAAACTTTACTGAATGCTGCTGATGCTTTTCATAAACCAGATTCAAGTGGAGATTGAGCCATGTAACTCAAAGAACCCGTTATATTCCCTTTTCATTTTAGAGTTATCTGCTGCGTTCCGTGAACTATTTGCTAAATCACTTAGCCACAAATACAAGTACGGGTTGATTGTCAACACTGGATGATAGCTGATTGGAGAAGAGTTTCTCTGGTTACCAGATGTTGCTAAGAGTTATGAGGACATGCATGAAATGTGAACATAGCACCTGTTCTCGTAACTCGTCTTGATCCCCTCAAATTTTCATCTTTCATGATTATAGATGATCTCATTTATTATATTTCTAGCATGTTCACAAAAATGAAGCTGTGGTTAATATGTATTGATCACCCAAAATCTATTTATCATTGTTTAGGGAATGTGGTTTGAATCAGAGATAAATATATATATATATTTCAAGAGAAGAACAGTATGAGCCTGTATTTGTATGACAACGATGATTGAACCTTAAGCTGTAAAACATGACTGATGGGTCACAAAGTTTCATTCCCATGCTTTCCATTCCCAGCCATATGATTCCATTGGGGAAAGCAAGCAGGGGAGACCGAGGTCAAAACTACATGGTCTGGTTCTTGGGTGATCAGCCTTAAAGCACAGGTGAAGCAAAAGTTGGGTCAGCCAGAGGAACATAACAGAAGCACTTTGAAATATAATAATTGTTATGGCTTCTACTGCTTCTGCCATCACTGCTGAAAAGTTGATGTCTTTTAAAAAGATGATGTTGCTTTTTTAAGATATTTACAGGGTTACAAAACAGTAATGTCTACAGCAACATTATTGTTTCAGACAAAAACAAAATAATTAAGCACTGAGTTTGATACATTTTTAAAAATTTATATACACACTCTTCTACCTTTTTCAAAATAGATACATTTTAGCCAAGATGTGAGAAACAATTAACTAAAATGGACCAGTTGTACTACAGATTGAAAGAAGAAACTTGTCCAAGTAGAAGATCCAAAAAATATTATCCAGAAGGAATTTGAAGTGACAGAAATGAATTCAAGAAATTAAGCTAATTGTCACTAGACATCAAGGAAAGTATAATTACTTTCAGTTTCATAACTCTTAAGCAGCCTGTCTCCAATTTCTCACTTCCAGAACAACTTCCGTTTCTCTTAGAAAAGCAACTTGCTTTTATTCCCTCCCTTCTTCCACCTTTGCCTTCAGCTAGTATGTTGTCATGCGTCATATGGGTACTTGAGCTAAAGCAGTGAAAGATACAATCCTTGCCTTTAAGACCCCATCAACCTTGTTTAGAGGAGAGACAAGGAAACAGAAGTGTTGTGTGCTGTGGGAAAAGCCATGATGGAGTAAGCCTAGAGCATTAGGGAACACAGAAGAGATCCTTAACCTGACCCAGGGAAAGTGTCAAGCAAGACTTCTCTTAGAGGAGGGACCAGTGAGCTAAATTTGGAAGGCTGGGCAAGAAGGAATTAGGGGAAGGCTACATGGTACAATGTTGTTTGGGGAACCTCAGATAATTTATTTTGCCAGGAGTGTAGGGTATAAGCTGGGAGTGATGAGAGGCAAAAAGTGGTAGAAGAGGCAAGGGGTCAGGAACGGTCTTGAATAGCATGCTAGGAAGTTTCTATCTTATGCTAAACCTGTCCTTAAATATGCAGAGATATTAAGGTCTTGCAAAAATCATCAAGAGGCAAACCTCCTCCTGTAGACGCAGATGATATCTTAATTTAATCTGCTCCTGTGATCCCTCTGAGTATGGTTTCAAAACTCATGGTTTTTGAGCTCAAGGACAGGCTATTTATTTATTTATTTATTTAACATCTTTTTTGGAGTATAATTGCTTTACAATGTTGTGTTAATTTCTGCTGTATAACAAAGTGAATCAGCTATATGTGTACATATATCCCCATATCTCCTCCCTCTTGCATCTCCCTCCCACCCTCCCTATCATGCCCCTCTAGGTGATCACAAAGCACCAAGCTGATCTCCCTGTGCTATGCAGCTGCTTCCCACTAGCTATCTGTTTTACATTTGGTAATGTATATATGTCGATGCCACACTCTCACTTCGAGGGACAGGCTATTTAAACCACAGTAAACATTTGATAAAGATGGCTAAACTGTTAACATACAATTATTAAATATCTATCTAAAATAGAAAAAATATCAAAATCAAGGAATACCTTTAACATCTTATATTTCTCATGAAAGCCCACAACTCAATCTACATTTAATAGTCTTATCATCAAGACAGTCAGTTTTGTTGTCACTCACTCATGAATATCTTTCACAATAAAGCTATCAACTGAATTCTAAGGTATGAATGTATTAATTTGTTTCCCTTCTATGCATAATTTCAGTCTGTTGCTCCCTCCATTGGCAGTAAGTATATTCTTCCTTGTATTACAGATATTTCTGGGTAGATTTACTTCCCTTTGCTAAATTAAAATTCCTTCAGGGTAAGTAACATGTCAATTTTACTTTGTGTTCCCCAGAACACCTAGAACAGTGTCTTCCAGGTAGCAGATGCTCAATAATTATTTGAATGAGTTAAAGCAATGGAATATTAGAAACTGTGGAGGTTCAAGGCCAACTAACTACATTATATTGTTCATAAGAGATTATATTGATCCAAGGTAGTTGGGATTAGATCATTTTGAAAGAGAAGAGATTAATTACTTTAATACACAGGAAGACAAATTTCAAGTTCATTCTCCGTGTCATAGCTGAGAAGGAGGGTAGTGATGTAGAAAGAGACTTGTCATCACCCATATCACCTCCTCTGAGAGGTCTTCAGGCAGCATTCATTGCTTATTTCTTATTATTCCCATAGTATTTCTCTGTGGTCCTTAGAGAGAGATTGTTTTAATCATCTTTATGACACCGAGTGTTCAAAACATTTTGTTGAATGAATGAATAAATGATTGGCCATGTGACGAATCAATTTACATTTTGAGCTTGAGTTTACTCTTTTCTAAAATGGTCTAACACCTTGACGGGGTGACCTTGAGAGTCCTGCGCTCGGAGTGGCAGGTGACGTTGATGAGGACGTCATCTGCCACTGGCCTTGAGCTGGCTCAAGGTCCTCGCCAGCTCTGACGTGCTGTCCTTCTTTGATTTTACTATATACACATACATATTTTTTTCTGTTTGTTGCTTTAAGAACTAACCCTGCTCGAGAGTATTTTCTTTAGCTAGTTTAAAAAGAAAAAAAATATTTAATAAACAAGTATGTGGCCAAATGCAGTGCTGAAGAGACAGTCATCATATAGCTTTATAATTTTTTTTCCTGCTTCTGAGTGTCATCTGACAAGGCCGATAGCCTTATTCTGTTGGGTTTCTGCTTTGGGGTATGGTTTGATTGCCTTGGTTTGTCATGGGGAAGAGATATTCTTAAGGAGCTACCTCCGTGTAAGTGAACTCCTGGAGAAAGTGAGTTTGCCTTTCAATCAACTGTATCACCCAACAGGAAAAAAAATAAAAATAAATAAAATGGTCTAACAATTCTACTTCAGGGAACATTCAGTAATGAAAGTAATGAAAGTTCTTAAAATCCGTGATAAATGTACACAATCTTTGCAGGGGAGAATTGGAGTGTAAATAAATAAATGGAATTGTGGAGTATTAAGTGAATATATAGAAACATTTGCTAGGATGACACTTTTGTAACATAATATAATGGATTTTGGAGCCAGGCTGCCTAGGTATGAATCTGGTCTCAGACATTTATTAGCTCTGTGACCTTGGGCAGTTACTTAACTTTCCTGTGCATCTGGCTTTCTAATCTGTAAGATAGAAATAACAATTATATGTACGTCACAGAGTCCTTGCTTTATCTAAATGAGTTAATACATGACTAGTGCATAGAACAGCCAAGCACTCCTGCGTGCTAGCCATCATTTGTCATTATATATGCATTTAATACTGCACTCGCCACTCTAACATGACCTCAGTGCTTTTGTTCATTTTCATACCTGCTCCATAGATTTCAATAAACGTTTGTTGAATAAATGAAAAAAAAGTGCTTTGCACATTGCAAATGGACGTATTCCATGTTAATATTCCCAAGATCATCCTAAAACCATTTGGGTCAATTTATGTAAAAGAAAACCAGAAATTATAAAGTGACTAGCTGGCTAAAGTTCTACTTATGGGTCTAGTTTATATATCTCTAAGATGGACTCATCTCAGAAAAAGTAAGAAATGGTCAATATATAAAGTTCCTCTGATTCCTTGTTAATCAAAGGCTTCAGATACATTCCACTTTCAATCCCAAACGCCTTCTTGTCCAGTGTTTTTTTTAGCTTTTCAAATTGTGAGGTAAAACCCTGCTTTAGGTACTTGTGATTTTAAACACCTCTCAGTAACATCACCGATCGACCTTGTAACACTTGTAACACGGAGGGAGTTCTGGGGACCAGATGCAACAACTTTGAAGAGGCAAGGAATAAGCCAGAGCAGTAGTAGGAGGCAGCAAGTATGAGGAGCTGAAAATTACATCACCCTGTTGCCCCCGTCTTCATGGCATTTGAAATCTTGGACAGGACCTGAATTAGGAATCAGCTTGCCAAAGTGGGAGCCACCAGAAGTTATCTCAGGTAATGTTTAGGAAAAGACACTGAAGCTTTGGGTCTTTTAAAAAACTAAACCCAGAGGAAAATTGAATCTCTGCAGATAGTGGAGTTCAGTGCTCTAATTAGAAGCTGAGTTAAGTTTTGCATCCTTGGTAATTATAAAGGTTCTGACCAAACTCATTCTCCAGCCTTGGGATTCGTGAAAGGAAATGTTCAGGGTTCTACAGTGGTTTTTGTTTTCTTTCTTTTAATGTTGATTCTCTTCAAATTAGTCAGGAAGTAAACAATATTACTTATTAAACATCTTTGTGAAACAGCACGATATAAGAATTATGCTGCATGATTCATGGTTCCTGCTAAACATATTAATCTCATAGATGTTTTTAAAGGAATCAAATGTGCCAAGTCTTGGTATCATCTCTGTGTGATGTGGTGCAACCTGCTTGGGATCCTGTGCTTCACAAGGGAAAAAGGAAAGAGATTTATTAGCATCTTAGAACACAAAACCTAAGCAACTCCTTGCTCTTTCCCAAGCCAGGGCCAAAAGAGCTGATTCATCTCCTCCTTGTCTGCTTGAGAACTGAGTGGTGCCATGTAAAATGGTCAAGAAGAGCTAGAACCCAGAGGGAGAGACTATTATCCTTGTGCCTGTATCCTTGTTTATTCCAGTCTGCTCATAAAACCTCTATTTGACCTTCACACAAGGTTTGAAGAAAGAGGGGGATGTGAAGGACAAAAACCTAAACGTAAACTATGAATTCCAAAGGTGTTGATGTGGAGGCCACAGCGTTCTTGCTGGAAATAACCTGTTCTGTACCATGTGTGCAACAAAGAGACTCTTTCCAGGCCGGATCCAGTATATCAGGTTCCTTACGGATCTGGTAAATACACAGGCAGTCAGTTCTATTCTGGGGGTAGATTAAGTGAGAACAATGATACTTAGATCATTTTCTATGTGGGAATAAGAGAAACAAGCTTTGCATATGATTCAGACAATCACAGACAGTAGAATCTTGAAAGAGGTCTCCTCTTAAAATTAAGAAATTTAACTATATCTGTGTCTGTAGATTATTCCCATTAGGGTTAAGTTAGGATTAAGGGTAAGGAATCAGCTCTCTTACAGCATCCAGCCCATCTTACCTATAGTAGATCTTTGTAAATATATTCGTTGAGCTAATGAAGGAAAGAAATCGCTCACCTCCTTTCTACTGCTATAGTTCTCTTAAGTGTGACACGAAGAGGAATTCATAAATACTTTCCTGACACTTTGATATTTCTGAGAAAAAGCTCTGGAAGAAAATCTGGCTATTTTAATTCTAAGTTATGGGTTATACTGGTCCTTGATCTACCACCTCCTCCTTCTAGTGAATGTTTAGCTCTTCAATTTATTTCCGTGCCATTAGGAAATGATACTTTTATGACAACCTTCAGGAATAGGGTGGAGTCACATCACACATGCGTTTAATGTGCAAGTGGCTTTAGAATCTAACTCCTATGAAGATGAGATGAGTGACCAAGGATCTGAGAGTAGCAGCTGTTCAGTGGGGACACAAGGAGAAAAAGCCACGTAGGATGAGTGACAGGCAGCAGGTGGCCATGCTCTTCTCAGTGATTTTTCAAAGATGTGTCTGATCAATCAAGATTTAGAGTAAGAACCAGCAAATATTTTCTGAGTACTTACTACATTTCCACCATCGTGCCCTTGTTACTTTCATATGTTTTCCTTCTTCAATTCTCAACAATAAATATGATATTTACTAAGGTTATAATGGCTTAATATTAAGATAGAATGGACTTAAACTTACAGGCAAGACAAAGCACTTTTGAAGTCTGTATCCCTTCCGCATTCACAGTAAGAACTTGAGAATTATCTTAAAGGAAGAATGAAGTGAATGTCCTGACATCTAAGTATAGATTTATCCTTATTTCTTCCTTTATCCTAGCTCGGTGGCTCTCAGTCCTAGGTGTGAGTATGTATTACTATAAGCATATATTAAACTTTAAGCATGACTTAAGGGAGTTCATGATTATTTTGACTACACCAGATTTTTACTTTAGGCACTGGCTTTAAAACTAACCCTTGATTAACAAGGGACTCCAATTTATTCAAAATAAGCAATAAAATTAAAAATATAAAACAAAATTCCAGAAACAGTGGTTATTGCCTAGTGGTGTTTCAGTGTGTTATGGAAAGATCCAGGAAGCAATTCAAATCATCTTTTCTAACATCAGCATCTTGAGACATTTGGCTCTGTTGCCAACTGCAGGAAAGAAAAAGGATCAGATAAGGAAGAGTTCTTCAGGTTCGAAGTTTCTTTAATAAAGCTATCTTTCTTTTACAGTCCTACAAACATAAGAGAAATAGCTCAATCTTTCTCTGTATCCTTTCTCACCTGTAAGAAGGAAAAGTAGACACTGTTTACAAAAAGTAAGTTTTTAAATCCTACCTTTTCCACCTAAGGTTAACGGTCTTCTTGGAAATGCCCCTCTCTCATAAGCCTGCCACAGAAATCCTTTGCTACATAGCACTATAGCCCAGGATTTAAGAGCAGAGCCCTCGGGGCCAGACAGATTGAGTACAAATACCAAATCTGTCCCTTAGCACAGGTATGACTTGGTGAAATTTATTTAACTTCTCTGAGACACAGTTTCCTCAGTCATATAAGGGGATAATTTCTTGCTGCCTCCCATGGCTCTTAAGAACAATATGCCTGGAACTCAGCAGACGATCAGGAATATTTGTTGACAAAATGAAAAGTAATTGTGAAACACGAAGTAGAGAAGAAGCACATAGTTCTCATTAAACTGTAGTGATTATTTGTATTATTTCCTATCTACTAAATAAATGGGAATGAATTTGCTTTATACACTCTCAGTAAATGCAGATTCAGAAGACATGAGGACATTGGTGGGAAAACAGAATCTCAACATATAAGTCACATGACAGTATCTGAAAGATTTCATTTGTAAATTCAAATCTTGTCCAGTTCCAATTCTGCCATTAAAACTCACTCCCTTTGGTGTGGAGAAAAGGGAACCCTCCTAATGTTGGTGGGAATGTAAATTGGTACAGCCACTATGGAGAACAGTATGGAGGTTCCTTAAAAAACTAAAAATAGAGTTGCCATCTGATGCAGCAATCTCACTCCTGGGCATATATCCAGACAAAACTATAATTTGAAAAGATACATGCACCCCAATGTTCATAGCAGCACTATTTACAATAGCCAGGTCATGGAAACAACCTAAATATCCACTGACAGATGAATGGATAAAGAAGATGTGGCACAGATATACAATGGAATATTACTCAGCCATAAAAAAGAATGAAATAATGCCATTTACAACAATGTGGATAGACTTAGAGATTATCATACTAAGTGAAGTAAGTAAGAAAAAGACAAATATCATATGATATCACTGATATGTGGAATGTAAAATACGACACAAACGAACTTATCTATGAGACAGAAACAGACTCAAAGACATAGAGAATAGACTTGTGGTTACCAAGGGGCAAGGGGGGTGGAGGAGGGAAGGACTGGCAGTTTGGGATTAGCAGATGCAAACTATTGTATATAGCATGGATAAACAAGTTCTTACTATATACACAGGGAACTATATTCAATATCCTGTGATAAACCGTATATATATATATAATTGAATCACTTTGCTGAACAGCAGAAATTGACACAACATTGTAAATCAACTATACTTCAATGAAGTTAAAAAAAAACAAAAAACAACTCACTCCCTTCAAAGTTGGCCAGGTGCAGAGGTATGGGTGCTGTTACACAGGTCCACGGCTGTAACCTCTACATTTGGCTTAAACTGTGTTCCCTCAGCATCAACCCAGCCTTGCTCCCCTCTCTGGTCTCTCTCAGTTCTCAGTGGTAGTCGACTCACGAGACCATTGCTCTCATTGTGGGGTCTTCCTAGTTCACCTGGTGGCCCCCTGATGAGCTCACTGGCTTCCACTGTAACAACCCAGGAAGGCTAGGCTTCACGCCCCTGCTGACGGTGGCCCAGTCAAGCTTCCTGGGATAGGACTGTTCTTCAGAGTGGTGTGGAACACCCTGTAAGGTGGCTTCTTCCAGTACAGCCAGAGGGCAACGTGGCAAGAGCTCCCTTGCTGTTCATCTTCTCTTCAACTTACCTAACTCATCTCCTGCTCTCCAGGCCGAAGTTCACAGGTGGGCTATCAGGGACCTATGAAGACCATGGCACTCTGATCTCTCTTTTCCTCATATTGCCACAGTCTTCTTTTACTGCTTTTATATCATATATTCCCCCTTCTTAATGCCAACTAGGCCTCTACTGTGTTCATTCTATAAGCTTAATCCCCCATACCTGGTTGTTGATCTGCTAATAAAGGAAGAAAATAAAGAAATTCAAAAATCTTCTCTCAAGACAGTATCTTGGTTTGCAAGGTGATGTTTCTTCCCGCATAATCCTGTTTTACATGTCAGAAGCTAAATATTACCTTGGTCTTAGTCCCTGCACTGTTTCAGAACCAAATTCCAATCTTCTCTATAGACAGATGGATGCCTTGGATGGAGCAGGTAGAAGATCTTTTACTCAGAAAGGCAAGGGACAAAAGTCCCAAAATTTTTTGAATACTTCCCCATGGTGTCTCAGGTTCAAAGTGCAATTTATTGGGAATTTTTTTAAAAGAAGATTACAGAGATGTTCAGGTTATGAAAGTCTGCATAATATTTTTAAAACATCTCACCCGTTAGTTGTATCCAGTACAGAATGTGCAAAAAATAAACCTGGCTCTCCAAATTTTATATAGTTATAACTGTGTTGTATAGGTACATTCTCAATGTAAACCATTTTGGTAATTTTATGGGGTTGACATTTATCTGTGCTGAACTAAACTACGATCAGTTTCCCTAAACGGAGCCTTAAAGCTACACAGCTATTTTCTAAGCCTCAGATTGTTGTTTTTGGTTATGAGCAAACCAATAAATTGAACAGGCTGGTTTAATCTCTAGTATTTTGTGTGCACATTGATGTAGACTTTAAACTAGATGAGCAGAAAATGAAAGTATGTTTTCTTTGGCAGGCATTTGATGTACTTGGAAGAGTTGAAGCTTACCTTAAGCTCCTTAAATCAGAGGGTTTAAGTCTGCCTGTCTTGGCAGCGAGGCATGAGGAATTACACAGAGAAATTAAAGACTGCACAGCTGATGCTTTGCAGGAGGGACAAGCCTTAATCAACCAACTAGCCTCCTGCAGGTAAGTGAAGTCTATTTCTTCCTCAGTGTGACAAGCTTTTTCACAGTTTCCACAGTCTGTTAAAAAATAAGTTGCATGATTTTTTTTCCCCTACTTCTGATGTTTTACTGCATTATGACATGGCTTAAAAGTATCTATTGAATTTTGGTCAACAGTAATTCAGAACACAGCATTGCTCATCCAGAAGTGAGGCTATATTCTGACCTGAGGACCTGAAGATGCTAAAGCTTTCTTTCTATGAGTTTCTGAGGAGGGAGGAGGGAAAGAACAAAAGAAGAGACAGAACTTTCCTTCTGTATACTTTTTATATCCTAGCATCTCCGTGGGATTTCTTCCTCCCTTTTAATTCGTAAGCCTTGAGTCTACTCTGTCCCTTTGTTGCTTTCTGGAAAAAATAAAGTTCTAGAATTCTCTTTCATTTATGAGCTTGATGGCTCACCAAGCAAAACCCTAAGTAAAAGATGACATTATTATTAATTAATAATAATTACATTTTTAAAAATTGAGAGCCCACCACATGCCTGGCACTGTCTCAACAGCTTTAGAAGCATTATCCCATTAATCCTCACAGCAACTCTACAAGGCATAGAATATACTATTAATGCTCTCTTTTTACAAGCAACTGAGACACAGAGAGGTTAAGTAACTTGCAAAAGGTCACGCAGCTGGTTAGTTCGTGGCAGAGCCAGAATTTGAATTCAAGTGCATGGATCCAGAGTAATGGTCTAGTGCATCCTAGACCACCTGCTCTTAACCAGTGTGCTAGGGTGGGTTGTTTTTATGAGCACATTCAGTGATTATATCAGTGTGATATACTCTGGTATATCTTAGAGATGGGTGGGAATGAGGAGAGAGAAGGACCTTGAGAAGCAGAAAGAGAATGCAGTGAGAACGTATGATCAAGAATAGGGATTGGAAGACAAAATGGAGATGACAGAAAGAGCAGATGATGGAACAGATACTGACTAGGAAGAAATGATGGCAGGGCTTATGTTTTGACAGAGAGAGACAAAAAAAATTCTGCAAATGGGGTAAGCCCTGTTTTTATCTTCCATATCCACAATCCCCTTGAAACTCAAAGACATTCAATTTGAGGAACAATGAAATAGGTCAAATGTGGTAAAAATTATTTTATTTCTATTTAAACCCTCATTCTGCTCTATTTTAGACATGCTTACAAGTGTTGATTTGGTAAATTTGGGTTTAGGGAATTTTCTTTTCAGAAGATAATCTGAGTCCAGACAGATACATTTAACCAGGGCTTTGGGACCATGCAAAGTCAAGATCAGAAATAATCCAAGATATTCCAGCAGGAGCTAAAAAGCTGAGGCTATGAAAAGGGCAAATAATTCTCACCTTTGGAAAACTAACAATAGCTGTAGTTACTAAGTTTCCCTACTTTGGCTCCATGTCATGCATCAGGTAATGGTGTGTCCACTGGGCTCTAGGAGAACCAGTGTGCTCATGTCTGGCCCCTATCGGTATGAGAGCTCCTTTCTTCCCTCCCCTGCTACAGGTCCAGTCTTCTAGAATGTATAAGAATCTTGGACCAGGCAGAAGATATCCTATGGGGTGCCTGGACTTGTTGTGCCTGGACTCAGTGTACCTGTTTGACATTGATCTGAGTCACGTGATGATGGATTAAGTGGTGAGGTCTCCAGTTGTAATTGGTCTCATGTCAGTTTAGTAAGTAGGTCTCAAAGCACAGATACATACTATTTCTCTGTTCAGGCCACTCTTTACTTGTGGTACTTTCCCTGACCTTAGACAGTTTCCTTTCATGCGTGGGTGGATCAGGAAGCAGCCAGAGACCCCTCCCCAGATCTGAAGATCTGTCACTGACACGCTGCCCCAGAAATTCTAGATGCCTTGGCCTCCCCTAAGTCTGATCTCTGTATCTTCAAAACAGTACATCCTTTGAACTCTGTTTTGTTCCACTTCCCTGAGCTTTGGTCTGGAAATTACCTCCCAGACAGCAGGCTGATGCAATCATAAGGCTCACCTCATTCATTTCCCTTCTCTCAGGGATGACTGTCCTGTGCTACCTGTCCTTCAATGTCTGAGTTGTTTAAGGCATGAGGGTAAATCCAGTCCCTGCTTCTTGACCAGAAACTGAAGTTCCGTATTTAGTTTTGATGCTTAAGTCTTAAGAGTAGGAAAGCTGGTCACAACATATTACTGCTAAACTTTATCCTGTTTGTTCTAATCAGTAATGCTTTATTTTCAATACTTAAATATAAGAGAAGTGCTTTTATTTTACATTACACTCTATTTTCAGGATTCTAGTGATTCTTTTTGGCCATCCATTTTGTTGGGGTTTTTTTGTTTTTTTTTTTTTTGCGGTACGCGGGCCTCTCACTGCTGCGGCCTCTCTCGCTGCGGAGCACAGGCTCCGGACGCGCAAGCTCAGCAGCCATGGCTCACGGGCCCAGTCGCTCCGCGGCATGTGGGATCCTCCCAGACCGCAGCACGAACTCGTGTCCCCTGCATCGGCAGGCGGACCCTCAACCACTGCGCCACCAGGGAAGCCCTGGCCATCCATTTTGTAATGGTCGACATGTTTGTTTACTTAGCTAGTCTCTTTCTTTTTGCCTTCCTTGCTCCTTCTAGTCTTAAATTTTACATATATATTGCTTTTCAAAGGGACATCTATAGTTCTGTTCGTCAGGTTGCAGACTGAGTCTTAATAGAAGAAGCAATAGTTAGGGACTATTTCAAGAAACTTGAATTAATGGTAGGTAACTGGATTAAAGAAAGAAAAGTTAGCAGTGTGATTTCTGTCAACATCCTAGATATATGAGCGTTCATAGTAGTTCCAAGGTGTTTGGTTGCCCTGAGATTTCACAATATTTTACAAATCAATACTATTTCCGTTTTGCAGGAGGAACTGAAGGTAAAGTGCAATTGTTACTTGGCAAAGGACATTTTTGATTCAGAGGGTAGATGTAGAATAGAAATCCATTAGAAGCTGAATTGAAACGCATTAGAATCTCAGTCGCAAACCAGAGACACACATAGTCACTGACCTCAATCCCATGCATACCATTTGGGACTTGCTTCCCTTCCTCATCTAATGATTTATCTGTCCAACGACCTGGGTCACCACCATGGGAGAGAAGCAGAAGGAGATTTCAAGTTGCAGCCACAGCTGGAGTGAAGGTGGAGTTTAGAATAATGACAATGGAAATAAACATAAATTCCACAGAGAAAAGTATGTGTTACTGAACATCACAATGGCTTCCTAGACTTCTGAATGCCAGCCACACTACTAGGACACAAAACACTAAAATTCCTACTATCAGACATTTGAAAACTGGTGTGGATAAGAAGCTTAGGACTTAGTATCAAAGGAGTTTTTTTTTTGTTTGTTTTTTTTGTTTTTTTATTTGCGGTACGCGGGCCTCTCACTGCTGTGGCCTCTCCCGCCGCGGAGCACAGGCTCCGGACGCGCAGGCCCAGCGGCCATGGCTCACGGGCCCAGCCGCTCCACGGCACGTGGGATCCTCCCGGACCGGCGCACGAACCCGCGTCCCCCACATCGGCAGGCGGACTCCCAACCACTGCGCCACCAGGGAAGCCCTCAAAGGAGTTTTATTTCATGCATTCTGAGAGCCAAAATAATGCCATGCATTTAACTTCTCTGAACCTCAGTTTCCTTATCGGTAAAATGGAAATATGCATTTTATAGAGGATGTTTTAATCAAATGCGATAACACCACTCTGGCATATAGAAAGCGCCTGATAAATAACTGGTTCACTTATTTATTTACCTTCTATACAAAGAGTTTTAAAAGCAAAATATTAAGAGTTACATGGTTGCTTCATATGACTACGGCAGTCAGCTGTACCAAATCATATTCATTTTCACTAACTGGGGAAGGTTATATTAGAAATAGAGCAGATAAACATTTATCTTGAGGTAATAAAGGTAAAATTTAGTACTGGGGCAGATAGGAATTTCAGAGACCCTTAGATCTAATTTTTTTCCAGTTAGTTAATAAAATAGGACTTCAGAAGTTCACATTTATCTAAGATGAAGCTTCCCAGTAAATCTGAGAACTTTGTAGTTATTTTAGGAACAGATCCACACTGTTTTTCTAACCTGGAATCAAATACCTTTGAAATTGGAGCAGCCTCACAGGATAAATGATGATTATTTACATGTTTCCTTGCCCTTCTGTTTCCTCCCTAATGCTCAGGTGATAATTCTGAGTCATTGTTAAATTGTTTATTATCTTTTCAGAGTGTGATATCCGTGACATAACCTAAGTACACTTTAACATCAAAGGCATTTTAGCGCATTCGTTTGCATTTAGTTATGATGCGAGTTACCTATCATGGGATCTGATAATGGTCAAACCAGGCTTACGGTGAGGTTGAAAGCTCTGGATTCCGGCCCCCTCACCTCCTCTTAGGCCTTGCTTGGCATCATCTCTGAGCACTGAGTGTAAAGGTAGCCCAAAGGTACCCTGCTGCCAAGCAGGATAATGCATTTATTAAGCCACAGGAAGCTGTGGTGATTGGAAGTGCTGGGTCGGAGACCTTGTGTGAGGGTGAAGTTTTCCATAATTGGGCAAAAACGAGGAACCTCCTTTTTTGTGTTCTCAGTGAGCTACCAGTTCAGAACTCAAAAACAAGGAAACCATAAACAAAAGACAACCTATGAACTGGGAAAAAACGTTTGCAAATAATGAGATCAACAAGGGCTTAATTTCTAAAATATACAAACAGCTCATATAACTCGATAACAAAAAAACAAACAACCCAATCGAAAAATGGGCAGAAGACCTAGATAGACATTTCTCCAAAGAAGACATACAGATGGCCAACAGGCACATGAAAAGATGTTCAACATCGCTAATTATTAGAGAAATGCAAATCAAAACTCCAATTAGGTACCACCTCACACCATTCAAAATGGCCGTCATTTAAAAAGTCTACAAATAACAAATGCTGGAGAAGATGTGGAGAAAAGGGAACCCTCCTACACTGTTGGTGGGAATGTAAATTGGTGCAGCCACTATGGAGAACAGTATGGAGGTTCCTTAAAAAACTCAAAAAAAATGCTGCCATATGATCCAGCAATCTCACTCCTGGGCATATATCCAGACAAAACTATAATTCAAAAAGATACAAAACTGAAAAACATAGAAACACCCACTAAAACCAGGCTACTTTATAAAGTATTCATTTGGCTTTTCCTGTCCCTAAAATTAATTTAAGATTTACAGGTAAACTTGCTTCAGCGTTGACTCAATTTCTGCTCCTGCATAAAAGACTGTTCCAGTTTTTTTTTGTTTGTTTTTTTTTTTGTGGTACGCGGCCCTCTCACTGTTGTGGCCTCTCCCATTGCGGATCACAGGCTCCGGACATGCAGGCTCAGCGGCCATGGCTCACGGGCCCAGCCGCTCCGCGGCATGTGGGATCTTCCCAGACCGGGGCACAAACCCGTGTCCCCTGCATCGGCAGGCGGACTCCCAACCACTGCGCCGCCAGGGAAGCCCCTGTTCCAGTTTTTATTCTACCTTGCTGTGGTGAACTTAAGCTTATAAACCTCATCCTGACTGAATACTTTGCTTTCATATAACCTTAAGTATTGCCCTTTTGCTCTAACATTTATTGTTATTCATTTAATGTTGATTTTTCATATTTTACAGAGAAATAGAAACAGGGGTAAGTTGGGATTTTTCATTCTCTTTTCACGATTTTCTTTTATGTTGACTACCACTACATACCCTGTTTGATATTGCGAATGATAATGAACTTTAGACAGAGCATGGTTCATTCAGTCATTCATTTGCTCATTCCCAAAATATTATTGATTGTCTTTGTAGATCAGGTGCTCCCAAGCATCTAATGTGATAGGTGAAGTGCCTGCCCTCATGCTGTTTATATTCTGCTGGGAAGAAAGAGTCAACCAACAAATAAATCAACAGATGAGATGCTCTTACACAGCAATGAGAACTGTGAAAAAAAAACAAGTGAAATGGGCTAGAGAGTGACTGTGGGGAGGGGACCATTTTAGACATTGTAGTCAGGGAAAGATTAAGGAGAGGAGCTACCATGCAAGTGGCTGGGAGATGAGTGGACCTGGAAGAACAACAGCAAAGGTGTAGCAGAAGGAAGGACAGTGTGGCTGGAGGAGAGCGTGACAAGGGGAAAAGGCATAAGACAAGATAAAATAGTTAGGTGGGAGTTAGACTATGTCCAAGTGCTCGTTGGCAATAAAGGCAACGCTTGTGTGCTTTATCTACATTAACAAATTTTATCCTCAAGCCACCCTGTTATACAGATATTTCTATTACCATTGTCCCTGTTTTGCAGGTGTAGAAGCTGGGGCTCAGAGAGGTTCAAATAACTTACCTACTACCTGTCACACAGTGGTAAGGGGTGGAGTTCAGGTCTGAACTGCTCTGTTAGGTTGCTAGCTCTGTCTCCTTTCTTTCAACTTCAGTCGTTAGCAAGGAGGCTGACCACTTAGTGAATGTGGATTTTTTTTTCATTCTAACACACTTAAAATGTGCTGTATCTATCTTCTAATTTCAACTCAAGTCTCACCTTCCCTGCAAAGTTTTTCTTTCTTTCTGTTTATTTAAAACATTATTGAGCATTCGTATGACATACCAGCACTGGGCTTCAAGGATAGTCAAAGATACATAAACCTGGCCCTGAGTCTTCAGAACCTTATTAATGGCCAGTAAGGGAATGACATGTCAAGGGAGTGTGATCTAGGTCTGAGGAAGCCCTTGGGACAGTGGGTGTTAGGGCCACATCTTCAGAAAAGAGAGACACAATCCCAAGCTCCTGTGACCAGGATGGGTCAAGTGAAGGAGTGAGACTTGAGAAGACCATTGTTGAATTTGATAATCTAAGATGGGTGAAAGGTCTACATCTTCCAGCCAGGATGAACCTAATCAAAACCTACCACACAATAGTTTTTTAATTCCTTTGTATTTGTCAGCCCTATCTCACTTTTTACTCTGTGGTGTTCTGACTCATTTCTTAGTTGTTTGACTTGTGACAGCATCATCTCCCCATCCAGACCATGACATCAACTTGAGGTCAGCCTTCAAGGTCAACCATGTAGGAAGCCTCTTTTATGCTCCTTATCTCAGTATTTACACACTAGGTGACTTGATTTGAAATGTTAAGGGGCTGGTGTGGCATTAAGGAAAGTTTAGGTCATAGCAAAAATATTTTTAAAGATCTTACGTGGAAAACAAACAAAAATAATCCCCACCCTCCAACAACATAAAACAAAACAAAGAAACAAAATCAGAAATCCCTTTGTATCAGAGTCATCTATTGTCACATTTTGTAGGAATTCTACCAAACATTTAAGAACTTAAAATAACTTTTCTTAAAAAAGTTTGATGATATATTTAGATGGTAAATATCAGATACTGAAATTTAGGAAATTGCGAAGTTGAGTTATGACAGTGTTAACTCAGCCGCCTTCCAAATATTTTCATGTCTGTATTAAGTTGTTCTCTTTAGGGGTTGAATAAATGTCATAATTGCAGTCTGAATCTGTTACCATTATTAAGGCTTGTATAATTCTGAAACTCTTAGTATGGAATGCACCCAAAGTTTACCCTTTCTATTAAATGTAGGACTAATTAGATTAGGTTCTTGTAAAATATCTAGGAGTCACTCATTGCAATGTGAATTTATTCATTTATAATACTGATGATGTGATGTGAAATAGCAAGGATCCCAGAGTTAGAAGTTCTGAAACTGCAGGGTCTACAGAGGAAGCCTGACTAAAGGGGCAGAAATCTGTGCCTTGGACAGCTGAGGGGGGGAGTACTCTCCAATGAGAGGGCTTAGAGAGGAAAGAACACCAGAAAGAAGAGAGGAAGAGATGTGAGTGGACAAATACATGAATAAACTGCTCATTACAGTGTTGTTTATAATAGTGCAACCACCTAAATATTTTCAGAAAATAGGAAACTGTTCCAGTAGTTTAAGGGCAAGCACAGTATGGAATAATCTAAGCCAATATCAGAAGAGTGTTTTTGAGGAATATTTGAAGACAGAGAGTATCCTCACAATAAAATGTTAAGAGGATAAAGTAGGATCCAAATCACATATATGGCATCTTACTAACTTTGGAGGGGAAGGGGTGGAAAGGACTGCCAAGAGAAAAACTTTCTGGAAGGAAATACATTAAAATGTATTCTTATATATTCTAAATTACCTCAAAAGAGAATATTTGTCTGGTTAGCTCTTACTGTGCCCCTTTTATGTGAGGATTTATGTCATCAATCAGGGAAAATGTTCAGCAATTTAAATATTGATTTTCTGTTTTTCTCTCTTTTCTCTCCTCCTGTAACTCCCAGTAGAAGAATGCTGGAGGCTCCCAGTCTGTCTTAGATGTCTGAACTATCTTTCATATTTTTCATTCCTCTATCTCTTCGCACTGCGTTCCCAATGAATCCCTCATATTGAGTTTTCTCTTCTGTTAATTTTCCCTTTGTTTTCAGCCATTGAATTCTTTTGTTTGTTTTCATAACTATACTGTTTTCATTTCTAGGATTCCTAACTCATTCTTTTTCCTATCCAATTTCGTTTTACTTCTGACTGCTTTTGCTTCAGAGTTTCTTGTTTCTTTATTATGGGTGCTCATTTTTCCTTTATCTTTCTGGTGATGTGAAACATATTTATAAAGTCACTTTCAGATTACTCTACTTATTTTCATTTCCGGTAGAGCACATTTAGCTCTTGATTGTTGAGTGTCTTTTCTTAGGATTCATTTTCCTCATGTGTTTTGAAATTTTAGATTGTCCTTCTGGATGGGAAGTGTTTTTTCTTCAGCTTTATTTTCCTTGCTTTGTTCTCTACTCTTTTTTTTTTCTCCTTAGCAGCTTTGCAGTGATTTCCGCCTGAACTCACAGGGTCTCCTGTCCAGAATCAGTCTTCTGCTATTTGATCAGGGTCACCCGAGCTCCCATAGAGCTACTGGGGCTCTCAGAGGTGCAGCCAGAAATCCAGGTTGGGGCACAGTCGGGGTTCCTGACTGCTCTGCTATGTCTGATTCCTTGGCTTCAGCAGCAGTGGGCTATAGCATTTTTCAAACTCCTTTTACAAGAGGGAGAATCCCGTCCCTGTTACTGATTTCAGGGAGAATCCCAGCTATGGGACCCTTCATGGAGGACATGTTTTGGTCTCTCTGACCTCATAGGAGTGGAACATGTGGGCATCTCTGCATGGATCTGGACCAGAACCCAGGAACCCTGTAGTTTCAGCCCCACTTACTACTTGCTGTTTCTTTATTGTCATGTGTATACAAGAGGTACATGTGGGTGTGAGATGTTTGGTGGGCAGTGATTCTCAATGTGTACAACTTAAGTCAGAAAAAAATTATTGTAAAAACATACATATCCCTTCCACAGTTCGAATGGCACTTTTTCAAAGTAGGGATGAAAACTAGATGGTGGCGATTGTTTCCTCCAAAATAGAGATGATAAACATGAAGCGTTCCTGTCCAGAGATCAGGAAGATATTTTTTCCCATTTTCAAAGTATAATTTGTCCATAGACAGAAAGAAAAAAATGATCAGCTGATCCCTTCTGATGAGATAGAGTGAGCTGGCGCGTGCTTAGCATCTGGTTCAGCTGCTAATCCAGATGGGCTCCCAATAGTAATTTATGAAAGGTTTGAAAGCAACTTGCTGCTCTCAGGAAAGAATCATTAGAACACATCAACATTGGGATTTACTCTCTTCCCGCAGCCCTGGTTTGTAACAAATGCAAAGACAGGGCAACCGCTTCCATAGAGCAAATGTAACAGTCTATTTTTGAGCCAAAAGTCAATATGTCTCTGCTCTCTGGGAGGGAAAAAAAAAAAATCAATCATTTTTCTTTCCCCCTTCCCTCCCCTCTCCTGGCTCAATGAATAGGGGAGAAAATACTCCCATGATGGAGTTTCTAACAAATGTCTAAAGAAACCTTCACAGTCTGTCACTCCAGAGTATCTGTGATGCTTGAAGAAGTCAAAGTCAATGTCAGGAATAATCTGATGTACCCCATGCTCATACTACAGGCAGGAACCATCTAATCCATTCATAGACAGGCAGCCCAAAGATCAAGCAGTATTTCCAATGCAAGTTACAGAGCCACAGATTGTTAGGCCTAGAAAGCTGGTCCACTGGTAGCTCCTCTCCCACCCCATCAGGCAGCACATGAGCAATGCGGCTTCATCAGAGTCAGAACAAAATGCCCGGGCACTCCCGTCAACCAAGTTTCTGTTATCAGTCCCCAGTTCTTGTCCCATCATTTATTTAATATTACTGTGAAGTAACAGGACTCATTTCTGGGTGGCTGATGGAATTCTATTAATTTATTTTCAGTTAATGTAAGAATTGCTGGCAGAGTGTGAGGTCATATTTTTCCTTTGATCAAACCATCTGCATTTCACTCTCTGAGGAAATTGGCAATATGCATGCTATACATGTTTTAAAATGTTTTGGAATGTTCAGAAGAAATGTCTGGAATCAGTGTTTCAAGTTTCCAACTGAAAATGATAGAATAGGGCTGGTTGTAAGCTGCAGACTAGGTTTTCACCAAGGAGGAATGGAGAGGGAGAGGCCCTGGGGTTAGGAGTGTGACAGATATACTCCAACTGGGAATCAGGTAGAAGGAAGGGATTAATGCCTGATCAGACAGAGATGATCTAGCTGAGGACAGAGGAAGATAGGAGCTGGCTAGGGTAAGCAAGATAATTGAGAACTTCTTGTACTAAGGATGTGGTCTAAGTGACAAATAAGGGAATGCACATGGGACAGGCAATTCAGTCTGTCCCTATAAGGCTTGAAACAGTGGAGGGAAGTATCAGTCAACCTAACTATGAATCCTAAACCATCGAAGAAGAAATTGGGCAGTCTTTGGATAGCCTAAAGCTTCTATAACTGGGCAAAGGGCAAAGTCATCTTTTTTTTTTTTTTTTTTTTTTTTGCGGTATGTGAGCCTATCACTGTTGTGGCCTCTCCCGTTGCAGAGCACAGGCTCCGGATGCGCAGGCTCAATGGCCATGTCTCATGGGCCCAGCCGCTCTGCGGCATGTGGGATCTTCCTGGACCGGGGCACGAACCCGTGTCCCCTGCATTGGCAGGCGGACTCTCAACCACTGCGCCACCAGGGAAGCCCGCAAAGTCATCTTTGTTTAAAAACAATTAGAAACCGTTACTAGTGACATTTTTAATACAGTAACTATCTGTGCATATGTTCTTTTTCCTTAAATCTGTGTCTTGTCTTCCCTTAAATATTGATCAAAGTGTACTTTATTTAATTTGAAAATATGCATTGATCTGCTTCTTACAAGGCTATGTAGCTCAGGGCTACAGAGGATAAATGAATGAAAAGAATGTTGTATTTTCCCTTAATTTATAATGCAATAGATATACAGGATAAGACATAAATCACCACAAAATAAGACTAATCTCGTAGGTCATTGGAAAATTAAAAATGAATGATCCATCCAAAGACAGCAAGAGATCCTGTTTGGCTCGTTGTGATTCATCTAAATTAAAATTGTGAGTTGCTAGAGAGCAATATATTTATGGAAGGAATGCTTGATTTGTTTTTGTTTCCCCGTTTCCATTTTCTGTGCTGGAGGGGCCTTCAAGATGTGAATTTGAATAAGATATGGTGCCCCTCTAGTGGTCACTTTGCAAACTACAGACAGACATTTCATTACCTAGAGAAGCCAGCCAATTTCAAAAGAGCATGCCAGCCAGGCTAATCCTGTTTCCATCAACACTGAGTGCAAGGGAAAGTGAAATTTTAGAATACTCCCCCCCACCCCCATCATGTGTCATGGACCCAGAAAAGGTACTATGAGGTGGTAAAGAGTGTGGACTCTGGGATCAGATGAATAGGTTCAAATCCCAGCCCTGCCATTTAATAAATGTGACCTGGGCAAGTTACTGAGCATTTCTGTACCTCACTTTGCTCATCTGCAAAACAGAGATAACAGGTATAGCCAGATCATCGGGTAGTTATGAGAATTAGAAGAGATTACTTAAAACATTAAAAATGGTTCCTTGTCACAGTAAGTGGATTATTTTTAGAAAATGTTTACCCATTTACTATGACAAGCTTTATTCTCTGTACCTATTTTCCACAGTGCTTATTCACCTTTTCTTTTTTATTTATCTTTCTCATTCCAAATTTGCATGTTCTACAGAAAAACCATAACATGTAGGACAACTGGGCTTTTAAGTGCCTTTTTAGCATGCAAAGTCTAAAATGTAGTTAAAATATGATTACTGTTACCAATATAATATTTTTACAGAATTTGTGGATATAAGTACAAGGATTATTTGCTAAACTCTCCTGATTTCTTGATTATACTCTTCACTGTCTCTGAGTTATTAAAATGTGAAACGAGTTGTTTCAAGTGTAATGTCTGTGGGACCTTAGGCGTCAGGAATAAGATTTCCCCTCCAGTTAAACTTCTCTGGGACTCCGGTGGTCCCACAGGACACACTTGAATCCCATGTGCATTCAACAAGATTCTCAAGCCGCCTGATGACCTCTAAACTCTTGGCAGCCTCATTGTCATTCCTGTGAAGTCCCGTTCCCTCTCAGGCAGTTGGGATCCTGCCCTCATTTCGTTACTAATTCAATTCATTTTTACTGAGTCATAAATTAATTTTTTGAGGTAAAACTACTGAAATCTGTATCTTGTTCCAAGATCTTTTAAAGCTCTGGGTAATTAAATGTGAGAGTTATCAGCTCATCTTTATGAGTATTGGAAGGAAATGACTGATAGGAAATTAAAGACTTCAACTTCTTATATGCAGGGAGAGGGTCTGTCTCAGGGATAGGTTGAAAAATTTTAAAGTGCTCACTGGATCAGCAATGTCCTTTCATTGTCTTGCATTGCTAGTAAGCCTGTGTTGGAAATGGTTAGGAAACTTGCTAATGTGTCTTTAGACCACAGCAAACGGGGTCCAACTCAAAGTTCATTTGTTGTTTTAAAGACATTTTCATTTTATGAGCTGTCATGTCACTTTTCATTTTCTCATGAGGCCAGCACAGGTACAAAATGACAGTGTGAGGCTTGGTTTCTTTTTATGAACAAGTACATCAGATTCCTCATTGTTGGTGATACCTTGGTTTTCACCTAATGATTACAGCCTTGAGCATTCGTAAGTATCCAGAACAAGGACCTTAGTGTTACATAAATATTTTACCCTATTGGATCATTCAGTGTTTTGTTAATTGGCTGATCTACACTTCTATTCAAAGAGCATCTTTAGATAAATGAAGCTTTTAAATAACACCCCCAGGAAAACTCTTGGCAAACATACTGTGTTTTTTGCCGTAAGCTTCTCAAAATATCTTAAAGAAATATTAGAAAGTGAACCTTTAGAAGAGAAGATTAGAACTGGTTACAAAAACCCATAACTCATCTTTTCCCTCGGGACTGACCGACTTAAACAAAACAACATAATTTGGTTTTGGTCTCTGCTGTACCAGGACTACAGCTTCTTAACTTCTATTATCCTAAAGCCTGAAGCTTAGTAACTTTGATCAAGTCATACTTATCATGAAAGGTTCATTTTCAAATGTTCCCTGTTCCTGGGGCCTCTCTATGAGGGTGGAGTGAACTAATAGCTGGCTTGTTCCATTCAGCTCTCGGGTGACCGGTGTCCGTGAGATGATGGGATGCATCAAGAGGCGAGTTGATCATCTGACTGAACAGTGTTCAGCGCACAGGGAATTTGCTCTTAATAGACAGCAATTAACAGCCTCAGTGGAGGGCTATTTAAGAAAGGTAATTTCATAAAATGTGTCCTCCTTAAGCTACTATTTATTTCTTGGTTTGCATAAGTTTCTTTATTTTTAATTTTTCATTGAAGTATAGTTGACTTACGATATGTAAATTTCAGGTGTACAGCACAGCGATTCAGTTTTTTTTTTGTGGTACGTGGGCCTCTCACTGCCGTGGCCTCTCCCATTGCAGAGCACAGGCTCCGGACGCGCAGGCCCAGCGGCCATGGCTCACGGGCCCAGCCGCTCCGCGGCATGTGGGATCTTCCCGGACCAGGGCACGAACCCGTGTCCCCTGCATCGGCAGGCGGACTCTCAACAACTGCGCCACCAGGGAAGCCCTCAGTTTTTTATATATATATATATATATATATATATATATATATATATATATATATATATATATATATATATATATATATACACTCTTTTTCAGATTCTTTTCCATTAAAGGTTTTTACGTAATGTGGAGTATAGTTCCCTGTGCTGTACAGTAGATCCTTGTTGGTTATCTATTTTATGCATAAGTTACTATTTACATGCAGCTCCTTACCTGGTGATAATAGATGATGGTATGGGAACTGCAGCATGCGGGCACGGTGGGAGGATAGGGGTGTGTCTCCTTAGGATTCCCTTCATCCCACATTAGGCTTTATATTCAAACAGAATGAAATTGTAATTCACTACTGCTCATCAACCATCCCTGCCCCAGGTTGCCAAAACTAGAAGTGTCATCCTCCCTGCCTCCCAGCCCAGAACATGTTTACACAAAGGCAGTTCTCATTTTGCACAGAACTGTGTTAATTGAACCATGTGTATATTGTGATTGTGTCCTCTTTGATTTATGTGGTTCTGTGCGTGGCTCCAATATGCACATTTTGGTTAACATGGCACCACACAACACAAGAACAGCAGGTAGATACCAAAAATGATGAGTTTTAGGGGTTCCAGGAATAAATTGCCATTATCATAATTTATTGAACCAAGACAGTGCAAAGGACATGGCCACTCTGAATAAAACCATATGTGTGAAAATCCTTTCTACAAAGTGAATATAGTGGTTTGAAGAATTTTATTTCCCATTTTCAAAGAGGAATAAAAACAGGCAGCTACTATTTGACTAAATAAAAAATTACTTGTCTGGGGGCTTCCCTGGTGGCGCAGTGGTTAAGAATCCACCTGCCAATGCAGAGGACACGGGTTCAAGCCCTGGTCTGGGAAGATCCCGCATGCCTCGGAGCAACTAAGCCCGTGAGCCACAACTACTGAGCCCTCATGTCACAACTACTGAAACCCGTGAGCCTAGAGCCTATCCTGCACAAGAGAAGCCACAACAATGAGAAGCCCGCGCACCGCAATGAAGAGTAGCCCCCGCTCGCTGCAACTAGAGAAAGCCCGTGCGCAGCAACGAAGACCCCAGGCAGCCAAAAATAAATAATAAATAAAATAAATAAATTTAAAAGAAAATTACTTGTCCGTAGATGGGGTTATAGCAAAAACTAGTAATATCTCAATTACATTAATGCTAATGAACCATGTTGTAAAGTCTGGGTCTCAAATTTTCAATGATGTTTTTTCATTAGCTACAATGGACTTATATACCTGACTTACACAAGTAGAATTAATAGACTTCACAGGAGAGGTCATTAAATAACCAAGTCTCTATCTAAATTGCCTCCTTGCCTGTTATTGATCCAGAGATGGGAATTTGAACCTTGTTCTGATGCCTGAGTCCAGGGAGATTACAAACATGGCGGCAGCTGTAGTGCTGCATTCCCTGGAGCTTGAGATTCAAGCGAATTTGGTGGTGGTGGAAAACACAGTAGAAACTCAAACAGCTGCTGTTGCTTGTGTGGCTACTGCCAAGTCAGAGCCAATTTGACTTTGGGAAGTATGAACTCTAGTCAGAGCAAGGCAGTAACTTGAATTGAATAGAACCCCTTAAACCTCACTATATTCACTAATTCATGTGTATTGAAGATCAAATCATAATCCCCCACGTTCATCAATTAAATGCCTAAGCGTGTTTCTGTTTTGTTATTACATGTACAGCATGTGGTGCTGTCCCGGGGCCCCTCAGCCCTAAATATCGTAATCCATAAAGTGATCTAATACCTATGCTGGACCTCTGCTTCAAAATATACCTGTAAATTGGGCCCCTTTCAGTGTACAGTGTATGATCATGACTTAATGCACCAGAAAAATTCATTTCTACTGATGTGTTGACAAGTGAATTATCCTTTCTACGTAATATAGATAATAAATTCTTAGAGAATGTGGATTATTGCCTACATCTCATCGCTGTTAATAAAAGAAATATCTGTAAACATATATCCTCTATTGGTGAGTCAGTAGTATTACCTCATATGAAGAGCAGCATTATGAATTTAAGTAGGAAATACTGAAATATTAAACTATTTTTAGATTAAAATTGATATACATTTAAAGTATAATGGGAATGTAGAGAGTAATATTTATCTCCTCTACACATATGCATACATATATGCCAATATATGTTACTAAGGGTGCAATATATTCTTTATTCCTAAAGGTGGAAATGTCCATTCAGAAAATCAGCCCAGTAATTTCTAATGCAATGGATGTCGGTTCCAGCCTTTCTGAATCAGAGAAGATTTTGAGTACATATCTGGAACTAGATAAACAAGCTAAGGTAAATAAAATGAGTTATTATTATGGTTATGGTTTTGTAAATATGATTTTTCTTTATTTTCAGTAGCTATAAAACTTAATCCTAACTCCCTTGAGGGCTGCAATTCTAAATTAGTCTTCTGGCAGATAATGACTTAAAAACGGCTACCATTATGTGTATCTAAAGTATATTTACAGGTGCATTTATTAGGGCGTTTGAGCTCACGGAAGCTCAGCATTATAGCCTGGTGCTAAACACTCATTTGGCCCTCTTTCCTAGCCTGGGAGATGTTAGCAGCCCTTGAGGCCGGGAGAGCGCCTCTTCAAGGCTATTTGTGATTTTCTGCTAGAGTAAGTTGCAAGAGAAAATTACCAAGAGCAATGCATCAGTGCTAGATTCCAGGAGGCAAAAAAATCACAATGTTGTTTGCACACCCAATGTTTAGAGACAGAAACTGCCCCCTCCTCTGCCTGGCACCTTCTCTAGCACCCTCTCACCCCTTTCACATGGGACTTAGGTTCAGACATTCCTGCTAGCAGCTCCAAACCTTCATGAAGTCCCTGCCCGCCCCAGCAGGTGGTTAGGAAGGTGAGGCAAGTGCCCAGGTCTCTAGGAAACAGCCTTGCTATTCAATCATTTCTTTTTTTTGAATTTAATTTTTATTTTATATTGAGCTACAGTTGATTTACAGTGTTGTGTTAGTTTCAGGTATACAGCAAAGTGATTCAGTTATACATATACATATATCCATTCTTTCTCAGATTCTTTTTCCATATAGGTATTACAGAGTATTGAGTAGAATTCCCTGTGCTATACAGTAGGTCCTTCTTGATTATCTATTTTATATATAGTAGTGCATATATGTTAATCCAAAACTCCTAATTTATCCAAGAGTCTCCTTCACAGACAGCACCGCCACCTGAAACTCACGGATGAACCAATTATTAATGGGCTGTTTTTAATTCATTTTTTAAAATGTCTAAAATGAAATGCATGCCTGAACTCAAGTTCATTTTTTTAAAAAAGAAAGCCTCATATATTTTATTTAGAGAAGTACTTTTTCTTTTTTTATAAATTTCTTTATTTATTTATTTTTGGTTGCGTTGGGTCTTCGTTGTTGTGCACGGGCTTTCTCTAGTTGCAGTGGGCGGAGGCTACTCTTCGTTGCGGTGCGCGGGCCTCTCATTGTGGTGGCTTCTTTGTTGCAGGGCACGGGCTCTAGGAGCAAGGGCTTCAGTAGTTGTGGCATGCAGGCTCAGTAGTTGTGGCTCGAGGGCTCTAGAGCGCAGGCTCAGTAGTTGTGGCGCACGGGCTTAGTTGCTCTGTGGCATGTGGGATCTTCCCGGACCAGGGATCAAACCCGTGTCCCCTGCATTGGCAGGCAGATTCTTAACCACTGCGCCACCAGGGAAGTCCCTTCATTTTTTTATTTAAAAAATTTTAGAGGGAAGGAGGAAATTTCAAGGGGAGAAACTCCTCCACTTCCTCCTTCCAGAGGGCTCTCTGGGAGCAGCTCCTGTAAATTAAAATTACCTCCATTCAGTAGAGTACCTGGGAAGCATATTAAATACAAGTAGGAGAGCAATCCCTCCTTGCTCTAAATGAGAGTGGAGCATCTGTCTTTCATGTTTGCTTGAATCCTAGCTTGGTCTCACGTGAAATTTTACACAGCTCTGCGGCAGTTGTGTAAATAGTGCCTAAAATACCTACTCGTCCATTGAATCAGTGGTTAGATTTCACGTGCCAAAAATTGCACTCAAAAGAAGACATAGGAGAGCAACCCTAGCAAGTCAAATTCACTGACTCTTTAGGTTGTAGATGGAGACTTTAAGAAGACTGCATACTTGATATGGCATTTTTTGTAAATTAAAAAATGAGTGAACAATTTCTATAAACTTGTCATCTCTTATATAACAAAATTAGTTTAAGAATTTTCTAGAGCTACTGGTAAATTTCATAAAGCAATCATCATGTATAATTATTTTATTTAAATTATTTTAAACATTTCTGCCAATGTGTTTTACAACCTTTCTTACTAAACAAACTTTCTTCTATTTGTGACACAGAAAGTAGAATGTTCTAAATAAGACGTATAGGTGATAGACTGAAAGAATAATTTGAGGTAGTTTTCATTTTAAGGTGCCTTTTTTTTTCAAATTTTAAAATATGTGCCTTTTTCATTGAGGAGAGTTTTGGTACAAGTTCAATTAATAATTGTAATAGATGGCTGTACAGAAGGTATTGGAATGTGAGTGTTCATGATTCCCCTGTCAGCTTCTGACCTCCTGTGTCTTGTTTTTATAGGAGACATCACATGAATCAGAAGCAGCTGCAAAACTCTTGACAGAGAAAAATGATTTTGAACCTGATGAAATGGCATCGCTTTCTTCTAAAGCTAAGTGGCTAGAGGAAGAATTAAACATACTTGGCCAAAGCCTCAGCTCCAGGTCACAAGTCCTGCAAACTTATGTGGCATTTCTAAAGTCATCAGAGGAGGTACGGTACCTATGGGCTGACCTCTTTGACAGAATGGCCTCTGCCCATCTTCCTGCTTTCTAAGGGGATAGAACCCTCGTGGATCGTTCCAGATCCTCCACCCCAGTGCACATACTCACTTATAGCTCCTTTATTCTCCAAGGCACCATACACAGGCTCAAAGAGTAAGTTATTTTACTAAAAACATAATACAAGTGTGTATGTGTAGATACAGACAAATAAGCAAAGTGGCTGTGTTGAAACCCTTTTTACTATGGCCTACAAATAAATATATATATATATATATATATAGATTTTTTTTTTTTTTTTGCGGTATGCAGGCCTCTCACTGTTGTGGCCTCTCCCACTGCAGAGCACAGGCTCCGGATGCTCAGGCTCAGCGGCCATGGCTCACGGGCCCAGCCGCTCCGCGGCATGTGGGATCTTCCCGGACCGGGGCACGAACCCGTGTCCCCTGCATCAGCAGGCGGACTCTCAACCACTGCGCTACCAGGGAAGCCCCTGGCCTACCAATATTTACAATATCCTAAACATAAAACAAAATTATTTAAAAATAAGTCATTTTCTATTTAAAAATAAGTCATGAATCTCTTTGAATACTTAAGCAATTTGTGTGATTTGTTTAAAATCCACACAATTGGAAGTTATAGGCTGTTGGGTCCCGTCTCAGATCTGTCTTGTTTGATGCTTTTAATAATTTTCCTCTGAGAGCTTTTTCTGAGGCATTGTTTTGACTGGTTTGTACTAAATAATCTGTAAAATTCCCTCTGGTAGACTAGAATTCCATCTCTCAAAGGTCCCAGGTTCTTGAAGGTGACATCAGTCATAGCAAAGCACTTGAGTCCCATCTCATTTAACTCTGGTCCTAATGCTCCCAGGCGCGCGTGGTTCACTCTCCTTTCAGGGAGGGGCTGCTGGTTGAGTGGGAGGTAGAGCCATCAAGGCTCACTCAGGGGTAAAGCCAACCCAAGTTAGGTAGCATCCTCCCGCCACCCTCCCAATACTCTCACCCTTACCTCGCACGACCACATCCTGCCTGCCCACATTCCTCTGCCAGCTCTCGTTCTCTAAGAGTCTTGAGTTCTCACCACTCTGGAAGAAGGCCACGCACAGGCCCTGGAAATCTCAGGGAACCACTGCCTCCTTTTCCACATCTTTCTTTATTCTGGATTTTTAAAATTTTTTCTTATCCTGGAACTCTCAGGGTTAGGCAGAGATATTATAGCCGACAGGTTGTTCTATCAATGAACACTTTTTTTAAAAAAGAAAGAATCTTTTTTTTTTAATCTGATTTATTTATTTGTGGCTGTGTTGGGTCTGCATTGCTGCACATGGGCTTTCTCTAGTTGCAGTGAGCAGGGGCTACTCTTCATTGCAGTGTGCGGGCTTCTCATTGCGGTGGCTTCTCTTGTTGCAGAGCACGGGCTCTAGGTACGCGGGCTTCAGTAGTTGTGGCATGCGGGCTCAGTAGTTGTGGCTCACAGGCTCTAGAGTGCAGGCTCAGTAGTTGTGGCGCACGGGCTTAGTTGCTCTGTGGCATGTGGGATCTTCCTGGACCAGGGCTCGAACCCGTGTCCCCTGCCTTGGCAGGTGGCTGCTTAACCACTGCGCCACCAGGGAAGTCCCTCGATGAACATTTTTGTCTCAACTTGAAATGGTGGAGAGGGTACAAAGTAGTGCTTGGTTTTCTGCATCTTCATTGCCAAAAATGTACCTTCTTAGCTTCTAGCTTAGCGCCTACTTCCATGGCCCCCTCTGGCCTCTGGGACCAGGAGTTTTGGGACTAGGGCTGGAACCTTAGCTTTGCAAACAGAGCTTTCCCAAGAAGGACCTCATGTCCTTTCATCTTCCCAGCTTTCACTTAATCTATTTTCTTACCTGGCAGAGCCTTGTGTCCTCACCTCGGCAGTGCTCTCAGTCTGTCAATCTCCTACACCTTCAGGCTTTCTCTCTTTTCTCACCAGCTTGTGCTTATTCAATTCCATTCCATTCCATTCCCCATGTCCTCAACTCCCTGCCTTCTACCCTGACTTGCCAGCTCCCAATACTAGATCACTCCAACACTCTGTTTACTCAGCTTCTCTTTCCAAGCTTCCAGACGCTCCTGTGGAAAATCATACAATTGTGCTTATTGGTGCTCTTACAAATTTATGGGTCTTTGGCTCAGCTGAGCCCCCCATATGCTCTCTAGTTGGTGCCCATTCAGTAGTGAGTCGCAAACTTCTTACTGCAGTTTCCATTCCTAAATGTCAGCTTATGCCCTTACCTTGTATGTGACTGAAAAACATGAGTCCATTGAGCTTAACTGCCTTGACTTCCTTCAGCTTCCAAACCCACTGACATATTCACCCTTCCTCCACTGTCACCAATAAAGTGGAGCTTCTGCATGTGTGCTGCACTAATCAGCCATCAGTCCCTCCCTGTCTGCTCCTACATCCTTCAGAATCTGGCTTCAGCATCCATCCTCTAATTTTAAAAGTTTGCTTTTTCTGTTGCTTCCTTCTCTTTGGTCTACAGTTCTGCCCAAATAGTCTTGCCCTCACTGAGGCTACCACTCTGTAATTTTCCTTCCATTCACAACTGGACTCTTGGGATGGGGAGATGACATTTCTTTCCTCTTCTTCCTGATCCTCCCTAATCCTCATCCCACTGCCATTTGGTTTATCCCCTTTTCCATCCTGCCGTTTGCACCTCTTCATTCCATTCTTATGAGCTTATACTTACTACTTACCAGTTGACAGGTGAAACGGTCAATCTTTATCCCACTTAATCCCTCTGCTGTATTTATTTAACCCAGTTACTCACATTCACCTCCTTTGACTTTAAACAGATTTATTGAGGTATAATTTACGTAGCATAAAATTCGCCTATTTTAGGATTAATGATTTTTGGTATATTTATAGAGTTGTGTAACCATCACTGCACTCCAGTTTTGGTATATTTCCATCACCCCAAAAAGAGGCCTGGGGTATACTTTTCACCAATCCTGGTTTCCACCACCCCTCCCCCCTGCCCCCAGCCTCAGGCAAGCACTACTCTGCTTTCTGTCCCTATAGATTTGCCTTATTTGGATATTTCACATAAGTGAAATTAGCTTGTCTACTTCTTTATCTGTTCTTTTTCCTGATTCAGTTCTCTGTTCCTGAAGTGTGGTGGGTTACAGAGTTCTTGCCTGTGCTCCCTCTTTTGTACATTCTATACATGTTCCCTACAAAAATCACCCACCCTCCCACAAACACACCTATAGTTTCAATTTCCCAGTAACTCAAAACTGGTTCCTCAACCCCAGCTCTTCTGAGCTCCAGGCCAATGCTTTCAACTTCCAATCATACTAATTACCTATGTATTCTGTAGCTTCCTGAAGCTCAACAAAACACAACTGGTTATCTTTTCCTCAAACGTTTTTCCTTCTGTATTTTGGCATTGGATTAATGACCCCACTGTCTTTCAGAAGTCCTATGTAGAAGCTCAAAGTCTGTTCCGATCCCTTTCTTAATGAGCAGTTATTTTTGTACTAGGCCCTGAACTTTTCATTCCTGATCTCATTTCATCCTTATAATATCCCTATGTTTATTTACTATTATCCCTACTTCGCAAATGAGGGAAACTGAGGCTCTGAGAAGTTAGGTATGTAAGACCAAACAGGTAGTAAACATCAGAGCTGAAGTTTAATTCCCAATCTCCTCCCTTTTGTTTTTTCAAACATCAAAGGCCATGCTAGGGGCTTCCCTGGTGGCGCAGTGTTTGAGAATCTGCCTGCTAATGCAGGGGACACGGGTTCGAGCCCTGGTCTGGGAGGATCCCACATGCTGTGGAGCAACTGGGCCCGTGAGACACAACTACTGAGCCTGCACGTCTGGAGTCTGTGCTCTGCAAAAAGAGAGGCCGCGACTGTGAGAGGCCCGCGCACCGTGATGAAGAGTGGCCCCCTCTTGCCACAACTAGAGAAAGCCCTCGCACAGAAACGAAGACCCAACACAACAAAAATAAATTAATTAATTAATAAACTCCTACCCACAACATCTAAAAAAAAAAAAAAAAAACGCCATGCTATCCCATGTCTGTCTTTAGAGACAACCTAAGAGATTTCTGAATTCCCCTTCTTCATTTGTACCATCACCTTCTCAGTTTAGGTCCTCATCATCCCTTGCCCAGCTTAAAGAAATTGTATCTGCCTGTTCTCTCTGCCTCCTATAATTCTCCCCTTTATGCCTTTCAGAAAATGGTCATTCTAAAGCAAATCTGATCATGTCACTTCCTGAAATTCAGGTTATATGACAAATGTAATTTATGAAGCAAGTTATAACTTTTACCCCAAAATGGGTAATGTATTAAAGTTGATCATTAATTCACTTAAAAAAAGAAACTAGTCCAGATTCAAGGAAATCCCTATAATGACATCATGCTCACTTACATTCAAGGAGGCTTTTTTGAGCAGTTGGAAAAGGAGGATGAATTAAAGTTTATGTTTTAAGAATTTCATTTAACCAACAGCCCATGATATTGACACCCCCGCCTGTAGCATACTATCCCATTGAAGTACTGATGGCTGTCATGCCGATTCCGAGTCATTGTGATAGCTGTCAGTTGTTTCAAACTAACGAGAGTGTGTCACAGTTTGTTGAGTATAGTAGCAAACGAGTTGAAACCTACTGACGGCTTTATGCCAACACAATGATCACTCTCACTTCTTTCTTACCACTCAGGTTGTGCTATCTGGATGTCACCCACACCAAGGTCATTTATCATGCCCTGAACCAGCCAGTGTTTCACACTTCTGCCTTCACACGTGTTATTCCTTCCATCTGGGGCCTCCTTCTCCTGTTCCCTCTCACCCTGGACAATTCTGAAAGACACAGATCAAATGTCGCTTCCTTTGGGAAATTCTTGCCTGTTTACTTTATGTAGAGCTGGTGGTCCCTCCTCAGTGTGCCCAGAACACTGTGGGCATATTTGCCTTTGTGTTGTAATAATCTGTTTATGGTTCTCTTTCTCCCAGAATTATCTTTGGGAACCCAATGAAATAACTGCTAAATTCTTACTACGGAATCTTAGGAGACTCCATGGAGGAGGTAGTATTTTAACTGTCTCATGATGGATTATGTAGGAGCAGAAAACTGAGGAAAGATTATCCAGGGCTGAGGAAACAAGTATCAGGAAAACAGTCATGAATAAATGGACTATGGAAAAAGAGGAGACAACTTCTGTTTCTAAGTGCCCTTTGCAGCGCTCATTAAATTAAGAATGATATTGAAATCTTGAAAATATAGTGACTAACCATTGCCTGAAATTTCTTATCCCATTTATATTGCTTTCAGTAGTTATGAGCTCTTTGAGTCTTATCCTATTGGCCATTAAGTATTATTCAAAATGCATAAAAACTTGTGTCAAAAATTTTCTACCATTTCTACAATACCCAGTTAAATGATCTGGTTCTGCAGGCACATCTGATTTTATATAAGCTCTGTCCAAAGAGAGTGATTTAAAATAATCTAGTATTGCTTACCTTGGTTAGCCAATGAGAAAATATAATTCTAGGGAGGTGAAGTAATGAACCTCAGTAAGATTTGCTCATGGAGGCAGTTTAATATTAATACATGTACAGAAAATTCATAATTATTTGTACTCTTTTGTTCTGGTTTATCACTGATGAGAAGCAAATTGTGATTTGCTAATTATGAATAACTTTCCAGTGACTTACATTTCTTTCTGATTTGTATTCCTTGATTGTATATGTTTATCTTTCTCCTGAATTATAAAACTCAGCTTTACATGGAACCACATTGGTCTTTGACATAAGCTGTCTCCAATTGCAAAACATACACATATATAATACATAAATATGATTTTGGCTACAGTAAATAGGGCTTCTGGATAATAAACTTGTCAGGTCAAGTTACTACCCAGTAGCAGTCAGTCTGATCTGTCAACAACCTGAATAGATTTTCATGTCTTTTCAGTAAGTTGACAATATTTAATAATTATTTAAAGAATTCTGAAATGTAGGTTCCAATTAAATTTTATATAGGCTTTTATTGGAATCTAGTATTTTTTGTCTTTAAAAATGTTTTTAAGTGTTCTTAACTTTCATTTATATTCTTTTATTTTTTTTTAAGGTAGAGGAGCAATGTCAGGGCCTAAGGGAGTTTTACCAAACTGATATCCTGCGAAAGGAAGAGGGTGTTGCTGAAGCTGAGCGTCTCTCAGACTCAGTGGAGAAGCAGTGGCAGCTGTTTTTAAAGAGGAGCTTTTTAACTCAAGACCTCGGGCTCAAGTTCCTTAATTTAATAAATATGGTGAGAATAACATTAAATGAGTCACACCTTCTTCAAGGATCACTTTTCAAAGTCAGAATCATGAATTTAAAAGTTCAGTTGTCTGTTATTCAGCTGTGCTGGTTTAGGAAGGTCTTTTTAGCTCCATTCAACCTAGAATAGTCCTGAAGCCCAGCATTTATGTGCTTCTTTGCTCCTAGACCTCTTGTGAGTTTATCACATGAAGGCTAGTTTATCTATTAACAAGAAAGAGTGACTATAATCCAAATGTAACATTATTATTATTACATAGAGTCCTCAGAAGATCACCCAGAAGTTCTGAGTTATGTTGAAAGCATGCAACAAGATCCTTACAAGATTTCCAGAGGCGAAAGATAACATCTAGGATGAATCTTCATTTCAAAGAATTTCTTACAATACCAGATCTTTTCATAGCAAAGCTCCATTATATTTAGAAATGTACCCTAAACTTTAGTTGTTAAGTTATATCTGTAAAGTATCCTAGACTCGACCTCAGGCCCATATAAAGTTCTCCACAGAATTCTTGAAAGATGGTTAATCCACCTCTCCTTCAATATCTCAAGTATCTTCCTTACGAAACTGTTCATTTTATTGTTAGAAAATGCCAGCTGCTAGGAAAGTTTTTTATTTTTTAATGTTAAGTCGAATCTGTCTTCATATCTGATTCTAACCCTCTGTAGCTCCACAGGGGGAAAATGTATGCATATTTCATTTCTCTTACACACGAAAGTTTTTCAAACCTTGAAAACAGTTGCAAAACCTAATTTGAGTCTTTTCTGCAGTGAACTAGATATAAATCCTTTCTATCATTTAGGAGGTAGCTTTCTCTCTTTCTTCATCCTAATCCTTCCTCTCAGAATTTTCCATGATTTGTCAATATCATTCATAACATGTAAACAAGAAGTAAAGTACAACTTCAACACAGAGTACAAAGTGTACATCATTCTTTACTAATGAGACCTAAGGTTGTACTAGCACTTTTAGCAATAATTTCACTTTGTTGGTTCATATGAAGCCTGTGATGGAAAAACTGCAATTGCATTACATTTTTATTGCAGTTCCTGCCAGGCTAGGTCTCTCCCATTTTATATCCGTGTCGCCTATTTATCTTTTACATACAAATGTGAACCTTTATATTTATTCCTATTTTATATCACTTTGTTAGTTTTAACTCATGATTCCATCTTGTTAAACTAATTTTGAGCCTGCTATCTATTGCATTAGCCATCTCTCCTGGGTTTAATTCTGTATATTAATAAGTAAGCCTCTTGTGGCTGCAATTAGATCTTTAATAAAAGTGTCTGAGGGGCAGATTGCTACCCCAATCCATTAAGTAATCAATTGATTAACCAGTCTTTTAAACAATCGTGGACATTCCCAATAGTATTTTATTTTAACCACTTTTTCTTAAGTCTATAATGGAAGACACTGCTCGAAGGAAGGTCTGTCTACCTAGTATCCTGTCAATTGTATAATATAATTTGGCAAAAATTAGTTTGATTCCTAGTGATCATAGGGTTCTTTCCAAAGTGCTCACAATCTGCTTGATCAATGATGACTTTATTGCCCTGGTTTTCAATGTCAAGCTTACTGACAGGTAAATCACATAGGCCATCTTTTCCCCCATTTGAAAATCAGGGCATTTTCCTTTCTCTAATTTTCTGGCCCTTCTCCTATTTTCTGTAGATTTGCAAAGATGACTGACATCTGCAATTTTCTCAGTACTCTGACATGTGATGAATCTCAGTCTGGAGCCTGAATTCATTTGGAAGAGTTGGGCTCTAACTACCCTCATCTACTTTGAGCTGCAATTTCCTCTTTATCTTCATTGTTTCAAACTTTGTTGTTTAAAGACCGGTCTTCTTAAATCTATATGGAAACAAAATATGCATTAAATAATTCTAATTTATCTAATACTATCCGTATGCATCAGAGAAAATTTGCTGAGTATTTTACCTATGTTCTTATGTTATATTGGTGCTTTACTGTTAAAAAAAAATTGTTATTTTTTACTTGGAACATTTAGAACATATCTGTCTATCTATCTTTAATATTTTTACTCTTTTTAAGTATATCTTTATATCCATCTCTTCATTGTGTATTTCTCCAATTTGCACTCATAAGGGAGTTTACATATTTGGAAACTGCACTTTTTTTGTCTATCCTTTTTCTTACTAACTTCCTTTTGAGAAATTATGTTTTTCAGTTTTGGAATTTCCAGTTGGTTCTTTTTTATTAGATTTATATTGCCAGTGAAATTCTCCTTTTTTATCTTCTCTTTCTCCATCTTTCCTATACTTTCATGACCGTATTAATCATGGGTATTTTAAAGTGTTTGTCAGCTAAGTCCAACATCTGGATCTGGAATTGTTTCTATTGTCTACTTTTTCTCTCGGTTTCCAGCTCTGTCGTCCTAGCTCGGGATGATGAGAGAATATCTATCAAATGCCAAGCATTATGTATAAAAAAATTGTAGGAGTTCCAGATGGTGTTATCTTCTTTCCTTAGGTGGGTGTTGGTTGAAGATCACTTAAGCCAATCAGGAGCTGGTGGAGTTGAGTCCGGAGTACAGTTCTGTCAATGCTCCATCTATTCTGTTGACCTTGGGCTCTCAGCGTTTTCAAGTTAGAGCTTGGGGCCTTCTCTGAGGTCTCTCTCCCTGGCAGGTCTCCAATTTGGGGAGTCTTGGGAGATAGCTGAAAAACTTCCACTCTGCTTTTCAGAGGCTTTTGCTTGGGTTTTTTAATCCACTGCCCTGTTCAGCCCCAGTATTTTGTCAATGTTCTGAGATGAAGATGAGCTGTGTGCTTGAACCCCCATCCCCACTAGTGTCTGTCAGAAGTTCTATTGTTTTCTCTGTTCCCCAGTAAAGCCTCATGATCAGCCTCCTGTCGGCATACAGAATTGGGAAATGCCCCTGACTGGGGTAGGAGAGGTGACAGGTGAGCTTACTGCTCTCAGGTTCGTCCTTCTCTGCAGTCTTGGCCTCTTTAGTTCTTTTTGCCTTCAAATAGATGTTTTCTGCATTTATTCCAGCTTTTCTAGTTGTTCTAGGCAGAAGCACTGCTCTGCCACTAGCTACTCCATCCTACCCAGAAACAGAAGTCCTTTATTACTTATTTAGAATGTTTAAGATTGTACAGTCAGATTTTCATTTAAGATCTGTAGCAGGAATCCATTCAAAATTATATTTTGTATCTTTGTCTAAATAAACTTAGGTTTCATGATATTCAAATGTCCATTTAGAGTTTTCAGCAACAGTGTGTATTTTACTACATACCTTGGTGGTCTTGTATCTTGACATTATAAACATGGCTACTTTACCCCAAGGTCCTTACCACTGTCATATGATAAATAAATTCCTCCTCACTGATGAGAATTAAGGTCCACATAATGCTTAACTTTATTGGTTCAGTGACATTCTGCGATATGAATGGTAAAGCCATTTGGTAAAGCCAGTATAACACAGTTTTTATTCTCTTCATATCTTTGGGACCATTAGGCTTTTAAACAAGCATTGTTGCTGAAGTGTGGTAACCAGTTTGGTTACTAAGAAGAAAGAAGTCCCGCTGGCATTTCCCAGGAGTGTTCTGCTCTTGATTGGGTTGCCGAGGCTCAGATTTTCAAGCTTGAAATTAAAAAAAAATGTTTCAGTGCATCTAAAAATCATCACAATCAGAAAAACTGATTTAGGGCAGAAATCTGGCAGACATCTTGATGAAAGTGCCAATTTACTAATTTATAGTGGCAAATACCAAGAATGCTACATGGAATACTGCCTTCCAGTTATCAAGATATCTGAAAAGCAAGATGTCAGAAGACCACTCATTGTGTGTGAATCTACATGGAAAATGGATAATTTAGTGCCCTGTTTAGATTATGGCAAATTTTCCAATGACTTTATACAGAAGTAGAATGAGTAGTGTGTTTACTAACTAGACCTCAGGAAAATTATTTAATCTTTCTGAGTGGCCAAAATATTTGTTTGCCAAATGCATAATCACTCTTCTTGAATCCTGCTAGCTAGGCATCAACAGATCCTACCATAGCTCTCTTTTCTAGGCTTCATTCAGAGCATATACTCTTCCGATTGTAGTTGACATTGACATGCTGCAAATTCCAAGTTTACATTAAATTGTGTATTATATAACATTTTGATTAATATTTTCTTAATAATATGTGAAAGATACCCTATCTTTATTTATAGCATAGATAAAAATATGATTTGCTTTAGGGCCTGCTGTGGCTGTCTAATGCCTTTCATAATATGTGTGTCTTGTTCATCATAATTACAGAATACATCATTTTACTACTAGATCCCCAAATTCATAGGAGAAGTCACATTTAGCACCTGCAGGTATTTTTTCAATTAAATGACACTTTATAATGTCTACATTAATATAAAAATATAAATGTGCAATGTTAATGTCATTTAAAATAATTTTAAAATAAAATGGCCTGTGATTTAAAATATCCTGTTACATATTCATGGCACTATCTTCTGACTATAATCTAAAAGGTCCCGTGACTTTTAGATACCCAGCTGTCATTGCCATTGTAGAAATCCATGTGCAATTGCTCCTTAGAAATTCAAGGATTTACTGAGAAAAGCTGGCCATCAAAGTAAAAATTGCTCTTTTGCCAAACAAATATTCTTCTGCATTTTTTTGATGTTTGACATAAAAAAAGCCTATTGTCTTACTCTCTACCTCTCTTATCCTTCTGCCTCTGATTGAATTTCGAGTAGTTTAAAATCATTGTTTAAAGGATTTCAAATCAGAGATCTAGAACATATGGAAGTTGGCAAGAGAAGTCTTGGAATTTAGATATTGTTCTTCTGGTGCACAATAGAGATACAAATATAGAGATACAGTTGGCCCTCCATATCCACTGCTTCCAAATCCCTGGATTCAACCAACCTCAGAGCTAAACATAGTACACCATCCACAGTTGGTTGAAACCTGCGGATATGGAGGGCCAACCATGGGACTTGAGCATCCACTGGTTTTGGTATCCGTGGTGAGTCCTGGAACCAGTCCCTGCCTCCCACCCTGCTGCCGTGAATACTGAGGGACAACTGTATATAGAGGTACATTTCAGTTCTCACAAAACAGAGTAACTTGAGGAACTGCTCACAAGGAAAATTTTAAATAATTGTATTGAGTTGGCCAAAAGGTTTGTTTGGTTTTTTCTGTAAGATGGCTAGAGTAGCACTTAGTTGTCTTTAACTTCATTTGAAACAATTTTGTTAGATTGTATATGACAGCTGTCATATGAGCGTCATTTAAAAAAATACTTATCAAAATTGGTGAATTTTTGTGTAGCCATTTTAATACTGAAGATGGAAAAAAAGCAACATTTTTGGCATATTATGCTTTATTATTTTAAGAAAGGTAAAAACGCAACTGAAACGCAAAAAAAGATTTGTGCAGTGTATGGAGAAGGTGCTGTGACCGATGGAACATGGCAAAAGTGCTCTGCGAAGTTTTGTGCTGGAGATTTCTCGCTGGACGCTACACCATGGTCAGGTAGACCAGTTGAAGTTGATAGCGATCAAATCTAGACATTAGTTGAGAACAATCAACGTTATACCACATGTGAGATAGCCGACATGCTCAAAATATCCAAATCAAGGGTTGAAAATCATTTGCACCAACTTGGTTATGTTAATCATTTTAATGTTTGGGTTCCCCATAAGTTAAGTGAAAAAAACCTTCTTGACTGTATTTCCTCATGTGATTCTCTACTTAAACCTAACAAAAACGTTCCATTTTTAAAACAAATTTTTACGGGTGATGAAAAGTGGATACTGTACAATAATGTGGAACAGGAGAGATCATGGGGCAAGTGAGATGAACCACACCAAAGGCTAGTCTTCATCCAGAAAAGGTGATGTTGTGTCTATGGTGGGATTGGAAGGGAGTCCTCTATTATGAGCTCCTTCTGGAAAACCAAATGATTAATTCCAACAAGTACTGCTCCCAATTAGACCAACTGAAAGCAGCACTTGACGAAAAACATCCAGAATTAGTCAACAGAAAACACATAATCTTCCATCAGGATAACACAAGACCACATGCCTCTTTGATGACCAGGCAAAAACTGTCACAGCTTGGCTGGGAAGTTCTGATTCATCTGCCGTATTCACCAGACATTGCACCTTCGGATTTCCATTTATTTCGGTCTTTACAAAATTCTCTTAATGGAAAAAATTTCAGTTCCCTTGAAGACTGGAAAAGGCACCTGGAACAGTTCTTTGCTCAAAAAGATAAAAAGTTTTGGGAAGACGGAATTATGAAGCTGCCTGAAAAATGGCAGAAGGTAGTGGGACAAAAGGGTGAATACGTTGTTCAATAACGTTCTTGGTGAAAATGAAAAATGTGTCTTTTAGTTTTATTTAAAAACCAAAGGGACTTTTTGGCCCACCCAATATATACAATGGGATAGTTTAGAAAGAAACACAGACCCACAACAATCTGCCCCCTCATGGTCCCTGATACTCAGATATTGACATATTCTAATGTGTGTTAAAATAAAAGGTGGAATCCACTTCAAAACTTATGCATTAAAATAATCTCAACTTCAAAATTTCTGGATCCCTATGCTCATTCAGTCACCCTTTAAGCCCGAGGAAATGAACAGATCCTAAAGGAGAGGACTCGAACACCAGTGGGGTCATGAAGAGCTCGGGAGCTGACGTCCAAGCATAGATTATGGGTTCTGAGAGCCCAGCTGTGCCTGTGCACAGACTTTTCAGCCTTGTCTTGATATCAGAACTGTGTTCTGCTTTGGCTATGATGAAGCGTTTGCCTCCTCAAATAGTTGTATGCAAAATGTTCTATTTCTTGGGAAAGAAAAGCCATTATATAATTATTAATTTTACAGACAAAAGCAAATGAAATATTAAATGTGAAAAATGAAGTACACATTATGGAGAACACTATGGAAAGCCAGAAAGCAGAAAGGGAAGAACTCAGCCGCCTTCGGATAGCCTGGCAACTTAAAGCCGCTGCAAGCAAGCCCGTGAAACAGCGGTGGGGAGCATTCAAAGAGCAACTTAGAAAGGTGAGGGAACAGGCAAATGGGTAGTATTCGCCTTAAAAGGGAAGGAAATTCTGACACATGCTGCAACATGGAGGGACCTTGGAAACATGAGTGAAATCAGACGAACACAAAAGGATAAATATTGTGATTCCACTTATGTGAGGAACCTCGAGTAGTCAAATTCACAGAGACAGAAAGCAGAACAGAGGATACCAGGGGCTGAGGGGAGGGTGAAATGGGAGTTAGAGTTTAACCAATACAGAGTTTCTGTTTGGGAAGATGAGAAAGTTCTGGCGATGGATAGTGGTAGTGGCGGCACACCAGTATGAATGTACTAATGCCACTAAGTTGCACACTTAAAATGGTTCAAATGGTAAATTTTGTTATGTATATCTTACCACAATAAAAAGAGGGCCTGTGCTTTTGTTCATTGGTGGTTTAGAACCACAGGCTCACTCTAGGTAGTGAGTGCTTCCATGGTAATTGAAAAGTTTGATGACACACCATGTCATCACTGGAATGATTATGACGTAATTGCTGGTGGTATCAAAGAAAACATATGCATAACTATCTAACGTCTATTTCAGACTACTCACAACTTAAAACTTCTTCAGGAAGCACTTATGCCTGTGTCTGCACTTGACCTTGGAGGGAGTCTCCAGACCATTTTAGGTCTACAGAAAAAATGGAATGAAATGAAACCTCAGTTCCAGGTGAAGAAACAAACTGATGGCCTTGGGTGAATGAAAAAGTATTAAAAACTGTTCAGTCAATGCTCACCTAATTAATTTTTACAGTATGATGAATTACAATTTTTAAAAAACAATAGCATTGCTTGTCTAAAAATCCACTTTAAAAACACATTTTTCTTCCTGTTTAACTGCAGTGTGCTATATTTGATGATACACAAACATTTGGGCTACAAAAGGTCCTTAATATATTCTTATCTTAGATTATTTTAATTTAAATTAGTTCCTTATTAATGTATTTATCATATATATTTACTCTAATTCTTTTCCTAAGGGGTATAGACATGTTTTCGATTCAGACATCTCAAAACAAGGATGGGCAATCTCTGACACAGAGGTTCTGCTGTCCTCTGTCCCTGAAATTATCACTGTGATGTCATCACCCACTGGCACCCCAGGCTCCTACCACAATTCCAAGAATTTTGCTGTGCTCTCCCTTTCTCCCTCTCAGAGAGCCCTCAGAATGTGAGAGAAAAAACCATGAGTCATGTTCCCAGGCCCTGATTGCTAGTGCATTCCATACCCCCCACACACACCTCTTGCCATTCCTGAGCTTGACACAGCTGCCGAAAAAGGTTGCCAGTCATGTTATCCTCCTATCTGGATTCGTGTTCTTTGCTGCAGAGTTAAGATACCTGTGTTTCTGTTTGTCACTACTTTGCAAGTATTGGCTTTAAAGAAACCCCGAAACAGAAGTTTGAAGATTCCTTTAGGGAATATCTAATTTATGTTCCTTTAAGACAAAACTAATGTAATACATAACCACCCCCCACTCACAAAAAGCACACATACCGCTGTGGCCCACAGTGAACTCTCCTCCAAACTCTTAGAAAATTCTCCTAGCCTATCTGTTGGTTTCTTTGCTATACTCTGTATCATATGTATCTGCATTTCGTGTGTGCACATGTCCCTGCACATGAGTAAGTGTATGTGTGTAAATTCCTCTAAATCAGGAACTGTTGTCAAGTTTCTTTAGCTCTGTCACTGTGATGTGCGTATATTTGACACCCACGTACTTGATTTCAACATGAAGACCCTTACTAGGTCACTCTTCTGCAAATTATCTCCTTAGCCTAAATCATTTCCATTACTGTTATCCTTGACATAAAATCCAGCTCTGAAATTATAGCAGCTTCCTCTTTAAGCTGTGCACCAGGATCTAGATTCCTATAAGGGCTATCTGAGCAGTTCTGGGTAAAAAGAAGGTGCCTTATCCCTCCCTACAAGTGGTGGCTATTTGTGGATTCTGGGATGACTGCTTTTAATGCAGCATAGCTACTGTGCTGCTCAGCTCGTGGTTCATTTTGATCATTCTTTTATCACAGAGGACAAATAATTCCCCCAATATATTTTTATGCTTGTCTTCTTTTGGTGTTCTTATCATACCACCTGATTCTGGTTGTATTAAATATCACAGATGGTCACAGCCTCATAGAGTATCTAGAATATATTTACTTAACAGATGACCAGAATATTTGGTATGTCATAGAAATATATGACTTTCCATTTCACCACCTAACTTTGAAACACTTTTTTGTGTTTTTAAAATTTAATTAATTTAAATTAATTTTTAAAAAAAGTTCTGAGAAGATGAGGATGGAATAATGTATCCCTAGCATCATGCACAATGCCTGGATTTGCTGGGATGGGGGTGAAGCTCACAATAGTATTTGTTAACAAATAAGAGAGTGATTTGTTATTGAGATCTTCATATAGTCAGTTGTAAAGTAAAAAGCTCTCTAAAAGCTGAATTTCTTTTATTGCTTACAACTTTTTAGCAACTGAATGATGAGGCTCAATACATTATAAAAGAGTCAGAAGAGTTAAGTGGCAAAGGAGCCCCTGTGAAAGAGAAGTCTCAACAGCTGAAGGACCTAATTCACCTCCATCAAAACCAGAAAGAGAGAATCCAAGATTACGAGGAGATCCTGTATAAGATTGTCCAGTTCCACCAAGTCAGAGAAGAGGTAAGACTTATCATGGATGTTTGGAAGACTCTCAGTTTTAAACTATGAAATTAAAAATAAATGATTGTGTAATAAATAAAGGCCAGATTGCTTATTCTGATATTAGAAGCTTTCCTCAGTCTGGCCCCTGACTTTTCTCTCACTGAGCCCCATTCTGCCCGATGTTCCAGCCAAAGTGAGCTCTCCTTGGGTCCCTCAAAGATGGCGTCCACATCCCTAATTCCAAGCCTTGACTCTTGGGCTGCCATTATCTGACAGGTCCTTCTGTCTCCTCTCTACCATCTAGGCCCTGTGTCCCTCCATCCAAAAATCCACCTCCCTTGGAGTGATTTTTCTCTCTTCAAAATTCCTCGAACTCTTATTGTTTATTGCACACATCTGTCATTTTTAACATCTTGATTCTTAATTACTTTTGTTCCCCTAACTCAAGTGTAAGTTCTTTGAGGGAAGAAAACAATTTCTTTTATATCTCAAATATCAGTAGAGTGCTCAGTAAAACTTCATAGTCCTTAGCCTCTATTAACAGAAAATGGAGACTTATTGAAATCCCTTGAAAATAGCCTCTGAATTTACTGAGATCACAGGCCTCATCTTGCTAAAGTTTTAGGCTGTGAGCAAACAGTGTTTTCTTCTTTAATAGAACTGACAGAGTTAGTCCCTCAATTTTACCCTATTGACTTGCAGCATTGTAACACTTATTTGTCTATAATACTAATAATTTTAGATGGGCTTGTCAGTGTTGACCTGCTAGTTAAATATGTTATAGGAAAGAAGTTTTTTTTTTTTAAAAAAAAGCTATCTTTGAGAAAGACAAATCCTGTATGATGTCACTTATATGTGGAATCTGAAAAATACAACAATGTAGTGAATATAACAAAAAAGAAGCAGACTTACAAATATAGAGAACTAGTGGTGACCAGTGGGGAGAGGGAAGGGGGGAGGGGCAGTACGGAGGTAGGGGATTAAGAGGTGCAAACTATTAGGTATAAAATAAGCTACAAGGTTATATTGTACAATTTAGGGAATATAGCCAATATTTTATAGTAACTATAAATGGAGTATAACGTTTAAAAGTTGTGAATCACTATATTGTACACCTGCCAGTTATATAATATTGTACATCAACTATACCTCAATGTAAAAAAATCTGTCTTCATAAAAATACGAAGGTTAATTGTTAATGGCCTAAATTCCAGCTGGGACGACTCTTCAGATCAAGAGAACTGGAGTTTCTACAACAGCCAAAGGAAATGGTTGATGCTCACGATGCCCAGGTTCTCCTCAGTCGCTCTCGGGAAAAGCAGGCACACATAGACCATCTCCATAAACTGGCTCTTTCCTTGGGGGTGGACATCATCTCGTCAGTTCAGCGGCCTGTAAGCAACTTAGAACACCACCATTTATACCTAATATACCTCTCAGTTGGCCTGTAATATGAAAGAAACCAGGCACATTGCCTGGTATACGTTAAATTAAAAAATACTTTAAACCATTGGGCTACTTATTTGTGGTAAGTTTCTACCACATCCAGAGAAAAACATTTTAAGGAGAAAAATCTGATTTTAAAAGCCTTGTTTGATACATCTATTCTCATGCTAATTTTTTAAAAATCATAGAGGTGTGCCATCTATAATGGCAGTTAGTTTTTCACATTTGAAATATGCCTAATGCAATTAAGGGACTCAACTTTTAATTTTATTTAACTTTAATTAATTTACATTTAAAACTGATACCCCAAATTGTAAAACTTTTAAGTATATTGGGAACAATTTGGGTATGTGAGTCTCCTAAACTCTATGAGATTTAAGTGCCGATCAAGTATTTCTGATAGAAATTTAGCAACAATTGAGATATGCTCTAAGTGTGAGATACAGACTTGATTTCAAAGACTTAATATGAAAAAAACCTTATTAATGTTTTTTAATATTTGGTTACATGTTGGGTATGTGTTCGGTTAAACAAACTCTATTATGAAAATTAATTTCCACTGTTTCTTTTTTACTTTTTAATATGGCTACTAAGAAATTTAAAATTATTTATGTGGCTCAGTTGTATTTCTGTTGGACAATGCTGCGTTAGCACGTCAGATCCAAAAGGTAGCCGAGAGATCGTTAGGCCCAGGGCCCTCATTTTATAGGTGAAGAGTCTTATCCCAGAGAAGCTTCTTTATCCATAAAACCCCAGGGTAGAAAAGCTCAAGAACCCTGGCTCCACCCAGGGATCTGGGCACTCATCACTGGATCTGCTTTATTCCACTGGACTGACCTTACCAAAGGAGCCTAAAACAGATGGAAATAATTCCCGATTAAATTCTCCTAAATAACACATTGGGCTCTGATTTTAAAAAAACTCCTTCTCCAAATTCTTAATTTGAGGGAAGAAAAGATTATGTTAATTCTATCCAGTATGTATAACATTAATAAAAATGGCTGATTTTATTTCAAAGTTCATTTAAGATATCCACTAAACTATATGGAATTCAATGGATCTAAAGTATTTTCTTAACTGAAAGACACAAATACAAAATATCTGTCTCTGTTATAACAGAATGTTTTTCCCAGGAAGGACTTTTCTTTTTAAAGAGTTTTGTTTTATTAGTAAATTTATTTTAAAAAGAAAAAAAACAAGTAAGACGTCTCACTTTGCACAAATAATGTAAATTGTTCTCCAGTCCGCATCTGGCCTTGGCCTCCGCAGCCCTCTGCGTTGAGTAGAGGTTGGAGCACTTGCATAATAAACCTGAGGTTACGCTCAAGTTGACAGGAAAATTATAGTGCAGACGCCAAATGTTTCTAATGCATATTTTATGCCTTTTGAAGTAAAAATTATACCTTATAATGAATAGTGTCTCTGAGGCGTTGGATGTGGTGAGCAAATCTTCAAAACTGAAGTTTCAAGACTGGAAATGTAAGGGTTTGTCTTTCCCAACATCGGGTGTTGGGTGTCTGGCTTCTTTCTGAAATCATTATATTCAAAGAAGCTTAAGGTGAAATAAATCAGGATGTCATATTTTTTGATGTCATTTATGAGTTTCACAATGCAGGTAAATAGCATGTTGTTCTCATTGCTGTTTTGCCAGTTCCCTTCGTCACTTCCCCTTCTCTTTCATTTTTAGAACTGCTCTAATGTTTCTGCAAAGCACCTGCAGCAGCAGCTGGACATCCTTGAGGGGGACAGTCTGAACTGGCGTGCCCAGGCTGAAGACCACGAGCGGGCCCTGACCCACAGCCTGGAGTTCTGTACTGCAAGGGATGAGATGAGCGAGGTGAGAACGCACACACACACACACACGCACATGCACACGCGCACACACACGCACAGTGAATCAGGAGACTTTCTTTTTACCCTTGACCTTTAATCTGCCAAGCAATGGCCTCAGGGCTCAGAAAGATTGAGTGAACTTTAAGCTCCCAAACTTTTTGAGGTCAGTATATTGTCAACACATGGAAGAACCTAGAATGTAGCATTAGGGTTTATTGTTTGCTCCTCCCCAACCCACCCCAAACCCTCACAGCAGTTGTTTTGCTTGAGTGGATACACATCATCAGTGCAGAGCGATAGCATCCCGGTTCAGCCAGCTCCCGTCTGCGGAGATGCTATTTAAGTACCATTGAGTCATGATGAAGCGGGTGCTAAGGGGAGCAGGCTTGTTGCTTCAGAGGCTACAAAGTATTATCACCAAAGTCAAGTGGCTGGTTTCATATTTACTCAAACTGAGTGACTTCTCTGGCAAAACAACGCCTAGACTCCATGCCCCCTCCTCCATACACAGTTAATTCCACCTCCTCTTCCTCAATTCTACCCAACCCCCAACCCCCAGACACATGCTGAACTTGAGCCACATCCTCCCAGGGTAAACTTTCCATCTAAAGGTTTACTTGTTCTAGGAGAAAAATATAGCTTAGCGAGGGTCCTGGTTCCTTACTGGAACTGACAGCAGAACAAAAGGTACCACAATTCCAGATTTATCTCTGTTTAGAGCAAGACGTTTCTAAGTTCATTAATCACAAACCCATTAGGAAAGTGAGCGGAGGGAAAAAGATGTGGTGAACCTTCTTGATTTTTCTGTTTATGCCCTCTTTACACAATTTAGGACCAGTGAGTATCAAATATTATCAAACAACATTAGAGCATGGACTTAGGTATGAGTAACTAAACTTAGCAAGTGGTCTAGCCCTTCCATAGCCCACAGAGAAGTGCAGGAAAGGAGCATGGCTGGAAGGAAAGCAAGAGGGCGTGAGCAGGAGGGGCCGCTTGGATCCCATTCAGTGGGAGGGAAACAGGAAGCAGCATCATGGAGGGTTTTCAGTTGAGTGTGCCACAGGACTGTAGAGTTTCTGCTCTGAGTCTGTGTTTCAGGAGTCACTGTGGGCGAGACACTCATTAATTCGCTCAGTGTTAAACCCCTAGTGTAGTCTGCCCTCTGTGTAGTAGAACGGCCTCTTCTGGGTCCTGTACTGCAGTTAGCACCACTTCAGCCAGATCACTTTAAGGAAAACAATCTTAATTCTCCTCAGGCTATAAAATTTAGATTCACAGCCATGGAAATAATTTTTTTTACTATCTTTCCCCAAAGTTGTTTTCTTTCTTCTTTTTCTTCCTCTTCTTCCTTTTCTTTTGCTGAAGATCTCTCTCTCTGCTGTGATGTTCAACCATATTTTACTGAAAGCACAAGAGAGCAGGCTAAGGGCTATTCCCAGCTGCCTATGGCTCACTTTCCCTCTTCCTGAAGCATGGTGGCCTTTATGGAGGTGGGTCTCCCTGTTTAGGCCCTTTCCACAGTGGTTCTGTTTACAGGGCTGCCTCGTGATGAGCCTTTGCTGGGAGCCAGCCTGGCCCTCCCAGTCAAAGTAGGGACACAGCAGGATTGTCTGTACTGTAACAGGAACCAGAAACCAGATACGTGCAGCTTTGATATAGGAGTCAAACATCACTTTAACATGATCTTAAGTATTAAGAGAGTGATTCTTCCCATTTGCTTCTACTTCAAACCCAACTAATGTTTGATATAAGTCACAGTTTCATATTCAAAGGATCTTTGAAAACCTTTGGCCCTTTTCCCTTTTCCTTCCTCGTAGAGATATACAAGGCATGTCACAGTATATCATGCACAGCCTGGATTTTCCAACTACAAGCTTAATGGGAAGATAATCCAAAGGAATATTTTCAGTGCCCGTTAATAAAATAAAGAGATGTGTGGTCTAGTTTGTATTGTGACTGTCAGAGCCAGATTCTAAGTTGTGATAATATTTGATATTTTAATTGTTATTATCATTATTAGTATTTGGTATGAGTGCTTAAAAATTATGTAAAATTAAAAGCTGCATGTTACACTAATTTTTTTTGTATAAAAAAATAAAGTCAGATAGCCCACCAGGGAACTAGACGAAGCATAGCATTCGATTTGTTCAGTTGATTTTGAAATGCATTATTTTGCATCCAGTGCATTTAAAGTGCTTCTTGGAAGTTCACTGATCTGAGCTGAAATTGGCTTTGGAGGACTTTCATTTTCCAGATGAGGAAACTGAGGAGTATACAGTTTTCACTTGAGCAGTGTGCTTCAGGACTGTGGGGTTTCAGGGAGTCAGCTCTGGGCCAGAGGCTCATTTATTGGGGACCAACTTTTACTGGGCACCAGCTTGTCACCTGCTAAACTCAGAGTTCACCATTCAGGTAATGTTTGAACCCATTCAACCACTGTATGGTCTGATGTTAATGTATCCTTTTACTATGCTTTCTTCTTCTATCTTTGTTTTCTCGAATACTCGTTACAAGCTCTTTGTATGATCTGATATAATAGCACAGTTCATTTGGTTATTTCAACTAAAATTACTTTATTGCATGGTTTTAAGTGCACTAAAGGCCCTTAGAAAAGGACTCAGGAGTTCCCTGGTGGTCCAGTGGTTAGGACTTAGGGCTTTCACTGCTGTTGCCTGGGTTTAATCCCTGGCTGGGGAACTAAGATCCCACAAGCCGCGCGGCAAAAAATAACAGAAAAAAAAAAAAAAAAGAAAAGGACTCAGTATCTCAAGATAAAATAAAGTGAGGTATTCTAAATGTGATTTTTTTTTTAATGTGATGTGATATTCCTTAACGACAAAGAACCATGGTTTTGTGCCTTGATTCTCTTTGGGTAAAATATTATTATTTTCTAATTTTATATACTATATAAGCCATAGTTAGTTAATTGTAAAAACTCATTTTCTCCATGTGTACTAGAAAACACACCCTTCAGACTGCCAGATTTTGTGGAGTTTTTTCCCACTCATTTCACACAAAGATATATTTGTATGCATGAATGTTGAATCTCACTGTACATTTTCTTGCCTGGCAATATAAATAAGCTTTTAATACACAAAGCATTATAGATATTCTCTGCCATATTACATCAGAACAACATCAGTTCCTTATGCTTTACATGTCTTCTTTAGAAATGTAATAAGTTAATATCGAGCATGTTTTCTTCCTGCAACCTGACCAAAAAAATTACCTTTACATTTACATGATGTTAATGGAAATTTGTCCCTGGAGCCTCATTATGGATCATGAACAATTAGTTTGATGAAAAGTATAGTAATGGGGCTTCCCTGGTGGCGCAGTGGTTGGGAGTCCGCCTGCCGATGCAGTGGACACGGGTTCGTGCCCCGGTCCAGGGGGATCCCACATACCGCGGAGCGGCTGGGCCTGTGAGCCATGGCCGCTGAGCCTGCGCATCTGGAGCCTGTGCTCCGCAGCGGGAGAGGCCACAACAGTGAGAGGCCTGCGTACCACAAAAAAAAAAAAAGTGTAGTAATGAGAGAATTGGGTTGCTATTCATTTTTCCAAAATAAATTTTGCAAATGGAGCTTTCATATAATTATATTACTTCAGCCTGAAATTTCTACACTGTAGCAACATCTTACCCATCAGGAAGGAAACAGAAATATGTATGTATGTGTATGTGTATATATATATATATATATATATATATATTCCATATGTCAGAGTCTCTTGTTCTAGTCACACAGATTCTTTTGTTCTTTTGTCAATTTGGATAAAACGGTCATCTAAGTTCCAGGGAGATAAGGCAGATTAGCAGCAATAAATTATTGTAGAATAGGGGAATGCTGCTGCCTTAGACAAATACACAACCAATAACATTAAACCTCCTGATATTGTATACTGCTTTGCTATTGACAAAATGACTGTGGACAACCACCATCTGGTAAGAAAGGAAGCAGAAAAAGAGGGTATAGATGAGGCAGCACTATGGTATAGTACAGATAATTACTATTTTCCAAATTGATGACCTTAATTCATCATTTTAAGAAAAAAACTAAATTATCATCATTCAACAAATATGACTACTGTGTGCCAGGCCATAAGAACAGGAAAGTCCTCAGGAAACTAAGAGTCTAGGCAACTTAAAGCCCAAGGGACTTCACAGTCACAACTGCTCATTACCAGGCCCCACTGTGAGTCTGTTTCGTTGGTATATGTAAGAGGATGGGAAAGATTATAATTTGTTCTGAAAATGTCCATCCCATAGGGTTAGAATCTGTTAGAAGTTTTGTGTTTAACATCTGCAAAATGACTCTTCTTACTGAAGAAGATAGAAAGCTAAAGTTTAAAATCGTGGTTATCATGTCCAGAAAATAAAATGTAAATATATTATGAACAAACAAAACTTGCAGAGTGGATAAAATAGCCGTTACTGAGATATGCTGCCACCTGCAATTTAAAATGGAGCAATTGTCTTCTCCTTCCAAGCGGCCCTATTTCCTGCTTCTACAAGACTGATGGTAAGCACAGGAAGACAGCCGTGTGGTTGCTGGACAGATGGAGGCCCAAAAAGTCTTGTCCCAAAGTCTCTCCAGCACTAAGCCTAAATATTCTACTGTTAATAATTGTAGCAAATCATTCAGGTTAAGTTATGAGTCTTTGGGTCCCTTCATTTCAAATACAGGCATCCCTGGGAAGTGATGGCATTGCAGCCTTCTTTCTGTTACTGAAAATGAGAATCAGAAAGCTTTTTTTTTCTGGAGTAGGCAAAATGGTGGGCAAGAAATTAAGCTCGTGAAATGGACATTAAGAGAAATGGACTATTTGTTTTGTATTTTTGCTTCTGGACAATTGTGTGCCATAGTTCTAAGAAAAGCTCTTGTTTTAAATACATTTTCTTAGTTTTAAAATGTCTCATGTCCCTCACGTAAATTGGCCTTGCCAGCAACAGACTCACAGATAATACATTCTTGTGCCAAAGTTGCCTCAACCAGCTTCCTCAAGACTAAAAATAGCAAGCCAGCCTCCTTGTTGTCCATCTTGTTCCCTTCTGCTTCTTCTCTAAGAGGTTTTTGTTTATGCCTAACCCTGAGAGAGGCTTACTGCTCCCTGGGAAATTTGGTGAAGATGCTCATTATGCTAGTTTCAAAAGAACTGCAGTTTTAAAGTCTTAATGATTTTTTTTCTAATTATAGTTGTATTAAATTAGTCCGCTTCTTCCACAGCAAACATGTAGGAGCTGAACATATGGAAAGATAGGAAAATTGCACTGTTCATTTGAAAAAATATCTTTCTCCTGATTATCTTAAGACTTTCAGAAATTTTATCAGTATGAATTAAAACAACATTTAAAGATTTCGAATAGGGTAAACTTTTTCTTGCCCCAAGCTTTGGGTGTTTTTTCCTGCTTCTGTGCTCCAGTTGAGCAGTTGTCTTGGCCATCTACACCATTCCCCATTGTTGACAAGCTAACTAAAGTTAGAAACAGCTGTGTGAACAATGATACCACAGCTGAGCAACCATGGCACTCAGTTCCCTTAAAAATATGATCACAAGTTATGTGGAGATTAGATGGGAAGTTAAGTTTTCATATTGGAATGTGCAGGTAAGAAACTTAGGCATGGCTGGATGTTTTCTGAAAATCTGATTGCTGAAGGTAGTTCACGCTTGCTGCCTTCCTCTTGTATCTGCATAGTCCTCAATTTGAGCTGGGAAAGGTACAGGATTTAAAATAGATTTCCAGTGGGACCAAAAGAGAAAAGTGCCAGCAACTTGTCAAAGGAGCTCATGTGTCAGAAAGAAACTGATCCCATTTCACATACCCATATCGCCTGAACATCTTTGGCTTTATAAATCATCGTCAGTGGAAGTGCATACATTCTGAGGCAAACAGAAATAAATTTGTACTCATCATTTATCAGTCTTAAATTTCTTAATCCAAAGTAGATTTTAAATGTCATGTCTTAGAATTAAAGTGTTAAGGCTCAGCCTTTCTTCATTTATCATATAGTTTTCAAATAGATGTTGATTTTTTCCCACTTAAACAAGCAGGTGTAACCCAGTGGTTATCTGGTTGATGACAGAGCCCCTCTTCCTTTCTTTAGACTGAAGTTTATAATATATGTCATGTTACAGTAAGGGGGAAAAAAGAATATAAAATTTTATTTTCCAGTGGATACATGTTAGTGACTGGACGTATTTTTTCCTTTCATTTTATTTTACTTTATTTTTATTAAAAATAAAAATTGTATTTTTAGCTGTAGTAAAAGACACATACATAAAATTTACTATCTTAACCATTTTAAGAGTACAGTTAAGTGATATAATGTACGTTCACAGTGTTGCACTACTATCACCACTATTCATTTCCAGAACTTTTTCACCATCCCAAACAGAAACTCTGTACTCATTACAATAACTCCCTATTGAGGACATGTTTTTTAATACAAAAATCTCTGGTTTCCTCAGATGTGGTAGTTATTGCACCTATTGTTGCAGATTATGACTTCAAGGGAAAAAAGTTCCTGCCAAAGTTTTATGTGATTAACTAAGGAGGAAGTCTGTATCTTAATCCCATAAAATCAACTTCATTTGTCCTTTCCCACTAATAACAAATACATACATATTAAAACAACAAATGTCAAAAAATTTAAATATTGTTTATTTCATAAATATACCAACTGAATATTATCTTTTAAATATTTTTCTGAGTTCTAACAGAGAAATCATTTTCAAATTTTGAAGTTACAGTTCTTTCCACTCCTTTATAATATTACTGATTTATCAATTTAAATATTTTACATGGTCTCTGTGCTTATAATTTAAAGCTAATGCTCAGCTATTTCATTTACCATATAAAATAAACAACACTGATGATGAAGTATAGTTGTGGCAAATGCAAAAATTGCATCAGTATAATAATTTCCATGTATGCAAATAGGCTATGGCTTTATAGATTGTTGTCTTCAGAAAATGTTAAAGATAAGGTCACGGTTCTGTTTTTACAATATGCAGAATTTGAAATAAGCATTTTGAGAAAGCAAGCATTTTCTGGGGCAAATATGTTTTTCTGCATTATAAGTTTAAAATCCAGCATGGGCCCAGCCTTTATTCCCTCCCAAATAATTTACTTGCTGTCATTGAAAACAATTTTAATGTCTTCCTGACTTTTCTTGTCATAGCTCAAATTTATCAACCATGACGTTGTTTATTCTTGGCTGTTAAATGCTTCCATGTAATCTGAGACGGTTTATATTTTCTCTGTACTTCTGTTTGCTGATAATATAGAGTGAATTGCCTGTTAATATGTTTATCCTTCTTGAATCTGGAGAAGGGCACAGAAAGCGTTGTTGTTAATGGAACTAGACTGCTTAGAATTCTGGCTCACTGGTAAAGTTGGACTGTTTATTCTTAAGAAAGTCATCATCTATGCCCCGTTTTCAGCGTATAGCCATACACTCTGTTTATATACAAGTTAGCATTGCCACCACAGGCAACAACTGTCACCTTACATTCCATTTTTTAAGGACCTCTGAAGTTAATGGCTTATATCTAAGAAGTAAATCTCTTCTGGAAACTGCCCATGAAAAATAATTTTTAATTGGATTTGGACAAATACAGTCCTTTTCCTACTGACTGTCATACTGGGTCTCCTCTTCCACCCCACTAATGTCCTCGTTGGTCTAAATGTCAACACTCCATTGACCTCTGCAACATGGACAGCTCCTTGGAGGCTTAATAAATTTATTCATGATGGCTATAAGAGCATTGGAATATGGAACAAATATTAGCACACAGAGAACAGAATGAGTTGTAAAGTGATGTCAAATAAATAAATACAAATAAGAAAATTAGAGTTGCTTAAAATCTATCGTGTGTTAAAAACTTTCTTGTTTGAAGGTCAAAGGATGTTCCGTAACTGTAATCCTAATTATAAATTACAAATCAAAAAATACTAAGAACAATTTATAATTACCTATATTTGGGGGATATATTTAAATTCACATTATATATTCACTTAGCAGACCTGTCTTCTACTGAAAATCACTCTGGATACATTTCGAAGGTTATGAATATTTTGAAGTATAGCTTTCTAGATTTATTTCAAGTGAATATTAGTGTTCTCATTTTAAGGAAATCACCTGTTTCTTTTTATTGAACTGCAGCTCAAAGAGTCATTCAAAGACATCAAAAAGAAATTCAATAATTTGAAGTTTAATTACACTAAGAAAAATGAAAAAGCTCGAAATCTAAAAGCTCTGAAATATCAAATTCAACAAGTAGATATGTATGCTGAAAAATTACAGGTAATGAGAAAGTACGTGTGTGTGTGCATGCTACTGCAATTATTGCAAAATTATTTTGCATTTCAATTCTAGATGCCTAACCCCTGGGCTTTTTTATAGCATTAGGACTGAAAAGATCATCCTTAATTTTTATAACAATTGGGTACTTCATGTAAAATACATAATTAATTGATTTATCTCTTGAAGCAGCTCCAAAATGATTTCTGCCAAATCTACCCAGCCTCTCCCCTTCCTGTCTCTCTCTCTCTCTCTCTCTCTCTCTCTCTCTCTCTCTCTCACACACACACACACACACACACACACATATCCCCCTCTTGTATACCCCTCTTTCTTTCCTTGTACCCACCTATGTCAGGACCTTCCTCCCCTGTTCCTGCAGCCCCTTGTCACTTATACTGGCTAGATTATTTGAGTGCCTTTCTCGGGAGACAGTGAGCTAACTGAGGACAATAAAATATTTGATTTTATGATCACTGTCTTTTTTTAAATCATTAGTAGCATTCTCAAACTATGGTATAGATCCTGATATGCAGTAAATTTTCTCTATGTTTGCTGCTGAATCAATAAACTATCTGAAACAAAACCTATTCTTTCCAAAATGCGTTTTAATAATTATGATTTTCACATATTAAATGGAGGAAGCTACAAAAGTTTTTCCCGCAATATTTAATCACTAACTAGCCTCATAAATAAAAATTGAATGTCCTTAAATATTTTTTTTTTTTTTGCACAGGCTTTGAAAAGGAAAATGGGAAAAGTTGAGAATAAGACTTTTTTCTTAAATTATCCAAATAATAAAGTGAATGTCCTTTTGGAAGCCATGAGGGATTTGCAGAAATATGTGGATGAGTTTGACAAAGTTGTGACAGATTACAGGAAGAATTTGGACCTGACTGAGCATCTCCAGGAGTTGATAGAAGAGGTATCCTCTTCTTGTTGTAATGTTATCTGTGTTGTAATGTTGTTTTAAAAAATTAGCTGCTTTAAAACAATGCTGCATTGGCTATTATTGTCATTAAATTCATGCATCATGACTCTTTTCATGATTATATCCTTAGGCTAATTTCCTAAAGCAGAATTGCTGGACCAAAGGGGATGCATGTTATAAGGTTCTGATTGTATTGTCCAATTGCTCTTCGGAAAGATTTTACTAATTTACTCTTTTTACCAGCAACATATGAGACTTTCTCATTTCTCCATAACCACATCAACTCAAGATATGTTTAACCATTATGGAATTATGTTCACTGCTGGATATCTGCTAAAACACTCAAAAATGACATTTATTTCACAGAATTTGAAAATGTTTAGAGAGAAAGGTGATACTTGGATTTTTCAGGTACAAAAATTGTTATTGATATTATTTCGTTTTTGTCAAGAGGATAAATGGCAAAGTATACACAGATTACATGAAATGTAGCAAGTTGGTTATTATTGGCATACTTCATAGTGAAGAAGCTCTACACTTGAAGTTATTCAGCATTCTTTGTAATCCATTATTCTGAGATACAAAACGTCTCTCCCACTAACGCAATAGAGCTTTTAGATGTAACACCACATTAAGGAGGATTGAAATGATCATTCTTCTATACTGATGTATAGGTTCGCTGTACTTCTGTGGCACTTATTTAAAGCCAGCTCCTAACAGAGTCATGTGTTTCTATTTCTCACTCAGCATAAGTGTTTCTAGCCTTGGTCAGACACTTCCTCCATCACAGTTATTTATTTTCAGTGAGAAACTCAATTCTCCACTGTCCTTTGAAAATATGACTATCTTCTATCAAGAAAAGGTCAAATGCTATTCTTCAAATGATATTTCCTCAATCTATACACTAAATCTTATTCTTAAAAGAGAATTTATTTATTAGAGTGTTATTTGGGCAATAATTTATCCATGTATTGTAAATGATTTCAATTACATAGGCTGGATTTTGTGTGTTTGAGCTTTTTTCTTCCCTTTAGCTGATATTTGGATTCTTTTCAGTGCCATATGCTTTTTATTTTTTTTTATTTATTTATTTTTAACATCTTTATCGGAGTATAATTGCTTTACAATGGTGTGTTAGTTTCTGCTGTATAACAAAGTGAATCAGTTATACATATACATATATCCCCGTATCTCTTCCCTCTTGCATCTCCCTCCCTCCCATCCTCCGTATCCTACCCCTCTACGTGGTCACAAAGCACCAAGCTGATCTCACCGTGCCACGTGGCTGCTTCCCACCAGCCATCCACCACACACTTGGTAGTGTATATATGTCCATGCCACTCTCTCACTTTGTCCCAGCTTACCCCTTCCCCTCCCCATATCATCAAGTCCATTCTCTAGTAGGTCTGCGTCTTTATTCCCATCTTGCCCCTAGGTTCTTCACAATCAGTTTGTTTTTTTTTTTAGATTCCATATATATGTGTTAGCATATGGTATTTGTTTTTCTCTTTCTGACTTACTTCACTCTGTATGACAGACTCTAGTTCCATCCACCTCACTACAAATAACTCAATTTCATTTCTTTTTATGGCTGAGTAATATTCCATTGTATATATGTGCCACAGCTTCTTTATCCTATCATCTGTTGATGGACACTTAGGTTGCTTCCATGACCTGGCTATTGTAAATAGAGCTGCAATGAACATTGTGGTACATGACTCTTGTTGAAATACAGTTTTCTCAGGGTATATGCCCAGTAGTGGGATTGCTGGGTCATATGGTAGCTCTAATTTTAGTTTTTTAAAGAACCTCCATACTGTTCTCCATAGTGGCTGTATCAATTTACATTCCCACCAACAGTGCTCAACTTCCCACCAACTTTCTCCACACCCTCTCCAGCATTTACTGTTTGCAGATTTTTTGATGATGGCCATTCTGACCGGTGTGAGATGATATCTCATTGTAGTTTTGATTTGCATTTCTCTAATGATTAATGATGTTGAGCATTCTTTCATGTGTTTGTTGGCAATCTGGGTATCTTCTTTGGAGAAATGTCTATTTAGGTCTTCTGCCCATTTTTGGATTGGGTTGTTTGTTTTCTTGATATTGAGCTGCATGAGCTGCTTGTAAATTTTAGAGATTAATCCTTTGTCAGTTGGTTCATTTGCAAATATTTTCTCCCATTCTGAGGGTTGTCTTTTCATCTTGTTTATGATTTCCTTTGCTGTGCAAAAGCTTTTAAGTTTCATTAGGTGTCATTTGTTTATTTTTGTTTTTATTTCCATTTCTCTATGAGGTGGGTCAAAAAGGATCTTGCTGTGATTTATGTCATAGAGTGTTCTGCCTATGTTTTCCTCTAAGAGTTTTATAGTGTCTGGCACTACATTTAGGGCTTTAATCCATTTTGAGTTTATTTTTGTGTATGGTGTTAGGGAGTGTTCTAATTTCATTATTTTACATGTACCTGTCCAGTTTTCCCAGCACCACTTATTGAACAGGCTATCTTTTACCCACTGTATATTCTTGCCTCCTTTATAAGGTGACCATATGTGCGTGGGTTTATCTCTGGGCTTTCTATCCTGTCCCATTGATTTATATCTCTGTTTCTGTGCCAGTACCATATGTAGCTTTGTAGTATAGTCTGAAATCAGGGAGCCTGATTCCTCCAGCTCCGTTTTTCTTTCTCAAGATTGCTTTGGCTATTGTGTTTCCATACAAATTGTGAAAATTTTTGTTCTAGTTCTGTGAAAAATGCCAGTGGTAGTTTGATAGGGATTGCATTGAATCTGTAGATTGCTTTGGGTAGTAGACTCATTTTCACAATGTTTATTCTTCCAATCCAAGCACATGGTATATCTCTCCATCTACTTGTATCACCTTTAATTTCTTTCATCAGTGTCTTATAATTTTCTGCATACAGGTCTTTTGTCTCCTTAGGTAGGTTTATTCCTAGATATTTCATTCTTTTTGTTGCAGTGGTAAATGGGAGTGTTTTATTAATTTCTCTTTCAGATTTTTCATCATTAGTGTATAGGAATGCCAGAGATTTCTGTGCATTAATTTTGTATACTGTTACTTTACTAAATTCATTGATTAGCTCAAGTAGTTTTCTGGTAGCACCTTTAGGATTCTCTATGTATAGTATCATGTCATCTGCAAACAGTGACAGCTTTACTTCTTCTTTTCCAATTTGGATTCCTTTTATTTCTTTTTCTTCTCTGATTGCTGTGGCTAAAACTTCCAAAACTATGTTGAATAATAGTAGTGAGAGTGGGCAACCTTGTCTTGCTCCTGATCTTAGTGGAAATGGTTTCACTTTTTCACCATTGAGGACGATGTTGGCTGTGGGTTTGTCATATATGGCCTTTATTATGTTGAGGTAAGTTCCCTCTGTGCCTACTTTCTGGAGGGTTTTTATCATAAATCAGTGTTGAATTTTGTTGATAGCTTTCTCTGCATCTATTGAGATGATCATATGGCTTTTATCCTTCAATTTGTTAATATGGTGTATCGTGTTGATTGATTTGCATATATTGAAGAATCCTTGCATTTCTGTGATAAACCCCACTTCATCATGGTGTATGATCCTTTTAAAATGCTGTTGGATTCTGTTTGCTAGTATTTTGTTGAGAATTTTTCCATCTATGTTCATCAGTGATATTGGCCTGTAGTTTTCTTTCTTTGTGACATCTTTGGTTTTGGTATCAGGGTGATGGTGGCCTCGTAGAATGAGTTTGGGTATGTTCCTCCCTCTGCCATATTTTGGAAGAGTTTGAGAGGATAGGTGTTAGCTCTTCTCTGTATGTTTGATATAATTTGCCTGTGAAGCCATCTTGTCCTGGGCTTTTGTTTGTTGGAAGATTTTTAATCACAGTTTCAATTTCAGTGCTTGTCAATGGTCTGTTCATATTTTCTATTTCTTCCTGGTTCAGTCTCGGAAGGTTGTGCATTTCTAAGAATTTGTCCATTTCTTCCAGGTTGTCCATTTTATTGCCATATAGTTGCTTGTAGTAATCTCTCATGATCCTTTGTATTTCTGCCGTGTCAATTGTTACTTCTCCTTTGTATTTCTGTAGTGTCAGTTGTTACTTCTCCTTTTTCATTTCTATTTATTTGAGTCTTCTCCCTTTTTTTATTGATGAGTCTGGCTAATGGTTTATCAATTTTGTTTATCTTCTCAAAGAACCAGCTTTTAGTTTAATTGATCTTTGCTATAGTTTCCTTCATTTTTTTCATTTATTTCTGATCTGATCTTTATGATTCCTTTCCTTCTGCTAACTTTGGGGTTTTTTAGTTCTTCTTTCTCTAATTGCTTTAGGTGTAAAGTTAGGTTGTTTAATTGAGATGTTTCTTCTTTCTTAAGGTAGGATTGTATTGCTATAAAATTCCTTCTTAGAACTGCTTTTGCTGCATCCCATAGGTTTTGGGTCATCGTGTTTTCATTGTCATTTGTTTCTAGGTATTTTTTGATTTCCTCTTTGATTTCTTCAGTGATCTCTTGGTTATTAAGTAGTGTATTGTTTAGCCTCCATGTGTTGGTATTTTTTACAGATCTTTTTCTGTAATCGATATCTAGTTTCATAGCATTGTGGTCGGAAAAGATACTTGATACGATTTCAATTTTCTTAAATTTACCAAGGGTTGATTTGTGACCCAAGATATGATCCTGGAGAATGTTCCATGAGCACTTGAGAAGAATGTGTATTCTGTTGTTTTTGGATGGAATGTCCTATAAATATCAATTAAGTCCATCTTGTTTAATGTATCATTTAAAGCTTGTGTTTCCTTATTTATTTTCATTTTGGATGATTGTCCGTTGGTGAAACTGGGGTGTTAAAGTCCCCTACTATGATTGTGTTCCTGTCAATTTCCCCTTTTATGGCTTTTAGTATTTGCCTTATGTGTTGAGGGGCTCCTATGTTGGGTGCATAAATATTTACAATTGTTATATCTTCTTCTTGGATTGATCCCTTGATCACTATGTAGTGTCCTTCTTTGTCTCTTGTAATAGCCTTTATTATAAAGTTTATTTTATCTGATGTGATACTTGCTACTCCAGCTTCTTTTGATTTCCATATGCATTGAATATCATTTTCCATCCCCTCACTTTCAGTCTGTATGTGTCCCTAGGTCTGAAGTTGGTCTCTTGTAGACAGCATATATATGGGTCTTGTTTTTGTATCCATTCAGCCACTCTATGTCTTTTGGTTGGAGCATTTACTCCATTTACATTTAAGGTAATTATAGATATGTATGTTCCTATTACTATTTTCTTAATTGTGTTGATTTGTTATTGTAGGTGTTTTCCTTCTCTTGTGTTTCCTGCCTAGAGAGTTTCCTTTAGCATTTGTTGTAAAGCTGGTTTGGTGGTGCTGAATTCTCTTAGCTTTTGCTTGTTTGTAAAGGTTTCAATTTCTCTGTCAAATCTGAATGAGATCCTTGCTGGGTAGAGTAATCTTGGTTGTAGGTTTTTCCCCTTCATCACTTTAAATATGTTCTGCCACTCCCTTCTGGCTTGCAGAGTTTCTGCTGAAAGGTCAGCTGCTAACCTTATGGGGATTCCCTTGTATGTTATTTGTTTTTCCCTTGCTGCTTTCAATATTTTTTCTTTGTATTTAATTTTTGATAGTTTGGGTCATATGTGTCTTGTTGTGTTTCTCCTTGGATTTATCCTGTATGGGACTCTCTGCACTTCCTGGACTTGATTAACTATTTCCTTTCCCATATTAGGGAAGCTTTCAACTATAATCTCTTCAAATATTTTCTCAGTCCCTTTCTTTTTCTCTTCTTCTTCTGGGACCCCTATAATTTGAATGTTGGTGTGTTTAATGTTGTCCCAGAGGTCTCTGAGACTGTCTTCAATTCTTTTCATTCTATTTTCTTTATTCTGCTCTGAGGTAGTTATTTCCACTATTTTATCTCCAAGGTCACTTATCTGTTCTTCTGCCTCAGTTATTCTGCTATTGATCCCTTCTAGAGAATTTTTAATTTCATTTATTGTGTTGTTCATCACTGTTTGTTTGCTCTTTAGTTATTCTAGGTCCTTGTTAAATGTTTCTTGTATTTTCTCCATTCTATTTCCAAGATTCTGGATCATCTTTACTATCATTATTCTGAATTCTTTTTCAGGTAGACTGCCTGTTTCCTCTTCATTTGTTAGGTCTGGTGGGTTTTTACCTTGCTCCTTCATCTGCTGTGTTTCTCTGTCTTCTCATTTTGCTTAACTTACTGTGTTTGGGGTCTCCTTTTCACAGGCTGCAAGTTCCTAGTTCCCATTGTTTTTGGTGTCTGCCCCCAGTGGCTAAGGTTGGTTCAGTGGGTTGTGTAGGCTTCCTGGTGGAGGGGACTAGTGCCTGTGTTCTGGTGGATGAGGCTGGATCTTGTCTTTCTGGTGGGCAGGTCCACGTATGGTGGTATGTTTTGGGGTGTCTGTGGACTTATTATGGTTTTAGGCAGCCTCTCTGCTAATGCGTGGGGTTGTGTTCCTGTCTTGCTAGTTGTTTGGCATAGGGTATCCTGTTCTGGAGCTTGCTGGTCATTGAGTGGAGCTGGGTATTGGCGTTCAGATGGAGATCTCTGGGAGATTTTCGCCGTTTGATATTACGTGGAACTGGGAGGTCTCTTGTGGACCAGTGTCCTGAACTTGGCTCTCCCACCTCAGAGGCACAGCCCTGACACGTGGCTGGAGCACCAAGAGCCTGTCATCCACATGGCTCAGAATAAAAGGGAGAAAGAAAAGAAAGAACAAAAGAAGAAGATAAAATAAAATTTAAAAATTATTAAAGTAAAAAATAATTGTTAAAAAAAATTTTTAACTAATAAAAAAAAAGAAAGAAAGAAGAGAGCAACCAAACCAAGAAACAAATCCACCATTGATAACAAGTGCTAAAAAGTATACTAAAAAGAAAAACAAAAAACGGACAGACAGAACCCTAGGACAAATGGTAAAAGCAAAGCTATACAGACAAAATCACACACAGAAGCATACACATACACACTCACAAAAAGAGAAAAAGGAAAAAATATATATATATATATCGTTGCTCCCAATGTCTACCTCCTCAATTTGGGATGATTCGTTGTCTATTCAGGTATTCCACAGATGCAGGGTACATCTAGTTGAATGTGGTGATTTAATCCGCTGCTCCTGAGGCTGCTGGGAGAAATTTCCCTTTCTCTTCTTTGTTTGCACAGCTCCTGGGGTTCAGCTTTGGATTTGGCCCTGCCTCTGCGTGTAGGTTGCCTGAGGGCGTCTGTTCTTCACTCAGACAAGACAGGGTTAAAGGAGCCGCTGAAATGGGAGCTCTGGCTCACTCAGGCCGGGGGCAGGAAGGGGTACGGACTGCGGGGCGAGCCTGCGGCAACAGAGGCCAGTTATGATGTTGTACCAGCCTGAGGCACGCCGTGCGTTCTCCCGGGGAAGTTGTCTCTGTATCACTGGACCCTGGCAGTGGCGGGCTGCACAGGCTCCCAGAGGGGCGGTGTGGATAGTGACCTGTGCTTGCACACAGGCTTCTTGGTGGCGGCAGCAACAGCCCTAGCGTCCCATGCCCGTCTCTGGGGTCTGCGCTTTTAGCCACGGCTCGCGCCCGTCTCTGGAGCTCCTTTAAGCAGCATTCTTAATCCCCTCTCCTCGCGCACCAGGAAACAAAGAGGGAAGAAAAAGTCTCTTGCCTCTTCGGCAGGTCCAGACTTTTCCCCGGACTCCCTCCCGGCCCTCCATGGCGCACTAACCCCTTCAGGCTGTGTTCATGCTGCCAACCCCAGTCCTCTCCCTGGATCCGACCTCCGAAGCCCGAGCCTCAGCTCCCAGCCCCCAACTGCCCTGGCAGGTGAGCAAACAAGTCTCTCGGGCTGGTGAGTGCTGGTCGGCCCTGATCCTCTGTGCGAGAATCTCTCCGCTTTGCCCTCTGCACCCCTGTTGCTGCGCTCTCCTCCGTGGCCCCGAAGCTTCCCGCCCCCCGCTGCCACCCCCATCCCCGCCAGTGAAGGGGCTTCCTACTGTGTGGAAACTTTTCCTTCTTCACAGCTCCCTCCCACTGGTGCAGGTCCCGTCCCTATTCTTTTGTCTCTGTTTATTCTTTTTTCTTTTGCCGTACCCAGGTACGTGGGGTGTTTCTTGCCTTTTGGGAGGTCTGAGGTCTCCTGCCAGTGTTCAGTAGGTGTTCTGTAGGAGTTGTTCCACATGTAGATGTATTTCTGATGTATTTGTGGGGAGGAAGGTGATCTCCACGTCTTACTCTTCTGCCATCTTGAAGCTCCTCCCACATGCTTTTTTAGACTGCCTGTTCTTGTAAGTCTGTAACATTCCTCTTAGGAATTATGCTTCAGGCAAACCTAAGAAGGCAGGAAAATCAGAGTGATTTCCATACTTCTACTTTCTTACCTGACTCTAATTTCCAAGTGCAAAAGTATATGATCACGTTGTGATGTTTTCCTTCTTAGGACTTAAAGAGTTCACACTAATGTGAATATAAAGTTTGAGGAAATTGAAATTTGATATTTCAGTGATCAAAATGAAGAACTTTGGAAGGATGGTGTCTCTTTAATCTATGCTTTGTCCCATTTTAATTTAGTGTCACTTTTGGTATGAAGATGCAAGTGCCACAGTTGTAAGAGTTAGAAAATATTCCACAGAGTGCAAGACCAAGGAAGCTGTGGAGATTCTCCTTCAGCAGTTCAAAAAGTTTATCACACCCTCAGTGCCTCAGCAAGAAGAAAGGATTCAGGAAATCAGTGACCTGGCTCAGCGCTTATATGGTGAGGTCTCTTTTAAGATACCCACTGATTCACTATTGAACACATCTCTAGTGAACCTAATCCAGCGGAAAGCAGAGCATGGCAAGCCCTCAGGGTCCTCACTACCCCAACCTATTCAAGGAAAAGTTTAAAGATAAGAGCAAAAGTGAACTGTAGTGAATAGAGGAAGGAACTCCTGGCTGTAGGAGATGAAGCCTGTGGATTTTTAATGACCATTTGTAAACCCTCCTTCTAAATTCTGCTTTCTTCCCCATTCTTGTTGTTCATCTTCAGGGTAATAAAACCAGAACAATACTCAGCTTATGTAGACAAAAAAATCTAATTTCCACTAGGGTGATTCCTCAAAAAAATACAAAACTCCCATAATATTATACTTAAAGTAGGTAGAAAGCTAAGACTGAGGTCTACAGCCCTCTCACTTCTATGAGGGTTATGGTTTGTGGATATGAGAAAGAGCTGGAAGATTTTCCCTTGTCTTCCTCTCACTTGTGGAATAAATGGGAGAACTCAAACGACCATCTCGCTGGTTGTGCTTTCCTCTTATCCATGACTTTGTCAGTCTGAGAAGTCTTTCTATCTGAGGGAAGGCCCCATTTAAAAGGCCCATGGGGGTTGACAGTCCTTGAGGGTGCAAAGGAATAACTTTCATGAATTCCCTGACATTGTTAACTACAGGCCAAGAGTAATTCCTAGTGACAGCGCAAATCTAGCCCCAAAGGAAGGTAGCACCAGGTGCTTCATTTGGCTGTCCACAGCTGCTGTCAGGTGGACATTTCCTCTTATTACATGAAGCACTATGCATGGATAGACATAAAAATTTTGTGGAACGATATATACTGTACTCCCTAACATCAAATTACTGAGAATGAATTATTAATGATTTTCCAGAGAAAAGGGTAGAAACATAAGAACAATAAAATATAGATTGAAAAATTAAAGAAGACTAATGTGATGTTTCATTCCTACTATAGTTACCGTATAAGTGTACTAAAAAATTCTGGAGGCACTCTGCTCCTATAAGATGGTTTATGTTTTCCTCTGTTATTGTATTCTTCACACTGTAGCATAATTACCTTTCCATTTGTCTGTCTTCTCAACTGACCATAAGCTCCTTGAGGGTAAGGGAAGTATATTTAATCACTATGTTTCAGTGCCACTCAACTTCAGCACATGGGAAGTACTCACATGACACCATAAAAGTTACATTACCCTCCCATCATGCAAGATCCCACATCCTGCTTTGTTTGTATTCCAAGGCCTTATCACCAACTGACATATTGTATGGTTATTTGTCTGTTGTCTGGCTCTCCTTACTAGAGTGTAAGCTCCTTGAGAAAAGGGAGTTCACTGCATTATGGTATATATTAAGTGCTTAACAAATATTTGCTGAATAAATGAATCACTGAATGAATAAATGAATGGCATGCGTCTTCATCTGTTCAGTATGGAAGTTATGCATTTTTTAGAATTTGCATCAGGTAAGATAATTTAGAAATAGTATATCAATTCTTATAGCATTATTGAACCCAGAATTTTAATGCAAATAAATTTATCGCAAAAAAAATTTGAGTACCTATTATGTACTCAGAGCTGTGCTTGATATAAAGACATATAAGACTTAGTTCCATCATTCAAGAATCGACACTCTGTACCTAGAAATCACAATATGGTAAATGCAGTGAGAAAGGTATAAAATGTGTGTATTAGTTTTCTAGGGCTGCCATAACAAAATACCACAGACTGGGTGGCTTCAACAACAAAAATTTATTTCCTCACAGTTCTGGAAGCTAGAGGTCCAAGATTAAGGTGCCCACAGAGTTGGTTTCTACTGAGGCTTCTCTTCTCTTGCTGCCTCTTCATATGGGCATCCCTCTGTGCACAAGCACCCCTGGTTTGCTGGTGTCTCTCCTTCTTATAAGGACACCAGTCATGTTGGATTGGGACCCTACCCTAATGGCCTCTTTTTAACTTTATCACTCTTTAAAGACCTCATCTCCAAATATGGTTATATTCTGAGATACTGGGTGTTGAGTCTTCAACATATTAATTTTGAGAGGGATACAATTCAGCCCATAACAATGTATAATTCTAGTTTGGTCTGAACTGTGGAGTCCAGTAGTCCAAGTTTAAATCCCTTCTCCTCCAATTATTGTCTGGGTCACCTGAAAAGGCTCTGTTGAGCCTTGCATTCCTCATTTGGAAAAAGCAGTAGAACCTACCAGAGAAGGATTATGTTAGCTAATGCATATAAAATGCCTAGCCACAGGCAAATAATAAGCACTCACTACGTGATAGATATTTGTATCATTATCCCAATAGGAAGAGGTAAAATCCAGTTGGGAAAGATTAAGAACATTTTTACAAAGACGTTGGCATTTCAGGTAGACCTTGGAGAGTGGGTAGGATTTGTCAAGCAGAGATGGGGTTATGGTGAGGGCATTCCCAGTACAGAAAAGAATACTCAGTGGCTATGGGGGTTTTGAGAGAAAAGTTGCTGGTTCAGTTTGTCCAGAGATTAAATATGTGAGAGAATTAGGGTGACATACCTTTGAGAGAGGCAGGTTAAAACCATATTATGGAGGGCCTTGAATGTATACTTTTCTAGGTAGTGAAGAACCACTGAATGTTCTGAAAAGGAGAAAACTGGTTAGAATGGAGCTTTAAGAATATTAATATAGAAACATTATTTAGGTTATGTAAGAGGGACATGGCATAGCAAATGTAACCATTTTTCTAGAATACTTGGTTTTTCCAGTAATGCCTTTATTTATTTATCTGTTCAGCAAGTATTTAGTAAGCACTTACTATTTACCAGCCCTTATGCTGGACACTGGGGAGATCAATTAATGCCTGGGATTTTTTTTTCTGCTAAGGATTTGAGCTTTAAAAATAGATTTAACCCTTCTCCTCCCCAGGTTTTGAAGAAGGGCAGAAATATGCTGAGAAAATAGTGGCCAAACACAAAGAGGTTCTTGAATCTGTTACTGAATTATGTAACTCTCTCACAGAGCTTGAAGAAAAAAAGGTAATTTCTTCTTACCAGAATATGTATTTTTAAGTGATATAAATAAAAATGTGTTTATCAAGTGTCTTCTGGTACAAAGATGTTCTAACGGAAATTCTCAAGGGACATAATGTGCACATTTGTTTCACAGCTTTCTAACATAATTATATGGTTGTTTCTGATAATTAATTCTGTTTCTTTTCCATCACTGCAGAGAAAAATATTGCTGAGAATAAGGACTAAACTATTAAGGTGTCTTGTTTATATTTTCATGGATCATATCCTAAAGGATAAATGTGTGCCATTAAGATCAAAGTCTATATTAAGTAGTTTTACGTTTTCGCTCATAAATAATGAACACGTTATTTTTTCTCCTTCAAATTGTGGCCCTGGAGAAAATAAAACTAATCTTCAGGTATTATAGTCATTGAACATTTAGCTTCATGGAAATATTAAACTAATCATTGGCATCTTTCATGGAATAAATAAATTGATGGTAAAAAAAATAGAGAGAAAATATGTTTATGACTATGTCTAGGTAAAATCTGGTTAAAAGAGAGAAATGTATGTATATATATATGTGTGTGTGTGTATATATATATACATATATATGTATATATATATTGTTTTTGTCTATGTTGTGTCAAAACTGGTTTCATTAGTGCTGTTTTCAGAACTGGCTGAAAGAACCAGTTGTTTAGGATAGAGAGAATGGCAAGGTAATCAAGAGCACAGGCTCTAGAATAAAACACAGCCCCCTAGGAATACCAACTCTCCAAATTATTGGATTTGTGAATGAATTGGGGTAAATTCCTTAATGGCCGTGAGTCTCAGTTTCCTGATCTATAAAATGGAGGAAATAGAGGAAGCTAATAACAGGATAGCCCTGAGGATTGAATGTGAAGACACCTGTGATTATTGTTGTGATTGCTGTTGGTATTGAGACATAATGGTGCTCTTGCAGCTTGGAGCAGAATTATATTTATTTTCAGCAACTATTTTTTCTGTATGAATTTCCATGTCATAAATTTGAGTGACATTCCATTCAAAATGGTTTGCTAAGCTTGCTTATTTATTTATTTATTTATTTATTTATTTATTTATTTATAGCTGTGCTGGGTCTTCGTTGCTGCGCGCGGGCTTTCTCTAGTTGCGGCGAGCAGGGGCTACTCTTCATTTTGGTGCGCGGGCTTCTCATTGCACTGGCTTCTCTTGCTGCGGAGCATGGGCTCCAGGTGCATAGGCTCAGTAGTTGTAGCTCGTGAGCTCTAGAGCACAGGCTCAGTAGTTGTGGCACACGGGCCCAGTTACTCCGCAGCACGTGGGATCCTCCCGGACCAGGGCTTGAACCTGTGTTCCCTGCATTGGCAGGCAGACTCCCAACCACTGCACCACGAGGGAAGTCCCTAAATGGTTTGCTAAGCTTTTAATTCAGTGGGCACCCAATCAAATTATCTTTTTCCTTTGGTTGAGAATCTAGATTTTTCAAATTCTTTACCATTTTCAGTAACACTGTAGTGAGCATCTTTGTACATGAAGCTTTTTTCTCTCTTTTGTATTATTACCTACGCAAAAATTCTTTGCTTTTCATAGATGTTTTACAATGATAATGCCACCAGTAATGTATGAATACACCATATATTTTGTATTATCTTTTTCAGCATTAATCGTTTCCTCCCCACCTTCACCCCACCCCCTGAGGATGTGTTTCTTCTGATTTCTGGTACGCAGCCTGAAAATGGCTGCTTCCTCTGACTCTTTGCTGTCATCTACAGCATCCCTCCCATTTATGCTGTACATCTCCAAGTGAGCTCCACTAAACAAAGTCGACCCATTAAAGTGATGGCCCTTTCCAGTTTTTCACCTTCATGGCTATTCTTACTGAAAGCTGTTTCTATTCCCTCTGCCCCCTTCCACTTTCCCCCTTCCTTCTACACCCCTGGAATCAGCATTGCACCCTCTCTTTCTCATTCCTAACCTATCACTTGGATTCTCTTTTGCGCTAGTCAGCAGCCTCCTAATTATTCACTCCTGCTAGAGGAGCCTGCTAGTGTCATTTTTACATTCAGAACACTTCACTACAAGCTCTTCCTTGTTTACCAGATAAAGTTCGGACTCAAGGCCTTCCAATGTTCTGGGGCCGATGGTCTTTCCAAACCACTGTGCTTCTACATTCATTGTAGGTTCCTATCTCCCTGGTCTCCTACCCCACATTCCCAGGTCTCCTGCTTCTAAACTTTTACAGTCGTTCCCGCTTATCTACAGTTTCCTCAGTTTCAGTTACCTGAAGACAACCTCAGTCTGAAAATATTAGATGAAAAGTTCCAAAATTAAACAATTCATAAGTTTTAAATTGTGAGAGACCATATTCATGTAACTTTTATTACAGTATATTGCTATACTTATCCTATTTTATTATTAGTTATTTTAATTAATCTCTTACTCAACCTAATTTATAGATTAAACTTTATCATAAGTGTGTATGTATAGGAAAAAAACATAGTACATATATATAACGTTTGGTACTATCTATGGTTTCGGGCATCCACTGGGGGTCTTGGAACATATTCTCCATGGGTAAGGGCGGGCCACTGTACCTCATGTGCATGGCCTTCTATCTCTCTGACCTAAATTGTTCATCTCTCAAAGCCAGACCCAAATAGTGCCTCCTCCACAATTCCTTCCTTAGCTGTGTCACTTCGCAGGGGAACCGGGCCGCACAGCAGGAGCGAGTGCGGGCGAGCGAGCGAAGCTTCACCTGTAGTTACAGCCATTTCCTGTCGCTCGCATTACCGCCTGAGCTCCGCCTCCTGTCAGATCAGTGGCATGAGATTCTCATAGGAGCGCAAATCCTACTGTGAACTGCTCATGCGAGGGATCTAGGTTGTGCGCTTCTTATGAGAATCTAATGCCTGATGATCTGAGGTGGAGCTGAGGCAGTGATGCTAGCGCTGGGGAGTAGCTGCAAATACAGATTATCATTAGCAGAGAGGTTTGACTGCACAGAGACCATAATAAATCAATCGTTTGCAGACTCATATCAAAACCCTATCAGTGAGTGGCAAGTGAAAACAAGCTCAGGGCTCCCACTGATTCTGCATTATGGTGAGTTGTATAATTATTTCATTAAATATTACAATGTAATAATAAATAGAAATAAAGTGCACAATAAATGTAATGCACTTGAATCATCCCAAAACCGTCCCCCACCCCCCAGTCCGTGGAAAAATTGTCTTCCACGAAACCGGTCCCTGGTACCAAAAAGCTTGGGGATCGCTGTGCTATAGCTCCTGTGTTTCTTCCTACCATAATCATCACATATAACTACCATGATCATCCCAGCCTCTCTCCTTGATTATACCTGAGGAAACCCCGTTCAGTTTAGCATCCCACACAACATTTAACACTATGCTTTGCTGAAAACAGGTTCTCCCGAAAGGATTTTGGCATTTGTAGTAAATGCTCAAAGGATTGGTACAGAAAAAAAAAAAAATCATTCAATAGCCCAAAAAAGTTTGGTTTGGGTGGACATTAAAATGAGGAATGGCCTCTTTGGCAAGAGAAATGGACATCAGAGTTATGGGGATATATGTATATGTATAACTGATTCACTTTGTTATAAAGCAGAAACTAACACACCATTGTAAAACAATTATACTCCAATAAAGATGTTTAAAAAAAATTTTTTTAATTAAAAAACAAAACAACATTGCCCTTACAAGTTACGGCCTAAACAAAAAGCCTGTCAAATGATGCTTGCTAACACTTTACAGATGTTTCTATGAGAGTATACATGTATGGTTTTTATGTTTTTAAGGTTGATTCTGTGGCTCTCTTTTGCAGGGGGTTATTAAAAAGCAGACCCAGAAATCCCTGTCAAGGCTGAGACAGTGATAATAATCCTTTCTATTTGTTTAGCATTTTGAGATTTACAAAGGATTTTCATAAATATTGCCTCAGTGATTTCCAAATAACCTTGTGATGGTAATAAGGTAGATGTTGTTTTCTTTGTTTTAGAGTGAAGTTCAGAGAGGGTAAAAGTGCTTTGCCTGGGGACCCACACTCAGTAGTGGTGGGTCTGCAGTATGAACTTAGTTATAATTCAAAATCTAGTACTCCTTCCACAACTGCCAATTTGGTTTATTTTATTTTATTTATTGAAGTTTAGTTGACTTACAACATCATGTTAGTTTCAGGTGTACAACACAGTGATTCATTTGTATATATATAACTGAATGTGTGTGTGTGTATTCCTTTTCAGATTCTTTTCCCTTATATGTTGTTACAAAATATTGAGTATAGTTCCCTGTGCTATACAGCAGGTCCTTGTTGGTTATCTACTTTATATATAGTAGTGTGTATATGTTAATCCCAACTTCCAAATTTATCCTTCCCCCCACCTCCCTTTCCCCTTTGGTAACCATACATTTGTTTTCCATGCCTGTGAGCCTCTTTCTATTTTATAAATAAGTTCATTTTAAGATTCCACATATAAGTAATATCATATGATATTTGTCTTTCTCTGTCTGGCTTACTTCTCTTAGTGTGATAATCTCTAGGTCCATCCATGTTGTTGTAAATGGCGTTATTTCATTCTTTTTTGTGGCTGAGTAATATTCCATTGTATATATGTACCACATCTTCTTTATCCGGTCATTCATCGATGGACATTTAGGTTGCTTCCATGTCTTGGCTATTGTAAATAGTGCTGCAGTGAACATTTGGGGTGCATGTATCTTTTTGAATTATAGTTTTCTCTGGATATATGCCCAGGAGTGGGATTGTTAGATCATATGGTAGTTCTAATTTTAGTTTTTTAAGGAACCTCTGTACTGTTCTCCATAGTGGTTGTACCAATCTACGTTCCACTTTGGAATTAGGTATCAAGTGTGTACTAAAGCAGAGTAATTTATCCAGTAATACAAACCAGTTTAATTTTTAGAGTTGGGAGTAAAAGCTAAATTTCCCCAGTAAATGTCTCCCCAAATCTTCCAAGTTGGTGTAACATGTACACTTTGAGAAGCATGCCTGTTTCTTTAAGGCCCATCTAATGCCTGTATTCCAGGTGGTATAGAGTATCTTCTGTTGCCCTATAACCTCATGCTAAACTGGTGTCCTGTCACTTGGTGTACCTGTGGCTCCTTTCATCTTCACAAAGTCTTCAAAGCTCTTACACTGGCTCCTCAGCAGTTAGCAAACACCCTCTACTTCCATGACTAAAACGGAGCCCCATGAACTGTAGGAGCAAAATATCACCACCCACAAAGCATCGTTTGTTCTCAATTGTTTTTTTTTACCATACTCAATTATATTACCTTCCGCTTTTCATGAGTCTCCCAAACATTTTGCTTGTCTAAATACTCTGAATTTCCTACTTTGTTCTCCATCAGAATCTTCAGTCATTTCCTCCTCATGGCTGCTCCCCTAGATTTTTGCAATGGTTTAAACTGCCACGCACAATGATTTTTCTCTCTAGAGAATGCTCCTGTAGGTGCATCCTATTATAACAATGACTTTTTTCCAGCTGGGCCTTTGAACAACCTATTTTTACTGGCAATTAACTTTATCAAAGGAGTGAGGTAGGAAGGGAACTGTGAGCTTGAAGAGATAATTTTATAAATCACATCGTGGGAGTACGCCAGTCTCTTGAGGAATACATTTACTGAAAGATTGCAAGTGGTCTATGTTTTCTTCCAAGTGGTTATTGTGTGGCACTGTTCCCCCAACTTTCCTGGCCCAGGCTCTCACTAACCTTCACTTTGTACCTCAGGGAAACGTTTTAAAGATGAATCTGAATTTGGAAGGCTTCCACGATGATTGCATTGACCTACTAAAAGAACCAGGGAGAAATAAGCAGACAATATTCAATAAAGGAAGGAATAAGGTAAAGAAAACTATGTACCCTCAGATATTCATTACTTTTGTTTTGAGGTTAGAGTCATTGTGCATTGAAAAAAAATGAATTGAAGCCTTATTATTGATCTGAGTATTCCAGTGTAAATGAAATGTGAGTGTCCTCTTCCCTTCTTTTCTACCCCTTACTTAGTCCTTCGTCTCTCATCTGTGCTCTTTCCCTCTGAGTCCCTCCCACTGAATACTGGAGCCATAGCATTTCACAGTGGCATTGGGACAGCCATTCAAACACCACACCATCTCCCCAAACTATTTTTGTTTCTCCCATCTTTAGCTGCCTTTCAATCCCAACTTCAAATTTTACTTCTCCCTCTTTATCATACCACCAAGTTATGATTTTGTTGTTTTACACTACCCCCTGGAAAACCTTAATACATGAAATTATTGATAGATTGTATCTTGTTGCCATAGAATCTACCTCTAAGATGATATTTCATATGTACTAAAACATAGAATGCAACTGAAATATAAATACTAAAGTATTTAGAGAAATGTTAAATTATTTTAAAGCCTATGCATTACAGATAAATGAAGCATGCAGCAAGAACTGCAAATATTCACAAAATGCATATGCATTTCAAAAGCATTATTTAAATCACATCATGATGGATTTTCAGTGTAAGTTGCTCACTATCTATTCATAGCTGCTGGACTATAATTAGCTCTTGACTTTATGCTTTGCCAAGTTTGCTCCCAATGTTTGTGTCTCTCCCAAGGAACTGAAAGAGCAAGCAGAGTTGACATTTTTCTCAACTGCTCCCAAATAAAATAAAATATACTCTTTGTGACATGAGACTTTAAAAAATTTCTCCCCACTTGTTGCAGTCATCTCATGGAGAAAGACTTACCTTTTCTTAAACTAAATACAGTACTTAAGAGCTTCTTTATATGTCCTTTTCTGCAGGTTAAATCTATGTCAAGGTCTAGTGCAATTACACAACCACCAGGCAGCAAGTACCATTAATTAAGCAAGCTGGCTTTTTTCATGGGATGGGCTTGTAGCATTTAAACCCTGATTCCTCTCTGAGGCAAAGGAAAGCTGCCACACCTTGATCATCTTGTTGGACTTCAGCCTTATATCAAATGATCTTTGGTTACTCTGATTGTCTAAACCAGGATTACTCAACCTCGGTACTACTGACATTTTGGCCCAAAGAATCCTGTTGTGGGTGCTGTCCTGTGCATTGTAGGATGTTTAGCAGCACTCCTGGCCGGCAGTACCCGCTCTCCACCCAGTTGTGACAACCAAAAATGTCTATAGAAACTATCAAATGGCCCCTGGGGAGCAAAATCAACCTTGACTGAGACTAACTAGTCGAAATAATAAAGAATAACATTAAATGCATCACATTTTCTTAACTAAGTTATAAGAGATACTAAATCCAACAACATATTATTTATTTTTTTAATTCTGCACACTTTTCTACATTGTCAACCACACACATTTAGTAAGATTAGAAACAAAAGTGATTGCTGCCAAAGCAAACACACTCATTTATACTTAGTAAAAATGGCTTTCTTGTTTTTATTTATTTTTCTTAGAAAAAAATTAAAGAAACAGATTCCTTTAAATAAAAAAAGCAAGATTTTCTTTCATTGAGAAATCACTTTTACTTTAACGTAAATTAAAAGACATGATAGATCATCAGATATTTAGAATAAAAGTGAAAATCCATAATTACACTATGATCTCTCATTGACCTCATTTCATGTATATGTTCTCGTGCAATTGGCAAAATGAAAGGGCAGCAGTAATTTTCACTTCGAAACAGCTCAACCACATTTACCCTCTTACTGTCTCTATCATTTATATTATAGGTCAGCTGTAACAAGTTCATGAAACACCATGTGGGCAGATAACAAGAAGCACCAAGTGAAAAGCTTATGTGGGAATCACTGCATTCAATTGTGATACCCTTAAATGGTATTGTTCTTCCTCAGAAAATTATTTGAGTCAGAAAGAACAATTCCACCAAACTATTACAAGAAAATGTTCATCACAAGATTTTTTCCTGGAGATAGTAAAGTGCTTCTCATTTTTCTGACCCAAAAAATACAGTTGGTAGAATTAAGCAATTCAGTAAATGCAGTGCCCATTGCACTGCTAACAGATTAGTGATGGTGTTTTATTCCCTAAGGTGAGCACTGAAGCTGAATCCACAGGAATATCTAAAAACCCCTAAGGTTAAACAGAGGCACAGAGTATTAAAAGCCTTGCCTAAAATCACAGAACTATGTAAGGCTTATGATACCAGCATTTAGAGTTACAGAATTCTAGTGCTAGAAGGGATTTAACAATCATCTGATCAAATCTCATTTTACAGTTGAGGAAACTGAGGCCCAAAGAGATTAAATATTTTGCCCTGCAAAATTCACAGGAAGTAGTGTCATAACTGGGCAGGCAGCCCAATTCTCCTGAATTTCAGCCATGTAACTTTTTCCACAAGACCAAAAGGGAGCTCCAAGAAACTGCTGCATATAAATAAGCTGTTTTGTAATAATACTGTAGATTCCCATGCCAAATTTTTTCCCTCTTTCCATTCATCTATGACACAGTGATTAATAAAGTAGCAGCATGGAAGTGCTTTCATAGCAAACAATTCAGTGGAGTGCTCTTATCAAAGTGGGTGAGGACAGTCCCTGGGCCCTCTTGCAGTAATCCTGATCGCCTGGTAGGAGGAGTAAGATGTTCTTGAGACATTTGCTTTGGAAAATAATGGGAAGGGCAAAAGCTTCTTCACCACCTTTCTGTTCTCTCTTACCTTGTCCTCCCCAAGTGCTTAAGGGTACCAAGTCACTCCTTGACTGCCCAAATCCCCTTCCAAGAGCCTTCCCCAGAAAAGCCTTTCATAGACCAAGCCCTATGTTCAATATCTTTCTTTATCCACTTCCCACTCACCTTCATTAAATCATAAACCAAGATAAGATTACCTATTGTGGAGATATTTTAGAAGATAAAGCCTCGTGGAATTCCCTTAAATTTACCACAAACATGGCTCCCCACCCTACGGACTTGGAGAACTGGTGCTACACACTTAGTTCAATGGATGTAGAGTATCATTATATTTTCTCTTCCAGATGCTCATTTTGTTTGCCTACAGGGCAATGATTGTAGAGTCAAGTGATTATGTCCATCAGTGGAAATGAAAGTTCAGAAATCCTGACAGAGATATGATCTAAGGCTATAGATTTAGGATTAATTAAAAGTTAATGATCATTAGATATAATATTAATTAAAAGTTAATGATCATTAGATCTCATAGGGTGAGATCTTTGAGTGGAAAAGTATATAGAGAAGATTAGAAAACTTAAAGACAAGATTACACATCATTCATGTTTTTAGAAGGTGGGAAAAGAAACAGGAATCAACAAAGACAAAGAGCAGCCAAGGCTGTACGAGAAAGCAATTGAGAATGAGCGATGTTTTGGTGAGTTAAATCAGTTTCCCAGACACTTTGCCAGAACTCATCAGATTGATGCAAATATTCCCTGTCTGTGCTGAGATACACAGATTTATCTACCACTTTCTGGAAACACACACACAAACACACTTTTTTTCTCCTAATAGCAAAAAATGGCTTTATGGTGGAGAAATATAAAAGATAGTTGGTATATGTGAATGTCTGGAAACCATTTTCATAAAGGAAAATTAGTATATCCAGGAAAGTATAGTTCAGTGAGTTCTAAAAGTGATTTTTGTAAAATTCCATAGTGACTTAAAAACTGAACGCCTATTTGCATTTGAGAATAAAGACAGAAGTGTCAAAAGCCAACAGGGATTTACTCAGAAAAACTTGTGTTAAATTCACCTTATTTTGCTTTCTGAGATGATTATTTAATAGAAAACTCTAGGTTGGTGCCATAGACAAAATTTATTGTGGTTTCAGGAAGTCATTTGATAAACACGCTCACGATATGTCTCTTAAGGTAAGTGGAGAAATGTGAATTGAATGGGCGTTTGGTCAGGTTATAATTGTGCCCAAGCGTGTTAAATAGTTCATCAGTGTCAACCTGGAAGACAGTTTGCCTTGCCCTGGGGAGACAGTTGGCTTTGTCCTAAACTCTGCAGTGTTCAACACTTTTATCAGTGGTATTAATAGACAGAGGAAGTAGGACATTTTAGTTGATTAAAAACATTGTGAATCAATAGTCCCGTGTGATTCTTATAAAAACAAACAAAGAACTAATAAAGTCACTTTCATAAAAACATATCATGTAGATCAAGGAGATGATTCCACTGATTACTTTCCACCTGAAAAGTAAGTAAATCCTGGAAATAAACATAAGTTGAAATGTTTCTAGAAAAAGATTTGAGAAAACTCTCTCTTATTGTCAGTGGAAGTTATCCGGTAGTGTATTTTTGGTGGAAAGTATTTTTCTACTTCAGGAATTATAGGGAGTGAAAAAAAGTAATATCCTTGGATTACCTTCTTGAGTTTAGCACCATTTGAAAGTGAGACACAGGAGTCAGGAATCAGTAACCAGTAAAAGCTGGACTGGAGGACAGGGCTTGGACTTTTCTAGTGGGTTTCCCCAAACTTCATCTCTGGTTGAGACAGACTTGTCTACTCAGCCACTTGGGTGCACAGCTAGACAACACAGGCTTCCCTTACAGAGGTTTTTCATGCATTAGAGCCAGTGTGGATGCACCCACTTGATGGAAGGCACATCCGAAAGAGAGGGACTCAAAGAGACAGAGCTGAGCAGGCTCAGTCTCTTCTTCCAAACCCACAATTAGGTAAGTCACTTCCTCCCCAGGAGCGAGTGAGGAGTAGGGAAACTAGCCCAGACTTTTATCCAAATTCCTCCTAAGCCTGTTGCAAAACTTCAATTTTTACACATTATTCTTTTCCAGAGGGGCCTATGTTACCCATAGAAGTCATTGAGGAGTTGCCTGCCCCTGCATGACCCTCAGATCAACAAATGTCCCTCCCCACCCATGAAGGAGTTTGTAGCTCATTAAAGTGGGACCTCCGAAGGTGACCAGAATGAAGAAAGTTCCAGGAATTAAGGCAGAATAAGACCTGGAGGTGGCAGGACCAATTCTCTAAATAGTCAAAGGGCTGTTAAAAGAGGAGAGCAGTCGGACATCTTCTATGTCATTCCAAGAGGCCAATTCTGATGTATTGGTGGATACTGAGTGAAGGCAGATCTGTGATAAATACAGGAAGTTATTCTTAACACAAATAAAGCATAAACTTCTTTTCAAAGAAAGCACCCATTCAGAAAAAGTGTTCAAACAGAGGCTGTCAGAATGGCATAGAGGAGATCCTTAGTCTGAACAGGAGATTGTAGGATCAGAGTCTCTGAGAAAAGGAAAATAAACATTCTACATTCAGGGAGAGATGGAAGGAGAGGCACTAAGCTGTGGTAGGAAAACCAAAAGAAGGAGGGGTATTCCCTACGGAATATGTGTTTATTTAGTAATTTTTTTATTGAAGTATATTTGATTTACAATGTTGTGTTAATTTCTGCTGTACAGCAAAGTGATTCAGTTATACATATATATACATTCTTTTCTTTTTAGATTCTTCTCCATTCTGGTTTATCATAGGATATTGAATATAGTTTCCTGTGCTATACAGTAGGACCTTGTTGTTTATCCATTCTGTATATAATAGCTTACGTCTGGTAAACCCAACCTCCCATTCCATCCCTCCTCCCAGCTCCCTCCCCCTTGGCAACCGTAAGTCTGTTCTCTATATCTGTGATTCTGTTTCCATTTCATAGATAAGTTCATTTGTGCCATATTTTAGATTCCACATATAAGTGATATCATGTGGTATTTGTCCTTCTCCTTCTGACTTACTTCACTTAGTATGATAATCTCTAGGTCCATCCATGTTGTTGCAAATGGCATTATTTCGTTCTTTTTTTTTTAATTTTATTTAATTAATTTATTTTTGGCGTGTTGGGTCTTCATTGCTCTGCGCAGGCTTTCTCTAGTTGTGGCGAGTGGGGGCCATTCTTCTTCGAGGTGTGCAGGCTTCTCTTGTTGTGGCACATGGGCTCTAGGCATGTGGGCTTCAGTAGTTGTGGCACACAGGCTTAGTTGCTCTGCGCATGTGGGATCTTCCCGGATCAGGGCTCGAACCCGTGTCCCCTGCATTGGCAGGTGGATTCTTAACCACTGAGCCACCAGGGAAGCCCCTATTTCATTCTTGTTTATGGCTGACTAGTACTCCATTGTATATATATGTACCACATCTTATTTATCCATTCATCTGTCGCTGGACATTTAGGTTGTTTCCGTGTCTTGGCTATTGTAAATAGTGCTGCAATGAACATAGGGGTGCATGCACCTTTTTGAATTAGAGTTTTGTCTGGATATATGCCCAGGAGTGGGATTGCTGGATGATATGGTAATTCTATTTTTAGTTTTCTGATGAACCTCCATACTGTTCTCCATAGTGGCTACACCAACTTACATTCCTACCAACAGTGTAGGAGGGTTCCCTTTTTCTCCACACCCACTCCAGCATTTATTACTTGTATACTTTTTTTTTTTTTTTTTTGCGGTAAGTGGGCCTCTCACTGTTGTGGCCTCTCCCGTTGCAGAGCACAGGCTCCGGACCCGTAGGCTCAGCGGCCATGGCTCACGGGCCCAGCAGCTCCATGGCATGTGGGATCTTCCCAGACAGGGGCACGAACCCGTGTCCCCTGCATTGGCAGGCGGACTCTCAACCACTGCGCCACCAGGGAAGCCCACTTGTATACTTTTTAATGAATGGCCATGCTGACTGGTGTGAGGTGATACCTCATTGTAGTTTTGATTTGCATTTCTCTAATAATTAGCAACGTTGAGCATCTTTTCATGTGCCTATTGGCCATCTGTATGTCTTCTTTGGAGAAATGTCTGTTAAGATCTTCTGCCCATTTTTCAATTGGGAGATTTTTGTTGTGTTGTTGTTGAGTTGTATGAGCCCTTGTTGATCACATCATTTGCAAATATTTTATCCCATTAGTAATTTTTTTTAATGAGAAAAACTTTTAAGAACTTCTGGCTTTAGACCCAGGGTTTAAACTTTTTCTAAATGGCTGAAGGAAACCACTTTCTCTCAGCTGGGATTATGCTTTCTCTGAGGGTAAGTCATATCTGTGGGATAGTAGAAGGAACATTGTTTTGGTTTGCTTCTAATCTTCAATCTGAAAACACATTTATTTCTCAAAAATCACCTGTAAAGTATATGTCCAGAACAGGACTATGGGCTAAAATGAAGAACTCAAAGTCAAGGCAAGACATAACTTTCTCATGTGCAAGTAGTAGCCACAGGACAAAAACCAGTAATTGTTAATTAAGGAAAAATGTGCCCAAAATGCTGAGGAAAGGCAAAGAATGAAGTGGTTATAAAACAAGTAGGTTGGGATCAATGAGATCCCTTTCAGCTTCAATATTCTTTTGAGTCTATGCCAGAAGGGTTATTTGAACCTCTTCTCAAACCAGAGATGGACGTCAGTGAGTGGAGAGAAATACTAGAACAGTGTGAGATGGATCACTGTTTTTCTCAGTCTCGTAGAATGACCTATGCTCCACATGGGACAGAAAGACAAGTGGCAAGTGTTCCTCTACTGTATGTTGGTGTGTTCTCCTGCGAAAGTCCACAACATGGGATTGTTCCCTTAATATCTACCTCCCTGCTAGGCCGTCATCTCCAAGAGGGAAGGATTATATTTACTTTTACTCACCATTTATCTCTGCAATGCCTAGCACAGTACCTAGTATATAATAGGTGCTCAATAGATATTTTTCATTGTAAGAATAAAACTAAGAGGCTTTTAGAAAATAAAACCAGTCATTAAAATTGACTTTCTCTATATGAGATACCTATAGTTGTCAAATTCATAGAGACAGAAAGTAGAAGCGACTGGGGGATGGGAGAAGGGGAGGTTAGTCTTTAATGGGCACAGAGTTTCAGTTTGGAAAGATGAAAAGATTCTGGAGATGGACAATGGTGTTGGTTGCACGACACCGTGAATGTCCTTAATGCCACTAAACTGTACACTTAAAAAATGTTAAAATGGTAAATTTTAGGTTGTGTATATTTTACCACAATAATTTAAAAAAAAAAAAGAAGAATGGCTTTCCTGAGAAAAAAGGAGGGTTATTCTAGGAGGGTCTGAGGATCACCTAAAAGGGAACATCTGATATTTGGGAACCACGAATGCTGTGAAGTGTAGACAGATAAATAAACCAAACCAGAACTTGCTGGCAGAGGAAGACTCCTCAGATCATGATTGGAAAGACATGGATCCAGTCGAGACCGCATCATGAGAGATGAGAACCAGGGCTTTCTCTCTTCTGTGTCGCAAGGTCTGTCACCTCTCACTCAGAGGCTGGAGGTCGGTTTACACCGATTCCTTAGTCATGGGACGGGGCTGTGCTGAGCTTCAGCAGACAAACAGTTTCAAGTTCTGTAAGGCCAGAGCCAGGGCCCCAGCTGTCACTCACTGCAGGTCTTCTCAAGTTGTCTCTCTGAGGTTGACTTTGAGATCTGGAAAAAGAAAACCCGACCACTAACTGGAAGCTTTGACTTTTCCATTTTGAAGGAGCAGGCCAAGCCAGCGGACGACTTGGCGGTCAATAGAGCAGGAGAGGGTCAGCTTCCACGGGAAGTGAAGCAGCTGGTCCCCGGCCCAGAGGGTGCTGTCCAAGGCCTGCTCCTGCCCGTGGATGTGCTTTCAGGAGAAGAATATGACTGTGTCTCGCCCGATGACGTCTCCCTGCCTCCGCTCCCGGGAAGCCCCAATTCCCTCCTCGCTCCGTCTGACATGGAGCTGGAGGCGCGTGCCCTCCCGTCCCTCCGCCAGCACCTAAGCAGCCACGGGATGCAGACAGGGACCAGCGGTCCAGGGGAGGCCCCGGAATCTGGCATTCCGCCACCTGCTGCTTTTGCTGATGCTTGCAATGATAAGAGAGAAACATTTTCGAGTCATTTTGAGAAGGCTTCCCCCCAGTTCCAAGCTGAGCCCCCATTAACATCCCGAAGATTTCCGGAAGAGAGTACTGACTTCCACAGAATCAGTGTTAAACCTCCAGAGAGCATGTGCGGTGAAGTGCATGCGCGAGCTTTGCAACAGCACCCCCAGGCTCAGGGAAGTTTGCTAGAAACACCGGAGAAAACGCATGCTGATAATAACGTCACTAAAACCCGACATAGGCTGCATGCTTCCCAGGATGCATGCTCGGGCCTCGGGTTTCAGCCAGGCCCCAGCCAGCCCTGTCAGAGGCAAATGGTTCCCAGAGAAGAGATTAAAGTTACCTCAGCAAAGAACAGCGTGGTCAGCCTAGCTGGCCAGGCCCCTAATTTCTCCAGGCTCTTGTCTAATGTAACTGTCATGGAAGGTTCTCCAGTGACTTTGGAAGTTGAAGTAACAGGATTTCCAGAGCCTACACTGACATGGTGGGTAGCCTATAACGACAAGCCATAAACAGAAACAAATTGAATCACTGAGCAAATCATTCTGTGTGCACTAACTTAAAGGTTTAGGGGTAGCTGATTAATATTCTAGGTCACTGCAACGCTGCATGATTCAATCTCACATCGAACCCCCAACTCTCATTTTTGTAGCCGCATGGCTGATACCCTTAAAGAAAAGGTAACCATATAAAATAATGATTTAACCAACTCCAAAAGCACTGCAACTTAGTTGTGCTATTTTTTGGTTTCAGTTTAACATTCCGCATTTCTAAAGGTTGTGCTTGAACTTCTTTCCTATTGTTTATTCCTGCATAAGCATGACATTTACTTGGTTTAACATCCAATTAAAAAACATAAGCATTTGGGTTTTTCTCTTTTCTCTCATTTACCAATGGAATTTACCAATTCCATCTTTTCCCTCTTCCAACAGAGTCACACATGCCACTTTTGTAATATTTGTTTATCTCACTAAGATTTCTTCTTTTACATTTCTTCAGTGTGAAAGATGGAATAAAAATATTTCTTTCACAGTTGCTTCTAGTGACAGGTAATAAAGCCATTTTTGAAAGGTGATGTAATAACTGAGCTGTGAACAATGTGGTTTTACTCTAGACACATCACCATTTTTAGCCAATTTGTTTTAATAAAAGTAAACGGCAGAACACAGGTTTTATATCACTGTTATCATAAAAGCAGTTCTAACTTTCTTAATATGTGGGTTACTTTTAAACGTTTAGAAATTTTTCAAGTTTTCAACCTTAAGTATTTTTATTTGAGGACAAAGTTACAAATATGTGAGCATGAGTTTATACTTATAAACTAAGTAAAATAGCATTTATTTATCATACTATTTCAGTAAACATTAAATTAACTCTTTCAATTATTGTGTGTGCCTGTTGATGGTACTTGAAGTGTGGATCAGCTCTCTAAAGAGTTTATGAGAAAATGTTCGTTTCTCAGATTATTAAAAGAAATTGCACTTGGGTTACAGTGCAACCATTTATGCTTTTTATCTTATTTTGTTGTTTTTACAATTGCATGTTTTTTACAGATCAGGAATTTTGTATTTAGGAATTTAAATATCAGTAAATTTATTATTTAATATTATCATTTAATTCATTATTAAATATTAGTTCACTCCAAAGAAAAATGTTGTCTGAAGTGTTTCTTGTTTTGGTCCACACCAAAAATGACTTGATTAGTATTTACTGTGGAAGAACTGCTGCAGTATTGTGAAAAAATATCTTGCCCTCGAATTTACAACAATTTTGCTCAGTCAACAACTGGCAAACTATCAGGGAATCATTCTTAGGACACTCAGAAAAATGCAAAATTATCACCTAGGCAACGGGAATAGAAAATGCTTCAGGTTTGTCACCACTTCTTGTGTGGAAGAACATGAGGATAAATAAATAAACAAGAACCTAGAGTATACAAAATAAACAAATCATTTGCTTTGTATAATGATGTAGCTAAGTGCTCATATTCGTAGGAAACTCTTAGAAACCTGTCATTAATGGTAGTAATCCAATTGAATAAATGGCTTTTATAATTAGAAATTATTTTCTTATAATGAAATTAATTCACAAAAATTAAATGAACTCATCTCTCCAGGAAGTGCTATGTAAGTACCTTCCTCTAAAGCGGCGCATTGGCATTCTCCTGCGGATCTTGCGGGATGAGTCTGAGCTGCTGTTTCATAGTGGCTGAAAGAATGACACAGGTCAAATAGAAGGTGCCATTTCCCATTTGGGGTAATTGTTGCCATGAGCAGATGGTGGCCCAGTGTGACCAGATGGCCCAGTTTTTTTAAGAGGAGTTGGATATCTGAATTTTCGTATGCAATATTCTAATTGGTAAATGTCCAAAAATTCAGTTTTTAAAAAACACAGTCTGAGCCCATCAAGCACGTCTGTGGCTACCAGTTGACAACCTCTGCTTGAAGGATACACAGCCCCACTGGGATTTGTGGTTGCTGCAGAGTTCCTGCTAATGCTAGAGAATATTGCAGTAGTCATGGGCCGAATTGCAGTGCTTATTAGAACTTGGAAATGATGTGAATAAACAGTGATCCTGACTCTAAAAACTGACTCTCTGCTTCAGGTACAAGAAGGGCCAGAAATTGTCTGCAGATGGGCACTTGCAGGTTTTACACAAGGAGACAAGACATTCGGTGTTCATTCCGAAGGTATGCGAGGCAGATGCGGGCCTCTATGTGGCTCGGGCCCAAAACTCTAGTGGCGTTCTCTCTTCCAATATCATCCTCCACGTGACAGGTAACCACAGGCCGCCCATCACCAGAATAAACTGGATCCTGCTGAGTGTCATCTATGTTAGCGTGTCCCTAATGTACTGGCTACTCACACAGTAACTGCGCGGTTGGCACCGATGGGCGTCATTCTTATGAGCCTAAAGGACAACAATACTGCTGTTTATTTTCCTGCATCTCCCACCAAGCATCCCCAACCAAGTATCCCCCACCCAGTGTACCTCCATTCTGGCTGTATTGCTTTTTTGGAATACCACTGCTCGGTGAAATAATCCAATTTTCTTTAGTGCTTTAATGTATTTGAAGAGCTCAGTAAATCATTAGCAGCGAATAAGGATACATTTTGTATTCTCAAAAGAGATGTGTTCAGTATAAAACACAGTCAAATTATACTCTGTTTATTCCCTCCTAATTTAAGAGCATTCAGATCAAGTCTCACATCAGCATGCAGATGTGTTTTATTTCAAATCCAACTGTTTGATAATCTATTTTTAATTGTACGCATAAACATCTCTTTGTAGAATAAGAGTAGAAATGTTGAACTAAAATTGTAATTTTCATTATTGCATAAGATGTCCTTTAATTTTGCTTTTCATGTCTTGATCTCATTTATTGAAATACATTCTATGTAGTTTCAACATAGCCTACATTCCTGAGTCTGAGGATGGCACTGCAAATAATCATTCCTCCTGTTCATCTCATGGGTTTGACATTGGAGAATAGATGTGCTGTTAGCCTTAAATGGAGTTTGAAACCTCCATCAGCTGTGTGTGTCACAGAGCAAGATAGAGCATAGCCGCAGAGGTGGACCAACAGTATTCCTGTCCTTCCGTTGACATGTTTTGGGCAGCCACGTGTATACAGCTGCAACCGGCTTCTCCTGCTTCTAATCTTGATTCTGTTGCTGACCATTTTTACAGCCTGTGAGAAGGCATAGTAGTGCCTCAGTTTCCCATTTGGCAAATGGGTTCATCATCTACCTCTTGGGCAACTGAAGGTTTTCATTTCATGTCTTGTAAAGATCTGGAAAATGGAAAGTACTCTATGAAGACTAAGGGTAATTGTATTGCTTACTGTAATTTGTCATCACACTGCCTTCTGCCCACTGTTTTCTTTCAGATATTGTTTCTTTTGAATATTAACTTAAAGGATGGTGTTAGTATGTGATTTCCAACTATTTCCATATAGGAAAATGATGTTTTCTGAATTGGAGCTTAAATTCCTTTCTAATTTCTTAAGACTATATCTTTTTCAAAGACTTGAAATTAAACTCAGGGGGATACATTTAGTAAGATCTTGGGAGAGAAAAGGTATATAATAGGATGACAAGATAAATTCTATCCTTTTCTTATAATTACCACTGTAATATTGAAGAATGTTCTGTGCCTTTCTGAAATATATTATTCAGAAAAGAGGATCATCATTTTAGTGCCTTTAAAAAATAAACATGTATAAGAGAGGCATTTGTTTTTAGATTTTAAATGTAGTCTTGTCATGTTAGGGTAAAATCTTTAGTTGAAAGAATATTCATTATAGATTTTTGATGAAGGGGAGGCATTAATTATGTTGCTGTAAAGCCTGTCTACAAATAATAAAAATATTTAAATTTAATATATTCAAGTTGGTATTAAAAAGTTACTGGATATTAACCAAAGATGTGAAATGTGTGGCTAAGTAAAAAGTTGGCATATATTTTCTTGTGCTGTGTATTCAATTTAATGAAAAAATTTAATCTCTTAATTTTCTTAAAAATTTTGACAGAAACCTATTAAAAGCTTATATATACAGCATCCTAGGGAATTCATAGTCTCTTAATTCTCCTGTCCTTTTCGTCCAGTTTCAAGTATTGTGCATATCTTGCCAAATTGCTATTCCCATTTGAAGCTAAAGAGTAAAACCTACTTATGTCCAAAGAGGGCCAGCAGGACCAGGTAACAAATTCTTGTCTCACTCTATCTCTTTCTTGTTAATTTAGTGGGATCTCCCATCCCTTTTTGTCAGCTTGGTTGAGTTTCTTTTAACAGGAGAAAATCAAACAGAAGTTTAATAACATGTGTACATCAGAGAGACCCAGGAAAACTGAGTAACTCCAGCTTGGCTGAATTTTTGGTTTGGGGTTGTTAGGGCCTGGGAATTACTGGTTTGCTTTACCTGTTGCATGCCAGTACATGTTAATCCTTTGGGGAGCAGGATGGGATATACATATATCCATGGTGATGACCAAAGAAGGCATATAAAGTCCCTGATATATTTGATTTCTATATCAAGCTTAAGGTTTATACATATATCTGATATATATAGCTTATGTATATACCTTATATATATCATATATTTGTATACATATACACCTAGAGCTCAAATGTTGGGATAAAACATTATGCTGATATTCATGTTATAGTTCGGATAGCTGTGTATCTGTCTGTCTGTTTATCTATCTATCATCTATCCATCCATCCACCCATACATTTACCTACCTACCCACTTACCTACCTACATATTCTTCTGGGCTATTGACTATCTAGTAATCCCCACAGCAGTGAAGAATAATTAGCTATTCACTTATTCTTTAGGTTATACTTTAATTTCAGTGTGATTATCCTTTCTGTTAACATTTTTGTCTTGATCAAAAATTCCCCCTATGAAAGTATGAACCAAAAGTATTGGTTAAAAATGAAAAACTTAGGAAATGGACATGATGTTTCTATTTTGAGATATATACATGATTTATACCTGTTTACTTCTAGAGTAAATTCTGGACAGTTAGCAATATCAAAACACTTTTCAACAAGAAAATGAAAATGACCAAAAGAAATTTTAAAGAATATATACTCGATACCTTGAAGGAATGCAACACAAAATGTGTTTTGAGCTTCCTATAAGGCAAAATTATTTTTTCCAGTTTTTATTTTCTGATAAAAGGATGTATAAACATTTGATGGTAAAGTTTTTTTACATTCAATTCCAGGAGAAACTTACCATAGGAATCCTTACATTTGAATCTTTGCATATTCTATAATATCCAAGGTATTTGGAAAAAGAAGCAGGAAAATTTAGCTGTTTCATTCAATAATGCTAACCATCACTTATAGTTAAGACACAGGCTTAAAGTAAATTATTGCAAGAACCTCCTAACCACTTCACCCTTAAATTTCTTCAAGTAGCACACAAGGTCCTTTAGTACCTATGCTTCCATTCCCAGCCTCTGTTCCATCCCTTCCAATCCCCCCATAAAGCGATACTTAACTTCAGGTTTTACCCTGTCATGATCTTACTTCTCTCCAGCCCTCCTTCCCAGAACTCCCTTACTCTATTCTACCCAACTTCATGCGGCTTAACTCCTGCTTATCCTTCCAGGTCCTTTGGAGACACAACCTTCCCAGGAAGCCTTCTGACCCATCAAGTCCAGTGTAGATGTTCCTGCTATGTGCCCTGTCAGCACCTGAGCTGACCATGTCACGTCCCTTAATAGTTGCATTGGAATCGCACATGTGAGCATCTGTCTCCTGGCTAGAGCGAGAGATCCTTATCAGCAGAATCTGTGACAGCCCCGTTCGTCATCATACTCCCAGCACTTAAGACATAGTCACACACTCAATATTTCTTGAATTGTTGTCAGAGGTAAGCAAAGATAAGCATAGCTTGATTTGTCTCTTCTTTTTTTTTTTTGGAGAGATGGGTGGGGGAATGTCAAAAGAGAAAGATGTTATTTGTCGCCTGATTATTCTTTCTTGTTATGGACATTAACCAGTCAGAATCAGGTTCTAACCTCACCTAACCTACCACACTTAAGTGAGAAGCCTCCAGAGCCTCTGGGCTGCACCCCAGTTGAAACTTTAAACTTAAAGACATAGGCTGGCTCTGGCAGTGGAGTGGAGAAGTGGGTGTCTCCCCTCTCAATGACTAAGTCCCAACTGCCAAAACCAGAATTTATGTACTTCTTTAGAACATTGCACAAATTATCAATATTTTATTGTAGCTGGAGCTCAGTCATCTGGGTGCGAACAGATCTTATTTAAAACCGGCTTTTCATTCATAAGTGTAAATCTAAAAACAGCCAAATCCAAAAAATTAGATTATTTGAATTCCAAATGAAGGAAGGAAAAAATATTGCATCTTGTTCCACTCTGTTTATTTTTATTCATGACCGTGCCTTACTAGAAATTGCCATCTGAAGCTTTTGACATTCCTGTTGTAGGTACAGTATTTTAAGCGTGTCCATGAAGTAAGTTAGCTGAGACAAAATAAAATATCTCCTCCTAGTACACTCTGATATTGTGCATGTCAATGCAAATGCCAAAGCACGACAGACTGTTTTCCATTTATAATAAGCAGAATCTTGAGCTGCATCAAACAGCCAAAAAATTTGTATTCACGAAATGAAACAGTGTCCTGCTCAAAGCAACAACAATTCATTTTCTCCTCTGTCTTCACATGAGATGAGATTTGAATGTTATCAGCTGTGCATGAATTCAGCCTCAAAATGGAAACACAAAGCTGCTAATTTGGCTTTTCCTCAAGAATCCCCACACCATTATTCCTTATGTGGGTGAGAGTTTATATAACATCATGAACCACCCAAAATTGGGGGTGAAAGTTGGATGCATGACACTCCTCCAGATGAACAACTCTTTGATTCTGGAGGCTGCTTGGCCAGATAGCTCTTCCTTCTGTTCAACAGAAATTTCATTTGTTTAAGCCAGGACTTGGCAAATCCACTTCTTTGGATCCTCTTTTTTATACCATAGAATTAACACCCTATCCTCCTTAGAGGACAAGGGGACAGAAAGAATTGTATAGACAAGAACGTTTGTGTGCATATATTTCCAGTTAACGTAATAAAAACCTAGTGAAATTAAAACATATTTTAACTATAGGCATTGCTGGAAAAATTGATGACTTTTCTTTAAACCAAAACAATAATAGGTACATAATTTGAAGTTTCCCATCTGTATTCTGATGGCTCCCTGCTATGTCTCTTTTCCCATTTAGAACTCACTTAATAACAATACTTGTGAAATAACAGCTCCAGAGCTGGCTAATGAAATAAACTTTTCCCTTTGTCATTCAGCAACTGTTCTTTTGCAAGAACTTTATTGATCCAATAACTACAAAATCACATTTTATCTTATATTAGTATTAAAAATCATATAATAAAATCTTCTGAAGATAAAAATTCACAAGATGAAATACAAAGGAAGCTTATCCATGGCAAGTAATCTGTAACCCTTGTTATTCTAATGATGCCAGAAAGCCGCCTTTCTTTGTAATAAGTATTATGCAAACCTCCATACAAACAGGCTGTTGGCAAGCAGGGCAGCTGGAAATGCAAAGTAGGAAACCAGGTACCTGGCAGGATCAGAAAGGCTAAATGCCCATCTGCTCCAAAGTGTCTTTTCTAGCAGCCATTGCCATGCCGACCCTCAAAGGCCTACCTTTGATTCAAGTTAACGCAGCTCTAGAAGATGCCTCCTAAACGCCCATTTATTCGTTTCTATTCTTTTTAAAGGAGTAATAGAATTTCTCCTCACATCCTCGTCTAGGTTATCAGATTAAATAAGAACATTTCCCCCACCAAAAATCCCCGATAGATTCTTGTGAGGAAATGGGGTATGTGGGAACCTGAAAGATTTGTCTGCTGTGTTCTACTAAGTGTTGGGAAATATAGGACCAGAGGGGAAAAAGAGCCAAACATCGGGATGAGGCAACTGAGTCAGCTTTATTATCCTCCCTCGCAGTATGAATTTCCTACACATCTAGGAAACGTATGCGGGGAGCTCCCTGAGAGGAAGTTAGAGGCCACAATAAAATGTGTCTGCATGACTTTTTTTGTTATTCAATTAGAGGACTGTACTGGTTGAAGTGTCAGGGTGAGCCCTAAATCCACAACTGGTGTTCTTGTAAGAAGGCCATGACAGACCTGGAGACACAGAAGAGACACATGGGAAAAGGCCAAGTGATGACAGAAGCAGGTTGGTGTAATGCAGCTGCTGCAAGCCGTACAACACCAGAGGTGGCCACCACCAGAAGTGAGAGGAGCAATGAAGCATTCTTCCCTAGAGACTTCAGAGAGAGCCTGGTCCTACTGATGCCTTCATTTTGGACTTCTAGCCTTTAGAACTGAGAAAGAAGAAATTTCTGTTGTTTTAAGCCATCCAGTTTGTGGTATAGTCCTCCTTCAGTATCCCTGGGGGATTGGTTCCAGGATACCTCCTCCCCCCACAGATACCAAAATCCACCAGTGCTCAAATCCCTTACATAAAATAGCATGGTGCAGTGGGACCCTCCTTTATCCACAGGTTCTGCATCAGCAGCTACTGAAGACCGACTGTTCTTTGTTACAGCAGCCTGAGGAAACCAATGCAAAATGTTTTAGAAAAATCCATACACGTCTTTCTCTGGAAAAAAAATTCCCAGAGACATTCACTAATAGACAGCAACCAGTGCTGCCAATAAGCACTCCCAGGTTGTGCTGCAAGGCCTCAGTTCTCTTCTTGATTTAGGGGATCATCTTGGTATATTTCAGTCAATCAGCAACTATTCATCTTCTACATGAACATTGTCCCCTAAGTATACCACAGTGTACTAAAACCAGATAAAGATATTAAAATACAACTATAGGCCAATATCACTCATGAATGTAGACACAAAAATTCTCAACACAGTACTAACAAATCCAATCCAACAGTGAATAAATAAACTTACACATACAAGTGGAATTTTTTCCAGGTATGCAGGCTGGTCTAATATTCAAAAATCAATCAATCCACCATATCTACAGGCAAGAGAAGAAAAATCGTATGATTATATCAATTGCTTCAGGAATGACATTTGAGAAAATTCAGTATGTGTTCATGATAATTTTTTAAAAACCTACAGAAAACTAGTAACAGAAGAAATTTCCTCAACTTGATAAAGAGCATCTACAAAAAAACTATAACTAACATCATACTTAATGGTGAGAGACTGGACACTTTCACCCCAAGACTGGGAAGAAGGTAAGAATGTCCTCTCTCATCACTCTCAGCCCACATTGTACTGGAAGTCCTACCTAGTGAATAAGACAAGAAAAGGAAACAAAAGTTCTGTAGATTGGAAAAGAAGAAATAAAATGCTTTTGTTTACAGAAAGCATGATTTTCTATCTATAAAATCTCAAAGAATCTTCCAAAAACTCTTAGAACTAATAAATAAATATAGCAAGTTCACCAAAAGCAGAAGGCCTGCACCAATGGTATCCAGGAGAAAGGCAGGGAGTTAGCAATAAAAGAATCATGGTGAATCAGGCATCTTCTGAGGCCAAGGCAAAAGGTGGGCAACCTGAATTTGTCTCTTTCCAACAATTGATTACAGACATCATGGATACTTGTAATCTAGTTGCAACATCTCACACTTTATTTTTCTTACAGCTTCCTGCATTATTTTGGGGGGTTTTGAGAGAGGTAAATTATTAGAAGGAGACAGTGCTCAACAGAGCAAGGGAATATTTGATGTGGAACATAAACTTTATCGTTTGCTGCCATTGTCATTATCACTGAAAGAGAAAAATTAGAAAGACATTGTAATTACAATGTTGTAAAGCTGAGCTTTCCCCAACAATAACATATTAATATTAGAACAAAAGGAGTCCTTTTAGCCTCTGACATCAAATCCCAGAGTGGATGATTTATCAGTTGGTACTGTGCTGCACTACAAGAATGAATGTATCTCCCGTGGATAAGTGCTTTTCCTATCAGCAAGGATGGACTCATGCTGCTAGTATATTTCTAAGGTTTCTTGATAGAAATCAGAGCTAAAATATGTCAGCCATTATATTATACTTTCAAAAGTAATTGGTTTCATAAAGTCATATATTGGTCTATTAATTAATTAAAAGATGGAAAACAAATGACTACTTTGGTACCTACATCTAACAGGAAACTTCAATGAAACTAATCATTTTGTATTTTCTAGATGGTAACTATAAGTACTTTCTTCATTTCCATGTTCTTGAAGGTAATTTTTGGTCATATATATCATTTGTCTAAAACGTAATTGGTGTTATACATTACCACTTAAAAGAAAACTAACTGACATACCACAAAGGCCAAGTATTAAACTTACATTTTATCAAATGCGTTATAAATTTAATCATATAAACAGTGAAGCCCTGTTACAACTCCATCCAGGACTTATAAATGGATATGCAAGCAAAGCAGTCATAGTTTTAGTTCAAATCTATGGCAGCATATTATATAATTGCACAAATATTGATTTACTATTACAATTAAAAATGGATCATGAACCATGAAGAATGACTCAGGCTTAACAGAATGTACATGTGGGAGTCATGACCACAGTCTAAGGTTATGAGGCTGGTTTTCTTGACAGTTGAATCCCATTCTTCTGTGCTCTGACTCTATCCCATCATAGGTAAAAATTCAGTAAGTTAAGGGATGGCACCATCTCACAAAGAACCTCAGAATTAGGAAAATCTATACGGTTTCTTTAAATGTGAGAAATTGTTGGTAGCAGTTATGCAGCACAGTGTGTCACATGTCATTAATGTCATTGTGAATTAATAAAAACCTTTTCAAGAGTTTTGGATCTTGGTGCTTTGTATGTGTTTGTGTGTGTGTGTGTGTGTGTGTGTGTGTGTGTATACACCTATTTCTTAGTATGAGTTCTTATCCATATGAATTAGGTAATATATAAAATTCCCAGGTGATGTATGATTAATCAGGTTAGGAAAACACCTCTTGTTAATGGTACCAGTGCCATGAGGAACTGATGACCAAGAGTTAAAATAGACATTTCTTATTTTAACAGTGGTATAATACAGACATATATTTATGTGCATACCACAAGATAAAATACTCAGCACAACTCTCCAGTTTTTTAAATGTATGATTAAAAACCGGTGTTTCCAAACAGGATTCCCAGATTACTGATAAACAAGGGGAAAATACTCTTCAGATCTGTATACAAATATATCAGCTCCGAAAATAAATCCATTTAAATTCCTCCTAGGTAGCAATTCAGAGAGTTATTTCTAAATAGAACTTAGAGGTTACTTTTATTTAAATGTAATAACAATATCATAAATCATGCTTGGGAAGCAGCAGTTTTTTTTTTAATCCATTGGCTATTGTATTTGTATCTTCCATATAAAGTACTGAGTGTGGCTTCTTAAAAATGGATTTTTCTAGTTCATTTTTCAAGGTTATACAGCATGTATGATTACTGCAGGGACAAATGTTTTGTGTGTTCATTTCTTTTTTACTGCTAATGGTTTATACATGCAAATAATGAAATGTATATTATGTCTACTAAGTACGTGGAAACAATGTAGAATTTACCTGCCTGATTCTTAGCTCCGCTGAGAATTCTTTAAAATGTAATTTAACATTAAATTCTTGTAAAGGTAATAACTTTAATCTGATTTTCTTATACACCTTCTGCAGATGGGGATATTTATTCTTGTATGAATATTGATTCATAAATGCTCTTAAGGAATGCAGTTGCTCCAATTCGAGAGAGAAAATTTTCATGGTATTTAATATTTGATAGGGAATATACTCCTATTTAACATCCCATTGCAGAATAGTGATCTGTTTATAACAGGACAGTAATCAAATTAAATGAAGACAGTTTTCCAAAGTCAAATATAATCGTTTCTCACTATGGTATAGTCTTTCACCATGAAAAAAGAACTAGCTGTTGAATTCGTTTCTCCTATACTTTCTTACCATGTCATTAATTTTAATGGGAAAAAGTTTAGAAGGTATGAAATAATAAAGAATTTGTTTTGCCTGGCACTAAGTAACTAACTGTATACTGCATAGATAATTTAACCCAATGGTCATATTAAACATTTTTTAGGTTCATGCAACTTAGCTGGTGAAATTCACTGAAATTGAATTCCATGACAGCCACAAACAGGAAATATTGTCTAAGGCAATAAATAGGTGAGATGATAAAGACAAGATGTCAAGCAATAGCTATAACAATATGATTAAATAACAGATGGGACCAAGGATGGAAACCATTGAAGGAAATGCAAACCCAGTTATAATTATGTGTTAGTAGTCTTCTCTGTGATGTTGGTTTAAAAAAATTGTGTCCTCTTCCTTTCTTCTGTTCTGGAGTAAACACACATAAATGTACATATGCATACACATCCATATGTATCTACAAACTTGCATATAAATGCATCTAATTGTATCTATATTCATAATGGTATCTTCTGAAAATCTTACAAAGACTTGGTATAGAAAGTCATCCCAGGCATCATCATCTGTCTCCTATGACCATTCCATCGGAGCTGACGCTGATAAACCTGGCATAGCTTCAGGAACGACTCCTCCAGTTTAGTATGCAGACATGGTCATGTAAACCTCTAAGACTTAGCCTCTTTGAGCCGACCTGCAAAGTTTCAGATTGGTAGAAAAGAGGAACATTTCTCCATTGTGTGTCCACACTTGGCAACCCCTCCCCTTCCCACCTGATTCTCTTTAAGTGAAGAGTTAGTATAAGGTAGGAGGAAAATATTTTTCACAAATGCTTTAGAACTACACATCTTAAAGAATAAGTTGCCATAAGTCAACTGCTTGATTTTATGTGGTGTGTCTTTTAGAGCCTTGCTATAGAAGACTAGCAGTGTCAGCATCACCTAGGAGCTTGTTGAAAATGAAGAATCTCAGATTTCACCCCAGCCCTACTGAATCAGAATCTACGTCTTAGCAAGATTCTCAGGTCATTTTTATGCATATTAAAGTTTGAGGAACATTGTTTTAGAGAATACTTTGGTTTCTAAAGATTTCAAGCCTTGTATGCAGTAACTTCATGTTGGTGACATCTGTGCTCCAAATTTATAAGATTCAAAAGGGAAAAATTCAACACTGTCATAGGAATATTGAGATAGATTGACAGATTTCTATAGTAGAAACAGTAAAAGAAGTTAGAGTGGTAGGGATCATTCTGAAATCCGTAGAGTCCTGTTTGAGAATGAATTTAGGTTCAGGGATTACATGTTTAATCAGACAGTTTTGACAACGTGTGGTGTTTAGGCAATGCCACCAAGAACTCTGCAAAATAGTTTCCGGAAGAGTATGTTCTATTCTATATTCTAAGCCCATAGTGCTAGCCAACAAAGTTTCTTAGGGCCATAGTAGGTCAGGCAGATTATAATGACTAAAGTGCTTTTCTGTTTGAAAATATGCCAAAGATTTATTCAGAATGGAGACAACATTCTCTGCATTAAGAGCTTCTTTTGGCAGGGTGGAGCAGGGCGGGGGGGGGGGGGGGGGGGCCGGCGGGAAATCAGAAACCACTTGCAATTATACTCAGAGTTGTATGCCCCGCCAACGAGCATAAATAGCCAACAACTCAATGCCAGCATTAAATGCCCTTTGGAAAGTTTACCAATGAGTTCCCAGAGCATACTGTTTCAAGTGACCTAAAAACTTGAGTTACAGTGTGATCACTTAAACGTTTTGCAATGAAAGTAATCTAAATTTTAGACGATTATTAATGTTTATTGCTGCCATTTCTGTAAGTAGAGATTACCAAGGAAACTTTGTTGTTCATGTTAGAAGCATTAAAGTATATTTTTGACTCCAAACACAGTACGAAGTTTATATGGCTATTTTAATAACACTGACACGTATATTAAAAATTAGTATCATTGATATTTAAATTATATGACATTGGCTGTATAGTACATTATTGGAAATAAGCAAATTATAACCAAGGTTCACTGTCATTTTAATTTTTTAATGATGGATGTGACTTTACATGTTCTCTCTAGATTTGCCATTTGCAGATAAAGTAGATAAGATAAAACTCAGCCCCTATTCTGATGTTGCTCTGAGGAACCTAGAGGCATAGAACTCTTTTTTTTAATTGGATAAACATAGGCTTTTTGTTGAGGTTGTCTTGTATCTTTTTACAGGTTAATTGAAATCCTTTAATAATGTTTATTAAAATAGTGGAACATTGATTTTATAAAAATATATCATGCATTTGAGCCTGTTTTAATCATCTTGCATTCAAACAGAAATAGAAATTAGCACTTGTTTTAAATATATGGGCTATTCTGTATTACTCCTCTTAAACGTTACTATTTTGAAGTGCTAAAGACCTGAATTCTAATCCTAGCTCTGATACAGAAGAGCTCTGAGGATTATGGCAACTAAAATCTCTATCCCTCATGTTCCTTACCTGTGAATGATTTTATAAATTAAACCATCTCTAAAAGTGCTACCAGCTCTCACTGATCACTAAGGGGTATTAAATACACAAGTATGTCCTTGGTTTTCTCATTAGAACAGGCAGATGATATTACCAAGGACTTGGTGTTTGGGGACCAAGTGACCAAGAGGCCAGCCAAGTTTCAGGATAAAATTTAAAGAAAATTTCCTGGGAAGAAGAAGGCAAATAAGAACTTTCTTTGCTGGGAATAGTACACACTTGGCGGTCATAAAATGTTCTCTTTATTCCACAGAGAAGAAAAGAAAAATATTACGGTAGGACTCCAAATAGAGTCAGTTAAAAACATGGTATACCCAAGCACAGGCTCTTATTCAGCCCCTAAAAGTCCCAGCCTCAATGCCCTTTAATATAGAAATGCTGTTAGCAGTCTATGATTCAGCTGAATGATAAAATAATTGAGAATATAGCACATAGTAGTTGTTGACAAATTATCCCTATGTTAGAAAAGAGACAGTTAATTGGCATAGATCTTGTCATTCTCTAGAAAAATGCAACCGTAGTTGGACATTCTTTTTGTATGGAATGAGTATGAAATTGTGTAGTGGCGAAATAGAACATAAAAGGTCATTTGGACATGTTTAGCATGTGGAATCTTGAACTTCATAGGTAGGCAACCTCATAAGACTGTAGCACTCCAAACAGGGTTATCAACATGTCCACCCACACAATATCTGCTTTCAAGGAAAGCTCTGTGTCAGTTTCAAGCAATTAACAAATTTTAGCTTTTATTATATTGAAATGAAGTCAAATTATTTTTCTGTTATGATCTCTTTTGAAATAAGCTTTTACATATTTCTAATGATTTCTTCTAAATGGTTCATATAAATTAATGCTTTTTTAAAAAAATATATTATTTGATTTCACTTTGATCTACTTTAGCTCTCATTCTCAGGGAGAAACAACTGAGTTAAAGTCACTGTTTTAAACAATATTTTTTATTGCATTTAGAGTAATTACAACTAGAACACTTAATAATTTTATTCTAAATTGAGCTAAAGCCTGGACAAAAACATTTTTAAGTACCCAACATGTTCAGATATCATTTTCCTTGTTTTTTAAGTTTTACTAGGAAGAGATTGTGCGTTTAATTAAGAATACATATCTAAAAGGAAAATCTGATTTTGTGAGATTATAAATTCTGGTTTTCAGAGTGAAGATAATCCTGAGAGAGAAATTATCTGAGCCTTATCTGCAACCCTGCCACCCATCCCAGACACACACACACACACACACACACACACACACACTCTCTCTCTCTCTCTCTCTCTCTCTCTCTCTCTCTCTCTCTCTCTCGCTCTCGCTCTCGCTCTCGCTCTCGCTCTCTCTCTCTCTCTCTCTCTCTCTCATTCTCTACCAGTCCAGTGTGACCAAGCCAAGGAGAATGAGGGGCAGGAACACAGTCACACAAGTCAGAGCCAAATAAGAAGAATAAAAATAGAACCTTAAGCTTTCAGAAGCACCAGTTTTTAAAGTGAGCCAGAGGACAGAGCAATAGCTATATATTTAAACAGAAGTAACTACAACTTTCTAATCAGTTACCCTGTGATAGAACATAAACTGCAGTAAATCATGACTCAGTGTCCTGTTATGTATCCCATAAACAAGGGGGGGTATCATTGGTGTGCTTTACTTGGTGGATATGCTTATGCAGATGCTTCATAAACAGATGCAATAAATATTTTCTACTATGTCTTTTAATTTAATAGAAAGCTTTTTTAAAAAAATATTCAGCTTATATGTACATTGACCAGAACATGTTCTGTGTGGAAACTGCATTTTGCTTGGGTTTTGAGAAGAGCATTCCATAGGATATCTATATTCTTACCAAAGTTACTTAAAGATAAGGAAAATGTGGTTTTCGTGGTGTATTCCTCTAAGGCTGGGCTTCTCAACCTCTGCACAATTAACATTTGGGTCCAGATACATCTTTGTTGCGGGGACAGTCCTGTGCATTGTAGAATGTTCGGCAGCACGCGCAGCTTCTACCCGCTAGACAACATTAGCACACCCACCCTCAGTTGTGACAACTAAAATGTCTCCAGATATCACCAGATATCCCCAGCATAAAATCATCCTCAGCTGGCAACCACTGTTCTAAAGAACAAGTTAGCACAGCCTTGGTCAGGATCAAACAATACTGCTTTGTTAGCAAAATTTAGGAAATAAAATCCAGCAATTAATGTGGCCTTCACACACTTTTACTGTTGTTTCTTTATTTAACCTTTTCTTTTATCAACTTCTTTTCTTAAATGGATTACTACTATCCTGGATAGATTACTAAGGTTTTAGTTTAACAAATTTGTTATGAGAGCTGAAATATCCAGCTTCTCACCCTCCCCCCAGTATAATGATGATGTTCAATCAAATATGTCAGATAGAAGCCCACAAAATTCATCAGATTGGAGTCTACATCCTCCTGGAATTTGAGAGGAAAAAAATGTGGGGAATATCATTTTTTGGTAGGGAGGCTAGGTCCATTTGCCATCGAAGTCTACATTACACTTCTAAATGTCATCGATATTAATTCTGTTTAAATCTGTGCCTATAGTATACTCTCTAAGGATGGGCTGTTTAGTCTGGAAATCCGTACTCTGACAAAACCCACCATAAAGCATGAGAATTTGTAGCTTAAAAACAAGTTTCTTCTCCTGTCAGTTCCTTCTCTCACCCCTCTATGTGAAGAAAATAGAATTTAACAAGATGACTGTAGTCAAGAGTCTTGACAGGAAGTTACCTTAATAGGTTTTATTTTTACTTTTGCTTTTGTTTTTTTAAATTCAGGGAACCTATTGGTGGTTGCTAGATGCTGGAAGGTTGCAGTAAAAAGAAAGTTGTTATTGTTTATAAATACTTCTGAAAATGAACATGTTTAAAATACAGCATATGTGTAGCTTCTATCAGCAATTACAAATACCTTTTTCTTTTTTAGTACTAGACAAAATTCCAGCATTTCTAGAAAGTGTTGGGCCCGCCCACCTCCAGGAAGGAGGTTTGATTCCACACTGTAGGGCCTGGAATACTGGCTTATCGGTTGTGACAAACGTACAACACTAAAGCACGGTGTGTGTGGGAAAGGAGTATACGGAAACTCTCAGTACTTTCCTCTTAATATTTTTGTAAACCTAAAACTCCTCTAAAAAATAAAGTCTATTAATTTTTTCAATGGATTTGAAAAGAAAAAAACACTAATTTTTGAAGTAATAAAAAAGTGAAATCTAGTCAAATTGTGGTTCCTAGGCATAAAGTGGATTGATTGTTCTAAGCATCATTTAGATTTTTAATTTGTGACACTGTTTAATAATAAACAAACCTATTAAGAGAGAAATATTGCAGGTCCCAAGAATTTTTAATTTATTATTTTTTAATACTTGATAACTTAAATGTATGCAAATATTAAACTAAATATAAGTCCATTATGTTTATAAAATTAGGAAACAAAAAAACTGCAAACCAGAGAGAAACAAAACCAATAAAATTATACTTATCAGCATTTGTCAATGTGTCAGATGACATGTTGTTGAAACTAATCACTACCTAAAATGTGAATATGGTTTTACAGCAAGCTACAAAGGAAGGAGAATTACCATCCAAACAGTTGCTTGGTGAGCATGGAGTTAGAGGGGTAAGTTTGAATTCATTATCATTAGGCTCAGATGGTCTGACGGCTTATCTTCACAATATGATAAGGGTTCTGAGAACGTGTGGCCCAACAGAGTGTGCCCTGCCTGCCTTCTTTCAGGTGGTGCTGGAAAGGAGGAGGAGAGCCACTGCTTCCCTTGGTAACTCCTACTGCACTGCATTTCTGAACAACATGCTCATGACTTATTAAAAGTCTTTTTTTCTTTGCATTCTACTCTAGCCTGAAAGCCATTCTGTCTCATTAAGGTAACTGAAAATCTATCTACCATCCAGGAACAGTCTAATGCTCAAGTCTGTTTCCTAATAGCAACCCTATTTCTCTGATTTTTGAGTTCTGGGGTCTGCCTCGTGTTACCTCTATGCCCTTAAGCGGATTGCCACGCCTACCCACTCACTGCCAGTGGAGGCTTTTAATGAGCCAACGTGTAATCAGTCATTACTCATTCAGTATTAAAAACCCAATTAAAATGTTGATTGTCTACAAGTAGTAGCAAGTGTGATGTGACATGTCTCTGGAATCATATTCTTATGTATTCAAGCATCCATGTGTCTTGTGCTGTGAGGTGGTGTGCCCCGACATTCGATATAAAATCTGAGCTAAATACCTGAAGCAGATAAGGACTCATCATAGATGTAGATGCTGATTTTTCACACTTCTCTGGGAAGAATTGGTGGATGTTTCTATTTTCTATGAAAAATCCTCCAGCTACCCTTCTATTTTTTCCTCCCTTCACAAAAGAAATTTCTTGAAAGAGGTTTATACACTTCCATCTCCCACCACTTCATGGACCAACATCTCCCTAATGTTAAAATGATACTGAATCCAAATGGCACATTCCAGCAACCTTTGGAACCATTCATTTCTCCCTCATTCTTAAAGGATTCATTTCCTTTGGCTTTTGTGCTACCATTCTCACCTGGATTTCCTCTTATTCTTCCTTCTCCATCTTTTTGCACGTCTCCTTCTCCTTTTAACTGTTGCACTTTCTCAGTTATCCATCCTAGTTCTCTTCTCTTTTAGACCTCCCTGTTCTCCTGAGTGAGAGATCATTCACTCCCAAAGTTTCAGGTGCCAACCAAATGAGCCAAGAGCTGCTGAAGGTTTATCTCCAGTTTAGACTCCCATTATAAGCTCCAGATTCTACCATCTACTCTGCACCTCAGCTGAATCTCCCACTAGCCCCTTAGTTTTGCCTATATCAGAACTTACCTTTCCCCAAGCTTGTGTCTCTCCTTACATCAGTAAAAGGCATTATTACCAACCCACTTACTTAAGCCAGAAATCTTGGGATCATCTTTACTTTCATTTGCCTCACTCCAAGGTCTCTAATTTTTTTTGTTGTTGTTTGTTTTTGTTTTTGTTTTGTTTGTGGTATGCGGGCCTCTCACTGTTGTGGCCTCTCCCGTTGCAGAGCACAGGCTCTGGACGCGCAGGCTCAGCGGCCATGGCTCACGGGCCCAGCCGCTCCACGGCACGTGGGATCTTCCCGGACCGGGGCACGAACCCGTGTCCCCTGCATCGGCAGGCGGACTCTCAACCACTGTGCCACCAGGGAAGCCCCAAGGTCTCTTAATTTTTAACAACTCATAATCATCTCTCAACTTTGACCTCTTCTTTTATCTTCACTGACATCACCATGCTCTGGCCTGATGTGACAGCCTCCCTACCTGGTCTTCCTGTCACTCAAAGATGGTCATTCTTGCCCTTCCTTGTCAGATATAGACCCAGAAGGGTTATCGCACAGCTGGATAGAAATAAAACTAGGCTAGAACCCAGATCTCAAACCTTCCAGCTACACCATGTCTCTGGCTGGGTATTTTTCCCTGCTTTAGCCTGGAAAAGAAGGATCTCTTCCCAACCCCATTCAACTCTTCTTCCCCTCTTCCAGCAGTATGTCATGCTCCAGCTGTCCCAACAGGCTCTCAGGTCCAACTTCTTGAATATCATACAAACTCCTTTCAAAGACATGGATTATATACAAAGAAGGCATTGCAGACAGTGGGAAGATGGTCCATCTTTGGTCAGGCTAAGGGATGGACCATACTTAAAGATCCCTCAGTTCTGAATATTCTTGAGTCAAACCCAAGTCTTTCTGTCTCTGGCTTTCCTAGAAGGGTGACTTCTGTTCATACCCACAATCTCATAGCCAGTGTATCCAGCAAGTAGAATTGAATCCACACTACTTCTGAAGCTATTATGAATTATTACGTTAAATTGTTGGATTTATTAATTTGGAACTGCAAAAAAGTTAATCTTATTCTTACCTTAGTACAAAGTTTATGTCTTTTACTCTTCTAAAAACTCATTTAATAGAAGGTCCTCAGGAGGTAACACTTATTTATAGGAATTTCAAGACAATAAGACAATGGGGTGAACTATCCTCCTCACCCCCAAGTCCTATTTTAATATTATTACATTTTTCTATTCTTAAATGGGTCACTGGTCTGGAATCATTGAATATAGAATGGCTAAGAAGAAAAATATATTGAGTTATATCTGAAACTTTCTGTATGAGATAATGTTAAGGAAAAAACTGGAGACATAGCATTAGTTTCTGCATATTTATTTATCAGATACTACTTGCAGAATAAAGATGTGGAATATTGGAATCTGATGAATTAATCAACTTGAAAAAACCTTTCAGAAGGACACAGCAGGGAAAGGAATTATCAGGGAACAAGTTGAATTAAAAGATATTAATTATTGTGAGCCATCGCCTCCTGTTTCTTGTTGTGGTTTTTTCACAGTGTCTATAGTGAAATCAGTAAAATCTAGTTATATTCCATTATAAAAGTATTTGTTCATTATGATTTGGATTATGATTTAAATAATATTAGATTCATTTAATTCCATTGTAAGGCTATAATTTCTGAACACGAATGTTCCATCTTTTTCAAACACATTAAAGGAATTTTTCTAAAGGATAAGAAATTCCTTGCATGTGTATTTCTCTATTTTAAATAGCTTTTTCCTCTTATTATACATAGCAATAATCTTTATTGTAGAAAACTCAGAGAATATAGAAGAGTAGAAAATAAGAATATCAAGTTAACCCATCATCTACCACTCAGAGACAATTATTATTAACATTTTAGTATTTGTATTTACAGGATTTTTGCTGTGTGCACGTGCACACACATACACACACACACACACACACACACACACTTGTGTATATAGCTATCTATAAACATATATGACATCAATACTCTCCAGCCAAAGACTATTAGCAGCATATCCAAAGTTAAACATGTTGGGCTTATTGCTTGTTGCAACAAAGACCACATACCGTAGGGAAGCACAGGGCACCTCAGTAACAGGGAGTTTGAAACAACTTAGGATTTGGGCTTATGTTAGGTGACTTTAGGGAATTTTAAGGAAACAAAGCCTTGCTGTGAATTGGAGGCAGAGGTGAGTGTATGTTTGGGTATCTTAATAAATGTTATCTATAGGGCGGGAAGAATGAATAGAGGTAGAAGCTATAAAGTAGTAAAGAAGCAGCAGTCACTCATATTAGCCAGGATAGACTTCTGGGTCATTTATGTGGCTTGGACAGTGTTCATGTTTGTGTTCAGACAAGACAGTGGGGTGGTTTTGTTGTTGTCTTGAGCCATCATAGTCCCAGAGTGGCCCTGTTCGTGTTAATGTTCTGTGATCTTGTTTATATTCAACAGGAGGACACAGACCGAGCTGGGAGTGCCCGACCAGCTTCTGGATATCAGGGCCTGCTTTCTTCTCTTTCAAAGCTTAGAGAGTTTTGAAACTTACAGGACTTCCCTCCGTCTTTGGAATTTGACTAGTGTAGATCGTGCCATCCGAAATTATTTACTTGGTGACTTGCTCAGTCTTTTGTTTATGGCATCTGAGTTTCCCATGTTGCTTAAGATAGCCTGTCCAACCTGTGAGGTTCCACAAATATTTTTATGTAGGTAGTTATAATATTTTATTATGTTCTTTTTACTTTTAGATATTTAATCCATTTAAGATTTATGTTACATGGTATGAGGTGCTTTTTTTTTAAGAATTTTTTTTTTACGTGAACCATTTTTAAAGTCTTTATTGAATTTGTTGCAATATTGCTTCTGTTTTGTATTTTGGTTTTTTGGCCACAAGGCATGTGGGATTTTAGCTCCCCAAGCAGGGATCGAACCCGCACCCCCTGCATTGGAAGGTGAAGTCTTAACCACTGGACCGCCAAGTAAGTCCCAAGGTGCTTTCTTCTGAATAAATATTCAATTATATCAGCACCATTGTGAACTAAACCATCATAAATTCATTCCTCGGATTTCCTTGTATCTATTTCTGGACACTCTATTCTATTTAATAATTTATTTTTATATTACTGTGCTAATACCTGGCAGTTTGATTGCTGTAGTTTTATAGTAAGTTGTAATTTCTGGTAAAGCAGTTTCCCTTTCACCATTATTCTGATTTTTCAAGAGCTACCAAATGGTCTATTGTATCAGTATAAATACTCCCTATTGGCAGACATATAAGATATGTCCAGTTTATATTTCCTGTTACAAATTTTTAGAACAAGAGTTTTTTTCCATCATTTAATATAATTCTATGTGGCACAAATAGAGAACAAAACCACACATTAATGTGTCTCTGATGTGCTATAGGCTCACTGATTAGTAGGTGACACTCTGGTACACAGCTGTATTGTACACATGATTCAAATTCACACTTCCCCCAAATTAACTGCCATGGCTCTATAGTGTTACAATGTGTCAAACCCACAAATGTTAAAACCTTCAGTGTCAAGAACCCACGTAAACAATTTTCACCCTACTGGATTTATCTTACCGGTATGCACAGCCTTCTGACCCTCAGAACTTCTAGGATCAAATGCTTAAACTGATTAATCCCTTTAATATCTTTTTCTAGTGGTAATTCCTGCTCATACCCACTGCCAAATACTATCCCCTAAAGTCTTAAACAAAACTCTTAGAAACAGAGGTATGAGGCAGACAGCTTGGTCTGGCTGGTTCTAACATTGACACGTGACATGGCTTCATCTTCAAAGCCCTTTTGTGTCATGAACTCATGAAAAACAATGTGCAGCTAGAACCTTTGGCCTTCTGTGGCAGCAAGTTCTGACACTGAGAGAGAGATTTGCATTTCATGCTGACCTTCCCCATGATGTTTGCTTGCCTCTTACACATTTTACGAAGTGAAGATTCATTCAATGTCTCTAAGGACTGTTCTACATCAATAGCCTACAATCCAAGAGCATAATTATCAAACTGGAAGTGGATTTACTTACAACAATATAAATTACTTGGTAAGTGTAAAGTAGTGGCTGTTGTTAATGCCAATGAGAAAATGTGAAAAACTTTACAACAGGGAATGTGAACTTTGTTAAAAACTCTTAAAAATAATGTTAATCACTTGTCAATCACACAGAAAACCAGGATCCTAGCCAGAGTACTGCTGGCTTTCAGTTTCAATTCCTATCAAAGGAACACCTGAGAGACATGATAGTTACCAAAGATCTTTCGAATATGATAAATCCTACTTACAGATCAGGGGGTGGAGCCCCACTCCCACTCATTTTTTTAAACTTGCACTATATCTCATCAACTCCTCATTCAGTTGCATTTATGAGTTGCCTTTTAATGTTATGCCCTTGGCTTTCGTTAAAAGCTTCCACCAAAAATATCAACATATAGCTTAGGTCACTACATCTGTGATAGATACATTATTAAACACTTTATGTTCTGTGTATCACTCAGTACCCTCTCTGTAAAGTTGTACCTGATAAATTTTTAAAATTCAATGTTAAAAAAATTGCACTTCCCCAAGGAATTGGTATGCTTCCCTCTCTAGATTGAAAATCATGTCTCTTTATTCTTTAACTTTCAGGAAGTTCACCATCTAACCTGAAGATCATCTATAGTAAATAGAGTGGCCATCTTGGTTTGTGAGTTTATGTTGTTTTTTGACATGGTTTTATTTTTCTACCCTGTTTCTATTTTCTCTGAAAGTTATTCTTTATTGCCATTTCTCTTATATCATTTTATCCGCTTTTGCTGAAATACCTCAATTTTTTTTGTGGAATGAAATGTAAAGTTTCCTGCCAAAGTTATCCTCTCCATGAGAAGTTCTGTTTTTTGTTTGTTTGTTTGTTTGTTTTTTAAGTAAGAAGTGGATTTATTTAGAGAGAAACATACTCCACAGACAGAGTGTGGGCCATCTCAGAAGGCAAGAGTGGCCAGAAGTTCTGTTTTTGTTTCACCTTATACTGCCCTCCTCCATCTCTGGGTTCCTGGGCACTTAGCGTACCAATCATTTTGATTCCTCCCTTCCACCGTCTCCCCTGCTTTGTTACATAGCTCTCTTGTCTTTCCAGCTATTAAGTGAAGGACGTTGTGTTTTCTGTAGCCCCCGTAGTTCTTGGTACATGGAAGACTCTCACAAATCACTTGAAAAGAAAAGAAAGCAGGGAGAGAAGAAGAGAGGGAGGGAGGAGGAAAGGAATAGCAGTCTGAACTTAATGTAAAAAATACGTGCAGCCTGTAGGGAAGAAGGGGTAAGGAAGAAGTCTATTGGAAATTGAAACAATTATCCAGTAATGAAGGTAATTGCTTAGGTTTGTTTAGCTTAGGGGGGAGAGAAATTTTTATTATTTTTTAAAATTTATTTCATTGAGGTATAGTTGATTTACAATGTTGTGTTAATTTCTGCTGTACAGCAAAGCGATTCAGTTATACATATATATATTCTTTTTCATATTCTTTTTCATTATGATTTATTACAGGATATTGAATATAGTTCCCTGTGCTATACAGTAAGGCCTTGTTGTTTACCCATTCTATATATAATAGTTTGCATCTGCTAATGCCAAACTCCCAAAATCCTTCCTTTCCCCACGCCCCTCCCCACCTTGGCAACCACAGTCTGTTCTCTATGTCTGTGAGTGTTTCTGTTTCGTAGATAAGTTCATTTCCGTCATATTTTAGATCCCACATATAAGTGATATCATATGGTATTTGTAACAAGTTTTTATTATTGTCTCTATACAACTAGGTTAGGTCACAGTCAGGCAGGAAACACATGCAACTCTATAGCATAACTGAAGAGAGTTTAGTAAAGGGACAATTACAAGGTGTGGGCAGGTTCATGAACACTAACAGGGGATGGTGAAGAGCCCTGGGAAAAGCACCAGTAGAAAGCCCAGCTAAAAACATGGCAAAGGAACAATTACCAGAACCCAAAGAGAGTACCTGTAGGAAAGGGGTCCCCAACAAGAGCATGGTCACAAGTAGAAGAAGGATGCAGCCAAACTACAGCTAGGCAAGGAGGGAGCCAAAGGAGTAAATACCCCAAACTCTCTCCTGCCAGCACATCCCATAGAATGGAAGGGGGTGGGTAGTGGATAGAGGGGCAGCCAGAGGATATACAGTGCCCCGCACTTCACTTTCACAGTAAGGGCTTTCTTCAAAAGGATTCTACGTTTATAATTAGGTGAGGAACCGTAGGCCGTGAGGGTGGGGGGAGGAGGGTGGGGAGAGGAGGGTGAGGGGTGGAATTTGACTAGGAATTTGAAATAGGTGGGGTAAAACACAGAGGTAAAAGGCCTAAATCTCTGCAACAGACATACAAAAGCTTCAGAATTCCATAAGAACGTAAATCATCACTTAAGGCTCAAAGGGTCTTTCAAATATTTCAAAGCTTACCTTTGTTTTCAAGACAGTAGAGCTGCCTTCAGGGTCATTTTTAGATTTTTGTCCCACACAGGCTCTTTTTCTTTTGGAGAATCCTCCACCCCTTAACATATCAACCATATTAAAATGTACCCATCATTAATGCAGTTGACTAGTTAACATGTCTTTTTTTGTAGGCATTTGATAAACATCTATTATTTTTCATTTTTGCAAATTCCTTTTTATATTTCAGAGCAAAATTTATTTTTCAGCTCCAAACACATTTTTGGTCCCAAAAGAGCCCTTAATCCTTAGGTCTGTGCCTGCAGTAGTCACTGGATAAAATGAGCCATACTGCCTCACTTTGGTGTATGTAAATCTTATTATTTGACAGTAATATCACCACCAGTGAGCATCTGCTTGTGGTTGGATTTGATCTGGTTTAAGGTTTCCTGTCCCAACATCCCAGAAACCCAGCTTATACCTTCTTTAAGATTCCAGTAGTTCTTGAGCTTTGCTTTAATTCCACGTATAAATGTCATGTCACCTTCTGAGGTCCTTCCGGGAAAGACATGACGTGTGTTTCTATGAGCTCACTCTTGAACTTCTCAAATATTTCTTAGAAAACACGATTCTGGATATTCAGCTGGGTAGTTAGATAATGGATCAAATTAATATTAGCAAGCACAGAAATGATTTTCTTTTATGTCATGTTTGGCAGCAGCAAACAAACTAAATGCTTACCATCTATCAGATTCTCACTGTCCTGGGCACTATCACATTCATTCTGTCATTTGTTTTCCTTCTCTTCAAGGGTTAAAGGTAAAATGTCTTCCTCCTGCTCTTCACCCCCTTCTTCTGCACTGGGGTCCTGAGCATTGCTGTTGTTTATTTGCTTATGTTTTGGGTCCTGTTCAGAAGTTTCATCAATTTTTTTCTGTTTCAGCATCCTCATTTCATCTTCACTCAATTCTTTTATTCATTTTCTGTGTCTACTGTGTGGATTATTCAAATGGCTGATAAGATCAAATGTTGTTGGTATTGCATTATCTCGAAGAACTGTCCTATAAGGACTAGTTCTACAGATCACAGAAGTCTCCAAGTGTTTGGCACACAATCGATAATGTTTATCTAGTTGATCGGGTGTTTTATCTTTTAAGTCGGCTTTCCTACAATTCTCCACCCACTTCTGGCATCTGGCTGGATCCCGCGGCAACCTGAAAAAGGCCAGGTCCAACCCCGAGCTCTGCCGCGTGCAGTTGGGGTCCGTGCAGAAGTTCGGCATCATGTCTGACTGCCGGCCGGCCCAGTCCTCCCCTCCCCCTTCCTCAGGGCAGCCCACCGGCCCGCCTGTCGGGGCCAGGGAGGGGAGTCAGGCGGCCGGCCGGCTCGTTAGGGCCTGTATATATGCTTTTAGATTCACTTGACCTCATATGAAGCATGTTGATGTATTGTTATGTTTGTTAGAACCAAAATCAAACCACTTTAATTCTTATGGGAATTAGACGGAATGAATGAATACAGTCTTGAAGCTTGTGTCATCTTGACGTGGTGCAATACAGAGAGCTCAAGAGCAGGGAAGATGGACCATATATATTACAGACATAAGGTCAAGTGTCTATCCTCCAAAGCTGCTTATCTACTCACTGTGTTTGGACGTTTTTAGACTTTGCAGTATGGTCAAGATACTTGCCTTTTGGCGTTTACATCCTTATATGACATTCAGAGTTAAGAAGGAAGGAAGAAAGGAAGGGAAGGGGAAGGGAGGGGAGGGGAGGGGAGGGGAGGGGAAGGGAGGGGAGGGGAGGGGAAGGGAGGGGAGGGGAGGGGAGGAAGAGACCAGTTAGTAAATAGCTAATATACTACTCTGGAAAGAGTCCATGTTATTGGATTAGTGAACAATACTGGACAATATGTGATATCATGCTAAGCATTAGCTTTAAAATTAAATATTCCATAGTTGGCATATAGTAAGCTAGCCCAGTGGAAACCAAATACTACTCAGATTTGGGGAGTTTGCTGATGCAGTAAGATCTTAATTTACCACCTTAACAGTGGGGAGGAGTCCCACAGATAATCCAAAACAGCTGATGATTCAAATATAATGCCTACTTAGTTTTGGAATGCATGGTGTGATTCTCTTTTTGAACAGTATAGTCATAGCAATTCAATAAATATTTATTAAGCATATGCTCGGTGCTGAATACTGTGCTAAATTATTATAATTTGGGATTCTACCATTGCTTATTGGCTCAACAAATATCTAATGAGTGGAGACTTTTGCCAGGCATTGTGCTAGGTGATGGCTAAACAGTGGTGACCAACAAGACAGTTATGGTTCCTGTACTTTTGGAGACTGTGGTTCACATAAACTACTAATAAATTCTCAGTAATCTACGACTGAAACCTAGACTAGGATATGTGTAAAACTCCGGCAGTGTCTCCATCTACACAACTGTGGTTGCTCTCAGACTTTGTTTATACTCCACTGGACCAGTTACCAAAGGAAGGACTTATTGGGGGTTATTTGAGAAATGGGTACAGTTTTCAAGACTAATGTAATAGTCCTTTGTGAGAGGAAAGAGTAAAATTAAGGTCTCTTATAATTCATTAATTTTTTTGTGCATTCTTACTGTGTTAAACACGATTCAAGCACTGGGATTATAGCAATGCACGCAATAGACAGAATCTCTGCTCTCAAGGAGATAATTAGCACAGTGATATGTGGTAATAGTATAGCTATAAAGTCCCTTCCACTCTAAAGTGTTTCAAAGTGAAATATAGGCTTATCATTGAGCTATTTTTACACAGAGAAGTAGAAAAGCAAATTCAGGAAGTGCACAGGGAAGAATGCGCTGACCCAAACAACCCGTTCTGTGGATAGGCGTCTGTGTTCCTTGAGTTACAAAGGCAAGCAAACCTACATCAGGGACATGGGGGACAAGGAAGTGCTGCTTAAGATTTGAGGCTTCTCTTTGTCCTACTTTTTTACTACCTCCAGTTACAGGTGCTTTAGTAGTAAGATTGAATTAATTGCTTTCTACAATTGTTTACAGGTGTACTAACAGTCACTCACATTTAATGGCACATTAAATACGAAAAGTTTATTTTAGGCACGTGTGATACTTCTATCAAAATTAGAAAGATCAAAAAGTTGGTCTTACCCTGCCGAAGAGGCAAGAGACTTTTTCTTCCCTCTTTGTTTCCTGGCGCGCAAGGAGAGGGGATTAAGAGCGCTGCTTAAAGGAGCTCCAGAGACGGTTGCGAGCCACGGCTAACAGCGTGGACCCCAGAGACGGGCATGAGACGCTAAGGCTGCTGCTGCCGCCACCAAGAAGCCTCTGTGCGAGCACAGGCCACTCTCCACACCTCCCTTCCGGGGAGCCTGTGCAGCCAGCCACTGCCAGGGTCCCGGGATCCAGGGACAACTTCCCCGGGAGAACGCACGGCGCGCCTCAGGCTGGTACAACGTCATGCCGGCCTCTGCCGCCGCAGGCCCGCCCCGCACTCCATGCCCCTCCCACCCCCCCGGCCTGAGTGAGCCAGAGCCCCCGAATCAGCGGCTCCTTTAACCGCGTCCTGTCTGAGCGAAGAACAGACGCCCTCCGGCGACCTACACGCAGAGGCGGGGCCAAATCCAAAGCTGAACCCCGGGAGCTGTGCGAACAAAGAAGAGAAAGGGAAATCTCTCCCAGCAGCCTCAGAAGCAGCGCATTAAAGCTCCACAATCAACTTGATGTACCCTGCATCTGTGGAATATATGAATAGACAACCAATCATCCCAAATTAAGGAGGTGGACTTTGAGAGCAAGATTTATGATTGTTTCCTCTTTTTGTGAGTGTGTATACGTATGCTTCTGTGTGAGATTTTGTCTGTATAGCTTTGCTTTCACCATTTGTCCTAGGGCTGTATCTCTGTTTTTTTTTACTTAAAACTTTTAAAAATATTTTTTTATTTTAATAACTTTATTTTACCTTAGTATATTTTATTTAATCCTCTTTCTTTCCCTCCTTCCTTCCTCCCTCCCTCCCTCCTTCTCTCTCTCTCTCTCTCTCTCTTTCTTTCTTTCTACTTTTTCTCCCTTTTATTCTGAGCCGTGTGGATGAAAGGCTCTTGGTGCTGCAGCCAGGAGTCAGTGCTCTGCCTCTGAGGTGGGAGAGCCAACTTCAGGACACTGGTCCACAAGAGACCTCCCAACTCCACGTAATATCAAACGGCAAAAATCTCCCAGAGATCTCCATCTCAACACCAACACCCAGCTTCACTCAACGACCAGCAAGCTACAGTGCTAGACACCTATGTCAAACAAATAGCAAGACAGGAACACAACCCCACCCATTAGTAGAGAGGCTGCCTAAAATCATAAGTCCACAGACACCCCAAAACACACCACCATACGTGGACCTGCCCACCAGAAAGACAAGATCCAGCCTCATCCACGAGAACACAGGCACTAGTCCCCTCCACCAGGAAGCCTACACAACCCACTGAACCAACTTTAGACACTGGGGACACACACCAAAAACAACGGGAACTACGAACCTGCAAAAAGGAGACCCCAAACACAGTAAGATAAACAAAATGAGAAGACAGAAAAACACACAGCAGATGAAGGAGCAAGATAAAAACCCACCAGACCTAACAAATGAAGAGGAGATAGGCAATCTACCTGAAAAAGAATTCAGAATAATGATAGTAAAGATGATCCAAAATCTTGGAAATAGAATAGAGAAAATACAAGAAACATTTAACAAGGACCTAGAAGAACTAAAGATGAAACAAGCAACGATGAACAACACAATAAATGAAATAAAAAATACTCTAGAAGGGATCAATACCAGAATAACTGAGGCAGAAGAACAGATAAGTGCCCTGGAAGATAAAATAGTGGAAATAGCTACTGCAGAGCAGAATAAAGAAAATAGAATGAAAAGAACTGAGGACAGTCTCAGGGACCTCTGGGAAAACATTAAATGCACCAACATTCGAATTATAGGGGTTCCAGAAGAAGAAGAGAAAAAGAAAGGGACTGAGAAAATATTTGAAGAGATTATAGTTGAAAACTTCCCTAATATGGGAAAGGAAATAGTTAATCAAGTCCAGGAAGCACAGAGAGTCCCATACAGGATAAATCCAAGGAGAAACATGCCAAGACACATATTAATCAAACTGTCAAAAATTAAATACAAAGAAAACATATTAAAAGCAGCAAGGGAAAAACAACAAATAACACACAAGGGAATCCCCATAAGGTTAACAGCTGATCTTTCAGCAGAAACTCTGCAAGCCAGAAGGGACTGGCAGGACATATTTAAAGTGATGAAGGAGAAAAACCTACAACCAAGATTACTCTACCCAGCAAGGATTTCATTCAGATTTGATAGAGAAATTAAAACCTTTACAGACAAGCAAAAGCTGAGAGAGTTCAGCACCACCAAACCAGCTTTACAACAAATGCTAAAGGATCTTCTCTAGGCAAGAAACACAAGAGAAGGAAAAGACCTACAATAACAAACGCAAAACAATTAAGAAAATGGGAATAGGAACATACATGTCGATAATTACCTTAAATGTAAATGGATTAAATGCTCCCACCAAAAGACACAGACTGACTGAATGGATACAAAAACAAGACCCATATATATGCTGTCTACAAGAGACCCACTTCAGACCTAGAGACACATACAGACTGAAAGTTAGGAGATGGAAAAAGATATTCCATGCAAATGGAAACCAAAAGAAAGCTGGAGTAGCAATTCTCATATCAGACAAAATAGACGTTAAAATAAAGACTATTAGAAGAGACAAAGAAGGAAACTGCATAATGATCAAGGCATCGATCCAAGAAGAAGATATAACAATTGTAAATAACTTTATTTTATTTTAACTTACTTTATTTTCTTTTATCCTCTTTCTTTCTTTCTTTCTACTTTTTCTCCCTTTTATTCTGAGCCGTGTGGATGAAAGGCTCTTGGTGCTGCAGCCCGGAGTCAGTGCTCTGCCTCTGAGGTGGGAGAGCCAACTTCAGGACACTGGTCCACAAGAGACCTCCCAGCTCCACATAATATCAAACGGCAAAAATCTCCCAGAGATCTCCATCTCAACACCAACACCCAGCTTCACTCAACGACCAGCAAGCTACAGTGCTGGATACCCTATGCAGCCCGCATAAGCACCCAACATAGGAGCACTTCGATACATAAGGCAAATACTAACAGCCATAAAAGGGGAAATCGACAGTAACACATTCATAGTAGGGGACTTTAACACCCCACTTTCACCAATGGACAGATCATCCAAAATGAAAATAACTAAGGAAACACAAGCTTTAAGTGATACATTAAACAAGATGGACTTAATAGATATTTATAGGACATCTTCCCCCAAACCCTTTGAGGTAGATATTATAATCCCCAATTTACAACTGACAAATCTGAGACTCCAAAATTCGAGTTGCCTAAGCCCGTGTAGGGTAGGCGCAAAATTCCACATGCCCCTGGTGTCAGTGCTACTAAGATACACAAGACCAACTTTTCTTTTTTTTTTTTTTACATCTTTATTGGAGTATAATTCCTTTACAATGGTGTGTTAGTTTTTTGGGTTTTTTTTTTTTTTTTTTACATCTTTATTGGAGTATAATTGCTTTACAATGGTGTGTTAGTTTCTGCTTTATAACGAAGTGAATCAGTTATACATATACATATGTTCCCATATCTCTTCCCACTTGCTTCTCCCTCCCTCCCACCCTCCCTATCCCACCCCTCTAGGTGGTCACAAAGCACCGAGTTGATCTCCCTGTGCTATGCAGCTGCTTCCCACTAGCTATCTATTTTACGTTTGGTAGTGTATATACGTCCATGCCACTCTCTCACTTTGTCACAGCTTACGCTTCCCCCACGCCATATCCTCAAGTCTATTCTCTAGTAGGTCTATGTCTTTATTTCGGTCTTACCCCTAGGTTCTTCATGGCATTTTTTTTTTCTTAAATTCCATATATATGTGTTAGCATACGGTATTTGTCTTTCTCTTTCTGACTTACTTCACTCTGTATGACAGACTCTAGGTCCATCCACCTCATTACAAATAGCTCAATTTCGTTTTTTTTATGGCTGAGTAATATTCCATTGTATATATGTGCCACATCTTCTTTATCCATTCATCCGATGATGGACACTTAGGTTGTTTCCATCTCCTGGCTATAGTAAATAGAGCTGCAATGAACATTTTGGTACATGACTCTTTTTGAATTATGGTTTTCTCAGGGTATATGCCCAGTAGTGGGATTGCTGGGTCATATGGTAGTTGTATTTGTAGTTTTTTAAGGAACCTCCATACTGTTCTCCATAGTGGCTGTACCAATTCATATTCCCACCAGCAGTGCAAGAGTGTTCCCTTTTCTCCACACCCTTTCCAGCATTTATTGTTTCTAGATTTTTTGATGATGGCCATTCTGACAGGTGTGAGATGATATCTCATTGTCATTTTGATTTCTCTAATGATTAATGATGTTGAGCATTCTTTCATGTATTTGTTGGCTCATATGTTTATTTTTGTTTTAATTTCCATTTCTCTAGGAGGTGGGTCAAAAAGGATCTTGCTGTGATTTATGTCATAGAGTGTTCTGCCTATGTTTTCCTCTAAGAGTTTGGTGGTTTCTGGCCTTACATTTAGGTCTTTAATCCATTTTGAGCTTATTTTTGTGTATGGTGTTAGGGAGTGATCTAATCTCATACTTTTACATGTACCTGTCCAGTTTTCCCAGCACCACTTATTGAAGAGGCTGTCCTTTCTCCACTGTACATTCCTGCCTCCTTTATCAAGATAAGGTGACCATATGTGCTTGGGTTTATCTCTGGGACTTCTATCCTGTTCCATTGATCTATATTTCTGTTTTTGTGCCAGTACCATACTGTCTTGATTACTGTAGCTTTGTAGTATAGTCTGAACTCAGGGAGCCTGATTCCTCCAGCTCTGTTTTTCGTTCTCAAGATTGCTTTGGCTATTCGGGGTCTTTTGTGTTTCCATACAAATTGTGAAATTTTTAGTTCTAATTCTGTGAAAAATGCCAGTGGTAGTTTGATAGGGATTGCATTGAATCTGTAGATTGCTTTGGGTAGTAGAGTCATTTTCACAATGTTGATTCTTCCAATCCAAGAACATGGTATATCTCTCAATCTATTTGTATCATCTTTAATTTCTTTCATCAGTGTCTTATCCTTCTCTGCATACAGGTCTTTTGTCTCCTTAGGTAGGTTTATTCCTAGATATTTTATTGTTTTTGTTGCAGTGGTAAATGGGAGTGTTTTCTTGATTTCACTTTCAGATTTTTCATCATTAGTGTGTAGGAATGCCAGAGATTTCTGTGCATTAATTTTGTATCCTGCTACTTTACCAAATTTATTGATTAGCTCTAGTAGTTTTCTGGTGGCGTCTTTAGGACTCTCTATGTATAAGTATCATGTCATCTGCAAACAGTGACAGCTTTACGTCTTCTTTTCCAATTTGGATTCCTTTTATTTCCTTTTCTTCTCTGATTGCTGTGGCTAAAACTTCCAAAACTATGTTGAATAAGAGTGGTGAGAGTGGGCAACCTTGTCTTGCTCCTGAGCTTAGTGGAAATGGTTTCAGTTTCTCACCATTGAGGATGATGATGGCTGTGGCTTTGTCATATACGGCCTTTATTATGTTGAGGAAAGTTCCCTCTATGCCTACTTTCTGGAGGGTTTTTCAATACCCATAAATGGGTATTGAATTTTGTCAAAAGCTTTCTCTGCATCTATTGAGATGATCATATGGTTTTTCTCCTTCAATTTGTTAATATGGTGTATCACATTGATTTATTTGCATATATTGAAGAATCCTTGCATTCCTGGAATAAACCCCACTTGATCATGGTGCATGATCCTTTTAATGTGCTGTTGGATTCTGTTTGCTAGTATTTTGTTGAGGATTTTTGCATGTATGTTCATCAGTGATATTGGCCTGTAGTTTTCTTTCTTTGTGACATCCTTGTCTGGTTTTCATATCAGGGTGACGATGGCCTCGTAGAATGAGTTTGGGAGTGTTCCTCCCTCTGCTATATTTTGGAAGAGTTTGAGAAGGACAGGTGTTAGCTCTTCTCTACATGTTTCAAAGAACTCGCCTGTGAAGCCATCTTGTCCTGGGCTTTTGTTTGTTGGAAGATTTTTAATCACAGTTTCAATTTCAGTGCTTGTGATTGGTCTGTTCATATTTTCTATTTCTTCCTGATTCAGTCTTGACAGTTTATGCATTTCTAAGAATTTTTCCATTTCTTCCAGATTGTCCATTTTATTGGCATAGAGCTGCTTGTAGTAATCTCTCATGATCTTTTGTACTTCTGCAGTGGCAGTTGTTACTTTTCCTTTTTCATTTCTAATTCTATTGATTTGAGTCTTCTCCCTTATTTTCTTGATGAGTCTGGCTAATGGTTTATCAAGTTTGTTTATCTTCTCAAAGAACCCGCTTTTAGTTTTATTGATCTTTGCTATTGTTTCCTTCATTTCTTTTTCATTTATTTCTGGTCTGATCTTTATGATTTCTTTCCTTCTGCTAACTTTGGGCTTTTTTTGTTCTTCTTTCTCTAATTGCTTTCGGTGCAAGGTTAGGTTGTTTATTCGAGACGTTTCCTGTTTCTTAATGTAGGATTGTATTGCTATAAACTTCCCTCGTAGAACTGCTTTTGTTGCATCCCATAGGTTTTGGGTCGTCATGTCTCAATTGTCATTTGTTTCTAGGTATTTTTTTATTTCCTCTTTGATTTCTTCACTGATCACTTTGTTATTAAGTAGTGTATTGTTTAGCCTCCATGTGTTTGTATTTTTTACAGATATTTTCCTGTAATGGATAACTAGTCTCATAGAATTGTGATCAGAAAAGGTACTTGATACAATTTCAGTTTTCTTAAATTTACCAAGGCTTGATTTGTGACCCAACATATGATCTATCCTGGAGAATGTTCCATGAGCACTTGAGAAAAATGTGTATTCTGTTGTTTTTGGATGGAATGTCCTATAAATATCAATTAAGTCCATCTTGTTTAATGTATCATTTAAATCTTGTGTTTCCTTATTTATTTTCATTTTGGATGATCTGTCCATTGGTGAAAGTGGGGTGTTAAAGTCCCCTACTATGAATGTGTTACTGTCGATTTCCCCTTTTATGGCTGTTAGTATTTGCCTTATGTATTGAGGTACTCCTACGTTGGGTGCTTATGCGGGCTGCATAGGGTGTCCAGCACTGTAGCTTGCTGGTCGTTGAGTGAAGCTGGGTGTTGGTGTTGAGATGGAGATCTCTGGGAGATTTTTGCCGTTTGATATTATGTGGAGCTGGGAGGTCTCTTGTGGACCAGTGTCCTGAAGTTGGCTCTCCCACCTCAGAGGCAGAGCACTGACTCCTGGCTGCAGCACCAAGAGCCTTTCATCCACACGGCTCAGAATAAAAGGGAGAAAAAGTAGAAAGAAAGAGAGAAAGAGAGAAAGAGAGAGAGAGAGAAAGAGAGAGAGAGAGAGAGAGAGAGAGAGAGAGAGAGGGAGGGAGGGAGGGAGGGACGGAGAGAGGAAGGAAGGAAGGAAGGGGGAAGGAAGGAAGGAAGGAGGGAAAGAAAGAGGATAAAATAGAATATACTAAGGTAAAATAAAGTTATTAAAATAAAAAAATATTTTAAAAAAGTTTTAAGTAAAAAAAAACAGAGAGATACAGCCCTAGGACAAATGGTGAAAGCAAAGCTATACAGACAAAATCTCACACAGAAGCATACGTATACACACTCACAAAAAGAGGAAACAATCATAAATCTTGCTCTCAAAGTCCACCTCCTTAATTTGGGATGATTGGTTGTCTATTCATATATTCCACAGATGCAGGGTACATCAAGTTGATTGTGGAGCTTTAATGCGCTGCTTCTGAGGCTGCTGGGAGAGATTTCCCTTTCTCTTCTTTGTTCGCACAGCTCCCGGGGTTCAGCTTTGGATTTGGCCCCGCCTCTGCGTGTAGGTCGCCGGAGGGCGTCTGTTCTTCGCTCAGACAGGACGCGGTTAAAGGAGCCGCTGATTCGGGGGCTCTGGCTCACTCAGGCCGGGGGGGTGGGAGGGGCATGGAGTGCGGGGCGGGCCTGCGGCGGCAGAGGCCGGCATGACGTTGTACCAGCCTGAGGCGCGCCGTGCGTTTTCCCGGGGAAGTTGTCCCTGGATCCCGGGACCCTGGCAGTGGCTGGCTGCACAGGCTCCCCGGAAGGGAGGTGTGGAGAGTGGCCTGTGCTCGCACAGAGGCTTCTTGGTGGCGGCAGCAGCAGCCTTAGCGTCTCATGCCCGTCTCTGGGGTCCACGCTGTTAGCCGTGGCTCGCAACCGTCTCTGGAGCTCCTTTAAGCAGCGCTCTTAATCCCCTCTCCTTGCGCGCCAGGAAACAAAGAGGGAAGAAAAAGTCTCTTGCCTCTTCGGCAGGGTAAGACCAACTTTTTGATCTTTCTAATTTTGATAGAAGTATCACACGTGTCTAAAATAAACTTTTCGTATTTAATGTGCCATTAAATGTGAGTGACTGTTAGTACACCTGTAAACAATTGTAGAAAGCAATTAATTCAATCTTACTACTAAAGCACCTGTAACTGGAGGTAGTAAAAAAGTAGGACAAAGAGAAGCCTCAAATCTTAAGCAGCACTTCCTTGTCCCCCATGTCCCTGATGTAGGTTTGCTTGCCTTTGTAACTCAAGGAACACAGACGCCTATCCACAGAACGGGTTGTTTGGGTCAGCGCATTCTTCCCTGTGCACTTCCTGAATTTGCTTTTCTACTTCTCTGTGTAAAAATAGCTCAATGATAAGCCTATATTTCACTTTGAAACACTTTATGAGTGGAAGGGACTTTATAGCTATACTATTACCACATATCACTGTGCTAATTATCTCCTTGAGAGCAGAGATTCTGTCTATTGCGTGCATTGCTATAATCCCAGTGCTTGAATCGTGTTTAACACAGTAAGAATGCACAAAAAAATTAATGAATTATAAGAGACCTTAATTTTACTCTTTCCTCTCACAAAGGACTATTACATTAGTCTTGAAAACTGTACCCATTTCTCAAATAACCCCCAATAAGTCCTTCCTTTGGTAACTGGTCCAGTGGAGTATAAACAAAGTCTGAGAGCAACCACAGTTGTGTAGATGGAGACACTGCCGGAGTTTTACACATATCCTAGTCTAGGTTTCAGTCGTAGATTACTGAGAATTTATTAGTAGTTTATGTGAACCACAGTCTCCAAAAGTACAGGAACCATAACTGTCTTGTTGGTCACCACTGTTTAGCCATCACCTAGCACAATGCCTGGCAAAAGTCTCCACTCATTAGATATTTGTTGAGCCAATAAGCAATGGTAGAATCCCAAATTATAATAATTTAGCACAGTATTCAGCACCGAGCATATGCTTAATAAATATTTATTGAATTGCTATGACTATACTGTTCAAAAAGAGAATCACACGATGCATTCCAAAACTAAGTAGGCATTATATTTGAATCATCAGCTGTTTTGGATTATCTGTGGGACTCCTCCCCACTGTTAAGGTGGTAAATTAAGATCTTACTGCATCAGCAAACTCCCCAAATCTGAGTAGTATTTGGTTTCCACTGGGCTAGCTTACTATATGCCAACTATGGAATATTTAATTTTAAAGCTAATGCTTAGCATGATATCACATATTGTCCAGTATTGTTCACTAATCCAATAACATGGACTCTTTCCAGAGTAGTATATTAGCTATTTACTAACTGGTCTCTTCCTCCCCTCCCCTCCCCTCCCTTCCCCTCCCCTCCCCTCCCTTCCCCTCCCCTCCCCTCCCCTCCCCTCCCTTCCCCTTCCCTTCCTTTCTTCCTTCCTTCTTAACTCTGAATGTCATATAAGGATGTAAATGCCAAAAGGCAAGTATCTTGACCATACTGCAAAGTCTAAAAACGTCCAAACACAGTGAGTAGATAAGCAGCTTTGGAGGATAGACACTTGACCTTATGTCTGTAATATATATGGTCCATCTTCCCTGCTCTTGAGCTCTCTGTATTGCACCACGTCAAGATGACACAAGCTTCAAGACTGTATTCATTCATTCCGTCTAATTCCCATAAGAATTAAAGTGGTTTGATTTTGGTTCTAACAAACATAACAATACATCAACATGCTTCATATGAGGTCAAGTGAATCTAAAAGCGTACATACAGGCCCTAACGAGCCGGCCGGCCGGCCTGGCTCCCCTCCCTGGCCCCGACAGGCGGGCCGGTGGGCTGCTCTGAGGAAGGGGGAGGGGAGCACTGGGCCGGCCGGCAGTCAGACTATGATGCCGAACTTCTGCACGGCCCCCAACTGCACGCGGCAGAGCTCGCGGTTGGACCTGGCCTTTTTCAGGTTGCCGCGGGATCCAGCCAGATGCCAGAAGTGTGTGGAGAATTGTAGGAGAGCCGACTTAAAAGATAAAACACCCGATCAACTAGATAAACATTATCGATTGTGTGCCAAACACTTGGAGACTTCTGTGATCTGTAGAACTAGTCCTTATAGGACAGTTCTTCGAGATAATGCAATACCAACAATATTTGATCTTATCAGCCATTTGAATAATCCACACAGTAGACACAGAAAATGAATAAAAGAATTGAGTGAAGATGAAATGAGGATGCTGAAACAGAAAAAAATTGATGAAACTTCTGAACAGGACCCAAAACATAAGCAAATAAACAACAGCAATGCTCAGGACCCCAGTGCAGAAGAAGGGGGTGAAGAGCAGGAGGACCTTTAACCCTTGAAGAGAAGGAAAACAAAGAATACTTAAAATCTTTATTTGAAATTTTGATTCTTATCGGAAAACAGACCATACCTCTGGATGGACATGAAGCTGATGAAATCCCAGAAGGTCTCTTTACTCCTGATAACTGTCAAGCCCTGCTGGAGTGCCGGATCCATTCTGGTGAAGAGGTTCTGAGAAAGTGCTTTGAGACAACGGCAGTGAACACATTATTCTGTTCGAAAACACAGCAGAAAAAGATGGTAGGGATCTGTGAGAGCTGCATTCGAGAAGAAACCCTCAGGGAAGTGAGAGACTCTCATTTCTTTTCCATCATCATGGATGATGTGATGGACATAACAGGGGAAGAGCACCTGCCTGTGTTGGTGAGGTTTGTTGACGAATGTCACACCTGAGAGGAATTTGTGGGCTTCCTGCCTTATGACGCTGATGCAGAAATTTCGGCTATGAAATCTCACACTACAGTAACTGAGAAGTGAGGATTAAACATGGAGTACTGTCGTGGCCAGGCTTACATGTGTGTCCAGTGGATTTTCTTCCAAAATGAAAGTTTTTGCTTCTAGACTTTTAGAGAAATATCCACAAGCTATCTACACACTCTGCTCTTCCTGTACCTTAAATATGTGGTTGGCAAAATCAGTGCCTGTTATGGGAGTATGTGTCCCATTAGGATCAGCTGAGGAAGTTTGTTCTTTCTTCCATCGACCAGCACAACTGCTTTTAGAGCTTGACAGTGTAATTTCTGTCCTCGTTCAGAACGATGAAGAAAGGGGCAAAGAACTGAAGGAAATTCGCCATTCTCAGTGGCCAGGCAGGCATGATGCTTTTGAAATCTTAGTGGACCTCCTACAAGCACTTATTTTATGTTTAGATGGTATAATAGTAACACAAATGTTAGATGGAATAACTGCATGGCTGGCCGAGCATTTGTACTCTGTAGTGTGGTAACAGATTTTGATTTCATCGTTACCATTGTTCTTTAAAATGTCCTATCTTTTACAAGAGGCTTTGGGAAAAATCTTCAGGGCAGACCTGAAGGTCATCAGACCTCTGATGTCTTCTTTGCAGCTAGTAGTTTCACGGCAGGGCTACATTCACAAAATGAAGTGATGGAAAATATCGAAGTTTATCATGAATTTTGGTTTTAGAAAGCCACAAATTTGGCAACCAAACTTGATATTCAGATGAAACTCCCAGGGAAATTTCTCAGAGCTCATCACAGTAACCTGGAATCTCAGCTAACCTCTGAGAGTTACTACAAAGAAACTCTAAATGTTCCAACAGTGGAACACATTATTCAGGACCTGAAAGATATATTCTCAGAACAGCACCTCAGAGCTCTTAAATGCTCATCTCTGGTACACTCTGTCATGGGACAGCTCAAATTCAATACATCAGAGGAGTATCATGCTGACATGTACAGAAGTGATTTACCTAATCCTGACACACTCTCTGCTGGGCTGCGTTGTTGGAGAATCAAGTGGAAACACAGAGGGAAAGATGTAGAACTTCCACCCACTACTTATGAAGCCCTTCATCTGCCAGACATCAAGTTTTTTCCTAATGTTTATGCATTATTGAAGGTTCTGTGTATTCTTCCTGTGATGAAAGTTGAAAATGAACACTATGAAAATGGGCAAAAGCATCTCAAAGCATACCTGAGGAACACTTTGACAGACCAAAGGTCAAGTAACCTGGCTTTGCTTAACATAAATTTTTATATAAAACATGATTTGGATTTAATGGTGGATAAGTGTACAAGTAAGCACACAAGTGTACAAGTAAGTCAGAGCTTCCTACAGATAATTCAGAAACCAATGAAAATACCTGAGACTTTTTTTTTAACATCTTTATTGGAGTATAATTGCTTTACAATGGTGTGTTAGTTTCTGCTTTATAACAAAGTGAATCAGCTATACATATACATATATCCCCATATCTCCTCCCTCTTGTGTCTCCCTCCCACCCTCCCTATCCCACACTGCTAGGTGGTCAAAAAGCACCAAGCTGATCTCTCTGTGCTATGTGGCTGCTTCCCACTAGCTATCTATTTTACATTTGGTAGTGTATATATGTCCATGAAGATACCTAAGAGACTTTTAAAATAGGCTTTCTCTTATATATGATATTTGAAAAAAACTGTAAGAAATTTGAAAATATCTTACAGAAAAGTTGTAAGGTGTACGTAGGCCACTTAATCACTGAATATCTTGACCTGTAGGCCCCCCATTGAGTACATTAGTCATTGATAATCTGCCTGTTTAAATGGCCCGTTTCAACTCCCATACTTTGGAGACCTAACTGTTCTTCCAGAAGATAGCATTGAAAGTACCATGTTACACTCTGTGATCTATGCTAATGGCACTTTGGAATTGTATTAGTTAAGTCATTTTAGACATAACATTTATCACTGTGGATCCAATTGTCAAGTATTGAGTTATCAGTTCTTTGAAGAAATAAATTGTGAGGAGGTATGGGAGGAAGGAATACAGTTTATAAACATTACAATGAAGCTCATGACTGACCTTTGAATATTAGGAGTTTTAAGTATGCTGTTAAAAATCTGTAAGGGACAGTTAAGAAAATTATCAGACTGTAATAGAAACATGTGGGCTCGCCAAACAAGGATTTCAGTGTAGATTCTGTCTTTATCAAATGAAGTTAAAGGAACAAGTTATAGTTAAAGTTTGAATGGAAGAGGCTTCCCTTGTTGTTCCACATCTGGTTGTTGCAGTTTGCATTCCTTTATTGAGCCTACATCTTCATAAGCTTTTTGGCAGGTATATGTTGAACACTTCTGTTTCATGGTCAAGACAGGATCAGAGGCCATGGATACTGACAACTGATTTGTCTGTTTTTTTCTGTCTTTTTTCATGACTGTATCTACTGCTCATCTTGATTTATAAGCAAAACCTAGAAAACCCACAAAAATAAGTGTTTTGGGGTTTATCTAGGAATAATACAGAAAATATTGCTGTTATTTTTGGTGAAGAAAATCAATTTTGTATAGTTTATTTCAACCTAAATAAAATGTGTATTTTGTTTAAAAAAATAAAAGCATATATACATACACGCACTCACCACACACACACACACGCACACACACACTTGCACACATTTTAAATAGATAACCAGTTAGTTATCTATTTAACAATGCAAATCAGAAAGATCACATGACATTTCTAGTCTAGCTTCGCTTTATGACTGGCAGGTTGCCTGTAACATAGTCTCTAATTGGGAATAATTTTTAAGATATATAACATGAAACTAGTTGTTTCTGAATAAAGCAATCAAACAGGATTTTGTCAGATAGCGTCTGTAGCAGGAAAAATAATACCAACAAGACAGATATCACTGCTTAAGAAAAGAAGACAAATGTTTAAATAAATATGTCATCTTGTCTATATAGCTATATTACATAAGTTGTCCAGTATATTTTAGTCCTGTTTAATGTTAACAAGTTAATCACTGTATAAATAATTACCAAGAGTGAAATACTCAGGAAGTTGAAAAGTCTAATGCATGGTCTTCCACATCAGGGGAAATTTTTATTACAGATGTAAATTTAACTTAAAATTGAAAATTTTAGTCTTTTATTAAGAAAAATCTCTTTTTATTATCAACAAGACAATTTTCTTCCCTCTTAGTGAAGCTTTTCAAGTCTCTCAGCTGAACTATTTTAAAGCTCTTCTGGTATGCTCTTTTGTATTTGAAATATCTGTTGCTTGAAATTAAATTCAGTTCTAAAATAGCAACTATATCATCTCCTAACTACTTCCCATTAGTAAGAGCAAACTCCAGAGATTAGTAAGGCAGCTTTCATGTGCCTGAAAAAGAACCCTATGGATGTTTTAAACAAAAGACTTGGCTGCTCATTAAGGATCAGTGCATGTATATTTGTAAATATTAATGCCAGAAAAAAATGAAATCTGGAAAAAAGAAATCCTTACACTGTCTAGGCTAAATCTAAGCAGAGTTCAGATTTTGCCTCTCAACTTTATTTCTTGCAGGGCTGTATAAACACTTAGCTCATTAACATTGGCTTAACTCTCCCCGAAGTACAAGTGGATTCAGGAGAAAGTAGATAGTATAAATGAGCTCTCTTCAGTGCTGAGGTTTTTAGGCACTGGTTCTTCAAAAAAAAAAAGGTGAAGTCTTAGGCATGAGATAAACTCCCTCATCTGTTGTCATGATTGACAGGTCCATTTGCTTGGTTGTATGGGGGAAGGGAACAGGAATGGGGCCTCACTCAGGGCAGAGTCCTCAGGTTTGAGCTGTTTTGTATAATTGCCCACAAGTGTTTTCTATTGCCACAAATTCTCCTCAGACCAGTTATTTTCAGATTTTAACATGGGCAACAAGTGCTCTTCCCCAAGCCGCAACAGAGTTAGTCTTTAAGTACGGTTCTATTCCCTTGGTAAAGCCCCTTTTGAGATGCTAAATTTAGCACTGCCAATCAGAAGAACAGGTGGTCTGCGCCGCTCGCTACCAAATAGGTCCTTCTCCCATCATGCTTTCCTGGGAGAGCCAATCAGCCAGCGCCCTGCCCTGAGATGTGGGGCTGTCAGCAGATCTGGCAAATATAAGGGCTGAGCCCGACCCTGACTCGTGAGCAGTCGTGCATTCCCAGCCTCGCCTCGGGTGTAGGGATTGCATAGAAAAGCAAAACTACACAGTCTTGACTGTGTAGTTTTGTTTTTAAGTTTAGAGGCTCACCGATTCATGTTGGAGATGGTCGAAAAAACCAACTCTAGATAGGACGTCGTTTCAGAAGCAACCTTGGGCTTAGTCCCACCCTTTTTGGGCACTCCTGAGAAATCAGGTGAGCAGCATCTTTTCTTTCTTATTAGTAGAGTCCCTCCCTTATCGGTTTCTGGTTCCGCATTTTCTTTGTATGCTAAATGCCTATATGGAGGTGTTTGTCTGACTACTTGGTGCTGGTTCTGATCCTCTATTTGAATCTGCTTGTTAAATTCTGTTTTGAAATATGTGAAGGCTTTTCCTTTCAAAAGTTCGATGCTTTAGCATATCCCCAAGTCAGTGATTCAAATTGTTTAAATGCACCTAACATTCTAAAAGTATTAAAAGTTGGGGTCTGAAATGGTGATAGAAATGCTTGCTTCTTTTATAGACTTTTTTTGTTTGTTGAGAATGTTCAAGGTTATATTACTCAGTGATAAAGTGAGACACACCAAGAATAGCTCTGATAAAATGCATGTGGTATCAGCTACACCCTGATGACTTTTTAAGGGAATCAACTGCTGAGGTATCAGTTGCAGGACAGTGACAGAACACTTGCCTGCTGTCAGTCAATGCTGGAGAGTTTATTTTGGGAGTATGACATTTTCGATGCATACCTTCAGCCATAATTAGACAAAGGCCTCTCAAGAGCAAATGCTAAAGCAACAAAATTTACCTGAACAATAGGAATAGAAGACCTGTTTAGGCCAGTTAATTGCAATATATTTAGAAATGTGGAAAAAAAGAAAAACAATATAATTGTTTTCTAAAATGCTCAGCATTTCATTATGTATTTTAGATCAACTCATAATCAAATTATATGATATAATTGTTGATGCTAAGAAGGGTAAGAAATAATGTTTTAGAGACTTCTTATTTCAAATTATACCTTGATTTCCCATCTTCCTGGAATTAGATTACTAATTGTAAATGCCTATAAATATATAGGTATATAAAACATAAATGGTGTAAAAGAATATAGCTATTTTTAGAAGATGCACTCGCTCAGAAACAGGAAGAGTTTGACACAAAAAGTTATTTTCGTGTCCTAAGGATAATATGCTACACTAAGCAGTTCTTGGCAACAGTTTATTTTGGGTATTATCTGAATTTTTCAAATATAAATGTTATTGTCTCAGAGAATTCTAGTTTCATTTTCTTTTTAACTAAGTAAAAAGTTACAATAAGGTACAGAATTAGATGATTGCTCCACACACTTTTAATAAATAGAGAATTTTATGAAAAATAGTAGTGAAGCAATTGACAACTGAGAATCTGCTTTTTATATCAGAATAGTGGCATAGTCACATTCAATAGCAAGGTATTTATGTCTCAGAAATTTCTTCTCATAATCTCTCTAAAACTGATAGGCAAAGTACTTGCTTCCACTTAACAAAACAACTTAACTGCCGATTTCTTGTTAATTTCTTTGATTTTTAATATTTGTGCTATGAAAGCATAGGTGCTTTCGCTTCAACTGCATCGCAGACCAGCCTTCCATTTTTCAGAGTCTGCACATTGTTCCTTATTAAGAACTCAAGTCAGTATTTTTCTTGCAGATCTATAATAAATACTGGCCTGCTCAGTTAAATTTAAACTTTCCTGAATATTCACTTCAACAGTAGCAACATTTACTGAACAGTTACAATATGAAGAAATATTAAGGACTAAATAACGCTGTATGCTGTCTACAAAAGGTTTGCATAGTGGACCAGGCTTTCCAAAACTTTTCAAGTTAGGAAAGAAATTGCAAAGTTCAAGTTTTTAGTTTTGGTGACTATTTTAAACAATCACCTGGGTTACTTAAGGTAATAGTGCCTGAATCTATGTCAACTTTATAAATACAGATACAGTGTCTGAAAAATATTGGGAGGAAGGAAATTTTTTAAAATAATTCGTTCTGACATTGAACCGATGAAAAGTTTCGTTTTACACTTTTCACACATACCTTCTATTATTTGTCACTACCCCCAGCTTCCTCCAGCTTTCCCTTTCTCCCAACTCTCTCTCAGATTTCCCACCTTTGGTAAGACTGAATTTCCCTCTTCGACCACTAGGGTACATTCCTTACTCTGTTTGCTTCGGTTGTTTTTTTTTTTCCATCCCCCCCTTAGACGTGCTACTCTGTTAGGCTATAAGTTAACCCAGAGGCCAAATTCAGGCCACAAAAGAGAAGGCCTGCCCATCACTCTGGGCCCACAGATAATCTGAGAAGCAACCCATTTGGAAAATGTGTGTCTGCCATCTTCAGAGTAGCTCCAGAATGGCCCTAAGCTGTGACCTTCTAATTTCTTTTCTCTTCCTTTTCAGAGTGCCTAAAAAGATGACAACTCAAGCACCGACGTTTACGCAGCCGTTACAAAGCGTTGTGGTACTGGAGGGTAGTACCGCAACCTTTGAGGCTCACATTAGTGGTAAGCTCACACGTTCACACTGTCCCTTTTTCTTCTCTGCCTCCTGTCCATTAACTTTGCTGTAGGACTTGACAGCAAGTTTAAGCCTTGCTTTGACTTTGTGAAATGGGCCCACTTCTGTGGAAGGGTCATTGTAAGAGTATACTGTTCACAGAGTTCCTACAAAATCTGACAATATAATGGCTTGAAAATGTTTTATTCATATTTATAATTCCACAAAGCAAAATAAATAGCATTGGATTAAATTAGCTGTCAGAATCCAGGTGCTAAATAGGACCAAATTTGGTCATTCTATCTTTGGATTCAGCTGCAGAGCCAGACTGGAAGCCAAGAACTCCAGCCCAATGGGGGCCAGTCATGGAGCTGCTGGGCGAGTAGCCTGTGTGCCTGAGCCTCTGTGGGTTTACATGGAAAATAACAGTACAACTGACTTTCCTCAGTGGCAGAACTTTCAGTGATGAGCTAACTCCTAAGTATTTTATTATTTTATTTTCAATCTTTATTAAGTGATTCTAGTCAATGAAAAGATTTTCCAATCATTTTGAAAGAACACCCCAAAATAATATATGCCACTCTGGTTCACATAGTAAAGAGAAACAAACATTAACCCTAGAATTGTATTTAACAGGCAGTTCTTCTGTCTCTTTTTTTCCTTCTTTTTCTTCTTTATAATTCAGTTTAGGGATGGTTTTGAAAATGGATGATTTCTGGGACCTATCATCGTGTGACAAAATGGGGATAATCTATGAACTATATTGTAAATAATCTCAAAATTATTTAATCTCAAATTTATTTAATCAATATTTTCTCCTGCAGTATTATAACTGGTCATGTGAGATTTTATGGATTAATTAAAAGTTGATGCTTGATGTACCTCTGTGATACACTATTCCTCTTTTTTTTTTTCAACTTTATGGCTTATAATAAAGATGTAAAATGAGATTTCCTTTTCCTTTCTCTTTCCTTTTGTTTTCTGTCTATGTACCAGTCTTATTCATAACTGGATAACACTTTATTTTACATTGCACAAATAACATATAAACATTCTTCAATTTCTATTGTATATGTATATAGAAATGTATAGAGACCAGTTCAATTCTTCTCTTGTATGATAATCTCTGACTTCCAAATAATTTACTTATTTATCTTGTAACACTCAGTAACTTCTGAACTGAGCAGAACACATATGGCTTCAGTGGGAAGTTTGCCTGCTTGTGGAGTAATGGAATCTGGCTTCCTCATAACTCCTTGTTCCTTCACACTTTGCGCTAATACATTCTTAGAAAAACACCACTGAAAATATTTGAACACCCATGAATTCGTTAAATAAACTATTCACTTGGCCACAGTGGGAGATTGGCTAATATAAGGACAACAAAATAAACTTTCTCTCGCTTATCCTCACCTCCTCAGTTTAAGGAGTTAGATCACCAGCCTTCATACCAAAGGCAAAATAAACCATGCTCTGAATTTGCCTCATGCCTTCCGAATGCAGAATTTTAGTATACTTAAAGCATCCAGCCGTGTACATGTAGTCATTAGCTCCATGATTCATGGTGGGTGAAGAGAATTTGACTTTTCTACCTGCAACTCCAAGTATCCATGTTATTCTGAAAGACTTGGTTCGGCATCATCTCTTATTGTATGAGAAGCTGCCCCTCCTTTGTATGGCATTTTTACTGAAGCACATTTGAAAGGCAGGAGAGGTCAGGAAGATAGGAGAGGTCAGAGGAGGTAGAGGGCTGAGCGTGTTCTCTTGTGCTTAGTAGGCTGAACTTTTAGATCCCTTTGCTGCTTTTGTTCTTCACTTGTTTTTGAAGAGGACAACAGTCACTTTTTATCTCACAGTTTCCTTGGCTCTTCATTTTTATAAATCTCCTTCATGATTTTAATGATGTCTATTAAATTGCATCAGATAGAACCTTGGGCAGGAGGGCAGGTGATGGCAATTCTGGTCCTCTGTGTGCCACTGCCAGCTGAGGGACCTTGGAAAAATCACTGAGCCTCTTTTGGCTTCAGTTTCCTCCCCTATAGAATGAAGGTGCTGGCCTTCACGTGAACCCACAGACCTTCCTAATGGTCTGTAAGCTTACACTTTTATCACACAGCTGTCAAATTTTCACTGTCATTAAATAGCATGACTCTCTGGATAGCTTTTATGGTTTAGGACAAGGAAGTGAACATAATGGGACAGAACAGAGGACTTTGCAGTGCCCCAAACATAAAGATGAATTCTTTGTTCTCCAGGTTTCCCAGTTCCTGAGGTGAGCTGGTTTAGGGATGGCCAGGTGATTTCCACTTCCACTCTGCCCGGCGTGCAGATCTCCTTTAGCGATGGCCGCGCTAGACTGAAGATCCCCGCCGTGACTAAAGCCAACAGTGGACGATACTCCCTGAGAGCCACCAATGGATCTGGACAAGCGACTAGTACTGCTGAGCTTCTCGTGACAGGTAGGCTTTAGGGGACCTGCCTGTCCCCTGTACCACCCCCGGAGCACATCTCCAGGATCTGGGGAAGGGAGTCCCCCAAAAGCTACTGAGCACAAGCAGATGCATCTCAAATCTAGAGAAGGGCCCACCGGACACTGCATTGATAGCAAAGTTGTTTGTCTTTTGGAATTTGGTTTTCCTCAAAAAAGTGGCTGAGAACTAGTTCCTCTATACACATATTAAGCACTCAAAATTATATTAAGGAAATATTAAAAATCGTGTTTCTGAGCAAGTAGAAAGGCTTGAGCCTTGTCTATACGCCTGCTAAGGAAATATGCGTATCTCCAGGAATTCACACTTTAACAAGCACATAGATGATTCTGATACCAGTGGTCCACAGACCACCCATTTAAGAAATACTGCTCTAGGCTATAACATTTAATAATGCTTCATTTACTTTCCATTTCTAAAAACATTGCACAGTAAGCATACACAGAAATAGGGCAAATGCTTGTTTATGATTCAAATGCAGGACACAGTTTCCCCACAAAAGTTACCACAAGTCTTCGTGGCCTCTGTCATTTTTCTTCATCCTTTACTTCTTTGTAAGACATTAGTACAAAGAACATTGCATTACTTCACACATTACATAACAATATCTTTCATGAGCTGCATAATGTTATATATGTTTATCCAGTAAACTATACGTTCAGCACTGTTTAAGTATAGGGCTATCATTGACCAAAACAGAAGGAACATCAGGTAACATCAGGTATGAACTTTAACATACATCCAGAAAATTCAGAAAGGGAAAATGCACAAGGTTGACAGCATCTGCTGTTGTTTATTCCTCAAAAACATGTCAAGATTAATCCCACTCACCCTTCACATTTATTTTATTAAAAATTTCTTCCAGCATAATTAGCCAAAAAAAATCCCCTTTCTGTAGCATCTAACATTAAATCGTGTCATTATTTGGATTAACATTTTAAATGCAAGTACATATTTGGGTTATTTGAATACTGATTAAGTTGGAGCCAATTTAGGATTTTTTAATTTAAATTAAAATTTAATGATTCTGTAAGTCACAGGTGTATCCAGCAAACCAACCACTGGAATTCATTTTAGTGCAACTTCCTGAAATATGTAAAGTTATCTTAACATATTAATATAGTGCTAGATGTGAAGTTGGGAGGAAGTGCAGGAAATATCCTCTAGAAATGTCATAACAAGATCTAGGCTTTTTCTTTAAAAAAAAAAAATGTGGTGGCCTAGAACAGCTAAACAAGACAAAGCAAATCAAATATGGTGGCGGGGTGCCCTCTGCCACCTCCTGGCTCTGCTCTTACTGTCATCTGATGGATGAGCTGGGCTCAAGGACAGTCAAGCATGTTTGGTTCAGCTAGCCATTGCCTGGTTTGGACACCAGAGCTATAATCATTTAAAAATAGATTGTTGGGAGTGCCCTGGCTGGCGCCAGTCCTAATTTTCTTCCCTTCCCACTGCAGCGGAGACAGCACCACCTAACTTTGTTCAACGGCTGCAGAGCATGACCGTGAGACAAGGAAGCCAAGTGCGACTCCAAGTGAGAGTGACTGGAATCCCTACACCTGTGGTGAAGTTCTACCGGGACGGAGCTGAAATCCACAGCTCCCTTGATTTTCAAATTTCACAAGAAGGCGACCTCTACAGCTTACTGATTGCGGAAGCGTACCCTGAAGACTCTGGCTCTTATTCAGTAAATGCCACCAATAGCGTTGGAAGAGCTACTTCCACTGCTGAATTACTGGTTCAAGGTATGTGCTGGAGGTTGAGGAACAGGGAGCAGGGAAGGGAAGGATTTAGGACCAAGTGGGGTCAGGGGTCCACCTGCCTGCCCTCTGAGGTCTGGGGATGCTGTGAGTTGAAATCAAAGCTGGCATTTCAACACCCATGAAAAGTCTCTGAGATTCCGCGCAGGAGTTTAGAATCATTGAAGCAATCTGTGGTTTTTAACCCTACTAGAAACCAGGAAGTATTTCAATTAAGTTATCTATGTTTTCAAATTATTGGCAAGCGATGGAATTTTTTTAAAAAAAGATTCTAATTAAATTCATATCTAATAATAAATACTTTCTATGTTTAAAGCTAATTTATATTCATACAACATCCAAAACTTTCTGCATTTTTGCCCATTGGGACACACAAAATCTTATTGACTTTGTAGTCAGAATTAACATAATCCCTTTAAAAATGGGTCCTTGTGCTCCCGTCTAAATATTTATCTTTCCCTTCCTACAGGTGAAGAAGTAGTACCCGCTAAAAAGACGAAGACAATTGTTTCGACTGCTCAGATTTCAGAAACACGACAAACTCAAATTGAAAAGGTTTTTTGTTTTTTTTTTTAATATATACTGTCAGGTTTTAAGCCTTTCAGATTGTTTCTTCATCAATAATTCCTCCTCACCATGGGCTTTGTTTTTCTCTTTTACAGAAGATTGAAGCCCACTTTGATGCCAGATCAATTGCAACAGTTGAGATGGTAATAGATGGTGCCCAACAGCTGCCACATAAAACACCTCCCAGGATACCTCCTAAGCCAAAGTCAAGGTCTCCCACACCACCATCCATTGCTGCCAAAGCACAGTTGGCTCGACAGCAGTCCCCATCGCCGATAAGACACTCCCCGTCCCCGGTCAGACATGTGCGGGCACCGACCCCATCTCCCGTCAGGTAAAGCCTTTTAAAAGAGATCATTATGCATTTTCAAATTAGGTTTAATCCAGTAAGATGAGAGATAAAAGGAAGAAATAAGAAATGTAGGGTGTGATAAAGGAGGTAAACCAAAAAGACACTGGTTATGATTTTCACAAATCCTCACTGTCCACTGGTAAATTGGAGAACTTTATAAACTCTAATTCTGAATTCTTATTTGTATACCATTTAATATCTGCTTTAGGAGTCAAGAAAAAGCACAGCGAAATGAGAAGAGCACAGAATTTAGGGTTGGAAGCCCTGCGTTCACTCAGCTTGATTACTTGTTAAAATGTGACTTAGAAAATAATTATAATAATAAAATAATCACTAATATACATTGACCACTTTCTCTATGTCAGACATTTGATTGGCACTCTGTGTATATTATCTCATTAAATATTCATAGCAACCTCTAAGAACTATCACTCCTAATTTTATAGCTAGGTGACCAGAGCTAAAGAAGTTAAATAATTTGTTTAAGGTCTTAGTTGTGTCATTTGTAAATTATAGAGAAACACAGTAAGAATTATCTCAAGGTGTGTTGTGAGGGTTCAGTGAGATAATTAGTTGAAGGTTTCTTGTAGATATAAAATAATTATACAAGTGTTCTTCTGCTCTAATAATAAGTAAAACCTTCTAAATATTTTGCATGTGCTTATGTTATTTTGTCTAGAATATAAAATGGATTTCTGTTAGGTTTCTATGCTTAGTTAATATGGAGGTATATTAGAAAGTAAGAATGTATCATCAGGGCTCAGAAACTATTGGGTTGGCCAAAAAGTTTTCATAACATTTTACAGAAAAACCCGAATGAACTTTTTGGCCAATCCAATATATAAGCAAGTATAAATTATCCATAGCAAATTTGAAACTTTGGGATTTAGCTTAACATGCTGAGGTTTTTTTTAACATGATAAACTGATAAAAGGGGAAAATTTGGAGTAAATAAAAGAGTGATTCTTGACCAATTTAATTTTTTAAATGTAGAGAAAGTTCCCCTGCCACGAAAAATTTTAAAAGAAGAATAATAAGTGGATAGTTGATCTAAAAAATATTCAAACTTATTGTGAAGTTACTGTAATCAAAACAGTATGGTATTGGTAAATGCATAGAAAATACATGGGCAAAGCAGAACAGAGCATCCAGAAATACAATTCAAGTATCCAGGAAATTCAATGTTTAAATCAAAGTGACCTTTCAGTTCAGTGGGGAAAAGGATATTTTACTCGATAAAGAATGCTGGCCCAGTTAACTATCCATTTGGGAAAAACCGAATATAAACTTGTACCTACACTATTTACAGAATAAATCTCAGCTTGACTAAATAGCTAAATTAAAAACTAAATCACAAAAATAAAAGAGAAGAAAATTTGTGAAAACAACTGTAGGGAAGAGCTTTTAAAAATAGATTTACAGACTCAACAACATAAAAATAAAAATTTATGTATGGCAAAAGCAAGGTCATTGCTACACCAAACAGTGTATTTGTGAAAAAAATTTAAGGATGCCTCTTCCTCGAGATATGTCATTGCCTCTGCCATAAAATATTAAAACAAACATACAGTGGCCACAGTGTGAATTGTACAAGCCTAGAAACAGTGCATAATCTACACAACTGTACATGTTGATGCTGGATAAGACCCTATAAATAAGCAAATGCAAACCGTGGATCTCGGGGGAAATGTTTGCAATACTTATGACAAAGGACTAATACACCAGATGTATCAAAAAGCTTCCACAAATTAATTATTAAAGAAAAAACAAGCAACACAAATGAAAAAAAAATTGACAAAAGACAAGCATTTCACACCAGAGGCAGTGTAATGTCCAACAAATATATGGAAAAATGCCAGATATTTTCCAGTCTTTATTATAGTGGCCACTTTAAAGATATTGGTAAACACTAATATGAAGCCTTGACCAAAAAGCTAGTTTTAAAAACGTGTCTGGCTATCAAAAAAAGTGTTCTATCTCAGGCTAACTCCAAGTTTGCGTACACAAAATCACAAGACAGGCCGCATGTGATTTCTGGGGGAGATAACAACCTCACCGTATTTTTAATCCAAGCCTAAGAGTCATTTAGAATTACAGAGCTTCCCTGATTCTATGGAGTATTTTTACTGTCTTAGAAGTACTGAGAATTCATTGATAACAATCCCAATTATTTAGCCCCCCAAATTTGCTTTAAAATAAGAAATTTAAATATCAGTTTGTGGAGAAAATAATGGTTATCCAGGATAGACAATTTCCTAAAATGTCTCACAGTCTAATCTTGATTTTTGTTGTAGAGAAAGGCAAACATATTTCATTGAATAAGGTGCATTGTATCTAGCTGTGACCAGGTGATTATTTTCTTTTTATTGTAAGAGCAGAAATAAGCACTTTCCTATAATGACTCAAATTACATTGATTTTCACAGTTATGGGCTTACCTGCAACCAGCTGCTAATCACTCATGTCATGCTAATCATGTCTTTAACTCTATTTGAATTAGACCCACTTTACTAGGTACAGCAAGAACAAGACACAGGTTGAAACTTGGAAATACACGTCACTTTGCTTTTCTTCAATTGGTGTAAACCCTACGTTATTCTAAACTGGTCTTTGTTATGGTTCTAAGGCAGTCACTTTCAGAGTAGATACTTGTTCCCCTAGATCTACCTTTAGTGGATCACAACTCCATTTATAAAATGTAAATTGATTTTCACCTAAAAACCCTTCTTCAAGAAAATGATTGAACATTTCTTCATGAAACTGGTTAATATTGTAATGTACTATTAATTTACTCTGTAATTTAGAGCAGATATCAACTGTACCTTGAGCCTTAATTAGAATAATTGTTTCATTTATGATCAGTGTAAGTTAAATACCCTATGTAGTGACAGAATACATTTATAAACATTTTCCTGCATGTAGTAGTTAAATGCAATGATAAGGCAATACTGCCACCTAGAGGGAAAAGTATAATAAACCCTTTGGATCAAGAATTAAATTATGAAAAATTTCATCTTAAAATAATGCCTGGAATTATTACTATAGATTAGGAACTGTCATTTTTGTCTGTAAATGCCTTGATTCAGTACCCAGATTCTTGAACTGATGCTATTTCAGTTTGGACACATAAAAAACGATGAAAACTGTTTTGGAAGAAACCACTTTATCAATTTAATCAAGAACTATAGAATCCTTAGGTTTCAAATTATCCACTATAAGGATATTTAAAAGAAGTCCAGAGTACAATACAATGAGGGCGAGGGTAAACAAGGACAGGATAAATTTAAAACAGCAGTTCACCATACTTTGACCAGAACAGCAGTTTGCAAAGTGCATTGCACAGCCTGTATCCAAAAAGAGTAATGAGAAAGCCTTTTTCTGCAAAAAGAGTAATGAGAAAGCCTTGCAATTCACAGGGCATATGGGCATGATGGGCATGATGAAGGCTGTGGGAAATCCTGCAGGAAAATAAAAAAAAGGTTTACCTTGTTTAGCCTTGAGCTGCACAAGCATTTTGATTACAGAAACCTTTCTTCCTTCAACACCTATTTGACGTCCCCTCGCCCCCACCCGCCCCCCAGAATTGGGAGTACAGAGAAATTTAGAGTTATGGTTACCATATTTGCCGTGTCCTTTCTTTGACCGTATTTTAAGGACACGCCTTCTGCTGTCTTGACTTTTCTAAACACGAAAAGGTGGGGCAGGGCACAGAATTCTTTAGTTTAGGATTAAATCTGATTCTCTTACAGAATTACTGCAGATGAGAATAAGGCTCACTGAGATTTAAAACAAATTACTTTCAAGTACATTACTTGCCTCTGTATAGGTTATTGAGCCACGGATTTTTTTATTTTTTTAATTTTATTTATTTATTTTTGGCTGCATTGGGTCTTCATTGCGGCGCGCGGGCTTTCTCTAGTTGCGGTGGCTTCTCTTGTTGCGGAGCACGGGCTCTAGGTGTGCAGCCTTCAGCAGTTGCAGTGCGTGGGCTCAGTAGTGTGGTTCACAGGCTCTAGAGTGCAGGCTCAGTAGTTGTGGCGCACGGGCTTAGTTGCTCCGCGGCATGTGGGATCTTCTTGGACCAGGGATCCAACCCGTGTCCCCCGCATTGGCTGGCGGATTCTTAACCACTGCACCACCAGGGAAGTCCCAAGCCATGGATTTTAAAACTCTTCCTTAAATTAAACACTTCCAGAGTTTTCTTCCTTTATTCATATCTGATGACCAAGGGAGTAGTTCCTTGTCTTGGCATTCTTTGACCTCTGTCATTTGATTTTCAGGTCCGTGTCTCCAGCGGGGAGGATCTCCACGTCCCCCATCAGATCCGTTAGGTCTCCGTTACTCGTCCGGAAGGCTCAGATGCCCACCATGCCCCCAGGCCCTGAAGTGCCTCCCCCTTGGAAGCAAGAGGGCTACATGGCTTCATCTGAGTCTGAGATGAGAGAAACCATGGTGACAAGTGCTACTCAGATCAGGACAGAGGAGAGATGGGAAGGGAGATACGGGATCCAGGAGCAAGTGACCATCAGCGGAGCGGCAGGGGCTGCCGCCAGTGCTACCTTTGCGGCAGGGGCTGGTGCTGCTGGGGCTGCAGAGGTACTGTCAGAGCTTCCTTTCTCTTCCTTTGACATCTGGTTTCTCCCAACAGAATCCTGCCATGAAACGCAGTCTGTGTAGGTTGCAGGGAAAATGCATACGAACATAAGAGTATAACCGAAACTGAAAACCCAATTTGGCTTATGCTCTGTAAAAGTGTTTTTTAATTGGAACAAAGGCTCTAAATCCATGAGCTTTTCATAAATGTAGGTTTTCACAGTACCTACCGTATCTCTCTTGGCAATGATAAATGCTTATGCATGTGTCTACTGTACTCTAGGTGGCTTGGTTTCCACTGTTCTTTTGTATTTTCTACCGTGCGTGTCATTTCACAAAGTAATGTGCTTGGTCACTGCCAATCCAGGTGAAACAAGAAACTGACAAAAGTGCAGCTGTTGCAACCGTTGTTGCTGCTGTTGATATGGCCAGAGTGAGAGAACCAGTTATCAGTGCTGTAGAGCAGACTGCTCAGAGGACAACCACGACTGCTGTGCGCATCCAACCTGCTCAAGAACAGGTAGGCCTGGGGCCATGCACACTGAGCTGTGCATGCAATCAATGCTCACATCGCTTTGAGGACAACACTGAGCCCACCATGGCCCGGACTTTTAGGTCTTTCGGAGCAGGAGGTGGTCTGAGACCAAAGGTGTTCAAGTTACAAACATTCTAAGTACCTGGTCTAAGTCAGACAGCTAGGCAGGTAAGAGTTAACTCTCAGAAAGTCAAGATAGGAGGTCAGACAAGGTATCCCAAGTATCAGGGCACTCCTGAGTTAAGACAGGCAAAGGTGGCCGAGAAAGTCAGCTGAACAAGACGGTACATGTGCGTTCAGAGCTGTAGTTCCAGACCGGTCCATCCAGAGCTCAGTCTCTCCAAGAGCCAGGCAGGAAAACCATTATTTCAGGGCTGCCATTACCTTTCTCTAAGCTTCCCCCAAAGACCTTTGCTTTTACTTCCCTCAAAACAAACGTGACGCTTGATTCATAGCTGAAAGGTGTTATAAATCCAAGATAATTTCCCATCTCATATTTGAATAGATTTTCTGTTATAGTTTAAAAGCACTCTAGCTTTCCTCCTTGTCATCTCCTGTGTGACATTTATGTCTTTATCCTGATTTATTATTGTGACTTTTTATATGAGGTGCATTGCAGTATTTCTTTCCTTTCCCCTATGAAAATCAGATAAAAAAGGAGGCAGAGAAGACTGCTGTAACTAAGGTGGTAGTGGCCGCCGATAAAGCAAAAGAACAAGAATTGAAAGCAAGAACCAGAGAAGTCATTACCACAGAACAAGAGCAGGTGCACGTAACTCATGAACAGGTGAAACTGGTTTTTGATATGAAATTATTATTGTGATTACCAGCGTCAACACAGATAATAATGTTTACCATGAAGGGTGTTGTTTCATGAGCAACACGGTTATTTCACACTAATAACATCCCCTGTATCTCTGTATCCCTGGGTGCTGGATACCAAAGTCCTTTAGAGTCACCAGACGCTTCCCTTGTGTAGACAAAAGGGACCTCTAGGAACACATAGCAGAAGTAGAAACAGGGGTCTCATCTACACTGGCCTGGAGACGCACTGGCTAAATATGTGACTACAAGGGACGGAGAAGTAGATGCTGAGGTGGGAACTGGGAAGGGTGGAAAAGAACACTGAACACACAGTGCTCTGAAAATAGCTTAGCAACTGCTTCCTGACTCCTTAAGAGAACATTTGAACATGGATTTGAAATGAGATGGAGAGCATGGCCTTCTCGGGTGAAATAACCAGAAAAAGTGAAAAAGACAGCTCCATGCTTGGAGGCATTCAGGAGTGAATTAGATGAGGCCAACTGATAGGGCTGTTGGCCACCCAATCCGATTGTCAGTTGAGCAGGTTTGGGAAGATACCTCTCAAGCCTCTTTTAACCCTGAGATCCTGAATTTCAGTGACGACGCCTGAGAATGGCAAAGAGGCAAATGGAGAAAACTGCCCCCCCAGCACCACCTTTCCCCCCACATATACCTTAGGTGTCCAGATCCAAGCACAGTATCTTCACGGAGTTAAGGATTTGGAAAACATTTTGCCTGGGATGTGCACAAAACTTTTCTCCCTTTAATATCTCAATTTTAGAAAAGTAAGTCTTGATATTCCAAACCATCACAATAGTTAGGAAATTTTTCGAAGCAAAATTATCGTATAAATGTGGATTATGAATCATCTATACTTGATTTTTTATATATAAAATTAAAGGGTCAGACAGTATTACTTCTAAGGTCTTCCATTCTAATATCCTGTGCTCTAAGATTTCCTTTACATGACAAAGTGACACAAAATAATATTGCCATATATCCATTTATAAAAATTGGAAGTCCTTTTCTTTTTGCGGTACGTGGGCCTCTCACTGTTGTGGCCTCTCCCGTTGCGGAGCACAGGCTCTGGACGCGCAGGCTCAGCAGCCATGGCTCACGGGCCCAGCTGCTCCGCGGCATGTGGGACCTTCCTGGACCGGGGCACGAACCCGTGTCCCCTGCATCGGCAGGCGGACCCTCAACCACTGCATTGGAAGTCCTTTTAAAGAAGACTACACTCTCCAATTCAAAGCAGTGTTGAATCCAATTTTTTTTCTCTAAGCAACATAACTTATGGTTTAGGCAAATAAAGAGCATGAGTATGGTCATATTAATGAAAATGAGATCATTTATTTAGTGATATCTCTAGAAAAAGGACTTTTCTTCTTTTACTTCCTATTTTTTTATATTTAGTAAACATTATGTCACTTCCATTAGAGATCGGGAGACAATAAGATTTTGTTTTTATCATTGATTTCAGATAAGAAAAGAAACTGAAAAGGCATTTGTACCAAAAGTAGTAATTTCTGCAGCTAAAGCCAAAGAACGAGAAACTAGAATAACCGGAGAAATTACTACAAAACAAGAACAAAAACAAATAACACAAGAAACGGTAAGTCAAATTTTGTAAATACCTTGTAATTTGTTGACAAATATCACATTCCAGCCAGCTACATGTACCCTCTAACCAAAACCTCTAAGTGGAGGAGTCTTTTGTGTATATTATCTTTCTGTTGTTTCTCTATATCTAGTACTTAAACTCTTTCATGATGGAAATTCTGCTCTCATTACACAATTTTCCACTCAACTGATCAGTTTCAAGGAAATTGTCTATCCGCTAGAATAGTTTGGGGCACATCAGTGACGTTTCTAGAGCATAATTAAGTGGAAGATAGATATCACTCCAGCCCAGTTATCCACTGGTACAATCAGTTTTTTCATGCATAGCCTGAGCCCTTGGTCACTTAAATTGTAACACACAAACTTGACATAGTTGGAAGACACATGCATGCGTATGCCCCTACACACACACACACACACACACACACACACACACACACACGCACACATACCAGCCACGAACACTCCAACTAAATATCAAGGGAAAGTGAGGAATTGCTGGACATCAGAGAAGACCAGTACTTCTTCAAGAAAGTGCCCTAATTCCTGGTTGATGAACAGTGACCCAGAAGTGTTTGCTGCTTTTATGCTATAGAGCCAAGTTGGAAAAACCCCAGTATCACCAAAATCTACTTCTCTCCCATGTGTGAAATCAAGCCTTACTGGGCCTAGCAAGAGGCAACTTTTGAATTCTTTCATGTTCAAGTAGATTTCAGTGACATTGAGGGTGTTCCAACGTGGCCAGCCTCTCTTAATCTCAAGCTCTTTGTTGATCCCAGAGCTACTTTTTTAAAAAGATCCAGCTTAGAACACTATATACTTAAAAGGCTGGCCAGAGGTCTTTGGATGAAATTCCCTCTCCTTACAGTGAGTGAGAGACTTTGAAAGGAACCCAAGTTGGCATAATGAAGGGCATAGAAGTCCCTGTTGCCATTGCAATGCTGGTGACTGGCGAGTTCAGTCTAACTGTAGTTGTCTAGCCATTTGCTAGCGGGTGCTCATTAAGTTCCCTAATGTGTCAACATATCTTAAAGATGAGACCTTTTCAGTTTCTAGGACAATTTACTCAGGGGCAGGTGGGCAGAAAAGAAGCCCACTCCTGGGTTTTAAACACAAGCATAGGCCCTCAAAATGGAACTGTGATAACACCGAACATTCTGTATTCTCTCGCATGTCGAAAGGATATCTTGCCATTTCTCCTGTGCCTTTTGAAACACCTTCATTTTACTCTGAAAATCAGACAATACAGAAAGCTGAGACAGCAGCTGCATCCGTGGTGGTAGTTGCCGCTGCCAAGCCCACAGTCTTAGAAACAATTCTGGGAGCTCAAGAAGAAAGTGTCACACAACAAGATCAAATGCATGTAACTCATGAAACGGTGAAAACTTCCTGCTGGTGTGAAATTCACTCTTGTTTCATTCCATTTGCAAGCCACCTACATTTTCATCCTGGGTCTTAATCATCACCTTTTCACCTCCTTCTCTTCTTATGACTCATACAGAAAACTTCAGAATCTCTCAGGAACCTTTTGCTGTCTATCTAGCTTTCACTGCCACTTTTCATTCCTAACTTTTTGGACTTCCCTTTGGATTCTTACTAGTATGATATTATAATTCACCTTAATATTTAACATGTTTCTATTGAATACTCCAGTGTCAAAGTCAATTGATAAAATGTAAAATTAGGTATTTTTATGACTCTATTGTCATAGAGTCATAAAAAATTATGAGAAGAATAAGGTGAGAAAGAGAAATGCATCCTTTTATTGCTCAACACATTTTTTTCTTTTAGACTGAACTTATTTTGATATTGTTACCAATGAAACAGTATGGATGACCAAAGCAACTCAGATGATAAAACGTCCTTGCATAGGAAGAAATATTCTTCCTGTCTCAGCTTTGACTTAATTTCTTTTATTAGAGGCTATATGAAATTTAATGACCATTTTCTCATCTTTTTTTTATCGTATGACCAGATAATGAAAGAAACTAGGAAAACAGTGGTACCTAAAGTCATAGTTGCCATGCCCAAAGTCAAAGAACAAGATTTAGTAACAAGAACTAGAGAAGGCATCACTACCAAAAAAGAGCAAGTTCAAATAACTCAGGAAAAGGTGAATACAGATATTCGAGATGGGAAAAGTTTCATCTTTAAACTAATTTCCAGTAAACCATTAACTACAGTGTGATATGAATTATTGATCTGTATTTTCCTTTTTGAATCCCCAACTAAAAACCACATGGTGAATGTATGACTTCTTACCATTACTTTTATCTGCACATTTGATTTTCATTCGTCTGTAACATTTGTAATTCATTTTATTCACCATTATCCTTTGCACGAAGATTGGCATTTTTAGCCTGACTTCTAAAAAGCAATATAAGGAATCATCTGGAGATTTTTTTTTGTAGTTAACATTTCTAAGGTTTGTGGTTCCCAGTCAGTGTGTACAAACACTGCCCAGTGCAAGTTAACTTCTTTTGTGTAGTTAACCCTGAATAACCTTGTCTTGCATCCCCACTAAGGGGGTGGGGGTGGGGGGAAGTGTCATACCATATGCATCTGAAGCCCTGTACAATTTAAACCTGGATTTTACTATAATAATCAGATGAGAAAGGAAGCTGAGAAAACTGCCTTGTCTACAATAGCAGTTGCAACTGCTAAAGCCAAAGAACAAGAAACAATACTGAGAACTAGAGAAGAAATGGCTGCTAGACAAGAACAAATCCAAGTTACTCATGGAAAGGTGACTATTGCTATTCCAAGTGTGAAATCCCCTATTATAATACATTAACACTAAATCTCATGTGAAATCCCCTATTATAATGCATTCCAAATCTCAAAATTTCTTATGAGACACTATTAACCTGATTTATTTTTAGATGTACAATTGGAAACTAAAAAACTGAATTATTTATTATTGTTAATATTACTACATATTCCTTTCCTCACTTATCTCTTCACTATTATTTTCCATTTTTTTATTATTAACAGCTAGGAATTCTCCAGAAGATGATTGAGATTGCATGCAGGCTAATTTTAAGATACTCCATGGACATTTAAAAAAAAGTGTTCAAGTAAATAATGACCCTTACTGTCAAAAAGATGTACATTTTGAAGTACAGTATTAAGTATAAATAAATAAATCCAGTATATTACAGTGTAGAGCATGGACTTATTTCAGGAAAAAAACCATAATTTTCATCATGTGAAACTCTACCTTTTTTTCTCCCTGTAAATATCAGATGAGAAAAGAAGCTGAGAAAATTATGGTGCCTGCTGTAGTAGCTCCCACTAAAGCTGAACAAGATGGAATATTAAAATCTAGAGAAGAAATTATCCAACCAGAGTAAATACACATCAACCATAAAAATGTTATTTGTAGCAGCTATTTGTGGCTATGAAATTTCCATGAATTTACCTTCTTCCCAGGACTCTATACCCCGGGTGAACTATTTACCTAATTTTATTCTTTATTGCGAATATAGTAATTGGGAATTAGCAACTAGTTTTTCAATTTCTTTAGTGTCATAACTGAGTCCTGTCTGTATTTTCTATCTCTACATCTTTGGGGGTTTTTTTCTAAGACACGATTTAAGATCAGCTTTTTTAACATTTACGTAAGTCTAATATTGAATGGCATATCAGCCTTCTAGAAGTCTCATTGACGACAGAAATTCCAGTATGTAACATACTTCATGAGTGATTATATTTACATTTTTGTTCTGAATCGCATAAATTTGACTGTCTTATTTTTGTTGTTAAAAATTAGCTTAAAAATAATTAGCTAAGAGTGGAAGCTCAGGAAATGTCTAGACTCAAAGAAATAGTTACCACTGCAAAATCTGTGAACACTGCCAAGAACTAGAGAAGGATTTGCCATTAAGCAAGAACAAATACATCTTTTTCATGAGGAGGTGAAAACTGATGCTGTGGACGTGACAAGCCTTGTTTCATCCCATTTCATCATCAGCTCTCCTGACTTTTCATCCACAATGAGTCTCTGTGCTCCTGCTGCTCCATTTAATTGCTTAACTGATCAACAGAACATTAGAGACCATTAGATTCAGTCCAGTCCTTCCAGTGCAACAGTCAGCACTTCTAGTTGTGGAAAGTCAGATTAAGTAACACTTTTCTTTGTGTCTTCTAAATTAATTCTCAGCTTTAAACTTGTATGAGTTAGGGTCTCCAATTCTAGTCCAATTCTTCTTCCTGATTATCTAGGTTCCAAAAATATGAGGGATATTAGAGTCAGTCCACTAAGAAATAAGAGCAGCTATCAGCATAGATTACTCATTTGTGGCTGTCCATCAATGAGTATATGGGTCCACCAGCATATGTATATAGAGTTGACATATGTTAACTAAGGAAAAACATATAGATGCTTCCCCAACTTAAAATATCTTACTATAGTTAAGATTCTTTTTTGCATAAGTTTTAAATTAAGAATAACATTCATATATGTCAGTTAGCAAAGGACAATTTCTTTGAGCTTAAGTTTTCTCATTATTAAAATAAGTAAAGTGAAAACTCAAAACTATTTCATAGACTGGTTGAAAGATTCAAATGAGATATAATGTAAATGTAATCATTCTATAAGCAAAGTAATTTATATGTGTGTGTGTGTACATAGTTGAAGATGTTAACATTTTAAAACATCTATAAAATTAAAGTCAACTAATGGCCTATATGGTTTAAAAAAAGAAACAACCAGAAGAATGAACTTAACCCACCTAATCCTCACATATATTTTGCATTCTTCTAAGATGCAATCTAAAGTGAAAATGGTATCTGCAATTCTTCAAGGCAGATTAGATTGTTTGTGGCTTCCTTGATGGAGAACTGGATGAAGCCTATAATCACTAAAGGCCCAATTTCGTCTCAGAAACACCTCATTTATATCTTAAATGGTTCAGAGAATAATTTTAACAGCTATAGAGGTAGCACACTTGAAAAACACTTCAGATGCAATCTAGATTCTATTCACAGCAGCAGAAAAGAAAACTGAACATTAATAAAATATTCCAGCATTCTTTTAAAGAGCACTGATGGACACGGTGATGTGATTTTTGCGATATGCTGTTTCCAAGTACTGCAGAGAATAATAACGTATAAGCTGTATCAACTGGCTTGCTTTCTTTAAAAGAGAAACTCCTTTGCAAAATGTGTTCCCATTTATGATAATCAGATTCATGGAAATGAGAAAACAACATTTCTTTTTCCTTCTTCACTTTAACTTACAATAGTAAATTGAACTTTGCTGTGAAAGATTGTTCTCTTGAATCCAAATATAACACTTTCATTTTCATCACAGTATCTTCATTCGTGTGTTTTAAGAAAGATACTTTCTAATAGATTAAACAAATTTTATACCTAGGGAATCATAAGTAAATTAATATGTTCCCTGTGTGTTCACAAGTTTTCATGTTATCTTAGATTTGCATGTGACTGTACAATTCTGTAGCAACTGATTTTTCTGGATGGGAGTGTGACAGTATTGAGTGCATTTTTATCATCGCCGTCGTTGCACCAACGCCGGACTAAATGATCGGCAATAAAAATAATCAATGAAGATAACCAGCCCCGAAGTCCTGATTTCACAAGTGCTAATTGACTGTCTGCCATGGACAAAGTACTAGACAAACTCAAAACTTCCTTTCTGTTTTACATACACATTGTGTTGTCCTATGTTGTGTTTATGTGATTTAATGTCTAATCTATTTAAGCAAGGATTCAGAGTGTATCTAACTAGATGTCCATGCATTATAATAATCAGTGAAATATTAAATTCGTAAATGCATTTCTAAGTCATATTTCTGGAGACATTAACATAGCTTTGTAACGTAGGTGCCGTCGGCCCATCGTGCCTTTAGACATGACTGACATTACTGAGTATTAATTCTGGAAACCTTGTCTGCAGGTGGGCGTTGGGGAAAAGGCGGAAGCTGTAGCAACAGTGGTTGCTGCAGTAGACCAGGCCCGAGTTCGAGAGCCCAGAGAACCCGGGCACGTTGAAGAAATGTATGCTCAGAAGACCACTTTGGAGTACGAGCACAAGGAACACGTGTCTGCCGCCAAGGTAACTGAGCATCCGCCACGTCCAGCCTCAGAACCCCACATTGTCCCTAAAGCAGTCAAGCCTGGAGTGATCCACGCTCCTTCTGAGACTCATATCACAACTACGGATCAAATGGGAATGCACATATCATCACAGGTGAGTCTGGACCCACTGGCTGCTCCCGGGAAAGCGAGCTTAACTGCTGTGCTCACCTGGTGAACACGGGTATCACTGAGTTCCATTTCCACGCAGATCAAGAAAACTACAGATCTAACAAGTGAAAGATTAGTCCATGTGGATAAACGCCCCCGCACAGCAAGCCCTCACTTTACCGTTTCAAAAATTTCTGTTCCTAAGCCAGAACATGGATATGAGGTAAGAAGTTAATGAGCTTGACAAAGAAATGTTAGGCTCGAAGGAAGAAAGTATCTAATGGGTGACGTAGGGTATCTTTGCCGAAAGCCAATGTGGGCCTCTTTTTGATGATGTCTGTTTGCTTTCACAGTGGACTCAGAAGCCCCTAAAGTCTGAAACTTGCCCAGCAGGGTGAGCCTAGGCTAGCAGTTGGTTATATTACACCTCTGAGAAGACACAAATCCATACAGGCTTCTTTCCTTTCACATTTTGTAAAAGATGATGTGTTACGCAGTTCAGTTTTCCTCATTCTGTGAGACATTTCAGAGTAACTTAAATGAGAATTGATACCAATAATAAAGACAGACGTTGAGAAATCATGTGTGCGTATACTCACTGTAGCAAAATGGAGAGGTGGTACTGTGTGGTAGTTGGGCTGGATTGTGGAATCACACAGCCCTGGATAAGTACCCTGGCCGCTGCCCCTTATTAGCTCTGTTATCAGGGGCAAGTTAGTACATGTAAAATCCTTAGCAAGTTGACAGGGCCTAATAACCCTCAGTGTTAGTCACAACTGTTCTTACTTTACACACCCAAGGCATGGAATCTAAACTTTGTACGCTTCAAAGGATTGTAAGGTATGTTTAATACCTACATTTGGGATAGTCTCAAATTACTATGGAAACCAAATAACCATGGACAGCAATAGAATAAAAAGAGTAAGGAAGCCCTTAAGATATTTTTCTAAGCATCTCCATTTTCACCTTTCACACAGATTTGTGGCCGAAGCCTAAATGTGCTATTTTAAAGTAGTTCTTAGGAATTAACCAAGTATTTAAATTTTTTATTATTTTTGAATTTCCCACCGTCGTATTTTCAAATACAGCTTCATTGGGATGGTTAAGTGAAAATTCATGACCGAGTTTTAGAAGACCTTCAGTCCCTTTATGATAAGAGCATAAAATAAGAAGCTCTAAGTATAACTCTGTAAGGAAGGTTTTCAGATACATTTTAGAAACTGGCAGGAATGACAAGGAGCTTTATAACTGGCTTATCTCTGACATTTCATTAACTATAAAAGTGATAATGAGAACAATAAAAAAGGGACCATATAGGAAAGAGACTCAGACTCACCCCAGGAATACTAGTGGCAAAGCAGTTCCGAGTAATGACTGGGATGACAGTTAAGTGACTTTATTTTCTGACTCCGTTTCTATTCAGGCATCAATAGCTGGTAGCGCTATTGCCACGTTACAAAAAGAGTTGTCAGCCACACATTCCGCTCAGAAGGTCACCAAATCCGTGAAGCCACCTACTGTGAAGCCCGCTGAGGCTAGAGCGAGAGCAGAGCCCACCCCTTCACCCCAGTTCCCCTTTGTGGACACACCAGAGACTTTTAAGAGTCAAGCTGACATTGAGGTGAAGAAGGAAGTCGGGGTGAGCATCACTGGTGGCGCAGCCCGTGAAGAGCACTTCGAAGTACTGCACGAGCGTGAAGCCAAGGTTGGTCACCGGAGCGCCCGCTGTCTCTTGATCCATTCCGGTGGAGGACGGCTAGGCGCTTGGCCAGTCTGTGCTACAGAAGTGGTCAGCCAGGTGTCCTGCCTTTCTCCATCACCGTGCTTGCACTTCATTTTATTGAGCATGGTGTGGGTCGGAGCTCTTTTTCTCAAGTTATTTTTATAATTTTGCATATGCTAAGAGCTTATGAGGCTTCCCCTAATTTCCTGAGCATTTTGTAACATCCTTTGTAAAAATTGTAGGTGACAGAAACAGCAAGAATACCTGCACCTGTTGAAATCCCTGTTACGCCACCAACTTTAGTCTCGGTGAGTAAAGTTGATTGTGTTGGATCATATGCATATCTGATCAAATAATTTTCATATATGCAAAGATCAGTTTCTCAAACTGGAAAATTGCACGAGTGCATTTACAAGTACTAATTTTAAGACCACATACTATTTGGCAAGGAGAGGGGGAATTCTGTGTGACAGCCATCAGTCATGTATTCAACAGATTTAATGAGTTTCTCTTATGCGTAAGGCACTATCGCAAGACCAATCTGGCCCTCTTTGAAATCTTTGTCTTACTATCAGAGAAGATGTACGTAAATAAGCGTAATGAAATGTAGAAGGTGATAAGCACTTCAACAGAGGGAGCGTCTGGAGGAAAGCTAGATTACTTCCAAGTGAAGGTAGCATGGAAAGCTTTGCTGAAGAGGCAGCGTCTGCTGCTGAGCCTTCAAGCTTCGTTAGGATTTGAATATGTGCAAAACACAGAGGGTACAGAGTTGCCCCATTATATGGTATTAATACAGTTCTACCCTATGAACCTGGAAATGCCTTACATTTATTTCAGATTGGGGATATTCCAATTTCCAAGGGAGTTTCTCTACTAATATTTCTAAGTCTTGATATTAAGAAAGCGTTTTATGACAATTAGAGTGTGCAAGGTCAAACCACCCCCACATTTGTTACAACACATAGAGATGATTCATGAATATGCACATATATCAATACTTCCTTTTTCTTCTCTCTTTAGGGCTTAAAGAACGTGACTGTTATTGAAGGTGAATCTGTCACCTTCGAGTGCCACATCTCTGGATACCCATCCCCAAAAGTGACATGGTACAGGGAAGACTACCAAATAGAAAGCTCCATTGATTTCCAGATAAGCTTCCAGAGTGGAATTGCTCGTCTTATGATTCGTGAAGCCTTTGCAGAAGACAGTGGGCGATTTACTTGCAGTGCTGTGAACGAGGCTGGGACTGTCAGCACATCCTGCTATCTAGCTGTGCAAGGTCAGTGGCCACACCCCCACCAACCTTCCACACATGCCGTCGCTGTCGCCTGACACTTCTTTTCACCATACGGTGTCTGCACACCTCGTAATGGAGCGCCCTTTTGGAATTGAGGGGTTGATTATGGGGTCAGCTTAACTGTGATGCTAAGCAGAGGTCACTAATGAAACAAACTAAATATCTGACTTAACAAGAGATACTTCTGTCTTTTTGTAGTGTCAGAAGAGTTTGAAAAGGAAACAGCTGTGGCTGAGAAAATTACCACCGAAGAGAAACGGTAACACGCTTTTTGCTAATGAGTTTTGCTGTAGTACCGTTTTGCTTTTTCATTCCTTTCGTATTGGCAAATTGCAGTCCAGAAGCTAATATGAAGGGAATTCTCTTTCCAGCTTTGTGGAATCAAGGGATGTGACAATGACAGACACTAGCATCACAGAGGAACCAGCAGGGCCTGGAGAACCTGCCGCTCCTTTCTTTATTACAAAACCAGTGGTACAGAAACTGGTAGAAGGCGGGAGCATTGTATTTGAATGCCAGGTTGACGGCAACCCAAAGCCCCACGTCTACTGGAAGAAGTCCGGTGTTCCTCTAACCACTGGATACAGGTATTTTTATGGCTGAATGATAGCGTTCTCTGTGATTTGTCTGATATGTATATGAAGCCAAGAGAGAAGTAGAATTTACCTACCCCACCATCCCTCAAAGGTAGGCTCTTTTGTTATGGAGGCTTCATAGTGCGCTTTGAGGTATCTTCATGTTTTCATATGAAGTCTTATTGAGAAACAAAGCTCTGTGACAAAAGTGGATGGAAGATGCATTTCTTTATGTTCTATTTTGATTCACTTATAGTGCTAGTGAAATGGAGAAAATGGTGTGGATTTTTACACACACGACATATTCTTCTAGAAGGGATTGGAAAACAACTTTCAGTAAAAATGCTTAGTAAGTAAGGCACTAAAAGATAAAAGAAAAAGGGTCATGTAATGAAGAAGAAAGCTAGTTATACATGAAAATCTATGCTAATAAATTTGCTGCAATTGAACATAAAATTAGGTTTGAATTTCCCGCAACTTAAACAATCTAAAAATGTAGCCATCGTATCTTGAGAATAAATATAGTGTACCAAAGGCTTCATATTGAAATGTTTAAAGGAATTTATTGTTTTGATTATTCATTTGATCTTCACATAAAACAATGGACAAAATAATGAGCAAAGAGAAGTACCTAAGTGTTTAAATGGCCTCATCATTTGCTAACATAAACACTGAAGCCCCTTATTTCCATACAGTTGATTCTAGTAGTATTATAGTCTATTATCTATTTTAAAGAGTATATTACTGTTATTTAAAATGAAAATTTTAACTTGCTTGGCCCACATTACTCATGCTTATGCATTTTGCTCAATTTTCAGCAATCTGATATTCTATGGTGGAGCTTAGTCCCATGTTTAGGATCATTGAATTTTATACAGATCCACATAAGGGTTACTTATGGCTGAATTTTTTGTGTGTTCATTTCCGTAAAGATACAAAGTGAGTTACAACAAACAAACTGGCGAGTGCAAACTGGTGATTTCGATGACGTTTGCCGATGATGCTGGAGAATACACTGTTGTTATTCGTAATAAGCATGGAGAAACTTCTGCATCTGCCTCCTTGCTTGAAGAAAGTGAGTGCAATTCTAAGTGGTTCCGTGTGCACAATAAAAATGGAAATGCAGGGAAGTAGCAGTGCCGTGTGATTGTCAAAAGGCCTGTTGCTATATCCTGGTTCTGATACTGGCTGTGTCCCCATCTGACCCATCTCTTGGCCTCAGCTGTATAGGAAATGTTTTAGATCACACAGCCTCCAAAGCCATACCAGTGCTAAACTTCGAAGGTTCTAACAATAGTTTCTTTTCAGTACATTTATTTCTAAGCATATAATGCCTTTGAAAATGCAGGGATTCTAAATCCAGTTGCCTTTCAGATCCAGACAGATATTAGTGATTGCAGGGCAGACAGGGGCAAACTGGAGAGAGTATACGCCCTGCCTCAAGGGGGCAGTAGCTCCCCAACTCCAGTACACTGTTGCCAGGCATGCAGTACCAGGCTCAGTGTTGCTAGAGCTTACGATTTTTTTTTTTAAAACATCTTTATTGGAGTATAATTGCTTTACAGTGGTGTGTTAGTTTCTGCTGTATAACAAAGTGAATCAGCTATACATAGACATACATCCCCATAATTCCTCCCTCTTGCGTCTCCCTCCCACCCTCCCTACCCCACCCCTCTAGGTGGACATAAAGCACCAAGCTGATCTCCCTGTGCTATGCGACTGCTTCCCACTAGCTATCTACTTTACATTTACATTACATTTACATTTGGTAGCATATATACGTCCATGCCATGAAGCTTCTGATGTTTTAAAGAAAAGCTAGAAATCAGAATTTTCAATATTTATAAGTAATTTGAAAAAAAAAAGTGTAATAACATTTAGGTTAAACAAAATGTATCTGTGGGTCTCCGTTATCTTTGCCTAGATGTTCACATTTATAGTGGACCATCCACGTTCTGTCTCATTTGAGCTGCACAAAACTCCTTAGGGTTAGGATATTATCCCCATTTGGCAAAGCACTCAAGACCCAGGAAGATAAATGAATTGCCAAAAGCCACATGGCAAATTAGGAAGACCTCTAGGGTTGATCCCAAAGGACTGACTACTAATATAAAATTCTTTCTACAATAGTAGTGGCTGCCTTGACTTCTTAACGTAAGTTTGGGTTTGAAATTCAATCTAATTAGTCTATACTGAGCACTTTGATAGTAAAAGTTGGCAGATCTGGCTTTTGGTTATCAACTTTCCGTGGTGTAGGACTTGCTTGAGTGAACAGTGGCATGGAGGCTTTTTCATAAGAACATTAAAAATTAACTTATGTTCTTAACTCCTAGCTGATTATGAGTCACTGATGAAGTCCCAGCAAGAAATGCTTTACCAGACACAAATGCCTGCATTTGTGCAAGAACCTAAAGTTGGAGAAATAGCACCTGGCTATGTATACTCTGAATATGAAAAAGAGTATGAAAAAGAGCAAGCCTTAATTAGGAAGAAAATGGCCAAAGATACTGTAATGGTCAGAACTTTCGTGGAAGACCAGGTGAGTATAACAATAATGACCAAGTAAATCACTTCATACAGTATACTTTCCTCCCACAATGCCCCTCTTTTTGTTTGATATTTTCATTTTCAAGTGATAGGTGAGGGTTAGACTACTATAAACATGTCCAGGTTCACTGCTGACGAGGTTCCTTAATCTTCATAACATGTTGCACACATGACTTTAGAAATAGGAATTACACATAAGCAGGAAAAACAAATACTAGCACAACCAAGTTCATTACTGCCAACATTTTTTCATCGGTAGGATGAACATCGCATATATAACCCATACTCTTAGAATGTCATTGACCCAAGACACCACAGCATGAACTGACAAAGATGACTGAAATGCAGATTTAAAAACAAAACAATGACCCATCTAATTCTCACTGAAAAACAAACAAGCAAAAACAAGAGCCTTCTAGATTTTTCTTCCAGTTAAAAATTTTAATCAAACCTTATCTCTGAAATGAATACTCTTATGGAATTTCTATCAGTCGGCATATATCTTTTTAATAAACTGTCATCTTTTTCACTGCTTAGGAATTCCATATTTCTTCCTTTGAAGAGAGACTTATTAAAGAAATTGAATACAGAATAATAAAGACTACATTAGAAGAACTTCTTGAAGAAGACGGAGAAGAAAAGATGGCAGTTGACATTTCTGAATCTGAAGCCGTTGAAGCAGGATTTGATTTAAGAGTCAAGAATTACAGAATTCTTGAAGGGATGGGTGTTACTTTTCATTGCAAGATGTCTGGGTATCCATCACCCAAGGTAAAATATAAACATTGATCATACCTCCATGCTACAATAAAGACATGAATAGGTTACAGTATAACCATTTTATCTAAATTATATTGACATATGCATGATATTATTTGCAGATTGCATGGTACAAAGATGGCAAGCGCATCAGACATGGAGAGAGATACCATATGGACTTTCTACAAGATGGCAGAGCTAGTCTGCGCATACCTGTTGTTCTTCCGGAAGATGAAGGCATCTATACCGCGTTTGCCAGCAATATTAAAGGAAATGCAATTTGCTCAGGGAAATTGTATGTGGAACCCGCTGCGCCACTTAGTGCTCCGACTTACATGCCCACACCAGAGCCAGTGAGCAGAATCAGGTAGACTCGTGATAATTTGTGTTGACTAGTATTGAAATTGTTTAAAACACCAAATATCTCTGTAGCAAATTGCTGTTGTGTGGCAGAAAAAATTGAAGGCTGAGATAGCACAGAAATTTGCCATTCGCAATACCGGCAGTTGCCCAGTTTTTATTTCTTGCCCCCACGTAAGCTGAGAAAAGCATTTTCATTGTGGAGCATATTATTTATTTTGCCAGTGCTGTCGCTAACGTAGTGAAAGCTATAAAGGTTTATTTGACATCAGATTTTACGTATGTTACCCTAATTTATACAACAACCTTGCCTTGGAGGGATTATCATTGCTATTTTGGAAGTGGGAACACTCAGCTTCCCTGACCCTGTGAAAATTGCCTTAGTTCACCCAGCCTGTGTGGTGGTGTCAGCACTTGAAATCCAGTCCAAACCAATCTGGCTGCAGTATATAGATGGAGTTTGGGATTTTTTCAAATATAATTTCTATGTTTTTCCTCTTCTGGGATAAAGAAGAATATTTTTCTTTTTCCATAAATGTATTCACGTGGTTGTTTAAGCAACCAGCATTTATTGAAATATTTTGGTAGTTGAACCAAAAAGGTTCGGTAACTAACTAAACCCAGTGGTGAGGGAGAGACAGCATTAAGGACCATTCTAAATGAACAGCATAGCTTCGGGGGCAATAATAATGTATTCCGTTTTGGATCCCAGCAAGTTTGAGGTACCTTTTAATATGTACACAAAGTAGATTCTAAAATAACATTAAGAAAGAGCTTTGTCTTGCTGAGTTTTCTCTATGCCTTATGAAAATATTCTGCTTTGCCTTTCTTTGTCAGGTCCATCTCTCCACGTTCAGTGAGCAGATCTCCGATACGCATGTCCCCTGCACGGATGTCCCCTCTACGGATGTCCCCTGCACGGATGTCCCCCGGACGTAGGCTGGAGGAAACAGATGAGTCACAGCTTGAGAGACTGTATAAGCCAGTCTTTGTGTTGAAACCTACTTCTTTCAAATGCTTAGAAGGACAGACTGCCAGATTTGACCTAAAGGTCGTGGGTCGACCTATGCCAGAGACCTTCTGGTTTCATGACGGTAAGTATAAGTTTTTGCTCATAAATCATTAAACACAAAAATAAGCTTATATGTGTGCCTAACAATTTAAAAATAACTATTTTAACATGTTTTCTTTTTTACTCTATTTGTTTACAGGTCAGCAAATTGTCAATGACTATACCCATAAAGTAGTCATTAAAGAAGATGGTACCCAGTCACTAATTATTGTCCCTGCAACACCCAGTGATTCTGGAGAATGGACTGTGGTTGCCCAAAACAGGGCAGGAAAATCATCAATTTCAGTGATTTTAACCGTGGAAGGTATTTGCTCTGAAGATTAAAAAAGAAATTACCTTATCACCTGGGTTATAAACAGGTAGTTCAGCCCTACTCAGAATCATGACCTTTCTCTTTCAGCTGTGGAACATCAGGTAAAACCAGTGTTTGTGGAAAAACTGAAAAATCTCAACATAAAGGAAGGTTCCCGACTTGAAATGAAAGTCAGAGCTACGGGTAACCCCAACCCTGACATCATATGGTTGAAAAACAGTGAGATCATTGTACCTCATAAATATCCAAAAATCAGGTAAGTTTGCTTGAAAAATAATAAAACTAAGCTCATTACACAAATCCAGTAACCAAGGAAGCCACAACTACTTCTGTACTGATGATTAATTTTCCCACTTTTAATAGAATCGAAGGAGCCAAGGGAGAAGCTGCCCTTAAAATTGACTCCACTGTCAGCCAAGACTCTGCCTGGTACACTGCCACTGCCATTAATAAGGCTGGCCGAGACACTACAAGGTGCAAAGTAAATGTTGAAGTTGAGTTTGCAGAGCCTGAGCCAGAGAGAAAATTAGTCATCCCACGAGGGACATATAGAGCAAAGGAGATTGCAGCCCCAGAACTGGAGCCCCTCCATTTGCGATATGGTCAAGAGCAATGGGAAGAGGGTGACCTCTATGACAAAGAGAAACAACAGAAACCATTTTTCAAGAAAAAACTCACTTCCTTAAGACTCAAGCGCTTTGGGCCTGCCCACTTTGAATGCAGGCTAACACCAATTGGTGACCCAACGATGGTGGTGGAATGGCTCCATGATGGAAAGCCACTGGAAGCTGCCAACAGGCTCCGTATGATCAATGAATTTGGGTATTGCAGCCTTGATTATGGAGTTGCGTATTCCAGAGACAGTGGTATCATTACTTGCAGAGCTACTAACAAATACGGAACAGATCACACATCTGCTACCCTTATTGTCAAAGATGAGAAGAGTCTCGTGGAAGAATCTCAATTGCCTGAGGGGAGGAAAGGCTTACAGAGAATTGAAGAATTAGAACGGATGGCTCATGAAGGTGCCCTTACAAGTGTGACAACCGATCAAAAGGAGAAGCAAAAGCCAGACATCGTCTTGTTCCCAGAGCCAGCGAGAGTACTTGAAGGGGAGACCGCCAGATTCCGTTGCCGAGTGACAGGCTACCCTCAGCCCAAAGTCAACTGGTACCTCAATGGGCAGCTCATCCGCAAAAGCAAAAGGTTCAGAGTTCGCTACGATGGCATTCATTATCTGGACATCGTGGACTGCAAATCATATGATACGGGTGAAGTCAAGGTCACTGCAGAAAACCCTGAAGGTGTGATAGAGCATAAAGTGAAGCTTGAGATCCAACAGAGGGAAGATTTTAGGTCTGTCCTTAGGCGAGCCCCTGAGCCAAAGCCTGAGTTTCACGTACATGAACCTGGAAAACTTCAGTTCGAAGTACAAAAGGTGGACAGACCTGCTGACACCACTGAAACTAAGGAAATTGTGAGGTTGAAAAGGGCTGAAAGAATTACCCATGAAAAAGTGCCTGAAGAGTCAGAAGAGCTGCGTAGTAAGTTCAAGCGCAGGACTGAGGAAGGCTATTACGAAGCCATTACTGCTGTGGAGCTCAAGTCTCGTAAGAAGGATGAATCCTATGAAGAACTTCTAAGGAAGACAAAAGATGAACTTCTCCACTGGACCAAAGAGTTAACTGAAGAAGAGAAGAAAGCCCTTGCCGAAGAAGGCAAAATCACTATTCCAACTTTTAAACCTGATAAAATTGAACTAAGTCCTAGTATGGAGGCTCCTAAAATCTTTGAAAGAATCCAAAGCCAAACAGTGGGCCACGGATCGGATGTACACTTCCGGGTCAGAGTGGTGGGGAAACCAGATCCTGAATGTGAGTGGTACAAAAACGGTGTAAAGATTGAGCGCTCTGACCGAATCTACTGGTACTGGCCTGAAGACAATGTCTGTGAGCTGGTCATAAGAGATGTGACGGCTGAGGACTCTGCCAGCATCATGGTAAAAGCCATCAATATAGCTGGGGAAACCTCAAGTCACGCATTCTTACTCGTCCAGGGTAATTTGAATTTCTTTCATTTGATGGGTCTGTTTCTGTTTATCCATGAATATCCAGTAGTGTCTTTCTTTTTATTTTCTTTTCCCATTATCCAAATTGTGAATTTAATTTAATGTGCTTTTTTTTTTTTCCTTTTTCTTATAGCCAAGCAATTGATCACTTTCACACAGGAATTACAAGATGTTGTTGCTAAGGAAAAAGACACCATGGCAACATTTGAATGTGAAACCTCAGAGCCATTTGTCAAAGTGAAATGGTATAAGGATGGCGTGGAGGTTCACACGGGAGATAAATATAGGATGCTCTCTGACAGGAAAGTTCACTTCCTCTCCGTCCTGACAGTTGACACATCTGATGCTGAAGACTATAGCTGTGTACTTGCCGAAGATGAAAACGTAAAAACAACGGCTAAGCTTATTGTCGAAGGTAGTAAATAATGATTTCATTCCTAAGTTTTAAAGTCCCCCTTAGTATGTGATAAAGTTAGCTATGCAATTTTCACTTCATAAAACGAATTACTTGGGAATTAAATATAAGTTCCATAGCAAGACTCATGAATTTATACTGGTAATTAAGAATATTGACAATTTGGATTTTTAATTTTTTATTTTTTTGGCCTCACTGTGCTGTATGTGGGATCTTAGTTCCCCGACCAGGAATCGAACCCGCACCCTTGGCAGTGAAAGCGCTGAGTCCTAACCACTGGACCACCAGGGAATTCCTGAAAATTTGGATTTTGAAAAGCAAGGTCATTCTGATATCTTGCTTTTAAATTTTTTATTGAAATATAATTCTGTGCTTTAAAAATAATTTTTAAATTAAGTAACTCCTTTTAATTGACAATTTATTTCTCAGTCCAGCAGTTAGATATTAAGAATATTCCTGATAGTATGGGGCGGGGGGAATAAGAGATTTACAAGGAATTTTCTCTATCCTAAGTCTAGATGCATAACTCTCCAGGGAAATTAACTTCTCCTTCTCTTATGCCTCAGGTGCAGTCATTGAGTTTGTGAAAGAACTTCAGGACATAGAAGTTTCAGAATCATTTTCAGGAGAGTTAGAGTGCATTATAACCCCGGAAAATATAGAAGGCAAATGGTATCATAATGACGTGGAGCTTAAATCCAATGGCAAGTACACAATTACATCTCGCCGTGGACGTCAGAACCTCACAGTCAAGGATGTGACCAAAGAGGACCAGGGAGAATACAGCTTTGTTGTCGATGGGAAAAAGACAACCTGTAAACTAAAGATGAAACGTAAGCCTTCCCCTTCCTGTCACCTTGCAGTGAGTATCGCTATGGCTTATTGATAATAAATAATCATAACATTCTTCTTTCTCCCCATATTTCACAGCCCGCCCCGTTGCTATCCTACAAGGACTCAGTGATCAAAAAGTCTGCGAGGGTGACATTGTTCAGCTTGAAGTTAAAGTCTCCTTAGAGAAGGTGGAAGGTGTCTGGATGAAGGATGGCGAAGAAGTGCAGCCGGGCGACAGGGTTCACATTGTGATAGACAAGCAGTCACACATGCTGCTTATTGAAGACATGACTAAGGAGGATGCTGGACATTACTCCTTCACCATTCCTGCCCTTGGACTGTCAACCAGTGGGCGCGTCTCTGTCTACAGTGAGTGCGACTTACATGTCTTGTTGTATGCTGTCAAGTGAGCACACGTTTCCAACAAAATTTGTATTCACAATTCTTTTGTGTGTGTGTGGTTTTGCAGGTGTTGACGTGATAACACCTCTAAAAGACATTAACGTGCTTGAGGGCACCAAGGCTGTGCTCGAATGTAAGGTCTCAGTCCCTGATGTGACTTCTGTTAAATGGTACTTAAATGATGAACAGATCAAGCCTGATGATCGCGTGCATGCCATTGTCAAAGGCACTAAGCAGCGGCTTGTGATCAACCGGACCTATGCTTCAGATGAAGGTCCTTACAAGCTGATGGTTGGCAGAGTTGAAACCAGCTGTGATCTTTCTGTAGAAAGTAAGAATTGTTCCATGTCACTTAGTATTGTTTTAAGCATTCTATTTTCCCAGTATACTAGTAACCAAGTGATTATTTTATTTTTCCCCCCAGAAATTAAAATTATCAGAGGTCTTCACGACCTTACCTGTACAGAGACCCAAAATGTGGTCTTGGAAGTTGAACTGTCCCACTCAGGAATTGATGTCTTGTGGAATTTTAAGGACAAGGAAATCCATCCCAGTTCTAAATATAAAATTGAATCTCATGGAAAAATATATAAGTTGACGGTTCTAAATATGATGAAAGACGATGAAGGAGAATATATATTTTATGCTGGAGAAAATATGACATCTGGAAAACTTATCGTGGCAGGTCAGTACATTTATCATTTAACCTAAGTTCTTAGGTTAAAGAACTTAGGTTAAACCTTAAACCTAAGTAGGGCAGTTGTTTTAACTTAAGAGATCATTGCCCATTTCCTCCCAAATTCCCACCAGTTTCCCACTTCCTTGCCTCTGCTTATGCTGTTCTCAAAACCAATAATACCCTTGACACTATTCCCATCAGCCTAAATTCCAAATGTTCTTCCAGGAAGTCGTAGCTCAAATGCCATCTCCTCTGTGAAGCCTTCCTTGACCTTCCCATTTGTAGATCTTAATCCTCCAACCTCAGGATCACTTTATGTGTGTTTCTTTCATGACCCTGACTCATATACTTGTTTTATTCCCCGTTTCTTCTTCCCACACCTGAGTAGATGCTCCCCAAATGTGGAATTGCTTCTTTCTCATCTTTGTATAGTCCAATACGTTGCACATGATAGATTGATGAGTTAACGTTTGGACTGAGTTTTATTTAAACTCTCCTACTGTAAAGATGTATTTCTTTTTTTTATTGCTCTTGTTTCTTTCACTTTTGTTTTCTTTGTTCCCTTCATACTTTATAATGAATATTTTAAAAATATACCTCAATATATGTGTCTGTGTGTCTCTTGTGAAATGAAGTAGACCATTCTCAGCAGAAGCCACCAGCTTAAAAATGAAGAATCAAAAGTCTAAGCCAACTGTCAAGAAAAAACTAGGCATCATCATTAATTGGTTTGGTACATAACAATTTAGGTTTTGAGGAGACTAAATTGTGCAATCCGTGGTATATAAGCAAGTCAAATGGGAATAGTGTCTTCTCTGGTATGAAAGTTTCATGGTTTATACTTTATTACATTATAAGATTTCCTCAAAGATTTGGCCATGAAAAAAACTTCTGAAACAGAATTTTAGATTCTGCACTTTGATATGTTTAATATAAATTACATGTTTTTAAATGTGTGGAAACAAGAAAAAACTATGAGCCTCTATGTGATTTCACCCAACATTTTTAAAGCACCTGCCATTGGCCAGGCGCTGCTAGGAACTCAGGATACAAAAATGAATATGGCATGATATTTTTTTTGAGGAATTCACAATATAGAGAGGGACAGATACATTAGCAACTAACTTGATGAAGGAGTAATTATCTCTGCCAGCGATGATAGCAGTGGAGCCAATGGGGGAAAACTTTGTAGAAGAGATGACATTTGTCAAAACAGTGATTTTTAGTATATAGGAATCCCTAATCTTCTAGAAACATTGATGACTATACATTTTGTTCAGCAAAATTTTTTCCAGTCAGATATTAGATGTATTTTCAGGAAATCATCCGTAGAAGACTAAGCAGCATGCTTTTGAGGAAGGAACTGAGTTACGGGCCGTCCATGAGCTGTGCTCCACATTAAGGTTCTCAGAGTTCTGTATAACTTAACAGTTGCTTTTCCTTTGCAAAACCTTTCTGATTCCAGTAGTTTCCCTGGTTATCAGTGATACTTAGAACGAGGGGTTTCTGTGATACCTTCTTAAAGTGCGTAAAAATAATTTTATTAGACATTTCATGATGTTCAGAATCATGTTTTAAAATTTGATGTTTTATATTAATTGTGCAAAGGTTTTTCTATTGTATAAATATTTTTAAAAGACTCACACTTGTAATTCTCTTGTTCCACAGGGGGCGCCATCTCCAAGCCACTCACAGATCAGACTGTAGCTGAATCCCAGGAAGCTGTGTTTGAATGTGAAGTTGCCAACCCAGATTCCGAAGGAGAATGGTTGAAGGATGACAAACACCTACCGCTGGGTAAAAACATCGGAAGTAAATCTGATGGCCACAAAAGGAGGCTTATCATTGCTGCCACCAAACTAGATGACATTGGAGAATACACCTACAAGGTGGCCACTTCCAAAACATCTGCCAGACTTAAAGTTGAAGGTCAGTGATATAATAACAGATTTATCCACTAAAAAATCGTAGTATATTTTTGACAGTTATTCTAAAAGTCAAATGGTATAATCATTGTGGATCCCATAAATCCTCATTTCATAAAATCATTATAAACTCTCGAACTTTCTTTCTGAGCCGTGTACCACAAGGTGCAAAATTGCTTATGAGTTAATGTGAAGAAACCACGTCTTAGGTTCCAGCTCTGTGGAGCAGCAAATTAGATGCTCTCAGTCTGTATTCCTCTTTCACTCTTCTCCAATCCATTGATTAAGTTATTAATATACAGCTATGCAAACTACATCTCATTCAAGTATAGAAAAGACATTATACGAGGTACATTTCAAACTGGACCCAGGTTTTCCTGAATAATCTCAAAGTGTCTTTTAAAAACTCTAGAGATGCTGCATAACTGCAAATTCTTTGATAACCATTCTTTTGCAAGATGACCCGGTAACAATCTTATTTGGGACTTCTCTTACCTGAATGGTATCATCTTTATTTTCTAAACAAATCATAAATTTGTCTTCAGCTGTCAAAATTAAGAAGACTCTGAAGAACCTCACGGTGACAGAGACGCAAGATGCTGTTTTCACTATGGAGCTCACACACCCTAATGTAAAAGGTGTCCAGTGGATCAGAAACGGGGTTGTGCTGGAATCCAATGACAAGTACACTATCTCAGTCAAAGGAACAATTTACTCTCTGAGAATTAAAAACTGTGCCGTTGTGGATGAATCTGTTTATGGCTTCAAGCTTGGAAGGCTGGGAGCCAGTGCCAGACTGCACGTTGAGAGTAAGTTGACTTAGAAACACTTTACAAGTAGCCAACTCGTGGTTACCATGAAGTTAACCATATCACTAAATGGCTTCAACTTTCCTCATTAGCTGTCAAAATCATTAAGAAGCCAAAGGATGTGACTGCCTTGGAAAATGCCACCGTTGCCTTTGAAGTTAGCGTTTCCCACGACACAGTGCCAGTGAAATGGTTCCACAAGAATGTGGAGATTAAGCCGAGTGACAAACACAGGCTGGTCTCAGAAAGGAAGGTCCACAAACTGATGCTGCAGCATATTTCCCCCTTGGACGCTGGGGAATATACAGCTGTGGTGGGGCAATTGGAATGCAAAGCGAAACTATTCGTGGAGAGTAAGTATGAGGCAGCCCCTGTGGCATTTCTGGGTGATCTCCATGTATTCATTCGTTTGTTTGCTCCATCTTTTTTTTTTAAATAAAATATATTAACCGAAGTGCTCTCTGATTTTCCCAAGCATTACATATTACAAAAACCATGAAAAACATTGAGGTACCTGAGACCAAAACTGCCTCCTTTGAGTGTGAGGTCTCCCACTTCAATGTGCCTTCCATGTGGCTAAAGAATGGGGTGGAGATTGAAATGAGTGAAAAGTTCAAGATCGTGGTGCAGGGAAAACTCCACCAGCTGATCATCATGAACACCAGCACAGAGGACTCAGCAGAATACACATTTGTCTGTGGCAATGACCAAGTCAGCGCCACCCTGAAAGTGACACGTAAGTAAAATATATATACAAATATATATATATATATATACACACACACACACACACACACACACACACAGAATATCCAGTAGGCTCATTGTTATTCCATAGCCTACACTTTTTCTTCCTGACCAGTTACCTTGATTGAAACATCTACTGTGTCCACACTGAGTTAGGCATCTGGATAAAATTTTTGATTAGGGTAGCATTGAAAGGCTACCTATGAAGATGCTCCATTGTCTATCTCTTACTTTTTCTCTTCCCCTGTCACTTGACATTGTCCTGTAGAGGGGTACCTGGAAGGTATCATGGCTCATCTCTCTGAACTGTGATACCTAAACAGACGTACTAAGAACATTCCAAGTTTTCATTCTGTGCCTGTCATAACCCACGTCGTAGTGACACAAAATCTCCTTGGGTGTATTTCCTTCCCCCTTTGCAGCAATCATGATTACATCCATGCTGAAGGACATCAATGCTGAAGAAAAAGACACCATTACCTTTGAGGTCACAGTGAACTATGAAGGCATCTCTTACAAATGGTTAAAGAATGGTGTGGAAATCAAATCGACTGACAGGTGCCAGATGAGAACCAAAAAGCTCACCCACTCCCTGAACATCAGGAATGTTCACTTTGGGGATGCTGCTGAGTACACCTTTGTGGCTGGAAAAGCTACCTCGACAGCCACTCTTTATGTGGAAGGTATGGTTTCATAAATGTCATATCCATAAAAATAAATGGCAAACACATTATATAAAATGTTAGAGCATCAGCTACTGAATGGATAAATAAAATGAGGTATAGCCACACAATGAAATATTATTCAGCAATAAAAAGGAGGTACTGATACATGCTACAACATGGATGAACCTTAAAAAACTTTATATCAAGTGAAAGAAGCCAGTCGCAAAGGACCATATAGTGTATGATTCCAGTTATAGGAAAAGTTCAGAGTGCAGAAATCTATAGTGACATAGATTGGTGCTAAGTCTGAGGGGAGGACAAAGGGAGGGGTCTGGAGGGTGATGGCTAAGGGGTACATGGTCTTTTTTGGGGGTAATGAGAATGCTTTGAAATTAATTATGGTGATGGTTGCACAACTCTGAATATACCGAAAGCCACTGAATTGTATACTTTCACTGGGTGAATTGTATAGTATGTGAATTTTATCTTAGCAAAGCTGATAGAAAGATTAATTTTTTTACACGCTGTTCTCCAGCTCGTCATATAGAATTTAGGAAACACATTAAGGACATTAAGGTTCTCGAGAAGAAGCGAGCTATGTTTGAATGTGAAGTTTCTGAACCTGACATCACTGTGCAGTGGATGAAAGATGGCCAAGAGCTACAGCTTGTGGACAGGTCCGTTGGTTTGTTTGCCACATCCCAGTGATTCCCGGTTTCCTTTGAGTCATCATACGTTAAACCTCAATTTCCCTTTCTTCCATAGAATAAAGATACAGAAGGAGAAATATGTCCACCGCCTTCTGATCCCATCCACCCGGATGTCTGATGCTGGGAAGTACACAGTGGTGGCTGGAGGCAACATGTCCACTGCCAGCCTTTTTGTAGAGGGCAGAGACGTTCGCATCCGAAGCATTAAAAGGGAGGTTCAGGTAATTGTCCACATGCTGAATTTTTGGAGAAGTCATCAGTAGCTCCTAATCTATCATTTTGTCACTTAATTTTTTAAACATCTTTATTGGAGTATAATTGCTTTACAATGGTGTGTTAGTTTCTGCTGCATAACACAGTGAATCAGCTGTACATATACATATATCCCCATATCCCCTCCCTTTTGCGTCTCCCTCCCACTCTCCCTATCCCACCCCTCTAGGTGGACACAAAGCACTGAGATGATCTCCCTGTGCTATGTGGCTGCTTCGCACTAGCTATCTATTTCACATTTGGTAGTGTAGATAGGTCCATGCCACTCTCTCACTTCGTCCCAGTTTACCCTTCCCCATCCCCGTGTCCTCATAGAGAATGTCACTTAATTTTTTGACTTTTAAATTTTCTAACCACAGTCTTCTAAAAAAATGAAATCAGCTTATCCCTACCAGCTTACACTCTTGTGCTGACATCAACTTAGTCACAGTTTCCTCTCGCTTAGGGAATAAGTGTATCCTTCGCAGCTGTCTAAATACTTTAATGAAAGCAGCTGTAGACACTTCACTGTCAAATGGCCACTTACCAAGCAACATCAACCCTAAAGGAACTAAACTTTAAATTGTGGTGTTCGCACAGCAACTGGAATTAAAGGAATTCAGAACAAGGTGGCATTTTCTCAGAAGCCTTCTACCTTGGAGAGGCAGCTGTGTGGGGACTTGACTGGGAAAACTCCCTCCGAGGTCCAAGAGGAAGACCAGTTTGAGCAAAGCTGGATTCCTAGCAGGGATGCTGAGCAAACACCTTTGCTCTTGACTGCACGTGTACGGCTTGTCCTCATGGGTGCCAGTCTTCCCACGTGATATAACGGGGCGATAACATGTGAAGGGAAGTATCACTTGAGCTCATGTTTATCATATTGCTCATCCAAGGAGAGCCAGGCATTACATTAGGCCAGAGTGAAAAAGCCTTCAATGCATAGTCAGATAACCCAATATGTCCTCCATCCTTTATTGACCAATCCTGAACCTTGATTTTCTCACTTTTAAAAATGAGGATAATAGTTCCTACCTAGCCTACAAGGTTCACATCATGTGAAATCAAATTGAATAGTAACTCAAAAGAACTTTGTCAATGATAAACAGCCTTCAGATGTAAAGTGTCATTATTTCTTTTTTATTTTATTTTTATTTTATTATTTACTTTTGGCTGTGTCGGGTCTTTGTTGCTGCGCGCAAGCCTTCTCTAGTTACAGTGAGCAGGGGCTACTCTTTGTTGCAGTGGCTTCTCTTGTTGTGGAACACAGGCTCTAGGCACTCGAGCTTCAGCCGCTGTGGTGTGCAGGCTGTAGTTGTGGCACATGGTCTTAGTTGCTCCACGCCATGTGGGATCTTCCCGGACCAGGGATTGAAGGATTGAACCTGTGTCCCCTGCATTGGCAGGAGCATTCTTAACCACTGCGCCACCAGGGAAGTACCGCAAAGTGTCATTATTTCTGTTATGATTAACTAAGAAGCAAACATTTAAGGATGAAATCATTGCCTCCATGCAGATGTAAGCAAAAGAAGTATGGGCACCTTTTGTCCAAGGATATGCAGGAAAACTTAGAATGTGCTATAACCAGTCAATTTTCTATAACATAATATATAGGTTTGACATGCTCTTCAAATGAGCTGTTTTGGAAACAGGTTAAAACCGAAAGGAAACCAGGACTTCAATTTTCTTTTCCTGTTGCTCCTTTAAAAGGTTATTGAGAAACAACGTGCTGTCGTTGAGTTTGAGGTCAATGAAGATGATGTAGATGCCCACTGGTATAAAGACGGCATTGAAATCAATTTCCAAGTTCAAGAACGACACCAGTATGTGGTGGAGAGAAGAATCCACCGGATGTTTATCTCTGAGACCAGGCATAGCGATGCTGGTGAATACACCTTTGTGGCAGGAAGGAACAGGAGTTCTGTTACCCTCTACGTCAATGGTAGGTAGAGATATTAACATATTTTGTGCATCCATCTGTAATAATCCTCCCTTTCAACTTACTGAAGTTCTGGTAGTTTCCAGGCAATTTCTCAAGAACCCATGGTACTCATATGTTTGAAGTTATTACATTTATTTTCATATTATACCTGTGGAAATGGGATGGTAGCTGTTAAAAGGACCAAGATGTCATTTCCAGAAGGCACCTAATGGCTAGATCCTTATTTAGTTTGGTCAATATTATTGAACATCCACTGTATGTCAATTATAATAGACCCCAAATGGGTTTCTAGTTACGGTTTTCAGCTGTTCTAGTTCTCTGCCCTTGGCCCTAACTGCTTGAATACTAGTAGCACTACCAAGTGATGGGGCATTTCCAGTCTCTGGTGGGGCATTTCCAGCCTCTGTTAAGGCATGCCTGGGAGAACCTAGGAAGCCACAGGTGAGCTCCATGCCCTAGGACCAGGGTCTGACTTTAGTGGGGAATTCCATATGCTACCAAGTCCTCAGAGGAGCACCATTAAACCATCCACTTTCCTCATTAGAAACCTTAGAGCTGAATCTGAGGCTGGTCTAGATCCATTCCTGTCCTGACCTTGGGTCCTACCTGTCTGAACAAATACCCCTGAGACAGATGAAGGAACAGTAAGAGTAATCTCAAGTTTCATAAAAATGAACCATATTGCCAACATCCCCTTGGTCCCTAGAAGACCAAATCGTCATGGTATCCAGTTATTATTATTTCTATATTAGTGGTAGAGAAACTGAGGCACAGAGAAGTAAAGGTCTACCTATATGGCTGTGTCAGAAATCAGCCTCACAGAAGTCAGTTCTCCCCATTTCTTGGTTCCATGAACGACCCAGTTTCCCTCAGTCATCACAACACCAAGAATATGTTTTAATTAGCATAACAGGAAAGCTGAATTAAAAAAAAAATTACCTAATTGCCTTTAGATCTAAAATGACATTCATTCATTCATGCATACTGATTGCACTTCACTGGCACCTGTATATTAAAAAATGATTATCACATATACACAAATACTTGAAAACCGAACCTGAATGGGATGAGCCACCTCACCACATGATTTGCCCAAATGACTGTTAAAAATAGGTAGCATGTGGAAATGTTCTAGCATTCTTTAGAGGACTGTCCATTGTCACCCCGATCCAGATCCCAGCCAGGAAAGGGGTGACCGTGTTATGCTGAAAAACTCAGCACTCCCAGCATCACCACCCCCCCACCAAATATCAAAAGTATCTCCCTCTACTTAGGGACAAAATTCCAATTTTTTTTCCTTCTTAGCGCAAAGAATGTTCTAATATTCTAAGGCAAGTAAAGATATCACCATTCCAAAGTTTTGTTTCGGGGTACATAACCACCTGGCAACAAATTAACGTAGATTTTCCCGTGCTTTCCTGTGTTTTCATGGGCTATTTGTTTTCTTTTCTTCCCAGCCCCAGAACCGCCCCAAATTCTACAGGAGCTCCAGCCTGTTACTGTGCAATCTGGCAAGCCCGCCCGCTTCTGTGCTGTGATATCCGGCAGACCACAGCCCAAAATTTCCTGGTACAAGGAAGAGCAGCTGCTTTCCACTGGTTTCAAGTGCAAGTTCCTTCACGATGGGCAAGAGTACACACTTCTGCTCATCGAAGCCTTCCCAGAGGACGCGGCCGTCTATACCTGTGAAGCCAAGAATGACTATGGAATTGTCACTACCTCAGCATCGCTCTCTGTGGAAGGTAGAACTACCTTGCTACTTCTCAGCTTAAAGTAAAACCTAAGAAACCCGCTTTTGTATCCTCCCAGGGCATTTAAAAATACAACTTGGAGCTCCTAAAAGTAGATTGCTACCTAACTTGGAAACTTTGAAAGGGCTCCACTGCTCCACTGATAAATTAAGAGAAATCAGCATGCTTCATTCTGTGAGGTCTGTAGGCTGCCTTACTCCTGACAAGTCTGTGGTCCCTTCCTTTAGTTCCAGAAGTTGTGTCTCCTGATCAGGAAATGCCAGTTTATCCTCCTGCCATCGTCACCCCACTTCAGGACACTGTCACTTCTGAGGGACGGCCAGCCTACTTTCAATGCAGAGTTTCTGGAACAGGTAGGTTTACAAGCAAAGGTAGAGTTGCTAATATTTAAAAAGAATGATGTGAGGAAAAGGTTTTCTTACCTCTTATGCATAATTTGAAGTTTCATGGGCATCTTGCAGAACACTTACTTGGATTATTGAATTGAGAATTAGATCAGTGTTTTCCGCTACTGGACTGTACACCTAAAAATGGTTAAGATGATAAATTTTATGTTATGTGCTAAATTTTATGTAGTTTATGTTGTTAAACTACAATTTAAAAAAAGGAATGAGTTCAGTGTTTTTCTATGTTTTAAACTTGAAAAATGTCGTTTTCTTTATGATCGTAGTTACACTTTGTTATCTCTTGAAAAAATACAACGAAACCTACAATTATTATTAGATTAATTATAATGGCATCTACATGTGTTTTAAGAGTCCATTTATATGTAAGACGTTGTTCAGTCTATGGACAGTGCTTGTGTGAAAAGCCATATCCCTTTGGAAGGTGGTATCCTGTAGTGGACAAAAGTGGGGGCGTTATGATCAGAGAGGTTGGATTTGAGTCTTGGCTCCACTCTGTGACCTTCGGCAAATACCTGATTTCTCTGGTTCTCTTTCCCTCATGAATAAAGTGAGGATAATATTGCATTCGGTCTTAGAATGTACATTTCATGAGGGCAGGGATTCTGTCTTAGTACCAAGAACATGGTGCCTGAAAAGCAGTAGCTACTAGAAGGAAAGCTCTGTGAAAGCAAGGGTGGATCCTTGTCCTAGAATAGCTCCATACGTAGTAGGTACTCAGTAAGTAATTGTTGATCGGACAAAAGAATGCTTGTTAAATGGCTGATATCAGTGGCTTCAGATCATTGTCATGATTATGTCAGCTAACCCACATCAGCACGTATCGCAGCACCCCTCATACAGTAATCCCTCCATCTGTTAGCTGTTATAATTTTTAATTGGTGCGTGTTTCCCAGAACCACCGGCCCCTCCCCTCACCCCAGGAGTCTGACCTTAGTAGAATGAAACAAAATGTTTAGAGCCATTTCTAGCCAATGATGATTGTAGACCTACCTCACATAGAGACAGGGTAAATCAACCTTATCCCGAATGAAAATCACTCCTTCATTTGCTTGACTGTTGTATACCACCACAAAGGGAAATTCTCCAAGCTCGGGCATCTCACAGCACTCCTAATAAACGTTTGTTTTGCTTATTGTGCTTCTCCCATTGGGTTATGGCCCAGTCTCTACCTTGCCAAGAGCCGGTTTCTTAAGCAAGTTAGTATTTCAATTGGGCTTCTATCACCTAATGATTTCCTGCTCTGGGATGGAGATGCTGATCTAGAAACCAAATAGACCTGTTTGATTTTATGAGCATAATTAAAGGATATGAGGTGTGTAAAGCACTTACAGGCATGGCTAGCAAGTGACTGGTGCTCAATACATTAATTTTATTACAAGCATTGAGAGGAATTATAGAAACATAAAAGTCTGGTATTGGGTGACCAACATAGATAAATACTATAGACTTTGTGACTTCAGAGCATGGTATTTGAAAAATGCCAAATATTAAGAAATGAGGACTGATTCGGTGATATCCTACTAAAAAGAAAAATGCATTTTAATATCAAATTCACTAAAGCCATACTAAAGAATTTATCCATTCATTGAATTTTTAGAGGAAATTTTTCAAATAAACATATGTATATGGATTATCTAAAGTAGTAGTCTTAACTATATTTGCATAGTACTCTTTAGTTTATAAGTCATTTTATAGTTTGCCTTTAAGGCATTGCAAACATACATTTGAAGCTCTCTACAAGACTACAATTGGGGTAGAAAAAGAAAAATATCTTTTCAATGTGACTGATGTCCTTAAATATTCGAATGGACTTTATAAATTCATGTGATCATTAACTCTCTATGTGTGGTAATATTAATACACATACAGAGGTTTTAGAACCCTTTCATAAATGTATTTTCTATATGACAAAAATTAAATTCACTGAATAAATGCCTTTTAAAATAAAAGCTCACCATATCACGTTTCATGCCCCTCAGACAGAAAATATTCACACAACTTCCCTTAAGAAAGTAAGTGCAGCTCTGCTTTCTGCAAATTGGAAAAAAATATGAGTCTGCAGAGGCCCCAGTCTCATGTTTTGGGGAACTCAGTACTTGCTGAAGCATGGAGCATGGTCCTGAGCAATCTGGTGGTGCTTTTGTAAGTGGAAATGTTATCTATCGAAGGTCTCTGGTGCCACCTACTGGTGGAAGAGAAGTTTGTAAAAGTAGAATTTTAAAACTTGTAATAAAGCTAGCTTTTTGCTAGTGCTCATTCTACAGATAATGGTCAGTATCATTTGGTGGCTTACAGAGTGGCAGCTAGCTAAGTGAGATGTTAAATAATTAGTTTAGCAATGAGGAATGCCCACTGTTCATTTAAGCTTTTTTTTAGTTTTATTCTACCAACATCTGTGTTCCTGCTATTGAGACATTGCACTAGGTTCTAGGGATGCCAGGACCTGTCTCTTGCCTTCATGGAGCTCAGTGTGTAGGTGAGGAGACGCGCATGCACAGCTAGATCCCAAGGTTGTAAGTGCTGTAACAGCCCACCTACTCAGTGCTCTCTGTCTGGGAGAGAGCTGGAGAAAATGCACGGACGGCACATTGAAGAATTAATAGGCTCATGAGCACGGTCGTGCTCCAGGCAGAGAACAACGTTTACAAAGTCATAAAAGCTCGCCAGAACACTCCATGTGCTGGCAACAAGTGGTTTAAGTATGGTTGGAAAGTGATGCAATGAGTGGACGAGAAGCTAGGAAAGAAGGCAAGGGCCAGATCCTAAAGTGTTGGTATTCTGTGCTTAGGACTTTAGATTTTATCTTGTTTACTTTGAGGAGCCACTGAGAGATTTTGAAACCCCTGGGTAACATGATCAGGTTTTCTTTTTAGAAACAACACTCTGATCATGAAAGGAGGAATGGACAGATGTGGGAGGTGAGGCTGAAGGTAACGGACCAGCAGAGAGGCTATCATATTATAATAGGCTTGGAAAGTGTTGACAACTGAGTCAGGAGAAAGATGGGGGTAGATTGTGCCAGAGTCCAGGAGGTAGAATGAACGAGACTCAGGCACCAAATACAATGGAGTGGTGGGGGTGAGGAACTGGGCAGTGGGGTGGCCTCACAGAAGCCATGAGAGGCCAGTGACTGACACAGGTAGTGGCAGCCCAGTCAAAAGTACCAAGTCCATTACCAAAACAGGTCTTGCCCTTTAGCTCATTTATTATTGACGATTCATGCCTGTTCTCCTGCTTCACTCAGTTCACCAAAGGAAGAAGTTGTCAGGAAGAATAAGCAGGGAACCTTGTGAGGGAGAGAGAGTACCAAACTCTCCATCCTTCCCTTTCCATTGATTTTTTTTTTAACATCTTTATTGGGGTATAATTGCTTTACAATGATGTGTTAGTTTCTGCTTTATAACAAAGTGAATCAGTTATACATATACATATGTTCCCATATGTCTTCCCTCTTGCGTCTCTCCATTGATGTTTAAACAAACAAACCAAGTATTTGTAGGATGACTTTTACATCCCATGTGATGATGGTATTACTTGTATATCCTATGGCCCTGTTTATTAGGTAAGTTATTGCTGATCCCTTGTGATGTTAGACATTCTCACTTTAATGACTGACTTGTGCCTGTGGTTTATAAAACCCTTTCCTCTGTGTATGTCATTGAATTCACACAGCAATTTTATAGCCCATGAATAGCCCATGAATTATTATGCATCTTATTTTACAAATGAGAAGACTGGTCCAGAGATTAACTGACATGTCTAAGGTCACACAGCTGGTAAATTGTAGTGTCAGGATTCCATTTCCTACCTTACCTTGCTACCTAAGGAAATAAAAAGATTTGTTTCTTTAAAAGGGGAACTTGTAGTTTATAACAACTACTGGGAAGCAGGGGAATATTCATAAACCAATATTTATGCAACAGTGCAAACAAATACTAGAGGACTGGACTATTAGAAGATCCCCATGGGTGGTATTGAGATAAGGAGGTAATATAGTGACCACATTCCAAAAACAAGATGGCTTCTGATTTTTGGCTTTTAAAACAAGTAACTAAATTTGAATCCACGCTTGACTTACAGGGCTGTTGCTTTAATGGAAGTATAATTTTTTTTAAAGTACACATCATCTTAAACTGTAAAAACATAGTAATATGTATCCTTGATTTGGGGTTTTTATTCTCTATCATTTTAAGATGGTTCAAATCCTTGTGTGGAAATAGCTAGTTTTTTTTTATTTAATTTAATTTATTTTTTTATACAGCAGGTTCTTTAGTCATCAATTTTATGCACATCAGTGTATACACGTCAATCCCAATCACCCAATTCATCACACCACCATCCCCACCCCTCTGCGGCTTTCCCCCCTTGGTGTCCATATGTTTGTTCTCTACATCTGTGTCTCAACTTCTGCCCTGCAAACTGGTTCATCTGTACCATTTTTCTAGGTTCCACATACATGCGTTAATATATGATATTTGTTTTTCTCTTTCTGACTTACTTCACTCTGTATGACAGTCTCTGGATCCATCCATGTCTCAACAAATGACCCAATTTCGTTCCTTTTTATGGCTCAGTAATATTCCATTGTATATATGTACCACAACTTCTTTATCCATTCATCTGTTGATGTGCATTTAGGTTGCTTCCATGACCTGGCTATTGTAAATAGTGCTGCAATGAGTGTGTCTTTTTGAATTATGGTTCTCTCTGGGTATATGCCCAGTAGTGGGATTGCTGGATCATATGGTAATTCTATCTTTAGTTTTTCAAGGAACCTCCATACTGTTCTCCATAGTGGTTGTATCAATTTACATTCCCACCAACAGTGCAAGAGGGTTCCCTTTTCTCCAAATCCACTCCAGCATTTGTTGTTTGTAGATTTTCTGATGATGCCCATTCTAACTGGTGTGAGGTGATACCTCATTGTAGTTTTGATTTGCATTTCTCTAATAATTAGTGATGTTGAGCAGGTTTTCATGTGCTTCTTGGCCATCTGTATGCCTTCTTTGGAGAAATGTCTATTTAGGTCTTCTGCCCCTTTTTGGATTGGGTTGTTTGTTTCTTTAATATTGAGCTGCATGAGCTGTTTATATATCTTGGAGTTTAATCCTTTGTCCGTTGATTTGCTTGCAAATATTTTCTCCCATTCTGAGGGTTGTCTTTTCATCTTGTTTATGGTTTCCTTTGCTGTGCAAAAGCTTTTAAGTTTCATTAGGTCCTATTTGTTTATTTTTATTTTTATTTCTATTACTCTAGGAGGTGGATCAAAAAAGATCTTGCTGTGATTTATGTCAAAGAGTGTCCTTCCTATGTTTTCCTCTAAGAGTTTTATACTGTCCGGTCTTACATTGAGGTCTCGAATCCATTTTGAGTTTATTTTTGTGTATGGTGTTAGGGAGTGTTCTAATTTCATTCTTTTACATGTAGCTGTCCAGTTTTCCCAGAACCATATATTGAAGAGTCTGTCTTTTCTCCATTGCATATCCTTGCCTCCTTTGTCACAGATTAGTTGACCATAGGTGCGTGGGTTTATCTCTGGGCTTTCTATCTTGTTCCATTGATCTATGTTTCTGTTTTTGTGCCAGTACCATATTGTCTTGATTACTGTAGCTTTGTAGTATAGTCTAAAGTCAGGGAGTCTGATTCCTCCAGTTCCGTTTTTTTCCCTCAAGACTGCTTTGGCTATTCAGGGTCTTTTGTGTCTCCATACAAATTTTAAGATTTTTTGCTCGAGTTCCATTAAAAAATGCCATTGGTAATTTGATAGGGATTGCATTGAATCTGTAGATTGCTTTGGGTAGTATAGTCATTTTCACAATATTGCTTCTTCCAATCCAAGAGCATGGTATATCTCTCCATCTGTCTGTATCATTTTTAATTTCTTTCATCAGTGTCTTATAGTTTTCTGCATACAGGTCTTTTGTCTCCCTAGGTAGGTTTATTCCTAGGTATTTTATTCTTTTTGTTCCAATGGTGAATGGGAGTGTTTCCTTAATTTCTCTTTCAGATTTTTCATCATTAGTGTATAGGAATGCAAGAGATTTCTGTACATTAATTTTGTATCCTGCAACTTTACCAAATTCATTGATTAGCTCTAGTAGTTTTCTAGTGGCATTTTTAGGATTCTCTATGTATAGTATGTCATCTGCAAACAGAGACAGTTTTATTCTTCTTTTCCAATTTGTATTCCTTTTTTTTCTTTTCCTTCTCTGATTGCCATGGCTAGGATTTCCAAAACTATGTTGAATAATAGTGGTGAGAGTGGACATCCTTGTCTTGTTCCTGATCTTAAAGGAAATGCTTTCAGTTTTTCACCATTGAGAATGATGTTTGCTGTGTGTTTGTCATATATGGCCTTTATTATGTTGAGGTAGGTTCCCTCTGTGCCCGCTTTCTGGAGAGTTTTTATCGTACATGGGTGTTGAATTTTGTCAAAAGCTTTTTCTGCATCTATTGAGATGATCATATGGTTTTTATTCTTGAGTTTGTTAATATGCTGTATCACATTGATTGATTTGCATATATTGAAGAATCCTTGCATCCCTGGGATAAATCCCACTTGATCATGATGTATGATCCTTTTAATGTGTCGTTGGATTCTGTTTGCTAGTATTTTGTTGACGATTTTTGCATCTGCATTCATCAGTGATGTTGGTATGTAATGTTCTTTTTTTGTAGTATCTTTGTCTGATTTTGGTATTAGGGTGATGGTGGCCTCATAGAATGAGTTTGGGAGTGTTCCTTCCTCTGCAATTTTTGAAAGAGTTTGAGAGGGATGGGTGTTAGCTCTTCTCTAAATGTTTGATAGAATTCACCTGTGAAGCCATCTGGTCCTGGACTTTTGTTTGTTGGAAAATTTTTAATCACAGTTTCAATTTCATTACTTGTGATTGGTCTGTTCATATTTTCTATTTTTCCTGGTTCAATCTTGGAAAGTTATACCTTTCTAAGGGTTTGTCCATTTCTTCCAGGTTGTCCATTTTATTGGCATAGAGTTGCTTGTAGTAGTCTCTTAGGATGCTTTGTATTTCTGTGGTGTCTGTTGTAACTTCTCCTTTTTCATTTCTGATTTTATGGATTTGAGTCCTCTCCCTCTTTTACTTGATGAGTCTGGCTAATAGTTTATCAATTTTGTTTATCTTCTCAAAGAACCAGCTTTTAGTTTTATTGATCTTTGCTATTGTTTTCTTTGTTTCTATTTCATTTATTTCTGCTCTGATGTTTATGATTTCTTTCCTTCTACTAACTTTGGGTTTTGTTTGTTCTTCTTTCTCCAGTTCCTTTAGGTGTAAGTTTAGATTGTTTATTTGAGATTTTTCTTGTTTCTTGAGGTAGGCTTGTATAGCTATAAACTTCCCTCTTAGAACTGCTTTTGCTGCATCCCATACGTTTTTGATCGTCTTGTTTTCATTGTCATTTGTCTCTAGGTATTTTTTGATTTCCTCTTTGATTTCTTCAGTGATCTCTTGGTTATTTAGTAACGTATTGTTTAATTTCCATGTGTTTGTGTTTTTTACATTTTTTTCCCTCTAATTCATATCTAATCTCATAGCATTGTGGTCAGAAAAGATGCTTCATATGATTTCAATTTTCTTAATTTTGCTGAGGCTTGATTTGTGACCCAGGATCTGATCTATCCTGGAGAATGTTCTGTGCACACTTGAGAAGAAAGTGTAATCTGCTGTTTTTGGATGGAATATCCTATAAATATCAATTAAATCTCTCTGGTCTATTGTGTCATTTAAAGCTTCTGTTTCCTTATTTATTTTCATTTTGGATGATCTGTCCATTGGTGTAAGTGAGGTGTTAAAGTCCCCCACTATTATTGTGTTACTGTCGATTTCCTCTTTTATAGCTGTTAGCAGTTGCCTTATGTATTGAGGTGCTCCTATGTTGGGTGCATATATATTTATAATTGTTACATCTTCTTCTTGGATTGATCCCTTGATCATTATGTAGTTTCCTTCCTTGTCTCTTGTAACAGTCTTTATTTTAAAGTCTATTTTATCTGATATGAGGATTGCTACTCCAGCTTTCTTTTGATTTCCATTTGCATGGAATATCTTGTTCCATCCCCTCACTTTCAGTCTGTATGTGTCCCTAGATCTGAAGTGGGTCTCTTGTAGACAGCATATAGATGGGTCTTGTTTTTGTATCCATTCAGGAAACCTGTGTCTTTTGGTTGGAGAATTTAATCCATTCATGTTTAAGGTAATTATCGATATGTATGTTCCTATGACCATTGTCTTAACAGTTTTGGGTTTGTTTTTGTAGGTCCTTTTCTTCTCTTGTGTTTCCCACTTAGAGAAGTTCCTTTAGCATTTGTTGTAGAGTTGGTTTGGTGGTGCTGAATTCTCTTAGCTTTTGCTTGTCTGTAAAGCTTTTGATTTCTCCATCGAATCTGAATGAGATCCTTGCTGGGTTGAGTAATCTTGGTTGTAGGTTCTTCCCTTTCGTCACTTTAAGTATTTCATTCCATTCCCTTCTGGCTTGTAGAGTTTGTGCTGAGAAATCAACTGTTAACCTTATGGGAGTTCCCTTGTATGTTATGTGTCATTTTTCCCTTGCTGCTTTTAATAATTTTTCTTTGTCTTTATTTTTTGCCAATTTGATTACTATGTGTCTCGGCGTATTTCTCCTTGTGTTTATCCTGTATGGGACTCACTGCCCTTCCTGGACTTGGGTGACTCTTTCCTTTCCCATGTTAGGGAAGTTTTCGACTATAATCTCTTCAAATATTTTCTCTGGTCCTTTCTCTCTCTCTTCTCCTTCTGGGAACCCTATAATGTGAATGTTGTTGCATTTAATGTTGTCCCAGTGGTCTCTTAGGCTGTCTTCACTTCTTTTCATTCTTTTTTTCTTTGTTCTGTTCTGCAGCAGTGAATTCCACTATTCTGTCTTCCAGGTCACTTATCCATTCTTCTGCCTCAGTTATTCGGCTCTTGATTCCTTCTAGTGTAGTTTTCATTTCAGTTATTGTATTGTTCATCTCTGTTTGTTTGTTCTTTAATTCTTATAGGTCTTTGTTAAACATTTCTTGCATCTTCTCGATCTTTGCCTCCATTCTTTTTCCGAGGTCCTGGATCATCTTCACTGTCATTATTCTGAATTCTTTTTCTGGAAGGTTGCCTATCTCCACTTCATTTAGTTGTTTTTCTGGGGTTTTATCTTGTTCCTTCATCTGGTACATAGCCCTCTGCCTTTTCATCTTGTCTATCTTTCTGTGAATGTGCTTTTTGTTCCACAGGCTGCAGGATTATAGTTCTTCTTGCTTCTGCTGTCTGCCCTCTGGTGGATGAGGCTATCTAAGAGGCTTGTGCAAGTTTCCTGATGGGAGGGACTGGTGGTGGGTAGAGCTGACTGTAGCTCTGGTAGGCAGAACTCAGTAGAACTTTAATCTGCCTGACTGCTGATGGGAGGGGCTGGGTTCCCTCCCTGTTGGTTGTTTGGCCTGAGGCAACCCAACACTGGAGCCTACCTGGGCTCTTTGGTGGGGCTAATGACAGACTCTGGGAGGGCTCACGCCAAGGAGTACTTCCCAGAAGTTCTGCTGCCAGTGTCCTTGTCCCCACATTGACCCACAGCCACCCCCCGCCTCTGCAGGAGACCCTCCAACACTAGCAGGTAGGTCTGGTTCAGTCTTCCCTGGGTTCACTGCTCCTTCCCCTGGGTCCCGATGCACACACTACTTTGTGTGTGCCTCCAAGAGTGGAGTCTCTGTTTCCCCCAGTCCTGTCGAAGTCCTGCATTCAAATCCCACTAGACTTCAAAGTCTGATTCTCAAGGAATTCCTCCTCCCGTTGCCGGGCCCCCAGGTTGGGAAGCCTGACATGGGGCTCAGAACTTTCACTCCAGTGGGTGGACTTCTGTGGGATAAGTGTTCTCCAGTCTGTGAGTCACCCACCCAGCAGTTATGGGATTTGATTTTACTGTGATTGCACCCCTCCTACCATCTCATTGTGGCTTCTCCTTTGTCTTTGGATGTGGGGTATCTTTTTTGGTGAGTTCCAGTGTCTTCCTGTCGATGATTGTCCAGCAGCTAGTTGTAATTCTGGTGTTCTCACAAGAGGGAGTGAGAGCACCTCCTCCTACTCTGCCATCTTGGTTTCTACTCGCTAGTTTTATTATTATTTATTATTACTCCTACTTTGAAAAAAGCCAAATATATCTAGGATGCCCAAATTTCATGACTCTTTCCATTTTAAAAATTTTCTTTTTTGCTGAGACCTTCCAGTGCTTGCCTACTGGTAACAAAATAATAGAGATTTTTCTTCATCCTTTAAGGGTGTCTCTTTTAGACTTTATGGAATGTTCATCTTCTCAGGTCTGTTTTTGATGGGTCTTTCTGCCTAACCACTATGCATATTTCCCTCACTTCCTGTCTCAGTAGGTAACCACAATCTCAGATCAAACCCTTTATGATGACTGTTTCTCAGGACAGTCTTCTTCTCATTTGACTGAACATGTCAAAACCTTATCTTTGCTTCCATAGCATGACAGGCAAATGGTTAAAAAGAATATAACTAAAATTGTAAATTTTCAAACATTATAACCCATCTATAAGCTGGATTTTTCTAGAATCATGTTTCCTTCTTAAAAATGAAATTATATAAGATCAGATGTGGCATGCCCAAAAGAAAAGTATAATGTTATTTAGATAAATATAAAATTAGTCACTAATATAGTCAATATTGTGTTTGCAGGTAAATAAAAATATCCACTTGTTCCAGTGATTTAAAGATCCTTTTCCTTTCACGTTACAGATCTAAAAGTGTCTTGGTACAGCAAAGACAAGAAAATCAAGCCATCTCGGTTCTTTAAAATGACTCAGTTTGAAGACACTTACCAGCTGGAAATTGCTGAAGCTTTTCCAGAAGATGAAGGAGTTTATACTTTTGTTGCTAGTAATGCTGTAGGTCAAGTATCAAGCACAGCCACTTTGAGACTGGAAGGTACAGTAAAACAACTTTAAGTACCACATTTAAATATGGATCTAATCTCACAATGTCAGTAACAAATCACTAAGGATTTCACGTAAATCATCGTTGGTCCTACCATTCTCTTAATGTGACTAATTGTTTCCATGTTATATGTGATGTTCTCGCTTTTCAGTTACCCCTTCTCATTATGAATCACAAACCATCATTTTTTATTTTGCCCTGCTTTGTCTCCATAGAAGTTTGTAATGTGTTGCTCTCATCATCAGCTTTCATGCTTCCTGATCAGCATGTATCAGAATGGGGAGAAATATGCTAAAGAACTAGATAGATCTGTTTTCTCATCTGACTAGGATGCAAATTCTAAAAAAAATGTTTTTAAGTCTAAGAGTGTTACCATCCCCCCATTGTACTGACACAATTCTGATTTCACAGAAGCTACAGTGGGTGATTTCAGGTCTGTACACCAGCTGGATGTGTTTACTGTCATTCAAAGAATGCCTGAGGGTTGAGGGGCTCCACTGTAAGACGGTTTAACATCTCTGTTACTTGGGGCTCTTCAGCTGCAATCAGAAACACTTCCTCAGTATCGGGGTGGGGGGCACTTTGATTCAAAATGAGATAGTATTTTTATAGATTCAGGCTGTTTTTCCTGAGCTAAATTAGTCTCTGTAATTTTAAGCATATACAAATACATAAAGAGTTAGGGCAACTTTTGCTTTTTTCCTTGATTTTAAACACTTATTATAATAACCAGAGGTTTTCTTAATAATCAGTGTAGTGTGGTTTACAAAAAAGAAAAGCTGGTTTGACAACCAGAGGGAAAAAAATAACAACAGAAGACAAGAATACCTAAACTGAATTGCATACTCCACGACTGCCTTCATGCACAATGTAGTGAAGTTCCTTAGACTAGTTATGTCTCAGCATGTTTGTCTGGAAAATGGAAGGGAACTTGTGTGACTTTGAATCAATGTGTGTATGTAGTGACATACGTTGACAAGGCATCCGGATTGGTCTGGGTTCTAGTTCACCACTGAAATTTACAACAGATCTGTAGACAACTCCCAGTAAGTTCTGGTTTCAGTGCAGGGTAAGACATTAAAGGTTGGCATGCTTCTTTTCAGGATTTAGCAAACTTGAAGAAGTTACATCAGACTCTCAATGGCATGTCTCTTCGTCAGTTTCATTTAAGAAGGAGCCCCTTGGCCAAAAGCCCATCTTCATCCAGCCTCTGTCAAGCCTCAGGGTGCACAGCGGGGAGACAGTCAGATTCCATGCCAGGGTTTCTGGCATTCCCAAGCCAGAAATCCAGTGGTTGCATAACCAGCAACCAATTCTACCAACAAAAGATGTAGTTTTCCATTTTGAGGAGTCCACAGGCATGGCTTTAATGCTTATAGTTGATGCTTACTCAGAGCATGCCGGCCAGTACTCTTGCAAAGCAGCCAATAGCGCTGGGGAAGCCATTTGTGCAGCTATACTCACAGTGACTCCAAAAGGTAAAGAAAGCCTGGCTTGCTTCAAAGACTTTGATCTGCTGCATCCCTCCTACTCCCACTGTTACTAATGAGAGTCTCTGCTGTGTGTCTTGGTGCATATTGTGGTCGGTCCATAATTTATTAACAAAGTAACACCCAGGTGCCCCTAAGTCCTCAATTATATTTTAACCAGTGTACTTTAAATCTCACTGAAGTACGTGTTCTGGGCATTACACTAGTTATTATTTGGTTAGGCATCAACTTTGCTTGACATTTTTACTTTTCTAAACAGCATCTCATCATTGCATCATTAATGATTTATTTGCTACATATTTTTGATAAAGTATATGGTGGAGGGAGGACAAATGATATCCCGAATAGAGTCAGAAAAAAAGAGGGAGCGGCTATGTCATTCTGGATAGCTGCAATGACAACAAAAAGAAGGAAGCAGATACTGTATGGCATCCGCATGAGCCTTCATCATCCATCCATCACTGGATCACTGGGAATGAATTTTCTTTTGTGTCACCCTGACATCCTGGAGCACACTGCATCTGGCATGCTGCTTCCAAGTAACAGTGACGTCTTTCATCTTCATCTTCCGTGCCATTTTATGTTACTAACCTAGCCAGGTGACAAAGCTTAGATCCTAATGTTCTTTTCTTTTTCTTGTCACTTGATCGTACAGTGCAAGCCCTAGCTAGGCAAAGTTCTGGGAAAAATGTAAGAGAGTCCACCAAGTCCCAGACAGTGGCAGATTCCTGTTTCACAAAGCAGGAGAGCAAAATATCTCAAAGCGAAATTAAGTCATTTCAAGGATCATCATATGAATATGAATTTCAGGTTTTTGAAGGTGTATCTCAAAGTTCCGCCCACACAGCTACATCCATTCGAGATGTAGAGTTGCACCATACTGCATCCCTTTCACAAATTGCAGAAAGCACTGAGTTATCTGAGAAATGTGCTGAAGAGCCAGTGGATGAAGCGCCAAGGATTCTCCTGCATCTTCAGGACCTCTGTGTAAAGTGGGGCGACACGGCTCAATTCCTCTGTGTTTCAGAAGAACCTTCCGTTGACGTAACCTGGACTCATGAAGGTGTGAAGATAGAGGAATCTAAGAGAGTGAAGCAGTCACAAAATGGCAGTGCTCAGTTACTTACCATATGTAATGTTCAGCTGGTAGACCAAGGATTGTACAGCTGCGTTGTCCACAATGAGTACGGAGAGAAGACAACATCAGCAGTACTAAGAGTAGAAAGTGGTTATTTGCTATTTAGCTCTGACTTGCTTCATTTCATCCTCATCGCTTTATGCAGCTTTTCCATCATGCAGATTGAATCAATGAATATATTAAATAGAATACCCTTAAATTAGCACTCTATTCATAAATGACTTATGAAAGTCAGCCAAGTCGTTGGCCAAACTTAAGAACATGTAACTTTCCAGTCTAGATTCAAGGAAGTTTAACTTTCACATCTGAGTTCAGGAAGTCAAGGTTTGTTTCGTATGTGCTCTTTTTTCTAATACTTACCAAATGTGCCGCCTAGGAAGTGTACCAAAGAAGGTTCAGATGTTAGAGTTCATCAAGTGTTTATTGAGTATTTATTATTGTGCCTGGCACTGTCTGGACCAAAATTAGTAGTCTTTAGATATTTCTCAATAAATGCTGCTGCTTTATAGTCTCAGATCCTCCCAGAATTGTAGAATTATCTCACAGCAAGATCATTATTTTTGTTGTTATTGTGCTCAATTCACCACTGTGTCTAGAAGGGGCACAAATTTGGGCAAATTTGGGCAAAGGTTAACTTCTTCCTTCCTTCCATGGACTTTCTTCTTGGATGCTAATAAAATGAGAAAAGTATTCTTCAGGTACTAGAAGCCTGTGCTGTGTGTCTGCAGCAAAGGACCTTCACTGAATCCCATGGAGGGAAGCTGGTGGAAGAAGTTTAGGCATCTCCAGGGGTCTGTGGAGAGCTGCGGCCTCTAGCTCTTCCCTGATCTGGCCATATTATTGTTGAGGCGTCAGAGATGAATGGGGGCAATACAGTGCTGTGTGCACGGCCATCTCTGCAGTGAATTTTGAGATAGTTTCATTAATTCACTTAATGTATCTGCAATCCTCACTCACCAAAAGGAGGATTTGTTTTTTCTTAATCTGACATTTTGGTCTATAGCTATTTCTGATTAATTTTCAAAGCCTAAGAAAGGGATAGCTCAAGAACTGAGGTCTAATTATGCAAATTAGGTAGAAAATTCCACCATCCAGAAAGTTGACTCTCAGTTTCACCATAGCTGCTGGCTAGCACAGTAATCACACAAGAAACTGTCTATCTGGAGGCGTTGTCTACAAGTCACGTAGGTGACAACTGTGACGGTTTCCGCAGCAAGATAATTGGGAGCTGGTGTGTTGTGGAGGTGGGAGAAATGTAGGTCTTTCAACTCGCTTCCTAAAGAACCTAGTGCCCTAGGACAGTGCTTCATCATCATGTTCCCAGAGTGGATTTGAGCTGGACATTCTTGCCTCAGGATTTCCAGTTCACTCAGTTCCAACAATTCTATTATTAAAGTGTTCTTGGTGCGTGAGCATTTTTTTTTCCCTTGGGAAATCCAGACTGCCTTACTGAAGAAAGTTAAAAGAGAAGCCACTTTTCAGTGTTTGAAGAGTGAAGGATCAGGCACAGTTATCTAATTATCTAATATAGGCCAGTCTTTATCTGTTCCTCTTCGATTTGGGCCTAATAATTTTACATAGGCTAGTTATCCATGAAAATCAGGTAGGAATGTGAACCCCCGTAAGTCTGTTTGAGTAGAGTTCTTATGTGCGTAGTAAGCATAGAGATATCCTAGTTTGGGGACTAATGTGCTGCTTACCCTCTCATCCTAATGACATTCCATCGTCTCTAAATTCCACGTGTGTTTTACTTTTACAAACACAACTAATTTATTCCTTTTCCAAACTTTATTCTTACCTAGCAAAAGAATTGCAAACCAGACCACTTACCAAAATTACCCTTGGTTCAGACACTAAAAGTATTAAAACACTCAAAGAGTCCAAAATTAAAACAACCCGTGAAGTAAAGAGAGCATCGTCAAATAAAACATCAAGTTTGTCAGTAACTTCATGCCAAAGACCACAAGGAACTGAGAAGCCAGGGCGGCAAGCACACTGACTTGTGTCACACAGACGGGAGAATGAGAGTGTTACCTGAGCACCTGCTTTCTCTGAAGCCACCCAGAGATGATTGTGTCTAAAGGCTGTGACTTTTCCTTATGTAATAAAAGTAATTTTGAGTTGAGGACTCTTTGTTCTGCTCTTTAACATATAATTGGACTTTGCGTGAAGTTTTAAAGGTGGTTCAAATCAAAGGAGTGTTTACTAGCAGAAAACTCAATTCTGCAGGGAAATCTGAGAATGGCCCTCAGTTAAAAGTGGCAAGTTAGAAAATGCATGTTCCTTCTAAATGTGATTTCATCTCCTAGCAAGTAGTCAGTCAACAAGACATTAAAAAAGAAATATTCCTTTTGTTTGTGGATTGCTTTTCTCAGTGCATGTAAAAGGCATGGGGAATTGTGGAAGTAAAAGTGGAAATTTCATAGAGAACCTAAAATAAAAATGTTTTAAAATCTTTCATCATTGTCATGTACTTTATCAGCTCATTGATCTGTTTGGCATGGATTTTGGGGGGTGCATTTGGGGGATGTAGTTTTCTATTATAGTAAAGAGAAAATTGTAATTGTATGAATCATGAATTGAGGCAGAAAGTACATGGAATTAATCATGAAAATCTCTTGTTTTTGCATTCTAGCTCCTGAATCAATGTTGCATGAGCAGATTGAGATGGAGATGAAAGGTATGGTTATATTGAATATGAGATTTAAGTAGAAATTCTGAAGGATTAATAGAATCCTTGAGCTGCCTTCTGTTAGTAGTATTGAGAAAAATGACATAGATATACAAATATATCTCTTACAGTATATATTACTGTGTTGCATGCCTGGTTTAGTATGCTGATAGTTACATGCATTTCACAGTAATTTGTTTTATGGTAATTTAAAATCTTATATTTAAAATTTATCAGCCATAATCAACTTCATGTTTGCAGCCATTTTCAAAAGCGTGTATTAGAAAAGGTTGTCATCTTAATGCATGAAATCATGAACTAGAAGTTTGTTTTCAAAATCACTGTGAATTAAATTGAACAAGAGACAATAACCTAGCTGTCATTCTCAGAATGCAACATCATGAATGAATTATCATTGAGATGCTTTTTTATTTAGGGTGTGTGAAAATGTTACATTCTCATTCTGGTTTACACTTCATGCACATACATCATTTTAACATTGATATGTCTCTTACACTGGCTTGCAGATAGCTGCCTTATGTGATCCTTATTGCCTGCTTTTCTTTGCATAACATCGTGACTTTATGGCTGTATTAGTTCGAATAAACGCCTTCTCATTTTATTTTATTTTATTTTATTTTAGCTAATCATTTATGGTTATAGTTCTCGTATATATATCTTAAATAGTTAATTCTCCAAAAATACAATAATTTAATCTATAATCAAAAGGATCAGAAAGGGCGTTTATTCCACTCTCTGCAAGTCAGGTAAGATTTTCCTCTTAGCCATCAAAAGGACAGTTTTCCTGCTCTCAAAACAAATACGCACAGGAACATGTTATTTTGAAATTCATTTTTGCTTGTTCAAGAAGAAATTTCAGCAGTTTGAAGAAAAGACCAGACAACGAACGATTTTCGTGTCAGAATCTTTTAAACAGAGCATGGTGTTGCGTTTATTCGAACAAATATGGTGAGTGAAATTTTTTATGGATTTGTGAGAATCTGTAGCATGCACTTTATTTCATTTCCTATTTTGCAATTTCATTTATTTTCAACTTTTTCAAATACTGTGGAAAATAGTAAAATGCTTTATAATTGAACTTTTTTTCAGAATGGTTCTCTGAGGAAGCATCTGAACATTCAGAAAGAGATACCCGTGTTGCCTTCTCAGATTCTGAAGACATAGATCACAGCTCCATGGCTGCTAAAAGATATGCAAGTAGAATATCATCTACAAGCTCCTGGCCCAAATATTTCAAGCCTTGTTTTACCCAAAAGCTTATGTTTAAATATGTTTTCGAGGGTGAACCTGTTGTTTTTACATGTAGATTAATTGCCTGTCCAACTCCAGAAATGACTTGGTTTCATAACAATCGACCTATCCCAACAGGTCTTCGACGGGTTATAAAAACAAAGAGTGATTTACATCATCACTCTTCCAGCTTAGAGGTTAAAAGGGTCCAAGACAGAGATACTGGAAGTTATAGATTATTAGCAATTAATAGTGAAGGGTCTGCTGAGTCAACTGCATCGTTGCTTGTTATTGAAAAAGGGCAAGATGAGAAATATTTAGAATTTCTGAAAAGGGCAGAACAGACACATGGAAATATGGAGGCTTTAGTTGAAAGGAGAGAAGATAGATTAAAGGTTGACCTGAGGTTTACTGGCTCTCCCTTTAACAAGAAACAAGACGCAGAACAACAGGGAATCATGCGAACTATACACTTTAAGACAGTAAGTCCTGGCAGGAAAACAGATTTAATGTATGATGAAGAATATTTAGAAAGTAAATCTGACACAAGGGGATGGCTTAATGTAGGTGAAAGTTTCCTGGATGAGGAGACCAAAATGAAGTTGCAGCATTTACGGGAGGCTAGAAAAATGTTAATGGAGAAAAAGAAATTATCTTTGTTAGATATGTCATCTGAAATAAGTTCAAGAACTTTGAGAAGTGAAGACAGTGATAAAGACGTTCTGTTCTCTCGAGAGGAAATAAAAAGCAGGTCTGTATCTGATCTAGCTGACAATAGGGATAAGGTAGATAATTCAACTGAGGGTATTGTCCAAGATCCACAGGTCCTTCCTAATCTGATGGATCAAAATGTAGAACCTGGAGAACCTCCCACAAGCTTTCAAACTACTGTTGATGAGGAAATCCTCCAGACTGAAATGAGAATGAGCCAAGAGGCATTCCTAAGAGAAAGTCTATCAAGGGACAATTTATATGGTAGGATTCTAGTAAATGAGAATATCCAAGCAAGAGAACAACTTGAAAAACTTATGACCCAAACGGAAATTGTAGAGTCATCTAAAGATATCACAAATGTAAGTAAGAATGAGGAAATATATGAGACCCCTGAAAAGGTGTCTCAAGTTACTATACCATACACCAGTGAATCTTTTGGTGCAGTTGTAAATATTCAAGAAAGTGAAGCATTAGATATTGACCAAATAAGAAAAGATGATTTGAGAGAATTTCAACACTCCACTTCCACAAAAGTCGATGAATTCAAAACTGAACAGGAAGAAAAAACCACAAGATTTTTCGAAAATTCTTTCCAGAAACATCCACAACGTTGCCCACCTTCATTTCTTCAAGAAATTGAACCTCAAGAAGTTTATGAAGGTGATAGCTGTGAATTTGTGTGTCGTTTTCAAGGATATCCTCAACCCATAGTGACATGGTATAACAATGATGTACCAATCCCATGTAATCGAGGCTTTATCACTCAGACTTTCAAAAACTATTCAACGTTAACCTTTTCTTCTGTCCATCCTCAAAATGAAGGTTTCATTACCTGTGTGCTGTTTAACCAATACGGAACAGTAAAAACAACCGGTGTACTTAAAGTGAAGTCAAAACAAAGGCATGATGTCGAAGCACATAGGGTCCCAGTGTTGCATGACTACACTGATGAAGAAGAGGAGCTGACATTGGTGTTTGACCAAGCAAAAGGCGTTCCTCCTTCTCTGAGACAGGAAGGCCAAACAAATCTCCATATGTTAAAAGCTAACCCACCAGTTCCTCCCTCTGCAGACATAGAACTTCTTTCCTTTCCTGTAGAAATTCAGATAACGGCAGCTACTCCTACCCCAGAACAGGATAAAGAGTCAAGAGAGTTGTTTCAACTGGAGGAGTTGGAACCTAAAGCAACACCTCAAGATGAGGCTACTCGGTCACCAAAGCACAAATTTATATTTTCATCTGATATTACTAACGAGCCGCCAGAAGTGTTGCAAGAAATGCCAAAGCATGCCAGTTGTAGAGAAGGGGATTCCATAGTCCTTGAATGTTCACTGTCTGGTGAGCCTAAACCAGCTGTGACATGGTTCCACAATGGAGTCCTTTTAAAGCAGAACAAGAAGTTCCAGTTTGAAGAAGTTAGTTGTAGCCACAGGTTATATATTAATGATGTTAATTCTCAAGATTCTGGAAAATATGAATGTGTTGCTGAAAACAGTTCAGGAATGGTTGAGAGTGTTTCAGATCTAACAGTGGAACCTGTCACTCACAGGGAATATAGTCAATTAGAAAATATGGGTGGAATTTATGCCAAATATTCCAAAGATCAACACATTCAGGGAGAATCTGTAAGGGCACACTTTCATGATTATCCAACCGGTCCTTTTACTCCCCAATCCAATATAAAAGAATATTCTGTAAGAGAATATTTTCAAAGCCTTGAGACAATTGAACAGATAGACCAGAAAGTCCAGGTTTCTTACACATCTTCTAGAGAAAAACTGCCCATATTTATGCAGGGTGCTTCTACATCCATAACAATCAACAAGCCTCTCCGAGCTGAACTCATACAATGTCAGGATGAAGAGAAAGAGGAACATGTAAATGAAAAGTCAAAGCTACACCAAGCAGAGGGGACTGTCTATCCATCTGTTGATGATTTCAGTGAAGTTAAAATTAGGAAAGAGGTAAGAAATGATTTGGGGAAACTTGGTGGACCAGAAAGGGAAAACGTGCAAGAATATGCCCAAAGTGACTATTTATCAAATATCCACTCTGAGAGAACTTCTGATGGTTACAATACAAAAGAATCGTCCATCATTGTATATGAAGAACCCTTTGGGGAAGGGAGATACTACCCAGGAAAAAAGGTGAGGCATAGAATCATTGCATTTGAAAAGTTACAACATATAGAAAAAGGCGTTCTAGAAAAAAGACCTACCAAGAAATCATTTGTGAATCCTCCTCAAAAGAAGCTTGATGACAAAGACTTTCCCTTAAAGCAAAGAAAATCAAGATCAAGTAACCTAAACACAAATATGCATCAGGCAGAGGAAATGCCTCCAAACACTGAACAAGATTCATCTAACATTGTAATGAATTTAAAGCTGCTTTCCTCTCAAACTCATAAGGTACTTAAAGTACAAGAGAGGGAACAACAGAAGGAAGTAGGTCTTATAGATCAATCTGCAGTTGCTGAAAGGGCTGAACCTGAAGCACCTATTACATTTGACCTAAAGCAATTTCATGCTCAAATAGAAAATGCGGATGTAAAATTTCAGGAAGTTAGACTAGATAGTGATCAATCAGAAGAAGCTTATTTTCAAACCCAGCATCCTGCTTCTGAAACAACCGAGGCTGAGAGCATTGTATTTGATCTGAAGCAAATGTATTCTCATTTAGGAGACCCAGCTAAGGAGTTTCAAGAGCAAGAAACTAGGCAACAGCAGGAAACACCATATAAAGAGGAAGTTCCTAGCACTGAAACATTACAATCTGATACACAGAATACCTCTCAAAGCGCACAAAGTAACATATTTACCAATCCAGAGATTTCTTCCAGTAAGGAGTTTTTAGATAGGACTGTGAGGGAGAAAAGTGGTAGTGATGAAAATGCCTCTTATTTGGAAAAACATAAGCAGGAACAAAATTCAGAAATTTTAAATACTGATATTTCTCTTAAAACTATTTCTGAAGAGATCCATAGTGAACCGTGTGCCCTACTTTCAACCTCATCCACAGATGTAGGAAAAACTGATATTTCTGAGGAAAATGGGGATAGGAGTTTCATTTCACATGTGAAAAAAGCAAGTGAGGAAAAGCTTATAGAGGTTTGTAAAAAGGAGGAGGAGCATTCTTTGGAACCAGAGTTGGAGTCATTTCAAAAGCAAGTTGGAGGGACACAGGGATATGCTGCTGGAATTTTGGGAGACCACATAAGTGAGGTTCAGGAAGCAGACACATGCCGCAGAAAAATTTCCCTGAGTCAGCACTTTCCATTCTTAATGACTGAGGAACAACGGAATCCAAATGATCAAATAAGTGAGAAAATGGATGCTCCTGGAAAAGAAAAATGTTATGAAGAAATTCAAGTTCAGAATGAAACTTCTTTCTCCAGTACTGAAAAAGAAAATATAGAAACTTGTTTTTCTGAAAACCCTCCTAAGTTGGATGAGGCACATACAACGGAGGTAATGGAATGTGAGACCTCCCTAACACAGTACTTACTGGCTGCTGGAAAGCATGAAGTTCCTGAGACTGCAGACACCAAGCACAAGGCAGATCTTGTCCACAGTGAATCAGTCACATCAATGGAGGTTGAAGAAGTAACTTTCAGCACTGTGTATGAGTACTACAACCAACAACAGGAATCACTGGGACGCCCATTTTCTCCTGAATCTGATATTTCAATTGATGTGGGAAGTACAAGCAGTGAAGCACTCTCTGAGCTAGATCAGTTTTATACCCCACCATCCTCTGTTGAACATCTTGAAACTCCAAAGTCTCCTGATTTGTATCTTACTCCTGTAGACACAGCTAAAAAATCCTCAACAAATTTGGGAGGTAAGACTATTGAAAGGACCACACCTTTAGAGGAAGCTACTGAAAGGTACTCAACACCTTCCGAAGGCAAGTTAGCAGAAAGGTGTTCCACACCCTCAGGAGAGACCCTGGAGAGATACTCCACACCTCCAGGAGACACCCTGGAGAGATATTCCACACCTCCAGGAGAGACCCTGGAGAGATACTCCACACCTCCAGGAGAGACCCTGGAGAGATACTCCACACCTCCAGGAGACACCCTGGAGAGATATTCCACACCTCCAGGAGAGACCCTAGAGAGATACTCCACACCTCCAGGAGACACCCTGGAGAGATATTCCACACCTCCGGGAGACACCCTGGAGAGATATTCCACACCTCCAGGAGAGACCTTAGAGGGGTATTCCACGCCCTCAGGGGAGACACTAGAGAGATATTCTAGACCTTTAGGAGGAGAAACTGTTGAAAGATATTCTGTTTCTACTGGAGGACCAAACCCCACTGCAATCTTTAAAAGGTGCCCATCAAAACTAGAAAGGGAGGACAGTCCGTCAAGTGAACATTTCCACACACCTACAGAAGAGAGAAGCTCAGCTTATGAATTATGGCGTTCTGATTCCTTTGGCACGCCCAATGAAGCCATTGAACCAAAAGACGATGAAATGCCTCCATCTTTTATTGAACCTCTGACCAAAAGGAAGATCTATGAAAACACAACCTTGGGCTTCATTGTTGAAGTTGAGGGCCTTCCAGTTCCTGGTGTGAAATGGTATCGAAATAAATCTTTGCTAGAGCCAGATGAAAGAATCAAAATAGAAAGGGTGGGTAATGTGTGTTCTTTGGAAATTGCTAACATTCAAAAAGGAGAGGGAGGCGAGTATATGTGCCATGCTGTAAACATCATAGGGGAAGCAAAGAGCTTTGCACATGTAGACATTGTGCCCCCAAAAGAGAGAGCAGTGGCCCTTCCACCTCCAGTAACACATCAGCATGTCATGGAGTTCGATTTGGAAAACACTGGGTCATCAAGAACCCCTTCTCCTCAAGAAATTGTCCTGGAAGTTGAATTAAGTGAAAAAGGTGTTAAAGAATTTGAGAAGCAAGTGAAAATAGTCACAGTTCCTGAATTTACTCCTGATCATAAAAGCATGGTTGTGAGTCTGGATGTTCTCCCATTGAATTTAGCAGATCCAAGTATGGCTTCAAGGGAGGAAGAAGACAAAGATTTAAAAATTGACTTAGAAGTATTTGAAATGCCTCCTCGCTTTATAATGCCTATTTGTGATTTTAGAATTCCAGAAAACTCAGACGCTGTGTTCAAATGTTCAGTCATAGGCATCCCAACTCCTGAAGTGAAATGGTATAAAGAATATATGTGTATTGAGCCAGATGACGCTAAATATGTGATTAGTGAGGAGAAGGGAAGTCACACCCTTAAGATTCGCAACGTCTGTCTTTCCGATAGTGCAACGTACCGGTGCAGAGCTGTGAATTATGTAGGGGAGGCTATCTGTCGGGGATTCCTCACCATGGGAGATTCCGAAATGTTGGCTCTGCTGTCAAAGAAAAGTAAAGTGACATTGAGCAGTGTGAAGGAAGAATTAGTCTTAAGGAGCAAATATTCAGACAGCTTTTTTGAATTTCAGGTGGAGGAAGGGCCTCCCAGGTTTATCAAAGGTATTTCTGACTGTTCAGCACCGTTAGGGACAGCAGCTTATTTCCAGTGTTTAGTCCGTGGCTCTCCGAGGCCCACGGTTTACTGGTACAAAGATGGGAGATTGGTGCAAGGAACAAGGTTCAGTGCCGAGGAAAGTGGCATAGGGTTCCACAACCTGTTCATAACAAGCTTAGTGAAGGAGGACGAAGGTGAGTACAGGTGTGTAGCTACAAACAAATCGGGCATGGCTGAGGCCTGTGCAGTGCTCACCCTAATTTAAAGCTCCTCATGCAAAGTGTTAGTGTCCCCATAATGATGAGAATGGACTTGAATGCTTTCACACTTTCCAGATTATATAGTTCTAATAAATCTCCAAATACATCTACTCTATTTGAACAAATTACATTGAAAAACCCCAGGGAAAACAGTTTCTCTATGTGGAAATCTCATGTTTGTAATACATGTAAATATTCTATTATCTAAACTGTGGAATTATCACCTGTGTCAATTCTGCTGTGAATCATCAAACACTATTAAACATCTCCTTGGCCACCTAATTGTTGGTACTTCTACTTTACCCTCCTTCTACTCCATAAAGTCCTTCAGCAGAATGCATTCTCTTTTAGCAGATAAACTGTGTATGTCAAGTAAAATGTGAAATGGAAGACCATATCAGATGACCACACAGACAAATTGGTAAGGTAAAATCTCTCTGCTCTAAGTCATTTTGGAAACGATAACTCTTTTGCACCCAAATACATGCTTATTTATTCAGACTTAGAACAAACCAAGCAGCAACAGAAACTAGCTTTGCCCAATTGGTAACTAACTCTATAATCTGTTTTACCTTGCAATCTTCATATTTATTTTCAGCTCTTTAAAAAATATTTTCATTATTAATATCCCTCTTCTTAAGTGTTTTAACTCTTGCTGCTTTTGAAGGGACCAATGGTGATCTCTTGGTGGGTAGAGTTCACCTAGACATTTGCAGAATATGCAAATAAATATCTTTCCACTTTTGGAACTACCTCATTTTCTCAATTTCTGAGATAGCATTAACTGTAAAATGCAGCATTAATTTGATACTGGACTGGGGTTGGGACAAGAAACTACTATATTACATTTATATATAAATTTTAAACTGCAGTACAATTTCAGAATCTTTAAAATTAGAAAAAGATGGTGGGACATCTCTAGTATTGAAGCAATATGGTAATTTGTATTTCAGATTATATACAAATAACAAGATAATTAGCTTTCCTGTCCTTTTCTCTGGATTTTATTTTTAAAACTAGAAATTAATAAGCATTCAAATTTAAGATGTATAAACATATATGTTTCTAAAGTGGCTGTTTTTGTTTTTCAAAATTATAATTATAGTAAGTTCACAAAATCCTTAACATACCTATGTGCCACTGTGAACTAAATCTTCTCATATAAGCTGTAATAAACATAAAGAAACTTCGTTTTTTCTTACCTAAAAACGAAGGGTTAGACCAAAAGACCACAGAGGTGATTGTTCAACTATGATTCTGTGTCATCCCATTGGTAACTTTTCTTAATATAATTCGGAATACATTTCAGTTTTGCAACAGATGACAAGAGGAATAATAGAATATAGTAATTTGATTGTGAGACTTCTCTTCCTCCAACTCTATAAATTACTCACTGTCATCTAATGGCTATTTTCTCCTCTGCATTGAGCAATTTTTACATAACATCATCATATTAAATACATTAATTTTACTTTAATTCTAAAACATTAATCATTTAATTTAAATTTAATTTTCAAGAGAATCCATATATCCAATCATGTTTATTATGCTTCTTTCATCTGTCAAATGTTTTATTCCCACAATGGGACTTCCCTAAAAGCCTTTCAAATTAAAGAAGAAACTGGGAGAATGTGTAGGATATAGACAGACCAGTCAGGCTTACACCCCACCCACCCCACCCCCCAAAGAACATTCGCTTTGCTTTCTTTGAGTCACCATAACTTATCAAGATAGATACACTATTGTGAAACAATCATTTCTGTTTCAACCAGTGAGGAGACAATATCTGTGATCATAATTATAGATATGATATATATCTATATACCACATCATAATATATATCATTATATATTATTATATATTATATTATATATATTATATAATATAATATATAATAATATATATATCATATATCACATCATAAATCCCTGAAATAAAACTAATTCTATAGTTTAGGGACTTAAGGATTTATTCTACTCTGAGTCACATAATGGATGTTTAAATAAATTAGAAATTCAGGTCATGACAAACATGATAAGCACACTTTACCCAAACATTATACAGCACAACAATAGTCCAAACCTGTTCTTAAAAAAAAGAAAGAAAAGAAAAAAAAGTTTTAATGCCATACTGGATTGGCAGTAAGGGCTGAAAACTATACTTTTATGCTTATAAAAAGGTGGGCTTTATTTGATTTTGCTCATTAGAATTCTGTTAGTCTTAAATTCATTGCACTTGAGAATATTCAGAATAAAAGTGACTGAATAAAGAAAAATAAGCCTTGCCCACCCTTGGCTTACTTATTAATTGTTGTAGATAATTAAATGGAATTTTTTATTTTCTGACTCAACAGCATATAACTTAAAAGCCTGAAATGTGAATTTCTCTGATGCTGGATAAAGAATTCATTGTTTTATGCATAGTAGAGTTTAAACAATTATTAGCTGCTATTACTACATGTATTTTAAGCTACCCCTTTCATGTTTCAGGACTCTTTAATTTCATCTGGTATCTTTCATATAGTTAATATACCATGTTTAGAAGAAAGGAAAAACAATTGAAAATATTTCAACACGTTAGTGAGGAGGGGTATTTTCGCTATACTGACATTCACTCCCTTTACAGATATTTTGGGAGTTCAAGTGAAAAGGGAAAGCTGACATGAGTGATACATTATAGATTAAATGTTAAGTGGTCACCATTAGTATGTGAAATTAATCAATGTTTTTACAGCTTACTAACTGAAATAATAATAACTGAGTTTGTATTCTACATGCTATAGGTAAGTTTTACCAGTATATTTATATAAGCCAACAGATACTGGAGTCCTGCCTTTTACTGCTAATACATTTGAATTAAAGCATAAGACTATTCCACATGATGCAAGTAAACTAATACGTAGTAAAACTGCTCTAGGTAAGGTAATAAAACTATTATTAACCAGAGCTGTTCTATTTACCTAAAAATTTAATGAAAAGCTAATTCCTTGTTATCAAATTACGTCTTTCATCCTGTCCATGATACTGTTTAAAGAGTATCTGTTATTCACTGTTTGTTTTCCTGTTCAATAATACTGTGTAGGTATTTCTCATGCAATAAACTATAATTAAATTTTTAATGTTGGAGTTTTCTCTCATTTCTGATTCTCCCATTTTCTTAACATAAGCCTCATTATAAAAGCTTTGTTGAAGTAATAGGGCAATTTACACAGGCAAAGGAAGGCTTGCATTTCTAGTAACTGAAAACAGTTATAAGCAGTAACTAGAACATAGATGTTTTAGTTTGAAAATAAACAGTCTTCAATTTGACAATGAAGATCACTCTTAAACTCAAGAAAATTCTAAATGTAAATAACAATTCTGGATCTTTTTAGAAATTTATTTAAATGATCCTGAATTCTTTTTTAATTAATTTTTAGTGGAATTTTTATTTAAAAGTTGTGTTTTAAAGAAAAACATTTGGATCCTGAATTATTTGCTTAGCAATATTTAGCCAGCCAGCAGTTTCTCAAACTTTAGAATTGGGACTGTATCACAAAGGAAAACTCATAAGAACATCTTTAAAATGTATAAACTCTAACACAAATGAAATGGACTGAAAGTTGCATCAGTACAGTATTTATAATCATATAATATAATAAGCTAAGGTTAAAATTTTAGAAATGTGCCTTTTGATAAATTAATCTCAAGATAATCTAATGATTTCAGGAATAAAACAGAAGAAGGCCATCAATTGGTGCATTATTCTTTGATGACTTCTTTGTTTGTTTTAGTAAAATAATAATCATTTTTCCCCATACAGAGTTTTCTAGTTCTCTTCTGTCTGCTGAGGAAGAAGGACCTCAAACCTCTAGCTCTGGCCTTCAGTTATCTAATAGAAATGAAACACTGGAACTTTTGTCTGAACCTCCAGTTCATTCAACTAAATTCGATTCCAAAAAGGAAGGCAGTGTCCCAGTTTTCATCAAAGAAGTGTCAAATGCTGAAATAAGCATAGGGGATGTGGCTAAGTTGTCTGTTACTGTCACTGGTATTCCCAAGCCTCAAATTCAGTGGTTCTTTAATGGAGTAATGTTAACCCCTTCAGCTGACTACAAATTTGTTTTTGATGGTAATGATCACAGCTTGATCATTCTGTTCACCAAATTAGAGGATGAGGGAGAGTATACATGTATTGCCAGTAATGAATATGGACAGACAATATGTAGTGCCTATCTGAAAATAAATTCCAAAGGAGAGGGGCTCCAAGAACCAGAATCAGCAGAAGAGAAATCTCTGGAAAAGCTCGAAGGTCCTTGTCCTCCTTACTTCCTTAAGGAGTTAAAACCAATTCACTGTGCACAGGGGCTCCCTGCCATCTTTGAGTACACGGTGCTTGGAGAGCCTGCACCCACTGTTTCGTGGTTCAAAGAAAACAAGCAGCTTTGCACCAATGTTTATTACACTATCATTCATAATCCTGATGGTTCCGGGACATTCATCGTCAATGACCCTCAGAAAGAAGATAGTGGTTTCTATGTCTGTAAAGCGGAGAATGTGTGGGGTGAATCCACCTGTACCGCAGAGCTGCTCGTGCTTCTGGAAGACACACACATGACTGATGCCCCCTGTAAAGCAACGTCCACACTAGAGGCTCCTGAAGATTTTCCCCAGACGTCGTTAACGGTCCCTGCAGTTGAGGCACTTGACTCAGAACAGGAGACTGCAGCTTTTGTAAAGGACACCATTTTGAAAGCTGCTTTAATTGCAGAAGGAAAACAGCAGCTTTCTTACGAGCATATTGTTAAAACCAATGAACTGAGCAGTCAAGTTACTTTCATAGCTGAGCAACTGCAATCCACAGTCATGTTACAGCAGGATATGCCCACTCCTGAAAGCATCAGTGAACTTCTTTCCATCAGTGACACTATTCATGTCCAGCCTATCAAGGAACCACCTCCCAATGTACAGCTGCAGATTGTCCAGTCCCAGGACACCCTCCCCAAAGAAGATATTCTAATGTATCAAGAGCCTGAATTACAGGTGGTTCTACCAGATACTGAAAAAATCTTCCCCAGTGCCATGTCCATAGAGGAAATTAGTTCATTAACAGTTGAGTCTCTGCAAACTTTATTAGCTGAACCTGAAGGGAGTTATCCACAGTCATCAATAGAAGAAACGCCAGCCCATTCATATCCAACCTCTGTGGCTGAGGAAGTACTTTTACCAAAAGAAAAGATAGTATCCGCAGTGGACGAAGAGCAAAGAGTGATCCTTCAAGAGCAAGAGGTGCAAAGTGCTCTCATCCTGAATCAGAGCTTAGCTGAGGGACACGTGGAAAGTTTCCAGGGTCCTGACATAATGATCTCCCGGGTCCCTTCAGAACACACATGCACAGAAGGTGAAATCTTAATGGAAAGTGTGGATCAACTGGACAGTGCAAAGCAAGATTTCGCAGCCAGCGTTGAGGAAGGCAAGTCCTTAAGGTTTCCGTTGGCAGGTGAGGAAAAGCAGGTACTGCTCAAGGAAGAGCGTCTTGACAGCTTGGCAATGCCCCCGAACCAAACCACTAAGTATAAAAAAGAGCCCATGGCAATAAATGGTGTGCAGGAGGTGCTGGGAAGTGACCTGCTTTCTAAGGAAAGTTTGCTTTCTGCTATTCCTGAAGAGCAGCGGTTAAACCTGAAAACTCAGATCCGCAGGGCTTTGCAAGCAGCAGTGGCCAGCGAGCAGCTGAGTCTTTTCTCTGAATGGTTAAGAAACATTGAACAGGTAGAGGTCAAGGCCATAGACTTCACCCAAGAGCCCAATCGCATTATGTGCACCTATTTTATTACCTCAATGAAGTCTCTAACAGAAGAATTAGCCATCACTATTGAAGGCATTGATCCTCAAATGGCTAACTTGAAAACTGAACTTAAGGAGGCTTTGTGCTCTATAATATGTGAGGAAATGAACATCTTAACAGCTGAGGAACCTGGAATTCAGAAAGGAGCCACAATAATAGACTTGCAGGAAGAAATGGATTCTTTTTCTAATCCACAGAAGGTTGAAGCAATCACCGAACCAGAGGTTGAATCTAAATATCTTGTCTTAAAGGAAGAGATAAGTTATTTTAAGGTGGAAAGTCAGGTCAAAGCTGTGGGTGCCACAACTGCTTCCGCTGCTGTCTCTGATGAAAAACTGGATGAGATACCAAAACCATCAGAGGAAAAAGAGAAATCCTCTGAAGATGGTACTGAGAAGGCTCGTACAGTAGAGATACAGGAGGCTGAGGGTAGCTCACTCAGAGAGGGTGGTCCTGATGTACAGACACCCTTGGTGGACATGATTGCCAAGGAAGGTGACACCGTAAGCCTCGCGTCATCCATAACAAATGCCAAAGAGGTGAATTGGTATTTTGAGAGTAAACTTGTGCCTTCAGATGAAAAGTTCAAGTGTTTACAAGATCAAAATACATATATGCTAGTGATCGACAAAGTAAATAGAGAAGAACATCAAGGGGAATATACGTGTGAGGCCTTGAATGATGACGGAAAAACAGCAACTTCAGCAAAACTCACTGTAGTCAAAAGAGGTTGGATTTTAAGGATTCAGTGAATCAAGTTCTAACATTCACTGGGTTGTAATGATTTAGGTTTCCTCACTGAATTTTCACTTATCTACCATTGCCAGAATGCAGTTTATTTAGAGTAAGAATGAAATCACAGACATAATCATGGTTATTACCTTTCCCCTTTTCCCTTACTGCCTTACTGGGTGGTATGTTATATCTACACTACTACTTATTTTTAAAATGAAACGTATTTCCATATATTTCATAATACTGATAAATGCTTTTTTAGTCTCTTTCTATATGAAAATACTTTAATGATATGTAATAAAAAGCTGTCAGTGAATACCTAGTTACCCTGAAATCACCAGTCTCATCCTTAAATTCAAAATAACCATGATTAATTGTCCATTTGTGTTTCTTGTTTCGATTATCTTTTTTGCTATTGTTTCACTTCATCACTTTATTTAGTAGATCATGTTTTTTTCACATTATTCGCAGTGTTCCTAGTCAGCATGGTATATTTAAAGAATATATCGTATTGTTATGCATGTAAGCCAAGAGCATCACATCATTTTAATCATTTTTTCACAATTCACTGAAAAGTAGCAATTGAATATGTTGAAAGCTACTTGCTGTCTTCTTTTGCCTTCAGTGATCTTCCTCATTTTCCAGTCACTTGTCTTAAACTGCTGCAATCCACTTCACTAATTTCAACTGTTTCACTCCATTAACAGCAACAAAGTTTAGAAGGAAAAGAAAAATGTGGGGTACCTGAGAAGGAGGTGTGCTAATGGGCTCTGCTTCCCTTTGCAGCTGCCCCAGTGATCAGGAGGAGAATTGAGCCCCAGGAAGTAGCCCTGGGCCACCTCGCCAAATTCACCTGTGAGATCCACAGCGCTCCCAATGTCCGCTTCCAGTGGTTCAAAGCTGGCCGAGAAATCTGTGAGAGTGACAAGTGTTCTATTCGGTCTGCAAATTATGTCACCACCCTGGAAATCCTGAGAACCCAGGTTGTTGACTGTGGCGAGTACACCTGCAAAGCTTCCAACGAGTATGGCAGTGTCAGCTGCACAGCCACACTGACTGTGACAGGTAAATGCCATACACTGACACAGATGTTATTCCATTTCATATTATTGCCTATTTTACTTTTTGTGGAGGTGCAGGAGGTACTTGTCCTACCAACTGGAGAGACCAGTAGCCAAGATGGTAACACAGTGGCTAGGTAGTGCAGAGCCTATGAGAGACAAGAAGTCATTGTTTACAGTCACATTTCTAAAAACAGCTAAAGAAAAAAAATTTTTATTTCAAGAGCAATGTGAAGGAATCACACAAGCAGTGGCTCCTCATAGTTTGGTTTGGGTTTTGGTTTTTTTCTGTTCTTTTTATTAAATGGTCTGGCTTGACCTCTAGCATAAAAAATTTCAGGACAGTTTGGTGCTACTAAAAAGTAAATGATGTCCGAATGTGTGTAATAATTTGGACCCAGTTAACCAATTAAGAACAGAATTACAAAATGAAAAAAGCCAAAGCATAAGACTAAAGTCAAACAAATCCTAATAAGAGACAGGGAGCTAGTACAGAACTACAAACTAGGATTCTCACCCTAAGCTTTATTACTAATTGAAAAATAAGAGTAACTACACAAATATTCTGTTCTCCATTTCCTGAGGACACACAGGATGACTGTCAAGTAGGTAACACTCATCAGGAGTTTGAATTCCCTCATTAGCAAAAAAAAAAAAAATAACTCTTTCCTACCTCTTTCTCTCACTCTTTCTTTCTCTTTTGCTTTCTTCCTACAAAGGGAAAATGTGAGTATGAACTTATGAACTATGGTTTAGGGTGAGAAGTAGCAATGACTTGTGCTGTTGACAGAAGCATGCACGAAATGCCAGGGTGAGGCTGTCCCTTTGTCTTTTTCTTTTTGAAGTATAGTTGGTTTACAGTATTACCTTGGTCATCTTTTTCAATGACAGCATGGAGGGGAAGGGTAAATGCAGCATGCATCTTTGACTTGAAAAAGCCAGGGTTTCCTGTAGCTTCCTCTCCTCTACAACTCTTTTATATCAGAAACTCCACACCCCCAGGCCCATGGTGACCCATTCAGTGGATTTCACTTTGTGATCAGAGTCTCCGTACTGCCAAGTGCATGGCATTGTTCTTAATGACACTTCGGGAAATTTCTTTACCCAAAATAGGCCGGTTCAGTAATGGGACTAACACTTGAGCTTCAAATCACAAGAGGAAAGAAGAAAGAGGAGGATTTTTTTTTTTAATCAGAAAGAGAGGTTCCTAAATGTTTGCTTCCAAATGCAGAATGGACATGGGAAATTACTGCTATAAATATTTTTACAAGTTTGGAGTGATTTAGTGGATACATTTAAAGTTGTGCCATTTAAGGATTTGCTAGTGGTCATCGACGTGAGGGTTAGAGAGACTTTATAAAACTACTGAAACTTTTTATTACTTAATATCTCTACTCTTCAGAAAAGTCAAGTACATTTTCTTTATCTTCCTCATACAGTCTTCTAATTTGCAGAATTAACGTACCAGCTGAATTGCTTATCAGATAATTCGAACAACTAATCAGCTCATAAAATGGACAAAGCTTTAGCAATAGTGAGTCAATGTTGTGAAATAAAGGAACATTTGTTCTTTCCTTTGATAGAGACATTTAAAGTGCTGTCTTGCTCCTCTATAAAAAAAACTCTCATCCCTTTCCTTTGACACATCTTTTCACCTTCATACATTACCCTACTTTGAGTAATGTCTCATGTCTATCTAAAGCTATTACTCATCTTTTTTCTTTCTTGGAATATGTAATTACAGCAAGAGCTTTGTAGGGACAAAATATAACACTGAAAACTTTTCTTTTACAGAGGCATATCCACCAGCCTTTCTCTCCAGACCTAAGTCCATAACAACTTTTGTGGGTAAGGCAGCCAAGTTCCTCTGCACAGTGACAGGGACTCCAGTGATTGAAACCATTTGGCAGAAAGACGGCGTGGCCCTCTCACCTTCCCCTAACTGCAGGATTTCAGATGCAGACAACAAACACATTTTAGAAATCTCAAATCTTACAATTCAAGATAGAGGAGTTTACTCCTGTAAGGCTTCTAACAAGTTTGGAGCCGATACTTGCCAAGCTGAGTTGGTCATAATCGACAAACCACATTTCATTAAAGAGCTAGAGCCTGTGCAATCAGCTGTCAATAAGAAGGTACACCTTGAGTGCCAAGCAGATGAAGACAGAAAAGTCACAGTTACATGGAGTAAAAACGGGCAAAAGCTCCCCCCTGGGAAAGATTATAAGATCTGTTTTGAAGATAAAATAGCATCCCTCGAGATCCCTCTGGCCAAACTAAAAGATACAGGAACGTATGTTTGCACAGCTTCCAATGAGGCTGGAAGCAGCTCCTCTTCAGCGACAGTAACTATCAGAGGTAAGAAGTGTGTGAATAATATTTCCACTCCCTTCTCTCATTTTGTGATTAAAATAATTTCATCCAAGCAGCCTCTTTGGTTTGGGGAAATCCTGGCATTGTTTGATTTTATTGTTTCAGTCTTCTTCACAATGCACTTATTCTTGTTTGTTTAAAACTGTCTGCCATTAACAAAGCTTGCTTAAAACTTCTTCTAAGAACTTCGAGTGTCTAGGCAATCCTTAACTATCTTCTTGCAGAAAATTGCTCTTTGTATAAGTAGAATTTGGTTGGTTTTGTTTTTGTTTGTTTGTTTGTTTTAAACAAGAGTCTGGGAAAATGTTGGAATCATAGAAACATGGAAAGCTATTGAGTACACCACAGCCTTTTCAGAAATTTCAAGAAGACATTTTATGTGTGTTATGTGTCTCTTTGTTGTATGATGTCTACTTTTCTTTTGTGTAGTTTATGATTCAGATATCTTTTCCCTTCTCATTTTTGTTAACTTCATGTAGAGCCACCATCCTTTGTGAAGAAGGTGGATCCCTCTTATTTAATGATCCCAGGTGAATCAGCACGCCTCCACTGCAAGCTGAAAGGCTCACCTGTGATCCAGGTTACTTGGTTTAAAAATAACAAAGAACTTACTGAGAGTAACACAATCAGAATGTCTTTTGTCAATTCTGAGGCTGTCCTTGATATTACGGACGTAAAAGTTGAAGACAGTGGGAATTACTCGTGTGAAGCAGTGAATGACGTTGGCAGTGACAGCTGCAGTGCCGAAATGGTTATCAAAGGTTTGTTTACTCTGTCGTAGTCCATTGTTTTCCTGAGAAAATATTTTCTTTTCAATTGCTTGTAACACATGCTTTATACAATGCTTTCATGCTTTTGTAGAACCTCCTTCTTTCATCAAAACTCTCGAGCCTGCAGATATAGTGAGAGGAACAAATGCCCTCCTTCACTGTGAAATCTCAGGCACTGGACCATTTGAAATTCGCTGGTTCAAGGATAAGAAGCAAATTCGAAGTAGTAAAAAGTACAGGTTGTTTTCTCAGAAATCTGTCGTGTCCCTGGAGATCTTTTCGTTTAATAGCGCGGACGTTGGTGAATATGAGTGTGTGGTTGCTAATGAAGTTGGGAAGTGTGGCTGCCTTGCAACCCACTTATTAAAAGGTTAGTGCTTGAAAAACTGGTATCTCTTCAATAAATTGTCAAAATAGCTTTCTTAAACCAAGGAAGGAAAACTGGTACTTTCTTTTCTTCTCCTAATCTTTGAAAATATTTTTTTTGCCTTTGGTTTGACCTGGGACCCTGGGGGAAATCCAGTCTTTATCTTGAGACCAGTATAAATATTTAATCTCTGATAACAAAAGTGAACTACATAATAAGCGATTTTGTCAGCTGATAACCGTTTATCTTCCTTGCTTCTTTCTCTTGGGTGGAATTGTAATTCCTCTTGAATTTGGTTTCTTCTTCTAATTAACCAACACTATGGAATAGATAAATGTAATCTAGATAAAGTTCTTAAATGCATATGGTGTTGAAGTGTTTGGGAATTAAGAAATTTTGGGTGCTCTCTTTCTTTAATTAGAACCACCAATCTTTGTAAAGAAAGTAGATGATTTTACTGCACTAGCAGGACAAACGGTTACCTTACAAGCTGCTGTGAAAGGGTCAGAACCCATTTCTGTCACATGGATGAAAGGACAGAAGATCATTAAAGAAGATGGAAAAATCAAAATGAGCTTTGCCAATGGTGTTGCAGTCTTGATAATCCCTGATGTGCAGATTAGTTTTGCTGACAAATACACATGCCTGGCTGAAAACGAAGCTGGAAGCCAAACGTCTGTTGGGGAACTAATAGTTAAAGGTTCGTGTAAGAACGTTTTAACTTGGAGTTGATATTTCCTTTTAAAATGAAACCTTACTACACACTTCAGAATTCCAACTATTTAATACCCTTGTAGAACCTGCCAAAATCGTTGAGAGGGCAGAACTGATCCAGGTGACGGCAGGAGACCCAGCCACGCTGGAGTATACAGTCACGGGTACCCCAGAGCTCAAGCCCAAATGGTACAAAGACGGGAGACCTTTGATTGCCAGTAAAAAGTATCGAATAAGTTTTAAAAACAATGTTGCCCAACTCAAGTTTTATTCCGCCGAACTGCATGATAGCGGCCAATACACATTTGAGATTTCCAACGAAGTGGGCAGCAGCTCCTGTGAGACAACTTTCACTGTCTTAGGTTAGTATCTTTAGAAACCTGTGCTTCCATATTCCTCTGAAACCCAACAAACAACCAAAACTAAAATCACTGAGCACTGTTCCACATTGTTCTTTCTTCTCTTCTTGTGCTGTGAACAGATCGAGACATTGCTCCATTTTTTACCAAACCCCTACACAATGTGGACAGTGTGGTTAGTGGGACCTGCAGGCTGGACTGCAAAATCGCTGGCTCCCTCCCCATGAGGGTGTCCTGGTTTAAGGATGGTAAAGAAATAGCTTCCTCTGACAGATACAGAATAGCATTTGTGGAAGGCACAGCCTCTCTGGAGATAAGCAGAATAGACATGAATGATGCAGGGAATTTCACCTGTCGAGCCACAAATTCCATGGGAAGCAAAGACTGCAGCGGAGCCCTGATTGTGCAAGGTTGGCTGGAAACTGTGCCTTTCATTCTTACGTAGACGATGTTCAAATTAAGCCTTCTTCCCTTCAGTCGCGCCTCTTAACTCTTTGAAATTCTTTCTTATCCCCCTTCTTTAGAACCACCCAGTTTTGTAACTAAACCAGCATCAAAGGATGTTCTGCCCGGCTCAACCATCTGCCTGAAGAGCACCTTCCAAGGGTCTACCCCTCTCACAATCAGATGGTTTAAGGGTGACAAAGAGCTGGTTTCTGGTGGAAACTGCTATATCACCAAAGAAGCTTTAGAAAGTTCCCTGGAATTCTATGTAGTAAAAACCTCCGACTCAGGCACATATACCTGTAAAGTCAGCAACGTGGCTGGCGCCGTGGAGTGCAGTGCAAAGTTATTTGTAAAAGGTTTGCATAGTTTTCTTGACATCTTTGTGCCACCATTGTCAGAAGTTCTTTCCTCTTTCTCACGTTTCTGGGTGATTTCTTTCCTTCCACAGAACCTGCCACATTTGTTGAAAAGTTAGAGCCATCACAGCTGTTAAAAAAGGGAGACGCCACCCAGCTAGCCTGCAAAGTAACGGGCACCCCTCCAATTAAAATAATGTGGTTTGCAAATGACAGAGAAATTAAGGAGAGCAGCAAACACAAAATGTCTTTTGTGGAGTCCACCGCGGTTCTAACACTTAAAGATGTTGCCATTGACGACAGCGGTGAATATATGTGTGAGGCTCAAAATGAGGCTGGCAGTGACCACTGTGGTAGCATTTTAATAGTCAAAGGTTTGTGTTCACATTGCCCCTTGTGGTACCAAAGTTGTGGCCCAGGGCACAGACTCCACCCCCATTAACTCACAATAATTCCTTTTCCGCTATAGAGTCACCTTACTTTACCAAGGAATTTAAGCCCATTGAAGTGTTGAAGGAGTATGATGTCATGTTGCTGGCTGAGGTGGCAGGCACGCCTCCCTTTGAGATCACTTGGTTCAAAGACAACACAACACTGCGAAGTGGTAGAAAGTATAAAACCTTCATTCAGGATCAGCTGGTTAGCCTGCAGATCCTGAGGTTTGTAGCTGCGGACGCGGGTGAATACCAGTGTCGGGTGACCAACGAGGTGGGCAGCAGTGCCTGCAGTGCCAAGGTGACCTTAAGAGGTTAGTGTCAGTTCTAATGACGGACTGGCTTTTCTGCAGTGTCAGTGATTTTATTTTTTTAAAGCCAGTTTTGCTATAGAGCTGGTATTCATTGAGAATTCATTCTTCTACTAGAACCCCCAGCTTTTGTAAAGAAAATCGAGAGCACCAGCTCCCTTAGAGGAGGTACCGCTGCCTTCCAGGCCACTCTGAAGGGCTCCTTGCCAATCACGGTGACTTGGCTGAAAGACAACGATGAAATCACTGAAGATGATAACATAAGAATGACCTTTGAGAACAATGTGGCCAGTCTGTACCTCAGTGGCATTGAAATCAAGCATGATGGGAAATATGTCTGTCAGGCCAAAAATGATGCGGGAGTACAGAGATGTTCCGCATTACTCTCAGTAAAAGGTTGGTTCAGAAAGTTTGCCATGGGTTTTAGGGAAAAATGCAGATGTAAGCCTTTCAGCAGAGCAGTTCACAACCCACACCTATCCCCTTGTTTTCTACAGAACCTGCAACAATCATTGAGGAGGCTGTGTCTATAGATGTCACCCAGAGAGACCCAGCCACTTTGCAGGTTAAATTTTCAGGGACTAAGGAGATTACAGCCAAATGGTTTAAAGATGGCCAAGAACTGACCCTGGGCCAAAAATACAAAATCAGTATCACTGACACCGTCTCTATACTGAAGATTATTTCTACAGAAAAGAGAGATAGTGGAGAATATACTTTCGAAGTCCAAAATGATGTCGGGAGGAGCAGCTGCAAGGCTAGCATTAATGTATTAGGTTGGTACAGCTTTTCTATGGAGAGAAACTGGGCATTTCTGTGCTCCTTCATCTCTTACAATTTTAGAGAAAATAAAAATTGGTAGATTGACCATTTTTTTTCTTTTTCATTGCATAGATCTTATCATACCTCCCTCATTCACCAAAAGGCTGAAGAAAATGGACAGCATTAAAGGGTCTTTTATTGACTTAGAATGTATAGTGGCTGGGTCACATCCCATGAGCATCCAGTGGTTCAAAGACGACCAAGAAATAACAGCTAGTGAAAAATACAAATTCTCTTTTCATGACAATACTGCCTTCTTGGAAATCAGTCACCTGGAAGGTACAGATAGTGGAACCTACACTTGTTCTGCCACTAATCAGGCAGGACACAACCAGTGCAGCGGCCATCTGACAGTCAAAGGTTGGCAATTTTTATCCCCGCCTCTCAAGAACTTATTGCTCTCTCATTTCTTAATTCTTACCTTGACTGATCATTCTAAAATAAACCATTCCTTCCCCCTTTTGCTTCTTTTTCTTTCACCCCAGAACCCCCTTACTTCCTGGAAAAGCCACAGTCACAAGATGTCAATCCCAATACAAGGGTTCAATTAAAGGCGCTTGTGGGTGGCACTGCACCCATGACAATAAAATGGTTTAAAGATAACAAAGAGTTGCACTCGGGAGCAGCTCGCTCAGTTTGGAAGGATGACACCTCCACCATTCTAGAGCTCTTTTCAGCCAAAGCTGCCGATTTGGGGACCTACATTTGCCAACTGAGCAACGATGTTGGCATAGCAACCAGTAAAGCCACTCTCTTTGTCAAAGGTCTGGTCTCTACATTTTCTCATTGTCTTGCTTGCCTAGATTTTCTTGGTGGGAGGGAAGAGGCTTAAGAAAACGATTCTCATTGGTCTTTGGTTTAAAAAATGTTCAATATCACGTTTTCCCCCATCTTTAGAACCTCCTCACTTCATTAAGAAGCCCAGCCCAGTCCTAGTGCTGAGGAACGGACAATCCACGACCTTTGAATGCCAGATAACAGGCACTCCTGAAATCAGAGTCTCTTGGTATCTGGACGGGAATGAAATAACAGCCATTGAGAAACATGGCATTTCCTTCACTGATGGTTTAGCCACTTTCCAAATTTCTGGTGCCAGGGTAGAACATAGTGGGACTTATGTCTGTGAAGCTCGTAACGATGCTGGCACGGCAAGCTGCAGCATTGAGTTAAAAGTGAAAGGTTCGTTATTGCATCTTCTCTCCTTTCTGGCTGTGCTGCTGGCTAGTCCTCGGGTCTTCCTTTGAGTGAGCTATTCTCTGTCTTCCTTTTGAATCTTTAGAACCTCCCACCATTATTAGGGAGCTGAAACCCGCGGAAGTAGTCAAAGATAGTGACGTGGAGCTGGAGTGTGAAGTTATGGGAACATCTCCATTTGAAGTCACTTGGCTGAAGAATAACAAGGAAATTCGAAGCAGCAAAAAGTATACGCTGACTGACAGAGTGTCAGTGTTTAATCTCAATATCAACAAGTGTGACCCCTCAGACACTGGTGAATACCAGTGCATCGTATCCAACGAAGGCGGCAGCTGTTCTTGTAGTGCTAGAGTCTCTCTGAAAGGTCAGTTAGACACACAAGGAGCAGGCTACCTGATACAAATTCTGTAATGCTCTTTAACCTTGTATGATGGGGAGGAGTTCAAATATACCTCTTCTTTTCACACTGTCTACTTTAATCACAGAGCCACCCTCGTTCACTAAGAAGATAGAAAACGTCACTACTGTCTTGAAAAGTTCTGCCACCTTTCAGAGCACTGTGGTGGGCTCTCCTCCCATTTTTATAACCTGGCTCAAGGATGATCAGATTCTGGATGAAGATGATAATGTTCACATCTCCTTTGTGAACAATGTGGCCACAGTTCAAATCAGATCTGTGGATAATGGACACAGTGGGAGGTACACGTGTCAAGCCAAGAACGAGTCAGGAGTTGAGAGGTGTTATGCTTTCCTTTTAGTACAAGGTGTGTAAGCCAATCCCTTTCAAGAGTTATTCTGTGAAGACAATTTCACAAGCAGTTCCTTGGTTCCATGGAATTATTAATGCAACTCATCCACGGTTTCATTCTTACTACAGAACCTGCTCAGATCCTAGAGAAACCTAAGTCTGTTGATGTCACTGAAAAAGACCCCGTGACCTTGGAGTGTCTTGTGGCTGGAACACCAGAACTCATAGTGAAGTGGTTTAAAGATGGGAAACAAATGATGCCCAGTAGATATTTTTCAATGAGTTTTGAAAATAACGTGGCCAGTTTTAGGATTCAGTCAGTAATGAAGCAAGACAGCGGGGCGTATACTTTCAAGGTGGAAAATGACTTTGGAAGCAGTAGCTGTGACACCTACCTGAGAGTGCTAGGTTTGTATCTTGGCCCCAGTCAGCTTCCCTTATATATATTATTGTCCTTGGTAAACAAATGGCAACATATTAATGGATGTGTTTTGCTGTTTGCATTGGACAGATCAAAATATTCCTCCATCATTCACCAAAAAATTAAGGAAAATGGATAAAGTTCTAGGCTCTTCCATTCATATGGAGTGCAAGGTTTCTGGCTCACTTCCTATTAGTGCTCAGTGGTTTAAGGATGGAAAAGAAATAACTACAAGTGCAAAATACAGGCTCGTCTGTCATGAAAACACTGTGTCTCTGGACGTTAGTAATCTGGAATTAGAAGATACTGCGAATTACACATGCAAAGTCTCAAATGTAGCAGGGAGTGAGGCATGCAGTGGCATCTTAACTGTAAAAGGTTAGAATTTCTTTACCTCTTTCTGACCCTTTTCTGCGATTGCTTTTCAAGTATAGCACTCTTTTCTGGAGTCCTTTAAAAGTCTCCATAATTCTGTTTCTTTAGATACATATATGTTGAGTTCAAGAAATATTCAGTCATTACCTCTTTTCAGTAACTTTTTTTATATGTCCATAAAACTGTCAAAATAACCCAACAACAAGGAACTTAATTAAATGTATTTCTCTTAAAATCTATAGAACCACCAAGTTTCCTAGTGAAACCTGGGCGACAACAAGCCATACCTGATTCTACAGTGGAATTTAAAGCTATACTAAAAGGAACACCACCATTTAAAGTAAAGTGGTTTAAGGATGATGTGGAACTTGCCTCTGGACCTAAATATTTCATTGGCTTAGAAGGCTCAACTACCTTCTTAAATCTCTATTCAGTGGATGCTTCCAAGACTGGACAATATACTTGCCAAGTTACCAACGATGTTGGTAGCGACTCTTGTACCACAGTGTTGCTTGTGACAGGTGTGCCAGTTTGATTGTTTTATGTTTCTGTGTGACCTGTGGCTCCTGTCCTTTCTGTAATCTTTTACAATATATCTTTTACCCAGTCAAGAAAGTGCCCTTCTTTCTAACACGGTACACGCTGTTTGCCAGGCATTGTTCATCTTTTTCTCTTTCCTATGTAGTACCTAATTGAAGTTCGTTATTTATATCTGCTCTGTTCCCTCATAAATCTCCTCTTTTCTTCACTCTCTAGAACCACCAAAGTTTGCAAAGAAACTAGAAGCAACCAAAATAGTGAAAGCAGGTGACTCAGCACGACTTGAATGCAAGATAACTGGATCCCCAGACATCAGAGTTGTGTGGTACAGAAATGAACATGAACTCCCAGCGAGTGATAAATATAGAATGGCTTTCATTGATTCAGTGGCCGTCATACAGATGAATAGTCTTGGTACTGAGGACAGTGGGGATTTCATTTGTGAGGCTCAGAACCCTGCTGGCAGCACAAGCTGCAGTACCAAGGTTATAGTAAAAGGTAGAAACCTCTTTTCTCTGTTCCTCATTACCTGAAACCCACCTTCTTCTCCCCGGGCTATCATAGCTCTTTATTCTTTTGCTGTCATTTTTAGCTTCCATTTGAGATCATAGAATATTTTCCCAAACTAGTATTATTTCCATTTTTAGATGTTTTTTCTTCTTAAGATTTGCGTACATGTAGACAATCATTCTGAGATATTTTTCTTGTTATTCCAATGTCGTAATTCTACTCACCTCAACATATTAGCCAAGCAGTTCAAATCTGATGTTTCCAAAATGCTCAAAAAAACAAAGTGGGCATTTTAAAATTAATTTTTGCCTTCAATCAACTTATAAATATATCATCATCCTCACTATAATCTTTATCATTAAAAGCAAGGAATATTTACCACATATATACAAGGTTCAAGCAATACAGATTTTAACCTTACATTTACAACAGGACAATTATGTATATTTTTCTCTCTCAAATGTCAGTTCCTATTTTTTTAAATTATATCACTATACTTTGTTGCAAATAGTACTAGTATTTTCCAGAATTTTTTTCACAAAGTCCAAGTTTGTCATATTGTAAGGCGATTATTGCAAAAACCATTTGTTGACATGGAAGACTTAGAGCACAAATGTTGTGATAACTTCCAAGTGTCCCAATTGTAATGTGTATACAAAAAATTTCATCCCTGAAGTCAGGACTCTGTACCTCATGCAAATCATATTGATTCTTACACTTGGGTTTGGGGGTTTGTTTGGTTATTGTTTTGTTTTGCTTTACAGTTTTGTGCATCAATCTTTATAGTCCCAGAAAAAGTAGTAAGGTGGAGTAGACAGAATGTTGAACTGCTCAGTAAGGTCACCTGAGGTCTAGCCCACATTCTCGGCCAGTGAAGCAGAGTGATTTTGTAAAGGCTGATGGCTTCTCTGAAGCTGTTACTCCTAAAGTGATAGTGCTAGACCTATTATAGTATCTTGACTCATTCTTCCAATTTAAAAACAAAGAAATAAAAATATTCTATGAAGTTAAGTAGCCCAGTTCATGAGGAATTCTTGTTTTTTACAGAACCACCTGTTTTTAGCAGCTTCCCTCCTGTGGTAGAAACCCTTAAAAATGCTGAAGTTAGTCTTGAATGTGAACTTTTGGGAACACCACCATTTGAGGTGGTTTGGTACAAAGATAAGCGACAACTCCGAAGTAGCAAGAAATACAAGATCGCATCCAAAAATTTCCATGCAAGTATTCACATTCTCAGTGTCAGCCCTTCAGATATTGGTGAATACCACTGCAAAGTACAGAATGAAGTAGGAAGTGATACCTGCATTTGTACTGTAAAATTAAAAGGTATGCATTATTTCCTACTCATGGCAGAAATGGCAGGAACGTGCAAAATGCTTATTTGTTTTCTCTCTTCCATTATCTCGACAATCTTTCCAACAATCTCCATCCATCTTTCCCTCTTCAGAACCACCAAGATTTGTCTCCAAACTGAACAGCCTCACGGTTGTAGCTGGTGAGCCCGCTGAGTTACAAGCATCTATAGAAGGCACCCAGCCTATTTCTGTCCAGTGGCTTAAAGAAAAGGAAGAAGTCATTAGAGAAAGTGAAAACATCAGAATTACATTTGTGGAAAATGTTGCAACTCTGCAGTTTGCAAAAGCAGAGCCAGCTAATGCTGGGAAGTATATCTGCCAAATCAAGAATGATGGTGGAATGAGGGAGAACATGGCCACGTTGACTGTTTTAGGTTGGTACAATATGGTGCTATAGTTCCTTGATACAAGGAGGTGCCAAATGCTGAGATGACTTACTAAGAGATTCTGGTAGAGTCTCCTGTTTTGAATTTCTAGAACTATGTCAGTCGTCACCCATTTCAAAGGTTTACGGGAAAGGACCTTTCAAACACTCTTTTCTGTGTCTGTGAGCCTAACAAAAATGAGCTGTCTCTTATTATTTTCTTGATGGGTTAGGAGATGTAATCATGACTATCTTTTGTTGAAGAATGAAAAAATTGGGAGCCCAGCATATGCCACAAGGAAATTTTTTCCGAAAGTAATAGTTGTTAAAGCTGACAAGAACTACAAAAATCAAAGTTTGATAGGAACGATTTGCACTTTCATCTTTGGGCATATTCATTTTCAATTTTGCCATTGTTTGGATAACAACTTTCAAAAAACTGTCTTTAGCACCTTAAAGTAGAATAGAAATACTGAGTAATTCATAACAACATGTAGGCTTTGTTCTAGAGAGGGTCAAGTGCAAATCAGTATATATCAACATTGATTTGTACATTGAATTGTTTTGGAAGTCAACTAATGCACCAACATATTTCTTAATAATAACTCATAATTTCATGACAGTGTGTAATTATGGAATCACATTTTAAGGTCTAGAGAAAGAGAGAGAGAGAGAGAGAGAGTGAGAGAGAGAGAGAGAGAGAGAGGGAGCCCTAAGATATCCATATCATTGGAAGAAACTGGTAATGAATTTGATAGTAGAAACAAGGTAAAGGTAACAGGCTTTGACAGATGGCTATCACATTTTATTTCAGAGCCTGCGGTCATTGTCGAGAAGGCAAGTTCGATGACAGTGACTGCAGGAGAAACGTGCACTCTGGAGTGTAAGGTGGCTGGCACTCCTGAACTCTCAGTCGAATGGTACAAGGATGGAAAGCTGTTGACCAGCAGTCAAAAACACAAATTTAGCTTCTACAACAAAATCTCTTCCTTAAAGATTCTCTCCGTTGAAAAGCAAGATGCAGGCACATACACTTTCCAGGTTCAAAATAATGTCGGAAAAAGCAGCTGCACGGCTGTGGTTGATGTTTCAGGTTAGTTCGGATATGTTCTTCCCATTGCTTAAGCAAATTCCTTTCACACGCTTTCTTCTCTCAAGTGTCTTCTATTCTTTCAAACCACGAGTCTCTTGCCTCTCCTCATGCAGACCGAATGGTTCCTCCCTCTTTCACACGAAGACTGAAAGATACAGTTGGGGTGCTGGGTACATCTTGCATCTTGGAGTGCAAAGTAGCTGGATCATTGCCTATCTCTGTTGCCTGGTTTCATGAGAAAACCAAGATTGTCAGTGGAGCAAAGTACCAAACTACGTTTTCAGATAATGTCTGCGCGTTGCAGCTGAATTCTCTGGACTCATCGGACATGGGGAATTACACATGCATGGCGGCTAATGTCGCTGGGTCTGATGAATGCCGTGCTGTGTTGGCTGTACAAGGTCAGTGTTAGACGCTCACACCCTTTCTTATGAGTTCCTCTTTGGGTACATATCCAGGTTGGCACACATTCAAAAGTGCTCTTCTTTTTGATTCAAAATTGCAACTAAATTCGATGCTTACAGGATCTTATCATTATCCTCCTTGTCTATGTAGAACCACCCTCTTTTGTGAAGGAACCTGAACCTTTGGAAGTACTACCAGGCAAAAACATCACCTTCACAAGTGTCATTAGAGGAACACCTCCGTTCAAGGTTGGCTGGTTCAGAGGTGCCAGAGAACTGGTGAAAGGAGACAGATGTAACATCTATTTTGAAGACACCGTGGCAGAACTGGAATTATTTAATGTCGACACATCTCAGAGTGGGGAATATACCTGTGTGGTTTCTAACAATGCCGGCCAAACATCCTGCACTACCCGTCTCTTTGTAAAAGGTTTGCTCCAGTGCATTTGTGCTTCCTACTTTTTAAGGGACATCTTTGTTTGTGTTTTCACTGTGTTTAACTGCTGTGCTTTGTCACTCCCCAGAACCAGCTGTATTTGTGAAGAAATTAAGTGATCACTCTGTAGAGCCAGGGAAGTCCATCATTCTGGAGAGCACCTACACTGGAACACTCCCCATTTCAGTTACCTGGAAAAAGGCTGGTGTGAACATTACACCATCTGAAAAATGCAACATAGTCACAACAGAGAAGACCTGCATCCTGGAAATTCTGAATAGCACAAAAGGAGATGCAGGACAGTATTCTTGCGAGATTGAAAACGAGGCAGGAAGGGATGTTTGTGAAGCTCTGGTATCTACATTAGGTGTGTTTCTTATTCTCAAATGATTGGCATTTGTCTAACATGAGGCATGGTTTGTGTGCTTTTCTTTAATTCCAGTTGCTGACTGTGAATCTTTCTTCTTTAGAACCACCTTATTTTGTTATGGAACTGAAGCCTCTGGAGGCATCAGTTGGAGATTCGGTTTCTTTACAATGCCAAGTTGCTGGGACACCAGAAGTTACAGTGTCTTGGTACAAAGGCGATACCAAGTTACGGTCAACTCCTGAATACAGGACCTATTTTACAAACAATGTGGCCACACTTGTTTTTAATAAAGTGAACATCAATGACAGTGGAGAGTACACATGTAAAGCAGAAAACAGTATAGGGACTGCTTCTTCTAAGGCTGTCTTCAGAATTCAAGGTGATGATATTATTTTAGAAATTAAGAAGTTTCTTTTTTCCTTGTCTTCACTCTTATCTTTATGGGGAAATTTTTATTTCATCTACTAATGCCTCAAGTATTACTTGTCTTCCAACAGAGTCCCAGCGCCCACCTTCCTTTGCAAGGCAATTGAAGGATATCGAACAAACTGTTGGGTTACCAGTTACCCTCACTTGTCGACTGAATGGCTCCACACCCATCCAAGTGTGCTGGTATAGAGATGGGGTACTTTTACGAGATGATGAAAATCTACAGACATCATTTGTAGATAATGTGGCAACTTTAAAAATTTTGCAAACAGACTTGAGTCACTCTGGCCAATACTCCTGCTCAGCTTCTAATTCACTTGGAACAGCGTCTTCCAGTGCTAGACTGACAGCAAGAGGTTTGTTCCTATGTTACTCTCTCTCTTTGCAAACCATGACTTCTTAGTCATTGTCAAAGTAGAAACGGCCAATAAAAAAGAGAAAAAAAACCCATGTTGCCTTTTCTTCTCATCTTTCAGAACCTAAGAAATCTCCCTTCTTTGACATCAAGCCTGTATCTATAGATATTATTGCTGGGGAAAGTGCTGACTTTGAGTGTCACGTTACTGGTGCTCAACCAATGCGAATTACTTGGTCAAAAGATAACAAGGAAATCCGTCCTGGAGGAAACTACACAATTACATGTGTGGGAAACACTCCCCATTTGAGAATTCTTAAAGTAGGCAAAGGAGACTCTGGTCAATATACTTGCCAAGCAACCAACGATGTTGGCAAAGACATGTGCTCAGCTCAACTCAGTGTAAAAGGTATCTTCACATGGCATTTACCAATATTGTTCTTTCCCATGTTGTGTAATTTTCTTTGAAAAGTTTCTTTAGTTTGTAAATGTTCGGGATAAAATAACTGGATCATGTTGGAATTTGTATGTTAGTGGTAGAGGCAACATTCATCGAAGTTCTGTTTTCTCTTTATTTTGTTCTTTAAGTTAGTGTATCTCTAAAAGTAGTCTTATCAGAGGGTTGTTTAATTGAAATTTGTTAAATGTTGTTTCAACTCTCTCTTTTTTCACTCTTTCCTATTATGTGGCATTCTGACTTACCATTTTGATCAAATACCTCTATAATACATTAACTTACATGTTTTAGTTTCCATATCCAAACTACAAAGATTAACTTGCCAATTAAATTCTCTATTAAAAATATTAAAAGTTTATTTAATAGAAAAGATAAATATATTTTACCACAGAACTCTCAGAAAGTACATATATTCTTACTAATAAACCAGATTAAAAATGTATTTATGGACTCTTCAGCTACAAACGTAAGCTGTTTTTTTCCTTTGACTTACTAGAACCTCCAAAGTTTGTTAAGAAATTAGAAGCTTCAAAAGTTGCAAAGCAGGGAGAATCCATCAAACTGGAATGTAAAATAAGCGGTTCCCCGGAAATCAAAGTTTTGTGGTTCCGAAATGACGGTGAACTTCATGAAAGTTGGAAATACAACATGTCATTCGTGGATTCTGTGGCATTGCTCACCATCAATGAAGCCAGCACAGAGGATACTGGGGACTATATCTGTGAAGCCCATAATGGTGTTGGGGACGCCAGCTGCAGCACAGCCCTGACGATTAAAGGTTAGACATGCTAAGCTGCTTTCTTTCTTCCTTCTCCTCTGATCTGGATTCTTTCTCAGCAATGTTCTGAGCTCCAAAATAAAAAGGCTAGTTAAGGGGATTTGCTTGCAATTCTTAAACTAGTTTTTATGACTAGTCATTTCTTATGTTAGTATACTGTCATATGGTCACACCGGGCACTCAACGATTTAGACTCTAAAATATTTTTTCCCTTTCATTAGGCAAATGCTCTCATTGCTTATCTTCTTTTCTTCTGGTAGCACCTCCTGTTTTCACCCAGAAGCCTTCTCCAGTAGGAGCCCTTAAAGGTTCTGATGTTATCTTCCAATGTGAAATTTCGGGAACCCCCCCATTTGAAGTGGTGTGGGTTAAAGATCGAAAGCAAGTTCGGAGCAGCAAGAAATTTAAAATCACTTCAAAAAATTTTGATACAAGTCTCCACATCCTTAATCTGGAAGCTGCCGATGTAGGAGAATATCACTGCAAAGCTGCTAATGAGGTGGGAAGTGACACGTGTGTTTGCACTGTCAAGTTCAAAGGTTTGTATCCATGGGCACAAAAATATCTATCTCTTGCTTTCATCTTTTCTTGCTTGACCAATAATGTATGTGGCTGTGATTCTCATCTTTTTTCTCTAACCACAAATTTCTTTCATTAGAACCCCCACGGTTTGTGAAGAAGCTAAGTGACACCTCAACCCTCGCTGGGGATGCCGTTGAGTTACGGGCCGTAGTGGAAGGCTTCCAGCCCATTGCTGTCGTCTGGCTGAAAGATAAAGGTGACATTATCAGAGAGAGTGAAAACACTAGGATTTCATTCATTGATAACGTTGCAACACTCCAGCTTGGAAGCCCAGAAGCATCTAACTCTGGAAAATATGTGTGCCAGATCAGAAATGATGCCGGAATGAGAGAGTGTTCAGCAGTCTTGACTGTCCTAGGTTAGTAACAAAGTACAGCCTGAGAAAAAAATCAGGTTGATTGACCCATGATCATTGCCTGCACATATTACTCTTAGCCAATAATATACTGATTACACTCTTAGTTTGAAAGAAGACTTTGTGTTCAATGCAATATACTTCTTTCAGAACCAGCCAGAATCATAGAGAAACCAGAACCCATGACTGTCACTACCGGAAATCCTTTTGCATTAGAGTGTGCAGTGGCTGGGACACCAGAACTTTCAGCCAAGTGGTTCAAAGATGGGAGAGAATTATCTGCAGACAGCAAACATCACATCACATTCATCAACAAAGTGGCTTCACTTAAAATCCCTTGTGCAGAAATGAGTGACAAGGGGTTATATAGCTTTGAAGTGAAAAACAGTGTTGGTAAAAGTAACTGCACTGTGTCTGTCCATGTTTCGGGTGAGTAGTATGAGGTTTTTGTGAATATACCGTTTTTCCTGGGGTAGAAAATAAGGCTTCTCTTTCAACGGAAAACTACCCTTCTCCACGTAGATCGAGTCGTCCCTCCTTCCTTCATCCGCAAGTTGAAGGACACCAACGCCATCCTGGGGGCCTCGGCGGTTTTGGAGTGCAGAGTCTCCGGCTCCGCACCCATCTCCGTGGGCTGGTTTCAAGATGGAAATGAGATCGTTAGTGGGCCTAAATGCCAGTCCAGCTTTTCGGAAAACGTCTGTACTTTGAATCTGAGCTTCTTGGAGCCCTCTGATACAGGCACATACACGTGCGTGGCCACCAACGTGGCTGGGTCAGACGAATGCTCGGCTGTCCTGACTGTCCAAGGTCAGTGCACAGGCACCAGGCTGCTGCTTGACTTAGTGACTGCCTCACAGGGGATTTCTTTATTTTGTCTTCGTGTGTAGTCTTTTTGTTTGTTTGTTTGTTTGTTTTTTAACATCTTTATTGGGGTATAATTGCTTTACAATGGTGTGTTAGTTTCTGCTTTATAACAAAGTGAATCAGTTATACATATACATATGTTCCCATATCTCTTCCCTCTTGCATCTCCCTCCCTCCCACCCTCCTTATCCCACCCCTCCAGGCGGTCACAAAGCACCGAGCTGATATCCCTGTGCTATGCGGATGCTTCCCACTAGCTATGTACCTTACGTTTGGTAGTGTATATATGTCCATGCCTCTCTCTCGCTTTGTCACAGTTCACCCTTCCCCCTCCCCATATCCTCAAGTCTGTTCTCCAGTAGGTCTGTGTCTTTATTCCTGTCTAACCCCTAGGTTCTTCATGACATTTTTTTTTCTTAAATTCCATATATATGTGTTAGCATAAGGTATTTGTCTTTCTCTTTCTGCCTTACTTCACTCTGTATGACAGACTCTAGGTCTATCCACCTCATTACTTCGTGTGTAGTCTTTTTTTTATTATTAATTAATTTATTATTTTTGACTGTGTTGGGTCTTCGTTTCTGTGCGAGGGCTTTCTCTAGTTGTGGCAAGCGGGGGCCACTCTTCATCATGGTGTGCGGGCCTCTCACTATCCTGGCCTCTCTTGTTATGGAGCACAGGCTCCAGACGCGCAGGCTCAGTAGTTGTGGCTCACGGGCCTAGTTGCTCCACGGCATGTGGGATCTTCCCAGACCAGGGCTCAAACCCGTGTGGCCTGCATTGGCAGGCAGATTCTCAACCACTGTGCCACCCAGGAAGCCCTCGTGTGTAGTCTTAATTCCCTTTTCTTCAAGGAGCAAAAGCACTGCTCAATTGGATTTCTTTTTTCTCTTCATCTCCCCCACTCCTGGGGTATCTAGAACCACCATCTTTTGAACAAGCCCCTGATTCTTTGGAAGTTCTCCCTGGAATGAGCCTCACATTCACCAGTGTCATTAGAGGCACCCCGCCTTTCAAGGTCAAATGGTTTAAAGGCAGCAGGGAACTGGTGTCAGGGGAGTCATGCAGCATCTCTCTGGAAGATTTTGTCACAGAACTGGAATTGTTTGAGGTGGAGCCATTGCAAAGCGGGGAATATTCTTGCCTCGTGGCTAACGACGCTGGCAGTGCTTCCTGTACCACGCATCTTTTTGTGAAAGGTTTGCTCTTTTCTCCAAAACATGTATCTTTAGCATTCTTTTCTGATTCTTTATTTGAAGATGCCACTTCTGCCCTGCTGTTTTCTCCTTATAGAACCAGCCACCTTTGTGAAAAGATTGGCTGATTTCAGCGTCGAGACAGGAAACCCCATCGTTCTCGAGGCCACGTTTACCGGCACGCCTCCCATCTCGGTGAGCTGGATGAAGAATGAGTTTCCCCTTACACAATCTCGGAATTGCAGCATTACCATGACGGAAAAATCTACGATCCTAGAAATTCTTGATAGCACAATAGAGGATTATGCACAATACAGTTGCCTCATAGAAAATGAGGCCGGTCAAGATATTTGTGAAGCGCTGGTGTCTGTCTTAGGTATGTTGACAGTTACCTCTTCTTATTGCTCTCTTTTCTTTCTTTTAATACATCCTCTTTTAGCTAGTATGATTGATTGATTACCATCCTTTCTACCTCAGAACCACCTTATTTTATTGAGCCTCTGGAACACATGGAAGCAGCCATCGGAGAACCTGTAACTTTACAGTGTAAAGTGGATGGAACCCCAGAAATTAGAATTTCTTGGTATAAAGAACACACAAAGCTACGATCGGCTCCTGCGTATAAAATGCAATTCAGAAATAATGTTGCCTCCTTAGTAATCAACAAAGTGGATCCCAGTGATGTGGGAGAATACACGTGCAAGGCTGAAAACAGCGTGGGGGCAGTGGCTTCCTCAGCTGTGCTCGTTATCAAAGGTGATGATCGTTCTCCTAACAAGTCTTGCTGTGTGTTGACAGATCCACTTTCTTAAAAACGTCACAATGTTAATGGGTTGAAGTATGCTGCGGGTGTTTTCTCTCTTGTAAATAAGGATTGTCTGTGACTCCCTTCCAGAGCGCAAACTTCCACCTTCCTTTGCAAGAAAACTGAAGGATGTTCAGGAGACCCTTGGCTTCCCAGTTGCATTTGAATGTCGCATCAATGGCTCAGAACCTCTTCAAGTGTCTTGGTACAAAGATGGGGTGCTTTTGAAAGACGATGCTAATTTGCAAACATCTTTTGTTCATAATGTAGCAACTCTTCAGATTTTGCAAACTGACCAGAGCCATGTTGGTCAGTACAATTGCTCTGCTTCTAATCCTCTTGGGACAGCTTCATCCAGTGCGAAGCTCATCCTCTTAGGTGGGTAGCTCATCACATTACCCTCTTCATCATAAAGCAGTTTCACTGCTCCGGGCCACCAAAGGTCTGGTGCCACTTAGTTTCTGCTCCACGTCTGGGAGCATGAAAACTGAAGTCACCATGTTGGTCTTCATTCTTTTCAGACCATGAAGTGCCTCCTTTCTTTGATCTAAAGCCTGTGTCAGTAGATCTTGCTCTTGGAGAAAGTGGTTCTTTTAAATGTCACATAACTGGAACTGCACCAATCAAGATCACTTGGGCCAAAGATAACCGAGAGATTCGCCCTGGAGGCAACTACAAGATGACTTTGGTTGAAAATACTGCCACTCTGACGGTTCTCAAAGTAGGCAAAGTCGATGCTGGGCAGTACACCTGCTATGCAAGCAACGTCGCTGGAAAAGACTCTTGTTCTGCTCATCTGGGTGTACAAGGTACTTGTTCAAGTGAAATAGTAAGGTCTCATTTCAACATCTGAAAATATAGGAGAAAGCGTGTGCTTGAAAGATACGTTTAGGACTGTGGTCTAGGAATTGGAAGTGATTGAATAGATCCAGGGTCTTCTAAGTGGGAGCAAGTTTTTTATAATGTTTATTTAAAAAAATATAAAACTGGTCAAACATGGACTGAAGGTCCATTTTCAAAGGCTGAAATTGCAAGAAAACCCAAGTTTGAAAGAAATTATCTTAGGACAATAAAAGGAAGTTGTCTCGAATGACTTACTTTCCACGTTAGTTTATAAATTAATGGATTTTGTTCCTCGAGGGGCTAGCAGAGCCCCAAACTATCAACCCCTTCAAGAAGAGTCAGATTGTGTCAACTTCTTTTCCTCTACTAGCTCCACTTAAATAACAATGGAAGCCAGGGGACTGGGGAGTACATCAATATCTGACATCATGGAAGGCAACCATGTCTCTCTGTAGCATGTTCAAGGCTGCTGTGGTCAGAAATCAAACATTTAACTCAATGAGCTGCTGGTCTAACCCATGAGAGCATTTTTAAGGGTTTTAATGGTGATAGTTTATAAATAACTTCAAATTAAAACAGAGTTAGATTTAGCAGCCCACGTGCTCTGTGATATATCGCTAATTATTTTTATCTCCCTAAACTTGAATTTTTTGATTCAGTTAATGAAGAAAGCGATCGCTCTCCCCACTTCAAAGTGATATTATGAAGGTTGAAGAAATATCTATTTAAGACCTATAAGAGAAAATAGCACTTTAAAATATTAAGATATCTAACCCAATTTTGCTACTCTGACTCTTCATGGTACATAACTGATATCTTTGCAGCCACAGGAAATAGACCGTCCTGCACTGGTTCACGTACAAGAAAGTAATCAAACTCTCTCAAATCCCTGTAAACCGGAGTGTGATTTCACCAACAGATACACACTCTGACTGTGATCTTGCACAAAGTGATTCTTTTGCTGGTAGGAGGATTGCACAAAAGGGATAAATGTCTCTTCCTCTTTCCTTTTGCAGTAATATTTGATGTGGGTGCTTAAAAAAATAAATATATTTTATAGGAATTTTCTAGTTAAGTTTCACCTAACTATTCTTCCTTGAACTGCAGCAAATAAATTTGTTTTCCAGAGCTAAAGACCTCTCTGTTTGATTTTTCACTTCATCCTGAATTATACGTGTCTTCCCTTCTCTTCCCTTGTGTTTTCTGTCTTGCTTCCATAGAACCCCCCAGGTTCATTAAGAAGCTAGAACCTTCAAGAATCATGAAACAAGATGAATCTACAAGATATGAATGTAAAGTAGGAGGGTCTCCAGAAATCAAAGTTTTATGGTATAAGGACGAGACTGAAATTCAAGAGAGCAGTAAATTCAGAATGTCATTCCATGACTCGGTGGCGGTATTGGAAATGCACGCTCTTAGTGTAGAAGACAGCGGAGACTACACATGCGAGGCCCGCAACGCAGCGGGCAGAGCAAGCAGCAGCACCACCTTAAAAGTTAAAGGTCAGCTCCTACCCTTCTTTCATGTTTTTCACGTTAACTTCCTCCTAGTTGTCCTCTCAATTCCCTGTTTGACTCTCCGTCGAGGTTCTAAAAATTTTAAAGGACACAATAGAAAATCGAGTGTAGTGTTCTCTCTCTATGGTGGAATGGAAAACTGATTCTTACTTGTAACTACATAGTTACAGAACACATCCTAATGTTCCTTTTTTCCTAATTTTAGAACCACCCGTTTTCCGCAAAAAGCCTCGTCCCGTTGAGACACTGGAAGGAGCTGATGTTCACCTTGAATGTGAGCTTCAGGGCACCCCCCCGTTTCAAGTTTCTTGGCATAAAGACAAGAGAGAACTTAGGAGTGGCAAGAAGTACAAGATAATGTCTGAGAACTTCCTGACGAGTATTCACATCCTGAGCGTCAGTGCTGCAGACGTTGGGGAATATCAGTGTAAAGCCACGAACGACGTGGGGGGAGACACCTGTGTTGGTTCCATCACTCTGAAAGGTTAGAGTGACTCCATCCTCTTCTGCTTACAGTTTTCCTTCTAACTTTAATACCCTGTTGGCCCCTCAGCTCTTGCCCCATCCTTTACCACTAGCTGTCTTGTACTTTTCCCCTCTCTCCTTTCTAAATCCTTTTATAGTTAGTGCGCATCCCATTTCTAAATCCTACAAATGACCCTTTTAGACAATTTTCCCAGTAGGTTTTGATTGGATTTAGAAAGCTAGAGAGGCCAAGATGTTCGACTCTTTCTGCTTAGTACAAACTCTAATGCATCTCTGCTCCCATTCACCAAAAATGCCTCTTCTTTAAGAAATAGAAACAACACATGATCACCAGTTTGATTCCTAGCATTCATAGCTTTGAGGGAAATACGCATAGCCCCACACATTTTAAATCCCTGATTTTGCCTCTTTTTCATCAGCACCACCAAGATTTGTGAAGAAGCCCAGTGACATTTCTGCCATCGTTGGTGAAGAAGTTCAGCTTCAGGCTGCTATTGAAGGCACTGAGCCCATTTCTGTGGTGTGGTTCAAAGACAAGGGGGAGATGGTCAGAGAAAGTGACAATATATGGATCTCTTATTCAGAAAACATTGCAACCCTCCAGTTTTCAAGAGTGGAAACAGCCAATGCCGGGAAATACACCTGTCAGATCAAAAACGATGCCGGAATGCAAGAGTGCTTCGCCACGGTGTCCATCCTCGGTTAGTGCAGATAGAATGTCATCATGAATAGAAGGCACGCGCTTACCAGTACTCGTGTCTTCTTTAGTTTTTCAATGTGATTTTAACATTTGAAAACAATTTACATCTCGTTCCAGAGCCTGCAGCAATTGTCGAAAAGCCAGAATCCATAAAAGTGACCACGGGAGACACCTGTACCTTGGAGTGCATGGTCACTGGCACACCCGAACTCACTACTAAGTGGTTTAAGGATGCAAAAGAGCTGACAAGTGATAGCAAATACAAAATCAGCTTCTTCAACAAAATATCTGGCCTTAAGATTATTAACGTGGCCCCCAGTGACAGTGGGGTGTACAGTTTTGAGGTGCAAAACCCTGTGGGCAAGGACAGCTGCACAGCCTCAGTTCATGTTTCAGGTTGGTTGGTTGGGCTTTTGTTTCACTGTTATTATAGTATAGTTCCTGGTTTACATACGTGTGTATAAGAAACTCCACATTCTACAGCGTGACATGAGTCTGACATCCTCTGAATCAGCAAAGTCAGAGGTAATAGACCTATAGAGTTAGAAGGAAACCAAGTCCAAAAGTTCTATCCCTTTCTTTTGGAGGAATTTCCACAATTCAGGGTGGTAGGAGTAACACTTAATCCCTGGATAAGGAATAAGGATATGTAGTCTTCTACTGTCACTTATGCTGGAGTAATTCTCCACATAATGATTCACAGCAAAGAGAGACCAAAATTCCTAATAAGTCAACTAGCACGTCTTGTCCACTGATTCTCAAGGCTTTCCATGGTGTGACCCCACTGGGGACTCTGTGATATCCTCACAGAAGAGCCAAATGGATCTAGGCATATTCCATCAAAAAGACAATAATTCTCTCTTCAAATCATTTTATAACTGATGTCCTTGTTTGTTTGATTTTTATCACATTCAGACCGAATTGTGCCTCCTTCATTCACAAGAAAATTGAAAGAGACAAATGGTCTGTCTGGTTCCTCAGTGGTAATGGAGTGTAAAGTCTATGGATCACCTCCAATCTCCGTCTCCTGGTTCCATGAAGGAAACGAGATCAGCAGTGGAAGGAAGTACCAGACCACCCTGACGGATAACACTTGTGCCTTAACTGTGAACATGCTGGAAGACTCGGACACCGGCGACTACACATGTATAGCTACTAATGTGGCTGGTTCTGATGAGTGCAGTGCTCCTTTGACTGTGAGAGGTCAGCTAAAAATAACAGCGAAATAGAATTGCGTTTCATTATTTATTCAACATTTTTGTCATCAGAATTCAAAAGTAGTAAACTTTTTCCGGTATGTGCTTTTTTGTTTAGAACCACCATCTTTTGTTCAGAAACCTGATCCCATGGATGTTTTAACTGGAGCAAATGTAACTTTCACAAGCCTTGTAAAAGGAACACCCCCGTTCAGTGTCAGCTGGTTCAAGGGTAGCAGTGAACTAGTACCAGGGGACAGATGTAATGTGTCTTTGGAGGATTCAGTTGCTGAACTGGAGCTGTTTGATGTAGATACATCACAAAGTGGAGAATATACCTGCATTGTTAGTAATGAAGCTGGCAAAGCTTCTTGTACAACACATCTGTATGTAAAAGGTTTGTTTGACTGCCATTCTGCATTTTTACAATTAATATACATGAAGTAATAGGTGTGCCTGTATCTGTGTGTGTATGTGCTTTATTTCATGTTTTCAATTTGCCTGCTACAGCCCCAGCCAAATTTGTGAAGAAGCTCAATGATTACAGCCTAGAGAAAGGAAAACCCCTGATCCTAGAGGGCACGTATACTGGAACTCTTCCCATTTCAGTTACATGGAAGAAAAATGGCACAAATATAACTCCTTCTCAGAGGTGTCATATAACCACAACTGAAAAATCTGCAATCCTGGAAATCCCAAGCAGCACAGTGGAGGATGCAGGACAGTACAACTGCTACATTGAAAACGCTTCCGGGAAAGACTCCTGTTCAGCACAAATCCTGATATTAGGTGTGTTGTGATTGCACATTCGTATCTTTATATACAAATAACCATCCTGGCATGTCTCCTTCATGACTGGTTATCTCTCTTGGCTGCAGAACCACCATATTTTGTCAAGCAGTTGGAGCCTGTGAAGGTGACCATTGGAGATTCTGCCTCTTTGCAATGCCAACTTGCTGGGACCCCTGAAATTGGGGTGTCCTGGTATAAAGGAGATACGAAATTGAGACCCACGACTACCTACAAAATGCATTTTAGGAACAATGTTGCTACACTGGTTTTCAACCAGGTTGATAGTAATGACAGTGGAGAATATATCTGCAGGGCTGAAAACAGTGTGGGAGAAGTTTCTTCATCAACTTTCCTGACTGTTCAAGGTGATTGCAATATTTTTTAAGTGAATGAATGTGTTTCTTTTGAACAAGATTTAAAATATCTGGCGAGGGTCTTCTTTTTAGGAAAAATCTTCCCAAATGCAAAACTTTCTTCTTAAGTAGTTCTGCCTACAAATTAGCAGTTTCTCTTTTTTGATCACCTTTACAGAGAGATAAAATGACTAATCTTCAGTTGGAAGGATCATGTCATCATTTGTCTCTATAATTAAATCTTTCAGAAAAATGAGTAACCATATTTTTTTAAATTCCACCCATGGGTGTCTCATGCAGATTGCTAGAAAGCAGTCTTAAAAAGTAAGAAAATCTGCTACATGCCAGAGATGTACCTTAAGCCAATCAGTTTCTCTGCTGGCTTACATATTTTTACACCTACCGTGCGTCAGCGTGGCATCAAAGTAAAACTTTTGCTCCAAAAATTTACCTGCTTTTCTTTGAGTCCAAGTTAATTCAGGATATGTGAATACCTCCTGATATTTTTATAGGAATCCCCTTATTTATATAACAATAATTGTGAGAAGACTATTCAGTAAATTCAAAATGTCCAGAAGTATTCATTACTTTAATTCTATTCCTACAGAGGAAAAACTTCCACCGTCGTTTTCTCGACAGTTGAGAGATGTTCAAGAAACGGTCGGGCTGCCAGTTGTTTTTGAGTGTGCTGTCAGTGGATCAGAACCTACCTCGGTGTCTTGGTTTAAAGATGGCAAGCCATTGAAAGACGGCCCCAATGTACAAACATCATTTTTAGATAATGTAGCCACTCTCAATATTTTTCAAACAGATCGGAGTTTTACAGGCCAGTATTCTTGCACAGCTACAAATCCTATAGGTTCTGCTTCTTCCAGTGCCAGACTCATTCTCACAGGTGTGTGGATTCTTAAATTTCTATTTCTGTAGTTAAATTTTTTATAACCAAATTTGAAATTAGAGGAGGATGATTTGTGTGAACTGGGATGGTCAGGTATGGAGCCTGAAACCATGTCTTTCTGCTCTCCTCTCAGAGGGGAAGAACCCGCCCTTCTTTGACATCCCTCTTGCCCCTGTGGATGCTGTGGTGGGAGACAGTGCGGACTTTGAGTGCCATGTGACTGGGACACAACCAATAAAGGTCACCTGGGCCAAAGACAACAGACAGATCCAAAGTGGCGGAAACTATCAGATTAGTTATCTGGAAAACAGTGCCCACCTGACAATCCTGAAAGTAGACAAAGGAGACTCTGGACAGTATACGTGCTATGCTGTCAATGAAGTGGGAGAGGACTCCTGCATGGCTCAGCTCAATATAAAAGGTATCTTTGTATATCACATCCTAAGGGTGCGGTTTTATTAGGACAGATGAAATTTAGCACATTTTTAAACCACTGACATAAAAATGTTTCAGAAGAAATAAGTTTCTCTAGAGAAAAGGTGATCTTTTAAAATCTGTATTTCTCTAAGTTTTTATATATCCTACATAACCCTAAGACCACTCCTTCCCCCGCTTTTTTCTTTTTTTTTTTTAACAAATATCTGGTTCTGTAAATGACCATAAGTTATTCTTATCATCCATCCCATAAATCAGAGAACAGTTTAAAATAAGCTTGTGAAAATAAAAGAAAAAAACCCCACAATATTGTAAATCAACTATATGCCACTGTAAAATAAAAAAATTGTTTTAATTTAAAAATAAAATAAGCTTGTGGAAAGAGGCCAAAATGTTTAGGAACATTACACTGATATGGTGTATTCAGTTGGTCAGCATTGACTTTGAACTTAAAATATGACTTTTCTTTCTTGAAAAGCCTCCTATTAGTAACCTACTTCTGGATTCCACTTCATATATCCTTGAACTTTCTTACAGAGCGGCTAATTCCACCAACTTTCACTAAAAAACTCTCGGAGACAGTAGAAGAAACAGAAAGGAACTCTTTCAAACTCGAGGGCCGTGTTGCTGGTTCCCAGCCTATTTCTGTCGCTTGGTACAAAAATAACGTAGAGATCCATCCAACGTCTAACTGTGAAATCACATTCAAGAATAACACACTTCTGCTGCAAGTCAAGAAGGCAAGCATGGACGACGCTGGTTTGTACACGTGCAAAGTGTGGAATGATGCAGGCTCTGCTCTGTGTACATCTTCAGTCGTCATCAAAGGTAAGTCACCTTCAGAGCCCCTGGCATGATGTGTTTTTCTTTACTGCCTTATTAGACAGCCATGTGTGTTTCTTCTGACATCTCGACCAAGTAAGTTATAACAGATGTGAATATATATTATTTAATTGGCTTGCCACAATTCCACATATGTTTACTAAAAAATATACATTAGTTGTAATTTAATTATGTGGCCCAGGAAAGTAGGTGTCATATAATAAATGGACTGTACCTTAGCTTGTAAATCACATCTCGAAATTCTCTCAGGTAGTTAGAAGTCTAAGTCTACTTTGAAATTCATACATAAGTGACATATAAATTTTTATGAGGCACATTTGTTTTGAAATTTTTAAAAATTTTCATCATTGAATATTGCATTACCTTTGCTTATTATGAGTTCTATCACATTCTGAAACATTCTCTTTTCTAAGGATATTTCTAAAGGATTATTGTCTGACATATATTGCCCAAAGCTTTTAGCCTATAAATGAATATTAACCTCATACAAAAGTGTAAAATTTGCTCAGAAAGAAAAAAAAATGGGTGGAAAGATGTTGCATATCATTATGAATACACAGTCATAGCTTGAGGCAAAGAAATAGACTGTATTGTTTAAGGAGATCTTCTCAATCTGATCCTCTAACCATAATGGCTTCATCCATATAACTTTTCTTTCTTTTTTTTTTCTTAACATCTTTATTGGAGTATAATTGCTTTACAATGGTGTGTTAGTTTCTGCTGTATAACAAAGTGAATCAGCTATACACATATATATATATCCTCATATCTCCTCCCTCTTGTGTCTCCCTCCCACCCTCCCTATCCCAACCCTCTAGGTGGTCACAAAGCACTGAGCTGACCTCCCTGTGCTATGTAGCTGCTTCCCACTAGCTACCTATTTTACATTTGGTAGTGTATATATGTCCATGCCACTCTCTCACTTCGTCCCAGCTTACCCTTCTCCCTCCCCGTGTCCTCAAGTCCATTCTCTATGTCTGCGTCTTTATTCCCGTCCTGCCCCTAGGTTTGTCAGAACTTTGTTTTTTTTTAGATTCCATATATATGTATTAGCATATGGTATTTGTTTTTCTCTTTCTGACTTACTTCACTCTGTATGACAGTCTCTAGGTCCATCCACCTCACTACAAATAACTCAATTTCGTTTCTTTTTATGGCTGAGTAATATTCCATTGTATATATGTGCCACATCTTCTTTATCCATTCATCTGTCGATGGACACTTAGGTTGCTTCCATGTCCTGGCTATAGTAAATAATGCTGCAATGAACATTTTGGTACATGACTCTTTTTGAATTATGGTTTTCTCAGGGTATATGCCCAGAAGTGGGATTGCTGGGTCGTATGGTAGTTTTATTTTTAGCTTTTTAAGGAACCTCCATACTGTTCTCCATAGTGGCTGTATCAATTTACATTCCCACCGACAGTACAAGAGGGTTCCCTTTTCTCCACACCCTCTCCAGCATTTATTGTTTGTAGATTTTTTGATGATGGCCATTCTGACTGGTGTGAGGTGATACCTCACTGTAGTTTTGATTTGCATTTCTCTAATGATTAGTGATGTTGAGCATCCTTTCATGTGTTTGTTGGCAATCTGTATATCTTCTTTGGAGAAATATCTATTTAGGTCTTCTGCCCATTTGTGGATTGGGTTGTTTGTGTTTTTGTTATTGAGCTGCATGAGCTGCTTGTAAATTTTGGAGATTAATCCTTTGTCAGTTGGTTCATTTACAAATATTTTCTCCCATTCTGAGGGTTGTCTTTTCATCTTGTTTATGTTTTCCTTTGCTGTGCAAAAGCTTTTAAGTTTCATTAGGTCCCATTTGTTTCATCCATATAATGAGACAGTTCATCAAAATCACTTTACAGTCTAACTTCCTTGAACAACTGGGAGTTAATTACAAACTCTGATGATCTAGCTGGCCATGTCAGGGTGCACAGACAGTAGGTTAATATCATCAATAGATTAATATTACTAATAAGCTAATGTCATTGAGTTAACTTTTTATAATTCTAATTTCATCACTCACTTAATAGTACTTAAATGCGTTTGATTTTTAAAACATTTAGTTAAATGAAGAATGAATGCTTAACCATTCATGATGGTTTTACATTGAGTAGATAAATACTTTCTATAGAATTCTGAGGCTTTTTATCCATAGAGTTTAAAAATGAATAGATATCAGAAGTTTTCATCTTTGCAATCATGAATATTGCTTATTTTCCTTATATGTAGGTCTCAGAACCATTCAATAAAATCATTACATAACACCAAGCTATACATGGCCTTCCCATGATGTTACTGATATCTTCTTCACGGGTTTTCATTTGAGCACTGAGCTTCAACGCCTCATTCCTTTGGGCAAAGGTTGGATTTTAAATGCTACTGTAGCTGCATATAATAGCTACAGATGATCATAAGAGAAAATCACGTATTAACATGTGGGCTCATGGTTACTCAAATGTTGGCTTTCTTTCCCAGAGGGTAGCAAACATTGTATATCATGAGCAGAGTTCTCCAACAGGCCCTTCGTTTTTAGGGTTCAGTGAAAATACAGCTGCATGCAGGTTTGAGAGAATCAACGGTGTGCTATATGACATCGAAATTTATAGGAACGGCCAGTGCAGTGTTTGCAGTGCCTAATGTTTGCAAAACACAGATGCTTGGGTAACTCATGGGCAGCATGGCATCTGTTCTTTGCTTGTTTTTAAACCTTTTTCTATTTATAAAATCCAACACATGTAACTATTGCTTTCAGAGACAAAGGCACATGATTCAGTTCTATTATAGCAACCAGTGCTACCTGTTAGAGGCAAAACTTGTTTCTTTTCTGGAGTTTAATATTTTTTTGTTTTTATGTTCCTCATGAAAATCCCTTTCTAATTCTAGCACCTAAGAAGCCACCTGTGTTTGATCAGCACCCTACTCCAGTAACAGTTAGTGAAGGAGAATTCGTGCAGCTTAGCTGCCACGTCCAGGGATCAGAACCGATCAGGATCCAGTGGTTGAAGGCTGGCAGGGAAATAAAGCCCTCAGACAGATGCAGCTTCAGCTTTGCTAATGGGACTGCTGTGCTGGAACTCAAGGATGTGTCTAAAGCAGATGCGGGAGATTATGTGTGCAAAGCTTCAAACGTGGCTGGAAGTGACACTTGCAAATCAAAAGTGACCATTAAAGGTACAGACACCTCAAAACTATTATTTGGATTAAGTCAACTGCTTGTGTTTATTTGCTTATTTGCTTATTACAGTTTAAGTAAGAATGGAATTAGATTTTTAGAATTATCAGTTACTGCTCATTTGCAATTTATAGTCTCCTTATTATAATTGAAATATTAGGTGATTTAGTGGCAATAATTTCCACACAAATTTTCTGAAAGTACCCCAAGTTCACCATCACACTTCTTGACCTTTTTTTCACCATATCCAAAAGGATGTAACTAAGTGGAGTTCCAAAAATGATCCTGTAATAATGTGACATAAGGTAGCCTGATATCATATCCCTAAAGGAAATCTATATGATAAAACCAAGTTGAGAAATATAAAACTTGATGCGATTAATGTGATTGCAGTTCAATCTGCATGTAATAGCTACAACTAGTTATAAATGTCTATGAAACTGCTTTGTCTTCTATAGTCCACTCTCATATAGAGTGTGTAATATTTGTAACATTGCCATATTCTTAAAGCCTGTTTTTCAAAGGAAATTATTTATTACAATTTGAAGGTAATTGTGGTTTTTTTAAAAAACATATAAACGTGTTGTTTTAGACAAACCAGCTGCCGTCCCAGCAGCTAAGAAAGCAGCAGTAGATGGAAAACTCTTCTTCATATCAGAACCTCAGAGTATGAGAGTTGTAGAAAGTAAGTACTTCATGAAAATTACATCTTCATCTGTCTTGTACATTTTACTGCTGATTTCATTTCAGAAAAACTGGTTTTGGAAAATTAAATTTTTATTGATTTGTTTTCATTGTTCCTTAGAAACCACTGCAATATTCATTGCGAAAGTTGGAGGTGATCCAGTTCCAAATGTTAAGTGGACAAAAGGGAAGTGGAGACAACTGAGCCAAGGAGGTCGAATTTTTATCCACCAGAAAGATGGTGAAGCAAAGCTGGAGATCAGAGGCACCACAAAAACCGATTCTGGATTATACCGATGTGTCGCATTTAACAAGCATGGTGAAATTGAAAGTAATGTTAATCTACAGGTGGATGAAAGGAAGCAACAAGAGAAAATTGAAGGAGATCTTAGAGCAATGCTGAAAAAGTAAGTTCAATAAAGTACCATGCACGGTAGTGTTCCATTCATGGACCATCCCCTCCAAGATTCAGATTGTGAAAGAACATTAGCATATAGACATTTTAACAGAAACAGCTAAGCGAATACACAGTATTAGTGGAAGTTAGTGGTGCATTAACATCAGTTTCTGAATAATCTTGAGAAAATTTTGAGAATGAGGCGAATTTTTATTAAAATTTTGAACAAAGGAAATGGCCTGTAGAGAAACCTGTGTGTCTAGGCATGAAATTTTTGTTTCTATGTGTAATTTCTCTTGCTCTGAATGGCTTTCTAGATCAACCATTTTAAACATTTTCCATAATTGCCAATAATTTCAAAACCAATTATGTTTGAACATCACTGTTAATCAATTAATCAACATTTAATTTCTACATATTTTCCTCATGATATATGTATTCTTTATTGATGCTTTCCATGGCTATTATTATTTTTCCTTATAATTCTTTCATTAGCCTCTTTTGTTGTAAAGCTTACAAAAATATTTTTGTTATCCTTTCTTAAACTCTTTGATCAAAATTCCATACTTTGTGACTATAGTCTGATCTTAATCCACTCCACCTCCAAACCCACAATTTTGTTTGTTTGTTTCACAGTTAACATGGTAAAATTAGTAGTTCTTAAATAAAGGACACAAAACTATTCCTTTGTGGAAAAAATTTTATTACATTTATAATCTTTGAATGATGATAGACAATTCAAAATAAGTAGAAGACAGGTGATTCACGTTTATTTCTTATTTCATTTAGGACTCCAGCCTTAAAGAAAGGAGCTGGGGAAGAAGAGGAAATTGATATCCTGGAACTTCTCAAAAATATTGATCCAAAAGAATATGAAAAATATGCCCGCATGTATGGAATCACTGACTTCCGGGGTCTTCTTCAAGCATTTGAAATGCTAAAGCAAAGTCAAGTAGAAGAGACACATAGATTGGTATGATCTTTTATATATAGTATCATCTTTAAAAATTCACACTTGAAACGTCTAACATACGCCTTTTGAGTTTCCAGAACCCTACAGTTGTATAAGATAGTTAATATAACCTAAGCAGCATCAAAAATGGAGGTTAAATATAATCATTCGTCCTCTAATTCAAATTTTATTCCATATGTAATACTTATGCTTTTTTTTCCTCCCTAGGAAATTGAGGAAATAGAGAAGTCAGAGAAGGAAGAAAAGGAATTTGAGGAACTTGTATCATTTATTCAGCAAAGGCTGTCACAGACAGAGGTAAAATGAATTATGCTGATCACAAAATGAAGAAATTATTATTGGGAATTACAAGGGAAGGAGTGACTAATGCATTTTAATTCTTTATTCTCCTAGCCTGTCACTTTGATCAAGGACATTGAAAATCAGACAGTTTTGAAAGATAATGATGCTGTGTTTGAAATTGACATTAAGATTAATTATCCAGAAATCAAGCTTTCATGGTACAAAGGGACTGAAAAACTGGAACCCAGTGATAAATTTGAAATAAGCATTGATGGTGATCAACATACCCTCAGAGTCAAAAACTGTCAACTTAAAGATCAGGGCAATTATAGATTGGTGTGTGGTCCACACATCGCTAGTGCTAAACTAACTGTAATTGGTAAGGAAAAAGAGTTTTATTATTTAAAAAAAAACTTGTGAGATGAATTTACTACTGAGTACATCACATGTGATATCGTACAAAATGTATATTGTATCATACCCACAGAGCCTGCCTGGGAACGGCATCTTCAGGATGTTACTTTGAAAGAAGGCCAGACTTGTACCATGACTTGCCAGTTTTCTGTGCCAAATGTAAAATCCGAATGGTTCAGAAATGGCAGAATCCTTAAACCCCAAGGTAGATATAAAACAGAAGTGGAGCACAAAGTCCATAAGCTGATCATTGCAGATGTTCGAGCAGAGGACCAGGGTCAGTACACCTGCAAATACGAAGACCTTGAAACTTCAGCAGAGCTCAGAATTGAAGGTGGGTGAAAGACTGTGGCTGGAGTTATCACAGCATCGGTCAGTGGCAAATGTTGTGCAGGACCCCTGCAACCCTGCCATCACATGTATCTTAAAGCGCTTGTGTGGTCTCATTTCCCAACAGACATACTCATAGCATTCACTCACGTCTCAAAATCCATTTGAAATCAAAACGGAAGTATTCACGTAAGTGCCGATTCTGCTGCATAGTTCTTTTTGACCTGAAGTAGATTTCAGTCTAAACCATGACTTGACTTTCTAACACTTATTTCTGTTAAATTTCATAATTATGCTAAATTCAGTAATTTTTTTACAATTCTGTTAAATGCCATAATTCTCACATCTATGATTTTGAATTCTAGAAATAAATCTTAGAAAGGACCAGATTTCATGCCTATTATCTTGAGGATCTTGGCTAGGAGCTGACATTTTGTTTACAGGAATCAACTTGACTCTATCTGTATGAAACTTTATAGATAAAATTAACAACATATGTGATGTGTTGATGTGTTAGCAGCTATTTTTCAAAAATTATTGTTTCATAGGAAGATCATATTCCAACCTCCGAATCTCTGAAATGAAGTGGAATGCTAGGACTTAGGAGCAACAATATTTACTTCCTAAAGACCTAAACCTTTAGACTGCATTCAGCAACATTTGGCTCTAATCATGGGCTCTACTTCCAGGCGTTGCCATTTATAGCTGTTGAAATAACTATGTGACTTATTTACATAAGCATTTCAACATCTCTGACTTGCTTTATAGTGGATATCAAGGCCTGGTTGTATTTTAAAGTTAAGCAATGTTAAATCTCTTTTCATTTAAAGGATCCAGTTGAAACCACTTATCATTTTTTAAATAATTGCCTCCTTTTATACGATCCTTCAAAGAAAAGCTCACCAGAGCACATATGACATCTAAGCTATTCATGATACTGCAGTACGTTGAATCCCAGCCTCCCAGATAAAATTTTGCAGAGGGACCTCCACGCCAGCCTATTCTCTTGCTACATACCCTGCCATTCCCAGTGGGTGGACTTCATGCCTGCCCACGGGTGCTTGCAAAGCAGGTTTCAGAACTCTTCAAAATGAATCCTTTGAAATTTAGAAGTGCAGATTTCCTACTGAGTTTGAAATTATTTTTACAGGGAAAGTTATACAAGCCAAAAAATAAACAATTCTAGATCCTGAATAGCAGAATTATTTTACAGAGGAAAGAAAGAATTTCAAAGGGGAATGAGAAGTATACAGTAAAAATTTAAGTTTATGTTCCCTTTATTTTGAAGCCCCCATTTCACTAACATTTTTAAAGTTTAAATATTACTTTTGGGTTATAAGCACGCTTGACTATTGCCTTCATGTAGATATTGTAAGGACTTTCAGGGATTTCTTTAAACTTTCCCACATTGATCCTGTAGGAATACACTTAAGTGTTGGGATAATTTTTTGTTACTGATGCGAAGAAGTGCACTTTCTTCTTGTTTTATCTTTTCAGCCTTTTTCTGCTATTTTCCAATCGGATAAAAAGATAAGAGACTTTAAACATCTGTGGGGAAAGCACAGTGAAAGAAATTCCTCCCCAAACAATCTAAATTTGAACTCTTTTTGTACTTAAACAGCTGAACCAATTCAGTTTACGAAGCGCATACAGAACATTGTGGTGAGTGAGCATCAGTCTGCCACCTTCGAGTGCGAAGTGTCCTTCGATGACGCCATTGTAACGTGGTACAAAGGACCAACAGAACTGACCGAGAGCCAGAAATACAACTTCAGGAATGACGGTCGCTGCCATTATATGACCATCCACAACGTGACCCCAGATGACGAAGGTAACTTAATTGACAGTGTCCCTGTGACTATATAATTTCAACTTTGCCTGTTTTATTTATTTCTACTCTAGTTTACGCTTATACTCTGTAGTTCTATCTAGATTACTTTTTTTAGGAAAGAGAAATATAAATAAATACTATATTTAAATAAAGAAGCATTATTTACAAACATATCAGAAAGCAAACATTTCACGATTTTTTCCTTAGGTGTCTATTCAGTAATTGCTCGACTGGAGCCCAGAGGTGAAGCAAGAAGTACAGCAGAGCTGTACTTAACAACCAAAGGTCAGAAAACACCACATTCAAATCACAGTGCAATCTTGGAAACAAAGTAGCCTGCCAAGACAATTCTAAATTTTAAAAAATATCATTTTTTTTTTCTTTTGCAGAAATCAAACTTGAGATGAAGCCTCCTGGTAAGTTAAAAAAAAAAAAATCAATCCTTACAATACATTCAGTGTAATTTTGTAAATGATAGAAGCCAAACTAACATGTCTAAAAATATTATTTCTTTTTTTCAGTAAAATATTATTCAGTAAAATTATTTTCAGTAAAATAATACCAATGTTAGGCTTTGTGAGTTTGGGAAATTAGAGATAATGAGGTCACATTCAGCTGATATCTAGGATCAAGTTTGGCCGTAGAACAAATTTTCACAGGGAATAAATTTGCATGTGTGTCTGCCTACAAAAGAATCTTAATATCTTTGTTTCTATATGTTAAATTCTGCTGTTGGAAATGCCTGACAATCAAACACATCTTAGTTGTCTAATAAATATCTGTGTTTTCAGTCTCTCGGTGCTTATCATTGTTAAATGTCCCTTTTCAGATATTCCTGACTCCAGAGTTCCAATTCCAACCATGCCTATCAGAGCAGTACCTCCAGAAGGTAAGATCCAGCACCATGACCCCTGGACTTGAAGCTGCAGTATCCTACCACTAGGAAGTTACCAATGCCAAACCATAGCATACAGCAAGAACAAATTCTTTCTCATCATATTCTTCACTGTGTAATTAAAAATCAAAGCAAAAGAGTAGTTACAATTTTAAATAGATGCTAATTTTGTTTGTTCTGATTGTTGAATTTCTGCTATAACACCTTTGAAGTACTGAAAGAAATGCATGAGACTTTTCATCATATTTCACACAAAATAAGAAACCAAACTATGTTACTTATGATGACATTTATTTTCTTCAGAAATTCCTCATACAGTGGTTCCTCCCATCCCCCTGTTGCTACCATCACCTGAAGAAAAGAAACCACCAGCAAAACGTATTGAAGGTATTATATGTTATCTACCTAAATGTCAAAATATAGAACTATTACAGACCTGGAAAATGTTGTTTAATGCAACATGTTGGCCCTCTAGTGGTCAGCAGTTTGAATTGCCTTTCAAAATGTAAATTATATGCTCTTAAGTATTAACTAAATATGTAAGACGTGTGCCTTAAAGTCTGAAAATCATCAGAAAAAAAAACAAATATGATGCTTAATATTAAAATATTTTATTTTAAAGGAATCACTTAAGCATTAATGGCAAACTGATTTCACATTTCATATTTTCCTAACTACTACATAAAGCAATAAAATAATACAGTCAAATTCTAGTGAAGCTTATAGAAATAAAAAATACTAGTGTATAGTCAGATTTAAAATTATAGATTGTGTTTTTTCCCAGTTACACTGTTAACTACGCTAAAATTCACTATTTTGTTATAAAAATATGATTTAGAATATCTTTGATTTTTTTTTTTTAAGCTAAGGAAAGAGCTCTGCAATAAACTCATGAGTGAGCCAGGAAATTGTCCTTCTCAGATATTTCAGTAGATAAACTGTACCATTTGTGCCCCCAAACTGCTCAACTAATCAGTCAACAGACTGCCTGGGACTTTCTAGAGTTCCGGGGAGTTCAAAATTGCTGTCAGAATTCTCCCAGCATCATCAGGAAAAAATTCTGCATGTCAAAGTCACATTTTTCGAAAGCCAAGCCACCATTACTGTAGTAGTTTCCATGGTTTGACATGCTAGTTCCCTAATATCTACTACAATTGGTGTCAAAAGCTTGAGCTAGTTTTCAGCCAGCCTCAGGGGAAATTCAGTTAAAAAAAAACAAAAAGCACTTCCAGTTTTATGACTACTACAATCTCAATAACAAAGAAAAGCATTTTTATAATTTATATGAACATAATTAACTATATTTCACCTACTTATGATAGCAAAAATGAATAAGAATCAAAAATCATAAAATAGATTTCCACTTATATTTGTTGTCAGAAATAATAATTTATCTTAATGAATGATTTATGATTTGAGTGTTAGTGTCAACATGACTTAAGTTTGAGTGCCCACTGGGAAACTTGAGAAATTAAATCATATTTTAAAAATTCAAATACTAGGAGCCATAATCAAGTTACGATCAGGGGCCAGGATCAAGGTATAATGTCAGAAATGACAAAACTTCCGCAATATAGCATAGGTGGGACTTTAATTTTACTAATTCACTTGTTAATTCTTTTTCCTGAAAACTATAACGTGTTCTTACCTAAGTGAAATGAAGATGAAAAGCTGTACCTCTGCTATTTTTGATATCACTTGGGTCTACTCTAGATGTTTGAAAACTTTAAGCAGGCATAAAATCAGTGAAGATGTAAGATCACCCTTCATATTCTATCTCCCTCCAAAAAAATGGTTCTGCTTTGTAGTCCAAGATCTTTCTGAAACAGATATCTTGCAATAATGTGCAGAATCTCTTGTTACCATCAAAACATATTTAAAAAAATATTTCAGGACTTACCTTGTGGTGCAGTGGTTAAGAATCTGCCTGCCAATGCAGGGGACACGGGTTCAATCCCTGGTCCTGGAAGATCCCACATACTGCGGAGCAATTATGCCCGTGCGCTACAACTACTGAGCCCGCGGGCCTAGAGCCCGTGCTCCTCAATAGGAGAAGCCACTGCAAGGAGAAGCCCAAGCACCACAACTAGAGAAAGGCTTTGCACAGCAATGAAGACCCAATGCAGCCAAAAATAAATAAATTAAATTAATTTAAAAAATTTTTCAATAAACCTCCCAGTTTCATGAAAATATTTTAGTAAAATTTACATCTGACATCTCATTTTTTAGTGACCAAAAAAGCTGTGAAGAAAGATGCTAAAAAAGTTGTCGCAAAGCCCAAAGAAGAGGCACCACCACCTAAAGGTATTATAATTAATCAAAATTCAGTCTTACTGCTTTTCTCTTGGTTAAAAAATTTAAATCCCAAATAGTGGAGGATAGAGGAAGGTTAAGAGTGTGAATTCACAAAATGGTACCTCTTCCTTTACTCACACTCACCCTCTTCTTTGATTCAGTCCTCACTTTCTCTCTCAACTTTCTTTCTTTTCCCCTTTTTTTCCTCCTCTATCCTCCTGTGCCTATGTCTACCCATGGCACCCAATGGCAACACCAGAGAGTTCTCATTATCTCTGGATAGTGATTTAAAGAAGGTACTGCCCTCTGGTCCAACAGCTGGTCTTGATCAAGTCACACCAACAGAAGTCAGACCAACAGAAGGTCACTAATTTTAAGTGGCCACTCCAGCCCAACTCAGCACCCTTCCTGGTTCACCTGAGCTAAATGTCAATACTCGCAGGGAAAAATAAAACACTTTTTGCAGGGGGATCAATTTAGTTACTTTAAATTTTTATTATATCCTGGAAAATTTTTAGGAAAAAGATGGGATAACTAAATTTAAGCAAATAATTTTATCCATCTGGCTAAGATTAAAGTACAGCAACCTCCTAAAAAAAGGAGAATCCAGGAGCATAGGGCACGATTCACTGAGACTTTTTTTTTGTGGTCATTTGTGAGATGTTATAGAATAAGAAGAATCTCAAAAAAGCATGGCTATTTCCCAAACTTTATTGTTAATCACTGAAAAAATTAAACATGCATTATTTTTAGCATCAGACATACCAAATATTCTCTTTATGTTTCATGTTAATTTAAATTGTTTTAAATCAACATAAAGTAGAATAAAATATCAGCCTTCCTGCATTTTCGTTAACATGGCATTGCGTAGCATTTTTGGTGAGCTAAATTTGGATCTTATAAAAGCATTTTATATATGGGTAGTAGTCACAGATCATACAAATGGCTAACAAGGGTATACAGGATTAGTAAGCATTAAAAAACTTATAGTCTAAAGATAAACATGTATTTTATGTTTTCAAAGTTCCAGAGGTTGCCAAGAAGCCTCCACCTCCTACTGCCTTAATTCCAGCAGAAGGTAAATGAAATATTTTATTCTATTTATTTCTGAGATTTGCATCTCTGCGTTGTATTCTTATTTTATGTATTAGGCTTCCAACTTATTATAAAGTTGTAGAGTCTCCTCTGCTACAGTAAAATTAGCAGTGGAAATGATGGCTACTTCATACTGGTCGAATTCCAGGAAAGAAAAACCCAGGCAAACGTTTATGCAGCCTCAGTGCAGTGGACTCAGGGAAGGAAATGGTGAGGGCTAGAAAGAGAGGGGATCCCTTATTGTTTCAACTGTAGCTAACACAAATGTTAAGGATCATATGAATAATGTTAGCCTTAATATTTTTAAAGTTGTCATATGAAAGCAACTAATTGATTTGGTTACATGACTTTAAATATTGTCTTTATCAAATTGACTAAAAAGTTATATTCGATAGTCAAAAATATAGCTTTAAAATTAGTACTGTTTTTGAAAGAATAGTTTGGAATTTAAGTAACTACAGAAATATTAGAAATAAATTCTACAAAATGATCAAATATTAAGATATTCCATGGGGAAAAAAAAACTAAGGGTTTTACAAACTGGAGCTCCCATGAAACAATGGAAGATGTGTTCATTTGATAATATTTACTGAATGCCATTTTGTTCACACCAGAAAAATCCTCAGGTTAAGAGTAGAGTGTCTCTTGACCCTGCTGACTGTGTTCCATAATCAACAAAAATTTAAACAGAACCAACACAAAGAAAACGTAAATGATCAATATAAGGCTGAGATCTCAGATACTGATATTGCTTGACTACATAGACTTTCATTTCGTGAAGTAATTGTATGGATATAATTAACATGCTAATATTATCTTTTTAAATTAATTAATTTATTTATTTTAGCTCCTGAAGTGATTGATGTATCCTCCAAGGCTGAAGAAGTGAAAATAATGACCATAACCAGAAAGAAAGAGGTTCAGAAAGAAAAAGAAGCTGTGTATGAGAAAAAGCAAGCAGTCTACGAGGAGAAGAAAGTTTACATAGAATCTTTGGAAGAACCTTATGACGAACTAGAGGTAGAACCATACACGGAGCCATATGAAGAGCCTTACTATGAGGAACCGGATGAAGAGTATGAAGAGACCCAGGTAGAAGCTAAAAGGGAAGTTCATGAGGAATGGGAAGAAGATTTTGAAGAAGGGCAAGAATACTATGAAAGGGAAGAAGGTTATGAGGAAGGGGAGGAAGAGTGGGAGGAGACTTACCAAGAAAGAGAAGTCATCCAAGTTCAAAAGGAGGCTTATGAAGGTATGTATTAATTGAGTGACTTTTTTCTCTTTTCCTCATTTTTTGCTCAGTTCTTTATATTTTCAAGGTTATTAACCTGATGTGCAATGGGTATGAAATAGATGAAATGACGATTTCCATTTTTTAAAGTTAGAAATCTTTAGAATCTTTAAAAGCATCATTGTCTTCAGAGTTACTTTCATGCTTTGATATTGTAAGTTGAATCATTTAATCGTATTACTAAGACTGAATTCCAAGTGCTCTTTTCTAATGCAGAGGTTCAAGTTTTAGTTTCACTGCCTCACTGCATCTCTGCTTGATCCTGCTTTTAAATCCAGCATGAGTAATCCTGTTAGCAATAAAGATCCCAAATACAATAATTTACACATTTGTATATGATTCTTAACTTATATCATTTGCCAATTGATACAGTCTATTAGAACTTAACCTATTCAAGCATCCCTTATTACTGTGTTTTTGTTAAAGAATCACATGAGAGGAAAATTCCAGCAAAAGTACCGGAAAAGAAAGAAGTACCACCTCCTAAAGGTATGTAATTGGAATTATTTAAATAGATCACATCATCGATGTCATTATCATGGCTTGCTGGGCAAAAATGTATGAATCACCAGTTCAATCCAATAGGCACAACTTCTTCTGGAAGCTTCATTGTATCAGTGATTTTTTTTCTAAGAATATCTACCTACTTCATTTAATTCAAACGTAAAATGATGATAAAAAGATTGTTGTGGTAAATATAAAAAATAACGAAAATACTTGAAGTACAGAGGCTTGTACTTAAAGTTCACTGCAACAAACTTGTCTCTCTTTAAAAATTGAGAGAAAAAGAGACAGACTATTTTAATAGAAATTCTAAAAGTACTGCAATTTTTTTAAAATGCTTGCAGTTGTAAAGAAGCCCATAGTTGAAAAAATTGAAAAGACTTCTCGAAGAATGGAAGAAGTTCAAGTCACCAAAGGTATTATCATTTAAAACATTTCTCGTACCATGTACACAAGTAATTGTTTACTGATATATAGTCACATGTTATTTATATAGTCATCTAAACTAAGATATTTTAAAATTTTGTGCAAAGCAGTATTCTTCACAATACAAATATATTTGTACATATTTTTAAGTACCCGAAGTTTCAAAGAAGATTGTTCCACAAAAACCTTCTCGGACTCCAGTGCAGGAAGAAGTTATTGAAGTGAAAGGTATACATCTTTGTTTTTCAGCTACAAGTTTTAAACATTTTTATTTATGTGTATGAATATGTATACATATATTACTGAACAACTCACAAATCTGAAATCACCAAAATAAAGACATATTATATATATTATATACATTTTATGCTGCACATTTTTATAATTTAAGTAAATAATAACATTATCTTTGTTTTTAGTATCACTTTAAAATTACATAATTTTTTTTAATTAAAGAAGGATTTGTGTTTAATCAGTAGTCTTCTAACTTTATTGTGCCATGCATTCCATTCCATATAATATCCCTCATCCCCTCATTTATATGAATAAACCCTAATGGATTTGGGAAAGCACCACATCACGTGTGAAGAAGTTGTGTCTATTTGATTCCCATTTAATAATGTTTGATAAAGGCTGCCTGGATTGTTTGTCCCTATAGATCAAAACATGATTTGTTTTCTTGTCAATACTGAATTTGTTCTCAAGCTATCATATTAACCCACTAATTCTGTGTCTAAACAAGCCATGTATTTGATCTGATGTCTTGAACTGGAAAAAGAAATACTAATGTGAAATACTCTCTTTAAAGTACCTGCTGTACATACAAAGAAGATGGTTACTTCAGAAGAAAAGATGTTCTTTGCTTCTCACACAGAGGAGGAAGAAGTGTCAGTCACAGGTATAAGGCAAATTTGAATACGGGGCTCAAATGGAAGGGCTTCAGATGGATTTTTATCCCTCTTCTTATCTAATTCATGATTATGTAGATATCTCTGTCTCCTTGTGAATATTTGTCATCTTCTTCATTTCACATTTGTCTGTTTTAATTTGTATTTCAATATGCTTTGTAAATTGCAATACCACCCATAGTATGGCATGCCAGGAACTAAAATGTACATTTTTTAAAGTCCCTGAGGTACAAAAGAAAACTGTTACCGAAGAGAAAATTCACGTTGCTGTTTCCAAAAAGATTGAGCCTCCACCTAAAGGTATTAGTGATTTATTCTAAGTTTAAAATCTTTCAAAAGTTCCAAAGTAAATATCTGAATATGTTAATATTAAATAATAAATTTAGTCGCAGTCCACAGACCTTTAGCCACTATGTGCAAATGACATCATAGGGAGAGGAGAAGACCATGAGGAGGGTATTGGAGAGAGGAATGACAATTCCTGGAGGCTCTGTTCCCTGCTTCATGGAGCTTACAATCTAGTGGCCACCTGTTTAGAAAAAGAAATAGTGTCCTGGGGGCTTCCCTGGTGGTGCAGTGGTTAAGCATCCGCCTGCCAGTGCAGGGGATCACGGGTTCAAGCCCTGGTCCGGGAAGATCCCACATGCCACGGAGCAACTAAGCCCATGCGCCACAACTACTGAGCCTGCGCTCTAGAGCCCGCGAGCCACAGCTACTGAAGCCCTTGCACCTAGAGCCCGTGCTCTGCAACAGGAGAAGCCACCACAATGAGAAGCCCACGCACCGCAACGAAGAGTAGCCCCCGCTCGCCGCAACTAGAGAAAGCCTGTGCGCAGCAACGAAGACCCAACACAGCCAATAATTAATTAATTAATTAATTAATTAAATCTATTAAGAAAAGAAATACAGTGTCCTGGAGCCAGCTCATACCCACTCACCAGAGCTGATGGTTAAATTTTCAGGAATTTTGCTACCCAGCATTTAACGCCTCCATGATTAAAAGTTAAATTATATAAAATTAAATAAGTTATATTTAAAACTATGGTAATAAATGCTCAAAACTCATTACTATTTTCCTATTATCTATGTTTCTGAGGTTACGTTGATTGCCTCTGTGTTGTGGAAATACTGGATAATTATGTGCTACTTCTCATCCCTTCCCTACTCCGAGACAATGACATCATCGTTGGTAGCCAGGATGCATGTATTTGCACCACCACAGAGGCTGGAACTTGGAAACTGGCAGTGGCTACAAATTAGGGCTCCCCTCCCTCCACCGACCCTCTCCTACACCCAGTCAAATTGTTAAACATTTAGGATACAAAAATTATTTAAGATAATTGAATGCAGTTGTTCTAATGCTGTGGCTTTATAAAAGTGAAGTTTCTAAAACTGGTGTCTGAGGAACAGGCACTGGCACCTCTGAGGAAGGGGTGCTCCTACCTGTTCCTAGGAAAGTGGAGGTTCCTTCAGTTAAAAATGAGTAACAGTCACATTTTCTAATTAGCCACTTGTTCATTGCCCTTAATCCTTGATTAACATGTAATTTTCTTGCATTCAATTGGTATAAAACCAGAATGTCTACTGTTTAAGTCTTGCAACAACATATGCCTTGTCAAAATGAACAATTTCTCAAAATCGACCCTTTTTTTTTTTTTTAAAGTCCCTGAGCCACCCAAGAAACCAGTCTCAGAGGAAGTAGTCCCTGTTCCCCACCTTCCTAAAAAGGTGGAGCCCCTACCAGCCAAAGGTAGAATCATATTTTTGAAAAAAATTTCTTAATGTCTGTCTTCTTGTACCTTTTTCTATTGGCTCTGTGTGTTAATGAGATAGTATCTGTAAGCTACATTTGTAATGTATTTTAATTCTGTGTATGTTGATTTCATTAACTTGTGGTAATATGTTACACAAATGTCAGGAATACTTTAGACTCCAGACCATGCTGATTGGGTCTTTGTCCACTTCATGTAATGTATGTAATGTCTGTATGGTATTGATGTATTTAGCATGTATTTTCATCACAAGTTACATGCTTGATATTAAATTACTTCCTAAATTCTTTCACTCTTACTGAGGATTTATGATTTAATGTAATCTTAAATGTCTCACAAGGAGGCTAGAGTTCTCAATTGTTTCAACAATGGTGTCTTTAAAGTTCCTGAAGTTCCCAAGAAACCTGTGCCAGAGGAGAAAAAGCCAGTTCCTGTGCCTAAGAAGGAACCTGCCGCTCCCCCCAAAGGTACACCAGAACTGATCACAGGCTGACCCTTTGCCCCAAATGCCAGTGCTTTGTTTTATACAGTCTTTGTACTTACTCTGCTGTCTACTTTGTGTCTTTTACATGCCCCTTGTGTTTTTCATTTATTTGTCAGCTTCCAGGGCCACACTCCACATACATTATTTGTGATACTGAACATTAAAAGAAGTTACTTTTCAAAAGTAACTATATCAAACTGCTGTCTTAAATTTTTAATATCTTCCCTCTCCTAGAGAAAGAAGAAATATTTGTGAAACTCATTTTCTACAGGGCATGTTTCTAGGAAAAACTCTTTCAGCCCTCAACTATGTGACTTTTTCTTAATAAAAAAAAAAAACTTTCATGAGTTATGACAAGATACAAAGACTAACAGGAGGGTGTTTGGCAGAACTGAATGTTAATGAGGTAAAGATGTACACAGTGCTTCTGGGAACTGCCACTCTTCTGAAAAGTCAATAATGCCTACCCTTAGTTGGAAACATCAACTTTTGGCATTTACTTTCACCATGTTTCTTGAGATATTAACTGAACGTTGACATTTGCCCTAAATGTTGCAATTATCTAATTAGTGAGTCAAGGGACCTTTCATATAGGGATGTTTGGATTCAAATGTGCTAATTCTTGCTTTAATTTTTGGATTTGGTTGGTTTTGGTGGTTTTAGTGATAAAAGACACTACTTTATAGAGGCAATGAAGTAACAAACTGCACACATCTGGTCAGTTATAGAGATATCCAGTACCATCCAGCTTAGGAGAAAGCAGGCTCATACGTTTTAAGAAGTGTTCTCTTTTGCCTGATTTCTCAGTGTTTCCATTTTCTTCCTTAATCAAATCTGCTTCTCTCTTTCTCAAACTCTTGGCTGTTTCAGAATTCTGGGTCTTTTTCTTTTATTCTTTTTTTTTAATTGAAGTACAGTTGTTGCACAATATTATATAACTTACAGGTGTACAATATAGTGATTCACAATTCTTAAAGGTTATACTCCATTTATAGTTATTATAGAATATTGACTGTATTCTGTTGTACAATATATCCTTGTAGCTTATTTTATACCTAATAGTTTGTACCTCTTAATCCCCTACTTCTCCTCCCCACTTACCTCTCCCCACTGGTAACCACTAACTTGTTCTCTATATCTGTGAGTATGCTTCTTTTTTGTTATGTTCACTAGTTTGTTGTATTTTTTAGATTGTACATGTAAGTGATATTATACAGTACTTGTCGCTCTCTGACTTATTTCATTTAGCATAATACCCTCCAAGTCCATCCATGTATTTGCAAATGGCAGCACTTCATTCTTCTTTATGGCTGAGTAGTATTCCATTGTAAATATATACCACAACTTCTTTATCCATTCGTCTGTTGATGGGCACTTAGGTTGCTTCTATATCTTGTCAATTGTAAATAATGCTGCTATAAACACTGGGGTGCACGTATCTTTTCAAATTAGAGTTTTTATTTCTTTAGGGTCTTTTTTTTAACCAAATGATTTTTAAGAATGATTTCTGATTATCTAATCATTAAAATATAATGATTGTATGAAAATAAAATATGATTATAATGAAAAGCTTATATTACTAAAACCAGTACTAATGCCAAAGCCTCTTGGTCACTCCTGGAGGAGACTCAGAGGCATGTCTCATTTATACATGAAAATAAATACACTTAGTAACATGTATGTATAAACACCCCATGTATACATAACATAATATATACATGTATCAATGTGTATCTGTATGATTACATCAAGATATTACAAATGCAAATGTAGAGGTGCAGATGTTCAAAAAAATTGCCAATATCTTATTTAAAATGAAAAAATTACCACCGATAATGCATGCTGTTAGAACTACATCAGCCACTCAAAAATTCAACACTTAGAATAGGTAAATTAAACCCATTGTAAACCTTCTTTGGGTCATAGACCCTATTGAAAACTATGGAGCCTCTTAGAGAAAAGCACATATATACATACCCACAAAATTTTGCACACAGAACTCCCCAAAGTCACTGACACACAGATGTCATACTGAGAGGGCTACCCTAGCAAAAGAGTGTTTCCTGAGTTTTATAGACACTACAGGTGCACCAAAAGAAAAAAAATTCAGAAGAGAAATAGAAAAATAATAATAATGCTATAGATGCAACCATTCTAATGACATCTTAGTCTAAGATAGTCTTAGATAAAGTATACCCATTGTTGTTATGGATTCCACTTCTCAATACAAAGAGTAAAGGAATTTTTCTATATACTATATCCACACTCTATGTTGTTTATATAATTACTGACTAATTTGGTATTTTTATTGGAGTATAATTGCTTTACAGTGTTGAACTAATTTGTTTTTATCAAAAGCATACCAATATATAAAGAAAGAATGAATTCTGTGCACATCCTTCTGTGTATATAACTCATTTTTAATCGCCTAAATGCCTCTGTAACATTACTTGGGACATTTACCACATGTGACCTTTAGAAAACTATAGTTTAATTTTGTGCGTTATTTTGCCGATGCATAGAAAGCCTATAACATTAGTAAACTACGTAAAGATTTGTTTGTGTGTGCCTATATCCATTCATAAAAGTGACATATGGCTGAACTAACATTCTATTTTAAAAACTTTAAGTCCCAGAGGTGCTCGGGAAACCTGTCCCTGAAGAAAAGATTCCTGTTCCTGTTGCAAAGAAAAAGGAAGCTCCACCAGCTAAAGGTACAATGACTTGCTTAGTAAGGAAGCCCTGTTTTTATGTCTTGAGTATAAAACATTTCTGTGTTTAATTATCTAATTTAGTTTGTTTCATTCAAAATGAATGTCTTATGGTGTAAGAATTCAACAAAAGTGTCTGTCCACCTGCCTACTTTCTTACAAAATAACTGTCCATTAGCTACTTTGGAAAATATAAAGTTAACTCTAAAAATTAATGTCTTTTAAAGTTCCTGAAGTACAGAAGAGGGTTGTTGCAGAAGAAAAAATAATTATCATCACTGAAAGGGAGGAATCTCCACCACCAGCAGGTAACCTCATCCCATCTCCACAAAATAACCTTGTCTTCCCTTCAAGCTTCTTTAATTGCATATCTTCTTTAATGGGCCTGCAAGTTCTATGTTGCTCATTTACTTTGCCTTCCTGAGAATTTTAAAATCAAATACTATCCTTTAAGTGCCAGAAGTACCAAAGAAGAAAGTTCCCGAAGAAAAAAGACCTGTTCCTTGGAAAGAGGAAGAAGTTCCACCACCAAAAGGTATTGTCTCTCCATCTTTCCAAGAACCGTCTTTATAAGATTATGTTCCTAGGCAAACAATGACTTTGTTAGTCTTGTGATATATGTGCATCGTGAGTGTGTATCTGTGTTTTGTGATGGTCTTCAATGAGATAACACTGAAGTTCTAAAAGTGCACAATGTTTTTAAAGTACCAGCTCTGCCTAAGAAACCTGTCCCTGAGGAGAAAGTTCCCGTGCCAGTTCTTGCTGCTAAGAAAGCCCCTCCTCCCCGAGGTAGGATTGTCTCAAGCCTCTGACAAAAATCTTTTAGCGGGTGGATTCTTTTTCCTATCCGGTGTCTTCTTGTACTGACCCTTTGTCTCTCTTGGATAGAATTTTTGTGTGTATATACTCGTGATAAGTTATGTAATTTGCTAGTGAAAGTGGTGTACTGTGCAAATCTTCCCCAAACTTTAGGGAGAGAAAATTGTTAAGATTCTTGATTTTTTAAGCTTCAACTTTAATCCTTTCTTAAAGCTGAAGTTTCTAAGAGAACTGTCGTAGAAGAAAAAAGATTTGTTGGTGAAGAAAAACCATCCGTTGCAGTTTCTCAAAGAGTGGAGGTCGTGCGGCACGAAGGTATATAATTGGAAGTGAGGGGAGAAATGAGTTTGCATGTGTTTCCTCCAAGTCTTTTCTTCTTACCACATAGTTTACTTTAGAAGTTGTTCTTATCAGTGTCTGTTGTAGCCTCTGAGACTGAATGTTTTGTGTCTACATTGGTCCTGAATCATTCTAAGAGGGTGAGTGGGATGCTGAACATGTGGTAATTGTGAAAGTGGCCTCATTTGGGCATAATCTGAATATTCTTCTCAGTCTTGCGCTGTACTGTCCCCTCACCTGAACTCAGCTCTCTCCTTCTTGCAATGAAGAAGCAGTGTGAAACCACCCCCTACGCAGATAGAAGAACATTACCCATCTATAGGGAACACATCGTTATAATCAGTACTTCAATGGGCTATTCGGGCTGAATTTAAAGTAAATCTTATCTTTTAAAATACCTGCAGAGGAGGAATGGAGTTATTCAGAAGAAGAGGAAAGAGTATGTGTTTCAGTTTATAGAGAAGAGGAAAGAGAGGAGGAAGAAGTGGAGGTTACAGATTATGAAGGTAAATAATGCAGATAAGCTAGTGGTGACCTGGCGTCTTGATAAGCTGTTTTCCTTCACAGATTATTTATCAGATTAATGAAAGTGACACAAATTCAGTGAACGTCTACTGGTCTTATCTGATGTATCTTTTGATCGAAACACAAGACTCAGGAGCATTAATTAAACATCCAAAGTATTTCTTGTCCATTCCCTCTAACTTGACTCTGTAGGAAACAAGCCTTCATATTTATAGGTAACTAATGGTGCAAGTATCTCCATACACATTTATCCTTTCAGTAGATGGGACTTGGTTTCAGTATGGTGGACTGCCATAATCTTCACCTTGGTAGTCTAATTTCTAAAACATGGGTAACAAATAGCAGTGTTGATAGCACAACTCACTAATGTGTCCTGACTCACAGATTTTAAATGAATAAGAAATTATATACATTATTACATTCCAGAAGTCAAGGCCAGGTTTGAGAGTGAAGCACTGAACACGGAGGGCTTTCCAACGTTCCATGTATGGAGAAAACAATCGTGTAATAGCTTTCATTAGATCAATTTGTTATTCAGATGTTCACATACCTATAAAGCTAGTTCTCTATAGCTTAGGATTGAACAACGAGCTTTATTTCAATGTTGGGATACCCTTTTAATGAATTAAGACACCCCTGGGTTTACTGCTAAAGTTCAGCGTTCTGGCTAAAGCTATATATCTGGAAGAACTTTACTAAGAAAGTTTTAATGTAGCTCTGCTTTAAATATTAATCCATAAGTTTCTCAGTAAATTAACTGTCTTCCCAATGAAAAGATGAATAGAATTGTACAGGCAGATGCCCTTGAGTGTATCTCTGGCTAATAAAAGGGGCCCCACCTCTTCTCCACTTGGAAGAAAAGTCCATGTGAAATTCACATGTGCAGTCTTAATGGAATGGCTTAGAACAGACCAAGACTTGACTTCCTAGAGGAAGCTCACCAGTTCTGTTGTGCTTCCTGGGAAAGGCCAAGATGGGCATAAGCCAGGAATCTGATGGATTCAAAGAGGGTCCTATCCCTTCTAGAAATGTTTGGGAAACCATAACATGTACACAAGGAAAGTTCTCATTGCATGAATATAATTTCAGTTTTTTATACATTATAAATTTCTTTTAGTACTATAGACTCTGATTAAAAGGAAAGACATTTTATGATATTCTTATGTTTCCATTAAGCCCAAAGATTTAGGGGAAAGATGGGTAGCCTGTTAAGTTTACTCCTAGTGTTTGTAACTAGATCTTTCTATTCTATAATTAATCTTATACACAGACTCAAAAATCATAGGAAGGCTCTTTCCTTGTCCACCATAGCTACTCTCGCAAAACTTGGGGAAAAAGTCTTGTTTCCAAGTCCTCAGTAGGTTTTTCATATGTAATACAGGTCTTTCCTTTCTTTCTTATGAACCTACTTATGATTCCTCAAGTACATTTTTGAAACTTGTCTTCAAATTCCTGTGTTCTTGTTAACCTAGCCGCTAGGATTGTTTTTACGTCTTGCACTTGTCCTGTTCTTCCTGTGAATACAAGCATTGTTATCTTTATGTTATACTTACTGAAACTTATTTTCTATGCTCTTTATTAAGGCATATGCCTTGATTAAAATCTTCTTCTTTGGGTATTTTAAATGAGAACAATCAGGGAGTTGGAAAGTGTTAAACTTTTACTATTTTACTTACTTTTTGACATAATAAAGTACAGCTAAAATTAAACATGAAAAACACTACAACCTATCTTCTTTGAAATTGATATCTTTAAAGTGATGGAAGAGCCTGAGGAATATGTTGTAGAAGAAGAGCTGCACTTTATTTCTGAGAAAGTGGACGCTGAACCAGCCGAAGGTAGACCAACTCTTAGATTAATTCTAGCCCCATATGTGTTTGGCTTGTCCCATTCTTAATGTCCTCTTGTAGTTAATTTTTTGTCTGTATTGCAAATGTTGATAAATATCATGTGTAATAAAAATATTCCTTAAATGTTTATTAAAAAGAAATCTGGACATTTCCACAAATGTATTTTATAATCTTTTCAAGTGCCTAAGAAGAAAATTGTACCCAAACCGAAAACTCCTGCTAAAATAGAGGAGCCTCCACCAGCTAAAGGTACAATTCTCTCTCGAAGAAGTGGGATACCATTTGTCTTAATAGCTATAATAATGCCTTTAGTTTGAATAACTGCCTCAGTTTTGTCAGCATATACGTGTAAACATTTTTACTGACTATAGACATTAATGTTTGTGTAAATGTGTGATCTTCTCATAAAGTGAGTTCTTTGCCCCAAAATTACACTTCTCCTGTAATGCAAACTAATATTCTTAAACCTAATATTTCTAAAGTTCCTGAAGTACCTAAGAAAATTGTGCCAGAAAAGAAAATTCCTGCTGCAGTTCCCAAAAAGGAAAAGGTGCCACCAGCCAAAGGTATATTGGGCTTTCCTTTATTCTTGAATAATACCTGTCTTTTTAAATCTTAAATTGATACATTCTTCAAATTTTTATGACATTAACAAGAAAATAAGTGTGCCTATGTTTAGTGTTTTTCACATTTGTATGTCTGATCGTGTTGTGCAATGTCTTTTAAGTGCCAGAAGAGCCAAAGAAACCAGATCCTGAAAAAAGGGCTCCTCCCAAAGTGGCTAAGATAGAAGAACCTCCTCCCACCAAAGGTAAACGAAACTCCCCAGCATGACAACTAGAAACATGTCTTGTCTTTCTCGTCCTCTCACTGCTGTCCTTGGGTCACCCCTTCTGTATGGAGATTATTGGTGTATGTTGGCCACAAGGATATATTATTGCCTTGTCTATGGTGGACTATTGCTTACTTGTTGTGAAGTTCATTTGTGCGTACCTTGTAAAATTGTTATACTCTAAAATCACAATACTTTCTGGCTAATACATTTTTTTAAATTCCACTTTAAATAATATAACTCCGTAATCCTAAAATTATCTTTCAAGTGACTGAGAGGCACATGCAAATTGCCCAGGAAGAAAAAGTTCACGTTGCTGTAACTAAAAAAGTGGAGCCTCCAAGACCAAGAGGTACATGGGGCCTTTCAATACACAGAATATTGTACCTACCCTATTCTCTTTACCAAGTACACTCGTTATGGGTGTTGGGTTTTTGTTGTCATTGTTATAGTTGTTTTATGTTTGAAATCGTGAAAATATCAAGTCTTTTATGTTTGAGTTACTACTATACAACTACCTTTTTGTTGTTTGAATGAGGAAAACCGTTCTTTAAAGTGAAATCTGTCTTTAAAGTGCCTGAGGAACCCAAGAGAGCTGTTCCAGAAGAAAAAGTTCCAAAACTCAAGCCTAGAAAAGAGGAGGAGCCACCAGTAAAAGGTATACCAACTTTTCCAAAAATCAAAATAAGCTTTTAGGTATCAAAATAAGCTTATAGGTATAACTAATCTAGTGGAATTGGGATCTTTAGAGAAAATAATTTAAATATGTATTACAAAGTAAGTAATATGCGTATGCTATTCCGTATCATCTCAAAACTAAATATTTCTGATACCAGAAAATATTCTGTCTCTTCTTCTCAAAAGAAAACAAAAACAAAAATGAAACTCCATACAAACGTGTAGATACTTTCCCTTAAAACGAATTTATCTTCTAATGGCTCTTTGTCTATATACTAAACTCCTTTGCAGAAATGCTTGTTTTCTGTGGCAACCTTTGATGAAATTAAAAGTTTTTAAATCCTCAATTTTCTACATTGTGCCAGTAGAGCTTATGAAAACACCTTAGAATTAAAGTGAAGAAACTATTCATGTGATGCAACCTTCTGTCTAATGCTTGTTTGATAGTCATTGTTTATACTGTCTAGTTGTCTTTTTTTATTTCTTTTATAAATACTACTTGATCTTCTTAAAGTTATTCAATGTCTTTTAAGTATTAAGTAGCTTAGAGAAAAGTATTTATATATATATTAGAACATGTTTATTTCCAAGTCTATTGATTTTTCTTACCACTTAAATGAAAAATTTAAACAACGAGCATGGTTATGGCCATCTTTGTCCTCTTTGTCCTTGGATTGCACACACAAGTTCTCTTAACACATGTTATTCTGAATCTTGCAATTCACTTTTAATAATTATTCTTTTTAAAGTGACTGAACTCAGGAAAAGAGCTGTCAAAGAACAAAAGGTATCCATTGAAGTTCCAAAAAGAGAACCTCCAGCAGCTAAAGGTATATTGTGCTTTGACTAAATAATAAAATGAAGTATGAACCTACACAGCTCTTTGCCTGTTAGTTTCTAATTTGACTCTCATTCTTTATTGGCTTATTGTTGCCTAAAGGCAGGGAATCTAACATTTGAAATTATAAATAGCAAATGTACACTCTGTAATACCTTGGCCAGCAAAGGACAGTCAGGGTCTCCCATAACCAGTGCATGAGACTATCAGCAAGGAATGAGATCACAGCACATTGTCACTATGGTCCCTAAATGGGCTTCAAGTAAAATGCACCTGTTGTCAATATTATTCCAGAAGTAACTGTAACAGCAGAGAAAGAATGGGCTTACACCCAGGAAGAAGAAACTGTTTCAGTACAATGGGAAGAGGAATATGAAGAACATGATTATAAAGAATTTGAGGAGTATGAACCCACAGAAGAATATGATCAATATGATGAGTATGAGGAGCATGAATTCGAACATTACGAAGAGTATAAAGAACATGAAGAATATGTCACAGGTATGAGCAGATCTGCAAACCTGAAACCACATTAAATATGAGTAAAATCCATAGAACAGGATAAAATTTTGAATGCCCAAAGAAATTTGGAAAGAACTTTGTTTTGTTTGGCAAATTCAGAATTTTTTTTCTTGGATAACTTCTAGAAAAAAAAATCTCTATAAATCGTAAAGTTGTGTTAGAGTTTGGTTCTGGGCATAATCTCTCCTTTTTGCTTATAAGAAAATGTCATTACGTTTCTTTCTCCAAAAGGTCAAGAGTCTATCTTCAAGTGCCCTTGATCATTCTAATACATGACCACAAATTTCTCAACGTCTCTCATCCTGAACCTTGTTATTATCAAACATAATAGGCTATTGAGAAAACACCCTACCCTCGGGGTTCCCATCATCCAAACTTCACAAAGACTGCTTCAAAAGTAAACACAGAGAAAGCCAACACAAGCCATTGTGTTTTATCTTTGTGAAGATCAAATCTGTAGGAATAAGTTTCTATTGGAATTTCAAAATGAAGCAATATTATTTCACTTATTCTATTTTTGATGTTTCACAGCCTAACTTTGAGAATGTTCTATGTAGTTTTACAAATAGAATTAAAAAACAATATTATATGGGGAGGAGTTTAACCATGATTTTGTCTACCTGAAGTGAAATGATACTATAATATGTAAAAGGGAGTCACAATTACCTAACTGAAGTAAATAGCAAGGAGGAAATAGCAATAAAAGCTTTTTTAGGTCTTTTACACCTTATTCTACTCGGATCTCTGATTCTCACTCACCTCTAGAGTCTATGCCTATGCTGTAGATAAGATATATTATTTTAATTCTTCGTATCCATTGAAGAAATATATTCTAACAAAAATGTCTAACATTAAATACCCTGTATATATTTTTAAAGAGCCTGAGAAGCCCACCCCAGTAAAGCCTGTCCAGGAAGAAGCAGTTCCCACAAAACCAAAGATCCCACCAGCTAAAGGTAGAGTGAAAACAACATTATCAGTCATGAGACCTGTGGTCCCTACATGTCTGTCCAAGTATAAATCCATGTTGAAGTGGCAGTGTACCAATCGTGTGTGTGTTTGGGGTCATTATGTTGTGCATCATATTTCTTATTTTTTTCTTCTTACTACTCTGAAGAAATTTGATTCAGGTTTTTAAATCTGTTAATATTGATGTTTTAAAGTGCCGAAGAAAGTGGTCCCTGAAGAAAAAGTACCAGTGCCCATTCCTAAGAAACTCAAACCTCCACCGCCCAAAGGTACATGGCAGCGTAATAACTACCAAAAACATCTTTTTTGCTTATGTTCTGTAAACGTGTCTTACTACCTTGTCTGATGTTCTTTGTCTTTACTGAATATATTGTTTGGTGCTGATTTTTACATTTCTCGGCATTTCATGTATTTTTATTTACATATTCGTGTGGTTGGTTTTAATGGTCTTTAATAATTAATATCTTTAAAGTGACTGAAGAAGCAAAGAAAGTTGTTGAGGAAAAAATACACATTTCAATTACCAAACGTGAAAAAGAGCAGGTGACTGAACCAGCTGATAAAGGTATACTTTCCTTCCTCGATTGTGGTCTTTTATAATGTCTCTTTTAAAACTAAAGCAGCTGTGTTTTGCTTTTTTTTTTCTTCATTGTTTTGTGTCTTTTATATTAATAGTTAGGTGGATGTTGGATGTAAAAATCTGTAAATACAGGATAAAAAGATAATGTTATCTTAAAAGGAAAAGTTATTTCGAAGTTATTTCGAAATATATCCATAGCTTCTTATACAGTGGCTGTGTCCTAACACATGGCTACAATACATATAAAATAGAATGTTTGGATTTAAAATCAGTGACCATTTGGCACATTCCTGACTTATCTAAATTGATGTGATGATATAACAATATTCACCACAGTTTAATACCTGTTTATTGATCCTAAAGTCATTTTGAAGATTGAAAAAAAGAGTTAACTCAATGTCTAACCATTTTTCCCTGCTTTTTACTATTAAGTAACTTCACTGCAATTTCAGAAAGTATACTTACTTATCCAGAAGTAAATTTAGCTTTTCAGTAAAGGATGTTTCATACAAGCAGAGATACCCAAACACTAAACATCATTTCACACTTGGTCTCTGCTACCTCAGACCTCCTTGAGTACTTTTGTATGTTTTTATTCCAGTAAGGTTCAGAATCCTTTCCATGGAGAATCTGAAGTTTCTTATGAATGAACAATCACATATCTCTTATATGAGAGGCACTTGCAGCATTACTCTATTTCCTTAAAATACAATAAAGCAAGCATTCGCTGGGTACCCTGTTTCTGACAATAAAATTTCCTTATACTTAATGTTTTAAGTGCCCATGAAGCCCAAGAGGGTTGTCACAGAAGAAAAAGTACCTGTTCCTAAAAAAGAAGTAGCAGCACCTGTTAGAGGTACCTATATTCACTCTTTTTAATGTGTTGTTTGTCTTTTTTGGTATGAAATTCATGTTCAGTTCTATGTGTAAAGTTCTGTGGGAAAGATAAAGCCTATTCCTTCTTCTATTACAAATGGGTATGTTCCTAACGTGTCTTAATCTTATTGAATAATTGGAAAATATCCAACCTAAAGATAATATCTTTAAAGTGCCTGAAGTACCTAAAAGACAACCAGAAGAGATTGCCTTTGAAGAGGAAGCTGTAACCCAAGTAGAGGAATATTTTGAAGAAGAAGAGTACATTCATGAAAAAGAAGAACTCGTAACTGAAGAAGAAGAGGAGCTCATAACTGAAGAAGTGGTACCAGTGGTACCCGTCAAAGGTAGATTATATCTCCTGCCAAGGGATAAGCAGCAGCATCTTTTGTATCCAATTTGGTCAGATTCTGGGATTTATTAGCACTGATGACCAATTCTGCTTATTTTAGAAAAAGACACTTTTAGATGCTGAAGTATGATTTCTGTAGTTGCTTTTCACATTTTATATCTTTTCTGCAACATTTCCAAAATTCTTCATAATATCTTTAAAGTGCCTGAGGTACCCAAGAAACCTGTTCCAGAAGAGAAGAAACCTGTTCCTGTTCCCAAAAAGAAGGAAGCCCCACCAGCAAAAGGTACACCACCACTCTTATCATGAGCATGTAAAAGACTTCATCTGCATATAAATAGCTAATTATCCTGAATTCAGAACCTTGTGTGTGTTACTGTCTATTCTTTGAAACTGTCCTGTTGTTTGTTAACTATCCTTTGTGTGAATGTGTTGTTACTGGTAGTAAGAACTTATCAGTAAACAATATCTTTAAAGTGCCTGAAATTCCTAAGAAGCCAGAGGAGAAAGTTCCTGTGCCCATTCCTAAGAAAGAGAAGGCTCCACCAGCTAAAGGTACATCTCTTTGTAATCCATCAATGGAATAGTGTAATAATTTACCCATGTATTGATAGTATAACTTGGTGAGCCGTATCAGTTCTTTCCCCCGTGATGATATTAACAATATTAATGCCAAGACAAGCTGGTTACTGGAGCAGTTTATTGTGTGTTTATCTCTGAAATTTTACCTTCAAAAAAGCATGCTGGTGCTTCATGCTTGGTTCCTCCTCTTTAGTGGAAAGTTCTTAGAGTAAAGCAAATTCTAATTGTAATACCAAAAATGGACAAAATCATCATTTACCAGACACTGTGTGTTGTCTTTATCAGTCTATGTTTTTTCAGTGTTTTTTAATCTTAATTTTTGTGCATTTTCTGGGCTTTGTTTTGTGGCTGTTATAATTATTATTTTCATTCTTAAAGTGAAATTGTTAGAATATCTATGATGCTTCAATAAGGCCTAAAATTGCTAGATTCTTCTCTATGGGTGAAAAATTTGATACTAACCCTATTTGATATCTTTAAAGTTCCTGAAGTACCCAAGAAACCTGTACCAGAGGAGAAAGTGCCAGTACCTGTTCCTGAAAAGGTGGAAGCTCCACCCGCCAAAGGTACATGAACTTGCAATGTCATAAAATTTTTTAAATTTCAACTTTGCATATGAGTAAAAAATTAAATGGTTCAATTACGTGCTCTTTGGGGATGCAATGCTTTAGTATTCCTTTATGGAAAAGAAAAGATTTTATTTTAAAGGTAAAATGCTTCTTGAAGTAACTTGGTCACACTCTTATGACCTTAATCTTTTTGAAACTACACTTAGACTCAAAATTTTAGGTTGTGTAAAATGTTTCTCTAAATCATTTCTTTAAAGTGCCAGAAGTGCCCAAGAAGCCTGTGCCTGAGAAGAAGGTGCTGGTTCCTGCTCCTAAGAAAGTAGAGGCTCCATCTGCAAAAGGTACGTCACTTCATCATTTAAAGTCCATGGGAAAAAACCTTACATTTACATATATTCACATACAAATTCCCGTATAACATTACATGTTTTAAACAATTGTCTATCTTGTTAGAAATATAAAAGTCAGATATTTCATGATTCCTTTTTATGTCTATTGCTCTAAGACATGTAAAAGAGCACATTCTTAAAGACAAATAATATCTTTAAAGTGCCAGTGGTGCCCAAGAAGGTCATCACAGAAGAAAAGGAGCCAACACCTGTTCCGAAAAAAGTGGAAGCTCCATCACCCAAAGGTACATTAATCTCGAACAAAACCAAGGCAAAAAAGGAAAACTAACCGGCATTATACAGCCTCACTAATTATAATTACTTATGTTGGTGACAGTTGATGCTTTATGATCACAGAATATTTGCTTTTCATGTTGTCCCACTGTTTTGAATATTGTACATAAAAGTGATGCTTGTCCGATTGAAAAATATCTTTAAAGTGCCAAAGAAACGTGAGCCAGTTCCAGTTCCAGTTCCTGTAGCTCTACTTCGGGAAGAGAAATTTGTATTTGAAGAAGAAATTGTTCTTGAAGAGGAATTTCTACCTGAGGAAGAGGAAGTTCCACCAGCGGAAGAGGAAATTCCACCTGAGGAAGAGGAAGTTCCACCTGAGGAAGAGGAATTTCCACCAGAGGAAGAGGAAGTTCCACCAGAGGAAGAGGAAATTCTATCAGAGGAAGAGGAAGTTGCTCCTGAAGAAGAGGAAATTCCTCCTGGGGAGGAAGAATTTGTACCTGAAGAAGAAGAACTTCTTCCAGAAATTAAACCTAAGGTGCCAGTACCTGCACAAGGTATAGCAGTTCTTCTTGAAGTCATCAGGCCTCTTTTGTGTTGAATTCTGCCTTTCCATCTTTTTTGTTCATCTCTAATTTTATCTATGTTGCTTTACTCTCTATGTCTTCTACCATCTAAATCTTAGAAAACATTCCAGTCATGTGTGCTCTTATTGTTTTGTGTCTGTCTTATGTGTTTATTTATTGTAAATCGTCTGAATGTCTTTTCAAATTTTATGATATGAAATGTTATTTAGTTGTTTGTGGCCTTACTCTCATGTGTCTTTTTGTTACATATACAGTGCTGTACATGTGATTTTTAATGTCTTAAAATGAATGTTTTTAAGTGCCTGAAGTGCCAAAGAAACCTGTACCAGAGAAGAAAGTCCCTGTTCCAGCTCCTAAAAAAGTGGAACCTCCACCACCCAAAGGTACACCTCCCCAAAGTGAATACACATTCTTCATCCATACGTTCACCAGAAAAATTATAGTTGAACTGGGATTTGGGAAAATTTATGTTTGTAAACTAGATAGTCACATTAATTTCTAAAAATGTTCAGGAACACTGATATCCACTTTTTATTGGCTGCAAAGCAGTATTCAAGAGCGAAGATGGAAGGAAGTATTGTCCCAAAACTGCCCCCAAAATTCTACCCAATTCCCTATAATTTTATTAAGCATAATAATTTTCATATAGATATTTTACAAGGCTAAATTATCTACACAAAAAATACCTGAAAAATATGATGAACAAATCTTCTTAAATGTCATCCTTCAACCATGTATATTAAGTGCCTTTATAACATCAGGATGAAAAGGTAAAAGAAAGATTAATGTATTTATGAAAGCATTGCATAAGAGCTTATGTCTTCTGATACATACATATAGATGGTAGCCCAGCAGGTTTTGATTTTAGCCTTGAATTTGTATCTTGCTGTGTTAGACTGAGCAAGTCCTTTAACTGATCTGAGCCTAAAGTTCCTCTCCTATAAAATGGGGATACTAATGTCAGTTCTAGTAGGCTCAGATATTATTGTGAGGATAAAATTAAGATATATAAAAGTACTCTATCACTGAATGAATAGTATCCAGATTTATCATATTCAATCAGTTCATAGTACAGGACATAATATATTTATGCCTTAAAGCTCAATAATACTTTCTGCAAAAGTTTATGACATCACTACTTAAAATAAGCATGACCTCTCCACTAGGTTAAATAGTCTTATAAGCAGTGAAACAGTAAAGCCGATCCTTTATTGGATTTCAGGAATTCAGAAATATTTTTTAGATAATGATTTAATTAATTTCTAGTGAAATTGAAGTGGATGAAATGACAGCATCTGTCCTCTGGTATTCAAATAGGTTGCTGATCCCTTCCTCCACAAAACCTAATTATATCATCACACCTGGGCTCCTGACTTGCATTAGGTCCCTACCCTGAGCAACTGTTGCATGTTGGTCTTTCTCTGTGGACTTCCTGTGTTCTCTCTTTTTTGTCCCTCACAATAAATTCTTATCATGGAATGATGTCTTTAAAGTGCCTGAGGTTAAGAAGAAAGTGCCAGAGAAGAAAGTGATCCCTCCCAAGAAAGAGGAGGCTCCTCCTGCCACAGGTACTGCTATTCCCAAGCGAATTAGACACTGCCATTTCTTTCTTCACCTGTAAAAGCCAAAATGTCCCATTTCCCAGTATTTGTTAACATAACTTACATTATCGTGGTGTCCATTGTCTCTGTGCTTGTGAAATGAACTTACAAAATAAAATAATATCTTGAAAGTGCCCGTGGTGCCTAAGAAGCCTGAACCAGAAAAGAAGGTGCCTCCTCCTGGTCTTAAGAAAGCAGTGGCTCCTCCTGCCAAAGGTACATCACTCCCAACAGGGGTGTGTTTGCTTCCCCAATGTTGAACTGTGATGCTCTTCACTTAGGGATGTTCCATATAGACGTTTGCGTTGTGTGGTCTGTGTGTAGTCGTTAGTTGGGACTCTGCTGCCTCCGTGTTTGTGCTGTGTCAGTTCTTCTACTTTGTGTTTGTGTATTTTATGTTGACTTGTCTATGTATGTTGTACCTACAAAATAAAAATACTAAACTTATATATCTTTAAAGAGCCTGAAGTACCTAAGAAACCAGTCCCTGAAGTACCCATTGCTCTCCCTAAAAAAGTAGAGGCTCCAGCAGTAAAAGATAGAATGTCTCTTTAATGGACCCTTTATCTTAAACCACAAACCTCTTATTTTTGTCTCATTAACTGATGCTATGAAATGTCAATGTTTCATCTGGTGCATGTGCATTCTGTTATTAACTCTCTTGGGTTGAAAAACGGGGAACTTGGTCTTTATGTACTCCTCTTGGTTCCTGCATTTTAAGCACCTAAAACAATCTATATCTTTTAAGTTCCTGAGGTGCCTAAGAAAGTGGAAGAAAGACGAATCATTGTCCCTAAAGAAGAGGAAGTTCCACCAGTTGAAGGTAGATGACTTTCTAAGAAAATAGCATTTTCAAAAGCATCATTGTCTTATTTTTGTCTAATATTTTCAGGAGGTAAATGCACATTTCACTCCAGAAAATAAATGTATTCACACTGTAAAAGAAATTACTCTTTACCTAGTAGAAACTGGATAGGCAAACTAAAACCGATCGAATCTCTCTTCTTACATGCTTAGGCTGTTTGTTTCCTTGTTTGTTTGTTTTACTTTAATGAGAATCTTTGAAGGGAAACCATATTTGCCATGGGAAATTTTTCATCAGGTGACTTGGTGGGCAGTTGTGGGATTAGCTTCTCCAGGAGGAGTTCCAGTTAAGCCTAAGTGACTGGTGCAGAAAATCTGACTTCTACCCCTAAGTGAATGTTTGACTTCAAAAAAATCCACCTCCATTAAAAAAAATAATAATAATTTAAACTAAATTCTTTCTGAAGTCCTTTCCAGTTCTAAAATTCTGTGAAGGGCCTAACATATTTTGAAGCAGTAAGACCTTTTCCAAGGATGAGTGAGTTTTCACATGCACTTAGAAGGCTGAGTTAACTATGCTGATAAGACAACCTCACTTTTCAGATGTATCATTTTAGTCTAATATTCAAATGAATTATAAAAATAATTTACAAAATAATCATCTTTTTAAAGTGTTTGAGGAGCCTGAAGAGCCTATTCCAGAAGAAGAGATCCCAGAGGAACCACCTCGCATAGAGGAGGTTGAGGAGGTGGCGCCACCTAGAGGTACAGCTGCTTTTATGAGTTGGACATTTAAAATGTCTGGTGTTCGGAATCTTTCTCAGAATTCATCTAAGCCTGATATTCGCCAGTATACTTTTCTTACATCATATCAATGATAAATTGAAGATTAATTACAACTGGCACCTGAAACTTTGTGTTCCTTTTCTTGACCCAACTTTTTCTACTGCGTCTACAATTCAGTTAGAATGAGAGAGAGAATTTTATGCTATTGACACTTTAATGTTTTTTTGGCCAGATGCTATTGTAATACTTTCTCCTAGTTTTCAATCCTTAGTTTTTTTCTTCAAGTGGGGAAAAATCTATTTCTATGGTGTTTGCTCTTTAGAATAATTGTTAGGCTATCATTGCTAAAGACTATGACAATCTTTTTATAGTTGGTATTATGTTTGCTTATAGGATTTCCAAGTAATATCCTTCTCACCTTTAGAGTCAATACTTCATATAAGCAATTACCATTTAGGTTGCTAATATATTTTTTAACTAAATCAATGTTTTGTGTTTGGGGGTTTTTTGGTATATGGTTGTTGTTCTGTTAATTGCATGTCATTTTTCAAAATGTCCATGAACTATCTTTTAAGTGCCTGAAGTGGTTAAGAAAGCAGTACCTGAAGCACCTACTCCTGTTCCTAAGAAAGTGGAGGCACCACCAGCTAAAGGTATAAAAAATCCTTTTATTAAAGACAATATCTTTAAATTCCCATTCATTTTCTTTTTAAAAAACAAAAGTATCTTCATTCATTACTTTCTTAGAGTCATTTAAACAGGAAACTTATGAAATTGATTAAGAACCTGTCAAATATAATTCATTCGATTGTTTTAGCCTTTTTTGGAATGTTAATGAATGATTATGTGTGTGTGTGCATGTGTGTGAATTATTCCAGAATATTCTTATTTTAAATAGCTGAGAATTTTAATGTTAATAGTACATCTCTCTATACTTATATACATTACAATGGATCCTTCTTCCCAACATTCCATTCCTAGATTTTATTCCATTACATAAGTCGAATTTTCTTGTGTAATTATTATAATAATTATGTCTACTGTGTTATTTTATGGAGGGGGGTTATCTGTTCTAATGCTTAGATAATAATTATTTTAAACAGCCTCGTGTCCCTTTTGTAATATCTGGCCAGAGCATTCAAGGTTATTAGAAAACGTCTATCTCTCATTGTTCCTAATTAGGTTAATGCTTCAGTAGCACTCCTAATTGATTAAGTTATGCTGTCCCTATTGCAATAGACATCCTCAGCAGACACGATAGTGCCCAGCAGAATGTGACACCTGTATCAAGGCTTAAGTACTCTATGATGGTTATCACTTGAAAAAAGCCTTCATCAAATTAAAAATAGTAGAAGTAGGCCCAATATTGGTAATTCCTGCTATTTAAAAAAAAAAAAAAAGGATAGCACAGGTTCTTTGTGGACATACCTTCTTCTAAGGTGTGGCTAGTACAAATGAGTGATTTGGAAAAATATCTTTATAGCCTCTAAAATTGGTGTCCAATTTTACAATAGAGTGACTTCTTAGACTTCGATTATTTGTAATGTTGATGTTGTTTCTGATGTTTTTATTTCATGTTTATCATTGAGTATTGTCAGCTAACTGAAATGCCTCATATCTTTAAAGTGCCAAAGAAGGTTCCTGAAGAAAAAGTACCTGTTCCTGTTCAGAAAAAAGAGGCCCCTCCTGCCAAAGGTACATCTCTTTTTAACCTGAACTTTCTTATAATCTTTTTCATTAAGATGTTTATGTTTTATGTCTACATGTCTTGATCGTTTTTGATGTCTTTTGCCTATGGAATCTTGCTCTTGACAGTCTCAAATATTAAAACTATGTCTTTAAAGTGCCTGAAGTTCAAAAGAAAGTCCCTGAAAAGAAAGTCCCTGTGCCTAAAAGAGAAGCTGTTCCCCCAGCTAAAGGTACTTTGGGGAAGATCTTTGATTTTCACGTGTTGCTGCATGAAAGCCTTTCTCAGCTGTTTTTATATTTTGAATTTACGTCTTCATTTCTGCTGTGTTTAAAAAAATAGATCTCTTAAAATAGATACTCTTTCAGGGAGAGCTGTTCTTGAAGAAAAAATATCAGTTGCTGTCCACAAAAAGGAAGTAGTAAAAGAAAGAGCAGAATTAGAAATAGTGGAAGCACAAGTGGAAGAAGCTCGTGAAGAAGAGTTCCATGAGGTTGAAGAAGTCCTCAAAGTAGAAGAGTATAGAGCTGAAGAAGTACACGAAGTTGAAGAAGTCCATAGGGTAATAGAAGTCTTAGAGGCTGAAGAAGTGGAAGTATATGAAAAACCCAAAGCTCCACCTAAAGGTATAGGGAATTGTGCAGATATTACAAATTGTTATATGTTGCTCTAACTTCTTTTTTAAAGTACATTTCATATTCAGTTTGGACATAAGAAACCCACTTACTTTCCATGATAAAATCATGAAATACTTTAAGCATGAGTTTAAACTACTTGATAACAATGTTTGATATGGAGTAGAGATTAACCACAGAGTATAATTTTAGCCAACAAGATAATAATGTTTGATATCTACTTACCTAAGGAGATAACATAATTCACGGTATGAATTTGTGGATTCCTTTTTAAATCCAAGTAAGAGTGTTACGTGATTGTTATACGTACCAAAATATCTGGCCAGTGTCATCAGCTGAGTGAGAAAGAAACTCCTCAGTTCACTGTCCAGGCAAAAGAACCATTGCTTTGTTAGCATTTCAGTCAACTGTTCACAAACTGATAATTACTTATCCAAATCTTCCACCATTTTATGATACTTTCAGGAGAAATAACATTAAGGAAGGAAATGAAGTGTGGTAGTAGCACCTGCATTCTAGTATATTCTGAGGATAAACGTACAAATACATTCTCTGCAAGACTACTCCAGCTCTTGAACAAATTAATAATATGTGTGTAATATGAAGGAATGTGTGTGTGCTTAGTATACACAGTAAATTTACAATACAGATGAAATTTAGCAAACTCAAGTTTTTTTGGAAGTAGGTGTGGTATAAATTTTTAAAATATGAATAGAGAAAGCATTTTATGAGCCCTCATTGTACTAATTTTAGTCATCGTGGGCCATGATACTTCAGGAGTTCATTCTAAACCAAAACACCAATATCTTTAAAGGGCCTGAGATATCCGAGAAAATCATCCCTCCAAAAAAACCACCTACTAAAGTTGTTCTGCGAAAAGAGCCACCAGCTAAAGGTATTTTATTGGTGAAAAATTACTTAACCTAATTTTACATATAGTAGCACCTTGGCTGCTTTACAAGTTTGAATTCTACTTGATGTTTTTCTTCTGTGTTTTGTGTTTCTGGAATGTCTAAAACAAACTAATATCTTGAAAGTGGGTGAGGGGCTAAAGAAAGTTCTATCAAAAAAGAAAGTCACTGTTATACTTAAAATACCCAAAGCAGTATCACTACTAACCAAACAGTGAACCCAGTTTTCCTTCTTTGGTACTCTTTGATTATATATTCACTCACCTGTTTATTGATAAATCCTTGTTTTCCTGTTAATTATTAATTTTAATGACCTAGTAAATATAAATACATTGTGACTGTGTGTTTAATGTCCCTGCTTTGTTCAGTTTTTGTTTTTTGTTTTTTTTATTTTTGGTTGTGTTGGGTCTTCGCTGCTGCACAGGCTTTCTCTAGTTGCAGCGAGCGGAGTCTACTCTTCGTTGCTGTGCGCGGGCTTCTCATTGCGGTTGCTTCTCTTGTTGTGGAGCACAGGCTCTAGGTGCGCGGGCTTCAGTAGTTGTGGCACGTGGGCCCAGTAGTTTTGGCTCGCAGGCTCTAGAGTGCAGGCTCAGTAGCTGTGACACACGGAGCTAGTTGCTCCGTGGCATGTGGGATCTTCCGGACCAGGGCTCAAACCTGTGTCCCCTGCATTGGCAGGCAGATTCTTAATCACTGTGCCACCAGGGAAGCCCTGTTCAGTTTTTAAACCTCTTGAATTTCACAGTAAAAATGAAAAACAGTAGCTTATAAATAATATATATTTACATTTTTAAGTCTCTGAAGCATTTAAGAATGTTATCACTGAAGAGAAAATATCAATTATTCCACCAAAACAAGCAGAAAGCACCAGCTGAACGTGTCTTATTCATTTTTCTTGTCAAGTTCTTATGATTCTTACATGGGAAATTCCCTTGGATTTTTGTTGTTGTATTTGTTATCAAAATTCAACTCATTTTAATAACTGTAATGTATTCGATAAAGTGATGTCTGTATTTTATACTGTGGCTATGTTCTTTTCTGTCTTTACATTTCTATTATGCTCTACTTGTTAAAAAATCTGTATGAATGTTTAAAAGTAAAAGAAACTATTACTACTGTCTCCAAAGTACCTGAAGTACCCAAGAAAATTGTGGTAGAAGAAAAAGTACATGTTCCTGAAGAGCCCAAAGTTTCACCAGCTAAAGGTATCTGCCTTTGCTGATTCGCCACTAATACAAAACTCCCTTTTATTCATTTATTATGAGAAGAAAGAGAGAGATTTTTCTCCCCGCAACTCCACAAAATGGCTGAATTATGTAAACTTCAATTTATGTCCCGTAACATAATCCTCCCTTTTGTGACTACCCTCTGGGAACACAGGCCTAAGCCTAAAAGTTGGTTTTATTTGTACTGATCCTCTTCTTAAGCAATATTTAAATATTGACCCGCCCAACTTCTTTTTCAAAAATAATTCATTTTGGAGGCTATTTTCAAGTAGCTTTGGAAACAAATAAACATGTTCCAAGTGACAATAGAAAATGATGTTGTATCCACAGGACAAAGTCCTTCTAATATGACAAATCAACAACTCAACAAGGCCGTCTAGAGAGATGCATTGATTGTGTGTTTAGATGACTTATAATTTGGGGATTTTTGACATTATCCTTGTTAGATGCCCCTTTTTGTCTTGATATTTTACACCCAATGATGCAATTTTTTAAAATAAAACAAATATCTTTAAAGCACCTGAAGTACCCAAGAAAATTGTTCCAGAAGAAAAAGTTCGTGAAGCTGTTCCTAAAAAGCCTGAAGCTCCACCAGCTAAAGGTATACACTGATACTAATCACAACATGAAATAACTCTATGTTTAGTTATTCATGGTTTAAAGTGAATGTGAGTGATGTAAATATTTGTCTTTTGTTTCTTTATATTCTTAATATCTTATATTTCGTATTTATTACAATTAATATACTAATATCTTTGAAGTTCCTGAGGTGCCTAAGAAAAGTATTCAAGAAGAAATATCACCCATAGTTCTTTCTGAAGATGCAACGATGTACAGTGAGTGTAGAAAAACTGGTGGTTCTCTTTGGTTCGTCTGTGTTTGTCTTCATAGCTTTTAAAAGTAAATATACTAATATCTTGTAAAATCCTAACATGCCAAAAATATTTGGCTAAAATTAGATAATTTGAATGACTATTAGCCTCAGACAAGTTATATTTCCTCACCAATTTAAAAAAATAAAGAGACCTGCACGTATACCGTTGCCCAATTTTAGAAAAGTCATTTGTCTTGTTGAATTTGTCATTGTCTTGTTAACCTGTTCTGTGTACAAATGTCTTCTGCTTTTCAGCAATTCATTTTCTCAGACCATAAGGCAACTTTCTTTAACTTGATGATAATATTTTACTTGGATATGTAGAATCAAAATACTTCAGCATTAGTATTTTTTACTCTTTGCAACAATCGTTGTAAACATTTTAGCAGTGCTATTCAAATACCCAAAGATTTACGAGGCCATTAGAACCTCAAAAGAATTCTCAAGCCATTTTTGGTTTTGCCTTCATGCAAAATTGTAATGAATTAATTTGAAGAGTAAAATAATATGAGTAAAAAAATATTCTGAATAGAATACTGTTTAATAATCTGAATAGTGAAAATGCCAGCAGTCAAGATATCCTTCCATTTATTTGAATGTAAAATTTAAATACAATTTTTGTCACCCTATGATAATAGGTTTGGATAAAAATATATGATGACTCCCACCTTTGAATATCCTTTCTATACTTGAGTTTGGTTATTATTATCAGCCAGTCTTCCTTTCTGAAATCTGGAGAAATCTTTATTTTTCAGTTGCCTTATTTTCCAAATATTCAATCATTCTTATTTTTCTTTTCTTCTTCCAATCTCTGAATAGTTTTCACATTCATATTGAATATGAAGCCATAGACTAGATTTGGTTTGAAAATGTAGATAACTAGTTTCCTGGAACAGGAAAAGACTTGGATGAATTTCCAGTAAGTCAAATATTGGAGAATTCTTGATGTGCAACTCAACATCAACCCTGTTCCTTAAGAAAAAAAATCCATAAAAATTAACAACAATAGGGAAATTTTACCAGTATCTTTCTGCAGACAAAGTAAAGAATTATATACTAGTCCCTGACCAGTGAATTCCTCAATTTTACCATCATGATCATAAAGAAATGCTGAAAAGTCCTATATCATAAAACTGGGAATGAGGCTTTTTCCTAGCCAGTGTGTTATTGTCACTAATTTGCATCTATGTAGTACTAGTCATTTGAGTTATCGATGTGTATTATGTATTATGTTTTTCTTAACACTATTCTTCATCCACCTTGAAATGCCCCTAATTGTGTAAATACTAACATCTTTAAAGTTTATGAAGTATCTGAAGAATCATCTCCAGAAGAAAAAGTACTTGTGACTCATCCTCAAAAGACAAAAACCAAAGTAGCAAAAGGTATATAATACCAATGACCCAGTGAAGAAAATTTATTTTTGGCTCATTTTAAAAGCTCAATACTTTCCTTCACCATTTATAAATATAACTATACTCATATCTTTTAAGTGCCTGAATCACCCAAGAAAGTTGTTCCAGAGGACAAGATATATGTGACTATTCCTAAAAAGAGACAAACACCAGCAACTAAAGGTACATTCCAACAACATCAAACTTGGATGAATATCTTTGGCTTCAAGACTCAAAAATTGCATGTTATATAATCTACTGTTTTTATAACTTCTAAGTGTAAACCTACTAATATCTTTAAAGAGCCTGATACAACCAGAGAAGTATTTCCAGAGGCGGAGTTACCTGAGGCTGTTCCCAATATTCCAGAGCATCTTCCAACTGAAGGTATAATTCTTAGTTACGATAATCTAAATAAGAAAACCTTTCTTCATCAGTCTGCAAAATATGTTCACTGCTTTGTGTAGATTTTCATGACCTCTAATGCTAAAATACTAATATCTTTAGTGTCCCTAATGTACCCAAGACAAGGAACTATCTATGACTTGCTCCTAAAAAGTCAAATCCCACTCATATAATGAATAAACATTAGAACAAAAATAAAATTTCTAATTAAAGGTTATAATATCTGCTAATATCCCTAACTTTCTTTGTAAGTCATGTCTTCATGTCTTTGCCTTTCTCAATTAAAAAATACTAATATCTTTAAAGAGTTGGAAGTCTCCAAGGAAGATGTTCCAGAGAGACAACCTCCTGTTACCAAAAGAAGAAAAATATCACCACCAAAAGGTACAAGCCAGAAGAAGGTTGACTTTCTTATCTCATGACTGTAGTTGTACTCACCACGTGTAAAAATACTAATACCTCTAAAGCTCCAGATGATACCAGGGAGATCACTTCAGAGAAGTGGGTCCCCCAAAGTAGCAGCTCGACTGGGTATATACATGTCCCCATGACTCATAAGGGGGAAAAGTCCATAACTTTATACACATGGAGATGCTTGGGCTATAAATTTTATCTATGAGCCCTCCAGGCTATTTCCCCTCCAGGGAAAATATATGTACATATAATGTGCAGATGTGACCCAGATGGAAATAGCTATTGCTGTTTCCTTAAAAAATAAAATTCAGACTAGCTAGAAAAAAAAATCTATATGAGAGATCACCTATAACATTTATATCCCTGAAACTAGACTGAATAGGCTCACCCCACAGTGCTCTAAAGCAGAAATCAGTGCCGTAAAATGACAGAGGTGCTTGGCTGTAGACTACAGGTTAGTAATTCAAACACTCCATGGGGTTAAAATTCCAGATATAATACAACTACCTGTTGAATTGCTCTTCTATTAAAATAAACTTACTACCAAAAACAAGCGCATAATTTTGAAATAACTGAATTCGCCTAAGACTTAAATATCATAGAAATATTTTTAGAAAACCATGACTTAAGGAAAATAAAATATTAAATTCACTGTGGAACTGTTCTATCTGTAATATCATCTCTACTCGAGAGCCTTCTAAAACCAGGGCAGTTAAAACCAAAACCAGTTAAAGTTGGAATTCTGCCCTGAATATTTATTTGCTCCTCTCATTGTCTTTTATTTTTAAAGAGTCCTACGTTTTCTCATTTTGAATATTTTCAGATAAATCAACAGATGAGAATGTTTTAAAACCTCTCCAAAAATTCGTCACAATACCCATGATATTCTGTAATTTAAAGAATATCTGAACATTTTGACAATATTTTCTCTGTCTGAAATATTTTAGTTGTTCTCCTTCCTCCTTTACTTGAAAAACAATCACCTTTTTAAAGTGCCTAAGGGACTTCCCTGGGGGTCCAGTGGTTAAGACTCCATGCTTCCACTGCAGGGAACATGGGTTCGATCCCCTGGTCAGGGAACTCAGATCCTGCAAGCCGCTTGATGCAGCCAAAAATAAAATAAAATAAAGTGCCTAAGGTGAGGGTACAAAATAAAGCCAATCCAGGTAAGGAGCTGTTTTATCCTCTTCAAGCTAATAGCAAAAGGTACATTGTTAATTATTTAAAAATCAGTTTTTTTCACTTAAAGGTAAATTTTTATCTCAGTTCCTATGTATCTACCATTCAAAGAAATAAAATTACTAATATTGCTAGTGCCTGAGGTGACCAAGAAAACAGCTCCCGATAATCAAGTATTCATACTTTTACCAAAGAATCAGATTTGGGGAGCAGGGAGGTCACCCAGTCTGGGACATTCCTGTAGGTGGGGTTTTGACTAAAACTCTTCATTGCTCTTCATCACTCTGAAGTACAATAAATTCATATCTTTAAAGTGCTTGAATCACCTCAAGAAGTTGTCCCTGTAAAGGAAATACTCATAGCTGCTCCCCCTGAAATTGAAACACCTTCCACTAAAGGTATCATTCATTCTATCATTCCTTCCTTCATTTATTTAACAAATGCCTACTATGTGCATGGTGCTGGGGAGCTGGGGAATAATAAACAAAGACAAGATTTGATTCCTTTCTTCAAGACTTTGTACCTCATCCAGTTCTTGAAGGAAGCACCCTTGTAGACATAAAAGTCACTTTGGTTCAGTTAATGTCATTAATGTCTCCACTGATCCCTTAACCTCTAAGTATAATATAATACTAATATCTTCAAAGTAGCTGAAGCTGTGCAAGAAGTTGCTCCTGAAATGAAAGTATCTGAGGATGTTCCTAAAGAGGCAGAACCTCCACCTGTGAAAGGTACCTGTCACCTCTGAACAGATACTGAAGAAATTGTCTGTCTTCGGTTCTTAAAACTATGTGTTTCTAATGTTCTTCCTAACTCCTAAATGTAAATATACTAATATCTTTAAAGCACCAGAAGCTCCACAAGAAGTTCCCTCTCAAAAGAAAATATGTGTGACTGTTCCTATCAAAACAGAAAACCCTCCTATTAAAAGTGTTCATTCAACAAATACTTCATAAGGAGGGTCTACAGGGTCATAGGACCTCCACTAGTTGCTGGAGAAGGGTGAGCACATCTTCTCAAGGATGCTGCTAATCCCATTCAACTTAGTTGATTGGTGGGGCAAGGGGAGAATAGGCAGAGAAGAAACTTCTAAAAAACTACATTTGCTAACATATTGTGGTTATTGTTTTCATTAATCATTTTAACTCCTAAATGTGAAATACTAATGTCTTTAAAGTGCCTGAAGCTGCTCAAGAAGGTGTTCCTGCAAAAAGAATTCCTTCCAAAAAAAGAGAACCTCCATCAGTTAAAGGTACAAGTCCCGATGCCGTCAAGTTCAAGAAGAAGTAGCTCCTGTAGTCTTTGAAAATATTTTGCTGTTCCTACTGATCTTTGCAACACTAAATGTTAAAATACTGATTTCTTAAAGTGCCTGAAGCTCCCCAAGAAATTTTCCCCGAAAAGAAAACATATGTGGTTCGTCTTGAAATGACTGAAGCCCTTCCTGATGAAGGTATATGTTGCTGGAAGCTTAGAAGTTTGGAAAAATGTCTTTTCCTGTATAAATGTATTTCCTGTTTGTGTTGATTCTTGTAACTCCTAAATGTAAAAATATTAATATCTTTAAAGTGCCTGAGGTGCCCGAAGAAGTTGTCTGGGAAAAGAAAGTGCATGCTCCCCAAAAGCCTGAAGTTTTATCTGTCAAAGGTACATCCTAACAACCCCTCAGGAGGGAATAGAGAGGGCTATGGAAAGAACCGCCTTGCTAGCCTTGAAAGTGCTTTTGCTGTGTAAATGTGATTCTTGTCTGTGTTGATCCTCATGACTCAACTGTAAATGTACTAATATCTTCAAAGTGCCTGAGGCTCCCAAAGAGGTTTTCCCTGAAAAGAAAGTACCAGTGGCACCTCCTAAAAAGCCAGAAGTCCCACCTGTTACAGGTATTTGTCACAAACCTTAGGCCTAAAAAGGCATAGCTCTTCTGCTCTTGAAAATAATTTGTTCCAGTGATCTCATAACTGCTAAATGTAATTTTACTAATATCTTTTAAGAGCCCGAGGCTCCCAAGGAAGTTGTCCCTGAAAAGAAGGTGCCTGTGATGGCTCCTAAAAAGCCAGAAGTCCCACCTGTTACAGGTAGCTGTCACTCACCTTGGATTTAAGAAGATAAAACTCTTCTGCTCTCAAAAACATTTTGATCTAGTGGTCTCATAACTGCTAAATGTAATTTTACTAATATCTCTTAAGTGCCTGAGGCTCCCAAGGAAGTTGTCCCTGAGAAGAAAGTTCCTGTGATGCCTCCTAAAAAGCCAGAAGTCCCACCTGTTACAGGTAGCTGTCACTCACCTTGGATTTAAGAAGATAAAACTCTTCTGCTCTCGAAAACATTTTGCTCTCGTGGTCTCATAACTCCTAAATGTAATTTTACTAATATCTTTTAAGTGCCCGAGGCTCCCAAGGAAGTTGTCCCTGAAAAGAAGGTGCCTGTGATAGCTCCTAAAAAGCCAGAAGTCCCACCAACCAAAGGTAGCCACCTCCATGTTGCTATGTTTGACACTGTCTGTTTGTCTTTACTCTGGCTAATCATGAAAATACTAATCTCTTTAAAGTACCCGAGGTGCCAAAGGCAGCTGTCCCAGAAAAGAAGGTGCCTGAAGCTATTCCTCCCAAACCGGAAAGTCCTCCCCCAGCAGGTAATGACAATGCTGTACATACCAGGGAGAAAAATAACTGCTATTTTAGCTAGAAAAAAATTATATGTATAAATCCCAGTACATAAAGGCGATATAATTCTAAAGAAAGAAGAGTTGTCAGTAATCGAATATATCTTGGTGTATGATTGCATGATATAGTCGTTCATTATTTCCACCTTTTCTAAACACAAATTACCAATATTTTTTAAGTGCCTGAGGTGCCGCCAAAGGAAGCCATCCCTGAGAAGAAAGTGCCTGTGGCTCCTCCTAAAAAGCCAGAAGCTCCACCTGCTAAAGGTATTTATCCTTTCGTGTTGTTGCTCTCCTGTTTTGGGGACTGGGAAAAAGTGTTTAGAAGTGTCCGCCAGTTTCATAAATGATACTTGCTTGGGCAAATGTGTTGTTGATATTCCCATTTTATAGTTTCAACTAATAGTTACTAATATCTTCAAAGTTCCTGAAGTTCCTAAAGAAGTTGTACCTGAAAAGAAAGTGGCTGGACCCAAAAAACCAGAAGTCCCACCTGCTAAAGGTATTTATTCCCACTGCTGTGTTAAGAATATATATTGTCTTGTCCTCTTCATGAATATTGTAACATATGCCTACACTGTTCCCAAATTCTAAAAATGCTGATATCTTTCAAATACCTAAAGCTGCTCAAGAAGTTGTCCCAGAAAAGAAAGTTCCTAAGGCACCGCCCAAAAAACCAGAAGCCCCACCTGTCACAGGTACGTGTTGGCCCAGACATCACTCTGCAGAAGAAATGTCTCTTGAGTTTTTGAGAATGATTTTAGTTCATTGCTCTTCATTAACCTAACCGTAAAACTACTAATATCTTTCAAGTGCCTGAAGTTCCTCAAGAAGTTGTCCCAGAAAAGAAAGTTCCTAAGGCACCGCCCGAAAAACCGGAAGCCCCACCTGTCACAGGTACATGTTGGCCCAGATATCATTCTGCAGAAGAAATGTCTCTTGACTTTTTGAGAATGATTTTAGTTCATTGCTCTTCATTAACCTAACCATAAAACTACTATCTTTCAAGTGCCTGAAGTTCCTCAAGAAGTTGTCCCAGAAAAGAAAGTTCCTAAGGCACCGCCCGAAAAACCGGAAGCCCCACCTGTCACAGGTACATGTTGGCCCAGATATCATTCTGCAGAAGAAATGTCTCTTGACTTTTTGAGAATGATTTTAGTTCATTGCTCTTCATTAACCTAACCATAAAACTACTATCTTTCAAGTGCCTAAAGTTCCTCAAGAAGTTGTCCCAGAAAAGAAAGTTCCTAAGGCACCGCCCAAAAAACCAGAAGCCCCACCTGTCACAGGTACGTGTTGGCCCAGACATCACTCTGCAGAAGAAATGTCTCTTGAGTTTTTGAGAATGATTTTAGTTCATTGCTCTTCATTAACCTAACCGTAAAACTACTAATATCTTTCAAGTGCTTGATGTTCCCCAAGAAGTTGTCCCAGAAAAGAAAGTTCTTAAAGCACCGCCCAAAAAACCGGAAGCCCCACCTGTCACAGGTACATGTTGGCCCAGATATCATTCTGCAGAAGAAATGTCTCTTGACTTTTTGAGGATGATTTTAGTTCATTGCTCTTCATTAACCTAACCGTAAAACTACTAATATCTTTCAAGTGCCTGAAGTTCCTCAAGAAGTTGTCCCAGAAAAGAAAGTTCCTAAGGCACCACCCGAAAAACCGGAAGCCCCACCTGTCACAGGTACATGTTGGCCCAGACATCACTCTGCAGAAGAAATGTCTCTTGAGTTTTTGAGAATGATTTTAGTTCATTGCTCTTCATTAACCTAACCGTAAAACTACTAATATCTTTCAAGTGCCTGAAGTTCCTCAAGAAGTTGTCCCAGAAAAGAAAGTTCCCAAGGCACCGCCCAAAAAACCGGAAGCCCCACCTGTCACAGGTACATGTTGGCCCAGACATCACTCTGCAGAAGAAATGTCTCTTGAGTTTTTGAGAATGATTTTAGTTCGTTGCTCTTCATTAACCTAACCGTAAAACTATTAATATCTTTCAAGTGCCTGAAGTTCCTCAAGAAGTTGTCCCAGAAAAGAAAGTTCCCAAGGCACTGCCCAAAAAACCAGAAGTCCCACCAGTTTCAGGTATTTTTCACCCCAGTCTTTATTCTATAGAAGAAATGCCTCCTGTGCTCTTGGAAATACTTTTAGTCCATTGATCTCTTTAAGCTAAGCATAAAACTACTAATATCTTTTAAGTGCCTGAAGTTCCTCAAGAAATTGTCCCTGAAAAGAAAGCACCAGTGGCACCTCCTAAACAGCTGGAAGCCCCACCTATTACAGGTACCTGTCATTCACCTTAGATTTAAGAAGATAAAACTCTTCTCTTGAAAATATTTTGTTCTAGTGTTCACATAGCTACTAGATGTAAATTTACTAATATCTTTTAAGTACCTGAGGCTCCAAAAGAAGTTGTCCCTGAAAAGAAAGTACCTGTGATGCCTCCTAAAAAGCCAAAAGTCCCACCTGTTACAGGTATTTGTCATGAACCTTAGGCTTAAAAAGACATAACTCTTTTGCTCTTGAAAATGTTTGTTCCATTGGTCTCATAATTACTAAATGTAATTTTACTAATATCTTTTAAGTGCCCGAGGCTCCCAAGGAAGTTGTCCCTGAAAAGGTGCCTGTGATGCCTCCTAAAAAGCCAGAAGTCCTACCTGTTACAGGTAGCTGTCACTCACCTTAGATTTAAGAAGATAAAACTCTTCTGCTCTCGAAAACATTTTGATCCAGTGGTCACATAACTTCAAATGTAATTTTATTAATATCTTTTAAGTGCCTGAGGCTCCCAAGGTAGTTGTCCCTGAGAAGAAAGTTCCTGTGATGCCTCCTAAAAAGCCAGAAGTCCCACCTGTTACAGGTATTTGTCATGAACCTTAGGCTTAGAAAGGCATAGTTCTTCTGCTCTTGAAAATGTTTGTTCCAGTGATCTCATAACTACTAAGTGTAATTTTACTAACATCTCTTAAGTGCCCGAAGCTCCCAAGGAAGTTGTCCCTGAAAAGAAGGTGCCTGTGATGCCTCCTAAAAAGCCAGAAGTCCCACCTGCTGAAGGTATTTGTCGCTGATCTTAGTCTTAAAAAGACATAACTCTTCTTCTCTGGAAAATATTTGTTCCAGTGATCTTATAACTCCTAAGTTTAATTTACTAATATCTTTTAAGTGCCTGAGGTTCCCAAAGAAGTTGTCCCTGAAAAGAAAGCACCAGAAGCACCTCCTAAAAAGCCAGAAGTCCTACCTCTTACAGGTATTTGTCACAAACCTTAGGCCTAAAAAGGCATAGCTCTTCTGCTCTTGAAAGTAATTTGTTCTAGTGATCTCATAACTTCTAAGTGTAATTTTACTAATATCTTTTAAGTGCCTGAGACTCCCAAGGAATTTGTCCCTGAAAAGAAGGTGCCTGTGATGCCTCCTAAAAAGCCAGAAGTCCCACCTGCTGAAGGTATTTGTCACTGATCTTAGGCTTAAAAAGACATAACTCTTCTTCTCTGGAAAATATTTGTTCCAGTGATCTTATAACTCCTAAGTATAATTTACTAATATCTTTTAAGTGCCTGAGGCTCCCAAGGAAGTTGTCCCTGAAAAGAAGGTGCCTGTGATGCCTCCTAAAAAGCCAGAAGTCCCACCTGTTACAGGTAGCTGTCACTCACCTTGGATTTAAGAAGATAAAACTCTTCTGCTCTCAAAAACATTTTGATCTAGTGGTCTCATAACTCCTAAATGTAATTTTACTAATATTTCTTAAGTGCCTGAGGCTCCCAAGGAAGTTGTCCCTGAGAAGAAAGTACATGTGATGGCTCCTAAAAAGCCAGAAGTCCCACCAGCCAAAGGTAGCCACCTCCATGTTGCTATGTTTGACCCTGTCTGTTTGTCTTTACTCTGGCTAATCATGAAAATACTAATCTCTTTAAAGTACCCGAGGTGCCAAAGGCAGCTGTCCCAGAAAAGAAGGTGCCTGAAGCTATTCCTCCCAAACCGGAAAGTCCTCCCCCAGCAGGTAATCATGAAACTCTCCAAACCAGTATTTTTAAAAAGAAAAAGTCTCTTCTTAGTGCTGTAAAAATCTTTTTGCAAAATATTTCATATACTTTAGTCAATTCTAGCATTAAAATGAGCTTGTGTCTTTAAAGTGCATGAGGAGCCTGAGGAAACTGCCCCAGAAGAGCCTCCAGCTGAAGTCGTGGAAGAGCCAGAGCCTGTTCCTCCTCCAAAAGGTACTGGCCAGCTGCTAGGTTGCCTTTGCCAATCTTAGCTCTTCTTGTCACAAAACTTCTGGGCATTATGGGCTTTTCTCTTGTTTCTCACTCTTCTTCACTGATTCTAAAACATAAATTCTAATATCTTTAGTGACCGTGCCACCTAAGAAACCTGTCCCAGAAAAGAAACCACCTGCCGTCATTGCCAAGAAACCTGAACCACCACCAGCGAAAGGTATTTCCCACTGCCACTGCTTCCTACAGAAAAATGTCTGTCGTTAAAAAGCTATGTTCTGCTGCTCCGCTTAATGATTTCCATATGTCATTGAAACTATGAGCTAATAACTACTAATGTCTTTTAAAGTGCCCGAGGTGCCCAAGGAAGTTGTTCCTGAAAAGAAAGTGCCTCCAGTGGTTCCCAAAAAACCAGAAGCCCCACCTGCTAAAGGTACTCGTAACTGTCCACTGTTTCATGGAGGTGGATACAGCCTTTATCTCTTGAAAAGTGTTTTGCTCTGTGTAAATGTGATGAGCATTTACAAGTGATTCTTCATAATGTTAAAATACTAATATCTTTTAAGTGCCTGAAGTTCCAAAAGAAGTCCTTCCAGAAAAGAAAGTAGCTGTTCCCAAAAAGCCCGAAGTCCCACCAGCTAAAGGTACATGTTACTAATGAGATTCTGTAGAAAAGCACTCACTCTTGGTCTCAAAAGTCACTTACTATAGGAAACCCTTTTGTTTGTCAAACATCTTATATTAAAAACTACAAACCTACTATACTGGATGTTTAGGGTTTTAAATGTTTTTAAATAGCATCACTAAAAAAAAAACTGGTACATCTGTTATAAGTATTAGAAGAGTTTACTAACATGGTTTTGTTAATCTTAATAGGCTACATTGTCTTCCCACTATGTGGGTCCAAGAACAGATCACTGGCCTAATCGTGAATTTTGTTCTTGGATCTCTCCCTGGGTTATTTGAACTAGATGTGAACTAGATATGGTATAAATTTCATGTACTTCTCAACTACCCAGAAGTAAAACCAACTCATATCTTTTAAGTGCCAGAGGTACCAAAGAAACCTGTCTTAGAAGAGAAACCAGTCGTCCCTGTTCCCGAGAAAGTAGAGTCCCCTCCTCCAGAAGGTATAGGTAATGCCATTTATGAGCTTACCACTTATGACTGTTTTTAATTTAAGCCTTGTTCCTCTTCTTTTCTAATTCAGTATCTCTTGGTCATTTTCTGTCCTTTAATTATTTGTCTTACTTCACTATTCTTAATTAGCTCCAATCTCAAATCTATTTTGGGTCATCAGTCAGCGGTATCTACACTGGCCATCATAAGGTGTTTCAACAAAGCTTCTCTAACGCACACAAAGTAGGACAGGAAAACTAATGACTATAAATAACATTAAACACCAAAAGGGCTTTTCAAGCATTCAAATCAATAGAAACAGAAATCAGTCAAACAAGATGGATTTCATCTTAACAAAAACAAGAAACGATATTAATAGAAACAAGGGAAGAAATCAAGATGACTATTTATTGTGTGTTGCATTTTATGCATTTTAGAATATTGTTCCACACATTCAACTAAAATTAACTATATCTTTAAAGAATATGAAGAACCTGTAGAAATTGCTCCTGAAGAGGAAGAGCCAGTTCCTGTTGCAGAAGAGAAGGAACCAGAAGCCCCACCTCCGGCAGGTACAAGACAGGATTCATTGAATGGGAAAATACATCATTTGATTTTTATGTCTATTATATATCTTATTTAAGGTAAAATCTGTCTTCTGTCTCCTTCCTTAACATTTGACCTCCTTGGCGAGAACAAAAGTCAATTAAATTGCACACATAAAACTTTTGTCCTACAGAGTTTAACAATGTGCATAGCAAAGAAATGTGTGATCTTTTTTATTTATTCATAGCATTAAACTTTTCATTGTAATCATCTGACTCTAAAAGAAATTCCTATCTTTCAAGTGCCTGAAGAGCCCAAGAAGATTGTTCCAGAGAAGAAAGTTCCTGTCATCAAAAAAGCAGAACCTCCACCACCTAAAGGTACTTACAGTAACATAAATATTTACTTCATTTTTGTGTGCTGTCTAAAACTTGACATTCTTTCCTTATTTTGTACTGTGCTGTATTATGTGTTGAACTGTCATCTGTATGTTACAGTGCTGAACAGACTTGTCAAGTTTATGTGTACATATTGCATCTTGCAATTTTATATTATTAAACACTACTAATATCTTTAAAGTACCTGAGATGGCAAAGAAAGTTGTTCCAGTGAAGAAAGTCCCAACTGTTAAGAAGCCAGAAACACCAGAAGTTAAAGGTATTCACATAATCATTGACATCATAATTTTTTTTAAAGTACTCTGATATCTTAAAGTGGAATCCAATAAGTTGTCTTCATTGTTAGGGACAAAAATGTCCTTATTTTGCTTTCATTAATTTTAATGCTGCTCTGTTAATTATAGTTTCTTTATTCTTAACATTTTTTTCAATGTCTTTAAATATTCTTTTAAAAATAAAACTAATATCTTCAAAGTGTCTGAGCTGCCCAAGAAACTTGTTCCGGTAAAGAAGGAACCTGTGCCTGTTACCAAAAAACCAGAAGTCCGGCGAGAAAAAGGTACCTACCATGAAGAAAAAAATATGTATTTCTCTGAATGCTGTCTGCACATCTTAATAGTAGTTCTTAGAGCAAAAATTACTGAAGTATAAGTATATGCAAAAACAAATTTTACAGAAAAAAAGGGGGAAATAATGAAGACAAAGAGAGAAAATGAGACAGACAAGTAGGAGAAATCCAGCCTATCCTGAGAGATAAGGCTGGATATAAAGATGACAGTCATATTTTGGAGTTCTTTGAATGCCAGTATAAGGCATGTACTTTAGTCTGTGGGCAATAGGAAGCTTCAGCGGTGTATATATTAAAAGGAGTTGGGCTTCAGATAACTGGCAGCAGTTCAAACTCTTAGAAAAGGATGATAATAGAAAAGAGCCACTGCAGTTACTTAAGGTCTTCAAAAATTGGACAAGATCAGTGGTGATAGAGATGGAAAAGGAGATTGGATTTAAGAGAGGTGGAGATTGAGTTGGTGTCTATTCTCAAAGCAATTAGGGAAATAGAGGAGCCCAAGATGATTGTAAGGGTTGAAGCCAAGCCATGAGGATGGTTCATTGGGTCCCCAAACTAAATTAATATTAGAAAGAAGATAGTAAATATATTGTTCACTTTTCAAGTATGGAAGTTGGGAACGTGCATCTGGAACTTAGGAAGGAGATCAGGGCTGGAGATGTAGATCTAGAAGGTATCACCATGGAAATAAGAGTTGAGAGTGCAGGAGTGATTGCTCAAAGAATGTAGAGCCAATTTTTCAAAGCATCAAAGTAGACCAGTGGAGAACATCTACACTTAAGGGTACACAGAGGAAGAGAAATAAATGAAGAAGGCTGCCAAGACTCATTTATAAAAAATGGTGCCTTGCCTCCAAAGCCAGTTTCCCCACAGTCTTATAAGATGAAGTAGTTTCCCATGTATTCTTTGCCTGCTCTTTGCAGTATCTTATACACCTTCTAAATTCTTAATAGTAAACAAAATCAATATCTTTAAAGTGCCTGAAGTTCCCAAGGAAGTCATCACAGAAGAGAAATTGTCAGTTCCTACCCCTGAAGAACCAGAAGCTCCACCCGTCCAAGGTACATGACTGCTCTATAAATCTTGGAAAGATGACAGTTGTCTTCATCATCTTGCTTTGGTTGTAGATGGATCATTTGTATTTATCTCTTGTCTGTCTTATGTAGTGAAATTATTGGTATTTTTGAAGTCTTCTGAAGAATATGTTATAATGTGTAACTAAGTTGATATGTTGAAACTTAGCAGTTGCAGTATTCTATTCTGAATTCAGTCTAAAATATAAAACACTGTGTTTTTTAAGTTGAAGAGTCTCCTGAGGAAATAATATATGAAGAAAGAGCATCCATAACCATTGGTAGAAAAGTGACTCCCCCTGTTGAAGGTAGATATATATTATATAAATATAATTTTTTTAAATTTCTTGAAAACTCCTGTTAGAAATACAAAAGTATTTATAGGGTAACATTCCTTCTTGAAATTTTATATAAAAGCATTCTAGCACATGTTTGACTGCTTTGTTTTTCAAATCATTATACTTCTTTTGAAGTAGAATCTTTGATTATTCTTGATGGTAATTATAAATTCTAAAAGATACAGTTTACTGAGACAACACTGGAATAATTGTATTGGATCCTCAAATGATAACCCAATGTCAGATATTAAAAGTCATCTCATTTGCCATCAACATACATCAGATAGTCAGTAGAAAACTTGAGTATAAGAAAATAGAAATCTTACCTCTTTTTCTATGTAAGTGAATTTGTGTATTTTTGTTTTTGTGACTGTCATCTTTGCATCTATGTGAAATTTCTATGAGTCTTTGTGAAGAACTTTATATTACAGTCTCTTATCCTTTGTCACCATTCTTTAAAGAACGTGAAATTGAAAAGTATGTTAAGCCTGAAGAACCTGAACCTGAACCACAGCCTGAAGAAATACCAGTACAAGGTATTCAGTTAATTGGGCTTAAGTCTTCATCACCATATTCTTCATCTGATACATATGTGTTTTGCGTTGTTCTACGTGTACAGTACATCTCTTTGCACCTGTATGTAAGATATTCTGTTTTAAATGTGCATCTCAGTCTTATGTATTCATGTCATTTGTACTATTTATTTCACATCAATGTGGCTTATATGGATGCTTCCTTTGTTGTTTTTATTAGTGCCTGTGCCGTATTTCTCATTATCTATGTACAGTGTTGATATTCTTATATTTTATGCTGGACACTTTTACGTTTTATGTTGGATACCAATAATATGTATCCAAAAAAGTAAACTTTTTACTTCATAAATATACCAAAATTTCTACTGAATATACTGTATATCCACATACCAATTAACATATTCCTATACTAATACTCCTGAAATACTCTTTTAAGAACCTGAACCTGAAAAGAAGGTTATTGAGAAACCAAAACCCAAACCAAAGCCCCCAGCTCCTCCTCCAGCTCCACCTAAGGAAGACCTGAAGGAGAAAATGTTCCAGCTTAAAGGTATAAAATGCCACTTCCAAAGTTTTATTAACCTGCTCCAAACTTCTATCCAGACATCTGAAGTGTTACTTGCAAGAAATGTATTTCTAAAATATGTACTTTCGGACATGATCAATCTGTGGGAATTCCATAGAGACCTGTGTTTTATGCTGCCCTGGGTGCCTTGTTGGGCCATGCCTGCTGCCCCAAGAGTCAGAAAGTACACCATTGTTAGCTTCATCCTGGCCATCTCAATCCAGGGGCTGTCCAACTAACTTTCTCATGCAGAGTGGGGTGAAAGGATTTTCTGATTTCAAAGTGTGGTTGCTCTGCATATCTTTGGGATCTTGTGCATGTGGAATGTAGAAGAAAACTCTGCAAGATATTTTTAATTTTGCAGTAGCAAATTTATACAAAAGCCAAAACTTTGTTCTTAAAGAATGACATATGCTTTAAAATATACTATAGATAATATATTTGTGGCATCCAATAGCTGATGTGTTCATAAACCATGAAAGGAAGGTATATGAACGCTCTGTCACTGCTTCCCCACTTTTTTTTTTTTTGCAACTTAATAAAAACCCAATTGTGTTCCGTGGTTGTCCTCACCATATCTAGAAAGAGCGATTATGCATACATTTGATATCCAGCATCTCTTCCCATTGTTAAACTTCCTTTCTTTCTCTTTGCATTTAGGTTTCTCTTTGAATTCATTCAACATTACTTAATTTTTTAAATAGCATCTTTAAAAGCTGAAATAAACTAGCAAAATCATATTATTCTTTTTATTTCAACAAAATGTTGTCTTATTTGTGGTGTCATGAGATTTCCCAATCTAAAATAATCTAGATATAATCTTAGGTGAGCAATTTTCCCATACTCACCTACACATGTACACAAAGCCAGAATTTTCCATGGTAAGACTTCTTTCTTGCCTCTCTACAACCCTCTTGGCCTGTAGGGGAAGCTTCTGGCATTTTTAATCAGACATAGAAAAATTGATCACTTCTTAAAAGGCTACACATCTGTTGGTTAATATATTCCATGAGGACACACACTTAAATACATTTCCCTTCATGTAAAATTTATATGCAAAGGAAGATTTCCTCCTCCTGCAAAGAACAAAAATTATCTTCCTTCTCAGCCAGACTTTAACTTACTACTCAAGTTTGGAGTAAAACTGCAATCTGTTTTCATGGTTTGAACGCTTCTTGTATGTTCTTCAGTGGCTGTTCTTGGCTGTTATTAATGCTTTTGAGTTATAAGCAAAGCCTGGTTTTGATTCTTAGAGCACGTATTTAATCATTTGCTTCAGATAAGACTAAATAAACAAATAATGAAAGTAAGATCATCTTCTTTAAAGCTATTTCAAAGAAGAAAGTTCCTGAAAAACCTGAGGTTCTGGAAGCAGTGGAGCTTACACCTCTGAAAGGTATTTCACAGTCTAGAAAACACTCATATGCAGTATCCCTTCATCGGACTCCTTACTCTTCCTGCTTTCTAGAATGTTCTTCTTCTTTCCTTTTTTAAAATAATCAGAGTAGTCTCATTGATTTCTTGTATTTTTGTAGCTTTTATCGTCCTGGTTCATGAGTATTGCTTTCTTTGTCTCCCATCAATTTCATACATTCCTGAGTAGATGTTTTTTTCTTTGTCTCATCTACATATGTCTCCTTGCATTTTCCTAAACTCAAAAATATTAAATTTTACTGGTTAGCTGACATTAATATCAGGACATGTCTTAGATTAAAATGCTTTGCAATTTCACCTGAACAACAATATTTTAGCCAGTGTTATAAGCACTAAAAATAAGTCCTGTTCTCCTTCTATACTATTAAGATGATTCATAGGGATTTCCTTGTGGCTCTCCTATCTCTTTTTTCTCATGGACTCCAAGACATTCTTTCAGGTGTACAGATCTCATGTTGTAGGGAAATTTCATTATCACTGCAGGTCATTTTTTCAAAATTTATTTCTCTTTAAACAATATTTTTCCCTATCTAAACTTAGACCCTAAAGAAAAATAAATGAATCATAAAACATCTATTAAAATTAAAATTGTGAACTTTTCCAGTAAGTATGGTGGGTAACCAGTGTTCTGTTTAATTAACACATCCAGACTCATAAGTTGAATCTGTTCTTGTTTCACTCTGGAATTTTGTAAAAATCACCCATCTGAATGTATATTTCCTGATTTATAAAATGGAGATTACAAAATAATATTACTATGGATGTTAACCAGTAAAGGATTATTACAAAGCCACGCAAATATTAAAATGACATGTAATGACATATAATGACTTTAAAAGTAATAACTACAGTGGTGTGTTCTACACCTGAGTCTCATATGTCAGTAAGATCTTAAAAATAAAATAATAATATGGAAAAACAAAGATATATTTTCACTATATCCATTAAATAAGAAAAGGATATTATGCCATTCCAACTTATGTTAATTAAATGCATGGGCATCTCCAGTTTGATCAACGAAAATGGTTTACATTACGAATATTGGTAACTTGAAAATAGTATCAAAGGCCAGCACAATTTATCATGGATAAAAAAATTTAATGTTTAACTGTGAAATTTTACTTAAAATATCAGTACTTGACAGAAAAAAGTCATTATTTAAAGTGAAATATTTACATATTTCCCTTCTGCATGTTTAAAATTTGAAGTAAGAGACAGGCATGGCTGTGTTTTCACATAAAACAGAAACTTTTTAATGAATTGCAAATGTCTTTTTTAAAGCACCAAATGGGAAATTTAGAAATAGCTAAGAATTCAGATTGTAGGTGTGTGAGCAAATATAATGTTACATGATACCAATAAATAATGCTTTAAATTAGAATTTTTTTTTTTTTCGCGGTACGGGGGCCTCTAGCTGTTGTGGCCTCTTCCGTCGCGGAGCACAGGCTCCGGATGCTCAGGCTCAGCGGCCATGGCTCACGGGCCCAGCCGCTCCGCGGCATGTGGGATCTTCCCGGACCGGGGCACGAACCCGTGTCCCCTGCATCGGCAGGCGGACTCTCAACCACTGTGCCACCAGGGAAGCCCTAAATTAGATTTTAATTGACATTAGTAGAGAGGTAAAATGGTTCAGTAATCAGTAAGTGTTTCTCTTTTTTCTTTTTTCCCATTCAAAACCATTAGGGCTACAGTAGTAATAGGAGGCTGCTGTATATAGTATCATCTGCCATGCTTGATATTCACTAAAGATGGGATTAATTTGGAATTCCTTGGGTCCGTTTTAGTTTAAATTCAAGAACATTTTCTTATTCATTAAAAATAAGCTCTAACACCAACTTTCAAATTCTATAGTTCTATAATTTCAGGTTAGTATTAGTTCAAAAAGGGGACCTTAAGAAAGGATGCTTCTTAAGAAACTTATCAAACTCCAGATACTTTTGGTTTCTTCTCTCATCAGTGGAGAAGATTGAATAATGTCACTAACACCTACTATAGTTGATGGTCGGAGAGATATCAGAGTAGATTTGGGCAATCTACAATTGCAGATTGGGGCAAAGATGCTGTCAAGAACCTTGTATTTGATGAAAGATTCATAAAGTCAATATAGACACTTTTAAGATGAATGAATATATTTGCCTGTAGTTAATGCAACTGAATTTCATCACAAGGTTATATAGACGTTTGCAGAGGAAACAACTTGAAGTGTACTCTTTGCTTTCAAATTCTGTGATATTTATATGTAACAAAAATTATTACTTATACAGTAGTTACTAGTTTTGAAAGAGACATTTTTCTTGTTGAAATTTACTTTTTATATGAATTCACTTCAAAATTTAAATCATATTCTTTTAAGTGCTTGGAGGTGAAAAGAAAGTTCGCAAATTACTTCCTGAACCTAAACCTCAACCAAAGGAAGAAGCTGTTCTCAAAAGCGGTATAGTATTTTTCAACTGTTATATCAGCTTCAAATACACACACAAAAGACTTGAAAGCTTACAAAATGTTTCTGTCCTTTGGTTTTCTTTTAAATTAGATTCCCAATTTATCAAAATTCATTTGTAGTTGTATTGAAAATTAAATGTAATCATTTCCATCTTTTTAAAGGAAGACAAATTTTGTAAGCAGAGTATCTTGAAATTTACAACATTAATAGACATGACTAAATTGATAATATTCTAAACTAATGACCGTAGCTGCCATTTTCATAATCAAATTATATAGTAAAATACACTAAACCTCTTAAATACTCTAAATTACACCAAACTATTTAAGCCTAAACTCAGCATTCAGTTTTAAAAAGTGTTAACACAGGATTACCACAACTAATAAATAACATTTTCTAAAACCTGAACTTTTTTTGACTTATAAAATATTAAAGAATTAGAAACAAGATATTTGAATGAAGAATCAAATTCTAACATTTTCTTCACATACAATTACTTAATTTCTAGGCTATATTTCTTTGGCCAACTCCACTTCAGTAAACTTTATACTTACTTAATTGCTTCTTTTCTCATTAAATTATGGCATTGGATTGTGATTAGAATTTGTTGCTATTCAAATTATTCATTTTGTGTTTGGGTCATTTCTACCAGGGATTTAACTCTGAACAGACTATCTACATAGATATAAAGTGACTCTGAGTGTTGTTTTAATTAACGTAACAACCTTTGATTTTTTTTTTAAGCATTTTTAGTGTAAATACCAAGTTCCCCGGTGCACTAGGTTGCATGCTTTTCACTTTCCTTGCTTTGTACATTATTTGCATTTGTCAAATGTATTCAACATCTTCATTTGTTTGTCTTGGTTTACATATAAATATTTTTGTCTTTTAAGTTCTAAGAAAGAGACCTGAAGAAGAACCTAAAGAAGAACGTAAAGAAGTAGAAAAAATTAAAAAACCTGCAGGTAGGAATCTCAGTAACAATTTGTGAAATTATCTTTTAACAAAATGGACACTTAACAAAAAGTTTACCTTGTAAACATAAATGGATTTAAATATAAATGTAGCTTCATATTTCATCTGTCACATAGTCTGTGTTTTCCATTGTCTGCTTTCTGTTTAAATATTTTTATAGTACTCAAATATATTCATGCATTTCCCTGAACTTTATTATTATTATTATTTTGTCACTTAAGTTTTCCAGTAGAAACAGTTGTGAAATAATCAAGTTGGCTGCAAAATGACTTCATGGGAAGGTGTCAGAAATGTTTCATAAAATTTGGGGGCTTTTAAGGGGGCTGATTTTTATCATTTGCCTAGTCACAAAGAGTATATATTTGGAAATATTTTGAAGCGATTTAGAAAGGGAGAGATAATGGAGTTGGGAGGCAAGTATAGGTGAAATAAAAGAAAGAAAAATAAATTGAAGCAGAGTCAAGAAGAGAAAATAGAAATTAATTGATAGAATATAAGGGTTGTTTTAAGCCATCAATAGAGCTTTTGCAAAAAGTTTGATCTGATTATTTCAGATCAGTTGATTTCAAAGGATTCAAATCCTAAAATAACGCTAGAAAATCATCTTATTATCTTAAAGTGCCAGAACCACCTCCAAAAGCTGTTGAAGAGGTTGAAGCACCTCCAGCTACTGTTACCAAAAGGGAAAGGAAAGTTCCTGAACCAGCAAAAGGTACAAACTTTCTGGCATTTTCTTAGTTGTCTCTAAAAATACAAATATGCATCACTTAAAATATCATTACACTGGCATTAAGATTTGAACACATGACCTTGATCGCTCATCTCATCCAGCTTAATTTTCTTCACCATTTCACTCTCATGTGCAATTGCCTCATGTCCACCCATTTGTTAAATATTTTTTTTGCGGTACGCGGGCCTCTCACTGTTGTGGCCTCTTCCGTCGCGGAGCACAGGCTCTGGACGCGCAGGCTCAGCGGCCATGGCTCACGGGCCCAGCCGCTCCGCGGCATGTGGGATCTTCCCGGACCGGGGCACGAACCCATGTCCCCTGCATCGGCAGGCGGACTCTCAACCACTGCGCCACCAGGGAAGCCCAAATTACTAAGTTTTAAAAACTAAAACAATTGTATTTATGGGCAATGAGATGAAAAACAACATTAGAACCAGTAAAACTGCCTTACTATATTTTCTAAGTATTTTGTTTAAAATGCAAAATAAACTTGGAGTATTTGATTTGGTGACTATATGTGTACAAGTTCTAATACCTTACAAGATATGTTAAACATGCCCAATTTTTGTTTGACTTTGTGAAAAACTTCAAAAATACTGTGATAATCTGCTTATTACTGTGAATTGTTTTAGTGCCTGAAATTAAGCCAGCAATACCTCTCACTGCACCTGAACCAAAACCAAAGCCTGAACCAGGTAAGCAAGCTTATCCTCAATGTCGACAGCATATTCCTTCATGTTTCACACAATTAATGTGTAGCTAATAAGAAAAAGGGAGTAAAGTCCGCATGCATCAAATGATTTCTAATGTCCCAATGTATTATTAGATTATAATGCTATATTTTATTTAATATAATATGTTACATATATTCAAATATTATATTGTATATAGATTTTATTATAGTTAGAATATATTGTTCTCTGAAAAACCAGTTATTAGGAGATTTTAAAGTTACATCAGAGAAGGCAAATAGGCCACCAAATGATGTTTTAGGAAGTGACAAAGGATACATTAATGCAATGGACATCTTTCTACAGAAGTGAAAATAATCAAACCACCTCCTTTGGAGCCCACACCAGCCCCTATCGCTGCCCCAGTGACGGTGCCAGTCGCTGGAGAGAAAGCAGGTACTTATTCTGTGGTTTTCTTTTTGCTTGTTTGTTTTGATGGCTTAATAAAAACTTCATTAAAAATCAAGCTCTCTTTTTGTTGAAACATAGGCATCATTTCAATTGTGGGAGCTTATATAAATCCTCAATTAAATTTTCTTCATCTGTTAATCTATAGCAACATAATCTCTCACCCATGGCTGCCTACTGTGTTTCAATTGAAATGTACATTCTTGCAAAACACCATTTCTTTATATGCTTTTGAGATTAAGTAATGAATATGTTCAGTGCTGATGAAAATTAAGATGTACAGATACTCTCTAAGGACATACATATAGGAATCCCATGGAGATTCAAATTTCCTATGTGCCCTGCAGGAATCATTTCTCATTTTTTAAAAGGATTGCATTTTGGGATAATGAAAAAGTTCTGGAAATGGATAGTGTTGATAGTTGCATAATATTGTGAATGTACTTAATGCAACTGAATTAAGTTGCATTAAAAATGGTTAAAATGGTACATTTTATGGTTAAAATGGCAAATTTTATGTTAGGTATATTTTACCACAATGAACAGGAAAAAAAAACAGGACTGCATAGTTCAGCCTTTAAATCTATATAAGAATTTAGATCAATAATAATTTTCTTAAACGTACTAACTCAGTGATACAGCTATCTCAGGTACAAACAAAATAATTATTATTGTACATGAACTATTAGTAGTTCATCACTTAGGTGATAATCTCAAAACCAAAAATGATTTGACATGTATTAATCATTGATAAATACACGTCCTAACTATTTGATATTTGGCTACTTCCTTCATCTCTTTAAATTTTAATTTCCTAGTCTGTAAAATCAGAATAATAACTATAACTACCTACTAGGATTATTGTGAGGATTAAATATATGCAAAACACTTAGCACAGTGCTTGGTACATAGTAAGCCCTATAGAAATATTTGGGTTTTTATTGTGTTTAATAACATGAGGCAATATACTATGTTCTTCTGGCTGTAGTTTAATTTTAATATTTATATTAACATATTTTGTCACTGATATTTGTGGTTTGGGCATTATTCTTTTATGATTTCTATGTGATAACTTTAATTAGTTCAGAAAAAGACGATAACTGCCATTGAGATGATTGAGTATGTGTAAAACTACAGCTTTTCTCACATCCCCAGAGCCTGACACTAGGGAATTGATTCTACAGTTTATACTGCCCCTGAGTGAACTGAATTAAACTCTAAGTGTAGGAACTGTCTTGGTTCTGCCTTAGTTCATTGTCTAATTAAGGTAAATCTTCAAAGGAATCCATGCATTTGTAGAACATAGACCCTTTCTTTTTCTTTAGTCTTCTCCGGATTTATCTGCCCAGCTTAATAAAGAAAGCCCTTTAGTAACTTCTGGGTCATTTCCCTTTTGCCTACATTGATTCCTTGTTGACAAAAACGTATTTCCTTGGTTCACACAACCAGCACATGCATAAACATATAAAATACTTTACATAGCTAGGCAAGAATAAAACTCTTTTTCACAAGGAAAGAGTAAGCCTTCCAGAAATGAGAGAAGAATTACTTGCTGAAAGTAATCTTTTAATCCTAAAAACATTGGCAATTTAGCTTGGTCACATCATTCTCAGAATACGCCTTCTTGGAAATATCCAAATATTCTCCATGGAAGTCCTATAAATCTAACTTTTTCTTTATGCATTAATATTTATAATAAAGAGCATGACTCATCCCACGTGGTTTACTACTAAGCATGAAATAAGTCTGGAAATTGTTTAAATGCTGAGTTTTATTTTTATTTCAGAAGCCAAAGCACCGAAAGAGGAGGCTGCCAAGCCAAAAGTTCCCATCACAGGTAAGATTCATTTCCCTGTACCTGAGTTGTAACCTTTCGCTCTGGGAAACTTTACATTCAAGGGAAACTTTCTGTACGAGGGGGAAAAAATTCAAAATTTACATCAATCTTTATGACTTCTAATTGATTCTGCAAAAACTAGTATGTCTTCTGATATTGCAACTAATATACCTCTAATAGTATTCAAGTGGGTAATACATATATAAAATATATACTTTAGCATAATAAACCCTATAAGTTCCTAGTTTCATTCTTCATATACATGATATTTATACATGACAGATAAAATACTTAGACGCTAATCTGGACATTATATATTTGGCTTTAAAACTTGAGAAAACGAAGAGCGTTTATTATTCATGGATTCCTTATGCCACCTCATTTTCTTTCTGAAAGAAAGCAGGATAACTTCAATTGACCTTTCAGTTGCCTAGTCTTCTTGTCTTCTGGTCACTCTATCACTGGTTTCATCCAGCAGACAGCCAGATATTCACTTTCTGACCCTTATGGAAATGCCAATTCAACTTTTAATTTTATTTTGAATTAGGTGTAGCCAAAAAGACTCCTTCACCAATAGAAGCTGAAAGGAAAAAGTTAAGACCAGGAAGTGGTGGAGAGAAACCGCCTGCTGAAGCTCCGTTCACCTACCAGCTGAAGGCTGTGCCACTGAAGTTTGTGAAAGAAATCAAAGACATTGTTTTGACTGAAGCAGAGTCAGTTGGCTCTTCTGCAATCTTTGAGTGTTTAGTCTCCCCCTCCACTGCAGTTACAAGCTGGATGAAAGATGGTAGCAACATCCGTGAGAGCCCAAAGCACAGATTCATCGCTGATGGGAAAGACAGAAAGCTGCATATCATTGATGTTCAGCTTTCTGATGCTGGCGAATACACCTGTGTTTTACGTCTGGGAAATAAGGAAAAGACCTCCACTGCGAAACTGATTGTCGAAGGTAATTTCCAGTCTTATGAATATGGTCTGTATTAAACTTTAACACAGTAAACCTCAATAGCAACTTTTACTGTCATTTTAGACAAAACCTCTTATTTCCAAGTTTTATTTCATTGAAAATATTGTACGTATTGAAAAGTCTCTGCAGATTCTCAATACCACAATTCTCCACAGAACTTCCTGTGCGTTTTGTAAAAACGCTTGAAGAGGAAGTCACAGTGGTCAAAGGACAGCCATTGTACTTGAGCTGCGAGTTAAATAAAGAACGTGATGTGGTCTGGAGGAAGGATGGCAAGATTGTGGTGGAGAAACCCGGCAAAATTGTGCCCAGCATCATTGGCTTGATGCGGGCCCTGACCATCAATGATGCAGATGACTCCGACGCAGGGACATACACAGTGACTGTGGAAAACGCCAACAACCTGGAGTGCTCATCCTGCGTGAAAGTAGTAGGTTAGTACTTGGCTGGGACATTGAGTTCTACTTATTATTATATTAAGAAAAGAGAAGAGAGAATTTTATTTCCCAGTATCAGGATATCAGTAGTCTTATACCTTATCTAAGGGGGGGGGAATATCAAATCATAACAAATTAATCATGTCCAGTTTTGAGAATTTTTTCCTATTTCTGAAATTTACTAAGGAAGTTATTTATATTACTTGTTCAGATCATAATTATCTTTCTGACCTCACTGTCATACAGAAGTCATTAGAGACTGGCTGGTGAAACCCATCCGAGATCAGCATGTGAAACCCAAGGGGACAGCTGTTTTCACCTGTGTCATAGCAAAGGATACTCCAAACATTAAGTGGTTCAAAGGATATGATGAAATCCCCTTGGAACCAACTGATAAGACCGAGATAGTAAGAGATGGAAATCATATACACCTCAAAATTAAGAACGCTATGCCAGAAGATATTGATGAATATTCAGTGGAAATTGAAGGGAAAAGATACTCTGCAAAGCTGACACTTGGAGGTATAAAAAATCTTACCTTTTATTCTCAAAGATAAGTTTTGTATATGAGCCTGAGGCAAAACAATGTACATACACACACACACACACACACACACACACACACACACACAAAAGCATCTTTAGGTTGTTGAAAGCCTTATGGTATTTCATCGTTTACCAATACAGATCGTGAAGTTGAATTGCTTAAACCAATAGAGGATGTTACCATTTATGAGAAAGAAAGTGCAAGCTTTGAAGCAGAAATCTCAGAGGCAGACATTCCCGGAGAGTGGAAACTGAAGGGAGAACTTCTAAGACCCTCACCTGTGAGTAATTTCTAATTTTAAGTTGTTAGTCATATACACAAATGAACCTATCTACAAAACAGAAACAGACTTGCAGACATAGAGAACAGACTTGCCAAGGGGGAGGCAAGATTGGGGAGGGATGGATTGGGAGTTTGGCGTTAGCAGATACAAACTATTACATATAGAACGGTTAAACAACAAGGTCCTACTGTATAGCACAGGGAATTATATTCAATATCCTGTGATAAACCAGAATGGAAAAGAACATTAAAAAACGTATACATATGTATAACTGAATCACTTTGCTGTACAGCAGAAACTAACACAACATTGTAAATCAACTATACATCAATAAAAATAAAATAAGTTGTTAGTCATATAAAATAACTACATTCTATAATCAGGTTTGACGTTCAGATTTGGTTCAGTAATGATGGAGTTACTTCCAGCTTCTGAAGTGTCAAAGAGGGGAAGAAATTTGATGCATTATTTGTGGACAGCTCAGCAATTTTTTAAAAATTTTATGACAAAACACTTTTCCTTATTTTTATTAGTAGTATTACAGTTATTTTTATGACTCTGTAGAAATCTGTATCTGAAACATTCTATCTCATTCAAATGCTAACTAAAACTGCCATTTTTCAGACGTGTGAAATCAAGGCAGATGGTGGCAAACGCTTCTTGACTCTGCTCAAAGTCAAACTGGACCAGGCCGGTGAAGTTCTTTACCAGGCACTTAATGCAGTCACGACTGCCATTCTGACAGTAAAAGGTATTGGCCTTTAGAACTCGTGGAGTGTGCTCAACTTCATCTTATAGTCCTCTGCATTCTGAAAAACCTCATTCTTAATGTTTGATTTTCAGAAATCGAACTTGACTTTGCCGTGCCCCTGAAGGATGTCACGGTCCCAGAAAAGCGACAGGCTCGATTTGAATGTGTCCTCACTCGAGAGGCAAATGTTATATGGTCTAAAGGACCTGATATAATCAAGTCATCTGACAAGTTTGATATCATTGCTGATGGAAAGAAACACATTCTTGTCATCAATAATTCTCAGTTTGATGATGAAGGGGTCTATACTGCTGAAGTGGAGGGCAAGAAGACCTCAGCAAGATTATTTGTTACAGGTGAGAGCTGGTGAGATCTGCCTCTAACACCCCATAGTTAGGCACATGAGTATCTGACTTTAAAGACAGAACACCAAGTTCTAACAGCTGTAAGTGACCATCGGCCCCATGACTTTATTTTCACATTGCCATCAAAACAACCCCCTTAATTTTTTTTTTAATGGAGGAGAGCTTCATTTGAAAAGGTGACTCAATAAATGCCATGTGAAAGAGATTCTTTCTACCAGACAGATTAGAGTGGAATATTTCTGAACTAAATTGTATTTCTGAGCCTATTACCTTGCATTGCAGGTATAAGATTGAAATTCATATCACCTCTTGAAGATCAAACAGTGAAAGAAGGTGAAACAGCAACTTTTGTCTGTGAACTTTCTCATGAAAAAATGCACGTCGTCTGGTTCAAAAATGATGTCAAACTCCACACAAGCAGAACTGTACTCATCTCATCGGAGGGCAAGCTTCACAAGCTGGAAATGAGAGAAGTGACACCGGATGATATATCCCAGATCAAAGCTCAGGTTAAGGACCTGAGCTCCACAGCAAATCTGAAGGTCTTAGGTATATGTGACCAACTATAACCAAAGGGCCAGTTTTTGGATGGTGGGAGTGGGTAATAGTTAAACATTTTGCAACCTGTAACTCTTTAATTACCTTTCATTTTCACGTTCTTCTGATCATCTGCTGAATGTCTTTTACAGAGGCCGATCCCTACTTCACTATGAAATTACATGATAAGACTGGAGTCGAGAAGGATGAGATTATTCTGAAGTGTGAAGTGAGCAAAGATGTGCCAGTGAAATGGTTTAAAGACGGGGAAGAGATTGTACCTTCACCCAAATACTCTATCAAGGCAGATGGCCTGCGCCGCATCTTAAAAATCAAACAGGCAAAACTGAAAGACAAAGGCGAATACATGTGTGACTGTGGCACAGACAAGACAAAAGCAAATGTCACTGTTGAGGGTGAGTTGCATAAAATTTTTAAATGTACCCTATCTGAACCTGCAGTTTATTTGTTCAGTCATTCGAACAAAAGTCTGTATAATTTCAGCCCAACTAATAAAAGTGGAAAAACCTCTGTATGGAGTAGAAGTGTTTGTGGGTGAAACAGCTCGCTTTGAAATCGAACTTTCTGAACCAGATGTCCATGGCCAGTGGAAATTAAAAGGAGAGCCTTTAACTGCTTCCCCTGTAAGTCACAATGAACTGATCACACAGGTGGGGGGCTTGCTTGGTTGGTGAGAAATGATACATTTCTGGTATGAAAGCTCTTGATTATTTGCAGGGATAACCAGTGATGAAAATGATGTTCTCCTTTCTCTTTCCTCCTAACCTCACTCCAAACAGGACTGTGAAATCATTGAAGACGGGAAGAAGCATATTCTGGTCCTTTATAACTGCCAGCTGGATATGACAGGCGAGGTCTCCTTCCAAGCCGCCAACGCTAAATCTGCAGCCAATCTGAAAGTGAAAGGTACACTCCACCTGCCAGCCACCCTTCTGTATTTTCTTTGCCAGGCTTCCTTATGGGGCCCAGAATTGATGAATGGAATCATATTCTGGCTTCATTCACACCCTCTTCTTTTTTCAGAATTGCCACTTATCTTCATCACGCCTCTCAGTGATGTTAAAGTCTTTGAGAAAGATGAGGCTAAGTTTGAGTGTGAAGTATCCAGGGAGCCCAAAACATACCGTTGGCTGAAAGGAACCCAGGAAATCACAGGTGATGACAAAACTGAGCTTATTAAGGATGGCACTAGGCATTCGCTGGTGATCAAATCTGCTGCTTTTGAAGATGAAGCAAAATACATATTTGAAGCTGAAGATAAGCACACAAGTGGCAAACTGATCATTGAAGGTAAACAGTTTTATCAGATAGGCCAACTTTAATTGCTTTTTTTTTTTTTTTTTTTTTGCTTTTATATATCCTCCTTTAAGGACTGGAATTAATACGGGTTTTTTTTTTTTTTTTTTCTTGATAGGAATCCGACTCAAATTCCTCACCCCACTCAAGGATGTAACAGCCAAAGAGAGGGAAAGTGCTGTGTTTACTGTGGAGCTGTCCCATGATAACATTCGTGTTCGCTGGTTCAAGAACGACCAGCGCCTGCATACCACCAAGTTGGTCTCAATGGATGATGAAGGGAAAACCCATTCCATCACATTCAGAGACCTCTCTATTGATGACACCTCTCAAATTAAAGTAGAAGCTATGGGTTTAAGTTCAGAAGCCAAACTCACTGTGCTAGGTAGGTGCTTTGTTTTTTCAATTTAATTTTATTGCATTCAATTCATCAGAACTTTGTGGAGTATCTACTATATAAAATTCTGTCAAGGGTTATATTGCATGAAAGCAACACCTATCCTTAAGAAACTATCACATATATTATTAGGCTTGTTTCTCAAATGTTTTTACCTAAAAATATGAGGATTTTAAAGGGATAGACTCTGGCTCACAAAATAGCCATCTCAAATCAGAATTAAAACTCAGTTAATTATTGAGCCCTGTCATGTTTAAAATAGGAATATAAACACTTCTTCTCCCCTCACTTTATCAAAATTATTTCAGAAAAATGTTTTTCAAGTCCCTAGGAATCACAGAACTTACATTAATAAAGCTCATTGTTTTTCCTGGGCCCTTAATATTAGGCAGATTATATATAAAGTCTAACATATATAGAAACTATCAAAGGCAAACAATTGATATATGAAAGACTAATAAGGTGAATCTGAAAACTTACAGGTAAACGAGGCATAAGAGATTTGCTAAGAAATTAAAAATTCATCTGAATAATGAAGGAACACATAATTAGGTTTGAAGCTAAATTTCATTGTATCTTTCAAACTACTGTTAATAAAATACTTCAAAATATAATATAGATGGATTAGATTTTGATAAATCCCAGGCATTGATTCTGTTTCTAACTTTTAGAGAACTTTTGAACATAAACATGTTAAATGTTTGTGGAAGCATGGTGCAATTTCTAAACATACCCAGACCTCTGTGAGCTGCCCCTTAAACTTTCCAAGAGACTGTCATCTCGTTAAGTGGTTAATAAATTTTTTTCACTTATACTTTACTTGCAGAGGGAGATCCATACTTTACAGGAAAGCTTCAAGATTACACTGGCACAGAGAAAAGTGAAGTGATTCTGCAGTGTGAAATTAGCAAAGCAGCTGCACCGGTGAAATGGTTTAAAGATGGACAGGAGATAAAGCCATCTAAAAATGCTGTTATTAAGGCAGATGGCAAGAAGCGCATGCTAATCCTAAAGAAAGCCTTGAAATCAGATATTGGACAGTACACCTGTGACTGTGGGACAGATAAGACCTCAGGAAAGCTTGAGATTGAGGGTAAGGAAATTTCGACGAGTTTCACTCTTGAAGCTGTTGGAGTTATTTCTGCCAGAAGCCAATGACACATGCTGACCCTGCACTTTTTCTAGATCGGGAAATTAAACTGGTGCGACCCCTGTACAGCGTGGAGGTGATGGAGACTGAGACGGCCCGCTTTGAAACCGAAATCTCGGAAGATGATATCCACGCCAACTGGAAACTCAAGGGAGAGGCACTACTCCAAACACCTGTAAGGCTATTTCTGAACTTGTCAACACCTAGAGGAGCTGTATGAAATAGAAAAGGACAGGAGAAAAGTCAGACTGCATACAAGGCATTTAAAACATATCAGGTTCTTTACCAGACCTCAAACCAAAGAGAGCTATTAGGGTCTATGAATGGGCTTGGACAGGTACACTTGCAGTATTTTTGATCCAGCATAGTGGTATGAGGCTGTAGATATTCTGTGATGCTGCTAGTTGGTTCAAAATGATGTGGCTAAAACAAACACTGCCTTCATGAATAATATTTGTTAGCTTTCTTTCACAAAACTCAAAATTATATAGTCGCCTCACCAGTTATTTGTAAATTCCTTTAATTAAGATATTATATCCTCAGAAAAAAAATACCAAAGAAGATGACTTCCTACGAAAACTTTTCTTTCTTTGGGTACAGGAGTGTGAGATCAAGGAAGAAGGCAAAATGCACTTCCTTATTTTGCACAACTGCCGACTGGACCAGACCGGTGGGGTAGATTTCCAAGCTGCCAATGTTAAATCTAGTGCCCACCTCCGAGTAAAACGTAAGTATTATGTGTTTCTGCTGAAAACAAATTGTATAGTTCTGCAGCAAATGGATGTGAGTGAAATTAATTGGATTTATTCAATTAATTAGAAAACATTATTAAAGTATAGAAACTGGCTTTCTTGTACTTACTTTTTGTCATCCTCACACGACTGTGGTTCAGAGTCTAAAGTTTTGGAAATTTCACTGACCTTGCCATTTGAACAAAAGAAAATTAAGTCAGAATCTCCCACTTCGTAATTCTTTCACTTAAATTAGATATTCATAGAAAAAGAATCTAACTCAGAACACTTAAAGACCCTTAAAGAAATCCTTCAAGTGGCTGTACAAGTATAGCACCATAAAGAAAAACTTTGCTGTGTGGGCATTTCAGACTCATTTCAGGCTAACATTTTTGGAAGGTGCAAAAGTGTTTATGGGTTGGGCAGGCTATGACATTGAGCGGCCCTTGTCCTCTCCCAATCAGAGGCTTGGTTATTTTGGAAGTCGCATACCTTCCGTAGCAAGAGGAACTTGACGCCCGGCACAGAGACAGATGCAGCACTAATTTCCTGCTGACCTTGTATATATCAGAACGAAAGGGCCCCTACAGATACCCACTCTCAGGCCACTAGCTCTCCCCTTCTGGGCACCAAGGGGCCACGTTCACATGGGAGTGAGAACAGTGGGCAGTCCTGTGGCTCTTTCCTTCTTGAAGAAAGCAACCAGGGAGATTAATAACTAAATCTGTATTTATCCTTTTGGAATTACAAAATGAGTCACCCAAAGCTTTTTCCTTCCTCTCGCAAAGCACGAGTCATTGGTCTTCTGAGGCCTCTGAAGGATGTCACAGTGACTGCAGGAGAAACAGCCACCTTCCACTGCGAGCTGTCTTATGAGGATATCCCAGTGGAATGGTACCTCAGAGGGAAGAAACTAGAGCCCAGCGATAAGGTAAGAAGCAGGAGTGCGGTTGCCTTGCCTTGCTCTTCCCTCAGTTCTTTCATCCTCACGTGTGTGTTCCTTGTTCTTTGCTTCCCTACATCCGTCTCCCTTTCCCTTTCTTTTCCCTACTCAAGCCTGATTTCTGCTGAAATTGTAAAGCAGATTCTTCTCATTTTTGTTGGGTTTAACCTGATGATATTTTTACTGAAATGGAAATTAACATTTTAAGTACGATCAAGTTTTAGGTTTTTGAAGAAAAGGCAAACGCTCATTAGCTATCAGTGATAGTTTAATTCATTGAAAGACAGGAAGGATCAAAAAGGCTTTCTGATTCGATGCGTGCTAACGAGGGTACAGATTTAAGTTTTATGGCTAATTCTCTCCATGCTATCTAGTGTTCTGCATATTAGAAGATTAAGAGGAGAGGATGGAAATTCCATTTCAGGCAGTGGATCAAGTAGTTGAGATAACTTCTGGGCAGATATCTGCTCTTCAAGCATTTCTCCAAAGCTATTTTTAACCCTCAAGTGCTTTGAGCTGTGCCAATTCTGGAATGCAAGTGGACTATTTAAAGTGCAACGGATGGTGCTGGCAAGAAAGAAGGGCTCTGTGATTACCCACATGTATGAGCAAATATACTTTAAGAAGTTTTAGGGAATAACTAGCTTCTGGTGTTACCCCAAATTTCACCCGTAAGGAAAAACCAGAGTGATTATTCAGATAGGCCCAAAATACAGTTTACCCAAATTGAGCTCTGTATTTTGCCCCCTAAGACAATGTGTGTGTCTAAATTATCTTTATAATTCACCATTAATTTTGAATTCTTGAAATAAAATTATAGAAAATGCCCAACGTGGGTTGGAAAGAAAGGACAGGGCATTTCATTGTTCTCTGTCAGTTTTTTTTCAATATTTTTAGAAAGAGTATCAAATGTGTCATCAAGCTCTCAGTTTAAATCAAGCTGTTAAGAATTATAGGAACGTAATTTAAAAGGGATTCAGTTTAACAAAGAGCCACAACGTTGATTAAAGTATTAGAAGGAAAATGCCTTTGAACAACTGCTCTCAAACAAACAAACAAAAAACTAGTATTCTGCCAAAGTGATTGAAGGGTGATTCAGTTAACAGTCATCTGAGAGATAAAATCTGCCTGCTATACTGACAATAACGACCAGTTGATCTCCTTTGTTACCAAGGATAGAAAAAGCAGCCATATGTTCAAATTGCAGCAAGAGAATTAAGTTTAATATGAGGAAACTGTCCTCACCGTGAGGTCTTCTAAATACTGACCTGGGTGATGGAGGCATCTCCACCTTCAAGTTTGCTTTTGAAAAATATACATTTGTCCAATTAAGTGTGGTTTAACTGCTTTCATGTCTAAAGGCAGAGACTTGGTTGACTTCAAAATCCTTTCTAGATCTATAAAGACATGATTTGAATAAAGGAACACTGCTTAAGGACAAATGATATTATTCTTCTGCTACTAAATATTTTTTGCTCAAATTAAGAGCTTTTATTAAAGATCAGTCATTATTTCTAATGTAAAAACTGTACTATTTTATTTCATTTTATTTTTTACTTTTTTTAATTTTTATTGAAGTATAGTTGATTTACCATGTTGTGTTAGTTTCAGGTGTACAGCAAAGTGAATCTGTTATACACATACATATATCCACTCTTTTTTAGATTCTTTTTCCATATAGGCCATTACAGAGTATTGAGTAGAGTTCCCTGTGCTATACAGGTCATTATTAGTTATCTATTTTATTTATAGTAGTGTATATAAAAACTATGCTATTTGAAATTAAAATGTAGACTCCTAAAAATCTGAGTTACATTTCTTTTACTAAAATACACACACACACACACACACACACACACACACACGCATTTATCTTATTGTCACGGAACTTTTTTCTCAGGTTAGAAAGGATCACCTTACTATAATTCTGTTGGGCCTTTTTGTGTCTCTCTTGGCATAGGAATTTTAATCTTTTACTTTAGCCACCTAAAATACTTCAGCCTTTTGTGAACTTGCTCGTCTATTATTAAAAGTCTCTTTTTATAAAGAACTGAAATAGAAACTGTGAAATAAAGTCATTTTACTACATTTTGCAGGTTTTGTTTAAATTAAGTCTATCAGAACAAACTAGCTATTATCAATTTAATTCAGGCCTTTCATCTTCACTTTGGTATAGTTTTTGGAGGCTAAACATTCTGTAACCAAACAAAAACACATTATTAGAATAGAAAATCAAAAGAGAAAATTTCAGAAATGAGTTGTGGTTTTTTTACCCCCTTGGCCATCAGTCCAGGAAAAGACTGCTAAGTCCTAAATGGCCATTGAGAATTTTGTATTTAAACTTTAATAGCTTGGTCACAGTCATAATGCCTATTGTATTATAGTAATATGCTTCCATTATAAGTTAACAATATTTTAAAGGAATAATCTCTAACATTATCTTTACATAATCTACCACAAAATCTTCAGCATTCATATTATTGTTTTATTTTTATAAGGTAGCTGTTAGTTTTTTGCCCTTTAACATAATCAGTGTATACTGTATATGAGCTATTTCCTAAGAACCACTGTGTTCTGAGTAACAGAATATTCTAGAGTAGCCTCAGAGGAATTTCAATGATAAAACAACATGTTAACAGATAAGACATATCTGTTGGTGGATTAGAACCTGAGATACGTTTTAAAAGAGCCCTAAATTACAGTCCAAATTTTAAATTCAAAATTTATATTGAAACGTCATCACAGAAACAATTTTTCTCCCATTCAAGCACCATGTCCTTGAATAAGTAGCTGTGTTCCTACGACATATCTTAATTACCTTCTCCTACTTATTTTCCCTTATTATGTTTTTGGCTTTCTCAATTATTAAGGTAGTTATATTAATAACCATGCCCAGCTCTTCACTAAGGAAAAACCTTTATATGAAATTTTATTCCCGACTCTTTTTTACACCAGCATAATAAACAGTTCCACTGCTGAAAAATTTTGACATTATTCTTAACTGTAAGTGAACTCTGAAGCAAAGTCGATCTGTATGACAGGGCACAGTGTCTTATGGAATTTGGGATGGTAGAACTAGAAGAACCTCCAATTGTCTTATAATTTACTGTCAGGATGGCCCTGTCTGTAGCCTGATTTTCAGTTGCACATGCCACAGTTATGGGACCTAAAGGCAGCCCATATCAAGGCAGTGTATTCTTTTTCTGTTTTTTAATTAATTAATTTATTTATTATTTATTTTTGGCTGCACTGGGTCTTCGTTGCTGCGTGTGGCCTTCTCTAGTTGCAGCGAGCAGGGGCTACTCCCTGTTGAGGTGTGCGGGCTTCTCATTGCAGTGGCTTCTCTTGTTGTGGAGCTTGGGCTCCAGGCGCGCGGGCTTCAGTAGTTGCAGCTTGTGGGCTCTAGAGTGCAGGCTCAGTAGTTGTGACACACGGGCCTAGTTGCTCCGCGGCATGTGGGATCTTCCCGAACCAGGGCACGAACCTGTGTCCCCTGCATTAGCAGGTGGATTCTTAACCACTGCGCCACCAGGAAAGCCCAAGGCAGTGTATTCTTTTTGACAATTCATTTTCCTACAGTCTATACCCCTTCAAACCACCTAAGGTTGCATTTACAACAAGAATTTATCATCCAAATATTAACGGTAATGGCAGCATTTGTCTTGATATTCTAAGATCACAGTGGTCTCCTGTTTTAACTAGTTCTGAAGTTCCTTTATCCATATGTTCACTGCTATGTGAACAATTGTAGCCTTGCCTGATACCTGATTTTACCAGTCATGAGGTCCAAACACAAAGGGAAGAAGAGGCAGCATCTTCATTTGTGTTTTTGAACAAAATTAAGAAATTGTACAGATTATTTTAATCACAGTTTAATTGGCTTGTAAAATAATTTTAATTGCTAAAATAAATGGGAAGAATTCCAGCTCATTGCAGGGCAAACACCGTGCATTTAGAACATGAGTTTACTTTCAACTTACTATATGCAATCATTTTTTCCCTCTTCCTTTCATGATTTAGCTATTCTAAGTTCTTCCTTTATATATATAAACCCAGCAGCACAATGGAGGCAAATATATATGTATACATATAAATACACACATATAAACTTGCCTGGCATTTCAACATAAAAGTCCTCCTAGTAACTATGTAAAGGTAACTGAGAAACTATAAAAGCCTAAAATTTCCTTAAAAGATTCCAAACTATTGGTTAGAATTATTTTCAAATACACATATGCTATACAAATGATTATAAAACAACTTTTCAAACTGTTTACCTGAATGAACTAAATGCACCAAAAAATATATATACACACACACACATACATATATATATAGTAATGCCATTTCATATATTTTTTTCTTCCAGTTTTATTGATATATAATTGACGTACAGCACTGTATAAGTTTAAGGTGTACAGCACAATGATGTGACTTACGTATATCATGAAATAATTACCATAATGTTTCGTGAACATCCATTATCTCATATATATATTAAAGATATAGAAAAAAAAATTTTCCTATGATGAGAACTCTTAGGATTTACCCTCTTAACAACTTTCATATGTAACATAGAGCAGTGTTAATTATATCTATCATGTTGTACATTACATCACTAGTACTTATTTATCTTATAAATGGAAGTTTCTACCTTTTGACTGCCTTCATCCAATGAACCCCCATCCTCACCCCCCACCCCCAGAAAACACAGATCTGATCTCTTCTTCTGTGAGTTTGTTTGTTTTTGAAGTATAATTGACCTATAACACTATATTAGTTCCTGGTACATAACATAGTGATTCTATATTCCTGTAGATTTCAAAATGATCACCATGATAAATTTAATTACCATGCATATATTCTTAAACTGCCCCCTTTTTTTTTTTTTCAAAAAAAGGTGGTCACACGTTCAGAAGGAAGAGTTCATACACTTACTCTGCGGGATGTAAAGTTAGAAGATGCTGGAGAAGTCCAACTAGTAGCAAAAGATTTCAAAACGCAAGCCAACCTCTTCGTGAAAGGTAATCACATGGCTTATTTTTTAAAACATGTATAATGCAGAGGTTCATAAATAATGCCAACTCTCAACTCTCTGTATGTGGTAAATACCACAGATCATTAAAATTCACCAAATATCAGAAAGTCTAATTTTACTTTTTGCTTAACAAAATAGTTCACAGACTACTAAAAAAAAAAGAGCCAAAATTGGCTAGAATAGGTTTTACTTCCCTTTTCCATCCCCACTGTTTTTACTGCATTTAAAAAACTGCTGGAGGAAGAATTATTATCAATAGGTATCTATCACTCTCTTAACCAAGAGTTGGCTATTATTTCCTTGATGTTTCATATTCTTTAAAAATGCTTTTCCTCTGTATATAAAAATAATGATGAAACATCATTATTAGACGAAGACATCTGAGTGGAATCAAAACTTACAAATGAAACTTAAAAACAGAAAAGCCCTCAAGATACAAGAGGAAAATTGAGGAGGTGCTGAAACTCTTGGAGAAGGAAAGGAGAAATACCTTGGCTAATTAGTATGATTCTTTCAGAACCCCCAGTTGAATTCACTAAACCTCTTGAGGACCAGACGGTCGAAGAGGAAGCCACCGCGGTATTGGAGTGTGAAGTATCCCGAGAAAATGCTAAGGTGAAATGGTTCAAAAATGGGACAGAAATTCTCAAAAGCAAGAAGTATGAAATTGTTGCTGATGGCAGGGTCAGAAAACTTATTATACACGGCTGCACCCCAGAGGATATTAAAACATACACTTGTGATGCTAAGGATTTTAAGACTTCCTGTAACCTGAACGTCGTGCGTAAGTATTCTTCTTACACAGCACTTTTCACTTGCAACTCTTTGATGACAACAACAAAAAAAAAAACCCACTTTTTTGCATGCCCTTCTTGGCCTAACCACATTTCTTGGCAACTTAACAGTATCGATACTGACGTAACATGATATTTTATGTGTTTAAAAAAAAGAGAGGTCCTTCCACTACATCTGGTCTGAGAAGGGCAGAGTGATCACTTTTTGCTATGCTTCTCACTGAGTAGTGAGAGATGTGCTCTTTGTCTACATGGGGTAAGCCTACTGCAGGAATATCTCAATACAGATGAGGACAAATTGAATTTAAAAAGACAAGAAGGGTGTCATAAAAAAAGAAAAAGGAAAGGAAAGGAAAGCCATTGCCACTTGGAAGGAAAATGAATTTTCAGGTATGAGGAACCACTAGAAAATGATCATGAAATTTCAGTCTGAATAGGAGCACACTAGAGGTCTGCTGTAATATGATAAAGCCCATTCACATAATGCTGTCTCTGAGAATAAGAATGGAAAAGAAGATGGAGAGAAGCCTGTATCCCTTGAGTCCTATAAATGAAGAGAGCACTAATGGTTTTTAGCACTACTTCTTCCTCTGGTGGAAAATAAAACGTCTTTTTTCAGAATGCCACATGCTAGCTCATTTTTTTTTCATTCATTCATTTGTCCAGCAATAATATTTTAGTGTCTTTATTTTTGTGCAGTATTTGCTATTGGTTTAGTTGCTTCCCATCTGTCAACAGCTCATAGTGGCTTTGATTGTGCTTCCATGCATCTTGGTCTGTTTTATTCTTTCCACTTTGTGGCTGTTCTGCTTTCGCTTATGACAGAATAGCTTCTTGGGTCTCCTTCTTCCTTTTGTTACCTACTTTATCTCTATTCTGAGAAGGCTCAGCAACAATGAGCATATCTTCAAGCCTATTAGCCAGCACTTGTGTCCCAGAATTTCATTGATCAAGAAAGGGCATCTTGGGAAGGACTCACAAGGAACCCTGAAAGAAGGAAGGGCATGTGGGCAGCCCTCCAATCCTATATATCCACCAACTTAATTCTGGAGATAAATGAAACCAGAGATTTAAAAAAAAAATTACCCTTCCATTCAAAGCATGTTGTTTTGTCACACTAATGGACTTTATACCTGACTTATACGTGACCTCTTTGAAGCTGACACACACCAAAAAAGCTGAATGTATGTGATTTCAATTGCAAACTCATGTCTCTTAGCCATAGACAAGACTGATCAAAGCTTTTCAAGCTGCACTATCATTGAATTCTTCTAATTTCTCAAAGATTATGCTGCCTGCCTTAAATAAGATAACAATTCTTTGCTACTGGTGATTCCTTTGACGATATCAACTTTCAACTCTGGAGAAGTATCAATGAAGATATTTCCTCCAGCTTTCATTCAGAACTGAGCTGGCGATAGATAGATAGATAGATAGCAAGAATTAGTTGGACATATATTATGCCACATAATTTTATGAAAACTAAGAGATCTGTAAAATGCAAAGTATCACAACTGAATGGCAGCTCCAAGTGATTTCCAAATCAGCTGTAGCCTGCTAATATGAAAAAGCCTGCAAAAGCACCACAGTATGTCCGAGTGAATTTCTAGAAACCTCATTCTGAATTCTGATGACCTTCTCTTACAGCTCCTCATGTGGACTTCTTAAGACCACTCACCGATCTTCAAGTTAAAGAAAAAGAAATGGCTCGGTTTGAGTGTGAAATTTCCCGAGAAAATGCCAAGGTCTGTGATTGTGTGGTCGCTAACTTGTGTTTTCTGATAACTTTGTTTACTTTTGGTCTGACCAAAATGAAAAAAACAAAAAAAAAAATGAATCAAACCTCTCTGTAGTCATCACTTTACTTTTAGATCAATGATTATTACTTTAGTGTGAGATACATACTTGATTTAATTGTTCTCTTTTTAGTATTACTATGATTCGTTTGCTATTACTTGAAAAACACTGGACTTGCAATCAGGAGATTTAGATATTATTAATTTGAACCATAAGAAATTGATGTTTTCTTAGGTTAAAAACAATCAAATAAAAAAAAAACAATCAAATATCAGCAATTTCATATGTCTCGACTCAGTGCTCCTGGTTGCCATTAACTACCATTGGCGAGTCAACTTTGAGTCCTGGAAAACAAAGGAGTTGGTCTGCATGAAATCCAAGGCCCTCTACGGCTCTAATACATGATCCCATTATTTTTAATAACTGATAATAGTATCACAGCTGTTCACTTAATAATTGAAGCAGTTCTTGTTTTTGGGGGTTTGGTTATATTTACCACTTTGGTTCTTCTTCATAATGTAAAGTCTTATTGACTGCTTTTAGAAAAGCTTAGGATCCTAGTTCCTCTTAAGGACACACATGTGAAGGGACAACAGAACTGATAAAGGTATTTTTTTTATCTTAAATATAGGTTCAGTGGTTTAAAGATGGTGCTGAAATTAAAAAGGGCAAAAAATATGACATCATATCTAAGGGAGCAGTCCGCATTCTTGTCGTCAACAAATGTCTAGTGGCTGATGAAGCAGAATATTCCTGTGAAGTAAGGACAGCGCGAACTTCCGGCATGCTGACAGTCCTGGGTAAGAATGAAGTCTTTCTTTGCAGGAGTATATGTGTTGGGAAAAAAAAAAAATTCCAGTTTAATTCAGTGTTTTTTGTTTTTAATTCTTCTTGCAGAAGAAGAAGCTGTCTTTACAAAAAATCTTACCAACATTGAAGTTAGTGAAACAGACACTGTAAAACTGGTTTGTGAAGTCTCCAAGCCCGGAGCAGAAGTAATTTGGTACAAAGGGGATGAAGAGATCATTGAAACAGGAAGATATGAAACACTTACTGTTGGACGAAAGAGAATCCTGACCATTCAGAATGCTCACCTGGAAGACACTGGCAACTACAACTGCCGACTCCCAAGTTCTCGAACCGATGGCAAAGTCAAAGTTCATGGTATGAAAATTACAGTGAATACTATTGTATTTTAAGAAAATCATACCTGTTACATGTAAGGTACAAATGCTTAATTTTTCAATATCTTGCAACTTTTTCTTTCCAGAACTTGCTGCTGAATTTATCTCAAAGCCTCAAAACGTTGAAATACTTGAAGGAGAAAAGGCTGAATTTGTCTGCTCTCTATCAAAGGAAAGCTTTGCAGTCCAGTGGAAGAGAGATGATAAGACACTTGAATCTGGAGATAAATATGACATAATTGCTGATGGCAAAAAGAGGATCCTAGTTGTGAAAGATGCCACATTACAAGATATGGGCACTTATGTAGTCATGGCTGGGGCTGCCAGAGCAGCAGCTCACCTGACAGTAATTGGTAAGTTTGTTTGTGCTTCTTGGATTTACTTATATTTGCATCTACCACATTAGTACTTCTTCATACTACAAAATCTTGTTGATTGCTTTCAGAAAAACTCAGGATCATAGTTCCTCTGAAGAACACCCGTGTGAAGGAACAACAAGAAGCTGTCTTTAACTGTGAGGTCAATACCGAAGGTGCCAAAGCCAAATGGTTCAGAAATGAAGAAGCCATATTTGATAGTTCAAAATACATTATTCTCCAAAAAGACCTGGTCTACACCCTCAGAATTAGAGGTGCACAATTAGATGATCAAGCCAACTATAATGTGTCTCTGACCAATCACAGAGGTGAAAATGTTAAGAGTGCAGCCAATCTAATTGTAGAAGGTAAGTCACTTATTTGACATTAGAGATTTAAAAAATCAATTTCTATGATGAAAACAAATAAAATCAACACTCTTCTTCTCCTTTGCAACAGAGGAAGACCTTAGGATCACTGAGCCTCTTAAAGATATTGAAACAATGGAGAAGAAATCTGTCACATTCTGGTGCAAGGTGAACCGTCTCAATGTAACACTGAACTGGACCAAAAACGGCGAAGAGGTGGCTTTTGACAACCGTGTTTTATACAGAATTGATAAATATAAGCACTCTCTAATCATTAAAGACTGTGGCTTCCCAGATGAAGGTGAATACATTGTCACTGCTGGACAAGATAAATCTGTTGCTGAACTTCTCATCATAGAAGCCCCTACAGAATTTGTGGAACACTTGGAAGACCAGACAGTCACTGAGTTTGACGATGCTGTCTTCTCCTGCCAGCTCTCCAGAGAGAAAGCAAATGTAAAATGGTACAGAAACGGGAGAGAAATCAAAGAAGGCAAAAAGTACGTGAGAGCTTCTCAGTCTCTATTTCTGTAGCTATATATACAAGTTTGCCAATTTAGTGGTCATTATGCAAGCTAACCAATAATTCAATCTCTTCTTTTAGATACAAATTTGAAAAAGATGGCAGAATACATAGACTCATTATAAAAGACTGCAGGCTGGATGATGAATGTGAATATGCTTGTGGAGTAGAAGACAGGAGGTCTCGAGCTAGACTCTTTGTGGAAGGTACATATTAAGTGAAAGGACGATTTTTAATTCTAGTACCTTTTTAAATGTTGTTAATCCCAATACAAACATGTTTGTATTTATTTCACATTTTCTTTTCAGAAATCCCTGTTGAGATCATCAGGCCTCCCCAAGACATCCTTGAAGCCCCTGGTACTGATGTTGTCTTTTTAGCTGAGCTCAACAAAGACAAGGTGGAAGTCCAGTGGCTAAAAAACAACATGATTATTGTCCAGGGTGATAAACACCAGATGATGAGTGAAGGAAAGATACACAGGCTACAGGTCTGTGACATTAAGCCCCGTGACCAGGGTGAATACAGATTTATTGCCAAAGACAAAGAAGCCAGAGCTAAGCTTGAACTGGCAGGTAAGTCCCTTTCTTTTATTTTCAAACATCCTTACAATACCACAGATACTGGGTAGGTTTCAGATTTCACAGTTAATTAATGAGAAAATGTTTGTGAAAGCTTTTTATTCCGATTAAGCCTTGTCCACATGTTAACTATTCTAATTCCTCTTACCACCAAGTGTCCTGAGTAAGAGGAAATTGATAGCATTGTTCTTTACATGCGATAATCTTGCACAGCTCCTGGCACATGGCAGCTGTTCGTTAACTCCTAGAATTAACCTATTGCCCTGAGAGTCTTCCCAGCAAACCCAGACCTAGAGACAGGCCCATTCCTTTCTACTTTCCAAATCCCTGTGGGGCCTCTTAGGTCTGTTCTCATCCTGACCCAAGCTTCCAAGACATCCTTAGAGGTTGGCACTTTGAAAGAGCCATTAATGTACCTCTTGTGCATAAGAACAAGTTTATCTGGTTTATCTTGAACTAAGTATGAGGTGCCTATTTTATATAAAAAACAAAAAACCAAAAACATGTTCTGTGCACTATATTCAGGCCTCTGTTATTATTATTGGCAAAGAATGGAGATTTTGTGGTTTCATATCATACTTAGTCCTCTATTCTTCAGAGTCTGATAATTTGCAAAATAAGCCGTGAGAACTCTGAGTCAGCTAGTGTTCTCTCCTGTAAAGTTACTGTGACATGTAACCAGTATTTGCTAACAAATGCATAGTAAAGAAGCTATGGCATAGCTGGACTACAATAAATAACTCAAAAGCATTCACATATTATTTTTCTCACTAGCTGCACCTAAAATCAAGACAGCTGACCAAAACCTGGTGGTTGATGTTGGCCAGCCTCTGACCATGGTGGTGCCCTATGATGCCTACCCCAAGGCAGAAGCTGAGTGGTTTAAAGAAAATGAACCTCTATCTTCAAAAACTGTTGATACTACAGCTGAACAGACTTCTTTCAGAATTTCAGAAGCCAAGAAAGGAGACAAAGGAAGGTATAAAATTGTGCTTCAGAACAAACATGGAAAAGCAGAAGCATTCATCAATTTACAAGTTATAGGTAAGCCCTTGAGTCACTTGGACTTTATTGGCAAAGCACAACTAAAAGCGTGATAACACACTAAAAAAAAAAAAAATGTATATGTGAATTCCAGATGTTCCTGGGCCAGTACGTAACTTAGAAGTGACAGAAACATTTGATGGTGAAGTGAGCCTCGCTTGGGAAGAACCATTAACTGATGGTGGAAGCAAAATCATAGGTTATGTTGTTGAAAGACGTGACATCAAGAGAAAGACCTGGGTTCTGGCCACTGACCGTGCAGATAGTTGTGAGTTTACTGTCACTAGACTACAAAAAGGAGGAGTTGAGTACCTATTCCGTGTGAGCGCAAGAAACAGAGTCGGCACTGGTGAACCAGTAGAAACTGACAGTCCTGTAGAAGCAAGGAGTAAATATGGTAAGAAGTTTTTAAGTAAATTGTAAACTAGCTTATCTTTGCTTTTATCCCTGAGATAACCTAAAGCCCCTGTTTTCTGGACATCCAGATGTTCCAGGCCCTCCTTTGAATGTAACGATCACTGATGTGAACAGATTTGGTGTCTCATTGACATGGGAACCACCAGAGTATGATGGAGGTGCTGAGATCACAAACTACGTCATTGAATTAAGGGACAAGACTTCTATCAGATGGGAAACTGCCATGACAGTAAGAGCTGAAGAACTGTCTGCAACTGTCACTGATGTGGTGGAAGGACAGGAGTACAGTTTCCGGGTTAGGGCCCAAAACCGAATTGGAGTTGGAAAACCAAGTGCAGCCACACCCTTCATCAAAGTTGCTGATCCGATTGGTGAGTCCATCAAAAAAAGGGAAATAAGTAATCCATTTAATCAAGAAATTAAGCTTATCGATTAAAATAAATCAAATTAAACAGAAGTTAATGAAAAGAACATCAGAAAAATTTGAACAAAATTGTAGAAATCCAGACTGGGCCTGCTTGTATCCAGTGAATATGGGGATGATAGAAATGATTACAGCATTATCTTAATAAGCTGTCACTGAATTAAATGGTATGCTCCAACTCTTTCTTCCAATCCAGAGAGACCAAGTCCTCCTGTGAACCTAAACTCCTCAGATCAGACTCAGTCATCAGTTCAGCTCACATGGGAACCTCCTCTGAAAGATGGAGGAGGCCCAATATTGGGCTATATAATAGAACGATGTGAAGAAGGAAAAGATAATTGGATTCGTTGCAATAAGAAACTTGTCCCCGAACTGACTTACAAGGTAGGGCATGTGTATCTAAAATAAATAGTCGGTAAATGATCATTGACTTAAACGTATATGTATTTTACAAATATTGATTCATAATTTTAGGTTACTGGATTACAAAAAGGAAATAAATATTTATATCGAGTATCTGCAGAAAATGAAGCTGGTGTTTCAGATCCATCTGAAATTCTTGGTCCTCTAACTGCTGATGATGCATTTGGTAAATGGATATTTTATTTTTAGATTTGGGAATAGCACATAGCTACTTTGGGGTACCAGGGATTTAAATACAGTACTGGAAACTCATTAAGTTTTCTTTTTGGTAGTTGAACCAACAATGGATTTAAGTGCATTTAAAGATGGCCTGGAAGTTATTGTGCCAAATCCTATCAAGATCCTGGTTCCAAGTACAGGCTATCCAAGGCCAACTGCTACCTGGTCTTTTGGAGATAAAGTACTAGAAGCAGGAGACCGTGTGAAAATGAAAACCCTATCTGCCTATGCTGAGCTTATCATTTCTCCAAGTGAACGTCCAGACAAGGGCATTTACATGCTGAAGTTAGAAAATCGTGTGAAAGCAATTTCTGGGGAGATTGATGTCAGTGTAATTGGTAAGGAACGAAACTTTTGTGATCTAAGGTGATTTGACAGTATTAACAAATATTGGTTCAAGCTATTAATGACTTCTGACTGCATTTTTTTTTTTCCAGCTCGCCCAAGTGCACCCAAAGAACTGAAATTCGGTGAGATAACCCAGGACTCAGTACATTTGACTTGGGAACCACCAGATGATGATGGAGGAAGTCCATTAACCGGATATGTTGTTGAAAAGCGAGAAGTCAGCCGGAAAACATGGACTAAAGTGAGTTTTGAGCAGCAACTACAGAAAAGAGAGTGGGGGAAATCCCGAAATGTCGAGATGCCTTGCAAAGTTTTTATGTTTTTACCTTTACCTTGCTGAAAAAGTACCTAAAACTTTTTAAAATGTATTGATGCTAATGCTTCCTGAGGTAGTTCAACCAAGATTTGGTGTAATTGCCTCATTTTGTGAGGCTTACCAGATTTTCAACTAGGTTTATTAAAAAATAAAACAAAACTTACCTACTCAGTTGGTACCTGATAAGTACCCAATATGCCCTTTTAAGCTATAAGCCATTCTAAGGACACTAAGTACTTAACTCCCTGGTGGTCATACTTCTTCTCACGCCACTAAATTACCTTAGTTGGCCTAATCTGCCATTTTCTCTCCTCAGTTTATACCATTACTGTTTTTTACCTTAATTTATCATATTTCTAATAACCAAGCTGGTAGAAAGAATCAACACCTTATTTGCCGACTTTTTAATGTGTACAAACTATGAAGCAGTTCCACCTTACATTAGGCGTCAAATATTATTATGTCTTACTTCGCAATTTTTTCCTTAATATGAAATCAACGTAAGAATAATCCTTAGCATTCAAAACAACTTCCATTTGTAACTCTGCTCATGGTAAAAATATTTTGACTTAGGCAGAGTTTTTGAAAAACAGTTTATTAACTGTATTGCTTTGTCCCAGGTTATAGACTCTGTGAGCAACCTAGAATTCACAGTTGCTGATCTTGTTCAAGGAAAAGAATATTTATTTAAAGTCTGTGCTCGTAACAAGTGTGGCCCTGGAGAACCCGCATATGTTGATGAACCTGTAAATATGTCAGCTCCTGCAAGTGAGTACATTCTTGATATTTTCTTACGTAGCCTCTTGTTACCTGTTTTTGCTTTTATTTTTATTTATGTATGTATTTATTTATTTGGCCATGCCACACAGCTTGTGGGATCTTAGCTCCCTGACCAGGGATCGAACCCATGTACCCTGCACTGGAAGCACAGAGTCCTAACCACTGGACCACCAGGGAATTCCCACCTGTTTTTGCTTTTAGACCTGGAGTTGAAGTTATGGGGGAAAGACACAGGTTGGCAGTATGGAGATTTCATAGATGGCCTATCTAAGACTGACTCTCTCTTTAAAATGCTATAGCGGTACCTGACCCACCAGAGAATATTAAGTGGAGAGATCGAACAGCCAAGAGCATCTTCCTAACATGGGATCCACCTAAACATGATGGTGGTTCACGCATCAAAGGATATATAGTTGAAAAATGTCCACGTGGTTCTGATCGATGGGTCGCTTGTGGAGACCCAGTTGCAGAAACAAAGTAAGTTTTTAAATTATTTGGCACAAAAGTAAATATTTACTCTTACTAAAATGGGCTTTCTTTTGGAAAATCTAAATGTTAAGTTTAGAACTTCCTTGGTGTGCCTGATTTTTTTTTTTTTTTTTGCGGTACGCGGGCCTCTCACTGTTGTGGCCTCTCCCGTTGCGGAGCACAGGCTCTGGACGCGCAGGCTCAGTGGCCATGGCTCACGGGCCCAGCCGCTACGCGGCATGTGGGATCTTCCCGGACCGGGGCACAAACCCGTGTCCCCTGCATTGGCAGGCGGACTCTCAACCACTGCACCACCAGGGAAGCCCCTGCCTGTCTGATTTTTAAAAGTGCTGCTGAACTTACCCTTTAATCAAGGTTTTCATTAGTTAAAATGTTGAAGCAATCCAAAATTAATTTAAAGGATAGTATTATACCAGGGGTATGAATTTTGGAAATATTATGAATACTACACAATGGAACAGATTAAATGCATTAAGTAAAATATCCTATTTTGTTTTCTGACAGAATGGAAGTAACAGGTCTTGAAGAAGGCCAGTGGTATGCCTATCGCGTGAAGGCCTTGAACAGGCTAGGAGCTAGCAAGCCAAGCAAACCCACAGAAGAAATCCAGGCTGTGGACACACAGGGTACTTACTTTTGGTTTTTGCTTTATCAGTCAGACTTTTGACTTTAATTCTGCCCAAATTTGGTAACATCGTAAATAATCTTTTCCAATTCAGAGGCTCCAGAAATTTTCCTCGACGTGAAGCTCCTTGCGGGTCTCACTGTAAAAGCAGGAATTAAGATTGAACTTCCTGCCACTGTAACTGGCAAACCTGAACCTAAAGTAACCTGGACAAAGGCTGATATGCTTCTGAAGCAGGACAAAAGAATCACCATTGAAAACGTTCCTAAAAAATCCACAGTGACGATCGTGGATAGTAAGAGAAGTGACAGTGGCACATACATTATCGAGGCCATGAACGTCTGTGGTCGGGCCACCGCTGTGGTAGAAGTGAACGTCTTAGGTAAGGGAGGCTCTCGTTTTAAAAATGGGCAAACTCGTTCCAGCTACTTTTGAAAATAAAACATATTAAACAAATGCTTTTCTCTGAGTGTGTACTGTCATCCACAGATAAACCTGGACCCCCAGCTGCTTTAGACATCATGGAAGTGACCAACGAGTCATGTCTTCTCACATGGAACCCACCACGCGACGATGGCGGATCTAAAATCACAAACTATGTCGTGGAGAGAAGAGCGACCGACAGTGATATGTGGTACAAGCTCTCGTCAACTGTCAAGGATACAAAGTTCAAGGCAACCAAATTAACACCCAATAAAGAATACATCTTCAGAGTTGCTGCAGAAAACATGTACGGTGTCGGTGAGCCAGTTCAGGCCACTCCAATAACTGCCAAATATCAGTTTGGTAAGTTTCTCATTAATCAGGTGGCTAAAAAAATAAAAAAAAAGATACTTGTGTCAAAGTTGGATTTAGGTGTCATATTTATATACAGGACATATAACACATATGATTATCCTGTCTACAGATCCACCTGGACCTCCAACTCGCCTAGAACCTTCTGATATCACTAAGGATGCAGTGACCCTCACATGGTGTGAGCCAGATGATGATGGTGGCAGCCCCATCACGGGTTACTGGGTTGAAAGATTAGATCCTGATACTGATAAATGGGTTCGATGCAATAAGATGCCAATAAAGGATACAACATACAGGTATGCCCAAACTCTCCATTAAGATGTCAAAAAAGCAGTGTATATAAATTTTCATTCTTTAGCATTCCTTTTGATTATACCTGATTATATATTACTATAAAATTTTAAATTATTTTTACTTATCTTTTCTATTACCACATAATTTCAAAAATGATATAAATTCCATTGGAGGGCACATTTCTTAATTTCTTACCATAAAATATAAACTGTCTGGAAGTTCCAAAGTGTTTGGTCCTCTAGTATATTATGGTAATGATTATTATTATAGATATTATAATGAGACTGGTACATGTGACCAAATCTAAAGTGTGTGACAGTTAAAAGGCAATTTTTAATTTATATTGAAATACTTCAGTTAAATATCCAAACCAGTTTTTCACAATTTAAATAAATTAGCTTCTTCTATGTGAAATAAACAGAGGTTTCTCCTTCTTATCGTGGTATTCAACTCACACTTTGTTCCTAATTCAGAGTGAAAGGTCTTACCAATAAGAAAAAATACAGATTCCGTGTGTTGGCTGAAAATCTTGCTGGACCTGGAAAAGCAAGCAGATCAACTGAGCCAATCTTAATAAAGGATCCCATAGGTATTATTCATATATTTTCTGTGATTATTTTGAAGCTTATATTAATTCCTTTTGGCAAACCTCAATAATGGTTTCATTTCATTGGCTTGCAGATCCTCCATGGCCCCCTGGAAAACCAACCGTGAAAGACGTAGGCAAAACATCATTAATGCTGAATTGGACAAAGCCAGAACACGACGGAGGGGCAAAGATCGATTCTTACGTCATTGAAATGCTAAAGACTGGAACAGAGGACTGGGTCCGAGTGGCCGAAGGGGTTCCCACCACCGAGCATTTGTTCCCAGGGCTCATGGAAGGGCAAGAATACTCATTCCGAGTTAGAGCTGTGAACAAGGCGGGCGAAAGTGAACCCAGCGAACCCAGTGACTCTGTGCTTTGCCGGGAGAAACTTTGTAAGTCACTCTTAATTATTTCATCCCTGCTATCTAATCTCTTAGTGACTACTAGAAAATTTAGTGAAGACTGAATATTGGACAATAAGAAATTGAATTTTTTTTTTCCTTCAGATCCTCCATCACCACCTCGCTGGCTTGAAGTTATCAATATTACAAAAAACACAGCAGACCTAAAGTGGACAGTTCCTGAGAAAGATGGAGGGTCGCCCATCACCAACTACATTGTGGAAAAGAGAGATGTGAGGCGGAAAGGCTGGCAAACAGTGGACACAACTGTCAAGGACACCAAGTGCACAGTGACCCCACTGACCGAGGGTTCTTTATACGTGTTCCGAGTTGCTGCAGAAAATGCCATAGGACAGAGTGACTATTGTGAAGTCGAGGACTCTGTCCTGGCCAAAGACACCTTTAGTATGCTCTCTAACTTCATCTTTGTGACACCATTTGTAGTGGATTGTCACTTTTCTCCCTGGTTTTTCTAACCACTGAATATTTTGCTTTCAGCCACCCCTGGACCACCCTACGCTCTGACAGTGGTTGATGTGACGAAAGGACATGTTGACCTGAAGTGGGAACCACCTAAAAATGATGGTGGAAGACCAATACAGAGGTAGAATTTTAATTAACCCATAAAGAAAAATTTACATTCAGCTGAAAATTCTTTATTCATGCTCACGAAATGCTTTGTTATTTCAACAGATATGTCATTGAGAAGAAAGAAAAGTTAGGTACCCGTTGGGTGAAAGCTGCAAAGACCTCAGGACCTGACTGTAACTTTAAAGTAACTGATGTCATTGAAGGAACAGAGGTCCAGTTTCAGGTTCGGGCAGAGAATGAAGCTGGAGTTGGACACCCAAGCGAACCTACAGAAATCCTGAAAATTGAAGATCCAACAAGTAAGTAGTGTTGATTATACGAAGGATATTGTCTAGAGCTTGATGATGAGACTGTGGATGTGAATGTTTCACTCTCTTTTCAGGTCCTCCTTCACCTCCCCTTGATCTGCATGTGACTGATGCTGGGAGAAAGCATATTGCCATTGCTTGGAAGCCTCCAGAGAAAAATGGTGGAAGTCCTATTATAGGATACCATGTTGAAATGTGTCCAGTAGGCACTGAGAAATGGATGCGAGTTAATTCTCGCCCAATAAAAGACTTGAAATTCAAGGTTGAAGAAGGTGTTGTGCCCGACAAGGAGTATGTTCTGAGAGTGAGAGCCGTCAATGCTGTTGGTGTCAGTGACCCATCTGAAATCTCCGAAAACGTGGTTGCCAAAGACCCAGACTGTAAGAACAGTTTCTTTTTATAATTAATAAAGTAGGCTTTACTCATGCACTGCATTTTGACACACCCTTTTTTTCCCCTTTTGGATTATCTCTTACAGGCAAGCCAACAATTGATCTGGAGACTCATGACATTGTCGTCATTGAAGGTGAAAAATTAAGCATTCCTGTTCCCTTCAGAGCTGTCCCAGTTCCAACCGTTAGCTGGCATAAAGATGGCAAAGAAGTTAAAGCAAGTGATAGATTAACAATGAAGAAGGATCACATCTCTGCACACCTTGAAGTTCCCAAGAGTGTCCATGCAGATGCTGGAGTTTACACCATTACCCTGGAGAATAAGCTCGGCTCAGCAACTGCCTCAATCAATGTCAAAGTCATAGGTAATCATTCTTTTGATGAAACACCGGACATTCTTCACCTGTTGGGAAAATTGGTTAACTCTGCAATGTTAGTATAAGTGGCTTCATGAGCTGGCCATTTGTAAATTAAGTGTCCTTTCAGATTATTTCTTCCCATATGAGAAGCAAAGCAATTCTGAAGAGATGAAATTGCTATTTAAACTCTGATTACACTAATTTACTTCTGTTGTAATTATTTGCATGTGAAGTACTAATTTAAATAAAAGATATGGCACACCCAAAGAATGTTTAAATAACCAATATTCATTTATTAATTGTATTTGCATGTTTTCATAGTGTTCTCAACCAGGAGTGGTAACATTTTCTGCCCCCTTCCCCCCCCACACATGGATGGTGTTTCGAAATTTGGGGGGCCATTTTTGCTTGGAACAAAGACTAAGGGGGAAGTTACTGACATTTAGTAATTGGGAGCCAAGGATGCAAAATGGCCTGCAATGTCCTACTCAGAGTGTGCTCTTAATATGCTGACTTTTCAGGTTACAATAATAATTGTCAATTTGATTTCTAATAGGACTACCTGGACCATGCAAAGATCTTAAAGCAAGTGATGTGACCAAGAGTTCTTGTAAATTAACCTGGGAACCTCCAGAATATGATGGTGGAAGCCCAATTCTTCATTACGTCCTAGAACGCAGAGAAGCTGGGAGGAGGACGTATATACCAGTCATGTCTGGTGAGAACAAACTGTCTTGGACTGTCAAAGATCTCATACCAAATGGTGAATACTTCTTCCGTGTTAAAGCTGTCAACAAGATTGGTGGAGGCGAATATATTGAACTGAAAAATCCAGTCATTGCTCAAGATCCAAAGCGTAAGTTTGAGCATGAATGTAATAGAGCTAAGAGTTAATATGCATTTTTTTTAAGAAGATGGGTTTCCCTATATTAACAGGTTTTTTCTTGTTCTTCAGAGCCCCCTGATCCACCTGTAGACGTTGAGGTACATAATCCTACTGCTGAGGCAATGACTATTACATGGAAGCCACCTTTGTATGATGGAGGGAGCAAGATAATGGGTTACATCATAGAGAAGATTGCTAAGGGTGAAGAGAGATGGAAGAGATGCAACGAACACCTGGTACCAGTCCTGACCTATACAGCAAAAGGCCTTGAAGAGGGAAAGGAATACCAATTCCGTGTGCGAGCAGAAAATGCTGCTGGTATTGGCGAACCTTCTCGGGCCACTCCTCCAACCAAAGCAGTAGATCCTATTGGTAAGCTGTGTTTAATGGGTTTGCCATTTTCCCATCGTAAAAGAAATGAGAATAAGGTTTTGTCAGATATTTTAATCAGAATTGAAAACAATTACTGTTTTTAATCATTGCAGATGCCCCGAAAGTCATTATGAGAACAAGCCTAGAAGTGAGACGAGGTGATGAAATAGCACTCGATGCAATTATTTCTGGGTCACCTTACCCAACTATTACGTGGCTAAAGGATGAAAATGTTATCACACCAGAGGAAATTAGGAAGCGGGTAGCACCCTTGGTTAGAAGGAAGAAGGGTGAAGAAGTTCAAGAAGAAGAACCATTTGTCCTGCCTCTGACACAGCGTTTGAGTATTGACAGTAGTAAAAAAGGAGAATCTCAGCTACGTGTCCGAGATTCTCTCCGACCTGATCATGGCCTGTTTATGATCAAAGCTGAAAATGACCATGGTATTGCAAAAGCTCCTTGTACCGTCAGTGTGCTAGGTAAGTAGGTAAAACTACACTTTCCAATGGAAGAAAGTTAATATAAGAGTTTTGCGGGCAGTTAATAGAAGTGGGAAATAGCTTCAGCAAGGTATCCTCGGTCCCAATTTTTTCTCCTGGCTATGTAAAAGAAATCAACTGACCTCGTTATTCATTAGCTAATGTGACACAAAGATAGACAGATGTAGAAAAAACAGAGGTTTATGTCACAGAAGCACACTGTGTTTAGAAGCTTAGAAGCACACTAAACATTTACATTTTCCAGTGCGACACAAAATTTTAACCACTTCTGTCTTTCAAAATATCAGATATACCAGGACCACCAATCAACTTTGTATTTGAAGATATTAGAAAGACCTCAGTCATCTGTAAATGGGAACCACCCCTTGATGATGGTGGCAGTGAAATTTTAAACTATACTTTGGAAAAGAAAGACAAGGCAAAACCTGACTCAGAATGGATTGTCATCACTTCAACACTTAGACATTGCAAATATTCAGTGACAAAGCTGATTGAAGGAAAAGAGTACCTCTTCCGTGTCAGAGCTGAAAATAGGTTTGGGCCTGGACCACCATGTGTCTCAAAGCCACTTACAGCTAAAGATCCATTTGGTAAGGGTCTTTAGCATTTAAACTTTGCCTTTTTATATGTTGGTATATACATTATCACAGCTTGTAAACTTGAATTTTCATGTCATGCTAGGGAATTAATTCAAATATGCCTTTTTAATTTTAATCAGAACCACCTGATGCACCCGATAAGCCCATTGTGGAAGATGTCACCAGTAACAGTATGCTAGTGAAATGGAATGAACCAAAAGATAATGGAAGCCCCATCTTGGGTTACTGGCTTGAAAAACGTGAGGTGAATAGCACACACTGGTCTCGTGTCAACCGAAACCTTCTGAATTCTTTGAAGACCAATGTAGAAGGCCTATTAGAGGGACTCACCTATGTCTTCAGAGTATGTGCCGAAAACGCAGCTGGACCTGGAAAGTTCAGTCCCCCCTCAGATCCCAAAACAGCACGTGATCCAATCTGTAAGTAATTCCTTAAGAAGAAAGTGGGGTATAGCATGGTCACTATAATTAACAGTACTGTTTTATATGCTTGAAAGTTGTTGAGAGTGTAGATCTTAAGTGTTATCAAAAAGTGGTAATTATGTGAGGGAGTGGTGGTGTTAACTAACATTATTGTGGCAATCATTTTGCAATATATACATGTATCAAATCGTCACATTGTACACCTTAAACTTACATGCGTTATATGTCAATAATATCTCAGTCAAGCTGGAAAAAAATCAAACTAAATACTAGCAATGACTATAGACAAATGTTGAGGTTGCAATGTAAGATTTTAAACATCTGTATTTATAACTTAAAAGCTTCACAAAGCAATAATTACCCATATTACATGCAACACACTGTGGGGAAAAAAGGGGGTCACGTAAGCTACTGCACATTTTAAAACCATCAGTGAGTTTTTTTTTTAAATAAATTTATTTATTTATTTATTGGCTGCATTGGGTCTTCGGTGCTGAGTGCAGGCTTTCTCTAGTTGCGGCGAGCGGGGGCTACTCTTTGTTGCGGTGAGTGGGCTTCTCATTGCAGTGGCTCCTCTTGTTGTGGAGCACAGGCTCTAGGCACACGGGCTTCAGCAGTTATGGCACGTGGGCTCAGTAGTTAGTTGTGGCTCATGGGCTCTAGAGCACAGGCTCAGTAGTTGTGGCACACAGGCTTAGTTGCTCTGTGGCATGTGGGATCCTCCCAGACCAGGGCTCGAACCCGTGTTCCCTGCATTGGCAGGCAGATTCTTAACCACTGTGCCGCCAGGGAAGTACCCATCATCAGTGAGTTTTAATTTCTGTGTCTGCATTCATTCTAGCTCCACCTGGGCCACCTGTCCCAAGAGTCAATGACACAAGTTCCACAACTATTGAACTAGCATGGGAACCCCCAGCTTTCAATGGTGGTGGGGAAATTGTTGGCTACTTTGTTGATAAGCAGCTGGTTGGCACAAATGAATGGTCCCGCTGCACAGAGAAGATGATCAAGGCCCGTGAGTACACTGTCAAAGAAATCCGAGAGGGTGCCGATTACAAACTTCGAGTGAGCGCTGTCAACGCTGCAGGTGAAGGACCGCCTGGAGAAACAGAACCCGTTACTGTGGCTGAACCACAAGGTACTTTACTTAAAAGTTACATAAATAAGATGATGGATATTTTCCCAGTATGAGATTTTTTTTTTCCATCTTTCTTGGGCTAATGTATGACTGTTCTCTTTCAACAGAGCCTCCAAATGTGGAACTAGATGTTTCTGTCAGGGCTGGGATACAGATCGTGGCTGGGAAGACTCTCAGAATTCCAGCTGTGGTAACTGGTCGTCCAGTGCCAACAAAAGTGTGGACCATAGAAGAAGGAGAGCTGGATAAAGACCGTGTTGAAATAGAGAACGTTGGAACCAAATCTGAACTAATTATCAAGAATGCATTAAGAAAAGATCATGGCAGATATGTGATTACAGCTACCAATAGCTGTGGTTCTAAATTTGCAGCAGCCCGGGTAGAAGTTTTTGGTAAGGAATATTACATGGATTTCCACAGGATTTTTCCTAAGTGATACTATCTTATTGCATTGATTTTTTTGTTGCCGTTTTATTTTTCAGATGTCCCTGGTCCAGTTCTTGATTTGAAACCCGTTGTAACAAACAGAAAAATGTGTCTGCTTAACTGGTCTGATCCAGCAGATGATGGAGGAAGTGATATCACGGGCTTTATTATTGAAAGAAAGGATGCTAAGATGCATACTTGGAGACAACCAATAGAGACTGAGAGGTCTAAATGTGACATCACAGGTCTCCTTGAGGGACAAGAATATATGTACCGTGTGATTGCCAAGAACAAGTTTGGCTGTGGCCCTCCTGTTGAAATAGGACCAATTCTTGCAGTTGACCCACTAGGTAAAAAAGAAGGTTTTCACTGTGTATATAAAGTAAATACTGACTGCTTCTAGTTATGTCACTTATGTATAGAGCTTTATGGCTTCAAACTCCCAACAGTCTCAAGATCTATAGCTGGAATAATGAGAAAGTAATGAGAAAGGTAAACTAAATAACTACCAGCAACTTTATACCATGTTTACAATAATTTCAATGTAATTTTTGCACAAAACTGGGCATGGTTTTGTGTGCTGAAAAACCTGAATCACTGGAGCTTAGCATAACCTAAAAATAGTTTAGAAATATTACATCTTAGTAAGAAAATACACTGGAGTAATTAATTTAATAGTCCAGTAGTCAAAGAGAGTTCACTGTTTTTGAAAGATTACAGGACAGAAAACTGCCTTAGCGTAAATGCTTTAGTCTTTCTTTAGCCCCTCAAGTGGTCCCCAGACTGGAAGGATGAGGGGGCACCAAAACCAGAAAGAGCCACCAAAGAATGGAAACCCAAAGGAGATCTCCTCGACCCGTATAAACAAATAGGAAGCCCTAATATTACACACACTTGATAATGCATGCTGACATCCCATCCTAGAAAGCCAAGTCTTTGAGGATGCCTCGTTCCCCAAGAGACAGAGGAGTTATTCCTCCACCACCACCACCCCAAAACAGGAACAAAATTACCTCCTCACTGTAACAGCTCATCTCAAAATGTCTACTACAGCTCAGGTTGTGCCAGAAAGAACAGAACAGAGTTGGACTTCTACCACTAAGCTCTGCTTCTGGTTGCGATAACAGTCAAGAGTGGATTGGGTCTAGTTTCACCATGCAAAGCTTATTCTTTCTATCTTGTCCTTCAGGACACAAAACTACAGCAGCATTACATAAATTCTCTTTCCACCCCCTGTTAAACCCACACTTGAGGCAACATGGTCCAAAGTGTGTTCAGTAGACATATCCATTTTCTGTTAATAAGAAAGGAACACTTGCTCTCAGCTGGTCACTCAAAGCAAAACTTCACAGACAGCCCTCCTAGGTCATTAAAATTAGAAGCTTTCCCACTGACAGAGGTAAAATATCTAAAATGCTAAATATAAAAAAGCATACATGCACCTCAATTTTTAATCAATAATCTTGACTATAGAGTTTACTAAGAGAAATTCTGACTATATGAATGCCTATAATTCTGTTGACTGAGATATTCTGAGGATTTTAAAGACAGATGCAACAATATGCCAAACAGAAACCTATTTTTCACATAATTAATCCGAATTGAAATGTGATTTCTTACATGAATACTTATTTCATTCTTGTCATTTCAACCTGCCTCTGGTTAAAGGTCCTCCAACGTCTCCCGAGAGGCTGACATATACGGAAAGGACCAAGTCCACTATCAACCTTGACTGGAAAGAGCCCCGCAGTAATGGTGGCTGCCCCATCCAAGGCTATATCATTGAAAAACGGCGTCATGACAAACCTGACTTTGAAAGAGTTAACAAGCGACTCTGCCCAACCACATCTCTTCTGGTTGAAGATCTTGATGAACACCAAATGTATGAGTTCCGTGTCAAGGCCGTCAACGAAATTGGTGAAAGCGAACCATCCCTGCCTCTTAATGTGGTCATACAAGATGATGAAGGTGTTGAATCTGAACATAATAATCATTTTAATGCACTTTATCTCATAGGTTGAGCAAACATCCTTATGACTTTGCTATTTTTTTTCCCCTTTCCCTTCTCTTTGCAGTGCCTCCAACTATTAAGTTGCGCCTGTCTGTTCGAGGAGACACCATCAAAGTTAAGGCGGGAGAGCCTGTTAACATCCCTGCAGATGTGACAGGCCTTCCAATGCCTAAAATTGAGTGGTCCAAGAATGAAACTGTGATTGAAAAACCCACCGATGCACTTAAGATAACCAAGGAAGAAGTATCCCGAAGTGAGGCAAAGACTGAGCTTAGCATTCCCAAAGCAACCCGGGAGGACAAAGGCACTTACACGGTGACTGCTTCTAATCGCCTTGGCTCAGTGTTCCGAAATGTCCATGTTGAAGTATACGGTAAGTGACACGCTTTCTTATAAAAAAAAGAAATCCAGTGTCTGTTTAAGAATTTGCTTCTCAGTCTCCTCCTTTGGTTCCTTTTCAGATCGTCCGTCCCCACCAAGAAATCTTGCTGTTGTTGACATTAAAGCTGAATCTTGCCACTTAACGTGGGATGCCCCTCTAGACAATGGTGGGGGTGAAATCACCCATTATGTCATTGACAAACGCGATGCAAGCAGGAAGAAAGCTGAATGGGAAGAAGTCACCAACACTGCTGTAGAGAGGAGATATGGGGTAAACTCTTCTAAGTATTTTCTTATGCACACTTAAAGGACATAACTCTGAATTAACATCATTCTAGCATGACCTTGGAATTTAATGATTAAACTCAAAACCACACACAAAAAGCTTAAGTATAGTTTTTAGCATCTTGCACATAAAGCCACTTAGTAAATACTTTGATATACAGATCCTCTTTTACTTGAGAGAGCCACTATTAGGTGCAATAAATTTACACATTCTCATTTTAAAAGACTTTCTCCATGTTTGAGTGCAGAAACTCAGATAACTGAGTTTATAGAAGTATTTCTTTTTACAGTCTTCCCTACCAAAATAACTGGAATTTTAAAACAAGTGAAAATCAATGTAAGTATATTGTTTTTAAGAAATTATTGTTCATCTGATTTCTAGATCTGGAAACTTATCCCCAATGGTCAGTATGAGTTCCGAGTTAGGGCAGTGAATAAATATGGAACCAGCGATGAATGCAAATCAGATAAAGTGGTCATTCAAGATCCTTATCGCACTCCTGGACCTCCGGGAAAGCCAGTAGTTTTGGAGCGCACCAAAGGGTCGATGCTAGTGAGCTGGACTCCTCCTCTGGACAACGGTGGCTCTCCAATTACTGGCTACTGGCTGGAGAAGAGAGAAGAGGGAGGTGCCTACTGGTCACGTGTTAGCCGAGCACCGATAACCAAAGTGGGATTGAAAGGCGTGGAATTTAATGTTCCCCGTTTGATTGAAGGCGTTAAATACCAGTTCAGAGCGATGGCAATAAATGCTGCAGGAGTTGGCTCTCCCAGTGAACCATCAGACCTAGCTGTTGCAGGAGATCCCATATGTAAGTATGCTTCCATTTCTGGAATTTATCAAGGGCAAAGCCACTAAATGGATAGCTCTGCTCTTAAAGTTCTTGTATATTTCTATGCCAAATTATTTCACTTATTAAAATAAAAAGTTTCATACTTATATAGACTATCAGAAGTATATATGTATGTGTGTATACATATACACACTATGCACACATATCTAATATGTACATATACATGTATATGCATACACATACATACAAAAACTCATACAGTGTTTAAACACTTAGATTAAATCTAGTATTGTATGAGGAATCACAATAATAAAGACCCTGGACTATAAGCTCCTCTCTGCTCCCATACCTTAAATAAACCTCTCTCTCATTAATTAGCTACTGTGGAAATTATCTCCCTCACTAAACAGTCAGACCCTCCAGTAGGAGTTCAACAAAAGCAAAAGGTTGTTAAATTTTCAATAGTATATATTGAATAAAGATATAAGATCTTCAAGCACAGTCTGTGAGGTCAAATAAAAGAAAAAAACAATTCTGAAAGATCTATGAGCAGATCGGTTCAAAAATTAAAATACCATGACCTTAATGATTAATTTCATTTGCTATATAAATGGATTTTCTGTGGGAAAAAAAATTCAGCTGTTTGTTCAAAAGACTTAAAATAATCTAAGTTCTATACAGAGCATATATAAAAAATGAATTAGTCATTCATCCTGCAAGCTGGTAGTAAACATATGCTATGTGCAAAGAGCTGTCCTAGGCACTGGAGAGGAAAGAGCTATGGTTAAAAAGATGAATGGAGTAAAAGAATTTCCGTAATCGTAAAGCACTGTCAGAAATGTGATGGGTTGTCACCCGATTAGGGACAGGGTCAACGGCTACAGTAAAGGGCTTAAGATTAGTTTGTGTTCAAAGGTTTACCAGCTAATGATGAAATCATTTTTTAATCTTAATTTTATGGTAGGTTAAATTAAAATAAGCTTTTAGTAGAGAATATTGCAGAATCTCTTCAAAGGGACCTCAAAAGTAAAATAGCTTTTCACCAATTGTGTGTAAATAGAATATTTCTCTATCTAGAGCTAGTCAGTAATCTTTCTACTCCCAGTTAGTTGTTTGCTTTCTTTGTTTCAGCATTAATGCTAAATGAAGATAGATTTTCTTATATTTCTCTTCTCTAGAAGGTAATTTATTCCTTTGGCATTCCTATTTTAATATTTTAATAGATTAAAAATAAGATATGGTCAGGTATAGTAAAACATTCTTATAGTATATAAATCTATCATCCCACCAGCTTCAAAATCTGACTTTTTTTAATTTATTTTTTTATTAGATCCACCTGGGCCACCTTCTCGCCCAGAGGTCAAAGATAAAACAAAGTCAAGCATCTCACTAGCGTGGAAACCTCCAGCCAAAGATGGTGGCAGTCCGATCAAAGGATACATTGTAGAAATGCAAGAAGAAGGTACTACTGACTGGAAAAGCGTAAACGAACCAGACAAACTTCTAACTACCTGTGAATGTGTGGTGCCGAATTTGAAAGAGCTCAGGAAGTACAGATTCCGAGTGAAAGCTGTCAATGAAGCTGGTGAATCTGAACCAAGTGATACAACTGGAGAGATCCCTGCCACTGATATTCAAGGTACTAGTCCTTAATCCATTTATGTATTCATCTTTTGATCTTATTATGAAACTGATTCATTTGTTGAAGACATCTCAATTACGTTTTTGAAAAAGCTGTGCTAAATCCTGTTATATTATCCATGGTATTACAGAGGTACCAGAAATTTTCATTGACATTGGAGCACAAGACTGTCTGATTTGTCAAGCTGGCACACAGATTAGGATTCCTGCTGTCATCAAGGGACGCCCAACACCAAAATCATCTTGGGAATTTGATGGAAAGGCAAAGAAGGCAATGAAGGTAAGAAAATTATAATTCTCTGCATCTCCCATTGACTCACTCTAAGGAATATTTACACTATAACTGACTATCTTCTTTTCTAATAGGATGGGGTTCATGACATACCTGAAGATGCACAGGTAAAAAACAAAAAACTGAAATGATTCAGAATCGGACTGACTTCAATACTACTATGATTTCATTCAGTGTATGACTGCTATTTTCTTTGTACAGCTGGAGACTGCTGAAAACTCATCCGTAATTATTATTCCGGAATGTAAACGATCTCATTCAGGCAAATACAGCATCACAGCCAAGAACAAAGCAGGACAAAAGACTGCAAATTGCAGAGTTAAAGTCATGGGTAAGAAAGACTTTAAAAGTTATTATGGAATAAGAACAAATTATTTTAAACAGGGCACCACTGTTTATATTGGGATTTGCATCCAACAGATGTACCAGGGCCACCCAAAGATCTGAAAGTCAGTGACATCACAAGGGGTAGTTGCAGGCTTACATGGAAGATGCCGGATGATGATGGAGGGGACAGGATCAAAGGCTATGTTATCGAGAAGAGGACTATTGATGGAAAAGCTTGGACTAAAGTCAATCCAAACTGTGGAAGCACTTCATTTGTAGTTCCTGACCTCATCTCTGAACAGCAATACTTCTTCCGCGTGCGGGCACAAAACCGTTTTGGTATTGGTGCTCCCGTGGAAACCATTCAGAGGACCACTGCCAGAGATCCAATATGTAAGTTTTTAAGTCTAAGATTAAAGTAGCTTCCTAAACTTGAAATGTATTGTTATAAATAATGATTAATACTTTCTTTAACTATTTTTAAAGATCCTCCTGATCCCCCTATTAAACTCAAGATTGGCCTCATAACAAAGAACACAGTACATCTGTCATGGAAACCCCCAAAGAATGATGGGGGCTCCCCGGTCACCCACTATATTGTTGAGTGTCTTGCGTGGGATCCTACTGGGACAAAGAAAGAAGCATGGAAACAGTGCAATAAGCGCGATGTGGAAGAACTGGAGTTTACGGTGGAAGACCTGGTAGAGGGTGGGGAATATGAATTCAGAGTCAAAGCTGTCAATGCCGCAGGAGTCAGCAAACCTTCAGCCACTGTTGGCCCCGTGACTGTCAAAGACCAGACATGTAAGTACCAATGGGTTATCTATCAGAGAATGTCCTCTTCGTGAATGCCTTCCTAGATACTCAAGAACAGTCCAAAATAAAGAGATGTCTCTGTAGGTCAGAAGCTACCACGGGTTCAGTCTGGACGTGGGCCCATTACCCAATCACTCATGCCCTCAACTTGCACAGAATTATCATATTTCCATATATATTACCTTTCCCTTACTGAAAGGAGATACTGTTTGGAATTTCCTTACTCGAATTTTTCTCCATGGCAGGCTGTTTTACTTACCAGAAATTAAAACAGTTCCTCTGCATGCTCCTCAAAAAGGGCAGAAAGTAACCAATTATTTGCTTAGCAACTGCTGAGACCCATTTATCTTCACAATTGAGTTTCTTTTTCTTAAGTAGAAACTTATATACCATCACAGCCATGAATAATCTGGGAACAGCATCAAAGGAAATGAGACTGAATGTCCTTGGCAAAGGTTACGTGGTTTTATTAAAACTACATGATTTTCTCTATTTGAGAAAAAGATATATCTACTTTAAGAGATAAAATATCCACACAAATATGGTAATAATTCTTCCTCTCGTTATTGTTACCATCATTACTGCTGTGTATTTGTTAGTTCTCTCTTCTAAATATAGGAAAGCTGTAGTCACTACTCCCTGTGCATATTCTTACACTAAATTCATGAAAAATGGAAAATTGCTTTGCCTCTATTAGCAGTTAGTTATATTTCTTAAAAGGGGAATTCATCTCAGAACGAACAAAGTAGGTCCCCTCATTAACTCTGCATAAATATTAGGGAATATCATGAAAGAACTCCCAAGTCTAAGATACTATAGTTTCACTTCTCTCTGCCCTTTTTCAGTATCTACAATCATAATGATGCCAGGTAAGAGAGAGACAGTAGGTGATACATAGCCACATGTAGATCAATAAAGGATGAGGACCACATATGCCTGTTCCCTAAACTGGTGTAAATTAGCTGAAGACAGATCTGTTCTTTATGTCAGGTAGGGCTATAAAGCCTGCTTATAGTAGATCAAATAACTTTATCATCACTGTGAATTCTACTTTCGATGCTTTAGTGTTTTTTTTATGTTCCTAATGACAACGTTTTTTTTTTTAAATAATCTAGGCCCACCTTCAATTGAGCTAAAAGAATTCATGGAGGTTGAAGAAGGAACTGATGTTAGCATCGTGGCCAAAATTAAAGGTGTGCCATTCCCGACACTAACCTGGTTTAAAGCTCCTCCAAGGAAGCCTGATAACAAAGAACCTGTTGTCTACGACACCCATGTCAACAAACTGGTGGTGGATGATACCTGCACTCTAGTGATTCCACAGTCTCGCAGGAGTGACACTGGCTTATATACCATCACAGCTGCGAATAATCTGGGAACAGCATCAAAGGAAATGAGGCTGAATGTCCTTGGTAAAGATTACATTGTTTTATTAAAACTACATAGTTTTCTGTCCATAAATGTAATATCTGTCTTTAAGATCATTGTCCTAATAAAGTTTTCTTTTTTTAAACCATTTTAGGTCGCCCTGGCCCTCCAGTGGGACCAATAAAGTTCGAATCTATTTCAGCAGATCAAATGACACTATCTTGGCTTCCACCTAAAGATGATGGTGGGTCTAAGATTACAAACTACGTAATTGAGAAAAGAGAAGCTAACAGGAAGACATGGGTGCATGTCTCCAGCGAACCTAAAGAGTGCACATACACAATTCCAAAATTGCTAGAAGACCATGAATATGTATTCCGAATCATGGCCCAGAATAAATATGGCATTGGGGAACCTCTTGACAGTGAACCAGAAACAGCAAGAAACCTCTTCTGTAAGTAGGACATGTTTCACATTCAAAATCATTCTTATTTGTGTTTTTCAAAATTTCTTATAAATCACTGTGATTTTTGTCACAGCTGTCCCTGGAGCACCAGATAAACCAACAGTTAGCAGTGTGACTCGAAACTACATGACTGTCAACTGGGAAGAGCCAGAATACGATGGAGGCTCTCCTGTTACAGGATACTGGCTAGAAATGAAAGACACCACTTCAAAGAGATGGAAGAGAGTTAACCGAGATCCTATCAAAGTCATGACTTTGGGTGTTTCTTATAAAGTGACTGGTCTTATTGAAGGTTCTGATTATCAATTCCGGGTATACGCAATCAATGCTGCTGGTGTGGGTCCAGCAAGTCTGCCATCAGACCCAGTGACTGCTAGAGATCCCACTGGTAAGCCTTAAAACCATTCTTTCCCCCCCCCCGCCAAAGAGTGCCATGGAAAAGTCAAGAATACTAACGCATACTGGTTCTTTCCAGCCCCTCCTGGACCTCCATTTCCCAAAGTCACAGACTGGACTAAATCATCTGCGGATTTGGAGTGGTCTCCCCCACTAAAAGATGGTGGATCCAAAATAACGGGATACATCGTTGAATATAAAGAAGAAGGAAAAGAAGAATGGGAAAAGGTAGCTAACACTTGGCATTATGGAAATGTACTATGAATAAACTGAACACTTAGTAGTTATTCTCAATCCCATTAACTCCTATCTGTATTTTTTTATTAAGAAATCAGAAAAATAACATATAATTTAACTGATAATCCAAACATCTCTTAGGTCAAAAAACCTAATCAAAAGTTAAGTCATGTTATTGTTAACTTATCTTTTGGCTATAAAGCCTGAAAAGATGGAATAAGTGATGCATATATGTGGAACCTACAAAAATGGTACAGATGAACCAGTTTGCAAGGTAGAAATAGAGACACAGATGTAGAAAACAAACGAATGGACACCAAGGGAGGAAAGCAAGTGGCCGGGGGTGGGGTGGGGGTGGTGGGATGAACTGGAAGATTGGGATTGACATGTATACACTAACATGTATGGGAGATTGGGATTGACATGTATATACATGTATACATGTATAAAATAGATAACTAATGAGAACCTGCTGTATAATAAAATAAAATTCAAAAACAGAACCTATTTTATCAAATTATATAATAAAATATACATAGATATATATATAAAAAAGGATGGAACAAGTAAACAGTACGGTTTTTTTTCAATCACTTGACAATATTTTAAAACATAATTCCTTCCATTCAGTATTTACCTGTAATATCTGATCCCTAGAACCTAAACTGGCAACAATTTTCCCAAAGAGAGTAAATATGCTGTTGCTATGCTTTGGAAAGCTATTAAAACAAAAAACTACAGTAGTCCCCCCCCCCCGCCCCCGCAATTCCCAAGGGATATATTCCAAGACCCCAGTGGATGCCTGAAACCACGGATAGTACCGAGCTCTCTATATATATACTATGTTTTTTCTTTATTAATGGGCAGGTAGCATATACAGCGTGAATATGATGGAAGGGATAGTTCACTTCCCGGGCAGGGATGGAGCAGGATGGTCCAAGATTTCATTACGTTACTCAGAATGTAACGCAATTTAAAACTGATGAATTGTTTATTTGTGGAATTGTTTTCCATTTAATACTTTTAGGTTTCCGTTGACTTCAAGGAAATGAACACAGAAAACAAAACCACGGATAAGAAAGGACTCCTGTATTCTAATTATAAAATGCTTGTGATTTTTCCCTAGGCTAAAGAAAAAGAAGTGAGAGGAACAAAACTTGTTGTAACAGGATTAAAAGAAGGAGCATTCTACAAATTTAGAGTTAGAGCAGTCAACATTGCCGGCATCGGAGAACCTGGAGAAGTCACAGATGCCATTGAAATGAAGGACAGGATTGGTACTTACTAATATTTCTATTATTTTATCAATATTTGCATTTTGGATTGGAAATGAAAAGCACATTTGTTATTTTCAATTGTTTTCCAGTATTACCTGACCTTCAGTTAGATGCCAGCGTCAGAGACAGAATTGTGGTCCATGCTGGAGGGGTGATTCGGATCATCACCTATGTATCTGGCAAGCCTCCTCCAACCGTTACCTGGAGTATGAATGAAAAAGCTTTACCCCAAGAGGCCACCATTGAGACCACAGCCATTAGCTCATCCATGGTCATCAAGAATTGCCAGAGGAGCCACCAAGGCGTCTACGCTCTTCTTGCCAAAAATGCAGGGGGTGAAAGAAAGAAGACAATTATCGTTGATGTATTAGGTAACAACTTTCAATTCGTCCATGCGTCTTTAAAAAATAACACTTTATTTCATCTACAATAAAGCTATATTAGTTTTTAAAAAAACTACGTTACAAATATTTTGGAAAATAAGAAAAATCACCCACAATCCCATTGACCACTATTAGCATTTTTTTAAATTTCCTCCTTTTTTCATCCTATCCATATTTTATATGGCTGTACTCCTATATAAAGTCTTATGTGCTGCCTTTTTATATAATATGCCACCATAAGCATTTACTATGTTATTATATAGTTTTCATAAAAGCAGCTTTCCTGAAAATGTCCATGAATGTTTAACAATTTGCTAAGGTTGACCGTTTTCACATCATAGGACCTATCAGTTATCATAATAAGACAAAAGTCCCTTTGAAGGTGTCAGTATTCTAATTGAAGAGAAGCATCATATTTGGTTATCAATATTGCATTTCTTGTCACTGAATATCGAGTTGAACTCTACGAGGCTTGTTCATGCCTCTCACTGGCTGCTCTACTCCAGTGATTTGCTCAGAAAGTGAAGCCCTCCCACTCAGATCTCTCTCTCAGCACATCTCTAGGCACAACCATACTCCAAACACACAGTTTTTATGTGAAAATAACCAGTTCTCTATTGAACATAATATTTTGAAAACATGTTTTGCTTTCATTAGTGAAAATGGCATGCGGAAAAAGATCTCATTGAGCAATGGTCCTTCAAGTTTCTAGGTTGTTTCAAACTCCTAAACAGTCTTCTGTCCAATGGCTATTACTTTAAGAACTGGTGTACTTCCAGGTTAAATTCCAAACCTCTCAAAGGTCATTCTGAGATTTGGGGTCTCCTGTGCTGCTCAGATTCACTGGTCACACAGAAAAAAATTCTCTCCCCCTTTCCCCTCTGGAGAGTAAACTGGACACAAAAAGTAGTCATGCCTCTCTTCACCCCTCTCCTGTCTCCCTCTGTGCATTTTCCTCCCAACACTGCCCTCTTACCTGACTCACAAATTACCAAAAAAAAAAAAAATGTGTGTGTGTGTGTGTATGTATGTGTGTGTGTGTGTGTATATAGATATAGATATAGATATGTATAAAACTGTTCCTTCAGTTTCTACTAAAGCAGGGGCAACCAGTAACTACTGCAAACCTACTTCATTTTAAAATATGGTTGAATATAGACACAAGGAAAGAAGAAAACAAACCAAATCAATTAATAAACACAAAATCTCACTCTTTTCATAACAACATTTTTGTCTCCCTTTTAAAAACAGAGGGTAACAAATATTGAGCCCAGTAGTCCATTGATGTCAAACAACTGAAAACCTTTTCCTCTTATTTCCAGATGTGCCAGGTCCTGTTGGAACACCATTCCTGTCTCACAACCTAACCAACGACTCCTGCAAACTGACATGGTTTTCTCCAGAAGATGATGGAGGCTCTCCAGTCACCAATTATGTCATTGAAAAGCGGGAAGATGACCGCAGAGCATGGACCCCAGTGACATACACAGCTACCCGACAAAATGCCACCGTCCAGGGTCTCATTCAAGGAAAAGCCTACTTTTTCCGAATTGCAGCTGAAAATAGTATTGGCATGGGCCCGTTTGTTGAGACAACAGATGCGCTTGTCATAAGAGATCCAATAAGTAAGTACAATTTAAAACAATTTCATCTTTAATTACTTTTTCACTCATTTAATAAAAGACTATAGTGACAAAGTAGGTACACAAATGCCAAGCATTTCATTCATTTGGCAAGCATTCATTAGGTAAATACGTAGTCTCTGATGTTGGTAGTATTTGAACGTGACTATGAAAGAGATTGTGGGAATATATATGATTCTTCAAATCCTCCCATGTAATACTACATGGATTCTTTTTTTAATTTCCAACTTAATGGCATGAACGTGAAGTATTTTCCTAACTCTAAAACTACCAACTCTGGGGACTTCCCTGGCAGTCCAGTGGTTAGGACTCCGAACTTCCAGTGTGGTGGGGTGGCGGGCGGGTTCGATCCCTGCTTAGGGAACTAAGATCCCACAGGCTGTGTGGCGCGGCCAAAACATTTTTTAAAATAAATTAAAAAACATTAAAACTACCAACTCTGGGGGACTTTGCTGAATTATTTGGCCTCAATGAACCTCTATTTCCTCATCTGGAAATTAGATTGTATTGAGTGCCTTTCAGCTCTACTCATTTTACGTTGAGATTTCTTTTGTTACTTATCAAAACGAATAGTTTAATGTTTAAACGCAATCCTCAAAAAGCATTATTTACTACATTTTCTATTACATTCTTAACATGACATTCGTCTCACTGTCATTCCACACTTGCAGCTGTACCAGAGCGTCCTGAAGACCTAGAAGTCAAAGAAGTTACTAAAGATTCTGTTTCTCTGACTTGGAATCCCCCTAAGTATGATGGCGGATCCGAAATTATCAACTATGTCCTAGAAAGCCGTCTCATTGGAACTGAGAAGTTCCACAAAGTTACAAATGACAACTTGCTTAGCAGGAAGTACAGTGTGAAAGGCTTAAAAGAAGGCGATACCTATGAGTACCGTGTCAGTGCCATCAATATTGTTGGACAAGGCAAACCATCATTTTGCACCAAGCCAATCACTTGCAAGGATGAGCTAGGTATGTGTCAAATGCAGCTTACACTTTGAAAACGTGTACACTTATAGGTTTACCTTAAGACATCAAACTGACTTTCCTTTATACATTTCAGCTCCTCCAACGCTTGACCTCGACTTCAGAGATAAACTCACGATTCGAGTTGGTGAAGCTTTTGCCCTCACTGGCCGTTACTCAGGCAAACCAAAGCCTAAGGTTACTTGGTTCAAAGATGAAGTTGATGTGCTAGAAGATGACTGCACTCATATAAAGACCTCGCCAACAACACTTGCTCTAGAGAAGCTCAAGGCCAAGCGTTCAGATTCTGGCAAATACTGTGTGGTTGTGGAGAACAGTACAGGCTCCAGGAAAGGTTTCTGTCAAGTTAATGTCGTTGGTAAGTATTATTTAGCAAGAATTAGAGACATTCTGTTCTTTCCAAAGCAGAAGTGGAAATAACATTTTGTGGTGTGATTTTTTTTTTTTTTTCCTCAGACCGTCCTGGACCACCGGTAGGACCAGTTGTTTTTGATGAGGTGACCAAAGATTACATGGTTATCTCTTGGAAGCCACCTTTAGATGACGGAGGCAGTGAAATTACTAATTATATTATTGAGAAGAAGGAAGTGGGCAAAGACGTTTGGATGCCTGTGACATCTGCAAGTGCTAAAACAACATGCAAAGTTTCTAAACTGCTTGAAGGAAAAGATTATATTTTCCAGATACGTGCTGAAAATCTGTATGGAATAAGTGATCCTCTGGTGTCTGATTCAATGAAAACCAAAGATCGTTTCAGTATGCATCATAATTCTTTTCAGTGATTCAATGTTTGATATTGTTAACGGGAAGAATTAAATTTCTAACATATTTTGCTAATGTTTGTTATAGGGGTTCCTGATGCACCTGACCAGCCAGTTGTTACAGAAGTTACCAAAGACTCTGCATTAGTCACCTGGAACAAGCCAAATGATGGCGGAAAGCCCATCACAAACTACATCCTGGAAAAGAGAGAAACGATGTCTAAACGATGGGCTAGAGTTACCAAAGAACCTATCCATCCATACACTAAGTTTACGGTTCCTGATCTTCTAGAAGGGTGTCAGTATGAATTCCGGGTTTCTGCAGAAAACCAAATTGGTATTGGAGACCCAAGCCCACCATCCAAACCAGTCTTTGCTAAAGATCCAATTGGTATAGTACTAAAGCATTCTTTCAGCTTTCATTTTATCCAACTTTGTTTTCAGCTATATTCTAACTCCTTTTTGGTTTTCTCTTTTATTATGTAGGGAAACCAAGTCCACCTATTAATCCTGAAGCAATAGGTACAACACATAATTCAGTTGATCTAACCTGGCAGCCACCACGTCATGATGGTGGGAGCAAGATTCTGGGTTATATTGTTGAATACCAGAAAGTTGGAGATGAAGAATGGAAAAGAGCCAATCACACTCCTGAGTCATGTCCTGAAACTAACTATAAAGTCACTGGTCTTCGGGATGGTCAATCCTATAAGTTCAGAGTAAGAGCAGTCAACGTAGCCAGTGAATCAGATCCAGCTCATGTTCCCGAGCCAGTGCTAGTAAAAGACAGATTCGGTGAGTATAAATGTTCTCAGCTGCCTTTGCAAGGAAGACAGGTTTCATTGTCTATGCTTAAGTGTAAAATATATTAACAAAACAAATCTGTAAGTACTGTTCTCTTTATTCTAGAACCCCCTGAGTTGATTCTTGATGCCAACATGGCAAGAGAACAACACATAAGGGTTGGTGATACCCTAAGACTTAGTGCCGTCATCAAAGGAGTGCCGTTCCCAAAAGTAACTTGGAAAAAAGAAGACAGAGAGGCTCCAACTAAAGCAAGAATTGATGTTACTCCAGTTGGTAGCAAGCTTGAAATCTGTAATGCTGCCCACGAAGATGGTGGAATTTATTCCTTAACAGTGGAGAATCTAGCTGGTTCAAAAACTGTCTCAGTAAAAGTACTTGTATTAGGTAAGAATTTTAGTACTTGTTATGTACTTAATGCAATAGCATATAAAAGTAACTCTAAATACATTTTGAGTTCTTATCTGGATTAAATCACTTATATAACTGCATTACTTAACACTTTTCAGATAAGCCTGGGCCACCTAGAGATCTGGAAGTCAGTGAAGTTAGGAAAGATTCTTGTTACCTTACTTGGAAGGAACCACTGGATGATGGTGGTTCTGTCATTACAAATTATGTGGTTGAGAGGAGAGATGTTGCCAGTGCCCAGTGGTCACCTCTTTCAACTACATCAAAGAAAAAGAGCCACTTTGCTAAACATCTTACTGAAGGCAATCAGTATCTCTTCCGAGTAGCTGCTGAGAACCAGTATGGACGTGGTCCTTTTATAGAAACATCTAAACCCATCAAGGCTCTGGATCCCCTACGTAAGTTGCTCTCTTTGGATACAAAAGTACTGTTTTACTGTTTTGAGAATATTGTTTATTCATCATAACTTCTTCTTCTTAAAAGATCCTCCAGGGCCACCCAAGAACCTACACCATGTAGATGTTGACAAGACTGAAGTCTCCCTTGTTTGGAATAAGCCAGATCGTGATGGTGGCTCTCCAATCACTGGATATTTGGTGGAATATCAAGAAGAGGGCACCCAAGACTGGATTAAGTTCAAGACTGTGACAAACTTAGGGTGTGTTGTTACCGGACTACAACAAGGAAAGACCTATAGATTCCGTGTAAAAGCTGAAAACATTGTGGGTCTTGGTCTTCCTGACACAACTATCCCAATAGAATGTCAAGAAAAACTAGGTAATTTTTAGATTGGAATTATTTTCTTTCTTTTTAAAATTATTCATATTGTGAAAATCAAAATCTAATTTCCTCATGTTTCCTTTCCAGTGCCTCCATCTGTGGAGCTGGATGTGAAATTAATTGAAGGCCTTGTGGTAAAAGCTGGAACTACAGTCAGATTCCCTGCCATTATAAGAGGTGTACCTGTTCCTACTGCAAAGTGGACAACCGATGGGAATGAGATTAAAACAGATGAACACTATACCGTTGAAACTGACAACTTCTCATCAGTACTCACCATTAAGAACTGCTTAAGGAGAGACACTGGGGAACATCAGATCACAGTTTCCAATGCAGCTGGCGCCAAAACAGTGGCTGTACATCTTACTGTTCTTGATGTTCCTGGTCCACCAACAGGCCCTATTAATATTCTGGAAGTTACCCCTGAACATATGACTATCTCATGGCAGCCACCTAAGGATGATGGAGGAAGCCCTGTGATAAATTATATTGTTGAGAAAAAAGACACAAAGAAAGACACATGGGGTGTTGTCTCTTCAGGAAGCAGTAAGACAAAGCTGAAAGTCCCACATCTGCAGAAGGGCTGTGAATATGTCTTCCGAGTGAAAGCAGAGAATAAGATTGGTGTTGGCCCTCCCCTTGACTCCATACCTACTGTTGCTAAACATAAGTTTAGTCCTCCATCTCCTCCCGGTAAACCAGTAGTTACTGACATTACTGAAAATGCTGCAACAGTGTCTTGGACTCTGCCAAAATCTGATGGTGGCAGTCCAATAACTGGTTACTATGTGGAACGTCGAGAAGTAACAGGCAAATGGATGAGGGTCAACAAAACACCTCTAGTGGACATGAAGTTTAGAGTGACTGGACTCTATGAGGGAAATACATATGAGTTTAGAGCTTTTGCTGAGAATCTTGCAGGACTAAGCAATCCGTCCCCAAGTTCTGATCCAATAAAAGCTTGCCGGCCCATCAAACCACCTGGACCACCTATTAATCCTAAGCTGAAAGACAAGACCAGAGAAACAGCTGACCTGGTGTGGACAAAGCCTCTCAGTGATGGTGGTAGCCCCATTCTGGGCTATGTAGTGGAATGTCAGAAAGCTGGAGCAACACAGTGGAGCAGGATTAATAAAGATGAACTCATTAGGCAATGTGCCTTTAGGGTACCTGGACTAATTGAAGGAAATGAGTACAGATTCCGAATAAAGGCAGCTAATATTGTGGGAGAGGGAGAGCCAAGAGAGCTAGCAGAATCTGTGATTGCAAAGGACATCCTTCATCCTCCAGAAGTAGAACTTGATGTTACCTGTCGTGATGTTATTACCGTTAGGGTGGGCCAAACTATCCGCATTCTTGCTCGGGTCAAAGGCAGACCTCAACCAGACATAACTTGGTCCAAGGAAGGCAAAGTATTGGCCCGAGAAAAGCGGGTTGACCTAATTCACGATCTACCTCGTGCTGAGTTGCAAATTAAAGAAGCTGTTAGAGCTGATCACGGCAAGTATATCATCTCAGCTAAGAACAGCAGTGGACATGCCCAAGGTTCTGCTATCGTTAATGTCCTTGACAGACCTGGACCTTGCCAGAATTTAAAGATCAGCAACGTAACCAAAGAGAACTGTACAATTTCTTGGGAAAACCCTCTAGATAACGGTGGCTCAGAAATAACAAACTTCATAGTGGAATATCGCAAACCAAACCAGAAAGGCTGGTCAATTGTTGCTTCAGATGTCACTAAGCGATTAATCAAGGCCAACCTTTTAGCCAACCATGAATACTATTTCCGAGTTTGTGCAGAAAATAAAGTAGGTGTTGGGCCAACCACTGAAACAAAAACTCCAATTCTGGCTATTAACCCTATTGATAGACCAGGTGAGCCTGAAAACCTTCATATTGCAGATAAAGGAAAGACATTTGTCTACCTAAAATGGAGGCGGCCTGCTTATGATGGTGGTAGCCCAAATCTATCATATCATGTTGAAAGGAAGCTGAAGGGCTCTGATGACTGGGAAAGAGTACATAAAGGAGGCATTAAAGAAACCCACTACATGGTTGACAAATGTGTTGAAAACCAGATTTATGAGTTCAGAGTGCAAACGAAGAATGAAGGTGGGGAAAGTGACTGGGTGAAGACAGAGGAAGTTGTTGTAAAGGAAGACCTGCAGAAACCAGTACTTGATCTGAAATTAAGTGGTGTGCTAACTGTCAAAGCAGGGGACACCATTCGACTTGAGGCAGGTGTTAGAGGCAAACCATTTCCAGAAGTTTCATGGACGAAGGACAAAGATGCGACAGACTTAACAAGATCACCAAGGGTCAACATTGCTACCAGTGGTGATTCATCTAAATTTTCTCTTACTAAAGCAAAGCGAAGTGATGGTGGTAAATATGTAATTACAGCAACTAACATAGCTGGCAGTTTTGTGGCCTTTGCCACTGTCAATGTTTTAGATAAGCCTGGGCCTGTAAGAAATCTGAAAATTTTTGACGTGTGTAGTGATAGGTGTTCTCTTCGCTGGGATCCACCAGAGGATGATGGTGGCTGTGAAATCCAAAATTATATTTTAGAAAAATGTGAGAGCAAGAGAATGGTTTGGTCTACCTTTTCTGCTGCTATCTTAACACCTGGTACTACAGTAACACGTCTCATAGAAGGGAATGAATATATTTTCAGAGTCCGTGCAGAAAATAAAATAGGCACAGGGCCTCCAACAGAAAGTAAACCAGTCATTGCAAAAACCAAATATGATAGACCTGGTCGCCCTGACCCCCCAGAAGTCACTAAAGTAAGCAAAGAAGAGATGACTGTGGTTTGGACGCCACCTGAATATGATGGTGGAAAGTCCATCACAGGATACTATTTGGAGAAAAAGGAAAAACATTCAATACGATGGGTCCCTGTCAACAAGAGTGCGATCCCTGAGAGACGTTTGAAAGTACAGAATCTCCTCCCAGGACATGAATATCAGTTCCGTGTCAAGGCAGAAAATGAAGTTGGAATTGGAGAACCAAGCTTGCCATCAAGGCCAGTGGTGGCAAAAGACCCCATAGGTATGATGTTCTTGCTTTTTCTGGTATTACACCAACTCTTGATCTCAGGCACAGAGGTATTAGACAAATAAGTTAAATCCACAGCATCAAAACTTTAATCTTAGCCAATAGTTTTCCAAATAGATCTTTTACCAAATCGCCTAAAATGTACAAACAATGGTAGATTCTAATTTTATGAAGGAAAATAAGGAGAACTGAGTCATTGAGAAATTGAATGTACTATCTGTGGTTAATTAAGGATGGACTATATAGAATTACTCATTAACGTAACACTAGTAGTTGTTAACCATGTGTAAATTTATTCTTATATAATTTACTTTCAGAACCACCTGGTCCACCGACCAATCTCAAAGTGGTTGATACAACCAAAAGTTCCATAACTCTTGGGTGGGGAAAACCGGTGTATGACGGTGGCGCACCAATCATTGGATATGTTGTGGAAATGAGACCAAAGAGACCAGATACATCACCTGATGAAGGCTGGAAAAGGTGTAGTGCTGCAGCGCAACTCGTTCGCATGGAATTCACCGTGACCAGCTTGGATGAAAACCAGGAATATGAGTTCAGGGTTTGTGCCCAAAACCAAGTTGGCATTGGGCGCCCTGCAGAACTAAAGGACGCTATTAAACCTAAAGAAATCCTAGGTGAGGCCCTATGTTATCACTTGATTCATTCATGTTTCACTTCTCACATGATTTCCCCACATTCTGAAGTCAACTGACGGCTTTTGTGTCATTTGCAGAACCTCCAGAGATTGATTTGGACGCCAGCATGAGAAAACTGGTCACAGTGAGAGCAGGATGCCCTATTCGACTATTTGCCATAGTGAGAGGGCGACCAGCCCCTAAGGTCACTTGGCGAAAAGTGGGTATTGATAACGTGGTCAGAAAGGGACAAGTTGATCTGGTTGATACTATGGCCTTCCTTGTCATCCCCAATTCTACCCGTGATGACTCAGGAAAATACTCCCTGACGCTTGTGAACCTGGCTGGAGAAAAGGCCGTGTTCGTGAATGTCAGAGTATTAGGTGGGTTATAAACAAGCGTCTTCCTCCCCTTCAAAAATGCCTTAGTTAATAAGGAGGCTGAGGGGACTCGTATATATGATTTTGTCGTCCTTCACAGATACTCCTGGACCTGTGTCTGATTTAAAAGTTTCGGATGTCACTAAAACATCATGCCACATTTCCTGGGCCCCTCCCGAGAACGATGGTGGGAGCCAAGTGACACATTACATTGTGCAGAAACGTGAGGCAGATAGAAAGACGTGGTCGACAGTCACCCCAGAAGTCAAGAAAACGAGCTTCCACGTCAGCAATCTTGTCCCTGGGACTGAGTATTTCTTCAGAGTAACTGCTGTCAATGAGTATGGCTCCGGCGTCCCAACAGACATCCCCAAACCAGTGCTCGCAACAGATCCTCTAAGTAAGTTACATCCTTTCTCCCTCCTTTTAACTCCAGTCCCCGACCTCAGCAAAATCAAGATACCGAAACATTTTACTCCACTAATGAAAGGGCCTTCACTTGTAGAAACCTAAACAGTACAAATAAATATCTAACTCACTCACTGAAGACTTTTTTGATCTGACTCATCCGTGTCCTTTTTACTTTCAACATCCCGAACCATAGTTTCCATATACTCTGAAGCAAGTGGCATACGAAAACATTTATGCGTATTTCCAAAGGGATGGATTAGGTTACCTGGGTGATTTTTTCTTCTAGGTGAGCCGGATCCCCCCAGGAAACTAGAAGTTACTGAAATGACAAAGAACAGCGCTGCGTTAGCCTGGTTACCTCCCCTGCGCGATGGAGGTGCCAAGGTCGACGGCTACATCGTTAGTTACAGAGACGAAGAGCTGCCTGCAGGTCACTGGACAGAGTACTCGGTGGTGAAAGACCTCAGCCTTGTCGTCACCGGCCTCAAGGAAGGAAAGAAATACAAATTTAGGGTAGCGGCCAGAAATGCTGTTGGAGTCAGTTTGCCAAGAGAAGCTGAGGGAGTGTATGAAGCCAAAACACAGCTGTGTAAGTAGTCAGAGTCGTTTTCCATGCGATAAAAGTTTATGGGGATTTTCTTTCGACATGTAGATGTTTATCCCTGAAGAAGCTAGTTCCAGAAGTACTTGAAATATAGTAGAGAACAGTGGTTTGGAAACACCTGGACCCACAACAGGTAGTAAATACACCTTAAATCATGACACAGGACACACGTACATATATATGACTTAGAAAAAGTTTCTTAAAGCAACACCCATTCTTATCATGTATGCTGGCCTCAGATATTCTCAATTCGTTTCGATCCCATGCTCTTTAAAAAGTATCAGCAGTAATGCAAACATTAATTTGAATCCACTAATGGGTTTCAATCCACAATTTGAAAAGCACTAGTATAGTTCCCCACCAGAGGAAATTTAACCTCCCTGCCAAATTAACGTATCTTCATCTTACTTTTAGTGCCACCCAAGATCCTTATGCCAGAGCAAATTATTATCAAAGCTGGGAAGAAACTCCGAATTGAAGCCCATGTGTATGGAAAGCCTCATCCGATCTGTAAATGGAAAAAAGGAGAAGATGAAGTTGTCACATCCAGCCACCTGGCAGTACATAAAGCAGACAATTCTTCAGTTCTGATCATAAAAGATGTTGCTAGGAAAGACAGCGGTTACTATAGCCTCACTGCAGAAAACAGTTCTGGGACAGACACTCAGAAAATCAAAGTTATCGTCATGGGTAGGTTACGTGTTAGACAAATGGCCATCCAAATATGAGTATCAGAAACATATTTTACAGTCAAATCCCTATTCTTACATTTCTTTCCTCTCGGTTCATGCAGACGTTCCTGGACCCCCTCAGCCTCCGTTTGACATTTCTGACATAGATGCCGATGCCTGCTCCCTGTCATGGCACATCCCCCTGGAGGACGGAGGCAGTAACGTCACCAATTACATAGTGGAGAAGTGTGACGTGAGCAGGGGTGACTGGGTGACAGCGCTAGCTTCAGTGACAAAAACTTCCTGCAGGGTTGGAAAACTGATCCCAGGCCAAGAGTATATCTTCCGGGTCCGTGCTGAGAATCGATTTGGCATTTCAGAGCCTCTCACATCTCCAAAGATGCTGGCTAAGTTCCCATTTGGTATGTTTCTTTCAGGAAGAAAAAAAATTGTGTTTTCTTTCTAGTCTGTTACTTAGGCTAGAAACTGATATTTCCCTGAACTTCATCTCCAGATGTTCCCAGTGAACCCAAGAATGCACGAGTCACTAAAGTCAACAAAGACTGCATATTCGTGGCGTGGGATAGACCAGACAGCGATGGAGGGAGCCCCATTACCGGCTACCTGATTGAACGCAAAGAAAGAAACAGTTTGCTCTGGGTGAAAGCTAACGATTCCCCTGTCCGGTCAACTGAATATCCCTGTCCTGGCCTGGTAGAAGGCCTTGAGTATTCATTCAGAATCTATGCCCTAAATAAAGCTGGACCCAGCCCACCCAGCAAACCAACTGAATATGTAACTGCGAGAACGCCAGTTGGTGAGTAACTTTTTGAGTAATTTTTTTTTTTAAAGTATTATGAGGACACATTTAAATCTTGGAGTCTCTGAAGGTTACTATTTCCATTCAGGAATATGTTCTGGGTGACACTGTGAAACACAGAGTTTAAAATTTCTGCTGTTAAGATCAATGCTGAGAATATCTCTTTTGGTTTTAGATCCTCCTGGAAAGCCTGAAGTTATTGATGTTTCCAAGAGTACTGTGTCCCTCATCTGGGCCCGTCCAAAACATGATGGAGGCAGCAAAATTGCTGGCTATTTCGTAGAAGCTTGCAAACTTCCTGGTGATAAGTGGGTACGGTGTAATACTTCACCTCACCAGATTCCCCAGGAAGAGTACACAGCTACTGGCCTAGAAGAGAATGCTCAGTATCAATTTAGAGCAATTGCCAAGACTGCGGTAAACATTAGCCAGCCTTCTGAACCTTCTGATCCAGTGACTATCATGGCAGAAAATGGTAAGATTCTGTTGAACATTACAGGCAAAGGTGGACGGCACTCATAATGTATATTTCTCCTAATAAAAAACTAAATCTACACCTATGGAAATAAGGACAAGTAAAATGATAGGTACTTTGTATACAGACACTAAAAAATGATTATGGAGAATCTTAATAATATGCTAAACTAAAAAACAGGATACAAAACTGTGTGGACCGCATAATTTTAACCATACACAGGCACAGGCACAAGAAGGTGCCAAAGAAATGCACCAAAATGATAAGAGTGAAGCTTTAAGGATGCTGGAATGATGGGCGATCTTCACTTTTTTCTTTATACTTTCAGCGTTATCAAATTTCGGCATTTCTTTTATAATGAATAATGTTACTTTAAAAAAATCCCACCTTGAAAAAGACAGCGTATGGATTTCCGACTTTTATCAGTAAGAATTATATAATATAGCTTTGCATATATTAAATCCTTTTATCTTATTTCTTTCCAGTTCCTCCCAGGATAGACCTGAGTGTGGCTATGAAATCTTTGCTCACTGTGAAAGCCGGAACTAATGTTTGCCTGGATGCTACTGTTTTTGGTAAACCAATGCCCACAGTCTCTTGGAAGAAGGACGGCACGCCGCTGAAAGCATCAGAAGGCATCAAGATGGCCATGCAGCGGAACCTGTGTACCCTGGAGCTGTTCAGCGTGAGTCGGAAAGACTCAGGGGACTACACCATCACTGCCGAAAATGCAAGTGGCTCCAAATCAGCCACCATCAAGCTCAAAGTGTTAGGTAACTAAAGCACTTCGCTAGAATCTCATGTTTCCCTTTGGTTAATGTGATGTCATAGAATTTACAAAATAATATGTGAGAAAAGATACCTATCTCGATGTATCTTTCATCATCGCGGAATTATCCTCATCAGAGAAAAAGAGCGTTTTACAGCCGAAAAGACCACTAGAGATCACATATTCCAGTTACATAATTTTAGATATGAGGAAATTAATATTCGGAAAAATTAAGTCACTTCCAAGGTCGTATAGGAAGTTAATGACAACATAAAGGCTGCAGCCCAGGTCTCCAGACCTCCACTCTACTCATTCCCTATTTCACATGTGCAAGTGAAAGACTTCACTTTTCTTTCTTATCCTTTCAGATAAACCAGGTCCTCCAGCATCTGTTAAAGTCAACAAAATGTATTCAGATCGTGCAATGCTTTCTTGGGAACCTCCTCTTGAAGATGGGGGCTCAGAAATCACCAACTATGTTGTTGACAAACGTGAAACGAGCAGACCCAACTGGGCACAAGTCTCTGCCACTGTGCCCATCACCAGCTGCAGCGTGGAGAAACTGATAGAAGGCCATGAGTATCAGTTCCGAATTTGTGCTGAAAATAAATACGGAGTGGGCGACCCGATCTTAACTGAACCAGCAACTGCTAAAAACCCATATGGTAAGAACATTTTCCTGAGGTTTTTCTCTTTTTTTTTAAACATCTTTATTGGAGTATAATTGCTTTACAATGGTGTGTTAGTTTCTGCTGTATAACAAAGTGAATCAGCTATACGTATACATATATCCCCATATCCCCTCCCTTTTGGGTCTCCCTCCCCCGCTCCCTATCCCACCCCTCTAGGTGGTCACAGAGCACCGAGCTGATCTCCCTGTGCTATGTGGCTGCTTCCCACTAGCTATCTATTTTACATTTGGTAGGGTATATATGTCCATGCCACTCTCACTTCGTCCCAGCTTACCCTTACCTGTCCCCGTATCCTCAAGTCCATTCTCTAGGTCTGTGTCTTTATTCCTGTCCTGCCCCTACATTCTTCAGAACGGTTTTTTTTTTTAAAGATTCCATATATATGTGTTAGCATACGGTATTTGTTTTTTTCTTTCTGACTTCACTCTGTATGACAGACTCAAGGTCCATCCACCTCACTACAAATAACTCATTTTACTTTTTAAATATTACCTTTTAGACTGGGACATTAACTTGTCAATCAATCTCTGCAGACCCACCCGGACGCTGTGATCCTCCTGTTATTAGCAACATAACCAAAGATCACATGACAGTAAGCTGGAAACCACCAGCAGATGATGGCGGCTCCCCCATCACTGGCTATTTGGTTGAAAAGCGGGAAACCCAGGCAATTAACTGGACTAAGGTCAACAGAAAACCCGTTATAGAAAGAACGATAAAAGCAACAGGTCTCCAAGAAGGCACGGAATATGAGTTCCGAGTTACAGCTATAAATAAGGCTGGACCAGGCAAACCCAGTGACGTATCCAAAGCTGCTTATGCCCAAGATCCTCTGTGTAAGTTTTCATGAGAGTGTCCAATATCCTGTGTTATAATCAACATTCAACAACTGGGAATGAGGTTTTAATGAAAATTTTCTATTATTATTTATCCTCAGATCCTCCTGGTCCACCAGCTTTTCCCAAAGTATATGATACAACCCATAGCTCTGTGAGTCTATCTTGGGGCAAGCCAGCCTATGACGGTGGTAGCCCTATCATTGGTTACCTTGTTGAAGTAAAACGAGCTGATTCTGATAACTGGGTGAGGTGCAATTTACCACAGAAGCTACAGAAAACCCGCTTTGAGGTTACCGGCCTAATGGAAAACACAGAATATCAGTTCCGCGTGTATGCCGTTAATAAGATAGGATATAGTGACCCCAGCGATGTGCCAGATAAACACTGTCCCAAGGACATTTTAAGTAAGTATTACCAGGAAAAACATACAGAACTCTTCTCATCAGTCATATTGTAAGAGGGAGTATGGGACTCCCTTATGTAGATTTAGTTATTTATAAGAAGTTTTAGGGTTGGTAACTCTACAAGTATCAATACATTTTAGGAGAGCTGGGTTGGTACTTTATGGTATTGTATAATAAGCTCAATGGAATGCAAGTATGAGAATTTCATGTCTTCAAAAGAACACAGAATATAGGAATTTTATTCTGAGAATAAAAAGATTTTTTAAAACTAAGTAGTGAGCTATTTATCATTCTTAGGTTTTTATTTTCTCTTCTAATCTACCCCTCTCCATAAGTATATAATGGTAAGCTCTCCATCATCTTAATTTCTCTTCTCACCATTTCTTCTATTCACTTATTCTCCCTAACCAGTGCTCCTTTTACTTTGAATTACTTGGTATTATACTTCACCTTCTGTGTACTTTTCTTCCTACAATGAAGTGAAGAGTATATAGCGGAGTGCCTTCACTGGAAGAAAGCCAAAAACCAATCATCTACTTTTAATATACAGAGAGTTTAAGAGTATATAAGGTTCATGAGATGAGATGCAGATCCTCCAGGGAAAACTTGGGTCGGCCTATAGGATATTGGAAAATAGAAAGATCAATAATTGCTACAGAATATTAAAATCGTTGGCAACGGGACTTCCCTGGTGGCGCAGTGGTTAAGAATCTGCCTGCCAGTGCAGGGGACACGGGTTCGAGTCCTGGTCGGGGAAGATCCCACATGCCGCGGAGCAACTAAGCTGGTGCGCCACAACTACTGAGCCTGCGCTCTAGAGCCCACGAGCCACAACTACTGAGCCCGCGTGCCTAGAGCCTGTGCTCCACAACAAAGAGCAGCCCCCACTCACCACAACTAGAGAAAGCCTGCACGCAGCAACGAAGACCCAAAGTAGCCAATAAATTAATTAATTAATTTTAAAAAATAGTTGGCAAAAGTTTTGAGGATTATATTAAGGATTTTCTAAAGAACTAGAGATCAGTTATGGAAAGAAACATATTTTAGGAGTGATCAGGCCAGTTCTTGGAAATACATTTGACCATTATTACTCTGTCTTTACTCCAACATTAAACAGTTCCACCTGAGGGAGAACTTGATGCTGATTTGAGGAAAACACTCATATTACGTGCTGGAGTTACAATGAGACTGTATGTACCAGTAAAAGGACGTCCACCTCCCAAGATAACTTGGTCTAAACCAAATGTCAATCTAAGAGAAAGGACTGGACTGGACATAAAGTCAACTGACTTTGACACTTTCTTGCGCTGTGAAAATGTGAACAAATATGATGCAGGAAAATATATCTTGACTCTGAAGAACAGCTGTGGTACAAAAGAATATACCATTGTAGTGAAAGTGCTTGGTAAGTCCACTTGAAAAAACAATCATATATATGCTTAAAATGTAGTCTATGTATTTTTTACATATTCATTTCTTATCTACCCACTATTTATTCAGATACTCCTGGGCCACCCGTCAATGTGACTGTCAAAGAAATATCCAAAGATTCTGCTTATGTTACCTGGGATCCTCCCATTGTTGATGGCGGAAGCCCCATCATAAACTATGTGGTAGAAAAGCGTGACGCAGAGAGGAAGTCCTGGTCCACCGTGACAACGGAGTGCTCCAAAACAAGCTTCAGAGTTTCTAACTTGGAGGAAGGAAAATCCTACTTCTTCAGGGTGTTTGCGGAAAATGAGTACGGCATTGGTGATCCCGGTGAAACACGTGATGCCGTGAAAGCTTCCGGTGAGCAAATAAGCTACCATCCCGTCATTTTGAGTGACATCTTAACTTGGTTATCCAGGGCTTAGACTTATCGTTTCTCCTTTGCTTTAGAAACCCCTGGACCAGTTGTGGACCTTAAAGTGACGTCTGTGACCAAGTCATCTTGCAGCATAGGCTGGAAAAAGCCTCGCAGCGATGGTGGGAGTCGAATTATCGGATATGTCGTTGATATCCTGACTGAAGAAAATAAGTGGCAACGAGTCATGAAATCACTAAACTTACAGTATTCCATGAAAGATTTGACCGAAGGGGAGGAATACACCTTCAGAGTGAGTGCCGAGAATGAAAACGGAGAAGGGACCCCAAGTGAAATCACTGTTGTGGCAAAGGATGATGTCGGTAAGCCTTCAGCCATCATCTCCATTTTCCCTTTGTCATCAAAAGTGCCCTCTTGAGCCCTACTCACTGGCTTATGTAAAAATCCTTTAAAAACTATAACGATCTGAAAAAATTAACTGCCTGGCATTAAAAATAACAGTAACTTATCTCTGCTGTTTTACAGTGGCTCCTGACCTTGACTTAAAGGACCTTCCTGATTTGTGCTACCTGGCTAAAGAAAACAGCAACTTCCGTCTTAAGATCCCCATAAAAGGCAAGCCAGCTCCATCCGTGTCCTGGAAGAAAGGAGAAGATCCTCTAGCAACAGGCACAAGGGTCAGTGTCGAGTCATCTGCAGTTAACACAACTCTTGTAGTGAATGACTGCCAAAAATCTGATGCTGGAAAATACACAATCACACTGAAGAATGTTGCCGGCACCAAGGAAGGAACCCTCTCCATAAAAGTTGTCAGCAAGCCTGGCATCCCCACCGGACCGATCAAATTTGACGAAGTCACAGCAGAAGCCATGACCTTAAAGTGGGGTCCTCCAAAGGACGACGGAGGTTCTGAGATCACCAACTATATCCTAGAGAAGAGAGATTCTGTAAACAACAAGTGGGTGACATGTGCCTCAGCTGTCCAGAAAACCACCTTTAGAGTCATGAGACTTCTTGAGGGTATGGAATACACCTTCAGGGTCAGTGCCGAAAATAAATACGGTGTAGGACAGGGCTTGAAATCGGAGCCAATTGTTGCTAGACATCCATTTGGTAAGTGTCTCAAGGTCAGAAAACATAAAGCAAAACATGGTTCTGGCTTATTTATAATACATTCCTGATTATAAATCTTGCATTATCTATTTTTTCCTAGATGTGCCCGATGCTCCCCCACCTCCCAATATTGTGGATGTCAGACATGATTCCGTATCTCTAACTTGGACTGACCCCAGGAGAACTGGAGGCTCTCCAATTACAGGTATTTAGTTGGCTCTTACCCTACAGCGTTTACATTAAGATTTCTTCCAAATCTTCCTCCCTGAAAACAAGTTGAATCTGTGCTCCTTATTTATAGCACTATCTGCACATACAAAAATGTATTTTCCTTTTTTCAGTTCATTATGCATTCAGTACATGAAGCATTAAGCTAATTCATTAAGCTAATGCTTAATTTCAATGAAAACCTCCTAATGTAATAGTTAATAAAGGCTTTCTTAATGATATCTATTTTTGTAAGTTAAAACTTTTTGACAGAAGGTGCAATAAATGTCTATTCCAAGAGGAAAAAATGGCTCTATGCCTAGGTAATAAAAGTATACATACAAGCAAGAATGATTACTTGCTCTGTGCGTGTGTGTGTGTATGTGTGTGTGTACGTATGTATTTAAAAATCAGGCTACATTTGTACTTTCTATGTGAATTGACACATCACTGGATCTTTTGTAGGGTATCATATCGAGTCCAAGGAAAGAAATAGCCTTTTGTGGAAGAGGGCTAACAAGACTCCTGTTAGGATGAAAGACTTCAAAGTGACAGGACTAACTGAAGGTCTGGAATATGAATTCCGAGTTATGGCAATCAATTTAGCAGGAGTAGGCAAGCCAAGCCTGCCATCAGAGCCAGTTGTGGCACTTGATCCAATTGGTAAGTCATTATACAAAGCAAAATCCAGGTGTATTTTCTTCATGAAGAGAACATTGGTGTGTGTTTGACCGGGTTTCTTTGTCTGTTTTTTGCTTTATTTTAGATCCTCCTGGCAAACCTGAGGTTATTAATGTAACAAGGAATTCAGTGACTCTCATTTGGACTGAACCCAAATATGATGGTGGTCATAAGTTGACTGGATACATAGTGGAGAAGCGAGATCTTCCCTCTAAATCTTGGATGAAAGCCAACCATGTTAATGTCACAGATTGTGCCTTTACTGTTACTGACCTTGTTGAGGGTGGAAAATATGAATTCAGAATTAGAGCAAAGAATATAGCAGGTGCTATCAGTGCTCCATCAGAAAGTACAGGAACCATTATTTGCAAGGATGAATATGGTAGGTCTATTTCACTTTTTATGCACATAAACAATAGTAAATTAAGCATCCTTCCTTTTCTGATTAAAATGTTCTTTTCTCCTTTGCAGAGGCACCAACCATTGTCCTTGATCCCACAATAAAGGATGGGCTAACAGTTAAAGCAGGTGACACCATTGTTTTGAATGCCATTAGCATTCTCGGCAAGCCTCTTCCAAAGTCAAGTTGGTCCAGGGCAGGAAAAGACATCAGACCATCAGACATCGTTCAGATAACTTCAACCCCAACATCTTCCATGCTTGCCATCAAGTATGCCACTAGAAAAGATGCTGGTGAATACACCATCACTGCTACCAATGCTTTTGGCACAAAGGAGGAGCATGTGAAGGTGACAGTCCTCGATGTACCTGGTCCCCCAGGTCCGATCGAAGTCAGTAATGTTTCTGCTGAAAAAGCAACGCTTACATGGACACCTCCCTTAGAAGATGGCGGCTCACCAATTAAGTCTTATGTTCTTGAAAAGAGAGAAACCAGCCGACTTTTGTGGACAGTGTTTGCCGAAGATATTCAGACTTGCAGGCATGTGGCAACCAAACTTATCCAGGGAAATGAGTACCTCTTCCGGGTCTCAGCTGTAAACCAGTATGGCAAAGGGGAACCCGTACAGTCCGAACCTGTCAAGATGGTAGACAGATTTGGTACGTAGAGCATATAAAGGAACTGATATGTAAGCATTTGCAGCAGAATTTAGGAAATCATAGATTTCTCATAAATTTGCTTTCTTTTCAGGTCCACCTGGCCCCCCTGGAAAACCAGAGGTGTCCAATGTCACTAAAAACACTGCCACTGTCAGTTGGAAAAGACCAGTTGATGATGGTGGCAGTGAGGTCACAGGGTATCATGTAGAAAGGAGAGAGAAGAAAGGCTTGCGATGGGTGAGAGCAACAAAGACTCCAGTTTCCGATCTCAGATACAAAGTAACAGGACTGCAAGAAGGAAACACCTACGAATTCCGTGTCAGTGCAGAGAACAAAGCAGGAATTGGTCCACCTAGTGATACTTCAAATCCTGTTCTAATGAAAGATGTAGCATGTTAGTATTTATCTTTTTCAATACAGCTCATTTGGGAGTGCCAGTATTTTATATAATTTATACAAAAGCCAAACCCTTAACACTTTTGTGCCTTTGTCTCCTTTTCAGATCCCCCAGGACCACCCTCAAATGCACGTGTCACTGATACCACCAAGAAATCTGCTTCTTTGGCATGGGGCAAGCCTCATTATGATGGTGGGCTTGAAATCACTGGCTATGTCATAGAGCATCAAAAAGTAGGAGATGATGCCTGGATAAAGGATACGACAGGAACCACCCTCAGAATCACCGAGTTTGTCGTCCCTGATCTTCAGACTAAAGAAAAATACAATTTTAGAATCAGTGCCATCAATGATGCAGGTGTTGGGGAGCCAGCAGTGATTTCAAATGTTGAAATTGTAGAACGGGAGATGGCTCCTGATTTCGAACTAGACGCTGAGCTTCGAAGAACCCTTGTTGTGAGAGCAGGACTCAGTATTAGAATATTTGTGCCCATTAAAGGTCGTCCTGCTCCCGAAGTGACATGGACCAAAGATGATATCAACCTTAAAAACCGAGCTAACATTGAAAGCACAGAGTCGTTCACGCTCCTGATCATCCCAGAATGTAACAGATATGACACCGGTAAATTTGTGATGACCATTGAAAACCCCGCTGGGAAGAAAAGTGGTTTCGTTAACGTCAGAGTCTTGGATACACCAGGACCTGTCCTTAACCTGAGGCCTACTGACATCACAAAGGAGAGTGTCACCCTGCACTGGGACCTCCCACTGATAGATGGGGGCTCACATATAACAAACTACATCGTGGAGAAACGAGAAGCAACACGGAAATCCTACTCCACGGTCACCACTAAGTGCCATAAATGCACATACAAAGTTACTGACTTGTCTGAAGGACATGAATACTTCTTCAGAGTGATGGCAGAAAATGAGTACGGAATTGGTGAGCCGACAGAAACAACAGAGCCTGTAAAAGCCTCCGAAGTACCATCACCACCAGACAGTCTTAACATTATGGACACAACTAAGAGCACAGTCAGCCTGGCGTGGCCTAGACCCAAGCACGATGGTGGCAGTAAGATCACTGGCTATGTGATTGAAGCCCAAAGAAAAGGCTCTGACCAGTGGACCCACATCACAACCGTGAAGGGGTTAGAATGTGTTGTGAAGAATCTAACTGAAGGGGAAGAATATACCTTCCAAGTGATGGCAGTGAACAGTGCAGGGAGAAGTGCCCCTAGAGAAAGCCGACCCGTCGTTGTCAAGGAGCAGACAATGCTTCCAGAATTGGATCTCCATGGCATTTATCAAAAATTAGTCATTGCTAAAGCTGGTGACAACATCAAAGTTGAAATTCCAGTGCTAGGTCGACCAAAGCCCACAGTTACATGGAAGAAAGGAGACCAGGTTCTTAAACAGACCCAGAGAGTTAATTCTGAAAACACAGCAACTTCAACCATCTTAAATATCAATGAGTGTGTAAGAAGTGATAGTGGGCCCTACCCATTAACAGCAAAGAACATTGTGGGAGAGGTTGGTGATGTCATCACCATTCAAGTCCATGATATCCCAGGGCCACCTACTGGACCAATCAAATTTGATGAAGTTTCGTCTGATTTTGTCACCTTCTCTTGGGACCCACCTGAGAATGATGGAGGTGTACCCATAAGCAACTATGTAGTAGAAATGCGACAGACTGACAGTACCACATGGGTTGAGTTAGCAGCCACCGTTATACGCACCACCTACAAAGCCACTCACCTTACTACCGGAGTGGACTATCAATTCCGGGTAAAAGCTCAAAACAGATACGGAGTTGGACCAGGCATCACATCAGCATCTGTAGTTGCCAACTATCCATTTAAGGTTCCTGGGCCTCCTGGTACCCCTCAGGTCATGGCAGTTACCAAGGATTCAATAACAATCAGCTGGCATGAGCCTCTTTCTGATGGTGGAAGCCCCATTTTAGGATACCACATTGAAAGAAAAGAACGAAATAGTATTCTCTGGCAGACTGTGAGCAAAGCATTAGTACCAGGCAACATTTTCAAATCAAGTGGACTTGCAGATGGTATTGCTTATGAATTCCGAGTGATCGCAGAAAACATGGCTGGCAAAAGCAAGCCGAGCAAGCCATCTGAACCTATGTCAGCTTTGGATCCCATTGACCAACCTGGGAAACCGGTTCCTCTAAATATTACTAGACACACAGTGACCCTTAAATGGGCTAAGCCTGAATATACTGGAGGCTTTAAAATTACCAGTTATATAGTTGAAAAGAGAGATTTTCCTAATGGACGGTGGCTGAAAGCCAACTTCAGCAACATTTTGGAGAATGAATTTACAGTCAGCGGACTAACAGAAGATGCCGCATACGAATTCCGTGTGATTGCCAAAAATGCTGCTGGTGCTATTAGCCCACCGTCTGAGCCATCAGATGCTATCACATGCAGGGACGACATTGAAGCACCAAGGATAATGGTGGACATCAAATTTAAGGACACAATTATAATAAAAGCAGGTGAAGCATTCAAGCTGGAAGCTGATGTTTCAGGTCGCCCACCTCCAACAATGGAATGGACCAAAGATGGAAAGGAGCTTGAAAACACAGCAAAATTAGAAATTAAAATGGCAGATTTCTCTACTAATCTGGTAAACAAGGATTCACTAAGACGGGATGGCGGTGCCTATACCCTTACAGCAACCAATCCTGGTGGTTTTGCTAAACATATTTTCAATGTCAAAGTTCTTGACAGACCAGGCCCACCTGAAGGACCTTTAGCTGTATCTGAAGTGACATCAGAAAAATGTATATTGTCATGGTTGCCTCCACTGGACGATGGAGGTGCCAAAATTGACAATTATGTAGTTCAGAAACGTGAAACCAGCAGGCTGGCATGGACAAATGTAGCTTCAGAAGTCCAAGTAACAAGACTAAAGGTCACTAAACTTTTAAAAGGCAATGAATACATATTCCGTGTGATGGCTGTAAATAAATATGGAGTTGGAGAGCCACTGGAATCAGAGCCTGTGCTTGCACTAGATCCTTATGGACCACCTGATCCACCCCAAAATCCTGAAGTTACAACTATTACTAAAGATTCCATGGTTGTCTGCTGGGGACATCCTGACTCTGATGGCGGCAGCGAAATCATCAATTATATTGTGGAACGGCGTGATAAAGCTGGCCAACGCTGGGTGAAATGCAACAAAAAGACTCTCACTGATTTAAGATATAAAGTGTCTGGACTGACAGAAGGACATGAATATGAGTTCCGGATTATGGCTGAGAACGCTGCTGGAATCAGCGCACCGAGTGCTACCAGTCCATTTTATAAAGCCTGTGATGCTGTGTTTAAACCTGGCCCGCCAGGTAACCCACGTGTTCTAGATACAAGCAGATCATCCATTTCAATTGCTTGGAACAAACCTATCTATGATGGTGGTTCCGAAATCACTGGGTATATGGTTGAGATCGCCCTGCCAGAAGAAGATGAATGGCGTATTGTCACTCCACCAGCCGGGCTCAAGGCAACCTCTTACACTATCACCAACCTCACAGAGAACCAGGAATATAAAATCCACATCTATGCCATGAATTCTGAAGGCATTGGGGAACCTGCACTTGTTCCTGGCACTCCAAAGGCTGAAGACAGGATGCTGCCTCCAGAGATTGAACTGGACGCTGAACTGCGCAAAGTTGTTACCATAAGAGCTTGTTGTACCCTGAGACTTTTTGTTCCAATCAAAGGAAGGCCAGTACCTGAGGTGAAGTGGACCCGGGAACACGGAGAATCTTTAGATAAAGCTAGCATTGAGTCCACAAGCTCTTATACCCTGCTTACCGTTGGAAACGTAAACAGATTCGACAGTGGCAAATACATACTAACTATAGAAAACAGCTCAGGCAGCAAGTCTGCATTTGTCAGTGTCAGAGTACTGGATACACCAGGCCCTCCACAGGATCTGAAGGTAAAGGAGGTCACTAAGACATCTGTCACACTGACATGGGAGCCTCCTCTTCTTGACGGAGGTTCAAAAATAAGTAACTACATTGTTGAAAAGCGGGAATCAACAAGGAAAGCATATTCAACTGTTGCAACAAATTGCCACAAGACTTCCTGGAAGGTAGACCAGCTTCAAGAAGGCTGTAGTTACTACTTCAGGGTTCTCGCTGAAAATGAATATGGCATCGGGCTCCCTGCTGAAACCACAGAATCTGTGAAAGCATCAGAACGACCTCTTCCTCCAGGAAAAATAACTTTGGTGGATGTCACAAGAAATAGCGTGTCACTCTCTTGGGAGAAACCTGAGCATGATGGAGGCAGCCGAATTCTAGGCTACATTGTAGAGATGCAGAGCAAAGGCAGTGACAAATGGACCACATGTGCCACAGTCAAAGTCACCGAAGCCACTATTACTGGATTAATTCAGGGTGAAGAATACTCTTTCCGTGTTTCCGCTCAGAATGAGAAGGGCATCAGTGATCCGAGACAACTGAGTGTGCCAGTAGTTGCCAAGGATCTTGTCATTCCACCAGCCTTCAAACTCCTGTTCAATACTTTCACTGTACTGGCAGGTGAAGATCTGAAAGTCAATGTTCCATTCATTGGACGCCCTACACCAACTACAACCTGGCATAAAGATGATGTACCACTGAAGCAGACAACCAGAGTAAATGCTGAGAGCACAGAAAATAACTCACTACTGACGATAAAGGAAGCCTGCCGAGAAGATGTTGGACATTACGTAGTTAAACTGACTAACTCAGCTGGTGAAGCTACTGAAACCCTTAATGTTATTGTCCTTGACAAACCAGGGCCTCCAACGGGACCAGTTAAAATGGATGAAGTGACAGCTGACAGTATCACTTTCTCCTGGGGCCCACCTAAGTATGATGGTGGAAGCTCTATCAATAATTACATCGTAGAAAAACGGGACACTTCCACAACCACCTGGCAAATTCTGTCAGCTACTGTTGCAAGGACAACAATAAAAGCTTGCAGGTTAAAGACTGGATGTGAATATCAGTTTAGGATTGCAGCTGAAAACAGATATGGAAAGAGTACCTACCTCAATTCAGAGCCTACTGTAGCCCAGTATCCATTCAAAGTTCCTGGTCCTCCTGGCACACCGTTTGTAACGCTCTCCTCCAAGGACTGTATGGAAGTACAATGGAACGAGCCAGTCAGTGATGGAGGTAGCAAAGTCATTGGCTATCATCTAGAACGCAAGGAGAGAAATAGCATCCTCTGGGTTAAGTTGAATAAGACACCCATTCCTCAAACCAAGTTTAAAACAACTGGCCTCGACGAAGGCATTGAATATGAATTTAGAGTCTCCGCACAGAACATTGTGGGCATCGGCAAGCCAAGTAAAGTGTCAGAAAGCTACGTAGCCCGTGATCCATGTGACCCACCAGGAAGGCCAGAGCCAATCATTGTCACAAGGAATTCTGTGACTCTTCAGTGGAAGAAACCCACATATGATGGTGGAAGCAAGGTCACTGGTTATATTGTTGAGAAGAAAGAACTGCCCGAGGGCCGCTGGATGAAAGCCAGTTTTACAAATGTCATTGATACTCAGTTTGAAGTAACTGGCCTAGCTGAAGATCACAGATATGAGTTCCGGGTTATAGCTCGAAATGCTGCAGGAGTGTTTAGCGAGCCTTCAGAAAGCACAGGAGCAATAACAGCAAGAGATGAGGTAGAACCACCACGAATTCGTATGGATCCAAAATACAAAGACACAATTGTGGTTCACGCTGGTGAGTTATTCAACATTGATGCAGATATTTATGGCAAACCAGTACCAACCACTCAGTGGATAAAAGGTGATCAGGAGCTTTCAAATACAGCTCGATTAGAAATAAAGAGCACTGATTTTGCCACCAGTCTCAATGTAAAGGACGCAATACGTGTTGACAGTGGAAATTACATACTGAAAGCCAAAAATGTTGCAGGAGAGGTATCAGTCACTGTAAATGTCAAAGTTCTTGACAGACCAGGGCCACCTGAAGGACCTATTGTTATATCAGGAGTTACAGCAGAAAAATGTACACTCGCTTGGAAACCCCCACTACAAGATGGTGGGAGTGATATCATAAATTATATTGTGGAAAAGAGAGAAACCAGCCGCTTGGTTTGGACTGTGGTTGATGCCAACGTGCAAACTCTCAGCTGCAAGCTTACTAAGCTTCTTGAAGGCAATGAATATATCTTCCGTATAATGGCTGTCAACAGATATGGTGTTGGCGAACCTCTTGAATCTGAGCCAGTAATTGCCAAGAATCCATTTGTAGTGCCAGATGCACCAAAAGCTCCAGAAATCACAGCGGTGGCCAAGGACTCAATGGTTGTTGTATGGGAAAGGCCAGCATCTGATGGTGGCAGTGAAATTCTTGGATATGTTCTTGAAAAACGGGATAAAGAGGGCATCAGATGGACAAGATGCCATAAACGTCTGATTGGCGAACTGCGCTTGAGAGTAACTGGACTCTTAGAAAATCACAATTATGAATTCAGAGTCTCAGCTGAGAATGCTGCTGGACTCAGTGAGCCAAGCCCACCTTCTGCTTACCAAAAGGCTTGTGATCCTATTTATAAACCAGGACCTCCAAACAATCCCAAAGTCATTGATACTACCAGATCTTCCGTCTTCCTTTCTTGGGGCAAACCAATATACGATGGTGGCTGTGAAATCCAAGGATACATTGTTGAAAAATGTGACGTGAGTGTTGGTGAATGGACAATGTGCACTCCACCGACTGGAATCAATAAAACAAATATAGAAGTCGAGAAGCTGTTGGAAAAGCATGAGTACAACTTCCGTATCTGTGCTGTTAACAAAGCTGGAGTTGGAGAACATGCGGACGTCCCTGGACCTATTATAGTTGAAGAAAAATTGGAAGCACCAGACATTGATCTTGACCTAGAACTGAGGAAAATTATAAATATAAGGGCAGGCGGCTCCTTAAGGTTATTTGTTCCTATTAGAGGTCGTCCTACACCAGAAGTTAAATGGGGAAAGGCGGATGGTGAAATCCGAGACGCAGCTATAATCGACAGCACTAGCAGCTTCACCTCTCTTGTTCTTGACAATGTCAACCGATATGATAGTGGAAAATATACTCTCACGTTAGATAACAGCAGTGGGACAAAGACTGCCTTTGTTACTGTGAGAGTCCTGGACACACCAAGTCCACCTGTTAATCTGAAAGTCACAGAAATCACCAAAGACTCAGTATCAATTACATGGGAACCTCCTTTGTTGGATGGGGGATCCAAAATTAAAAATTACATTGTTGAGAAACGTGAAGCCACAAGGAAATCATACGCTGCAGTTGTCACAAATTGCCACAAGAGTTCTTGGAAAATCGATCAACTCCAAGAAGGTTGCAGTTACTACTTTAGAGTCACAGCTGAGAACGAGTATGGTATTGGCCTTCCCGCCCATACTGATGATCCAATTAAGGTTGCAGAAGTCCCACAACCTCCAGGAAAAATAACGGTGGATGATGTCACCAGAAACAGTGTCTCTTTGAGCTGGACAAAGCCTGAACATGATGGCGGCAGTAAAATCATTCAGTATATTGTGGAAATGCAAGCTAAACACCATGAGAAATGGTCAGAGTGTGCTCGAGTCAAGTCCCTTGAAGCCGTAATTACCAACCTAACTCAGGGAGAAGAATACCTTTTTAGAGTTGTGGCTGTAAATGAAAAGGGAAGAAGTGATCCTAGGTCTCTTGCAGTTCCAATAGTTGCCAAAGATCTGGTCATTGAGCCAGATGTAAGACCTGCATTTAACAATTACAGTGTACAGGTTGGCCAAGATTTGAAAATAGAAGTGCCAATTTCTGGACGTCCTAAGCCAACCATTACCTGGACTAAAGACGGTCTTCCACTGAAGCAGACTACAAGAATCAATGTTACTGATTCACTTGACCTCACCATACTCAGTATTAAAGAAACTCATAAGGATGACAGTGGACATTATGGAATCACAGTTGCTAATGTTGTTGGTCAGAAGACAGCATCCATCGAAATTATAACCCTAGATAAGCCTGATCCTCCAAAAGGACCTGTTAAATTTGATGAAGTCAGTGCTGAAAGTATTACCTTATCTTGGGAACCTCCACTGTATACAGGGGGCTGCCAGATCACTAACTACATAGTTCAGAAAAGAGATACAACCACCACAGTATGGGATGTTGTTTCTGCTACTGTTGCCAGAACTACACTCAAAGTGACCAAACTGAAGACTGGTACAGAATACCAATTCAGAATATTCGCTGAAAACAGATATGGACAAAGCTTTGCCTTGGAATCTGAGCCAATTGTAGCTCAATATCCCTACAAAGAACCAGGCCCTCCAGGCACACCATTTGCCACAGCCATTTCCAAAGACTCCATGGTTATACAGTGGCATGAACCAATCAATAACGGAGGAAGCCCAATCATAGGTTACCACCTTGAGAGAAAGGAAAGAAATAGTATTTTGTGGACAAAGGTCCACAAAACTATTATTCATGACACCCAGTTTAAAGCACTCAATCTTGAAGAAGGCATTGGATATGAATTCAGAGTTTATGCTGAAAATATTGTTGGTATAGGCAAAGCAAGCAAGAATTCTGAATGCTATGTAGCCAGAGATCCCTGTGACCCACCGGGAACCCCAGAAGCAATAATAGTTAAAAGACATGAAATCACTTTACAATGGACCAAACCAGCATATGATGGTGGAAGTATGATTACGGGTTACATTGTAGAGAAACGTGATTTGCCTGAGGGTCGTTGGATGAAAGCCAGCTTCACAAACGTCATTGAAACTCAATTTACTGTGTCAGGTCTTACTGAAGATCAAAGATATGAATTCAGAGTCATTGCAAAGAATGCAGCTGGTGTAATAAGCAAACCCTCTGACAGTACTGGACCGATAACTGCCAAGGATGAGGTCGAACTCCCAAGAATTTCAATGGATCCAAAATTCAGAGACACAATTGTGGTAAATGCTGGAGAAACATTCAGGCTTGAAGCTGATGTCCACGGAAAGCCGCTACCTACCATTGAGTGGTTAAGAGGAGATAAGGAAATTGAAGAATCTGCTAGATATGAAATAAAGAACACAGATTTCAAGGCTTTACTTATTGTAAAGGATGCCATTAGAATCGATGGCGGACAGTATATTTTAAGAGCTTCCAATGTTGCAGGTTCTAAGTCATTCCCAGTGAATGTAAAAGTGTTAGATAGACCAGGACCTCCAGAAGGGCCAGTCCAGGTTACTGGAGTCACCGCTGAAAAATGCACATTAACATGGTCTCCACCACTTCAAGATGGTGGCAGCAACATTTCTCACTATGTTGTTGAAAAGAGAGAAACAAGTCGGCTTGCCTGGACTGTTGTTGCTTCAGAGGTTGTAACCAATTCTCTGAAAGTTACCAAACTCTTAGAAGGGAATGAATATATTTTCCGTATAATGGCTGTCAACAAATACGGTGTTGGAGAGCCTTTGGAATCTGCACCAGTACTCATGAAAAATCCATTTGTGCTTCCTGGACCACCAAAAAGCCTGGAAGTCACGAACATTGCCAAGGACTCCATGACCGTCTGTTGGAGCCGTCCAGATAGTGATGGTGGAAGTGAGATTATTGGCTACATTGTAGAAAAAAGAGACAAAAGTGGCATTAGGTGGATAAAATGTAATAAACGCCGCATTACAGATTTGCGTCTAAGAGTAACAGGATTAACAGAAGACCATGAGTATGAATTCAGAGTCTCTGCAGAAAATGCTGCTGGAGTTGGAGAACCAAGTCCAGCTACAGTTTATTATAAGGCTTGCGATCCTGTGTTCAAACCTGGCCCCCCCATCAATGCACACATTGTAGACACCACTAAAAATTCAATTACACTTGCCTGGGGTAAACCCATCTACGATGGTGGCAGTGAGATCCTGGGATATGTAGTAGAAATCTGTAAAGCAGATGAAGAAGAATGGCAAATAGTTACTCCACAGACTGGCCTGAGAGCCACTCGATTTGAAATTTCAAAACTCACTGAACACCAGGAGTATAAAATACGAGTCTGTGCCCTCAATAAAGTTGGTTTAGGTGAGGCTACATCAGTTCCTGGTACTGTGAAACCAGAAGATAAACTCGAAGCACCTGAACTTGACCTTGACTCTGAATTAAGGAAAGGAATTGTTGTAAGAGCTGGTGGATCTGTCAGAATTCACATTCCATTCAAAGGTTGCCCAACACCTGAGATCACTTGGTCTCGAGAGGAAGGTGAATTCACAGATAAGGTCCAAACTGAAAAAGCAGCGAACTATACCCAACTATCAATAGATAACTGTGATAGAAGCGATGCTGGAAAATATACTCTCAAGCTGGAAAACAGCAGTGGATCTAAATCTGCCTTTGTAACTGTGAAAGTTCTCGACACCCCAGGACCGATACAGAATTTGGCAGTCAAAGAAGTGAGAAAAGATTTTGTCCTTCTGATATGGGAACCACCCATCATCGATGGGGGTGCAAAGGTCAAGAACTATGTTATTGACAAACGTGAGTCAACCAGAAAAGCATATGCTAATGTGAGTAATAAATGCAGCAAAACAAGCATTAAAGTTGAGAATCTTACAGAAGGAGCCATGTACTACTTTAGAGTAATGGCTGAAAATGAATTTGGAGTTGGTGTTCCAGTGGAAACCGCTGATGCTGTGAAAGCAGCTGAACCTCCTTCCCCACCAGGAAAGGTCACACTCACTGACGTGTCCCAGACTAGTGCATCGCTGATGTGGGAGAAACCTGAACATGATGGTGGTAGCAGAATCCTGGGGTATGTTGTTGAAATGCAGCCCAAAGGAACAGAAAAATGGAGTGTTGTGGCTGAATCCAAAGTCTGCAATGCAGTTGTCACTGGTTTGAGTTCTGGACAAGAATATCAGTTCCGTGTCAAGGCTTACAACGAGAAAGGAAAAAGCGATCCAAGAGTGCTTGGTGTTCCTGTCATAGCCAAGGACTTGACTATACAGCCTAGTTTTAAGTTACCATTTAACACATATAGTGTCCAAGCTGGAGAAGGTCTTAAAATCGAAATTCCTGTCATTGGCCGACCGAGACCTGAAATTTCATGGGTCAAAGATGGCGAGCCTCTTAAACAGACAACAAGAGTAAATGTTGAGCAAACAGCTACATCAACTATTTTGCACATTATAGAAAGTAACAAAGACGACTTTGGAAAATACACCATAACAGCAACAAATAGTGCAGGTACAGCAATTGAAAATCTCAGCATTATCATTTTGGAAAAGCCTGGACCTCCAGTTGGACCAGTTCGGTTTGATGAAGTTAGTGCAGACTTTGTGGTCATATCTTGGGAACCTCCAGCCTATACTGGTGGCTGCCAAATAAGCAACTACATTGTAGAGAAGCGAGATACAACTACCACCACTTGGCACATGGTATCAGCAACAGTTGCAAGAACAACAACTAAAATAACCAAACTGAAAACAGGCACTGAGTACCAGTTTAGAATTTTTGCAGAAAACAGGTATGGAAGAAGTGCCCCCTTGGATTCTAAACCAGTTATTGTACAATATCCATTTAAAGAACCCGGACCACCTGGCACTCCTTTTGTGACATCAGTCTCGAAAGATCAAATGCTTGTGCAGTGGCACGAGCCAGTTAATGATGGAGGCAGCAAAGTTACTGGCTACCATCTTGAACAGAAAGAAAAGAACAGCATTATATGGGTCAAATTAAATAAGACTCCCATTCAAGACACCAAATTCAAAACAACTGGGCTTGATGAAGGCCTTGAGTATGAGTTCAAAGTTTCTGCTGAAAATATTGTTGGCATCGGCAAGCCGAGCAAAGTGTCGGAATGCTTTGTTGCTCGTGATCCGTGTGACCCACCAGGTCGCCCTGAAGCCATTGTTATTACAAGAAACAGTGTCACACTGAAATGGAAGAAACCTGCCTATGACGGTGGCAGCAAAATAACAGGTTATACTGTAGAAAAGAAAGATCTACCTGACGGCCGTTGGATGAAAGCCAGCTTTACTAATGTATTAGAAACTGAATATACAGTGAGTGGACTTGTAGAAGACCAAAGATATGAATTCAGAGTAATTGCAAGAAACGCAGCTGGCAACTTTAGTGAACCGTCTGAAAGCACTGGCGCCATTACTGCAAGAGATGAAATCGATGCACCAAATGCCTCACTGGATCCCAGATATAAAGATGTCATCGCTGTTCACGCAGGAGAGACTTTTGTCCTTGAAGCTGATATCCGTGGCAAACCTATACCTGACATTGTTTGGTCAAAAGATGGAAAAGAGCTTGAAGAAACAGCTGCCAGGATGGAAATTAAGTCTACTATTCAGAAAACAACTCTTCTTGTCAAAGACTGTATACGTAGTGACGGAGGACAATATATCCTGCAACTCAGCAATGTGGGTGGAACAAAGTCTATACCAATCACTGTAAAGGTACTTGACAGGCCAGGGCCTCCTGAAGGGCCTCTGAAAGTTTCTGGAGTGACTGCTGAAAAATGTTACCTGGCATGGAACCCACCTTTACAAGATGGTGGTGCTAATATCTCACATTACATCATTGAAAAGAGAGAGACAAGCAGACTCTCCTGGACCCAGGTTTCAACTGAGGTACAGGCCCTTAACTACAAAGTCACTAAACTTCTTCCTGGTAATGAGTACATTTTCCGTGTCATGGCTGTGAATAAATATGGAATTGGAGAGCCTCTGGAATCTGAGCCTGTTGTAGCCCGTAATCCTTATAAACCACCAGGTCCTCCTTCCCCACCTGAAGCCTCAGCAATCACCAAAGAGTCTGTGGTCGTAACGTGGGCACGCCCAGTGGATGATGGAGGTGCTGAAATCGAGGGCTACGTTCTTGAAAAACGAGATAAGGCAGGCATCAGGTGGACCAAGTGCAACAAGAAAACACTCACAGATCTTCGATTCAGGGTAACTGGCCTTACTGAAGGGCATTCCTATGAATTCCGAGTTGCTGCTGAAAATGCAGCTGGTGTGGGTGAACCTAGTGAGCCATCTGTTTTCTATCGTGCATGTGATGCTCTGTATCCACCAGGACCACCAAGTAATCTAAAAGTGGCAGACACTTCCAGATCGTCTGTCTCCCTGGTGTGGAATAAGCCAATTTATGATGGCGGCACTCCTGTTAAGGGCTATGTTGTTGAAGTCAAAGAAGCCGCTGCTGCCGAATGGACAACGTGCAGTCCACCAACAGGATTACAAGGAAAGCAGTTCACCGTGACCAAGCTTAAAGAAAATACTGAATATAACTTCCGTATTTGTGCCATCAATTCTGAAGGCGTAGGTGAACCTGCAACTATACCTGGTTCAGTTGTTGCTAAAGAGAGGCAAGAGCCACCAGAAATAGAACTGGATGCTGATCTCCGAAAAGTGGTCATTCTGCGTGCGAGTGCTACTTTACGCTTATTTGTCACTATCAAAGGTCGACCGGAACCTGAAGTTAAATGGGAAAAGGCAGAAGGCATTCTCACTGACCGGGCCCAGATTGAGGTGACCAGCTCATATACAATGTTGGTAATTGATAACGTTACCAGATTTGACAGTGGTCGGTATAATCTGACACTAGAAAATAACAGTGGCTCTAAAACTGCTTTTGTTAACGTCAGAGTTCTCGACTCACCAAGTGCCCCTGTGAATTTGACCGTAAGAGAAGTGAAGAAAGATTCAGTGACACTGGCTTGGGAACCACCGCTTATTGATGGCGGAGCTAAGATTACGAACTACATCGTCGAAAAACGAGAAACTACAAGAAAAGTGTATGCTACTGTTACAAACAATTGCACGAAGAACACTTTTAAGATTGAAAACCTGCAAGAAGGATGTTCTTACTACTTCCAAGTCTTGGCTTCCAATGAATATGGGATTGGTTTGCCAGCTCAAACAACTGAACCTGTTAAAGTTTCTGAAACACCCCTCCCACCTGGAAGAGTAACTCTTGTTGATGTGACCCGTAACACAGCTACAATTAAGTGGGAGAAACCAGAAAGTGATGGTGGCAGCAAAATTACCGGTTATGTAGTTGAAATGCAGACCAAAGGGAGTGAAAAATGGAGCATGTGCACACAAGTTAAGACTCTAGAGGCAACTATATCTGGCCTAACTGCTGGAGAGGAGTATATCTTCAGGGTAGCTGCACTTAATGAAAAAGGAAAAAGTGATCCAAGACAACTTGGAGTGCCAGTAATTGCAAGAGATATTGAAATAAAGCCTTCAGTTGAGCTTCCTTTCAATACTTTCAATGTAAAGGCTACAGACCAACTGAAGATTGATGTTCCATTTAAAGGAAGACCTCAAGCTACTGTAAGCTGGAAAAAAGATGGTCAGACTCTTAAAGAGACAACTAGAGTAAATGTTTCTTCTTCAAAGACTGTAACATCACTAACAATTAAGGAAGCTTCAAGGGAAGATGTTGGAACTTACGAATTATGTGTTTCAAACAGTGCTGGATCCATAACAGTTCCTATTACTATAATTGTGCTTGACAAACCAGGACCTCCCGGACCTATACATATTGATGAGGTTAGTTGTGACAATATAACCATTTCCTGGAATCCTCCAGAATATGATGGCGGCTGCCAGATTAGCAATTACATCGTTGAAAAGAGAGAAACCTCTTCTACAACATGGCACGTAGTTTCACAGGCAGTTGCAAGAACATCCATTAAAATAGTTCGTCTAGTAACAGGAAGTGAGTATCAGTTCCGTGTTTGTGCAGAAAACCGCTACGGAAAGAGCTCCTACAGTGCATCTTCAGCTGTAGTTGCAGAGTATCCATTCAGCCCCCCAGGTCCTCCTGGTACTCCTAAAGTTGTGCATGCCACAAAATCCACCATGTTGGTAACCTGGCAAGTGCCAGTTAATGATGGAGGAAGTCAAGTACTTGGCTATCACCTTGAGTATAAAGAAAGAAGCAGCGTTCTTTGGTCAAAAGTAAATAAGAGCCTCATCACCGCTACTCAAAGGAAAGTCTCCGGCCTTGATGAAGGACTGATGTATGAGTATCGTGTATATGCTGAGACTATTGCTGGAATTGGTAAATGCAGTAAGTCTTGTGAACCAGTCCCTGCAAGAGACCCTTGTGACCCTCCTGGACAACCTGAAGTCACAAATATCACAAGGAAATCAGTGTCACTTAAATGGTCTAAGCCACATTATGATGGTGGAGCTAAGATAACCGGATACATTGTTGAACGTAGAGAACTACCAGATGGCCGGTGGCTGAAGTGCAACTTTACTAATGTACAAGAAACATACTTTGAAGTAACCGAACTTACTGAAGACCAGCGTTATGAATTCCGGGTTTTCGCAAGGAATGCTGCTGACTCAACTAGTGAGCCATCTGAATCCACTGGACCTATCACCGTTAAAGACGATGTTGAGGCTCCAAGAATTATGATGGATGTCAAGTTCCGAGATGTCATTGTTGTCAAAGCTGGAGAGGTCCTTAAGATAAATGCAGACATTGCAGGGCGACCTCTGCCAGTAATTTCCTGGGCCAAGGATGGTGTAGAAATTGAAGAGAGAGCAAGAACAGAAATTGTCTCAACAGACTACAATACTTTGCTAACAGTGAAAGACTGTGTCCGACGAGACTCTGGGCAGTATGTGCTAACACTGAAGAATGTTGCTGGAACTCGGTCTTTTGCAGTTAATTGCAAGGTACTTGATAAGCCTGGCCCACCAGCAGGACCACTTGAAATAACTGGCCTCACTGCTGAGAAATGCTCTGTTTCTTGGGGACCACCCCAAGAAGATGGTGGCGCAGCTATCGACTATTACATTGTAGAAAAACGCGAGACAAGTCGCCTTGCTTGGACAATATGTGAAGGAGAGTTAAGGACAACATCCTGTAAAGTGACCAAGTTGCTCAAGGGCAATGAATACATCTTTAGAGTAACCGGTGTTAATAAATATGGTGTTGGCGAGCCCCTGGAGAGTATGGCTGTAAAGGCACTAGATCCATTTACGGTTCCAAGTCCACCCACATCTTTGGAAATTACATCTGTGACCAAAGAGTTCATGACACTTTGCTGGGCAAGACCAGAGAGTGATGGAGGCAGTGAAATCTCTGGATACATAATTGAAAGGCGAGAGAAAAACAGCCTACGATGGGTGCGTGTAAACAAAAAACCGGTTTATGATCTGAGAGTGAAATCAACAGGACTTCGGGAAGGATGTGAATATGAGTATCGGGTATATGCAGAAAATGCTGCAGGCCTGAGCCTTCCAAGTGAAACCTCTCCCTTAATTCAGGCAGAAGATCCCGTGTTCTTACCATCTCCTCCATCCAAACCCAGTATCATGGACTCAGGCAAGACCAATATAACTATTGGCTGGGTTAAGCCCTTATTTGATGGTGGGTCCCCAGTAACTGGATACACTGTAGAATTTAAAAAATCTGATGAAACTGACTGGAAAACTGCCATTCAGAACTTAAGGGGCACAGAATATACAATAAGTGGACTAACCACAGGAGCCGAATACATTTTCAGAATAAGATCTATCAATAAGGTCGGTGCTAGTGATCCCAGTGATAGCTCCGATCCCCAGATAGCAAAGGAAAGAGAAGAAGAACCTGTATTTGATCTTGACAGTGAAATGAAGAAGACCTTGATCGTCAAGGCCGGTGCCTCCTTTACCATGACTGTGCCTTTCCGAGGAAGACCAGTACCCAGTGTCTCCTGGAGCAAACCAGACACTGACCTCCGCACTAGAGCTTATATTGATTCCACAGACTCTCATACATCACTGACTATTGAAAATGCCAATAGAAATGATTCTGGAAAATACACATTAACAATTCAGAATATTTTGAATGCTGCTTCACTGACCTTAGTTGTCAAAGTTTTAGATTCTCCTGGTCCTCCAGCCAATATTACTGTACATGATGTCACCAGGGAGTCTGCAGTGTTATCCTGGGATGTTCCTGAAAATGATGGTGGAGCACTAGTGAAGAATTACTACATAGAAAAACGGGAGGCCAGTAAGAAAGCATGGGTCTCAGTGACCAGCAACTGTAACCGCCTCTCCTACAAAATTACCAACTTACAAGAAGGGGAGATTTACTACTTCAGAGTCTCCGGAGAAAATGAGTTTGGTGTTGGTGTACCAGCTGAAACGAAGGAAGGAGTAAAAATAACAGGTATGTTTTAAGAACAAAGAAAACCTACATATCCATATTCATTTTCCTAGACTAGTGTGAATCATTTTAATTATTGTTTAATCTTAAATGCTTTTGGTTCACACCTCGAACAATTCGTACTATAGCACAAAATGAAATCTTACTACTAGAGAAAGTCTTTGATTAAAAAAAGTAGAAATTTACATAGCTGGAGTTGGATAATGTATTCTGAATTTAAGTATAATTGAATTTGACTGCATATGTATATATATATATATATATATATAAACATATATAGTGTGTGTGCAGAAATTGTATGATAGTGTTTCTTACAAGATTGTTCATCTCATTCCTCGTTTTTACACCCATGATAAATTTGGGATAAATTTAATCATTTTATTTGGTCATTTGACACTTACTTGATTTGAATGCTATGACATGCTCTAACATAAAATGACAAAGCCTGGGAAAGTTTTGCTTGGCTCAGAAGCCAAACTGATCATATAAAAAGTAAGAAAGACTCAAATAAAAGTAACTCTGTGGCCTTCATTTAAAAATCTTTCTTTTCACAATGCAGGAAGAACACATGTGGGGAAAAAATGTTGTAATAACTTCTCTTTCTTCTGATGTTTTACTTTCTTAGAAAAACCAAGCCCACCCGAAAAACTTGGAGTAACAAGTGTATCCAAAGATAGTGTTTCCCTGGCCTGGTTGAAGCCAGAACATGATGGTGGAAGCAGAATTGTACATTATGTCATTGAAGCACTAGAAAAAGGACAGAAAAATTGGGTGAGATGTGCAGTGGTAAAGTCAACCCATCATGTCATTTCTGGTCTGAGGGAGAATTCTGAATACTTTTTCCGGGTGTTTGCTGAAAATCAAGCTGGTCTGAGTGACCCAAGAGAGCTTCTGCTTCCTGTCCTTGTAAAGGAGCAGCTAGGTATGTCTAATTTTATGCAGAAGCAAAATTTGAAATTACTTGCATTGACTTAAGTTAATTTGCAATAAAACGTTTTTCACCTTCACCCTCCATACTCTTATTTTTCAGAACCACCTGAAATTGACATGAAGAACTTCCCAAGTCATACCGTCTATGTTAGATCTGGTTCAAACCTTAAAGTTGATATTCCAATTTCTGGAAAACCACTGCCCAAAGTGACCTTATCAAGAGATGGCGTCCCGCTGAAAGCAACCATGAGATTTAACACTGAAATTACTGCTGAGAACCTGACCATCAATCTCAAAGAAAGCATTGCTGCTGATGCTGGAAGATATGAGATCACTGCTGCCAACTCCAGTGGAACAACCAAAGCTTTCATTAACATCATCATACTGGACAGGCCTGGTCCCGCAACTGGCCCTGTTGTGATTAGTGATGTAACTGAACAGAGCGTGACTCTCAAATGGGAGCCACCTAAGTATGATGGTGGAAGTCAGGTTACCAATTACATTGTACTCAAGAGAGAGACAAGTACTGCAGTATGGACTGAAGTGTCTGCGACAGTTGCAAGAACCATGATTAAGGTCATGAAGCTGACCACAGGAGAAGAATACCAATTCCGCATCAAGGCAGAAAACCGCTTTGGCATCAGTGATCACATAGATTCGGCTTGTGTGGTTGTCAAACTACCATACAGTAAGTTGTCAAACTTTTCAAAGATCCCAGGTTTCCATATACATAAATGTTTTAAATGTCTGTATTAACCTGTGGGATTTCTCTCTTTTGTAGCAACACCTGGACCGCCATCTACACCATGGGTCACTAAAGTCACTCGAGAAAGTATCACCGTGGGCTGGCATGAACCAGTGTCCAATGGAGGCAGTGCAGTTATAGGCTATCACCTGGAAATGAAAGACAGAAACACTATCTTATGGCAGAGAGCCAACAAAATGGTCATCCGCACCACTCACTTCACAGTCACAACCATCAGTGCTGGACTCGTCTATGAATTCAGGGTGTATGCAGAAAATGCTGCTGGTATTGGAAAACCCAGCCATCCTTCAGAACCAGTCCTAGCCATTGATGCCTGCGGTATGTATTTGTCATTAGAAGGACAGTTCTCACTACTTAAAAATGCAAACCTTCTTTCTGCAAAGCAAAATAATGTTGAAATAAGTGCCACTAATCTGCTTCCTGTCATTACCACAGAACCCCCAAGAAATGTCCGTATCACTGATGTTTCAAAGAACTCTGTCAACCTTTCATGGCAACAACCAGCTTATGATGGAGGAAGCAAGATTACAGGCTACATTGTTGAGAGACGAGACCTTCCAGATGGCAGATGGGCCAAGGCCAGCTTCACCAACGTTACCGAGACTCAACTCACCGTCTCTGGCTTGACTCAGAATTCCCAGTATGAATTCCGTGTCTTTGCTAGAAATGCTATCGGTTCCATCAGCAATCCGTCCGAGGTTGCAGGCCCCATTACATGCATCGATTCTTATGGTAAGCATTTTTAGCAGTTTGAATCCCGACAGCAATTTAACTCAGTATTTTGTCTTACTTTTGTGGTCCTAATCTGTGGGTAACTTTTACTATGTACGTTGTTAGATTTTTAGAAGAAATTATGAATTAGCTGTGAGTCGTAGGAAAATTCCATAACCCCTCCAGGCCTCTTGACGTAACTGTAAAACATGAGATTTGGACTACAGGATACCTAAAGGGCTTTCTGACTTCAACCTTTTATGATGCTTTGATTACATGAGTTGGTGTTTTCACTCTTCTATTTAAAATTTTCAGCATCAACAATTAAGACCATGGTTGAATGCCCAGAGAATATTCCTCTGAAATAAGTGAAAGACTAAACAGAGGCATTAATGATGATAATATTAGCAGCAGCTAACATTTACTGGGTACTTTCCATGAATTCTCTCCCCTAGTTCTAACAGCCTTAAGATAAGCCCATTTTACAGAAGAGAAACTGAGGTTTAGAGCACTTATATAACTTCCCCAACATCAAGCAGCTCATTAACAATAGGGTGGGTATTCAAACAGACAGACTCCAGAATTCTCTCTACATGGCTGTCAGTCCAAAATACACATACTTGACCATTCTGGAAAATAAGTGGCACATTCAACTCAATAGTGCTTTGAAAATTAAAATTTCATCAGAGTTAGGTACACTGCGACACTTTTTCTAAAAGCCCCCATTTTCAAGGATGGTATCTGGGCAAAAGTATCTACTCCCATCCTCATGCTGAGAATCCCAGGGCTTCTCTTTATGAACCAGGCTTTGTAGACACTGAGTCAGTATTTGTGAGACTGTGAAGCAAGCCAAATTAATTCTGTTTCTCAAAAATTTTAAGCAGCCTGGCAGAAAATCAGTCCAGGGAAGTTTACAGCTCTGTGAGTAGATAATTCAGAATTCAAGGGTCTGATGTGAAATGCCCCCACTTGGATACCAGTGAACTGGGAAGGGAAAATAAAAAGAATCAGAGGTAGTCAGAGGAAGGAGAACTAGAATAAAAGAAAACATATAATTCAGCTTCTGCAGGGATGCTCTCACTGCCATATCCCATTGCATCACTGGAATAAAACACCTGATAGATGTTAAAATACATTTCAAAGGCATTTAAGTCCCTGTGCAATTAGTGCAGTGTCACTGGGGTACAGAGCTTACTCACAGTCTTTCTTCCCCATCTGTGATAAAAGAGTGGCTTGTAAAATTAAATGTAAAATGTAAATAGTATTAGAACTACTTCGTGTGTATTATTTAATAAAGGCCAATGAGCTTACTTTGAAGTTGCTGCAATTATTCATTTCATCCTTGTGATTTTCTAAATATTTCTCACCTGTTTTTCTTGAAGGTGGACCTGTAATTGATTTGCCTCTAGAATATACAGAAGTTGTCAAATACAGAGCAGGTACATCTGTGAAGCTCAGAGCTGGCATTTCTGGCAAACCTGAGCCTACCATTGAGTGGTATAAAGATGATAAAGAGTTACAAACCAGTGCACTGGTGTGTGTCGAAAATACCACTGACCTTGCAGCTATACTCATCAAAGATGCAACTCGCCTTAACAGTGGAAGCTATGAATTAAAACTAAGGAATGCCATAGGCTCAGCCTCAGCCACCATCAGAGTGCAGATCCTTGGTAGGTGGTGAATACGGGCCCACATCATATTTTGTTTGCCTAAAACTTAATAATTTTAAATTAGAAGCATTTTAAAATTTACTAATATACCATTTTGTTTTTTCATTCACAGACAAACCAGGACCTCCAGGTGGACCAATTGAATTTAAGACCGTCACTGCTACAAAGATAACTCTTCTCTGGCAGCCTCCAGCGGATGATGGCGGTGCAAAAGTCACTCACTACATCGTGGAAAAGCGTGAGACAAGCCGGGTCGTGTGGTCTATGGTGTCTGAAAATTTGGAAGAGTACATCCTTACGACCACCAAAATTATCAAAGGAAATGAATACATCTTCCGGGTTCGCGCTGTGAACAAATACGGAATTGGTGATGCACTGGAATCTCACCCAGTGGTAGCAAAGAATGCATTTGGTGAGACATGATTTCATTAGAAAACTAAAATCAAATACTTGAAAATTTAAAAATAAATATAAACTGGGAGTTCCCTGGTGGTCCAGTGGTTAGGACTTGGCACTTTCACTGCCGAGGCACGGATTCGATCCCCGGTTGGGGAACTAAGATCCCTCAAGCCATGCAACGCGGCCAATAAATACATACATACATACATACTATTCTGCTAGCTTATGAATATGTTTTCAGAGCTTGATTGACTTTTATTTTCTTGTTCATCATATTGCTTCTCCTTATCATCCTTTTCACCAGGTAGAAAGTATAATAAATGAAACTAATATTCTTAGATAGGATTTGAAGATTAAAAGGTAGAATTTATCAGTAATGTTGATCCTTTGAACTCATTTTCCTCTTCCTTTCTAAACAGTCACACCTGGGCCTCCGAGCGTGCCAGAGGTGACAAAGATAACCAAGAATTCGATGACTGTTGTCTGGAACAGGCCAGTTGCAGATGGTGGTAGTGACATAAGCGGCTATTTCCTTGAGAAACGAGACAAGAAGAGTCTGGGATGGTTTAAAGTCCTAAAGGAGACTATCCGTGACACCAGACAGAAAGTGACAGGACTCATGGAACACAGTGACTATCAATATCGAGTTTGTGCTGTAAATGCTGCTGGACAGGGTCCGTTTTCTGAACCATCTGACTTCTACAAAGCTGCTGATCCTATTGGTAAGTGTGGTGTCTTCACCTATGTCTTCTTTCATGTCACCAAACTGTACACGATTATGTAATTACGGTACTGTGATTGGCCATGCCAGATCCTCCAGGCCCACCGGCTAAGATAAGAATTGAAGATTCAACTAAATCATCCATCACTCTTGGCTGGAGTAAACCGGTCTACGATGGGGGCAGTGCTGTTACTGGATATGTTGTTGGCATGAGACAAGGAGAGGAAGAGGAATGGACTGTTGTCTCTACAAAAGGAGAGGTCAGAACTACAGAGTATGTGGTATCTAACCTGAAACCTGGAGTCAATTACTACTTCCAGGTATCCGCTGTAAACTGTGCCGGACAAGGGGAACCTATAGAAATGACTGAACCCGTACAGGCCAAAGATATACTTGGTACGTACCTACTGGTATGATTGTGTTTTTATTTTTTTAATAGAGGAAATCACTCATTTCCTTGCTTTAAAATTCATTGTATATGCCCATTTTATGTCTACAGAGGAACCAGAGATCGACCTAGATGTGGCTTTCAGGACCTCCATTATAGCTAAAGCCGGTGAAGACGTACAAGTGTTGATTCCCTTCAAAGGCAGACCTCCACCTACTGTCACATGGAGAAAAGACGAGAAGAATCTTGGCAGTGATGCCAGATACAGCATTCAAAACACTGATTCATCTTCATTACTCACTATTCCTCAAGTCACTCGCAATGATACGGGCAAATATATTCTCACAATAGAAAATGGCGTTGGTCAGCCAACGTCTTCAACTGTGAGCGTTAAAGTGCTTGATACACCAGCTGCCTGCCAGAATCTACAGATTAAACATGTTTCTCGAGGCACAGTCACACTGCTCTGGGAGTCTCCTCTCATTGACGGAGGATCTCCCATAATTAACTACATCATTGAGAAGAAAGATGCCACCAAGAGAACATGGTCTTCAGTGTCACACCAGTGTTCTAGCACATCCTTTAAGGTAACAGATTTGTCAGAGAAAACTCCATTCTTCTTCAGAGTTCTTGCAGAAAATGAAATTGGAATCGGGGAACCCTGTGAAACTACACAGCCAGTGAAGGCTGCCGAAGTACCAGCTCCTATACGCGATCTCTCAGTGAAAGACTCAACAAAAACATCTGTTACCCTGAGCTGGACCAAGCCTGACTTTGATGGTGGTAGTGTCATCACAGATTATACTGTGGAAAGGAAAGGTGAAGGCGAACAAACATGGTCACATGCTGGCGTAAGTAAGACATGTGAAATTGAGGTTAGCCAACTCAAGGAACATTCAGTCCTGGAATTCAGAGTGTCTGCCAGAAATGAGAAAGGACTGAGTGATGGCGTCACTATTGGGCCAATTACAGTGAAAGAACTTGTAATTCCGCCGCAAGTTGACCTGTCAGAAATCCCTGGGGCACAAGTCACTGTGAGAATTGGGCATAATGTGCACCTCGAGTTACCTTATAAAGGAAAACCCAAACCATCTATCAGTTGGCTGAAAGACAGTCTGCCGTTGAAAGAAAGCGAACGTGTTCGTTTGAGTAAAACTGAAAACAAACTTACTTTGAGTATTAAGAATGCAAAGAAGGAGGATGGAGGGAAATACACCATTATTCTCGATAACGCAGTTTGTCGAAACTCATTTCCCATTACAATCATCACACTTGGCCCACCATCAAAGCCCAAAGGGCCCATTCGATTTGATGAAATCAAGGCTGACAGTGTCATCATATCATGGGATGTGCCCGATGATGATGGAGGAGGAGAAATTACCTGTTACAGCATTGAGAAGCGAGAAGCTTCACAAACTAATTGGAAGATGGTGTGTTCCAGTGTTGCCCGGACAACTTTCAAAGTTCCTAATCTAGTCAAAGATGCTGAATACCAGTTTAGAGTTAGGGCAGAAAACAGATATGGAGTCAGCCAGCCACTTGACTCAAACATCATTGTGGCAAAACACCAGTTCAGGATTCCTGGCCCCCCAGGAAAGCCAGTTACATACAATGTGACTTCTGATGGCATGTCCCTAACTTGGGATGCTCCAGTTTATGATGGGGGTTCAGAAGTTACTGGATACCATGTTGAAAAGAAAGAAAGAAATAGCATCCTGTGGCAAAGAATTAACATATCACCAATATCTGCAAGAGAACATAGAGCTACTGGACTAATGGAAGGCCTGGATTACCAGTTCCGTGTATACGCTGAAAATTCTGCCGGCCTAAGCTCACCTAGTGACCCAAGCAAATTTACCTTAGCTGTTTCCCCAGTAGGTAAGTGACTGAGGATTATTCAAATATATTTCATTCCGCAACTGAATGTGTTAGTGACAACTCAAACACTGCTTTTCTTCCACGTATCACCTTCTCACATATTTCCTAGTCACTAGAGAGCTGGTCAGGTAAAGCAAGGGGGATGATTTTAAATCAGTCTAAAAGAGCAATTTAAAATTCTTTTTTTAAAGCCTCTGATACAAAAAAAAATGCAATTAATGGCTAAAATGAGTTTGGGGGATTTATTTATTTTCCTTCCACTGAAGATTAAGAGTTGATTACAGAAATAACGATGCCTTTAACTTGCATCTAATTTATAGACCCACCTGGCACTCCTGACTACATTGATGTCACCCGGGAAACCATCACTCTGAAATGGAACCCACCACTGCGTGATGGAGGCAGTAAGATTGTCGCCTACAACATCGAGAAACGGCAAGGGAGCGATCGCTGGACCAGATGCAACTTTAGTGATGTCAGCGAATGCCAGTACACGGCAACAGGACTTAGTCCTGGGGATCGATATGAGTTCAGAATACTTGCAAGAAACGCTGTTGGAACCATAAGCCCGCCCTCACAGTCTTCTGGCGTTATTATGACAAGGGACGAAAATGGTAAGCATTTACAACCAATTTCCAATGTAACTAAGAGCATTCACATTTTTAAAAAAATATATATATATATTTGGGGGGGGGGGCTGGTCTATAAAAATGGGAAGAGAAACAACGTTTCATACAGATTACCAAAGGTTGTTAGGTGGATGAATTCGATTTTCTACCTTTCAGATGAAGAGAAGAAAAAAATGTAATTAGCATCAATTCTTTTTACCACGTCTATTATTTCATTTCCATATAAATAGCATGCAAGTGGGAATGAGTTTTTAGCTTTGTGATTTCAGTCATTTATAATAAATGAAGAAAAAAAGGTCCCAAGAATAACTGTCCCTCTCGACTGAAGTTACTAAAACACAACACAGGTCCAACAGCACAATTATCACCTTGCCTGAGTGCAGCTGATGGCCCCGCACAGGAACTTGTTTGAATATGCAGCAGTATTAGGAAGTAAATGATCCGTAAATGTTTCATTTCTCTTTTTACAAATGGAAATGCAAGATTAATAACATGACAGATATAACAAAGGCGATAACCTAATAATATGCAAATGTTTAACCCCATAGTCTAAATTCTCAACTATCAATCCTTTCAAAATAGCCTTTGGTATAAGCATTACCCTTTCAGGCTTTATGATATGGTGCTAATGAAAAACATGCTTATTTAAGTCTTTATTAAGCCAAACTAATGCATATTGTCTCTTTCTTTTATAGTTGCACCAATTGTAGAGTTTGGCCCTGAGTACTTTGATGGTGTCACTATTAAGTCTGGAGAGAGCCTTAGAATTAAAGCTTTGGTGCAAGGACGGCCAGTACCTCGAGTAACTTGGTTCAAAGATGGAGAAGAAATTGAGAAGAGGATGAATATGGAAATAACCGATGTCCTTGGATCCACCAGCCTCTTTGTTAGAGATGCTACTCGGGACCATCGTGGTGTATACACAGTGGAAGCCAAAAATGCATCTGGCTCCACAAAAGCAGAAATTACAGTGAAAGTACAAGGTACTCATAAAATAGCTTCTTAATCTTACAATGTACAGGACTTGGATTAAAGACATGCCTGATTGCATTTTAATGGACAAGGAGAAAGAAACTAACTCTGGAACCTTTTTCTTACAGATACACCAGGAAAACCAGTTGGGCCAATAAGATTCACCAGTATAACTGGCGAGAAGATGACCTTGTGGTGGGATGCTCCACTCAATGACGGCTGTGCTCCCGTATCGCACTACATCATTGAAAAACGGGAAACCAGCAGACTTGCTTGGGCGCTAATTGAGGATAATTGTGAAGCCCTCAGCTATACCGCCACTAAACTAATAACTGGCAATGAATACCAATTCCGTATTTCTGCAGTCAACAAGTTTGGTGTTGGCAGGCCACTGGATTCTGACCCAGTGGTTGCTCAAATACAGTACAGTAAGCGACCGTTTTTACTAAGTGGTACTATGTCATAAGGTTAACTTCCAAGCAAATGTGTCTAATTGGTTTATTTCTTTCTTTGTTTTCATTTTACAGCTATTCCCGATTCCCCTGGCACTCCAGAACCTAGTAATGTAACAGGCAATAGCATTACCCTGACATGGGCAAGGCCAGAATCAGATGGTGGCAGTGAAATTCAACAGTACATCCTTGAAAGGAGAGAAAAGAAAAGCACACGATGGGTGAAAGTCATCAGCAAACGACCAATCTCTGAGACAAGATTCAAAGTCACCAGTCTGACAGAGGGCAATGAGTATGAATTCCATGTCATGGCTGAAAATGCTGCAGGAGTAGGACCTGCAAGTGGTATCTCAAGACTAATCAAATGTAGAGAGCCAGTCAACCCACCAAGTGCTCCCACTGTGGTCAAAGTGACAGACACATCAAAGACAACTGTGAGCTTAGAATGGTCTAAGCCAGTGTTTGACGGAGGGATGGAGATAATTGGGTATATTATTGAAATGTGCAAAGCTGACTTAGGAGACTGGCACAAGGTGAATGCAGAAGGATGGGTGAAAACAAGATATACAGTTACTGATCTACAAGCAGGTGCAGAATACAAATTCCGGGTTAGCGCTGTCAATGGTGCTGGAAAAGGAGACAGCTGTGAAGTGACCGGCACCATTAAAGCAGTTGACCGATTATCAGCTCCTGAGTTAGACATCGATGCCAACTTCAAGCAGACTCATATTGTGAGAGCTGGGGCCAGTATTCGCCTCTTCATTGCCTATCAGGGTAGACCGACTCCGACAGCTGTGTGGAGCAAACCTGACTCTAACCTTAGCATTCGGGCTGATATCCATACAACAGACTCCTTCAGCACCCTCACCGTGGAAAACTGCAACCGAAACGACGCAGGGAAATATACCCTTACTGTGGAAAACAACAGCGGTAGTAAGTCAATCACATTCACCGTAAAGGTGCTAGACTCTCCAGGCCCACCTGGCCCAATTACCTTCAAGGATGTGACCCGGGGATCTGTTACATTGATGTGGGATGCCCCTCTCCTTGATGGGGGTGCCCGAATCCATCACTACGTGGTAGAGAAACGAGAAGCCAGTCGCCGTAGTTGGCAGGTAGTCAGTGAAAAATGCACTCGTCAGATCCTCAAGGTCAACGACCTGGTAGAAGGCGTTCCATACTATTTCCGTGTTTCTGCAGAAAATGAGTATGGTGTTGGTGAACCCTATGAAATGCCAGAACCAATGGTAGCCACAGAACAGCCTGCTCCACCAAAGAGACTTGATGTCATTGACACAAGCAAATCCTCTGTGGTCTTAGCTTGGCTTAAACCTGACCATGATGGAGGCAGCCGCATCTCTGGCTACCTGCTCGAAATGAGACAAAAGGGATCTGACTTCTGGGTTGAAGCTGGTCACACCAAACAGCTGACTTTCACGGTGGAGCACCTCACTGAGAACACTGAATATGAATTCCGCGTGAAGGCCAAGAATGATGCTGGCTACAGTGAACCCAGGGAAGCCTTCTCTTCTGTCATCATCAAGGAGCCTCAAATTGAGCCCACAGCTGATCTCACTGGAATTACCAATCAGCTCATAACTTGCAAAGCAGGCAGCACGTTTACCATTGACGTGCCAATCAGTGGTCGTCCCACCCCCAAAGTAACATGGAAGCTTGAAGAAATGAGACTTAAGGAGACAGATCGAGTGAGTATCACAACAACAAAAGACAGAACCACCCTGTCTGTAAAGGACAGCATGAGAGGTGACTCTGGAAGGTACTTCCTGACCCTGGAAAATACAGCTGGTGTCAAAACATTTACCATCACAGTTGTGGTCATTGGAAGGCCAGGTCCAGTAACTGGCCCCATTGAAGTCTCATCTGTCTCAGCTGAATCATGCATCCTGTCATGGGCTGAACCTAAAGATGACGGAGGCACGGATATTACTAATTACATAGTTGAAAAGCGTGAGTCAGGTACAACAGCTTGGCAGCTTGTCAATTCCAGCGTCAAGCGCACTCAGATTAAAGTCACTCATCTCACAAAATACATGGAATATTCTTTCCGTGTCAGTTCAGAGAACAGATTTGGTGTCAGCAAGCCTCTGGAATCAGCACCAATCGTTGCTGAGCATCCATTTGGTAAGAAAAATAAAAATCGTACTTCCAAGTCTCTATTATAGTTAAATATTTCCCCTGAATTTTATCAAACTGTATTCATATTTGATACCTTTGCTTATATTTAGTCCCACCAAGTGCACCTACCAGACCTGAGGTCTACCATGTGTCTGCCAATACCATGTCTATTCGCTGGGAAGAACCCTATCATGATGGTGGCAGTAAAGTCATCGGCTACTGGGTTGAGAAGAAAGAACGTAACACCATTCTTTGGGTGAAAGAAAACAAACTGCCATGCTTAGAGTGCAACTACAAAGTGACCAGTTTGGTAGAAGGACTGGAATATCAGTTCAGAACGTACGCACTCAATGCCGCAGGCGTTAGCAAAGCCAGTGAAGCATCAAGACCTATGATGGCTCAAAACCCAGTTGGTAGGTATCAGAATTTAAGGGTACATTTGTTTATCACCGTCATCACCATCATCGTCATCATTATTGGTACTAGCAAAATTCAGAGTTGCATTTAACCTTATTTTTGCATCCCTTCCAGATGCACCAGGAAGACCAGAGGTGACAGATGTCACCAGATCAACGGTGTCACTGATCTGGTCTGCCCCAGTGTATGATGGAGGCAGCAAGGTTGTAGGCTACATCATAGAGCGTAAGCCAGTCAGTGAAGTTGGAGATGGTCGCTGGCTCAAGTGCAACTACACCATTGTATCTGACAATTTCTTCACCATTACTGCTCTCAGTGAAGGAGACACTTACGAATTCCGTGTGTTGGCCAAGAATGCAGCAGGCGTAATTAGCAAAGGATCAGAATCTACAGGCCCCATCACTTGCCGAGATGAATACGGTAAAGAATAGTCAATGCTCTCCTTTTAAATTATCACAATTTCTGTAACAGTAAACTATCATATATTCATTCACATCTATTTTGCCTATGACAGCTCCACCCAAAGCCGAACTCGATGCCAGATTACAGGGTGATCTGGTTACCATCAGAGCAGGCTCGGATCTTGTTCTCGATGCTGCAGTTGGTGGCAAACCTGAACCCAAAATTATCTGGACCAAAGGGGACAAGGAACTAGATCTCTGTGAAAAAGTCTCTCTGCAGTACACTGGCAAACGAGCAACTGCTGTGATCAAGTTCTGTGACAGAAGTGACAGTGGAAGATACACTTTAACGGTGAAGAATGCCAGTGGGACCAAGGCCGTGTCTGTCGTGGTCAAAGTTCTCGGTAAGTACGTCAAATGATCTTTGATTTTCATAGCTTTCTCAAGTGTGGGCAGAAAGAAACACCTTCCTCATTGCTCGTCCTTACACCTGTTTCAGATTCCCCAGGCCCATGTGGAAAGCTCACCGTCAGCAGAGTAACAGAGGAGAAGTGCACTTTAGCCTGGAGCCTTCCTCAGGAAGATGGAGGTGCAGAAATAACTCACTACATCGTGGAAAGACGCGAGACTAGCAGACTCAACTGGGTGATTGTGGAAGGCGAATGCCCAACCCTATCCTATGTGGTTACCAGACTCATCAAGAACAACGAATACATATTCCGAGTGCGGGCAGTAAACAAATATGGCCCTGGTGTGCCTGTTGAATCAGAGCCCATTGTCGCCAGAAACTCCTTCAGTGAGTATTAACACTCAAACAGTTCAGCAGTTGAAATGTAATGGGATCAGGGAGAAGGGAGGACAGTCATAGCAATAGTGATTCTGTGCGATTCTGATCATCCTTTTATTTTCATAAAAATATAAATAGCTATTCCATCACAACCTGGCATACCTGAAGAAGTTGGGGCTGGCAAAGAGCATATCATCATTCAGTGGGCAAAACCTGAATCTGACGGTGGCAACGAGATCAGCAACTATCTAGTAGACAAACGTGAGAAGAAGAGCTCGCGCTGGACGCGTGTGAACAAAGACCATGTGGTGTATGATACCAGGCTGAAGGTGACTGGCCTGATGGAAGGTTGTGATTACCAGTTCCGGGTGACCGCAGTAAATGCTGCTGGTAACAGCGAACCCAGCGAAGCTTCCAACTTTATCTCTTGCAGAGAACCATCATGTGAGTTCCAAGAATCATACGTAACCCTAATGCCCAACAAAACCACATTACAAATAATTTTCCAACATGCCATTTCCAATAACTTGTAGAATTTGTGAATGGTCTAGAAAGTCATATGCTTATTAGAAGGATCTTAAATACAGCCTAAGACAGAAAACATTTCAACTACTACTTCTGTCAATAAGTTAGCAGTTACATTGCTAAAAACTGTTGCAGTATTTTCCAATCTGTGAAAAAAATAAACTATTCTACTACCAATATGAAAGGGATGTATTTTGCAAATCTTCCTAAGAATGGAGAGAATTTTGTTGTAATGATAATAACTACTGAAAAGAAAAAAAAGACAACATCTCTTTTAAGAGGCTTAGCAGAGCATAAAGCTTCTTGTATTTTAGTAAGCACCTAACAAAATAATTGTCACAAAAGCTTCAGAAATAAGTGGCAAATCCTTGTACAAAGTTTAAGCCCAAGAACTAAAAGCAATAAATCACTTGGATTGAATCGAGGAAGTAGAAGAAACTTATTCCTGTACTTATTAGCAATGTAGAGGTGACAAGTGATATTAACCCTGTTGAAAGCTGAGCAACTAAAGAAAAGTCCCTGAGAATGGGTACTGTCAGCAATGAGCTTAGCAGGACACAGCATAGCTAGCCAAAGTGGCCAGAAAGAAACATCTACCTTTCTAAAGAAGTTTAACTCTTAAAACAATAATAATAGTAATAATAGAGCATACAGTGCTATCCTGCAACGTCAGAAGAGCCTAGTTACAAAGAGTATCTTGGTGAGTGTGGACAAAGAAGAGTAATGCCTCAGTGAGTCTTGAAAACCAAAAATACAAATCTCAAGCTTCCTTATTTGTGTAATACCTGCATCCTTATTTTAAAATTTCATAGATACCCCTGGACCACCTTCTGCTCCGAGAGTTGTAGATACCACCAAACACAGCATTAGTTTAGCCTGGACCAAGCCCATGTATGACGGTGGCACTGACATCATAGGATATGTTCTTGAAATGCAAGAGAAGGACACTGACCAGTGGTACCGAGTGCATACCAAGACCACAATAAGAAATAATGAATTCACTGTGACAGACCTTAAGATGGGCCAGAAATACTCCTTCAGAGTCGCTGCTGTGAACGTGAAGGGCATGAGTGAATACAGCGAGTCAACTGCTGAAATTGAGCCCATGGAAAGACTAGGTATTTATGATATAAGGTTTTAGGTGAATTATTTTCTCATCACACCTGTTCATGAATTAATTAAGTTTTGACATTTACTTTCCAGAAATACCGGATCTTGAGCTTGCAGATGATTTAAAGAAGATTGTGACCATCAGAGCTGGGGCCTCGTTGCGGCTGATGGTGTCTGTATCTGGAAGACCACCACCCGTCATCACATGGAGCAAGAAGGGCATTGACCTTGCAAGCCGGGCGATCATTGACAACACTGAGAGTTACTCTTTACTTATTGTGGACAAAGTTAACCGGTATGATGCTGGAAAATACACCATTGAAGCTGAAAACCAATCTGGCAAGAAATCAGCAACTGTCCTTGTTAAAGTATATGGTAAGTATTTGTCTTAAAATCAACTATGCTGTGAGCAGATTCTTTAAAAAGATACACCTTGACCTCTGATTATCACCTCTCTAAAAGGAACTATGTTGAGTATATTTTCCTGCCCCCCAAAAAATCTATCAACCAATCAGGCAAACAGGAAGTATGGATCTTTCATTCTCTTGTTTTAGATACTCCTGGTCCCTGTGCTTCAGTGAAAGTTAAGGAAGTATCAAGAGATTCTGTGACCATTACTTGGGAAGTTCCCACAATTGATGGTGGAGCTCCTGTCAACAATTACATTATTGAGAAGCGTGAAGCTGCCATGAGAGCATTCAAAACAGTAACTACCAAATGCAGCAAGACGCTCTACAGAATTTCTGGACTTATAGAAGGAACCATGTACTATTTCAGAGTGCTGCCAGAAAATATTTATGGCATTGGAGAACCTTGTGAAACATCTGATGCAGTTCTGGTCTCAGAAGTACCTTTGGTGCCTGTGAAGCTAGAAGTTGTCGATGTCACCAAATCGACTGTTACCCTTGCCTGGGAAAAACCACTTTACGATGGTGGTAGCCGGCTCACTGGCTATGTTCTTGAGGCCTGCAAAGCTGGCACCGAGAGATGGATGAAGGTTGTCACCTTAAAACCCACAGTCCTAGAGCACACTGTTATTTCCTTAAATGAAGGTGAACAGTACTTATTTAGAGTAAGGGCACAAAACGAGAAAGGTGTGTCAGAACCAAGAGAGATCATCACAGCCGTGACTGTACAAGACCTCAGAGGTATGTACCGAATCACCAAAATAACAATAATAGTAAAGGAAAGTGAAAGAAACATTCAGAATTCATGACACTTTGTCATTAGAAATAATACTTATGAATAAATGCCTACTTTTTCTCATAGTGTTGCCAGCAATCGATCTTTCTACAATGCCTCAAAAGACCATCCACGTCCCAGCCGGCAGACCAGTAGAGCTGGTGATACCAATTGCTGGTCGCCCACCTCCTGCTGCTTCCTGGTTCTTTGCTGGCTCTAAACTAAGAGAATCAGAGCGTGTCACAGTTGAAACTCATACTAAGGTAGCTAAATTAACCATTCGTGAAACCACTATCAGAGATACTGGAGACTATATACTTGAACTGAAGAATGCAACCGGAACTACTTCAGAGACCATTAAAGTTATCATTCTCGGTAAGGATGAGAGACCAAGACACAAGCAAGCTGTTGTTGTTTAGTCACCCAATTTTGATTTGAAGTGAAAATTAACCTCCGGGATTTCTTTTTTTTTTTTCATAGACAAGCCTGGTCCACCAACTGGGCCTGTCAAGATTGAAGAAATTGATGCTACTTCAGTGACCATTTCCTGGGGACCGCCTGAACTGGACGGTGGTGCTCCACTGAGTGGCTACGTGGTAGAACAACGTGATGCCCATCGTCCAGGGTGGCTGCCAGTGTCTGAATCAGTGACTAGAACAACATTTAAGTTTACCAGACTCACTGAAGGAAACGAGTATGTGTTCCGTATCGCTGCGACAAACCGCTTCGGGATCGGCTCGTACTTGCAATCTGAGGTCATAGAATGTCGCAGCCTCATCAGTAAGTCCTGGACGCCCGCCCCCACTCTCCCCACCTCTGATTCTAAATATTAACAAGAAGGAATTTATTCTCAATATACCCTTATGTAAGTAAAAATAGGTCACAAAGTTAATCCCAGGGTCTTTCCAAGGTTTCTAAACCTCCTTTTCTTGGAAGTTTTCAACATGGTTGGGGTTTTTTTTTTAATGGAAGAAAGAGAGGAGGGAGTTAGGGAAGGATGGATGGAAGGAAAGGGGGGAGGGAGGACTGGCTGTTACAGTGAGAAACAACACAGAATACATGCTTAATAAATGTTTATAAAATGGAAGAAAATGAGGAACAGCAAGAAAAGTACAAAAATGAAAACACGAGAAAAACAGTTGCAAGAGTCTTATATGTACCATTTTAAGATGGTATATACGAGACACACTTATACAAATGTACGAGTCTTCAATTTATTCATGGTGCCATGTTGTGTTTACCTCTGTCTTGCTGCAGATATTCCTGGACCTCCAGAAACATTACAGATATTTGATGTCTCACGTGAGGGCATGACACTTACTTGGTACCCACCAGAAGATGACGGTGGCTCCCAAGTGACTGGATATATTGTGGAGCGCAAAGAAGTGAGATCAGATCGATGGGTCCGTGTAAATAAAGTACCAGTGACGATGACACGGTACCGTTCCACTGGCCTTACTGAAGGCTTAGAATATGAACACCGTGTCACAGCCATTAACGTGAGAGGAACTGGAAAACCAAGCCGTCCTTCCAAACCCACCATTGCCATGGATCCAATTGGTAAATACCTTTTGTATAAGTTTACTGAGGTATAATGTGGCAACAGTCACCCTTCTGAAATATAGAATTCTATATGTTTTGTATAACCACCACCACAATCAAAATATAGAATATTTCCAACAGCTCAAAAAGTTCAGTGGTGTCCTCTGTCATCAATCCCCTCCCCACTCCAACCCCGGGCAACTTTGGGCAAATAACTTTTTATATTCTTCTCTTGAGTCTATTTCTCCTGCTTTAAAATGGAACTCACAATACACACCCTATATCACAGTTAAAATTGTAAAGCAAGTTAATATTTCTGGAAGCACTTTAAAAACTGATGGTAAATGTAAGATAGTATTAGTGATTATAAGCAAAGCACAAATAAGACAAAGGAAAAACCAAGAGCTTTAAGTAATGTTAACTGATTAAAATGAATTAAACATTTACAAAATGAAAAATATTCTACTGTTATAGTCCATGTTTCCACAACTCACTGAAATTGTTAGGTGGTGCATTCGATTTTCAACTTTGCAGAAACTTTAACAAGTATGTTGTTGTCTTATTCTTATTCCCAGCTCCTCCAGGAAAGCCACAAAACCCAAGAGTTACTGATACAACAAGGACATCAGTCTCCCTGGCCTGGAGTGTTCCAGAAGATGAAGGAGGATCTAAAGTCACAGGCTACTTGATCGAAATGCAAAAAGTTGATCAATATGAATGGACCAAATGCAACACCACCCCAACCAAGATTCGGGAGTATACTCTCACACACCTACCTCAGGGCGCTGAATACAGATTCCGTGTCCTAGCTTGTAACGCTGGTGGACCTGGGGAGCCCGCTGAGGTACCAGGAACAGTCAAAGTCACGGAAATGCTTGGTAAGACATATGATCATTTACTTTCTGCTGTAATTGCCTTAAGACTTGTTTCCTACACCCGCCTCCCAAAATGCTAATTGTAACCCTACCTTTCTTCCCAGAATATCCTGACTATGAACTTGATGAAAGATACCAGGAAGGTATCTGTGTAAGACAAGGTGGGGTCATCAGACTTACCATACCAATCAAAGGAAAACCATTCCCAATATGTAAATGGACCAAGGAAGGCCAAGATATTAGCAAGCGTGCCATGATTGCAACCTCTGAAACTCACACTGAGCTTGTAATCAAAGAAGCAGACAGGGATGATTCTGGCACTTACGACCTGGTTCTGGAAAACAAATGTGGCAAGAAGGCTGTCTACATCAAGGTCAGGGTGATAGGAAGTCCCAACACTCCAGAAGGACCACTTGAATATGACGACATACAAGCTCGCTCTGTAAGGGTCAGTTGGAGACCCCCTGCCGATGATGGTGGTGCTGACATCTTAGGCTACATCCTCGAGAGACGAGAAGTGCCTAAAGCCGCCTGGTACACCATCGACTCCAGAGTCCGAGGTACATCTCTGGTTGTAAAAGGCCTCAAAGAAAATGTGGAGTACCATTTCCGTGTTTCAGCAGAAAACCAGTTTGGAATAAGCAAACCCTTGAAATCTGAGGAACCAGTCATACCAAAAACACCACTGAGTAAGTGCTCTTCCAACCATAACACTGTAAAAATCCTCTCAGTGCTCTTTTGTTTCGAAAGGAAAGCCACCAGCTTACAAGAGTTGGGACTGCATTCTAACACATGTGTTTTCCATTTACATTCCTAGACCCTCCCGAGCCTCCAAGCAATCCCCCAGAAGTACTAGATGTGACCAAGAGTTCTGTCAGCCTGTCCTGGTCCCGGCCCAGAGACGATGGTGGTTCTCGGGTCACAGGCTACTACATTGAACGCAAGGAGACATCAACTGACAAGTGGGTCAGACACAACAAGACTCAGATCACCACCACAATGTACACCATCACCGGGCTTGTTCCCGACGCGGAATATCAGTTCCGCATCATCGCACAGAATGACGTTGGCCTAAGCGAGACCAGCCCTGCTTCTGAACCAGTTGTTTGCAAAGATCCATTTGGTAAGGAAAGAGTTTCCAAAGGGGTTAGAATCAGAGAGGCAAACCACCTTTGCTGTTTTTCTTTTACTTCAGCAGGAAAGCTGATTTCCTTTTCAACTGTTTTCAAATATTTCAGATAAGCCAAGCCAACCTGGAGAACTCGAGATTCTTTCAATATCCAAAGACAGCGTCACTCTACAATGGGAGAAACCTGAATGCGATGGTGGCAAAGAAATCCTTGGATACTGGGTTGAATATAGACAATCTGGAGACAGTGCCTGGAAGAAGAGCAGTAAGGACCGCATCAAGGACAGGCAATTCACAATAGGGGGTTTGCTGGAAGCTACGGAGTATGAATTCAGGGTTTTTGCTGAGAATGAGACAGGGCTGAGCAGACCTCGAAGAACCGCTATGTCTGTAAAGACGAAACTAACATGTAAGTAGCCATTAGTTCTCTGCTTATGGTTTACAAACTGAGCAACATGTTAAGGCTAATTCTTCCTCTGGACTAAGTAGATCTCCAGAAAGCTTTACTGGAGAGCAAGTGTTTGGAAAGAAATCACTCACTCTGGCATATGCACACACAGGGAATAGTTGATGCTTCTAGAGGAAGTCATTCCAAGCACATAACCTCAGCAGTGAACTGTTAGGTGCAGTGAACTGATTCCTAAAGCAATTTCTCCCTTGAATACAATGGTGGTTTTTTTTAATACTCCTAGTAAGACTTGAAGGGTCAACAAATGTACCCCACTTCAGTGAACCTAAGTAAGGGCAAATCTACAGATTTATAGAGAACTAATATTTCCCCAAAACCCTATACATTGTTAATGCCTCCCGATCATAAAAAGTCACTCTACATAATAATATGATGATGTGCTCATTGAATCTCTACTTTCCAGATGATCCTCCAGTCACTGTGAAGCCTTTTTAAGAATTAGACTCATACGTAAATAATGGTGTCTAATGAAGTATTAGTCAATAGGATGAATTCATTCCTGATATACAAGGACAGAGGATTATAGATTCAGTAGTAACAATAATGCATTAATGTTATCTTTCATACCCTTCAGCTGGAGAGGCCCCAGGAGTACGCAAAGAAATGCAGGATGTCACCACCAAACTGGGTGAAGCTGCTCAACTCTCATGCCAGATTGTTGGAAGGCCTCTACCAGACATTAAATGGTACCGATTTGGTAAGGAGCTGATACAAAGCCGCAAGTACAAAATGTCTTCAGATGGACGCACACATACTCTAACAGTAATGACCGAGGAACAAGAAGATGAAGGCGTTTATACCTGCATAGCTACCAATGAGGTTGGAGAAGTAGAATCCAGTAGTAAGCTTCTCCTGCAAGCAACGCCACAATTCCATCCCGGTTACCCACTGAAAGAGAAGTATTACGGTGCTGTGGGGTCAACGCTTCGACTTCACGTTACATACATTGGCCGTCCAGTACCTGCCATCACTTGGTTCCATGGCCAGAAACGTTTGCAAAACTCAGAAAACATTGCTATTGAAAACACTGAGCAGTATACTCATCTCGTCATGAAGAATATCCAACGTAAGACTCACGCTGGGAAATACAAAGTTCAGCTCAGTAATGTTCTTGGAACGGTGGATGCCATCCTTGATGTGGAAATACAAGGTATTTTATTTTCATTTTCAGTGGGTTTTGTTGTTGTTGTTGTTTTTAAAGAAAAAAGAAAAATATCCTGGGAGACACACTACAGAAACCACTCCAATTGTATTTTCTCCCAACAGATAAACCAGACAAACCTACAGGACCAATTGTGATTGAAGCTCTATTGAAGAACTCTGTGGTGATCAGCTGGAAACCACCTGCAGATGACGGAGGCTCCTGGATCACCAATTATGTGGTAGAGAAATGTGAGGCCAAGGAAGGGGCTGAATGGCAATTGGTGTCTTCAGCCATCTCAGTGACAACCTGTAGAATTGTGAACCTCACAGAAAATGCTGGGTATTACTTCCGGGTTTCGGCTCAGAACACGTTTGGCATCAGTGACCCTCTAGAAGTCTCCTCAGTTGTGATCATTAAGAGTCCATTTGGTGAGTACAACCTCTACAATCTTCCTATGGCAAAATTCCATCTGTATGTGAAACTTTTTTTTTAAACAGAAATAACTTTTGAAAGGAGATAGCAAAGATTCAGCTAAAGTACAAGTGCCTTTTATCTCACTTAAATTGAATTTTTGCTTATCTAAAAGGGCACATGTATACCCCATCCCCTTTTTCTCTAAAAACGAACTTTGTGTTGCAGTAAGTTTCTCAGCATAAAGTAACCAATTTCATTTTTCTGGATTAGTTATTCTTAATAGAACTTTGGGTTCATAACATTTTATTTTTTATAAAATAAGCTCTTCATAAAGCTGTTTGTTTCACCCCATGAGTCAAATGCTTTTTGTTTTAAACAGAAAAGCCAGGTGCTCCTGGCAAACCAACTATTGCTGCTGTCACAAAAGATTCTTGTGTTGTGGCCTGGAAGCCACCTGCCAGTGATGGAGGGGCAAAGATTAGAAATTACTACCTTGAGAAGCGTGAGAAGAAGCAGAACAAGTGGATTGCTGTGACAACAGATGAAATTCGAGAAACCGTCTTTTCAGTGCAAAACCTTATTGAAGGTCTTGAATATGAGTTCCGTGTGAAATGTGAAAACCTAGGTGGGGAAAGCGAATGGAGTGAAATATCAGAACCTGTCATTCCCAAATCTGATGTCCCAATTCAGGCACCACACTTTAAAGAGGAACTGAGAAATCTAAATGTCAGATATCAGAGCAATGCTACTTTGGTCTGCAAAGTGACTGGTCATCCAAAACCAATTGTGAAATGGTACAGACAAGGCAAAGAAATCATCGCAGATGGATTAAAGTACAGGATTCAAGAGTTTAAGGGTGGCTACCACCAGCTCATCATTGCAAGCGTCACAGATGATGATGCCACAGTTTACCAAGTCAGAGCTACCAACCAAGGAGGGTCTGTGTCTGGCACTGCCTCCTTGGAAGTAGAAGGTAAAAACAAATCAGCAAACATCATTTTGGTGCTAGATTACATATTATTAATTGGGGGGGGGGTGCTCTTAAATAGTGTTGGGTATTGCTAAATTATATTCTTCCTTCTTTTACTCTGATACAGTTCCAGCCAAGATACACTTGCCTAAAAATCTTGAAGGCATGGGAGCAGTCCATGCTCTCCGAGGTGAGGTAATCAGCATCAAGATCCCATTCAGTGGCAAACCAGACCCAGTGATCACCTGGCAGAAAGGACAAGATCTCATCGACAACAATGGCCACTACCAAGTTATTGTCACAAGATCTTTCACGTCACTTGTTTTCCTCAATGGAGTGGAGAGAAAAGATGCTGGTTTCTATGTGGTCTGTGCTAAAAACAGGTTTGGAATTGATCAGAAGACAGTTGAACTGGATGTGGCCGATGTTCCCGACCCACCCAGAGGAGTCAAAGTTAGTGACGTCTCACGAGATTCTGTCAACTTAACATGGACTGAGCCAGCTTCTGATGGTGGCAGCAAAATCACCAACTACATTGTTGAAAAATGTGCGACCACTGCAGAAAGATGGATCCGCGTAGGACAGGCCCGAGAAACACACTATACCGTGATCAACTTATTTGGAAAAACAAGTTACCAGTTCCGTATAATAGCGGAAAATAAATTTGGCCTAAGCAAGCCTTCTGAGCCTTCAGAACCAACCGTAACCAAAGAAGATAAGACCAGAGCTATGAACTACGATGAAGAGGTTGATGAAACCAGGGAAGTTTCTATGACCAAAGCATCTCACTCTTCAACCAAGGAACTCTATGAGAAATATATGATTGCTGAAGATCTTGGGCGTGGTCAGTTTGGAATTGTCCACCGTTGTGTTGAAACATCCTCAAAGAAGACATACATGGCCAAATTTGTTAAAGTCAAAGGGGCTGATCAGGTTTTGGTAAAGAAAGAAATTTCCATTCTAAACATCGCTAGGCACCGAAATATCTTATACCTCCATGAATCATTTGAAAGCATGGAAGAATTAGTTATGATCTTTGAGTTCCTATCAGGACTTGACATATTTGAACGCATTAACACAAGTGCTTTTGAACTTAATGAGAGAGAAATTGTAAGCTATGTTCGCCAGGTCTGTGAAGCACTTGAGTTCTTACACAGTCATAATATTGGACACTTTGACATTAGACCAGAAAATATCATTTACCAAACAAGAAGGAGCTCCACCATTAAAATCATAGAATTCGGTCAGGCCCATCAGCTGAAGCCAGGGGACAACTTTAGGCTTCTGTTCACTGCCCCTGAATACTATGCACCTGAAGTCCACCAGCATGATGTTGTCAGCACAGCCACAGACATGTGGTCACTCGGAACACTCGTGTATGTGCTGTTGAGTGGTATCAATCCATTCCTGGCTGAAACTAACCAACAGGTAATTGAGAACATCATGAATGCTGAATATACCTTTGATGAAGAAGCATTCCAAGAGATCAGCACTGAAGCCATGGACTTTGTTGACCGGCTGTTAGTGAAAGAGAGAAAATCTCGCATGACAGCATCTGAGGCTCTCCAGCACCCATGGCTGAAGCAGAAGATAGAAAGAGTCAGTACTAAAGTGATCAGGACATTGAAACACCGACGTTACTACCACACCCTGATCAAGAAAGACCTCAACTTGGTTGTGTCTGCAGCCAGGATCTCCTGTGGTGGTGCAATTCGATCTCAGAAGGGAGTGAGCATTGCTAAAGTTAAAGTGGCATCCATTGAAATCGGCCCAGTTTCTGGACAGATAATGCATGCAGTCGTTGAAGAAGGAGGATATGTCAAATACGTATGCAAAATTGAAAATTACGATCAGTCTACCCAAGTGACGTGGTACTTTGGTGTCAGACAGCTGGAGAACAGTGAGAAATATGAAATCACTTATGACGATGGAGTGGCCACCATGTATGTCAAAGACATTACCAAATTCGATGACGGTACCTACAGATGCAAAGTAGTCAATGACTACGGAGAAGACAGTTCTTACGCAGAGCTGTTTGTTAAAGGTGTGAGGGAAGTTTACGACTATTACTGCCGTAGAACCATAAAGAAACTTAAGCGCAGAACAGATACCATGAGACTCCTGGAAAGGCCACCAGAATTCACGCTGCCTCTCTATAACAGGACAGTTTATGTGGGTGAAAATGTCCGGTTTGGAGTAACTATAACTGTCCACCCAGAGCCTCGAGTTACATGGTATAAATCAGGTCAGAAAATCAAACCAGGTGATGATGATAGGAAGTACACATTTGAGTCCGACAAGGGTCTTTACCAATTAACAATCAACAGTGTAACTACGGATGATGCTGCCGAATACACTGTTGTTGCAAGAAACAAATACGGTGAAGACAGCTGCAAAGCAAAGCTGACTGTGACCCCACACCCACCTCCAACAGGTACGACCCTAAGACCCATGTTCAAACGGCTACTGGCAAACGCAGAATGCCAAGAAGGCCAAAGCGTCTGCTTTGAGATCAGGGTGTCTGGCATCCCCCCACCAACATTAAAATGGGAGAAAGACGGTCAGCCACTGTCCCTCGGGCCTAATATCGAAATTATCCACGAAGGCTTGGATTACTATGCTCTTCATATCAGGGATACTTTGCCTGAAGACACGGGTTACTACAGAGTCACAGCCACAAACACTGCTGGATCCACCAGCTGCCAGGCCCACCTACAAGTGGAACGCCTGAGGTACGTCAAACAGGAGTTCAAGACTAAGGAGGAGCGCGAACGACACGTACAGAGGCAAATTGACAAGACGCTAAGAATGGCTGAAATTCTTTCCGGAACTGAGACTGTGCCGCTGACACAGGTCGCCCAGGAGGCACTGAGAGAAGCTGCCACCCTTTACAAACCAGCCGTCAGCACCAAGACTGTAAAAGGGGAATACCGACTTGAGACGGAAGAAAAGAAGGAGGAGAGAAAACTCCGCATGCCTTACGAAGTACCAGAGCCACGCAAGTACAAACCGGCTGCCATAGAAGAAGACCAACACATTAAGCAGTTCGTGCCCATGTCTGACATGAAATGGTACAAAAAGATACGCGATCAATTTGAAATGCCTGGGAAGATGGACAGAGTTGTACAGAAAAGACCCAAGCGCATCCGCCTTTCAAGATGGGAACAGTTCTACGTGATGCCTCTTCCACGCATCACCGATCAATACAGACCCAAGTGGAGGATTCCCAAACTGTCCCAAGACGACCTTGAAATGGTGAGACCAGCCCGCCGGCGTACACCTTCTCCTGATTATTACTTTTATTACAGACCCAGGAGACGTTCTCTCGGTGACATCTCGGATGAAGAATTACTCCTGCCCATTGACGACTACCTGGCAATGAAGAGAACAGAGGAAGAGAGGCTGCGTCTTGAAGAAGAGCTGGAACTGGGTTTTTCAGCCTCACCCCCAAGCCGGAGCCCTCCACGTTTTGAGCTTTCGAGTCTGCGTTACCCTTCCCCACAAGCTCACGTCAAGGTGGAGGAAGCAAGAAAAGACTTCAGATACTCAACGTATCACATCCCAACGAAGGCGGAGACCAGCACGAGTTACGCGGAGCTGCGGGAGCGGCACGCCCGCACCTGGCACAGGCAGCCCAGGCAGCGGCAGAGGATTATGGCCGAGAGAGAGGACCAAGAGCTGCTGCGTCCAGTCACCACCACCCAGCGCCTCTCGGAATACAAAAGCGAGCTGGAACACATGGCGAAGGAAGAAAAATCTAGAAAGAAATCAAGACGCCAGAGAGAAGTGACTGAAATAACGGAAATTGAGGAAGAATATGAGATCTCCAAACACGCTCAGAGAGACACTTCCTCCTCGGTGTCCAGGCTGCTGAGACGCCGGCGCTCCCTGTCTCCGACCTACATCGAGTTGATGAGGCCGGTGTCCGAGCTGATCCGGCCGCGGCCACAGCCAGCTGAGGAATATGAAGATGAAGATGACGTAGAAAGAAGGTCTCCTACCCCAGAAAGGACTCGCCCACGTTCCCCCAGCCCTGTGTCTAGTGAGCGTTCACTGTCAAGATTTGAGAGGTCGGCAAGATTTGATATCTTTTCCAGGTATGAGTCCATGAAAGCTGCTTTAAAAACTCAGAAGACATCAGAAAGGAAGTATGAGGTTTTGAGTCAGCAGCCTTTTACGCTGGACCACATGCCTCGAATCACACTGAGGATGCGCTCCCACAGGGTACCGTGCGGCCAAAATACACGTTTTATCTTAAATGTTCAGTCTAAGCCAACTGCCGAGGTCAAATGGTACCACAACGGTGTAGAACTTCAAGAGAGCAGTAAGATTCATTACACCAACACCAGTGGGGTTCTGACCCTGGAAATTCTGGACTGTCATATTGATGACAGCGGAACATACCGTGCCGTGTGCACCAACTACAAAGGTGAGGCTTCTGACTATGCAACCTTGGACGTCACGGGAGGGGATTACACCACCTATGCTTCCCAGCGCAGAGACGAAGAGGTCCCCCGATCTGTTTTCCCTGAGCTGACGAGAACAGAGGCATATGCGGTTTCATCATTTAAGAAAACATCTGAGATGGAAGCTTCCTCTTCCGTCAGGGAAATGAAATCACAGATAACAGAGACAAAGGAAAGTCTCTCATCATATGAACACCATGCATCTGCAGAAATGAAAAGTGCTGCAGTCGAAGAAAAGTCGCTGGAAGAAAAATCCACACACAGGAAGATCAAGACGACTTTGGCAGCAAGAATTCTTACGAAGCCAAGGTCCATAACGGTGTATGAAGGCGACTCTGCAAGGTTTTCTTGCGATACAGATGGTGAGCCGGTACCGACTGTGACATGGCTGCGTAGGGGACAAGTCATAAGCACTTCCGCCCGCCACCAAGTGACCACCGCAAAGTACAAATCGACCTTTGAGATCTCTTCAGTCCAGGCTTCGGATGAGGGCAACTACAGCGTGGTGGTAGAGAACAGCGAAGGGAAGCAAGAGGCACAGTTTACTCTGACCATTCAAAAGGCCAGGGTTACTGAAAAGGCTCTGACATCACCACCGAAAGTCAAATCCCCAGAGCCTCGGGTAAAATCCCCAGAAGGAGTCAAGTCTCCAAAACAAGTGAAATCCCCAGAGCCGGTGACTTCTCACCCAAAAGCTGTATCACCCACAGAGATAAAACCCACACCAACAGAAAAGGTTCAGCAGCTGCCAGTCACTGCCCCACCCAAGATAATTCAGTCCTTGAAAGCAGAAGCTTCTAAAGATATAGCAAAGCTGACCTGTGTGGTCGAAAGTACTGTATTGTGTGCCAAAGAGGTCACCTGGTATAAAGATGGTAAGAAACTGAAGGAAAATGGGCATTTCCAGTTTCATTATTCGGCAGATGGTACCTATGAGCTCAAAATCCATAACCTCACTGAATCTGATTGTGGAGAATATGTTTGTGAGATTTCTGGTGAAGGTGGAACTTCCAAAACTAACTTCCAATTTGTGGGACAAGCCTTTAAGAATATCCATGAGGAAGTTTCAAGCATATCAGAAACCAAGAAAGCAGCTCAGAAAACTGCTGAGTCAACAGAAACCAAGAAGGCTGCTCCGAAAACTGCTGAGTCAACAGAAACCAAGAAAGCGGCTCCAAAAACTGCTGAGCCAACAGAAACCAAGAAAACTGAACCAAAAGCTCCTGAACCAGTTTCCACAAAACCAGTAATTGTTACTGGGCTGCAGGATACAACTATTTCTTCAGACAGTGTCACTAAGTTTGCAGTTAAAGCTACTGGAGAACCCCAGCCAACTGTCATCTGGACAAAGGATGGAAAGGTAACCAGTTCTTAAATGATCCTTAAACTTATCTTCTAAAAAAACTAACCTCTTCCCTCTTCCCCATCTCCCAAAGAAAGTTTAAAATTAAATCACTTTTTAAAACTCAAATCACGTGCATTCTACAGGCTATAACACAAGGAGGTAAATATAAACTCTCTGAAGACAAAGGAGGATTCTTCCTAGAAATTCATAAGACTGATACTTCTGACGGTGGACTTTATACTTGTACAATAACAAATTCAGCTGGATCTGTGTCCTCTAGCTGCAAATTAACAATAAAAGGTAGGTTGGCTTTTATTCTTACCAATAATTTTCAGAAAACAATATGAAGGAAACATTTCTAAACACTATTCCTTACACACACACACAAAGTATTAAAATAAAACTTTTACCAAGTTACAGAATACCATTTGTACACAAATGTACAAATACACATATTTGAAGTTAGCATACACTTTTATATTTATTAAGTGTCTAATTGTATGTGGTGTTATATAAGATTCCATAGAGATTATATAAGATTCCTGCTCCCAGGAACATTTAAGAATAAAGTCAGGTGATTATACAAAATGGCACTTCTTCCCTAAAGCTTCACTCTTGCTAATTTTCCAAAGCAGTGGAAAGTTAATGAAAGAACTGTATCGGTTTTCCCAATTAAAATTAGTTTGCTTTCATCTCAGTCTTCTAAAACATAATTCAATTGTTTTAATTACTCAAAATCTCCTAAATCCACCCATCTCCTAAATCCTTCAACTATTCTTTGCAAAACTTTTTTTCCCCTTAAGTCATAAAAATCATTCTTCTGTTTAGTTTAGTTTAAATAATCATTACACTGATCTCCAAAGTCATGCATGACAACTTTCCAAGATTGGGACTGAGAAAGAGTTAGGTATTACCTACACTGCATGCGTTAAGTTAATGTTTTTTCTTTGTATATTATTCACTTACAGAATCCACAAGAGAAGAGGGTGGGGCCTCTTTCCAATTCAGTTTGCCTTATAGAGCTTTCTTTTTCAGCTGTAAAAGACACTGAGATACAGAAAGTATCGACACAAAAGACCTCCAAAAGTATATCCCAGAAGAAGGCAGATGTCCAAGAGGAAATTTCCAAAAAAGCCCTAATTTCTGAAGAAATCAAGATGTCAGAGGTGAAATCTCCAGAGAAGCTGGCCCTCAAGGAGGAAGCTTCAACAGTTCTGATTTCCGAAAAAGTCAAGAAATCAGAAGCGACCTCCCTGGAAAAATCCATTGTCCATGAGGAAATCACTAAAACATCACAGGCATCAGAAGAAATCAGAACTCATGCCGAGATTAAAGCATATTCTACTCAGATGAGTATACCTGATGGTCAGAAAGTGACTTTAAAAGCCAACATTGCTGGTGCCACTGATGTGAAATGGGTATTGAATGGGGTAGAGCTCAGTAACTCCGAGGAGTACAGATATGGCGTCTCAGGCAGCGACCAGACGCTGACCATCAAGCAGGCTGGTCACAAAGATGAAGGGATCCTCACCTGCATTGGCAAAACCAGCCAAGGAATCATCAAGTGTCAGTATGATCTGACCCTGAGCAAAGAACTCTCAGATGCTCCAGCCTTCATCTCCCAGCCCAGATCTCAAAATGTTAACGAAGGACAAAATGTTCTCTTTTCTTGTGAAATCAGTGGTGAGCCATCGCCTGAAATCGAATGGTTTAAAAACAACCTGCCAGTAAGTTGAGTTATGAATATATTACTGAAGAAAGCTTTAAATACTCCATCTACTCCTGAAGAGCTCAAAGAAACCCTTTTTTTCTCTTCTTTTTAGATTTCTGTTTCTTCAAATATCAGCGTAAGTCGCTCCAGAAACGTATATTCCCTTGAAATCCGAAAGGCCTCAGTAAGTGACAGTGGGAAATACACAATTAAGGCCAAAAATTTCCATGGCCAGTGTTCAGCTACTGCTTCCTTAACGGTCCTTCGTAAGTATATCTTTATCATTTTCCTTACTTGCTTAAGGCCGTTATCTGAGTTTTTTGGTTTGTTTTTTTGCTTTTGTCTTCTGAGCCCAGCAAACTCTCTGGAGCCTCATTAAGTTCCATGTGTAAGAGACACAGGCCTCCTGTGTGAATTCATTCTTAACGGTCAACGTTTCTTTACAGCGAGACAGGAACATGGATAAGTTAACTTTCAAAGCAAAGCTACCAACTGTCCTATTACATGTATTTTCAGAATGCACAATATAAAAATTATTTTCTGTATGACTAATCATTTTTCTCCTAGTGATTCTAGCACCTGCATGTAATGTAATGATAGAAATATAAGGATTCGTTTCTGGGAGACACTGAGCTAGCTCTTGACAACTGTATGTATGTATTTGCTTGTGCTTCCACAGCAAATTGTCTGGGTTGCATTTCTGTGTGTGTGTCTAAGTGTTCCATTTCTGTAAGTCAGTGTCAGATGTCACCAATTAACCAGATGTCATTGGTGTTCACTGTGTATCTGCTATGCTCCACAGCTCTAGTTGAAGAACCTCCCAGAGAGGTAGTATTGAGGACAAGTGGTGACACGAGCTTGCAAGGAAGCTTCTCGTCTCAGTCAGTCCAAATGTCTGCCTCTAAGCAGGAGGCCTCCTTCAGCAGTTTCAGCAGCAGCAGTGCTAGCAGCATGACCGAAATGAAATTTGCAAGCATGTCTGCCCAAAGCATGTCCTCCATGCAAGAGTCTTTTGTAGAAATGAGTTCCAGCAGTTTTATGGGAAAATCTAGTATGACACAACTGGAAAGCTCAACTAGTAGGATGCTTAAAGCAGGCCTAAGAGGTGAGCAATCAAATTACTGGTAGAGGTAGACAAGCCTAGTAGCATGGTAGAGTCCTTAGTACATACAATTCAGTAGAAAGCAAACTGTTATATTTTCAGTGATCCTAAAACTTTTTTGTTGTTGTTGTTCCATAAAGGAATTCCACCTAAAATTGAAGCTCTTCCCTCTGACATCAGCATTGACGAGGGCAAAGTTTTAACAGTAGCCTGCGCTTTTACGGGTGAGCCTACCCCGGAAATAACATGGTCCCATGGTGGAAGAAAAATTCAAAATCAAGAACAGCAAGGGAGATTCCATACTGAAAACACAGATGACCTGACAACTCTGATCATCATGGATGTACAGAAACAAGATGGTGGACTTTATACCCTGCGCTTAGAGAATGAATTTGGATCTGACTCAGCTACTGTGAATATAAATATTCGATCCATTTAAGAGGGCCTGTGCTCTCATATTCAGACATTCTTAACCTTTCCTGAACGATTCACATAGACTAATCTTTCTGATCTGTAAATACTTAAAAAAAAAAATGTAGTTTTGTATCAACCTAAATGAGTCGAAGTTCAAAAATATGCATTTCAATCTTTTCTTAATTGTTGACCTAAGATTATACATTTTCTAGTGACATGTACATACTGTATATAGCCGAATTAACGGTTATAAAGTTTTGTACCATTTATTTTATGACATTTTACAATGTAACTGTTGAAACTAACTGTTGGTAGGAGAAAGTTTCTTATGGAACGAATACCCTGCTCAACACTTAATCAATCTTTGTGCCTCAACATAATGTTGATGTCTAAGTATGCCTCAATGGGTCGAGAAATTCCCCATTGAAGATGTCCTATCCACCGACATGATGCTGTGCACGTCACCTGATATGTGCACCAATACTTACTGAATCAGAAATGTAAGGCATTGGTGATGTTTGCATTTACCCTCCTGTAAGCAACACTTTAACGTCTTACATTTTCTCTGATGATGTCACACTCAAAATGATCATGACTTAAATATTACCAGAGCAAAGTGCAACGGCCAACACTTTGTTCGCTCATTTCACACTGTCTCTGACCATAGAGAGTGCCTGGGTAGCTTGGAAAAGCAACATCACCTGGCCATCCCCTCATTTAACCAAGCTGTTCATGCGTTCCTATGCCAGAGCAGTGCCAACTCTTGGAGGTCCCGGGGTGCAGCCAACGCCTTCGTGTGGTAGCTCTAAATTTAAATTACACCAGAGAAACCGGGGCAACTAAGCAATGAGCCACAGCAAAAAATAAAGAACAACAACAACAAAATAAAGCTGTCGTTAAATTAAAAACAACAAAATATTACTAACTGCCCAAAATATCAATTTGATGTAGTTCTTTTCATGCAGGTTTAAATTCAATTGTTAGTTATAATTGTTGGACCTCCTTGAGATAGTAACAACAAAATAAAGCAAGCTATCTGCACCTCAAAATTTGTGATTGGTTGTTTTCTGTAAAATTCTGGGGTTGGGGAGGTATGTGCCTTTGCAAATCACAGAAATGATCATAGATAAGAAGAAGCAACTCAAGTTCTTCACAGCAAATATTTAAATTACCATGTTGAATGCATTCCACAATTTTTTTAAAGCATAGATATGATTCTCATGGATAAAGTTACCCCCAAAAGTTAACAAAAATCCCCCAAAGTATTAGATCAAATCTTCTAAACTTATTATCAAGAAAAATATTTTTATGGGAGCTGATTCGTTAAATCCAAAGATATTGAACATTACAATTCACGATATTTTGTGCCAGACAGCAACGCAAAGATGAGCAAGATGAAATAGACCCTGTCCCTCAAGGAGTATAGAAAAGAATATGACAATTTCAGGGAAAATGATCAATTGTGCAACTGAATCCATTACTGACTATTGCAGCTCCAAACTGAGACAGAACAAATCAAAGTCCTCAAAGCTAAAGAACTCGTTTTAAATGGTATAGTCCTACTAGGCTTTTCAAAACAACTTCATAATAAAATCTCTAGCACCAGAAAAATCTGTATTTATCCACCTCAATTAGATAATCCTAATTGTAAACCTATAAAGTCGATTCTTTGCCTAAATTACCCCCTAAATGTAAGTACAAGCGGCCAAAGCTGAAGCAAATGCACTGTCAATTCTTACTCCCCCAAAGAAGATCTTGGGTCTTCGTTAATTTATTCAGCAAGTATTCTGTCTTAAGTCAGATGCCCTAAAGGCAGAGCCTAAGACTTGACTCTAGCATAAGTAATTTTTTGAGGGACTGCTCTCAGGAAAAAGGAAGTGAGGGAAGCAGAGTAGAGGAAGAAAGCTAAGCAAGTATGTGGTCTCCGCGGGAGCTTCAGCCGCATCCCACAGGGAGCATAAATTGCACCAGAGTTGGTTCCACCTGGGAGCAAGGGCGCTGACCTTCTCTACCTGCTTATCTGCCAGTTAGTGCCTACAGGCTGGGAGCTTGTGGGAGCGGCGGCGGGAAGAGGGAAATAACCTCCGGGGTGAGGGGCACCCCTTGGCCAGAGCAATCTCTGCAGACTAGGGCAGCTAAACAGCCAATACACAAGAAACTGGGCCAGGTACACATCACCTGGATCTGGGAGGTACGCACAGCACCCACTACACCATCTAACAGCTTGAAATGCCAGTTCTTACCTTAAAACGAGAGAGGCAGGGATTCCTGAGGATGACTCCCAGCCCTGACAGGCTGATGTTCTAAGGAGTCCTATCCGTGGCTGGGGCGCAGTCCGTGCTGCTCAGAATTCTGAAGCTGAAGGAACTGTAGCTGCAGCTCCCAAATCCAGAGATCCATTTTGGGCCTGGGAGAAAGGGGAGGGGCTAAGGCCTATCCCGGGAAGGAAATCCACGCCACGCCGAGAGACCTGACTTCTTTTCAACCAATAGCAGAAGCCCACGCCTCTGAGAGCAGCAGGGTGTGGCCAAGGGGTCACACGTGAGAGGACTGCGTAGGGAGGATCCTGGGAAGGCCCTCAGAGGCCCTCCGGCTGGAACTACAAGCACCCCTTTCCGGGTTTACCAGCCAGCCTCCCTCCGAGAGCGCCTCCAATAACGGCGCTCCCCCGCGTAGGGTGGGTGGGGATTCCTGTCAATCCCACCCCACCTCCAACAGCACCAGGAATGCCTTCCCAGCAACTTTGCATTTCCGGTTCAGACCACCTTGTCTCTCTCCCCCCTGTCGGCAGGAGCCGCCAGAGAGCAGCAAGCAGACACCTTCCTGGTTCAACCCTCCAATCCACAAAACCTATGAGTAATCTTCACTCTCTTCCTGCCCCTCTTTCTGCTGAATCCTTCCTGTCTATTTTATAAAGCCCCCACTTGGCTACACTCATAAGCAGCATAGTGTAGGAATTATATATACGCACTCAAAACCCAGAGTACCAACCCAAATCCAGGATCTGCTATTTGCTAACTTGTGTCACCTGGAGTAATTACTGACCTTCTCTATCCCTTGATGTTCTCACCCATAAGATGGGAATAACAACAGCATCAACCTCACAGGTTTTGTGAGGATTAAACAAATTACTACATGTGAAACTCTTAGAGCAGTGCTGCCACAGCACCCAATAAACACCAGCAATCAGTATTATATTAGAGACCACCATGCAAAACATCGAAGTTAGGGACCAGAAAAACATTTTAGAGGGGGTGTAACACAGACCTCACTTGTAATCACTAGATGTATTATTTTGCTAGGGCTGCTAGAACAAAGTACCACAACCCTGCAGGGCGGCGGGGAGGCGGCTAGGAGTCCTAAATGAAAGTGTCAACAGGACTGGTTCCTTCTGAGAGTTGTTAGGGAAGGATCTGTTCCAGGCCTCTCTGCTTGACTCGTAGATGGCCACCTGTTCACATAGCATTCTCCCTGCATGCATGTGTGGGTCCAAATATCCCGTTTAGAAGGACATGAGCAATATTGGATTAGGTTTCACACTAATTTTACCTTATTTTAACTTTATTGTCTGTGTAAAGACTATCTCCAAATAAGGTCACATCCTGAGGTACCAGAGTTTAGGACCCCAACATATCTGTGGGAAGGGGTACACAGCTCAACCCATAACACTAGACATGATGGGCATGAGACAGCACATCTTTAAAAGAAGTCTTTTGGTAGAGTTTCTCAAAAGATGAATTTATTATCTCTAACCAGTAGTAGCCAATTATATAGATGAACCATCTAGAGGTAGGGAGGTAGGTAAATCAGAAACAGCCAGTAAAATAACAGGTTAAATTGACAGTCTCCATAGTGAGACATTATATTTCAAGAAAAATGTTTTATGATTGTGCTCCAGGAAAAGAAAGTAATTTGTATTTGTTTATTCAGCCCCAAATGTAATTTTAAGAAATTCGGGCCGAGAAAACCCAGTTTCCTTGTAATAGGAGAAAACAGTGTCTGCTAGGTAAATAGAAGGACTTTTGCAAGAGAGATTGGCCGCCCTTTTCTGGTGGTGCAGTGGTTGAGAATCCGCCTGCCAATGCAGGGGACACAGGTTCGAGCCTTGGTCCACGAAGATTCCACATGCCGCGGAGCAACTAAGCCCTTGCATCACAACTACTGAGCCTGCGCTCTAGAGCCCGCGTGCCACAACTACTGAAGGCCGCGTGCCTAGAGCCCGTGCTCCACAACAGGAGAAGCCATTGCAATGAGAAGCCCGCGCACTTCAACGAAGAGTAGCCCCCGTTCGCCGCAACTAGAGAAAGCCTGCACACAGCAACGAAGACCCAAAGCAGCCACACACACAAAAAAAATCGATGGGCCAATCTATTTTCTTTTTTCTAAATAAATTTATTTATTTAATTTATTTTTGGCTCCGTTGGGTTTTCGGGCTTCTGATTGCAATGGCTTCTCCTGTTGTGGAGCACGGGCTCTAGGCACGCGGGCTTCAGTAGTTGTGGCACGCGGGCTCAGTAGCTGTGGCTCACGGGCTCTAGAGCGCAGGCTCAGTAGTTGTGGCACAAGAGCTTAGTTGCTCTGCAGCATGTGGGATCTTCCCGGACCAGGGCTCGAACCTGTGTCCCCTGCATTGGCAGGCAGATTCTCAACCACTGCACCACCCAGGAAGACCTGGCCCATCGATTTTTATTCTAAGGTTATAAAAATAGTTTTATGCCTTTTGGTATGTCTGGGTCAATGTTTCCCAAACTCTTCCTCAAGATGTTGGTAGATATTATGGGAAAATTGTCCCACAGCCAAATAAACTTAGGATTTGGGAAACCGTACTTCTTTATGCAGGACTTCCCAGAGCCTTTGATGAGCTAGTGTGTGTTGTGGTCCTCCAAGAGGCGATACAATGCTCCCCGAACTTATCTGATGATGGAACTGTTTTCACTGGTACTGTACATGATGTAGGCTGAGACAGGCCAGAGTAGGTGGAAACATGGGAGGTGTGAAGAGGATTGGATCTTGGTAGAGGAGGAACTGGGTATCACCTAAGAAATGAAATTAAGTGCTATGATAAAAAAAGAAAAATCCGGGGCTTCCCTGGTGGCGCAGTGGTTGAGAGTCCACCTGCCGATGCAGGGGACACAGGTTTGTGCCCCGGTCCGGGAGGATCCCACATGCCGCGGAGCAGCTGGGCCCACGAGCCATGGCTGCTGAGCCTGCGTGCCCGGAGCCTGTGCTCCGCAATGGGTGAGGCCACAACAGTGAGAGGCCCACATAACACAAAAAATATAAATAAATAAAAATTTAAAAAAAAGAAAAATCCAAGGCGTTTGAGAGCACATTGCTAGGGCATCTGATCCAGTCAGAGAATTGAGGAACAGTCAGATTAGAGGAAGTTACATGTAGAAGCTGTGACCTAAAGTGTGGGGTGAACTGAGGAGATAAGGAGGAGCTTTCAGGCAGAGGATCCTTGCGCCTGCAGAGGTCTGGGGCAAGGAGAACACGACACATTCAAAAAAGTAGAAAAAGTTAATAAGGGGGTGCAAGAACCTCTGAAGGGCTGGAGGTGAGAAGCAGGGCAACGTTGCAAAAGGCCTCTTACACCCTATTATGGACTTTGGGCTTTTCTCTCAGAGGTAAGGGGAACCATGAAAGAGATTTAAGCAAACTAGTTACTTGATCAAATTTTACTTTTACAAAGTATTTAGCTATTCTGAGAAAACTATGACATGTATTTGCCATTCTATGCCCAAAAGCTTATTTCCTCCCAGCAGACTCCACTCATAGGAAGACCTTCACCTATGACCAAATTTCTAACCCATAATGTCCCTGTAATTACCATTCCTAGGCTTTATAGCCATCCGTGGAAAGGTCTTTCCTAAGAATGTCTGGGGACTTAGGGAAACATGTAATAAAGCCAGACTGGTAGACTCTCCAGGTAAAGGAAAAGGTGTGGGAGAGGGGGTGACTTGTGGAGACAGGAGGGCAACTTACTGCCGCAATTCTTCTCGGTGACAATGACCACTGCTGTGGAACTGCAACGGAGGTAGAAGAATCTGGCCCAAAAAGCCAAGTTCTGATGATGCGACGTCAGGAATGTGGCTCCTGGGGACGACTCCCACTTACTCCTGCTCCATTTTAAGAAAAGGTGGGAAGCAGGTAAGAGGAGTGGGCAGGTATGCCAACGCTTTCCAATCTGTCAGGAAATCACTGCAAAAGATAGCATGTCCTAAAAGTGAGGATTCCAAACCTAAAATTCATGCTTATCCTAGAATCTTTAGGGGGTCCCTGAGCTCCCTGAGATTATGCATATATTTTTTCTCTTTTTTTTAAGGGACATTGTTCCTAGTTTTCATTTCATTTTTAAAGATGCCAATGATTCAAAAAGTTTAAGAGATACTGCCCTACACATTTCAGAGAGGGAACCAGCAGATAGATGCCAAAGCCATCTCAGAAGTATCTACAGGCCCACGTTTCCGCAGAGCTGGAACTCCCGGCTCGGGGTCTCTTCCCTCCGCCATCACGGAACTGCCCCGGAGCCCGAGGGGAGGGCGACCTCACTGAGGCTGCCGGCTCTGGAGGGACCCCGGCGGCCGAAGCCCTGACAGTCGAGCGGACGGCGGGCCGGAATCATCGTACCTAAATCCACTCATTATGCTGCTACTGGCCTTATGACATTGATTTCACGGCTGAGTGATATTCCATTACACACCAGAAATACATCTACACGTAGAACAACTCATACAGAACACCTACTGAACGCTGGCAGAAGACCTCAAACCTCTCAAAAGGCAAGAAACTCCCCCACGTACCTGGGTAGGGCAAAAGAAAAAACAATAAACAGAGACAAAAGAATAGGGACGGGACCTGCACCAGTGGGAGGGAGCTGTGAAGGAGGAAAGGATTCCACACGCTAGGAAGCCCCTTCGCGAGCGGAGACTGCGGGTGGCGGAGTGGGGACGCTTCGGAGGCGCGGAGGAAAGCGCAGCCACAGGGGTGCGAAGGGCAAAGCGGACAGATGCCCGCACAGAGGATCGGTGCTGACAGGCACTCACCAGCCCGACAGGCTTGTCTGCTCACCCGCCGGGGCGGGTGGGGCTGCGAGCTGAGGCCCGGGCTTCCAACGGAGCACAAAGAGAAGACTGGGGTTGGCGGCGTGAACACAGCCTGCAGGGGTTAGTGCACCACGGCTAGCCGGGAGGGAGTCCAGGGAAAAGTCTAGACTTGCGGAAGAGGCAAGAGACATTTTCTTCCCTCTTTGTTTCCTGCGGCGCGAAGAGAGGGGATTAAGAGCGCTGCTTAAAGGAGCTCCAAAGACGGGCGCAAGCCGCGGCTAACAGCGCGGACCCCTGACACGGGCATGAGACGCTAAGGCTGCTGCTGCCGCCACCAAGAAGCCTGTGTGCGAGCACAGGTCACTATGCACTACCCCCTTGCGGGGAGCCTGTGCAGCCTGCCACTGCCAGGGCCCCGTGATCCAGGGACAACTTCCCCGGGAGAACGCACGGCGCGCCTCAGGCTGGTACAACGTCACAACGGCCTCTGCCGCCACAGGCTCACCCCGCATCCGAACCCCTCCGCTCCCCGGCCTGAGTGAGCCAGAGCCCCCGAAGCAGCTACTCCTTTAACCCCATCCTCTCTGAGCGAAGAACAGACGCCCTCCGGCGACCTACACGCAGAGGCGGGGCCAAGTCCAATGCTGAACCCCGAGAGCTGGGAGAACAAAGAAGAGAAAGGGAAATCTCTCCCAGCAGCCTCAGAAGCAGCGGATTAAACCTCCGCAATCAACTTGATATACCCTGCATCTGTGAAATACATGAATAGACAACGAATCATCCCAAATTGAGGAGCTGGACTTTGAGAGCAAGATTTATTATTTTTTCCCCTTTTCCTCTTTTTGTGAGTGTGTATGTGTATGCTTCTGTGTGAGATTTTGTCTGTATAGCTTTGCTTTCACCATTTGTCCTAGGATTCTGTCCGTCCATTTTTTTTCTTTTCTTTTCTTTTCAAAAAATTTTTTTCTTAATATTTTTTAAGGTGGGAGAGCCAACTTCAGGACACTGGTCCACAAGAGACCTCCCAGCTCCACATAATATCAAACGGCAAAAATCTCCCAGAGATCTCCGTCTCAACACCAGCGCCCAGCTTCACTCAACGACCAGCAAGCTACAGTGCTGGACACCCTATGCCAAACAACTAGCAAGACAGGAACACAACCCCACCCATTAGCAGAGAGGCTGCCTAATATCATAATAAGTCCACAGACACCCCAAAACACACCACCAGACGTGGACCTGCCCACCAGAAAGACAAGATCCAGCCTCATCCACCAGAACACAGGCACTAGTCCCCTCCACCAGGAAGCCTACACAACCCACTGAACCAACTGTAGCCACTGGGGACAGACACCAAAAACAATGGGAACTACGAACCTGCAACCTGCAAAAAGGAGACCCCCAAAACAGTAAGATAAGCAAAATAAGAAGACAGAAAAACACACAGCAGATGAAGGAGAAAGATAAAAACCAACCAGACCTAACAGATGAGGAAATAGGCAGTCTACCTGAAAAAGAATTCAGAATAATGATAGTAAAGATGATCCAAAATCTTGGCAATAGAATAGAGAAAATGCAAGAAACATTTAACAAGGACATAGAAGAACTAAAGATGAAACAAGCAACGATGAACAACACAATAAATGAAATTAAAAATACTCTAGATAGGATCAATGGCAGAATAACTGAGGCAGAAGAACGGATAAGTGACCTGGAAGATAAAATAGTGGAAATAACTACTGCAGAGCAGAATAAAGAAAAAAGAATAAAAAGAACTGAGGACAATCTCAGAGAACTCTGGGACAACATTAAACATACCAACATTCGAATTATAGGGGTTCCAGAAGAAGAAGAGAAAAAGAAAGGGACTGAGAAAATATTTGAAGAGATTATAGTTGAAAACTTCTCTAATATGGGAAAGGAAATAGTTAAGTCTAGGAAGCACAGAGAGTCCCATACAGGATAAATCCAAGGAGAAACAAGCCAAGACACATATTAATCAAACTGTCAAAAATTGAATACAAAGAAAACATATTAAAAGCAGCAAGGGAAAAACAACAAATAACACACAAGGGAATCCCCATAAGGTTAACAGCTGATCTTTCAGCAGAAACTCTGCAAGCCAGAAGGGACTGGCAGGACATATTTAAAGTGATGAAGGAGAAAAACCTACAACCAAGATTACTCTACCCAGCAAGGATCTCATTCAGATTTGATGGAGAAATTAAAACCTTTGCAGACAAGCAAAAGCTGAGAGAGTTCAGCACCACCAAACCAGCTTTACAACAAATGCTAAAGGAACTTCTCTAGGCAAGAAACACAAGAGAAGGAAAAGACCTACAATAACAAACCCAAAACAATTAAGAAAATGGGAATAGGAACATACATATCGATAATTACCTTAAATGTAAATGGATTAAATGCTCCCACCAAAAGACACAGACTGGCTGAATGGATACAAAAATAAGACCCATATATATGCTGTCTACAAGAGACCCACTTCAGACCTAGAGACACATACAGACTGAAAGTGAGGGGATGGAAAAAGACATTCCATGCAAATGGAAACCAAAAGAAAGCTGGAGTAGCAATTCTCATATCAGACAAAATAGACTTTAAAGACTATTAGAAGAGACAAAGAAGGACACTGCATAATGATCAAGGGATCGATCCAAGAAGAAGATATAACAATTGTAAATATTTATTCATCCAACATAGGAGCACCTCAATACATACGGCAAATACTAACAGCCATAAAAGGGTAAATCGACAGTAACAAATTCATAGTAGGGGACTTTAAGACCCCACTTTCACCAATGGACAGATCATCCAAAATGAAAATAAATAAGGAAACACAAGCTTTAAATGTTACATTAAACAAGATGGACTTAATTGATATTTATAGGACATTCCATCCAAAAACAACAGAATACACATTTTCCTCAAGTGCTCATGGAACATTCTCCAGGATAGATCATATATTGGGTCACAAATCAAGCCTTGGTAAATTTAAGAAAATTGAAATTGTATCAAGTATCTTTTCCGACCACAGCGCTATGAGACTAGGTATCAATTACAGGGAAAGATCTGTAAAAAATATAAACACATGGAGGCTAAACAATACACTACTTAATAATGAAGTGATCACTTGAAGAAATAATGAAGTGATCACTTTGAAGAAATCAAAGAGGAAACAAAAAAATACCTAGAAACAAATGACAATGGAGACACGATGACCCAAAACCTACGGGATGCAGCAAAAGCAGTTCTAAGAGGGAAGTTTATAGCAATACAATCCTACTTTAAGAAGCAGGAAACATCTCAAATAAACAACCTAAACTTGCACCTAAAGCAATTAGAGAAAGAAGAACAAAAAACCCCAAAGTTAACAGAAGGAAAGAAATCATAAAGATCAGATCAGAAATAAATGAAAAACAATTGAAGGAAACGATAGCAAAGATCAATAAAATTAAAAGCTGTTTCTTTGAGAAGAAAAACAAAATTGATAAACCATTAGCCAGACTCATCAAGAAAAAAAGGGAGAAGACTCAAATGAACAGAATTAGAAATAAAAAGGAGAAGTAACAACTGACACTGCACAAATACAAAGGATCATGAGAGATTACTACAAGCAACTCTATGCCAATAAAATGGACAACCAGGAAGAAATGGACAAATTCTTAGAAATGCACAACCTGCCAAGACTGTATCAGGAAGAAATAGAAAATATGAACAGACCAATCACAAGCACTGAAATTGAAACTGTGATTAAAAATCTTCCAACCGGGCTTCCCTGGTGGCCCAGTGGTTGAGAGTCCGCCTGCCGATGCAGGGGACACGGATTCGTGCCCCCGTCTGGGAGGATCCCACATGCCGCGGAGCGGCTGGACCCGTGAGCCATGGCCGCTGAGCCTGCGCATCCGGAGCCTGTGCTCCGCAATGGGAGAGGCCACAGCAGTGAGAGGCCCGCGTACCACAAAGAAAAAAAAAAAAAAAAATTTCAACAAAGAAAAGCCCAGAACCAGATGGCTTCACAGGCGAATTCTATCAAACATTTAGAGAAGAGCTAACACCTATCCTTCTGAAACTCTTCCAAACTATAGCAGAGGGAGGAACACTCCCAAACTCATTGTATGAGGCCACTATCACCCTGATACCAAACCAGACAAGGATGTCACAAAGAAAGAAAACTACAGGCCAACATAACTGATGAACACAGATGCAAAAATCCTCAACAAAATACTAGCAAACAATCCAATAGCACATTAAAAGGATCATACACCATGAACCAGTGGGGTTTATTCCAGGAATGCAACGATTCTTCAATATATCCAAATCAATCAATGGGATACACCATATTAACAAACTGAAGGAGAAAAACCATATGGTCATCTCAATAGATGCAGAGAAAGCTTTCGACAAAATTCAACATCCATTTTTGATTAAAAACCCTCCAGGGCTTCCCTGGTGGCACAGTGGTTGAGAGTCTGCCTGCCGATGCAGGGGACACGGGTTTGTGCTCCGGTCCAGGAAGATCCCACATGCGGCGGAGCGGCTGGGCCCGTGAGCCATGGCTGCTGAGCCTGCGCGTCCAGAGCCTGTGCTCCGCAACGGGAGAGGCCACAACAGTGAGAGGCCCGCATACAGCAAAAAAAAAAAAAAAAAAAAAACCCTCCAGAAAGTAGGCAGGAGGGAACTTTCCTCAACATAATAAAGGCCATATATGACAAACCCACAGCCAACATTGTCCTCAATGGTGAAAAACTGAAAGCATTTCCACTAAGATCAGGAACAAGACAAGGTTGCCCACTCTCACCACTCTTACTCAGCATAATTTTCGAAGTTTTAGCCACAGCAATCAGAGCAGAAAAGGAAATAAAAGGAATCCAAGTTGGAAAAGAAGAAGTAAAGCTGTCACTGTTTGCAGATGACATAATACTATACATAGAATCCTAAAGATGCTACCAGAAAACTACTAGAGCTAATCAATGAATTGGTAAAGTAGCAGGATACAAAATTAACGCACAGAAATCTCTGGCATTCCTATACACTAATGATGAAAAATCTGAAAGTGAAATCAAGAAAACACTCCCATTTACCACCGCAACAAACAGAATAAAATATCTAGGAATAAACCTACCTAAGGAGACAAAAGACTTCTATGCAGAAAATTATAAGACACTGATGAAAGAAATTAAAGATGATACAAATAGATGGAGAGATATACCATGTTCTTGGATTGGAAGAATCAACATTGTGAAAATGGCTCTATTACCCAAAGCAATCTACAGATTCAATGCAATCCCTATCAAACTACCACTGGCATTTTTCACTGAACTAGACAAAAAATTTCACAATTTGTTTGGAAACACAAAAGACCCCCAATAGCCAAAGCAATCTTGAGAAAGAAAAACGGAGCTGGAGGAATCAGGCTCCCTGACTTCAGACTATACTACAAAGCTACAGTAATCAAGACAGTATGGTACTGGCACAAAAACAGAAATATAGATCAATGGAACAGGATAGAAAGCCCAGAGATAAACCCACGCACATATGGCCAACTTATCTTTGATAAAGAAGGCAGGAATGTACAGTGGAGAAAGGACAGCCTCTTCAATAAGTGGTGCTGGGAAAACTGGACAGGTACATGTAAAAGTATGAGATTAGATCACTCCCTAACACCATACACAAAAATAAGCTCAAAATGGATTAAAGACCTAAATGTAAGGCCAGAAACTATCAAACTCTTAGAGGAAAATATAGGCAGAACACTCTATGACATAAATAACAGCAAGATCCTTTTTGACCCACCTCCCAGAGAAATGGAAATAAAAACAAAAATAAACAAATGGGACCTAATGAAACTTCAAAGCTTTTGCACAGCAAAGGAAACCATAAACAGTACCAAAAGACAACCCTCAGAATGGGAGAAAATATTTGCAAATGAAGCAACTGACAAAGGATTAATCTCCAAAGTTTACAAGCAGCTCATGCAGCTCAATAACAAAAAAACAAACAACCCAATCCACAAATGGGCAGAAGACCTAAATAGACATCTCTCCAAAGATATACAGACTGCCAACAAACACATGAAAGAATGCTCAACATCATTAATCATTAGAGAAATGCAAATCAAAACTACAATGAGATATCATCTCACACCAGTCAGAATGGCCATCATCAAAAAATCTAGAAACAATAAATGCTGGAGACGGTGTGGAGAAAAGGGAACACTCTTGCACTGCTGGTGGGAATGTGAATTGGTACAGCCACTATGGAGAACAGTATGGAGGTTCCTTAAAAAACTACAAATACAACTACCATATGACCCAGCATTCCCACTACTGGGCATATACCCTGAGAAAACCATAATTCAAAAAGAGTCGTACCAAAATGTTCATTGCAGCTCTATTTACAATAGCCAGGAGATGTAAACAACCTAAGTGTCCATCATTGGATGAATGGATAAAGAAGATGTGGCACATATATACAATGGAATATTACTCAGCTATAAAAAGAAACGAAATTGAGCTATTTGTAATGAGGTGGATGGACCTAGAGTCTGTCATACAGAGTGAAGTCAGAAAGAGAAAGACAAATACCGTATGCTAACACATATATATGGAATTTAGGGGGAAAAAAATGTCATGAAGAACCTAGGGGTAAGACAGGAATAAAGACACAGACCTACTAGAGAATGGACTTGAGGATATGGGGAGGGGGAAGGGTAAGCTGTGACAAAGTGAGAGAGTGGCATGGACATATATACACTACAAAACGTAAGGTAGATAGCTAGTGGGAAGCAGCCGCATAGCACAGGGAGATCAGCTCGGTGCTTTGTGACCGCCTGGAGGGGTGGGATCGGGAGGGTGGGAGGGAAGGAGACGCAAGAGGGAAGAGATATGGGAACATATGTATATGTATAGCTGATTCCCTTTTTCATAAAGCAGAAACTAACACACCATTGTAAAGCAATTATACTCCAATAAAGATGTAAAAAAAAAAAAGTATCTACACACAGCTCCCTTAAAAAGAGGATAAGCCCCACTTTGGAAACCACTTTCACGGCTCTGGTGCTTGGGATTCCTCTCCTTCCTCAGCCAGGAGGGGCCTCTGTTAACAAGCCTTGTGTTGGTGCGTACAGTTGCCCCTCAGTATAGCTGCCCCTCAGTATAGCGGGGAACTGGGGGGGGGGGGATTGGTTCAAGGACCACAGTGGATACCAAAATCCACAGATGCTCAAGTCCCTTATATAAAATGGCGTAGTATTCGCATATAGCCAAAGCACATCCTTCTGTATACTTTAAATCATCTCTAGATTACTTATGCATAATAGAATGTAAATGCTATGTAAATCGTTGTAAATACAATGTAAATGCTATGCAAATATTTGCTGGTGCAGCAAATTCAAGTTTTGCTTTTTGGAACTTTCTGGAATTTTGTTTTTCAAGTATTTTCTACCCGTTGTTGGTTGAATCCAAGGATGCAGAACCCATGGATACAGAACACCGACTGTACTTACCTACAAGGTCTCCTGAACCAGCAGAGCCTCAAAGACAAATGTTCCTTGCTAAGGATATAATAAGTATAAATTCCCTGAGTTATAGGGGAAATCTCAGGGATGTGGAGGGAACCTGGTCTGACACCAGCCTCAGCCTCAGAGGAACATGGGGGCAGAATTCTCTGCAATTGTAACAGGAATGAAGCCAGTTCTTTGTTTACAGACTCCAGTTCATCTGACATCACTGCAATGTTTTTAGATTTTAGTCAGGACACCTGACTCCTCATTCCCCACCCTGCTGAGAACCCTGGCCCACATCCATAAGGGGGGCTGGCTGTCCCCTCTCTACTCCCACTTCCCTGCCTCAAACAACCCAAACAAGCTGGAGAGAAGGGATACCAGCAGGCCCATCTGGCCAAGACCAGAAGGGAGACCGAGATGCCCTGTCCCGATAAGCAGAAGGACCACCACAAGGAAGAGAATGAGGCCTCCAGAAGGAAAGCGGAAAGTGGAGTACACTGAGATCCAGAGCCTTCGGATAATGTGCCCAAATTCACACAGCTAGTAGCACAGCTGGATCTAGAAGCCAGGTCTCCGTTTATCACTGTGGCCTTGCCACCCCTTCACGACTACAAAAATCAATCCTGCTGGAGGGTGAGATGGCCAGAGAGAGTGTTTAAGGAGAAGAGGGCTCTGTTCCCCTTCCAGGTCATTATAGTTCCAGGGCAGGGTAGACAACAAAATCCCTTCAGGTCCCTCCCAGTAAAAAGGCCCCTACAGTCAATTCCTCTTCTCCGAAAGCTAAGGCCAGAAATACTGAACGTTTTATTGGCATTTGCAATATAGCCAGGAAATAGGGTGCTTATCTGACCCAGGTTATCATAGTAACAGACAGAGGTGGCAGAGCCAAAAGCTTTGTGGAAACAATGTTATGAGCCCTAAAGAAATAACAGAAAAGAACCTTTCCAACCTACAAGGAAGGAGGCACCCTGACAAAACAATCAGCTGGATTCTGGGTGGGTGCTGAGACAAAGAGAAACCAGCTGAGACCCTAGAATGTTTAAGGTAGGGGACTGCGGCCATGATAGGGGAAGTTTCTGAAAGCTGGGAATTGCATAGATATTACTTCAGAGAACTTGGAGGGTTTGGTTTTATTCATTTCAGTTTATGACTAGGATGAGTATTTTTTCACTCAAATTTCTTTCTTTCAAAAAGAATCCTCAAAGTAATGGTATGAATGAAGAAGTATCCTTACAAGGACCATACTTTCCATTTTTCCTTAATACACAAGGCAGCTGTGAAAGGGACTGAAAGAGCATGGCCTTCAGCCTGGTGACCATTCTTTGAGTTCCTTTCTCTTTCCCCATCTTAGGGAGAGAGGAATTTGATGGTGATGGTGATAGTGATGGCAGTTTCTGTCACATGTGCTCTAGAGCAGAAAATCATCTTTAGTTATTAACCTGCTGACATGAGCACACATTGCTAGCGTCATTTTCCAACCCTGTGTGAAAATGTCTTTACTTGCTTAGGACAGAAAACCAGAGACAGAAGCAAAAGGCCAGGTATATCAAGATCAACATTTACCTAATACCACCTCCAACACTGCTTCTCAAACTTTAAAGTGCATAGGGACCACCTGCACTTGCTCAAACGCAGACTCTGGTTCAGCAGATCTGGGTTGGGAACCTGGGAGTCTGCATTTATAACAAGCTCCCAAGTGACACTGATGCTCACGATCCTCAGACCATGCTAAGAACAACCTGGAAAAACGTCTGGCCTTTCACGCTGTTAGATGATGGTCCCAAACTTCAATGCTTTTTATATACACCTCTTCTTAAATGCCACAGTTAGGAGTGGGAGTTTCCACCTGGCTCAGTGGTCTTCAACCCTGGCTACCCATTGGAATTACTGAGGAGCTTTTAAAAATACCACTATAATTGGTCTGGGTCAACCTAGCATCAGGACGCTTTAATGTTCCTGGCGGTTTCTAATGCGTAGTCAAGGTAGGGAACCCCTGATCTCGCCAAATAAGGTGATCCACTTAATGTTTCCACTTCAAGGTTAACTGTTATTCTCCTAATATCTTTTCTCACATCACAGCACTGACTTTAACTTAGCCAAACAGAGTTTACATTTAAGTGTGTAGCAAACGAGTAGTCATATATTTTTTTAAAGCAAAGGTTACCCTTCTTTAAATTTCCAAAATTTTTCTTAGTGACATGGCAAATTTATTAAGCATTTTTCCCCACAGTGTTGACATGCCTCAGTTTTATTGATTTATAAAATTGCTACAATACTTTAAACAAGCAGGATTTTCATAACAAAAATATCGAGTACACCTTTTGGCATTTGGAAGGAAAAAGAATGCTCACAAAATAATTATACATATATTTTAAATGAAGTTTATTTTTCCCCCGGGAATAAAAATCCTATTCTGAAAATGTTTCAAAATTAGAGTGCTTAGTTATATCAATCTAAAGCTATTTTTGCTATTAGGTTACTAGGTTTATTTAGAGACTAGCTTTTCAATCAATTTCAATATTTCCAATTTATTTAACTTCTAAAGTTACAAACTGTTCATTTAAATACCCACGAACTCTTATTGCAAGAAGCATATGTATTAGTTAAAACTAACCAAAAATAGACATTTAAAAGGAAAAAATAAAATAAAATAAACCATGTGTTTATGTTTCCAATAATATTTATGCACACAAAAAGCTATTTAAAACAATCATGATATTTTCTAATGCTTATTTATGTTAGTGTGCAAATGTGAATAATACGATTCAACTAGCTAACTAAAAAAGTAAACATTTAGGAAAGCCAACTGTAGTTAAGGTAGTCAATTTATCTCAACTATTAAAAATAAAACAGTGAGTTTTTAAGTACACTGGAGAATTAGAAAGCAAAGATGAATACTAGCAACATAGTGCTTAGTAAGTAGTCAATACTGACTGAACAAAATTTTTTGAAGAGGTGGATAAATATATACCCTATCCTAAATCTAGATGCCTCCAATAACTCCCCACTCTTTCCAAGTAATTCATTTTCCAAAAGAGTCCACCAAATATGGAGATACTGAGGAAGCTATTTTGGGGGACTCTATAACCACCAATCAAAATGGGAGAAAAAGTTACAAATATCAAATCCTGTTGTACACCTGCAACTAATATAATGTTATATGTCAATTATACCTCAATTAAAAAAAAAAACCTCTATTTTGTATGAGCCATTAAAAAATAGAGAAAAAGATAAAATAGAGTGAATAAGAAAAAAAAGGAAAGTTAGAATTGGAAAAGTTCATATGACTTTCTCTTTGGCTAATTACAGGTAATATTGGAAAGCTCTTAGAAACTTACTTTGAACATTCAACCATGATTTTAATAACATTCAACCATGATTTTTATAACATACAGCCATGATTTCCTCAGAGCTCGTAAAAAGAAAAGGTTGAGATAACACAGAATTTTGACAGAGGGCAAAAAAAAAAAAAAAATCACATCATGAGTCTTTTACTGTCTCTAGAGCAAGCTAGAGACTTGAACTTAAAAACATCATCTAAAAAATTATATCCATTCCTTTACTCCCAAAAGAAAGAAAAACACCTGCAGGTGTCAAATCTGACAGTGACAGATGCAAACATTATAGCTGAGGAAGTCACATGTCCCCCCAAAGAAACTGTTATGAGGACGAAAAATGATAGGTCATTGGTAGGTACATTTTGCTAGGCTTCATGACTTAAGGCAAATTTAAGGACACTGTGCGGCCAACGTAGCCTGATTCACAAAAGCAAGAAAGAAAACTTGCAGTCTGTACACTCTCCCCCAAAAAGTCACGGCCTGTATTTTAAAAACACAGCAAGGAGAAAGAAGGCAACTTGTCTAAGGAGGTTTGCTACTTACGCAAAACCACAAATGAACTAAAACTCTTCTCTCAAGTGATGACTAAGGGTGATCTAAATGCAAAAGGTGACACATGCAAAGCACTGGTATGCTATAGAATTTCACTTCCTAAACTGATACTTTTTAAAGTTTTTTTAAAGTATGGCACTGTTTTTTTTCCCTGAGCACCACATCAAGGTTGCAAAGGTCTTCGAATTCACAAAGGCACTGCTAGTAAGTTAATGGTGTGCATTACTCATGCACACATATACACTTTGTCTGAATACAGAGATGATGGGTTATTTTTGTTTCCATTTAAAAATATATACACATGGGCTTCCCTGGTGGCGCAGTGGTTGAGAGTCCGCCTGCCGATGCAGGGGACGCGGGTTCGTGCCCCGGTCCGGGAGGATCCCGCGTGCTGCGGAGCGGCTGGGCCCGTGGGCCATGGCCGCTGAGCCTGCGCGTCCGGAGCCTGTGCTCCGCAGCGGGAGAGGTCACAGCAGTGAGAGGCCCGCGTACAGCAAAAAAAATATATATATATATATACACACATGATTAAGTTCACCCTAGTGTGATAGTGCAAACTGAAAACAGGGAATCAATTATGAGTTGTTCAACTTGGTTTATTGTGAGTGCTTGAAAATGTAATCTAGCAAAATTCTGCAGAGTCAGACCATAATCATTGCCCTATATTCTGGATGACAGAATATCCTTGCCACCATTCCCACACCTTCCCCACCAAGCCCACAGCAGACATCATTAATCAAGTAGGCAGGTCACTCTCTGCTGATCCTAGCCTCAAACTTAGAATCCCGGAAAGCCACAACTAACTGAGCAGAGTTGGCACAGAAGGAAAAAAAACCAAAAAGACAGTGTGCCAATGGTCAGGTACGTTAAACCACAGGTATTTACTGCCTCACACTTCTTTCTGGCCAACAACCACAAAACAAGAAAACAAACAAAATAATAAAGTCAAATAGGAGTTGTATATATGACTTGTATTCTAAGGCCTCACCCAAGATGGGGTGTCACGACAAGGAGCTCTCAACAATCGTCTGGGTATGCCAGTTCTGAAGGCATGCTGAAACACTTGTATAACCTAGTAACCACAAATGCCACAGGAAAAGGGCAAGTATAGAAATTTCCTATTTAATTTAAGTACAGAGTCTGATTCTGATGGTAAGACTTAAAAGGTATTTGTTGTATGCTCATTTACCATACAAATTTGGCAACTGAAGGTTTTTAATCATGTACACATTCCAAGACAGAAATCTAGACGCTTAACTTTTACCATCTCTAGGCCACTTTTAATTGCTGCCGAACAAACAAAAAACACAACTCTATTTTGACCAAGTAATGGTAGCTTCTACAGCAAACTTATTTTAACCTTTGTAACTCACCTTGTAAAATCAATTCTAAAACTAAACATAAATAACTAAACATATCTCAAAACAAAATGGTTCCAAGTTGCATTGTCCACAACCAAAAAAACATGCGTACAGAACTGTACGCACACACACTCACACACACAATTAAAGAAAAGCACTAGAAACGCCAGGATTACTTTCAAAAGAAAATGGCCTCATTCTGGCTATCTAGAAAAAGCCATCAATTCATAGTTCCTTGCATAGAAGGGTTAAAAAGGAAATAAAAGAGTTAGAATGTCAGGTCAGTAATGGCAGCGGTCAGAATTATCCTACTGTCACACACAAGACATACTTATATAGATATGTAGAGTCACCTTCTCCTTTATTACCAGCTGCACCACATAGATGTGCCACTGTTTACTTAACCACCTTGCTTTTGATGAGGGTATCTGAATGACTGCATAAAATAAAAGTCACACTTACATAAAACAGAAGTCAATGCGTAGAGGAAAGGTCTGGAAGGGCACGTAGCAGAAGAGTGGTTACCCCGGGGAAAGCGGGGTTGACAAGGTGAACTTTCACTTTATTCACACTGTCTAAATGATTACTTAGTAAAGAGAATATATTCAGGTACAGCTTTAAAAAAAAAATAAGAGGAATCGTGGGAATAACCCAGCTCTCTCAGAGTCTGAAGTCCAGAGTGCTGAGACAGAAAGATGATAGCACTGAGCGGGACTGAAATGCTTTCCTAGGTCCCCTCCTTTTCACTACACATAAGTACTCTTCATTATTCTTCATTCCTAAACTACTACATCTCATCCAAGATGACCACCTCTGCCTACTAATACCAAAAGAGCGTGGGAAAGAAAAGAGTGTGTGGGTATAGCTCCTGACAGCCATGGATCCTTTCATGACACTATTCTCTCTCCTTTGTTCTTAACTGTCCCCATGCTACCAAATCTGGTAATATACTTTATATTGAGATTTAAGTGGGTAAAACAGTCTTTGTGACAACTTTCAACAGCACAACTATCAACAGCATCCTCCTCTCAGTCTGACACTAAGGAGGAAATTCATTACAGCGTCATGTATTTTATTCATCTTTGGTATTCTGAGTATATTACCCCTCACTGATGTCAAAGGAATTACTTAATTTGTTAATATTCCTGTATATTAATGCATTTGTTTTATCTATAAAATTAATCAAAACATAATCCTCCCTTCCATAAGTTCTGGATTTTATAAATTCCAGGTTAGTTATTTACTCAGCAACTAATGTTAGACCAGAAGCATATGAACTAAAATACTAAATGAAGAGGTAATTTAAACACTTAAGTGTTTCAGGATATAGTTACAAAATATTTACCATTCTAATCAATCGCACGTGAGTTAATCTTGGTTCTGTGTATCCTGGTTGCTCTTGTACTTTAACATCCTTGTTACGAAGCTAAATTGAGGTAATGCAACTGGCCCATAGTAAGTGTTTTATTATCAAAGAGACCAGCAAAAGACTATTTGGGGGGAAGGGGTGCACATTACAGGACAGAAGGGGGAAGTTCCATCCTATGAAAATATACTAGATTAGTTGCTGCATTTGGGAAAGAGGCAGCATAAGGGCTCTAAAGATGTAGACATTAAAGTTCCAGAGATGAAATATCAAAGCAAATAATGAGACATGATAAAAATAATATATTTACATCTAGGGAGGGGGAAATGCCAGCATCAAGCTAATAGCAGGCACTGTTTGACCCTGCCCATGACTACCTGTTTCATCTGTCCTACCAAAGTCATCCTGGTAATTTGTAAAGAGGTTTATTCACACTAAGCAAGTGGCCATTCTTTTGTAGAAAAATTTATAGCATCTCTAGTGTACTGATATTTACAGCCCTTTGTCACAACCATGGGACTCTAGTGAGAGAGAATGCAAACCTCCTTACAAATAAAAATCCCCTTCCCCGAAGTATGCAACTTACTATCCATAAGAAGAGTAATGTGAGCACCTACTCACATTTCACCTCTAAAAATTAGTATTCAGTGTTATCATATACACTCTTAATCCAGACAGAAAGGCGATACTTAAAATAATTGAGCAAATGCACACATTCTGCTTTATATAAGTTCATAACATTTTCTGAAAAGTATACAAACATTCACTAGGTCATAGGTGCAGTGACTGGAGTCTACTATTTCTCTACTTCTATACTCTATATATTCAGAGTATCTCATCTACTGGCTGTAAGGCATATAAACATCACCTCCTTAATTCTGTTTTTTATACTTCATATTTAGATGATTAAAATAAAACTCAATACCAATAAAGCTTAAAAGCACATCAAAATTGTTATTATATGCTTTTGAAACTTTTAGCCTATTACTGATTGGATTTTTAAGGCTTTAATGTGTCTTAAAAACATTTAACCTGAGCATTTCATGTGAAGTCTAGTTAAATGCAGGGTCAATAATATCAAACACTAGAGAATTCCCTGGCAGTCCAGTGGTGAAGACTACGCCTTCCAATGCAAGGGGTTTGATCCCTGGTTGAGGAGCTAAGATCCCACATTCCTTGTGGCCAAAAAGCCAAAACATAAAGCAGAAGCAAAACTGTAATAAATTCAATAAAGACTTTAACAATGGTCCACATAAAAGAAATCTTAAAAAAAACAATAATAATAATATCAAACACTAGATTTTCTCATGTATCAATAACTCTTCCTTTGGTGAAAACATCTTTATTCAAGTCTAAATGGGTTATTGAATTAAGAGTGATAGTACTACTACTAATAATGGTAACAGTATTTATAATAGCTAATACTTATTAACACATACTATGTGCCAGGCATCTAAGCGCTTCATATGTATTGATTCTTCTAATCCTCACAACAACCCTATGAGGTAGGTAATATAGTAAAACCGTATTAATTGAAAATCATTAGAGAGTGGAAAGAATGAATTACAGAATAATACTTTCTAAAATTTTATACACATTATTACAACTTAAACCTAGACTTCCAGTTAAATATAGTAGACTGACCAACATGTCAGAACAGACTACATAGCCATGAGATTTCAACAAGTTTATAAAAATAAAATCCAGGAGGAGGTGTGATAAACCTAGCAGAGTAGAGGAAGTTAAAGCCTATGTACCCAGAAGAGAGGAGCCAATACACTCAACCAAACACCTAACAAGTTCAGAACCTGGAAGTAGCAGGTGCTGCAGAAAAAGGGGATGAGGCATAGGGCTGAAATTAGGACTAGATGTCTATAAAATGGGCAACTAGACCCCAGGTCCTCTCCCCACTCTCCACAGCCAGACAACCCACCCACCCCCAAACTCCATCCACTGGAGAAACTGAAGCTGAGGGTCACCAAACATAGAAGACGACTGCAGTGGGGTGGGGCAGGGTATGTGGAGGCTGAAAATAGAAAGATTAAGTAAAAAACCACATACAAACTGTGGAGTCCTCAGCCCTTTTTTCCCACCCTGCTGCTAGAACAGGAATCCTTCCCAGGGAAACTGAATAGCTCCAAAGAAAAGACCTCCTCTGAAATTTAGAGAACTCCAAGACAAAAGGCCAGCTCTCTGCCTGAGGCAGATAACTGATAAACCCAGCCCACACATAAAGAACTATGAAGTTAGCTTTTTAGTACCTAATTCTTAATATGAATGGATGACCTCTCCAACTTTCTAAGAAAGCCTTCACAATGGAAGACACAATCCAAAACAAACAGAACAGGAAACAATGCAGGAAACAGGAAAGACATGAGGAAAACACCCATAATCATCCTCATAAAAATGGAACAGAGAAAAAAGATATCTTAGAAATTAAAAGATACAGCTAAAAAAAAAATTCAACAGAAGAGCTGGAGGAACAGAAAAAGAACAATTACAATACTACAACTTAGGAGAGAAAAGAGGATCAATTAGACGTCCAACATTCTTTTAAAATTAGAGGATCAGTCTGGGAGGTCCAACATTCAAATGACAGGAATTCTAGAAACAGGATGGAGAAAATGGAGGAGAGAAAATTATCAAAAAGATAACACAAAATGTTTCCCAGAATTGAAGTAGACAAGTCTGCAAATCGAAAGATTCCACCAAGTCAAGTACCCATCAACCTGAATGAATAAAGACCCACACATCCTCATGAAATGTTGGGCATAAAGAGAAGCTCTTAAAAGCTTCCAGAGTGTAAAAACAGGTCCCACAGGAATCATGAAGGCTATAAGACAATGGAGCACTGCCTTTAACATTCTAAGAGAAAATTATTTTCAACAGAGACTCCAAACTACCAATCTATCAAGAGTAGAGACATTTTCAGACCTGTAAAGCCTCAAAATCTTTACCTCTCATGCACCTTTTCCCAGGAAGTTTTTGATAGTGGATATACTTTGGCAAAAAAAAGTACAGTAAATCAAGAAAAAAGATCCAATAAACAGGAGATCCAACATGAGACTGAAAAACTGAAAAACAAAGGGATCCCAGAATCACCACCAAGCCATGCACGGGTCTGGAGAGCAATGGTCCAGATGGCAGAAGATGAAGGACTGTGGAAAAAATGTCCTCAAAGGGAAAAGGAAAAAAAAAAAAAAAAAAAGGAACTGATGGATTATCTAATGTTTTTTAGCATTTAAGCCTTTGGATACTCATCGTGACAGGTATATTAAAAACTAAGCAAATTTTAAAGTCAGGAAATTATTATTGTAATTCAAGGAAAAATAAGATTCTAGTAGAAAGGAAACAATGATACGAAATAATTGATAATGATCAATAAACATTTGTATCTATTGATTTAACAAAAAAGTTGTGATTAATCTACATTGGGAGGGGTGGGGGAGGTGAGGATATAAGCAAAGTAATCCTGCCTGCCATAAAAGGAATTCAAAAAATCATTTTTAAAATTGACAAATCAAGAAAGCGTAATAAAACATTTTCAAGGAAGGTAAATACTAGAACAAACCACTAAGAGCTAAAAGTACTTGTCTCCATGGCTCTAAGAGGAGGAACTACTCCTTTTCATTATAAGCCTTGCACTTCTACTTGAGCTTTTAAATTATGTGCATGAATTACTTTAGTAAAAAGAAAGCTAATTTTTAAAAAAAGAAAAGAATTCAAACTTACAAATTCAGTATGAATTCAAAGAAAGGAGGATTGTGGAACTGGAAAGCATGAGAAGGAAGCCCTATCTACCAGCTACAATTACTTACCCCACCAGGGCTATTCACAGAGAGACCTCCTCAAAGGAACTCCCGCAGCCTAACCAGGCTTTCTTACAGGCCAGGATATTCCCTCTGCGCCAAGTGGCAGGAGCAAACGACAGACCCAGAGGCACTTCATTGAATAAAAGTGAAGAATTGGTAGAGTCCAAATTAATGATACTATAATGTGTATGGAATCAGTATAAACAGCAATAAAATATTGCCATATTACAAGGATACATTTCCTGAGATCTTATGATAATTTCTAAACACTAAGTATAATAACACACAGTGGAAAATCTACAATTCAGGGTGAAGTTCCATGGCGACAGTCAAAATGAAGATACTTTATCTCTTGCCTTGGAATTTAAGCTTAAGCAATAGCATCCATTTCTGGACTTATCCTGATTAAAGATAACACAATAATTCAGTGTAATATAACAAAGTTCAAATTTGGTCCATTTACAAAAGAATTCTCATCAAAGTTGTTTTAATCATAGAAGTCTTGGATTCCCACACAACACAAACCAGGTGAAAAGTAAAGCAAGTACTAGCTCTGCTTAGAAGATCACTGATATACCAAGAGTCTCTAAATTTCTCAATAACCCCATGGCCTAGATAAAGCAAAACAAGAACCAATAGTTATACATTACAGAAAGTCCTGAAAAACTAAAATTCTTATGAAATTGTTCTTATTTGGTTCATCTTTTTCTTAAAATTCAAAAAAGTCAGGCACACTTGAAAATACACTGGGCTCCTCAAAACGCTAGGTTCCCTGAAGCTTTATAGGTTGCTTCATGCTACCAACTCACTGACCAAAACCTAGATGTAATTCATGATACATTGATATCCCCTAAAAAAAAAAAAATGATTTCACAAATGTGTTGGTTCCTAAGGGAGAAAAGGTGGCTCCAGTCACAATAAAAGCCATACTTAGGAATATAGCAAACTTTTTCAAAGGACCTGTTTCAAGGAGAAAAAAATGATATGAACCAGAAATAACTGTATTTTATTTTTTAAGGTATTTACAGAAAACTGTTCAGGAACTCATATTTTTTGATAAAGCAATAGAAAATGGATTTATTTTCCATGAGTTCAAAAGCTTTGTTATAGTGTTTTCATTATAAACATACTGGTTCAAAAAAAAACTACCAGAAAAACTCCCACAATTAGTACCACCTTGACCTTCATAGTCTTATCACCACTCATCCTTACTACAAAAAATAAAAAATAAAAAAATAGAAGGAGCAAAAAATCTGATTACTCGCTCAACATGAAAACTTACATTATCAAACTTTTTTCTCAAATTAGACATATGAAGTATAACATGAGCAGAAAGATTCTTCTTAATATAGTCTAATGACCTGTGTGCTATTTAAAATCACAAATACTTTAAGTAGCACAGAGTTAATCTAAATGTATATTAATGTATATAGATTGTTTATGTCCATTTTAAACATAAGGAAGAAAGCCTATAACTACAGACTTATTTCAATAAGGAAATACCAAATATTAATTCTTTTAAAAAAATTCTCACATAAACTTACAACAGAAATTTAAAATGAATAGGACGCACTATTCTAAGCTCACAGGCAAAAAAGCTAAAAATATGCCTAATTTGTGTATTTACTATGAGGTCCAAAGATACAAACAAAATCAAAGCAATAAAGAATATTATTACCACTTGATAAAGATTAGACAAACTATCAATAAATGTAAAAAATACAATGTATTATATGATGAGTTTGAATGCAAAAACCACATATTTATTAAACATATGATTAACTTAAAAACACCAAACCAGTTTGTTTTAAAGTGCTCCTCATCCAAAACCTTGGAAAAACCATCACTCCAAAGTGAACTGAAAAAACAGTTTACAAAGCAAACACTGACAATAGGTATGGACAGGCACTACCAAAAAATGCTATTTGTTCTTTAATTAAATAATGCCATTCTCAAGTTATGTAGGGCAGTCACCTTGACAGATTCCTTTTTTATAAGTATTCATAAATAAAAAATGTCTAGATAGTCTAAAGAGCTGCAAACATTAATACCTTACAACAGCAGCTTACGTCTATTTTCGGAAAAAAGCACTAAAATCCTCTTCCATTGCAAGTCATTTATTTCTCTGGTGGAAGTGAGCAAGGTCACTACAATATTAACCTCTTTTCTAGAACAATGTAAATAACAAGGTATACACATCTTAAATTTGGTAGGTCATAAAAGTTAGGATGCAATCATTTTTTCTGATGCAACAGAAAAATAAATAAGTAAAAATTAAATACTTTAACCCAATATTTGGTATTGATAAATCAGTAGTGTCAACTTCATATACAAAGGACAGCACAATCTTGTTTTTAAAAAATCCTCAATGTCATGGTATTTGGGGTAAAAATATTTCGAATATTAAATGTTTCCTTTTTGCTTAAAGGAATATAATACAAACACCATCAAGCTGCGACCGTAACTCACTTTCAGCTGGGGTAAAGTGACCATTTGGTCCATGGCACAAGTTACATATATCACACTTCTGTCAAACTGAAACCTTAGGTTTATAAGATTTCATGTTTATAAGCTACAATACACACTGACTAAGATGTCAGTCCCTCACAGTATTTTAGAAAAATATCTACATTTGTCCTTACAGATGTCAAAATGTTACACCATCATTTGTTCAAAAAAAAAAAAAAGATGCACATTCATACTGTGAAGTTATTAAGAAAATACTCTTGCAAATAAACTATATAAAGATAAAATACACTTCAAAGGTATGTGGGTTGTTTTTTGTTTGTTTTACAATATTCTATAAAGTGCAGAGAAATCCTAAGGGAAAAATTACTCCCTATAACATAGTTTAATTACAGCAGCTTTTGCATAGCAATACTTAGAGGAAGTTGGACACTTCCGTTTCCTCAGGAAGAGAAGGATGGAAGAGGATCTTCCGATTCAGATTTTTTTTTGGCCATAAGTCTGCTTTCTTCAGGAATGGTTGCTGATGCCAAATCTCCATTAAGTGTATTTCTGGAACAGTGAACAGGTCCTATTAAGAAATTGATTAAAAGGTTAAACATCCTATCAATATTAACTCCAGTCCTCAATGAAAGAATATTTCCTATTCAGGGACATGAAATTCCTGTAGCTTCCTGCTAACTTTTTGATCGTTTGTTTAAGAGTAAAAATGTAACTTTTCTAGTATTGGCAGTTGTAAGGAGAAACTTCAGAGTTCTTGAGAAATTTTGAAACTATCTGAAGGAGAGATACTTGTTTTGTTCATTGCTAGAACCAAGGTTGGCACACATGAGCAGCCAATAAGTATTTGCTGAATTGAATTTAGTCTTTCTTAACTATCGCTTTTCCAACCTGATCGTTTTAATGCTGTTGGTATCCTCCTCATTTTCTAGGCAAAGAAACCAAGTCCCAAAAAAGATTACAGGCCTAACCCAAGAATCACACAATTGGTAACAGAACTGGAACTAATTCAGGTCTTGCTCTTTTCATCACAAGACTTTCTTTTTCTTTCTTTTTTTTTTTTAATATTTTAATTTTATTGGAGTATAGTTGATTTACAATGTTGTGTTAGTTTTAGGTATACAGCAAAGCATCACAAGATTTTCTGAGGAAAGCTGACAAGGTATGTCACAGTGAAAGTTCTCATATCTCCATTTGGGATGCAGCTCACAAAACTATCACTGCAGCTGCCAAGTGAGCACATCAAACACATTGGCATGGTCCTATTCACTTTCACATGTACATATTTTTTTAATTTAGCATGAACATTTATCACTTTTATAATTTTAAAAAATCTAGTTAATAAAAGTAGAAGCAGCTCCATATCTCAAGAAAAAGAATATGCTGCAATAAAGACTTTCAACTAAGATTGCTAATTTGCAAAACATACTTTCTAAGAAAGAGCACTAATTCAGTCTCTGCTTTGTCAACTAACTGGGACACTAAACTTTAGGATAAACAGAAGGAATCTAAGGATAAAACTCTGACCTACCCTACACTTGCCAATTTTAAAAAGTTCTAGAGAAGTGAGATATATGTATGTATAAAAATATTAACACCAGTATATATAAACATTAATGCATGTATGGGTGTGGGTGTGTGTAACTAATTTTGTTACCCTCCTTAACAGCTAAATTAGGGGGTGTTAAGTGGAATATTTACACTTAGATCTTATAAAAACAGTTTTCAAAAATTCAGAACCAGGGCTTCCCTGGTGGCGCAGTGGTTGAGAGTCCGCCTGTCGATGCAGGGGACACGGGTTCATGCCCCGATCTGGGAAGATCCCACATGCCGCGGAGCGGCTGGGTCCATGAGCTACGGCCGCTGAGCCTGCGGGTCCGGACCGTAACGGGAGAGGCCACAACAGTGAGAGGCCCGCATACGGCAAAAAAAAAAAAAAAAAAAATTCAGAACCAGGCTCGCTAGGGGTGTCGCCTTAGAGATCTGCACGGGCTGGGCTTGCAAAAGGATCAACATGCCTTTGGCTAGAGATTTACTGCATCCTTCCTTGGAAGAGGAAAAGAAAAAACACAGAAAGGAACGGCTGGTTCAAAGTGCAAATTCTTATTTTATGGATGTAAAATGTCCAGGCTGCTACAAGATTACCACGGTTTACAGCCATGCTCAGACAGTGGTGCTTTGTGTAGGTTGTTCAACCGTGTTGTGCCAGCCGACGGGAGGAAAGGCCAGACTCACAGAAGGGTGTTCATTTAGAAGAAAGCAACACTAATGATCCACACAACTTCCTGAATTTGTGTTCTATCGCAGAAAGCCTTATCAGTTCATTAATTCCAGTTAATCTACCAAGATAATGTAATTATGTTTAATTTTGTAAGGTATACAACAGCACTCTCCTATTTTGGTGTCAGTTTTTCAATAAAGTATTGATTATGGGCAAAAAAATCAGAACCAGAGTGCCTAAAAGAGAAGAGAGCTAAGGAAAATGGCTGGCTTTGAAAGAATTAATTTAGCTATAACCAATGAAAATGACGCCCTTAAAAAAAAGAAATGGCAGGACTTCCCTGGTGGCGCAGTGGTTAAGGATCCACCTGCCAATGCAGGGGACACGGGTTTGAGCCCTGGTCCAGGAAGATCCCACATGCCGCAGAGCAACTAAGCCCGCAAGCCACAACTACTGAGCCTGTGCACCACAACTACTGAAGCCCACGCGCTCTAGGGCCTGGTGTCGCAACTACTGAGCCCGTGTGCTGCAACTACTGAGCCCACACACCTAGAGCCCATGCTCCACAACAAGAGAAACCACCACAATGAGAAGCCCCCGCACTGCAACGAAGAGTAGCCCCCACTCACCGCAACTAGAGAAAGCCTGTGTGCAGCAACGAAGACCCAACGCAGCCACAAAATTTAAAAAAAGAAATGGCATCTAAAGAAAAGTACAAGGCAGAATAGAACTCTTTCATAAGCTCTGGATGAAAAGGGTCATGTATAAAAGGCAGAAAGAGCAAGGTAAATCAGAATGTATGTTACCTGCCCCAGGTGACATTTTTTCCCATACTTAAGCTCTTTAACCATTTTCCTCTTTTTCTTATCACTTCCAAGATCTAGTAAATTGGCCCAGGAAAGTTTCTCCCAACCCCTTTCGACACTCAATCCTTTTCCTTCTTTCATTTCTTTACTCATTGCCCAACTTATATTCAAAATGATAATGAGCATAGTGTTCTATATCAATAAATAGATTAGTTCTGTAAGAAAAATGGGCATTAAAAAAAAAAAATGCAGACTTCCCTGGTGGCACGGTGGTTAAGAATCCTCCTGCCAATGCAGGGGACACGGGTTTGAGTCCTGGTCCGGGAAGATCCCACATGCCGCGGAGCAACTAAGCCTGTGCACCACACCTACTGAGCCTGCGCTCTAGAGCCCGTGAGCCACAACTAGTGGGCCCACGTGCCACAACTACTGAAGCCCAGGCGCCTAGAGGCTGTGCTCCACAACAAGAGAAGCCACCGCAATGAGAAGCCCATGCACCGCAACGAAGAGTAGACCCCGCTCGCCTCAACTAAAGAAAGCCCACACACAGCACCAAAGACCCAACACAGCCAAATATAAATAAATAAACTTATTTTTTAAAAAAATGCCGGGCTTCACTGGTGGCGCAGTGGGGCCTGTCGATGCAGGGGACACGGGTTCGTGCCCCAGTCTGGGAAGATCCCACATGCCGCGGAGCGGCTAGGCCCGTGAGCCATGGCTGCTGAGCCTGCGTGTCCAGAGCCTGTGCTCCGCAACGGGAGAGGCCACGACAGTGAGAGGCCCGTGTACCGAAAAAAAAAAAAAAAAAATGCCATCAACTTCTAAACATCTGAAAATGATCAGCAGTCCCCTTTAGAATCTCAACCATTTTCACGAACTTTACATTTCTCCTCTAATTAAACCTGTTTAACCTTCTGGTTAAGTAAAGCAACTCTATTTTATACAATGTTTTCAACATATTCAAATACTAGAAATCCAACACCATTGTTTAGTCCCATTTCAGCCACACTATAAATCAGCCGGGCTCTTCTAGGCCATCTAAAGAAGTTAACCACCATTCACCATGTCATTTCCATAAGGGAAATAAAATCTTGTTCCAAACAGCTGACTTACAAATAAACTCTTGGAACACAATCTGTTGCTTAATTGAGAACTGTATGTAATTTCTATCCCACATGTTTCACGGGCAATAGTAAAGACTCTGAAAAGCAAAAGTCTATTAATGGAGTTGTAATAATAATACCATATTTGCATTCACTGAAAATCATGGTCACTACTGTCGAAGTAGATATTCTGACTGACTTTCAAAGCTTTTTCTCTGAAGAGAAAAATAATTAAATTTTAACATAAATCACAAAACCTTTCCTAAAGGATTCAATCACAGTATGCTGACTCTTTAATAATAAGGAAGAAAAGGTACAGGAATAAATGTTATTATAATTCATCACCACCACCAGAAAAAATTATTGTCCTTGGCCATTTCAAATTCTTTAAGTAACAATGCTGATTTTTTTTCTTTGAACTTAGAACTTGCCTTTATTTTCCCCTAGAATCCTACCTACAATTTATGCTTTCTTCTAACATGTTTTTTAAATGCAAACACAATGGGAATATAAATTACTAAGAGATTACTAAAATGCAGTGGGAGTAAAAGATTTTGATATTACATATATAAATCTAAGATATGGTACTTACAAAGAGATACTTAGTACTTCCTAATAACAAAGGTGACTGTAAGAGGATATATGAGCTTCTGTTGATTGTGTGCTAGTTGCTTAGCTCTGAATTCACGGGCAAGTACAGTGGTCACTGTCAGTACCCTTCATTTCAACAATTACGGAGCCCCACACCAATTTTGCTGAATAGGCCAAAGGGAGAGACACAGCCCTTCTAACTTACTATCTGGGTCTTCGAGAGGAGCATCATTACAAGAGTCTGTATCTGAGTAGGTTCTTCGGCGCCTCTGGGAGAGTCGGTGAAGTGTAGACACTGTTTCTTTTATAGAGTGGCTACTCCTGCAAGTTAAATAAAAAGCATTAAATTTTAAGGACTTCAACAAATGAAAACACCCTCAACTGCAGTTTTCAATGACTTCTCTTTAAATGAAAGAAGAACTATTTTAATACCCAAAGTTCTATTTTAGCAACATTCTACTCCTTCAGAGGTCAGGCCACAAACAAGTCAAATCATTTAGAATCTAGTTGGTAAGCTGGGGAATACAGCCTCTGAGCCAAATTAAAAGGAAAAGAGGTACAATGAAGAAGTGATTTCTTTTATAGAGGAAGGTCCAGCTAGAGAGTAAACGTATCAGATGGTTAACAAGTGTTTAAAAACTAGAAGTTATGGACTTCACAAGTGCATGCATCTAGCGTCATCCACAGCCAATATAAAACAGCAGAGCAGAGGGGACGGGCAAGCAGCGTGGGAGCATGCTAGGAGCCAACTCACTGAGAGCAGCAAGAGCGGATAAAGACGGCAAATGGAGGCTAGGAAAACTAGTTTTAAAAAATCAGTCTGGAAAACCAGAGAACTAGAAAAATCAACCTAAAAAATTCAACACAGAAGCAAATCACCACCACTCAACAGCACCTCAACTACCACTGGATGACAGCCCAACATTACTGTTCTTAATGACAACTTTGATTCATCAAAAAAAAGAAAAAAGTTTTAAAATTCTTATTATATCTTATTTAATAAGGTAGAAAGGATAAAATACAGGTCAAAAAAATTCTGTCATAAAGATAAAAGTTTGTTAAAGGAATCAAGCTTTTATTTTTCTGGAAAATTCAGTTGATGAAACTCTTCATTCCCTGATAGGATTAGATACACACATCACTGGACTCCTCTCAGCCCGTGACAGTTCAATCAATTACATAACCATCAGAGGGAAAAATAAAGTGACAAAATAATAAGGGGGTTCAGTTAGCACTTTTTTTTCTTTTGGTAGGCACTCAATAGATGTTTACTGAATGAAAGATGAATTCTATAGTGCTTTACAATTTTCTAAAGTTTCACACATGTGATTTCACATAATCCTACAATAACCTTTTTTTTCCCCTACCCCTATATTAATGTAGAGAAATAAATGCTAATGTCACTATAATTTCAGCATTTTCCAAAGACAACCATAATAAGACAACCATAGCAACTTAAAAGAATGTTACCTACCAAGATAAATAGCCTGGGATATTGGCAAGATCTAGAACGTAAATTTTTTAAATGTGTTGATATGAATACATACTTTAAAATATCAATAGTTTTTCTCTCTTTTCAGTAACACCTTAGCTCCTATTATAACAACAGCTCAGCATGAATATATGATGCTATAAAAAACTGTAGTAAAATAAGCCTAAGCTTGGAGCCTTAATACATCAAAAATGGATTTCTATTAACCATCGTTGGATATAATTTACATCTAAAAAAAGTATGATAGCTGTCAAGGTGCTTACCTTGCTGACTAATTTATTCACTCATTTTTTTTCTTTACCTACTACCTACTGGGACCAGACCCTATACTAAGCACTAAGAGAAATAATGCTGAGCAAATCAGAACCAGACTTTGCCCATACAGAGTTTACATTCCACTTTATGTTAAAGACCCAAAGAAGTTCCCTAAGTAGGTATAATTCTGAGAGAACTTGGTCAGAAGAAAAGGTTATTTTACCTCTCTGAACTGCAAGAACCAGGGTGGCTGACAGAACGCTTCATCTAGAAATTTAAAAAGAAAATAAGCATAATTCATATATCAAGTAGAATAAGACAGCTCTAATATATTATTATTATCATAATTAACATAAATTTACTCAAAGAAAAAGATGGCTGGCCAAAAAATTTATTTTTTACAGACCCAAGTAACATTATTAGCACAATATCAAGCTTTCTCCCCAATAATTATTAACTGAAATCTTTCTCAACACATACAAAAACATGCTGGATTGTTTTCTCAATATTAAAAACTGAATTTTATAATATATATATAATATATGTGTTTGTATAAAGATATAAAAAAACAGTATACTTAACAAGTCCCCAAAAAAATCACACTATTTGTGATGAAAAGGAATATCCAGCAAGCCAGAAAAGAAAATAATCTAATAAATGTCTCTCTCTTTTTTTTAAAGGGCAGAGCTTCTCCTTACCATTCATTATTCAGGTAGCTATTACACAGATGTTCTAAAGTGTGGTTTTCATGGAAAACAGCATTAATTATTCAAGTCTTTTAAAAACTCAGAAGAGGAACCCTAAGCCTCAAATAGGTTTCTAAAAACATACACTTAAAATATAAATAAATAAATAAAATCTGAGTCAGCATAGTATTAATAAATATGACAAATACGAAACATAATTTAGATCTAACTACTCCACCAAAAAAACAGAGGTAGCCAAGTAGATTTCAATGCTTAGCAAAGTAGCAAAAAAAGCAACGTTTATATCAAAGGCTAAGGATGGTTGCTTTATATACAGGGGCTTAAGAGTCTTACAAGTGAGTCCAAGTCTAACAGTTATGTTACGTAAATGCCTTCTACAGTTGCTCTGAGAAATCCCAGTTGAAATGAGAACAATTATGACCCATCCAATTTGTAGTCCAAGGATATCTAATATGATTAAAATAAAGATGCAACTGGACATTAACATCTCCTTTAACAGAAATCACTTCCTTTAGGATTACTCACGCAGCAACACCCCCACTACAATTATCTGTGGATCAAAATGACAATTGTTTAAACTTCTATGATGATTTGAAATATAACTGAGTGCAAGTTAATTTAAAGAGGGACACGATGAGATAACCATATAAAGTAGTTATAAAGATCAAGTTAATTTTGGAATTCTCAAATTTTTCAGCTTCATTTTTCATTTACTCATGTCGTTAAAGAAAAAGAAAGAAAAAGATTTCCTCTTGAAGACTGTCTGACCTTACTTTCCATGCTATGTGTCTCCAGAACTATTTACCGTAAGCCACAATTTTTGCCTTATGTATGAAGTAAAACGGCACAGTGAGGAAAAATAAGTGGCCTCTAACCAGTATTTCCTAGATTAACTTATTGGATTTCTTGTAATGTTTCTACTGATAAAAAGTTTTAGTTTAAAAGAGACAGTTATTATAGCTTCTTATACATAAAATACACATATGACCTCTCTGGACTATAGAACATTTATAACAGAAGGCATTCTCCTCAGAAGTTCAATGAAGAAATTAGGCAGGTTTGAGGTGTTTTCATTATATTTGATTCTATAAAGTCCACCTTAAAAAAAATACAGTGTACTCCTTGTACATCAAGCTCAGGAACATAGCACTATACATTCATCTCAAAAGATCAGGATTTTTTGTTCAACTATACATGTTATTTAGCAGTCCACAATAAACCTAAAATTGTTCGAAAAAGCAACATTGTCAAACTGTGTTCTACTAAACAACACAGTCCTCTGAGTTATTAAAAAATAAACAAAAGGGTTCAATCATCAAATAAATTTCAGAAACACTACACACCACCTCTCCTCAGAGATTCATAATACACTTTAGCATAAAAGAGGTTCTAAGAAGTCCTACATCAGCAAAACCCAATTTGTTTAAGTTAACCTAGAACTTCCCAAACTAATCTGGCCATCAAACTCATTTTCATGGTATACCTATCTCAGAGGATGCTGTTGGTCCATCATAAATTATTTAGAAATCAATGATCTAGAGACTTCCCTAGTGGCGCGGTGGTTAAGACTCCACGCTCGCAACGCAGGGGGCCCAGGTTCAATCCCTGGTCAGGGAACTAGATCCCACATGCATGTTGCAACTAAGAGTTTGCATGCTGCAACTAAGGAGCTTGCCTGCCTCAACTAAGGAGCCCATGTGCTGCAACTAAGGAGCCGGTGAGCCGCAACTAATACTCAGTTGCACAGCAACCAAATAAAAAAAAATTTTTAACACTTTAGGAAAATAATGATCTAAATAAATTTAGGTAATAATCTTTACTAATTCTCATATGACCAAATTTGCTGTGGTGGTTAAGAGAACCTCAGAATAAGTTGTACCCTATTATTTCTGCCAACAAATAGGTCTGCTGGTAATTGCTAAAATAAGAGCCAGGTGGCATTCTTCATTCCACAAAAGAGTTCACAAAAACAGTTTGATGAAAAACATGTAAGGTTTCATCAAACCTCATCTCACCTCCAAGTTTCCCAAAGCATGCTAGGGCAAGTTTATTACCTTGAAAAGGACAATGAATCCATCACCCTTGGCAAAAAGAGTACTCCCTGTTCACAGTAATCAGAAGATAAGAACCTAATGTTAAGGACCTAACATTAAACAGGTTACATCTACCTCTGATGTAAAAAACACTGTAATTTACAGATGAAAAAAATGAAGTCCAGAGAGATTAAGTAACTTGCCTACTTGGAAGGTTCAAATCCAAATGCTGACTATAAAATACTGTTTCCCCTGTAACATGTTGTTTCGAATCCCTTACAGCTCCTCTAAAGATTTACTTAATTTTATCCCCTTGTGAGTAAATCTTCACCCCTTAGTGGTGTTTTTACCAAATAGAAGAGTGTTACCCAACCTTTTCATGTCACAGCACCCACAGAGCACTATAATATTTTCCTGACACACTGGGGTAAATGGCATAGCCCTTCCAAGGGGAGGGGATCAGGACCTTGGCTCATGTTGAGCCCATCAGCTGAGAGGCTCCCATACAGAATCTGAGTACAGTAAAAAAAAAAAATTCAACCTGTTGACTATTTCCCTCCTACTGCCAGTTTCCAGCCTTAAAAATAAACACAAAAACAAAACCACATGCAGTATCACTGGAAGAAAAACCAGAAATTCCAACCATTTGAACAGGAGAAGGTGACACAGGAGAAACTAAGGGATCCGGATGGCACAGCTGAAACATCTCAGGTTTAAACTTGGCATTCGCTATCTTCACACATTCCTCAAGTGTTGTGATGAATGTATTACACGTGGCACTAAGTAGAGAAGAGGCTTCATTCATGTTCTGAAAAATTACATGCAAAAAGTTGAACAGATTCACACACAGCTATGTGGATTCATGCACCACCTTACCATCAAGTAATGAAACATTACCTTCAATGGATACCTTACTAGGTTATGCTCAAATCTGTTTAAAATGCATTACCTTAGAAAATTAAAGCAATGCATGAATAAGAATTATCTGTCTCTCAGGTAAACAATGTATGAAATTAGACTCCAAGAAAAAAATAACTCTTGCATTTAAACGAAGTATCATATTGAAAAACTGTGTACAAAAATTTATCTTAAATAAACCTTACCTAGACTGTAAGTTTCTAACTATCAGAATTCCAAAGGTAATCATAGCAGTGGAACACCATGAGGGTCACTGAGTGCCAGGTAGAATTCATGTCTACCCCACGCACATTCCCCCATTTCTTCCTTGGTAGAATAAAAACTCCAAGTTCTTTTTGGGACAGCAGAGCGCCTTGCTCCTGAGGGATGAATATAGACTGGTCTAAGCCAGTCATGTCTATTCCATGACCCTTTGTCAAATACTCATTTTTCCTAGTTTTCATGGACCCAGACTAAAAAGATAATGAGAAGTCTGCTGGGGTTTCTGGGATTTTCATTCCCTGATAAAAGCAAAGGACAGCAAACTGAGATGGTCTCTCTCCACCCTGGCTACCCCACTGCCTCCTGCTTCTGTGCGCACTTGTAGTCACCTTGAAGGCTAGGGCATGAGGAGAAAAAAACAACACACCAAAAATGGCAGAGTGGAAGGATAGAACAAGATTGGGTCCCCGACACTGTCCCTGAGCCAATGGAGCAGATGTAAGGGCACCTGCCTGCAGAGAGCCTGTGGTGAAACAGCAAGTGCCTTAGGGTTTAATGTACTTGCATCTAAAGGCAACCTACCTCACCTAAGATTCCTCCCTAGTAGAAGGCCACAGAAAAGTAGGAAGATTTCTTGTCCCACTTCTCCCAAGTTAGGCAAAAGGGGACTGGGAACCAGGCTGGCCTTTCACCCGGAGAGCAGTAAGGCTCACTGGTCCTACTTCACCAGAAAGAATGAGCCTATTTCATAGCCAGGTTCTGCAAATCTGAATTTTGATTCCTACATCACTGCTCTGAGAATGATTCTTTTTTTAAGTTAGTTTATAAAGTTAAATTATTAACCCTCAGTAGTTAAGCTAGGACCTAATTACAAAAGAAAGAGAACAGCACCTGTCCAATGAACTCATGCAGTTAGTTTGGAGAACAAAGCTGGTAATGCTTCTTTCCTACCCCAACCATCAAATAATCAATTGGCTGCAAAGACAGGCCTTGATTCCTTGGACAAATGTGCTGCTTGCTGCTTTACTCTGGTTATACAGACATAGTCTAAAAGATACTACAAACTTCCAGATAGTCTACAGTACGAAGAGGTCTGAATAGCTGAGAATAACTCATTTTGAAAATGCTTCTCTGTCATCTTATGTAAGAAGTTCACCCACCATATGCTGCAAAGCATAATCAGACATGAAAGGATCATCTTGGATATACCTCTATGCTGGGAGATGAATGATTCTCATCATGGTGAACAAATTCTTGGATCGTATGAACTTGCTTCATTAGGAGGTCACAGTAGAGGCGAAGCTCAGACATTTTGGTTTTCAGAGATTCACTGGTTTCACTTATTTCTGAAAGGAACATATGCAAACATTCAATTAGACTATTTTCATACTTCAGAGGCAAAACAACAAAATGGAATCATTAAAAAGTAAGGCAATAGATATGAATACCTGTAGCTTAAGACGTATGAGACCTTGGAAATAGAATATAAGGTTTTCCCTGAGGAAACATCTTCTCTTTAGATAGGCGGAAAAAACTGGCTGTCATATGTCTGACATGAAGTTTAGGTAGATTAATTTCCAGAGACAGGCTGATGACAATGAATGCCTTATACAGGATATTTCCATTCCATTACTCATCTTTAATTTGATAAGCACTTGTATTTCTTTTTTTGTGAATTGGCTTTTCTTGTCCTTTACACATTTTTCCAGTTCTAATGTTTGGTTTTTCTCTTAGTAATATATAAATCGATAAATTTATAATTTATAAAAGTTCTTATGCATTAAAGATAGCAATCTTTCATCCCTCCAAAATACTGTAAATACTTTTCAAGATCTGTCAGCTTTCTTTCAGTTTTCTTTATTGTATTTTGGTAACAGAAGTTTTTAACTTATATAGTTACAACTGCTCTATATAAACATTCATTTGTTTTCTTCTGTTCCTTTCACAGCTTCATTTTCACATAGTATTGGTTTAAGAATTTTTTTTAATTAAAAGCCTATGTTCCTTTCTTTAATATATCCAGACAGACTAAACATCCAGCCATAATCTCAGCCACTCACTTACCAATACCTTCTAAACTAGATGTGTAAGCAGCAGAGGAAGGAAAAAAAGTATACACAGTAGATCCTGGTGCTTCTCCATATTCTTTGAGCCAGTGGCACTGCTTTGTGGTACTAGTCATGAAGCCCCTCTAGCCAGAGTAGACCAAAGCAGCTCTATCTGCCCATTTAACCTAACCTAAATTAATTTTTACCCAAGTTTAAGTCCATTCCTTCTTTTTAATTGTAGATATATATATATATATATATATATATATAAAACAAAGTGTACTATTTTAACCATTTTTAAGTATACAGTTTGATGGCATTAAGTACATTCACATTACTGTACAACCATCCATCTCCAGAACTTTTTCATCTTCCCCAACTGAAACTCTACACACTTTAAACACTAACTCTCCTTTTCCCCCTCCCTTAACCCCTAGAAATCACCATTCGATTTTCTGTCTCTATGAATTTGACGACTCTAGGTACCCCACATAAGCGGAATAATATTTGTCCTTTTGTGACTGGCTTATTTCACTTAGCACATATTCAAGATTCATCAAGATTCATACCATTATTCATAGCATCTGTTAGAATTTCCTTCCTTTATAATAAGGCTGAATACCATTTTATGTATATACCATACTATGTTTATCCATTCATCTGTCTATAAACATTTGGGTTGTTTCTACCTTTTGGCTATTGTGACTATTCATTCCCTGTTTTTTTTTTTTTTTTTCCGATGTGGACCATTTTTAAAGTCTTTATTGAATTTGTTACAATATTGTTTCTGTTTTTTTGTTTTCTGCTCGTGAAGGCACGTGGGATCTTAGCTCCCCAACCAGGGATGGAACCCGCACCCCCGGCATTGGAAGGCGAAGTTTTAACCACTGGACCACCAAGGAAGTCCTCATTCCTTCTTATCCTACCCTTAACCACACTCTATCCGTGATGTTCTTCCACATATTTGAAAACTGTTATAAATTCAATCCTTAGCCTTCATTTTTCAATAACCCACAATTTAGTTGTTTTCACTAATTTAAATAACTTCTATTGTTTTTAATTATAAAAGTAATACATGCTCAGTGAAAATTTTTGAAAATCAAAAATATATAGGGAAAAAAACTGCAATCTCACTACCAAGATATAAATACTGTTATTATTTTCACATTATATCTGCATATAATTGAACTAATACCATAAATTATTTGCTTGGCTCTTTTTTTTTTCTTTTTGGCCATGGATGCGTAGCTTGCGGGATCTTAGTTCCCCGACCAAGGATTGAACCCAGGGCCACGGCAGTGAAAGCGCTGAGTCCTAACCACTGGACCAACAGGGAAGTCCCTTGCTTTGCTTTTGAACGGGCAATATCTGTAGCTGGTAAAGTCAAAAGTTACGGTCAAAGGGTATAAAGTGAAAAGTGAGTGTCTCCCACAAATTCCCTTTCCAAAGGTAACAACCTGACCAATTCTTACATATCTTTCCTGAGTTGGCCAAGGAGTGGCTATGTAATTTTGAATCCTGCTTTTTTCAATTATCACTTAACTTTGGGCATTTTCTCGTATCATTAAAATTCCTTGTAAACATTTTACTGGCTACATAATATATCAGCCTATGAAAGCACTATATAGTTTACTGAACCATTCCCCTAAATTTAAACCTTGGCAATGTTTATAAATTTTTTCACTATAATGAACATCTATGTACATAGATCTTCTACATTTCTGATTATTTCTTTGGGATAAATTACTATAAGTGAACATGACAATTTACATTTATGTTAAAGAAAATATTCTCACCACAAAGGAAAAATTTATAGTTACCTTTTTCTTTTTTAGTCCTAGTATCAGACAAACAGGCTTTGGAGCTCCCCAAAGCAACCAGCCACCTTTGTCTTTCAGCTGCATTCACTGCCTTCATGTAGAAATGCTGCTCTCCTGGAATGATTAATTCCATTCTTGTGTTGTCTGCTGAATGGACTACGATGATAAACAAAGGGAAAATATAGTCACGAACTCAAGTAATTTGTGGAGAATCAAATCATCACTTACACAGTATTAGATGTTTCAGCCCTAAAACAACAAACTCTGATTCAAGAGGCAGGCAGTGACACCTCCTTAAGGGGTATCCAGGGGTACCCTCCAAGCCACCATTCTCACATATACCCAGGCTGGCAGTGGTGTCAAAGTGGTGGTAGCATGTGAACAGAAAACAACAACAAATTAACTACTGAAAAGTGAGATCTAAGAACTCCCTCCCCTGGGGCCACCAGTACCCCTGTCACACTTATCACACTCTTTTTTACAGAATTTTACGTCAACCACCAACCTAAAATAGACCTAAATATAAAAGGTAAAACAATAAACCTTCAAGAAGATTTCTTAAATAGGACATAAAAAGTTCTAATTAAAAAAATTTTTGACAAATTGGGTATTACTGAAATTAAAAACTTCTGTTCGTCAAAAGATACCATTAACAGAATGAAAACACAAACTACAGATCAGGAGAATTATCTGCAATACGAAAACTCATTCAGACTATACGAAGAACTCCTACAAATCAATGTGAAAGATAGCTCAGTTTAGAAACTGGGCCAAAGACTTGAAAAGGGACTTCAAAAGAAGAGGATGTTCAATTGCCTAATTAATATCTAAAAAAATACTCAACATCATTAGTTATTGAAAAAAATGCAAGTTAAAACCACCATGAGAGGGATCTCCCTGGTGGCGCAGCGGTTAAGAATCTGCCTGCCAATGCAGGGGACACGGGTTCGAGCCCTGATCCGGGAAGATCCCACATGCCGAGGAGCAACTAAGCCTGTGTGCCACAACTACTGAGCCTGCGCTCTAGAGCCCGCCAGTCACAACTACTGAGCCCACGTGCCACAACTACTGAAGCCCGCGTGCCTAGAGCCCGTGCTCCGCAACAAGAGAAGCCACCGCAATGAGAAGCCCGCACACCGCAACAAAGACTAGCCCCTGCTTGCCCCAACTAGAGAAAGCCCGCGCACAGCAACGAAGATCCAACGCAGCCAAAAATAAATAAATAAATAAATTTAACAGTGATTCAATCCATTAGTGTTTAAAAAAAAAAAAACACCATGAGATAGCACTAGGTATAATAGAACAATTCAAAATCTTCAAATTGCTAATAGTAAGCTTTGGCAAGGATGAAAAGCAACTGAAACTCTCATACTAGTTGAAAAACAAATTGGTACAATTACTTTGGTAAACAGTTTGGCACTATCTGAGACAAAAAGTCTCTCCTTGATCAAACTTGTTGGGCTCTTCTGAACCCTCTGCTTGACTAGGCCCAATCTGGGGCTTCCAGCTCTGTCCTAGTAGAGTCCACTTTTAGCAAACATCCTGCTAAGTCAGTTTAGCCAGAATCCCCCACCCTCAATATCTGATCACCCTCCTTATCTGACCAAATTCCACTTCCCACCACCCCCAGGTAATAATATCTGATCACCCTGACCTGCCTCCAATAAGAATCCCGTTAGGTCTGTTTAATCAGAATCCCCCTTTACCTCTGAAGTTTCATCCTTGTAATTTTCCATCCACTGATTCCCCTATCCCGCCCCCTGCCACTCTGTTCCTTGGCTATAAACTCCCACTTTTCCTTGTTGTATTCAGAGTTGAGCCCAATTTCTCTCCCCTACTGCAAAACTCCACTGCAGTAGCTCCTATACCTATTCCAACAGACCTGAGTAAAGTCTGCCTTACTGGGTTTTTTTAATAATTTTTTTAAATTGAGGTATAGTTGATTTACAACATTATACTAGTTTCAGCTGTTCAACATAGTGATTAAAAATTTTTATAGACTATACTCTACTTATAGTTATTATAAAATATTGCCTACACTCCCTGTGCTGTACAATACATCCTTGTAGCTTATTTATTTTATACACGGTAGCTTGTGCCTCTTAAGCTTTTACCTCTATCTTGCTCCTCCTCCCTCCTCTCTCCCCACTGGTAACGCTAGCTTGTTCTCTACAGCTAGCTTGTTCTCTACATCTGTAAGTCTGCTTCTTTGTGCCTTACTGTTTTAACAAAAGTCAAGAATAGTATTTCCTTTAATATCCGTTAAAGCTGAATGTATGAATATTCAATGTCTCCCTTAGCAATTCCACTCCAGTTCTAGATATATACTGAACAGAAACGCATATATATGTTCAACAAAATAAATATATGAGAATGTTTATGGCAGCTTTACTTATTATAGTCCCAAAATGGAAACAAAATGGAAAAAACAAACAAACACCCATCAGTACTAGAATGGAGAGCCAAACTGTGGGACAATCACACAATAAAAATATTACAACACATCAGTAAGAATGGTGAACTGTTACAAAGAACGACATAGATGAATTTCGCAAATATAATGGTAAGCCAGACACAAAAGAAAACATTGATTTATTCCAGTTATATAATGTTCAAAAGCAGGCAATACTTAAATATGGTGATAAAAGTCAGATTAATGGTAACCTTTTAGAGAGATTAATGGCTGAGGTAACATGATTATTATCCCAGCATCTAGAATGCTGATAATATTCTAATTCTTGATCTGGGTGGTGATTACACAAATGTATTCACTTTGTAAGCATTCTTAAGGCTGAATATTGAAGATTTGTGCCCATTTCTGTATCTTATTCTTTAAACAAATAACAAGGACAACAATAACGCTGCCATGGCTTGAAAAAGTGCTAGAGTTGCCTTAAGAATTCTGCCACTAACAGTCTTTTAAATATCCTCAAGGTTGTCAAATCTTTGAACTCTGAATGTAGTTTGATTTCTGACAAGAGTCAGAATCTCATTTGGAATCAAATATGAAGAATAAGATGAGATAAAACCATCATTTTTTTTTTATATCTTTTTTGGCCGCAGTGCGTGGCATGTGGGATCTTACCCCAACCAAGTACCAAACCCTGTGTGCCCCATGCAGTGGGATCACAGAGTCTTAACCACTGGATGGCCAGGGAAGTTCCCATAATTTTTTAAAAAAATAAAAATTCATGCTTTGAATGTGCTTTTCTTGTGTGATTTATAAAAATAAAACAAAATTACACCTCATATAGTTCAGAGAATATGCAAGTAACAACGCTGAAGTGTTTCTATATCTTACGTAGCCATGAGCCCCTGTAGGGTGTAACACGCCCTTCTCTAGTGCTTTATTTCTTCCTTCAATTCTCTTTGAAGAATTCAATACTTTTCATTACCACTTTGTCTGATTTCTCCTACCTACTTGCACCCCACATATCCCAACCACACACACAAATGAATCAATGGTCCATGAAACCTTCCTTCATGAAAATTACAGCATGACTTACTGCTTTTTTCTCCCCTTTTGAAAAAGCACAGTATGGAAAAGGAGTGGGGAAGGTAACTTTACAATAGAGAAATCTGACAGACACTACCTCAGACAGGTGGTCAAGGTTAATGTCAAGAGTGGTATGTCAGCTCTCTCGGGTCCTCACTTCCAAGATGACGAAGAAAAGAAGGAACAACAGTTATGCCAAAAAAGAGCCATGGCCATGTGCAGCCTATTCACTGCACCAACTTCGCCCAATGCATGCCCAAGGACACCATTAAGGTCATTAATTAACACAGTAGAGGCCGCAGCCATCGGGGACATTTCGGAAGTAAGTGTCTTCGATTCCTATGTGCTTTCCCACCTGTATTTACATCAAAACTACATTACTGCGTGAGTTGTGCCAGTCAGAGCAAGATAGTCAGGAATCATTCCCGTGAAGCTCATCCCAGACGGACCAAACACTCCCACCCCAGTTTAGACCTGCGGAAGCTGCCCCATGACCTCCACCAAAGTCCATGTAAAGACTAAGTCCTTATAGACTGAAGAAAAACCATCCTCTCCAAAAAAAATATTAAAATGGAAATTATACATTGGAAAAAAAAAATGGTATCATGTTGACAGCATGTACTCCTGATGTGCTCTTCCTCCCTAAAACCCATAACCCCAGTCTAATCATGGGAAAAACACCAGACAAATTCGGATAGAGGAGCTTCCTACAATATTCCTGACCAGTACTCCTTGAAACTCTCAAGATCATTAAAAAAAAGAAGAAAAAGAAAGGAAAAACATCTCTATTACCCAGAAGAGCTTATTTCCAATTCAGCAAAGAACCAGAGTTTATGACTCTGAGTTCATACTTTACCAAAAACCTGCGCTGGCCTCATCATCTTTAGAGTTCAGCTTCCAATCTTTACAACACGCTTCAATGAACATGAAAGAAAACACTTGTAGACTCAGCATGGACACTAAAGTGGCATCCACAAGAAATTGCTTTTTCAAGTCCACATTGGAAGACTAGCACTAGTACTTCGAATTTCAATTCAAAGTATATTTATAGAGGGAGAAATATCAAAAATTGTGCCTAACAATGCTAAGTGCCACTTCTGAACGCTAAGGAGATAAATGGCATTAGAAGATCCCTTCCTGGTTAGAAACGCTTTTCTCCTCTTTTTGCAGTATGCTGAAGAACACTTTACTTACCTAACTACAAATTCATTTAATTCCATATATTCACTTACCTTTAATTTCACAAACTGCCATCTTTATACTTCCTTTGCTCCCTTTGCAAACATCATCTTGTGAATCATAGTAGGACAGGATTCCATTATCTAAAACAAACCAACGAGGCTGCCAACCTACAAAGATCATAAATAACAAAACAGCAATAAAAAAGTACTTTAATCACACAGAAAACTATGATTACAAAATTTACCATCCATGTCATTTCTTGGCTCTAAAATAACATTCTGACAATGAAAATCTTAATTGCCAAGATCTGCCCAAAATACTCTTGCATCAATCTCCATTTTGCTGGAAGAGATTTCTGGAGAAACCTCTAGATCAGAATAAATATGGGGAATAATACCTTTATTCTGGCTTACAACCTTCTCATTAACAACCCATCAGACCCATCTTCAAAAATAGCCCTACACACAGAAAACAGCCCAAACGCAATTGCCCCTTTCTTCTAAGGGAAACAGAGTCAGGTTATAACATAATGGAAAAAGCAACAGAAGACATGGATTCTAGCCCTAGTTTTGTTATCATTCTTTGTCCCAGGTTGAATAACCTGAGACGAATTTTCATCCCATTAAATATCAAAAATTCCCAGTCTCCAAAATGAGTGAATTGAACAAGAAGACCTCTCAAGTGCCACCTCGCCCTCTAATTCTGCAATGTGGCTTTCCTCTCTCCTATAAAATACTCCACCTAAGCCAACTCCCTTGCACACAGTGAGTGCTGAATGATTTACAGTCTCTCACACAGAAGTCGCATACCCTGTGGTGAGAGCATGGAGTCACCACTCCTCTCTCCTTGCCCTGCTGTTGCACAGCTCAGGCAGAAATGCTAGAAATTGAAATCATTCATTTAATTAGCATTGACTCAGTGACTACAGCACACAACTATCACAGACTTGGCTCTAATGCGAAGCTGGGGGTGATGATGTCTTTCCTTGAAGCTCAACTCCCACTCTTGCAAGCCATACTCAGTGTTCCCTGAAATCTTATCAAGCATGCCACTAATTTACAACAGTTCACTGATTAATAACATGGTGACCATGCTGGAGGCAGTGCGACTGCCCTTGTTCTTTCTGTGACTGTTAAATCACCATTCAGCCTGGTCACTTTAGACACTGTCTGCTATATTAATCAGTTCAGTTTTTCTGGGCCAAATAGTACCAAGACAGTGACAGATAGGGGAATCATTCTTACATCCTGATATAGACCCAGGATTTACCTCCCCAAAACGCTTTACCTATAACACTTTTGAAATGACAATGCTGAGTAATCATAAAAAGATTAACAGCAGGGAATGTGATAATACAGTTCAGAGGGATGGATATCCAAAACCAAGTTTCAGAGGCTAGGAAAATTCTTTTTACGAAACTCTATATTCCTTAATGAGGTCTAGCAAATTAGAAGGTAAGTTCTTCTGGTACATGAACTTTATCTTGTTCATCACTGAATTCCCAAAACCTGGGAAAGGTGCTTGGCACACAACAGGTACTAAAAAAAAATTTAATTCTCAAGTGATTGAATGAATGAATGATTACAGAAAACTGAGATATTGCCTGTTACCCATAAGAGTACAGATACACAGTATATCCATAATGTATTGGGCATGCATAGAAATGATGAGGATGGTATCTTTCCAAATATTAATTCACCTTGGCAAACAAATTATAAGAAGGTTATGGTGAAAATACACTCCTCTAACCCCAGTCTAGTGTGCCTACAGGACAAATTGTGATTTTGTAAGCCTGCATTATTGTGATTCAATATCTCTTTAAAATAAATATTGAGCAAAATGATTCATTTAGAATTTGTACCAACTTGAAAAGTGACTATAGTTAAGTATATTAATCTAAGACTGCTAATGATCTCTACATACCTCTTTGAAGAAATATTTAATGAAACAATCTCTAATTGATTCACACATATATATAAGGGCTATATCTGTGAAAAAAATGCATAGGTATTCCTTTTTCTAATACGTTTTCATAACACACATTCTTTTTTATCTCAAACTACCAAATGTTACTGAAATTCTTATTCTCTACAAAGGATTCTTAAAGCACACTGTCATCAAACTGGAAGGTTCCTTAAAGATCACTTAGTATGAACAGCTATTCATCCTTCTGACCTAAGATGAACTAAAATAATCAGCATGCCACTGAGCCAAATTTAAATTTTAAAAATAGAATTCTTCCAAACAAAAGATTTCATTTCATCAAGCTTCTACACTGCATACTAGCAGTTAACTTAAATGCTCTGCAAAGATTAAAATCTTAAGTACACAACATTAAAAGCTCAACCAGCTGGTGCTCAGCGACAGGAGATGAGAAAGAGGGCCACTAAGACCACATTTAGCTCCAGGAATAAATTTTGACTCATCTTAGTAATCACCCATTGCTCTGGGCTATGCATAAGATCCTCACATGACCTCCCAAGCCACTGCGTGCTTAGAATGTTTGCAATGAGATGATCATCTGCATCTCAAAGCAGAGTAACTACCATCTCAAAGTTAAACAGTATAACTGTTCTCACAACAGCCCTTGTGAAAATGCCTAATAAAAAAAATTTGCCTCGTTTTTTTAAATGTTTCCTGTTAAAACATACCAGTTACAGAAATAAAGTGTTTGACATTCTAATGCAAACAAAACATCCATGTATCATAAATGTTAAAGCATTCGCTGCTATAAATGTCTTTAACATTCCAACTAATCAAAAAAAAGAGACAATTATAGCTCAGTGCTTATGTCTTTAAGTGTTTATGTGCAAATTTTGCACAAGGTCAGATGGACACAAGTTGAATGTCTGATACAATTACTAAGGGGTTCAATACTTTTGGCAGAGTGAACAAGTGGGCAGCAAATCAAGACTGGCCTATTACACTAAACCAAGAAATCTGTTTGCTATTTAATCCTACTTTAAATCCACTCCCCTTCCTCTAATTTGGTGAGATCACAGAATTCTGGAGTTGGAAGACACCTTCAGGATAAACTAGTTGATCACCACTGCCCTATGAGACAGATCTTGAGAGGAAAAAGTGACTTGTCCTTACTGTTAGCTGATGGCAGAGATGGGACTACAACTCAGATTTAAGGCTCTTTTAATAAACCAGACTGTTGGTATCATGGAAAAGGGCCCTTCCCTGCTGGTCTCTCATTTCTACAGAAACACCTAGTTCTTTGGTGTTCTTCCTTTCAACCAACTTCATGAGTGAAACTGATTTGCCTGCTCCACCTTCTGTGTCTTGCACTTTCTCCCACAATTTCTCACACACTTACCTGAATACCAAAACATAAGGATAACTCATTGACAATCAACCCCTAAGAGAATATAATCTGGGAACAGCTTCCAAAATCTTGCTTGCTATGCTTGAACAACTTCAACGAAGAGAACTTTTAAAATAAACCGTGTTGCTAAGGAAAATTAAAAGAAACAGTGAAAAGATTTCCTAAAACGAAATCTTGATTTTAAAGGGCCCGTTACAGTCCTATGCCCCAACAACTCAGTTATCAACAAAATGCTGAATTAAGTGTGAATAAAGGCAGAGACTGCAGCAACACATGTAGAGTGACTAGGAATGGTTCCGGAAGCTACAGGAGAAAACAGAAGTATTATTACACGGGCAAAGAAATGGTCAGGTGCACTTCCCACCCTCAGGATGGTGCGCAGCCTCGAACTGTCCCCTGCAGAGGCCAGATGGGCACTTACAAGGGACGGAGAGAGCGATTAAGCCCGGGAACCAGACAGAACCGATTCGCTGTGAGGGTCCCCGCCGGCCTGCCGGAGGGAGGAGGAGCCCCTTACCCGCCTTCTCCGCAGCCTCCCTGCCTGAGCCCGTCCAAGTTCTCTCCCCGCCGCCCCCACCCCCACCCCGGTCAGTGGAGCCCTCATACCCGTGAGATAGTTGGTCCACTTGTACAGAACTCCCTCCATGCTTCAGAGCCCGGCGCCGCGCATCCTCCTGGCCTGGCGCCGGCCGCGGTGAAGGGGGAAACGCGGGGCCTGGGCAGCCCCTCCCGGCCCGCCCGGGCCCCTCCCCGGGCGCCCCCAGCCAGCACAGAGCAGCCCTCAGCCCGCGCGCGCTGCCGGGACGTGGCGGCCCTCAGAGGCCGGGACGGCGGCCGCCGCGTGGTGCTTGGGGGCCTTGAGACATCCCCGGGCGAGCCCCGAAGGCGGCGGCAAATTCGGGACCGCGGCCGGCCTCCCGCTCGCGCTCCCACCGCCCCGCTGCTCCCTTCCGCGCCCCGGCGCTCCTTCCTCCTCGCCCGCCTTCCTTTCCTCCCCCAGGTCTCTCGTTTGTTTTCATTGACCTCGACGTCGCTTTCACTTCCTGGATGAAAGGGGCCGGCTCGTCCCGGGAAACCCCTCCCCGGCGGCGGGGCTGGAGGAGCGGGCGCGCCTTGCTGCGGCTCAGCCCAGCCCGAGGCTGCGCGAGGAGGGCGGGTCGCAGCCGTGACTCCTCCTCATCCTCCCACAGGCCCTGGGCTGGCGGCCCTGGGTTCCCGCTCTCACCCAGAACGCCGAGCCTCGGACCGACGGCACCCCCGGGGCCTAAGCCTCAGGGCCCGGGACCGGCGGACTCGGACCTGGCTACGTGCGCAGCCCCGGGCCGACCCTAGGACTAGCCGCCCCCCTCCCCCACCCACGTCGCGCTCGTAGGCCTCTCAGGTTTTCCTGTAACTGAGTCTCAGGTCTTTCTGGTGGTTTTTTCAAAAAAAAAAAAAAGCCTCCTCTTTATGTTTCCTTCGTATCCTTCTCCCATTCAGGGGGTCCGAGAAATTATCTTCTAGGAAGTCAGTGTACATTGAGAGTCCCACCACGCCGACAAAGAATCTTAGCCACAACTTCATTTAGAATATAAAACACGGAAGCAAGCGTTGGACTTTATTTTAAAAATGGAAGTTTTCTCTAGCCTTTATGATTTTTTAAAATCCTGTTTGGAAATGACCATCCCCTTGTATAATTGACAGTAATTTTCAGATTTCTGTAATTTCACAAGCTTTAAGCAAAGCCGATATAAGCAGGCTCGGTGCTGCGGCTTTTAGGCTTTTAGCATCACTGAGGCGGATAACACCTCCCCTTCCAGAGCCTAATCCAGGCCTTCGCTGAGGTCCTTCTGGTTTGGGTAAAAGTCTTTGGGTGTTCGCTTGGAAATACGGCGAATTGACGGATAGATGGACAGATGGAAATGTATTTAATAAATCGAATACGTATAGTTAAATGTTAATGATAGAATCCAAGTAGTGGATATAAGGCCGCGGTGATGGGGTAGTAAAATTTATTGTTTGTTGTAAAGTTCTTCATGCTAAAATGTTGGGGGTGAGGATATAAGGCTGGCTTTGTGTCGGACTTGGTCAAATCCCTGCCGCGTATTAGCCGTGAGATTGAAACAGAATGCCCAATACTCAAATTACCTAGTTTTCTCGTCAGTGGAATGTGGATAATTACCTATGTCGCAGACTTGGTAAGAAAAGCAAAACTGTTAAGAGCTTTACCCGCACTCCTAGAAGCCCTCAAATCAAGGGCGACAGCGAGTGGTGAGGGAAGGAAATGCAAACCAGCAGCCGGTCCCGAATCGCTGGAGTCGGCTCTGGGGAACAGCTGTTAACCCGCTTCGGGGAGCAGCGGTACCTCTGTGTACTAGTGTGTGGCTTAGCCTGGAACCGCTTAATGCATGACTTCGACCCCGAGAAGGCGCTTCAAAGACACCGCAGAAGCAGAATGCCTCCCCCGATGCCCACCAGTTCTCTAGGGATCTGAGGAGACGCCTTTCATGCCCAGAAATGACAATCGTATCCTCGGACTACGACATCCCATCAGTCTTATTTCCTCTTTTGCCAGTTTCAAAAGGTAACGCGAACGTTACTATCGAACCCTGAGGAAACTGTTTGTAAATTATGCGGACTTAGCGAGAAGATGCGGTGCAAGTGTGGAGTGTTGCCTTAGCGACTGAAAACAGCCAGCCAAAGCTAGGGGTCCCACCAGGACGAAACCAGCAGCCAACGCGCAAAAATTCCGCTGCTGGGCGCGCCGCAGGGAAAGGGGGCGGGGCCACGCTTCACCCCGCCCCCGGCATTTTATGACGTAGGACAATGACTGCCACGCGTCGTAACTAGGCTGCTGGCGCGGCCACTCCGCGCCAGTGACACGCATGAGGGAACGCGGTGGTCATCTGGGGCCGACTCTCGGAATCATGCATTTCTTATTTAGGTTAATCATTTTCGTTTACCTGTGGGGCATTTTTACTGCTCAAGGACAAAAGGCAGAGGAGAGCATAGAGGAAGTGAAAATTGAAGTTTTGCATCGTCCAGAAAACTGTTCTAACACAAGCAAAAAGGGAGACGTGCTAAATGCCCATTACGACGGCTTCTTGGCTAAAGACGGCTCGAAATTCTACTGCAGGTAGGAAATGATGCGAACAGCTCCCGCGTCCAGTTGATGCACTAAATCTAGCCTCCCTCCACCAACCAGAAACCTAATTTGTTGTTTGATTTGTTCTTGTTTTTTAACAGCGAGAGTTCAGCCTTTTATTTCTAGGGGGGAAATCAGATTTGATATAGTATTTCCCTATTATATGGAATATTATTTTAAATTACTGAAAATGTTGACCCAAGAAATTATTAAAAATACACACATCCATACACTCCCCCGACCACCACCACTACCCTTCGTACCTATAGAAGTAAGTCAAGGTACTGTTTGTAAGAATGTTCACACTTTTCCTTTGCTGTGGGTTGGAGCCTCCTTACTGAGGACTACGTAGAGTTGTTTGGGAGATATTGTCTGGCCTTCAGAAGCACGATATTTACTGGCTGGAGGCCACTTTCCAGCTGTATCAAGAAGCCACTACAATGACTTTGTCTGGTGACTTCCGGACCCTGTGTCCTGCCTGCCCCCTCATCCCATCACTACTTACTCTGATTTAATTGATGGTTTATTACTCAGAGGTAGAATGTCTTTTCTCCTTCTGTGCTCTTACCCTATAAAAATACAATTGGGGAAAGTTAGTTCTTTGCATCTAGAATAGAGAAATTTAATAAGAAGAAAAAATACAAATTTTAATCATGGTTCAAATGACTTTTTGAGGCTAAACCTGTACCATTATTTTTTAGAACAAACCCAGAATGGTAAATAAGTCATTTGGACAATCCATGCAGCTAGTTAGGGGCAGGAGACCCATTAAAAAGTTAACTGTTGAATAGTTTTTGTAAAGATGACAAAACAAGAAAATGAGATGACTCCTAATGACTAGCTTTGGGCAAATCATACCTCTGTCTGGCTATTATGAGGGAAGTTTGAGCCAAACACCCCACTAGGGGGTTCAGAATGAATCTTAATATAGGAAAAGAGATGGTTAGAGAGGACTCCAATTTTAAATTGGAACTAAATGCTCAGCTGTATTTTAAAGTTTGATTTTATTTTTCTTGAAATCAACTTACCTAGGTGTTGTTTTTAATTATAGCCGGACACAAAATGAAGGCCACCCCAAATGGTTTGTTCTTGGTGTTGGACAAGTCATAAAAGGCCTAGACATTGGGATGACGGATATGTGTCCTGGCGAGAAGCGAAAATTGATTATACCCCCTTCATTTGCATATGGAAAGGAAGGCTATGGTAAGGTGTTTTAATATGTATATCTCTAAGTTATATTTAAAAATAAGTCATAGACTTCGGGTATATAGTTAAAAAATCAAAAGCAGACTCTCAAAGTTAAATAAGATATAGAATATAGGGTCCAATAAACTTTAGCTCTATCAAGTCCAGTCATCATTAAAGAAAGAAATTAAAACAAAAATGATATACCATTTTCACCCATCAGATTAGCAAAGACATAAAAGTTGGCAAAGGTATGGAAAAAACAGCAGTCCCATGCATTATTGCTGGGAATGTAAATCATTCGACCTCTTTAGCAATTTCTATCAAAATTTAAAAGGTACATATCCTCTGATCCCATAGTTCCATTTCCAGGAATGTGTACCAAGGTACATCTTAAAGAACATGGATTGCAGACTTTTTTGGGTAGCAAGACTGCAAACTACCCGAGTATCCCTTAGTAGGAAATCAGTTAACTAAGTTATGCTATATCTATACAGTGGATTATTGTGCAGCCAGTAAAAAGAATGAAGTAGAGCCATATGTATTAATGTGTTAAAGATAAAATGGGATAGAATATATTCCTGCAACAAATATTTATTGAGCATCAGTGCCTGGCTCTATTCTAGGCACTGAGCATAAAGCAGTGTACAATGCAGAAACAGTTTCCTAACCTCAATGAGAGCTTACATGTGAGAGGGAAAATTTCACATACGTATCATGTATCTACATAGACTATCTAAAAAATACACCATCTGATGATATTAAATGTTCCTGGGAAGGAGGCCTGAGGGTCAAGGGTAAGGAGATTTCCTCTCATTCTGTAATATATTATACTATTTAAGTTTTTTACTGTATGCATGTACTAAATTTTTTATTGAAGTATAGTTGACTTAAAATACTATATTAGTTTTAGGTATAAAACATGGTGACTCGATATATTTATAGATTACACACCATACAGAATTATTACAGTATTATTGACTATATCCCCTGTGCTGTATATAACATCCCAATTGGTGGGAATGTAAATTGGTACAGCCACAACTGAAAACAGTACAAAAGTTTCTCAAAAAATTAAAAATAGAACTACTATATGATCCAGCAATTCCACGCCTGGGTATTTTTCTGAAGAAAATGAAAACACTAATTTGAAAAGATATATGCACCCCAGTGTTCATTACAGCATTATTTACAATAGCCAAGATATGGAAGCAACTTAAGTGTCCATCGATGGATGAATGGATAAAGAAGATGTGGTATACACACACACACACACACACACAACACACACACACACACACACACACACACACACACACACACACACACACACACACACACACACACACCACTGGAATATTACTCAGCCATGAAAAGGAATGAAATCTTGCCATTTCTAACAACATGGATGGACCTAGAGGGTATTATGCTAAGTGAAATAAGTCTGACAGAGAAAGATATGTATTAATTTTTCAAAAATTAAATTTTTTAAAATCACTAAAGTTAAAAGTGGAGCAGAATAGAGAAATTTTTAAGAGGGGAAAATGGGCTGTGTGGCAGAGGGCCGGTTTCTATATTGCATTCTCAGTTGGGTCCTTGCTTCCTATTGCTGTGTGAAGACTATAAAGATTTTTCTTTTGGCCACACCCCAGGGCTTGCGGGGATCTTAGCTCCCCGACCAGGGATTTGAACCCATGCCCCCTGCAGTGGAAGTGCAGAGTCCTAACCACTGGACCATCAGGGAATTCCCCAAAGGAAGAATCTTTACCTCCTCATTCTATTTAGAGCCCTTCTTAACCCCACGTATTTGAAATATTTAGTATATAATTAAAGCAATTAAAGATTTTCTACAATGAAATGTTGTCTTTACTCCCCAATATTTCATTGAAATGGCACACCCTCTTTAAGGCTGTTAGTTTACTCATTAGGCGGAATGGTTCCCTCGCCTATTCTTTCCAGCAAAAGTAGGGGATCACTGCCCCAAATTGGATTGGAGGGAAGTTAGTGGTACAAGTCAGATCCAATCAGATTTAAAGCTCCTAAAGAGACAGTTCCAAATAACTACAGCTTCACTTTCAAAGCTTTTCGCCAATCATTTGGTTCCATCAAAATAGCTCCCACAGAACCATAATTAGTGTATCCTATTTTTAGTTGTAAAGGAACCTAGGAGAGGGAGAGAGAATTGAAGATAAATTGAACGCAGTCTTGTCCTAAAAATGCTGTCATAGGTTGAGGTCAATTCTAGGCAAAATGATATAGGCAGAGTTTGCCTTTCATTCTCCTTAATCTCATTTTCAGAGTTTCTCTTTCTCTCTTGTAGATACCTCCACATTCTGCCTGCTACCAGGGCACCCACATCTCTCATCAATAGGTGCTCATCTTGGGTCCTGTTACCCTGTGACAAATGAGTACTTGTTTTATCCTTTTTGTAAACTAATTTATGCTTAGATACAAATGACTACCCAGTCTGCCTAAGCTCTTAATAAGCCAGACCCTTGCTACAAAAATGTAGAAATTTGACTTGAAGTTAGTTCATATTCAATTTGAGGTGTCTTCAATAAATATATAAAAATAATGAATCTGACTAGTAACATCACCAACACCTACATTTTACACGTAAGGAAACTGAGGCCCGACAAAAGTGTGTTCTTTGGAATGTAGTTAACTGCTAGTTTACCTGCATTATTTATAATAGCTTACTAATAGCTTGAATTCAATTATTTTAAAAGCTGCTGTGTATACCATAAGTAACTGCTTAACAAACAATATCTTGATTGAATAAGCTTTTTTAAATAAGTTGTTATTAAGACCTAACATTAGCTATAACTTTATTTTAGGTAGTACTTGAAGAAGTCTTTTCCTGTGCGCAATATCTTTGCCTAATGTCACAGAGCACCCCTGCATGTCTTGAAATGCATGTGACTTGTTAGTGCTTTAATTAACAGTTCATGTGGTATGTATAGATTCTTTACATTAACTTCTAATTCTTTGATCTGCTTCTCTAAATACAAGTAATTCTATAGCAAATGCATATTTTTCTCTTCTTTATACTGTAAGTTTTTAGTAAGATAAAACTTAACTGGCAATATATTCTATGTTTACAGTAGAATTTTGGGGAAACTTAGACTTGTAATATTTTTTAAGAAATTTGAATTTGTGTTTTGAATTTGTTTTTAATTATTGTCAGGAGAAGTTATTTTTCTGTCATAAAGAGGTCTTAACTGGACAGAATAGGAATCGGTTTTGTAAAAATGATCAGTCAATCAATCTCTAGCTCTTTTACTATAAAGTCAGGTAATATGTGGTATGTTGGTTGGGATGGTCACATTAGTCATGTAATATGTGGGTAGATTTTTCTATGTCCTGGCTTTGGAGATGGCTGATCCACTTATTTTGGCTGTAACTTTCAAGCTTTTTTCTTTGGACTATGTAAATACTTTAGCAAGAATTCTCCACTTTTTCATTTAAAAAATTACTATTTGCTTCAAAGAACAAACTTAGCCATTTTTTAAATAAGTGATAGAGGCCATTCATTCAACAAATATTTGAGTAACTATAATGTACTGGTGACAAAAGCCACCCAGTGCCTCTTAGCAAGTCATTTCTGCAGGTCATTTTTATGAATGGCCTTCTGAAGTAGCCCATAGATTGCTAAAGTCATCTGTGACATCACTTAATAGATTAACTTTATTAAAGAGAGCTATTTAACTTAATACTTAGAAGGCTTTTTTGTGATTATAAATTTCTTCATGAAATTGTTACTGGTTTGTTCTGTCATTGCACTATTGTTTGTCTATAAAAATTTGAAAGACATGTATACTAATACATATATTTTATTCATACTTCCAAATAACTGAACAAAATCATTTTCTAAAAGATACCTATCTTTGAAATTGTTCTGCCTGTGAATTTCTTCTCTGCACTAGCTCTCTCCTGTATAATGTTGGGGTATATTAATAAAAATTACATGATTTAGGGCTTCCCTGGTGGCTCAGTGGTTGAGAGTCCGCCTGCCAATGCAGGGGACACGGGCTCGTGCCCCGGTCCAGGAAGATCCCACATGCCGCGGAGCAGCTGGGCCCATGAGCCATGGCCGCTGAGCCTGCACGTCCGGAGCCTGTGCTCCGCAACGGGAGAGGCCACAACAGCCACAACAATGAGAGGCCCGCATACCGAAAAAAAAAAAAGAATACACCTGCCAATGCAGGGGAGACAGGTTAGAGCCCTGGTCCAGGAAGATCCCACGTGCCGCAAAGCACCTAAGCCCATGCGCCACAACTACTGAGTCTGCGCTCTAGATCCCGTGAGCCACAACTACTGAGCCCACGTGTCACAACTACTGAAGCCCACGTGCCTAGAGCACGTGCTCTGCAACAAGAGAAGCCACCGCAATGAGAAGCCTGCGCACTGCAATGAAGAGTAGCCCCCGCTTACCGCAACTAGGGAAAGTCCACGCACAGCAACGAAGACCCAACGCAGCCAAAAATAAATACATTAATTTTTAAAAATACATGATTTATATTTATTTCAATTTAATCAGGAAATAATGGTCCCCTGGGTCTTTAGAACTGACTTGGTTTGAAGACATATGGAAAAAGTGTTCCTAAGAAATATTTAGAAAGCAATTTTTATAAATATGAAATAATATAATCATAATGCTATAATGGCTATTTGTAAATAAATATTTGAACATTATCTTCATGTAAGTTAAAGTGTTAAAATTTACACCTTTAGCAGAAGGCAAGATTCCACCTGATGCAACGTTGATTTTTGAGATTGAGCTCTATGCTGTGACCAAAGGACCACGAAGCATTGAAACATTTAAACAGATAGATGCGGACAATGACCGGCAACTTTCTAAAACTGAGGTAATTCAAACAGATTTCATATGTACAATCTCATTTTTTGTCACATCTGTGTTATAGCTATTATTTTTACTTCTACCTAGTATGGACTGATTAATTTGCTTTTATAGAGCTGGTTACAAAAAAACTAAATTCCAAGAAGAAAATGTACTTTTTTAATGTAAAACTTGAAACTAAGACTGTTTAATTTCCTTTCTCCCTGCAAGAGGGTCATTAAAATACCAAACTAATCTCTACGAGGCATTTCTGGCATCTAACCTACAGGAGAAGATCTTTTCAAGCAGCACTGTAGGAATTTGTAACTGGGCAAACAATTCCCACCTCATAGGATTGTGAGGATTACATGAGATTATTAAAAGAGCTAGGAAAAATTTGAACTGTGTAGTCCAGAAAGTTGGTAAACAGGGTCCTGGAGTTCAGTTACCTAGCTTCTGCATCCTTAAAAAGCTAAAAATAGAGTTGTCATGTGATCCAGCAATCCCACTCCTGGGCATATATCCAGACAAAACTATAATTCAAAAAGATACATGCACCCCTATGTTCATAGCAGCACTATTTACAATAGCCAAGACATGGAAGCAACCTAAATGTCCATCGACAGACGAATGGATAAAGAAGGTGTGTGTGTGTGTGTGTGTGTGTGTGTGTGTGTGTGTGTGTGTGTATACACACACACACACACACAGAAATATTACTCAGCCATTAAAAAAAAGTGAAATAATGCCATTTGCAGCAACATGGATGGACAGAGAGATTATCATACTAAGTAAACTAAGAGAAAGACAAATATCATATGGTATCACTTATATGTAGAATCTAAAAAAATGATACAAAAATGAACTTACTTACAGAATAGAAATAGACTCACAGACGTAGAAAACAAACTTATGGTTACCAAGGGGGAAAGGAGGAGAGGAGGCATAAATTGGGAATTTGGGATTAACAGATACACGCTACTATATATAAAATAAACAACAAGGACCTACTGTTGTCCCTGTAGCACAGGGAACTATATTCAGTATCTTGTAATAACCTATAATGGAAAAGAATCTGAAAAAGAATAGATCATAGATATATAGATATTTGTATAACTGAATCACTTTGCTGTGTACCTGAAACACTGTAAATCAACTATACTTCAATGCAAAAAAAAAGTGATAATAAATAAAATACCCAGCCTTGTTTAACACTATCTCCAAAACGTTGTGCTTTACTCTCTTTAGTTATTATATGTATTAATATATGATTTATTTATGTAATATACATAATTTCCAATAGAAATATAATTGAGTTACATACATAATTTTAAATGTTTTAGTAGCCACATTTTAAAAAGTAAAAAGAAACAAGTGAAATTAACGTTAATTAACTCAATATATCTAAAATATTGCCATTTCAACATGAAACCAATATAAAAATTATCAATGACATTTTTTATTATCTTCAAAATTTGTTGTGTATTTTACCCTTACAGTAGCTTGTCTCAATTTGATCTACCACATTTCAAGTGCTTAATGGACATATATGGCTAGTAGCTGCCATGTTAGGCTGTGCTTATAATGTGTCTTTGCTTAGAGAAATGTCATATAGAGAAAAGGGAATACTTCAGAATACCTGTTCCTTATTTGACATTAGAGAGATGATCATAATTTGTAGATTGGGGGAGAGCTATAGAAGCATAGAAAAATTAAGAAAATTAAATTTTATTTCAAAACCTGTAGTTGGGTTTTTTTATTCATTATACATATTTATTATTGGGTTGGCCAAAAAGTTCATTCGGGTTTTTCATAGGCTGGAAAAACCCGAATGAAACTTTTTGGCCAACCCAATAACTTTAGAGATTATAGAAATGCCAATTTGGATTTTATTCACTAATGGAAATTCTTAAGAGGGAGTTTCCTTTGGTAATGTGGATAGTGTAGATTATTGGAAAGCATTTAGTTTCAACAAAATTCAATTCAAATGTTAATCTGAGTATGTACCACTAACCACCTATAACCTCGGGGGAAACTAGTTTGAAGATCTGTTTCTCTTCAGAAAATTGCTTCAAAGGTTGAAAAAATTAAACCTCAAATAGCTTTTTAAATTTTTGTATCACTTATTATAAGCAGTCTTAGATATGAGTTTCTTTATGTAAACATTTTCTCAAAGTTGCTGGAAATTTCTTGTGATATATTTTTATTAAAGAAATACTATTTTGGCCTAGATAAGTCATTACCTGAAAAAGGAATTTGAAAAAGATGAGAAGCCACGTGACAAGTCATATCAGAATGCAGTTTTAGAAGATATTTTTAAGAAGAACGACCATGATGGTGATGGCTTCATTTCTTCTAAGGAATACAATGTCTATCAACATGATGAACTATAGCATATTTTTATTTCTAAATTTTCTTAGCTATTTACTGTACTTTATATGTAAAACAAAGTCACTTTTCTCTGAGTTGTATTCTCTATTTTTCCCCCATGAACATATTTTGATCCCTTCAATACATGTAATTTTGGAATAATAAATGTGAGGCTGTTTTGCAAAAGTTAACTTTCAAGTAAGGCGTGATTGTGTTTCCTTTTGCTTTATTCTGTTAACATGAATTGCACCACCATAAAATCGACCTCTGCATCCTAGTGGGCAGCTTTTCCCCTTCAGGTTATAGGAGGACATCTATGTCAAAATCCACAAGCTCTTCCCAACTCTAACCTTAACAGCATGTATAGTTATGTAAATATCCAATTTTTAATATTTAAAGTGCCCCATATTTTTAAAATATTTAATAGGGACCCAGGAATTAACATTTCATTTGTTTATACATTTCACAGCATTATGGATAGTAGGATATAAAAATCATAGGACCGAGGAATCTTCCTTTAGTATACATGCAGGAAAGTATTAGTTGTATAACTCTGTCAGAGAGCCTCAACACAGTCTCTGTACTTTTTGGTGCAAGGTTCTGGCCTTAGGTATTTGTTCCAATGACTAATGTTTGAAAGACATTTCATCAGACCAAAGGCTTTGTGCCTCTATCTTAGAGCAGGCATCATAAAGTCTGTACTGCTCTGACTCTTGCATTCCCTCAGACATCATTATACGCCTCTTCCTTCTCGTAGGCCTTTATATCTACCATCCCTAACTTTTTGTCTTGATAGTTTTAAATTGATGCTACGCTATTTCTTAGTCTCCCTTTCTCTAGGTATCTCTATCCTATGTCACTTCTCACAATGTTCTTGTTATTAACCATGAACGAGCATTACAAACTGGTATGCCATCAAGTTTTTGATAAATGTGTAGAACTTATTTTACACATGAGGATATCAAATGAGGATGCAGATGAGGATGTAAAGTGCCATGGCGATTTTGTGTCATGGTCAAATCATTGTGGTCCAACATGTTGAGAATAAGAGGTAAGAGATGCTGTAGAAAATCATGTTGGTACCCAAGAAAGGATACATATTTATTGGAACATGTAAGATTTACTTACTGTGTATGTAGAAAGTGGTTAGGCAGTAAATAGCTCTATTCAAAACCAACTGAGTTCAAAACAAAGTCTTTTCCATTTTCTGAAACTTGCTCTTTCCAAACCATTGTTCACTGTTCATCTTTTAACCTCTTTAAATATACTGCTAGAAATCCTATAATTTAAAAGTATAAGGGCAACACAAAAACCACTAGATTAGTGGATATTACATATGCATAGCACAGTTAGACACTTTGTAAAATAAAAACCTTTACTATCTTTTCTTTCCCCCCTATATTTCTTCATTCCTATACCCAATTTTATAACTCCTCCTCACTTAATCATCAACTTTCATCCCTTTACTTCCCTCAGAAAAACCCGCTCCGTTCAAGTAAACTAAGTTGCTAATACAATATTATGTTTTGGTTTGGAAACTGCCCCCATTCTCTATATCCATATTAATAAAAGTCACTAGAGGTTTTTTTGATCAGTATACTCATATTTGCACCTGAATCATAATATACTCGGCCCAAAACAAAAATACCGTGAAGGCTATAAATGGAAATTATCCTATGATACCAACTTTCTAATTCTAACCTTTCTGTCCCATTGTTTTCATACCAAGTGCTTTTAAACTTATGTTTGTTTTTTATTTATTTATTTTTGGCTGCATTGAATCTTCGTTTCTGCGCACAGGCTTTCTCTAGTTGTGGTGAGGGGGCGCTATTGGGCCTAATCAAGCAGAGGGCTCAGAAGAGCCCGACAAGTTTGATCAAGGAGAGACTTTTTGTCACAGATAATGCCAAACTGTTTACCAAAGTAATCGTACCAATTTGTTTTTCAACTAGTATGAGAGTTTCAGTTGCTTTTCATCCTCACCAAAGCTTACTATTAGCAATTTGAAGATTTTGAATACTTCAAGTATACCTAGTGCTATCTCATGGTGGGTTTTTTTTAAAACACTAAATGGATTGAATCACTTTTATTTATTTATTTTTGGCTGCGTTGGGTCTTCGTTGCTGCACTCGGGCTTTCTCTACTTGCGGTGTGCGGGGGCTACTCTTCCTTGAGGTGTGCAGGCTTTGCATTGCAGTGGCTTCTCCTGTTGCAGAGCACAGGCTCTAGGCGTGTGGGCTTCAGTAGTTGTGGCACGCGGGCTCAGTAGTTGTGGCTCGCAGCCCCTAGAGTGCAGGCTCAGTAGTTGTAGCGCACGGGCTTAGTTGCTACGCGGCATGTGGGAGCTTCCCAGACCAGGGCTCGAACCCGCGTCCCCTGCATTGGCAGGTGGATTCTTAACCACTGCACCACCAGGGAAGTCCCTAAACTTATGTTTTAAAAAATTATAGGGCTTCCCTGGTGGCGCAGTGGTTGAGAGTCCTCCTGCCGATGCAGGGGACACGGGTTCGTGCCCCGGTCCGGGAAGATCCCACATGCCGCGGAGCGGCTGGGCCCGTGAGCCATGGCCGCTGAGCCTGCGTGTCCGGAGCCTGTGCTCCGCAACGGGAGAGGCCACAACAGTGAGAGGCCCGCGTACCGAAAAAAAAAATATATATATATAGATGATGGTAAATGAACACGGAGATTTACTCAAATTCTAATCACATTTAAATAGTTTAAAAGATAAAATATTAATCCTTCCACATACATATAGTATACAACTATTTCATATTTACGTAATTGCCTAATGACTTCATAGGCATATGCCTAGTAGTGACTGCTGTACTATTTGATTTCTGGAACTTTAACATAGTATTTTTGTAATAATTTTAAAATGGTGTATAGTAAATAATTTAGGTTGCTTGTGTATAAAAAAATTTCAGATGTCTTACAGAGTAGATGCAAAAGGTCTCACAGAACTAAATACGTTAAATGTTTTAAACATTTTCAAAGGAGAAAAGAAATAAACATGTCCCAGCTGCCTTAACTTTAAAATGACTGTAGTGAGTTTTTATAAAGACAAAGCTGGCGAGCACATATATGTGTACATCACAAAATGGCAGCCCATTACCACTATCAGTCATCTTTAATTGTGTACACAAAACCCCACACTGAGCTCAGTGTGCTTTTAATTTGATACCACAATTAAACATTTAGGATTACATTAAATTATTAACACATTTTTCTCATTTTACCAGACCTAGGGCAACAGTTAAAGCACCATAAAGTTGCCACTTGTGTACTCTTGTCATTCTTAGATCTTGAATTAAAAGCCAACTAAAAATAAAATTGATATCTAGAAAATTTCTATGTAAAATGAGACTAAATCCCAAAATATACTTCTAAAGTGACTGGCAGATTTTATGAAGGAATATCTATATTCTGAATTTTATATTTAAACCTTTTCCAATATAAACATTATTAATCCTCATGACAATTTATGAGGTAGACACTATTATCATCTCCACGTTATAGATGGGAAAAATGATGCCCAGACAGGTTAATTTCTTGTTCCCCTCCCTCTTTAATTTGCTACAACTCATCAAAGCAAACCTAGATAATTTTGGAAAGGTGTGTGGCACAGTTGCACCTAAAGCACCAGCAAGATACATTGACTTTCCATTTTATTTCATTCTCTTGTGCCAAACATCAAAACAAGGAACTGCATGAAGTCTCACATACTTCTGCCCATCGGCAGAGCACTGAAAGCACCCATAAACCGTCTCCCTTTTAAAGCTCCCCATGCCACAGAGTATGCAAGGTCCTTTTGGAATGCTGTGATTAAGTAAATTAACTCGGATATGAGTCCCTTCTTTGAGTGAAATATCACTCATGCTGAGAGATTTGTCATAATAGTCAGAAAAAAGATCATCTAAGTAAAGCTGTGAACGAGAAATGGCATCCATCACTCTTCTATCTAAAAGGACAAAAAAAGAAATGTGTTAAAAGTCAAATAAAAAATGTATAGCCAAACTGCAATTATAACTATGTGTGAATCTAAACCATCAGTCATGAAATTTGGCTTTTAAATTTAAATTCTTAAGACAGTATTACTGAAGAGATAACCTCAAGTGTTAATCTGAGAAGCAAAAAATCTTCAGCGGACATACTTCTTTCAAATAGTATATTTCTCAATCTGTAGAGCAGTGCAAATGTTGCCGTTTCTTCCATTTCAAATCCTCCTTTTGACACTGAAGTGACACAAAGGTCTATAAAAAAAAATGTTAGAAGATGTTATAATTTGAACAACTCATATATATATATTTTTTGCGGTACGCGGGCCTCTCACGGTTGTGGCCTCTCCCGTTGTGGGGTGCTCCGGACACGCAAGCTCAGCAGCCATGGCTCACGGGCCCAGCCGCTCCGCGGCATGTGGGATCTTCCCGGACCGGGGCACGAAGCCGTGTCCCCTGCATCGGCAGGTGGACTCTCAACCACTGCGCCACCAGGGAAGCCCAAACAACTCATGTTTTATTGGGAGTTTTAATTGTGGTTGAATTCTGGTATGTGCCATTCATTTTATTTTTTTAAGTTAAATTTTACGTATTTTTAGAAAAGGTAACATTTACATGGTACGAAATTCAAAGAGTACAAAAAGAGGATACGGTGACAAATAAGTCTCTACGTTGACCCCAGCCTAAGTTTTCTACCCCGGGGTAATTACTGTTGTGTGTACTTCCAGAAATACTCCATATATTTTACATGCATAAAGAATATGTATATATGTATGTAAGTATGTATATATATAAAAGTGTTTAGGCTCAAATAGATACACATTTCTTTAAAATATCATAGAGATTATTCCATGTCAGGATCTTCAGTGCTACATAATTCCTAATGGTTTCACAGTATTCTATTGTGTGGATGCACCATTATTCAACTAGCTGCTGATAATACACCTTAAGGTTATTTCCAATCTTTTGCTATTATGAGCTGACTATCCTTATACCCACATCATTTCATATATGTATATCTATAGGATAAATTCCTAAAAGTGTAAATAAGGCTAAAATATATGTAATTTAAAATTTTGATGGACATATCAGTTCTATCAGTTTACACTTCTAGTGATCAATATTATTGTAAAAACCTACACCCTTGGACTTCCCTGGTGGTCCAGTGGTAAAGAATCCGCCTTGCAACACAGGGGACACAGGTTTGATCCCTGGTCAAGGAACTAAGATCCCACATGCTGCGGGGCAACTAAGCCCACGAGCCACAACTACTGAGCTCGCGCACCTCAACTAGAGAGCCTGCGTGCAGCAAACTCTAGTTGCCCATGCACTCTGGAACCCGAGCGCCACAACTACAGAGCCCACGTGCCCTGGAGCCTGCATGCCACAACTAGAGAAGAGAAAACCCACAGGCCACAACTAGAGAGAAGCCCGCGTGCTGACACGAAGAGCCCACGCGCCACAACGAAAGATCTCGCGAGCCCCAACGAAGATCCCGCATGCCTCAACGAAGATCCCACATGCTGCAACCAAGACCCGATGCGGCCAAAAGAATAAATAGATACATCTTTTTTTACAAAAAACCTACACCCTTTAGTGTCCCAGAAAAAATTTAATTAGTATGATTTGTTTCTGGACTCCCATTCCCTCCTCCGACAGAACTGCAGAAACAAAAACAGGTCTAAAAATGTTCATAAATCACCATGGCTAAGGGGCTCCCTTGCCTATTCCTTTGGGCTACACCTAGACTTGAGCTGGCTGGTCTAATAATCTTAAAACCTGTGAAATGTAGAAATTTAAACTGAGCGGCACTGCAGTATTATATAAGGTGACAATTTGGGGGAATTATTTGTAACTTTAAGGTTTTAGGGAAAGTCCAGAGTTGGGGGAGCTGGGTCTATGAAAGGAAAACCGGAAGAAAGGTTGTCTTTGGGTACCCTAGTTTGGATGCCTTGACACCTTCGACATCTTACTGTCTACCTACTCTATTTGCCATCATCAAAAGCTACCTATTAGACGATAATTTTTTATTTTCCCATATAAGTCAAGGAAATACTGTCAGTGGATTGTGTTCTCACTCTTAGCTATAATTGTAAGTGGGTGGTGGGAAGACTACAGCCTTCCCCAAGAAACGGGGATGAGGTGATAAGTAAGGACTGGAGGGTCTTTCCCAGTTACTTCACCCAAACATAATATTGACAGTACTTGAGAGCAGCACTCTTCTATTATTAGACACTCAGAAAGAGACAGAGATTCTCATTAAATCCTTCTTTAAAAATATAATCATTTTGGTGTTTCATGCAAATCACTCACCAAAGGCACCATCCAAGTAAATGAAGAGTTCGAAAACACTGTAAGCTATGGTTGTGTGTGCTGGAAAAACAATAGCTTTGTCCCTTCCCCTGGTATTCTGTTCATCCATAAAATGAAACTATATTAAATAAATTAAATAACATGGTTAAGGAGCACAACACATAAGGATATATTTTTGGAGAAACAAAACATTCCCTACAATCCTACCAAAAACAAACATCCCCACCCCTACAAGCAAAGAATGCTCCTACTTGAATTCAACTGTTTCTAGCAGAGATCCAAATTAATGGTCCATTGGAGACTTGTGATCTATATTAGGAAACACCTCTCACTACTTTCTCAGTTACTTTGTATCAGAGCCAATGATTAGTGCTACCACATGGGTAATGCTCTCTGGCATAGAAACGTTTTTCTTTCAACTGTAAACCAACTGCCTTTAAGTGCTACAGTTGTTTTTAGCCTATTCTGTCCACTGTTCCAAAGCAATTACCAACAATTAAGTAAATATTTCACTCAGTTCATGCCCCCAAAATGATCCAATGTTAAACAATTTGGTGGGCACCTAAATGTAGCCACTGAACAGAACCTTCATTTGCAAAGATTTGAAACGATTATCATTGTACCCTATCTTTCTAATAATTCATTTTAATAAAACAAATCAAGTCATTATTATGCGTCATTATTAGGTGAATGACAAGGACAAATAATACCATAATTGAGCTAAAAATTAAACACAAATAGCTTTCAACATTTTTTGTGTGTGTGTGTGTTACGCGGGCCTCTCACTGTTGTGGCCTCTCCCGTTGCAGAGCACAGGCTCCGGACGCACAGGCTCAGTGGCCATGGCTCACGGGCGCAGGCTCAGTGGCCATGGCTCACGGGCCCAGCCGCTCCGCGGCACGTGGGATCTTCCCAGACTGGGGCACAAACCCGTGTCCCCTGCATTGGCAGGTGGACTCTTAACCACTGCGCCACCAGGGAAGCCCCTCTTTCAATATTTTTTAAAGAACTTAACATTGAATGAAGCATGTTTGGCTATTAACAATATTATTTTAGAAAAATTAATTTAATATAAAAATATAAACTCAACTTTTTAAAATTCAAGTAAAAACTGTATCACTTAAAAATAAAATCAAAGAACTCAACATAACCACTCAATTTGTATTCTTAAAACAGCATAATAGTAATATGAGGGACTCCATTGTACACATTATTTCACAAGGATTAGTGTTTTCTAACATTATTTTACATGTTTATAATTCAAATTTTCTTGGATTTTTTTCTTATTCTAAAACAAAACCATTGGTGTGCAAAATCCTATATACAATTGCAGCTTTTTAATCTCAACATTTGACAAAATACACAAGGCTCATTAGAAACTGAATACTTAAAAAATTCCCATTGCAGCTTTTTAGTAAGAGAAGTCTAATGAGTCTAATGGTTTACCCTCATGGATTCCCCACGAATTCCAGCGTGCACAGACAGTGAGCACTGTCGTGTGGTTCGGATGCTTTCCATGACCACACACAATACTGCCTTTCTGCTCCTCCTTGACTGACGTATCAAACTGTGGTCAAAATTAATTTTTCTAAAATCAAGAAGACAGACATTCACAAGAATCTGTAACATCTAACTATGTATAATCAAGTACATTTTTTGATTATCATGTGTTACTATTCACGATCCACCTTAATTAAAAGTAAATCAAGGCAGTCCTAATACAAATCAGAAGGTGTGCTCAAAAGAAATTTAATAATCTGCCTCTCCTTCCTATTTTGTTAAAACATGCATACTATAGGAGTCTGTTGGAGGAGACTCTCTTAGTGTATTTGCTGCAAGCAGATTCTTGAAGTCTTGTAATCTTATAATTTAGCAAATGCGGCAGAGCCAAAGTGATTTTGCAGAGCAATTAAATATTTTTTAAACCAAATGATTCCAGATATCTACACTTATCCAAAGCTTGGACATATTACTAATTTGCAGTATTTCAAATAAATCAAACAAATTACTCTAATAAAATATAACCCGAATGTTTTAAGCACTCTTTGTAATGAAGTTTATATAATTAAAATATTTAATAAAAACATGGAAGTATTATACTGACCGTGTAGTAATTTCCTTGAGTAATGTTGATACTTCCACTTCATGTTTGGTTACTACACCAAAGGAAGCTTTTACTGCAACTGAATCTGATCCAGTAACGTTAATCCCAACGTCATTTACAATATGGTTGCCTCGCCTTCCATAAAGTGAAACGTCTGATTCATCTTCATAATTCAGTAACTGATAAGATGAAACACCTTTAAGAAAAGGAAATCAATATTTTAAATGTCTTGAATTCATCTAATGTAAATATGTATAGTAGCACATTAATTTACCATTTAAGACTTGATTACCCAAATGTTGAGAATGGCAACATCTTAAACCAAGATTAAAAAGAGCAATTCAGGGCTTCCCTGGTGGCGCAGTGGTTGAGAGTCCGCCTGCCGATGCAGGGGACACAGGTTCGTGCCCCGATCTGGGAGGATCCCACATGCCGCGGAGCGGCTGGGCCCGTTTGCCATGGCCGCTGAGCCTGCGCGTCCGGAGCCTGTGCTCCGCAACGGGAGAGGCCGCAACAGTGAGAGGCCCGCGTACAGCAAAAAAGAAAACAAAAAGAGCAATTCAATTAATCTGACAACAAGAAAAATAAATATCTAGAGTACTTTAAATGAACTCAAATTCTCTTTCAGCCAACAGCATACTTAAGCATCAAGATCCACTGGCTAGCTGAAAGAAAAACAAGTGTTTATAAGAAAAATTTGTTAAAATGTTAATATTAGCCTGTTAATACATTTCAGCTTACCAACTGTAGTAACTGAATCAAAAAATAAATACAAATTACTTTCATCACATTTAACCATGTGAGATAGGCAAGACTGAATAATACCCCTATTTTATAGATGAAGAAATATACTATTATGTCATATTCTAAGTTGATTTGGTTAAAACAATTTATAAAATAACTGAAATTAAATTATACAATAAATAATCTTATAAAATACATTTGAAATTATTCAACCAATAAGAGATTTGATACTATAAAAACGTTAGGCATTGTTAACAATATTATTACTGTCACAGTAATAAGAGTTGCTTTTATCAAAGAAAATACATAAATATTATGAACATAGGTAGCACAGACAACCTATGTTTAGATTACCAATAATATAACTGAATGAGTAGTCACTCCCAAACAGACATTTAAACTTACCAGCTGAAATTTCTCTGTCTCCTAGAAGAATATCTTTCAGCGTAAAGGGTGTTGAAGTAAATTTATATCTAGGAAACAGAAAACATCTCTTCTTTTTTACCACCAGACTTAGAGGTTGGTATTTGTCAGCCTCACTGAGGCTTGGAACGGGAACTAATCTCCCTCCATCTCCAACTTGTTTGACAAAGCTCTTGGTAGCCGCAGCAAACATATTAATACAGTATTAAAACGTCATGAACTGCAACCCTCAGATAACAAATCCATGTTTTCAAAAAAAATCAGGCATAAAACTAAGTCTTGCTTGATTTTAAATATAATTATACACGTTAAAAATACAAAGCATGGTTTCACTGAGTAGCTTACCAGTGTACAATTTACAACACTACCTCCCCTGGTGTGCTCAGGTAATGAATTATAGATTAACGGTGTAAAATGATACACTAAAAGCAAGTCTAATTTGGAATTGCAGTCTATAACACTAAAATATACACAGAAAACTACTAATCTTTAAGTATTATCAATGTCCTTGATGACGGTCACAGCTGATAGTGGTTTGCCAGGTTCAAAGGAAGCATATAACCCTACAGGGAACAATACGTTAGCCACTAACATTAGCCCTGGATGCCATCCACAGTGGACCTAGTCCAAAGGGAATTCCTTCACAAGTCCATTGTGCCAATTTTGGCGACAGAAAAGCACTATTTCTGTGTTATGGTACACAGTTCATTCTTTGAACATTTCATTCATTTTCCTTGTATGTTTACAAAATCAAATGATTAATATAAAAATAAATTCACAGAATATAAGGAAACAATTATATGCAGAACTTTATAAAATACTAAATGAAAGCCATATTACATATGTGTAACTGCATAAACTCTGACTTAGGAGTTTCTGTTGAAGCTGGCACATAGTGTCTCTCTGAAATAGAGTACTGCTGCATTTATTTTCTTTTTGTTTCATCATTACTATCCAGTTACTCAACCTTTAAAGAGAGCTGTATAAAGTTTAGACTTGTTTTTAAGAAATTTTATGGCTAAATCTTAGAAACAAATCTGAGTACTGAAATAGTGTACTGTTATAGCTATGTGGATGTTAACATAATTTTGAAATAGTGGCTATGTGGTACTTAAAATAAGATATTCATTAAAACAGCAATGGATAGTAATCGATATACAAACATCTATAGAGGGGGTAGAGGGAGGAAGAAAATACAGGCTTAATTCAATCCTCAAATAATGTAAATCACTTTGATTAGACTCCGGACAGCTTTTTCATTTGCTTTCAAGTACCCAGGGTTCGAGAGAAACAAACAAAAAGTTCCTAATAAGGACCCTTCGTGTGAATAGCATCGTGCAAGGCAATCTTCCAGAAACGAGAAAGCACAAGGAGTCATTCCTGCAACTGGCAAGCAAAACCCCTAGAAGCGATTCGACATCTAATGTCGCTGTCTGATCCCCACCAAAGGTGGTGCATACCAAGCAAACGCCATTACAACCAACACAGGTGTGCAGAAACAGCATTTAATTAGAATCGGGTCCACAGAAAAGCCTTCGTTTACACCTAACGTGCCTTGCTGGGATCCGCTAGCCCAGCACTCATCAGGCGATGAAAGCCTAGAAGACAATGGAGCCCACGTGGGGGTGAGAGGAGTGGGTGTCCGGACGTTCCCGCGAGCACCTAAAAGCAGGACTCCAGGACAGGAGCCCACCTCAGCCCTCAGGAGCGGGTATACCGCGAGTCTCAGGCTTCGGGCCCAGGCCTAGGGAGGCTCTCCGGCAATTTTGCATTTGGAATTTTAAAATCATTTTCTTAAAGTGACGCACCGCTCCTCTTCCCCGTCCCCCGCAACCCCCTCCAAAAAAAAAAAAAAAAAAAAAGGCTGAGCTTCAGGCCTCACAGTCGCTGAAGCTTGCCCGCCCGACGACAAGCCTCTCTCTGGGCAGGGAGCGGCCTCCTTTTGAGGACACACAACTGCGGTCCCCACTAGCCGCTGGGCCGAAGGTGGCACACGGGCCGGGGCTGCGAGGGGGCGGGGCCGCCGAGGAGCTCTACCCGAGCCGGGACAGCAGGAGGCGTGACCGGGAGCCGGGACCAGCGCTACCGCACAGAAGCTCCGCCTCCGCCCCCCGCCCATCCCCTGGAGGGACGCAAGCGGGGAGGAGAAGGGGAGTTGGAGGAGGGGAGGAGGTGGCGGCGTCGGCTCTAGCTCGCTCCTCTCCGGGACCGACCGACCCGCGGAGCGAAGACGTCGCTCCACACTGCTCTTCCTCCCGCCGCAAAGCCGTCCCTTCTGGCCATGTCTCAGAGCAGGCATCGCGCCGCGGCTCCGCCGCTGGAGCGCGAGGACAGCGGGACCTTCAGGTCAGCGCCCGGGCGGTCGGGACCGAGCGGGGCAGGGCCGGGAGTGGTGGGCAATAGAGGAGGGGGCGGGGGAGCCGGCTGTCCAGCGGCATTCTGGGTAAAGCCCCTTCCTGGCGCTCGCGTCCTCGCGGCTGCTGGCGGGCGCTCGGCCCCGCCCTCTCGGCGGCGAGCGGGCCGGGGTCTACGGCCCGGCCCCGCCCCTCCTGCGGCCTCGGGAGGCTCGGGGTGGCCGGAGGTGGTTCACGGCCGCCGCCTGGGAAAGGGATTTATAGCCTTGGTCCCGGGAGGTTGCAGCACCCGAGCGTACCTCCCGATTCCCCCGCGAATCCCTCCTACCCGCATTCAAGTTGTCTCCCTAAAGACCTCCCTCACCCTGCCCGCCGCCCGCCGCAGCGGGGCCGGGAGACTGTCGCGCCTCGCCAGCTCTAGCCCTGGCCGACGGGGAGCTTCGGTGCCTCCGGCGTCACCGTTGGTGGCTGTTAAAACTAGTCTTTATTTGCTTCTGCTTCCCTCCCCGCTTTGACATGCAAAGCACAGCTTTTTCTGGTTTTTGCAGTTTGGGGAAGATGATCACAGCTAAGCCAGGGAAAACACCAATTCAGGTATTACATGAATACGGCATGAAGACCAAGAACATCCCAGTTTATGAATGTGAAAGATCCGATGTGCAAATACACGTGCCCACTTTCACCTTCAGAGTAACCGTTGGTGACATAACCTGCACAGGTCTGTATGCACAACGAACCCCGATGACCATGTGGGTTGGCGGGTCAGACTTGGTATTGCTTCTTAGTTCGGAAAAGTACCCTTTTTACCAGAGACAACGGTGAGGAGCAGGCTCTTAAAACTGATACCTTTCTCAGGTCATTGGGACTTCCCAACTTCCTGATCCTCTCCCTAATTTTCTGTTCCCCAGATACCAAGAGAAGCTCAGAAACATACCCTAGGATCCTCCTAGGGATCTTCCAATTAGGGAGAAGCAGGAAAGGCTCTTGGAGCAGCCATAGATGAATCAGTAGGTGCTGTCAAATTTCACAGGTTATAGCAGATGCCAGGAGGCATGACCCCAGAATTTTCGGAGCTGCTCCCCTCTATGTATGGACTCATTTGGCAGTTTGGGCCCATTGTACCACACTCGGTTCTGTACCCAAGCAAAATGAGGAAGGCGGAAAGCTCAACTACACTATATTGCATAGCAGCTTCTAGTTCCTGGCACTGTACAGTATTTTAATAAGATGTTATCACCTTTTTTATATATGAGGAAATAGGTCCAGAGAGATTATAAGAAACATGCCCAAGGTCACACAGCAATGAAGTTTCAAAATTAAGATTCACCTTATTATGGTCATTGAACTTGAGCAAATGATAACTGAAGTAGCCCATTTGTAAATGTAGACATTTTATTCCTTATGTATCTATTTAATGGCAAACACAAAAAATATTGAATACTAAATTTAATTTGGAAGAATGCCAAGAAAAAAATTCAGCAAGAAGGCTGAAGTTCCACCATCTGGTAATCTGAAGGCATCATTTGTTTGTGTCCCTGAAAATCTGGATTCCGCTATTTTCATTGAAGCCACTTTAAGAAAATTTTGAAGCTTTTTTGTCTATGTGGGGCAGGTGGATTGTAGCTAGATTGTAGCTAGAAGGTTCCTCATATGAACCATGGAATCAACATTTGCACTACTGCTTTAGCTGGTCTATTTTAAAACATTCAGTGAAAACTCAAAAGTAGCCTTTTTCCCTTCAGTGTGTTTTAGATCAAAGATTAACAACCTGTGGCAACTGCTTAGTCCCCCTACTCTTCTCACACTGTCCTGTCTTCCTGTGCAAGCTTATCTACCTCCGTGGCTTCAAATACTATCTAAAGGCTGATAATTCTGAAACCTCTGTCTTCAGCCCAGGTGCAGTTACAGAACAGTGTATCTGCCTGTGCTTGCTAGGCATTATTGCTTGGATGACCCAAAGACACCTCAGTCTCTCACTGTCCCAAATTGAATCCATCTTCTCTCTCAAATCCATTTCCCCTGCATTCTCCAGCTCAGTAAAGGCACCACCGTCACCCGTCTGCTTACAGTAGAAATTTGGGTTTCACCTTCTTCTCCCTCTGCCTATTGTCCAGTCTGCCCCCAAATCCTACTTCCTAAATATCTCTTGAATCTGTCTGCTTCTCTCATCTTTCTGTTGCTACCATCCGAGCCACATGGATTATAGTTGCAGCCTCATAGCTGCTCTTTTAGCTTCTATCTTGTGGTGTCCATTTTCCACACAAAAACCAGAGTGTTTTTTCTGGCATTCAAATCTGTGCATGTACTTCCTCTTTTTAAAATCCATTCAGTGGTTTTCCCATCACCCTCTGGATGAATATAAATTTCTTAACATCATTGACAACCTTACTTCTCAAAATGTGGTCGACAGCAGCATTGCTATCACCTGGGCACTTGAAAGAAGTGCAGAATATCAGGCCCCATCCAACACCTACTGTTAGTATGCATTCTAACCAAATTCCCAGGCAATTCCTAAAGTTTGATAAGCACAAATTTAGGAGACCATTCTTTGACCTCTCCTACCCTTCAGCTCTCTCGCCTTTTGCCTCAAAGTTCCTTTCCTCAAGCTCTTACTGTCCCCTACAACTTGGGGCCTGAGAACACCATGCGGTGTGTTACCTCTGAGGCTCTGCAAGTACTTTCTCCACCTACAGTGCTCTTCCTAATCCTCCAGCTCTCCTCACCTCACTAACTTGTACTGATCTTTCAGGTCCTTGTTTAGTTATCTCCTCCTTCATGAAACCTTTCTGAATCCTTACCAAGAGTAGGGGAGCTATCCCTTTTGTAGGCTACCCTACAACCTGCACTTAGGCCTGCTGTGATACTCCACATTTCAGACGTCTTTTTTTTTTCTTTTGGTACGCGAGCCTCTCACTGTTGTGGCCTCTCCCGCTGCGGAGCACAGGCTCCGGACGCGCAGGCTCAGCGGCCATGGCTCACGGGCCCAGCCGCTCCGCGGCATGTGGGATCTTCCCGGACCAGGGCACGAACCCGTGTCCCCTGCATTGGCAGGCGGACTCTCAACCACTGCGTCACCAGGGAAGCCCCCAGATGTCTTTTTATAGACAGAATCTCACACATTAGGCTGTATACTCTTTAAGGGCAGGGACCCTGCTTAGCTCTCTACTACGGTTGACCCTTGAACAACACGGTTTTGAATTACGCAGTCCACTCATACGAGAATCTTTTTCAGTAGTAAATACTACAGTACCATACAATCCATGGTTGGTTGATTCCGCAGTTACCGAGGAAGCTAGAAATGGAGGAACTAAAGATACAGAGGGCTGACTATAAATTATGGGTAGATTTTCAACAGCGCAGAGGGTCGGTGCCCCTAACTCCCACATTGGTCAAGGGTATATCCTTAATACCTATGTTAGTGGGTGAATAAGTGTGGTTTATGTGGTCTCCAACACTTGAGAGCCATGCTTGAAATTTGTTCCATGTTCCTTTTCTTTCCTCCACACAGGAGGAATGGACATCAGCATTCTGATACAACTTTGGAAAGGTTCTCAACACCTAGTTTGAAGTCAGAAGGAAAAAGACTGAATTTACAATTTACTTGTGTGGTTGCTTACTAAAATTAGGCATCAGTCTCAGTGATTAGTCAGGCCTAGTCTCTTCTGCCCCCTTAGCTACCCATGTAAGGGATACAGATTATATGGAAGACGCTTAAGGTAATCTCTCAACTTCTTCCCTATACAAACCTTCCCCCACTGTATCCAACAGGTAGTCATGACTGCTTAGCCAAGCAGAGGGGTTTAATTCAGTATAGGAGGGGTTGTTACAGTGAAAGTGTGCACATTTTGCTGACAAACGGTGTTGCTGTAAGTGGCTCCTTTAAAGGAAACTTGTTGCTATAGAAGAATTTCCTTTCTAAGAATAATGGAATAAGTTGCATTTCTTCAGAAGGTATGACATAGTCTACTTTATTACTTTATGTAATAGCATGTATAATGTATACCTGTATAACGATTTTTATACAGGTATACAAAAATACATATAATTTTTTAAATCACAGGGGTTTTTTAATGTATTAACTTCATATGGTATTTTATTTCAGTGTATAACTGTATGCAAGTGTATGTTTTTATTACCTAGTGTGTACATATATAAAATGTGTAGTGGCTTTGTTTTGTATTATGCAAACATCTATGTAAGCCTCACATTTTCACAGCATGTAAAGAGTTTTTTTTTTAACCTTAATTCAGGTGAAGGTACAAGTAAGAAGCTGGCGAAACATAGAGCTGCAGAGGCTGCCATAAACATTTTGAAAGCCAATGCAAGTATTTGGTGAGCTAAATTTCTTTGTATTCTGCAGCTCAAAAATATCATGGCTGAGGTAAGGTTAAAAGTTTGAACATGCTCACAAAAGCAACAAAGTAAACAGTTGTTAATATCTAGCTCTAAAATTCTATTTCCTTGTGAAGACCTGTCATCCACTAAAGGACAACTTTATCCGTAAGAAATTAAATCCAGCTATTAATTAGTAGATGAAGGCTCTATTAATTAGTAGATGAGCTGCAACACTAGAAAACCAGAGTGTTTCTGGCAAACATCTTACTGGATTAAGAGTTTGTTTCTACAATGAAGAAAACAAGGTGTGAGATAGAAAAAGATCAGCTAAAAGTATTCTTTTAGAAATTCGAATTTGAAAGGAGACAAAGAGATTTCCTTCTAAATGTGATGTTAATTCTTTTTTTTTAATACATTTATTTGATTGATTTATTTTTTTTTGGCTGCGTTGGGTCTTCTGTGTCTATGCATGGGCTTTCTCTAGCTGCCGAGGGCTTCTCATTGCAGTGGCTTCCCTTGTTGTGGAGTACAGGCTGCAGGCGCACAGGCTTCAGTAGTTGTGGCTCGCGGGTTGTAGAGCGCAGGCTCAGTAGTTGTGGCGCACAAGCTTAGCTGCTCCACGGCATGTGGGATCTTCCTGGACCAGGGCTCGAACCTGTGTCCCCTGCATTGGCAGGCAGATTCTTAAACACTGTGCCACCAGGGAAGCCCCTGGGATGTTAATTCTTGACAAATATTTCCAAAATAAATTTGTTATCACCTTAGGTGCTTTTGGAAGGAGCACTGGTCCTGGATCATCTCATGTATTGTAAATTGGTGTCCTTTGATTTCTAATGGGCACATCCAGGAGCACGTTTTGCCTGTAAATTCTTCCCTTTACGTGCACTCAAGTATATTTGGAGTACAATCTGGTATATCTGCTCATAGCTGAGAGCAGAGGCCCATGGGAATTTAGGATGGGTTTTTTGTTTCCTAGTCATAGAAGAACTTCTGGCTTAGGGATATATTGATATTTAGGTTCTCATGCAGTGTTCCTCCCATTTACTTAGTAATTCTAAACCTTTTAGGTAGTTTAGAACCAACCAGCAAAAGCCTTGGATCTCACAAAATGACTAGGGTCATACATTATAAATGATTTATGCTAGCTTTCTGGACATGCCAAATGGCATGGCGGGTTTTGGATTTTCCCCTTGCTGGTGACGGCCATGCCATTTCTGTGCAATCCAAAGGTCAACCCAAAGTGTTGCATATATTCATAGAAATTAGTATACAGAGTGTCCTTTCTGCACATGGGCACTTCACTTTGTCAGCAAAAAAGGCTAACAAACCTTACTATGTATTTGTGCTTCTTGACAGATAAGATGGGAATTGCTAAGCTGTAAATCAGGCTGAAAGTGGCCTAATATGATAGAGACTTTCTCACTTCTCCATCACAATTACTTGGGTAGCTTCAGTGTACAGCATTGTAAGTGAATATTTGTATCTCATCAGCTTATGTAAAGCTTGAAATTCTGGCAGGTAGAAAAGAAACTTGAGGGCTTCCCTGGTGGCACAGTGGTTGAGAGTCTGCCTGCCGATGCAGGGGACACGGGTTCGTGCCCCGGTCCGGGAGGATCCTGCATGCCATGGAGCGGCTGGGCCCGTGAGCCATGGCCGCTGAGCCTGTGCGTCTGGAGCCCGTGCTCCGCAACGGGAGAGGCCACAACAGTGAGAGGCCCGTGTACCGCAAAAAAAAGAAAAGAAACTTGAGGAAATTGAGGAAATGGCAATAACAACCTCACTGGTCATGGAAGAAATGCCTCTAGCTGCTTAGGTGGCAGTAACCTTGAAATGCAGCTTGTTCCACGTTAGGCATCCATCACCCAAGTAACTACTAAGTTCACACTACTTAGAAGAGGTTGTTCTCTTTTTCTCTAATCACAGTCCCCACATGCTCAAATCAGATTCATGCTGGCCATCAATTTTATACAGGATACATATAAATCTTAGGAAGATTATCCTAGCATAGAGCAGATAATAGATCAAACCAGGTCTTTCTTCCATAATTATCTGGATGAAAAAGCTACATTTATGATCTGTATGGTTTACATTGCCAGGCTAAACTTCCTGTTAGTCTTCCCTTTTTTTGTAGTTGTAACAATAGTGTGCTTTATTTAAATACATTTTTATTGAGCATCTATTATACTGCAAGGCTTATGAGGGCAAGTAATACATAGGCCCTACCATTAAGGATTTTATAGTCTGAACAGGGGAGAGGTGTGGTGAGGGATAGACAAATCACATGTATTTGTAAGAGTGTACAACTTATGGTAAAATAATTTGTTTAAGAAAGTGTCAAACCAAATGCTACAGTGGTTCAAAGAAGGGAGAAGTTATGTTCCACTGGGGTAAAAGAATAGGCTTCTGAGAGGAAGGGGCAATTGAGGTATACCTTGGATGATGGATAGATCAGATTCTTACAGAAGAGGTGGGCGAGAAGGGTATTCCATGTAGAAGGAAAGGCAACAGCAAAGGCATGGAAAGCTAAATTGAAAATGCTTGTCCTTTACTTAATAATTTGGGGGAGATTATTTTGTTTTATAACACTTTATAAAAATGTTTAGCTTTGCAGTTCCGGATCCCTTAATGCCTGACCCTTCCAAGCAACCAAAGAACCAGCTTAATCCTATTGGTTCATTACAGGTAAGTGGCACAGTTTTTCCATACTTAACTTTTTGTCTACTGAAAAAAATGCCATAAATTTTGATAATATCATAAGGGTTGAGAGAAGGAATTAATATTTTAAAGATGGTATAACATTTTGTGTTCCAGGTTATGATCATTAGATGTTAAAGTGCTAACTTGAAATTATTTTCCTATTTACTTATGTTTTGGATTTTCTTCCATATACAGTATCTGCCTTTGGTTTGTGGAATTCTCATTTGAGATCAGCAGGACCTCAGTGCACATGGGTAGAGTGTTTTATATTTTAAGAATATTTCTTGCCACTCTTGTGACAAATCTCTACTTCTGTTGAGACAGAAGACTTTGTAAGAACCCAAACTGAGTTACCTAACTCAAGAAAAGGGAAGTCGTTTGCTTATTTGCTTATTCTATCAAAAAAATATATTCAGCTTTGAATTTCTGTGTGCAGAATATCCTCCTTGCAGACTATCCATGTGCTCTGTTGGACAACTCCCCTCCCTATTATCCAACCAGTCCTTTGGTCTCTTTCCTCCTCTGTGAGTTTTTCTGTAGTTTTCTTCCCCTTCTTTCCTCAGCCTCATCCAAGTGTGTTTGTTTGCTGTCTGCTTCTCATCTGCTCTCGATCGAATGTAGTTAGTTAGGCAGCCATGGGTATGGAAGGTTATAGTTAGGAGGGGAGAGGCTTTAGGAACTGATGGCTGTGAGACCTGTAGCTGTCCTCTCTGATGTTCCCAGAGGCTGAACGTAGCTTGTCTTTCTGTTTGAACTCTTTGATATCAACTCACTACAGCTTAATGGAAGAGCACCATTCACTGCTTCACTACAGGAAAACTGCTTCCGTTTTGGTATTGTGGGCCTATAAGATATAAAATTCAGGAATATCTCTGGGAAATAGAGGGCCTTCTCTCATTTTTTTCATTGCAGAATATCATTATTCTTTGCAAACATATAAATAGATATGGGATCAAAATCATGAGAGAATATCATTTGTGTGATTGAGCCACTGCATAGTAAAAATTACTAATAAATCCTCATCTCGATTTTCTAGGAATTGGCTATTCATCATGGCTGGAGACTTCCTGAATATACCCTTTCCCAGGAGGGAGGACCTGCTCATAAGAGAGAATATACCACAATTTGCAGGCTAGAGTCATTCATGGAAACTGGTACTTATTCCTTTTTACCCTCATACAGTTGAAGACATTTGAAATATTTTGAGAAGATGAATGACCATAGAAATTTCTGTTGCGATTTCTTTTCAAATATTTCTATGGGGAAAAAAACTGACACTCCTGGTCTACTGTTTCTAACTTTCTGCAGTTGAATTTTTTTTTTAATTTTTTAAATTTATTATTTATTTTTGGTTGCATTGGGTTTTCGTTGTTGCGCACGGGCTTTCTCTAGTTGCGGCGAGCGGGGGCTACTCTTTGTTGCGGTGCGCAGGCTTCTCATTGTGGTGGCTTCTCATTGCAGAGCACGGGCTCTAGGCGCTCGGGCTTCAGTAGTTGTGGCACACGGGCTCAGTAGTTGTGGCACGCGGGCTCAGTAGTTGTGGCTTGCGGGCTCTAGAGCACAGGCTCAGTAGTTGTGGCGCACAGGCTTAGTTGCTCCACGGCATGTGGGATTTTCCTGGACCAGGGATCAAACCCATGTCCCCTGCATTGGCAGGCAGATTCTTAACCACTGCACCACCAGGGAAGTCTTCTGCAGTTGAATTTAAGTATAAATGTTTGGCTTAAGAATACTTTACTTCTTAATTTGATATTTTTTAAAATTATGAGTTGGTAATGGAGAAACAAATAAATAATTGACTCTTTAAACAGTCTTCATTGATATAATAGGGAGTTAAAAATCATTTTGGAGAAAAAAGCAGTAGTAAATCTCTTGGAGTTTCAATAGCTATTCTAGAAGACAGGAGGACAAGAAGATTACATTTGAAAACAAGATGTTTAATAAGAGGCCGATGGCAAAAAATTGCAGTGGGATAAAAATAAAGTAGAAATTAACCTTTTAAATTACAACAGCTTTACGTTGTAAAGGCCACAGACTATGAGAAAAAAGTCACTTAATAAAGTACTCCTGAGGATTCCTATTTTAACTTCTCTAGCATGTTTTTGTTAAGTGGCTTGAAATGGAATTTTACCTTGGTTAGATATTAGTCTTAAGTAATAAGCAGCTGTTTGCCCTTGAGAGGTAGTGTGGGCCAGTGCAGAAAGCCCTAGGCCAGAAGCAGGAACCTCAGCTTCCTGTTCTTGATGCAGTCCTTGATTTGCAAGGTTAGGTAAATTGCTTAACCTCCCTGCCTGGCTCTCAGTTTTTAAATCTGTAAACATGGAAATAGAAGATATTGATAGTGTCTTTCAACTCTAGCCTCTCCTATGCCCTTCTTATTCATGTTAAAAAAGAAATTCCACATAGTTATCAGTGTATAGGAGATTATAAGCAAGAAATTGAGAGATAGCAGTTGTAATTCGAATGTACCTTGGTAAATTTGAATATTTAGTCAGAATTAAACCAAATATGGTTCATTAAAGCTAGACATAGGGAGATACATCTGTTAAAGAAAAAGTATAACTACTAAAGATAAACTGTTAAAGAAACGTCTTCAAAAATGTAACCATTAACAGTTGTATGAAGCACAACAAGTAAAGATGTCACGTCTGTAGAAGAATAGTACACGGGCTTCCCTGGTGGCGCAGTGGTTGGGAGTCCGCCTGCCGATGCAGGGGGGCGCGGGTTCCTGCCCCGGTCCAGGAGGATCCCGCGTGCTGCGGAGCGGCTGGGCCCGTGGGCCATGGTCGCTGGGCCTGCGCGTCCGGAGCCTGTGCTCCGCAACGGGAGAGGCCACAACAGTGAGAGGCCCGCGTACCGGAAAAAAAAAAAAAAAAAAAGAATAGTATACAAAAACCATGAGATTGTCCTCTGACCAAACACAGTACGTTAAACATTTGGTCATTCTCTATGGACGCTAGCTTATTTTCTAAACCTACTATTTCTTTTTCTTTATTTAGGAAAGGGGGCATCAAAGAAACAAGCCAAGAGAAATGCTGCTGAGAAATTTCTTGCCAAATTCAGTAATATCTCTCCAGAGAACCACATTTCTTTGGTGAGTAATGATCGGAGGTCTACAGTGTTAATGTGATTAAACATCTGTTGCTGTAGGAAACTTCTCTAGATTTCTTTTTGTATAGATACTTCAGAGTTGCAGTTTTAAACAAATCCCTTAACTGCTGAGTAATACACTACCCCAATTTTAGCTGCTTGCAGTATGTGAGCCAGGATCACAGGCGTGGCCAGGTAAGAGAGTTTGGGAGGCACAGTCAAATTCAGAATAATATGATGGTATCTAAAGATGGTAAGTCACTAGTGCCACTTTTGCCTTCAGATTGACAATTCACTCCCATCTCTTGGTTCATCCACTCATTTATCCACTCAGCAAACATTTAGGGAACTCATTATTTGCCAAGCTTGATGCCAGGTACTGGCATTTGGTGAATGAGATAGTCTCTGGCCCTAAGGAGTTTGTAGCCAGCCTACTGAAAGAGAAAAGAACCCTACAGACTGGTCCTTCCAGAGGCGTCTTGGGAACGTAGGAGAAGGATCCAACTAAGACGGGGTTTTAGGAAGACTTCTTGGAGGAAGTAATAGCTGAGCTGAGACCTATAGGATGACAACAGGAAAAAAGAATTCCAGAGAGAAGAAAGACCACATACAAAGACCCAGGAGTGAAACACTATGTGATCTAGGACCGCAGAGTAATTTGGGATGGCTGGAGCATATTCATAGATTTGGAGGGAGGGAGTCTCAAACAATGAGGCCGGAAAGGAAAAGAGGGATTGAATCTTGCAGGAGCTACTATGTTAAGGAGATTGAACTTTATCCTGAGGGTAGTGCAAAGTCATTAAATAAATTTAATATGTAAAGGATAAGATCTAATTTATACATTAGAAGGGAAATCACTGGCTGCATTATGGTGAGTGAATGAATATTAGAGTCAAAGAAAGAGACCTGCTACAATGCTGTTTTAGAAAAGCAGATGAGAAATGATGGTGGCCTAGACTAAGGTAGTGGCAGTTGAAATGATCGATTTAAAAATTATTTAGAAAACTGAAGTGAATGGGGCATGGTAACTGATTACATGTAGGGAGTAAGGAAAAAGAAAGAAATAAACATTTTTAGCTTGGCAACAGAGTAGATGGTGGTACCATTCAATAATATGGGGAACACAGAAGATGAGTAGGATTTGAGGGGGAGCAGATAATGAGCTAAGCATAGGATATATTGAATTTGAAATGTTTGTGGAGTAGCTAAGTGAAAATGTTGAGTAGGCAGCTGGTATTCAGACAGAGAACTTAAGAGATCGGGCTACACATAATATATTAATTGAGATTCTGATATTTGTATATAGGTATGTATGGTGGTCCATTATCTGAGAGTAGGATGTTAGGTAGGAAATGAAAAGTGAAGACTATAGGAGTGTCCTAAGCTTCTGATAAAAGAAAAAAAGGGCTCATTCTATAGGGAAAAAAGACTATATCTGAATAAGTAATAGAGTTTTGGTTTTGCTTTTTTAATAGAAAAATATAAAACACTGCATTCACTTCTTTTAAAACTGGATTAGAGATGAAACCATAATCACAAAACACAGGTTTGTAGGTGAATTCTGTTAAATCATCAAGGAAGAGATAATCTTCCATGCTATTTAAACTCTTCCAGTTAATATATATAACAAAGGGGAAGCTTCTAAATTTATTTTCCAAAACTAACATAACACTAATATCTGACAATAGCAAATCCCAATGGCAAAAATTATGGATTAATCTCCCTTATGGTGAAACACCTTAATATTCAGTAGAACATTAAAAGAATAATATACCATAGACAAGTAGGGTTTATTTTAGGACTGTAAGAGTGTTTCAGTGTTGGTAAATCTATTACTATAACTAATCACATTAATGGGTTAAAGGAGAAAAACATTATCCTCTCAATAGATGCCAAAAAATTTTGACAGTCATTACTGATAAACTCTTGTAAAATATCCCTATTGTGATTTAAAATATATACCTCAGTGCTCGCTTCGGCAGCACAGAAACAAAAATTGGAACGATAAAGAGAAGATTAGCATGGCCCCTGTGCAAGAATGACATGCAAATTCATGAATCGTCCCATATTTTTATAGCCAGGACGTGGAAGCAACCTAAGTGTCCATTGACAGATGAATGGATAAAGAAGACGTGGCACATATATACAATGGAATATTACTCAGCCATAAAAAGAAATGAAATTGAGTTATTTGTAGTGAGGTGGATGGACCTAGAGACTGTCATACAGAGTGAAGTAAGTCAGAAAGAGAAAAACAAATACCATATGCTAACACATATATATGGAATCTTAAAAAAACTAAATGTTTCTGATGAACCTAGGGGCAGGACAGGAATAAAAACGCAGACATAGAGAATGGACTTGAGTACACAGGGAGTGGGAAGGGTAAGCTGGGACAAAGTGAAAGAGTAGCACTGACATATATACACTACCAAATGTAAAATAGCTAGTGGGAAGCAGCTGCATAGCACGGGGAGATCAGCTCGGTGCTTCGTGACCACCTAGAGGGGCAGGATAGGGAGGGTGGGAGGGAGATGCAAGAGGGAGGGGATATGGGGATATATGTATACATATAGCTGCTTCACTTTGTTATACAGGAGAAACTAACACAACACTGTAAAGCAATTATACTCCAATAAAGATGTTAAAAATAAATAAATAAAATAAAATATATACCTCAGGAAAAAAATCAAAATCATGGGTACATGTTTACATGTCTTATCCATTCCCATTAATTTCAGAAATAAGGCAAAGATGCCCACAGATACTTTTTTTCTTTTGGGTCACACCATGCAGCTCTTGGGATCTTAGTTCCCCAACCAGGGTTTGAACCCAGGCCCTCAGCAGTGAAAGTGCTGAGTCCTCACCACTTCCCAGGACTGCCTGGGAATTCCTGATACCCTTTTTTTTAAACATTGTTCTACAAGTATCAACCAGCATAATCAGAAAACAAGAGGTTGGAAATAAGAGGAGATAGAAACGATCATTAACTATAAATAATATAATTGTATCCCTATAAAGCCCTAGAGAAAAACTACCAGATATAATAAGAGAATTCATCAAGGTAGCTGATCATAAAATTAATATACAGAATCAATAGCGTTCTCATATTATTTCTGTTACAAAGGTAACCACCAGAATAATTAAAAATAGAAAGGTGAAAATTATTGCTTCTGGAAAGAGGACTTGAAGGTAGGGAGGAGGATTGTTGCTTTTATAATTCTGTACTATTTAATTTTTTTGTTGTATGTGTGTATTACTTTTAATAATAAAATGTATGAAGCTTGATAACATTGATCATTTTATAGCAAAATAGAAACTCTGTCCTGAAAAAGCATACTAGAAAAAATTAATAGCTTCCCTATTTATCAATATTACAAAATGGAATATAGAGGATCCTATTCTCAATAGTAGAAAAGAGGATAATATGACAGGGAATAAACTTAGAAAGAAATGTGCAGGACTCATATGAGAAAAACTTTAAAACTCTAGTGAGGGATTTAACAGAAATTGAATAAATGTAAAGCTATGTATTTTTGATAGAAAGACTCAATACTGTAAATATATGAAAATGTAATATAGTCTTAGTCAAAATCTACCAGAATTCATTTTGGATCTTGATACAACTTTACTGAGTTTATCTGGAAAAATAAACTCAAGAATAGCCAAGAAAACTGAAAAGGAAGAGTACGGGAGGTGGAGTTATACCCTACCAGAAAATGAAACATACTATAAAACTATAGTAGTTAAAACAGCTTTTGTATCGCAATAGACAGAGGATAGGTATAGATGCCAATCCATATAGGAAGATAGTATATGACAACAGTGAGATTTCACATCAGTGGGTGAGAGGATGAATGGTATAGAAATAACTTACAGCCACATTGTGGGGGGAGGTGAGGGGTGGCGGAATACACATGCACACAGGTGTATGATATATTTAGGTTGCTACCTTATTCCTTACATTAAAATAAATTTCAAATGGATCAAAGATTTAAACGTAAGAATTGGAACTGTATGAGAAAACATGGAAGAGCTTTCCTCTTAAAATTCTTAGCATGGAAAAGCCTTTTTAAGCATAACTTAAAACATAGAAGCTGTAAAGTAAGATTCACAAATTTAACTACATAAACCTACACTGCACAGCAAAATGTCTGTAAATAAAACTAATAAAAACAAAGTAAGAAGAAACTGTTTTGAACACATGAGTAGGAAGGGACTGTTTTCAATACCAAACATAAAGCTTACACATCAATAAAAAAGGCAACCCAGTAGAAGAAATACAAATGGTGGGGAAAAAAATGTTCAACTTTATTCATGCATGTTAAACAAGATACTATTTTCACCTTTAGTTTGACAAAACCTACAAAGTTTGACAATACCTGGTATTGGCTAGGGTGTGAGAAAACAAACACCCTCCAAGACACTTGATGGAAGTATAAATTGGCTCATAAATCAGTTTGGAAGTATTAATATTTATCAAAATTAAAAGCATACATGTTCTTTGACTCAGCAGTTCTACTTCTAGAAATTATTCTGTCGAGAAAGTCATCCAAGTGCAAAAGAGTTTCATTGTAACACTGTTAGTGAAAGAAACCAGAAGCAACCTAAAACCTACAGTTGGAGACTGGTAAGGTAACTGTAGTGCATGTATGTGCAGTGCAGTGATATGAGAAAACTTAACAGATGAGAAAACTTAACAGTATCAGGTGTAGAAGAGTAAGCTATCATTTTTGTTTAAAAAGATTATACGTGTGTCTGCTTAAACGTGCATAGAATGCGTACGGAAGTATACTGAAGAGTTGTTTAATAGCAAGTATCTCTGGGGAGTGGAGCAGAAGTCTGGGGAAGGGGCAGCAAGGAAAAGAGACTGTTCTTTGTATGTATTTGTTCTTGTTACAGGTATCCTTTTACTATATGGATGACCTATGATTTTTTTAAAAACAGCATTTTTTAAAGTTCCAGTCAAGGAATGTAAAATTCTACTTAGTAAATTTTGCAAATTATGCAAAAATTACCCAATTCTTTATCATGGCCATCCCTATGATCTTTTGAAAATCCCTTAACCTCTGTCAAGCTCATTGATAAATAAGACCAAAGGACAGGTTGCCGTACTTACTTCAGAGAGTAGTTTTTTGTGGTTTTTCTAATGGCATATTATATGAAAGCAATTTAAAAACCATAAACTAACATGGAACTGCAAAGTATTCTAAGAACAGAAGTGAAAAAGTAAAGATAGAGGGGAAAATAAAGAAAAGAGGAAAAGGAGAAAAGAAAACAAAAAAACAAACTCAATTGGGTTCTGGGATAAGTCTGATAAGAATTTTTTGACATCATGCCATTCATTTGAACGTCTTGTTCTCAAACTTGCACATTTCACCTTGTCTACAGTTTCTTTGTTTTCTGCTTTACAGCTGTCAGTTACAGAGACTGGTATTTAATACAAGAAGCCATAAAGATATGAAAATTCCTTTATATTTTAATTTGTAAATTGCTCCATTAGGCAGACTCGATTACAGTTGACCCTTGAACAACACAGGTTTTAACTGCTCAGGTCCACTTATATGCAGATTTGTTTCCATAGTAAATACTACACTCCACGGTTGGTTGATTCTGTGGATGCAGAACTGTGGATACAGAGGGCCGACTATAAGTTATACATGGACTTTTGACTGTGAGGAGTGTCGGCTGCCTCAACCCCCATGTTGTTCAAGGGTCAGCTGTATCGCAGATTTGTTTATCGTGCTCTTAAATATGTTCTACATCTTAACGTGACCATCAGAAATTTTGACTGAGACCTTTATACTATACAAAAGTATTTTTAAATACTTCCAGTATATTATTGCACATTCTTTTTTCTTTAACATTGTGGTGTTTGTTAAATGTGTGTGCTTGTTAGTGCTATCTAGTTTAAATCGGGAAGTTTAAACATGCTTTATATAGTATTAAATGTGAGTGCTTAATTAATACTTATAATAGCGTCGGAACCCAGTCCAAGAGTCTTAACTTTCGTCTCTGTTTTTCAGACAAATGTGGTAGGACATTCTTTAGGTTGTACTTGGCATTCCTTGAGGAATTCTCCTGGTGAAAAGATCAACTTACTGAAAAGAAGCCTCCTCAGTATTCCAAATACAGATTACATCCAGCTGCTTAGTGAAATTGCAAAGGAACAAGGTTTTAATATAACATATTTGGATATAGGTATGATTTTTTTCTTTAGCTTATGCTAAAACCTGTTTATTTTTTTAAATGTTTGAGGAACAAAACCTCTATTATAATTTTTTTCATTGATTGGGGATTCTGACTATATATAATTACTAGAACAGTAACATATATCATTGGTATGTCCCATTCTTATAAACAATAAAAATAGAGGTAACATCTATACGGTTATAATAATAAAAACAATAATATCTAAGAGTTATAGAGTTACTATGTGCCAGATACTGTTCTAAGGACATAACATATTTCAACCCACAGAATCCTCAAACTGTGAAGTAGATTCTATTATTCTTATATATGTGAGGAAAGTAAGACAAAGAAAGGTTGAGAAACTTGCCTGAGATAACATAGCTGCTAGTCAGCGGTAGAGCCAGATTAGAAGAGTCCCTGCTGATATAATATCTATCAAACCAGCCCTGATGGGCAGCGTGACAAATAAAAAGGCACCCACATTTCTAGAACAAGTACCAAGTTTGTGGGGGTCAGGCCAGACGTCTTCTCTCCACTTTATCACTGTGTACCACTTCTGGGAGATAAATGGGGACAATTTATAGTTTTATCTCATCTCAGCTATGAACTGCTATATTTTTTCTAGCTCATAATCACTCAGATAGACAAATGCAGACAGATTGGAAAGCAATCAGTGTGGATTTTCTTTTAATGCAGTTTATAACTGGCTAATTTGTTTGTATGTGTGTGTTCTTGTGTGTTTTTGGTGTCTTGATTTAACATCAGTATAGTATGTGAAGAATTTGATACCCCTTATTCTAGCCTTAGTGACCTGGGGGGACCTAGCTTGTCAGAGCTACTAGCACTGAGAAAGTAGGGTGTTTAGGGACTGAAAGAACTTCTAATTTTCTCTACTACTTTGGGATTGAATGATGGGTCAGGTATAGTGCCTCAATATACTGAGAATTATGCAGAACCTGGGGAATAATGCAGAAAGATGATCAGAAAACGTAGCTGATTGAGAGACCATTCATTCAAAAAATATTTCTTAAGTATCTACACATTGTTGGGTGTTTGAGACACAGATGAATAAGCCATGTCATGAATATGACTATGGAAGGTTTTGAATCTGGGAAAAGAAGGAAACTTGAGATGGTTTTTTAGATTACAAATTAATGATGACTTTGAAATGCTCCTTAGCAATTTTAAGAACTAAATAGTTCTTGTAAACGTAGAACAGCAGTTTAAAAACCACAGTCAGTTAATTTGACTAACTTCTATGCAATTACTTTCAAAAGAACCTCAGTGTTCTCCAAAGAAGATCTACAAATGGCCAAGAAGCACGTGAGAATGTGCTCACTATCATTAGTCATCAGGGACATGCACATCAAAACAACAGTGAGGTACCAGTTCACACCCAGTAAGACGGCTATGATGAATAAAATAGAAAATAACCAATGCTGGTAAAGATATAGAGAAATTATAGCCCTCATATGTTACATAGTGAACACGTAAAATAGTTTAGCTGCTGTGGAAAATTTGAGGAGTTTTGTTGCTCCTCAAATGAATTACCATATGACTTAGTAACTCTACTGCTAAGTATGTACCCAAAAGAATTGAAAGCTGGTATTCCAACAGATACCTGTACACACATGTTCATAGCAGTACTATTCACAATAGCCAAGAGGTAGAAACAGCCCAACGTCCATTGACAGATGAATGAATAAACCAATTGTGGTATATACATGCCATGAAATATTATTCAGCCACAAAAAAGAATGAAGTTCTGATATATGCTACAACATGGATAAACCTCAAAAATAATTATACTAAGTGAAAGACAGACAAAAAAAGTCACATATGATTCCATTTCCATGAACTATCCAGAAGAGGTTAATCCACAGATTGGTAGTTGCCGGGGGCTGGGCGGTATAGGTGGGGATAGTGTTTTCCCTTGGGGTGATGAAATGGTGAGAATGTTCTGGAACTGGATAGAGGTGGTGGTTGCACAACATTGTGAATGTACTAAATGGCACTGAATAGTTCACTTTAAAATGGTTAATTTTATGTTACGTGACTTCTACCTCAATTTAAAAATGAACCTAAGGCTTCCGTGGTGGCGCAGTGGTTGAGAGTCTGCCTGCCGATGCAGGGGACACGGGTTCGTGCCCTGGTCCGCGAAGATCCCACATGCCGTGGAGCGGCTGGGCCCGTGAGCCGTGGCCGCTGAGCCTGCACGTCCGGAGCCTGTGCTCCGCAACGGGAGAGGCCACAACAGTGAGAGGCCCGCGTACCGCAAAAAAAAAGAACCTAGATGCTAGAACTAGAAAGCCTCTTCACACATTAAATAATCCCATTGTGTCTGGATATTTTATACTATATTGATTCTAGCTGAAATAACATTTAATCATGACAATTTCAAACAACTCACCTGTTTCTACTCCTTTCCCTGTCTCAATAAACCATCTTTAGTAAGAGTGATTCATCAGATGTTAAGACCGTTTGTTTTCAGGGCTTCAGTGTTGTTTTAAAACATCCTAAACAAATATACAAAATGGAATTAAACTCTCTGCACAGACTTAATAACCAAAGAACATGACATCACAAAGGAGGTTTTGCCCTGAACCGTGTATTTCCTGGTTCAGTGTCTAGTGAAAATAACTGTAGACTTCAGAGTGGAAAATACAGTGTCTCCAGTCCTCTAGCAAATGTTTTTTTTTCCCTTTTAAAAAAGTTGCTGTGGTTCAGTAATTTGCAAACACTGTTAAACTAACCACATTAAAATTGCCTTGGGAGCTCTTTGAAAATGCAGGAATCTGGCCACTCCAACCCCTAACCCTGCGTTTCTGATAGAGCAGGCTGGAGTGAGGCCCAGGCACCTGGATTTCTTTAAAGTTCCTCCAGATGATTATGAAGCACAGCTGTGTTTGAGAACCACTGTAGCTGGGCAGTTTGTACAAGAATGACAAAGATGATAAGTGGAGTAGTATACCGTGGATGCTTAGGGAGAAAGACGGTAATAACAATTGTATTGTTTTTACAAAGGATCTGCTTTCTATGCACGTGGCATTAATCATCACGTTTGAATGTGTCATTGCAGAAGAACTGAGTGCCAATGGACAGTATCAATGTCTCGCTGAATTGTCCACCAGTCCCATCACAGTCTGTCATGGCTCGGGGATCTCCTGCGGCAGTGCACAGAGTGACGCAGCTCACAATGCTCTGCAGTATTTAAAGATAATAGCAGAAAGAAAGTAAACTTGGAACAACTTAGAAAACCCTTCAGTAGCACATAAGAAGGTCCCCTTTCTCCCCTTCCCAAGTAAGACATTTGCTATAATGTTTGAGTTTGTGTGTTGGTTCTAAATCTCTTCATAGATTCCATGAACACTCCAGATTTAATTATCTCCTGGTAGTTGTTATTAAGATGTTTTTAATGGCTTCGACTTTGTATTGGTATATTGTATTTATAAACTTTGTACCATAGGCAGAGTGTAGCACCCATTTTACAATGCCATGTACATAGAAGGAAAAAACTGCATGATTGTTGTTGTTGAGGAGGAGGAGGATAAAATAAAACTGCTAGCAACAGTCTTTCCTACTGGTGCTTAACCTCTTCTTTGTGCAAGGCTTTGTAAAGGGATTTCGAAGGAAGCCCCTTAGAATTAGTGTTGAGGAACGCACTAACAGGTTTTAATTGAATGTGATTGTTAAATTTCAGGGAACGTGATTGGTCTGCTGTGTATTTGAATCCATGTAATAAAGAGCTGTTGTTATAATGGGTTCTGTTCATTTCATTAAAGTGCTACTGACTCGACTGTGGCCCTGTTCTTTTTAGCCATTCTTGTAACATTACAATGTGGATACTGTGTTATTTACATATCTCTAGTTTATTTCTTAGAGTCAAAGGTAAAAAAAAAAAAAAAAAACCCAAATTTACAAATGTATATGTGATGAATCACTTCCATATTTTCTCTGCGCATATGCAGTGTTGTCTTATGCTTTGACATATAACCATTCATAGATGAATAATAGTTGAAAAAGCATTAGAATTACTGAAACAAAACTTTCCAGTGCACTCAATTCAGTTACAAGAATGTTTCAAACAAAATAGTGAGTGCTTCAACGGTTAGGGAATAAGTCTCATGAGCAAATTTTAATTTTGCCTTTTATGTTTTCATGTCATCTCATAACACCTCAAGTCTGCCATCTGTCAGCGCCACCTGTAGATCAGGGAATACCTCAGAGAGGAAGAGAGCGCTCAGTGATAAAGGTAGATGTTGACAACCTCAAGTGTCAGTCTAGCAGGAAGTATGTAACAAATGTTTTTCTGTCTGGAAAAAAGAGGATAACCTGAGTGCAATCCTTTGAGAAGAATAAACCTACATGATAAAGGGAAACCAGTGTGTGTAACTTGTTTAAAGCTGTAAAGAGCATTTAACTTAGTTTCACGTTATAAGCCATGTGTACATCAATTAAATCAAGATTTCAGTTATTTTGGGGGTGAGGTTAAGGAACACACAAAGACTGGAAACAAAGTTTAGGCATAAAGTGGAGCATTAAGATTGGATTAACCTTGGGTGTTTATGAATGCTCTGGAATATAGACAGGACACAATGAACTCACGTTAGAGACGACATCAGACCCTTCTGCACAGTAAAATGCCCACCGTGAAGAGGATAAGTTGGGGGGAGGTTTCATAAGGTGTTGGAAGAAGAAGATGAGGTCCAACAGGGGGAAAAGGCAATGTACTTGGGTTCTAAGCAGTTCAAATGTATTGAAAAAATGATGAGATCTGAGTATAAGGTACCCGGAAGCCATGCTCTTCCTTCTGCCTATGCTTTCTCTACTTCGGGCTATGGAGGAAGCATGTGTTCTTAAAAATACTGTTCAGGGCTTACCTGGTGGCGCAGTGGTTGAGAGTCCGCCTGCCGATTCAGGGGACACGGGTTTGTGCCCCGGTCCGGGAAGATCCCACATGCTGCAAAGAGGCTGGGCCCGTGAGCCATGGCCGCTGAGCCTGTGCAACGGGAGAGGCCACAACGGTGAGAGGCCCGCGTACCGCAAAAAAAAAAAGAAAAAGAAAATACTGTTCAAATGCCACCTCTGTCAGACTGCCCAGATGTGCTAGGGAGTTACCTGTACCATCAGGTGTTCTTTAACAGCATTTTGTCAAGGCTCTTAACCAATCTAATTGGTTATACTGTTAACCATGTTAGGTGAGTGACTCAAATAGGCTGAACAGGCAACTATGCCTGTTGCATTAGATGCATCAGTAGTGGGGAAATATGCTGTGTGGAGTTTATGACAAGTTCCAATGGGAAAATCACAATGTGGATGCCAAGGATTCTGGATCAAGACCATGCCATCTATAGCGGAGAAGTAAACACCTCTCAACAAACAGCTGCTGATGTGCCAGTGTGCCCTGGTAGAGATGTAGCACCTTATGACGGGATGCTTGGTAGCCATGTAGCCAAAACCACCAATAATGAGCTGGGTTCTTTCAGTCCCATAAAGTCATAAGGTTGGGTTGAGTCGTGTCGCAAATGATTGTAACATGGAAGATACATCTAGGCGCAAACACAAACATGGCCAGAGGGCACAGTATGCTACATAAGCAGGCGAGGACTCCCAAGTCCAGGCACCACTGTTGCACCGGTGCCTCTCCCTCAGTTCACACCTGTTGCCAGTGATCCTGTGTGGCCAGTTGATGGAAGAGAAAAATGCCTGAATTTGAATCGTGGATAGGTAAGGCCAGTACATGGCACAAAATGAAAATACACGATGGCTATACTACAGCCCACAAAGGGGTGGCCTTGAAAGATAGTGATGAGGGGAAATCCTCCCAAAGGGCAGAGTTTCAGGCAGTACACCTTGCCATCCATTTGCGTGGAAAGTGGCCCAAGATTAGAATATACTTGAGCAGTGGCAACTGGTGTGGCCAGCTGGCAGGGGCCTGAAAAGAAATAGACTGGAAGACTAGGGACAAGGAGATCTGAGATAAAGCTACATGGACAGGCACAAAGTGTGAAGAGCTTCGTACTGCCTGTTGATCCATACCATAAAGGATCCATGATGGAAGAGGCCCTGAACAACCAAGTTGACAAAACGACATCATCCAGTGTCTGGGATGGAATAGCCACTGTAGCAGGATTGGAGGCTACAGCTGACCCAAAGGGATGGGTGCCCACATACCTAGGCTGATCTAGTTACATTCACTGCTGAATGTTCAGCCTGCCAGTAACAGAGACCGACGCGGAGTCCCCAATCCTTCAGGAAACCAATCAGCCACTTGGTGGCATGTCAACTTACAGCAGTTTCCTAGGGGTCCAGCTGATAACTTTGTTGAGACTGTATCGCAATCCAACTTCTCCTCCTGTCCAATCCCAATTTCTTTGTATTCCTTTCAAAGATGGTGATCCCCAAAGCATTCCCTAAATAAACGTCCTGCCACTGTCTCTTCCTCAGAGTCTGCTCCCTGCAGAGCCCAACCTGAGATATGGAGTTATAATTTAGGGTGAAAAGAAAAATCAGATAAATCATGTTACTTATCAAAAACATTACAACTCTAAGATACTTTTATTTCTCTTTAGATCATATGTCTTTTGCCTTTTATTAAAAAAAAATGCTTTTGTAGGTCTGTGTGGTTGGTGTGTGTATTGCTCCGGTGGCAGGGCACATTGGGATTTTGAAAAGACTCTTCTTGACATCCAAAGGACATTCAGGAAATGAAATAGAAGTGATCCTAATTTGAGGACAAAGCCTGTCATGAGTAAGGCTACATCTAGAATAACACTGCACTTCAAGGGCCAAAGGACAGTTAAAAATCTGGGAAGATTTTTAAGAAGCCACATTGGAATATGAGTTCTAAAAAGTATAGATTCCAACCTTGAACGCTTCTGAGTATTAGAACTAAGCAGCAGCTCTTAATAGAGTAGGGGGAAAAAATCAACTTATTTTGATGCATTCAAGTACAGCTTTACCTGAAAAACTGTCAATTTGTGGAACCACTGACGATGTGGTCCACTCTGAACATTTTACTAGCTTGACAACATATTCAGAATTATTGACAGATAGGAGATAATGATGGCTTTCTGCCACAGATAAAGCTGATACCAGAAAAGGGAAGTTTGGGCTTGTGGGAAGATAACAATAAACCAAGTCTTGCACTTACTCTATTTAATTTACCATTTCCTGATTTCTGCATTTGCCTTTGTAAATTTATTTAGGTTCAAACGTATCAATTCTAACCATCTACAGAGAACAACGTGCAATGAAGATCTGGCAGCTGCTATTCAGAGAGGTCAAAGTTCATGGATGGCATATGTGTCTGCTTGTCTGGTATGAGGTAAGAGTGGGTGTTATGGGAAGGAGACCAGAACAAGCTAGTTCTCCTTCCTATGCTAATCAGAGTGAGTGGATAACTGCAATGTGTCTGTTGCATTTTGTGCTAGTAGATATAACTGAGGTTTGGGGAAATTTTATATGTATCTCAAGAAAAAAGAGGCACAAGACAGAGGCAAACTAAATATTTAAGTATATGGGCTAAAGCCAAAGAAAGGCATGGGTTTAAAAATGACTCCCTTAAAAAAAATAAAAAATAAATAAAAATGTCTCCCTTATAAATTTTTGTATGAGATGAAAAATTTAGGTAGTAGATTGGAAATTAGATGGTAGGGTCGTCCCTGGAGGTGCAGTGGTTGGGAATCCACCTGCAAGTTCAGGGGACACGGGTTTGAGCCGTGGTCCGGGAAGATCCCACATACCGCGGAGCGACTAAGCCCGTGCGCCACAACTACTGAGCCTGTGCTCTGGAGCCCACAAGCCACAACTACTGAAGCCCGTTTGCCACAACTATTGAGCCTGCGCTCTAGAGCCCTCAAGCCACGACTGCTGGGGCCCGCGCGCCTGGAGCCTGTGCTCTGCGACGGGAGGGGCCGCCAAGGTGAGAGGCCCGCGCGCCGCAGCGAGGAGTGGCCCCCACTCACCGCAACTGAAGAGAGGCCCACGTGCAGCAACTGAAGACCCAGCACAGCCATATATACATACATACACACAAATAAATAAATAAATAAATAGATGGTAGATTTAGTGCTGCGTGCTATTACAAATATTTGCATTCTATTCATGAGCTTGTACCTTCATTCCATTGCAATCTGCTTCTTGGCCAGATGGGTGTGTTACTGCACAGTATTTACTGATCTGAAATTCAGAAATTGATAGGAGTACCATCTATGCCTTATTGCTTGGATTTTTCTGTTTTGCTCTATATTTCTAACGAATAAAGATTTTAATGGCAAAAAAAAGCAGGCTAAGGATTTAATATTTGGTTCATGCAAATAAAAAGGACTTAAGCAAATGCCCTCTTTTCATTTGCTAATGGTAGGACGGTAATAAAGATTAGTACTAATCAAGAGAACCAACTCACGTGGTGGTACTTTTGTCCTATCCACCATCTTCTGCTTCTAAGCACTGGGCTAAGAACACATTTATACTGAGCTTCAGAGTTTTAAAGAATAATATAGCTAGACTTTATTAAGGACTTACTGTTTCCTGACACCAGACAAAACATTTTCCATGTATATATAAAGCCATTTTTCTGAGAAGCTACACGGCACAGTAATTAAGTGAGCAGCTCTGAAGTCAGTCTGCCTAGGCTTGAATTCCAGCTCCAACATTTAAACTGCTGCGTGATTCCGGACAAGTTGCTAAACCTTTCCATTCCTCTGTTTCCTCATCTCTAATATAAGAGTAATTGACGTCCAGCATGAAGGAATAACAGATTCCGGGCCAGCCCTCCCTCTGTAAACAACTATGAAACTGGACAAAAGACACAAGGCAGGTGTTTTCAGACATTGGACGACAGCACAGACTGTGAACCTGAGAGGGGGTGAATCCAGAGACACATTCTAGATGGTGCATGTCAAAGATTTTATTCAATTCATTCAATAATGAGGGAACTAGTAAGATGCCCTGGCCAGTTCAAAGAGCATTTGTGGAGCTAGGGCATTTCTTTATAGGAGGATGAGATTGCTGGGTGAGATACAAAACTGTTTAAACTATAACTTTGGGGGTTGTCTGTTCCACTAGGCAGAAATCTGCACTTGTACCAGGAAAAAAAAAAAAGTCTACAAGTTAACATGCATCATCACTAAGTCTGGAAACTTAAACCAAGGATAAGCAGCAAGGTGAAGTACATTACCCTGGCTAATCCTAGCATAGCCTTCACTCCCATGTCACTGAAAGGACATGCCACCCACTATTTTTTTTTTTGCCTCATATCCAAGTATTAGATAATTTATCTTAATAAGTTCCATTTCCTCATTTAGAAAATGAGGCATATTCATTTATAACTCTCTGAATCCTGTTGTCATGTCTGCAAATTACATGCCTATAATTCTAAATGGAACCCCTATTATCAACTAAAGGGATATACAGAGCAGTGTTTTGCAGAGCATTTAGAAGGATAACCTCCTAGACTGGAGTACTAAAGGATGGTATTAGAACCTTGCTACACCTAGATATTTACCCTTAATTTGAATGATATTAAAATATAATTTCATACTACTACTAAGAGTTAAATTACCAAGAGATTCCTGGGATTTAGTTACTGTGTCAAGTGTTTTACATGGATTATCTCAATTAATGCTCACCTCAACCCTCTGGGATAGGTTTATCCCATTTTACAGCTGAATAAATGAAACTTAGGTAGACAGGTAAGAATACCTAAAATCATCAATCTGGGAAGAACTGAGCCTTCTGAGTCCAAATCCAGTGTTCTTTCCAGGACCTCATAGTATTTGATCACTCGGAGTCACTGTTCAACAGCATCCTTAATTCCAATGTTCTTTGCATCACACAGACTCTTTAAGCCTCAATTTCCTCACCAGTGAAATAGGGATAACCCGCTCTACCTTCCTCCCAGATCATTAGGAAGATTAAATGAGATAATGAATGTGCAAGTATTTTGAAAACCTTGAAGATACACACAGTGTAAGGCATTCTCCTTACAAAGCTATGATATTGGGATGACTCACTCAAACATAAATTCCTTCTATAACATTTCAACTGCCTTGAGGTACAGGCTTATGGGATCAGCAGAGTAAACATTAAAAACTCTGCCCCAGGGACTTCCCTGGTGGTCCAGTGGTAAAGAATCCGCCTTCCAATGCAGGGGATGCGGGTTCGATCCCTGGTCAGGGAACTAAGATCCCACATGCTTCGGGGCAACGAAGCCCACGCGCCATAGCCACAACTACTGAGCCCGTGTGCCTCAACAATAGAGCCTGCATGCAGCGCGGCAAACTACAGAGCCCACGCGCCCTGGAGCCCACACGCCACAACTAGAGAAGAGAAAACCTGCACGCCAAAACGAAGAGCCCGCACGCCGCAGCTAAAGATCCCGCATGCCTCAACGAAGATCTGGCGTGCCGCAGCTAAGACCTGACACAGCTGAAAAATAAGTAATAATTTCTAAAAAAAAAGTCTGGCCCAAGGAAAGGACCCAAGGTAATTTATGGCATTCTCTGAATCTCTACAGCACTTCCTCTTCTTACCATCTGCACTGTATTGTCTGATGATGGGCCTTTTTTCTTAACTGATACTGAGAACTTTGGTTGTTACTTAACAGTTTCGATCAGCACTGTCCAAAAAAAAGCCATAATGCAAATCACACATATAAATGTTCTAATAGACACACTGCTCATGGAGGATAATCTGCTTTATTCAAAGTCCACTGACTTAAGTGTTAATCTCATCCAAAACATACCTCCACAGAAACATCCAGAGTGATATCTGACCAAATAGCTGGGTACCATGGCCCAGCCAAATTGACACATAACAACCCTCACACCCCCTTGAATTTTATCTCATCTATTTCTTTCATTGGGAACTCCAGTTAACAGGTTATAATCACTGTTATCACTTTCTCACCTTATTCTTTCATCTTAATAACGATTTAATCCTACCATTCTGACAGGTTCCCTCAGGGTCATTCATGAGCTTCTCATTGCCATATAGAATGTAATTCTAGAACAGTGTTTCAGAAAGTGTGTTCCACAGCTTACTTTTAATAGCTTTTATACTACTAATAATAATTTTTAAAGATTCCATATATAAATACAGTTGGTAAACTCTGGGTTAAAGAAGTTTATTTATGATAGGTCTTATCAGGTCCCTTTAAAATATCACAGCTGGGATACAGTGAGTAGCATTTTCCAAATTTTTTTTTTTTGTGGTACGCGGGCCTCTCACTGTTGTGGCCTCTCCCGTTGCGGAGCACAGGCTCCGGACGTGCAGGCTCAGCGGCCACGGCTCACGGGCCCAGCCGCTCCACGGCATGCGGGATCTTCCCGGACCGGGGCACGAACCCGTGTCCCCTGCATTGGCAGGCAGACTCTCAACCACTGCGCCACCAGGGAAGCCCTCCAAATTTATTTTGATGTCAGAATTCTTTAAATACCTTGTGGGATTAGCTGAGAGGAACCCACACTTTGGAAAACATTAATTTTACCTCAATCTGTAAGTTTTTATAATTCTTATTAGCTTATAGCACAGTTTTGACACAATGCATGCACCTTTTGTTTTTATTTTTTTCCTACCTTATTCCTAAGATCTTGTCTTACTCCTTCTGGGTATAAAGTGTATCATATCTTTTCACATGTCAAGCTTCCAGAATTGGTGCTGTACACACAGGATGTGTTCACATGAGCGAGCTTTACCTTGTTGCTGATCATTTAAAACTTAGCAACTGCCTTGAACCATAGAAACTTCAGCACATTGGTCACTAGGGGAAGACACACAGCACGTGGGCCACCCCTCTCCTCAAATCCTCCAAACTACTATTCCATCCACTCAAAAACCACACCCAGTCTTAGGCAGAAGATATGAGCTACCTTCTGCTTCGTCCTCTCGCGGTCAGTGAGCTCAGAGTGCAATCACAGGCAAAGCAGAGCTCATGCAAGAATGACCAAGCCGAGATCAAGCTGAAGGTCCACTGAATGTGGTAGACGTTAGAGTAAAACTCCCTTAGGCTTGTCCCCCTACCCGGTTTAAAGAAATCATGTTTTCCCTTAGCATTTAATTTCAGGACCTGTAAATATTACTGCTTTTTAGGTAAACTGTATCATCCTAAATCAATTTACTCGGGTAATAAAAGATAATTCCATTAATATAAACTGCTCCAAGGGGATGCTGATCAAGCAATGAATTTTATTTCATTTGAAATGAGGACAATATTTAATTTTGCATGTTAAGTAACCTTGACTTTACTCTTGAAGGGAGCCTGAGATCGACGAAAGGAAATTTCCTTTTCATTCATGTGAGAAACAAACTTCTTTTTTTTTAACACCCATATTCATCAGTGTGACCGTTAGTCCAAGAGGAGGCAATCGGTATCTTTACCAACAGAGCACCTTCCCTTTGAAGGACTGGTACTGGCCCCCTCTGTACAGTATTGTAAAACCTGAAGGAAAAACCATAGCCAAGTGCTACTACCAGGGCAAGATCGATATTTACTATACCTATTTCACAGTGAAGATACCTTTTCTGGAAAATTCCTCACAAGAACACTGAAATTCAAGCTGCCGCTCTTTCTTCAGCCACCACTGCTCAATCCTGCCTTGTGTGAGCCTGACGTTCGTTCTCTCCCTTTTTCAACAAACGATGTCAGAGACCAGGACGGCCATGCTGGGGATGGGAGAGGCTGCGCGGGGCAGACCAGGCTTCCATGTATCGGGACCCTCGAGAAATCCTTTAGGAAGGGAGGGGTCGGGTAGGACATGCAGGTGCGGGAGTCTGGGGGACAGTAGGTCCCAGGGCGAGCCACAGGGAGCAGCGGCACGAACCGGGAGCAGGGCCCGGAGACTCCGCCCTCCTAGCCGACAGCAACCCTTGGGAAGGCAGCCCTAGAGTACTGCTCCTTGAGGGGCGGGGTCGCCGGGTTGGGAGGCGGGGAGCTGGGAGGGCTTTGGGGCCGAGAACGAGAGGACTGGCCCAAGGGATTGGAGTGGGCGTGGCAACTGCTTGGAAACGAAGAGCTGGGAGCAGTGAGCCCCTGGGGAACTAAGATAGTAGATGTGCAAGGGGTGCGGGATGAGGGAGGAGAGGGCATGGGGAGGAAACGTACACAGTTTAGAAACTGCTGGGGAAAGAATGAGTCTTAATAATTAGGGAACACCACCAGAAGATTAGAAATCGAAACACAACTTCATTCCAGCAAAATAGATTTGCACTTGTCCAATGGAAGACAGGAAAAGGGGAAAATAATTTTTTTAAATGTATGGTTGGTAAAAAATAAATAAGATAAACAATGTAATATTTGGGTTAAAGACAAAATTATAAGCAAAAATCCCCAAATATTTAGTGCTGAATGACATGAAACCACATGTGAACATTTTTGCAACACAACAAGCAGTACCTAAAGAGAAATATAACTCTAAGTATATTTGAATAAAAATACAAGAAAAATAATCTCAGAAATCAGAGATTACAGAAGGCTAACAAATAGAGCAAAGAGAACAAGGAGGGACATAAGGGCAAACAAAAAAAAATCAAGAAAAAGAGCAAAAATATTGGGGATTATCAGTGAAACCACAGACAATCCTACTACACAGACCTCTGGCAGAATTTGTTAAGAGAAAAACAAACCATCCTAGAGAGAGAAGAGGCAAAGAAACAAAATGTGTAATAAAAAGTGGAAAATAATTGCAGACACAGAAAATTTTAAGAAAAGGTAAACCCATATGAGCAACTGTGCAGCAAGAACTTTCAGCACCTGGATGAAATTGACACATGTTAACAACGTGTAACCCATGTAACCCCAGACATCTGAATAGACTACTGACCATTAAAGTAATTGAACTGGATATGGAAACCTCAAAAAAATTAAAAAGCTCAGGTCTGAACAATCTTAGAGATGAGTTGAATCAAAGTTTCAAAGAACAAATGATTCCTCTTTTGTATGAATTGTTCCAAAAAATAGATGGAATGAAAACGATTCAACTATTTTGTAGCAACTACTATTATATAACCTTGAAATTGAACCAGATAAGGAAAAGAAAAGACAGTTTAGTATAAGACAGTTAGAAAACTGTCTTTTCTATACTTAGAAAAGACAGTGAAAGTATAAGAAAAGACAGTTATAGACAATTTCTCTTATGAATCCAGTGGGGCTAAAGATTTTCAGTAAAAGTTAATTATGTTGCTGTATTGTTTCATTTTAACAGGAGTTTTTTAAAAATATATTATAACTGTATGGACACTATACTGTAAACTCAGTGAAGACAAAGACCAGTCCACCTTGCTTTCTATTTTAATGGCAGCACCTGGAACAGGTAAGCACTCAATAAATACTGGTAGAATGAAAAAGTGAATTCCTAAGGCCCACTTTTCTGTCTAGCATGAATTTATTCAACAATCTTTAAACTTGTCTGTGGTAGGTAGAATAATGGCCCCTCAAAGATGTGCACAGGCCTGACCCTGTGAATAAGTTAGGTTACATGGCAAAAGGGAATTAAGGTTGCCAATCAGCTGACTTTAAAATAGGACAATAGGGCTTCCCTGGTGATGCAGTGGTTAAGAATCCACTTCCCAATGCAGGGGACACAGGTTCAAGCCCTGGTCCGGGAAGATCCCACATGCCGTGGAGCAACTAAGCCCATGTGCCACAACTACTGAGCCTGCGAGCCACAACTACTGAGCCCACGTGCCACAACTACTGAAGTCCACATGCCTAGGGCCCATGCTCTGCAACAAGAGAAGCCACCGCAATAAGAAGCCCACACACTGCAATGAAGAGTAGCCCCTGCTCACCACAACTAGAGAAAGCCCGTGTGCAGCAACAAAGACCCAACACAGCCAAAACTAAATAAATAAAAATAAATAAATTTTAAAAATAATAATAAAATAAAATAGGACAATATCCCGGATTATCCAGATGGGCCCAATGTAAACACAGGTGTCCTTAAAAGAGGAAAGATCTTCTACAACTAAAGACAAAAAAGAAGGAACCAAAACAAGTTGGGTAGCAGAGGTGGACTCATGATATAATCAAGTCCCATACCCCTGGGCAACCCACAAACTGGAGAATAATTATACTACAGAGGTTCTCCCATAGGAGTGAGAGTTCTGAGCCCCATGCCAGGCTCCCCAGCCCAGGGATCCTGCACCAGGAAGATGAGCCCCCAGAGCATTTGGCTTTGAAGGCCAGTGGGGCTTAATTTTTGGAGCCCCATAGGACTGGGGGAAAGAGAGACTAACCTCTTAAAGGGTGCACACAAGATCTCACAGATCCAGGGCAAAGCAATAATTTGCTAGGAGCCTGGGCCAGACCTACCTGCTGGTCTTGGAAAGTCTCCCAGAGAGATGGGCTGGGGTGGGGCTGGGGGATTGGAGGGGTAGTGGTGGGGGGTGGGAGTGAGGGGATGGGGGTGGCTGTGGCTCACCCTGGGGGACACAGACACTGGCAGCAGCCATATTTGGCTGTGTTACACATTCTACTGTGTAACACTGATGCTGGCGGCCGCCATCTTCAGATCCTCCCTCTAGCTCATTAGCGCCAAGACCTTGCCTCACCCAACAAGCTGTAGGTACCTCTAGACATGCCCCTAGACACGGCCCTGCCCACAAGAGGGCCAAGACCCAGCCCCACCCACCAGTGGACAGGCACCAGCCCTGCCCTCCAGGAAGCCTACACTAACCTCTAGACCAGCTTCAACCACCAGGGGGCAGACACTAGACCCAAGAAGACTACAATCCCACAGACTGTGGACTCAGCCTGCCCACAGTAGGCCAGACCCTACTTGGGACCACCTGGGCCCTGGCCCTGCCCACTAGCAGGCCAATACAAGCTTCAGGACACCCTGGACCTCATACCCGACCAACAAGGTGTTGGTGGGAGGAACCAACACCTCCTCACCAGAAATCTGACAGCAGCTATGGGATCCCTGGGTGCTGAAGCCAGCTCTAGGACCCGGCTCTGTGTGCCAGTGTCCAGCACTAACCCCAGGACCTGGCTTCACCTGCCAATGGCGGGGGCAACAGCTCTGGAGTGTTCTGGACCCTGACTCTGCCCACCAGTGAGCCAGCACTAGCCCCAGGGCCCCCTAGGATTCCAAAACCAGCTGCCTCATGACAAGGCCCCCCTAACCAGCAGCATCTGCACAAGGCAGGCCCTGACAATCAACAGGGTTAGGGGCCAACCAAACCTACCAGACCACACACATAGTCAGCCCACTACAACAGAAGGACGCATGAAGCCCTCTTAGGGGTAATCCCTAGAGCCTGGGTGATGAGAGGGGAGAGCACTGCTGGGATGCATAGGACGTCTCCTACAGAGGGCCCCTTCTCCAAGGTAAAGAAACTAACTTACCACATACATAAAAATACAAATAGCAATTTAGAAAAAATGAGGCAACAGAGGAACATGTTCTAGATGAAGGAACAACATAAAACCCCAGAAAAAGAACTAAGCCAAGTGGAGACAGGCAATCTACCAGAGAAAGAGTTCAGAGTAAAGGTGATGAAAGAACTCGGGAGAAGAATGGATGCACAGAGCAAGAAGTTAGAAGTTTTTAACAAAAAGTTAGAAAATATAAAGCACAACCAAACAGAGACGAAGAATACAATAACTGAAATGAAAAATACACTAGAAGCAATCAACAGTAGACTAAATGATACAGAGGAATGGATCAGGGAGCTGGAAGACAGAGTAGTGGAAACCACTGCCGCTGAACAGAAAAAAGAATGAAAAGAAATGAGGACAGTTTAAGAGACCTCTGGGACAACATCAAGTGCACTAATATTTGCATTATTGGGGCCCCAGAAGATGAAGAGAGAGAGAAACGTTCTGAGAACATATTTGAAAATATAATAGCTGAAAACTTCCCTAACCTGGGAAAGAAAAAAGTCACCCAAAGTCCAGGAAGTGCAGAGTCCCATACAGTGTGGGACTGTACCTCTGTACCCAATGAGGAACACACCAAGACACACTGTAATTAAAATTACAAAAATTAAAGATAAAGAGAGAATATTAAAAGCAGTGAGGGAAAAGCAACAAATAACATACAAGGGAACACCCACAGGCTGTATCAGCTGATTTTTCAGCAGAAAATCTGCAGGCCAGAAGGGAGTGGCACGATATAGTTAAAGCGAAAGAAGGGAAAAGCCTACAAGAAGAATACTCTACCCAGCAGGGTTCTCATTCGATTTGATGGAGAAATCAAAAGCTTTACAGACACGCAAAAGCTAAAAGAGTTTAGCACCACCAAACCAGTTTTACAACAAATGTTAAAGGAATTTCTCTAGGTGAAAAAGAAAAGGCCACAACTAGAAACAAAATTACAAAATGAAAAACTCACCAGTAGAGGTGAGCTCACACACAAAGTTAGCAGGAAAGTTAAAAGTATTAAAATCACCTATATCCACAAATAAGCAGTTAAGAGATACACAAAACAAATGTAAAATACAATATAAAAAAACAGTAATCAAGAGCGGAGGCGAGTACAAATGCAGAGTTTAAAAATGCATTTGAAATTAAGAGATCAGCAACTTAAAACAATCATGTATATACAGATTGCTATATAAAAACCTCATGGTAAGCACAGACCAAAAACCTGTCGTAGATATACACACACACACACAAAATTAATCCAGACTTAACATTAAGATAGTCATCAAATCACAAGAGAAGAGAACAAAAGAAGAAAGCTTAAAATAAAAAAGGTAGGAAGCCCTTCTCTCACCACACTCTTCTAATAAATCCAAGTCTCTTAAAGTTCTAGACTTTGATTCAGGATTCAAGGCGTAGAATTTGGCTCAGAATTAAAAGTCATAGAATTTAATTCATGCAACTTTCTTCACTTGTGTCACACATGTTGGTGGTGGTCTTAATAGAAATGGACTACAATGCACTGGGTAGCAATATATAACATAATACTGATTAACCAGATCAGAAAAAACATATTCCACTGGACAAACCAGTATACCTACCGGTCTAAATATCACTATTTTCAAACTGCCCATCTTGTAACAGTCCATAACATTATCAACTCTTTGAAGCCTGAAACCTTATGTATTATTTACTTATTTAATATATTATTTATTAAATAAACAATTTATTTAAAGAAAGAGAACAAAAGACAGCAAAAAAAAAAAAACCCTACAAAAACAAACTCAAAACACTTAACAAGGGGAGTCCACGTGGGCACCAGCGCTGCAGGTAGCAGGGTGGGGTTGTCATGGCGGAGCTGCAGCAGGTCCGAGTGCAGGAGGCAGTGAACTCTATGGTGAAGAGGCTGGAGAGAGAGAACATTGGAAGATGCAGGGCCTCATGTTCCGGTGCATCACCGGCTGTTGTGAGGACAGCCAGGCCACCATGCAGCAAGTGCACCAGTGCATTGAGCGCTGCCATGCACCTCTGGCTCAACGCCAGGCCCTGGTGACCAGCGAGTTGCAGAAGTTCCAGGACCGCCTGGAATGGTGCACTATGCATTGCAACGACAAAGCCAAAGATTCAGTAGATGCGGGGAGTAAAGAGCTTCAGGTGAAGCGGCAGCTGGAGAGTTGTGTGACCAAGTGTGTGGATGAACACATGAACCTCATCCCAGTCATGACCAAGAAGATGAAGGAGTCTCTCTCAACCATTGGGAAATAGATGTCTGCTATTGGCCATCGGGGCTGAAGGCAGGAATGTATTTAAAAAGAGGAATGGGGATTTGGGTTTTCTAAGGAAAGTTTATGAATGAGGAAATTAAGAATGGCAGCAAGTTTAAGGCCTATGTCACTTGCCTCTGGACACTGGTTCCTTTGTGTTTGAATCCTAGAAAGTGGAAAAACCTGGTGCTAAAATTTGGGTCAGAGATAGCACAGGAGAGTTTTTGTGAGCCTGAATTTCATGTGAATTTCATGAGCCTGAATTTCAAGTGCTTTTCCTGGCAACAGGGAGCCTCCCTTGTACCAAACCACAGCCCTCCAATGTACCAGATTCTCTTAGTACACAGATACCAGCAGGCTGGCAGGTTCACCTGACCTGCTTATGAGCTGGTGGAATGTGAGGAGAGGTGTTTCTATTTATTGCCAATCTCCTGTTTACCAGAAGGATCACTACAACATTTTCCACAAACTGGAAACAAAATCCATGAGGTCACTAATTTAGAAGGGGAAAGGGGGCTTCTGGGGATTTGTTTTGCTTGGTTTTGTTTTACATACAAGGGCATGAAATTACTTTTAAGATGTAGAGTTGGGAGAGGTAGTTTGGATAAAAATTTTGAAAGGGTCCTTGCGGATATTCATTTCTGCCGTCAAAATGTGGATGCACATTTCTTAAAATTCTCACACGTGACATCTTTCAGCCTGGAGACCCTGCGAAAATATAAGAAGTGCTATCATACTGGTAGGGGAAGCACACCTTCCCTCTAACTGGCAGCCATGATGAGCCCTGAGGCTGTCTGCAGCAGAGTCAGCTGAGTGACAAGACAATCTTGCAGTGACACTCACCCTTGAAGGGAAAGGGGATTGTGATTGTGCTATATGCCAGTATTAGAAATGAACAGCAAAAGAGGAATTGTTAGCTGCTTAATTAAGAGTTATGAAGTACTGGCTTTGGAAAAATCTGGTTTTCATAAAACAAGTAGAATGAAAGCCTAAACCCAGTATTGCTTACTTTGCCCCCTGTAATAACAGAGCTCTGTTGAAACAATCCCTTGGCAACACAAAGGTCAAAGGAGAAAAAGTCAGCAACTCAGGGGCAAGCTGTGACTCCTGTAGAGCAAAAAATGGGACAGCCCTACGTTACCAAATACCACTTTTGCAACATGCATTGTTCCTGCCCCAGTTCTGGCACCTTATCGTTTTATTAAGGACCTTGTGTTTTTACCAACTTATTACTTGATAATATAGCCTTTCTGTTTGCTGCTTCAAGACTGTGATATGTTTTCCTAGTGATTTGGTTTTAAAAATAAATAAGACTTAATTTTTCTTCCAAGAAAAGAAAAAAAAATTTAACAAAATGTCAATTAGAACATTGGAGGGCATTATGCTAAGTGAAATAAGTCAGACAGAGAAAGACAAATACTGTATGATATCACTTACATGTATAATCTAAAAAATACAAAAAACTAGTGACTATAACAAAAAAGAAGCAGACTCACAGATATAGAGAACAAACTAGTAATTACCAGTGGGTAGAGGGAAGGGGGGAAGGGCAAGATACCGGTAGGGGATTTAAAAAAAAAATTTTTTTTTTTAAAAGGAAAAAAGAGAGTTGGTAGTTGAGACACACTGCAGCCATAAATTTTAGATGTTTTTAGATTCCAGTTTGAGGGTGAGGAGACTAACTTTTTCCCAAGGGAAGTGTAAATCTTCTGTCTGAATTTGGAGGGAAAAGCCTGCTGATGCAATCTGGCCTTGGCCAGAGGCAATACTACCAGTTATGCCCTCACAGCGTGATACTGGGTGATATGCATGGAGAGAATCTGAGCTATGTTTTATGGTTTACGGTTGGGCAAATTAGGCATTTGACAGGCAGGGGAATATTGTTTGGAACTTTGCTCAATAGGAGGCCATCATTACCAAAGACTCGATGCCAAAGAGAAAGCTTGTTAATTCAGCTTTCCTTGATGGCTGATAACTTCTACTAGTCATTATATGGGTTACTTGGTCCTGCTGGGTCCCAGCATGTAAGCTTCTTTCTGATCAAAGTTACCCCCATGGGTAGGCTGTGGTTAAACGTTTTAATTTCTGTCTCCATGAAGTTCTGTTATCCTAGTCCAAGAGATTGAATTGGCAGTCTCTAACTTCCTTACCTTTTTTTCAACACAAGAATATAATTTTAAGAAACCTTTCGCTTTGAAGTAATTATAGATTCACAGGAAATTGCAAAGATAGTAGAGAGAGGTCCCCTGTACCTTTCACTCAGTGTCCCTAAATGGTTACATCTTACATAAATATAGTACATTAGCAGAACAAGGAAATTAACAATGGTTCAACATGTATATACATCTAATTTTTAAATTTAAAGTATACACAACATAAAATTTACCATCTTAACCATTTTTAGGTATACAGTTCAGTAGTGTTAAGTACATTCACATTGTTGTGCAACCAATCTCCAGAACTCTTTTCACCTTGCAAAACTGAAATTCTGTACCCATTAAACACTAACTCCATAGATAGCTAGTGGGAAGCAGCCGCATAGCACAGGGAGATCAGCTCCGTGCTTTGTGGCCACCTAGAGGGGTGGGATAGGGAGGGTGGGAGGGAGACACAAGAGGGAGGAGATATGGGGATATATGTATATGTATAGCTGATTCACTTTGTTATAAAGCAGAAACTAACACACCATTGTAAAGCAATTATACTCCAATAAAGATGTTAAAAACAAAACAAAACAAACAAAACACTAACTCCCCATTCCTCCCTCCCCACAGCCTCTGGGAACCAACCTTGTACTTTCTGTTTCTATAAATTGTATAGATGACTTATGTAAGTAGAATCAGACAGCATTTGTCTTTTTGTGACTGTTTTAATTCACTTAGCATAATGTTCCCAAGGTTCATCCATGCTGTACCACGTATCAGAATGTATTTCCTTTTTAAGGCTGAATAATATTCCATTGTACATACATACTCCATTTTGTTTATCTATTAATCTGCTGATGGACACTTGGGTTGCTTCCACCTTTTGGCTATTGTGAATAATATTGCTACGAACATGGGTGTACAAATATCTTTGAGACCCTAATTTCAACTACTTTGGATATTGTTAGGGGCTGAATGGTGTCCCCCTTAAATTCATATGTTAAAGTCCTAACCCCCAGAATATCAGAATGTGACTGTATTTGAAGATAATTCCTTTTAAGAGGTAAGTTAAATCTAATCCAATCTGGCTGGTTTCCTTATAAAAAGGAAATTTGGACACACTGAGAGACATTTTCTGAAATGTATATTTTTTAGTATGGTCTTAATATTTTTCATTCTTTTTTCTTAAAATTGCCTACAATATTCTTTGAAGTTGCAGTTTACAATAAGTACATTTAGATTGTTGACATCTTCAATTGCTTCTTCCTCATAGACCATAATATTTTCAATTGAGAAACTACTTTCTCTGCAACTGCTGAGGTACTTGGTAATTTGGGGCAAATTCTAAATGGAGGATATTCTAAAATCTAACACTGGGGCTTCCCTGGTGGTGCAGTGGTTGAGAGTCCGCCTGCCGATGCAGGGGACACAGATTCGTGCCCTGGTCCGGGAGCATCCCACATGCCACGGAGCGGCTGGGCCTGTGAGCCATGGCCGCTGGGCCTGCGCGGCCGGAGCCTGTGCTCCACAGCGGGAGAGGCCACAGCAGTGAGAGGCCCGCGTACCGCAATAAAAAAAAAAATCTAACACTGTTTTTGTTGTGAAATGTGTAAAATTTCAGCACAATATTTTCACAGGTACTGTCCCTTTGTTATCGATCCTATTGCCTTAAGCAACAAAAAGGATTTATAAGACAAAATGTGTCCAATAAATGGTCTCTATAATTCTTTAGAAAATTTTGCCAGATTTTGATGCTGCAAAACCATTGGTTGTTCTTGTTCATTCCATTCAGATAAAAAAATGTAAAGGTTCTTCTTACAAGTCCAGATGCTCCAAAGCTCAGTTAGAGAATTTAAAAGTTACATCTACATTGTTTGAGCTCTCAGCATTCAATTTGTTCAGTTTCTTCCTTGTGCTTGAAGGGATAAAATTCAGTATCTTCCTGTTTGGAAGTTTTCTTTTCAATAATTGCAACTCACTGAAAACTTCAAAAGCTGGAGTTTTTGGCAGTCTACTCATTGAATATTTAAATTAACAATTTCCAATTGATTTTGAGCAAAGTGAAACCAAAATTTAGAGAACTTGTTATAAAAATGTTTGATACCATTGCATGATACCTAGAATGATTTACAAAGTAGTACTTCAAAGTACTACTCAAAAATATTAAAATTCAAATGATGATATATAGTAAAAGTAGAATATAACCATTGGAAAACTGTGAATTTTTTTTTTTTTTTTTGCGGTACGCGGGCCTCTCACTGTTGTGGCCTCTCCCGTTGCGGAGCACAGGCTCCGGACGCGTAGGCTCAGCGGCCATGGCTCACGGGCCCAGCCGCTCCGCGGCATGTGAGATCTTCCCGGGCCGGGTCACGAACCCGTGTCCCCTGCATGGGCAGGCGGACTCTCAACCACTGCGCCATCAGGGAAGCCCACAATTTACATATTCTTCATTAACTTTACTGAGAAACAGAAATTCAGTACTTAACTTTTAGTCCTGGTTACTGCTATGCAAATCCTTTTCTATCAACCTTTGAATTCTATGAATGATTTTTCACCTAATAGTAAAATTTTCTTCCTGGTATTGAATGGTACCTACTAATTTCTCTAAACATTGATAAGTGGTCACAGCAGAACCTGAAGAATCTGTCTCGTTATGTAACATGGCAAGAAAATTCCTATTTCATGCTTTGACGACTCATCAAGGAAAGACAACCACTTGGAATAAAGAGCCCTCACAGATAAATGCATTAATACAATGGTTATAAGCAGTAATATACAGGTGGCAAAGGTAGTGTGGACGACAAAAAGTACAGATTTACATTCTCTGTTATCATTTAGAAATGCTTTTTGAAGACTCTCGCGTTGTTTGGATTTTTGCCAAGGGAAAACATGTAACAGAAAAATAAAAACCCACTACCTTTAAACATCAGTATTTTTGTTTCACTAACAGGTCATCAAAACAGAACCCACTTGTACTGGCAGAAGTGTTCAGATTTCTACTCCTGGTGGTAGACAACAGATGCCACTCACTCAGCACTAACCATTCCCAGCTCTGGCCTCAGCACAGAAAACATATTCCGTCAATTCCGATTTGTGTAAGAATGTCGTTAGCCGGGTGTACAGGCATGTACTTGCTCCCAGGGAGTTTCCATAACATCTCTATATTCTCACTCTTAAATAAGAGCTTTATTTCAGATTCATACAAGCTTTTTTGTGTTTTTTTGTGACATTTTCCTCCTGCTCCCCAAGGATGAAATTGATGAGAAGGTACCTTTTTTTTTTTTTTAAATCTCAATTGTCTCATTTAGGCAACAAGTTCACGTGCTAATGAGAATAGAAGGTGAGTTTGTGTAGAGAGGAGGGCTGAGAGAAGAATTTTATGATTGACAAACAACTGGACTTTTCCATTGAAAACAAATATTCTTCTCCTTTCAAGTTAAGTATATTAGAGGATTCTGGTTTTCATACTGCTTTAAACCAGGGTTTAGCTGAGATAGGATTTTGTTGTTCCAAAGTCAGATCATTTTAGGGCCACCTGAAATTGCTGAAGTCATCCAGGTCATTGCACTAACATGAGTCTAAATTTAAATGATACCTTTAGTCACTCATCATTATAATAGTGACCAGATGCAGTACAGTGTGATGGAAAAACCTAAAGAAGAAGCTAGAGGCAGGCCATCTATGTGGTTTTCTATGTTCCCGCTTTCTCTGTCTTTAGAGTTATATGCCTTACTGGATGAGTCTGTGAGGAATGGAAACAACTGGTTTCCCCTCCAGTTGTTACCTGTTGTATTTTCCCATTTAACTGAATTAATCATTTTCATGGAAACCTTTATTAAAAATAGTTTCAAAACAGACTTGCTTGCATGATTTTAATGTAATGAAAAAATTCAAAGTTATTTTCTTCAGATACTTTCATTTTCTTCTGTCTGCAAGCTCCAAGTGGAGCTGTATTCATTTATTCATTCAATAAATATTTCTTGCATATGTACAATATGCCAAGCGCTGTTTTAAGTAAAGATGACAGATTTGTAAGAGAATCATCTTAGATGTCTCAGCTCTAGCAACTGGCTAAATATTCAATCCCATGTTATTTAACGACAGCATTTAAACTTCCCCCACCTTTGCACTGTGCAACTCACCTCCTCCTGCTTTGTGAATACCACTGGGGTAGGCTGAATAACACCCCCGAAGATGTCCTTGTTCTATTCCTCAGAATCTGTCAATGTTACTTTAAATGGCAAAAGGGACTTTGCAGATAATTACATTAAGGATCTTGAGTTGAGGAGATTATCCTGGATTATCTGGGTGGGCCTTAGATGAAATCACAGCATTTTAATAAAAGAAAGGAGGCAAATTTGACTACAGAAGCAGAGATTAGAGAGATGTGGCCACAAGCCAAAGAATGCAGACAGCCACCAGAAGCTGGAAGAGACAAGGAACAGATTCTTCCCCAGAGCTTCCAAAAGCAACCGGCCCAGTCAACATCTTGATTTTAGCCTTGTAAAGACTCATTTTGGACTTCTGGCCTCGAATACAGTAAAGAATAAATATCTTTGTATTAAGCCATTAAGTCCGTGGCAACTTGTTAAAGCACCAGTAAGAAACTAATACAGGTACAGGCCTAGGTTTTAAGTATAATTGTACTTTATAGAAGTGGAGTCTAGGATGTATCTAAAAGCACTAATGTCATCCATGAGATAGCAGTTTTGCAAATTTCCCCCACTGACTAGAAAAAAGGAAATTTTCTTCTTTATGGTTCCCCAAATCTACTGAGAAGCCAGTACAATGTGAGACGGCACTTTGGGGACAGATAGGCTTTTCCAGAATTTGTCAAATTTGAAGCGCGCATAATATACCTGCATGGATTTGTTGTCAGGATTTGTCCCAGATGCTAACAAATGAAAGATAAAGCATCTAAATCAATAACCTCAGGGCTTCTGTTGAGCTGCACCTCACAGGCCTGCAAGCCCTGTACTTGGCCAGACTCAAGGCAGAAGGGAGAGCTGGAGTCAGCGACAGAGACACCAGTGGTTTAGCGGACGGGGGGTTGGGGTGGGGTAGGGGGGCTGCTTACCTGTCTCAAGAGACGTCCCCGAGGGACCCGCCACCGTGTGCGCAAGTAGCAGCCATCTTTGCTCCCAGAGGGTGGGGGGAGCTTGCCTGTTATAGGCGGAATTGACGTCAGCTTGGCTCATCGGTTACCAGGGAAACTAGCAGAGGAGCCCGCCCCTCACCATGCCTTTGATAAGCTCTCCAGGTGTAGAGACTCTGATCTAAAGATTAGAACAATCACTAGCTGGGGCCTGGTGCAAGTGTGTAGGAAGTTCAGTCAGGTGAGTTGGGCGTAGGTGAAGCAGACATTGATGGAGCAGGGGATGGACTGAGAGCAAGAGTACAGCCATCTTGAGAGGCCTGATCATATAGCTTCTCACATAATACTAGCTTTAGGCAATTTCACCAATTCAGCTAGACTGTGGAAAAACATCTTTTGCACTGAACAAAATAAAAACGTTTGGAATGTTTCACTAAGTATCGTGAACTATGTTTGGCAAAATTGTGAGGAATTTAGAAAACAGCTGACCTCTTGGGGCTGATACCATGAATCTGAACATTACTGATGGAAGAAGCCACGCTGGGAATGCCATCCTCCTGTGTGGCCGCCTAGGTAGGTGCCTGCATATGCAGGTGCCTCTTAGAAGTAAATGTACAAAATCTAAAGGCTGGTGCACACCTACCTACATTGGTGACACAAGTGATGGTGTTTAAAAGCATCACTGAGACCCAGTCTTGGTTTTGTTACCGACAAGGGTCCTTGGACTTATTAGTCAACAGAAATTGATAAGAGGCCAGACAAGGAATTCAGGCAAGGCTTTATTGGGACTCGTGCTGTAGCATGAAAGAGTGAAAACAAGGAACAGGTGCCCTTGCTCGCGCCCTGAAGGGGGTCCACCTGGTTCCTTAATGGGATGAGGGTGGGGACAGATAGGTGGGTTGGTCCAGAGGGGCGGCTTAGGTAGTCCGCCTACCTCCTTGGTGGTGCTGTGAGCAGGGATCATTCGCAGTACCCGGCTTTTGTTCCCGGCTCCTCAGAAGTGTCAGTTGGGTTTTGGCCTTTTTGTATCTCTTTGTTCATAATTTGCCCCAACTGTGCATGCAGGCAGTTACTTTTAGTCCCTTATAGTTTCTCTGTATTCTGTTGCTGCAGGAGACATTTGTCCAGGTGGAGGCACTCCAGTAAAGAGTCCCAGGTCCCAGGTCCAAGCCTATCTCAGTTTGAACATCATTTGCCCAGAATTGTAGCAGGGTTAATGAAGAAGCTTCTTCTGTCATTTTCCTTTACTCTGTACACCAAGGATAAATGCCTTTGGAATACTTTAGAGAATTAACCACAGAGACCTCACAAAATGACTAGTACATTTTGAAGAGAGTATATTAATTACATAAATGTACTTTATTCTACATGGGGGAAAAAAGACTAGAGGAAGATTTTTTTTTTTTACGCAGGCCTCTCACTGCTGTGGCCTCTCCCGTTGTGGAGCACAGGCTCCGGACGCGCAGGCTCAGCGGCCATGGCTCACGGGCCCAGCTGCTCCGCGGTATGTGGGATCTTCCCGGACCGGGGCACGAACCCGTGTGCCCTGCATCAGCAGGCGGACTCTCAACCACTGCGCCACCAGGGAAGCCCAAGATTTATTAATAGAGGATTTAAAAGATAATTTTAAGAAAGGCAAGAAGCTTAAAAAAATATCAACCAAAAAGTATGGTGATAGCCTATAGAAAATTCTGAGAGATGCAGTGGAGAATTAAGCCTTCAGTGGGGAGAGACTTTGGGAAGAAAGGTTGGATGTAAGGGGGTTTAAATTTTCTTGAAAGAAAAATTCTCATTCTCATATTTGTCTTCCTAAAATTCTATAGATAATGACCGGAGTTTGAAGGGTGGTTTAAAATACTGAGTTGTTAGCACCTGGGAAGTAAACTTTTGGTAAACTTAAAAACCATGGACAATTTCAGGAGTAATTAGGAAATGCTGAGCGTGATCACTGGTTTTTATCCTCAAGTACTTGGCACTTGGATGACCTTGTTTCAGACTTGAAAGCTTCCTGGTAGGAATTTATTTTTGTAATTTTCACTCCCCCCCCCCCCAAATTTAGGAAGCCCATCAAATCCATTGTTTAAAGGAAAGAACAGCCCTGCTAGCTGAGCCTACACAGAAAGGAAGCAGCTACCTCAGGCATGCAGCTGTTGACACTGCACAGCTACCCAGCAGCAGCAGCCAGAGAGGCCTCCGCACTTCCGAGTCAGGCCAACCAATGGCCGTCAACATTTAACCCTCACTCTCTGATGGCTTTCCCTCTGAGCAGATGAGCTATCACAAACTCAGTTGTATTTACCCCAGTGTGCCATCCAAATTTTGTACCCAGGAAGCTAAAACTAAACCAAGAAAGGACTACCTACAAGCCAGCAATAGTGTAATGTAACTGGGGCTATGGGCACTCATAAGAGGTTAATTCTATGACATGACTTTGTAATTGGACTAGGGAACTGACTTATGGTAGCCGTGATTATATAATCACAGACTATGCAAATAAAACTTTCATCTACTGTGTCCCTTTGCTTCTTTTTTTCAATTTGCTTTCCAGTTGCTTTATTACATACAGCAAGGAGCAGGGCATTTCTTTGACATCTTGAGTTCTTATCATTTTCTCAGTCTTTCTCTCCCTCTCTTTCCCTCTCTCCCTCCATCCCTCTGTCCATCTAAGCTAAGAAGTTCTACTGTATATACTTTTCAGAAAAGGACACAAGACAGAAGGATTTCTTTGTGCACTCCTGCAACTCACATCAAAGCTTCTCAGAATAATACTAGGAACACATTCCAGGAGGGGATATGAGAAGATCATCTCCGTGATTGGACAGTGTCGGGATGAGGCTGTGCACCACCTTATAAATTCACCAGAGTGGACCAGGCTGTTGAATGGCACCAGGGCCTATGTGTTTAACATATTCCAGCAGGATTAAAATAGGTCGACTGTCAATATTTGTTTTAGAAGAAACTGATTTGGGGATTCTAGTGACCCAAACGTTTGGTATATTGCTTTCTTTGACACTGCCTCTGAAATTATTTCTTCCTACACTTCTTTATAAGAAATTAGAGACTTGGAGCTCAAGACTGATAAATCCTCTACTTACAATGCATACAAAGACCAGGATACACTATTCACTTTATTGGAAGTGCTTTCACTTGTGAAAGAAAATATTCCCTATGAAAACTCTCTTTCTGAAGGGAGGGAGAACTTGGATGAGTGAAAGCTAACCCCTAGGGGCTTTCCCCAGAGACCAGCCATGGAAAACCCTGATCTGTGTGATATTGGGTTTCCTGCGGTCCTCATGAACTACAGCTTTACTCCTGTAATCTAGAAACAAATAGAAAACTGAAACCAGCTTTCTGAGTCTTTTAATAGAAATATGTTCAAAATTCAGAGAAAAGCCCTGTGTTTTGGTGTTTGATTTGAAAACAGTTTCTACATTGTTATTACATGAAAAAAGGGCTGGAAATGTAGTCAGAATAAGCACTCAATCTTCTTTACACGCTACTTGAAGTCTCGCTAGAGGTAAAAATCTTTACTACTTCTGTGGAAAGGTCATTAGAACATACTATTCATAAAAAACAAGTCTCTTCATATAGTTTATTTAAAATTTACTGTTTTCTGTGCTCTTATAAATGTAACGTTCTAGTATACAACATGCATTGAAGAGTACAACTCTTATTTTGAGGTGGCACAGATCGACAATTTTTTTCAGTGGATAATTACTCTTTCATTAGGAAATTTAACTGCAAGCTATTTTTCTGTAGAAAGTTGCCTGAAATTCTATCACTAATATATGATAAAATTTAATTTTTCTATCTCAAAATGACCATATGCAAATGAACACTACAGGACTAATGCCTTTATACCTTCAATTATAAGCAGAGTAATTTCACAGTGAAGTTTTTTCCAATGAAAAGTTTAAAATATATTATTTTCAGGGAAGAAGCTGATCTGGATAAAAGAATTTGCGGCTAGACCTCATTATAAAAATATCAGTCAGGTGATCAAAGCATGTTTTGCCACAGAATTTCCCTGTGGCTTCCACCTGCCAGGCCCCATTAGCCAATTTAAAAAATCCTCTTAGGAAGGGGGGTGGGGGAGAGAAGGATTGGGAGTGTGGGATTAGCAGATGCAAACTATTATGTATAGGATGAGTAAACAACAAGGTCCTACTGTATAGCACAGGGAATTATATTTAATATCCTGTAATAAACCATAATGGAAAAGAATATGAAAAAATATATAACTGAGTCACTTTGTTGTACAGCAAAAGTTAAATACAACATTGTAAATCAACTATACTTCAATAAAGTTAAAAAAATAAATAGGGCATTCCTTGGTGGTCCAGGGGTTAGGGCTCTGCGCTTCCACTGTAGGGGGCAGGGTTCGATCCCTGGTCAGGGAACTAAAATCCCACATGCCATGCAGCGCCGCCAAAGAAAATTAAAAACAAAACAAAACTCCCCTTGGAGACACAGACCAGGTGTAAATGGGAGTGGGAGGTGGGGCAGGGGAGGTTGACCCTCAGCTTTGAAGAGTAAATTCTGGTTGCGTGGGCTGGTTAGATGCCTCCAGAACACACTTGTAGGGCTCTGGAGTAACACAATCTCATCTTGTAGGTTTCAGAGTTCGGCCCTCCCCACTCTTCACCTTCATGACAGCCCTGGCAGAAGGACAGAAGTCACAAAAGTGAGGAGAAGCCACACATGGCAGAGTGAGTCACAAGTTACTGAGTTCTAGGCAGTTTCCGGTTCTTGAATTAGACTTTCTTGGCGACTACTTGAATGTCACTATGAGAAAAACAACGAACAGGGGCGACGGAGTGGGAGGTTAGGCCAGCGCACCCTCATTGGAGGGTCCCCGTTGGCCGCAAGATTCCCTGGGGGCTGAGGGTGCTTGTTAAAACGCGGATTCTTGGTCCACACCCTAGATGTATGGACTCAGAGTCTTTCGAGGGAAGGTCAGGAATCTGTGCATAAACCAACAACCAAGATAATAACTTGGCCCCCTGGGATCGATCCAGACACCCGCCCCGAGGAGCATGATCCCTGCCCCACTTAGAGAACCTACTTTTGTTTCCTAGATCCCATTTCTCTTTTATTCATTCTTGCCTTTTCTCTTCATTCGCATTTAATGTCAATCATGCTGTATTTGACAGTCTCTGGGAAGGTTTGACTTTTGAGCAACAGGCTTTGGGGGGCAGGATATAAAGAATAAGCTTTCAACTTGCACAGTAGCCTATGGCAGGAAGTTCACTGGATTCCAGGTACTTCATTTCCATTTCTTTTTCAAAATCAGGTTTAGCAACTTTATTTCCAGATGGGGAGTGAGAAGATTTTAAGAGATGGAAAAGCAGCCTTCCTGAGTTCTGGAAGTTTCAAATGTTTGTGACCTAAAAGTGGGGCTGGGAAGGCCAACAATACGTAACTCAGAGTAGGCTACTTCCCTTCTCTTCCTCATCAACATGACGTTATTTCAAGAGCCGTCATTCTGGATTCCCACGGCTTTGTCAGGTATTCTTTCATTACAAACAAGAGAAAACCACTTCCCCGGGCTTCCTCAGCACTGCCGGCAAGTTCAGTGTTACCATTATTTTGGACCCCTAAAAGATGGAAATGAATTAATTAACTTACATGGCTATTTTGATGTGAAAAATAGTTCATTGTTTTCTAAGTATTTCAAATCTAAAGTTTTTACTGGGTTACCAAACCTAGGACTTAATGAGCATCTCTTGCAATATATTATTATTTGATGGTGGATACTGGGGTAGGGGCATGGGAGGGGTTTAGAGGCATACTTCTCCCATATGCATACAGCCTCCTAGAAAAATTCCATATGTAATTAATACAAGAAAATAGACAGATTTTGAAAAGTGATGAAAGCTGATCAATGATTGCCTCGGGGTGAAGCATGGGGAGGGGGAGGAGAGAGGGATTAGAAAGGGGCAGAGGAAACGATTGGTGATGATGGATATGTCCACTATTGTAATTGTGGTGCTGGTGTCAAGAGTATATGCATATGTCAAAATGTATCACATTGTACAGTTCAGATATGTAAAGTTTATTGTATGTCAGTGACACCTCAATAAAACTTTTAAAATAAGCTTGAAATGACTGAAAAAAAAAGTTTCTAGCAGCCACATTATTTCCTAAAGAAATAACTGAATGAAGATAATTAAAGGGGGTGGGGAGTTGCTACCTAGGATAAAAGAAGTGATAGTTTTAGCATTATTCTGTCTTTAAATGCTTTTTTTTTTTTTTTTTTTTTTGTGGTACGCGGGCCTCTCACTGTTGTGGCCTCTCCCATTGTGGCACACAGGCTCCAGACGTGCAGGCTCAGCGGCCATGGCTCACGGGCCCAGCCCCTCTGCGGCATATGGGATCTTCGCAGATCGGGGCACGAACCCGTGTCCCCTGCATCAGCAGGCGGACTCTCAACCACTGCGCCACCAGGGAAGCCCTATTCTGTCTTTAACAGTGTTAAGTTGTGCTTACCCCATTAATTAAAAGTAAGAGAAACAGGTAGAACTCAAATAGGATTATACTTTGCTTTATGAAAACTTGATAGTCCTCTTTCCAAAATTGTCCTAATTTATATTTAGAAGGAAGAAATGATAAAAAACAATTTTTTTGCAGAAAATAGAAGCATTCCTTTTTTATGTTTTTTCCTACCAATCTGGAGATACCGAGGAAACTAATAATACATAATTATGGGGTAATTTTTAATCCATGAACATTTAATAGTGTTCCACGGAGCTAAATGCAGTGGTTCTAATATTGATATACTACCCTGCAACTGTGCATAAATGTTGCATATTTTATAAACACTCAGTGACATAGTGCAAAAGAACAGACACATGTATCCCTGCCCCTCACCATTTCAGGATCAGAGGGAAAGAGAAAATGAATCAAGATAGTTGTTTTGGAAAACAGAAGTATGCATATGACTGACAGGCATGTAAGCTGGAAATTATGGGGTATTTTAAGTAACCCATGAGAAATAAAGACTTAATTTTTTAAAAAGCCAATTAAAAACCAGCAAAATCTGAGGGTAAATTTGCACCCTGGGTAGCAGCATACTGCCACCTGTAAGCTGCCTTAATCGTGGGGCTCATTTGCTTAAGATGTTGGGAATGCTGACTCAGCACAGCAATTTCTGAAAAATTCATTCTTCTTTAGATACACTTTGGAAAAATTAAAGCTAGTCCTTTCTTAAACAATTTGCCATTTTCTCTAATAGCGAAGGCTTCAGCAAAGGTTTAACAATTCAGTCACAATTCAGTCTTAAAATTATGTATTAAAGTCAGGTTTAACAGCATGATTCATGTGATATATATTTTAGATGTATCAATTTCACAAAAGAAATTCAATTAAAACTTAGAGAATCTAATCCTAGTATGATAAGCACTATTTCTAAATGACTGGGAAGCTTTTTGGAAAAAAAAAGAAAAAAAAATCCACACATTTTAATCCTAGCTCCAATGACATTTTTTCCATCTCTCCTCCAAAAGAATATTTCTAGAGCACAAAATAGATTCATAATTGTTTAATTAGATACATTTCATATATCCTGAACATAATGGTTCCCATAGAAATAAATATTTTGTACACAAACTTTATTTACTTTGCCACAGTCATAATATACCAACTCAGTCAAGTGCAAACATTTATTACAACCCCTGGTGTGTGAGGAGCTCTGCTCCCACACTTCATTATCTGGATGACAGAGAACAAGATTAGACAAAATGGATAATCCACAAGGTACTAACAAAATGTACATTCGATTATGATTATAAACCCTTCTCCAGCCAAGGGTGTAATCAGAACTAAGCAAAACAGTCGGCTCAGTTTCCTCTTTAACTCCGCCCTCCAGTGCTCCTTGGGGGCAGGACCCAACGTAATGATTGATTAGTGGAATCGCTAAAAGTCCTGAGGCCAGAATGAGGAAGAGCAGCAAAAGGTTTAGAAAATCCACAACGTGGCATCCCTTGTATGAAAAACTCCTTGGTTTCTCTTACCAAAATACATTTGGTAGTTTTTATGTCACATATAATTGATGTGCAATATTAAAAGGTATCTCAAATGAGGTTTATTTTTACGACTGCCTGGAATTTCAAGTAACCCATGAAAAATAATGACTTAATTAAACAACCCAATAAAATAACAGTAAAATCTGAGAGTAAATTTGCACCCTGGGTAGCAAAATAATTAGTTTCAGGTCGGCCTCTATGCATGCTAGTGTGTGCCATCAATCTGTTCTGCCTAGCCACATCCATAGGACCATCATCACTTACTGCTTTCCTTAATGACCAGCTCAAAAACATGAAGGAGCTTACAGTAAATCACAGGGGAGGTATAAAGATATATTAAGACCACTTCTATCCTAGATTGCTTTAGGGGAAAAAAAAAGTGCCCCTGAAATAAAAAGGTTTATATAAAACTCTAAGAAATAAGTCATGTTTTATCAAGAATGACCTAATATCTGTTCTATCCTTTTGCTGTTTAAACTAGTCTCAAAAGCCCCCAAATTATGCAGATGAAAATTCCGAACAGAATAAGTGTCACAATTCTGTAACCATCAAATAAATAAAAAGTGAGAAAGAAATAGGGGATGGGGCCATTACATTGGTATGAATGTTTGATGGGGAGACTTGTGAATCAGGTATTATAGGAGCGTTACCTAAAACTTAATTGCTCACTTGAACTCGAATTCTAACGGGGATATCAGAACCTCAAAATAAATTATAAACCTGGGACATTATAAAGAATGTGGTGATTTTAATTAATTTGACATTCTTCTCATTCTCATCTTGAAATCCTAGTCAGAGTTTCAGGTTAGCTCTGACCAACATTCACCTACCTGATTTGTCTGTTTAACTTATTAGGTAGTAAAGGTCCATTCTACTAGTTATTCTCTTTCTTAATTAAAACTCACTGTGAGGTACAGTAGTTGCTTCCCTCCTGGGTCCTCTTCCAGCTGCCTGATTGATACTATCGTTGGTCACCTGGTGCCTCACCTTCCTACTTGTGGTATCTTCCTATTTGTAGTACCTTTGTTTGCAGAATTCGTTCCTTACCTTTAGGCTAAAATCTGGAGACTCTTCAGGGAAGTGCTAGTAAATACAGACAAGAAGCACTGTAAACAGTATCTAAAGTTTTACCAATCATGGGAGAACATACCTCTCTGAGGAAGTCAAAAGAATTCTAATTAAATTCTAATTAAAATTAAAGGCATATATCTCAGGATGCAGATAAAAGAACGTCAAGATGAATGAGCAGAAAAAGAATTGATAATAAGGGAAATTTTACTACTATGCGGGAAGGCACCCAAGACTTAAAATAGGAATTAAAGACATTGAGACACCGAGGGAGGGTGTTGCTTACATGCTCAGAGCTAGTGATGGATTAGGGAGTTTGCTTGACAATGAAATTTCATTCTAAACCAGTGCATGCTGTACATATAACGTATGGACTAAGATAAAAGGAGGAATGAGTTTCAGGATAACTAAAACTTGCTCCACCTAGTGGAGACTTCAGAGTTTTCCCTTATGCTCTCAGCAGTCTTGGTTTGATAGTGGAATAGCCATTACTAGGAATGCTTTGAGTGGGAGAAACAACACTAAAATCAACACCTCATAACAAAATGTAAGATGTTAGTAACCTTGTTATCAGAGATTAAAATAACACGTAAAATCTGATGGTAAGAGTCTAAGAATAAAAACGTAACAGAATAAAATATACATGATTTTATAATTCTCTAGGAAAATCTCTAAAGAGATTTTTAAAAAAATATATAGGCATTTAAATAGTTATCTATGTGCAGAAACTCAGGAATACTAATGCAAGTTACTACAAAAGCCTCTATATATTAGTGGAGGAAAAAACAAATCCTGAAGTACTCAAAACACATTTCTGTCCCTCACCTCCCCCCATTTTTGTTGGGATGGATAAATTCCTTAGCTTAAGTTTTATATCTCTGCCAATAGCAAGGTAAATGTTTAATATGTGGTCATGTATCATACAGAAACACTTGATGAGAATATGAAATATGAATTTGCATAGAACTCATTTAAACATTGCAAATAAGCTTCTAGTGGTCTCACGTCTGTTCCCAGTGGAATTCCAACAGTGCCGATGGGTTGGGCACAGGACACATGTGGGTTACACTGTGTTTCACTCAAAATTAGTTATGTTTACAGTACTCCTAAGCCCACAGACAAATTCCATATGCTTTTTGTTATTTCCTTCCAAAGTTTTAACACTGGTGCCGAGTGTTCAAATCAAATACGGATATTGCCAAATAATAGGGCACACTGGGAGGTTAGGTGGAAGAGGGATGGTTTATTAACTGTACGCAGGACAGGAAACTGACGAGCAACTGAATACAGAGATCTACTTAGCACACCTTTTCCTTCTTGCCCTTCAGACATATGATACAGTAACCAATATATCAAAGTAAAGCACATGTTGTTTACTTTTTTCAATCCATTTGAGTTAGTCTCATAATTCTTCTGATCCCAGAAAGTGAATCATGCCATGATTCAAAACATCTGTCCGTCACATAAACCTAGGGGCACACATTTAAAAAATGACTTATTGTACATCTTTGCATTTCTTAAGGCATGAACAATGGCGTACAGATGGAACAGGTTCTGAGAAGCATCACGATGTCAAAAAAGCATCGTCTTTTTTGACAAGGCCAGCACAAGTACACCACATCAAACAGACACACTCGACATCTGAGCTGACTGCTGTGGCCCAGGAGCTCCTGCAATGAGGGGATGGCGCTTCCAGAAAAGGACCGAATGCGTGGTTCATATGTCATGTTGCTTTAAACTCTCTGGATCAGCTTTAAGCACCAGTTACAGTTTGTTTTTCTTTATAGACTCTTCAGACCTCGGATTTTATATTCTGCTCCTTTTATGCTTTTCGAGGAGGGTGTGGATGTTTTTTAAGGAATATGGTTGCAGCAAAACAGAAAGGATCTGAAAGTGGTTAGGGGCCTTGTCTAATGCACTTCTGAAAGTCTATTATAAAGATGAATAGAAAAGCAAATGGTCAGTTTTCAGTTGACCCAGAAACCACGCGGAGCTCTAAGAAACATAATTGTGCATAGTTATTCATTCATTCAGAGCGTGTTATGTTGGCTAGCTCTATATTCCCAGTTTACCAAAGAACAGGGCTGTCTACTTTGCTAAACCCAGGGTCCTTTCGCAGCTCCCAGTAGGTGTCGTTAGAAACCCAGGCTTCTCTTTGATTGGCATCAATCACTTTTCTGTGAAAGTATAAAAATCAACATTAGACACAAATCTCATTCAGGTGACCTGATAATTGGACCCTCTCCTGTAGATAAGACGTGTACATATAAGCAGTACTTGGTAAGCCAGTGAGCATCCTATCTGCTGATTGATGATCTGACTATTTTGACTAGAAATAAACCCACTTTTGTTGTGAAATGTTTGAAATGGAAGTGGGTAGGGTCATGAGGAGAGGGGCTAAGAGCGGGAATAAATCACCTCAAGGCAGGACTAGAAAGTGAAGTGGCCCAAACAGGGACTTCCCTGGTGGTCCAGTGATTAAGACTCCATGTTTCCAATGCAGAGGGTGCAGGTTCAATCTCTGGTTGGGGAAACAAAGATCCTACATGCTGTGCAGCATGGCCAAAAAAAAAAAATAAAATAAAAATAAAAAAGTGAAGTGGCCCAGACAAAGCATGTACAAACCTTGTAACTAGAACTTCAGACCCCAGACCCACAAGAATTTTCTCTGCTTCACTTGTGGGGAAAGTATGCAACCTCATTAGCTGTAAGAGCCTCCTCAGGGTCCACGCGAGGGCACTTTCAACATCTAAAGGGCAAGACTGCATTTCTGCTCCAGCGCAGCCAGGAGATGGCAACTAGAAAGGGTATGAGGTTATTCTGAGCTGATCTGTCCTGGCTCTGAAGGGCAACAGATGGATCTGGAAACTACAGCTTAGTCTGTGTGATGTATCCTGCAAATAATCCTGTAATAATCACCCACGATCACACCACAGAAGGATCAAATCTGAACGGATATAAGCTCCATGTGATAGAAATAAAATTAAATACTAAGGAAGCCAGGATGACCTTGTGGGCAGTGGGGTCCCACCTTATCTCTGGGTGAGGGAGTGGGAACAAGTTTCTACCATTCGAAAGGGGGTAGTTGGAGGACAAAGAACCTCTGGGCAAGACCCTCACTCTCTATTGCTGTCCATGAAAGGAAAAGAGATGTCGAGGAAAATTTATTTTTATGGTTACAAACTTTTTTTTTTTTTTCTGCAGTACGCGGGCCTCTCACTGTTGTGGCCTCTCCCATTGCTAAGCACAGGCTCCGGACGCACAGGCTCACGGGCCTAGCTGCTCCGCGGCATGTGGGATCTTCCCGGACCAGGGCACAAACCCATGTCCCCTGCATCTGCAGGCGGACTCTCAACCACTGCGTCACCAGGGAAGCCCTACAAACTTTTCACAAGACCAAAATCTGATTCAGTATTTTCACTGGCAAAACCAGTGATGAAAATCAGTTTAATTTTCCACCTTGAAGTTTCCTGGACATAAAACTATCCCTCATTTTCTTTTTACCTAGAGTTTTTCATTGCTTGTGGCAACCATTTGCAAAACATGAAAACTGACTTACTTAAAAAATTTTGGTATATGTTCAAGGTTGTTTTCTTCCATGTATCGTCTTCGAGATCTCTGGAGTTCCTCTACTCTTTGCTTCTCTGCTGCTGCAGCTTCTAAATTTCCTTCTTCCAAAAATCTAAGGAGAAAGCAGTTTATCTTTTAATACGTTACCTTCTTCTCTGAGAACAAAATAATCTCATTTGCATAAACTTAAATTCTGGTTGCTGTGAACATAACACAGTGAACAGTAATGCTCTGATTATGTCCCTTCGCCCCTTCCCCGGGCCACACTCTCTCTGTCTGCCACCAGCTAACATACTTTCTGTGTATGTGAACTGAATTATTGAATTCAGCAATAAAATGGGAGGAGTGAAAAGTAAGTGGTTGGCTTTGAAGACTTTTCTGTGCTGTCTAGGGTTCCACAACTTGAGATTTTCAGGTTGACTAGAGAGTCTGGGGTTAGGACATCATGAAGTCCCCGGCTGTGCTCCTTTTCCACGTTATCACAAAGCACTTGTTAAAGGCCACAGCATGGAGGATGGTACCTGAGTGTTCTTCAGCTACTTTTAGAACAGATTGAGAGGGAAGGAGTTTTCCTGTTTTATTGGAGAGAGTAAAACTGATGAAAAAGGATAAAGTAACAGTTGGGGGAAATTACAAAAGGCTACGGAAAGGAAATGAACAGTAAATGAAATTCAGAAAGGGAATACCAAAATAGAATTGAGAAGAAAAAAGCAGACCCAATGGTGATTTGCAAATATTTAAATTCTAAAATGAGAGCAAAGAACAGGTATACAGTATGATACACACTGTACAGGAAGCTTACTGATAAGTTTGAATGTCAAATAGTGAGACTGCATGTTCTAGAGAAAGAGGGGGGAATATGAGGGAACTAAATAGTAGAACATTCAATACTGGGAACATTTTGGTGGAAGACAGATAAAGCCACAAAGACACTAGGAACAGAAAATGACCTTGGATACAATTTGTATGACATGTAGAATTCTCGTAAGAAGTAAAACTAATTCTGTAGGAATGGACATGAGTACAGAACAATGTAAGAATAATTTAAAAAAAAAAGAATCAGAAGGTATTAAAGGTACTGCATTTTGAGTATATCTCACACCCCAGGGGATCAAAAACATGTTGGGAAAACTCCACACTTTGACTCAAAGTATTTCTAGGTACCCCTGTATCTTATCCTCTTATTCTTCACTGAAATGGTTAAAGGGGATCAACTGTATGGTGATGGAGAGAAACAAAATTTTTGGTATACACAGGTATACAGAAGTAGAAATAATGTTGCATACATGAAAATTATATAATGTTACTATATATGTAATGTTACAATTATATAATGTAACACCAATGTTACTTCAATAAAAATTTTTTAAAAAAAGATAGTCCACGTTATAGAGTAATAGAACTATAGAAATACAAACACTGAGGTGAGGAGTGATTGTGTGAAGAGTTCAATAATTTGCAGACCTTTGGTAAATTGGTGGGGGGGGCACTTTTTGTTAAAAAACGTCTGTGTTACCTTCTGCGGGGAACTTTTGTTGAGCTAATTTCTATTATGATCATCCTCTGAATGCTCTTTACCTAGGTAGAAGACTCAGCTATTACTGAGTGAATAAGGGAATGAATGATTCAATGAATAAATAAATGATGGTGGCGAAAGTCTTGATGACTTCTGTAAGCACCATGCCATGACCTAGTGTTCATTTTAAATACCACTGCCCTGCTCACCTCTGATCTGGCCGGAATCGGGCATCTGTTGGTGGAAGGAGATCTTTTAGTACAGGATCTAACTCATTAAGCTCAATAGCGAACCTTGTGAAGCCATAGTAGAGCTCATAGTTGGTCGGCATGGAACCTGGAATGAGGCCAAGGAACCACTGTGAGAGGCAAAGAGGCTTACAGAACATGCAGGAGCTGACTTAACTCGGGTGCTTAATTAATACTCACATTAACATCAAATTTATAGTCATAAACATTAGATTGCAATTTTTTTAAAAGGATTAATGATTATTTGCACACTTAATTTAAGACACTGGGTAGGTAATCAGTATCTTCACCCTCCTCTCAAATAACTTGAAGATCACCACTTTCTAATGTAAGTGCTATTCTTATTCCCTGACGAGTTAGGTATTACTGTTAATTTTGCAGTCATTGTTTGTTTAGATATACCCACATACACACAGTATGGTTGCTCACTGTTCCTTCTTGTATCTCTGACCTTTTATGTGGGATGATAAAGGTGCATCTTTTGGAAATTCATTTAGTGAGGATCTGTTCGTGGTAAATATTGTTTTCTTTCTCTATAAATGTTGATATTTAATCATAGTTTTGAAAGAGGCCTCTTATTTCTTGAAATATCAAGTGCTCTTATTTTCAGAGTGTGGTAAGTCTTACTCTGCCTGGGTTCTTTTTGTGTTTTGTGATTTTTGACTGTGAGCTCTTGTTTCTTGGATCTTCATCTGTGGGAATTCTTAAGGCCTGGGATCAAGTTGTTTGTTTGTTTGTTTGTTTGTTTTTGGCCATGCTGCGTGCCATGCAGGATCTTAGTTCCCCAACCAGGGATCGAACCTGCTCCCCCTGCACTGAAAGTGTAGAGTCTTAACCACTGGACCTCCAGGGAAGTCCCTACAAATTTTTTAAGTGAACTAAATTGGTTTTATTTTGCTAAATGGGAAACTTTATGTTGATTATCAGAACTGATAGATTCATATATTTAATAAAATCCAGCTTTTAAAATAAAACTTTGTACATACAGTAGTCTTCACTGGTTAATTTTTCTCTCAAATACCCAACTGGGTAACTAAATGCTTGGGTGACTAACTATAAGCATTAAGATTTCACCAAAAAACACTTACAATTTACTTCCATTTAGAAAAGAAAAAGATTCAGATCTAAATTAACGTTTACTGGCACTTTCAAACTAAATTCGACAGCAGGATCTTTGTAGGCTCTGCTCATTAATGTGCTCCAAGCTCCTAGAACAAAGCCTGATGCTCAGTCAGTACTCAATACATAATTGCCAAGTGAATGAACAAACCACTCTACTAGCAGGGAATTTAAATACTCATTGAGGAAACCAACAACTAATATTAAAGTTAGGGATTAACTGACAAAATTCCAATGAAAATAAATGTCATGTGGAGCCTTGTTCCATTTGTACTTGATAGTCAATTATATGCTAGTGTATTACCAGAACTCTCTTGATGTCTTTTATTAAATGTCAGCATATTGCAGCTCTTTGATGCTCAAGTAAAAAGATCACTTATTCTGGTTAAATTATTGAATTTGTGGATTATGGATGTTTGCAGGCTTTCCTTTGTTTTACTAAAACAGAGAATAAATAACACGAGTAGGGATTTGAGTTTGTATATTTCAATTATTCAAATGGTTTAATAAGTATACCTAGTTTTTGAAATGCAGTTATTACATTTAGAGAGATTTTACATGAAGCCCAATCTCTGACCACACGTCAGATTTGGTCTCAATTCTACAACTCCTTACTATCAAATATTGGAATTTATTTAACTTGTGGATTGAGTATAGATGTAAATATTATTGTCTTAAGCATCTATGTTTTTAATCTATTAAAAGAAAACATAAGGGGCTTCCCTGGTGGCACAGTGGTTGAGAGTCTGCCTGACGATGCAGGGGACACGGATTCGTGCCCCGGTCCAGGAAGATCCCACATGCCGCGGAGCGGCTGGGCCCGTGAGCCATGGCCGCTGAGCCTGCACGTCCAGAGCCTGTGCTCTGCAACAGGAGAGGCCACAACAGTGAGAGGCCCGCATACCGCAAAAAAAATAAAAAGAAAAAGAAAACATAAGGTGTACCGCATGGGATGATCTGACCTTCCCTGCCTTCTGCCACTCATGGCGCCCCCCTGAGGCAGGACACTCATGCCGGTCTCACCTGGTCTCCAGATGCACTTGGCGGAAGGGGCCACACCGCAGTACAGCCCTTCATGCCACTTCCCAAACAGCCGGTGCACCACCTTCCCTTCCTGATCCATCACAACCCCCTGGACTTCATTCACATTAGAATTCCAATAATTCACCTGGAGAAACCAAACTCCAGTTAAAACACTCAATCTCTTTAATAACACCAATCCCTGTAACTTCCACATGGAAAATTTTCTTAACCTTGAAGTTTCTCACGCAAACCATTTCCAGGCATTTATCTCAAAATGTTTTGCATGGAAGGGTGGCTATCTAAGTGTTAGCTGACTTAACTTTTAAGAAAGGGATGACCCCATTCCATGTTAGAGCATGAGACCACAGCCCAGAGAAGGCTCAGTTTCTATCTTAACTGAATATTAATTTACAGGTTAAGCAACTTCTTCCTCCCATTGTCCTGTCTTGAACTACCCTTGGCTCATGGATTTTAATGATTTTCAATTGGCAACAGGAGAAATAGTTTGTAAAATCATTTTCATAGTAGCTGTAAATGACTAAATTTAATCAGGAACACCTTGTTCTAGCTCTCTTCCAGCCATGCTCCTCCCCAAGGGGTCAGAAGTCGGCAGGAATTTACCCATCTGGATCCCTTGGCCCCTATTCTAGATCAGGCCCCAAGTACGCAAGACCCTAGAATTCCTTGTCCAAATGGCTCTAAGCGGGACTTCCCTGGTGGCGCAGTGGTTAAGAATCCACCTGCCAATGCAGGGGACATGGGTTTGAGCCCTGGTCTGGGAAGATCCCACATGCCATGGAGCAACTAAGTCTGTGTGCCATAACTACTGAGCCAGCGTTCTAGAGCCCGTGAGCCACAACTACTGAGCCCACGTGCCACAACTATTGAAGCCCACGCGCCTAGAGCCTGTGATCTGCAACAAGAGAAGCCACCGCAATGAGTAGCCCATGCACCGCAACGAAGAGTAGCCCCCTCTTGCCACAACTAGAGGAAGCCCGCATGCAGCAACGAAGACCGAACACAGCCAAAACCAAAAAACCCACAAATGGTTCTAAGCTTATTCCACAGCCTGCACAGGCCTTTCCTTGGATTTATCGTTAGGCCTGAGGGGTGGCCAAGGGTGGCTGTTTGTGGGGGTGTGGACTGGACTGCCTACACACGTGTTTGCGGCCCCTTGCAGCGCAGGGCAGAGCTGGGGGTGGGAAGCAAGTGGGGAAGGCCGTGGGCCAGACTGGTTCTCCTGCGCTGCCAGGTTTCCAGCTCGGTGTTCCCAAGTGTCCAACCTGGACTTGCAGGTTTTGTCAAAAAAGGTACTTTTGTCAGCGTGAAAGGATAGAACATATTTTATTTGACAGCTTGTGGGCTTGATTTACATACTTTAAATATTTACACATACGGTATGGGGACTGCCATTTGTACTCTTGCCCTGAGCTCTGCAAATATTAGGGGCAGGCCTAAATCTAAGTTTCCCCTAGCCTAAAAAACTAAGTGCGCACAGTTACTGTCACGCACGACCCAGTCAGCGCAAATGGTGATCCTGGCTCCTCAGTTCTGAACCACTTAATCAGTCTATTAAGAAAAAAAGGAAAAAAGAAAAATATCTAACATCTTCTCTTGTTAATAAAGGTACTGCTTTTTGTTGAACTTATTTAAGATTATATATAATAATGGCAGAGTTGGATAAGCTTATAGGGACTGGAAGCTATCATCTCTATGCATCTTCAGAAAATGACAAGTGCGATATATTTAGTTCCCTAAAATAAGATCACTTGAATATGTTGTAATCAAGCAGGAATATAAATGGAATATAAACCAGGAGACTTGTTATAGGCAAGAAGTACTCTCTGGAATTTTACTTAATGAACTGGCTGCTTAAAAAGAAAATTCTTTAACAAGAATTTTTTTTTTCTCTTTCAAGATGGTGCCTTTGTTGACCTCTACACCGTCAGACGTCTGCATGCCCGGAGCAACTCCACCAGCTGGTCCTGCTTTTTTATCTAAAATGTCCATAAGGATCAATGATACAGAACTAACTCACTTGCTGCGGCTTAAGGTAATTGTTTTATTTCTTCCCTAGGAAGCATTTTATGTCCTTTGCTATTGTAAGATTATTTACCTTGACAAATGTGAGTTTGCAAATGCAAACACTGCTTTTGGTATTTCTAATGGTTACTTCTCCATAATGCTCTATCCACCTCCTCCCACTCAGGATGTTGTGTATGCACGTGGTGACCTTATTCCACACATAGCAATCTCCATACCTAGTGAAGAATACAGCACTGATTAAAAACAGTGAAGGTAACAAATAAATATTACTGTTTCTACCAATGAGAATATTTTTTAGCCATAGCTTCCTTTCCCCTCATCTTTCTCTTATTTCTTTCTTGGAAGTTTCTATGTGGTCAAGGCCATTTATGACATGATTCATTCATTTAAGGAACATTTCAGTGCTTTCTATGGGCCAGGTGCTGAAGCTACCAAGTTGAATAGGGTCTGTTTCCTGCTCTCCTGGAGCCAATAGTACGGTAGGGATAGATGGACGCTTATAAGAGCACAGAGGAGTGTCCTTAGATCTGCCCGGAACGTGGGGCGAGTGGCAAGGAAGATTTTCTAGAAGAGGCTGCGTCTGGTCTAAGCTTGGAGGGTGGAGAGGAAGGTACTACAGGCTGGGAAAGGCAGAGACAAAGCCACAGAGGCCAGAAGGGCACAATGCATCCGGGGACCTGTGTGTGGCATGCTTCAGGTGAGTGGGTGTGACGGGAGGTAAGGCTGGAAAGGTGGGACAGGGCAGAGCAGACAAAGCCCTCAATGACCCACCAGTGAGTCTGGACTTACCCTATAGGCAATGGGCCATCACAGTAGGGTCCCAGGGAGGAGAGAGTAGGGTGTACATTCAAGAAAGGCTACTCTGAGGACATTGTTTCATGCTGTGAGTTAAGGCCAAATATGTGAATAATTCTTTGGGAAAAGACTGATGAGCATAGATGGCATGAATCTAATACAAATTCTGGAGAGTAAGGTTACCGAGTTTCTGCCAAGGAAGGCGATGACAGTTCCTACTCACCTTTAAATTTGCGCATTACATATATGTTCAAATAAAACACTGTTTCAAAATGAAATGCTTCTGGGTTTCTAAAAAATTTATGAATTGGTATGATGTAGGCACTATGGAAAACTCTCTTCCTCATGAGTTTGTAAATATTGAAAGTTTATTTTGTGGCCGTGGGAATTCCTCCCTCTCCCCACCGTCCTCTATATTGAATCTACCAGCAAATTCTGTCATTCAAATAGACAATAACAAAACAGAACAAAAATCAACCAAATGAAGAAAGAAAGAAAAACAATCAAGCCTTTGGCCTCAATGAAAACTTCAATTAATTTTAAGATGTATAGGCTATATCCTCTAGAAAACAACCATAAAAGGATTCTATCACTTCCTTAATTAACTATACATTAAAAATAGTGCTACGGTAGGGAGGGTGGGAGGGAGGGAGACGCAAGAGGGAAGAGATACGGGAACATATGTATATGTATAACTGATTCACTTTGTTATAAAGCAGAAACTAACACACCATTGTAAAGCAATTATACCCCAATAAAGATGTTAAAAAAAAAAAATAGTGCCTGGATCTAAGATGAACTCAAAAGTGAAAGTATAGATTATATAAAAAAGAAATGGCTAAAAAGAGCCATTTTAGTTTGCATTTTATTTTCATATAAAATGCAAACTAATGTGGTGACTGGGACAGGTAGGCTCTGACTGATGAATGCAGGGTGTGAAGAGATAAAAAGGAAGCTTCGACACACTTGCTAAAGTTCTCATTTGCTTTTGTCGGGGCCCAGTCTCAAAACTTCGGTGAAGTTAACAGAAACATTGGCCATACAGGAAAATGGCCCCTTGGTACCTTCTAGAGTTTCAAATACCCATTTATGATTTAAAAAAGCAGATAAGAGACCAAAAGGAAGATGAGCGCAACCTACTTTGGAAGCATGGCGTTCAGGGTTCCCACAGGCAGGATTTCCATCGACTTCCCCCAGAACTTGTTTTTCCATCTGATATCTAAACGACATAAGGCAGAGGACAAGAATATACACTCCATATCTAATCATTTGCTCTAGAAAAATGAACTTTTGTATTACACTTTATATTTTACAAAGGAAACTTTTGTAATCCCAACTGATTCTATAGTGTTGCTTTAATAAGACAAGTGCCTGAGGATGGCCCAAGGTGAGAAGATTAATTGTGAACCCCCCCCGCAAATATCTATGTATATTTTTCCATAATATATGCTCTATATGTGTTTTCAACAAATAAAACTGGTAAAGTCTTGGAATAACCTGTGTGTGTGTGTGTGCATAGTCACATACACACATACATAGACTCTACTCTGCCTTAATGTCTCCATAAATGTTGTTTCAAGTTTTAACTAAATGGTGGAAATATTATATATATATGTATATATATGTGTATGTGTATATGTGTGTGTGTATGATGTATAGAAAAAGTAATTGCAGATTGTGGTATTGCAGTACGACTGATTTATATACATATTTAAAGAGTACATGACTTGGGAGAACAGTAAAAAAATAATGCCTCTAAACACAGATAGGTAAGATTTATGAGAAAGTGGGATTAACTTAATGAACATGTTCCTGTGCTGGCTGTTAAGATACTACCCAGGGCCCAGCACTTCATCTCACATGATGGCTTTATGTTTTACCTGTGGTCACTCAGGTGTATCTGTGTATTTGTAATAACTGCCCGGTCTCATTCTGATGAAATAAGGGAGCTTAGTGCTATCTCCACAAAATTTCTGACTCTCTTGTTCTGATGAACAAGAAATGATTTACTTTCTTAATCTGAAATAAAGTACAGTCACAGTGCTGCTCTATCATTTTATATCCTTTTTAGGTTGAGGAAGTACATGTAAGAAGAGTCATACTGCGATCAGTGAAGTACCCTTTGGACCTCCCCTGAATGTGAGGGAACTATTCACACTTAGTGGTAAATTTATATATATATATTTTTCTTTCTAGAGGGGTTTTGAAACTTTTTATTCTAGGCGAGTTTGCAATATTCTAATCGAACAATGGGTATTGATTTAGTAGAGACTTCATTCCAAACCCCCAAGCCTCAGTGAGTTAAAAGACCAGAAATCACTGCAATGTATATATACCTAAATAGACTGTGACCACATACAACGTGTTCTAGAGCCTTCTTTGAGGATTAAGATCTCTTTGCACACCCTCAAGAAGCAAGAAGCCAGCAGATACAACCTCCGTGCTAAAGATGCAGACAATGAGTTGAATGAGGTAAGGAAATAGCCCTGAGCTGGCATAGTCAGCATAGAGCTCTGCTGTCCCATAGGGCTTTGCTTCCTAAATAAATAATCCCATCTCCTAGATGACATGGTTCCATCTTTACATCAAGAAATCTAATTTCTCAAACTGAACTCCACACCAACTACCAATATTCTCTGAGTTCTAAAAGCAGAAATCTAAACTGAGTACTTTGGAAACTAGAAACTTTCTCATAGGCTCATCAATTGGATTTTGAAGTGATAATTGAAATACAAACCTTGCCAAAACACAAAATTCTTGGATTCACAGTGACAGGCAGAAATGGGTGGATGATGGCTAACCTGGGAATTAAAAACAAAAAATGACATCAGTGTTAAAACTTCCATAAATGATAATTTTTTACAACGTATATTGGCTACCCCCAAATAAAAACTACTCAACTCATCCATCTCTATTAGTGAATTATTCTCAAAATGTATAAGTAAATTACTGAATCTTTAACTTTTACAACTTCATGCTTAAACACACTTAGAAGTTGTAGTTATATAGATAGGCTAAGTGAATTTTCTGTTAATTAGTATTATAACCCATCTCAATCAGATGTTTATCAAAAAGCTATTTTCATCATCAAACAGCACTCCTACAGTTTCTATACAGAAACTCACTGAGTCCAGTGGGACTTACCTGTTCTGAGAAAAAACGGAATCCTTTGTCCTCTCTAATGCATTCATAAGTCTCCCCAAGGACAGGGTTGAATGGCTTACTTCCTGCTCTGAAATAGGTGGAGCAATATCCTGAAACTGCAAATGCAGCAATAAGAACCTGTTAAAACATTTAAGAAAGGAAAATAATATAGGAGAGACTACTTCCAGGTCTGCTTGTCTCTTATTCCTCTAGATTTTATACATCCCCATCAGTGGGTGCTCATTTGACGGCATCTGCATTTTCTATTTTTTGCACACACTCTTCATATACTCATAGGGAAAAAAAGATAATTGAAAATGAGGTTAAACTCTCTTCATGGGAACCAGCAGACAACTGAAGCCAAATATTCTTCATTTATCTGTCTGTCCAACTTCCTGAGTATCACAGAGTTCAAAGGTTCTGAAAGCCAGTGTATAGGTTATGCCATTTGCACAATCTTAGCAGGAGGGTTGTGGCTGGTGGTGCTTTTCAGAGGGCAGGTCAAGTTTTCCACAATCACATGGAGTAGAGGCCAGGGCAAAGAACAAACAGGAGGTTACTTTCTCAGACCTAAGTTCCTGAACAAATGGGCTCCCCTGGCATTCAGGAAAAGCTGATAAAGCAAGGCTAGGCATGTCTTAAACCTGTGAGGAGGGTGATACCTTTACATTCTAACTTTAGAACCACCCAGAACCAAGAATAAGTCACAAGGTGTGTATCTTTCAGTAGAGGTATCTGGATCTTTTTGGCCCTGCCTGGTTTATGCAATGGATTCCTCTTACCTATGTGGTGAGAGTATTAGGCAACAACCAAATATGCTATCATAATGAATTCTGCCTTAGCCCAGGTCTAGGGTTGGCAAATCTCCAAAGGGTGCTGCTCTGTTATTTATTACCATGCGCTCATAGGGACTGTCCGTTTCCGAAGCCTTGTCCAGAAGCTCACTATACTCCATTTCCTCGCAGAGATGCTGCAGAGTGTTGAGTGGCTCGTTTAGCTCCACAGGCATGGAGACTTTAGACAGGTCTTTACCAATGTTGTTCCTCAAGATATTCCATAGGTTAATGTTACTGGTGTCGGGACAGGGAGCTGGCAGGCGTGCTCGACGTCCGTTTCGGAAGGCTCCTCCTGTAAGCTCCCCGTTCAAGACTGGAAGAGGGAGAAAGAGGAGAATCACAGTGCAAGAGATCTTGCTTTTCTTATTTCCCAGAACCTGGGAGGGTAGGAACCCTTTCAAATAATTCTGATTGTGATACATTTCTTAAGGCTTCATTATACTCTCTCAAGAGGGAAGAGAATTATTTCAATACAAGGTTGCTGATAAATGCACAAAACATCAACGTACAGTTTTTTAAACAAAGTGTTAAATATACTTAAGTATTACACAATAAAAGACAAGTCAAACTTCTAAAAATTAAATATATTTAATACGAAGGACATAAAATTTTGGTTTGCCCAAGAACTAAACTTTTTCTTTTTTTCTGTATGTCTTTTATTATTATTATTATTTAATTTTTGAATTTTATTTTATTTATATTTTTATACAGCAGGTTCTTATTAGTCATCCATTTTATACACATTAGTGTATACATGTCAATCCCAACCTCCCAATTCATCACACCCCCACCCCGACCCCCCCGCCGCTTTCCCCCCTTGGTGTCCATACGTTTGTTCTCTACATCTGTGTCTCAACTTCTGCCCTGCAAACCGGTTCATCTGTACCATTTTTCTAGGTTCCATATATATGCGTTAATATACGATATTTAAACTTTTTCTTTTAACCATCTACCTAACAAAATTTTCAACCATTTACCTCACCAGATTATATGAGTAACAATTTATTGATCAGCTGCAAAAGGAAAAATTAGCTATGGGGTCAAAATGATTGTTCATTGACTCATCAGCATTGTAACTTGGCATGTAGATAGAACCACCTGGAAGCTCAAAGGATGCATACTTTGCCGAGAAATGTTGTCTGCAACACTGGTGTTGTCTTCAGATATATTATCACTCACATCACTGATGTAAGACTCATCATCTGAAGCCTAAGGAAGGGAAGAAAGTAGAAAGGATCAGAACTCTCATTCAGTCTTGAAAGTTCAGAAAAATCAAACAATGAAAAACAACAGGATATTGCCCAAATGAGAAGCAGAGGTCACAGTGCGAACTGTATGTGGCATATGTGCAATGAACACCTGAGGGTCCCCCGTGAGCCAGAATGTAGGATTGCCAGAAAGCAGCCCTGTCTTTAAGTAGCTTTCTGTCTTAGTTGGGCTGAGACGCTGGGGGAGGCCAGCGCATAACCAGAAATGTTTCAATTCAACACAGTAAGAATGTGCAAAAAAAGGAGGCCCTATGGATCCCCCTAGAGGAGTCAGGACAGGCTGCCCGGAGGAAGTAGTATTTGAACTGGGTGTTGGAGGATGCAGGAGTTGCCCAGTTGTTAGAAGGGGGAGAAGCACAAGAAGAAGGGATAGTGTGCAACAGCAAGGACCATGAGAGAAACATTTATTCTAGGAGTGCTAAGAAGTCGAGTGGCTGTAACAGAGGACAGGGTGAACGAGATGAGGTCCGACTGTGAAGGGTTTTTCATGTCAACATAAAGGGTTCACAATATAATCATATGAGTTATTAAATGCAAGGAAATGACAGAGTCATATTTAATTCTCAGGAAGATACTCAGCAGCTTTCCCTAGGGAGGCCAGACAATAGGATCCTACATAGATCTGGGTAAGAAATACTGACCAGTAACACTAAGATGGCCACAGTAAGGATCAAGTAGTAAAACTGCATTTGGGAACCACATCTGAAGTATACGGACAAAATCTGGCAGATTATCTGGGGGCAGGGGAGAAAGATTTAGGGACAGGGAGAAATCGAGAATTAAGCCATTCTCTACGTGAGAGAAACATGGAACTAAAATGAAACCAAAATTCACATAAGAATAAAATTAAGGGGCAGGGACTTCCTTGGTGGTCCAGTGGTTAAGACTCCGTGCTCCCAGTGCAGGCGGCCTGGGTCTGATCTCTGGTCAGGGAACTAAGATCCCACATACTGTAACTAAGCACGCGCACTGCAACTACCGAGCCCATGTGCTCTAGAGACCGCGTGCTGCCACTAGAGAAGCCCGCACACCACAACGAAGGCCCAGCACAGGCAAAAAAAAAAAAAAAAAAAAGAATAAAATTAAGGGGCAACATATGTACTAAGGGGATTTAGAGACAGAGCAGATAAGAAAACAGAGAAGTACTGTAGAGCCATTCAGAGGAATGGGAAAACCAATGTTTCTACTATAGGCAAGAAAGCTGTTGATACTTATTTACTAGCTTCAAAATGGAAATATGCTGTTAATTTTTCTGAACATAAAAACAAAACATTCTTATCGTAAAAAGTTAGAAATTACATGAAGCTAAACAGATGATATGAAAATCATCCATTCTATGACCTAAAAGAAATCACTTTCAACATTTCATAGGTACTACCCCCAATTTCAAAATGCCTATGTAAACACACTGATACGTTTATCTTTAGATACTGAAAAAGGGGATTGTTTTACATACTATTTTATAGTGTTCTGAATATACTTCCATTCTTATAAATATAGCTCTTCATCCTTACTTGGAATGGCAACGTATTTCATTAGACAGTTATATAACACAAGGAACTTAACCAGCATTCACGTGGCTTCCAATTTTTTATTACTTACAGACAATACTTGGATGAACATCCTTGTAAACATATTTCTGTGAATCTGTCTGGCAATTTCATTAAGATTTATTCCCAGAAGCGAAATTGCTGGGTCAAATGAGTCTCTTTTAGGCTTTAGCTGTATGTTGCCAAATTGCTCTCCTAGAAGACTGTACTGTATTACATCGTTCTCATCATCAGTATATGAGAGCATCCATCTCTCACACCCACTTAAACACTATACATTATCAATCTATATTAGTATGTATCTACCTAACACACATAAAAGATCTCTAGTTTGAATTTCATCTTTAGTGAAACTGCTGTCTTATCTTTCACACATTTTTCAGCTTGTCATATACACTGCATTTTTTTCTAGTTTGCAATTTATTTTTTAATTTGTTTATGCCACTCTTTTTGGCCATGTAAAAGTTTTAAATTTGTATGTAATAAAAACCATCAGCCTTTGCCTTTAAGGTTTCTGGATTTATTGCTGATGTTTTTAATAGAGTTGGGGAGAATTCATATATTTAGGGAGATAGAGTTATACTCAGAATGATTTTGCGTAAATGAATAATGATAGTTTTGCTTTTGCGCCCTGAGCAATGCTATAAAGATAGCAAATTGAGAATAAAGTCTTTTTCTCATTTGTATTTTCCCACTGCAGCTGGCTTCCAGTTCTCATTGACTGCAACTAAATGGAAGGCTAAGCCTTTAGGCCCATGAAAGCCACATTCTAAACCTTGATAGAAATAAAAGGTAAATCAAACTCTTCCATGTGATTTCTCTGAAAAAAGCTAATCACATCCAATTATGTTAAGAGAAGACAAAGGCCTGCCTGAACCTAATTCATGTTGCATGCATGTTTATTACATGAACATTTAGAAGCTATAAACAGTCTAGTCCTCCTCAATTTCTAATTTCACCCAAACTAATATATGATAGAAATAGTCCAATATCCATGCCCATGTAGAAAGTTCCGTGTAGAATATAAAAGAGCTCTACAACGACAGTGGGCCCTGAATAAGATCTATATTATCGTATGTGTGAGCAGTAGCTAAGGCCGGGCAGTCTGGCTATGGTCCACTCACGTTGTCCTGTATTTACAGTTAAGGCTCTGCCATATTATAATGAAACAGTTAATATATATTAGTTTTCTCTCCCATGCTCAAGAAGTCTTGGAGCCAAATATTTCTCTTTAAGAGGTTTGGGATTCAAGAGAGTTCAGGAAATATTTTTTTCTAACTGCGACCAGGCATGCAGCATTGCAGAAACAAGTTTAAAAGGCAAGGAAGTAGATCATTCTGGAAGTGAGAAGAACATTTTTTTTAAAGAGGTTGCGCATTCATTAAGTGAAGCACATAAAGATTTTTCTCTCAGTTATGGAAAATGTTAATGTAAGACAGCTAAGGCCCAGATGGTTCTCCGATTAATCATATGTAATGAGCTATAAGCATACTTTCCTTCATTCAGTTAGCAAATATTTACTGAGTTCCTGGTTCACCAGAATGTTCTAGTGCTGGGGACAGAGTGGTGAAATCTCTGCCCTCGCTCTAGTGGGGGGAGACACACAATAAACATACGAAATATATATTTTGTTGGATAGTGATGAGCATTATGGAAAAAAAATCAGAAGGGAAGAGGCATGTGAAAGGTCAGGGGTGAGGAGGAAATGGTAGCTCTACATTGTAGGTAGGGCATCCAGGGTAGGCTTCTCAGAAGGTGACTTTTGAGTAGACTGAAGTGAGTGAGCGATTTGACCGCGTGGCGCTGGAAGTGTTCAGCCAGGGTGGGCGGCAATGCAGAGGCCCAAGAGCCTTTGGCAGCTGTCATGCAGAATATGCAGTTGAGCCCATCCTGCAGCGGCTACTAGGATTCTCACATGTACAGTAAACCAACCAGGTGGGCTTGCCAAGTCTGTTGTCCAGAGACTCAAGGAGCCTTCTGGGGGCATCTCATCACAAGGGAACTTGGAAACTTGGGCAGATGAGGTTGCCTCAGGAACAAAGTCTTAGCCTAAGGGGAAGAGCAACCTTGAGAACATGGAGGTGCCTGTCACTTGGGTTTATCTCCTGGTCTAGCTTCTTCAAATACTTAAGACTGAGTGTTGTGATAAAGGGGAAAGATTTAAGTAAAACACAGACATTTTATGAAAACCTGTAAGATCCAGTCACAAAGAATAGATGTATAGCTTAGTTCTTTCCAGTGTGGGTTGTAGGAGAGAGTCACTTTTCTTGTTTCAGCAACAGACAAGGGGTGTCTGGAGCAAACTGACAACTGCAGGAAGCACTCCATTGGCCTCTGGAAGGCACCAGAAGAGAGGCTGCAAGAAGCTGCAGCTGAGAGCAGAGACCAGATTATGAGTCTTTGTACGATAGCTAAGGAGTTTATGTTGGACACTGGGGAATAGGGACATCATCAGATTTGCATTTTGGAAAGATTAGCCAGGCTGCCCAGTGGAAAATGGATTCGAGGAGGCAATAAAGTAGGCAGGAAAACTAGTTATGGAGACTGACAGGGTAATTTAGGTGGGGAGCTGATGAAGGATTGAATTGCAGTAGCAGCAGTGAAGCTTTAGGAAATTATATGTATCTGAGAGTATTTAGGTGACAGAAGTTACAGAACCCGATGAGTAAATCAACATGGGTGATGGGTGGTAGTGAAGGGAAATACTGAGGCAACTCAGGTATTTGATGTGAACAACTGGGGAGAAAAGCACTTAGAAAAGCAATATGAGAAGTATGGGTTAAGTTTGAGTTTTTCCCCTTGGGGTGTGTGTGTGTGCATGTGTGTAAGGGGGCTGCTGATTAATTCACTTGGACATGCTGAATTAGACAGTCTGTGGAGCACCCAGGTGGCAATGTCTCACAGGCAGGTGGTTGGGTGGATCCTGAGCTGACTCTTGCTCTCTCTTTAGACCTGCTTTCTCCCTGAGCTGTAGACCTGAATATCCAACAGGTTGCCAGATAACTCCACTGGGAGGTCTGATAAACTCACAATGCCTTAAAGTGAGTATATCAACTCCACACGCCTCTGTCATCTACTACCTTGCCCCTCTATCGGCCACTTGGTCCACTCTTTCACGGGGGTAGCACCACCCTCTTGCTTGGACTCATGCATGTAACCTGCTTCACATCCTCTTCATTTCAGCATTGCCAGTGGCTGGTGCAAGTGGCAACTGGGTGCCCAGTTGAATGTGACCCCAAGAACTAGAAACAGGGAAATTAGGTTGCTCTCATAGGGCTATGCTATAAACTTATCAGATGATGGGTCAAAGCCCAGATAATGTATAGTTAAGTTTGTCTGCTTGAATAAGGACAAAGAACTGGGTCAGCAATGGAAGCCCAGAAAAGGGAGAGTCAGAGAAAAAAATGCTGGTAGCATGTAGAACTAGCATTAAACTAGTTCTCTGTCTTGTGAATGGGAGTTTCTGTGAATCTTTTAATGTATGACTTGGAATCTGAGAGGCAAGTGCCTAGCTTGATGTGGTAACAAATTCAGTACCTGATACAAGAATTCTGTTTTAGCTTTTCTCCATTAGAAAAGTGATGTGTTCACTCCTTCTTTCTATTTTCCACTTATTTTTGTTTCTAAAATCACTCATACTTCCAAACATCCAAAAAGAACTACTACTAATTGTCAGGATTTTTCCTTTCAATCTATTTTCCATGCATATGGAAATAACACTGAGCAACTATTTCATCTCCTTTTTGTAAAAATGCAGTACAGATTTGCAATCTCAAATAGCAAAATTCTTAAACAACTGTGTGGGAAACAGTTTTGGCTGCTTCTCCCATGCCAAAAAAGAAAAAAAAAAAATTCTAAGTGTACTTGACTAAATTTCAGTAAAAGAATTTCTGCAACCTGACCAAGGAAGAGATTTCTTGTTTCCAAGACCTTGTCAAGATTCACGGGCATGACAAGCAATCCAATAACGCTTTTATGGTAGCCAGTGGTAACCTCCAAAAATGATAATTAGCCAACTAGATATCTGCTAGACATTATCCTTCTAAGTTCAAATTCTTGTCTCTGGTAAAGATGTGTATGGATGTGTGTGTGTGTCTGTACAAACATGAATGGTAATTTTCTTATTTTCTCACGCTTAATGTATTTATTAGCTAGTCTCCTTCTATAAAGGAGTCTGTTATCAACTATTTGTTTACCCTGAAATATGAACTGTACAGGTAAGTCAGAATAAATCTTGATTCTTTCTTTTCATTCATCAAATTTGTGACTATTGAGTTGGTGCCCAGTGTTAAGGGCTCAGTAAATGGAAACCATATAGTTTGCATGCTTTTGGCTTTGCTACTATTTGGACATCTTACTATAATATTTTTTTTTAAAAAAAGTTCCACAGTCTTACTTTCTTTAACCGAAACTCATGGCCAGAAGCAGTTAGGGTTGATGCATCAAGGAACCTTACCTCATTCTCTGATGAGCTTGCAGAGAGGAGCACTTCTTGGGCATCGAAGAACTCAGAGACAGACTCCGACATGGAGAGGCGGCTCTCATTGGCTACTTGCTGTGACAGGGGGAGACTGACATGGATTTGCTCACCAGCCTACAGAAGAGAAAAGCAGATGGTGTAATCCTTTTCTTCCCTGTAAGAATGGCTATTTGTTCAAATGAGACCATGACGTACTAGCCAGATTTCTAGAAAAATTCATACTATATGTTAAAAAAGTGGTGATCACAGCTAATTTTCACTTGCAACTGAGTAATGACCACTGCATAAGTTTCCTTCCGATATGCCTAAAGAATCCAAAAGGTGCACCTGAAAGGTGAGTTGATTTTAAATCTATGCTCAATTAATATTAAGTGGAATGTAACAGGTTGAGCCCCTATCAATACTCTGAATTGACTGTGGAGACAAGTTCCTTGTCACATGCTTAGGCTTGTCATTAACTAGCCATATTCTAACCAGTATACTACACCTCAAGCAGTATCTGTAGAAACCACTAGAGATATGCTAAGAAAACAGTCTAGAAGACTAATTTTTGAGACGGAATATATAAAAGTCATTTTCCAGTTTGATCATGAATTTTATCCAATGAAACATATGATTAGAGTATTGAATCTTATTTCAAATTGCATTTTTATTCAGTAAGAAATAAATATTGTTTTCAAGGATACAATTTAAGTTTCAATCAGAAAAATATGTAAGAGAACTAAAATATATATATTCTAGTACACATTTCAAGTTGCAAAGAAGATTCAAACTGAGATGGTTGACTAATTTTTGAATGACAAAATTTTAGAAATACCTCTAGATTCTGGGCAGTTGAGTAGGCATAAGTGTCATCAGAGATCACAGGACCCATGGAGGTGGATGGACGCGGGGTGGGTAACTTACATCAAAGAGAAGCTGTCTGGGGATGGTATTTCCTAAGCAGTTAGATGGCAGAACACTTGCACCCACAGATTTCTAGAAAAATGTACATTTTTGGTGCAAATATGGCCTCAGTATTAGTTAAAACTCTCACCTTGTTACATGTATTACTGTTGAAAAGTATAAATTCTCATGGCTAAAAATAATAATTTTATAAAGGGTTATAAACAGAATTATACACTCAAGTTTAGCCCAAATACTGAATGTTCTCCTATCCTCTAACCATTTCTTCAAAAATTCTTCTGAAAAATGGAGTAATAGCACCTACCTCAGAGAGTTGTTGGGGGTGTGAAATGAGATAACATGTATAAACTGGGTTAGCACAATGCCAAGCACATAGTAAGCATTCACTTGACACGCGTTAACCATTAATTATTAGCATCATCATCAGTAGGAACTGTAGCAGCACTAACAGTAGTATCTTAGCAAGGTCAGGTGACTTCTCTTCTTAGATAGGACTTTTAAAACAAACCTTAAGCAAACTTTTATTTAGCACCTTCTCAGCTGAAAGAGTTTGTTTTCAACATTTCATGGGCCACTGATGATAAGAAATATTTCAAATGAAGAGTGAGAGAAAATTCACAAGCTGGAGTATATACAAACTAAATATTCAGTAGCATGAGATGAACACAGGAATAAATAAAAACAGACAACGGATCACCAATAATCAATGATGTCAAGCTCATGTACATCCTTCACTCCAAAGAACACTGAACTGAAAGCAACACAATATTTATGCAGGGAATCATATCAGCAGTGAAAGAACTGTATAAAAAATAAATAAAAATAGGCAGTAGATTTAGGTGCTATAAAATAAGTATTCTACATCTATTAAAAATGAGTCTTACCTCATCAGGGCTAGGAATAATATTTACACTGACAACCTGATCACAAATAATAGATTCTGAATGTATTCTGTTCAACCGACTCCTTAGTTCAGCGTTCTGGTTGAGTGCCTTAAAATAACAAAAACCGCATATGTAATTTCAAGTTGTGACGCAAGCATAAAGCAGAACAAGCACACAGGTACACTTCAGACGACAAAGTCTTATGATGTTCTTAGCTGAAACTTTTGGAGCCACCATAGGCCAGATCCCCCTGGTAAGAAGGAAATAAATGGCTCAGAATTGAGGCACTCATTTTTTTGCAACATAAGACCACTACTTAGTAGGTTAGTGGGTTGAAAGAGTTCATGGATTTCATAAAAATGATTCATGGGATTTTCTCTCCCTTACAGTCAGGTCCATTACACCCAAGCCCAGTCTACCACCACATATATATCACATTTTACACCCTAGGATAAAAATTATTGATTCTTTCCTTTTTTTTTTTTTTTTGGTTTTAGTTTCTAAAATTTGGGAGTTGTTTCAAAACCAGATATCTTAAAAATTATTTGGAAATGTAGTGAACAATGAACTGGCTTTATTTTATATCTAGAGCTATATTTTAGAGCTATATTTTAGTCTGGTGAAAGAAAATAGTTGTCTTTCCACTTTCTAGGAGCACATAATTAATACCTATGACAGTACCGCAGAACTAACTCAAGCGTAGACCAAAGATGCCTTCCTTGAACAGTGTAAACATCGACAAGTATAATAAAGAACATATCACAAAAAGGAAACTAACTCCAAGCTACCTGCATCTCATGACTTTTAACACATCCTAAGTCAGCATCAGTGAAACACCATCTGCTACAACCCAGTTTAGAGGGTGGGGCAGAAAGAGAACAGCTTTACATAAGCATGGGCTCCCTAACAGGGGCCCTGTGGACAGAGGCACATGGAGCACATTAGTGCATGGGAACCTGTTCCATATACAGAAGACACATGTAGCTGACTGGATTACACCAAGTCTCAAGTAAAAGACCTTTGTGAGGACAAAGCCCAGTGAAAAGCTGGACAGCTCCTTTCCTTTCCATTAAAACCAGCAATTAGAAGATGGAAGTGAATGTTTCAGAGCGAAAGATAAATGTCAGGACTTACTGAAGAGCACATCTGCCCCAGGGAGTGAGGATTCTGCTTTTCTTTGTAAAGAGTCGATGACTACGGGAAACCAATACATAGACAAATATAACAGCATAACTATAACTCTGTACCTATTAAATCACCCAGGATAAATTACACAGTGGCTAAACTTCACACTTGCATTGAGTGGTGCAGAATCCTTGGGCATGGAGCACAGAACAGCTCCTCTCCCTTCATCCCAGCTTTTGCTTTTTAAGAAGAAAACTGTTCACTCACAGCTTTTGGCTTTTGTTTAAAGTCTTTAGAACCAGTTCATAAAATATGTGTAAAATAGAACACACTTGGTCTTGTGGGCTGTCAAGTATTGATGGATTAAAGGTGGACACAGATCCTACAGTCATATTGCAGACAGGAGGAAATATGTGTCCAGTTATCTGAGAAAACAGGGATGTGTTAGTGAGAAAAAAGGTGATTACTTTTTTAGTAAATAAACCATGTGCTTCCTAATACCTTCATATTCTGCAAAAGTGCTCAGGATCATTTTTCTTGGAGCAAAATCTCGAACACTTGAAATTTGAAAAAAAAATACTGTATCATTCATATTCTTTGTGACTACATATGCTTATTTGTTCTTTCATTATTTTTCTGTCCACAAGTGTACTGAAAGCTGTCTTAGTTATTGAAATAATTAGAACCAGATATATTTTGTTGTCTTGGAAGTAGGAGGCCTTGTTGTAGGTTGTTTGATGGTTTTAATTGCAGAATCACATTCACGGCTTCAGGGTTTCACACAAACCTCAACTAAGGGTTCCTCCAGAGTAACTGCACCTTCTGTTGCCCCTGGAACAGAGTTAACAAAACAAACCCCACAAAAACTCAAGGGCAAGGATAAGTAATGTTTTTTTCAGAGGGTGGGAGTTTTACACACAAGTTTCCCATTTATAAGGAAACTTGGAGAATTGTTTGCTCTGGATGTCTAAGAACGTTAAATTCCCATTTAAGCGCTCATCTCATCCAGTATTCATTAAATGTAATCTTGCCTACAGGTGTGTGTGAAGGCACACAAGGTGGCCTCTAGCTGATAATATCAATAGGAAATGAGATGAAAATTAAAGGAATATTGTATTAATAATATATATGCAGTGGTAGAAAAACGTTACGTGGCACAAAAAAGCGTGGAAATAAATAACTATTCCAACTCTGGCAACCCCAAGGGCAGAGGGTGTAAGCAGATGCGGAGCATGCAACAGCCCATTTCTGTGTGTCTTGCCAGGACGGCTCCTCCTTTTGCCTCAATCACACAGACTGTTTTGAAGTTGGCTACAACCAAGCGCCATGAGCGCTCTTAGGGAGTGCTCAGGACCACATTTGTTACCTCCCTCCCTGAAGCTCACCTATTTTCTCTACAACGATATTATGGAAACATCCTTGGGAACATCGAGGTATACAGATATTTTCAGTGAAATGACACTATTAGTGATAATTAACATAGAAGAGCCCAGTTGATGGCAGAAACAATATACAGAATGCACCCGAGGAGTCTGTACCGTGGTGAAGCGAGGGAAAAGGAGGCACGTCGCCAGCCACTTGCACCAGCTCATGAGCAAGAAAAGCCATGGGAACTTGTGAGTAATAACATTGCTCCAGGAGTGGCAGGCGGGGCCAAGGCCTAGCAGGCAGGAAGCAGCCTCGGGCTCAGGAACTGTGCCTAGATTCTTTAGGAAGTCTCACTACTTGCTTCCATAAGTGAGTTCAGACCGCACTACAAACTCGGCAAAGTATACTCATTTTCCCACACCTCATGTCCCTCATACACACTCAAGCGTAATATATCCAAGAAACACATAATTCCCGACCCATCTATAAAAGAAGTTACCATCTTGAAGTTCTGAGCCAGAGTTAATTGCCCAAATCCTCACCTCCTTGGCTATTAACTACCATTCACCCTCCTAGGCAGACAATGGGTGAGAATTTACCCTAGACTGGGTGAGACTCTGGCATAGCATATGCATTTTACTGAATGGAACTGTGGGTTCTGGGAAGGACACATAGAAGCCTGAAGGCTGGAGAAGGATATGAAACAGGGCAATATGGGATCACCAGAAGACTTACACCCCTCAGATAAAAGCAAAACTGGTTGAAAAGGAGTGAGAATATGAGTATGGAAACTGTCAAAGCTAGAGCTATCAAGAACCTGGGTATCTCTTAAAAATCACCTTGTTTTTTATTAAAAAAAATACTATTATAGTGTATTTGGAAAACACAAAAAAGTAGAAAAATATTTTTAAAAATTCATACCTTACTACCCAATCAACCAATTTCTGGTAGCTTGGTATATTTCTTTCTTTCTTTCTTTTTTTAAATTTATTTATTTAATTAATTTATTTTTGGCTGCATTGGGACTTCGTTGCTGCACGTGGGCTTTCTCTCTAGTTGCAGTGAGCGGAGGCTACTCTTCGTTGCGGTGTGTGCACTTCTCATTGTGGTGGCTTCTCTTGTTGGGAAGCACGAGCTCTAGGCGTGCAGACTTCAGTAGTTGTGGCATGTGTGTTCAGTAGTTGTGGCTCGTGGGCTCTAGAGCACAGGTTCAGTAGTTGTGGCACACGGGCTTAGTTGCTCCGCGGCATGTGGGATCTTCCCGGACCAGGGCTTGAACCAGTGTCCCCTGCATTGGCAGGCGGATTCTTAACCACTGCGCCACCAGGGAAGCCTGGTAGCTTGGTATAGTTCTTTCTAGCTTTTTTTCTTATGCATTTTCCACATTATTTAATGGGAACATACTCTACATCCTGTGTCTGCCACTTATTCTTTGTACACAGATATTTATTTTATGTTTCAAACTCTTCACAAATGTGGTTTTAATAACTGCAGAACAAGTGATTATTTTCTACTCTTGGGCACTTACGTTGTTACTGATTGTTATTAGGATAAATAATGCTGCCATGAACGTTTATGTGCATATAGGTTTTCTACATTCAGCATTAACCCCTTAGGTTATACATATCAGCCATGGACCAAAGGGTCAAAGGGTAAAATATTTTTAAGGCTTTTAATAAATATTGCCAAATTATGTCCAAAATGACATCAATTTAAAGTTACTGGATAGCTAAAAAAAAGATGTAAAGGATTCTATGAAGAATATCTTCATATACAACAAATTTGGCCAAGTCTCAGGGAACTCTGAAATTCAGGAACAAATCCACTTAAAACATTTATCCCAACACAGAATACTTATTTTGGATGTATAAAATGTTGTAGACAGGAAGGATGGTAAACACTATGACTGGGATCTTAATTATGCTGCTATGTGCCTTAAGCCAATGCTTTTGCTTACATTCCCAAACATACCACGTTTCACCGATTCTAATACGCACAATTCCTCAAACATTAACACCTCTGAAGCACTGGTCAGTTTAACTGACAGTTTTTTCCTTCTTAGTAATGCACAGAATGATAGCACATCTAACGGTGGACGCCGTACTGATTTAATGAAATTCAGTTACTCTAGACTGAGTACTGGGTCATATTCTGCTGCTCACATTTGTATGGACCCAATACCCAATGCATTTAGCAAAAGCTGTGTACAAACTCCGGGGCCAGAAATCAAACTGGTAATAGTGACGGAGTGTAATGTATTGAGGACAGACTCAAGGCAAGTTGAATCTTTCCTTATAGTAATCTAGGGTGCTGAGTTTACCATAGGCTTACTATATACTATTTGATTTTGGTGTTCAGTACTTAAAATTATAGCTGCTGTGAAATAAGGTCATTTACAAAGGGATACATGCCACACAAAATACCTTGTCCTACAGGTGTAAATCCAACATCTATGCTGCCTTTCAGGTGTAAAAGTTTACTTTTAAAGTTTCATGGGGTAAAATAACAGAATTATGTACATTTTTGTATATGTATAGATCAGGGATGAAATACTACTTTAGAAGAGAAATTCATTATACTGTTCAGCCTTGCAAATTATTACATGCCCAAGGCAGGTAAAAATTTATGCTGAGCATGTAGTGAAGAATGCTAATTTTACTTATCTTCTTATGCTATGTACCTTCTAAAAGGATGATGGAATTTGCCAAGTTGATATATTTAGAAGCTTTATTGAAAAGCTGCATTTTAATCATCAGACCTATATCAAATCAGACTTATGTCAAATAAAAAATAAGCTTTAAAAACGTAAGACTAATCTAAGAAGTTATTTAAACAGTCTCTCTCTCTCCTTCCCTTTCTGGGGGGAGACTTGGATTGGTAACTGTTCATTAAAAAAATATCTGGGTTTTAACTGATGATACCTGAATAAGGATCAAAGATGTCTTTAGGCTACCTAAAATCACACTATAATGTGAAGTTATATTAACATAGAAACATACGTAGAACAGCTGTCTCAATGTACTCAAGCTATTTCATATCTTGTTCAATCCTTAGGGCTATATTTAAAGAGGCACAATGAAAACAATAGAATTGGCCAATCAGGATGGCTACTTCAGTTAATTGTTTCCCATCTTCAATGTCTCCTTATCTGCTAGTTCCTTCCCTTCATGACACAAACAAACTTAGATGACTGCCAAATTCAAGGTTGACTTTCAGCCCATATATCATTTGCTGCTAAGTCAGACCCTGTTAACCTTTTCGTTCTTGAAATTATCAAAACTGTTTACCCTTGATCTCAATGATCATAGCTATCTAAATTTGTCAGCTGTTTACCCTGGGTTTCCATCAAAGGATCCTCGTTTTTTCAGCTTGTCCTTTAAATTCTAATGTTCTCTATGGCAGCTCCATTGGCCTCTTTTATTCTGACTGAAAACACAATTTATCAACATCTATAAATTCACCGATATACGGGGGTATCCACATCTTCCTGCCAGGGCCTCTCTCCTGAGCCCTAGAGCTCAGGAGGAAACGACCCACCCAATGGGAAGGTATGTACAGAACACAAGGATGTGAACACAGCCAAGATGCTGTGATAACACAGAACTGGAAGCACTGAATTCGCTAGTGGACAGGGTATAACTATCTTTATAGTCCCAAATTATTTTCAAATTTTTTGAGTTCAAGAAAATGAAGTAAATATAACACGCCCTGCCCCTTGCAAATAATCCAACAAAAATCTATTGAGGTTCTAAGTCTAGATGCAAATAAATGTTTAGACAAGAGAAGGAAACATTTAACCCAAAGCACGCAGTCGATGTAATTTCATTTTATTTTACTTTTATTAGGTTGGTAACAGCTGCTGCTGTCTCCTGAGGTCCATCAAGGACCAATTCTTCCACGAACCTGATCTCTGGGTCTGCTCACAGCTCAGGCATCTCTCATTTCTCTGAACACGCAGAGGCCTGGAAATCTGCACTGCTCATGTGCCACTGGGAATGGACTACAGCATGGTCCATTTAACTGTTTCCTGAGTAAATACTGCTCATCTCAGTAGTCAGATCATGAACTTCCTGGGAACATGGCCAGGGCTACTTTTAACTTGGTGTCCTATACCTTGCACTGTACCTGAGGTACAGTAGTTGAATGAAACACAATGAATGAATGAACAAATGAATGACTGCTTTAAAATTTCTCTTCATCACCATTTCTAATCTCACCTGACCTCCCAAACTTAGATGTGTTTACTATTCTCTGTCTTACCAACAAGCAAATAAAAGCAAGCAGGCGGGAAACAAGCATATTTTCTTATTTTTCTTAGTACAAGCTTATCTCATACCACTAAGACTTCAATCCTTAATACATCTGAAGAAAAACACTGCAACATGTAGGGGGACAACAGTGTATTTGACACATTTACAAGATGACATACAAGATGTTTACTGATCTTTTTTCTGATCTTTCTGATTCATGATCCTTTCAGGATCACGATTCAGAAGATCGATTAACATGGACTAGGTGTTCAACAGATACATGACATGAGATCAGTACAGGGAAACCGTTCAAGTGTGCATGTGAAGGAAGCCCTCTGAAGACTGGAACACAGTTGCCGCTTTGAATGCTCAGGCTCTCGAGTTCCCTAGTTTTGCACTGGAAGCAGCATATGCACCTCAACTGACAGTGTTTGATGGCAAACAGCAGAACGTGTGGCCCAGAAAACAGCATTCAATAACGTGAAACTTAACGCTGAAAAGAAGCTGACAGGTCAGGTACATAAAACATGGTGAGACCAGTTTAAGTCTAATTTTCAGGAACTGAGGCAAACTCTTCAAGCAGGAGCTGATCCACATGGAAAACCACTTACCCAGGATTTGCTTGCTCCTTCGCTCTGATCCAAGGCACCAGGAAGTGAACAATATTTTATATAAACACTGAGTTCTCACACAAAATCAATAACAACATTGAAGTCTCAAAGGAAGTTTTAAAGGTTAATTTATAGACTAAATGAAAATATTTCAGAGGAAGTGCTCAGTGTAAGAAAGCATAAGGGCAGTTTTAAAGGATTTTTAACAGAGATTTCAACCTTGAAATACACAGGGACTTGATTAGTATTAATAAGATCAATATAATATATATTGAGTAATATTTATTATAGTGTAAAATATATACTGAAATATATATAAGAGTCTAGCCTCAGGGAGCATAACTTAGGAAGAAAATCCTAAGAGTGCAAATCAGAATAGAAAAAATAGGTAATAGTTATCAGTAATTTTCAACAGATTAAAATGTAAGTGGGAAAAAATAGTAAGTGTGGAAGATCTGGTAGATTTTGTCTATTTGACATTGGATCAAACATATTCTGGAACATAACTGTTTAAATGTGTATGTAAATCATGTATAAATGCACGATTTTTTTTTTTTTTAAACCAGGAACTGCCTTATAATGACTACAGAGAGGCATTAAAAGTATTCAATCAACCAAAATAGCAATTATGTTTGCAAGCAAGTTTGGTTGATTTTCACTCTTACCTTGATATTGTTTGGAAGAAAAGTAATAAAACATGATATTGACACTGCAATGTCTTGGGAGAATTTCAGATGATGTGCCATCCCCATGATGGATTGCCTCCACCCCCATCTTTGGCTTATAGGGTTAGGAATGTATTATGAGAGTGAAACAAACACTCTCATTTACCTGAGACAGTGACTGTCGGAGCCGTGCCATCTGCGTGCTGTGGCCTGTATTGTGATCCTGCTCAGAAACCATCTGCTTAAGCTTCTCCTTCTCTATAGCTATGCTATTAAACGCTGACTTCAAAAGAGAATGCACTGCGTGGGGAGAAAAGTAAGAAACAAAGATCAAATGGATCCAGAAAGAATATACAAAATTATAAACTTCTCAGTACTTTAACTCATGCACAGATATTTTCTGGAAAGTTTATGTTACAGTCTAATTGAAAGTCAGCCATAAAATGGAATCTACCAGAATATCTATACACAAAACAAATATAGGAATGGTAATTAATCAGGATGAAAGTTTTAGCATTTCAAACCAGATAAACCAACAAAGACCTGGAAGCAGCATAAAAAATTATCAATTTTTAAATTTCAATATTTAGAAACTAAACTATAATTCCTAGAAAGAAAAGGGAACAAGTTTTACTCTGCTATATTTGAAGGCAATATTTGAGCAGTTCTGTGTACAATGAAGCCTCATGCAAATCATTTAGAACTATCAAAAGTTATTTCCCCAAAGTGTGCACCCAAACAAGAGCATTTTATGAGTCCTGCCAATATAAATAAGACAGCTGTTTTAGAAGTTCTAACTAGTTCTCTTTCGGGTAGGAAATGATTTGGTCTTAAGAACAGCACTTGCATTACTTTCTCAGCCAAGAACATCATGATATCAGAAGTGTTTTTAAAGAGTACAAATTTCCAGTTATAAGATGAATAAGTTCTCGGGATCTAATGTATAGTGTTATAGTTAATAGTACTGTATTATTTACATGACAGTTGCTAAGAGAGTAGATCTTAAATGTTCTCACCACAAAAAAGAAATGGTGGGACTTCCCTGGTGGCGCAGTGGTGAAGACTCTGCACTCCCAATGCAGGGGGCCCGAGTTCAATCCCTAGTCAGGGAACTAGATCCCACATGCATGCCGCAACTTAGGAGCCCACCTGCTGCAACTAAGGAGCCAGCAAGCCATAACTAAGGAGCCCACGTGCTGCAACTAAGCAGCCAGTGAGTCACAACTAAGGAGCCTGCGGGCTGCAACTAAGGAACCCGCCTGCTGCAACAAAGACCCAGCACAACCAAAGAAATATTTAAAAAAAAAAGAAATGGTATGGTGTTAGCTATCACAATTATTTTCAGTATATAAGTGTATCAAATCAACATGTATACCTTGAACTTATACAATATTACATGTCAATTATATCTCAATAGAGCTGGAAATAAAATAAAACAAAATAAAAGCAACAATAAAAACAACCTCCACCACCATTTCTGCATACCTAACAACATACATTGGTAAAAATTCAAGGCAGTCTTTAATTCTGAAACACAAAAAGGTTGAATTTCCAACTCCTATCTTTACAATAACAGTTTCTATAAAATGCAAAGTCTTCTAAAATAGGGATTTCCTTATAAGAGAAAGGATTTTTTTAAAGAAGTGGAAAAATTTAGCATAAAACAGTGGCCTGAATTAAAGGGGATAAATGGTGAGATCATAAGGGATTCACAATCTATTGATTTATGTGCTACATTCTAGTTATCAATTTTAAGGTAATAACTTGATAGCTGAAATATGTTAACCCAACTGGCAGCTCTAAAAGTGGACTCTCACTCATTTCAAAATCCATAATTCTTCCTAAAGAGTTCATTCAATAGTCATAGAAAAGCACCCCCCTTTTTTTTCTAGCACAACTGAAAAGAAAACATGTTGTTTCAACAAAGGCTTTAAAATTCTGTTGAAACTTGGATTTCCTGAAAGCCTCTGGATTGCAACCAAATACACAAAGCTTTCCCAGGGCTACCTTCAAATTTACCCATCTTCCTTTAGAAGCTGTGCTATAGTTAATTCACACATTTGCTGTCTCATTTTACCTGCTGCTATAACCTCACATTAGAAGTAAAAGCTACTGGTTTCCTGGCCATAAATCTATGCTGTTACATAAACAAAATAACATTGCTCTAGTCTAATGACATGATCAGCATCCAGCTAAGACATGCAATAAAAATGTGAAAGGAGTAAAACAGGAGGTGAAAGAGAGGTGGCCTTACAGAATCTCAACTGAAAAATCTATAGAAAAAAAAGGTGGGGGAGATGAGATAGTTTAATTGCTTCAGGATTGTGGAATTAAAGAAATCTCTGCTAGCATATCTTTGCTGATGGTTTAAGACTATAGGGCTTCCCTGGTGGCACAGTGGTTGGGAGTCCGCCTGCCAATGCAGGGGACACGGGTTCGTGCCCTGGTCCGGGAAGATCCTGCATGCCGCAGAGCGGCTGGGCCCGTGAGCCATGGCCGCTGAGCCTGCACGTCCAGAGCCTGTACTCTGCAATGGGAGAGGCCACAACAGTGAGAGGTACCCCCCCCCCCAAAAAAAAAAGGAGACTATACATTTTTGCTGACTTCAGCATTCCCAGAGATGTCCTCAGTGTGTGCCCCTTCTTTCCTGAGTCACTAGGCTCTTGAGTATTACGGGGGTTACTTGAGATGTTCCATTTAACACACATTTTCAAGAATATTTTATAACCTATTACCAGCGGGCCCAGAGGAAATAAATGTGATTGATTCATAATAAGATGTTAGTGACAGAAAACAACATAATGTGTATCTTTCTCCAAGAGACTGGGAAGGTACTATCATAAGGCACACGCGCGCACACACACACACACACACACACACACACACACACAAACTTTCAGTGGCTGAAATTTAAATACTACAGCAATAAGGGGAGGGAGTTAATTTGGGAGCTGAGGCTCTTCTTGGTAAACACAGACAAGACTGCCCAATCCACCTACACTCCACTCTCCTGCTTCTTATTTATTATACTCTTACTCTCTGTGCCTGATGACAGCAATTGAACTTCTGCAACATGCCTATTGAAAACTTAACATCAAAAAGGAGACTCCAAGGTGGGGTGGACTTCTGCTCCCCTCAAATCTGGACTGGCCTGGGAAGCTCTGACCAGTAGAGTGCAGTGAAGGGACAGTGCTTCAGGTCCAGAGCTGGCTGCTTCCATTCCAATCCACTCCATTCTTTTGGAGCCCTGAGCTGCCATGGAGAGGGAGAAGGAGAGGGACAGAGTTGTGTGCAGCCTCCCAGCGGTCCAACCAAAGTGCTAGTGAAGACACCTTGAACAATTCAGCCCAGCTTCCAGCTGAATACTGTTGAGGGAGCCCAACCAATGCCACGTGGCACAGAAGAACTGCTTAGCTGAGCCTTCCTGAATTCCTTACCCACAAACTGTAAAGTAAAACTTATTATGTCATTTAATAAAAAAAGAGTTTCAAACAGAATGTTTTTCTTTTTTTCCCTTACTAAGGCTAACTCACAAGTATGTATTAAGTGATGAAAAACAGATGTTGAGTAGTAGCGTCTGCTGACCTGCCTAGGATAATGCCTTGTTTTCCCCCTAAGTGTTTGATTCCGCAAATTTCAGAGAATAAATAGATAATCCCATTATCCTAATATTCTCTGAGTGAAGCAAATCAAATTTTAATTTATGATGACCTACAATCCTAGTGCCAGGCCTGAAGGCAATAGGAAGAAGTCATCAAAGGTTAACACCCTTTTTGTCTTTCTGCCTTTCTGCCTTTTCTCACCCTCAATGCTACTTTCTTTACTCAGTCAAAACTGTAACCCTATGATGTGTGTTCTCCCAGGAGGCGGGCATCATATCCCACTGCATTTTGTTTATAGAACTGCAATAAATACATAAACCATTTGACCTTTCTACCATGACTACCTAAACAAGGATAAGAGAATAAATGGCAACTTCCCATCAAGAAAGAGAGCTTCTCTCAAGGGCACATTATATTTATTGTTACCTTTCTGTGCAATTAGACAAAATTCTTCTTGAAGCTTTGTATAATCCATTGAACTTTCCAGAGGGTCTGTGAGGTGGCTAGGGGGAGTCTGAAATTCAATATCTGCACAAAGGTTGGGGTTGGAGGAATGCAAGCGAACCGGGGACATGGTAGCACTGAAAGGAACCTGAAAGGGGAGGACACAAATTATTAGAGAGCAACAGCACATTGTTCCACCCTCTCTTACATAGAAAAGATCTCTTCCAGTCTCCAGAATAATAGATTCCTCTCTGAGGACACACTCGGAGACAGTACTCATTTATTTTGCAGGTGGCTGGGTAGGGAGTCTCATTTCCCATAGTTGATTTAGTACTGCCACTGACTCACTGGCTTTTCACTGTCACAGGGAGAGATGATTACACAATGACAGGAAGAACAGGCACAATCCCAGATAAACTTCAGCTCTGAACCCACAGAAACAGTGCTGGCAGAAAGCAGTCTGAACTGTGACGTAGCTGACCTTCTCTCACAAAGTCTGGATACTCAAATCAGAGCACTTTTTATGCCTACTTCTTTCTGAGCCTGGAGCAGGAATTTACTGAACAGGTGAAAATTCAAGAGGTGCGTATACAGAAAGATTCACTTGCTCCATTGCCATTAGATAAAACATAAGTAAGTTTAATACTAAATATAATAATGGCTTAAAGGGACTCACAATTAAATTTGAAATTGATTTATCAAGATGTATTTGTAAATGAAATGTAAGTTACTGTAGTTTACCTTTGTATGTTACATAAACATGGCTTATGAACTGGCCAATATTGAAAAGCATTAAGTAAAAAAAGTCATATTCCTATAGATTTTCCCAAATGGCTAGAGGTACTTTCTTGCCCAGGCTGGATCTGGGCTAGGCTTCTGATGGGTGGAGGCAAAGCACCTTTCCCTCTCCTTCTAGAAGGTTCTACCTAACCATTACAAATGCTGTCAGCCAAACACTCTTGGAAAATGAGAATACCAATTCCTCTTATAAATCAGATTACCAGTAACCTCCCCTAATTCTTACCACACAGATATGCATTCAATTATCTTCAAGAATCAGACTCTCAGACTCCTCCACAAGCTGAATTTTGTATGAATTAAAAGATAATTCACACCCTCTACCTAAGAGAAAATATGCTGTAGAGGAAGGAACCAATATCTTGTCTGATGTACATGTATGTCAGAACCACTTCCTTTTTTCATTGTTTTATTTAGCTTTAAACCTCATGATAGAAAAAGAGGGGAGGGAGGGACCCTGCAAGCATGTGCCTGTGCACGGAGGATACAGGGATGGAGGAGATGGAGAGACCCCAAAAATCTAGCCTGAGCTGCAGTTGGTGGGTCTGGGTGAGGGCAGTTGAGACTGGAGAGGGTCCTTAGGATGTAGCTTTGTCTTGGCAAGGAGTTATTTATCTCAAAAGATATCCAAGGCTTACTGGGAAAGAAAGTGGGCATGAAGCTTTCTCCCCAGTTCTGCTAAGCTAAGCATGTTAATATATGATCTGTGAAGAATCTGGTATCTGGAGTCATCAAAGTAACTCTTCCTCATCCCCCATGGGGACCTTGGCTACACTGGGCTGGGAGGTGTCAACAGCTTGTTTATCTCATCAGGATCTGAATTCCTGGCTATTCCAGAGAAGAGACACAAAAGTGGCAGATAAGCCATTTGAGAAAATGGAGTCCTTGGGTTCAGTAGTTTGCTGGAATCCTATCCAGGCAACTTTGTGACAGTAATGACTGAGGTTTTTTAGGATATCCATAAGGGAATGGGGTTTATGTGAAAGAATATTTAAAGACAGATAAAGAAAATTTCTGTCCTTGCCTGTGGTGATGCTAAATCTAGAAAGGGCAGTCAGCCCAAGGCCCTCTAGGAGGGACAGAGAGAATCCATGGAAAGGTTGGTGATGAGAAGGTCATGGGCAGAGACTGTGACTTGAGGAAATGGATAGACCAAGGAGTTTGCAGATTTAAGGATATGGTTTCAGGATGCAATGAACTAGAAGAGCACTTGAGAAAAAGGAATGTGCATGTTCGGTGGTGGGGAATGAAATGTGTTGAGGATCAACAAAAGGGTTTTATCTGCACTCAGGTGCCCTCAACGCTCCGAGGAGGGGCATGGCGTAGGAGAGGGGTCTCCTCCCTTGAGTGGATAGGGAGGCTGGGGGAGCAGTAGTGATGGGAGGCCAGGGTGTAGTGGAGGCCCAGAGAGTCCAGTGAGGACCCAGACTTGTTCCTGAGATAATGGGCTCTTTATTAAAAGTTGGAATCAGACACTGAGAAGAAAAACATGTTACAAATTTATATTTTGAACATAATGGAAGTTTAAATTGGCAATTAAAATGGTAAAAATGATTTTGCATATAACCCACAGGGAAAGGGACTTGGAATGCTCTATTCAAACTGCAGTCAAACAGTTCCCTGGGACACTGAAAACTAATATTTATATACTTCTGACTGAAAATGTTTACATTGATTTTTTTTTTTTTTTTGGTTAAAATAAGTATGTGGAATGGATCATTTTAATTGAAAAATTCATGAAATGAAATTGAAAATACAAATTGAGATGTATTAATCTAACTCTAACTGAATATCTCTTCAGCCTGGGGGCTTATTTACTCAGTTTTTTATTCATCAATGTGAGTATTATGGGATTTGAAAATTTAAACGGTAACTAGGTTCTCTGTCAGTGATGACTGGAGTGGGGCTGTCTACAGCTCTCAATGTTTGTATGTGAGAAACCTCAATGCTGGAAATGCAACTTCACATCCTCCTTAGGAAAGAAATCCAAGGCTTCCTTGAAATCCTGTGACAGGGAGGAAGCCTGATCCTGGAATATTCTGGTACCAGTAACTGCAGTTTGGAAGGGGGCTGTTAGGAGACGCTTTTATCACCTGTCTATAAAGAAGCCAAAAGAGAAACAGAACAGTGGACTGGCACTGAAATTTAGCAGCGGTAAACATGAACAAAAAAGAGAACACACAACAGCAAGTCTAAGGAAGATATTGAGCATACACAACTCACGGAGCCAATATGAAAAGTCACCTGCTACTGGTACTCTGCATCACACGTACAGGGATGCTAGTGTGGGGTACTGATTGCACTGGGACTCTTGGGGTCTTTCCATGGGGAGGGGCCAGCGTTTCTCCTTTCCAACCCCCTATTCTGTTGGGCCTGCCTGATGGTGCAAGTGGACCATTATGGATGCTAGTGCTAAGAATCAACAAGACTAAATCTCTGGAACATCCTGGGTGTACTTGTGTTTGGGAGCAATCTCAGCTGCCCTACACACCTAAGTGGGCAAGGAGAACAAGTAGCTGGAGTCATTTGGAAGAATTCCAGACAAAAGGCAACTAGCAGGACAGGACAGACTCCAAATGTGTGGGCTAACTTTACTGTTGGCAAGAGGAAAGGCAGGGAATTAAGGGGAACCACTGCACTAAAAGAAACAGGAGGGCTGAGTCACCAGCAACAGGTCACTGCGATGTGGGCAAGGGGGCTGAGGGAGCCAGCGGAAGGTCCTGCTAGATGTTGTCCTGCTCTGGTATGGAGTTAAAAGCTATAGATCCTAGAGGGTTTAGGGTAACCACTCCCTCTAGTTATTCCCGAATACATGACTAAATGCTGCCAGCTTCATTCATTAGATGCTCTAAGTTATTCTTAACCTCTGTGGTCACAGCTACCCTGGAGGAGGTGAGCATTAATACCTCCATCTTTCAAAAGCTTTTTCTCTTGTACTCCCAACTAAAAAAAAAAAAAAATCAACCTATTCAAATAGGTTCTAATCTCAGTTTTATTATATTCACTATATTTATCTGCAATCAAAAAATGAACACAGTAGAAACACAATCACTTCCCTGCATGCCATCTTAGAAGTACATTATTTAAGGAAACATTTGTATTTTCATAAAATGACTGACCCTCCCTTTCCAGACTGAGATATTGTTCTCTCTCTAATAATCATTTGGATTTCTGAATTTTGTAAATGAAAGGTTACATTTAAGAATTTAAAAATTGACTTTACATGAATTTATTGTCAGAATCTGTTACCATGTCAGTATGAGACACTTTTTTCATCTGTATTTGAATACATGCATAAGATAGACATTAACCATGAAATCAATTTCAAAAATTCGTTTGTTCAAGTGTTCACAAAACTGTGAGTTTAAGAGTCAGTCCCTGGGGCTTCCCTGGTGGCGCAGTGGTTAAGAGTCCGCCTGCCAATGCAGGGGACGCGGGTTCATGCCCAAGTCCGGGAAGATCCCACATGCCACGGAGCAGCTGGGCCCGTGAGCCATGGCCGCTGAGCCTGCGTGTCCGGAGCCTGTGCTCCGCAACGGGAGAGGCCACAACAGTGAGAGGTCTGCGTACCGCAAAAAAAAAAGTCAGTCCGTAATAAATTCCATGTCACTTGTTCATTTCATAATCAAAATTATTTCTGTCTCTCAAACAAACCAGCTGAGTACCCAGATATAAATCAAGAGTCAGTCATGAGTTATAAAGTAGAAAACCAACAATCCATACACCAGTATCCATTCTCCTACAATGCAACCAAAATCTTTTCATATTTTTCAGCAATTCTAGTCTTAAAATACATTCCACCAGCAGCAAGAGCAACACTATGATAATTCAGGAAATCTTACGTAATAGCCAAAAAATTAATGTTTGCCATGAACTCAGTATTCTGTATATAAAAAGTTGATAGGATGTCATGATTAAACAAATATTATGATTTATTTTTATCCAGCATAAGGTTCTTGGTTTACATATTCTATTTTATATTCCGCGTGGCAGTTCACTATTCTAAGCACCTTCTTTTCAATTTTAAGTTATTTGCCTTATATATCTCAATATTCCCTCTATCCTCCTAACATCCACCCTATCTTCTCTTTAAAAAAAAAAAAGCCAAACCAACATCTAGATGTGAATTAAACACCATTTAACTCTGTGGTTCTCTCCTTTCCACACTATATTTTCTGATTTCCAGTTGAATATTCTTTCCAGAAAACAACTTTCCTTTGCTAAGTGTAAGTTTGGGTAGCTGCTGAGAGATGATATCAAAATTCACCTTTTCTCACCCTCTCATTTCATTATTCTCACATCCTTTTCAAACAGTCACACTGCTACCAAAAAAGCACAATTTACATCTGTAGTAACATGGCTTTTCTTAGAAAAACAGAAATCAGTTAGCAACGGTTCCAATATCAGTATGGCAAAAAAAACAAATAAAAAACCAAAAAGAAAAACCCCCAAACCCACACCGTTTCAGGAAATCGCCCACACACTCCGTTTTGCATCCTTGAATTTAAACTGTTTCTCACACCGAGAGTAGAAGTAGAGATCTGGATCCCATGATAGTTTTCCATTGCAAACCCAAACACCTGTGTGCGAGGCCGGCAGTGCAAAGACAGCCAGAGAACATGCGAGGACCCCGCCAACACAGGAGAGGGCTGTGCTTGATGCCATCCCACACGAGTGACACCATTAGAACGCGGGGCAGGGTGACACTAGTACACAGTTTCTCATTCTCATTAAACATCCACTTGAGATTGAAATCCACTCACTGTTGTAGCCACTGCTGCTGCTAGCCTCTGCCGGCGCCGAGTTGTGCTGAACTGGCCCTTCGAAGATGGCCCTTCCTGACAGTGAATGAGAGAAGAGGAGGGAGGAGAAAACATGGGATGGGGGAGGGAGAAGACAGGATATGGGAGGATGAAAGATAATCAGACAAGGGAGAGGGAGAATTTTTAACTGAAAGTTGACTTTTGCTAAATCTTAGCATTGAAAATAGCTTGGAGGGGCATTCATACTGTGAGAAAAGTTTATTGTTCTCATGGTAGAACACCCAAACACTTAAATCTATTTGCTGAATATAACCCCTACCCCAAAAGGAGATGGAAAGTTATGAAGTGATGAAGAGCTTACGATTTCAAGGTAAAATAAATGTACGTCGTTTTATTCATGCAATGTCATGTTCTACGAAGCCAAAAGGCATTCAGTAGATTGAAGCAAAAAAAAAAAAAAAAAATGAGTTCAGGGAAAAGTGACTAAATAAATAATGTGCAAAGGCTAAAGCAAACAGGTTGTAATGAGAGCCTCCTGTTGGTCAGGAAGAATTTTTTGTTTCTTGCTGGGAGGAAAAAGTAAGGGGAAGGATACCAGGAATCCTCAACTCCCTATGTTTTCTCCTACTATAAAGGTCTCTGGGATTCAATATTAAGAATTATATTGATTTTTGGGTTGAAAAATTTTCCAAGGAGGAAGCCAGTCCCCATAATATAGGAAAGTAATCTCAATGTCCTCAGTGTGCTGGGATAACACCTATAAAAATCGGCTATGAAAATCGGAAAGTATAGGCTTCATTTAGTGATGTGCAACTATGCATAAACCAGTAGAAGAATCTTAGAGCTTGCTTTCTTTCCTTCTTTCTTTTCTTTCTTCTCTTTTTGGTGGACACGATAAAGGGTAATAACACTGCCTTCTAATCAACTCAGCTTTGCTGCATTTGACAGACCCTGACTCTTCAAGGTTGTGAGCAATAAATTCAGTTCTAAGTAGCTGAAATGTTCTCAGAGTCACCTAACAGTCAGACTGAGAAAAAAACCAGCATGGCTGTGTTAGTCTTTTTGGAATAACAGAAAAATATTTTAAATTCTTATATCTCCAATTCTCTTTAATTTTGCAAATTATATTCACATTTCTCTCAATCGTCATAAATTTTCTGTGTACGTATATGTATGTTTATTAAACACAAACACACACACATAATCTGCTCTAGACAAAACATTTCCTATACAAAATTCCTTTATGCCTACTGTAATAAAAAAAAAAGGAGAAAGAATATATTTTTACTCTTCAGTGTAATTTGAGCATCTGTGAGATCTAGGATAGCTGCACATGAATGACATAAGATCATTTATCTGCTACCTCATACCTCCTACTATTCCTGATTCTCTGCAATATCTACGGATCTAGTATTTAATGCATGCTATTAGCAACACAGGAAATGTAACAGCAATCTCTTCTACAGCAACCCTTATAAAATCATTCTCTTCTTGCCCTCCTCCACCTCATTTAAAACACAACCAAACTGTTTTACTGCATGATGATGATACTGAGATTTTTATGAGAATGAGAAATTTGAGCTTTGGGACACAGGAAGTATTTTTTCTAAAAAGGTAATTCCACAGAGACGTCTAGGACAACTATTGCCTCCAATGAATTACACAATGGATTCTTGAGCTAGCTTCCCAGTGGCTTCAAGGAGAAATATGGTCCAAATTTTAACATTCACATTCGCATCGACAGTACAATCTAACTTACCTAAGAATAAGCAATCAAACATCCAGTTTAACATGTTCTTCATTTTTACTTTCCTAAGGTCAATTTTTTAAATGACCTATTTTATAATTATTTCAAAAATTACAACTACTACAGAACGCTGCATACAAACTTCAGTAAAACAAGATCCATGACAACAATAGCAGGAACAATAACCACCACCACCACCAGGCAGTCTAGGTTCCTGCATAAATGTCTGGTGGACTAGAAGTTGATGATAGAGGGGATGAAAAATGAGCCACTCACTACAAAAAATCTCTCAAGTTGGCCACAACAATGAAGAAAGTGGTTCAAGTAGTGAGATGATTAAGGGCTCAAAACAACTACCTGGTATCATGAGATGGGATTCTGATGGTCAAGAAACATTTAAAACAGGAGGGAAAAACCTGTGTATTAGGGTGGGAGAAAGTGGTGGGTATGTTTAATCCACTACAGTAAAAATAAATGCTATGACTTTCTGTAGGTAAAATACTGATGAGTAATGACAGTCATATTAGTCATAGTCATCCCTGGCTGATTTTAAGATTCCCCAGTCAGGTGTGCATGGTGAAGAAACTTCCAAGTAACTTCTCAGTGATAGAGAATGAGCATCCTGAGGGATCCTGGAAGGCCCGTTGGTTTGGGTGAGCAGAAAATGTCTAGGGATGGTACCAAATTCTGCAGCATTCACCCTACGATCCTTTGTTTTACCAGATCAAGTGGAAGTGAGGTTTCTCTTGGAAGGATTGATAGCTTACCGCCACCTCTCAGTCTATTTATTTCCACTGGAGTTGGAGCTAAATCTACTTTCGAAAGTTTAACTTTGAGTATGGGATGAGATGGTTTCAATTTCCCCCCAAAATAATTAAACTAGAATCACAAGGGCCATTTTGTTACTCTTTGGCAAAACAGAAACAAGGCAAAAGAGCATAAATGAAAATTTAAGAACAAACCACCCCAAAATGTGACAGGAATATGAAATGGAGAATATTCTCCTGCTTTTTGAACAACTTCTTTTGATGACTCAGAAAAAAATCTCCATAAACTCTCCACACATTGAAAAGCACAGCCTGTGAATAGGAGGGCTATACAGAATTACACTCTGTTTCCTCCAGAAAACACTGAGTGATATGGGGACCATGGTGGGCCTCGTAACCACAGTAGGACAGCCAGTGGCATTGCACTCATACACATTGAGAACCAACCTATTGCAGACCACAACTGTGAATGGGAATTTGTTCAGTGCGATACCTCATAAAAACAAGATTGAAATGCTATCTATCCACAAATATATATGTTCTTATGATGCTGGCCTTCTTCAATTATTTTATTTATAATTAAGGTTCTTTTTTCCTGGCTATGATAACCATAGATACCATGTTTAAAAAACAACAACAACAACAAAAAACGACCACCACAAAACTAGACAATCATATGCTCAAAAGCAATTTTAGGCAATTTTCTTGTGAAGTCATTTGGCACATTTGTCTCTATAGTATTAATTTTCTGAAAAGAAGGGAAAACGCACAGAAACATACTGAACAAAAGACCACAGAAAATTGTGTTCATAGAATATGGACATTCTAACAAAAAAACACACCGATCATTAGTGCTTGTGAAAATTTATTTTCAAATATATCAGATTAGCAAGCAAAGCAACAAAGAGTTTGTTATTCATACATTCAGAATTAAAACACAAAGAATGTTATCAATAAAACTAGAATTAAGGAAGAATTATTGTACTTATTTAAAAGACTGAAGAATTCTAAAAGGCAGTCCCTTTTACCTCTGTGTTAGAATATAGATTGATTTTAGTGCAATAAAAAGAAAAACAAAATCATAAGTCTAATTTTGATTGTGCAGGGCAAGAGTCCTTTATAATATATAGCTAGAATTGGAGTAGCAGAAATTCAAGCTTAAAGCTCTGAAAGTAACATGAATTTTGACGTAAGAGATTTTAGGCATTTGTCATATTTTGTATCACTGCCATGCAATGACATAAAAGGATCTTACTTTAAAAATTTTAAACTATTCATTTCAACTAAATAACTTATTTACAATGAATTTCAAGTAAATTTATCACAAGCCATGAAGACTTTAGTTCAAATTTTAAAAGTGAATGTTGATGGCCAATAATATTTTTGTAGAATCATAGCATTTTAGAGTTGAAAAGGAATTCAGAGATCATCAAGTAAACTCGATCACTTTACCCAGGAGTTAATGGAAGCCCCGAAACTTTAACAGAAATGCATGAGATTATGCTGCCAGGAAATCACAGTGATTAGATTAGAACCCAGGTTTGTTACTTTCTAACCTATTGCAGTCCTCATCTCATTTATTGATAGATACAAGTTTGGACAGGGTTAACACATAAAAGCCTCTTTTAAGATCTAGTATATATAAGTGAATTTTCATTACAACCCATTTGATTTTCAGTCTAGATTTTTAAGGTGACTTTTTGTTAAAATATGTTTTAATGGTTCCAAGGCCATAATTGAGGATGAAAATGCCACTTTACAGCCATATTACATAATTTTAGCCTTAAATTCTTTTTACTTATGCCAGAATAAGAATAGATTTCTCACTACTTTAGATAATATAACTCAGTCTGAAAAGCACTAGCTTTAAAGCAGCTTTAAACTTTTCAACTTCTATGAATTGATATATACAGACTAATATTTTAAAATATATATATAAGTATAAATGAAGGAAAAGTAAAGTCTGTACCTGCAGTTGTATTTTTGTATCTTTGCTGACACTTTTTGTTCTCCATCGTCTTGTGACCCGCTTGTCTTTCTTTGAAATATCTACACAGTTAGCCTACATTACACAAATAGTTAAAAGCAACAAAGCATTATTAAGTTAACACAGATGATACAGGTATAGACAAAGAGAGCACAGCAAGTTAGTACAGAATCATTGTTAGACACCTAAAGCAAACCAGCCAGGAGATAAAGGTATATCTGATGCACAGTGGGCATTAAAAGCAGAGATAAAAACTTAACCATAAAACATATTTTTCTGCTACACCAAATGAAAACAGGATTAGCGTTTTTGCTACATGAAAAGACAGTAATAATTCTGAGAGTATCTAAGTTATGTCTTCATAACTATCATTTCTAATGCAACACAAAAATGAAAGAATGATTCAGATATTTACTTCTTCCAGTTAGTTTGTATTTAAATGTAAAACATTTCAAAACATATATCTTAACACAATGACACCAAGATTCAAAAGTATTAAGAATAAATCCAGAATATAAACCAATCCTTATTGTAGTTATTTCCCTTTAAATGTTATCTTGTATATTCATAGAACAATCCAGTAAAAATTCTGAGTGAATATCTTAAGGTCCTTTGACCAACAGCAGTAAAATGTTTACCTGCATGTCAGTAAAGTTAGGCGCTGACTGAGTTCTCTGAAGTATTTCCAAATTCTGCAGGAGTTTGCTAAGTTCCACAAGGTTTGACTGGCAGTGTGCAAGGTCTAATACAAATCAGAAATTAAAATATGTTACAACTGGGCAGGGAGTGGTGGTGATGATAATAAAAGGCACTCTATCCAAATTATGGCAAATATGATGAGGCAGATCTATGTTTATAGAATGATGATACTGGCAAATGAAAGAAAACAGAACTGGTCTCTGGTTTAGAACCATACAACCGCTGATTATTTATTGGATGACCTCAAAACCCACTCTTACAAATGCACAGTTATTAGTGTAGAAAGCCATTAAAATCCCAGTGAAATTGGGTGTGCTCATTTTCTTGCTGAGGTGGGCTTCGTCACATCAGAAGCACACTCAAGGGAACTTCAGCAGTTGTACAGTTCTGTTGTTAGGAATGTGTCTACCTGCTCTGAAGGTCTTCATATAGGACTCAGAATCTCTGCACACTCTACAGAGAGCAGGGCAGCAGCAATACATCGGGGGCCAGGTCCCACCCAGGTCCCATCTCTCAGCAGCATCTGCCCTAGGGTGGAGCCCTAGGTGAGCTGTTCAAGTGCTGTTGTGGTTCTTCCAGGGAACTCTTGGCCATCAGTGGCCTTTAAATTCCTCAAGAAAGGAAATCACCCAACGCAGGTGACGGAAGAGAGTACTGAGGGGGCTAGGACCCTTCCACCACCCCCTCCCCATTTCAGGGGAGGCAGCACCATTGTACTCCTCCCACGCGCCCCACGAAGAAAATAAAGTGAGTGACTTGGAAGGGTAGGAAATACCGAAGATAAACGGGAAGGAATGAGGGAGAAAATTAGTACAAAGAAAGAAGGCAGGGGTTAGAAGGAAGAGGAGAAAGGAGTTGGCTAGAAGAGATCTATTTTTTTTTTTTTTTTGGTACACAGGCCTCTAACTGTTGTGGCCTCTCCCATTGCGGAGCACAGGCTCTGGACACGCAGGCTCAGCGGCCATAGCTCACGGGCCCAGCCGCACCACGGCATGTGGGATCTTCCCGGAACAGGGCACGAACCTGTGTCCCCTGCATCAGCAAGCGGACTCTCAACCACTGTGCCACCAGGGAAGCCCAAGAGACCTACATTTTAACTTGCCTTTTAAAGAACAAAACGACATCACAAGCACCATGCTGGTACGGACATTATCTAACACTACCTATCCATTAAAGCTTCTATCCAGTAAATATTACATTAATTCTCCTAAATAACTGTGATTATTCTACACAAATGGTGTACGTAAGTAGCGTAGAGATATAGAAATGAGGCTTAAAATCCTTTCTAACAGAATGGAAAGAGAACTTGGTGAATGAATTCGATTCAAGGCAAAAGGATCCAAAACTAAGGGTCGGGAGACACTGATTTACTTTACACTTCTCAGCTGCAGTTTTCTTACCTGTCAAGTGGTGACGGTACTATTTACTCTCTTACCTTCCTAATGAAAGTAGCAACTGAGATGGGAGGTGAGAAAATTCTATGAAAACCAGAAATGGTCTTTATGGAGCATTAACTGCACTATGTTTAATCATTCTTCTAGGGCCTTAACTTGGAACAAGCACACCATTCCTTGACACTTCTATCATGGAAGAAATGAAACCCCTGGCAGAATTTTGCTCCTTGCTTAAGTGTCTGGTTGTATGTAAGGATTATAAGGACTTGCCCAAGACAATAAAAATACCTTTAAAAAGAAATCTCTAGAATTACATTAAATTAGATCTAATTTTAGAATCTGGGAAAAAGGAAATATTATGCCAAGAAAGGACTGTTGAGACAGTTTATAACAGTAAAAAATTTAAAACTTAAATATCTAGCAGTTTACTTACTTTCTCATCTTCCCTACCTTGTTCTAAAAAGAACTCTACTCAATATTCTGTAATAACCTACATGAGAAAAGAATCTGAAAAAAGAATAGATATATGTATATGTATAACTGAATCATTTTACTGTACGCCTGAAACTGACACAGCATTGTAAATCAACTATATTCCAAAATAAAATTTAAAATTAAATAAAATAAAAAGAAACATCCAATTGCAGAATAGTTAAATAAATTAAGGTATATCCAAAGTTATCCATTTACTATTTCATTTAGGAATCACTGACTTGGAAGACACTATGCACCCAGCACAGTTCTAAGCACAGGGAATATAGCAATAAAATAAGATTCATGGAATTTACATTCTGGTTTAAAGAAAATGTACACAATAAATAATCTGTACGTTGAACTATTACATACCATTTTAGTGATGGCATATACTGGTACATAAGGATGGCATATAAAATACTAATTTATGGGGCTTCCCTGGTGGTGCAGTGGTTGAGAATCTGCCTGCCGATGCAGGGGACCCGGGTTCGTGCCCCGGTTTGGGAGGATCCCACATGCCGCGGAGCGGCTGGGCCTGTGAGCCATGGTCCCTGAGCCTGCGCGACTGGAGCCTGTGCTCTGCAGCGGGAGAGGCCACAGCGGTGAGAAGCCCGCGTACCGCAAAAAAAAAAACAAAAAAACAGAAAAACTAATTTAATATTTTGTTTCTATGGGAAAAAATGCTCTCCAAGCACCAAGAAATTCCCTTACATACTTGAGATCTGGACTGACGGAAGTCCAGACCTATGAATAGCTAACCTCTTTAAGTACTGGAACTATAAATGTGCTATGTTATGGGTTCAAGAAGATGTTACTTGATGAACTTCTGAAATGCAACCAACCTCAATATTGCGATGCTATGAAATGATCAAAATAGACCACCCCCCCAAAAAAAAGTGCTGTGGTAGTTCAGGAAAGGGACAGTTACTGTGGTTTGAGGTCGTCAGAGTAGACTTATAAGAGCCAGTAAAACCTTTTGTGGGTCTGGAGGATTGATAAAAAGGCTTCAGCAAAACAGGAAGGTGGAGGAGGGCAGAGAGGGCACTGCAGGTTGGGAAGACAGCCTGTGCAAAGGCATGGAGGCAGGAACATGCAAGCACGTTTAGGAAATAGCAAATAAGTTTAATTAGGCCTATGGAAGGCAAGGTTGAAAGGGTAGGCAGGGCCAGAAAGCTGAAAGCTGGATGTTAAACCCTGGGCTAAGTAGTTTGGACTAAAGCCCAAGAGCTCACGGAGAACCACCTGAAGAGATTTTTGCAAAAAGTTATTTTATGAAATAGTGGTCTTGAGGGACTATTATATGTAGTGAACAAAGAATGGCTTTGGGATTAGTCAAATGTGGGTTGGCTGGAGTCCCAGCCTCTCTATCGGCGCAGCTGTGTAATCTTGGGCAGGCTCCTTAACCTCCGTGCATTTCACTTTCCTCATCTGTGAAGCGGGGACAGTAGCAATACCTACGTCTCATAGCTGAGGGCAACGGGATAACGGCTGCTAAGTGCCGGCACTGGATGCAAACATGTCCAAACACAGTAATTTCCCAGGAGCCTCTGAGAGCGACGGACCCACAGAGCAAGAGACTGAGGGTGCGGGTACCAGTCAGAGACTGGGCAAAGGGTGAGCCTGAGTTAGGACAGCAGAAATGGAATTCCAGAGGAAGGGTAGATGAGGGGGAGGGGAGATGGGAGAAGTTTGCAAAGAAATAACAGAACTCAGTTTCAGCTGGATGAACAGGGTGGGTGAGTCAGAGATGACAGAGGTTTCAGGAGTGGTTATGAGAGCAGCACTGACAAAAACAGGGGAGCCCAGGAACTGGGACCATTTCCACAGAGGAGACAGAGAATTTGGTTTTAGACAGGCTGAGGAGAAGGCGTGACCGAGTGTACAGGCAGAGAGAGTCCACAGCAAGGGAGGGGGTGGGAATGTAGCACGGGCTGGATACAGAGGTCTGAAATTTAAAGAGAGTTTTCAGCCCTTTTGAGAGAAATATGGTGCAGTGATTAAGAGCACATGCTCTGGAGTCAGACTGCCTGAGTTTGAATCCCAGCTCCACCATTACTAGCTGTGTGAACTGGGTCCAAGTGAGTTAACTTCTCTGTACCTAAGTTTTCTCATCTAGTGGAGTAAAGTGGAGTTGAGAGGATTAAATGAGCTGACGCACTTAGAACACCTAGAACAGTGCCTGTGGCACCCCATACCTATCAGCTGCCGCCACTACCACTACCATCATCAAAACAGAGACTGCAAGGCTCCCCTGGTGGTGCAGTGGTTGGGAGCCCACCTGCCAATGCAGGGGACGCGGGTTCGTGCCCCAGTCCGGGAAGATCCCACGTGCTGCGGAGTGGCTGGGCCCGTGAGCCATGGCCACTGAGCCTGCGCGTCCGGAGCCCGTGCTCTGCAACAGGAGAGGCCACAACAGTGAGAGGCCCGCGTACAGCAAAAAAAACCCCCAAAAAAACAAAAACAAAAAAAGCCCAGAGACTGCAGTTGAAACTAGAAGCATGCCTGTCATCTCCAAAGCACAGAGCACAGTCGTTAGGATCAAGTTGGCCTGGGTTAGCCCTTCAGCTCTGTCAAGTACTTGCTGTGTAACTTGGACAAATTACTTCATCTCTCTGAGCTGTAGTTTCTCTACCTATAAAAATATGGTTCAAAATTCCTGCTTGGTACTATTGTGAAAATCTATAAAATACCACATATGTAAAGTGCTTAGTTCAGTGCCTGGCCCATAGGAGCACTCAACAAGCTATAGTTACTATTATTGAAGCTAAAAGCAGAATACTTTATCTTGATCATCCCTGCAACCAAGGTTGGCCAGAGGAGAATCCCAATGAAACAGAGAAGAAGCAGCTGGAAAAAAAGGAAAACTTCACGGGGCCTAAAAGAGGAGGCTCATTAAAGAAGGTCTTGCAGGGCGGGCCAGAGGATGAGGCTTGAGAACAAAGCAGAAAGCAGATGGTGTCCTGCTGCCAAGAATGCTTCTTCTATAGAGCAAAAAGGGCAAAGTCAAATTATGGGAGAGAAGCTGAAGTCTATGGGTAGGAATGACTGAAGTGGGAAAGGCTGAGGCTGTTCTCAAGACAGGAGATCATTACTACACTAAATCCTGAAAGAGAACAGAATGGCAGGATGAGGACACAGGTAGAGAGATCAGGATGGGGGGAAGCAGGGTCACCCCCGAGACTGGAGAGAGGGCACAGGGATGGGCCACAGAGTATCTGAAGCATACAGGGAGACAAAGACATCCCCCCACCAGCCAGGGGCTTCTTGGCATCAAGGTCAATGTCAATTTATTTTGGTCACATGAATGGACTTTGTCCCAGTAGACAGTCTCAATCTTTTCAGCAATGTCGGTGGCCAGGTTAAACTCCAAAAGCGTGTGCAAAGTGGCAGAAATTAGAGGAGAGGCTGACTGTCTAGAACCGCCGCAGAGGCAAGCCTGCAGTGTCTAGGACAGTGAGGTCAGCTTCTTCCCCAACCTGAAGTTCATAAAGGCAAAGTAATGTCTGTGTGTTTTGTGAATATACTCAAGTAAAACCCTTTTAATGGAATGTTAGCTGGACACACTTTATGAATATAACATCCCCCTTAAAGCCATATTTTCACATAAAGATTAAGTTTGGAATGTGGAGAGGGCTAATAAAAATGCTGCAGACTTTGAGTTCACACATGTGTAAAGCAAAAAAAAAAAAAAAAAAAAAAGAATTGGTTGGGGCATGAACACAGGTTGCCAAATCTCAATTTTTCTAAGTGAGGACATAAAATAATGTAACATCTCCTTTCACCATAACTTCATAAAAGAAAAAAATTTAATATCAAAAAACTTAGGCCCAACATCATCTCAAGATAATTAAATCAATTTAGATATATTAAATACTTGTTATGTTGTTTTTGTGTTGTTTTGTTTTGTTCATTTTTGAAGGTCAAATGAAAGCTGTCTCACAGACTGGAAATGGTCTGTGGATCCAGTTTGGACCAACGTGCTAAGGCTCATTTCAAGGAAGGAGAAAGTTTCTGCAGATTAAGAGGCTGAGAGATGGTACAGTGAAGAATCATGTATTAGCTCGGAGTATTTAATAACTGATCCATAGTGGAACACCACTACCAGGTAACTGTGGATCTAAGATCAGTATAATTTTGCTGTTTATTGTTGGTTGTTGGGAAACATACACTGTTCCGTGGGCCAGATGGAGCAGCAGAGAAGGCAGCTGTGTAAGTGACCTAGTAGACTGTCAGCAGCGAGGCTGGAGGGTGCTCCCAAGGCAGCACTCAGCTGGGTGATCGCCCCCAGGGTCCGGGGTGTGGGAGGCTAATGAAGCCAGAGGGAACTGCTAACGCAATGAAGTGAGAGGGTTGAAGTGGGTGGGAGTACGGGTAAGGGAAAAACCAGATTCAGGAGCTGTGAGGGCGCAGGAGAACGGACAGGTAAGAAGCCCGAGACATGGCAAAGAGGAGATCTGGGATATAAAAATAAGAAAAAAAAAAAAAGCTGGAGGCATTAAGGGGGGTTGGGGGGTGAAAGGTACAGCACCCACAATTTGCCCCTTTTGCGTCTGTTTCTTTGGCTCATCCTGAGAGCCCACAATGGGCAAGAACTAACCTTCTGCACACCTGTCCATTTCTTCCGAGTCTTGTAGCCAGGCTGCCACTTTGCTCTGCCCGGTCGTGCAGGTTGCAGGGAGGCTGCTACCGCAGGGTAAAGGGGACTGCCATGGAAAGCTGTTTGGCTGCGCCTACGATGAATAAAAAAACGCGTATGGTTAGGCAGAAATAGTACATTTAGGTTACTAAAAAGAACACAAGTATACTCAAAGCGACATTAGAAAAAAGAGGAACAAAAGGCACGCTCAAAATATGGAAGAAGCCTCTTGGCTAAATGTGGTATGAGCTCAGTACAGCCAAAATTTCTAAGCAATAACGACACGACACTTGTTAAGCTGCCATCTCCACCAAAAAACAAAGGGGACAACGTTCAAGTATGTTATATCTCATACTCGCAAGGACACGCCAACTCAAATTTTCAATAGTTTTGCATTACTCAGTAAGTTACAGCTGATACAGTGTCCTTGTTGCAGTACTCAACTCATGAGCGAAGGCCTTTCCTTTCCAAAAGCTCTCTGTACCCTTATGATCAACTCATGGTCTCATCAGCTACCTGTGATTCTTAAATACATTACCCACCAGCAAGCAACCTTGTCATGCTGTGAATGCATATTGAAAACTGTAACATCTAAAATGGCAGTCTTGCCAAGTTATTAGTATCTATAGCTGATAGACTTTCCATTAAAGGGATTTTATGTGAAATAAAAGTTGTATGAAGTATGTAGATACTAAAGTGAGTACAGTAAACGCTGTGAAAAAAGCAGAAACTTATTTCCCCCAAAGCTGAAACAACTTTAAAACTCCATATTTGACTTTAATATTCAGTTACAACTGACTGTGTCTCTTCTAAATCATTATGAAGAGAAGGATGCACATACTTAGCAAACCCAGACTTATTTACTACCCTCACAGGGCCACAAACCAATTAACATTTGAGAGTCTCATAATTTGATGCTTAGAATTCAAGCAAAGTGATAAAAAGCTCTTTTCACTCTTTACTGCATTTTGATAAATGTAACAGAAATCTTTCACTGAGTTAGATCTCAGAGGTATGTCATTTGTAGCTAGAGCAACAGATCTATGAAAACCAGAGTTGAAGAGCTTTCTTATTCCAAGGCAAACAGGGGGGAGGATCTGGTTTCAGTTCTCCATTCTCGGATGTCACCCAAGTTATTTAACAAATAACACAAGGGATGAAAATAATATGTCTTTTATCAACACTCTGTGCCGAAGACACAGGCAGAAGCTGGAAGAACCAAAGGATCAAACATTTATATTTTTTAAATATCCATCGGGGATACATTTCTTGTTTAATTTGGACTAACTCTGGGATTCCTTCTATTCTGTGATGAGAACACAGGAGGCCCAGAGAAACTTGGGGACTATCTTGCACATCTTGTGTTGGGTCATTCACTAAGTGCCCTACTTCCTAATAACCCCGACCTGCTGGTTCATTTCCTTTGATTTCAGAAGCAGTTAGTACTAGGGTTAACCCAATACCCTGTTCCTAGGAGAGAGATATTCCATAATGAAATAAGGTTTGAGAGCCTTGTGAAATACAATTTACGGGATTTAACAAAAATTAGGTAAGTAATTTCCATCAAAATAGCAAAAACTAAATACAGCTGTGTTTCATTTAATCTGATTTGATGAGTCTTGCAGTTGCTCCATGAGGTTTTTCAATGCTTTGCAGAGGAAACTTGGATATGTTATTCCATATATCCCTATGTAGGAAAACAGAGAAAAGCAGAATCTTCGCTGAAACACATTTGAACTCCACTCCTTGTGGCAGCTAGTTATTCACAGATGTCTCTATTCTCAATCTCAGGTGCCAAGTGAGAAACCGAAAGACCCCTGGGCGGTGCAATGTGGCTATGGTTCAGAAAACTTAATTATTGAGGCAAAGGCAGAAATAGCTGTCTCCCTGTCTATTGTCTTAACCTTGGTTTTTAACAGGCAACACCTCTAGCTTTTCAGCAACACAGAAAAAGAACTCTTAATACGGCCGAAAGAATAGCTTCAGCCTCCCTTAATCTGGTACCTGGTATAATGAAAAAGGCACTGATTTTGGAAACAAAGATGAAGATTCTGACCTTGGCTTAGCTGTTTAATGTCTATTTAACTTCTGGAAAAATTCTTTACTGTCTCTGAGCTTTGGGTATATTTAAGACTAGAGATGAATGAATGTCCAATGCTTAAACACAGTGCCTAGTCATTCAAATATATTATATTCAAATATATTATATTACTGTCACAATCTCTAGCCCACTTGCATTAACCTCATGGGGAAATTCACTGGTCTCTCTCACGGTCATGTATATATTACAGCTCAAGGCAAAAAAACAAGCTTCACTTTAAAAGCTTTGTGGTCTTCCTATTACCACCCAGGAAGACATCAATTTCTAGGTGCTGATTAACCAAATGTTCACTCTACTTCTTAATATTCCCACAAAGCCACATATAATTTAGATGTACTCCATTCACAGAAAGGAAAACTTAATTCTCTTGGTCCACATTTCCACCTAATCTATACTTGTAATTAACTTTGATGGTAAATATCACTATTGTCTTCTGAGGGTTAGTTTACAAAGCACACCTTCTCTTTCTGGTTTGTAAAATGAGACACAGTTAACATGTCTGCATAATTTTCCAAGCAATTTCTGGGCTGACTTTCATATAACAATGTCATACCTTTCCATCCCCAACAGAAACATTAGCAGCTGGTGAGGATTCAGCTGTGGAGGTTGAAGGAAATATGTGAAAACTAGCATCTCGTGGTGATCTCACAATTTCATTCTGCCGATACAATCGATGATGGCGCAGTTTGGAGACCCATGCATCAAACCAGTCCTGGGATTTCACCTAAAAGAATAAACAAGAGGAGTAGGTAATGGTGAAACCAATCTCCTGTTTACCACTGATATAGGCAAGTGATTTCCCCAGATATTGGCAGAGAAACTGTTGAAAGGCAATTTTACCTTCAAATGATAGATGTGTTCTTCTGTGTCAAGGTCTATTCTCCGAGCTTTCTTTTTAATTGACATGACAGAGAGTCCGACATCGATGCTTCCGTGGACCTTCCCTTTTTGAATCTGAAATCAAAAGACTGGTAAAAAGGCTGGAAGGACATGTGATTTGACATGCTTTTGTACGGAAGTGAGCTTAATGTAATCTTTAACTTATCTATAGGAGATGGAACATCACACCACCTCTACAAAGAGGAAATGGCTAAGGTTCTGAAGTTAAGGTCCTGAATCTGAGGACAGCTGAAGTTGCAGTGACTTCATACCAATTTCAATAAGTAAGACTATTCATCTCATTCCTGTTTTTGGCATAACTTCATAATTCTAGATTGCACAGTTTATATCCTAAAAAAGATACCTTTACTGGTTCCTAAAATAACTATGGTCAATCTCTGACCTACAACCCAGAAGACCCCCAAGTAATCAGCTAGAAGACTGCTGCTGGGGCAAAACTGGGCAGCTAGTACAGAGTGCACGGAGCAGCCAGCTCTTCCTTCTGGCTGCCCTCATCTGGTCAAGGACACACAGCTGATTCAATGAAGGAGCTGGGGACAGAACTGAAATCTGAGCCCTCTGTTACTTACCCTATATACAATGATAAGAAGGAGAGCATTTCCCAGTTTTGCATGCAAACAATGACTTTTTATATTAAAGAAAAATAATTTCGAATAATTTTAGAGTTGGGATGGCCAAGATAAAAGAATGTATGAAACAGAAATGAAGTTCATAAGATAGGTCTTAAAAAGACTTCAGTAAGAACAAATGTTGCTTTAAACCTCAAAAAAAGCACATATAGCATAGTTTATTGAGAGATGCAGGAAAAAAGCCTACTTGGGTTTTCTCTCTAAGACAGAAAGGGTGATTTTTATTAGTTGGTGACTTTTAGGTTTAAGCTTCTGTTTTTAACAACACACATCACAATAGTTAAGTCAAATCTTCATGCACCAGTTTGAGATTTTATGCTAGCTTGAGCATAAGCGTAAAACACACCTTCCACGCAACATTTGTTAAATCTTACAGGCACAGCAATGCACAGAGCTGGTAACTATGGCACAACACTTGTACACTGTGGTGGTTACTCACTTCAAGCAGAATTCTAAACCAATCTTTGTGTCTACTTACATCAAGTGGTGCCTTTGAATACTTTAACATTCCATTATCCAGGACAAAAAAACGCTGCAAGAACCAAACAATCCCCAGTTATTGTCAGTATTTTGAATTATATAAAACATTCACAAGTGTGGGTCTAACATTGCTTGGTATTTTGTAATCAGTATGTTTGATCATTTTCATGTATTTGAATTCAGTGCACCTGGCCACGGTCAGTCACATGAAATGGTAAGGAAATCTTAGCTGAGTTCCATACTATTTACCTAGTAGGGTCCTTTTATACATAATCCAATGGGGATGAAATCTCTCACCACAGTTTTTCTTTTCTTTTCTTTTCTGTTTTTCTTTCTTTCTTTTCTTTCTTGGCTGTACCGCACAGCTTGTGGAATCTGTTTCCTGACCAGGGATTGAACCCAGGCCACGGCAGTGAAAGCCCTGAATCCTAACCACTAGACCACCAGGGAACTCCCCCATCACCACGGTTTTTCTTAATGGGGGTGTCAGGGGTTGGGGGGGAAGGGAGGAATCCAGTGGACTGGAGCTATGAATAATGAATTATCTTCAAAGTTTAAAAAGTAGCCTTATCAATATGCTTGCATCTCCACTTAGCAAAATACTTGCAGTTCACTCTTAGTAAAAGAGATTAAAAATTATTTCTGAACTATATTAAGGGGAAAATATATATATTTGGGGCAGTTTTTGTCTCTTTCAAGACACTCATGGTCCAGTCCAAATGAATCTAGCCATTTTTGCTCCACAAACCTCAGGAACTCTCTGCTGTTGACTTCCTTTCCATGGACAATTGACTAGAGAAAAAATTGCATTCAAGGACCCAATCAAACAATGGGTCCAGTGTCCTCCTCTAGTCTCTACAGATGCAGGGAGTCTTTCTGTGGCTGGTAAATTACTCTGCCGGGAAGTTTTTATGTGACTCAGGAACTCTTAGCTGCTGAGGTGACAGGCAGTCAGGCCTGGAGACACCCTACACAGAACTCACAGAAGGTCACTGTAACCCCTTTGTTATAGGTTCTGGGGTTGCGGGGGGCGGGGGGAGAAGTAAGCACTGGAAGAAGGAATCTCTATAGCTGAAAAACACTTGACTGCCTATGACTTGGGCAATCAAATGGGCTGATGCTTGAATAAATATCTGATGGTATTAGAGACCAAGAGAAAAGGCAATGCAAGGGAGAACCTCCTATTGCTTATGTAGCAAAATGTCTAAGGGAAGGTCCAGAAAGAGTTGCTGTTGAACCACAGCCAGTTTTGCTGAAACATGGACTGAGAGTGTTTAATTAAAGTTAGCCATTTATATAAAATGTGTTTCTTTGACCCCTTTCTTCTGTTTGTCCATTCCTATCTATCAAAGAATTCTAGCAGGGATAACCTATAGGATGGTCACAGGGAAAGAGATTAGCAAGGCCACTGATTTGAGGAATTGCAAAGTGGTAAGGTCAGGATGAAAGGCAAAGGTGATTCCAGGAAGGAGTGTGGCCAGTTGGCCAAAATCCAAGAAAGAACAAGGGTGGGGAGAGATTCCTGGCACTGGTATAACATTATGGGTGCAGGGGCGACTGCCAAGGTTTCTGACAAGTGAGAGGGAAGAAGACTCTTTGACCGGTTTTTATTCCACCCTCAGAGATAGGGGATTGGGGCAACATTTCCCAACTGTTAATTTTTAAATCATTCTCTTAAATTGCAAAAAATATATTTCCTCAAGGATGTTATAATCCATAACTTCCCCTTTTGGGTCAGTGGGCAGCCACCAGCCTGCCATTTGTGCCCACAAATCTATCTGCCTTGAGATGAAATCCATCAGCAGATGTGGCAGGTAATGAACCTGTTTTTTCAGTGATTTCAGACAAGATACTGGTGGTCTACCAAAAGGCTTATATTGAAAATAGAGGACAACTTTCTTCTCCTAAGCATCCAGAATTCCTGCTACTCACGTAACTGCAACAATACAGTGTAAAATATTTTCTCCATAATTAAAACTGTAAGATGGAAAAAGAATGTGGAGTTGGGTAGAGAGGAATAAACCATATACGTTAAAGGGCAGTAAACAAACTTCCAAGATCAGTGACATTCCATCTTTAGTTTGCACTGGTAACAATAATTCTAGGAATCTACCCCGAGGACTTAAATGGAAATTCATGTATAAGAATGTTCATCACAACTTCATACAATAAAAAATTAGACATATGCTACATATTCAGCAATAGGGAACTGGTTCAATAATGGAATTAGTATAAATCCATCCAATGGAAGCCATGCCTGCATTTTATAAAATCTCATATTTAGAAGAGTATTTAATAAGAACATATTTATACTAATTTAAGTTAAAAAAAAAGCAGAGTAAACAAAAATATGTCCAAACTGGATTTTAAATATCGTGTAAAATATTTTTTCCCTGCATACAGACATTACAGATCTCAGACTTAAATAGGTATGATAGGTTGCAGCCTGTACAGTTAAAACAAGGCCTTGAAGACTAGCTTTACACATACAACTGTACTCTTGGTTTCCCACCTAATGACACCAAATAAGAGCCTCTATTTACGAAGATGATCTGAAGATAATATGATGAAAATGTTACCTTGTGCCAGCCCTTTAAAGGCCATTTTCTCTTCTTTAGCATAAAGCCTTCATGTTTGTCTGGTCTCTGGACATTGGTTTGGCCTATTTTCAGCCCTTCTACAATCTCCCAGCTGTCAGCTTCCTGAGAGAAAAGAAGAAAAACAAATCACATGTTTCTCAGTGTTTGATGACACACTTAAAGCAGATTCTTAAGTAGAAATTGCTTTTAAAGCGATACTCAACCCACCAGAAGTCTGAACAACATTCTGGAGCAAATTCTAGCCTCAGACCCAGCTATGCACTTATAATTGAAGTGAGAACGAGTTTCCGGGTACCCCTGGAGGTATGAGGGTCCATCAGAGATGAGCTGGATGGAGGCGGAGTCTGGGGTAGAATGGACTTCTGATTGCCTGCATTCACAAGGTTTAAAATGCATTTTTCCAGACAGTTCATCTCTGGGCACAGAGGCACTTTAAAGTTTTAAAATAAGATCATTTTGGTGAAACATGTTCAATGCGTGTGTGGGCCTGGTTTTCTGTAGAAATGAAAAGGCTGCAGCAGCTTAAGTGGCTCATGACTTCTCATGCTGAAGAGCAGCGCTGTGGGCATCTGTTTCCTCTCAGTGAGGCTGCGTGCATTTCAGAGTGAGCATAAAATGCCCCGCTTGCCAAACACCCACCAAGAAGTCCGTGCTTGGAAGACATACATCGTGAGATACACATACCCTTAGGAGCCCATGAAAGAGCCAGAAATCTGGGATTCTAGAGTCCATATCACCCTCCTCTGTTAAAAACAGACTAAATCATGGTTTCCTCTTCCATGAGACGTGTTTTGTTCGTCTATGGTGTTAAAAAAAAGTTTTAAAAATGAATTGTCAACATTTTAAACATCAGAGGATTGCAGGCTTTAAAAATCCAAATTTCTAGTGTTTTGTGAAAGCCTAAGATCTGGCAACGCTGGGCCTGCCCTGAAGGACGGCTGCCCGTCTTCAGTTTACCACAGTCCCCCTTGGGTCTGCTTCCATGTTAGATACCAGCCCCTTAGCGACATCCTGGGTTTTAAAATCCCTGGACCAGGTGATTTCTAAGGGCTCACGCAGCTCTAACGTAACCGCTGATCTGGCAAACACTCCTATTCTAGATCTCAGGCTTGGGGCACAATCCAGCAAAGTAGAGGCAGAAACAACGAGGTCACATCCCATGCACGACCGCTGCAATCCTGCCCACAGTGCAAGGAAGCAAACTCCCTCAGCATAACCTGCTTGGCTGCCTCAGCTCTGGAAAGACGGATGCAGCTCTACGGATCAGGGCAGGCCCCTCTGCAGAACGCCCCAACCCAAACTGACTCAGGAAGCTGCCTTCTGACATGTTCTATCAGAAATCATCTTTAGACCACAGCACAAAGACTTCAACGGGAATGGCAGTGGGTTCCATTTCAGGGCCGCTGGACTTGCTGGCCCAATGTCTGGGTGGTGGCTGCCCAGAACCTGCTGCAGGACTGTGACGCTATGACAGGACCCAGGGGTGAAGGGGCCGTAATCGGTTACCGATGTCGGCCACAGGAGCAGGGGGGGAGAGGGCTGAGTATTTGCCATCCACGCCTCTTTCCCCTGTCTTCTCCTTTCATCTCAGAAGCTGCTTGCCCTATGGCCGAGTCAAATCTAAGCCCAAATATGTGTAAATAGAGGGGGATTTTCACCAAAAATTGTTTCCAGGAGATGTGGCTGAACATTGCTTCATGCAAAACATCATGAAGGCTAGGAGATACTCCTGGCTTCTGAAGAGCCCTCTAAAGCCAGCGTCGTGCTTCTACCCCATCTAAGCCCAACCCTACAACCACCACTGCCCTGAGAACTAATGTGAGATCAGTGCTATTTCTCCATCTGCTTGGTCATCCCTGAGGGGTGCCTAGTGAAGGAACTACAGCCCTTACAGAAACGCACCTACCAGTGTTCATTTGGCAACATTAAGAACCCTTTGAAGGAGCTGTAAATTTCCCCTTAACATAAGAAAACAACCCCCAAACTGATTTTCTACTTGAATACTGTCAGAAACTGTGATTGGTGTGAACTGTTAATTAGATACAGTAATTTTAAAATGTACATTTCTCTATGGAATGTGTATCTCTCTAAATAAATCCACTTCTTACCTAAAAAAAAAAATATATACATATATATATTTCTGATGAGACAGTTTAAGGCTCTAAACCATGTTTTTTGGACAATAAAAGGGATTATCATCAGGAGTACAAAGCAGAGCGTTTTGGAATTTTCAGTTTTTAATAATGAATTGCAATTGAATTCAGGTGAGCATTGCTTATAAATAATGTTAGAATAATAGAAGAAAATAGTAGGTTCTCATAAAAAGTCCAGTATCTTTGGCTTTCTACTCTCATCAGCAAAGTAGATAAAAATGATGGATTTTTATTCATAAAAGTGATGGATTTCTATAGATTTCTTTTAGAAAGCCTTGGTATAATCAAGAAATTAAAAGAATAACTCTCTATACATGTGTACATATATTCATTAGTGCTCTCTCTGTTCTTAGAGACATATCAGCTGTATTTAATGATATTTCTATTTTTAGTAGCCCCATCCATAGATACCATCTCCAGAAGAATAGCATTTTTATTTTTGGCTAGATCTTATCTTATCTGAAGGCTAGTGTTCATCTTTGATTTATTGTGTGTGTGTATGTGTATTTATTGTGTGTGTGTACTAATGAAAATGGAAACATTTAATAATAAGTACAAATGCTTTTTGAATTTTTTTCTAATTAAAATCAGAAGGTAGTAGTAGCTTGTCCCTGTGGAGCTATGACTACTGATCTCTATCACAGCAGTTTTTTTCTTCTTTGGGAATTTAACCACAGAGGGAAAAAAAATGGGGGTGGGGTATAGATAAGTAAGATAGGAAAAGCAAGAAGTTAAAATGTATTTTTTAAACATAAATGCAGCAGCTCTGATGCAGAATTACTAAACCCAGCAAAAGAAATTAGGAAGAATCCTAACATAGTTCTTAGAGTTAAGCAAACTGTCAAACAGACAAAAAGGCAAAAGATAAAGCCAGAACAAACAACTCTCTCTACTTCAATTATAAATACTGGGGACTTCCCTGGTGGCGCAATGCTTAAGAATCCACCTCCCAATGCAGGAGACATGGGTTCGAGCCCTGGTCCAGGAAGATCCCACATGCTGCAGAGCAACTAAGCCCATGCGCCACAACTACTGAGCCCGCGTGCCACAACTACTGAAGCCCGCACCTAGAGCCTGTGCTCTGCAACAATAGAAGCCACTGCAATAAGCCTGTGCACCGCAATGAGGAGGAGCCCCTGCTCGCTGCAACTAGAGGAAGCCCGCGCACAGCAACAAAGACCCAATGCAGCCAAAAATAATAAATAAATAAATAAATACTGATGATAATGTTACAGATAAGGTGTGTAAGAAATGAAATATCCCATCCCAGGACTTAGTACAATCCATCTCTATACTTAGTAGACCAGGTCTATCTTGAGAAAGCTAAAATTACTTTCTGAATATTGAATAATTTTTTCATAATTTCAATTGATATTAATTTTCTGCTTAAAAGCCACCAACTTTCATAGGTTTACTTAGAAACAGAGTCAAAAGCCCTAATGTGATCACATCAGTACTTGAATCAGATTATACAAACATTTTTGTTCTTACAGAGGCTTTAAAAAGACCTTTGATGTAATAACAATACCTAAAAACAGAAAGTAACCTAATTATAGCCCCAGTCTGCTCATTTGAAAAAGCCAGAGACACTTCCTTTCTCAAGGGTATATTCTCTGTGCATGTGTGAGTGGGCAGGGGATATATGGAATGCTTTAGGAGGTGAAAGCACCAAACAAAGAAACTGGAAAAATCCTGAGACAGGAGTATGTGTACTTCAAACAATGTTCTTCCACCACCAACCAGTGCCCAGGAAGCCCATCTTCTCTCAAAGGGGCTGAGAGATGGTGAGATGCTATGGTGTCTGGATTGGATGGGATTCTCTGATTTCATCAGGTCCCAAGAGATGTGTTATCTATTAACAGAAAAACACAAGAGTATTAGTTGTACAGCAAGGTCCAAGCGGGCAGCTGCACGGAGGAGTAATGGGAAGTGGATACTGTTGGTGCCCTACCCAGATCCCTGTTATCAGGCCAGTGGACCCATGTCCCAGCTGCTGTGAGCACTGTGAACTGCTAAGGCTAACAGCTTCCTTCTTCTACCAGGAATTGCTGTTTGGCCAAGCTGGGGCCTTCACCTGGGAAATTATGCTGTAGCATGACCCTCCCCCACGGCTCTCAAGGACTGAAGGACACAAGGGTACAAACATCTGAGGGAATGAAAAGTCCTTCTTGCCTCAGGGTGAGTCCAACTCTGTGAGGTAAACTTATGCTCCAGAGCTCACCATGGGATCAGGCTGAGGGTGGACTCCAGCTGGAACCCCCTATTGCTTAGCATCGACACCTGTCCTAACCTCTTCGCTCACCCATTTCCTCCTAAGGGTTCTTCCTCCATAAATCACAGGCACCTTAAGCTCAGTCTCAGGTTGTCCTAGGGAATCTGACATAAAGGAAGAATGTGAAATAAAGTAATGAGTGTGGTAGGTACAGAGACGGGCTACATAAGACAGCCTGGGGCTGAGGGAGTCAATGACCAGCACTTGAGAAAGGGTTTCTGTGGGCCTAATTTAAAAGAAGTTGGAGTTTATTTCAGTGAAGAAAGGGGAAGGGAGCAGGACAGCATTCCTGCAGGCCTGGTGGAAGAAACAGATGCCCAACAGTGGAAGAGAGAGAGGCATGGCCGGAGGGAACTGCATGCAGGTGGCTGCAGCTGGAGTATGAAGTGAAATGCCCAAGAAGCTGGAGATGTAGCTGGTGGGCCAGGAGTGGCCAGAGCAAGTCATGTGTATGTGTCGCTCCCTACTTGTTGTTTTAATACCAGCACCTCTCCTTTCCATTTCTGTGTCTCATTCTACAAGTCTTCCTTTCTCTGTTTCCACTGCTCTAAATGTCACATACTTCACAGCTATCTGGCTCTGGACAACTTACTTATACATACCCCAGGTCTCAGTTTCCTTATCACCAAAATGAGAATGGTATCGGTACTCACTTCATCGAGTTGGGGACTGACTGAGAGGATGTATGTATTAATCCAGTGCCTGGCTCAAAGTGGGTGCTCAGTCAATGTTAGCTGCCTTCTCCATCACCCCTAAATCAATATTTATTCTCTCTGTCCTTTAGCTGTGTATAAGAGAGGACTGAGGTTTCAAAGAGATTAGTCGTCACATTTACCAAGTAGACATTCTCTGTTTGCCATTCAAATAGAAATAAGATCATTTTTCATTTCTAAGTTTTTTAAAAATAGTTTAATAACTCCCCCTTTTTTAGTTTAGCAGTCTACTCCTGTCTGATGGAATAAACTTTATAGTTTGTAATGCCTTCAAAGTGTAAAGAGGTACAAATGTCTGTATTCTACAATATAGTAGTGTGGTAGAGCATTCTTTTCCTAAAGGATTCTGTTTAATATAGGAAAAGCAATGTGGATGGATCACTTATACATACTTAGAAGTTAATCTTTCCGGGAGATTAAAGTGCTGTTTTTATATTTGGATTCAAAATCCCCATGCGTTCTATTTTCTGAGTTTCTCAGTAGGAGAGCCAACCCACCGAAAATCTCAGGGAATCGAGCAAGGGGTGGGGGTGAGTAGGATGGTGTCTCCTTGACTTTTCTTTGTGATTTTTGCATTTTAGACAGAAATGAGTTTAGATATTCTCCTAGTCCGAGGAAGAGAAAGTTGAAGGGGAGGGGACACTGGCTTCCATGAAACAGAAAAGGTCTTCATTAGTAGTCCGCAGGGTTCTCCTCAGAGCTCACTGCTAGGAAGGCCAGATGTGAGAAGGGGACTGGAACTCTGAATGTACAACAGCCCCTCTGGCTAGGGACTGTTTTACTCTGCAGGTGGGGTAGAGCTTAAACAAGTCTGAGTTTGAATTCCTGCTCTGCTACTTAGCAGCTTTTTTGACTTTGGGCAAGTTACTAACTCTCGGTTTCCATACTTGTAAAATGTAATAAAAACCTACACTGCATGGAACTGCTCATAAGGATTATAGTAAATGGGATCATGTATCTAAGCACTTAGTATAGCACCTGGTGTGCAGTGCATGGGCAACAATTGTACCTGTTGTTGTGTTGTTACTGCTGGACCCAGTGATTTTTTTCTATAACCTCGATATAGAAATATTAGCTCATCTTACCAACAGGGAATGACAAAGAGTTTCTCTTGCCCTTTTCCCTTAAAATAAAGAGAATTCTGGACGTTTCTATGTAACCCTGCACATCCCAGCAAATACACTTTCATCTCTTTCCTCCTTACGCAGGGCAAAGAAACCCTACATACTGGAGATGGAAAGAAGTGAAAGAGCAGCTCTACAATGGGTGTCACAGCTACCTTAGGGGAGTCAGGTGTAAGAGGTATTGTTCAACTGGCCACAGGCCAGGCATCCTACCATGTGAGAAAGCAACACATTCTGTCACTGACCTTGGAGAGGGGGACCGGTTCCAGCAGTTGCCGACTTACAGAAGGTTCAGTGCTAGAGGAAGAAGTCCTCTCCAGTATGTGGATACTCTGAAAATACATGGAAATACAGCCTAGGGTTAGAGGACCCATTTCTCATGTTGATGGACATGGGGATGAGATCACACAGATCACAGTAAGAACAGTGAGCTATATTAAAAACCGCAAGTTCCTGAGGGGACCAAAGGTAGCAACAACTGTAAGAAAAATGCGAGGATAAGGATTTTGTTTTCTCCCCTTATGGACTTGCTGGTGAATTTCTGCTGCAACGCTGGTTTCAGTCTTAGAGAAAGAGTCAGAGAACACATACATTAAAAAAAAAACAACATGGATTATGTCTCAACATTTTTATAACTGAGAGAATGGTGGCACACCTACTACTTCGACAATTAGCCTTACATAGAAATATTTGCTCATCTCTCCAATGGCAGGAGACAAAGAGAAAGGTCGACATCAAAAAGCCCAGAGCCTTAATACCATTCAGTCTCTAGAGTTTCTTATAATCCTTATAGGATAATTATATATTATAATTATTATAATTATAATAATATGACAATTCTTAAATGCACAGAGAAGAAAACAATACATCACATATAATAAGCAGTAGATGTCTTTCAAAGACTATAAAGAGCATTCACAGATCAGTGAGATGACATTCCAACAGGAAAAGAGGCAAAGCACATGAACAGGCAACTTGTGCAGAACATTTGAAAAGATGTTCAACTTCAACCACAAAGATTTTCAAAGAAGTGAAAACCAAAATAATAATGATTTTTTAAAAACCCATTACATTCAAGAATAGATCAGCGTTGGGGGAAAGGGACTATAAACTGGGTACAGTCTTTCTAAAGAGGAATTTTGCAATTGTATTAAAAAGTCTTTGGGAAAAAAAGTACCTGCCGCAATGACCCAGCAATCCCACAGCTAAGTCTTTACCCTAAGGAAATGATCAGACTGGTATGGAAAGATATAGGAACAGACGTGCTTACTAAAGCATTATTTTATTATAGTAAAAAAAAAATCTAGGGCTTCCCTGGTGGCGCAGTGGTTAAGAATCTGCCTGCCAAGGCAGGGGACAAGGGTTCCAGCCCTGGTCCAGAAGATCCCACAGGCCACGGAGCAACTAAGCCCGTGCGCCACAACTACTGAGCCTGCACTCTAGAGCCCGTGAGCCACAACTAGTGAGCCTGCGTGCCACAACTACTGAAGCCCGTGCGCCTAGAGCCCATGCTCTGCAACAAAAGAAGTCACCGCAGTGAGAAGCCCATGCACCGCAACGAAGAGTAGCCCCCGCTCGCCGCAACTAGAGAAAGCCCGCATGCAGCAACGAAGACCCAACGCAGCCAAAAATAAATAAATAAAAATTTTAAAAAAATCTAATACATATGAGAATAGTACAGACTTATAAGGATATAACATGCAGTGAATCAAAGTGACAACATGAATTTCTGTTTATTGGTATGGAAAAAATAGCCATGATGTTCTGTCAACTAAAAAATCAGGCTATAAGGAGTATGTAGAATATGATGATGTTAAACATATAATCAAAATATATTTCAAAATGTTAACAGTAGCTGTATAGAGGTGGTGGGATTATAGATGATTTTTAATTTTTTCTTAATTTTTTTTCTAATTTTTTAGTGCAAAAAATATACATTACTTTATATTTGGAAAAAATTAAGCACTTTATATGAAGGGATAAATCTGAAAGACGTTAAAGGAATAATTCAATGGAGTTAATATTTAGATATAGGCTGAAAATGTAACATTTTTCCTCTAGTTATAACATTTCATTGTTTCAATAGACAAAGTTGGATTTTATTACTTATTAAGGTCTCTTTTTAGTATCTCACTGGAAAACTATCAGATTAATGTTTGCTTTTTTCATAAAGAAAATTACACTTTGACCTGAGCCAAATTATTCTAATTTCTTTAGGTTTTCAAGCTTTTGGTTATTTCTGTTACCTTGAAAACAAGAAGTCTGATCATAAATTTTTAAAATCCTACCTGAATGCTTTTTTAAGTCATTTATTAGAAAGAGGATAACTGAAGTGAAAGATTTAGGAATTGCTCCTATTTCTCCAACTTGTGAGGAAGCAGAAGAAATAAGAACAGATATTTTGGGGCCAAATACAAAGTTGGGCAGGGAAAGCGAGAATTCCTAATCTGACAGCTGAAGTGTCCAAGGACGATTTAAGCATTAAATGGGCCTCTGCTCTTTCCATTCCCAGGTTCACTTGAATTAACAGGGAAAAATGATACAAGGGACTGAGCATCGACATACTCAGCGCCAGCGCCTTTTGTGGGAGAGTCAGAAGCAAAGGCATACTACAGAGAGAAAAACAGGGAGTGTGTGTTCAGATCTTTAACAGACAACGGGACCCCTATCATTTGAATGTTGGTGCATTTAATGTTGTCTCAGAGGTCTCTGAGACTGTCCTCAATTCTTTTCTTTTTAAAAATATTTATTTTATGTATTTATTTAGCTCTGCTGGGTCCTAGTTGAGGCACACGGGAACTTTGTTGCGGCATGTGGGATCCTTCATTGTGGCTCTGGGCTCAGCAGTTGTGGCGCACAGGCTTAGCTGCCCCGTGGCATGTGGGATCTTAGTTCCCTGACCAGGGACTGAACCCTAGTCCCCTGCACTGGAAGGTGGATTCTTAACCACTGGACCACCAGGGAAGTCCCCTGTCCTCAACTCTTTTCATTCTTTTTTCTTTATTCTGCTCTGCGGCAGTTATTTCCACCATTCTATCTTCCAGATCACTTATCCGTTCTTCTGCCTCAGTTATTCTGCTACTGATTCCTTCTAGTGTATTTTTAATTTCAGTTATTGTGTTGTTCATCACTGTTTGTTCTTTAGTTCTTCTAGGTTCTTGTTAAATGTTTCTTGTATTTTCTCCATTCTGAGATTTTGGATCATCTTTACTATTATTACTCTGAATGATGTGGTACATATATACAATGGAATATTACTCAGCCATAAAAAGGAACAAAATTGGGTCATTTGTAGAAATGGGGATGGACCTCGAGACTGTCATACAGAGTGAAGTAAGTCAGAAAGAGAAAAACAAATATCATATATTAACACATCTATGTGGAATCTAAAAAAATTGGTATAGATGATCTTATTTACAAAGCAGAAACAGAGACACAGACATAGAGAACAAACGTATGGATACCAAGGGGGAAAGGAGGGGGTGGGATGAATTGGGAGATTGGGATTGACATATATACACTATCGATACTATGTATAAAATAGATAACTAATAAGAATCTACTGTATAGCACAGGGAACTCTACTCAGTGCTCTGTGGTGACCTAAATGGGAAGGAAATCCAAAAAAGACGGGATATATGTATACGTATAGCTGATTCACTTTGCTGTACAGTAGAACCTAACACAACATTGTAAAGCAATTATACTCCAATAAAAAAAAAAAAGACAATGGGAACAAATGACCTGGGACTTGCATTATTTACTTGTTCATGTTAATATTCTGTATGGGATCCTATTTAAAACATAGCAGCTGAATATGAAATTTAGATTTATTCTGAGATCATATAATTAGGAACTAAAATGAGAATTGTTGTTGAAGCAAAAATTGTATTACTTTCTAGGATGTAATCATCTCCCCTCACACCCCTTCACTTTCTTTTTTGTGTTTAAAAATGACAAAAGTAATATATGCTCATTATAAAAAATTCAAGTACAGCATAGAAATATATAAAAGAAGTTAAAGTTCCCACCCCACTGTTACTCTCCCCACCCCTCTAGCTTCTGCAGCAGTGCTTCTCAAAAGGTTGTCCATGAACCCTGGAGGTCCCCAGGGCCCTTTCAGGGCATGTGCAAGGTGAAAATTGTTTTTATAACAATACCAAGATGTTATCTGCCTTTTTTACTCTCATTCTCTCACTAATGTATAGTGGAGTTTTTCAGAGGGTACATAACATAAGTATCCTTCTCTATCTTCACACTTGCAGATGGCTAGGCAATAAAATACACATAACATTGCCTCCGGCTTCCCCCTCCCCCCAACAAATAAACATGGTAAGAAATGCAAAACTTGGAAAGAAACTTGACCTTAGCAACTATGCAGGCAAGAAATAAAGGATTAACTCAGGAACTTAGCCAGGTGAAAGAAAGTAAATCGCCTAATTTACAAATCAAGCCACAGAAACAGAAATCAATTTAGGGTATTTAAAGTGTGATAAAAAATGAGTTTTGTCTCTATATAGAGACCTGGGGATACTTAAAATGTTGCTGGGATTTTGTGGGTCAGAAGGGTTAGTGACCAAACAAACCAGGACAGCATCTGTAAAATACCTACTGCAGTACCTGTCACAAGAAACACAACATTAGTCTTTTCTCCACCCGATTTTACAAAAGTTCATATTAGGGAAGAAAAGTAAGAGGTTCATTCATTTCAAACATTTATAATATAGTACACACGTAAACTGAATGAACAATCCAAACCCCAAATTTTGTTGATTTTCCAAGGAACAGAGAATTATAAAAATGTTTCCTAAGATACAGTAAGTACATGAATATTTTTATTACCACAAATATATATATATATATATTACTGAAAAAGTAAAGCATGATTTATAAAACTACCAGCTGATACCTATTATTATAAATGTAACTAGCTTCAAAAAATAAGCTATTTCATTTAATTTTCATAATGATAAGAAGCCAAAAGCTCTTACACAAACTTGTGCAGTATATTGTATATTTGTATATTATTCGAACGTATCATCTAGCCAATAATAAAAAATTAATCCACTACCTTAAGAATTGGCTTCAAACTCATGGTTTTTAAATAAGAGCCAAAAGTATATCCCTGAAGTTTTGTAATTACATACACAACCACTCATTATTTTTAATGAAATATACAAGTACTTGAATGCTACTTTTTAAAATTGCAGATATGAAGAAGACAGTTTCCAAATCTGTCATACTCAGTCTTGGATTCTAGTTCAACTGGATGCTCCATGAAAGTAAGAACCAGCCCATCTTCACCTTGGTATCCCACTCCCTTTACCTCTAGCACAAGGCCCTGCATACCATAGCCAGTCAATTTCTAGAATTTTTCAGTGCTCTCTGATTAATTTGTAGAGAACAGTCCCTCAGCAATCATTAACACAAGATCAGGTATAAAACTGCCTTCTAGCTTCATCTTGGAAATATCAAAATCACAGCTCCAATAGAATAGAACTTTTGAAAACATTTTAAAATAAGGACTTTTAAAATAGGAACATCTGGTGAATTAATCACAGAGCTCTTGTTTATTAGATTTGAAGCTGTGACTGGTCAATGGAGAACACAAAAAAATATAATGTGGCAACATCTTCAGTTACAAATTAAATCTTCATAACGTTTCCTTTAATATCAAAATTTGTGCTGTACTTCTTTGGACTTTTGTTCACAAGCTGGCTATTTTCATATTCTTTCATGGTGACTTGGAAACACATGCCACGTACCTTCAAGGTGTTATACATATTATATAAGCAGGTTAACTAAAGGGTTACATAAACCTGTTAATTATTCTTTTAAAATCAAGTTTTCTTTCAAATACTAAAGTTACAACTTAATTTCCAGGTCAGTGTTTTTTCTTTAAGACTTTTTTTTTTCCCTTGAGCAGTTTTAACTCCACAACAAAACTAAGAGAAGGTACAGAGATGTTCCATATACCCTTTGCCCCCACGCATGCATAGCTCTCCGCCATTATCAACACCTCCGACCAGAGTGGTACCATTTGTGACAACTGATGAACTTAGGTTCATTCCAGATCAGTTTTTTAAGGACCTAAGAACACACAGAGAAGGTGGAAGTACTCACCCATCCTTTGTTCCCCCTGCTCAGAGAGAACTGATGCACACTTAGCTTAAAACCAGGAGTCTAGCACACATACTTCACTGCAGCTCTTTAATTTGGTAAAAGTTTCTTCCCCAGGTAGCATCCACTGATCTCAATACCTCCTCGGCAGCAAGCGGAAATCTGCCAACATGACTAAAGTCTGGTTTACCTGGTGTCAAAGATGTGGGTAAACAGACAATGAGGCATTTAACAATAGCTGAACGGTTTAGTTGCGACTCCCGCAGAGAGAAACGTGACTCTCAAAATTAAAGTCCACAGAACTGCTGAATGAGTCTCTTGGTTTGTCCAGCCTGTCGTTTACTTTAATTTCATTTTAAAGATGTAAGAGAACTGCTGGAAATATTTTAGGTTGTGGCTACCAACCTCTGTACAGTCTCACTTTTCGTACAAATTTAAGACGTAATAAGGAGAACTGGACCATTACTCTCTGAATGTTAACTCCATTGAAATTGTTCGTCTCATTATTTTATCTAAGCTATTTTTCTATTCATGAATTACATAAAATGTTTTCAAAGAAAAATATCCAAAATGATTTATAAACTTCTAAAGTATTTTCTTATTCAAGCTTCTGGCTGTTAGGCTTGTCTCTCTTCTAGTTCTACCTAATTCTGACATAGCAACACTATTTCAGTGATACTAGTAACCTTTATAGTGTTGATGATGATGACAGTGGTGAGAGTTAATATTTAGTGCTTCCTATATCCCTGTCTCTATGCTTTCCATGGATTATTTCATTCTGTCTTCATAAAAAGCCTTTAACTAATTACTATTAAATTTATTTTATGGCTGACTGAACAGAGAGAGGCACAGTAAGGTTAATGACACAGAGTCAATAAGTATTGGAGTTGGAATGGAAATCAAGATTCTCCTCTGGACTCCAAGCTTTTAAATACTGCCCTCTACTAAAGTTAAAGCTAATGTTAGACGACAAAAAATCACAGCAATTTCAAGTAGTGTTTAACCTCAAGACTAACTGAACACATCTACCACAACCTTTCATGGAAACAGAGGGGCAGAAATGAGTAAAACAAACAAACAAAAAAGGCTACAGTACTCTTAAATATGGTACAACCTTGAGGTTTGTTTCCAAGTTTCAAAAACTAAGAGCAAGCCAGCTAGCTTTTACTTCAGGAATGCAGTGTCTGACGCAAAGAAAACAACATGAGTTTTGCAGTCACACAGACAAGCATACCAACCCCCATGCTGCTATTTACCATGTGCCTTGGGCAGATCATGAACCTTTCTCAGCCTCCATGTTTTCCATCTGTAAAATGGGGATGTTAATGTCTAGCTTGGAAAACATTGCAAGTCACTGAGTTGGCACCCAGTGTATGGACAGTGCTGCCTACATGCTGGCACACAGCAGGCATTCCATAAATGGTAGCTAACAGCTCAGTTATAAATGCTGTAAGAATAAATGTTCAGGAATACTGTGCATTCTTATTTCCACAGAAAGATGTGTTCAAACACCCTGCAGGTGTACCACACCTGAGTACCCTTTTGAAAGCAAAGAATCCGTACCTGACATGGCCATTATGTTACTTGGTCAATCTAGCAACCATAGTTAGCACCACGTCATGACCAGAGCATCGGAATTTACAGAGAAAGCTGACAAAGTGAGTAGAGACAGATGCCCTAGATACCTGCCAGTGGGAAAGCAACAGCAGCGGATGGCAATGCACATTCTGCATCCCTCTGAATGTCTACAGCAAAAGTGGTGCACGGACTTGCCTGCTGCCTTCTTAATAATGTCCTTCAAGGAATTACTTTTATTATTTTTAGAATAGCATAAAATATTAAAATCACCGAAGCCAGAAGGCCATGACTGAAGAAGTAGTAATTCTACTACTTTCTCTATAGTAACAGTTATCTTACTCTCACTGAAAGACGGCAGAATTGCATTAATAATAACTCTCGGGCTTCCCTGGTGGCACAGTGGTTGGGAGTCCGCCTGCCGATGCAGGGGACATGGGTTCGTGCCCTGGTCCAGGAAGATCCCACGTGCCGCGGAGCGGCTGGGCCCGTGAGCCATAGCCGCTGCGCCTGCGCGTCTGGAGCCTGTGCTCCGCAACGGGAGAGGCCACAACAGTGAGAGGCCCGCGTACTGCAAATAAATAAATAAATAAATAAAGCAGTTTTGTAAACTTATGGTCCTTTGGGATGATGTTTTTATAGTCCTAATGAAACACCTGAAAATGTACTCTGTAAGAGCAATGATGTCCAAACCTGGGTGAATAACAGTCTCCTGCGGAAGCTTCTATAAACAACAGATTCCCAGACCTCGTCAACAACCTACGAATGAGACCCTCTGGGGTTCACAACCTTGCTGCTATAAACATGCTGACCCAAACCAGCCAGCTCAAGGTAATAAGATAACTTCTTCTTTTTTTTTTTTTTTTTTTTTGCGGTACGCGGGCCTCTCACTGCTGTGGCCTCTCTCATTGCGGAGCACAGGCTCCGGACGCGCAGGCTCAGCGGCCATGGCTCACGGGCCCAGCCGCTCCGCGGCATGTGGGATCTTCCCGGACCGGGGCACGAACCTGTGTCCCCTGCATCGGCAGGCGGACTCTCAACCACTGCGCCACCAGGGAAGCCCAAGATAACTTCTTAAGTGAGAAACTAAGGCAGGCCAAGAGAGCCAAAGTGTTCTGGCAAACATACCAGGGCAAGCAGTGAACAGATTCTTTCTCAGATAATGTTGAGTTCTAAATCACTTGTGGGTAATGAGCGTGAGTGCCAGGTGGCAAATTTCCTTCCAGTGGTCTCAATTGCAGCACATTTAACATGGACTGAACACATACTGTAAACACCAAGCAGAAGGGGCAGCAATATCCAAATGGTGGGGAGAGCAAGAAATCTGTGGGGCTGCTCATTTTGTTTCATGGAAAAGGTTAATTGCAGTTTTCAGTAAACAAATAAATGATCAGAATTTCTCATTCCAAAAGCAATACATGTAGTGAAAGTACAGAAAATGTAAAATTCAGGAATGCACAAAGAACATAAAATTCACCTTTGATACCAGTACTTCACAATAATTATTAACATTTTCGTCTACGTACCTTCTGGTCTATTGCTTCCCAGGCCAATGAGGATGTGAAAAATCACTGTTATTGCTGAGTGAAAAAAAAAAATGAGGAGGAAATGCGTAACTCAAAAATAACTGACAAATGCTGCCTTACGAAGTTCACTTAGACAAGTACAGAAGGCCTTTCCCCTAGACATTCCAGCTTGTCAAGCCCTACCACAGAGCAAAGAGTGAAGTGGTCAAGAAAAGGGGTCCAGAATCAGGCTTCCAGGGAGCAAACCCTGTCTTAGCTGTTCATTAGCTGTGGCCAAGATATTTCACCACTTTATGCCAGTTTAGTTTTCTGAAAAAGGTGATGGTAGCTCAACCTTCCACAGTGAGAACTCATGAGATGTCAGCTGTTGCTGGTGTTGCTCTATTATTCATGAACTTTTCCTAATATTTAGGCTTTTCAGAACACCCAATTTACAAAATGTACCTAAGTCACAAAAGTTGGTCATAGTGTGAGTTTCTGCAAGCGGATATTATTTTCCTATCGACACTGGTCGTCAGTCCTAAAAGTTAGGTTCCTTGGGATGAGTGGAATCCCCAAAAGCCTAAATTGGAAGCAAGTCAGGAATTTAAACATACCTAGCACCACGGGCTTTATTTACCAGCATCACTATGGTGAGGACACTGCACATTTTCATGTTAGGTTAGTATTTCTCCCTGAACTTAGAGCTAGGTCCCAGGGTCACCCGGCAAATCCCTGGATCCACTGATTTCTACGATTTTTCTATTTAGATACTGGCAGATTTCAAATCATATTCCTCTTCACTGATAAGACTGAAGATGATTTAATTTGGAGGTTAGGTATAAATCAAGAATGCTTGAATTCTTCTCTCTGGAAATGAGAGAATTTTTGTTTGAGGATCATTATATTTTTCACAACCCAAAGATGGAAATAGGTTTCATATTCAGAAAATAAAGATACTGTATTTCAAAGCAGTTAATTTGGTTATTTCATTTAGCAAAGCTATTTGAAGAAGATGCTTCAGAGGTTCAATTGGAAGAAAAATATTCCAAGTCAGTTCACACATATGCTGGGGATATTTTTATATCTGTTTGTCTGTTTGCCCAAGAAGAAAACTTGTTATGAAAACCCTGTACATAAAGTATAGTCACTGATGAGGAACATTTTTACTTTCTGGTTTTCTAGATACCTTCTTCACTAATAATGAACACTGCAAAAATAGCAGATGCTGCTGATATCAGAACTGGGTGGTTATATGGTGGTAAACCAGCCCATGGTTACATGAGTCTCACTGAATCACCGCTTGGGACAGCCTTCACATGTTACCAGCCTTCACATGTTACCAGTCAGGACATTAACTGAATGAGCCAAGGTTGGTTTTGTTAATTACTGTTGATTATGTATAGGAAACATTTTTAGATACCCATGTAATTGATATCTTCTATTAGGTTGGAATGACTGACCATAATACTGAATATATATTTTATTAACAACTGGCAAGAAGATTAACTACCAGCTTCTTATGACTGATTAATAATATTTTTTCCCTTAAAAAGTTCTTTATTTTATGATCTCTGAGCTCCTGTAAACTTTAAATCATTATAAGGAATAGCTGGTATTTTTTTTCTTTGATTTTTCATTAAACAAAAAGATTGAGTCACTTGAGCATTTACAATGTCTAACCCGGTAGAGCTATAACAATTCACTCTAGTAATGGATACTATCACCTGGTAATTATGTGTTCCAAATCCCAAGTTCTTAGAGGAATAGTATCTGATTTTCTGAAATGACTTGATAGTGACACAAATAAAAATAATCACTGGTTCTAAGCAGGGGCCTTACTTTAAAAAATGTAGATCCTTGGCTGATCCCAAACTACTGAAACTGTCTCTACAGGGTGGTCCCAGTCTTGTATATTGTAAAAATTCTCTAAAATATGTAATCATAAGGGTAATTATCAAAACAAACAAACAAACAAAATCCAGTCAGCCAGCCATAAACTTAGCCAATTACATAACATTACTGTAAAATAAGTACTATGAGAGACTGGAAACAACTCTTGTTTTAAAATAGAGTTATCTCCCACCCCACCAATATTTTTAACATCTGTGCAGAATGCTCCCAATGCTTTGCTTCTGTTTGATATCACTGCCTTCATAAGCCTCAAGCCATTTATTCTACCACACAATCACTGTCAGCAGCAAGCAGGAGGGTCTGTGCTCTCCTGGTACCTTCTGCCACCTCTGGACCATCCCCTCTTCTACTCTCAAAATCCACCGTTCTTGAGAGACTCAGAATTCCCAACTATACTACCTTCTGTCCTACTAATCATCTCCCAACTGCATGATTATTCCTTCACAGCTACCAAGGCCTCTGGAACCTGGTCCACAATCTTCCTCTCCATGCCAAGTCCTCATTCATTTGTTCATTCAAATATATTCTGAGCCATATCATATGCCAGGAACTGTAGGAGGTGCTAGGGATACATTATTAACAAAAGAAAACCCTTGTTTCCAGGGAGTTTACACGGCAGTGATATGGAATAGAGGAAGAGGATACAAATAAAAACAGATAAATATGTAACGTGTCAGGTGGTGGTTAATGCTCTGAAGACAAATAAAAGCAGGTAAGTGTACAGTGAGTGATGTGGATACACAGGGGAGAGCAGGAGAAGGCTACCCAAAAAGGGTACATTTGGAGAATGATTCAAATGTGTGAGCACACATGGGGATACTTGGAAGAAAAGCGAGCTGGTCTGAGGGGGGCCAAAAATGCAAAGGCCCTGAGGTGGCACCCTGCTTGGCACATCGAAGGAAAATGCTGGGGAGAACTAACTGAAGTGGAACGTGGTAGGAGATGGGACCAGAGAGCTATATGCAGATCCAGATTATGAGTAACATTGTAGACAAAGGTCAGCAATTCAAATATTTCAGGAGAGATGGGAAACCACTGGAGACCTTGGAGCAGGTGAGAGGCTTGACCTGACTTAGGTTTTTAAGGGATCACTCTAACTACTTTGTAAAAAATGACCTGTACGTTGGTCAAAGGTAGAAGCACAGAGAGCAGTTAGAAGACTATGGCCATAGTTTGGGTGAGAAATAAGGTGGCTCAGACCAGGGTGGAGGGCGAGGAGGAGGGAAGCAGAGGTCAGATTCCAAGCACATCCTGAAGGCAGAACCAACAGGATTTGCTGAGGGTCTGGAAGTGGGGTGTGAGGAAAAGAGAGGAGTCGAGGATGGCTCCTGGTAAGGGTTTTGGCCTTTACCAAATGAAAGGACAGAGTTGCTGTTTACTGAGATAAGGGGGACTGGGAAGGAGTAGATTTGAGAGTGAGATTAAGAGTTCCGTTTTGGACAGTTAAAGTTTTGTTGTTTTTGTTGCTGTTTGTTTGTTTTTATTTTTGGCCATGCTGGGTCTTCATTGCTGCGCACGGGCTTTCTCTAGTTGCAGTGAGCGGGGGGCTACTCTTCGTCGCGGTGCGCGGGCTTCTCGTTGCGGTGGCGTCTCTTGTTGTGGAGCATGGGCTCTAGGCGCATGTGCTCTAGTTGCAGCACGCAAGCTCAGTAGTTGCGGCACGCAGGCCCTAGAGTGCACGGGCTTCAGTAGTTGTGGTGCACGGGCTTAGTTGCTCCGCGGCATGTGGGATCTTCCTGGACCAGGGATTGAACCCATGTCCCCTGCACTGGCAGGTGGATTCTTAACCACTGCACCACAGGGAAGTCTGGATATGTTAAGCTTGAGATGCCTTTTTAACATTCAAGGGGAGATCACCCCTAGTCACCCCTAGTTTATGCAAAAGTCCTAGATGTCTAATCAACCTATTTCCTCTTTGAAAATTGTAGGGAGTATATACCTTGCAGTTTAAGAGTCACTTAAGTCACTTAAGTGGCTGACTTCCTGACACCCCGGATCAGGGTTTGTCAATTCAAATGCTTTCAAGGGCCAGGCAGGAAGCATGAAGTATTGAAATACAATAAGGAGAAGTAGAGACTGTGGCTGATGAGAAAGTAAATGCCCCATCTAAAGGGGAAGCTGCTCCTGAGCCCAGTCTAGTTGCCATTTGGAATCTGGGCCCCGTGTTCCTTTACCTTCCCATTTTGAAATAGAAAGAAGAATCTGGATTTTCAACAACCAAACCTTAGGGAAATAAAAAAGTTCCATGATCTATCAAATTCAAGAAGTGCTCAGTTAAATCAAGTTCTGACTGCAGGATTTATCGGTGTCCTTAAGTTATTAATTTAAAAAATTGCAAAAAAAGATTGTGTTCAGCATTTCTCCCATCTACTTGACAGCAGACCCTCTTTTCAGGCAGCATCTCAAGGGACAAGCGTTCCTTGGCACATACTTTGGGAAATGCTGGTTCATGCAAAAGTCCTAGATGTCTAATCAACCTATTTCCTCTTTGAAAATTGTAGGGAGTATATACCTTGCAGTTTAAGAGTCATAGTTGATCACACACACACACACACACCACACACAGCCAATTTTGTTAGATATTCTAACATCTAATACCAGACTTCAATAAAGTGTGAATGGAGCAATTAATAAAGTCTTCCAACTTGTTAAATACTAAGTGGGACCTTGACCTCTCCTTGGTGAAAAAACAGTGAAATCACAGGGGCACCGAATCACTTCATTTCCCATCTCCCCTCCCTCCTTCACGTGTCGGGCTACATAATTTAGTGACTGGAAGGGCTGCCAATTACTACTACGCACTTGACAGATGTTCTTTGTTTTACTTATCTATGAGGAAGGAAGAAGGGAGAGGACAAATAAACCTGGAATGTAAATCTGTAATAAAAAGACAAGACTAATATTGTTGCAGGTCTTTAAAAATAACCTCTAGGATACATTAAAATATTGAAGGGGCAAGGCTTGTCTCTGAAGAATTAAGAGTGCGTAGTCTGTTTAAAAGAGCTCACAATACAGTTGAGGAGATCAGTACATAACAAGATAATGAATGTCAAATATTGTCAAGAAGTTCTATAAAGTTTAGAGCAGGGAAAGTTCAACTTTCCCTGGCCGCTTGAGCGGCCAGTTGAGAGTGTCACATGAGCTGGTCTTTGAAGCATAGGGAGGTATCAGGTTGAGAGGAGGGTGGTGGGAATTCAGTGCAGGAAAGACAAGGGCAGAGATGGAGATAAGGCAGTTTTGGGAACCATTAAGCAGACAAGACTGTACAGGTTGGGAGGAAAATGGGACACTGAGGCTGGATCCGATCCTGGTGGTCTCTGAATACTAGGTAAAGAAATCTGGCCTTAATCATGTAGGTAACTGAAAGTCTTTCAAGGATTTTTTTTTTCTTTGCGGTACGCGGGCCTCTCACTGTTGTGGCCTCTCCCGTTGCGGAGCACAGGCTCCGGACGCACAGGCTCAGTAGCCATGGCTCACGGGCCCAGCCGCTCCGCGGCATGTAGGATCCTCCCGGACCAGGGCACGAACCCGTGGCCCCTGCATCGGCAGGCGGACACTCAACCACTGCGCCACCAGGGAAGCCCTCTTTGAAGGATTTTGAGCGTGAATCTGCCAGATTCAGGAAATTCGATCTCAGGAGGCCATAAGGAGCCAGTGAGGCAAGAGCACCCTGCAGGATCCCAGGTTGAGGTGATGAGAGTCTGGTCTGGGGAGCCGACAGTGGGACTAGAAAGAAATTACGATATTATGAAGGAGGAAATAATCAATAGGACTTGTTAACCTATTGAGTGTGGGAGAGGCAAAGAAGAAAGGAATGGCTTTGACCCTGGGTCCATGAGAGAATGATGACCCTCATAGCAAACTGGTTTAAGCATACCGATTTAAGGTGAAAATGATACAACTAAGGAGAGATGCCCAATCAAGTAATCAGTGATCTAGGACTAGAACGTGGGAAGGACAGGCAAGAAAGGTGCAGTAAGGTACCACTGTACGGTATATGCTGTGTGCTAGACCCTTTACCAATATGATCAACTTAGGAGAGAAATAGGGATGGACTTTGCAATTTGACACCATCTACACAGGTATCAGTCAAATCAGAACTGTAACATTCAATGAAGACTACTTCATCACTTTCTCTATGTCCCTTCACTACGAAAACAGCCATCACACAAAAATAGATGCATTAAAATACACTACATCATATTATATCCCAAGATCACTCAGAGTTTCTGATTTCCGTAAGTTAATACTGGATTTTAAGAAGTGATGAGACAGGGAGAGAAAAGAACTGTAATTGTTCTTTATTCTTCTCTCCCTTGAGGGGGATTAACAGACACAAAAGAGGAGGCAGGAAGGAACCAGAGGAGAAAGTATTTGGGACAGTTTCCACCGGCTGAGATAAACAAGAATGAAAGTAAACTCCTTCCTTAAAGAATAATAACCATTTGAACAGTGTCTCTTACTTTTCCAGAATTCATTATCAATTTGCAGACGTGCTCCTTTATTCCCATAATAAAACTTTCCATCCACAAGCCAGCCAGGAGTCACCCATTCCACCTTTACATGTCCTCTGGCAGACCAGGATCTCAGTTCCTCCCTGTTGTTTAGCACGCTCACCCCAGAGCTCAGATGCAACAGCAGCTCAACAGTGCGTGACAGATGTTTCTGCAGCAGTCAGCAGTCTTTTCCATTTGCTATAATTCTCCAGGGTGAATGGGGTCCATCCCTTCCTTCCCTCAGCAGCCAGAAAGGCCATGCTGCTTAAAATGTCTCTCAATTTAAATGCCCAGGGCAAGGGAAAAATGAAGAAGCCATAATGAGTAAGGACAGAGAGCCAAGTAAAGGGTAGATTAAAACTGCAAACTTAGAAAGCATCTCAGCATGCAGTAGGAATTTAACATAAATGTGTTTTCATTCATGGTACTCTTAATTTTTTTAAACTCTAAAAATGTAATGCAATAAACATTATAGCTGTGTGTAATCACAGATTTAGTTAACAGTGTAACTGCTTCTAATGAACAGAATGTAGATATCCTCTTTGATTTCTATAACAAAAACACCAATGTCAAAAATTCCCAAGGATAGAAATATCTGCTTTAGAATCTGTGAAAGATATACACACAAGGAAACCCTGATTCTTACAGATTCCCCTGCAATCTCTTGCTAGAAATAGGAGAGGGAGTTCTGAAAGGGTTTGTAGACTGAGGGTTCCTTAAGGAACATCCCCAGAAATGCATTCCCACCATCTAAAAGAATGAATTCTCACGTGGAACTGGCTGTCTCAAGACCCAAGTCTGTACTATGGAATATCAGATAACTGATGTGTGTACTTCTAGAAACTTGGCAATATACTTTCAACATATAAAATGGGGGGAAAGAGAGGGGGACCTTCAAGATGGTGGAGGAGTAAGATGTGGAGATCACCTTCCTCCCCACAAGTACATCAAAAATACATCTACATGTGGAACAACTCCTACAGAACACCTACTGAACACTGGCAGAAGACCTCAGACTTCCCAAAAGGCAAGAAACTCCCCATGTACCTGGGTAGGGCAAAAGAAAAAACAGAGACAAAAGAATAGGGACGGGACCTGCACCAGTGGGAGGGAGCTGAGAAGGAGGAAGTTTCTGCACGCTAGGAAGCCCCCTCACTGGCGGAGACCGGGGTAAGTGGGGGGAAGCTTCGGAGCCACGGAGGAGAGCACAGCAGGGGTGCAGAGGGCAAAGTGGAGAGATTCCCGCACAGAGGATCGGTGCCAACCAGCACTCACCAGCCTAAGAGGCTTGTCTGCTCACCCGCCGGGGCAGGTGGGGGCTGGGAGCTGAGGCTCAGGCTCCGGAGGTTGGATCCCAGGGAGAGGACTGGGGTTGGCTGTGTGAATACAGCCTGAAGGGGGCTAGTGCACCACAGCTAGCCAGGAGGGAGTCCGGGAAAAAGTCTGGACCTGCCTAAGAGACAAAAGGCCATTGTTTCAGGGTGCACGAGGAGAGGGGATTTCTTCCCTGTTTGCCCACAGAAGGCAGAGTGCCACCTAAACGAGCTCCAGAGATGGGCGCAAGCTACGGCTATCAGCTCGGACACCAGAGACGGGCATGAAACACTAACGCTGCTGCTACAACCACCAAGAAGCCTGTGTGCAAGCACAGGACACTATCCACACCTCCCCTCCCGGGAGCCTGTGTAGCCCGCCACTGCCAGGGTCCTGTGATCCAGGGACAACTTCCCCAGTAAAACACGTGGCGCACCTCAGGCTGTTGCAACATTATGCTGGCCTCTGCCGCTGCAGGCTTGCCCCGCATTCCGTACCCCTCCTTTCCACCAGCCTGAGTGAGCCAGAGCCCCTAATCAACTGCTCCTTTAACCCCGTCCTGTCTGAGCGGGAACAGACGCCCTCAGGCAACCTACACGCAGAGGCGGGGCCCAATCCAACGCTGAGCCCCAGGAGCTGTGCGAACAAAGCAGAGAAAGGGAAATCTCTCCCAGCAGCCTCAGGAGCAGCAGATTAAATCTCCACAGTCAACTTGATGTACCTACATTTGTGGAATATCTGACAGAGAACAAATCATCCCAAAATTGAGGTGGTGGACTTTGGGAGCAACTGTAGACTTGGGGTTTGCTATCTGTGACTGATTTTTTTCTGACGTTTACGTTTATCTTAGTATAGTTTTTACACTTGTTATCATTAGTGGATTTGTTTATTGGTTTGGTTGCTCTCTTCTTTTTTTTAATTATTTTTCAATTTTTTTATTTTAATAATTTAATTTTTTAATTTTTATTTATTTTTCTTTTTTTTCTCCCTTTTCTTCTGAGCTGTGTGGCTGACAGGGTCTTGATGCTCCGGTCTGGCGTCAAGCCTGAGCCTCTGAGGTGGGAAAGCCGAGTTCAGAATATTGGACCAACAGAGACCTCCCGGCCCCACATAATGTCAATCGGCAAGAGCTCTCCCACAGATCTCCATCTCAGCGCTAAGACCCAGCTCCACCCAACGGCCAGCAAGCTCCAGTAATGGACGCCCCATGCCAAACAACTAGCAAGACAGGAATACAACACCACCCATTAGCAGAGAGGCTGCCTAAAATCATACTAAGTTCACAGACACCCCAAAACACACCACCGGACGTGGCCCTGCACACCGTAAAGACAAGATCCAGCCCCACCCACCAGAACACAGGCACCAGTCCCCTCCACTAGGAAGCCTACACAAGCCACTGAACCAACCTCACCCACTGGGGGTGGACACCAAAAACAACAGGAACTACGAACCTGCAGCCTGCGAAAAGGAGACCCCAAACACAGTAAGCTAAACAAAATGAGAAATATGCAGCAGATGAAGAAGCAAGGTAAAAACCCACCAGACCAAACAAATGAAGAGGAAATAGGCAGTCTACCTGACAAAGAATTCACAGTAATGACAGTAAAGATGATCCAAAACCTTGGAAACAGAATGGAGAAAATACGAGAAACGTTTAACAGGGACCTAGAAGAACTAAAGAGCAAACAAACTATGAAGAACAACACAATAAATGAAATTAATAATTCTCTAGAAGGAATCAATAGCAGAATACCTGAGGCAGAAGAACGGATAAGTGACCTGGAAGATGAAAGAGTGGAAATAACTACCACACAGCAGAATAAAGAAAAATGAATGAAAAGAATTGGGACAGTCTCAGAGAACTCTGGGACAACATTAAATGTACCAACATTAGAATTATAGGGGTCCCAGAAGAAGAGGAGAAAAAGAAAGGGACTGAGAAAATATTTGAAGAGATTATAGTTGAAAACTTCCCTAATATGGGAAAGGAAATAGTCAATCAAATCCAGGAAGCGCAGAGAGTCCCATACAGGATAAATCCAAGGAGAAACATGCCAAGACACATACTAATCAAACTATCAAAAGTTAAATACAAAGACAAAATATTAAAAGCAGCAAAGGAAAAGCAACAAATAACATACAAGGGAATCCCCATAAGGTTAACAGCTGATCTTTCAGCAGAAACTCTGCAAGCCAGAAGGGACTGGCAGGACGTATTGAAAGTGATGAAAGGGAAAAACCTACAACCAAGATTACTCTACCCAGCAAGGATCTCATTCAGATTCAACAGAGAAATTAAAACCTTTACAGACAATCAAAAACTAAGAGAATTCAGCACCACCAAACCAGCTTTACAACAAATGCTAAAGGAACTTCTCTAGGCAGGAAACTCAAGAGAAGGAAAAGACCTACAAAAAAACCCCCAAAACAATTAAGAAAATGGTAACAGGAACATACATATTGATAATCACCTTAAATGTAGATGGATTAAATGCTACAACTGAAAGACACAGGCTGGTTGAATGGATACAAAAACAATACCCAGACATAAGCTGTCTACAAGAGACCCAATTCAGACCTAGGGACATATACAGATTGAAAGTGAGGGTATGGAAAAAGATATTCCATGCAAATGGAAATCAAACGAAAACTGGAGTAGCAATTCTCATATCAGACAAAATAGACTTTAAAATAAAGAGTATTAGAAGAGACAAAGGACACTACATAATGATCAAAGGACCAATCCAAGAAGAAGATATAACAATTATAATTACTTATGCACCCAACATGGGAGCACCTCAGTACATAAGGCAAATGCTACAGCCATAAAAGGGGAAATCGACAGTAACACAATAATAGTAGGGGACTTTAACACCCCACTTTCACCAATGGACAGATCATCCAAAATGAAAAGAAGGAAACACAAGCTTTAAATGACACATTAAACAAGATGGACTTAATTGATATTTATAGGACATTCCATCCAAAAACAACAGAAAACACTTTCTTCTCAAGTGCTTATGGAACATTCTCCAGGATAGATCATATCTTGGGTCACAAATCAAGCCTTGGTAAATTTAAGAAAATTGAAATCGTATCAAGCATCTTTTCTGATCACACGCTATGAAACTAGATATCAATTACAGGAAAAAAAAACTGTAAAAAATACAAACACATGGAGTCTAAATAACTACTAAATAACCAAGAGTTCACTGAAGAAATCCAAGAGGAAATCAAAAAATACCTACACACAAATGACAATGAAAACACAATGGCCCAAAACCTATGGGCTGCAGAAAAAGCAGTTCTAAGAGGAAAGTTTATAGCAATAAAATCCTACCTCAAGAAACAAGAAACATCTCAAATAAACAACCTAACCTTACACCTAAAGCAATTAGAGAAAGAAGAAGAAAAAAACCCAAGAGTTAGCAGAAGGAAAGAAATCATAAAGATCAGATCAGAAATAAATGAAAAAGAAAGGAAACAATAGCAAAGATCAATAAAAGTAAAAGCTGGTTCTTTGAGAAGATAAACAAAATTGATAAACCATTAGCCAGACTCATCAAGAAAACAAGGGCGAGGACTCAAATCAATAAAATTAGAAATGAAAAAGGAGAAGTTACAACTGACACTGCAGAAAAACAAAGTATCATGAGAGATTAGTACAAGCACCTATATGCCAATAAAATGGACAACCTGGAAGAAATGGACAAATTCTTAGAAAATCACAACCTTTCAACACTGAACCAGGAAGAAATAGAAAATATAAACAGACCAATCACAAGCACTGAAATTGAAACTGTGATTAAAAATCTTCCAACAGGGGGCTTCCCTGGTGGCGCAGTGGTTGGGAGTCCGCCTGCCGATGCAGGGGACGTGGGTTCGTGCCCCGGTCCGGGAGGATCCCACATGCCGCGGAGCGGCTTGGCCCGTGCGCCATGGACGCTGGGCCTGCGCGTCTGGAGCCTGTGCTCCGCAACGGGAGAGGCCACAACAGTGGGAGGCCCGCACACCGTAAAAAAAAAAAAAAAAAAAAAAAATCTTCCAACAAACAAAAGCCCAGGACCAGATAGCTTCAGCGGCGAATTCTATCATACATTTAGAGAAGAGCTGACACCTACCCTTCTCAAACTCTTCTAAAATCTAGCAGAGGGAGGAACACTCCCAAACTCATTCTACGAGGCCACCATCACGCTGATACCAAAACCAGACAAAGATGTCACAAAAAAAGAAAACTAAAGGTCACTATCACAGATGAACATAGACGCAAAAATCCTCAACAAAATACCAGCAAACAGAATCCAACAGCACATTAAAAGGACCATACACCATGATCAAGTGGAGTTTATCCCAGGAATGCAAGGATACGCAAATCAATCAATGTGATACACCATATTAACAAACTGAAGGATAAAAACCATAGGATAATCTCAACAGACCCAGAAAAAGCTTTTGACAAAATTCAACACCCATTTATGATAAAAACTCTCCAGAAAGTAGGCATAGAGGGAACCTAAGTCAACATAATAAAGGCCCTATATGACAAACGCACAGCCAACATCGTTTTCAATGGTGAAAATCTGAAACCATTTCCTCTAAGATCAGGAACAAGACAAGGTTGCCCACTCTCACCGCTATCATTCAACATAGTTTTGAAAGTTTCAGCCACAGCAATCAGAAAAGAAAAAGAAATAAAAGGAATACAAATCAGAAAAGAAGTAAAACTGTCATTGTTTGCAGATGACATGATACTATACACAGAGAATCCTAAAGATACCAGCAGAAAACTACTAGAGCTAAACAATGAATCTGGTAAAGTAGCAGGATACAACTTTAATGCACAGAAATCTCTTACATTCCTATATACTAATGGTAAAAAATCTGAAAGAGAAATTAAGGAAACACTCCCATTTACCACTGCAACAAAAAGAATAAAATACCTAGGAATAAACCTGCCTAAGGAGACAAAAGACCTGTATGCAGAAAACTATAAGACACTGATGAAAGAAATTAAAGATGATACAAACTGATGGAGAGATATACCATGTTCTTGGATTGGAAGAATCAACATTGTGAAAATGACTATACTATCCAAAGCAATCTACAGATTCAATGCAATCCCTGTGTGACTACCAATGGCATTTTTCACAGAATTAGAACAAAAAATTTCACAATTTGTATGGAAACACAGAAGACCCTGAAAAGCCAAAGCATCTTGAGAAAGAAAAACAGAGGTGGAGGAATCAGGCTTCCTGACTTCCAACTATACTACAAAGCTACTGTAATCAAGACAGTATGGTATGGGCACAAAAACAGAAATATAGATCAATGGAACAGGAGAGAAAGCCCAGAGATAAACCCACGCACATATGGTCACTCAATGTTTGATAAAGGAGGCAAGAATATACAATGGAGAAAAGACAGCCTCTTCAATAAGTGGTGCTGTGAAAACTGGACAGCTACATCGAAAAGAATGAAATTAGAACACTCCCTAACACCATCCACACAAATAAACTCAAAATGGATTAAAGACCTAAATGTAAGGCCAGGCACTATAAAACTCTTAGAGGAAAACATAGGCAGAACAGTCTATTACATAAATCACAGCAAGATCCTTTTTGACCCACCTCCTAGAGAAATGGAAATAAGCCCAAAAATAAACAAATGGGACCTAATGAAACTTAAAAGTTTAGCACAGGAAACCATAAACAAGACAAATAGAAAACCCTTAGAATGGGAGAAAATATTTGCAAATGAAGCAACTGACAAAGGATTAACCTGTAAAATATAAAAGCAGCTCATGCAGCTCAATATCAAAAAAACAAACAAACCAATCCAAAAATGGGCAGAAGACCTAAACAGACATTTCTCCAAAGAAGATATACAGATTGCCAGCAAACACATGAAAGGATGCTCAACATCACTAATCATTAGAGAAATGCAAATCAAAACTGCAATGAGGTTTCACCTCACACACGTCAGAATGGCCATCATCAAAAAATCTACAAACAATAAATGCTGGAGAGGGTGTGGAGAAAAGGGTAACCTCTTGCACTGTTGGTGGGAATGTAAATTGATACAGCCACTATGGAGAACATAAAAAACTAAAATAGAACTACCATATGACCCAGCAATCCCACTACTGGGCATATACCCCGAGATAACAATAATTCAAAAAGAGACATGTACCACAATGTTCACTGCAGCACTATTTACAATAGCCAGGACGTGGAAGCAACATAAGTGTCCATCGACAGATGAATGGATAAAGAAGATGTGGCACATATATACAATGGAATATTACTCAGCTATAAAAAGAAACAAAATTGAGTTATTTGTAGTGAGGTGGATGGACCTAGAGTCTATCATACAGAGTGAAGTAAGTCAGAAAGAGAGAAACAAATACCGGATGCTAACACATATACGGAATCAAAAAAAAAAAAAAAAAAAAGGTTCTGACGAACCTAGGGGCAGGACAGGAATAAAGATGCACATGTAGAGAATGGAGTTGAGGAAATGGGGAGGGGGAAGGGTAAGGTAAGCTGGGATGAAGTGAGAGAGTAGCATGGACATATATACACTACCAAATGTAAAATAGATAGCTAGTGGGAAGCAACTGCATAGCACAGGGAGATTAGCTCGGTGCTTTGTGACCACCTAGAGGGGTGGGATAGGGAGGGTGGGAGGGAGATGCAAGAGGGAGGGGATGTGGGGATATATGTATATATATAACTGACTCACTTTGTTGTACAGCAGAAACTAACACACCATTGTAAAGCAATTATACTCCAATAAAGATGTTAAAAATAAATAATAAAATAAAATAAAATGGGGGGGAAAACTCTTCAAGAATGTTCACTAATTAAATGTCCCCCAAAAGGAAAGTTTTCATAAAAAGTTAACCTCTGCTTATTGTGCATTTCCAGTTACACAAGAAATTCTACTCAATATTACAATAGCAAATGATAATATTCAGACAAGTGCTGGGCAAAACAATCACCTGTTTTGACAATGAAGAGAATTCACATGCCTAATCCCCATACAACCTTGCCTGTAGAATAGGCACTGAAGTAGTAATAAAGTAACTGTGTAAACAAAAATAATTTACAGAATGGGCTCAATTGGATAATTAAGCACCAATAATTTATTTCCTCTATTGATTTTAATTCTCTTAATTCCCTGATTCTACAATTTTATTTGTAACCTGATTCCTGAATCTGACTGTTACCAGATTCCATGAAACTCCAAACAGAAGTTAGGGCTTGGCAGACCAGTGAGAGACTTGGAGGAAGACTGTTCAGATCCCTTTCCACCTCCATGAATGAGGAAGGAAGAACAGAACATTCATGTTCCAGAAGCTGCCTCTTGCCTCCAGGTACAGATGTGAGGAGAACACTGCAGGGCTTCACTTAGCTACCCTTCCTGTAGTTTGTACTCTGAAAAAAGATTCTAAATCACAGAAAAGCTAGAGCAGGATCTTCACGACATCATCAGGTAGACCTACAGAAAACAGAGAGTTTTCCTGTGGAATAAAAATCTTCGCAGCAAAAATTTCAGACTTAATTAGCAATCCCATCATATCCTAATGGTACTATAGTTGCATAAAATAACAAAATGCACTTTACACTGTTATCTTACCTGCCTACTGTCCCTTTGAGAGGATGCCGAAGAGGAGGCACTTCTATGGGTGGGGGTGGATGTTCTATGAGCAGGGGATATGCCCTTCTCATCTGAACTCATAGCTGCAGTTTGAATCTAGTTGTATGCACTGAAGACCATCCCAATCGTGTCTCCAATTCACAGACAAAGAAGCAGATGATTTTTCAGCTTTAGTCCATTTCATGAATCAGGTTTGACTAGAAAAGCTGAGGCAAATACTGAGGGTGTCCAAAACACCTAAAAGCAAAATGAACAAACAATAAAACCTCATGTGAATGATTTAAAAATCCTTAAATTAAAAATCATTTTTTCTAGGCAACAGTACTAAAGGTGAGAGGGAGAACTCTGACACATTACAAAATACTATTTCTTCTTCTAGATTTTAAGGTAGAGGATAAAAGCATTAGTATGTAACAAAAGTTTGTCAACATGGAAAACAGGAAGAAACCACACGTTAAAGTGATATTCTTCCCTTGTATTGTTGTTTTAAAGCAGATTACAATGCTATGTTCTGGACCCTCATGCCAAAGTATATCAGTTTCTTCCCTTGAAATTTAATTTGCCCTGCTCAGTGGATTATAATAAGAGCTCCATCCATGTTTGTCATCAGTTTAGTTCAGTCATGTCATGCATGTGATGGTTAAATCTGACAAAAAGCAGTCAGTGACAAACGGCAAAAGCGTTGATGTACTTTATGCATCGTATGATCCGGCATTTGGGAAGGATCAAGGAATACACATATGTACTGTTATCTGCACTTCAAGACCACAGCATACCTACATATGACTCACAGCAACCAGCAGGCTCACAAGTATCTACAGACTGACAGGCATGTCCCGGGACTGGGGTAATGATGGAGTTGCTTCACTTATCCACAGCCAAGAACCATTTCATTTTTCATTTGGATTTATATAAGGAAAGTCTGCATTGTAACTAATAGAGCTAAAAACTTGTCCCCAAGAGAAGCATTGTTCAATTGGCAACACAGGTTGCTAGAAAAAAAATTTTTTTAAAGGTAAGCATGACAGTGTAAGATGAAAAGCTTACACAACAAACAATCTGTGTCCCAAAACACTGACAACTAAAGTGAACTTGTCCTCTTCTAAGAAGGTGGAAGGCTAAGTTCCAGGCCCAATCTTGATCATAATACCTTGAAGGAAGCATAGAACCCTTGGGTAAGTACTTTAGCACAAATTAGAAAAGAAAGCTGCTGGTGATGAAGAGAAATCAATCTTTAGGCCAAAGAAAAGTGAGACCTAAACTTTTCAGTCCAGAGGGAGAGACAGTCAATGAAAAAAATCAAAAAGGATGAAGATGCATGGAGTATTAGGAGGACACATGGCGAGGGCAACTCACTAGGTCTGGAGGTCAGAGGTATCCCTGTGCAAGTGGGCTTGAGCTGAGATCTGAAGGATACGAAAGAGTTAACCAGGTGTCTGGTTGTCCAGCTGGGTGTGATCAATGAATTCACGCTGGTCAATATGATCAGAGCACACAGAGACAGTGCCATGATGGTCAAAGAAAGGCACAGGTCAATTCCTGCAGGGCCTTGTAGTCCATGTTCAGCATTTTGATTTTTATCATGAGCATAGGAGGCCATACAGAGGTGAGGTATAACCAGATTTGTGTGTTTAAAAGATCACTTTGGCAGCCATGAGGAGAACCAAACTGGGGAAGTAAAGAAGATGAGGGAGGCCTGATGATCAGGAAACAAGAGATAGTGAACTAGAGAGGTGGCAGGAAACTCAGCACCTAGTCCTGTCAGTTGTGAGTAGATATGGAGGAGGAAAAGCGGTGTTGAGGATGGTTCCCAGGTTTCTGGTATTCCTAGCGAGGGCTGGCCAAAGGAAATCCACAACTGACAGCAGGTCATGAGTATGGTTTCAGACGTGTTAACTTTAAGGTACAAAGGAGGCATTCAAGTGGGGACAAACACATGGAAAGGTAGGTCTGGAGCTCTGAGGGATTTAGGCTGGAGACAAATGTTTAATAGACTATGTTAACAGTACAAATGTATCGAATGACTTATGTATAGATCATGTAAACTCTGCAAGTGCAAGCAAATTAAATTTTATACAGGCCTATAGTTATATTTTTTAAATCTGCAACATTATGTTAACGGAGTATGTGACCCTGAATATAATCAGGATTTTAATGGTTAATAGGTTATAGAAAATATTCAAAAGAACAATCCCAATAATTAAAAGGCAAATGACTATAAATCGGAAAAACCTGGGACTTTCTAGTGAATAGAAGTTGTGCAGCTCCTTTCACAAGATTTTGACATCACCTGTCACCACAGGGAAAATAAAAGCTACTTACTGCCAAATTCGAAGACTTTCTCTTGAAACAAAACTAGTGTTTGGGCTAATAGAAATGTAAAGAACTGTGGAGCTCTTTCTTTGGCTTGAGATCAGGTTTTGTTTAGTACTGGCAAGAGACAGTAATAAGCTGACAATTGCTAGGTGGTCAGCTAATCCTTCTGTTTTATGAAGGTAGCCTAATAAGCGTAAGTAAAGTTTCTCAAGCCAAACTCTGGTGCCAGCAAACAGAAAGCAAGAACACTGCTCAAATTCTTGATGTGAAGTACTTTGCTTTCTGGTTCAAGATGCTTTACAAGTATATGCTGATACTTGAGCTAAAAGTACGGAAGCTAAAAGTTCTGTGATGTGCTCAAGTGCCCCAAGGGATGAGGCCGAGACAACCAAACTCATCAAACTCTCATCCATTTGGAAGTAAATTTAATCCAAGCTACATCAAGGGCCAGCATTTCTTCTGATGTACTTTTTCTTTTCCCTAACAGCAACCAACTGCACTTTCCTCATTAACATCAATGTCAACACCTTGGTTTTAATTTAAAATGATATTTTCAGGGTAATCTGTCTTTGAAGAAAGGGCAGCATTTTGGTTGAATTATAATTATGAATATCTTGAATAATGTCAGGAATGTGGAAAAGGTGAGTGAGAGAATTTAATTCATTGCAAGAATTGTTTTTGAGGTTACTGTTTTTGTTTCTATTATTTTTAAAAATCTCTTTTAACAAGAAGAGTTTCAGGTACCTAATATAAGGTTGAATGAAATGACCTTTAAAGATCATTCCAATTTGATTATAAATCAAGTGTCTGATCACTGCTCTATTTCAAAATGCATTACAAAAGTAAGTCTAAACTCTGTTAGTAGGTTGCAACTATTTATTCATTATTCCTAGAATGTAAGAATTGCTGTGACATTTTAAAAAAAGACTTATTTCATCTCTGTCAAAGCACATTTTCAGAAATCACTGAAACAAAATTCTAAACCTATTTTAGACCATAGTTTTTTTTTTCTTTTTTTGCAGTACGTGGGCCTCCCACCATTGTGGCCTCTCCCTTTGCTGAGTACAGGCTCCGGACGCGCAGGCTCAGCGGCCATGGCTCATGGGCCCAGCCGCTCCGCAGCATGTGGGATCTTCCCAGACCGGGACACGAACCCGCGTCCCCTGCATCAGCAGGCGGACTCTCAACCACTGCGCCACCAGGGAAGCCCTGGACCATACATTTTAATGTCAACACCAACATAATTCCTCTACTCAATGAGAAAAGTATTGTGGCTGAAAACAGCAATATGAGAGCCTAACATCTAATTTCGTTGTTTCATTCCTCCTTCACATCAGTGGGATCACTACAATTGTTTCTAAGTACTGTAACATTTGCATTTACACTGAGTGACATAAAATTCAGATTTATGACCTAGGGACCTAACTAAAGCAAAAAGTGGCAGGAAAGACTTCTACAACTTGTTGTTTACAGGCATCATACATTGTGTGTGTTCAGAAAAACATCTGAAACTGGGGTCTACTTAGCCTGGGCTAAGTTGTGATGTGGTAACACACAACTCCAGAATCTCAAGGGCTTAAAAGAAAGGTTTATTTCTTACCCATTTACATGTCCTTAGGAGGTCGGCTGCTGCCCTGCTTTATATCCTCTTCCTTCCAGGCCAAAGGAGAAACCCCCATGTGAAGGAGGAAAAGAGCCATGGCAGGACCACTCGACAGTTCTTAGAGCTTTTGCTTGTAGGCGGCACATGCCACTTACACTCACGTTTTATTGGCCAAAGCAAGTCACATGGGCAAATTGAAGTCCATGAGGCATGAAAGTATAATCCTCCCAGAAGAAGAGGTAGTGATTACTTGGGCACAATAATATGATGTACTACATTTACCACAAGAAAAGATTAAAAGTACAGATGAAAATATTTAAATTGACTCTAGTTTCGTCACCTAGAAATAATCCTGGTTAACATTTTGGTTATACTTTAACCAAAGTAGAAGAAAAATGTCCATACTCTCTGCAATATGCTTTCTTCAATCAACAATACATTGGTAACAGCCTTCCTTGTGAACAAAAGAACTTTAGTATCACCATTCTTAATCACTATATATAAGGCCACCACACAGATGTAACACAATACATTTGACTATTCTTCTAGTGGGACATTTAGATTGTATTCAGTTTATTCTGAAACAATGAGATTTATTACAGAAGAGTTCATTATGATTATTCACTTTTGATTATTATAAAATGACCTGCTTTATTTTACTGTTTTGCTTTATTTGATATCATCTGCTTTCTTTCTGTTGTAATTAATGAAATTTGTCCATGCTTTTACATTTAAACTTTCTATTTCTATTCTTTTGTATTATGTGTTCCTCTAGTAATGATCATGTTGGGTTGTTTTAAAAAAATCTAATTTTAGTAAAGTTTTCCCCATTTCCATTTACTGTTTCACTAATAGTTGGCCTTACTCCTGTCATACCATTTTACACTTTCTATTTTTTGGTTCTTCTTCGTTTCCTTTAATGGGTGATGGCTTTTCCTATATAATCTGCCTTTCCTTGTAATACTGTTTTTTACATGGTTTTAATTGACTTTTATATTTCCCATTAATTTGGAAGACACAATTCCCCCTTTAAAGTTCTATTAATGTTCTCCTTTAAGTCTCTCTAAATCATGCCGGAACCTGGAGTCTGTAAGTGACAAAGTCAAGAGTAAAATGGTATCTTTCGAGTCTTCACTTGCAATATAAGCCTCCCTTCCCCCGGCCCCCCCAAAAAATCAAAAATTTCTCCTCAGCCTTCATCTCAACTTGGTGATTTAATCTGGAGTTTTGCAGAATCACGCTTAGGATTCTAGAGCAATAGCGAGGAGCTGATATGACTTTTTCTGTTTGGGGCCAACTGAGACCTCTAAGTACGAGGACAGACTAAGAAAAGCAAAGCCTTTTTTTGCCCTTTTCAAGCAGTCGCCTTCTCCTCAAGTGCAGCTGAGGTTTGTCATAATCAGGACCTGGCTAGACTCTCCTCAATTTGAGATATCATAGAATTGGGGTCTAGTCCTCCACAGTTTTGAAATTAGATTCTGTTTTACGTCAGTGTTCGGGTTAGAGATAGTTTGCCTTTTCCAGTATTTGCATCACTTATTTACAGAGAATTAGGAGGAGCCACATTAGATAATCCTAGACACCAGTCACCTGGAGCAGGACATTCCCATCAACTGACCTTATCAACACAAATGTCTTTGTACTGCTAGGTGGAATAAACTGGTTTTCTATCAAGATCATCACCAGAACAACAAATGCCTACTGTCATTATATATTATAGTCATTACAATGTCATTATATAATAAAGTTTTTTTCCTTAAATAGAAAGGGTAGGAAATCTTTTTTATTTCTAAAGTCATTAAGCCACAGATGAGAAAAAGAAAATTAAGGACTGATTTCAAGAAGGTAAGCTGGAGACTGCCAGGAAAGATGGCAGGGTAAGATCTGATAAGGATATTCCTAGAAAATGACTAAACAGCAGTGACTAAAAGGATTAAAAAAAAAAAAAAAAGACCATTAGTACTTACTCTAGGGAACCGTGGCCACCACATGCCATAAAGTCTAAGGAATCACTTCATTCAGGACCAAACCAAGATGTATGAAACCAACATATGACTCCCCTTCTCAAGACAGTGAAGTGGTATAGGAAGAAAGTCTGGGAAGCTCCACCAGTTTCCTCAAAACTGGAAAGACAGGTGGCAAGAGGCACAGGGAAAAGGGTGGCCACAGATTAATAGCTTTCAGAGGCCATGGAGGCACACCTCTCCTGGCATGGCAAGTCCACAGGTACCTTGATTGCCCTTTGCTGCTTTCCTCAATCTTGCCTTTGGACAAGCATCATGGACATGTCCCAATGCACCCTCAAAATACAGCCTCCAATCCCCAAGCTGGCCTCTGGTGGAGTCGTTTGCAAAACTAAGGAGGAAAATGTATACAGGCACAAGTTCTCTGATTGTGACCAACCAAGACTCTAATCCCTCCCCACAACTCCTAAGGCTCTTTACACTAAGTAAATGACTAAAGACAAACCTGTGTTCTATATCACCCAGCCCTTCAAGGTGAATTTTAAGAGGATTTGAATGCTAACCAAGTAAACATGAAGGGAGCCAAGGATACTTGGCACAAATAACCTTTTGACAAAGAGCAGCTTTTATACAAAGTATAAAAAAAAAAGTATGTGTATAAAGCACTATGAAAAGTTATTCCCCGGATAGAGAAAATTATTTTGTGCAAGAGATAGATAGAGGGTTTATTTGGAATGTTAATTCTAGCAAAAAAAGAGAGGTAGCTTTAGAGCACAACTGCTTTACACTTTCACAACATCTTTTTAGAAAAATGGAGTCTCTGAATAAGAGATAAGACAGGCTCAGATGCAATGGGAACTGGCAAAGGTAGGAAATTAAGGAAACACATAATGACACCATAATTTAAATGCAGTAATTAAAATATTAATGAAGGACAGAAAGATTCTGCAGAAAAAAAAGCCAGTCAATAAATAAATGAGAGGAAATTCCCTGGTGGTCCAGTGGTTAGGACTCAGCGCTTTCACTGTGGGGGCCTGGGTTCGATCCCTGATCAGGGAACTAAGATCCCACGTGCCTTGCAGTGTGGCCAAAAAAAACAAATTACAAAAAATAGATTAGAAAGATAAAGCTGAGGAAATCAGCTTGCAAACAGAAAGAAGGGCAGGGAAAAGTTAACGGATAATGCAGCCTGGATCTACAGATACTAATGACCCTGAAAACAATAAGCAAAAAGAAAAGAAATAACATTAAAAAATATTCCTGAACATAAGGAAGACTTCAACTTGGAAAATGAAATCTTTATCAATAAAAATAAATATCTTTATCTGGCAAATTTAAAAAAGGCTTCATCAGGTAAAATTAGTAAAAAGCAAATCAAAATAAGATAGATCCTACTGAAATTGCTGAATTTAGATCACATTCTCTGAAGCAATTCAATAAATTAAATATTAATGAAAAAGAAGAAGCGAGTAGGGGTTAATTCTAGAAAATTTTTGAAAAATACACTTTCCTAAATATGTCTTGGGTTGAAGAAAAATAAAACTGATATCGTAGAATATTTGAAAATAGACAAAAGTAGAAGCCAAAAGTACTCGATCCTGTCCCTCTCCCTCTCTCCCCTCTCTTTCTCTCTGAGCGGTAGAGTGGATTCTCCAATTAACTCAAGGGTGAAAAACTAAAGATAAAGGCAATTGAAGAACATTCAAAATATTGTAATGAAAATATTACACATTTAGAAATGTAGAACATAGCTAAAGCTATAATAAAAGGAAAATTCATGGTCTTAATCATTTCTATTACTAAATATGAAAGAATAAAAACAAATGCATTAACATTTATAAACTTATAAAATTAGTAAAGATAAATATAGGGAAAGTAACTATAATTACTCTTGGATTTACAAACTTAACTGTTTTACTTTATGTATTTACTTATATTTTCATTTTTAAATATGTAAGAAAACAGGAATCATAAATATAGAAATAAGGTTACAAAAAGTATATAGCCGGGCTTCCCTGGTGGCGCAGTGGTTGAGAGTCCGCCTGCCGATGCAGGGGACACAAGTTCGTGCCCCGATCTGGGAAGATACCACATGCCGCAGAGCGGCTGGGCCCATGAGCCATGGCCGCTGAGCCTGGGCATCCGGAGCCGGTGCTCCGCAACGGGAGAGGCCACAACAATGAGAGGCCCGTGTACCGCAAAAAAAAAAAAAAAAAAAAGTATATAGCCAAGGAAGAGAAGATACTAAATTACGAGATAATTGTTGCAATCCATAATAAACAACTAAAGCTAATAAGAAGTCAGAATATTCTACAATCATCCTGACTTAAAAAGTACGCCATCCATTTAATATCCATTCCCAAATATTTATGAACACCTAACAAATATTGGAACACCTGTCTTTACATGTTTGTGCTGTTCTGTACGTACACACACACACACACACACACCCATCAATCCAGCATCAAGCTTAATGGTGAAAGATTATTACCATTTCTATTGATGTCAGCAACAAAATAATAACACTGGTTATCGTCCTATTGACACTATGTTCACAGAGTGCTAACTAATGAACAATAACATTGTCCAACTGAAATGCACGTGAGACTCAAATGAAAATCAAACAGGAAAAAAAAAAAGATTTCATTACAGTACCTGGTTACAGTATATATGTATATGTATGTACGTGTATATATATATATATCTTCATTTTTAAGATAAAGAAGCCAATCTGTAAAGGCTACATACTACATAATTCCAGCTATATGACATTTTGGAAAAGGCAAAACTATGGAGACAGAAAAAAGATTGGCTAGACTGGGTGCACTAGGTGGAGCATGGAGGATTTTTAGGGCAGTGACACTATTCCGTATGACGCTATAATGGTGAACATAAGTCACACGTTTGTCAAAACGCATAGGATGTACAACACCAAGAGTGACTTCTAAAGTAAACTATGGACTTGTCAGTGTGGATCCATCAGTTATACTACTCTGGTGTGGGATGTTGATAATGGGGGAGGCTATGTGTGTGTGGTGGGAGGAGGGGGGATGGGGGAACTCTCTGTGCTTTCTCCACAATTTTGCTGTGAACCTAACTGCTCTTAAAAGAGTGGGGCTTCCCTGGTGGCGCAGTGGTTGAGAGTCCGCCTGCCGATGCAGGGGACACGAGTTCGTGCCCCGATCTGGGAAGATCCCACATGCCGCGGAGCGGCTGGGCCCATGAGCCATGGCCGCTGAGCCTGTGCATCCAGAGCCTGTGCTCCGCAACGGGAGAGGCCACAACAGTGAGAGGCCCGCGCACCGCCAAAAAAAAAAAAAAAAAAGTAAAGAGTGGTTTTAAATTTTAAAATATATTTTATAAATTTCAAATAAAAAAATAAAATTTTTAACTTAAAAAACCCTAAATATGTTTATATCAGTAAGAAGATTATTTAACAAAAGGATTATTTAACAACTTCGAAAAATAAAAATAAAAACGTTGAATCTCTTACATCATACTTCAGATCACAATATATTCCAAATGGCTTAAATTTTAAATGTAAAATGAAAACCATAAAAAGCAGTAGAAAATATTTTAGGTAAATATTTAATTAACTTGGGATGCAGAATAATGTACTAATCATGGCAACAAAATCAGTATCCATGAAGAAAAAAAACTAGGAAAAAAATCTATGACAAAGTGTTAATATTTTTAATATATGAAGAGTTATTGCAAATCAATGAGATAAATTAAAACATTATCAGAAAAATGGATAGAGAACATGCATTGGCAATTCACAAAGGAAGAAACATAATGAACAATACATTGGTGATGGTAGTTTAGGTTGGTTTAACCTTTCTGGAAGAGTTTAATTTGATTAGGCAATTCTACTTCTAAGAATGTGTCCTAAGGAAATAATCAGGTGTGTAAAGATGTATGTATCTTTGTGATAAAATAAAAACAATCCAATAGGGGGAATTCCCTGGTGGCCTAGTGGTTAGGATTCCAGGCTTTCACTCCCGTGGCCCAGGGTTCAATCCCTGGTCAGGCAACTGAGATCCCACAAGCCCTCAGTGCAGCCAGAAGACAAAAAAAACCCAAAACAAAACACAAAAACAATTCAAGGTCCCTAAAATTGGTGAAATAAATTATGGTACAAATATCAACAATTTAGGTGATGAAACCTGAGATGATTTTTCCCCCCAAATTCTAAATATTCATTCTTTTTTTTATACTGGGTATATATTAATTAAAGGAGACATAATAAAGCAATTTCCATTTTGAAAATATTTTTTTTCTTTTGAGATAAAGCATATGATTCAACTTTTAAATCTGCTTTTAAAGGCATATAAACTTTATGGATAAATATGAATAAAACATGCTAAAATATTCTATTTTATGTCTATTTAAAGCAGAGAATCAAAGAAGAGGATTGTGAGAGGAGAAAGAAAGGTAGACACACACATTCTCTATTACACGCACACACCTAACGGAACACAAAGTCACTGGACCAACACGAGAAATCTGAAACACTATCCACGTTCTCATACATACATTTTTTAAATGAGAGCATAAGGAAGAAAGATATGGGTTTTCTAAACCATCAAGTAACGTCCAAGTCTTGTGGCCTTTAAAATTACATTAAAAAGGCAATGCAATTAAAGTATTTCTACAATTCAAATGATATGTGGGGAAATCACTTTTTTTTTACATTATTGATTATATTATTATTATTTTTAACATCTTTATTGGAGTATAATTGCTTTACAATGCTGTGTTAGTTTCTGCTGTATAACAAAGTGAATCAGCTATATGTATACATGTTTCCCCATATCCCCTCCCTCTTGCTTCTCCCTCCCACCCTCCCTATCCTGCCCCTCTAGGTGGTCGCAAAGCACTGAGCTGATCTCCCTGTGCTATGTGGCTGCTTCCCACTAGGGGAAATCACTTCTTACTGGACAAATTACATAAAATGACTCCAAAGGCATGATCTGACTACAGAGGGAGAAATAGTTCCTCAGTATACTTTAAACATTTATATTTCCGGTCTAAGTAAAAGTCTTGTATACCAAAGGTATACAAAAAGCCTCTAGCTTTTTGAACCAGTCTAAATTTTCTTCAGTGATTTAAGGATTATTGTTCCACTTATTTGTTACTATTCATATGGAAGTTTCCCTGAAAGTCAGCTTAAATTAGCCATTTTCTAATATAACACTAATCTCTGTTAAATTATAATGTAATAATGTATTTATCTGAGAAACGTAATTTGAGTTGATGTATTCTCTAATTGGGACATATGCCCCTAGATTTAATAATTATATATTCTTCCAAATCTAGCTTTAATTTTGTACTTGGTATGAAATTTATATTCTAAGAACATGGAAAGCTCTTTTTTCCTATTTTAGGTTTTGTTGGTTTGGGGCATTATGCATTGACTTATTCTCAGAACTTCCAAAAATTGCTAATCATAAAGAGATTAGGGAATACTTCCTTCTCCTGAAGAACTAAACTACCTCTTATATCTTTCCCCAAGCAATCCTTTTCGTTGGACATCTGCTAATTTTATAATTAATAAAACATTAACAGCCTTTCAAAAAATTATCAATGAGTAAACAACAGCACATCAAAAATATTATTTGAGGTTGGAGCCCTGTAAAAAGATCACCTACCTCCTTCCTAGCTTTCTCTATCATAATGTCGGGGGAAAAGATACCAATAAAAATAGCAGGCTCTTACCACGTGATAGGCCTGGATACCAAGCACTTTCCATGCATTCTCAGGAACTCTCTTGTTATTCATAGTGCACAGATGAGGAAAGTAGGGCTTAGGAAGTTTATTAAACAGAGTCCTCATGCTGGTTTACAAATCTATGTGAGATCAAAGCCCATGCAACAAATTCTTTCATCGCTGTTTACGCTTAACTTACTAATAAATCAAAATGAATAACCTAAGCAACAAATCAAGTTTTTTTTTTGGTACACGGGTCTCTCACTGTTGTGGCCTCTCCTGTTGCAGAGCACAGGCTCCGGACGTGCAGGCTCAGCGGCCACGGCTCATGGGCCTAGCTGCTCTGCGGCATGTGGGATCTTCCTGGACTGGGGCACGAACTCGTGTCCCCTGCATCGGCAGGCGGACTCTCAACCACTGCGCCACCAGGGAAGTCCTCAAGTTTTTTACGGTATTATTGATGGCATACAATACGCATTTATAGAGGTTCTTAGCTTGGGTTCATGACAGGTTTAGCGTATTCTTTAAACCCCAGAAACAATATGAAAAGTGTTGGCTATACATACATTTTATATTCCTAGGGAGATATTCAATAGCTTTCAGTAGATTATCAAATGGCTAAAACGTACATCCTTGGGAGTTCATATTTCTAAAAGGATTGATACTAGCACAGGTTTAAAAAAAAAACCCATGGGCACAAAAGCTGTACAACATATTTAATATAATGAGATCGCAGGACATTTGATTTTGATGGTAGCACATGCCATGGACATTCCTGACAAGGCCATTTCGATACCATCATTTGACAATTTTACCAGTGCTAATTTTCTAAGAATTGTCAGCCACTCTTTCCTTCATCATTTGGTTTCTGGCCCTTGCTAACCTGTTTTGAAAGGACGCTTGGTAATGTCATAATTTATATTTTAACAGAAAAAACAGCATTAGGAAATAAGGTTCCCATGACTGCTAATAGGTACTGATTGCCAGCAGAGTGAGGACTTTTTGGCAATAACAGGAAACATCAAAGATTTTTGCCTCTGCTTTGTGACCTTGAATAATGATTCATAAATCCATGCTGAGTGTGTGTAAACTCTTACTGAGGCACCAAGTGAGGTAACAACAATGTCCCATTCTCCAGCGGAATTTCCTGTCAAAACAACCGTTTCTGTACTGAGTTGAGGTATGCTGAACAGTTGGCTAAGGCAGATGAAAGGGCTTAGGTTAAAAATGTTCATGAATTAATGCTGGTGCATTGCTACTGGGAATGAAACACGGTGTAACTGCTTTTGAAAATGGTATGGTGGTTCCCCAGAAAATTAAAAATAGAAATTCAGCAATTCCAATTCTGGGTGTATACCAAAAGAATTGAAAGCAGTAACTTGAACAGATATATGTATACACATATTCGTAGCATAATTATTCATAATAGCTAGAAGGTAAAAGCAATTCAAGTATCCATCAATAAATGGATAAACAAAATATGGTATATTCATACAGGCATAACTCAGAGATATTGCAGGTTCAGTTCTAGACCACCGCAATAAAGCAAATATTGCGATATAGCAAGTCACATGAATTTTTGGTTTCCCAGTGCACATAAAAGTTATGTTTACATTATACTGTAGTCTATTAAGTGTGCAATAGCACTATGTCTAAAAAAAAGTGCAGGGGCTTCCCTGGTGGCGCAGTGGTTGAGAGTCCACCTGCCGATGCAGGGGACACAGGCTCGTGCCCCGGTCCGGGAAGATCCCACATGCCACGGCGCGGCTGGGCCCGTGAGCCATGGCCGCTAAGCCTGCGCGTCCAGAGCCTGTGCTCCGCAACAGGAGAGGCCAAAACAGTGAGAGGCCCACGTACCGCAAAAAAAAAAAAAAAAAAAAGTGCATACCTTAATTTAAAAACAAAAAACAATTAGAATAGTAACATTAAAGATCATTGATCACAGATCACCATAACAAATCTAATAATAATGAAAAAGTTTGAAATCTTGTGGGAATTACCAAAATGTGACACAGAGACATGAAGTGAGCAAATGCTGTTGGAAAAACGGCACCAATAGCCTTGCTCCATGCAGGACTGCCACAAACCTTCCATTTGTAAAAAACGCAGTATCTGTGAAGCACAATAAAAAGCCAAGTGCAATAAAATGAGGCGTGCCTGTAGAATAAAATATTATTCAGCCTTCAAAAGGATGGAAATTCTGACACATGCTACAACATGGATGAAACCTGAAGCATTATGCTAGGTGATATAAACCAGACACAAAAGGACAAACATTGTATGATTCTACTTGGTAGAGTACTATATGAAGTAGTTAGGGTAGTCAAGTTTATAGAGAGACAGAAAGTAGAAGAGTGGTCGCCAGGGTCTATGAGAAGGGGGAAATGGAGTTAGTATTTAATAGGTACAGAGTTTCAGTTTGGAAGATGAAAAAGTTCTCGAGATAGGAAAAGGTTGTCTAAATCCCTTTGGGCTACTATAGCAAAATACTGGGTGGCTTAAGAACAAAAGCATTTATTTCTCACAGATCTGAAGGCTGGGAAGTCCAGGATCATGGCACTGGAAGATTTGCTGTCTGGTAAGGACCCACTTCCTAGTTCATGGATGGCTGTCTTCTCCCTGTGTCCTCAGATGGCAGAAGGAGGAAAGGGATCTCTGTGGGGTCTCTTTTATAAGGGCACTAATTCCCTTCATGACTTAATCACTCTCAAAGGCCCCACCTCCTAATACCATCACCTTAGGGGTTAGGATTTCAACATGAATTTTAGGGAGGACACAAACATCCAGACTATAGCGGTGGTGACGGCTACAGAACAATGCGAATGCATTTAATGCCACTGAAATGCACACTTAAAAAGGGTTAAAATGGTAAATATTATGTATATTTTACAATAAAAAATCTTCTTGTGTCATCAATTATAATGTCTTTCATAATATGCAGGCATTAATTATATTACTCTGTGCTCAGGTTTCATCTTCTTTATAAATTTTTTCCTAATCTATTAGAGAAAATTGCCGTTTCAACCTGTATTACGTCTATACTTATGCATACATATTGAACATACACTGCACTGACTTTATCTGTAGTGATCTTGTATGATCTTTGAGGGTGGGGACTATGTCACATTCAACATTACAGTCTAATGTCATGGGCCACAAAAACCACTCAGATTGTTTACTGGGCTTATCATTTTACAGTTAAGACTTAAGGCCTCCATTCTATACATTAAGTACAGTTGACTGTGTACACAGTCTGCCTGTAGATAACCATCATCATGTCAGTTATTTGATTTTATTATATTTGCACAAAGATAATCCAATATAACCCAAGTGTTGTGCAGATTGGAGTTCCCTATCTGTTCAGTAGTCAGCTAGAGAGAAAGACTGTACAAAGTTCAACATTCCCAAGAGAAAACCTCCTGGTTGTCCTAAAAAAGGACCCATCAGGCTGCTAATGGTGCTCTAGAGGCCTGGAGCATTATTATTAGGTCCTATTCTCCCAGGTGCTGAGTTGTACATTAGGAATAGGAATAGAGCCAGCAGTGTAATTCTTTCAAAACACTGCTGATAGACTTAATTGATATTTATAAGACATTCCATCCAAAAACAACAGAATACACTTTCTTCTCAAGTGCTCATAGAACATTCTCCAGGATAGATCATATCTTGGGTCACAAATCAAGCCTTGGTAAATTTAAGAAAACTGAAATCGTATCAAGTATCTTTTCTGACCACAACACTATGAGACTAGATATGAATTACACAAAAAACACTGTAAAAAATACAAACGCATGGAGGCTAAACAATACGCCACTAAATAATCAATAGATCACTGAAGAAATCCAAAAGGAAATAAAAAAATACCTAGAAAGAAATTACAATGAAAACAAGATGGCTCAAAACCTATGGGATACAACAAAAGCAGTTCTAAGAGGGAAGTTTATAGCAATATAATCCTACCCCAAGAAACAAGAAAAATCTCAAATAAACAACCTAACCTTATACCTAAATCAATGAGAGAAAGAAGAACAAAAAAAAAAAAACCCAGAGTTAGCAGAAGGAAAGAAATCATAAAGATCAGAGCAGAAATAAATGAAATAGAAACAAAGAAAACAATAGCAAAGATCAATAAAACTAAAAGCTGGTTCTTTGAGAAGATAAACAAAATTGATAAACCATTAGCCAGACTCATCAAGAAAAAAAGGGAGAAGACTCAAATCAACAGAATTAGAAATGAAAAGGAGAAGTTACAACAGACACCGCAGAAATACAAAGCATCCTAAGAGATTACTAAAAGCAACTCTATGCCAATAAAATGGACAACCTGGAAGAAATGGACAAATTCTTAGAAAGGTATAACCTTCCAAGAATGAACCAGGAAGAAATAGAAAATATGAACAGACCAATCACAAGTAATGAAATTGAAACTGTGATTAAAAATCTCCCAACAAACAAAAGTCCAGGACCAGATGGCTTCACAGGTGAATTCTATCTAACATTTAGAGAAGAGCTAACATCCATCCTTCTCAAACTCTTCCAAAAAATTGCAGAGGAAGGAACACTCCCAAACTCATTCTATGAGGCCACCATCACCCTGATAGCAAAACAAGACAAAGATAGTACAAAAAAAGAAAATTACAGACCAATATCACTGATGAATATAGATGCAAAAATCCTCAACAAAATACTAGCAAACGGAATCCAACAACACATTAAGAGGATCATACACCATGATCAAGTGGGATTTATCCCAGGGATGCAAGGATTCTTCAATATACGCAAATCAATCAATGTGATACACCATATTAACAAATTGAAGAATAAAAACCATATGATCATTTCAATAGATGCAGAAAAAGCGTTTGACAAAATTCAACACCAATTTATGCTAAAAACTCTTCAAAAAGTGGGCAAAGAGGGAACCTACCTCAACATAATAAAGGCCATATACGACAAACCCACAGCAAACATAATTCTCAATCGTGAAAAACTGAAAGCATTTCCTCTAAGATCAGGAACAAGACAAGGATGTCCACTCTCGCCACTATTATTCAACAGAGTTTTGGAAGTCCTGGTGGCGGCAATCAGAGAAGAAAAAGAAAAAAAAAGGAATACAAATTGGAAAAGAAGAAGTAAAGCTGTCACTGTTTGCAGATGACATGATACTACACATAGAGAATCCTAAAGATGCCACCAGAAAACTACTAGAGCTAATCAATGAATTTGGTAAAGTAGCAGGATACAAAATTAATGCACAGAAATCTCTTGCATTCCTATATACTAATGATGAAAAATCTGAAAGAGAACTTAAGGAAACACTTAATTTCCATTTACCATTGCAACAAAAAGAATAAAGTACCTAGGAATAAACCTACCTAGGGAGACAAAAGACCTGTATGCAGAAAACTATAAGACACTGATGAAAGAAATTAAAGATGGTACAAACAGATGGAGAGATATATCATGTTCTTGGATTGGAAGAATCAATATTGTGAAAATGACTATACTACCCAAGCAATCTACAGATTCAATGCAATCCCTATCAAATTACCAATAGCATTTTTTACAGAACTAGAACAAAGAATCTTAAAATTTATATGGAGACACAAAAGACCCCAAATAGCCAAAGCAGCCCAGAGGGAAAAAAACAGAGCTGGAGGGCTTCCCTGGTGGCGCAGTGGTTGAGAGTCTGCCTGCCGATGCAGGGGACATGGGTTCATGCCCCAGTCCGGGAAGATCCCACATGCCGCGGAGCGGCTAGGCCCGTGAGCCGTGGCCGCCGAGCCTGCGCGTCCAGAGCCTGTGCTCCGCTAAGGGAGAGGCTACAACAGTGAGAGGTCCGCGTGCCGCAAAAAAAAAAAACAAAAAAAACAGAGCTGGAGGAATCAGACTCCCTGACTTCAGACTATACTACCAAGCTACAGTACTCAAGACAATATGGTGCTGGGACAAAAACAGAAATATAGATCAATGGAACAGGAGAGAAAGCCCAGCGATAAACCCACACACCTATGGTCAACTAACCTATGACAAAGGAGGCAAGGATATACAATAGAGAAAAGCACCACTTCAATAAGTGGTGCTGCAAAAACTGGACAGCTATATGTTAAAGAATGAAATTAGAACACTCCCTTAACACCACACACAAAAATAAACTCAAAATGGATTAGAGACCTAAATGTAAGACTGGACACGATAAAACTCTTAGAGGAAAACATAGGAAGAACACTCTTTGACATAAATCACAGAAAGATCTTTTTAGATCCACCTCCTAGAGTAATGGAAATAAAAACAAAAACAAACAAATGGGACCTAATGAAACTTAAAAGTTTTTGCAAAGCAAAGGAAACTACACACAAGACAAAAAGATAACCCTCAGAATGGGAGAAAATTTGCAAATGAATCATCGGACAAAGGATTAATCTCCAAAATATATAAACGGTTCACGCAGCTCAATATTAAAGAAACAAACAACCCAATCCAAAAATGGGCAGAAGACCTAAATAGACATTTCTCCAAAGAAGACATACAGATGGTCAAGAAGCACATGAAAAGCTGCTCAACATCACTAATTATTAGAGAAATGCAAATCAAAACTACAATGAGGTATCACCTCACACCAGTTAGAATGGGCATCATCAGAAAATCTACAAACAACAAATGCTGGAGAGGGTGTGGAGAAAAGGGAACCCTCTTGCACTGTTGGTGGGAATGTAAATTGATACAGTCACTATGGAGAACAGTATGGAGGTTCCTTAAAAACCTAAAAATAGAATTACCATACGACCCAGCAATCCCATTACTGGGAATACACCCAGAAAAACCATAATTCAAAAAGACACATGCACCCCAATATTCATTGCAGTGCTATTTACAATAGCCAGGTCATGGAAGCAACCTAAATGCACATCGACAGACGAATGAATGGATAAAGATGTGGTACATATACACAATGGAATAACACTCAGCCATAAAAAGCAACAAAACTGGGTCATTTGTAGAGACGTGGATGGATCTAGAGTCTGTCATACAGAGTGAAGTAAGTCAGAAAGAGAAAAACAAATATCGTATATTAATGCATATATGTGGAACCTAGAAAAATGGTACAGATGAACTGGTTTGCAGGGCAGAAACAGGCACAGATGTAGAGAACAAACGTTGGACACTAAGGGGGGAAAGTGGCGGCAGGGTGGAAGTGGGGGTGTGATGAATTGGAGGATTGGGATTGACATGTATATACTGATGTGTATAAAATTGATGACTAATAAGAACCTGCTGTATAAAAAAATAAAATCTTAAAATTAAAAAAAATACTTGAGATACTGATATAAAGTGAAGGAATAGGATTCCTGATGGTTTGAGGTCCAGATAATGTCAAACTCATGCTACATTATAATTAACAAAGAAATGGATGACAAAAGGCCTGACCTCGAGCATTCCTTTTTTATCAGATCATGCGATCTCTTATCTCAGGGTCTTTTCTTCCTCTGCACAGAGAAGATACTTTTGTGCCCAACCTACCTCATGGGATTTTATGAGAATCAAGAAAGAATTACTTTAAAATACACACACACATCTTGGAGTAAAGCTGGCAGATTGAATACAGGATCTATTTCACTCCAAAATGTCACTGAAAACAACAGTGACTTTATTTTTTCTTTAAGTAAAACCCCACAAGAGTGGTGAGGACAGGGGACAGTAGCAACAGAATTTGGGGACTGGAAAACAGATAAAAGTGGAAAAATGGTATCTGGGTCATTAGTGAATCTAGTCAAAAAGACAGTGAGTGGAAGTTTAAGAAATATAAAGGAAGGTCTAAAATGTCACTTGATATTGAATTGTGATGAAAAAAGCTACTGTTCCCCAAATTCCAAGCTTGGGAAATGCCAGCACTGTCTACTACAGAGGTTTTGAAAGGTGGTATTAGGAACAACGTGTCACCTGGAAACTTATTCCAAATGCAAAGTCATTTTTTTTTTAATTGAAGTACAGCTGATTTACAATATTGTGTTACTTTCAGGTGTACGGCATAGTGATTCAGTAGTTTTGCAGATTGTATTCCATTATAGGTTATTACAATATAATGGATATAATTCTCTGTTCTATGCAGTAAATCCTTGTTGCTTATCTGTTTTATATATAGTAGTTTGTATCAGTTAATCCCATACCTCTAATTTGTTCCTCTCCCTCTTCCCTCTCCCCTCTGGTAACCCATGTTTACTTTCCATATCTGTGAGTCTGCTTTTGTTTTGTATATACATTCATTTGTATTATTTTTTAGATGTCACATAGAAGTGATATCATACAGTATTTGTCTTTCCGTATGACATTTCACTAAGCATAATATTCTCTAGGTCTATCCATGTTGCTGCAAATGGCAACATTTCATTTTTTTTATGGCTGAGTACTACTCCAGTGTGTGTGTGTGTGTGTGTGTATTTTATATATATATATATATATATATATATATATATAAAAAATACACACACCACACCTTCTTAATCCAGTTTTCCGTTGATGGGCATCTGGGTTGCTTCTATGTCTTGGCTATTATAAACAGTGCTGCTATGAACACTGGGGTGCATGCTTTGAATTAGTGGGGGTTTTTTTCCCAGATATATACCTAAGAGTAGAATTTCCAAATGCAAATTTTTGAGCTCATCCATACCAGCAAATCAAACACTCTGAGGCCCAACACTCTGTGTTTTAACAAGCCTGTTAACTATGTAGCAGGTGTCGATGATTGCCAAAGGGGCCCTGCTCTTCACAGGGAATAATTACAATATATAGTATTAGACACAGATTCACTCCCAAGTAATAGGCCTAAAGCCTCAAAAATAAAAGGATTTTTAAGACTTTTCCTGAGAAATTAAAAAAATAGTAAGAAGAATTTCAAGTGATAACTAAAGCATTTATCTTTTAACATTTACAGAAATGAACTTTATATTACAAAATTATTTCTAAAAACTTCAGAAAGCTCATGGAAAACTTTTACTAAAAAAACAGTACCTCCATTTAGGAATTTAAAAAAATAAAGCAGAAAGCTCTACCATGAACCAACAGGACTTTGTTGTCTACTAATCCTTGGGATTGCAAAATTTCTTGGATCCCAGATTCAGAAACAGAAGGAGATAACCCAGTCACTGCTTTTGTCTAGACCAGAAGTCAGCAAACTTTTTACATAAGGGGCCTGGCAGAAACCCTTCTAGGCTTTGTGAGCCATACCATCTCACTGCAGCTACTCAACACTACCGTTCTATAGTAGTTTCCCCTTATCCGTGGTTTTGATTTCCAAGGTTTCAGTTACCTACATCAACCGTGGTCTGAAAAATATTAAATGGAAAATTCCAGAAATAAACAATTCATACATCTTAAATTGCATGCCATTCTGAGTACCGTGACGAAATTTTCTGCCATCCTGCTGTGTCCTGCCCAGGTCGTGAATCATGTCTTTGTCCAGCACATCTCACCCGTTAGGCACGTAATAGTAGTCTGGGTTACCAGATCATCTGCTGCAATATCACAGTGCTTGTGTTCAAGTAACCCTTACTTTACTTAATAAAGGCCCCAAAACACAAGAGTAGTGATGCTGGCAATTCAGATCTGTGAAAGAGAAGCCATAAAGTCTTTCCTTTAAGTGAAAAGGTGAAAGTTCTCAACTCAATAAGGAAAGAAAAAATCATATCCTGAGGTTGGTAAGATCTACAATAAGAATGAATCTACCTGTGCAATTGTAAAGAAGGAAAAAGAAATTTTGCTATCACTCCTCAAACTGCAAGTTAGGGCCACAGTGCATAATAAGTGCTTACTGAAGATGGAAAAGGCATTAAATTTGTCTGAATAAGATATTTTGAGAGAAAGACCCCATTCACAGAACTTTTATTACAGTATATTGTTATAACTGTTCTATGTTATTATTAGTTATTGTTAATCTCTTACTGTGCCTAGTTTATAAGTTAAACTTTATCATAGGTATGTATGTATAGGAAAAACACAGCATATAGTGGGTTCGGTCCTATCTGCAGTTTCAGGCATCCACTGAGAGTCTTGGAACGTATCCCCCACGGATAAAGGGGAACTACTGTAGTGGAAAAGGAGCCATAGACAATACGCACATGAATAAGCATAGCTATGTTCCAATAAAACTTTATTTACAAAGCAAGACTGCAAGCTTGTAGTCTATCATTTGCTGACTCCTAAACTAGATAATGAAAGATTAGGAAGCATTCTTGGAACCAGATACTGGAGAGTACTTTCAAAGATTATAGATTACCAAAGAGCTTCCCATGGCAGGTCTGTTAATCTGTGCTACAGTTGGCAAAGCATTTACAAAGGAGATTCTGAATTTACTGGCTCCTTGCCAACTTCAGGTTTCTCTGTTTCTTCTAATGTGTGAAAGAAGGTACTTTATGCTTAGAAATACATGAATTGAAAAATACTAATAAAACAAAGGGTAGAGAAGATTGTTCTGATGAGAGAAAACTTTTATTTATGATGCCAGTTTTATTAAAAGCCACATGTGAAAAAGATTTGCTAATTTCCACTTGAAGGATAACATCCTAAGTAGTCCAAGAATATTTTAAGAAAATGAATAAACTTTTTTAACAAAAGGAAAAATGTAAACTAACTCTATTGTAAGGTTTTCTAAGTTTATAAAATTTAAGAAGATGAAAAGAAGCACCAAAGGGGGCAAAATTTATTTAGTCCAAAAATGAGTGATGAGACAAAAGTCTATATAAGAGCATCCAAGTAACGAATTCTCAACACCCACCATTCTCCCTGCAGACCCCTCCTACATAGTCTGGATTCCTCATCTTTGCCACACTGTATTTGATTTAGTATAAATTTTGGTATTTCTTCGCCAGTTTTTCCTTTTAAATGTTTTATTCTAGAATAATTTTAGATTTTTAGAGAAGTTACAAATCTACTACAGAGAGTTCCCGTATACCCCTCACCCAGAACTTCCTTCAGTTTCCAGAAGCTGACAAAACAAGAGATTTTAAACTTAAAGTTCAACAATTTATAATGCCAGTTGAAAAAAAAATTAGATATTTGAAAATAAATTCAAATGCCAAACATGTATTTATTGTTTATGTTTTTTGGGGTTTTTTTTGCGGTACGCAGGCCTTTCACTGTTGTGGCCTCTCCCGTTGCAGAGCACAGGCTCCGGACGCGCAGGCTCAGCGGCCATGGCTCACGGTCCTAGCCACTCCACAGCATGTGGGATCTTCCCAGACCGGGGCACGAGCCCGTGTACCCTGCATCGGCAGGCGGACTCTCAACCACTGCGCCACCAGGGAAGCCCAATTGTTTAAATAAACTGTACAGTACTTTCAAATTTAGTTTTCTACACACGAAAATTCAGTCAGCAAACCACCCTTCAGTTCTCAGCTTCTGTCGCCTCAAAATAGGCACATGCCCTGCCACTTTTCTGCACAATATTCTTTTCATTTCCTTCACAGCACTTACTTCACTCAATAGTTACATTATTTGTTTATTGGCTTATTGTCTATCCCTAGAGACATCATCTGTTTTCTGCTCTCCTTGTTATAATCTCTGCACCCAGAATAGTGCCTGGTACACACTGAGTAGAGACATTCAATACACTTTGCTGGATGAATCAATGAGCAAACACCTTAGATATGACAGGGGTGATATAAGGCACATGATAAAAGACATCTATTTAAACTGTCATTGTTTCTGAAATTTCAAACATTTAACACCAGCCATACACAGTTGAAGTTTTGGGGAACCTATGTGTTAGTCTACCATCTTTGTAATCACTTCTTACTGAGACAAAGTCTAGAATTGTTACTCCTAATAAACCCTTGCACTCTGAAAGCCAAATCTTTCAAAGTAGATCTGTATTGTTCATTTATTGCACTCAGTACTTCCTGGCATTATTCATTTGATGTGAAAAGTCAACAAAGAAACATTTTTTTTTAAATAAAATTTTTATTTATTTTTGGCTGCACTGGGTCTTCGTTGCTGCACACGGGCTTTCTCTAGTTGTGGCAACAGGGGACTACCCTTCGTTGAGGTGTGTGGGCTTCTCTTTGCGGTACCTTCTCTTGTTGTGGAGCACAGGCTCTAGGTGCACGGGCTTCAGTAGTTGTGGCAAGTGGGCTCAGTAGTTGTGACTCACAGGCTTTAGAGCACAGGATCAGTAGTTGTGGCGCACGGGCTTAGTTGCTCTGTGGCATGTGGGATCTTCCCAGACCAGGGCTCGAACCCGTGTCCCCTGCATTGGCAGGCAGATTCTTAACCACTGCATTACCAGAGAAGTCCAAAGAAACATTTAAATCACCCTTAAAGTTAGACTAATTAAAGTCTAATTAATCATCTTTCTGTACTTAAAAATATATTTGGAAAAGACAAAAATACTGGATTCCAACCTTATGGAGGCTTGGAAATGAGACATTTTGAGAAGACAGGTGAAAAGCTTAAAAGACTAAAGCAGGGGAGATGCAGCTCTCCTTCTTCCCTCCCACTGCCTACCCCTCAGCTTCAAGTTCAAGGAATCACCTGGTTGTAGGAAAAAGAAAGGAAGGATAGAAGGAAGGAAGGAAGGAAGGAAGGAAGGAATGGAGGGAGGGAGGGAGGGAGGGAGGGAGGAAGGGACAGACGGACGGAGGGAAAAGTACCTATTCCTATATTCTCTATGAACACTTACATTTTTCCCAAGGTCAAATATTACAAAATATATCCAAAAATCAAAGCACTTGATCCCTTGACTCACCAAGGGAAAAGAAATCATTCCAAGGTAAGCATCCATAAAATATCCATTTATCAGATAAAAAGAAGCAAGAAGGACAAAACCATTGGGGCACTTTCAGGCTCTGTGTTTCATTTAGAACATTTATCTTTCTTCTATTTCTGGACCTGCACTGTGATGAAGGGTGGACACTAATAAATGCATTCAGTGCAGCACAAACTGATCCACCATCCAAACAGTACAATAATCCCACTGTTACTTCTGGAACATCTCCTGCTTATGATGTAATGAATTGCAAATAACTCAAATTATTTGGTGAACTAAAGATTTAATAGAAATATATCAACACTAAATACTAAAAATGGAGGTGAGGGAAATTCATTTTTGACCACATACATAAAATTTGAAAGACCAAAAATAATGATAGTAATAAAAGGTAAATAAAACTCTACATTTTTTCTCTATATAAAAATAGAACAATTAGTAGTAGTAATGCTGAGATTATTCATTTGAAGAGAAATGAGATACAAATATAAAATCAAATAATAGTAAAACTCCATAAAGTTAACTTTGAAAATTCAATGTGAACTCATAATTTTTTACTTTAAATATATAATTATTTCCAACTTTGTTCCCTGAAAAAGTCTGGAAACACTGATGACCGATAAGAATGAACACCCATGGGCTTCCCTGGTGGCGCAGTGGTTGGGAGTCCGCCTGCCGATGCAGGGGACGCGGGTTCGTGCCGCCCTCCGGGAGGATTCCGCGTGCTGCGGAGCGGCTGGGCCCGTGAGCCATGGCCGCTGAGCCTGCGCGTCTGGAGCCTGTGCTCCGTGGCGGGAGGGGCCACAGCAGTGAGAAGCCCGCGTACCGCAAAAAAAAAAAAAAAAAAAAAAAAAGAATGAGCACCCTTAATGCCCAGACTGTGGCTTCTAAATTCCATTTTCTACTAAAAGGAACCGGAGCTCCTTGTAATAACTGATTCTTAGACTGGACTGTGAAATGAACAAGAGGAGCTTAAAGTATCCTGTTGAACTAAAAAGCAGTGTCAAAAAAACTAATGGGACATGGATGCTTCTGGGATGTTCTGTATCTTGATCTGGGTGCTGATTATATGGGAATGTTCAGTTTGTGAAAATTCATTATGATTCACTTCTGATAGGTTCTCTTTTCTGTATGTATATACAGGAACCAATCTCAAGGGGCTCCCAAGGAACAAAGAAGGTTTTATTTGAGCATCCAGAAAAAAAAGTCACTGCAACTAATCAAATCATAAAGATCTTTAAAATCCATGAATTTACAATGATCCTCAAGAAATAAAGGAACTGTCCCCCTAAAAGAACAAAGAAATATATTTGATCACCTTTTGAAGAAAGAGGTTAAGTAAAATGGTCTCAGCACTGCCAATTCTCATTGGATATTCTCTCCGTTTCTACTACTGAGGGAGAAGTCTCATGATCTTCATAAGAGGTAAAAGGAAGCAAACGTCAGCTTTCATGCCATGCCAGGGGTGAATACTCTTTCTCTTCTTCCAGTTTTTGCCAATGTCATATTTGCTGACTGGCTAGCTGATTTACTGGGTTTACCTTTTTCACCACATTTCAACCCGTTTTATATGTCAATAATGGCCCTCATTGGTTTCATTTTTTCAGTCCTAGGTGTCCTTTCCTCAGGAAGTTAAGGGAAGTGGAATGTGGAGCCAATAACAGGAATGCCAAGGAAAAAAGAGATAAAGGGCTTCCTGGAAGCATTTCTGAGTATACATGCATACACACTAATTCCTATGACAAAACAGGAATGAAAATAAACACATTTCCTTAAGGAAATGAGGTGCCAATCACCTGCTTTTTCCTTTTCATAAGAGTTTAATTTCTTTCTCATACAGTCAAGTCACAACTCCTCGAATGTGTGGAGACAAATTTCTAGTTACTTCATTTCCATGAACGTAAACCTGATAGTCAAAGGGACTCAAGTACGTTTCTTTTTTTTTTTTTTTTTGGTTCGCGGGCCTCTCACTGTTGTGGCCTCTCCTGTTGCGGAGCACAGGCTCCAGACGTGCAGGCTCAGCAGCCATGGCTCACAGGCCCAGCTGCTCCGCGGCATGTGGGATCTTCCCAGACCGGGGCACGAACCCCCGCATCCCCTGCATCGGAAGGCGTACTCTCAACCACTGCACCACCAGGGGAAGCCCTGTACATTTCACCTTTACCTGTGGTTAAGTATCAAGAGATCCTAGGCAATACTGACCTAAGAGATCCCATGAGACAGAGCAAAAGTAATGCAGCCAGAGGACAGTAAACTACCAGAAGTCAACATCCAATCCTGTTGGGCTTCTTTCTTGTTTGCTTCAACATTAAAAATGAATATCCTGAGGCCTAAAATCTGCTTGAGTAACAGGCACTATCCGTTTGAAAAATGGGTTGTTGGGATAAGAACCACTGTTTTGGGATCAAGTCAGCTTCTCCCTATTTGTAAACTATGATCAAATAATTAATGGCTGAGTTTAGCTGATGTAGACAGAGAAGTGCTATGCCCATAGGGCCCTATGATTTAAAATGCTTTCATGGTTAAGGCTCTTTATTATTATATAAAAGTGTGGTTCAATATCAAATTAAAAGGAACATTACTGCAAGTAGTTCAGTCCCCAACAATATATAGTGATCAAAGATGGGGCAAGAGAAGTTTTTTTTTTGTTTTTTTTTTTTTGCTGTACGCGGGCCTCTCACTGTTGTGGCCTCTCCCCTCTCCCGTTGCGGAGCACAGGCTCCGGACGCACAGGCTCAGCGGCCATGGCTCACGGGCCCAGCCGCTCTGGGGCATGTGGGATCTTCCCGGACCGGGGCACGAACCCTCATCCCCTGCATCGGCAGGCGGACCCCCAACCACTGTGCCACCAGGGAAGCCGGAAAGAGAAGTTTTGTGATTAACTACAACCCACTGTGCTTGAAGGTATATCTGATTCTGATGGTGAGATTTCTCAGTGTCAAAAGTTCTGCGCATGTAGCACACAGCTCACTGAATCACTCTGGTGTCCAGAATGAATAAGGGGATAAAAGATGGACTCTAAATGCCTATAGGTGTCATTCAAAAAGAAGCCAACCCAATGAATCACTTTACCTCCCTGGGACCAAAACAGTCAGATCAGGCAATGGAACCCTTAGGTTGTGACATATTAAACTCTGAGATGACGACCTCAGGTCTGGAAAAAATGATTCAGACCATATCACTCCGCCAATCAGATTTCCAAACTAAGAACCATGGGCCACCTGGCTTTGGAAAAGTTTTCCTTCTTCATAGGCAAGCCTGGCAGGTGTTAGTTTAACCTCAGAAAGCCACCATTCTCACAGTGCACACATTTTATATAAAATAATAAAATGCCAAAAGAGAATAAAGACTAAGAGAGTGTTATGTGTAAACTACAGGGGACTGACTTCATGTAAGGAGAGACAAAATTGATGCTTAAAGCATGAATCTTGGCCTCAAAAGCCTACAGATGCCAGGTAGGTAACACAAATCTGTATAGCTGGTTGGGTTAAAGACTTAGGGAATGGTAACGACTAGCAAACTTCAGGTCTTGAAATAGTAACAAGACCAGATTTTTAACCTTCCAAGAGAAGCCAGGTATCTGTTTTGCTGGGTTTTTTTTTTTCTTTTTTTTATGTGAAGTTTCCTTTTTGAGATGTTGGCAATTAACTCAATATTAAAAAAGAAAACTTTCACATATTAAAAAAATTATAGTCTAAAATCTGGCCTGTAGGCCACCAGTCTGCAAGCTGTGCTTTAAAATTTAACTTTAAGGGACTTCCCTGGTGGTCCAGTGGTAAAGAAATTTGCCTTCTAATGCAGGGGACGCAGGTTCGATCCCTGGTCGGGGAACTAAGATCCCACATGCTGCGGGGCAACTAAGCCTGCGCGCCACAACTACTGAGCTCACGCGCCTCAACGAGAGAGCCTGCGTGCCACGAACCACAGAGCCCACACACCCTGGAGCCCATGCGCCCAACTAGAGAAGAGAAAACCCACACGCCACAACTAGAGAGAAGCCCAGGAGCTGCAACGAAAGATCCCACATGCCGCAACGAGGATCCCGCATGCCACAGTTAAGACCCGACGCAGCCAAAAAAATAAATAAATAAAATTTAACTTTAAATGATGCAGTAATAAGCAGAAATCTTCTGACATAACAGTGATTACACTAAATTAGTAAGCCATGGTTTCTGTCCTACCAAGAGGGAGCAGTCCATGCAAGGAAAAGGTCGAAGTGGTATCAGAACACCTGTGAGTATTTTCCAAATTACAGATGTCTGAACTATCACCACCACCACCACCACTGCTGCCCTTGTGCTCCAGAGAAAATAAGTAGAGTTGAGTAGAGGACACACGTTGCAAAAGATCCCCAAGAGCTCTGATGGCACATCCTCCCACTCTGGGGGTCACTGACCTCAGAAGGTAGAAAGCTTCGTATAACTGGGAGGGATGTGTCCAAACAGTGAAGACCAAACCCACTGGGCCTAAGATGTCAAACAGCATATCTGAAGTGGTTCTGAAAATAATAACTGCAAATATCAAAGATGACAAGGACCCCAAAGTGAGCACTGCTGTTATCATATTTATTTCAGCCTCATGTGCAAAAATATCACAATCAATCGTCTACCTGTTTACTATGAAAGACTATAAAAACTGTATGCATTTTAAGAGTGTGTGTGTCATGCATATATAATGAAAGCGAGGATAACCTTTCAGCCATTTTCAGGCGCAGGTTTATTATTCCAGAAGGGAAGGGGAGCACTTTATTTTCACATGATGCCAAACTGTAGACAGAAAAACGTTCAATATTTCGGCTTTTTTTTTTTTTACTTCCTATCCTTAAAAAAAATATTGCAGAACTTTTTATTAAGATGGCTAAACATAACCAGAATCACCAAGTCTTATTTTTCCATCTGATATATACATAAAAAATAGAAACGTGTTCCTGTGATTTGGTAATATCTCAGTAATCTTTTGCTATCATTAAGCATTGCCTAATCTAACCCTGCTTTTGATTTTAAACTTGCATTCTCCTAACTCACCTTGTAATTGGGAGTCAAAGCCTTCCAGGTCAGCTTTAAGCTAAAAGCTGTTGGAAGCAGTTTATCCTCAAGTGCCTGTAGCTTTTTTCCTGGGAACTTGGTCTGTCTACTGAGCCTGCTGGGGTTATCTGGTAAGTTATAAGAGTGGCTCCTTGATTTCCTTCTCTTGATCTTTTGCAGGAAGGCACAGAGGCTGAAAAAGAGAGATTACAGTTGTATAGATACATCTCCATAGACCTTTCACGAGCATCTGTGGCTAACAGAAAATTCCTTCCACTTTATCTTCTGAGGAGAAAGTTCGTAAGAGATGGCCCCCCTGCTTTCCACCTCCTTTGCTCAATCTACGTAATCTCAAAGACAACCACTGAGCTCCTCAGCAATCAGTAGCATGTATCATTTACATCTTACCCAGAGCTGCGAGTAAGAAAACTCTCCATTTATAAAGCAAATATTTTCTAAAAGGAGACGAAGTATATTTTTCAGAAACATGTTTAAACCTCTAATTAAATGTAAACCTCAAAAAGTTTTTTAAAACAGTCACTATGAAGTGGTTCCATCACACATGCATATCAATGTACAATACCAATACCCAGATAAAGACCCATTACTAGTCTCTAATTTGTCTTAACAGAGCAGAATTACTGCCAAACACCTAGAACGATCCTCTAGCACAAAGAGCTGACTATACTGGCAAAGCATAGTGTTCAACCTGACATAATTTCTCAGAAGGCAAAGAAACAATATTTTACAGGAAGATAAAACATGTTCACTTTAAGTTAAAAAAAAACAAAGAGAGAAAGGAAAAAAAAATCTGACCCTGCAATGTGGCAGCAGTTTTTTCCTTCAAGCCATAGACCTTTCTTTAGCAGCCTTGTTTATTCACAAGGCAGCTTTAAAACTTACTCCCCAGGTTTGATTATTTTTCAAGCCTACTGCTTCATTCTGTTTTCGTTTTTTCTTTCTACTTACAGAGAAGAAAAAGCACACACACATTCTGAAAAATTATGACTTAATAAAAGTACAAAAGATTTATGTCTACTGGGTATTTTATGCTGTGATTGATCTTTAAGTGCCATTTTTCTGCAAAAAAAAAAAAAAAGTTTGTTCTAAATGCCCCTCTACCTCTACAAAAAAAGCTTTTAAGATCTCTACTGTGTTGTAAGAAAATTCTGTGCATCTTACAATTCCTAAATAAAACTGATGATTACGATGATGACATAGAAAACTAGGCTTAGGGTCCACCAAGATTATTTCCGTATGCTCAGCATTATATGTTTATTTTCTGCAAACACTACTCAATGCATGCTCTTTAATCTCATAGAATTATAGGCAGACTGAATATGAATAGCCAGCTACAGAAACTGCCCTATCCACCTTCTCTTTGCTCTTCCCTATGATGAATTCTGCCAAGCTTAGGAAAAGGAAGAACACTGAAAGAGGAGGGGAAAAAAAGAATACGGTAAAGAGCCCCCTGTGCTCTACTGCAGTTGTTTGTGCACACTCCCACCCCCATTCCTCTTCCCTAGTCTTATTCTTCATAACTTCTTACCATCCTGTAATAGCAAATGGGAAGGTGAGGGAGAATAGAGGACCACGGGGTAATGGTTTCCTCCAATCCAGCAGCAGAGGGGAGGGAGGAGGGAGGGTGAATCTTGCTAATCACACCTAAGGACCCCTTCCCCTCCCACAGGACACACGCTGTGTGCGTGTCCTGTCTCCAGCCTGTGTAAATCAGACCTTGGCCTGGGGATCATTTTCCCCTTCACTCATCTCTTTCCCCACAGTCTTTGCCTAATACATCCTTCAAAGCCCAGCTCAAAACCACAACTTCCAACTCTTTCATCCATTTTCCCAGCTAGAAAGAAGGAGCTTCTCATCACATCTGGTACTTGGGTCAATTCTAACTAATGTGAGATTGTCCTGGTCTTTCTTGCTGCTTACACCTCTTATCTCCCCTAACAGACTGTGTTGACTCTGGAAACAGGGACCAGACCTTAGTTCCTTGCACAGCGTAAGTGTGAGAGTTAAAAAGTGAATTTTACAAGGTTTCTATTTATATGTACTTTGTAAAGGGTTTTGGCTGGTTCTAAGACTATAATTGATGTTTATATGGACATTCTGCGAAATTTTCAGAAGGACAACAACCATGATTATAAAGTCTGGTGCCTTCTATAACCTTCAGGGGGGCTGACCGCTCTGCATTAAAAATTACCTATCTATCAATACATGGTTCACATGTAATCAATCATCTCTGATAGTTACTGAAGCCAGAAATATGAGGAATATTCATTTCAGTACAGCTACAAAAACTTGACTAGGACAGAAAGATTTCTATTGTCGCATTCAAATTCCAAATTTCCAGGTGACTAATATATTAAGTTTTATTCAAAAACCAGGAAGTTAACCAAGTGGCAACTAAACTTTATTTTAATTAGAAACTGTAAAAGACCTTGTTTTACCTTGCACATAAACTGCATACGGGGCAGAAGTCCAAAGGTGCTAAGCTTATAAAGTTCAAGTCTGATTATTCCTTGTGACAATACACATTGAAGATTAATTCTTTTTTTTTTTTTTTTTTTTTGCGGTACGCGGGCCTCTCACTGTTGTGGCCTCTCCCGTTGCGGAGCACAGGCTCCAGACGCGCAGGCTCAGCGGCCATGGCTCACGGGCCCAGCCGCTCCGCGGCACGTGGGATCTTCCCGGACCGGGGCACGAACCCGTGTCCCCTGCATCGGCAGGCGGACTCCCAACCACTGCGCCACCAGGGAAGCCCTGAAGAGCAGACTTTTAACCTGGAAATCTATCTAATCTCATTAGTCCTATCATATATCACAGAGGTTAAAGGACATTTCAAACAGTGAGGAAATGTGTATGAAAATCAAGAGATGGGAAAGTGCAGACTGTAGTCACAGTCCTCAGAGTTCAGGGTACAGAAAAGGACAGCGGGGGAAGAAAAGGCAGAGAGTAGGTTTGAAACAGCGTGGAAGGTCTCCAATGCTGGTGAAAGACCAGATTTTGCTGGGTGGGCTATGGAGAACAGGAGCGGAGTTTAGAGCAGGGGAGTCATGTGATCATGCTCCAGGGAGGCAGATCCTGGAGAACAAATTGCAGGAAAGAGAACCCAGATGCAAGAGAGGACCTCAGAAGCCACAGCAGCCAAAAAGGGATGGGAGAACTACTGAGGAGAGTGGCCATTCACGAGGGACAAGTGAAGAACTTGTATCTGACAGAGCAGAATGTGATCCCATTTGCCCTCACATACTTCTTGGCTTAACAAAAAGAATGGCAAAGCACATCTGGAAACATAGCCAATATTTTATAACTATAAATGAAATATAACCTTTAAAAATTGTGAAGCGCTATGCTGTACACCTGAAACTTACATAATACTGTATGTCGACTATACCTCAATTAAAAAAAAGAAAAGAAAGCACATTCATTTTCTCAGAAATGTGATTGAAGTATAACATAAGATATGGTCAACATGCTACTAAACTAAAATAATGTACTCAGCACAAAACATATTTTTATCATTCTGTTACATATCTATGATCTAGGTCAATTTTTCCAGATTTTTTTTGGTTTGTATTTAACTTGGTTCCAATTGAGACATATTTCTCTGAGGGTAGGGAAATGTAATATTTCTGCAAATCCCAAAAGCTGAGCACAAGGAAAGACCTGGCATCTACTGAGCATTCAAAGAAAAAGAAATTCTTCCAAATTAAACAGTTCTGTTAAAACTGACAAAAACTCACATGACTGATTATACAGTTAAGAATTCTGATTCTAGATTGCTTAAAGGAGTCTTCAGTTTCATTATTCCCTTGACTGTATCTGTTTTAGACCCAAAGAACAAATATTACAGAAACCACTCAATGGTTCTGTTATTCAGCTGAGTAAAATTTTCTTTAAAGTTTTATTTAAAAGAGAACTGTCTTAACTCTAAAGTACTATAAATATGCTTTGGACAATTCCTAATCTTCCAAAAGTAGTATGCTACAGAGAAAGAGTCAGCACTTTTCTCTGTGAAGGTCCAAATCAGTAAACATTTTAGGTTATGTGGGTCATGCACTGCACCACTTAATGCAACTACTCAACTCTGCCCTTGTAGCAGGAAAGCAGCCACAGATAATATGTAAATGATTGAGCATGGCTGTGTTCCAATAAAACTTTATTTACAAAAATGTGAAGGGTCACATTTGGCCCGTGGACTGTAGTCTGCTGACCCCAGTCTAGCAGATAGTCCAGCTGTGTCAACCTGGTGTGGCTTCATCGTTCTTTCCTCCTTGGTGTGCATAACTCTGATGAAGTAATAAAAAAATCACTGAGAAAATGGGCTCCAAGAAAAATCTCCACTGCTGGTGTACTGATAAAAGGGAAAATATAATGAAGATATTCTAAGGAAGGGATGAATTCAAGGAGACAAGAGAAGTTTTGGGTAAATTAAAATAAGAATGTAGAGTTTGATGATGTCTCAGATCACTGCTAAGAGAGTCCAACGTATATTCTAAGTGGAAATATGAAAATATGACTCATGAAACCATTTCAGGAAGTGCTCCAATTAATGCCAAAAATTCTTATTAATTGGGAGAAAACTTCAGGGAAAACTTAACCTATTAAATAAAAATGTTTAAGAAATGCATGTATCTTGACAGAATACTCATGTGAGAAAAAGCCAAGGAATTTGGAAATTTATGAAAGTCTCAGATCATACTTTCTTCATGAATTCTGATGATCATACTATATTTACTTGATAGAGCTGGGGGAAAATTAAGGAAATACTATCATCAAAGCTTACCAATCTATATTTAAATCTGTAAAAAGTTATGACAAAAACTATCTTAATTCAATCACATCAACTTAATGAGGCTACCACTAATTTACCATTGAAAGCGACTTACCAGCTCTGTGCCCTTGTGCGAATTACTTTACTTCTCTGTGCCTCGGGGTCCTCATGTGTAAAATGTAGCCCTTTCACAGAGGTATCTGAGGATCAGGCCAGTTAATGTATGCGGTGTTCAGAACAGGAAGCTCTCAAACGCTATAATGCTGCTGCTGCTCCCAAGTCTTGTCTCCGCAGCCAGCTTTACCGGATATTCCTCCTCTGCCCTTGTCTTCTCAGTCTGGGCTCTCCTGGGTGGCCCTGACCCACCCAGAGCGCTTCAACCTACCATTTGCTAGAGACAGCTGAATCTCTCTCTATCCAATGCTAACTTCTTTTCCAGACTGCATTTCCAACTGTCTACCAGACATTTCCATTGGAATATATCATGGGCACCTGAAACTCAGTGGGTCTAAAAATCAAGCCCATAATCTTTCTGCTCTTGCCCCTTTCCTCTCCTTTAGTTTTTGTTAATGACATGACTATCTATCCTAAACCAAGCTAGAAACAACAGTTACTTTTAACTATTTTATGTGCAACTTTCCCATTTAACTCAGCCCAGATCCTCTCACTTCCATCTCCTAAGTATCTTTCAGAGACATCGCTCTCTTTTTGTCATCTCAGCTAGATTTTTTATATCTGTCCCTGCGATCTCTCTGCTTCCAATCATTCTCTCCTCCCAGGCCATCTTTCATTGGCACCAGAGTCATCTTTCTTAAAACATATACTGGACCGTATTATTCTCTACTGCTTGGGGGGAAGGACTCTACAGACCTACAGGTGAGTTTCAGAGCACCTGGGAACCTTTTGAAATTGGATACAAAAATTTGTGAGCCCTTGATTTAAAAAAAGGTCACTGCCTGATAGGACAATTTTTAAACTGTTCATCAGGGTACAATCTGCAACCTTAAACTGCATCTTAGTCACTCTCTTCATGTTCCACCCTGTTTTAGATAGAGTGAACATCATACTTTCCTTCAAACATGCACATCAAATGCCATTTCACCTCCTCAAGCCTTTTGCACGTGCTATTCCCTCTACCTGTGATGCTCTTCTCTGCCTGTTGAGCACTTGAGCATCCTTTAAGTCCTGGCTCAGGTCTCAAATGTCACCTCTGTGAAGCCTTGCTCACGTGCACAACACTGCATGGACAACAAACGAGATGCTAAATAGATTTCTGGTGTCTGTATATCATACACTGGTCTGAAATTTCTTAAATTCAAAGCTTCATACTATACAAAATAAATAGCCTTAAATATTTAGACACACATTATGTTTCCTTAAGTCTAGGGACATCCTTGGATTTTAATGAGGTCAAGAGTAAAGACGTTGGAACCCAAGTGCCTAGGTTCAAAATCCTGGCTCAGTCAATTACCAGTAATGGGGCCCCAGGCAAGTGACATAGCTTCTCAATGCCTCAGTTTCATGATCTGTAATGATGGAGAGAATAACAGTACCTACCCTTCAGGATTATTCTGAAGATTAAATGAGTCCATGTGTATAGTACTATGCAAGTGCTTGTTGTTATTATAATTATTTTCTAAATCAACGGCCAGGACCAGTGGCTCTAAGAGATAATCAGAGAGCAAAACTAATGGACCTTGCCACATAAGCCTCAAGCTTTAGTCAACCGAGTTAATTAGCCAGAGAATACTAACAATAATGGCCCTTTTCACTAATGTTTTTATGAACTGAAGTGTTCCAAGTCTACCCGATAAAATTCAGATGTTTCTCCTTTTGCCTCCACTAGCTAAAATTATCAGCTCAGAATATTTCCAAGGCACACCACAAGTAGACTAAAATAATTCCTTTGAATAGGAAAAGAGAAAAACAGGGTTGCTGTTTCCTGGGCAGCAAACTAATGAGCCACCTCATTGCTTATGAAGTGCCCAATATGAAGGGAAAATGCTAAGTAGGAAATTGAGAAGAAAGATAAAGGAGCTTAATGACTCAGCTTTCAAACAAACCAGCTTACTTGCCAGACATATGGGGTATTAGGCATTTTAGCACCACCCACCTGGTCAAAAAAAAAAAAAAAAAGGTGTGAAATGTAAATCCTAACATCATTGAACCCAGGGAGGAATCAAAATAAGCGCATGCTGTAGCGATGGAGCTGACTTTCATCTGAGTGATAGGATTATGTGACATATTTGGCACAGCCTCTGTGGAAAATTTTCAGCAAAAAAAAGCCATTTGACCCAGACACATACTGCAGTTGCGTAACAGTATTTTTTGTTCTCCAGCAAACTGCCAAAAGGATCATTGTACTCTTTATGAATAATCATACTTGATAATCAGACCTAAGGTAAAACACTTGAGTTAATATCTGAAACTAAGGAAGGAGAGAATAAAGCCCAATTTCCTTATCCTAGTATTAAAGGTCCTCCATGATCTAACTCCAACCAACTTTCCAACTTCATCTTCCATGATAGGCTCCTTGAAATCTTCTACTAAACACAAATCCTTGCAGTTCCCCCAAACATACCCACTCTTTGCCTATTCTATGTGTTTCCTCTAAAGAAAATAGTTTTCCTTACATTTCCAAAGTCTAAAGCCCATCCTTCCTTTAAACCCTGTGTGGATGACATGAAGCCACTTCCTATGGCTCAGCTAGAAGCAATTCTCCAGGTTCTTAACTTTCATAATCCTTGCTCAGCACCTCCTGGACTTTCCTCAGTCCATCTTGATCAGAGTTTTTGACACACATGTCTTTCATTCCCCAGAATGGATGGCCTCTGCAGGCAACACCCACACCTGCTCCATCTCTGTAAGCACAAGTGCACCTGGCACACCTGCATATGGCAGTGTGCCCATACTTTTCGCTAATGTATACCAGAAGTATGCTAAAGTGTGCTAAAGCTCGCTGTGACTGATCATTGAAACCAGATGGACAGAACATGCATTCACACAAATTTTGCTGAAGAAAGGCTTCAGTTAAAAAGATATGCAATAAGATTTGTTTTCTTGTGAAGCAAGTTGAGATGAGAATTTTTTTTTTTCAGTCTTTATTGAGTTTTGTTACAATACTGCTTCTGTTTCATGTTTTGGTTTTTTGGCCATGTGGGATCTTAGGATGTGACTCCCCAACTAGGGATCGAACCCGCACCCCCTGCACTGGAAGGCGAAGTCTTAACCACTGGACCGCCAGGGTAGCCCCGGGAGATGAGAATTTTAATGTTGCTCCCAGGGCAAAGAAACCACCATTAACATTTACCAACTGGTGATTTGTCAACAACTACTAACAGTGGTGCTTAAAAAGCTTCCCTCCCATTTATATAAGTGATAATACACTTCCAAAGTTAGAGAAAGCATAAGATAGCTGGTCCTGTATTTCCCCTACTATAGACTCAAAACACTACTTGCCTCTGGGCTTTGGAAAAGAGCCCTAGAGACCTGTGTACATAGTGATAATTTCAATCATCACATCTAATGCGCCTTAAACTCTAAATATTCAAGGACCAAAATCAGAGAATCTGATAAATAACAGAACCCACAAGTGCCAAGAGAGGGAAAGATTAACAAAAGAACCCCTAAACCCTGGCAGTCTGATATAGCTTGGGCAGAAGTTCACTAGTCCTAATAGGTCACTTGAATGGTGCTAACTGAAACACTTATTTGGATCACAAAAGAGAGGCTGACTTCACTCTGGGGTGATGCTCCAGGGCTGTGCTGCTTGGTATGTTCTTGCCAGACCACTGAACAGCTGCCCACTGTCCTATATTCACAGACGACACTTCTCTGCCGACTCAGTTCACAAACTGTTACATACATGAGTTTTAATATGCACTCCTAAATATAAGTAATTTTCCAAAACCCCAAATCCTGAAAGAACAGATGACTTAAGTCCTAAACCCAGATGAAGAACATTTTTATAGGGACGTCTGGATTCAGAGTCATGCTAATAGGAAGTTTTCTGTTGAGTGTGCTCCCTGAGATGGTTTTCATATCAATGACGTTTGGAACATTCAGTCTCCAAGATCACGTTGCTGGTGTCTCTCAGATTACTGGAAAGGCAATTGAATCCTTCGGGCAGGTAGCAGGAGACTCTTTTTTAACTTAAGCACTTTTACAATAACTATAAAATCACTATATGTTCTTTTACAGTACAAATATGTCCACCACATACACACTGAGGTCAAAATAATATTAAAATCTGTTAACAAATTAGGTATACATTGTCAGTGGCATCACCATAAATTATACAGTGGTTCGAAATGATAAAATAGACCCTAAACAAGTGTAAGTTTTGTATATGTAATCTGTGTTTTTTTCCATACACGGCTTAACTGAATCACCTTGGCCTAATTTCTCTTTGAGCCAGTCTCTTTTACCTCCTATGCTACTTTGATGGAATTACTTCAAGCTGCCCATTTCTTAGGCCTCTTGCTGTATCAATTCATCTAGATTTCTGTTTGGTTTCCACAGCGACTTACTTGTTTGCTCATCAGACCACAAAAAACTTTGACAACTAAATCAGGCCTATTAACATTCTTATGACTAAAGCTTCCTGTATTTAGATAGATGATACTGGCAGTAAAAGCAGAATAAATTTTAAAATGCTGAGACAGTGAACAATGCCATCCATTACAATTCAAAATTGTTCTGGGAATTTGATTTGATGTCATAGATGGATTAAAAAAAATGGATGGAGAAAGCAGGGTAGACTATGATATCACATAAACAGCAATTTTCTTTGAAATTGAGTGCTTCCTTTGGGCTCAAGTGGAAATCTGTGGCATCGTGGAAAGAGCACGGGGCTTGGAGTTAAACAGGCTTACTTTAAATGCCAGTTCTAACTATGATGTTTTTTAGCTATGAAACTGGGCAGGTTACTCAGCCTATCTGATCTTCAATTTCCTCATCTGAGAAATGGGGATTTGGGCTCAAACAAAACCTAGTTCGAGTTGCTTTGGGGATTACAGATGATATATATTCAGGATCTAGTACTGCACATACCCTATGAGAGATGTCCAAATGTTAATTATGTAGAGATTTTTTAACTCATAAATTTTCAGACTTCAGATATTCTTTAGTTCTCGTGACATACACACATAATTTACATAAAAATACACAGACATTATTGAGTAGTATATTTGGCTGCCAGTTTACATACCTTCTGATTCAGATCTACTGATATTAGATTAAAAATTTTTCTTTTTAAAAATTGAGATCTATGGGGCTTCCCTGGTGGCGCAGTGGTTGAGAGTCCGCCTGCCGATGCAGGGGACACGGGTTTGTGCCCCGGTCTGGGAAGATCCCACATGCCGTGGAGTGGCTGGGCCCATAAGCCATGGCCACTGAGCCTGCGCGTCCGGAGCCTGTGCTCCGCTAAGGGAGAGGCGAGAACAGTGAGAGGCCCGCGTACCGCAAAAAAAAAAAAAAAAACAACTGAGATCTATGGATTATTCTAATACCTCTATAGGTCATACAGTCATCCGTCCATATCTGTGGGGCGCTGGTTCCACTCCCTGCGAATACCAAAATCCTAAAATGCTCAAGTCCCTTATATAAAATGGTGTAGTATTTGCATATAATTTATGCACACTCTCCTATACAGTTTAAATCATCTCTAGATTACTTATAATATCTAACACAATGTAAATGCTACATAAATACAAGCAGACTTCCCTCGTTTTACTGCTCTTCACTTTATTGCACTTCGAAGATGCTGCATTTTTTGCAAATTGAAGGTTTGTGGCAACCCTGTGTCAAGCAAGTCTATGGGTGCCATTTTTCCAACAACATTTGCTCACCTCGTGTCTCTGTGTCACATTTTGGTAATTCTCACAATATTTCAAACATTTTCATTATTATTATAATATTTGTTATGGTGATCTGTGATTAGCAATCTTTGATGTTACTATTGCGAAAAAGATTGACTCACTGAAGGCTCAGGTGATGGTTATGAGTCTTTAGCAATAAAGTACTTTTAAATTAAGGTATGTACATCGTTTTTTAAAACATAATGCTGTTACACACTTAATAGACTACAGTAGTGTAAACATAATCTCTATATGCACTGGGAAGCCAAAAAAATTTGTGTGACTCACTTTATTGCAGTGCTCTGGAACCAAATCCTCAATACCTCCAAGGTATGCCTGTAGTTGCTGGCACGCCACAAATTCAAGTTTTGCTTTTGAAACCTTCCGAAAAATTTTTTCCTTGAACATTTTCGATCTGTGGTTGGTCAAATCTGCAGATGCAGAACCTGCGGATATGAGGGCTGACTGTACTTTCTTCAGACTACAAATTTGCCATCCCAGTGAGAAATTACATGCAAAAATCATTGAAATGTTCATGTCAAATATCCAACTTCTATGAGGCTCTTAGAAATAAAGACTATGAATTTAAGAGTTCAAAGAACCACAACTAATAGGTAACTGTCAGGCAGTAAGTGGCTAAGAGCCCAGTTTCTGGAACCATCTAGGTTCAAATTCCTCTCTGCCCCTCTCTAGCTGTGTGACCTTGGGAGAGTTATGTCTTTTCTCTGTTTTTTGGTTTCCTTATCTGTGAAATGGAGTGACTAAGAGTACGCATTTCATAGGGTTGAGGACTGAACAGGAATAGCTGGTACGTAGGAGCTGCCCGATGTCAGTTTTTATTATTAAAGCAGGTCTGTCCAACAGTCACACTACATATATATCCAGACTCAAATTTAACTCATGGTCATGCTTTGTGGTTTTCCTTGTTCATCCCCTTCCCCACAAAAAGAAAACAAGGGATCTTCCTTGATAAGAGAGACAAACTGAGGAATTTATTGGAAAGCATTCATGCTTAATTCCTGTCTTACTTGGTGCAGACCTGACCTGAGCCCACCCCCGACCTTGCTGCAGGGCCCTATCAGAGATTCCTCTCATGGTGCAGTCCACAACCTGTCCTAAGGAAGGAGTGGAGGGAAGCTCTGGTCATGAATCCATCCCAGCACCAGCCCCTGTGTTATTACGGGCCTTGCCCGACACTCTTAATTTTATTCAGCCGCAACAGAAGGACAAGAGTTCTTGGCATAGAGCAGACTCTCAATTAGGATTGTGGAATGAATGGCATCATGAAACTGACCAGGGATAAAGCTGGGAGCCTTGATAACTATAAAAGTCAGAATTAAATAATTGGTTGCCACAATGCTCTGCTGTTATATTTGTCTTCTTTCCTGAGCTATGGACGTATCTCAGGACCCACTCAGATACTGACTGAATGCCTACATTGTGTGGCCATGAGGGTTCATAATCTGGAAATATAAGCAATACTAACATTGGGAAAAACTCATTCCCTCTCTCAAGTTAGAATGACCAGAGTCTTTATACGTTTTGAATACACTTTACTGAAACCTATAAAACAGTTCAGAATCTGTATTTAAATTCTCTTACATTGCCGGTGGGAATGTAAATTGATATGACCACTTCAGAAAAAATGTCTGCTAAAGGTAATAATACTCTGTGACACAGAAATTCCACTCATGGATATATGTTCAAGAGAAGTGAGTGCTTATGTCTATCAAAAGGCAAATCTGAGAATGTTCACAGCAGCTTTATTCATAATAGCCCCAAACTTGAAACCCAAGTGTCCATTAAGAACAATACACAGAAATGAAAAAAAATCAACTACAGATGAAAGCTATTGCAACTACTAAAGCAACAACATGGGTGAAACTCAGCCCAAAGAGAACCACTGTACGATTCCATCTCTATGAAGTTCAAGGACAGGCTGAATTAATGCACAGTGACAGCAGTCAGTACGGTGCTTACTGTTGGGTGGTACAGACCGGGAGAGGCATGAAAGAAACTTCCAGTGTGCCAAAAATGTTCTATATCTTCATCTGGAGATAGTTTTGCGCATAGACATAGATATAGAAAATTAATTGAGTCTACTTTCAGAATCTGTATACTTTGCTATACATAAGTTATAACCTTTTTAACAAATAAGCAAAAACACCACTCATTTGTTCATTCCAATGAACGCCTACCACGATGCCAAGCACTGCAAGCATGGTTCTCATTGTTACAGAGTTTGGATGCTACTGCAGAAAGTCTCTTCACTGGTAGTACTAATCATTTGGCAATAAATCATATACCAGCTTCTGACATCTCATCTGTACTTTTCTTCAGTTACTTGACATTTTATATTTTGCTTAGGTTTACAGCTAATCTAACTTAGTATGTAAATTCCTTGGTTGTTTTTTAATCTTGCTATGCTCTTGAATGCCAAGCACAGTCTTATACAGCGCAAGTGTTTGATAATTTATTAGCCTATCACATCATAGAACCTCTCTCTGACTCAGGTTTCCTGCCAAATGTTCTTTTCTCCAGGTTTTCACTTTTTCCACCACCTATGAAGCCTGAAGAGCTGTAAAACACTTAAGAGAGTATTGTTTATACTTACATATACTATATCTACCAGTAGAGTGGAGGATAGGGCTTCTTTTATTCTAAGTTTTCTTTCATTGACCCTTTCAACCTATAATAGATTGAAATTCATCCTATATAATTTCATCCTATTATAGGATCTTATAATAAGAATATGTAAGAGGTAAAGTGGGAAAAGTACAGACATAATCAATAAACTCATGTCATTGGGGAGAAAATGATAAGCCTTGCCCTGATAGCTTGCGATGCACTGGCAAAAACAAAAATAGCCATGCCTCTCTCTAGCTTCCCTTTTCTAGAGTGTTCACGGCCCTGCCGATGCCATATCTACCAACGTACCCAGAAAATACCCTTGAGAATGACATGCTGATTCATTTCCCTAGGATCTTTTTCTAAAGGTGACTTTTCGAAGGATCACTAATTTAAAAGAGCCAGGAAAAAGCATGAGCCCCACAACTGAATGTAGTTAACAATAGTTATCATTGTTCTCACAAAAAGGGCAAGAACAGTGGATTACTTTAGTTTCATAGTTTTCTCCTCTGTGGTCTTGTTAAATATAGCAGGTCTCACATGATTCTTGAAGCTAACTGTTATCACCTGAAGTCACAAGACTGAGGGTTGCATCTAGAAGTCTCAGCCTCTCTCTGTGTGTTAAGGTTTCATGTTGACTTTCCTGCCGACCTGCAGCATCGCAGCGACTGAGCACCATCTGTCCCCCAACAAGAGCTATGCCCACTTTAGAGACGCAGCAAGGTGATCAACCCCCAGCTTCGTGGCTTCCATGGGGCTTCTGTGATGGAGCATGGTGACTTGACAGAATCTGTTTCTGTTTGGTTCTTTCACTGGTATTCAAAGGGAGAAGCTCAAATGCTGCAGAGCTTTAAGGTCTGTCCTCTTCTAAGACACCTGCCCACTGTAAATCATGAGGTATGGTCCTGGGAACAATCATCACAAGTCACACTCCAGATTGTGATAGGTCGGTGTTATGTGCTGAATTGTGTCTCCCCTGCTCCCCTCTCCCCCAGTTCATACATTGAAGCTCTAACCCCCAGTGTAACTGTATTTGGAGATAGGGCCTTTAGGATGGTAAATAAGGTTAAATGAGGTCAAAGAGTGGGCTGTAATTTGATAGGACTAGTGTCCTTATAAGGAGAAGAGATACCAGAGATCAATCACCCCCACCCCAGCACACACAGAAGCCATGTAAGGATACAGTGAGAAGGTAGCTGTCTACAAGCTGGAAAGCGTCCTCACAAGAAAGCAGCCCCGATGGCACCTTGATCTTGAACTTGTAGCCTCCAGAACTGTGAGAACATAAATTTCTGTTGTTTAAGCCATCCAGTCTGTGGTATTCTGTTATGGCAGCCCTGGTAGACTAATAGAAGCAGTAAAGAGCTGTGGGGTTAGCACCGTCCCGTGAAAATCAGAGAACATGTATACAGTGGTTCATTGGGCTCAATGTGGTCCTTGAATCGCTTGGGCATACAAAAGCATTTCACGTAAGACCCACTCTTAGGATTGAAACCAGAATTCTGAACAGGCAGGCCCTACAAACCTTGGTGTGACTTGCCCTTGCCTCATCCCACAGCATGTCTATCGCTCTTCCATTTAATTGTTTAAGCACATTCTGTTTTCTCTGCCTGGAAAACACATCTTTCCCTTTCTTTATCATCTAGTTAATCCCAAATCAGCCCAACTGTCAGCTCCCCAGGGAAGTGTTCTCTGATCCTGCAGGCAGGGCTGCCTCTCTCTGTCACAGTCTCACAGCACCCACATTTTTGCTTCAGCATTTTATCACAGTTTGCAATTAGAGATTTCTGTGATTTCTTTTGAAGCACATGTTTTAACCACTAATCTGTAAGCTTCCCAAGACTACACGGTGCTCAAGGATCTGTAGAACAAAGTGGGGAAGGAAGGGAAAAAAGAAGGGAGACAGAGGAGGAAAAGAATAAAGGAGGGAAGAAGAGCAAGAGACAAAGAAAAGGGAAGAGAAAGGTTTGAGAATACAGAGCATCGTCCACGTCTGTCGGGCTGCTGTAACAAAATACCGGACTGCGGGTCTTGGACAAAAAACATTTATTCCTCGTGGTTCTTCTGAAGGCTGCAAAGGCCACGATCAAGGTGCGGGCAGATTCAGTGTCTGGTGAAACCCCCCCATCCTGATTCATGGACCACCATCTTCTCCCTGTGTCCTCACAAGGTCGAAGGGTGAGGGGCTCTCTGGGGTTCCTTTTATAAGGAAACTTAATCCCTTTCATGAGGGCTCTAAGCATTTCCCAGAGGCCCCACCTTCCAATCACCTTGGAGGTTAGGATTTCAACACGGATTTCGGGGGGGACACATGCAGTCTACTGCATACGTGCTTCAGTCCTGTCAGATTTAGGTCAATGGTAGGGGAAAGAATGCTGACCTAGGTCACGCTAGCCACTAAAATGTTGCTATGCTTACAAAAGCTGGCCTAAATTTTCTAAGTCAAAGCCACCAGAAAAGAGTCCATGACCACTAATACAGCTGTGGGACAATTATTCAATCCTGGAACTTGAAAAACGGCATGAACTACATTAAAGTGTCCTGTACAAACTTTTGGGGCTGTATTTAGTTATTTTACATATACACACACACTTTTTTAAAGGAAACAAATAATCAGTATAAAACTCTAAAAAGTAAAATATAAAACAAAAACAAAACACTGTGCCCCACTGATAACGGTCTTCACACTCCCTGGAGGTCTACACCAATGATTCCCAACCGAAGGCCCAGGGACCCCTTGGAGATTATGAGATTATTTCGGGGCGGGGAGGGCCTCACAAATGCACCTACGAGCAAGTATTGCCTGTAGACTGAATACATTAAACCCAATTATTACCATGTTGAAAGCCATGAAATTCTGTGTGTTTAAAGAGTCCTCAACATCCACATAGTTCAAAGTCACACAGTTCAGAAATTACGTATAATCGGTCCTGTTCCCCATGGCACTGATGGAAAAAGTACACCTGTGAAATGTGCCCTTATTACTCTGAGCCAAAACTGTTTCCAATCTCCTTACAGAATTCACAAGGCATGCAAGGAGGTATATGGTCAGTACTCACTAATCAACATTTGTGAATTGCTATAAGGTCTTAAAAGGAGATGATGGGGCTTCCCTGGTGGCGCAGTGGTTCAGAGTCCGCCTGCCGATGCAGGGGACACGGGTTCGTGCCCCGGTCCGGGAAGATCCCACATGCCGCGGAGCGGCTGGGCCCGTGAGCCATGGCTGCTGAGCCTGTGCGTCCGGAGCCTGTGCCCCGCAATGGGAGAGGCCACAACAGTGAGAGGCCCGCGTACCGCAAAAAAAAAAAAAAAAAAAAAAAAAAAAAGAGATGATGTCCTATAAATCCACAGAGTTGATGTGATGGTCAGTTTGGACATTTACATGACAGAATGATCAAGTAATTTCAAGGACTTAATTTACTTTTTTTCATGTTTAGGGATTTTACTTTCCCCTGGTTCGATAATTTCCAAAACTCAAGAATAACTGGAAGATCTTATGGAACAAAGCAACTGGCATTCATGAGTTAGAAGAGTACAAAAGTAGTCCCCTGGAGGTCCAGTGGTTAGGACTCGGCACTTTCACTGCCATGGCCTGGTTGAATCCGTGGTCGGAAAACTAAGATCCCACAAGCCATGCGGTGTGGCCAAAAAAAAAAAAAAAGAAGAAGAGTGTGTGAATTGTGTCCCAACACAACTGTTGGTCATAAGGAAAGGAGGCCCTGCACCTGTACCGGAGAGCTCCCTGAGCATCATGTTACCATGTCACAGTCCCCCTTTTTATTCTAAATATGGGCTTAGTGTGACTCTGGCCAGCAAAAGAGGTAAAAGTGCTTGCCAAAAGGCTACACTGTCAGAGGCTTCCTGATATCCTGAAGCCAAGTTTAAATTTATCATCATCATTTTAGAAGATACTGAGAATTTTCGGTGCCTCTTCTGAATAATGCATACACATATATATTTCAGTATCTCTGCAAGCCCTTAAGCTTTCCAACCAAGATGTGGAAGACAGAGAGAAAGACGCAATCACCAAGCATCCCAATACAGCTGAAAACACATTGACCAGGGATTGAATGTCTGGGTGCCTAGTCACAGCTCTGCTGCTTCACAGCGTGTCACTCTGTGCAAGTCACTGAGAAGCATTGCTGAGGCTTGGTCTCTTTATTTATAAACTGAGGATGTGAGGCAACCAGATGATGGCAAAGCTCCTTCCAGCTCTGACAGACTATTCTATGTGTACTTTTGTCCAGGATCACACTAACACTTTGCTTTTGGAGAAACCCATTATAGAACTAGTTCTCATTTCATAACAGCTTTGAAAAAAAAGGTTAAAAAATAAATCTAATTTTTTAAATCCATTTCCATTATAAGTTTGGAACTATATCTACAAAATACTGAATCTTGAACTTCTGATAAAACAAGGGATAATCAAGTACCAGGTGCTGGGTATATTGGGTGTTGTATGGGATGCAGACATACTTTCTCCAACTCCGAATTTCAGCTGTATTTGATTCACCACCTCTATTTTATATTTTCCCAATTCATTAATCCCAAGAAACAGTGAGAGATACAGAAACTCAAAAGTTCTAATTTCTTTGTACCACTTTTTCCACGAACTTTTAAAAATTAAGACTTTATTTTTTAGAGCAGTTTTAGGTTCGCAACAAAACTGAGGAAAAAATACAGAGATTTCCTATATACCCCCTGCAGCTACACAGGCAGAGCTTCCCCATTATCAACATCCGCCCCCCCGCCCCAGACTGGTACCTTTGTTACAACTCATGAACCTACGCTGACACTTCATAATCACCCGAAGTCCATAGTTTACATTATGGTTCACTCTTGCTGTCCATACTATGGGTTTGGGCAAATGTATGACACGTATCCACCATTATAGTATCTTACAGAGTATTTTCACTGCCCTAAAAATCCTCTGTGTCCACCCATTCATTCCTCTTCACCTCCCAACCCCTGGCAACTACTGTTCTTTTTACTGTCATCATAATTTTGCTTTCTCCAGAATGTCATATGATTGGACTCATACAGTATGTAACCTTTTCAAATTGGCTTCTTTCACTTAATAATATGCATTTAAGGTTCCTCCATGTCTTTTCATGCCTTGATAGCCCATTCTTTTTTAGTGCTGAGTGATATGCCATGGTCTGGATATACCAGTTTATTTATCCATTCACCTACTGAAGGACATCCTGGTTGCTTCCAGGCGTTCGCAATTATGAACAAAGCTGCTATAAACATCCCTGTGCAGGCTTTTCTGTGAACATACGTTTTCAAGTCCTTTGGGTAAATACTAAGGAGTGTGATTGCTGGGTTGTATGGTAAGAGTATGTTTAGTTTTGTAAGAAACTGCCAATCTGTCTTCCAAAGTGGCAGATACCAGTTCTGTATTCCCACCAGCAATGAATCAGAGTTCCTGTTGTTCTACATCCTCACCAGCATTTGGTGTTATCAGTGTTTTGGATTTTGGCCCTTCTAATTGGTGTGTAGAGGAATCTCATTGTTGTCTTAATTTGCACTCCCCTGAGGACATATGATGTGAAGCATCTTTTTTTTTTTTTTTTTTTTTTGTGGTACGCGGGCCTCTCACTGCTGTGGTCTCTCCCGCTACGGACCACAGGCTCCGGACGCGCAGGCCCAGCGGCCATGGCTCACGGGCCCAGCCGCTCCGCGGCATGTGGGATCTTCCTGGACCGGGGCACGAACCCGTGTCCCCTGCATCGGCAGGCGGACTCTCAACCACTGCGCCACCAGGGAAGCCCAATGGAGCATCTTTTTGTATCTTATTTGCCATCTGTATATCTTCTTTGGTGAGCTGTTATAGTCTTTGGCCCACTTGTTAATCAGGTTGTTTGTTTTCTTATTGCTGAGTTTGTAAAGAATTCTTTGTATATTTTGGATAACAATACTTTATCATAAGCGTTTCTTACAAATATTTTCTCCCTATCTGTGGTTTGTCTTCTCATTCTCTGGGCATTGTCTTCCACAGAGTAGAAGGTTTTAATTTTAAGGAAGGCCAGTCTCTTCCATCTTTAGTCCATTGGATCCCATAGCCCTAGAGAGGGAGGCTATTACGTTATTTTTTGTTGAAAATATTGAAAGGAAACCCGTCCTTATAACGTTGCATTCCACTGATGTCTACTTCAAAATATTAACATTTCTTCTTTAAAAATGAATACTAAGTTTAAAGAAACACAATAACACTTCATTTATGTATCCTGATTCATGAAATGCTCCCCTTGGAGACAGATTCTAAATAATAATAATGAAATGGAGTTTTGCTAACATTTTGATACTAACCTTAAAAGCCGATAACATTTGCATTTTTTTCCCATCCAAAACAATTCTCTTTTGCAACATGCATTAAGGAAAATTTAATGCTCAAAGAACTGGGGATATTTAACATATTTATTTCATTTACTGTAGATATTCAATTTGAAAACAGACATACTTTCAAGAATGGCGGTTTTCTTTTGTTTTGTTTTGTTTTGTTTTGCGGTACGCGGGCCTCTCACTGTTGTGGCCTCTCCCGTTGCGGAGCACAGGCTCCGGACACGCAGGCTCAGGGGCCATGGCTCACGGGCCCAGCCGCTCCGCGGCACATGGGATCCTGCCGGACCGGGGCACGAACCCGTGTCCCCTGCATCGGCAGGTGGACTTTCAACCACTGCGACACCAGGGAAGCCCAAGAATGGCGTTTTAAACATGTATGGGCAGAGTTTTTCTAGCAAAGCAAAAAAAGAAATTTACCTCTGCATTTAATTCTGAATCTCCCTATGGAGTAAGTAAAGTAATTCAAGTTTCTCTAATTATGATAACATGCATACATGCAATGTTTTGCCTTAGATATTGACTGTATACATGAACACATACGCCTTCCAGACTAAACTGGGGATGCTAAAGCCTGGGCTTCTTGCCTCCACCCTGTATAATACAAAATACTAGTCAAAATGTCCTACATATTGCCTCTCATTAAATAAAAATAACAGCAACATTAAAGTTAAGATCAGTAGGAGAAATCTGACAAAAATGATGACCAACAGCTCTTTTGACCAAAAAGGAAAACCAGAACCACCATGCGTGTAAGGGGCTTGTCGGCAGTTAACTTTGCCCTGTTTTCACATACCAAATTTCTCACTGCTAGAGATAAAAGCCTTTTTCCAAGAAAAAGTTCAAAGTGAGAAAACAGTTGCAGGAGGGTCAACTAAAGTTGAAACTTGCTCTATACAAAATTCTCCGTTTGAACTGCTGTAATCTGTTTTCTGATCTCTTCATTTCACACAAATCACTTCACATCGAGGCCTCCAGACATTTCTGTACTGCTGAGGCCAGTTAACTAATATTTGAGATTCACCTTCCTGAACCTCTTCTCTACTCAGACAGGTTCAAACTTAGCTTTTATGAAAGGGCAAAGGAATAGGTAGAAAAAAGACCAATGAAACTTCAAAGCTTCATTTCTATTTTAAGATCCCTCTGCAGTTCTATTTTCCATAATTTCATTAATTATTTCGTTAGCACCTTTTACATTGTCTTACAAGCCCTTGCTTATTCACCCCATTCTTTTCCACCTAATCATCATTTTTTCATAATCTTCAATCTGAATTAGAATTATCAGTATGAACTCACCAAGCAGTTTACGTAAAGGTAAAATTTCCTAACTTTATCCTCTGAAAAGGCCTATAAATAATGACAAACCAAGTAGTGATCTCTACCGCTAGTGTTAATACTGTGTCTTGAAATACAATTTCCGTTAAAAGGAACCAGAATCCCTTGGAGAAGCAGCTGATTTCAGGTCTGGAAACAAAAGGTACAATGAGCTAGGAACATCTTGTTATCAAAGACCAGCAGGACCATATTATAAATAAATAGAAATATAGATAAATGGATGATTGATTGATGCATACATGCATAGGTACATACATACATACCATATATGCAGCTCAGAAGCCAACTGGAAGAGGCTCCCCTGGCCAAAACTGGACAATTTGATCATCAAAATAATTACTGCAAATGGATTGAAACATATCAAATGTGTTTAAATCCCAAAGTTCATTATGATCTTTTTTTTTTTACATCTTTATTGGAGTATAATTGCTTTACAATGGTGTGTTAGTTTCTGCTTTATAACAAAGTGAATCAGTTATACATATACATATGTTCCCATATCTCTTCCCGCTTGCGTCTCCCTCCCTCCCACCCCTCCAGGCAGTCACAAATCACCGAGCTGATCTCCCTGTGCTATGCAGCTGCTTCCCACTAGCTATCTACCTTACGTTTGGTAGTGTATATATGTCCATGCCTCTCTCTCGCTTTGTCACAGCTTACCCTTCCCCCTCCCCATATCCTCAAGTCCATTCTCCAGTAGGTCTGTGTCTTTATTCCTGTCTTACCCCTAGGTTCTTCATGACATTTTTATTTTAATTCCATATATATGTGTTAGCATACGGTATTTGTCTTTCTCTTTCTGACTTGCTTCACTCTGTATGACAGACTCTAGGTCTATCCACCTCATTACAAATAGCTCAATTTCGTTCCTTTTTATGGCTGAGTATTCCATTGTATATATGTGCCACATCTTCTTTATCCATTCATCCAATGATGGACACTTAGGTTGTTTCCATCTCTGGGCTATTGTAAATAGAGCTGCAATAAACATTTTGGTACATGACTCCTTTTGAATTATGGTTTTCTCAGGGTATATGCCCAGTAGTAGGATTGCTGGGTCATATGGTAGTTGTATTTGTAGTTTTTTAAGGAACCTCCATACTGTTCTCCATAGTGGCTGTACCAATTCACATTCCCACCAGCAGTGCAAGAGTGTTCCCTTTTCGCCACACCGTCTCCAGCATTTATTGTTTCTAGATTTTTTGATGATGGCCATTCTGACTGGTGTGAGATGATATCTCATTGTAGTTTTGATGTGCATTTCTCTAATGATTAATGATGTTGAGCATTCTTTCATGTGTCTGTTGGCAGTCTGTATATCTTCTTTGGAGAGATGTCTATTTAGGTCTTCTGCCCATTTTTGGATTGGGTTGTTTGTTTTCTTGTTATTGAGCTGCATGAGCTGCTTCTAAATTTTGGAGATTAATCCTTTGTCAGTTGCTTCATTTGCAAATATTTTCTCCCGTTCTGAGGGATGTCTTTTGGTCTTGTTTATGGTTTCCTTTGTTGTGTAAAAGCTTTGAAGCTTCATTAGGTCCCATTTGTTTATTTTTATTTTTATTTCCATTTCTCTAGGAGGTGGGTCAAAAAAGATCTTGCTGTGATTTATGTCATAGTGTTTTGCCTATGTTTTCCTCTAAGAGTTTGATAGTGTCTGGCCTTACATTTAGGTCTTTAATCCATTTTGAGCTTATTTTTGTGTATGGTGTTAGGGAGTGATATAATCTCATACTTTTACATGTACCTTTCCAGTTTTCCCAGCACCACTTATTGAAGAGGCTGTCCTTTCTCCACTGTACATTCCTGCCTCCTTTATCAAAGATAAGGTGACCATATCTTAAAAAAAAAAAATTATTGGTCACCTTTAGAGGAGGCCAGCAACCAACTCATTTTGAAACTGGTAAATATAGGGAAAGAATCAGCATTTACCCTGCTTTTCTATTACAAGCCATACCTCAGGATATTGAGGCCTCGATACAAAACAGTTTCTCTTTATAGAAGCTAATAATTTATTCCAGCTAATAATTGAAGAAAAATGTTAGAATTAGAAGAATGCCATTCTCTACCTCCTAGTGAATGAATGGGACCTCAGCAATGATCATCAATGGCTGCTATGATTACCAGAAGCCAGTTACATCCTTCAAAAGTTTAATATGGGGAAACGAGTCATCGAGTATTGACTCAAACTTAAAACACACAGCGAAGGGAATAAAGTCAAAGTTATTCTGACCTTTCAGGCTCTCTTCTTTCCAATCAATTAAAGAAACTATGAATCATTCAGCAACATCAGTGTGTAAACTTTCTTTGGGAAAGAAACTGCTGCCTGTCAAAGGAGCCAGAGGCATCTGTAAATTAGTCCTTCCTTGAGCTCACTGCTCTACTTATGAGCCTTCCCTATATAAATTCTTAAACATTTCTTCCCTAAAAGCTAAGAGTCATTCTGCCTTTTTAAAATTTTTTGGGTCTATGTTGGCCTTTTCTAACCTAAAACAGAGATAACTGAGTTAAAGAATTCAAAGAAAATTCCCTACAGAAGAAAAACACATTTGGATCTAATTCTACTACTGAGTCCTCACTGATTTCTTATAAATAAAATGAAATGAAAAGCAAGATCTGGATAGAGTAATTGAAACACTATTTTGATCATTTCTCTTCTACTTAATTTGCAAAACTGAACCATTAAGTAATCTAATTATAAATGACGAGACAGGTAAATGACTTTCTGGATCTTACAATTATCAGTACTTGACTGTAAAAACTCAGCACAGCCTCAAAGGGAGTTTGATCAAGAGGGCGCCAAGAAGATATAGGCAGATACATTAGGAGAAATTAGTTGAGGACCTGAGGGGTGAGGATGCATGCCTTAGAAGCAAATGACTAAGTTAGCAAACTATTTCATGGTAAGCACCTCCTCCAACACCAACCCTCAGAACAGAATCAGCTGTCATTGAAGAGAATGATGGATCCTCCATATGTAAAGAAAAATTGTTCATGTCTCTACGTGAGCTCAAACAATAATGAGATGAGGCCAGAGCCTGGGTTTTCTCAGGGTATCATTCAGGGAATCGCCTTTCTGTAACTATGAGATGAAGATATAGCTCCCATCTGAACCAACAGCACTGAACTCTAGGTCATGAGACTAGAGCTTCACAGCCATGATGCTGAACAAAAGAAGCCAGACTGAGAGATTCTACTCCTATGAAGAGTTCAAGAACAAGCAAACTAATATCAGGTGAAAAAAAAAATCAGAACAGTGGTTACCTAAGATGGATGGGGAGTTGACTGAGAAGGGGCATGAAGGAACCTTCTGGGAGATGGAATTATCATCATAGGGCTGTAAATTACACAGGTATATCCATTTGTCAAAACTATACAGCTAATTGTTGAGGTTGGGTGATGGGTACGTGGGGCTTCACCATACTATTATTCTGTTTACTTTGTACACGTTTGAAACGTTCCAATGTTTTTTTTAAAGACTACAGGTCTTTAAAAAAAAATTCGAACTTAAATCCCCTCTCCACTACTTAGTAGCTATTGGGTCTCTGGACCTTTTCTGAACCTCATTTTACACATCTATAAGCTGGAGATAACAAGCCCTGCACACCTCACTCAAAACAGCCCTGGGTTGTTGCTATAAGTATCAAGCAAGCAATGGATATAAAAGTAACTTCTAAACTGTAAGGTAATAAATAAATATAGAAAATTAATAACAATGAAGATTTGTAATTACTAACAGACCACATTCCATCCCGAATGTTTGAAGAGAACATTAACATATTTCTTTCAACAGAAACATGAGGTGTAGACACTCGTTTTTCAATAATTCCTGTCTGAAAAAAACAGTAATAGAACTGATAAGTCAAAAATATGGATAGCACAAATCCTATTTATATTTGGTTACAAAATATACTGTATGATTTATTTTGCATCATAATGCAAAAATTTAGGCCTTTAGGAAAAGTTTGAGTGTCTTGCGCACATATTAACTTGATGGCTGAGAGAAGATGCCTAAAACCACACCGCAGAAGGAAGATGGTTTCGGATTTTAAATGATGTCGATAATTCACAAATTCAAAATTGAGAATGAACCCTTATGAAATCCACTGAAGCCTGCCCATCCAAAACAATGCTCATTAGTTCATATAAAAAATCACAGCATTAGGAATAAGAAACATTAAATTCTTAATGCAAATTGATTACACTTAGAAAGCTAGATGTTAAACTTCTGGCTCTCCAATGTTAAGGCACATATATATTCAACTCAAGGAAGCCCAGTGGACATCTCAGCTTCATTTATTTATTTTTTTAAACCTGTCTATTAGGCTAACCTTACAACTAGTACAAAATAGAACTCAAAGAGAGGGGGCAGGGGAGAGAGGGAGTGTGTTTGTTTTCCCGGTGTGATTCTATTCTAACATCCCAGGCTAATCTCCAAGAGCCAAGATGTACCCTGAGAAGACAAACAGGCTGGCCTGGTGTGCTGTTGTAGGACCAAGTTTCAAAGTAAATAAGCATGTCAAAGCGATGTTTTAAATAAGCACATTCTCGTTCAAAATATATTTAAAAGAAAATCACTTAGATAAATTCTTTTGCATTAATCTTATCTTCAAATAATAGATGTATGTACCAAGTGCCAATTTGCAGTGTGCCACTATCTTCTAAGATCTGGTTTAGGGGAACATGTTCCTTTCAGTTCAGCTCTCCATCATGGCCTTTAGTTCTGCATGAAGTGACCTGGTGAGCTCCTCAGGTGGCCTCAAACACCACAGCCGTTTTTTTCCATGACTTCCTTAAAAAGTGATGGCTAGGGACTTCCCTGGTGGTCCAGTGGTTAATTAAGACTTTACCTTCCAATGCAGGGGATGCAGGTTCAATCGCTGGTTGGGGAGCTAAGATCCCATGTGCCTCGCCACCAAAAACCAAAACATAAAACAGAAGCAATATTGTAACAAATTCAGTAAAGACTCTCAAAATTGGTCCACATCAAAAAAAATCTTAAAAAAAAAAGTGCCTGTTAACCCTGCCAACCGCTGGATTTCAGGATGGCCCTAGGAAGACCCTGTGAACTGCTGCTGAATATGAAATTACTTAACAAAATCATGATTGAAACTGTCCACTTCTTATTCCTTTGTTATGGTAAAGAACATTGCACAACACCTCTGTTAAAGGGCTGGTCGATTCAAGAAAAACCAAGGCTTGAAGCTAAACCCCCGCCCCCTCCAGCTATCATCCTGTTAGCAAAACCTTCACATTCTAGTTAAAGTTAGGTTCTAAGTTTATATTTCCCCTTACAGTTTAACATCTCCTATCCATAGAAAGGATCTTTTCTCTAAGAGGCTATGTTGTTTTCTCTAAACACCAGCTCTTTGCTTTTTTTTTTTTTCTCTAAAACATCACAGGGTTGTACAGCTTTTCTGCCAAAGAGAAAAGCCTCCCAGTGTCCATAAAACCATGTAACTACCCGTGTGGTCCACCAAGTCAAGGAGCTTCGCTTCTCAACTGCTTACCCAATTCCTGATTGCCACCTCTTGTAGCAGAGAAACCAGACATCAAGGTCAAACCTCAGGATGATGTGAACACCAATAGATTCATCCCAAGATTTTGGACCAGATGACTTCTTCAAAGGTCATTTTTAACAATTAAGTCCTATCATATAGGAGGAAACACTGACAAGTGGGAGGACAGAGGAATTTAGTGAGAACAGGGTGTTTGAAAAGGAAGCTCTACAGGACTTTAGACTGAACCATTCCTCTGTCATCCCCCTCCTCCAAATTAGTTCACTTTATCGAATCTGTTCCCACTTTTCCCCTAAACCCAGGCCCAGATATCACACTGTGAATGAAGGAAATGAAGGTGAGGGGCTGAGTAATTTGGTAAGCAAGCCTCAAGACAACCTCCGTAGTGCTAACTACCCAATCGATGGAACAAAACTCTGTATTACAGAGTCTCAGCCAGTGGAAAGTAATGGTGTCCAGACCAAAGAGTTACCTCCTTGAAAACTTCTGTTTCAGAGAACACCAGCGAGTGCACATTACAAAACAGCAGCTTTGCACAATCACCTGGGGACACCGTTTAGAAATACTAATACCTGAACCCCACCCCCCGAACCCCAGTCCTACTGATTCAGACTCTCTGGTATGGGCCTGGAAATTAGAATTTTTAATAAGCTCTCCAGGTGGGTGCTAGGATTTGCAAGCTAGCCAATTCTGGTAGCCATCATGGCTAGTCTTTCTCAATTTTCATCTTGTGTTCTCTCAGTAGAGTTGCCAAATAAAATACAGGACATCTAGATAAATCTGAATGTCAAACATGGAATTGTATAGTATAAGTATGTCTCAAATACTGCATTTAATACTACAATTTTATACTAAAAAATCATCCCTTGTTTGTCTGAAGTTCAAATTTAACTTGGTATCCTATATTTTTATTTGTTAAATATGGCAACTGGTAGCCCCACCTCCACTACAATGATGGATAAAATAAACATGCACATGGGCTTCCCTGGCGGCGCAGTGGTTGAGAGTCCGCCTGCCGATGCAGAGGACACGGGTTCGTGCCCCGGTCCGGGAAGATCCTACATGACGCGGAGCGGCTGGGCCAGTGAGCCATGGCCACTGAGCCTGCGCGTCCGGAGCCTGTGCTCCGCAACGGGAGAGGCCACAACAGTAAGAGGCCCACGTACAGCAAAATAAATAAATAAATAAATAAACATGCACATAAAAAAAATAACACTAACTGTTATATCCACTTCTGATTTGCTAGCTCTGAATTTATCCCTTCAGAATATATAGCATGTAGATAATACAGAAAAATAAGAAAATGAGTATGGTGATATTAATCAAATAGCCTCAATTTCCCCAACTGTGAAAGAGTTGGAACAGATCTAAAATTCCTTTAAACCACTGAATTATTAACAAACCTTTACCCATATCAAATTTTGTCATCAATGTCTGAAATTCTCATGAATCCTGGAAGAAGTTTCTTTACAAAAGCAAATAACCAACGAACTCAATTTGTCATCCATTTCTACTTCTCCCTCAAAAGCAATTCCTGAAACCTATTTTTGCACAACTCATCAGTGGTGACAACTTCTCTTTTTCGGTGTTTTGAATGTTCTCTAATATGTGCTACCTTCTACAGATTCTGTCTACAGTCCCTATATCAGAAATGCTCAGGACTTACAGAGAAACTAGTGCTCCCTCATACTGATCTCACCAGGGGCCATGATTACACATGGTAATCCCTGATGTACTGTTTACCGAAAGCTCATATTATTTTAGCAAAGATCAAAAATTATTCTAAGATAGAGTTGTGCCATGAATTCATCAGGTCAGGAAGGAATGAATAGTAGACATCTAATTCATGCTGACTAAACACAGTCTACAGTATTAGCACTAATCATAAGGAATGGGGTAGGAACTATGCCTCCCTGCATATCTCATTTTAGTTCTATTCAAATGGCCTCAAGTAACCAATGTTTATCTGTGACGCAGATGGCATCTAACTTGGTCATAGTTAACAAAGACTCCCGAGCTCCTCTCTAAAATCTGAGTTTAGGCACTGACCATATGAGAGCAAGTCTCCTATTTTTTGTTTCACTCAAATCATCTCCCCTGCTTTAACTGTTTTGGTTTGGGCAATCATGCTAATTATGTCAACACACTATGGTCCATGGGTCAAATCTTGCCCTCTGCTTATTTTGTAATAAAAGTTTTATTGGCCTACAGCCATGCCCATTTACTTGTGTAGCGTCTATGGCTGCTTTCACACTACAAAGGCAGAGTTGAGTGGTTGGCAACAGACTGTATGGCTCATGAAACTCCTAATATTTACTATCTGGCCCTGCTGTAAATTTTGCCAATCCCTGTTGCAGATGACTAACGTTAACCCCATATTTAAAAAGGAGAAATGAAGTGATAACATTTAAGGCTCTACACCTTTTGGGCAACAATTTTCTGAAAATGCATAGTAGCTTTCCAGTGCACGAGTTATTTCCAACGCAATCAAGAACTCAGTCTTTGCAATCTCTCAAGTGTCCAGCGAACATTTTTGGTGTTAGTAGCTCATATGGTTAAGTGCAGTTTCAACAGAACACTGCTCTTTGGTCTCAGATATTCTTAAGAATCCAAAGGATAAACATGCAGGCGCGGAAATATGAGAAAGCACATTTCTTTCTGCTCAGAGTCCAGCATTTCAAAGGGTGAGATTACACAATGACAACCACATGTGTAGGATGGCTGCTGCCACCATTATTTGTAGTCTGATGAGGGAAATGCGGTAGAACAGGAATACAGAAATCGTCTCCATGTGGCGCCAGTGCCTATGAGGGGACTGTCATTAAATTTAGAATTTAAATCAACACAGTTCTTCTGTGGCTTCACCGCTTTAGGCAGGAAGAGCGCGTGATCAGAAAAAACTGCCTTCAAAACCGAAACTACTGCGAGCCTTAAAAGGTCCCCACACAGGTGCCTTGTAGGACAGACTGGATTGCCAGAAGGACATACTATGGTTTCTGAACGCCCCCTCCTCCGCAGTAATCAACCCTGAAGGCCCCTTGTAACCTCCTTTCTGCTCCCACGGCAAGCCCTTGTAAGCAGACACGGCACACCCACAGTTAATGAAATTTTATGCCACAGAAAATTAAACACAGATATTCCAATAGTTGAGAGGAGCAGGAAGAAGAAGAAGAAAAGAAACCCATAGTAACTGTTGCTAAGTTCAGCTTTACAATATTGACAGAGTAGAGGGCTTACCAAATAAAAACTTTAAGAACCGGTTCTAATTCAATCCTTCAACCCCTATGAGGGATCACAATGGGCTCTCCCACTGGGACAGAAGCAGAGCTGTGGCTCTTTCTACCCTCCTTTGATTCTTACTCCCCCACTATGGACCATCTTTCACTCCCTGAGCCCACCACTCCCTTGTTTGCCTAAACGTGAGTCCCAGGCCTTCAGTCCTTAGGCTCCGCCTGGACAAACAGAGAATCAAATACACATCCTCACCCCTGTACGGAGAAAGAGACATCTCAGCTCATCTCGCTTCCAGGCACGGCCTGGAAGGAGCTCAATATATTTATACTTTCTTTTTTCACTCAAATATTTGTTGAATGTCTCCTATCTGCCAGAGATTGTACTTAGGGTTGAGGTTCAAAGGTGAACAAAATAGACACAGCCCCAGCCTTCTCAGAGCACTGACAGGTGGGGCGGCACAGGGAGGAAGGTATCAGATAAATAATTCCTCAGAGTCCAAGATTATATTATAAATGAGTCTAAGTCTAAGATTATGAGTCTATAAATCGTATTCGGTACGTGAGGGTGAGGAGGAGAAGTCTGAGAACATAAGGGAGAATCCTCATTTATATCAGGGGCCTGAGAAGGCTTCTGCTCAGTGGAAGTACATTTAAAATGAATTCAGAGGGGCTTCCCTGGTGATGCAGTGGTTGAGAGTCCGCCTGCCGATGCAGGGGACACGGGTTCATGCCCCGGTCTGGGAAGATCCCACATGCCACGGAGCGGCTGGGCCTGTGAGCCATGGCCGCTGAGCCTGCATGTCTGGAGCCTGTGCTCCGCAACGGGAGAGGCCACAACAGTGAGAGGCCCGCGTACCGCAAAATAATAATAATAATAATAAATAATAAATAAAATGAAATCAGAAAAAGGAACGGGAGTTGTTCGGGTGAAGGAAGGAGCTGAGGGGTATTTCAGACAGAAGGAATAGCCAAGTACAGAAGCCCTAAGGAAGAGAAGGTGTGGCCTGGTCAAGGGAGATGTGAGTGAGGCAGGGAAGAGAAGCAGCACCTTCTAAAACAGAGCGGTGATTTTTATTCATTCTAAATACAATGGGAGGCTATGAACAGGGCAGTGAAGGATTAGATCTGCATTTGTAAAAGACCATCCGGTGTGTGAGGACGAGCCCTGAGGGGGTAAGAGCAGAGGCATGGGCTAGCAGTTGTTGAGGCAGGAGATGACAGTGGCCTGCTTTGGGGGGGTTGCAGCAGGTGTGCAGAACAGTGGCATTATTCAAGATATATTTGGAAGGTAGGATCAACAGGGGATACTGACAAAGGAGGGAGAAATAGGTACCAAGGATGTCTCCCAATTTGCTAGTCTGAGCTCCTAAGTAGCGCACCATTTCCCAAGATAACAAATACTTTGGGAAGACACTATAGGGTGAAGTTCATCAAGAACTCCATTTTGTAAACCACACAGCATTATCTGTAAGAGCACAGTGAGATTTACTAGCTTCTATGTAAGCTTCTGTGCCTCCGTTTTCATCATCTGTAAAATGGGAATTATGGTACCACCTATATGGCTGTTGGGATAAAATAAACTAATGCACGTAAAGCGAAACACTTAGCATGGCACACAATAATCTCAATAAAATATTAGCAGCTATACTTATTATTTTGCACTTGAAGTTTGAAATGTCTTATCGGTGACCTTAGTGAAATGTCCAACAGGCAGTTAGAAAACTCGGCTCTGTAGCCCAGAACTCTCCTGCTGGGAGATAGTGGGGAGTATCATGCATGTTCAGGGTTAGAGTATGCTGCTGTCAGATTATGAATCAAACATCTAGTTAGAGCTTTTATAATAGCAATTGAAGATTTACTTATAAATTGGCTACAAGGTCAGCGTCTGGGTGTCAACAGCATAGAGATGGCACCCGAAGTTGTAGAAAATAGAATAATTTGATGTAGAGTGAGCCCGGAGGAAGAAAAACTGAGGATCAAGGAATGAGCCTGCAGGGGGTTCCTTAAACTCAAACACAAAACAAAGACTGAAAAGTTGAAGCAAAGGAAACAGACGTAAAAAGGTTCTGTACATTTCATTCTATTTCTCCAAACCAAAAACGGACAATCAATCTTAGCAGGAGAATCAGTAACTCCTTACATATCAGAAGTGTTTGCAAAGATACATTTGCAAGAACACTCACTATAATGCTATAACAGCAAAAATGACCTAAAGCAACCTAAATCAACAATAGCAGACTGATTAGGTAAAGTATGGCACATCTATGTAAGGGACTAAATGTATAGCTATTAAACATCATGTCATAGATGATTTATTGGAAAAATGTTCACATTTTATTGGTACATCAAAAAAGTAGGCTACAAACTAGCACGCACAATATAGTATTTTATTTTTTTAAAAAATACACAATAAAACAAAACAAAACAAAAAAACTACCAGCAGGGCAAACAATACCAGAAAATTAACAAAAGTGAATTCCGGATAATAAGATTTTAGGTGATTTTTTTAGTACTCCTTTATTTTTCAAATATCAGCATAAGTAAATGTTACTCATATAGAGAGAAAATGAACAAGCCAGAGAATTCTCATCTCTTCCTCGAAAATACCCGACACTCTTAGTCCTCAAATCCCCAAACCAAAGCGCAGGAGAAACACTGAGACTGAAGACACGACACAAACGTCTCCATCCTCCTCCTTGCAGAGAAAGGAACCAGACGCTGTTGCAGGCACAGACAGCAGTATTTCCTGATCCTTCCTTAACGAAATAGAACCATGTTTTCCACCAGTGGCTGTCCTTTTCTAACCCTAACACAACTGACATCAGGGTCCCAAACTGGACCTCATTCTTTGTTGATCTTCAACAATATGCACTGAGAGAAAATGACAGAAAAAATTTCATTTCGTTGCGAAAAGAGAAAGTCACACAAACTTTCAGTTTGTACACATTTACATACCCTCACACCCCCAACCAAACCTGAAATTTCTTTTAGAGAAACACTAAACATTTTCAGAGGACCTTCACTTCCCCATAGCACTCTTAAAATTTATCAAGAAAGTTTACAATGACCCTCTGCCAAACCATAAATAAGCTTCACAACAGGAGATTAAACGTTTTCTGATGTAAGGGAAAGAAGAAGGTCCCCTTTTCTCCCAGTACATAGTATCTGTGCAATCTTGGCCAAGTCATTTAGCGTTTCTTACGTTTTCTCATCTAAAAGTGGGGAGAATATAACTTTCCTTGCAGGAACTTTCAGGTTTGGAGGACAATGACAGCTGCACGGACCCAAATCACTCTACACATCCTCCCCCAAAGACCACAAAATCAACAAGAGGGCAAATACGATCAAGAGACCCAAGCCATTCAGCATTATTAGGGACAGAGAATACCACAGACTTCAAATTACCTGTGCGTGGAGAAATAAACACCAATTTCCAGTGCAGCTCCTGCTACTGCTTTGATACTGCTGGAAACCAGTGAGCGCAAAGAGTGGGGAAGCTCTGTGAAAAGGAGAACAGGGCCACGGAGATGAAGTACAAACAAAATCACCCGCAAAGGGGGAAGAAGCTCCGGCACCAAGAGCTCACACACCACACACAGGCCTGAGAGCTGGTAGTTCTCAGTACCAGCTACATGTCGAGAAAGGGCTTGGATGTGAGAGAGAGACCCAGGCCTCAGAGAAGGACTGCTTCTGGATGAGAAATAAAGAAAGGAAGGAGTAGTGCCATCACAGTGAGGGACCTTAGAAGGAGCAATTAAGGATACTGCAACACCTCAGACCCTCACGATCCATCACCACCACCATCATCATCCCTTAAAGAAACTGCCCCTCTGACAGAAATGAGAGTTCCTGAACCAGGAAACACACCCACGAAACGCCTAGCGATAGAAAACTTTCAGCCTAAGATCAAACAGCTGCTGAAAATTCTCCCCACCAAAAACCATGAAGCAGAAGAAAACCGTTAACACCACATTCCAAACTGAATTAAATATCCTCACACAAGCACTTGGAGAATTTTTTTAAAAATCACCTAGAATCAGAAATACAAAAATTAACAACAGAAATAGACAAGAACAAAAAAGGAAGAGATGCAATGAAAGCTGATTGAATTCAACAAAGAAATGAAGAAAAAGACCAAAGGATGCTTTCTTCAGAACTGAAAAATAATTTATAAGGTGCCCAAGAGAAAACAGGTTTGAGTTGAAATTTAATAAGAGACACAGAAGTATAAAACCAACAAAAGCAGGAAACAGTTAAGAACTGGAGATGTTTGGGAAATGGTGAGAAGTCGGGTACACAACAGCATGGGGGCAGGTCACAGGGAGGTAAAGTTGACACGCGAGATTGGAACCAGATTTATTCACTCAACAAATATTTTTGAGTGTTTACTTCATTCAGGGCCCAGTTGCTAGTCACTGTGAATGGAATTGGCTCTTGCCCTCTAGGGAAGACAAATGGGAGTCAGGGACCTTTAATCAGGAGAGTGATATAATGAGACTAAACTCAGAGTAAGGTAACTGTAGAAGTGGAATGGAAGACTTTCTGGAGTGGGGTGAGACTGAAAGGGAGGCTAATTAGGAGGCCAACATAAATAATTCTAAGAGAAAAGCATCAAGGTTTCCTGATGACCCCATATGAAGATGACACCAAGGCTTCTATTTTGGGAAACTGGAGAATGATTCCATAATAGATGGAAAGAACTTCTGTTCCATTTTGGGCACAGTGTGATATCATATGTAGAGATCAGAACCTCGGGAGAGCACAGGAACTGGTGGCCATCTTTTGGTGACAAGGTAGCCACTGGACATGAAGAGATGGCCATGGATAATTCAGTTCTCATGCCTCAGAAGACCATGGAACTCTAGAGGTGTCAATACTTAAGGGGTAGAGTGGAGGTAGAGCACTGGAAGACAGAGCAGCAGCAGGAATGAAGCCAAAAGAGAAGGTGCCCAGAATCCAACCCGCAAGCGGAGACATTCAAGAAATGATGGCTGGTCCACAGAGGCAGGTTGCATGGAGACCAAGGAGAGGAAGGGCCAAGATGGGAACTCAGACACCACTGGGGATCTTACTGATAAGTAAGTTTCAGGTTGAGGGGTGAATTGCATTCATACAGGAGATTCAGGAAATGCTCTCGTGGCGAAGGGAAGAAGGGAGACAGAGGATGGTGACATGAAAGGGAAGTTGGATCAAGGGGAAAACTGGGAGCAGAGAGACAGGAGAGAACCAGTGGTAAGGTCAGAAGTGCAGAAACACCAAAAAGAGGATAGAACTGATGGAGCAAGAAAGGAAGGGGCCAGCATCTGGTTGGAGGCTAAGAGGTCAGCTTTCAGGGTCTCTTCCAAAACCATGACAGCAAGGAGTGCAGGGGCTGTGTAGGGTGCCCCAAGCCACCACCCCAACGGCACATGAACATCCTCCCCTTCTTTGAATTCCTATAGCATGTACTATGGAGTTTTAGGCTGGGAGCTTAGAGTCTAAGACACAGGTCTGTGTGCCAGTTCTGCCACTTACCACTTATATACCCATGAACACGTCATAAGTCATCCGAAGCTCAGTTTTGTCATCAGTAAATTAGGTAGAACAGTAACAGTCACACACGCTCCCACCTACTTCATAGGGTTGCTTTGAGGCCCCAAAACACAGTGTATATGTGGATGCACCTTGAAGACAGAACACCCTTGTGCATAAATCATTGGCTCTAGTTATTCCACGTACACTTGTTTCCCACTAGAGGAGGATCAGTTCAATCCGTGTGCATTCCACACAGGGTCTAACAGTATTTTGTACCCAGGTGTTTACCACGCACCGACTTGGACTAAGAACCAGTCTCCTCTTCATGAAAGCGTGAGGCTGCATTGTTTTCTATGTCCCACACCACTACACAGGGACACCACCATACTTAAACCTGGTTCCCAACCTGAGTTTTTAGTAAGACTCCTAGCAAACAACAGAAAATGCTTTGTAACAGCATTTTCAAATTAGCAGAAGTGCAATTATGAAAAGGTTTCCATATATTACAGTCAGTGACTTTTTAAAATTAAGCAGAAAACGGTAAGCAATCATACTCCAAGCATACTCAGCCACTGGATCTAGAAAAGGCATCTAGAGAAAAATCAACCACCACATCCCAGCTGAGCAAGGAGAAAGGCACTCCCCACACAGCCCTCCTGCGGTAGAAACCCACTGGAAGCGGAAGACACACTGCCGAATCACCAAGTAAGAAGTTGCTGCAGTCAAATCCATCATGTCATTTCATATTTGCATCCCCGTTACCCCTGAAACAAAGCATACTCTGGAAAAGTACGTTTTAATTATGGCTGCTAGAGCCTTACCTACTAGTCAATCAAAATCTTCTTATTACAGAGATAATACCGGATCTGTTACTTGGCACTTTGTAGGGGGAAAAAATAACACACGTGGAGAAAATACATTTTTTTCACGACCAAAGCAGCAAATTACTTTTGCTGTTCTACACAGTACAGTAAGGCTCATACATTTTAATTAATTTATTTATTTTTGCTGTGTTGCGTCTTTGTTTCTGTGCGAGGGTTTTCTCTAGTTGTGGCAAATGGGGGCCACTCTTCATCGCGGTGCGCAGGCCTCTCACTATCGCGGCCTCTCTTGTTGCGGAGCACAGGCTCCAGACGCGCAGACTCAGTAGTTGTGGCTCACGGGCCTAGTTGCTCCGTGGCATGTGGGATCCTCCCAGACCAGGGCTCGAACCCGTGTCTCCTGCATTAGCAGGCAGATTCTCAACCACTGCGCCACCAGGGCAGCCCAAGGCTCATACATTTTAAACAACCTAGATAAAATTCTTTTTTTGCATTCGAGGCAAATCTCAGTAGTGATTTAAAATTAAATTGTTAACCAAGCGTCAGGAACCATGAAATAAGCATAAGCGGTAGTCTCCCTCTGAATAGAAACACCAGGATATTCAGGATCACGTGAAACTCTAAAAGCACAGAGAGTAGTAGCACCAGCTATTGAATACCTTCAATTCAAGACAGCCATCTACTTACTACCTTTAACACTACGGGGGAAATGTTAGGAATGTGATATTATTATTATTCTCTTTTTATAAAAGACATTCATTTGTTCACTCATGCAGTATATTATGACTCTTTTATGTGGCAGACAGTGCTAGGAATTGAGGATATGGTGTTACACCAAACAGACCTGCCCTTGCTCTCCTGGACTTATGGTCTGATGGGAAAGACAGATTAAAAAATTAAACAGCTAAGCATATGATTACAAATATTAAATGCTAGAAGGAAAGATACGGTACTATGGGGAAAAATAATAACAGGGACCGAGTTTAACTTGAGAGTAGGAGAAGGCTTCTCAGAGGAATCAGCATTTAAGCTAAAAACTGAAGGTCAAAGTGGGAGGAGAAACTCCAGCCAGAAGGAACAGCATGTGCAAAGGTTCTGAGGCAAGGAAGAGCTGGGCATACTATGGACCTGAAAAGAGACCCGTGGAGTTTAAGCAGAGTGAGCAAGGGGAGGAAGGAGTGAAATGAAGTGATGCTTGTAGGTCAGAACCAAATAACTCAGCGCCAAATAAAGGATTTGAATTTGCTTTGTTGTTTTTGTTTCCTAGTGCAATGGGAGGTGGTGAAAGGCTTCAAACAGGGTACAGACAGAATGGGACTTGTAGTTTTAAAAGAATGAATGGAGGAGGACAAGAAATGAGGAAGCTATGGCAATGGAAATGAGAGAAGAGGATGTGTCTGGGATATATCTTGGAGATGACTGGATAGGATTGTTCAATATGGGGGGAGAGCAGTGAGCGAAGAGAGGCATCAAACGAGATCCCAGGTTTCTGGCTGGAGCAACTAACTGAATGAGGAGATATCTCACACAAAGACAGGAGGCACAGGCTTAGTTGGTAAGTAGGGGATGATCTAAAGGTTGGTTTTGACCAAAATGTTAAATAGTTAAAGATACCTGTGAGATCTCCATGTGGAAATGTTAAGTAAATGCTGGGATTAAATGAAACAGAAATGTAATGCATGTGCCACTTCACTCTTATGATCTAGATTAGTAGCTCAACCAGGTAAAGGTTGTCCAGTCTTCTTTGAAGGAGTCACTCCCACCCTCTCACTCACCTCCAGATACAGTTCATTCCCTGCCAAGGAGCAGGCCAATGAGAGGGGAACACAGGTCCTCTCGAAGAACTGTGAACAGTGCTCAGTCTCAAGTAGAGCAATTTATATCCTGAGAAAGCAGTCTTTGTAATATACCAGCTACATGGGGTTACAGATTTTATAAATTTTTATATAGGTTAACAATTTTATATAGCTTATAAATTATATACTTATATAAATATATTAATAAAATATATGAAATATAATTTAAATAATATTATATAAATAAATTTTATATCTGAAAATACAAGGACATTTTTGAAGGCTTTATGCGTACATATATTTATTGTTTCGCAGCTGTATTATAAAAAAAACAAAATGATAGTTTTTTAATGTTTAAGACAGGGCTTAGATGATTAAGTGAGCTCATCGGACATTTCTTTGATAAAAACTTAAGGCATTACTATCCTACTCCCATTTTGGCCAGCTAGTAGCATTTTGCAAAGCACCACAGGATGGTATGAAATCAATGATCGGCACCCATCACTGATTCATGGTTTCAGGTTACAGGAACTCCTAACCCATATCTGATCCCTGGGTTGCTTTTTGGTTTTTTAACCAAATTTCCATGATTCAAATGCTCTGTTCATTCAAAATTTCCACCAATTTAAATAAGAGCAAAAACTGCTGAAGCACGCTTGCCACACTTGACTTCTGGCAGGGCGATGATTAACACCGGCCCGACTGCCAAACGAAAAGATGATGTCATCCACAGCTGCTGATTCACGGAGAGGGAGGAAATAGGAGGAGGAGACAGTGAAGCCGAGAGAGATGTGGGAACTGTGACTACGTTTTACTGGAATGTGGCTGCTGAGGTAGACAACTGCTCAAAACGGTTACCGGTAGCCAGTGAGGAAAGAAAGAAAAGGCAGGTACTTTGTCAAATGAGATAGGAAGACTCAAATACTGGTTAAGCAGGCAAGTAAAACACAGAGTTTTAGCTGTGAAAGATTAAGACTGAAGTGTTCCCTTTTCTTCTTCTGAGTGCACAATTTCCATATCTAACCTACTTAAAAACATAGCTTCTCACTCTTTCACAAGATATATGTTAAAATCATCTTAAAGCCACCCTTGTCCAAGGCAATCATGTTAATTTGGCATAACTTTATAAGACATCTTTTTTAAAGTCACAAAATAAAACTTTTTAAATGACCAATACACAATATGAAGCAACATAATTTCTGGAGTAAAAAAGTCTATCTGTGCTATATGTGCTTAACTGCCTTAAATATAAACTTCTGCCATGAGTATGTAACCGTGCAGAATGCCATTAGTACATTTAAGGTATCAGATCAAAATAAACATTTAATCATAAGCCATGCCCATGGTCATAGAACTAAGTCCCTCAAGTTAAAAAAAAAAAAAAAAGGAAGAAGTGATTGTAATCCATTGTTGTCACATCATTTATTCAAGAATTGTTTCTTAAGTGCCTACTATGTATTATAAGGAACTATGTGATTAATTATTGAACCAATGGGCAAGGTGATCAATTACTGAATCAAAATTAGGACACTGAGAAGTATGAATGGGCCTGTGGAAACAATTAGCAAGGACAGTGGTACAGAAATAATAATAGCAATTATTAACATTAACTTTTATTAAGTGATTATTATATGACTGGTTCTCAGTTGAGCACTTTTTAAATTATTGTTTTTAATTGTGGTAAAATACACATAACATAAAATTTACCATCTAAACTATTTTTAAGTGTACAGTGGCATTCAGGACATTTACACTGTTGTGCAACCATCTACCTCTAGCCTCTTTTCATGTTGCAAAACTGAAACTCTGTACCTCTTAAATAGTAACCCCCATTCCCTCCTCCCCAGCCCCTGACAACCATTCTACTTAAGAATTACAATTTCACAAGCATAGCTAAAAATATACTTCTTCTATTTGAATTCACGTGTGTTTGTAGGGTACCTTTTTCAACTAAAACACTAAAATCAAGAATCAAAATAAACTGTACTCAATACAGGGTATTAAATCCAGATTTTAAAAAATGAAGCATATTAAATTATTGATAATATTTTAGAGAGAACAAAAATTTTACTGTTAAAATTTTAAGTACTAATTTCATTTTCCTTTATCTTTGTAAAATTTCTACTTCCTATGTTTTATAACAATACCACCATATACATAATATTTATTAATAAATATCATGTTTTGGATATAACATGCACAAAACTTTTTACTGTTGTGGTATACAACTAAAAACATTTGAGAACCATTGAAATAAAGGACTGTGAGCCCATTAACAGGAATCAATGAAAGAAGGGAAGGGAAGGAGTTTGTTTTTAAATATGTAAAAACATATTGTGTTTCATGTGTCATATAGAAGATCAAGCAGAGATAGTCAAAAGGCAAAAGGACACATAAGCCTAGAGTTCAGCTGAGATGGAATCTATATTTAGATGTCATCTATACAGCAATGACCAGAAGAGAAATGGGAAGGCATGAGAACTGTGGAAAAGAACACAGCTGAGGGCTACACAGAGGACAGTGCCCATATTTACAAAGTATAGGAGAAAGGAGATCTAAAGGAAACAGGGAGATAGGAGTAGACACAAAAGAATACATAAGATAGATACCATAGAAATGAGGCTGCAGTGTCAAAAGTTGCAAAAAATTAAGGAACTGAGAAAAGGCCACTCACTGGATTTGGCTGCCAGAAGGGCACTTTGGTCCTCTCAGAATATTTGCCGTAATGGGTGGTGTCAGAAGCCTGATTCACGACTGACTGAATGGTGAGGAAAGGGAGATAAGGAGTGTGAGTAAGCCACAAGGGAAACTTGGTGATAATGGAAATTAAAAGAAAAGGAGAATGGTAATGGATGGAATGGTGTGGTTGGAGGAAGACTTTCTAAGGTAGTGGTTCTCAGCTGGGGGCAATTTTGTCCCTCAAGGGGCATTTGGCAACCTCTGGAATCATTGTCGGTTGTCACAACTCCAGAGTACTACCGGCATCTGGTGAGTAAAGCGTTGTTGTTAAACATCTTGCAATACACAGCACAGACCCTACGACGCAAGGTTGATACTGCCCAAGTATCAATATGTCGATAGTTCAGAAATCCTATTCTAAAGAACAAGAAAGATACAAACATTTTCATATGGTGAGGAGTTACCAAATTTAAGTTACAAAAAAGGAAGGAGATAATGACAAAATAGGGTCCCACAAGAATGGGACGGTATATGATTAAGGGTAGAAGCAGGTGGCTGAGAACTGGAAAAGACCTTTCAAGTTGTTTGAAACAGGAGGAATAGAAGCAAGACAAAAAATTCAGAGAACTGGAGATCAAAATGAAAGTTGGGGGAACTCATATCTGATGACGTTGATCTCCTTAGAAAAGTAAGCAGCAAGAATTCTGCAGAGATATGGGGATGGAACTAGGGTCTTGAGAGAAGAAAACACCTGGAACAGCCCATGTGGAAGTGGAATCAATTAGAGGGACATGAAAGGTTTACCAAGTATCCATGAGGGCCCAGCAGGAGGAAAAAAAAAAATCAACTCAGTTCCCTGAATATCTACAACAAAAAAAGTTATTTATCCTAGGAGCCAAAGATAAGAGAATGACAGAGCTTTCTCAAGGTCAGGATTGGCCAGGTGGATCAGTGAAGGACAAGAGGTAAGAAAAACTAGGCAGTCCTGCTGAGTCAGCTTACGTGATGTCCAAGCTATGGAAATGATGCCAAGACCAGATGAACTGAGAAGACACAAAGGAGGCTGCGTTCCATGGGAGGGACAGATACTATGTTGGGTAGGAGGAAGAATGAGGGGAGAAAAAGTGATAGGAAGCCAAGGTCAAAGACAGTAACTCTTTGGGGTCTCAAATGTTAGAGGATAAATTGTTTCAAATTATGGTGAGGTCCAAGACAAAGCCATGGCTGTAGACTAATTCTAACATTCATTGCGGGGGTGGGGGGGGACTCCATCCTAGACTGCACCATCCTTAATATATTCCTACCAGCATCAGTCTTTAGAGATCACTTACTTACCAATATGCCTCTGTTTAGGTACACCAATCACACTATCACTAGATCTTGTATATCCCACAGCACACATCAGTGACATGGCCACCTGAAGTTAGTCGAGATTGTGTCACCAGGGCTAGCTAGCCCACGTGGAACTCGAACCTCTCTGACATCAAACTCTCCTGAGAGTTGCACATGTAGAAAGATGGTATCATGATAGAATAGCACATAATATTCCTTATTACAGGATGGACATCATGACCCACAGCTATCGCTATTCTCTACTGTGGTAATGAGTGGATCCAACTTTACAAACAAGACAAAATTAGCTCTCCTTTCTTGCCTTTTGGACTCTAACCGATTGTACTGTCTGAAGACACAAACAACATTAAGCACTATTCCCTAAATGTATCATTTTCTTCCAAGGTGAAGATATAAGAAACACAGTTTTATTGCATCATAATTTTAGCTGCTATCTTTTAGCACAAGGCCTGTTCCAGCATGCCCTATCATCTTAAAGGCACAATTTAATTTTTAAGGGACTGCAGCAGCTAGAAACATGGATTGAACAGAGCAAATGACTCAGGAGAAAACAAAAAATGAGAATTTAATTTGTAAAAATAAATAAATTTTAAAAAGTAGTCTAACTAGTTCAAACAAATGATATAAAATTAAGACATTCTAAAATCGGCATTTTAATAATATTCTGATTACGTTCCAAAATCAAATAAAACATCCAGATATGAAACTGTCATTTTTCAGAGGGCTATTAAAGACATGCAAGGAATTCTTTATGCATGTCTTTATATTCTTTATTTTAAAAATACTTTAAATTTTTTAAAAGAGCAATCAAACATCTAAATATTAGATTGTTAAGCCACAGGAAAACTGATATTCATCAAGTGCTGTAAATTCTTCTCCAAATACAGATTCCATGAAATTATCTGCTCCAATAAAGGGAAGAAGAGGTACAAGTGTTAGACCAAAAAAGATACAAATAACGCCAAGACTATATAATGTATATTTGCAGATATTTTATATAACTAAACACCCTCCCCCCAAATATTATGTAATTAAGTAATTTCAAGCATCAGGACCAATGTCTAGGCTTTCTGACAATCTATAAATAATAATTAGGATGGTTTTTATTCTACTACATCTTATATATAGGGGTCCAGAAAAGTAACATCTAACCAATAATCTATTTATTAAGACCTTCTACGTACAGTAGCAGAAAGTATCCAGCAACACAGCTATTCCGGAGCTCATCAGAGGTTACACATATTTGATAATACAAGGGGCAGAAATGAATGGGACAACCCATAGACAAAGAAGAGCAAGAAGGAAAAAACCCAAAGCCAAACTGTGAATCAGTGGTTCTCAGGTTTTAAGAAGCTTCTTAAATTAAACAGTCTACCAGACTCCATCCCTGAGAATCTGATTCAGAATATTTGGGGTGGGGCCCAAGCAAATGGGCTTTGTAACAAGCACTTCAGATGATTCCAAAGCAGGTGCTGTGTGGACCAGCTTTTGAGAAACATGACCCAGTAATTAAAAAAAAGGAAAAATTGATACATTGGACCTTACCAAAATTAAAAACGTTTGCTCTATGAAAGACTCCATGAAGAGGATGAAAAGACAAGCTATAGACTGAAAAAAGTATCTGCATATCTGAATAAACTCTGTGGACTGTACCAATGTCAATTTTCTGGTTTTGCCTTATACTATAGTTATGTAAGATGGTCCCTTTGGGGAAAACTGAGTGAAGGGTACATGGGACCTCTCCGTACATTTTTTGGCAATGTCCTGTAAGTCCACAATCAACTCAAAACAAAAAATTTTTTCAAAAATGACTACCTGTCTGTCTAGCTATCTATCACATTGATAACAAGTTGGTGGGTTATATTACAGCCGGAAATGTTATTTATTTTAAAGAACTGTAGTCCAGCAAAGCTTGTAATTTACAACTGTGAAATCTTCAACAATGTTAACCTGAATGGCACAGGCATTCTCTCCTTATTAATTCAGATGTAAGTGCAAAAGTTATTATTGCTGTTGTCATTATTATTAACATTTCACTTTCTGAAGTAGTGTTATAACATGTACCATAGAAACTGAGTAAATTATATGACTTCAGATGTACATGGTAATTAACATGAAGAACTGTTATGAAAATATTCTTATTTTCTCCTATTAATGTAATACTGAGTGAACATTAGTTTTTAAGACTTTATGATTTTAAGACTTTATGATTAGTATTATAATCTATAATCTATAATACTATAATCTGGCACTAGAGAACTGTTACTGTCTCAATATATAAAACTGTGTCAGCAAGAGTATTTTCAGTGTCTCTAGAATTCAGTGTCTCTATTATTGTAAATAATAATACTAACTAATTACTAGTAATCATAAGGGAATTACTATGTGCCAGATACTGTGCTACTAATCTCATCACAAGTGGATCATCTTTCTTAATACACACAACAACCCATGAGGTAGGTACTGTTATGAAAGATGGGCAAAGAGGGAGATTAAATAGCTTGTCCATGGCCAGATCTCCCATGATGTTAGAACTCATGCTACAACTACTGAACATCCACCTGAAATCCCTGTCACTGCCCCCACCACGTCATCACCACCCTACATTCCCAGAGGATGAGGGATCCCCCCCAGGTCTGCTCTGAAAATGTCAGAGAAATTAAGGGCTCTGGCTTCTGATAAGGTTTTAATTTGACACCAAATATTTTAACAACCAACTAGAGTAAATAATAATGCCAACAGTAATTCCAGTTACTGTGAGTGGATTAACAGTGAAAACAGAATTGCCAGAAATGAAGGTGTCCTGCTCGCAGCCCACTGAGAAGCCTCGACCTATGCAGAGGAAGCAGCCATGGTAAAATAAGGCCAAGCAAAACCGACAGGCCAAGCTTCAGGAGAGCAAGGCCATTTAACAGGAATTAGAAATTCATCAACAAAGTGGCTGTTATCTGATTTCTAATTTCACTTTTACTGCGCATTTTGTTTCTGAAGCCGATTCAAGGATTCCCGTTGAGTATTTTCTCAATTTTTTATTTCCTGAAAGGCGAGGCCCTGATTCCAAACTTAAAGACTGAAGAAGTAAATCTTGCTACTCTTACACTCAGAATATTAAACATGTTTCTTCAATCAGCTGTTTTGAAAGTGCTTGAAGAATTGTAAGATGTGAAAAATATTAATTTACAGTTCCCAATATTATGAAAACGAATACATTCCAGGCAGCACACCATGGACAGTTTCTAGTCAAGCCATTAGGAAATCTTTTTTATATAATGATTTGTTATCCAATGTCAGTAGCATTTTCAAATTATCTGATCGTTAAAAAAAAATCAGATGGGGTGAGTCACTGTGAAATGTTTCTCACAGCAGTTTAACAAGAAGACCATAGGCCCAGGAGGAGGTCCTACCACCACTACACTGAATGGAAAGGTTCTAAGGAAGGGTATTGCTGGGGCTATTTTTGCAAGACCAGTTTGGAGCTGTTAATCCAGAAAAAAGTATTGGGCTGAATGGAAACTCAGTGTTCTGGAAATAAAGAACAATACCTCATGTGATTTTAAGACAATAGAAACAAAGGCAGATGTAACATGCTATTCAAACCCTGAGAGTAACGAGCTAGGTAACTCAGTTTCCTCCTCTATAAGAAAATCATAAGAGTGGCTAATAATTAGTGAGCTGAGGCAAGGGTACTACTAACCTTCATACTTAACCATGACAACCGCCTTATAACATAGGTACTATATCCCATTTTACATATGAGGAAACTGAGGCTCTGATAGGTTCAGTAACTTCCAAGATCATACAGCTGGGAGTGCCAAATCTAGAATTCAAATCCAAGCACTTTGAATCCAGAGCCTTCCCCTGCCCTTAGCCATAGTGCCCTATGCCTCTTGGATTAGAGGTGTCCGAACTTACCTCTTTCAAGTGAAGGCACTCGTGAGAAAGCACCATAAATTACTGATTTTGTAAATTTAAACGTAATAGATATCTTTATGTGATATCAAGTTATCTTAGGTAGATTTTAGAATAGGCAAACAGCAAAACATGGTAAACATTTAAGGAAAACATACAAGAAAAACTTCAAATAGAGGAAAGCTATACTGTAATTTATTTTGTCTGTGAAGTGAGAAAAGTTACTATTGTTTTACCCAGTTTATGGCTCTGAACCCCAGAACACCTGCGTCCAGTCGTAGGTGGTGGGAGCACAGTTCAAGAAACCCTAAAATGGATGTCAAAGACGTAAATTTGAACAAAGATTAACCTCTTATTTGTTTAAATTTATGAATATGTTTAATCGATTTGCAGGGATTTAAGAGGATGTTATAGATGGTGAGGATGTGGGCAAAGGACCACTCATGAATTGTTGTGGGTGGAAATGTACATAGATATTCACTGTGGTGCTAATTATAAAACAAAGTAGAAGCAATGGAAATATCCCCACAACAGGAACTGATTAACTTACAGGTAACTTACAGGATGCTATGTAGTCTTTAACAATGCAGATCTATATTACTGACATGAAATGTATTTGTGCTGTAAGTTAGACAGGAAAGGCAGACTACAAAAGAGCAAGAAAGTATAATTTCATTAAAAAATATTTATAGTCTAGGTAGTAGACACATCAAAGTGTTAATGGCAATTATCTACGTAGAATGGAATTGGGACAGTTATATACTCATTCTTTGAACAATCTTACCTAAGGCTAAGTCCTGCCTTCCACAAATGTGCCACACAAAGCCTTCTTCACTTCAAAGAAGGATGGTCAGGGCTGATCTTAGTAACTCGAATTCACTCTGGCACCTTTCAAGTTTAGACATACTTCATAACATCTTTAATACTTCCTTAGGCATTATATGATTCCATATTTCACCTATTCGACTTTTCCAAGGAACCCAATATGCCAATGAAATACTAAAACCAAGCCTAAGCCATGGGTTGCAAAATAAATCAAACTGCACCCATCTTTTGTGGTGAGATTGCAAATTGTCCTCAGTGTCCATTCTCCCCTTCTTCCTTTCAGGAACAGAACTTCCTCCACCACCCCACCTCCACAAATTTTAGCTTGGCACAGGATCAGCCAGCCAGTCTACAGTGCCCAGCCTCCCTTGCAGCTAGGTATGGCCACTCAGCTCTCTCTACTCAATGGGATCTGAGCAGAAGGATGTGTGCAATTCAGCCTTTAAAAAAGGAAATTGCTTGCCCACTATACTCCTCTCTCCCCAGCTCTAAACCTTCCTACAGGTAGGATGCAAAAGTGGTCCTAATCAGCTAGCTTCTACTCTGTAGATGAAGTCAATACTACAAGTGATTGGAGAGCAACAAGGTAATAGACAGTTGTCTCTGAATGGCCTCTATATCTGTGGTTTTCAAACTTCAGTGTATATTACAATCACCTGCATGACTTGTTAAACCCAGAGTGTTGGGCCCATCTCCAATTTCTGACTTACACTTTGCATTTCTATCAAGTCCAAGGTGATATTAAGGCTGCCAATCTGGTGGGAGAGGCTGGGGGAGCACTTCTTGCTAACTAATGAACTAGAACTGCTCTTTCATTAGGATGGCCACTAGCCACATGTGGTTACCGAGCCCTTGAAAGATGGCTAGTGAGACTGAGGAACTGAATCTTTAATATTATTTAATATTAATTATCTTAAATACCAATGCTTGATTCAGTTAATGAAAACTTTTAACTGTGTTTAGAACATCTTGGGTATGTGAAACTACTTTTTCAACTGTATATTTTATGAACTCTCAGATCAAGTACTTCTGATGAAAATTTAGTGTCTGAGTTGATATGTGCTATAAGTATAAAATACATATAAGACTTTGAAGACTTACTAAAATGAAAATATAAAATATTTCATTAATAATTTTTATATTGATTATGTGCTGGAATAATATTTGATTATATTAAGCTAAGTAAAATATATTATTAAAATTAATTTCACTTTTTTCTTTTTTAATGTGGCTACCAGGAAATTTAATATTGTAACATAAGTGGCTCACATTATATTTTTATTGAATGGCGATGATCTAAATTATTATGTGAATGAGGGAAAGAAAGTGAGAGAGAGACCTTCTATCTTGTATGAACAGTTGGTTTTGTTTGCAGTCTCTTTGTAATAGTTACTTAGCCTGAAGCCTGTTATCCTCCTACGAAAAATATACAATTTCCAAATTTCTGGTGGTAAATGTGCTCTGCTACTGTTCCCTTTCTACTCATCCTAATCCTTTTTCTTGTTTTATTCAACCTCAATTGCACAGAATTGGATTAATCACCATCTTTGATATGAACACATTCACATCCCTGGGCCACACATGCTGCCCTCATTCACTCATTCTTCATATCTAATATTGTAATATGCAACCATGAACAATAACTGTGACAATGACTTATCTACCCAAATAGCCCTCACAGTCTCATCCTCCTGGTTCCCACTACTTGAGGTAACAACCATCCTGAATTCCGCACTCAATATTCTACTGCTTTCCTTTCTATACATTATCATCTCATCTACATGTATTCCTAAAAACTATGGTTATGATTTTAAATTTCGAGAAAAGAGCACTATATGTAATATTTTTAGAATTTTTTCATTTTATATTGTTAAAACATCTATGCTGCAACTCTTTCATTATACTTTATTTTGACTGGCATATCTCCCACTGGGTGAATAGACTACAGTTTACTCATCCACTCTCTTGCCCACAGACATCGGGGGTCTCCCAGGTTTCTGATGTTGTGTTCAGTGCTTTCTGTACATATGTGCAAGAATTTCTTTTACATATATACTTAGAAGCAAAATGTTGGAAATGTGGTAAACTTTATGAGACAATGCCAGAACCATTTTCTAAGGTAGCTGTACCAATTTATTAGCAGGGTATGAGATGCTCCAGATCCCCATCCACCCTAGCACTTGATATTAACACACCTTTCAATTTTTCCAATTGAATGGGTATAAAATGGTACCTCACTGTGGCCCTGAGTTGTATTTCCCTCCAAATCACGAACGATATTGAACATATTGGGAATATTTCTTGGCCATATGTACTTCCTTGTCTGTATCTATAAAATACCCATTCATATCCTTTGTCCATTTTTCTAGTGGGCTATTCATGTCTTTCTCCTTGATTGGTTGGACTTCTTTGTATATTCTACTAATCCTTTCATCTTTTGTATGTCTAGTATACTGAACCCCATGTACCCATCACCCAATTTCAAAAATGATCAATTCATGGTCAGTCTTGTTTCATCTATACCCCTATTTCCCCTCCATTCCAACAAATTATATTGAAGCAAATAACAGGCATCGTATAATTTCAATAATGCTTGTTTAGATTTTAAAAACTCTTAATTTTAATATAGTCCAATTTGTCAATCTTTCTTTTATAGAAAATGTTTTTTGTGTCTGAAGAAATCTCCTTTGAAGACTAGAAGTCTAAAAAGAATACAACCTTAGGAAATCCTTTCCTATGACCAAGTTTAAAGTCTTAATGTTTTGTGGGTTTTTTTCTGGCATTTAAGACTTTGATCCTTCTGGAGTTTATTTATTTATTTTTTTTTTGGTATAGGGTATGAAGTAAGGATCTGTTTTCATCTTTTCTCCTAAGGATAACCATTTATTCTCTGCTCTATTTACTGAATAGTCCTTCCTTTTCCTACTGATCTGAAATATACCAAATTTCTAAACCTGTGTGTAGGCATGTGTTATGGTCTGAACTGTGTTCTCTCAAAATTCATATGTTGACACACTAACCCCCAACGTGACTGTAATTAGACATACAGCCTTTAAGGAGGTAAAATTAAATGAGGTCATAAGGGTGTGGCCCTAATCCAATAGGACTGGTGTCCTTATAAGAAGAAGAAAAGACACCAGGAGAGTACATGCACAGAGAAAAAGCCATGTGAGGACACAGCATGAAGGCAGTCATCTGCAAGCCAAGGACACAGTCCTCGCCAGAAACCAACCCCGGCATTACCTCAATCTTGAACTTTCAGCCTCCACATCTGTGAGAAAATAAATTTCTAATGTTTAAGCCACTCAGTCTGTGGTGTTCTGTATGGCAGCCCTAACAGACTAATACAGCATGTTTCTGGGCTTTTTATTTTATTCCACCAGTCAATTACCTGTCCTAGTGCCAGTACCACATTAAATTTCTATAACTTCAGGGCTTCCCTGGTGGCGCAGTGGTTGAGAGTCCGCCTGCCAATGCAGGGGACGGGGGTTCGTGCCCCGGTCCGGGAGGATCCCACGTGCCGCAGAGCGGCTGGGCCCGTGGGCCATGGCCGCTAAGCCTGCGCATCTGGAGCCTGTGCTCCGCGACGGGAGGGGCCACAGCAGTGGGGGGCCTGCGTACCGCAAAAAAAAAAAAAAAAAAAAAAATTTCTATAACTTCATAACAGGTCTTGATATATGGTAGGGCAAGTTCATTCTCCTTCCTCTAACCTTATACATATTTTTAAGGTCAAACTCAGAATTAACTTAGTCTACAACAGAGTATCACTGATCCCTCTTCTCTTTAAACCTTTTGCATTTGACTGGCACCACCACGCTCAAGCCTCATTGAGTTTTAGATTGTTCCCCATACATGTTCTATGGGTAATGGTCTCATACCTAGTATAAGGATCAGTAAACGTGTTGGTCACACAGGAGATGCTCAATGAAACTGTTATTTTATGGTTCACAATGAGAGCAGAAGTATTTCTACTGCGGCCACTAACAATGCCAGAGCTTCAGCTGGTAGGGAGCTGAGATTCCTGAATTCTTCCTACTTTTCACTGAAAAAGAATAGTGCAGAAGACCCAGCACTGGAGAAAGAGGATTAACTGTTTAACTATGAAAAACACTATAGAAGGGCTTCCCTGGTGGCGCAGTGGTTGGGAGTCCACCTGCCAATGCAGGGGACACGGGTTCGTGCCCCAGTCCGGGAAGATCCCACATGCCACGGAGCAGCTGGGCCCATGAGCCATGGCCGCTGAACCTGCGCATCCGGAGCCTGTGCTCCGCAACGGGAGAGGCCACAACAGTGAGAGGCCTGCATACTGCAAAAAAAAACAAAAAAAACAACAACAAAAAAACACTATAGAAGTCAAATTTATCTTGAAAGAGGCTAGGAGCAGTCATTCCATCATTTACTCAAGACATAATTCCCTACTACATGCCAGACACCTGGCTAGATGCTAGGGAGACCAAGTTAAATGAAAGGAAGTTCATAATCCAAAGGACCTGAAGTTTAGAGGGGGAGAGACGCGCCTAAAGAAATGACAGCAACTGTAGAATATGCACTAGACTGGATGTAGCACAAACAAGGGAGTAGTCAACTGGGAAAATCATAAGACTGATTGGTGTTCCTGTTCTACTGCCAGTTCCTACAAATGGCATTCTTTTATAAATAACTTCTCTTCTAAATGCTTACGCTCTCAAAGGGTAAAAGAGATCCTTAGAGAACAGAGGAAAGTTGCACACCATACTAGTTCTTCTCCATTTGCCACCCACTTCCAGAACCATTATCCAACCTTCTCTTGCCCTTCCCTGTGCTCCAGGAAGCTGACCTCTACAGACTGCATCACCCAAGATCCCTTACCTCTAGCTTCCAGATGGATGTGGCTAACAGAAGACACCAGCAGGAGATCAGAGAAGAGAGGAGAGGAGAGGAGAGTCAAGGTATTTACACTCATCCCCATCTCCCTGCCTGTTTCTGTCCTGGCTATAGCTGTTTCTACACTTATAGCTCCATGGCCAGAGCTTTCACTCACTAGGTCCCAGGAACAATGCTTCCTTCCTTCCTTGTTCCTTCTGACCTAGAGACAGTCAACAGTTTCCACAGTTGCTAGCTCCAGGGTACTTGGGGGTTCGCTGGATCCTGTCTTTACCTCTTTCAATCATTCCTTCACTAAATGCTCCTCAGTTAAACCTTTAGAATATGCCATCCTTTACCCGCCAGTTCTCTGACTGAAACCATGATTACCTGCAACTGCAAAATCCAATCTCTAGAAAATATCTGAGCAAAGCTTAAGTTTTCCAAGGGCCTGAAATCTGGACAACACTGTCACTGTCCAACACTGACTGAAGGACTACCTTGGACAGCACATTTTATCAAGTGTTAAATGTGCCAGTTTCAACTGGAGTAAAATTTGCATCTCTCTTGCACCTGGTTTGAGATCTGAAAAAGGGGGGCTCTTAAGAGCAGTTCTGGGTATTTCAGGAGTGAGTCACAGACTTTTTTTTAATAGGACGAATTAAGCACCTGACTGAGGGTTCTGAGAGTAGAGAATGGTCAGCTCACTGGTATCCCCAGCTAGGCTTTCTTCCCAGGATCACGCAATGCCTTTCTACCTGAGCCTGCGTTCCGCTTATTTGAGCAGCTAAAACACTGCTTCCTGTGATAATAACCATCCTGGAATATTGTAGATGTTTTGTTTAAAAAAAAAAAAAGGACTTTAACTACACTAGTTTCAAATCTATAATGGTTTTGATTTATGAAAGTAACGAGTAAAAGTGTGTCCTATGATTTTGAGTGGCGTCATTCTGATTCCAGAAAAATCATTCATGATTTATTCAGGCTACAATGGAGAGTACTGGAAAGAAAACAACATTAGTTCCTTAAAGCAGAGTTGATCAAATACATCATATACACAAGTCTGTTTCAGTGAAAAAAATATTTTTATTGTATACTTCTCAGAAGTCTCCACTATTCTTTTTTTATTAAAAAAAATTTTTTTTTTGGCTGCATTGGGTCTTCGTTGCTGCACGCAGGCTTTCTCAAGTTGCGGCAAGCGGGGGCTACTCTTTGTCGCTGCGTGCGGGCTTCTCATTGTGGTGGCTTCTCTTGTTGCGGAGCACGGGCTCTAGGTGCGCGGGCTTCAGTAGTTGTGGCACACAGGCCCAGTAGTTGTGGCTCGTGGGCTCTAGAGTGCAGGCTCAGTAGTTGTGGCACACGGGCTTAGTTGCTCCACGGCATGTGGGATCTTCCTGGACCAGGGCTCGAATCCCTGCCCCCTGCATTGGCAGGCAGATTCTTAACCACCGGCGCCACCAGGGAACTCCACTATTCTTTTTGTTTCCCCAGATATTCATTTATTGACCACGGATCGTCTTCCTAAGCATAACTTTTCAGTCTTCATTCTCAATGCCTTTCTGCTCACTCTGGGCTATAGTGTTTTCTTATGCATGAACCATTTGCTCGTATTTATTATTTGATTTCTACCACTGACTTCAATGCAACCTTCTCCTTCTGGCCTCTCTTCTTCCCTGTTCTCTTGATTCCCTTTTTTCTTTCCTTCATTCTCTCCCTTCCCTGAGTTCATCATCAGATCATAGCATAAACCTCCCCTGCCCTCAATGTTAGTAGAGTGTCCTAAAACAGACAAATGTACTTCTGTTGCTACTCTAAGGACAGAGTTCCTCCCTTCAGATGTGGCATTCCCACTGGGACTTGGGGCGTTCAATTAGAAGCAAGTGAGGTTACCCAGGCAACCGCTCCAAATTGTCCTAGGATGCCTGGCAAGCATGTTTTACGCAGCCCGATATGAAGGTCACACTAGCCAACCCTGTGACAGTTAAAGGCTCAGTCTCTGTGCAGTCAGCCAAGGGCTCAGGGAGCATCCATCAAGATAATCTCATAACATTTGCATAATCGTAAAACTGTCAGGCTCCCAAAGCCACAAGGACCCACGCAAACAGACTATTTCGAAGAGCCAAAGATATTAGCTTAGAGAAGGAACACAATAGGTGAGTGTGCTAAAATCATGAAAAAGAACACTTTACAAACCAACCAGATGGAATCCAATCACTCAGCTGGTGAAAACACTTTACTCAGTTTCTCAAATGATTCAGGAAGAGTTCTACCCCGAGGCAAGGCAATAAATGGAAGGGCCTGGAAAAAGTCACTCTGTGTCCTTTTACTTTTCATAATTCCCTTAGATCAGAAGTGTTTAAAACATTATTCTCAAATAGCAAGACTCAACATTGAAAAACATGCTCATACCCACCAAATTAATGTTATACTTGACTAAGTCTCAATCAAAATTCCAATTTAGTAGGGAAAATACCTACAATGCAGAGAAGAAATCCATGTCCCTCACACATGAAGTGCTCTCACAAAACAGCAGCCAAGACAGGAATATTCCTATAGAAAAATGGGAAAAGCGAACTAGCCAATTGACCACAAAATTCAAATGGCCAATACAATACAGAGAAATGCTCAGTCTGAAAAACAAAGATGCAATTTAAAACAATGAGAAACCACCTTTCACGTAACAGATGAATAAGGAATCAGAATAAACTTTTGGGAAAGCACTCTAGTAACAAGTCTCCTAAGCCTTCAACATAGGCTCTGCTTTGATCTAATAAATTCTATACTTAAGAGTTTATCTTAAGTGTATAATCAGGCAAGTGCCCAATCATGTGTACAAAAATGTTGATCGCAGTATTGCTTATTATAGCAAAAATAAGGACACAACCAGCGCAGGCTTCACAGCCATTCTAAGTGATGATGTAAATATAGTCACCAATATGGAACAGTAGTTCAAATACTTTCTCTGGTTGCAGCAAGGGGTAAGGAAAGGGAGAGGTTTATAAAGTAGCATGTGTCCATTTTTTTAGAAAATAAGTAAATGATATATAGGAAAATAAATCCTAGGGAAGAAAATATGGGTATTTAACACCAAATGTTATCTGGGTATTTAACACCAAATCTGGAGAGTGGGATTATGAGTGATTTTTATTTCCTGGGGGAGGTTCTACCTTAATTTTTTTTTCTGGCATGAAAGATACTACCTCCCATAACATTTAGTTTGAAGTGTTAAAAAGAAATTGTAACTACCTATCATGCATACCAAGACTGTTTTATTTTTTTCAGCAAATTTGCTTTAGGTCAGCATTATTAAACCTCTTCGTAAAATGTGAGTCTCTACGAATTAGAATATAGAAGGTCCTTAACCATCTATGGATTTTAGGTAGATGGATGGACAAGAGACTAAAATGACATCACCAGCATCAATTCCTAGAAGCCAAGATGGTACCTGGGAAAGCTGCAGCCTAGGGTTGCTCCCTGACATAACCACAGAATCAGAACTTCGTGGGGTTAGAAGGGAACATGCTACAAACCATCACTGGTTACAGGCTCCATAAGGGTGATTTTCTTAGCAAATGTCTTCCTTCCTTCCCCTCCAATCCCAATGCACACCACAGAAAAACAGAAAAAAGCCAACATTGTAACAGAGAACGTGGGATCTGCAAGTGGGATCTAACAGAGGATTTTTCAACCAGGGCCCTGTGGAGGTTTACTCTAGTGGGGACAGTTTAAATGCTGTGCCTATGAGGGGTCACTTGACAGTATAGATCTGGGCTCAGGAAAGCAAAACCATTCATTTTCACCTGTTCTGCCAAGTAAAATTATCTCAAGTTTGCTACTTCATGCATCATCAATTGTGAGACCAGCTCCCTTCCACCCCCCAAAACATGGCTGGCTGACTGAATCAATCATCCTATGAGTATCACTCACTAATCAAAGCCACACCTTTGCAAACTCAACCCACGTCTCTGTAAGAATACACTGTACTTGACTGATAGACAGTATTAACTTTTATCCTTAAACTGAAGATCAGCTAATGTCATTACGGGGCTATTTAGAAGTTTATTACTTGGAAAAGGAGAGTGAAAATTTTATAACACACACACACACACACACACACACACACCCCCAACAAACAGGTTTAGGACTAAACCATCTTAGAATTTACATTTCCAAGAAAGCACACTCATAGCTTCATCTACCCTTGCAGGGCAGATGCAGGGTGCATCCTTCAGTTTCACTCAATAATGACAGACTCATTTATTAACAGGCTATGTATTCAGTTTACAATGCATTCCTTCAAATAGTACTGTGTGCTTATTAGGTATTCCCTAGGGATGCTTCTACCCCACACTAAGATAGCTGACAATACTCCATGCCCACCCATATTGAACCGATGCCCCTCAAATTCTTTATTTTTATTCAGGTTTATATTTCTTCTTTTCTTTTTCTTTTCTCTCTTGTTTTCTTAGGCATTTGCTAAGTGGCAATCTCTCAGCTGTGCATAATCGGGACTTCCAGAGGCCTGTTTTGTGGTGGTTAGAATTTACAGTCAATGTGAATAGTCTAGTTGAAATAGCCAAGCCCCAGAATGGAGGGGAGACAAAAAGGTTCTTTACCACAGGGATTCCTTGCCCTGCCTCCGTGGGCTGAAGAGTCAATTACCGCTGATCTAAACCCATAAGGGAGCCAGCATTCTGGGGCAGAACCTGGCTTAATGGATACAGTCCAGTTATCCCACAAGAGCAATTTTTTTTTTCAGATGCTTTCACTGCTCAGCCACACACTAGCAACTTCCTGTAACTGCATTGTCCCATGGAGTGTCTCAGCAGCATGCAAAAATCCAAAATCAACAGGAAAATCCCACCTCAGGAGATAATCCTACTGTCAGCAAAAGAAGCAGAACCACAAGCGACAGTAAGGCTATGTATACAACTCAACTGATGATGCTTCTGCAGCATCACATTTTACTTCTAAAAAAATATGTTTTAATTTCTTCATTTTTCTCTATAAAATAGAACAAGAATATGAAATATATTTTATAAACAAAGGTATCAAATTCCAGTTAGAAGTTTGCTCATTTTTCAACTTAAATACTTCCCATTAATCCAAGATAGTCAATTAGCACAACAGAACTTCGTTTCTTGGCCAAGTCTTGGCCAAGCCTGTTCATCCGAGCTTTCGGTTATGTGTACACCCAGATTTCATCGGCACACGGCAGTCATTCTATTGGAGCTGCGTGGGAGCAGTGTCCCCATGATCAGCTCGTAGACCATATCGCGTGACTTCATCCTCTGCCAATATCTCTGTCCCCTTTCCTAGGCACTCAAAATCTGAAAACTTTCAGAATTAACTATATTCCCACATTTCTGAAATCTTCATAATACTAGTTAGGAGAATGTCCTGCATTTGCGCCTTGAAATAGCATTGCTCAGATGGCACTAGGGTGATGGTGGAGGTAGTTATTTAAATCCATCCATCCTGCTAGGATTTATTGTTCACAGTTCGGCATATTGAAGATGACATGTCACAAGGTCACTAATTGCTCCTGACATGTGAGGTTTACCACTGGAACCTCTGAATATGAAATGGGTCTTGGATTTAATAGTGCATAATTAGTTCCTGTTCCACTCCAAACGGAGAATCTTGCGGAAAGGGGTCCGATGGGATGGCTTTCAGCAGCAACATGTGCTCATTATAGATAACGACTCACTAAGAACCAGCCATTCAGATGCTGACATAAAACTCAGCTTTCCCTCCCCCCACTACTAGTGTAATAAGCAATACAAGACTCATTATCTGTGGCTCCCTACTGATACTCATCTAAATGTCACCCTTGGACCCTAAGGCACTATCTGTAGAATCTAATTGTTAATGGAACTAACACCCATGGGCTTTATAGTAGGACTGAAACACCACAAGTTTAGAAATTCACCTTGGATTTTGAAACTTGGCTTTGCCACTTACCATTTTTGATTTTAGGTAAATTGTTCAACTTCTGTGCTTCAATTTCCTATTCTGTAATATGGAGATTAAAAACACCTGCTCCAAAACACTGTGAGGATTCAATGTGACTATGGATTCAGGCCATGTATTCCTTGCAAGAAGACCACTGAAATGATGCTGTGCTCTTTTCAGTACATCACATCAGGAGGCACAGGATGTCGGATCACCCCAACACTGATGGTGTTAACCTTGACCACCTGGACAACTATGTGTCTGCCAGTCTTCACCATTTCCTTCTTTGTAATTAATGAGTATTTTGTGGAAAATACTATGAGACTATGCCAATATCTGTTCTTCATCAAACCTCCACCCATCCATTGACAATTCCTGCCTTCATCAATCATCACTGTGATGTTTTTTGCCAAATGATGATTTTCCTGTTTTCTACCCATCTACATATATTGGTTGGCATTCTCCTGTAAGTAAGAGCTTACCCTCCCCCATTCCCATTCATTTACTGATCAATATAGATTCATTAAATCTTATTTCAGTTCATGGTTTATATTACCACATTATTTATTTTAATGCTCCAATTTTTCCAGATTTGATCCGTGACAGCCCCTTGCACTTGCCTTTTTGGAAAGCAGATTTAGTGAATACAATTTCACATACCCAGAGGTATGTTCAGTGCCAGAAAAAACTCTGCTTTTTCAATTTGATTTGGGAGGTGTAAGACAACACAGAAATCATTCATGACTGTTAGCTTTTTTTTCTTTTCCAATATCTACTAGCTGACATTCATCTTTAATTATAGGGTTTCCCTGGTGGCGCAGTGGTTGAGAGTCCGCCTGCCAATGCAGGGGACACGGCTTCGTGCCCCGGTCTGGGAGGATTCCACATGCCGCGGAGCGGCTGGGTCCGTGAGCCATGGCCGCTGAGCCTGTGCATCTGGAGCCTGTGCTCCGCAACCGGAGAGGCCACAACAGTGAGAAGCCCACGTACCGCAAAAAAAAAAAAAAATTTATAAGCAGACCTCTTAGAATCCACTGTCAGGTAACTTTCAAAATGGAGTACCTATATTATCCTCTATAAAAAGACAGAAGACCTAAAAAAGAATCTTAGACACCAAGCATCTTCTTCAAACATCTTCCTTTGTTCAGGACACTCCTTAGGTGATCTCATACAGGCTAGAAGTCACACTGGCATCTCAACTGACATGAGATAATGGGTGTAACTCACCAGACCTAGTACAGAAGCTCAGTCGGTGGTAGGTGTTACCTTTCATCTTTTTACCTGCCTCAGCACTAAATATCCATTCCTCCTCTGGTACCATCCACCCCCATTACTCATCTTGTCATAGCCCCCATCTTTAGAGCAATAAACCTCAACGTCACCTTCAAATCTTCTCTCTCCTTCACTCAGTTGATAAACACTGCTAGTGCTAGAATCTAGCTTCTAGCTTAGACTCCTGCCCTTAACATTCTCTCCTTCCCTCACTTCCACACCAGATTCCTCTTCCTAAATAATATGAACGTGCCCCTCCTCAACAGAGAGGATCCAGCCAAATAAAGATGGATCCCCAAGCTTGGCACTCAGGGCACTTCACGCTCTGGCACCAAACCACATCTACATAGCATTCCATACTGCAACCCCACTGAACTCCAGGCCTGCCATTATTTGATTACCTATTTGTCTACTTAAATTCACTACAAGGCTTCCAAATATAAGGCGGTATTCTGCCTCTTCTTGTATCTCCACTGCCCAGCTCTGTGCTCAGTAAATGTTGGCTGTGTTAATAAATAAAAAGTCACCTGAGAAGACACAGCTGTTCACCTGTTAGAAGCACTACACACAAAAGGGCCAATTTTCCTAGAATTTTATTATTGATTCACACTTGAGGTAGTAACAAATTTGTTTTGCATAGTAGAGTAATGAGGTTATTTGGAATACTTCAGCAGAACAGGTAAAAATCTCTTTAAAATAGGCATTATTTCCATAGCAAATAAGAAGCCCACTGAATAAATATTTAATTACCATTCTCCATCCCAGAAGTGTCAAGTTTGGTGGGGTTTTTTGTTTTTTAAGTTAATTATGTTTTTAAACTGGTGCTTTGCATCAAAGTTTTCTTTGATGGTCAACTTTATGTGTCAAGTTGGCTACAGGCTACAGTTTCCAGTTATTCAATTTAATCTAGGTGCATTGCTCTGAAGGTATTTTGTAGATGTAATTGAAGTCCATAATCAGTTGACGTTAAGTATGGAAGATATCCTAAATAATCTGGGTGGTCCTGCTTCAATCACTTGAAAGGCCTGAAGAGTGGAGCTGGGGCTTCCCTGAAGAAGAAATTCTGCTTGTGAACAGCAGCCTTCCTGTGCCCCATGCCCAAGAATTCCAGCCTGCCCTTCCTGACCTCCTGCCTTACGGATGTCACACTTGTCTAGCTGGCCCCTTCAATCACGAGAAGGCGGATTCCTGCAATAAATCTCTTCTCTCCTACTGGTTCTGTTTCTCTGGTAGAACCCTGACAGATACAATCTACTTCTAGAATAGAGGGCGACAGAGTGCAACAGCTGAACAGTTAACAAGATCTAAATAAGGCTTTCACAGTATTGCTTCATTATGGAGTGGGAAGTGTTCAAGTCCTAGAACATCAGATACCCCATATTCAAACCTAAGTGCAAATACACATAACATATGCCACGGCTTCTGTCCAACCGTATTCATTATACATTCATTTGACAAATATTTGTAATGAGAGGCACTGGGGAGTGAATGGTGAGCCAGACAGGCATGGTCCCTGCTCTCAGGGAGTTTACAGGCTAGTAGGAGAATCAGGCATCAAAACAGTAATTATACAAATGCTCATTCAATTATAATTATGATGAGTGCTAGGAAGTACAGGATACTGTTGGCATATTTACTAGCGGAATCTAATCAGTTGGGGAGGGCTTTTGGAAATGTTGCTGAGGAATGACACTGCAGCTAAGACTAGAACGGTAGGTAGGCAGTAGCCAGGCAGAGCATAAGAGGAAGTGCATCCCAGGTCCAGGGAACTATCTGCCCAGGGAACTATCTGTACAAAGGCCTTGTGCAGGGAAGGACCTAGATGATTTCAAGCACCTGAAAGATGGCCAGTGAGTCTGAGCTGTCGTGAATTAGGGATAAGAGCATACAAGATCAAATGGCCTGAGGGCTTGCCTGGTGGCGCAGTGGTTGAGAGTCCGCCTGCCGATGAGTCCGCAGAACCTGATGAGGTCAAATAGGGAAGGAGTACAGGGAGGGAAGAAGACCTAAGACAGGGCCCTGGGAGCACAGACATTTTAAGTGGGTGGAAGAAAATCCTGAAGAGGAGCAGTCAAGAAGACCCACGTTCACAGCGTGCACATTCACTTACACAAGAAACTTTTCCAGGAGCCATTTTAGTTCAGCCTCCACATTCAAAAAGGTGTACATTGGGCTTCCCTGGTGGCGCAGTGGTTGAGAGTCCGCCTGCCGATGCAGGGGACACAGGTTCGTGCCCCGGTCCGGGAAGATCCCACATGCCGCGGAGCGGCTGGGCCCGTGAGCCATGGCCGCTGAGCCTGTGCGTCCGGAGCCTGTGCTCCGCAACGGGAGAAGCCATAGCAGTGAGAGGCCTGCGTACCGCCAAAAAAAAAAAGGTGTACATTTTTCACTGAAGAGGAAATAGTAACCAAGGGAGGAGATATGGGGATATATGTATATGTATAGCTGACTCACTTTGTTATAAAGCAGAAACTAACACACCATTGTAAAGCAATTATACTCCAATAAAGATGTTAAAATAATAATAATAAAATAAAATTTTTTAAAAAAATGGTAACAACTTAGGGAAAACCTAATTTGAACGGACATGAATAATTTCCAGCTAAGGTGTTTTCTACAATGGATATCACCTCACTGATTACTGTTTGCAATAGTTATTCAGTCTTTGGGTCAAACTGTACTTTCCGAAGTCACTTCTTATTAACACTAATGACTTGGTCCTTTATGTATACTTAGTTGAGGCAATTAGTTGCAAGGCGCACATTAGAACACATTGCTTTAATCTTTTGAAAATCACTATGGGCCACATAATTCTAAGAGTGCCTCACGTGAAAGAAAACATTGAACCAATAGGAAGTACTAATTTGATAAGGCTCTAAGAAGAGTGCCCCAGCCCCCAAAAGAATCACACGAATTAGTGCAGGCTCAGTGACTAAAAGAACTTAGGCTCCAGGAAAGGACGCATTTAAATTAAAATTGCACTTTCTCAGACTAGGAATCCTCCCCATTAGTACAATACAAGATATGTCAGAGAAAGCTCTACAGTGTGTTGAGGTTCAGAGGGCAATCTGTAAGGTGCCTTATTGTGGCTTATAAAAACAGGCCCAGCGGGGAGGCCCACAGATCCAGCAGTTACAACAGCAGGATGCACAGCGGGAGCTTAATGAATATTTGATGATGACATTTTTCCTCCTTTGCATGCTGTTACAAGGCAGCCCCCATCTTACCAATGGGAACTTGTGCCGAGTCTACTACCCATTTTTCCTTAAAAACCCATTTTTCCTTAAAAGTTGTGTTATAAATGGTGGAGCCCAGGCCATATGCTAAACCATAAGAGTTTAACTAGAGCTGCTGACCACCATTTATAACAAGGCTTTTGTGAATTAAATACATTGGGCACAACTTAGTATTCCAAAGGTGTATCTTTCCTCATCAGCAGTCCCAGAGTGGCCAAAGATGCCACTCCCACTAGCAGCAGGAAAAGGACTCACCTGGCTCCAGGCTGGGAATGTGGGCAGAGGGGTAATGATAGGGTGGCAGCTGGGAGTCGGGGCCAGTGGCTACCACGTGACAGATCCAAACCCCAAGATAAGGATGTGGGGGACACATCAGAGGGGGGTAGAGCAAAGACTCAGCCCTAGCAGGGCTGTAGGGATAGAGAAGGGTTAGGGATTCCCTACCAAAGATGACGAGAGGCCGTGGTCAGAAGGAAGCAGCAAGCGCTGGAAGCAACCATGTTCTGGCAGGAGCCCTGAGGGAAAAGGTGGTTCTGAGGCCAGCAACAACCTGAGAGGCAAGGTCAGATATCAGTCGAAGACTGCGAGCCCTTGGCCCTTCAGGACATACTATTATCCAAAGTCTCTGGAACCACATCAAAAGCCATGCAGCTACTCCCCTATTTGTACACAGACAGGTTCTCTGCCTGAACTTCCCAGGATTTTCCAGGTGGCTCAGGACCTCCCTGGCTTTATCTCGGGGGCTATCCATGTAGTCACCCCATCTGGACTTGGCAGCTTGGCTTCAGATGACCACCTTCACCCCAGTCCTTGTCTGGGCCTCTGCTCCATCCCAGGAGAGAGTGGTCATTTATATGTCCAGTGTACAAGACTACATTAGTCTTCCAAAATTGATATCCAAACCTGAAAAGCCATCAAGGCACAATATTCAAAGGATGGCCATCAAATAGGGTGAATCATCTAATGGTAAAGTATCTGGTCTATCCTAATTGCAGAGGAAGATGAATTTTAGAGTCTTTGTTGACTTAAAAACAATTTTAATGTAGCTACAGCTTTTATGTTTAATATAGTCTTATTTTTTTCAGAATATATAGCAATAATATGAACAAAAGAGGAAAAGACATTTTCTTAAAAAGCCTTTTAAGTTACTTAGTAGGTAAGAAAAATGGCAGCCAGGCCTGTAGCCTTCAGGGAGACGCTTGAGAGATTGTTCTCTGTGAAATCTTTCCTAACCAATGGAAAAAAACCCTAAAGATATTGTTGTGGCAATGAGGGTGGACCTCCTCATGGAACTGGCTCTGTCTGTGAAGTCCTCAGCTTAGAAGCCCCCTTGCATGCTGGGAGCTTCCCAATCAGCTCCCTGGTGCCTCACTCTTAAATAGAAGTAAACAATCAGGGATCACCAGATATCTAAGGAAAAGCTCTAACATGAAAGACAGACCAAAACAACCAAACATAAGGGAAGCAACATGGAGGAAACAGAGGTTATACAGGAAACAGAAAACATTAATATCCTTAAAGGAGTAGGAGAAGACACTGTATCCATAAAAGAAAGAAATGTTTAAAAAAAAAAGGAAATTCAGACATGAAAAAATCAAGAGAAGGGCTGGAAAATAAGGCTTAAGGAAATTTCTCAGAAAGTAGGGGAAGAAGATTAAAAATGAAGAAATACAAGAAGAGATAAGAAAATTAGAGAACTAGTGAATCCTGGAAGTCTAATATTAAATAAGAAGATTCCAGAAAAAAGAATACAGTAAGAGGAGAAAATCATCAACAAAACTAAAGATGTTTCAGATCTTAAGGACCTGAATTTTCCAGACTGAACTGGCCCAAGTTCCTAGAAAAATTTGGATTTAAAAAGAGAAAATAATATTAACTACCAGACAGGCCAAACCTGACCCACTGCCACTGTTTTGTAACAGAGTTTTTCTGGAACACTGCCACATCCATTCATTTACATGTTACCTATGGCTGCTTCACTACTATAACAGCAGAGTTGAGTGGCTTCAACAGAGACATTATGGCCTGCAAAGCCTAAAGTAATTACCATCCAGCTCTTTATATAAGAAGCTTGCCAAATCCTGACATACAATTAAGGGTATAGACACTGAGTTCAAATCCTGTAATACACTACTAACTGTGTGACCACGAGCAAGTTACTTAACTTCTCAGTACCTCAGTTTCTTTACAGATGAGTCTGTAAGGAGATCATTATTGATCTCCTAGAGTTATTATAAATTTTTAAATGTAAATAAATAAATAAAAGAAAGTACAATACATGTAAAGTTAATTAATAATATAAAAAGTGCTTAGAACGAAGCCCGCACATTTTTTAAAGAGTGTGGTAAAAACAAAAAGGTTTAAGACCAAATGGTGAGCAATAATAGTGAAAGTATTCTATTGGACAATGCTTCATTTCTAATAAAACCTTACTAATCATCACTTTGGTATACAAGTTCTCCAAAATCAATCTCCACAATTTGGTTAATATTTGTTAATCATCAAATAGCTGAGAAGGAAAAACATTTTCTCAATATTAGCTGAAAGTCACTACCTCTTAGACTTTCTCAAACCATTTACTACTTAGCTTTAGAAAGGCCTCTGAACGTTTGATATTTTCCTCAAGATTCTTTCACAATACTCACTCCACCTCCATCTCTCCCCCTCCTCACACACCCAGGAGCTGGAACTCCAGCCCAACACACCCGGGGTTCTTACAGGTGACTTTCCCTGCATGCTCATGGCATCCAGATGTTCACTAATGTACCTCTGCAGGCATCTCCTGATGGCAGGTGTACTCACAGTTGGAAAAACCAACTGTGGTAGGCTGAAAAATGACCCCCCAAAGATATATTCACTTCCTAATCCCCAGAACTTGTGAATATTACCTTTATTATGGCCAAGGAAAAACTATTGCCTTATATGGCAAAAATATATAAATATAGATGATTAAGTTAAGGATATTAAGAAGAAGTGCTTATCCTGGATTATCTAGGTGGGCCCTAAATGCAATTACGTGTATCCTTATAAGAGAGCGGCTGAGGGAGTTTTGAAACAAACAGAAAAGACAGACAGAGAAGAGAGGGCAATGTAGAGATGAAATAGAGATTTGGAGAGATGAGGCCACAAGCCAAGGAACACCAAAGAATGCTGGCAGACTGGAAGCTGGAAGAGACAAGGAATGGATTCTCCCCTGGGGCCTCTGGAGGAGCAGTTGCCCTACTGACCGCATGATTTCAGCCCAGACTGCTGGTCTTCAGAACTATAAGAGAATAAATTTGTGTTGTTTTCAGCCACCAAGTTTGTGGTAATTTGTTATAGCAGCCATGGGAAACTAATATACCACCTCATTACACCCACACACACAGAGGCACTCACTCAGCACCACCTTTTTAAGCAGGGACCCACCAGTTAGAAGACTTTCTCATTTAAAAAACCCAATTCTTACAAAGGAGAGTTGGTAAAGAGTTTACTAAAGCCTTTGATAACTGAATTAAATCCTTCTGAGAGTGATTCAACATGAATCAAAATTTCTAACTCTCTCCTCACCTTGAAAACCAGAGGAGAAATAATAATATCACTAAGTATATAGGTTATACTACTGTGGCCTCATGGTTTTGTGTTCTGACTTTGTGTCCCATTGGTCTACTGTAAAACTGTTAAGCAGTGACACTGACTTTCACATGCAGCTGTGGACTCAGTCTCCTTGCTACGTCTTACTTGGTAATCCCTGACCACAAAATATTACATAATCTGTGAGTTCTCACATTCCTTTGTGTTGACATAATGTGCAATAGCCTTTTAACCCAAACAAGAATCCAAGAATCCTATTTCGTCTCATTCTACCTATTGGAAAACTCTTTAATTCTTCATACAAGACAAAAAATAGATGCTAACTTTCTTAAAATAGCCAATAAGATAAACCCTAATCACATGGCCTTCATATATTACATTGTGGAAAAATTAGATGCATAATCTGATTAACCAGCATACCGAACAGGCTTGAATAGTTGAAGGTTATATACTGACTCAGGTGTGACTAGTTTTAACAGTTTGAAATGTAACCTTAAAAGATGGCAGAATTAATACTTCTCTGCCCAGCCTTGATACTTCCATAGTCAAGAGCCAAATGCTTCTAAAGTGTGACAAATGGTCATTCTAATTAAAACTGGTCAAACACTTAGCTGTGCTGCTTAGTAGTATAATGCCCTTAAGAGGATTAGACAAATAATTCTGGAAATATACAAAGCCATGGTGTTTGTTAATGAATTTCTGATAGAAAGAATAAAACATTTTAGTGTTTCAATAAATGAGTACATGGAACTTCTCATTTGTCCAAGTGACTGACCTAAAAAGGATTTGGATATATGAACTGAAAATATCTTCTACTCTATTGCTTGCTTTTTTGCTCTCTGTCAGTGTTTTTGATGAAAAGAACTTTAATACAGTGTTTTCTTTATGGTGAGTATTCTTTACATCTTGTTTAAAAAATCTTTGCTTACTTTTTCTAGAATATTTCTGTTTTACCTTTCTCAGGTCTATAATCTATCTGGAACTATTATTAGAGGTCCAGGATTAACTAGAAGATCAGGTAAAATTCTGGGGACCTTCCTTCTCCCACCTCACTGTCATTGTCATCATCCAGGACTAAGTACATGCTCCCTTATTTCTTTAAGGCCATTACAGCCATTGTGAACACAATGGAGACCTTAAGGCCTCTGCAACTTTTCTTCTTCCCATACATCAGCCTTCATCTTTGACCCCCTCCTTTCCTGATCTAGTTAATCATAAGCTGTCCCTTCCACCTCTCCCTTTCTAGCACTCTCAACTCCCCACTCACTCAGCACAAATCTCAATCTTGGCAAGAAGAAAGTACTATGGACCAACTGGTTCTGAAGGTCCAAGGATCTGGGTTTGAAATAGGATTATACAATTTATAAGCTGCAGGACTTCAGCACTCACTTGACAATCCTACTTCCCCTTCTAATATTGAGAAGGGCTGGGGCTGAGGTTAGGGTAGAGAAGGATTATCAATAACAATACCTTTTGGACCTATTGTAGGGGTGAGATATAATGTATGTCAAGACCTTGGCACAGAATAGGCACTTAACAAACAAACAAACAGTATCTAAAAAAGAACAATAAATAATAAATCAATAAAACCACTAGCCAACTCACTCAGTTGCTTTGAACACTGCTGAAGAAACTCTTACCACCTCAGCTAGGCTTTCCTATTCACCACATTGACCATGTAAACTTCTACCACAACCCCTGAAGTTCTCTATTTTACTCCTTTGTCAGTCTCCTCACTTTCAACAGATCCCAGGAAAACTTCCACTCCTAGCCAAGATAAAATAACAAGGACAGGATTTACCTTCCTATCTGAAACAACCATAAAGTGGACAAACACAGGAAGAAACAGTTTTCAAGACATTATCAGACAACAAAAATAGTGATCTGAAAGATGGGAAAGTGAGGTGAGTCCCCAAGTTGTACCAGCCTATGCCTTGAGAGTTTCCAGCTGTGGCAAAGGGAGGGGAATCCAGGAAGGGATCAGCAGACTTACTGAGTTGAGAGTCTGAGAAGACCAAGGCAGCTATAGTTCGAAGGAAAGGACAGAGCTTCACAGAGTGAGAATTCTGGAGATGTGCAGAGAGTCCCCCTCAAGAATGCAGTTGATTCCTTCTCACAGCTGTAAGGAAACTAAGGTAGCTGGAGAAAGAACCAGCAGAAAGGCTCAGAGGTTACAGCGTAGTGCCTGAAGTCATGCAGAATCAAAAACAGTATCTGGTCCCATCTCCCAGACTGGAAAACCTCATGATTCAGAGGACACTGGACAGAGTAAACACAAGTGTCTTGTCCAGTCCTGTGGAATACTTAGCCCTAAATTAAGCACTGTTTTAGTCCCATCTAAAAAACCTTAAAGCAAGACCTGAAAGAATCAAACTATTTCCAAGTAAATTAACTGCATTACAGAGTAAAGTTCAAGAATATTTACAGAAATTCAAAAATATCCAGTACCCAACAAGGTAAAATTCACAATATTTGGCATCCAATAAAAAATTACCAGGTACACAAAGAAGCAGGAAAATATGACTCATAACGAGGAGAGAAATCAATCAATCCCCTCAACTCAGAGCTGATTCAAATATTAGAATTAGCAGACAAGGACTTTAAAACAGTTATAATAACTGTATGCTCAAAAAGTTAAATAGAGAGACGGAAGACATTTCATCTCCACTTCTAGAGATGAAAACAACAAAATCTGAGATGAAAAATACACTGGATGGGATTAATGTTTTAGACACTGCCAAAGAAAAGATTACTAAATGTGAAGACATAGCAGTAGTAACTATCCAAAGTAAGATAGCAAGAAAAGAGAAATTTTTTAATTGAACAGAGTATCAGTAAGACAACTTCAAATGGTCTAATATACAGGCAAATACAGTACCTCAAAAGAAGGGAAAGTGAAGAAGGAATAGAAAAAAACTTTTGAATAATGGCAGAAAATTTTCAAACTTTCTTGAAAATGAAAACCCCACAGATCTAAGAAGCTCAATGAATTCCAAGCACAAGATACATGAAGAAAACCACATCAGTGCACATCATAATCAGATTGCTCAAAACCCTAATGATAAAGAAAATCTGTAAAACAGCCAAAGGGGAAAAAAAGATACCATGTGTACCAAAATATGGATAACAACAGATTTTCCATTAGAAACTCTTCAAGTGGGAAGCAACATCTTTAAAGTACTGAAAGAAAATAATACTGCCTACTCAGATTTTCATATTCAGTGAAAATAACTTTCAAAACAGAAGGCAAAGTAAAGATATTTTCAGAAACACAAAAGCTAAAAGAATTAATCACCATCAGACACAAGAAATGTTAAAGGAAGTCCTTTGAGCTGAAGGCAACTGATTCCAGATAAAAATATGGGTCTACAAAAAGGCATGAAAGGAACATAAATGGTAAATACATGGTTAGGCATATAAGATTTTTTTAAATTATTATTTAATTAGTTGCAGCATGCGGGCCCTAGAGCGTGCAGGCTTCAGTAGTTACAGAGCGTGGGCTTGGCAGTTGTGGCTCGTGGGCTCTAGAGTGCAGGCTCAGTAGTTGTGGCGCACAGGCTTAGTTGCTCCACGGCATGTGGGATCTTCCCAGACCAGGGCTCGAACTCTTGTCCCCTGCATTGGCAGGCGGATTCTTAACCAGTGCGCCACCAGGGAAGTGCCTTGCTTCTGTTTTTAATGTCTTAGGTTTTGGAGGGCAAGGCATGTGGGATCCTAGCTCCCCGACCGGGGATCAAACCCACACCCCTTGCATTGGAAGGCGAAGTCTTAACCACTGGACTGCTAGGGAAATCACCTAAAGCAATTTTAGATGTAATATTATCATCTGAGTTGCACATTTAAACTAAAACCTAGGAGCAGATATACGAGCTAATTTGTCAGGGATAACATTCTACCATCACCCTCAAAAAGAGATTACTAATTTCCTGTTTTAAGTACAGTCATCACACCTATGCCAGCAGAGGAGAAATGAAGAAAGTTACCTTATGATTTGTGGGTAGCTGTTAAAGTGTCTGAAGAAACAGAACCTTGCTTGTGTTTAATTCATAAGTTATTGCTTTGCAGAGAAATGTCAAATGGTCTGTTTTAAACCAAAAAGAATCAACTAAAAATCTCTAGTATCTCCAACTTAAAGAAATTCATTTTAGCCTTTGTTTACTTTATTCCTGGCTTTGAAAAATGTAATCCCTAAACCTCGTTATTTCATTATGTGACCTGCTCATAAAAAATAATTAGGCATTCTTCTCAAGATATTTTTTAAAAATATTTCTTCTACAGGGAAACAAATAATTGTCGGTTAGCTACCCTATAATGGACATTTAAGAATAGAAGTACAGCAGTGCTTTATCCAAATACGTGTTGTGTTTCCTTTTAAAGTTTAAAGGAAAAACTACAGGTTTTTTCTTCAGTTCTCCGGAAGATTAGAGTGTAAATACAAACTAAACAAACCTATAATTAGCATTTATAATAGCAAACAATGTACAGTGTAATTTTATATGAATCAATTAACAAAAATTACATATTCAACAACTTACTGAATGCCCACTACGTATAAGGCTATATGACGTGGGAGTTAAAAAGATAAACAGAAAGCGCCTTCTAGTTCTATTGAAAGCCCTTTAATAGCATTAGTTTGGGGGATTTAACAAGTGAAAATAAAAAACAACCCTTGACAGTTATCAGTCCCACTGAGGTTCCCATGACATCTGAACAGTCACTCAAAGGCAGCTAAAGGTTGAAGACTCGATAGCTCTGCAACCCAGGGAACCATAGGATGGAGCCCCAAACCTAGGCAGTAAAATCAGTCCGTCCTCTAAAAAGACCCAGAAAACTTAGCAGCAAATATGCAAGCATCCTCAGGAGCAAATTAACAGAAATATTAAGTGTGTGGAAGGGGTAATGGTTGGGGCTTGGGGGAAATAGCAGAGAGAAGGGAAAAGAATGTTGATTTGTATTTGTTTAAAGCAGAATTTCCACAGTAAAGTCAAAAACTGAAATGCTGCCTTTACATACTGACACATGGAAGCTCTCATTTGAATTTAGAAAACTGGATTTTAAGTTTATATTTCTTTTAATCACCAATTGGGATTAATAATTTTAGTCCTATTTTACTATGTGCCAGATAGTATTTATACACTGAAGTCAGCAAAACCAGAGTTAAGAATACAAAGTGTCCAATACATATATGATACAGCCAATTTCCTCTCAGAAAAGAAAAAAATTCGTAAGCTCTCATTAAATAATAGTCACTAAACACCAATGACGTACTAAATGTTGAGTGAGTTAGATAAAGTTGAATTTGAGGGAAACTTTCTGTTTGAATATTTATTCATTAACTGAAAAACTAAGAGCTAATAAATTCTCTATGGTCATTTTAGTTGTCATGTCTTTGATGCTACCACTTCTATAACAGTGATGATTCCCTAACACTACTGGTGATAACTGGTTAGTTTTTACTGGTGATAATGGGCCAGAAGAGCACAGAACACTCAACACAACATAACGACTCAAGACTTAGGTCCCAATAGTAATCCCATGATTACAGTTAAGGAAATTACTTGGCCAAATTACTTAACCTTTTGTGCCTCAGTTTTCTCATCTCTAAAATGGAGCTGATAACAGCAGTAATCAATAGCATTACTGTGACTATTAAATGAGTTAATTCAAATAAAGTGCTTAAAACAATGTCTGACACATAGTAAACTGCATATATATCAGCTATTATTAGTGTGTCTACGTTTTCACCATGCTTGAACAATTTTTTTTACTAAGCCCTCTCATACATTCTTAGCAAAAAATGGTTTTTTTAAAAAATCTGGAGGCCTAGACTGCTAGAGGATATGTAACGAAGGCCTTAAAATGTTCACATCCCTTAATCCTTAATCTAGCCATTCTAAGGAATAACCAGAGTTGTACACAAAGATCTTTACACAAGGCCATTTATCAGGTTACTTATAATGCCAAAAAGCTACCTAACTGCCTAACTAGAATTAAGTATGGTATGTGCATAAAATGCAATATTCTGCATGTATTAAAAATTAAATTTAGCTATGGAGATAGTAAAAAGATGAGTGGTTGCCAGGGGCTGTGGGGAGGGAGGGATGAACAGGCAGAGCACAGATGATTTTTAAGGCAGTGAAACTACTTTGTATGATACTATAATGGTGGATACATGTCATTATATATTTGTCAAAACCCATGGAATGTACACCATGGGCAAACCATAATGTAAATTATGGACTTTGGGTAATAATGATGTGGCAATGTAGGTTTGCCGATTGTGACAAATGTACCGCTCTGGAATGGGGTATTGATAGGGGAGGCTGGGCTTGTTTGGGGGAAGTGGGCATTTGGGAAATCTCTGTACTTTCTGCTCAGTTTTGCTGTGAAGCTAAAATTGCTCTAAAAAAGAAATTCTATTTTAAAAATGAAGTTTAGGAGAATAATGAATGACACAAGAAATACTCATGATACATTGTTGAGTAACAGAAAGCAATTTGTAAAGAATTAAAGGAACATACCCAAATATTACAATTCAGCTTCTAGAAGCAATATTATAGCTGATTTTAAAATATACTTTTCTGGATTTCCCTGGTGGCTCAGAGGTTAAGAATCCACCTGCCAATACAGGGGACACGGGTTCGAGCCCTGGTCCGGGAAGATCCCACGTGCCGCAGAGCAACTAAGCCCGTGCGCCACAACTACTGTGCCCGTGTGCCACAACCACTGAAGCCCACGCACCTAGAACCCATGCTCCGCAACAAGAAAAGCCACCACAATGAGAAGCCCGCGCACCACAACAAAGAGTAGCCCCTGCTCACTGCAACTAGAGAAAAGCCCAGGCACAGCAACAAAGACCCAATGCAGCCATATATAAATAAATAAATTTTAAAAATAAATAAATAAAATATACTTCTCTCAGTTTGCAAATTTTACTACAATGAACTTGTATCACTTTCAATACATAAGGAATTTTTAGGACTTTCCTTTAAAATATCATGCAGTTTTCAATTCAAAGTTATTGAAAAAAGGCATGTACAGTTAAATAAGAAAGAAATAATCAGAGATGAACTGATACTTCTAACATTTCCTTCAACCAAAAAATCTCACCAAGTTCTTAAAATCCAATAGCTCTGAGATATTATGCATTCATTCATTCCACAAATATTTACTGAAATACGAACTAGGTCCTGGGAATAAAGCAGCACCTAAGCTAGACATTGAATATTGGGAGGCAAACAACAACAAATAAACACCTAAGGAGGTGAGGGTGTGATGAAAAGGGAACCCTCTTGCACTGTTGGTAGGAATGTAAATTGATACAGCCACTATGGAGAACAGTATGGAGACTGCTTACAAAACTAAAAATAGAACTACCATATGACCCAGCAACCCCACTACTGGGCATGTACCCTGAGAAAACCATAATTCAAAAAGAGTCATGTACCACAATGTTCATTGCAGCACTATTTACAATAGCCAGGACATGGAAGCAACCTAAGTGTCCATCGACACACGAACGGATAAAGAAGATGTGGCACATATATATACAATGGAATATTACTCAGCCCTACAAAGAAACTAAATTGAGTTATTTGTAATGAGGTGGATGAACCTAGAGTCTGCCACACAGAGTGAAGTAAGTCAGAAAGAGAAAAACAAATACCATATGCTAACACATATATATGGAATCTAAAAAAAAAAAAAGGTTCTGAAGAACCTAGGGGCAGGACAGGAATAAAGATGCAGACGTAGAGAATGGACCTGAGGACACTGGGAGGGGGAAGGGTAAGCTGGGGAGAAGTGAGAGAGTGGCATGGACATATATACACTACCAAATGTGAAATAGATAGCTAGTGGGAAGCAGCAGCATAGCACAGGGAGATCAGCTCGGTGCTTTGTGACCACCTAGAGGGGTGGGGTAGGGAGTGGGGGAGGAAGATGCAAGAGGGAGGGGATACGGGGATATATGTATAAGTATAGCTGATCCACTTTGTTATATGGCAGAAACTAACACAACAATGTAAAGCAATTATACTCCAATAAAGATGTTTAAAAAAAAAAAACACCTAAGGAGGGAGCTGTTCTCAGGTTGGGATGCACCAGTTGTGATGGACGGACTTCAGTGGGGTGCTGGGGAAGCCCCTCTGCCATTCAAGCTGACACATGAAAGCTGAGGAGGAGCCCATCAGGCAAAGCTGGGGGGAAAGAGTCCTAAAGAAAGAAAAGAACAAGTGCCAAGGCCCTGAAGTGGGAATAATCCAGGTTTATTTAAAGAACAGCAAGGAGGCCAGTGTGGCTGGTCATCAGTAAATGTTGGTCTTAACAGCTCTCCCTCTAAAATGCCTGAGGTTACTAAACAATTATTATCTAACAGACAGGCTGGGTTCGATTCCAGCTTGTTCACTTATTATAGATGCAAGGATTGAGAGCTGGTCACCTCCCCTCTGGACCATGGCCTCCATATCTGTAAAATGGAAGTAACAATATCTACTGCAAAAGCAGCTGCAAGGCTTTACATGAGAGGATGATCATCGCAAATGTTTAGGACAATGTATGGCAGACAAAAACAAAAAAATGCTAAACGAATGGTAGGTAGTCTTAAAAGTGCTCTGTGAGGAATTTAAAAACAAAACCAAACAGAAACATCCTAGAAATTTCACTGTGTTTGAATCACATCAGTATAAACAGACTCTACCTTAACTGACCTGATGCTTTTTCAGTTATATGTCATGTCCCAGAAATTCTGCTACTACATGCTATTTTGTCAAGAAAAGCCAATGAATCCCCAACAAAGTCTCTCTGGCCCAAAGGAAGATGAGGAGGGAATGTTTTTCATGGTCTTTTTTCGATCCTTACTCCCCTTACATTTTCTATAGTCTTTGTGATAGCCCATTTCTCTTCCTAGAAATTCCTTCCTCTCTTGACTTGGGGACAAGACGCTCAGTCTTTTGCCTATTTATCTAACTGTTCCTTCTCTACCTCAGATCTCTCCTATTCTTCCTATTCCTCAAAAATGTCATCAGTTCCTACATTTTTACCCATGCCCCTCTTACCCACAAAACCTTCTCAGATGCTTCCCAACCTCCAGAGATACTTGCAGCACGAAATCACATTTCTTGGCATGACACTTACCTCATTACACTTCGTGTTATACTAAATTATGTCTTATCTGCCCTATTGGGTAGGCAGGTTCTTAAAAGCATGATCAACAGCTTAATCATCTTTCCTTCTCCCTTACGACCTAACAAAGTCTCTTGAACATAGTCATTGCTATAAGTAAATGAGTAAGCGTATAAAATACTTTTAACAGATTATTAACATTAAAACAGAGCAAATTCTGTTGACACGTTTCTTATCTCAAATTAGCTTTTGATTTGTAAGAAGGCATAAGAGACATTGACTATATTTACATTTTACATAATAAGTTTTCCAACTAATGAATATTAATATGTCTAATTTTCAATTAACATGCTAAAAATAATAACAGCTAGCACTTACTATCTGCCCTTTCCAGGAAATATATACGCATCAACTCACTGTATCCTCCCAACAATGCTTTGAGTTAGGTATTAATTTTATATTTCCCTTTTTACAAACGAGTTAACTAGGGCAGAATGACTTATTCAAGGTCACACATCTGCAGGAAGCAAAGTCAGGATTTGAACCCAGACAGCCTTGGCTCCAGTCTGGTCTTGTAATCCTAAACCCTACCTAAATAGTCATTCACCATAAAAATCTAGTTTTACATAAGCATTTTTTAACTCACAACTTTTTATAGAAACTTGTTATTCGTAAGTAATATATTTTCTCTGTAATATAAACAAATATATCTGTATTAATGACACCAGGCTTCTGGCTAAATGTACACGTATACAATGTACTACTGCATATTTCATAATGTCAACTTTGCATTAAATATTACAATGTTTTAAGTTACTTTATCCTACTTCTGAATGCTTAACGGTATTGCCAGTCTAATGTGGCATCTTCTTGACTATCTTAGGAAATTTTTATTTCCATATAGATTTTTCTAGATTCTTATCTATTTTTAAATTCAAAAAAACTAAGATTTTTTCATAAATATGTAACAAAAATCACACTAATGCTACTTTGCATAGGTGTCACATAGGACAACAACAATAAAGTTACAATCTTGTTGAAAAATGACACTTTAATATATGACGTCAGGTTTTTAAAGAGTATACTTAGCCTTAATTAATTTCCTACCACTAGAAAATAACCTTCACTATTACAAAGTCTGCTTAATTCTCGGTTGTTGTTATATTTAAAGCTTTTAGGTAAATAAACCCAAATACAGTGATGGAGAATTCTACTATTAAAATGCAAACTGAACTTCTAATCAACAAAATTCTTAATATGTGATTAGCTACTGCTGGAAGGCCTGATTTCTCAGCATTTAATGTTTTAAAGAAAAATTTTTTCGGTCTTTGCCTGACCAAAAGCAAAAAGTGTTCAAGAGCGCTCAAAAGTAAAATTCCTTTGTCTTAAAAGTAACCTGCCTGAACCAGACATATTTTTGCCCCTTTTAAGAGTGTAAAACCTAAGGTACATACGTTCCACTCCAACAGGCTCACTCTCCAGGTCCTTGAACTTGCTGTTCCCTCTGCCGGGAAAGGATCTGCTCCCAGACTTTTTTCACAACCTGCCCCTTCCCATCATTCAGGCTCAGCTCAAATGTCTTTACCTAGCAAGGCCTTGCCTGGTCAGTCCACCCAAAGAAGCCCACTGCAATGGGCTGAATCATGTTCCCAAAAAAGATATGTTGAAATCCTAACCCCCCAATACCTAAGACTGTGACCTTAGATGGAAATAGGGTTGTTGCAATGTAGTTAGTTAAGATGAGGTCATACTGGTGTAGGGGTGGCCCTTAATCCATTATGACTGGTGTCCTTATATAAAGGAGAGACAGAGACAGAGACACAGGGAAGAAGGCCATGTGAAGAAGGAGGCTTAAAAGCTTTAAGTATAAACACAAGCGAAGAAATTCCTGGGGCTGCCAGAAGGGAGACAAGGAAGGATCCATCTTGATTTTGGACTTCTAGCCTCCAGCGCTCTGAGAATGTGTCTCTATTGTTTTAAGCCACCCAGTTCATGGTACTGTGTTATGGCAGCCCTAGGAAAGTAATACTCCCACCACCACCAACAACTGCTGTTGCCCCATCAGTCACTTTTATTGTCCTTATAGTTCTCAATAGAATTTAAAAGAGCAATGTACTTTTACTGACTGTCTCCCTTCATTATCATGTCAGTTCCAGGAGAGCAGGGGCCTTTTCTGACTTCTAAGCACAAATATTTTGTCAAATAAATTAATGATCCTGTTAGAAACATGATAGGATTAGAGAATGTCAGAATGATAATTCATTGCCAATATTCAGAGAAACTATAAACCCTCCCATAATCTAATAACAAAGTCTAATACCAGATCTATCTAGCACTGAGAGAGACTTCATACCATCTTAACTATCATGTACTATCTGGAAAATGAACCTCTGAGCTAAAGAAAAACAGCTTCAGAAAAATGAGGGGTAAGAAGTATTCCTTACTTACTACTTCAAAGATGTGGCTGAAGAAGAATTACTTCAGTACTTCCTGTATGTCATCTTGTGGAAGGGCAGCATGCACAGGTGTCAGAAGGCTGACTGCTAATGGAAGGAGAAAGCAAAAAAATCTTCCGGGGGAAAAAAAAAGTCAGTTGAAAGTCAAAGAATTCTAGGGTTATTTGGTAAAGGAGCAATTCGTGCTGCCCCACAACCAAAGCCCTCTGTATTACAGGCGTGAACAAAAATGGACACTCTTAGTCTAGAGTTACTAGTGTCACTTTAACGGGCTCTGTTGTTGCATTCTCTATGTGCAATTTTTTTATCTGAAGCATATAAAACATTCTAGAGAGACTTCTATTTTTTTTTAAAGGTTTAAAATTAAGGGGAGGGGGATGTTCATGTTTAATGGAGGTGTCATTTTTGGGAAACACTTCTTTTACTGATGATGTCAGAAAAATGAAGAGTCGCAGAGCAGGGAAGCGTGCTCAGAGGGAAGCAACCAAATGTCCCAGAGAGTGGACATCTAAGGAGCTTGAAAGACAGAAAGGAATGGTAACGAGACCTGGTCCTAAAAAAAAGGAGCCTCCTTCTGCTTGGGAAAGCAAAACATACAAGGAGGCAACCAAAGGAAGTCGCACAGTGGAACAGGGGGAATGGAGAAGCCGCAGGGCTGCAGGGAATAGTGACTGCCCAGGGGTTTCAGGAAAAATGAGTTAAGGGGTGGCTGGCATGACGTAAGGGGAAAGAGAGCCCCGGGCGTGGAAAGGGAACTGAGGCTGCGAGGGGACAAAAAGCTGCTGGTGGAGTGGGGGAAGGGCAGCACCCTTGGAAGGAGCCAGAGGTGGACTGACCTTTGTGACTGATGCCTGCTTTCCCCAAAATTGGTCAGAAATTGGGATTTTCTACTTTGATTTCCCACATATAATCAACTAATTTTCAAAGAACCAGACTGCTGACCACTTAAAAAACAAACAAAACTACTGAATGTAATTGTAATTGGTATTTGATTTCCAAGTAACTTCTGAGTTTATAGTGCCACTGGGCAGTTTAGCATTAAATCAGTTGTCACTGGACAAGTCTACAGAAAAAATGTAGTTATTTTGGTTTTCTGGTTATCTGGATTCTAGGTAAATGGGAATTTAAGGTACTGATTAATAACTGCACTTTCATAGGACTTAATAGTTCTCTAAGTGTTTTCACATGCTAATTGGAAATGTGGTCACTCCAACAACCACAGATTTACCCTCAGATGAGGCTCCCGGAGGTTACTGGCCCAGGGTCAGGTGCGTAACGAGAGGAGAAGCTGGGAACAGAACCTGGGTAGCCGTGATACCTGCTCCAGAGCTCTTCCTGTCAAAAACATACTGCTTCTCCAAAGTGCGTATTGTGATAAAAAGCACCACAAGATAGCAGGCTATTTTCAAAGAGGGATATAGTGAAAAAAAAGAAGCTAATGCCTGGCAAGAAGAAGCAGTTTAGCACAATACCATGTTCACATGTATTTAACATATGCTACCGAATCTCTTAAAGAAATATACATGTTCATTCATGTCAGATTAAACTTACCCCTAAAATTCCATTAGGAATTAAGACACATTAGATACACCGATTAAGGATCAAATGCATCCTGAAATTTCAACAGCCCTGGTAAGTTATGGAAAGGGTCTCCTAGATACTGGCACACATGACCCACAGGGCCTGCCAGTGCTTCCTCTTCTGTGATAAAGAGCTTCTCTGACCTCTCCCCATCCACCTCTATCATTCTTTGCTCTTCAAATCATCCCACTTTCACACCCAAAGCTTCCCATGGTATGCCACTATGAGGCTGCTGCTTATTCCTCCTAGTTTCTAAACAAACTTAAAAAGAACATAGCTACTCCTGTGGTTTATCCACAAGCACCCCAGGGACTGGGTTGCAGGCCATCCCTGGGCAGCCAAATACTGCTCTAGTGTTTCACTCCTCCTATATTCTCTCTCAAGTATGAGTCAGAACAAGACAATTCTCAGATCCCTTGCTTCTGTGAGTGAGGCTGAGGCACTCTGTCAGGGCACCACATATAGCTTGATGTCCCTGAAGAGGTAACTGACCAAATGGGACCTAAAAATCCTAAAGTAATGGAAGAATTATTTACTTTTATCATGTTTATGTAAGCACTTTGTTTCCGAGAAGTTTACTCATTTTGGCTTATGATGAATAGTTTGCGTCTTTATAAAAGCTAAATATGTAAAATGGGCACATTTTAGTATTACAGGTAGTGTGGGTATCCTGACAATGCTTAAGTTTAGAGAATGGAGATCTTCGGAAATCAAAATCCAAGTCACCTTGTCGGTCTGTGCCTTTCACCTACTGACTGCCCATCGGACTTGCCTGAAGCTGGGATGCTGAGAAATCATCAGTGGAAAATCGGGCAAATGCCTTGTCAGGACACTTTGAAGAAATGGCTTTACTGGTAATTAACAGGGCTATCAGGCACCCACATAATATATTTCACTTTCTGTATCATTTTAAATTAAAATTAAAAATTTCATCAAGAAAAAAAAGAACATACCTACTATAATATCAGAGCTTCCACAGAGAAAAGGAATATATTATTTACTTGATTCATTTATTAGGATACATACTTAATCCTAACTTCATGTCTAGAGGTTAAAAGAAAGAGACTGATGTAACATTTCCCCACTGTGTAACTGGTGAGTGTCCTTCCTGATTTAAAGTGACCAATTCCAAATGAAGGCCATGTCTATTAACTTTGCATAAATATATATTAATGATGATAATTAAACTATTTTTATTTCTTTTTAGGAAAATTATTTTGCAGTACAATACCTTTCATTGTTACCAAGTTTTTCCTTTTCTTCAGTATAACTCATAATTATTCATATTATTGCTTTTAAAATTCATATCAGCACATACTTCCCAAAGCTATGACCCACTAACCATTCAGTTGTTTCCTCAGCTTTCTCCTTCTTACTATTCTGTAGCTTAGTATTAGATATCCTTTTGTGGGCTCTAGGAGGGCAAAGGCATGATGAAACTATCACTCTATGAGTGTATGCATTTAAGAGCAGAATATATAAATGGTTTCAGAACTAATTAGAAAAATACTCCATGGAATGGATATTTCAAGGGATGAAGGGGATCATCTTAGCTACAAAACAAGGAGGGTGAAAGAGATAGTGTGATTCCCAGAACGGGGAGATTCCTAGACACCATACCAAACCTCAGGGGCAGCAGAGGACCTCAAGACCGTGGCCCATAAAATAACATTTCTCTCTATTTTAGCACTGTAAGCTGCCTCTGTTGGAGTCGGGGTAGCAATTACTACCATCTCGCTCTCTGTGCTCTCCCAGCCTCAGGCTTCTGCCACCACCTTCTTCGATGTCTGTTCTCCCTGAACTGTCATCTGTACCCTGGTCCTAATCAACTCCCTTGAGTCTCCTTTCCAGTAAAACCAGTTAGCTGGGGGCACAGTGGCAAAGGCAGGGCAACTGCAGAGAAGCAATGTGCGCCAACACTGTCCCAAAGGGCAACCGCTTCCAGCTTCCCTCCTCTTTGAACTTTAGCCTGTCAGGGTAGTAGTGAGGGTGAGTCTTTATGGCAACTACCACATTCTTTTATCAACACAGAATGGGACCGAAAGTTGCAAAGGAATGCTACTGGTTACAACTACTCAACATTCTTGATCAATACAAGTGATCCTCAAGAAATTTTAAAATTATATTGGTTTGAATACATAATATGTTCAGGTATTTAAGAATTCAAATAGTAGTAAAAGGTGCACTAGATTAGTGTGCTAAATAAGTGTCCTTCCCATTCTCATCCCAAACCCAGCTCTCTTCCCCAGAGCCAGTCACTGTTACCAGTTTATTGGGTCACCTTCAAGAGACAGTCTCCACAGTCACAAGCATAAACATATTTATAAACTCATATTTAACATCAATGGCCACCTACTTCTCTGCACCTTGATCTGTTCCCTTCTTACATCTGAAAGATCATGCCACAACAGCAAATATAGAATGATCTCATTCTTTTTAACAGCTGCCTAGTTTCGTTTCTGCTCCTTATTTAACCAGTCCCATATTGATGGATCTTTAGCTCGCTCTAAATCTTTGTCATTACAGACAATGCCATGGTGGATGTCTTGATGCAAACTCATTTTGCGATGTACAAATATATATCTGTGGAAAAATTTCTTAGATTTCCTGGCATGAAAAGGCAGGTGGATTTTTCATTTTGGCCATATTGCCAAATTGCTATCCATAGATGCTGTGCTCCACCAACAATGCATGAGCCTGTCAGTTTCCCCAAAGCCTTGCCACCCCAAGGAATTAACAAACGTTAAGATCTTTGCCAATTTAACAGGTTAAAATAGTTAAAAACTGCATTTCTCTTATAAGTTGAGCATAATTTCATATTTGTAAGTGCCACTAGTAATTCCTTTTCTGTGAATTGTTTGTTCATTTCCTCTGCCCCTTTTTCTGTTAGATTAACAGTCATTTTTTCTCATTGATACATAGGAGTACTTTGGATATTAAGAAGTTACCAGTAGTCTACAACGTGTTATAAACAGTTTCTTCCTGGTGTGATGTTTATCTCCTGTCTGTTACACATACTATCTTTTCTTAAATGAAGTTTAATTTATCAATCTTTTATCTTATGCCTTCTGTATTCTTTAAGATGTTTAAAAGGTTTTTTTAAGTGTAGAAATAGACATCTTCTATAATATCTGATCTCCAAAAGCCTTTAGATTCACACTTTTATTTCCTCTGTTGGCCCTTTTTGAAATAAAACTGGAAAACAAGCTGGGATATATCCATCTACTTCCTTCCCTGACCTTCCTGTTCCATCATTCTGAGTTCCTGTGGATTTTGATCTCTTCCTTTCCCTTGCTATCTTCCTGAAGTTTCACATGGATCCTACATTCGCTTGGCCTACCTTGGAGATCACACTCTTTTTATAGTTCTTGCTGCAACTGGAGGTTTACTGAGATCAAAAAGAATTTCATTGATGTCTTTTCATAATCAACATGCCATTCAAATTGTGCTACTTTTTCTATTCTAGGGAAATTATACAACAAAAACTGTTCAGATTGTTGCCTGATGGGGTGCGAATATGCAAAAGCTTGTCTAGCTGCTACAGTCAAACAGAAAGCAAAAATGTTATCTTAATTTAAAATAGAATCAGACTTTCCACTTTATCTATAGAAATGACATGTAACAAAAAAATTTTTTAATTGTAAGGTTCTTTTAGATACTTTATTCTTTAAACTTTAGTAGTTGATCACAGTATGTTACTTGTAGCAACATTGTATTATGTATAAAAAACATTAAGGTAACTTCTTCAAATTTATGGTAAAACTTAAGCACTGGTTTAGGAGCTGTGAAATAAAGCTATTGCTGGAAATTGAGGCCAGGTTTATTTTAGATTTGACTTTTGAAAAAAAGATTCTGAAAATATACTGCTGTGTTCTCCCTTCTACTTCCACACTCTTTTCAAAAGGTGGATAGGTCTGTCTCAAGAGCTACAGTGAGAATTGCCTCAATAAGATGCAAGATAAAAAAATAAAAGTTGATGTTCTATTCCTGACTCAATTCCCTCTACACTTTGATTTTGTCTCATATTAGCTTATGGAAAGAGAATGACAAAGGAAAAGAAGCACAGGATAATTTAATTTTCTCTATCCTTTCCCGTCCATTGAGTTAAAAGACAAAGCTATGGGTATCAAAATAGCAAACATGAAAAAATTTTAAATAATCATATTTGTAGCATTTATTCCTCTCATCATACCCTCAAAAACAAAGCCTTCTCTCTAAAAATCTAAGAAAATTTTAAAAGATATGCTTGACTTCACTTCCTACACCAACCACTCAAAGAGAATGACAGAAAGGAAGCTTAAAATCCACTGCAGAGGTTGCTATTGGTTCATCTTCTTATTCATATACTCATAATTTAGGAAAGAGCTTTATTTCCTGTTACGACCAGAAGAAGTAAATTATTTGACACATTATCTGCTAATGGTGCTAGCACATCACTGGGCAAGTCTCTGGGCCTCAGTTTTTCCACCTGGGAAATGGGAGAGGTTGGAATTGGAATAAAAGATTTTTTAAAGTCCTTTCACCTCTAACACCTCATGAATCTAATATAAAGGTCATTCAAGCATCAGCACATCAAGCAAATATAAGTATCTCCAGTGTCTGGGTCCTTTCTTCATATATTTTACAAACTGACATCTAGCTTTTCTTGAACAGAAAAATATATAATCCATCATCTCTAAGGAGAAGGTAACTTTTGTGTATTAATCATGAATTCTTTGTACTCAGTCTCATAACACTGGTGAAACATATTAAATGATACTCTGGCAATATTTTACTTAAATGTTTTTTACCTATTTAAACTTATTGTTATGTACTTAAGCTTATTTATTTATTTACTTACTTAAGCTTATTTTCAGAGTGAAGTTACATACTTAATGCTCCCTCTAACCCAGTTATCCCTTAGATAGTCCTGGCTATCAGACTACTTGGAGTGACCTCCTTTCAAGCTCTGCCTTTTGTCAGCTTACTATATAGATTTTCTGAGACACTGGCCCCAGCAGATGGAATTCCCTCACACAGGGTAGTTTTTACTTTCAAGTAACCTGCCAAACCACTGTAAGAAAGAGTCCTTGGACGTTTCTGCTTCCCATAATTCACCACTCTATTAACATAATCCTTTTACAAATATTTAACATTTGCATTATGATGTATTTTAATATAAAAACTACATTCATACATACACAAAGTAAGTGAATACAAACTTTCAAGAAAATGGGTTCATATAACCCACCAGGAAATTCGTCTTGAGACCATCGTGACTCAATATACTCAGTTCCCTGTAATACCCAAGTTGTATCTCTTAATAACCATTCATCTTTGTCTATTTTCTATTTTTCCCTTTAAAAATCAATTCGATACTAAGTCATGGTCCATTCCCAGCAAATCTGAATTCACCTATCCAGATATCTCTTCCCTGACCTCTGTCTTTCTCCTATTTGATAACATGACAAAAGGACTTACCATGAGTAAGTCCTTCTAAAGCTTCTGCTTTTAAAAAGCCAATAAAATAAAACTATATTTAAGCACTCCCAACTCAAGGAGGTCTAAACATAAATCTGGAAAAAGTTTAGGGAACAAAAGAAAAAATAGATACTTCATGCAAATTCTAAAACCAAAGCCAGATCCACCCCACACACACGTATACATATTCAACAGTGATTTGTTTTTGGTAGAGTCTGTTTTGGGTAGATCCTTGAGGGCAGACATGTTTATGACCCAGCACCTAATATGGTGTTTGACACATACCAGGTGTTCAATAAACGCCAGCTGAATGAAGAAGAATGACACTCAATGTGCCCATGTCACTGCCACATGAGACCCACAGAAGTGACCGGACAAGGGGTTGGTGATCGAATGGATGGACGTAGAACTGCCTCCAAAGTTCATGGAAACTCAGAACCACTAGAAAGGCAGACTACTAAGTTCAGTAACTGAGATGGACATCATGTCAGTTACCCCTAAAATTAATTTTAGTTCATTTTCTTGATCAAAACTACTAAGTTCACTCTGGATTTCAAATCATATAAACACACATCTCTGCAGGGGATGTAAGGAATGTATAGCTGAAGCAAGGGATGTAGATAATCATCCTTGAATAACAGAGGCTTTATTATTAATAATAATAATAAAAAAGAGAGTCCTTTACTTTCTTATGAGCTTTTTTGATAAATTCTGACTTTATTGGTAAGCAACAAGCTTTTTTCCTGGGGAGGTCTTTTTTTTTTTTTTGTATTAAAGATGCTGCCACATTGTCATTCAACTGCTTTTGGAATTACCAGCAATGTGTTCTCCAAATCACTACGCCAAGGGAAGGCAATCCGACACACACGCACACACGCACACACTTATGCTTGTTTGTATTTGATTATTCATGTTTGCTTTTTCCCCTGGCTTGTGTAAATTAGTACAATTTTAGAAAATAATTTGGCAATATCTATCAGTTGCATATTCACACATCCTACACAATCAACAATTCTATACCTTGGTATTTACCCAAGAGAAACACTTGCCCATGTGCCCCAGGAAACATGAATGATCAAAGCATCACTCTTTGCAATCTTCTTAAAAATGAGGAAAAAAAAAAAGGCCATTGGTAAGAGAGCAGGGAAACATATTGTGTTACAGACAAATGATGGAATATTGTACAGCAGTGTAAATCAGTGAACTACAGCTGCATACAATACGGACGAGTGACATAACGTTGAGTGGGAAAAAAAAAGTCTCAGACATCAACAGATAGTATGAGACCTTTTTTTCAAAATTAAAAACAAACTTTAAAAAGTATTAGAATTATTACTTAACCTTTGAAGTAAAAAAAGAAAAAAAAGTCCCTATTTTGAGAATTCATGTCTTATCCTTCCAAACAAGACAACAAACTCTTGAGGACAGAGGGGCATCTTTTCACTCTTATTTGTATCTCCCACATGCCTAGACCAATGTCCTAAACAGACAGGTGCTCAATAAGTTAAGTATCCACTGAATGATTACTGCATGTTACTTAACCAAGACATTTTAATAAAAATTATACCTTCTCCCTAGTCCAACAGTTTTATGAGTAAAGTCACATAAAACTTTTATCTAGGACTTCCCTGGTGGCATGGTGGTTAAGAATCCATCTGCCTGCCAATGCAGGGGACACGGGTTGGATCCCTGGTCCGGGAGGATCCCACATGCCGCGGAGCAACTAAGCCCATGCACCACAACTACTGAGCCTGCGCTCTAGAGCCCGCGAGCCACAACTACTGAGCCCACGTGCCACAACTACTGAAGCCCGCGTGCCTAGAGCCCGTGCTCTGCATCGAGAGAAGCCACCGCGATGAGAAGCCCGCACATCGCAATGAAGAGTAGCCCCCGCTCGCTGCAACCAGAGAAAGCCCGCGCGCAGCAACGAAGACCCAACGCAGCCAAAAATAATTTTTAAAAACAATTTTATCTACTTAGGCATTAACCTAATTCTACTTCTGCAGTGATGCTACAGATCTCCAAAAATAAATATTTCTTCTTGAAAGGACTTTACCTTTTTTCTTGGAATAAAGTTAACTAACGTAAAGTTAAAGCCAGCTAAGGACAAGAAAACTTAAATATATTAAGTGATCCTGTAAAAGTCTAACAGAATCACATTATATTATAACCAAGAGACATCTGATAAACCATCACAATTTGAAACTGAGATATCCCAAAAGGAATCCATCCGCTGAATGTAAAATGGCGTTATCAACATGAAAACTGAAAATATGAGCAAACCCTGGATTTTTAGGCTTTCTAAAAGCAAAGATTTTAATTTCAAAATATTGTGTTTCCACTTGGAGAAAAAAAATTAGTTTTAGGGGGAAACACACGAAATCCAGGGGTAAAATAATAATAGGAATAATATTCCACCAATCAGGGCTTTCCTTATAACCCAAGGAGGGCTATGCGTATTCTCTGTAGGTGATTATAGCCCGGTTACACTGCAGCTTCCCTTCGACCTTGGGAACCCTGATCACTCTGAGTTACTGTGAGGTCTTCTGTTTCATTTATTATTAGTCTTTGTATCTGCAATGCTGTAGCATTGGATAGGAATATCAACTTTGTGAGCTCGCAGTACCTAAAACTGTAGAAATGCTTCCAAAAAACAAAAAGGGGAGGAGGGAGGGAGAAAAAATACAACCAAGAGGAAAACAAAGTTAATGATATTGAGCAGGAATATTAAAAATTTTTACCTCTGGAGAAAGACCACATATACTAATCAGCTCTATGATATACAACTATCCATTAGCATGCAATTTTTAAATTTAAGAAAAGATAGTCAAGAAAAATTATTTTGTTATTTGGGGAAAAAAAGCACAGTTTGCTAAAACTAATCCAGCGATTTAAAAATGGAAATTCTTATAGAGAAAAAGCCTATAGGACTTTGCATCCAGGAGGAAGAAATAATCTGGCAACCCAATGGGTTCACTTAGTTTCGTGTCAATTGCTTCACGTCCATTATGTAATGCTTTCCCCAGCTTTAGGTCTCTGTTTAAGCTACCTTCAGGTATATAACAGATTGCCACAAAATCAGTATCTGGTCATAACTTTCAAAAACAGCTTTAAAGATGTCATGCACATGTGTCTGTATACAGCAGAGGCTTTTTTAAAAAATGTGCTGGTGTCATTACTTCTTCCCGGCTTCCTCCCTAGGTCTCCCATCCCCTCCTCGCCCAGCATCCCCGGCCCCACATTTTGCAGGCAGCTCCCGCTGGATGCAGGGGAAGCACGTCTTGACTGCAATGAAAACCCTGTCCCGGTCTGAACCGGAGAAGGCAGGCTCGGCCCTGGCCGGGGGTGTGGACGAAGGCTGCAGGAAAGGCTGCAGAGGCGCCAGCAGCTTGTGGGCAGGGGTGCCCCGAGAGGGCAGTCCGCAGTGCACGCGCACAATAAAACCCAATGCACAACTTCCCCAGCCGCTCCTCTCCGCTCCCCAGCTTCCCTGAAAGGTGAGGCGTAGGCGTTAGCTGGAGAGGGCGCGGGCGCGCCGGTCGGGTTCTCCGCAGACAATTATATCAGTCCCTGTCCCTGTCCCTGCCCCAGCTTCCATCCCAGCAGCCGGGGCGCGGGGCTGGGCGGGGGGGATGCAGGAACTAGAGCCGGGCGGCCGGAATTCCCCACTACGAGGGGGAGGGGAGGGCGGCGAGCGCGTACCGGGACCCAGACGCCCCCTCCCACCTCGGCCGCGGGGAGGGACTGGCACCGCCGCCCCGGGCTCTCTGGCCAGGGGAACCCCCGGAGGGCTCGATGCCTCAGAGGCCCAAGCCGGGCTGCCCGGCCGTGCGTCCCTCAGGGTCCTCGGCCCTCCGGCCGCGCACAATGCTCGCGGGCCGGGGTGCGGGCACCGTCGCGCCGCTCCAGAGGTCCCCTCCGCAGCTAGGACACCTACCTGGAAGACGAGCAGCGGCGCCGCCGACCTTGCGGCGGCAGCGGCGGGAGGCTGCAGACGGCCCCGGCGGTCGGGAGGGCGCGAGGGCCGGCCGGGGAGCGGAGGCGCGGGCGCCGCCTGCGTGGATCCGCGGTCTCCGGCGCCCACAGCTGCGGTGACGGCGGTGCTGCGCCTCCAGTGGTCCGCGGCGCCGCAGCCCCTCCTCTCCCACGGGCGGGGCGCGCTGGAGGGGCGGTGCTCCGGACTCCCCGCCCCCGGCTGCCGCTGGCTGGCTGGCTGGCTGGGCTGGAGTAGAACGGCGGCGGTCGGAGCTCCAGCTGCGTGCGGGACCTGCTGGACACCCTCGCCGCGCTGCCCGGAGAGCCACGGACTGGGCGCGCCGAGCCTCCGAGGCGCGGGGTCTCACTGCCTGGGCTCACTCCCGGCCCGGCCCCCGTGGGAACACCCCTGGTGCCCAGAGATCACAGCTGTGGAGCCCCTGACCGGACATCCCTGGGCCTGAGCGCCGTAGAAACGACCCAGTTCGCCCTAGCTCCAGCCGTCGGAGGTGGGCCAGCCCTGGTTCGCACGGGGTGGCCCCAGATGGTCTCAGCGGTCGGGGCCTGGAGCGCAGCCGCTCCCAGCACCGTTGGAGAGCAGATTCAGAAGGGAACAGCAGCCCGGCCACCTCCCTGGAGGCGCCGCCCGGCCCCTGTCTCAGGCCGTCGCTCAGGCTGATCAATAAACAAACGGGACTGTGTGTGCCTGCTCCCCGCCGGCCCTGACGCTCCCCAGCAAAAACTTCCCCGGCCCAGAGACACACCTCACTACGACCCTTCCCAGCCTCTTAAACTCTTCTACCCTTAAACCGTTCCCAGCCTATACCCAAGGGCAGATTAATCTAAAGGCAAATTTGCTGGGAAAGACGGGGTAATTTTGCACAGACGTTTCTTCTGTAAAGGGATGATTGGGGAAATGTCGGAAGTATCTCAAGACATTTCTGTCATCACCACCTTCAGGAGAAAAAAATCCAGAGAGCACGGATAGTAACAGGAACTACTAGAGAAACAGCGCTGGAGTGCTCTGTGGGCTCTAGGGGTCCAGGTTGGATGAGTCGGGGGGTAGGTGCCCTCAAAATTTGAAGATATTGGTACCCACAGAGGCAACTGTGATGGCATTTCACTGTTCTCTGTACTGATAAAAACCCTGCTTCGCTATGAAACATAGTCATTCCCACACACAATTTCTCTTGAATCTCCAGTCTCACTTTTTGGATTAGCTACTTCCACCCTCACTAACAACGTTCTCATATCGTCCTGTCATAAAATAATAGATGCTGAACCCTGTGACATGTCACAGTTTCACCTTAACTCCTTCCCTGTGGAGAAAGTCTCCTCAAGGGAACGACTGGGGCTCTGACCTTCACTTGACTATCACCATCTTTTCACCCCTTCCATCTGGGTTCCACTGAGAGAAACTCTACTGAAACTGCTCTCTCTGTCCAAAAAGAAAGAAAAAAAATCCAAATCCCATATACAAGAAAATACGAGTGTGAAAGGAGATGAGAGAGCACACACAGAGTCTTTAACCTAAAGAATTGTTTCTCAAAATTTTTCACTAAACCTCTAATAGCAGAGAACCATAAATTAGTAGAGAGAGGAAAGGAACTATCACAACCTAAATCTCATGCTTTACCTTAAGAATGCTTGTATGCTTTCCCTCTATTCCATAGTATCTCTGTCTGTTTTATTATTTTATTTTTGTAATTAATTAACTAATTTGGGGGGGCGGGGTGTGGCACGCTGCATGGCTTGCGGGATCTTAGTTCCCCGACCAGGGATTGAACCTGGGCCCTCAGCAGTGAAAGCGCCGAGTCCTAATCACAAGACTACCAGGGAATTCCCTGTTTTATTATTTTAAAAATAGGTTCTAAAGATCAGGGGGAAGTCTCCTACATGCCTCATTGATTAATGATCATAGAAGATGTGATGGCACTACACCCATCCATTTGAGGAAATGGGTGGAATAAAGTGAGCTGACATGGAACATCAAGGCAGTTTTTCTACTCTGTATATCACAATATTTTGAAAACAGACTGGCGTACATATGTAAAATGAATAACAGGCTTTTCACTGCTTTTTGAGCTATGGCAGGGTTATTGCTCAGAGGTTGCCAGAAAGCAATGTTTTCATTAAGCATATTCTTGCTGAGAGTTTAGGTCACAAGTCATATGTTGGCTAAAAGGGTCTCTGTTTCCTGATTCAGTCCTTCAGTTTGTCTCAGAAATACTTGTTCATAGGCCTTTTCAGTGAAGGAAGATAATGATATTCTTAAATACTACTACTAATGCTATAATTTTATCATATGGAAATAAACTGAGCCTCACAGGAATCATAGCTCTCACCATCAATTCTTTTCATATAACTCTCACACTTCATTTTCATTGCAATTTTTCTATGGGTACAATTTTAGCTGGGATTTCTTAGGAAGGCTGAAATGCTAATGCTTCGTTGAATGATGCAGTCTCAGGGCATCAAGAGTGAGGAAAAAAGACGTGCAACAGGGAAGAATGGGAAGCAAATGCATGGCAATATATTACCAACCTGGTCTTTGCTTCATGACCCTGAGGAGACGCAGCCAATTGCTTGGCCATGTGCCGTGTCTATGGACAGGCTCTATAGAAAACATGCCCAGCAACAGTCTATTAAAGCGAGGACCAAAGAAGAAATTTACCTGCAAGCTCCCTCCCATCTCGTATCTCCCACTGGTCAAAATTTACCGCACTGGTGGTTAACTCCCCCAACTTCCAGGTTCAGTCATCTGATCCCTCTGGCAAAGAGAAATAAACCCCATACCCTGCAGACATGGTATTGTTCTATAGGCAACTTGGTTATGTTGGAAACTATGTTTTCCAGAATCCCCTTTCTTATATGCTTAAAGGTCTGTATTTGTCTCGGTGGATAAAACTGAGGTTACCTGAGATTTGAGTTTCATTTCAACAAAAATGAAGCAGCAGCCATTAAACTCTGAAGGTCATCATTGGTTAGATGTGGCAAGAGACAAATGTCTGGATGTAAGAGAGTTCTTGTTCTCACTCTTCTCTGCCCTGCGTTCCCCCGGTTGAATAACTGTGACCACAGTCAGGCTAACAGACTCTTCACAGAGTCTCAGAGGTAGTAGTCACAAAGAGCCCACCACCTTCCATAGGCATCTCCACCAGCCCTCCTTGTGGTGCCACAACAGCAGCTGGATGTGCCTAGCTTCCAGATTTCCCTGCAAGCTTGGACTCCTTCGCTTATGTCAGGACTGGCCTCTGATCTTTCAACAACCACTTTTTAGACTCAATTCCCCAGCTCCTCCAGCAAATGTGGAAGTCTAATTCCTTTAATAAGTTCCTTGTTTAACATACTCAGAATGCTTCTCCTTCCCTGACTGAACCTCACTGGCCAGGGGCATAAGCTTGCGGCTGATCTGCTCCAGGAGGCCTGCACTGGGTCAGTCACCTGTAGAGCAATTGAGGCAGGGTAAGCAGCTCAGAGACCAAGAGAAACGTGAGGCCAAGAGAAGCGGAGGAGGTACTGTAGCTGTGTCCTATACAAGCAAGAAAAATATTCATAATTTGCTTAGTATTTTTTCATTAAGAGTCTTCAGGCTTGAAAATATTTTTATTATTACTTAATTATTCACTACTTTATTACTAAATTAATCTACTTTAGTGAATCACTCCCATATTATCAAAATGAACAATGGCTCATTTTACCTTTGTTGAAACATCATTTTGGCTCCTTGCGTGGAAAACAATAAATCAAATCTCAGCTGGAAAATTATAACTAGTATCTTTCCCTAGCTACGGAAACATCCTATCCGCGTTTCTCATTTTGTTGTAAAGTTGAGTATAAAGATGAGCATTCCCTTTGTAATTTACTTTTTGTAGAGTAAGGGGTTTTTGTTTGTTTGTTTCTTTGTTTTTGTTTTTTACAAATTTACCATTTTCACAATACCAAAGGAACACAGGGAGAAAATCAAAAGGCAAACTCTTTGAAACAATGAGTCCTTGCAGGAAGGGTACAATATTACCTAGTGCTTCTAGGGTGAGGGGTCTTGATCTATCCTTATCTGCAGCTTGTTTGTCTGTCAGACTTGGTGCTGTTTTTGAATGTGTGCATACATCCCCCCCATAATTCCTACAATGTTTCATAAAAATCACACATATTTTTGAATCTTTTCTTACCAAGAATATTGCCATCAAGAACTCCTGTGTGGGAAAAAAATAAAAAAGAACTCCTGTGTGGAAAATAGTCAATATTTTATAATAACTACAAATGGACAATAACATTTAAAAATTGTGAATCACTCTATTGTACATCTGTAACTTATGTATTATTGTACATCAGCTGTACTTCAATTAAAAAAAAAAATGTGTAAACACCTGACAAATTCAGAAGCCTAACCTCCATGTCCCAAACTCCATTTAGTCCCATACGCTTATTCCCCACATTGTCATGATCTGCTCAGATGACTTGCTGATCCAGCCCACAGAATATTATCTCCGTTTCAGAGTGAACCTTTCATTCAGAATGCTTATCAGAGTGCCTACAAGGATTGAGAATTAGGATTTTGTTGAGGTTATAAATTGTGGAAGTTGAGGTGGTTTGGGTACCTGCTTCGTTCATTTGATTCAATAAATATTTATTGAGCCTTAGGCATTATTGTGTTAGGCATTATTCTGGGTGATTGAAATAGGAGTGAGCAAAACATAGAGTCTGCCCTCGTAAAGCTTACATTCCAGCAGGGGGAGACAGACAATCCACAATAAACCTAACAGGTAAGTATATTACACGGTGTATTAGAAAGTCGTAAGTGATATGAGCACATTAAGTTGAGCACATTAAGATAAATGGAAGTGGGTAGCCAAGCTGCAATACAGTTAGTCCTCTACATACGAACCTTCAAGTGCGAACTTTCCAAGATGCAAAGGTGCTTTCCATCAGTGTCAGGTGTGAGTGAAATTGCAGCTTGCCCTCCGTCTCCTGTTGCTAACGATCCTTCAGCTCTACCATCTCCCACCTCCTCTCCCTCCTCCAGTCAGTAGGTCTTCTTGCCTGTTCACTCGATGCCAGCCCCTGTATGCCAGCTGTTGTACTGTACTACTGCACTTTTCAGGGTACTGTACTGTAAGATTAAAAATGTTCTCTTTATTTTTTGTGTTTGTTTTTTATGTATTATTTGTGTGAAATGTATTACAAACCTATTACAGTACAGTACTATATAGCCAACTGTATTATTTGGGTACCTAGGCTAACTTTGTTGGACTTATGAACAAATTGGGCTTATGAACACGCTCTCAGAATGAAACTTGTTTGTGTGTAGGGGACTTACTGTATTAAATAAAGCGGTCAAGCTGGGCCTCGTTGAGCAGATGACATTTGAGGAAAGACTTGAAGGGGATGAGGAAGTTAGTCAAGCAGATGTATGGGGATGGGAGATTCCCATCCCAGTCAGAGAGACCAGTCACTGCAAAACCTTGGGAGTGAGCATGACTGGTGTATTCCAGGAAGGGCAAAGGAGGCCAGAGTGCCTGGAACAGAATGAGCTTGGAAGGGAGTATGAGGAGAGAGAGGGAATGGGGCCCAAATCATGTACGGCCTGTAGGCCATTGTGAGGACTTTGGTTTTATTCTGAGTGAGATGGGCATCAATCACAGGTCTATGCAGTGGAGTGAAATGATCTGACCTGTTTTAAAAGAGCTACTCTGGCTGCTGTGTCAAGAATAGGCTATAGAGGGTCAAGGGTGGAAGCAGGTAAGAGGCTGGGCCATCGTTCAGGTGTGTGATAAAGTTGGAACAGGCCAGAAGGTAAGCAGCTGTTGAATTTAATCTGTGTTTGAAAGGTAGAGCCAACTGGATTTTTGATGTACTCAGCAATAAGTGTTTGCTTGAGTTATGATTGAGACTTATTTCCATTGTACACTCACTTGCTGCTAAGGTTGTGGGAGGGAACATGGGCCTTGCTGCCTCCGGACATCCAGGCATTAGGGTTTCAGATCCTAAGGCCTGAGGGTGACCGTCACCATGCTCATACCATTTGCTGACCAGCAACTCAACCGTGCTCCATTCTCTGGGTTTTTATAAAACACACACAAACCCACACACTCAAACACAGGATTAGCCCACATGGAAAAACAGACTCTTTGGGCACAGACACGACCAGCCCCTTAGTTCCACAAAAATTGAAAATGAAGTCTCCCCCCAAAATTGTTGAATAAAATCAGCAAAACGGAATGCACTCTGTGCTTCATAGCCTAGGGCCTAATTTGAAAAACAACTTTCCTGTAAGTGAACTCAGACCCAGAACATACCTTCTCAGCCTACAGGCCCTTTGGGAGGACTAGATCCTTAAAGTGCCCTTGTTATTATTACTTGAGTCCTCCGTGTACAGGCCTCCCTCCAGAGGGGCTAAGGGAACAAACCCAACTTTCCTGATGGACAAAGATGCTAAGGGAGTTGAAAGCTCTTGAAGGATAATTAGCATAATGATGGATGCTGCTGAACTGGGGCACTTGATATCTTTCTTCCAATTCTGTGAAAGGGTCATTTCTCTCTGTTTATCTCTAGACTTTCTTCTACTACAAAGAATAGGGCATGTAACAAAAGTGTGGTGAGATGATTTAGGTGGTGCCCAGACATGTATTTTAAAGCCATTGAATTACAGAGTTAGTCTTTTCAGATTTTTCTTTCTTTCTTTTCCTTTTTTTTTTTGGTTTTGATTTACCTCAAGAAGCAAGGCTCAATTTGGTGCTTATATGTTTTTAATATCTCCCTTTAACACTTGAAAATGTCCCATTTTAACAAAGAGCAAGCAGACCCCAGGCTCAGAGCCTTTGATCCTAGTAGGATGGTTCCAGAATTTAACGACATTCTATGTTTGTTGGTTTTCACTACACTTAGTTTTATTTTGTTTGTAGCTTGTGGTATACATTTGTTTATAAAATGCATTCATTTAAGAATATTTTTTAAAAAAGAGAGTCTACTTAAAAACATACAAGGTAAAAAATACTGTAGATGGTACATAGATATCCCCCTCCCAAAAGTCAGAAAAGTAGTAAGAAAACAACTGAAAATTGAGAAAAAACCAGTAAATTGGAAAGAGAAAAGTCAGAAAGACAGCTTATAAGCTCAACCTTTCCTAGCTGTTTGACTTTGAATGTGTTTCTGAACCTCTGTCTGAGCCCCAGGCTCTTTTTTTTTTTTTTTTAATTTCCCAAACCTAGTAAGGTGGTTGTAAGGATTATTACAGTAACATGTTACAAGAGTCTCCTATGTAGACGCCTCGAGACAAATATTACTTGGGTTACCTCTGCTTTCCAAAAATCTTCCTTGGAGATGAAACACAAATGTCATGATTTTCATGAAACTTTTGCTGATCTCTGCCAGATTGGAATATGACTGTAACTCCCGCAGACTGCTTCCTGTATTTTTCCTAGATTCTGTTGGACTTGCCTTGTTCCCTCTGTTTGATTATAAGCTTCAATCTGCTGACAACCACTAGGAGGCCTCCGACTCATCAACACATGGTCTGAGAATCTGTACACACAGAAGGTACCGCCCTAAACAGAATCACCACCTCACACGTAATACGACCTACGCTTTTGCAAATGTACATGGTTGCTCTTGTGATTACTAAAGTACAATTCATTTAAAAGTATGACTAAGATCATAGTAGGGTTTAGTTATGATTTTCTTCTCAGGGAATTCTCTTATGAATTAGCCCACTATTTATTTGTTTGTTTGCTTTTAATATTATGAGTCTTTACACTGAAAGTGGCTAGGAAACACTAGATTAAATGGTCCTCAAAAGCATTATAAATAAATAAATAAATAAATAAATAAATAAGCATTCTATTGCTCTTGGCTTATGCTCTCAAAGCTGGTGTCAGGATAGGTTTAGGTTGGTAAGATTCTTAAGATTGTACCATAATATCAAACTAGCTCATGAGATGTAAGTATGTCTTAATGTGATATACAATATAGAAAAGAAGAGCTATGTACTAGTGTTAGGTGTATGGGCAATACCAAAAGCAGCAGCAGTATGTATTGCTACACAAATTACATGACATTATTTAGATATAACATTTCAAGTTCATTTTCTCATTTTATCACGTGGCCACTTTGTGAAATACACAGGTAAGATTTTCATTTGACATAAGAGGAAACTGAGGCACTGATTGTGACTTGCCCACCGTCACATAGATTCATGGAAGCTCTAGAACTCTGTTCTCGGCCTCAAGCACCTTCCCATTCCCTGGACAAGGTACATTGCCCTGGAGACCAGGGCAGGTATACAGATGGAGGCCCACACATCATATGTATAAATAATCAAAAGTTGTAAATCAAACAAACAGTTTAATGAAATATTTTCTAGTCTACCTTGACAATTGTTTCTTTGTAATGACCTGGAATGTATTCAGAATATTCAAATTCCTTATAGTCTAACCGGATGACTTGGCAGTGCAGGAAGATACGCCCAGGCTCATGCCTGTGTCCTACATCTCTTCTCTCCCCGCTTCCAGCTCTCACCCATCCCAGGAGGGTCTTCGTGCTCACACAGGAGGACAATCCAGCCCCCACATCTAAGCTCCATCCATACTTTTCTCAAACAGCTGCCCCTTGGCACCAGGGTCCTTGGTGTAGAAGAGGAGCAAAGGCTCTGGTGGGCAGGCCAGCTGGGTCCTGCACATCTATGCCTGAAGAAGAGTGCATGGCTGGAGGAGGACCACAAAGGACCTCTGAAGCACAAGGTCCAGAGCTATGGCTCCCTCATCTAACACAAGGACAGTTCTGATCTTTACATATATTTACCTTTTTAACATCAGCATTTCCTGGTGAAAACAATCTGTCAAACCAGTTGCCTCATAGATATGAAACCTCGCAATCGTCTTTATTATTAAGCTCCATTCCATAATCACAGAACTGTAGAAATATTCAAGTCACTGTATATGTCTCAACTTCCAAAACAAACAAACAAAAGCTGTTGTTTTAAATTACTTTGGAGATGTTAATAAACAGTGGTAGTCAAATTCATCAACATAATATACAGAGAGGAAATTGCCAAAAGTAATTCATAAGATCTAGATTTCTTTTTTCTTTTTTCAAAACCTAATTCACAAACTAAAAAGATGGAGACCAATGTCCCTAAAGGGATGTGAGCCTTGACAGAGGAAGGCTAAATGTATATAGATGAATGAAAAAATATACCCTACCCTCCGAGCTTTCATTAAAGGGTAGGTCCAGAATTAAGTGTCAAGATAGGGGAGGGCACTGGATCTGTCTCACTGAGACACTTCTTTAGGTGTCCTCATTTGGATTCTCCTAACCTATCCACACCTGACTCCCAGGAATTCTGGCCCAAACACAAAGTTCTTTTCTTTGGTTCCATTTAGCAGAGCTGATACCCACTGACATTTCCAAAATATGTTCACTAAAGAGTAAAGGCAAAGTAAATAACTAGACAAAAATACAAGTAACTTTATGGCTTTATTTCTAAGATGAGGTATCTGGTTCTGAATTAATTAACTACATTTTAACACCATGGGTTCTAATTTTCCAGGTAGCTTTCCCCAAGGGCTTCCTGCCTCTCTCTTGGCTAGCGGCGGGGGTGGGGTTGTGGGTGGAGGTTCTGCCTACCATCTCATCTTCCCAGCTCACCAGGAATAATTTAATCATCCATTTGGCTCTGTCCTGCGGATGAGCAACACATACCCAGATGCATATTCACAGATTCCTTTTTATCCCCTCCCAGAGGCCCTGTTTTCAGTTGGAAAGAAAAGTTTCTTGAAAAACTGAGGATTCTGTTGATTTATAAATAGATAAACTTCAGTGTTCAGCTCTCTCCACAGCTGAAGAACTCAGAAGAGACCTTTCTCCCTTCCGCAATAACAGGGCGATGAACTCATCCATTATCAGCCCCCATGGGGATATATTGACCACAGAACCATGTACAAGCATCAGCGTAACCATAATGTAGCCCAAATGAGCGTTGGCTTAAAATAGTAGAAAAGGAAATTCTCTCAATCGCTGTAGCCATTCAATAATATTATGAAGAAAATGTAATAACCCTCTCTTTTTTGACCAATCAGGATCACCTTTTAAAATGGAATACAATTTAGAACTGCACTAATCAATATAGTAGCCATGAGTCACACGCAGCTATTTAAATTTTTATCGATATTAATTAAAATTAAATAAAATTTTAAAATTGAATTCAGCAGTTGCACCAGCCACATTTCAAAGGTTCAATAGCCACATGTGGCTTGTGGTTACTCTATTGGCCAGCACAGAATGGAACATTTCCACCATCACAGCAAGTTCTATAGGACAATGGTGATTCACAAGGTGTTCCTACCACTAAAAAGGAATAGAATTTAAAATGTTTTTCCTGTGACCACAGTCTTGGGCAGAACATGAAACACTCAGGAGTAAGATTAAACTACAGGCCTCACAGATAGAAAAGGAAGATTTTTTTGTTTCCTACGTGCCAAGTTTTAGGACATTTTGGAACATTTTGGAAGGAAGCACCACAATCGATGGATAGGAAAAATATCTATGCTGAAAGTGAATTTTAAGGTGCATAGACAAGGAGTAAGAATAAATATCCTGAGTCTGAAGTGGAGTCCCAACGCAGACCAATTTATGTGGAACAGAAAAGAGAGAACTGGCAGAACCAGGAAAAAGAGACTGAGACTAGACCAAAAAAGATATTATTGTCTCAGTAGCCATATCTGACTAAGAGATCTGGCCAGTTCATTAGCGAGAAAGAATTCTAAATTAATATCAGAACTCCAGTACATGTCTTTTTGGCTACATATGATTTTGCTTAATTACTCAGTAAGATTGAATATAGTAAAAAAATGACATGTGATATCAGAGAGCATTCTAGGATGGTAAAAAAACAGATGAAGAATTTTTCTTTATGAAAACTAAAGGTATGAAAAAGCAAATAGAAAATATAAAGACATATTAGAAAGCAGATAGACCTACATTTGATGCTACCTGCCTCTATTTTAATTTACATTACCTTTAAATATATATCCCCTATGTTGTATTGTTCAGATATATAGGATTCGGTTAATTCAGTCATCTTTCTAAAGGTTTCTGTCTGGGAAATTGATTCTTTTGAGGACTGGCTATCACTAGTCATATTTTGGTTGCTGTTAACCATTTACCTCCTGTGTATTTGATAAGCCTGTTGCTGCAGGATGATGAACAGGTACAAGTATGCTCCAGAACTAGACTGCTCTTGATGAAGTACCCAGAATTTGATTCAGTGTAAGAAGCAGGAGAGTATATATTTTCTTTTCTTAAATAATGAAATCACGAATTATACAGAGACATACACAAACACAATTAATTTTGAAGGCTCACCTACTCCCACCCCATGACTTAGCAAGTTTATTTTTGTTTTTGCGGTACGCGGCCCTCTCACTGTTGTGGCCTCTCCCGTTGCGGAGCACAGGCTCGGGACGCGGCTCTGGACGCGCTCACGGGCCTAGCCGCTCCGTGGCATGTGGGATCTTCCCGGACCGGGGCACAAACCCGTGTCCCCTGCATCGGCAGGCAGACTCTCAACCACTGCGCCACCAGGGAAGCCCGACTTAGCAAGTTTTATAACATATTTCGAATGTTCATGTGACTTACACTCCTTCACCCTCAATTATAAGTAGAATTCAGCAAAATCATTTTAGGCCTACGGTGAAGTGAAAATACAAAGTTCAGTTTACAGTGGCCTAGCTGCCAAAGGGAGATAAGCAGAGTTTAAGAGAAGAAAAAAAATAAATGTGTGCCCAACTGCTGGCGAAGGATGCCTCGCCAACAAAGCCAACACAAGCTACCAGTTCCATCCATCCCACAACTTTCTCACTATCCATTAGTGCTCTACTGTTCTTCATAACCCTTTTTGTCCAGTTTTGATTCCAGGGTCCACCACTATAATTCTCCAATAAAATAACTTTCATTTCTGCACTGCTTTCTCTGATCGGCTAAATTCCAAACCTGTAGAAACCCAGTTACCCCACCTTCCCTTGTCCTACATCTGAGTAGCTGAACATTGATGGAGAATATGACACATTGGCTTAAACTCTACCTTTGGAATCTTAGTCCTCAAAAGTGCCCTTTCAACAACACAGCCATCACACTACTTTCCCAATAGCTTTCTTTTTTCAGCTCTCGAAAATACTATTTCATGCTTTCTTCTCCATCCTCAAATCTGCTACCTTACGCCACTTCGAAACTCTCAGCTGAAAATCTTGCAAGAGTCTTTGCTGAGAAAATAGACACCATCAAACAGGAACCTGTGCTTTCCATTATTACCCATCTACAAATGTTGATTCCCCCTCCTATCAGAGCCAATGCCCCAACATGTGCTCTGGATCCCAGCTGCTCTAGTGACCTCAAGGACTTTGCTCCTTGAGTTATCCCCTCCCTCTCCTGAGTTAGCCCCTCCACTCCTTCTCCCTGGAATCATTTCCAACAATATAAAAACATGCCCTAGTGTTGTCCATTCTAAAACACCTCCCTTGATCTTATCGTCATCTCTCCAGCTACTGTACATTTCTCTGTTCCCTTTTCTAGCAAAATTTCTCCAACTCCTCACTTCCTCTTCCCTCCACAGGACTCTTCAATCTGGCTTCAGCCCTACAGTCCACTAAAACTGCTCTTATTAAGTACCATAGGTTGTTCTTAGTGACCTCCATGTGGTGAAATCCAATGCACACCTTTCTATCCACATCTTACTGGACCTTTTAGCTGCATCTCTATCAGTTTCTTCATGGATCCCCTTCTACCAACTTCTAAATGCTGGGGTTTTTGGAGCTGTCATTCAGGGCCTCAAATGCTTCTCTTCTCTAGGTAATTCCTCCAGTCCAAACCTATGCTCTGAGTTATGGACATTGTTTTCCAACTTGCTACTAAACATTTCCATTTAATGGTTCACAGGCATTTCAAGCTTAACATGTATAAGACTGAAGTAAATGATTTTGGTCCTACCAAACCTCTAGGGTTTCCCATCTTGGTGAATGATACCACATTTCACTTAATTGCTCAAGTCAGAAACCTCACTTCTCATATCTAATCAATCATCAAGTCCTGTTTGTTTTAGCTTTGAAATACATGTAAGATGTCAGTGTGAAGATGCCATTTCTCTCTTCTCTCACTGGAAATCATACAAAAGCAACAAGAAGAAAGAAAAGGAAAGGAAGAAAGAAAGAAAGAAAGAAAGAAAGAAAGAAAGAAAGAAAGAAAGAAAGAAAGAAAGAAAGAAAGAAAGAAAGAAAGAAAGAAAGAAAAGAAAGAAAGAAAGAAAGAAAGAAAAGAAAGAAAGAAATAAAGAAAGAAAGAAAGGAAGAAAGGAAGGAAGGAAAGAAGGAAGGAAGAAAGAAAGAAAGGAAGGAAGGAAGAAAGGGAGGGAGGGAGGAAGGAAGGAAGAGAAAGAAAAAGAAAGAAAGAAAGAAAAAAGGAAGAAGGAAAGAAAGAAAGAAGGGAGAGAGAGAGGGGAAAGAAGGGAAAAGGAAGAAGAAGAAAAACGGAAGGCCAGAAAAAACTCACAAGCCATATTTTCCATTATACTAAGGAAACAGCTGAAATCCCAAACCACAAGAAAAGTGGAATAGTTCCCCCAAAGCATGGGAGATCATGCAGGGGTGCACTTATAGAAAGCAGAGAGAGGGTTCATGGATGTAAATCTTAGAGGCAGCAAAGAACGCCTCTTACCACAGGGTATCAACATTTTATTCCGCAGCGTTTTTACTAAATGCCTTATTGTTCAGTTTTATAATTTTACCTTTACACTTGTGATTAACTTTGAGCTAATATTTGTACAGGTATGAAGTTTAAATGGAATTTTTTCCCCCATTGTGAACATGTTATTAATTACTACCAGTTTTTGAAAATCCTTCGTTCATTGAATTGCCTTGGTACCTTAATCAAAAATCTGTTGGAAGTACAGTGACCCTTGAACAGTACAGGGAGTTAGGGATGTTGACTCCTGAGTAGTCAAAAATCCACATATAACTTAATGTTGGCCTTCCATATCCATGGATCTACATGCTTGGATTCAACCAATTTCTGACCTCGTAGTACTGTGGTAGTGTTTTTTGGAAAACATGCACATATAAGTGAATCCGCACAGCTTAAACCCGTGTTGTTCAAGGGTTAACTGTATTCCTTTAGGGCTGTTTCTGGTTTCCTCATTCTGTTCTGTTGGTCTGTGTGTCTGTCACTCGACTAATCCCATACAGTCTTGATTACTGTCACTGTATTATAAATCTTGTTATCATGTGGAGTGATTCCAACCACTTCAGTATTGTTCAGATATATCAGCTCTTCTATTTCTTTTGCCTTTCCATATTCATTTTAGAAAAATCTTGTTTGCATCTTCAAAAATTTTGATTGGAAATGCATTAAACCTGTATGTCAATTTGAAAAAAAAAGAAAATCTCTTAAAGGAGACAAGTACACCTATATTTCCCAAATTGAAATCCCTTGTTTATAACAGTAGGGACAAGGTACACATGCTGGCCACGGGAGTAACCAGGACCTGTTTGGTTCTGAGTAGTAGGGAAAGAGGATCTGAACGAGGAAATATAGCGACAAGCTACATCTACAGGAAGCAGTCTGTCTCTATGGCACAGCAGGAAAATGCATTGTGAAAATCCACTGCCTGAGACCACTGGCTGAGGAGAAGTAAAAGCTAAACCAATTACACAAAATCGAGGTTATAAAAACATTTAAGCTAGCCTATGACTGGCCCTACTCTTTCTACTACACGAACCTCTTGCAAATAGTGGTATAGGAAAAACTCAGCTACTTCAGAGATAAGTAATCGAAAAGGAATATGCACAGTATCCATACATAGGTGCTACACAAAGAAAAGAAAAAAAACCCAAAGGATTAATAAAGCACACTTACCAGAAAAATGTTTCCATAGAGCTGCTGAAAATTATGATCAAACATTTTACCATGAATCTTAAGAACAGAATGAATGAATCTCCTTTATGAGGAAAAACCATAAAGCAGAGATAGAAGAGCTCATGTAACAGATGTTAACACAACAGGAAGAAACAAGATGTGAACTGATAGAGCACATGGAAGAGTGGAAGAAAGAAGTAACCACCGGGAAAGCAAAATGGGAAGAATATGTGGGCCAATAGGTTCTGCTGAAAATGCAAAAAGAGACATATTGGATGGAAATGAGGAAGTGAGCAACATGAAATGGAAATGAAGAAAAATTTTAAAGGATTAGAAAGTAATGATAGATATAAAAGGCAAGCAAAGGAGAGCCAAATGCATCATTGAAGTGTGAGGAAAACAAACAAAAATAATGAAATAATACTTAACAATATCATTACAGAATTTTTTCCTCAAATGGAAGAATACTTGAACCTACATCTTGAAAGGGCCCAATATGTCCAAGGAGAAAGTCACCCAGATGTAGCCTACTAAAGTTGCTGAATTTCAAAGATAAGGAAAAAACAGAGCTAGCTACAGACTTCTCCATAGCAATATTCAACACTAGAAAATCTTTAAGAAAAAAAAAGATGTAAACCAAAGATGCTATCTAATTATTGCTCAAGTGTAAATGCATAAAACAATGTTTTGAGCATGCATATCATTCCCTTGAGCCTACTTAATGATTCATTCAGATGACAAACAGGCTAAACAAGAGATGACCTGAGAAACTGCTACAGAAGACTGGCAGGGAACAATGAATACATTTATTGAATAATAAAACAGTTACAGGAATCAGGGTGACAGAACAAAATGTAAATCTTATATGCTTGGCAATGCAAAAATGAAAAACTAACAAGGGTTACCAGGGGCAAGGGGAAAGACAGTAAATTGTACATAAATATGTTAATTTCCTTATTTTTAATAGCTAAAAGTCAATGAATAAATATAATTTTAAAAGTATGTGGTAGAAAAGAGGTAGGAGGTAAAAGACAAAATATTAATTTAATCAATGCTTACGGTAGGAAAATAGAAATGTCTGAAAAATAGAGGATTGGGGCATTCTATAAAGTTGTAATTGCAAAGAGACCAACTAGAATAATATAAGACTTCCTATTTAGCATAAAGAATACACAAGGAAGTAAATCAAAGGAAACTACTAGTGATATCATTTATAAAATATAAAACAAGTATAAAATAACATGAAAAAATGGAAACCAAATATGTCTGTCCAATCAATGAATAGAAGTGGGCTAAACTCTCCTATTTTTTAAAAAGTATATTTTGCTTGTATCACAAAGTGAATTCAGTGCTGAATTCGAGAGATATACCTAAAACAAAGTAATTCAGTAGGGGTAAAAATAAAAAGATGAGCCAAAGTAAGTTGGGCAAATGCAAAGAAAAAGCAGAGATTGTAATCTTATACCAGGCAAGGTTGGATTCTATTTCCAAGCCAAAAACTATTAAATGAAAAGAGTAGGGCCCTTTATAGCATTCAAGAGTACAATTCACTAGAAAATATGAATAATTTATATCTATTATTAAATAAAATAGCATTAACATTCATAAAGCAAAAATACAAGGTGGTGCAATAAGAAATAGAAAGACATCAATGGTGGGAGATTAATCACTTCAGCCCACAATAGATCATGATGACAAAAAATAAGTAAAATTATAATAAATAATATAGTGAATAAGATAGTCCTTATTGTTAAAACAGAGAATGTATCTTCAAGTGTCCAAAGGAAATTTATAAAAATTGACCATGGAGAGGGAGACGCAAGAGGGAAGAGATATGGGAACATATGTATATGTATAACTGATTCACTTTGTTATAAAGCAGAAACTAACACACCATTGTAAAGCAATTATACCCCAATAAAGATGTTAAAAAAAAATTGACCATGGATTAAGCCATAAAGAAAATATCGGCAAATTGAAGAAAGGAAAAAGGTAGGCAATATTCTCCGATCACAATGCAGTAAGAGTAGAAATTAGTAGCAAAACCAGATTACACCAAGCTTCTACCATTATTACCTAGAAATTTGAAAAGTAGGCACTCTCTTAACTCTTGGGTGATGCATGAGATTCAACTAAAATTGGAGACTATAATAGGAAATAAGAACAATGAAAAACTATATCAGAACTAATGAGATACAGGTAAAGTACTGCACAGAGGTAACTTGTAGCACTTCTACTAATAAAAAGAATAAAAATATGTGAGTTAATAAGTTATAAAATAAATCACAAATTACTCTTAAGGAAAGAGAAGGAAAGAGTTAATAGAGATAAATCAGAAATGAATAATTTAGAAAATTTAAAAATAGTGAAACTAATAAATATATGTAAAAACTACTTTTTAAGAAAAACACAGTAATAATATAATATAAACTTAAGTAATCACAACAGCAAAGAGATAAAGCACAAATGCACAGAATAAGAAACAAAAAGGGAGAAATAATCACTTATGCCAAAGAAATCAAAGGAATCATGAGACTCTGCTTAACTCTCTCATAGATAATTATATCTATGAAAATGAAGTTGGAAACAGGGATGCAGAGATGAATGGACACTTGAAAATAGCTATAGTCCTTGTTTTAACAATACCTTATTTATGATACCATTTAGGTGTACTATAAGGAGGTAAATATAATTTGCCCAAAATTGACTGCAGAAGAGACAGAAAATCTGAATAGATCTACTGCCACAGAAGAAACAATGCCATGAAAAACCTAATCCCTTTTCCCTTCTCTTGATAAAAAACATCAGGCCCAGAGGTTTCACAGAAAATCCATAGGGGAACAGATAATTCTAATGCTATTTAAAGTGCTTCAGAGCATATTAAAAGAAGAAAACCCCTTAAATTATTTTAATGAAACCCAATGACAGCATTAAAAAAAATGTGCAAACCAAATTCACTTATGACTATGGGTGTAAAATTCCTTAAAAAAAATTGTAAGTAGAATTCAGTAGCACGCTAAGATTACAGTATACCAGACCAAGTAAAATTTATTTTAAAAATACAAGAATAATTCAGTATTAGGAATTCTAATATAGAATAATTGATTGTATCAGTAGATCTAATGAGAAAATAATAAAATAATTTGTATATATGCCATTAAGTTATTTGATAATGTTCAATATCTATTATTGGTTTAAGAAAATAAACCCCCAACAAAACAGGAATAGGAGGAAACCTCCTTGACGTGATAAGATGTTGTTACCTAAACCCTAAAATCTAGCCTTATGCTGAATAGATAAATACTAGAAACATCCTTGTTAAAGTCAGGAACAAGTCAAGGATGTTCTAGAAGTTAAAACTAAACATAATATTTAACACTATTTTTGAGGTCCTAGCTAATACATTGAAAAAAAGGAGATAAAACGGGGTACAATTATTATAATTTGCAGATGATTGTATATTTGAAAAATCCAAGGAAACTGGAAAAGATGATGTGATTGTATATTTGGAAGCTCCAAGAAAATCTTACAAAAACAGTAAGAGAATACAATAAAGTTGTTAGTTACAAAATTAGTATACAGCAATGAATATATAAATCACTCTCCCTACACCAATCAGAGTGGCAAAGGGATGGAGTTACACTGATTGTCATGGGCCAATCAGGTCCAAAGACCTGGGGTTAGGGGTGAGATAAATCACATTCAAACAGCAAGGAGTAGTTTTCCCCCAAAGAAAATCTAAATGCTGTTTGAACGGAGAAGGAGGAATGGATGTTGGGTAACCAATAAACAAATGTTTACCCAACCAAAGAAGGATTAGATATTTTAGTTCTTAACATTAGTAGCTGCTGATAATCTCCTCTCATAAGATGGGACAATAACAAATAATATCATGGTTACTAAACAAAGATGTTTAATGAGAACCTAGCAAAAATGGTAATAGTACTGGGTATTTTATTTTCTCCAGCAATATTTAAAATGAGGTAGTGGTGTCTCAAATCTTGATAAATCATAAAATGCTGTGTTACCACTTACATCTTCTTGCTTTCCCTCTCCTGTTCTTTATTTTCTTTTTTGGCACATAAAATTATCCAGATGAGTTGTCTAAGAAGGGGACATTAATTCATCTGGTCATATGTGTATTAAGGGCTTCTGGTACATGCTGTTATATAAAGAATGCTGGATATCTGTATACTGTAATCTATGTATGAGTTCAACAAGTTTTTAAATATACATCACTTGGTTTATTGTAGATTATTGGGTCCCAAATGCCTTACTCATTAACGGAATACTCATATATTTCAATTACTCTCATTTTCCTTGGATAGTTTAAAAGAATTTTTTTATGCCTAAGCTACCTCTTGTCTTTTCATCCCAGATGGCTTGCACAATAACGATAATTATATTGAATTGGGTATATATTCATGACTTTTAAATATAAAAATGTCACTATTGCCTTTAGAAGTATACTTTGGAGAAGACTTAAAAAAAAAGTTACTTTGGGTATCTGAGAGATGATTGGGGATTTCTTTTTCAGAATGGATTATTCTTCACTAGACTAAATTTCAATAACTGTTTAAGTTAGATAAAAAATAGAACATTCATGATCCACAACCAACTTGACTGAATTACAGTAATACAGCAGTGGAAAGATGACAGGTATCGTTTGTGTGTGGGAAGAGCATGGCAGCAAGTTTTGATGGATTTTATTGTGACATTTGTCTTTAGCAAGTATTACTAGAGTTGGGATGAGAATCTTAAAGTTCTCCCCTGCCCACCCCCTAATTTAGCTTTATTGAGATATACTGGACATATAATATTGTGTAAGTTTAAGGTGTCTGATGTTACAATTTCGTATATATATGTAAATGATTACCACAATAAGGTTAGTTAACACATCTATCACCTCACACAGTTACAATTTGTGTGTGTATGCTCACTTTTAAGATCTACTCTCTTGGTAGTTTTCAAATATATGATACAGTATTGTTGACTACAGTTACTATTTAGATGTTCTATTAAGCATTTTTTAAAGATAAAAGGGCTAAAAGAAATCTTGCATTTATAATAATTAGGGAAATGAAATAAACACATTAAGAATTTGTGAAAGCATATAACTGTTGCTTGCATTTTAATGACTCAAACTGTAAACTACAAATATGTAAGTTTCATAGAAAAATGCATTTGTATCATATATTTATAATGTAGCTAATGCACATACCAATTTAATAATTAAAATTATTATAATACTATTTCAAATGCAGAATATAAGAAATCTTGCATACCATAACACATACTGATATGACTCAAACTCAGATTAAATAGCTGGAGACCCAGGTAAGAGCTAATGCTGTAGTTTTAGTCCAAAGGCCATCAGGCTGATGACTAGGGCTGCTAAGCTGCATTTCAAGTCCAAAAGCCATCTACTGGTAAAATTCCTTCTTATATGAGGGAGAGCAGTCTTTTGTTCCATTCAGGTCTTGAGTGATTGGATGAGGTTCACCCACATTAGGGAGGACAATCTGCTTTTTCTAAGTCCACTGATTTAATGTTAATCTTATCCAAAGACACGATCAAAGAAACATCCAGAATAATGTTTAACCAAATACCTGGGCACTATGGTCCAGGCAAACTGACATATAAAATGAACTATCCCAGTTCCTTAATGATGGCTGTTTAGTTTGTTTATAATTCTTGGCTAATATAATATGTGTCCTAATATATAAATCATTTCATAGACATGCAAGTATATCTATAAAATAAATTCCCATAGTGGAATTGCTGTCTATGGGTGCATGATATAGTTTTTAAATTTATTTCATTTATTTATTTATTTGGCTGGGTCAGGTCTTAGTTGCAGCATGAGGGGTCTTCATTGAGGCACGTGGGATTTTTCGTTGTGGCGCACGGGCTTCTCTCTAGTTGTGGCGTGGGGGTTTTCTCTCTCTAGTTGAGGCACGCGAACTCAGTAGTTGTGGTGCGCGGGCTTAGTTGCCCCTCGGCGTGTGGGATCTTTGTTCTCTGACCAGGGATCAAACCCGCATCCCCCACATTGGAAGGCGGATTCTTTACCACTGGACCACCAGGGAAGTCCCTATGGGTGCATGCTTTTAAAATTTTGATAAATATTACCAAATTGTCTTCCAAAGTATTTGTACCAATTTGTATTTACAAAGGATGAGAGTGTTTGTTTCCCCAACACTTTACAACACAATGTGTTAGGAAACTTTTTGATTTTTGCTATTTGGATGGATGCGATATGAGTCAGATAACTAATGAGAAGGTATTGCATGCATGTTAGTGAGAACAGCATTCCCCATTACGTACACAGATTCAGGATGGACATGGTAGTGTTATCACAATAATGATAGAATGGAATGTAGAATACAATTTATCTGAGTACTAGAATTAATGCTGAGGTTAGAAATGAACCTTAATCCTGCATTTATTATTAAGACTCTGATGGGGCACTTAAAAATTTCAGTTATACGTTACAGGGGAATTTACCTACTCGAGGAGTACTTATAAATTTGGAGATTCAGTAAAGTTCTCAGAATATTATGTCCTGTTTTAACATCAAAGATTCAAGATTAAAATTGAAAGAGGTGGGCTTCCCTGGTGGCGCAGTGGTTGAGAGTCCGCCTGCCGATGCAGGGGACACGAGTTCGTGCCCCGGTCCGGGAAGATCCCACATGCCGCGGAGCGGCTGGGCCCGTGAGCCATGGCCGCTGAGCCTACGCGTCCGGAGCCTGTGCTCCGCAACGGGACAGGCCACGGCAGTGAGAGGCCCGCGTACCAAAAAAAAAAAAAAAAAATAGAAAGAAAAATTGAAAGAGGTTTGATAGGCATTTGGAAAGTAAATTCAATAGTGAATGATCAGATCTGGAGGTGATGGGGGTAGGAATTGAGAACGGTGCCCTCCATTCTCTCATGTTTCTGGCTTTGAAGATCTGTGAGAATCCAATATATGAAGGAGTCATTTCAAAGAAAGACCAAGTTGTGGACAGATTTAGACTCCTCAGACTGTCCTGTCAGTAGTTACTTACACTGTTGTCTTCAGTGGAGATGCAGAGACTAGGAGGTCCCAGTAGCAGAATCACGGTGCTTTCTGGTGTCCAGTGCTCTAGAGCTCCCCTTTCCCCTGCCTCTGCCTTAAGGGACTCTGATGCTCATCTTTAATCGATGACATTAGACCCACAATGAAAGTGAAAACAAAAAGTTTAAAATCTTCTCCCCTCCAACCTTTCCCTCCCCACTTGTCTTTCTGTCCTCTCTTCCCATCTTTTTCACTCCTTTTTTCTTTTTCTTATTGTTATTTTCATTCTTCCCTTCATTCAACACACATTTACTGAGGGCCTTCATAAGCCAAGTCCTGACCATACTGAGATGAATAAGATACAAAAGTCACAGTTCTTTGAGGAACTGAGAGTTTCCAAAACAAAGTGTAAATTGATCATTTCTCAACTCCTTTCACTTTCATTACGTGCTTTGTTATAGCTGCTGAAATATTTTATTTTAGTAGTCTAAATTTGTTTTTGAAATATAGAAGTATAAATCATAAACACAATTAACATAGTTGCAATAACAACAACCACAAATGCTCAAAGCTGGCCCTACCACTAATCAATTATTTTATTACATATTATTTTAGGCATTTCAACCCAGTTTCACCAGAGGTCTGGTTTGTTATTAATACAGTATCTTAAGCAAAGCATATGACAGTTACGAAATTTATTATTTCAATGATCATTCGTAATGTATTTATAATTAAATAATAAATGTTGATTACTATACTGATTGTTTATCATCCTAAATTAGTTATCTTTCCTTTATCTGGGAAAGCATTGTTATATTATTATGCTGTCCTATAGTTTAATATATTGCTCATTTAAAATCTCATGTTAATTTTGCTTAATATTTAGAGGAAGTACAATTTCTAACAATACTATAACCAAACTGATCCAGAGCAGAATGGAGACATCAAGAAAATCTGACTTTATTCTCCTGTTCCATTATTGGTACTCTGTGAGACACTGGAGTAGATTTTTTTCCGGTACCTCTTTTCCCACAAGTTAATTTGGATGAATCATTATCACTGTTTCATGGCTTTGAAGGTCTAGGGCCTCAGAATCAGGAGTTAAATAATTTTATGTATTTCAAAAAAAGAATTTTAAAAAGTTTATTTCTGATATATAGAAAAGTATTAACATCAAATTATTTTTTAAATTACGATAGTGGGGGCTCCCCTGGTGGCACAGTGGTTGAGAGTCCGCCTGCCGATGCAGGGGACACGAGTTCGTGCCCCAGTCCGGGAAGATCCCACATGCCGCGGAGCGGCTAGGCCCGTGAGCCATGGCCGCTGAGCCTGTGCGTCCGGAGCCTGTGCTCCGCAACCGGAGAGGCCACAACAGTGAGAGGCCCGCGTACCGCAAAAAAATAAATAAATAAATTACGATAGTGGTTAACAAGATAATAGAAATTTCCTTGACATAAAATTAAATTTGGTTTCATTTTTTAAGGAAGTAAAATATATTAATGCGTTAAACTTAGATATAACTTTTATAGAGCAATAGCAATAGATGAACCTCCATTTCATTTAGCAGTAAATTATATAACTTGGTTTCTTACCATAGTGGTTTAATATCATGATACTTAAAAAACATAGTTTCATTTTCTTAGTTACAAAAAAGCTCTGTTCATCAGAAAACACACTTTTTGTTCACAGAAACAGATGGTATGTAATAGCTGAACTTCTCAGAGATGATAGAATTGAAAAGTACATGAACAAGAGTATAAACATGAGTTTTGAAATGCTGCAGGTGAATATATAATTCCTAGTTAAAAACTCTCAATATAGAATACACCTCTCATCAAATACTAGGCTTTGTCTTTAGACAATGAAACTGAAAGAAGATAGGTAGCTTGGAATGAAGGAAATCATTCATCAGAGTAGTCTGCTTCTCTTTCATATCTCTTTTGCTAAAGAGGAGAAACATAAGATAGCAGGGAATGAAGAATTCAAACTCTAGTAGTCAAGGCTTCTTTGTGTAATAGACACATATTGGGTTGGCTACCCAGCTCACAATGATTCTCGAAATGGCCATAATTGCCCCAGTCATGCCATCCCTCATCTGGGGAAGTTGTTCATCCTCTCTATGCTCTGAATGGGAGGTGCCATCTAGTTACAGAGTAACCCGCACCTCCCAAAATGTTATGCATATGGCTCAAGAAGAGTTAATCATACTACACCCCTTTGGCCATTGTGATTGGTCCAAGGGATGAGTGTATGATTTAGTCTATGCCAGTCAGTGTCCTTCCCTGAGATTTTCCAAGTTGAGGTTAAAAGGAAGCACTATTTCTGTTTGGTTAAGCTATGAGGCTGAGCTTGGATCCATCAGAGATCATGTTTCTAGTCTTATGTGGATAGCAGGCCCCAAATCATAAAGCTAATGATCAAAGAGAAGCAGATTCAAGATGTGGAGTGAGGAAGAGAGGAAGAGGGAGACAGAGAAAAAAAATTTATCACCTCACACCCATCAGGATTGCTACCATAAAAAACAAACAAGAGGGCTTCCCTGGTGGCGCAGTGGTTGAGAGTCCGCCTGCCGATGCAGGGGACACGGGTTCGTGCTCCGGTCCGGGAAGATCCCACATGCCGCGGAGCGGCTAGGCCCGTGAGCCATGGCCGCTGTGCCTGCGCGTTCGGAGCCTGTGCTCAGCAACGGGAGAGGCCACAGCAGTGAGAGGCCCACGTACCGCAAAAAAAAAAATTAAAAAAATAAAAAAATAAATAAGGGCACTAATGGAAAAACTGAAAAATGACCAATAAAGGGCCAATTTAAAAATTAGAAAAGACATAATTGGACAATCACAAATCAACAAGTTTAATGTCTCTGTTTAGACAGTACCTTGAAGAATTAAGTAGCGACATTCAAATAATATTTTATCTTAGTAAAGAAAAAATGGAAACAAGGGTATTTGGTAAAACAGATAGCATGCCACATTTATTTAACTTGAATGGTTTAAAAAATATTTAGAGATATCTCAAACTACCTAATTTGGCAGAATGTTAAATCTCACAGCTCTAAACATCGATTGTTTTCTTAACCTAAACATTGACTTGTATTTCTCATGGTCTACTAAAAATAGATGTTAACAAATGAAATAGAGCTAATTTATGTCTCTAAGAATTAAACCTCATTCTGTTTCTGCAAAAAATGGTTTAATCTGCTAATGCTTGTGGTAAAGAATTTATAGCAATTTTTCAAATAGGAGTGGCTCCAAATACTATTTTTCCCAAGATATTTCCCCAAGGACTTGTTATATGAGGACTTCAGTTGATGTGTAAATGGAGAAGAGGATTGCCTGTGTGAATGATTCAGTACGGTACCAAAAACATCCATCTTACTAATGCCAACAGATCAGTTACCTTCCTGCTGCCATTCTGTGGGAAGTGCTCTGAGCCATAGTAAGCCTCAAGAAACAATAGGTTCTTTCAAACTCTTTAAGGAGCATGACACATTAAGTCCTAACACGTCAGTGAGAATGAGTTAGTCTTTTGAGAAAGGAGGAGCCATGTGATAGGAATATACTGGACACAGATCCCTGGGAGGCCAGGGTTGAAAGGGAAAGAAACAGCAAAGAAAAGGGAGGTAGAGGCAAAAACAAACTTGTCCTACATCTCAATCTTGCCTTCCCAAGACAGATTGTGGCTTCTGTGTATGTTCTTTCTGTTCACATCCTTAGTCCCTGTATCTCATTTTATGCCAGCTGATCAAGAAACAGAGAGTGGATAAGGCAAGAGGGCAAGTCATAAGATTTTAATGTTAAAAAATATAGCCTTGTTTAATAGTTAAAAAATTGAAAAGTAATGATTCTTCTTGGCTCCAGAGAGAAATCATTGAGAGAGGATGTCACAGGTTAGCTTCCCTGAGAAGCAGACTCTGAGCAGGAGATTAGCAGGCAGGAGGTTCATGAAGAGCATTCTAGGGATCGTCACCTATGTAAGGGAAGGCAAGGGAAGGGAAAAGGACTGGCAGAGGGGGAAGCTGGGCTGTGATGGGTTCTCAATGAAAACCTTAGCCCTTTGGGACCCTCCTTAGATGAGATGACCCTTTGGAGATGCTTGAATTGGGGTGAGAGGGCCAGGCCTTTATACCACTCCATTGGCCAGTGATTGGATGCAAAGCACCCTGGGAAGGGCATGTGACCTTAGGTAAGGAAACTCTCTTCAGTTAGAGCAATCCCTGCACGGGGGCTAACAGCTGAGGGCTGTCTTGTCCACACCACTCCTAGCAGGTGGGGGAATAAGGCCTTCAGTCCTGAAGGGGGATTTTGGTAGTGTATCACAGTGTCCACCAAAGAGGAAATTAGTACCTATCACGGAGCTTGATATGTGTAGTCACTCAACAAACATTTGTTGAATAGATGAATATTCTTGTTTTGTCTTTCAGTTGCTCACCCCTTCCCAACAGAAAAACAAATGTGACGTTATCAAAGCTTTTACAGACAAAAAATTGCCTTCAGATACTAGTTTTTGTCATGCATAACAGGGGTCCTCTTTTTGGCACCAGGGACAGGTTTCGTGGAAGACAGTTTTTCCACAGATGGGGGGTGGGTGGGGATGTGACGTTTCAGGCGGTAATGCGAGCGACGGGAAGCGGCAGATGGAGTTTCCCTCACTTGCCCGCTGCTCACCTCCTGCTGTGCGGCCCGGTTCCTAATAGGCTGCGGGCTGATACAGCTCCACGGCCCGGGGGTTGGGGACCCCTAATGTAGAAAGCTTGGCAAGAAATCTTTGTAATAAAGAATGTGACAGATATCTGTGAGTATGTGCTGTAACTTAATGTGCATTTTTGTAAAAAAACTTTTCATTTTGAATCAATGTGAAACATACAGAATGCTTGCAAAGAGAGTAGTAAGAACTTTTGTTATTTGAACAATTTGGGAGTAAGTTCGTGACCTAACTTCCCATTACCCCTAAATACTTTTGTGTGTATTTCCTATGTATAAGGACATTCTCCTATCTCACCATAATACAACCAGTCAAGATCAGGAAACTAGCATTGATACATTACTACCATCTAATCCTTAGACCCTGTTCAAGTTTTGCCAAATGTTCCAATGCCATTTATACCGAAAGGATCTAGTCGAGAATTAAGTGTTGTGGTAACTTCCATGTCCCTTTAGAAATCTTCAGTCTGGAACAGTTCCTCAGTCTTCCTTGATTTTCATGACTTTGACACTTTTGAAGATTATAGGTAATTAATTTTTAGAGTGTTCCCATTTTAGCTCTAATGTCACCTTAGAAGGTTATGCCCCTTTCTCAGGAATCTCATAGAAATGATAAAGTGTTATTACCTTCTACTGGGGGAAGGGATGTTCCACATTTTCAATTTGTCCAATTACTGGTGTATTGACTTTGATCATTTGATTAAAATGATGTCTTCCAGGCTCCTTTATTATAAAGTAACCCAATTTTCCCTTTTAATCCATAAGTATTTTGTAGGTGGGTGCTTTGAGGCTATGTAAATATCTCCTTCTCATCGAACTTACAACTTCTTCATTTATTTATTTATATCAGTATGGACTTGTGGATTCATATTTCACTCAATGAGTTATAACTTATTACTATTATTAGTTATTTTGATGCTCAAATTGTTCCAGATTTATCTAGCGGCATTCACTTCAAGATGATTTCTGTGTCCTTTTGACATGGTCCCCTTCATCATTTTGAAGGGCATTTCCTATTTTCAAGCACAAAAAGATGTTCTGGGTTTACTTTGTATTTCCTGTGTCCTAACCCTGTAATCAGCCATTTTTCTGAGCCTCTACTTAAGACCACCTCTCCATTAGTGCTCTGGACCCATCACAAGCATGTGCAAGAAATGCTAAAGAGGAATTTATGGAAACTATGTAATGGATTACTTCTTGCTCTTTGAATTTGAAATATACATGCTCTGTGCTTGAAATCCTAAGTTCCAAACGTACAAGTTTTCATAAGAGTTTATTGTAATATCTTCACTGTACAGATATGTATCTTTAGCATATCTATGAAGTAATATAGTTAATAATACTTTGCATAGCATAGTGCATTTATATAACCCAGGTCTGTGAAAGGTGATAAAACCTATTTAAAACTGCTCCATGGTAAGATTTGTGACTGCCACTTCAGCAGCATTGTTGGTAGACTTTAAGCAGACCACATGGGTTTGCGTCTCAGTGGAATCATTTAGTATGAAAATAATCTCTACCCCACTAGGTTGCTGTAAATATTAAATGAGATAGCTCCTGTAAAATTGCCATATAAATTGTAAAAAGCTATTCTAATATAAAATGTTACATAGATTTCTATGTAAATGCTAATAATCACTTACTTATTATTAAACCTTTTAAAAGTGAACTCCTTGGTCTCAAGAAAAGAAAAACCAGTGTGGCAAAAAAACTAACACTCTTAGCCTTTTAAAAATGTGAGATCGTCTTTATATGCCATATTTTTACATAGGACGTTTAAAGTCTGTAGCTCTTTCAAAGGTAAGAAAATGGCTTGTTAAACTGTGGGTGGACCTGAATAATGAGTTAGGAAGAAAAAGAAATATTAAAGAATTACCACTTGTTATTCAGTGAGAGTTTTGTGGAAGAGATAAAACTAATGAATTACTAATTTTTTAGTGTAAGAGTGGTATTGTTTGTTAGAGTCCTTATCTTTTATAACACATACTGACATATATATATATATATATATTTTTTTTTTGCAGTCCTCTCACTGTTGTGACCTCTCCCGTTGTGGAGCACAGGCTCCGGACGCGCAGGCTCAGCGGCCATGGCTCATGGGCCTAACCGCTCCGCGGCACGTGGGATCTTCCCAGACCGGGGCATGAACCCGTGTCCCCTGCATCGGCAGGTGGACTCTCAACCACTGCGCCACAAGGGAAGCCCTGACATATTTTAAAATGAAATGTGAAAGATATTTTTGCTGAGGGAAGTGGATGAGAGTACAGTTCAGGGGTCAGCAAACTTTTTTTTTTTTTTTTTTTGTAAATTGCTAGATAATAAATATTTTAGGCTTTGCAGGCCATACAACCTCTGCTGTAACTACTCATCTCTGCTATTGTAGCATGAAAGCAGGCATAGACAACATGTACACAAAAGAGCATGGCTGTGTTCTAATAAAACTTTACTCATAAGAATAGCTGGTAAGCTGGATTTAATATGTAGGTCATAGTTTCCCAACCCCTGCTATAAATGAAACAAGATTTACCATGATTAATAATTATGAAGCTCAGTTACGGGTACATAGAGATTATTATACTATTTTGTATATATTATATATTTGAAATTTTCCATAATGTTCTACATAATAAAAAGTCAAAAAACAAGAGATGAAAGTTTGGATAAGAGGAGAATGGGATTACCAGGTTGTGATAAAATATATTAATACTTAATATATACATTTGAAAGTAGTTTGTTTTAATAATCAGAGTTATTGGCAAGAATAGAGGACTATTTTCTATCTTTGTTTTGTATAATTTGCCTGATCATTTTTTTAAATGTACTGAATTTGAATATTTATGTCTATCTTTCAAGAAACTGGTTATTTTTTTTGTAATGTACTAAATTTAGGCATACTTAAGTTCCAAGAGGTGTTAAAACAAATTTTACGTTTAAAGACCACCACAGAAAATAAAAGAGAACCTTCATATATGATCTAGGGCTTTGGGTAGCAATGCTGTTTAAAGTTCAAGGTTCAAGATATCCCCCTGCTCTAAATCCATGGCTATGATACATATGAAAGAAAAACAAACAAACAAACACAAGCTTAGAAAAGAAAAAGACACAACTTTGTTCAGTAAGACAAACATTTCTGTGAACCAAGAAAAGAAAAGAAATGCAATTAAGAAAGTAGGAGGGGGGCTTCCCTGGTGGCGCAGTGGTTGAGAGTCCGCCTGCTGATGCAGGAAACACGGGTTCGTGCCCCGGTCCGGGAAGATTCCACATGCCGCGGAGCGGCTGGGCCCGTGAGCCATGGCCGCTGGGCCTGCGTTTCCGGAGCCAGTGCTCCACAGCGGGAGAGGCCACGGCAGGGAGAGGCCCGCGTACCACCAAAAAAAAAAAAAAAAGAAAAGAAAGAAAGTAGGAGGTATTGTCATGGGCTTGCTGGCCCCTGGGTGGTGAAGTAGGTAGAAACAGTTGAGAGTCCATATCCTATTGGGGAATAGAGAATAAAAGTGCCCTAGATGAGAATGGAGATTAGCGACAGGTTCACTGCCTAAATCTAGGTGCTGGGCTGGTGACCCTCACTTACCCCGACCCCCTCAAGAGGAATCTTTAAAAAGCTGCTGCTGAGGGCTTCCCTGGTGGCGCAGTGGTTGAGAGTCCGCCTGCCGATGCAGGGCACACGGGTTCGTGCCCCGGTCCGGGAAGATCCCACATTCCGTGGAGCGGCTGGGCCCGTGAGCCATGGCCGCTGAGCCTGCGCGTCCGGAGCCTGTGCTCCGCAACGGGAGAGGCCACAACAGTGAGAGGCCCGCGTACCGCAAAAAAAAAAAAAAAAAAAGAATGAGAAAATTAGTGACACAGATTGAGAGACTCTAACTATCTAGTGGAACTTCCAAAAGAAGGAAATAGAGAAATTACAAAGAAGCAATATTTGAAGAGATTCAATTTCCAAAATTGAAGAATAACCCCTTAGATTAAAGGTACACTCTGTACCAAGCAGGATAAATATAAATTCCTACCTAGACACATCATGGTAAATTTCAGGATATCAAAAATAAAGCAAATCAAACCATCATGCAGGACATATTAAACTTACACGGTGATGTATGCCAATTTTTTCTCAATAAAACTGGGAAAATATAGAGAAAAATCTTAAAAGTAGTTAGTAAAGAGGAAAAAAATAATTCTACACTCAACCAAAAGCTATTATCCAAAGAGTAAAAGCAAAAATAAAGACATTTGCAGACAAAAACAAAACCAAACCCCTTATCACATCTCATGGAATAACCACTAAAGGTTGCAAGAAAAGTAAATCCAAGGGAAAGAAGTTAGAGGCACGAAACAATGGTGACTTTATAGTATGTGAATTATAGCTCAATAAAATTGTTACAAAAAAATGGTAAGCACAAAATACTTTGGCATATTTGAATATATATTTTTTAAATTTAGGATAAGAAAGTTGATGCTAAGTTCTTAGACAACAATAAAAGTGAAGACAAAAATCTGCTAATGGGTAAATAAAATGAACTAATGTTTCCTGTTTGGAAAAAAGATAGAAGTACTGAATAACTTTAAACTTTGGTTAAAATTTTATAGATGTATATGTAGAAAACTTAAGGGTGGCCACTAAGGTAGAGAAATATAACTTCCAAATAAGGAAAACATAAAGGGGTAGGGAAATAGAGAAAATCTTCTCAATCTAGCAGAAGACCAGAACTAAAGATGCTTATGGAAATAGTGGTAAACAGAATGCAAAATGGTAAAAATTAAGTCCAAATGTCATTAATCACAATAAATGTAATTGGATTAAACTGACATACTGCATAGCAAACAGAATCAGATTCCCTAAAAAAAAAAATCTAGCTACATGTTGCTTATAAGAGACACATCCAAAGTAAAATGACACAGAAGTTTTGAAATAGAGGGATAAAGATAGACTAGGCAGAGTTCTCCTAGAAATGGTAGGGAAGCTCTTATCAGACTAAGTGTCCTGTAATAATTATAAACTCTGGGCAACATATTAAAAAAACAACTATTTGAAGGCACTGGAGAATGACCAAAAGCAGGCAGAAACTGAGGGGAGTAAACATTTTGAAGGGAGGAAACCATAGATTTGTTTTGTTTTGTTTTTTTGCGGTACGTGGGCCTCTCACTGTTGTGGCCTCTCCCATTGCGAGGCACAGGCTCTGGACACGCAGGCCCAGTGGCCATGGCTCACGGGCCCAGCCGCTCTGCAGCATGTGGGATCTTCCTGGACCGGGGCACGAACCCGTGTCCCCTGCATTGGCAGGCGGACTCTCAACCACTGCGCCACCAGGGAAGCCCCATAGATTTGTTTATAAAGCTTTTTGCCTGAGGGTACTCTCATGTCCTCCTGAGTGCAGGGATGCTAGTACTCAGAAAAGGGCAGTCCTACTGGCTTGAAGCATCAATGGGCAGAGTTTAAGGATGACCAAGCAACTTTGAAGTGAGGGAAGACACCCAAGAAAGGAAACAGCTACAAAACAGAGAGTCTCAAAATCCGTGATAAACCTCACCCAAATTTTTGGCTGACTCCTTTGGCTATGCTTGTGCAGGGGAGACCATAACGTGCCTGGTGGGAAACAACAGCTGGAAGGCTGAAAGCTGTGACAGAAACATCAGCTGCTGTCCACTGCAAAAGAGCTGGAAATTTGAGCCTAGACAAATTCAGTGCCTGTTATAACAAAAACAAACACTCTTCAGAAGAAGATAGTAGAATTCAGAGTCTCTACAATGACTTATTCTTAATGTCCTGTATACAAGAAAATGTTCCTAAATATGTGAATGTTTACAACAAATTTATTCTCCAAACTGAAAACAACCCAAATACCCATCGACAGGAGAATGGATAAATTGAGGGCTAGTCTTATAATGGAAAGCTACTTGGCCATGAAAAGGAATGAATCACTGATATACACAAAAGCATGGATGAATCTCACAGATGTTATGCTGAGTGAAGCAGATAAACACAAAAGCAGATATATTATGATTCCATGAACGTGATGCTCCAGAAAAGGCAAAACTATCTATTGTGGTAACAATCAGAAAGAGGATCACCTCTTGTGAGACTGATTGGAAAGTGGCATGTGGGAACATGCTGCTCCAATGGAAACGACCTGTATTTTGGAGGAGTGTGGTTGTTAAGAACTCTGAAGGGTCTGAGGTTTTACCCTGTCTGCAAGATAACAAGTTAACCTGCCACAGACTCACAGATGTTGGCAAAAACACAAAGATCCTGGGTTACAGGCAAAGGACTTAATTATCCCCAGCACAATAAGCAGTCTGAGCTCCATGTCTGCACTGGTTCCTCTTGCCTCCTAAGCCTTACAGGGGGTGACAATGAGGGGCCCAGAGGGATGCTGTACACATAGTTAAGTTTCTGACAGAACTGAGGAACCTCAAGCTTAGGGAACCTAAATCTTTTATAAAGGGCAATAAGTCTGCCTGTCCCTTGCCCTGGAAGGAGACATTATCTTTACTAGACCAGACAGTAAACAAACCTGCCTTCTGCTCTAGGAGACACTGTCTTCCAAGCCTGTTCACTATATAAACATTCCTGAAAAGAGAGACTGTATCTCTGCTTGCAAGAAATGGAAACTTGTAGGGGACCCATGGAAACAGTCTCTAACAGTGGGTTATAAGAATGTATGCATTTGTCAAAATTTATTGAATCTTACATTTATGATTTGTGCACTACACTGTAATTTTAACCTCCAAAACTAAACAAACTGATCCAGTAAAACAAAAAAAAAAAAAAAGAATTAAGTGTGGACAAATTAAGGGGGAGAGAAAAGGCGAATTCTGTTGTTCTGGCAAATCCTTTGAAAGTGGTAGGTTTGGAAGGAACCAGCCTGCCTTTCCCAAATGGCAGCTGACCCCACGTTACATCACTTTTTCAAAATACATCATAATTAGACTGAGCTACATAAGTGCAAGGAAACTTTCTTCTTCTCCTCACCATTGTGTCCCTTGACATTCATCAGTATATATTACTCAATATATTTTAAGATAAACTTATACAACCAAGGTGAAAAAGGAACAAAGTCTTTGACCCCCAAACCCCTGAGTCATTCTCTTTATCCTACTATCTCTAATCCTTTACTCTCTTGCTTTCTTCATGTCTGTTAGGCTTTTCTCTTTTTTTTCCACCCCACTCTCTCAAGGGGTCATTCAATGGAATAAAATTCTCTATTACATGCTCTATTTATATGATAAAAATTTTATACTTCGTTCTTAAACAAAGAACAGTGGTTGAATTAAGTAGTATGTAAACTTAAATGAGACCACGGAGTTGTACTTCCTGAGTGTGAATCCCAGCTCCATTATTTACTTGCTGTGTGCTGGCAGAAGTCATTTAACCTCCCTATGCCTCACAGTATTAATTTTATAGAATTCTTATGATATTTAAATGTGAAAATGTTTACAGTGCTTAGAACAGTAGTGATGTAGAGTTCAATATATGCTATTATTTTTCAATACCACTGAGATTTGTACGTAGACTATGATTTAGTCTTTAATAGGATTGTAAAAAAACAACAAAAACATAAAATTGAAATTAAAATTAGCAGAACCTTTTAAAATGAGCCTAATAAGTAGGGCTCCAGTTTGTAAAGAGGCATCTGAACAGTTGATTAGAATATTTATAGAGAATAGGAACTTGTTTACAGAATCTCTGTAGTAGGAGACATACACAGGAATCCTTTATGTTGTATTCCAGCTGGATAAAAATTTTGTGCCCATTATGTCTAAAGAGGATAGCTGGGTTTGAAGTTACAAAGATAGAGATTTGCTTACAAAAGCTTATGATCTTATAGGGGATACAGTACAGTATACGTTTTAGATTAAAAAAGGGGGGGCAATAGTGAAAAGCAAACATACACGTTGGGTTCTTTTCAAACTCATTCTAGCTAAAAAAAATTTTAAACCACACTATATATACAATTTTGTTTCCTGCTGCTTTCACTAAATAGTAAGCATATTCCCATGCTCTCCCATAGTTTTGGAAGGATTTGCTGTTGCTGCATAATATTCCATTTGTGTGTGTGGTAGTTTCTGAATTCTTTGTTATAGCCATTGATACTTAAGTGTAGAGGTTAAGAGCATGGGTTTCAATTATGACTGTTTGTATATGAAGCCCAGCTTCCCCACTTGCTGGCTCTGTGTTCTTGGGCAAGTTACTTCATCTCTTTGAATGTACTTTAGCTTCCTTTCTGTAAAACAGGAATAATAGTACCTACTTCACAGGTTTTGAGATGTGTGTAAAACAATTAACCTGGAAAACAGTAAGGGCTCAATAAATTTAGCTGTTTTTCTAAGAAACAGTCTTAGACATTTTCATTGCTTCACCAATATCCATTCTGTGCCACCCCATTATACAGGAATCATGTAGTTAGGGATGAGGGTTAGGCACAGATTTATTTAAATAATTCAGGCTAATCCCACGCCTCCAGCCAGTGACTGTTTCAAGTAAACCATGCGTACTCTAAAATCTATGGCATTTGTATGATCACAAGAACGGACAAGCAGCCAGTTGATCAAACAGATCTCATTATGGCCCTGTTAAAATGTGTATTATAGTAACAGTTTTTTCTTAATGTGAGCTACTTTTTCATCAAAGGATAAACCCTACTTGGCAATGGTGAATTGTTCTTTGGACATATTATTTGTACTTTCTAAAATTTTTAGGTTTGCATCCATATTCCTGGGCGAACTCAGAATCTACAGCTTTGATATTAAACTGTCTTTAAGTTTTGGTGTCAGGGTAAGGTTAATCCTATCTTTACGTTACTTTTGTTTCTAGTGCTGCATGTTTCATTCATTCATTCTCTCTATGCAATGGCTATTGTTTTTCAGCATTGCTTTAAACACATCATCTCTATTTTTGCCATTTTGTTTTCACTGTATTTTACTGCCTTTTTCTTGACCAAAAAAAAGCTGCTTAGAATAGCTTTTAAAAATTATTTTCCAGGTAATTGTGCTTTTATCATTTTCTGGGTTTATTATCTTGTGGTCAAAGAACAAGACCTGTATAACGTCTGCTCTTTAACACGCACTTCAGGGGAATTTTCAGGCTCCAAGGATTGCTTTCAGCTTTTACACTCCACTCATGCTGATGTAAAGTCCAGCATGTGGGCACCAAATGCGGACCCATTTCATTCCTCCAGGAAATTCAAGTTAGTTTAAAGGATCTAGGTTTAGGGCAGAAAAGGGTAAGTGATTTCCTTGCAGTTTGTCTTTAGGACAAAGAGGCTGAAAAGAACAAGTTTGAGGATTTCTTCCTGTTTTGTTTTTAATCCTGCTGCCTTTGTCATTCAATATCACTATCTGATCGAATTGTAAACTATTTGAGAAAAAGTTAGATTCTCTTTTCCATACATATTAATTTTGCTTTTTTTCTCTGCCTCACTTTTTAAGGGTAATTTCTCCCTTCTATTTGATTCATGTTACAATTCACAGACCATTGCGCTAAAGCCTTCAACACAAATCTCTACACCATTTTAAAGGCCTTTGTACTTCTAAATTTTAATCCTATATTATCCTGCATATAAACGTTAAGGTTTGTTGTCTTCACTACTGATCCTAATTTTATTAGTGAATGTGCTACTGTTATATAGCCTTATACTTTCTCCCGTAAATTGCACTGAGATACTTTTTGTGTTAAGTGTGTGTGACAGAATTTGATTTAAAGGTAAGTCTCTTGGAAGAGGCTAATTATTTCATTTTGTTTTTAGAATTTAAACAAGCTAAACAGTTTTAATCTTAAGTGCTTTCCCTTTTTCTTTTGACTTTCATATAGTTTCACTTATGTCTTTTTCAAGGATTTGGACAGGAGACATTCTGTTATTAATTTTATTGTTATCCATCTTGACAGATTTCACAAGATTGTTAAACTTACACTTAACTTTCCAAGTAAAAAAGTTTTAATTTTTCTTTACAAAAGATAAGAATTTTACTTTTCATTTCATCCCCCCAAAAAGAAATTGCCATCCCTTCTTAGCCTTCATTAACTTAATCTGAGGTAATAAACCTCACTTAAAGATTTTGAGATAATTTAATAAATCTCTTGCTTTAAGCATTACATTTACAATAATTATCTGTATTACTCTAACAGTTGCACTGATTTCAATACTCACCGACTGGTCTTTCTTTCCTCATTCTTCTACTCTGAATTTTGATTCATTCTGGTAGCGTACTGATTATATTCAAGTAGTTTTTTTCTGTAAAGGGAAAATGAGTAGTACGCTGCACATCACAGAATCCTTTTCTGTTACCTTCACATCTGGATGAGTAGAGAAATCCTGAACTACACAACTCTGTAGACACTGCTCCATTCCAGCTGGCATCTAATGTACAGAAGAGGATCTTCAGACTTGAGCACTTTTTAAAATCAAGGTTTCTTCTATTAAAGCTATTTATTGTTTAATTTGTCTTGTCGTCTTCTTTGGGAACATCTATTATTCAGAGGATGAACCTTCATAGTCAGCCTTTTAAATCTCCACCTTTTCTCTCACTATATTCATCTGAGGGTGCTTTTGATTCATTGTAACTTATTTAAGTTGCAGAATCCCTTAAAGGAGAGCTTATTAAGCACAGTAGATAACACTGATGAAGGTAGCTTTAATTCTGGTTGATGAACAAGTTGGGGGAACCCTTCTGTCTTCCCTTTGTTGGTTCATGAGAGCCCATAGCGCTCTGAAAGCAGTTTGATATTCATCGTTCTTCATTATGGGTTAGATTTTCTTTAATCTGTGACTATTTGCTATTTCTGACACAACTTTTAATTTAGCTCCTCTCTTTCCTTTCCTCTCTTACTCTTCTCATGTCCTTGTCCTTGTCATGCCCTGTTGTACCAGAGCAGGAGCTGAAGCAGATATTTTCTAATACTTCCTTGCTTTAAATGAATTGGATGCATACAGAAAGCCCTTCCTTTTAAATGCCTTAGGATTATTGCTCTTCTCTCACACTGCAGGAGTGTCTGTCCCATTAGCCTCATGTTGATACTGCTTAATGCATTAAGAAACCAAAACTTTAAATGAATTATAAGACAAATACAAAAAAATGCATAAACTATAGAAAGCACAATTCAAAAAGTTATCACCACACTGGTCAGGAAAGACAAGATTACCAGTACATCATAAGCCCCCTTCACCCCTTTGTGACTCTTCCCCATTCAATTCTGCCTAGGTTTTATTTCTGAACCCTTTCATAAGTGGGAATCATACAGCATTTTCTTTTGTTGGCTGGTCTGTCAACACAGTTATGATATTCATCCAAATTGTTACATGTAGCAAGAGTTAGCTCATTTCCTGTACTTCACTGTATCCATTCTGTTGATGGACACTGGGGTTGTTTCCACTTTGAGGCTATTACCGGTAATGCTTGTATGTTTTTTTGGTACACATATTTTCTTATCTCTTTTGGATACATGCTTAGAAGTGGAACTGCTGAGCTGAGCGTAGATGCACGTTTTAACATTAACAGGTATTTGTCAAATATTTCCAAAGCAGTTTATGAGAGATCCTGTTGCTCCACACTCTCACCAACACCTGGTATTGTTGATATCTTAATTTTTGCTGGTTTTACCAGTGTAAGCGTATCTTACTGTAGTTTTAATGTGCATTTCCTTGATGACTAATATTATTGAGCATTTAACAGATTTTAAAAAGATTCTTCAACTTACATTAACAGTCAAAGTAAAAAACATGTTTTAATGTTCCTTTATAAAAGCTAAGGAATTTACCCAATCCTCTCTTCCTCTGCCAAAAGAAAAAAAAGAAAAAAGAAAGGAAAAAAAAAAGAAAGAAATTGCAATCGCTTCTTGGTCTTCTTTTGTGAAGTGCCAGGAGGTCAAATCTCTTGCCCATTTCTCAATGAGGACAGATTTAGCTAGGCTGATTTCAGAATTGGCAGACTCTGAGGATTGCTTTCAGCTCTTTTACAGTCCACTCAAGTGCTGATATAATATCAAGCACACGGTCAGAAATGTCAGACACATTTCATTCCTCCAGGAAATCCGAGGATGTCCATCAGATCTAGCCTTAGGGTGGAAGAGGGTAAGGGATTTCCTGGCAATAAGACCAAAGTTCTTAGGGCAGAGGCTGGAAAGAATACTTAAAAACAATCCTGCTGTAAGTATTCTAAATCTGCCTATGGGCAGAAGCTAAAAGATCTTTTTGGGTTGCTAATGCTGCCTTTGTCATTCAGCATTTCTCTTGTGGTCATAGGTGGGATCTCTTTTATGACCCTACCCACCCCAAGGTGAATGCCAGTTGTGGTTCTCTTGGAACCACAACTCCAAGATAGTGCAGTTTCAGTGTCACTAGTTAAGAAATGCAGAATGAAAGCCTTTTCTGATGGGACTCTCAATAGCTGTCTCAAATTATTAGTCCAGCCTTCTTATACATACGTTAATTGTGTTAAAAGGGGGGAAGCTAAGGTATCATCTTGTTTTACATGACAAGTTGTTTCCATGTGGAATTTGAGTCAGCCATTTTAAAAAAAATCCACACCTTCCTGCTTTATTTAGTAAAAATTTTTTCTAGTATCTACTATTCTTATCTAAGTTTCTATGAATGATACCAATTTTTTTTTTTTTTTACTTAAATGTTTTCATGGGTATTTTTACAGAAAACTGGGAGAAGGGGGTTGCAAGTGTTTGTTTACACAGCCTTTATTATCTTCTACTTTCTAGATGAGAAAACAGGTCCAAAAAGGCAATGTTGATACCATATGTGAAATATGCTCTTAGGAGAACTGAAGAATAACAATATTAACAAGACCTAGAAGACGTGATACATTCCTACATTACAAGTAACTGAAAGCTATTAAAGAGAAGCTGGGTATTGCAGGCACACTACTAATCTTGCAGGATGATGTAAGATCTACTTCCATTCTTTTTTATGAAATACTTTCTTTGAGTTACTGCAGTGAAATAAGACTGGGCTGGTGAAAGATGGGACTACATTACAGTGCTTACAGTTCCCAGATTTAGGGTAAAAGTGGTAGAAAATGAGCCCTGCTAGGAGTTTCTGATGAAGGGATTAAGCCAAGATGGTACTAATGGGAGATGAACCCACACAGGAGTTTGTGATGGTAAAGAAAAGGTGGGTGCTCTCTCCAAGTGTACTTTTTCTTTGCCATTGTTGGTCCAATTTTGACACTGCCGAAGCAGGTCAGTCCGTCCCAGTGCTCTCATCAACTACTATAGACTCTTCCTAAAGTCAGTCCTACAAGTAACAAACTGCGAGCCTTTTTGTACCTTCCCCCAATGTCACACGGACACTTAAATTTCTTAAGTTACTAATGTACTAATGGGGAAGAGGAAGAAAGTTTTTTGTGCTAATGGATCAATAATAAAAGAATGCAAAAACTAACTTCTAGGGCCCAAAACCAATACAACAGACAGATTTGTCGATGATGAAAGGAAAATTATGTACTTTTATATATCAGATCTTCCAGTAAATCAGTAGATAACTTTAATTAGATGACTTTAAATCTCTTCTTTTAGAGTTAAAAAACCCCACAAAAATAACAGAAGAAACAAAATCCCTAAGAACTCTGTGCTAATGAATGCTGTGACCTGTGTATTACTGACATTGGAAAATGATAATATATGAGCAAGAAAATTAGTAGTACCACCATTTACCTACAAAATCAGAAATGGAAAGGTAGGACAACTCAGAATGTAGATTCATAGGAGTATCTGTGAGTAAGCACTTTGATTATCCTACTGTGCTCAATATTTTCCCAGTGTTTGTGGAAAACAGTACTTGCCTTTTCACACATTCCTGATTTTTGTATCTCCAATACAAATAACTTTGCTTAAACAGCCTCCTGAGGCCTTCCTTCTACCACTTCTGCAGCAGTGTGGTCAGAAAGGCAGTCTCTAGGGTGCCACAGTAGTTGTAGTCTTGGTCAGCTAGCTCACATGGACCCGGACGTCTAGATACTGGCTGCAATTCATATACGACAGTCATTGGACTCCCTTTCCTGTGATAACCACTCAAATGGATTTTCGCAGGGCCTGGTAACTTTCTCAAACTTTAGTGGGAACTGCATATTCTCCTGAGGACAAGTCTCTTCTAATTAAATAAAGCATGTTCATTGTAATGAATGAACTGCAATTTCATATTTTAACTAAATATTTCTGTTTGACCCCCTAGCAATACCATACCTTTGGTTCCCAGGATCCATTGTTCTTGAGTTACTGTTTCTAGAAAAGGAAATAATGCAATCCATTTATTAGAATTCAGATATTAAAATGGAACTTCTTATCTAATAAGGATGACCTTTATGTTTTCTCTCTTTACTGAAATCGTATGTAAAAATTAACTGCCACGATTTTTAATAGAGCTTACCATCCACATACAGAAGAAATAAAACTTGCATGTGGCTGTACTGCTGGGTGAAAAGGCTATATAAACATTTCATTTGTTTTTGCCTTTACTGATTTTTAGTTTACTCACTCATAACAAGTACTGACAGGTAAACTGCACTTACAAATCAACAGAATTTTTGGGTGCACCAAAAAAGCATTCATTTTATAAGAAGATTCACTTTAGGACTGCAAGAATACTCACTTACACATTCAAGATTTCTGTACCCTTGTGAATATTCCATTTCAGTTTTTTAGACACTGATGATAATTATATCACCTTCATGCTCTTTTGTCATTTAAAAAGAATGACATGTACCTATGCACTTCTTTAGAGACAAAATCTGAAAACTTATTAACATAATTCACTTCAAAATAAATGTAAATAAAAAATAAAATTAGGTAGGAGCTTTGAATGGCATAAAGCAAATAATTACCATCCTTTATAAACATCAAAAAACATTTGCCAACACGAAAAAGTTGGCCTGACATTTTGCTATTTGTAAGACTGCTTGTGTTTTTCAATTTCTTATTGTAATTAATACCTACTGATATTAAATTGAGGGAAAGCAGATGCTTAATTCTATTAAATAATGCTCAAGGTAAACGACTTGGAAACTTCTCAGTGTCTTACTTTTACAACAGTCGAACCTAAGGTCCAACACATAGAATCTCTTTAGGTCAGTGAACCACAAAGTCAATGCCAATGACTACCATATTAGAATCACTTAGGGAGCTTGTTGAAAAACTCACCCCAAACCTATAGAATCAGTGCATTTCAAACAAACACCTGAGGTGACTCTTATAGACACTGAAGTTTAAGAACCACTGCTCTAGACAATACAAATTCTATCATTTCAGGCTCAGTGCCTTAGATAACATTGGAATGTTGCACTTTGTTTTTGAGTGGCAATGTTTATCACCACCTAGTGGTAAAGTCTCTTATTTCTATTCTCTGTCCATTAATACTGAGTAGGTTGAGAACTAATTTCTGAGAAAGCTACAATTTTAGAGTAATAATTTCCTTAGTATTTTGCATTAACTTTTTATCCCATTAAAAAAAGGGATAAAAAAGTTAAAAAAAAGGGATAAAAAAGTTAAAAAAAACTAAACTTGTAGGGCTTCCCTGGTGGCACAGTGGTTGAGAGTCTACCTGCCAATGCAGGGGACACGGGTTCGTGCCCCGGTCCGGGAAGATCCCACGTGCCGCAGAGCGGCTGGGCCCGTGAGCCATGGCTGCTGAGCCTGCACGTCCGGAGCCTGTGCTCCGCAACGGGAGAGGCCACAACAGAAAAAAAACAACTTGTAAATAAAACTGCACCACACCATATGAATAAAAAACAGTCTATATTTCAGAAGGATCTTTACTAAAATCTACTCCTTGTAACACTAGTGCCTCTAAAAACATACTATTTCACAGTGCAAACTATGGTCCTCTTTTAGAGATACAGGGATGGGGTACATTAGCATATTAAAGGCCCCGGAAGCTTCATGGTCAAAAAACCTGTGAACTAATAAATAACTGAACATTTCCTAAACATACTGGACCATGAAAATTTCTTTCCTAAAGAATACGTATTGACTTCTCTCAAGAGAACACTATTTCAAGGAACATAGTTAGGGACATGGTGCTCTAGAAGAGCAAATCTGATAGCTGCTTTCAGCATCTGTGATCTACCGTAAAAGACCTGACAATAAATTTACAAGCAAGTTTGACTGGGCTTTATTTTAAATGTTAGTTATTATGCGAACCACTTATTTGAAAGAGAATTTTATTGATCTGTATTGCTTAGCATTTTCTTTTAAGTAAAAAAAACCCATACCTAATAAAAACCCCACTATATTGGCAATTTTATTAACTGACGTATGCATGGTATCGAAATATCTATACATTATATTCATATACCAAAAGTGCATTTGAGAAGTAAACATTTAGGTGAAGACATAAGCACTAGATTATTAAATGCTATTTCTTAGGTTCTAGAATTTCCTCATTTTAAGAAAAATGTGAGATTCTGGCTTTTAAAGTTTTAGGGATCAACTGCAAGCAAGAGACAGGAAAGCAGGAATAAGGCTAAACGATTAAGATTAAGTGCAACACTGAAGCCAAAGTAACCATTATTTACTGAGGCATGCAATTGGGAGAGAAAACACAAGAGAAACTTACACTGTAAAAGCCAAGAACTGTTTTGTAGACAGAGTATACATGTATACATGTTTTTTTCAGAACTTATATGAAGGACTCAAGGAAATAAACATAGACAAGGCACTTCACTGAAACCACGACGGTTTGCTGCAACTGGCTACCTGAACTTAAATGCAGAATAGAAAATTTGGGGTCATTTAATCTGCACTAGAAAATCAGTGGATGGCAGGAGGGCATATGACAGCTATCATGTGAAATAGCTAACGTCAACAGGGTCCAGTGAAAAACTTTAAGACTAACAAGTAAAATAGCAGGGAATCAGGTTTTATGTCAATTATGGGGATTAACCAAAGATGTAATGGACTTAGGCAGGCAGTAGGGAGCTTCCCATTTTTACATGTTTAGATTAACCACCTGGCGGGAATATTTTCGGGGGAATTCAAGCATTACTTGAGTGTTAGAGCCAAATAACCTACAAGGGACAATTTAATTCCAATCTGTGAAAATGGAACTATGTGTGCAGTAAATGAGTTTGGGATGAATAAATCTATCTATTGGTAATTAATCCTCAACTCTCCTCAGTTAAGTTTTTCATTTCTAAAGACCCATTTGCTTCCTTTTTAAAATATGGCCTTTGGCTCACAGAAAGATACTTGGTTCAATCCTTGTTCAGTAAGTCTTGCCTGGGAAGATAAGACAGGATATTTTCTTATCTAAATTTATTAAAATTACTGATTCAAAAAAAAAAGGATTTTAATTTTTCAGCAGAGAAATGTCCAAGCATGAAATATGCTATTATGCTCAGTGAATTTAATCTTTTCACTATTTTTAATTTAACTCAGGATGTGAAAGGCATAATGCGGAGGTAATTAAGTGATGTTTTAACAACTGCATGCCATTTAATGTCTATTTTTTTTAAGGTGCCAAACTCTTGACTTAGATATACCTTTTCTGATACATATCATTCACCTCAAGAGCAGATAAAATTTTTTTTCTTGGATTTTCAAAATACAAGCAGAGTAGGCTCCTCATTTTTAATCTTTTATGAAATGACTATTCTTCCTATCATAGTCTGTTCTGAAAATTGCTTATATATCATATTTTTGGAGTGGCCATTATGTTCTGTACTTATAAAGGGAAAATGTACACCTACCAAAGCCATTGATATTTATTTAAACATATTATCAGTGATAACTTAAATTTTTTTTCCCTTAGCACCACTGCTCTAAAATCTTGAAAGGGACTTCCCTGGAGGCATAGTGGTTAAGAATCTGCCTGCCAATGCAGGGGACATGGGTACGAGCCCTGGTGTGGGAAGATCCTACATGCCGTGGAGCAACTAAGCCCGTGCACCACAACTACTGAGCCTGCGCTCTAGAGCCCACGAGCCACAACTACTGAAGCCCGCACCTAGCGCCCCTGCTCCACAACAAGAGAAGCCACCACAATGAGAAGCCCGCGCACTGCAATGAAGAATAGCCTCTGCTCGCCGCAACTAGAGAATGCCCGCTTGCAGCAGCGAAGATCCACAGCAGCCAAAACTTAAAAAAAAAAAAAAATCTTGAACGATCTGTACAAGATTACCAACAAACTGTTGTATCTTGGTATAAAAAAATCATTTCTAATGATATGTCTTTTGGCTCTTGCTTTAGAGTAAGTGTAAGGAGCCAATCTATATGTGTAGGTTGAGTAGCAATTATATTTTATTGAATCTAAGATGCAACTGATTGAAAACAGCATCTTTATGTTCCACTAAGAAAGAAAAAAAGAGGTTGTCAATTACAGTAATGGATATCAAAATATTTCCAATGTCAGAAGTGTAAAAATGTGCATCTCAAAATCAATGAAATATGTCATTTAGTCAAATTCTAAACACTGACTTTCAAGTTTTTTCATTTCTGATCTTTTACATAAATAAGGCATGATTTAGTTAAGCAAAGAAAACTTTATTTCTGCCACACATAACAACATATTGCTCTAAGAAACAACTACTATATTAGTTTTAGCATTAACGTGTGGTTTAAAAATACATGTCAACAATCCCTGCTCCCCAAGACAAAACAATGCTGTGCAGAGACTATCAGGTATGTGAAAAAAAAAAGCCGTCAACTGTCCACAAGGAGTGCGTCCAGTCACATTTTCAGTCAGTCAGCTGAGGATTATGTCATTAGTCTTTGTTCTGTAGAAAGAACACAACACAAGTATGAAAATCATCACCTGAAAGGAAATAGCTGTTGTATATAGTATATCTAAAAATGTTAGGAGTTATTCCTTTATTTCGTATACCCAATGTTACCTGCTTACTCAATCATAGATGCCCCCAAATAAGCAAAACTTAACTTACTCAGAAGGATGATGCAAGCGGGTACTGAATTTCTGGAGGGAAAATATTGTAAATTAATACAAAAATCATGCATGTGAGGATGACAGCTTTGGGTTTTATCCCTACACACCAGGCTGATGAGTGGGTGTTCGTAACTGTCTTCTTAACCATGAGTCCAACTAGAGCATGTACGCTGAAATATTTTGTTCTTTTGGGTAGCTAAACTCAACTAACCATAATTGTTCAATCATAATTGAGGGACAAGGATAAAATTCAGAGGGATTTCCTCAAAACAATATGTCAAGATAGAAAACATAGGAAGTGAAAAAAGTGACAGTTGTACAAACCGTTTTATGTGATTAAAAAAGAAGGAAATGGACCTATAAAAAACACACACACACAAAAATCAGGATGTTCTAAAATACTAAAATTTCTGTTTTCCTCAAATAGAAGAAGAAACATATTTTGCACATCAGATCCACCTCAAAATAGAACTCAGCTATTTTCAAAGTGATATTCTTAGACCAGTTTCTTCTCCTATTTCCTAGTCATGGCTCAGTTAATCCTAGGCTTACTCCTCAGAGACAAAAGGAACTAGCCTTCATGAGTAGTGTTCGTGTTCTCTTAAAATTAAAGAAACAAATGAAAAAGTGGCCCCCATCTCCCCTAAAATCTTCAATGGTTACAATCATGTAAAACTTAGAAAAGTCTTTCATACTACCTTATTGAACCTTAAAATAATATATTATTTAACGTACCAACAAAAGAGGTGAATCTCATTATGAAGTCCATGGTAAATGGGGATTCGAAGCAAAAATAAAAAAAGCCGTGCTGCAACTAGAAGACATTCGAAACCAATATAGCTCATTATGTCCTACCATTTTCAACTAATCTGACCCTACTTTACCTTTGCCTTGAATATGTATAACAGCTCACTCAATAAAGGGAAAAAGGATAGATTTATATTTCATGACTAGTCATGCTGAAGAATATGCACTTCCTCTAATGTAGGGAATTGGATGAATGCATATCACTTAAATGTGATATTATAAAGCTTCATTCTCACACACTTGCTGGCCAGAAGGTAGTTTTGTATCATTAATCTTAGTTTCTCATTGTTTTGATGAGATGACATAAAGGTTTCACTGAAGTCATCAATGCACGAGTTTAGCTCACACTTTCAAAGCAAATTAAAATTTTATTTTATAAGGAATTTTGCTGACTCATTTTTTCTCAATAACCCTATGGAAAAACTCGGCCTCAGAAAGGTGAAAAGATCTGCCAAATCATAGTTAAGTGTCAGAGCTGGAACTCCAACTCAGATCTTCTGATTTTAAGTCTAATATTTTCTATACTATATAAATAATTATTTTAAAAAAGGCTCAATCACAGGAGTAATTTATATATTTTCCCCTTACTAAGAAGTTAGTATTATTGTCCTTTTTTAAGGACAAAGATTCTTCGAGTAAGAGTAAGAATTGTTATCTATATTTTGAAAGACTCACAGACATGAATAAGCAGTTTTGTATGCTATTTTAGAAGACAGCTTGTGTAAAGAGAATTCAGTTCTTAACGTTTTATTTGCAAACACAAAAAACTGCTTTGTTATAAGAAAGACTTGCTAATTCTTTTTCACTGGCAAATTTAATATTTCTGAATTGTATGAAGTAACGGGAGTGGATTTTGTAATTAAATAAAACATTTGAGAACATTTCTAAATTGAGATTATTCATAATGGGCCCAAAAGGCACTTCGTATTGACAACTGCCTTCTGTAAGGAGGAACTAATCACTTGACTTGCTCTATCAGAGGAAAGGTCATCAGCAGTTAGAATTCAGACAATTCATTTTGATACTTCCTAGTTCTCATAATTGGTCAGAAAGAAAACCTGGTGAAAAGAAAATTGCTTTCAAGTAAGTAACTTCAAACTGACTCTAAAGTACTTGCCAACTGCTATTATTTGACCAGCAGTGGACTTGGGAAGCTGGTGTGTGTGTGGGAACGGGGAAGCTCTCAGCTTCCCCTGAAACTCAGGATTCATTTCCAGAATGAAAAAGTGAAAGAATCAAACATTTCTAACTTTCAATAATGTTTCTCCAAACCGTGGAGATGTGAGCTGTCCTAGATATAGAAATTTAGGTTTGATTTCTTAAAACTAAAAGAAAAAGGAATTCATAAGGCTGTATGTAGCATTATTTATAATTGACAAGAGTTTCTGGAAATTGTCAAGGTTATTTTTGAAAATATATATATGCACGAGAGTATTTTCTGAACGTGCAGTTTTAATGTACAAACTCACAAATATGAGTGCAGAAAAACACCAACGTTTAGGTTCAAAAGGTTCAAAAAGATGCATTACAATTGACCCTTGAACAATGTGGGGGTTAGGGGTGGCTACCCTCCACCCAGTTGAAAATCTGAGGATCACTTATCATGGGCCCTCCATACACGCAGATACTCCTTACCCACGGTTCTGCATCCACAGATTCAATCAACCTCGGACCCAACCAAGCTCAGATCATGTGGTACTGCAGTATTTACTACTGAAAAACATCCACATGTCCACAGTGGACCCATGCAGCTCAAACTTGTGCTGTTCAAGGGTTAACTGTATTTGGTATTGCTTTTTAGGCATTTCACTAGTGAATGTCAAGACATTCTTTATAAAGACTGTCATAAATTACCTCAATTCATAACTCAAAACATTAACTGTTCAAGTTAAAAATCTTTAGAAGTATTCCAATTTTAAAGTTTATGTAACCATATAGTAAAGTCCAATTCTTAATAGCAAAGACATTCACACACACACAGACACACACACAAATACCATTTAATTTTCTAAACTGAAATCTGATTTTATTTTATAGGATAGACATTCTCCCAGTAAACATCAAAAACATTTTTTAAGTTTAAAAAGTTCAAGTTTAGGGCTTCCCTGGTGGCGCAGTGGTTGAGAGTCTGCCTGCCAATGCAGGGGACATGGGTTCGTGCCCCAGTCTGGGAAGATCCCACATGCCGTGGAGCGGCTAGGCCCATGAGCCATGGCCGCTGAGCCTGCGCGTCCAGAGCCTGTGCTCTGCAACGGGAGAGGCCACAACAGTGAGAGGCCCGCATACCCAAAAAAAAAAAAAAAAAAAAAAAAAAAAAAAAGTTCAAGTTTAAAAAATATACTGTAAAATTATCAGCACAGTGCTTTTAAGCCACAGTGCTTTTAACCAACAACTTGTAAATCCTTAAAAAGAAACTCTATACATATTCCTTTCGTTACACTATTTAGCCAATGTGTTTCAGAATTTAGATTAAAAAGAGCATACCTCAAGAATCAGTAAGTTCTTTGTCGTTTGTTAGATTCTTCTCTTGGGGAGTCTGCCAGCATAACTTTAAGTCTGACTCCATTCAGGATCTTTCCATGTAAAGTAGTAATGGCATCATTAGCACTTACTCTATCTGCATACTTGGCATACCCCACATTTTTTCCTGACACAAGGTAAACTTCGATCAGGTTACCAAAACGACTGAAACAAAGTAAAAAAAAAAGATCAACTGAAATTGATAAGTAAAGATGCTCAGGTCTAAAAGTTGGGGTCCATTCTGGACTCCTTTTTTCACTCCTTTTCCCACATCCAATCTCTAATAATGTCAATCTTCCTTCTTAAACATTTCCTCTATCAGTCAATTTCTCCCATTATCACTCAGATCTCTTTCCTCATTCTGACCATCATTATCTTTTTCTTAGTTTACTCTAATACCTTCTTCACTAGTTTACCTGCCCCCTGGGTTTATCCTTCTCCAATCTATTCTCTATCCTGTCAGAATTCTGAGTGATCTTTCTAAAACACAAATATGATCATTTCCTCCCTAAAAGTCCCTTCAGCTGCTCTTCATGCGTCCAGGGTAAGGACAAGCTCCCCAATATAGCTTGTGGGGCTTTCTTGACTTGGGTCCTTGTCCTCTGCAGCTTCATCTTCCCTCAGTCTCTCAAATCCCATATTCCAACAACCTCCTTCCACGTTCTCTCCCGCAGGTATAACCACCCACACGCCCAGCTTTCTTCCCTGGTTAAATTATTTGTATCCTCCAGGCCTCCACTATACCTTGCTTCTTTCAATAAGTCTTCTCTGAGTTTCTAAGGCAGGTGCCCCTCCTATGTATTTCACAGACTGAATATTCCTTTTCACCACACAACCTCTCTAGGTTGTAATTTCCTATTCACTTATCTGTCTCCTACATGTGATTAGTTCTAAGAGGACAAGAACTATTACATCTTGTTTACGTAATATAATGTTTGTTTACACAATGTCTCTGGCACTTAGCACAGTGACTGCCTGGTACAGAGGAGAGGTTAAAAAAATAAACGAAATAAATTGGTTAAATAAAAATCAAAATACTTGAACCACATCACTGATATTTTGTGAAGTTCTTTAACAAGCTTTCTATCTTTTAAATAAATTTGCTAACATTGTAAAGCAAATAGGAAAAAGACCAAAAAGAAAAAGTTAAGGTTAAAGAAGTTACATTAAAAACAAACAAGAGTCTTCCCCCTTTTTACACTTATTTTATATACGTATGTACACACACACACACACACACACACACACACACACACACACACACACACACTCTTCCCTACAATCAAGTAATTGTTTACTCAATGTAGTTATATAATCTTTAAGGGTCCAATAGAGTGCTGACAAAATAGAAGATGCTTAATAAGCACTGTTCAGCTGAATTCTAGAGGACAGGTCTATACAGATGTATCTTCTATTAAGAAACAAATGATTTGTTCATTCTATGTATGCAACTTTTCAAAACAATACTCCATGTTTTATGTCTTCAAAATAAAATAAAAGGAAATTCTGTGTGGAGACTTATGACATGTAAGTAACAAAGAAGAGAAGGAAATAATTATATATTTTAAAAGGTGATATAAATAAGAACTTTTTTAAACCACAGAACGAATCAGCTGTACCTGAAAAGTACCACACACAGGAAGCTTCAAGAGTGCAAGGCTGCTTAAATGACTGGTTTAAATATATTATTTAAAAATGTAACTCTGTGGAATTGAAATCTTACCAGAATATATCCTCTAGTACATCTAAAGGTAAAGGATGTGGATTAAACACGATAAAAAGTCTTTCTTTCACCGGAGTTTCAGGAGGGGCTTTTTTTTTGCATGACGGAAGTACAACATCTGTCTGGATTTGAGGCAGCTGTGATCCAGAACTTCCTCCAAATTGCTGTTGAAGAATTAGGTTCAAAACAAAAAAGAAGAAAAACTGCACTTTAGGGATTCTTAAGTCAAGAGCTAAAGAGATGTGTATCATGGCACCTATGTGGTCTTTTACTATATCTCTGAAAATTTTCTTAACACAGGTAATAAACAAAGGCCACATTTATTTTATACTACTGTGAAGGTTAAATTCTTACCTACTTACCAGAAATTGCTGCTGACTTGGGTTATTCCACACCATTGATGCAAGCTGTGCAGCTACCATCTGCGTTGCCATTTTTCTAAGGAGACTGGAGATAAGAACTGGTAATACACAGAAAACTAGAAATATTCAGTCTCTAAACAGTAACTTCTTTTGTGTGACTTCCTCACCTGAGAGGTCAATTCTATTTTTATTCTCCAAGTCATATCACGTATATCCAAAGCTTGGCTTTAGGCTAGCTCCTGGAATGGTACTTACTCTGATGCATTACTCCCATCATCAATGAAGGAAACACCTATCCGATTCCCAGGAGGATACTGAAATCCATGTAACTTGTATTTTGCATAAATAGCAGATGCTACATTAAAATACTGAACCACTCCATGACCTAAAATAAAGCAGAGAATATACGGGAATTAGAAAAAAAGCAGATTCAGTAACTAAAGTTTGTGTTGCCATAAGAATGAAACAATAGAGAAAAACACTAATATCACACAATTAGTAAATATATAATCAAATGTGTCAGAAAACCAAGTTCTGTTATACATGTGTTCAATAGCTGTGTTCCTATAAAGCAAAGTATAAACCAGATGTTGGTAAAAATATGAATATGATATTTTTTAAAAAAATGGTATCATTAGCTTAAGTTCTGTCCAATGAATTTAATTTTAAGATCTTGGCTTTTCTTATATGACAGAGAAACAGCTAAAAGCCAACCAGTTTTTCTTAAAATTTTCATTCTTTGAAATATACTTTGAAATTCTAAAATTTTCCCTATCATAGTAAGAAATGAAATGAGAAGTGATATATGAAAAGAATATATAGTCATCTTGGCTAGCTGAAGTGGTAGACAGAGAAAAAGTGATATATGTAGTAAAACCAAAAAGCAGGGTAACAGAGGGTTTCGGATCAAAAGTCACATATTTCACATTCCTTTGAAGAGCTTTTAGCTAAGGGGGTAGATTTCAATTCAGGAAGGTGATGCTACAGGGGGGGAAAATTTTATACAGGAGCCCTTACATGGCAAGCCCAGGAGCTTGTAACACAACCAAAAGGTTTTCACAATACGTTTATACTATAACTCACTTTGGGAAAAACAACGTTTTAATTTAATGTTCCTCTCTAAATCTAAGCATCTCAACATTTTAATGAAATTGAAACTCAGGAGCAAATGAACATATAAAACTAATTCAAATAGGATTCTAACTATATAATACCTCTATTAATAAAAAGGTGTTCCAATGATACACATATTTATCAGACACATCCAATCAGAGAAACAATAGAGAAGGTAAAGGAACAAATACATTTCAAAGTACCAGATAAAAAGGAAAGAAAATACAAAACAAATAGAATTACATATGAATATAATAACAGATATGCCAAAACCCACAAAATGTGCGCCTTAGAGTCACAAAAAAGAATGACAGCAGGGACTTCCCTAGTGGCCCAGTGGGTAAGGCTCTGGGCTCCCAATGCAGGGGGCCTGGGTTCGATCCCTGGTCTGGGAACCAGATCCTGCATGCATGCTACAGCTAAGAGTCTGCATGCCACAACTAAGAAGTCCACAAGCTGCAACTAAAAAGGATCCTGCATGCCCCAATTAAAAAAGATCCCACATGCTGCAACAAAGATCCTGCATGGGGCTTCCCTGGTGGCGCAGTGGTTGAGAGTCCGCCTGTCGATGCAGGGGACACGGGTTCGTGCCCTGGTCTGGGAAGATTCCACATGCCGCGGAGCGGCTGGGCCCGTGAGCCATGGCCACTGAGCCTGCGCGTCCGGAGCCTGTGCTCCGCAACGGGAGAGGCCACAACAGTGAGAGGCCTGCGTACTGCAAAAAAAAAAGATACTGCATGCCACAACTAAGACCCAGAGCAGGCAAAATAAAAATAAATAAATTAATAGTAAAAAAAAAAAAAAAAAAAGACTGATAGCATAAGACTGGGTTAAAGTTGGAGATGGTACAAAGTAGGTCAATGACTTTTTAGTAGGTCCTGCTAAAAGACCAGTGCTGGGTAGAGTAATATTGATTATGTGGGAGTGTCTGTATGAAGGGTGTGGACACTCTAGGTCAGTCAGTCTATATAATCTGACTCATCTATTTCCCCTCAACATCCATAAAAAGACACCCTAAAATGACTAAATCAAGTATATCTATAGTACTGGAAGAGATGCCAAGTATGATTTCTCTATACCACCCCTCACCTCCAATTCTTTAAAAACCAACAAACTGAGTGCCTATTATGTGCCAGGACTTGCAGTAGATATCTTATATATATTATTTCTAATTCTTATCTAACCCTGGCATAGAAGGTACTAATAATCCCATTTTACAGATGAGGAAAGAGAGGCTAGATAGAATAAGCAATCTGCTAAGGTCTTACAACTACGTGTCATTGTTGGGATTTGCACCTGAGTTGGCTGCAAAATGGAATGCCAACCTTTTCCCATTACACCACTAGGGCATTTTAAAAAAGCCTTAAAAAAATCAAAAGGCTTACAAGAATACAAAGATGGATTAACCTAACACTAGATAATAGGTTTAATCAATGAACCAGTTACCAAGTTCAAATGGCTGACATTAGAGTCTTGCTTCTATTAAGAGTGGGGAGAAGCAGAGAGAGAAGTAGGGCAATTAAAATGCTTGAAATGGGAAAATGCTTGAAAAGGGAAGGAGCTCCATTTTGAGGTATAAAGTTTAAGAAAAAGAGACTTAGGGAAGAGGAGAAAACTTTAAGGGTTTTATCACTTTGCCTAGCATTAATGAGAAGTACAGAAAGAGACCCTATTCTAAAGTATTTTTGTTGTACAACTGGAAACAGAGAATGCTCTATTTTATGGGCGTTAAAACAGTTTTAAAAAAATACATGACTATAAAGTAGATGTATTCCCAGGGATTTGTTTATTGAGGTATCACTATATTTGAAAGTTTAAGGTAGAGAAAAAAGAAACAAAAAACTGTCATAAAAACAGTATGTGACATAAAAAGTGCCATCGGAACAAACGAACTTATTTACAAAACAGAAGTAGAGTCACAGATGTAGAAAACAAACTTATGGTTACCAGGGGGAAAAGGTGGGGGGAGGGATAAATTGGGAGATTGGGATTGACATATATACACTGCTATCTATAAAAAAGATAACTGATAAGGACCTACTGTATAGCACAGGGAACTGTACTCAATATTCTGTAACGACGTATATGGGAAAAGAATCTAGGAAAGAGTGGATATATGTATATATATAACTGATTCATTTTACTGTACAGCAGAGAGTAACACAACATTGTAAATCAACTATACTCCAATAAAAATTAAAAAGAAAAAGTGCCACTGGAGGAAAGCCAGTTTAACAAAACACAGTATATTAAAAAATAATACAGACATTATTTTTACCATAATTAGAATACGGATCTCGTTGAACTTCACAGTATTCCAACCCTGGTACTATATCAAAAATGCTGAAAAGCTGCTCTTCAGTGAAAGGAACTCTTGATACAACTGACAGGCGTTTGGAGATGGATTCCTGGCCTCTGTTGTCATTCTTGTCAAAACTTGAAAATTCAGATTGTTGTTCTCCAATGATATAAAAAAAAAAAGCAAATCTTTAAATTTCTATACATTCAGAGATTCATTTAACATTTTAGATACTAGAAAATAAAATGAAGTGTCATTAAGTCCTCTGCATTGAACAAAGGCACTGTCTTTTGTAATATGCTCTTGGTCATCAGCACTATCAGGAGAGACAAGGACAAGAAAACAGACAACTCTCCCCATTTCCCTGCCTTGATACAGAAATATAAGCAGAAATGTGTAGTGTAATTTCACAGGAATGCGTTTACTATGCAAAACTGCAAAATATGGCAAGTGTTTCACCTAAAGGGAAGTTTATGCCGAATAACATTTACAGGTCTTACTTTCATCACTCATGTTCCCCCTTTTCTAACTTCTACTTTTGTCATTCCTCTCCTTTCTCTAGCCCTAATTTTAAAGCAGCAGTAATTTAGGGATAAAATTTTAGGATCCATACTGAGGGGATAACTGTATATGTCTTTCATATTTCTTGGTCAGCTGCCTACAAGCAGCAGCTCACCCCCCCAAAATGGCAGTGTAACACTGCCACTGACAGTGACATAGTGTAACACTTAGATAATCCATAACTAACCACAAAAAACTATAATTGGAAATAAGTTAAACAAAATAAGCATTAAATAATGACATTAGGTGTCATGACCAACTTCTTGAAAGAAAAAAAAAAACCCTATAAATTCTTTTATTCACTACGTGAACTTCAGACTGCTGATAAAAGAGTATTAAAAAAAACCCCTCCAAATCAGATTGCATACACTACTTATGCCATTAAAGTAAAGATAGCCCACTTACCAAATGGAAACATATTCACTCTAGGTTCATGTCCCAAAGTCTCCTGCCTCATATTACTATAATAATCTTGTTCTGAGGATTCAGATGCTTTATTTTTAGGTTCAGCCAAGATTGCCCTAAAACCTGAAAAAGAGAATCCATAAATTTCAAACTTTATAGCAAATTTAACACACCTACAAATATACTTGATTGCTAGTGCTTGACTTAGTTTTATAATTGTATAAAACAAAATCTACACAAACAACCATCTCCACCAGACCTACTTCTTTGCTTTTTGAAAGATGGCAAGGAGTAAATGAGAAACAGCAAGAATCCCAAATTATGGGTCAATGTAGACATGAAAGATCAGCAATTCTATTCTATCCTTTCCAGTCTCCCTCTACGACAGATGACATCATCATTCATTCTCTCAGGCTTTCCAACATCAAAATCCAATAGTGCTTCTTCACACCCAACTGTCATCAAGATTCTTCCTTTGAAATATACTTAGATGTTATCTTTCACTCCAACTTCCCTGCCTCTGTTTTAAAATTAGATTCTCGTCAATTAATTACAACCCTTCAACTGATAGCTTTGCCTCTGGATCAAGAGTTTTAACTATGTACACCAGCAACGATGAGCTTCAAAAGGTGGGAAGGTTCATGAACCCTCTGAACTTTAAACATAATGCTTATTCATATGTGCACATGGGCATATTTCAAGGGAGAAGGTTCACAGCTTTCATCATATTATTCAGTGGTTCCAAAAAGGATAAAATGAGCCTCTTTGAATTCTTCCTCTGTAAATCCACTCTTGATACTGTGGTTAGATCAACTGTGCTGAAACAGTTTTTGTTATTTTTCTCCTTTTAAAACAATCTACAAGGAATTTTCTAATGTGGACTAAGCTTGAACTCTTCATCACCTCCCGTGTACGGTTCCAATGTACCTAGATTACTCTGTCCCTGTTTCTCAACAGGAACACCAAGCTTTATTCAGATTGTTGCCTTCATGCTATTAAGCAAAGACGTTTATTTCTAGCTCTGTGTCTTTACTAACATTGCTCTCATCTTCTGCCCTGCCTACTCTACACCAGTTGCAAATCCTACCTCCAGATGTATTCCCATGCTCATTTGGTGCACTTGTTTTTCACCATTGATAGGCTATATCACATAGTTCTGAACATTTTCTCATTTGGCAAATTTTTTTGAGTCTACTATAAATGGCAGTATCTTTGCTAGAGATCTCAATAAATCTTAATTGAGTACTACTCAACTGAGTACACTACTATATCGAGTACTACTAACAGCAGTACTAGGTACTTGGGGTGACAGCAACAGATAAATAAGACACAGAGCTTTAAAAAATCTATTATTCCTTAACTATTTTTTGCCTATTAGATCTCGGCTACCCAATATAGCTGTCAATTCCTTAAATGCCAGCGTTGCTATATATTCCATTTGTATCCCTCTACTTATATTGGTGAGTATACCATAGGTACTCAGTTAATGTTGGTTGACTGAGAAATTGAGAAGGATCTGAGAGAAAATTTTGGTGTATACCTTAGGGTTATCTAAGAGTTCTACTGATTAACAATAATCATTTTCAGTATGTATCTATTTTTATAATATCCTGAAACCCACTAATTGAATTATTCTACATGTCATTTCTAAGGGTCAATATAACTAGAAGTATGACAACAAAGAATATTTTCCTTGGCCTCTTTAGAATTCTTATTCTTCAGAATGTACACCAGCAATAGCAGAAGATCCGAATAATGTCACTCTACCTTGAAATTAACCCAATGTGTATTTACTTCACAATGCTAGCAAAACTTAAAAATCCTATCCTTATTATTTATATGTTTATTAGTATACCTAACTCTATTTAGGGTTTAGGTCAAATATAAACAAATATTACAGAATACTTGAATTTCTTTAAAATATAAAGAATAAATATTAAAAAAAACCCCAACCTGAAAGGGTTGGTAAATTTTTTAATACTTAAAATTCTAAATAATTTAATAAACCCCAAAAACCTGTAGAAATAATAACCAAAGTAGGACAACAGCACTTTCACTGAGTTAATGCAGTTGCTCATATTTTTTAAGATAGTGCCTCAATGAAAGCCTAATCACAGACCCCAAATTATTTTCATCCTAGGACTATATATATTTAAACTCCCATTGCTGAGATTAAATTAGCAGGTATGGCTATTAGCACAAACCAGTATTAGATTATAATTAGAATAATTCGAATTTTTTCAAATGTCTATTACAATGATAAATGAACACATCCTTACTTCGATCACAGTTTTCTATTGCTTGGGCAGCCTGTGATGGTTTTAAGTATCGAACATAGCCCAAGCCTTTACTTTCTCCAGTTACTTTATTCTTAATAATGCTGCAATACTCGATATCTCCATACACCTATGAGAGTTAAAAGAAATGATCTTAGAGGAGTCAAAATTAATAACTGAACAGATTTCAGAACTAACTTAAAATTTACTTGTTCTTCTTGCTTACAAAAAAAGAAATCAGAATTTATAGCTACTTTTAATAATGGAATAAAAATGTCACAAACTAATGAGGCACTAGAAAAATAACCATAATGATGATAAAACCAAATAATAACATAACCAAAATAAAGACACTTTCTATTTACTGAGCATTTGCTTTACATATATCACTTTATTGTTATAACAGCACTTCAAGGATATATATATATCACACTGCTTATTTCACAGACCAGGAAGCTGGGCCTTAGAGAAATCAAATAACTTGCCAAAGTCATGGAGGGAGAGCAAAAACTTGTACATGGTCTGGAAAGCTCCAAAGTCTTGCTCAGTGTTGGTTAAGAGCAGAGGCTCTGGAATTGAACCTTCTTTATTTTAATCTTGGTTCAGCCACTTATTAACTGGGCAGTTGCCTATCTCCTTAGCTGTTAAATGGGGCTAATAGCTGTACCTACCTCATAGGGTTGTTTTAAGGGTTAAAAGAGCAAGTACACCTAAAGCGCATATAGAGGGTCTGGGACATAGTCAGCCCTCAGTAAATATTAGCTATAATTATTTATCTGCCTTCTAACACGAACATAAATGATTGTGTATACTTTTGAAGGAGTGCCTCTTGAAGTACATTTTAAAAATACATTGGTTCACGCAGAAAGTTAATACTCCATGTGAGAAATATGTGGTAAATGTTTACTTTTAATGTTGGAAGAAATACGGGATATAAATTCTTACTGTTTATTATTAATTTAAAAAATTTTCATGTAACCGTTAGTAACTTAACTACTATATATGTGTTTAAAAATGCCACATTTGTTCACTCAGAGAAAGATAAAAGTTTATAAGTATATAAGGTAAAAACTTTATTCTTACTATTGGAGGAAGTATGGAATATATATATATTTGGTATTTGTTATTTTTGAAGTATTTTATTCAATCCTCGGTTGGGGTAGGATAGAGGAAGTTTGAAAATTACTTTTTACTACTTGTTTTCTTTCTTGCTTGTTGTCCACATGATTCAGTACTGGGAAGATTAGTAGAAAAAGAATAAAAAATTACAACTCAAGGCAATTTAAAAATTGCTTTTTAATAGCTTTTGTGAAAGTGTGTCACTGCTTATAAAAGTCAATGGCTAAAAAGAAATTTTAAATTGTCTCCAAATTTCATTGACTACAATCTAGCTATAGTTCAGAGTTGTAGGTAGTTTTTTTTTTTTTCTTTAAATATAATTCCTTCAGAGGTCTAATTTTAAAACAAAAACTATAGAGGATAAGTCTTTCTGTGAACAAGTTCATCAACATGCCACAGACTTGTAACAAATGTGAGATAATACAGTTCACACACTCAGGCTTGCCTGCCCCACCTCTCCATGAGAGGCAATAGAGAGGAGTGCTAAGAGGGTGCTTTGAAAATTTCAAGACCAAGAGCAGGCTCTGGATTCAGACACCCTGGGCATAAATCTTGGCTCCATCACCTACTAGGTATGAGACCTTACTTAAAACTCTGAGCTTTATACTTCATTTTCCTGAATCTGTATTTTCATTAAATGGGGGGAAAAACACCATCATCAATATTTTCCAGGTTTTATATATTTTTAAAAAGTTAACTTATTTTAGTTTTAATATTTAATAACTAGATTGAAATAGATGACTTAAAAATAGTTATTTAATTCTCCACCACCAATCTAATGATCTAACTCAAACAAAACAAGATTTAGTAATTGTACAACCAATGTAAGACTGTAAGTTATCAAGAACCCTAGCTGATTAGAAAATGTTAAGTACCTTAAATTTTTCCCGTAGATCTTCTTCTGTGTAGGACTTTGGTATCATAACAAATATTCTTGTAAGTTCTTCATCTTCAACATCTCGGTGACTTCCAGATGATCTGGACTGAGCAATGAAAACCTAAGAAACAAACAAAACCCAAAGAATAATGCGGAAATATCAGTCAACTGTTTTCCTACTCCTTAAGAATACTTACTTCATTATTAGTATGGGATTCATGTTAGGTTAAATGCAATGTAATAGCGTCTTATCAAAAAACATTTTGCTAAAGCAATCTTTATTGCAATGACTTTTTATGAGATAACACCGATCTTTGCACTTTTTTTCCGAATTCTTTTTTCCTTTGTATTTTTTTTACCAAGAGCAATAGTCAGTGCACTGAAAGAGAGCAACAGTCAGTGCAATAGTCAGTGCACTGAAAGAGAACGTGTACTCTGCGCTTGTTGGGTAGTGTTCAATAAATGTCAATTATATAGTTGATTAATAGTGTTATTAACATGTCATATCCTTACTGATTTTGTCTACTTTTTCTGTCAGAGACTAAGAGGAGTGTAAAAATCTGAATATGAATTTCTCTCTCCTTTTAGTTCTATTAATAATGCTTCATGTATTTTGAAGCTCTATTATTGGTTACATAAACATCTGGAATTGTTATGTACTTTTTGATTGATATTTTTATTTTTAGGAAATTATTCTCTGTTAATACCCTTCCTGTTGAAGAGCATTTTGTCTGATATCACACCAGCTTTTTCTATCCTTTTACTTTCAACCTCTTTGTATCTTTATACTTAAAAGTGCATCTCTTGCAAACAGCATTTAGTTTGGCCTTTTAAAAAAAAATCCTGACAATCCCTGCTTTTTAATAGGAGTGTTTAGCCAATTTATGTTTAATTTAATATTGATACAGTTGGGTTTAAGTCTAGATGGTCATATTTTTAATTGTTTGCTTTCTAATATTAATCCTTAAAAAAAGGTAACATGACCATATTCTGGATCATCTCAGTTACCACCTGAATGACTTATGTGAGCAAGAAAATGCACAGAATGGACTGAGGCTCTATTTTTCTATTAGTAATTTAGTTTTATTGAAATATTATCTGTGACACTAGATTATTACCTGGAATTTAATTTGCTTTGTGGTATTGCTTTAATTTAATTCATAAAATTGCTTTGGTTTTATATTATTCCAGAGGAATGTAAAATCTTTAACTATGATTCTGGATTTGTTTCAAGAGCTACAAGCATAAGAATTTTAATGGCTACTCTTATTTTTTATAACTTGTAGAAATGTAATAAAAATAATGTAAATCACCAGACAGGGCCCTTGAGTATTTTTTTCCTTTCTTCTTCTTCTTTGTCTTTAAAGGGGGGCGGTATACCATTCAGTATGAGAAAACGTGAACCTATGGAATTCCAGAGGAGAAGGGAGCAACTAAAAGGACAAAGAATTTACAGAGCCACGGGATTTTAGAAATATTGAAAAATAGGGTCATTATGTTTGCTTGGAAAACAGGTGTCACAGAGGTGTAGAACCTTGCTTACAAGATACAGCTGGAGATACACCCCTAGATAGCATCTACTTCCAGTTATTCCTTTGATAAATTATACCACATGCCAAGCACTGTATAAGGTATTAGTAGTAGAGTATTAAGTAACACAGAAATGGCCCACTAGAAAGTTAGTCCAGTGCATGTATCAGTAATGGATGGTCAATAGGGAAATACAAATAGGGAACCTTCAAGTACAGGAAGACACTAGGAGAAAAAAAGAGTTTCAAGTAAGACTTGTGATTGGAGGTGCCATCAGATCACAAATTTTTAAATTTTAGAAGATTGGAGCATTTCAAATTTCTGATAAAGATGACAATATCTAAGTAGAAAACATGTATAATAATCAACCACCTACTGGATGATTTCTCCTGAGACTTTACGTTCACAGACTATGGCTCTAAATTCTCGCAAAGCTAAGAACTAAGATTTTTCTCTTGTTTTCTAGGTTTACCCTTTTCCTCAAGATAATGTAGCTGATCACTCACAGAATGAGTTTGATTTGGACAATCTTTTCTGGCTGTAGGCCTGGTATTAAAATTTTCTTATTTGTCTTGTAGGGCCTTTGGAACTTTGCAAAAGCAAAGTACATGAGAAACACTGAAGGTAAATTAATTTAACTGGAAATACTGAAAAACAAAACAAAAAACCCCACTACATTCCAGCAGAAGACAGCCCAAGTTGAAGCTGCTGAAGAATGAATTTAGACTGTCTAGCTAAGGCACTAGTGCAACAACCCTCTGGCTGAAACTGAGTGGACAAAAAATGTGAAAAACAAAACTTAAGCTTTAATTATCTTTGGGAATCATTTAATTTCTCTGTGGTGAAAAGAGGGGGATACATTTTAGTGCTGGAACTTTTACTTCTCTTGTAGGAATTTAATGAAGGCAAGGGGGGGTCTATAGGTTTAAATTTGGGGCATTTTGGGGAGTTTCCAAGAAGATCTCTGTGGTTATACTATATTCAAAGTAAAAAAATCCTCCCTGCTAAGATCATAATTGGAAGGAGATGAAAATTATCAACCTAGTGCAGGAGTCAACAAACTTCAGCTTCCTGTTTTTCTACAGCCCATGATCTAAGAATTGCTTTTACATTTTTAGAGGGTTGTTAAAAAACAAAAAGAATGTGTGACAGACTGTGCATGACTCACAAAGCCTAAAATATTTACTGACCCTTTACAGACAGAGCTTGCCACCCCCTGATCTAGTATATACTGTGGCCTTACACTTAATTTCATTGATGATCTGTCCTGACTCAGAGGGTCTGGGAGGTGGGAGGAGAGGGAATGTCTATTGTCTAATGTGTTGTTGGTGTATTCCTAGGCTCCTCTCTTTTTTGCAAGAAAGGCCTACAGAGACTGCTACTATGGACAAAAAGATGTACTGAGGGTTCACCTTGTACTGGCTCTGTGCTAAAAGGAAAGATTAAGTCAAATACCCTCAAAATCACCCTTCCTGCCCTGTGTCAGTATATTAATTTTACAGAGAAGTTAAGTGTGGAAACTTAATATAAATACCACCATTGTTAATTAAGAGTATTCAAAGAGGCATTTAATATTAATACAATTACACTGCCATCACAATGATTTGCCTCTTTTTTTTTTTTTAAATTATATACATGCACGGCTTCCCTGGTGGTGCAGTGGTTGAGAATCCGCCTGCCAATGCAGGGGACACGGGTTCGAGCTCTGGTCTGGGAAGATCCCACATGCCTCGGAGCAACTAGGCCCGTGCGCCACAACTACTGAGCCTGCGCGTCTGGAGCCTGTGCTCCGCAACAAGAGAGGCCGCGACAGTGAGAGGCCCGCGCACCGCGATGAAGAGTGGCCCCGCTCGCCGCACCTAGAGAAAGCCCTCGCACAGAAACGAAGACCCAACACAGCCAAAAATAAATAAATAAATATATAAAAAAATTATATACATGCATACTTTGGTACTGGGAAAATGGCTAACGGGAGGGCCACAGTTACATGTACTTTTATCAAGTCTTTAAGCACCTTACCTACCTGAGAAAAGCAAAGTTACTTGTTTTTATACACGGTAAACCGCGAGGTCTGAGGAGGATCAGAGAAGTCCTCAAAGTAGGTCAGGGTCGGAGCTGGGCGGTGGATTAGCGACGGCGGGGGCGCGGGGCTGTCCGGGCACCGCAGCTCTGCAGCCGGAGTAGCCGCAGACGCCTGGTCCGACCCGGGAGCGGACGTTCTCTCTGCATCCCCCATCCCCCCGCACCCCAGTGCAGCCCTGCCGGCAGGGTGTCCGCAAGAACACTCTCTGCAACGCCGTCCTCCCCTCCCCGACCCCCACCCCGGAATGCCAGGTGCTGCCCAGTCCGCCCCCGCGAGCGGATGTACCACCCCTACCGCAGCCTGACACCGCCCCCGGGGGCACCCCGACCCGGCCCCCGCACCTTGATGGGCTTGGTGTCGCTGGGGCTGAGGCACTGGCCGTGCATCTCCTCCATGGCCCTGCAGGCCTGCGAGCTGCGGGCAAACTTGACGAATGCAATGCCCTTGGACTCTTTGGTGTGCTTGTCCCGCACCACCCAGATGTCTTGGATCTCCCCGAAGGGCGAGAAGCGCTCCCTCAGCACCGACTCGGGCGTGTACTTGCTGATCACCAAGAAGATGCGGCTGTTGGGCGGCTCGTCCAGGCTGTCCACGCCCGGGCGGAAGCCTCCGCCGCTCGCACAGCTCCCAGCTTCGTCCATGGTGCTCCACTCCGGCGCGGGAGCCAGGCCCGCACCCCTTTACTCCTCCTCGCTCCCGCCGTGCCCGCCACTGCAGTAGCTGCCCACCCAGTCGCAGCCAGCCTCGCGTCCGCTTCCGGAAGACGGAAGGGTCTGGGGCCCGGCGCAGGCCGGCCACGCAGGGTGCCGGCTTTGGGGTCGGGGAGCTGCTGCGCCCCTAGCGGCCCGGGGGAGCCTGACGCAGTCTACGGCGCCAATCCCGCGGAGCCAAGGCCCACGCACCAGGTGTGTGATCCTGGTTCCCTGTTGCTGTAAGTCTCTGGTGCGCGGGCTTTCCCGTCGCTGGCTCTGCCCCACTCCCAAAGCCCATGGTGTCTTCCCCCAACCTTGCCACTTTGGTCGTAAGCTCACTAGAACAGCTCTATAGGACTGAGTTAAAACGTTCAGCCTTAGAGCTGATCAACCAACTCCAGCCTCATTGTTGAGAAAACTGAGATGAGGAATTGGGGCCCATGGAGTAGCAAAAGGTAATAGAAAAACGAACAACAGAGCCCAAACCAGAAACAACTCCATTTTCTGATCTACTCAACTCCCAGAAGCAACCGTGGGAGGTTTAAGGGCAGAAAGAATGCAGCGCACAGCTGTGGAACTAGGAGAAATCCTAAGGTGCAAGCAAAGTGGGAAATCTACTGACTTCTAAGGCTTGTTGTTAATGGGCCTTGAGGAGAGGTCAGCATAAAACTGGCAGAAATCCAGAAACAAGGCAGTGGCACTGGAATGAACTGAAAGGAACAAACCAGAAAATGGTTCAGGAGCAGAGCTTCTTAAATGTTCAAGTCCAGGGTTACTATGAATGAAAATAGGTAAATACTGTTCATCGGGTGCCAACCGTAAGCCAGGCTCTGTGCAAGGAGATAGACATACAATGCAGAAATGGAAGAACATGATGCCTGCCCTAAGAGAGCTTTTTTTCTATTGTGTAATTCTTACATGAAAATATATAATGCACAGTAATATCAGATTGTGTTAAATGCTTTTGTCACTGAATTGTGTGAGCTTGGACAAATTACCTCATGCTTCCAGCTTCAGTTTCCTCAACTGTAAAGTAGAAATAATATTACCTACTAAATAGCATAGTTGTCAAGCTTAATTAATTCATCCATTCTATTAAGCCAGAAATGTTTTTGACTGTCTAGTATGTGTTGGGAACTGTGCAATACCCAAGTGATATGTCTTAAACAAAATGATCACTCTCCTTGCCTCATGAAGTTAATAGATTGGGCTTGTCTAGTTAGGATTATTTGAGATAATATATATGGAGCTAATAGCTTAGTGATCAAATAAGATAATATGCGTACAATGCACAATGGAGATTTTCTTATTCCATTTCACTATGGTGTCCACTCCCCCACTCTTGATATTGTACCGTTGTATGATGGCAACCGAAAGTTAGGGATTCTGGGTTCCCACTCAGGCTTTAGCACAAAATTGTGACAATTTCTCCTCGCATTACAGTCCACATCTGTAAAATGAGGGCTCTGTTTACCCTGGAGCTTAGCAAGTTAAGGAAGTATCTTATCTTAACTTTCCACTTCTCTTTATCTTACCCAGACCAATCAAAGTGAATGAAAACAATGTGGTAATGTAATAATTTTATTGATGTGATGAATGTGTGGATTCTAGCAACACTATTTTCCACCAGTGCCATCTAGTGGAAAATGTATAATTTTCTTAAACTGCACTTACTGGGAAATTTCTATTAGTAGAACAAGATTACTGATTGGTATACTGAAAATTTTAGAGCAGTTAATTTTATTTTAGAAGGGATAAAAGATTGGATAAAACAAAACCAGAATCAGAAATATTGGGTAATGCTGAGAAAGCAAAATTTCTTTACCATTTAATCATGTGAAATACCACATATTCAATGAAAATAAGAAATTTACTTATAAGTTACTAAATTATAGTAAATATATCTTTCTTTGACTTGTCTATTTATTTTAAACAGATTTATTGAGATATAATTCAAATATCACACAATTCACCCATTTAAAGTGTTCACTTAAATGGTTTTTAGTATTCACAGAGTTGTGCAACCATCACCACAATTGTAGAACATTTTCATCACTCAATAATGACAGATTTGTCATGTTTCAAATCATATAAAATCACATTTGAACATGAATCACATGTAACTAAAACAGCTGAAAATTCTGAGATTTGAAAGGACGATTATTAATTTGTCTTATATTAGAGAAAAGATATGCTGGGCCTTTGCAGATTAAATTAAATAAAACACATAGCCTATAATGCACAATTATTAGAATAATAAACACATTAGAATGATAGACACTGAATTTCACATGAAATTCAGATTTCCCTTGAAATTTTTTCTTCTGAAGTTCTCACTAATTTTTTTTTAAAAATGAGAGATTATATTGTAACTTATTTTTGAAATGCAAGGATAAAATAGTAAATTCTTGTCATTGTTTTACAAAATTTCTCCAAACTATGATATATTTACAATGAGGCTTATTGGTTATTGAGATTAGTCATCATACATTATATTTAAGTAAAAATGTTTTGCCTGATTTGCACATTTTTACTAGATTTTACCACTGATATTTGTTGGTGATCGATTAGTAACTTTGAGATTGTTCTGTAGGAATATGGTCCAGAGTATCCATTTTTTTCCCATCCTGTAAGGCTACTGGCTACTGATAATATATGCAAGCACATAGCCTGGCTTGTGGTAGCTACTCAATAAATAATAGTCTCCTTTTATTTCTTGAGTTTGAATGCTTTGTTTGAGTTTGAGAATAATATTTAACACCAGATTTTTTCCCCCCTTTTGATTCAATTTGATGAAATACATCTTTTAAATATGTAGCTCACAGGACAGAACACATAGGTATCACTTGGAGTAGTTTCATTCAACCATCTGGTAATTGTGGCTATTAAAATTAATTAAAATAAAAAAAAATCAGTCGCATTAGTCACACCTCAAGGGCTCAAAGTTACTTGCGGCTAGTAGACAGTGTCCATGCTGAATATTTCCATCATGGCAGAAAGTTGTATTGGACAGAGCTCCAGAGAACAAGAATATGGGTAAATCTCACACTTACCTATTACACAAAATTTAATAAATTATTTTAATATTCCTATTTCTCTGCTACAGCCTTACCACTCACATCTCACTGAATTAATTATGTAACCACAGGTAAACTACTTTTCCTTCTCACGTTTTCCTAAACACGACTTTGACTTTCTTACGTTTCTGCCTTCAATACCCTCGTCTTCTTATAGCTTTCCCAGTCCTCTCCTTTATATCTTCCTCCCTCGCTCATTCTCTCTCTGTTTCTATTCATACTCTATTCTGCTCTTTTGGCGTTTAACGAGCAGCTTGCAACCTCGCTGTCCGTTCTTGTATTATTGCACTTTTTATGTAGCTCATTTATAATGATTTAACTTTTAATGTACTTAAATCTTGCCCCAGCTGGATTATAACTCATAGAAAATTGGCGCTTCAGGTCAGTGTTTGTCCTTACGAGTTGCTTGGCACCGTGTCTTGCCCACAGAATAAGTAGTTGCCTTATTCATTTATTGACGTGATTTGACTCCCGCAATCAAATACTAACGGACCATTCATAAAACATTGGATTCCTACTTCAAGCAAGAGCTGGTACATATTGTGAATATACATAGATAATTTAACTCTTCAGTTAGGTAAAAGTGAAACAAACAAAGCCGGACCCTTACTCTGTCACGTTTACACTCAGTCACTGACGGCTCGGCAGCGCGAAGCTTTAGGCCCCTGCGAGAATTGCGATTCCGTGGGATTTGGGAGCCAATCAGCAGTGCCGATGGAGCCCCGCCTACCACTGGCTGGCGTCCACCAGAAGCACATGCAGGCCCGGCGTTTCAGTGCGGCCTTACCAGGCGCTGCAGCCGCCGGGCAGCCAGACTTGAACTTGGGGCGCACGCTTTGGCCGAGCCGCCGCACAGTTGACGTTAAAGGTTCTCTGGGGAAGCGGAGGACGGAGCAGCTGGCCCTGTGGTAAGTATGGGACTAGGTAGGAGGGGTGGGCCGGGCCCTCATGTGATCTGAGCACTGGTTATGGGCCATGATGCAATTTGGGCCTGGGTTCACTCAGAGAGGAGGATCCAACCGTTTGGTTAGTAAGAAGCTCGCCTTAGCCCCAGCGAGGTGGGGCCTGGGTACCCCTGAAAGTGCTACAGAAGACAGTTTCTAGAGAGGGACCTCTCTGCAGCAGCCTTTCTTTCTTTTTTTTTTTTTTTTTGCGATACGCGGGCCTCTCACAGCTGTGGCCTCTCCCGTTGCGGAGCACAGGCTCCAGACGCGCAGGCTCAGCGGCCATGGCTCACGGGCCCAGCCGCTCCGCGGCATGTGGGATCTTCCCGGACCCGGGCACGAACCCGTGTCCCCTGCATCGGCAGGCGGACTCCCAACCACTGCACCACCAGAGAAACCCCTCGGTTGAGTTTTGAAGGTAAAAATGTGCTTAGAACTGTACTGTCAAGAATTAGGTATTTTAGTTATTTATGTAACAGTAACCCTTATGTGGAATCCATTCCCATTCCCACCTCCCCCGCAACCGTTCTTTAAAGAATACAAACTGCAGGAAAACAAAACCCAGGTACTGCATTTTAAACTAAATTTTTTTCAATAAGTTAAAATTATTTTAGTTTTTATATCATTTTGGATGGAAGAGGCATTTATTTAGGTACATAACAGAGTTTTTGGCAGTCTTTTTTTTTTTTTGCGATACGTGGGCCTCTCACAGCTGTGGCCTCTCACGTTGCGCAGCATAGGCTCCAGACGCGCAGGCTCAGCGGACATGGCTCACGGGCCCAGCTGCTCCGCGGCATGCGGGATCTTCCCGGACCGGGGCATGAACCCGTTTCTCCTGCATCAGCAGGCGGATTCTCAACCACTGCGCCACCAGGGAAGCCCTGGCAGTCTCTTTTTAAAATTGTTTTTTATTATTTGTAAGAATTCTTTATTTTATTTATTTAAATTTATTTTTGGCCGCATTGGGTCTTCATTGCTGTGCGTGGGCTTTCTCCAGTTGCAGCGAGTGGGGTCTACTCCTCGTTGTGGTACTAGGGCGTCTCTTTGTGGTGGCTTCCCTTGTTGCGGATCCTGGGCTCTAGGCGCGTGGGCTTCAGTAGTTGTGGCGTGTGGGCTCAGTAGTTGAGGCACGCAGGCTCCAGGGCACACAGGCTTCAGTTGTTGTGGTGTGCGTGCTCAGTAGTTGTGGCTCGCGGGCTCTAGAGTGCGGTCTCAGTAGTTGTGGTGCACGGACTTAGTTGCTTCGCAGCATGTGGGATCTTCCGGACCAGGAATCAAACCTGTGTCCCCTGCGTTGGCAGGCGGATTCTTAACCACTGTGCCACCAGGGAAACCCCGAGTTTTTGGCAGTCTTACCGAAATATCTTTAGGCAGAATTTATTGTGTATGTCTATCACTGTGTAACAAACCCCTCCTTACTTAGAACTGTATATTTTCTACTACATGTACTAATGCTGACTGAACTCAGTAATGTTTGATTGTTTTTAGGTAGTGCTTGATTTAGTCTGGTAGATTTGTTTACAGCTGAGAGTGTAAGGTAAATAGGAAATTATGTATTACATGTAGCTTGCTGTGGCCTCATTTCTATATGGTTTTTTATAGTTTTGTTTATTATTGCAGGCATGTTAATAATCATAATAAATATCATATTTAATCACCTTTCCAATTTGTTATGTGATTATTTTTAAGTAAGGGAATACCAATTTAGACATATATGCTTCACGTCATTGTTTGCACCTCTACTTTTTGGAAGTGAAAAGAAAAATAGAATATTGTTGTCTTAGGTAAATTACTGTAATTGTTTGAAGGCTGAAGGAAAACCAGGCTTATACCAACAGCAATTTCTGAAGTAGCAATGGCTAGAAATTCAAAATAAACCTGATAAGTGAGATGATTCTTTATAAAATTGGATGCTATGTTTGTGTTTTTGAGCACTCAGAATTTAAAGCATGTCTGCTTTAAATTATATTTTGGTTTAATATCATTAGTATTCACTTCAGTCAAAGTGATGAAATTCCTTTTTATCCAGCCTTGCAAATCAGATATTTTCTTTGGTTTGTGGTTTAATGTTTCATTGCAGAACAAAATGGCAAATGCTGAGGCAGGCAAGAAGATCTTTGTTCAAAAATATGCTCAGTGCCACACAGTGGAAAAAGGTGGAAAACACAAAACTGGTCCAAACCTCTGGGGCGTTTTTGGCAGAAAAACAGGACAAGCACCAGGATTTTCTTATACCGTTGCAAACAAAAACAAAGGTAAAAACTAGGCAGTTGTTGGAGAGAACCAGAAACTTTGTAGCAAAGAAGAAGCCACAGGATTTGATATAATAATTTCCCAATTTGCAGAATTAAAAATGAAATCCACATGTTTATATCATGGAAATATTGATTTATGTCATAAGATCTGTGTTTGGATAACTGGTCATCTTTATGATCAGAGAAATTAGTAATCCTCTGTGGCATAAGTTTTTTTGCCTATACAAGGAACTTCATTTTATGCAATACATATATCTTGAAAAAGCATGAGCTAAATTAAAAAAAATCAAATTATGTTTTAATGGCATAATGGCAATTTTTTATTTGTAGTAGTGATTCTTAGCAGGGTGTGGGGAATGTTATATAGTTTGAAAAAGTATATTCAATCATTTCTTTGTTGGTGGAAAGCGTGTAGATGACAGTTAATTTTAGGATTGAAATTCAAAATGGTTGCAAAAGACTAATATCTTTGCAAAGCAATTTATTACTCTTGGAGATATCTATATCTCTATATACTTACGTATATAATTAGCATTCACTTAAAAATAGGGTACAACTCTAGTTTTTAAGCTGTTCTTGGTGTACAGAATGGACTTGAGGACAAGGTGGGTGGGGAAGGGGAAGCTGGGATGAAGTGAGAGAGTGGCATGGACATATAGATACACTACCAAATGTAAAATAGATAGCTAATGGGAAGCAGCTGCATAGCACAGGGAGATCAGCTCGGTGCTTTGTGACCACCTAGAGGGGTGGGATAGGGAGGGTGGGAGGGAGACGCAAGAGGGAGGAGATATGGGAATATATGCATACATATAGCTGATTCACTTTGTTGTACAGCAGTAACTAGCACAACATTGTAAAGCAATTATACTCCAATAAAGATGTAAAATTAAAAAAAATTTGTTCTTGGTATCTCACCATTTCTTACAGGCCCAAATTTCAGATCACTACTACACAACTGTTTGGAAAGGTTTTTATTGTATTTTGTTTTGTGTTATTTTACTTTATTTATTTTTCTTTCTATTTTTCTAATTGAGATGAAATTCACATAACATACAATTAGCCATTTTAAAGTGTAAAATTCAGTAACATTTAGTGTATTCACAGTGTTGTACAATCACCACCTCTCTTTAGTTTCAAAACTTTTTCATTATCCCAGAAGTATCCCTGTACCCATTAACTAATCACTTTCCATATCCCCCTACCCCCATCCTTTGGTAACCACTTATCTGCTGTCTCTATGGATTTGTCTACTCCAGATATTTCATATAAAAGGAATCATGTAATACATGATCTTTTATGTCTAGCTTCTTTTGCTTAGAATATTTTCAAGATTCATTGAAGTTGAAGCATGTATCAATATTTCATTCTTTTTTTATGGCTGAATACTATTCCATTGTATGTATATATCACAATTTGTTTATCCGTTCATCAGTTGATAGACATTTGGATTGTTTCCACCTTTTACCTGTTGTGAATAGTGCTACTATGAACATTTGTGAAAAAGTGTTTAAGTCCCTGTTTTCAGTTACTTTAGATCTATACCTAGGAGTGGAATTGCTGAGTCAGTTAACTACGTTCAACTTTTTGAGGAAAGGTCAGATTGTTTTCCACAGTGGCTGTACCATTTTACTTTTCCATCAGCAGTGTAGGAGGATTCTTATTTCTCTATATAGTCACCAACACTTGTTCTTTTCTTTTCTTTTCTTTCTTTTTCTTTTTTAATTGCCGTCCTAGTGGGTATGAAGTGGTGCCTGGTGAGTTTGCTTTGTATTTCCTTAATGATCCATAATACTGAGCATTGTTTCATGTGCTTGTTGGCCATTTGTATATTTTCTTTGGAAAAATGTCTGTTTATATTCTCTCCCCATTTTTTATTTGGGTTGTTTGCCTCTGTTGTTGAGTTATAAGATTTTTTATGTATTCTGGACACTAAACCCTTATCCAATAAGTGACTTGCAAATATTTTCTCTTATTCTGTAGATTGTCTTCATTTTTTAAAATAATGTCTTTTGATGAACAGTGATTTTTAATTTGTATGAATGCCATTTATCTATTTTTGTTGTTGATGTTGCTTGTGTTTGGGTGTAAAATCTGAGAATCTATCATGAAATCTAAGGTCATAAAGATTTACCCTATGTTTTCTTCTAATAGTTTTATAGTTTTATCTCATATTGATATTTAGGTTACTGACCTACTTTTAATTAACCAAAATTAATTATCATTAATTTTTTATATAGAGTGAGGTAGTGGTCCAACTTCATTCTTTTGCATGTGGTTATCTAGTGTTCCTAGCACCATTTGTTGAAGAGATTCTTTTACGGTTGAATTGTTAAAAATCATTTTACAGCCTTGTTGAAAATCAGTTGGCCATATATGTTAGGGTTTACTTCTGGACTTTCAATTCTCTTTCATTTGTCTGTACATCTATTCTTATACTAGTGCTACACTGTTTTGATTGCTGTAGCTTTGTAGTAAATTTTGAAATTGAGAAGGGTGAGCCCTCCAACTGTGTTTTTATTTTTCAGTATTGTTTTGGCTATTCAGGGCCCTTTGCAATTCCATGAGTTTGAAGATCACCTTTTCCATTTCTGCAAAAAAGGCCTATGGAATTTTGATAGAGCTTGTATTGTATCTGAAGATTGCTTTGGGGAGTATTGCCATTTTAACACTATTAATGTTACATTCTGTGAACGTGGGATGCCTTTCCTATTATTTAGGTCTTCTTAAATTTATCAGTATTTCGTAATTTGTAGTGTGCAAGTCTTTCACCTTCTTGATTAAATTTATTTCTACCTATTTTATTCTTTTAGGTACTATTATTAATAGAATTGTTTTTAAAATTTCCTTTTCAGATTGTTCACTGCTTGTGTGTAGAAACAGCTGATCTTTGTATGTTGATCTTGTGCTGTGCAACTTTGCTAAATTCATTTATTAGCTCTAGTAGATTTTCTGTGGATTCTTTACAATTTTCTATATAGAGAATTATGTCACCTGTGAATAGAGATAGTTTTAGTTCTTCCTTTCCAATCTGAGTAGCTTTTATTTCTTATTCTTCCCTAATTGCTCTGGCTAGGACTTACGGTAGAATTCTGAATAGCTCTGGGGAGAGTGAGCATCTTTGTTTTGTCTTGTTTGTTTTTTGGTTTCTTTTTAAATTAATTTATTTAATTTATTTATTTTTGGCTGTGTTCAGTCTTTGTTGCTGTGCATGGGCTTTCTCTAGTTGAGGCAAGCGGGGGTTACTCTTTGTTGCGGTGTGCGGGCTTCTTGTTGCAGTAGCTTCTCGTGTTGTGGAGCATGGGCTCTAGGCATGTGGGCTTCATTAGTTGTGGCACATGGGCTCAGTAGTTGTGGCCTACAGGCTGTAGAGCGCAGGCTCAGTAATTGTGGTGCATGGACTTAGTTGCTCTGTGGCACATGGGATCTTCCCGGACCAGGGATCAAACCCGTGTCCCCTGCATTGTCAGGCGGATTCTTAACCACTGTGCCACCAGGGAAGTCCTTTGTCTTGTTCTTGATCTTAGGGGGAGAGCTTTCAGTTTTTTACCTTGAATAAGGTGCTAGCTGTGGGTTTTCCATAAATCCTGTTTATCATGTTAAGCAAGGTCCCTTCTATTGCTGAATGTTTTTATCATGAATAGGTGTTGGATTTTGTTAAATGCTTTTTCTGCATCTGTTGAGATAATCATGTGTTTTTTTTTTCCTTTTGCTCTGTTAATGTGGTATATTATGTTGATTTTCTTATGTTGAACCATTCTTGCATTCCTGGGATAAATATCACTTGGTCATAGTGTGTTATTCTTTTAACAGTGCAGTTGGATTTAGCTTGCCAGTATTTTGTTGAGGATTTTTGCATTAGAGATATTGGTTTTTTAATTTTCTTGTGATGTCTTTATCTGGGTTTGGTGTTTGGAGAAGTTTTAAATATAAATTATTGGCAGCTGTAAGTTCTCTTCATAAGTGATTTGAATTTAGTATTTAAAAATTCCTTAATTGGTTTTTTAGTGCTTGTATAGACTAAAGTACCTCATTTGATTGAGCTTTGTAGACCATGTTGCAGGAGAAAGGCTTTCATAAGGTGAGTTGGCATCTTGTGCATTATTTTTTGAGTGCACATATAGTAGCTTACACTTTGTCAAAAGAGGGATTCTACTTATTTCAACCTGTGTTAATGTTTCTAGTAAGATAGTGTTTGCAGTTCGTTTCAGCCTGTTGCGGTTTTTGTTTGTTTGCTTGTTTTTGTGAAACTTGTACAGGCATACCTTTATTAGACTTCTCAGATGTTGCAGGTTTGTGGCAACCCTGCACCAAGCAAGTCTCTCAATACTATTTTTCCAACAGCATTTGCTCACTTCGTGTCTCTGTCACATTTTGGTAATTCTCACAATATTTTAAACTTTTAAATTATTATTTTACTTGCTTTGATGATGTGATCAGCAGTCTTTTTTTTTTAAACATCTTTATTGGAGTATAATTGATATGGTTCTTATTATGATTGCAAGACACACTTTACTTTAGCAACAGCCATCAGGAAACTTTGAAAAAAAACAAAGTTTATTACTCACATGTCCTGGAGGGTACACAGCATGTGTGGGGCTACCCAGTGTGGTATCAGGTAGAAAGAGAGCGTGGGCTTGGGGTTTTGCTTTTATTGGGGCTGAGAGTGGGGTGCCTAGGGTTTTGTGGGTTCACTCTTTATTGGTGAATTTAAAATATAAAAGCAGGAATTAAAGCATGGGAAGGGAAAAAGCAAGGCAGTCAATCAAATGGTCAGTTATATGGGTCTGCCTTTCTGAAAAAAGGGAACTTCATGGGTGGGCATCCTTGCTCTTTATCTACTTTTATAGCTGGCAGTGCATTTATTCAAGATGGATGTATTTGAAGGGGATGCCTCAGCAATTAAAAGCTTAATGTCCAGCACTTACATTACAATCAAAAAGGCTAATTGTCAGTTACTTACACTACAGATAGATAAGATGTAAAGAAATTTTTGTTACCTGGAATTTTTGGGAAAGAAACCTTATAGATAGTCAAATGATTTGGTTAAAACAAAGTTCACACATGTCTAGATTGTCAGTTTTTTTGTGTATGTGAAAATAAGATACTTTGCATTTTCTCAAAGCCTTGAGAGCAATACAGTTTAGTAGGATGGAGGGCTGGCAAAGCCATTTGTTCCTAGACTTGGGTGTCCAAGCAAACTAGGTTGGTGTGGGGAGTATATGGTAAGTCTGTTTTAGAGCACTACTACTACATCTTAGCATTTGAGGATGGTAATAGTTTCCTAGGGCTCCTGTAACCAAGTACTATAAATTAGGTGGCTTAAAATAGTGAAAATTTATGGTTTCATAGTTCTGGAGGCTAGAAGTGCAAAATCAAGTTGTTGGCAGGGCCATACTCTTTCTGAAACCTGAGGGCAATCTTCCCTTGCTTCTTCCTAGCTTCTGCTGGTTTGCCAGTAAACTTTGTGTTTTGGGCCTACAGCTGCATAACTCTAGTCTCTACCTTCATTGTCATATTGTCTTTACATGGCCTTCTTACAAGGATAATAGTAAAATTGGATTGAGAGACCTATCTTACTCAGTGTGACCTCTTTTCAACTTAACTAAACACACCTGCAATGACCTTATTTCCAAATAAAGCCACATTCTGAGGTACCAGGGGTTAGGGTCTCAACATAACTTTATTCAGGGGGCACCCACAGTAAAGGACCACATATATATCAAATAAATACATAGATAATTTATAAAAATACTTATATTAAAACAACATAGAATAAAATTTAATCTTTGTCAAGTCAAGCATGTTTATCACCTTCTTAAACATCAGTGTAGTTGTTAGTAATACAATATCATTGTATTTAGTATATGCAGAAATGCTGGTTAGTAGATACTATATAATAAAGAATTGTCTGGTCTTTGTCTCAGGTTCCTGGGAGGGATCTCTAAAACCTTGGAATTTTCCAGTGATAGGAGCATTTGTTACTCAGGGTTGGGTTCTGGGACTACAGCCTGTGTTTATGCTAATGAGATGACTTGTGGTAGGCTCCTTGATAGTTTCAGGATGAGGGCTGGGCAACCTGGAAAGACCAACCATGTAATTAGAGAATTGAGGCTTTGGGCTAGGTGATATCAGTCTGACCTCCAAGGATAGAGGACAGGGGCTGGAGATTGAGTTCAAGCACATGGCTAGTGATTCAGTCAATCATGCCTACGTAATGAAACTCCAATAAAAACTCTGGCCACTTTCAACTGGAAGCTCTACTTGAGCTTCCTGGTTGGTAAACACATCAATGTACTGGAGGGGGATGAGTCATGATTCCACAGGGCCAGGGCCAGGAACCTCTGTGTTTGTGAGTTTCCCAGACCTCACCATCTGGGTCTCTTCATTTAGCTGGTACTGATTTATATCCTTTATAGTAAAACTGTAATTTTTAAGTAGTGCTTTCCTGAGTTCTGTGAGTTGTTCTTGCAAATTATAAAACCTAAGGGAATCCTGGGAACCCTTAAATTTATAGTCAGTTGGTTAGAAGTTTGGATGGGCTGGGGACCCTGAACTTGCAGCTGGTGTCTGAAGTGAGGCAGTCTTGTTGGGGACTTTGGAGTCTGTGCTAACTCCAGGCAGTTAGTATGAGAATGGAATTGCATTTATTGCAGTAGGATTTACAATTGATAGACTATTGAATAAATCAGTCTTAAACTTGCATTTATTGTATGCATTTATATGGCTCTTTAACTTTTAAAGTAATATTTTTCTATAGTGTCATTTTATTATTTTATTATCCAATTATAAGAGCAGTCAACTTTTGAAGTCCTGATTTTTAGAACAGTTATAACCTAACATTTGTCCCTCTAGCTGCCAATATGTTAAAGACTTTTTTGCTTATTAACATTGATTTAAAATCATATTAAAGCTTATTATAAATATATCTTTTATTATAGGTTTTTATCAATGATAAAAGGCTGTATACGGCTTGGCTTTAACATTATTTAATAATTAGAAATAAAATTTTCCAGAGTCAGATTGTTTAATTAATACTTATGACTTATTTGGGGATATAATATTATTTGTTAGTTCTACTAATGAAATAAGAATAATAAGTAGCAGAATGAAATTGAACTCTTATTGTTCACCACTGACAAAAATTAATTTGAAATGGATTAAAGATTTAAACATAAGACCAGAAACCATAAAACTTCTAGTTCCTTTACATTGGTCTTGACAGTGATTTTCTGGATATCACACCAAAAGCACAAACAACAAGAGCAAAAATAAATAAATGGGACTAATTAAACTAAAAAGCTTCTGCACATCAAAAGAAACAGTCAATAAAATTAAAAGGCAACCTACTGAATGGGAGAACATATTTGCAAATCATATATCTGATAAGGGGTAAATATCTAAAATATATAAAGAACTCATACAACTCAATAGAGGAAAAACCAACCAGATTAAAAAATGTACAGAGGAACTGAATAGACATTTTCCCAAAGAAGACATATAGATGGCCAACAGATACATGAAAAGGTACACATCATTACTAATAATCACGGCAATGCAAGTGAGATTATCACCTTACACCTGTTAGAATGGCTATTATCAAAAGACAGGAAATAGCAATTATTGGGAAGGATGTGGAGGAAAGGGAACCCTTTTACACTGTTGGTGGGAATGCAAATTGGTAAGCCACTGTGGAAAACAATATGTAGTTTCCTCAAAAAGTTAAAAATAGACCTACCATATGATCCAGTAATCCCACTTCTGGGTATATATTCAAAGGAAATGAAAGCAGAATCTTGAAGAGATATCTGCACCACCATGTTCATTACAGCATTATTTACAATAGCCAAGATATTGAAATATCCTAAGAGTCCATCAGTGGATGAATGAATAAAGAAGATGTACTGTATATACACAATAGAATATTATTCAACCATGAGAAAGAAAGAAATCCTGCTATTTACAACAACTTGGATGAACCTTGAGGGCATTATGCTAAGTGAAATAAGTCAGACAGAGAAAGACAAATACTGTATAATACCACTTACATGTGGAATCTAAAAAAGCCAAGCTTAGAAAAATTGAAAGTAGAGGGGTAGTGACCAGGGGTGGGGAGTTAGGGTAATGGGGAGATATTTGTCAAAGGGTACAAACTTCCAGCTATAGGATTAACAAGTTCTGGGTATCTGATGTATAACATGGTGATTATAGCTAATAATACTGTATTATATACTTGAAAGTTGCTAAGAGAGTATATCTTAAATGTTCTCACTACAAAGAAGAAATGGTAATCATGTGATGGGGTGGAGGTTTCTGCTAATGCTATGGTGGTAATGATTTTGCAATATGTAAGTGTATCAAATTAACATATTGTACACCTTAAGCTTATAGAATGTTATATATCAATTATATCTCAGTAAAGCTGGAAAAAAATAATGTAAGTAGCTTACTAGGTTAATTGAACAGGATTTTAAAATAATATTATTTAGAATAAATAAAGATTTAAAAAATACTTTAGGACAGCTTGATCAAAGACAGACTTGATAAGAAGAGCCAAGAAGTCAGTAGTTCAGTTTTAATACAAATTGTGGAAAACTGTCAGCCGTAGTTTATTTTCCATGTATGGTGTTGGAAATAATTAGACCATTTTAGTTTTCAAAAGAATAAGGAAATTCTCATATTTTAAAGACGATTGTTCCATATGACTTGCTTAGAGTATAGTTTTACAAAATTCATGATTGTGGCAATAATTTTATATAGTGTGGTTTAAAAAAATTGTAGCTAAATATGTATAACATAACATTTACCATTTTAACCATTTTAAAGTGTACAGTTCTGTAGCATTAAGCACATTCACATTGTTCTGCAGCCATCGCCACCATCCATCTCCAGAAGTTTTTTATCTTCCCAAACTGAAACTCTGTACCCATTAAACAGGCCCTGGAAACCCCCATTCTGTTTTGTCTCTGAATTTGACTACTCTAGGTACCTCATATAAATGTAGTCACATGGTATTTGTCTTCTTGTGACTAGCTGATTTCATGTAGCATAATGTCTTTAGGGTTTATTCATGTTGTACCATGTGTCATAATTTCCGTCCATTTAAAGGCTATATGATATTCCATTGTATGTATATACCACATTTTGTTTATCAATCAGTGGACACTCTGGTTACGTCCAGTTTTGGCTATTATGAATAATGATGCTATGAACACAGGATATAAATATTTGTTCATGTTCCTGCTTTCACTTCCTTTGGGTGTAATACCCAGAAGTGGAATTGCTGAATCATATGAAAATTTTGAGTTTAATTTTTTGAGAAATAGCTTGTACCATTTTCCATAAGGGCTCTATCATTTTATGTTCCCACCAGCAATACGTAAGGATTCCGAGTTCTCCACATCTCAGACAACATTTGTTATTTTGTTTTTTGTTTGTTTGTTTGTTGATAATAGCTTTCCTAATGGGTGTGAAGTGATATCTCCTTGTGGTTTTGGTTTGCATTTCCCTAAAGATTAGTGATGTTGAGCATCTGTATTTTTTTTTAAACATCTGTAAATGGATACAATTTTTCTTTTGAGAATAGTACTTTATACATGTTATTGAATAACTATATGCTGTTTGCATTTTGGGGGCAATGATAATTGAAACAAATTGAATTAACTCATGATTTGCCCAGGGTTGTGTGCTAACAAGTGATATAACTAAGATTCAGACTCAGATCTTCTTCAGCCTTTGATGAAATCATATCATGGGGTTAACATATTAGCTGAACTAACATTATTATTATTATCTTTTTCCTTTTGTCATGTCAGATCTGTTAAAATAAGCAGTAGGACACATAAAATCATAAATGTACTAATAATTTAAAAAATATTTTGAAACCTATTTATATTATATGAAAATTCAGATAGTTTAAAAGGATACTTACCAGTATGAGTGATAGGAAATTATGTATATTCATGTCTCCCTATACTCCCCTATTCCTTTCCCTTTACCAACTAATTTTATATGGTAATATTATTCTTTATAATTTTAGTGGCTGTATTCATACTTTAAGTTATACTGTATGCCTCTATTATTTTATTTAACTACTTTAAGCAATATCTGTCTATTCTTCACTCTGAAGGATGAGAGAATCAAAGTGGTTATACAACCTCCAATTTTTTCATACTCTTTTTTTTTTTTTTTTTTTTTGCGGTACGCGGGCCTCTCACTGCTGTGGCCTTTCCCGTTGCGGAGAACAGGCTCCGGACGCGCAGGCCCAGCGGCCATGGCTCATGGGCCCAGCCGCTCCGCGGCATGCGGGATCCTCCCGGACTGGGGCACGAACCCGCGTCCCCTGCATCGGCGGGCGGAATCCCAACCACTGCGCCACCAGGGAAGCCCCAATTTTTTCATACTCTTAACTGAGCTACTTATGTTGTTATTTCTGATTTGACATGATACATATAATTTATATCCTATGTAACTATAATTACCACAGTTGCTTTAACATTTGTCCTACATTTAGATTGTATTAGTGCTTATTCCCAGCTTTTACCACAGTGTCTATATTTACTTTTTGGTTGGTAGAAGATTATCTATCAGTAGTTATGCCAAGAAAGAATTACTGGAACCATATTACTCCAGTTCTTGATGTTTGAAAAGATCGATGGATTCCCATTACACTTGAATTGTTTGGCTAGACGTAAAATGATTGGATGATACTTTTACTTCCTCAGGATTTTGTATGCTTCATGTTGAATTTTTCTTTGGAGAAATCTGAAGCCAGCCTGATTGTTTTCCATTATAAGTTACTTGTTTTTATTTTTATTTTACTCTTTTCCCCCTAAGTTTCAGTAAAATTCGTATTGAAATTTAGTAATTTACTAGGCTGTGTATAAGCCTTGATTGATCTGTTTCAGATTTTCCTGGACATGTATTCTTCCAATTGGCAGATTCAGGACTTTTTTTTTTCTTCTTAACATTTTTATTGGAGTATAATTGCTTTACAATGGTGTGTTAGTTTCTGCTTTATAACAAAGTGAATCAGTTATACATATACATATATCCCCATATCTCTTCCCTCTTGCATCTCCCTCCCTCCCACCCTACCTATCCCACCCTTCTAGCTGGTCACAAAGCACCGAACTGATCTCCCTGTGCTATGTTTCCCACTGGCTATCTATTTTACATTTGGTAGTGTATATATGTTCTATATACACTACCACTCTCTCACTTTGTCCCAGCTTACCCTTCCCCCTCCCCGTGTCCTCAAGTCCATTCTCTAGTAGGTCTGCGTCTTTCTTCCCGTCTTGCCCCTAGGTTCTTCATGACCACTTTTTTTTTTTTTAGATTCCATATATATGTGTTAGCACACGGTATTTGTTTTACTCTTTCTCACTTACTTCACACTGTATGACAGACTCTAGGTCCATCCACCTCACTACAAGTAACTCAATTTTGTTTCTTTATATGGCTGAGTAATATTCCATTGTATATATGTGCCACATCTTCTTTATCCATTCATCTGTCAATGGACACTTAGGTTGCTTCCATGTGCTGGCTATTGTAAATAGAGCTGCAATGAACATTGTGGTACATGACTCTTTTTGAATTATGGTTTTCTCAGGGTATATGCCCAGTAGTGGTATTGCTGGGTCATATGGTAGTTCTATTTGTAGTTTTTTAAGGAACCTCCATACTGTTCTCCATAGTGGCTGTATCAATTTACATTCCCACCAACAGTGTATGAGGGTTCCCTTTTCTCCACACCCTACACCCTCTCCAGCATTTATTGTTTGTAGATTTTTTGATGATGGCCATTCTGACCGGTGTGAGATGATATCTCATTGTAGTTTTGATTTACATTTCTCTAATGATTAATGATGTTGAGCATTCTTTCATGTGTTTGTTGGCAATCTGTATATCTTCTTTGGAGAAATGTCTATTTAGGTCTTCTGCCCATTTTTGGATTGAGTTGTTTGTTTTTAAGGACTTTTATTTTTGAAAGTTTTCTTGAATTATATGTTTTAATAATTTTATACTATTTCATTTGTTTTTATTAAATCTTACTTGGGCCATCAATTGTGCATATTTGGGATACCTGTTGTCTAAATGTCTTCTATTTCTGTTATTTTTCCTATGATTGTTTTAAACTTTTTATTTTCATTTTGTTTTTATCAATATTTTCAAGCCTGATTGTGCTATCAGTAGTATCTATTCTTTTTGCTGTTATTTATGTCTTTCTGTTTTATCATCTCCTTGAACCTTTGTAGCTCTGCTATAAGCCCTTGATTTATAAAGACCTTTTTTTTTTTAGCTGATAAGTTGTTTTTTTTGGTCTTTATTGGAGTATAATTGATTTACAATGTTGTGTTAGTTTCTGCTGTACAACAAAGTGAATCAGCTATATGTATACATCTATCCCCATATCCCCTCCCTCTCGAGCCTCCCACCCTCCCTATCCCAGCCCTCTCGGTTGTCACAAAACATTGAGCTGATCTCACTGTGCTACGCAGCAGCTTCCCACTAGCCATCCATTTTACATTTGGTAGTGTATATATGACAATGCTACTCTTTCATTTCATCCCAGCTTCCCCTTCCTCACCTGTGTCCTCAAGTCCGTTCTCTACATGTCTTTATTTCTGCCTTGCCACTAGGTTCATCAGTACTGTCTTTTAATTTAATTTATTTACTTTTATTTATTTAATTTTATTTTTTAACATCTTTATTGGAGTATAATTGCTTTACAGTGGTGTGTTAGTTTCTGCTATATAACAAAGTGAGTCAGCTATACATATACATATATCACCATATCCCCTCTCTCTTGCATCTCCCTCCCACCATCCCTGTGCCACCCCTCTAGGTGGTCACAAAGAACCAAGCTGATCTCCCTGTGTGATGCGACTGCTTCCTACAAGCTATCTGTTTTATGTTTGGTAGTGTATATATGTCCATGCTACTCTCTCACGCCACCCCAGCTTACCCTTCCCCCTCCCTGTGTCCTCAAGTCCATTCTCTATGTCTGTGTCTTTATTCCTGTCCGGCCCCTAGGTTCTTCAGAACCATTTTCTTTTTTTTTAGATTCCATATATATGTGTTAGCATACGGTATTTGTTTTTCTCTTTCTAACTTACTTTACACTGTATGACAGACTCTAGGTCCATCCATCTCACTACAAATAACTCAGTTTCCTTTCTTTTTATGGCTGAGTAATATTCTATTGTACATATATGCCACATCTTCTTTATCCATTCATCTGTCGATGGACACTTAGGTTGCTTCCATGACCTGGCTATTGTAAATAGAGCTGCAATGATCATTGTGTTACATGACACTTTCTAAATTATGGTTTTCTCAGGGTATATGCCCAGTAGTGGAATTGCTGGGTCATATGGTAGTTCTATCTTTAGTTTTTTACTGTCCTCCATTCCCACCAACAATGCAAGAGGGTTCCCTTTTCTCCACACCGTCTCCAGCATTTATTGTTTGTAGATTTTTTGATGATAGCCATTCTGACTGGTGTGAGGTGATACTTCATTGTAGTTTTGATTTGTATTTCTGTAATGATTAGTGATGTTGAGCATCCTTTCATGTTTTTGTTGGGAGTCTGTATATCTTCTTTGGAGAAATGTCTATTTAGGTCTACTGCCCAGTTTAGGATTGGGTTGTTTCTTTTTTTGATATTGAGCTGCACTAGCTGCTTGTATATTTTGGAGATTAATCTTTTGTCAGTTGCTTCGTTTGCAAATATTTTCTCCCATTCTGAGGGTTGTTTTTTCGTCCTGTTTACGGTTTCCTTTGCTGTGCAAAAGCTTTGAAGTTTCAATAGGTCCTATTTGTTTAGTTTTATTTTTATTTCCACTTCTCTAGGAGATGGGTCAAAAGGGTTCCTGCTGTGATTTATGTCATAGAGTGTTCTGCCTATGTTTTCCTCTAAGAGTTTCATAGTGTCTGGCCTTACATTTAGGTTTTTAATCCATTTTGAGTTTATTCTTGTATATAATGTTAGGGAGTGTTCTAATTTCATTCTTTTACATGGAGCTGTCCAGTTTTGCCAGAACCTCTTATTGAAGAGGCTGTCTTTTCTCCATTGTATAGTCTTGCCTCCTTTCTCAGAGATAAGGTGACCATATGTGTGTGGGTTTATCTCAGCTTTCTTTCCTGTTCTATTGATCTATACTTCTGTTTTTGTGCCAGTACCATACTGTCTTGATTACTGTAGCTTTGTAGTATAGTTGGAAGTCAGGGAGCCTGATTGCTCCAGCTCCATGTTTCTTTCTCAAGATTGCTTTGGCTTTTCGGGGTCTTTTGTGTTTCCATACGAATTGTGAAATTTTTTGTTCTACTTCTGTGAAAAATGCCATTTGATAGTTTGATAGGTATTGCATTGAATCTGTAGATTGCTTTGGGTAGTAGAGTCATTTTCACAATGTTGATTCTTCCAATCCAAGAACATGGTATATCTCTCCATCTGTTTGGATCATCTTTAATTTCTTTCATCAGTGTCTTATAGTTTTCTGCATACGGGTCTTTTGTCTCCTTAGGTAGGTTTATTCCTAGGTATTTTATTCTTTTTGTTGCAGTGGTAAATGGGAGTGTTTCCTTAATTTCTCTTTCAGATTTTTCATCATTAGTCTATAGGAATGCAAGAGATTTCTGTGCATTAATTTTGTATCCTGCTGCTTTACCAAATTCATTGATTAGCTCTAGTAATTTTCTGGTAGCATTGTTAGGATTCTCCTTGTACAGGATCATGTCATCTGCAAACAGTGACAGTTTTACTTTTCTTTTCTGATTTGGATTCCTTTAATTTCTGTTGCTTCTCTGATTTCTGTGGCTAAAACTTCCAAACTTTGTTGAATAATAGTGGTGAGAGTGGGCAACCTTGTCTTTTTCCTGATCTTATTAGAAATGGTTTCAGTGTTTCACCATTGAGAATGATGTTGGCTGTGGGTTTGTCATATATGGCCTTTATTATGTTGAGGTAAGTTCCCTCTATGCCTACTCTCTGGAGGGTTTTTATCATAAATGGGTGTAGAATTTTGTCAAAAGCTTTTTCTGCATCTATTGAGATGATCATATGGTTTTTCTCCTTCAATTTGTTAATATGGTTTATCACATTGATTGATTTGCATACATTGAAGATTCCTTGTGTTCCTGGCATAAATCCCACTTGATCATGGTGTATGATCCTTTTAATGTGTTGTTGGATTCTGTTTGCTAGTATTTTGTTGAGGATTTTTGCATCTATGTTCATCAGTGATATTGGCCTGTAGGTTTCTCTTTTTGTGACATCTTTGTCTGGTTTTGGTATCAGGGTGATGGGGGCCTGTAGAATGAGTTTGGGAGTGTTCCTCCCTCTGCTATATTTTGGAAGAGTGTGAGAAGGATAAGTGTTAGGTCTTCTCTGAATGTTTGATAGAATTTGCCTGTGAAGCCATCTGGTCCCAGGCTTTTGTCTGTTGGAAGATTTTTAATCACAGTTTCAATTTCAGTGCTTGTGATTGGTCTGTTTATATTTTCTATTTCTTCCTGGTTCAGTCTCGGAAGGTTGTGCTTTTCTAAGAATTTGTCCATGTCTTCCAGGGTTTCCAATTTTTTGGCATATAGTTACTTGTAGTAATCTCTTATAATCATTTGTATTTCTCCAGTGGCTGTTTTTACTTCTCCTTTTTCATTTTCTAATTCTGTTGATTTGTTTCTTCTCCCTTTCTTTCTTGATGAGTCTCACTAGTGGTTTATCAATTTTGTTTATCTTCTCAAAGAACCAGCTTTTAGTTTTATTGATCTTTGCTATTGTTTCCTTCTTTTATTTCTGATCTGATCTTTATGATTTCTTTCCTTCTGCTGACATTGGGGTTTTTTTGTTCTTCTTTCTCTAATTGCTTTAGGTGTAAGGTTAGGTTGTTCATTTGAGATGTTTCTTGTTTCTTAACATAGGATGGTATTGCTATAAACCTCCCTCTTAGAAGTGCTTTTGCTGCATCCCATACGTTTTGGGTCGTTGTGTTTTCGTTGTCATTTCTTTCTAGGTATTTTTTGATTTCCTTTTGGATTTCTTCAGTGATCTCTTGCTTATGTAGTAGTGTATTGTTTAGTCTCCATGTGTTTGTATTTTTTACAGTTTTTTTCCTGTAATTGATATATAGTCTCACAGAATTATGGTCAGAAAAGTTACTTGATACGATTTCAGTTTTCTAAAATTTACCAAGTGTTGATTTGTGGCCCAAGGTATGATCTATTATGTGGAATGTTCCATGAGCCTTTGAGAAGAAAGTGTATTCTGTTGTTTTTGAATGGAATGTCCTATAAATATCAATTAAGTCCATCTTGTTTAATGTATCATTTAAAGCCTGTGTTTCCTTATTTATTTTCATTTTGGATGACCTGTCCTTTGGTGAAAGTGGGGTGTTAAAGTCCCCTACTATGATTGTGTTAATGTCAGTTTCCCCTTTTATGGCTGTTAGCGTTTGCCTTATGTATTGAGGTGTTCCTATATTGGGTGAATAAATATTTACAATTGTTATATCTTCTTGGATTAATCCCTTGATCATTATGTAGTGTCCTTCTTTGTCTCTTGTAATAGTCTTTTTTAAAGTCTATTTTGTTTGATATGAGAATTGCTGTTCCAGCTTTCTTTTGATTTCCATTTGCATGGAGTATCTTTTTCCATCCCCTCACTTTCAGTCTGTATGTGTCCCTAGGGCTGAAGTGGGTCTCTTGTAGACAGCATTAAACAGGTGGTGTTTTTGTATCTATTCAGCCAGTCTGTGTCTTTTGGTTGGAGCATTTAATCTATTTACATTTTTGGTAGTTATTGATATGTATGTTCCTATTACCATTTTGTTAATTGTTTTGTGTGTGTAATTGTAGGTCTTTTCCTTCTCTGTGTTTCCTGTCTAGAGAAGTTCCTTTAGCATTTGTTGTAAATCTGGTTTGGTGTTGCTGAAATCTCTTTGCTTTTGCTTGTCTGTAAAGGTTTTCATTTCTCTGTCGAATCTGAAAGAGATCCTTGCTGGGTAGAGTAATCTTGGTTGTAGCTTTTCCCCTTTCATCACTTTCTATATGTCCTTCCACTCCCTTCTGACTTGCAGAGTTTCTGCTGAAAGTTCAGCTGTTAACCGTATGGGGATTCCCTTGTATGTTATTTGTTGTTTTTCCCTTGCTGCTTTTAATATTTTTTCTTTGTATTTAATTTTTGATAGTTTGATTAATATGTGTCTTGGCGTGTTTCTCCTTGGATTTATCCTGTATGGGACTCTCGGCGCTTCCTGGTCTTGATTGATTATTTCCCTTCACATATTTGGGAAGTTTTCAAGTATAATCTCTTCGAATATTTTCTCAGTCCCTTTCTTTCTCTCTTCTTCTTCTGGGACCCCTGTAATTCGAATGTTGTTACATTTACTGTTGTCCTAGAGGTCTCTGAGACTGTCTCAATTCTTTTCATTCTTTTTTCTTTTTTCTTCTCTGTGGTAGTTGTTTCCACTATTTTATCTTCCAGGTCACTTTTCTGTTCTTCTGCCTCAGTTATTCTGCTGTTGATTCCTTCTAGAGAATTTTTAATTCCATTTATTGTGTTGTTCATCATTGTTTGTTTGCTCTTTTGTTCTTCTAGGTCCTTGTTAAGCATTTCTTGTATTTTTTCAATGATTTTGGATCATCTTTACTATCATTATTCTGAATTCCTTTTCAGGTAGACTTCCTATTTCCTCTTCATTTGTTTGGTCTGGTGGGTTTTTACCTTGCTCCTTCAACTGCTGTGTATTTCTCTGTGTTCTCATTTTGCTTAACTTACTGTCTTTGGGGTCTCCTTTTCTCAAGCTGCACGTTCGTAGTTCTTTTTGTTTTTGGTGTCTGCCCGCAGTGGGTAAGGTTGTTTCAGTGGGTTGTGTAGGCTTCCTGGTGGAGGGGACTGGTGCCTGTTTTCTGGTGGATGGGGCTGGATCTTGTCTTTTTGGTGGGCAGGACCATGTCCGGTAGTGTGTTTTGGGGTGTCTGTGACCTTATTATGATTTTAGGCAGCCTCTCTGCTAATGGGTGGGGTTGTGTTCCTGTCTTGCTAGTTGGTTGGCATAGTGTGTCCAGCACTGTAGCTTGCTTGTTGTTGAGTGGAGCTGGGTCTTAGCGTTGGGATGGAGATCTCTGGGTGAGCTTTGGCCGTTTGCTATTACATGGGGCTGGGAGGTCTTTGGTGGAGCAGTGTCCTGAACTCAGCTCTCCCACCTCAGAGGCTCAGGCCTGACACCTGGCCATAGCACGAAGACCTTGTCAGTCACACGGCTCAGAAGAAAAGGGAGAAAAAGAAAGATAGAAAAAAAGAAGAAAAGAAATAAAATAAAGTTATTAAAATAAAAAATATTGTTAAAAATTTAAAAAAGTAATAAAAGAAAGAAAGAAGAGAGAGACCAAACCAGAAAACAAATCTACCAATCATAACAAGCACTAAAAACTATACTAAGAAAAAATACTAGACAGGCAGAACCCTAGGACTGATGGTAAAAGCAAACCTATACAGAGAAAATCACACAAAGAAGAATACAGTTACACACTCACAAAAAGGGAAAAAGGAAAAATATATATATATTTATAAAAAGAATAAAGGAAGAGAGCAACCAAATCAATAAACAAATCTGTCAATGATAATAAGCTCTAAATACTAAACTAAGATAAACATAAAACTAGAAACAATTTAGATGCAGAAAGCAAACCCCCAAGTCTGTAGTTGCTCCCAAAGTCCATGGCCTCCGTTTTGGGATGATTCCTTGTCTATTCAGGTATTCCACAGATGCAGGGTACATCAAGGTGATTGTGGAGATTTAATCTGCTGCTCCTGAGGCTGCTGGGAGAAATTTCCCTTTGTCTTCTTGTTTGCACAGCTCCTGGGGTTCAGCTTTGCATTTGGCCCCGCCTCTGCATGTAGGTCCCCTGAAGGTGTCTGTTCCTGCTCAGACATTATGGGGTTAAAGTAGCAGCTGATTAAGGGGCTCTGGCTCCCTCAGGCCAGGGGGAGGGAGGGGTACGGAATGCGGGGCGAGCCTGAGGCTGCAGAGGCCGGCGTGATGTTGCTACAGCCTGAGGCGCGCCGTATGTTCGCCTCGAGAAGTGGTCCCTGGGTCATGGGACCCTGGCAGTGGCGGGCTGCACAGGCTTATGGGTGGGGAGGTGTGGATACTGACCTGTGCTTGCACAGAGGCTTCTTGGTGGCTGCAGCAGCAGCCTTAGCATTTCATGCCCCTCCCTGGTGTCTGTGCTGATAGCCGCGGCTCGCCCAGTCACTGGAGCTTGTTTAGGCGGAGCTCTGAATCCCCTCTTCTTGCGCACCCCGAAACAGTGGTCTCTTGCCTCTTAGGCAGGTCCAGAGGTTTTCCTGGACTCCCTCCCAGCTAGCTGTGGCGCACTATCCTCCTTCAGGCTGTGTTCTTGCAGCCAACCCCAGTCCTCTCCCCGGGGTCTGACCTCCGAAGCCCGACCTCAGCTCTCAGCGCTGCCTGCCGTGGCGGGTGAGCAGACAAGCCTCTCGGGCTGGTGAGTGCTGGTCGGCACCGATTCTGTGTGCGGGAATCACTCTGCTTTGCCCTCAGCACCCCTGTTGCTGTGCTCTCCTCCATGGCTCCGAAGTTTCTCCCCCACCACCCCCCATCGTCTCCACCAGTGAAGGGGCTTCCTAGTGTGTGGAAACTTTTCCTCCTTCACAGCTCTCTCCCTGAGGTGCAGGTCCTGTCCCTGTTCTTTTTTTCTGTTTTTTCTTTTGCCCTACCCAGGTATGTGGGGAGTTTCTTGCCTTTTGGGAAGTCTGAGGTCTTCTACCAGCGTTCAGTAGGTGTTCTGTAGGTGCTGTTCCACATGTAGGTGTATTTTTTTTTTTTTGTAGTACGCGGGCCTTTCACTGTTGTGGCCTCTCGCGTTTCGGATCACAGGCTCCAGGTGCGCAGGCTCAGCGGCCATGGCTCACGGGCCTAGCCGCTCCACAGCATGTGGGATCTTCCCGGACTGGGGTGTGAACCCATGTCCCCTGCATCGGCAGGCGGACTCTCAACCACTGCGCCACCAGGGAAGCCCTGTAGGTGTATTTTTGATGTGTTTGTGGGGAGGAAGGCGATCGCCACATCTTACTCCTCCGTCATCTTGAAGGTCCCCATATTTATTTATTTAAAAAAAATAAATTTATTTTCAAAAATAAATTTATTTATTTATTTTTAAATATTTATTTATTTTTAAAAGTAAATTTATTTTTTAAAAATTTATTTATTTTTTTAAAAATAAATTTACTTTTAAAAAATAAATTTATTTATCATTGGCTGCATTGGGTCCTTGTTGCTGTGCGTAGGCTTTCTGTAGTTGCACTGAGTGGGGGTACTCTTTGTTGCAGTGCACTGGCTTCTTGTTGCAGTGGCTTCTCTTGTTGTGGAGCATGGGCTGTAGGCACAAAGGCTTCAGTAGCTGTGGCATGTGGGCTGAGTAGTTGTGTTTCACGAGCTCTAGAGCACAGGCTCAGTAGTTGTGGTGCGTGGGCTTAGTTGCTCTGCCGCAGGTGGGATCTTCCCGGGCCAGGGCCCGTGTCCCCTGCATTGGCAGGCAGATTCTTAACCACTGTGCCACCGGGGAAGTCCCAGTACCTCTTTTTAGATTCCATATATGTGCTTTAGCATACGGTATTTGTTTTTCTGTTTCTGACTTACTTCACTTTGTATGACAGACTCTAGGTCCGTCTACCTCATTACAAATAACAAAAACCTTTTCTGAATCCATGGGAATGTGCTCCTGATTTTTTCTGCTTGGTGTATATAATTTTTGTTGTGTATATTTCATTTAACTTTTTTTATATTCCTTTCTGCTGTGTGTGTGTATGTTGTGTGTGTGTTTTCGGTACTCTTTCATGGTGATTCCTTTCTGATTACTACTCATCTTTTGATTAGGACAATTTGTCCTTGATTGGTTATTTGCAGAAGGACAGTAAGAGTGAGGATCTGAGTGTTCCAGTTGGTTATAAGATCTTCCTCACCCACAGTTATGTGTTAGAGCTATGTGTATGTGTATATGTTTGCTGCAGGGTTATTTGGCTCTTCAGCTGACAAAGACGGGCAGCTCCAGGGTTATCCAACACCTCAAGTTTCTCTTTTATCCTATTACAAGGTAGAATCTTTCTTTTAAAGATGTGTTTTCTTCTTTACTCCTGGCTCCCCTGGCCCTCCATGTTATCAAATTGAATTTAGGGAGACTTTCACAGCCAGCCAATATGTACTCTACTCTCTTTGGGCCCAACAGAGGGTTATGACTCTGCACCTCAGGATTTGTCACCTATTTTGGAGAACTTTTCTCTTCTTTAGAAATTAGTGAAAAGTGTCCTTTCACTCTGGTCCAGGTTTTATGTCCTTGGTAGTCTTCTAAGTGTATCAAGTTTGGTGGTAGAGGCACTCACTCAAAAATTTTATTGAAAGTGGAACTAGCATTTCTGTTTCCCTTTGTTCATGTTCTTTTCAACTGGCTTTAGAAAGGAAAAACGTTGGATGCAACCTCTCTCTCTCATTGTAAAACTGGATTCCTGAACTCATAGGTTTTTGTTAGAGATCCTGACAGAGGCAGCTTGGTGTGATTGGGAAAAAGAGAAACAAAAAAACATGGAAATATAAGTTACTAGTTACCAGTTCTTTACTCTATATAGCCTTGTCATCTTAGGGTAAGTTATTATCCTCTCTTTGGGTCATCATTTACTCATCTGCAAAATGAGGATTTTGGTTAATTGATCTCTAAGATAGAAGGAATTCTCTGTGATTCTAGGAGGATGGCATACTGCTTAGGCCCAACATGTCTGGGTTGGTCATTGGTGTACCTTAGATAATCTTAAACAGCATTGGATTTCTACAAAGAAGCCCAAGAGTAGATCACCGAAGACTAATTTTGGAATTTTCTTGTAGGTCAGAAACTAAGTATTCTCAGTTATAATAACCTTCCTACTGAGTCCAAGAGTAATCTTTTGTTCACAAATGTGGGTCACATCAGAAAGTAAACCTTACAAATGTAACTTCACAAATTTAAAACTTATTTTCACCTTTATAGGTGTTATCTGGGGAGAGGAGACTCTGATGGAATATTTGGAGAACCCAAAAAAATATATCCCTGGAACTAAAATGGTCTTTGCTGGTCTTAAAAAGAAGAGTGAGAGAGAAGATCTTATTGAGTATTTGAAACAGGCAACATCTTCATGAGATGCTCTTACAACTTAAAAATTATTAGTTATAAGCCAAATTTTTCCTATTTCAAATATTGCATGTTTGAAGAAGTCATATTTGACCTTTCCTGATCAGCTTGTAGTAAGTTTAACATTTTAAAATAAAAGTTGATTTTTTTTTTTTTTTTGCTGTACATGGGCCTCTCACTGTTGTGGCCTCTCCTGTTGCGGAGCACAGGCTCCGGATGCGCAGGCTCAGCGGCCATGGCTCACGGGCCCAGCCGCTTCGCGGCATGTGGGATCTTCCCGGACTGGGGCACGAACCTGCGTCCCCTGCATTGGCAGACGGACTCTCAACCACTGTGCCACCAGGGAAGCCCAAAAGTTGATATTTTTGATTGTGTGTAATCTACTGATCAAATGTCCTTCAGAGTCTGAACTTGATTTTATCTGGTCGCTAAGGATGTGGACAAGGTCAGGATGGAGGAAGAGAGGGAAGGAAACTGAAACATTGCTCTTCAGTAGTCTCTACATGCACAAATATTTTATAGGCCTAGCAACTGCTGTTGATGATGGAGATAGCTTCCACATACTTATTTCTCTGCAATTTAAATGTAAATATAGCAGACATTAAGTTTAATTTTCATTAAGCTGTTTGGTTATATGTTTGCCTTTTATTATAAACAATACTTAAAGTAACTTTAAGGGAAAAAAAGTAGGGAAGATGAAGGCAAATATGTGATCTTAGGAATATCATTGGGGAAAAAAAGGCAATTGTTGACCATGGGTGACATAAAATAAAACCTAGAGAGAAGGAGAAAAGCATGTTCCATGTTAATATGCATTTATATCACATAACATTCTTTTTCTGAATTAATCTTTTTATGATGCCCTTCTAATCCTGAGTAATATAAGGCTGGACTGTAGGGAGGGATAGCAGGGACCCTGAGAGAGAGGGAGAAAGAAAAACAACCCTCACCCTAAATGTAAAAGACCTCCCACTTCACAGTAAGTGGGAATGAGGCATGGTGGGGCAGGTCCACAACAGGGCCCGTGTGGAAGGGAACGGTGGCTCTGAGATGGCCCCTGAAATGGCTTTGAAATCCTACAAGTACCCTGTCACCCAAACGACACGGCCCCATACAAGGACAAGCTGTTTCTTTACCGGAGAGGTGGATAATGGACTGGTCAGGGTCATTATGGGTGAGGATAAGATATTCATTATCTCATTTCCACTTCACGACAACACCTCTGTAAGGTGAAGTTTACCTTCTACAGTGAGACTTAGAAAGACCTGGTGCCAGAACCAAAACTTAGATCTTCTACTCCAATTCTTGGTGACTTTTCAACATGTCCTAGGAATATGTTAGCTAGTTAACTTACTAGCAAATGCCACTACTGAGAAGATATTCCTGTCAGAAGGTTTCCAAAGTGAGGGGAATGTGGTTGAAAAAGCTGTGATTTCCAGAAGGTTCCTCTAAATCATTTAAGTGCCTGGTATCACTCTTAATGCTTTGGCAAGTGGGAGAGAATGAACTCCTCCTGGAGTCCAGGGCGGGTGTTGAATAGGAGAGTGTGTCCCTGTGGGCCAACAGAGGGCCTTAGGCAAAGCTGTCCTTGTGACTTTCTCCCTGGAGGAGTTCTTTGATGAGGGCAGAGACATCTGTAGGGACTCCAAGCATGTATTAAGGATGTTGCCAGTGTCAGAGCTGAGTTGGATTTGCAGGGATGTAGAACTGGGTGACATACCCTGTGTTCTAATTTGCATGAGACATAGAGCTCTGTGAGAAAGAGCTTGAACTCAATTCAGATTTATAATTATAGTTCAGATTTATACAGTCCTGATAGATAAACTTGGTGGTACTGAGAAAAAGCCACACTGCACAGGAGCAAGAAGGCCTCCTGTTTGGAGTTTAAATACTTTTTGACTTAGGAATAGTAGAAAGAAGATAGTGTGAGAAGAGCTGAAATGATAAAACGTAGTTGGTGGAAATGGAGAAACATTAAGTAGATTTTTTTACATTTAAAAAATTGTTGAGCTAGTGATAAGGTGTTGAGTGTTTTACATTTTATGTTTGTCTAGGTAAGAGCAAAATAAGTACCTCTTTGCTGGTAGAAATGTTTCTAATATTAGATAGGAAAAAAATTTGGAGGAAAATTTGCAAATAAATACAGTAATTAAAATTCTGTATTTTCATAGGCTTTATCACTGAATGAATATATGTCGACTTTGAGAGGCTTAAATCCATCTTAGGATCAATTTACAGTCCATGAAGGAGCTTCTGGGCACTGTGGTAATTTGATATTGTGCCAATTTAGCTAAGTTGGAACTGTGTTTTCCAGAGCTCTCTTCTCTGTATGGCTCCTGGTTAGGTCTGGTCACATGAGAAATCTGCCTGAGATTTGGAAAGCAGCAGTTAAACGGAAGCCTTTACATTTGTAAGCTCCATGTAGGGTCCCAGGTGCAACTCATACTTGTCACTACAGCAGCCTTTGGGTGGTGGGGCAGCAGCTGGGCACTCAGCGCCTCCAACTCCTACCAGATCTTTTTCACCTTTTCTGAGTCCTAGACCAGGGGTTCAGGGTATGTGCTGCTTTGAGGGGGAAGGCTTAGGTCAGGTCATCCATATAATCAAGGTGTGAAATGGTGAGAAACAGACAACACTGGTACCAGTTTGTCCTCACAGGTTTGTCCTTGCTCTCTGTAGTTTGTTCTCGGCTCTTCTTCCTGACTCCCTGCCCTGCTGACCTACAGGTTCATCACCAGATGCAGAGACAGTAACCTTCCGTAATCTTCACCAGCTCCCCTTTGTGGTCTTAGGAAATTTGATCATTTAGCTGTCCCTTTCTGAGACATTATTTATTTCCTTAGCTTCTCCCCAAATTATGTAAAGTCTAATCTCTGTAGTAATTCCCTTATTCACATCACTCATAGCGGTCCTGCTTTCCTGGTCAAACCCTAACTGATACAGGCACCATATCTGTGCAACATACCTTCTTGTGAATAACAGGACCCTCTAGGGGAATTACCCTCTGAGTGCTCTTCAAGCTAAATTTGGTGTACCTTGACAGAGCAAAGGAAAGAATAATTAACTTTACAGTGACCTAATGTTGTCAAGATATTGAAGTCTGCCAATGTCTCCTAATCTTGAATTAAAGATTCAGTAGAAAAAAGATTCATGTTAATAAGAGAACACATTCTTATTATTATGAAATCTAAAATAAAAAGTAAATGTCCTTGTTTTATAGCACCATTAATAGGAACCAGGAGACTTCAGTGACCAGGAAATGTTATGCTGTTTGCATGCTAACAAAAAGATATCTGAAATGTATTGTAAACAGTTGGATGATTATATAAGATCTACATTTATTACTTTTAGCATAGGCAATTTTAATATATATCTTGATAGGGATCTGGAAGAATAAAGTGTTATTTCATTTAATTAGAGTGAAAACATGAGATCACTTGGCAATTATTTGTGTCTTGGAAGGAAAAGAGAGAACTCATCAGAAAGCAGTGGAACATTGTTAGTTCCTGTGTTCTTAAAATTTTTTACACTAGTAAGTGAAGTACTTCTCAGATGTAAACCTCTAGTCAGGGGTTCTTGTGGGAAACAACATACCATTTGTTTCTTAAGAAGAGTAACTTTTTGAATTGAACCCTTGTGTCCTACAAGAGGTTGTGTATAATACAGCATGATTTTGAGAATATTTTATTGGCTTATTCTCCCTCATCATCACATTAGAATTTAGAATCAAATTTTCTTTTCTGTATTTTTCACTCAGTGATCATTGTTACCAGCTTGTGAGTTTGAAATCACAATCTCATGGAGTTCTTCATCTTGAATTCCTCATTCCCCACAGAGTTGGGCCTCATTTAAGCACAGAATACTATGGTTGTAGGGCAGCTGAGAGTAGGGAGCCACTGGAGGGGTGAGGTGTTGTACGAAGGAACGAGAGCTGATGACAGGCACTAAGAAGGCAGAGGGAAGGGTGCAGAAAGGGGCGAAATCTATAAAATTCCTCATCTATAAAATGGGGGTTTGGGGCCAGATCTCTCATTTTCAAATACATTTTATTTACAGAATCATTTGTTTATATGCAGTCCTCCGAAGAAAACTCAGTATTTAAAACAAAAGTACTCTGATTGGGGAAGGGTCAGACACATCCCTACTCCCCCACATCTTATTTCCCTGCCTCCTATGAGTAAAACTACTTTTGAATAAAGTATACAAGCTAGAAAACGTTTGAAAACTGTTGGTTCCCATATTCCCATTTTATAGTTGAGAGAACTGAAGTTCAGAGACTTTTCCAAAATCAAACACTTAGTCAGTGTTAACCTTCAAAACTGAGACTAGAACCTGTGTCCTGATTTCCAAATATCTGATTTTTCAACTTTTTATGTGGGATTCTGGCTAAGTCCATACTCATTTAATTACTGTTGTCAAATCTACATCTTCACATTTAACTTTCCTTTATAAAACTGCAACAATGATATGGAATCAGAATCTTTGAAATAAAATCTTTCTGTGTTAATCCTGCCAAGAGGTTTATTTTTGGTTCATTTTCCTTTTTTGGAATAGTGTGTGAAAATCATGACTATATAAATGCTGTTTGATAATGAAAATAAGGGTGATGATTTTAAACCATTGTGTGCCTATCTCTACCACAATAAGAATATGGTCTGCTACGGTAGAAGGTTATTAATAAGTGAGCTTATATAATAAATATTTATTGTGCATCACGGCAGCTGGTCTCCAGAAATGGTGGTCAGTAAACTGGCTTGCAGGTATTCGTGCCTTTTGTAGTCCCTTCAAACGTTGAATCTGGGCTGACCTTGTTTCATTTTAATGAACAGAACGTGGTAGAAGTGATGGTATGACAATTCTGGTCTTAGGCCTTAAGAAGCCTGGTAGCTTCCTCTTTTGCGTTTTTGGAAGATCTAAGCCACCATGTAAGAAGTCTGGCAATCCTGCTGGAAAGACCACATGGAGAAACCTTATGGTGAGTGAGAGGGCCTGAAACTGTCGAGAAAGAGAGAGAAGGAGAGAGAGAGAGATTGATTTAGCTGGCAGAGAGAGTGTGAGAGAGAAATCAATTGATTCAGCTGTTCCAGAGACCCACTGAGCCCGGACTTCAGCCATCTCTGTGAAGGGGCCACACAGCCTGGGCCATTTAGTCCAGCCAAGCCCCCAGATGACAGCAGCCCAAAGATTGTTTTATGTTTAACAGTCACAGTCCTTTTGAAACACTGTCCTTTTTTTTGTGTGTGTGGTACGCGGGCCTTTCACTGTTGTGGCCTCTCCCGTTGTGGAGCACAGGCTCAGTGGCTATGGCTTACGGGCCCAGCTGCTCCACGGCATGTGGGATCTTCCCGGACCGGGGTACAACCCGTGTACCCTGCATTGGCAGGTGGACTCTCAACCACTGTGCCACCAGGGAAGCCCTAAACACTGTCCTTTTAAACACAGTCCTTTTTTAATACAACTGTCTCCAAACATCTTTTTAAATTTTGTTCTTATTGTTGATGGTTCTTTGTGCTTATCTGGGTTTCATGGAGTCATATTCTTTTTCTGAGCCATTTCTCAGCCCCAAGACTGTCTTATTTGGCCTTTGTTGCACAGAGTATTTTCAAATTCTATCTGAAGTTGAAATGAGAAACAGTTGTAGCTTTCAAGGTGGCAACTCCTAGGATTTCTGGGTTCTCTATTTTCCCTTGCATCATGCTTGTAGATAGGCCTGTTCTTTTCATGAGCTCACCTATTTTGTAGAATCTTGTTAAATACAGCTAGGAATGACCAGAGTACACTAGTAACATTTTGTTTTGCATTCTCTTCACCCAAAGCCATAAATTTATTAGGGTTATTACCTGCTGTTTAAGTTATTGCAGGTGAAAATTTCACCAAATATTTGATCCTTGCATAACACGGGTCACCATTTTTCTAGCTCCGAATAATAGTTTCCTTGCCACCTGCTATCTGGTGCAGAAGGTAGGGCCACATAGCAGCACCCCACTTCTAGGTACCAATTTCTGTATTAATCAACTTTGCTCCAGTAACAATATCTTAGGGGCTTGCAACAATAAAACATTTATTTCTCATTCACATGGCTTGTATCCTGTAGTCAACTGTGGCCCTACTCCAAGTGTCTTCTCATTCTGGATCATGTTAAAGGAGAAGTACCTCTATGAGACAGTCCCATTTCCCATTCTTATGGAAGAGGAAAAGATCAAGAGTCCTGGAAGAAGCTCCTGATGCTTCATAAAGCTTCTGTTTAGGTGTGGCATACATCGAGTGACCAAAACAGGGTAAGTGGCCTAGCCCAGTACCAGTGAGGTGAGGGGGTATGCTCCCTCTGCAGGAGGAATGGCAAGCCATATAACAGTAGTAGGTCATCCCTTCAGAAGGAAGAGGGTAGTGAATAATGCAAGCAAAATACCATCCACCGTAAACATGTGTATGTATTTCTTTTGCTCATATTTTCACTTCAGACAGTTACTCTGTTGGACCCAGCCTTTTCGCTCTTTGATTTACCTGTTACCCTGATCAGTCATGCTATATATAGGTGTTAACTTTGCTCTTTTTTTAAAGTTAATTTTTAAATTTTATTTTTTTAAATTGGGGGTTGACATATAGCATTATATTAATTTCAGCTGTACAACATAATGATTCAAATTTTTATATACTGCAAAATGATTACCACAGCAAGTCTAGTTAACATCCATCACCATACATAGTTACAAAACTTTTATTTCTCCTTGATGAGAACTTTTAAGACATACACTCTTTAACAACTTTCAAATATGCAATACAGTATCGTTAAATATAGTCAGTCACCATGCTGCATATTATATTCTCATGATGTATTTATTTTATGAGTGGAAGTTTGTACCTTTTGACCACCTTCATCCATTTTGCCTATCCCCCACCCCCACCTCTGGCAACCACCAATCTTTTCTCTGTATCTTTGAGCTTGCTGTTTTTGGTTTTTAGATCCCACATATAAGTTAGATCATTTGGTATTTGTCTCTCTCTGTTGGACTTATTTCACTTAGCGTAATGCCCTCAAGGTCCATCCATGTTGTCACAAATGGCAAGATTTCATCCTTTTTTACATCTGAATAATATTCCATTGTGTATATATACCACGTCTTCTTTATTCATTCATTCATCGATGGACACTTAGGTTGTTTCTATATCTTGGCTGTGGTAAATAATGCTGCAGTAAACATATGGGTACAGATATCTTTTTGAGTTAGTGGTTTTTTCCTTTGGATAAATATGCAGAAGTGGAATTGCTATGCCATGTGGTAATTCTATTTTTCATTTTTTGAGGAACCTCTGTACTGTTTTCAATAGTGGCTGCACCAAATTGCATTCCCACCAACAGTACACAGGGTTCCCTTTTCTCTGTATCCTCACCAACACTTGTTATTTCTTGTCTTTTTGATAATAGCCATTCTAGCAGGTATGAGTTAATAATCTCATTATGGTGTTGAGTTGCATTGCCTTCATGATTAGTGATGATGAGCACCTTTTCATGTATCTGTTGGCCAGCTGTATGTCTTCTTTGGAAAAATGTCTGAATGTTCCTCTGCCCATTTTTTAATTGTTGCATTGTATGAGTTCTTCATATATTTTGGATATTAACCCCTTATCAGGTAGATGATTTGGAGATATTTTCTTTCATTCTGTAGATTACGTTTCCATTTTGTTGATGATTTCCTTTGCTGTCAACTGCTGCATTCTTGTTTCTCAATTCTCTACTTGCTTGCAGCTGCCTACTCTCATTTCAGACTTGCTCATATCTGCATTCTGGATTGTGAAACCATCAGCTTTGCTCTAACTATCCCTACCCTCCTACTACTTCTCCAATTCTGATATGTGAGGAAAAAAACCAAAGCCTTTGAAAATTCCAACTTTAGATTAACTATACACTAATGATCAAATTATTGTGCAGTTTTACTTGAAGCATGAAAAATTAGCTACCTTTGGTAGCTAGGACTAGAAGATTCTATTCTACTATTATATCTGAGAACTTCGGTAAACTACTCAATATAATTTATCATTGGAAGTTAAATTCTGATTTAGAAGAGACAGTCACTTCTCTTATAATTCTGGATAGGATAAACATGGTCTTCTTGGAGAGTTAATTTTACTTGATAAAAACCTTTTTTGGATTTTTATTCTTTTGAAAGGTTTTATTCTGATGTGGACGAATGTCTTTAATACACTGTTGAGTAAAGAAAGTAAATTTCTTGGGGCTTCCCTGGTGGCGCAGTGGTTGAGAGTCTGCCTGCCAGTGCGGGGGACATGGGTTTGTGCCCCGGTCCGGGAAGATCCCACATGCCGCGGAGCGGCTGGGCCCGTGAGCCATGGCCTCCGAGCCTGCGTGTCCGGAGCCTGTGCTCTGCAATGGGAGAGGCCACAACAGTGAGAGGCCCGCGTACTGCAAAAAAAAAAGAAAGTAAATTTCTGATCAATGTTACAGAACGGTTCAATTTATATATGTTTTTTTTCTGTGCACATACAAAAATATGTATATATAAAGGTATCTGTATATCTATTTGTCTGTTGATACATACTATACTGATAAGTGTGTTTCTAGGGAACAGGGATGGAAGACTTTTATTTTTCCTTTATATAATCTTGTTATATTTAAATTTTTACAAGTATATATTATCCTGTCAATAAAAAGAAAAAAAGAAAGCACAAAAGTCACTAAAATTTTGTTGCTGATGTAAAAGTAAAATCTGTGAATTCTTTTTGTGTGTCAGTAAATCTCATTTTATGAAAATTTAGAAAGAAGAACATTTCCATGCATAGTGAGTTATTGGGAAGCTTACTTTGCGTGTATTTTGGGAATGTGGAGTTAGTTGTACCGCCTGCCGGAAGGCATGGTGGCTACTGTAGCAGGGAGCAGTAATGCTGACACGTCCTGAGAGGGCTGGTTGTGTTGATCTGCAAGACTCCCCTGAACATGTGCAAAACCAGGACAGCCAGTTCTTTTGAAAAGCAAGTGCGTCGTCTTTCTAAGCAGTGTTTTTTATTTGTTTGTTGTTTATGTTTTTTGGCTCCTCAAATTGGTTCAATTTCCTGCCACGATTGTGCTCTTTCACATATTTAGTTCTGTTAAATTCTATCTTTCTCTACAGTGATTTTTTTTCAGTTACCCCCAACTAGCAGAAATTATGGTTTTAAAAATAATTATTCATGTCAGCATTTATGTTCCTTAAAAATAGTGTATTTAAAATTGTATTTCCTTAAGGAATATGGATTGGTGGTTAAAATAGTGATAGCAATAACAATAATAGAATAGCTAACATTTACTGAGAGCTTACTATTTGCCAAATACTGTTCTAAGTGCTATACATGTATGAACTCATTTCATCCTCCAGACAATCCTGTTAGGGAAATGATTCACATTTTATAGACGTAGAACCTGAAGCATGGAGAAGTTAAGTAAGTTGCCCTACCATACCTAGCTTGAAACTAATGAAAATATGTTAAATAGAAATTCTGACCAACCTAAAATCATTAAGGGCAGTGACAGAGATTGCCTTGTGCTCCCCACAATGGCCTTCACTGTGACCATGATTATGATAGATAGCAACACTCCCACTTCACTAGGGAATCTGCTAAAGGAGAAAAGCCAGCCTACAAAGTACGTATTTAAGACACAACTTTGCAATTTCAGAAAAAAAGATCGGGTTAGAAGCAATACAATGAAGTCACTACCACAGACAAACAAACAAACAAACAAAAAATGCTTTAAACTCCCTCCAAGGTCATTGTCAGAATATCTTTGGAGGGTAAAGTTCATTTAATAGGGAAAATTTGGAGAAGCCCAATCGAACAGATGGATGAAAGAGTGCAAGAAAAGGCAGCCAGGCTGAAAATGACAAATTTTACTTTGCTGGAAAGAGTATTTGGATGAGAAACTGAAATTAACCACATTCTTTATCTTATTATTGTATTATGGCATGAATTTAATAATTTGGCCAAATTTTTTGTTTTTTCTTTACTATATTTATTATGTTGATATCTGGTAAGACATTTAAATTGTTCTATTTCTAGGTGGTAAAATAACTGGTAAAGAAATTTCCTACACTTACAAGAGTCTCATTAAGAAGCAGGTTTTGTGCTGAAAAAAAAAATATATACACAGTGAGAAAATCTTTCAGAGGCTAAATTTCGGGGGAAATATCCAGCATCAGGATCTATCTTGGATTGACTGTTTGCATAATGCACAAGGCTACACTCATTATCTGTTCTTACAGCACATAACAATGATGTGATTAGAGTTTCTGGAACGGTAACTAATTATGTTAGCTGCTATTTCACATTATATCCTATATTAGGAAGATTATTTTGGCAAGAGATTCATAGTTTCTCAAGTTCAAATTGTTTTAATTTTGATATATTTATTTGGGGGAAGGTAAATTCTAACATTAAAACATTATAAATGTTTTATGGAGAGCATGTGGTATGTTGTCAAAAATGTTTATTTAAAACTTATAGATTGGCCTTGTTCTCATTTATCATAATCACTCGAAAGATAAAAAATAATTAAGAGCTGACATGTTTGCTTTTTGATATTAGTTGCTGTTAAAGTTACTCTTGGGAGTAATATTTCATCTTTGAATCAAACTGTAAATAACAGATGAGACAAATGGAGACTGTCTTAAGTGATAAGGTATCCTTATTCTATTCTTACAGTGTTTTTCCTATAATACATGTAAAGCAGTAACTGGAATGATTAATTACTTTTGATTTAGTGAATGAAGGCATGGCAATTAAGCAGAAAGGCCTCAGTATTTAATATTTATTATCCTTCTTCTTATGTGTTAATTCCCTAAATGAAAACTGAACCATCTGTAGTTGAATTTTCCTCCAATTTTTTCCTCCTTTTGTTCTGGTATTAGTGGGCCTACACTTTCAATATTAATACTAATTATGGATTATTATTAGATATAAACAATATCATACGGCATTTAAGAATACGTCTGATTTCTTTTTATAGATTTCCTTGTCTGTCCTACTCCATCAATGGTAGCTTGTAGTGTCAGCTGTAGTTTAATGTAAATATCTCCCTAGCTAGACTATAAATAATGTTCTTTGAGGAAAGGGATAATCCTTTGACTATTTTATATTCTCAGCGTCTAACTCAACATTTGATTGTTTAAGATAGTTTTAGCAAAGTTACCTTTATAAAGATTCAAGGAATTTTTAAAATATTAAATTTGTGCGTATTCTACTAAGTTTGAGTCTCCAAATGTAGAGAAAATATTTTGAGACTGTTAAAAGCCAATGAATTAATTTTATCAGCATATCATTCTTCAGCAAGATACTTTGATTATTGCTGATTTTTCTTCTGAGATAAAATACTCTATTGATTTTAAGAAGAAGAAAACAGAATATGTAAAACATTTATGGCATGATATGGAAACATATTTTTCTGTATCTTCATGGGTCATTATTGTTCACCTAGATATCTTTTAAAATTTTTAAATTTACCTTCTAGGTACTTATTTTTCTTTAATACAATTATGAATGCAGGTGGGCTTGTTGCTCAGAGTGGTTTCAATTTTTTAATTGAAAAAAGAAGAGATAAATAAAAGAATAATAAAATGTGCTTTGATGTAAAATTTTTTAAAATGGAGAATTAAATGCATCATATTGGGTTAAATAAATACCAAGTATTAAATAATTTATAGCAGATATCTGACCAAAATATATGGAAGCAGGAGGACAGATCACACAGGAGGATAGAACACTGCTTCTCATTATGGAAACAGGTAAAACTTCATGTAGGATGTGACATTTCAAATGGGTCTAAGTGGAACAGAGAAGTTAGAGAGACAGGACAGGGGAGAAGGGCTTTTCAGGAGGAAGCCAAGAAGAGAGAAGGTATCTGCATGCTTGGAGACTGTGTGGTAGGGAGTAGCAGAAGATGAGAACAGAGATGGAAGACAGAGATACAATGATGAAGGATCTAATATTTGTTTCCCAGGGTTGTTATAACAAATTACCCCAAACTTGGTGGTTTAAAGCAGTAGAAATTATTCTCTGACAGTGCTGAAAGCCGGAACTCCAAAATCAAGGTGTTGGGAAAGGTTTATTTATTTATTTATTTTTCTGGAGGCTCTGAGGGAGAATCCATCTCTCACGTCTCTTTTAGCTTGTGGTGGCTGCCAGCAATCCTTGATGTTCCTTGGCCTGTAGATGTATTACTTCAATCTCTGCTTCTGTCTTCACGTTGCCTTCTCTTCTATGTATCTCTGTTTTCTGTTCTGTATCTTATAAGGAAAACTGCCACTGGATTTAGGCCTAAGTTCAGGATGCTCTTATCGTGAGATCCTTAACTTAATTACATCTGCAAAGACCCTCTTTCTAAATAAGGTCATGTTCACAGGTTCTGGGAGGACATGTCTTTTGGAAGGCTGCCATTCAACCCACTACATGTCTTTGACAAGGACTTATGTCTATAAATAAAGAGTTTATTTAAAAATAAAGTTTATAAGTAAGGCTGTGCCATTATTACACTTGCTATGTGGAAGACAATACTGTTCAGTAGAGAACTGGACAGTTAATGAAGGCTTGAATTAAGGCACGTGGGTTTGGAGGAGAGAATCTGGTTTCAAAGAGAAATTTCTAAAGTAAAATATATAGAATTGAATGACCTAAGGTGTGGAGGAGTGAGAGTGATGTTGGAGATGATAAATTTGAGGTGTCTGTGAGATATTTAGGAGCAAATTTCTCGTAGCAATTGTAAATGTGGGTTGGGGATTCAGGGGAGAGCTTGTGTGGTTGACTGTCAAATTGGTGGCTCCCAGTGAACCACAGCTGTAAGGATTCACATCCTTGTCCTTCCTCTGCATTTAGCTTGGCTATATGATTGGCTTTGGCCAGTGGGATATTAAGTATGATGCAAGCTTGGTAAGCTCTTGCACATTGGGCTTATCTTCTTGAAACACTCCCCCTTGGAACCCAGATGCCACACTGTAAGGAAGGACAGGTTGTCCTTCTGGAGAGAGAAGCCATATGAAGAAGAACTGGAGGATGAGACAGTGAGAAAACTGGAGGCTTCTGTGGCAAGGGCCCTCCTGGAGGAGAAATGAGTAACACCAGCACTGAGGTCCTGGATGTGTGTAAGAGGCCTTCTTGGAGGTTCCAGTGCATTCCAGCGGCCAGCTAAATGCAGCCATAGAAGCGATTCCTGCTAATACCAAGTGGCACAGAAGAACCACTGGTCAACCCACACAATTGTGATAAGCAAAAAACCAAACAAACAAAAAACACCCCTTAGTTTTAAGCAACTAAATTTTGAGGTGGTTTGTTATGCATGTGTTATGGACTAAATGTTTGTGTCCCTGCAAAATTCATATGTTTAAGCCCTCACCTCCGATGTGATGGTACTTGGAAATGGGGCCTTTGGGCGGTAGTTAAGGTTAGGTGAGGTCTTGAGGGTGAGGCCCTGGTTTGAAGAGATTAGTGCCTTAATAAGAAGGGACACCAGAGAGCTTTCTCTCTCTCTCTGCCATGTGAGGACACGGCAGAGAGCTTTCTCTCTCTCTCTGCCATGTGAGGACACAGGGAGAAGGCAGCCATCTGCAAACCAAGAAGAGAGCTCTCACTAGAACACAGCCATGCTAGTACCTGACCTGACCTCAGACTTTCGGCCTCCAGAACTGTGGGAAATAAATTTCTGTTGTTTAAGACACCTAGTCCATGGTATTTCATTATGGCAGCCCAGTTAAATAAGATAGCATCTGTTGGTAGAAAACGGAATCACCTTGGAACATGATATATGGATTGGGGAGTATAAAAACAGGAGATGCAGTCATGGGAATGGACCTTAAATGAGTAATTGCAACAATTAAGGAAGGCCACAGGAGGTAGAAAAACTAGTGAGATAAACTGAGAAATGATGGTTACTCATTGTTTTGAGAGAATGTAATTAAAATCCATTCAAGTAATACAGAATCAGGAAATGGTGCTGTTGAGAAAAAGTTTCACGAACAGAGCACTATCATAAAACTAGGATGAGGATTAAAATGGACATTATATTTGACAGTTGGGAGGCCATTGAATGACACTGGTGAATAAACACTGAATCTTAGGGCTGCAGATGATCTTAGAGCAGCACTCCCAAATAGAACTTTCTAAGATATACACAGTCCAGTATGGTAGCCATTAGCCACACATGGCTATTGGGCACTTGAAGTGTGAGTAGTTTCCCAAAGAACTGAATTTATAATTTTATTTAATTTTAATTAATTAACATTTAAATTTAGTTAGCCACATGTGGCTAGTGGATACCATATGGGATAGCACAGTATTGGGAGCACTAAATCTAAGGAAGCTGAGGTCCTTGTAAGTTAAATATGAGAGCTATATTTTGTTCAAAGATAATTTGGGGAGAAATAGCTAAAAATGGTAATAGTGAGGGGAGGGAAAAAAGACAATTGAAATGGAGTAAAAAAGAAAATTTAACATTAAAATATTTTAAACAAAAAGTATACCATTGTAATTTGTTGTACATGACTATTGCTAAGAGTATAAGAGCTATTGAGGGCAACCTGTTAATTTGATTAGTGATACTAGGAATTAAGTCAGTTATACTTTGTAACACAGCTATACTTGTCTAGGTAGCGTGTAAATGCGTGCTTCAGAATTTACATGCACAGTTTCTTCTTCTGCAGTTAAAGAAACAGACTTCAATCCCAAATGCCCAGCTGGACAGTGCTAATCTAATTTATCCCTCCTGGTGTATATTAATCCACACAGTTACTTTATATATTTACCATTCTCTTGTGAGTTACTATGGGTTACAAAATTTCACTGGATTAAGGTGAAATCACTACTGGGATAGGGAGTGACAATTTAAACAGGCACATGTAGAGATTCTGCACAAATAGAATGGGAAAAAACGGTGCTTACAAAATTTAAAAGCAGGTAAGGTACCTGTAGTGGTTAATTTTATGTGATAAATTGAGTAGGCCATAGAGTACCCAGATTAAACATTGTTTCTGGGTGTGTCTGTGAGAATATTTCTGGATGAGACTAACATTTGAATTGGTGGACTCAGCTCTTCCCATTGTGGGTGGGCATCATCCAGTCCATTGAAGGCCTGAATAGAACAAAAGGTGGAGGAAGAAGGAATTCACCCTTTTTCCCCTGCCTAACTGCTTGAGCTGGGACACCTCATCTCATCTTCTCCTGCCCTCGGACTGGGATGTACATCATTTGCTCCTCTTGCTCTCAGGCCTTCAAACTCAGACTGAATTACGCTACTGGCTTTCCTGGATTTCCATCTTGCAGACAGCAGGTCATGGGACTTCTCATCCTCCATAATCATGTGAGCCAGTTCCTCCTAATAAACCTATCTCTGTCTCTATCTCTATCTCTGTCTCTATCTCTCTTTTCTCTCTCTGTATATAATCCTATTGGTTCTGTGTCCTCTGGAGAACCCTGAGTAACACAGCACCTCAGGTTTTGGATTTGGTATAGACTATGACCAATTCTGATAATGAAATTTCTATAAAGGTAAACATCTCTGTGGAAGTTTTCATCTTTTTGGAATGGGAATAACCCATCTTCTGTTTGATCCTGTGAACTCCTATTTCCTAAAAGAATACTATGCCAATTTTAATTAATTTTGAAGTGAATGTTTCATTTTGAAAATTGGATCAGCGTATCTGATGATGTTTACTGGCCACATTAATGGAAGTCTGTTTCAGGAGATGGAATGATTATGAGACAGGCTTAGGCAACAGAATTTCTTTGGCTTCAAGAGGTTGGTATCGAGTTCTGGGATGTATGGGTAGGATGGAACCAGGAGCAGATCAGAGGTCGTTCTTGGCAGGTGACTTTGGAGGAGTTAGGTGTCTGCTCTGGATCTCAATTTACACATATGTGAAATGAAAGTGGAGTATTAGATTATCTCTAAGGTTTCATCCAGTACTAAAATTTAATAGGTCTTCTTTGGAATAACAAAAGTTACCTTGCAAGTAACCCAGTGCTTTGCATGTTGCTCAATAATGGCAGTGATGAAGTAATGAATACTTGGATCATTATTCTTGAAAACTAGTTATTCTTGAAAACTACAAATAGGAGGGCCCCTTTATCTTCTCCGATGAGAGGCTACTTGGTCAATATTTACAACTTGGTGGAAAGGGGGAAGTGTAGATAGGGAGGGAGTCTGCAGAGTTTCTTACTTGAGCTGACTATCTTCACAATATTGTATCTTTTCAGGGTGAGTGCCATAGAGGGTTTTGTTGACTGCAAATGTAGTTATAGGGTGTATTATAGACAGATTGGTGGAATTAGCAGGGAGCAGAAGAGGGCAGAATTACACAGAAAATTCTCTGGAGTTATATAGCATCCATTATTTCCTAAGGGGACTCCTTCAAGGTTCCATTTTGGGCCAATTATTTTCCATTTGCCCCTGAAGATCTTACACAAATCCCTTGTCCTATTCTACTCTCTGCCCAGGAGGGATGACATATGGATTCCATCAACAAGCTCCTGACCTGTAGCTTCTAGCTAGGTCTGGTCAGGATATGAGGGAGGGAGAAAAATGAAATCAAGGTATTTATTCCTGATATCCCACCCTTTGAGGTCAGCTTGAGCTGTCCATGTCCTTTGACATGTTGTTACTTCTTCTCTGAAGGCAATAGTCACTCACAAGTCTCTCTTCTTCTGGGTCCTGGTAACTGTTCCCTTCCTGCTCTCATCAGGTCTAGGGGTGGTGATTTCTCTGCTGCTGTGAGTCCCAAGTTCCTTCACTATCCCTGTGGTTTACCTGTGTAATTAGTTCCTTTTTAAATTAACCCTCTTAGAATTACTTTGAGTGTGCTCTGTTTCCTGCTGGAACCATGACTAATAGCTATACCATTCTACAAATGGAGAATGGAAATGAAATGGCAGCTGGTGCCAGATCGCCACACATCTTATCATGCAGCCCTCCATCACAGCCCTCTGGAGCATCTTAATTGTGCCCTCTGTCACCTTTTCATTTTCTTCCTCAACAGTTGGCTTCTTCAGTGGCCTCATGGACCAAGCAGGGAATAAGGCTATAGCCAATTCAAAACCAAGCCGCAAATGCTCAATTCCTTCTCCTACCCTTCCCAGTATTCTACTCCAGCTCTTCTTGGCACCGTAGACTATGAGATTCTCAATCAAAGGCAGAGATTTTGTCTTGGTCTTCTTTTTGTTCCTAGAGCCTGGAACATAATACATGTGAAACATCTGCTTATGTAATGAATACATGGAAGATGGAATTAAGGAAATGTCTATTTATTAAGCCCTGTTTCCAGGCAGCCCAGGGGTGCTCTGCTTCTCTCCCTTCCTTGAGGATGCTCATTGCTTTTCTTGCCTCCTTGCACAGCAGTGCTGCTCTGTTCTGACCAGTCATGTGCTTTTGTAAATGGCTTTTGTTTTTTTTTCTATAACAGCTTTAATGAGATATAATTCACATGCCATACAATTCACCCATTTAATATGTACAATTCAGTGTTTTTAGTATATTCACAGAATTGTGCAACCATCACCACATTCAATTTTAGAACATTTAATTACCCCCCCAGGCCTTATACCCATTAGTGGTTACCCCTCCCCCACCAAACTTTCGTACATCTCCTCTTGCCCTCATCTTCTGGCAACCACTAATCTATGGATTTGCCTATGCTGGACATTTCATATAAATGAAATTGTACAGTATGTGGTCCTTTGTGAGTGGCTTCTTTCACTTTGCACACTGATTTCAAGCTTCATTCAAGTTGTAGCATGTATTAGTACTTCATTCATTTTTGTTACATCTAAATTTATTCTACTATATGGATACACCACATTTTATTTATCCATTCATCAACTGGTGGGCAGTAGAATTGTTTCCTCTGAATTCTGGTAGGTGTTTGACAACTAGCAATCTGGGAAAAAAAGTTCTTCTTCATAGCATTTGTTGATTTCCTTGGTGTAAATACCCCCATCATGGCTGATTGCAAGCTACATGATGTCACTGAACATGGAGTTGGAAAGAGATGCTAAAACAGGCTCTTGTGAGCCCCTATAAGCCAGCTCCAGCATACCGCTCTGACCATCTTTACTGATGGGTCACCCAAGTTACCAGAGATGTGGCCACACACTATTACTTTAGGATAATAATAATGATAATAAAAGTAATACAACAGGGAACATTTATTGAGCACTTTATGTGTACCAGGCACTGTGCTAAGCTGTTTTTTCTCATTTAATTCTTGATCACAACTCATCTCCTTAGCAGCCTGCAGCTCCAAACTACCAGTATTCTGTGCTTGGTTCAATGTCTCCTAGCTGGTCCCCTTACTGTTTCTTAAGTACTCCAAACACATTACATCTCACAACTTCAGCACATTTCCTCTAACTGTTACCCTCTTCTCCACAGATATTAACATAGCTCATTCCCTCATTTCTACCAGATCTCCGCTCAGGTATTCCCTCCTCAGAAAGGCCTTTCTACCACCTCATCACTTTATTTAATACTTTGCCAAGTTTTGTTTTTCTTCATAGCACTTATCACTGGCATTCTCTTATTCTGTATACAGTTGACCCTTGAACAAAGTAGGAGTTAGGGGTGCCGACCCCTGCAAAGTTGAAAATCCGCCTATAACTTATAGTTGGCTCTCTGTATCAGTGGTTCTGCATTCATGGATTCAACCAACCCCGGATCATGTAGTACTGTAGTATTTGCTGCTGAAAAATATCCATGTATTAGGGGACCTGCAGTTCAAACCCCTGTTGTTCAAGGGTCAGCTGTATTTACTTTATTTGTTTACTGGCTGTCTCCCCACCACACTGTAAGCTCCGTGAAGGCAGAATCTTTTGTTCACAGTTGCATTGCCAGTGCCAAGACCATGCCCTTAATCACACTACTAAGCTGGGAAATTTGGAATTTTCAAACAAGTGCCTCTCTTCTCCCTCTCTGCTCCTCCTGCTGCTGTCAAAGGAATGTTTAGAGAACATTATGCCCCAGTCCCTGCATCTCTGTTACTGGCCCGAATCCCAGTAGAGCTAGGGCTCAACTGACACAGGTGGGAGACAATCCAGTGATGTGGCCGAGCGTGCACCTCACTCTGGGGCCAGTCTCAGTGGACCCACATCCCAGCTCTGGCAGCAGCTCACTGTGTGCGCTGGGTAGGTTACTCAGAGTTTCCTATGTTTAAAACAGGATAATAAGAGTCCCTACCTCATAAATCTGTTGTGAGGATTAAATTAACATGTTAATTTAAAGTGATCAACACATAGCAAGTGTTCAATACACCTTGGTGAGGACATCGTCTGGAGTAAGCTTTACTTACTGCATAAGTCACCTGTGTGTCCTGCCACATGGAAGCCCCATAAAACTCGCTACCTGCCTCCTCTGCAGCTTTTCTATTACCCTCGTCACTGGCATTCTTTTTTTTTTTTTTTGTAAATGCAGTTTATTTATTTAAATTAATCAATTATTGTTTATTTTTGGCTGCACTGGGTCTTTGTTGCCGTGCGTGGGCTTTCTCTAGTTGCGGTGAGCGGAGGCTACTCTTCGTTGCGGTATGCGGGCTTCTCATTGTGGTGTCTTTTGTTGCGGAGCACGGGCTCTAGGCACGCGGGCTTCAGTAGTTGTGGCACACAGGCTCAGTAGTTGTGGCTCACGGGCTCTAGAGTGCAGCCTCAGTAGTTGTGGCGCATGGACTTAGTTGCTCTGCGGCATGTGGGATCTTCCCCAACCGAACCTGTGTCCCCTTCATTGGCAGGTGGATTCTTAACCACTGCACCACCAGGGAAGTCCCGTCACTGGCGTTCTGTAAGAGCACTTCTAGATTGTCCTGCTGTCCCAGGGAACTGGATGGTTCTCCATCTGCTTTTGTTTCTCACAAAAGAGGAGACCCTTGGGCTTCAAGAAAGTGTGATCAGCCTGCTTCTCTTTCCTGACAAATCACCTAAGCTTAGCCACTAAGTTGGAAAAGGCCTAAGGGAAACCTGGTTATTCTTAGCCTAACTAGCTGAGACTTGCCAAATCTGGAGCATCCCTAGGGCTTGGGAAAGAAAAGCTCCCACAGAGGAGAATCTTCACCCACAGCCCTAAGATATTGAAAGTAAAGGAAGCCAGACTGAGTGAAGAAAGAAAGAGATGGCAAGTCATTCATGAAAAGAAGAGTAACCACCCCGTATGCAGGACTGGCTTGGAAGGAAGCCCTGAGGCCCTCAAGTCCACTTTACTATGTGCTCCTGCTAGGCAGGGTCCCTAATCCAAGGACCTGTGTTTTACACCCTCCTTCCATGTACCATCCTCCCGTCCCCAACTCCAGGACCATGAATTTGGTTCAAGTCATGAATTGCTCAGATGGGGAACTTCATTTAGTAATTTTCATAAATCTAGTTCTGTTAACTATTTACTGAAGGCCCACAAGGAGCTGGGCAGTATTAGTAGGCAGTCCCAGGAATCCTAGGAGCCAAGAATCCACAGTCACATCCCAGAAAAATAATACCCCTGTCTCTCAGCATCATTATTTCCTCCGAGTCAGCTTCTGGGTCTGATCCATGCACAACACAAACACTTCCTAGTACCTGGTCTCCCGCGGGGCCTCTGTGAAACGCTGGAGGATTAAGGGGCGGGGAATAGGGAGGGCTGGGGAGGTAAGGAAGGAAGGAGGGGGAAGCAGTAAAGTGCGTCTCCCCCTCTAATCGTGTTCCGATCAGGAGTCGGCCGTGTTCCCAGGCGCCGATTCCGGCCGGCAGTCCAGAGACTCTTCCAGGAACCGCCTGGCATCCTGGCCGCGAACTTCGGCTGGTCTGGCGCTCGCGTCTCCCTCCTCCCACCTCTCTCGTCCTCTCTCCGGGATTCATGCCTCACTCAGGGGCGTGTCCTGCCCTACCTCCCTTTCACAGTGGTCCACTCATCCTGTTACAGCGACAGCGGTGGCGGCGGCGGCGGCAGCCAGAGCAAGAGCAGCGGTAGCTCGGGGTTTTCAGAACGAGCGGCAGCAGCTCTGTGGGGGCACCTGTGCGGCGCAGAAGTAGAAGGACCGGGGGTGGGGTTCGTGCCAGCCGCTGAGCCCGAACGGAGGGGCGCTTCCCAGGATTCCACTGCTCCGCAGAATCTCGGCCCGGAGCTGGGAATACCGGTGGGGTGTCATGTGCAGGGCCGGCTAGACGGCTGGGGCAGGGAAACATTTGGTCCAAGTGTAGAGAGGCAGAGAAAGCTGTGTCTGGGACCATGACAGCCTCCCGCCTGGACTTTGGGGAGGTGGAAAGTTTTCTGGACAGGCACCCAGAGTTGTTTGAAGATTACTTGATGCGGAAGGGAAAGCAGGAGATGGTGGAGAAGTGGCTGCAGAGACACAGTCAAAGTCAGGGGTCTTTAGTGGCTGGCACAAGCGGCGTGGCTCACGGCGGTGGCAGAGGTAGTAGCAGCAGCGTTGGTGATGGCACCGGACCAAATGTCTCTGCTAGCAGCCAGCACACTCCGGGTGGTGGGGACTCAGGTGGGGTTCCCCTGAATCCCAGCTGGGCCAGTGGCAGCCGCAACGATGGGAGCCTGCAGCGGAGAGCTTCTCAGAAAGAGCTAAGGAAGAGTTTTGCCCGCTCCAAGGCCATCCACGTGAATAGGACCTACGATGAACAAGTGACCTCCCGGGCCCAGGAGCCCCTGAGCAGTGTGCGGCGGAGGGCACTTCTCCGGAAGGCCAGCTCCCTGCCCCCCACCACTGCTCACATTCTCAGTGCACTGCTGGAATCGCGGGTGAATGTGCCTCAGTACCCCCCTACCGCCATGGACTACAAGTGCCACCTCAAAAAGCATAATGAGCGTCAGTTCTTCCTGGAACTGGTCAAGGATATCTCCAATGACCTTGACCTTACCAGTCTGAGCTACAAGATCCTCATCTTTGTCTGTCTCATGGTGGACGCTGACCGCTGCTCTCTCTTCCTGGTGGAAGGGGCAGCTGCTGGCAAGAAGAGCTTGGTCTCCAAATTCTTTGACGTGCACGCAGGAACCCCACTGCTGCCCTGCAGCTGCACAGAAAACTCAAATGAGGTGCAGGTCCCCTGGGGCAAAGGCATCATTGGCTATGTCGGGGAGCATGGAGAGACGGTCAACATTCCTGATGCCTACCAGGTAGGACTTTGCATTGTCCCCTTCCAGAGCCCCATTGGTCTGGGAACCAAACCTTCTGTTACCCTTTGGCATCCAGGAACACATTAATGTAGACTCTTTACAATATGAATTTTGCTATTTAAATTCTTTCTGAGTTTAGACTAGTTAGAATGTTACTATACTACCTTTGATCTAATGGTCTTTTCCTAACACACAGTGGCTTGTGGAATATTCATGTATCACAGGGGCTACGTTTTGTACCCAATAATACCTCGTGTTTCTCTGTCAAGATACCTTGTCTTTAAGAATATCACAGAATGGTTTTAGAATGCATTTGTTAGGTGCTAGAAAAAGATGTCTACTCCAAAATTCCAGTGTTAGTCTGAAGAAAATGGGCATGTTGGTGTCTCTGATGTCATTTTGGGACCGTAATGCATTTCATTCTCATTCAAGATTGGGGAGAGATCATGAGTTCCAAGGTAAGGAAGACGAGGAAAAGAGGAGGAAAGTCAGGGGAAGAATGGGCCTCTGACCCATTTATGCCTTTTTAGCATCTATTTTTTAACTGTTTCTGTTGTTGAGCTGAGAGAGGCTGGACAAATTGAGGGGTTATTTAGGCTTGAATCCAGCATTATCTGCAGTCAGCTTTTGACAGGACTGAGCAAGTAGGTTTTTAGTTTGTGAAACAAACAAAAAATGGATAATTTTCTAGCTATTCCAAAGGCAATGAGCAGGGTGAACATGCTAGTTTCAGGGGGAAAAGGAAACCCAACATGCTGTCGTCTGCCTTTAATTTTCACAGTGATTTGAACTTGCTATTAGATCCCGAATCTGAAAGCCATTCTGTTCTAATTTCTTCAGTATCTATTCACTGAGCATAATGAAACTGGATGCCACTTTCTATGGGACTTCTTTCGTGTTCATAATAGTGGAAAGTTCTTATCCTTGGTCATGCAAGTTTTGTAGTCATTTGATGAGCTCTTCTTCCAGTTGTCTAATAAAGCTGCATGTTTCTCTAGAGTTTGTTGCTGTTGCTCAGAATAGCAAAAGTGGTGGGAAGGACACTAAAGGTAAAATTTCTCTATTTCATCTGAAAGTTGGCAATATTATGTAGAAAATTGACGAGCTTGTACTGAAACCAAGTTTCATGTTTTTGTGAGATGTCTATCAATATAACGCTTTAATATTAAGGAATGCCTATCAAAATACCATTTTATTTACTTTTTTATTTATTAGATGCATTATTCACTATATCCTTCCTAAAGACTTTGTTATGTTTAGGACAAGCAAGCAGTGAGTGATCTTTAATAAGTGTCTATTTCTGTATAACCCTAGAAAGCCATGGGAAGAAATAAAAGCATTTAATAATTGATATGTTGAAGATTCTTTAAAAAGTTGAACAATCACAAATTCTTCTCTTTCTCATTATTTCCACATCCTTATTGTGTACTTGGGCTAAAAAAAATCCCTTCCTAGTAGAATGGCTTGTTATAGCCCAGAATTGCACTCTTTTCTCTTTATTGCCCTTACTTTTCTTATTCTTCCCCAACTGATTTTCTCCATTTCTATAGCTTTTGTTTCTTATTCCCCTCTGTCAGCTCCTAACTTTTATTTAATACTGTTCATATACTGTCTTTTCTTCAAGAGCATAATTCTCAGCTTCCTCAGCAGTTAACTTGTCTTCCTGCTTCCTAGAATTGCGGCTAGAGGTGTTACCACAGGCATAGAAAATCAGGTTTTCAGCTGCTGATGTTTCTTCAGGGCCCTACTCTACTCTGAAGACAGAGGGTAAAGGAAAGTTGCCTTTTAATATTTGGGAGCTGACTTTGGGAATGGAGAGTTCTTCTTTTATCCCCCCAGGGTAGTAATGATGGCTGTAAAGACTAGGTTGTTGGGAGGACTGGCAAAAGGCAGGGAGGGGAAGTGTGTTATAGAGTTGAAGATCTTGGTTCAGTCTTTGTCTTCATTTTGATCTGCTTAGAAAGTTTCTCTTTTCTTTCTCCATTATCTTCTACCATATATGTCTGTATTTTTAACCTGGTGTGTTTTTCTTCATTTTTACTTCACTACTTTTCTTCAATAAAATTACTTTTTTTTCTTTATTATGGTACACCAGTCACCATTACTGTGACCCTGGGAAAATTTCTTGATCTCTGAGTCTCAATTTACTCATATGCAAAATTGGAATAATAACACCTCTGTGGTCAAGATTATTGTTTTGAAAATAAAATGAGATATATTGCATTAAAGCCCCCAAAACAGTACCTGGCACACTTTAATTATTCAAGAAATGGTAACAGTTTATGATGACCATGGTGATATCTAGTTTGCTAGTATTCTCTTTCTTTCTCTTTGTCTAATTTTCCATTTTTTTTCTCCTTATCTGGGGCTGAGATATGAACTCAGCACATCCTGACCAGCCTTATCTTTCCCTAAGCAATACTCCACCCTTAAGTTAAATATTTTAGAACCAACTTTACATTCAAGGAATATAGAAATAGCTACTCTTCCACCTTCTGCTTAAGATTCCTCTAAATGTGATTGATAGTACTTGACCATATACTATCCTATCAAAAGTTCTACATTTTGTTCCTTTTAGAACTCATGCAATATAAAACTTTTTATAGAGTTGTATTAATGTTACATCCTTCCCAAGTTCTAGTGTTTTCCCTTCTCCTCTCCATTTCCTGCTGTTATAGATTTCTCTTAATGAAAATTGACGACCTTCCAAATGCATGTTCTTTTATCACAATATTGTTGTAATTCTGAGAGTATACATAAACATCTTGAAGTTTCCATGTAAAAATGTAACCATCCTCCCTGATTCTTTATTAACTACTATATTTTTAAGGTGTTTCTTGCTCAGGATCAACTAGTGTGCTTTTTTTTCTTCAGGAGATGAACTTTGAAGAACTTATCACATGGAGTTTAAAAATTTAATTATTTGATAAATAAGATTGATGATCCTCTTAGAGGTTCAGAATATGGGTGAGAGAAAGGCATTGAAAACACTTACAAAATTATAATAAACATGGCATCCCGAAGTCAAGAGTAGACTAATGAACTACTAAAGTCGAATAAAAGTTTTGACAGCAAAAAAACCTTCACAGTTTATTTCATTATTTTTCATCACTTTCCTCAATTAGTCCTAAAAATCAGACTTGAAATTAGGAGACAAATAAAGAATTGCAAGTGAAAAAAAATTTATTCTACGTATCCAGTATCATAGTGACTGCAATCTACCTTTTTTCCCTGTTATAAGTTATTAAACAACCCACTTTAATATAGTAATGAAAAAATAGCCCTCAAGAGGTTGAAAATAAGAGCACTCAAGTAACAGGTGTTCTCTTTGAGGTTATTCTAAGCATTCAGAATACAGAACTTTAAACATTAATAAAAAGTGTGAGATGATATTTTTGTTAGCGTTGATAATGATGATACAGGTGTTTGATGGGCTTTTGGTTTGAAAAGCAGCCAGGATGTTTTGTTAGGTGAGCTGAGAGGAGGAAAGGGGATGACGCAGAAGGGTTATGTAGGTGTGCCAGGCTTTCAGAAAGCCTGATCTATTTGCACAACAGATTCATTTATTCATCATTTCCAACAAACATACACTATACATTGAGTGCCCATTATACCTAAGCCCCGGGTAGGGGCCCTATGGGTGTACAAAACTAAGAGGACATGCTTCTTGCCTTCTAGGTACTTCCAAGTTCTTCCAAGTACAAGGTTTTGTACTGTTCACAAACAACTAATGTCAAGCTGTACTATTGATAAATTGATAAATAAATGACACAAACTAAGTGGCATTAGTCACAGAGGAAAATGGAGTCACATTGTGACTTGGATCATTATAGAAGACTTCATGGAGGAGGTGTCAGTCAAGCTGGGAAGAGAGTTAGGTTTCACTGTTGGAGATAGCTGTGGAGTAGGGGAAGGCATCCAGGTACAGCAAAATGGCTTTAGCAGAAACACAATAATGAGCAACCCAAAATATGTATAGGGGATAGTGAGTGGTTTAATTTGGCCAAAGTATTGCATATGCTATAGAATGGGTATGCAAAAATAGGATGGGGGCAAAAGAAGAAAGAACCTTGAGTACCTGACTAAAGAATTCGAGCTTCACTAACAGTAAGCCACAGGGAGCCCTTGAGAACCTTTTAGCATGGTCAGAGTGGGGTTTTGGGTAACCTGGTGGCAGTGGCTAAATGGATTGAACAAGGGGAGACTCAAAGCTGTGAAAATAATTAGGACTCTATTATGATGGACTGGTGGAGCCAGATGAACTACTGAACTAAAGCACGAACAGTAGGAATAGATAGCAGAGGAGAGATGGGGTTGTCCTGCAGGTGTGAATTTGGGCAAGGAGGGAGAGAAGTCAGTGATGACTCAGAGATTCTACACCTGAGAAATATGGAGAAGGGTAAAGACATCGTTAAAAATAGTTCTTCCTATTTTGGATGAGTAGAGATTCTAAGTAGAGCCAGCTACATAATTTGTGGAGCTCAGTGAAAAATGATTAAGCAGGAGCCTGGCTGGAGGTGGAGAAGTCAATTTTCCCTTCCCAAGGTTCTGCTCCTCCAACCCACAGCAGATGTGTGACCCCCAAGTGATTTTAACCTCCATGCTGAGAAATTCTCAGTACCTGGATTGGGTGTGAGTGAGAGGCCCTTGCTGAGTTGCCTGCTGAATGTGCCATAGTGCTGCGAGCTCTGGGTGGGGATGACCACAGCCTTGCTCCTCTTCATGACGGCATGGGGCGTGCGCCTGACCCTCCCCCCACTCCCACCCAGGCCCCAGCCAGGAGCAGAGGGCAATGGCAGATCAGTTGGGCCTCACTCTCAACAGTTTTGACCTGCTTGTGGCTCCTGGTCTTAGGAAAGGGCTGACAAGGGGGTAGGCTGGGTGGGGCCCAGGGTACCAGGGAGCAGGAATCCATGGCCAAGAACCAGTCCTGGGCAGGCAGTGGGAGGGGAGACTGAGTGTGAGCCAAGGCTCCAAGCTCTGGACTCATACACTATTGTTCTGTTGGACTTCATTTACAAAGCACAAGTTCAAAGATAAAATTATTGAGAATTTCACACAGCACAGCATTAAACCTCAAGCAGGGAGCGCCTGTGCGACTGCCCTGGTCACATGCCCAAGAAGCCGGCCCTGATTCTGAGTCATAGTGAGTCTTAGGTGGAAAAGTTCAATTTTATTCCAGCGTAGTATCTACTGCTTTCGCATGGCCTCAGCTCCATTCTAATTAAATTCCGTGCCATTTTCAATGGCTGGATAGTGCTTTTCTATTTCTGTGTTTTTCATCCTTTCTGCCAGGACTCCTCTTTCTCCATCTTTGTTCATTCAGATCTTGCTCTGCCTTCTCATGATATAAGAAAGGAGAGCTGATTGCTCCTCTTTGAAAAGAAGAGATGAAAAACCAAACAAAAAATTATACTGGGAGTTATATTTAAGAATGCATTGCACTGGGACTTCCCTGGTGGTGCAGTGGTTAAGAATCCACCTGCCAATGCAGGGGACACGGGTTTGATCCCTGGTCCGGGAGGATCCCACATGCCACAGAGCAACAAGACCCGTGAGCCACAACTGCTGGACCTGTGCTCTGGAGGCCGTGAGCCACAACTACTGAGCCCATGTACCTGGAGCCCGTGCCCACACACTGCAACGAAGACCCAATGCAGCCAAAATAAATAAATTTATATATAAAAAAGAATGCATTGTACTATACTGCTATTATATATAAAATATTAATGTAATGATATTTAATAACTTATTTTCACTGAACTTCATTTTTAATTTTATTTTAGAATGATTTCCATTGAAATAAATATATTTAAAAGTGTTTGGTCTCAGAAGGGATTAATTTCATGTATGTAGAAGATTCAGTGGTGAATATGCTTATTCCCTGATAAGCCAGCGATGACCGACATGGGTCTATAGTCCTGTGATTGAATTGCTGAGATTTGCTTAAAAGGCAGATGTTGCTTCCACTCCAACACTAGAATTACAAAGGAGTTTCATGAAATCTCATTTCAACTTTGCACATAGTGTTTTAAAAATTCCCTCAAGCCCACAACCATGTTCACTAGTCCAGAACCTGAATCGATTTTGTGTTTGAAGCAGGAAACATTTGCTGTTTCAGCCCCTCTTCCTGACAGACACATGATCATAAGAAACACAGTGACAAATTGCATTTGCTGCTTTGAACATGAGGATAGATTATAGAAAAGTACAGTTCCTACAGAATCATGGGGAGGTAATTTAAGGTTAACTCAATTTTTTCCCAGCCCATAATCTAAATGTTTACTAATCTGACCAATTTATTTTGGTTCCTGAGGTTTGGGTCACCCATTTATTTACAAGGCTGGCTTAATTTAGAAGTTAGTGTTTCATGTTTCGTATAGTGTTGAAGAGTCATATGAAGCTTTCCTCTGAAATAGTTTTGAGTTGTTTTATGGAAAGTCAACAAGATCCTTGAGGTCCACTACTTGGTACTTTAGTCACTTATTTTAAGGGTAGTTTGCATTTAACCACATTGTTTTGGAAAGTGGAATTTGAATCACAGAAACAGTTTAGTCATAAAAGAGTGGGTTGGATTTCTAATATTTTAGGAGAAACTTGGGTTTCCGATCATTCACAGGCATTCAGGCTAAATTTATTTGTTTATTTATTTATTTTTAGGATTAAAATAGTAAAGATGTTTTCCTGGCATAAAAAATGTGTATTTTCTATAATTCCAAGAGTTTCTTGTTAATTGGTTATTTCAGCGGCTGAACAGTGGTTTCACATATTAATGATAAATTCTGTTTTCTTTCCTAAAACATAGCTTTAGGCTGTTGCAAATTTAGTTCAAAAGATCTTTTTCACCTGAGTGAAAAAAATGAGGAACCTTTGAGATACCTCTTTAGGGTATCAAGTTTTAAAAAATGTAAACATGATAGAAGGGAAATGGAAGCTCCACTGTTGATTAACAATAACTCTATTTATGGAGCACTAACTACGAGCCTGGAATTAGCTCTTCAGCAAGCATTGCCTCTTTTAATCCTCTCAACAGTCCCCATAGGTAGCTTATTCCCACCCCCATTTTACAGAAGGAGAAACTAAGGCTTGGGAGGTTAAGTAATTTGCTCAAAGTCACTCAGCTGGTAAGTGAGGGAGCTGGGATTCAAGCTGAGGTCTTCGGATTGCAGAACCTTCATGCCCGGCCACTCTTGTTGTGACCTCTGCTGACCATTAACTATTGGGTGTACAAATCCTCTCATCCCTTAAAGCCCATCTTCATGAAACTCTTGGTGATCCTCGCCACATCCCACGTAAACTGGATATAATCTCTCCCTCTTGTGAACTTCTGTAATGCTTTAAATATACTCCTTTCTATTTTCTTAATATTATAAGTATTTGGGTATATAAATGACTACTTGACTATGAACTCAAGGTCATGACTTCTCATTTTTCACTGCACCATAAGGCTTAATGCAAGGTTTTCTATTCAATTGAGTAAAATTACCACTGATACCTCCTTATGTGGTCAGTTCAACCACCTCTAAGCAGAAATTTCAGCCTATTCAGCCAATATAGCTAATATTATTCAGCTAATATAGACAGTTAAACCAGGAAATTCATTTCATGAACACATCTTTTAATTATTTGGACGTTATTTTATAAATTTTTAAAAATAGAACTTATAAAGCCCGGATAACTGGTGAATTATCTGAACTGCTTTTCTGCATTAATTGATCTTTCTTTTAAAAATTTATTGATTTTATTTATTTATTTTTGGCTGCGTTGAGTCTTTGTTGCTGCACGCTGGCTTTCTCTTGTTGTGGTGAGCGGGGACTACTCTTTGTTGCGGTGCGCAGGCTTCTCATTGCGGTGGCTTCTCTTGTTGCGGAGCATGGACTCTAGACGTGCAGGCTTCAGTAGTTGTAGCGCACGGGCTTAGTTGCTCCACGGCATGTGGGATCTTCCCGGACCAGGGCTCAAACCCGCGTACCCTGCATTGGCAGGTGGATTCTCAACCACCGTGCCACCAGGGAAGCCCTGCATTAATTGATCTTTATGTTAATTGCTGGACCCTCATCTCCTCATCCCTTCCATTGTTTTCCTGTTTGTTTTTTTCTTTTACTCCATTTCATGTGGAGACCATATTATAGAGGAAGTAGGCTGTTGCTGACCAAATGGTAACTAGCAACAGCCCACTGCCAGCTTCTTCTAGGCAAAAGTATTGGATGAAGCATGACTGTTCCAGCTAACTGAAATTTCTAGTTTTCTCATGACTACTTCATTCATACAGTATAACTTACTGAAGGTAAAACCCCTTCCAGCATTAGGCCTTGAAGATGTTAGGATTTTTTCTTTGAAAATATTTTCAGATATGGGAGATTATATTGACCAACCGTATACTTATTTATAATGGGCTTATGAAGTCCTATTATTATATTGACCAACCTTTCAGGAACATTGAATTTTCAGGTTTATTGATTACATATCTTATGTTTCATATACGCCCAAAAAGTCTCATAAAAATTGTAACTTCTGAGATGGTTGCCTTTACATCCTACTCTTTCCAAGATGTAATTATTAGATATGCATTGAGCATGTCCAAGTGAGAGCATCTCTATCCTTTCTGATCCGTATAGTAATCAAATTTGGCTGTTGGCTACACCTCCTCCTCAGCCCACCTCCCAGAAGAAATAATAAGGTATTTAAGGGTAAACAGTGTAGCTAGTCTTGCTATGTAGAAATTAACTGCCACTCCTAGATCTGAAGAGGAGAGTGCAACTACCAGAGCCTCTCTCTCAGAGGTTCTGAGAGAGAGTTACAGCAGTGGGAGAGCCAAAGCTGTGGCCCTGGGAGAGAGGAACTCAGACACTGGCAAACCATGACCTGGACGAGAGAGCCGGGGAAACATTACTCTCCTCACACCCTCTATCTCCTGCCAGCGCCACTCATTGGTTGAACCCAGCCTTGCTTGAGGCCAAGAGGGCAAAGGGAGCCCTGGTGCAGTAGGTCATAGGAGTCAGCCTTCTGGCACAGAACAGGGCAGTGAAAGGTGGCAAGTGCATCTGGAGAGACAAATGGGGACTATCCAGAGTCACCAGGGATATTAGTTTACTCACCAAGGATGTAAGTATAGGAAGCCCAAGTCGGGTAGTAATATCCTTCACTGAACACTAAATTTCATCAGTCTATAGAGCATAGTGATTGAAATCTATCGAAAACAAGTTCAGAAATGCTGTAGTGGTATTTGACTGTCTTATTCTCTCCAAATAGTTTTGTTTATTCCTGGCATCCTATTGCTCAGAAGAAACCCTATAGGAGGGCCAAAGGCACCTACAGGGAAGAAATGACATTGGTCTAGTTTATGGAACCTCTTCCCTGCAATGCCTGATTAAGCCCATTTGTTTGAGAATTAAAATCTTAGATCACTAATCACTTTGTTAAACTGTAAAGGACATCAGAGTGTAAGAGAACATGTTCTAGACTTGGAAACAGGAATCTTGGACTCTATTCTCAATTCTGCCTTAGTTTTTTCAGCTATAACATAAGGATGATATGTTCAGACACATCTAGCCCATATGATATTTTGTAAGGATCTAATCATTTGATTCTAATGAGATAATTGGAAAGCATATTTAAAAGGGTAAAGTAAGAAATGTAAGACCGCTCTCTCATTTCGTCCCAGCTTACCCGTCCCCCTCCCCGTGTCCTCAGGTCCATTCTCTACATCTGCATCTTTATTCCTGTCCTGCCCCTAGGTTTATCAGGACCTTTTTTTTTTTTTTTAGATTCCATTTATATGTGTTAGCATACGGTATTTGTTTTTCTCTTTCTGACTTACTTCATTCTGTACGACAGACTCTATGTCCATCTACCTCACTACAAATAACTCAATTTCATTTCTTTTTATGGCTGAGTAATATTCCATTGTACATATGTGCCACATCTTCTTTATCCATTCATCTGTCAATGGACACTTAGGTTGCTTCCATGTCCTGGCTACTATAATAGTGCTGCAATGAACACTGTGATACATGACTCTTTTTGAATTATGCTTTTCTCAGGGTATATGCCCAGTAGTGGGATTGCTGGGTCATATCATAGTTCTATTTCTAGAACTAATACTCTTCTCCAAAGTGGCTGTATCAATTTACATTCCCACCAACAGTGCAAGAGGGCTCCTTTTCTCCACACCCTATCGAGCATTTATATTTTGTAGATTTTTTGATGATGGCCATTCAGACTGCTGTGAGGTGATACCTCATTGTAGTTTAGATTTGAATTTCTCTAATGATTAGGGATGTTGAGCACCCTTTCATGTGTTTGTGTGCAATCTGTATATCATCTTTGGAGAAATGTCTGCTTAGGTCTTTGGCCCATTTTTAGATTGGGTTGTTTGTTTTTTTTTGATCTTGAGCTGCATGAGCTGCTTGTAAATTTTGGAGATTAATCCTTTGTCAGTTGCTTCATTTGCAAATATTTTCTCCCATTCTGAGGGTTGTCTTTTGGTCTTGTTTATGGTTTCCTTTGCTGTGCAAAAGCTTTTAAGTTTCATTAGGTCCCATTTGTTTATTTTTGTTTTTATTTCCATTTCTCTAGGAGGTGGGTCAAAAAGGATGTTGCTGTGATTTAAGTCATCGAGTGTTCTGCCTGTGTTTTCCTCTAAGAGCTTTATAGTGTCTGACCTTACATTTAGGTTTTTAATCCATTTTGAGTTTATTCTTGTATATGATGTTAGGGAGTGTTCTAATTTCATTCTTTTACATGTAGCTCTCCAGTTTTCTCAGCACCACTTATTGAAGAGGCTGTCTTTTCTCCATTGTATATTCTTGTCTCCTTTATCAAAGATAAGGTGACCATACCTGCCTGGGTTTATCTCTGGGCTTTCTTTCCTGTTGCATTGATCTATATTTCTGTTTTTGTGCCAGTACCATACTGTCTTGATTACTGTAGCTTTGTAGTATAGTTGGAAGTCAGGGAGCCTGATCGCTCCAGCTCCATGTTTCTTTCTCAAGATTGCTTTGGTGATTCAGGGTCATTTTTGTTTCCATACAAATTGTGAAATTTTTTGTTCTACTTCTGTGAAAAATGCCATTGGTAGTTTGGTAGGTATTGCATTGAATCTGTAGATTGCTTTGGGTATTAGAGTCATTTTCACAATGTTGATTTTTCCAATCCAAGAATATGGTATATCTCTCCATCTGTTTGGATCATCTTTAATTTCTTTCATTAGTGTCTTATAGTTTTCTGCATACAGGTCTTTTGTCTCCTTAGGTAGGTTTATTCCTAGGTATTTTTTTTGTTGCAGTGGTAAATGGGAGTGTTTCCTTAATTTCTCTTTCAGATTTTTCATAATTAGAGTATAGGAATGCAAGAGATTTCTATGCATTAATTTTATATCCTTCTACTTTGCCAAATTCATTGATTAGCTCTAGTAGTTTTCTGGTAGCATCTTTAGGATTCTCTATGTATAGTATCATGTCATCTGCAAACAATGACAGTTTTATTACTTCTTTTTTTTCAATTTGGATCCCTTTTATTTCTTTTTCTTCTCTGATTGCTGTAGCTAAAACTTCCAAAACTATGTTGAATAATAGCAGTGAGAGTGGGCAACCATGTCTTGTTCCTGGTCTTAGAGGAAATGGTTTCAGTTTTTGACCATTGAGAACCATGTTGGCTGTGGGTTTGTCATATAGGGCCTTTATTGTGTTGAGGTAGGTTCCCTCTATGCCTACACTCTGGAGAGTTTTTATCATAAATAGGTGTTGAATTTTGTCAAAAGATTTTTCTGCATCTGCTGAGATGATCTTATGGTTTTTCTCCTTCAGTTTGTTAATATGGTGTATCCCATTGATTGATTTGCATATATTGAAGAATCCTTGCATTCCTGGGAAAAGCCCCACTTGATCATGGTGTATGATCTTTTAATGTGTTGGATTTTGTTTGCTAGCATTTTGTTGAGGATTTTTGCATCTATGTTCCTCAGTGATATTGGCCTGTAGTTTTCTTTTTTTGTGACATCTTTGTCTGGTTTTGGTGTCAGAGTGATGGTGGTCTCGTGGAATGAGTTTGGCAGTGTTCCTCCCTCTGCTATATTTTGGAAGAGTTTGAGAAGGATAGGTGTTAGCTCTTCTCTAAATGGAAACAACCAAGTTTATTCTTTAGAGATTGCCTCAAAATAATCAGGATCAAGCATTCATGTATGTATCAATAGGAATATAACAATATTAATTGCTTCTTGTAGCAACCTTGCGAGGTTGTATAATTTAATGCAGAATTATCTGGAAATAATTTAATGGACAATGATATGAAAGATATGAACATATAAAATGAAATAGATGTGCTTTCTCTCTAGCAAGTGAAGCCAAAATTTACTTCCAAGTCACCTCCTCTCTTTACTCGTGGCTGTTGATATGAGCTTCCTCCTTGGTTGCTACCTGTGCACCTACCACAGTATCTGGCATATAGGGCATATAGTAGGTTCTTTTTAAATTATATTTGAATGAAGAGAAGAGCCCTTATTACAGCCTTTATTTCATCTCAAGAGTAACATACACTGATGGGACCATTATGTCAGTTTGAGTGTCTCAACAGTGGCACTATTGACATTTTAGACTGGATAATTCTTCGTTGGGGGAAAGGGGGGCTGATCTGTGCATAGAAGGATGTTTAACAACATCCTTGGCCTCTACTCACTAGATGCCTGCCAGTCCTGACAATTAATAATGTCTCCAGACACTGTCAGTTGTCCTCTGCGGGCAGTTCCTCCCCTTTTTAGAAACCGCTGATGTAGAACAATTTGGCAATAATCATGTACTGCCTTAGGAATATTTACAACTTTTGATGTAGCAATTCCAGATCGCCCTAAGGAAATTTTTATGGGTATGTGCAAAGATTTGTCTATATGAATACTTACCACAGTCTTATTTATAATAGTGTAAACATATCAACCCAAACATCCAACTAGAGGGCTGGATAAATAGACTATGATACATATAAAATGGAATATTTAATCAGAGGAAATTGCTCACAAACTATTAGGCGAGCAAAGCATATTTAGAAAACAATAGCACCCCAGTTTTCTTAACAGTAACAACAAAAGCATGAGATAAGGGGTTGAGTTTACAATCAGACAGACTGGATTCAATTCCCAGTTCTACCACCTAAAAGTTATATCATATTTCACTTCTCCAGTTGTTAGTTTCTGCAATCCTAAAGTGGGAATATTGATTCCTATCTTAAAAGGTTGTTCTCAGAGTTAAATAAAATTATATATGAAAAGTTTAACATTCTGTTTGTTACCTTTTGAAGACTCAGTGAAAAGTAATTGCAATAGCGCCTGTGGAAAGGCTGTAAGGTGATAAGCCAAAACATTAATAGAGGTGATCTCAGAGTGGTGGGCTTACTTTTCTCTTCTCTTTTGTGTTTTCTATTTATTTTTCTGAAATTTCCACATATGTATTAATTAATAGAGTAACTATAGTTGCTTTAATAGATACACCTCCTAAGCTCGGTGGCGCACAGTGGTAACACAACCGAAGCTTATTTCTCACTCTTCCTAAGCTCAGCAAAGTCTTCCTGATTGATGGGTAGCTCTCCTCCAAGAAGGGATTCTTTCCTTCCTAGGTCTTCACTCCTTCAAGATGGGGCTTCCAAGGTTGCCCTCAGCATCAACATCTTTTCAGCAGATGAGGGGAGAAAGAAATGGACAAATGAAGCAGGAGGACTTTGTGGGTCAGGTCTGGAAATGGCACATATCATTTTCTGGTCCCATTTCATTGATTTTCTAGACTCTAGAACTCAGGCAGGTAGCCATACCTAACTGCAGGAAGGCTGGAAAATGTGTAGCCTTGTCCCAAAGTGGCTCCCAGCCTCAGATCCCATCTAACTAATTCATGCAGCTCAAAGTGCAGGACCTTCAAGTGGGGAGCCGTCTCCTCTAGTGGATCCTCCTGGTTTTCACAGGCTGGGATTCATGTACATCATTAATTGCCTACAACAAGATTTGAGAGGGAAAATCAGCTGGGCTTTGGAAAAGGGGGAGAAGATTCTTGCTGTTTTATTTGACGTTGTTGAGAATGGATTCAAGAATAGGACTCTGCAGGCAGGAAGTTTGCTAAGGAGGTTGTTGCCTCTAAGCTCGAAGGTCTGAGGGTTAAAAGGTCAAGGAGTGGGGCCAAACCTACCTACGTAATTTGTGGGACCCAGAGAAAAATCAAAATTGGGGTCTTGGCAGAGATCAGGGAAGTCAGTCTCCCCAGGCCAGCCACCAGATTGCAGTCTCTGTGCCAGAACATGCTCTCTGTCCCTGGATCATGGTTGGGGGAGAGGCCACGGCAGAGTTGCTTACTGAGCGTACCGAGATGCTATCAGCCTGGTGGGGACAGCCAGCACGTTGTTTCACCCTGAGACATTTCAGGGCTCTTGACCTTCCCAGTATCCATGCCCGTGACCTCACTGGGAATGGAGAGCAACATCAGAATGTGGGCACCCGCCCCCATCACATCACCCGTCAACCAGACCCTGTTGCAGCCCTGGATAGAGGAAGTAGAGGTCATGGGGCTGGGGCAGGGAGTGGGAGGCTGAGAAACCATCAGGTAGCTGGATGGTGTGTGAGCCCCTGGAGCATGTTCCATCTGACTTAACCTACAAAACAAATTCAACTTAAACTTCAAGTGGCGGGACAGGAAGGGGGGCTTCTCAACATGGGGCACTGTGACTACACTGGATGCTCATCCATAAAGCCATTTTGGGGTGGCACCTATACTTTGACTTTAAGAATAAACAATGAGGATGGCAAACTCCCCATGAAAGTTTTTTTCCCACCTACTTCTGTAGCACTTTGCCCATATGACGCTTGCTATTTATTCAATTTTTGGTAATTTCAATTTTGGCTCACCTGTCTTTCTCTCCATTAGGCTGTGAGCTCCTTGAGGGCAGATGCTATGACTTTCTTAGCTTTGTAGCACCCCGTGTGTGGCCCAATGCCTAGCTCGTAGTAGTTGGGTACTCAACAGATACTTGTTGCATAAATAAATGAGAAAAAGGAATGTAATTGAGAATTTGGTCACAAGGGCAAGTGGCCTAGGTACTAGTACCAGGTTACAGGTCAGATTAAGACCAGGGGTTTAGCTAATAATGCTGAACTAGGCTACTTATAGGCCAAGGGTCCTTTCGTTGTCCTAAGCAGAGGGAAGGGTTGGGTTCCCAGGTCAAGTGTCAGGTACAGGGCTCTAGTGGTCCAGGCTCTGAAAGTTAGAGAGATGAAGGCACAAGGAACCAAGCATTTCATCTATTATCAGTAAAAAAGAGGAATTAGCAGAGTTGGGAGGATAAGTGAAAGAGAAAAAGGATACCAACTATGACAGCAGTCCCAGGGCTTCGAGAAAATAGTGATTATGTAGTTAATAATGGCAGCATTGGAACAAAGAGGATATTGTCTACTTTTCATATGTTTATTTAAATGGCAATAGTGATGTCTTTTAGGCAAGGCAGGTGATTCGCTAGGGAGAGTATAAAAGGTCAGACTGGGAGCTCTCTGATTTCTGGAGTGGTAATTTAAACCAAATTCATGCATGTAGAGAGCCCAGCACCAAGCCTTTGATGAAAGCAATGCACTACCACTACCACCATTTCCATTTCTCCCCCAAGAACCAGAAGTATTAATATTTATGTTTCTCTAGTCTGTACTTGTTTCCAGGAAGCATCCTCCAAGATTGTCAGATTCTTTTTTGGACTCTAGATATTTTAATTTGCATTATCTATCATTACCTTAGAAAAGATTCAGTCCTTTGAGAAGTATGTAATTCTTCAAAAGTCATCTGTGACCAATTGTGTTAAACTGTTAAATGACATTCCCACAGACAGTTATCACAATTGTTACCACTTCAAAGTTCAATGGAATGATACTGTCAACAAGTGCATTTACCTAACATAGTTCAGAATCTTCTGAACCACTGGCTTGCCCCAACCTCTTTCCTTTTCCTCTGTCTTCCTCTTTTTTCCTTTCCTCTCTCATTTCTTTGTCTTATGCTTTCCATTTCCTCTTTTCTGACATTCCGCACCTGTCTTCCTTTTTTGTAACTGCTTCCCTTTGTGCCTCCCAAATTTCCCTCTCTTTTCCCCCTCCCTATCCTATTCTCCCCCAGCCATCCTTCGAATTGGCTATCTCTCTTTTTCCTTATTCTTTCTTCTCTTTTCCATGTCTTCTTCTTGCCTTCTATGATATTACTGACTTGAACATAAAGCAGATATAACATGAAAATAAGTTTTAGTTATAATTTCCAAATCAAAGTTTAAAATCTCGTAGACCTACCTCAGAAAACAATTGAGTTTCTTTTTTACGTCCATGTGGCCCGTGATTAGTATCTCTCTTTTAAATTTTAAAATTGGGTACATGGAATATTTGCCTTTCTTTTAAAACACACAAATTTTAATTACATTTCAAACTGTTAACCCATGTGGCCCATGGTTGTAATTTAGTTCCTGTAGGTGAATGCCTTGCAGTGTGAAAAAGACCTTGCCCCTGAAGTATTGTACATTCTAAGTAGAACAAGTGACAGGGAAATTGGTATTTAAACACTTGGTATACAATATCCAGGCTTTTATTAAAGTGAGAACAATGATAAATATTATTTCTTTGGTATTTCTCTTAGCCTAGTATCCACCAGGAATTCTTAGCAACAGTGACACAGAAGTTACCATGCCAGCAGTTCTCAGGCTGATTGATTATTTGAGGTTTTGCCTCTGTTAACCTAAAGTTCCTGCTGGTGAATGTCCTCTTCAGGGTATTTTTTTTTCTTTTTTTCCTTTTCCTTTTGTAGGCAGAAAAGAAATATTTTCCATCCTCCTGAATCCACTAGGAAGCATGTGGGATTTAATCACCTCTGTTATTATATTGCTTCTCCCCCAATGTACTAACACTCTGAAACTTGCTTAATCATTTGTAAAATTTAGCCACAAGACTTGCTGCTGCCCTTCTGTGGCAATCCATCACAGGGAAGGTCCACCAAACTTTATAAGCTGTGTGACTCTGTTTCCTAGAGTTGATGTTTTCTCTTGACTGAAAACCACATTGAACCTTAACATCTGTATCTTGCTTCCTCCTTTCTAGCAGAACGTAATACCTGGCTTGTGTGTGGAAGTGTTCTTTTTTAAATTGTCATTCCAGCTTTATGAAAGATAATTTTTTTCCCATCCTTGATAAAGGAAGCCATTCATTAGAATGTGTTTCCAATTCTCAAATTCTGTATAAATGTACAAAGCTAAAGAATAGGGCAGTTTTTCAATATTTGAAATAGGAAAATTTGACTAAATGAGCATTAGACTACTTTTTTTTCCTTTCTTTTCCTCCATGCCTGTCACCTTTGATAAACCACTGTTTGCCTAAGGAGACATATATAATAAGATATCTATAATAATTATTATTACAAGAGAAATATTAATTTGTCCATTGTTTGGTGTTCTCTTTGCAGAAATTCCATCTTTAAGTTCCTTAGTCAGTGCATTTGGAACTAAAAGTAATGTTTCCTGTATTTGAATATTAATTTGAGCCTGGTATTTTTTCAGGATTATCTCATGTGATCTTCATAATAATCTGATGAGAAGGGGGGGAGTGCATGTTATCTTCTCCCTTTTTTAGATTAGGAAACAAGCACTGAGGCCTTTTCCCGAGACCACATGGCCATAAGTGTTAGACTTAGGATTCTCTATTCCTCTATCACTGTTTCTTCTACTCTTGGCTTTGAGAAGACCCAGTAAACAACATCTCTGTTTCCTACCCTGATCTGACGTAGATGAGAAATAAGACAAAAGAGGAAATGGGACATCAAAATATCACATTTACAATTTACTAAGCAGATGCTGGAGTATGAGCTTATAATACCTCCAAAATTAAATAGCCCTACACTCCCAGATATAGAAAAAGCTGGATGCCTACAGTCCTCCCCACAAGAGAGGCCCATCCCTTTGAAACGTACAGCATTGAGGAACAGAGCAGAGGCATGCTTCCTGTGGGCAGAAGATTAAGAGGAAGAAGGGGTTGGCGATGCATGCCCAATTAGTCTCCCTAGTACCCTAATAAGGTAACTCACCCTACCTCCTTGGGGAGGAGCAAGGAGACGGTACAAAGGCTGGCGAGCTTAAGGAAGATCTCTCCTCATGAAATCCAAAGAAGGAGGAAAGAGTTGTTCCTCCTCTCACATATGCCATGCCATCTCTCAAATAGATTTTCATATCTGAAACACTGAGAGCACTCTGTCCTTCACCACCTTGACCTGCAACATTCTCCTGTCCCTATCTTATCTTCCTTATCCTCAGTTACCCAAGCCAGAAACCTAGCTGTCATCTTTGATTCCTTCCTTTATTCACCCACCATACTCAATCTATCAGAAAGTCCTTTTGATTCAGTCTTTAAAACAGATCTCAAGTCCATCCATTTTTCTCCATCTCTACTGTCACAACTCCACTCCAAGTCCCCATTTTCTTTCGCCTAGATGATTGAATCTGCCTCATAATGGGTCTAATTCCACTCTTAGCCATTTCCCACAGAGAATGTTTATGAGGCAACAAGGAGCCCAAGCAATGGATAGGAAAGTGGGACCAGATTTTTTGAGAGACTTGTTATCCTAGTTACCTTCACTTTGAAGGCAAAGAACCATAGAAGACCTATGAGCAGGAGAGGGACACAGATCTGGACTGCCCTGCACTCATCACCCTTGGGAACTTGGGCAGATGCCCTGCTCTCTGTGCACCTCAGAACCTTCATATGTAACATGAGAGAGCTGGGAAAATGATTTCTGAGAGTCTTCAAGCTCTAAAATTTAATCTTAGTTATGAAATCGAAGAGCAGAAACCTAACAAAACAATACTGGGTATGAGTTGTAAAATTAACAGTTTTGTAACAAGGCATGCTTAGTTTTGAATAAGACTTATGTCTGAGCCACTCATAGTGTTACCAGTGGCTGCTCCAGAATGTTACAGGAGGGGCTCAGGACTGCCACCTGGCTGGCAATATAGTCTAGGGGACTTGTAATAAAGCTCTATTTGTATAGCTACACATTATCTTTACATATCTTTGGGAAGGCTGGAGATAAGCCATTCCTTGGTATTGTCACTGGGTGATATCTTTAGGAAAGAAATGATTTGGGTTCAGGATTGCATTCTGGGTCTTCCCATTAACTGCAATAGAGGAGATAGCCAACTATTATGTAATAGGATCTGAGTCTCTTCATCTCCAAATCAGAAATCAAAGAAAGTTTTTCTGCATAATTATTCCAATCTAAGGACATTAATGAGTCCACAGGAACAAGATATGCCCTAGACAGAGGAACGGTGGGTAAAAAATATCAGGCAATGATCTTTCCCCCAAACTAACAACTTCACAACCTGTAATTCTACTATCATAGCTTAATTTCCCTCAGTATTTCTGGTTTTTCCAACTGTGAGAATCTCCAAACATCTCTGAGAGCCCATCAGCTGTGAACAAGTTAATTAGCAGTTAACATGAACAGAAATGAATTGACCACTTGGTAAGAACAATAATGGGACCAGGATAGGTTCAAGGACTGAGAAGAGTAAAGAAAAGCTACCAAGGAACCAACGACGCCCAGACTAGTTCAGCTTTGCCAAAGACAAACCATGTTTAAGTCATGTCTGCCTGACTTCAATGGGGGCAGTTAAGAGCCTTCCTCTAGACATCCTCTAACCTTCTAACCCTATGACTTTATCATTCTGAAGTTCTGACCCCAATTCTTACATTATGAAAACAAACAAGAAATTTAAGTAGAAAGAAAGCATTGATGATTCTTTTCAGAGGTCAATCACCTTTTCAACATATTTCTATATATTTGTTAGACAAATGCTCCAGGATTATACGGTAAGGTTTATAATAAAATCTTCCAAAAATGCCTCTTCATGTGGAGTAAACCTGATAAACAAGATAACAAGTAAACAAGATAATGGCACAAGAAAAGACTTCTGCTAGTAAAACTTCATCCTTACATTTTATAGTCCTTAAAGTAGCAACTGCTAATAGAATTTTTCAATTAACACACAGGCAAAGAACTCATTTTCAACTGGACTAAGCAAACCAAAGAAAAATTAATATGCTATATTCTAGGCACTATGCTAAGATTTAGTTATCTCATTTAATCCTCACAAAGCTCTGTGAGATAGGTATCATTACTTTCCACATTTTACATGTGAAGAAACTGGATTTTGGGAGGTTTAGTAAGTTGCCAAGGTTTACAAAGCTAGTAAATGGCAGAGCCAGGATCCAAGCCCAGGTTGTCTAACTTTGTCAAGACTGCACACTTTTACTACTATGGGAGATATTAAGGATTATACTCATGTCTTGTTCAGGTATTCAAGGTTGTAATAGTCCTGCCCATGAAAGAAGATGGCTCCTTGACAGAATAGGAAGTTCAAAAATCTATTAGAATGCCTTTCAGAAGGTGTGTTAGCAATTTACATCCATTGACGTGAGGAGTTGTTGATTATTTACAAGCAAAGATCGCAGGAATTGTATCATGTTTGGAGAGTTTGGGACACGATGACTCAGGAAACTTCACTGCATGCAGTATAACCCATTAATGCCTGTGAAGGCAGAGTAGTAAAAGTAGTAAGAGCTAACATTTATAAGACACTTACTGTTTGCCAGGTATTGTCTTAAGCACTTTACATAGTTCATGCAACAATTTTGTAAGGTAGGTCTATTATCAATCTATTGCACAGTTGAAGTAACTGAGGTACAGAGAGGTTAAGCAACCTCCCCACGATCACACTGCTAATAAGTTGGAGAGCCAGGGTTTGATCCCAGAATGTTTGGGGCCACAATTTGTGTTCTTGAGAACCACTACCTGCAGCCTCTGTTGTGGTGTGTAAACAATGAGTAATGAGCTATTCAACATCTTTTCATAATGCCCTTTACCAAAGTTGTGAGACAACTTTGACATGGACTACACAGTTGATATTTCTGGAAGCTGGGTTGTGAGTGTACAACATGGATAGTTCCTTTAAAGATGAAAGGTTTGAAAAACATCACAACTGCTTAGTACCTAAACCTACCAAGAAAATCTGTTTACATCATTAGGATTTAACTGGAGGAAATTGTTAAGAGATTTCCTGTGATATTTGAGAGATATTGATAATTTTTAAGGCAGAGATAGAATTATTCTCTGAAGATCTTATAATTGCATATATCCATTGTAGAGTAAGAGATGTACACTTGTTTCCAAGAAAAGATCTGGAGCTCTGGAGTATATAAGCAAGCCAATTATCCTAGAATAAATTGCTGTGAAACTTTTTGGAAACTATAGGTGAACTGTAAATAAGGCATTGGAGTTAATAGCCATAACAGTGATTTATTGGTTCATCAGCTTTTTCCTGTTTGGCTAGAGGGGAAGTCCTTTGGGGGCATTTGTTGCTTTAGTCATGGGTTTGTTTGATTGCTGGGGACAGACACCCACTGAAGCAATCAGAAATAATAAGTGGGGTGAGGGATAACATCCCAGAAATAACATATAGGGAAATATCACTGAACTCAAGACAGGAAGTAAGTCAAGCCTTGTGGGGACAGAACTTGGGAATTGGAGAGTTCCTAATGCTTCTAGTCTGATTCCTGTTCTGTATTCTGAATGTGGTGGTATATTTGTGTGGAACTTGATTTATAAAATGCTTCAACCTACACTATCTCAATTCATCCTTACTGCTGTGAAAGGTAGGAATCATTATCCTCATTTAAAAAAGTGAAGAAACTGAGGCTTAGAAAAATTAAATGGACCAGAATTTTGGAGCTAAACAGTAGCAGAGCTGGGATAGGGAATTTAGGACTTCTGTCATCACATCCAGCATGTTTCACATTTCCCGAGAACTTCCTATATGACCGTGATCATGAGAGGTTTAACTCAGGGGAATATATGAGGAAATCACACATTGTACTTGCATATCATCCTTCTGTTTTTGGAAAATAAAATCAAATTGGGATTCTAGCTTCACTTTCTTTGGTCATTTCATCTTTTCTGTGAAATGGGCTGCACCTGGGGAAAGATATTTGCAATTCGTGGTGTGCCTACTCTTCATGAAACAAGAGCTTCAAGCTTTTGGGAGGCTTACTTGATTCTTCTGTGTTTTCGTTCTACGGAAGTCAACCTTTGCTAATATATTTAATTATAGACTAGAAAAAAATGTGACCGTGGTGTTGAGCTGGCCAGCAAGAAGAATGACAAACAGTATTAACTTCTGACTCTGTTCTAGTACATTAAATTGAACGTAAACTATTGTTTATTACCACTGACAGATCTCTTTATGGTTTTGGAGCTGCATTTAACAACATGGGCAGTGGCCCGGAGCACAAATGGCTAACTCTTCAAAGTAACATAGTATGGTAAAAAAATGCCCAAGCTTTAGACTCAAGCATCTCTGAGTTATTCACACTTTAGCACAGTTATTGGTAAATTACTTACACGATGTAAGTTAGTTACCTTTTAGCCTCAGGTTCCTTGTGTGTATAATGGGACCAGTCATATTCACTTTGCATGGCTGTTGTGAATATTATATGAATGTAAAACACCTGGCCCAGATACTGGGTCCATGGTAGGCTCTTGGTAAATGATAGCCATCATTCTTATTATCTGAAGAATCGCTTAGCTCCATTATTACCTCAATTCCTTTACAATTTAAACAGATCACAAGGCTCATTTAGTACCTCTGTTAAAGGCTAACCTAGCACATGCAGTGCTGGAGTAATTGGTATGACCCTGTCTACTGTATGCTTGTCTGATGACTTAGAAGGCCAAGGTTGAAAGTCAAAGTCATGGATTGCCTGCTGCTGCAAAGCCAGATTGTGTTACTGTTCTCTCTTCAAGTTTAGTGTCAGTAAAATCCTGACTTGATTTATATATATACTTAGCACTGCAGGATTTGACTAATATCTTGAATTTAGTGTGAAGGGAGGGGTTGTGGAGAAATTTCCTAAGGAATTCATGCTATTTATAAGGCATCAATGTGAATCATCTGCCCATGACAGATACTGTCTGTGAGGAAAATAGTATTGGTTCTTATCAAAAAGCATGCCATTCCTTAAATTCCACTTCACAAATGCGCACTGAGTACCTAATATCAGCCAGGTATGATTGTAATAGTGTAAGGCCACATTGCACGAACCACAACCAGAAATTGTCTCTATGACAATACATTAGAATCTATGTCTAAAGGCTTATAATTCATCCTTATACTGTAAAAGAAAAAAAAGCTATAAAATCTTTTTTTCCAGCATCTTTATGATGCTACTCACCACCCACGCCCAAGGGGAGCAGTATCCCAGTTTCGCATCACAGGAATTTATAGGAATTTGTTTCAGGAGTTGCTTTCCACCATTTTGTGCCTCCCACCAAATGCTGTGAGTGTCCCAGTCTTCTTCTTGATACAGTGTACCTAGATTGTTCCTCTCTTAATTGCCCCTCTGATTGCTTTTTTTTTTTTAATGTTTGTCGTTTGTTTATTTATTTGGCCGTTCCACAGGGCTTGTGGGATCCTAGTTCCCTGACCAGGGATCGAACCCGTGACCTCGGCAGTGAAAGCGCAGAGTCCCAATCACTGGACTGCCAGGGAATTCCTGATTGACTGCTTTTACAAGCACCTCTCGCTTTTTACAAGCACCTCTCACTTTTCTGATTTGGCCTTTTTTTCAAATGCTACCTCTGTTCGCCACCCTTTTCCACCTTTTGACCTCTCAAAAGCACATGATACCCATCCCTGCACCTAACCAAGGCTTCTGCTGCACCACATACTGATCCGGAGCCAGTGTCCTGAGCCCTCAGTTGACTGTTAGAGGAGACAGGAATAGAGCTCAGGCTTCCTGTCATGACCCATCAGAAGCACTTACCTTTCCTTGGGAATTTATTAAGAAACCTTGGCCAAGATGTATTGATTTTTGCATGATCAACCCATGGAAGATTATTTTAATTGTGGTAATTCCTTCTCATGATGGCTTTAAGGAGATGGTATTGTCTCAGATTATTACTGCAGCAAGTACACCTCTAAGCCAGTTACTTGCAAAAATATGGGTTATAAGAATTATTTCTCATCTGCTTTTATCTCAGTTGAATTTAAGGAATTTGTGGCTAGGGAATTTACAAGCTGTCATGATCCTATTTCATGCAAGAGGCCAATCTGAAAAGATGGTATCAAATGCTAAGGGCGACCTTGGGTGGATTGTTGGAGATGACAGGTCAAGGAGATTAAGGAGGTTTCTGTTCTTCAGTATGTCACTCTATGTCCTACAATGGAATCAATCAGGATGAATTATTAAGGGCCTTAAGACCTCTATTGATGCTAAATTTAGGAGCATAAGACAAAAAACAACAGAGAAAATTTTATTCCACCTGTCTTTGCTAGCTGCTGTGGATCTGGACCAAAGTTGGTTCAAGTTTTTCTAATTAAGATTCAGACCACGTGCCATATAAAATCTGAGTACACAGTGTGGATTCGGAAAATTAAGCAGTCATCTGTTAGTATCCAGGCTCAGTCACTTATTGCCCGTGGCCTTGGGTGCATTGCTTAACTGCTTTTTGCCTCAGTTTCTGTATATGTAAAATCTCTACCATGCAACTCCGATGGTATTCTTCCCAGTTGACAAGAGCAAAGCCATTAAAGGCATTAGAGTCTTCTCTCATTGGTGTTTTGGGTATATTTTCTTGGTACCCTGAACATTAAAATAGAGATTGGTGTTATGACTGCTTGGAAGTTCTGGAGTCCAATGTTGGTGAATTGTTTGGATATTTTTACCCCTAGTTGCCTGCTCCAGTGATTTAGTATGAGGTTGATATAGAGCAGTTTTGCAGGAAGAAGCTATGTCTTGCTTGGTTACAGTCTTCTTGCTCTAACTGTTGTTTTTTAAAAACTTCTATGTGACATAATAATAACTTTAGAGACTTCATAGCAGAATATCTTATATAATTTTAGGATTTTAAAATCATTTTTCTATTCTGAATATTACTTAACAAAATCACATACTGAGGCCCACTGTGGAGAGTGGAAGATATATCATCTAAAACTGATTACCTGTACTTTAATATCTTCTAATATGCATACAAGTTATTAATTTTGATTAGCCACTTACTCTTTAAAATTGCATTTGTAGAAATTTCTGTTACATCTTTTATAATATAAAATAGATAAAACATATAACTAGTGTGGATTTTATTTAATTCTATGTATCTTCAGAATTATTGCATATTTATGTGATATGTGAAGCCAGCTGAGCCTCTATAAGAAAACTACCCTCTCTACCCATTGTCCCCTTTGCTCACAAAAGAAAGCATGCTCATCACCCTGATCCCTATAGAAACATAAAAAAATAATTGTAATATTTATACCATTTCTTTAAAATTTTTTCAAAAGAAAGCAAAAACTTCTTATGTGGGAAAATTATTTTTGTGTGGTCATGTAAAGCTTTTGTCAGATGATAAATATGGGTCTTATAAGAAACTTATGTTCAAGGGAGTCCTTGAATTCACAGGCAGGTACAGCTATTTGTATTGTGACATGTAGGGGGATAATGCTTGAAATTTTGTCTTTTCTTAGAGAAGAGGATATAGAGCAGGTAAACTGGACAGATAGTAGTTCAAAAGCAGAATTAAGTGCTTTGGTACCTTGACAGTGACATCTGTCATACAAAGGATTATGGAAAAACTGGAGAACTATTGCCACATGGACTTAAATATTGGCTTGTGCCACTTTTGAAAAAATTTTTTTTGCGTGTGAAGATAGCTCATTGTAAGTTTTATCCAGTTAGAGGTTAATATTTCTTTGGAGAAATGACATAGGTTGAAAAAATTCTGATTGCTTATTACTATCAATCTGTATTTGTTGATTAGATTATTAACTTAAAATTACATATCAGTAGTATCAAAGTCATAAAAGTTAATTGGGACAGAACAATGTGGAAAGAACTGTAGAGAAGGAAAGCAGTTCTGTTTAGTAGATTATCTGTAATATATGGTAATGTCAACACACTAAAAGAACGAGAAAAGTAAACAAATTGAGGTGTGTAGTTCTCCGAATAAACATTCCATTTTAGTACCAATAACTCAATGGAGTAAAGTTTTAGTTCCCATTAACACAGTGAGAGCTGGGTTGTTAACTGTTCATGTACGTTGCTAAAGCATACCCCTTGTACCCCTGCAAATTAAAGTAAAAGCAAAACGAGTGCTGAACATATTGGCAATGACAAGAGCTTTGGATCTTCAGTTTTCATTGTATTGTCCATTGCCTTTATTGAAAATTATGAAATGTATTACATATCCAAAGGGCAGAAAATATACATGTACAGAGTAAAGAATAATTACAAACTGGACAGCCTTCTGATTACTGCAGGTTAAAACATAAAACATTGCCATTACCCTAGAAGTTGTCTGCTGCCCCTTCACAACTTTACTGTCCTCTGTCCTGAGCCCTACCCCTGTTATCACCATCCTGTAATTATTCCCTTGCTTTTTTTGTTTTTATGGCTTTGCCACCTATGTATGTTTTCCTATACGATATGCAATTTTATTTTCTCTGTCTTTGAACTTTGTATAAATGGAATCATTCTATGTACAATCTTCTGTTTCTTGCTTTTTCTGCCCACCATTATGTTTTTGAGATTAATTCATGTTGAAATGCATAGTAATACTATCCACTGCTGTATAATATCTCTTTGAATAAATATATCACAATTTAGGGCTTCCCTGGTGGCGCAGTGGTTGGGAGTCCGCCTGCCGATGCAGGGGACACAGGTTTGTGCCCTGGTCCGGGAAGATCCCACATGCCGCGGAGCGGCTGGGCCCATGAGCCATGGCCGCTGAGCCTGCGCGTCCGGAGCCTGTGCTCCGTGATGGGAGAGGCCACAACAGTGAGAGGCGCACATACCGCCAAAAAAAAAAAAATCACAATTTATCCATTTTATCATTGATAGACTTTTGAGTTATTTCTAGGGTTTGTTGTTGCTGTTGTTTTTGCTGTTACAAATAATGCTGCTATAAGCATTTTGTACATGTCTCCTGGTTTACTTTTGTGGTATGTTGAGTAATGGCTTCTCAAAGATGTCCACATTGTAAACTTCAGAATCTGTGAATATCTTACCTCATAAGACAAGAGGGACTTTGAAGAAGTGATTCAGCTAAGGATATTGATATGGAGAGATTATTCTGAATTATCTGGATGGGTTCAGTGTAGTAACAAGGGTCCTTACAATAGGGAGGCAGGAGGGCCAGAGTTTGGAAGATGCTGCACTGCTTTGAAATTCAGTTGAAGATGGAGAATTGGTCCATGAACCAAGGAATGCAGTCAGCCTACAGAAGCTAGAAAAGGCAAGGGACTGAATTCTCCCCTAGAGCCTCCAGAAGAGATGCAGCCCTACCGACCTTGATTTTTAGGACCTCTGACCTCCTGAACTGTAAGAGAATAAATTTGTGCTGTTTCAAGCCACTAAATTTGTGTTAATTTGCTAAGGCAGCAATAGGCAACTAATATACTTGAGTGAGGGTTTCTTTGGAGCATATATATAGAAATAGAATTTGGGGAGTCATATTTTATGCACATGTCAAAATTACTGTTAATGACAAACTCTTTCCCAAAGTAGGGCTGACCAGTTACACTCCTTCTAGTGATGTGTTGGTTTCTGTTGCTCCACATTCTTAGTATACCTTTTTCTTACTGATTTGTAGGAGTTCTTAAAATATATGCATGTATCTTTCTAACACCCCTTACTGGTTATATATATTTCAAACATCTTCTCTATTGCTTGCATTTCATTTTTAATCATGAGCTCAAGTTCTTAATTTTAATGCAATTTAATTTATCAATCTTCTCATTAAATTTTGCATTATTTGCTTCTTTTTTTTAATTTTAAGAAATAAAAGGTTATAAAGAAAAGCATTCTAGGGACTCCCCTGGTGGCGTGGTGGTTAAGAATCTGCCTTCCAATGCAGGGGATGTGGGTTTGATCCCTGGTCAGGGAACTAGATCCCACATGCATTCTGCAACTAAGGAGACCGCCTGCCACAACTAAGACCCTTCTGCAACTAAGGAGCCCGAGAGCTACAACTAAGGAGCCTGCCTGCTGCAACTAAGACCTGGTGCAACCAAATAAATCAGCAAAAAAAAAAAAAAAAAAAGAAAGCATTCTATATCATCTTTAGAAAATTTTATAATTTGGTATTCCATATGAAGTATTTAATCTAATGCAGTTCATTTTTGTGTTAGAATAGGGATACAACTTTTTATTTTCTTTTTGGATAAACAATTGACATAGTGTCATTTCCATATATAAGTAGTTTTCCATATTAGCATGGGTTTGTTACTAGACTCTCTATTCTTCTTTTGATCTATTAGTCTATGCCTGTACCAGTATCACACTGATTTAATTTCCATAACTTACAGTAAATCTTTGTATCTAGGAGGGGGGAGCTCCCAACCCCACCCCACATTTTGCTCTTCAGGAGTGTCTTGGCTTTTGTTGGCCCTTTATTTCATGTAAATTTTAGAATCATCTTGTTGAGTTTCACATGCACATAATACACAGTCTGATAGAAATTTTACTTGAATTGCACTGTCATTGTAGATCAATCATGGAGAGAATTATGATATGCTTTATGATGTTCAGTTTTTCCACCCAATAATATGATAGATCTTCCTAGTTATTTATTTGTTCTTTAATATCTTCTAATAAAGTTTTTTAGTTTTCTCTTTAGAAGACTTACAGCTTCCTTATTTTAAACTAGGTATTTTTAAATGTTTATTGCTATTTTAAATTGTATCTTTAAAAAACTTTACAATTTTAGCCAATTGTTGTGGGTCTCTAGAAATGCAATTTACTTTTGTATATTGATTTTGAATCTAACATCCTTCTTTTCTTTAAACATTTTAACCATTTTAAAAATTGAAGTATAGTTAATTAACATCCTTCTTACTAATTTAAATTTTTACTTTTTATTTTTCGCTTGCTAATACTTTATTGAAGATTTAAACATTTTTTTATTGAAGTATAGTTGATGTACAATATTATAAGTTATAGTTGGACAATATAGTGATTTGTAATTTTTAAAGGTTATACTCCATTTATAGTTATTATAGAATTTTGGCTATATTCCCTGTGCTGTATAATATATCCTTATAGTTTATTTTATACATAATAGTTTGTACCTCTTAATCTCCTACCCTTCTCCCTCCCCACTGGTAACCACTAGTTTATTCTCTATATCTGTGTCTGCTTCTTTTTTGTTATATTCACTAGTTTGTTGTATTTTTTAGATTCTGCATATAAGTGATATCATACATTATTTGTCTTTCTCTGCCTGACTTATTTCACTTAGCATAATACCCTCCAAATTCATCCATGTTGTTGCAAATGGCAAAATTTTCTCCTATTTTATGGCTGAGTAGTATTCCATTGCATGCCTGCGTGCACACACACACACACTTCTTTATCCATTCATCTGTTGATGGATACTTAGATTGCTTCCATATCTTGGCAATTGTAAATAATGCCGCTATGAACATCGGGTTGAAATTTTTACTTTTTAAAAATCCTTTTCCCTCGTGACATAGATACCTAAAAGTAAACTTTAAGGGAAAGGAAATTAGTAGTAACTAAGTTCCTACTATGTGCCAAATAGTCAACATAGGTGATCTCACTTAATCCTCACAACTATTTTATTGCTTATTTTTCTCAACAAACATTTATTAAATAACCCTTATGTGTTAAGCTTTGTTTTTTGAGACTTTCTATGTAAGTGATCATATCTGTAAAATAATGAAGGTTTTTGTTTCTTTTTTTTCTAGTCCTTTAGCTTTTATTTCTTTTTCTTGATTTACTATGCAAGGTCCTCCAGAACAATGTAGAATAAGATTGATGAAGACAGGCATCCTTATATTGAACCTGATCTTACAGAAGATGCTCTCAGAGTTTCATTGTTAGATATGATGTTTCTGTGGGTTTTTTGGAATGCCCTTTATTGGGCTAAGTGCCTTCTATTCCCAGTTTGCTAAGGAGGTTGTTGCTTTTAGTTTTTTACATCACAGATGGATGTAAAATTTTATCCAGTTTTTCCTACTTCTGTTAAGATACAATATTTTTTCACCTTAACATGTTAACATGGTGAGTTACTTTAATTGATCTTCTCATGATAAACCAATCTAGGTTTCTTAGGAAACACCAACTTGGTCATAACAAATTATCTTTTTATCCACTGTCTGATTTGTTTTATAAAAATGTTTATTTTTTAGAGGTTTTGAATCTGTATTCATTCATTAGTGAGACTGGCCTATATTTTTCTTTGCTTATAATATCCTCATCAGGTTTTGAAGGCAAAGTTATATCACAAATGATTTTTTTCCCATTGTGTGAAATAGTTTGTATAAGATTAGAATTTCCCAATGCTCAAACATTTAGTAGAATTTCCTAGAAATCTGTCTGGATCCAGTGTGTGTGTGTGTGTGTATGTGTGTGTGTGTGTAATGGGACTATTTTGAACTACTGATTCAATTTCTTTAAAGCTTATAGGACTCTTGTTAAGCTGTATATATCTGTTTATTTCATCTAAGTTTTCATGTTTATAGACACTCATTCATAACATCTTATCTGTTTAATCTCTGTAGCAATTATAGCTTTGCCCCTTTTCATTCCTGATTAAAATTTTTTAAAATGCCTCTTTTTTCCCCTTGATTATTTTCTCCAGAGATTTGTATATTTTATTACTTTTCTGACCTCTGTTGATCCTCTTCATTATATGATTATTTTCTTTTTCATTAACTTCTGCTATTATTTTTATTATTTTCTCTCATCTTGAGTTTATTTTGCTGTTCTTTTTTCTAATTCCTTATGGTTGTATGATCACTTCATTAAGTTGAGCTTTTCTTTTTAATGTAAGCGTTTAAGACTAAACTTTAAGAACCTCTTTAACCGTGTCCTACCATTTTGGTACATAATATTTATATAATCCTGGTATTTTTCTAAATATTTTCTAAATAGTTTATAATTTCCATTTATTTTTTTTGGTTGATAGTTTGTTTAGAAATGTATTTTAAATTTTCAAGTATTTTTTCCTTTAGTTACATATTTTTTAATAACTAAAGTACATTAGGGTGAAATGATATGTTCTGTGTGATACCAGTTATTTCATATAATGATTTCAAATTGGCTAGCTTTATGACCTAGCTTTTAGTCAATTTTCATAAATATTCAATGTCAACTTGACCAGTTGTATGAAGTGTCTTCTTGTTGGGTGTAGTGTGTAGCCAGATGTATCAGATGTACTTGTATATGAGCATGTTGGTGGGTGGGTTATTGTGGGGGAGATAATACGCAATGATGCCCATTGATAATCTTTCTTTTTATATAAGGCAGAGGGACTTACTTAAAAGATAGAGGGACTCACTAGTAAGTTTTAAAGTTGGAGTTTCCATAGATATTGGAAGTGTATTATTACTCTGTCTAAGAGAACATGTGGAGGGCTTTTAGATTTGAGCAGCCCAGGATTTGCTGTGGTTTCTGCTTTTGTTGTTCCATCCTATGCAGATCCTAAACCAGGGAAGAATTGTAGTTGGTTAAATTGATTGCTCATTCAATTGAAGCATCTCAGAAGTAAATTAAGATTTATAAAATGGTTCCTGACCCTGTTGCTTCTATGAGAGTAAATGCTAGCTGATATGTCCAATCTTTCTAACCCAGCAGAACCCAGACCTGCAAAATATGATGAACGGTATAATTGACTGGCTCTGCTAAGGGCTTGATCTAGTTCATAAAACAGCCAGTGCAGAGTTCTGCCAACTGGCCTAGGAAATACCTGGAACAAGGCAGCAGGCAGGAGACCAGTTCTAGGAGGCACTAACCAACTCTATCCAAGATGGAATAACTTAGACAAAGCTGCCAAAAATCAGGCTGACTCAGTTCTCCAGTGTGTATGTCTAGAAGGCTCCTACTTACAAGCATTTCTTAGAAAGTATCTTGGTGCTTCATCCAGGAAAAGGCACCCTGGGTGCTGAGTCCACTCCTGTGTCTCTCTGGACTATTTATGAATAATTCCTGTTGATGAAAACAATCCTCTGGTGGAAACAAACCATGTGTTGATACCTTCAGTTTGATTCATCACTCTTACTCTCAAATCTGAGGGCTGGAGATACATGCCCCCATTATTTTGTGGAGCACATGGCCGTATACCTTCTGGAGGGAGTCTGAGTACTCTCAGCACAGCTGCTTATTTGCAGCCAAGCTAGGGTGAGCACCAGGGGAATAGAGCCTGGCCTAGGAACAAGAAAGAAAGGCTTCAGGGACACAGTGGCTGTCAGTGGGGAAAGGAATGTGCGTGGAACCAGCTAGCCCCAGGGATCCACCTGGAAGATCAGTGGGAAGTAGTGACGTGCTGCTTCCAAGTCCTCTTTGCAGTGGATGATGTGGCTTTTTCTAACCTGGGTTTTCAGTGGCTGAATGCAATCTTGTGATTGGAAGATTTGTTTTTATCATTTTCTTCCAAACTTACATCTATTGGTTTAATAGTTTGTTGAGAATTTTGTTTTATAAACCAATATGAGGCTACTAGTTTTTGGTTTCCAGTATTCATCCTTTTGGAAAATCAGATGTTTTCCACCATGATACTGTATATGCTATGCCAAATTAAGTTGCTGTGATATTTACCAGTTAAATGTGGAAAGGGTCAGAGGCTGAGAGAGTTGAAAGATCCATCCATTTCACATATCAGAACCTTGCCCAACTATAGCATCTTGACAGTCTTTTTGTTCTTAGCTCTCTGTGATTTTCAGAAAATATCAAATTCCTTTAGCATTCCATGTAGCAATTCAGTTGGACTTAATTTTTATGGTAAAGAGTTTTGTAGTCAGGATGATAATGGCTTTAAAAACTAGGGACATTTAGATGGCTGCTATATCCTGCTAAAAGTATAGAGTGCTATGCTGTCTGTTTTTCACATATTTATATTACTTATGAAGATTGACTCACTGCCCTCTTGACAGTTGTCATTTGGTATATCTTGCCTATTTTACTGGCAGTTCAATAGTATAAAGACTTCTTTTTGGAGGGCACTTCTGAAGCTGTAGTGCTGTCCTGAATGGTAATCTCATCACTTTGATGTAACTATGCTAATTAATACTGTTTTTTAAATTTCTTTTCCTTGTGTCACTTTCTCATGTCAGAATAAAATTATTTATAACATGTATAATAGTAACCTATAAACTTTTTTAGTGATATTGTGAATATACCATAACATAATCAATTTCCTGTTGAATATTTAGGTATTTTTCAATTTTTTCTTATGAATTCCTAGAAATAAAATTGTTGTATTGAAAAGTATGAATATTTTAAAGGTTTTTGTTATTTACTGCCACATTGTCTTCCATATATATATTGCACTAACTTGTATTCTCTCCAGCAATGTATAAAAGTAGACTTTTATACAAAAACTTTTCACAAAAACTTTCAATAAATCTAGGTATCTTGACACCTCAAATTTTAAATCTTTGCCAATTTTATAGAAAAACTATAACTGTTGTGGTAATTTGACAGTTTTCAAATATTTATGTGAAATATGAGACAATTCTTTCCCATCAATTTTTTATTTTGTTAATTTCTGATTCTTACCCAGTGCTCATTTTCCCTCATTAATTAGTAAGAATTCTGTATGTTTAGGATTTAACACTTTGTCAGCCAGATGTGTTTAAAAATATTTTTCCAATTTTATTTTACTTTTAATTCTTTGTATTATTTTTTAGGTACTGAAATTTAAAATTTTTATTAGTCAAATATATTAGTGTTTATGTTTCCTCCTTTTGGTATTATGTGTTGAAAGACTTCCCTCTAGTGAGATCAGACAAATTTCCAGTTATATTCCTTCCATTCTTTTATTATTTTATTTTTGACATTTAACTTTTTAAATTATAAAAATGTTTTAATATAATTTCCAAGTAAAGTAAATGATGGTTTAGTTTATAGTTTATCATGTCATTATTCATTCTTCTACTGAAAACTTTCAACCATTTGTACTTCTGATAAGACTCTTAGCTGAAATGAACAAATGAAAGAAATGGAATTAATCTTACTTTTATTGGCTGCTTTGGTTAAAGATTTGGTGGAAAAGAAGGCCAACATTTGAACATAAGGCCATTGACTTTTCTGAGTGCAAATTTAGGATTTACTTGATAATATTTGGGATATATGCATTCTCATATTATTGACTATTATAATTAATATTCAGACATTTTTCTCGTAGTATTTCATGTTAAAATAAGAAATGTGTCTTGGCAGGGTTTGAGTGATCTGTTCCACTTTTGTAATTCATCAAGAGATGAGTATATTTATCTTCAAATTCTGCTTGAAATTAATTTTGATGTATAATGTGAGGAAAGAATCTTACTTTTCCCAAATATGTAACTAATTGAATAATTTATTATTTTCTGACTGATTTGAAATGATACTCTTATGATTAAATACATTTATTCACACACATATATACATATGTATATATGCACGTATATATTTGGCATTATACTTTCATCAATTTTTCTATTTTTTGAACAAGTATCACATTGTTTTAGTTATTGTAGCTTTAAGATATATATATATATATATATATTTTAAATAAATTTATTTGTTTTTGGCTGTGTTGGGTCTCCATTGCTGCACACGAGCTTTCTCTAGTTGTGGCAAGTGGGGGCTACTCTTCGTTGCGTTGCACGGGCTTCTCATTGCGGTGGCTTCTCTTGTTCTGGAGCATGGGCTCTAGGTGCGTGGGCTTCAGTAGTTGTGGCATGTGGGCTCAGTAGTTGTGGCCCACGGACAACAGAGTGCAGGCTCAGTAGTTGTGGTGAATGGGCCCAGTTGCCCCGCGGCATGTGGGATCCTCCTGGACCAGGTCTCGAACCCGTGTCCCCTGCATTGGCAGGTGGACTCCTAACCACTGCGCCACCACGGATGTCCCTAAGATATATTTTAATATTAGGTAATCATGTACTTTTATCTTCATATTCTCGCAAGAAAGAATGATTCAAAATGTTTTTAGAAACCTTTGAAAATAGGTTTTAAAAGGTTTTAGAATTTTCAGAACTTTTAAAGCAAACTTTAAAATTACTTTTTTTTTTTTTTTTGTGGTATGTGGGCCTCTCACGGTTGTGGCCTTTCCCGTTGCGGAGCACAGGCTCCGGACGCGCAGGATCAGTGGCCATGGCTCACGTGCCTAGCTGCTCTGTGGCATGTGGGATCTTCCCGCACCGGGGCACAAACCCATGTCCCCTGCATCGGCAGGCGGACTCTCAACCACTGCGCCACCAGGGAAGCCCTACTTTTTTTTAAAACTTCTTTATTGGAGTATAATTGCTTAACAATGGTGTGTCAGTTTCTGCTTTATAACCAAGTGAATCAGCTATACATATACACACATCCCCATATCTCCTCCCTCTTGTGTCTCCCTCTCACCCTCCCTATCCCACCCCTCTAGGTGGACACAAAGCACCGAGCTGATCTCCCTGTGCTATGTGGCTGCTTCCCACTAGCTATCTGTTTTACATTTGGTACTATATATAAAGTCCATGCCACTCTCTCACTTTGTCCCAGCTTACCCTTCCCCATCCCCATGTCCTCAAGTCCATTCTCTACGTCTGCATCTTTATTCCTGTCCTGCCCCTACATTCTTCAGAACAATTTTTTTTTTTTTTTAGATTCCATATATATGTGTTAGCATACGGTATTTGTTTTTCTCTTTCTGACTTACTTCACTCTGTATGACAGACTCTAGGTCCATCCACCTCACTACAAATAACTCAATTTCGTTTCTTTTTATGGCTGAGTAATATTCCATTGTATATATGTGCCACATCTTTATCCATTCATCTGTCGATGGACACTTAGGTTACTTCCATGTCCTGGCTATTGTAAATACAGCTGCAATGAACATTGTGGTACAGGACTGTTTTTGAATTACGGTTTTCTCAGGATGTATGCCCAGTAGTGGGATTGCTGGGTCCTGTGGTAGTTCTATTTTTAGTATTTTAAGGACCCTCCATACTGTTCTGTATAGTGGCTGTATCAATTTACGTTCCCACCAGCAGTGCAAGAGGGTTCCCTTCTTTCCACACCCTCTCCAGCATTTATTGTTTGTAGATTTTTTGATGATGACCATTCAGACTGCTGTGAGGTGATACCTCATTGTAGTTTTGATTTGCATTTCTCTAGTGATTAGTGATGTTGAGCATCCATTCATGTGTTTGTTGGCAATCTGTATATCTTCTTTGGAAAAATGTCTGTTTATGTCTTCTGCCCATTTTTGGATTGGGTTGTTTGTTTTTTTGATCTTGAGCTGCATGAGCTGCTTGTAAATTTTGGAGATTAATCCTTTGTCAGTTGCTTCATTTGCAAATATTTTCTCCCATTCTGAGGGTTGTCTTTTGGTCTTGTTTATGGTTTCCTTTGCTGTGCAAAAGCTTTTAAGTTTCATTAGGTCCCATTTGTTTGTTTTTATTTCCATTTCTCTACGAGGTGGGTCAAAAAGGATCTTGCTGTGATTTTACTCATCGAGTGTTCTGCCTATTTTTTCCTCTAAGAATTTTACAGTGTCTGGCCTTACATTTAGGTCTTTAATCCATTTTGAGTTTATTTTTGTGTATGGAGTTACGGATCATTCTTTTACATGGAGCTGTCCAGTTTTGCCAGCACCACTTATTGAAGAAGCTGTCTTTTCTCCAATGTATACTCTTGCCTCCTTTATCAAATATAAGGTGACCATATGTGCATGGGTTTAGCTCTGGGCTTTCTCTCTGGTTCCATTGATCTATATTTCTGTTTTTGTGCCAGTACCATACTGTCTTGGTTACTGGAGCTTTATAGTATAGTTTGAAGTCAGGGAGCCTGGTTTCTCCACCTCTGTTACTTCTTCTCAAGATTGCTTTGGCTCTTAGGGGTCTTTTGGGTTTCGATACAAACTGAAATTTTTTGTTCTACTTCTGTGAAAAATGCCATTGGTAGTTTGATAGGTATTGCATTGAATCTGTAGATTACTTTGGGTAGTAGAGTCATTTTCACAATGTTGAGTCTTACAATCCAAGAACATAGTATATCTCTCCATCTGTTTGGATCATCTTTAATTTCTTTCATCAGTGTCTTATAGTTTTCTGCATGCAGGTCTTTTGTCTCCCTAGGTAGGTTTATTCCTAGGTATTTTATTCTTTTTGTTGCAGTGGTAAATGGGAGTGTTTCCTTAATTTCTCTTTCAGATTTTTCATCATTAGGGTATAGGAATGCAAGAGACTTCCGTGCATTAACTTTGTATCCTGCTACTTTACCAAATTCATTGACTAGCTCTAGTAGTTTTCTGGTAGCATCTTTAGGATTCTCTATGTATAGTATCATGTCATCTGTAAACAATGAATATTTTATTACTTCTTCTTTTCCAATTTGGATTCCTTTTATTTCTTTTTCTTCTTTGATTGCTGTAGCTAAAACTTCCAAAACTATGTTGCATAATAGTGGTGAGAGTGGACAACCTTGTCTTGTTCCTTGTCTTAGAGGAATTGGTTTTAGTTTTTCACCATTGAGAATGATGTTGGCTGTGGGTTTGTCATATATGGCCTTTATTATGTTGGGGTAAGTTCCCTCTATGCCTACTTTCTGGAGGGTTTTTATCATAAATGGGTGTTGGATTTTGTCAAAAGCTTTTTCTGCATTTATTGAGATGATCATATGGTTTTTCTCCTTCAATTTGTTAATATGGTGTATCACAGTGGTAGATTTGCATATATTGAAGAATTTTTGCATTCCTGAGATAAACCCCACTTGGTCATGGTGTATGATCCTTTTAATGTGCTGTTGGATTCTGTTTGCTAGTATTTTGTTGAGCATTTTTGCATCTATGTTCATCAGTGATATTGGCCTGTAGTTTTCTTTCTTTGTGACATCTTTGTCTGGTTTTGGTATCAGGGTGATGGTCACCTCGTAGAATGAGTTTGGGGTGTTACTCCCTCTGCTATATTTTGGAAGAGTTTGAGCAGGATAGGTGTTAGCTCTTCTCTAAATGTTTGATAGAATTCGCCCGTGAAGCCATCTGGTCTTGTTTGGTCTATTTGTATTTTCTGATTGGTCTGTTTATATTTTCTGTTTCTTCCTGGTTCAGTCTCAGAAGGTTGTGCTTTTCTAAGAATTTGTCCATTTCTTCCAGGTTGTCTGTTTTATTGGCATATAGTTGCTTGTAGTAATCTCTCATGATCTTCTGTGTTTCTGCAGTGTCAGTTGTTACTTCTCCTTTTTCATTTCTAATTCTATTGATTTGAGTCTTCTCCCTTTTTTCCTTGATGAGTCTGGTTAATGGTTTTTCAATTTTGTTTCTCTTTGCAAAGAACCAGCTTTTACTTTTTTGATCTTTGCTATTGTTTCCTTCATTTCTTTTTCATTTATCTCTGATCTGATGTTTATGATTTTTTTCCTTCTGCTAACTTTGGGTATTTTTGTTCTCCTTTCTCTAATTGCTTTAGGTGTAAGGTTTGTTTGTTTGAGATTTTTCTTGTTTCTTAAGGTAGGATTATATTGCTATAAACTTCCCTCTTAGAACTGCTTTTGCTGCATCCCATAAGTTTTGGGTCATCTTGTTTTCATTGTCATTTGTTTCTAGGTATTTTTTAATTTACTCTTAGATTTCTTCAGTGATCTCTTGGTTATTTAGTAACATATTGTTTAGGCTCCATGTGTTTGTATTTTTTAGTGTTTTTCCTGTAATTGATATCTAGTCTCATAGCGTTGTGGCCAGAAAAAGTACTTGATATGATTTCAATTTTCTTAAATTTACCAAGGCTTGATTTGTGACCCAACATATGATCTATCCTGGAGAATGTTCCATGAGCACCTGAGAAGTGTATTCTGTTGTTTTTGGATGGAATGTCCTATACATATCAATTAAGGCCATCTTTTTTAGTGTGTCATTTAAAGCTTGTGTTTCCTTATTTATTTTCATTTTGCATGACTGTCCATTTGTGAAAGTGGGCTGTTGAAGTCCTCTACTCTGATTGTGTTACTGTCAGTTTCCCCTTTTATGGCTGTTAGTATTTGCCTTATGTATTGAGGTGCTCCTATGTTGGGTGCTTAAATATTTACAATTGTTATACCCTCTTTTTGGATTGATCCGTTTATCATTATGTAGTGTCCTTCTTTGTCTCTTTTAATAATCTTTATTTTAAAGTCTCTATTGTCTGATATGAGAATTGCTACTCCAGCTTTCTTTTGATTTCCATTTGCATGTAATATCTTTTTCCATCCCCTTACTTTCAGTCTGTATGTGTCCCTAGGTCTGAAGTGGGTCTCTTGTAAACAGCATATATACGGGTCTTGTTTTTGTATCCATTCAGCCAGTCTGTGTCTTTTGGTTGGAGCATTTAATCCATTTACATTTAATGTTATTATCAATATGTATGTTCCTATTACTATTTTCTTAATTGTTTTGGGTTTGTTATTGTAGGTCTTTTCCTTCTCTTGAGTTTCCTGCCTAGAGAAGTTCCTTTAGCATTTGTTGTAAACCTGGTTTGGTGGTGCTGAATTCTCTTAGCTTTTGCTTCTCTGTAAAGGTTTTCATTTCTCTGTCGAATCTGAATGAGATCCTTGCTGGGTAGAGCAATATTGGTTGTAAGTTTTTCCCTTTCATCACTTTCAATATGTTCTGCCACTCCCTTCTGGCTTGCAGAGTTTCTGCTGAAAAAGCAGTTGTTAACTTTATGGGGATTCCCTTGTATGTTATTTGTTGGATTTCCCTTGTTGCCTTTTTTTTTTTTTTTTTTTTTTTTGCCGTACGCAGGCCTCACACTGTTGTAGTCTCTCCCATTGCAGAGCACAGGCTCTGGACGCGCAGGCTCGGCGGCCATGGTTCACAGGCCTAGCCTCTCCATGGCATGTGGGATCTTCCTGGACCGGGGCACGAACCCGTTTCCCCTGCATCGGCAGGCAGACTCTCAACCACTGCGCCACCAGGGAAGCTCTCCCTTGTTGCTTTTAATATTTTGTCTTTGTATTTAACTTTTGATAGTTTGATTAATATGTGTCTTGGCATGTTTCTCCTTGGATTTATCCTGTATGGAACTCTTTGTGCTTCCAGGTCTTGGTTGACTCTTTCCTTTCGCATATTAGGGAAGTTTTCAACTATAATCTCTTCAGATGTTTTCTCAGTCCCTTTCATTTTCTCTTGATTTCTGGGATCCCTATAATTCGAATGTTGGTGCATTTAATGTTGTCCCAGAGGTCTCTGAGACTGTCCTCAGTTCTTTTCATTCTTTTTTCTTTATTCTGCTCTGTGGTAGTTATTTCCACTCTTTCATCTTCCAGGTCACTTATCTGTTCTTCCGCCTCAGTTTTTCTGCTCTTGATTCCTTCTAGAGAATTTTTTATTTCATTTATTTTGTTGTTCATCACTGTTTGTTTGCTCTTTAGTTCTTCTAGGTCCTTCTGAAATGTTTCTTGTATTTTCTCCATTCTATTTCCAAGAATTTGGATCATCTTTTCTATTATTACTCTGAATTCTTTTTCAGGTAGACTTCCCATTTCCTCCTCATTTGTTTGGTCTGGTGGGGTTTTACCTTGCTCCTTCATCTGCTGTGTGTTTCTCTGTCTTCTCATTTTGCTTAACTTACTGTGTTTGGAGTCTCCTTTTCGCAGACTGCAGGTTCATAGTTCCTGTCGTTTTTGGTGTCTGCCTGCAGTGGCTACGGTGTTTTTAGTGGGTTGTGTAGGCTTCCTGGTGGAGGGGACTGGTGCCTGTGTTCTGGTGGATGAGGCTTGATCTTGTGTTTCTGGTGGGCAGGATTGTTTCTGGTAGTGTGTTTTGGGGCGTCTGTTACCTTATTATGATTTTAAGCAGCCTCTCTGCTAATGGGTGGGGATGTGTTCCTGTCTTGCTTATTGTTTGGCATAGGGTGTCCAGCATTGTATTTTGCTGGTCATTGAGTGGAGCTGGGTCTTAGCATTGAGATGGTTATCTCTGGGAGAACTTTCGCCATTTGACATTACATGGAGCCTGGAGATCTTTGGTGGACCAATGTCCTGAACTTGGCTCTCCTACCTCAGAGGCACAGATCTGACACCCTGCCAGAGCACCAAGACCCTCTCAGCCACACGGCTCTCTCTGGGCTTCTGTTTCAGCAACAACAATGTGACTGAATGGTGTAGGCCACTTTTTTCACCAATTGTCCGAGGAGAAATCTAAGATTACTTTTTAACATTAAACTTTTGTCAAACAAAAACAGTAACTTCCACATATTAATCGTAAAACCTTAATAAAATATGTATTAAAATATAACTTATACACTTTGATACTAGAAATTAGTGTATTTGCCATAAATGTGGGAAAGTCACAATCTTATTGATACAGCTGTTTACCAATTAGTTACATTTGGGGGCCAACTTTTCTGGTTGTCTCAATTGGTCACAGTGGGAAGAGTAAAATAGGCTTTCTGTTGGAGGTGGTCCTTGTTGGGTTTTTTTTTAAATCCAGAGCTTTTATTTAATTTTCCTTTCAGTTTTATCCAGATTTAATTGACATACAGCACTGTATAAGTTTAAGGTGTACAGCATAGTGATTTGACTGAAATACATCATAAAATGATTACCACAGTAAGTTTAGTGAACATCCATCATCTTGTATAGATACAAAACTAAAGAAGTAGAAAACAAATTTTCCCTTGTGATGAGAAGTCTTAAGATTTCCTCTCAACTTTGAAATATGACACACACAGTTTTCATCATATGATGTTGTACATGATATCCCTAGTGCTTATTTGTCTGATAACTGGAAGTTTGTGCCTTTTGACTACCTTCATCCAATTCCCGCTGCCCCCATGCCCTGCCTCTGGTAACCACAAATCTGATCTCTTTTTCTATGATCCTTGTTAGGTTTTAACAAATAAATGAGACCAAATCTCTGGTGTGTCTCTGTTAATCTAATCTGTACCCCTGATTCAGATCTGGCTTTTCATGCATCACTCTTTTGACCTTGGCTTTCCCTATATTCCCTGGTTCCTGACTGTTTGGCTTTGAATCACAGCTCCATGTTGACAATCCCTTGTCCATATTTATAGACTTCATGGCCTTCTTGGTTCCACCTGTAGCCTCACCTCCCTGATTCACCAGAGTTCTTAGATGGCTCCACTGTGACAGGAAGAAAGGTGCTTCTGGCCAGCTGACTCTTCCTATGTCTATCTCTTCAGATAGTGGTCTTTGGCTCAGACATTTTAATTATACACAATAAATCTTATAGAAATGGAGTTGAATTTTAACTCTACATACAATTTATTTGCACACTTACAGTATATCCTTAGTAGATATCTGTGCTATGTATTAAAGAAGTTTAAGATTTCACCATTTTCTTTCATACCACCTCACCAACTTTGGTTTCACCTGTGCTGTAGTTCTTCTATTTTCTTGTGTCTTATGCCTTGAGATATATTTGTATTTCTCATAAGAAAGATAAATAATAATAGTCATGATGACAACAATAAGACAGGACCAAAGAAAAGTGCCAACTAAGAAAGGCAGAACAAAGAAATAAGATCAGCAAACCAAGTTTACTTTAGAAACGCACCTAAAGTACAGTGACTTGGTAATAACAATGGCTCTTTCTAAACCTCATATTAAATTCTTTTATGGTGTCTGTTAACCACTAATTCAGCTTGGAAGACTTAATTGAAAGTGTGCCCATTAAGCATTAACCAAATAGAGGTGACCTGTACATATTTATAAACTGCTCCACCACCTACCACACCACTTCAGGTCCATAAAAGAGTGACGTTTCAAAAACATACATACTTTTTGGTAATATTTTATACTATTTAAAGCTATACACGTTTCTTTGTAGAAGAATTCAGAGACAAGATTTTTGTTTGCTGTTGAGCAATGACATTCTATGAATACATATTAGGAACAACCATGATAACTGCACTTTTTCTCAACAAGTATCAAATTAGGATGCCCAAAGCGTTAGCTATCTACTTACCATATGCTGTGTCTTTGTTTTTGTGCACTATATTCTCAAGCCTTCCATCAGTTCAGAACAATTAGTTATGCTTCCTTGTATGGAGAAAAGCAGAATAGTACATTTCAAATGATTAAAGACTAATCAAAAATTTTGAGAGCTTAGCTTTCCAAGCAGTTTTTGGAAAATAAGTGTTTATGATCAGTCATAAATGTAAGGAGATGCTTTTATGAATTGGAATTAAATGAGTGTTACTAATTGATGTACCAATAAAAGCAATTTTCTTTTAAGCTTCAGATAGTGGGCAATCCTTTGGTTTGAGTTTCAATGGCATATTCATTTTATATTTTATATTTCCATTAGCTTCTCTACATTGCAGCTCCATAAGGCATTTGAAAGAAGATGTAGATGAAATGCGGGACTGAACTTGGTCTCCAAACCTTTCTTTGTTGTGGGGAGGATAGGAGGGTTCTGTGTAAGGTATGCAGGCCCAGTGTATTAAGCCTATGAGGAAAGTGGATGGAAAACATAACAAACTGAAACAAAACAAAAGCTAACGAACAATCTTATTCTGAAAGCTCTAAAGCAGTGGTTTACAAGACCCCTCAGAACTCTGGAGGCCTTGGATTTATTAAGGGACCTTTGATTCAGTGGTTCTTAACCCGGACCAACAGTTAGAAGTCAGATCCCCTGCACAACCCCTCCTCCCACCGATTATGATTTAATCGGTCAGAATGGGGCTAGGGCATCAGTAGTTACCTAAAGCTCCTCGAGTGATTCCAGTGTTAGGAACAGTTGCCAACCACTGCTCTATTCTTATGAATACCTAACAGTGTTTGTAGACTGAAGAATTACCATATATACACACATGTTGTATTACTTTTCCTCTATAATTTATGGACACAGTAACTCAGATACAAATTCATTAAACATTTCATGGAGTTAAGAGGAGCTTTTTGCATTTACATGTTTTCTCATCCATATGTTCTAAAAACATAATTCTCATCATGTGGATGTTCTCAGACTTGAAGAGTTTGATCATCTTGGCTCTGAAGGACCCAAGGTAAAGTTGAAATTGTGGTTAAAACAATCACCCTTATAGGTTAAGTGGTGGTCAAGACTAGTTCTTCGCTTAATCATGAGCACTGGATAATTTTACTGTAAAGTGTTGGGGAGAGAAACCTTAAACACAGAGAGGGTAAAAGAGATCTTATGTGACCCATCCTTGCTATGAGTCTGAATAAGATTCTTAGCTCTGGCTCCTGCCTTAGGGAGCCTTGAGTGGCTTCTCTGAGAAAGTGAAAAGAAGAGTGGATAGTTTCCCTTTTGCTTTGAGGCTTCTTATGTGCCTCAAAAATATGTCTCCCTGAGGCTGGCTGGGATTCTCGAGTGCAGTGAACATAGCTCTTTTTTCAAGGACCTGCAAGCTCAGACTTCAGAAGTTGGTTCTTTCTACAGCCTTAGTGGACTTTGCAGGTGGGATCCACTTTCTGGGTGTGTTCTGTGGCATCATATTCAACTCAGGAATGTGCAGAGGAGGCTGCAATTGCAAGGTCCTGGGTCAGAAGTACATGCACTTACTGTTCTCTCTGTAGCGGGCACAGGTCAGTTCCATTGCTAAAAATTCAAAATTGCTTTTGGCCTTATGACTTTATCTTTTTAAATATTAAAAATCATAGCTGAGTGTCACATGCAAAAAGTAGGTCTACACAAAAGCACTGAGAAGATCCCTGCACTTCTCAAGAACAGTTATACTTAAAGTATCTGTGATATGAAAAATATTATGACATAAAAATACTCGAAGCAAAAAAGAGTCTGCCACATTCATAAGAAACTCATTCCAGATTTTAACAACCTTATTAAAGAAGCCCTTTAATTTATTAGAAATCTCTCCTGTTGTAGATCATTTCTTATTTTTTTGTCCTAAGGGAGATGAATAAAAATTGGACACCATTCTCAATGTGATATTTCATTATAGACCTAGAGGCGTTTGTTAGTTTCCTACTCAAGTTTCCATCTCCAACAGTAAGTAGGCCCAATGTTTCTACCTTCTCATTGCTCCTGTCACCTCTGTGCCTGGCCTTCTGTGAAGCTTTGCTGGTGAGTGTGGTGAAGACCTCAAGTGAAGTTACTGAGCAGAATCTCTCATTCTTATCTAATTAGTCTCTTCGTTGCCTTCCTTTTCCTGAAATTAAAACACCTATCTATATATCTATCTACCTACCTACCTACCTATATCTCAAACTACTTTGGGGGCAATACCACCATGTGGATGGCCCGTAGTTAACCAAACCTCAAAACATCCACAAGGGAACTCCTATTACCCCCTCAGAAGCTGTCCCCTCCCTGTGTTCCTTACTCAGGGAATCTACCACTCACCCAGGTACCTGCACTGGCTATATGCAGCTATTTTTTATTTCTCTAGCATTAGCAACCTTACATCAAATTAATCAGCAAGTCCTATTGATTCTGCCTCCTAAGTATCTTTCAACTCAGTCCTTTCCCATCACCCCTACCACCAGTAGCCACCATCCCAGTCCAGAGATGGTTTATCTCTCACCTAGACTTCTTGCTTCCCATTCATTCTTTACCTGTAAGCCATACTAACTCTTTCGAAAATGAAGAATCATCCATATTACTCCCACCTACCTTCTTAAAACCCTCTAGTGACTCCATCTTCCTCTATGGTAAATTTACAGTTCAAAACCTGGTCGCTAAGCACCCCTTCTTCAGCTTCCACCTGGTCTTTTTTGTTCCATCTCTGACTCTTCCCTTGAGAACCATCTTCAACTTTTTTCAGTTCCTCAAATTCACCAGCTTCCTATTGCCTCTAAATTTTGAATACTATTCCCTCTTCCTGGGAAACCAATCCTTTGGCTGTCAGCTTAAAAGTTTCACTTTCCTTGGGAGATTCCCCCACGCCGCCCCCCCTCCCTCAGACTGTGTGTTCCACAATGCCCTATGTTTCCTTTACTACTATACTCATTTGTGGTCATTGCTTGGCTAGCAAAATCTATTTTTTGCTATCTTCCATTTTTAAACTTTCCCTCTCTCTGTAACATCAGAGTAATATGTTCCTTTATCTAATTATTTCCTTAGTGTTCTTCATCTCCTATGATTAATTTATACCTCGATTTTGGGCTCAGCTTTCTTCATTTTCTTAAATTGGAAAATTAATCTAGAGATTAATATAATTGTAAAGTATGCAATTGTATCAGCTCTTCTGACCTCTCATTAGATGGATTATATCAAGTTTTGAGTTAATTTGTGAGAATAATCCCATAAATAGTGTAATGAAGACATGGACAAAGTATGTTTTATGATGCATTATTTTTAAAAAACCATTATGACTTAATGAAATAAATTTATCTTCCCAGCTTTTAAATTAGAAGATTAACACTTACCACTTATATCAACATAATTATCTTTTTCTCCTCAAGTTACAAGTTTATCAGGTGAGTGTAGAGAGTTGGAGAGATGGTGAGGAGGGTTTACTATATTTTTGTTCCCCCTGGTCATGATGAAGCACCCCTGTATCTGTTGTTGTCATGTGGCTTTGGATATTTTGGCAATGAATACCCCACAGTCTTGGTGGTTGATTTACTCAGAGTTGGCTTTTGGTGGATGACGCCCTTCTCCAGAGATACAGACTATCACAAAGGTAAGAGTAGAAAGGCTTGCCTATTCCAGAGTAGATTTTCAAGTCGTCTCACATGGTCCACACCAATGATATGTAACCACCGGAATACATGCCACTCTCTTTGTTCCTTCCCATTTTAAGGCTTTTCTTATCAATGAACTTTATTGATCTTACTAGTGACTAAGCCCTTTATCATTTTGGACAATTGTTCTCATGTGAGAATCAGCTATGAGCATTTAAAACCAATTAAAAACCAATGCTTTGTATTGATTGGTTCAATTTGGGATGGGGTGAAGCCCAGGCACTGGTATTTTGAAAACCTTCTCAGGTAATTCTCACATGCAGCCAGGGTGGAGAACCACTGATTTTAGGTTGCAGGATATACCTCACTGATTTATCAACCTTCTTGACTTTCTTTATACTTTCTTTATATGTAGACTTTCACCTTCATCTCAAACTTCCCCACTCCAGTAGATGGCACTTCCATCTATATAGTTTCTCAAATTAAAACCTGAGATTCATTCTTCTTTCTCTAGACCCCCATCACCAACCAATTCATTAGGAAGTACTGTAGACTCAACATATCCATCTATTTTTCCTTAGCTCCATTGCTTTTCTTTTAACCCAGACCATCTTCTTGCCTAACCTGGACCACTGAAATTTCCTTATTGGTTTCTCCTATTCCAACCCTATATCATCTTCCACAAAGTTCTTAACTTTTAAAAGTTGGTCTTAAACTTTTTGTTATAAAATATTTCAAACCTTTAGATAAGAAAAGACCATCAAAGTTTATAGAATTTTAGCACTGTACTACATTTGCTTCACAGTTTTTTTTTTAAAGACGGAAAATTGTGTTGTTAGAATTGAAGCCTCCCTCTACCTCTCCCTCATGCTATTTCCTCCCTTCCTCCCTGGCGGTAACCACTTATATCAATTCAGACTTTATTATTCCCATGCATGCATTATACTGTTGCTACATGTATGAATCCATACATAATATTTAGTATTGTTTTTAAATTTTGGTGGTATTATATAGATGGTATCAGTTTGCAGCTTGTTTCATTTAACATGTTTTTGATGTTTGTTCATGTTAATACAAGTAGCTTTAGCTGATTCCTTTAAATTGTTATATAGTATATCAAAACAAGACATCATAATTTGTTTATCTTTCTATTGACCAATATTCAAATGATTTCCAGTTTTTTTCTTTTCATAGTTGATGTTGCAGTAAACATTTGTGCATCTCTCTTCTGTACATGTACAATAGTATCACAGTGAAATGTGGGGCCTTAGGGCCTTTTCAACTTTCTAATATTTTGCATAATTACAACACAGTCTTTAAAAAAAACCCACCTATTACTCAGGAAAAGTGTTGTGGAACACCTCTAGTAAGCCAGTATGAAGTAGTAAATGAGAAATAAAAGCTTTGCACTCTCAGATCTTATATACCAGTGGTGGGAGAACAAATAAACTAAGATGATGATTTCAGAGAATGCCAAGTGCTGCATAATGAATCATACCATCCTTCTGCTTCAAGATCTTCAGTGATTTTCCATTGCATTTAGGAATAATATAACTCCTGTCTGGTCCTGTAAGACTTGGTACCATCTGGCCCCTGCCTTCCTCTTCCATTTTCCCTGTGGCTTCCTGTGCCCTTGCCTTTGACCTTTGAGTTTTTGGAAATTACTAAGCTTTTTCTTGCTTCAGGACCTTCACGTGTGCATTGTTCCAGGTTCCTGGAAAGTTTTTCCCACCATTATTTGACTGGCAAATTATTACTCGTGATTCAAGTCACAGCTTACTTGTCCTGTCTTCAGAGAGAACTTCCTAGATCCCCATAAAAATAGGTTCCTTCTTTTGAGCCTCTCTCCTGATACCTTGTCTTTTCCTCAGTATCACTTAGCACAATATATGATTATACATTTATATGTCATCTGCCTCATCTACTAAATTTCAAGTTCATTGAAGGCAGGGATGATGCTTCTTCTGTTTCCTGCTGTATCTCCTAGCTCACGGCCTGACACATAATGTTTCCTCAGTGAATGAAAAAAAACGTAATACAAATTAGTGTTTTTCTGAAAGTTTAGTTGCAGGCTCATTTTGAGCAGGAGATTTGGTTTTGTCTGGGTTTTGATTCCCCTCTCTCTTGAGGGCTCCCTTCTCCCTAACTAAGGGTTTAGAATGGCCTCCATAGGCCCCAGACCAGAATCAGGCCTTATTACAAAGAGGGTTCCTGTTCTTTTGATATTGGGGATATCACAGAGGTCTTTTGATATTGGGGATATCACAGAGGTCATAGAAGCCCAGCACAATTTGGTCTTGAAGTTATCACCTTGTCTGCAGCCAGCCTTCCTAGGCCCTCAGTCAGATAAAATTTATAGCTCTCTATGGTGGTTGACAACAGTGCTTTGTTTTTGATTTTTTTTTTTTTTTTGCGGTACACGGGCCTCTTACTGTTGTGGCCTCTCCCATTGCGGAGCACAGGCTCCGGACGTGCAGGCCCAGTGGCCTTGGCTCACGGGCCCAGCCGCTCCGCGGCGTGTGGGATCCTCCCGGACAGGGACACAAACCCATGTCCCCTGCATCGGCAGGCGGACTCTCAACCACTGTGCCACCAGGGAAGCCTCTGTTTTTGATTTTTAAGCCTCTTTTAACAAGAAAATATCAAGAGCATTGGGAAAGCCTCACTTCAGCCCCTGGCTTGAAGCAGTGAGCCTGGATCCAGTTTCTTCTTCCTTGGAATGTTTTTAATCCCTATTACCCTTTTAGGAGCCAGTCTTTTCTCCCTCTCTCACTCTCCGTTCTTCCTTCTTTTTTCTCCCGTTCCCTTCCCTTCCTTTCCTTTCTTCTTTCTTTTTTTTTTTTTGGCCCACTCAGCATGTGGGATCTTAGTTCCCCAACCAGGGATCAAAACCGTGCCCCCTTCAATGGAAGCACGGAGCCTTAACTACTGGACCACCAGGGAAGTCCCTCTCTTTCTTCCTTTCTTTCTGCCTCCCTTCCTTCCTCCCTTCCTCCCTCCCTTCCTTCCTTCCTTCCTTCCTTCCTTCCTTTTCTTTCCATTTGAAAGTAAGTTGAAGGTAGTATGACATTTCACCTCAACATACTCTAGCATGTATATCCTAAAAATAACATTCTCCTACATAATTACAATACCACTATCACACCCAAGAAAATTTATATTGATACAGTGATATTATCTAATGTAAAGTCCTTGTTCAACTTTCTCTAATTGTCTCCCTCCCAAATTGCATAACAATTTTCAATGAAGGATCTCACATTTCATTTAAGTTTCAGGTCTCTTCAGTCTTCTTTAAACCAGCACAGCTCCCATGGCTTTATTTTTATTTTTAATTTATTTCATCTCTCATGATATTGACATTTTTGAAAAGTACAGGTCAGGCTTCTGAAGGAATGAGCAATAATCTGCATTTTTCTTAATTTTCTTTTCCTGAATGATCAGATTCAGCTCTTTGACAAGAACATTCCACATTCTTTTTTTTTTTTTTTTTTGCGGTACGCGGGCCTCTCACTGTTGTGGCCTCTCCCGTTGCGGATCACAGACTCCGGACGCGCAGGCTCAGCGGCCGTGGCTCACGGGCCCAGCCGCTCCGTGGCATGTGGAATCTTCCCGGACTGGGGCACGAACCCGTGTCCCCTGCATCGGCAGGTGGACTCTCAACCACTGCGCCACCAGGGAAGCCCCATTCCACATTCTTGATGACGCTGTGTCCTTCTTATTGCATCACATCAGGAGGCGCACACGGTGCTGTTTTGTCTCATTAATGGTGATGCTAAGTTTGATTACTTGTTTAATATGATGTCCACTAGATAATGATAAAGACATCTTTTTCTCTTTGAATTTAATGAGGCACTTTGAGACTAAGTGAATACCCTGTTTACTAACAATTTTTCATCCAATGGTATTGCCATCTATTGATGATCCTTGCTTGTATACATTATTGTATCTGTAGTTGCAAAATAGATATTATATAATTTTATCAGTCCTTCTACACTTTTTAGCTGACATTGTGTAAAGAAGCCTTTACCTCCTCCCTACCCATCACATTAAAAACATTTTTTAGAATGTTTAAAAAGTATCAGTATGGACCTATAAGTTCTGTTTTTTTCACAGGATCATTTTGACTGAGGAAACATAATTGCTTTTTCTGCATACTTTTTCATAATGCTTAATATATATTTCTTATATGATACTTCATAGCCAGTTGTCTATGCGAAATAACATATTTTAATAAATAGCACAGTGTGAAGTTCTATTAAAAACACTTGCCCCTTCCCCAGTTTTACTATATTGTTGTAGTGGGGTTTAAAGTTTCTCTCTTCATTTACCATGGTTAAAAACTATGGTGGTGATTTATTTTCATTTATGTTCCTTTGGTGAATTCAACATGAAATCAGATCTGTTCTTGTTATTAAAAATCCGTGGGGTGAAGTTCCCAGTGATAAGGTATCACACACAGAAACATTCTCTCTCCTTCTCCCTGACAACAATGCAAATGCAGTTAATGATGCCCTCTTTGTCTTATTTTTAGGATCGCAGATTCAATGATGAAATTGACAAGCTAACTGGATACAAGACAAAATCATTACTGTGCATGCCTATCCGAAGCAGTGATGGTGAGATTATCGGTGTGGCCCAAGCAATAAATAAGATTCCTGAAGGTGCTCCATTTACTGAAGATGATGAAAAAGTAAGATTTCATGCTTTTTGTGACTTGTACTTTCCTTCTTGATCATTGATTGCTATTCTCCCTGAAAAGGACAGGAATTATGTGAATAGCTGTTGGATTAGGCCATTCATGGATCAAAGAGCTTTTTCTCATATTACACAAAATGTAATGGGAGTTTTTTGCTGTTTTGTAGAATGTGGTATAATTGAAAATAATTACTTCATCTTCTTAGCTTGCTTTTCATTGCAAGCCCTAGTAGTATTCTTATTATTCCCTAGTCTTTATCTTCCTTATAAATAAGCCTTTTTTTAAAACATAAATAATTTGCGATATTTTAAAAAAACACCAAGAATACTGCCAGTACCATCACATCAATGTGTGTGCTCTTTTTCTAACCCATTTCCCTGCCTTCTACCACACCCAAGGATAACCACTAAACTAAATTTTCATTGATATTCCTTTGCTTTATGAAAAAATAATTTATATTTACAATCCCTAAACAACATAGTGATTAATTTTGCTTGTTTTGGAGTTTTTTTACAAATCGTATTATAATGTAATCTTCTACAAGTTGCTTTTTTTACTTAGTATGACGTTGCTAAAATTCATCCATGTTGTTATATGTATCTGTAGTGCTCTTGTTTGCACTGCTGTGTAATGTTCCATCATGTGACTATTTATGTATTCAAAATGAAAATTCATTTCATTTTCCTTCAACAGATATTTGGGTTGTTTCCAATCTTTTTGGGGGGTGAGAGAATATAAACTATAAATATTCTTTTGTATATCTTGGCATACCTACAAGTGGAACAGCTGGGTCATAGGCTATGTGAATATTCAACTTTACAAATAGTGCTAGTATTCCAAAGTGGTTAAATCAATGTATGCTCCCTCCAGTAGGGCTTAAAGAGTTCTAGCTTACTAACACTTGGTATTATCAACTATTTTGGGGGGTGGGGGTGGAATCAGGTGGATATAAAAGGATATATCATTGGAATCTTAATTTGTTTTCCTGATTACTAATGAGGTTGTTCTTTTTTTTTTTTCCATATGTTTATTGGCCGTGTGTTTTTTCTCCTTTGTGAAATATCTACTTGTGTCTTTTACCTACTTGCTTTTGGTTTAAAAAAAAAATCTTTTTCTAATAGATTTGTAGGCGTTCCTTATATATTCTGAATACCAATTTTTTTCTTAGTTTGTGGCTTGTCTTTTTTTTTTTTACATCTTTATTGGAGTATAATTGCTTTACAATGGTGTGTTCGTTTCTGCTTTATAGCAAAGTGAATCAGTTATACATATACATATGTTCCTATATCTCTTCCCTCTTGCGTCTCCCTCCCTCCCACCCTCCCTATCCCACCCCTCCAGGCTAAATAAGCTTTTTAATTGAGGATCACAGCACTACCACACATGGCCCAGGGAAAGATAGGGGAGTTAGGAAGATTACTGTGTTTCAGAAGCTCAGCACTTTCTCATATTTTCATAATTACTGTGAAGAATTGTTTTCTCAGTTTTTATATAAAAATCTCGATAAAATGAATGTTTTATATTGTTATTCCAAATTGCTAATAAAAAGAACATTATTTGTGTCCATGAAGAGCAGTTGGCCTTGGTAGAGTGATGTACTTTTTGCTCTGAAATGTTGAGTTCTCTCACCAGCATTTTATTCACCAGCTCATTTTAAAGAGAGACCTTCAAAGAGCTGAAGTTCTGGCTTTGAATCTCTTACCTTCATATTGAATAGAATCTGTTGGACTATTTATAAGATTTATGGTAAAAGCAAATCTCAAGTTAGTTTGTTTAAGTTTGATGACTGCCATATTCTTACTTGATTTTAAAAGACACTTTATAATTTAACCTTCTGGCTATGAGGTTGCTATTTGCCAGTGCTGATTACTAATGCATTAAATTAATGCAAATGTTCTGGTATAAAAGGTCAACATAAAATATGATTATAAGGAGACAAAATTTTTTAAGTGTGAAGAGAGTCCTTTATTGAGGTCATTTCTGTGGTCAAATTTGAACAACCCAGATCCAAGAAAATGTTTATAAACTCTTAGAGCGTGATAGGACCTCAGGCAAGGTCTTACCAATTCAATAATCAACTACAGTGTTCAAGGCACTTGTGTTGGGGCCGTAAAAGACAAAGATAAATCCCAGATGTGCTATGCCATGAGGGAACTGCACAAGGAAGAAGGCAAGGTCAGCAGTAAGATGTTCTAGGACATGTTGTGAGGGCCTAGGAAAGGGAGGATGAGTCTTACTTGAAGAATCTGAAGAGACTTTGATCTGACCTCTGAAGAAAGTGTAGGCTTCCCTAAGACAGAGCCAGGTGAGAAGGTGAGGCTGTTTAGGAACGTATAAAATATAGTCTACCTCATTCACTATGCAAATGTTTCCATGGGATGTACAGATAGAACAAAAATTTTATTTTGTGCATTTTGTACCGAAGATGACAGAGTCCTATAATTATGTGCCTCTTATAAGGACTTAGATAGAAGGATTTGAGCTTTGTCTTTCCAAACATAACAGCCACGTGCCCACAACATCTCCCAAACCGTTGAGTTTATACACAGAGATTAGTCCTGCTTTCACTCTGTCTCCTTCATTTAAGAGGATCCCATTGTATATTTAATTTTCATCTGTGATTCCATTTATGTTATATTTGTTTTCTGGACTTTTCTCATTGGATTTATACTTATGATGTAGGGCTTCATGAGCTCTGGATGGTTTAAAGGGAAGGTATGCACAGAGCTTTGTCCCTGTCTTGAACAGCATCAATGCTTAGTCTACTGAGTACGAGAGCTGGGACTGAGCTCCAGCTTGGCTAGAGACAAGCAGCCTGCTCTGGGTGAGCCACTTAACCTCTGACTTTGTTTCCTCTTCTGTCGACTAGACTGTCTACCATTCTACAGTATGAGAATTCAGTAATCATTAACAAATACTTTGCAAAGTATAAGAAACTAGGCAAATGTAAACATAAAATTTTTTTTTAAACTATCATTTTCCCAAAGAGTTTCAAAATGTTATTCTATATTTGTCAGTTATCCCAAGCCAATTTATTTCTTAGGTTTAACTTCATTTGAGTATTTCCTTGCTCAAATGTTATATTTTTTCTCCTCTGCAATTATCCCATGTGCCCACAGTAACATTTTATTTTCCAAGCTCTACGATTTCCTCACCTGATTAAAAAACCCTGCTTTAGTCTCACTTCTTGGAAAAAAAAACCTTACCACTTAGGGCAGGTAGGTTGTGTTCTTGCAGGTGACACTGGATGGAGAATATTTTTATCTCAAATTTTGTATCTGGCTCTTTCCTGCAAGAATTCTATATATTGTAAACCAAACAGGAGTGATGAAGAAGAAAAGCAGAAAACAAAATCTAGAAATAATTAATGGGAAAGAACAAGATCTAGAAACTTTTCTTCAAATAAGAGAAAACATTGTGGCATAATGGGTACATACAGTCCAGATAGTGAGTCTACCTGGGTTGAAGTTCCATCTCGGCCATAGCCTGTGTAACCTTGGGCAAGTTACTTAGCTTCTCTATGCTCCCATTTCCTCCTTTTAGGAGAGAGATTATAATAATAATACGATCTCCTAAGGCTATAGGGGGTTAAATGAGAAAATACAAGGAAAGAACTTGGAAAAGCACCTAGCACTTAGTAAGTCCTCATAAAAGATTAGCTTTTACTGATACAATGTTAATACATGTAAGATATAGTCAGGTCTCAGTTAAGAAATTACCTTTGTATAATTTAAGTCTCTAAGTTTTTTTGTTTTGTTTGTTTTTTTTTAAATTATTTTTTATTTTTTATTGTGGTACGTGGGCCTCTCACTGCTGTGGCCTCTCCCATTATGGAGCACAGGCTCCGGACACGCAGGCTCAGCGGCCATGGCTCACGGGCCTAGCCGCTCCGTGGCATATGGGATCTTCCCGGACCGGGGCACGAACCCGTGTCCCCTGCATCGGCAGGCGGACTCTCAACCACTGCGCCACCAGGGAAGCCCCTCTAAGTCTTTATTAAATACAATCTATATGCCAGTTTCACTGTTGGAGTTTTAAAAACGAAGTGAGGGATATACTTCTTTATAAATTCACAATTCTCTTGTGTGATTGTTTATGCACATACTGTTTTACTTGATTGTACAAGATTATGCTTATACCAATTTGTATTCTACTTTTCAGAGTAATTTCTTACATATGTGTCCACATGTGAATGTAGTCTACATTTGCCATTTTTAGAGATTATAAAGTTTTCTTCTTTTTCTATGTAGTTGAGCTTGCACAGTCATTGTCCTATTACTGGAAATTCGGGTTGTTTCCAGTTTTTCACTAACACAAATAGCCCCTGAATGAACATCTTGAACAAGTCACCTTTTTCTTTTGTGTTATTTCCTTGGGGTATATTCTAGAGAAGGAAATTACTGAGTCAAAGGGCAGGAAAAGTTTTATAGCTCTCATTCCAAGTTATCAGATAGCTTTCAGAAATACTGAACCCATTTACAACGGTAGCAACATACATATACCTCTCTTCACAGAGCCCTGCCAGGTTTGTTCAATTCACATTTAAAAACTCAAATTAGTTTGCCTTAGTCTTCTAGGCAGGCTTCAGAGAACCTCCTCCCGCATTTACCAGTATAAACTCCAGCAACAGAAGTTTCAGTGTTGCCTGCAAATAAGGAAACATGGGAGGGAAATGGAAGCACAGTGTTTAGTGTTAGGTGAGGGGCACCATATCAGAGAGCCTTTGGGGCAGGCTCAAGTCTTTGCCTGCTACATGTTAGCTCAGTGACCTTGAGCAAGTTGCCCCATCCCTGTTAGCCTCAGGACCTCCTAGCGTTGTGAGGAGTAAAATAGAGCACAGATGTAAAGTGCTTAGGGTAGCACTTATTATCAATAAATGAGCTTCATGAAATCTCACCATCTACTTCAAACCCAAAAGAAAATAATTTGAACTATATTTGTTATTTTACTTTATACATACAACTCCTATGTCATCGTCCATATGGGTAGTGGTAAATTTATTGCACATTTAACCTAATGTGATTTGTATGTCCTGATATCTTAAAATGTCAACTTCTGGAGACTATCAGCTCTGTTATGTTTGGTGTAATTCCAAAACATTTTGCAATATTAGAATCAGTAAATTATTTGCCTGAGATAAATTAAAAATTAAATGTGGTACATTCATTTCTAGTCTATTTACATCCCTAACATAATTGTCCATAGGATCATATTGTGTTTCTTGAAAATTCGATACATACCTAAGTTTCAGTGACTGTGCTGTATCGTGTAATAGTTGATGGCAGCACCTAGAAAGGTCATCAGGTCCATTTCCCACCAACCCTGCCCTCATCCAATGCATGAATCCACCTGACAGATGGTCATCCAGGCTCTGCCTAGAAACTTCTCTTTCAATGACTTTAAAATCATCATGCTCGGGGCTGGGCTTCAAGATGGTGGAGGAATAAGACATGGAAATCACCTTCCTTCCCACAAATACATCAGAAATACATCTACATGTGGAACAACTCCTACAGAACACATACTGAATGCTGGCAGAAGACCTCAGACTTCCCAAAAGGCAAGAAACTCCCCACATACCTGGGTAGGGCAAAAGAAAAAAGAAAAAACAAGGACAAAAGAATAGGGACAGGACCTGCACCTCTGGGACGGAGGTGTGAAGGAGGAAAAGTTTCCACACACTAGGAAGTCCCTTTACTGGTGGAGACGAGGGGTGGCCGTGGGGGAAGCTTCGGAGCCATGGAGGAGAGCACAGCAACGGGTGCAGAAGGCAAAGGGCAGAGATTCCTGCACAGAGGATTGGTGCTGACCTGCACTCACCAGCCTGAGAGGCTTATCGGCTCACGCGCTGTGGTGGGTGGGGTCTGGGAGCTGAGGCTCGGGCTTCGGAGGTCGGATCCCAGGGAGAGGACTGGGGTTGGCTGCATGAACACAGCCTGAAGGGGGCTAGTGCACCACAGCTAGCCAGGAGGGAGTCCGGGAAAAAGTCTGGACCTGCCTAAGAGGCAAGAGACCATTGTTTCAGGGTGTGTAAGGAGAGGGGGTTCAGAGCACCTCCTAAACAAGCTCCAGAGATGGGCGCAAGCCGCAGCTACCAGCACGGACACCAGAGACGGGCGTGAAATGCTAAGGCTGCTGCTGCAGGCACCAAGAAGCCTCTGTGCAAGCACAGGTCACTGTCCACACTTCCCCTCCCAGGAGCCTGTGCAGCCCGCCACTGCCAGGGTCTCACGATCCAGGGACAGCATCCCCGAGAGAACACACAGTGCAACTCAGGCTGTTGCAACGTCATGCCAGCCTCTGCCGCCACAGGCTGTCCCCGCATTCCGTACCCCTCCCCCGCCAGGCCTGAGTGAGTCACAGCCCCCTAATCAGCCGCTCCTTTAAACCTGCCCTGTCTGGGTGAAGAATAGACTCCAGAGGGCGACCTACACAAAGAGACGGGTCCAAATCCAAAGCTGAACCCCAGGAGCTCTGTGAACAAAGAAGACAAAGGGAAATTTCTCCCAGCAGCCTCAGGAGCAGTGGATTAAATCTCCACAATCAACTTGATGTACCTAGCATCTGTGGAATACCTGAATAGACAACGAATCATCCCAAAACTGAGGTGGTGGACTTTGGGAGCTTGGGGTTTGTTTTCTGCATCTAATTTGTTTCTAGTTTTATGTTTATCTTAACTTACTATTTAGAGCTTATTATCATTGATAGATTTGTTTATTGATTCGGTTGCTCTCCTCCTTTTTTGTTTTTATAAATATATATATATATATTTTTTTCCTTTTTGTCTTTTTGTGAGTGTGTATCTGTATGCTTCTTGGTGTGATTTTGTCTGTATAGGTTTCTTTTACCATTTGTCCTAGCGTTCTGTCTGTTTTCTTTTTTTTTTATTAGCGCTTGTTATGGTTGGTGAATTTCTTTGGTGGTTTGGTTTCTCTCTTCTATCTTTTTATTTTACTTTAAAAATTTTTTAATAATATATATATTTTTATTTTAATAACTTTATTTTATTTTTCTTTATTTTTTACTTTCTTTCTTTTTCTCCCTTTTATTCTAAGCTGTGTGGCTGACAAGGTCTTGGTGCTCTGGCCAGGTGTCAGGCCTGAGCCTCTGAGGTGGGAGAGCTGAGTTCAGGACATTGGTCCACCAGAGGCCTCCTGCCCCGTGTAATATCAAAGGGCCAAACTTTGCCCAGAGATCTCCATCCTAACGCTAAGACCCAGCTCCACTCAACGACCAGCAAGCTACAGTGCTGGACACCCTATGCCAAACAACTAGCAAGACAGGAACACAACCCCACCCATTAGCAGAGAGGCTGCCTAAAACCATAATAAGTTCACAGATACCCCAGAACACACCACCGAACATGGTCCTGCCCACCAAAAAGACAAGATCCAGCCTCATCCACCAGAATACAGGCACCAGTCCCCTGCACCAGGAAGCCTACACAACCCACTGAAACAACCTTACCCACTGGGGGCAGACACCAAAAACAAAAAGAACTACGAACGTGCAGCTTGAGAAAAGGAGACCCCAAAGACAGTAAGTTAAGCAAAATGAGAACACAGAGAAATACACAGCAGTTGAAGGAGCAAGGTAAACACCCACCAGACCAAACAAATGAAGAGGAAATAGGAAGTTTACCTGAAAAGGAATTCAGAATAATGATAGTAGAGAAGATCCAAAATCTTGGAAATGCAATGGAAAAAATAAAACGTTTCACAAGGACGTAGAAGAACTAAAGAGCAAACAAACAATGATGAACAACAGAATAAATGAAATTAAAAATTCTCTAGAAGGAATAAGTAGCAGAATAACTGAGTCAGAAGAACGGATAAGTGACCTGGAAGATGAAAGAGTGGAAATAACTATCACAAAGCAGAATAAAGAAAAATGAATGAAAAGAACTGGGACAGTCTCAGAGAACTCTGGGACAACATTAAATGGACCAACATTCGAATTATAGGGGTCCCAGAAGAAGAAGAGAAAAAGAAAGGCACTGAGAAAATATTTGAAAAGATTACAGTTGAAAACTTCCCTAATACGGGAAAGGAAATAGTCAAGTCCAGGAAGCGCAAAGAGTCCCATACAGGATAAATCCAAGGAGAAACATGCCAAGATGCATATAAATCAAGCTATCAAAAGTTAAATACAAAGACAAAATATTAAAAGCAGCAAGGGAAAAACAACAAATAACATACAAGGGAAACCCCATAAGATTAACAGCTGATCTTTCAGCAGAAACTCTGCAAGCCAGAAGGGAGTGGCAGAACATATTGAAAGTGATGAAAGGGAAAAAAACCTACAACCAATATTGCTCTACCCAGCAAGGATCTCATTCAGATTCGACAGAGAAATGAAAACCTTTACAGAGAAGCAAAAGCTAAGAGAATTCAGCACCACCAAACCAGGTTTACAACTAATGCTAAAGGAACTTCTCTAGGTAGGAAACACAAGAGAAGGAAAACCTACAATAACAAACCCCAAACAATTAAGAAAATGGTAGTAGGAACATACATATTGATAATTACCTTAAATGTAAATGGATTAAATGCTCCAACCAAAAGACAGAGACTGGCTGAATGGATACATAAACAAGACCTGTATATATGATGTCTACAAGAGACCCACTTCAGACCTAGGGCCACATACAGACTGAAAGTGAGGGGATGGATAAAGATATTCCATGCAAATGGAAATCAAAAGAAAGCTGGAGTAGCAATCCTCATATCAGACAAAATAGACTTTAAAATAAAGACTATTAGAAGAGACAAAGAAGGACACTACATAATGATCAAGGGATCGATCCAAGAAGAAGATATAACAATTGTAAATATTTAAGCACCCAACATAGGAGCACCTCAATACATAAGGCAAATGCTACCAGCCATAAAAGGGGAAATCGACAGTAACACAATCATAGTAGGGGATGTTAACACCCCACTTTCACCAATGGACAGATCATCTAAAATGAAAATAAATAAGGAAACACAAGCATTAAATGATACATTAAACAAGATGGACTTAATTAATATTTACAGGACATTCCATCCAAAAACAACAGAATACACTTTCTTCTCAAGGGCTCATGGACCATTCTACAGGATAGACCATATCTTGGGCCACAAATCAACCCTTGGTAAATTTAAGAAAACTGAAATCGTATCGAGTATCTTTTCTGACCACAATGCTATGAGACTAGATGTCAATTACAGAAAAAAAACTGTAACAAATACAAATACATGGAGGCTAAATAATACACTACCAAATAACCAAAAGATCACTGAAGAAATCCAAGAGGAAATCAAAAAATACCTAGAAATATATAATGGTGGAAACACGATGACCCAGAACCTATAGGATGTAGCAAAAGCAGTTCTAAGAGGGAAGTTTATAGCAATACAATCCTACCTCAGGAAAGAAGAAACATCTCAAATAAACAACATAACCTTTCACCTAAAGCAATTAGAGAAAGAAAAACAAAAACCCCCAAAGTTAGCAAAAGGAAAGAAATCATTAAGATGAGATTAGAAATAAATGAAAAAGAAATGAAGGAAGTGATAGCAGAGGTCAATAAAACTAAAAGCTGGTTCTTTGCAAAGAGAAACAAAATTGATAAACCTTTAGCCACACTCATCAAGAAAAAAGGGAGAAGACTCAAATCAATAGAATTAGAAATGGAAAAGGAGAGGTAACAAGTGACACTGCAGAAATACAAAGGATCGTGAGAGATTACTACAAGCAACTATATGCCAAAAAAATGGACAACCTGGAAGAAATGGACACATTCCTTGAAAAGCATAACCTTCCAAGACTGAACCAGGAAGAAATATTAAATATAAACAAAACAGACCAAACACAAGCACTGAAATTGAGACTGGAATTAAAAATCTTCCAACAAACAGAAGTCCAGGACCAGATGGCTTCACAGGTAAATTCTATCAAACATTTGGAGAAGAGCTAACACCTATCCTTCTCAAACTCTTCCAAAATATAGCAGAGGGAGGAACACTCCCAAACTCATTCTATGAGGCCACCATCACCCTGATCCCAACACCAGAGAAAGATGTCACAAAGAAAGAAAACTACAGGCCAGTATCACTGATGAACATAGATGCAAAAATGCTCAACAAAATACCAGCAAACAGAATCCAGCAGCACATTAAAAGGCTCACGCACCATGATCAAGTGGGGTTCATCCCAGGAATGCAAGTATTCTTCAATATATGCAAATCAACCAGTAGGATACACCATTTTAACAAATTGAAGGATAAAAACCGTATGATCATCTCAATAGATGCAGAAAAACTTTTGACAAAATTCAATACCCATTTATGATCAAAACCCTCCAGAGTAGGCATAGAAGGAACTTACCTCAACATAATAAAGGCCATATATGACAAACCCACAGCCAACATCATTCTCAATGGTGAAAAAACTGAAAATATTTCCACTATGATCAGGAACAAGACAAGGTGGCCCACTATCCCCACTATTATTCAACATAGTTTTGGAAGTTTTACCCACAGCAATCAGAGAAGAAAAAGAAATAAAAGGAATCCAAATCGAAAGTGAAGAATAAAAGTAATCCAAATCAGAAAAGAAGAATCTAAATTGGAAAAGAAGAAGTAAAGTTGTCACTGTTTGCAGATGACATGATACTATACATAGAGAATCCTAAAGATGCTGCCAGAAAACTACTAGAGCTAATCAACGAATTGGGTAAAGTAGCACAATACAAAGTTAATGAACAGAAATCTCTTGCATTCCTATACACTAATTATGAAAAATCTGAAAGAGAAATTAAGGAAACACTGCCATTTACCATTGCAACAAAAAGAATAAAACACCTAGGGGTAAGCCTACCTAAGGAGACAAAAGACCTGTATGCAGAAAACTGTAAGACATTGATGAAAGAAATTAAAGATGATCCAAACAGATGGAGAGATATACCATGTTCTTAGATTGGAAGAATCAACATTGTGAAAATGACTCTACTACCCAATCTACAGATTCAATGCAATCTGTATTAAACTACCAATGGCATTTTTCACAGAACTAGAACAAAAAATTTCACAATTTGTATGGAAACACAAAACACCCTGAATAGCCAAAGGAATCTTGAGAAAGAAAAACGGAGCTGGAACAATCAGTCTCCCTTCTAACTCTACTACAAAGCTGTGGTAATCAAGACAGTATGGTACTGGCACAAAAACAGAAATATAGATCAGTGGAACAGGAGAGAAAGCCCAGAGATAAACCCACACACTTATGGTCACCTTATCTTTGATAAACGAGGCAAGAATATACAATGGAGAAAAGGCAGCCTCTTCAATAAGTGGTGCTGGAAAAAGTGGACAGGTACATGTAAAAGAATGAAATTAGAACACTCCCTAACACCATACACACAAATAAACTCAAAATGGATTAAAGTCCTAAATGTAAGGCCAGACACTATAAAATTCTTAGACGAAAAAATAGCCAGAACACTCTATGAGTTAAATCACAGCAAGATCCTTTTTCACCCACCTCCTAGATAAATGGAACTAAAAACAAAAATAGACAAATGGACCTAATGAAACTTAAAAGCTTTTGCACAGCAAAGGAAGCCATAAACAAGATGAAAGACAACCCTCAGAATGGGAGAAAACATTTGCAAATGAAGCAACTGACAAAGGATTAACTTCCAAAATTTACAAGTAGCTCATGCAACTGAATATCAAAAAAACAAACAACCCAATCCAAAAATGGGCAGAAGACCTAAATAGACATTTCTTCAGAGAAGATATACAGGTTGCCAACAAATACATGAAAGAATGCTCAACATTACTAATCATTGGAGAAATGGAAGTCAAAACTACAATGAGGTATCACCTCACACCAGTCAGAATGGCCATCATCTAAAAATCTACAAACAATAAATGTTGGAGAGGGTGTAGAGAAAAGGGAACCCTCTTGCACTGTTGGTGTGAGTGTAAATTGATACAGCCACTATGGAGAACAGTATGGAAGTCCTTAAAAAACTAAAAATAGAACTACCATATGACCCAGCAATCCCACTACTGGGCATATACCCTGAGAAAACCATAATTCAACAAGAGTCATATACCACAATGTTCATTGCAGCACTATTTACAATAGCCAGGAAATGGAAGGAACCTAAATGTCCATCGACAGATGAATGGATAAAGAAGATGTGGCACATATATACAATGGAATGTTACTCAGCCCTCAAAAGAAACTAAGTTGAGTTATTTATAGTGAGGTGGATGGATCTAGAGTCTGTCATACAGAGTGAAGTAAGTCGGAAAGAGAAAAACAAATACCGTATGCTAATACATATATATGGAATCAAAAAAAAATAATGGTTGTGTAGAACGTAGGGGCAGGACAGGAATAAAGACGCAGATGTAGAGAATGGACCTGAGGACACGGAGAGGGCGAAGGGTAATGTGAGACAAAGTGAGAGAGTGGCATCACCTATATACACTACCAAATATAAAACAGATAGCTAGTGTGAAGCAGCTGCATGGCACGGAGATGAGCTCGGTGCTTTGTGACCACGTAGAGTGGTGGGATAGGGAATGTGGGAGGGAGCCGCTAGAGGGAGGTGATACGGGGCTATATGTATATGTATAGCTGATTCATTTCGTTATAAAGCAGAAACTAATACAGCAATGTGAAACAGGTATACTCCAATAAAGACGTTTAAAAAATTCATCATGCTCTTTAAAGTTTTTTCAGAATTAGCAATAATTTTATCGGTAGTGGTTAGAGTTTTGTGTGAAATATAGTCTACCATATGCACGTATTAATAATTTAAGCTATGTACTGACAAGTTACTAGTTTGGTAGTTCACATTGCAAGTGCACCCAAAAGCAGACCATACAGAAGAGATGGTCAGAATTTCCTGGTTTACCTCATGCGTTTTCAGCAAATGTTCCTATTTTTCCGTGATATGTATAAGGTAGCTGATTTTGGTCATATGACTAGATTCCTTGCATTCAGTTAATTTATTGCTTCATTTTCCTGAGTGAGTAAAAAGAAGTGTTATTTTGCAGAATAAAGTAATGAGACCTCGATAGGAGCAAACATTTGAGTTTTGTCAAGTTGTATGTGCACACCAGAGGAAACCTGGGATATGGAAGTAAGCATGGGCTCTTATCCGACCTTCCTAGATTGGGACTCAAAGGAGCTATTTCTTATTGCATTGTTGCATGAAGACTATGTCTATTGCGGTTACTTTCCAACAGCCGACATGTAAGAAGTTGTGGCTTGAAGGTCTTCTTTGGCTAATCTGTATAGGGTCTCTTTAGCCTGTAATCACCTCTCTCCAGCTCATAATTTGGAGTGTTCAGCTACCCTGCTATTCTCCTTCGTGCTAGCATGTTCAGACACCTTGCAGAGCTGGGATGCAGCCAGCTGAGCTTGGCTGCCACAGGACTGGCCACACTCCAAGAACTGTTATGGTTGATGCTGCCCTGCCAATTGGTGTTGAGGATGGTGCACGAATGATGCTAATGAGTCTTGCAAAAGCTGGAGTTTTGTTATTTGCAACAGGCCTGAGACTCACAGCCAGATAAGGGAAGGATTTCATAAGCTCTTGGTCTTACATTTTTAAACTGTTCCTGATTTTGTGAAGGCCAGTGTTTAGGATCCTGGTGAGATGTCACGGGTGCAAAAGCTATTAAATTTCACATTAGTGGGGCAGGAGGATGTTGAATACTTCGCGCTGATAGGGGTAACAAATTGGTGGTCCCAGAAGATTGAATGCAGCTCACAGATGTATGACTTGCATGGTATTGGACTGGCATAGGATTGAATTTCTTTTTTTGTTTTTGGAAAGCCTTTAGACATGCCTACAAGCTCCAGTTCTGCCGTAATAGCCAATCCCCAAGTTACTAGTCAATTTAATAAAATCAACTTAAGCAGAGATGGACAGGTTTTTTCTGTCATCTTATGAAGAGTTAGATGCTATATGAAGGTACTTTTCAAAAGTGCTTTTTAAATTGTTATTTTTCAAAAATCTTATTATACGTGTGGCTAGTGGTCCTATAACTCTGTTATGTGTTTCCTATTAATACTGCATTGTCTTTTGGATACCGAAATGTTAAACGAGCAGTGAGTTAACTAATTATAGAAATTGGCCTTTTTCCCCCTTTCCTGTCTATATTCCAATTAAGTTAGATTTTCGAAACTGTTGCAATAAAATTAGAATAAAAATCAGTGTTTGGCAAAAGGTTTTAAAAGTCCTGGCAGATGGCTTATGATTTCAAGTTATATTCAATTAATAAGATTTCAGTCCTGAAAAAATTTGGATTGAATTTCATAACTTGTTAATTGCAATATCTTATCTACATTTAAACTGTCTAGTCACTGCACTATTTGCCTTTTAACATCTATTACCCAGGTCGTGTGTAATCACTGAAGCTACAAGAGCTTCAAGACCTATTTCATGTTCTGTGTGTTCACTGGACTACATCTGACTGAGAATTTCAGAAAGAAGCAAGATTTACAAGAAAACTATTATCAACACAGTACCTGTCAGAACTCAGGTTCAACTTCAGGGAATTATTTTCTATTGGAGAAGTACTGTCTCTGACTTTTAGCTCTATTCTCTGCCCCTTCCTTAAGCAGGGTCTAATTTTGGGGTAAGAGTGTGAGTCTGCCTGCCAGGGTCAGCTTAAGTGTTAACGCTCAACAAAAACTGGTCATTCTGGGGACTTCTCTGGTGGCACAGTGGTTGCGAATCTGCATGCCAGTGGAGGGGACATGGGTTCGAGCCCTGGTCCGGGAAGATCCCATATGTCATGGAGCAACTGAGCCTGTGTGCCACAAGTACTGAACCTGTGCTCTAGAGCCTGCAAGTCACAACTACTGAGCCCACGTGCCACAACTACTGAAGCCCGTTCGCTTAGAGCCCATGCTCTGCAACAAGAGAAGCCACTGCAATGAGAAGCCCGCACACTGCAACAAAGAGTAGCCCCCGCTCACCACAAATAGAGAGAAAGCGCTCATGCAGCAATGAAGACTCAAAGCAGCCAAAAATGAATAAATGAATGAATGAATTAATTTTTTTAAAAAACAAACAAAAACTGGTCATTCTGCCCCTGATTTGGTCATGTCCTTACTCCTGTACCTTTACTCATATTCTTATCTGATTGCACAAAATTCTCCTCTTCTTCACCCTCTTTCAAGGTTTAAGTCAAATCTTGTCATCTTAAGTAGGTACTATTCCAAAAGTGATTATTACTTGTCCTTAATAGTGGTTGCTAATGTTTTATAGTTTAACTTTTTTTTCAGGTGTCCCTAGGGATTGCAGTTGGATTTTTGACTAACCAGTCATTGAGAAAATATATAATGACCAAATATTCAGGAACTAAAAATATCAATAATACAACAGTTGGCAAAATGAAAGGCAATACGTACATAGTATATTTTGTATTTCAGATGCAAATAATGCTTGGTATGCATGCAGATTTACAGGCTCCTTGCAAAAAATTCCAGTGTCTTCAGATGGCTGATACGCTGGGTTTTGTCATTTCCTGCTTTTTGAGCTTCTCTTTTTATGTTTCTAAGAGTTACCAAGGAAATGATAAGTGCTTGTCCTTCTTTCTGTCTCTTTCCATATCCTTTGCAGAACCTTGTAAGGTAGTTTGCATTTATCAGGGACATGAAACAGCAGGACACAAATAAATGAACTAAAGTTATAGGGCTGAAACTGTTACAATGCAGAATCAGGAGGAGTTTTGAGTAATCATTGATCTGAATATCATTTTTAATGGCCAAATAATGTTTCACTGTGGAAGAACCATCCATTCATTCACTACTTATTGAGTTCTACTTAGTAGACACTACTATTTTTGAGGCACTGTTCCAAGTACCAGGGTTAAACTGCTCAATAAGAGATAAAAGTTCCTGCCTTCTTAGAGTTTACATTCTTGTGGTAAAGAGAGGTAATAAAGAAAGTAAATATGTAAGTACATAACATAACTTCAAGTAGTGATTAGAAATATAATTCTTATAATTTAGATAATTCAACCATTTTTTTTTTGCAGCTTTTATTCATATGAGTGTGCTTAATTAAGTTAGGTAATATTAAAAGGCTCACAGTAAGGCTTCCCTAGTGGCGCAGTGGTTGAGCGTCCACCTGCTGATGCAGGGGACGCGGGTTCGTGCCCCGGTCCGGGAAGATCCCATGTGCTGCGGAGCGGCTGGGCCCGTGAGCCATGGCCGCTGAGCTTGCACGTCAGGAACATGTGCTCCGCAACGGGAGAGGCCACAACAGTGAGAGGCCCGCGTACCGCAAAAAAAAAAAAAAAAAAAAAAAAAAAAAAGGCTCACAGTAAAATAGGATCTTTTAGTAGGGAGCAAGATTTGATCCAAATCTGTTTCTCAAATAACCATGATAAACTATGACGGACTCTTCAACTGAATCTCTTTTTCCCTCTAAACTTCAGGTGTTCACATAAGGTGTGTGACCCTCTAGGCTGCCATAAGCACTAAACTTGAACTACAAGAAAGTGCTGTCTTTTTATTATGTTCACCTCAAGTATCTTTGTGCTGCATCGTCTCATGAGTATCAAGCTGTAAGCAAAATCTCAATTTACCATCACCTGAATTGGAGAAGTTAAGAAGACTTGATGATCTTAACTTGACACAGCCAGGCTGCAGACCTATATATAGTGCTAGACAGACAGGACGCTGGGGCATCTGGGAGGAAAAGGTGGTGGGGCCGAGAGGAGTCCCATGCATTCTGATTTTCAGAGACCAGTACATCCATGGCTTTTAATAGTTGGCAGGACATGAAATAGTCTTGTAGTCAAGTCACTTCTAAAAGTGCAGAATGACAAAAAACTGCCTCATAAACTCTACCTCTGATTTATACAGGGCTTGGACAAGGTAGAGTGATCTGCAATCGCAGATTAGAAATAAATAAGCACTTGTTGGCAGGAAGAATGATTATTGAAGAACTAGAACAGGGTGTTGTGGATTCTTGTTTACTGGAAATTTCAAATTAAGATAGATAATTGTCTTCTCTGAGTAACTAGTTTAGTGTTGTCATTTGAATAAAAGAGCAAGGTTGCTTCTTTTCACCTTAGAATGCTGAAATACTTGAATTGGAATTTTGAAAACTTAAGTCAGATTCTTCTTTGATTAAAAGTGGAATTTAATAGAATTCCAAGTGGCTGTCTTTGAACTCGGCATATCTGTCTTTCTTTATTTTCCTTTCCTTAGGTGATAAGGTTATTTCCTAATTGTAAAAGTAATACAAGCTTATTAAAGTGTATTTTTAAAGTAGAAAAAGGAAAACATAAAATACCTATAATCCTAATTTACAAAGAGAATATTTTTAATATTCTTGATGTATTTCCTTATATTTACTTTTACTTATAAACAAAGGTACATTTCCAGATTTGCATCATGTAGTATATGTAATATTTTATCATGCTTTAAACAATTCTGCAGAGCTGTGGCCAATTTTTCAATCAAGCGTGCTTAACTGTTTATGGGCCTATGTAAGGAGACCACCCTTGAAAGCGCTATAAATGGGGGTCTTGGTGAGCAGCTGGGTTGAACATCTGGCGGTACTGGGAGGTTTGCATCCTGGAAAGAGCATGGAAGCTTCACATACCTTGCCCTGTGCATCTCTGCTGTTTGGCTGACTGGGTTCCTGGGTTGTACCCTTGATAATAAACCAGTAGTCTGGACCTGTGGAATCCAAGTGTGGCTGCCAAGAGGAACCCAGAAAAGTCAAAGAGCCCGAGCATGTCAGACCTTCCTGTAGCCACACACACGTCAAACCCCAAGGAAGTGAGTGAGGATCAGTGGGAAGAAGATCCAACCAGCTCCTTACACTTTACAAAGTAAAAACAATCCAAGACTCATAAGCAGCGGCCTAAGCTGAGGTGCTGGCACAGCCATTTCACACTAGGAACTCTCATCTGAAGTGCCTGGTGCAGGTACCTGTGGAGGTACCACCTCCAAATGTGGTACCCTACGAGCAAGTGAAACTAGACTAAGCACAAAGGACGAAAAAAGTCTCGTTTCTGGTTTGGATGCACTCAGATGACCATTGTCTCCCAGCTCACTGACAACCCACAGGAGGGTCTTGGTGCTCCTGCCGGATGTCAGGCCTGAGCCTTTGAGGTGGGAAGCCGAGTTCAGGACATTGGACCACCAGAGACCTCCTGGCCCCACATAATGTCAATTGGCGTGAGCGCTCCCAGAGATGTCCGTCTCAATGCTAGGACCAAGCTCCACTCAACGATCAGCAAGATCCAGGGCTGGACACCCCATGCCAAACAACTAACAAAACAGGAACACAACTGCATCATTAGCAGAGAGGGAGGCTGCCTAAAATACTGATCAGCTCACAGACACCACGAAATACACCACTGGATGCAGTCCTGCCCACCAGAAAGACAAGATCCAGCCCCACCCACCAGAACACAGGCACCAGTCCCCTCCACCAGGAATCCTACACAACCCACTGAAACAACCTTACCCACTGGGGGCAGACACCAAAAACAATGGGAACTACGAACCTGCAGCCTGCGAAAAGGAGACCCCAAAGACAGTAAGTTAAGCAAAATGAGAAGACAGAAATATGCAGTAGATGAAGGAGCAAGGTAAAAACCCACCAGCGCAAACAAATGAAGAGGAAATAGGCAGTCTACCTGGAAAAGAATTCAGAGTAAGGATAGTAAAGATGATCCAAAATCTTGGAAATAGAATAGAGAAAATACAAGAAACGTTTAACAGGGACCTAGAAGAACTAAAGAGGAAGTAAACAATGATGAACAACACAATAAATGAAATTAAAAATTCTCTAGAAGGAATCAGTAGCAGAATAACTGAGGCAGAAGAACGGATAAGTGACCTGGAAGATAAAATAGTGGAAATAACTACTACAGAGCAGAATAAAGAAAAATGAATGAAAAGATTTCAGGACTGACCTCTGGGGCAATATTAAACACACCAACATTCGAATTATAGGGGTCCCCAAAGAAGAAGAGAAAAAGAAAGGGACTGAGAAAATATTTAAAGAGATTATAGTTGAAAAATTCTGTAATATGGGAAAGGAAATAGTCAAGTCCAGGAAGCGCCGAGAGTCACATACAGGATAAATCTAAGGAGAAACACACCAAGACACACATTAATCAAAGTATAAAAAATTAAATACAAAGACAGAATATTAAAAGCAGCAAGGAAAAAGCAACAAATAACATACAAGGGAATCCCCATAAGGTTAACAGCAGATCTTTCAGCAGAAACGCTGGAAGCCAGAGGGAGTGGCAGGACATACTGAAAGTGATGAAAGGGAAAAACCTACACCAAGATTGCTCTACCCAGCAAGGATCTCATTCAGATTTGATGGAGAAATTAAAACCTTTACAGACAAGTAAAAGCTAAGAGAATTCAGCACCACCAAGCCAGGTTTACAACAAATGCTAAAGCAACTTCTCTAGACAGGAGACACAAGAGAAGGATAAGATGTACAATAACAAACCCCAAACAATTAAGAAAATGGTAATAGGAACATACATATTGATAATTACCTTAAATGTAGGTGGATTAAATGCTCCAACCAAAAGACACAGACTAGCTTAATGGATACATAATCAAGACCTGTATATATGCTGTCTACAAGAGACCCACTTCAGACCTAGGGACACATTCAGAATGAAAGTGAGGGGATGGAAAAACTATTCCATACAAATGGAAATGAAAAGAAAGCTGGAGTAGCAATTCTCATTATCAGACAAAATAGACTTTAAAATAAAGACTTTAACAAGAGACAAAGAAGGATACTACATAATGATCAAAGGCTCAATCCAAGAAGAAGATATAACAATTGAAAATATTTATGCAACCAACATAGGAGCACCTCAATACATAAGGCAAATGCTAACAGCCATAAAAGGGGAAATCAACAGTAACACAATCATAGTAGGGGACGTTAACACCCCACTTTCACCAATGGACAGATCATCCAAAATGAAAATAAATAAGGAAACACAAGCTTTAATCTTTTTTTTTTCTTTTTCTTTTTCTTTTAAAATTTATTTATTTATTTTTGCTGCGTTGGGTCTTCGTTTCTGTGCGAGGGCTTTGTCTAGTTGTGGCAAGCGGGGGCCACTCTTCATCGCGGTGCGCGGGCCTCTCACTATCGCGGCCTCTCTTGTTGCGGAGCACACGCTCCAGACACGCAGGCTCAGTAGTTGTGGCTCACGGGCCTAGTTGCTCCGCGGCATGTGGGATCCTCCCAGACCAGGGCTCGAACCCGTGTCCCCTGCATTAGCAGGCAGATTCTCAACCACTGCGCCACCCAGGAAGCCGGAAACACAAGCTTTAAATGATACATTAAACAAGATGGACTTAATTGATATTTATAGGACATTCCATCCAAAAACAACTGAATACACTTTCTTCTCAACTGCTCATGGAACATTGTCCAGGATAGATCATATCTTGGGTCACAAATCAAGCCTTGGTAAATTTAAAAAATTTGTAATCATATCAAGTATCTTTTCCGACCACAACACTATGAGACTAGATATCAATTACAGGAAAAAATCTGTAAAAAATACAAACACATGGAGTCTAAATAACTACTAAATAACCAAGAGTTCACTGAAGAAATCCAAGAGGAAATCAGAAAATACCTAGAAACAAATGACAATGAAAACATGACGATCCAGAACTTATGGGATGTAGCAAAAGCAGTTCTAAGAGGGAAGTTTATAGCAATATAATCCTACCTTAAGCAAGAAAAATCTCAAATAAACAACCAAACAGTACACCTAAAGCAATTAGAGAACGAAGAACAAAAACCCCGCAAAGTTAGCAGAAGGAAAGATATCATAAAGATGAGATCAGAAATAAATGAAAAAGAAATGCAGGAAATGATAGCAAAGATCATTAAAACTAACAGCTGATTCTTTGAGAAGATAAACAAAATTGATAAGCCATTAGCCAGACTCATCAAGAAAAAAGGGAAGAAAGTCAGATCAACAGAATTAGAAATGAAAAAGGAGAAGTAACAACTGACATGGCAGAAATACAAAGGATCATGAGAGATTTCTACAAGCAACTATATGCCAGTTAAATGGAGAACTTGGAAGAAATGGACAAATTCTTAGAAAGACACAACCTTCTGAGACTGAACCAGGAAGAAATAGAAAATATAAACAGACCAATCACAAGCACTGAAATTGAGACTCGAATTAAAAATCTTCCAACAAACAAAAGTCTAGGACCACATGGCTTCACAGGCGAATTCTATCAAACATTTAGAGAAGAGCTAACACCTATCCTTCTCAAACCCTTCCAAAAAATAGCAGAGGGAAGAATACCCCAAACTCATTCTACGAGGCGACTATCACCTTGATACCAAAACTAGAGAAAGATGTCACAAAGAAAGAAAACCACAGGCCAGTATCACTGATGAACATAGATGCAAAAATGCTCAACAGAATACTAGCAAACAGAATCCAGCAGCACATTAAAAGGCTCATACACCATGATCAAGTGGGGTCATCCCAGGAATGCAAAGATTCTTCAATATATGCAAATCAATCAATGGGATACACCATATTAACAAATTGAAGGAGAAAACCGTATGATCATCTCAATAGATGCAGAAAAAGCTTTTGACAAAATTCAACACCCATTTATGATAAAAACCCTCCAGATAGTAGGCATAGAGGGACTTACCTCAACATAATAAAGGCCATATATGACAAACCCACAGCCAACATCGTTCTCAATGGTGTAAAACTGGAACCATTTCCTCTAAGATCAGGAACAAGTTGAGGTTGCCCACTCTCCCCACTATTATTCAACATAGTTTTGGAAGTTTTAGCCACAGCAATCAGAGAAGAAAAAGAAATAAAAGGAATCCAAATCAGAAAAGGAGAAGAAAAACTGTCACTGTTTGCAGATGACATGATACTATACATAGAGAATCCTAAAGATGCTACCAAAAAACTACTAGAGCTAATCAATGAATTTGGTAAAGTAGCAGGATACAAAATCAATGCACAGAAATCTTTTGCATTCCTATACACTAATGATGTAAAATCTGAAAGAGAAATTAAGGAAACACTCCCATTTACCATTGCAACAAAAAGAATAAAATACCTAGAAATAAACCTACCTAAGGAGAAGAAAGACCTGTATGTAGAAAACTATAAGACACTGATGAAAGAAATTAAAGATGATCCAAACAGATAGAGAGATATACCATGTTCTTGGATTGGAAGAATCAGCATTGTGAAAATGACTCTACTACCCAAAGCAATGTCCAGGTTCAGTGCAGCCCCTATCAAGCTACCAATGGCAGTTTTCACAGAAGGAGAAAAAAAATTTCATAATTTGTATGAAACTGAAAAGACTGTGAATCACCAAAGCAATCTTGAGAAAGAAACATGGAGCTGGAGGAATCTGACTCCCTGAATCCAGACTATGCTACAAAGCTACAGTAATCAAGACAGTATGGTACTGTCAAAAAAAACCATAAATATATATCATGGAACAGGAGAGAAAGCCCAGAGATAAACCCAGACACATATGGTCACCTTATCTTTGATAAAGGAGGCAAGAATATATAATGGCGAAAAGACAGCCTCTTCAGTAAGTGGTGCTGGGAAAACTGGACAGCTACATGGAAAAGAATGAAATTAGATCACTCCCTAACACCATATACAAGAATAAACTCAAAATGGATTAAAGCCCTAAATGTAAGGCCAGACACTATAAAGCTCTTAGAAATCATAGGCAGAACACACTAAGACTTAAATCACAGCAAGATCCTTTTTGACCCACCTCGTAGAGAAATGGAAATAAAAACCATTTTATTTGAGACCTAATGAAACTTAGGTCTCATGAGACCTAATGAGAGCTAATGAGACCTAATGAAACTTAAAAGCTTTTGCACAGCAAAGGAAACCATAAACAAGACGAAAAGACAACCCTCAGAATGAGAGAAAATATTTGCAAACGAAGAAACTGACCAAGGGTTAATCTCCAAAACATACTAGTAGCTCATGCAGTACAATATCAAAAAAACAAACAACCCCATCCAAAAATGGAAAGAAGAGCTAAATAGATATTTCTCCAAAGAAGATATACAGATTGCCAACAAACACATTAAAGAATGCTCAACATCAGTAATCATTAGAGAAATGCAAATCAAAACTACAATGAGGTTTCACCTCACAGCAGTCAGAATGGCCATCATCAAAAAATCTACAAACAATAAATGCTGGAGAGGGTATGGAGAAAACGGTACTCTTGCACTGTTGGTGGGAACATAAATTGATAGAGCCACTGTGAAGAACAGTATGGAATTTCCTTAAAAAACTGAAAATAGAACTACCATATGACCCAGCAATCCCACTACTGGGCACATATCCTGAGAAAACCATAATTCAAAAAGAGTCATGTACCACAATGTTCATTGCATCACAGGTTATAATAACCAGGACATGGAAGCAACCTGAGTGTCCATCGACAGATGAATGCATAAAGGTGTGGCACATATATACAATGGAATATTACTCAGCCATAAAAAGAAACGAAATTGGATTTTTTGTAGTGAGGTGGATGGACCTAGCGTCTGTCATACAGAGTGAAGTAAGTGAGAAAGAGAAAAGCAAATACTGTATGCTAACACATGTATATGGAATCTAAAAAAAAAAAATGTTTCTGAATAACCTAGGTGCAGGACAGGAATAAAGACACAGACATAGAGTATGGACTTGAGGATATGGGGAGAGGGACGCTTGGGCTGGGACCAGGTGAGAGTGGCATGGACATATATACACTACCATATGTAGAATGGATGACTGGTGGGAAGCACCCGCTTAGCACAGGGAAATCAGCTCGGTGCTTTGTGCCCACCTAGAATGGTGGGATAGGGAGGGTGGGAGGGAGATGCAAGTGCGAGAGGATATGGGGATATATATATATGTAAAGCTGATTCACTTTGTTATACAGCAGAACCTAACACAATGTTGTAAAGTAATTATACTCCAATAAAGATGTTGAAAAATAGAAAAACAAAAAATTAATTCTTCAAGGGCATAATTCATACGTGTGCATTATATTCTCTCATGTAATTATACAATAGTTTGTTTAATCATTCTATCCCTCAGCATTTAGGTTTTTTCCCAAATCATTTTATCATAAAATTATAATTATTAACTTCTTTATAAGTAAATCTAGGACTTCGTTTTAGAATAGCTACATGGTTTCTCTTTTGTACGTCAAAAATATTTACAATTCCCTATGGTTCAAACTGGTGCTTAAGATTATTGGTTCAAGAAATTTTCTTGTCTTGTTTTGAGTTTACTATGTCTTTTTCAAACTTGAAGCATATTTGATCTAAATATGTTAGTTTCAGGTGTACATCATAGTAAGTCAATATTTTTATAGATTATACTCTATTTAAGCTATTACAAAAATAATGGCTATATTTCCCTGTGCTATATAATATATCCTTATTGTTTATTTTATAATGGTTCCTCATTTATTTTGTAATGGTAGTTTGTATCTCTTAATCCCACATCACTATCATGCCTCTTCTCCTTTCCTCTTCCCACTGGTAACCACTAGTTTATTCTCAATATCTGTGAGTCTGTTTCTGTTTTGTTATATACATTCATTTGTTTTATTTTTTAGATTTCACATGTAAGTGATAACATAGAGTATTTGTATTTCTCTCTGTGACTTATTTCACTAAGAATAATTCCCTCCACAGAGTTGCAAATGGCAGAATTTCATTCTTTTTTTACAGCTAATACACCACATCTTCTTTATCCATTTAACTGTTGATGGACACTTAGGTTGCTTCCATATCTTGTCTATTGTAAATAATGCTGCTGTGAACATTGGGCTGCATGTATCTCTTTGATTTAGTGTTTTCATTTTCTTTGGATGTATACCCAGCAGTGGAATTGCTGGATCATATGGTAGTTCTATATAAACCTCCATGCTGTTTTCCACAGTGGCTGTACCAATTTATAGTTTCACCAAAAGTGAGTGTACTAGGCTTCCCTTTTCTCCACATGCTCACCACCATTTGTTATTTGTGGTCTTTTTGATGATAGCCATTCTGACAGGTGTGAGGTAATACCTCATTGTGGTTTTGGTTTGCATTTCTCTGATGATTGATGTTGAGCAATTTTTCATGTGCCTGTTGGCCATCTGTATGTCTTCTTTCGAAAAATGTCTATTCAGGTCTTCTACCCATTTTTTTTTTTTTTTTTGCGCTACACGGACCTCTCACCGTGGAGGCCCCTCCCGCCGCAGAGCACAGGCTCTGGACACGCAGGCCCAGCGGCCACGGCTCACGGGCCCAGCTGCTCCGCGGCATGTGGGATCCTCCCGGACCGGGGCACAAACCCGCATCCCCTGCATCGGCAGGCGGACTCCCAACCACTGCGCCACCAGGGAAGCCCCCCCTCCATTTTTAAATCAGGTTGTTTGTTTTTCTGATATTGAGTTGTGTGAGCTGTTTATATATTTTGGATATTAACCCCTTATCAGTCATATCAGTTGCAAATATTTTCTCCCATTCAGTAGGTTGTCTTTTCATTTTGTTGATGGTTGTCTTTGCTGTGCAATAGCTTTTAAGTTTTAATTAGGTCCCATTTGTTTTCTGCCTTTGTTTCCTTTGAACGTTAATTTTTAATAACCACCTTATTGAGATATAATTCACATACCATTCAATTCACCCATTTAAAGTGCACAATCCAGTGGTTTTAGTATATTTGCAGAGATCTGTAACCATCACCACACTCAATTACTTTTTTCTTTCTTTCTTTTTTTTTTTTTACCACACTCAATTTTAGAGCATTTTCATCACCCCAAAAGAAATCCCATGCCCATTAGCAGTCACTCTCCATTTGCTCCCGGCTCTCTGTCTTCGACAACTGACATCTACTTTCTGTGTCTATGGATTTGCCTATTTTGGACAATTCATATAAATTGAATCACACAATATGTGGTCCGTTATGACTGGCTTCGTTCACTTAGCATAATGATTTCGAGATTCATCCATGTTGTAGCAGGTATCTGTACTACTTCATTTCTTTTTGTGGCCAAATAATAGTCCATTGTATGAACATACCACATTTTATTTATCTATTCATCAGTTGACGAACATTTGCGTTGTTTCTGCTTCTTGACTCTTATGAATAATGCTGCTGCGTACATTCACATACAAGTTTTTGTGTGAACATATATTTTCATTTTTCTTGGAGACAAACCTAGGAGTAGAATTGCTGGGCCATACGGTAACTCTAATGTTTAACCTTTTGAGGAATTACCATACTCTTTTTCAAAATGGACACACTGTTTTCCCTTTCCATCGGCTTTGTGTGAGTATTCCAATTTCTCCACATCCTTGCCAATACTTATTATCTGTCTTTTTGATTATAGTCATTTTAGTGGGAATGAAATAGTATTTCATTGTGGTTTTGATGTGCCTTATCCTGATAGCTAATGATGTTGAGCATCTTTTCATGTGCTTACTGGTGGAAATTTTTTTTAAGGCTCTTGATAAATTTCACCCATTTTTCTTTCCATAAAATTGTATTACTTTATAATGCCAATAACTGTGTATCAACTCACTGAGCATTTGCTAGCTTCAATATTATAATTTTTAAAAATTGCATTCCTTTGATTTCTGATTTCACTTTATTTCCACTTCTTTGATTTATTCTGTATGTGTATGCATTTCACAAGGAATTAATTAACCATAGGTCTAAGTTAACATAATTTTTTGCCTAGAAAATAGACTATCATGACGCAAACTGACCTAAGCCAGTATGGTCACATACAACTACTAGTTTATTCATAACAGCTCTTAAGTACATCATAATAGCTGCCTGAAAGTTTGAAGTCAATAGGAGCTGACTGCTTTCCTACAACTTTGCTACTTGTTTTTAATGAAAGCAGGTCTCAGACAGGTCTCATTATCTGCTACATAAAATACATTTATCTAAACCAAAATTTATTGATAAGTCAGGTCAAATAGTTCAGACACTGTATTCAGTAAGTTTCATGAAGTCCAACTATCTTTGTTTTAGGTGATCTGAATACCCCTGGCCATATTTCAAAAGCAGAATCTGGTTGCTCTTGTGGTGGGTATCAGGCAACCAGATCCTTTGAGCCAATGGCAGGATTGGACAGCCTCAGAGTCTATCCCTAAGGATACACATTTGGAACTTGCTAGATTTTTACACCTTATTAATACAAGGGTTGGGGTGTCTCTAGAGTATTATTACCAGTATACGTATCTTGAATACCACTATTTCAGTAGAGTCCATATCTAATATCCATTGTGCTGATTAACAAGCTACTAATTTCACCGTGAAAGTCCATTTCTAACATTGGCAAAAGCCCTATGCTATTGATGGCAGATAAAGATCTCTGGAGCACTTGTAATAATCACATTTGAGATGTTTTCTGATTATCGGATTGTATATTCTTGAAAGGGGAACTGTCTTCTCCTCCATAGCATATTAAACCTAGCCCCCTCCACATGCACACATAATTTCACATTATCTTTGCTAAAGAGCTTAAAGCAAATTACAGACCTCAAAAAAGTGTGCAGTATCTCTCAGTGTTTGGTTTTTTTCTTAAATAAGAAAATGAGAAACTGACAGAAACCATTTATTAAGTGCCTACTCTGTGATATGTGCTTTGCATTCATTATCTCATTTAATCCACAACAACCCTGTGAGTAATTATTATTACTGTCATTTTATGGATGGGAAGACTGATTATGAGAGATTTGAATAATGTGTCCAGGATCACTTGGCTTGTGTCCACATCCACATGGCATGTGGGGATTCTTGGTGGATGTTTATTATTTTCCTATTGTGTCATCTTCACTTCAGGGACTCATGGACACATAGATCATGTTGTGCCTGATGCATGTGTATAGGTGGTTAAATAAAATTTGAGATTCTGCATATTTAATAAATTTGGGGGAGAATATATTATTGAGTAAAACATTATTTCTAAATTATGTGAAATGTCTGTGGCATTTCAGCTTCTCATGAATATCTGTAACCAAGTTTGAGCTTTATGTCTGTAAGAAACATAGAAAACCAACAGGCTAAGAATTAGGAATTATTTTTAAAAAATGATGGCTTTGAACACATTCAACTCTGAGGTAGATAATTTAATATTTTCCTTTTATTCAATTTTTGTGTTTTCACTGACAAATAGCAAAACATTTTAAATTTATGGTTTTTTAATGTATATTTTTCTCTCCTGAGAATGAAAAGGAGCTGAGGATCAGTTTCTCATGCTTTAAAAAGTTGTGCTTCAAGCCAGAATTTGTAAATACAGTAGTGTTCAGTTTCAATGAGCAGAGAAGTGAGGTGTTCCAGTGTAAATTACCCTGCAGCCTGCTTAGAGGGTTTTTTTTTCCCCCTATGTTTAGCAAAATTATGGAGTATGCTGTTTAAAAGAAGCTATGTTACATTCTTTGTTGGAGAATTTCAAATGGAATATAAGATGACTTCGTAATTTTTAACAGTGTATTTTGATTTTTAAAATACACTTGGATATTTTTTTCCTTCTCTTCTTTTCTGTATTGAAGGTGGAAATGAAGCCATTTCTTTTTGTCATTTTCCATTATTTCCTTTTATTTCTCCCACTTGTGCCCTGGATAATATCCTGGCTAGATAGGATTACAGGCTATTTTCACTGGGAGATTCTGATTCCATTACCAATCAACAAAGTTAAGGAGCATTTCCCCCACCCCCTTTATAGTGTGCACACTCCATTTAGAAATGAGAAAAAGTCTCAAAGGTAGGCACTACTATATTACCAAAGCAGGCAGCTTTCACCCGGGGAGGCCCTGAGCCAGAGTGAGAGCATGTTAAGAGGGGGAGAAAGTAATGAACAGTTTTGAAAAATGAGGTTATGTAAGTTAGAGCTGCCAGAGATGCTCCGAAGGTCTATTAGACACAGTTCTTGAAAAGGGGTTTAAATGAACTAAAATGCAATAATGAAATTTTCTCACTGGAGAGGATTTAAAATGATTACTCACTAGAATTAATTGATACCATCGGAGGGCCAAAACATGCTTTGTCTGTCTGAAAAGTGTGTTTAGTGTTTTGGAAGACTTTCTATAGCATATAATAAAAGACTGGGAAATCAATACCTTTTCTTTAAAGGTGCACCCAGTGTTTAATAGCACTAAGTAATTATATCCCCCATAGCATCTGAGAAGTCTTAACTCCATCTTCAGTGCTTGGTGATCTGGTAAACCTCATTTCCAAAAACCTATCCATATCTGTTTTCTTTCCATCTCTTAAAAAAAAAAGTGTTTTTGAGTAATTTTATGAATCCTTTAATACTGACATCAATTTTGTTTGTCATAATTTCTCAGTGGTATTTTTGGTTTAATATAACTGAAATTTGTTCTAGGTATTTTGTCCAAACACAGGATGAGGCTTCAAAATAAGCCTTGAATTATTCTCCCTTGTCACGAAGACAGAGAATCATAGTCCTTGATGAACCTTTAAGTGTCCATTGCTCCTTTTCAATTGTTAACTCTAAATTTATTTAAAAATCTCAACTTAGGGCTTCCCTGGTGGCGCAGTGGTTGAGAGTCCGCCTGCCGATGCAGGGGACGCGGGTTCGTGCCTGGGTCCAGGAGGATCCCACATGCCGCGGAGCGGCTGGGCCTGTGAGCCATGGCCGCTAGGCCTGCGCGTCTGGAGCCTGTGCTCCGCAACGGGAGAGGCCACAACAGTGAGAGGCCTGCGTACTGCAAAAAAAAAAAAAAAATCTCAACTTAGTAGTTTGACATGATACCCTCATAGTTAGGATCTTGATGGGACATGATGGGAGTTTTGCAATTCGTACTCTCTTAACCTCTGAGGCAGGGTGACAGAAATTATCTTTATGAGACTGAAAACAAACTCATTTTGCTCTAGATCCGGAATGCCAATTGTTTGAAGATTTGATCCGGATGCTTATGACTTGTTGCCATGGATGTTTCCATTGTTTTACACATTAAAGACCCATCCAGTTATGAACAACAAAACTGTACAAATCATGGCAAACTTCTGGTCTGTAGCATGAATTTCTTAAGTAAAAGAAAACTGGAAACCAAACTGCTTCTTCTTTTCTTGTCTTCAATTTGTTGCCAGGGGGAAGATTATGCACAGATCATTGGGCTAAGCAAGTGTTATTGTTCCCCCTGCCATGCACAAAGTAATAAGTCATTCTCCTTCTTGAAATGACATCTTCACTAGGACCAGTATATAAAACACAGTTCTATTGGTGCTGGAAGTACAAGGTCACAGCCATTCAACTGGAAGATGATCCTTCACAATTATTCCCAGAAAAATACTTCAGAATAATGCTCTCTGCCCTTTATAGTTCAATGATGTAAAGTGTTTGTACTGCACTTGTTATGGGCACTAAGGTCAGAGAGCTTATCCAACAGATAGACCTGTGGGTCTAGCGCTATATTTAGAAAGACAGTCAACTGGAAGATGGTAGAATACATGCCAGGTGTACAGCTTGTTACATTTACTATCTTAGAAGCTATTAGAAGAATCAATCTTCATAATAACATCAAAATTTACACTTATAAAAACTTTAATCTTCACTCATATTAACTCATATGATTCTGTCAGTATTCTTAGGTAAGATAACTGTGAAATTTTTTTATTGAGGTAACTGTAGTCCATCTTGTCTAGCAAGAAGTTAATAGTGGAATTGGGAGATCAGTGTTCTTTCCTCTCCTTCTGCTTGGCTTGTTATTTTTTGTAAACAGTGCATTGACTATTCCCACTACTTAGAAAGAGGAGCGCTGCAAGCAGAGAGCACAATTGAATTAATTGTAGCAGTGATGCCATTTCATATGCCAGAATGTACAGTTTACTGATCAGTAGGAAAGGGAAGATCGTAACAATGAAATCAGTTTTTCACATACAATGTACAATGAGCTTGTTAAATAGATAAAGGTGACATCAGAATCTTCCCTGATACCTCAGTGGAAAATTGTTAAGAAACATCTGCTCTGAATGTATGAAAATCATAGAAAGTAAAGATACCTCTGAAGTTGTTTTTGTTCAGTCTTATTTTACAGCTTAAAAAAAAGAGGTTCAGAGATTTTAAGTGATTTGCTCCATGTTACACAATTGAAAACGACAGAGCTGAGAGTTGAATCTGTCTTTAAACTCCAGTGTTTCTGGACCTTACTCTGTACCATGCAGATGTTTGGCTGCCTATGGGCAGAGGGTCAGACAACAGTGGTGGTCCCATTCATCTCTGTGGTTCCTTTGTGGGCCATACCACATAGAGTAGCCCCATTTTATGGGTAGGAAATCCTGGTTAAGGAGTGTCCCCAGCAGCAATTAGCAAGTCAGTGGTGTAATCTCTCTCCCACGTGCTTCCTTGCCTGTCTTCTCACAAATGTTGGAGCCTACAATGTTTCTGCTTCCACCATAAAAAGGGTTTGTGGAAAATCATCTCTATATTTCAGCCACAAGGATTGAGAATGAAAAGAAGTGATTGAAAAAGAATCTCTGTTCTGCAGTCAATATTGAAGTAAAGTACCTATTGTCATGTTCTATTATAGCCTCGGTCATGCTGGAATCAGGTGTGATTCTAGGCTGTGATTCTAGGCTGACGTAGTTTTGATGCTCCTAAGCTGATATTTGGATAGGTCAAGGTATCTGTCATTTGTGTCATGTCAGACCGAGGAATCTTCAAAAACTGTTACATGAATCAGTAGTCTGCTTGGCTTAAGGACCTTGGAAGAGAGCTACAACTGTTTACCTACTGGTGATTATTGATTTTTTATAGTTAACACAATGTATTTAAGAATAAAATGAACCATTGGAATAAAACTCTATATGGAATGTACTCTTAAGAACCATAGGAGACAAAATTTTTGTAGAAATGGGTTAAGAGTAAGTAAGAGACGGATGTTTATTGAAGAGGCAAATAGTATGAATGGTAGGAATATTTTAGTAATTTCTCTTTATCACCTATCTACACAGAACATTTTGATTCAAGTGTTTTTGATGCAGGCATTTTGACAGAATTAAAGCCAGCAGACACCTAGTTCTACCTTAATCCCCTTCCCAATTCTGGGAAAGTTTTACTTTCCAATTTATTAATTTATTTATTGTTTGGAAACTTTTGAACTTTGGGTTTGTCTTGCTTTTATTTCTGGGATGACTGCTGTTTGGTAATGTATTATTGTTTTGTTATATTGCTGGGTTCAGTTAGCACTTTATAAATGAGACTGATCTCTAACTTTTTTCTTACTATTTCTAACTCTGCTATTTTTATTAAGATTATGTTAGGCATGTTATTTTAGAATTAGGAAAAAAGCAGTAAAATATTGTTTAGTCTATTATAATTGGAAAGCCTCCAAGGGGTTATTAGATACACCCCAAAGGCATTACTATAAATGAGTTTTATTATAAGTGTAAATGTGTTATTTAGAGAAGAGTTAGAAATTTAATTAAGGTCTTCTGTGTGATCTGAAGCTGAGAATGAGAGATTTTTATTATGGTCCAGGTGTCCTCCCTACCCAGTGGCCCCTAATATATACCAAGTTAAAAAAAAGAAACTCAGGAAACTTACAGGAAGAAGATAATGCTTTTCCTTTAGATAGATTGTTTTGCAGCATTTAAAAACTTGTGCCTTCATAAGCATTTACAAGAGTCCTATTTTTTTTTTTTTTTTTTTTTGCGGTACGCGGGCCTCTCACTGTTGTGGCCTCTCCCGTTGCGGAGCACAGGCTCCGGACGTGCAGGCTCAGCGGCCATGGCTCACGGGCCCAGCCGCTCCGCGGCATGTGGAATCTTCCCGGACCGGGGCACGAACCCGTGTCCCCTGCATCAGCAGGTGGACTCTCAACCACTGCGCCACCAGGGAAGCCCAAGAGTCCTAGCTTGACTGGCCCAGAAGATGTTGTCTGACCAAATATTCTGCAGTTTGTTTTATGGTAACAGTACATATATTTCTATTTACAAATATAAACCAGTATTATATTTTAAATATTTTTTCAAACTATCCCCTCAGGAATTTGTAACTGAAAATTACTGCTGTAAATTTTTTAAGTAAAAAGAGTTAGTTCTTTTATTGATCAACTACATTATTTAAAAGACAAGAGTAAGTGAGTGTCACAATTGTGACATTAAAGGTGGAATTGCAATATCTGAGATGCAGAAAATTCAAGATACAAATGGATTCTCATTGACGAAGCAGTATTTGATTGGAATAATTCATGTTTCCTTCTGAGATGAGTGCATGATTTCTAACCATATGTACTTTGTGCTAGATTAACTCCAACACCATCCCCACCTACTTCCATTGGTGCTGGGATGAGGTTCACCAGAGAAAGAAGGTCAGTTTTGCTTACTATTTGAGATATATAGATATAGATATAGATATAGATGTTTTTAACTTGAAACTGTAGTAGTGTATGTTTTAGTTTGGATCAAAATATCACACAGTTAATTCTCTCTCTCCATCCCCCCCTCCCTCTTTCTCCATTTGGTTCCTTAAAGGATTTGAGATAAATGTTGGGAAACATTGGGATATGAATAAAAGTCTCATGGCCAGGATAACCAACAAGAACCTCCTGTATAGCACAGGGAACTCTGCTCAATATTGTGTAATAACCTAAATGGGGGCTTCTCTGGTGGCACAGTGGTTGAGAGTCCGCCTGCCGATGCAGGGGACACGGGTTCATGCCCCGGTCCGGGAAGGTCCCAAATGCCGCGGAGATGCTGGGCCCGTGAGCCATGGCCGCTGAGCCTGCGCGTCCGGAGCCTGTGCTCCGCAATGGGAGAGTCCACAACAGTGAGAGGCCTGTGTACCGCAAAAAAAAAAAAAAAAAAAAAAAAAAAACCTAAATGGGAAAATAATTTAAAAAAGAATAGATACATATATGTGTATAATTGAATCATTTTTCTGTACACCTGAAACTAACACAACATTGTTAATCAACTATACTCCAATATAAAATAAAAAGTTAAAAAAAAAGGCTCTTGGTCAGTTGATGTGATGAGCTGGGAATTCTCTAAGGTGTTATATTGTTTTGTTTTTTGGTTTTTTAAATTTTTTTATTTTTTTTAGTGTTGTCTCTCAATATTTTATTATACACCATGGGTTATAAAATAATACTACTTCATTGTTCAAATTGTTCCATCTTTGGCCATTGGCAATTCCTTTTTTTTTTCACACACACACACTGTATTTTATTTTTACAAGAGATAAATAAACTGACACCAAGCATTGTAAATGGAAGACCACAACAAAAGCAACAATGATTGCAATTACCAAACATGAAACACACTCATACTAGGTCATAATATTGACATTCAGTCCAGTAATCCTCCACTGTAACAGCTCCTTTACTTTGCAGTGAAAACTGATTTGTATATTTTTTGCCTCTGAGTCCTTGTGGGATTTTTTTTTTATTCAAACAGAAAGTCACAAAAATTATAATCATCCTCATCAGTTCACTCAGTCCCATGTAATTAATTTTTTTTATCTTGATCTTTTGTTAGCACTTTTATGAATTCATCAGTTTTCCATTCGAGTTCTGAAAATGCTTATTCATTCAGTTCAGCAGTATAGTCAGTTACCAGAAACCTGTACTTGTCAGAGTCTTTTCCATGAATTCCTTGAAGATGAAACCCTTTTATAGGAACATTTTTGCAAAAGCATCAGAGTACACCCAGAACTGTCTGTAAATGAAAAAAGACTTAAAAATGACCACGGTTAAAGGTTTGATGAAAGTTCATAATAATGCAGTTGACAAGGAAATTTAGTTATTTCTGAGATATACATTTTAAAGTAATAACTAGAATTATGACTTATAACATTATACCAGAACATATAAGATTTTTAGAAATTTCATGTAATGTCTGAAACATTTATATTAACATATTTCCATAAAAATAACCCAAAGAAAGTTTAGTATTAGCTGTTGTTTTTTGTTTGTTTGCTTGTACTGCAGGTTATTAGTCATCAGTTTTATACACATCAGTGTATACATGTCAATCCCAATCGCCCAGTTCAGCACATCACCATCTCCACACCCCATGGCTTTCCCCCACTTGGTGTCCATACGTTTGTTCTCTACACCTGTGTCTCAACCTCTGCCCTGCAAACCGGTTCATCTGTACCATTTTTCTAGGTTTCACATACATGTGTTCATATACGATATTTGTTTTTCTGACTTACTTCACTCTGTCTGACAGTCTCTAGATCCATCCATGTGTCAACAAATGACTCAATTTCATTCCTTTTTATGACTGAGTAATATTCCATTGTATATGTGTACCACAACTTCTTTATCCATTCGTCTGTTGATGGGCATTTAAGTTGCTTCCATGACCTAGCTATTGTAAATAGTGCTGCAGTGAACACTGGGGTGCATGTGTCTTTTTGAATTATGATTTTCTCTGGGTATATGCCCAGTAGTGGAATTGCTGGATCATATGGTAATTCTCTTTTTACTTTTATAAGGAACTTCCGTACTATTCTCCATAGTGGCTGTATCAGTTTACATTCCCACCAACAGTACAAGAGGGTTCCCTTTTCTCCACACCCTCTCCAGCATTTGTTGTTTGTAGATTTTCTGATGACACCCATTCTAACTGGTGTGAGGTGATACCTCATTGTAGTTTTGATTTGCATTTCTCTAATAATTAGTGATGTTGAGCAACTTTTCATGTGCTTCTTGGCCATCTGTATGTCTTCTTTGGAGAAATGTCTATTTAGGTCTTCTGCCCATTTTTGGATTGGGTTGTTTGTTTCTTTAATATTGAGCTGCATGAGCTGTTTATATATTTTGGACATTAATCCTTTGTCCTTTGATTCGTTTGCAAATATTTTCTCCCCTTCTGAGGGTTGTCTTTTCATCTTGTTTATGGTTTCCTTTGCTGTGCAAAAGCTTTGAAGTTTCATTAGGTCCCATTTGTTTATTTTTGTTTTTATTTCCATTACTCTAGGAGATGGATCAAAAAAGATCTTGCTGTGATTTATGTCAAAGGATGTTTTTCCTATGTTTTCCTCTAAGAGTTTTATAGTGTGCAGTCTTATATTTAGGTCTCTAATCCATTTTGAGCTTATTTTTGTGTATGGTGTTAGGGAGTGTTCTAATTTCATTCTTTTATATGTAGCTGTCCAGTTTTCCCAGCACCACTAATTAAAGAGTCTGTCTTTTCTCCATTGTATATCTTTGCCTCCTTTGTCATAGATTAGTTGACCATAGGTGCCTGGGTTTATCTCTGGTATTCTATCTCATTCCATTGATCTATGTTTCTGTTGTTGTGCCAGTACCATATTGACTTGATTACTGTAGCTTTGTAGTGTAGTCTGAAGTCAGGGAGTCTGATTCCTCCAGCTCTGTTTTTTTCCCTGAAGACTGCGTTGGCTATTTGGGGTCTTCTTTGTCTCCATACAATTTTAAGATTTTTTGATCTAGTTCTGTAAAAGATGCCATTGGTAATTTGATAGAGATTTCATTGAATCTGTAGATTGCTTTGGGTAGTATAGTCATTTTCACAATATTGATTCTTCCAATCCAAGAACATGGTATATCTCTCCACCTGTTGGTATCATCTTTAATTTCTTTCATCAGTGTCTTATAGTTTTCTGCATACAGGTCTTTTGTCTGCCTAGGTAGGTTTATTCCTAGGTATTTTATTTTTTTTTGGTGCAGTGGTACATGGGAGTGTTTCCTTAATTTCTCTTTCAGATTTTTCATCATTAGTCTATAGGAATGCAAGAGATTTCTGTGCATTAATTTTGTATCCTACAACTTTACCAGATTCATTGATTAGCTCTAATAGTATTCTGGTGGCATTTTTAGGATTCTCTATGTATAGTATCATGTCATCTGCAAAGAGTGACAGTTTTACTTCTTCTATTCCAATTTGTATTCCTTTAATTTCTTTTTCTTCTCTGATTGCCGTGGCTAGGACTTTCAAAACTATGTTGAATAATAGTGGTGAGCGTGGACATCCTTGTCTTGTTGCTGATCTTAGAGGAAATGCTTTCAGTTTTTCACCATTGAGAATGATGTTTGCTGTGGGTTTGTCATATATGGCCTTTATTATGTTGAGGTAGGTTCCCTCTTTGCCTACTTTCTGGAGAGTTTTTATCACAAATTGCTGCTGAATTTTGTCAAAAGCTTTTTCTGCATTTATTGAGATGATCACATGGTTTTTATCCTTTAGTTTGTTAATATGGTGTATCTCATTGATTGATTTGCTTATATGGAAGAATCCTTGCATTCCTGGAATAAACCCCACTTGATCATGGTGTATGATCCTTTTAATGTGTTGTTGGATTCTGTTTGCTAGTGTTTTGTTGACGATTGTTGCATCTATATTCATTAGTGATATTGGTCTGTAATTTTCTTTTTTTGTAGTATCTTTGTCTGCTTTTGGTATCAGGGTGATGGTGGCCTCATAGAAGGAGTTTGGGAGTGTTCCTTCCTCTGCAGTTTTTTGGAAGAGTTTGAGAAGAATGGGTGTTAGCTCTTCTCTAAATGTTTGATAGAATTCACCTGTGAAGCCATCTGGTCCTGGACTTTTGTTTGTTGGAAGAGTTTTCATCACAGTTTCAATTTCATTACTTGTGATTGGTCTGCTCATATTTTCTGTTTCTTCCTGGTTCATTCTTGGAAGGTTATACCTTTCTAAGAATTTGTCCATGTCTTCCAGTTGTCCATTTTATTGGCATATAGTTGCTTGTAGTAGTCTCTTAGGATGCTTTGTATTTCTGCAATGTCTGTTGTAACTTCTCCTTTTTCATTTCTAATTGTATTGATTTGAGTCCTCTCCCTCTTTTTCTTGATGAGCCTGGCTAATGGTTTATCAGTTTTGTTTATCTTCTCAAAGAACCAGCTGTTAGTTTTATTGATCTTTGCTATTGTTTTCTTTGTTTCTATTTCATTTATTTCTGCTCTGATCTTTATGTTTTCTTCTGCTAACTTTGGGTTTTGTTTGTTCTTCTTTCTCTAGATCCTTTAGGTGTAAGGTTAGATTGTTTATTTGAGATTTTTCTTGTTTCTTGAGGTAGGCTTGTATAGTTATAAACTTCCCTCTTAGAATTGCTTTTCTGCATCCCATAGTTTTAGGATCATCGTGTTTCATTGTCATTTGTCTCTAGGTATTTTTTGATTTCCTCTTTGATTTCTTCAGTGATCCCTTGGTTATTTAGTAACGTATTGTTTAGCCTCCATGTGTTTGTGTTTTTTACATTTTTTTCCCTCTAATTCATTTCAAATCTCATAACATTGTGGTGAGAAAAGATGCTTGATATGATTTCAGTTTTCTTAAATTTACTGAAGCTTGATTTGTGACCCAAGATGTGATCTATCCTGGAGATTATTCCATGTACATTTGAGAAGAAAGTGCAATCTGCTGGTTTTGGATGGAATGTTCTATAAATATCAATTAAATCTATCTGGTCTATTGTGGCATTTAAAGCTTCTGTTTCCATATTTATTTTCATTTTGGATCATCTGTCCATTGGTGTAAGTGTGTTGTTAAAGTCCCCCACTATTATTGTGTTACTGTCCATTTCCTCTTTTATAGCTGTTAGCAGTTGCCTTATGTATTGAGGTGCTCCTATGATGGGTGCATATATATTTATAATTGTTATATCTTCTTCTCGTATTGAGTCTTTGATCATTATGTAGTGTCCTTCCTTGTCTCTTGTAACATTCTTTATTTTAAAGTCTATTTTGTCTGATATGAGTATTGCTTCTCCAGCTTTCTTTTGATTTCCATTTGCATGGAATATCTTTTTCCATCTCCTCACTTTAAGTCTGTATGTGTCCCTAGGTCTGAAGTGGGTCTCTTGTAAACAGCATATATATGGGTCTTATTTTTGTATCCATTCAGCAAGCCTGTGTCTTTTGGTTGAAGCATTTAATCCACTCATGTTTAAGCTAATTATCGATATGTATGTTCCTATGACCATTTTCTTAATTGTTTTGGGTTTGTTTTTGTAGTTCCTTTTCTTCTCTTGTGTTTCCGACTTAGAGAAGTTCGTTTAGCATTTGTTGTAGAGCTGGTTTGGTTGTGCTGAATTCTCATAGCTTTTGCTTGTCTGTAAAGCTTTTGATTTCTCCATTGAATCTGAATGAGATCCTTGCTGGGTAGAGTAATGTTGGTTGTAGGTTCTTCTCTTTTATCACTTTAAGTATATCGTGCTACTCCCTTCTGGCTTGTAGAGTTTGTGCTGAGAAATCAGCTGTTAACCTTATGGGAGTTCCCTTGTATATTATTTGTCGTTTTTCCCTTGCTGCTTCCAATAATTTTTCTTTGTCTTTAAGTTTTGCCAATTTGATTACTATGTGTCTCGGCGTGTTTCTCTTTGGGTTTATCCTGTATGGGACTCTCTGCGCTTCCTGGACTTCAGTGGCTATTTCCTTTCCCATGTTAGGGTTTTCGACGATAATCTCTTGAAATATTTTCTCTGGTCCTTTCTCTCTCTCTTCTCCTTCTGGGACCCCTATAATGCGAATGTTGTTGAATTTAATGTTCTCCCAGAGGTCTCTTAGGCTGTCTTCATTTCTTTTCATTCTTTTTTCTTTATTCTGTTCCACAGCAGTGAATTCCACCATTCTGTCTTCCAGGTCACTTATCCGTTCTTCTGCCTCAGTTATTCTGCTATTATTTCCTTCTATTGTAGTTTTCATTTTAGTTATTGTATTGTTCATCTCTATTTGTTTGTTCTTTAATTCTTCTAGGTGTTTGTTAAACATTTCTTGCATCTTCTTGATCTTTGCCTCCATTCTTTTTCCGAGTTCCTGGATCATCTTCACTATCATTATTCTGAATTCTTTTTCTGGAAGGTTGCCTATCTCCATTTCATTTAGTTGTTTTTCTGAGGTTTTATCTTGTTCCTTCATCTGGTACATAGCCCTCTGCCTTTTCATCTAGTCTATCTTTCTGTGAATGTGGGTTTTGTTCCACAGGCTGCAGGATTGTAGTTCTTCTTGCTTCTGCTGTCTGCCCTCTGGTGGATGAAGCTATCTAAGAGGCTTGTGGAAGTTTCCTGATGGGAGGGACTGGTGGTGGGTAGAGCTGACTGTTGCTCTGGTGGGCAGAGCTCAGTAAAACTTTAATCCACTTGACTGTTGATGGGTGGGGCTAGGTTCATTCCCTGTTGGTTGTTTGGCCTTAGGCAACCCAACACTGGAGCCTACCTGGGCTCTTTGGTAGGGCTAATGGCCGACTCTGGGAGGGCTCATGCCAAGGAGTACTTCCCAGAACTTCTGCTGCCAGCGTCCTTTTCCCCATGGTGAGCCACAGCCACCCCCCACCTCTGCAGGAGACCCTCCAACACCAGCAGGTAGGTCTGGTTCAGTCTCCCCTGTGGTCACTGCTCCTTCCCCTGAGTCCCGATGTGCACACTGCTTTGTATGTGCCCTCCAAGAGTGGAGTCTCTGTTTCCCCCAGTCCTGTTGAAGTCCTGTAATCAAATCCCACTAGCCTTCAAAGTCTGAATCTCTAGCATTTCCTCCTCCCATTGCCGAACCCCCAGGTTGGGAAGCCTGACGTGGGGCTCAGAACCTTCAGTCCAGTGGGTGGACTTCTGTGGTATAAGTGTTCTCCAGTCTGTGAGTCACCCACCCAGCAGTTATGGGATTTGATTTTACTGTGATTGCGCCCCTCCTACCGTCTCATTGTGGCTTCTCCTTTGTCTTTGGATGCCCATATCTTTTTTGGTGAATTGCAGTGTCTTCCTGTCGATGATTGTCCAGCAGCTAGTTGTGATTTTGGTGTTCTCACAAGAGGGAGTGAGAGCATGTCCTTCTACTCAGCCATCTTGGTTCTTGCAGAGATGTTGAGAGGATTCTTTGTTTTGTTTTTTTAATGTAGATTTTGGGAAATGTAAGGATCTCTAGCTGCTAGGATGTGATGGTGATCTGACTACGTTCAGTCTTGACCAGAATATGTCATTGATCCATCCCATCTCTCTTGCATAGGGTGAGTCTGGAGGATTCCATTGGACTCCTAGTATGTAGATAGATGCTCCCAAGTCTCAGGTGGAAGGAATTTAGGAATGGGGGGGCGTGGCTCACTGAGAATGCACAAAACAAATAACACTATTCAAGGAGATAAACAGTTTGTGACCTGCCAACCAGGAAAACTGCTCTCTCAAAGTGGAGAAATTCATCAACTATAAAGAAGAACCTTGCCAAGGCATAAGTATAACTATCAGGATTTTGGCCCCAGTGGACAAGTTAGTGGATCCATTTTGCCCCTGTGTAAATGGCATAAATCCGCAGTTTGTGCGTAAAGAACTTCACAGAAAAATAGCCTCTGTTTTACAGAGGAAATGGGCCTTCATTTCCTTTCTTATTTGTAACTCGCCTCTGGTGTGAAAGGAAGATTTAGGCCTGGTAGAGTATTCCTCTGAACTTCATTCATTCTGTGCTGTGACTAATAGTTTTTCCTCATAACCACATCAAAAATTGATACTGCTTTAGGAAAACAGCATTTCACATCTCTAGTGAATTGCTTATCTTTTTTAAAGCAGAGTGTATTGCTCACATTGTTCTTCTTATGTATTTTCTGACATAAGAGAGGCACTAAAGCTATCAATTGTTTTAGACTGTGTGATGGGTTTTGAGGACCACTTAAAAGAACTCTGTGCAAAATAACCGAGTCAGACTCTGAAGTCACCAAAAAGTTCAGCATGTATGCAAGGCGCTTTGAGCGCAGTTAGTCGACAGACCTCTTTTGCCGATCTAGTTGAGATATCGTACTGAAATTTTGCAAGAAGAAGCGATACATTTTTATGTATAACACAAGTAACCTTGGTGCACCTGGAAGATTCTGGTTAGTTTTGAGCAAGGAAAAAATAAGGGGGCTACAGAAGATGCCAGGAAAGTTTCAGAGGCTATAATTTCGATGTATATCTCTTGCTGCCCATACACTAGTTGTGGGAACAGGCTTTCCGCAGCTGCTGTCTGTGGACCTTGGTTCCATTGTCCTTTTGACTTAAAAGGACATTAATTCTTGACTTAATCGCAGAGGCACAGACAGTGAAGAGAAAATGGGCTTTCACATGAGAATAGAGCTAGACAATTCAGACTCTGTGGCAGGGCTGGCTACATAATTTGTAGGGCCCAGTGCAAAATGAAAATGCTGGGCTCCTTGTTCAAAAATTATTAAGAATTTTAAGCCTGTCACAGGAGAGCACTAAGGCAAGCTCAGGACACTTTGAAGCACAGGGTACTGTGTGACTGTACAGGTCGCCCACCCAGGAAGCTGGTCCAGCTCTTTAGTCTGGAAATACAAAGGTAGAGAGGGAGTTGCTTAAATCTGCGCAGTTTAGAAATGAATAGAAGAATGGATGAATTTTGTTTATGGCATCTCACAATATTAAATTTAAGGAAACCACTGAAGTTCCAAGGTGGATGATGATAGCATGCACTCCTTCTCTGCAGTAGAAGCAAACACTTTCTTCGAGAAGCTGCACAGGGCGGATCTGAGAGTTTCTTATTTGTGCCAGTCACAGGGTCAGGTAGAGCCATAGAAGCATTGAGAGGTGACCCCCGAAGGCTCAGTCTGGGTATAGGTGACATTCTCAAATTCCTGAAGGCTCATGGTGAATGTTTGTTTATGGACCCAGATGTGGGTTGCTTTCATTAGTTACAGCTTTAGAGTCAAGATTCTCACAGAACTTAGAAGAGACAAGAAAACATTGCTTCAGAAGATTTGGTGTGCGGCAGTGGTGGTGGCACCCAGTGACTTCTCACACTTAACTCCCTGGAAGTTATGTTTGCAGTCACTCTTCTCACTGACTTTCATTTTACACAGCTGGTCACCTTTTACTGGATGGACTGTGACAATGGAGGAGAAAGCATTAATTCTGAGGAATGTTTCAGAGCCATTGGAAAGCTAGTAGGAGAATATTGCTTGGTTCTTTTTGCTATAACACAAAATATTAAGCCATACAAAAAATTAAAACAGTAAATGACAAAAAACACAACAGAGAAATTTCTTCTGTTTTTAAAATTACTTAAGAAGAGAGTAGACACCATTTTTTTTTAATTTTAAAAAAATTTTTATTGGAGTGTAGTTGATTTACAATGTTGTGTTAGTTTCAGGTGTACAGCAAAGAGAATCAGTTATACATATACATATATCCACTTTTTTGTTTTTAGATTCTTTTCCCTTATAGGCCACTACAGAGTATTAAGTAGAGCTCCCTGTGCTATACAGCAGGTTCTTATTAGTTATCTATTTTATATATAGTAGTGTGTATGTGTGAGTCCCAATCTCCCCATTTATCTCTCCCTCTCCTTATTCCCTGGTAACCATAAGTTTGTTTTCTACATCTGTGACTCTACTTCTGTTTTGTAAATAAGCTCATTTGTACCCTTTTTTTTAGATTCTGCATATAAGGGATATCATATGAAATTTGTCTTTCTGTGTCTGACTTACTTCACTCAGTATGGCAATCTCTAGGTCCATCCATGTTGCTGCAAATGGTATTATTTTGTTCTTTTTTATGGCTGAGTAATATTCCATTGTATATATGTACCACATCTTCATCTATTTCCTATAGCCACCATATTTTTAATGTAATAGTCACACATGGAATATTTGTCTCTAAACAAAATAATTCTTAGAGACAATGACCTGTTTTCTACTCATCTAGAAGTTTAATAAAGCATCTGTTTATTTCTGAAGAGAAAAAGATAACTCATGTAGGGACATGAAACTAACATTTGTGGAGTGGCTTACTGTAGTAGACAACTTTGTCTGTAGCATCCTTATTTTACATGACTATGCAGTTTGGTATGTACCATTGCTTACACTTAGAGATGAGGAAGATGTGGTTCAGAAAACAAACATTTCACTAATGATGTCCCTCAGAATAGTGATTCTGTAAGGTGTCAATTAGTAGTTTTCCATGATAGTCAAATGCTTGGGAAAATACTTGATTTTATCAAGCATTAGAGAAGATTAGGAAACTTGGACTATATAATTGACATTCTGGGGTCCTTTGCTCTTTGCCCTTTGCCCTCTTCCCCTCTATAAGTGTTAGAGGGTCCTCTGGCCCTCAATTCTGACTGTAGGAAAAGCTGCTCTCAGAAAGCAATAAGGAAAACAGTATCAACTGTAGCCCTGTAGACATCTGCAAGCTAGTGGGGATATATTGAGGGACAGAGTATCTTCATGGAATCCCTGAAATTTTACTATGAAGTTTTACTATGTAAGCAGACATCAGTGGGTGAATCTGCCTCTGTTTGTAAAAATACCCAGAAGGATGTAGTCAGGAATGTTTGCTGAGAAAAACTGGACACTAAGTACTGTATGCAGTCTTTAGAGTTAACATTTCAATTTCCAAGATTTGAGTCAGTTATCTAAATACAATTCTTTGAGTAAAATAGATGTAATTTTAGGGTTATTGTGTACTCTGTAAAACCTGATAGATATGACTATACTAAGTTAGGTTGAAATAAGATCACAATAATATAGAGGAAGGCTTCTTATCTGATATGATCAGGACTGGTAATTGGTTAGGTAGGCTGCAAATTCATTACAATAGCAAATTATTGCAAAGCAATACATATACATCTTAAACATGTTATTTTAATTAAAATATTAATGTACATCCATCAGACAATTTTTTTTTGTCAGGCAAGTGTTTTCTTTGATTGAGGATCCATTAACTAGAGAATCACTTTGTTTTCCTTACATAAACCACACCCCTAATGCATTATCTGTGGTTGATAATTTAGTTTGACTTAAAATGGAGCTAGAGTTAAAAGGTACTTGTAAAGAAATCTAGAATCATTCTAGGCTTTTTGATTTTTCTTCAGCTTTTTATGATTGTCTTATCTACATCTAACTTGAGAGTTTTTTCTTTTTGATGACACAATTTTATCAAACTCTCTGGATTTCCACTTAACTTTCCTAGGGAAAAAAAGATTTTCTTTTTTTCATGTTGTTTGGTTTATTAAAAAAACCCATATCTGAACTTACAAGAACAACTACAACTGACATAAACAGGCTTGGAAGCAAATACAGTTGACACTTGGTAAGCAAAAACACTCAGCTAGTGGGGCCAGGTGTATGCAGGAGTATTGGTCTCCTAGCTAAACCTTTCAGCATGCTTTAGATATATGTCACTATGTTTTACAGAGGTCATCAATTTATACTGCAGATTGCTTAAGTGGAGGTCATTAAGAGAGCTTCTGTTGTAGTAACATTATATTTTTCTACCTTTTAACCGCCTTTGATACTGTGGTGTCTTCAGTTCCTCAGACCGTACTACCTACTTCTGGGAAGTCCCAGGGTGATGTTTGTACTCGTAAACCCTGGGAAGTCCCAGGGTGACACCCATGTACTCATAAACAACTCTTTTTATTTTCCTTAAAATAAAATAATTTTCCTTATTTTCTGGGCATCTGTTGGTCTAAGCCTCATGAAGGCGGCATGCCTTAGATGATGACAGCTGGGCTGTCTGCTACTGGACACTCCATCATGGCTGGAAACCACCATTACCTTCATCCCCTTAATGTAACCAGCTCTTTACAGGGTCTACTCGTATCTTTCTTTGTTTTTAAAAATCAAACATAAGCATCTGGAGGCCAGGTCAGCCACAGTTATGAATGTCAACAAACAGGATATCCTACTAGTCACTCCCTTCCCTCTGACAATCGAGGCATTGTTACAGGGCTAAGCGTGTAGGTCTGCCTTTCTCTTCCCTTAGGAGGAATTATTTCCAGGGAGACTCCTCTGTGTCTAATGTAAATGGACTCTTGGCAAATCCAGGCTGCCAGACATTGTGTAGACATGGGCCCACAGATCAGACATTTCTCAAGTGTCCATATTATATCAGGTCTCCATTTTTTTCTTCATTAGTTGCTGCAGCTGTAGCACGCATGGTAGAGTAATTTAGTGAGGTATTATAATCCCCGTTTTTAAAAAGAGGAAACCAAGCCCAGAGAGTTAGACACACAACTGGTAAGCAGTAAGTTGGGATTGGAACCAGCCCCCTACACTCTCCATATGGTTCTAAGAGAGAACACAGAGCGTCCATCCCACTCATGAAACAGGGTCTGTAGTGGGCAGAGCAAGCCCACAGGGCTGTGAAAAGGCTCTGATCCCACTGCCAGAGATGCTCCTGCTTGTCCTCTGCTCTGTCCAGGTACATGACTCCCCCAGGCTGACACTGCAGCAAGAGACATAGCTGAGAAGAGGTGAGAAGAGGGGAAGGGAGTCAAGAGTGTATTAGCCTGATGGTAGGGGCTGGGACCCCACGTCCCTGAATGTCTCAACGTGTAAGATGATAACAGGTGTGTTCTTACTCCCAGGGACATGGTAGTTCAGTGCTATTATCTTTTATTCATTTCCATGTCTGTAGTTGCATGCAACAGGGTGGGGTTAATCTTACTCTAGTTTTGGACCAAAAAAAAAAAAAGAACACTGAAAGTCAGAGTGTCTTTTTCTCTTTTTATATTTTCCTTGATAGTTGAAATAGTTTGGCAGCCTCTTGTTTGAGAAAACTTGCACTAGAGCAAAAGGTTTTTGTCTAAGATCACTTTGGCTTATGTTTTTTAGGGTAACTACTCCTTTTTCCAACATAATGTCTCAACTTTATTTTTTTGTGGAAGAAGGAAGGATTTATTACTTGCAGCAAGTAAGGAGAACACCGGGGATCTTTCCCAAAGCAGTGTCTCGATGTGTTAACTTTAAAGAAGCAAATATAAGCACATGGGCCTTACTCTGGCTCTTCATGTAGCATTTTATAAAACTCCTGGGTTCCAACCTAGATAAATATTTTTGTTTTTACACTGTACCAATTCTTAAAACTTTAAAGTTCAAGAACAGAAATCCTCTTACTTTACAGAGCAGGAAACTGAGTCAGATAGGAGAAGTGATTTACCTAGTGAGACACAACTGATTAGTAGCAGAGCTTGGTTTAAACTCAACATTTCTTAACATTGAGTTCAGATTTCTTTCTACTACAATGTGTTGCCTCCTATGCCACTGATTAAGGGATTAATGAATTTCTCTGTATATGTTGGCTGAATGCCCCAAAGCCTTTGAAAGTAAGAAGAGAACATTATTCCTTATTGTTTTGGCTTAAATGAGTCACTAGAAAATTATAGGAAGCTCTCTTATGCTTCTGTGTTCCCTGATTTATGTAATTTTAGCTCAAATCACAGTTTTCCCAGTACTCCCAGAAGGGTATTGATATTTGGTAAATGAAAGCCACACACAGATTAAATTAAATAAAACTGAAGGTAAACCATGGCAATCCTTCAGTCAGGTTTAGTAATGTTCAAATTCAGTAGTACTCCAAATTATCATTTTCCCAAAAAGGTTTACTATTCATCTACACTCTTCATTTCAATTACCAACCCTGCTTGACATGTAGATATGTAGTAGATTTGTTGGAGAAAGCAAGCGCTATTTTAACTACAATATCCTGAAATGCTAGTAGTCACAGCACAGTGTAACCTGTCAGAAGCCATTGAGGACCACTACTGGAAATCAGATATCCACCTTATTTCAGTTCTATCAAATGCCAGTTGATTTACTCGCCTATTAAAGCAGCTGGAGAATGTTTCACAAAAGCTTTTATTTGTTTGGAGGTACCTGAGAGGAATTGGAAGGTTCTTAGTAAGAGTTTTTGAACTTCTACTTTATGAACTGCCGGGTGGTATAATAACTAAATTGAGACACAGAGTGCCTGAGTAATATACCAAGACCATAAAACCAGTCAGCTTGAGAGCCAGAGAGACCTCAGGCAATGTGCCATTAACCACCGTGCCTCTACCTCCACTCTACGAGGCAAGCCAGGGGATTTGGCATAAAGTTTCTTGGATTCTGAACTGGGTTCTGCTACTCAGTAGTTGTGTAAACTTGGCAAGTTAACTTGTACCTTTGTTTCCTCTTTATTAACAGACAGGGTGTTAGGACTAATCTCATGAGATTTTTTGGTGAGGTCAATGTGCAATGATACCTACTTATCACAATACCTAACATCTAATAAGAACTTAACAAATGGTAGACTTTATTATATTATTGTTATTATGACTGTGGGGGACTTAAAAATTAGGAGGTATATTACTGAGTCCAAGAAGCTTTTGATTTAATTGGGGACTGAAACATATAAATAGGTGCAAATTAATGCAGAATCAAGAATAAAAGCATAAGAAATTAAACCTCATAATTTGAAAATGCTCAAAGGAAGCACTGGTATAAACTATGTTTGTCTTCTTTCTGGGTTTACTTTGGCTCAATTAAAAGTGTCCTTGCAAATTTTGCCATTTGCAGTAACACAGATGGACCTGGAGGGTATTATGCTTAGTGAAATAAGTCAGACAGAGAAAGACAAATACTGTATGATATCACTTATATGTGAAATCTAAAAAAATAAAACAAACTAGTGAATATAATAAAAAGGAAACAGACTCACAGATATAAAGAACAAACTAGTGGTTACTAGCCAGGAGAGGAAAGGCGGGGAGGGGCAAGATAGGGGTAAGGGATTAAGAAGTACAAACTATCATGTATAAAATAAATAAGCTACAAGGATATATGGTACAACATGGAATATAGCCAATTTTTATAATAACTATAAATGGAATAGAACCTTTAAAAATTGTGAATCACTATGTTGTTCACCTGTAACTCATATAATATTGTACATGATATATATCTCAAATTTTTAAAGAGTGTACATGCAATATATATAAATATTGAATCATTCTGTAGTACACGTGAAGGTAATATAATGTTATATGTCAACTATATCTAAATTTCTAAAAAGTGTACTTATGCCAGTCATACATACCTTCAGCAATATGCTATTGATTTCATGAGAGAAACTTTAGTTCTAGATTTTTTATATGGACTGTTTAACTTTTCATGTGCTCTGTCGTTACAAACTGCTTAGATGAGCAAGCAATTTCATGCATTTTTGCTATGCATCATTTTTAGCTCTTACATTCAGCACCAATTTAAAATCAGCAGAGTATTAAGATACTCTCAAATTATAGTAGATCTTTTTCAGCAATAGGCAAATTTCAAATTTTTATGTAAATCATTTCTTTTCCTAAGCCCTGCAACAATTGCACAGCAAGAGATAGTCATTTTGGTATAACTGATAGGCTAAGTAGAAGTCAGAATTTCACAGAAGGAAATATAAGTACGTTAAAGAGAAGTTATGTTGCTAATTTATTTTATTAATTGGTTCTACTTTGGGGGGTGACTTTGTCATGTACTCCTAATAATGGGCCGTCATTAGCTTCAGAATTCTTGATCTGGAAGGTCACTCTTTCTAAGCTGTCAGTGCCCGTTGCCTTACTTACTTGACCGAAACAATCATATTACACAGACTTGATGACCAAACTTATTTATCTTATGGCTATAACTAGTGTACTATTAATTCTTAGTTTTCTGTCTGTCTTCTGGTTCAACTATAAACTCACTGGTGCCATGTCTTTCAAAATAAAAAAAAATTAAGAAACGCATAACATATGAAAAAGTTTCCTTTAGTCCATCAAGTAACAAAACCCTCATGAATTTGTGTTTCATTTTTCAAGTAACTAATTCATTACAGTAAATAAGAGCAGTCTTTAAAGTAGCTTCTTATGTGTAGTAGAAGACCTGGATTGTGTTTTTGATACAATAATTATAGCTGCTTTTTTTTTCTATTTATGTAATCTTTTCTTTTCTCCATTTTTCATTTGAGTCTCAGAGTTTTCCAGTTTTCTTTAGAACCATGTGGACTAGATCAGCTTTTAGAGTAGGTGCCAATTAAAATAAGCACCAGAGGGGGAACCTTCAAGATGGTGGAGGAGTAAGATGTGGGGATCACCTACCTCCCCACAAATACATCAAAAATACATCGACATGTGGACAACTCCTACAGAACACCTGCTGAATGCTGGCAGAAGACCTCAGACTTCCCAAAAGGAAAGAAAATCCCCACCTACCTGGGTTGGGCAAAAGAAATAAAAGAAAAACAGAGACAAAAGAATAGGATGGAACCTGCACCTCTGGGAGGGAGCTGTGAAGGAGGAAGTTTCCACACACTAGGAAGCTCCTTCACTGGCAGGAACTGGGGGATGGGAAGCTTCGGAGCCACGGAGGAGAGCGCAGCAACAGGGGTACGGAGGACAAAGTGGAGCAATTCCCGCGCAGAGGATCGGTGCCGATCACCCCTCACCAGCCTGAGAGGCTTCTCTGCTCACCCGCCGGGGTGGGTGGGGGATGGGAACTGAGGCTTGGGCTTCGGAGGTCAGATCCCAGGGAGAGGACTGGGATTGGCTGCGTGAACACAGCCTGAAGGGGGCTAGTGCACCACAGCTAGCCAGGAGGGAGTCCGGGAAAAAGTCTGGACCTGCCTAAGAGGCAAAAGACCATTTTTCAGGGTGCATGAGGAGAGGGGATTCAGAGCATCGCCTAAATGAGCTTCAGAGACGGGCACAAACCGTGGCTATCAGCTCAGACCCCAGAGATGGGCATGAAATGCTAATGCTGCTGCAGCCACCGAGAATCCTGAGTGCAAGCACAGGTCACTGTCCACACCCCCTCTCCCCCCAGAAGCCTTTGTAGCCTGCCACTGCCAGGGTCCTGTGATCCAGGGACAACTTCCCCAGGAGAATACATGGTGCACCCCAGGCTGTTGCAATGTCATGCTGGACTCTGCCAATGCAGGTTCACCCCGCATTCTAATTGTAACTACCTTACCCCTCCCTCTCCCCATCCTGAATGAGCAAGAGCCCCCTAATCAACCACTGCTTTATCCCCATCCTGTCTGGGCAGGAACAGATGCCTGAGGGTGACCTACACACAGAGGTGGGGCCAAAACCAAAGCTGAACCCCAGGAGCTGTGCAACCAAAGAAGAGAAAGGGAAATCTCTCCCAGCAGGCTCAGGAGCAGCAGATTAAATCCCCATAATCAACTTGAAGTACTCTGCATCTGTGGAATACCTGAATAGACAAAAAATTATCCCAAAATTGTGGTGGTGGACTTTGGGAGCAACTGTAGACTTGGGGTTTGCTGTCTGTGGCTGATTTGTTTCTGATTTTTATGTTTATCTTAGTTTAGTGTTTAGCGCTTGTTATCATTAGTGGATTTGTTTATTGGTTTGGTTGCTCTCTTTTTTTATTATTATTTTTTTATTTTAATAATTTTTTTTCCTTATTATTATTTTTGTTTTTGTTTCTTGCGGTACGCGGGCCTCTCACTGTTGTGGCCTCTCCCGTTGCGGAGCACAGGCTCCGGACGCACAGGCTCAGCGGCCATGGCTCACGGGCCCAGCCGCTCCGCGGCATGTGGGATCTTCCCGGACCAGGGCACAAACCCGTGTCTCCTGCATTGGCAGGTGGACTCTCAACCACTGTGCCACCAGGGAAGCCCTCTTTCTTTATTACTATTAAAAAATTTTTTTTTCTTTCTTTTTCTCCTCTCTTTTCTTCCGAGCTGTGTGGCTGACAGGATCTTGGTGCTCTGGCCTGGTGTCAGGCATGAGCCTATGAGGTGGGAGATTCGAGTTCAGGACATTGGGCCACCAGAGACCTCCTGTCCCCACATAATGTCAATTGGCATGAGCTCTCCCAGAGATGTCTGTCTCAAAGCTAAGACCCAGCTCCACCAAATGGCCAGCAAGCTCCAGTGCTGGATGCCCCATGAAAAACAACTAGCAAGACAGGAACACAACCACACCCATTAGCAGAGAGGCTGCCTAAAATCATACTAGGTTCACAGACACCCCAAGACACACCACCGGACATGGCCCTGCCCACCAAAAAGACAGGATCCAGCCTCATCCACCAGGACACAGGCACCAGTCCCCTCCACCAGGAAACCTGCACTAGCCACTGAACCAACCTCACCCACTGGGGGCAGACACCAAAAACAACGAAAATTACAAACCTGCAGCCTGAAAAAAGGAGACCCTAAACACAGTAGGTTAAACAAAATGAGAAGACAGAGGAATATGCAGCAGATGAAGAAGCAAGGTAAAAACCCACCAGAGCAAACAAATGAAGAGGAAATAGGCAGTCTACCTGTAAAAGAATTCAGAATAATGAGAGTAAAGATGATCCAAAATCTTGGAAATAGAATGGAGAAAATACAAGAAACGTTTCACAAGGACCTAGAAGAACTAACGAGCAAACAAACAATGATGAACAACATAATAAATGAAATTAAAAATTCTCTAGAAGGAATCAATAGCAGAATAACTGAGGCAGAAAAACAGATAAGTGACCTGGAAGGTAAAATAGTGGAAATAACTACCACAGAGCAGAATGAAGAAAAAGGAATGAAAACAATTGAGGACAGTCTCAGAGACCTCTGGGATAACATTAAACACACCAACCTTTGAATTATAGGGGTTCCAGAAGAAGAAGAGAAAAAGAAAAGTTCGGAGAAAATATTTGAAGAGATTATACTTGAAAACTTCCCTAATATGGGAAAGCAAATAGTCAAGTCCAGGAAGTGCAGAGAGTCCCATAAAGGATAAATCCAAGGAGAAACATGTCAGACACATATTAATCAAACTATCAAAAATTAAATACAAAGAAAAAATATTAAAAGCAGCAAGGGAAAAACAACAAATAACATACAAGGGAATCCCCATAAGGTTGACAGCTGATCTTTCAGCAGAAACTCTGCAAGCAAGAAGGGAGTGGCAGGACTTATTTAAAGTGATGAAAGAGAAAAACTTACAACCAAGGTTGCTCTACCCAGCAAGGATCTCATTCAGATTCAACAGAAAAATTAAAACCTTTACAGAGAAGCAAAAGCTAAGAGAATTCAGCACCACCAAACCAGCTTTACATCAAATGCTAAAGGAACTTCTTTAGGCAGGAAACACAAGGGAAGGAAAAGACCTACAATAACAAACCCAAAACGATTACGAAAATGGCAATAAGAACATACATATCGATAACTGCCTTAAATGTAAATCGATTAAGTGCTCCACCAAAAGACACAGGCTGGCTGAATGGTTACAAAAACAAAACCCATATATATGCTGTCTACAAGAGACCCACTTCAGACCTAGGGACACATACAAACAAAGTGGGGGGATTCAAAAAGATACTCCATGAACGTGGAAATCAAAAGAAAGCTGAAGTAGCAATTCTCATATCAGACAAAATCGACTTTAAAATAAAGGCTATTACAAGAGACAAAGAAGGATACTACATAATGATCAAAGGATCAATCCAAGAAGAAGATAAAACAATTATAAATATTTATGCACCCAACATAGGAGCACCTCAATACATAAGGCAAATGCTAACAGCCATAAAAGGGGAAATCGACAGTAACACAATCATAGTAGGAGACGTTAACACCCCACTTTCACCAATGGACAAATCATCCAAAATGAAAATAAATAAGGAAACACAAGCATTAAATGATACATTAAACAAGATGGACTTAATTAATATTTATAGGACATTCCATCCAAAAACCACAGAATACACTTTCTTCTCAGGTGCTCATGGAACATTCTGCAGGATAGATCATATTTTGGGTCACAAATCAAGCCTTGGTAAATTTAAGAATAGTGAAATCTTATCAGGTATCTTTTGTGACCACAACCCTATGAGACTATATATCAATTAGAGGAAAAAGTCTGTAAAAAATACAAACACATGGAGGCTAAACAATACACTACCAAATAACCAAAAGATCACTGAAGAAATCCAAGAGGAATCAAAAAATACCTAGAAACAAATGACAATGATACCACGACGACCCAAAACCTGTGGAGTGCAGCAAAAGCAGTTCTAAGAGTGACGTTTATAGCAATACAATCCTACTTCAAAAAGGAAGAAAAACAACCTAACCTTACTCCTAAAGCAGTTAGAGAAAGAAGAAAAGAAAAAAACCCCACAGTTAGCAGAAGGAAAGAAATCATAAAGATTAGATTAGAAATAAATGAAAAAGAAATGAGGGAAATGATAGCAAAGATCAATAAAACTAAAAGCAGTTTCTTTCTTTTTTTTTTTTCCTTACACGGGCCTCTCACTGTTGTGGCCTCTCCCGTTGCGGAGCACAAGCTCTGGACGCACAGGCTTAGTGGCCATGGCTCACGGGCCCAGCCGCTCCATGGCATGTGGGATCTTCCTGGACCAGTGCATGAACCCGTGTCCCCTGCATCAGCAGGCGGACTCTCAACCACTGCGCCACCAGGGAAGCCCTAAAAGCTGGTTATTTAAGAAGATAAACAAAATTGGTAAGCCACTAGCCAGACTCATCAAGAAAAAAAAAGGGAGAAGAGTCAAATCAACAGAATTAGAAATGAAAAAGGAGAAGTAACAACTGACACTGCAGAAATATAAAGAATCATGAGGGAATACTACAAGTAACTCTATGCCAATAAAATGGACAACCTGGAAGACATGGACAAATTCTTAGAAAAGTACAACCTTCCGAGACTGAACCACGAAGAAATAGAAAGTATAAACAGACCATTCACAAGCACTGAAATTGAAACTGTGATGAAAAGTCTTCCAACAACCAAAAGCCCAAGTCCAAATGGCTTCTCAGGCGAATTCTATCAAACATTTAGAGAAGAGCTAACACCTTTCCTTCTCAAACTCATCCAAAATATAGCAGAGGCAGGAACATGCCCAAAATCATTCAACGAGGCCACCATCACCCTGATCCGAAAACCAGACAAAGATGTCACAAAGAAATAAAACTACAGGCCAATATCACTGATGAACATACATGCAAAAATGCTCAACAAAATACTAGCAAACAGAATCCAACAGCACATTAAAAGGATCATGCACCATGATCAATTGGGGTTTATCCCAGGAATGCAAGGATTCTTCAATATACACAAATCATTCAATGTGATACACCAAATTGAAGGATAAAAACCATATGATAATCTCAATAGATGCAGAAAAAGCTTTCAAGAAAATTCAACACCCATTTATGATAAAAACTCTCCAGAAAATAGGCATAGTGAGAACCTACCTCAACATATTAAAGGCCATATATGACAAACCCACAGCCAACATCATTATCAATGGTGAAACACTGAAAGCATTTCCACTAAGATCAGGAACAAGACAAGGTTGCCCACTCTCACCACTCTTATTCAACATAGTTTTGGAAGTTTTAGCCACAGCAAGCAGAGAAGAAAAAGAAATAAAAGGAATCCAAATTGAAAAAGAAGTAAAATTGTCACTGTTTGAAATTAAAGGAATCCAAATCAGAAGAGAAGAAGTAAAACTGTCACTGTTTGCAGATGACATGATACTATACATAGAGAATCCTAAAGATGCTACCAGAAAACTACTAGAGCTAATCAATGAATTTAGTAAAGTAGCAGGTTACAAAATCAATGCGCAGAAATCTCTTGCATTCCTATACACTAGTGATGAAAAATCTGAAAGAGAAATTAAGGAAATACTTCCATTTACCATTGCAACAAAAAGAATAAAATACCTAGAAATAAACCTACCTAAAGAGACAGAAGACCTATATGCAGAAAAGTATAAGACACTGATGAAAGCAATTCAAGATGATCCAAACAGGTGGAGAGATATACTATGTTCTTGGATTGGAAGAATCAACATTGTGAAAATGACTCTACTACCCAAAGCAATCTACAGATTCAGTGCAGTCACTATCAAACTACCAATGGCAATTTTCACAGAAGTAGAACAAAAAAATTTACAACTTGTATGGAGGCACAAAAGACCCCGAATAGCCAAAGCAATCCTGAGAAAGAAAAACAGAGCTGGAGGAATCAGACTCCCTGACTTCAGACTATACTACAAAGCTACAATAATCAAGACAGTATGGTACTGGCACAAAAACAGAAATATAGGTCAATGGAACAGGATAGACAGCCTAGAGATCAACCCACGCACGTATGGTCACCTAATCTTTGATAAAGGAGGCAAGGATATATAATGGCAAAAAGACAGCCTCTTCAGTAAGTGGTGTTGGGAAAACTGGACAGCTACATGGAAAAGAATGAAATTAGATCACTCCCTAACACCACATGCAAGAATAAACTCAAAATGGATTAAAGATCTAAATGTAAGGTGAGACACTATAAAACTCTTAGAGGAAAACATAGGCAGAACACTCTATGTCAGAAATTATAGCAAGACCTTTTTTACCCACCTCCTAGAGAAAGGGAAATAAAAAGAAAAATAAACAAATGGGACCTAATGAAACTTAAAAGCTTTTGCAGAGCAAAGGAAACCATAAACAATGTGAAAAGACCACCCTCAGAATGGGAGAAATTAGTTGCAAATGAAGCAACTAACAAAGGATTAATCTCCAAAATATGCAAGTAGATCATGAAGCTCAGTATCAGAAAAAAAAAAAACCCAATCCAAAAATGGTCAGAAGATATTTAGAGAAATAGATATTTCTGTAAAGAAGATATACAGATTGCCAACAGACACATTAAAAGATGCTCAACATCACTAATCATTAGAGAAATGCAAGTCAAAACTACAATGAGGTATCACCTCACACTGCTCAGAATGGCCATCATCAAAAAATCTACAAACAATAAATGCTGGAGAGGGTGTGGAGAAAAGGGAACCCTCTTGCGCTGTTGGTGGGAACGCAAAGTGATACAGGCATTATGGAGAACAGTATGGAGGTTCCTTAAAAAACTAAAAATAGAACTACCATATGACCCAGCAATACCACTACTGGGCATATACCCTGAGAAAACCATAATTCAAAAAGCATCATGTACCACAGTGTTCATTGCGGCACTATTTACAATAGCCAGGACATGGAAGCAACCTAAGTGTCCATCGACAGATGAATGGATAAAGAAGATGTGGCACATATATGCAATGCAGTATTACTCAGCCACAAAGAGAAACGAAATTGAGTTATTTGTAGTGAGGTGGATTGACCTAGAGTCTGTCATACAGAGTGAAGTAAGTCAGAACGGGAATAAAAATACTGTATGCTATCACATATATATGGAATCTAAAAAAATAAATGATTCTGATGAACATAGTGGCAGGACAGGAATAAAGATGCAGACACAGAGAATGGACTTGAGGACATGGGGACGGGGAAAGGTAAGCTGGGATGAAGTGAGAGAATAGCATTGACATATATACACTACCAAATGTAAAATAGCTAGCTAGTGTGAAGCAGCCACGTAGCAGAGGGAGATTAGCTCGGTGCTTTGTGACCACCTTGAGGGGTGGGATAGGGAGTGTGGGAGGATATGGGGATATATATACACATATAGCTGATTCACTTTGTTATAAGCAGAAGCTAACACAACATTGTAAAGCAATTATACTCCAATAAAGATGTAAAATAAATAAATAAATAAAATAAGCACCAGTAGCCTATTGCTTATAGTGCCACCTTGTGGCTTTGATCATTACTACTGCCAATTAGCAATGACTGCAGTCCCTTTCCAGGGGCCAAATATGAAAATAGCAGTTTTTAAGAAATGTATCCGGAGTGAGTGTAATTATGCGTTTTCAGGTTATTAATACTTGAGAAAACTGAGGTAATGACAAACTATAATTAAAATGAGAGTTCTGTCAGAGGAGGTCATTAATGCATTTGAGTAAATGTGGATCAATACAGCACTGAATAAAAAATAAAGGTGCTGAATTCACTACTGACCTGCATTCAGTCCTCAGATATTCCTGTTTTTATTTCTTATGTTAATTAATTTAAAGCCTTTGATAGGTATACCCATGACTGCAGTGTTAGGAGATCAAACCTTCATAGTATGGTCCAGTTTGGGGCAAAAATATATGTCATTTTGTAAAGCATATGAAGTAGAAATGAATGTTTAATGTTTGGGTATCATTTTGCATGATGAAAGTGGGTTTAGAATCAGGGTCATGGCAGAGAAAACTGGACAACAAGAAGTCCATATTACTCATTAAAAACATTTAACAAGACAAAAAAGTACTTGGCTGAGAAGAATTCATTTTGATTAATAAGTATGTAATTTATACTCATTTAAATTCCATTGAAGAGCCATTCTCTTCCAGTTGTGACGAGTGCAATTGAAGTTGTTATGTGATTAACAAACCGTTCAGAGTGGAGGTATATGCTCTTTTTCTGTGGCGTGTTCTTATGCAGGCCTGGCTGCATAGGCCTGTGGCTGTTTTCTTTTCCTGAAGACCAGGAAACTATAGGATGACAGAGAAGTCACACCCAGCCATTCCAGAGTCAACTAAGAGCCGGAAACTCAATTTCTACACAAGTCATGACATGAAAAAGATCAAGTATTCCTTCTTTTAAAAAGAAAAAGAAACAGAAAATGAATCACTAGAGAAGGATATTCTACAATTTTAAAGTCCTTTACTAACTTATCTCTTGCAAAATATCTCTAGCAAGATAATTTAGTGAATCACTGTTCGAGTTGAATTGTGTTCCTCTCAAAAAGATAGGTTGCAGTCTTAACCTCCAGGACCTCAGAATGTGACCTTATTTGGATATAGAGTCTTTACAGAGGTAATTGATTAAAAATGAGGTCTTTGGGGTGGGCCCTAATCCCATATGACTGATGTCCTTATTAAAAGGGGAAATTTGGATAGAGAGACCGACATGCTCAGAGGAAAGACTATGTGGAGAGACACAGGGAGAGCACCATTTGAAAATAAGAGTTATGGTGCCACAAGCCAAGGGATGACAGGGCTGCCAGAAGCTGGAAGAGGAAGGATCCTTCACCAACAGGTTTCAGAGGGATTATGGCCCTTCAAAAACCTTGATGAAGGCTGCTGACTCCAGAACTGTGAGATAATACATTTCTGTTGTTCTAAACCACCGGATTCATGGTACTTTGTTATGGCATCCCTAGGGAAAAAAATGCAATCATAATATTGAACTAGTACTTAGTGCATTTCCCTGTGAGCACTTTACAGGAATTGTCCTATTCCCACCTAATAACAACCTTGAGAAGTCTATTTTTATCATCCCAAGATACTATCAGATGAGGATATTAAATTACTGAGGTTAAATGATTTGCCCAATATCATAGTAAGTGAGTGAGCTGGGATTGGAACCCAGGCTGGTTTAACTCTAGACTCTGCTGTGTGTGTGTGTGTTTGTGTGTGCGTGTGTGTGTTGCAGCCACTGTCACACCACCCTCATGGCTCATCTAGAACCACTCGTCTCCATTTCGGAAGAGAATCACTCTTGGCATACACTGGCAACTCCATTCTTCGTTTTCAAGGGCATGAATAAGATTCTTCATTTCTCTGACAATAAAGGATTGGTAATATTCTCTTGTCTCTTTGTAATTTGAAATTTATAAACTTATTGGCCTTTTCCCTCACACCTCTCCATTTCTTTCCACCTCTTTCCATCACCCAAATCAAAGTTTAATATGTTAACAGAGTGAAAAAACTACAGAGTCAATTTTCTGCTTCAAAAGAATTTGTTTAAAAAATCTCTTTGTCAAAAGACCAAATAAACTGGGATTGAACTGTGTAGATATCAGAGATACTGAAAACCGGGCTAACACTTAAAACTCAAAATTCTATCAGTGAAACTAATATCATTATGAGAGCAGAATTATTTTTCTAAATCACAGAATGAATGCCTTATTTTTATTAATAATTATCTCTGTGTTTCAGTTTAACTCCACTGCCTGATCCAGAAAACCCAAGAAATTAGTTTATGAAGTGCCATGGGTTGAAACAATTAAAAAAGGAATTCTAGTTAGACCAGTAGTTAGACAAAACAGTTGATTATACATTAGTCATAGAATGTAAAACCTCAAGCCATCAAATTAGATTTCTGTTAGCTCATTAGAGAAACAAAGAGAGAATTAGGAATCTCAGGGTATACTTGATTGTTAAGCTCTGAAACTTCTCCTTGTCTGTATTCTTGATCTTGATTTAAGATGTCACCTTCTGCTCAGTGTTCCACATTGAAGTGGTAGGTTTCAAACTTTTTTGTCTACAACCCATAGTCAAGGCAGCCAGGGGAGGAGTTTCAGGAAGGAGGGATGGTGGGCACTGTCAGCTGCTTCAGGGAGATTAAAAGGATGACTAACAATACTTCATACTTAGGGGATCAGTATTTATTGACGCAGATGTTTTTGCTGTTGTTCAGTCAGATAGTCATCTAGGGAATCAGGCATGAGTAATAAAGCTGCCAGAGGAATAAAAGTCACTGAATTTGTTAAGACTGTGAAGCTGAATAGCAAGAAAACCCACCTGCTTGGCAGGTGTACCATGCTCCAACAAACACCGCTGTAGAGACAAACCATCCATTAGCAAGGCTTCAGGCAACTCACAGAACAGCAGCCATGCTGTTGGGCCGGCTATCTTATAACAATACAAAAATAGTCAGCAACCCTCTACAGTATATTTCCTTTTACTTTTTCTTTTCAAATTGTTTTGTCTTTCTTTTCTCTAACACATTGTTTATAAAGTAGAAAGGAGAAGTTAGCAGTTTTACATATTTGGAGATTAAAACTCATGAAGGTTAAATGACTTGCTCAGAGCCCCACAGCTAGTTAATGGCTATTCTGGGGAGGCTGGGAAGGCTCAAAAGTCACCTGCAATCATCCTGCCCCCTACCGATCCTTTCCATTTTAGCAGGCTTTTCACAAAGCCCTGGACTTCAATCCTGCCACGTTGCCTGGCTAAACTAAACTAAATTAAAACTGCACTAAACTAAACTAAATGACTAAAACACAGATCTGTCCTGAGTTGAAGAATGTCAGGTAGGGACATGCTTTATTGATTGGTCATGAAGAGGGAAAAGAGAGGAAGAGGGCTAGAGAGACACTGATACTTTACAATGTCTCATTACTTAAGGCCACCAGGGTATTTCTGTTCCTACCTATGAATAAAATGAAGAAAAAGGACGACAGTACCGGTCATGCAGCTTATTTCAGAGCTGGTGGGTAACACTCAGACAATTCAAAGAGAAAATTCTAAAAGATAGGAACCTCTTAAGAAAGGGGGAAAAAACCATGTATATAAGAAGTGACTATGGAGTGGTGGCTTTCTGCTGTGGACTGCTGGAACTAGTCCAGCGAGATGTCAGCGAGACATCTAGATGTCAGCGAGATTCTCATAGGAAAGCAAGTAACATTTGTCACTTTTTGCATGTCTTTCTAACTTAGATAAAAGCAATATTATCCGTAGGATGTAAAAGCTAAATCCATCAAAACTAGATTTCTATAATAGCTGGACAGAGCTATGAAGAGAGATTTAGGAATTTTAAGGTAAAAGTGGTAGGCGATGTCATGGAAATGGAAAAGTTCATTAAAAAAAAAATGCTTGTAGACCAAGACTAGAAGAGAATTAGGTAAAGAATCCTGATAATGAAGAATATGCAGAAAAAAAGGAGAGCCAGAGAAGGGATGGTCTGAGAGACCAGACCGGAAGACAATAGTGAGAGAAGGAAGCCAGAAAGATTCAAAGTTGTACCCATTATGGCTTTGAAATCAAGAAGGACTGATAATTCAAAATACGCCTTGGGATTTGGCAGGGAGGTCATAATCTCAGTGCAAGCTTTCGGTGAATGGTGGGGAGAAAGCCCAACAAAACTGGGGCAAAGAATAAATGGAAATGAGTGACCTGGTCACATCAGGGTAAAACCACCTTTTGAGATGTTTATCCCTCAAGGGAAGTTGAATTGAAAGGATATTTTATAAAGAGGGAGAAGTGAGCCAAGGGGACTGAGTCCAAGGAGAAGGGAGAGCTGAGTAAACAAGCTTTGGAAAGAGTGGGTGGACAAAGGGTCCGGTGTAGATGAGAAGGGGTTGGCCCTAGACAGAAGGAGGACGCCTCTGGGTTAGAGGCTAGGTTAGGATTTTAGAGGTTGGAGCTTCTGCCAAATACTTTATGTGTGGCTGAGGAGCCAGTTACCAACTGAGTGTGACTAAGGTGAGCTTGGTGGTGGCCTTAAGGAGAGAAGAAGAGCTTTGGATCCACCAATGAGTAAAGAGAGAAAGTGCACCTATTAACAGTTTGGAAGATAGATGGGAAAGTCTGCCACTAAGCTAGAGACAGGACAGGGCTAGAGAGGAGAGGACAGATTAAGAGAACAACTGTGAGGCAGAGCAGGCAGGTTCTGCCAGCCCATCAGATGTGTGTGCTGTGATTCAGATCAGGCAAGGATGGCTCTCAGGCAGCGTTTCCCAAACTATGCGTCACGACCCACGAGTTGCGTTATGAAATCTTGTCTTGAGCAGTGTATTTTGTAAATGAAATAAAACATCAGAGAGCATTGCCCATAGTGAGGGTAAGTATTGTTACTATTTCACTTATATATGTAAATATATACATATGTACATGTGCTGGGTTGCTGATAACTGGTTAACAGAGGGTGTCCCTACCTGACATTCTTCAACTCAGGACAGATCTGTGTTTTAGTCATTTAGTTTAGTTTAGTGCAGTTTTAATTTAGTTTAGTTTAGCCAGGCAACGTGGCAGGATTGAAGTCCAGGGCTTTGTGAAAAGCCTGCTAAAATGGAAAGGATCGGTAGGGGGCAGGATGATTGCAGGTGACGTTTGAGCCTTCCCAGCCTCCCCAGAATAGCCATTAACTAGCTGTGGGGCTCTGAGCAAGTCATTTAACCTTCATGAGTTTTAATCTCCAAATATGTAAAACTGCTAACTTCTCCTTTCTACTTTATAAACAATGTGTTAGAGAAAAGAAAGACAAAACAATTTGAAAAGAAAAAGTAAAAGGAAATATACTGTAGAGGGTTGCTGACTATTTTTGTATTGTTATAAGATAGCCGGCCCAATATTCTGCATGCACGGCTGCAGGTGCGTTTTCTTGCTGTTCAGCTTCACAATCTTATCGAATCCAGTGACTTTTATTCCTCTGGCAGCTTTATTACTCATGCCTGACCAGGTATTCCCTAGATGACCATTTTACTGAACAACAACAAAAACATTTGCTTCAATAAATACTGATCCCCTAACTATGGAATATTACTAGTCATGCTTTTAATCTCCCTGAAGCAGCTGACAGTGTCTACGATCCCTCCTCCCTGAAATTCCTCCCCTGGCCGTCTGACTCCCTGCTGCACTGCTCTGGTTCACCGCCTGCCTCAGCCTCCCCTGTTGTACCTCCTCTGCCTCCTTTCCTTTACCTGGTCTTGAAGTGGTGGTAGCTATCTTCTGCTTTCTCTTCTGTTCTCCACTCTGTCCCTTGGGAGTAGCCTAAGTGCATGTGAGTTCAGCTCTCACTCTGGTGCTGAATGTAGGTCAGTAAGCTTATTTCACTTCTGAAGCTCCAGGATTCCACAGGTCATTCCTACTTGTATCTTCTGCTCCCTCTCAAATGCTACAAATTCCAAACCAAACTCACTGCCTTCCTGCACTGGTGCCCCGACTGTAGTCTTCCTCTGGAGTTTTCTGTGTTACTCCATAGTATCACCCTTCTTTTAACCACCTGGCTAGAGACCTAGCCATCATCCTTGATTCTACTCCTTCCTTTAATCTCATGTCCATGTCCAATATCTAATTGGTTGTCAAATTCTATCCGTTTTACTTACAAAATACTCTTGGTCTATAACCTTTAGAAGTGATGGTTTGTGTCCCCCCATTCTTGATTCTTCGCCTTTCTCTGGAGTTCTGTTGCTAGAGTTCTATTTTTGTAGTCCTGATGTGACCATGCCACTCACTGTAAGTCTCACGGATCTCTGTGGCTTCCAGCATAAAACCCAAACTCTTCAGAATGGCATTTGAATCATTTCAGGATTGAGTCTCAAATACTTTTTCACTCTCATTTCTCGACACATTGCCCATACATTGTTCACACTTAAGTCTCACTGGGATTCTTGCCATTTACAGGACACAAAATGCATCTCCCAACTCCTGAATTTTTGCTTATTCAATTCCTTCTGCCCAGAATTCAGTTAATATCACTAAATTCTATTAAAAATTCCCCATAATACTACTCAATAAATTTTTGTTGGATTGAAATATAATGATTAGTCTCTCTCCTGCACATAATATGAAAGCAGAGATCAAATCGTTTCATCTTTGTATTTCTAGCAATTAACAGAGATTACAGTAGGTACTCAAGAAATATTTACTTGGAGACAAAAGCTAAAGAATTACTGATCTGCATGGTTATATGTATTTTTAATATCCATCTTTTCCCTAAGAGGGATAAAATAGTAAAATAACCAGTTAAAGAAATAAACATTCTTTACTACCGAGCAGCATGAATTGTTATTCACTGGGGAGAATAGCTATTTACAAGATTGGTACTGACATAAATAGTTGCAAACCACTCTTTTAGTCCCTAAGATCTGATTGGATAATCAGATGGATACAGTGGATAATAATGAATATTTGTAATAAAGATTTTGTTTACAGCTTTTCTCTACATGAAATCTTGCACATATAGGACCCTCAGATTTTGGTATCATAGAGTATTACAGGTGAAATATCTGTTCCCTGCTTTCTGGTAGCAAAGCTTCCCAATGTGAAACACTGGGTGTTTAAATATGTATCATGATTAACAATGAAATTATGGCCTTGTTGCAAACACTGGAGAGTTTTAATAGCTGAAAAGTTGGTTCATCCTATAGGAATTTACTTGACTGTGTATGAATAAAGTATTTTCATCTGGAAGTTTGTTTTTTGAAACAGCTATATTCCTAAACTTCAGTTTATTTAGCTTGTATATAGTAATTCTTTTTACTTTCTGAACCAGTCCGTATTGATTGGGAGAGCACCAGTATTCTAAATCATTTTTAGTTTGCTATAGTAAAAACAGTTTCTCCCTTAGGATAATTCTATGATACAGATTAAATCAGAAATTAAAGAAAATCTTCCAAATCAGAGAAATATTTGTCTTCTTAACTAGGTTTGCCTGAGTGAATTATTTTATTATTTTGAGAACCACAAGGAGAATTCATTGCTGTCGTCATAAAAGTAAATGTGGGGACTTCACTGGTGGCGCAGTGGTTGAGAATCCGCCTGCCAATGCAGGGGACATGGGTTCAAGCTCTGGTCTGGGAAGGTCCCACTTGCCAAGGAGCAACTAAGCCTGTGCACCACAACTACTGAGCCTGTGCTCTAGAGCCCGCGAGCCACAACTACTGAAGCCCACGCACCTAGAGCCCGTGCTCTGCAGCAAGAGAAGCCATCGCAATGAGAAGCCCATGCACCACAACGAAGGGTAGCCCCTGCTCACTGCAACTAGAGAAAGCCTGCGCGCAGCAACGAAGACCCAACAACAAAGACCCAATGCAGCCAAAAATAAATAAGTAAATAAATTTATTTAAAAAAAAAGTAAATGTGTACATTGATAAGCCTTGGTTTTTTAGGAAAATAATCTTCAATTAAGGGTTAGACACATATATATGGAATCTTAAAAAAAAAATCGTTCTGAAGAACCTACGGGCAGGACAGGAATAATGACGCAGACATAGAGAATGGACTTGAGGACACGGGGAGGGGGAAGGGTAAGCTGGGGCGAAGTGAGAGAGTGGCATGGACATATGTACACTACCAAAGGTAAAACAAATAGCTAGTGGGAAGCAGCCACATAGCACAGGGAGATCAGCTCGGAGCTTTGTGTCCACCTAGAGGAGTGGGATAAGGAGGGTGAGAGGGAGACGCAAGAGGGAGGAGATAATGGGGATATACGTATATGTATAGCTGATTCACTTTGTTATAAAGCAGAAACTAACACACCACTGTAAAGCAATTATACTCCAATAAAGATATTAAAAAATTAAGGGTTAGAATAAATATGGTCCCTCTGTCTTTTCAGTCTGGTATCAAGTCTATGTGGGATGAGTCAAAATGAGCACTTTGTCTGACTAAATCACCGCTCTCCCATTTGAGAGGGTGTGGGAGAGTGCTTAAGACTGTGGGCATTGGCATCAGTCAGACTGTGTCTGGAATTCTGGCTTCACCACTTAGTAACAGTGTGACATTGGGCAAATGGCTTGGTCTCTCTCAGCTTCAATTTCCTGATCCATAAAATAGGTATTCATTTATTCACTTGTTCGTTCATTTGTTCGGTTATTCAGCAAATATTTATTGAGCAACTACCGTGTGCCAAGTTCTATTACGGGGATCTGGGGAGTAACAGTGAACACAACAAGCAAAAATATTTTTATTTTTTAAATTGAAGTATAGTTGATGTACAATATTATATAAGTTACAGGTGTACAATATAGTGGTTCACGATTTTTAAAGGTCATACTCCAGTTATAGGTATTATAAAATATTGGCTATATTCCTTGTGCTGTACAATATATCCTTGTAGCTTATTTATTTATACATAGAAGCTTGTACCCCTTACTCTCCTACCCCTATTGCCCCTCCCCGCTTCCTTCTTCCCACTGGTAACCAGTAGTTTGTTCTCTGTATCTGTGGATCTGCTTCTTTTTTGTTATATTCACTAGTTTGTTGTATTTTTTAGATTCTGCATATAAATGCTGACATATGGTATTTGTCTTTCTCTGTCTGACTTATTTAACTTAGCATAGTACCCTCCAAGTTCATCCATATTGCTGCCAATGGCAAAATTTCATTCTTTTTTATGGCTGAGTAGTATTCCATTGTATATACATCATCTTTTTTTATCCATTCATCTGTTAATGGACACTTAGGATGCTTCTGTGTCTTGGCTATTGTAAATAATGCTGTTATGAACACTGGGGTGCATGTATCTTTTTGAATTAGTGTTTTTGCTTTTTTCAGATATATACCCAGGAGTAGAATTGCTGGGTCATATGGTAGTTCTATTTTTAGTTTTTTGAGAAATTGCTATACTGTTTTCCGCAGTGGCAGCACCAATTTACATTCCCATCAACAGCGCATGAGGATTCCCTTTTCTCCACACCCTCGTCAACGTTTGTTATTTGTGTTCTTTTTGATGATTGCCATTCTGACAGGTGTGAGTTGCTATCTCATTGTGGTTTTGATTTGCATTTCTCTGATGATTAGCAATGTTAACTATCTTTTCATGTGACAACAGGCAAAAATCTTGGCTCTCATGGATTTACTTCTAGTAAGGCAGTATTAATAGTACCTACCAACAATGGTTGTTTGGGAATTAGCTAATACAATGCAGGTAAACTGCTTAGCACAAAGCCCAGCACCTAGTACATTCAGTTAGCTTAGGACAGTGAGTAGTCTAGTTTGACAGGTATACAAAAGAGGTGCTGGGGGTGGGGTGTGGCCTGGGGAGAGGGCAGATTGGGGTCAGGGTAAGTTGGGGCTGTAGAGGCTAAGGTTTATTGAGTATTTACTATTTGTCCGACTCTGTACTAGGTGCTTTAAACTTAAAACAATCATATGAAGCAGATACTGGGAGTAAGCTTTTGCTTTAAGGTAAGAGCTATTTTAGATACCATATCTCTGAAAACAGATTTTGAGAGGAGCAGGGAACAGAGCAAGAATGAGTTGGATATGTCCGTGGACCTGCTCTCTTACCTTTTAGGTGGACAAGGAGAGAAGGACACTTGGGTAGCTAGACTGTGGCCTGAGTGGGACTGTTCACTTCACTTCACTGGATCTCATCTGTCAGAATTGGGAAAAAAACTTCCTTTCTTTGGGGTCATTTTTTATATTTGAGGGAGTTGTACTAGAGGGTTGTCGAGATCTGTTCCTGTACCGACATTTCCTGATTCCCCATGTAGGAGGGTGGATCACTGCAGAGGAATACATCTTTGTGGTATGTGGAACACAAGGTTACACCAGCACATGCTCATGTATGATTCTTGTTTAATGATTCCCCTAAGCATCCATGTAGAGCTCATCCTGAGATACAGGAATACTGGTGTGGCCAGGGAATGACTGATAGAATTGAGCAGCGACGCTTGAAAATAGAGCAGCAGATACTTGATAATTTTGAAGCAAGAGTTTACTTTCTTATTTTTTCTGTGAGATAATTACAGGACATAGATACAGAAAGCTCATTGACTGTTAAATTTTATTTATTTTTCCAACACAAAGCATAGGGAGCTGGAATAAGTCCCACCACTTCAAAGAGTTTCCCTATTTAATTTGTTTTAATATTTCCTGTAGGCAACTTTTTTCTGCTGAAAATGAAAACTTTGACCTTTGGGAAGTAACAATTCAAAACTTAAAAAATATTTAGATATAATATTAACTAAATCTCCAGTTCAAATCTGAAAATTTCTGATTTTTTTTTAGCTTTTTCTCTCCCCTGCATCAGTGTTCATTTTTATGATAAAACACACCTTAATTTATGTAATAAATATGTTCCCAAAATAAGAATCAGATCATATTTAAAATGTAGTGAGGATTTGCTGTTTAAATGGTTTCTATTGTAAATTTATTTGCAGTGTAAGTTATTTGACCTTAATTTATCTTTGATGTATCCTTGGATTTTAATCTATTAGGTTTGTCTAAATCAAGGCACATCGATTAACCATTGGAACTATTCCTGTTTATTACTCTCCTAAAATCTAAAACTATCACTTTGAAATTTAAAATCCAGAATCTCCTGTGGTTAGCACCATTACTACTAACAGCAATGTAGAGTTTTTGTTTATTTACAATGTATTTTATATCCAAGATAGTATACTATATATATATATAAATTCAGTATATAATTAAATGGCCTTGTTAAGTTTAACTGAAGGATTCAGTATCTTCATTTTACTGATTATATACCTACAAATTATGACTAGGAATATTGATATATTTGTGGTCATTTATTCACTGAACCAAACATTTATTTAATGCCCACCATATACCAGGCACTGGGCTAAAAACACTGGGAAACGTAAAGTATAATATGTGATCTCCTTTAGAGACTTTCAATTTATTAGGGGAAACAGATATAAACACATAAAAAGTTACATGATAAAAGAAAAATTGCAATATGAGACAACACCATAAAGTAGCATCTCTCAAATTGTGGTATGTGAGATAATTTTAGGTAGTAGGCATGAAGAAACATTTTTTACATTAATGGTTATATTTATAATTATATAATGCTGTATATATATTTACAATTACCTTCAATTTGTGTCAAATGTTATTGGTTTTCCATTATGGTTATAATCTAAAATTTCCTATAAAATTAAATGTACTTAATTTAAAATATGGGAGTTGGTTTTAAGAAAATGTTAAAGAGGAAAACGTAATAGGTAATATGTGGATATGGAAAAAAATAGTGAGGGATATGTGAATACTGAGATTTGGGACACTGATGAAAGAAATGATTTGGTAACAAGGCACATTACCATCAATGCTATGTGCTGGAGGAAGGAAAGGTCCTGGCAGGCTGGAGGTTCGGGCATGCTCCATGGAGAAGAAAGGACTTAAGACTGGATGGAGAGGAGGGAGGATGTCAAGGGCGTGGTTCTCACAGTGGTAGAAGAACCTGGAGGCCAGAATTCACATTATATTAAGGGGAAGAGGAAGAGTTTACAGTGGGGGGTCTGTGTAGGAGAGTATGGGAAGGGAGACTGAAAATGTAGGCTGAAGGAGGAAGATTGTTCAGGGCATTGAATGTTATGCTGAGAAACCTGGGTTGTTTGGGCTATTTATAAGAGGAAGTGTTTTATTCTACTTCCAGCCTCCAGGAGGGATGATTGATGATTGGGAAAATCTGAAAAGCCTTTTGGATCACATACATTTCCCAACATGAGATTCTGACCATTGTCAATACTGAAGGATTTGTTATCTGGTATTAATATCTCCTTTACCACCGACTGTGGTTCTATAGCAGTTAGTAGCTTGAAAGGCCAACTAGTCAGAAGGCAGCATTAGAATGTGGGTCCTTTAAACAGGGGATGTATAGGGCAGGGCTAGAATGGCATCAAAATATGGGATGCTGGGCAGCCCAAGATTACTTTCTCTCAATAGTTTTGCTTGAGGCTGACCTGTCTTCTCTATAGAGCAATGTGGTACACATAAAAGAATTGCAATCATGTGTTATTGGATTTGTCATAACGTGTTTCCTTTTTTCTTCTAGACTCAGCAGCTTTTCTGTTTTAGACAATTATACATGACTATGGCAGGTCTCAAGTTCCCTTACAAATATAATTTGCCTTAGTTCTCTTGGGATTTTACTTTGGGGCAACCTGGGAGTCCATTTTCAGCAACCTGGGTGTTCCCCTAAGTTTATTTTTATTTTATGGTTAAATAAAAATTTGCCTTGAAAAAAAATAAACATTAGATGACTCTAATGTTTTATATTTGTAAATAATGAAAAACATTACTAATTTTGCTATTTAGTTGAAATTTCTTCTTTCCAAATGAATTCCAAAATGGTATCCTTCTTGAAAACCCAAGGATATCAAAGTGGAAATATTTTCAAATTGCTGTCTGTCCTCTATAGTGAGTGAGAAGGAAAACTTTGGGTCTTGATCTCTACTTCAACTACAGCAAATCTGCTTTAATTTATTTTTTATATCTGTCGTCTAAAGACACTATGAAACTCGAAAATACAGATGAAAAAAGATAAAACTCTAATCCATGGGGTACTCCCCCAAGTGATCCAGAGATCAAAACGGTAATGACAATGATTGCTCATCACCCCTGCCAGGAGGTGCTTGGATATTACTAAACCTTTTGAGATATATAGATAAGCAAGACCATCACTATTTGGCTGGGATCAAGGCTTGGCTACTTAGAAAAAGAAGAGAGTGTTTTTACTCAGTTACTCTGTTAAAAGTATGCTATAATGATTTATTCTAATTATAAACATCAACCTCTATTCCTAGTATCTAAAAATTTAAAGGCATCACAACAAGAGTGAAATTTAGAGGAAAGAAACCGTATATCTAACCTCCTCACTAATACTACTTGATAAATTTGTGTATCTACTCCTACCTACCAATCCAACTATCTAGTTGATTTGACTTTTGGATATCTAATTGATATATCAAATCTAATAATGGTCCAAACCAAAATTATGGTTTGTATTGTAACCTATTTTCCCCCTAGTCTTCCCTATTTCAATAAATGAGCCCACCATCCACTCAGTTACTCAATGCCCAAAACTTTTTCTCACTGTTCAAATGGAAGCAACCAATAGGCAAGTCCTGTTGGCTAAAAATATATCCCAATCTCTCCTTTCCATCTTTACAGCTACCATCCTGGTCATGATCCAAGCCACCACCATTTCTTGCCTAGAATATTGAGATAGTCTTCTACTTGGTCCTCCTGATTCTACTAACACTCCGTAACAATCTATTCTCCATAGGGTGACCAGAAAGATCTTTTAAAAATGTATATCAGATCATGGCACTTTTCTGGTTAAAACCTATCCCTGCCTTCTCACTCTGTCCAAATTCTCAGCCCTGGTTACAAGGTCCTACACAATCTGGGCCTAGTCTTCTTTTGAGACTCTTCTCCTACTGCTTCCCTCCATGTTCAGTACTCTCCAGCCACAGGGATTTTTCTGTTCCTGGTACATGCCAAGCTCATTCCAGTCTTAGGGCTGTTAACCTCTTCACCCCTCAACTCTTGGTCTCCAGATCAGCTTCTTCTTGTCACTCAAATGCCCATTCAGGGTCTCCATGGGGAGACCTTTCCTAAATTAGTCCCTCCATCCTCAAGTCACTCTTTTTACAAAGCAAGAAAATTATCTCATTCATTTCCTGTTTGTTTGTTTACTGTCTGTCTCTACTTCCCCTACTCTAGAATGTAAGCCACATGAGAATAGGAACCTTATCTTCAAGAGAACCACTTATTCCCACTAATTAGCACAGTCCCTGGAACAGAATATAGATAGGCTCAATAAATTTTGCTCCATTATCCAGTTTATGGATTCAGTATTTTTTCCCTTCTTTTATTTAATCAACTTAAGGAGAGAAACCTTTAGTTCTTTCTCTCAGATTCTGTCTGCCCTTACTATTATATCAATCTCCATTTAACTCTTGAATGAAATTATATGGAGAGACAGGAAAAATATAGCACCTACTTCTTCTGAACCCCACTCTGAGAATTGCTCAGTTTAGGGAATTTTGTCTTTTCCTTATGGCTTGATCCTTTTGAAATTCACCAGCGGTTTTAGTATTTCTCCTTTGATAGCCATTCTTTCCATTTCCTTTCATGAGGCAGAAACCAAAAGAGGGAAATTAATAATTCCCAATGTGTGCAAGAGTGATGTTCCATGATTAACTCTTTAAAATTGCAAGGGAATAATTTACCCCTCTCAACCTTATCTTATTTTCTTTTGTAGATAGAGATTTGTTAGTCTGGGTATTCTCTCTCCACATCCAAAATAAAATATAATTATTCAACAAGTAGGTAAGTTGCACACAAAAATTTAAAGTAGAGATAGAATGATAGTGGTTTAGCAAATGGCTTGGTCTTGATCTTGGGATGTGCTTGCTGCCCACCTCCACTCCTCTCTGCAGGCCATTTAATCACACCCTGCTATGCCCTTTCAAGTATTGAGGGGGAAAAAGCATGCTGCGATACTTTATGTACTTCCGGGTTCTAATTATATTGAAAATGCATTGAAAAAAACAGAGGAAGGGAAAACAACAGTATATAGATCCTCAGTATATAGTTTTAGAATGATGGATTTTTAAAAATATCTTCTAATACTTTGTAAGTTTAAGAAATAACATGTATTATTTTGTTTATTATTTTTATTATTCTTAAAATCAGAAAAAAGAATACTCTTTAAAAGAGAGAATTATTGGAACTAAACCCCCAGGTAGGCTGTGAGCTGCCAGGGCTCTGGTACCTTTCTGTGTGACCATCACTGAACTCCCAAGGCTGGTCTAATAACCTCGAAGATCACGTAGCTCAGTGGGCTCTTGTGTTATTTTCTGGTTCAGAAAAGCTGGTTTTAGGTTTACAACTGGTTTGATGTATAATTCTTTTCCAGACAAAAGCTGATTTAAAAATCACATTGTACTACATAATGGAATTTCGTTTCTTCCTGAACAGCGTCACCCAGGGGAGGTTTTTTGTTTTGTTTTGTTGTTGTTGTTTTTAGGATTAAAAAAAAATTACTTGCATTGAACTGATAACATTTGGTTCCATGAAAAGAAACAGTATTGAATTTAACAGTTCTAACAATTGGAGTTCTGAGACCATTGAAAATAAAGAATTAAGTTTGCCATCTTCTTTATCCCTTTTTGTTGAGAGAAATAGCATATGTTACATACAATATTGGGTTTTCAAGAAAGGTGGAAATATTTGTATATTTATGTTCTTAGGTACTAGGGAAAGCCCGTAATGTTGATGACATATTTCCAATACCTTGCTGCTCCAAATCTGATGTATGGAGTAGCAGCTGATTAGAAATGTAGACTCTTAGGCCCACCGCACACCTACTGAATCAGAATCTGCAGTTTAACAGATCTTTAGGCAATTCTTTTTCTTTTTGATTTTTAAAAATTTATTTTATTGACGTATAGTTGATTTACAATGTTGCGTTAATTTCTGCTGTACAGAAAAGTGATTCAGATATATATATACACACACACACACACACACATATATATATATATACACGTGTATATATATTCTTTTTCATATTCTTTTCCATTATGGTTTATCACAGGTTATTGAATATAGTTCTCTGTGCTATACAGTAGGACCTTGTTGTTTATCCACTCAGTATATAATAGTTTGCATCTGCTAACCCCACACTCCCAATCCATCCCTCCTCCACCCCCACCTCTTACTTGGCAACCGCAAGTCTGTTTTCTATGTTTGTGAGTCTATTTCTGTTTCATAGATAAGTTCATTTGTGTCATATTTTAGATTCCACATATAAGTGATATAATATGGTATTTGTCTTTATCTTTCTGACTTACTTCATTTAGTATGATAATCTCTAGGTCCATTCATGTTGCTGCAGATGGCATTATTTCATTCTTTTTATGGCTGAGTAATATTCCATTGTATATATGTGCCACATCTTCTTTATCCATTCATCTGTCAATGGACCTTTTGGTTGTTTCCATGTCTTAGCTATTGTAAATAGTGCTTCTGTGAACATAGGGGTGCATGTATTTTTTTGAATTAATTTTTTTTTGATGTATGCCCAGGAGTGGGATTGCTGGATCATATGGCAACTCTATTTTTAGTTTTTGAGGAACTACCATACTGTTTTTAGTAGTGGCTGCACCAATTTACATTCCCACCAAAAGTGTAGGGGGTTCCCTTTTCTCCACAGCCTTTCCAGCATTTGTTATTTGTAGACTTTTTAATAATGCCCATTCTGACTGTAGTTTTGATTTACATTTCTCTAATAATTAACGATGTTGAGCATCTTTTCTTGTGCCTGTTGGCCATCTGTATGTCTTCTTTGAAAAAATGTCTGTCTAGGTCTTCTGACCATTTTTTGATTGGGTTGTTTGGTTTTTTGTTATTGAGTTGCATGAGCTGTTTGTATATTTTGGAAATTAAGCCCTTGTCAGTCACATCATTTGCAAATATTTTCTCCGTCTATAGGTTGTCTTTTTGTTTTGTTTATAGCTTCCTTTGCCTTATAAAAGCTTCTAAGTTTGATTCGGTCCCGTTTGTTTATTTTTGATTTTACTTATATTGGATCCTTAGGCAATTCTTATGCACATGAATTGAGAAGCATTGTCCTGCTATACTTTGGGAATTTCCAGTTCCTAATTGCTTCCTTTACTGCCCTCTCCTTTTCCTTCTCTCCAGCCCCTAATGGCAAAGTCCATAAAGTAGGAGTTCTAAGCTGGGGTCTGTGGACTCTTAGGGAGTTGTAGGTGGTGATGTGTGAAACCACTGAAATTCTACATAAAATTATGTTCCATGTGCCTACTCAGCCTTCATTAGATTCTCGTGAAGCCAAAAAAAGAAAAAGGTTACCTATTCCAGGCTGCAAAAGCATGTTCTGCCTTGAAAGATGGATTAGAATAACTCTTGTAATTACAGAATTATTTCCCTTGTCTGGGAAAAATTTAGGAAAAAATATCAATGAGCCTTTTCTACTGTTTTAATTTAAAAATATCAAGCTGACCAGAGAGCTGATCACAGAGATGAGGAATTTTTGGAAGCAGCTCCCTAGTTCCCCAAAACTGAAGTTTGCCCCACTGGTCCTGATGTGTTTAGATTAGGAGAAAATTGCTCATTCAGTTCTCATAGGTCCTGCATACTTTAGGATAATTTAAAAAGATTAACTTCTCCGTAATATGAGTTTTGTGCCTTTAACTTTATCTTTTTGACTGTTTTGATTTCCTAAGGCAGTGCTCTTTAACCTTAGCTGAATATCAGATTCATCCCATGCCAGATCACTTGAATCAAAATCTTAGAACCTCTGGGGTGAAGACCAGGCTTACTGGGTTTTGTTTTGTTTTGTTTTAATTCTCTTTGGGTGATTTTAAAGTATAGCCAGGTTAAGAACTATTTGCACAGAGCAATGTGTTCAATAAATTCCAAAATGGCTTTCTTGGGGAATTGTGTGTCTTTCATATCTAAGGAATACTGATTCTGTTTCCTCTGGACAATGAAGTTCCTTTTTCTATTGGAATATCGTTAAATACATGCCCTGCTGTGCTATCTTCCTGCATGTCCATGGAGGATGATATACAAAGAAGTTGTTCAAATCTGGAAGTGATTCTAAGAACTATTATATTTTCTAATTTTTTATCTGCTGCTCTAATTACCAGTCCATCTCAGAAAAGCACCCTGATTTTTATGTTATGAGTGACTTTTCAAAAACAATAAGTCTGAAAGGGTCCTCTCTCTTGGGCTCCTTTGTGGAGAATACTTGCTATGTTGTAAGAAATGTTGGAAATGAGTAATTGTGCTATAACTAAATAATTGTAAGTAACTGTTTTTTTTTTCTCCATGTAGGAGTACTTGGCTAATACTGCAGTTATAAAATGAACAGTCTCGGACATTTTATAAGCCTAAGAACACATAAAAATCTGTAGGATTCAGGATTTCAAAGAGAACAGGAAAGAGCATATAGACTGGTAGTAATTTACCATCACTAGTAATGCCTTTCCTCAAATAAAGGAAGTGAAATTCTATGATAAAGTTCCCATTTATAACGGTTGCCCCCAAGACACATTCACAAATTGATGTGGAATTTTACATATTTACATTTTTCCATTTTGTACCTCAAGCATTTCTAGCATTATTAGATTTTGCAGCCAGTCCTCTGAAAAATAACCTAAGAGTTTATTTGTGTATTATCCTTTTCTAAAGGAGATTTCTGGCAATCTGAGTACTTGCCTTCTTACTCTTTTGGGAATTTTCATGAGAATTAGTGGGATTTATGTTCACCTCATTTTTACCTCTGGGATGGATTCACCAAGGGTTCATTTAATCACTATTTCCTTCAAGATCATGAGAATGAATGCCTGAGAATGATAAATTAGCTTCAACATCATTTGGGGGTATTGGAAATGGGGGATGGAATTATAGAATAATTCAAATCTGATGAAGATATTTTTGAAGTAGCAGCTTGTACTCAACATTAATGAAAAAAATTGGAGCTGATTATTTTCCTAGTATCAATGCTTCAGTGTTCTCTATAAACATTCAGAAGGATATAACATAACTTGTATGATATTAATTTTTATTAACCTCCTTCTAGCTAAGGGATTTCTCAGTTGTCTCCTGGTAAATATATATAAGCAAAGTGATTTTTCACTTGGAATGGAGAATGCATGTAGATTATATTTATGCTTTTAATCTTTACATAAGATTGCTTAACTTTAGGAACCTCAACAGGAGGCTTTGTGATAAAATTGCTTTTGTTTCTGATATGCTTTAGCATTAGAATTTTGTTTTTCTTGGTGGAGGCTACAGTTTTGGCTATTATTAAAAAAAAAAACCAGACAGTAACCAGTATTAGGGAGGATATGCAGAAACTGGAGCTCTTGTGTACTGTTGGTAGAATTGTAAATGGTACAGCAGTTATGGAAAACCTTATGGCAGTTCTTCAAAAAATTAAAAATATGATCTAACTGTATGATCTGGCATTTCCACTTCTGGGTATATATCCAAAAGAATTGAAAGCAGAGTTTTGAAGAGATATTTGCACACCCGTGTTTATAGTAGCATTATTCACAATTGCCAAGAAGTAGAAGCAGTTCAAATGTCCACCAACAGATGAATAGAAAATAAAGTGTGGTATATACATACAATGGAATATTATTTAGCCTGAAAAAGGAGGAAAATCCTATCACAAGCTACAATATGGATGAACCTTGAAGACATTATGCTAAGTGAAATAAGCCAATCACAAACACCATATGATTCCGCTTACATGAGGTACCTAGAATAGTCAGATTCATAGAAACAGAAGGTAGAATGGGGGTTGCAGTGGCTAGGGGAGGAGGAAAAGAGGAGTTGTTTGATGGGTAAAGAACTTCAGTTTAAAAAACAAAAGAACTTCAGTTTTGCAAGATGTAAAAATTCTAGACATCTGTTTCGCAACAAAGTGAACATACTTAACAGTACTGAACCGTACACCTAAAAACAGTTAAGATGGTAAATTTTACGTTATGTGTGTGCTTTAGGGTGCTTTTTAAATTACCATGGTCAATGGTAATCATGATATACAATCATAATATTATTCAGAGCACTCAGTGTTTTGGAAAAAATCTGAATTTCTACTCCTGGAATATTCCAGGAAAAAGTGCCCTGCTGCTATAAAACACTTGCATAAAGAAAATGTGGGATTTTAGGGATTTGGGAATTTAACTGGTGGGAGAATTTTCAGATAAGAGAATTAGAAGAAAGTGTGGGATGGATCTGGTAGAATCTCAGCTTTGCCACTTACTAGGTGGAAAGGTTAGGGCAAGCTGCTTGATGTCTTCAAGGCACAGTTTCCTAGTCTGTTAAAATGAGCTAATGATACTCAAATTAGAGGGTCGATGTGAGGATTAAATGAGATAATCTATCCAAAATGCTTACCACAGGATCTAGCATGGAGCAGGCATTGGACAAGTGCTAGCAGGAAAGGTGAGAAAGGAGCTCTCATTACCTGGAGGTGAGCCTGGGAGTTGTGGAGAAGATTAAGAGCCCTAAACTTCTTGGCTGGTGCTAATTTTTACTACACATTACCCTTCCAATACATCTTTCAGATTGATCTGGTCCAAAATATCGTCACTTTAAGCTAGCTTTGACTTTGATTAATTAAGAAGTGCATTAACTTGGAAATAAGTCCATGTGCATCATGAAACACCATTCCCTTTAGAATCTGCAGAATAGAGGCTACGCTGTGTCTTCTTCCTAGAGATTCACAGTGCATACTCACCTGTGCAAGGTATGAAAAGGACTGCCCAGCATTCTGTTTAATTCAGTGATTCATGGACTTATTTGACAGAACCCTAATTAATATCATGCAGAACAAATTTTTGAGTAATTTCTCAATGATTATTGTTTGCAAAGAGAATTGCTCATATTTAAATAATAATTTTAATGTATTGGAATGTTTGTTTTCGAAATGAAATTGATAATGGTATTAGCTAGGAGCACAACACGCTAATAGGAAGGCAAATGATTATAAATAGGACTTGCATACTTCATTCAAGCAGCTGCTGAAATCTCACATCCTTTATTAAGCTTTCCTGGGATAAATATAATAGCATAAATTCCCAGGACCCCATTATCTGTCCTAATTATAAATAAAATAGCATAAATTCCCAGGACCCCATTCTGTCCTAATTATCATCTCATGTACTTTTTCAAATACAGTTCCAATATAATCAGGGCTGCCTTTTGGCCCAGATGCCTTTGAAGAAACAGCCCAGAAACAAATAGGTGATTTCAGTTACTTCAGATATTATTCTGCCTCTGAAGAAGACACTAAATAGGAGAGTATATTCTTAATATATGGAAAAAAATCTTTCAAAACTTGTTACTATGGAAAACTTCAAACTTATACAGATTAAACAGAATAGTATAAGCCCATCGCCCAGTTTCACAGCCATGTACTCTTGACCCATTCTGCTTCATCCCCACCCCCACTCTTCCTCCTCCTCCCATCTTATTCTAAAACAAATTTCAAACATTATTCAATTTTATCTATAAATATTATATATCTCTAAAAGAGATGGATTCACTCTTTTACAAAACATAACAATACTGTTATCACACTGAAAAATTAACAATACTGATTCGCCTCATAACATTTTTTACTAGTTCAGAATAAGTTCCACATATTATGATTGGATGATATGTCTTTAAGTATTTTTAATGTATAGAGTCCCTCTCCATCTCTTCTTTTTGGTTGCAGTTTGTTTGCTGAAGACATGGCTAGGGTGACCAACTTGTCCTGGTTTGCCCATAATTTTCCCTGTATTAGCAGTGAAAGTCCCATATCTTGGAAAAACCCTCCAATCCAGGGACATTTGTCCTACAGTTTCCCACAATATGGATTTGACTGATTGCATCCCTGTGGCAAACACATTCCTCTCTCTGTATCTGTAGTCTAATGGTAGTCTAATCTGTAGTCTAATTGGTAGTCTAATGTCTTGGTTAAATTCAGGTTCAATTTTTCTTTCCTTTTTGGGGGCAAGATTGCCTTATTACTTATAATGTTGTACACTTCCATTATCTCTTTTTGTGATGTCAGCAGTTGTTGATAAACAATGTGTAGAATATCAAAACATCTTAAAAATGCTTTTCCAGCTCTTAGTTCTTCCCTTGTTGCAAATGTTCCCAGTTGTGTATGTACTAGTCAGCCCAGGCTGCCATAATGAAATACCATAGACCAAATGGCTTAAACAACAGAAATTTATTTTTTCAGTTCTGGAAGCTAGAATTGTGAGATCAAGTTGTTGACAGGGTTGCTTCTTGGTTGCTCTTCTTGGTGTGTAAGTGACCATCTTCTTCCTGCATCTTTAGATGGTCTTCTTTCTGTATGGGTCTGTGTCCTCATCTCTTCTTCTAAGGACACCAGACATTTTGGATCAGAGCCCACCCATGTGACCTCATTTTATGTTAATTACTTCTTTAAAGATTAACTATGGTTATATTTTGAGGTACTGGGTATTGGGACTTCAACATATAAATTTTGGGAGGACACAATTCATCCCCTAACACAAACCAAACACTCCTTATTCCTCCTCCTCCTTTCTAATAAGAATCTACCCTGTGCCTCATTACCATGGGTTCCAGAGGAGGGGAGCCTCATTCTGAGCCCCAGGAGGGTGAATTATGATTGATCTAAGCCATATGGTGATCCTATTTTCCTTTCCCAGGAATGGTTTAAGCATGGGTATAATATGGCCTATGAGATGTGAGAGTCTGCTGGGAATCTTAGAAGGATTTTCCTCACTGAGTAAAAAGATGACACATGGGTAGAAATGGAGCTTCTTCTGCTGAAACACGAAGGGAGCAGGCTGAGTCGACTGTTTACAAAACATTCAAATTGACATGGATGGCAGAGCACAGGGGCGAAGTCCTGGAAGAGACTGTGGAATCTGAGTTAACCAACTGCTTTGGGATTTTTATGTGTGATGCTATCTTCCCTTTTATTTAAAGGCACTTTTAGCTTGGATTTCTGTTGCTGCTTTCAGAGGCATCCTAAGCAGCATATCCATAAACTTTCCCGCACATTCAACAACTCCAAACCCAGCTGCGCTATGCTTCACTCCTCCCCTCTTCTTCAGACCTCCTCTTCCCTTCCAGGAGCCATTCCTTTTTATCCTGATAGTGATTTTTTTTCCCTTTCCCCTCTAATTTTCCAACCTCTCCTAGAAACTCCTTCTCTCCGATTTCCTCCAGGCTGAAGAAAAAGATTGTGAATACTGACAATTAGTAATTTTGCCTGTCTTCATATATATACTTTTCTCTTTCTCTAGTGGTTATGCTTATGTCTTTGGGTGGTTGAGGTGCTCTTAAGAAAACAAAATCGATATCCTGCTCTCTATTCTTGGAAGCATCCTTTGTACTGGGTGAGAGGTGACTCTGCTTCCTCTTTGGGTAAATAGGATCTCCTCTTCACCTTGGAGCTCAAGGCAAAGTTAAAGTGTTCTTCCTGCTTATCCCATTGCAGCTTTTTGCAAAGAAAAGGTAGAAAGCAACTTTAGATCATCTTCCTAGGTAGATTTCACAAGAAAAAAGCCACACCTTCTTGCCAATGAAGCTTTCACTCTGTTACTAAATTTCTGTGGTTAATCAATTGTTTATCGTTCATGTCTCCCTCAGGGTTGACTTGTATAACTAAGTGTATTAGAGGTATATACTATACCTCTATATAAAGGGCTAAGATGCCAATTTGAGGTGATCAATATTCACATCAAAACAAAAGCACTGCCTTGAAAATTTCATACCCAGATAAAGTGACTATATACTTTATCATCCAAGTCAGGACACTTCTGCAAGTGAAAGGCAAACGGTCAACAGGCATAAGCCAGATCTCCCAGCAAAATGTGATGTGTAGTCACTCCAATTAGAGTGTGTAAAGGCATTCACAACTTTCCTTTGTAGAAATGTGTAAAGGGGTGCCTCGCAAATGTTTTAGGGACATAGTAATTAGTCCTAATGATTTCCCTGGAAGTCCAAACTCTCAGAATTTGCAGCTCCCAGGAATATCATAGGGATCTTCACAATACATTACAAAACTTTGAGTAAAAGTATTCCTTGATTTTTACAATCCTGGGAATAACTAGATAAATTTCTTATCCAAGGCACTTTTCAATCATTCATTTGTCCACAGGGCATCTCTGATGGGGCAACTTCAGGATCCTGTCCTTCTCAGCATGTTTTCACATTAGGGGAGATCTGTGAGCAGTGGAGAAGTGATTAAGGAGTGATTTACAAGGTGTTTTGTTTAAATTGCACCAAGGGCACAGGGATGGCTTTCTGTCCATGGCCTCAAACCACAGAAGTAGAGTGACAGTTTTTTCTAGAAACCGAATGAAAAATAGATCTAAGTGTCACTAGCAGAATGTGAAATGACAGGCTGTGACTGTGACTCTGACATTGTCACACAAATGCCGAAATACAACCAAACTCAAAGTAGACCAGGCATAGAAAACATTAACATTGTGTTCTGGGAGAGCAAGGGAAAAAATAGTAAAAGAGCATTGTTTATTATGGCTCAAGACTCACTAATATTTTTCAGACTTCAGTCTGCCTAGTAAAACATGCGCTTGGCTTTTTTCTCTCTGTTGATACCTCACACTCCTCAAATGACATCCTACCCATCTTTTTCTATGGTTCCCTATGAGAGTATGTTAAGATAAATACATGGATATCTACTGAATTGCCCAAAAGAGTGCCAGGAGAAAATAAAGCAAAATTATACACGGGTGAGACAAAGTATGTTGACAAGTTATTTTACAAGACACCAAACGGAGCAGGTTGAGAGCTGATTAGGTATTCTGGTCTTTCTGACATGTGCTTGAGATGGGGAAGTCGGGCTGAGCTTCTTATTACTCCCTTTGGCCGATGTTAGTTGTCTTACTCAGTTTCACACTTCTGGTAGGTGTTATGGTCAGGGCCAGGACTCAAACCCAGATCTTCTGGCTCCAGAGCTCAAGCTTGTTCCGTCGGCGTGCCCTCCGACAGATCTGCCTCTGGCTGATCTTTCCCCAAGGATCCTGGGACACTGCCTCAGGCTGGTGGGGATAAGGCAGTGCCCTCCCCTCCCACGCCACCACCCTGCCTTGAGCATGGAAGGAATCGGTTTGGTTTGTGACGTCTTTTGGGTATTGCCTGCAGTATGCTGTGTGTCATGCCTCTGGACAAATGCAACCTTGCACCTGGCATGGGCTAAGATGCCAATTTGAGGTGCTCAATATTCACGTCAAAACAAAAGCACTGCCTTGAAAATTTCATACCTAGATGAACACAGTAAAATCATGTCTCACTGTGACATTCACTACAGCTGAACTACTCTGGTGTTCTGGACTAAGCAAATTTGTAGCTATTTTAGCTCAGTGATTCCCAGCATAAGGACTCCTCACCCCTAGCAGTCCAGGAAGGCAGTCGTGTTTGTAAGAGTTGTGGTGCTTGTTAGTGCTTGGTAAGAGGTGGGATTCATGAATAATTTAAACAGTTCAAAAAGACTAACAGAGACAATATGCTCAACCACGACAAGTCTACACAAATAAAACAAGAGTTTTAAATGTCTTTTGGTGGGAATTTTATCAGTATTCTTATTGGAAGTCCTGATTGGCACTTATATATGTCTATGCTGAATAAAACAATGAGAAACAAATTATTAATAATAGCAAATTTAGAGAAAGATGAAGATTTTACAAGATAGTACCTATAAGGGGAAAAATAACAAAAGGTGTTCTTGATGGTGAAAAGCATGGGAATCAGTGGATTAGCCTGTGACTATAAGTCCCAAGGGGAGGTGGGCCTGGCTAAGAAGCCACAGTACAGGACTCTTCTTGATGTGCAAGTTCTAGAGCTTTTCCAGTTAAGTTTCAGAGACCAGTTAAGGATCCAGTCCTCTGTGGATCCTTACAGGTGCTAGTTGGCTCATGGATCCTCTGTAGGATTCAGGTCACTGTAATCAGAGGAACCAGCATTTGGGTTTTGTTCAGGGTTCCCAAAGTGATTCTGTGCCTTGTATTAGTCGATGCTTAGGTAGTAGCTTCCTTATGAATACTTGTGGGATGAGATTTCCTCCCCTTTTTACTCTGCTCTGCATCACATTTCCATGTAGAGTAAGGATCAGGCCCTAGAGCTTGGTAGTTATTCAGTATTCTACTTTCAGCACTGATTGCTGCTTCTGCCTTTGACCTGGTCTTCCCCAGGATAAATACTGGGACTCATGCCAAGACAATATTTTTTATCTTTCCTGATCTTGTTTTAGTTCGTTGACTACTAACCCACATATTGGATATGGCTCTTGATTACCTGCAAGGTAGGCATTGTGCAGCTGCTAATGCATGCTTGCCTGCCTGCTTGGATGCATGCCTTTTACTCTAGAAGCATGTATGGGTTGTCTACTGCATGCACTGAGGAACTTGTTTAAAGAGTAAATTTGCCTCTAATACAGCTTTAATAATTGAAAAATTAGCTTCAGAAACACTAGTCATTTTATGACAAGCTACACAAATATAAAATGATATTGTGAGATAGCTGTTGAATTGTACATAATTAATTGATCAGTTTAAACCTCAAAGAATAAGCTTCAAATTGAGCAAAGAGAAATCTGAAGTATTAACTGCCAAATCACACATGTATGCTGACAAAGTGAACAGCCCACTCATTCTATCAAAGTTGTAAATGGTGTTTCAGTGCTGTTTCTTCTCAGGGACTTTATTTTGTGTATTGTAATCATATTTATCCTGAAACTTTGGTTTATTAAGTAAATAACTTTTACAAAAATGGGATAATTGTTCAAACAGCAGTTACTTATTTACAGATCTTACTGCCGTCTTTAGATCCCCACTTAGAAGCAGTCTGGAAGAAAAACAACACTGTGCATTGTGATTTCTGTACTGAGAGTTTGATGTGAACTTGGGGAGAGGGGGAGCTTTAAAAAATTCTAAACAGAATTTATTCAACTATAAAATTCACTCTCCCTCCCCACACCTCCACATTCACCCACACACAACCTCCTGAAGAAGTTTAACTGAGATTAAGTGTAAAAGAAACCCAAGACAATAGCAAGCATACAAATGTGAAAAGAAGGAGAAAGAAAACCACAGAAGCTGCCTCACAGGAATTATGAGCTGAAACAAGAGTCTTGTCCTTGTACAGAGGAAGTTCCAGGTTCATCCCACCAGGCTTTGCAATACTGATACAAGTATTTGTATCCTTTAAGCCAACACAAGTTTTGTTCTACTTGGTCACTTGTTAAATAATGAATTGCACTTTAGGGTAGAGTAGATCTCTGTGTTTCTTGTTGTGGTTAATTTATGTATTTATGTTTGAAATTTTCTATACATTATCTTAGATATTATTTTACAGACTGTGTTATTTATTAAATCATTCTCTTATTTAATTAGAAATATATTCCTTGAGCAGCCACTGTGTGCTAGGTATTATGCTGGAGGTTCAGAAACATGAACCTAATGCTCTTAAGAACCCAAGAATATTCTCAGGGATAGATTTCACATTTATGAAATATCAAATCAGAGAGGTAACACTGAGAATACTGTCTGACAGGAAAGTTACTGATAATTTTCCCCATTAATTGTAAAATACCTGTGTACACTTATTATTTTGGGCACTCAGCATCTTGGTAGTTGGGCCTTGATTTTCCTCTAGAGAGCTAACCCATCCTCCATTCTAAGTCCTTGTTTCTACCCCAAGCTCAATGATGGACATATGGCTCCGTTCTGGCCTAACAGAAGATTGCTTTTCTTTGGCTTCATGGATTGGTTCAGCAATGATCATGTAACCCAATTTGGGCCAGTGAAGGCCAGGCCCAGCATTCTTGTGCAAATAGGGAAAGGAAGCTCTACCAACATTGCTGAAATTTTACCTTGAATGATATCTAGAGCTACTGTGGTGTTTGAAAATAAAACCCACATGTAGGGGAGCTAAGAAGTAAGTAGGGACAGCATTTTACGAACTCATTTGAGCTCTGATCCAGTATCTACTCCTGTACTTTTTATTATGTGGACAGATAAATTTCTTTTTTCTGCTTGTACCAGATCCCGTTGGGATTTTTTCACTTGTAACAGAAAGAGTCTAAAAGCTATGCTGTGGAAACATTTGTTGAGGTCCTACCTTGTGCCTAGGCCCTGTGCCAAGTGGCTGAAGGACACAAAGATGAGTAAGCCATTGTCTCTGCCCTCAAGCAATTCACAATCTATCCAGGGTTATAGATATTGATAAAACTGTACCATAATATAAAAGTGATGTATTAGTGGTATGTACAAAGAGCTATAAAAGTACGATAGAGTACCAGTTACTTGTTTGGTAGAGTGAAAGAGTGGCAGAGAGAAAATGGTAGGGCAAAAGGAAAGGTTCAGGAAAAATTCATCAAGATGATATTTGAGCTGGGCCTTGTAAAATAAGTAGAGTTGAACAGATGGACAAAGTGAGCAAGAATATTCTGGAATGAGGGAATAATAATGAAGAAAGACAGAGACATAAAACTTTATTATGCATAAGAGTGAATAACCTACTGTAGCTAGCATAGATGGAATATGGAGGGAGAAGGGTGCTGGAAGACAAGTCTAAAAAAATATGCTGGGGCTCGACTGTGAAGGGCTTTGAATGCAGGTCCTCTAGGCAGTAGGAAGCCATGGAAGAACCCTGAAGTTAGCTTGGATTGCAGTGGAAGTGAGGGAGTGGGAAGAAATGATTGAAGAGAAGCAGACAATGTTGAGAGATAAGTAACAGGTAAAATCAAAAGGACTTGGTGATGTGTTGGGTATAGGGCATGGCTTCTAGGCTTTTGGATTCAACCCTTGTTTGAAAGGTGGTATCTTCACAAGACACCACATTCCTCTTGGAAGAGAAATAAGTTGTTGAGGGTGGTTAATTGTGAGTTCTATCATGGATAAGGTATTTGAGGTCCTTTTAAGGTATATAAGACATGTAAATGAAAATATTGAGGAAGCAGATAGATCCGGGTCTCAAAGGAAAACTCTGGGTTAGAAATACAAATTTAGAGGTCAAAGGCATGTAGACAAGGTATGTAGATTGGTTGCAGGAGCCCCTATGAATACCAAAATCCATGGATGCTAGAGTCCCTTATGTAAAATGGTGTAGTACAGTAAATACACGTATTTAATATATGAATATATATATTTAATCTTCTAATATGTTAGGATATTTCCTATTTGTTTTCATAAGGGACTTAGATAAGTTTAATTTTTGTACTATTTTTAAAAAATTTTTTCTTTCTTATTAGTCATCCATTTTATACACATTAGTGTATACATGTCAATCCCAATCGTCCAATTCATCGCACCACCACCCGCACCCACAGCCACTTTCCCTGCTTGGTATCCATACGTTTGTTCTCTACATCTGTGTCTATTTCTGCCCTGCAAACTGGTTCATCTGTACCATTTTCTAGTTTCCACATATATGCGTTAATATACGATATTTGTTTTTCTCTTTCTGACTTACTTCACTCTGTATGACAGTCTCTAGATGCATCCACGACTCTACAAATGACCCAATTTCGTTCCTTTTTCTGGCTGAGTAATATTCCATTGTACATATGTACCACAACTTCTTTATCCATTTGTCTGTCGATGGGCACTTAGGTTGCTTTCATGACCTGGCTATTGTAAATAGTGCTGCAATGAACATTGGGGTGCATGTGTCTTTTTGAATTATGGTTTTCTCTGGGTAGATGCCCAGTAGTGGGATCGCTGGGTCATATGGTAATTCTATTTTTAGTGCTTTAAGGGACCTCCATACTGTTCTCCATAGTGGCTGTATCAATTTACATTCCCACCAACAGTGCAAAACAGTTCCCTTTTCTCCATACCCTCTCTAGCATTTGTTGTTTGTAGATTTTCTGGTGATGCCCATTCTGACTGGTGTGAGGTGATACCTCATTGTAGTTTTGATTTGCATTTCTCTAATAATTAGTGATGTTGAGCAGCTTTTCATGTGCTTCTTGGCCATCTGTATGTCTTTTTTGGAGAAATTCTATTTAGGTCTTCTGCCCATTTTTGGATTGGGTTGTTTGTTTTTTTAATATTGAACTGTATGAGCTGTTTATATATTTTGGAGATTAATCCTTGGTCCAATGATTCATTTGCAAATATTTTCTCCCATTCTGAGGGTTGTCTTTTAGTCTTGTTTATGGTTTCCTTTGCTGTGCAAAAGCTTTGAAGTTTCATTAGGTCCCATTTGTTTATTTTTGTTTTTATTTCCATTACTCTAGGAGGTGGATCAAAAAAGATCTTGCTGTGATTTATGTTAAAGAGTGTTCTTCCTATGTATTCCTCTAAGAGTTTTATAGTGCCTAGTCTTACATTTAGGTTGTGAATCCATTTTCAGTTTATTTTTGTGTATGGTGTTGGGGAGTGTTCTAATTTCATTCTTTTACATGTGGCTGTCCAGTTTTCCCAGCACCACTTATTGAAGAAACTGTCTTTCCTCCACTGTATATCCTTGTCCCCTTTGTCATAGATTAGTTGACCATATGTGCGTGGGTTTATCTCTGGGCTTTCTATCTTGTTCCATTAATCTATATTTCTGTTTCTGTGCCAGTACCATATTGTCTTGAGTACTGTAGCCTTGTAGTATAGTCTGAAGTCAGGGAGTCTGATTCCTCCAGCTCCGTTTTTTCCCTCAAGACTGTTTTGGCTATTCAGGTCTTTGTGTCTCCATACAAATTTTAAGATCTTTTGTTCTAGTTCTATAAAAAATGCCATTGGTAATTTGATGGGGATTGCACTGAATCTGTATATTGCTTGGGGTAGTATAGTCATTTTCACAATGTTGATTCTTCCAATCCAAGAACATGGTATATCTCTCCATCTGTTTGTATCATCTTTAATTTCTTTCATCAGTGTCTTATAGTTTTCTGCATACAGGCCTTTTGTCTCCCTAGGTAGGTTTATTCCTACGTATTTTATTCTTTTTGTTGCAGTGGTAAATGGGAGTGTTTCCTTAATTTCTCTTTCAGATTGTTCATCATTAGTTTATAGAAATGCAAGAGATTTCTGTACATTAATTTTGTATCCTACAACTTTACCAAATTCATTGATTAGCTCTACTAGTTTTCTGGTGGCATCTTTAGGATTCTCTATGTATACCATCATGTCATCTGCAAATACTGACAGTTTTACTTTTTCTTTTCCAATTTGTATTCCTTTTATTTCTTTTTCTTCTCTGATTGCCGTGGCTAGGACTTCCAAAACTATGTTGAATAATAGTGGTGAGAGTGGACATCCTTGTCTTGTTGCTGATCTTAGAGGAAATGCTTTCAGCTTTTCACCATTGAGAATGATGTTTGTTGTGGGTTTGTCATATATGGCCTTTATTATGTTGAGGTAGGTTCCCTCTATGCCACTTTCTGGAGAGGTTTTATCATTAATTGCTGTTGAATTTTGTCAAAAGCTTTTTCTGCATCTATTGAGATGATCATATGGTTTTTATCCTTCAATTTGTTAATATGGTGTATCTCATTGATTGATTTGCTTATATTGAAGAATCCTTGCATTCCTGGAATAAATCCCACTTGATCATGGTGTATGATCCTTTTAATGTGTTGTTGGATTCTGTTTGCTAGTATTTTGTTGAGGATTTTTGCATCTATATTCATTAGTGATATTGGTCTGTAATTTTCTTTTTTTGTAGTATCTTTGTCTGGTTTTGGTATCAGGGTGATGGTGGCCTCATAGAACAAGTTTGGGAGTGTTCCTCCCTCTGCAATTTTTTGTAAGAGTTTGAGAAGAATGGGTGTTAGCTCTTCTGTAAATGTTTGATAGAATTCACCTGTGAAGCCATCTGGTCCTGGACTTTTGTTCTTGGAAGATTTTTCATCACAGTTTCAATTTCATTACTTGTGATTGGTCTGCTCATATTTTCTCTTTCTTCCTGGTTCATTCTTGGAAGGTTATACCTTTCTAAGAATTTGTCCATGTCTTCCAGTTGTCCATTTTATTGGCATATAGTTGCTTGTAGTAGTCTCTTAGGATGCTTTGTATTTCTGCGGTGTGTATTGTAACTTCTCCTTTTTCATTTCTAATTGTTTTGATTTGAGTCCTCTCCCTCTTTTTCTTGATGAGTCTGGCTAATGGTTTATCAATTTTGTTTATCTTCTCAAAGAACCAGCTTTTAGTTTTATTGATCTTTGCTATTGTTTCCTTTGTTTCTATTTCATTTATTTCTGCTCTGATCTTTATGATTTCTTTCCTTCTGCTATCTTTGGGTTTTGTTTGTTCTTCTTTCTCTAGTTCCTTTAGGTGTAATGTTAGATTGAGATTTTTCTTTTTTCTTGAGATAGGCTTGTATAGCTATATACTTCCCTTTTAGAACTGCTTTTGCTGCATCCCCTAGGTTTTGGATTGTTGTGTTTCGTTGTCATTTGTCTCTAGGTATTTTTTGATTTCCCCTTTGATTTATTCAGTGATCTCTTGGTTATTTAGAAACGTATTGTTTAGGCTCCACGTGTTTTTGTTTTTTACGTTTTTTTCCCTGTAATTGATTTCTAATCTGAAAGCATTTTGGTCAGAAAAGATGCCTGATATGATTTCAGTTTTCTTAAATTTACTGAGGCTTGATTTGTGACACAAGATGTGATCTATCCTGGAGAATGTTCCATGCGCACTTGAGAAGAAATTGTAATCTGCTGTTTTGGATGGAATGTCCTATAAATATCAATTAAATCTATCTGGTCTATTGTGTCATTTAAAGTGTGTGTTTCCTTTTTAATTTTCTGTCTGGATGATCTTTCCTTTGGTGTAAATGAGGTGTTAACGGCCCCCACTCTTGTTGTGTTACTGTTGATTTCCTCTTTTAGAGCCTGTAGCAGTTGCCTTATGTATTGAGATGCTCCTATGTTGGGTGCATATACATTTATAATTGTTATATCTTCTTCTTGGATTGATCCCTTGATCATTACGTAATGTCCTTCCTTGTGTCTTGTAACATTCTTTATTCTAAAGTCTATTTTATCTGATATGAGTATTGCCACTCAGCTTTCATTTGATTTCCATGTGTATGGGAATATCTTTTTCCATCCCCTCACTTTCAGTCTGTATGTGTCGCTAAGTCTGAAGTGGGTCTCTTGTAGACAGCATCTATATGGGTCTTGTTTTTGTATCTATTCAGCAAGCCTGTGTCTTTTGGTTGGAGCATTTAATCCATTCATGTTTAAGGTAATTATCGATATGTATGTGCCTGTTACCATTTTCATAAGTGTCTTGGGTTTGTTTTTGTAGGTCCTTTTCTTCTCTTGTGTTTCCCACTTAGAGAAGTTCCTTTAGCATTTGCTGTGGAGCTGGTTTGGTGGTGCTGAATTCTCTTAGCTTTTGTTTGTCTGTAAAACTTTTGATTTCTCCATCGAATCTGAATGAGATCCTTGCCGGGTAGAGTAATCTTGGTTGTAGGTTCTTCCCTTTCATCCCTTTAGGTATATCATGCCACTCCCTTCTGACTTGTAGAGTTTGTGCTGAGAAATCAGCTGTTAACGTTATGAGAGTTCCGTTGTATGTTATTAGTCATTTTTCCCTTGCTGCCTTCAGTAATTTTTCTTTGTCTTTAAGTTTTGCCAATTTGATTACTATGTGTCTCGGCATGTTTCTCCTTGGGTTTATCCTGTATGGGACTCCCTGCGCTTCCTGGACTTCGGTGGCTATTTCCTTTCCCATGTTAGGGTTTTCGACGATAATCTCTTGAAATATTTTCTCTGGTCCTTTCTCTCTCTCTTCTCCTTCTGGGACCCCTATAATGCGAATGTTGTTGCGTTTAATGTTGTCCCAGAGGTTTCTTAGGTGTCTTCATTTCTTTTCATTCTTTTTTCTTTATTCTATTCCACAGCAGTGAATTCCACCATTCTGTCTTCCAGGTCAGTTATCCATTCTTCTGCCTCAGTTATTCTGCTACTGATTCCTTGTAGTCTAGTTTTCATTTTAGTTATTGTATTGTTCATCTCTGTTTGTTTGTTCTTTAATTCTTCTAGATCTTTGTTAAACATTTCTTGCATCTTCTCGATCTTTGCCTCCATTCTTTTTCCAAGGTTCTGGATCATCTTCACTATCATTATTCTGAATTCTTTTTCTGGAAGGTTGCCTATCTCCATTTTATTTAGTTGCTTTTGGGGGCTTTTATCTTGTTCCTTCATCTGGTACATAGCCCTGTGCCTTTTCATCTTGTCTATCTTTCTGTGAATGTGGTTTTTGTTCCACAGGCTGCAGGATTGACTTGCTTCTGCTGTCTGCCCTCTGGTGGATGAGGCTATCTAAGAGGCTTGTGGAAGTTTCCTGATGGGAGGGACTGGTGGTGGGTAGAGCTGGCTGTTGCTCTGTTGGGCAGAGCTCAGTAAAACTTTAAACCACTTGTCAGCTGGTGGGTAGGGCTGGGTTCCCTCCCTGTTGGTTGTTTGGCCTGAGGCAACCCAACACTGAAGCCTACCCAGCTCTTTGGTGGGGCTAATGGCAGACTCTGGGAGGGCCAAGGAGTACCTCCCAGTACTTCTGCTGCCAGTGTCCTTGTCCCTTGGTGAGCCACAACTGCCTCCCACCTCTGCAGAAGGCCCTCCAGCACTAGCAGGTAGGTCTGCTTCAGTCTCCTATGGGGTCACTGCTCCTTCCCCTGGGTCCCGATGCACACACTACTTGTGTGTGCCCTCCAAGAGTGGAGTCTCTGTTTCCCCCAGTCCTGCCGAAGTCCTGCAATCAAATCCCGCTAGCCTTCATAGTCTGATTCTCTAGGAATTCCTCCTCCCGTTGCCAAACCCCCAGGTTGGGAAGACTGCCATGTGGCTCAGAACCTTCACTCCAGGGGGTTGACTTCTGTGGTATAAGTGTTCTCCAGTTTGTACGTCACCCACTCAGCAGTTATAGGATTTGATTTTATTGTGATAGCGCCCCTCCTACCATCTCATTGCGGTTTCTCATTTGTCTTTGCATGTGGGGCATCTTTTTTGGTGAGTTCCAGTGTCTTCCTGTCAGTGATTGTTCAGCAGTTAGTTGAGAGCATGTCCTTCTACTCTGCCATCTTGAACCAATCCTCTAAAATGATCTGTTCTATTTTTATTAGTATATGCTGTCAGAATTATTGTGTCTTCAGAAAATATTTGAGGGTTTTCTGTATTTCTCTGGATTCTGGAATAGTTGAATAGCTTATGAAGTACCTTGTTCTTGAAGGTTTGAAAGAATTTTCCTATGAAGACATCTACACCTGACACCTTTTCTGAGAATGATATTACAACTCTCTCTATTATTTATTTCTGTGGTGACTGCTTTACTCAAATTTTCTCATTCTTTTTGATTCAATTTTGTTAATTTATATTTTCCTTAAAATTCACAACTTGCCAATATATAACTTTTCGAATATATAAGCTTAGGGTTGTGTGGAGAGTCTATTATAGTTCTTTTATTTTTTTCTGTGGCTGTAATTATATTTTCTTTATCATTTCTGTTTTAATATATTTGTGGGGTTTTCCCCCGATTCTTTTTTTTTTTTTTTTGCCCACGTCATGCAGCATGAGGGTTCTTAGTTCCCCCACCAGGGATCGAACCCGTGCCCCTGCATTGGGAGTGCAGAGTCTTAACCACTGGCTCAGCAGGGAAGTCCCTTTTTCCCCTGATTAAACTAGCTAGTGATTTATGTATGTTTTATTGATTTTCTCTACAAGGACCTTTTCTGGAATAATTTATCAGTTTTGCTGGTTGTTTTCCCATTTATTATTTTCAGATTTTATTTTTATTAATTCCTTCCTTCCATCCATTTCTTTGGGTTTGAATTTTTGTTCTTTGGCTTACTCATATGGAATCTACCCCTGAAAATAAATAGTTGAATTTTGAAGAGAAACAGCACCTAAAGGAAGCGATGAGACACTATTGCCGACTGGCTGAACCTGGTTGAAAGTGGGAAGTGCTTATGGGGGCAGTAACGCATTATGGTTTTGAAGATTGCTTCCTAGCTTGTCAGCTAGACTGTTCTAAGATACAGAATGAGAGACCTTGGCTGAACTACTGATGAACCACATGGAATGCTTCTCCCTCACCTCTTTGGATTGATATGCCACTCTGGTAATAAACGATTAGCCCTTCCAAATTTCTCTTTGTTGTTAGGCCAAGCTTTAAGCTCTCTCTGTGTTCAAGGTTGTCCATTAAGAATGTCCTGAATTTACTAGGTACCAGTTCTGTATTTTAGTTGCATAGACACAACTTACAAGGCTTTTACAGTTAAAATATTCATTTTAGAGTCCTATTACATTAATTAAATATTAATGCTCTAAGCATATTTTTCATAACCTTCTCTGTTTCTTCTCCACTGGAGAATATTGCCGGAAATTAAAAAATAGTGTGGTTTATTATCCATGTCATTGGTGTTGCATTTTGATGACAAATTATTTTTGGAAAATGAAAAAAGATAGATAACCAGAAGAATCCCCTCTGGGTCTCGTGCATTTCTGTGAATAGCAATTTTATATTTCCTCACTATTTTTCCTGAGATTATTACATATCTTCCATAAGCATCTATAAAATACTTAGCCATAGTCTTAAATATTGGAGATACTTTCTGAAGAGCTTCTAATGAGATTTTTTAAAAATACTGTGTGTGGTATAAAAATGCTCATACAAAAGTAGTTTTAAAAAAACCTGGTTTTTAATATGTGTAAGGCCTTTATATAGTTTCTTACCTTCTTTACTTATGACAACAGGAAACATTGGGATGAACAGTCAGTGTGTTTAAACTCATGACTTTCTGGATGGGAAACCTGAGGTTAATGAGTTCTTGACACATTGTAAGGATGAGAGCGTCTTGACTACAGTTAAAATAATTCAGAGATGGTGAGGGATGGTAGTGCTGAGCCAGAGAAGCTCAATGGTATGGAGATGGAGGCTTCAAAAACTGCTGAATTGCTATGATGTGATTATGCCTATTTATGGACAACAATCCAAGAGGACTTCAAGGGTTTGGAACTGGGTGATTAAATCATTAATGGTTCTTTTGGCACATGGGGCATTTTGGAGAAGGAAGCTCTTTCTTCAGAAAGAGAGGGGGATTGAAATGACAAACTTGGTTTTGGAATGCTGAGTTTAAGGCAGTAAACAGACTTCCAAGTTGAAATGTCCTGTAGGCAACTGGTGATGTGGAGCTACAGCACAGAGAAAAGGTCAGCACCAAAGCGCCAACTTTGAGAATCATCCCACAGGTTACCATTGAGACACAGGTAAGAGAAAGAGACTTTGGCACCTATTTAGTTAATAAGGTTGAATTCAGAGTTGAGTTCAATTTAGGACCAGCAATGCTAAAATTAGACTATAAGATAGAGGAAGCAAATGTTTTCAGAACTCAGGTTGGTGGATCAGGGTCAGAAACTGCAAAACCTAAACCTGAGAAATAGCAGAGCGGGGCTGAGAGGAAATGGGGTAGGAAAATAGGAGAATGAAGTCAGAGGCAAAAGGAATTAGCCATGGACAAAAGTGCAAGAGTGAGGTAGGAGAAGCAAGTAAGCAGGAGGAAGTTTCTCAGCTACCTTAAATATCTGGCTGTACCAAGTTTGTTGTCTTTTCTAGCTAACTCTTGGTCAAAGGTTAATCCTTGCATGGCCAACCCACCTTATTTTGTAGGATTCTTATATTGTATGAATAAATCAATCCTTAGAGGGAAATTGTAAAAAAAGAGGATTAGAAGGCCAAAGACTGAATCTGGAATTATAACTTAAATGGGGGAATCAGAAACACAGAAAGAGAAATAGGAGTGTATAGTACATGGGAACCAAGGTTTTAACATCTAGCTGGTGATCAAGTGTTAAAGGCTTCAGAGAGAACTTAGAATAGTTGATGGATCTTATGATCTTGTGATTGGAAAGTTATAGACAATCTTCCTGTAGACTGAAGGTTGTAAGCTAGAGGTAGGATGTGAGGACCTGAAGACAAGCAGATGTAGGTCACACAGTGAAGATGGAAACAGCAATACCAGGTGAAGGGGAACACATTCCCCTTTGAAGGGAGAGGAGAGGAGTTGGACACAAGAGACAGAAATTATGATGATAGAGAGGAAGGGCCTAAGGTCTCTCAGAAAGGACAGAATGAAAAACTCCAGCAAATGACTTGCCTCCACAGACAAAACATGCCTTTTTCCTTGGGCCTAGGAAAAAAGATATCGTCCTGTGTGGACTGATACTGAGATAAGGTCGAGAGTAGATGAGGAAATACGTTACAACTTTGTATTAAGCCTAAAGTTCTCTGGAATCAGAATAGAAACAAACAAAAAGTCTGGTTAAGCTTTATACAGAAATAACATATGATAAACAGATAAGCTACAGACTGGGAGAAAATCTTTGCAAAACACATAGCTATAAAGGACTAGTATCCAAAATATATAAAGAATTAAAACACAACAATAGCGAGCAACTCAATTTAAAAATGGGCAAAAGATCTGAACAGATACCTCACCAAGAAAGATATACAGATAGCAAATAAACATATGAAAGGATGCTTAACATCACATGTCATGAGGGAACTGCAAATTAAAACAACAAGGAGATACCACAACACACCTGAATGGTTTACAGCAGGCTTTATTCAAAATTGCCAAAACTTGGAAGCAACTAAGATGCCTTTAATAGGATAAACAAACTGTAGTACATCCATATAATGGACTATTATTCAGTGATTTAAAAAAATGAGCTATCCAACCATGAAAAAACATGAAGACACCTTAAATGAATATTGCTAAGTGAAAGAAGCCAATATGAAAAGGCCACATACTATATGATTCCAACCATATGACATTCTGGAAACAGCAGAACTGTGGGGTCAGTAAAAAGATCACTGGTTGCCAGGGGCTTGGGGAGAGGGAGAGAGGAAAGAATTGACAGAGCAGAAGGAATTTTTAGGTCAATGAAACTATTCTGTATGACATTGTAATGGTGGGTACATGTCATTATACATGTCTCAAAACACATAGAATATGCAACTCAAAGATTGAACCCTAATGTAGACTGTGAACTTTAGTTCATAGTAATGTATCAATACTGGCTCACTAATTTTAACAAATGTGCCACACTAACGTAAGATGTTAATAATTGGGGAAACTGTATGTTGCGGGAGGGAAGAAGGTATATGGGAAATCTCTGTGCTTTCTACTCAACTTTTGGGTAAAACTAAAACTGCTCTAAAAAATAAAGTCTATTAATTAAAAGAAAATTTTAAAGGAATGAACTACTGATACATGTTATAACATGGATGAACCTTGTAAACAGTATACTACGTGAAAGCAGTCAGCCAGACACAAAAGTCCAAATATTATGTGATTCCATTTATATAAAATGTCCACTACTTTAAGAACCATGAGTTATAAAAAACAAGGCGCTAGATAAATGAGATGGCTAAAGGAAGTATTGTGCTGCTAACAGGAAGAAATCATGTGACTATGTTTCAAATGTAAAGAAAAATATATGTATTTATCATCAGAAAATAGTCTAAGAGGATTTTTTCTGTTCATACATTGATTGTGATATAATAGAATTTTTCTAGCATCAGGGTGTTGATACCATGACTAAATTACTATATAGTGTGTCTTCCTGCATTTATACCTATGCTTGGTAAGTGGAGAGATCTTAACAATATTAATAGTTAAGACTCAAGAATGCCTGGATCGGGGCTTCCCTGGTGGCGCAGTGGTTGGGAGTCCGCCTGCCGATGCAGGGGACAGGGGTTCGCGCCCCGGTCCGGGAGGATCCCACATGCCGCGGAGCGGCTGGGCCCGTGAGCCATGGCCGCTGAGCCTGAGCGTCCGGAGCCTGTGCTCCGCAACGGAAGAGGCCACAACAGTGAGAGGCCCGCGTACTGCAAAAAAAAAAAAAAAAAAGAATGCCTGGATCAAAATGTAGCTTAAACTGATTTCTTATAGGAACTTTGAGTTACAAAAACGAATGGAGCAACTGGGCAGGCTGAGATATGTAGGTCAACCTACTTACAAAAATAACCTTGACAGAGTTACATAGGTAGATATTGCTGTAAAATTTCTTCACACAGTGAGAAGGAGTAGGCCAAGTTTACTGAGCCATAATATCTATTCATCTTAGACAAAGCAATCATAGCTTGTAGACCCATTGGACCATATCACATAGATGGCAATTGCTAATTATCAAGAAAGAGTCATGATTTTCAAAAATGAAAGATGGTTAATATCCTTAGAATATAAAGAGTCCTTACTAAGCAATAAAGATAGATGAATGTCCAGTAAGAAAAAATAAATAGGGCACGTTAAGAAAAAAAGAGATAACCAAGAAATTATGTAAAGTGTTCAGTATCACTAGTAATCTAATAAATGTAAGTTGATACAAAAATGAGTATTGATTTAATTGATCATATAGACATAATTTTAAAAGGATAATAATACCCAATGTTACATGAGAAGGGCATTACTTTTAGTGGAGATATAAATTGGTAGAGTGTTTTTGGAGATTGGTTTGGCAGTAGCTCTTAAGTTTTTTTTTAATGCACATATTCTGCAACCTTAAAATTTCACTTCTAGGACTCTGTCCAACAGAACTATTGTCCAGGTGAACAAAGATATATTTGTAAGAAAGTTTATGGCAGTGTTATTTGTAATAAGGAAAAATTGGAAACAATGTGAACCTCTACTAATAGGTACATCCACCCCCTAGAATATTAGGCAGAGATTAAAAGAATTAAGTAACTGACAATGATTTCCAAGATATATTGCCAGGTGAAAAAGAAGGCATAGAACATAACTTACAGTGTGATCCCTATTGTGTTTACCACCACCCTAAGACTAGATATTATATGTATGCAGTTCATAAAAAAGTACCCAGAAGAATACACTGTAAATGCTAATAGCGGTTGTTCCTTGGGAGAGGAGTGGGTAGCAGGACAGGAAACGAAGGGGGATCTGTAGTTATTTTAATGTATGTACTTCTATACTGTTGGATTTTTTAAAACGAAAACTAAAAATGTGTTTATTGTTAGGAGTTATTTAAAAGTGTACACACATCAGTGAATTAACATTAGTAAATCATGCAGAATACTGCCTGATTCAGAGGAAGTGCCATGTAAACGTGTGTTAAATAAATAAGTTCAAATATTAGGGCTTTATTTTAAGAAAATAATAATGGGATGTGCAAAGATTTAATTGCAAGGCAACCACTAATCTACTTTGTTTCTCCATGCATTTTCTTTTTCCAGACTACACAATGGGATATTTTTGCATCCATAAAAATTGGCCATTATAAGTGATAGTTGGTTATAAAAAGTGAAAAAAGCAGATAGCAAAATATTACATACAGGATTATTATTATTATATAATACACCTATTCGAGTTTATGTGAAGAGAGAAAGAGAGAGAGGAAAACTTGAATGATGGTCTCCAGAATGTTAATGATGGTTACCTCTGAGTGGTGGAAATACGAGTACTTTTATTTTCTGTTGAAATCTTATGACAATCCAAATTATCTTAGAAAGAACACAGCTTCTGAAATGGGTTTTCCCTTCGATATCTGTGAATAAGTGGGTGGGAATTTAGAACTGCCTGTGGACATAAGAGGGTTATTTTTCTAAAGTCTCGGGGGTGGGGAATGGGGTCACATAGAGATAAGATTATTGGTTGATGTGATTAGTACCTGCATGATTCAGGTGCTCAGCGGACCACAGCCTCTAAAAAGTCCAAGAGAGTATTTGATGTTGTACAGCTACTTGGCAGGAATTGGACTCGACCAGTCTACCGTGCAGAAGCTTGTCCTCTTGTGGATATTTTAGCCAATACTAGCTTCAAGGAGAGAGGTGAGGATAGGGTGCTCACTCCAATTCTTCTGGGGGCCCAGCTTTAATACCTAGGGGCAGGAGCAGAAGCACTTACATCCCCCTCTCCTACGAAGAGAAAGTGCAGGACCAGTGAACCTTTCCTTCCTCATTTGCCATCTTGCTCTCCTGCATCTTTTGTGAATACAATTCTCCTCCCACCCCATTCTCTTTATGAGTGTTAATTCCTAAAGTGGACAGTTGCAAAAAAATATGTAATTGGATCATCTACTCCATGCCAATGTTTTTTGAAACAAAGTTGGTACTTTATGCCTCTGTGTATTTTTTGGAGACTTTTCTTCAAAGAGGGCACAGCTCTGAGAGAAAAAGGCATGCTTTAACCAAGAGTATATACTTTGGTGTGATCTGACAAGATGCATTTGTTATTCTGATTCTCAAAATAAAAACCCGACATATTGTCTTTACTGAATTTGCATAGAAACAAAATTACAGTGAACTAAACTATACCTCTGGTAGCAGGAATTTCCTCTGGAGTTCCTAGAAAACTTCAAACTAATTTTTTACTATTTCAAATATTCTATTTCTGAAAGATGTAGAAGATGTTTCATTATGTGAAAATACTGTGACTGTTTCCTATTTTGATAACTTATTTTCCAAATTACTCTACTTGAGGAGTTTATTTAGCTTTTGAATTACAATTATGAAATAATCCCCAGTTCCAAAATCAGTGTGGCTTGAATCAGTGAAGCTTTGCCTTATAGTTAATGCCTGAGGGCAGAAGTGACTTGAGAGCACAAATCTCAGGGTCTGCACAGAGAAAGGAGGTGTTGGTGGGAAATCCCCTCACCCATTAATTTGGCTGACAGTGATGTGGCCCCTCCAGCTGTGTTGCTTTCAGGAGTGGGGTCCATAAAGGGGATGGCCCCAGGCCCCTCACTGTGAACCTCCAGTGTAGACCTCCAGTGTTCTTTAATGATATATAATTGGACCAGACCAGACCATGGGGCTTGAATAGCCTTACTCTGTGGTCTGCAAGTTTGAAAGTGCTCAGTACCTACTGTCTTTCTTTAGGATATTGATGGACAGTCCCAGTGCTCAGATTTTATGCTTATTAGTGATACTTTTCATGAGTTTCCAGGGCTAAAGTGACTTTTTCACACTGTTTAATGATTTTCAGTTTAACTACTTTTTTGAGTGGGATGTTGTAAAGATTAATTAGCCAATGTTCATAAAGCGCTTTCAAGCTGAAAAGTGCTGCACAAGGGTGTACAGACTCATTAGCTTCTTAGTCATTTAAGGCTTTTTAGATCTTTTGGCATTCAGAAACTAGATGGTGAAGGCCAAATTAGTATTTTTTCTTGGAGGAGGGGAATTTCAGAAAGAGCAGAATAGAACAGTATATCTTTTTCTAAAAAAGACATCTTTTGCACTGGAATGGACAAAAGATATAAAAATATTTTTATTTTTCATTATCTCCTATTTCCATAATGCTTCAGCTTCTTCTTATTCCCTTCTTTCAAAATGTATTCGACCACTTCTCCTGCACATTTATTTAGAAATTATATAGATTGTCATATAGTTATCCATAATGGAGCTGAGTGTGGCCCCAGAGTGTTGAATTGTTGTGCCAGTGAATGACACAGTATAGATCATTCCCTTGGTAAGTAAAGACCCCTTCTCAGTTTGCAGTGTGTCATGAAGGTATGTATCGTCTCCATCAATAGTAATCTTCAGTTTTATGTGTGTGTGTGTGTATATATATATATATATATATATATATATATATATATATATATATTTCACATGTTCCTTTAGTCATTCTCTTCTTCCTACTTGCTTGACCTATAAACCACATTATATAATACTTGGCCCCAGAAGGCAACTAAAGGAAGGAAGGAAGGAAGGGAGGAAGGAAGGAAGGAAGGAAGGGAGGAAGGAAGGGAGGAAGGAAGGGAGGGAGGAAGGAAAGAAAAGAGGGAGGGAGGGAGGGAGAGAGGGAGGAAGGAAGGAAGAAGTGGAAAGTTAACCATCTTCTCTCTTCCACCTCCATCATAGTCACTGTCTCCACGGTAGAAAAAAAACCCCAGAAAACTGCAAGGAAGGTGCTCAGTGTGTGTGTAAGTGATGTTGAAAGTGGTCCCATTCTGGCTAAAGGCAGGGAAATTCTGGCAGTATATCTGGCAGCTTTAGGTCAACAGCTTTATACGACTTACCAACATACTTCCTAAGGCATGAGGGGGACTGGCAGGAAGAGCGGGTGACAGAAATAATATCTAGTTCTAGAAGGCAACATGTTGTAAGGAATGATCACCAGTTGTAGAATGTGATGACCTGAGTTCCTTTGTAGGTTTGAGCAAGTTTCCTGGGTTTCCTGATCTCTAAAATGTACATAATGTTCCTCCATGAGGAGGTGATGTGAGATTCAAATGAAGAAATGAAGTGAGAGTGTCTGACACATAGCAGGTCCTCATTAAATATTAGTTTATTTTGAATCAGAGTCAGTGAAGGAATTTATCCTGAAAATATCTGTAAAAATCAATTCATTGATTTTTTTTAACCTCTATTCAATACCTTAATTCTCCCTTCTTTAAAAGTGGGGTCTCAGCTATCACCTCACACCTATCAGAATGGCTGTCATCAAAAAGACCACAAATAACAAATGTTGACAAAGATGTAGAGAAAAGGGAACCTTTGTACACTGTTGGTGGGAACATAAATTGGTGCAGCCACTGTGGAAAACAGTATGGAGGTTTCTCAAAAAGCTAAAAATAGAACTACCATATGACCCAGCAATCCCACTCCTGGATTGATATCTGAAAAAAGCAAAAACACTAATTCGAAAAGATACATGCATCCCAATGTTCATAGCAGCATTATTTACAATAGCCAAGATATGGAAACAACCTAAGTGTCCATCAACAGAGGAATGGATAAAGAAGATGTGGGGTGTGTGTGTGTGTGTGTGTGTGTGTGTGTGTGTATACACACACACACACATACACACAATGGAATACTACCCAGTCATAAAAAAAAGAAATGAAATTTTGCCATTTGCAGCAACATGGATGGACTTGGAGGGCATTATGCTAAGTGAAATAAGTCAGACAGAGACAGACAAATACTGTATGTTATCACTTACATGTGGAATCTAAAAAATAAAACAAACTAGTGAATATACCAAAAAAGAAGCAGACTCACAGATATGGAGAACAAGTTAGTGGTTACCAGTGGGGAGAGAGACAAGATAGGGGCAGGGGATTAAGAGGAACAAACTATTATGTATAAAATAAGCTACAAGGATATATTGTACTACACAGGGAATATGGCCAAAATTTTATAATAACTATGAGTGGAACATAACCTTTAAAAATTGTGTAAAAATTGTGAATCACTATGTTGTACAACATATACATATAATATTCTGCATCAACTATATCTCAGTAAAAAGTGGGATCTCAGCATTCACTTCTACAAAATTCTGAATTACTTTTAGGGACACTGTCAGAGTTGAGTATGCCCAGGTAGCCAAAGCAAGATTTTAATAGGAAAGAAATGATAGGGATTGTGAAGTGCCAATCATCTTTTGTTCACCTCCAGCCCCTCTACAAAAGCACCTCCCACTCCAGGTAATTCTGTTCTGGGTATCCCAGGGGTGTCTCACGCTTGCTCCTGGGTGGATCTGCCTCTGCTGTTTGCATCCCTCACCCACGGTGAGCACTGCACTGCCCTCTTCTGGGCATGGCAGGAACTGCTCGGTTTTGCTGCTGCCTCTTGACATGGCATCATGGTGCGTGTGAGAGAGAGAGAGACAGAGAAAGAGAGAAACTGACTGTTATATAAAACATGCCCACATGCCCGTTTCCCTCTACTTTAGAAAATCCCAAAGCGTTGTCTCTTTTCACAATGTCCTACATTGTGAAGAGTTTATAGAAAGAATTCTTTTGGTTTTTACTTGAGACATTCTCTCTCTCTCTCTCTGGAATCAGAGATTCTGGAGATGAATTTGAGTGAGAGTGCCAGGAATTACTGAGAATCCCTAGACCTAGACCCGCTTTGATAAGAAAATCTTTGTTAGGATCATGCCCATCGCACGTGGCTGTTTCTTCCCATAGGAGGAGTGCTCTCTTAAAGGGTACCCAGCCTTTCCTGGGTAGTTATAGCAACAGAGCAGTGGGTTCAATTTGAACCCTTCTGCATGAGGCTCTTAGGCCCTCTGGCGCCTATGTTCCTACTGGGCCCATCCTAACAGGCATGCTTAAGTCTGTAGCTGACAGAGTTCTAGCGTCAAGCTGAGATCCCTGCTGTGGATACATATGTGCAAAGAAATTGGCTTATATCCTGCCTACCTCCAAGTGTGAGTATGGGCACTGCCTTAAATTCTAAATATATCAGACTTCATTTACTCATTTTTCATTGATCAAGGAAGGAATACAAAGATGATTTAGACACAGTTCCTGTATCACAGCCATCACAGTCTGTTGCTTCACTTTATATCTTCATAGATGTGACTGTCCCTAGTTAAAGCTTGACTGTCCCTAGTTAACTCTGAAAAATATTCCTTCTGAAGTTAAGATACTAGTATCAACAACACCATACTCAGTCTCTGTGGTTGAAAAGATAGTATTGAAATCAGGCATATGAAGGAAATGTGAAATTTAGTTCCATATTTTTATGTTTTAATGTTCATAACACTCTCTTTGCCCCCAGGTTATGCAGATGTATCTTCCATTTTGCGGAATTGCCATATCTAATGCTCAGCTATTTGCTGCCTCAAGGAAAGAATATGAAAGAAGCAGGGTGAGTAGAAAGAAACATTGCTGACAACCCTCAAAGCTCTCTTTCAAGTGTCTGTGAGTCATTATGTCTTTTAAAAACAGCGGATGATCTTTGAATAGTCCAGGAATCCTTTTTATTTGTATAATCCTTCAAGTCTATGGTTGAAGATCCCCTTTAAGCAATAAACCCAAATGGAAGTGGATATAAATTCTCTGTTGTTGTTTGCAGGAAATAGCTTCTTTTAAAAAGGAAATTAATTTCACATCTATACTTCAAGGCAGCAGATATATTCTTGCTTACTTATAGCTTTGAAACAATAACACAATTTAGTGATTTTTTTGCAATTTAGTTCCCTTAAGAAGCAAGGTATGTTACAAATGATTTCACCCCACCTCACAAATTTTGAATTGAAAGTTTACCTGGAAGAGCATCACAAGGTAACTGGACAATAATGCTACAAACACCATCTTATAGATTATAAAGAAACTCACATAGAGGGATTGATCTCATATACCTTCACCAATTATAGGGTTAAATAGTAAAAAACAAAACAAAACAAAAACAAAGACTGGTGCTCAAATAATTGCAAAATGATCAAATACAGATTAAATTATATTAGGCTCACTATACTTTTAAATATAGGGAAGTTACTGTCACAATTTAGAAATATGTTTAACAAGAAGATGTTCAGAAAGGTTAGAAACCCTCAGTTAACTGGTAATCAAATTGATTAAAAGTTTCATTTGCTAAGCATTATGATTTATGAATATTTCACAGGGGACAATTGACAGCTACAGCTATCTTCTTTAGCACAGCATACCACCTGTTTTCTCTGACTTGGATCCTGTTGTCATCTTTAGCCCCATGTCTTACCATTCTCCTCCTTTCATTGGACATCCCAGCAATACAGTCCCCAATTTCCAGAAAACAGTCTGTTTCACTTTCTCATTCCCTTAGTAATATTTCTTCCTCTGCCTTCAATGCCTTATGTCCACCTTCTTCCTCCCACTGCTTTTGCCTTGCATTTCCTTCAGGACCCAGCTCAGTCTTCCATTTAATCTTTCCTTTGCTTGTTGTTTTGCCTTATATATACCACCACTGTTTTATTGTGGGCACTTACCACACTGTATAATATGTATTGATGGCCTTCCTCTCCAACTACATTTTAAATTCCTTAAGGAACACTTCATGAATTATGAATCTTTCCATCCTCATGTATTCATTTACACGCTCAACAAGTATTTATTTTGTGGTACTCTTCAGACACTGTCTGTCCAAAGCCCCTGCCTTCATAGAACTTACTATTTTAGTGGGAACTGTAGATAAGAGACAAACGAGCAAATAAAAATTAATATAGTATCAGGTAGTGGTAAGTGCTATAAAGAAGAATGAAGTGAGGTAATGGAATACAGACTGGTTGCTGAAGGATAGTTTCAGAGGATGTTTATTTCAGAAGGTGATCAAGAAGTGTCTATAGAGAGATGATATTTGAGCAGAGACCTGAATTAAATGAAGGAGTAAAGCCACACAAAGATCTGGGAAGAACATTCCAGGCAGTGGAAATATCAAGTGCAAAGGCCTTGGGGTAGGAGAAACCTTGGTCCATGTGTCTAGAGAGCAGAGAGGAGAGACCTCAAATAGCCAAAACAATCCTGAGAAAGAAGAACAAAGCTGGAGACATCACACTTCTTGATTTAAAACTATACTTCAATGCTATAGTAATCAAAATAGTATGGTACTGGCACTAAAAACAGACACATAGACCAATGGAATAGAATCAAGAGCCCAGAAATAAACTCATGCATATATAGTTAACATCTCTTTGACAAGGGAGCCAAGAATACTCAATGGGGAAAAGGTAGTTTTTTTTCAATAAATGGTGTTGAGAAACCTGGATATTCACATGCAAAAGAATGAAATTAGACCTGTATCTTACATCACTCACAAAAATTTCCTTGAAAAATATTAAACACTTAAATGTGAGACCTAAAACTGTAAAACTCCTAGAAGAAAATGTAGGGGAAAAGCTCCAATGATTTTTTTGGATCTGATATGAAAGCTCAAACAGCAAAAGCAAAAATAAAGTGGGACTACATCAAACTAAAAAGTTTCTTCACAGCAAAAGAAACAACACAATGAAGAAGCAACCTACGGAATGGGAGAAGGTATTTGCAAATCATACATATCAGTAAGGGGTTAATATCCAAAATTTATCAGGAACTCATACAACTCAATAGCAAAAAAAAAAAAAAAAAAAAAAAAGTAATCCAATTAAAAAATAGGCAGAGGATTTGAATAGGCATTTTTCCAAAGAAGACATACAAATGGCCAATAGACACATGAAAAGATGCTCAACATCATTAGGGAAATGCAAATTAAAACTACAATGAGATATCACCTCATACTTGTTAGAATGGCTATTATCAAAAAGATAAGAGATAACAAGTGTTGGTGAGGATGTGGAGAAAAGGGAACCCTCTGTGCACTATTGATCGGAATATAAATTGGTATAACCATTACAGAAAACAATATGGAGGTTCCTCAAAAAATTAAAAATAAAATTACCATATGATCCAGCAACTCCACTCCTGAGTATATATCCAAAGGAAATGAAATCACTAGCTCAAAAATATCTGCACTCCCATGTTCATTGCAACATTATTTACAATAGCCAAGACATGGAAACAACCTAAGTGTCCACTAATAGATGAGTGGATAAAGAAAATTGTTATACACACATACACACACACAATGGAATGTTATTTAGCCATAATACAGAAGAAAATCCTACCACTTGTGACACCATGGATGAAACTTGAGGGCACTGTGCTAAGTGAAATAAGTCAGACAGAGAAAGACAAATACTATATTATCTCATGTATATGTTGGATCTATGGAAAGCAGAACTCAAAGAAGCAGAGTGTAGTATGGTAGTTGCCAGGCATTGGGGTGTGAGGGAAAAGAAATGTTGGTCAAAGTATACAAACTTCCAGTTGTAAGATGAATAAATTCTGGAGATCTAGTGTTCAGCATAGTGACTATAGTTAATGATACTGTATTATGTACTTGAACATTGCTGAGAGAATAACTCTTAATGTTCGTACCACACAAAAAATGTAATTATGTAAGGTGATGGGTGTGTTAGCTAACCTTAGTGTAGTAATCATTTTGCAATATATAGGTGGATCAAATCATCACATTGTACGCCATAAACTCACACAAAGTTTTATGTCAATTATATCTCAATAAAACTGGGGGGGAGGAGAAATAATGTGGTTGGTCAGTGAGAAGTGAGAGATTATACAAAAAAATTAGCAGTAAAATATATAAGGCTTACTGATATTGGAAATGAGTGAAAACGACTTTAGGCTTGTACAGGTGGCAAGTAAACAGTTGGATACAGGAATCTAGAGTTTTGGGGAGATGTGAAGACTCGAGATTAATATTTGGGAACCATCAGCATATAGATGGTATTTAAAACTAGGCTACAGGTGGGGGAAATATATGGGTAAGAAAGGGAAGAGGTCTAAGGATGAGCCCAGGAGCAAAAAAGGTGATAAGAAGAAGGAGGTGGGGAAATGCAAGTGACATCAAGAAGCAAGGAGTATTCAGCTGTGTGCAAGGCTTCCAATGTCTGTTGAATTGCATGTCATCCTAGATTTTCTTCTTTTTTTCTCTTATTTTGGAGCTAGTCTGCATTGTTTTGTGAAATTTTTATCACTTGTTAGTAAAGCAGAAATTTTTAATTAGAAACAATAAAATTACTATAATGTAATTTGTCAGTGCAAAACTCAAGGCACAATTAGTTTTTCCTCTGAGATAAAAGTTCTTGTATATGGGTCCCAGAGACCCCATCCATGCAGTCCCAACAAATTGAAAAGTTAAATAATTGTTCAGTTAATATGATCCATCTGAAGAAATAGTCTGGATGATTAAGGAAATAATGTCCTCTCCCTTAATAACAGGGGATTTTGTTGGTAATTATGCAGACAGTTGCCTCATTTTTGTTTTGTTTTGTTTTTGTTTTACGGTACGCGGGCCTCTCACTGTTGTGGCCTCTCCCGTTGCGGAGCACAGGCTCTGGACGTGCAGGCTCAGCGGCCGTGGCCCACGGGGCCCAGCCGCTCCGTGGCACGTGGGATCCTCCCGGACCGGGGCACAAACCCATGCCCTCTGCGTCGGCAGGCGGACTCTCAACCACTGCGCCACCAGGGAAGCCCGCCTCATTTTTAATGTTATATTTGCACATGAAATTATCGCACATTGACCTCTTACAGTGATTTGCTGTCCAAATGCCAAATGGACAGGATACATTTAAAACTTTTTTCACCTCCTGGTGTTTCTCTTTGCTTTGGGTTCATAGAGCAATGCATGGCCCTTAGCCATAGTCACAAGCTCTCTTTAGAGAAAGCGCTACCCAAGATATTGGGTCCTATTTTAGATGCTCAGTGAACTAGACTCATTTCATGGATCTCTTAACTCATTCAAATGCTTTTCCACCTGAATAGACTCAGAGAAGGAATATTCACATGTTTCAAATGGTTTCAGGACAAATCAAATTCATTACCAAAGTTGAAAATTAGTCAACACCATCTACCAGAATAGATGTGAATTTGAAAACTCATGAAATCCTTTTGTGACAGGTCAGACTGGAGAGTGCACATCTTATTAAATTCTATTGAATAAAGCAGGCTCTGGTCAATTCACTGGCTGTGTAATTTTCTGATTGCACTCTTATAGAGGCATAATATCTGCCACCTGTAAATGGCCCACTATTCCTCCACCTCCAGAAATATCCATGTAATTAAAAATTCTAAATAAATATTATCTCAATGCATAAATTGTAAGCTAACTTAGCTGGATAGAATGGCAAGTTATTACAATTTCATTTTTAAATGAGTATACAGTTTTCAAGTTAGAATTTAAGTTTTTTCTTTAATTTTTGTGCTTTTCATTCTATTGTTTTAATAGAAGTTTTAATGGTGGTTTCTTTTTGAGAAGTATAATGGTATTTAAATGTTCTCCTGGACAGATTGGGATGAAGCAATACTTCTTGTGTAGAGGGATTAATGGAGTTTTTATATATTTTTTTTGAAGGCTCTGAAACTTAAGTAGCATCCGCCACTGTGATTCTTAAAGAGTTCTGTGTGAGATGGGTATTAGTGAAAATAAGTCTTGAGTTTGACCATGAAGCTATTTCTTCCGGTTGGTGAGGAAGAGATGCTTTGTAATTTTCTGAAATAAATGTGCATTAGAGAGAATCAGGTATCTGTTATTCATAAAATGTTGGTTTTATACCTAGTCACATTGCAGAAAAACTACTGTAGGAGGGGAAAAGCCTATCAATAATGATTATATGAGATCATGTAGTCATTAACTATATGGAATATAGTCATACAGATATATGAGGAACTTATGTGGGATTTTATGGACTGGCAGTATTCTCAAGTTACATTTTACAATTCAAGACTGTGTTATAGGGACTTCCCTTGTGGCGCAGTGGTTAAGAATTTGCCTGCCAATGCAGGGGACACGGGTTCGAGCCCTGGTCTGGGAAGATCCCACAAGCCGTGGAGCAGCTAAGCCCGTGTGCCACAGCTACTGAGCCTGCGCTCTAGAGCCCTCGAGCCACAACTACTGAGCCTGCGTGCCACAACTGCTGAAGCCTGTGTGCCTAGAGCCCGTGCTCTGCAACGAAGAGTAGCCCCTGCTCGCTGCAACTAGAGAAAGCCTGCATGCAGCAACGAAGACCCAACATAGCCAAAAATAAATAAATAAATTTACATATAAAAAAAGACTATGTTATAAAATGAAATGATGGAAGTTTGTCAGAACAACCATAAACACTATAAAAATTAGCCACACAAAAATGTTTATATTTTTATAGCAAAGACTAAATGGAATTTTGAGAGAAAAATTTTAATTCAGTCCCTTAGCCACCTAAATACATCCACTTTATCTTTCCTAGGCTTTGCTAGAGGTGGTTAATGACCTCTTTGAAGAACAGACTGACCTGGAGAAAATTGTCAAGAAAATAATGCATCGGGCCCAAACACTGTTGAAATGTGAACGCTGTTCTGTTTTACTCCTAGAGGACATCGAATCACCAGTAAGTCGTCTTTTATCTGTCATCTGCGTTAATGAAGTAAAGTTTAGTTTTGTTTAGTTGTAATTAAGTTTGTGAAATCGTGACTTGAACCACTCTTTTGTGACTCTTCTAACCATGAGGTGAGGTGACTTTTTATAAAAGTAAAATTTTTTATTTCCTTTACATGTATTTTCGGTCTTGATCTGCTGTCACCTGAGAAACATAGACTCTTCCACTGATGGGGGACCTTCGACGTCTAGCCTAGCCCTATGTATACAGATGAGGCAGCTAAGGGTTGGAAGGGTTTGCCCAAACTCACACAGCTGAATAGAAGAGAAGCTTGGGTGCCAGCTTCCCATCGTACCCACCCAGCAAGGGAAGGCCCTCAGTGGGCACTGGTGGGCATGGATTGCAATCCACACAGTGCTCCACAGCCCTCTTCTGGGGGTGGGGTGAGGAGAAGCAAACGAACCCTGGGGAAGCAGTGCCCTTTGTGCTTGAGCTGAGTGGAGCAACCCTGAGCTGGGCTGTGCTCTCCAGCAAAGGTCTGTCCTGCTGCTTCTCAGGTGCAGTTTCCAGGTTCTTCCACTGCTGCTTCAGACCTGTGGACGCTTACACAGTGTACTCCAGTCAGGAGGCGGAGGCTCCTTTCCTCCTTATGCAGGGGCTGCTCTTACTCCAAGGGCGAGCAGCTAGGTCTCAGCCTCAGGCCTGCCACACCTTGGCTCTCAGGTTCTGTTAGACGTTCTGGCTCTTTGTGGGAAATCTGCTGGTTAAATACATAACAATATTGAAAATAATGATCATCTTCAGTCTAACTTCTTTTTTTTTTTTTTTACATCTTTATTGGAGTATAATTGCTTTACAATGGTGTGTTAGTTTCTGCTTTATAACAAAGTGAATCACTTATACATATACATATGTTCCCATATCTCTTCGCTTTTGCGTCTCCCTCCCTCCCACCCTCCCTATCCCACCCCTCCAGGCGGTCACAAAGCACCAAGCTGATCTCCCTGTGCTATGCGGCTGCTTCTGTCTAACCCTCAACAGCAGTTTAATATCTTTGCCATGAACTCTCGCCAAAGACCAGGAATTGTCTAGCAATTAAGTGCTGTTTTAATACCTCAGAGAATGATATTTTACCATACTTTACTTAAAAAATGTTATTGTCTTTAGGTTTGCTTTCCTCAAAGAATGAGAACCTTAGGATAAATTTTGGAGATTTAATCATAAGTATTGTAAAACTTACAACATTAAGTTTAAAAAATTTTTTTTATTGAAATAAAGTTGATTTACAATGTTGTGTTAGTTTCAGGTGTACAGCAAAGTGATTCATATATATACATATATATATATGTAACTGTAAACATATATATATTCCTTTTTAGATTTTTTTCCGTTATAGGTTATTATAAGATATTGAGTATAGTTCCCTGTGCTATACAGTAGGTCCTTTTTGGTTATCTATTCAACATTAAATTTAAAAAAAAATCTATATATGTTTAAAATGTTTAGGAGTGTTTCCCTATATCTTAGCAGAGTTTGGCGTTATTTCTACTCAGCAGGTGTGGTTTAAGCAAACAATAGCCTTGCAATTATCCTGCGATTGTGTAAAACTCAGTAGAACCTTGGGAGAACACACACACACACACACACACCCCAATAGCCCATATTTGTGAAGCGCTTCCAGATGCTTTGTGAAGCATCTGGGTTTATTCAGTACTCACTGCATCCTTACGGGATAGGTATTATTATTATCCTCACTTACAGGTGAGGACTTAAGGCTCCAAGAGTCGAGTGACTTATTAGTCTTCCCCACCACCTGACTCTGAAACCCCCACAAGGAGTGGGAAGAGGTGGGGTGCTCGGTGGTTCTTGGCAGGCTGTGGGCTCTCCCTGAGCAAAGGCAGGAAGGGGCAGTGCTTGGGGCTTTTCAGCTTCCAAGGTTCCTGAGCCACTCCCAGGTCCCTGTGAGGGCAAGTGGCTGGGGGACCATGTGGAATCTAAGCAAGGACAAGCTCACTGTTTGCTAGTTCAGTTAAAACAGACATGGAACTAATTTAAACCAGCTTAGGGTGGTCACTTTTGTAAATCTTCTAACATGGACTAGTTTTTACCCTGCAGTCTTGCTTTCTGGCAAGTCCGATGAAAAAATACAGAAGACAGACAATGATATGGAAAGTGCGGGCAGAGCTGGAGAGAATAACAGCGACAGTAATAGCTTCAGGGTATAAAGTAGGGAGGGGGTCAAAAATCACTCCCTAGACTAGATGACTAGATGGTACATGCATAAAGGTGTTGGTGTAGTACTGAAGGTTAAGAAGACGTTTTCACTGTCACAGCTGAACATTCTAAGACTGTAATATTGGGGTCAGGGCAGACTATCTGGGCCTAGCCTATCATTTCTTCTTTGCCCAACCCCTCCCCCTCACAGTAAGGAGGAACTCCTTTACTCCAGAGGGGCAAGGTCTGCAGGTAAAAGTGAACTATGTGCAAAAAGAGGAGACTAATCTGTTTGGTTCCATTTGAGAAGCTGTGAAGATTTTTTGCCGAGGTTACTGCTTGGGGAGGTGGGGTGGGAATGGGGTATAAATGTGGCATCACCATGCAGAAAACCCGTCAATGCCCTGCTTTCCTTTAACACGCTTCTCACCAAAGGTTTGTTGAAACTTCAGACTCAAAGGGATAGCTGTTCTGTGCACTACCCTGATTGTCAGGTAAAAATGATACGAAGGCGATCAGATACAGTCACTCCATGTGTAAGAGGAGAAGCCAACTCAGGACACCAGATGCCAAAATCTGGTGCTGGCACAGCAAACAGAAAATCATGCCGAGTCAGAGTTCTCTGGCTGGGACTTCGTCCTCCTCACCTCAGAATGCTGAATGGATGGAATGATATTAAAAACCTTTGTCATCTAGATTTAATCAGGGGGTTGAATGATTATTATAGAGGGACCCAAGCAACACCTGTAAATGCTACATGATCTTATTTTACTGATTAAGAGCACACTTAGATTCCTATCCCAATATTAGAAAACAAAGATGGAACTTGACAACATGATTTTTAATTTTGAAAAGTTCATATGGAAAAATAACATATAAAAGTAGCCAGAAAAAATGTTTTAAAGGCAACAAAGATGTAAAATGGATGAGGTTTTGCCTGTGAAGCTGTTAAAATATATTATAACACTAGAGATTTGTTCCTTATAAGAAACAACTGAACAGAATAGAGTCCAAAGACCCCTATACATGTGAAAAGCTAGTAAAGACTGTTCTCTTTCCTGTAGAGTTTAGAAAATTATTTCTGAGAAACAAAAGTGTGTTGGAGGACTAGAGAGTTTCAGACTTGAAATGACAGTGTTTTGGGTTTGTTTTTTTACTGCAAGCATTTCAACAATAAAGATGCTTTTGTAATTATAAAGGAATACGTATAAGTTCTCAACGTCACTGAGCAAATCCAGAATTCAGTCATGCCTTGCCCTTGTTACTTATGACCTTTCTTTCTTTATTATCATCAGCAAACCTATCACTCTCCATCCCTCTCTCCAACCCTCCAGTTAGCCTGGTACGTTGTTTCAGGCAAGGGATTGCACTGAATACAGAGACAAAGAACTCCATTCGGGGTTTGTGAGTGCCAAAATGGGCTTTAAAAAGTTATGACAGAGTTGTTATTCTCAAAAACCAAGACTTTTTCATTGGCAAGAACAAGGCTTTCTTAGAGACTTGAAGGAACCAGAGCTTAACGTTGTACCCAAAACAGTAGATTGGAAAGAGAATAGATGAAGCCCTAGACTCTCCCATTCATGAGTTGCCCGGACTAAAGTGGGAGAGTTGGAGAGAAGAGGAAATACGGTTTTCCAGCTCTCCTAGCCCTGCCCAGCCTCAAGGCCACTCATAGTGGAGCTAGGGGGGTGGTGGGGATTGAAAGTCCCCCCAGACCCCGCGACAGGGAAGAAGACTGGAGGCGGCAATATGGGAGGAGCCATGGGACAGCCAGAGCCCCACGAAAGCATGAGGGGCAAATACAGTTTTTCCCATTTCCTGATAAAAGGTAACAGAGGGAGGGCTGAGACCTGAAGAAAGAAGCCTAACTGTCAAGACGAGGGAGGCACAGAGGATCTGACCTGGGCCTGGGGAGCTATAGGTGTAGATATTTAAGCACATCCACTGTTAGGAATGACTAGGCTGAAGATCAGTGAGGCTCTCTTGCCTCTTAGAGGCCAGCCTGGCTGAGAGGGTGACTATAGATCAGATGCTTTGCTCCAAAGAAGCCAAAAAGTTGCATGTCATCCTGGTGAAAATTTCAGTATTAAATGAATTGAATTCTGAAACGATTGAGAAAATCTGAAGTGGCTGAATTAACTGGATTGTCTCTTTTGCCTTCTGTCAGCAAGCAGAACTAGGGCTCAAGAAGAGATTCAGTTGCCACAGGAAAATAACATAAGTGACTTTTTGTACACCTATGTCTGTGGCCTTTGAAATTTATAATCAGTATACAAATTGTATTCTCTAGTCAATCATCTTATATTCAGTACACAAATATGACAAAGCAAGCCTTTGAAATTAGATTGGTGGGAAGATTGATGGATTGTCCTACAAATGTTTTGGAAACAAATAGCTGGTAACTTAGGAAGAAAAAATTCAAAAAGCTGGATTCTTACCTCATACTCATCAAAATATAATTTTCTATAAGGCAAAATCGTAACTTTCATGTAAATATTTAATAAATACATATCAAAGATTATTTTTAATTCATTAATTTATGAGGGAACAAATAAGATGTTAAAACAAGTCCAAAGAGCATTTGAGAAGTTAGGTATTTATAGGCAATGTTAGGATAAAATTTCTCAGAGACAAAACTTTTTAGAAACAAAGCAAGTCCATAAACTGTAATCTTTAAGGTTATCTTTTCCGTAGGATAGAAATTTTTAATCAGAGAAAAAGCTACAAATTAACATGTAACTTTATTAAGTCTGGAGTCTTTAATAAGTAGTAACCAAGGATGGGACTTAGTACATTTCTTAGATTGGGGGTGGCAAATTTTTTTTTGTAAGTTTTCAGATAGTATATTTTTTAGGCTTTGCAAGTCACATGATCTCTGTCGTAGCTACTCATGGTAGCATGAAAGCAGTCTTAGTATGGCTATGTTCCAATAAAACATTAGTTATAAAAATAGGTGTGGGGGGGACTTCCCTGGTGGTCCAGTGGTTAAGGCTCCATACTCCCAATGCAGGGGGCCTGGGTTTGATCCCTGGTCAGGGAACTAGATCTCACCTGCATGCTGCAACTAAAAGATCCCGCATGCTGCAACAAAGATCGCACTTGGCAACAGAGATCCCACGTGTGACAACTAAGACCTGGTGCAGCCAAATAAATAAATATTAAAAAAAAAAAAAGTAGGTGGTGAGCTATATTTGGCAGCAGGCAGTAGTTTTCAGTTCTCTGCCCTAGATAATTCTTGTGTGGCCTTTACTCTCTTATGACATTGAAAGATGAGCTGCCCCCCTTTTTGCTTTATTTCTGTAAGTCAGTATAAATTTCAGATGGATCAAAGACTTAATGTTTAAAAAAAAGAATGTAAAAATACTGGTGAATATTGTTTTATAGTCATTCTGTGGGTAAAGGCTTTCTAAAACATGCATGCAATTCCTTAGAGAATATAAGCACATTAAAACACTTCTATGATTTTGCAGCCATCAGACTGGTAAAGATTTAAAAGTATTATAACAGTGAGTTTGAGTGTGGTTATGAGAAAATGGACATTATCATTACTGATGATGAGAATTCAAATTGGGGTAACCTTTATGGATATAAGGTTGGTGAAATATATTTCAATTTTAAAAGGGCCTAGCCTTTGCACGCAGCAATTCTTCCTCTTAAAATTTAGCATAACGAAAGAGATGGAGAAGAAAGTAAAATCAGTATATAAGAATGTTTATTGCAGTATTTACAGTAGTGAAACTATAATTCAAATATCAACAGAAGTTTTATATAATGAAATTTTATATGTCCTTTAAAATAATGATGTATATCTATAGGAACAATATCCTTGATATATTTTTAATCAAATAATAAAGGAGAGAAAACAAATATAAAAGGAAGTGATTTTTATCAATATATGGGTACATAAATGAGATCATATTTTCACAACTATTAAATTGATGGAATTTAAATTTTCTCCCTTTGAGTTATGTTTCCTTGTATCTTCTCTGTTAGGCAGAGTCAGGAATTTATCACCTCATGGGAAAAAAGGGCAGGTACTGGATCTTCTGGTAAGAAGATCTTCTGGTAAGAGAGTGAACTTGAAAGTCGGGTGTCAGGAGAGAGGATCTGCTAAATGGATTTATATTGCCTTTTACCAGTTAAGGGCCAACCTGAAAACAAACAAATAAACAAACAAAAAGGACAGGAAGTAAAACTCCATAATCCACAAAAGAAGAAGCATTCACAACCCTATGCTTCCAATCATCACCCCACTCATGCCGCACATAATGCAGGGAGAGCTGCCCAATGCTGTGAAAATTGGGCGGGGTGAAGTAGAAAGCTGAGTGTGGTTGTCTGCATCCAACTATCTTGGGCAGAGTACAGTGTTCATCAGAACAAGTCGCACATACCTGCTTGGAGCAGTAAGGGCGAGTGCCTGGCCAGGCGAGATGTTTCTTGAGTCCTCCTTGCTGCCATAGCGTGGCAGGAGAGGTGGGGTGGAGCAAGAAAACTTTTAGACAAGCCATCTTGGAAACAGGGCTGTCAGTGTGTCAAGATAATTGACAGTGTGAGTGAAAAGTCACCCTGCAGCTGCTAATATTGGTCAGCTGAAGAAAATTTCATCACACAAAAATATCTATGTCATATGAGACTTCAGAGTAAGCAAGGGAGGCTTCTGCTAGGCAGGGGCTGAAATTGCTGCCAGAGGAGAGTGTTGGTGAGAAAGTACTCAAAGACGATAGACCAAAATTCAAATGCAGTCACCCTAATCCACTCCCCTGAAGTCACCCCTCCTCCATTATTCACTTAAAGATAAGCATAGAACAAAAAGTCCCCAGCATGGGGCTAATGCAAAGATACCACAAGAAAAAAGAAGGAAAGGAATGTGAAAACAAAAACCAGATGAAGAACACACCCCAGAAAAATTGCTAACAGTTTTCCATGAAATGAAATTAAAGATAGTGTGATCTCTCAGGGGGGAAAAAAGTGTTCAAAGAAGAGATACAAGACTCAAGGAATAAATGATAAGCAGTAAATATTAATAGATAAGAAAACTGAGTTGCAGAGCTTAGAAAGAAATAGAAGAAAAATATATAACCATATAGAACTGAATATTACATTAAAAACATCAAAAAAGAAGAGAAGGACTTCTAAAATACTTTCAGGGGCATGGAGGATAAAATTGGAAATGAAATGGAAAATAATACAGAATAAAAAGACAAGATAGAATGATTAAAATGGAGTCAAAATAAAGGAAGTCCAAAATAAGGATAATTGGTATCTCTGAAGAGAACATGACAAATGAAACAGGAAACAAAGTCAAATTATAACAATAGGACATTTTATTGAAATGAAGGCAAACTTGAATTTACAGACTGAAAGAACATATCATTTCAGGAAAAGTTGATGCTCACTGCTTAGTACTGAAACACATTCAGTGCTAATGAACTTCAAAGATAATTAAAAAATTCTTTGGGCGTCTAGACAAAATCGAGTCACCTATTGGAGGAAAATTCATTCTGGTGTTAGTCTTCCTGGTAGCACTCTCCAGTTCAAGGAGACAACATAGTGATAGCTACCAAGTCCTCAGGGAAAGAAAATATGACTCTACAATTTAAAATCCAGCAAAATTCATATTCAATTATGTAAGCCACACATAGACATAGAATTTCATCACACAAAAATATCTATGTCATATGGGACATTTATGCATTTTAAATATGCAAAGGAGAGTGCAGGAAACATAGTTCCAAGAAGCCCTTCCTGAAAAATATGAGAGGTTGAGATCAAGCCAAGCAAGCAATGGAGAAAACATGATGAATAAGAGTAGTATTGAGTATTGAATATAGAGCTAAGGCAAAAAAACAGTAGGCATATGCTTATAGAGGAACACTGTGCCTAGAGACTAGATCCCTTTTACATTGAGTGGTGTCTAGCCTGCTGTTTGTCTGGGGAGAGATGATACCTCATTGCTCAAATGTTCCCTGCGAACACAATCCTGAGAAATGAACCAGACAGAGAGCAGGGCCTTGCGGTCTTGGCATACACAGCCAAGACTTTCCACTTAGCACTATGCTTCTTTCAACAGGTATCTTGATTGCATGGAATATTTTAATTTTAATGTGTCAAACTTATCAATCTTCCTTTTTGATTTGTGACTTACAGGTTTTGATTTTAAAAATTCTTTATCTACCTCCATGTTATAATGACATTCTTTTATCTTTTCTTTAATCCATCTGGTTTTTATGGGCTTTTATATCCATCTAGACTTTATTTTGTGTATAGTGTAAAGCTGTATATGTATAACCAATTGTCTCAGAACTATCCCCCCCTCCCCCTTTCTGAATTATATCAAGTCTCCATATATACCTGGGACTGTTTCTGAGCTCACTATTTTGTCCCATTGCTCTGTCTATTTCTCAACCAGTATTACACTTTCTCAATTTCTGTAAGTTTATAATCCTCTTTGATATTTGATAGAAGTCCTCAATGTTGTTCTTCTTTAAAATTGGCTTGCCTATTCTTGACCTGTTGCCCTTCCATATAAATTTTAAGAGCAGCTTATCAAATTCCATGAAAAACTCTGTGTAGATTTTGATTGAAATTGCTTTAACTGATAGATTGATTTGCGGGATTTCTGCAAGTAACAGAATCTACAGGGGAAAATGGCTTAAACAATAAGAACATTTGTATCTTAACATGACAGGAAGGCTGCAGAAGGTAGTTCTGGGGATGTTGCAGCAGCAGATAATGTAATCAATGATCCAGGCTTTGTCCTTTTCCTGTCCGTGTCTCAGTGGTTGGCCTTCACCAGCTGGCTTTCACCCTCATGGTCCAACAGGCTGGCACAACTCCAGGCAGCTTGTCATCCTGTAACTGTGTCCCCGAAGAAGAAGGGAAATGTCTTTTTACGTATCCTTCTTTTTCTCAGGGAGGAAAGCCTTTTTCAAAAGGGTTTTTTCCTAGCTGACTTTCCTTCCAGACCCATGGTCAAGAACAAGATGTTCAAATCATTTATATTCTCAATATTTTTTTGTTCTTTATCTATCATTCTCTGATAGACGTGTGTTCAGATCTTCAATGTAACTGATTTATCACTATTTTCTTGTCCAATTCTGTAGGTTGTTGACTTAGTTGTCTGTATTAATCCTAATTGTTTATGTGTTTTTGAATTTGGGATTGGAGCTCATTTTAGTGGGAGGGTGTTTTATTTGTTTGTGCCATTGTTTTTTTCATTCTCTCTTGTACTCTTCCCTCCCTGTCTAATAGTTTGCACAACTCCTTTGTCCCTAGTCAGGAACCAGGTCTTATATTGATGGCTTGGGTCTCCTGCTGTGTGGTAATATTACACTATACCAGAAGCAGCTTGGTTCAGTTTCTGGGGGTGAAGCTAGGCCACCTGTCTCAAGGGAATGCTTTTAGTCCCCAAACTGAAAGTAGAAGCTGAAATCCCAACCATTGCTCCTTGCCTGTTTCTGGACTTGGAGCACAGTAGGTCTAAGTCTTCAGGCTCATGCCTTTAGAGATCTTATTTTTTCTCTCCCCTCTGCTCCCCTCCCCTTATCTTTTCTCTGCCTTTAAACCTCTATATGTCTTTCTGGTTTTTTCTTTCTGTAGTTTATCGATCTTTGTTCTGTTTTTGGAAGAGAGCAGAAGAATCAAAGCATGAACTTATAGCACCATCTTTATTGGCATTCCATACACTACTTTTTACACTCAGGAAAAAAGTATCATTTCAGGAAAAAAATCTGCTCAGTTTCCTCTGAAAATAGCTTTTGCTTTTCTCTATTTTATTAGAATCATTCCTGGAAACAAAAACTTCTGGTTTTTGTGTGTGTGTGATTTGTATATTTTTAAAAGCTGGTTATTGCAGATGTATGGTATTTCATGGCCTCTCTACATTTGAGGGAAAGAGGGAGAAAAAAGCATTTAAATCTAGTTGTAGAAGCTTTGATTCACCAAGATTTTAACTCAGTGTTAAGACTGCATTCATGGTCTTTAAACTGGGCAATCAGGTGTAAACTGATCAGTTTACTCCGTGGATGCCAAAAATAGAGATGAGAAATGCCTTCCTAGCCCTCTCTCCTGCCAAAATTAATGTTTTACCCTCTTTTGCTTTTCTTTAGTGTTTCAGTCAATCAGTTTTTTTTAACACCTTTATTGGAGTATAATTGCTTTACAATGTTGTGTTAGTTTCTGCTGTATAACAAAGTGAATCAACTATATGTATACATATATCCCCATATCCCCTCCCTCTTGCATCCCCCTCCCACCCTCCCTATCCCACCCCTCTAGGTGGTCACAAAGCACCGAGCTGATCTCCCTGTGCTATGCAGCTGCTTCCCACTAGCTATCTATTTTACATTTGGTAGTGTATATATGTCAATGCTACTCTCTCACTTTGTCTCAGCTTCCCCTTCCCCTTCCCCATGTCCTCAAGTCCATTCTCTATGTCTGCGTCTTTATTCCTGTCCTGCCCCTAGGTTCATCAGAACCTTTTTTTTTTTTTTTTTAGATTCCATATATGTGTGTTAGCCTACGGTATTTGTTTTTCTCATTCTGTCAGTCAATCAATTTTAAGTGACTTTGTCAATGGTATTTTCCACTAGACTGAAAAAATAAAAAGATTGTTCCATAGCTAGCTGCTGTCAACATTAGGAACTACTTAGTCCTTTGAACTGAATATTCCCTGCTTAATGTTATTCCATTCCATGAACCTGTCTAAGCAATTCCTATCAATTCTCTTAGCTCTTTTCTAGCTCGTATACTTACTATTATCTCTGTTTCTTTTTGCACTTAGTCGAGGAAAGCGAGAATGAAGACATTTTAATCTTCTGTCCTGAGGCGCTGTCTCAGCACTGGTGTTTACATGTGTTCTTCTTTCATGGATTATCCTGATGGCTGGCAGCTATTTTGTTGTTCAGAGCTCCATGAAGTACTTTATAGCTGAGCTTATCAATATGAGACTGGTTTCTGGAGTTTATTTTCTAAACCATGAAGCACAAGCTCCACTTGTTTTCTAATGTGTTCCTTAACTTCTTGGTTCTTATGTGAATACACATACAATTTAGCCATTGAACTAGATGATCTTCCTGAACCCAGCACTTGAAAGGAAGAGATGGAGATAGTAATTGTCATCTGATTGTTCTGAAACAGCCACTATCCTAAGTGGATGGTAAAAATTGCTTCAGGCTTTCCTTTCTACTTCACTTTCTCTTCCTTTTCCCCATCCTACTTTCTTTAATTTTCCTTATCCCTGTTAGGAAACCAACTTAAATTCTATTTGATTTTTATTCCAAGTGCTTTTTCCAGAGTGCAGAATAGAAGGTATCTAAAAGAATTCCAAGAATTACCCAAACATTGTTATGTATATGTATGTATATACATATGTATGTACTCACATCATTAATCATTAATATATCATATTATGTATTTGCATATATTGACTCACTTTATTAGTAATTATATGTCAATATATTAACTCACATCATTAATCATTTATATATGTTAAATATACGTATATAGGTATGTGAATATATGTGTGTGTGTGTGTGTGTGTGTGTGTGTGTATGTATATGTGTATATGTCTCCAACTTGTGAACTTTAGTCCCCACTGTCCATCTCCACCGCATCCTGTCACTTCTGAGGTTTCCTATTTCAGTTAATGGGTAACTCAAGCTAAAAACCACAGAGTAATCTCTGAGTGTTTCTTACCATTTACATTCAATTGTTTGTAAGGTCTGTTGCCTCTACGCTGAAACATCATTTCTAGCCCCTCCCTCCCACCCGTTCTACCACTTTCTTTACTCTGACTTTACTAGTCTCTAGCTTGGAAATTTTCCTCTTCACTCATTTCTTTACTTGCAGACAGGGCACTCTTCCTTTTCATCAGTTCTTAATACTACTTCTAGTTATCTTTCTAAAACATGCATCTGCCCGTCTCATGCTTCAAAATATTTATTATCTGTTGCCTACACAGTAAAATTCAAACTGCCCAACATTCAAGGTCCATCACCTCTGCTCCCAACTTAACTTTTAGCTTTCCTCTCTGGTCCTCAGGCTCGCTCTATCCCATTCTTCCTCTTCCACCTCTCCTCCCCATGGTCAGCCTATGCATCTGTTGCCTCTGTATCTTTGCATATATAATTCCTGTGAAAGACAAAAGGCACCAGGCAATTAAGGAGATGATTTCATCTGGGCTATTGCAATAGGAAGAACGTTCATTTATGAGGAACATTTCAAAGAAAGGAAAGGGTGCCTGGGGTCCTACAGAAGCATGTAGACAAAGGAGTTGACTGCATCATTTGTGTATCCCAGAGGAGTCATGAGAACAAAGGTCTTATTTTGGAATGTTCTAGGGCAGGGTGTTTCTTTGAGGTTAGCCAAATCTGGAAGACAAAGCAGTAGGGGTATTTCTTCATCATTATACCATTTTTTGGGGAGCAGGGCTCAGGTAAAGTTCAACATTGTCACCTCTGTACTGACTATTCTTTACAAATCCCAATTCCCCCGTCTCATGCTGGTTTTTCTTTCTTCAGCTAAGTGCCTTTGAAGGCTGATTTCTATGTACTGCGCCACTTGGGCTTTCTTGTCCTCTGGCTTTCAGTTGCGTTTGACAAATGGGAGGAAGCAGCAGAAGATTTAAGAGCTGAAGGAGAGAGCTACTGGGAGTAGTTATTCCCCTCGTTCTTTCTCTGTCAGTTGTAGAGGTGGCTGAATTCTTCCAAGGCCCCTCTCCATGGCCCCGGGGCTCCAATAACATTATCCCCTCCCTTCCTCCATCTCTCCTTCTCTCCCTCACTCTCTCCTGTGTCCCCTCAGACCTAGGGGTGTTAATGACTTTCCCAATGTCTACTCCCTAGGTACCTCACCATTCCTTACTGGTTTCTTTTAATCTTGCCCATGCTTCTGTACCTAGTCCCTTTGTTGAATTACTTTCAGTTAAACCATTTTGGAGTGTTCTCTCTGTTTTCTGGCAAAACCTTCACTGATTTAGTCCCTCAACCTGGAAACCTTTCCCCACTTTTCAGCCTAGAGCATGCCTGCTCCCCCTTTAGGACAGAGTTCACATGAAAACTTCTTCAGCACTCTCCTCTGTGTGCTGGTAGAATTTTGACCATATGTTGTGGTGAGATTATACCTTTGTGAACAGTTTCTCCCTCCATACTGTGTTGTGAGTACAAGGAGAGGACGTGATTTATGCCTCTTGTTATTTCCAGACCCTGTCACGGTGCCTTGTACCCTAAGTATTTGGAAAATGTTGATTGAGTGAATAAATGACTAGAGTAAATTACTCATCGGTGTAAGAGAGGAATTAATCAAGAAGGATGGCAGTGAATGGCCATTTAATTCATTCTTTTGCCCTATATATTAGTCTTCTTATGGAAAAATAGGAATTAAGAAAACTCAAACCCAAAAAATGGTGATTACTTGTTAGATCATTCCTGTTTTCTTCTTGGTAGCAGGAATATCTATTTGAGCATAGTTTTTGTTTTTTTAGTTGTATTTAAATTAAAAAAACAGAGAGCAATCAGACCAGCTAGTGCTTGATAAATATTCAAATCAAAAAGACTTCTGCCCATGGAGCTTTTCCAAAGAACAGTCAGAGATGCTTGGGATATTTTGTTTACTTCCCTGTGGCGTGTGTACCGCCTTCCCCAGGGTGTAATGCCCAGGGCTGATCAACAGCCAGAGGAGCTTGGAATCATTTGTTCAGTTTCATTGACCTATAAACCACTTCTGATATTTCTCGTATAAGATTCTCTTTTTACTTAGTGTATGTGTGTGTATTTATTTATTTAATCTATGTTCATTTAGTGCATCTATAATAAAAATCAGAATTAGAGAATAAATTTTAAAAAATTAATGAAACTAAGAACCGTTCAATTTGTCCAAGTCGAGAATAAAACATGAACTTTATTCTCATTTACTTATGCTTTCATCTATTTTTTATTGGTCATAATCTCCACAGTGACACTATATATATCCCATTAAATTGCATCAAAAAATTTTAGCTGTTTCATTTTTTAACCCAGGTGTCTGACTATAAATAATTTTCCACTGGGTGCATTATATTTTTAATAAATTCCTTTTAAAAATATAAATTGTTTGAGGCATGGCTGCCTAGAGTTTTGCTTTTCAAACAAAGATATTTTTGAGAGTGCAAGGAGGTACTTTTAATAATTATTGCATGACAACAGGCTTTATTAGACTGGGATGGTCCCGTGACAAGTGGGACATATGCATGTCCTCAGATATACCCCTCATCACTCGCCCTGGTGCCTAAAATTTCTGTCATTACAGTGTTGTTTTAGATGAGAAGATTTTGACTCCAGGAATCTCCTTTCTGAACTATAGATAAATTACATGGGAACACGAATACTTTAATCTATCATTAGCCATTAACGATTTAGCAGAAAATAGCTAGTTGACTTGGTTCAGAGATCTCTCTGGACCAGAAGTTAGCAATTTTTTTCTGCAAAGAGCCAGCTAGTAAATATTTCAGGTCTTGTGGTCCATAGGGTCTCTATTACAACTACTCAACTCTACTGTCATAGCGAATAGCAGCCATAGGTAATATTTAAATGAATGAGTGGGCTCTGTTAAAATAAAACTTTATTTATAAAAACAGATGGGGGGACAAATTGAGCTTACAGAGTTTTTTTGCCCAACCCCACTCTGGAGGAATGGGAGGCAAGCAGATAGTTTACATCTCCAGAACTGTAATACTTCTTTGCTGTTCCTTGCTGTCCTCAAGGACCAAGGCCCATGTGTATGTCGCCTTAAGGGCTCAATATTCTGGTGACTTTGAGGGTTAATTTGCTTGTGAGCCTAATCTCAGATTGCCCTAAGTTCAGAGAATTTAGGGGGATTCCACCAGCAACCTTGCGTTCTTGAATATATGATTTAGGCTAGAATTTCTGTGACAATCTTAGATTTATTCTAGAATGTTTCTGAAGCCCTTCATAGTCTGATGGCTTGGAACCAGGCTAACTTTATGCACCTTATGGAGCCAAGGCTAGTGTTTTGCCACTTCGTTGATCTTATCTGGCTTACAGTCAGCAGTGTGTTTGTCTTCACAGTTTCATTGCTCTGCTTATATTTTGTCACTCTCTTGATGGGACTCAAGCTTGCTTCTCTTTTATTCTTACATTGTTTGCTATCAGCTGTAGATCCTTAAATGTTGTATTTCTCTTACCCACCATTCCAGATTCCTTTCCCATGCCTCTGAAAAATACTCTTTTACACAAATTAATGGCCCATAATAGCTTTGTTCAACTGTAATTAGTTGTACATAAGCAAATTTATGTGATTTCATGTGTAAAAGTATTTTTATATACTTCATACATTTTTCAAGTATGTAAGTACTTCATCCCCTTTTTGTTTACACTTTTACTCAATTAATCGCCGAAAGCATTTAAGGCACCCTTCAGCAAAAATACAAAAATTCATAGTGAACAAATATTTTCTGAGTGCTTATTGTATTCCAGACACATAGCAGAATGAAAGGCAAACTTTCAAATTAAAAGGAAGAAAGAGAAAGTAGATGTTGTAAGTGAAACAAAATCAAACAACAAACTCAAAACCAAATTGTGGTGCAAAAAATGATACAACTTTGAACCTAAGGCTTTTCTCTGAGCTTCTCAACAGCCAAGGTAAAAGAAAAAAATGAATAGGCTTTTATAATTCCTTTGGTTTAGTAAAAGGAACACATCAACAGATTAAGAAAGTTTTTCTGACCATTAAGTTAAAAAATTTTTCTTCTCTAAAATATTAATTCTTTAAAAGTTGGAGACTGTATTTACTATTTCTTTTCTATCTCTCTATGCTATCCAGTACTTAATACACATTGGATGATCAGTATGTATCCAAAGACAAGGCAACATTAGTATTGTCCTCATTTTTCTTCTAAAGACACGGGAACCTAAGAATTATACAAGGTATGAAATTAGGAAACATAGTCTATAATACTGTCCTCACTTCTGATACCAAGTACAAGTTCAAGAGTTCCCAAGACCACTCTCAAACTCAATATTTTGCTAGAAGGGTTCACAGAATTCACTGAAAGCGGTTATATACACGGTCATGGTTTATTACGGGAAGAGATACAAATTAAAGTAAGCCAAGGGAGAGATCAGTCCAGGAAGGTTCCGAAAGTGGTGCTTCCAATTGTCCTCTCTCCATGGAGTCATGGAAAGCATTAACTTCTCCCAGCAGTGATGCACACATCACTGTGTGTGCATGAAGTATTCAATATGCATGAAGTATTGCCAGCCAGGGAAGGTCACCTGGGCCTTGGCATCCAGGGTCTTTGTTGGGGCTTGATCACTAAAACCTATTTGGCCACCCTCATAGCTGCCCTCAGTTTCCCTGCCCTCCAGAGGTCAACTGATACCATGTGACCCAAAGGCTCCACCCTAAATCACATTGTTGGTGTGGCTCAAAGCCACCACTTTAAGTTACATTGTTACTATCTGGCTGGCCCAAGGCACCCAGGTAAACAAAGACATTTTTACCCAGGCTGGACATTCCAAGGGCTTAGAGGTTACCTCCCAGGAGACAAAGGCAAAGGCCAGACCTTTCTTTGGGTGAGCTTACTTCTTCCTACACACACGGTCAACATTGTGGTTCATGAATCTAGTATCTGACTTTGATCAGGACACCATGGGCTGGTTTACTGGGGAACACAACTAGTACTTTCCATATGGAGTGCTAAAGTTGAAAGATGCATAATCCTTGACTTTCCCTTTACTCATTAAAAAGGAATTTAGAAACTAAAACCAAAAAATAAAATAAAACAAAATATTTGACCCTGTTTTTCTTTTCAGCATGTGATTTATGTTAGAATAAAAAGTTAAAACATTTTAGAAAAAAGAATTTCTTCCTTTTGTTAGTTTTAACAAGTCCTCTCTTACATTTCAAGGGTTCAAACATTCTGACATTTCACTGAGGTACTTGTTGATCTTATCCATTCTCTTTGTGATTCTAGAGCTGTAAGTTATATAGCTTTAAGATTTCAGGATTTTCTGTTCCATTTCTTCTATCACTCAGAGGGTTTTTTTTTTAATTCTTAGAAGATCTTTATTCTTTTTTAATCTCTAGACATTTTCCAGGTTTATTTCTTAAGGTATGGAGAGCAGAAGTTCACTTTTTATTCCAGGGAGCACTAATTTTGATGAGCCAGGACAAATTAAGCTCCCTACCATAAAGTAAGCTCCATGCATGCAGGGTTTTTTTTTTTTCTTTTACTGTGTAGCCCCAGTGCCTATTGCACTACTTGACACATACAGACACTCAGTACATATTTGTTGTGTCAAACAACAGTTTTCAAAAAGTTAAAAACCTAACCCTTGCACAAATCTAAAACAAGCAAGTATCAGAGATGTAGTTAACACATTAATGAGAGAAGCCAGCAAGGTAGTAGTCCGTTCTGAAACAGACACCAGAGAATGCAGGCACAAGATTGCTAGGTTAGAGTTTAAAAATGCTTACCGGGCTTCCCTGGTGGCGCAGTGGTTGAAAGTCCGCCTGCCGATGCAGGGGACACGGGTTCGTGCCCCGGTCCGGGAAGATCCCACATGCTGCGGAGCGGCTGGGCCCGTGAGCCATGGCCGCTGAGCCTGCGCGTCCGGAGCCTGTGCTCCGCAACGGGAGAGGCCACAACAGTGAGAGGCCTGTGTACCGCAAAAAAAAAAAAAAAAAAAAAAAAAAAAAAAATGCTTACCATCATCCAGGACAATAAAATTGTAATTATGGGCTTATCTTTTCTACTGCACAGAAGCCATTCGCATTTCTGCTTGGATAAAATTCATTTGCATTGCTATAGGACAAAAATCATTTTTGTAATGTCAAACTGATCTTTGTTGCCCCAGTGGCTTCCTGAGTGACAGCACTTGCCCTGCTTGTTTTGAACTTCTACTTAGTTATTGCCCACTTCTGGGTACCCATCGTCAACATAATGTACGCAAGCCACAAGCCTCATGATGACTTCCTCATTTTACCCCTTGTCTCCTTTCCATGTAGACCCAGTCACATTCAAATTACCCAAGGGGAATGCTTCCTGAGTGCCACAAGTTACCCTACCTATGACCCTCTATAAAGGCACTTACCCGTGGGTCCTTGCTCTGCTGTCTGCCTGCCTGCAGTAACCAAACTTTGAGCTTTGGATGACTTTCTGTGGTCCTTTGGGCATACTGTCCCCCCCCCTCTCTAGGGCCTGTGAATATAATAAACCCTTTAATTTCACATGCGTTTCTGAGTGTAATCTCTCATGCGTTTCTGAGTGTAATCTCTGCGGCCGTGTTAGAGTGATACTCAAAAGCCCCGCCAAGGGGGCTTACTCCCCCTTTTACCACCCAATGGATATCAGTTTTTCAGAAATTAACATATGTCCTTTCAGAGTTGTAAAGTATTCTAATCAGCAGTGAAAATTAAGCCAAATAAAGTATTCTTAGTAATATTGGAGAGTTTAATTTCATCTATCAAGTCTGGAAATTAAAAGATATATCCTTCTTGATTTCCAAATGCAAAAACAATTATTAGTTGATTGGTAACTTGATTTACTATATATCAAGCCAAGTGTTTTACTTCAAGTTACTTTTAGTCTATGTTTATTCAGATTCAGGTATATAGCAGGTACTCAATAAATATTCATAGAATTAATAAATAAAGGCAGAATTTATCTAAGTATTCTGGCTCTGAAGGAGTCATGTCCAAATAATTTTCTCTGTCAATGCTACTTGCTCATGTTTATGAAAGCAGTGAGTAGTGGGGAAATTAGAAGCTGTGGAATCAGACCGACATGGTTCAAATCCCAATTCTGTTAACATATTGGTTATATGGTTTCCAGGAAACCACTTAACCCCTCTAAGCTTTCATTTTCTTTCAGGAAAATGGGGATAATAATACCTACCTTGCTAGGACGTTGTAAGCATCGATACGTACATAAAGGATTGGTCATAATGTATGCAAAATGCCTCATACAGATTTGCAGTAAAATGGTAGGATATGGTTGTCTTAGTCAGTTTGAGCTGCTATTGCAAATTATCATAGACTGGGTGGCTTAAATAACAAACACGTATTTCTCCCAGTTCTGGAGGCTGGGAAAGGGAAATCCAAGATCAAGACACTGGCAGATCCAGTGTTTGGTGTGGCCACCCTTCCTGGTTTGTAGATGGCCATGTTCTCGTTGTATCCTCACGTAGCAGAGAAGAGAAGAAGAAGCAAGCTCTCTCTGTCTCTTTTAAAAGTACTAATCCCCTTATGAGGCTGCACCCTCACAACCTAATAACCTCTCAAAGGCCCCATCTCCAAATACCATCACATTGAGGATTAGGGTTTCAACATATGAATTTTGGGGGGGACACAAACATTCAGTTCATAGCAACAGCCTAAAACATGATTAAAAAGTAGAAGAATTTACTGTCATCTAACAAAATAATGGAAAGAAATCACAGATGATGAGAGATCAAAGTAGAGATATGACTTTCTCTTTTAAAATCTGTAACAGTTTCCTATTCTGCAAGCATAAATGAAATGCTTCTTTTTATTATCCTGTTATTGTTTTAACTTTAAGAGTTATTTAGGGTATGGTTTGAGGAATTTATTGTTTGATGATAGCAAATAGTCTGTTTGTGGCTTGTTGGCCTTGTGAGACCCCAAGAATATTGCAGCTAGATCAAGATTTCCGTGTTCTAAGTGATTGGTTTCTGTTTAAGCCCTCAGTTAAGATAAGTGTTCTAGTTAATTTTGCTGTGTAACAAATAAGCCCAACATTGAGAGGCTTAAACCAACCATGTTGTTTTAAACTGATCTTGTGGATCAGGAATTTGAAGAGGGAATAGCCAGGATGGTTTACCTCTTTCCAGGATATCTGGAACCACTGTTGGAGATCAGGGTTGACTTAATGGCTGGGAACTAGAATCATCTGAAGGTCTGTTTGCTTTTATGTCTGGCACCTGGGCTGGGAGGGCTTAAAGACTGGAGCTGCTGACCAGAGCATCTACACGTGACTCCTCTGTATGGTTGGCTACCTTTCAGCATAGTGTCCTCAGGGTAGTTGGACTTATGACGTGGTGGCTCAGGGCTCCAGGCACAAGTATTCCAGTCAGATGAGGCAGAAGCTGCATTGCCTTTTATGACAACTTCAGAAGGCACATAGCCTCTCTTCTATATATTCTATTTGTTGTAGTGCTCTAGAGCCCACCTAGATTCAAGGGGAGGAAACATAGACCCTACAACTTGGTAGGAAGGTGGCAGGGTCATATTGTAGAGAGGAATGTGGGATAGGAGATATTGCTGTGGCCATCTCTGGAAAATAAAGTTTGCCACAATGAGTGATTTTGTAGAGGCTTATTTCACATTAGAATATGAAATGAAATATGTCCTATAGTTTTCAAGGGTATTTCCTTTTAGTTGAGCTATTGTCACTGCCCTGCTAGTCACACACAGTTTTCTTTGTGATGGGCTTTTATCTTTTTCTTAATGTTGCATTTTTTTTAGTATGGGTTCATTACCTCACTGATAGAGCTGTTTTAATATTTAATCTATTCCCAGTTCCCAAGTCATTTTCTCAAGTGCCCATCAATTCCTTATAAGTGGTTAATTTAAACGGCCTTTGAAGCATGACTGCATCTGGCTAAGGCAAATCTAAATGTCAACCTTGGAAGCATCCAGTGACATTCAGATGACTCCTTTCAGTATAGGGCTTCCTTTTTCTATCATGTGTTATATCTTGTCAAAAGAGGAGCAGAAACGGTGCCTTTCCCACTCAATATTTTTAGCGTTGTTGAAAAAACTGACACTCTAGAGTCATGCAGACTTGCTTTAATCCCAGAGGCCCCATTTAGTTGTGCGAAACAGTGTAAGTTTCTTAAAAGTTATGGGTTGGTTTCCTCATCTATACACTGAAGATAAAAATTCCCACTTCAAAGAGTTGTAATAGGGAAATTAAATAGTCAAAGAAGCTTCTGATGTAGGGCCTGGTTTATAGTAAGAACTCAACAGTAGCTAATGATAAGAAAAACTGTCTTTGCATTTTCTGTGCCTATAAATTACCTTTCAGCATAATAGGTCTTGATCAGGATTTTGAACTGATTGTGCCAGTTTCACTGGACAGGTAAGGTAGGAAGTGTCCACACTAGGGATGATCTTAAGTGTCTTCCTCTTCGTTACCCTTTGCAGGTGACAGAAAAACATTCACCTGAGGACAGTGATAAGCCAGGGAAGGTAATTTCAGGAACCTGGGGTTGATGGAGGGCAACCTTTTGAAAGATGTTTTGTCTCTACCAGGTTCTCCATGGATGGTGACTGGGTTGTTAAAAGGGCAGTAAAAAAGTTTTCAAATGAGATGTCCCTTTGCCTGACCACCACAGGATTCTTACACCTTATTGTAAAAATATATACATATTTAGAAATGTATTAAAACTTGGGCAATATGTGCCGTGTAAGAAATAAAGTACAAAATGTAGGATAAAATTTTCTCGTATCCCTCGGGATTTCTCCACTTAAAATCTCTCTTTAATCTCCAATTATTGTAATAGTCATTATAAAGATGAAAAATGTTTACTGGAATATTTTAAACTGTGAGAAAGCTTTAACTGACTTGGATTTGTTGTCTTTCTGTGTGGCAGGTGGTGAAGTTTACCAAATCCTTTGAATTGCTGTCCCCAAAGTGCAGTGCCGATGCTGAGAACAGGTAGGGCTTATGACTTTCAGTTTTGTCTCTGATCCTCATCTTCGATCCGTGGTGTTGGCAGCATTGCATAATTTCTGAGGATAAGAGTTTTTCTTTCTTTAGATCAGCAAGTGCAGCCAAATATCATCACTCTTCTATATTTCAGGGCTTAAATTAAAACTATACATAAAAATACATGTATATACATCTAAAACTGCTAATGAATAAAGTCGATTTTTAGATATTCCATAACTGCATAGATAACCTTTTTTTTTTTTTTTTGCTTTATTCTGGTCCCTCGTTTGTCTTCTTCCCTTTTGTTTGCTTGTGTTTGACCAATACCCCTTGGGGAAAAGACTAAGAGTTTCTGGTAATTCACTTTTTGTCCCTATTGGTATCTTTGAAGCTGTAGCAGGGTGAAAATTAGGGTTGGGGACAATCAGTGAATTTCTTTTAGTTTGCACTACCCTGAATAATAGTTTGGCTACTACAAAAATAGATTCTCTTTACTTTGGTCACCTCTAGAAGAAGGGCTAAAAAAATAGTGAAATTGACCAAAATGCAGAAATATGGAGAAGGACAAGTAAAGCATGATGATGATAATGATGACAATATCAATGATGGTAATACCAGCTAGATAAGCAGCTTCCATTTATCTGAGTACCTGCTGAGTGTGCCAGGTACTATTCTAAATGCTTTATATGCATTGAATCCCCCCAGATAACCTGATGAAGTAGGCATCATTACCCATGCGTGACAGAGGAGAAAGCCAAGGTTCAGTGAGTTTAAGTGACTTGTTCAAGGCCCTGCAGCCAGTAAATGGTAGCCACATCTCAGGACAAGATCACCTGCATAAAACCCTCCCAATCTCTGAATTTTGATCCCATTGCACACATAATTTACAGTCTGGTAATTAATCTCATATAGTGAATGTCTGCTGGATTGTTTCCCAATCTGGCTGGATCAATCAGAATCAAGCTAGGAGAACTGAATAAAAACTAAATTCTCAGGACCCACATGAGTGCTTTTGATTCAATATGTTGAAAGTGAAGTCCTAAAGATCTGTATATTCAAAAGGCTCCTTGGGTAATACCTGTTTCAAGATGTAGTAGTTGAGGGTAATTTGATTTTATGTACTTATTATTGCCTTTAAGTTCAGAAAATAGAAATCAGCACATTAAAATGGGCACTTTAGTTGCTTCACTTTTTATCAAGTGTATGATATTTAAAAGAGTCCATTTCTAATTCCAGTTATAGAGCATTCTTGAAAAGGCAAAATTATAGCAACAGAAAGCAGATCAGTAGTTGCCAGGTGTGGAGATAGAGAGAAGAGTTTACTGTGAGGGGGTACAGGGGAATTTTGAGTGGTGAAGGAACCGTTCTCCGTCTTGCTTGTGGTGGCAGTTATACAACTGCATTTGTCAAAACTTGCAGAACTATGCGCTTAAAAAACATAAATTTTACTGTTTGTAAATTATACCTTAAAATGGGAAGCAAGAGGTCTTTTGTAAGAGGTTTTTGTTTTCGTGAAAATGTATGTTCACATCTATGTTTAATGTCAGCTAATCTATACCCAAAAAAGATTTAGACATAGAGTTACTAGTGGTGTATTCAGCCATTTTCCTAAAATTTTCATGTAAAATAACATGAAATACATTTAAAAATATCTGTCTGTACTTAGTCCTTTAGCTAGTTATGGCCTCATATAGGTTCTCTCTCTCATATATGAGGGGGAAAAGCCTTCCTTTGAAATCCTAATGTTTTAATATTGTTCTTTTTTTTTTTTTAACTACTGAATGTGTCCTCATGGTCACTGCAGAGTTAAATATTTCATTATTTTTAATGCTGAGAGAACTTCCATGTCAAAACGAAATGACCCAGGGCCCATACTGCTCTTGGCAAACTTCTGATAATAAAAAAGAAAGAAAGAAAGAAAGAAAGAAAGGTCAGATTTTCTTTAAAGAGACATTTGAAAAGTGCCTTTGAACTTTGACATTATGAGATAGTACTCTCCATCATTCTATTTGTGGCCTTTATGTAGAATGTCCATTTATTTCAGAAGATCTTTCCTGCATTGTCTAGTAATTTTCCTCATGTAGATGTGGGATCCTTTGGTCATTTATTGCAGGTTAAAGGAATAAAGACAAGTGGCTCTAGCATTTATTTTGCCAGTGGCCATGGAAGAGACATTGAAACAGGCTATGAGTCTACAAATGACAGCCTGCTCTCAACACGTTGTAAATTTTTCCTTTAACCTTCATCACTTAACATCTTCTCTATAGCTAATGTCCATTGGATACCTTAGTCCTCTGGACATCATTCAGAGTTTTAATAGGATAGCTCTTGAAGGTAATGTCTAGGGTTTCATGCAACAATGTTTCAGGGCATTAGTTTAATTCTGATGAACTTTGATTTAAAGCTTGCTGCTTTTTATAGACAGTCCTTGAAGACTTTTTTAAAAACCAATTTTGTTGCTGACTCATCATTTCTGCCTCCTGTCTTATGCGGCTAACTCTTTTGTCATGGCCAGTCTCCTCTTGGTCTCCATGTAATTAATACCAAGCAATTTGAGAGTTGGAAATGATTTGATCTGTCTTTCTTCATGCGGTGTTTACCTCCTCTGGGACAGCCTTGATGACTCTTCTAGTGATAAGATTCTCACACTGTCACGGTGGGCTTTTTCTACTGATAGGGAGTTCTAATTGTTAGAAAGGCATTTTAGGTTGAATCACATTTCTGTAACTTCCACCTCTTTGTCCTAAATTTGTCCTTTGGAGATAGTTATCCTTTCATTAATTTTATTACTTCATTCAACAGCCATATGATGAGTACCTACTCTCTGATAGGTAATGGGGCTACAGAGATTTTTTTTTTTAATCAGCAGTCTCTGCCCTCAAGGATCTCAAGGCCAATGAACAGGGGTAGGAGTGGGTTAAGAATATAATATAACCATACCTGGATTTCACCAGGCCTCCAGACCATGGCTATAAGTAGAGTCACGGTAACAGTGATCATCTATACTTGGCTGCTTGGTCATTTCTCCCTCGTAGTGTAAGAACACAAGCCATTTGCAAAAGTCACTCTTGAAGTAGCTCTGGGAATCCCCAAGATTAAAAAAATTTTTTTTATTGCTCACCCATCATTTCTTCCAAGTATTCCTAAGTCCTCTTCCTCTAAACATGGCAGAACAGCATCTGCTGGACATGGGCTTCCTGGCCCACTGCAGAATTCCCATGAGCATAACTGGACTCCTCACCACCGCTGTGCCACAGCTCCCTGGGCACTGTCTCAGATGCACTGATGGCCTTTCCAAATCCAAGCAGGGCTTGGTAGTCAGTGCAGAAAGTAAGAAGTTTCACTTTCCCTACAGTGTGCTATAGTTTGTTGCCTGACCCCTAATCAGTCCTGCATGTACCTCATTTTTTTTTTACAAGTCTTTTAGTTCCTAAAGCTTTTCTTTCTCCATAGGACTTGGACTTAGTCCATGGGGCCAGGCTTAGGAACCAGTCCCCAGATTGAGAGCTAGCCACTAAGTTGTTCTTTTGATTTCCCCACCTTTTTTCCATCTTAGCCACCAGACTCAGATGCTCAAGACCTCCTCCTCCCAGTCCCTTCCCCTCCATGCACATCAGCTTATATAACACATAAAGGCCCCCTCATATACAGATGTGTCCCAGATTAGGCTCATATGTCCTGCTGTCAAGTACATCAGTGATAGCAAAGCAATTCAATACTTTCTGTAAAAGGTTTGTGCAAGGTGGTATTTTAATATAGAGGAAGGGGCACCCAACTCATCTGGGGAAAACTGGAAGATGATCCTCAGAGAAAGCTTTCAGACATGGTAAAAATTCATTTAGGTACTACTGTAGAATGATGGGAAGTCAGTGACACGACTACCTTCCAGGGTGAGGAAACATCGTAAACAGAAGCATAGAGGTGGGAGAGAAAACATGGCATGTTTCAGAATCTTTAATTAGGGCTGTGATCTGTTGTCACAAGGGTCATCATAATTGATGGTGAGGGCCCTTAACTCCTTCTGAGGGCCTCCAGCTCCCCTGAATGCCATCTCATAGGGGTTTGGGTCCTATCTGGTCCTCAGATGCTCAGACCCTCTTAATTGGCCTGGAGACTGGCTACATGCCTGCTTGCTCACGGGGGAGTAGCAACAGATAGTGAAATATTAAGATTTGTCTTGAAAAATCCTCTGGGCAGTGGTGTGGGAGAAGGACCAGAGGATGACAAGCTAAAGCCACCAAGGATTAAATTTACTTCCTTACCCACATGGCAGTGGTTCAGTTATGGTAGACTGCACGGATCCACTATCCTTAACTTTTCCAAGTCAGCAACTGCTATTTTTAGACTATTTTCATATTTCATGGTCCCCAGACTCTTCACCACCCTTTTTATTCTCCCCTGGACGTGCCCCAGCTTAGAATGGAACATGATATTCCAGTTTTTTCCAGAATCAGAACAGTTTAGAAATAGACATGTGTCTCTCTTTTGCAGAATATAATACTGTTGATGCATTTATTATTTACAGTCCTCTTGGGTTGTCCATACTGACTTAAAAAAAAAATTAAGATCTTGTCTGATTCATTCGACTACCCCTCAGATCTCACTCTAGGACCTTTCATGTGAAGCCTAATTTAATAATATATAGTGAAGCGGCCAGAATAAACTTTCTTGAATCTCTTATTCAAGCTTTAATAAACCTCTTTCTGTTCTCAATGGGAATAGGGTGTCTGAATGATCATATGTACTTAGAAATGAAAAAGAACATTTATGGACATCTTAAGAGTTAGAAATTTTTATTTAGTTTAAAATATATTTGGCCACATTCTATTGATGTATCTCCTAGGTATAAATGTGGGTGCTTTGGAAATTGCACTTTCTCAGCACTGCTACTTAAGGCTAAAAAAAAAAAAAGAAGAAGAAGAAATTTTTTAAAAAGCCAAATGTCTGTAATTTCTAGAAGGTAACAACTGACTAAAAGGGAATTTTCACATAATCATTTAATGGAATATAATGGAAATATATATTGTTTAAAACACAAGCACTGTAATCATTTCAGCATTTTGGGAGTAAGGGAGTTGAGGGGAGAAAACTTATTTCAGAGGGAAACAATCTTTTTTAAAAAGCCATCTTCTTACTATATTTTTCATTTGGTATGACTAGAAGGGGAGGAGAAAAATAAAGCTAGAAATCCCAGAGGAGGTAAATAAAGGGTAAGAATCTCTGTTTAATGAGTCTTTCAGCATGCAGGTCAGCCTGGAGGGTGGAGAGCTAAAATGTTCTGTTTCATAAGATGAGGGTATATGGTAAGCAGAGTAATGCCCCCTCAAAGATATACAGGTCCTAATCTGTGGAACCATGACAAAAGGGACTTTGCAGATCTGATTAAGAATCTTGAGATGGGGAGATCATCCTGGATTATCTGGATGGGTCCAATGTAATCAGAAGGGTCCTTATAAATGGAGATGTGGTGACAGAAGCAGAGGTCACTAGCCATGGCAATCAGGGAAGAAAAAGAAATAAAAGGAATACAAATTGGAAATGAAGAAGTAAAACTGTCACTGTTTGCAGATGACATGATACTATACATAGATAATCCTAAAGATGCCATGAGAAAACTACTAGAGCTAATCAGTGAATTTGGTAAAGTTGCAGGATACAAAATTAGTGCACAGAAATCTCTTGCATTCCTATATACTAACAATGAAATATCAGAAAAAGAAATCCAAGGAAACAATCCCATTCACCACTGCAACAAAAAGCATAAAATACCAAGCAATAAAACTACCTAAGGAGACAAAAGACCTGTTAAGACACTGATGAAAGAAATCAAAGATGACACAGACAGATGGAGAGATATACCATGTTCTTGGATTGGAAGAAGCCATATTGTGAAAATGACTATACTACCCAAAGCATTCTACATATTCAATGCAATCCCTATCAAATTACCAATGGCATTTTTTTTACAGAACTAGAACAAAAAAATCTTAAAATTTGTGTGGAGACACAAAACACCCCGAATAGCCAAAGCAATCTTGAGGGAAAAAAACGGAGCTGGAGGAATCAGACTCCCTTACTTCAGACTATACTACAAAGCTACAGTAATCAAGACAGTATGGTACTGGCACAAAAACAGAAATATAGATCAATAGCACAGGATAGAAAGCCCAGAGATAAACCCATGCACCTATGGTCAACTAATCTATGACAAAGGGGACAAGGATATACAGTGGAGGAAAGACAATCTTCAATAAGTGGTGCTGGGAAAACTGGACAGCCACATGTAAAAGAATGAAATTAAAATGCTCCCCAACACCATACACAAAAATAAATTGAAAATGGATTCACGACCTAAATGTAAGACCAGGCACTATAAAACTCTTAGAGGAAAACATAGGAAGAACACTCTTTGACATAAACCACAGCAAGATCTTTTTTGACCCACCTCCTAGAGTAATGGAAATAAAAGCAAAAATAAACAAATGGGACCTAGTGAAACTTAAAAGCTTTTGCACAGCAAAGGAAACCATAAACAAGATGAAAAGGCAACCCTCAGAATGGGAGAAAATATTTGCAAACAAATCAACGGACAAGGGATTAATCTCCAAAATATATAAACAGCTCATGCAACTCAATATTAAAAAAACAAACAACCCAATCCAAAAATGGGCAGAAGACCTAAATAGACATTTCTCCAAAGAAGACATACAGATGGCCAAGAGGCACATGAAAAACTGCTCAACATCACTAATTATTAGAGAAATGCAAGTCAGAAGTACAATGAGATATCACCTCACACCAGTTACAATGGGCATCATCAGAAAATCTACAAGCAACAAGTGCTGGAGAGGGTGTGGAGAAAAGGGAACCCTCTTTCACTGTTGGTGGGAACGTAAATTGATACAACTACTATGGAGAACAGTATGGAGGTACCATAAAAAACTAAAAATAGAACTACCATATGACCCAGCAATCCCACTACTGGGCATATACCCAGAGAGAACCATAATTCAAAAAGACACATGCACCCCAATGTTTACTGCAGCACTGTTTACAATCTCCAGGTCATGGAAGCAACCTAAATGCCCATCAACAGACAAATGGATAAAGAAGATGTGGTACATATATACAATGGAATATTACTCAGCCATAAAAAAGAACGAAACTGGGTCATTTGCTGAGACATGGATGTACCTAGAGACTGGCATTCAGAGTGAAGTAAGTCAGAAACAGAAAAACAAATATCATATATTAATGCATATACGTGGAATCTAGAAAAATGGTACAGATGAACCGTTTGCAGGGCAGGGGTGGAGACATGGATGTAGAGAACAAATGTATGGACACCAAGGGGGGAAAGTGGGGGTGGGGTGGTGGGGGTGGGATGAATTGGGAGATTGGGATTGACATATATGGACTGATATGTATACAATAAATAACTAATAAGAACCTGCTGTATAAAAATAATAAAAGAGAAAAAGAAAAGCAGTAGAAGTCAGTGTGATGCAGTTTGAGAAAGACTCAACCTGTCATTGCTGGCTTTGAAGGTGCAGGAATGGAGACATGAGCCAAGGAATGTGGGCAACCTCTAAAAGTGTGCACGCACGCGCACACACACACACACACACACACACACACACACACACACTCCCACAGATGGATGACAGCTGAGCTGATGAATGAGCGATGTACAGCCATGTGGAACAGATGACCAGGAACCCTACGTAACCTTCCAAGTTATGTTAGGTCTTGATACAGTTTTCAGACATGTATCTGCACAGTAAAAGAATTGCTGGTGGTGTGACTGGACAACAGTAGCCCCTTAAAATTTCTGTCAACAAACGAACTAAGGAATACTTGAGGAAAGAATGTGAGTCTGGTTGTTGTGTAAAAACCCGCCAATGACACCTCTTACTAAGTTCAGTAGAATGACAGCATCAAGACTTGCAGGAGGGGTTGGCAGCTTGGAAGAGAGTCCTGGAGATGATAGCAGAGCACTCTTCTAAAAAAGGCTGCATCCTGATGACTCAAAGGCTCATATCTGTGAACATCAAAGACTGTATATTGAAAAGTGATTCAGAAGAGTGACACTGAATTTGAAGAAATTTTAGAATGTCTTAGTCAATTTATTTTGCCCATAATTTTTCCTTTTATATATAATCAACTTGTATAGTTAAAATTTTCCTTCAAGAATGGTATATGATAAAATTTATATCTAATCCAAAAGATCTCTAAAATAAGATTAAAATATTTTAAGTGGAAAGAACACATTGACTCATTGCAGCATTTTTTCTCTTCTTTCAGTGGTTCAAAAATAACAGTGCATCTTACAATCTGTGGTACTGTAGATTCAATGAAATAATATGACCCTTCCACACGTCGTTTTTCTTGTGGATTTTCTATTCCTTAGCTCATCTACATCTATCCCTGAGGGTACATATATCTCAACTTTGAGAAGCATCTTGGAGACCTTTAGGGTTTCTTTCATTTTTAAGATGGAACAGCCCCATGATTCTTCTCAACATTAGGTTTCTTTGTTGCATTTTTGGGGTCAGAATGCTGAAACTCATGTTTCAATGCCTTACTGATTTTTTTCTTTTCCTTTTCAATTCTGTGTGGAATCTAGTTTTGCAAAGAAATTACTCTTTCCAACATTCCTCACTTCTCTGTAACTCTTTCCTTTAGGCTTCCAGCCTCCATGACCCACATCAGGCCTTTTTAGGTGTGTGTGGAGGCAGGGACTGACTTCCATGAGATGTGACTGTAATGAGACAAAACTACAGGATGAGCTCTAGCGTTGGGTCAAGAGTCTGTAAACAAGCTTTCTAGAGATGTTCTTTGTCTTGGGCCAGCAGCAATGATATTTTCAGGAATAGATTTGGGATAGACTGTGTTAGCCTGGAGAGACTAAGTATGATGAGTGAGATTTTGTTTATCATGTTTACTGTGATTGTACCTTGCAGTCATATTGTACATTTTATAACTCCGAGATGTACCTGGCCCAGGCGAGGTAATCTCCAGCTCTTATCCAGGTTATGAGTATGATTTTGGGCTCATGCTTCCAGAAAGTGTGATGTGACTCACCCTTGCTTGGACATTACCACTCAAAAGCATACCCCCTTGATGAGGCTCTGGGGAATTAGAAATTCTGTTCCTACCTTGGAGAATGTTGCTATATATCTTTTTGTACGCGGGCCTCTCACTCTTGTGGCCTGTCCCATTGCGGAGCACAGGCTCTGGACGAGCAGGCTCAGCAGCCATGGCTCACGGGCCTAGCCGCTCCGCGGCATGTGGAATCTTCCCAGACCGGGGCACGAACCCATGTCCCCTGCATCGGCAGGTGGACTCTCAACCACTGCACCACCAGGGAAGCCTGCTAAATATCTTTACCATGAATCCTAACCTTGCCAGCTTCACTGTGTATCCCTTAGATTGTAACTTTCAACATTTTTTGATTGCAACCTACAACAAAAATACATTTTATATCCAAACCTAGTTAATGTATATAAATATGTACACAAATACACACACACACATATATCTAAAACAAGTTTCATGAAACTATACTTACCTTTACTATGTATGTATCTTCTGATTTATTCTGTTCTTAAAAAAAAACCCACTTGCTGTCTTGACCCACAAAATTGATTTCATGATTCACTATTTTGTTGTGATCCACAACAAAACTTTAGACTTTTAAGCCACATCTGATTTACACTTGCAGTGTGTGTGGCCTCAATCAATGCCTATATTTGTTATTTTAAAATATAGTAGTTGTGTGAAACTGATTTTTCCCAAACATTTCAGAACTCCTTCACTCAAATACATATTGTTCTTCAAATAAGACACCTTGGGGAGAATTTGTTTGTGTAAGTTCTTTATACATCTGTTTAGTACAAGTGAATGAAATGTGTTACATGATCTGATTTTGGAATCCTGGGGATGCAAGAAGTAATGATGTCCCCACACTCTTTTTTGCTAGAGAGCAGACACATTCAGTCCTACCAGCACTTTTCAGCCACATTCTTCAAGTCTTGTGCTAGAGTCATTCTTATATATACCTTAGTGAGTCAGTTCCTGCCCTCCAAGAAGCATATGCTAAGATTAAATGAGCAAAAGATTTTTCAGGGGAAACAGCTGTGAAGGATAAAGGGTGGGACAAGGAGTAGGCAGGGAGAACCTTTTACTACCCTGCTCTGAGAAAGGAGAGTGGAAAAAAGGAGTGAACAGGAGGAGTGATAGATTGCAGCATAGTTTGGAGAACATCTCTCCCAGGCCAGTGGGGAGTTCTAAGCAGAAGATGCCCATGGGAAGAATCTCATCGCCAGGAATGGCTCAGTTCCTACCCTTGCCATGCTCAGTCATTGGCAGACAACAGCCCCAGAGGAAGCCTGGATCCAAAGGTCGGGAGATGGAGACTTTCAATCCACTGTGCCCTCTGTTGCAGATTCTTTTAAAGGGGAATATGAATGGGGCATCTCCCACAGCAACTGCACTAGTGGGCCACTCATATTACTTGCTTTAATTAACTATCCAAAAATCTTTTTCAAATTCTCACTTGGCAGGTTAATTATCATCTTTGTCCTAATTATTCTTATTTTTTAAATTTTTGATTGAGATATAATTTACGTACAACAAAATCATCCTTTTAAAATGTACAATTAAGTGGGTTTTAGTATATTTCATATATTCACAAGATTGCACAACCATACACTGTATGTTTCTGGAATATTTTTATCACCCCAAAAAGAAACTCTGTACCCATTAGTAGTCACTCCCTACTCCCTCCTCCTTCCAGGTTTTGGCAATTTCTAATCTAATTTCTATTTCTATCAGTTTGCCTATTTTGGGCATTTCATATAAATAGAATCTTATAGTATGTGGCCTTTTGCATTTAGCTTCTTTCACCTAGCACATTTTCATGATTTATCCATGTTGTAGCATGGACTTTATTCCTTCATTCCTTGTTATGGCTGAATAATAGTCCTTTGTATGAATAGACCACATTTTGTTTATCCATTCATCATCAGTTGATGATGCTGTTTCCACTTTTGGGCTAGCAAGAATACTGCTACTATGAACAATCATGTACAAGTTTTTGAGTGGACATACATTTTCAATTCTTTTGGGTATAGACCTAGGAGTGGAATTGCTGGATCATATGTTAACTGTATGTTTAATTTTTAGAGCAACTGCCAGACTGTTTACTACAATGGCTACACAATTTTATATGCCCATCAGCAAAGTATGAGGGTTCCAATTTCTCCAGATCCTCATCAACTTTATTTATTTACAAAATTAAAGCCATTCTAGTGAATATGAAGTGGCATCTCATTGTGGTTGTGACTTCCCTAATAGCTAACAATTTTGAATATGTTTTCATGTCCATATTGGCCGTTTGTATATCTTGTTTGAGAAATATGAATTTAAATCCTTTGCCATCCTTTAGTTATGTTAGTAGTCTTTATTGTTGAGTTGTAAAAATCCTTTGTACTTTCTGGATATAAGTCCCTTATAACATTCATGATTTACATATATTTTTCTCACTCTATAAGTTGTCTTCTCACTTTCTTGATAGTATCCTTTCAAATACAAGATTTTAATTTTGATGAAGTCAAATTTATATATTTTTTCTCTTGTCACTTGTGCTTTTGATGTCATATCTAAGAAACCAGTGCTTAATCCAAAGTCATAAAGATTTTTGCCTTTCTTCTAAGAGTGGGATGGTTTTAGCTCTTACATGTAGGTCTTTGATCCATGTTCAGCTTACTTTTTGTATATGATGTGAGAGAGGTGTTCAGTTTCATTCTTTTCCATGTGTATATCCAGTTGCCTCAGCATCATTTATTGAAAAGACTATTCTTTCCCCATTGAATTGTCTTGGCACCCATGTGGGAAATCAACTGACTATAGATGTATGAGTCTATTTCTGGACTCTCAATTCTATTTCATTGATCCATATGTCTATCCTTATGCCAGTATCATACTGTCTTTATTATTGTAGCTTTGAAATAAGCTACAACTTACTTTTATTCCAGCTTTGTTCTTTTTTAATATTGCTTTAATTATTTTGGAGTAGGTTTCCTTCTATTCCTAGTTTGTTGAGATTTTTTTGTCATGAAAGAGTGTTGGATTTTGTCAAATGCTTTTTCTGTGTCTATTGAGATGACTACATGATTTTTTGTGCTTTGTTCTATTAATATGGTGTATTGCATTGGTTGATTTTTTGAATGTTAAACCAATCTTGCATTCTTGGGATAAACCCCACTTGGTCATGGTGTATAATCGTTTTTATATGTTGCTGGATTAGGTTCATTAGTATTTTGTTGAGAATTTCTATGTATATATTCATAAGGGAGGTTGGTCTGTAATTTTGTTTTCTTGTGATATCTGGTTTTGGTATCAGGGTAATACTGTCCTCATAGAATGAGTTGGGAAGTGTTCTCTGCTATGCTGTTGAAATGAAGGATTGGTGCTTACAGAAAAATTCTTCTTGAAGCACTGGTGGAATTCACTAGTGAAGCCATCTAGTCCTGAGCTTTTCTTTGTAGAAATTATATATTTTAATTTTTTATTAATTCAACCTCTTTACTTGTTATAGTTTTATTAGATCTTCTAATTCTTCTTGAGTACATTTCAGTACTTTGTGTCTTTCTAGAAATTTGTCCATTTCATCTAGGTTATTGAATTTGTTGTACAATTATTCATAGTATTCCCTTACCATCTTATTTCTGTAAAGTTGGTAGTAACACTCTTTCATTCCTGATCTTAGTAACTTCAGTCTTCTCTCTTTTTTTTTCTTGGTAAGCTTAGCCAAAGGTTTATCAATTTTATTCATCTTTTCAAAGAACCTACTTTTGTTTTTGTTGATTTTCTCTATTGTTTTTCTGTTCTCAGTCTGTTTATTCCTCCTCTAATCTTTATTATGTCCTTCTATCTGCTTGCGTATGTAGGTTTAGTGTGTTCTTCTTTTTCTAGTGTCTCAGATAGAAGGTGAAGTTAGTGATTTGAAATATTTTTTCTTTTTTTAATGTAGACATTTATAGCTGTAAATTATCTCCTGTGCACTGCTTTAGCAGCATCCAGTGTGTTTTGGTATGCTGCGTTTTGTTTTCATTCATCTCAAAATATTTTCTTATTTCCCTGTGATTTCTTCTTTGACTCATTGATTCTTTTTTTTTTCATATAAGGATATTTTATCATTGATCCTTTAGTAGTATGTTGTTCTATTTCTAAATATTTATGAATTTCCCAAATTTCTTTTGTTATTCATTTCTAATTTCACTTCCTTGTGATTGGAAAATACTTTTTATGATATCAATCTTTTAAAATTTATTGAGGCTTCTTTTAAGGTCTATCCTAAGAATGCTTCATCTGTGCTTGAGAAGAATGTCTATTCTGCTACTGTTGCTTAGTGTGCTCAATAGATGTCTCTTAGGTCTAGTTGGTTCATAGTGTTGTTCAAGTCTCTTACTTCCTTGTTATTCTTCTGCCTAGTTGTTCTATCTGTTATTGAAAGTACAGTGTTGAAGATTCCAACCACTATTGTTGAATTATCTATTCTCCCTTCAGTTCTAAGTTTTTGCTTCACACATTTTGGGGCTCTGTGGTTAAGTGCCATATGTTTGTAACTGTTATTTTTTTTTTTGATGGTTCATTCGTTTTACCATTTAAAATATCCTTCTTTGTCTTTATCAACTTTTTTTTTCTTAAACTCTATTTTGTCTAATATTAATATAGCCACTGAAACTCTCTTTTGGTTCTGTTTGCACGGTATGTATTTTTCCATCTTTTTGCTTATTTATTTATTTTTATACAGCAAGTTCTTATTATCAATTTTATACACATCGGTGTATATATGGGAATCCCAATCGCCAGGTTCATCACACACTCCCCCACCCCACCGCGGCTTTCCCCGCTTGGTGTCCATACGTTTGTTCTCTACATCTGTGTCTAAAATTCTGCCCTGCAAACCGGTTCATCTGTACCATTTTTCTAGGTTCCACATATATGAGTTAATATACGATATTTGTTTTTCTCTTTCTGACTTACTTCACTCTGTATGACAGTCTCTAGATCCATCCATGTCTCAACAAATGACCCAATTTCGTTCCTTTATATGTCTGAGTAATATTCCATTGTATATATGTGCCACATCTTCTTTATCCATTCATCTGTCGATGGACACTTAGGTTGCTTCAGTGACCTGGCTATTGTAAATAGTGGTGCTGTGAACATTGGGGTGCATGTGTCTTTTTGAATTATGGTTCTCTCTGGGTATATGCCCAGTAGTGGGATTGCTGGATCATATGGTAATTCTCTTTTTAGTTTTTTAAGGAACCTCCATACTGTTCTCCACAGTGGCTGTGTCAATTTACATTCGCATCAACAGTGCAAGAGGGTTCCCTTTTCTCCACACCCTCTCCAGCATTTGTTGTTTGTAGATTTTCTGATGATGCCCATTGTAACTGGTGTGAGGTGATACCTCATTGTAGTTTTGGTTTGCATTTCTCTGATAATTAGTGATGTTGAGCAGCTTTTCATGTGCTTCTTAGCCATCTGTATGTCTTCTTTGGCGAAATGTCTAATTAGGTCTTCTGCCCATTTTTGGATTGGGTTGTTTGTTTCTTTAATATTGAGCTGCATGAGCTGTTTATATATTTTGGAGATTAATCCTTTGTCCACTGATTCGTTTGCAATTATTTTCTCCCATTCTGAGGGTTGTCTTTTAGTCTTGTTTATGGTTTCCTTTGCTGTGCAAAAGCTTTGAAGTTTCATTAGGTCCCATTTGTTTATTTTTGCTTTTATTTTCATTACTCTTGGAGGTGGATCAAAATTATCTTGCTGTGATTTATGTCAAAGAGTGTTCTTCCTATGTTTTCCTCCTCTAAGAGTTTTATAGTGTCCAGTCTTACCTTTAGGTTTTTAATCCATTTTGAGTTTATTTTTGTGTATGGTGTTAGGGAGTGTTCTAATTTCATTCTTTTACATGTGGCTGTCCAGTTTTCCCAGCACCACTTATTGAAGAGACTGTCTTTTCTCCATTGTATATCCTTGCCTCCTTTGTCATAGATTAGTTGACCATAGGTGCGGGGGTTTATCTCTGGGCTTTCTATCTTGTTCCATTGATCTATGTTTCTCTTTTTGTGCCAGTACTATATTGTGTTGATTACTGTAGCTTTATAGTATATTCTGAAGTCAGGGAGTCTGATTCCTCCAGCTCCGTTTTATTCCCTCAAGATTGCTTTGGCTATTCAGGGTCTTTTGTGTCTCCATACAAATTTTAAGATTTTTTGTTCTAGTTCGGTAAAAAATGCCATTGGTAATTTGATAGGGATTGCATTGAATCTATAGATTGCTTTGGGTAGTATAGTCATTTTCACAATATTGATTCTTCCAGTCCAAAAACATGGTATATCTCTCCATCTGTTTGTATCCTCTTTAATTTCTTTCATCAGTGTCTTATAGTTTTCTGCATACAGGTCTTTTGTCTCCCTAGGTAGGTTTATTCCTAGGTATTTTATTCTTTTTGTTGCAGTGGTAAATGGGAATGTTTCCTTAATTTCTCTTTCAGATTTTTCATCATTAGTCTATAGGAATGCAAGAGATTTCTGTGCATTAATTTTGTATCCTGCTGCTTTACCAAATTCATTGATTAGCTCTAGTAGTTTTCTGGTGGCATCTTTAGGATTCTATATGTATAGTATCATGTCATCTGCAAAGAGTGACAGTTTTACTTCTTCTTTTCCGATTTATATTCCTTTTTTTCTTTTTCTTCTCTGATTGCCGTGGCTAGGACTTCCAAAACTATGTTGAGTAATAGTGGTGAGAGCAGACATCGTTGTCTTGTTCCTGATCTTAGAGGAAATGCTTTCAGTTTTTCACCATTGAGAATGATGTTTGCTGTGGGTTTGTCATATATGGGCTTTATTATGTTGAGGTAGGTTCCCTCTATGCCCACTTTCTGGAAAGGTTTTATCATAAATGGGTGTTGAAATTTGTCCAAAGCTTTCTCTGCATCTATTGAGATGATCATACGGTTTTTATTCTTCAGTTTGTTAATATGGTGTATCACATTGATTGATTTGCATATATGGAAGAATCCTTGCATTCCTGGGATAAACCCCACTTGATAATGGTGTATGATCCTTTTAATGTGCTGTTGGATTCTGTTTGCTAGTATTTTGTTGAGGATTTTTGCATCTATATTCATCAGTGACACTGGTCTGTAATTTTCTTTTTTTGTAGTATCTTTGTCTGCTTTTGGTATCAGGGTGATGGTGGCCTCATAGAATGAGTTTGCGAGTGTTCCTTCCTCTGCAGTTTTATGGAGGAGTTTGAGAAGAATGGATGTTAGCTCTTCTGTAAATGTTTAATAGAATTCACCTGTGAAGCCATCCGGTCCTGGACTTTTGTTTGTTGGAAGATTTTTAATCACAGTTTCAATTTCATTACTTGTGATTGGTGTGTTCATATTTTCTATTTCTTCCTGGTTCTATCTTGGAAGGTTATACCTTTCTAAGAATTTGTCCATTTCTTCCAGGCTGTCCATTTTATTGACATAGAGTTGCTTGTAGTAGTCTCTTAGGATGCTTTGTAATTCTGTGGTGTCTGTTGTAACTTCTCCTTTTTCATTTCTAATTGTATTGATTTGAGTCCTCTCCTTCTTCTTCTTGATGAGTCTGCCTAATGTTTTATCAGTTTTGTTTATCTTCTCAAAGAACCAGCTTTTAGTTTTATTGATCTTTGCTATTGTTTCCTTTGTTTCTATTTCATTTATTTCTGCTCTGATCTTTATGTTTTCTTTCCTTCTGCTAACTTTGGGTTTTGTTTGTTCTTCTTTCTCTAGTTCCTTTAGGTGTAAGTTTAGATTGTTTATTTGAGATTTTTCTTGTTTCTTTAGGTAGGCTTGTATAGCTATAAACTTCCCTCTTAGAACTGCTTTTGCTGCATCCCATAGGTTTAGTATCATCGTGTTTTTATTGTTATTTGTCTCTAGGTATTATTTGAGTTCCTCTTGGATTTCTTTAGTGATCTCTTGGTTATTTAGTGACGTGTTTTAGCCTGCATGTGTTTGTGTTTTTTATGTTTTTTTCCCTGTAATTCATTTCTAGTCTCATAGCATTGTGGTCAGAAAAGATACTTGATATGATTTCAATTTTATTAAATTTACTGAGGCTTGATTTGTGACCCAAGATGTGATCTATCCTGGAGGATGTTCCGTGTGCACTTGAGAAGAAGGTGTAATCTGCTGTTATTGGATGGAGTGTCCTATAAATATGAATTAATCTATATGGTCTATTGTATCATTTAAAGCTTTTGTTTCCTTATTTATTTTCATTTTGGATGATCTGTCCTTTTTTGTAAGTGTGGTGTTAAAGTCCCCCACTATTATTGTGTTACTGTCAAATTCCTCTTTTAAAGCTTTTAACAGTTGCCTTATGTATTGAGGTGCTCCTATGTTTGGTGCATATATATTTCTAATTGTTATATCTTCTTCTTGGATTGATCATTTGATCATTATGTAGTTTCCTTCCTTGTGTCTTGTAACATTCTTTATTTTAAAGTCTATTTTATCTGATATGAGTATTCCTACTCCAGCTTTCTTTTGATTTCCATTTGCATGGAATATCTTTTTCCATCCCCTCACTTTCAGTCTGAATGTGTCCCTAGGTCTGAAGTGGGTCTCTTGTAGACAGCATATATATGGGTCTTGTGTTTGTATCCATTCAGCAATCCTGTGTCTTTTGGTTGGAGCATTTAATCCATTCATGTTTAAGGTAATTATCGATATGTATGTTCCTATGGCTATTTTCTTAATTTTTTGGGGTTGGTTTTTGTAGGTCGTTTTCTTCTCTTGTGTTTCCGACTTAGAGAAGTTCCTTTAGCATTTGTTATAGAGCTGGTTTGGTGGTGCTGAATTCTCTTAGCTTTTGTTTGTCTGTAAAGCTTTTGATTTCCCCATTGAATCTGAATGAGATCCTTGCTGGGTAGAGTAATCTGGTTGTAGGTTCTTCCCTGTCATCACTTTAAGTATATCATGCCACTGCCTTCTGGCTTGTAGAGTTTCTGCTGAGAAGTCAGCTGTTAACCTTCTGGGAGTTCCCTTGTATGTTATTTATCATTTTTCCCTTGCTCTTTTAATAATTTTTCTTTGTCTTTAAATTTTGCCAATTTGATTACTATGTGTCTTGGTGTGTTTCACCTTGGGTTTATCCTGTATGGGACTCTCTGTGCTTCCTGGAAATGGGTGGCTATATCCTTTCCCATGTTAGGGAAGTTTTCGACTACAGTCTCTTTAGATATTTTCTCTGATCCTTTCTCTCTCTCTTCTCCTTCTGGGACCCCTATAATGCGAATGTTGTTGCGTGTAATGTTGTCCCAGAGGTCTCTTAGGTGTCTTCATTTCTTGTCATTCTTTTTTCTTTATTCTGTTCCACTGCAGTGAATTCCACCATTCTGTCTTCCAGGTCACATATCTGTTCTTCTGCTTCAGTTATTCCGCTATTGATTCCTTCTAGTGTAGTTTTCATTTCAGTTATTGTATTGTTCATCTCTACTTGTTTGTTCTTTAATTCTTCTAGGTCTTTGTTAAACATTTCTTGCATCTTCTCCTTCTTTGCCTCCATTCTTTTTCAGAGGTCCTGATTCATCTTCACTATCATCATTCTGAATTCTTTTTCCTGAAGGTTGCCTATTTCCACTTCTTTTAGTTGTTTTTCTGAGGTTTTATCTTGTTCCTTCATCTGGTACATAGCCCTCTGCCTTTTCATCTTGTCTGTCTTTTTGTGAATGTGGTTTTTGTTCCACAGGCTGCAGGATTGTAGTTCTTCTTGCTTCTGCTGTCTGCCCTCTATCTTTATGCTTTTAACCTGTTTGTGTCTTTGAACCTAAAGTGTGTCTCTTGTAGGCAGCATATAGTTGGATCATGTTAGTTTTATCTGTTCTACTAATCTCTGCCTTTTTTTTTTTTTTTTTTTTAATGGCTGTGTTGGCTCTTCATTTCTGTGCGAGGGCTTTCCATAGTTGTGGCAAGTGGGGGCCATCCCTCATCACGGTGTGTGGGCCTCTCACTGTCGTGGCCTCTCCCGCTGCGAAGCACAGACTCCAAACACGCAGGCTCAGTAATTGTGGCTCACGGGGCCAGCCGCTCCGGGGCATGCGGGATCTTCCCAGACCAGGGCTTGAACCCGTGTGCCCTGCATTGGCAGGCAGACTCTCAACCACTGCGGCACCAGGGAAGCCCCTAATCTCTGCCTTTTGTTTGCAGAGTTTAATTCATTTATATTTAAAGTAATTACTCATAAAGTAAGATTTACATCTACCTTTTTTGTTATTTGTTTTCTCTATGTCATGTCTTTTTGTCCCTCTATTTCTCCATTTCTGCCTTCTTTTTTGGTAAACAGATACTTTTCAATGTGCCATTTAAATTATCTTGCCATTTCTTTTACTATCTTTTTTTCAATGCTTTTCTTAGTCATTGCCCTGGGGATTACAATTAACGTCTTAACTTATAACAATCTAATTTGGATTAATACTAATTTAATTTCTATAGTACACAAAACTTTGCTCCTATATAGTTCTCCCTCTATTTGTGTTATTATTGTCTTAAAAATTATATTTTTTTTACATTATAACCCTTTAATGAAGTTTTAAAGTTGTTTCATTATGCCATTAAGTGAGATAGGAGAGAAAAAAGGATTAGAAACGAAAAATACATTTATACTGTCTTCTGTATTTATTATAGGGTAAGCTTTATCAGTGCTCTGCATTTCTTCATGTGGATTCAGATTACTCTCTAGTGTCCTTTTATTTCAGCCTGAAGGACTATCTTTAGTATTTCTCATAGGGTAAGTCTACTGGCAATGAATTTTCTCAGTTTTTGTTTATCTGAGAATGTCTTAACCTCTCCTTTATTTTTTAAGTGTAATTTTGCTGAATCTATAGTTCTTGGTTGACAGTCTTTTTCTTTGATCACTTTGAATATGTCATTCAACTGCCTTCTGGCTTCCATGTTTCCTGATCATGGAGCTATTCATCTTACTGAGGAACATTTGTATGTGATGAGTCATGTCTCTTGCTGTTTTCAAGCTTCTCTCCTTGTCACTGACTTTCAACAGTTTGTTAATGATGTGTCTAGGTGTGGATCACTTTGAGTTTATGGTACTTGGATTTTGTTGAGCTTTTTGAATGTATAGATTAATGTTTATTTTAATCAAATATGTGAAGTTTTCTACCATATTTCTTCAAATATTCTTTCTGCTCCTTTTCTTTGTCTCCTCTCTTTCTGAGACTCCCATTATGGATATGTTTATATGCTTAATAATGTCTCACATATCTCTGAGACTCTATTTTCCTTCATTTTTTTGTTCCTAAGACCAGATAGTCTCTATCTTCAATTAACCTATTTGCAAGGTCAGTGATTCTGGCTTCTGGCTTCTGAAAACTGCTGTTGAGCCCTCTTAGTGATTTTTTCATTTAGTTATTATTCTTTTTAATTCCAGAATTTCTATTTGGTTCTTTTTTTATAATTTCCATCACTTTATTGATATTCTATATTTGGTGAGACATTGTTATCATATTCTCCTTTAGTTTTTTGGAGGGAATGGGGTATGGTTCCCTTTAGTATTTTGAACATATTTATATTGGCTCATTTAAAGTCTTTGTCTAGTAAGTCCAACATCTGGGCTTACTTGGAGACAGTCATCTGCTTTTTCCTGTATAGTTTCCTATTTCTTTGTCTCTCTCTCTCCCTCTGTCTCTCTCTCTCTGTTTTAGTTGAAACCTGAATAATTTAAATAATATAATGTGGAAACTCTGGAAATAAAATCTGCTCCTCACCCACTCCATCCAGAGTTTGTGGTTGTTTCTATTTGTTTCTGTTGTTGTTTCTGCTGTTTGTTTGTTTCATGACTTTCATGAACTATCTTTGTTGTGTGTGGCAACTGAATTCTCTGCATAGTTAGGTAGTTTGCCAGCTAATGACTGGACCGAGATTTTCTTAAAAACAAACAAAGAAAAAAAAAACTTGAACCAATAAGTCTTCCAGCCTTGCTGAGGGGATCTGTGTTCATGTGGGGGATACTTTCAATTCTCTGACAGGAAGTTTACTTAGCTTTTACTTTCTGCTTTCATAGAACTTTAAGGTCAACCAGAGGTGGGAGATTAGGGCCTTCTCAGGTCTTTCCTGGGCATAAATACAACTCTAGATTTCCAGGAATATGTCAGAACTTTTCAAACCTCCCCAGGAATATCTTATTCCTGCACTTCTCCTTTTTAAGTTTTCTGGTCAGTTTCTTGTTAGCTGTAACTGTTTTTCTGCCTAAGGCAGTTGTGATGTTAAACAGTTGCTGCTGTTTTGTGTTTTTTTCCCACAGATACCTGGGGATAAAGGCTGTTCTTAGTGAGCAAGCTCCAAGTCAGGTTAAATAAAGGAAAGCTCTATGAGTGGAGGTTTCCGTGGAACTGCCAAACATGTCAAATAATGACAGTTCTGTGGCGATAGGATTTTGGAGGGCTCCAAACCCATTCTTCTTCTGCCAGTGGCTGCTTGCCTGCTGGTTTTCACAGCTAGCATGGTTATGAATCTGTTGGTTTTCACCACTACCCCAGAGCTAGGGAGAGGGAGATGAGAATAAGGTAAGTTAAAATGCCACACAACATACTGCCCTTACAGAAATTGAACTGTCTTTCTTGAATAAACACTCCTTGGATTTTTGTAAGCCTCTCTTTAATTTCCAGGGTTTTCAGAAAGTTGATTTTGACAATTTTTGCTAGTATTCTCATGCTTTTATGGAGGAACAAATTTTTAGTGGGCTTTACTGTGCCAGTTTGGAAGGTCTGTCGTCTTCTTACCTTCTTTTAAATTTCTCTATTACCTAGAGTAATAGGGAATGTTAGACAAACTTACACACTGATGTAAGACAGAATACTCCCACAGTATGTCATGAATACATTTTCTTTCTTTTACTTTCTTCTTCATGGATCTTCTTTCTTTGACTGTACCTCTGCTAGGAAGCATATGACAGGAGTTTTTGTAGAAATAGAAACGTGATACTTATTCTGATTTCAAGGAAATGAAGAAAACCTTTAAAACATTAAACATGAAAACAGCACTGTCACCACCATGACCAGTCATCTTGGAACATAAGATTTCTTTTGTTGTGTAACTTCCTTTAAACAGAAACCTTAGGACATTCTTCTTGACTGTCTGTTGTGGCAAATTCAGGGCTGCTGAAGCTTATTATGCCAGTATTTAATGTTGCTAATTGAAGAATGAAAGATCCAGATGGCCCAACTCCCTTTCAGTTGTTTCGCAAGGAGGTATTTCAGCAGGTCTGAATTAGTTTAATGGAAGACAGATTGGTACCAGAAACTAAGCTCTGGTACCAAGGCCTCTTCTTTATCAGGAAGCTCCATTGTTACATAGTCACCTAGATATTTCCTAGCCCGTTTCCCTAAAAATATACAGAGTGTCATTAGAATGGAGTGTTTACACACTGACCTGAGCAGGGATAGTATCACTTTGATATTTTTAGGCTTATATGGCCCCCAATCCCCCAAATAACCCTATTTTATAAATACCCTCCATGGCACTAGTAATGTATGTGTCTACACCCGGTTTGCATGATGCTAATTATAAGAACTAAACATCAATTAAGGAGAGGAAATATTTGTAACAAAGTTTTGTATCTTCCAAAATCTTAGGAAACTCAAGTAGACATATTTCCCAAGCATCTAACTTTCACCTCTTAAATACATTTAATTTCTTTTTTCTACCTTTGAACATGAAGACTCAAATGAAAGACAAACCCTCTCATTACCCCTATTTATTTCAGGCCAGTGGGCTTGTCACTCTAGTAAAACTGTCACAGAGGAGAATTAAAGCTATACAAATATCCCATGAACAACAAGGCACATGAATAAGTACTGAGATCAAACATAAGGAAGTAGCTATGTAGGTCAGCTGTCCCTTAGATTGATGGCACACAGTAAACGGAATCATGGCAACTCAGAATTCTTAACGATTGGTTTTTATGCTTGGCTCTCTCATTTTTGTAGGTCTCTCATTTAACATGCCTTAGTTAATATTTTAACACATTGAGTCTACTTCTTTCTTACTGTGTAGACATATGCCCAGGACCTGTGGGAAGGTATGCCCTCAATCCAGAGCAGATGAGTGGAGGTGCCCACAGCAGCCCCAAAGAGAGATGGGGTAGGGCTACTTGACCCATCTAGAAGCATAGAATTTTACCTCTGTCCTTTATTATCATAGCACATTTTTTCTTCAAATCTGACAACAATGCCACAGCCAAAAACAGTAACATCTCTCCTGCCCCAGTAGATAAGCAGTTAAACAGAGCATGTCTCACCTAGTGTTTTTAATAAAAGAAAAATCTGTGGCCTACAAGGAACTGATACTTATTGAGAACTTTCTATGTGTCATGCATTCTTCAACATTATATTATTGTATCCTCAAAACAGCCCTGTAAAATGGGCTATCTTTCCCCTATTTTCTATTATGGAAACTAACAGGCAGAGTTAAAATTTTATCTGTAGTTTCACAGCAAGGAAATGTTGGGCCAAGATACAAAGAAAACAAAAACAAAAACAAAACCCCAAAAACCCAGCTTTGCTCAGCTATGAAACCAAGCAGTTGTCACCACATGGTGCTAAATTGTAGACACCAACCATTCACAGTAATGCCATCTGACACCCATCTGAGAGGCACAAGACACTTCCCAAAGTGACACCAACTCCTAGGGGTGATAAATTTCATCACTCTAATTGTACAGCTTGAGGAAATGAAGTATAGAAAACGTATTATTTGGTTTCCACGTCTTCATTTCTGATAACACAATGCTTGAAATGAGAGAAATATGCATGTGATGAAGTGTCCTCAGGCAAGACCTTAAAGGCAAGTCCATTAACAGGTCCAGGTCATGATAAAATTCAGGAAGGTGTGCAACTTAGAGCATCTTCCTCTCCCACCACAGTATAAGAACTGACAGGCTGGTTCTACTTGCTAACTACATTCTCTCCCATTACCTTTTATGTCTGAAAGACTTGTTTGGTAACCTTCAAAGATATACTGAAGCCAGTAGGAAATTATTAATGTCCTAGACTTAGATGTTTGAGATTCTCCTGCTGGGATCCTAGCTTTAAGTCCCAGTGATATTGACTTAGTTCCTTAATCTCCTAATTGAAAGACAACTTCAAATAATGTTGCACAGCTCGAAGCTTCAGGAAGGACCCAGGGATAGGCAGGCTTACTTGAGAAGAAGAAGTAAGGAGGGGAATATATCTTTGTGAACCAAAGTTCAGACTGACCTCTAGTCAATGAAGCAAGATGGAAAATAGTACCAGGCATAGCATGTAGATAAAAAAATCATTTTTTGTTTACAAAGCATGAAAAAGAAATATCTGTCCTAAAGAATTCTTGGAGTTCCTGACTCTTCGCCTCTCTGAATCCTACCCCCACTGGATAATATTCACACTATCGAGGTCAATTGACAATCAATCATTCCCTGAAAATGAGAAAATAGATTGTGTCTATGTTGAAACTTCTGTTCCTTACCCAATGATCTATTTTTAGTTAATGGTCACAGTTTTTATTAATGATTGTTAGCACATCAAGGAGAGTGTATTAGTTCAGTCTTGAAAATGTTAAGTTTGAGGTGCCTGTGGGTAACCAGGAGGAAGTGTCCAGAAAGTGCTTGGATGCATATGTAGGGAACTCAGGACTCAGTGGGCTCCTGATACCCGTGCAGGAATCATCAGTAGTATAAATGTGGTTGTGTTTGTGTATGGAGCCACACAATATACAGGTTGGCCTCTTCCGTTGTAGCCTTATTCATCACTTCTACCATTTAGCCTAAGTTTTAGCTCTACTATTCATCATATCAACACAGAAAACCTCACACTTCTAAAGCTTTACTCTTGCTGTGGTTTTGTCTGAATTGTTTTTACCTTCTTCCTCTGCCAGATGAGTTCATTCTTATCCTACAAAGATCAGCTTATACCAACTTCCTTTGCGAAGTAGTTCCCAAATACCATTCCCAGCCCAAACAGAACTGGCCCTTCTCTCCATTGCCGTAATGTCTTGTACATCCTTCCTTAGGACGTCACAATCCATTGTCATTGTTTGTGAGCTCCCTGAGGGTGGGGCCCCTTTTGCTCCTGTCTATACCTCTTTCCGTACGTATATACATATATATAAGGATGGTCAGGGCTGAGCTGACCAACTCCTTTCAGCAAAAAGGAAAAGACCCTTTTTAATTGCTTCATGCAAGATTCACCCACTACTTTCCAGCATTTTGTAGGGGCCCAACCAATGGTTATTCTTGAAAAAGTGAAGTCTTGGGAGTCCCTAGTGAAAACTAGAGTGAACTCTAGTGTTGAGAACAAAACCGTCAATACAGACACAGTCTAATGATTAATATTATTTTCTTCAGATATTTTGTCTTCTAATTTAGAGACTTGTTTTGAGAATTCTAAAAAATAGTCTTAAGTTTATTTTCATACAATTTTCTGTGTTTGAACCTTTAGCTAAGGTAGGTTTTTCAGACAATTGAAGATGGCAAAGTTCCTGCTCCCCGGGGTATTTTATTTTGTCTAGTTTTGTTTTACTTGTATCGATTTCTCTCCTATGCTGCTCTGCACCTTGTCGACCCGAGGTTTATATCTATCTCACTGGCCCTTATTTCAGGGACAGCCACATTTCAGGAACTATGTGTTTTCTGTAATAGGGCAATTCTCTTTTATCCCTCCACAGTCAATATATTTAAGCTCATGAAATTCTCTTTGAAGTCAGTATGAGTCTCACACTTGGAAGCAAGATACCACTGAGGAAAAGGAATCAAACTGTAGCTCTTTACAGGAAACTCACTTAAAAACCCACATCTTCATATGCACCTGGTTCTAGTAAAATACAAGCTGAAGGATTACTTTACAATATGCTTGTTATTTTAAACTAATCTTGATCTTAAGGAGGTCTACTTTTTAAACAGTTAAAATAACCTAACTGGTCATTTTGCAGTCATGCACATGGCAGCTAAGATCCACTGAGCTGACATGATCTCATCTGCACTCACAGGCTGTGGAGTAATCAAATTATTGATGTGTTTCCAAACTGCAGTGACTCTCCCTAGGTTGATTATGGCTCAAATTGAAAACCTTAGTGTTGAATTTATTGACCTTTGATATCTCTGGTCATATTTTGGGGGCTCTAGAAAATTGGTTAATTCAATTTGGGATATTAATTTAAGCTTTCAAAAACCTATTTAAGGGCTTCCCTGGTGACGCAGTGGTTGGGGGTCCGCCTGCCGATGCAGGGGACGCGGGTTCGTGCCCTAGTCCAGGAGGATCCCATGTGCTGCGGAGCGGCTGGGCCCATGAGCCATGGCCACTGAGCCTGCGCGTCCGGAGCCTGTGCTCCGCAATGGAAGAGGCCACAGCAGTGAGAGGCCCGCGTACCGCAAAAAACAAACAAACAAAAAACCCTATTTTTAAAAAAGAGCTATTAGGAACTATTAATTCTGAGCCTCATTGGTGGGAACAGGATCCAGAATGAAGGAGGTGGTCATCCCACCTCTATGCTGCTCAGACCCCATGGCCAAGACTGTTCCGGACTGGCTTTCATACGCAAGAGGGCTATTAACCATCTCGGACGCATCTAGGACTGGGAGGATGAGAATAAGGAAGCTATGCCACAAAGGGAGTAGCTGAAGGAATTGGAGATAAGTTAAAAAGAATGATCTCAGGTGGAGGATTATAGGGAACATGTTAATTATTGTCGAATATTTCAAGGGCTGTCAGTTAATTAGAGCCATGCTCTGTGGCTGCAAACCATGGGACTGGGAGCAAAAGATGGTGATTATTGGAAAGTAGATTGAGCTGCCACAAAATGGCATGGAATATTTTTGTAGGTAATGAGTTCCCTGTCACTAAAGGCATTCAGTTTGATATTGATGTCCATTTGTCATGTGTGTTGAAGAAGAGATTGAAGCAGAGCCATTTTCAGCCCTTACAGCGTCTCTGTGAGATAGGAAAAAGGTACTCCCTCTAGATGGATGCAGCTCTAAACCAACGTGCGCAACTAGGCTAGATTTCAGCCCCATTCATTCCTTTGACAGGGCACCCCTGTACAGGGCAAAACCTGCATAATATACATAGCTCTGTCCATGATCTTACCATGTTCTATTCCAACAGCAGTCAGTCAAAGGGAGTAAACCACACAGAATAAAAGGGCCCTCGTAAATCAGGAGGAGTTGACCTATAGGACCTTTATGAAAGAACTGATCCTTTAAGCTAGATGTGTCCCTCAAGAAGTAGAAATAATTTGGGCCTTTTCCTTTGTGATTAAACCCACAACACCACATTGCTGAAATGTCCAAAGGGGTACTGTCACATGCAGAATTTACTTTAGAAGTTGTTAAAAAGTTGATACTTAAAAAAAATGTTTGCTATGGGCTAGATAATATGATAAGTACTTTCATAAATTATTACCTTAATCTGCACAATAACTAAGTAGTAGTATTATACCCATTTTACAGATGAAATGTAAGTAACTTGTCTGAGAGTACTTTGCTTGGAAGTGGCAAGAGAGTCATGTAAGTCAGTGTGTCTGACTCTGAAACCCATAGTCTTAATCATAAAACAAAATTACCTTTTTTTTTTTTTAAAGAAAAGGATCAAGGTTTTGAAAGCTCTAACTCAGTGTCATGATTCTGCATTCCAGAATCATGGAAGGTTGAATGGTACAAAGGCCAGAATGTGATATAAATACTTAGACTGACAAATCAACCTTGCTGTCTCTCTAACCATCCTGTCCCCCTGGGCCTTAATTTATGTACCTAGGCAAGATTAAACTGAGGGAAATGGAGGGGTGGTTTTCAGAAAATCTGTTTGCACTGTTGCAGCTTTAGGTCAGTTCAAATCTCATCTCCTCTCTGAAGCCTTAGCCTCACCTGAAGCCTTAGCCCCACCTGCAGTTGTTTCTCCCTCCCTATACTTCTTCCTCATTCATGATTGGCACAATTGGCTTGGCAACTAGCCAACACAGCCATGTGACAAATTTTTTATTTGAAATTTGAACTGAGTATTTGAGTCGTGCGTTGTTTAATGTCAGCGTGTTTATTTCTCACCTCCCGGACTAGGTGGCAAGCTCCCGAGGGCAGAGACCATAACTTGTACTTTCTAGAAACCACCTCAGCAGTGCCTGTAGCCCAGGGCTGATACTTTTGCATTGTCTACAGTTTGGAGTGATTTCAGTACATGTGCAGCCTGCACTAAGCCAGATTCTGAGCAGCTCTAGATCTAGAAGGAGTCTTTCAGGAGCCCCTGCTCAGTAAGTGTTTCCATCATCATCTTTGAGGATTCTGTAAGTAGGGACCTAAAGCTCTGGATTGTCAAATCCAGTGTTTTGTCCTCCTTCTTCCTTGACTGCAGCCTGAGGCTGAAGTGTTTGTTACCTGCAGCCTCTCCCTGAAACCCTCTGTAATGTTGACTGGCCTCCCTTCTTTTTAGTGAAAACCTACTCTTCTTGCTCTATTCCTACCCATCGACTCCTTCCCAGAGAGGCAACAGGGTAAACAGAAGTGGAGTCACACTTTGGAGTCACACTTTAGCTGAAAATCCTATTTCCACTTGGGAAAGTCATTTAGCATCTCTGAGCCTCAGTTTTCTGATCTGTAAAATGTAGAGAATTGTACTCATAGGATTTAGGTGAGGACAAAACAAACTAGTTAGGTAAGCATCCAGCTTCCCTTCGCTCACCGTGGGTGATGATTAATTTGTTTTCCCTTTTTTCTTTCTCCTCTTTATTACTGCCTTTCTTCTTCCTTCCCCTACAGATTTACCTATATATTCTCTCCCTGAGTGATCTCATCCATTCCCTATCTTCCCTATCTTCATTCCCTATCTTCCCTGAAGATAGCCCCAACTCTGTATCAGTATTTTCAGTCCTGAAGACTTGATATGGGCTCTGGTCCTGGATTTTCAACAATGAATAACGTGTTCCAGGCTCACAGAATGTCTGTTATCTTCTTCCATCTCCCCAATCCTCTAAACAACTCCCTTCTGCCAATAGTGCCACAGGCATACAGCAGCAAAATGTAAGCCATTGCTGCCTGTCCACCAAGCCCTGTGGAATCGTCTGCAGTACCTCCTGAGTGGCCAGCATCGTCACCTCCCACTGCACAACTTAACTGGTCTGCCAGGACCTCTCCCCACCTTCAGCCTCTCTTAGCCAGTTCTTCTTGCTCATTCTCCCTGGATTAAATTTCCTAAGGTCACAGCTCAAGTCCTGTCACTTCCCTGCTCAATACTCTTACATCACTCCCCATTGCCTATAACATAGGTCTCAGCTCCTTGGTCAAAGCCTCCACCTTTGGGCTCTGACCTCCTGTTCAGTCTTATTCCCCACAGTATGCGTCCCGTGCTCCAAGGCGATTAATCCATGTTCCAAGAACACACCCTTGTACTCTGCTGCTTCATGTCCTTTGTTCCTGCTCTTTCCTCCTCCATGGGTGCCTTCTTCCTCACCCTTCCAATCTCTCCTTGCTGAACTCTTGCCCATCCTGAGACCCACTTAAAGGTTTTTGACACTTGTTGATAAAGCTGCTTCCTTCCTTAGTTCTTGGTTACCCCTCCTCAGCCTCCCCCACCCCAGCGTTTCTTTCGCAGGTTCCCTCCCTGGCTCGTCCCCAGGGTCCTGCACAGCTCTTCTTCCCACCACACACCAGGTCAGCATTTTCCACATTGTTTCATCACAGAAGAGATGTAGACAAAACCTGTGGTACACAGGCAGCGCAGAATGAATCAATAGCTTGATTAATCACTGCAAGAAATCATCAGCATTGAATGATTTTATAAGCTGACAAGTGACTTCATTAAGTTGGAACCTCATATCAGGAGCACTGTTATGTTTCTTCCTGTATTTTGCTTTCATTACAGCACAATGTAAAATTTCACTTCTCACAGGTAGAATACAGCAAAGAGAAAATAAAACGTGGACTTTTTTGTTGTTCCTTTGTTTGTTTGAGAAAATAAAGGCTTCATCTTCTCTTTGAAGTCCTCAGTCTTTTTCCTTCTTTGACTTAGCCATCATCTGAGAAATTCAAGACTCTGCTTTTTATTAACACTTCCATCTTCAGCCAGAGATCCATAGGGAATACGTTTATGTACCAGTAATGTTTAATATGCAATAAGGGCTGAATAACCTCACAAATATATGTTGAATTTATCAGACGCAGACCAGCAGTCATTACAGATGAGATATATTCATGATGGTAAATGATGTCTGTGCTTCCCTCTCATTCACACATCTGGTGGCCTCTCCATGTCAGTTTCTGGCATTCTCAGTATGGCACAAATTCCACACAGGCACATTATTGCATAATAACAACGACTGTGTACAGCATTTAGTGTTTTTATTACATATAATGCAGCTTAGATTAAAAAGTCAACAGAGGTATTATTCTGACTGTAGTACACTCATTAACATCTTCAGGAACCCAGGGTTCCACAGAACGTAGTTTGGAAAACATTGCCCTGTATACTTGCATTCTTTTACATAATTTCAGTTATTACTGGTCAAGCCACAAATCTAACATCCTCCCAGAAAATTTTCCTTGATATTGTTAATTTGAACAGTGCTCAAGTTTGCATTTCCACAGCTCGTGGCAGTGCTCAATAGGCATGGGGGGGAGAAATGATGGAAGGGAGGGATGAAGTGAGGAATCTTACTAATTCTTATGGCATTTCTGTAAATTTGACATTTGTAGTGAAGTAGTGAAAGTGACACAAAGGAAAATTCACAAAATCATTTAACATAAAATTCCTTGTTAAAATCAAATATGGATTATTTTAAATTATTATTGTTAAGGGTAGAGTTAAAACAGATTTTCCAGTAAGATTTTGTAAGTAGGAAGTGTGTTTTTGTTAAGAAACATACTCTGAAACTACAACAATAGTTACAAAACACTTAACACTGAGTCTAGATGTGCTCTTTTGCTACACTTAAACTTTTGTAAATTCTCAATTTATTTCCGGATTTTTCTCCATCCTTAGGTTTAATTCTCCCTGGTATCAAGCATCTGGTCTGCTTAGTTAGGGGATGCAAGCTGGGAAGGTCAGTGGAATTGATTATGCCATGGCGTTGGCATCCTATCATCAATTTTGGTCATTACCTGGTTATCTGCTTTATGTCTGCCTGCTTTGGGGCCTAAATACAACCTAGAGTTATCCTCTGGATCATAGAGGGTCTATCATTTCTACCAATGGAATTGATTATTTTACATGATAAAGTAGCTGCTTATAATTACCTCACTATTGTTCTGTGATTAAGGTCACTTACCCCTTCTTAATGAGGGTAGGTAATCCTGCTATGAGTGTACTTTTGCAGGGTTTGCTTGCAGGTAAACTGATGTTTTTCTCTTTTCTTACTGCCTGCCTTGGTGTTCTGATAGTTTCAAAGAAAGCATGGAGAAATCATCATACTCCGACTGGCTGATAAATAACAGCGTTGCTGAGCTGGTAGCTTCTACAGGCCTTCCAGTAAACATCAGTGACGCCTACCAGGATCCCCGCTTTGATGCTGAGGTAAGAGGAGGCCTCTGGTTGCAGTCTTAAGGTTCGGTTGTTACCCTGTTGATGGTTTGCTGGCTGAAGCAAAAAAGGGACATCATACAACTCAAGAGCAACCCCTGAATTTACTGGCAATTCTTCTAAATCTTTCCCCTGTGATCTGAGTTTTAGCATCGCCTACTGCTGACTGACAGGAAAGCTTCCTCTCTCTACACTGATTTGTGGCAAAATGGCTATATAGTTTAATTGCATATGTTTGAATCCCTGCCAATTATATTGTACATGTCTCTGAACTTTATATAAACTGAATTATACTGTATGTATTCTTCTGTGACTTGCTTTTCCATTCAATATATGTTCCTAAGTCACATGAATTTGTAATTCATTCATTTATTTTCACTGCTGCAAAGTATTCCATTGTATGAATAGGTGTCACTTTTTTTATCCACTGTAGTATCGATGGAAATTTGGATTCAGTGTTTCACTGTTACACACATAACTGCTAAAGACATTCTTTAGTCCTCTAGTCTGATGCTCTTTTATGATTGGGGGCATTTTGTATTAAACATATAAGTAAACACATGCATTAAGTATACTCATGCACATTTTATATTAAACATAGTTTATATTAAACTATGAAATGGTTAATAATAAAAATGTGTATATAACATAGTTATTTCCCGATAGATGTTAGTACAACTACCATATTTTATAAGATTGCTCCCAAGAAAGAGTACGTTGGCTTCTGTTACTGTTTAATGTTAATTATGTAGGCGCATTGTGCTGATGTACAGAATATATTAATATAGATTCTGACTTGGCAGAAGCCTAACTTTTAAGGTGGTATAGAGTAGCATCCAGATAAATTTACATTAATTTATAAAATGTCTCTAGGGGTGTGTGTGCACCCATATGTGTGTGTGGTGTGTATTCAATAAATTGCAAGATTAAATTACTACATTACAAAGCTAAGGTCTGAAGAGTAACAGGAGTGTTGCAGTGAGGACAGTGGTGTGTTCCAGGCAAGGCTGAGAGAGCATGAGGAGTCTGGGAATGGAGATGAGTTAATGTAGCTGGAGGGCCAGGTTGATGAGGTGGGGGAGGGAAGTAGGGGGCAGATCGCCCAAAGGCTTTGAAAGCCCTGTTAAGAAGTTTGAGTATTTATCTTGGGCAATGGGGAAACACTAGTTGAGTTGCATATGGGGGAGAAGCAGGAGTTATACTTTAGAAAGATCACACTGGCTTCAGAACAAAGGTTAGATCAGTAATAATAACTGAACATTTAATCAGAAATGAGAGCTGGTCTACGACTCTGGAGACAGACAAGGATTCAGTCCTAGTCTCTCAGACTCCACAGCTCTGCCTCTGAATCCTGCCCTGTGCTGTCTCCAATGTCTGGGGTGGGACACAGCAATGGTTGGGAGGCTGGAATCCAAGTCAAATGTATAACTTCATTCAGATCTTTGCAGATGTCTGCATGGAAAGCTTAAATTCGTGAAATTTACCACATCTCTGTGGCTGCCTGGAATTCTCTTTCCCCAGGCTACATCCTCTACGTATTTTCTCTTCATTCTTCAACATCAAGTGGAGATGCCTGTATCTTGGACATCCTTTCATGAACTCCCTTTCTGAGTTGGGTGTCTCTCCAGTGTGCTCTCTTAGCTGCCCCAATGCTCACCAGCCTCTAGCTCTTGTCAGTTCTGATGCAGTATTTCTGAGCTTTGAGATACCCTCCCTGGGAAAGTACACAGTCCAGAACTTCTTTAGTTCTCCTCCTGTAAGGAAGAATACCATCATCCCTGGTTCTGTGACTAACAGAGCAGAAATGATTTATAGGTGTCAATATTTATATGCATTAACATTATAATTGGGTTAGGATTGATGTTATGAAGTTTTGCCTTCTGCTATGTTTCTTTCCTTCTTGACTTTAGAGAGAGGATACTGAAGAAAAGACCTCTAAACACACACTTTTATGAAGAAATGTTCTCAGTATTCTATTACTAACATCAGTAACAGCTGAACAAACTGAAAGGCTAGCTATGCAGAAAAAAATCATTAATTGCCAATTCATTGTTACAAAGTCAACATATTAGATTAGAGGTTAAGAGATGATGGTCGATTCCTACCCCAAATTATAGTGCTAAATTTGGTATGGCTTGCTATTATTCTGCTCTGAGCTTTGGGCCATAAAGTCAAATTCTGGGGTAGCAAAAAGAGTCAACAAATTTACACCATTTTAAAAGTTGGTTCATAAGACATATGCAAAAGTGTAACAAAACATGATAAACACCCACCACCCAGTTTAAGAAAAAGAATACAATCATTACCTTTGAATCCTTGTACTGATCTTCCTTAATCCAGTCTCCTTTCTTTCCCACACACTATCCTAATTTAAATTTAACATTCCTTTGCTTTTATATATAGTTTCATCACATATGTTTGAATCCCTGCCAAATATATTATTACATTTTTTACATATTATTACATATTTTACATTTTGCATGTCTCTGAACTTTATATAAATTGAATTATACTGTATATCTTCTTCTGTGGCTTGCTTGTTCATTCAACATAAATTCCTGAGTCATGTGCACTTGTAATTCATTCATTTATTTTTAGGGCTTCTAAGTATTACATTGTATGAATGTGTCACTTTATCCACTGCAGAGTTGATGGACATTTGGATTCAGTGTTTTGCTGTTACATGCATAACTGCCAAAGACATTCTTGTCCATGTCTCCAAGTGCACATGTGCAAGAGTTTTTGTAGTGTCTGTACCTAGGAGAGTGACATGCTGGGTCATAGGCTACAGGTATCTTCACCTTTAACAGGGAATAAAAAGTTCTTGACCAATCATTACTTTTTTTCTTATGAAAAACAGTATATGTCTCAAGAATACTTCTTGCTGATACAATATAGTGAGCCTGAATAGCCTATATCCTTATGTCTACAGGCAGACTCCTACCACATCTCTTCCTGATTAGCGATATAGCCATTTTATGTCTTCCTCCACACACTGCTCCATTCCAGTAAGACAGCCTGCCCGCTCATCTATAAAAAGAATGTTGTGGGCTCTTGAGCAAAAATGCAACAGTTAATTCTATGGGACTGAGCATAAAAATTTCATGCCCTGATCCAGTAGTTAGAGGCAATGATGTCTGAAGACAGTAAACTGTGGTAGTTTAAGCAGTGACCATTTTGTGAAGTCACTTTCTTCCCTAGTACCTAGACCATCATTATTTCTTGACCTTCCACCTAAAATGCTTCCAATCTTCCACACAACTAATACCAGATTTTAAATGCAAATCTGAAGATGCAATATACCATGATTTTTACATGTTCTCTTTGTGTGGTACTGAAATATAAAATTACTTTATGTTCCCCTTCTCATGCTGAGAGGGAAAAAATTGGAAAAGAATTAATCAATACAGATGGAGGTGAGAGAGAGAGAGAGAATTCTGCCTAAATATAGGTAGTTAATAGATTTGTCCTGCAAATGTGTGTATGTTGTGTGTGTGTATGTGTGAGTGTGTGTGTGTTATGTATCACACCAGGAAAAACAAAATTATTTATCTGCTTAGGCTTCCTCCCTTTTCAAGAATATTATGCCTCAGTGACAGGTGTCAACTGCTTATGTTAATTAATGAATGAAACAGACTCCAGACTGAGCCACAGAGCTCTCCCTCAAGAAGTTAAGAGGCTTGAACCTTCTCCTTACAAGCCTGATATAAGATGGTGTAGATGATATGATAAAGATAATCAATTCAGATAGTATCTTTCATTAACATACTAAGTATTTCCCTCAAGATAAAAAAATACAATGACAAAATGGAATTGCTTCACCCTTTCACTAAAGGTAATTCTAGAGTTATCCTAGAGACAGAGGGTACCTTTTAGAATTGTGCTGTCTTCTTGGAAAGGTTTACATCCTCTCTTCTTGAGTCTGGTATATGGGTCCATAATTTCTCCCAGTAATCATAACTAAGTAGTTGTTTATCAGTGATAGAATATAAGGAAATCATTTTTTTAAAATCTAGGATTAATGGATTATCTCCAATAGGTATCTCCACTGGGAAAACTGTATGCTTTTTTGTTCTCTACATTCACTAAGTTCCCTGAATAATTTGAGGCTGGTTAACAAAAATGATAATTTGCAGGGAGGTTTCATGGGGAATTCTTTTCAAAGCATTTCCTATTTTTTCATATAGATTTTCTCAACATAACTCTATATCCTGAGCACTGGCATCTATCCTAAATTTCTCAATGGCTCAGTGACTAATTCTGGCAGTTTGAATTCTCTTCACTGAACATGAAGAAGGACACCAATTCATTAGACAGCAGGGACCTGGGATAGAGCCCCCCAAAGTGGATTGGCCTTATTCTGGGGTTTCATACTGTAGATATATCACTTTCAGTTAATAGAAATATTAGAGATTTCTTTCATTTACAGGTGAGGAAACAGAGGCTCAGAGAGCTGAAGTGACTTGCCTAAGGCCACACAGCTTCCTCAAGACAGGGCACAGAACAGACTATGGGCTTTCTGATTCCTAATTCAGTTCTCTCTCCCTGAGTGGCCTCTCACGGGGACCAGCTGCTCAGGGGCTGCCTGGAAAACAGTCACCACTCTGTCATTCCTCTGTCTACACTGGTGTAGGAATTTATGTACGGCAGACCTATCTTTTTGTCCCAGCTGCCCTACTCACCAGCTGGGTGGCCTTGGGCATACTACTTGCATACATAATGTAACGAGTAAAATTCTATATAACTATTTTGTAAATCGTGCAGTCCTATAAATATATAAATGTCAGGTGAAGATTTTAGTCTGGTTGAGGACTAGTTTTTCGGTTCTTGAAGGATTGCTAGAAGCAGGTCCTCTTCTCTAAATGAGGAGGTCTTTACACAGAACTGCAGACCAGCAGACCTTGATCATGGACAAGCCAATGTCAATGTTCTTTTCCTCCAGAGACACATGAGGAAAGAAGAGGAAAGTCTCTAGCCAAAGAGAGGAATAAAGGGTGACTGTTGACAGCAAAAAAGGGATGGTGGCAATAATCTGATAACTTGTAGGTCTTCAAGAAAGCCAGGTCTTTTCCTGTCTGGTCAGAGGAGAAACAATAGCAGGTGTTACCTACAAAGGTGAATAAGGCTGGATGCATGTCCTATGGCCTTGGGCGGCTCTGGGGAGATGTTCACCATATCCTCCCCTGCGGAGACCAGCAATATGCTGCCCTGGCTCTTCACGAGAGTGGCTGGCCAGTCATCCAGGGGCCAGGTTACCCAAGCACATTTAGGTATGATCGGATTTTAGGGGCTGGCTATACTGCCCAGGCCCAAGCAGCCCACCAGTCCTTAAATCATAAGGCTAAAAGCCAGTGCCTAATAAGAGAGAATTTATTCCATCAACATTTGCTTTGGCTATACAAAGTGGAAACTGCATTTCTCATTTCTGTGTCTTTCCTACCTTGTGGTAACTTCTGGTAAGTCCTCAGAAACTCTGCCCAAAGATATGCAGCAAGAGAACGATCCTTATTTTGAAATCTCAGTTGTGAAACCCTTGGTCTTCCTTTTGATAGAAGCTACAAAGGGGTGTCTTTAATGTGATGTAAACCTCATCCCAGGCACTTGCTGTGAGGGCTACGGGGCAAGTAATCATAGTTGTTTACCTGCTGTGTGTTCTCTTTGTGATTGTTTTAAATATTTAATGGTGTTCCCTCCTTGTGGTGAACAGAACGACTTAGCAGTGAGGCACAGTGATTACTTGCCTTCTGTCTGCCTGTTTGACTCCTAGAGAGGTACCTGCTGGGCTTGATAGCATGCATAGTTTTAAGGCCAAACTCCTTGGTTTATGGGTGGAAAATTATGACAGAGTGGTTATATAAGATAGTCACAAAGCCAGAACCAAATTTCTGAGGTTTACATTCTGCAGCCTTATGAAGATCACTGTATGCTAATTCTCTTACAAGATTCTGCAGTCCTCAAAAAGGAGCCAAGACAGAAAAGACTGACTAAATGTAACTCATTATATTTATTCATAGTGGCTCAAGAAACACTCACATTCATGGGTTATCATGCTAGTGAGTTTTGTAGTCTAATCAGTCATTTGCTCCGTGGTAGGGGTATTCATGCTTGGCTCCTAAAGACACGGACAGGAATATCATGTATATTAATTTTCTGTTGCTGTGTAACAAATCACTACAAATTCAGCAGCTTAAGGCAAACACCTGTTTATTATCTTCTGTAGGTCAGAAGTCTGGCATGATGCCTAGGGTCTCACAAGGCCTAAACCAAGGAGGTGGCCCCGTGGCGTTCTCATTTGGTCCTGGCATTCTTTTCAAAACCCATTCAGGTTGTCGGCAGAACTGAGTTCCTTGCAGTTACAGACTGAGCTTCCCATTTTCTTACTGACTGCTGGCCAAAAGTCTCTCTTAGCTCCTAGAGACTGCCCTCAGGTACTACTAGCCATATGACCCTCTCACAACTTGGCAGCTTACTTCTTCAAAGCCAAAGGGAGAAACTCCAGTTGACTCTCACAGAGGCTTACATAATGTCAGGAGTGACACACGAGAGGCTGTCCCATCACAGCCTTATAACATAACCTAATCAAAGAAGTGACAGTCCTATCACATTCACAAGTCCTGCCCACACCCGAGGGGAGGGGATTATACCAGATTTGTACAAAGTAAAGGGCGGGCAGGTGTGAGTCTTAGAGGCCATATCTTTAGAATTCTGCCTATAACACTATAATAAAGACCAAAATTGAGTCCATACAAAATATCCCATGAGATGATCTGTATGTCCTGATATGGAAAAAATGTCCACAAGAACAAAAGCAAGTCATAGAGAAGTATGTTTAGAATAATGTTTAAAAGTATGTATAGAATAATATATGTGGGTATATATACATATATATGCACATATTTTTCTAATAGACAACAAACTTAACATGTCCAAAACAGAACTTACAATCTCTTTTCTGCCAAGCTTGCTCCTCTGTTTCCCTATCTCTGTTAAGGCAACTCAGTTCTTCCTAATGCTTGTGCCAAAAATGTTATAGGCATGATTCTCTCGTGTTGCACATCTAACTCATCAGGAAGTATAATTGGCTCTACCTGCAAAATTTATCCAAAATCTGACCATTTCTCACCACTCAACTGCTACCACCCAGGTCCAAGCCACCATCATCTCTGGACCATTTCATGGCCGTAGCTTCTTAACCTACTTCTCTGCTTCCACTCTTCCCCTCCACACTCTTTTCTCAATACAATACCAGGGGTTTTAAATTTTTAAGTTATATTGTATCACAAGTCAGCTCACAAAGTTCTCATAGTCTCCTTACTTCACTAGAGTAAAATCCAAACTCACCATTCTTTCAGAGGTTTACAGTGCCCTACATGATGTCACCTCATTTTCTATCCTCAGCCCTCATTCATACTTCTCCAGCCACACCAGTCTCCTTGTTACTCCTAGAACATGCCACTCATACACCTACCTCAGGGCCTTTGCACTGGCTACTCCTCTGCTGAAATACTCTTTCTCCAATGTCTGCGTGGGTCATATCCTCATCTCTTTATAGTCATCGTTCGAATGTTACCTGTTAGTAAGGTGGTATTTCTAATCCCTTTTATCCTGCTCTATTTTTTCCCCATAATTTTTAATACCTTCTAACATATAGTTTATTTATGTATTTTTTTGTATTGTTTACCATCTGCCTTTTCTCACTGGAATGTAAGCTCAAAGAAGGTGAGAATTTTATTGGTTTTGCTCACTGATGTATCCCCAATATCTAATAAGCATTATTATTGAATATTGTTCAATATTATTGAATATATTATCTGTGTTATTTATGAATAATTATATATTGTTGAATATTATAAATTGATGTATGAACATATTACATATTTGTAGGAAAAGATCAGGAAGAACTTATCCCAAACTGTTAATAGTTGCTATCTCTAGAGATGGCAAGATTACAGCTTTTGATTTTGGTTTAACTTGAAAATTTCACGAGTGCATATATTGTTTTTGTAATTAGGCAAAATTATAAAGAAGTTTTAAAATGTTAGACCTTTTATATCTTATGTGAAATTATATTTTACCAGGCTATTATGAGCCCTCTAAAAACTATAAACTGTTACTCAAAACCAGAATTGAAATAATGCAAGATCTAAGTAAACTAACTTGTCTTGCTGTATCTTTGGGGAATTCAGATGGATTACTTTCTATTGCCCTCGTCAGCAAGGAGTGTTTGTTGGATTTTATTCTAACTAATATCCTTGTCTGAGACTGTCCCAACAGCATGTACATAAACTGCATTTGCAAATGACCTGACATTGGGTCAGGTGGCTTCTTGGAGTGCATACTCTATTTACAAATACCTTCACCATGAAACAATTATTCTGGCCTTGCTTTTAGTCAGCATTGTGCTTATGAACTCAACTCCCAATAATTAGTTACACTCTAGCACATCATCTGTGAAGCTTTCTGCCCTTTTTTTTCATACTAGATCAAAGAACACCTTAAAACAAGTATACGAATGCACAACAAGCTATTATTTACTCAATATAAGGTATACTATTCTGTTGCTTAATTTAGTATTTCCTTCCCTTTATATAGTTATGGAAAGAATTTTCAGAGCCATTACATGCAGGGTTTCTTTTCTGCCTGCAACAGAAATGAACAATTGGACCCAACATTTAAATAGGAAAGGTTCAGCAAGGGGAATGGCAGAAAATAACTAAAAAGTAGGGCAGGCCTTATTCATGGATGGTTTGGTGGTCTGTGTGTTACAGATTCAGGAGTGGCGGAAAACCCATCAGCACCCAGGTCTCCTCTGCCATGGGGGGCTGATGCCCAGAGTTACACAGTTAAATCTAAGATATCATGATATTAATTCTGTCACTCTTCAATCCCATGCAATTCTTCCCTGTGACGTTCTTTCTCTGATTTAAAAAAAAAAATTTTTTTTATTAAAGCCTGTTACAGACAACTCAAAAATTCTTACCCTTGTCCTGTAGCACTTAAGGATAATGGGACTTCAGGCTCTGAGATCCTTTGACCTAGAGCATTAAAGCCCCTTTCGCCTGTCAGATCTTCACAGCAAAGCACTTCTGCAATCTGGGATGCTGAGTGCTAGCCTGACAGGACAGCTCCTTTTCCATTCTTTGTAACGCCTTCTGGTCTATCAGTTATGCTTCTGTTACAAAGGGAAATGTGGGAAAATGGAACCATTAAGAGGTAGGGCTGAAATGCACTCGCTCCCGGTAATCTCTCAGTTGCTGATACTTAGTGTAAACCAGGCTGAGAGCCTTTCCCGAGAATGGGATTTGGTAGGGAAGATTGGACAATGGATATAAAATTTCCAGATGACCAGGAGGGTGAGGAAAGTTAGGAGGATTACTAAGACTTGAATAAGTTGTACAATGGGGAAGCTGTGGGTAGTGAAGACAAATAGGGGGCCATGGTTGTAAGAGTCAAACAGACTTTGCTGCATTGATAGTGGAAGACAACGCATCGGCTCTAAGTCCAAAGGTCAGTTATTATTTAGGAGTGCTTTCGTCAGGAATTTAAGGAATCATTTGTAGGCAATGTTCTAGAAACCTATGTGCAGATGAGGTTGGCATAAAGAAATGCCTCTTTGTTGTTTCAGGGAAATCAGGGGACTGACTCAGAACATCTCCTCCCTCACTTGTCCTAGTACCAGAATTTCTCACTGGTAGATTGGTGTTTGGGGGATAAAGTACTACTTTAGATTACTATTAAAGTTGCACATATTGTTCTAGGGGAAGAAAACACATTGCACATTAATGAGTAGTATTACGTTATCACCAATTCTTTTAACATTCCCTTTGACTGCCTTAGAGAGTCTGGAAAATATGACAAGTATGTTTTGATGGCTCCATGAGGTAAACCATCTTAAATTATATCCATTAACTGGAAAGACCCAGTGAGGACAGAGACTTGGAAAATTTTTAGTATATACATCTTTAATTGGAAAGAACTAGGCACCCCTAGATAATGTATTTATTTTAATGGTAGCCTCCTGGAAAGGCTGCTTAGTCTCATATGGTCTAATATTTGGGACTGTAATAATGTGAATTTTAATCTTTATCTTTCCAGAAACAACAGCCATTGCCACAAATAGACAACTAGAGGATTGCCTCAATTATCTTAAAATTGGAAAATTCACTCTCATCATACTCTGCCATCCTTCCTTCTTCCCCTCTCCCACCTTGTTGGGCTCATCAAGCTTGCTAATCGTCACCACCCCCTCTTCCCTGTGCTCATAGCCAGTTAGTGCTGGCCCCACTTCCCTTCCTCAGCCACAGTGGGAATGGCTTAGAAATACCCTCAACATCCTCAGTCGCCGCTCCCCTCCTCCTGGGCTCAGCCCGTGCGAGACTCTAGCTCTGCTCTCTCAGTGTGGCCTTCCTCTTCTCCAGAACTAACCACTTTACTTCTGTTCCTGATCCCATTCCTTCTTCCCTTGACTATCTTTGCCTTCAGTTATCCTTCTGTGTTACTAAATCCAATAGCCCATTTTCAGCGCTTATCCTGTTTGACTATTGTGCAACATTTGACACTGTTGTTCCCCTCTAATTCTATTTAGAAAATAACTTTTTCTCTTGTGTACAAGTAATTCATTATCTAAAATTTAGAAAATAGAAATAGTAGTTTAAAAAACTCCCATAGGCAGAGTTCTTTCACAGTGTATACATGTATCAAATCATAATGTTGTACACTTTAAATATGTTACAGTTTTGTCAATTATACCTCAATAGAGCTGGATGAAAAAAGGATCAGTGGTTGCCAGAGGGATGGATGGATGAATAGGTGGTGTACAGAAGATTTTGAGGGCAGTGAAACTACTCTGTGTGATGCTGTAATGGTGGATACATGTCATTATAAAGTTGTTAAAACCATAGAACATACAGCATCAAGAGTGAACCCTAATATAAACCATGGACTTTGAATGATAATGATGAATCAGTGTGGGTTCATCAGTTGCAACAAATGTACCACTCTAGTGGGGGATGTTGATAGTGAGGGGTGTTGATGTGCATGTGTTGGGGCAGAGGGTATATGGGAACTCTCTGTACGTGCCTCATTTGTTATGAACCTAAAACTGTTTTTAAAAAATAAAGTTTATTTTAAAAGCAAAGAAACAAACAAAAACCCCCATGGACAAACAATTCAAAGGCAACTATTATGGTTATAATTTTTCCAGGATTTTCCAATGTATGTAATATATGTTTGTACACCCACAGATGCCCACACTACTATCACTTAATGTATTACAATTTTCCCTGTTTACAAATATTCTTCTATAGCATGATTTTAACTAGATGGATAATATTCTACTGTGCTATGATTTACTTAACCAACTCCCTCCAGTGGAATGTTCAGGTTATTTCTGATATATCATTATCATAAATAATGCTATGATTCATACCTTTATACGTAAACTTTTGTGCATAGCTATGATAATTACCATAGGATAAATTCCTAGACATAAAATTGATAAGGCAAAGGGTGTTTGTACTTCTTAGACTCTGGATACACGTCAATAAATCTATTTCCAGAAAGGCTGTTAGCAATGTGTTCACACATTAGGAATGCTATAAAGCCTGAGCTGAAGAATATGAGCTTTGGAGTTCTTTTCCATCCTGCCTTCTTTTTCCAGTCCTAAATATTGTGTCCCCTCAGATTCAATTTTTTCATCCTTTTTGTCTTTTTATTGGACGAGCTCTTTCTTGGTGATTTTACCCACGCAGTTAATACGAGGGGCTCCTTCGTCACTCTCCCTTCCCCTTGCCCTCTCAATTGTAATGTGTGTCAGCTTGAATTTGGAATCATTTCCCTCAAACTTCCTGTGTTTCCCACCTCAAGGAGCTCCACCGCCCTTCCTCAAACCAGGAACCTCAATATTATCTTTTGTAGGGATGGGAGAACACATACTCCTACCTCCCTACAACAAAAATTCTTTTGGGAAACTACACTAATTTTTTGGTAAGCAAAATTATCTTTTACTTCACTGACAAAGAGCCTGAGGTTTATTTTTGTCACCACTAAGCCTCTCAGGCTGTCTCTCTCCTTGTTTCTGTCACTCAGTGCATGTTCCCTTTCTTCTTGCACTGTGACCTCTACCCTCAGCTGCTTCAGATTTCCCAGGAGAGGTGAGACAGGGGCTACAGTTGTCCCAAGAGCTGGCAGAGCCAATTGTGCCTACTGCTCAGTGCTGGGGCGGGACCGCCCGACAATTGTGTATGACCCTCAGCAAAACAAAACACACCCAAGCATCCTAGTGCTACTCAGGCCAGCCCAAGTCTATAGATTACACCTCCCAGGCCTCTCTAATATTGACTTCCTTCTCTTTGTGCTCACTGATATTGCTGTTATTCAGACTCTCTCCTTAGGGAGAGGAAGAAAACCACTTTGTTCTTTTGGAAGATAACTTTGATGGATGTGTTTGTGATTGGCTTCCTTTGAACCAGTCTTTCCACTTTCAAAGCAGTCAGTCTCTCTAGGTCTTATCTGATAAGGGAAGATGTTAACAGTACCTACTTCATAGGGTTGTTTGAGTAAGTATATGCAATAATGCATGTGAAAGTGCAGAACAGGGTGCCTGATATCAAGTGAGCATCTAGTAAATGTTATCTTGTCATCATCATTGTCACCCTCATCTTTGAAGACCCACTTTTTAAGGAGCTAAAACTGCTACAGATTTCTCTAAACACAGTCAGTTGCTGACTTTTCTGTGGTATTCTGAACGTTCTTTACTTGGACACTTATTTTATCTTAACTACTTCTGTCTTGACTAGACTGTGAGCTCCTCAAGGGTAATAACTGTTTGAATTCATTTTTATATCCTTAATACCCAGCAATGTGTCTGGTGCATAGGAGGTGGTAAATAAATATATAATGAAAGAGTGCATTGATGAATGATTTATGCCCAGGCTTTTGGCTTTTTTTGTTTTTTTCTGGAATTCTCAAAAATCAATTGATGTAATTTATGCTCTTAGCAAATGGAAAAAGAAAAAAATCACATGATCTAAAATCACATATTAAGAGGCATAAAATTGAAGAGTAAGATGACATGATAATATGCCTAGAAAATCTAAAGCACTACAGATATTAAAGTTAATAATTGAATTTAGCAAGATTGATGGATCCAAGTTCAATATACAAAAATCAATTATGTCTCTATATGTCAATTAAAAGCATTAGAAAATAATAATACCATTTATAATAACACGAACTTTTAAAACACCAGGTACAAATATAACAAATTATATGTAAGACTTCTGCATAGAAAACTATAAAAGTTGGCTTAGAGAAATTTTTAAGAACTCTAAATAGAGGGATATTATAGATTGAGAGACTTAATGATGTAAATATGCCAAATTTCTCCCAAATTGACTGATAAATTCAATAGAATCCTAATAAAAATCTCAGCAGTGTAAGTGTGTGTGTGTGTGTGTGTGTGTGTGTGTGTGTGTGTGTGTACTTCAAGTTGATTCTAAAATTAATATGGAAATGCTAAGGGCCAACAATGGTCAAGACAATCTTAAAGAAGGAAAAAGTTGGAGAAATTACACCACCAGATACCAAGATGTATTATAAGACTTTATTATTCATGGCAGTATGGTATTGGTATAAGGGTAGACACATAAATCAATGAAGTAGAACAGAGTCCAGAAACAGATCCTTACATATATGGACACATGATTAATGAAAAAAGTGGTACCAGATAGTGGTGGGGAGAGGCATTTCCCCTGCCCCACAGAATTAGTTCTGGTCCAGTTGGATATCCACCAAGAAAAAAAAAAAAAAAAGAATCTTGACTTTCAGCTCACACTATACTCAAAAATTATTTTCAGTTGGATTGTAAATCTAAAAGTAACAGTTAAAACAATAAAGATTCTAGGGAAATAATAGGAGAATATCTTCATGAGCTAGGAATAGGGAAAGATTTCAAGGAAAAGATCAAAAAATTACTTTAAAAAACAAACTAATATACTGGTATCAAGAGTAGAAGATATCTGAAAAATTAATTCCTCAGAGGAAAACCAAAAAAAAAATCCAAATATAAAATTTAGGTGTATAAATTAACTTCCAACTTCAACAAATATGTAGCTCTTAACTCCTACAGTAAATGTTTTAAAATAATAAAAAAATCTTTTATCCCAATAACGATAATCTAGAACCTCAATGTTTTATTTTTTCTCTGATTGGATTGGGATGACAGGTTGACCTTTCTCACTAGAAACCAAGGTCATATCAATTCACTAACACCCTTTCAGTCTTTAGTAGCTCTTATCTAGCAATTCAAATATGGATCATTGGTTTTAATATTAAGTGGAGCTTGTTACTGAATGACATTTGTCTGATGCTGATAATTATACTTTTGTATTTCATATATATCATCTCCTGACAATCTGTTAGGGTACAGAAAGATTGCTGAACCCTTATCTTATCTTATCTTTCGTGACTTTTATTTTTATATGATTTTGCAACATATGTAATAAATCAGTAATGTTAGAAATATAGAATATTAAAAGTAAATACATGGATAAACAACAAGGTCCTACTGTATAGCACAGGGAACTATATTCAGTATCCTGTGATAAACCAGAATGGAAAAGAATCTTAAAAAAAAGAAGGTATACATATGTATAACTGAATCACTTTGCTGTACAGCAGAAATTAACACAACATTGTAAATGAACTATACTTCAATAAATTTTTAAAAAGTAAATACCCATATAACAGCATTATAGACTCAATTTTTTTACTAAAAGATGTGCTCAAAGAGAAATATTGACCACTGGTTTAATTAAAATGCTTTAAATACTCAGAGCAGAAACAGTTGCCAGAATTCTTGTCTGGTGGTGTGATCGTGATCAAGATAGTTTTACATTCAGCTTTACGTGGGTGCAGGGATTGGGAGAGGTAGTGTGGGTGTAGGGTTCATTGGTTGATTCATATTTGGTTAGGGCATGCTTTCCTTGGGATGTGCATTGTGATGTTTTAAATGAAAAGAGACAGGTGAGTATATGCATTACAATTAGATTATAATATGTCTTTTTAAAAGTTATTTTTAAATATCTGTTATGAAGAGTGGTAAGCTATATGTCAGAAATGGGTGGATAATATTTAATTTTAGTTAATTTCTTTTATCCTAGGCTGAACAGATATCTGGTTTTCACATAAGATCGGTTCTCTGTGTACCTATTTGGAATAGCAACCACCAAATAATTGGTAAGACATTACCTAAATAGTTCAAACTTCTTTTATAAAGAAGTACAATTTACTTTAAAATACATCCATCTCTTTTTTAAATGTTCCCCTTTTTATGTCCAGGACTCATCAACTTATGTCTCATACTCCTGTGTAATCTCGTAAGTGAAGACTCCTGATGAATCAGTGTTAATCAGGACAATGAAGAAATATTTATTCCTTTAAATAAGAACCAATCGTTTTGAAGTTGGAGGGGATTTCAGAAAGCAGCTAACTGAACTCTTTTATCTTACTCTGTGGAAACTGAGGCCCAAAGAGAGAGAAAAGACTTGCATAAGGTCACAAAGTGAGTTAGTAGCAGAGTCCCAAGTAAAACTCGGGCTTCTTAACTCCTAGTGCATCTATGCTTTTCCACGTGGAGTAAATGCAAAGGAAGAAAGGACGTGCATTGTTAGGCATATACTGTACATGTGTCTTTCTGCGTGGATGGTTCCAAAATAGGTCCAATTCCTGAATAAGGGAATTGTGGACCAAAGCAGTTTCCAATTTTTCTCTCCCTCCCTGCTCCTTTCCTTTCCTTGAAAATTCAGTTAGAAAATCTCAAACCTAAGAAAGAAGTCTAGGCGAGAAGGGACCAGTTGTTAAAGTCAAGAAGGATGGAGACATTAGTTATTTAAACACAATGAAAATGTGTTATTTTTCTAAGAGACATAAGGTAACTAATACATTTGGTAACTAATGTAACTATTTGCCTCTCTTTGCTTCACCCTAAGGTTGCCTCTTAAACTCTAAGATATTGGACTTACCAAAGGATTCAGTATTCTGTAAATATTGTTAAGACTTGAATTCTAAGAGAATTTTTTCATCAGTTTGCTTAATTTGCAGAAAATACTAGTACATTATTGAACATAAAGTATATTCTAAGATTTGAGAATTTGAGCCCCTAGTACAAAGCATTGAATTACATCATGGGTAGAATTTTAAATATATTTAAGGTGGTTTTTTTTTTTTTTGGCCACGCTGTGCAGCATGCGGGATCTTAGTTCCCCGACCAGAGAACCCCTGCCCCCTGCACTGGAAGCGTGGAGTCCTAACTACTGGACCGCCAGGGAATTCCCAAAATATATAATATATAAGTTTAAAGAGAAGAGAAATTTCATAAGAAACACCATACGTTATCTGTAGATGTCCAATGGCAATCTCACATGCAGTCCTACATTTCATTTCTAACAGTAAACATCTGTTATTCTTTCAAAACTAAGACTGTAGTTTGCCTGTTACACACTAAAAGCTTTGTATTTTATTATACATGTCTTCTAGCATATGACGACTTACCTCCCTGATGCGAAGTTAGGTGTTTTAAAACAAGCATGCTTTAGAATTACAGTCATTTTTGTTTATACTAAATAGGGATACAAGGGAATGGTTTTCAAGATTGTTGAATTTTTCCAGTTAGACTTGTGTGCTTTGATAGTCGTGCCCCAAACATCTGGTATAATGCTGGAAATGAACTTTGGAAAGAAGACACACACAAGTTAAATTTGTTAAAACTAGTTTAACCCCATTGCGAGCAGGCAACAAAACTAACCTTGTTTTGAAAGTTAACTGTATCATAATTCCTAACATTTCTTGAATGTTCTCTCCATGTGGAACAATATGCTTTCCAAACATTAATCAAATGTTATCTCATTTAATCTTCATAACCCACTGAGACAGTTAACATTTTAATCCTCATTTTACTGATGAGGAAATTCAGTGTTAAAAATGTTAGGTAACATGCTCATGGTAACACCACTAATGGTGGAGTTGAAAATTCAAACCAAGACTGTCTAACTCCAGAGCCTATGTTCTTAATCACTATGCCGTGCTGCCTGAACTCAAGCGCTGTGCTTCAGAGAATTGAAAAAAAAATTTAGTTATGTATATTTAAAAATTTTTATATTTATATAATTATGTACATTATATTTTTATATATTTTTAATTTATAATTAATTTTTTAATATATTGCATGTATATATGTGTTTATATATACATACAGTTATAGATATTCAAGTATGTATATGTGTATAAGTATGTAATTGTGTATATATGTGTATGCCAGATACATCAATTATTGTGCACAGTCATCTTGAAAACCATTTTTAGGGAATCTGATTGATGCCTGGTAGAACTCCAGGCTTCCCTGAGACCTGGTCTGGATATCACAGCTGGAAAATAGACTGCATCCCTGTACACCTCAGATCTGCTCTCACGGAGGCAGCAGGTGTGAGAGTAACCAGGGATTAAGCTGAGTGTGTGCACTTAAAGGAGGATAGAGTCATCTTACTGTATTGTAGGAACACGGTGTCCAGCACCGAAAATGACCACATATCCCAACCTCTTCTCACAGGAGTGGCTCAAGTGTTAAATAGACTTGATGGGAAACCTTTTGATGACGCAGATCAACGACTTTTTGAGGTAAGAAAATAAATTTGTGAACCAGGGGTTACAGCTGAGTCATCAGTAGTCTCCTGGTTACAGCTTGCCCCCATTAGGAAGGATAAATAATTATTATTTGACATTTATTAATCATTATACTTTGACAGTGTGATGAAATTTAAAGGAAGATTTAAAGAATATATCAATGTTTAGGTAAGATTTGATTCTCTTTTTTCATGAATTGGATGTTTTTACCCTAATTGATTGTTTTTACAGAGTTGAATTGCCTTGCTCTTCTCTCCAAAGTGTTGTCTTACCTTTGTCTTGTTTGTGTGTGTTCAGTCATGAGACTTCTAGCCAGCTCTGCCAGGCATACTGCCATCACCTTTCTTATGTTTACAAGCTTCCGTTTACTCCAGTCTGCCCTCTAGCTAGAGAGGTTAGCCTTGAACAGGCTTCCTAGGAGACTTCGTACCAGTAGCCAACATGAAAACCCCATGATTTTTTTTCTCCAGTTGAGGCTACATCAGGGCTTCTTTACTAATTGGTTCTAAATCTGAATCCTCTGTCCCCTTAACATTTACCTCATTTACACTCACTTGGTTTCCTTACCAAAATATTTTATAGCCTAGCTGCTGAAAGAGGTGGCTGTTGGTTAAATGGGATGAAATTACTAAAATCAGTTCACAACCTAAATAAAGAATGCATTTAAACGGACTGTACGTTTTTAAATGTATTTAAAGTCATTTCTTCACAATGACATTAAATTAATAATTTTTCTCATGTGCAATGTGAGCGATAAAGTTGTTACATGACAATAGTAATTAAGAATTTTAATGTACATATTTCCCTAAGGCCTACCTCTGTATACAATAAAATTATATTTAAGGCCCATTCCTGATGACTGCCTGCTTTTATATTAGATTATGCCAATGAGTTATTGCAATTTTCAGTTAGTGAGCTTTCTCTTTCCTAGGCTTTTGTCATCTTTTGTGGCCTTGGCATCAACAATACAATTATGTATGATCAAGTGAAGAAGTCGTGGGCCAAGCAATCTGTGGCTCTTGATGTAAGTACAATATTTATGTCAGAATTTATGCTAAAAAGCCCTGATTTTATGAGGGGAAAAAGGTCCTCAATTTTTAATTATCTATTCATTGGGTCTTAATCATTTTAGAGTTATAGGTTTGAGTTTGATGAAAGCTAGAGACCCTCTCTAGAAAAATATACATACACACATAGTTTTACATGTAATTTCAGGGAGTTCACAGATTCCTTGAAGCCCAGCCATGTATGGTGTACAGTTAAATTTTAAATATTAGGATTATTAAAAGAGATGATCCAAAATGAATTTGTCAGGATGTAAAATGTATTATGAATGTATTTTGAATATGTATAGATATTCTGGAAATTCACAACTTTTATTACCATAAGAAAAAAACCTCTCTATGAAGATCTGTGACTCAGATGGGGGAAACTGATTCTGTCATTATGCACCCCTCCCTGTGCTAATGTAGTCACAGTCTCCTCACCCATGAATTGTTCATTTGGGTTCATAGTGTACACCCCCTTGTTTGTATAACTCAGATACCTTCTGTCCTTAGACACAAAAATTATTACTGACACTCCCAAATTTCCAGCCTAATTGTGAGCCTTGTGACAATCTCACTTTTCAGAAGCTGACTTATTTGTGTGGCCTTGTATGTTCTGTGTGCTTTATTTGTGCCAGTGTCAAAAGTAGCGTTCCCAGTCAGAATTCAAGTGTTGCCATCTTGGTTTTGTCCCTCCCACCTCCACTCAACCCCTGCCCCACCAGATACCAAACTCTCGACTCTAATAATCAGGTGGTATCACCTCAGTCCCTAGCCCAGGAATCCATATGCAAGAATATCTGGAAGGATTTCTTTTTTTGGCCACACCACGCGGCTTGTGGGATTCTAGTTCCCCAACCAGGGATCAGCCAAGGATCAAACCCAGGCCCTCGGCAGTGAAATCGCAGAGTCCTAAACACTGGACCACCAGGGAATTTCCTCTGGAAGGATTTCTTATCTCAGAATTTTATGAAGACAAAAAACGATATGTTGAGAGCTACTGAATTCAAACTCTGGAATGAGATATACCTATACTATAGTATACATTAACTTCTGAATAGATCTGTACGTTAGAATTATGTATTTATAAATATTGTACGTGAATACAAATATCGTTAAGTTCTTTTGTTCCTAAATATATAAAATTAATACTCTGAGGCTCTTAGAGAACAGAGATGCTCCTAAAGCTGACTAACGGAACAAAGAAAGGAATTTACTATCATTTTTAATAACTTTACTTTTATGATCCTGATTTCCATTTTGCATGAGCAGCAGGAGCTTCATGAGAAATGTACTAATGTGTGCTTACATTTCCTGACAGTAAGGATCCTAGGATAAAAGGGGTAAAACTTTACCTGTAAGTCTAGAATACAGAGAAATTAAAGCAGGAATGTAGATGTAGAATATTACTTCTTCATTTTGAACATCAAGAATTGTCCTTTGGGGAATCTTTCATAGATACTGCAAATGAAGCCTTACCTAACACTGATGAGAAATTTTCCAGGAAATATAAGTCAGGGTATTAAGGGACACATTATACACCTTTATGATCAAAAGAGGGAAGGAATGAAGGTCAAACAGAGGGTGTGGAAAGGGCATATGCAATCAGGAGCCAAGCCCCATTTATTCTACCTCCCCAAAACCTCTCCCATCCCTTTCCTCCTTTCCAGTTGCCACGGCAACCATCCTACTCAAGGGCTTCATTACCTCTTGACTGAGCAATCGTAATAGCCTTCTATTTGTTCTTTCTAAACACATTTTAGATTGCATCATTCACCCACTCATAGACCTTAAATTACTCCCCCATTACCTATTAAAGTACAAACTTCTGGCCTTTGAGGCCCTTGGAAATCTCATACCAAACTATCTTCCTGCTCCCGGCCCTCATTTCTCTTTTCAGAGTATTCTATGCAAATTACAAACTCAACTACTTCATAGTCTACAAATCAGCCACCTGCTTCTCTGCCCTCTGATCTTTGCTCTAACATCCTCTCCACTTTATTCTGTTCCAATTATGCCATCTTCCCTCAAAATTGTCCCATCATTCAAAGCTTAATTTAAATGTAACCTTCTCTCTATAAACCTTCTAATCTCATGGTTATTTGTTCCTCTCTTTGACCTATATTACAGTTAATGGTGAGTCTGTATGTTTTCCTCCACTAGAACATATGTCCATCAAAGCATATGTTCATGTCTTAGCTATCTTTTATTCCTTTTGGTGTTTTATATATAATGGTACTCAATAAAAGTGTATTGAATAAATGAATGCATGCAGCCACAAATAATTATTTTGGTCTGCCACATCAACATTGCAGAAGGGGAAAGCTAGGACTGTGATGGAGGAACTGGCAGTCATTTTAGTGACAGTCTTGCTGGCCACATAGCAGCACCTCTGTATTCCCTTCCCCCTTTATAAGCCATGAGTAGAAAATTGTTATTTATTTATTTGGGTGTGGGACCTCTTCCCAGATATTGTGTTCCCTGGGGTATTTCTTAGATGATGATTAAGAGACCAGTCTGGCTTCCTGAAGGTGGGGAAGAAGGAGAGAAGTGAAACGGATGATTCTCCGTGAGCAATCCTCTAAGCTCCAAGGAGAGATTTCTCTCTAACTGGGTGATTAAAGAAGTTAGACTTCTAGGATGCCAGCAGAATGCCATTTGATTCTTTGTCACCCCTCTTCCTTTAAACCTACTCTGTTGAATCAATCTTCTCTACTCGAGTGAAGTCTGGTAGATTCCACAGCTCTTCTGACATACTCAGGTGTTAAATAGTCTCTGAGCTTTTCCCCTTGCCCAGGATTAGAAGCCTATGGTCAGGAGAGAGTCATAGTGGGCTTTGTGACTCTTCCTCACTTCACTTCCTCCCCTAAGACAGGTACAAGGAGGTTGGATGAGAGGGCAAAGCCTTACAAGACTGATGCTGTCCTAAGTTGGTTTCAGGACCCTCTATATCAGACATCAGCATTCTCTTTTTATCATGAGTTGCTTTTATAAATTCTTAGAGGACTCTCAGGGCTAGCAATCTCCTGATAGCCATCCCTGATGTGGATTTGCCTCTCCTGACTGACGGGTTATAATCTCCTCTCAGCCCCTGGCTTCCAGGGGCCCATCCAGACCCTTCCTCTGTGGGGATCATCTCACTCTTCCAGGAAATTCTCTTGGTCAGGGTCTGTTTTTGTTTCTTTTTTTAATTGTGGTAAAACAGACACAACATAAAATTTACTATTTTTAAGCATACAGTTCAGTGGCATTAAGTACATTCACATTGTTGTGCAACCATCACCACCATACATCGCCGGAACTTTTTCATCTTCCCAAACTGAAACTCTGTGCCCATTGACCCCCAACTCCTCATTCTTCCTTCCATGCAGCCCATGGCAACCACCATTCTACTTTATGTCTATGAATTTCACTACTCAAGATACTTCATATGAGCAGAATCAAACAGTACTTGTCCTTTTGTGACTGGCTTATTTCACTTAGCATAGTGTCTTTAAGACTCATCCATGTTGTAGCACGTGTCAGAATTTTCTTTTTAAGTCTGGTAAATATTCTATCGTAAGTATATACCACCTTGTGTTCATTCATTCATCTACTGATAGACACTTGGGTTGCTTCCATGCCAAAGTCCTTTTAAGCCTGGGTATCTTTCATAGGTCCATTTGGTCCATGGGAAAACTCACATGTCTTCAACCATTAGATTGAAATGCAAGTCTTCTGCAAAGCAGCTCTCTTCTCCTGCCCACTAACTTTTGGAATTTTTAGGCATGAATCAGGTACCAGTCTCTGTTCCCACACTATACTCTGGGGAAATACACTGTAGGTCCTACAAGTGGTTCTCTGGAAGGAACTCTCAAGAAACCCTAGGAAATCCTCAATATGGGGCTCTCATGAACTGTTACCCTTTTTACACAGTGCAGAGTTGGGAAACCAGCACCTTAACTTGGAGGCAAGGGCATCTTCTTTCCAAGTCCTACATAGAAGGCCTAGATGGCCTTAGCACTCCCTTTAGAATGTGATACCTGTTGGTCTCAACTATAAACTCAGACAGAGTCTCATTTAAACATCCTATTTTGTCTATCAAAATGATTTTTTTCAGACCAAGTTACTGTCAGACCATGATCCAATGATTGTCTGAATGATAAGTGTCAGGCCTGGGAAGACCCATGTTTATTTGCAGGTACAATGGATCCAGGTTCTCAATTACAAAGCCAAATGTAACACATCAGCAGAAATGGAATTGTTCCCACTTGTGAATTCTTCTTTACTGACAATATGTTGGATTATGTAAACACTTCTTTTGGAGAAAAGGAAAAAAGGAAACACAAATTAATTGCTGTCTTGAAATGATTATGTAGTAATTAGTTCCCCATTGTAGCCACTACTACATCGTAAGTTACTTAAAAAAAGAAAGAAAGAAAGAAAGAAAAAAAAAACTCTGGAAGCTGTTCTCTGTGAAAATTCCAGGCTCTTATTGAGCTGGTTTATAAATTTATGATCAAATTATGGCTTTTAAAAAGGCACTAAGAAAATAATCATGCCAAATTTCTTGAACTTCTTTGAATAGCCAGTAAAGACCAACTAAACGATAGTGTGAGCTTCAACTTTTCACTTGCTGCTTTCTGTTGCCCAAAGAAAAGTCTCACAGTTGACATGCTGATTGGGCTTTTGGGGTATTCTAGCATAGCCCACACATTAGAATCAACAGGGTGCTTTTAAAAAATATTGATGCCTGCACCCTTTTCTAAACTGATTGAATCAAAATCTCTGGAAATAGAGACTGAGCATATGTATTTACAAAAAGTTGTCCATGTGATTCTGATGCACAGTGCAAGGTGAGAACCATTGGCACAGAGTGATCTATTTGTGGGTTAATTTCTCCAAGTCTTTCTTTCACAAAAAGCAACCACAGTATTGGATATCAGTACTTTCTTTGTAAATATTTGTTGAATTAGGTTGAAGACAGTAGATGAAATGAGGTGAGGCTGAAGGGTGCTATCTCCTCCTTGCTTTAAATACCCGTTTACTCTTTGACTCCTTCTGATGGCTTCCATTGTCACCTCTCCTTTGAGGAGTCATCTGGAATGTTATCAGTGAACACCTATGCCCAGTCCCCATTCTCAGTTCTTAACTTCTCTTATCTGTTCATGCTGTTGACTATTTTCTCCGATCACAGAAAAGAAAATAACCAGTCCACCGTGGTAATTAACCTGTAAATGACTGGTTTATTTCATGGCCATAAGAGAGACCAGGATCCAGAGCAAAGATAGATGAACCTTAAAAACAAGGAACAGGGCAGCAATTTTAGTATTACAAGACTCATCATGTAATTTACTAGAATTTTATAGCTATCTATAATATATTCCATTTTCTTTAGTAAAAGGAGAAACAGTTTCTATTCCAGTGCCTAGAATAGTTCTCAACACATAGTAGGTACTCAATAAATATTTGCTTAGTTATATTATTTTTTAATTTATTAGTTTATTTATGAATAAATGAACCTAATTTCATACCTAACTTGATACCTAATGGTATCTGAAGCATTTTGTGACTTGCTAACAGCTTCTGTAAGCATCTGTTTTTGCAAATTTAGGACATAGTCTTGAAATATCTATGAAAACTGTGATTTCCAGTTTATAATTTTGTAAATGAATTCCACAAATTCTACAAAACTGGCTCTGTGGGGCATTCCTTGAGGTAGCAATGAGGAAGTATATATGGTTTTTTTTTTTTATTTTGGCCATGCGGGATCTTAGTTCCCCTACCAGGGATCGAACATGCACCCCTTGCATTGGGAGCGCAGAATCTTAATCACTGGACTGCCAGGGAAGTCCCAGTAGATATGTTTTTGTTTCTTTTGTCTCAATAATATCTGCTGTAGATAATTAGGGTCACAAAGTATTTTTAAAAATCTTTTTGTTTGGAGGCAGATCAGTCATAACTCTAGAGATTTTCCTGTTTTCCATGTTTTCTGCTACATCCTCCCTTGGCTTCTATGACCCTATACCTAGGTTGTTCTTCTCTGGTCTTTCATTCTTAAATCTCCTCTCTTCAGCCCTCTTCTGAATATTCTTCAAGGTTGAATCATCTGACCCATTTGCTCCTATTTTCTCTCTATACACACTTTCCCTGAGCAACTGCAGCTACTCATTTGGCTTTAACTGAGATGACCTCCAATATGTATTCCTAGTTCACTCTTTCTCTCTCTTTGAAGCTTCAGACTTTCATTTCCAACTAACTCTTAGTTCTTTTATGTACGTCCAAAAGTTCAGACTTAACATATGTAACAGTTACAATCCTCATTAAAAAATATGTATATATGTTATTAATAGAATATTGGTATGATGTTTTCATTCACAGTGGTTTATCATTAACTTCTCTTCTCCTTGGCTTTCCACATCCAGCCATTTGCCAGGTTCAGTCAATCTGGTTCCTGCAGTATCTCCTTTTTCACTGCCATCTCTGTAGTTCAGGTCTTTATTTTCTCTTTCCTGTATTAATGCTGCTTATTCAAGCTGATAATCCTGGCTCTAGTTTCTTCTTTCCCCACCCATGGTACTCACAATGTACGGATTTGTTTTCCTAAAGTATAATATTGGCCGTATCTCTAATGTGCTCTAAAAAAAATCAGTGCCTTCCCATTGCCTACAAATTAGACCTTTCAAGATCCTCCACTATTGACATTAATGTTCTTTTTACCTTAGTTTTCACTGCCTCCATCTAGGAAAAAAATCTCTATTATTATGTGTTTCTCAGAAATATCCAGAGATTCCCACTCTGGGTCTTTTCTCCATTTGCTTGTAAAACCTTTTAACAAACCTCAGATTCACCTCTTCCTTTAATGTTTCCTGATGTGTCCCCAAGAGATGTGATTGTTCCTTTCCTTTAATCTCTTTACAAAAGGGCTATTGTCATATAAAATCTCTGTTGTGTTGGTTGATCTTCAGATAGAAATATTTTACAAATATTTTACACTAGTAAAAACATAGTGCTTACCATTTAAGTCTTTGGTAATAAGGATAAAGATTAATCAGATTGTTTTCTTATGATTCTTTTATACTAAATATGACCCCTATATGATATAATTTTTTTCTTATATTTTTAAGTGTTTTTAAGTTTAAACAATGTATTATGGTTATAGAAGATGTAAAATCAGAAATCAAAATCAGTGGTAACCTACTGCTTAGAGCTTACCACCTTATCATTTGGGTTGACAATTTTTTCTTTCTTTTTTTCTTTCAGCCTTTTTAAAGGCTGTCTTCTGGATTCCACTGTTACTAATGAAAAATCTGCCATTATTCTTGTAAATGTAATGTGTCTTTATTTCTCACTGCTTTTAACATTTTCTTTTTAATCTTGGTTTTACAATCATTTGACTATGATGTGTCTAGGTGTGTTTTTCTTTGTATTTCTTTTTCTTGGGTTTCACTGATTTTCTTGGATCCAAGGGTTGATAGCTTTCATTAATTTTGGAAAATAGTTGGCTAATATCTCTTCAAATATTTATCTTTCTTTATTTCTGTCTTTCTGGGCCCAGTTACATGTATGTTGAATCGTGTGATATTGGCCCCCAGATCTCTGACACTTGTAATGTTTTCATTCTTTTTTCCTTTATGCTTCAGTTTGGGGGGGGGGGTTTCTACTGAACTTTCTTAGAGTTTGCTGATTCTTTCTTTTTTCTAGTCTTCTATAAAGTCCATCCATTTCTGATATTTTATTGTACTCTGTTGTATTAATATTATATGTTTCAGTTCTAGACATTTTGACTTAGTTCTTTTATAAGCTTTGGTTTCTCTGCTGAAATGTCCCAACTGTTATTATGTCTAACTTTTCCTCTAAATTTTTAACGTACAATTCTTCACAAGTTATTTTATATCACTCATCTTTATTTCTAACATCAGGGGCATTGATGACTCTGCCTCTATTGAGTATTTCTTTTCTTGGTGAGGGATCACATTTTTCTGTTTCTTTGCCTGTCTTCATAAATATTTATTGCATGTAAAACATCTTGTATAGAAAAACAAGAGTAGATAAAGGTTTTAGTGGGTACCGTTTGAGCTAAATAATATTTTTTGTTGTGTTCTGTTTTTCCAGATAGGATATGTGATTTTTTTTATGTCAGGCTGCTAACATGAAGGGTTGATCATTCAAATTCAACCATCTGTGGTGCTTAGCTGAAAACAGGCAGAGCTTTTGTTAGTTTCCCTTTATTTCTGGTCTCAGAAGAGATTATGGAGATCTCCTTTTGCCCTTCAACCCAACCCCAAATACTCAGGCTCTGTTCAGGATTTGAGTTGAAGCCATTTGAGTTGTAGCTTAAAGTTCATTTCAGTTGACTTCTAGATTCAACTCCATCAGGGCCTAAAACCTAACTAATGTACACGAATATAAGATTTCGATTTTCCAGCTCTGCACGCACCACCACTTTCATGGGAAACTTCCCATGGAGGAGTAATTTCAAGCTGAGAAATTTACTTTTGCATCTGTGGCTGCAGATACCTATATGCTGTGCCAGCCCACCCTGTTATTAAAAATTTGGCTCGTTTTCCCCCTTTCAGCAGTCACTCTACTGATGATAGGCTCATCGTCCTACTGTAAGCAGCTGGTCCCAGGTATGAAAGTAACCCCTGCTTTCCATTCATCTATAAAGGCTGTCTCTTGACTGGAATGTAGTTCATTTGGGTTTCTCTCTGTCCACCACTCACTCTTTGACAGCTTTAAAATGACAGCTTTATTTTGTCTTTTTTCTTATTGTTATGAAGGGGGTAGCAATCTTCTAAGATCTTCTTTATCCTATCAGGAAGTGGAAACCTCTGGCCAATTCCTTTTACTTTCCACTGCTGATATGGATCTATTAGATATTAACTTTTCTTTGTAATGTCATATTTTGTCAGGAAGGGAGTTGAATATTTTTATAGTCTGTCATCATCAATCTTCTCTTTGAATTGCTAATATTTCTTGCTTTATATATTTTTGATTCCATATTTTTTGCAAAAACAGATTCACAACTGAGAATTGTTTCTTTGACAGATTCAAAATTACTCTTTTGTTTTACTTGATTGCTTTTTACTTTGAAATCTACTTAGTTTGAACTTAATGTTGTCATCTGTGCTTCTATTTTTTTTATTTATTGAATTTTAAGAATACATCTATTCAATGAGTATTTCTTATGTTCTAAGCACTGTGCTGGGCACTGGAGATAAAGCAGTGAGCCAAACAGAGCTGGTGCCTTTCCTTACAGAGCTTAGAATGTGAAGTAAGCAAACAAACAAAAAAGTCTCGCAAATCAGAATCTAATCAGTTGTGATAAATTCTGTGCAGAAAAAATACAAGATGTCATAAAAGCATCTAGCAGGGGATGTAAACTGGGGTTTAGGTAAGTCTTTTCTAAAGGATATACGTTTAAACTGATAATTCCTTACTCATTCTTTTATTTTTATTATTTCTGGTTAATTTTGTTATAGGCATATTTCCTATAAATCCATACATCTGAATTTAATTTTTTAATCCAGTCTGAGAATCTTTTTTTTTTTAAATAAGGTGTTTGGTTTTAAGTCTATTATTTTATTCTTTCTGAATTTTTACTTTATTATGTTTTGCTTTTTCTGAATTCTACTATATGTACTATATTTTGCTTGACTTGTTTTACTTCAGTGAAGTGAAAGTTATTTATCATGCTCCTTTTACAAAAGCATTCTTTAATCAGTATATCTCTAATTAATAAAGACAAAATTGAAACTGTATCTTTTAACTCTCCACTATGTAAGAAAATGAATTGAGTATGTGCTTACCTCAGTTTGCTTGTTTTTGTTCATGTATTAAAAGGTTTTAATTACATTATAAGTAATAAATTATTACATTTACAAAATGCAGTTACTTTTCCAAGCAGCACTACTTATATTTTTCCATATTACTATAACTGTATTTCTAATACTTATTTGGACATAGATTCTGTTTGGTAATCTAATCTTGCCTATCAAATCACCCCAAAACTTACTAGCTTAAAATGACAATTTGGTTATTTCTCAATTGGAAGTATATCTTAATATATCATCACCCCAAAAAGTTCCCCCATGCCTCTTCCCAGAGACACCTACCACCAACGCTAGAGACAACTACTGTTCTAATTTTTCCACCAGGAATTAGTTTTACCTGTTTAGAATTTCATATAAATTAAATTATACAATATATACTCTTCTGTGTAAGGCTTCTTTCAACCAGCATAATGCATTTGAGATTCATTCATGTTGGGTATATAAGTTTTTCCTTTCAATTGATGAGTAGTATTCCATTGTGGGATTATACCACAGGATTATCCGTTCTCCTATTGATCAACATGCTTGTGTTTCCAGTTTGGGGCTTTATGAATTAATGCTATGAACATTTTTGTTTAAGTATTTTTGTGAACATATACTTTTACTTCTCTTGAGCTAATAGTATTAGAATTACTGGTCAAAAGGTCAGTGTATATTTAGCTTTACAAGAAATTATAAGATTTTCTTTTCCTGTGTGATTGTACCATTTTAGTTTCCTACGAAGTAACTATTACAGTTTTAGTTGCTTTACAATGTCACAAATGTTTGGTGCCATAATTGTTTTTAATTTTAGCCTTTCTGGTAAGTCTATAATGGCATTTTATTGTGGTTTTAATTTTCATTTCACTGATGACTAATAAAGTTATATACTTTTTCATGTACTTATTTACCATTTGTATATCTTCTCTTGTGAACTGTCCAAATTTTTTGCCACTTTTAATTGGACTGCTTGTCTTTTTATTTTTAGGTAGTAGGAATTCTTTATATATTCTGGATACCAGTGTTTGGTCAGATATATGTATTGTGAATATTTTCTCCAAATCTGCACCTTGCCTATTCATTTTCTGAAAGGTGTCTTTTGATGAGCACATATCTTTAGTTTTGATGAAGTCTAATATATCATTTAAAAATTTCTTTTAAGGTTATTACTTTCTGTGATCTGAGAATCTTTGCCTGCCCTCAAATCAAGAATATATTCTTTGATGTTTTCCTTGTTTTCCTCTAAAAGCTTTATGGTTTTAGCTTTTACATTTAGATATATGATTTATCTCAATAATTTTTGTATACAGTAGCAGTTGAGGTTCATTTTAAAAAATCTGTACCATTTATTGAAAAGTTCTTCTTCCTCCCCTGAATCACTTTGGCACCTTTGTTGAAAAACAAATGACTATAAGTGTCAGTTCACTTCTAGCCTGTCCATTCTTTTCCATTGATTTGTTGATCCTGAGCTCTTACACTTTAAAAAAATCTTTATTAACTCCAATGTGGGTTTAAATTCTGCTGTCATAATTTGGGTTCCCTTGAAATTTTTCCATTTGTTACACCCATCTCCATTTGCACGTTGTTGCCTGTGTATTCAATCACTGAATAAATATTTGTTCAGCTTCTGCTTTGTGGTAGATGCTGTTCTAGGTACTGACGATTCAGTAGTAAACAAATAATTTTCATATTCTTATTGACCTTCTATTCTAGTGTGAAAAGACAGGCAGTAGATAAGTAAACAAATAGATTAGCAAGATAAATCCATGATGTTGTGTCATACAGAAAACAAAGCAGGATGTTTTCATAGTGACTAGAAATAGGGGGCTACTGTTGTATGTCCCAGAGAGCCCTCCCTGACAAAGTAACAGCTGAGCTTTGTTGTCTCATTCTTTTGTTTGTATTTTAAATTTTGTCCCAACATATTTTACCTATGTTTTTCTGCTGTAGTTTCAATGAGGCTCTTTCTTCTTGTATCTTGTTGAAGACACTAAGCATAACATTGCTGAAAGGTAACAACACTTGCATGAAGTGATTATCTGAGTTTTCATGATGATGCGCTTTCTCTTGATTTCAGTGTTTACCAACTGGCAAGGCTTTGTGATTGGCCTTGAGCCTCTCTCACTGTCCACTTCCATACTATAGAATCCCATTTATTAGATACACTAAAAGGGGGCAAGCTGATGTACTTAGTTCCATGTTGAGTCAGTACCCAGTATGTAGGCACAGATCTAGTGTGGTTCTGCCAGGCTGAAATGGTGTATTCTCCCTTTAATCCAGTGAACTCTGGATCTCTTGTGTATAGGGATGTGTCTGTATGTCTGGTTCACCTTTGTGTGTCCAGTGCCAGCACAGGACCTGGCACATAGTAGACATGCAAAAAATATTTGTTGAATGAATCCAGTACAGTAAAGTACAAATAAAGATCACAATTAAAGTACAATAAGAATCTCAACCCTCAGTATACACTACTGGTAGGGTTTTTTATGAAGTACAGTAGAAGGGTTAAAAGTGTGGGCTTTTGGGCTTCCCTGGTGGTGCAGTGGTTGAGAATCTGCCTGCTAATACAGGGGACACGGGTTCGAGCCCTGGTCTGGGAGTATCCCACATGCCGCAGAGCAATTGGGCCCGTGAGCCACAACTACTGAGCCTGCGCGTCTGGAGCCTGTGCTCCGCAACAAGAGAGGCCACGATAGTGAGAGACCCGCGCACTGTGATGAGGAGTGGCCCCCGCTTGCCACAACTAGAGAAAGCCCTCGCACAGAAACGAAGACCCGACACAGCAAAAATTAATTAATTAATTAATTTTAAAAAAAGAAAAGAAAAGTGTGGGCTTTAAAATTAGACTGTTAGGATTTTAATTCTAGCTCTGCCACTTTCTGTATATTTCTTGGCAAGTCACTTAACTTCTCTGTGCTTCGTTTTTCTCACTTTCCAACCTTGTGGGATTGTTAAGAGGATTAAAGGAAATAATGCAAGTTAAACCTTTAGCACAGTGCTCATAAAATGTCAATAATAATTGTTGCTTATAATATCCCCCCATCATACAGTGTTTTATTTGCAGTCACTCTGTCCCCCAAGATGAAGGCTAATCCTTCAAAAACAGCTGTCATTCAATAGGTCAACTGATTAATTTTCTGCTTAGTGCAGATCCTGGGTCTCTGAGTAAGAGCCCTGACAGGAGAGAAAGGAGCAATGCTCTCCCATCCCATCTTCTTTCAGGCCGGGGGAATGCTTTATTTCAGGGGTGAAACATGGTTACGCTGCCTGTCATTTTCCTCAGTTTAGCTGCACCTGCCTTATAAATGGGGAAAATTCTTCCCAGAATCTAGCAGTGGGTTATCAGTTTTAGTGATGATTTCTGGGTTTCCATTTAGGTATTTTGTGCAAAGTGGGAGACCCTACATGGAGAATCAGCCAGATAACATTTTAAAAAATAAACTCTGTTTTTAGAACAGTTTTAGATTTACAGAAAAAACTGGAAAGATAATACAGAGAGTTTCCATATATGTTATACCAGGTTTCCCCAATTATTAACATCTTACATTAGTATGGTACATTTTATAATTAGCGAACTGATATTGCTACATTATTATTAACTGAAGTCTCTATTTTCCTCACATTTCCTTAGGTACCTAATATCCTTTTTCTGTTCTAGGATCCCATCCAGAAAACCCAGTTACATTTAGTCACCATGTCTCCTCAGGCTCCTCTTGCCTAACAGCGTTTCAGGCTTTCTTTTTTTTGATGACCTTGATAATTTTGAGGAATACTGATCAGGTATTTTGTGAGAATTTCTATTGGTATTTCTCTGATGTTTTTCTCATGACTAAACTGAGGTTATGGGTCTGGAGGAGGAAAACCACAGAGGTAAGGTGACATTTTCATTACATCATGTCAAGGGCACATACTTTCAACATGACATATCACTGTTGATGTTGACCTTGATCACCTGACTGGGGTAGTGTTTCTCAGGTCTCCCTACTGTGGAGTTACTCTCCTCTTCCCCACCTTTCCATACTGAAATCTTGGAAGGAAGTCCCTAAGCACACCTAAGGAGTAGGGAGTTATGCTTGACCTCCTTGAGGAAAGAAATAGCCACATACATTATCTAGAATTCTTTATACAGGGTATTTCTCTTCTACCAACTTACTGGTTGGTTGAATATTTATTCAATTAGTTATTTATCTTAGTATGGACTCAAGGATATATATTTTATACTTTGGATAATAAATAAACTACTACTTTATCATATATCATTTTTTTAACATCTTTATTGGAGTATAATTGCTTCAAAATGGTGTGTTAGTTTCTGCTGTATAACAAAGTGAATCAGCTATACATATAACCCCATATTTCCTCCCTCTTGCATTTCCCTCCCACCCTCCATATCCCACCCCTCTAGGTGGACACAAAGCACCAAACTCATCTCTCTGTGCTATGCGGCGGCTTCCTACTAGCTATCTGTTTTACATTTGGTAGTGTATATATGTCCATGCTGCTCTCTCACTTCGTCCCAGCTTACCCTTCCTCCTGCCCATGTCCTCAAGTCCATTCTCTACATCTGTCTTTATTCCTGTCCTGCCCCTAGGTTCTTCAGAAACTTTTTTTTTTTTTTTAGATTCCATATATATGTGTTAGCATACGGTATTTTTCCCTTTCTGACTTACTTCACTCTGTATGACAGTCTCTAGGTCCATCCACCTCACTACAAATAACTCAATTTCGTTTCTTTTTATGGCTGAGTAATATTCCATTGTATATATGTGCCACATCTTCTTTATCCATTCATCTGTTGATGGACACTTAGGTTGCTTCCATGTCCTGGCTATAGTAAATAGAGCTGCAATGAATATTTTGGTACATGACTCTTTTTGAATTATGGTTTTCTCAGGGCATATGCCCAGTAGTGGGATTGCTGGGTCGTATGGTAGTTCTGTTTTTAGTTTTTTAAGGAACCTCCATACTGTTCTCCATAGTGGCTGTATCAATTTACATTCCCACCAACAGTGTAAGAGGGTTCCCTTTTGTCCACACCCTCTCCAGCATTTATTGTTTGTAGATTTTTTGATGATGGCCATTCTGCCTGGTGTGAGGTGATACCTCATTGTAGTTTTGATTTGCATTTCTCTAATGATTGGTGATGTTGAGCATCCTTTCATGTGTTTGTTGGCAGTCTGTATATCTACTTTGGAGAAATGGCTATTTAGATCTTCTGCCCATTTTTGGATTGGGTTGTTTGATTTTTGATATTGAGCTGCATGAGCTGCTTCTATATTTGGGGGATTAATCCTTTGTCAGTTGCTTCGTTTGCAAATACTTTCTCCTATTCTGAGGGTTGTCTTTTTGTCTTGTTTATGGTTTCCTTTCCTGTGCAAAAGCTTTTAAGCTTCATTAGGTCCCATTTGTTTATTTTCATTTTTATTTCCATTTCTCTAGGAGGTGGGTCAAAAGGATCTTGCTGTGATTTATGTCATAGAGTATTCTGCCTGTGTTTTCCTCTACGAGTTTTTAGTGTCTGGCTTTACATTTAGATCTTTAATCCATTTTGAGTTCATTTTTGTGTAGGGAATGTTCTAATTTCATTCTTTTACATGTAGCTGTCCAGTTTCCCAAGCACCACTTATTGAAGAGGCTGTCCTTTCTCCATTGTATAGTCTTACCCCCTTTATCAAAGATAAGGTGACCATATGTGCGTGGGTTTATCTCTAGGCTTTCTTTCCTGTTCTATTGATCTATACTTCTGTTTTTGTGCCAGCACCATACTGTCTTGGTTACTGTAGCTTTGTAATAAAGTCTGAAGTCAGGGAGCCTGATTCCTCCAGCTCCATTTTTCTTTCTCAAGATTGCTTTGGCTATTCAGGGTCTTTTGTGTTTCCATACATATTGTGAAATTTTTTGTTCTAGTCCTGTGAAAAATGCCATTGGTGGTTTGATAGGGATTGCATTGAATCTGTAGATTGCTTTGGGTAGTATAGTCATTTTCACAATGTTGATCCCTCAAATCCAAGAACATCGTATATCTCTCCATCTGTTTGTATCATCTTTAATGTCTTTTACCAGTGTCTTATAGTTTTCTGCATATAGGTCTTTTGTCTCCTTAGGTAGGTTTATTCCTAGGTATTTTATTCTTTTTGTTGCAGTGGTAAATGAGAGTGTTTCCTTAATTTTTCTTTCAGATTTTTCATCATTAGTGTGTAGGAATGCAACAGATTTCTGTGCATTAATTTTGTATCCTGCTACTTTACTAAATTCATTGATTGGCTCTAGTAGTTTTCTGGTAGCATCTTTAGGATTCTCTATGTATAGTAACATGTCATCTGCAAACAGTGACAGTTTTATTACTTCTTCTTTTCCAATTTGGATTCCTTTAATTTCTTTTTCTTCTCTGATTGCTGTGGCTAAAACTTCCAAAACTATGTTGAATAATAGTGGTGAGAGTAGGCAACCTTGTCATGTTCCTGATCTTAGTGGAAATGGTTTCAGTTTTTCACCATTGATAATGATGCTGGCTGTGGGTTTGTCATATATGGCTGTTATTATGTTAAGGTAAGTTCCCTCTATGCCTGCTTTCTGGAGGGTTTTTATCATAAATGGGGGTTGAATTTTGTCGAAAGCTTTTTCTGCATCTATTGAGATTATCATATGGTTTTTATCCTTCAGTTTGTTAATATGATGTATCACATTGATTGATTTGCATATATTGAAGAATCCTTGCATTCCTGGAATAAACCCCACTTGATCATGGTGTATGATCCTTTTAATGTGCTGTTGGATTCTGTTTGCTAGTATTTTGTTGAGGATTTTTGCATCTATGTTCATCAGTGATATTGGCCTGTAGTTTTCTTTCTTTGTGACATCTTTGTCTGGTTTTGGTATCAGTGTGGTGGTGGCCTCGTAAAATAAGTTGGGAGTGTTCCTCCCTCTGCTACAGTTTGGAAGAGTTTGAGAAGGATAGGTGTTAGCTCTTCTCTAAATGTTTGATAGATTTCACCTGTGGAGCCATCTGGTCCTGGGCTTCTGTTTGCTGGAAGATTTTTAATCACAGTTTCAATTTCAGTGCTTGTGATTGGTCTGTTCATATTTTCTATTTCTTCCTGATTCAGTCTCGGAAGGTTGTGCATTTCTGAGAATTTGTCCATTTCTTCCAGGTTGTCCATTTTATTGGCATAGAGTTGCTTGTAGTAATCTCTCATGATCCTTTGGATTTCTGCAGTGTCAGTTGTTACTTCTCCTTTTTCATATCTAATTCTATTGATTTAATCGTCTCCCTTTTTTTCTTGATGAGTCTAGCTAATGGTCAATTTTATTTATCAATTTTGTTTATCTTCTCAAAGAACCAGGTTTTAGTTTTATTTATTTTTTATTTTTATTTATTTATTTTTTTGCGGTATGTGGGCCTCTCACTGTTGTGGCCTCTCCCGTTGCGGAGCACAGGCTCCGGACACAGAGGCTCAGCGGCAATGGCTGACGGGGCCAGCCGCTCTGCGGCATGTGGGATCTTCCCAGGCCGGGGCACAAACCCGTGTCCCCTGCATCAGCAGGCAGACTCTCAACCACTGTGCCACCAGGGAAGCCCAGTTTTATTGATTTTGCTATCATTTCCTTCATTTTTTTTTCATTTATTTCTCATCTGGTCTTTATGATTTCTTTCCTTCTGCTAGCTTTGGGGTTTTTTGTTCTTTTTCTAACTGCTTTAGGTGTAAGGTTAGGTTGTTTATTTGAGATGTTTCTTGTTTCTTGAAGTAGGATTGTATTGCTATAAACTTCCCTCTTAGAACTGCTTTTGCTGCATCCCATAGGTTTTGGGTCATCGTGTTTTCAATGTCATTTGTTTCTAGGTATTTTTTGATTTCCTCTTGGATTTCTTAAGTGATCTCTTGGTTCTTTAGTAGTTGTTTAGCCTTCATGTATTTGTATTTTTTACAGATTTTTCCCTGTAATTGATATCTCGGCTCATAGGGTTGAGGTTGGAAATGACAGTTGATATGATTTCAATTTTCTTAAATTTACCAAGGCTTAATTTGTCACCCAAGATATAATGTATCTGTCACCCAAGATATGATGTATCCTGAGAATGTTCCATGAGCACTTGAGAAGAAAGTGTATTCTGTTGTTTTTGGATCGAATGTCCTATAAATATCAATTAAGTCCATCTTATTTAATATATCATTAAAAGCTTGTGTTTCCTTATTTATTTTCATTTTGGATGATCTGTCCATTGGTGAAAGTGGGGTGTTAAAGTCCACTACTATGATTGTGTTACCGTCGATTTCCCATTTTATGGCTGTTAGCATTTGCCTTATGTATTGAGGTGTTCCTATGTTGGGTGCATATATATTGATAATTGTTATATCTTCCTCTTGGATTGATCCTTTGATCATTATGTAGTGTCTTTCTTTGTCTCTTGTTATAGTACTTAATTTTAAAGTCTATATTGTCTGATATGAGACTTGCTACTCCAGCTTTCCTTTGATATCCATTTACATGGAATATCTTTTTCCATCCCCTCACTTTCAGTCTGTATGTGTCCCTAGGTCTGAAGTGGGTCTCTTGTGGACAGCATATATACAGGTCTTGTTTTTGTATCCATTCAGCCAGTCTATGTCTTTTGGTTGTAGCATTTAATCTATTTACATTTGAGGTAATTATTGATATGTATGTTCCTATTATCTTTTTTTTTTTTTTTGCGGTACACGGGCCTCTCACTGCTGTGGCCTCTCCCGTTGTGGAGCACAGGCTCCAGACACACAGGCTCAGCGGCCATGGCTCATGGGCCCAGCCGCTCCGCGGCACGTGGGATCTTCCCGGAACAGGGCACGAACCTGTGTCCCCTGCATCGGCAGGCGGACTCTCAACCACTTTGCCACCAGGGAAGCCCTATCATTTTCTTAATTGTTTTGGGTTTGTTATTGTAAGTCTTTTCCTTCTCTTGTGTTTCCTGCCTAGAGAAATTCCTTTAGCATTTGTTGTAAAGCTGGTTTGGTGGTGCTGAATTCTCTTAGCTTTTGCTTGTCTGGAAAGGTTTTAATATCTCCGTCGAATCTGAATGATATCCTTGCTGGGTAGAATAATCTTGGTTGTAGGTTTTTCCCTTTCATCACTTAAATATGTCCGGCCACACCCTTCTGGCTTGCAGAGTTTCTGCTGAAAGATCAGCTGTTAACCTTATGGGGATTCCCTTGTATGTTATTTGTTGTTTTTCCCTTGCTGCTTTTAATATTTTTTCTTCGTATTTAATTTTTGATAGTTTGATTAGTATGTGTCTTCTCCTAGGATTTATCCTGTATGGGACTCCCTGTGCTTCCTGGGGTTGACTGACTATTTCCTTTTCCATAATCAGGAAATTTTCTTCTATAATCTCTTCAAATATTTTCTCAGTCCCCTTTTTTTTCTCTTCTTCTTCTGGGACCTCTGTAATTTGAATGTTCGTGTATTTAATGTTATCACAGAGGTCTCTGAGACTGTCCTCAATTCTTTTCATTCTTTTTTCTTTATTCTGCTCTGTGGTAGTTATTTCCGCTATTTTATCTTCCAGATCACTTATCTGTTCTTCTGCCTCAGTTATTCTGCTATTGATTCCTTCTAGAGAATTTTTTATTTCATTTATTTTGTTGTTCATCAATGTTTGTTTGCTCTTTAGTTCTTCTAGGTCCTTCTGAAATGTTTCTTGTATTTTCTCCATTCTATTTCCAAGATTTTGGATCATCTTTTCTATTATTACTCTGAATTCTTTTTCAGGTAGACTGCCTATTTCCCCTTCATTTGTTTGGTCTGGTGGGTGTTTACCTTGCTCCTTCATGTGCTGCATATTTCTCTGTCTTCTCATTTTGCTTAACTTACTGTGTTCGGGGTCTCCTTTTTGCAAGCTGCCGGTTCATACTTCCTGTTGTTTTTGGTGTCTGCTCCCAGTGGGTAAGGTTGGTTCAGTGAGTTGTGTAGGCTTCCTAGTAGAGGGGACTGGTGCCTGTGTTTTTGTGGATGAGGCTGGGTCTCTCTTTCTAGTGGGCAGGACTGTGTCCAGTGGTGTGTTTTGGGATGTCTGTGAACTTATGATTTTAGGCAGCCTCTCTGCTAATAGGTGGGGTTGTGTTCCTGTGTTGCCAGTTGTTTGGCATAGGATGTCCAGCACTGTTGCTTGCTGGTCGTTGAGTGGAGCTGGGTCTTAGCGTTGAGATGGAGGTCTCTGGGAGAGCTCTTGCCATTTAATATTACATGGAGCTGGGAGGTATTTGGTGGACCAATGTCCTGAAATTGGCTCTCCCACCTCAGAGTCTCAGGCCTGACACCCAGCCGGAGAACCAAGACGCTGTCAGCCACATGGCTCAGAAGAAAAGGGAGAAAAGTAAAGAAAGAAAGAAAGAAAAATAAATAAATAAAATTATTAAAATAAAAACTTTAAAAAAATTTATTAAAAATAAAAAAAGTAATTAAAAAAAAGAAAAACAGAAGAGGGCAACCAAACCAGTAAACAAATCCAGTAATGGTAACAAGCACTAAAAACTATACTGAAAAAAAAAAAAAATGGACAGACAGAACCCTAGGACAAATGGTAACAGCAAAGCTATACAGACAAAATCACACAAAGAAGCATACACATACACACTCACAAAAAGAGAAAAAGAAAGAATAAAAATATATATATATATATATATATGTATATAAAGGGAAGAAAGCAACCAAATCAATAAACAAATCTACCAATGATAACAAGCTGTAAATACTAAACTACGATAGACATAAAACCAGAAACAAATTAGATGCAGAAAGCAAACCCTATATCTACAGTTGCTCCCAAAGTCCACAGCCTCAATTTGAGGATGATTCGTTGTCTCTTCAGGTATTCCAGAGATGCAGGGTACATCAAGTTGATTGTGGACCTTTAATCCACTGCTCCTGAGGCTGCTGGGAGAAATTTCCCTTTCTCTTCTTTGTTCTCACTGCTCCTGGGGTTCAGCTTTGGATTTTGCCCTGCTACTGCATGTAGGTCACCCTCTGGCCTCTGTTCTTTTGGGAAGTCTGAGGTCTTCTGCCAGCATTCAGTAGGTGTTCTGTAGGAGTTGTTCCACATGTAGATGTATTTTTGATGTGTTTGTTGGGAGGAAGGTGATCTTCACGTCTTACTCCTCTGCCATCTTGAAGGTCCCCCCCATTTATCTTATATCATTTTATACCAGAATCCAGTAAGCTTTAACAAAGAACACATGGATATGAGCAAGTGGTGCTTCCCTGCAAAAATAGTCATCTGAGGAGTCTGTGCACTTCTTCTAATAATCCTGTCATCATTTAACTAACTCCTATCATCATTAACTCTGAAACGCTTTAGTGGAAACTGTGAGGTTTGCAAGAAATAATTGTTATTGTAATGAATGTATTACCTATTATGTGCCAAGAACTCACTTAACCCTGAGGTATATACATTCATACCTCGTACTTTTTAATGTCTCACCAAAACAACATGACAGATAATATGTAAATGTCATAAGCCATGGTACAATACTTCAAGTAATTTCAGTGTAGTGGAGGATAGAGACAAGTGACAGTATGGTTGCCGTACAGGGTGATGAGTTCCAGGAGAGAGGTGGGTACCAGGTTGAGAAGCATGGAGGAGGGGCATCTAAATCAGAAAGTTCAGTCATTGCTGCTTTGTAGAGAAGGTAACTTCTGAGTGACAGGTGTCAGGGAGCTCTACAATTTTGAAAGACAACTAGTGGGCACACTCCAGGCAGGAGGGTTGTAGCAGAAGCATGGAGGGCTGAGGTAGTTGCTGTTTAGGCTGCCTCAGTACAGCCAGAGCGAAGGGCACACCAGGGGCAGAGGCAGGGCCTGAGGCTGGAGAGGTAGCAACGACCAGATCACCAAGATGCTTGCGTTACTGGAAGGAATTGGACTTGATTGTGAAGGCCGTGGAGAATCATTGGAGGAGTTTCAGCAGGAGAAGAACATGATCAGTTTGACATTTTAGAGGGATCATTCTGGCAGCTATAGAGAGAAAATTCATCTCAGTACTTCATAGTCATACTTTGTTTTTTAACGAAAAGTTGGCCATGTTTTCATTTTATTTCCTGTTAAGTGATATTTGGTGGTTTTCCAAAATCAAATCCACGTTCAAATGATTTGCCACCACTACCGTGGTCTCAGGAATGTGCTTTGGGATCCTGGACAAGAGTTCCCGGACACAGGATGTTTGGAGTAAGTTACAGTAGTCCCCATGGTAACTTGTTCTGTCTTATTTGTTTAAACATTTTTCTTTCATTAATTTACATTCTTATTTTTTCTTCTCCTTTTGTCATGTTATTCTTTGGTACTTTTTAAAATGCTACAAATATTAAATATTTATCAAGTGTCAGGCACTGAATTAAGTTATATGTATATTTCATTTAACCTTCACCAAAACAGTATGGAGTAGACAGTATCATTACCATTTTTCAAATGAGCAAACTAGGGCTCAGGAAGTCTTAGAAACTTGCTGAGAAAGGTTTTGTGGCTTGCATTGCACAGCTAGAAGCAGAGCCAAAGGGTTCAAGCTCGGTCTGTATGTTTGAAGGAGCCACGTTTGCAGATTGTGCAGCCAGGTGTCTTTTAGGGAATGTCCTATCAATTGCAGGACTGCATTTACCACTGGAGCCTTTGACCAGCTGTGATGCGAGTGAGAAGAGAGCCAAAGTAAAGGGTCTCTTCTGGTTCATGAGACAGTGATGACAGCAGTTAAGGGACAAATAATGAAGAAAAGGCAGTTGATTTAAAAGCTCAAGTTGAATAAAGCACCTTGGAAATGTATTGTCCTCCTTCTCTTTTGCTTCACTGAAAGTTACTACCTTATTTATCAGTTAGGAGACTGTTCCTTTCTGCTGTAATGCCTTTGGTTCTACAGCACAGATTCTAGGAGTGATAGCCTGGGTCTGTGTTGAGCTCCAGCATCACAGTCCTTAATTCCATCCTGACAGAAGCAAATGCTGAGCCTGGGTCAGTAGGCGCAGGTTGATTACTCCACAGAGTGAGAGAGAACAGTGTTCCTCCGAGGAGCAGCCCTGCCTGAGCCTGCCTGCTTCTGTAGTGAAACACTGGCCTTTGAAACCAGGTTTATACTTGACTAAGTAAGAAACTGGCCTTCACTCAGTATCTCACTCAGTATCTGGATGCTGAGTAGCTTGATAGTGCTATAACACAGGGAGCAGAAAGGGGATGCTGCTTTCAAAAGATGGTAAATCACACCCAGGAACTACCTGCTGCCTGCCTCTCTCTACAACCCATCCCCTCCCTGCACTGTGCTGGGTTTGTACATACATGTGAACCCCCCAGTCTGCACATTCCAGACTCTGTCCACAGCCCCATAAACGTGTACCCAGAGGAGGCCAAATCGGGTAGAAGCCCATGCAGGTCCTGGCAGTGGACTGGGGCCTGTGGGGTGCCTGGGGAAATTCTGGGGTACCTGGAACATAGTCTGGGTGGACATGTCCCCCTGGGAACCAGGGACTTCCCTCCCCAAGGAGGTGGACCACAGCCCAAGATGGCCAGAGCTGAACCCTTCACTGCGTGGGGCCCAGGCTGGGACTTGGGTGGCCAGGGTCTCGAGCAATACAGTTGTCTAAGCATCACAAAGACAAAGACAAAGGCTAAGCACTTCCATGGTTCTGGTCCTTTCTCCCTGGATGGGGCTCTTTTTTCCAGATCCTGGTGCATTGTCTCCACATATCTCAGTCTCCACTTCCACTATCCTGGCCCAGCCACCGTTCTCTCTCCCCGTTCACTCTTGTCCACCTCCAGTCCATCCTCCACAGGGTCATGTTCTACATGTAATGGGGATCTGCTTTTCTCAGTTCAGGAACAGGAAAAACTACGTAATATACCAAGGAAAAGAATACCTCGAAAGTGGGAGTGGTGGTCACGCCTGGAGTGGGGTGTGACTGAGGAGGAGTGCATAAGGGGCTGCCCAGGTCACAGCCAGCCTCTTGCTCCAAATCCCTCAGTGTCATCCCGTTGACAACAGTAAAATCCTTTATTGGGCTAGAAGGCCCTGGATGGCCTGGCCTCTGCCCAGCCCTGCCTCCTCAGGTCTCCCCGCCTCACTCACTTTGCCCTCCAAGCAACTTTGCCTTCCACCCAAAATACCTTCCCTCTGGCCCTTGTCCTGGCTAGCTCCTTTATATTTTCTGGGTTTGGCTTAAATACCATCTCAGAGAGGGAGTCTCTAACCCACTTTCCTGCCACCTCCCCACATTCCGCCCACCCCCACTGTCTCTTTCAGCATTTTGCTAGTTGACTTTGTAGCCATTATTTCAATGCATATGTTTGCCTGTTTAGTGTATGTCTCTACTGCTAAAACAGAAGTTCCATTAAGACAGGGACCATGTGCACGGTGGTTGGCACAATTAAGTCCTCAATAGATATTTTTTAAAATTGATTTTATTGAGGTATAGTTGATTTACAATGTTGTGTTAATTTCTGCTGTACAGCAAAGTGATTCAGTTATATATATATATATATTCTTTTTCATATTCTTTTCCATTATGCTTTATTGCAGGATATTGAATATAGTTCCCTGTACTGTACAGTAGGACCTTTTTGTTTATCCATTCTATATAAAGTAGTTTGCATCTGCTAATCCCAAACTCCCAATCCATCCCTCCCCCACCTCCTCATCCCCCTTGGCAACCACAAGTCTGTATATCTATGTCTGTGAGTCTTTTTCTGTTTTCATAGATAGTTTCATTTTTGTCATATTTTAGATTCCACATATAAGTGATATCATATGATAATTGTCTTTCTCTTTCTGACTTACTTCACTTAGTATGAAAATCTCTAGGTCCATCCATGTTGCTACAAATGGCACTATTTCATTATTTTTTATGGTTGAGTAATATTCCATTGTGTATATGTATACACCACATCTTCTTTATCCACTCATCTGTCGATGGACATTTAGGTTGTTTCCATGTCTTGGCTATTGTGAATAGTGCTGTTATGAACATAGGGATGCATGAATCAATATCTCTTCGAATTTTAGTTTTTTCTAGATATATGCCCAGGAGTGAGATTGATGTATCATATAGCAACTCTATTTTTAGTTTTTTTGAGGAACCTCCACACTGTTTTCCGCAGAGGCTGCACCAATTTACATTCCCACCAACAGTGTAGGAGGGTTCCCTTTCCTCCACACCCTCTCCAGCATTTGTTATTTGTAGACTTTTTAATGACGGCCATTCTGACTGGTGTGAGGTGGTACCTAATTGTAGTTTTGATTTACATTTCTCTAATAATTGGCAATGATGAGCATCTTTTCATGTGCCTATTGGCCATCTGTATGTCTTCTTTGGAGAAATGTCTGTTTAGGTCTTCTGCCCATTTTTTGATTGGGTTATTTGTTTTTCTGTTATTGAGTTATATGAGCTGTTTGTATATTTTGAAAATTAAGCCCTTGTCAGTCGCATCATTTGCAAATATTTTCTCCCAGTCTGTAGATTGTCTTTTCATTTTGTTTATGGTTTCCTTTGCTGTACAAAAGCTTATAAGTTTGATTAGGTCCTATTTGTTTATTTTTGTTTTCATTTATATTGCCTTGGGAGACTACCTAAGAAAACATTGGTACCATTTATGTCAGATAATGTTTTGCAAGTCCTCAATTCATATTTCTTGATTGAATGGATGATTCATAATCTGGACACCTCAACCGCATGGATGCTATGCCCTGACTTACTCCCTCAAATCTAATCTGATCTCTGTAGCCACCAACCTTGCCCAGGCAGGTTAAAAGTTGCCCTTTTTCAGTCTTACTTTTGGACTTCCCTTTCCTCCATGGCAACCGGTTGCCCTTGTGGCCCCAGTCAGTTTGACAGTGGCCCAAACAAGGTCCGGTCCCTTCTTATTCCTTTTACTCCAGGGGGAGCTCCCAGCAAAACCACGCTGCTTCAAACATAAAGTTCTCCATGGTGTTCCTGCATAATCAATGCAAATAAGCAAGGTATCTCTCTCCCAAGTCATCAACCGTGGTAGCCTTGTTGATTATACAAAAACCACGAGGGGAGAGGTACAAAAAATAAATATATATAAATATTCAATAATGGGCTACTTGGAAGTATGGCAGTAAGTGAAATCAGATCACTAATGGTTCCAGATATTTAAATTATAGATTTGAAAAAATCATTGGCATATATTATAGTTGTTTTAGAAACAGAAATAACTAATCGAAGTTGCTCAGTTAGTTCAAAAGAATGCTATATTTTCCTCTGTTGCTATTAACAAATAAAAAAACAAGTAAGCAAGGAGTTCATTAGAAAAGCATTTGTGAAACATTAATATACTTAATAACCTACATGATTAAGAAAAACAGCCTCACTTTAACATATAGTGTAGAGAGTAATGCAACTGTGAAAAAGGAACATTTATTTTGAAACAGTTATAAATTATAGTCCAATATGCATAGGTATAGAGTTATAATGAATAACACTAAGAATTAATCAAAAAAACCTTTTAAATTTAAGTGTTAATGGCTGAGACCTTTTATGAGAGACAACTAAAAACTTTTTAAAAATTAGAAGAATTATTGCCACATGCAACTTTTTGAAAAGAAATAGGCTGTTTCCTTCACCCTAAGGACATTGAAGTGATTGAAATTAGTAACTAAGCAGCTCTAAAAGTTATGGAACAGAAATAACCCAATAATGATCCTTCACTTATAATAATTTTCTTCAATAGGTATCAAAGTGTGTTTAGTCAAATCAACAGTATTTAATGGCCATACACTACATGTACTGTATCTGTTAAATATAGAGAATTTAATAAGGATATACTATAATCCCACTTATTTGGAGAGCCTGCCTACCAAATTACAACTCTTTGAAATACAGAAGAGAATCAGGAAAGAAGCAAAAGTTGAACAAACACCGTAAAATCCATATACTAGAGTTCATATATTGGACTAATTTGCTCTGATTTCAAAAACAGTTCTAACACAACTTGCTGTTTGACTGCCTAAACCATTGTGGTAATCTTTAGAGTTCATCACAAAATATTTCTGATTCTGCCCCTGCTGAGTCCATGGTAGGGTTATACCTTCCACTCCCTTGAAGTTAAATGGAGCCATGGGACTTGCTCCAGCCAGTGAAATGTGAGTGGAAAATGCAGATATTTCCTGCCTTTTATTGATGGGGAATCTGAGACTTAATTATCAGGTTAGATAATTAAGCCAAAGTTACAGGGCTAGTGGACCAGGATTATGACCTCAAGCGGTCTAACTCCAAAGCCCCTGTACTCAACCAACAAGCTATACAGCTTCCTAATGTTGGTGTACCAAGTGGTGAAAAATTAACAAAACAAAAGTACTAAATGGAAGGAAATGGCCTGCCTTAAGAATGCTATAGATAATCCATAAAGCAGTTAATCTATGTAAGCAAAATCAAGGACTCCTACTGACTGACCCCTATAGACAAGGAGAGAATGAGGTCATTCTGCAAACCAGTGCAGTTCAGGGGATGAATTCTGATATCTGTGCTCAGAAGTGTCAGAGAGTTGACTTACATGATGACATGATTTTAAGCAGGATCTTTACCAAATTGCTTTCATAAACCAAAGTGTTCTAAACATATGCACTGAAACTAATTTCACAGCATTTTTCATCTCTATTTTCAACGTGATTCAGAAATGAAAAGATAGTTATGAAAACTGTAACTAGCAAAATAAAACTAAGGAAACAGTTCTAAACCTCTTTAAAAGAGCTATTCAAATCATACTGGTATTTGGGAGAAGACCCAAACAACTTTGTTTCTTTCCTCTCTGCTCATACCAACATCCAGCTGATAACCTCCCCTCTAACCCAGACATCTTTAACCTGGAATCCATGGATGGGAATTAGAACAGTGCTTCTCACAGTGTGGTCCCCAGACCAGCAGCATCAGCCTCACCCGGGAACTTGTTAGAAATGTAAATTCTCAGGTCCCACCTCAGATACACTAAGCCAGGAAGTCTGGAGGCAGGGCCCAGCCATCTGTGTTCTGATGCATGCTAAAGTTTGAGAACCACTGAGCTAATGAACAGCTTAAGAGACATGTGAGAACTCCCAAAGTGTAAGAAGGTGGGCGACATACTATCTAACTTAGGCACTGGAATTCTATGGGAAGAACCTTGACAAGCCCTCGTGGGATAGTAAAGATATGAAGGAATAGATTTTGACCACCTCCAGAAACCAGAGGGTGTGGAAAACCATTCTATATGAGAAAGGGAGATAATTGTGTTATTCTACGTTTGAAATGGAGGAATAGGGGAGAAAAAGTAAAAAGGAAGGTTATATTGGAGAGAAGCCAGAAAAATGAAGAGAGGCTAAAAGTTATAAGGTCAATGGTCAGTGAAATGCCCCATTGGTGGAAGAACCAAGAGATGTTTTGAGAATGGCAAGGCTGACATTTTATCGGAAATCATGAAACATCGTCATTTGTTTCCAGTAAGAAAGAAAGAGAAAGAGAGAAAAAAAGAGAAGAAAGAAAGAGAGGAAAGAGAGAAAGATAGAAAGGGAGGGAGGGAGAGAAGGAAGGAGGAAGGAAGGAAGGGAGGAAAGAACAAAAAAAATCTTCTTCAAGATCTGCTGAACTCATGAACGCTTGATGTGAGTGGATCTTTTTGTGGAAATGGAAGCGGAGTTGAATTTCACATTTTTGTGTGGTGATTATATTGCAGATACAGTACAAGAATACATAAGAATTTGAAGGTCAGGTAAGAATATAAACCTGCCAGTAATTTGCAGATATTTTGAAAAAGGCTTTGAATTTCCACAGCCTTTTATAGTTTTAAGGGTTCAAACCAATTTACCTAGATTTTGAAAGATGAGCTTCAGTTGACACCTGAATTGCAGAAATCTGTGGATGGCCTAGGGTGGCAAGCCCTGTTGAAGTTTGATGTTGTTTTATTTATTGCTTCTTAACCAACTATCCTGCAATTTAGTGTCTTAAGATACACAAAAGGCTCCTGATCTTATGGGTCAGGAATTCCAAAATGGCCGGGATAGGTGGTTCATCTCTGATCCACATGGGTCAGCTGGGGTGGTTGGAACTGGACAGTGCATTTTGAGATGGCTTCTCCAGTCACTCACACGTGTGGCTTCGTGGTGTTCCTTGGCCTCTCTCTCCTTGTGTTTGGTATTTCATCCTTCAGGCATCTCCATGTGGCTGGAACTTCTCACAGGGTAAATAGGCCTTATATACAGCAGCTCAGAGCTACGAGGAGAATGTTTCAAGGGCTGGGATATAGAAGCCTCCAGTCTCTTAAGGCCTGGGCCCAGTGCAGCTGGCACAGTATCACTATTACATATTATGTTACTAGTGAACCAGTCATGAACCCCACCTAGAGTCAAGGGGAAAGGACGTAGACTCCACTTCTTATGGGAAGAGTGTCAAAGAATGTGTGGCCTTCTTGATCTGCCATGGATAATAATTTGGATGTAGTTTCAGAGTACCTGTTAATTTTCAGGATTTATGTAATACAAGATAACATTATCCTCTGGAAAGTGCACAAGTACCAATGTTTAACAACTTATGAGCAAAGAGTGAAAGATAGTTTGGGTAGCTACCAAAAGAATTATATTCTAGTGTTGTCATTATATTCTAGCTAATGGGTAACGTTTATAATAATGACAGTATTTTTAGGGCTTACTTTTCAAAATTAGATTGAAATTTGGAGTGTGATTATAAATATTAACATTTTAATCTGGTAGTGACATAGAATGATTAAATTAAATCTTTGCTTTGGGTGAAAAAATAATGAATGTGTCTCTCATCCTAAGTTGAGGCCTCTCTCAAACCACTGGAGAAGTTGACTCCGAATCTTTGAATGAAATGTAAAAATGGCATGTCTGTTCTGTCAAGAAGATTAATTAAAAGAGAATCCAAGCAAGATGGGCAGGTCTCATATTACCCTAGAAGTCTTTTTAATATGGGGACACTGTTGTCAAGATAGATTTCAGTACAAGAAGCTCTTTGGAAAACTCCTTTTACTCATATCCCCCTAAACACAATTTAATAGATGCTTTTATTTTCTTCCTGTTTCCATATAACAGGAAACCTGTTTTTTCAAAACCAAGACAATTATTTTAAATACCTAAGAAGATGGACCCAGTAAGAACTTGGTACTTTCTTGTAATTGTACTTTCTTATACCTTCTACCAGCTTGTCCTACTGGTCAAATGGAGAACTTTTAGCCTCTTACCTGAGAAGGTCGGTCACTCTTTCTTATATCACAGAGGGCCAGTGGCTGGCTACAGAGCTAATAGGTTTATTGCCAGTAGAAATTTTACCTAATACAAAATGAAATTGACAGTCAAAAGTACATCTATGTTTTAGGTGTATCCCTAATCATTTAAATTTAGACATCCATGATTTTCTCAAAATATATTTTGCATCACTTTTCATCAATAGAGTCTGAATGAGTTTGATCCAGAGAGTCATTTCTTATATTCTGATGTTTTCAGTGATTGCAAATACATAGCACACGTGCCACCACTCTTCCCTCCCCAAAGCCTATGGAAGACATCACTAATCAATCACAGCGTACTTTCCTGCTGAGCTCCGCCTTAAGCCTCAACAATCATTTTCAGCACAGTGCTTCATACAACTACCAACAATCAAATAAAACTGAGGCCTCCAATAAAATGTATTTGCCAATATGGGAAAAAGAAGACCAAAATATCTATCACAATGGTTTACACATAGTAGGTACACCAGAAATATATGTTGATATGAACTACAAGTGTGGCCCTTGTTTCCTGCACGTAGTATTTAAAAAGCAGCTGACCTTAAAGTCATCCTGACAATTTACTGTTTTGTTTATTACCCCAGATTCCGCTGTTATCTTTTATTCTACCTTAAATTCAGAAAGGTTTTGTCACTTTTAGAATTTTAAAAATATGTTTCATGACAGATATAATCCAAAGGGTGTGATAACAGATCACACAGCAGATGCACTTATTTGAAGTTATCTTTTTGAAACATTTCATTCCATTAAGCAGCAGGCAGTTTCTTAAATATTTGACAGTAGAAACTGATGATTTCTCAGTTTCTCTGCATTCATTCAGTTGCAGTGTCTTTGAAGCCTACCATCCTCTTGTTAAGAAATCCTGGAGAATGCTTCTTCACTCAGTTAGCACTTCCATCATGTCATCCCAGGTAAATTGACTTTTCATTGCTGTGGTTCGTCACCATCCTTGGCCGGAGGCCTGCTGCTGATCGCTAAGTTTCTTTACTTCTTTGGAGCTCATCAATATAAATTATTTGAATTTTACTTCAGACCACCTTAACTTAACTCTGTTATCAGTTTACTTTCCAAGTGCCACCAAGTGTCACTTTGCCACCTGAGCCATAAACTTATCAGTAAATATTCATGCCACCCGAGACAGCCAGTCTGGGTCCTCAGCGAGGTCTGTGTTCCTATTCCTTGTTAAGTGGTTCTTTATGTTTATGCTCCTGGCAGCCAGCATTTGTAATGGTCCATTTCTCATTACAGGAGCAAATGGCTTCCTAGATTCACAATAAATTAACATTCAATACTACTGATGTGAGAGATTTGCCCTCAGCTACTTAGGGGCAGTTCCTGGGATTGCAAGGCAAGCATTTGGCTCTGGTCTTGAACCGCACGTGGTGGAGGGCAAGGCTTACTTACTACAGTGGTCCTATTTCATAGCTCTGCTCATGGTTTTTCTTTTGAAATGTAGTTAATGGTCTTTTCCTGCTGTGGAGACTCGACACAAAAACATGACTTCTTCACTCTGTTGTGCATGAGTCTGATTATTGCTTTATTTTACATTTTCTTGCCTCTGTTTCTTTGTTTTGCTAGGAGCAAGTTCAATCCAAAAGGTAATTGCAGTTGGTAGGGTTTTGCAAATAGTGATTTATTTTTGGAATTATAAAGATTTCTTAATAGAATCTTTTAAAGTAAAATCTAGTGAAACTGAGTCACTAGATTTTACTTTAAAATATTTTCTAAATTAATACAGACACAAAAGATAAATCTATCTGGGATAGACATTTTCTTGTGAAAGTTTAATGTTTGTCAAGTGCTCTGTGGGTCAGCTGTTTACTTTTGAATGTAAATGTTATACAGATTTTATTTAGCTGTCAGACAAAATTTGTGAATGTGTGTGTTATGGCTAAACTCTCATAACCCAACAACCTATGAGGAAATTCTTATAAAATTAATGTAGTCTGGAATCATGGAGGAAGCTTTAACTTATCCAAAAGGGCTTAACAACAATAGTAGTTTAAAAAAATAAATTCTTTAATTTGTCATTTTATTCTCAACCATAGAAATTTGCCTGATCTTTAGTCATTAGCTGTGCCATATGGTCATTCACACACACACACACACACACACACACACACACACACAGAGAGTAATGATTCTCTTTGGAATATTGGTTATGCTATAAGTAATCAGGATTTGTTTTTGTTATATTTCCTTCAATGGCATCCATAGATTTGTCACAGATTTTAGATTAATGAGGTTATTTGGCATTGCTGAAAATATTCTAGACTGAAGATATTCAGTAAGATTGCCAGATAAAATGCTGTGAAGAAAAAGTCACTGGGAATTGCTGTGGGGTTGGGGTTGGGTGAGGAACATGAATATTTGGGAACATGGTGCAGAGTGTTCCATACTTGTTTCTAGCCTTCTTAATTTGGAGAAGTAGGGCTGCCAGGTAAAAACACAAGACACCCAGTGAAATTTGAACTTTGGATCAACAACGAATAATATTTTTAGTAGAAGTATGTCCCAAATAGTGCAAATATTAATGGTTTGCCTGAAATTCAGATTTAACTGGGGGTCCTGTATTTTTATTTGCTAAATCTTACAACCCTTCCTACACTGTTCAGTCTGTGCTCTAAGACATATTATGATTTTTGTTGAGGAAAAAGCATAAATTAAGGCCACTAATAATAGAAGCAGAGAAGCATACAAGAAATAGAAAGATTCTTTTCTTTTAAGATTATTTTCTATTGCATGATTCATTAAATATTTACTGAGTGCCAACTAAGTATCAGGCATTCTCCTAGGGACAGGATACCCACTGGTGACCAAAACCATATCTGATCCTTGCCTTCATAGTGCTTCCAGTTTCTAGAGGCTACCTGCGTTTGTGGGCTCGTGGCTCCCTTCCATCTTTAGAGTTAGCAGTGGAGTTTCAATATTTCTCACATCACATCACTATGAGTCTGACTCTCCTGCTTTCCTCTTTGACTTATAAGGACGCTTGTGATTACATTACGCTCCTCTAGATAATCCAAGATAATGTTCCCATCTAAGGGTTAGCTGATTAGCAACCTTAATTCCATTGGAAACCTTAATTCCCCCTTGCCATGTAACATAAATATATGCACATGTTCTAGGGATTGGGATGTGGATATCATGAAGGGGCAAGGAGCATCATTCTGCCTACTACAGATGGGAAAATCAACAGGCATGTTTAGATGTGTTAAATTTGAGATGCCAGTGAGTCAACCAAGTAGGAAGTTAGTGATGTAAGCAGCACAATATGTGAGTTTGAAGCTCAAGGAGAAATTAGCGCTAAATATGGAAGTTGTCAACCTATAGGTGATGTATAAAGCCGTGAGTGTGTATGACATCACTGAAGGAGAGACTGAGCCCAACAAACTTCTACATTTAGAGTTAAAGTAGAGGAGACAGGCCAACAAAGAACACAGAAAGAACAGACAGAAAAGTAGGATGAAAACCAAAATAGTGTGGTGTCAAGAAAGCCCCGAGAGGAGATTCTTCAAAAAAGGCAAGAGTGATCACCTGTGCTCAATATTGCTGCAAAAGACATTTGCAGATTTGTCCAGCAAGATTTGGATTTGGTAGCAAGAAACTGAAAACCTTTATACAAGCTGTTTCAATGAAATTATGGGGGCACAACCAAAACTGATGCAGTTTGAGGAGTGAATGGGATGTGATCACTGACCACAGGTGATGAGGAAAAGTCCTGTGTGTCCTCACAACCTTTGTAGATGCTTGTTAAAAACAGTGAGGTGATCACATTTGATCAGAGACTTTACTACCGTAAGAAGCTAGGAGCTAAGCAAGATCACTTTTGTGTACTTCTATCTAGTCAGGATTGTGTGATAGCTACATTGATGGTTTATATGAAAGGGGTACAGATATTGCTGGGTTCCCATTGCTGTGCTCTGTGTGTTGAGCAAATCCAGAGGGTAACTGGAGCAATGAAACATCTCCATCTTCCTGCTGCATCCCAGGAAACCCTTTAGGACCAAACAGCAGAAACTGCTTGGAAGGAGAAAAATCAGAGTATTCTGTGGCAGGACTCAAGAATCCCCTTGTCTTGAGGAATCTCAAGCTTTGCTGGCTTGTTGCCTTTCTAGGGAATCTTAGAGGGGACAATGCTGCATCCTCCCAGACTGCGGTTTACCAAAGGGCCTGCTCCTGCAGGAACAAGGTACTCTTATTAGCTGATGATTCCTCCCTGCTCATCCACAAGAGACTGTACTTTTTCGGAAGAAAGTGGCTGTGAGATTCTTGTGTGAGGTCATTCTCCCGCTCCCTTTACTGGTTCTCAGAGTTTTACAAAAGTAAATGAGAACTCTCAGCGCAGAAAGACTCAAAGGGTAGAACTTATTGTTAACTTGGTCAAATTAGATAGAATAAGTAAATTCCTATGAACTGTTAACCAAACTTCCAGAAACGGAGACCTGATTGAAATAAAGAGGCATTTACTGGGGGTTTGTTAGGACTGCAGCCCGGGAGACACAGATTCAAGAAGCACTTGAATTGTGTTCCACTGGACTACAAAATGGACAAAGCTTATAAAGTCAAGAACTGCGGAGCCACAGTTAGTTACATGAGTTGTTTACCAAGAATTATAATTGGAACTGGCAAGAAGTAAGGGTGCTTGTTAAGCAAGAATTGGTTGGGGTCCAAAATGGTTGCATAGTTACAAAGGGGAACAACCTTGAGACCAGCTAGCAGATGTTGTTTTTAAAATGGCTGCTGTCCTTAGGTTTGGTATAGTTCACAGAAAGTTCAAGTTCTCAGTGGTGCAGAGAAATATCTGAGACCAGATCCTCAATGGCTGCCCAACTCTATTTTGTATGCCTGAACTATGATTATTCCATTATGATATCAGTTTGTCATTAGACTTAATAGATTGGCAGGTAGAGAGGCTTAAGATCTCAGAATGAACTCCAAAATGATGTTGGCTCCAAGTTTTGGCTCCGGAAAATTTAAGAATCATAACAAAGTAACCAAGGCATTTATTTCATTAAAGTCTTAATCTCACATCATACACAAATTTAATTTCAGATGTATCATAGACCTAAACAAAACTATAAAACTATACAATTTGTAAAAGATAGCAAAAAGTATGGATATACAACTTTAGGATAGGCAAAATTTCTTAGAAAGGACACATAAAAACAATACAATACACAAAAACTGACAATTCACACTTGATCTAAATTGAAAACTTTTGTTCATTAAAAGAAAATTGGGATATATGTATAACTGATTCACTTTGTGTACACCTGAAACTAGCACAACATTGTAAATCAACTATACTTCAATAAAAATTTTCAAAAAATAAAAATAAAACTGCTTAAAAAAAAAGAAAGAAAAATTGGTTGATAAAAGGGTACAAACTTTCAGCTATAAGACATATAAGGTTTGAAGATCTGATACACAACATGGTGACTAGTTGATGATACTACTGTATAACTGAAATTTGCTAAGAGAGTAGAACTTAAATGCTCTCACAAAAAAACAGATAAGTATGTGAGGTGATAGATGTATAAATTAACTAGATGGTGGGAATCCTTTCACAATTAAACGAAGAAAAGAAAGAAAGAAAGAAAGAAAATAATAGACAAGCTACAGACTGGGAGGTAACATTTTCAAAACATACATCTGACAGAGGATTTGTATCTAAAATATACAAAGAACTACACTTCAATAATGACAAACAAAACAAAAGAACATGTTAAGTGGACAGAATTCTTAATCTGTAATAATTGTCTGCTTCACTCATTCAAATAGTTTCAATGTAGTGAAGTTAATAGCTTTTATTATTTAAAAAATAATAATAAAGGAAGTAAGTAAAGTTGATTTAAATAAAGGGAGTGGGTAATATGCCTTAAATACTAAAAGCCTGGCCGCGCAACACCCAGTGGCAGAGATTTTGAGTTTCAGGGGAATTTTTCTGTAAAGTAAATAAAGATAAATTTTGAAGATTGAATCTACAGAAAGAGACTTGTAAATAGTAAGAAGTTTTAATGGCAGCCAAACTAAAGTTTACCACAGTAAACTATGAACCAAAAGAGCAAAATCTGTTCAGTTATGAAGATGCTGGTCCACACTCCCACAGCTGGGAAGCGGTGGAGCCCTGCCAGTCGGGCTCTAGAGGCTGTGCTCTAACCTCTGTGAGACACTGCCTCCACTGTGGCTCTGTTTCTATCATACGGATGGTACATAACTTGGGTCAGCGTTTCTCAAAGTCCTTGGTCAGTAGGTTATCAGGTTGGAATGTTCCTAGATTAATATATCACCTAAAAGGAAGTTCTGTGGCTAGATTTGGGAAATGCTGAGTTTAACAAAATAAAATGTGTTATTTCGCTTTTCAGGGCCAAACATGCACTGAGATTCTCTAAGGTTGGTAGTTGAAGAGGGAATTAGCTTTTCTCAAATTTATTTGTTTGAGATATGTATAGATTAAGGCTGGGACTGATAGCGTATATATAATATATACATTACGTTTGTGCGTGCGTAAGTGTGTACATATACCTTATAACATCCAATACTGACTCAAGCAAATGTGAGTTTATTTGTTCTACAAAACAAGAAGTCTGGGGCAGGGCAGTCCCTGGCCAGCCTCATTTCTCTTTCCCTTTCCACTCTAGACCTATAACAGGCTGTCAGTAGGACAGGGAAATAAAATCCTCTTACAAAAAGCATTGCAGATGATTGGGCATAACAATGTAATCTTTCCTGTACAACAAAAGCAGGCAAGTGAACATAGACTAGACATGGAAATGGAGTCAGCAAGCTACAGTGTTTGCCACAGTACACACACATATGCACACACAAACACACATACACTTGCGCACATACGTACGTGCACGCACACACACACCCCACCTTTTAATTTATTTGTGTTCCAAAGCATTTCACAGGACAAGTATTCACATCTTTGGGAACTGTGGTCTTGAGCCACATTATGTCCCTTTTATAAAATAACTACTTATAAAAACATCCTGATATAAAATACTTAGCCTTTAACATGGGCTGTTGTTCCATTCCACATTGTAATAGATTCCACTGTAGTTGCACAGATGACAATCTGTGTCACAGACTGTTACTGGAAATATCTCGTCGTGCATTAGCATTCACTGTTATGTCAAGGCGATATACATGAACAAAATTTATTTTTAAGCCAGGAGAATTTCAGAAAATTGAATCATGTCTCGTTATTAAAGTTTATTTTCCTTTTTTTCTGAACCAGGTGCTATCTTATCATGCAACATGTTCAAAAGCTGAAGTTGACAAGTTTAAGGTAAGGGAGCAAATGGTGCCCTAATGGTGCATAAAGTTAAACTTCCCAGGGCTTTCGGACCCTTTGTTACTTGTCTCTAGAACGAGGTCTGCCCACTGAATGTTGGGGGAATAGAATTAGGGGAAGGCATGTTTGCATATTTCAGTTTTAGAGGGTAAGAGGGACTTATATAGAGCTGAACGGCCCCTTCATGATCATTTAAATGATTCAGTATTTCTTTCTTTCTTTTTTTAAGTATGCAGGGTATCAGAAAAAGATCTGTGTAACATGGTGAGAATCAGGATGCCTGCTTTTGGCCTCGGTCTTACCTCTAACTTTCTGTTCACTAAAAAATCTTAGGGCTTATATCTTCATCTGTAAAAATAAGTGAAGAGATTAGGATAATAGTAGCTACCATTTACCAAGTGCTTACTATGGATCAGGTACAATACAAAGCATGGTGCCAGTGAGGTGACAGCTGACAACAGAGGAAGGAGACAGAACAGCTAAAACCACAGCAGTCAGGGTCCATTTGCTGTAGAGATAAACATCCTACATACCACCTAGAATATGAGCACCAGCAGGGCAGTGCTTTTTGTATGTTTTGTTCACTGCTCTATCTCTACTGCCTTTCACAGTTCTTGGAACATAGTAGCACTCAATAAATACTTGTTGAATGGTTGAATGAATGAATGATTGAATCAATCCAAAAAGCATTAGTGTTCTGTAACTCAAAACAATTAGTCATTAACAAAATGTTCAAAACATGGTTATATATAAATTTTTATATTTTATATTATATACATTTGATAAATATTTCCATCAAAAATATTTAAAGCTTTTTTACTTTAATCAAGTTCAGTTACCTAGCAATTCTACTTATGGAAATAAGTTTCCATAAACATTTTACTGTTTTTACTGTTTTGTGTTTTATATTTTTACCATTTTATAATCATCTTAATTGCTAAAAGATGAAAGGGGCAGGCAGGGAGAAATACAGCAAAGCTCATAATGGACTAAATATGACTGCAGAAGCTATGTGATGGGACATGTCTAGAGCTAGAGCAGCCAAAATCAATAGCTGTCTACTCTCTAAAAGTATTGCCCTATGTTCAGGCTTAATTCTTTCCTTAGAGTAAGGCAAACACCATTGTCTTGGAATTTGCCATGCTTTTTTTATTTTTAGTTCACAAACATACTAAAAACATGAAGTATTTAAATCTGAGAAAAAATGGGTTATTTCGTCTTAAAATGATCAAGATTATTAACTAAAGTGATGTATTCCAGATTTTATCGTAAGATATTAGTGAATATCTTGTTACAATATAATTGAGATATAGTAGATAATTTTAACCTAATGGCTTTTTTCTTGATATATAAAGTAAATGAAACATTATCATAATTGGTAGCTGATGCCTTATAATTGCAGTGGGCTTAAAATAATCCTGCACATAGAAAAGTATTTACTGAAGTTTCACAGTAGAGTGTGTGCAATGGCAGTTTCCTAACATCGTAGCTAAATCACAGTAAATAAGTGCTTTGTTTTGACCAATATATACAAATAAACTATGCATATATTCAAAAATATTGTAACCTTGGCTACTGCAATACTTTTTTAACAGAGCTAGTACTATATATCTATATGTATGTATGTATAATATATATATTTAGAGAGAGAGAGAGGGAGAGAAAAGAGAGATTTGAAATGTAGAATCAGAGTTATCCATGAGATTTTATGAGTTAAAGAATGGCTGAGTTTCAGTGTGTTGGATTATGCCCAGCCAGGACCAAGCTAGTGATCAGTGATTCAGAGATTAAGCCAGAATTTTGGGAAGAAAATTATTTCATCATCGAGTGCTAACAGGATCTGGAGGTCAAATACATATGTACACAGGTCAGATTCCAGTTGCAGCCTAAGCTTCACCATATCTGGGATTCAGAGATGTCTAGAAGACCAGTGAGATGTGGTCTGTTTACATGAGAGACTAAGAGGGCTTCTGAGTCAAAAACTCCCTTTTGGGAGTTGAGGCCATGGGCCTCAGTGTCTGGATGATTCCAGGTTCAGCATGGAGTTTGTCTCTTGGATTTGTCTCTTACTCCAGCTTCCCATGGATTCATGTTCTCAGCTAAGAACATGAATGAACACAAAAGGCATGGACTTTAGTATGGTTTCCGTGCATTAAATTACCCCAAGAGCACAGGGATTCCAGAGTGTCAGTAGCACACAACAGGAAGCAGCAGCCCAATGGAAGGAAGCATCACTATGGCCAGATGCAAGACATCTGCCTACCAATATGACCAACAGAGGTGGAAGGACTCACTGCGAGCTGAGTGGTCACATCTTAAGGACAAGAACCTTGAGTAATCCCAGGAACAAGTAGGAGAGATGGAGATCCCAAAATACTGGAGAGTGTGATACATACCGTTAATCACTTTAATTCACTACTATTTGTACTCCTAGGTGGTATGGCCTAAAGGAACACAGATTTCCTATATGATAAACCTGTAGTGAATCTTCAATAATCATTCATGCTAGGATGACACCACATTACCTTTCCACTTACCTTTTCTTCCTCTTTCACACTCTTCCACATTTGGGGATTTCTTTTCCTATTCTAGAATGCCATAAGACAGGGGGAGGGTGTTTCTGTTCATTTTGTTTTGTTCGGTTAACCCTATTTCTCCTGTTGGGAAAAATCTCCTTGAGAGGTGTGTGGTGGTGAGTGGGTGAACGGTGGTTAGAGAGTGAAAACCGTCCCAGAAGTGCACCTAGATTGTCTAAGCAGAATAAGTAGGTGAAACAACATATAATTGCTCATCCAGGAATGTCAGAACCTAAGCCCATCTTTGTCATTCTAATATATCATTATACCTTGGGAAACAGTCCTTTATGTAGGGTCCCCTATACATGAAAAGATCACAGAACTTCCTCAAACTAATGAGTTAACTTTTTGAAAGTCTGATTCAGGTTATAATATTAGTTTATCCTTTATGGGTTGATGCCCTGTGCATTGAATGAGGAAACCAGGATCTAAAGAATGGTTTTTATCCTCATTAACATTTACTGATCTTCCTTGAACTTGAACTAAGAAAGATGTGCCCAGAAAATTTGTGCAGATTTTAGTGCCTGTTTACATCTCTTCTGCTTGGTGCGAACAGGAATAATATATAAAGACCATATTGTCAGTTAGATCTCTTTGAAGATGACTGGTTTAAAGGCTTTTAATAACCTGAAGATGTCAGCTGTGATAACATAAGAAAATGAGTTTAGTACACCAATTATATGCTTCCGTAATTTTATGCACTTTCCTAGGATTCCAATGCATTGGACAGACCAAACTGTTATCACTATATATGCCAGTTTACCAATTAAAACCAACTCATGGACGTCCTCATGTTATATTGCCATCTTCTATCATCCCTTCTTTCAATTCCAAACTGCAAGGGTTATGGCTGCAATCAGAGATGAACTCGTTTACAGCACTATTTAACTGCCTCAGTAATTAAACGCCAATAACTCATGTTGGGTGTTTGGGTTTGGACTGCCTCTTGCATATTTCAAGTTTTCAGTGTTATTGCCTAGGCCACAAATTAACATCCTGGTAAAGCAAATAAAGTACTGAGGATAGGTGCTCCCTGTGGCCTTTACGTACCAAAATACGAATGGCCACATCAAAAATAGGATCTTATGGCCTCCTCTGTGAGATGGATGGCAGGGGACAGGCTGAGCAATGGGATGTGATGTACTATTTTTGTAAGTAATTAAGTTTCAGGAGACACGTTTGACCCATGAAATATTCAGATGTTATAATAAGAAGTTCCTGCCCTCAGAACCGCCCTTGCCACTATGCCGGTGGATGTGTCTGTCATAGGGCCCTGCACAAGGGTTCTTGCACAGGGAGGCAGGAGTTGGGACTGATCCCCACCTGGCCGGCCAAGTGCACGGGATGCTTTTTAGCAATGGAGCCTCCAGAGGGTGCATCTTTTTCTCATTGCAGGAAGGCAGCAGGTGTGCTGACCACTGCCCTGCCAGCTCCATTTGTGGAGCTGTGGAAAAGCCCAATCCTTGCAGCAGCTTCTTGCAGAGGACAAGTGCACTGTATAGAGAGGGGAGAAATGGCACAGGGCACTGTGTGGCAGAGGTTTGGGTAGCTCGTGTTCCCCACCCCTGTCAGTAGGGAACATCTTCCAGCTGCTCTCCCGCAGGCTGAGTGTTCCCACAGAGGTGCCTTCATGGCCCAGGGGTAACCCCAGGCCTCAGGGTGCCAGGGAGGGAAGAAGAACTCTCCCTTGTTTCTCTAGTCTCAGCCCTCACAGCCTTCATGAAAGGCTGCCTTTGGGAATCTCAACAATGACTTTCCAGTTCACTCGAGCTTATTTCTAAGGTTGTTTAAAAGATGACTTCGCAGCATTATGAACAGAATTTGGCTATCATCTTACACCTAACCTATTCTGTCTCCTCTCTTGTCCCCCCCCACCTCTGGAATTGAGGGGGTTGTTTTGACTTTAAATAGTATTTATGCCAAGTTTAATATCAGATTTTTTTATCGTCAGGGAAAGTTATTGAACCTTCAGCAAGAAATTGACTGCAGGGGAAACAGCTGAGTCAGCATCCTAATGTGCATCTTCTGCTCCTAAGGCAGCAGACTGAGCTGATGGCCTGAGCTGCTTAGGACAACCCCATAAATATGTGGAGTCCTTGTGTTCAAATGTCCATGTATTCATACACAGTCCTCTTGATGAATTGTGTCTTAATCAAATGCCACATCAGAAAAAAGATGCTTGTACTTTGTCATTCCAAGTGTAGAAAATACTAGGTGGGGTGGGGGGGGTGATGTGAGGGGAGCCAGGGCTGCGAGTCCAGGCTGATCTTTCCTCCTGCTGAACTGAGCGTCTCTGAGTGGAGGGCTCTTCAAGGACCCACCTGGCCAAATACATCCTGTGGTGACACTGACCTCCTCTCAGATCACCTAAAATAGCCACTGTTTGTCACTTCTTTCCATTTGAAAGCTGTCTCCCAAAGGGCACTATGAACATCTACTTTTCCTGGGCGGAGATCCTCCCACTTTCTTGCCTCTACCCATTAACACAGCTGGATTCCCTGCGTTCCTTAGTGTCACACTTGAAGGCCCAGGGAGTCTGAGCCTGAGGGAATGAAATCAAAGGCAGTTCGGTTTTGGTTTCAGAGCAGTGACAGTCCTGAAGGTCCAGGGAAGAAGACAGCAGTGTAGGGAGACAGGGTGGCCCAGTTAGAGCCCTGACCCCTGAACGATGAAGGCAACTGTAAAGGCCAAAGGGCTCAGAACCTTCCAGAACACTAGGGCATCTGGGCCTGGATCACTCTCCCTTCTTTCTGGTTCTCTCTAGTAAGAGCCATCTGCAACTATAGAGATGGAACCGGAAATAAAGAACCAATAGCCCATCACTTCAATGATGTGGGCGTGACTTAGCCATCACAATGGTTGGTTTTCTCTCTGCTCTTTCTTCAGTTTAGGTAGAAGCTACAAACTCCTGTTACGCTCCCCTCACCCTCCTCTCCAGACGTGCACTGTAGATGTAATTGTGCAGTTATCTTTGAGTCCTCACGCCCCCCACTCTCATGTGTCCCCTCCATTCGGACTCGGAACGTCTCTCATCATCCTCACAGCCATCACAGTTCAGGTCCTCCTTCTCTCTCACGCAGACGGTGGCTATGCAGTGCTCTCCTGTCTGGGCTCCCTGCTGCACTCCCAAATTCATCCTGTACACAGCTGCCAAATCAGCAGTACTCTTCCGTTGGTGCCAGTTTCCTTCTCACAACGCTTAGCATCTGCTATAAGCCTTTGGAGTCCATCATTACAAATTCTTTCAGTGCGCATTAAAAGTGCTCTGAGCTTTAAGCTCCAGTTCACTTTTCCAGCCTGTTTCTCATGCTCCCATTTACCCACCCTTCACACGAGTTCTATGTGATGTTTTCTCTCCATACTTGGCCCTTCCCTATCTTTGTTCCCATCCTGTTCCTCTCTCTGCATATTTAAAGTCCTAACAGGCCATCTCATCCTGCTCAGTTGCCCCCCGACATGAAGTCATTCTAACTGTCCTTCAGGCCAAGGTGATCTGCTCATTCTTTCATTGTACTTATCAGTGTCTACCCTGTGATATAAATCTTCGTGCACCTGTCTAAGCATCTGGTGAAACTAGGAGCATTTTTAGGTGAGAGCCCTTGTCTAGTTCCTTTTTGTAACCCTTCAATCACCTAAAGCCATGCCTTGCTTCTGGGTGCTGGAGAAATTTCTACCAAGTGACCAAATTCATTGAACTGTTTGCAGTTTTGATGGCAGAGGAAGTTACAACATGTGAGTAGAATTTTGAAGCAAGTGTCTATGACATTGAGAGTGTCTGCAAATCCTGCCTCAACCCCTTGTTTTAAGCTCTTGATGATTAGTTTTCTGGATTTCCTATGAAGCATAAACTACATGAAAATAAAGGGATTCATTGTCTTTGTTTAAGATGTTCTCTTTGGAGTATTCAGTAACGACAATATCTGTCCTTCCTTGCTCTACAGCAGGGCAAATTAATTCTTAGTTGATTCAGCAATTTCTTTAATGTTAAGTGAGATTCTTCAGTCACGTGTCCTGCTACCAGTACTCTGCTGACTAAATTCTTTAAAACTATTATTTTCTTGAATCTCAGGATTCCTATCTAATTCTTTTTATTTGTATGACCCTGTATTCTTTCCCTTCTACCTATTTTTGAAATTATGTACTGCTTTGGTAATTCTGTATGTTTTCTCTCAGTTGAAAATGGATCTATTCAAAATCTTAAAAGCGTGTACAAATCATGATTCTGTTGGTTCCAAGGTACCATCTGAAATATGAAATTAGGAGAGAGTGTCTGATTGAAGGGTTTTCTACAGTCTCAGTAGCCAGAGCTGCCCCTTTTAAGGCAGTCTTTGTAAGGCCACAGACAGTAAGGCAAGAAAGAGCAAACATGTAAGCAGACAAAGCAGCCACCAAACCTCCTGACTCATTTAAAATTTCTAGGCCTCAGGTTTCCTCATCTGAAAAACAAAGCCATCTCCAGCTATAAAACGCTATAATTTTACAAGCCTGTAAAATTTATCTGTAGGAGGGAAGGGGAAAATAAAACAGAAAGCAACATAAAGTTGACAAAACATCTTGGGGTCCTTATAATTTCTAAATACCCTAAGCTTTAAATTAAGCTTTGTTTAAAAACTTGGGTGTTTGGTAGAAGATTTGGCTCAACTTGATTTAATTATATATTATAAGTGATTTCCAAAGCCCACCGTTGCTCTATTACATTTGAAGGGTGAAATAGTACAATAATACTCGTGAGGAAGATAAGTGATTATTTTAGGTAAGACAAGAGGCTCAGTCTCTTCAGAATAAAAACTTACACTAGTGCTACCTATAAATGTTTGAATGATAGTATCTTTTTTTTTTTTTTCGGTATGCGGGCCTCTCACTGTTGTGGCCTCTCCTGTTGCGGAGCACAGGCTGCGGACGCGCAGGCTCAGCGGCCATGGCTCACGGGCCCAGCCGCTCCGCGGCATGTGGGATCTTCCCGGACCGGGGCACGAACCCGTGTCCCCCGCATCGGCAGACGGACGCTCAAGCACAGCGCCACCAGGGAAGCCCTGATAATATCTTAAATAATGACTTTTCAGTATATAAAAACCTTTTCATACCTTTATCTCACTTGAGCCTCACAACCTCTTGGTGAGGGCAGGGTTATCACAGCTCCATTTTACATATGAGACAACAAGAACCAAAGCACCAGCAAGAACAATGCACATGCTTGGCTTTGATTTTTCTCTCCAGTGTTTTATTTTGACTCTGAAGACAGTGCTTCTTTCTGGGTGGCTGAATAGGAAAGTGTAAGCAATATCATGGATTTTTATCCTGAAGCCGCTTCTTTTGATCTAACTATTATCTTGGAACCTTCATGGCATTTCAACAGCCTGGGGGCCAAATAAGCATGAATGGTGATGATGTCTGAGAAAAACAGAATTTTGGGCTGAACTTAACATAGACATTTTAAAAGAGACTTTTTGTGGTATTCTTTGGGCAATCAATATATTTTATTATTAGCTATTTTATTAGAAGCTTCTTTTTGTGTTGTGGTTGTGCCGTCCATGTGACTTCTTGCCCTGGGGTTTCAGACTGCTTAGAAACCTAAGGAAATTGGAAACAGCAAACATTATGAAGATATTGCATCATTCGTAGCAAGAGGGTACATGATCCATTATTCTGACATCTTGCTTGTCTTCCTTACAGTCTGATTGGCTATCTAGCTGTATAGAAATCTCTCGACATCTGGAAAGCTCAAAGGAAAAAGAGCAGTCTCACTTTATTATCCTGTGCTCTCCAGACCTGCCAAGTACCTTGTAGCAAAGATAACAAGGATATGAGATTGCAAATATCAGTTTAATGATAAAGCACTTGTCAGGAGATAAAGTCTTATGCTTAAGGCATGAGAACTCATGAACTAGAGACTATTTGGGGGAAGATAGGAAGTGAAGAATGTGAGATTGGGTTTATGTTTCTATAGTATTTCCTAGGGTGATGTATGATATTAGGGACATCGTGAGAAATAATCTGCATATCTGCAATATGATGACTTTAACACAAGACATTTAAGGTAAATCTTTGAGGATTTTTAGAAGTTATTCTGAATTAATCTCTGTATACTGCCCCAATTTGTGTGTGTGAGTGTGTGTGTGTGTGTGTGTGTGTGTGTGTGTGCACTTTAGCTCAAAGGGATCAAGTGATCTGGAGTTTCAACTCTGGCTTTAGAAAAAGATCTTGCGGCATTCATTGTTTCCAAAGAGAAAAGCAACAGAAAATCTGTGAGAAAACAAGATCTGAGATGAAACACTTTGGCCACTGGGTGCCATCCTTGCTCCACGCAAGGATTTGCTGAGCTGCATTTCTAGGAAAACGGTTAAAACCTAAAAGACAGTAATTTAAAAGTAATTCCAAGATCTAATAATGTTTGTGTGTGTGCATGACCTGGAATATGTTAGTGACACAGGCAGCTTATTCATTTGCCCAGGCGCGAGGCAGAAGGATTGGGAAAATCTCCCTGTGGTTCAGCCTTATCGACAAACCCTGGTCAAAGCCATCCCACTGGCTGTATCCCAGTGGGCAGCCGGGGAGGCCCCTTGGAGGGGCTGGGAGTTGGTGGCGAAGCGATGTGGATGGTGAGGTAGTGTGGTCAGTAGCCAGAGGTCAGCTGGTCAGATGCTCCATTATTCTCATTGTTGCACATGCACTGCAGCATGCCTGCAACAGGGCTTGAACCCAGCCATCTGAGGGGCTCTGCTCTGTCCCGTCAAAAGCAGCCCTTTCATTACCAGAGCTGGTGGAGCTATTCCACGCTCTTCTTGCTAGGAATGCTGCTGGTTGGTGGTATAGTAACTCTGTTTCTGGTGCTTTTGTTTCCCTAGGAGCAATTCATGGAGTTTTTACAGACATCACCTTAACCAGGCATCAGAAGCCCCATAGTCAGTGACACAATATCTGTGCAAGATTTTGCTGTCTTTGCATTAGACACTCATATACATAAAACCAAGAAATTAAACTCAGTATTATGAACAAGAATAACCACAGAGACTGTTCTTAGACTGTCATGTAATACAGGCTGATGTTTCCATCCAGGGCCTCAAACATTTGGTTGGGATTAAAACGAATTAGTGTGTGAACAAGCAAGAATTTTAATAAAAATTGAAAATTTGTCAGCCACACTATAACAGAGAAAACTCTAGAATCCTTTCTGTGAGACCATGTTGTAGAAGGGATCCAAGCTCAAAATAGATTTTGCCTCATGCCCCCAGGCTGGGGGCCATGCAGCTGACCTCCTAGTTGGCCCTAGAAGGTGGCCCAGAGCAGCGCCTATGGGTACTTCCTTAGATTCACTGTAATCAAATCCATACACCCATGAAAGGACAGTGTGAGAAGAGCTGGTGAGAACTTACGAAAGGGCAGGCTGTTTTCAACCTATCCTGGGATAAAAGGCTTATATACTATTCTGCTGTTAAGCATCTCCAGGTGGATGGACTTTAAAATACATTTTCTAGGCTTACTGTAGGATAACCTGATACCAATCATTATATACGTCTAAATATTGCTGTTTGCTCAGAGTAGTGCTATTATAGCTGTAGCATGCTTGCTGATCCAAAGTGCTTTCGTAGCTCTTATTTCATTGAATGTTAACAGAGAGGCCTTTTAAAGAGGTGTTGGTGGCTGCATCCTATTTATGAATCAGGCAGCTGAGGGAGACAGCTCACTGCCAGTTTGGGGGACTCACTTTTTGCTGCTGAGGTCCTTTCCTTGGACTCTCCTGCCCAGTACCTGTTCAGTCCACTCAGTGTGACGGTCACCTGGAAAACAACAAACGTTTCATGAACATTTTATCATGTGCCAGGTCTGTTTCCGGTGCTTTACCTGTATTAACTCATTTAATCCTAACAAAACCCCTACTATTATTTTTCATATTTTATAGATGATGAAACTGAGGTACAGAGAAATGCCCAAATATTTATAGGGTACAAATGAAAAAAATGAGATATAGGTAGGCATGCTGAATTTGTTATATTCCCTTTCAAAATGATGTGGAACCCTTTTTATCTTAGATTTTTCTGGTCCTGGCTTGGTGCTATCCTTATGGTCTGATTATGAGCCCTTCTGTAATTATGGCTTAGTTCCTTAATAGACGAGTTCAGATTTCAAGAGATTCTGCTGCGGGTGTTTGGGTTGGTTGGTTTTTGTTTTTGTTGTTGTTGGTTTTTATTTTAACATCTTTACTGGAGTATAATTGCTTTTCAGTGGTGTGTTAGTTTCTGCTTTATAACGAAGTGAATCAGCTATACATATACATATGTCCCCATATCTCTTCCCTCTCGCGTCTCCCTCCCTCCGACCCTCCCTATCCTACCCCTCTTTGTTTTTAAGGTTACATAGTTTGTAAAGTAATCCAGCCCAACTGTTTCAGCAAGTGTGCTTTCTCCGCCTTTAGCATTCTGGAAAACTAACTTCAAGGGGTAGGTTTATGGGATCTAAAAGCAATTTTCCCCCCAGGGTAAATCCCAAACAACTCTTATGCTGAATGACCCCATTCCTCTCTCTACTAGGTTTATTTTCCTAACATATATTATAATTCATCTCAGGCCTTTCCGGAGGCGGAAGGGAGTTCTGTGAAAACCAAGCTTTGTGATGGTTTCTGCAGGAACAGGTGGCCATCCTCACCACTGGGCTTACATGTGTCAAAGAAGTCCGTGAAACACTGAAGCTAGATTTTAAGGAAGGACACTTTGTACTCTTCCCCCCACTACCAGAATTCAGAAAAGAAAGAGAACAGGGAGAGATGCTTTCTATGACTTCGTTGCTCCAATATGAAAAATCATGGGACTCTCTCTCCCTTTAAAACCGTGGAGAAATTTATGCTTCTGCCTGAAATATCTTTCAAACCATCAGTGATCTCCTTGAATATAGCTTTCCTCTGGTTCTCTGAGAAGTTATGTGTGAGAACAAAGGCTGGTTATTTTGATAACCCCCTTGAAAACCAAAGGTCCAAGTATCGGATTGTTAGGGATGTCTCTCTGTGCAGTGAGCTATGTTCAGCATCTCTCCCCATTGGAGCTCTTTCTCTCCCTGCACAGTAATTCACTCATGAGAAGGCAGGATTGCTTAGGGTGCAAGGTCCCAGATAAATCTTCTATACGTAAGCCCAAAGTTTCTCCCAGGAAGTGCTACAAACGGGAGTACACTGCATAGCAAAAGGAAGATATGCCCCACAGACTGTGCTTATGAAGCCAACTGACCACTCCTGGAACTGGCTGCAGCAAGCACCCCGGTGGTCCCTCAAGCCAAATGGACAGAACTATGTCACTGCAGCTTGAGCCCCCAGCTATGCTGACTACAGCCTGGCTTTCCTTACAAAGGGGTCACCATGGCCTCTGTCAGGGCCTAAGTTTCTAATCTTTCAGCAACCCCATCTAGAAAGAACTATTCCCAAGTTCCAGTTTGGAGAATCTTAGGGAAGTTTTCCAGCTGGTCCAGTTTTGGTCCAGTGCCCATCCCTGGACCAATCAACTGTGACAGGGGCGTAGTCATTGAAGAATATGTCAGCCCCCAGGACAAAACATGGTTGGAGTGGAAGAAGGACCAGAGCCCCAGAAAGGAGAGACGTACGAGGCAGATAATATCATGGCTGTCCCTCACAGGTGAGGTGTATATGCACGTATCTTTCAGATTCCCTGAGGCACAGGTAAGGTGCTCACAATAGCCCCTTCATAACTCATAATTTGTAGACACTGGGTGATACCCGCCAGTGATCTGTCTGCTGAAGTGGTTTCTCGAGAGACTTTGTCTAGGTCACATTATTGAAAAAAAAGTTCTATTATGTCCTGAAAGCATTTCTGTATCCAAAGCTAATCCCACTGATGGTCACCCTGATTTGGCTCTCAAACTCACCCAAACCTTATAAAGCAAATAAATATAACTTCCGGGGATGTGCCAATTAAATTGGCCCAGAAACTCCTCATTAACAACTGCTTCATCTGGTCCTATCATAACAGTGTCTTTCTGTTGTGCTTGAACATTGGAGGCTCTGATGTATAACCAGAAAAGCGCCCTTCAACTGGATCCACCAATAAACCACAGATACCTTCTGGAATAATCATTTTTTCGTGAACTAATTAGGACCTACTAAAGAATTAAGCAGATCAAAGCCAAACATCCCTATATCTGATGTTTGAAACTCACAGTAAAATAGCTCAATTCCTGATCTACTTCCTGGCCTCATTAGAATTCAATTAGTAGAAGGACATTCTTTCCTAGAGGCTCTTTGGCAGATTTGTGTATGAACAGTTAACCCAGTGTTAGCAAAAGCAGTTACTTGAATCCAAACAGCTCTCTGGCTGCAAAGAGAATCCCAAAGCTGTTTAGACAAGACTTTGCTTATCCTCCCACCAGGATGCAAATATTTTAAGTGGACAGAGGGAGATAAAATGCAGTCAGTGCTGGTCCTGACACTGACCACATCCTGTGGCCCCGGGATATTTGGACTTGAAGGTCAGGGGAGGAAGGTGAAGGAAGGGGCGCTGGAGACAAGGAGACAAAGAAAAATTTAAAAGGCCTCCTTGACAGTGTTTAAATTATTTCCCTGAATAAACAAGTTTGGACTTTAAAATGTGTCAACACAGAACTGCAAAAGATATGGAGAAATACACATATATTTCTAGGACAGGTAGAACTGCTAATCAGACCATGAAAACAGGGTATTGAGGGTAAGACAACCTTGAGGGGTTTTTTTCTTGCTTTTTTCCCATAACCGTTCTTCAGATGCCTAAATGTAGACTCAGGGAGATTTATTTTTCTTCTACAGGGTATGTTATAGTTGTCACTCAGCCTTGAAATAGTTTTCCTCTCCAGTGGAACATCAGGCCAGTGATATATTTGCATAGTTGTTCCCACCTGTCACTTGTGCCAGCCTCACACGTCACCATGCACAGAACGCCCAACCAGCCAATGGCAGGCTTTTAAGCTGCTGCATTTATGGGACGTGTTTTCAAAATATTCGCAGTCACCCAGCAACAGGAAAAGGCATTTCATTGGCTCTCTCCCTGTCAGCTAGAAAGGAGGACAATTGGATGGACTTCATCTGTGAAGATCAAGATGAGTCAGTGGAAAGGTGGGGAGGCTGGATGTTTGAACATCCGAGCCTCTCAGTGGCAAATGTGATATTTTATAAGTCTAAAGCATGATGTTTTTGTCCTCCCCCCTGGCCAGTAAAAATCTAATGTTAAAGAATAGCACTGTCACCAGGCAGGCAGTTTTCATCTGCAGTGTCATAAAGACGCATAAAAGATCAAACTTGGCCCCCAGTCTTATCTGCCCGATCAAAGGAAGTGCTGCTGAATATGGAGCCTCAGTGAGAAATAAATAAGGGCAGGGCTTTTTGATGTGGAAACAATTAGCCTCTCTGCCACAGGTGGGATGCCATCTATAGTGGATATTCTAAATGTGATGTAAATCCCTTAAGTTACTTTATCAATATCTGATCTTGTGAATTATCTTGCTCTTAAAAATTTCTACCTCCTCTTCAGGCTGACTCCACCCCCCAACCCCCCCCCCCCCCCGCCCCGCCAGAGAAGAACCAAAGAGAGGGCCAAGGTACAAGTCAAGGTGACCTGGGCTCTGAATAGCACGCTATTGGGCCCCCCCAGGCTCCTCTAATTTCTCCTTCAGGTGGTCCCGTGCAAGCCACACAGGAAAACAGGGTTTTCTCTTTCTGTTTTTACTCTTTTCTTGTTACTATAGGACAGAAAATTAATATTGACTGCATGCATATGTGAAATCAAAGCCATTAGGGAACCAAAGAGCAAAACAAAGCTCTGAAAAGAACTCGCCGTAAACCAGACAAGGAGAAAAATAAGTTCTTCAACTGACAGCACCCAGTCCTTGCTGAGGCCCTGGCCTCTCTTCACTTCAGGTTGTATGATGGAAGGACATAAGCTCTCAATAATTAAAAACAGCTAAACTCTAAAGGCTTCAATGCCAGAAACATGTGCATATCCTGTCACTGGTTAAGGAACGTTAGTGGAATGCAGAGCAGGCAGTTGGTTGTGAGAGCTCACTCAGCGCTCAGTGTAACTCTTCCTTGCCCACTCCCCTGAGCAACTGCCCTTGGCCACCTTAGGACAGCCAAGTGGAGGGAAGGTGCTGTCTGCTCTTCCTGAGAGTTCATCCAGTTGGAAATTAACCACAGTCAATAGTAATTATAATTAACAACGGGCAGCATATTAACAGTAGATCCAATACGATTACATGCATGTTAATTCTGTACATGCACATTAATAAATTAGTATGTGAATACCATTTCTGTGTATCTCTAATGGGTATAAATATAATACAAATTTGCCTTAGCTGGACTCTAAGCTACTTGAAAATTGCTGTATCTCCAGTGCCTAACCCAGTGCCCGGCTTATAGTCGGTGCTCAATAAATATTTCTTGAGTGACGAAAGCAATACATTGATGACTGAACTGAGGTATCAGCCAGTGACACAAAATTTATGAATCTGCGTGAGTTTCACAAATGACAAACCTTGGAAAGTTATGAAACGTTTCAATCTTCTTTTAACTGTTTGGGTGTATGTTTCTAGTGGAAACTAAACTCAGGAGACCTGAGTTGTACTCTTGTTCAGTCACAAGTCTATGAGATAAATATTATTATTACCTCATTTTATGGGTAAAGAAACCGAGGGCTAAGAGATACAGTAACTCACCCCAGGTCACAAGCATAAGATCTGAACGCAGGTCTAAGCCAAAGCTCATGCTGTTAGCATGGTGTGAGTCTGCCTGCACACCTGTGTATTTTTTAAGTACTGGTATGTGAGCCCGTGGAGCAGGACATGCTGCCTTTCCCCACAGCATTAACCCTTCTGCTTCAAAGCACAGAGTAGAATGTTGAGGAGAAAATGCTTATGTTTCAGATACCATTTTGGAGATGATACAAAATAAACTGAGAGTCAAGATGCAGGATGGATAGAAAACCTAGAACTTTCTGAGCTCTAAACAGGTCATCAGGCCCAGACTGGAGTCCCAACCTGTTTCTTGTGGTGGGCCCTGTAAGGCGGGGAAACGGATTGTCTGGATACAGTTTTGCCACCGCCATCACTAGACCTGCTGCAAGTCCCAGCTCTGCCTCACACTTCTGATTCTACCGTGGGCAATGCCTTAACCCCTCTGAACCTCCCTTTCCACAGTCAGAAAAGTGGGATAATAGGAACCTCCCCGAGGGGTTGTATAAGGATTAAATGAGTTGACAGTATGGAGAGAACTGTATTTATCCTGGCACATTGCAGATGCTTGATACATATGGAACAGCTCTCTTTCTCCTGTACCCTCAAATAAAAAGGATAAAGAATCTTATTTGTTTAGCAGATTGTGAAAGGAGTCCATGGAATTATCCAATTTTTCTCTCTGATCTTATTTAATTGATAAATGTTGGCTCCTATTTAAGGAGGAAAAGAAATGCATTCTCTATTCCATCAAAACTCTAGAAAAACTCAGAGACAAGGTGCAAATTTGAGCTAGAAATTTACATTCAACAAAGCTTTCCAAGGCTCCAGCTACCAGGCTATTGCCCCGGCTTTCATTTCCCAGGTAAACTGCACCAATGATGGGAGTTTCAGAGGCCTCTGTCACCTGCTAGCTCAAGTGGCAGACAGGCTACCCTAAGTCACGGAGAAAATCTTGGAAGGTTTACCTACAGCAGGGGGTCTCACCATTTTTTGTGGAAGAGCAATTCCTCACGTAAAGCCATGATATTAGCAGGTATGGGTTTTCAGGAAAGATTCTGTGTGAAGCAGGCAAGCCTGTCCCTTCCCACTGAAAATGTCAACAACCAAGGAGAAGGAAGCATGGGCCTGTGAAACCAGCACGTCAGCACATGGGCTAAAACTTCAAGATCAATTGATCATTCAGATCTCACCCCAGAGAAAACCTTCTCTGACACATCAGAGCTTTGGAGGGCTTTTTTCTCTCTTACTCGCTGTGGTTTTATATACTCGAAAGGGGATAACTGGGATGCAGAGGTGGCCTAAGTGGCAGACCTGGATCAGAGTGAGTATCCTGACTGGACATTAGACTCACCTAGGGATGGGACCTTTTAAAAACAATACCAATACCTGGGCATCACCCCCAGACTGACTGAAAAGAAGTGGGGCAGAGGGCTGGCTTGCTATATGTTTTAAAACTCTCAGTTCATTCTATTATGGAGCTAAGAATGAAAAACACGGGTCTGGCTTATTTCCAAAACTGGTGTCTCCCAGAGCACCATTCCATGGAATATTAATATGTGTCACACATCCACAATAAGTGTTCTGGTAAATACTCAATTCAATAAAGTTAAATAGGTGACTTTACTGCACCATTTTTGAGACTTTATACCCTCGTGGGCATTGTGCCTCATCTGGTAGAGTACATATCGACTTTGCCCAGCCATTTTTTGGACCACATCTCTGTCAAAGCCTCTCAGCTAAGGGCATCTATATCAGGGTGTCAGGGAACACCAGCCTGAACACACTCTGGCCTGGGTCAACACATCATCAAAGGAAAGAAAGGCACAGAGAGTCCTGAGAACAATGAGTAGGGGCATCCGGCAGTGGCCATGCTCTGTAATCTGAAAAGTTGTGGAACGTCCAGATCCTAGCATTGATACTGTTCTGAGAATAAGCCTTTAATTATTGTGTTTATCATTAAATAATAGTTGCAGTAAAGACTTGTCTCAGGAATTTCCAAAGAGCAAGTCACTTTAATTACAGTAATGTATGTTTCAAAGCTGCTCCATTTTTATTGTCAGTATTTCTACCCTGAAAAGAAAATGTATTGCTGTTTTGAGTTATAAATTGCCTCAAAGGAGGGCAGCTCCTAAAGATTCATCTTGCCTTAGAATATCCAGAGATGCTCAGAGAGCAGGGCTTTACCTCCAACTGGGGATCTTGGAAAGGAGGTGGAAATAAAATGGAATTGACAATGATACTGAGCCTGAGTATGTACAGGAATTAACGACGTACTAACTATCTAACTGCCTAAAATAAAAATGGGTAGTCAGTGATTTGTATTTTACTGGGCAGAGGTGGCAAGCTTTCTTATGTACCGCTGAGATTATGTACTGTTGTAAATAAAACCTCAACTCCAATTTTCAGGGTCTGAGAAGGGAGCTCTCTGAGTCTGCATCTTCCCTTCTGCCCAGGACGTTCTCTAAATATCTGACCTATTCCGTTTTCCAATGACCTCATCATTTTTCTGTTCGTAGTGTCAGTAGTATATAACAGTTAGCAATTTCTAAGTCATAGTAAAATAGGGACCATACTCCGTCACAAGCATCCAAGGACCTCAGAAATTACTCAAGTTATTTGTGATGAAAATAATAGTATTAACAATTATTATTATCATTATTATAGCTATCATTTATTGAGCACCTACTATGTGCCAGGCACCTTATATGACATATCATAATTTAATCATAAAAACAATTCTCTGAGATTAGTGATTTGGCCCTTCTTGGCCTAAGCTACATCTTAGAGAGATAAAATGACTTGCTCAAGTCAGCATCAAAGCTGGGATTGGAACTACTGCCTGTAAATGCTCTTTGCAGTAAGGCCTGCTCTTAAATGTATGGTATACCTTGTTCCATTAGTTAAAGGAAATGACAATTAATATAAAGGAGATAATGATATATGTTTATAACTTCATATGTGAACTCTTTCAGTATACTGAGACTTTAATCTCTGAATATAATTTTATAGCATTTTTTAATTTTCTTTTTTTAGCAATTTTTAATTTTTAAAAGAATATTTGGCATCATATAATTGTGGTCCTTATTTGCAAAATGGTTTATGGGGCTGCAAAGAGCAGATTAGTGGATACATATATATTTATACAGACAAAGATACACATACATGTACCAGCTTCTATTCCATCTAGTAAGCATCCTTTGATGTCTTTATTAGGGGAAGATGACTTTCTAGACCCATCTCTGTGGCACATTAACTCCTAGTTCTTTGGGGAGCTGTGATATTGGATTTGCTTTGTCTGGCCACATTTCTTTAATGAGCCCCTTCATGACACATTTATTGATGAGAAAGCTGGTTGGAGTGAGGAACATGTCTGTAGCCGTAGAAAATAACAAAGCTAACTTGCTTCTTAATCCCACAATCACGACCCAGAAAGAGGAGAATAATGTTTGACATCCTTAATCTGACTGAAATCTGAATCTAATGTTCAGTGACCTCTGGGAAGGAAGTGTAAAAAAGAACAATAACAACAACAAAAAGCAGTTAAAAGATGAACTCCTATATCTCCAGCAAAAATAATGGTAGATGGTTGCTAAAATATATCGTGTCTCACGGGAAACTAGTCTACTCTGGCCTATACTTGCAATAACATACCCCGTATTTGACTCAAAGAAAATAGCTTTGGCAGTTTCCCACATTATTTTCACCACCTAATTCGAAAGCAGAAAATTTCTAGTTATTTCAATATTTTATTTTTATTTCCCAGAAAACAGCTTCCGATGCCCAAGAATAATTTTATCAGTATAAATAATCTACCTTCAGGTGTTTTATGTCATATTCAGTGACAAACTATGAAATGTAACATTTTTTCTTTGACAGCCCATGAAATCCATCATCTATTTTCATAGATCTTTCATTCAGGAAAAGATTTGAATTTTAAGGATTTATGGTCCAATCAGAAATATTTGAATTAAATATTTTCAGCTTTTAAAATCAGTATCAGGATTTACTAGTAAAAAGCTAGAGTCAGTGGGTGAAGTGTTATTGTAATCATTTATCCTTTGTGACCTTTAAAAGAATAAAAAAATAACTGCTGTCTCATGCCCGTAGTTTATATCCAGCCACATTAGATAAGAGCAAGAAGCTTTTTTCCTTCACCCTGTGGTTCATGACTCTTGGAAAAATTACCCATATACTGTTGCTAGGAAGCCGAGGGCACTGAATGAGCTCAGTATTTAATAAGACACGAATAGATAAGACAGAAAAAGGGCTTTATTCACCTGGTGTGTCTTTGTAAGAGTAACTGACATGATGAGAAATATGACTTGATTCACTTTTAGAATATAAATTTACAGTCTATCTACTCTTTCTTAGATGGGTTAGTGCACAGTTGTATATGGATCCATAAAATGGACTCAGTCTGAAGTTTCCATGTAATCAAATCATTATTATAAAGGAAAACTATTTCTTCTTAGTGGTAATTACAATTTTTAAGAATATTCTCTCTTGGATAAACTATATTATTTATAATTTATTTGATGAATTAAGTATGTTTCCATGTGGTGGAATTTTCTTGGTATAGAAGTATAAATAGGACCATGATGTTAAATGTATCATCTAAAATGCCTCATAGTCAAGGCAAAGCTACATAATGCTACTAAGTAGGTCAGATCTAAGACAGAGATGGAGCAGAGCGCCCTGAATGTTTGTAAATTTTGCCTCAAACTGGAAGCCCTGGACCAGGAATCAGGAGATCCTGATCCTGACTCTGACACCAACAGGTGCTCTCACCTTGGGCAAGTTATTCAACTTCTCTGGCATTAAACTAGAAGACACCAGCCTTCTATCATTTTCCAACTTTCTGAGTGATATTCAGAGGCCCACACCTATTCTCCTTTGTTTCTAATGAGCTGAGCTGAGGATGAGACAAAGGTCTCAAATGCTCTCATGAAATCCCAGAATGCTACAGGCAATCCAATGACAGGCAGTCTGCAAGTCGCCCAAGAACCCAAAGATTCAAAATGGAGTTCAGAATTAGAAGGACCATGGGTGTGTGTGTGTGTGTGTGTGGAAGGAATCATTCCAGCATCCCTAAGGATTTAAACTGGTCCAAGAGAGCTGTTTTGAATGCTCTCCTTGGACAACTCTTTCCTGAGTTCAGAGATCCCGAGCCATTTGGGGCTTGGCCCAGACCCTCCCTAGCAGACTCCCTGTACTGCCCTTAGCCCATCTAGCTGGGAAGTGTGGTGACTTAGGTGCAAGGAGGGCTGGAACCAGCTGCTGAGAGCGCAGGGCCCACAGCAAATGAGTGCAAAGTGGAGCATAGGACAGGGCAGATCAGGGTAGTTCCCAGAGCAGGGGTGGACTCAGAGTTGGGAGCTAACCTGTCAAAACAGGGCCCAGGTGAGGGACCATTAGGTAGTATTTCAGGAGCAGTGAAGCAGGTCCCTGAGAAAATCTTTGGTGCTTCTCAAGCCATTCCTTCTCCTCCACCTATGTGGAGAGTACTCCAGAGTACTTGGTGTTACATGGAGGCCACAAGTCAACCGTTTCCCCACTGCATCTTCCACCACCACCTCAGTGAACCTTCAGGACATTTCTGCTCCCCACTCTAAGCAGCTGAGATCATGAAATGTTTTCCTCCCTTCTCTTCTCCTCCCCTGTGCCCACCCACCTCATATCCACCCTCCAACCCTAAGTTTTGCTGTCATAGTTTTTAATACTTTCTCGTCTAGGTGGTAATTAGGTTTCCCCAGGCAGTCAATATCTATCTTATCAGTAATCCTTATTAGACACTTATATTAGATAATCCCAGTCAATCTTTTATTATCTCCCAGGTAGATTGAGCTCTCTATATTGCAAGTTTCATTGCTCAGCACAATTTTCCTCTCCTCTTCATCTTTCACTCTCTCGGAATCTCTGTTCAGGCCCACTTTTTGGTTAGGGCCTCTGAATCCTTACCTAGCAACAAATATATTTCTCTCTCACTGGCAGGTGAAGCTCATCTTTGCTGGGCGTAGGAATCTAGGGTTGCATTTTTTTTTTTTTTCTCACGTGTGCTCAGATGCTATCCTTTTGCGTTCAACATTGCATTGAGAAATAAATACCAGTCTGATTCTTCTTCCTTTTTAAGTTACTCGTTGTTTCTGTTTGGCAGCTTGTAGATTTGTTTTTCCTGCTACCTTAGTTTTCAGGAATTTTATCAGAACATGCCTGGATGTAGGCCATTTTTCATCATTTCTACAGACTCTGGTCTTTCTTCAATTTAGGAAGATGGTCTATTTTGGCTGTTTCATTATTTCCTTTCCTCAGTAGGTTCCTTATTTCCCTTCTGCAGTTCCTGTTTTTTTTTTTTTTAATTGGGGTATAGTTGTTTTACAATGTTGTGTTAGTTTCTACTGTACAGAAAAGTGAAGTAGAGTTCCCTGTGCTATACAGCAAGTTCTCATTAGTTATCTATTTTATACATATTAGTGTATATATGTCAATCCCAATCTTCCAATTCATCCCAACCCCCCCTTCCCCCCTTGGTGTCCATATGTTTGTTCTCTACATCTGTGTCTCTATTTCTGCCCTGCAAACCGGTTCATCTGTACCATTTTTCTAGATTCCACATATATGCGTTAATATACGATATTTGCTTTTCTCTTTCTGACTTATTTCACTCTGTATGACAGTCTCTAGGTCCATCCACGTCTCTACAAGTGACCCAAGTTCGTTACTTTTTTTTTTTTTTTTTTGCGGTACGCGGGCCTCTCACTGTTGTGGCCTCTCCCATGTGGAGCACAGGCTCCAGACGCGCAGGCTCAGTGGCCATGGCTCTCGGGCCTAGCCGCTCCGCGGCATGTGGGATCCTCCCGGACCGGGGCATGAACCCATGTCCCCTACATCGGCAGGTGGACTCTCAACCACTGTGCCACCAGGGAAGCCCCCAAGTTCGTTCCTTTTAATGGCTGAGTAATATGGAATTCCTGGTGTTTGCTTATTTTCCTCCTGGATCTATCCTCCAAGCATTTTGTTTTTTCCCTCTAGATTTCCAAATAGTTTCATTTTTCTTGTGTGTCAATATATTTCTCCTACTTGATCTTTCAACTGAGTACTTGGCACAGGAACCATCTTTTCCAATTTATCTACTGAATTTTGTTTTTAAAAGTTCCATTTTTAGTCCAATTTTTCTGCTGTAATCCTTAAATGTGATGGCGATAATCCTTAAATGTCGGTGATGATGGTGATGTACAAATTGTCTTCTGTCCTCCAGCAGCTTTGTCTCTCTATGACCTGACTTCCTTCCTATGCATTGCTCTTTCGCTTTGTTCACCGGGGCTTAGGTCCAACTCCTGGGAGACTTCAGTAGCAACAGTCCAAAGAGCATGGGAAGGCACAGAGACCCCATAGGTGAGCGACGGCTAATAGGCAGGAGGCTAACCTCTGTGGAGACTTCAGCAGAAGACATCTTGGCTTCCTGGGCCCATCAACTGGCTGCAAAGGCTGATACCATCCCTCCCTCTCAGCAGTGGAAGAGGACTGAGCCCACCTGATAAGCTTGGGGAGAGGGTGAAGAGGGGCCTGGGAGAACAGTTATATTCATGCCATTGCTGCCCCTCCCCTCCACAAAGGACCACAGGGGGCTAAGTATTCCTTGAATATGGGGGGCTCTTCAGCACTGGGCCCAGACTCTCATCTGGCCCAGAGAAGCCAGAATCCAATCTAGTCTTCAGACCAGAATCCTGGCAGAGCCTGGGTTTTCCTGGCACCCTAAAAGCCCTGCAAGCCTGCCAGTGGAGGGGGGCTGGTGGTGACTTCACAACCCAGCATCTCACCAGCATCACCTGGGGAATGTTTAGAAAATAAAGGATTCCAGGTCCCCCATCGTAGACCTATTGAATCAGAATCTCAAGACAGGGCCTGGGAATCTGGATTTGTAATCTACTCAGGTTAATCTAGAACAGAACTGAGTATCGAAACCACTGATTTAAGGTGGAAGCTGGTGCTTCCACCTAAGAGTGCTAGGAGCCCATTCTAGAGGTGCTTGGGGCTGCATATACCCTGGTGAGAGTTCTGGCCCTTGTGCTTTTACACCCAGGGGTGCTAAGTCACCCAAAGACCTGAGATACGCTTAATCTCTTTTTCTTTCTCAGTAGCCAGTTTTTCTCTCTCCTTAGACCATGATTTTTCTGTGACATACAAAATCTGCTATTGTTTGAGGTAAGAAGGAAAAGTATTCCTGAATGGAAACAGTTATCCTTTACTACGGACACTGGACCTATAAAGCCAGGGCAATATAGAATGAGGAGGGGGTACAAAGGAAAGGGTCATTAGAGCTACTTTCATTAGGTTATATTGAGGAAAGAACCACAACAAAGGTTTGTTCTAGCTCTCATTCTGTGTCAGTTATAGGTCGACTGTGGCTCTGTGGCTCCCCCCACCCATCTTCTTCATTCCAGGATTCAAGCACAAGACAAAATGACAACGTGGGCCTTACAGGTTTGCTCCATGTATGTGTGGGGTGGGGTGGTAGACAGTCATCTCCACTCACATTCCTTGGACCAAAGCAAGTCATGCCAAGCCTGAAGTCAATGGGCAGGGAAGTATCTCCATTCCACAGCTGGAACTGGGTCGTGTGGTGGTACAAGGGCACATGGAATCTTCTCACATGGAGGGGAGCAAATAATCAGGAATAATTATACCATTCATTATACTTACTGAGCAGGAAAGCATCCCCTTTAGAAGTTATTCCCATAAGGAGGCCCAATAAGGAAAATCACCTGATAGACAGTTACTGAATAAGGTGATCTGGACCAATGGCCAGCTGCAGGTCCTGGCTGGTGGATCTCAGGTACTCCGTGATTCAGGAGGAGGGGAGATGTTCTTTCTCCTCCTGCCTTCCACAGTGTGAATGTTCAAAAAGGAATTCAAAGAAGGTTTGAACATACTTGGGATTCATGCTGATCTATCTAATGTTGTTACATAGTCATAAAAAGCATGGAACATTCAGAGTGGCCCAACTCATCAGCACTCTCCCCCAGCACAGAGCATCACTGGCAGACCTCAGGGACATCCTACTAGGTCACCACGGCATATTTCTCCTCCTCCTGCCTCCCCCTAGGAGCTCTCCCACACACTCTTTTCTTCCCCTCCCCCAATATCTTTTTTTTTTTAATTTCTACCCCATCAAGATTCTCTCCTCCCTCTGTTTTCTAAGCTGGCATCCTCCTTTGGTGTTAGAAATTTTAAAGTCTCCTGCCCAGCTCTTCCCTTCTTGCTTGGTATCACTGCTGGGCAGGGGCAGAGGGGGAGGGGAGGGGAGGAAAGCCCCAAGGTGGTCTGGATGCCGGGTGGATGATCCAGATACCTAAAAAGCACGAGCTATCTCACCCAGCCAAGGCTGACATGGATTTTAGGCTTCCCTGCTCACACGGTCTCTCATTTCCAACTTGAATTTCATGCTTGGGCCTGTTTAGTACTCTCTTCCTGAGTGCCGGCAGTCAGAGTACAAAACTGTCCAAAGCCTTTGCTCTACCACCCTTCTCCCTTTCCCCTTAGACTTCTCATTTCTTCTTAACTTGTTCAAGCTTCTTGCCAACAAGTTGGTTAACCTCTCTGAACCTCATAGGGGTGTGATATTCAATGAGAAACTAGCTGCAGGTGGTAGCCACTCAGGAAATGCTAGCTCCCTTTCTTTTTATTTCTCTTCAAAGGATCTGAGTGAACTACTATTTCTTGGCCATCCTAAATCAGGTGAGGTTGCTTTTGGAGGCATTTCTACATTGCACCCTCTTATCCAATGTTTGCACAGTTCAAAGCATTCAGTAGGTGCTCAATGAGCACTTGATGACCCAGTTTCCCTCCCTCCTCCCTCGCTGCCCTGCCCCTCACCTTGTCAGTTCCACCCCCTCTGCACACATCCTGTTCTTACCTCCTCTACTTCGTGGCCGAAACCAAGAGAGCAGCATTGGCACATTTGACTCATGTGTGGGGCTAACAACCCATGATGCTAATGGTCAGAGACTATGAGGGTTTAACAGAAAATAAGGAAGGCAGTAAAGTGCCGTTATTTAAATCTTCAGTTCTACTTCTGGTGTCTGTAATCAGCATCTGTATCCAGTTTGATTCATCTATCCCTCTCCTTGTCCCAAAGAGAACTGAAGAAAAACCAGCATGAATGGCTTTGTCAAACGACTCTTCACATCATTAAGTCACTTTGCTGTTTATGTAGTAGCAGGACACAAATTCAGAAACACATTACCCACAAATTCCAGAAGCAGCAGAGGAGGAAAGAGCAGCTGATATGGAGCTGCCTGGTCATTGCTGATGTGATCGATGAGGAGGTCGGTCCCTGGCACTCCCCTCACGCTGCCTGTGCCACATCTGCTCTTACCCGGGGCCCCTCTTCGGGGAGAGAGGTTGGGAACTGAAGCCTCTGTTACTTGTATTGCCCATTGGAAATGGAGCTTTTCTTCAGACCTCCAGATACTGCTTCCTCCTTTTTTCCTAACCACCTCTTCCTTCCCAGGAAACTGTTCTCAGAGAAAGTATCCTTTTACATCTGTCCATCAAATTAAGCTAACATTTAGGGAAAGCCGTCTGGGTGGTACAGAAATGAAGCCTACACAGTTTCTGTTCTGTCCTGCCCTTCAGGGGGCCCCTGTCTAGTAGGATAAATGGGCACACAGCATGCTTCAAAGTACCTGGCACACAGGAAGCCCTCACTAAGTATTTGTTGAATGAATGAGTGAAGGAATGACTACACAGTGACTTTAACAGACTATAGCAAATGCTATAGAGGAAAAAATGACAAAATGTACTGTGGGGGGGTTGATTTGAGAGACTGCTGGTTGTTAGAGGCGCCGGGGAGGGCCTCATAAGGGGAGACAGATAAGAGCAGAGCCTTGCAGCCGGAGGCATTCTGTTGAGCCTGGCGGGGTGAGACAAATGAGGCTGGCACACCAGGGCTCCCTGGGAATAAGAAATCTTTCCTGGGCCTATTCTCAACAGCATAGCCATGCAGTCATTTTCTAAATAAGGGAAGTACAGTGATAGGAACACAGGGATGGTAAGGGCTCGATCAACAAGGCATTAGACTGAAGAAGGACTCGGTTACCAGCTCTCCACAAGAGGATCACCTTCCTTGGAAGAACGGGCAGCCTGATTTCAGATTCGACAAGTTTACAGCCCCCTTGATCCTTATCTTCTGATATGTTTAACTTGAACCTGATGAATCATGTTTTCCTCCAGTGTATCTTAGATATCCCAGCGCAGAATATGTTTCTTTCCAGGAGTGAATATGGTGCAGTTTGCTGGGGAGAGGAAGCCTTTCTAGATTGGCTTCTCTAAAGAACTAGAGAAAGAAAAGACTAGAATTGTAATCAGGATACTTTTGAAGGGGACCACTATGGGTCTGACATGAATTATTTTGAATTCCTGGAAATTTAGTATTCAGTTCATCTGCTGTAATGATAACTGTCTGTTATTGATGGAATTGTGTCCCCCCCACCCAAATTCATATGTTGAAACCCAACCCCCAGTACCTTAGAATGTGACTATATTTAAAGACAGGGCCTTTAAAGAAGTAAGTAAGGCGAAATGAGATCATTAAGGGTAGGGCCCTAATCCAAGATGACTGGTGTCCTTGTAAGAAGAGGAAGATGCACCAGGGAAGTCCACACATACAGAGGAAAGGCCATGTGAGGACACCGTAAGTCGGCAGCCATCTGTGAGCTAAGGCAAGAAGAACAGGAGTAACCAAACTTGCCAACACCTTGATCTTGGACTGCCAGCCTCCAGAACTTCGAGAAAATAAATTTCCATTGCTTAAGCCTCCCAGTCTGTGGTATTCTGTTGTGGCAACTCTAGCAAACTAATAACACTGTCATATACTGAGGCCTACTAGGGGCCTGGCACTGTGCTAAGTATTTGATCTCACTTAATGTTTTTAATGACCATGAAAGACAGTTATTGTTATGTTCCTTTTTCAGAAGAGAAAATAGATGCCCAAGGCCACAGCTCTAGCAAGTGGCAAAACTCAGATTCAAAGGCACATCTGTTTGGCTCCAGACATGTGCGCTTAGCATACCACCAACCCACATTTATGAAGCACTGACCATGAAAGAAGTACGAGGCTATAGTAATTGCTGACATTTGAGAACCTTAATCCTTTCCTTATGGAACTTATAAATGATGAGAGACAGACTTACAAAGGTAAATAAATAAATAAGTGCTGCCTGGACCAGACCACCTGGAATCAATAATGCCATGGCAACGCCATGGTGAACCTAAGCTAAGAGAGCATTCAAATGATTGTGAAAGCAGCATAGGGGAGTTGCTACAAACACAGGGGCCAGGGGGCAGATTTCAGCAGTTTTCTAGTTATGTGACCTTGGGCTTTTATCCTTACTTAAATCCTTAACCTCATCAGTTTCCTCATCTGTGCTAGGGGGGCTAAATTGGGACTAATGATGGAACATTACCCCTTGGGTTGTTGGAGGATTAAATAAGATACTGTAAAGCACTTTGCATGATGCTTGGTACATAGTACATCTTAATAAATGTACCATGATGGAAAAAACAATTCTTCTAATGTGTATCCTACTGGGTACTAACAAAAATAGCCAACCCATCTAAACATGGTTGAGTTCCTAACTGTTTAAATGAAAATGTTTAGTGTTGTTAAATTTGTGAATATTTTCAGTGACACATATGTGGGTTTCTAAATACAATTTCATTTCCAAAATATGTTTGCCTATTGGGACATTCAGCTTAAATCAAATACCAACATACACCACCAACAACACAGTCAGGGCAAAGTTAAAATGTTCATCAGTGTGGAAGGAGAGTCTGACAGAAAGGCAAGACAGAAAGGACTAATAAAATATCTGATAGAAGTTAAAGAGCAAATTAAAAATAGTGTGTGTGTGACACTGTGTGCATGGATGTATGTGTGAGCGTGTTTTGGGGCACACCTCCGCCCATCTGAGCATAAATCCAGATAAGATTCTGGACAGGGAATCGTGGCTGAGGAATCAGCCCTGCACCCTCCTTGCCTTACTTGATAGATTGTTTCCTCACTGCAGGTGATTGCTTTATTTGGCCCGAAGAGCAGAAACTTTCTTATAATGCTTCCTGTGCTTTTATGGCACAAACCAATATAAGTATTTACTGGATCTGTAAGTAAAAGTATATAAAGTCTTATTTATCTTGCTGCACAGTGAAACCATGAAAAACGTGTGGAAAGTTGAGTATTTTTTTCCAAGAAGACATCCAACTACACGCTGAGGCAAAGCAAATACATGCTTAGTTTCAGAGGTGACAAAGGGGCTTTGTTATACTTTTGATGCAGAGGATTTCCATCGTTTCTATTGAATGCATGAACATTGAAATATTTCTTCTGGCCAATTCATTGGAAAGTGATGCCTGGGTGGCCAGCCACATATGTCTGTAGCGATAGATTGCACTCCCAACCCCAACTAGCAGGCCGAAAAGATGGGGCTCCGGGTATGGAACAAGGGGAGAGAGAGCGTGGGATCAGGCCAGTGGCATGAATGGAAAACCCAAGCAAAGCCTTACCCTGGTCAGTGGCTCCGCACTCTCCTCCTCACACCCAGGGTGGCGCCCCATTGCCCTGGTTCTAATCTCAATGTTCAGGTTTTGCCCCTCGCTGGTTCTGCTCCCTTGGTGGGGTGTGGAACTTTGTAACAGGGCATTGGGACCCATCGTCCCAGCACATGAAGGGCAGGATCAGGTGGACTTTTACCAAAACCATAAAGAGGAGAGGTTGAGTTTCCGGTTCCTTTTGATCCCCAACGTTGTCCTTCTCTACCACTTCACAGGCCTCCAGGCTCCATCCCTTTGCTGACCCCTGTGCCTTAGGCATCATGCTTCAGTATTAAGAGTTTGCTTGTTCCTGTGAATTCTTATTTGTGGAAATCCTTTCATAAACCTGTAATTTTAAACTACAGAAACAAAGCAGCATGATGTTCCTTAGTCTTCAGCTGTTTGTTAGTCAACTCACCTGGTCCCTATTTCCAAACCCAGATCCATCACCAGGGGCTGATGTCCTAAACAGCCTCACCTCTTGCTGGTGCAGAAGTTCTTCTTCCTCCTTTCATCCTTTTCTGTCTAGTTGTTGAATTGTTGTCGCATTTCTTAGGGAATTATTCTCATTTTCTGTCTGCTTTATGAGCCTTTCCTTCCACCCCATTGCCTCAAAGGTATTTTCATTTTAATAGGGAATAATTCTCTGATGTATATTGATGAAATTCTAACGGTGATATTTCAGGCAGGCAGAAGAGAGCCCTCAGCTGGAATTGTAGATCTTTTCCCCCAACCTGGCATGTAGACAGTTATCCATTCAACCCATGTTGAAATCATATTTGTGCATGAAACTGCATTTTTTCTTTTCACCATTCCCACCAAGAGTTGGGAATTTCTGACCATCTTTATAAGTTTCTGTTTATGAAATTAACATGAGTCTGCTCACTAAATTCAAACCATTAGAAAAATTACAGCATGCCGAGGCTAATAGCAGAAAAAGTTAAGGGTGCTGGGTGAAGTTTTTGTTTGTTTTCTAAGATGCCTAGATTGTTCTAAAACCAATATAGAGGGGCTGTTAGTTGGAGTAGATTGTATTCAAGCTGTAGGATGCTAACATTCGAAGTGTCCTTTTGTAAATGGAAGCAATGTTGGTTAAATCTATATTATTCATTACAAAATCTGTATTACTTCCTAAATGATGACCTCGGTTATCTTCAAAAATCTCTTTTGTAATGTTATTTAATTTCCTATCTCTCTTTTAATACTCTTCAGGTGGACTTAGGGACTTAGATAAACTACCAGTGAGCGTAGAGTTTACCCTTACTCATCGCACAATTATAGAGTTGCCACGTGCCCTGTAAGCTACCAGGCACCATAGAGCATAGACGAGGCATCTCTCAGGTGAGGCTGCAGCTGAGAGGGGCAGCAAGGACTCAAGCAAAACCCACAGTACAGCAAGTTGAGGTTGAGGTGGGCGGGAAGCCATTAAGATCCAACCAAGTACGTGAATCAGAGAAGCAGTGGCCAAAGGGGATGGTGGTTCTGTCAGGGCCAAGACTGCAGGTGGCCATTCTCTGGGCTAGAAAGACCATGCTGAACAGGCAGGACTTGCTTTAGGGTATTCTTATCTCACATCTCTAACCTTAAAGTCTAACGCAGTCAACACACCTTCAGCTGCCTGTAAATATCTACTATCTTTCCGTTACTAAGACATAGGAAGAAGAATGCCACAAGAAGTTCATGATAACCTCACAGGGCCGCCATGTCACACTCACACATCTGCACTGCAAGGACCAATCTTCTTGGAGGGATGAAGCAGGCTGTCTCACTGCTCAGAGTCACACAGCTGGCAAGCTCAGATTGGAGCCTGAAGACTAGGGCTGCAGGGGTGAGGGCCTCTCTGTGTGTCTCCTATTACAAATAGTCCCAGTGGTGTGTGAACAAATAGTGCATTGGGTTCACTCAAAGTTAGAAGGCTACTTGGCTCATATTACCTAATCTTGGATTCCTCTCTCTCTCTCTCTCTCTGTGTGTGTGTGTGTGTGTGTGTGTGTGTCTAGGATTCCTCTGTGTGTGTGTGTGTCTAAGTGTGAAGTATTCACAGGGGTGGTTGGCAGAAAATCCACCAGAGGATATTGTGGCATGGCTTGGGTAGAACTAGAAAAATAACTTTCAGTGAGACTATCAGGCTTTCATTCACTCATCCAATAAATATTTAACGAGCTTCTTCCATGTGCAGGTTTGCCCATGAAGACTGTGCTGGGCACTTAGGAGTTAACAGTAGACACACCCAATTCCTACCCTCCTCTATCAGACCATTAACAAATAATTACACAACATATTACTGATGGAGGAGGAATGTCATGCTCCCAGCTCTCAGGGAGTCTTGAGCTGGTTTATTTCAGCTTCCCACCCAAGTCCATGTGTGCAGGGCTCCCCCACCAGCACTCCTCTAGGTACCCAGGATCCTGCCCTTCCTTCTTAGATTTCTTGAGGTTCTTAGGCATGTGTTTGGGCACTGGGCAGAAGTGCATTGCCCAGACAAGTGCCCCTCCCATTGGTTGCTCAGTGGGTGAGGTGCTGGACCCTGAGGAGCTAAAGTCTTCACCAGTCTCCCATGGGAGGAGTGGCTGGTGGGTCCCTGACTGCAAGCAACGGGAGGTATCTACTTGAGCAAAGGTGGGACCGTCCATGGTCCTGATTCAACTACCGTGTGGCTCACGGGAGCTCAACCAATGCCTCCACAGTGGTCCTTTGCTGGGTGCATCTCCTTCCTGGGTACAGCTGCCATGCTCCCAGGGGCTCTCTCCTTCCTCTCTTACCCCACTCCCTGACCTCTGTGAGACGGCCACAGTGTTCATTCCCCTTTTCTTACCTCCCCAAGAGCACACTCCTTTCTCCTCTGGTTCTTTCAAAATAGATCCTGATGGCCCATTGACTCAACCAAAAACAAGTTCTTTTTCCTGGAGGACACAGAGGGCTTTTTGATCTTCAATTTCTCCCAGAAGAGGAGGGAAAGAGTTTGCTGCTGAATGCAGCAAAGAAAGAGAAAAGGAAACAAAGACAATTGCCTTTCCATAGGAAGAGTCTGTATATCTATCACCTGCCACAACAAAAACTGTGACCACAGCTTTGAAGGGGAGGTTCTGGGAGGGAAAGTCAAACTCCAGTGCTGTGGCCCAAGGCCACCAAAGGGAGCTTGGCAAAGCTGACACCTTATGGGTTCTCAGGGCTAGTTAGGGTAAGTCCTGAATCAAGCAGCATTTCCATCGATTCTGGGGCCCTATAGGTCTGCATCTCATGGTTTTGTGCTATATTCAGATGAGATTGGAACTGTACTCTGCCCATGCTGTTCTCTCTGACTGGAACAGTCTATGTTTCCTAATTCTCCTGGTGAACTTCTATTCATCCTTCAACACCCACATCAGATGATACTCCTCCACTCTGTTTCTTGGCCTCCTATATGCTCCCTCCTCTTGTGGCCTCTGACCTTCATGCTTCTATTTTTTCACTATTCATTCTGTTTACTCTTTTTTTTTTTTTTTTGCTCATAATATTTTTTTTATTTTTTTTAACATCTTTATTGGAGTATAATTGCTTTACAATGGTGTGTTAGTTTCTGCTGTATAACAAAGTAAATCAGCTATATGTAGGCATCTATCCCCATATCCCCTCCCTCTTGGATCTCCCTCCCACCCTCCCTATCCCACCCCTCTAGGTGGACATAAACCACTGAGCTAACCTCCCTGTGCTATGCAGCTGCTTCCCACTATCTATCTGTTTTACATTTGGTAGTGTATATATGTCAGTGCTACTCTCTCACTTTGTCTCTGCTTACCATTTCCCCTCCCCATGTCCTCAAGCCCATTCTCTATGTCTGTGTCTTTTTTCGTGTCATGCCCCCTAGGTTCATCACAACAACTTTTTTTTAATATTCCATATAAACAGGTTAGCATATGATATTTGTTTTTCTCTTTCTGAATTACTTCACTCTGTATGACAGACTCTAGGTCCATCAACCTCACTACAAAAAACTCAATTTCGTTTCTTTTTATGACTGAGTAATATTCCATTGTATATAGGTGCCACATCTTCTTAATCCATTCATATGTCGATGGACACTTAGGTTGCTTCCATGTCCTGGATATTGGAAATAGTGAGGCAATGAACATTGTGGTACATGACTCTTTTTGAATTATGGTTTTCTCAGGGTATATGCCTAGTAGTGGGATTGATGGGTCCTATGGTAGTTCTATTTTTAGTTTTTTATGGAACCTCCATACTGTTCTCAGTAGTGGCTGTAACAATTCACATTCCCACCAACAGTACAAGAGGGTTCCATTTTCTCCTCACCCTCTCCAGCATTTGCAGGTTTTTTGATGACGGCCATTCTGACCACTGTGAGATGATAGCTCATTGTAGTTTTCATTGATGTTGAGCATCCTTTCACGTATTTGTTGGCAATCTGTATATCTTCTTTGAAGAAATGTCTATTTAGATTTTCAGCCCATTTTCAGTTTGGGTTGTTTGTTTTTGTGATATTGAGCTGCATGAGCTGCTTGTATGTTTAGGAGATTAATCCTTTGTCAGTTGCTTCCTTTGCAAATATTTTCGTCCATGCTCAGTGTTGTCTTTTCATTTTGTTTATGGTTTCCTTTGCTCTGCAAAAGCTTTTAAGTTTCATTAGTTCCCATTTGTTTATTTTTCTTTTTATTTCCATTTCTCTAGGAGGTGGGTCAAATAGGATCTTGCTGTGATTTATGGCATAGAGTGTTTTGCCTATGTTTTCCTCTAAGAGTTTGATAGTCTCTGGCCTTACATTTAGGTCTTTAATCCATTTTGAGTTTATTTTTGTGTATGGTGTTAGGGAGTGTTTGAATTTCATTCTTTTCCATGTAGCTGTCCAGTTTTCTCAGCACCACTTATTGAAGAGGCTGTCTTTTCTCCACTGTATATTCTTGCCTCTTTTATCAAAGTTCAGGTGACCATATGTGTGTGGGTTTACCTCTGGGCTTTCTCTCCTGTTCCATTGATCTATATTTCTGTTTTTGTGCCAGCACCATACTGTCTGGATTACTGTAGCTTTGTAGTATAGTCTAAAGTCAGGGAGCCTGATTCCTCCACCTCCGTTTTTCTTTCTCAAGGTTGCTTTGGTTATTCAGGGTCTTTTGTGTTTCCATACAAATTGTGAGATTTTTTGTTCTAGTTCTGTGAAAAATGCATTAGTAGTTTGATAGGGATTGGAATGAATCTGTAGATTGCTTGGGGTAGTAGAGTCGTTTTCACAATGTTGATTCTTCCCATCCAAGAACATGGTATATCTCTCCATCTGTCTGTATCATCTTTAATTTCTTTCATCAGTGTCTTATAGTTTTCTGCATACAGGTCTTTTGTCTCCTTAGGTAGGTTTATTCCTAGGTATTTTATTCTTTTTGTTGCAATGGTAAATGGGAGTGTTTCCTTAATTTCTCTTTCAGATTTTTCATCATTAGTGTATAGGAATGCAAGAGATTTCTGTGCATTAAATTTGTTTCCTGCTACTTTACCAAATTCATTGATTAGCTCTAGTAGTTTTCTGGTAGCATCTTTAGGATTCTCTATGTATAGTATCATGTCATCTGCAAAGAGTGACAGCTTTACTTCTTCTCTTCTGATTTGGATTCCTTTAATTTCTTTTTCTTCTCTAATTGCTGTGGCTGAAACTTCCAAAACTATGTTGAATAATAGTGGTGAGAGTGGGCAACCTTGCCTTGTTCCTGATCTTAGTGGAAATGGTTCCAGTTTTTCACCTTTGAGAATGATGTTGGCTGTGGGTTTGTCATATATGGCCTTTATTATGTTGAGGTAAGTTCCCTCTTTGCCTACTTTCTGGAGAGTTTTTGTCATAAACGGGGGTTGAATTTTGTCGGAAGCTTTTTCTGCATCTATTGAGATGATCATATGGTTTTTATCCTTCAGATTGTTTATATGGGTTATCACATTGATTGATTTGTGTATATCGAAGAATCCTTGCATTCCTTGGATAAACCCCACTTGATCACGGTGTATGGTCCTTTTAATGTGCTGTTGGATTCTGTTTGCTAGTATTTTGTTGAGGATTTTTGCATCTATGTTCGTCAGTGATATTGGCCTGTAGTTTTCTTTCTTTGTGACATCTTTGTCTGGTTTGGGGATCAGGGTGATGGTGGCCTCATAGAATGAGTTTGGGAGTATTCCTCTGTCTGCTACATTTTGGAGGAGGTTGAGAAGGATAGGTGTTAGCTCTTCTGTAAATGTTTGATAGAATTCACCTGTGAAGCCATCTGGTCCCAGGCTTTTGTTTTTTGGAAGATTTTTAATAACAGTTTCAATTTCAGTGCTTGTGATTGGTCTGTTTATATTTCCTATTTCTTCCTGGTTCGGTCTCAGAAGGTTGTTCTTTTCTAGGAATTTGTCCATTTCTTCCAGGTTGTCCATTTTATTGGCATATAGCTGCTTGTAGTAATCCCTCATTATCCTTTATGTTCTGGAGTGTCAGTTGTTACTTCTCCTTTTTCATTTCTAATTCTTTGATTTGAGTCTTCCCCCTTTTTTTCTTGCTGAGTCTGGCTAGTGGTTTATCAATTTTTTTTTATTTTCTAAAGAACCAGTGTTTAGTTTTATTGATCTTTGCTATTGTTTCCTTCATTTCTTTTTCATTTACTTCTGATCTGATCTTTATGATTTCTTTCCTTCTGCTAACTTTGGTTTTTTTGGTTCTTCTTTCTCTAATTGCTTTAGGTGTAAGTTTAGGTTGTTTATTTGAGATATTTCTTGTTTCTTGAGGTAGGATTCTATTGCTATAAACTTCCCTCTTAGAACTGCTTTTGCTGCATCCCATAGGTTTTGGGTCATCGTGTTTTCATTGTCATTTGTTTCTAGGTATTTTTTTATTTCCTTTTGGATTTCTTCAGAGATCTCTTGGTTATTTAGTAGTGTATTGTTTAGCCTCCATGTGTTTGTATTTTTTACAGACTTTTTCCTGTAATTCATATCTAGTCTCATAGGGTTGTGGTCGAAAAGATACTTGATAAGACTGCAATTTTTTAAAATTTACCAAGGCTTTATTTTTGACCCAAGATATGATCTATCCTGGAGACTGTTCCATGAGCACTTGAGAAGAACGTGTATTCTGTTGTTTTTGGATGGAATGTCCTATAAATATCAATTAAGTCCATCTTGTTTAATGTATCATTTAAAGCTTGTGTTTCCTTATTTACTTTCATTTTGGATCATCTGTCCATTGGTGAAAGTGGGGTGTTAAAGTCCCCTACTATGATTGTGTTACTGTTGGTTTCCCCTTTTATGGCTGTTAGCATTTGCCTTACATATCGAGGTGCTCCTATGTTGGGTGCATACATATTTACAATTGTTACATCTTCTTCTTGGATTGATCCTTTGATCATTATGTAGTGTCCTTCTTTGTCTCTTGTAATAGTCATTTTAAAGTCTATTTTGTCTGATATGAGAATTGCTACTTCAGCTTTATTTTGATTTCCATTTGCATGGAATATCTTTTTGCATCCCCTCACTTTCAGTCGGTATGTGTCCCTAGGTCTGAAGTGGGTCTCTTGTAGACAGCATATATACGGGTCTTGTTTTTTTATCCATTCAGCCAGTCTGTGTCTTTTGGTTGGAGCATTTAATCCATTTACATTGAAGGTAATTATCGATATGTATGTTCCTATTACCATTTTCTTAATTGTTTTGGGTTTGTTTTTTGTAGGTCTTTTCCTTTGCTTGTGTTTCCTGCCTAGAGAAGTTCCTTTAGCATTTGTTGTAAAGCTGGTTTGGTGGTGCTGAACTCTCTCAGCTTTTGCCTGTCTGGAAAGGTTTTAATTTCTCTGTCAAATCTGAATGAGATCCTTGCTGGGAAGAGTAATCTTGGTTGTAGATTTTTCCCTTTCATCACTTAAATATGTCCTGCCACACCCTTCTGGCTTGCAGAGTTTCTGCTGAAAGATCAGCTGTTAACCTTATGGGGATTCCCTTGTATGTTATTTGTTGCTTTTCCCATGCTGCTTTTAATATTTTTTGTTTGTATTTAATTTTTGATAGTTTAATTAATATATGTGTTGGCATGTTTCTCCTTCAGTTTATCCTATATGGGACTCTCTGTGCTTCCAGTACTTGACTGACTATTTCCTTTCCCATATTAGGGAAGTTTTCAACTATAATCTCTTCAAATATTTTCTCAGTCCCTTTCTTTTTCTCTTCTTCTTCTGGGACCCCTATAATTCGAATGTTGGTGCATATAATGTTGTCCCAGTAGTCTCTATAACTGTTCTCAATTCTTTTCATTCTTTTTTCTTTATTCTGCTCTGTGGTAGTTATTTCTACTATTTTATCTTCCAGGTCACTTATCCATTCTTCTGCCTCAGTTATTCTGCTATTGATTCCTTCTAGAGAATTTTTAGTTTCATTTATTGTGTTGTTCATCACTGTTTGTTTGCCCTTTAGTTCTTCTAGGTCCTTGTTAATTGTTTTTTGTATTTTCTCCATTCTATTTCCAAGATTTTGGATCATGTTTACTATCATTACTCTGAATTCTTTTTCAGGTAGACTGCCTATTTCCTCTTCATTTTTTTGGTCTGGTGGGTTTTTACCTTGTTCCTTCACCTGCTGCATATTTCTCTGTCTTCCCATTTTAGTCAACTTACTGTGTTTGGTGTCTCCGTTTCACAGGATGCAGGTTCGTAGTTCCAGTTTTTTTTGGTGTCTGCTCTCAGTGGGTAAGGTTGGTTCAGTGAGTTGTGTAGGCTTCCTGGTGGAGGGGACTGGTGCCTGTGTTCTGGTGGATGAGGCTGGATCTCGTCTTTCTGGTGGGCAGGACTGTGTCCGGTGGTGTGGTTTGGGGTGTCTGTGAACGTATTATGATTTTAGGCAGACTCTCTGCTAATGGGTGGGGTTGTGTTCCTGTCTTGCTAGTTGTTTGACATGGGCATCCAGCACTGGAGCTTGCTGGCCATTGGGTGGAGCTGGTCTTAGCGTTGAGACGGAGATCTCTGGGAGAGCTCTCGCCAATTGATATTACATGCGGCTGGGAGGTCTCTGGTGGTGCAGTGTCCTGAACTTGGCTCTCCCACCTCAGGGGCTCAGGCTTGATACCAGGCTGGAGCACCAGGACCCTGTCAGCCGCACAGCTCAGAGGAAAAGGGAGAAAAAAAAGATTAAAAAAATAATAATAAAATAATATAATTATAATTTAAAAATTAAAAATATTATTAAAATTAAAAAGTAGCTTAAGAAAAAGTAGAGATCAACCAAACCAATAAAGAAATCCAACAATGACAACAAGTGCTAAAATCTATACTAAGATAAACATAAAAATCAGAAACAAGTCAGTTGCAGACAGCAAACCCCAAGTCTACAGTTGCTCCCAAAGTCCACCACCTCAATTTTGGGTTGATTCATTGCCTCTTCAGGTATTCCACAGATGCAGAGTACCTCAAGTTGATTTGGGGGATTTAATCCGCTCCTCCTGAGGCTGCGCAGAGAAATTTCCCTTTCTCTTCGTTGTTTGCACAGCTCCTGGGGTTCAGCTTTGGTTTTGGCCCCATCTCTGCATGTAGGCCGCCCTCAGGCTTCTGTTCCCACCCAGACAAGACGGGGTTAAAGCAGCAGCTGATTAGGGGGCTCTGGCTCACTCATGCGAGGGGAGGGAGGAACACGGTAGTTATAACTGGAATGCAAGGTGAGCCTGTGCCCTCCAGAGGCCGACGTGACGTTGAAACAGCCTGAGGCACGCCGTGTGTTCTCCCGGGTAAGTTGTGCCTGGATCATGGGACACTGGCAGTGGCGGGCTGCACAGTCTCCCGGAATGGGAGGTGTGGATATTGACCTGTGCTTGCACACAGGATTCTTGGTGACTGCAGCAGCAGCCTTAGCATTTCATGCCCATCTTTGGGGTCCATGCTGATAGCCGCGGCTCGCACCTGTCTCAAGCTTGTTTAGGCGGTGCTCTGAATCCCCTCTCCTCGCGCACCCTGGTCCCTTGCCTCTTAGGCAGGTCCAGACTTTTCTCGGACTCCCTCCCGGCTAGCTGTGGTGCACTAGTCCCTTCAGGCTGTGTTCACGCAGCCAACCCCGGTCCTCTCCCTGGGATCTGACCTCCGAAGCCCGAGCCTCAGCTCCCAGCACCAGCCCGCCACAGCGCGTGAGCAGACAAGCCTCTCAGGCTGGTGAGTGCTGGTCGGCACCGATCCTTTGTGTGGGAATCTCTCCACTTTGCCCTCTGCACCCCTGTTGCTGTGCTCTCCTCCATGGCTCCAAAGCTTCCCCCCTGCCCACCCCCTGTCTCCGCCAGTGAAGGGGCTTCCTAGTATGTGGAAACTTTTCCTCCTTCACAGCTCCCTCCCAGAGGTGCAAGTCCTGTCCCTATTCTTTTGTCTCTGTTTTTTTCTTTTCTCTTTTGCCCTACCTAGGTATGTAGGGGAGTTTCTTGCCTTTTGGGAGGTCTGAGGTCTTCTGCCAGCATTCAGTAGGTGTTCTGTAGGAGTTGTTCCACATGTAGATATATTTTTGATGTATTTGTGGGGAGGAAGCTGATCTCCACATCTTACTCCTCCACCATCTTCTGGACTAGTTCCATTCTGTTTACTCTTGTCTCTCCTTGAGTAGACCATGAGCATCTTAGGATTGGAGTCCACATCTTTTTTTAGGTTGCAATACAAGCTCTGTGACCTTGAGAAACTTTCGATCATGATAACTATTTTTAAACCTTTTAAATTATTATAAATATACTTTATAAAGCTGAAGTTTAACAATGATTTAGAATTAAGGCAGAGACTCTAAGCTAGAAGTATTTCATCACATTCTCCCAGGGCTTCCAATGGAGTCCTATATTTCCCCTGCTTAACAGCACTTACCACACTGTATTATAATTGACTGTTTACTTCTTTGGTCCCCTGACCCACTGTGAACACAAGGACCACAGTGATTTCACAAATGTATCTATAACACAGGGCAGGGCCTGTTGTAGAATTAGGCATGCAATACATGTGTGTTAACTTAAGTTGAATTAAATGTAGAGGTCTCCAAAGGGAGTGGATAGAGTTGATTCCTCATGGCCTAGTCATGGAAATCTTTTATGTCCACCCTTTCCTTCTCTGAGGCTGATATCAGTATAAAAATAATAAGTGTAACAACAACATGCCAAAAACAACCATAATTATTATAACAGTCACAGTCAGTATGATTTAGTGTTTCCTGTTTCTGAGCACCATGCTAGACTCTTTTTTTTTTTTTAATTTTTATATATTTATTTATTTATCTTTGGCTGTGTTGGGTCTTCGTTTCTGTGCGCGGTCTTTCTCTAGTTGCAGTGAGCGGGGGCTGCTCTTCGTTGCGGTGTGGGGGCTTCTCATTGCAGTGGCTTCTCTTGTTGCGGAGCATGGGCTCTCGGCGCGCAGGCTTCAATAGTTGTGGCATGCAGCCTCAGTAGTTGTGGCTCACGGGCTCTAGAGCACAGGCTCAGTAGTTGTGACGCACAGGCTTAGTTGCTCCGCGGCATGTGGGATCTTCCCGGACCAGGGCTTGAACCCATGTCCCCTGCATTGGCAGGCAGATTCTTAACCACTGCACCACCAGGGAAGCCCCATGCTAGACTCTATGTGTGTTATTTCATTTATGCCTCACAACAACCATACAAAGTAGTAGTATTATTGTCTACACAGAGAACGCTCAATCAAGGCTTACTTCAGTTTCTTGCCCACAGCCACTTAGCAAGTAGGAACCGGAGGTAGGATTAGAGACCATAACTGTTGTGAAGAGTGTTCTAGGCAAGTACAAGGTAAATTTAATAAACAGCTTCAAGAGAAAATACTTACTAGAAAAATTTAAACCATACGTCTTAGTAATATCACTGCACAAATCCCTGATAGAGTCAAACCTTTCTCTGGAAGGATAGCACTGTTAGTTTGATGTTTCATCCCTTGTTAGCAGTGAATTATTTTTTCCCAATATTTTATTATGAAAAATTTCAAACAGAAAAATTCAGAAGAATTGCACAGAAAACCCTCATCAGTCTGTGGTTTTTAACTTCCTTGGAGAACCCCTTATACTCTGCCTTCCATCCCCCAAATTTGCACACCACCCAAAGCCACCCCAGCTCTGAGTGCTTGTGGTGGGGATAATGTTTAGAACAATGGTTCTCAGTTGTTAATGGGCACCAGCTTGTTAAACACAAATAGAATTTCTGATTCAGAATTTGCCTTTCTAACAAGTTCCCAGATGATGTTGATGTAGTTGGTCTGGTGTACAACTTTGGGAATCACTGGTTTGGGAAATTTTTCCCTGCAAAACACAAAAGACATTTCTCTCTAGACTCAGAGATAGCATAGCTGTGTCTCTGTGGGTTTCCTTTGCCCTTGCTTTTCTTTAATCTTACGAACACTGTAAATCATCTAATATATCAGATTCTCTTTGTAATGGTTACTAGGAAGCTTACAGACAAATTTGGCTATCCTTACAAATGCATTGATGCTGCAGCATGCATTTTGTCTAGTAACTTCACTTCTGATCATGTTTTACATTCCTCTCCTTAGTTTCCCTTTGATTTGTCTTTCTGGCCTATTTTTACTTTCTTTTATTCTCTGTTATTGCTTGGATCTTTGAAATCCACATTAAACCTTTTTTGGGACAAAACAGGTTATGTATATATCACTACTGCTAGCAACAACAAAACAACACTTTGATAAACCATGTTGAGTAAACTTTAATAAGAAAGCAGTAAACTTTCATAACAGAAACATTTTTTCAAAGAAAAATTACTTCAGAATGCCAACCTCACTTAGGAACCATAGGCTTGATGAACAGCCATTTTAAATTAAAGATTCAACACATCATCATCATCTCTCAGGGCTGGTTCTACTTACCTTACACACTGCCTTTAAGATCATTGTAATGTACACAATGCAAGGTGGATTAATCTTATAATCCTTCTTTTAAATAATCTTCTTTCATAAAGAAACTAGAGAAAACATGGAAATACATAATCAAATATTACATCAACTGCATGTGTTAAAGAAGAAACACTGGATACCTTTCTTTTAAAAACTTGTACCAAATGGTTTTCTAATTTTATTTTAAATGTTATATACCGGGAAAAAGGAAAATCTCTTTTGAAATGACCTATTTCTGTTGAAATGCAGCATTTAAATTTTCAGTGCTGCTAATGAGAACTGTTTCTTTGATAAACATAAATAATGAGAGCATATTAGAACTATCCAAGAGCCAGGGTTGAAAAGACAGTTCACGTAAGAGAAAGTTTCTCTATTTCAAAAGGAGGTAGTCACTATGATGTTTCTTTTTCTTTTGGTTCTCACCATGACAAGAAAAATATGTGAGAATCATGTTTTCTCATGAAGGTTATGTTGCTGCATGAAGGATAACAAAGGCAGTTTCTGAGATTAATAGGAAACAGTTACAGATAAGATTGTTTCACCAGAATAGCTCAAGCAGAAGTAAAGGAAAGGCCATAAGATTTTTAACTTCTGGTGAAATTCCTGAAAATCACATGTGAAGAGATGATAGAATTTTCATTCTCCTATTAAGGGGATCAAAGTAATAGGTCTACTCAAGCCTAGAAAACCAAAGTGAATTAAGCAATAATTGAGAATAATTGAACTTTAGTAAGAGAGGGGAAATATTGTACTTAGAAGCTTGCATTTCTTTACACATTCCTCTCTTTTTCAATATAGAGATTATTGACTACTAATCTTCCTTGCGTTTATGCACTTAAAAAAGACAAATATATAAAATGCCCTTTGACTTGGTTAGCCCTATAATGGAAAGATTTGCCATTCCATGGGAAGCTTAGGTATTAATAGGTACCAAGGCCCTAGGAGCAAACAGCCTCTAGTGAAGTTCTTCTCAAACATGAGTGCATATAAGAATCATCTGGGAATTGTGTCCAGCTAAGAACCCGTGTTGAACTACAGAGGAGTCAGAAAAAAGCTATGGACCCCTCTCCCCAAATCACACATAAACACATTCGAGCCAATCCACCTAGCTGATTCAGGGACCTAATTCCTACTCTAGGGGTATATTTGAAAACCCTACACTATAAAGTGATTATAAATATTACAGTGATCTATACAACTGCAGAGAAGGAAAAGGTCACTGTAGGATAAGAGAGAATGAATAAGCCCTGCAATCTCGGGGCCGGACCATGGCGACTGACACTGTGTGGCTGACAGGGTCTTGGTGCTCTGGCCGGGTGTCAGGCCTGAATCTCTGAGGAGGGAGAACCGAGTTCAGGACACTGGACCACCAGAGACCTCCCGGCCCCAGATAATAACAATTGGCGAGAGTTCTCCCAGAGATCTCCATCTCAATGCTAAGACCAGCTCCACTCAATGACCAGCAAGCTACAGTGCTGGATACCCCATGCCAAACAACTAGCAAGACAGAAACACAACCCCACCCATTAACAGAGAGGCTGCCTAAAATCATAATAAGGTCACAGACACCCCAAAAGTAACAACTGACACTGCAGAAATACAATGGATCATGAGAGATTACTACAAGCAGCTATATGCCAATAAAATGGACAACCTGGAAGAAATGGACGAATTCTTAGAAAAACACAAACTTCCGATACTGAACCAGGAAGAAATAGGAAATATAAACAGACCAATCACAAGCACTGAAATTGAAACTGTGATTAAAAATCTTCCAACATGGGCTTCCCTGGTGGCGTAGTGGTTGAGAGTCCACCTGCCGATGCAGGGGACACGGGTTCGTGCCGCGGTCCGGGAAGATCCCACATGCCACAGAACGGCTAGGCCCGTGAGCCATGGCAGCTGAGCCTGCGTGTCCAGAGCCTGTGCTCCGCAACGGGAGTGGCCACAACAGTGAGAGGCCTGTGTACCGCAAAAAAAAAATCTTCCAACAAACAAAAGCCCGGGACCAGATGGCTTCACAGGTGAATTCTATCAAACATTTACAGAAGAGCTAACACCTATCCTTCTCAACCTCCTCCAAAATGTAGTCGAGGGAGGAACACTCCCAAACTCATTCTATGAGGCCACCATCGCCCTGATCCCCAAACCAGACAAAGATGTCACAAAAAAAGAAAACTACAGGTCAATATCATTGATGAACATAGATGCAAAAATCCTCAACAAAATACTAGCAAACAGAATCCAACAGCCCATTAAAAGGATCATATACCAGTATCCCAGGAATGCAAAGATTCTTTAATATATGCAAATCAATCAATGTGATACACCATATTAACAAATTGAAGCATAAAAACCATATGATCATCTCAATAGATGCAGAAAAAACTTCCCACAAAATTCAGCACCCATTTATGATAAAAACCCTCCAGAAAGTAGGCATAGAGAGAACTTACCTGAACATAATATAGGCCATATATGACAAACCCACAGCCAACATCATTCTCAATGGTGAAAAACTGGAACCATTTCCACTAAGATCAGGAACAAGGCAAGGTTGCCCACTCTCACCACTATTATTCAACATAGTTTTGGAAGTTTCAGCCACAGCAATTAGAGAAGAAAAAGAAATTAAAGGAGTCCAAATCAGAAGAGAAGAAGTAAAGCTGTCACTCTTTGCAGATGACATGATACTATACATAGAGAATCCTAAAGATGCTACCAGAAAACTACTAGAGCTAATCAATGAATTTGGTAAAGTAGCAGGATACAAATTTAATGCACAGAAATCTCTTGCATTCCTATACAGTAATGATGAAAAATCTGAAAGAGAAATTAAGGAAACACTCCCATTTACCACTGCAACAAAAAGAATAAAATACCTAGGAATAAACCTACCTAAGGAGACAAAAGACCTGTATGTAGAATACTATAAGACACTGATAAAATAAATTAAAGATGATACAGACAGATGGAGAGATATACCATGTTCTTGGATGGGAAGAATCAACATTGTGAAAATGACTCTACTACCCCAAGCAATCTACAGATTCATTGCAATCCCTATCAAACTACCAGTGGCCTTTTTCACAGAACTAGAACAAAAAATTTCACAATTTGTATGGAAACACAAAAGACCCTGAATAACCAAAGCAACCTTGAGAAAGAAAAACGGAATCAGGCTCCCTGCCTTCAGACTATACTACAAAGCTACAGTAACCAAGACAGTATGGTGCTGACACAATAACAGAAATAGAGATCAATGGAACAGGAGAGAAAGCCCAGAGGTAAACCCACACACATATGGTCACCTTATCTTTGTTAAAGGAGGCAAGAATATACAGTGGAGAAAAGACAGCCTCTTCAATAAGTGGTGCTGAGAAAACTGGACAGCTACATGGAAAAGAATGAAATTTGAACACTCCCTAACACCATACACAAAAATAAACTCAAAATGGATTAATGACCTAAATGTAAGGCCAGAGACTATCAAACTCTTAGAGGAAAACATAGGCAGAACACTATATGCCATAAATCACAGCAAGATCCTATTTGACCCACCTCCTAGAGAAATGGAAATAAAAAGAAAAATAAACAAATGGGACCTAATGAAACTTAAAAGCTTTTGCACAGCAAAGGAAACCATAAACAAAACGAAAAGACAACCCTCAGAGTGGGAGAAAATATTTGCAAATGAAGCAACTGACAAAGGATTAATCTCCAAAATATACAAGGTACTCATGCAGCCCAATATCAAAGAAACAAACAACCCAATCCAAAAATGGGCTGAAGATCTAAATAGACATTTCTCCAAAGAAGATATACAGTTTGCCAACAAACACCTGAAAGGATGCTCAACATCACCAGTCATTAGAGAAATGCAAATTAAAACTACAATGAGAATGAGGTATCACCTCACACCAGTCAGAATGGCCATCATCAAAAAATCTACAAACAATAAATGCTGGAGAGGGTGTGGACAAAAGGGAACCCTCTTGCAGTGTTGGTGGGAATGTAAATTGATACAGTCACTGTGGAGAACAGTATTGAATTTCCTTGAAAAACTAAAAATAGAACTACCATATGACTCAACAGTCCCACTACTGGGCATATACCCTGAGAAAACCATAATTCAAAAAGAGTCATGTACCACAATGTTATTGCATCTCTATTTATAATAGCCAGGACATGGAAGCAACCTAAGTATCCATCGACAGATGAATGGATAAAGAAGATGTGGCACATATATACAGTGGAATATTACTCAGCCATAAAAAGAAATGAAATTGAGTTAGTTGTAGTGAGGTGGATGGACCTAGAGACTGTCATACAGAGTGAAGTAAGTCAGAAAGAGAAAAACAAATACCATATACTAATACATATATATGGAATCTAAAAAAAAAATGGTTCTGAAGAACCTAGGGGCAGGACAGGAATAAAGACACAGATGTAGAGAATGGACTTGAGAACACACGGTTGGGGAAGGGTAAGCTGGGACGAAGTGAGAGATTGGCATGGGCATATATACACTACCAAATGTAAAATAGATAGCTAGTGGGGAGCAGCCACATAGCACAGGGAGATCAGCTTGGTGCTTTGTGTCCACCTAGAGGGATGGGATCGGGAGGGTGGGAGGAAGACGCAAGAGGGAGGGCATAGGGGGATATATGTATACGTATAGTTCGTTCACTTTGTTATACAGCAGAAACTAACACATCATTGTAAAGTAGTTATACTCCAATAAAGATGTTAAAAAAAAATAAGAAGGAATGGATGAATGAATGGGAATGAGCTTGTACAGAAAATGGGACTTGAATTTCAATTGGCAGAGTGAGGAAGAAGTCAAACCCTGTGGGTGGAGGGGTAGAATAATCTGCAACCATAGAGGGAGAGATGAGAAAAAGGATAATAAATTGCCCATCCTGATGCATCCATGGAAGACTAGAAGATGGTAACACAGGATGGGCAATGTAGAACCAGTTTATGAAGTGCCTTGGATACCAAGCTAAGGAATTTTACTTCATTCAGCAAGCCACAATGAGTCCTTAAAGGCATTTAAAGAGGGAGTGACATGGTAAAAATGGTATCGGCTGAATTAAAGGGATAAAGTCTAAGTTTTAACATAAAAACATATACCATGTTTATTATTTATTTTAATATGAGATAGAATAAGGCCTAATAATTCTTTTTTAAAAATATTTCTTCACAGTTCTTAGACATTTATATTCACTCTTAGCTTCCAAGTTTTACTGCTTCTGTATATAAATCTAGCCCATGAACTGCAGAGGTTGATTATGGCATTGTTGTATGCCTGACCCCGAGAACACGAGGAGGACTCAGATCTTCACATCACTGCCACACACGCCACCAGGTGGCTTCGCAGCCTTTTGCAGCTTCTGTGTTGTGTGTAGATTGAGAGAGCTGGTGGAGCCTGGGAATGTGCTGGGCCAGCATATTCTTGGTCAGCTGACGGTGCACTACTGAAGCTTTATTGCTGCCTCTTTTTGGAATTCTCTATCTTTCCCATGTTTCACATGTCGTGGATAAATCTGTGAGCCACCTAAGTATCCTAGTTTTCCCCGTTCGGAAGTTGGTGCAGGTAAGCAAACTTGTACTGAGATTCAGCAGGACCTGTGTCCTCCCTTCTTGAGGAAGAATAGAAATTAGTTAAAATTTCACCCTTCCCTACTGGACAGGGGCCTGTGTGCTATCTAAACGACTAGTTACTTGTAGTACTGCTAGTCCCTCTAAAGCCTGAGTGCGTGTGTGTTTTAAGCATATCTCAGCTGTGTCCCAAATATACAAGAGAAACCTTCACAGAATCCCATCCAGACAGAAGGATCCCTCATCTCCCTGCTCACCCCACTATATCACCTGCTTGCTGCTTCCCTTATTTTACTAAGTTATCCTGTCCAGCCAAGGGTGATATTAGAGTCCCATCAATGCTCTGCTGATGAGTCTGAGCTAAGGTTGTTTGCCTGAAGTCTGCCTCTGCTCCCTCAGAGGACAAGTTATTTTTTGCAGGATAGTCTTGGGAGTATTTAGCTGATTCTGTGTTCACAGTAATCAAAACGAAGCTAACAACTGGAGCTTATTCCAAAGTCAGTTGCAAGTTTAGAGACTTCCCCAAATGGATTCAAATAAGTACAGACCAAAACATTGTCCCTTCAAACGGATCCAGGCTGCCCATCATAAAAAATGGATCAACAGGCTAGTCATCTGGGAATCACAAACACTGCTCACAGTGCACCCAAGTTAGCTGCATAATGCGGGCATGGGAAACCCTTCGACTTGGCAGCGGTCTGCTTTTAGAGGCAATATAGTGGTTAGGCGCCAGGATCTAGAACCAGACTCCTCAGGTTCAAATCCACCTCTGCCAATCACAACAATGCAAATTAGAACAAATTTTCTATCATCTGTTTCAGTTGGCTCATCTATAACATGGGATTAGGAATATTCCTTACCTCTTAGGATCCCTCTTAGGAAATCAAATGAGTTAATATACATAAAGTGCTAGAAGAGTGCCTGGCATGTATGTAGCAAGTGCTATAACAGTGCTGGCAAAACAGACAACTTTGCAGTCCCTTCCACATCACCTCAGCCCAGTGTCCTGTCTTCATTATTTCATTCATCCCAGAATCCTTTGGTCCAGAGGGCTTAGTGGGTGAGTGGGTTGGATTGACAACACAGTTCTCCTTTGAATTTCTAGGGCTGGACCACCACCCACTTTGTTGTTTCTTCCCATTTTCTGAGCATCACAAAATGTAATACTCTTGTGTCAAGGGGTCCAGGATAGTATTTTAACATTTTATAGCCTCTTTGTAAAGCTACCTTTTCAGGTTTAGAGGAGACAGTTTTATGACTCCCTTTGATAACCACTTAACTATTAAGACCCAAACAAAGAAGAGGAATGGTCACAGGGTATCAGGTACCCCCAGACAGCTAGAGTCCCACTTCTTGAACATTATTCAAATTAGCTTCAGGACTCATAATTCTGTGTTTTCATTTGTTGTTACAATAAAGTAAATGGTTTTTTTAACCAAATGTTATTTCCTGGCTATTAATTCAGTAGTTATTTCGGATTGTAGCACTCCTCTTTGATTTAGGGATATGGTACCTTATAAATATTTAAAAGTTGAAGACTGACACTTGGAGAAATTGACTTTGATTTGTTTTGTTAATATCCTATGGCTAGAGTAGTTATAGCTTTGGAAGATGTGACCCCATTCTCTACCTATCAGAAGAGATGGGGTGCATATGGCTCTGTAACAAGGAAATTTGGGGATGCTCTTCTCAAATCTTTTGCAGACTAGACCTCCATGTGCACCTCCAGAGGACACACACTACTCTTTATTCTTCATAGATTTCTCCAGAAACTGCTCTTGAACCCAGGAATGTAGATGAAAGCTATCCATACTTCTCAAAATAGCTGAAAATGGTCATTCCTGAAAGGCTTGGAACTTTCTCTGCATCTACAAGTGTCAGCAAGGGTTTATGACAGGGCTCAGGATGATCTATAGACTGGTATTATTTAACTGTGGATCACTCAACCTAGTAGGGGAAAAAAGACAAGGTCAATAAGGATGGGTCTTGGTGAACCAGAGGTCATCTTACATTTTTCAACCTAATGTTCTTATTTCCTTTCCATTAACATTTCATAATGAAAAAATGCCTATATTCTTTAATTTTTAAGATAATTAAGTGAATTTAGTGCCTTTGAAGGGTAGAGGATTTATAATGGCATCAGGGAATATGCTATTAATAATCCACAAGACAGGGGCACCTGGAGAGCAGCAATTCAGTCTGCATCGCCATTTCTGCTCTTTGGCAACAAGCTGTAAGAGGGTTGCCAAAGCAGAACCAAACTCCTCTCCTGAAACCAGAAAGACTTGTGTCTTCTGGGACAAGGCTTCTACCCTCTTGGGAAGTGGTTTTCCAGTTGTATTTGACTTTGAATTTGAACAAATTACAACAATCACAGAACATTCTAAGTACCTGGCATTCTCTGTATGCAAAGCCCTGAAACATGTGATGGAAGTAGAGAGTCATTCTGGAGCTTCCCTAAGGGAAAGAAGCATGCCATCTGCCTCTGAGATTTTTTTTTTTTTTTTTTTTTTTTTTTGCGGTACGCGAGCCTCTCACTGTTGTGGCCTCTCCCGTTGCGGAGCACAGGCTCCGGACGCGCAGCCTCAGCGGCCATGGCTCACGGGCCCAGCCACTCCACGGCATGGGGGATCTTCCCAGACCGGGGCATGAACCCGTGTCCCCTGCATTGGCAGGTGGACTCTCAACCACTGCGCCACCAGGGAAGCCCTGCCTTTGAGATTTTTACAGCCTAATAAGCTAGGTCAGGATGACACAAGTAAACACATGGGGACACAGAACAAGAGAAAGAGGTCTACATGGTTGCAGCCAGGCCATGCACACAGAAACAAAGGGGCTAAATCAAAGGCTGGATTACCTCTGAGTTCTCCAAGCTGATCATTTAAGGTACCATTTAATAAAGTTAATTTCAATGATTTCTAGATAAAGATGGTAGAGTAAACACACTCATTTTCTTTTACTCCTTCCTTAAGCCCCACTAAAACAACAATAAAGGGACTTTTTTAAAGGCAGAAATTCTCAAAGATAAAGAAATTGGGAAGGGATTTAACCATGACAAAATTTTGAAAGCTAGAAAACGGATGAATATTAATTCAGCAAACCCAAGAAAGCCAAAATAAGCTAAGTGGGAAAAGCTGAGAGGTAAACAGATTTATGCCACAGACCCCTCTCCCCCAAATAGGTCAGGAATTGGCTAATTAAGTACCTTTGGAAATAGGGATGAAGGTAGGGCCGTAAACAAGAAAATGGAGAATCTAAGAAGCAGTTAGATCTCCAGATCCTTCATCCCACACGTCCACTCCATAAAGACTGGAGGCTTCTCCTCTGAAGCGGGTATAATAGCAGCTTTTTGGGATAGGGGGACAGCAGTGCAGAGCTTGAGGATAGGAATACAGGCTGGAAACAATGGGATTGAATGAAGTTATATACCAATGCTGAGCTCCTCCAATCTCCATCCCTGTAACACCCAGAAGGTTCTTCTCCGGGGAATCTGAGTAGCTAAAGAGCAAAGGCCCGAAGATACAGATATCGGTAGCTTCCCCAAGGAAACAGGTCAGTCAGATCCCTCTTCAGAGAAGCCCCCAGAAGCTCTAATAGAAGCTTTCAGAGGCGCATTTTTAAATGGGGGCTGAAAACCAAAGATCACCACACAGCTAGGGAAAACTTCTAATACCTCTGAAGCAGTCAAATATATTAAAATGATTAAGGAAGGATAAGCTGATTGAGAAAGAGGCTAAACCATCAACGAGTGGATTAAAAATGTATTTACCATTGTGGTGAATACATATAAAGGAACAATATTCAGCCTTAAAACAGAAGGAAATACTGTCATGTGGTACAACATGGATGAACCCTGAAGACATTATGCTAAGTGAAATAAGCCAATCACAAAAGGACAAGTACTGCATGATTCCACTTATATGAGGTATCTGAAGAAGTCAAATTCATAGAGACAGAAATGAGAAAGGTGGTTGCCAGGAGGGAGGGGGAAATGGGAAGTTGTTGTTCATTGGGTACAGGGTTTCATACACAAGGTGAAAATGTTCTAGACATCTGTTGTACAACAATGTAAATATAGTTAACAATACTTAAAAATTAAGAGGATACATTTATGCTATGTGTTTTCTAACCACAATAAAAAAGAGAGAACTAAAACAAAATGAAGGGAGTGAAGTAAACTCTGAAGGGAGAAGAAAACGTTAAATAGAATTATTAACATCCTCACAATGGTAAGAGAAGACATTGAATCCATGAAACAAAATTAAGGTGCTATTAAAAAAATTTTTAAAAACCCAGACAAAAAAGAAGAGCTCTTAGAAATGAAAACTGTGATATTAAAATATCAAGAATAAGGAGAGGGAATATTTCCTAGAAAGTAGAGAAAAAAGAAAAGAAATGAAATATAGGAGGAAACAGAGGAAAAAAAAAAAACAGTCCAAAGGTCAAATAATGGGAATTCCAGAAAAGGAAAGAAGGGAAGAAATGATCAAAGAGTTCATTTTTCAATTTTTCCTAGAATTAAAGGACATGATTTTCCAGATTAAAGGGCACACCAGGTACCTAGGATTATGATTAAAAATAAACTCACACCTAGGCACATTTTCATGATATTTCAGAACTCTGGAAGCAAAAAGATCCTACAAAAACAGAGAGGGAGGAGGAGTCATTTTCAAAGGTAATGGATTCACAATAGCTTCTGACTTGTCAAAAGTAACATCTAAAGCTAATAGAGAATGCCTTAAAAATTCTAATGGCATGATTTCCAATCTAGAAATTGATATCTAGACAAACTATCAATCAAATGTGACAATAATATGAAGACATTTCAGACATGCAAGCTCTCATAAATTTACCCAGCACACACACCTTTTCTTGGGAAGCTATTGGAAGACATGTCTCACCAAAATAAGGAGAGAGCCAGAAAAGAGAAAGATGTGGGATACAGAAATAAAAGAGAGATGAAGACACCCCCAAAATTATGGTGAGGAAACATCTAGGATGAAAGCTATATAACAAGCTGAGAAGACTGCCAGTCCAGATTGTAGTTCAGAAAGTTCCAACAGATATTTCTTAATAAAACTGATGGAATACCCAAAGTATCTGAATATTTTCAGACGAGATTTAGATAATTGGTAGAGAGTTTCGAGGTTGAATTAGTGATAAGGATGAAGAAAACTAAGCGCACATTAAGGAAGACAGTTATTAACTCTGAGAATACAAAATGCTGTCGAGGAAAGGAAAAGTAATCATACTAAATTGCATGACTTAGCTATGAATATCTTTTACAGAGTCATTATAGTATAAACCCTGAATATTTCTCTAAACAAAGTTATTATATTATTATACTGGGGAGTGAGAAGGGATAGTGTATGAGGTAGCAGAGGTTGACAGGTACAGTGTAAGACAGCTTCATCTTCATCTTCAATGGGGGGAAGTTAGTAGATAGTGCTTAAATCAGAAAATAATTTAAAAATTAAATCACAAGCACCTTACTTTGCCAAATACCCAAAAAAGTGTATCTAGATGATTTGAACGTGGTTGCCTCTAGGTAAGGGAAAATTTTGGTACTGGAAGAGTTCTGCTAATGTGTATGTATATGTGTGTGTGTGTGTGTGTGTGTGTGTGTGTGTGTGTGCACGTACGTGCACGCGTGTGTAACTAACCTTGCAGATCTAACTCTTAAAACTATGTGCACGTATAACTTTGATTTAAAAATATTTATTTGGTTGCGCCGGGTCTTAGTTGCGGCACGCGGGATCTAGTTCCCTGACTAGGGATCGAACCCGGGCCCCCTGCATTGGGAGAGTGGAGTCTTAGCCACTGGACCACCAGGGAAGTCCCTGGTTTTAAATTATTCTTAAAGCAAAAAGCAAGGTGTTAAAGTGCTTAGCATGAGGCCAGGAACTCCAAATAAGGACACCTACACACAAAGACTATTTCTACCACCACCGTGTTTGAATTTCACAAGCCTCACCTTTTTCATTCCAAGGAGCTGAATTCTACAAATGTGTTAATATAGTAAAATGATTCACTGAAAGATAAGCTGATTAATTTTTAACAAAAATAAACAATCAGCAGAATAGCAGGCAAATTGTCCCATAATGTATGTATCTGTTCATTGTTCTTCCATGTTGTGGTGAATAACCAGTGTTTGGATTTTAGCCTAGAGGTGTTTGCTCTTATGGAGGAGCATGGGGCTGAGAAAGAAGGATTGATTCAGTGGTTTCTGGGATGCTTAGAGCGAGCAGAGTTGGATTTCATTGCTCGGCCAAAGCGGTCCCAGGGCATAAATTACTCCTTGGGTAGTTTACACCCAGTGAATAGACTAGGAATATGAACACAGAATGGTCTCTGATAATCTGAAAACATAGAAATGATTCCCTTATCAAGAGTGGCCCAATGAAACCAGCAAAAATAATTATTCCCCAAGACTTTTTATGCCCTTTAAGTTTGTGTAGGGCAACTGACTGACAGCTGCTTAACATGAGTGAGTGTTTTGAAAACACTGAATATGTACGACCAGTATTATAATTATGTTGTGATGTTTTTATAGAATGTCACTAAACTATATTGCAAATTTATTCCTTCAATGAAACATATGCTGCAAACATCTCTATCCTATTAAGAAACACATTTTGCACTAGAAATGTGCTGTCTGATCCTTTCCATCTTTCTGAATATACAGAACATGTGTGTAACAAAGAGCAAGTACACAGCTACAGGATATAAGGATGTAAGAAACAAGGCAAAGTGGTGTATTCCCATGTCCTTCTCCTGAATAGTGGCAATTAAAATTCACAGCTGCTGGCTGCCCAGATGTTTCTTGTGTTTAGTGCTCTGTAATATGCATCAGAATATACTGTATGACTGCAGTTTCAGTAAACTAGACTGCTTTGTATTCTAAATTCTGCAGACTAGATCCAGTGTGTATATTTTTTCTTCAGATTAGCTTCCCTCTCCCCTACCCCCTTCATTTGCTTGGGGCATTAGCAGTTCAGAAACAAAAGACATTTCCAGCTCAGACTTTAGCTGTATCAGAGTGTAAGTGCAGGTCAGGTCTGATTTATGTGGCACGTCTGATAAGTAGGAGAGGAGAGCAAGATGAAGGGTTTGGGAAAGCTGGTGAACTTGGCTTGACTTATGTCTTCTGCTTTTGTAGGCAGCCAACATCCCTTTGGTGTCAGAACTTGCCATCAACGACATACATTTTGATGACTTTTCTCTCGATGTTGACACCATGATCACGGCTGCTCTTCGGATGTTCATGGAGCTGGGGATGGTACAGAAATTTAAAATCGACTATGAGGTATGATGTTCTGTCATGGGCGATCCCAGGAGTGCACCTGGAACAATATGGTAGCCACTTTGAGCCTCAGGTTTCCCGAATAAAATTGGGGAAGTTAATACTTTCCCTGCACACCTGGTGGGATTACCGTGAGAATCCTGTGAGATGCTTGTGGCAGGACTTCAATGGTTGAGGATTACTCAGACAGAAGACATCATTTTGGTAATGGTCCACCGGAGATACATACAACTTCCTGACATAATCTTTCCCTTCCCATTTCAGACACTGTGTAGGTGGCTTCTGACAGTAAGGAAAAATTATCGGATGGTTCTATACCACAACTGGAGACATGCCTTCAACGTGTGCCAGCTGATGTTCGCAATGTTAACTGTAAGTGTGTTCGGTGACGATGGAAGGTCATCTGTCATTTGTGAGGACCTACAGGCTTCCCCTTCACGTTCCCATTTCTCTGACAAATTGCCCTGTGACTTATTTTATTTTGGAAGTTACCTACCCTGGTGATGGGAGTATATATTTCACAATGATCTCTGAGCTTTAAGGCTGTAAGATCTCTGACACCTTGAAGCAGGTGTAGTCTTGGAATGATTGCTTTAGTCTCTTTTTAATGTTTTATCTTGGGAAATTGTTTTTTTTTAACAAAAGAAATGCTTGGATTTTCAAAGCAATCTTTTTGCAGAGGATATGGGGATGAATGACTAAACAAAGAGATCCACTGGATAAGACTTTCTAGGCTGGTAGAAAGCCAAAGACGGGGTGTGTGAACATTACCCCCAGGGACACGGGAATCCTGAGAGATGCTTATCTGAGAGAAGGTCCAAGGAGGCCCCGGGAAGGAAGGAGTAGGAGTGAATGCTCTCAGGGTTTAAGGGTACACTAGGCTTCAAACCTTCGCTCCAGGTGCCGTAACTCAGTTAAGGTGGCCAGTCTGTTTTAATGGGGACAGCCAGGGCAGCTGGCCAGACGTAAGCCTTGGAATTTAATCTAAAAGGAAATGTTTGTGGCAAAGACTGAAACAAAATCCTATATTCACCTCCATTTGCTGGCAAAAAATAAGGCTTGTTTTGGTTTTATTTGCACTTACACTGTTAAGCTATCATCAAGTAAAATGGTCTCTGGCTTAAATATATTGGTTTCTTTGGCCTCCTGGTGATATATACATATATATGTGCCCATATGTGTGTGTGTAAACATATTTACCACACTCACAAAAAAGAGGAGACCTATTTTGGATTCTCATAACATAAATCCAAATACCTTACATCTTTGCACCCAGATTAAAATTTAAACCCAAAAGAAGGAACTCCAAATGACATTTTCCTTTGGTCCACATGAAGGAAGACTTCCATTCCTTCCTCATGAAATGTTCTGCCCACTTCTCTACCTACTAAAATTTTACTCATTCTTTAAAAGGCATTGATCTAATGCCAGTTTTCCCGTGAAGTCTTTGCTTTCCATTAATCATCAATAATTTCAGTAATCATCAGCAATCATCAGTAATTACTTACTTCTCTGCACTGTGTCTAGTACAACACATCTTTCTTTCTGCTGTGTATTTTAAGTTAAAGATCTCTCATTCTTCTATAAAGTAAGCAGCTTGAGGCTAAAGAGATAATTTGTTGTTCTTGCAATAATCTTAATTAATCTATCTGTTGAGAGCATCACTAGCACCCTATACTCAATCATGTACTTGGTAGGTTTTCAACAAATTTGTGTTGGATTGACTTGAACTCAAATGCACATGTAGCATAAGAAGATGAGACCAAAATGTCTTCATTGTTATACTCAAGGACTTGTTTTTTGGGTCCTTAACTGCTTAAGGAGCAAGGAGAATAACCTGGAAAAACTGGACTGGCCCCATCTCGCTGTAACATACACCATGAAAGCAGCCAAATGAGGAAGGAAGATGCTTTGAGCTGTGAGCCTTAATTGCTGAAGTGCCAAAATTACATGAAAAAAACAAAAACAAAAACGCTTTCGTCTTGCTTTTCCATATCAGATCTCAGTAGACAAGGAATAACTTTCTGTGTGTAGAGTTTATGTACATGGCTCACAGAGGACATTTAATAAAGAAATTATTAACCTGTTATTTTGGAAAACATATGGATTTTTGGTGAATTCCCAAAATAAGTAAGTGGGAACCTTGTTCAACAAAGGATTGGAGATGTCAAAAGCAGAAATAGATTTTACGACAAGCCTTAAAATAGTTGGGATGGGGGAAGCTGGCAAGAGCTTCGGGGTCAGGTGGACACTTAGGAGAAAATGGAATCCACACCCAGTTTTCTTTGGTAAATGTTTCCACAATATGGACAATCTTGATCCTTTTTGAGAAATTGAAGACAGCAGAACTCTCAACCTATGTCAACCACAATGGAGGTACTCTTACTGCCAAAATATTTCAAGGGTATAGTTGTTTTTGCAAGTCCGCTCAGCAACCTTGAAGAGTATCACTGTTTGAGAAAGTCTGGGTTTTGTTTTCGTATTAATACTAGCTCAAAAAGAGAAGAATTCACTCTTAAAGTTCTTCTGGCCGGGAGTGGGGCTGGGGGGTAGGGTGGGCAGAGGTTGCAAAATAAAAACATGACTTTGGGGAAAATACATTGGTGAATGTTATTTTTTTCTCCCTCACATTGAATAGAATAGCCACATCTGGAAAAGATATTATTTTCTGCTCATTAAATGTTGCTGAACTTGACTAAGGGTTACAGTAGGTTGAAAATGTCAACTTTTGTTTGTCCCTAACACAAGCAGTCTCCTCTCCAACTTGACCATGGGCAGCCTGGTCAATCAGAATTTTTTCACTAAGAAAATAATTATAGAAATAACAAATATTACTTGATCAGGGAAGAAAAAGTGAACTTAATTCCCTCATCAATTCTACCTTCTGGAATACGACCTCAGTAGGCAAAGTAGGCAAAATGATAACCTACTTTTCTCCATGAGTGGGCACTAATGCTTCAGGTACTCCTGAAAACTGTTAGGGTCTTTCACTGTTTTGTTCTCATCAGTGATTTTATTTACATTCTAGTTATCCCATATTCCATTTGCATGTGTTGAGTTAGAACCAAAAAATGAAAGTAAAAAATCATCATACATTAACCCCTGGATTCATCCATTCAGCCTGAGTCACAAAGCCAAGAAAGCATGGTGCATGTGCACGAAATTTTCCTCTAGATGGCACTCCAAGGCAAAGTTTCCCAGCCAGTTGCCTGGAAAGAAGGGTGGGGGGGCGGAAACCTTACCAACATTCCCTGAAAATGCTTCTTTTCTTCTAAGACAAGAAGTACTGAGACACACACGCCACACTCTTTTCTTAAAAGAGACACCAACAAAGCCAGTGTGCCGAAAAGAGCCCCTCCTATCAAGATGGACCTGTATTAGGGCTGCCTCCTTGCCCGCAGAGCTATTAGTGTGAATAGTATGGCACTCTCCATGTGTCTAACATCTGTGGGTGTGTATTTTTCCAAGCCCATTGTCTCTGGGAATGGGAAGATGCACATTTGTGTGTCATTGATGAGCAAACTATGACACGATGTACAACAGAGCAAATTATACATATAAGAACCGGCTTCCCAACCTTTAACCCTAAAATAATTTCAGACACAGAATATAAAGTTATTCATGAATGAGTGAATTCATTCATTCAGAATCATGTTTTGCAAAAGTATTCCACCTCATGTCTAGGTAACAAAGAGGTTTTGTTCCTTTAGAAATTAAAAAGAAAAAGAACAAACTGCATTTTAGGATAGGCAATTTGATGTATAAACGGTGGAAATTTAGTTCACTGGGAATCCTGTTAATGACTTATTAAATTATTACAAGCCTCTGGCCTGAAATTCCAAATATTAAAATGAAAGCTTCAGTCTTATTCTTTGCTTCTAAAGAGATATTTAGGTAGTTAAAATTTACCAAATATTTTTAATTCCTTGGATAAATGCAGTCTGCAGTGCCAGTTACTATTTGTGGTTAAAACAGGGAATAAAAACTGCAGATAGATCAAGAATAATTATACAAATTTTCTTTATTTATAGAAGCTTGTAGAATAAATATTCCAGCAAGCACATACATAGTGAAAGACGATAAGCACATTTCTTACATGCACAATGTAGACCAGATACAGGAACCGACCACGCTTTTGTTTGTATTCTGTCAAATAAAAAGGCATGTGGTGATGCCAAGGTTGCAGGGGCATTTTTCGGTTTTATAAATGATGTATGAGCTCTGACAGATTTTCCAGGGGGAAAAACAGGTTTCCTTAAGAGTCAGTATTCTTCACTATCCCATAAATGTACTCATTAGCACTTTGGGCCATGCCCAGTATCCTGTAGGGCTCAATAAAGATTCACTGAATGAGTGGATTCAGTTTAGGGTCATATTATTCAGGGACCCGTGCTGCTCAGTGTCCAGTTTTTCAAAAAACTATAAAATGATGAACAGCTATCATTGCTAGAAATCTTGTTCTTTCTTCCTATCACACTAAGGTTCAGCTAGGGTTCATATAGAATATTATGATCTTGTAGAATTCACTGGATATGAAAAGAGATGAGCACATGATCACATTAAAATTTATGGTGGTGCTGGCGGCCTGGTGCTGGTTGGGAATTGCAGTTAAACACTAATAATAACCAAGTATTGCAGCAAACACATTGACACCTCCTGACATTTACTGGGGGCTTCTTAAATCTTAAATGTGGAGGTAGCGCGTTTAAGTCCATATTTGGGTTGTCAACAAGGTTATTTTCAGAGATAAGCCAAGTCGTTTTATTGATAATTCAAACTACAGAGCAGAAGGGACGTTTAGGAAGAAAAATCCTTCCTGTTCACTAGCGTGAGGATAATGTGCTGTCCTCTGTCTGCCGTTTGCATTGAAGTCCTTGATTTTTGAGGTAGAAAATTCCTTCTGGAAGGAGATCTTAGAAGCACAGTTGTAATTCTCCCTCCCCTTCCAACCCAGAGAAGGACAGAACCAGTTGAATTTTCAAATAAAATATTTTTGCTCAATAACCAGGATCCTAATCTTGACGGAAATCTAGTTTCTTTGTAGGTCCTAACGTTGGAAGGTACAAAGAGATCTGCGGTCTTGTTCTGTAACTCACAGTAACAAAGTAACAAACAATAATCGTATTTATTATCATCAAACATCACTTTACATTGCATTTCCTTGTAAGTAGTAACTAGTTATATTTACTTTAAAATAAATAGCAGCATTATCAGAATAATACAATAAAATCTGTATGTAAGAAATACCAATTCTTTAATCATCATGTAGGTATATCTTGAATTCCAATGTAACTTCAAAGAAGGCAAATTTTTAATTTAGGAAAGGAGTGATTTTTAATGCTTTTGCAGAATACCAGCACTGGGCACTATGGAGCTAATCAATTTGAATACTGTGTTTAAATTACATTTAAGACTCTGGCTTTTAATCATTTAAGAAGGGTTCTATTTTTATTCTCTCTTGCCACCTCTCAGAGCTCCAGTGAGGTACCCCATGCTTCTAGCTGACATTCCCTTTTTCCACACTTATTTTACAAAAGGAAAAAGGCAAAGCCGCACATACTTAAGAACCTGGTGTGCTAATAATCAAACAAACAATTGGGCAGAAGGATAATGCAATCCATTTCCTCACACAGGAGAGTACCCTCCATAACTCACTTTAAGCGCTGCCATTCGTGAGTTATGGGTCATTCCCTTTCTAGTGAAAATAAATTCTCCCGCACCATCAGCCAGAGCTGAGTATTTTTCTTAGGACACATAAACTGTAAAAGTGTATGAACATAATTGTGCCGTTGTTTCGGGGAGAATATAAGCTCTTGTCCATGGACACAGGCTTGTCAGGAAATGTATGTGGTTTCAGGGCTGGGGCTGCCTAGTTACAATATAGGATTTTTGATTACAGTGAATTTATTCCTGAGATTTTTACGGTGTTGGTAAACTGCTTAATCTGTCACTCTGTATTTTATGATGCCAGCCAAATCCTCCAGGTCAGGGAGACCCAGGAGTAGAGCCCCAGTCATTTTTCATGGTTTATGACTTAGTAGCGGCACCTTCTTGAGGCTGAAACTTGGCACCTAAGGGTGTCAAGCTGGGAACTTTTAAGTTTTTTTTCACTAGTCTCGTGTTTAATTTTAGCTCAATGATGCGTAATAAAAATTTGGGTAAGTTTTGAAGAGGCCTCATATTCTTGAAATTCATCAACCTTGCTTTTTTGTGGCACTTGGAGAGGACAGTCTGTCTGCACAATTAATGTGCACCAGGTGATGTGCTTCATTTTCTGTGCTCACACACCACATGTTATATTCAATTCACTCGCAATTTATCATAAAATATAAACCATATTTCTAAACATGAAAAAACATGCTATCTTTATCCAAAAAATCATAAAGCGCATATATTCTTAGTATTACAAACTGAGTCCTTAAGAATCTAATGTGGTTTTTCTTTTGTCTCTTTTTGAAATACAGTATGCATGCTACATACATGTAGCTCTGTTTTTTGTATTATCTAAATTGAAGGAAAAACCTCAATTTTTAAAGTCTTAAGATAGTTACTCTGAAATTTTCCTTTTACTGGTTGTATTTGTTTTCACACATTTTATCTAAATATGAGAGCAGAGATATATTGACCGATTTTTATTTGACCACATCAAGACCTCTTGAGAATGAAATAAAGAGTATTGACAGATGCCAGAGGTTTGCCTTGAAATATTCTAGCAAACAAACAAAACCGTGCATGTGAAGAGGTAGCTGAAACAAGACAGAGGAACATGGCTTCCTCCTGAAGTTAGGTAATGAGTACATGGGGGCTCAATACAGAATTCTATTTTTCATATGCTTTTAACTTTACAAAATAGATGATTTTATAAAATTAGGGTAACAAGTAGGTTAAAAATTAAGTCAAGGAGGTGGTTAAAAAATAACTAAATAAAATTGATTACAATCAATTCATTTTTTATAATTCATGCATCATCTACTCAAACATACATACTTATACCAGTTTTGCTGCCTTGCCATTCTGCGACTTACAAGCATTCGCAATATCATTTGAGAATCAGAGACAAGTTGTGTCCAAAACATGACTTAGGTTTTGCAATTTGATAATAAGTGCCTTCAGGAGCTTCTGGTTGTAAAAGAAAGTACGTAAGTGTAGACTGTAAGGTCTTTCCAACTCTGAGCTTGAGGAAAGGATTATTGTGGACTTAAATCAGTATTTAATTAATGCCAAATCAATAATTGACTAATATCTTGAGAAGAAAGAGAAGCAAATTTGATCAAAACTATCCGACTCCTGTGGAAATCAGACAGACTACAACTGGTTTGTGTTGTTATCGCATGCTTTTGTGAAGGAGACGTGTAAACATGGTGCTGGTGGTTGGTGGTCCCCTAACAGCTGGTAAGGTTCTGGTGTCTGGACCTGAAAATGGGACTGAAGTGCCTTGTTTTCAGCCTAGCAGACCCAAATATTGGCAGACAAACATATCTGTAAACACCAAAGGAGTATGACCGTTAAATCTAGATGCTATGGTTTGTCCAGTAGGGTTTTTTCCTGCAATGGAAGGTTGCGCTTGTGTGAATATCTGTTCTTCTCCCCCTTGTGTTTTCATTACCCACTATCTCTGGTTGGCAAAGACAGGATCTTTTTTAAAAGGAAGATAGGATATGGCATTAAGCATAAATTTGTTCGTAGCACTCTTGGTAAGCAAATGAAATCTACTTCTATCTTAAAGCTTGAGAAAGTCCTCTGCCTAAAATCACTGCTTTGGAGCAAATTGAATAGGTTGGTATCCATCAGCCTGCCCCCAGGATTTACATGTTAAGAGGTGGCCATTCCATCTTGAAGCAAAAAAATAGATCCCAAAATAAAGCACGCTGGACTTGCTGTAAATGCCCGTGAAGCCCAAACTTGCGGGCTTAATGCTCTTACTACTCTGATCCACTCTGATCCAGTCAGCTGGGATATGGGCTGAGTTGGGAGGGTGACAGAGGCACCCTTCTCACAGAACCTTCCGTCCTTGTTAGGAGATCTGAGTTTCACTGATAGACACCACATGTGAAGGATGGTCTAGCACAGCTGGACCAGCCATCAGCATTGTAGTTTGGGACTTTCTTTAGAAGACCAACACACTTTGTATGTGGCATTTACAATGAAACCCTCAACGAGCATTATTTGGCTACAGTAAATTTGATTTTAATAATGTACCAAACAAAGGCCCCAGACAGGGCCCCTGCAACACTGCATACCAGAAATTAAGAAACACCAGGAATTAAATGATGCTTCTCTAAATGCTACCTTTCGTCCCCAAGCTCACATCACTTCTAAGGTATGAAGTCATGTTTAGATCAGTTGAGACATGATGACACGATTAGGGATATGGTGTGCAGATTCTTCTAGAGAAGGCACTTCCTTGAGAAACTATGTTCTTCCAAACCTCTTGGAATGGTCTGAGCAGTCTTCTTTGCTCTTCTAATCCAAGGAAAGAGAAAGATGAAGGGGAGAAGAAAAGCTCTACAAAAGCCCATCATGCTCTCTCTTAACCTCAGCCAATCTGTGGAAGGCTCCACTGCAGTGCCGGCTGCCAGCATCCACGGAGGAGCATTTGGAGCCAAGGATCTTCTTCGGTTTGGAATTTCTGGGACCGTTAGGAATTTCCAGTACATCACCGGATTCTCTCCCTCTTAGTCCGCCATCTGCCAGATCTCAGAATCAACAGGATTATCCAGGAAATTCCTCGTCATTCAGTACCTCTGATAGCCAAGTTCAAAAAGAAACGTGAAGGCAGAATTTCTGGCATCACTTTCTCAGATTCCCGCACCGTAGCTGCATACATGACAACGGGCATGCAGACCATGATGCACCGTCTCCAGAAACAAAGCAGGAGCTAGCCACTTTCACCATCACTTTCTGCGACAAATTGCAACCGATGTTGGGAGAGTTTCTCACTAGAAAAGGGTGCTCCATGGCACTGTTCTGGTTGGCACAAGGCATGACCAGACTATATGCGCAACAAGGGCCAGATGCACCTTTCTTCCTTAGCTCTCCGTTTCAGCCTGCAGTGGAGTAAATGCTGAATCAACATTTGCTCAATGAATAAATGAATGAATGGACACTTTTCAGGATGTCACTGTTTTATTCCAAGGTAGGACATTTTGATGAAACACGGGCTTACTTCTAAAACAAAAAAGAATTTACCTACACACACATAATGTATATGTATTCTAATGAATAAACATTCTTTATGGAAATTTTGGGCACAAAGGAAAAAAATTTAAGTCATCTGTGATCCCACTACTGGTAATATTTTGATGCACATCCTCACTGGTTTAAATTTTATGTTGACTAAGTGATAGGAAACTACTGGGTAGTGAAACCCTTCAAATCAATCTTATTGTTTGGGTCCTTTGGCATTCCAGTGATTATATGCTCTAATGGCTGGGAATAAGGTTATCCCAGTATACATTTAACCCAGTGAAGGACTGTCACAGGAGACCTGCTCAGAGGGTAGTCACAGGCTTTTCTGGAGAGGGTGACATGGGAACTAGCTCTATATGCCATGGCTATCTCTTTACTTAGGTATATGGTATTCACTGCTTTACCACATACCTATATATTTCTGATATGGACCGTGGGGGAATACAGGTGAGAGGATAGAATAAAGTAGTGGTCAATAAAACCCATAATTATTGGATCAGGAGCAGCAAATATATCATTTTATTTGAAAATAAAATAGAATTAAGCATAGGAGAAACACATTAAAATATACTTCCTACTGCCACTCTGTTCTCTGTTGAAAGTATATTGTCTTCAGTGGCAGTTGACTTTTTCTCCTCAGTGTGTGTAAAGTGTAGGTCAGAATGGATAGGACTAGAAAGAAGATGGATGAAGGTGGGGAGGGGCAAATGGACACTTAGTGGCAGGTGGATACTTTTCAGGCCTGACGATTCTCTGAAACCACTTACCAGGCAGCTTTAAGTCACAGTCAAGAGATAGGTGCTGCTTCAGTAACTCAGGCACCACAGTCAAGAGAGGTAAATATGTTTCGTGTGATGGTGTGTGTGCTGTACTTGAGGTATCCTTTATTCCAAGGATCCAGGGGTGGGCTCCATGTTCTTTGAACACCATAAAATCATAGAGTAATTTCAGAGGAGAAGGTCCGTGGCTTTTATTAAACTCTCAAAAGTATCGATGATACAAATAGTTTAAGAGCTAGATGCTGGGTTTCCAAGAAGGGACGGGGTAGTGGGGGCGGCAGGAGTGGCTACATAGAACCTTACAGCAAAACATAGTCCATCATATCATACAATGCGTGATAACCAATGGCGTAACAGTGATTCGGCATTCTGAACGTGAGTCTATTAGATGGCATTCGATTTTATCTTCCAATTAAATTTCTAGCTGAATTACCTTATTTTGACATTATCCCACCTCTATTCTTACTGTTCTAATTCATCAGCAAGTTCTAAACAGTAGCATTTTCACAGGCAACAATCTCTCTAAATTTCAGTGCATTGTCATTGTGTTTACACACTGATTTCCAGAGTATCACGGATAATTATTTCATACTTGAGGGACTTTTAGAATTTACTTAGTAGTAGCAAGATCCAAACCCAACGAAACTGACTTACCTTTTCAAGGTGACAGAAATGACAGAGAAAGACATTTATATCCCCTCATCCTTTCAAAAATTATCCCAAAACAACAAGGAGAACAAGAAATGGACACAAATTCCATTTTTCATGGAGGGAGGATGGTTCGTAGATTAACAAAGAAAAGGAAGGTCCAACCCAAGTGCCTTCAGGGGCAGAGAGTGGAGGAAGGGGTACACCTGAGAAACAATGTTCCCCCAGGAGCTGTCAAAGCACAAGAACCAGAGGCATCAGATACCATAAACATGGGGCGAGCAGGAGCGAGGGGGTAATGAAAACACTGAGTCCCCAAGTCTCCATCCCCTCTCCATGTAGTCAGAGAACTACTCTTCCCCCATCTATTCAGGAAGCCAGTGTATTTGCCAAAGAAACTGAACCCCAGACTTGGGGACACCAGTTAAAGAAAAGTTAGCATGAGGTGCACTTTGAAAGTAAGAGAATGAAGTGAAAGTCTATATCCTCAAAGGTGAGAAGCTACATACTCTTTTCTCAGAATGCCAACACCCGTGCTCACGCCATTACCAAGCACGAGATTGGAAAGTCCAGAGGAAGTGAGTTTAGATACTGACACATGGGGACCTGCAGCAGGACCAGCTGGCCGTGTGCTCACCCTGCGATGAGGTTAGCCATCTACAGACACCATCCCCAAGTATGCGTGTGTGGCGAGCGTAGCAGTGCTTTACTCTTCCATGAGTAAGTAGACTACCAAGGATATCAGGCATTTGAGGAAACCACCAAATACAGAGACAAGGAGTTCAGAGGAAACAGACAATTCAGGGGACAGAAGAGAATTTCAAGGAATTATAATTAATATCTTCAAAAGAAGAGACCAGGGCTTCCCTGGTGGCACAGTGGTTGAGAGTCCACCTGCCGATGCAGGGGACACGGGTTCGTGCCCTGGTCCGGGAAGATCCCACATGCCGCGGAGCGGCTGGGCCCGTGAGCCATGGCCACTGAGCCTGCGTGTCCGGAGCCTGTGCTCCGCAACGGGAGAGGCCACAACAGTGAGAGGCGTACCGCAAAAAAAAAGAAGAGACCATAGTGTATCCATGAGAGAAGAATAGCATGCTATTAGAAAAGGAGCAGCAGACAGGAAAATGCTTATAAATTTAAAATATTATTATTCCTGGAAAGTAAGGGGAGAAAAGTCAATATGGGCAATGGGAAAGAAGAGACAAGAAAATAAGGAAATTGTACCACAATGTTCATTGCAGCTGTATTTACAGTAGCCAGGACATGGAAGCAACCTAAGTGTCCACTGACAGATGAATGGATAAAGAAGATGTAGCACATATATACAATGGAATAATACTCAGCCATAAAAAGAAACGAAATTGAGTTATTTGTAGTGAGGTGGATGGACCTAGAGTCTGTCATACAGAGTGAAGTAAGTCTGAAAGAGAAAAACAAATACTGTATGCTAACACATATATATGGAATCTAAAAAAAAAAAAAAAAAAAAAAATGGTTCTGAAGAACCTAGGGGCAGGACAGGAATAAAGACACAGATATACAGAATGGACTTGAGGACACAGGGAGGGGGAAAGGTAAGCTGGGACGAAGTGAGAGAGTGGTATGGACATATATACACTACCAAATGTAAAACAGATAGCTAGTGGGAAGCAGCCACATAGCACAGGGAGATCAGCTCGGTGCTTTGTGACCACCTAGAGGGGTGGGATAGGGAGGGTGGGAGGGAGGGAGACGCAAGAGGGAAGAGATATGGGAACATATATATATGTATAACTGATTCACTTTGTTATAAAGCAGAAACTAACACACCATTGTAAAGCAATTATACTCCAATAAAGATGTTTAAAAAAAAAAAAAAAGCAAATAAGGAAATCAGTACAAGAAATCCAATGTCCAACCAATTGGAGCGCCATTCAAATAGGACAGAAAAAACAGTGAAGTAGAAATTATTAAGGAAAAAAAAAAAGATTACAAGAACATTATACTGAAGACAATGAGCCTTCAGATTGAAAGCGTTTATCAAGCAGTGATGGGGAAAAAGTCCCAAACCAAAGCAGATTTTTGTGAAACTGGCAAACCCCAGGCATAGAGGATTCTAAAAGAGAGAAGATCAAGTACCATTCAAAGGATTAGGAATAAGAATGATTTATACTTCCCAAAAGCAACTTTGGAAGTTAGGAAACAATAGAGCAGTCCTTCGAAATTCTGACTGAAAATGTTGCAACCCAGAATTGTTAGGCAAGCCAACAATTGAGTAGAAGAATAGATTAAAGACATTTCAGTCATGCAAAGCCTCAAAAAAATCAGCTTCCTAGGTGTAAAAGAAATATTAACACCCTTTCTCATGAAGCCACTGGCAGATGTGTTCCCGCAAACTGAGAGAGAAAAACAAGGAAAGAGAGAGATGTGGGATGCAGGAGATAAGAGACCAACCCCAGGAGGGAGAAGCTGACAGCAGACAGAGAATCCAGACCAAAGAACAGCAGCAGGCCAAAGCAGGGAGTCCCTGGGACAGGAAGGGATCTAATAAAAGGTGTGACTGGAGAGTTGTACAGGATGTGAGTCGACTTAGATGTTCAAAGAAATCTTAACTCCAGGAAATGAAAACATTTACATAACAAAGGAAACAATAATTGGATACCTAACTGGCTCCGCAGCGAATAATATTTAGAGTGACAATCAGGTAGGCACTGTCTGAGACCCAGGGCACATAAGTTTCTTTGTGCCTCAGTTACCTCATCTGAACTGGTGGATAATAAAATTCCTACATCACAGGTCTTTTATGAGAATTAAGTAAGTTAAACGGTTGTAATTCTCTTAGGACAGTGTTGGGCACACAGGAAGGATGAATAACCAAGTTATAATTATATATATATAATTATAATATGTGTCTATTATACAGAAATATGGAGGAAAATACCTACCAAATTAGATAAAAAAGAAAACTGAAGGTGGTTGCCTTTGGGAATCAGGATAGGGGAAGGATGAGGGACCATTGTTTTTGGTTCTAAGTCTCTTACTACAACTTGAATTTTTAAAAACTATTACAGGTAATGTCTTAAATAGAATAAAATTAACTTAAAGCCAACAGCCAGCTCCAAATTTTAAAATGAAGGGCACACACAGCTTTAATATGGGCTACTTTATCCTCCCCAGATAATTTATTAACATTCCCATTTGCTATGCAAATGAAATTATATATATTTCTAAGTGTATCAGTGGACCCAACTCAATCTTTTAAAATAAAATTGTCAACACAGAAACTTTATTATTCAGTTATTTCTGCAATAAAAACATAATTAACTAAAAAACAAAGTGTTCATTGCTCTAAGAGAAGTGTCTTAGGATACTAGCTAGTGATGTTAGATGTGGAGAAAAAACACTCAAAGGGAAGCAATTTGAACTCTACCTTTCCCCTCCTCCTGCCCTCTGGTAAAGATTTTAGTAAGTAATGAAATGGGAGACTTACAAAGTAAAAGGGGGAGACATAAAGGCCTTAGATCAAGAAAACACATAGACCTGCTTTTCCATACGTTCACTTTCTCTTCTAAACTAATGAAAGGATAGCAGGAACCAGAGAACCATTTTGGCTCCTGATTATATAATTACATCACACTGCTCCCCAAAGATATTACACCACCCCTATGCATTTCATGAGCAAGCTACCAGAGCGTAATAGAAAAAGTATTCCATGTAATGGATACCGCACCTGATCCTCATTCTAGGTTGCCTAACCCCCTGCCAAATTCTAGTTTTCAAGACACTCACTGCCTTGCTATCCGTATAAATTTAATCTGTCCTCCAAGCTAATATACATTAAGATTTTTACAAGATAACTGCTAAAATATCATCATGTAATAGTTTGAGTACTTCTAAGTTGCTTCTTTTAATATATATATGTTTTAAAGGGGGGTTTCTTTTGCCTGCTTTCATTTGAATGGCATCTGGTGGATATAGCGTTCAGTTCTAAATTCACAGCCCCTTCTCCCCCCTACCCCTAGACGCTCATTTTGAAATGTCGAATCACAAAACACATTTTGCTCTGGGCCTTTGCCAAACTGTCACTGTATCTGGACAGCACAGCCTCTTCTTCAAAGAGGGAACAAAATAGTCTGAACTCTGTCCTGGTGTGCCAGCCAGTGAAGCTAATTCATCACCTTGGGGACCCTGGGCTGTGCAACTGACCACCCAACTCACCCACAAGGGGTGGCAGTTAATCATTCCCTTGAATGACGTGGGTATGAAAACAGAGCTGATGGCTGCTCAGCAGACGAGCCTTATCCATCCTGCCTGCCCCGAGCAGTGACTCTTGCCGTTTTCCCATCTTCCCAGACCGCCGGGTTTCAAGAGATTCTGACCGAGGTGGAAATTTTAGCGGTGATTGTGGGATGCCTGTGTCATGACCTCGACCACAGGGGAACCAACAATGCCTTCCAAGCTAAGTAAGTGTTCTAATTGTTGTTATTTTAATGCATTTGCCTTTCTGTTCTGAGCCAAAGGTGACGAATGCTAAAGAGTAAAGCATTAATTTCTGGCATCCGAGGCCAAGGCCACGCAGGCTTGGGTGCGTGTGTCAACAGGGCTCATCCATCTTTATAATTCCTTATTCTTCTTTTAATTGCAAATTTGCCCTTCATGTCATGCTTGTTGATTTGGTCTGTCTCTGCTGACCTCAGTCAGATAACAAAGCTCAGATTTTAAAAGGTCTATTTTTTTTTTCTCCCAGAATGTCTGCCTTCATGGCATTATAAGTTTCTTGGATTTGCTACTCTTGCAAGCTGGTTTTGAGACTATTAAAATAAAAGTGGAAATTTTATGAAGCAAAAGATCTCTTCCTTCCTCAATAGAATTTCTTCCAGGTTCTTTTGATGTTGGGTATGTAGAAACCGCAGTGAAATAGAGTGACACAGAAGGCAGAGGGTCCCTGGTCCTGCCAGGCCTCATCCTACAGAACGGTGGGAAACAAACAAAGGAATTCCACCAATACAGGTGATGTGAGACACGTAATGCTCATGGACAAAATAATCTGTCCTTAAGCAAGTAGGACTGGTCCAGATAGCCATTGCTTGGTGGCTCACAATGTGGCCAAGGCTACAGAACTTATGGGTGCTGGAGAAAAGACCAAAACCCAGGTCTCCTGGCTCTCATATTGAGGTTACAGTTTAATGTGCTTTTTACTACCTGTCTGCAAACAAATTGATATGAGACTTCAGGGGCTAGAGAAAAACGTTTGGGGATGGAGGGACTAAGGAAAGCTTCAAGAAAGAGGTAAGATCAGGTGTCAGATGACCAATTTCCAAGCCTGTGGAGCAGGTCTGCCTCTATAATCTGAAACCCCAGCAGCCCACTGTGTGTCAACAGGTACCTTTCAGCTCGTCACTTGTTTTGTTCCCCAAAACACCTACCTACTGAGGCCTTGGGGTCCTGGGCCCTTCTATTTGCTCCTGATCTCGCAGATGAATATTGATTTTGTGTCCCTCTATCTTCCTTGAATGCAGTAGCCCATCACTTCAAACTGCTCTTCTCCATGTCCTATAATTTCTTGACCCTCTTACCTTTCTGGGACAGTCACTCTGCAAAAACTCAGCCCTGGCTCAATCTAGCAATTTAATTTCTTGCTCTTCTGTCTAGACTTTTAAAGGCTTTGGGAGAAAGTGTCACAGTTGTGAGTTTAGGGCATACCCAATATATATTCTCCCAACTCGGCTAGGTGCTCAGTACTCCCCACCAATCTTTCTGGGTCCCTAGCCAGTTCCGTCCCCCACTGTTGTCAGCGGTTATAGGTACCAAATGTTCTCTCTTCCTAAACCACCTCCCGTTCTACCCCCCTCCCCCGCGCCACTCAGCAGATCACCTTGCTTCCTCCTTCACTGAGAAAATTGAGGCCATCAATCGAGAACTCCCTCAATTTCCTCCCCTGCCACGAACAAACTTATCTGTCTGGCCCCATCCTTTCCTCCTTCCCTCCTATCTCAGTGAAAGGGCTGTCCTTCCTCATATGTGAGGCTAATCCTTCCACCTCGGCTTTGGATCCCTTCTCCCTCCCTCCTCCGGGACCTTGCTCCATCAATCTTCCTTTCTCTACCCCGTATCTTCCTTCCCCTGTCTACTGGCTCTCAGCATCCTAACAATATGAACAGTTGTCCCCCATCTTGAAAAACCCCACCTCCATCTCGCTTCCCCCTTGAGCTTCTGCTCTATTTCTCTTCTTTCCTTTCCAGCCAATCTTCTTGGAAAGTTGTCTGTTCCTTGTCTTCACTTCCCTCCCACATGGCTTCCAGTTCTGCCCACCAGGGGAGCGGCCCTCAGTAGTGCCACCAATGAACAACCCCTTGTCCCAAAGCTGTTGGACACTCTTACTGTCCTTCTTTCTTGACCCTTCTTGCTATGAGACACATTTTGCCTGTAGAGCTCTTCCTCCTTCCTAGAGCTCTCTGTCTTCCTTTGTCTGGGAGAGGAACACCTTCCATCCACCTTTCTAGGCTTTCTTCTCAGTTTGCTTCAAGGCCTCTCTCCTCCTGCCCCAGGCTTCGCTGGACGTGTTCTCTCCTGTTCTTCTGCTCCACGTTTTATCCTTCTCGCTGGACCTCCACCCACCTGGTGCTCAGCCCCAAGCCCATACCTTTGGACCATAATTCTCTGCTTATCTCCACACACTTATTCCAGCTGCTTGAGGAGCACCTCCTATTTCAAGTCCCACAGTCACCCCAATCCCAGTCTCTCCCTTTTTCTCTTATTCTCTATCCCAGTGAATGGCACCACCAGAAATCCACAAGTCACCCAGATTCCCTCCTTAGCGCCCCCCAAAGTCGACATCTCTGCGTTCTTAAAGTAACCACTGCTTCTTTTGCATCCCTCCTGGATTGCTACAACCAACAGCGTAACTCTTCTCCTCTAGTCGTTTCCCCTTGGCGCTCCAGAATGCTCTTTATAATTCACAGAGCTGATCAGATCACTCCCCTGCTTAAAAGACGTTCACTGGCCTCTTGTAACTTTCAGGATAATGTTCAGATTCCTTAGTTTAGCCCTTAAGACCCTTTTCAATCAGGCTCCTGCCCATTCCTCTGGCCCAGCAGTCACTCCTTGTCATCCCACCCCCACCCAGGCATCCAGGTTCCAGACACAAGGGGCTACTTAAAGTGCTCTGTGGGGTCCAGCTAGTTCCCTTCTCTCTGCTCCCAGTCGGCAGTTCCCCTGAACAGAATGCCCTTCCTCTCCTTCTTTCCCCCAAACTCCTCTAAAAGCACCCCGCCCAGGGTTCTATCTCTGATGTACCTTCCCCTTGTCAATTTTCTGTGCCCACATCATGCCCTGGCTATACTTTTTCAAAAGTGTGCATCGGGCTTCCCTGGTGGCACAGTGGTTGAGAGTCCACCTGCCGATGCAGGAGACGCGGGTTCGTGCCCCGGTCTGGGAAGGTCCCAAATGCTGCGGAGTGGCTGGGTCCGTGAGCCATGGCCGCTGAGCCTGCGCATCCGGAGCCTGTGCTCCGCAACAGGAGAGGCCACAACGGTGAGAGGCCCGCGCACCAAAAAAAAAAAAAAAAAAAAAGTGTGCATCTCACACCATGTTAGTTGCTGATTTACCAGTGTGCCTCCCCTCTTCTTGAGTCCTCGTGATGTGTACAAGTACCAGCAGCATGATAAAACCACAAGGAATGTTTGCTGAGTGAATGAATGAATGACAAATGCATGAATGGATGACGTTTTAACTATTTTAATATTGCCTTTCAACAAAGTTTCCTGATTTCTTCAACAAGTGCAACCTTTCATAAGATTATTATAAAACACAGTTTTTTTGTTTGTTTGTTTGCTTTTGTGGTACGCGGGCCTCTCACTGTTGTGGCCTCTCCCGTTGCGGAGCACAGGCTCTGGACGCGCAGGCTCAGCGGCCGTGGCTCACGGGCCTAGCTGCTCCGTGGCATGTGGGATCTTCCCGGACTGGGGCACGAACCCGTGTCCCCTGCATCGGCAGGCAGACTCTCAACCACTGCGCCACCAGGGAAGCCCTAAAACACAGTTTTTACACACATCGGTTTGATGTTGTACTAAAAACAATAGTGTCCCTGGGGCCTACTGAATGGTAAACTGTGCACACTTTCATTATAGGGTCTTAGGAATTTTTAGGTTTGAGCCCCTGTGCCTGCATTTCATTGCTATTATTATTTTAGGATACCTCTCTCTGAGGCCAATGGCATCACTGTCACTGTGTCTTCCTCGAGCAGCCTCCCTCCAGCCACCTACCATTCTGCCACTTATGCACAAAGAATTGTATCTATAAAACAAGAGTGAGCACCTTGTGGGTTCTTTTAAGAGTCAAGTGCACAATATATGTACCCAGATAACAGCCCCTGGCCTGGAGACAGCCTCTGTGTCACACTGAGAGAGCCAGCCCTCCTTGCTAGTTGACCTCTTAGCTGTTTGGACCAAGAGTACACATCTAATCCAAACCCAGCTAATCATATTTTATCTCCCAGGAATTTGGACTTGGATTACCATGATATTGACTCAGTTAGCTGTTGAGGTCTAAGCTGCACATAGACTTGGAAGCTGAGGCTGCCATTTGGGGAAAGCTGTGTTGACCACGTCCCAAGTGGATAAACAAGAAAGCAAATCTGCAGGGAGAGAAGAAGAAAGCCAACATTCAGAGAGAAGCAGAGATTATACTATCCTAGAGAAAGACAGAGAAAAAGCAGACCTGATCCCTGGTTTTCCATATCTTTAATCCTATTTCCAAGAGACCCAGCCATACTTGTGACAATGGGCCTTACTCAGAGCTCCTGGCATCATTTAGTCAACGGGTTTTTGTTTTGTTTTGTTTTATTTTTGTTTTTTAGTGAAGCTGGTTCTAATTCATTTCTGTTCTTTGCAATGAATGGTCCCTGAGACAATAAGAAGAACTACAGTTTATTTGTTGTTTACTATCTCAAGTGCTCATCAACATCCTTGTATGTAGATACTTTTGTCTCCATTTTACAGAGGGAACTGGGCCTCAGGAAAGTAAGTAACTTGCCCAAATTCATACATCCAGCATGTGGCAGAGTGGTGTTTGGACCTGGGCTATCTGACTCCAAAAACCATTCTTTAACCACTTTATTCTACTCTCTTTCATGACTTTGTGATATTTATTTTAGCCCTTTGAGCTTCCAGTTTATTGGCTGACTTGCCATATATGTGAACTCTGGAAAACTAAGATATATTTTGACATCCAAAAACTCAAGATGTGGAGCCAAAAAATTCATAGAACACAACTAGACCTTGGTAGTCATATTCTTCAGTGCCTTAATTTTTAGAAATTGGAAACTGAGGTCCCTAAATTTCAAGTGACTTGTATTATAATGAACAGCTTTCACACATATGAGACAGATATTAAGTCTCTGATACCAGAATTCAAAATTTTTTTTGCATCCTCATACCACATGATCAAATCTACCTGTTCCAAGATGGTCTGACGTGTTTCCTCACAATGATCGATCTTGTACACAAGTTACCAGCTCATGGGATGTCCATCAGCCCTGTCTCTTAACTGACAGAGTCACTTTTGAACTTAGAACACCAAAGGCCACCACCATGCAACCTCAGTTAAAATTTTTTTCAATAAATGCTGAAAGAGACCTTTTTACATCATGATGAAGGAACTACCTTTTTATTGATTAGAATAAGATTTATTCAGCAAGTGTGCCATTGTTTAGGAAAATCCCTAGAAAGAAATCTATATCCTTATTTCCTTATTTACTCCCCATTAATTGAGTGCTCTCTAAGTGCGAAGCACTGTGCTAGGCATTGTGTGGGGAGTATAATAGTCCCTTTCCTTAAAGTACTCAGTCTAACTCCAACCTTTCAAGTGATTTGGAAATGGGATTTAAATGCACCAATTATTATGTGGCAAAGCATATGCTACCTTTTTTCCTATATAAGGCTATAAAGAAACGAGACATTTAGCAAGGGACAAATTACTATATAAAATGCAAAATGCCTCTACAATAAAAAGTTGTGATTTTAGTTATAGCACAGTATGATTTATTCTCTTAGCCTTTCTGATAAGTGAACCTTTGCATTTTCATGCTTTATTCTTAATTTTAAAGTATTGGAGTGCGTGCAGTGAATGATCGATAGGTAGCCAGGGCAGCGATCCCACAGTGCTTTGAAATTACTCTGTTAACACCGCTCTCCTGTTTTCTCCGGGGACAGCGTTTCCCACTCAGCGCCCTCCCTATTACAGCTGCCCCTGATGATTAAATATCAGTACCGAGCAGCTTTGTAGTATATTCTCCTAGGAGACTTCTTCTATTCATTTCTAGCATAATCTCTTGTACTCATTTCTTGGGAATGAAAACCCATCTTGTCGCTTTCAGCCAGGTCCCAGAAGTGAAATACGGGGGCGCATTAATCTGCCGTGACAGCGTAATCCCATTCCTCACCACCTCCCAACAATTCTCAATTTCCTAATTACCTTTCATAGTTTTCCTTCTGAAAGTTTCTTGTCTTTTCTGAAAACCATGGCAGCACACTTCCACTGAATATGCATATCTAGGGAAGTTATGAAGGTACATAGTTCATAGCTATACAAGTTCCTTTTACACGCTTATTTTTGGTGCCTGTGCAAAGTGCTGGATGCCTATGGGGACTGAATTTTCACGTTGACTTTTCTTTTTTTTTTTGCGGTACGCGGGCCTTTCACTGTTGTGGCCTCTCCCGTTGCGGAGCACAGGCTCCGGACGCGCAGGCTCAGCGGCCATGGCTTACGGGCGCAGCTGCTCCGCGGCATGTGGGATCTTCCCAGACTGGGGCACGAACCCGTGTCCCCTGCATCGGCAGGCGGACTCTCAACCACTGCGCCACCAGGGAAGCCCTGACTTTTCTTTTTAATAAGTTTCTCCTCGGTGTGCTGCCTGTCCAAAAATTAAAAACTTCAGTATGTTGGGATGACCTAATCAATAATGAGCATCATGAAAGATCACAGGTATAAATCTTCCTGTGCTTAAAGGGATCTGGATTCTCTTCTGCTCTCCTTCTCTCGCCCTGTCTCCACATACCCTACATGTATCTGTAATATTTTCACAATTACAATGCCTGTGCCCCGGAGCTACTGATATGATGGATTTACTTACCACAGAAAGTGAGGTGTGGTGCTAAAGTCAATTTTTTTCCACATGTGATTGATTTGAGGGTTTTTTTTTTCACATTTTACATGATAAATGACAGTATGCCTTTACATAAAGTACATTACATGAAAGACATGTCTTCTTTTTTAAAAATGGTTTTATGATCAAGTAAGATTGGTCAATACTGCATATTACGTCCCCTTCCTGCAGAATCACAGTGCATATTTTCACATATTGATGCCACGGAGAAATCCTATAATAAAGAAACAGTTTAACTTTTTAAACCCAGCATTTCCCGAACATATTTAACCATGGGACCATTTTTATTTCTGCCTGTAATGCCATTTAACATTCCAGAGAACTAGTATTCTGTAGAATACATTTTGATAAAGTTTATCCTAACAGATAGATTTTAATTTTTGCCACTTTTATCAAGTTTTCTGACCATGGACTTCATTCTTGCGGTCTTAGGAGGTTCATAGCATGTGCATGAGTAATGGCAGGTGTAGGCGCATTCTCAGTGAGCCTTGGACTGAGAGAGAGCACCAGGATGTCTTGCAGTCTTAGAAAATCTGACAGAGACCAAACCTAGTAATGTAAATAAAGGAACCATATGGAATTGGAAGCATTCTTGCTTAGATGATTTCATTCTAGACAAAAAAAGTAGAGTTAGTATCATGCTCCATCCTGTGAATGCTAAGATGGCATCTTGCTTGCAGAAAGGTGACATCGTGAGTGCAAGTCTGGACAGAGAAAGTCTCCTGCGCAGTTACAGGGGACTGTGAGCTTCCTAAGGGTAAAAGCCATGTCTTCTTTATCTTTGTATCCCACATGCCCACAGTCCCGCATTGCAGTAGTCATCAGTCCTTATTAGGTGAATGAATGAATGAATCAATCAATCAATCACAGTCTCTTCATAGCATTAGTCTGGTTCTGTTGCAAAATCTACATATTGTGATTAAATCAGTATTGTGTGAGGGTGGGGGCAATGTAAGATGGAATTACTAAAAGGAACAAAGAGAATGTGAGGATGAAGATGCTCAAACCGTGGGCCATCAGATGCATTTGCACAAACACACTGAGAGTCCTCTGATGAAATGCAGCAGTTCCAAATCCATGTGGATCTGGTGGAGAGGAGAGGGCAGCATAGGAGGCACCAGTATTTTTGTTACAAGGTGTCCCCTGGTTAAAGGAGGAAACATCCTACTCATCCTGAAAAAAGAAAATATTTAGTGACTTGTTATCATGTAGCTGATTTAACTTTGTGAGGTCTGCTAAACCAACCTGATAAAGGAAGAGAGGATATTTTGCATCTTGACCCTACTTTACATCAATGACTCTCTTATCAGGATTCACACCAGTAACTGGGGCACATCTGGCATGGCTAGTTAATAGAAACAAATCACAGGAATCTGAGCCTGTGGTTAGCAGTTATACTAGAAGAATTCTGAATTAAATTTTGAAACCTTCTTTCATTGATGACAACCAGCTTGGCAAAAATGGAGAACTGAATATCAGAAATGTATAAGTTATAATTATCTTTCTCATTATGTAATGAGAAAAAGCTTCACAATTTGGCTTCCAGTCTAGAACTGGTACTTATTAGCTTTGTGACCTTGGAAAAGTAGCATAACTTCTCTGAGCCTTGGTTTCCTTATCTGTAAAATGAGAAAATAATACCTATTTCATGGTTGTTGTCAAGACTAGATGAAGTAATATATTAAAGTGTTAATATGTTGCCTAGTTCATGACAGGTACTTCTCATGAGAGCTATTATCATTAATAACATTATTTTAAAATGTTAACACACTTATTATGGTCAACCTTCAGTTTGAACTATAATCTCTAGACATACCACCACAACTTTATTAGCCAAGCAACTAATATTTTTTATGCACCTACTCCATGCCAGGCATTTGGATTTGACATGCATATAAAACATCCTAGAATTTCAAAAGCCAAGACAAATACAGCTAAGACACAATACAGTGTGCATTTTGAAAAATGTATTTTCATAAAAATGAACTCTATGTTAGAAAAATAGTGACTAATGTTAAATATTAATCACTTAATGCTAAGATTAGCCTAACAAATTTTAACATATTAAATGATATTGATTAAGGCAAGATTTAAAGAAATAACACCACCTGATTAAACTCTAGTACCCTGCTTACTAACCCTATTCCTAATAACCCCTAACCCTGCTGTTTTATTCCAACATGTGGTCAGCTCTGAGTCTTTCCAGAGATCACAGGTCCCCCGCACCCCCAAACCGGCCATGATCTTGGGCCTCCTCATGCTGGAGCTAGAGGGCACCTTATGAGTGAAACCCCTCACGTGGCATTACATGCAGTCTTTGCTCCTCTCACTAAAAGGGCAGACTGTGATCGGGCAATGTCTGTCATTTCCAGGTTAAGGCCAAATTGCCCTTTCAATGTCCACACTCTCTGCAATTAGCAAGAAGGAACACAAGAACCTTCATGGGTCCTCGGCTGCCATCCCACGACTGTCCTTTAAACCATAGGATTCTCAGAATGTCTCTCAACTCTTAAGATGCTCTAAATGCTACTTCAGGAGAATTGGAAATGAACACACTGGAACATTTTAAATGAGCACTTGCCAAACTGACATTGTTGAGGAATGGGTTGTTCTACATAAGCAAAATATACAGATAATTCAAAATTATCCTTTCAAGTATCAATTAACATTTTATTTATTTAAAATGGAAATATCTATGTATTTTCATTGTTGATTAATAATTAGTATAGACTACAATCTACTACATGGCAGGCACTATGATAGGCACTTACAAGTATTTTATTGTATGCTCCTAAATAACAAGTGAGGTAAAGAGTATTATCATAATTTTAGAGACAAAGAAACTGATGCTTAAAGCAACCAAGTAATGACCCGAAACTATTACCGAGAGCTGAGTTCTGACTCCAAATCCAGGGAACTTTCTGGAGTTCGACATTGAGATATCACAGTGTGACTGTAGGTTGGAAAAGCTTGTCAACCTTACATGTAGAAGCTTGTCAACCTTACATGTAAAGCAGATTAAATGGGTTCTACATAATATTCACAAGGTCTTTTCCCATGGAGCCGCAAATACATTTGGTATATGACATTCGTTCTGGACACTCAGAAGCTTTATAAGGTTTAGCTCATGAAGCCTATCCTGATCCCCAAAGCCAGGAATTATGTCTCTTGTCCTCAGATCATCCAAAGCACTTTGACTGGACCTGGAACATTTTCTATGGTATTTATATTATGTGCTCTGTGCATTATTTTCCCGTAGGACCACATCTCATCTCCCTTACTAGTCTGTAAATTTCTTAGCAGCGTGGGCTGTGTCTTTTTCACGGTCGTATCATCCACAGCATCTAGCCTAACACAGAGAAGATTCCCAAAACGTTTACTTAATACATTCGTGAACTACACAGGTGGTTACCTGAGAATGTATCTGCTCATGGTCCTTTGCGGAAGCAGGAGAAACACGTTGATCCAAAGAGCCAGTGTCGGGGGATCGTTGACGGGTGAAGGACCTTGGTCACTCACACATCTGTCCTCTTTCAGGAGTGGCTCTGCCCTGGCCCAACTCTATGGAACTTCTGCTACCTTAGAGCATCACCATTTCAACCACGCAGTGATGATCCTTCAAAGCGAGGTACAGACCTAACATTCTGCTTCTCCCCTTGAAAGAAAACCAATGAAATGATGTTTCCTACTTCTCTTTCTTTGCAATGCCACAGGAAGATACAGAGAATCGGCACTATTGGACCTTTTCTGTGTGGCTTTTTAAAAATTCTTTCAGATGCCTGACCAAGGACCTTGTTCAAATTCGTCCTGAGCTGATTCATTTGGGTTTTATTATTGGTTAGGAGGCTTTTCAGATTCACTTAGCAGAGCAGACTGCCACAGCTTGTCACCAGAGCATGGCCTTACCTTTCTTAACAATACAGAAGCCCACTAACAGATCCAAGTAGTGAGTGGCCCAACATCTCCATTTTGTGAAACCCATTTAAAAAGATGGTAGAAGCAGAAACAGGGTGAGAAAGTTACACTTTATTCGCATAATTGAGAAACCTATAAAAGATCAGAGAACTTAAAATTGCTGGTGGGACCGATTTGAAAGTGAGAACTGCAACTAAACTTGAGACCCAGGGCTGCAGCCATATGGCTTATTTTGCTTCATGTGCATTGCAGGAGTTAGAAGTAGTTGGTCTTTTATACTTTTAGCTCTCCATGGAAAAAAAGTAAAACTGCTAACTGACTCTGGCTGAGGCGTCTGAGTGTGAAATTGCCAAGAAAGGATCTGCTTAATTTTCTGCAGGCATACAGACTTTTTTTTGAGGCCAGGAAGGGATCATCTGTTCCCCATTATTTGTCAGTTCTCTAGCTGTGCCATTAATTATTATTATTATCATCATTAAGGCCCTGCTTTGCTGGAATAGCATCATTAAATATGGAGGTTTTTTTCCTCCAGCTTATCTTGAGAAAGAGTGTCTTTTGCAATATCACGAAAGCCTTCTTCGACCCCATAAAGGAGAGTCGGCACTCCGGAACCTGAGTGCAGCTGCAGAAGGCAAAACCGCTGGGGGAGATGTATTTGCAGTTGGGAATGAAACATCAAGGGTTAGGCTTTCAGTAACTCTGACAGAAACCAGTATCCCAGCATCTGCAGCTCTGGAATTTTCCTATGAAGGCCATGTTTTAGCTGCATGCTGTGGCAGAGGGAAGTAGGAACAGGAGGAAACTGGGGTCAGACTATCTTTTCTGTACTGGTAGTATGATGGGTTTACACCCCTGAGGCTAGACATTCTCACCTTTGTAATAACAGATTATATACAGGAGGTCAGGGTTTCTTAGAAGGTCATTTGCTTGTTTCTCTGGGAAAACAAACCCCACTAACTCAGACTTCGTCTTCATATAAACAAAATACATCAGCTGCACTTCACTCCAGGGGTTCTCTTTGAAGAACGCAGAATAACAGTAATGGAACCAAGCAGTGGTGTGTTCAGGCTCTGCCCTGACGCTCCCCCCGCCCTGCCCCATCCTGCCCATCAGAAAGGCAAAAATGCAGATGTCATCACCACCCCACTTTCCAAATAATGCAGAGGCACAGAGAGGTTAGATAGCCTGAAGAAAGTTGCTCCAGTCCTTTCTTCCTCTACATTTTTTTTCCCCCATCAATACCATTCCTCCCTAAACAAGGAGTAGAAGTAGTGTTTTAGGGAGACTAATCTATTTTAGAGACCAAACCCTTGAGGCACTGTAGAAGGCCAATTTACATATAAGCAATACATTGATTGCAAATTAACTTTTATTATTATTGTTATTATTAAAGCTAACCTGGCTGGCTTTGTCACTCTCTTAACTATAAATTGTGTTAAGTTACTTTATGTCCTTTAAAAGTAGTAAAATGCACTTTCAAAATAATCAAGATCCTCAAATTCAGACCAACTTTCTCCTGGACTCCACATTAGGTTTTACTGTAACTGGCTCCTAATAGCTATATTTCTTTCCCTGAGAGATGCTAGATGTGTGGCTGGAACCAGATGACCACTATTCCAGAGGTCCCAACCACTTTTTCCCAGGCCCCAGTACACCAGCCTGTGATTGATCCATGGGGCAAGGCTGAGGCAAAGAACGCTGGGCAGAATTATGGTGTGGCATTCCTTTAGTTATTAGTCTTCTTCCTAATGGCTGAATTAAGGGTCTGGAACAGTTCATTTGAAAATTATTATTAATACTGGACCTGGTCCCAGGTGGAACCAATATACTTTAGTCTCTAAGGAGTGGTGGGTTCCCCCAATGAGATAAATTAACTCAAGGAAGCAGATTATCTATCATCTGGTACCTGGTAGGTAGTAATTTACCAATTGATATTCTGGTTCCCTGGAAGAATTAATGTACCTCTTGTTGGAAAATATTCTCAGGCAGTCATTTCACTGCCTTCCTTCTGCACCATCTTTTGGCTCTCAACGCTAGGTTTAAAACTGATCCAGTTCCCAGACCACCTGTTTATGAGTTCATATCTCATGCTAAGAAAACCTGACAAATGAAGTCTTAACTTTCAAAGCAAATTAAGTGAATTGTCAGTCATTTAAAGAAGGATTTTTTCGGGAAGCAGCCGCATAGCACAGGGAGATCAGCTCGGTGGTTTGTGACCACCTAGAGGGGTGGGATAGGGAGGGTGGGAGGGAGGGAGACGCAAGAGGGAGGAGATATGGGGATATATGTATGTGTATAACTGATTCACTTTGTTATAAAGCAGAAACTAACACACCATTGTAAAGCAATTATACTCCAATAAAGATGTAAAAAAAAAAGGATTTTTTCACACTTTATTAAAAATACTGTGGAACTGTCTAGTGTGGCTAAAACAAATTTGGATGGAAAAAGGTGTACTTTTCAAAGGTATGGAGACACAGGTGTACTTGCAGGTTGTTCAAGGCCAAAGGCATCTTTAGAGCCCTCCTATGCCAAGAGCAGTATCTTATACATTCTAGCTACTCAGTAATTATTCACTGTCCTGAATTTCACACACTCCATCCTGACGTATCTTCACAGCTTAACACAGGGTTTCTCAACTTCAACAGAATTGTCATGTTGGGCCAAGTAAGTCTTTGTTGTAGGGTCTGTAGGGTGTACTGTAGGATGTTTAGCAGCATCCCTGGCCTCTCCACTAGATCCCAGTAGCACCGTCCCTCAGTGTGACAAGAAAAATGTCTCTAGACATTGCTAGAAGTGCCCATTCCCAAGATCACCCCCATTTGTACCACTGGTCTAATGTTTCTTCTCTTCCTTGAAGTCATTTGTTGCCAGAGCAAATACTTCCAAAAGGCCAACTTAAGTCTTTACTAGTGAGACTAGTATGTATTGATATATCGGGGTCAGAAAGATTCCTGAAAGTTTTGTCAGCTTTTCCGCTCTGTAATTCCACAGGACGTGGGCAGTTAAATGGAGTTGTTGGCACAAACGTGGCCTGAGGAAGATGAGTTCAAACACTCTTCAATTTTGTCTTCAAGACTAAGCATAATAAAGTGTCCCTTGGTGGTCCTCCTCAACAATGATTGTACTCCTAGCTTTGCTATGTTTGCCAGGGAATCTGTTTGTAGTTGCACAAAATGTCATTAAGCTTTTTAGAAAATGATTTTATCATGTTTCTAAACCTTTTTTAAAAAAAAAAAAAAAAAAGGAAAAACGTAGTCACCAAGCTCAGATTTAACGTTGTCTTTTGTGACTTTGTACGTTCTCGTTCCAGGGTCACAACATCTTTGCTAATTTGTCCTCCAAGGAATACAGTGACCTTATGCAGCTTTTGAAGCAGTCAATACTAGCAACAGACCTCACGCTGTACTTTGAGTAGGTATTGGCATTTGATCTATTTGACAAATGGATATCTAAAGTTTCAAGCTGTAATTAATTTTCAGGTCCATATTAGGGATTGCCTGTTATTCTAGCACTGATATCAATGTGTAAATGACCTAAACTTTTTGTTGTTGTTTTTTTCCCCTCATCTAAGAGAACTTCATTAGTGTGGTGTCTATAAAACAAGACAATCAGGGCTACAATCACGAGATTTATATCTTTCCTCTGTTTTATGAGCCTTGTTTGGGACTCTTGGCTGAAACTAAGTGATGGCCATTTTTATTTTAGAGACTGGCTAAGATTGCTATTTTAGACTATGATTTCCGGTTAGATCTCTAATGGCAATGATGATGCTAATGAAAAAGATTTGTTGCTGAAAGGATGACCAGAAAGCCCAGCCTTCATTCCTTGCCTCTCCTCTAGCTCTCTTTCTCAGAAGAGCCATCCTCCTTTTCCCAAAGCTCAGGCCTCCATCTGAGCTGGCGATTCCATCCCGCTCGTTTCCTGTGAGACCTGCTCCCTCGGGTACCACCTCTTTTGGCAGCCTGGTTATCTCTTCCTTCACTGATATGCACAGTTTGCTCTGATCTTAAAGACCAAACAACTTCCCTTCCTTAAAAAATTCTTTGACCTGACCCCTTGGTCTTTAGTTGCTTTTCAATTCACCTTTCTTTTACTGCCCACCTTTTAAAATAAATGGAGCACATGAGTACCTTTATTTTCCTAACACCCACTTACACTTTGGAGACCAGCGTCCACCTTCACATTCTACCAGCGTTGTACTTTCAGAGGTCACCAGAGACTTCCTTGTCCCCAAATTCGATGTCATTTACTCATTTCTGATATTTTCTAGCTTCTTTGAGACATCTACAGGTTTACTGATTTCTCATTGTCAATTTCTACTCTCTTTTCTTCCGCAACATCCATCTGCCTTCCTCTCTCCTTTTCTGGATCCCTTATAGATTTCTTTTCTCCTTGCTTCTACGTATGAGTTCCTGAACCCATGTTCTTCTTTCTCTACTCTACTCAGATTCACTCCCCTAGCCTCAGTGCTATATTACGTCTATAGAGGCATAGAGAAGACCCTGAAATTCTTCACTCTAATACTACCTCACATTCTAGACCTGCATCTCCAACGCCCATCTTAAAAGCCTTCAGTGGCTTCATTGCTTTCAAAGCAACCTCTAAACTTGGTTCGCATTTCAAGGTTCTCCCTCCATAATCTGCCCCCAACTATTTTTCATTATTATCTTCCACTTCTCTCCAGCATGATTTGTACTCCAACCAGACAGGTCTAATGTTACCCTTTGTTTTTTGTTTTTCAGAAAAAATAATCCTTTTTGTTAGTTAACTGCATGTTACCCTGTGAAAACACCTTATGCAATGGCCCTAGTTCCCCAATCATCTCACCGTTCCTACATGGAATCCTCTTCCTCCACTTCCCCATCTGGCTGAACTATCTTCTACCACCTTTTCCAGGAAGCGTATGTCACTCCCTTTGAATTTTATTGTACTTGGCACTGCATCAGTTAGAATTAGATTCAATTGTAAGGGACAGGAAACCCAGAGTAACAGGAGCTTACTTCTTTGTCGCATAAAAGAAATCTGGAGATAAGCAATCTGCAGTTGGCAGAGTAGCTACATTAAGTCATCAGGGACCCAGGCTACTTTATCATTCTGTGCTGCCACCTTCAAACACATGGTTTCCACCTGAGTCCAAGATAGCTGCTCATTTTCCAGGCAAAATGTCCACATTCCAGTTATCAGAAGGAAGGAAGGGACAAAAAAGAAAGGGACCAAAGGTGATGCAAGTTATCTTTTAAGAGAGTTTTCTGGAAGCTTCACATAACAATTCCACTTCCATTTCATTGGTCAGAATTTAGTCACTTGGCCATCCCTAGGTTGAAGGGAGGTTAGGAAAGGAAGGCTTCATTTTGGGTAATTATGTGCCCTGCTAAAGTCTAGGAGTTCTATTACTAAGAAAGAAAGGGAAGAGAGATATTTGAGTAGACAACGGATAATCTGTGCCACAGGTGTTTATTGCTGGTCTCTAGTGAATGGGTTATGACACAGTACAGTGCAAGGAGTAAAAGGCTTTGGAATTATATTGGTCTGGATTTAAGTCTCGTTCTGGCATTCTAGTTAAACCTGGTGTATTGAGCCCAAGTGTCTATGTCCTCTCCCTTCTGAAACGCCACTAAAATGGCACCAAATAAATTTAAAAGCAAAAACAAAAAGGCGTAAATCAGAGAACCAGAGAGGGCCCAAAACAACTGATAAGAGATAATCCATTTGTGGAAAATGGAAGGCCAGCTGATGAATGTAACTGATCTGGCAGAGTGGAGTGGAAAGTGGGAGGACAACTCTGAGAAGCAAGCCAGTTTGTCTTGCAGAGCCTTGCTTGGGGCTTAGAGACAAAAAGTACCAGTGAAAAGTGAATGCGACGCTCACAGCTTAAGACAAGGAAATTACTAAAAAGTCAGTTTTCAGAACACTCAGAGCCCACTAAGTCCTCCACCAACCTAACCAGATAACTCCCTTTCCTCTATCCCTGGAGAAGGGCAGAGGTTTATTCTCTGGAGAAATGAAAGAAAGCACTCTGGACTGAGAAAAGTTCAAGGTGGGAATGAGACACAGAGCTCAGAAGAAGGGATGAAATCAAATGGAACAGGTCTCTGGATTGAAACCCCAAGCCCATAGCCCAGTCACCCAGAGGCCAGAATCTGTAAGCCACACATCCAGGTTTCTCAGATTCAGCAAATGGAAGTACAGGAAGTGCAGTTAAATTTGAATTTCAGATAAACAATGAATAATTTTTAGTATAAATGTGTCGTATGCAGTGTGTGTGGGGGACACACACATACAACTCCTGCTTAGCCTTTTAATGCCGTACTCTTAACATGCAGATAGCAAGGATCACAGAACATTTTATGAAAGTCTCGCATGTGAAATGCAGAGACCAAAGCAAACAGAAAATAAATGGAATTCAGAGAAAACAGGGAGAGGAAGAAAACAAAAACCAAAAACTGTTGTTAATATCCTTCGAGAGCTAAAATATTGCCCCCATGAAATAAGAACAGAACGCTTTAAAAAATAATAGGAGCAAACTGTAGAAGAAGAAAGAGCTCTTGCAAATTAAAAACATGATGGCCAAAATAAAAATCAAATGAAAGCATTGAGAAATACAGTCAAAGGACAACAAGGCAGCAATATGAAAAACACTGCTTTATTTCATTATATGCTTTTTAGTACTGTTTGACTTGTTAACTGTTGTATTACTTTTATAAATATAAATTTAATTAATTTTTAAAATATATTTTAAAAGTAAAAAATCCTAGCTCTGCCACTACATAGCTGTGTGTCATCAAATTATTTACCTCTCTGAGCCTCTCTTCTTCATGTGTAAAATGGAGATAATAGTACCTATGTTATCTGTCTTATGAATGTCTTATATCTTATAAATGTCTTGTATGTCTTATAAATGGTGGCATCTACAACCTCATTTGCTTTATAGGCTATTTATTTTGCATGTTTTGTGGCCCTCATTTTGACTTAACTGTCATGCTGTTCCATCTTTTTCTGAATTGATGCTCCTGAATTGGTTATTTATGGAAGCCTGTATCCCTTTAATATTCTTATTTCCTGTGTCTGACACTTGCAGGGTTTTGTGTTATTTTTCTCAAAGTAGAAGCATTTTCCCAAACCAAGTTTCCAAGTAAGTTCTAAGGGAGAAAAAAATGTCAACAGTAGGAGTGCATTCATTAAGCCCTGTTAGGGATGTGACGAATCACTGAGTGACCGCTGGGATGCAGTCAAGGAAGTTGGTTGCAACTTGTTTTCTCATTACTCTGCTCTTATCTTAATGCTGCAGCCCCGGCTAATGTTTGCTGACTCCAGAAAAGCTGGCTTGTTCTCTTTTTGTCAGCCTTATTGTTTCTTTGAGTTTCTGAATAGCTGCTCATTCTCTAATCTAGACCTTCAGGAGGCTGATTCACTTGCCTGTCTAAAGTTGCATTAAAGTACTGCCATATTTTTAGGCAAAACAATTCCTAGGGTTAATGAGGGGGAAAGCAGCTACTACAGACTGTCTCCCAGTTGCTTTTATTTCACAGAGATACAGTTGTGGAATTGGAAGGGATGTTAGAAATGATGTAATCCAATTCATCTCCTTTATTTTGTAGATCAGGTACTAAGCTTGAAAAGGTTAAATAGTGTAGTTTCGGTCACATAACTAATTAGTGGCTAAGCTGGAACCCACACCTCCTGTTTCGAGGCTTTTCCACAAATACTGTATTCCTCCTCTAATGGAAGAATTAAGAAGTAGTTGTCATTTAAGTTGGGGATGCATTACATGGAAACATTGACCTTCCCAGGTGTACATGAATTGGTTTATTATGAAAAGCAGGATGAGTTCCCATCCTCTCTCCCAAAGCAGAGCCAGAGACAGGGGTTTGCATGCACATAGTCTAGTTTTGGAGGTAACATCAGGAGTAGGAGTCGGGGACTGGGACAGTGAAATGGGGAAGGAGGGAAGCTCTTGTAAAGACACATTCCCTTGTTGGTCACCACTGTGGTCAGTCGGGCTTGATACCACAGGGACTGTCTGAAAAGTCTTGTATAAGCTGCACCTCAGAATTACCCACCAGCCTCCAGCCTCTATCAGCGAGGCTGTTCCATGGGAGTTAAAACTTCCATGCACTTCCAGGACATGCATGCCCAAGGGCTGGGGATTCCTACAGCCATTCCCCATCCCATGCATGGGCGCAGAGAAGTGCCAGGGAAGAAAGTAAGCAAGGCACAGGGCAGCCGAGGCAGGAGCCATGGTGCTGGTTGGAGCAGCAATGGCTGAAGGAAGGTGGACAATGGAGCAGCCTTGTACCCTTTCTAGAAGTTTGGATCATCCTTGGTTCTTCTGCCCTGACTACTTAAATCAAAAGCCTTGACACAGTTGAGGTCAACCAAAAAGGAAGCTCACTGCTTTCCTCCCCTAAGAAGGGGAAAGTCAATCTAGAAGGGGTCAAAGCAGGCAGGGAGAAGATCCAGTCCTTTTGCAGGGAGGTTATGACTCATTCCTGGAGGCAGGATTTCCTGCCATGAGCCAAAAGGGAAAAATGTAAAATTCCTGGAAATATGGAATTCCTTTAAAAACAACCACAAAACCTTGTAAATTTAATTTCTAATGGCTTTGGGTATGCTCAGGATTCTATACTACAAATGATGGGTGAAAGCAGAATTCACAAGTTTAAAAAACAGAAAATCAAACAAAACCTCAGTGTGAATTTCTAGGCTTCACAACCTAAGTCTGGGGGTTAAGTCTTTAGTCTGATTTTCCAACTCATTGAAAGCATTTTCCAGTTACTGCTGAGTGATTTTCTGAAATTGATTTCTGTGCCTATTTCTGAGTCCCCGCAGTGAATATGGCTTTGATAATTAAATAGTAATTTCAGCATCTCAAGCAGGAATTAGATATACCCTGTTGGTAACAGCCATGTAACTTTGAGAGAGTCACTCACTTAATCTCTCTTTGCCCTGGTTTCCTTGTCAGCAACATGGGAACAGGTACATCACCCATACCGAGCTCCTAGAGTCCTTGTGGTGGCCAAAGGAGATTACCTATGTGAAAGATAATTAAAATTTAGATTAAATAATTTAAATTTGATAACACCGATCATTTAAAGTACCTTATAAAGAAAAGAATCATTCAGCCGGAAAAATTAATAAAATTTGGACCATAAAAGATGGCACTTGTTGGGGCAGACAGAGAGAGAGATCCAAAATTACAAGTGTTAAAACTTCAAAGAGATGTCGCAGTTGCCTTAGACTGTCTGCATGAAGTCAACAAAGATGACCTTGCATCTTCCACAATTAGTAATAAAAACAACACCTAAAATTTCCTGAGTGCTCACTTGGGAGCTTTATATATACATTATTCCATTTAATACTTAAAGCAGTTCTGTCAGAGCAGGTACTATTATTGACCCCATCATACACATGAGGAAACTGAGGTTTGGAGAGATTCAGTAAATTGCTCACCATGTTAAATGGTAAAGCTGAGATTGGAACCAAGTATTTAGACTCCAAAATGCTTGTAACTATTCTGTCATTCTCTCTGCAGTTAGTTTAAGAGAACCAAAGGGGAAACTGAGGCCACTCCTGGAAATACTTGGGCACCAAGGGCAGCAGTAATGCCAGTTCCAGACCCACTAGATATCAAGCCGGTGGCAACTGAACAAACTGCTGATGCCACCAGCAGGCTGTGGGTAGGGTGGAGGCTCCAGGTGAGAGTTGCTCAGGAGCCTCACCTGTGGGGCTGAGACTGCAAGTAGAGGCTCCTTGTTTGTTGTTGAGCTATCCTGGGACATCAGAAGTTGGCAGTTCTTTAGCTTTAATACAGTCATGGAAGCTGTTGCTCTCAGGTAGCAGTAACTGTTTAGCATTCATCCCCAACAGGTTGTGACCACAGAATACTATATCCATCATTTACCAGGTGCCTGCTCCATGCCCAGCACTGTTCTAGGCATAGTATCTCCCTGTATCACCACTAGAATGGGAGCTCCATGAACGCAGACATCTTCCTCTTTAGCTCACTCTTGGAGCCCCCAAACCTGACACACTGCCTGACATAATAAATTCTCAAAATATTAACTCTTTGATATTGAATTCTCATATCAGCCTGCAAGGTAGATATTGTTATCCCCATATTCTAGATAAGGATACCTGGGCTTAGAGAGGGCACATACTTTACCCAAAGTCATCAAGTTGTCTGTGACATGTCTCCATGCCACATTGCCTCAGATCACTATTTAAACCGAGAATTATCCAAGAATTCAGATTTTATAAACCCATTTGGGTGCTTAATGCTTTTCTGGTTGGCTTTCTAAATTCATCAGACTAATCTTCAAATTGAAAATTTTTCACTTCCCTTTGTGCTCTGCAAGCATTCATCAGCCATTAAGGAAAATGCCCAGTCTAATGGTTTCTTTGTCTTTGTCTTTCCAAAGGGATGCAATAAGTAGCATTTCTCAAAAGCATCTGATGATGACAACAAAATGTACTAAATTGTCTTAGATTGTTAGGAGTTATGGTTTGACTGTCCTTCTAAAAATTAAACTAATATCCAAAATAATTTATTTTATAAAATACAATAGGAACTCAACAAATGTTTCTACTGCTATGCAGACAGGAATATTCATACAAATGTTTATTAAGAGTCCACTATGTTCAGAGTTTTCAACCTCTATAGTAGCCTACACTCAACTAGCCCCATATTGGAAAGGAAGAGGATAAATTAATGCATAGTAAGGTGTAATGACTTACAGGGCTTAACCCATTGTTCTTTCCCAAACATTCTTATATTTTAACAGAGCTGATGAATTAACCCACGGAAATTACTCTAATGGTAAAACAACAGACACAGTGACAGGTTAATGGAAGAAATATTTTGGTACTTTTCTATGCACATCAAAGCATTTTATATCTATTCATCCTCATATCCCCATCCACGTGATATTGCAACTGAATAAAACATGAGAAATTTATCCACTAGCACTTACTGATGCCCTCTTTATGCCAGGCACTGTGCTAGTTGCTGGGGATCACAGGCAGAGAAGACATAATTCTCCCCTTCAGGGACTGAGAACCCAGTGTAAAAGTGAGAAAAACAGTAATACCACATCGTGGGGAGTGCTACGGGCCAAGTAAATGCAGGGGCAACTAGGGCATGCTCTATCCAGCCACCCCTTGGACCACTTCTTGTCCTGGAGATTATGGATCAACTGAACTAACAGGGCCTTGTATTGTCTAATTTTCTGTCATTTTCAATATTGAGAGTCGTTCTGGTCTTTCCATTTCCTGCATTTGCCAGTTTTATTCGTGCTGTCACCAACAGCACAGCACCTAACAGGTAATTTCATTCAGGTTCTTAGCTGGTCATGTGTTATCAGTGCTAGTCTAACACAGGGAGACAATTCACTTTCAAAATAAAATATATGACTTTCTTGCCTTTAGTCATAATTACTGGAATTAACATCTGCCTACTAATTTATTATTCCTCTCTGATGCTTTTATGCCCAAAGTCCAGAAGTGTCTCCAGAATCTGCATTTAGCAATCAGTCGCAGATGTATGGTCTGCCTGTTGAACGAGCTGCAAGAACGCTGAAAGAACAAAATTCCCCTCCCCTATACCCATTCCACCCCGTCCCCTATACTCTCCTTCCACACGTCTGACAATTCTGGAGTTGAAACTGCAGGAGAGTCACAATGATGATTTTCCACCTCAGCAGTAAAACCTTCCTAACATTCATAGAATTTTAGTAGATTCAGAACAGTTAGATAAATAGATAAAGATTATGTGTCCATATATACATGTATAGTTATATAAATTTACAAAAAATGTTCCTGATTAAAATATACACAGGATTGGTGATTTCTCAATTTACAAATAAAAGGTGCCTTGTAGATGAATTACAAACCAGAAAAATTTTCAATGTAGTGATGGGTGACTGGTAACCAACCTTTAAAATTATTTTTGAAGGTAATTTTAGCAGTGCTGTTCAAATGGTGCTTTTTTAAAGATTGCTATTTTTCGGAGTGAAACGTATGTCAGGAGAGCAGAATAAAAGCCTAATAAAAACATATATGATTATAAATGAGATTTTCCAGTAAGTTGCTTTCCACTAGCTGAGGTGTTTGCCATTGTCCTTGAAAACCAAGGTTCCCAATGATCTGCTTGAAAAGTTAATGATATATTTCCTCATGACAAGGAGTCTGGATACAGGGAGTGTTATATAATTTTGTGGATTTTCAAATGTTCGTTTTAGCAGCCCCATGTTTTTAAAAGCACTCCTATTTCTAACAGTTTCACATATGCTGATTTTGACTCTATGATCTATATACACATACACATACAGATGTTAAAAAGAGCATCTGTGTGGGCCAATTTCTCAAAAGCACAGTGAATTTCACGATTATCTCTAAGGAGGAGGTCAGAAATACACCACCTAGAGCTGCAGACTACCAATCTGGTCTGGGCCATCTGCAGCTCTTTGGAGCATCTCATTGTTGACGGAAAGACCTCTGTCTGGTGCCCACCGTGGTACTCAGTACTGGGTACTTCCTTAGTACAGCAGCCTGTGATGCCATTATACCTATGTCCAGATTTTCACAGCATGCAAGCCTATTTTGCCCCCGTTCATGCAACACACAGTTTATAAAGATTATCTCAGAGGGCCAGAACTGGGAAGCTCAGGACCCGGAATCTACCTAGATCTGCCCATAACTACCCTGGGACCCTGGGCAAATCACTTCACCTTCCTTCACCTTGAGTTTCCTCACCTATAAATGAGAGAATTACAGCAGATTTTTTTTCAAAGGTTCCGTATACCCCTAACAATCTGTATTTATAATGAAAACTCAAATTAAACATAGAAATCATTCCATGACCCAGCAATTTTACATATATATAAGTGTGTGTGTGTGATTTATGTACACAAACACACATAGAGACAGACAGACAGAGAGGCAAAGAGGGATCCAAACCTTGGGACGCCAGAATAAATAGAACCTATCAAGAAATAGCCACACATTGGGCTTCCCTGGTGGCACAGTGGTTGGGAGTCCACCTGCCGATGCAGGGGACACGGGTTCGTGCCCCGGTCCGGGAAGATCCCCTATGCCGCGGAGCGGCTGGGCCCGTGAGCCATGGCCGCTGAGCCTGCGCATCCGGAGCCTGTGCCCTGCAACGGGAGAGGCCACAACAGTGAGAGGCCCGCGTACCGCAAAAAAAAAAAAAAAAAAAAAGAAAAGAAATAGTCAGTGGAGAAAAATAAAATTAGTATGCCACATTTTTCTGTTCTCTATGAAAAGATTCCTTCTGCCCCTCCTCTACCTACCACCCCCTAGGGATAGTGGATATTCCCTTTTGTCCTGATGCAGTAGACCCTGGCTTTGTTATAATGTTATATGATGCCTATGACTGATTTTGGGTTCAGTTGATTTAAGACTTTCACACCAGCAGCTCTAGGTGTTAAAATTTTCATAATCATGGAGATTTATTCTTCTGGTGCTATTTGGTTGGCATGTCATACATTTGCAATTAAAACAAACAAACTTCTATATTGAGTTAGACGCCTAGGTAATATGCTTCCACTTTACATCAAAAATGTTATGTCTCATATATTGAACATACTCTCAGCAGGTATTCCAATAGTTATGGAGGAAGGGTCAGACGTTGGTTGGGAACGGTGTTCTTACATTTCCCCCAACTTGTTATGTTGTCCACCTGGATCAAGTTAGAATCTAGTCTTCAAGACAGGGCTTTTCTTGGATAGGTTTTAGGTTATTTTCTTATCTCAATCTCTCCAAATGACAGCTGTGAAGAGTGTAGAACAATTGGAATCTAGGTGGAACCAGTGTCTAAAGAGTTTTTTCTTTAATGAATAGTTTTCTGAGATCATCTTCTTCATTCATTCACCAACTCAACAAATATTTATTGAGCTCCTGGTACATGTCCGGCACTGTTGTAGGCACTGGGGATTCAGGGGTGAACAAAAATGGGCCAGGCTATTGTCCTCATAGAGCTTGCCTTCTAATGATTTCTTAGAATAACTCATAGGATTGAAAAGACATCCAGGTGCTTATGATGACAGAGATGATGACTGACAAGCTCTTTCAGAAGGCCTTCCATGATCTTCCATGACTCTCCTATCTAAGCCAAGTGCCTTCCTCTGTGCTCCCAGGACACCCTGAGCACATCTTAGCTGCTTGGGGCAGCCATTATTCCAACAGCTTGTGTTCGTATCCCAGCTCTGCCACTCACCACCTGGGGCCAGTTCACTCAACCCTTCTGAGCTTAATAACAGTAGCTAATCCTTACTGAGCACCTACTGTGTGCCAGGCACTCTGCTAAGTGTGTGACATAAATCATCTCATTGAATCCTCCCACCAACCCTAACAAGATAGATCCTATTGCTGTTACTCTTCTCTGACAAGAAAACTGAAGCCCAGCAAAGTTCAATAACCTACCCAAGGTCAGTCATGTGGTTAATAAGTGACAGAACCCAGGAAGTCCGCCTGGAACATAATAAGGGCCCAACAAATATTAGCCTCCTCAGGGTGAGGAGTAGGGGCAGGCAACTGAGGTGGGTCACGAAGAGTGCAGCGTCAGATCCTGTCTTTATTTAAAATTTTGATGTTTTGTTCATCATGGGGTTTTTTGTATTTATGCTGATTTTTAAAAACATTGCATTAAGATATTATTTGTCTTGATTACTGAGTTTGGGGCACCCACTTGAATTTTGTACCCAAGGCGAGTCTCTCTCTAACCTCACTCTAGTCCCAGTATCATTAGTATTATCATTAGCATCACCTTTGAAGGGGGATTACCTGTATTTGTTGATCACCCCTGGTAAACTCAGAGATGTTTACAAATTGTCTTGTGTCCATAAAGCCTAGTAAAGAGTTGGCACACAGTAGGTGTTCAATAAATATCTGTTGCACCAAACTTTCTGCTCCACAATTATTCAAAAGAAGAAGAATTTCCATTCAGGCAGAAAAAAGAAGTAGATGACCTCTTCAATCTCCATAAAGTCCAATTAGTCCAGTGTGTATCACTGTTGGCAGTAATACCGTTAATATTATTTACACATCAACCATGGCTATCAGGTATTGAGTATCTACCAGTACCAAACACTTGATGCACCTCTTTGCAAATATTCACCGCAGAGCTGGAAACTGAGGCTCAGCAATGTGGAACCACTTGCCCAGGACCATACAGCTAGTGAGTGACAGTCAGCATCAAGCCCAGGTCTGTGTGAGTCCAGACGTGGGCTCTTTGCATTCCACCATCTCTTTCTACTGCAGATCACAGTCAGTGGTGGTGATGTGAAAAAGGCATGACCATGGTCAAAAAGAAGGGAGTGGGCAAGTGAAAAAGGTGGTAAAGGTGCAGTGATGTTGTTGGGGAGATTATTCCATCCGTGGTGTGACCTTGACCTGTACCCACTTGAAGAAGCAAATCCAGGCCCTGCCTTTGTGTCTCAAATAAGGAAATGAGTCACCTGTTTGTCTTCCTGACCTGCCCCCTTTCAGGTGAATTGAGTTCTCCATCTGATCAGGTGGCAAGAAGTCCATACTGTTGGCCAGCTGGTGATGGGGACTCCAGACAAGAAACAGAGAAGCCAATAGCACTCAGCATCTTGTCCTTTGTCCCCCCAGATTACAATGGGTCAGCATAAGTGTTTAAGATCCTACTCTGATTTCCACCATAAATGACATGGTACTATTTTCTAAAGTGTATTCCTTAAAACATCAGTGCTATGGGATTCTGTGGTTAAGTCAGGGTGAGTAGGCTTTTCTCAGTATTTTGCAGAGCCTTCAAAAGGCTATTGTCGTGGTGAGTCTCTAGAGAGGTATATCACAGGCAGCATTTCTCATACCCACTCGGCCAGAGCACTCCTTTTCATGCAGCACCTCCTAAGACTGGCATTTTGTGGGATGCACTTCGGGAAACAGCGTGCCAGAATCCTTTAAATGGTCTCTCATTAGGAAGTGCCAAGAGAGTGAAACCTTGGGAAATGATTCTTAAAGAATAAAAATGGTGATGTCTTTTTTTTTCCTTTCTCACTATAAATATGAAAATCACATAACTAGACTAAAGGAAGATTTTGAAAATAGAAATGTCACCCTATATTCACAATTTGAGAAGATTCCCTTCTTGTCTTTTCCATATCTATACATCTCCAAATGTGTCTCCACATGCGTGTGTATCCAGCACTTAAAATGTGTAGACACATGCTAAATGCGCTGCATGTCGTTTCATTTAATCCTCACAATAACTGAGTCAGCAAATAGGACCCCCAAGTTAGAGCTTAGGAAATTGAGGCTCGGAGGGTTTAAGTGACTTTCCAAAGTTGCAGAGCAAGGCAGTGACTGAACCATTATTTAAACAGAGTTATTTCTGACTCCATAGCCTATGTGTTTAAGCACTGAAATGGTGAAATAGTTATCTTCTAACCTCTACAAAAGTATTTGTCCTGAATTTACTACCAGGGAGTTTATCATATCTTGGATCATCATACAGGTCAGTTCTAAGTTGAATGATAAAAGAACATTCTGGAACTCTTCCCGCTTTTTATGTGTCCTTGCCTCCCTTCTCTGACTTTCAGTAAGAGTCACAGGGCTTCACATCAAGTAATCCCAAATGCAGGACCACACTGTTTTCTGTTTTGTGGCTCGATAATCTCCTCCGTTGTAAATACATTCAGAAATGATTGTGGCTTTTTCTTGAAGCCTCAACATTTTTTTTTAAAGTGATTTATTTTGATAGCACTTTAGCCTCATGATTTCAAATATTAAGTTACTTGGTTGAGGTGGTCTTATATTTTCCCATAAATGTGTTTATGTCACCGCACAGACTGAGAAATTTCATTCCAGGGTTTGTTTTTTTTCTTTTTTCATTTGATTTCATGCAGGAGGAGAACTGAATTCTTCGAACTTGTCAGTAAAGGAGAATATGATTGGAACATCAAAAACCATCGTGATATATTTCGGTAAGAAACAGCTCTTGTTTATGTGTTTCTTCATTATTTGACGATTTAGCCATGCTTTTCTGACAGTGCTAAAAGCACACAAGTAGTTTTTAAAGTAACAAAGCTTACATTCAAAACGTTCAGAAATTAGTTGAATAATTAGAGAATGTGTCTTTTCGTTTTCTAATTTATTTTATTTTGCCTCCTCTCCATAAATTTGCCTTCAAAATTAGAAAATGATGTTTGAATTGGTCCCGTTTCAGCAGGCATGCAAATTGCAGGAGAGGGGGGATTTTTGAATCTCCGGAAACAGTTACACAGAACAAAGGAAAGTGAGAGTTAGTTTGGGGTTTTTTTTAGAGACAATAGACATTGTAGATAGAAAACCAATCAAAAGATTTTGGTGCTGGAAATAAGGAATCTGTTCTAGACTTTTCACAGGACTTCTTCCCAGTTGTTTAGAAAAGACAGCAGCAAACCATCATTTTTATGTGGCACATTTTAACCACCTGATTGCAGCCACTCCAGCTGGTTAGGCACTATTCCTCTTTCTCTCACACCCTGTCCTTCCACTGTCCCCATCTCACCCATCCCCAGACTTTCTGGTGAATTAGTCCTGTTCCAGATTTATTAAGCATTTCTGGGAAAGCTTGTGAGCTTTCTGGGCTTCTGGGCGCAGTGTGTCTGCTCCACAGCCAGGCGACCACTGGCATCGCCCCCAGTGAGATCCCTACCCCAGCCCTGGCCCGCATGCACGTGCAAGACCTCCGCCTCCATCTGAGAACACAGAGCCCTGCCTGCCGCTTCCCTCTTCTCACTCTCTCACCAGAGGGCGCTCTACTTCTCCCCTCTCTGCATTACTATTTCTCTGTGTTAGCTTTTTTTTGAGGAATTAAAGACAACTGTGCTTGTCTTACAAATCAAGATCTGTTATCTTTACAGACCTTTTCTGCATCCTTTCCGGTGGGGTGGCAGGGGCGGGGGGCTGGTGATGGGTGAGGGTGGGAAGGACCCTTCCTGTCTTCAACACTAGCATCTCTGCTCCTGTCCTATTCCAGTCCCTCCACCTCCCTGCCCCACCCCGACCCCTGACCTTGCTGTGTCAATTATACTTCTTTGGCTTGCATTTTCAAAAGCTGACTTCTTTTTCCCCCCAGCATGACCTCTCTAAGCCTAAAAAATATGCTTCCATCTCCTCAGTAAAAAAAAAAAAAAAAAAAAAAAATCCCTAAAATCTGCCTCCTTCTTCAAGTTCAATCATAATTTTCTTCTCTCTCTCAATTCCACACTTCACTCACACTCCTTCTAACTTCTTACAAGGCAATTTATTTCTTTTTAAATCATTTTTAATCCCACAAGTAATGACAGGAATATATTTTTCTGAAACAAAGTAAAATTACAGATAACCCCCCAGTTCTTTGAGCATCATTCCCAGTTCCCATACTGTGCATAGCTTTGCTCTGTTAGCAATTCCTTGTTTCTTTTCAGACTGTTGTCAGAGCATTTCCATACATGTGTACCCATGGGAAACATACTATTTAGTGTAGATTTGTTTGTTCATTTTAACATAAATTATATATTTACATGTCAGTCTGGACTCACTTGTTCACTCAGCTGTATGCCTTGGAATTCTTTCCATGTCCATACCAGTATCATCTTTGATTGTTGCATAGTATTCCAAAGTATGAAGTTACCACAGAGTATTTAGTATTTAGAGTGAATTCCTCCACTGAGGAATTTAGTTGCTGAAATGTAATTTCTGTGCGTTTTGAAAGTCACCGGTCACCTCCTAAGGATCAGATCCTACAGCCTTTGTTCTCTTCAGCTTCCTCCATCTCTTCGCAGCCCTAACTGTGTTGGCCTTTCCTTTCTTAAAACTTTTCCCTGCCTTGGCTTCCGCAAAGCCCACGCTCTTCTGTATATTCACTTTCTTCTGACTTTTTCTTCTCCTATTTGTGCTTCCCTAGTCCTTCCTCCTCCCCACTGCCCCCTAAGTGTAATCGTCCCTCAAGGAATTCTTCTCTTTTTCCTCAGCATCCTCACAAATGGTCCCACCGGGTTTCTTGGGTCTGGCCTCCCTCCTGAGCACAACTCGTAAAATGCCAGCACTCGTTCCATGTCTCCACCTGAGTGTTTTCCCACAGACGTTTTCAAATTCTTCGGCAGGGAACCCCATATGTAAGAAAATCTTATTTAGAAGCACAGTACATAAAACAGAGGTGAGATGCTTCAGGAACTCTCCTCTTCCCCCAGCTCTGCCCTCCCCCCCCCCCCGCCCCGCAATTTCACAGCTGGACTCTGACCATGTGCACGTTGCGGGCAGCTGGCGGGGCTCAGGGGGAGCACTGTCTTAGAGAATTTTGAAATAGTAATAAAACCAACTAAAAGTTGGTCTGCTTTTTATCATCACCATGTGCCTGCAATCTAAACAATGTCAACAATGAGACGCTCCTCCCAGAGAAAAATCTTTTGTTGGAATAAATTCTAAACAACGGCTGAGATTACTGTTGAGTATCAAAATAATTGCTATGAACGCTTCAAATTAGCACAGTATTACTTATCCTTTCATTGTGCATCTATCATACATGTAAGTTAATTCCAAGAACGTCCAGTTATTCCGTCAGCCCCTGGCACAGGTGGACTCCGGACACATTTTCAAGAGTAAGTTGCTAACGGTTCGGAACTTTCTGCACTCACTCCAGATGCAGTTTGTGTCTCCAACCTCTGAGAACATCACCTTTCTGCTTTTAAACCATATATTCAGAATAAACAATGATAGCTCGGTGATTTTAAAGATAAAGAAACAGAACTTGAGTTACTTCCATTCTGTCATTTTATGTTGACCATTTGGGGTCTGTATTTGTGTTCAAAATTTAAAACAGTGAAACAGAATGCAGATTGCGAGGTGTAATCTTTTTGTATGGTAAGCATAAAATTCAGTTCATACGTGTAATCTTTTACTGAATTTGGATATATCTTTTAAATTAAAGTGTATTCCTTTTGAGTTGTTAATGCTTTTAAAAAGTAGAGAAAAACAAGAAAATAGTAATAATCACAAGATAGTTATCCAAATAATTTTGGCTCCTAGAGGAGGAGAGCCATGATAACAAGGAGCTGCTGCGAGTCTCAGATACACTAGGAACACACCGTCCCCTTCCCGCCCCACAGAGGACATTCCTGACCGTTCATTCCTGCAGTCACACTAAGCAGATTGTACCACCTAGCTCTAAAATGCACTAGAGTTGTGCAGACCTCAGGACTCAAACAGTTGCTATAAACTCCCTCCCTGCTCTCATATTTTAGAGAAGGCCTTTCAAGTACAGAGGCTTGATCTAAAAAATAAGGTAAAACTGCCCATTCGCCTCCTTCTGTTCATCCTTCCTGTGCAAGCTCCCAACCCTATCCTTGACTTTCTTTCCCCTCTCCCCTCCTTTGTTTTATGACCTTATCAATTTATGCTTTCCTACTGTCTCTCTGCTTCCATTCTCTACTTCTTTAAACTATTTCCACATCTACTACCTAAAGTTCTCTCCTTGAAGCTCTGGCCAGGTTCCTCCTGTGTCCCCAACCTTCATTGACTCCCCACACCAATTGGATAAAGGTTTCAGACACTCCACCGTCCTCCCTCCCAGTCTTTTTCAGTCTTCCTTCTCTATACAGACTTTCTGCTCCACTGCAGAGTATTCATTGAAAGTAGAGGCTCTTCTGTCAGACTATATGGATCCTAATCCTAGCTTTGATAGCTCCTAGCAGTGTAACCTCAGGCAAGGTACCCGAACTCTCTGATCCAGGAATGCAAAGCACTATTTGCTTTGTAAAATGGAGATAATAATAGTATCCCTACCTCATATAGAGACTATGTAAATCACCCTCTAATGCCTCTTCAATAAATGGTAGCTATTAGAATTCTCATCATCAGAGCACCTAGCAGATACTCAATAAATTTGTTGATTGACTGATTAATGTTGATATGAATTTGAGAAGTAAGTTTCAAATTATCAAGCAGATGGAACTTAAGTAATTATCCAACTATGGTACAAGTAGGCAGCTTCACAGAGATTATTTCCTGTCCGGGAGAGAGACTACAAAGTCTAATGCATTACCTACAGTCATGTCCCTCTCTGGTACCAGCAGAACCTAAAATGAGAATCACTGGAGTTTAGAAAGAGGGGCTCTGGCAGCTTTGCGATAAGCACAGAATCCTGAATCCTTTACGCACTTTGGGAAAGTTGCTTAATCTCTCCATGCTGCCATTGACCTCTCTGTAAAATAGAAATAACAGCATCTTGTGATGAGGAGTCATTTAGTTAGTAGTTAGTTAGTAGGTAGTTGGTAAAGCACTTAGTACAGAGGCAGGCACATGTAAGCACTGTAGAAGTGCTTGTCACAAAAGATGAAGCACGAAGAATAGACTGATGTGTCTCTTTGCACAGGGCTTAGCACAGGAGTGTTTGGAATTAGACGGTGCCTGATTCCTAGAGGGCTGCTCATGCTGGCGCTGCCTGGTTGTGCCTTGAATGACCTATTGTTATTTGCCGGTCTGCCTTGTTCCCTGGAGGGTTTTCTGGAGAAGTTACACAAACCCTACCACCATCCAGGCATGCCCTGCCATCTGGGAAGCAGACATGTTTCCAAGGCAGTAGAATCCAGCAGGGTATGAAATGTTAACACCTGACATCAGGGCAGCCCTCTGACCTTTGACAACACACTCCTTTCTTCCAAAAGGAGTTAGCCAAGATGTGGTTTCCCAGCTCAGATCCTTCGTTAGTTTTCATCACGCGCTGCTGGTTTTAGTAAAAGAAAGCAGATTTTGGACAAAGAGTGTGCCTGATTTTTCCCTTCTCACCACATCCAATTAGAAATACAAGAGTTATCTACAATTTGAATTGTTCCCCCTGTTTTTTATATCCAGGTTTCAATCTGGATTCTAGATTTCTAAACCAATAGAAATCTGCCCCTCAAAAATCTGATTCAGATATTTCCTGTACTTTCTTATGGGCTCAAATTAATGAAAGCTGTAGCTGAATATGTTTCTTCTTCGTAACGCTTATAAAATATGGTTGTAGCCAGGTAGTAAACTGGAGTCAAACTGTGTGGTTCTCCCCCGCAAATCTTAAATGCAGGAGACACATATACACTATTGATACTACGTATAAAATAGACAACTGATGGGACCATACTGTATAGCCCAGGGAACTCTACTTAATGCATTGTGGTGTCCTAAGTGGGAGGGGATATACGTATATGTATGGCTGATTCATTTTGCTGTGCAGTAGAAGCTAACACAACATTGTAAAGCAACTGTACTCCAATAAAAATTTTAAAAAAAGAAAGAAAGAAAATTCAGGAGCCCCTAATGGGGCATGTAGTTTGCCTTTTTGGTGTGGGTTTTCTTCTGTCCCTATCAATCAGTGATACATTGGTAAACAGGTTTATGAGCTATGTATAGAGTATTATATACTGATTCCCTTGCTGAGAGTTAAAAATAAAAAGCATCGTCCATTACAAATTATTTTAAGCAGAGCTTGCTTGGTTCAGGTATAGAGAAAGCAGTGCTTGGCTTTCCTTGATCTGCCGCAGGCAAAACAAAAGGGCCACCGAGAGTGTGCGCGAGCTTTGTCTTCCGAAGTAGTGCGGCTGCATGATGGAGGTGCTAAACATGGGTCTGTCAGCAGTGCTGCCCTTGTTGAGGAAAAGAAGATGTAAGCTGGCCGGGTCCCATTTTATTTATGTATGTATCTAGGACGGGTTTGTTTAGGAATGCAACAAAAGATTATTCAGGCTGTTTTGTTTGGTTCTGTTTTTCAGATCAATGTTAATGACAGCCTGTGACCTTGGAGCCGTGACCAAACCGTGGGAGATCTCCAGACAGGCGAGTGGTGATTAATGACAGGTCTCAGCCGAGGAGGGACTGGGGGGGGACAGTATTCCCAGAGCCCTGTCTACCAGGCACTGAAACCTGAGTCAATTTGCATCAGTATTAACGTGGTGTAAAAAATAGCAGGAGGTTTAGGGCGACGGTTTATTGCCCAGCCTTTCTTTATCGTGCTTCCACTGAGAAATAATATTTCTGACTCTGTAAGATTTTTTTTAATGCACTAAATCCAAATAACACCTTGACCATTTCTTAAGGCAGGAGTTTCATACGTAGTGTTCTTGAATAGGTAACCGTGTTTTAGTACAAGGTCCAGTTTTTTACATCTGAAGGAAAAAAAAAAAAAAACAAGGATAAAAAGGAATTTCTATTTTTCTTTTTCTTTAAAGTCTATTTAGAGATCAGAGGGCTCTTTGGCCAAAATGTGTAGTATCTAATTTAATTTGTGTCCCAAATTTAATGCCTTTACCACCTCTCTGGTTTCACTGCCCAAAAGTGTTAGTTCTAGAGCTAGAATAGTTTTTAATCCCATAACTACCCAACTAAAGGTCCTTTATTACCTTGATAGTATTTGGTTAATAGCTCTTTTGGTTTTATGAGGCACCTACTGGATGGGCTGCAGGGTCTAAAATGATAACTTGGTATCCTGAGACTTGACATTTAAGGGAAAATAAGATACATTCATATAACAATAAAAAACTAATATTTATTGACTAAATAACCAATGTTAAATGACTGCTTTATAAGTATTATATCATTTAATCCTCAAAAATCCCCTGAGGTGGGTATTGTGACTGTAGTGGGCTGAATAATGGCAACCCAAAGATATCAGGTCCTAATCCCTGGAACCTGTAAATGGTTTTTCCTTAGAAGGAAAAAGGGTCTTTGCAGATGTGATTAAGTTAAGGACCACCTTTATCATTATCATCATCATTATCTGGATTACCCAGGTAGGCCTTAAATTCAATCACAAGTGTCCTTATAAGAGAGAGGCACAGGGAGGTGGCACATTCAGAAGAGGAGAAGGTGTGTGAAGACAAGGCAGAGATTGGAGTGATGTGGCCACAGGCAGAAGGATGCTGGCAGCCACCAGAAACTGAAAGAGGCAAAGTACAGATTCTCCCCTGGAGCCTCCAGAGGGAACATGGCCCTACCAACGCCTTGATTTCTGTCCAGTGAAGTGATACTGAACTCCTGGCCTCCAGAACTTTGAGAGAATACATTTCTGTTGCTTTAAGCCACCAAATTTGTGGTAATTTATGACAGCACTAGGAAACTAATACAGTGATTATTCCTATTTCACCAATGGGAAAAATGAGGCTTAGAAAGGATACGTAGCCAGGCATATAGCTGGTAAGTGGTGGAGGAGGAATTCAAATCCTAGCAGATGAGATTCCAAAGCCTTCATTCTTAGTGTTTTATGCTTTCTTACACAGGAGGCACTAATCAGCATTTTTAAATGGTGCAAGTGTGTTGGCAGAATGGGCTATGTTATCACTAAGCTCAAAATCTCAGTGTTTTAAACTAACACATCACCTGGAGACATGTGCCTCTGGGCATGGCTGGCGCCTCTGTCCTCATCCTGGACTGGGGCTGAGGGAGCAGCTACTGTCTGGATCATTCCAGCAGAGGCCCGGGTGGGTCTTACACTGGAAGTTAAATGCTGTCCCCCTGCCTACAATTCATTGGCCAGAACTTGGTCACATGATGCCACCCAGCCAGGAAGTGCCCATCCTTCCATGTGCCCAGAAAGTAGAAAGCCAGAAATAGTTGGTGAAAACATACCACTGTTTGCCCTTCTAATCACCAAAAATGTGATTCACTCTCCTTCCTCCAGGCAAAATATACTCATCCCCCCACCCTCCAAGGGAGTTGACCCAAATATCCCATCAGTCGTGATATTAAGCTGGAAGTCCAGGATCTCTGGATGATATGTGCTAATCTCTACAGCAGGTCTGTAAAGATTAAACTAAAGATGAACTAAAGGCCCACACACACCCAAAATGCAGCACATAACACCCACTCCACAAAATACTCATTATGACAATCCCATTTAGAAAGGGAAGAGATGGCAATATTTGGCAGTTAGGGGTCCACAGCAATTCCAAAATCCCACTGGGCATTCTCTGGGAGGGCCTTCTACTCTGTGGTAGGCCCTGATTCTCAGGGAGATGCTGCCCAATTCAATATTTTCCATGGCCTTTAGATCCACCCTAGGAAATTATTCCTTTTCCATTATCCTCCTTGGCTAGATTCAAAGGCCAAGCAGCTTTCTCAGCCTGCTTCCCCCCTAAAGAAGTTTGAAGACCCAAGGCTTGTTTTAAGTTTTAAATAGTCAAAGGCTTGTGGGGGTTTTTGGCACATTTAGTCACCTTCTTAGGTCTTTGATTCCAGTCACTTCCATTTGCTAATAACACATCCACAGTTAGATTCTATACAACCTTCTTAGATCTACTGTATTTCTTTGCTTCCTTATATTCAGGAACAAGGAAATACAGCATGCATACATCTTTCTTCCTCTCTCAACAGTTAATTCCTAGTATTGGGGGCCTAGTATTTGGCACCAGTGAGGAAACCATGTAGTTCAATCATTTTTCTGGGCCATTTTGTCTAACTAAAAGGATGTTGTGTGTGCCACCTAATTCATTCATAGTTGCTAACTATGTGTTACTGGCCACATCTTCCATTTGATTCTTGTTGCAAGGCTGAGTCTTGATCAGCTTTTGTCATTCAAAGTGTATCTCAATTTTTATTTTCATAGTTTGGGATTAAGAAGCAGCTTCATATTCTATCCCTACAAGATCCTGAATTTGTAACTTTCTCTATTCCCTTTCATTCCTAGTTATAGACCTGCCAACCTTTTCTGAGCTCACTTCTTACAATAACCTAGCAAAACAGTCAACAGCAACCATCACATGCTATTAACTTTGTTTTCCAGTCTCTTCCCCTAAGGCTGTAAATTCATTGGGTACACTGTTTGCTTTATTTCCATGAGAACTGTACAAAATATTTTGCCACTGTGTAACATGGGTCATCATCCTCATAGCTTCTAACAACCTCACTGTTTCACAAATACCTGGCCCCCAAGCCGATGCCACATATCTTAGGGTCTTTCTTTCTTTTCTTCCTTCCTTTCCCTTTCTCTCTCCCTTCCTTCCCTTCCTTTCTGTTTAATAGCACTACCTCACTTCCATACCAATTTTTGTTAGTCAAGGCTAAGCTAGGCTTTGCTGCAGTAACAAATATAATCTCAAGTTTTAGTTGCTTAGCACAAATGAAAGTTTATGTGTTTCTCACATCACAGTTCAGTGCAGGTGGTGCAGTTTTCCTATAGACTCTCCTCCAACGAATAGCTCTCTTCCAGTGCCTTGGTTTTCGTTTTAGTATGACATGCTTGAAGTTACATAAAGCAGGTTATGGTGAAGGATTTGTGTGGTTACATTGCTTATTTCTACATCTCTGCCCACCCTTCCCTTGCCCAGTGTGGAAAGGCCTCCCTTACAGTACAGTTTGGGAATAAACTGAAGAGAATGTGTAAGTGGCTCTTCCAGGTAGTGGGGAAAAGTGTAGTATTGAGAGTGGCCCCTGTGATAGGGGTGGAAGGTAGTGGAGAGTAGGAGAAAGTTAGGGGAACCGGAGGAAAAATAAAGAAGATTAGAAAGGGGGTAGATGAGGGATGATCTGCCAGGGCCTTCAGAACCCCAGTGAAATGCATGTCACAAGGAAAGGAGCAGCAGCCCATGTGGGAGCCAGAAAGTGACCAAAGTACTTGAAAGGAAAAAAGTTTCCACATTGAGATTATAGAATGAAGAGGCCCAATGGCCACTTGTAGGTGGTCTTCTTGGTCACTGATATAAATATTATTTTATTTTTAGGATTTGAACTTCTGCCGACCAGTGCAGAAACTCATGAGGTCAGGGAAATAAAACACAAAACCATCTTTTTCCAAATGTTTCCATCAGAAATCTTGTCACGACTCTAAACTGTAGATCTCATTTGTGTTTGTATCTGAATTGAATAGGTTAGGTATTTTCAAAACCTTACTCACTTCTAATAGGATTTTAGGAAACAGTGAGACAAAAACAATAGAAACTTATTTTAAGAATAGAAATGTATTTCCAATTTCCTGGATGTTGATTTTTTTTTAATTCCCTTTCAAAATGTGTTTTCATTGGTGTCTATTTCACTTTGCCTTCCTCACACACATGACTCTAAGCATGTGGGTTTCCCCAGTCAGCCCCCAAGGCCTGATTAGCATCTCAATTTCCTTTTTTAATAAAAAATTCAATCAAGAGCCACTTAATTGTCCTGATTGGGATTTTAAGTACAAATGAAACAGTGGTACAATTTGAGCTGTGAAAGCAGCTCAGGGGAAATACCCAAGATCACTTTGGAAAGCTCAAGGAAAAGGATTTTGTTTTAATTTCTTTGCTTTCCAGGGGCTACTGACCTCTGCAGGACTCCCACCTCGGGGTGACCTCATATGCACACTTGCATTCTTTAGTGCAAAAGATCCACTTCAGAGGATTCTGAGGGAGAGTTATGGGAACTGAATAATGAGGCCAGGTCCTTGGGGGACCATTTCTTCTCAAAAGGAAGGCCAGAGACCAATGAGAGAGGCCTGGAGTGCTAAAGTGAAAGGCAGTGGCAGAGACTAGAGAGAGACAAGTGAACCTGGTCCTAGAAAGACTGAGTCAGTTCCAACTGGTTTTATGCTGTTGAATTTTTAAAATGTTTAAAATCTGAACTGGCCGTTCTATTTTTTAATAAATGACTGCATACTTGCTACTCTCAGATGTGTGTGTGGGTGTTAGAGGTTGTTGTTAAGTTTTGGCAATGGTTACCATTTATGGTTGACAAATCTCCTGAGAGATATACTTTAGGTAAATTATCTTGATTCTCTGCACTTGACCAAAATTAAACCACTCTAACCTTTGCCAGACCTAAAAACCTCATCTTTACAAGAGCCTGGAATAGAGAAAAATTAGTCTGGGGATCCAGATCTTCTTGCCATCAAGTTGTCTGGTATTTCTTTTCTGCTCTTCCAATATTTTGTAATCCAGCTAGTTCACCTCAGAGATATCCTAGATGTACATCATAGTGTTGTTGAAAACGCCCGTTCAGCACTTATCTGTTACATCAGTTTGCTTCCCATAAAACTATCAGTAGAAGCACAGGGCTTGGGGAAGAAGAAAATGTCTGTAAGCTTGACCATGATCAGTAGCTTCTGACCATCCACACTAATGGATGAAAAGTAGAAAAATATGTGTCCTTACTTTGGAAAAAATCTCTGTGGTTTGGGGTAGAACAGCCATTCCATTGTGCTGTACCAGCTAGAACCCACCATAAATAAACACTGTTATTTAGTACATGGATTGAGACAGCCTGAAGACCAAATCAAATTCTTCAGACTATATCATAACATACTGTAAAAGTCTGGTATGAACAGTGAATCTAGCATTAGTTCTGCCCCTTGACTGATGGCTACTGTAGGAAGTAAGGGGTGGGCCCTGGGTGTGTCCGTTCCAGAGGGCACATATATACTGGTAGGGTGACGTGGTTAAGGAGTTTTTGTGATGGCAAGATGAAACCAAACTAAAATACAGGTATGTGACAAAGTAAAGAATCTGCACAGAAACAACCGAAAGTTGGCTGAATTATTATTACAAACATAGTATAATAATATATTATAATAACATCAGTTATTATTAGATTATTATTTGCTTCATTTTTCTGGATAAGAACATTGCCTGCTTTGAAGGTGGGAACCTTGTGCCTCATGTGTATATATAAGCTCTACTGTCAGAGATGGTCTATCGGCATGTGTTTAAGGATACATTGCAACTGTACTTCAATTCTATTTCAACAAAAATAAAAAAGCATTGCACAAGTTCTTCTGATTAAAAGGAAATCAGTTTCATTGATTAAATTCTATAATACCTTCAAACACAAAAGATTAATGTACTTACTCATAAGTTTTTTAAATGATTGTCTGTCTTGAAGATAGCTACCATACACATAAGCCAGAAATAACTTCTGTGTCTCGTGATGAATTACACATACCTGTCAATTTAAATATTTCTCTGTTTCAGGTGGCTGAACTTGTAACCAGCGAGTTCTTTGAACAAGGAGATCGGGAGAGAGCAGAACTCAAACTCACTCCTTCAGTAAGTTCTTCCTTTTCTTATGACGTATTTACCCTTTCAAATGACATTTTCAAAAATAACTTCAAATCGCACCTTGAAAATGGGAAAGACAGAGAATGGATTTAAGGAATCACTCTTTAAAGTTTAAAGCTTTAATTGAACTTAGATGCTAAACACTTATTCCCAGGTTTCTGATTAACAGGGCTGATCTACTTAACAAGCATTTCCTGTACTCCCACAGTGGGAGAAGTAGGCGCAAGGGAGGATCGCAGAGTAGTATTTGAATAACACAAAGCCTAGGGCTGGCATTTCATATGTAATCAGTGGCTACTTTGAAACAGAAATACAGAAAAAAATTAAAGGCAAGCAAGCTGTCCAGCCTTGATGGGCTAGAAGAGGCAGGTGCAGTAAATAATGGATATTCTGGATTTTACTTTCCAATTTTGAACTTTCCAAAATCCCAAAAGCAAATCAAGTCTCTGTTTCTTTTCCTTTTTTTGCGAAATGAAAAGTTGCATCTGGGGAACTAAGTTCTGCTGATTGAAATGCTATTTAGATTGGATTCATCCATTCAATTATTATTTGAGAATGCTTACTGTAGGCTAAGGATGATTCTGTTTTTACTAATCGGGAGACAAAGACATAAATGCCTCAGTCACCACCCTCAAGGAGAGGGCGGCCTCTTTATTCTTAATGAATGGGTAGCTTCAAACCACCCAACGACTCAAAGAATGGTCCAGAGTATTCTAAAGCCTGCCACAGCACAGAAGATTCACTGCAGCTCAAGGAATGTGTTAATTGTCAAGAATGTCTGTTTATGAGGATTCAAATCAATTCAGTTTTGAATATTTGGCTTTATTTATAAGATCTTCAAGTTTTAAAACACCTTTCTTTGCTGACATTTAAAGACAAGGAAAAGCAGCAGAACTAGCGCCTAGCTTAAAGAACTCACAGACTTACTAATTTTGACTATTCTTTATTTGTTGTTTACCTACAAAGGTCAGAAAGACTACATAAGTTAAAACACCCATCAATTATTTTAGTTTCCAAAGCAATATCTATTTATACTGTTTTCAACACATCCCTTTGTTCTTCTTTGGTGATGTCACCAAATTTGGTTACAAAATACAGATACTAGATTGGGATACATAGTTAACGTGTAAAACGTAGCACAACTCAAATTTCTGTCAACTATATGTATATCTATTTTCAAATAAAAGCTTTTCTCCTCTTTAAAAAACTGTTTCAGAGGCCTCCTCTGAAGGGTTTACAATGCAGCAAAACCACAGGTTATTTAATTAAATGAAAAAAATATGGGTCAGGGCTTCCCTGGTGGCACAGTGGTTGAGAGTCCGCCTGCCAATGCAGGGGACACGGGTTCATGACCCGGTCCGGGAGGATCCCGCATGCCGCGGAGCGGCTGGGCCCGTGGGCCATGGCCGCTGGGCCTGCGCGTCCGGAGCCTGTGCTCCATAATGGGAGAGGCCACAGCAGTGAGAGGCCCGTGTACCACAAAAAAAAAAAAAAAAAAAATGAGTCAATTGACAGCATTGGCAAGCTGGTGGGTGCAGTGGTGCAGCACTAAGGAATTTTTGTAGGCTCAGGTAGGGGTTTTTCTGGAGACATAAATGAAATTAATTTTGAGGTGGATACATAGCTGTAAGTGCTGCTCTCTCCCCACAAAAGCCTACTTAACACGGCTGATGACTATCTCCTCAGGCCTAACTGCTGTGGCAGGGCTATCCCACATTAGTGCTTTTCCAGAAATGTCTGGAAATGCACACACCCAGATTGGACACCTGCTGTGCCCATTATTCCATGATATTTAGGAATAAAATTGTCCAAGAGCCCTTTCAGGTGTCATAGTCCTAAAGGTCACCAGAGTAACTTCATGAAGACAAAGGCTAATGTGGGCAACATCCAGATTAATACTGGAAGCAGGGAGTCAGTTAACAGCACATGCTTGAACACCTTCAAGTATCAGGCATGAAGCTGGACACAGTGCATCCAGCCATGAGCAAGGCACCATCTTCCCTGCCCTCAAGAAGCTTGTCAACTGCTGGGAAATATAGACATTAAATAAATAATCACCAATAATCAATTACAAGATGCAAAATTCTGTTAAGGGAAAACGCAGGACAAAGTGGTATCTCACATACTCATCAAACATCCAGAAATGACCCCTTACAGTTATGGTCAACTGATTTTTGGCAAGGGTGCCAAGATAATGCAATGGGGGAAAAATAATCTTTTCACCAAATGGCACAGGGACAACGGGATATCACATGCAAATGAAGATGGACCCTATCTCTCACCATAGCCTAAATGACCTAAATGTTAGAGCTAAAACTATAAAACTCTTAGAAGAAAGCAAGATATAAATCTTCTGGATTGGATTTGGCAATGGTGTCTTAGATATGATACCAAAAGCACAACAAACAAAAGATAAAATAGAGAAATTGGATGTCATCAAAACTTAAAACTTTGTGTGTTGAAGGACACTATCAAGAAAGTGAAAAGACAACTCACAGAATGGGAAAAACTAGTCACAAAGCATATATCTGATATGGGCCTAGTATCTAGAATATATAACAACTATTGCAACTCAACAATAGAAAGACAACCCAATTTTTTAAATGCATAAAGGATCTGAATAAACATTCCCCTAAAGAACATATATAAATGGCCAATAAGCACATGAAAAAAAAATGTTCAAAATTATTAGTCATCAGGGAAATACAAATCAAAACCACACTGAGATACCACTTCACACCCACTAAGATGACTATAATCAAAAAGACAATAACAAGAGTTGGCAAGGATGTGGAGAAATTGGAACTTTTTGTACATTGCTGGTGGGAATTTAAATGATGCAGCTGCTTTGGAAAACAGTTTGGCAGTTCCTCAAAACATTAAACATTAGAGTTACCATGGGGCCAGCAATTCTACCTCTAGGTATAGCCCCAAGAGAAATGAAAACATACATCCACACAAAAACTTGAATGTTTGTTGTAGCATTATATATAATATCCAAAAAGTAAAAACAACCCAAATGTCCATCTACTGATGAGTGGATAAATAAAATATGGTATACAATAATGATACAAGGGAATATCATTTGGCAATAAAAATGATTGAAGTGCTGATGCATGCTTACGGGGTGAACCTTGAAAACATTATGCTAGGCGAAAGAAGCTGGTCACAAAATACCACGTATCATATGATTCTATTTACATGAAATGTGCAGAACAGGCAAATCCATAGAGGTAGAGAGTGAATTAGTGGCTGCCTATGGCTTGGGGGGTTTGAGGAAGAATGAAGAGCGACTGCTAATTGATATGTGATTTTTTTTTTCCTTGGGGCGATAAAAATGTTCTAAAATTGACTGTGGTTGGACTTCCCTGGTGGCACAGTGGTTAAGAATCCACCTGCCAATGCAGGGGACACAGGTTTGAGCCCTGGTCCTGGAAGATCTCACATACCGCAGAGCAGCTAAGCCCATGCGCCACAAGTACCGAGCCTGCACTCTAGAGCCTGCGAGCCACAACTACTGAGGCCGTGTGCCACAACTACTGAAGCCCACGCGCCTAGAGCCCGTGCTCCACAACAAGAGAAGCCACCGCAATGAGAAGCCTGTGCACTGCAACGAAGAGCAGCCTCCACTTGCTGCAACTAGAGAAAGCCCGCGGGCAGCAATAAAGACTCAACACAGCCAAAAATAAAAATAAATAAATAAATTTATTAAAAAAAAATTGTGGTAATGGTTGCACAGCTAATTGTGAATATACTAAAAACCAGTGAATTAAAAACAAAATAACTATATACTATGCACCAGTCATTAAATAAATTTAAAAATCTCAGATAACAATTAGAGCTAGAGAGGATAAAACAGAGTAATATTTTTTATTTTTATTTATTATTTACTTTTTTATTTTTTTTGCGGTACGCGGGCCTCTCACTATTTTGGCCTCTCCCGTTGCGGAGCACAGGCTCCGGACGTGCAGGCTCAGCGGCCATGGCTCACGGGCCCAGCCGCTCTGCGGCATGTGGGATCTTCCCGGACCGGAGCACGAACCCGTGTCCCCTGCATTGGCAGGCGGACTCTCAACCACTGCGCCACCAGGGAAGCCCCAGAGTAATGTTTTTTAAAGGAACATTTTGGACCAAGATTCATGCAGTTCACAAGAACTAGCCCTTCCTCCAGCATATTTCAGAGTCTTCTCCAAATGCCTAGTCCTCCTTCCTGATACTTACGTTTCACATTACAATCAAGGATGAACAGAGCCCGTAGGAGACGGTGACCTCCTCTCTAATTTGGAGGTATTTTCCTCAGCGGCGCCCTTCTATCTTCTGTGACCTCAGCAGCTAGTGATTTGGGCCCCACCCACTCCCACCCTTGTTCCTAAGTCTGAAGGATGCAGGATTTCTCAACATATCTGAACCAAGGAGATGTTGTGAATCTGCCCTCACAACCTATGTGAATGCCAAAATGATGTGGATGCCACATTTTATTTAGAAAAAAGATGAAACCTACTGTAAGACCATAGGCAGGGCAGGGTTGCTTCTTAAACCCTGGCCTTACTCCTTAGGAATAAAGGGAGGGACAGTCTCACTGGCGTAGAACAGGCAGTGTTTGTCCGAGGACTCTATCTCAGCTATCCAATTCCAACTGATTGTCTTTCTTTTTATGTCTGCCCAACGGAATATGTCACTTCTTTTTCTCTAAGTTTTCTAAACATTATAATATCATAACGTTTAAAGGCTGGGAATGAGGAGAGAATGGGTACCTGCCCCCATCATCCATCCAGTGATAGATAAAAATTTAGGAATTTATTCATGACAGGACCTTACTGAGAAACACAAAATTGTCCCCACCCTGAAAAATTAATACAAATAATTTCTATTTAAAATGAAATTGCTTTTAAGGATCTTTTCCAATCTATCCCACCCTCTCTCGCTATAAAAATAAAAGGCTGCACTATTTTTGTAGCAAAAAAACATCTCCCCTTCCTTTGACTTGTACCCAATTCCCAGTGACCTGATGACTTGATTTAGTGGCAGTTACCTATAACTGAAGACAGATTTTGGCCCCAAGGAGTTGCATGCTATAAAGTTCAAATAAATTCATTTACAAATCTCATAAAAAGAGGTGAAAATACTTTATTTCTCATTATAGATAAAGGAAAAGAAAATACGTGTAAAGATTGATTGTCATTTGTGAAGTGTTCAGTTGGTAAAAATCGGATCATTGTGACAAAGTGTTTGACAAAGCGCCTGAAAAGACTCCAGTGTAATAAAGCAAGGTTCTCCTCCCCCATTCTAGGCTATTTTTGATCGGAACCGGAAGGATGAGCTGCCTCGGTTGCAATTGGAGTGGATTGATAGCATCTGTATGCCTTTGTATCAGGTAATCATGACTTGGGAGGGTCTGTGTGTCCTGATCGAGCCAGGAAAGAAGAGTGTGTATACCGCACTTTCAGAAGTATTAGTTTTAGGACACCCTTCCAGGGTATGTGTGTTGCCTAAAGAGGTTGCAGCTTATCTTTTCTCAGATTTCTGATCGGTCCCCCGGTAAGATTTGGTACTCGGAGGCCGGAGACCCGAGTTCTTCCTGGGCCTCAACTCCCTCATCTATAAACCAAGGACAGTAATATTTTATCTCAGTATTTCCCAAACTGTGCCCCATGGGACATAAGTATCCACCCATAACTTTTCAGAAAAAGCTCTCAGGCCCAATAATTAGGGAACCTCTCCTGCACATTAAAATACTGAAGGCTCGGATAAGTCCTTTGGAAAAGAAACACGTTTAACCTTGATTAATTCTGAATTTCTCAAACATTTGACCATAGAAATCTCATTCAGTTTTTTTACGTTTTTCTTTTACTTTTATTAATATCATGTTAGACATGAGAGTTCCATGGTTTTCTGCTCTGACCCCATGGTCTGGGCCACAGGGTTTTGAAAAGCCCCTTCCATCTTACGCCTCTGTCTGAGATGCATGACAAACGGCAACCACTGAACCCTGAGCAAGGCGAACTCCCTGTTTCCAGCCCTGCTGCGTGAGTTTGGGACCCTGCTCCTGGCAAGGAGACTAGTGTCATCAGCTTTGAATGTTCACACTCCACTTTTTGAGTACAATTAGGGCTGACGTGGGTTAACACTCACAGTTTAGTGTGCATTGGCTTTTAATTCTGCTTCTAAGTATTTGCTTTCATGTGTAAAACCTGGCCAGTTCTTTACCCCCTACCTACCTCAATCAGACTGAGCTGCTGTTTTAACTTCAAAGTGAGAAACACATGCAGGGAAAGCAAAACGGCTTCATTTCTCACTCTGTCTAACTCCATTAAAAACACAGTATTGTTTTTTAAGGACCTCACAACCATTAAGTTTGAGGCTTATCTACCACTTAACTTTCGGCACTTTTAGGGACTGCTGAGCCCTGTCACATTACTCTAAAAAAAATAAAAGTAAAAACTAAAAAAACCTAGAATTCTGTCTTGAAGATGGAAATGTAATTTTTAATGACTATAAGCAACAAAAGTAAGTTCTTATTTGTATTATATTATCCATTAAATACATGACAGCATAAAATCAGACAAGTAAAGCTTTAAAAGAATCTAGAATAGATTCTTTTAGTTATACATGGGACATAATGCTCTTTTATTTAACAATGAAAGTTTGGATGAAAAATCAAGAATGATGTCTACGATATTATAAGAGGATCCTCAACTCTCTTTTGTCCCATCTGCGTCTCCCACCCTCACTCCTGTGGTGTCTCTGAATAAGCTGGGTCCCCATGTGTAAGGCACATCGCTGTTGTGTCAGGTATACCTTGCTTTGCTAAATTGACCTTGACCACCCATGTTGAATTATTTTTTAACATTATTCATTTTGCTGTGCACACTTAGGCCATAAATGAGATGAATTCTTGAAATTAATAAATTCCTTTTACTGTGGGTAAAGCTTAGGAGGATGAAGACATGTATTTGTGGGGCTGATAAATTTTTGGTATTAGTCTGAAAAGCTACTTTGGAATGAACCCAACTCCACACATCCTTCCTATGTGATTAGTTACAGTAAATGCTGGAAAGGACTCTCGTGCGCTTTTCCATGTTAATTTAAGTGTTTCATTACTGGTTCACAATCATTTGGGCTTACTTTTATACTTCCCATTAAATACTTTGAAATCTTCAGGTTAAAAAGGAAGTTACTTGAATTTCAAATGAAAATAGCAGCTTCCAGAATTTAAGGAGTAATATTAACCCATCATATTATCATTCCTGATTTTTCACATCTGTTTTACTTTACTCCCTATCTGTGACATTAGATACACCTGCTATTTTTATCCACAGGAAATTGACATATAGAAAGCTTAAGTGACACTCCCACCAAATTCGCTTTGTCCTACTCATCTGTGGCCTTGGTTTTGATGTAATGGCCTTTCTACTGCCTCACTTCACCTCTGCTGGATATCGTCCCACAATCTTTTCTTATTTAACTGGGGAAAGTCATGGCATTTAAAGAGGAATGCGGAAGGAGCTGTTTATAAAAGTTCATATTCCTACCTGCTGCTGGATCTTCTCAGTGAACAAAGCATGAAAATCATGCTCTTTTTTAAAATTCCTTATCATCACTTATTTTTTTAATTTCATGGATTTCATTTATAAATTCTTTATAATGCTTTATAATTTATATATATATATATAATATATATAATTTTGAAACCAACATTTCAAAAAGCCCTCAGACTGAAACCTTGCAGAGTGACTTTAAGTATGCCCCTTGAGAGTCCTCATTTTGTCCCATCTCAAGCAGTTGGGTGTTTTTTATTATTTAACTGTGAGAGTTAATGTGAGATTATTTAATCTCACATTAACTGTTGATGCTCCAGAAAGGTAATGGAATCCCTCAGTGGGCAGGAATCACCATGAGTACGAAGACACAAAATCTTGAGGAAATGACTCACGAAGCAAGGAAGGTCCCTGCTATGACACTGGTCAAATGTCACAATGTCTGCAGGAACTCAGGTTGTTGCTGAGAGGTCAGTTTGGGGTTTTTAATGTGAAAGTGCAGTGATAAGGAGTCTGAGAGGATAGAGGCAAATGGGAAGGTATGCAGATGGCATGAATCCCAGACTGTGAGAGACAACATAGTCTGCGTTACGGAACAGAAGAATCCAACGTGGCTTTGCTGAGTCAGTCTGGGCAGAGGGCAAAAGGATACAGAACAGTAGCTATGAGACCAAGAGATGTCATTGTAATGGCCAGGGCCCTGCTGACCCCAAGGTGGGGCAGGTTTGGGTGGCAAGAAGCCTCATGTAGAGCCCGAAGCAAAATGACACGTACATCACGATGAGGACCCCCCCCTTGCAGGAGGAGCAGTGTGGAGAGATGCGGTCCAGCAAAGGCAGAGGCCAAACAAAGGCACTGTGTGCCTGAGGCTTCTGGGCGCAGACTGGGACAGGACAGGGCTTGTGGAGGCGAGGGCGGAGGGGCAGCCGGTCAGTAGATGCAGATATGGTTTTAGTGCAGCTTTTTGACTTCTTTGACTTTCACTGGGTACATCGGTTTCACTTCATGGTTTTGAGAGGGTTGTGCTTGGTCAAAGTAGATCAAGCTCTTTCCACTTTCGCTCCAGTTTGCTGAGTTTTGTCTCTGCTCCAAGCAAAGGGTAGATTAACAATACTCTCTGGTACCTGAAGGGCTGTTTATAGGTGGAAACCCACAAAAAGTACACCGGTACATTTTGGATGCCCATTACACTTAAAATCAAAACTCTTACCTCTGGGACAACTTCAATTTCCAATCTGTGCCTGTGTTGAGGAAAAACAAGGAGAACCCCCCAAACCCCCGAAATCTATTCAATAAGTTTCCTAAGCAATCTAGCAATTGACTGAAAGTGACTGGCAGAAAATACATAGATATATCTAATAAAGTAATGGGTAGGGAAAGAGCATGCAGAGAACAGTCCCAGACCCATGGATGATTCTATAGTAGGGAGATGTGACATGCTTATATACATATGTTTATATGTGAGTATAAAATTCTCCAGAACTTGCTCATCTTTTTAAGCTTATGATTCCAAACTTTTCCTTAAAAAAAAAAATAGAAAATTGTCCTGACAGGCAGAAGTCATGATTTATCTGTGACAGCATTTAAATCAGGAAACATATAGGAAGCCAAGAGTGGGCAGGGAACCATCAAAGCGTGTTCCCCCAAGAGAAGACTAAAACCCTAGTTAGTTAGCTCTGTCCTAGCAGGGTATCTCCGAGGAATACATTGACATCTGATTCCTGTGCTTTCTGCTGTCTTTGCACCCCGCTGGGGATCCATTAGCTTGCTGCTCAACATCTTTGGAGGAATAAAAAGCAAAAAGAAAGAAAGAAAAAAAAAAACAGGCACTATCAAACTTTGAAGTCACTGCTGCACCAGCCTTAGGGATAAACAGAATACCTGATGTGGCAGCGTCACACTGAGCCTCTCTTTGCAATAGTGGGCAAAGTTTTTGCCCTTTATTTTCATTCTCAACTCAAACCTCAGTGTACCTAGAATTTCAATGATACACTGTAAATCATTATAAATCTTCTGTTTGTTAAGGATTGAGGGATTTAATTTTTATTATGAACATAATCAGATTTTCAGCTTATCTCAAACTGGCTCTTGATTTTGGAGTGTTTGACAGATAATGAAAACGGCTTGACTTGGACAGGATCTAGCTGGAATAATTCTCTCTCTCCATTAAAAGAAGAGCTAGGCAAGAGTGTTGTCTCTTTATAAAAATGTCATGGGGTTTCTGCAACAGGCAGGGCTTCTGAAGTTATGATAACAGTGATTTTTGACTTTTTTTCTGCCTTCAGCTGTAATGGTTGTTTTGGAAAATGCATTCCATCTGATGCAGTTATTAGTATGCTCTCTGGGGACTTCCCCAGCGGTCCAGTGGTTAAGACTTCACCTTCCAATGCAGGGGTTGTGGGTTTGATCCCTAGTCAGGGAGCTAAGATCCCACATGCCTTGTGGCCAAAAAACCAAAACATAAAACAGAAGAACAAATTCAATTAAGACTTAAAAAAAATTTTTTTAAATATGCTCTCTGAAAAGAAGGGAGGAAAAAAATCTTTAAAATATAGTTGAAGTTGTAGAAACTGGGAGTTAGAATTGATAAACTGGAAAAGAGGAAGTAAGGTGCTACTCCAAGACAATTTTTCTGGACACCAATAAAAGTACTTCAGAAACAACTCAGTGTTCCCCAGATGGCTCGTGCCTTGTGTTCAGGTTTTTTCAAAAAAGAAAAAGTAGTGAGCTACAGAGTGACTAGTTAGAATATAACATCATCTCCTCTTAAAAACCTACAAGGAATGGAATGTGGTTAGAGAGGGAAACAATTTCATCCCATACTTAAAAAAAAAGCAGGACACCACCCAAATCAGTTTCCTGTAAATGTTATCTGTACGACTTCTAGTATTCCTGTGAATGAGAGAAAGAAATAGTTGAGGCTGATTTCTTATTTGCCCTACAAAGGGGGGACATATATGGAATGACATCATATATAACTTGAAAAACTCAAGAAGAAAGAAAGAAAGGGAGGGAGGGAAGGAGAGAGGGAGGGAGGGAGGGAGGAAGGGAGGAAAGAAGGGAGGGAGGGAGGAAGGAAGGGAGGGAGGGAAGAAAATAACTTCCTGTATTCTCTATAATTTATATTTATCTGGCTCCACCTTTTCCTGGTGATGGGCGGGGGGGGGGGGGCGCGGTGTTCAGGGACTGGTACTTAAACTTGACAATTAAAGTATCTCAATTCCTTCCGGTTAAAACAAGTCCTTGGGAAGACTAAAATGTGAATTGTTCCCAGTCAGAACCATTTCTTCTCCCCAGCTGACATCCAGGTGCCAGGAGAGCTCACCTGTCTTTGTAAGGGTTCTGTGACTGGAGGGAGAGGGACCGAGTGCACATGCAGCCTCTGGGGTCAAGGCTTTGGGCGTGATGCCCAGCTGGCCTCTGGGACTGTGGGGTGGGCGCAGTGAGCACTTCGTGGAGGGCCTGACCACTGGCTCTGGCTGCTGCAGACCCCGGTCCATGCAGACCATGGCAAGCCGCTACCAGCTTCCTGCTCAGCTGGTTCTCTGCCATTGCTCAGCCTGTGGCACGCATGAACCCCCAGCTACTTTCTCTTCACCCTGCCATCCACACAAGAGCTTCCTCGGTTCTTTCTAATATGCCACCTGGGTAGTGCCAACTCCTTCTAGGAAAGTTCTGTCATTTTCCTGAATTAGGCTCTGAGATTCAAGAGACAAGCCTTCCCCTCACCCCCAGGGTTCGACCCCCAGGGAACACAGAGCCAGGACACTCACTTCTGATCCCATTCTCCCCCCCTCACTCCCTTTCTGTCTCTCTCCCTCCTCCTCCCCTCTCTAACACCCAGAGTGGAAAGTTTTTGAATTTCCTTTTCCTAGTTTAATGGGAACTCTCCTTATATAGTCTCCTCTGTGCTCCCCACTCCAGAACTTTGTACTCAAACTTGATGATTTGACCTAGCCAGGCTCGGTTCCTAAGAGATAGAGTTCTGGAATTTAGAAATCCCTTTTCTCACCACGCAAAGCTGGCATTGAGAGTTATTCTCTCTGAAAGCTAGGTGATGATAGTTCGCTGTTTCTAGCTGGGAACCACTGCTTGCCTGGGGGAGGAAAGCCTACTGAGCTAATGGGTGGGAAGCCACTGGCATCACGATTCAAGCAGAACGAAAATACATTGGTTTAATATTTTCAAATTATTGTCCTTGTTACATATGCTATATCCAAATCTGAGTGCTGATAGGAAAACCTGTTCAAAATTTTCTATGTACTATTAGTCAAGTACAAATGGAAGAGAAATATAAACAGTCAGAAGTGTCAGTTTTATGTAGTTTATACCCTGTCTTCCAAACTTTTGCCAAAATGATCTTCCTTTTTAAAAAAATATCAGATCATGGTATCCTCCTGCTTAAAAACCTCAGGTTACTACCACAATCTATAAGATACCTTCCAGATTCCTGGGGTTAGCCCTCTCATTCTGAGGCTCCCTGCCTCTTGGCCTCATCTCCTGTTACCCACACACCATTTGCCCCAAAGCACAGGACTCACGAACGCTTTTGTCCATTTTGCCTTTGCTTATACCTCCCTCCTTCTTCTTTCTGCCTGGAAGAGGACAGCTCAAACTGTCACCTCCTCTGTAAAACCTTTACTCCTCCTCAGCATTTCCACTCTACCTATCTCTTCATAACCACACGCAATACTCTGTGTTGTGGTCATCTTTCTGTCTGTCTTTTCTGTCTTTCTTCCCTGTTGGACTAGTTTCTTGGGACCATCATATTCTTGGTACCCAGAATGGTGCCTAAGTATATTCAAACTGCTGTTTGTTGAATAAATGAGTGAAGAAACAGAAGAGTGAACGATGAGACACTGGACACAGAATTAATAAGCAGTGGAATGTACGAAGTAGGGTTATAATGTCATTTTAAATTATCATCTGTAAATATATAAAACCTTTCATCAGAGTGTGCACTGTTATATTACTGCCCATAATCTGAAGTATATGGCCTATGATGTCTTCTTAGAAAGTGGTTTAGTTCTCATCATGGTTGAATTGGTCCTTAATTCTAGCATAAAAAGACCAGTTTATAGCCATGAATTTTTCAGGGCTTTGACTTTTTCAGCTAGGAAATACATGAAATTTTCTTTTTTCCAGCACTGGCAGAAAATATAGTCTTCTCATTATTTTAGTATTCAAGTTGATAGGGAGAGCTAGCACATACACACAGATTTCAAGAAATATTATATATTATCTAAAACACTAAATTATCATGATTAAAATATAATTGTTCGACTTAGAAGACTTTTCAGATCCTTTAGTGCCTAACAGTTATCAATACAAACACGAAATAACAATGTGCTCTGTAGGGTGAAGTGCTGAATAGCCCAGAGGGCTCATTAAGAGAAGAACATTAAAGTTCATGTCGCTTTCTGCATCAAGCATGGTATGTGGCTGGTGAAGGCATTTCACACCCTTGGCTACATCTCAGAGTTCTTCCTGAATACCTGACATGCCAGGCTGTTTGATTTGGAGAGTTTTCCACCTCCAAAAAATGACTTTGACTTGATAAAGCAACCAGCTCTGTATACATTTTCTTGTAAATAAAGTGGACTTTGGTTTATTTCACGCAGCTTTTAAAAACCTGTTCTTTATACAGTAGGACTTAATTTCTATTCATATGCATTATATGAGTTCAAAACTGCCATCATGAATCTATATTAAAACGCTGGAATCAGGTAAAAAAAAGTTACAATATACTCCCTAATAAGGCTTTTTTTTGGGGGTGGGGGGCGCGTTGGTTCTTCGTTGCTGCACGCGGGCTTTCTCTAGTTGTGGCGAGCCGGGTCTACTCTTTCGTTGTGCTGTGCTGGCTTCTCTTTGCGGTGGCTTCTCTTGTTGTGGAGCACAGGCTCTAGGCACGCAGGCTTCAGTAGATGCATCACGCGGGCTCAGTAGTTGTAGCACATGGGCTTCAGTAGTTGTGGCTCACGGGCTCTAGTGCACAGGCTCAGTAGTTGTGGCGCATGGGCTTAGTTGCTCTGCAGCATGTGGGATCTTCCCGGACCAGGGCTCGAACCTGTGTCCCCTGCATCGGCAGGCAGATTCTTAACCACTGCGCCACCAGGGAAGTCCCCTAATAAGGCTTTTGAGGGTAGAATTTAAGATAAGATCTACTTCTCCCTATCCAGCTGACCAACATAAATAACTCTTTTTAAAAGTGTTTATGCTTTGAAATCACGAAGCTAAAAATCACTTAACTGCAAGTCCATACAAGGCTTGGAATGTCGTCTTTACTTAAGTTACTTTCCAGTTCCTCAAGAAAGCGTATTTTAAACGTGGATTTACGTCTTCTTCATGGTCCTCTCTTCTGTGACTCTCTAAAGAAGAAAAAGGAAAGAAGGAAGAAAGGAAGGGAGGGAAGGAGGGAGAGGAGGGAGGGAAGAAGGGAGGGAAGAAGGGAGGGAGAAAGGGAGGAAGGGAGGGAAGGAGGGAGCGAAAGAGGGAGAAAGAGAAGAAAACTTGCATTTTTCACTAGGAAATGAATCAAGTCCTCTTTTAAAGACTGTGTTTTGCATTCTAAGTGCCTCTCCAAAATCTCTGAAATTTAAAGTTCATTTGAAGGGTCAGCATTGTTTTTGCTGCTGGGAAGTGAGGCATGAGATAAACATAAAGCATTCTTATTACGCTATTGCCAACAGAATCCTCTGTATTATTCAAAATGTCTCCTAAGAGAATTCAAGGAGGCAATATCTGGATCCTCAGCTCTCACTATTCTTATATTTCGTTATCAGAGCCGCAGCCGTAAAAATATTAAATAAATCACTCCAGGCACATTGCCCCATCTTAGCGAGCAGATGTGCTCAGAGGGAGCCAGGCTCTCAACCTCATGTACAATGAACATGGCAGCCCAGCTGTTGAGTCTGGTAGCCAGAGTCTAAAACGAAGTTAAAGACTTCTATCTGACTGAGTTTTTGGAAAAGAAGTTCAGTATTAAAGCCCATAAGAATACAAAGGTATCCTTATGCATACTTTTTCAATAAGCAGACATTTAGTGAATACTGACTATAGTGGCCACTGGATAGGGCTTAAATTTTAAAGTTTACAAAGCGCTTTTACATACACAATGTAATTTTACCCTAACCCTGTGAAGGAAGAAAATACTTCATTCTGAATCCTATAATGTCTAATAGTTTAAGTTTTATAAATGAGGAAACTGAAACCTACAGAAGCTAATGGACTTAACCAGAGTGAAGCAGTTAATACACAGCAGAGCCAGAATTTCGAAGCCAAGTCTTCTCAGCCTTACTTTGCTGCTTTTTCCCACTGCACTGCCCTGAGGAAGTGAAAGGCCATTCCATTAGTCCGGCAGTGCTCTACCTCTTTAAACCTCCCATTTACAAAGTAAAACTCTGAATTCTTCAGAGGGGAGGATACAGGGATCTGAGTAGAGATTCCAAGGAGAGTAATTGCTAGAGCACCGAATGGGCTACTGTAGGTTCTGTTCAACTGGTTACCAGAGAAATACTTTCTCAGAAAGACCTTATGTCAAATTGTCCTTGACCAAACACTTTCACCTGTAACTGAGTTGATGTTGCCAATGAAGGATGTTGGATTGACCTCCATAATTTATTCCACATCCTTCTGAGAATTCCATTCATAAAATAATATAGGAATTTTTTAAAGATACAAGCTTTCCTACGAAATGGGAAGAGGCTGGAAGAATTTTAAGGAGCATGATAGAAAAAGCCTACAATGCCTTGAACAGTTTGTAAGTAAGGGTATTAACAACGTGCGATTGAGGACCAGGAAGGAAATGAGGAGTACAGGAGAGAAAACATACATGGCCTCAGAGCACACCTAAATCGTCAAGAGCAGACTGTGGGCAGAAGGAAGGACTCACATTCTCTTTTTCCTGTGATGCCCCTTCATACTGTTGTCTACATGCAAACACATTTTCATCCAGGTACACCAGTGTATTCTGCTTTGGCCACTTAAGATAAAGTTCAAAACATGCTTCCACATCCTTAACATAGTTTTCATATTGTCCTTTGAAACAGCAGCCTAGTATTCCAAACAGTGACTTGTCATAATTTATTCAGTCATTGCCTACTTTTTTTGGTTGTTTTGTTGTTGTTTTTGCTAAGTGACATAATTCTAAAATGAGTACCTTTGTTCAATATTTTATTGATTATTTAATGCTGTTAAGTGTGATTAGAAATAATAACGTTGCATTTCTTTAAAAAAAGATATAAACTCTCAAGGACAACAGAATGTGAGAGGGCATAAGATATCCTCAAATATTGGAGGCTGGAAAGGAAGTTATGTCCCAGGATGTCTGCAGAAGGGGACATCGACAGGAAGAGAGCTTATCTGTCTTTCAGAAGGAACAGGTTCAGGACTTTAAGGGTCCAAGTTCAGCCAAGAGGGGGTCTATTAATTTCCTACAGCTGCCTAGCAAAATACAAGAAACTGGGTGGCTTAAAACAACAGAAATCTATTCTCTCACAGTTCTGGAGACCAGCAGTCAGAAATCAGGGTGTCAGAAGAGCTGGTTCTTTCTGGAGGTTCTGCGAGAGAATCCATTCCACGCCTCTCTCCTGGTTTCTGGTGGTTGCCAGCAGCCCTTGGCGTTCCTTGGCATGTAGCTGAATCCCTCCAATCTCCAACTCTGTCTTCACATGACATTCTGCCCTGTGTCTCTGTTTCCCTGTGTCTTCACATGGCCTTCTTTTATAAGGAGACCAGCCTTTGGATTTAGCTCCATATGCTCAGCTTTCTTTTCATGGTGATCACCCCTGGCTTGAAGGCTTGAATGAAAATAACTCCACTCTGCTGCTTTTTTAACACCTTTGGCCTTACAAAGTGACTTTCTTCTTGGAGCAAGTAGAATTGATGATAGTTAATATCAGCCTTTCCAAGAGTCTGAAACAAGGGAGATAGAGTATGTGGAAATGCTTCGGGAAAAGTAAACATTACATGCTAAAGCCCTCCATACATGTGAGCCATTATTCTTTTATCACCATTAATATCATCTCTAAGCTTCAATAGCCTCTGTTGGAAGTTTGGATAGTAAATAGCCAAACTGCTGGTCTCACTAAGGTGTAGTGCGTCTATAACAACATTTCCTGAGCACTTCTTATGTGCCAGGCACCAGACTGACTTTCCAAGCATTATCTGATTTAATTCTCTTAGCAATATCAAGTTAGATACTACTATCATCCCCCTTTTCAGATGTGAAAACTGAAGCTACAGAGTTTCTGTGATTTGCCCAAGAATACACAGATATTAAGTGACAGAGCTTTGATTTTTTTTTTTCTGCCTTCAAATCTGGGCTTCTAACCGATAGGACCTTACTGCCACCTGAGATGATGTGTGAGCAGGCATTAATGTTATACAAACCTCAGGTCCTTATCAGGTCCCCTGAAACAGAAGCAACACGCTGTTGTAATACTAGAATGTTCATCTAACAGTGAGCTTGCAGATCATCTGTAGATGAGGGAAGTGAAACCTTGAAAGGTCACCCGTGACCCGGCTTGACGGTGGCAAAGCTAGGTTTAGAAACCAAGACTTTTGACCTCCAGTGTAGGGTTTGTCCCAAGATACTCTGCCACGAACATATTGAAGCATATTGTCTCCAAGTGTTCAAAGCTATCCCGAGGGGACAGAGTTTAAAAAGGAAATCTATCTGAGTAGTGATGCAGATTTCAAACACACAGAAAGCAGATGGAAGCAGGGAGTTTGCTTTGAAGGACAGCATGGTGAACCAAGATGCCTCTAAGAACAGGGGAAATGGAATGAAAAGTCAGCAAACAAGGTAGAAAAGACAGCCCTGAGAGGGCCTGAGAAACTGAACAGAAAATCTGAAGGAAGATAAATGGATAATTTAACAGCCATTCAGTTTTTAAGAAAGACAAAGAACAAGCTACATTGCATCAGAAAAGGCCTAGAAATGATGATGAATGGGGCCCTTCAAATGAGTGGTGAACACAACAGAATCACAGTCGCCTGCACGATTCCCAGCTGAGGGAAAATTTGAGGAACTAAATAAGGATATGAGACTGATACGGATTGAAGAGTTTTTCAAAATCTGTTTAATGTCCAGGCAGGGGACATTGATCGCTTTTCAGAGGAAATGTTTAGGATCAATGAGGTAGTCAGCCCTTATTGGAACGTGGATGTAGGGAGAGGATTTACACACATTAGAACAGCGTGCATTAAGGTACTGAGATAATTTTTGAATCATGGTGGCAAAGCACTATATTATTTTGATCTTTATGAAATATTTATCTTTTTTATCCTCGTATTCGTAAGCTTTCTTTATTAACAATGAAATGACTTGCTATTGAGTAATTCTAACACAAGATCAAAAGTTGCTAGTTCCTTTATCAGTTCATGTTACACTTTTAAGTAGAATATTTTATTGTTAAATAGTTTATACATGCCCAGTGAACAGAATTCAAAAGGTCCAAAAGGCACAAAAGTATTAGAGAAAAGTGGTCCTCCCTCACACTCCTGTCCCCAGGTCACCCAGGTCCTCTCCCTCAGGGCAACCACTATTAAGCAATTTCATCCAAAAACAGTCTATACAAAAGCAGAAATAGTGTTTTTGGCTTTTTCTTTTATTGAGATATAGTTGGTGTGTAATACATATATGGATGTATACATATACATGTATGTGTGTGTATATATGCACATATACACATATATGAACAGTGTCTATCCTGCTCCATACCTTGTTTTCTTACACTTAATATATTTTTGAGGTCACTCCTTTTCAGTGTCCATATAGCAGCTATCACAGTCGTTTTGATGGCTGCAGAGTATTAGATCTTAAAGATGTAGAATAAATTATTTAATCAATAATTAATTATTTATGAACACTGATGTTTCTAATAATTTGCTATTATAAACAAAGTGGAATAAATATATTTGTAAATGCATCATCCTCATACTTTATTTGTAGGACAAACACCTGGAAGTGGAATTAGTGGGCATTTGGCATATGGGCATTTGAAATTTTGATGGGTATTGCCAACTTTCTCTCTGTGGAGTCTGAACCAATTTATATTTCTGCCAGCAATGGCTGAGGTGCCTCTCCTTCTACACTCTTACCAAGACAATGTGTTATCAGACTTCTTGAATTTTGCCAATATGATGGTGCAAAATCTATCTCATGGTAGTTTTAGTTTGTAATTTCCATATAATAAATGAGTCTGATCATGTTTTTAGTACAGATTTATTTACTTAGGAGCCATTTGTATTTTTTTCTGTAAACTCTCCATATTTTTGCCCATTTTTCTATTGGGCTGGTGGTCTTTTCTTATTGATTTGTAGGAGCTCACTATATATTAAAGAAATAGACCTCTATCTGTAGCAAAAGTGGCAAATATTTTTCCCAGATTCTCATATATCTTTTCACTTTGTTTATGCTATACAGAAATACATTGATTTTATGTAGTCAAATTCATCTTTTTTTTATGGCTTCTGGATTTTATGTCATACAGATCGTGACTTTCCCATTACAAAATTATAAAAAATTTTAAATTCTCAGAACTTCTTTTAGTATTTTATGGCTTCATTTTTTTATATTTATATCTATGACTCATCTGGTTTTACTTTATTTGATTGAATGTGAAGTGTGAGGTCAGATTCCAACTTTAGTTTTTTGTTAGCTACCCAGTTGTCCCATAAGTTTTTGACTAATCATTTTCCTTATGATTTAAAAGGTCACCTTCATCATATACCAAATTCCCTTAAATTTAATTCTATTTTTACTCTTTCTATTCTGTTGTATTACTCTGTCTGCCTAATCACACTCTTTTAATTAATATTGCTTTATATTTTAATAATAAGCCTAGTTTCACCTTCCCCATTACTCTTTCAGTATTTTCTAGGTATTCTTGTTTATTTTTCCATATAAGCTTTAGAATTTAGTTCAAACACAAATCTAGTTTGTCTTCTTATTGGGATGCTTATTTAATCTTAAATGATCAATATCTGAAAGTTAAATTAACGTAAAACTTCCCAACATTGAAAAGAAGAAAAACGTCGCCTATTAGGAAGTTTTTGTTCCTAAAATTCTAATGTTCCCTTCCTTAAACGACACTTCAAAAATTTAATTAAAAAAAACATTCAGAGTATTGGTCCTGTTGTCCCCACACATACAAACTTTTCCCATATCTTAGTCTGTGGGAGAGTTAGCAATGCAATAAAGCCACAATAACATACCTTCCATCAGCTCTTAAAGGTGACCCTTTCTTTGGACAAAAGGCCAGCAAATGATACACCCAGTGGTATGTGTAAAATACCCCTTTCTTTGTCTTCCTATTCGTTCTCCCCAAAATCTTTATTATGTTGTAAAATTAAGAAAAAGTAGGTTATCTTACCATATGGAGAGAGACCAGTAAAATAATAGAGGATTTTTGTCCCCAGGGATGTTCACCTAAAGACAAAACATCTCTCATGGATTCTTTGGGTCTGGTTCGCTGTCGATCTGGGGCACTGGGATGCACAGACTTTGATGGTTCCCTCTCTGTCTCAAATCTGAGCCCTGTTTGGTGCTGGCATGAGGAACACCTTTAAACTCTCACAAGAAATGCTCAGGCATCATCAGATTTGCATGGCACTCCCTAAGCAGTTCATTAGTACAAATATCAGCTAAAAAATAGCAGGGCAAATGATAATAGGGTATTCTAGAATCCATTCTAGGAGGTACCATGGTAGCTTACTGAGAACACCATTCACACTAAGGGCAAGGGATTCCACGTTTGTAAAACCCTCTCCCACACAGGCATCCTAGCCATTATGCTTGGAGAACCCTAGGGCTCAAGGCATGTGAGAAGTATACAAAAATATATATAGTAAACGCATGCTTGCACCGCAAAAAATAAATTTTTAAAATGGTTCTTTTTACACATTGAACTTTGCAAAAACAATAGATTATATATATACATATATATGTGTGTATATATATGTATATAAAATCTCAAGTGGCATAGTTTCACCAGAAAACATTACAGTGTATGGAGAGGTGGATTGTTACCATGTGGCTGTGTTTTACTTACATGTTCCAACCACCTCTTACATGAAGCCCCATTCATCAAAGGCTGTGGCTTCTGGGTCAGCAGCTATTCCTTCCAAGTCAGATGTTGGCTACACAGTGAACATGATTGATTAGCTACCAGTGTGCTCTGAAAACCCGACCAACAGGATAACCTAGGACAGAATCCTAGAGGGGCTCATTATAACAGAAGAAGCTGTCTCCTGGCTCCCGTGTACAGGAGCCATCTTTAGGCCTGCCGTGATTTACCACTTAAAACCTTTATTTTCCCAGGGTAGGCTTGAAAAGAGCCTACCTTGAAAAAAGCTGGCGTGAGGCTGCCTCCCTCCTGTGAATTTGTCCTGAAGCAGTGCCGAGGACACTAGAACCGAAAAGTTGCTCCAGTGTCCGGACACTGTAGTCAAGTGTGAGACACGTGTCATCACCAACATCCCACTGAGATCCCTCATGGGAAGACACCAGGGGCTTTGTCCTCAGGCAGGCCTGAACTGACGTTCCAGCTCTGCTGTATACTTACCCATGTAAACTTTGGCCTTTTTAAGTTGATTTCCGCAATCTCAGGTTCCGTATCTGTCACAACAGGGTCAACAATACCAATCGCTCCGCATTGTTGTGAGGTTTAATGAGCTCCCATCTGGACAGGCCCCAGGATGGCACGCGGAACACTGGACACATTCAGTACTCAGTAGTTATTAGTTCATTTTGGCAAGGTGTGTTTTACTCTCTCTCACCGAGAGCGAGTGGGTGGCCTTCAGAGTAGACTCGGCCGGACATGTCTCATTCAGTTGAACACTGTTTATAACGTGTAACATATCCAGTTTGCCAAAGGCCCCACCATTCCCAACTGTATCATGCAGCCTATTTCATTCATCAACTTTACTGGCCTGGCCCGGTGGACATTGTATTTAAAACTCTTGCCCTGTATTATGGAAATAACAATGCCGTTAATCCAAGGAGATTAAAATTCCTCCCTCATTAATTCCTAATGTTAATCTCATTTGTAAATATCATTTTCCACAAAGGAATCCCTTGAGCATGTAAATAAAATAAGCGAAACAAGGAACTTGAGAGATTAGGAAGGAAATGGAAAGGGAAAGAAAAGAGGGAGAGAAAATTTCAATAAAGCATTTTCACTTTTACAGTCCCTATTAATCTGCTTCAAACCTAGGAAAGAAAATGATGTCTTTCTTTCTAAGTTATTAGTAGTACTGTAATTAGCTTTCAGGAGATTAGAACTGATGCTACAAACATCAGTGTTACAGCTTCGCTAGACTATGCCCTTAGGATTCCGATTACAGATCTGAATCATTCTTATGTTGGATTCTAATGAGCTTGCTTGCCCTCCTCATACTAAGTATTACCTCTGTGGCTTTATCATCTTTACTACTAATTTGGGTAACTCTCTCACACTATTTAGATTTTAAGCTCTCAAATATCACTAACAAAACAGAAAGATCTGACAATATTTTTTGGCATTTGCAAAAATCAGACATAGCCAACCTGTTACTGCTGAATAGATACTACAACTGTTACTGCTGTAACAGATCTGCAGAGTTAATATCACATATAGAAAAATAGTTTTCTCAACTGGAAAGAGACTCTCACCTGATGTGATAAATGTGGAGTGACACTGAGCTTCCACTAAGGAGAAAATAACAGCTAGTTGCTGTTTTTCCTTTCTGTCTGAGTTCACCTGGTCCTTAGGAAAAACGCAGGCTAAATTGATGCCGTCACCCGGGTCCTTTGAGTCCTCCTTATTGGAAGCCGAAATCCCGTAGGTCAGCTGACTTTGCCACCAGGGGGAGTTGGCATCCTCTGTTAGGGTCTTCTGAGTCCCCATAGCATGGGCGGTTCAGACTCAGCAACCTTTAAAACCTTTTAAAGAGTCTGTTTGGCAGACTCTGGGGGTTCAAGGAGAAGAGAGATAAGTGCTAGCTGGTCCCTGACTCTCATGAACTTGGGTAGAGAGGGCTGCCCGGTGAGTATTAGCAGCAACCTTTTATGCTGGGCAAGTTGAGACTCCCTTATGCCAGCCACCAGTTCAAAGTCTGGTGGGGGGTTTCAATCTCAAGTAATTCCTGGGGGTGACAGAGAACAATAAGGGACCATAGCAAAAGGCCCATAATTTGGAGCTCAGAAACTCCCTCAAATGAGTTTGAGCAGAAATGGGAATTTGTTGGCTCAAGCAACTGGGGAGCTTAGAGGTGCGGTTGACTGGGCAGCAAGTGGCCACATCCAGAGGATTCAAAGGATATCATAAGACAGACACCCCCTTTCCTCTGCCTCCTAGTTATGTTTTGGTTTCATTCTCAACCAAGCTTTCCTCACACATCCTGGCAGCTCTAAGGTCACATGTTCATTCTAGGTATTATCATACCAAAAGAAAGAAGAAAAAGCCTCACTTCCAATAGTTCTGGGGAAAACCTTGCGAGACCTCTGATTGCCTTAGCTTGAGCCACACCCACATCCACATCCCTACACCAGTCACTGGTGTTGGTCAGGACTGAATTATGCTCCTACCCAGAGCACATGGAGTGGATTGTTACCTGAGGAAGGGTAAAGGGACCTTATATAGCCTCTGCTGTCTACTGCAGTTCACTTATAATCCACTGCCAAAAAAAGTTAACTCACAACTACACGATGCAGGGGATCAATTTATTCAAGTATCAAGATGCCTAAATCCTTTGACACCTACACAGGTAGCCATAAAATAGAGACCAACAACCTGATATCAATTCTCTCAATTAGGAATTGCATACGGCTACTAGTAACAGAGATCTGAAATCACAATAGCTTAAACAAAATAGAAATTTACTTATCTCTCTGATAAAAATAATCCAGAGAAGTCAGTTCTAGGTTGCTATGATGTGGCAGTTCCATAGCCATCAGAGACCCAGTCCCTGTTTATCTTTCCTTAGGACATGGCTGCCATACTCAAGGTTGCCTCATAGTCACAATATGGTCACTGTAGCTCCAGCCATCATGTTAATATTCCAGCAGCAAGAAGGAGATAGGGGCAAGGGCAAAAGGATGCACTTCCCAACTGAATAAACTCCCATTTAAGAGTCTTCTCAGAAGCTCTTCTTTCTGAATTCTGCTTGCACCTCCCTGGCCATTCCTAAGCTTAAGGGAGGTGGGAAGGCAACTAGCAGTCTCTGTTAGAGATACCACAGTCCTTGTGGGGTAAATGACTCCATCCCCAATGGGGCAGAAGTCATAAGCCTAGAACCTTTTAAACTCCATTCTGTTCTAGCCAGGGAAGAACCCAATAGAACACGGTGCCTGGCACAGGTACATGTGTGACATATATAAACAGTTATTACTAATTTTCCATCTTGATCAAGTTACATACTAAAGCTTTATTTTAAAGGTGGTATTTTTAATGTAAATGTCTAAAAACATTTATCCAAAGAAGTCTTGGCTCACTTCTGTGTTCACCATTATTGTTTGATTATTTGTTTTCCAAAGCAAGTTTTAAAAACTGCTGGAAGCCTCCTGTGGTAGTTAATACATTATCTTAAGTAATTTAATGCAAATTAATTTTTGCACAACCTTGGGTTTCGAAGGCCACTGAACTGGGGAGGGGAGGTTTGAGGTTTGGGGGAATCTGCTTGCTGCCTCCCATCTGGACCCACAGCCAGCTCCGTCTGCTCTCACATGTAGTAACTAACACTTCAGCTACTCCCCTGCCAAACGCACCATGTGGAGTTTAGCTTATTTCCTTACTCAGAAAAATGTTAAGATGTATAGAAAGATGTGTATTTCAGGTTTTCTAGAGACTCAAAGGGATTATTTTAGCATTTCAAAATTCTGCTTTTGTACCATAACTCAGATTTTCCATTGGGCTTTATGGTTCTTTTCTTTTCTGTGTTATTTCTGGCTTTCATTGCCTTTTAATCCCACAATTCTCCTTTTCTGGTAGGTCTTACAACACATTCATATCATATGGGAGCCACCCAAAGGTTCAGGGTAGAGAGCAGCCAGCTCGGCTGTGTGATTTTGATTGACCAGGATGGCTACAATGAGAGTTGATTGGACAGGACCCAGGGGAGGAAGCAGGGAGCCCAGGTAGGAGCTGCAGGAGGTTAAGGCAGTGGAGAAGTGAGGGCAGCCTGAAGTAGGGTGGTAGGAATGGCACTGGACTGACACACGGAGACAATCTGGAAGTAGGATTGAGAGGACTTGGTGATAGTTTGGATGCGGTGGAAGAGGCAGAGGTCATGGATGATCCATAGATTGCTGGGTTGGGCAGTTGGGTGGAGAGGTAATGCTTAGTTCCCTGAGGGAGTAAACCTGAGAGCAGAGGAGGGTTCGGAGGAAGGCGATGAGTTCAGTTCAGGACAATCAGTTCACTGGCTCTGACCTTTATGACACAATGGAAGAATAGAAGGTTGACAAGCCAATTGGGATTCTTAGCAACTACAGCATTGCAACGTGACATGTAAAATTCAGGAATATGTCAGACTCAATGATGAATAATCTTTACCTTTGGGAACCAAGAAGGATTAGCAGTTCAACAATTCACTAATTTAAAAGTTTGGGTTTGCTGCACAATTAGCCACTTCTCTCTGAAGTCACATAGCTTAAGTAGAAGCCTCCTTTGTTTCTTGGAGAGAGGTACTCTTTACACATGTGGCTGGCCAGTCTCGAGAATTCAAGAGGCTTTCAGGAGCTGCCACCACTTGCATGCGTTCTTGCCCCTTCTGTTGATGGTCTGAGCAGAGATGACACCAGCTGGTCATGTCTTCAATTACTTTCCTTTTCAAAATACCAACGCCCAAGTCAGCTTCTGGACATTCTCACCCAGGAAGTTAAATAATCATGTTAGAAAAGTGATCACATCTTCATTACAGGGATATTGCCTCAAACAAGATATATGAGAGGGGCTCCAAGTTTATTTTCATATTTTATCAAAAAATTGATATTTAAAAAATATTTTAATTTCTTTCTTCTCTGCCATGCATTGTATCTCTTAGTTTCTGATTATTTCTTTTGGGTAAGGTGGGGATGGAGGACAGCAGAAAATATAATTCTTATTGCCAACACTCTGGAAATACATGAGTCAACAATAGGAAGTAAAAACCATCTTCCCTCTTTGTCTTTTAAAAAAATAAATAACTAGCCAGCTCAGATAATTTCCTCAAAGTTTTTTAAAGGTATTAATGACATAGTTGGACATTTTCAGGGTTCAAGAAAATCTGGTTGTAATTTGGTGGTGTTCCTCTCTCCCCTCTGCAAGACTGTAGGTGCAGGGACTTTTTCTAAGAGCATGGCTTTCTCTGCTTATTCCCCTGTCCCACATCTGCCTCCATCTGTCCAGCAGTTGAGCTCCAAGAAGTGATTGTGGTCAACTAATAAGCACACATGGGGCCAGATGACAGCAGATGTGGATACTGATGGCAGTGGGAAAGCAAGAGTCACACTCCTAGCAGCTTAGCGAACTGATAAAAACAAGCTCTCAGCAATAATGGTAATAAGACAGAATACTATATTCATTTCCCAAGGGGCTCATTCTCAGGTTGCTTTTACTGCAGGATCTTGTAGCAGGTCAGAACGTACTGACCCCACTCGTCCTGGCCTTACCCCATCCTCCTGCCACTGCTCTGTGGGTGGAGTAGATGAGGGGTGCTGTTCCCAGAGATGACTGAGCTCAGAGCTAGAGATCCAAAGATACAGGCCTTGATTCCAGTCTCCCTTGGAGCTCATGGGCTAGTACCCAAGACAGAGTTGTTTAAAACGAATTATAGGGACTTCCACTGCTGGACCAGAGTAACAGGGGGAAAAGAAAACCACCAAAAAACAAAAACAAACAGAAAAATACATAAAACAACAGTTTTCAGACACTGGGCTACAGGCAACACAATACAGTGATTCCTGAGAAAGGGGAACAAATGAAATGGGCCCTCCAGGTGCCCCAGCTTACTCCCTGGGGAGGGTGTCCAGGCCACAGCACAGGGAGGGGAACCCAGGCAGAGCTCGATGGTCCCACTGAGACGAGGAGGCAGAGCCAGGAACCTGGGGAGGCCAAGGAGGTGAGAGTCCCCAGGGAAGAGCAGCAGAGAAGAGAGGGCTCCAGAGATCTGCAGAGGCCCCTTGAGTCTTCGGTGCTGTTCACCCCAGGCATGTGAGGAAACCACTGATGCTGGAGAGCACCAGCAAAAAGGAGAAGGCAGAGTAATCCTCAGAGCTCACCCAGGCGGGGGAGTAGTCCGTGGTCCCACCACCCAGAATTTTAGAGAAAAACCCTGAAATAGATGAAGTTCTGGGTACAGTTCTCAGAAGATTACTGTCTTGGTAGTGGGGCCAGACTAGCCCTAGACTAAAGCTGCTCTGGACCCACCTAGCAAAGCTTAAAGGCATGCCTCAAAAGGATCGAATTATTATTTCCAAGAAACCATCAAAACTGCAGTCTCCAATAAAACTGAGAAACGTTTAAAGAAATTTAAAAAAAGAAAAGAAAATCAGGAACCCAACAACATAAAATTCATAATGTCTGATATCCAATCAAGAATTGCCAGGCATGCAAAGCAGCAAGAAATCTGACCCATAATGATGAGAAAAATCAAACAGTACAGACTAAGAAATGACACAGATCATAGAATTGATAAAGAAGGACACTAAGACATTTATTACATTTTATATGTTCAAGAGAGTAGAGGAAAGATTGGGCATGAAAAACAGAGTCATGGAAGATATAAAAAAAAGACACAAATCAAACTTCTAGAAATGAAAACTACAATTTTTAAGAGGAAAACTACACTAGATAGGATTCACAGCAGATTAAGCTCTGCAGAAGAAAAATTCAGTGGCATAGCAATAGAAAATTGGAATTTGATCCCTCTCCTCTCTATATACTCCAGATACTAATTTCTACACAGTGTGATTAGTCTCACTCAAGCATTATCATAATAATGTTGTTCCACAAGGCTCTGCTTTCACTCCCTCTCTGAAAGAATCACTGCAAATGATGAGGGAATCAACCTAATTATACATATATACATTATATATATATATATAAATATATTCTATGTATTTATGCTTACATAGGCATAAAATGTTTATTGAAGGATACCCAAGAAACTGGTAACATCAGTTGCCTCTAGGGAAGGAAACTAAGTCTCTGGGGCAGGGATGAAAGGAGATTTTAACACTATGTTTTGTACCCTTTGTATTCATTGGACTAGTGAATGTGTTACTTATTTAAAAAATAAATAAAATATGGAATAAACTGTACGTGCTGGTCACAAGTGGACTCAACAGTGGAGTGTGAAAGGAATGAAGAAGCAAGTGGCCCCTCAGCCACCTGGATGACTAGGTGCCCAGGGCTGTGTCCCCAAGTCAGGCAAGTATCCAGGGTCCTGTCTGTGATGGGCCAGGGTTGGGGAGCTGCAGTGAGCTTGGGAGTCTCAGTGATATCCATACACAGCCCAAGTTGGGTTTTGAGGTCAATAAATCAATCCTAACCGACACTTGGAGCAGCACATGAGTCATCAGCCTACTGCTCAGTAGATTCGAGTTTAAAGGGAGAGCACCCCCCCCCCAAAAAAAGGGAGAGCGCCCCAAGGATTAGAACCATCAGGTCGATTACAGGGATATGGTTTTCAGCTCAGTATAAAGAACAACATTCTAAAATCAGAACAAAGAGTAAACTGACACCCCCAGCCAGGGAGGTAGTGAGTTCACTGCCTCCAGACGTGTTTAAACACTGAATGGTCACGCCACGGGGATGTCAAGGAAGGGACTCAGCATCCTGTGGTGGATGGTGCCACACACATAACCTTTAGAGTCCCTCTGTGTGTACAGGGAGAGTGGGCAGATGGGTGATGTGTCCCCTTTCTCTTTTGCTAAGAGTAGAGTTAGTCAAACGAGACAGAGACCAGTAGCATTTGCACAGAACTCATTGGGTGTCACTCGCTGATTGTTTGTAGGAACACCCATATCTTTCTAAATACTGGTAGCAATTCTCTTGCTGATGGTACATTGCACGTAATCACCGTAAACCTTGGAATTTAGGTTTGTGGATAATCCCTTGCCTTCCTAATATTCTAATAGCTCCATATTCTTCCAGCTAACTGCATTTATATAACAAATTTATAGTGTAAGAATAATTCTTCAAGATGAGATTCTTGCTACCTTTGCCTAGAACCAGCACCTGACTAGAGGAAAACGATATTCCAGTGTGGCAAGTCTGTGTTTAAGGAGAATATGAAATAAAGAGAAGAAGGAATTCTGAGAAATAATGTACACCCCCCCAAATTTTTTTTATTCAACACAAAGAAAGGAAGACAGAGAACAAAGAGCTAGATAAAGGAAAGCAATCTGTTTGGGGCTAAGCCGAATAAACTTAAATAGTTTAAGGAATAAATTGGTGGAGTAATTCGAATCATGGGCAGGTGCTATGAACGTAATTTAGTAAACGCTCGGGAACCTGCCAAGGAAGAGAAAAATGTGTTGCTTTTGAGATCATTTCCCAGCAGCTTCATAAAAGAAAACTGATTACAGGAATTTAATAAGTAAAACAGAGCCAGAACTATAGTAATCAAATGAGTTTTTAATTACATTTCATGCAGAAAAAAATTCCAATTTGTGCTCCTGGGATTAAAAAAAAAATAAGTTCTAGAGAAATGCTTTTGTGGCAGGAAAATAACATAAACACTAATTTCCATAGGAATTATAGTAGTCAGTTTAATTAAAAGGCTTGATCAGAGCGAAGAGGAGCCAGTGCCAAACTATACTAAAAACCATGGCATTCGTCCCCACCTCTTACACTATTGTCTAAATAAAACCACTGCATTAAGCAGAACACAGGCACCTGCATTTTTCTCATGGATGTAAAGGGGATTCTGATCACTGCCTGAGTTATTATGTTGCTGTGATTTATTATCATATGGCATAACAAATACATCTGGTTTCAAATTAGACGTTGTTGCTTGGTGTGATAAACATCGCTTATAAAAGCGAGAACATGCTGTGTTTAAGGGACAGGAGTGTGAGGGGACACTGCCACGGTGGAGCGCTCGCCGCTTAACAGGATCCCTGCATATTTCTGGGCTTTCAAACCCCCGCTTACCTTACATCTAGTTACACTTCACTTGTATCCCTGAAACTCCCCAGAGCGGAGGGTTATTTGAGGGGATACTTCAGGTCCTCCTAACAGGTGGTTTGCAGTCATGCTTAGGGGATTATCCTCAACAGAAAGAACTATTATTCTTCCTGTTGGAGGACTTCGCTCTGGAGTACCCGCTAACTATGGGTCCGGCTTGGAGAAGGCTTTTCAGGAGGTGTCCTGCAACCACGGTGGTTTAGTCACCGGTCACCTTTTGTTCCCCTTGTGATGAATGAGACACACCTGCAGGGTGTCTCCATGGGACTGGGAGTATAATCTCTGGCCACAGAACGCTGACCCAAGGCATTAAGCGGGACCATTTCCTTTCCAGGGGCTAAAGCCCCGCAGCCCCGTGATCCCTGTTTCATTCATTGCTTTGTTCCCCCAGAGGAGTGATCCACATTTTGTGAGGCTGAAAGTTTGTACCATTTGGGAGTTGGGGACCCGTTTTTAAAAATAACACAAAATTAAGTGCAAAAAAGAAATATTTAGAAGGGTCTCCTAAAAGTGAGGACCCTGAATCCTGAGCTTCCTTAGCCTTGTGGTCAGTCGGCCTCCAGCCCCACCCTACATTTCCTCTCCCTTCTCTCTCCTGCACCCCTCCACCTGTCCCTCCCTTCCACACCCCTTTTTCTTTTCTCTCGTGTCTATTTCCATGCATATTCTCATGGTGATCTGTCCCCAGATCCTGTGCTTTAAAAATGAGCTCCTCTCATCTCAGGATTTCACCTGGCCTTTCTCATTCACGTGAGTCCACCCAGAGTCATCTCTGGTGGAGCAAATGGTAGGTTTATTTTTGTAAAAATTTCAGTTCCTTATCTATTGAGATCTGGAGCCCTCCCTAGCAAGCAAAGATACACATACTAGTAGACGGTGTGAGCTGCATATTTCGTTTCTTGTTTGATGTGAATTTAAAACAGGATCATAATCAACTTGGCTGGCACCCCCTGGAGGAGAGCACAGGCATCTATCTTATTTTTTTCATTTTCTATATAAGCTCTATTAATACAACACAGTGGTGCTAAGTGCATATTTACTTCTTATAAATAGCTCATGTTTACCAAAATAATCACTTGCATTTCTTACAGCCAGCTGTCATTCTCCTCACAGCAAAAACCTAGAAAATCATGGCAGTAACTCCGGTTCCTCTCTCCCCCACCTGCTTTTGTTATATTTTAGGCATTGGTGAAGGTCAATGTGAAACTGAAGCCGATGCTGGATTCAGTAGCTGCCAACAGAAGTAAGTGGGAAGAGCTGCACCAGAAAAGGCTGCTCATCTCTTCGGCTGCCTCTGCCCCCTCTGTCAATCTCATGGTGACAGGAGATGACAGAGACTAACCCTCCAGGTCAGCCGCAGCTGTGAAATGACTGCATCCTCAAGAGCCAGCTTCGGTCCCACCACAGTATTCTTTCGTTCCTTTAAGCTCAAACAGACATAAAGTCTCAGGGTTGTGCTGGGAAGCATGCCTGGGCTTTCACCTTGCAGTGTGGTGCCAGCAGAAAGGACAGAGGAGGAGGTGGGGCGGGGAGCACATGCCCCAGGACGCTCACCTCTCCCTGATGAACACACATGGGCTGAGATGAAGGTTCTGGGCAGTGGGCCACTTGGGTCCAGGACCTGAGGACGGTTGGCCCTGCTCACTCTGAGCTGAGGGAATGTTGAACAGTGAAGGCGTCATTAGCGCTGCTTCATGTTGTGTATGGCTGTTCTGTTTGTTACAAGCCAAACAACGCCTGCTTTTGCATCCTCTCCTGAGCTCCCCCTTCTGCGCCAGACTGTCCCAAGCATCCCAATTGGTATTCTGTAGAGATATCTTATTTTTAATCCTAAAGCTTCTTAATGATGGATCAGAACCTTTAGAATCGCCTACCTAAAAGAGAAACTATATTATCCTTACAAAAACCAGCCATTCCCAGTTTTCCCCTAAAAAGGTCGATAGTAGGAAGACAGCAAATGTGTTTGTCTGATTGGCGTTTAGACAAGATTCATAACATTGTATTGGGATTGTGGTCCCCCTTTTCAGTTTTTTAATTCAACCTTCATTGTAGACCAAGTCTTCTCCCAGAAGGAATGGATTAATAGACTTAAAGTAAGGGTGAAAGGAAATCTATAGGTGGATTTAACGCAAATGACACATGAACATTCAGAACTATTTCCAACAGTGAGACATTTCATAGGACGCAGCAGAGCCACGGAGAATGATCACTGACTACCTTTAGCTCTCCTAGTGATGAGTTTCAGTATAAAATGTAAGGTTACTACCAGTGCCAACCTAAAGCCAAATGGAAAGGTCCCCAATTTTGGATTTTTCCTTAAGTGTAAGATACAATGCTTGAAAGGTTAAGAAACAACAGTCTAGGCAGAGAACAGATATTCTGTAGAAAGCTAGGTTTATAGTAGATAAGAATAAGCTATATTAAATAGATGCAATGACTAGAAAGCTGAGAGACTGAGGACATGGTATGCCTTATCCAAAGAACGCTGGGCCAGAAGCTACACTTGTACCCTAGGTTTGGCACTATTCACTGGATGGCTTTAGACAAGTCACTTAACTTCTCCCAGCCTTTTTCCTCATTTGTCAAATGAGATTACACTAGGAAATTATTTTCAAACATGATTTAACCTTAGAACTCTTTGTTCAAATAAATCTTACAAAGAATCCCCAAGACATAAAACATCTAAAAGCCCAAGTCCTCAGTTTGAAGCTGGGTTGGGAGAGCCAGAGCCCCTACAAATCCTTATTTCTTTGATTACATACCTAGTAGCCCATAATTGGGCTCTGAGGAGTTTGAAAATCTCTGGACCAGATGAACCTTGAAGTCCATTGCAGCTCTAAAGAATCTAAAATTTACAAACCAGTTTTGTTCTTGTTGTTGCTCGTCAGTGTCAGTTATTAACTTTACTACTCAGAGGAACAGGGGCCAAGTTCCACCAAGGACATTTTTTTCCTGGCGCATAGTAGACATCTGGGAAATGTTTAAAGAATGGGTAGATTAAAGTACCAAAACGGAAGTAAGGGAAGAGCAGGTACCCATGGGGTAAAAGGAAGATTCTATATGGGCAGAACTAGAGGAAAAGAAAATTATAAACCAGGCAAATGGGGGGAAGAGAAGGAGGAGAGGGAAAAAGAAGAGGAGGAGGGGAAGCAAAAGAGAACAGCTAACAAGGAAGAGATGGGGACCGAGGCAGGTGGTAAGAGAACTGATAAAGGGAAGGTGAACATCAATCCAAACAAAGAAAAATGGCATGTCTTCCCAAAAAAATGAGGGTACAGAATCCTATCATCAATTGCCTAGAAAAGAGAGAAACTTGAGCAGGGAGGGGGTTGACAAAAGAGAGAAGGAAGGAGTAGGAACCCTAAAAATTAATGTTCCCAGCTACCTTTTACAGCTGTCTCTGCGGGGAAGACTGGAGAAACTAGAGGAGAGAATGAGTGCAGGAAAAATTGCCTCCACGGAGCAGGTAAGAGGAGGTTGTTCAGATTTATGGATTTTATTAAGCCAGTTTTCTGAATCACTCTGCTATAAAGGAAAACAGCTTCTGCCGGGCTGTCTCCCTCCTTCAGGTGAGGAACAAAGGGGGGGTGGAGGTAGGGACAGACTCTGGTCGTGTGTCTGCAGCTCAGAAGCACTGCAGGTGTTCCTAGCTATTGTGTCACATCATGTTTATATCACAAGTGGGAATTGAAAATCAGTCCATGTGAGGCAGAGATGAACCCACATCTGTCATCCTCCCCAACGATAAATAAATAAATAGCCCAGACAGACGAATGCCATTGTATCTAGAGTAAAATTTGAAAGCATGTGCTTTATGATAAAACTAGACCCAGGGTCCAATGGAGACTGCAGGTAGCTACACGCACTGTGGCTACCCTGAACGTTGATGCTGCATATTGCTAAGGGGAATGTAATTTATAGCACAAACTCTACGGCTTCCACTAAGGTTGAGTTTTCCTCTCATTTTCTTGCCGTTTTATTGGCTTCACTGCATGGTTGCCAATAGCAACACCCACTGGTAGCAAGAGCAGCTCAACACCATTGCAATCTGCCATACAGTGGAGCCCTGACAATGTCAACCATCAATCAAGCAGCTGTTTGTAACTGCCTCCATCTATTATTTCTCCTGTCTCGAGGTATCTTTCCTATTGGGGTCAAAATTCAGAAACTGCTGACTAATGCCCCAGTCTGTTCCTCCACAACCATGAAACAGTAGAAAAGAGGGTAGCAGCCTCCCTGGTGCCAACAACCCAGAGGGTTAGAGGTTGAACTCTTGGGCGTTTGAGGTATTTTTAATCCCTTTTCTAATGTATAACTTTCCACGAATTGGGGGTATGTGTGGTTACCCATATAATCTGCTTTTCCAAAATAGAGAAATTTTTCCAATCCTTATTATTGTTTACTTCCTATTGGAGGAAGGCATTTGAAATGTGAGCCTTCTTATAAAACCTACAACTGACCAGATTATGTGCGCTTCCTCAGGTCTCTTGGCATTAATGGTTGAAATGACTTCATCCTACTTTCTCCACGAAGTGTATTTTTTTCAGGCAGGCTATTTATAATTTTATTAGTCAGTATGTGGAGAATACATGCACAACCTACAATGTAACTGGCAATCCCAGCCAGGAGGGATGGCTTGGCAAACTGTAAAGGGCACTACCCCAGTGCACAGTGGATGGGGCTCCCCCAAGCCTGGCCATCAGCCAGACCTGTTATCTTGGGACTCTCAGGTCTCGGGTTTCCACTTATAAAATAAAAGCACTGAGTTTTATTCAGTTCATTTCTGCACCAAAGGACCAAGCTGTATTTAACTTTAAAAACTTCTCAAAAAAGATAGGAGCAAAGAGGTCATCTCCTCACTAAAGACAAAATAAAAAGTTACATATATGGAGTAGATATAAAAACAACCTTATCACAGATATGTCTGAGCCTGCCTCTAGTGATCACGAAAGACATGGTCATCAGTACATGGTTATAGGTACAAAAATATACCCTTTTATTTCATAACTTTAGATTATCTCATTTCATAGATATCCCATAAATGGTAGTTTAATTTACAATTTATAAAGTGAGTCAAAAGAAGTTAAAATTGCATGTGTGCTTTCTGTTTCTAAAATCTAAGCTGTCTACACATTTCCAGGTATTTTATATTTGCATACTCATTGGGTTGGGTTGGAAATAATCTTTAAAATTTTGTTAGTGAAATAACATTATCTAATATTAATGCTACAAGAATTCAGTTGCTTTTTCATGTATCAAAATTTATCATATTTGATCCACTTACCTGAAGTCGTTAAACAGAGTCTGCTCAATTTACTTTGTGGTAGAATTATTTTAAAATCCATTTTTCCTGCTGACTCTTAATGAATTGCACAAAGATAAAATACAATTTCATCCCCATTAATAGTGTGAAAAACTCCTCTCAAGCAGGACAGAAATCTAAATATATTAAGGGAAGATTTACATCTAAAGAAAAATGTTTTGGCTGGAAGTAAACACTCATAAAGGATTCATTAAAGCAAAAGAGCAAAACCTAATTTGGGACCCTAAAAACTCTGGCAATGCCAGTGAAGTTTCATTGTCTGCTTCAGAATAACAGTCTCTGAAACTGTTGTTCTGCCGCATGCTGTAAAGAACTCCCAAAACTCAAATGTCACAGGAAATTTAAAGGTTGAGTCTGACTACAAGAAGGCCAAAATTTCTTAAGTTTCTTAAGTGAGCAATAATAGAATAAAACACGTAGATGGCAGAAATAAAGTGGTGTGTCTGGGGAAGTTCATGTTGAGTACTTGGATTTAACAATGCCTGAGGTCCTGCTTACATCGCTTGTGTACCTTTTCCTCAACTAGTAATTTGGTGTTGTACATCTTTTCTAATTTAATTTTGAATGTTCTTGCATATTTAGTCCATCTCTCAACAGTGCTAAAGATAAGTTATTTATCTGTGTAGCATATCTCTACCAATGTCACTGAATATATACACTGGCACAGAAATATGTTTGTTTTATTAAGTAAATGAAGTATTTGCTATAAAAAAATGTGTTATTTCAGGCCACCATTTACCTTTGTATTTATTTGCTGTGTGTGTATGTGTTTAGAATGTCGATTATTTTTTTCTTTAGACTTAGATTAAATCATATTTAGATGAATTTTAAAAAACACAAACAGCATTGTATGGGAACAGGAGTTTAGGTTTTGGCTAATCTCACTCCCTTGGTGAAAAATGCTTTTGCCGTTTTATTTTGATGTACAATCATCTAAAAAGGATCCCCTACTGATTTGCTTCCTAAGTATTATTGTTTTACACAAAAGAAGGGAAATATGTCTTCAACTGAATTGTCTCACATCACTCCATTTGTGTAGATTTCCCAAGCTGAGGTGTCATTTTAAGAATACTACATTATAGACTGTTTGCCCATTTCACAAGCATCTAATCCATGATTTTGAAACTGCTTTAAGAGACCTAAATATCTTTGTTTTTAATAAAATGCTTAAAGTTTAACTAAAGCTCTGGAATAATCTTTATTTCTCTTAGGAAGGACGATTTAAGGACTGAACGAGGCAAGCATGCATCCGAATACCTACGATTTAAATTTTGACTGTCAATTTAGCCCATTAACCTTGTCCTGATCTGTGATGTTTGCCTGTGTGAGAGGGATAGTAGGACAGCCCTGTCCACAGAGCATTTTAAAGATGACAAAAGGGTCTTCTTTGAATTATTGAGGTTTTTCTGAAGGGATAAGAGTCTGCAGCCCAATGCAGACGGGTTCCTGTGTCTGTTACAGATTGCTCAAATTTGCGTGGGCAATTACACAGGGGGATCGCATCGATGCAGGGCCTCCAGCCACTGATGCCATACAATTACACAACGGCTTAGGTGCTTAAACTTTAAAATTCTTACACCATTGTGCCTGTTCTATTAGAACTGCAGCAAATGATCCAAAGCCAATTCAAATGACTGGAGAGGAGGTGCTCAGGGGGAGAGGGAAGAGGTGCAGTGTGGCCCCTACTGGCCAGCTTAAGCAATCACCAACCCCCCCGTGCTGAGGCGACCACAGGCTTCTTTGTGCTTTTCAGTCCATGCTTTTCAAGTGAGGCCAACAGTTAAAATTACCTAATTCACAGAAGGGCCGTGAGGATTAATGAGGGAAGTTAGGCAAAGCAGGATCTGGTCCTGGTACAGAAAGTCCTGCATAAACACAGGGGCTTAGAGTAGCTCTTTGTTTGGATGGTTGATTGATTTCTTTAAATGTCAATATCCACAGTTGTGCCTTCTCTGGTAATTCCATTTATAAACCATGTTATTGTGCTCTTCCTAACAAGTTAATTTAGGTAATAACACCACAAGCCCCCAAATATAAACTACTTGATTTTTTTTTTAAAGGTATATCCAAGAAGGAAATCTAATTAAAATATTAATAAAGCTGGAACTGCCAGTGAAAGGAGAATTCATAATGAGGTTAAATGTCTTACCATCTGAGCATAAATGTTCCCAAATATTGATTTGGTATACAATTTTTCCAAAACTCTTAAAAGATTAAACAGATGATCCTAAAAGTCAATCAGTTACATTATCAATTTGACACTAATTTATTCTTTCTGCCTTCTTTATGGTGGAAGATTGGGGGGTGGGAAGGAAGAAGCAAGGGGACTGAACCACCAAACTGGCCATCCTGAAGAAAATGGCCTAGAATGAAAGGGAAGAGAAATAACAGCTGGAAAATGGTTTTGCAGAAGGTCTTTCTTTAACAAGGAAATTGACCACAGCTGTGGTTGTTGAGCTGTTCATAAATTACCAATGTTTACCAACAGGAAGCAATTACATTTAGAGGATAAATAAGAAAACATAACTTCCAACTAGTTTTAAAAGAGAATGTCAAATAGATTTCACATACAAACAGAATATGGAATTTGGTCATCTCACATTTTGACAGGCAGAAGCATAAGCATGTTAAGAACTTTTAGCTCCTATACATTTTGCCCGAATGGAATTCTTCTACATGGTAAACATGCCTCCCTTTATGCAGCAAAATCCACCCTGAGCCCAACACTGCTTTCCTAAAGTCTAATTCCTTTCAATAAGGCACTAAATCTTTTTATTGCAACCACAAAATTCTTTCTTATTGCTAGAAATGGTACAATACACTAACTTTTTTGATACATGCTCCAGCTTTCCAAGATTCTGTTGGAAACAAAATGATCCTTTATGACATTTTATAATATTCCACCCCATTTACTGCTTTCCAGAATTTCTATCATTAATTAAAGGGCCTTCTTTCACCATCCCCCTCCCAAAAAAAACCCTAATCTATTCCCCAACTGCCTGTCATAGACTAAATAAAAGTCAGTCTATCACAGCAGCAGGGATGGTCATGCCAATTTCACAGCGTGATTTGTGCACTCATTTTATTTTGCAAATGACCCTGCCCTCCATCTGTCTAAGCCGAATGTCCTGCTTTTTCCAAGCCAGGCCTCAGGAGCAGCAGCACATGAAATAAGGAGGAAGGCACAGAACGTCTCCCTCCTGCCCGCTTCAGCAGCCACACTCACAGACAGGTACCAGCACAAAGAGGGAACCTCAACTGATGCCTGTAGGGATTGGAGAAATTTGGGGGACAGCAGAGATTCCTTCTATTTTGCTTACATTCCCAAGAAGTCATTTGAAGGTGAATGCTTTCATGGTGCGAATACAACTCTGAAAATCAGACTGATAGACTAAAGATATAAAAGGCAATTTCCCATTTCCATGTTCTGTCATGTTACCTTGATTTACAATAGCACCTCACCCAAAGTATCAGGTCATACATAAGGATTTAAAAATAAATACTGAGCCTGAGTTTCCAAGAGACAAGTGTAGTCAGGCAGCCATAAAGGTAAAGATCCTCCCCCAGCCACCTACCCACTCCCCAATTACTGAGAGGCACCAGCAAGCAACCCTCAACCCACATACCTCCCTGAGTTGAAGGCCCTAAAAGAGTGCACCCAGAGATCAGGTGCAAAGAAGCCCCGGAATAGAGTTATGGTGGACCCCATCAGCTGCTTTCTCTGGGGATCTTAGGTGGGCCAGAATGCCACTCAACCCGTCTGAAATGGGTACAGTTTGTCCCTTTCTCAGTATTCATGAGGTGGAAGGTTCCTTGTCTGGTCCCACCCAGAAGGACAGACCTCTGTCAATTTCTCAGCAGGGAAGACTGAATGAGTATATAAAGTCAGTTGCTTTATGATACAAGCAATCACATGCCTGCAGAAGTCCCCTGCCAGCTATACTGGGTGACTAGGAACTATACCACCCCCACTAGTTATTTCCTAACACCTGCTCACAGCTGCAAATCAGATCTGGAAGTTCAAATTTCTACTGCCCACACCAAGTTGGTTCGTTGTTTTAATGGAGGAAAAAAAGACACTAATGTTCCAGAATACAATGTGGCAGCAAACACTGGGCCTTTACAAACTCATCTATAGGAAATAAATGGAATAAGTTACAAGCAGTTACTATTTCCTACTGAAACTATCTGCTGGATATCATGGCACTGCTGCTACCTAGCTGTGTGGTCTTGAGCAAATTATTTAAAACTTTCTAGTGCACAGATTCCATATCTGTAATATACAGATCACACGGTGGTCATTAAGATTAAAAATAATCTTAATGTGTAAATTGTCTTAGGGCCATACATATGGTTGGTGTTGGCTCTGGAATTTATACATAGAAAAGATGTTATGCGCAGCAAAAGGACTTGCATTGAAGCCTTTAAGTATATAGCAAAGACATAATTTTATTCGTACGCCGTTTATCTTAGATACTAGATAGTCCAAGGCAGATCATGGACGACCAGTGGAGATGCAGGGAGATCAAGGAAGACTGGTTTCTTATTTTTAGTGAAAGTTGGAGGGCCAGGCCAATAGATATGGCCAAGATTAAAGGCTAACATCTGTTCAGTAATAACTGTTTGGGGTGAGGGGGGAACACCTGGATCTAAAATTAAACATCTCCCAATACCAGATAATATTCACAAAACCATTTACCATTGTTAATTTGTGGAAACGATAAAAATAAGAACTATTATTACCCTCTGCATTTATGTCTTAGACAGTGTGCCCTCAAGGCAGCTTAAAAAGAGAGGCTACTCTAATTCCAGGAGAATGCCAAAGAGATATTCCACCTTTTCCTTCCAATTAAAATACAAAAACAAACCGCGAAACGACGCCATTAGTATGTATTGCAAAGTGTATAAGGCTAAAAAAGCAAGGGATTTCAGACCGCAAATCTTTCTTCCCCGCGCCGGAGACAGGTGACACAGCACGCAGCCAGCAACTCTCAACCAACCTCAACACTAAAGAAAGGCAAGTGAAACCTCATCTCCCGGCAACCGAGGGTCCGTCCCGCAGAGACTACGCCTCCCAGAGTGCAGCGCGGCCACGTTCCGACGTCGGCGCCATCGGACCAGTGCATGCCGGGAAGTAGAGTTTCCGTTTTTGAATTGCCACGAGGCCTTTCATCTCTCTTGCTGGACTCACGACCTTCGCAGCCCAGAGTCTTCGAGGGCCAATACAGTAGTTTAATGATTCACCTCAGTGATTCCTTTATATTCCTTACAGAGTTTTTCCGTTGCAAAGCAATATCCGGACAGCCTTCCGTTTCCGGTTGGCATGTTGCCGTGGTAACGGACGCACAGCCGAGGAGGTTATGGCGGGCCTGAGCGGTGCGCCCATGCCCGACGGGGAGTTCACCGCGGTCGTGTACCGGCTCATCCGGGATGCCCGCTACGCCGAGGCCGTGCAGCTGCTGGGCGGAGAGCTCCAGCGGAGCCCGAGAAGCCGCGCCGGCCTGTCGCTGCTAGGCTACTGTTACTACCGCCTGCAGGAGTTCGCGCTGGCCGCCGAGTGCTATGAGCAGCTGGGTCAGCTGCACCCGGAGCTGGAGCAGTACCGCCTGTACCAGGCCCAGGCCCTGTACAAGGCCTGCCTTTACCCAGAGGCCACCCGCGTCGCCTTCCTCCTCCTGGACAACCCCGCCTACCACAATCGGGTTCTCCGTCTCCAAGCCGCGATCAAGTACAGCGAGGGCGATCTGCCCGGGGCCAGGAGCCTGGTGGAGCAGCTACTGAGTGAGGAAGGAGGAGAAGACATCGGTGGCGAGAACGAGCTCGATGGCCAGGTCAACCTGGGCTGTTTGCTCTACAAGGAGGGACATTATGAAGCCGCGTGTTCCAAGTTCTCTGCTGCCTTGCAGGCTTCGGGCTACCGGCCTGACCTTTCCTACAACCTGGCTTTGGCCTATTACAGCAGCCGGCAGTATGCATCCGCACTGAAGCATATCGCCGACATTATTGAGCACGGCATCCGCCAGCACCCAGAGCTGGGTGTGGGCATGACCACTGAGGGCATTGATGTTCGAAGTGTTGGCAACACCTTAGTCCTTCACCAGACCGCTCTGGTGGAAGCCTTCAACCTCAAGGCCGCCATAGAATACCAACTGAGAAACTATGAGGTGGCCCAGGAAACCCTCACAGATATGCCTCCGAGGGCAGAGGAAGAGTTAGACCCTGTGACCCTGCACAACCAGGCGCTAATGAACATGGATGCCAGGCCTACAGAAGGGTTTGAGAAGCTACAGTTTTTGCTCCAACAGAATCCCTTTCCCCCAGAGACCTTTGGCAACCTGTTGCTGCTCTACTGTAAATATGAATATTTTGACCTGGCAGCAGATGTCCTGGCAGAGAATGCCCATTTGACTTACAAGTTCCTCACACCCTATCTCTATGACTTCTTGGATGCCATGATTACTTGCCAGACAGCTCCTGAAGAGGCTTTCGTTAAGCTTGATGGGCTAGCAGGGATGCTGACTGAACAGCTCCGGAGACTCACCAAACAAGTACAGGAAGCAAGACACAACAGAGATGATGAAGCTGTCAAAAAGGCAGTGAATGAATATGATGACACCCTTGAGAAGTATATTCCCGTGCTGATGGCCCAGGCCAAAATCTACTGGGACCTTGAAAATTATCCAATGGTGGAAAAGATCTTCCGCAAATCTGTGGAATTCTGTAATGATCATGATGTGTGGAAGCTGAATGTGGCTCATGTTCTGTTCATGCAGGAAAACAAATACACAGAAGCCATAGGTTTTTATGAGCCCATAGTCAAGAAGCATTATGACAACATCCTGAATGTCAGTGCTATTGTGCTGGCTAACCTGTGTGTTTCATATATTATGACAAGTCAAAACGAAGAAGCCGAGGAGTTGATGAGGAAGATTGAAAAGGAGGAAGAGCAGCTCTCCTATGAGGACCCAGATAAGAAAATCTACCATCTCTGCATTGTGAATTTGGTGATAGGGACGCTCTATTGTGCCAAAGGAAATTATGACTTTGGTATTTCTCGGGTTATCAAAAGCTTGGAACCTTATAATAAAAAACTGGGAACTGATACCTGGTATTACGCCAAAAGATGCTTCCTGTCATTACTAGAAAACATGTCAAAACACATGATTGTTCTTCGTGACAGTGTTATTCAAGAATGTGTCCAGTTTCTAGAACACTGTGAACTTTATGGCAGGAACATACCTGCTGTTATTGAACAACCCCTGGAAGAAGAAAGAATGCATATTGGAAAGAATACAGTCACTTATGAATCCAGACAACTAAAAGCTTTGATTTATGAGATTATAGGTTGGAATATGTAGTAATGTCTAATAATGGCTTTTATCAAAATGGCTCTGTTAACTATACATATTTGCAACTCTTTTATCTGTGTTTGTCCTTTGGCATCTTCACATTTGTGATACGTTGAAATTTGTACACTTTAAAATTATAATTAAAATAATTTTGATGTATCTTTCGAGAAACCTCACAAAAGAATTATAATAAAAAGAACTTGAACCCTAGAAGGATTTATGAAAAATTCAAAAATGAATGGGGAAGTGTGTCTAATAGTATTTGTAATGCCTATGTTCTCTCTCCATTGTATCTTTTGTGTTTTGCTATATCCTGAAAAAATCCTGCATGAGAAGATTATATCATCCAGAGACCAGGCACTATCAAATCCAGAACTCAGTTAATGTATAGAACATCTGGACATTAGTAATAGGGTTTCACATTATACTTCAATAATTTACCCTTAAGTAACACTAATTAGTAATGCATACATTTTGCATAGATTTTAGTATGTCTTGGCAGAATTTTCCAATACAATTGTAATGCTTTATCTAACAAGAATTCCTTATGTTCTAAATTTTTTTTTTTAATCTGTAAGATTCAGTAGGAAATCTTGTGCCATAGTAAAACTATGGTGCTATGGTATGGAGACAATAAACAATTGACAAATTTCTATGGTTTTCTTGTGTCCATTTGTGAATAATTTGAATATATAATCTTACTCTTTGCATAATTGATCTTTAACAGTGATTAATAACAAGTACCCTTAGAACTCGGTTCTTAGTTCTTGTTTCTACTTAAGACACATTAATACTGGACTTTGTTTTTATGTTGTAGCTTTTTGGAAAAGGAAAAATATTCTATGCTATTCCAATGACCCTATCAAACTCTCCTACTCATACCATAGAATGGTATCAATGGATTCTGAAAACTTATCTGTTAGACTCATAATGTCAGTTTCATAGTCAAAACTCAATAGTGTTTGGGGGTTCTCACTGTGAACCCCACTCATTCTGCATAGACATTTAATTTTCTGTAAGCTACAAGAGATTTACTGTTTGTTTCCCCAACCCCTTACACCTTTGCTCTTCATAAAAGTAACTGCCATGCTCACTTGATCTGGTTTAGAAAAAGTCAAAAGCATTAGGTTGAATCATATGAAATTGCTGATTTTGAAAGTTTTCAGCCTATAAAAATAGCAATTCCCATGGATCAACCTAATAGCTCTTGATGAACAGTAGGAATTCCTGCTATAATAATTTTCTTTTTCTTTCACAGAGGAAACAGCTAGATAGGTGCCCAGATAAAGCATGCTGAGAATAATTCTTCTGTAGCATGACATCTTTGGGTACTGAAATTCTATTGTAATCTGTGTGAGAATTTGGCTCATAGTGACTTCTACTGCATGGGCTGGAATTTATGTCATCCTCTAGCCTGTTATCCGAGCTGGTACCATTTATCTAGTTGATGGTGATGGTCTCATATTTGGAAGGAAACTCTGAAGGCATTATTAAATGAATTAATATGCTGTACATTGGAGGAAATTTTCCATTTGCTTAAGAAATATAGAAAACATACAGTGTCCTCACTCAAGTAAAGGACTCCTTTCCAAACCTAGTGGTTCCTTCTATTACAAATTAACTTCTGGAGCATGTAAAGAAATAAATATTTTACAGTTTTGGTTTTCCTGTTGGCATGTTAACTGGGATGCACACTCAACACACCTGCTGTTACTGAACAACCCCTGGGAGAAGAAACAATGCATATTGGAAAGAATACAGTCACAGTTGAATCCAGACAGTTAAAAGCTTTGATTCATGAGATTATAGGTTGGAATATGTAGTAATGTCTGATAATGGCTTTTATCTAAATAGCTTCGTTACTCCCATTTCACACATTTAAAAAATCTGTATTTATCCTTGACAACTTTACAGTTGTTACATTTGAACTCTGTACACTTAAAATTATAATAACAAATATTATTTGATGAACTTTTCCATTTTTTTAAGAAGAGTAGGGAGCATGCAGTATGAGCTAAATCACTTTTGCATTCTCTCTGCCAGTAACAGTCACCAGGTCTTGCCCCCAAGCAACAATTGCTAGAGTGACATCTTTGTATAAGCAAGTAACCGTAAATAGCAGTTTCTATTCTACTTTAGGCTGTAGAAAAGGGTGTGGCATGAGCGAAAGAACTGCTAAAGTGGGTATGTTTGCATTCATCTGGTGACCAATATGTAATGGTCCATGGCTGGACCATTTCTCAAGCAGCAAATAAATATAGGTGCATTGCGCCATCTCAGGACAGACCGTGCTGTCCAATAAGACCAATTCTCACTTTAATTTTTGCCTCCACTTCATTTTTTAGTCCTTCAACTTTCTGGGTCTCAGCAAAGTTGAGTTCGGACCCTGGCCTAAGCTCTTTTAGAAGTATTGAATGAGAATTGGTTTTTTTCAGGTATGAAGTTTGGTCCATGACTTCATTTTTCTTCTATAATTTGGTTGCTTGGTTGGTCTTAAGTTTTATAATCAAAATTTCCCTTCATATTCCACTTTTTATTTTCCAGAATTGTTGTGCCTCCTTGTGAATACTAACAAATATCAAGTGTGGACACTTTGTGATGTGTTCAGTATAGGTGAAAATGAGCACCAAACTGATAATGAAAAGACTAAGGTATGAGTTCCAGACTTTCCAAAATTAAGTTTTAGGACTTAAGAAATTCATTTACCCCTTGAGATCCCAATCATTCGAACTACTAGATGCTCTTCACAGTTACTTCTGGCTGTAACATCTGATTCTGTATAAGTCATATAGAAGAAAGTTGCCTTCTTTTACGACCTGAATATATAAACAAGTCACTAAGGAACACAATATATATTTGTATTATAAATGAATGTTTTATGGTATTTTGACTTATGACAGTAAACGTTAACCCCTCAGGTAGATGTTTGTTGTTATTGTTGGATGCTATAACATTTTGACTACTACTAAGAAATTTGCATTTTTGTCTTTTTGTTCACTTGGAGATTTGCTTACAGCTCTAGCTATGAATGTACTGTAAGGCAGTCCTCGTTCTCTGCTATGGTTGTGCATAAATCAAGAATTTTGTAAATATTTAGAAATTAATTCTCTTAACTTCCCTCTTTTAGTTTATCTACTAATGTCTATTTGTTGGGGATGGGGAGATGTGATTTTAATTCTTCCCCAAGATGATATACCAAAAATGATACATAAATGATATATACTCCAGGAGTTTATTAACAGGCTATTATAATATGCATTTTTAAAATCAATTATTCTTGAAATAATTAGAGTCTCTCCTACCCCTGGAGGCCTCCAACTGCTGGTTTGCCAGAAATCTGGAAAGAGAGGAACACTGAGGTGAAGATGAAACGGAGCTTTAGCTATGTGATTTACTTCACAACCCACCTTGGATCCCCTTCATGTCCAAATCTCAGTAGTTAATCAAAGGTCTGCTGCCATTAACAGAACAGCAGTAATGGATAACAGATGCCAGAGCTACTTCTGTAAATAACTCATTCAATCAAGTCATCAGTCCTCACACCCTTGTTTTATTTAATACAAGGAGGTCATGCAGACTTTCCAAAAGGACAAAGCCACAATGAGCAGGAGGACAATTTCCAGTTTATAAAGCTTTTTTTGGAGCTGTTTCTTTTTTTGCCTTCAAAAGGTCTATTTAGGAGGTAGTAGTGTTTACTGCTACAGAATGTATCACAAGATAAGAAATGAAAAATCTCTCTCCCTTACCACACCCCGCCTTTCCTTTTTCTTTTTATCTTTTATTTTCTCCCTTTTGTCAATTACAGGGACACTTTTCTGATAGCTGGCGGTTGAAACCACAAGCTGGTATAAAATATGCATACCAACGTTTTAGCGATAAGTGTCAGGTAAGCTAGCACTATGATTATCAAGGTGACTTTAGAAACCATTTAACCATGCATCTTTGCAAATTGAAATCACATTTATCAATAAAAAGTGACTCTCAAATTAGTAAAGCCAGAAGAAAATTTTGAAAGGAATCACCTAAAACACTGGATCTGTATATTTTGTAGAACACAGTGAGCTTTATTTGTATCCTTGCAGTAAATCCTATACTTTCTTTTTTTGTGTGTGTGGTACACGGGCCTCTCACTGTCGTGGCCTCTCCGGTGGCGGAGCACAGGCTCCGGACGCCCAGCCGCTCTGCGGCATGTGGGATATTCCCGGACCAGGGCACGAACCCGTGTCCCCTGCATCGGCAGGCAGACTCTCAACCACTGCGCCACCAGGGAAGCCCCCTATACTTTCTTTTAAACTCTCTTTGACCTCAATAGAAAAACAGTGACTGAAAAAGATGTACAATATTTTTATTATTTAAAATGTTCCATGACATTGGGAATTAATTATACTCTGAACTCTAGTGTATACTTGCTTTTCTGCATCCATAATCATACTTATATTGAATATTTTTTATATCATGTATAATGTGGTCTTGTTTTAATATTGTCTTGGTAAGAGGCTGTGTGTGGGCAGTTTGAGGAGATTATTTTATACCTGAATCCCCCTATTAATTGAGGTTCTTTTGGCTGTTTAATTAAATCACCTCCCTTGGATTTGGGCCAAGATTAATCCATCACATACTGAAATTTTGTCTACAACAAAATATGTACATAATAGAAAAGGAATTGCCTTCATAGGGAAAAAATATTAGAAAATAGAGTTCTATACATATTTCTATCATGAAAAATAAGCATTTGTTAAAGTAGGACCAGACAATAACTTGATTGTGAATATTATTAGGTGAACATGTACACTGAGTCCAAGTCCTTGTCCAAAAGTGAAATTTGCACATATTTGTGAAAGTAAGCACATCACTGTCAATGACTGGATACCTCAGTTCAAAAGAGCAAATGGCTAAAATTGCACTGTGCTAACAGGACCCAAGTAAGCTATGTGAGCAAGCATTTATTGCTATTATTATTTTGTTTCCAGTTATTTTATTACAAGAGGCAAATGCATAAGATAAAAGACACATGACTTAAGGTTTCACCAGCACTCACGGCAACTGCTCTAAAAAGTATGTCCACAGAGCGTCCACAAACTCTAGAAAAGCTTGTCAAGACTCACCAGGAAATTACTGGCTGGTTAGTACTTCTGTCTCTGCTGCATATGGTGAGAGGCTATTCTGGGAAGACTCAACCTCTTGGTCCCAGTTATTCCAAATTTTCCAAAGCCATCTCCTATAATTTATGCACTTCATATACGGAAAGGAGAATATATACTTTGGAGACTAGAAGACATTTAGTTCCTCTTTAAGTCAGGAAATACAGTGTATATATCTCAAGATATGGTCACACCCTAACAATGTAAAGCAAAAGCTTCAGGAATCAAATCATAACAGAAACACATTATTTTTCACAGAACTAAAACAAAAATTTTTTAATTTATATGGAAACACAAAAGACCCCAAATAGCCAAAGCAATCCTGAGAAAGAAAAACAGAGCTGGAGGAATCAGACTCCCTGACTTCAGGCTATACTACAAATCTACAGTAATCAAACAGTATGGTACTGGCACAAAACCAGAAATATAGATAAATGGAAAAAGCCCAGAAATAAACCCATACACCTATGGTCAATTAATCATGACAAAGGAGGCAAGACTATAAAATGGAGAAAAGACAGTCTCTTCAATAAGTGGTGCTGGGAAAACTGGACAGCTACATATAAAAAAATGAAACTAGAACATTCTCTAACACCATACATAAAAATAAACTCAGAATGGATCATAGACCTAAATGTAAGGCTGGACACTATAAAACTCTTAGAGTGAAACATAGGCAGAACGCTCTTTTACATAAATCGCAGCAATATCTTTTTTGATCCACCTCTTACAGTAACGAAAATAAAAACAAAAATAAACAAATGGGACCTAATTAAACTTAAAAGCTTCTGCACAGTAAAGGAAACCCTAAACAAAATGAAAAGACACCCTACAGAATGGGAGAAAATATTTGCAAACAAAGTGACCAGCAACGGATTAATCTCTGAACAGCTCATGCAGTTCTATGTCAAAAAAGAAAACCCAATCCAAAAATGGGCAGAAAATCTAAACAGACATTTCTCCAAAAGAGACATACAGATTGGCCAAAAAGCACATGAAAAGATGCTCAACCTTGCTAATTATCAGAGCAATGCAAATCAAAACTACCATGAGGTATCAACTCACACCGATCAGAATGGCCATCATCAAAAAGTCTACAAACAATAAATGCTTGAGAGGGTGTGGAGAAAAGGGAACCCTCCTACACTGTTGGTGGGAATGTAAATTTGTACAACCACTATGGAGAACAGTATGGAGGTTCCTTAAAAAACTAAAAATAGAACTACCATATGATCCAGCACTCCCACTCCTGGGCATATATCCAGAGAAAACCATAATCTAAAAAGATACATACATCCCAATGTTCACTGTAGCATTATTTACAATAGCCAAGACATGGAAGCAACCTAAATGTCCATCAACAGAGGACTGGATAAAGATGATGTGGTACATATATACAATGGAATATTACTCAGCCATAAAAAAGAATGAAATAATGCCACTTGCAGCAACATGGATGGACCTAGAGATTATCATACTAAGTGAAGTAAGTCAGACAGAGAAAGACAAGTATCATATGATATCACTCATATGTGGAATCTAATTTTAAAACGATACCAATGAACTTATTCACAAAACAGAAACAGACCTACAGATATCGAAAACAAACTTATGGTTACCAAAGGGGAAACGTGGTGTGTGTATGGCGGGGGGTGGTTTATAAATCAGGAGCTTGGGATGAACATACACACACTACTATATATAAGATAGATAAGCAACAAGGACCTGTTGTATAGCACAGGGAACTCTACTCAATATTCTGTGACAATCTATACGGGAAAATAATCTAAAAAAGAATGAATATATGTTTATGTATAACTGAATCACTTTGCTGTACACCTGACACTAACGCAACATTGTAAATCAACTATACTCCAATTTAAAAAAAAAGAAACACATTGCTAAAAAGAATTCTGTTATGAGGAAATACCTGATACCTACATATGCCAATGAATGCCATTATTTTGTGTGTTTACAAGAAAAAGTAGTTAGTAGAGCATTTTTGTTTCCAGGTCTTTTGTTTTCGTACTGATTCATTACATATAAACTGTTTCAACAGAATGCCAAAGAATGGTCATGAGCTACACATGATCTGACCAAGATGTTGAGAGTAGTTATTAGCCCCTTTCAGAAACTAAGGAGACTTTCTGACAATGTATATGAGATTTATAATGAAATGACTGGCAAAACTGTAAAATTATTCTGGAAATAATAGTGTGGAATATAAAATGGAAAACCATAAATGCATTCTTCTGCAGTATTTGTAAATATGACTTAAATAGATTCTTTAAGTTACAAGTTGGGTATTATGATAAACATTTGGAATGCATCTGCAACAATGAGCCCGGGGCTTGGACTAGCTCACCTCTTGAATCAGAAACCTGAGGTTCACAGACATTAATACGACTTGCCCCAGAGCAAATAGTAGCCAAGCCAGAATCAGAATCCAGGGCTTCTGGCTCAGCTCCTGTGCTCTTTCCACTAGACCTCATTCACTCCTTAGATTTTTTTTTTCCAAATTATTCTGACCCTATAAAATGCTAAGCATTTCGTTTTCCAGAGCCACGACTTTTACTACGTTCATTGCTGCTGATTATTTAATATCATAACCATTCTTATAAATGGTTTTGATTAGCTTTGGATGCATCTAATTTGTTCTCCTAAAATGGACCACATTCATCAGGTCTCCCTATAAATATGAATTCCTCCAAACTTGACTCCAATCCCATGTGTGGATTTCTATATTAACATTTTAAAATTTACATTGCAAATACAATAAAATTTAATGGTTATGGTGGTTTATAATCCAATATCCATTCCCTACCCCTATTCTACCCTCACCTCCAGAAGTTTGGTCTAAATTTATGGTTCTCAAATGCTTAGCTATACATTAGAAATCACCTGGAGAGCTTTTAAAACTCTCAATGCCCCAGGTTGCATCCCAGGATCTCTGAGAATGGGACCCAGATATCAGTATTTTTCTCAACTTTCAAAATGCAGCCAAGGTTGAGAACCACTGATCTAAGGCCATTGTTGCAACTCCCCTTTTCGTGATTGATTTAGAAATAACCATGTGAACCAATCTTTTCCAAGGCATGGGAAGTCTCTTGAAGGGTTGCTGAGAAAGTTTTCTTCATCTCCTAAAAAAACAAAAAGGATGTAAGAAGGACTCTTTCTCTGTGTATTGTTGATCTGAATCTGCTGCCGCCATCTTACGACCATGACAGAAACCAATCTAAGGGTGAAAGTGACTTTGAAGATATCAAAGAAAAAGAAAGAACTTGAGTCTTTGATGACATCTTTAAGCCATTGTAATAGCTATCCTAGAGCCTGACCTACTTCTGGGTCTCCTTCAAAATGGGAAAAAAATAAATTATTTTATTGTTTAAACTTATTTGAGCCAAATTTCTCTGTTACTTGTGTCTAAAAGCACCCAGACCACACTCATCATATTTAGGTCATACATTTTGAGTGTTGTCCAGGAGGCGATGAATTTTTATGCAAATCCCTGTTAGTCACCCAGTCTTCCTTGAGATCCAGTGCCACTCCTTAGGTACCAGTGAACAGGACAAAGTTAGTTGACCTTTGTAAAGACATTGCCTGAAACTTTGACTTCATTAGTATTAACTGCTCATCCAGCCTTTTGAAATTGCAGTGGCTACTCGTGAAAGTGGGTGTGCCTTCGTATTCTCGGGTGAACGTTCACTTATGTACAAGTATATGAGAATTGTTTTGCCCCACCCAAATGAACTGCCTTAAGTCTAAGGCTTGCTCACTGCTTTTTGGCAAAATCATATAAGATAAACACGAATGTGTATAGTGACTCATCCAGAAAACATATTCCTCAATTTCAGAATTTCCTCCACATTCATGTAAGACTGTTTCAGTAAAAGCGCAATAATAATAGAAGAATAAAGATGAAAATGGAAACAACAGCGGTATTTATTCATGAACAGTAAACCTACGTGTTAAAGTGAGGCAACCTCATCTTTTCTCCGGTGAGAAATGCTAATCTATGTACTGCACTATTTCAGCTTTGGCCCTTTCCAGTCATAAACCTGGTTATAGGAATAACTTCATGAAAAATAAATACTTTAGTTCTTGATAATCCCCACCAGCTCTGCATTCCACCCATCAGGCCCAACTTATTCTGAGCTGTTGGCTTATACCAGTTCTGTACAAGAAAGATGAAAAAAATTCAAATTCAAACAGGATAGTCCCTATCACATCCGGGGATTGGGACAGTTGATTTATTCATACAATCTCTTTAAACATCTACCAGGAGAGGTTCTAAGACAGAATTTATTGCCTCCGCCTGCCATCCTTTGGCCCACAAAAAGCAAAGCAAAACCCTCCTATGAAATCTGAAACTCCAGTCACTGATTTCCGCCTGGCTGATGTCATTTCAAAGGCACGGTATATCCCTGTGATAGCTGCAGCGGAAATCTGCCTCTCTATAGGGTTTCCATCTGTTTGCCATCAGAAAGAACCTCTTTGGGGAGCCACAGTAAATGCAGAGCACCCACTCCTCCCCAAGGGTCCCAGAGTCTTGCATTAGTGTTTTTAAAATCAACTGTTGTTAGGATTGAAGATGCTTAAGCTTTCCCAGAATAGGAAAGTATTGCTGTAACTTTAGTTTTAATTTATGTTTGGCTTATCATGGACTGTTCTGTAAAAATTTTCCATATGATTCTGAAACTACTATGCAAATATTACCAAAATGAAAATCCGATCACTGACATTCTTTCCTTTGGGAGAAGAGTTTTCTACATAACTTCCTGTTCTGCACTTCTTATTATAAATCAGCTTGAATTTGGAGCAGCTCCTTCTGAGCTTAAAAATATAAATATTTTGTGTCAAAAGGCTATTTATTCACTTCTCATTAAGGGTCAACAGAGATGATACAATAGGTTAAAGCAGAGAAAACAGATTATAATGACAAGAGATTTCAAAACTGATCTTTTTCAGATCAGCTTCAATACAGATAATTCACTGTAAATTGAGAGTTCACACTGGTACCAAGGTATAACTAACTGCGAATGGAGTATATTCATCCAACAATAAATGCATAATGGTCCCCTTTATTCCTGAAAAAACAAAGCTTCAATTAATTCCACAGGAATGTTTAATAAAGGAAAAGATTTCATGAAGATCAACCTTTATCTCATCTCCATTCTCCCCTACAGGTATTAGAGCTTTCACAGTGCCTGAACAAAAACAGACTCTCCAGTATATTCCTCAAGGAATCATTTATTAAATGTGTTTTTATAAATCGGACTTTCTGTGTTTATGTGCCATTTCCTCAGAGAAGGCTAACTATAAGGATGAAATAGAAATAACACCACTTTTCAATATCCCTCAAGCCCCAATTCCTAGAAAAAGACAAGAATACAAAGGTCTTTTTATTCATTCTGTCAAATACCAGTTTGTTTCAATATGGTTTCCTGGAGTTCAATATCAAATGAGGCACAGTCCCCAGTGGGCCGTAGAGAGGCAAAGTTTTCCTCACCTCCCTGGGGAAAAGGAAATGTGAGTACTGAACTAAAAGACTGTGAAAGAATGGAAAGGGGATGAAGGAAGACTTCAAGACAGAGGGTAAGGCACGAGGGAGAGACCAGGTGAAGAAAGGCAATAAACAACTTGCCTTTAATGGAAAGATGAAATTACGGCTACTATATTTACATGACTTAAACATGAGATATATTTACCTCAGTATTTTCTAAAGCACGATAAATGCACAAGATAATTAAATGAGATGAATTTAGTTGGCACACAAAAGAACACTGTTTAACAGCCATGCACTCATTTTACTGTATGCATGTTCACACACACACACACACACACACAAGATACATCAAACCTGAAATTTCATGCATTCTATTGCATAGGATGAGGTTAAAATAAAAAATTACTTGATTGAAAAGTATTAAATACTAAGACACTTAGTACTTGGCTGTGGCAAGAAGCATGTGACTTGAATGACTACAATTTAGGAAACTTTGGTTTAGCAAATGGAGAACAGAATTTCGTGTGAGGGTGAGAGAACCCCACTCTCCTCTGAGCAGAAGTGGGATTTTTACCCATTTTTGACTCAGTACGTATTTGTCAAGGGTCTTCTATTTTCAGAAAGCTAACTTCACATTTTAATACAGAGATTTTTGCCACCTACTGTGAACATTTCCTCAGAAGAATGTTACTAACAAATTTATGAGAAAACAGTTTTAAATTTTCTAGATCCACATTTCCTTGTCTGAAAAGCTGATATTTTTAGACTAGCCATTTATTCACGTTTCCTTGCCGTTCTGATCTGTTCTGATCCTATGACTTTTTTTTTCTTTTTTTCCATTTCTCACAAACCTACCAAGTTCTGATTTTTTGGTGGATGATGGATCCTACCAGTAGAGGGGGCCTCACTCGGCTTGAAAAGTATTCTGAAAGGCTGAAGGGATGGTTTACTCCAGTCGAAAGAGGATAGCTCATCCGTTTGTCTGCTTAACACCCTGTCACTTTTCTCTGAGTCACTAATTCTAAAATGAGACCACTAGCCTAGGGATCAGTCTGGCAGTGGACATGCTGTCACAATCCAGTTTGAGGTCCAGTCTTCAGATTTCCTAAGGACCTGGTGAGCCAGGGTTCAACACATCTTGCTAAAAGCTAAAATAGTGAATGTTCTAATTGTTACCACACTTTTCATTATGTGTGTTCTGCACTGACTAGGCAGGGATCCAGTTGTGTTCACTTCAAGTGGGATTCAAAGTTTTAGAGCTAGAAGGATTTTTAAGAGCATCTGTTCCAACTCCCTCGAATCACAAATGAGGGATAGACACTCGAACTTATGCTCCACTGAAAGACACTAGTGCGGAAATAGTACTGTTCAGCTTTTATTTTTAAAAAGTCATTTGCAGCTGTTTAGTCCTGACTGCCCCCTAGGAGCTGTGTGGCAGGTTATTTAACGTCTGGGCCTCAGTTTCCTTTTCTGTAAAATAAAGGCACAGAGCCAGTAATTGCTAAGATCACTTCAGTTCTATTTTATTAGGCTCTCTGCCTCTAAATGATTACTGCTTTTGCTTCTATTTGCAGGCAATTCTAAGGCTTCTTGTTTGCTTTATTGTTCATTCATCTCCTTTAAGTTTATACATGTGTTTTACCTTTATGAGTATAGAAGGGATTAAAATTCAACTACACCAGGACAAAAAGCTATAACTCCATTATGAATGTGACAATCAAAAAATATATAATCCAGGACAGTAAGAGAATGTGGAAAGGTGAAAAGTTGGAGTATTAAGGTTGTAGAATTATGAATGATTCATCTTCTAAAAAATGTTGATAACCGTTGTGTAATGAACATAATTCAAGAGGATGAAAAAGTCAATCTAAAAGGCAAAGTGGAGGTTAATAAGTATCAAACCATGGCCAGGTAGAGATTTTAGGAGGTGGAATGAAAGCAATCAGCAGGCCCACAAGTGCTCACCCCCAAGTCCCCCACTTCTGGTGTGCTTCAGCCTTGCAATAAAGCTTCCCATTTTTCAGAACATTAAATTTGAGTTCAGGGAAAGCCAGACATCATGTAATCACCGTTTTGAATTACAGTGTATATCTAATAAAAGCCCACAAAACTTGCCAAAAAAAAGTCTTTTAAAGAGCTGTGTGTTTGCTAAGAAGAAGGGAGGTGGGAAAGAAATCATATGTAAGGAAAGCCTTTTCACAGAACAAAGGCAACTCCAGATCAGGCACGGATACCAGCAGATAAATTAAAATAGAGACCCCACACACACACAAAAGAAAGGAAGGAAGAGGGGCAGGGAGTCAGTCTCCACTGCAGAGAAAAGACACCTTTGTTCAGACTGGACCCTGGGGAGGCCCACCCCACCACTACTCCGATATCACTGCTCTGTGGAGAGGACAAAGTGCTTTCTCTGACTGCTATGTAAGATTAATGCAGAAAAGAGTTTTGATGGTGCATCCTACACATCTGGATTAATTCTGCTGGAGACACAGGGCCAAGTTCATGGACGGCTGTACAATCACAGAAGGCTCTACACACAGAAGGGCCCCTGTGCTTGGCTTAATCCTCTGCTGCACTGTTTTGAAATTCTTAATAATTTATGAACAAGGGACTTCACATTTTCATGTTGCACTGGGCATCGAAAATGATGTAGCTGCTTTGGGCTGGGCACTTTTGTTTTTGTTTTTTGGCTGCATTGAGTCTTTGTTGCTGCACACAGGCTTTCTCTAGTTGCAGCGAGCAGGGGCTACTCATCGTTGCGGTGCGCGGTCTTCTCATTGCGGTGGCTCCTCTTGTTGCAGAGCATGGGCTCTAGGCACGTGGGCTTCAGTAGTTGTGGCTCACAGGCTCAGTAGTTGTGGCTCATGGGCTCTAGAATGCAGGCTCAGTAGTTGTGGCGCATGGGTTTAGTTGTTCCACGGCATGTGGGATCTTCCCGGACCAGGGCTCGAACCCGTGTCTCCTGCACTGGCAGGCAGATTCTTAACCACTGTGCCATCAAGGGAGTCCCTGGGCTGGGCATTTTTGAGGCCATTCATATTACTGCATGCATTTCTTACCTGGCCACTCACTGGTTAGTTAGCCTTTTGAACATAGTCAGCTGTGGCCTACTGCGAGTCAAGAGCCTGTGTCTTCCTAGAGCTCAGATGGCAGCCTGTGGGCCTCTTCTGTGAAGCTGAGTCCTTTCTTGCCTTCTAAACTCCAGGTCAGAGCCCGTGTCTGGTCACATACCATCCAGCATGCTTTTTGTCTCTGCCCCAAATGTCCAGAGTCCCGTGCTCTTTATACTGTGGCTGCTCTAAGAATGCTCTAACCTCTTAGAACCGACATGAGAAGCAAGTGAGTCCTTCTTAAAGCATTGCCTGGGGTAAAAGTTAGTGTGCACTCCTGCTGTTGGGGGCTCCATCCTGACCCGAATCAGACCTGCATGTGGCAAACAACAAAGGGGCCCCAGTGTCCTACTGTGTCTCACTCAAAACTCTCTTGACCCTTAACCCTTGTCTTCTGCTGGTCAGAGTCTGCTTTAAGGCTGAAAGTGGTTCCTTTGAGAGGCTAAAATATAGCAATTTAACTATAACTCTGGATTATTCCTACAGCCAAAAGCCCATGGGCTACAGCAAGAACTGGCAACCTTCCCACCCCATTGTCGCTCACAAAAGGCCCTAAGGAGGGTGGGGATGGCCCTTGGGTAATGCAGCTCCTTCAATATTCCAGTCATCTTCTCCTTCCCACCCCGAGCTCACCCCAGGGCAGAGAAGAAAAGAAATTAAACACTGTTCTGAACAAAAATGGGGCTCACTGTCTCAGGGGAAGAGGGAGGAGAGGGAAAAGTGGAAGAGAAGAGAAAGGGGACTTGCAAGTTTGAGAAATACTTCTCAATATCAACTTAGACTGTATCATCCCTGAAAATTAATATGGCCATTGGGAAAGACTGACAGACAGAACATAAGGGGTGAAGGAATGGGCATGCTTGTAGCTTACCCTGGTAGAAATCATGAAAAATGAATCTGACCAGCAGACTCCAGGTCTACTACCCATCTCCATGTAACAAGGAGCCCTCATCCCTGGCTGCTTCATGAGGTTTAAACAGCAAGAGGCATCACTAACCATTGTGCTGCAGTCCCAGATGGTTTCTGTAGACCAGATGACTAGGAATGGATGGGAGTGGAGTTTTCCCAAAGGAAATGGGTGTGCACTTGAGGGCTGATGAGCTAGTTGGGACTCAGGTTGGGAGTGGGAATCCACAAGGGGTCTTCTTCCTCTGAGGAGGCCTACATCTTTAAAGTACATCCCCTTTGAGATTCAGGGCAAATTCCAAATTGGCTAGAGTCTTGACTTTTCCTCTGCTATGTAGTTCTTTCCAAAACCATAGAGCCTTGATGAACTCAAGGACAGAATGTCCATCTCTGGTCCAGGGGAGAGATATTTCCTTACTGAGTGGACCAGGTCTCAGAAGGCTCAAGACAGAAAGTAAAATGAGGCTTTCTCCTTATTAGTCAGTGAGAGTTAGCTATCCTCTGAAAGAGGAAAGGGCTAAGACTGGACACTGGTAACCAAAAGAAACTGGGCCTTTATCATGGCCTCAGAGGGAAACTGCACTGTTTCTGTTCGCCTTCCAAGGGACGTCTGTGGAAGCAACATTTTGCATCAAATTCCCATCCAATTTCTAAAACACAGATGACCAAGATGGCCTTAACATTTCCCTCAGCTTGCCTAAACTTTGGATAGGTTTCTTCCTGACTCTAGGCCCTGACTTCCCTTTTTCTAGTGCATTTTCTTTATAAAACTTGTGATGATAAGTTCTCTTTCTGCCCCTTTGAGATATATGTATGTAGATCTTTTTAAAAGTCTCTTGACAGTTTGACAACCCAGGAATATATTTCTCAAGGACCTGGGAGCCATCTCTTTAAAAGTAATCATTCAAGCAGATACCACCGCCATCTTTCAGGTCGGTGGGAGAGTAAGAGCCTAACGTCTGCAGGCACCTCACTCCAAGATACAAGACTACCTCTCCTCGTAAAGATATGAGAAGTGACTTTCCCTTGGCCCATGATCTCCCTCTCACCCCCAATGCTTTGTTTCAACAGAGTTGATTTCAGACTGAGTTCTGGCCTCGCTCCCCTATTGCAACATCCTTGAGTAGTCTTCCTCGTATGTTTACCTTTGTCTGGTGCAATGTTTGCTTTGACTCCAACCATGTAAATACAGTCAAATAAAATGTATTGTGTTCCTGTAAACCCTGATCGCTTTGCAGAGTGAAAAGATCAGGGACCAAATTGTGAGAAGCAAAGTTGCCTCTTGGTTTGTGCATCTCCCTGGGGGATCCTGAGAAGGCACATCTGGGTCAAAGCTGACACAGGAAGGAGTTGATGTCACTACTCTCCAAAACTGGGACACCACCAGGGAACAGGAAAGGGCTGGCTGGAGCTAGGCTGCTGCTGCCTGATGCACAGCCTTACTGGATTTCACAAAGCCTGATGAAGCACTCACTTTGCACCAGGCACTGCCCTAAGCACTTTACAGGTAATAATCACTTAATTCTTACAATAATCCATGAAGCAGATTTTATTAATAGCCTCATCTGTTCGGGTACGGCACACCTCTGGCACCACAAAAAGCTGAAGTAAACTTGCTCAAGCTCACACCGCTGGGAAGCATAGAGCCCTGGCATTTGGTCCTAGCACCTGTGTTTTAACCACTAAATTCTATCGCCAGATTCTGCAGCTAGAACCAAAGACCACGAAATCCCAAGGCACTGTAGCAGGCCCAGCGAGACATGACCAGGAAACCAGGCACATGTTAGTGAGGTGTCCAAGTGTCTGCCAGAAAGTGAGTCCCGATTTCAAAACTAAAGCAGCCTATGATGGGCCACCACTGCATCTGCCCATGATGTCCTCTATCCCACGGGGCAGGGCTCTGCTGTACCAGTGTTTCACCATCTCCTAAGGTCAGAGGGGATTTCTGGATAAAAGTCTCTGGTAGATCCCTTCTGTAAATCTGCTTTTGCAATGAGCACAAGCAGGGCAGTTTCCGGAGAAAGGCCTGTTTTTCTGCAAAGGGTTGTGCAGAGGCAGCGGTGTCTGAGATGAATTGAACAATATCCAAGTTCTTTCTTCCCTGCAGTTTTGAAGCTCAGAGTGACCTTAGCTGATCTCTGCAGTATATACTGAAAATGAAATGGCGGCTCTGACTGCCATCGAGGGCAAACCAGATTCCACATCCAGTAGAAGTGCAGAGGACCTTTTCTCCTTGCCCCTTGCTCCCTTCCAACCTACTTGCTTCCCTTCCTGCTTCAAAAAGTGCAGGCGAAGACCTTTGGCAGAGGGAGCTGATGTTTGCACAAAGGGAAAAAGTGCAGCTCGGACTTCGACTACCCAAAAACTGATCCCTTCACTGGGACCCCCTGCCATAGCCCTAGGAGGTCTCTGAGTAGCCAGCGCTGGGCAAGGCACAGGCTCACCATCATTCTCTGAACCTTCCTTTTTTCAACTGAAAAGCGAATCACAGTATCTGTGCTTTGTCCTCTCCAGGGCTGTTATGAGGTTCAAATGAGATAATGTACGTAAAGAGCTTTGTAAACTGTAAAATGCTTTACAAATGTAAGGGATTATTATAAACCACAATACAGCGATGCCTTATGCTTTTATAAAGCTACTCGCTGGAACTGCAGGAAGGGGAATCCCTCTGGTGATTTTTATTTTGGAAACAGGCGGACTTGGGTTTGCCTCTTTGCCAGGAACTGGATTCCTGGCAGCAGCTGTTTATTCCATTTCGCTGGGCGACGCACATATGGCCGCCGCGCGCCTCCCGCGGAGCCGACAATATGTACTACTTTGTTGGAGCACATAAGTGAAAGCGTCTTTCGCCTCCCCAGCTATTTCTAACTTGCCAAGTCTAACACCTAGGCAACAGAGACTTTCAACTCGCACTTCACCACGGCAGCATTTGGTTTTCTCAGATGAGATTTTTTTTTTCCTCCTTAGCAACCAGAAATTTACAGCCACTCACCATAGAAACAGCCTTCCCTGGTGCATTTTTTTTTTTTAAAAAACTCGTATGCAGCTTTTATAAAGCTTTGCCGTGGTGAAAATGAACATGATAGTAATATTTGTCCTGGGAGTAAGTCTGGACCAGCTGGAAAGGATTAAGCTACCAACAGGTTCCTTTTTCCGCATCTCAGCAGCGCACGGAGAGGCGGGGCGCGGATGGAGCAGAGTGCCCCCAGCATCCTGCATCCGTGGCGCAACCTGGGTTGTTTTGAGATCACTCTATGACTAAGAACTATTACTTGCCTGTAAATGTCAAGAGGAATTATGAACATTTGTAGAAAAGTAACTGTTTGACTAATTTCCGGTCCCGTGGAGCAAATACACTACCCTATGTATTTAGAACCTGGCGCTGACAACTAGGCCGTGGCAAGCTTCAAGGTTATAGAATCATAAATGGGATTAGATAACCCAGATAGTGTGGCTCAGACTCCAGCACTTTAAAAATATTATTAAAACTCCAGAAAAAAAGGCAAACAATTTTGAAGGGAAAGTAAGATATAACAGACCCCCAGTAAAGAGAGAAAAGGAATTCTGGAGCTGGTAGTAAGGACCTGGTAACCCCCGGAGGATTTCTGGAGTACATGTTAGAATAAATAAATATTTTAGAACATAAGACGTAAAGAAACAAGTGGTGATTTATAGCTCAGAAAGATTTTTTTTCTATTAGATTTGAGCTATGGCAAAAAGAAAAAACAAAAAGAAAAGGAAAGGATGAAGAAAATTTATTGAGAAGACCAGCATTGGCAGTAAGAATTTGCAATTCCAGTGCACCACCTGGAAGTCTTTGCATTTTAAATTATCTGTTACTTTTTAATTGACCAGATTAATTATTTCCACCTTGCCACTTGGCAGATAGGTCATTGTTCCTTTTCACAGCATTAATGAACCCATTCACTTTTTTCTCCATGTAATTAAGACTGTGAGTTACAGATCACATTCTTAAATTGGCTTACTGTACAGCCAACTCAGTCTTTATTAAACAAAATATATGACATCAGGTATTTCTCATTGACAAAATGTTGAGTTTCTACTGAGTTTTCCTCCAGTTGTTGTGAGACTGGAGACTTTGTGTTTTTTGGGTTTGTTGTTGTTGTTGAAAAGAAATAAAGACCTATAAAGGTTATAGCATCCAGAGTGGTGCTTCATTCTTAATGTACTTAAAGTCTGGAGACTTCAAAGGCAGCTGATAGATTCTTGTTCAAGTATTTCTATTGCCACCAAAATTCTGACCAAGGCCTTTCATGAGCTTTTTGAAAAGAAATAACTTTGGGTATGCTGTTAAAGTTAGTTAAGTGAAATATATTGCTCTCTTCTGTTAGCTTTATTTCTAGGCCATTTAGGAAACCCTAGGAACATTTAGAGTTACTCAGTGCATTGAATACAGTAGCAGAACACAGTAGAGAAAGCTTTATTTGTGGTGTCTACAGCCCTCAGGAGACAAGCTTTAATTTAAGCCAACCCAAGCTGTCTCCCAAAGCATTCGGTTTCATTCAAGACTTCTGGATCTCAACTCGCTTCCCAGAGAAACTATATTTAGAACTAAAGGTTAAGATGTTTTAATCTTTCAGGGCTTGAATGGGATTTTCTCCATGAAAATGAGTCTTGTGGAGCACCTAATCAAGAGGAAAACTGTTCGACAGAAACCTTAATGGTGGTCATTGTCGCTGCAGGCAAAAAACTAGCAACACAAATTCAAAATAGTAATACTAGTTCATTGTTTTTACATACTGAAAGCTTTTGAGAAATTCTGTTTGCATTGTTTGAATACAATGGGATTGGGATCAAAGACGTAACAACTGACGTTTTTCCAATTCTTAACTCCATTTCTTTGTGGAAATGGAATCTTTTAGTCACAGGTAATAACTAAGCTCTACTAATCACTCTGTGACAGAACTATTCAAGTATGTAACATAACATAATTTCCTAACTTCTTTAATGGAACTTACATTTTGCAATCTTTTGTCTCGCAGTGGTAAAACTTTATGGTGTTCTCCTTTTGTCTACTGAGATTTCAGGTGGTTAACTGTTGTATTTCCTTCCAACCCAAATGCAAGTGCAGTAATGATATCCATGTGCTTCAATAAAGGCACACTGGCCTGTGGTTATGTTTTAAATAAGTGCCTAAACACACATTCTCACAGTCAGAGTAGCTGGAATGGCATTTCATCTTGGTTCCACGCATGGCAGACTCTGGTAGTGACAAAAAACATACAAAGCTAATTACAGCATGGCTTAGCGTAGCCCCATCTTTTGCACTAAAAGGGACGACTTAAATGTGTGTCACCCATTGTTGCGATGGCTTGAAACAGCATGCAGTCTTCAAGTGAACAGAGCATTTCAAATTCATGTCATAGGCATGTGTGGGAGTAGAGGTGATGGGAAAAGAAACATATCCATTTCAGGAACTGGAGTCTTTACACTCCCTGTTGGAGTCCTGTTTGGAGCCTGGACCCAAATTATTTTGGGCTGGGTAAAGCTGAAGCCTGGGGCCCTGGAAAGCACAATAATTAAAGGGAAACCTGCTCAGAGAAATAAGGCTTTTCATTTCCAGGAAGCTAACCAAACTAGGAGACCACCTCAACACATTACCAGTTCTGGCTGGCCAATTTCACTACGGGGACAGTGTCATTCTAAATGACAGCAAGTCTATCTCTCTGCTGTCTCCTTCAGAAATAGGCTGCCATGAAGCAAAAGCATCTGTTTTGAGGAAATCTTTGGGCATCATAAAAGTTCCCTGCTCCCCCTTCAACCAGATTTTACTTCTGTGCTGGCACAAGAAGGCTGCCACACACAGCACTTAGGAAAACCTGCGTATTGTAATGGCCAGCTCAGCTGCTGTCACTCCTGGCTTGGTTCTCTGCAGCCACATCTTTACCAACACTTCCCTCTGCGCCTCCTCCTCGCCTCTCTCCCTCCCCTTCCCAGAATTAGCTGGAGTCTGGATCAGGAGCCTTGGGGACTGGAAGGGGAGAAAATGGGAACCATGACTGGACTAGGCTTGAGAGCTTACCCCTCTGTATAAAATACTGTATAGGCCGTTTTAAAATAATAATCATGAGGGATCTATCCAGCGATTGCAATACTTGTTTTCAGTTTTCTGATGTTTGGTATAACATGCTATTTTATGTTTAGAAATACTGACATTTTTATTGGTATAATAATGTTATTTTGGTCATCAGTTAACTGGGCTGTCTCCAATTCCAACCTCACCTGCCCCCTACCTATCTCCCACCCTTATCACTGATACCCTCACCACACATCCTCCTAGCCCCTCCTTACGATGCAGGATTTTTTTTGTGTGTGTGTGTGTGGTACGCGGGCCTCTCACTGTTGTGGCCTCTCCCGTTGCGGAGCACAGGCTCCGGCTCAGCGGCCATGGCTCATGGCCCAGCCGCTCCGCGGCATGTGGGATCTTCCCGGACAAGGGCATTTTAAGCTCTACTGTTCACCTCGACTGGACTTGGTGGCAGGAGCCAGATCTCTCCACAAGGGAAGGGGCGGGGTAAATCCTAAGTGGGTTCATCCCTCCTGGTCAGCGGGAGGAAAATCGTACATCCACAACTGGAAATTACTGGCCACAACTGAAGCATGGTGCAGAGATGGGGTTCCTGAGACCCCCACTCAAGAAAGCCAAACATGGCAGAAGGATGAGACCTGCGGGGCCAGTGACCTCAAAGGTGGCAGCTCCAAGGGAACTGCAGGGTGCAGTGGGGATGGGGACTGAAAGGAAACTGCCAAGCCAGGAGCAGATGGTGTTTATATCAGAATGGCAGCATATGCTTATCATTTATATTTGTATGAATTAATATTTTTACTTGATATTTTTCAGTAAGTTAATAAATTTTTGTATATGAAATATAGTAAATGTTTGCTTTCACTGAACTTAAACATTTTTAAAATTAATTCCGAACACTTTTGAATAAAATAACTTCCAAGAAGCTACTTACACAAAATAAATACTCCATCCCCAATTCTGACGGTGGTGTTTTGCTTCAGAATTGTGATTATTTTAGGGAGACCTCCTCCCCTTGCCCCAGGACCAAGACTACAGGTCCAAGACTTTCTACATCACAGATAGTGCTTACATAACTGATCTTCATGATTATGATTAAACCACAGAGCCCAACAGGGTGCCTTCAAGCCATTTCTCTCCTGTTATCAATTTCTCTTTCCAAAGTTTCCATTTCAACTGACAGTGCCCAGAAAGAGAATTGAGAATCTTGGATTCCCTGAAACAAGGAATTACATTGCTTGTTTATCCCAAGATACCTAATCTTGGCCATTTGGATAGCCATTTCCTCTTCCTCCTACAATGTGGCATGGTGAAAAGATCCAGGCAGATCTAGGTCTGGATCTGGTTTGTCACTTATCACCTCCATGACCTTGAGTAAGTTATTTCATCTCTTTGAATTCCAATCATCTCATCTGGAAAATTGTGATGACTTTACACACCTTTCAGGGCTCACGTGTGAGGACTGTATAAATCCCAGATCTCAATATGTGGCATTTATTCCCCAAGTAAATGATAGCTTTTGTTATTATTGACTGAGACACAGAAAATTCTAACTGAACTAGGATGGTGGCCCACAGTAACAAGGAAACAAATTACCATAGTTTCATATACAAGTCTTAGAATTATTGAACCTTCACCCAAGACACATGACATAAAAGTATTGAGGATTGTGTCTCAAAAAGAAATGAAATACTTCCAAAATCTACCTGGTATATATGGGCCCATTATTAATCAGGATAGGCTAAGTTTTTTGCAGGAAGAAAAAATTCCCCAAACTTCAGAGCTTTTGACAACTGAGGTTTATTTCTTGCTCAGGCTGCATGCCACTTCATGTCAGCTGTGGCAATGCTACACTTTGTCTCCACTTCAGGAGCCAGACTGATGGGACAGCCCTTGTATGGGATATTGACAGTCCCCTTAAAAAGGAGAGAGAACATTGGGAAGCCACACGATGCCTCTGAAAGCTTCTGCTCAGAAGTGGCACATGTCACTTCTGGTCACATTTCATTGGCCAAAGAGAGTCATATGACCAAGTCTGACATCAACAGGGTGAAGAAGCATAATTCTGCCCCAGAAAGGATAAGTAAATATTTTGAACAATATTACAATCTATCACAGGTCAACTAAACAAATATATGAAGCTAAAAGTCTCGATATCAATGAAAAAGGAAAGTTATAGGGAATGAAAAGACAAGACATTGGTCAAACTTGAGGAGCTAAAGAAAATTTGATGTCTGATCATAACAAAGACTGAGCAAGGGTCCAGGTCTCATGACTTACTTGGGATATTTTATAAATGACCTGGACAGAATCTGGCAGGACTAGCCATCTAGAACTTAGCGCTGTAGTGCTCTGAAATACTTCTGGCAATATGGTTGCAGAATAAGAAAAGTTACAATCATTTGTTAATACTGGGGGGAAAGCTTGACATTTCTTGACAAACACAATTCATCAGTATGGTGATGTCTATAACGAAAGACGTCTAGGGCCACAGGATGGTGCTCAGCGGTTTGGTGGTGAATGCAGTGCGGCCCAGAAAGGAGAGTGCCGCCTTGAAAAAGCAAGAAACATGACAGTTGTAATGGGGCCAGTCCCAAGGGGTGGGCAGCTCTGTGAGCTAGGATGTCTTTGATCCTGACATTCTGTTGGTTACATAATAGGCATTGTTGACCTCATTTCTCCGCTGGTGGCCTGGCATAGGAATCCCCTTCCAAAATTCAATGGAAAGGACTGAAAGGTTCCTGCCTATTTGCTTGAGCCTCACAGAGCCAGCTAACAGCTCTGAGCAGGCTGCATCTCCTCTGTCCACCACCACCCCTGCCCCTCTGCCAGATCGTAGGGCAGAGTTTCCATATCTGCTTCCACATCTGCCTGGATTATAGTTATTGTAGGCAATCCAGGAGTCAGCCTGAATTGTTAGCCTCTTCCCCTAAGGTTTTGGCGTTGCCTAGACATGACTTTGTGCTCTGGTACAACCCTACTGAGGCCTAACTGCAGGCTCCCCCATGGACACGCTGGCCCCTGGAAGGCAAGCTTAGTGAGGGGCACAGAGCATAGTAGTTCTCAGTTATGACCCTCTGGACTCTTACACCCAGAAACACTTAACTCAGTTGCATGCTCCCTCACAAGGGGGTGGGATCTGGTTGCAGCTGCTCACATAACGGCACCTGCCATTAACTAGAAGCCATGTAGCGCGCCTGTGCTGACATGCCCTCAGTGGCTCTTTGCCCTCTCCCCATCTGAGATGTGAGGATGGTTAATTGGAAACATCCTTGTTAGAAACCCACCATTATGCAGTGCCTGACTATTCTTCTGCATGCATTAATTCCACTTCTGTGTATCCCAGATCCTTTATGTAACTGGAGTAACTGGTTTGGAGGAGGAGTTCTAGAGCTGCCCTAAGCAAAGATGAAGCTCACTGATATGGATGGATTTGAAATAACTGGATCACATACCAGACCAGGAGAATGGTTCCAAGGTGAAAATGTCCCTAAGGTTCACTGGTCAGTGGTAGATATGCAGCTATGCCAGCTACCCCAATGCGGTGGAAAGCCATAGGGGTCCACCATTGTTATTTTTTAAATATCTTTCACTCAGTACCCTTCTTCCAAAACACACCTGGTATTCTGGAAGGCGTTCCACTCCACTGGCCACAGGAGTAGAAGCATGTAACACAGTTTGGCCCAATCACAGTACTTCATACACTTGTTTCTAATCCAGCCGAGACTAAACAAAATCTTTCTCTTGAGATTTTTAAATAACTTGGCTCTTAGATCAGTGAACTAGGTCTCCACTTGAGGATGGCTCATCCAAAAGATTTTCACATTATGAGGAAAGATATTTTGTCTATTTGCTCACCACGGTATCCCTTGCTCTTTAATCGCTTCTTCCCCATGATTTCAGCTTACACATCATTTCAGCCAGCCATGGTTCCAGCTCAACCTTAGGTCGGCCTTATAGCTTATGCTTCTGGACTGCCTGCATCTCTGCATGTTTTCCAATTCAAAATTCCAGGAGCATAGATCAGATTGGTACAGCCCATATTTTACCACCAGGCCACATTGGGTCAGTCAATTGGATGGCTGCTCTGGGTGAGGTGCCCAGCCCAGGTCCAATCAGCCTGGGCTGCAGGGCAAGGTCACATGGTACCACATTGGGCTACCTTGGCAGGAGGGCTGTGATCATGGTATTTCCTTAGGGCATGGGGGTGGGGTGAGTCAGTGAAGCAGGCACAGAACTGATACATCCAGTACAGGTCTGAAGAGAGAAAGAAGGAAGCAAGGACCACACTTTATTGTTTCTAGTATCCCTAATGCCCATATAGTGCTTTCATATGCTTTCAATGAATGGATAAATGAATGAAAGAACATATTTCATAAATGAAATTAATGAAGCAGAAGCAAGTGCTACTTGGAAGACAATTACTCTAACACCAGGACAAAAAGGAGTCGGGACACTGCTCAGCAGCCCTCCTGAACTAGAGCTGTTCCTGGCACGCTCTTAAGTTCCCACACCCCAGACCTGCCCTTCACAGGCCGCCCTCTCAGAGAGTGAGCAAGGAAAAACCCTGCCTGCCAGATGTTTCACCCAGAACCTCCCTCTGGCCCTGAAAACTGCCCCCTGCCAACAACAGGAGTTTGACCCAAGAGGCATCTGGCGTGAGAGAGGGCTTTATCTGCACTCCCTAATCAATCTCAGGTTTGGCAAGAGTGACCAGGAGTGTCAAAAAATCTCTAGTCCAACAGATGTTTCTCATGAGCTCTCCCAACTAACAAAGTTGTCAACTATGTTAAAGAACAAGAAGCCAAAATACTATTTGAGTCCAGTGCCCTTGCTTGAGAGACATGGAAGGGAAAGTATTGGGCTTGGACCCAAAAGGGGTGAATTTGAGTTTGAGTTTGACCTTGAACAAGTCACTTGGCCCCTAAGGCCCTCACTTTCCTTTAAAAGTAGGATAATTACATCTGTCCTCCCCACACCTCATTTGGTTATAGTAAAGACCAATTTAGACAACACTCGGGGAAAGTGTTTGTAAATGGGTAAAATGCTGCCGAGATGTGAGAGATTCTTCCTAGCATGAGCACACAGTTAACAAGCAGAAGGACTGGTGGTAGGGAAATCCGCAGGTAACAAGGTCAGTGAGGACGCTGCTGCTGGTCACCAGCTACAGGCAATGCTAACCTGAACCCAGGCAGAAGTAGTGGGAATGGAAGAAAGGGACAGGGATCCTCTCAATTTTTTGGCCCATATGAGGCATCTAAGTTTTTTTGTTTTTTTTTGCAGTACGCAGGTCTCTCACTGTTGTGGTCTCTCCCGTTGCGGAGCACAGACTCCGGACGCGCAGGCTCAGCGGCCATGGCTCACGGGCCCAGCCGCTCCGCGGCATGTGGGATCTTCCCGGACCGGGGCACGAACCCGTGTCCCCTGCATCGGCAGGCGGACTGTCAACCACTGCGCCACCAGGGAAGCCCTAAGTTTTTTAATAAATGAACAAAGTGTAATCTCAGTTTGTTATAAAGAAATCATCTTATCAAAACATTACCAGTTTAAAAAAAAAAACATTACCTATTACAGTGATTTCTGAAATTCTGAATTTCACTCCTATTTTTGTAACACCAGTGAACTTGGTATATATTTTATTATTGTATTTATCATCTTGATATAATGTATTTGTTAAATTTTCATCTCCTCTTCTAGACTCAAATCCCTGCAGGGCAAGGGCTGTGTTTTATTAATATTGACATCTCTCTTGGTGCCTAGAACACTGCTTGACGCATAATAAACAAGTAATGTGCTATCCACAAATGAAAGATTAATCATATCACTATGGATTTATTTATTACTGTAAATCTTCACAATAGGCTTGCAAGGCAGGTATTTTAATTCCCATTTTAAAGATGAAGAAACTAAGACTCAGAGAGGTTAATAAGTTACTTAAGGTCCCATAGCTGGTAGAGTCTGGATTCAAGTGGGCTATTCCAGAGTCCACATTGCCTCTGCCTGTTTCCTCAGGGCCCAGCTATTAGTAACAGTCCTGGAGGGCTGTGTCCTTGTGATTTTGCATTTGTCTCCAAGTTGCCAAACTCCTGTGCAATCTGGAGCTTGTTTTGGTTGGACACACATTTCACTCTTGGGAGAAGTGAAAGGGCTTCTGGGAGTAAGGCACTACTGTGAAGACCACAGGGAGGACTGAGTATATAGGTCTGAAAATGACCATCTTCTTCTGGACCAATCCTCGGGGATAATGTCTGATACAAACCTTTAAACAAAACTAAAGGAATTGCACACTGTCCTCAGCTTGAGGAAACCTGGCAGGTACCAGCTTGTCCTATGAGGTCTTGATCATTTCAAGACAAGGACAGCAATGGAGAGGGGAGAAAGGGACTCCACATCTGTCTAGCTAGGAAGGCAGCTGGCATCAATTGTCCAAGTAGGAAAGGAGGTTTCTAGCACCACTAGTAATCCAGAATGTATGGGTTTTTAAAGGTTGCATGTCATTGATAAGGCAAATCAAACTGCTATTCTATGCTTGCTATGTCCCTGTGTTGTGTTATTTTGTTTTTTTTCACATATCATGAGCACATCCGACCAGCTAATGCACTGATGCTCAAACATGTTCCTCTAATAGAGAAAACAGAATTCACTGTGCTCTTTGTAGAACACCATTAAAAACTGCTACACTGAATTTCACTACGAAAACACATGACAACCTTATTAAGAGACAAGGTACCAGGCGCTAGAGATTTAATGATATTTAACTAAACTCAGAGAGTAGAGAAAGGTATAAAATGTAAATGTACAAAAGGGTACAAAATGTAAAATGTATAAAATGTAAGTGTCTTCTTCTTGAACCACCATCCGTCTTACTCCCTCCCAGAGAGAACCATGGTTGACAGTTTCTTATGTATCCTTCCAGAAATGTTTCCATGTCTGTATAAACATATATATAACATGTATATCCTTTTTCAAAAAAACAATAAGGAGTTCACATTACAGATGCTCTTTTGTACTTCAGCATATCCACAAACATGCAATAAATAATATAACCATTTATTATTAAACAGTTTTGAATGAAATCATAAATGAGTTGTGATGAGTAAAGGAATGAGATATACTATCTGCCTTGAAATGGCCCTGAAATGATCATTTCGCTGTAAACTATCCACAGACCCTGCTCTTATTTCCCAGTCAGCCCCACCTTCTTGTTTTTGAAAGGCGCCCTCCCCTCATCAGTCAAGTAGGAGCATTTGTGAGCACTGACCTCTACCCCACCTTCTCATCCAGGAATCCCAAACAAAAGGAGAAGCAGTTTGGGTTTTTCTTTGACAGCCTAAGCACCCACCTCTAAAATCTCACTAATTTATTTGAAATGAGCCTGAGTTATAGGATAATTCAGTACATAGATTCTCACTGAGACTAAAAACATTTTTCTTTTCAAATGAAGTTCAGGCTTTCTTTTCAAATAAAGTTCTCCTGCTTTTTGAGGCAGGAGATCAAAGGTGAGTCTCTCCCTGCCCTCCCTTGTAAATGGAGAGATACCCACATATCTACAAGGAGAGCTGAGCATCCGAGGAGGTGTGTGATAAGTGCCAAAGAGTGGCACAGGCAATACCCTGATAGTACAGAATGTCTTGCTATAGAGCATAGGGAATTTAGAATCAGTCCTCAGAACAACTGTGTTCTGAGCTGAACCTGAGCTGAGCTTTAGACCTTGAGGTCAGTTATTTATGACCTTGTCTTTGTCCCCCACTAGGACAACCAAGTTCCTCAAGGGCTTCCCCGATGGCACCTAGCACAGTGTTTGGAATAGTAGGTGCTCAATAAATGATAAAGTAAATTCACACTTAAGGCTATCAGTTGCCTGATATTTGAGACCAAATGTGCACATAGGATAGATAGTGGCTGCTGGCTCAGGGCAATTCTAAGGTTATTGTTATTTCTGTCTTTGATATTTCTTTGTAGAAATATAAGACACAAACATCTGTGTATAAATGCTCTTTTTAAAAAGATTTTAATTAATTTATTTATTGGTTGCGGTGGGTCTTTGTAGCCGCGCGTGGGCTTTCTCTAGTTGTGGTAAGCGGGGAGCTACGCTTTGTCGCACTGTGTGGGCTTCTCATTGCTGTGGCTTCTCTTGTTGTGGAGCATGGACTCTAGGCATGCGGGCTTCAGTAGTTGTGGCACATGGGCTCAGTAGTTGTGGCACACGAGCTCTAGAGTGCAGGCTCAGTAGTTGTGGCATATAAATGCTCTTTGACAGCTGACTTTTGGAGGGGGAATGGGGGTGGGGAAGGAAGTGGGAGGCCTCTTTGTTTAAAGGAAGCGCAAAGGAGTAGAGAGAGAGAGACAGAAGTGAGTCCTGATCCAACTACCGACAGATGTTCTGCGATCACTCCTGGCTTCAGAGACACTGAGAGCTGCAGTTCTCAGGTGGCCGCAGACCTGCCTGAAAGTGACAAGGAGGGCCATTCGTTAAAGCCCTCAAACCATTTCCAGAGGCCAGATTCAGGGTTCCCGGCTGGGCCTGCCTCTCCAGGCATGCTACCTGGGCCGTGAGGCCGGGAAGATTACCTTGATGGCCACAGCAATTTGGCAGAAATGAAAAGGCACTGGGATATTGGGCGAGCTATTAGTGGCTGTGTTTGTGATCTTCTGGCACCTGCAGCCCAGGCTGGCTGGTTTTGCAGCTTGCCCTGGCGCTCAGGCCTGGCATTTCAGAAAGTTCTGGCAGCAGAACCTGGGAAATAGTACCTTTAAAAAAATGTGCGGAAAGCTAATGTCACATTGGCAAAGCTCACCTGGGGCCACCTCCATCTGTCGTCCCCTTTGTGGCTCACCATTTTTACTCTCTCTTTAGTGATCAGAGCCTATGTTGTCCTTTCCATGCCCTCGTTGCGGGGAGGCCTGTGGATGGTCTTCCACTGTCCACTGGTTTATTACTCTTTCCTCCCTACAGTTTGACAGCTGGGCAAGACAGCTGAAGCAATTCCCATATGGGTTGTCGGCAAAGACTGGGGTAGAGGGGAGATGGTTTAGACATGCAGCATACACACCTAACTCCCCATCGCAGATGGGCACAGGGGACTGTGCAGAGCAAGCAGTGGCCACAATGAGGCAGTAGGAGTGGTCTCAGGTCTCCTTCTGTAACCCAGGGCAGGCCAAACTGAGCTGGTTTGGGGATATAGGGCCTTTCCTGCTACTCTCTGGGCATTAGCTGGGGTTCCTTTGTTGTAAGCAACAGAAACCAAATATGATAAGTTTAAGAAAAAAGAGTTTGCTGAAAAGATACACGGTAGATCACAAAATCAAAACAAAGTCTTAGAAAGGGCAGGAAGAAGGGAAGGTCTTGAGATCCAGGTTATGAGGCATGAGCACTCATTAATCCCTTCGAAACATTTTTTTGTCCCAGTATCCAGCTGTTCAAGCTTCCTGGTGAATCAGATTGGCTTAACCAAGACTTCACAGAGCAGAGGGGAGGGCTTGTTCCCAAAGGGAAATGAGGGTTCTACCAAGAGACAGTGGGACAACAGCTGGGTGGCCAAAAGGAACAGGTGTTCACCACCTGAAACCACAGAATCCCTTGCTCTTCACTCCCGTGTTTGCTCTACCTTGCTAATAACTAGATTTTACTATGAGGAAAATGGTGGAAAAGTTAAGGGAATCAAGGACAGGAGGGAACCCAGTTACTGTTGGCAACTGTCTGACAATAGACCTTGAGAGGGGAGTCCTGGAGCTGTTTCCACTTCCTTGAAAACCTGAATAGAGGAATAGCATTCATCCAAATCAGAAACCTGGGAGACACCTAGATGCCTCCATTTTCTTTCCTCTTTCCCCCAAATCAGATCGGGTACCAATTTCTTTCACTTTGTCCCCTGAACACTTCTCATCTCTACACAACCCTTCAGGTCTCCAGCTTTTCACCTGCCCAGGGCCAGAGCCTCCTAACCAGTCTCCTTGCCTTCAGGCTTCTCCCTCCAATACTCTCCCACTGCAGCCAGAGGGATCGCTTAGAAACCCACATCTGATCGTGTCTCTCCCTCTAAGGGGCTTCCATTGCGCTCAGGAAAGTCTTAGCACCACAAAAGGACCCTTATGCTTACTCTCTGGCTTACTTCTCCAGATCTCTTGCAAGTTTCTCCCTTCTTCACCATTTTCACCACTTGAAATTTCACATGAAGTTAGTGCCTGCTAACCGTCTGCATTGAAGAGGTGGGTAAAAGAACTGTCTTCTCCCACTGCCTGAATACAGGGTGCTGTGGACTAAATTGTGTCCCTCAAAATTCATATGTTGAAGCCCTAATCTCTGTGTGATTGTATTTGGAAAAAGGACCTATAAGGAGGTAATAAAGCTTAAGCGAGATCATAAGGGTAGGACCTTAATACAGTGGGATTGGTGTTCTTATAAGATGAGGAAGGGCTTCCCTGGTGGCGCAGTGGTTGAGAGTCTGCCTGCCGATGCAGGGGACGCGGGTTCGTGCCCCGGTCCGGGAAGATCCCACATGCCGCGGAGCGGCTGGGCCCGTGAGCCATGGCCGCTGAGCCTGCGCGTCCGGAGCCTGTGCTCCGCAATGGGAGAGGCCACAACAGTGAGAGGTCCGCGTACCGCAAAAAAAAAAAAAAAAAAAAAGATGAGGAAGAAGGACCAGAGGTCTCTCTGTGTCATGTGAGGACAATGAGAAGGCAGCCATCTGTAAGCAGAAATCAACCCTGCCAGATGACCTTGATCTGGGACTTCTAGCCTCTAGAATTGTGAGAAATAAATTTCTGTTATTTAAGCCACCCAGTCTATGGTATTTTGTTACAACAGCCCAGGCTGACTAAGACAGGGGCATACTGTGAAATAGTCTGCATAAACCTTGACATTCCTTTGAAGTTTTTTGCTGTAGAATAAGTTTTGATATTCTTGCATTCTGCCTCATACTAGTCTCATTGGCTTGGATATACATGTATTGTTTAAAATCACATACATAGTGAACAGGCCATAGTTTTCTGCTGACTTCGAGTCTTCCCAGCCCAATACACCTGTCCTCACCACAGTAAGGAGGGTTTAGAACCCAGTTCAAAAGCCACGTCAGCTGTCTCCCCCTCAAGGCTTTTGCACCCTTTGTTCTCTGCTGGAACATCGTCTCCCTGACCGTCTTTTGTCCACTTTGTGAACCCTTTAAAGCAAAAACTCAGTTGTCAATTCCTCTTTTAAGATGCTCCCGGCCTCACACCTCAATGTGGAGCTGATACCCTCCTCCATGCACTCACTATGCCCTTGGCAGATATACAGCCCCTTATTACTCACACGTATGTTTATATGCCTGACCCCTACTGAATTGTAAGCTCCTTGAGGGCAGGCACAAGGTCTGATTTACCTGCAAATTCTGAGGGCCTAGCAGGGGACCAAGCACAAAATACATGCTCCATAATTGCTGAAGAATGAATGAATGAGTAAATGAATGAATGAGTAAATCAGCTCAAATTACAACAGGAGTCATTTCAGTGGGATATACTTGGGGATGGTGATAAAACACAAAATGTTCCACAAAGACTGACAGTGAAATCTCCACAGCTGAAGAGCAGCAGCAGGGCAAGGAGAGGTCTGTCCCAGCAGGCACAGCCACTCAGCTCTCAGAGAAGTAGGGGGATGAGTTAGAGGGTCTCCTGAGATTTCTGCAACATGTATTAGTGGGCCTGCTCCCTAAATGCTCACTGCCTCTCACACTGTCCCACCTTTCCAGCTCTATCTAAGGTAGTTGAGCCCCTTAGTATCTCATGCTTGCATTGTCACACTTATTTCTTAATTAGGACACTGGTCTAAAAGCAACCTCCCTCTTCAATCACTCTACATATCACCTGCCAGAAGCATTCACCCCACACAAAATCCCACCCCACTCCTCCACATATCTGGAGAACTTGGTCTATGGAATTGCAGGTCTTCCAGTTTCTAGCCTCAACTTACTTCTCAACAATAGTCAACAAAGTGAACTGGCAACACCAGCTCTAGTTATTCACAGCAGTGAATTCAATGGACAAAACTCCCAGCCTGGGCTTCCCTGGTGGCGCAGTGGTGGAGAGTCCGCCTGCCGATGCAGGGGACACGGGTTCGTGCCCCGGTCCGGGAAGATCCCACATGCCGCGGAGCGGCTGGGCCCGTGAGCCATGGCCGCTGAGCCTGCGCGTCCGGAGCCTGTGCTCCGCAACGGGAGAGGCCACAACAGTGAGAGGTCCATGTACCGCAAAAACAACCACAAAAAACAAAAAAAACCTCCCAGCCCTTGGGGACCTCACCTTCTAGCCCTGCAGCCTCGTCTACCCCACCATGCTTCACCGTCTTTCTCACCTGCTCCCCACTACCTGAAAACACATCCTTATTCCCCACTTCCTGGCTTCTGCTCCCACTCTCCCCTGGCCTAGAACGTCTTCTCTGCCGGAGCCGCACTTATCTGAATCTCAGTTCAGTGTCTCCTGTCTCTGAGGACAGCCATCTTTTTCGCCTTCCTCTGAACTCCTGCGGCCCTCACTCAGTCACCACCCACTCGCTACTATTTATGTTATGCTACCCTTGTTTCTGGGCACATACGTACATGGCTTTGTGTGGATATACACATGTGTGCATCTTTCTATCACTACAATGTAAACTGTATACCTGAAGGCAGAAATGGGTTTCTATCTGTCTCCTGGGTCTTGCTCAGTGCTCTGCACATGGAACTCAATAAATACTGATGGAAGCAGGGAAGTGAATTGGCAGCGAATAGCTCTGACCTCGTTGGCTTCATTTCCCACTTCCCAGGATGCCCACTTCTGTCACTCTGCCTGGCTCTTGTCAGCTGAGGCACTTGCAGACATCTGTGAGTTTAGGGTGATGCCCTGCAACAGGGCACTGGTAATGGGAGAGGGACCTAAGTCTTGAAGGTGTCCCAAGGCAGACATTTTCCTTAAAGAGTGATAGAACTGGCCAGTTCCTTCTTCCTTTCTTGATTTCTCCAGAATAGAAGCTGTTATATATACTCTGGGACGTATTCTAGCTAGTGGAGATTCTCTTGTTATTTTTGTGAGGGACAAAGATGTTAGAGAAGAGAGGAAAAATAAGGCAGCAAGAGCTGGGGTATCCTCTCGGGAACTCAGTTACACACGTGTATGTCCATGCACAAAGGCATGTACAGTGCTCTCAGGGAGTCCATTACACACACGTGTGCACACACACGCACAGAGAGTCACAGGCCAGGGAACTCAAGCAGGTACTGCCGCTAGAATAAAATCACAACATAGGTCTCAGCAGCACCATGTCCAGGTGGTTGCCCTGGCAGATTGGATAGAACCTGCTCAAACCACACAGGATGCACTTAGTCTCTCCTTCACAGCAGAATCCACAGCCACTACCATTTCCTAGTGTCTCCAGCAATTCCTACCGCAATCTGCCAAGAGGGAAGAAAGGGAAGCGGTTCACAGATATTATCACTTGCGCAGCAACGTGGACTCCTCTAAACTGGCTTTTTTGTCTGCCAAACATGACAGCCAAGACAGCTCCTGCCCTGGGACAAAATCAAAGAAGAATTTAAGAAAAAAAAAATCTTCCCAGACAGCAAGACCCACAATGCTCTGGGGCCACGTCTAATTAACTTACAGCCTCTGACGTCAACAGCTTCCAAGGCTGGCATGGTACATTTGCAAACACATTCCAGGAGGGTCAACATGATCTGGTGTTGACACAGGCCCATAACTGTCAAAGGCAGTAGTTTTCGATTTATAGATGCTGTAAAGTTTGGCAATATGATTGCTACAATGTGTGGTGTGTTTTTGACAATAATCAGGAGGTGGGGGGGTTGGGGAGTATTGGCTCCAGATTCGCCCATGGACTTGGGCTACTGAGGGCAAACCCGTAGTGACTTCTGCTACTGCAAAGCAACTGCAACAGTGGTTCCAAACAATGAGCCCTAGAATGTTAAGCAGTTCTTTACTAGCAAACTCTAGACTTCTATAACAGACCAAAGGTACATTATTCATTCAATAAACATTGATTACCACCTATCATATGCCAGGCACATAGTGCAGAATCAGCACCATGGAAGCACCAAGAAATGGGGGGTAAGTTTACCTCCAGGGGACTCAATACATGTTAGGTCTCATGGCTTCCAAGAACCCTCTTGGAAGAACAATGATGGAAGAAAAACAAAAACAAAGGAGAAGAATGGTGAACACAGCTACATCAGCCTTTGCTCCTATCACCTCAAGATGTGAGTGTCCATAGGTGCAGGTGTGGGACGAAATAGGAAGAGTGACTTTTCATTGTCTGAGACCCAGAGATAGTACTAGACCTGATTATTGACCAAAATAAAACATCACTGAAAATATTTTTCATTTATTATCACTTACAGAGCAAGGCCAGCATTTGGAAGTACTTAGAGTCTGGGGTTCGAAAGCCTGGACAATATGGTTCCCAGCTGTGCAGAAGAGTACCTGTTGTTTCTTTGTGTGTGCACATACACGTGCATGTGTGTGAAAAGGCCCATGTGCTGGTCTGAATCTCTCCAAATAGACCCCTTATGGTTCTCAAAAGCAGAGACAGACAGGTCATTGAGAACCATGCAACTAGCAAATATTTACTAAACACCTCCAGGGTGCCAAGCATGCTGTTGAAACACAGGGGCTAAAGGACAAACTATGTTACTCTCCGAAGTTAATGTTCATCTGCTTAAGAACAGAGAGGAAATAACATATTTAGATTCAGATTCACACACTCATCTTCAGGCAATTCCAACCAGGAAAGGCTTTTATCTTTACCAAAAAAGAAAACGGAAAAAAAGGGTTATCACTATCTACTAGAGTGGCTAAAATTCAAAACACTGACACCACCAAGTGCTGATAAGGATGTGGAGCAGCAGGAACTTTCATACATTGCGGGTAAGAATACAAAATGGAACAGCCACTTTGGAAGACAGGTTGGCCATCTCTCACAAAAATAAACATACTCTTACCATATGTTCCAGCAATCATGCTCCTTGGTATTTACACAAAGGAGTTGAAAACTGATGTCCACACACACACACACACAAAACCTGCGCACAGATTTAAGGCAGCTTTATGCATAATTGCCAAAACTTGAAAGTAAAAATAAACTGTGGTACATCCAAGCAACAGAATGTTATACAGCGCTAAAAAGAAATGAGCTATCAAGCCATAAAAAGACGTGGAAGAGGGACTTCGCTGGTGGCGCAGTGGTTAAGAATCTGCCTGCCGACGCAGGTGGCACGGGTTCGATCCCTGGTCCAGGAAGATCCCACATGCCGCAGAGCAACTGAGCCCATGCGCCGCAACTACTGAGCCTGCGCTCTAGAGCCTGCGAGCCACAACTACTGAGCCTGCGTGCCACAACTACTGAAGCCCATGCACCCTAGAGCCCACAAGTCACAACTACCAAGCCCGCAAGCCACAACTACTGAGCCGCATGCTGCAACTACTGAAGCTTGCGCACCTAGAGCCTGTGCTCTGCAACAAGAGAAGCCACCGCAATGAGAAGCCTGCGCACTGCAACAAAGAGTAGCCCCCGCTCACGGCAACTACAGAGAAAGCCCGCGTGCAGCAATGAAGACCCAACGCAGCCAAAAAATAAACAAATAAATAAATAAATAAGGTGTTCCAAGCTGTGGAAACTTGAAGAGTGGATCTGATGGGTAAGTTTCTCATCTAGGGCCCTCAGCGGATTTCTTGGGTTCTTTTTGACATGGAAATATTTTACATTTTTATGCTGAAATTATTCCTTCTGAGAGCATATAGCCATGTTCAGAAGTGGGATAGTGATTCCAGTGAGCCTGTACCCAGCCCCAGGAATTGGGTCATTGCTTCCAACCCAGGAGCCAGACAAGGTCTATTCAAAGGAGCCAGTGCAGACAGGAGCTCTCAGTGCTCTGTGGCCAGAAAGAACTGTATTGAAGAGTGAGAATGCTTGACCAGGCATGGTAACATGGCTGTGATATATTAAGTGAAAAAAAGTACTTTGCAAAAGAGCCTAAATGGGATGGTACCAATTCTGTTTGATCTTAGCTGAAAGACATACCACTTGTTAACAGCAGTTGTCTCAGGCTAACAGGCTAATGTGTGACTTTTGTGTTCTGCTTTGTACACCTCTATGTTCTAAATTTTTTACAATAGATATGTATTATTTTTTAATCAAGGGCAAGAGAGAGAAAATATGAGAGAGAATGACTGTCCATCAACAGAGTCCATTGAGGGTTTGGGTTTGTCAAGATGAAAAATAACCAGTAGGAAACCCCTCATACATCTGACTCAGAGCAAGATTCTGAAGAAGGACTAGGGTATGCGTGTTAAAATGAAAACTGTACACATGAGAACATAAACCCATATGTGTTGTTTTTATTGTTTTTAAGTCAATTACTTGGGCCACAGCAGTAAGGATCTGCCCAGTTCTTATCCACACCCAGGAGAAGAGAATCAAAAGAGCATGAAGTATTTGAATGTGACAGGTTTCCCCATCAATGCCCAACCTCTTCATGCATGGAAAGAAAAGTCTCACTCTAAAGCTATAAAAGGCAAGAATGGTAACGTCTGTAGCCCCAAAACAGATACAAATCAGACAACCAGAGTTATGGGCCTGAGGGTTTAAATCTTAACAGATTGAGAGTAGGGAGGTGAGGGAGGAGATAGAAATTAAATAATCCTGAACTATAGCCAGGGATCAAAACCTAACACCTCTAAGAGTTTGATAGTTTCTGGCCTTACATTTAGGTCTTTAATCCATTTTGAGCTTATTTTTGTGTATGGTGTTAGGGAGTGATCTAATCTCATACTTTTACATGTACCTGTCCAGTTTTCCCAGAACCACTTATTGAAGAGGCTGTCCTTTCTCCACTGTACATTCCTGCCTCCTTTATCAAAGATAAGGTGACCATATGTGCGTGGGTTTATCTCTGGGCTTTCTATCCTGTTCCATTGATCTATCTTTCTGTTTTTGTGCCAGTACCATACTGTCTTGATTACTGTAGCTTTGTAGTATAGTCTGAAGTCAGGGAGCCTGATTCCTCCAGCTCCGTTTTTCATTCTCAAGATTGCTTTGGCTATTCGGGGTCTTTTGTGTTTCCATACAAATTGTGAAATTTTTTGTTCTAGTTCTGTGAAAAATGCCAGTGGTAGTTTGATAGGGATTGCATTGAATCTGTAGATTGCTTTGGGTAGTAGAGTCATTTTCACAATGTTGATTCTTCCAATCCAAGAACATGGTATATCTCTCCATCTATTTGTATCATCTTTAATTTCTTTCATCAGTGTCTTATAATTTTCTGCATACAGGTCTTTTGTCTCCTTAGGTAGGTTTATTCCTAGATATTTTATTCTTTTTTGTTGCAATGGTAAATGGGAGTGTTTTCTTGATTTCACTTTCAGATTTTTCATCATTAGTGTATAGGAATGCCAGAGATTTCTGAATGGATAAAGAAGATGTGGCACATATATACAATGGAATATTACTCAGCCATAAAAAGAAACGAAATTGAGCTATTTGTAATGAGGTGGATAGACCTAGAGTCTGTCATACAGAGTGAAGTAAGTCAGAAAGAAAAAGACAAATACCGTATGCTAACACATATATATGGAATTTAAGAAAAAAAAAAAGGTCATGAAGAACCTAGGGGTAAGGCAGGAATAAAGACGCAGACCTCCTAGAGAACGGACTTGAGGTTATGGGGAGGGGGAAGGGTGAGCTGTGACAGGGCGAGAGAGAGTCATGGACATATACACACTAACAAACGTAGTAAGGTAGATAGCTAGTGGGAAGCAGCCGCATGGCACAGGGATATTGGCTCGGTGCTTTGTGACAGCCTGGAGGGGTGGGATAGGGAGGGTGGGAGGGAGGGAGACGCAAGAGGGAAGACATATGGGAACATATGTTTATGTATGACTGATTCACTTTGTTATAAAGCAGAAACTAACACACCATTGTAAAGCAATTATACCCCAATAAAGATGTTAAAAAAAAAATAAAAAAAAATAAAGCCAGAATGACTATTTTAATATCAGACAGTGGATATCACAAGAGCAGTATGTAATGTTAAAAGGGACAGTTCACCAAAAAGACTTAACAGCATTGTTTGTGCACCAAAAGCAGATCTTGAAAATATTTGAGGCAAAAACTGATAGAACTTAAAGGAAAAAGAAACAAAACCAAATTATGTTTGGAGACTTCAACACCATTCTCAGTAATTGGTAGAAAAAGTAGGAAAACAGTACCTAAATTGCTAATTTTAGTAGAAAATAGACCAACTACAAGGAAAATGGCTCATTCAAGGGTACAAAGGCATGTTTTACATTTCTTCTCCCATTTTATTATAGTTGTTAATCACCTCATTTATTTTTATAAATGCTCACCTTATATTAAAAATATTTTTCTTTGGAAAATCATGTAAATCAAGCTTTACAGTATCAATCCCACTCTTCCCCTTTGATTTGTATTTTAATTTCAGAGGTAGTTAGTCTACATTTCTAATTCATTTTCACAAGTCAGTAGCTCCTAATATTTAAGATTTAGGTTTCCTAATAGATGTACAAAATCTATCTAAAGAAAACTATAAAAGGACTTCCCTGGTGGTACAGTGGTTAAGAATCTGCCTGCCAATGCAGGGGACACGGGATCGAGCCCTGGTCTGGGAAGATCCCACATGCCGTGGAGCAACTAAGCTTGTGTGCCACAACTACTAAGCCTGCACTCTAGAGCCTGTAAGCCACAACTACTGAGCCCATGTGCCACAACTACTGAAGTCCGAGTGCCGTGCTCCGCAACAAGAGAAGCCACCGTAGTGAGAAGCCCACGCACTGCAATGAAGAGTAGTCCACGCTCAATGCAACTAGAGAAAGCCCGTGCGCAGCAGTGAAGACCCAACACAACCAAAAATAAATAAATGTATAAAAAAGAAAACTATAAGACACTTCTGAGAAACACAAAGTAGACTTGAACAAATTGAAAGACCTCCCACATTCTTGGCTAAGAATTAAATATCATAAAGTTGATAGTTCTCCCCATATTAATGTATAAGGTTAATATAATTTGAATAAAAATATCAAAAAATAAAAAAAAATTTTAAAAAATAACTAGAGCTTAAAAATTCTCAGAAGTCATATGAATTGGCAAGATATTTCATCAGGGGTTAGACAAGTAGGATTAGGGTTAAGTATGCGTTTAATAATGGCCTTTTAGATTTTTATGATGTATGAATAACATTGATATTCACATATTCTTTATCCTTCACAACAAAGCTGTATGGGAAGTAACAGTGTCACTTCCATTTTATGTGAAGAAACTAAGCCTCAGGGAAACTGACTTCCACAAGATGGTGAGCTAGTAAGTGACAGAGCTGGGATAGGAACCCAGATCTTCTCGCTCAGCTTTCTGTCCACACTGCCTGCCTTAGGGTAGCTGTAAGAGTACTAAGATCCTATAGCTACTTCCAAGCAGGAACTCCCAAGCAGGGCTTGCAATGGGAGGCTGGACAGTCTGGGAGTCTTTTCAGGACAGGGATCATGTCCTGCTTTCCTTTGTCTCAGGGGCTGGTGTGTGGAAGACTCATCATGAATAGTGAATGAAGGAGGAAGAGGGGCAGGAAAACTTGAGGCACCCAGTGGGACTCAGTGCCAGATCACAGACCAATGGGTTTTGCCCAATCAGCATCATTCCCACCATGGGCTCTGTCAGGAGGTAAAGCAATAAAACTTCTTAGAGCACCTACAGGAGCAAATGCGGAACAGTGACTGCACCTGTGGGCACATGTTAACCTCCCTCCTCACCCTTCGGGGACTTTCAGAAACCACCCTGGGCCACTTCTAAGGTCAGGGCATGGGGTCCTGCTTGAGCAGGTGGAGAAGGGAGGAGGAGGACTGGAGCCACTGAAGATTGAAGCAAGTGATATTTAAATTACTTTTGTGTTTAAAGATAGGATCATACCTGGTTTTGAACTTATCAATCTATAGTGGGCATCTTTCTAAATCAGCATACACTTCACTATCACCATGGTTAATAGCTGTATTGTTCTTCACAATATACAAGAATACAATAATCTATTTAACTGACACCATATTGAGGGTCATTTATATTGCTTCCCTTTTTTTTTTTTTTTTTTGGCTGTGATAACCATGCTGCTGTGAACATCCCTGCAAAGACCATTTCTGAACTTAATAAAGAGGACTGGCTGGTCAGAAGAAAAACGGTGTCTTTCAGCTTAGGGAGGAGAATTGGGGCAGGCTTCACGGCACACATGAAATGTGAGCTGGACCTGATGTTTAGGTATAGAGACTATGAGATGATAATGAGGAAAAAGTCAGCCCAAGCAGACAGCTTACCGAGAGCAAAGGTACAGAGGCAGAAAAGCCATGAGGTGCCCATAGGGAAAGAGAACACTGTGTAATGAGATTAGAGCACAGAGTGAATGAAGCAGAGGGGCTGGAAATCAGATTCCCAAGTGGGCTGGACAGAACTCAGGAGGGCTTTGATCATCAGTCAAAGGGATCTATTATCGTACAACAGATCAACAAGACAGTTTCATGTTCATCCTCTTAGAGATCATCCATCCAAGCGTCAGTACTCAATAGGTAACTCAAAGTCAATTCTCCTGTTAATGGTTGCAATGGAAAAAGAATGCCCTTGATTCTAGACTGGAAGATTTAAAAGAAAATTCACAGATCCAAAAGTTCAGTGAGATATGCATGAAAGAACTTGGCATGGACTTGTCACACAGTTAAGTGTTTAATAAAAGCTAACTCAGGCTGAACAATCATAACAAGAGGTCATTTTTAAATTCTGAGATTATGAAGTTAGACACTTAGCTTTTTTCATGTTGACTTTATTCTGCCTGCTTTGTGGTTTTAGTTTCCAATAACGTTGCATGGGGAGAAGGCAAGTTTGCTTCAAGGAGAGAGAAAGAAAAGCCCCACACATCCAGGCAGCTCCTGGAATTAGTTTTTGGATTGTTTATCTCTTTAGTATTCAAACCCTCGCCATCTGATCATCAAAATCACTCCAGTCTAAACTGGCCTAGGATTTTTTTTTCTGTGTTTGGAGTTCATATTAGAAATTAAGATTTACTGCCTTTGTAGGCCACTTTTAGCCTTTTTATGAAAAAAGTCGAGGCAATAGAGACCCACTTGTCCAATGTGTCATTTTAAACATGGTGGGCAAGTGGAGGGTGGCAGCTTTATTTATCACCACACGCTCACTGGAGTGCTGGTAGATGGAATTGCTTGCTCTACCAAGCACACAGGGAATAAGCACAGCAGTGAGGGGGGGTTTACAGCCGCTCTGTGATCTTGAATTATGAAAGGATTAGACAGGGAGAGAGAAGGGAGTCTCTGCTGTTTTTCTTCCCTCTTCTGTAAAAATTTGAAGGTGAGGAAAAGCCTAGAAAAAAGACAATTTAAAAAGTCCACCAGATGATGCTCATTGGAAAATGGGGTGGGAGATTTCTGATTTACTTCCTTTGGTTACTTGCCAAGTCAGAAATCATGATGCAAATAATGACTTCTCTCTCTATAGTGAGGAATTCATTAGTGTTAGAGCCAAAGTCCTGCTGGGGTCCTGAAGCACTTGCTTTCACTGCCAATCTTAAGGCCCACATAGCATTCTGTTTTCATGAATTTGAGGTGAAGCCCATGTCTGCTTAACAATGTTATTAGTAAGTGAACTATATTTTTTGGAGCTGCTTTTCTCTTTGCTGCTAAATTGCATCAAATCCAATTGATCTGCAAGCTGACAGTATTTGGATATCTTTGCTAAGGAAGCTATGGCTACCACTAGTACCATTTTTAGGCCAATCCCCTACCTGCCTAACCTTTACACCATGCCCACAGGTCCCTCTCTGCTCATCCCAGTATCCTCAGGTGCCACTGCAAGGCACTCCCGACAGAAGCCTTCTTCCCAGGAACCTTATTCAGGGGCTTTAGTGCAATGAGCGACTCTCCTGAAGCTCCATCCTCAGCCTTCCTCTCCATCCTCATAGGGAGACACCAAGCTCCTTGAATTAAGTCATGTTCTCTCTTATTTCTGGGATAGAAATAAAGGCTGGCCCTTGGCAAGAAAAACCCATCTGTCTCAGTCAGTAAGACTCATAACAAAACACCATAGACTGGGTGGCTTAAACAGCAGAAATTCATTTCTCACTGTCTGGAGGCTGGAAGTCCAAGATCAGGGTGCCAGCGTGGTTGGATTCTGCTGAGGACTCTCTTCTTGGCTTGCAGATGGCTGCCTTCTTGCTGTGTCCTCACAAGGTGAAAAGAGAAACCTCTCTTCCTCTTCTTATAAGGACACTAATCCCATCATGAGGGTCCCATCCTCATGACCTCATCCAACTCAACCTCCCAAAGGTCCCATCTCCAAATATCATCGCATTTAAGGTTAAGACTTCAACTTATAAATTTTGGGGGGATACAAACATTCGGTTCATAACCATCAAATAGGCTTTGCTTTAGGACTTGACTTAAATGCTACTTCTGCTGGGAGTGTTTCCTAAAATGTCCAAGGCTATGTCCTCTCACAATATCCCATGTTTATCATGGTACTTACCACACTGTTTGGCAACTGTTGGTATATATGTCTTCTCCTACTGGGCTGAACATTTTGAGAGCAGAAACTGTGTTATTCACAGATGGGTCCCTACTACCCAACATAACGCATATAGTAAGTACTTAAATGCCTGTGGCCTTACTGCATTAGTCAGGGTAATGCTAGTTGTTTCAACAAAAACAAAATTTAAGACATAGAAGTGTATTTCTCAGTGCACAGTCCAGTGCAGTTGTTCAGCAGGCAGCCTTAAACAGGGTGATTCAGGGACTCAGATTCCTTCCATCTTGTGGCTCTGCCATCCCCTAGGGCTTTAGAGTATATTCCAGTCAGCAGATGGGAAAGAAAGGATGGAAATGATACACCTGCTGCCTAATCACTTCTGCCTGGAAGTGACATGTTTCTCTTCCAATCATATCCCATTGGTATGAACTGGCCTCAGCTAGGTGCAGAGGATGAGAGGGCGGGGGGAGCAGGCTGAGAAATATGATCCCTAAAGGGATCCAAACAACTGCCCCTTACTGTAGGATGAATGAATGAATGAAATCAAAGATAGAGTACAGTGGAAAGAATGCAGGAATGTTGGGAGCAAGAGGGAAACCATGTTAAATCTCCAAACACTCTGATTTTATAAAAGCAAGAGGTCCAAAGTAGATAACTGACTGACCCCTGATCACACAACTATTTAGTAGAAGACCTGGGGTTTCAACTCAGGTGACCTTGGTTCTTGCCCTAGTTTGCTGAATGGAAAAGTCACCCCTCCCCATACTTCTCTGAACCTGTTTTGTCATCTGTAAAATGAAAGTTTTGTACCAAATGCTCCCTAAGATCCAGCCCAGAAAAGGGGCCACAACTAAGATCTTAGAGGCTTGTTCTGAAAATGGTACAGTTCAGATCCCTGGAATCACACTTCACAACCAACTTAGAAGTGAAAATTTGATCCATCAACCAGCTGTTTTATCTGCACATCCTCTGTTGATCAGAAATCATCCTTCAAAGAAATGAACCACATTGTGAAGGTGTTTAGAATCAGGCAGATGGAACACCGTTTACATATCTTTATTCATTCAGATGTGGTCTGGGTTTGCACCTGAGGTCAGTGAGCGTGGCCTGAACGCCTGTGTCATTCCTCAGGCAGACCTTAGACCATCACAAAGTGAGACTGAGAGTGAGACTGTTTCTCAGTTATTCGAGATAGGAATTTGACGTCTGATGGTATTCTTTTTTTTTAAATTAATTTTTATTGGAGTATAGTTGCTCTACAATGTTGTGCTAGTTTCTGCTGTACAGCAAGGTGAATCAGTTATACATATACATATATCCCCTGTTTTTTTAGATTTCCTTCCCATTTAGGTCACCACAGAGCACTGAGTAGAGTTCCTTATGCTATACAGCAGGTTCTCATTAGTTGTCTTTTTCATACATAGTATATATGTCAACCCCAATCTCCTAATTCATCCCACCCCCCCTTCCCCTTGGTATCCGTAAGTTTGTTCTCTACATCTGTGTCTCTATTTCTGCTTTGCAAATAAGTTCATCTGTACCATTTTTCTAGATTCCACATATAAGCGGTATTATAGGATATTTGTTTTTCTCTTTCTTACTTCACTCTGTAAGACAGTCTCTAGGTCTATCCACATCTCTGCAAATGGCATTATTTCATTCCTTTATATGGCTGAGTAATATTCCATTGTATATATGTACCGTATCTTCTTTATCCATTCCTCTGTTGATGGACATTTAGTCTGCTTCCATGACCTGGCTATTGTAAACAGTGCTGCAGTGAAGACTGGGGTGCATGTATCTTTTTGAATTATGGCTTCCTCCTGGTATATGCCCATGAGTGGGATTGCTGGGTCATATGGTAGTTCTGTTTTTAGTTTTTTGAGGACGACTGATGGTATTCTGATTGTTAATACCAACCCTGTTCTTTCTTTTTAAACAGTTCTAACCATACATTTCATGTTATTCAGGTGTGCTCTAAATCTCAAATTTTAAAACAACTGGGTAGAAAAGATAAAAGAGGACTCAATAGCATGCTGACTTCATTAGAAGCCTATTTTAGGAAATTAAAAAAAACTTCAATGATAGAAGTTTTCAAATGAACTTCAAATGGAGACAAACTTACTAGTCATCTTTCAAAATTTACTGAGAAACTTCAAATGTTTTTTGGCCCCAAGACTTTCTTTTAACTGTAATAACTTTTCAGACTCTCATATAGATAAATGACTGAGGCTTTAGTCCTCAAAGTACAAATCAGTAAGAATGTGTCCTCGAACTCTTATTATAAGTTTCTATTTTCAGTTCAACCATTGTATTTCCTCAAGAGAAAATGAAAAGGATCTCGAGTGTCCTGAAGGCTGTGTGTTCCCATGCATATATCTCAATAAACATAATCATAGTATCTCTTTATACCTCCCAAACTTCAAGTCCTTTCACTGTGAAATCCTGTTCTGACTTATGTGTCTTACTTCCATGTCCTATTTCCCTTTCCCTGCTCTGTATCCCTTGGTAAGAATGTCGACTGCCTGAGGATGGCAAAAGAGTGGCACAGAAACAACACCACTTTAAAAATTACTGGCAAAGCACTCCCTGGTTCCACCTGGCGAGAAGCCCCCGCCCCTGTCGCCTCCAGCCCACCACTGCCATTCCACACAATTTACCTTCCACCCCAAATAGGCAGCACCAGTCTATAAAGAACAAAAGAAAGAGCAAGCTGTCTAAAGAGTCTTAATTCTTCTTCATGGAAGAAAGCAACATGGTACTGTGGCTTTTGACCTCCAGAGGTTGGATTAGATGATTTTCCACCTGGTTTATTGTGAAAGGTTTTATTGCACATTCACCTCACAGATCCCCCGACAATTTACTTGCCATAAAAATGGCTAACATATGTGGCAGGTTTTAAAAATGTCCATCCGCCAAATGGATCTGCTTCTCATGTGGCCACCCGGAGTGGGCAGCTTTTCCTCCACACACCTCAAGAAGGTTCTAAGAGAGTGGGTAGAGTCACTCTCATAAGCTGTAATGAATGTGGCTCCCAGGAGAGAAGTGACAGACTCTGCTTCTACGACCCTCAGAGACACATCTTGGTTGCCATTTTTCTTCTATACTGGTGGGTGTTTTCTTTGCTTGCTTTTCTTCTTTGGGAGGTGAGTTTTTAAAAACATTTCTCTGTAGGTCATAAAACACTTGTATTCCTAGATTCCATGAAGGCAGAATGAACCAACATGGCCCACAGCCACTATCTCAGTGGGCTATACCAATCCTCACACTCCCCCAAGTGTTCTCATTTATAAGCTGCCAACATTACTAACCTATCTGTTAAAAACACAGGGAGAGAGATTTATCGTGATTTACTAGAAGCAATGCAGTTGTTTCCTCAGCAGGAAGTCATTGTCCATACATCCATTAGCTAGTAACAATACTAAAAAAAAAATCATATACATGGATGCACTTCTCTTTACATAACAGATGCTACTTCTCAAAGCCAGACAGCCTATTGAGAAATCCTTCAAGATCTAGTTAAGTAATGCCTCCTCCATAGATCCAATAATCAAGTGTGATTTCTCTCTTGACCTCTCTTTTGTCACTTGTCATAATGTCCCCTAGCTATTCCTGAGGGACCCAAAAGGCAGCCTCATAGGGGTCTGAGAACCAGTCTGTTAACAGCAGTCCCCCATCTTTCTTCAGTAGTGCTTCTCTCTCCTGCTGTACAACCCAGCCTGAAGAGGACACTGCTCGTCGGAAGAACACCATTATCTGTCGCTGGGTGCCAGCAAGATTTCCCATACTGCAGGCACCAGAAGGAAGCTGAGGAAGGTCAGGAAGGACGGCCTCCTCCTGTTCCCTCAGAGCCTTGTCTTGTCAACTGGCTTGGGAATTTCCATCTAGGCCCAATAAAATTTCTCGTGGGAAGCTCCATCAGCTTCTGACCTTCATCCCTCTTTCCATAGTGGCTTTAAATTGATCCAAAGGACCATGGAGGGTCCCTCCATTCATCATCCTCTTGGCCCAACTGGCATTTTTGATCCCCATCTCTCTCCCCTTTAATAACAGCAAGGGGGAGGGAAACCTTGTTTTAGACGTTAGTAGCAGAACTCACCAGGTAGAGACTTGTCTTTTGTTTACCAAGATAAGCCACTTTGGTTGAAGCAAAATGGTCCTTAGGACATAGGTGGAATGGAGACAAGAAGGTTTATAAAGTGAGAAGAATTTTTGAGTTTACAGGAGCAGTGCTGGAGGAAGAGGGGGCCTGGGAAACGGGATAAACTAGGAGAGATGAGAAGGGATGGCCCAGCAAGAGAGGGGAGTCTATGACTCAAGAAAAAGAGAAAGTGAGTGAGAAACTCACAGTGAAGGATATGACAAATGGACTTTTTAGAATAGGAATTATTAATGTTTTCAATATAAAGTTGTTTATTCTGCCATGGACATCAGTCTTATATTAAAAGGAGCTCGATTAAATTCACTCAATGAAACAAGCTATAGGCTTAAAAATAATGATCATTATTAATTAATAAAGATCATTTAAATTAGTTCAACATATCAAAATATGTTACATATATAGGCACCCAAATAAAGTGAAGTTCTTTTTCACACACAGCTATACATTGTACCTAGGGTACGAGACAGGGTTTCACAGCTTCTCTTTAACACAATTATTCTCACATACACCCCCCTCCTAATTGTTACTCCTACTCAGTACCTGGTGGGAATGGTATTTGGAAGAGAGTAAGGAAAATGAGTGTATTCCATATTTGTATAGCTATAAGACCTAAAGAGGGATATGCAGCAAAAAGTAATACGTAAGAGAAATCAAGAATTCAGGGAAAGTGAAAAATCTATAAAATATTGGGGTGGGGCAGAGTTGCCCGATAAAATACAGAATGCCCAGTTAAATCTGAATTTCAGATAAACAAATGACTTTTTAAGTTATGTCCCAGATATATTTCTCCTTATACATGTCCTGTAGTTTTATCTGCAAAAGCTGGCAGACCTAGAGTAAGGGAATGCTGGACTACGTAAAAAACATTTTAAATGTCACAGAAGAGTATGGCTTGGGTACAGTGAATGTCTGGGTTAAATAATATTGTACATTTTCAGAGGCACTGTATTTAGAGTCAGGCTCAAAGCCCTTCACAAACTTGTATCAGTTACATGGTTTTTCAGACTACGAAACACATGATGTGAATATTCTTTCTCAACATCAACACTAGCCATAAAAACTTCAAGGAGGTTCTAACACCACTGTCTTACTAATTGTCTAAAAAAACTAGCTATTCTATCTCTAAAGGGAATTGTTATTTAGACCCTTAAACTTACAGAGAAACTAATCAATAGAGAGGCAAGTGAATAGCTTGTCCCTCAGCTCCCTACTTATAGGGTCAACAGAATGAAATGTAGCCTGGAGACTCTTACCTAACAAAACTAGGCCAGCTGAGTCACCATATAATCAAGTGAGGCCCTTACTACCTGGCTTTATCAGGCAATAACCATCACGCTCTTAAAATGTCCAAATTTTGTTTTACAAAAGATCTAAGCCATCCACAGAGGCAATGTGAAACAATAGGAAATACTTTTCAATTAAAAGAAAGGTTATTACAAATGTGCTTAATAAAATACAAGGTAAATGTACTTAATAAAGTTACAGCTTAATGTGAAATGTGGGGAACCTGTTTCATTTCTATTAAAGCTGGATTTATTGCTTTGGTTTATTGGTTTATGTTCTCAAAACTTAATTTAGACTCTAGATGATTTGCCCAAAGGAAAGCAGCTGGGTCAGCTGTGTGTTGGACTATACAAGCCAAGGGGTTGTAATATAGGTATTAACTAATCTTGGCCTGTGCCAGCATCCCCCAAACATACAACAAACATTCAAAAAAATACCTTTCTAACTTACTCCTAATTTCAACAGGATGAACTTTCTACAAACATACCATGTGCTTTTTGTTTTCACCTTTGCACTGAAATTCTGCCTCTCTCTCTCTCTCTCAGATCTGCTAGCTTAAATCCTACCCATCCTTTAAGGCTTCTCTACATTATCACCCCACTTCTCTAGCCTGTCAGCTCTCAATGCGGCTGCACTACTCTAACGGGGCATTTTGAATATTTGTGGGGATGTTCTTCTGGTGTCGGCCTGACCAAGCACTTAAACATATTAAACTGCATACTATTTTACTATAAGTCATTTTTCTTTTATTTCTTTGTATTATAGTAGGGATATTATGTTGATTTTTAAAAATTAAGTGTATAAGGAAAGATAAGGGACCAAGAATAGCCATGACACTTCACTTCTGAAAAAGGAAAGTATAGAGGGGGTATTTCCCCAACCATATTTGGATTTTTAATGGAGCTACAGAAATTAAGAAAATGTTGGTCCAAAACTTGATAAACTGACAACGGAATAGAACAGAGAGCCCAGAAACAGGCCTATGCGTATATGTAACTTTGTATATTATAGAAGAGGCATGTCAAACTGAGGTGGACTGAGAGACTGTTCAATAAATGGACCTGAGAAAAAAGGGTTATCCATTTTGGAAAAAAATCAAATTGCATCTCTTCCTCACATCATATACAGAATGATGTATTAAATGATGTATACTCCAGATGTATTAAAAATTTAAGTGCAGGGGCTTCCCTGGTGGCACAGTGGTTGAGAGTCCACCTGCCGATGCAGGGGACACGGGTTTGTGCCCCAGTCCGGGAGGATCCCACATGCCGCGGAGCGGATGGGCCCGTGGGCCATGGCCGCTGAGCTTGCGTGTCCGGAGGCTGTGCTCCGCAACAGGAGAGGCCACAACAGTGAGAGGCCCGCGTACCGCAAAAAAAAAAAAAAAAAAATTTAAGCGCAGAAACAAAACTTAAAAAAATATGTGAATAGAATTTAGCCATGGAGTAAGGAGAAGTTTTTAAAACAAAAATAAAAAGCATTGACTGCAAAAGGAAAAATTAATAAATTTGACTACATTAAACTTAAGTACTTTATCTTAAAGAAAGTGAAACATTACAAACTGGAAGATGTTTGCAATTCACGTAACTGATAAAGGATTAGTATCATGAGTATATAAAGAGCTCCTAAATATCAATTTTAAAAAACACACACTAACAACCTAGTAGAAAAATGAGCAAAAGACAAGACCAGGCTTTTCACAAGAGAAACTACATATGGCCAATAAACATGAATTCTAACAATATGAAGTATTAGAGATAATATGAATTTATAGAATCTTTTATACACTTCTGGTGGGAATTAAATTAGAGCAACTATTGTGGAAAACTACTAAAGTTTTATCTACTAAAGTTAAACATGCCAATACCCTAATGACACAATAATTATTCCACCTCTAGGTTTATATACAGGAAAACTCCTGACATGTATACCAAGAGGCATGTACAGAAATGTCCATACCAGCACTTTTCAAACAGTAACTATTTAGAAACAACCCAAATGCCCATCAACAGAAGAGTGAGTAAATCATGGAATATTCACACAATGTTATACAGTAGAGCAGTTAAAACCACTGAACCACACTGCCACATGTAACGATATGGATTAATCTCAGAATTACAACAGTAACTGAAAAGAGTATATGCTCTGTGAACTTTTTTCATAAGGCTAAAACAGTTAAAATAAAAATATGTTCAAAAAACGCATACAGGTTCAATGAAATTATGTAAAAAGGGAAGCAAGACAATGACCAATATGGAATTCAGGGTAACGGCTACCCAGGACAAGGGACACAGAAGGATTGTTCAGGAGCCATCTGTATCTCCAGAGTCAGATGCAGGTTATGGTAAAGGTCCTATCTTTTCTGTTGGGGGGCGGTTTCACTGGTAATTATTACATTATTTAAAATAACTAGCTAAAGAAATAGAAGACTAGAAGGGGACCATACATGATCACTAATGGAGAGTGTGTCAACGATCAAGGATTATGATTAGTCAGCTCATGCATCTACAGTTTAAAAGAAAGATGAAAGAAGTAAAGAAAAATGAGGACAAAAGAGAAAACAAATTATGTGTGCAGGATGTTATATATTATAGATGTTATATATTATATATAAACTTCATTTCAAAATAGTAAAGAGGGCTTTGGAAGATATTTGTTATAAAAGGGAGGAGCAAGGTACCTGATAGGGTTGCAAAACACTGCTCTAGCCAAATGAGGGTTCACTTTTATTATAAATTCTGACCCTCCATGTCATGTTGTATCACTCTTAAGGCACTGCGTATATCGCCTGGGTTGTGATTTTTTTTTAATGTATTTGTAGTATCTCCCCTGGACTGTATGTATGTTTCTTGAAGGTTCTGAATTCTCCACAATGTACAGTGCCTTGGGTAGAGTAAGCACTCATTAATTTGTCGAAATAATAAAATACACTATTTAACTTGGTACTTTAATTTCCTGAAGAATCAGGTTTAATGAAGACACTAATTTATGTCAGATAACTGCCCTCCACGTTCCGGAGTTTATCAGGCACTCAGGAATACAACATCTGAAGTATCAGGAGAACGTCTACTCCTGGATGGCAGATGTTTAACTCGGTAATTTTGGTCCATACTTGTTTAAGCCTAAAATACTCTAATTTAAAGATTCCCAAGGAATCTCAATAGCTCCATTTACGTAATAATAATAGATAAAGTATATTAAGTATTTACTATGGGCCAGATGCTTTGTATTATCTTGAACAAAGAAATTATTTTGGTCTCTTTTACCCATAAGGGAACCATGATTCAGTGAGGTTAAGAAACTTTTCCATGTTGTTGGTGATGGCAGAACAGTGATTTGACTTCAGGTGGTTTTATACCAAATTAGCCTCTTTCAAATATGTTATGCCACCTGGGGACATTTTCACGTCTTGATCAATTTTTTGTTTACTTCTTTGTTTTTTGTTTTTATAGGTCCTTTACATATAGAAGGCAAGGTTGCAGGGTTCCATTTACCAAGGCCAGAGAAGGACAAAACCTAAAAGTTAAAGGCTTAATGAGGTCCCCACAGTAAAACTCTGAAATAAGAAGGGAGATAAAATGCCTTGAAATCTTTGGAAGAGTTCTAGGAAGAGATGAGGGAAAGCCATTTAGGAGAAGTGTTGCAGATCCAGGAGAGAGATGGTGGTGGCAGAAACCAGAGCAATGGTAGTAGAAATTGGAGAGAAGTATAGAGAGTTGAGATATTTTCAGAAGCAGAATTGTCAGAACTTGATTCTTTGGACCAGGGGAATGTGGGAGCAGGAGGCTTGAAGAACAGGTTTGGTTTCTGAGTTGGTCTCTTAGTCCACCAGCACAGGCCCTGGGTGTGTGTTCCATAACTCTCCACGGAGAAAGCCTTGAAAACTAGTACACTACTTTTCAGACAATTGGATAGCTGGCTATCAACACCATCATGGATGGCTCTCTGATGGAAAAACATTTTGGAGGCTTTGCAAGCCAGAAAATGTGTTCAGAGGCTGACGACATTCTTCTTTTAGGAATATCATCTTCTGACCACAGATTCAAAGACCTTCCCCGTCCATAGCTGTACTGCAGAAATGAAAACAAGCATAGACAGAATATATCTGACTATGAAAGGTACCAGTCTTGGAAGAAAGAAGTGATATTACAAATCATTTCTTGCCTCTTGGAAATGAGAGCAATGAAAAATGCTCAAATTATCTGATTTAGGTAACAGTGCATTCCACAGCACACTCCAACTGCAAGGAATGAATTTTTCAATGGCAGTACCCAAAATTGTGTGTTCTCTGCTAATTCCTTTTTACAAATCATAATGTTATTGTGTTCTGCCTAATAAATTAGTTTGGATAATAACACCATAAGCCTTGAAATAGAAACCCATTTGATCAAAAGCAAGATAAATCAAGAAGGAAATATATTACCATCTAAAATATTAATAGAGCTGGAACTATCAGAGAAAAAAGATTAAGCTCTCAATGAGGTTAAATTTCTCACCATCTGAGCATAAACGTTCCCAAGTGTTGATTCAGCATACAGTCTTTTCCAAAAGTCTTAAAAGATTGAACAGATGCTCCTAAAGGTCAGTAAACCACATTACACATTTGGCACTAATTTATTCTTTTCTTCCCTGATTATAGGGTGGGGGGGGGGATGAGAGGTGAGAGGTGGTGGAAGAAGGGTCGGTTTTATCATCATCAATGGACACACGGAGACAAAAAATAAAGCTGGACTCCAGAGGAAGCAAGGAAGCTGAGCCTCTCAATCTGCCATCCTGTACAGAATGGCCCGAAATGAATAGAAGACAGAAATAACAACTTGGAAAATGATTCTGCAGAAGGCCTTCCTTTATCATAGAAGATGTTTAACCACAGCTGTGGTTGAAACACTCATAGAAAAACAATGTCAAAAAGATATGGCTATTTTTACAAGATACATAAAACAATCATTTCCAATTAGTTTTAAAAGAGAATGCCAAATAGAATATACATGGGATTTGATCATCTCACACTTTGATAGGCAGAAACACAAGCATGTTAAAAACCAAACATCATGCTTTTAGCCCCTATACATTTTGCCCAAATGGAACTCCCCTACATGGTAAACATGTCTCCCGTTATGCAGCAAAATCCACCTGAGCCCAACACCATTTTTCTAAAGTCTAATTTCTTTCAGTAGGCACTAAATCTTTTTACTGCAACCACCAAATGCTTTCTTATTGCTAGAAATGGTACAATACACTAACTTTTTGATATATACTCTAGCTTTTCAAGATTCTGTTAGAAACAAAATGATCCTTTATGACATTTAAAAATATTCCACCTCATTTATTACTTTCCTGAATTACCATCATTAATTGAAGGACCTTCTTTTACGGCTCCCCCACCCTCCCCCCCAAAGCTAATCTATTCCCCAACTGCCTGCCATAGACTAAATAAAAGTCAGTCTATCACAGCAGCAGGGATGGTCATGCCAATTCCACAGCGTGATTTGTGCGCTCATTTTATTTTGCAAATGACCCTGCCCTCCATCTGTCTAAGCCGAATGTCCTGCTTTTTCCAAGCCAGGCCTCAGGAACAGCAGCACATGAAATAAGGAGGAAGGCACAGAACGTCTCCCTCCTGCCCGCTTCAGCAGCCACACAAAATCAGAGAAATCTGGGGGAGAGCAGAATCCTTCTATATTGCTTATATCCCCAAGAAGCATTTGAAGGTGAATGCTTTCATGATGCAAACACAACTCTGAAAATCAGACTGATAGACTAAACATATAAAAGGCAATTTCCAGTTTTCATGTTCTGTCTTCTTATCTTGATTTAATAACAACTTACCCAAAGTAACATCTCAATATAAAAAAACCTAAAATACGTAAGAATTTTAAAAGATTGAGCCTTTTAGATAATTTTTTCCCCTAGAGCTAAGTGTCAATCAGGCAAGCATAAAGGAGAAGACACCCTATTCCTTGATCATTCAGCAGCACTCGGTGCATCCCTCAAACCATGTACCTCTTTTAGGTTGAAGACCAGAAAGAACTGCAGCCAGAGAATAAGAAGCCTCGGAGTCAGATTACAGCGGTCTTCCTTACCTGTTTTCTCTGGGAATCTTGGGTGGCCCACTCAACCCCTTTGGAATGGGTGCAGTTTGTCCCTTTCTTGGTATTCATGCAGTGGAAGGTTCCTTGTCCAGTCTCAGAATTCAGAAAAACACAGCTTTGGCAACCTTGGCAGCAAGGGAGAAGAATGTATGAGTACATGAAGTCAATCGCTTGACAGTGTAGCATTCAGATGCCCTATTGAAGTCTCTTTTTAGCTCTAACAGGTGACTAGGAATTTCACCACCTCCCACTTATCACTTCCTAACATCTGCTCACAGTTGCAACTCAGGGAAGGAAGTTCAAATTCTGCTACCCTAACCCAGTTGCTTGATTTGTTTTAACGGGAAAATAACAACCAAGAAAGCAAGACACTAGTGTTCCCTCAAAGCCGGGCCCTTATGTGATATATAGATTGAATTAATTCATCAGTCACTATCTCCTAATGAACTTAGCTTTTGGATTTCATGGTTTAGCTGCTTCTTTTCTCCATCTGTGATATGTAGAATACGGGCTGATTATTAAGATTAGAGATAATATGTGTAAATAGTCTAATAGAGTGTCGTGCAATAAATATGGTTGATGTTGGCTCCAAAATACATATACAGAAAAGATTTATAGGTAGCAATACTATTAAGGAGGCAGATAATGGATTTGCATTGAAGTCTTTAATTATATAGCAAAGACATGCTTTTAGTTGAACTATGTTTATCCTGGGTGGTAGCAAGGCCAATGGAAATCACAGAAGACTATGAAAGAAAACCCCCTCACATCAGGCCACCAGCGGAAGAACTGCATATGACAAATATTCATATATTACATATATTTATATATGTAATATTTATATATGTAATAATATTACATATATTTATAATCTTGAAAACTGCACACATACTACTACCTCACTGGGATAAGCCAGTTTTGTCTTTTGCTATCTTGTCTGCTTCTCTAATTCTTGACTGAAAAATTGTATTCATTTCCCCCAAATTCTGTAGTCTCCAGATCAGTCTAAACAATGGGTATTTTTTCTAATTAGTGATCCAATATAATTTTGTAGGATAATTAAGTCCCTAGTTTTTCACTGCCCCATAATGGGCACTATTAAATTCAAAAGAATTTATACAAAAATAGCCCCCAAGGTAGTACCATGGAATCTAGAGCATCTATTCCAAATACATGACAAAGGAACAAAAGAAAATCCAGAATGGTTTCTTGTACAGTCCAGCAAATTTCCACAGAGATCTTCAAACTAAGAATCTGAAGGGAAAAAAAATTAAAGTGTAGGAAAAGTTTCTTTTTATTTTAACTGAAGGGAAAGCCACTGTTTATCAGCATAACGATATCCAAAAACATTATTAAAGCCTGACAAGTACAGGCTGGATGTCTGTCTCTCTCTCTCTCACACACACACACACACACACATCAGAGACTAAGTAGGTTGGAGAGGTAAAAGAGTAACAGTACATAGAAAAAGGAACACTTTGGGTCGTGCTTCCTCCTCCCCTCCACCCTTCTTGGAAAACACGAGGTCATGGATTTCTCCAATGTTTCTACCTCGTAGTGAAACTTGGAGGATCAAGGCAGTATGTAGGGCCAAGTTTAAACGCTAATATGAACTCAGTAATATTTGTAGTTTTGGAAAATGGCGGTACGGTGAGATGCAGAGGCGCTTGGAACTAAAGCCAAACCTCTCCAAATACCAGATAAAATCCAAAGCACTCTTTCCTGCTGTCAATTGGAAACGACAGAATAAGAACTCCTGGTCGCTGTACTATTTTGTTCTTAGAAAGTGTGCCCTTGGAGCGGCTCAAAGAAGCTCTACTCTAATTCTGGGAGAATACGAAGCTGACATTCATTCCTCTTTACCCATTCCCGTCTCTTTCACTAAAATAACGTGGAACGACAATATCTGTATGCATTGCACAGTGCATAAGGCTCAAAAACGGAAGGGACTTCGGACCATAAACCTTCCTCCCCAGCGCCAGGGAACGAGGTGACACAACAATCCTTATTTACCATACGAAGGGAAGGCGACGGCGCGACCTCACCCGAAGGTCCGTGCGGCAGAGACTACGCCTCCCAGCATGCAGCACGGCCACGTCCTGACGCCGGCGCCATCGGACCGGTGCATGCCGGGAAGTAGAGTTTTTCCGTCTCTGAACGGCCCAGAGACGTTTCCTCTCCCCTCTAACGCCGCTCACACTCTGCAGTCTTCAGAGGCCAGGTCAGTAATAGGCACACTCATATTCGTGATTGTTTTAAATCCCAGGTTGGTCGTTCTGCTGCAAAGTAACTTTGGGAGCACGCAAAAAAAAAAAAGAAAAGGCCCACAAAACCCTCAACATTCTTTGCAGACCTACGTTTCCGGTTGGCTTGTTGCCGTGGTAACGAGCACGCACAACCACGGCAGCGGTTATGGCACGGCTGGGCGGTGCGCAGATCCCCGACGGGGAGTTCACCGCGGTCGTGTACCGGCTCATCCGGGATGCCCGCTACGCCGAGGCCGTGCAGCTGCTGGGCGGAGAGCTCCAGCGGAGCCCGAGAAGCCGCGCCGGCCTGTCGCTGCTGGGCTACTGCTACTACCGCCTGCAGGAGTTCGCGCTGGCCGCCGAGTGCTATGAGCAGCTGGGTCAGCTGCACCCGGAGCTGGAGCAGTACCGCCTGTACCAGGCCCAGGCCCTGTACAAGGCCTGCCTTTACCCAGAGGCCACCCGCGTCGCCTTCCTCCTCCTGGACAACCCCGCCTACCACCACGGGGTCCTCCGTCTCCAAGCCGCGATCAAGTACAGCGAGGGCGATCTGCCCGGGGCCAGGAGCCTGGTGGAGCAGCTACTGAGTGAGGAAGGAGGAGAAGACATCGGTGGCGAGAACGAGCTCGATGGCCAGGTCAACCTGGGCTGTTTGCTCTACAAGGAGGGACATTATGAAGCTGCGTGTTCCAAGTTCTCTGCTGCCTTGCAGGCTTCGGGCTACCGGCCTGACCTTTCCTACAACCTGGCTTTGGCCTATTACAGCAGCCGGCACTACGCCCCAGCGCTGAAGCATATCGCCGACATTATTGAGCGTGGCATCCGCCAGCACCCAGAGCTGGGTGTGGGCATGACCACTGAGGGCATTGATGTTCGAAGTGTTGGCAACACCTTAGTCCTTCACCAGACTGCTCTGGTGGAAGCCTTCAACCTCAAGGCCGCCATAGAATACCAACTGAGAAACTATGAGGCGGCCCAGGAAGCCCTCACGGATATGCCTCCAAGGGCAGAGGAAGAGTTAGACCCTGTGACCCTGCACAACCAGGCGCTAATGAACATGGATGCCAGGCCTACAGAAGGGTTTGAGAGGCTACAGTTTTTGCTCCAACAGAATCCCTTTCCCCCAGAGACCTTTGGCAACCTGTTGCTGCTCTACTGTAAATATGAGTATTTTGACCTGGCAGCAGATGTCCTGGCAGAGAATGCCCATTTGACTTACAAGTTCCTCACACCCTATCTCTATGACTTCTTGGATGCCACGATCACTTGCCAGACAGCTCCTGAAGAGGCTTTCATTAAGCTTGATGGGCTAGCAGGGATGCTGACTGAACAGCTCCGGAGACTCACCATACAAGTGCAGGAAGCAAGACACAACAGAGATGATGAAGCTGTCAAAAAGGCAGTGAATGAATATGATGACACCCTTGAGAAGTATATTCCTGTGCTGATGGCCCAGGCCAAAATCTACTGGAACCTTGAAAATTATCCAATGGTGGAAAAGATCTTCCGCAAATCTGTGGAATTCTGTAATGATCATGATGTGTGGAAGCTGAATGTGGCTCATGTTCTGTTCATGCAGGAAAACAAATACACAGAAGCCATAGGTTTTTATGAGCCCATAGTCAAGAAGCATTATGACAACATCCTGAATGTCAGTGCTATTGTGCTGGCTAACCTGTGTGTTTCATATATTATGACAAGTCAAAACGAAGAAGCCGAGGAGTTGATGAGGAAGATTGAAAAGGAGGAAGAGCAGCTCTCCTATGAGGACCCAGATAAGAAAATCTACCATCTCTGCATTGTGAATTTGGTGATAGGGACGCTCTATTGTGCCAAAGGAAATTATGACTTTGGTATTTCTCGGGTTATCAAAAGCTTGGAACCTTATAATAAAAAACTGGGAACTGATACCTGGTATTACGCCAAAAGATGCTTCCTGTCATTACTAGAAAACATGTCAAAACACACCATCATGCTTCGTGACAGTGTTATTCAAGAATGTGTCCAGTTTCTAGAACACTGTGAACTTTATGGCAGGAACATACCTGCTGTTATTGAACAACCCCTGGAAGAAGAAAGAATGCATATTGGAAAGAATACAGTCACTTATGAATCCAGACAACTAAAAGCTTTGATTTATGAGATTATAGGTTGGAATATGTAGTAATGTCTGACAGTGGCCTTATCATAATGGCTTTACATCTGTTTTTCACTCTTTTATCTGTATTTAGCTATTGGCCTCTTTAGATTTATTACATGTTGAACTTCGTACACTTTAAAATTATAAAAATAACTAATATTTTGTTTTTAAAATCTTCACAAAGTGAAATATAAGAACTTTGACACCTAGAAAGACTTATGGAAAATTCAAAACTGCATGGGGACACTATTTCTATTAGAAATTGTTAGCACCTATGTTCCATCTCCTTTGTTATCATTTGTACTTTGTGCATTTTGAAAGTCCCCTGCACAAGGATTATGTTATCCAGGGACTTGGCACTATCAGGCCCAGAACTCAGTAGTTAAGGTATAGGATTTCTAGGCTTTTAATAAGAACCTCAGGGATTGTGTCCTATTCTCACAGCCTACCCTCATTATTATATTAATTTTAATGCATACATATTAGATAGCCCTTAGGGTGTTTTGTTAGGGTTTTTCCATATAAATGTAATGCTTTATGTAACCAAAATACGTTATAAATGTTTGGTGTTTTTTTTTTTTTTCAAACATTCAAGAGTCACTGGGAGATCTTATACCCTTAACAAAATTATGGTGCTGTGGTTTAGAGACAATAAACAATTGTCAAAGCAAGAATTTTACATGGTTTTCTTTGGTTCCGTTTGTTAATAATTTGAATACATGAACAAGATATATTTACTGTTTTTTCATAACTGTGCTCTTATTTAACAATGAGGAATAGCAGAGGTATCGTGAGAACTGTTTTCTTAATTCCTACCTTTGTGTTTGCAATTTAGGATATGTTAATGCTGGAGTTGTTCCTGTGTGGTGGCCTCTCAGGTAAGGAAAAATCTAGACTATTTCCATGATCCCACCAAACTTCTCTCCCACCTCCATCACAGATGAAAAGGTCGATTCTGAAACCTCATCTGGTAGATTCATAACGCTAGGCCATGCCCACAACCCTTCCAATGAAAACCCCACTCATTCTGCTTAGGCATTTTTATTTTCTGAACCATACAAGAGCTTTACTATTTGTTTCCCCACCCCTTTTCTCTCCATAAATCAACCCCAACTCGACCTGACTTAGAGAAAAACAAAGCAGCTTGAATTATATGAAATTGCTGATTTTGGAAGTGTTTGAACTACAAAACTAGCATTTTTTTATGGTTCAATCTAATAGCATTCTACTGAAAGATAGTGAACCCCTGCCATGATGAGATGATGATTTCTTTCCTTCAAGGAGAAATCACTTAGCCACATAGGTACCCAGACAGGGACTCACATAGGTACTCAGCATAAATCCTCTGTAGCATGACCTCCTGGGTGCTCAAATTCTATTAGATCTATCAGAAAATGTGGCTTATTATGAAGTCCAATGGTTTTGAATTTATAGCACTTTTCATCTAATTATGTAAGCTGATACCATTTACCGCTGACGTTTGAGCCCACACTGGGAGGACAATCAGTGTTTAATGACCTCTTCAGTGCATCCCTTAGCACAATTCCATCACTGGGAAATGTTCTTTAACAACTTTTGTACTAAAAGTGTTGCTGCTGCTTTGTGCAGTAGCTCTGTTCACTCTCAATCTTCATCCCCTTAAGATTTGGAAAGTAAATGAACTGAAATCTTATTTTTTAACAGCCATGTTAAAAAAAAGTTTTTTGCACATTTCCTCTTTTTTTCTTTAAAAAAAAAAGCATAAAATGTAAGTAATGTTAACCACCCAAAAGCAAATGTTTTCCAGATTCCCTTTTGCCAATAGCCCAGCCTTTATTCAACCACACTTTATTTACCCAGGTGCTGTGTGTTTGTGGTTTGCATGTATGTGTAATTTAGCTTTTCAGAATATAAAAAGCTTTTCAGAACAGTTTTTAACCCCTTGCTGCTGGGCAGTTGGGATTTCCTGGTTAGTAATGCATCAGGAAATCCTGACTGCTCCTACCACTGAGTAAAGGAATAAAGGTCAATCGTGGTGGCATTTGTCCCCTTCCTTACACTGGCTCTCCAGAGAGGCACCCACCAGGATTTATAGATTGCTGCCTGGCAACAGCAAAGACTCATGAACCAAGCCTACAAAACTGGCCAGCCATCAGAGCCCTGGAGGAGACTGGGGAAGGGTCTAACTCCCCAGGCACTTATTGTTCTTTATTTTTAGGATATACTTCTTTTAAACTCACCTTCAAAGTACTCACCTCTGCTTATTGATACTAATAGGCAAGTGACTTTATGATGACTCCACATTGCCATTTGAATGAAGGCTTTCATCCCTAAAGCTCTGATGAAAAGCTTTGTTCTATGCTCCTAGAACTTCATGTACTCAGTGCTAAAAGCACTTTTCTTGACAAAAAAAGATTTCCCTATATTTCTCAAGCCTTTGCTCCTTCAAGATTTCTTCATAATATCTGCAGAGTGTATTTTAAAAAGATCAAATATTAAATCCATTATTCCATAACCTTAGTCAACCCATCTCCACACAAATGTTCAGAATATACCCATGTGTTTGTTGTACCCAAGTAGTTATTTCCATTTTCTCAAACATAAACAAAAACTTATTCTGTGCAGAACCACCAAGCAGACTCATTTGATCAGTGACATGACATGCCTACAAAAGGATTCATATTTCTCATGGCAGCCCCTCTTTGAATTTGCCCTCAGCTGTGGCACGGATATTGACACTAATGTCATCTGTGAAGGTCAGGTGTAGAGTGGCTAACTCTGACCCATTCATGAGAAGCAGACAACTGGGAACTGGGAAAACTGTGGGGATGGCAGAGATCATCGAGCAATGAGACAGCTGTAATCATAGAAGATGACACTCCCTCCCAAAGGGGTGATAGAGGAACATAGAGGTATGGCCTCTCAGACCTCAGAGGAGCACCTCAGGTGGAATCCAAACAGAATTGTCAGTGATAGGTTTGGCCTGAGGTTAGAACAATTTGTGTGTTTGTTGAGGGCTATGGGGTAGATGCCCAAGTAAATAAGCTTCTAGTGAGATAAGAAAGGGCAAATGAGAAAAAAAATTTTTTTTTTAAAGAAAGGGCAAATGGCTTGGAGGGGAAGTGTTAAGAGAGTAACTTTCTGACCCTTCTGCCCTATAATCCTTGCTTGGGCTCATTTCCACACTGGCATTCGGAGGGTTAGCAGTGCTGGAAGCCTGTTCAGGTAAGCAGAATATGGCTATCTATACTAACTGATTTTAAAAGGATAACATCACCAAAGACAAACCTTTCATTTCTGGTGAACATCAGCATTTTTAAATACAATCTTTGGTCTTATGTTCCTTTGTCTTTTTTTTTTTTTTTAATGACTATTGGTGATCTGGAAACATCTGGGAGGTTGTGCTTTCCTGAGGGTATTCTCTGCCACACTGAGCAGCTTCCTACCAATGGTGTGACTTGCAGCTCACTATCCACCATTCACTAACTGCCTCTTATCCCCTGCTGACCTACCACTGGGACTAATGTGACATTTGGGGGTTTCGTTTCCACTTATTGGGCTATATACCCTTAGTATTAGTTAAACAGCACATTTTGTAATGTGCCAGTAACTCTGGGTTCTTGGTTGTCCAACCACATAATCACCATGACTGTAACCATCAAGCTCTATACTTATACCTTCATTCTAATTATAAAATATATGCAACTTTTTGAGTACCCTAATCCTTCAGCAGCAACCTTAATTCTTAAATTAGCAGTTTTAAGGAACTGTGACTTTCCAAAGAACCTAGATTGGTCTTAGATTATAATAAAACATTTCTTTAATCTTAAATAGTCTTCAGTTTCTAGTCTCTCTACAGGAATATGTATAACTTATAGTAACAGGTTACTCTTACATTTTTAAGTACAGCTCAAAGGAATACAATATTAAAGTTATAAAAATGCAAAGTTATTAAGTCCATCAAACACAGCACTTCCTTTCATGAGTTTCATATTAAATCTATGAAGGCATCAATGCAGGGATTACACATTTACAGAGCACGACAGCATCTGGGACAGAAGGCTTCCTGGTATTTCTATGGCATGTAGTCATGAAGACAGCTGTTTCCCCTCTGTACTTGTGCCCTTCTGTGGAGGGCAATGACTAACAATCTACTTTAAAAAGCAGAAATTCTGTATACATCAGACTTACTACCCAGCACAAGCAGCCTAGAGCAGTGAAGCAGCCAGCACAGAGACTGGATTTTGTCAGACCTGGCTCCATCTCCTGGCAATGCCACTTCCCAGCTACTAGCAGTGTGTGTTATTCAACGTTGCTAAATCTCAGTTATTTCACCGGAAAAAAGGGGACGATACCATACATTTCACAGGGTTGTTGTGATAACAATTAGAACTTCTTGTCGAGGGTTAAGTGCCCAGCAGTGTCTGGCTAATAATGGTTAAATTAAAAAATAAATTATTAATGCTATAATCAATTCTAGGGTAGTGTTTGGCAAAAATACAGAGACTCATCAGAATCACTGAGACTGACTTAGAAGGGAGCTCAGAGTTATTCATTTTACAAAAGATATTAGGCCCAAATAGGAAAAGTGACTAGTAGTTTGGTAGAGAAAAATGGAGCACCTGCAAAATTTCCAGAATAGAACCATTTTCACTGTGTTCTTAGACTCAGAACTCCACCTTCTCCTAAGTTATTTCACAGCTTTACAGTGACAAATTTCAGTCATTTAAAAAAATTATCTTTCCAGATCTAATGTGGACACAATGAAGTACAAAGGACGTGACAGAACTATGCAAGAATGGATTTAGAGGTTGTCCATCAGTCAATACTACGCCCAGTCAACAGATCACATCAGAAAATGCAGCACAAGATGAGTTTACGAGTATATTGAAAAAGAAAGAGACATGCCCCTGAAGGCAAACACAGGCAAAAGTAAATGTGATGGCAGTTAAAGACTTCATTTGTTTTTCTCATAGGGTAGCACAGGAAATCGGAGCAGCAAGCTTTAGCAAAGGATTTCAGTCTGGCAGCTGCGATGTTAAATCCAAGTAGATGTCATTTGTATGTTTAATGTTTGTCTGGCATAAACGCTGATTCATTGAAAAAAGGCCTATTTGTTGACAAAATGTAAAAATATGAGGTGAACACAAGAGCATGTCAAGTGGAAATGTGCGCTAGCTGAACCCTGAATGCTCTTTCCTGGATGTGTTATTAGGCAGGCCCTTGTTGTGTGTTGCAGATGCCTGCCATTACTTGGTTGAGAATCCAGACAGTACATGTCTCAATTCTATTGATGTCCCAAATCTGGATGGGACAAAAAATACTCTGGGTAAGAGTCAAGATTCTAAAATTTTGAAAATCTGGAACTAAATACAGTAAGATACACATTTTAGTAAGAATAAATATAAGTAATGAGGCTTTAAAAAAGTCAGCCTCAGGGATTAATCTCCAAAATATACAAAATAGCTCATGCAGCTCAATATCAAAAAACAAATAACCCAGTCAAAAAATGGGGGGGAAGATCCAAATAGACATTTCTCCAAAGAAGACCTACAGATGGCCAAAAAACACATTAAAGATGCTCAACATCACTAATTATCAGAGAAATGCAAATCAAAACTACAATGAGGTATCACCTCACACTGGTCAGAATGGCTATCATCAAAAAATCTACAAACAATAAACGCTGGACAGGGTGTAGAGAAAAGGGAACCCTCTTGCACTGTTGGTGGGAATGTAAATTGATACAGCCACTATGGAGAACAGCATGGAGGTCCCTTAAAAAACTAAAAACAGAACTACCGTATGACCCAGCAATCCCACTCCTGGGCATATACCCAGAGAAAACCATAATTCAAAAAGATACATGCAACCCAATGTTCATTGAAGGACTATTTACAAGAGCCAGGACATGGAAGCAACCTAAATGTCCATCCACAGAGGAATGGATAAAGAAGATGTGGTACGTACATACAATGGAATATTACTCAGCCATAAAAAGGAACAAAACAGTGCAATTTGCAGAGACGTGGATAGACCCAGAAACTGTCATACAGAGTGAAGAAAGAGAAAAACAAATATCGTATAATATCGCTTATATGTGGAATCTAGAGAAATGGTACAGATGAACTTATTTGCAAAGCAGAAATAGAGACACAGATGTAGAGAACAGATTTATGAATACTGAGGCGAGGGGGGAAGCTGGGGGTGGGATGAATTGGGAGACTGGGATTGACATATATACCTACTATGTATAAAATAGATAACTAATGAGAACCTACTGTTTAGCACAGGGAACTCTACTCAATGCTTTGTGGTGACCTAAATGGGAAGGAAATCTAAAAAACAGGGGATATATGTATATGTATAACTGATTCACCTTGCTGTACAACAGAAACTAATACAACATTGTAAAGCAACTATACTCCAATAAAAATATAAAATAAAAAATCAGCCTCCATGGAGATGTGGACAAAGTGGCACATGCAGAAAAGACAAACTATTAAATTCAAGTTCAGTGTGAGATGACAGTGCAATGTCCACTGTCCACCAAAAATGCAAGAGTGACTAAAGAATATTGGAATAAGGAATAAGGGAATCATTGGTCCTATTCTGGAACATTCAGAACTCGACACCTCACTTTAAGAACATCAAAAGGGCACATATGGAGAGAGATTAGGATGATGAAGGGTCTAGAACTGACAGGAGCAAGAGGTGACTGAAGAAGATCTGGGGGAATGTGAGCTGTCTTTAAATGCCTGCAGAGCTGCCCTTCAACAGAGCAACTGGGCAATTCTTCATGACTACACAAGACAGAAGTTACGTTAATGGATAGAAGGGGGAAACAGATTTCAGTCTTATAAGTAAAAACCTCTTAATACTGGAAGATTTCAGAAACTGGGAAAAGGCTTGCTGGAAAAGCAGTAAATTCCCATGTGGTCACAGCACATGTTCAGAAAAACTGGTGATCTATTTGTGGTCTGAGGGGTAGGATGGTCAGATACCAATTGTGTTTGGGAAAAAGATGAGATGATTTCTAAGGTTCATTCAGTCTGAGCCTTATATGAGCCCAGCAGAAAACTGCTTTCTTTAACTAACTATAACTAACTTATTATATAAGAGCTAAACTCTTAGTATGGCAAGTTATTATTTAAACGTGTCAAGTAAGACTGTGTTCGACAGGTCCAATCTTCAGTTATTTCAGAGCCCAGACAACTACAACCTTCCCTCCAGTGTGGGAGCCACAGGCAGGGACAAAATCAGTATCTGTGCACTTGTCATTCACTACTAGAGAGGCTACTTACGGGAACAGACTGTAAAGATTAGATGGAATCAACATGAAAAAATGCAACAATTTCCGTAACAATGAATGGTTTTGGTATTGTTTTATTTTTTTCCCAGCACATCTTAAAAATCACACATGGGCATTTGCTTATAGAACAGTACATTCTAGGAAAAGCAGTAAAAGGAGATCCAAACATACACTGAAAGCACAGTATATAGACTATGTGTTGAGCCCTTTGGAAAACAGTATGGCTCAGTCTGAACTGACAAAGCTATGCTGGACTCCCTTAAGAATTTTCCTTCCCACTACATATCCACTTTTAAGACTATTAATGTAAAGAGAAGAATTGTTTGTATGCATTAGTTACAGCAGTATAATGGCTTACATACAAGTGCTTACCCACATGTAGTTCCCAAAAGATGACTACAGTACTGGCAGGAATATGCACTGCCTTAGAGGAAGACTCAGGATAAGATATTATTCAAGTCAAGTTGTATCAGAGCCAAAGTATTTCACAGGCTTAGCGAAAAAGGACAAAAATTTAAAAATATAACCTACATATATTTCTCAGAAGATTTATCATTGTTCAGAAACAGAAATATTCATTATTCTGAAGGCACCATCACACACAAAAAGGACTGACCCCCAACATAAGGAATAGGAACCCACCCCCCTCCCCTCCTCCAGGCTCTGCTCCTCAGGGAGCTGTGTGAGCAAACACCCAAAACATGTAGGGGGTGTCTCCAGGACCGAGTATGCCACATCCACCAACCCACACCTTAGGGCTACTAAGTTGGGACACAAGGAATGAAAATGCAAGAAAGAAAGTACATGTAAATCCCACTGACTGAATAGGTGTATGTGAGAGTACAGGTCCACCACACAATTAGTTAAATATGCTAGAATAGGTGATTGAAACCAACACTGTGGAAAGGATCTTTTGTGTTTCCACACACAACTACTTCATTCCTGACGCGTTCTTGAAGAGGAATAGCCTTGAACTGCTACACAAGCTCTGGCCTTAAAGACTTATCCTCTCCCACTCATTTTAAATAATGGCTATTTCATGGAAAAAAAAATCCCAACAAGGCACTGTGAGCTTTTGGGGACATTCTTTAAATAGCTCAAAAAATAATTATTTAGAGAAACTTTATACCAGCACAAGCATTTCATGTCCTTTTTGGATATGTGAACAAGATTGCTTTAGGGGTTAAACAACAAGTTTCATAGGGTGCTTACAAAAAACACTGCCAACAATAAGATGCCTTAAAAACATGTATATATGCTGCTTAGAAATCCACACTAAAATATTTTTTTTCCTTCTCTCTCTCTCTCTCTCTTTCTGATTTGGAAGTTCAGAGTCTTTGAAAAATGCTCTTAATGATATTTAATGTGTTATTTTTGTCCCCTGTGGAAAAAAAAAGTATAAAATAATCTCCTTTGGGAACCAAAAAAGAAACCTTTTCATGTTCACAGAACTAAAGTTACTTAATTCTGTGATGGTTCTTTGGCTTCAGTGGTCCTTACTCACGTTTGTTAAGGAATTCTTGTGGTTAGGAGAGCACAAGAGCGCTCATTCTTTGAGGATCTTCCAAGGTTCAAATGGGAATGCTTCAGGTTCACAGGAGACTAAACACCTCCTAGGAATATAACATTGATTTAAAATAATTAGAGAGTAATAAAACCTAGCCAACAATATATTCATCTATAAATCCAAAAGGATTTAGTTATATTTAGGTTGTACTTGATAATGCTTCATCAATAAAATTATAAAAATTAATTTTGTTTTCAAATCAGAGGAAATATGAAGATGAAAAACTAAAATCGAAAGACAAACCCAGACGCAAACAGAAGAATGAACAGCTTCACACCCCCTCTGAAGAAAAAAATCTCTTAAACCCAGGTCCATTTTATTAATAATATAAGTTTCTATAATCTGTTGACATTACAGGTAGTTTTTACAGTTAAATTTCACACTAAAGACAAACACTGTTTGCTTTAGGGAGCAGAAAGCTGAGTAACTTACATCCTTCATGTTACACATTGTATTCCAATAGTTTAAAACAATCTTTTACACCTTCTGGATTTCCGCATCAATGTACTATATGAAATTAATGAGGATTAAATGTATATATTGACAGGTGGCTCATTTGGGAACGTGAAGCCTTGAGCAAAGGCAAGCTTTCATAAAGCCAAAGGTGATTCTGGATTCTTCAATCCTATCCTGGCACTTGTTATTTTCGGCTTTTCTCCCACCACGAGCTAAACCCTAATTAAAATCGAAATCGCCAAAGATTAAGTGGTAGCAAAAAGCTATTAAAGCTGTCCTTAACTCCTGTCCCAGTGCTTCTTAAAATGTAGATATGCTTTCCACAGAATTCCACCTTGGCTGCTTCAAGCACCAGCATGTGCAGTTTGTGCATCAATGCATAATAAATGTTTGTGTTCTACATTTACATAAAATAGATGTTCGACCAAACTCAGCCCATTTGAACAGCCAAGGTTACAGACTTCAGCTTGGTACCACAGGGCTTGTCTGATCAGCTATAGTTAAGAAGTTGCAGCTATAAAAGAATATGACAATGGAAAACCTCTGAAGCCAACATGCAAAAGTCATTTTCAAAACTGCAAGCTAGGACTCAGCTGTTACTAAGAGAATATTCTGAGAAAGAGGTTTTCTTGCAACCATCTGTATCTGGTTTAATACACACACTGATGGAAGTTCATCCTTCACTGCGTTTTTGTTTTCCAAAATACATCAACACAGCTCAGTATACTAGAATGCTTCCAGCTTCATAAACAGCTTTTAAGTAACAGTACTATAGTATGTAAGCATTTAGGAAGAAAACTCCCAATTCCTCAAGAGGGGAAAGAATGTAATCCTCTTTCTTTGTGGTAAAATGCTGGGCACAATAAACATGTGGCTTCTGCAATTCTTACTAAGCTAAAAAAGCTCACGTTACTTAGCATAACACTAATAAACTCACTTATACACTGTAAAGTGCACCAAACATTAAGGCAGCTGTTTCTCTAGGGGTCAATAAAGCCTGTTCATACTGACTCTAGTATTCAATGCCATTTCTCACTAGCAGCAAGTTCCCATTCCCACTAAAATGTCAACCCAAATGTGACATCATCAAATAAAATATTAGAAATATGACTAATTTAAGAAAGACAAATCGGTGTTATGCAGTTATGCAGCTGAGGCACCTCTCAGAGGTGGATGCGTGGAAGCAGGGAAAGCCTTTCTGATTTACTAAATCAGAGTGAAACAGTACTGATGAGTGTTTATGTGTTTCAAAATGATCCCTGTAGAAATGATCCTAACTACAAAATGTAGTCATCACTACAAAATCAAGGTTGGAGAGTCATGCATGCATGGAAGAAAACAAACGCATAAATCACTAATTTCCATAAGGTTCATGTAGAATAGTGAACAATTTCAGGTGTTACATTTCCTAATTCTGAGGTTATTGAAATCTGAACTCCCTAGGAAAGAACGTTATAACAATCACGTGCAAAGGAATGGATCTGCTTATGAATCTGTAAGTTTTATTTTTAAAAAATTACTCAGAAACATGTATACACTCCAGTGAGATATTAGTATCGTAATAAATTTTACATTTTGATCACCAATTAGAGAAATTACTTTCATGAATAGATGCATTTCATAAAGCTGAGATTTTTATAATTTGAGAAGCAAGTGTAATTTCCTCATCAAGTATCTAACTATTTCAAATATCAAGGGCTTGAAGCAAAGATCTGCTGGAAATTTTATAATTAAAAATAAATCACCAATGAAGAGAGGCAGCATCTAATAAATAAATATTTAGTTTTTGTTGTTAAACTAATATTTCATTTTGATTTGCTTACAGATTTTATTAGTTTGAGGCCAATTTTATTTGTTAAAAATTATCATTTTGAAGTCTTAAAAATATCATTTTGTGAATCAATTTTAGATTTTCTGGTTAAGGCTACTTCAGATATAAAAGGTATCAAACTGCCCAAAAATACTTTGGAGCTGTTGCTACATAGACAGACAGTGTGTCCTTTTAAAGGATAGTCTGCATTCTGACTCATATTAGCTGATCAAATATTAATTCTAAAAAAATTATCAAAAGTTAAGTACTACATTAAGAAAAGAATCTGTCTCAAAATGTGAACCATGAACCTTGACAGACAGTGATTCAAAGTAATCATTTCATTTATTTTAATATCCAGGTTTGAATGTAAAAATGTTCACTAAATGTGGTTAACGTTCTCCCTATTGTTTAAGAAATATGATATTTCAAACTTTTGATTATGGTATGTGTAATACATTATATTTTTTAATTTAGGTTAAACCAGTAATTCAAAAAAGGCATTAAACCATTATTAAAAACTAAATTGAAACTTTACTTTTATATGGAAATTTATCATGTTGTTTGGGTTAATTTTTTTTAAGAAGGTTTTTTGTCATTGAAACTGTTGAGGTTTTCAAATTCAGTAGCTGAATGATGACTGTGTTTCTTTAGCCAAAACAGTTCTTTGAACTGGAGACATTCAGTGTAAGAAGTCTTCCCTCTTCTGCTCCTGTTGTAGCTTCTTCTGCATCTCAGCAACAAGAATGTGAAATGAGAAACATTAGAACTCTAAGTTGAATAAAGACATTCCTTTCATGGTAAACCTGTTCTTCACATACAATGAGTGATAAGTCAGCTTTTCTTATAAAACATATTATGAATGAATTAGGATATAACAATATGTTATCTCAGTGATACAAATACAACTCATACCTCAGTAGAAACAGAAACATGGAGAACAAAAACATGTCCCCTGACAGAATAAAGCATACTAATGATTTAAGGTTTTACAACTGTATACTAATTTCAAAGAAAAATGTAGGCCAAGCACCTTACAGAACTGAAGGCTTCCTAAATAAGAGGTTGCCTATATTCTTTCATGGGTATTCTCCCTTAATGACCTATTCACACTAGAATGCACTCTTAAAAAAACATACATGTATATCACTCCTCAGTGGAATCCTTCCCTAGATAGCTGCTTCCCAGAAACGTTCTTTTAAAAAAGAGGCTAGAGAAACAATAGATGACACCAAAATCTGGCTTTGTTCCTAAGAAGAAGCATCAATACAAAACAGCTGGCAGCATCTTCTTCTGAAATTAACCACTGGCAGCCTTGTGCTGCCTGACTGAAATTTGAAATGACAACCAGTTGGCTGTAAACTGATACACCTACAATGAGAGAGATTTAGGAATACCATCTGTCAATCCATAGATGTAGAAACAAAACAAACTACAGAATGAAACAAACTTATTTTAAACCAACAAACAAAGGTAGCTGAAATAAAGTCCATGATATATCTGATTACTGGTATAACCATAGTTAAAAGACTTAAAAAAAAAGTGACATTTTTCTTAACAATAGTAATGGATTTATAAAAGGTTTCTGTTTCCAAAGATGTTATTGGGGTCCACATATTCCTTGACAGACTTCAGCATCCCAAAGCCGACATCAGAGATACTTTCCTTTAGCCACTGCTTCCGTAACTTGCCCACTGGAAAAACAAAATCAAAAATGCTTCAATATACACTATGATGCTGGGAACCAATCAATCTTATGACCATGAATGAACAAACACTGTGTGATAAATGCTTTTATTCAAAAATGAGAAATGTTTTGCTGTATTTGATTTATTGAGCCCACCAGACTATCAAGCTCATTAAGCTCAGTGTACTCCCAGGGGAGCCTGTGCTCCACAGTGTCTCCTTTCTTTGTAAACTGTAAAATGGAGATGAAGGGAGCCTGCACTGAGATTATGGCCCATTTTACAAATAACAAAATGAGAAAAACATGCATTTCAAAAGAACCCGCCTCCTGTCTTTACCAGAACATGCCAAAGTTTCAGAGAAAATAAAGTTAACTAAAGAAAACATATCCAGATGAATTTGCTGGGTATACTACAGCAAAAATTGACAAGCTAGATATCCATAAAATATTTTGAGAACAAAAGCTTTTTAAAAATTGAGAAAAGCTGAACTTTGGGCTTAAGAAAAAAATCTGGTTATGAGCTTTCCATTTGCATTTTGTTTTCATATGACTTTAAAATAAATTTGCATGTTCAAATAATTGTTATTTTCTTCCTATTATTTTTCCAGAATTAGAGTTATTTTAGGCACTAAATAAATCAAACACCTAAACCATTTTAAATTTAATTATCTGCTTTTATACACTGTATCACGTTCCCCTTCTTTGTTTCTAAGTCTTGCTAATTTATTCTGAGAATAACGAATATAATCGTTAGCAGCATAAATTATATTTTAAAAGGCATTCAACGAAAATGTAACCTTTTCTAAGCAGAACTTTTATAAGAAAGGATATGTACTTAATCTATAAAAGAATTCTGAAATGTCAATTTGCTTTGGCATTAAAAAGCAAAGCAGGATGCTGATTTATCTATGGGAAAATGGATAAATCTTATTTACGGGTAGGATTATTTGTGGTTAGTACTTTTCAAATGTATTGTAATAATTGAATTCAAATGGTCATTTTCCACAAATGTTCATTAATGATCCAAAGTCATCAGCAGCAATTTAATTGGCCAACTAAAATGGGAAGCCTTCTTTCATTAAAGTATTCAGCCTGTCATTCTAAAATGCACTCTCATTTATCAAGCTTCAGTGATCCACCACAGCATCTCCCTTTTGGAAAACTTAAATACCATTTTAAGCTCAACTCAAACCGTCTTTTGTGTCCAGTGCTCCAGGAAACCACCAGTTGTCATTAAAATAATAAATAGCATGACATTCTCAGAAAGCAAAATATTTCTGCTTGGCTTCTAGAAATAAAGAAGCATTGCTGGTATTAAGATGAGGAAAAATGCTCTACAGCAGGAAAAAGAAATCTTAAATTCAAAAGAAAAATTCTGTTTAAAAGAGCTCTAAAACCAGAAGCCAAACAGTACAAACTGCTATTCATGCAATCTCTACCACCTAAAAGATGTTCTACCAGGTCCTCCTACGATCTCCCTAAGGGACAACTCACCGCAATGCCTCAGCCTTAGTTTTCTCATATGCAAAGGGATTAGAAGCTACTGAATCTTTTCACTCCAAATATCCTACGATTTTTGCACTTAGAAAAAGTTACAAATCAGTTATTTCCAGATTTGCTCCAAGGTATTAAAAGAAAAAAAAAAAAACTACTCTGTGAATGGTAGAAGTGGCATTATTTTAAGCTACCAGCACTGAGGCAACTCAAGAGAGTGGGATAAAAAGCAGTCAATGCCAGTCTCCACTGTTATCTGTAACATAGTTTCACTGAATGTGTCCTGTGGTTATGGATGTAATTGTCCTGAAAAGACTGCAAACAACTGCTCCGACAAGATGGAGCACATTAGAACCTCAGCAGGATGCCCAACAGCTAGCTCGTCTGCCTCGTTTTACACCTCTAGTAATAATCCAATTCCACAAGGAGCTGAACCATCCTCTGAGAAGCCACCCAACAGCCACTGCATATTTAATGAAGTCGCTCACCAAGCGCTGTAAAACAGAAGGTGCTTGAAGTGCATCATTAGTTCTGTCAGAAGGATAATTTACACATCTATCTTGTCAAATTTTCTATGGTTTATACTTTTACAATAATCAATCTAACATACATTTGATAAGTGAACTAGAAAGTTAAAAAAATAAAAGGCAGTACAGGCAGCATAGCTGTGGCCCCTCAAAAACATATCTGATAAAATAATTTAACCCCTTGATGGCCTGATGGCAGAGGTCTGTAAGCTTCTTCTGTTAGTGATAACAGAATTTGAACTGAGGTCAGAAATCACAGTTTATGCAATTAAAGGGACTAGAAATCTTTTTGGATTTGCTTAACAATTTAAGTCAACTACATTACAGGATAAATGTACACAGAGAAAAGAGAGTTTAAGTAAAAACGCTTAATAAGCGTTTATAATATGAGATTATTGGAAATAGTCTTCATAAAATTCTAGAGAACCTTCTCTGGCTGCCTCAGATGAATTGATAAATTAAAAAAGCAACAATGAAACATCGAAGGCCCTAATCCCAAAGATGGGATCATACTTCAAAGTAGAAGACTTTTATTCTAGAGTTAAACAACAACAATAATAATGCCATTTGTACAATCTTTATTTGCACTGCTAGGCATTTTAGAAATTAGCTTATTATACTGATCTGGACATGTGTAACACACGTGTGTGCACAACTATATAGTAGCTGCTTACATATCTGTAGACTCATTTTCAGAAAAGGAAGCATGCCATACTAAAGGGGAGAATGGATGAATGAAAACAGCAAATAACAGGTGGCCAAAGACTACTTCAACATTCCTTGTATGTACAGTTATCCATGAAAAGTCATGTGTACCTTCATACCACATGAAGCTTATTCCTCTTTCCAGACCTGGATTACCTGATGTGGAGTATTCATGACTACTGACTCAGCTACACTCCTGTGACTTCTGATCCTCTAGAAGTGTAAACCTAGCTTGAGAGCCAACACTAGAGCTACAAAAAGCCAAATCCACCATTTCTGAAAATAAGAAAGAGATCCCGTATTCCATAATTCTCATTTTTTTCTACATATTCAATGCTCAAAATACTTAAGCCAGGTATTTAAGAGTCTTAGATGTATTTTTAAAGGTACAAAAATCATAGGCCAGCCAAATACAGAAAACTAATGGAGGAAATTCTTTGTCTGCTTAAATTAAAAGTGGAGTTCACTTTTTTATGATTTAATTTCTTATACTGTATATACAGACAGAATAAAATAAGTATTTTGTGTTTTTTCCATAATATACAGTACATTTAAAAATTATACTTTGGGGACTTCCCTGGCGGTCCAGTGGTTAAGACTTCGCCTTCCAACGCAGGGGGTGTGGTTTGATCCCTGATTGGGCAACTAAGATCCCACATGCCTTGCGGCCAAAAAGCCAAAACATAAAACAGAAGCAATAGTGTAACGAATTCAATAAAGACTTAAAAAATGGTCCACATCAAAAAAAAAATCTTAAAAAAAAATTATACTTTGGAACAGAGAAAATAGAAGCTTTTTGAAATCACAGGCTCAACAGTCCCCTTTGGATGCTAACAGCCCCAAGAAATAATATATTTTGTGGGAAGATCAACAGCAAAGAATGAACAGACATGTATATAAGAGGGATGGGTAATGGGAGTCTTGTGTGTGGAAAATGTGAACATGTTGGCCAGCCTAGCCACCAAAAATTATCTGGAACTAATCTTTGTGGTCTAAGGGACTGAAGACTTAGCAGAAACTACCTAATAATCTCATCTTAAAAGGGACACATCTAGGGTCTGCTAGCCAGAGTTCTTTTTAGCTAAATTAAAAACTCTCTGAATTATGAATTTGATTACAAGGCTGAAAAGACTTATTATACACTTATTTAAAAAACAAATCATGGGCTTCCCTGGTGGCACAGTGGTTAAGAATCCGCCTGCCAATGCAGGGGATATGGATTTGAGCCCTGGTCTGGGAAGATCCCACATGCCACGGAGCAGCTAAGCCTGTGCACCACAACTACTAAGGCTGTGCTCTAGAGCCTGTGCTCTGCAACAAGAGAAGCCACTGCAATGAGAAGCCTGCACACTGCAACGAAGAGTAGCCCCCACTCACTGCAACTAGAGAAAGCCCGCACACAACAACGAAGACCCAACTCAGCTACAAATAAAAATAAATAAAATGAATTTATAAAAAAATTAAAAACAAATTATGAAATGGGCTGTACATTTAGAAGATTACTGAAGCTGAAGCTCAGAAGGAGAATTTAGCCAAAGTTAAAAGCACCTAACCGTTATTGAAATAACAGTGTTTTGAAAGTTCTACTTTGGGCATCCTGGATACCTTTTTAACACTATTCTACAGGTCAGATTTAAAAAAGAAAATCTAGATTTAGCTTCTTGTATGAGTGATCTGAGCACTGACTTTGTATTTCAAGATTTAATTAATCCAACTAAACTACTGGTGGATTATCTAAGGAACTAGCGCTAAAGGGACACCAACCTCCTGTCAGATGAGGTTCTGGCCCCGTGCAACTTGATCTGTACTGATGAGAAAAGAGAAGGACAATGGACAATTTCCACTCTTTCTGGTATCTGGTGATCTGACTATGATGATGTTTCTTTGGAAGGGAGTGGCATGGGGTAGAACGTTCAACCTGAAAAGAGGGTTTAGTTGTCCATCTGTTTGTGCTATAAGGCACTTGTGTGGGGGGTAGAGCATTCAACCTGCAAAGAGGATTTAGTTGTCCGTCGGTTTGTGCTCTAAGGCATCTGTGTGTGTGTGTTTGGCTTTGGTGGAGGTACATGCTGAAGCCAACAGGTTTCCAGCTGAGGGATGTGAATACCCAGCTTTTCAAGACACATGAGATGGGACTATGAATACCACGGAGTCTAATTTAACGCTTAGTGGATACTTAAAGTCACGTTTGATTTATTAAGTCATCTGACATATTTTCTACTACTAATGAAACTTCTGACATCAAGATGAAAGATTCATAGATAATTAAAATCTGGTATTATAAGATTTTTCTCTTATTAAATATTTTTATATGTCAGTTTTCTTTATGCTAAGGTTTTATCTGTGCAGTTTATATAGCAGCTCTAAGATCTTACAGATCCTTAAATAGGTCTTTAGAGATGATGAAATAGAAAAAAAAGCCTGAATTATCAAGGTAATAACAGATCACAAGAGCTGGATTCAATCTGTCTTCAGAACACAATCAAGTGCTAATTCTGCTAACATCCCCAAAAGATGGCTTGACACGCTCAAAGTTTAAACCAAGTGGCAATTAATGCCTATACAACAGAGCTGAAAGCAAGTAAATGGCCAAATAACATGAAATAGATAAGGACAGTCAACATGATATGCTCCTTGAAGACTAGGGCCATGTTTTATTCATTTTTGTAGTCCTGTTGCATAATATAGTGTATGCCACACAGTAAGAATTCAAAAAATGTTAGTTAAAAAATAAATGTTGAACCACAGTTATCTGTAAGCCATTTTAGATAAGATGTAGGGATGCAAATATCCAGGGAAAGGCAATTTGGGTTTCCTTAATTTCCTTTGGTTTTATCTGCCTTGCATTCCCTATATTCTGACATTATTTCTTGGATATACTCAGAGCTATTCTGTATTAGCTAAGATAGGAGAAGGTATGTCACAGAACCTACCTCTCTTTTCCTTCAAATCTCTAGGAGCCTTTGGACTATATCAATAGCTCTCAACAGAGGCAATTCTGCACCCTAAGGGACACTAAGCAATGTATAGAGAAGTTTTTGGTTGTCATAACTGGGGCGATGTTACCAGCATCTAGTGGGCAGGGGCCAGGGATGCTGCTAAACATACTACAATGCACAGGACGGCTCCCACACAAAGAATCTAGTCAAAAATGTCAACAGTGACAAGACCAAGAAATCTCGGACTATATGTTTACAAAGGTCTGTCTCCTAGGAGCCCGAACAATTTCCATAAAAGCAACATATCTTCACTGCTACAACCAACTGGATTAGCAGTGAATGGCTTTTACTATAGCAAGGTGACCTTGTTCTAAATTTGAGGCTACTGACCAAACTGAAAGAAATTCTGGAAAAAGTGGTAGACAGAAGTTATACTCTGAGAAAACCTACCATTAATGACAAATGCTAGTTTATTTCAGAACTTAACTCCTAAAGACTTGAATCTAATATCTACTGAAAAAAACTTTTAAGCCGTATTTGTGGGCCATTTTCCCAGCCAATGTGTGAAAATATATATGTAATAAAGCTTCACAGCACTGTCTGGTAGAACTTCCTGTGTCGATAGAAATGTTCTGTATCTGCAGTATTTAACACAGTAGCCCCTAGCCACATGTGGATATCAAGCACTTGAAAGGTGGCTGCTGCAAATGAGGAAATACATTTTTATTTCATTTTAATTAATTTAAATTTAAATAGCCACAAGTACTCTAGTGATTTCTATGTTAGACACCAAAGACAGAACATTAAAAATTAACTTTACCTAAAGTTACTTTTAACAGATCTTACACTTGAAAATATCTATTAGGATTAACTGTCTGCTAATCACCTGAAACTGACTATAAAAAGTTAATTATTCTCTAACAATATAATAATGTAGTAGAGGTATTCTGAGACTAACACCTAGCACTTAGAAGAGTCTTGGTCATAAAATTGCTAGGGAGAAAAAGTTCTCTTTAGAGGTCCAAAGAGAAGTGGTATTATCCAAGCCACCTACTCTCTCCTAGTGGCTGAGAAAATACACCTGAAGCTGGAAGTTACTACAGGTATATATAGCACAAGGTAAGAGATGGCAAACACAACGTTGTCCCTGCCCTTTGTCTGGGACTGGGCATCTGTAATTGCAAGGGTAGGAAGGAGCAGGGAACAATACATTCTTACAACAGATTTTCTGTCAGCTCTCAAATCTGTTCATCCTATGACACAGCTGAAATAGTTAAATGCTCAATTACATCATGGATTAAATTGGCTTTTACAGTCTGGTCTTAGAATCTCACTATTTACAACATTGCTTCAGTGGAAAAATATTATAATCAACTTTAAGTTTTGTGAGAAAAAGCCAATAACAAAGAAGAAACTGAAGGAAAAAAAGTTAAGGGTAAAACAAACTTTCTGCTACCTTATGGTAATCTGATAAAGATTCAATATTGGAAAGGCTATACTCATCTGGTAGCTATCAAAAGACCAAAATCACAACCAGCATATTGACACTGATATAGTCAAGATACAGAACATATCCGTCCCCACAAGGATTCTTGTGTTGCCTATTTATAGTCATCCCCACCCCACACCCAACTCCTGGAAACCACCAATCTGTTCTCTATTTCTCTAATTTTGTCATTTCAAATATGTTGTAGAAATACTATCACACAGAATGCAACCTTTCAGAATTGGCTTTTTTTCACTCAGCATAATTTCCTGGAGATTCATCCAAGTTGCTGCATGCGTTAATGGTTCGTTTCCCCTTACCGCTGAGTCGTATTCCATGGTATAGACGTACCACAGTTTGTTTAGCCATTTAATGGTTGAAGGACATCTGAGCTTACTCCAGTTTGGGACTACTATGAGTAATCTGCTCTGAATATACATATACAGGTTTATGTTTTCAATTCTCTGGTATAAATGCCCAAGAGTATAATTGTTGGGTTGAATGGTAGTTACATGTTTGATTTTATAAGAAACTGCCAACTGTTTTTACAGAATGACTGTACCACATTATGTTCCAACCAGTAATGTATGATTGATCTAATTTCTCTACATCCTTGCCAGCATGACACTGCCACTATTTTTTTATTTTAGCTTTCTGATAGGTGGATAGTGGTTTCTCTTGTGGTTTTAATTTGCATTTCCCTAATGGTTATTGATGTTGAACATCTTTTCATGTAATTATTTGTCATTTGTATATCCTCTTCAGTGAAATGATTCTTCATGTCTTTTGCCCAGTTTCTAATTGAATTGTTTGTATTTTACTATTGAGTTTTGAGAGTTCTTTATATATTATAGATATAGGTCTTTTATTGGATATGTGGTTTGCACATATTTTCTCTTACTCTGTAGCCTAACTTTTCATCCTCTTAACAGTCTTTCACAGAGCAAACATTTTTAATTTTGATGAGATCCAATTTATCAATTTTTCCTGTAATGGATTGTACTCTGGGGGAACAGTCAGAGAACTCTTTGCCCAACTCTAGATCTTGAATATTTTCTCTTGTTTTTTTTCTAAAAGTTTTATTATTTTATGTTTTACATTTAAGCATATTATCTGTGTTGAGTTAATTTTGGCGTAAGGTTCAGATCAAGGTTCTTTTTTTTTTTTTTTTTAACCTATCAATGTCCAATTGTTCCAGCACCATTTGGTGAAAAAGCTATATACCTCCTCCACTGGACTGCTTTATGCCTTTGTCAAAATTGGTTGGACATATTCGTGTGGGTCTATTTCTGAGCTCTCTATTCTGTTCCATTGATCAATATGTCACTCTTCCAATACCACACAGTCTTGATGACTGTATATTATAAGTCTTGAAATCAGGTAAATTGATTCCTATGACTCTGTTCTTTTTTCAGAATTGTTTTAGCCATCTAGTTCCTTTGCCTTACCATATAAATTTGAGAATAATCTTTTCTATATCTACTAAAAATCTTTCTGAAATTTTGAAAGCAATTGTATTAAATAGGTAGATCAATCTAGGGAGAATTGACATCTTTATACCATGTCGTTTTCTACCAATCCATGAACACATCTCTCCATTTATTTAGGTCTTTGATTTTTTTCATCAGCATTCTGTTATTTTCAGAACACAGATCCTGTATATATTTTATTAGATTTATGCATAGGCATGTACATATTTTGTTAATTTAAATGTTTAATTTGGAGCATATGTAAATGGTACTTGCATTTTAAATCTCAGTTTCTATATGCTTGTTGTTAATATATAGAAATGCAATTGATCTTGGTGTGTGCTCTTGTATTCTGCGATCTTGCTGATCTTGTTCTAGTAGATTTTTTGGGGTGGGGGGCAGATTTTCTACACAGACAATCATGTCATCTATAAACAGCAATAGTTTCATTCATCCTTTCCAATCTGTATGTCTTTTATTTCACACTATAGGTTTTTAACAAAGTTGATCTTTTGCTCATTATTTCGAGTAGTCTCTTTTTACTTTTAAAGTTCCTCATACTATTGGATTATGTTAAGACCACAAAAACTGTTAAGAGCAGCTACCCCATAATTATTCTCTGAACAATAGGAAATAATTTTGGTTAGATAAAGACATCAATATTTAAACTAAGACTGGTTATATTTAATCAAGGTTTTTTACTTCCTGACAAGGCCTTAGGTATAATTTTAGCAAATGAACAACTTAAAAACTTAAGTCGTAAATTGAAATTTAAATATATGGCTGACATAAACGCTGCTGTTTAAACTGACCAGCTCGTCAGTTACAAAAACAAGCACTATGAAGATTAAGTTAAGCAGGCTTTATACTTCCTATAGCCTCCAGTTCCAGACTACATCTGTTTTCTTTGATACACAAAACCAGAGTTAAAATAGCTCCATTTATCACAGCATGATTGTAGGCAGACAAACCAGCCTGTCTGTTTCCAGATAGTGAAAGCAACTGTTATTAATCACAATTACAGGCCAAACCCTCTAAGAGAAACTGCATCAATACTCTCCCAACCCCCAGCCCTTCTACTTTTGAACTCAAAAATGGTACTGAGAATGTCATGATACTGCCTGAAGGTCAGCAACTAAAGATGCTCCTATGAGGTTGCCTTGAGTTTTAAGTTCAGGATGCAAATTAAGGAAAATCTTTTCTACACATGTAAAAAGCAATCTTTTGAGAGCTCTATTATTAACTTTAGAAGGATAATTAAACCCATTCTATTTAAAATTTATATGGAAAGATTTCTGCTTTATGAAACTATATTGAATAGCACAGGATATTTGAAATTTACAAATTAGATGATTAACTTTAAGCAGAGAAGCATGTATGAAAATAGACATTTTTTATAGCAAATTTTGTTGCCAATTATGCTGCTCTTTCATACAGATTGTAACAGAACCTCCTATAGGGTGAGACTAACTGCAGGTTATAGATGAAAATATTAAGACAATTGTTGAATTATATCCCTTGAATATATGGGTCTTTTTCAAATAAACTATAACCCTTTCTTCAATGGTTAGAGTAGGGGGTTAAGAATACAAACCAGAGTTTCACTTGGTGCTGTCTACTGCTTTTATTTTTTTAGAAGACTACTGTTTCTTAAGCACCTACTATATGCAGGACACTTCTGATGCTTTATATACATTATCACACTTAAGTGTTACAATAATCTGAGGTAGGTACTATTCCCATTTTGCAGATGAGAAAACTGCAGCTCAGAGAAGTTATTTCCCTAAGGTCACACAGGTAGTTAAGTACAGAGCCAAGAGTCAAATACAGATTTGATTCCAAAGCCTATGTTTTTTCCCCTCTGTTTGTAAGCCTCTCAAATTGCATTTGTTTTAAGATAAAGGCTTAAATGGAATCTTACATATATAATACATCTACGGAAGAACACTAAAATGGCTGGTGTTGGGCAGTTGTAGTGAAAGGCACATTATTTTACCCTACTTTTCCACTGAATAACTGACTCTGCTAATACACATTCTCAGAAATATTATGGAATAAACTGAGCCTTTTCATGATTAAACATGACCCTATATTCAAACAAGGCCTGATTATTAAACGTTTGAAGCTAAATTAGCAAGGAGACTAATGCCATTCTAACATGAAAGATTCAGAGATGTCTGAGAATTTGCAAAATTGCCCCAAATTCTGTGAGCGCTTGGGCACTTAACTACACACGTAACATATTCATTGAGCATCTACTTCTATGTAGAACAGCCAGTCACTGTTCTAGGGACTGGGGAACACAGTGACGGACAAGATACAGTCAGTAACCTCATTGAACTTATTCGAATGAGGAACACATAAACTATACAAGAGAATAGGAAAGACGCCTCTAAGAAGGTGACATTTCTATCAGAGATCTTCATGATGGGAAAGTGAGCCATGCAAATATCTGGCGGCGGGGGTGGGGGGGGGAACAAGAGAAAGAACATCAGGAAGAGACGGAATAAATAGCAAACGCCTTGAAGGGGGAAGAGGGTTGATATGCCTGAGAAATAGCAAGAAGGACACTACTGCTGGAGGGAAAAAGTAGTAAGAGATGAAGACAGAGAGATAGAACACACAATGTATATCCTTGAAGAACCTAATAAGGACTTTGGATTTTATTCTGAATGTGAGGAGAAAATAATGAATTTTAAAAAGATTACTTGGGCAGCAAGAGAGATGACAGCAGGGGAACAGGAGTGAAGGTGGACAGACCAATTAAGAGGCTGCAATTGTCCCAGCAAGAAAAAACAGTGATTTGAACTAGGGTGGTGGTGGTGATCCCTTCTGGTATTTGGGAGTCATCAGCATAAGGATGGTGTTTTAAGTCCTGGGACTGAAGTAATCATTGAGGGAGTGAGGAAACACGGAGGAACGATCTGGCTCTGGGCTGAGCCCTGGAGCACGCCAGTGTTTATAAAGTGGTTTAGAAGACAACCTAGCAAAGGGAAAGCATCTTCATTTTACCAGCACATACGAAATATATTTTGTGTTCAGGCTTACCTAGTTTCTTTTTCAAAGCCATAGAGGAATCCAAGTAGTTCAGAATTTGTTTACACACAGTCATATTTTTGACTGCATGAAAATAAAAAATATGAGAAATGTGATAGAAATAAAAGATTCCTATTTAAATGAGGCAGAACCTCTCAATAAATTAATATGCAATCAAACCTTGCTACATTGAAGTTCAAAATTTCTAAAATTAAATTATTTCATCAACCTTGGAGTCTTCAACAAAAAAAGGCTTATAAGCCTAGAACCTGAAAATGCACATAAATTATACAAGGAGTTTTATTGTAACATGATCTGACCTGCATTTGTTCTATTACCTGATACTGCTGACATGTTAGAAACCTATAATCAGGAAGTATAAAAACAACCAGAAAGTCAAACTGACTTATGTGCAAGAACTGAGAAAACAATGAAATAGCTATGATGAGGAAATTAAAATGTTCATTCATTTCTGTTTTAACATCTAAAGCAGGACAAGCAACTAACTTAGTGTTAAAATTAAAGAAACAGAGGTTTTATATTTTAAAAGAGAAAGACTAATGTTTAGTATTTCTTCTCATATACTTTTAAATGCATGTGCCTCTTTTCAAAGGCTTTCAATTTCAATCTTTTTAGCTTTTGGCCTATTTTCACTATTATGTTCTTAAGTCAGAGGACAAGGACCCTGAAGCAGGATGAACTGAGTTCAAACTCAAATTCTGGCACTAACAACTATTGCTGATACTTTGAAGTTACTGTACACTCAGAGGCTTAATATATCTTCATCTGAAAGACAGGAACAATATCTACTCCACAGCATTTTGATCAGGATTAAAGGAGACTGTCATGCAGAGCACCTAGCAAATATTTACAGCTTTATAAATGTTAATTCCTTTCCCTATTTTATCTTCCTTCTCTTTGATGTTTTAACATCTATAGCATTTACATGTTTATTAAAGTCACCTTTTGAGTGCTTTTCAAAGAAAATGGGAGACTCTTATCTTGGTTAAAATATGATGGTATCATAAACCTACCAGTTTTGATCAGCAGCCTTTTGAAATGCTATAATATTTTACTTTACTGGACTGTAAGATCCTTCAAGGGAAGGACTACCATTCTTTGAAATCCTATTGCCTAGTGGACCAGTAATATTTATAATGTGGAAAACATATTATACAACAATATTAAAAAGCATTAGGGGGCTTCCCTGGTGGCGCAGTGGTTGAGAGTCCACCTGCCGATGCAGGGGATGCGGGTTCGTGCCCCGGTCCGGGAAGATCCCACATGCCGCAGAGCGGCTGTGCCCGTGAGCCGTGGCCGCTGAGCCTGCACATCGCCTGTGCTCCGCAATGGGAGAGGCCACAACAGTGAGAGGCCCGCGTACGGCAAAAAAAAAAAAAAAAGGGGCATTAGGCATACTTGGTATCAAAAATATCCCAGGAGCTATTTATATTTTTTGCTTTGGAATCAAGAATTGAATAATCATGATCTTTTGGTTAATTAAGGTTTATATCTTTTCAACTATTCTTTAAATTAATTTCTATTTGTTTACTGAATAATAAAACAGATTATTAACCACAGCTTTCACAAATAAAGTCTAAGTCTCAAATAAATTTGTACTAGAATTACTTAACTCTTTATTATTTTAAATTTGTGTGTATTTTTTTTTTCCCTGTAATGACAGCTTCACATATACATTATTTCAAGTATGTTTATGTAGGTTATGTTAGAGCCTGCTAAGAAGCTCTCAGTGTCTGGGGTGTACCTGAATAAGTATTGTCAACACTTCTGCCATACTAGACTTTCAGCATCTCATATATAGACACTATTGGTGGGACCTGAATATCCTCATAGATCCTAAAGGAGTAAAATGTCATTAGCAAGAAAAAAAAGCATTGGTTTGGCTTTCCTCCACAATGTAGCAGGTCATTTGGTCATTTCCATAACTTCTGTAGAATTTATCTCACTGTAAAGCTTAAGTAAACGAAGAACATCCTCTCACAATTAAGGAAATTAGTTCATATAACCCAGTTATCTAAATAACAATTAAGCCTCTGTTTCTTTCTATATAGTACAAGATTTGGCTATTCTCACCCTCTTGCAGAATCACATCTCTCTCATATTTACTATCACAAACATAGCTCCTACAGTTCCTGACCTTAAAGGAAAAAGTGCACTTGTTGGCTGCTGACATGTACCAAAAGGCAAAATTGTTGGCTATGGAAAGGAAAATTCTTTTTTTCTTCAAATAATTAATTATAGCTAAATTATTCTGTTTCCTCCCTCCATGAAATCAATTTAGAATGAAGAACATATTACTTAATGATATTATGTAATTTTACAAGTATACTTGTAAATTACATAGCAATATAGTGGCATCCTAAAATAAAATATACAAAAAAGATTTAAAGTAAAGTATATAGCTTTCTGAACATTTTAAAGGAAGGTGCTAAAATTCTAAGCACCTTTATGAAATACCTCATGTTTATAGTTCCAAAATTAGGTTTAGACTTTTAGATTAATCAAAAGTTTTTAATTTCACTTGAGACATTTCTAATATCCAGTTTCTTCCCTTCTTCATTTTTGTCGTTCTAGCATTCATTAGAATCTCCATCAAAAGGTAATAAACAGGAAAAGGAGGAAAAGAACAAATTCATTCACCTTAATGCTTATCAGTCAGCTAAGTTAGAAATTTATTTGTGGAGGTTAAGAAAAAGTAGAGGGAATGCAAAAGATTAAATTGATACAATGATGCTGGGAATTGTCTATTTCATTCATCCACATTAGCAATCTTCTTCAGGCCTGCCTGCAATAATGTCATATGAACACAGATCCTCCACAGCCCACTCTGTTTTCTACCAAAATTCTTTCAATCATCCTACAAACATGTATGGAGGGCTGACTGGGGCCAAGCACTGTTCTAGGTGCTGGTACACAGAAATGAAACAGAAGTCCCTGTCCTTATGGATCCTACTTACCAGTAGGAGGAGATAGCTAATCTCAAGAAGTATAAATATATAGCATGTTAGATAATGCTAAATGCTATGATGGAAAATCAAACAGGGAAACAGGGATATGGAGTATCCAGAGTAGGAGTATAAGCTGAAATTTTTAAATTCAGTGGTCATTTACCTTCATGCACTTCCCTAAAAAAATTTTTTAATTAAAAAAATCTACACATATATTTTCTAGGTACCAATTTATATTGAGGGATATATTAAAAACACTGGTAGATATGTCTAGGTAGATATAACATAGGTAGATATATCATAATTTTTATTACTGATGTGCTCAACTCTCCAATAAAAATACTACAATGATCAAAAAGAAATACTAAAAACAGCATTAAAATCTTGAAAAGAAGATTTTTTCATATCCCGCCTTGATTAATTTGCTGAATTTTGGGTGGGCAGAACAAACAGCTATTCAATATATAGTACAACTGACTTTAGCTACGTTCCAATAGTGGATGAAAAACATTTAGGTAGGGCTTCCCTGGTGGTGCAGTGGTTGGGAGTCTGCCTGCCAGTGCAGGGGACATGGGTTCGGGCCCTGGCCTGGGAGGATCCCACATGCCACGGAGCAGCTGAGCCTGTGCGCCACAACTGCTAAGCCTGCGCTCTGGAGCCCGCGTGCCACAACTACTGAAGCCCACGCCCCTGGGGCCTGTGCTCCCCAATAGGAGAGGCCACTGCAATGGGAGGCCTGCGCACCGCAATGAAGAGTGGCCCCCGCTCGCTGCAACTGGAGAGAGCCTGCACACAGCAACGAAGACCCAGCGCAGCCAAAAATAAAAATAAATAAAATAAATAAATTTATTTAAAAAAACAAAAAACATTTAGGTAGGTTCTTTTTCCCCCTTTAAAAATTTTTGCTCTAATGGTCAAATACCTCCCAGGTTTGCTGGGCTATCTTGGGTGACATGAAGTTCCTGAGAACTCAGAAGGCTGTCTAGGTTCTGTTATCTAGGCAGGCTTGTCAAATCAAGCTTCTGTCAGTTACTACCACAGCACAGGCAACCTCAGTGACAGACATAACAACTTCAAAGAGAGCCCTAGTGCTCTCAAATTACTCATATTATGACTCCCCCTAGCACTGTATCAAACCAAATATTTTAAACAGTAGGAATATTAGAAATTCTATCCCCAAAAAAGAATACCTCCGTGGTGATGCGACAGGCTCCCTCCATTAGCGAGGATTTCTTCTCTAGCAGCTGCCTGTATTTGGAAACAAAACAACAAATAGATTACTTTGAGGTGAAAGAGTAAGCCCCAACTCCCAAAGGAGATACATACTTTCTGGGTTAAATAATAAAGGAGAAGCCTAATTTTCCTTTCTCTTAGGTTAACTGTATTTAAAGAGCAATTAAAATATGCAGCCTAGCTTTATAAGTTTTTTTCTAGTGAATAGTTGCAGTGTCTACAATTGTTACATCAAGATTCTAGAAAAGAAAAAAGAAGGCAAAATGACCAATTCATCAGCACTAAAAAGTTTTGTGAGGAGTCCGGTCCTACTCTGAAGTAAACATCTCACTATACCAACAAACATTAATTGACTGTATATGGTATGTCCAGAAAAGTACTAAGCAATTTACCTGGAATTACTCAGTTATTTTCACTAAAGCCTTATGGAATAATTTCAATTACTCCTATTTCACAGATAAAGAAAATGAGGCTTAGATGGTTAAATTACTCACCTAATATCATACAGTGGGCATAAGACTCAAGATTACTTACAAAGCTATCAGGGATTAACGGTAAAAACCCTTATGGAGAACATTTCTTAGGTCAATGCCTTGGGACAAATTACTTCTCAGGCTTATGGATATCTAAGTGTGAAAAAAAACACCTTGTTTTATCCTCTTAACATGTTAGGCTCCAACTAGGCTCCTTAAAGAGCAATAAGGTTAGAAAGATAAACACTTAAAGCAATATATAGAATGACTGAAGTACAGGGTGAAAGAAGGGTTACAGAAACTGGAATTACATTCAATTCATGAGTATGTAACAGATATGAGGTAAAATCCCTACAGTGCCTTGAACCTCCTAGAATTACTTGGGTGTGTATAAACCATCAGAGTTAGGCCACAGTAGAAGAGACCCTCCCTTCAGGAGGGACAGATGGACCACATCTCATTGCAAAGTAATTTATAAGAACCCTCATCACTGAGGATTTAGGGTTTTTCAAATGAATCATACATATGCTAGCCCTACTCTAAGAGACTATGTCTTCTAACAAATTATTTTATGTAAAGCAGTAACTACTTGAAACCAGCAGCACTTAGAGAATGGCTGTTTGGCTTGGGAAAGAAGGAACACTTTCATTTTTGTAGTACTATGGGGAAGGGGCCTTTGGGTAGCCAGAGGGCAACACCAAAACTGTTGTGGCCTCTCCCATTGCAGAGCACAGGCTCCGGACGCACAGGCTTAGTGGCCATGGCTCATGGGCCCAGCCGCTCCACGGCATGTGGGATCTTCCCGGACCGGGGCACGAACCCGTGTCCCCTGCATCGGCAGGCGGACTCTCAACCACTGTGCCACCAGGGAAGCCCAGGACTCAAACTTTTGAGGATGATGGATATGTTCATTATTTTGATTGGGGTTACAATTTCACAGGTGCATACATAGGTCAAAACCCATGAAACTGTACATATTATGTGCAGTTTACTATATCTCAATTATACTTCAGAAAAGCTGTTTTTTTTTTTTGTTTTTTTTTTTAAAAAAAAGGAGGCATAAGAGGGAGCCAACCATACCCTGTGGTTTGGGTCTAAAAGTGTGCCACTGAAAATCACCTTGTGGTACTACCTTTGGCAGGCAGGCAACAGAATTAACACTAGGACACCTGAGGTTTTATTTTTAACAAACCCCAGTCTCCTCCTGCTTCCTCCACAGTCTAGTCTGTTTCTTCAACCCTAGGCATACTTGTCATCAGAAATATTGACTATCAAACAGAAGGCGTTATAAAAATTAGACGCTTAAGGTCATTTAAGAAATGTAATAGAAACTGCTGGCAAATGAACCTCAAAGGCCTACATAAAACTTAAGCAAACAAAAAAATTATAAACCTAGAATTAGGAAATTACAGCAACATAGGCCAAGAGCTTTAGAGCCGCTGACCTCAAAAGCAGTCACCATATGGAGCTGGCTGGGCTGCTGAAGTGATATCAAGGGTCCATATAGTCTTCTGTTATTTAATTTAATCAGGTATTATGTACTATAAGTAATATCCAAAGAATCACAGGCAACAGAACATTAATTTTAGAATATTAATTGTAATATGTATAGGGAATATGAATTTTAGACTTCTAATTCAGTATTCAATCCAGTGTAAAAATTATGCTTCTCATTTCTATGGGCTATCAACCAGGTAAACCACAAGTTTTTAAAAACAGTCAAACTAAAATTCATAAATTGATAGTAAAGTTTACTTAAATTAATAAAAGAATGTAAGAGCTATATTCATGTATGCAAAATTACCTCAGTTTGTTCAAACACAGTCAGTGGGTCACTGATTCCCCTGTAGTTAAAGGCAAAGTAGAAATAGATACATGCACCTGCATCATAAGTCTGAGTCACCCTAAAAAACAAACAGACAAAATCCCCCACAAGGCTTTAAGTGAAATCAGATTTAACATCTAGAAACTTAAAGACAAGATTGTTTGAATGATTTGCTTAAGCCATAATCTCATTCTCTACCCACCCTCTTACTCCGTGGATGGAAAATAGATTTGCTGGATAAAGGATATCTAAGAACTACTTGTACTATTTTTATAACTTTTTTGGTAAGTCTGGACTATTACCCCAAAATTTTTTTTTAATTTTAAGATAATGTAAATATTTCTCCAACTGGCCTGAAATATACAAAATTCCACTTCCTCAGAAGGGATTTTTTTTTCTTTTTTAACAAAGTATACTGCAGTTATAGACAGCCCCAAAACAGACTACATGGAACTTGGTGATCCATTATAAGTCTTCTAAGCTTCCTCAAAGTTAACAGAAATACATATGAGAACTTGAAACTAGAAAACAAGAAAAATGTTCAAATACCAAAAATGATCAGACTGGGCAAAACACAGCACCTTCACCAAGTTCACATTATTAGTAACAACTTTGAAAACAAATTGAATGACATGGCCTTAAGAGAGTATCTCCAAAGGTTTTACACTCTAGGTCCCATATGTGTGCATGTTGTATATGTATTTGCAAAAGGTATCAAGAATGTTAGATTAATAAATCATATACATGATATATATCTGGGCTTTCAAAATGTAATTAGGTGAAGCATTTAAAAGGGAGCCAAGGTAATCACAGGCAAATCTCTGAATGCAATTTACAAAGGTTCCCACAAAGAAGTTAATTTAACAGAAAGAGCAAATACAGAGGAAATACTTTTTTTTTACTACACAATACAAACAGAATCTAATCCAAAATTTTAATGGCCTTTTAGGCCAAATGTTAGGTGCCTCAGAACAGAAGAAATGAACTGTTTAACAATGCTACTGTCAATTTGCCAGCTATGTTTTTCTTCTAGTGTTAATTCACCCATAAAAAAGATCCCTTGAATGTTTACATTTTAACTACCAGATTTACAAAGTTTAAGAAAAATTGGAAAACCATGTTAACTGCAAGGGCACTATCACTATGAATAACCAAATTTAAATAAATTTAAAGGATACATGAATGAAATGAGTTTACAGCAATTAGTAAAATATACATTACTCATATGAGAATCATTAATATCAATAAATAGAAAATATAACTAAATATTAATAGAACATTGCCACCTTCCAACAAATCCAGGAGCTATATTACACAATTCAGTTATCAGTAGATAAGGAGGCTTCTAAAATTACAACAAAGCTTGAGTGATCAGTATCTCAAACAAAGTAGAAATAACATTTTTTGGAAAACCTTAATCTGGGGCCATTTTAGAAAGTGACAGAACTAATACCTTTTAATAGATCAATTCTATCATTTAAGACACTTAAACACTAACGTCTTCCAAAATCATCTGGACAAGAGAAAGTGTGGCTGCCAAAGTCATTATATTATTCTTTAATTTCTAAAAAATTTTTGTGCTGTATACTTTTTGGAGTACTGTACTTATGTTAGACTCACTGGCTAGGAAGTCCTTCCCACAAAACTTCCTCAGAAAATTTAGGGTTAGAACTCCTATTCCAATATACTAAGTACCTTTTAAAAGACAGAAATGAAATAAATGAACTTAATAAATGCATCCTACAGCTGAATTCTTTTCCTTGGGATCTCTGATTTCAATGAGATCTATAACTATTTTAAATTAATTTCAGAATAGCTTTTTTAAAAAAACTGGTTTAAAAATTACATCTCACACATTCAACATTTATACTCAACACAGAATAATCTCCTTAGCCACTGTTAATCAGCTCAAATCAAACTACAGTTAAGCGTTAATCAAGTATATGCTATAAAAACTATATTTAAAACTCCTATTTAGCAAAATCATTCAATTAACTTAGACTTTGCACATTCTAAACTTTGGTTTTATAAGATGATCACAGAAGCTGAGCATTAGGCTTTTATCAGAAAATCCTTCTTAAAAAAACAGCTATGTAATAAATGACATATCAATTCAGAATATGTATACCAATTCTATCTACCTGCAATACAATACATACTGAAGATCCTTAGGCCTTATAAGTACCTTCTAAAGAACCAAGACTTAAGTATTGTTACAGAAGGTGTCCTAAGGCAGAATATTTTACTTCCCAATAACTTTCAGTAAGTAGTGGTTTATCACAATGGTATTTTCATAATGAAGGGGGAGAAGTCTCAAGGGATGCTGAATAGAGAGGTAGGGCAGAAGAAGGGAGACAGGATAATATCTGTTAAGCTATCACTTGACAAAGCAAAAGAATAAAAAATCCTCAACTACACAGAAATAGATTCTATTACTTTAAATGTTTCAGATTTTACTATTAACAAATGACTTTTGGATTATTGGGCCTGTTTGTTTTCAGTTTATAATAATAAGAGGCTTGACAGACCAGATTGTCAAGAGAAGAACTAAATATCAACTTAGGTGATAATATAAATAAATACACTTTTTTTTCTTGCGGTTTAAGAACTTTAAGATAAAAGGTTCATTTTTAAAGATATGTCCAAATTAAAAAAAAAAAAAAGAACAGGTACATTTTTACTCCTTTAATTTGGAAAGCTTCTCTCCAAGATCAGTCACTAAGCTACCAGTAGCGTTACCATGTTATAAGTTTTTTATTAAACAGAACAAGGCCCCTTTTTCCCCTCCTTCAGATATAATCGAATGCCCAGCCAATAATCTCTAAAATCCACATTTTAAGCCTTTACATTCTACCCCAAATATACTTGTTCTAAAAGATGTTAATACACACACTTGACTTAGTACTTCCTAAAATGTTCTTCAAACCATGTCTCTCCCACAAAGAAGCATAAAAGACTATTTCAAGGATACTCTTCTGATTGATGTGAACAGTTATGGTATAAGAAAGATGCTTTCCTCACATCTCATGTAAGAATTTTGTTGTCATACCCAGCAAAAGCACAATCTAATATTCACAGAAAGATAGACAAGATGAAAAGGCAGAGGGCTATGTACCAGATGAAGGAACAAGATAAAACCCCAGAAAAACAACTGAATGAAGTGGAGATAGGCAACCTTCCAGAAAAAGACTTCAGAATAATAATAGTGAAGATGAACCAGGACCTCGGAAAAAGAATGGAGACAAAGATCAAGAAGATGCAAAAACTGTTTAACACAGACCAAGAAGAATTAAAGAACAAACAAACAGAGATGAGCAATACAATAACTGAAATGAAAACTACACTAGAAGGAATCAATAGCAGAATAACTGAGGCAGAAGAACAGATAAGTGACCTGGAAGACAGAATGGTGGAAATCACTGCTGTGGAACAGACTAAAGAAAAAAGAATGAAAAGATATGAAGACAGCCTAAGAGACCTCTGGGACAACATTAAACACAACAACATTTGCATTATAGGGGTCCCAGAAGGAGAAGAAAGAGAGAAAGGACCAGATAAAATACGTGAAGAGATTATAGTCGAAAACATCCCTAACATGGGAAAGGAAATAGCCACCAAGGTCCAGGAAGCGCAGAGAGTCCCATACAGGATAAAACCAAGGAGAAACATGCCGAGACACATAGTAATCAAATTGGCAAAAATTAAAGACAAAGAAAAGTTATTGAAAGCAGCAAGGGAAAAACGACAAATAACATACAAGGGAACTCCCATAAGGTTAACAAATGATTTCTCAGGAGAAACTCTACAAGCCAGAAGGGAGTAGCATGATATACTTAAAGTGATGAAAGGGAAGAACCTACAACGAATATTACTTTACCGGCAAGGATCTCATTCAGATTTGATGGAGAAATCAAAAGCTTTACAGACAAGCAAAATCTAAGAGAATTCAGCACCATCAAACCAGCTCTACAACAAATGCTAAAGGAACTTCTCTAAGCGGGAAACACAAGAGAAGAAAAGGACCTACAAAAACAAACCCAAAACAATTAAGAATATGGTGACAGGAACATACATATCAATAATTACCTTAAACATAAATGGATTAAATGCTCCAACCAAAAGACAAAGGCTTGCTGAAAGGATACAAAAATAAGGCCCATCTATATGCTGTCTACAAGAGACCCACTTCAGACCTAGAGACACCCACTTCAGACCTAGAGACACATACAGACTGAAAGTGAGGGGATGGAAAAAGATATTCCATGCAAATGGAAATCAAAAGAAAGCTGGAGTAGCAATACTCATATCAAATAAAATAGACTTTAAAATAAGGAATGTTACAAGAGACAAGGAAGGACACTACATAATGATCAACGGATCAATCCAAGAAGAAGATATAACAATTATAAATATATATGCACCCCAACATAGGAGCATCTCAATACATAAGGCAACTGCTAACAGCTCTAAAAGAGGAAATCGACAGTAACACAATAATAGTGGGGGACTTTAACACCTCACTTACACCAATGGACAGATCATCCAAAATGAAAATTAATAAGGAAACACAAGCTTTAAATGACACAATAGACCAGATAGATTTAATTGATATTTATAGGACATTCCATACCAAAACTGCAGATTACACTTTCTTCTCAAATGCGCACAGAACATTCTCCAAGATAGATCACATCTTGTGTCACAAATCAAGCCTCAGTAAATTTAAGAAAATTGAAATCACATCAGGCATGTTTTCTGACAACAACGCTATGAGATTAGAGATCAATTACAGGGAAAAAAACCATAAAAAACACAAAACAAATGGAGGCTAAACTATACATTACTAAATAACCAAGAGATCACTGAAGAAATCAAAGAGGAAAACAAAAAATACCTAGAGACAAATGACAATGAAAACCCGATGATCCAAAACCTATGGTATGCAGCAAAAGCAGTTCTAAGAGGGAAATTTATAGCTACACAAGCCTACCTCAAGAAACAAGAAAAATCTCAAATAAACAATCTAACCTTACACCTAAAGGAACAAGAGAAAGAAGAACAAACAAAACCCAAAGTTAGGAGAAGGAAAGAAATCATAAAGATCAGAGAAGAAATAAATGAAAGAGAAACAAAGAAGACAATAGCAAAGATCAATAAAACTAAAAGCTGGTTCTTTGAGAAGATAAACAAAATTGATAAACCATTAGCCAGACTCATCAAGAAAAAGAGGGAGAGCACTCAAATTAATAAAATTAGAAATGAAAAAGGAGAAGTTACCACAGACACTGCAGAAATACATAGCATCCTAAGAGACTACTACAAGCAACTCTATGCACATAAAATGGACAACCTGGAAGAAATGGACAAATTCTTAGAAAGGTATAACCTTCCAAGACTGAACCAGGAAGAAATAGAAAATATGAACACACCAATCACAAGTAATGAAATTGAAACTGTGATGAAAAATCTTCCAACAAACAAAAGTCCAGGAAAACATGGCTTCACAGGTGAATTCTATCAAACATTCAGAGAAGAGCTAACACCCATCCTTCTCAAACTGTTCCAAAAAATTGCAGAGGAAGGAACACTCCCAAAGTCATTCTATGAGGCCACCGTCACCCATGATACCAAAACCAGACAAAGATACTACAAATAAAGACAATTACAGACCAATATCACTGATGAATATAGATGCAAAAATCCTCAACAAAATACTAGCAAACAGAATCCAACAACACATTAAAGGGATCATACACCATGATCAAGTGGGATTTATCGCAGGGATGCAAGGATTCTTCAATATATGCAAATCAATCAATGTGATAACAAACTGAAGAATAAAAACCATATGATCATCTTAATAGACACAGAAAAAGCTTCTGACAAAATTCAACACCCATTTATGATAAAAACTCTCTAGAAAGTGGGCACAGAGGGAACTTACCTCAACATAATAAAGGCCATATACGACAAACCCACAGCAAACATCATCCTTAATGGTGAAAAACTGAAAGCATTTCCTCTAAGATCAGGAACAAGACAAGGATGTCCACTCTCACCACTATTATTCAACACAGTTTTTGAAGTCCTAGCCACAGCAATCAGAGAAGAAAAAGAAATAAAAGGAATACAAATCGGAAAAGAAGAAGTAAAACTGTCACTGTTTGCAGATGACATGATACTATACATAGAGAATCCTAAAGATGTCATCAGAAAACTACTGGAGCTAATCAATGAATTTGGTTAAGCTGCAGGATACAAAATTAATGCACAGAAATCTCTTGCATTCCTATACATTAATGATGAAAAATCTGAAAGAGCAATTAAGGAAACACTCCCATTTACCACTGCAACAAAAAGAATAAAATACCTAGGAATAAATCTACCTAGGGAGACAAAGACCTGTATGCAGAAAACTATAAGACACTGATGAAAGAAATTAAAGATGATACCAACAGATGGAGAGATATACCATGTTCTTGGACTGGAAGAAGCCATATTGTGAAAATGACTATACTACCCAAAGCAATCTACAGATTCAGTGTAATCCCTATCAAATTACCAATAGCATTTTTTATGGAACTAGAACAAAAAACCTTAAAATTTGTATGGAGACAAAAAAGACCCTGAAGAGCCAAAGCAGTCTTGAGAGAAAAAAACAGAGCTGGAGGAATCAGACTCCCTGACTTCAGACTATACTACAAAGCTACAGTAATCAAGACAATATGGTACTGGCACAAAAACAGAAATATAGATCAATGGAACAGGATAGAAAGCCCAGAGATAAACCCACACACCTATGGTCAACTAATCTATGACAAAGGAGGCAAGGATATACAATGGATAAAAGACAGTCTCTTCAATAAGTGGGGCTGGGAAAACTGGACAGTTACATGTAAAAGAATGAAATTAGAACACTCCCTAACACCATACACAAAAATAAACTCAAAATGGATTAGAGACCTAAATGTAAGACCAGACACTATAAAACTCTTAGAGGAAAACATAGGAAGAAGACTCTTTGACATAAATCACAGCAAGATGTTTTTTGATCCACCTCCTAATGAATAATGGAAGAGTAATGGAAATAAAAACAAAAATAAACAAATGGGACCTAATGAAACGTATAAGCTTTTGCACAGCAAAGGAAACCATAAACAAGACGAAAAGACAACCCTCAGAATGGGAGAAAATATTTGCAAATGAATCAATGGACAAAGGATTAATCTCCAATATATATATAAACAGCTCATGCAGCTCAATATTAAGAAAACAAACAACCCAGTCCAAAAATGAGCAGAAGACCTAAATAGACATTTCTCCAAAGAAGACATACAGATGGCCAAGAGGCACATGAAGAGCTGCTCAACATCACTAATTATTAGAGAAATGCAAATCAAAACTACAATGAGGTATCACCTCACACCAGTTAGAATGGGCATCATTAGAAAATCTACAAACAACAAATGCTGGAGAGGGTGTGGAGTAAAGGGAACCCTCTTGTACTGTTGGTGGGAATGTAAATTGATACAGCCACTATGGAGAACAGTATGGAGGTTCCTTCAAAAACTAAAAATAAAATTACCATATGATCCAGCAATTCCACTACTGGGCATATACCCAGAGAAAACCATAATTCAAAAAGACACATGCACCCCAATGTTCACTGCAGTACTATTTACAATAGCCAGGTCATGGAAGCAACCTAATTGCCCGTCAACAGACGAATGGATAAAGAAGATGTGGTACATATACACAATGGAATATTACTCAGCCATAAGAAGGAACGAAATTGGGTCATTTGTTGAGACGCGAATGGATCTAGAGACTGTCATACAGAGTGAAGTAAGTCAGAAAGAGAAAAACAAATATTGTATGTTAACACATATATGTGGAACCTAGAAAAATGGTACAGATGAACCAGTTTGCAGGGCAGAAATTGAGACACAGATGTAGAGAACAAACGTATGGATACCAAGGGGGGAAAGACTCAGATGTAGAGAACAAACATATGGACACCAAAGGGGGGTGGTGGTGTGATGAACTGGGCGATTGGGATTGACATGCATACACTGATGTGTATAAAATTGATGACTAATAAGAACCTGCTATATAAAAAAATAAATAAAATTTAAAAATGAAAAAAAATAACGTTCAGTATTAAAAGAAAAAAGAAAGCACAATCTAGCAAATTTTAAAAGGTATCTGTCCCTATAGGGCAACAAGTAGAATTAAGAAACATAATATGGGAACAGGAAAGTACAAGATGGGAGAATGTAAAAAAAGGGAAAAAAAAAATCACAGAAGAGATTCCAGTTTAAAGAGTACATAAGTATTTCTAGTCTTGCAAAGCAAATATACAGAAATTATCATGCTCTGTCAACATATGAAGAGGGCCTAACAATTGGATGCCTTCATGAGAATTTGTCATTAAGGAAGAAAAACAAATAACCAAATTTTCCATACTAATACTAGTATGGATTGTCTACCTCAACCTTCATGTAACTACGTCACAATAATACATACGATGCCATTTATATAGCCCTTTATATGCTTTCTCATTTCATTCTTACAACAGTCCCTTCAAGGAGATATATTACCATTACTTTACTAATGATAAACTTAGAGCTCCAAGAGATTAAATTCCTAATAAATAGCAGAACAGTGCTTTCACTCTTTAGACACATGCAATGTTACAAAATAAAGAAATTTTAAAACTAAGCAGGAAGTTGCCATGGTGATGCAGTAGAAGGAAGGCCCAGATCTGCCTTCCTAGGCTGATATCAAGTGGTTCCAGGCTAATCAAAAGAACAATCATTATGAATAGAAATATACAGAAATGTTGTTGTGCTGAAGCACAACTGTTGTTTCAGAGTCCAGCATTTAACAATAAAGATACTACGTTAATTCGAAAATTACCTAACTTTTATTCATGCTTATATTGTAAGTTTTTTGTTTGTTTCTAAATATTGGAGTTATATCCCTGAAAACCACACACACAGAAAAAAAAAAAGAGAAGCAGTTATATAATACAGAATGTTCAATAAATTTTAAAGTGCTAGATTAGTACTGTATCATTTACTTTAAGGTTCCCCTTCTCATGATCTGTCCTAATTTCCCTTTATTCTCTATTCTAATTAATTCGATAACTTTTGTAGAGAAGTCAAATGCTCAATTCAATCTTTATACATTTAATCTTCTGGTGTTCACACAGAAAATTAATATCAAAAGATTGAACACAAAGTGCCCCTTCTTAAGAAAACCTCCTTTGGGGCTTCTGCTATTTAACTAAGAGATGACAAAATCATCAGTTAACTGTGCTCCAATATGGATTATAACTGTCCCATATGGAAGATACTAGCCACATGTGGCATTTTAAATTTAAATTATTTGAAATTAATAAAATTTAAAATTCAGTTCCACAGTCATACTAGCCACATTTCAACAGCCACATGTGGCTGTGGCTATCATTCTGGATAGGGCAGATACAGAACATTTCCATTATCACAGAAAGATCTATTAGAAAGCAACAAGTTAATCTTCATTTGGATTTTCTGGCTCCACTCATTCCTATATTCCATACCCACTGATTTAATCAACAACCGACAAAGTGGTTAAAGTGCCTTTTCTCTGTTAAAGAAAGAGCTGCATTGAATGTGTGTGTAATTTATAGTTTCTTGACCATATATGTAATTTATAGTTTCAGTGAATGAAGGAGTCCTTCTCTTACTCCAGCAGCTCTGACATTTGGCTCTTTACCATCATGCTGTCCAGACAGGGTAGAAGGCTCATGGCTCACTCATGGTAGAAGGCTCACTCTACCCAGACAGGGTAGAAGGCTCACTCTTTACCATCATGCTGTCCAGACAGGAGAAGGCTCACTCCTAGGAAAGGATGTTCTACTCCTATCGGGCTCAGGACTACTGTAAAAATCCTAGTGGCACAATCCTAAAAAGGTGGCAAGTAAAGTTTAGGAAAGCTTGCTAAGTGGAACAGACTGAAGCTTTTCCTCAGCTCACAAATTACACTTCTCTATTAATTAAAAAAAAAACAGTTGTTTTTTTTTTTTTTCAGAATAAAAAGTATAAGAACAGCAACAAAAACTCACCTGCATGTAGCAAGAGGAGCAAACTGAACACCTTTCTCTTTGCATTCCCTTGTTATTCTTTCCTTTACATTTCTACAGAGATCTACAACCCTAGAAAAAAATAATTGAATACAATATTAAGTTTTCACATAATTATAAAAAATCTAATTATTGCTGGTTTATCAGCACATTCAAGTCAGAAATTCTCTTAACTAAAACTTTCATACTCATTCCTTCAAGAATGAACAAGATCATTCAAACTGGCCTTCCATTCATAACTTCAAGGGAGCAAAGTCCTTTCCCTTTTTGTCACAGGAAAGACAGTAGTCAGAGGAGCATACTCAAGTCTCCTGAAGGCAGTTTCCTAAGCTAAGGAAAATCCAAATTCAAAATAAATTTAATTACAAGATTCTAAAAGCTTTTTAAAAAGCTCTAAAGAAAATGTTAATGAAAATTCAATTCTGGGTTATAGGAATACCAATCTATATCCCATCTAAGAAGTTTTCCTTAATTTAAAAATAATTTAATTAATAATCATAGTGCTATACCAAATGTTCAACAGCCTATTTTCAAGCACTAAGCTAAAATCCAGCTCAAAAAAGACTTACTGGACATGAACTATGTGTAAAGTTATGCTAGACAGTTTAATATGTTCAATATGAACAATGAAAACAGACAAGTGAGACATAGTTCTTAAAGGGGAGGGAAGATTGATAATATTTAACAATATTAATCTGTTTTTTAATGTGAGCTGTAACATATTGTTATAACTATATATTCTGTTTCATCTGGAAAATAAAACTCTTAAAAGTATATATCAGCCATTTTATTCTCCAATAAATATCCTGGGTACATACTGACACCGATTCTGTGTTTTAAACCTTAGTCTGTTTAGAATCATGAGAAAGGAAAAGATACCAAAGAAACTTAAAAGGTTGGCCCAATTTGATAAAAACAATAACATTTAAATGGATTATGCTTTACTGAACACATTAAAGTTATCTATATTTCCAATAAGAACAAAGAATAACTGATTAAAATATAAATATGAAAAAGGTTTTAGTGTTTTATTAGCATGTCAATTTTTACTTTTATAGTGTCTGAAAGTTTTATAAAATCTGACTTTACAAAATAGCACTCAAGTTAAGTTCTGCTTTATTCTGTGAGAGCTGCAGGCAGATACAATTTATCAATGTTACCTATGCCTTATTTATAGAATGGTAAGGATCCATGTTTCTTAAAAATCTTTCATAAAGAATTTAGATTATTGAAATTTAATGTCTTTAATTTGAAAATCCAACTTACAAAACAGATATTTTAAATATAAATAAAGGGACTTCCCTGGTGGTGCAGTGGATGGGACTCTGCGCTTCCAGTGCAAGGGGCCTGGGTTTGATCCCTGGTCGGGGAACTGAATCCCACATGCATGCTGCAGCTGGGGGTTTGCATGCTGCAATTAAGGAGCCCACATGCCGCAACTGAGACCCGGCGCAACCAAATAAATAAAATTTTAAATATAAATAAAATCTACTAAACTTTAATATCTACAGGAGTTCATGAATATTACAAATTTATAAAAGTAACAAGTTCTTTATCATGACCCTAGAAAACAGAATTCAAGTGTTACTTGAATGAGGTACTTTCTAGAAATTATTTGTATGGAGTTCTGAAAGTATTTTCTAACAGAACTCATGCAAAGGTCAATACAGTCCATTTGGACCAGTCACTACATAGGAAGTAAACAAAACTGTGTATACCTTTTTTTTTTTTGGCCGCGTGGCATGCAGGATCTTAGTTCCCTGACCAGGGCTCGAACCGAAGCCTCTTGCGCTGGAAGCAAGGAGTCTTAACCACTGGACCACCAGGGAAGTCCCGTACTGTGTATACTTTTAAATTCTTACCTGACCTATTAGCAAATTTAACACTATTGACCATTTCCTCCTTGAAAACAATTTCCCTCAGCTCCTCTCACAGCACTGGTTTTCCTCCAAATCTTCTAGATTTTATTCCCCAATCTCCTCTGCTAGCGCTTATTTGTACAACTTAAATGAATCCTTTGTTTTTAATCCCTTAAAGGTTGGGGTTTCTTGGACTTCTTTCTCAGGTCTTCTTTCTTTTCTCTTCGTCCATTTACCTGTTAAGTGTTTGTATATCTCCTTTGGTTTTAATCACAAATCTCAAGCTGATGTCTCTAAAATCTTCAAATCTCCAACTCGGACCTTTTAGGCAGCTGTTTTTATAAGGCTACATTCTTACACTATTCCGTAGTTCATTCACAGGAGTCTATGCAGAATATTCACTGAGCACCTAATAGGTGCCGTCATTGTGCTAGGGCCACAGAGGAATACATAAAAACTAGTAAGACCAATAATCCTTTAAGAAACTTATGCATGAAAAGGCCAAGCAACCTAATAATGTGTGAGGGTTGAAGACCCTGATCCCATGGGTTGCTGCTAAACAAGGTCTCTACCTAGCTAAAGGTTTGAAAGAGAAAGCAAGTTACTAAATGGTAACAAACTTTATGTCAGGAATACAGCTGCTTTCCCTTAATTTTATTTATTAAAACTTCAGTTGAAGACGTTGTTTTAAATGAAAACCAAGTACGTAACCCTGTATAAAACAGATATAGTCAGTGAGTCAAAAAAGTATTTAAGAATATACAAGGAAACTATAAAGAAAAATGAAAAGATAGTGCATGACTAGCTTCCACAGTTGGAAGAATTTAAAGACAAAATGGCAATCATAGGTAAGGAGTAATCGATGACAAGGAAATTCATACTACTGAAGAAGTAACACTACACTAACCCACTTTCCCCAGTAAGAATAGGTATTAAAGACTAAAATGGTCTCTGAGACATCTATGAACAGCTCCCAAACTATATCTGCTGTTCAAACATGTCAGATGTTGATGAAGTGATAATTCTTTTTATTTATAAGATTTATTCCCCTTATTAAAATTTAGCATCAAAAACTGAATGCTGTGACTAACATATTGATACTATAAATTTGATTGCTATCAAATTGATGGACTATTAGCATCAATACAGCAAAAGTCAAAACCCATAGTAGATGAAGACAGTGTAGAAAAGTAAAAAGTTTTCTGGGGGAGGAAAAAAAGAGGTTAGGGTAGAACAAAAATGTTAAGATAGGTAACATCTAACAGGTATATTCAGGGGGATTTGTTATATCCTATATACTTTATTATAGATTTAAAATAGTAAATTTTATAAAGAAAAAGTAAAATGTAAGGTATACTAGATTAAAAACGTGCTAACAACCTCAAGAATTTTTTATTAGTTAACTCACAAGTCTATCTTTAATATAACCACTTCACATTTCCTAATCATTTTTTATTATTAATTCCCTAACCAACATTTGTATGTATATATGTGTATAATTTAAAAACAGAAGTTATATATAATTTCTTAAATTGGGTTTCTTTCAGAAATCACTTAAATTCAAGTTAAGATCTTGCTTAACAGTGTACATACAAATATCAAAAGCTAAATGAAATACTACAAAAGAAGGTTATATTTTGGGGGGACTTTTTAGAGAACATTTAAGCATATTAACCATTTAAGAATTTAAATCAAAGCTAAGTTAAACCACATAGTGACATTTAGTGTTCAGTAAAATTCTTTAAAATGTAAACTGCGGTAATAACTTCCTTCTATGGGACATGGACAAGTCTGTCTAAAATTTTAAAAATGGCTTGCAAATGTGACATTCTGATGAAGATATTAAGTTAAATAAAAGTGATTACCTTGTTTCAACGTTTCCTTACAAAACTTTAAAAGTTTACATATTCACACACAATAAATTACTTCAGCAATTGTATAGCATATTTTAATAATATCAGGCATTTCATTTTACCTGTCCCAAGGAGCAGAAGTCTCAAAAGATTCCCCTAATACATAGTATTCCAAACCCAAATCCTGTTAAGACATATAAACAAAATTAAGAAATTACAACAGATGCAGAAGAGTCCATAATATTAGTAGTATTTCATGTTCATTATTAGTATTTCATGTTTCTAATTCAACCTCCTGGGCTCTTTACTATCTACCTCAAAAGAGCATGGGAAAGTGGCCCCAAGTGTGAGATATAATCTCCAGAAGGACAGAAACTTTGTCTTGTTTTCCTCTGTGCCCTTGGCACCAGGCAGAGTGTCTGACACACGGCAGGAACTCAAATATTTCTCTAATGAATGGAGTCTCTATCCAGAAACTGTCTAGGTACATGCAGAGAATACTAGCAGGACAGATTTTTAGTGGCCTAAACAGCAAATTAACCAATACCAAAAAGTGATCATCAGGATCAAAGGACCAGGGAGATAGGGAAGTTGGGGGAGGAGGGATTAGCGAAAGGAAAAGAAATCTTTTAAAATCAACTTTTCTTTAAAAATAAATTAGAAAATAGAGTGTCTGTCTTTGTAGTGACTAAATAGATAGACTATCTGGAACCACCTCACCTAGGAAAATATATTTTATAGCGTACAAGATATAATACTTATATGATAAGTAACTTATAATACTAAATTTTTTACCCAGAGTACAATTCTGTTTTAATATCAAAACTGGAAAGAGCAATTCATAAGCCACCACAAAAGTGTAAAGGTATGAAAGAAAATTTTATAAGGTAGAAAAATCCTGGACTCATATGAGTACAATGATATGTTAAATTACTGTAGGTTAAAATTTAAGAAAATAAAGAAAATAATTTTATTCACTTATAGAAAAAGTATTGTTTGCAACATAAACTGATAAAAGAAATGAGATAACTTACTCGAATGTATGCAATGACATAGGTCAGCAAATAACCTCTCTGTCCATTATCTTCTCCAGCTGCTAATCCACTGTAATTAAAGAATACACTGTCAGTATATTTCAAATGAACTATTAAAAATATATAAAACTAACCAAACTGATACAATACCTCAAGATAACTGCTTAACAGATTAACATATGTTACTTTACATCTCATTTTTATTTTAATCTCATTTATCATAAATGTATCAATGAGCTGTCAAGAGAATAGTCTTGGATAACAAAAATATTTTTAATATTCAGTTTGGTAATTAATTTTATATCTACCAAACCAGTAAAACTGACTGATATGAACTCAACTACTTCTACTCATACTGTCAAAAGAACAGAGAATTAGCCACGAGAAACAAGCTTAAATAATCGTCACAAGCATAACAACATACTTAAAATACTCTTATTTTACTCATATTATATTTTTACCTGTATATTCATGTATTATAGTCTTATTCATATATAAAGATTTGCAATGACTGACTAGGATCTTCCAAACACCAAGAAGTTTTCTGAATACTTGAGCACATAGTATTTGGAGTATTAGACAAGGTGTTTACTTTATGGGATTTATGATTTAAAAGACAGACAAAACATACTTACACAGATACATTAAAATTTATGAAGCAACAGACAGGCAAGTACAAGAGCAACAGTATGAACACATCCATTTCAATTGGAAAGTAGCTTTGTACAGAAGCTGTATTTGGTGATCTAGTTAGAATCAACCCCATATAACATATATTTCAGTCCAAGTACTCTGCTTTGTTAAAGTCATTCTAATTTTAAAAGGCTATGAATAATTACTGATTTCCACTACCTTCAGTAGATAGTTTTTAATTTTGCTTTTTTCCATCATCAGGCAGAAATTAAATTTTAAGTAGTCTTAGTCAATTAAATAAAACTTATCCCAAATTCTCAAAGTACCCACTAAAAATCCCTCAATAAAAACAAATAAAAGGAAAAATATCTTTTCTTGTGGCTTTCTTGAGTCATGATTGATGGCTAATCTTTATGTCTCTCTTCTTAATACCCTAACTGCGCCTTCTTGGTCTCAGGATGCTAAGCCCTTAACCATGGTGTTGCTTAAGACTCAGGTTTTGAACCTCCGTGATTTAAGCCTCTTCTCATTTCTCTTATGAATTCAGTTAACACCTTTACAGTTAAATCCTTTCTTTCCCCGATGTTTTGTCTGAATTTGGCAGTAAGTAAGTAATACAATGTAGATGTACCCTTGTTCTACACAAATACTGTAAGGCAATTTTCAGCGAGGACATATGGGCTAAATCAGATTTCCTGACTTTGTATTATAGTTGGATATACACGAATTAGTGTCATCCAGAAGGAGTGGCAAAGACTTGATAGGAGCAGCTCTAGTCTAGAACTACATGGGGAAAGGGTATAATGAAATGAAAGGGGGCATTTGTTACTAGAATGTTAATGAGCAAAGAAAACAACTTAGGTCAAGCTGCTAAGATTGAAAAGTAAGAAGAAACAGAAGACAATTTTGGGTTAGATGTGTATGGATGTTACGTTGAGGTAGGAAGTCAAATAAAGTTCCAAAACAAAAAGTAAACTAGTCAGAAAATTGCTGTGGCAGGTGCTTGGAGGAAAATAGATGAACCCAAACCTCAGGTAGATATGAATCTGAGTCAGACACTAACTCCAAGAGAGAAAAAACCCTACTGATCTAGGAAAGACACAGTTCATGCTAGGCCTACCGGCAGAAGGAAAGGAAAGGAGCATGAAGACTAGGAAAGGGTGCAAGAGACCATTGCTGGGAATCATACTCAGGTGCATTCTGAGTATGTACTTGGTGAGAAATAACAGGTATGAACATTTAGTAGGCCTGTCTCTCCTATATCAGGCCTACTGATATAAGATATAGCATCCTGATATATCAGGATGAGAAAAAGTCCGACTCTGCAGTCCCAGGTCAAGCCATTTTTCTTTAGACCCTTTTCTAATATCTGGCCAAGGGGAAAAAAAAGATCTGTTCCACTTGGAATCTAGTGTGACAAACCACACAGAAATATGCATTTTCTTACTCAAAGCAGGAAGAAACTGGATGTCCATTCTAAATTCATAAACCCTCCAAAAGAATAAAAGTCATTCTGGGTTCGCTTTTCTGAATCACAGGTTTCCCTGCAAATTTAGCTTCTTGGAACCTCTCTTTTTTTAGCTTTCAGAACTATCTAGTCTTCCAGCCAAAATTACTTTAAGATACAATATGTAAACAATAGTAGGGTTTAGAAATTAAATGCTTCTAACTTGCCACTTTTGCAGCCACTCCAAAAAACTATACTTAAATTCAACTGCCTTATGTTAAAGTAGCAACATCCATCCCCTACTTCCTTAAAATATCAATTAACAAGGTTCTTAAACTTAAAGCTGTTACATGAGGAAGGACTGGGACGACTACTGAAAGAGGAATGAGAGATAATCTTGTTATATAAAAGAACCATCTGGTGAACCTAATCACACTCATGTTAAATTACATTAAACAATTTAAGCACTTTAAAATTAATACTTTAAATATAACCCTTTAAAAATAACAATAGCATATTACCTTAAGTTCTATGGTAAATGTCAATGCATCTGTCATGATTGGTGACAGGTAATGTTTACTCCGCTTAGCTCTTAGAGAAGTTAAAGTACATTACTAGCAACCACAGATAAACAACCAAAGTATGATTATTCAACATTTGGCTATTATATTCTATTGGATCATATGTGTTCAAAGGTATTTAACAGTGTTTGCGTGGGTGTGGAAGGCAAAAAGGAAAAATGTTCTCAACTGTTGGGAGTACTTCATTAAAAACAATCAATTTAAAGCCAATGAGGTGGGCTTCCCTGGTGGTGCAGCGGTTAAGAATCCGCCTGCCAATGCAGGGAACACGGGTTCGAGCCCTGGTCCAGGAAGATCCCACATGCCGTGGAGCAACTAAGCCCATGCGCCACAACTACTGAGTCTGTGCTCTAGAGCCCGCGAGCCACAGCTACTGAAGCCCCTGCGCCTAGAGCCCATGCTCCACAACAAGAGAAGCCACCGCAATGAGAAGGCTGCGCACCGCAACAAAGAGTAGCCCCCGCTCGCCGCAACTAGAGAAAGCCCATGCACAGCAACAAAGACCCAACGCAGCCAATAAATAAATAATAAATTCTAAAATAAATAAATAAAGCCAGTGAGGTGGTGGAAACAGGATAAAACAAAAGAACAGAAAATAAAGAATAGATTGACAATGCCCTAATTCAAAATAAAATACATGAGCTAAACTAACTTATGAAAACTTTATTAGAAAGAAACTTAGTGATGCTTTCCTCCAGCTAGTTATGCAGGAGAAATGATTGAGGAATGAGGGTTGGCAGGGTAGCATCTTATGAAAAATATCCTTGAATCTTTCAGTGGTTAGAACAAAGAACTAGTGCCTAGAGAGAACTGGGGGAAAACCGGGACTACTGCTGGAAAACCACGCGAAGATATACTTCCAAGTATCAAAAAATCAAAAGAGCCCTAAGTCACCTGCCTGGTGATAGCCTAGGGTTGCTCAACACAGATTTTTGCATCTAAAAGAAGGGTGCCAGATGAAAGTATATTAAGAAATTAATTATAAACATAACTAAGAAGTAGCAAATAATAATAGCAAAAAAAATGACACTCCAATCAGGGTCTAAGTTTTTAATGCTTTACCCTTGCTGACATACCTCATTTAATATAACCTATTTTTAATGGATGAATTTGATACAAGTTTGTTGTTTAGTTTAAGCAAATTGCTGGAATTAAATCAATAGTTCTGGGGCCTCGTTATCAGTATCCAAAGAGATCTGGATTCACCTTAAGAAAGATTCACTATTATCTCAAGTTGTAAATGGCTGGTGTTACATGAGAAAAACAAAACTGGTATTACATGAAAAGCCAGTTCTTGATAGTTGGTGGCTCAAATTAAATAAAACTGACAACATGGTCCCAATAAATACCTAAAGATTAAAATATACCGTTTCAAGGGTGGCACAGTAATTAGTCATAAATAAAGTAGCATAAAAGATGTCAGGGAAAAATAAAGTATTCAGTTTCATAAATCCTTTCAATAAATATTTAATCAAGCATCTAGTATATAGCAGGCATCAATGGTGAGGCCCCAAAAGAGACAGATCATGCCCTATAAAAAGTATGTGTGCGTTAGGACAAAAAGGTCTTTTGTCATCATCCTATCCCAGTCTAACAGGAAATGCGGCACCTTATTAACTAGTAATGATTTGCTGGCTACTCTGAATTAGAACTATAACTATAGATCCCACAAAGTGCAATCTCTGAGTGTGTGTATGTGTGTGTGTATTGGAGGTGGGGGTGGGGAGTAGTGAGATGAAATTAAGCAAATTTAACCTTACATACAGTGATTAAAATATTATAGCATCCATTTCCCTACAAATGACTCTGGAAATTTTTGAAATCCCAAATAAACATTTAAATATATAATGAAATAACTTTAAAAGCTTCAGTCTCTAATATTTAAGGCTAAGTAGATACAAAAGATTTAATTTAGATGTAAAAGGTTTTCATTTAAAACTCCTTTAGTGTTTGTTTCTCACTAGTATGATGGGTTTAAAAAGTTTTTAAAACAAATTATATATGTACTCCACATAACTTAGAAACTAAAAAATATGTACATGAACATTTCAAAAAATTTCAGAGATAACCTGATTTCCAACCCATCTGCTCATTAAATGAAACCTTACAGCACTCTTAACTAATTTAGCTAAAACATCAATAATTCCCAAAAAGGTACTATGGAGAAGAAAAAGTGAAAGATTACTGAATTTCACCTTTTACTAAAAAAATTATAATTCCACTTGCCAATTTCAGAATAGGGTAAAAATAAAACTGAGAGATTATTTTTCAATGTTCAAAAACAGTACAAAGGTAAAGTAAAAATTAGGCCCAAGATTATCTTTTTCTAAGAATACTGCACTTTAATACTAAGTTCAGAAAATCCTAAAAACAAAGGGCTGAACATTATATATGAGGAAAACACATAAAAGTGGCGCATTCTAAGACATATGGCTCCAAATTAAGCGTTCATTTGTTCTCATAAAGAACAGCAAGAAAGGGGAAAAAAAGAAATAAAAGTAAATATTTACAAAGAACTCAGATTAAGGATAATGTATGTGTATGATATATTTTAAGCTCTGAAATTAAAAAAAAAAAAAAGACTGGTATCCAGAAAACTGTTTATTATGTACTTAAAAAGGAAAGGAAAAACATGTAGTCCTGATAAATGGCGCTTTCACTATAGTTCTCATCGATCAATCTTATAATCCATCAAGTGGACAGACAGAAACCACCCAATCATTATTCAGTTGGTTACAGATGTGAAATGTTTTCAGTTTCTTTATACCAGCACAAAACAGTAAGTGACAGGAAGTGGAGTATAGATAATTTATCAAATACTTTTGATTAAACACAATTTCCTTTTAAAAACATACTTATAGCATGTTTTATACATATACTATTACCACTAAATAGCAACATGACTATGAATTTTTTTCTATTTCACTTAGCACAACAAATAGAAAATAATATAAAATTACCATTAATGAAAAAATACAATAAGAAGATTCACTATGTCACGTATACGATTAGACAAGTAAGAGCAACATACCAGTCTAGCCTTCTACAAACTTTAGAAGTAAACCAACATATTATTTCAAGTTGACTACCATATATTAACATAAATTTAATACTGAAAAGTGTACATTAACAACTGCTTGGAGATATCAGAATTTTAGCTTAACTTTCTCTTGGCATTATGAACTGAAAGCCATACCCAAATTTTGAAGCAATGTCATACACTTGTTTTTCATGTTGAAGAACCTTCTCACGGTCCCCCTCAAACAGTAATGTAGCGACACTTAGCTGATTTGGATCAAATCCTTTAAACTACAAAAGAATATTATTATTACAGATAAGTCTTAGTCTACAAAATAGTAAATCAAAATACATTTTGCTCTTTTTTTCTTCTGATCTGAGCTCAAACATACCAGCTCTTCAAAATCTGAGCTTTGGGACTTTATGTGTCAATCAAAAAGAATGCTTAATGTACCTATTTAGGTCATCACAATAGAACAGCACTCAGGAAAAACACTTCATTTTAAAGTATGCCAAGGTATCAATTATAATGACATATTGGTATGGAAATACAACAAATTAACTTGTAAGAATTATAACTGTACCAAAGAATCAAATAAAACTACCAAAATGATAGAACGTAATAAAGTAGCAGGATGTTGGGGGGGAGTAAAAACCAGCAGCACCCTTACATACATACCACCAATAACTTCTTATTAAGTAATATTTTCAAAGGAGACCTTATGTATAAAACAATATAAAACATCTAAGAATAATCTTAAAAGGAAATACATAACTTCATTAGGAAAACATGTCTAAAAAAAAGATGAGAGAAACGTATGTTCCCAAATGCATAAACTAAGTATTATAAATCGGTCGACTTTTGCCCAAATTAATATGATAGTTTATTCCAATTTTAATAAAAACCTCAATGAGCTTCCTAAAATGATGAGTTTCTAAAAATTTTCCAGGATACTGAACAGGTAGATAATGGTGATAACAAGGAAAATTCTGAAAAAATAAGAGGGAGAACTAGATCTACAGCAATTAAATCCATTTAATTTTTCAAGAACAAAAGCTCTTTTCAAGAACAAAAGCTATTACATAAAAATGTCTTTTTCTTATATAAGTATATGAGAAGATGTCTTAGACATGGCAAATCAATATAAGAAAAGCAAGGGGCTTCCCTGTTGGCGCAGTGGTTGAGAGTCCGCCTGCCGATGCAGGGGACCTGGGTTCGTGCCCCAGTCTGGGAATCTGGGAAGATCCCACATGCTGCGGAGCAGCTGGGCCCGTGAGCCGTGGCCGCTGAGCCTGCGCATCTGGAGCCTGTGCTCCGCAACGGGAGAGGCCACAACAGTGAGAGGCCCACGTACAGCAAAAAGAAACAAAAGACAAAAAACAAAAATGAAAAGCAAGGACAGGTTAGTTAAAGGTGCTGTCACAACTAGTTAGCAATCAGTAGAGCAAGAGGTGAAGATTAACTTAGTTTTTTATCTCACATCATAAAATTGAAATAAAGTCAAACAGTAATAAAGACAAAAAATTTTAAAATTCCTTTTTAACAAATAAGTGAGAGAGAGAAGAAAATGGTCCTAATCATAGTTCTGGAGGAAGATAGGCTTTTCTAAGCTTAAAAGTAATTAAATAATCAAAGGAAAGATATAAAAATCAGAAACTTTTACACCGAAAGAAAAAGAAAGAAAAGAAAGAAACCTTATTAAAAAGGAGTCAACTGACTGGAAAAATTATTTACAACATTTATGAAAAAGGCATCTAATAATTTCATTTTTCAAAAGGCACACAGCAAGGCATTAAACCATTCCCCCCGCACCCCCCAAAAAGAACAAACAGAAGTTGTTTGTTTGACGTTGCTACCCCTAGCAAAATAACCACATTCAACTAATTCACAAAAAATCACATCTAGGAAATACAGGGAAATGGTCAGTCTCATTAGAGTTTCAAGAAATTTCAACTAAAATAAAATACTATTTCCCCCCTGGATTTACTAAATTTAAAACAAAACAAAAAATCCCATATGTAATAGCAAGGATGCAATCCAAAAATGGCACATATGCATTGTCATGTGTCAAAAGTTTTAAAAAAACGAATACTTTTATTCCACTTCTAGATATCTACTATGAAGGAAAAAATTCAAACTATAAAAAATGTTATATGCTAAAACTGTTCAATGAAGTGTTATTTTTAGGAACTTCAAATCCGGGAAAGCTTTTATATTTTCTGAAATTGAATGCATAATTGATTTACTTGATTAAATATTTACTCCAACATAAAAAAAAACAATTATTAAATGTACACAGCAACGTGGAAGAACATAGGTGTGTGTGAGGAAGAGAAGTCAGAAAACAAAATTAATATCCTAAGCATTAAAAAAAATTCTTACCTTTGTAATATAAAACTTTTTTAATCCATCCAAAAATGATGTAAAAATAGAGGAAACCTGAGGTTTGAGAGCATGACCTAAGAAGAAAAAAAGTTCATATTTTAAGTTAATAGCAAACTAATTTATCTATGTTTTTCATAAGAGCAAGAGGCTACTTTAATTTAGTATCCTAAAAGAAACTGAACATTTCCATGACTTTAGTTTTTAAAATCTCCTATGTTACACATATAACACATTGGTATTAAGATCTACATCTTTTAAAAAGTCACAAACAACTTTTTGTTTGCCAAACTCCTTCTTGGGTTTTTTTTTAAACTCAAATTACTATATGTAATTACTACTACACACAGTTTAGGTTATCTTTCAATGGTATAGTTTATACATAGTAAAATCACTTCATTAATTTTTATTTCATTAGGAACACCCAATGGTGGCTAGTTCTACTTTTATTTTTTTTAATTATGCAGAAACCATTCAGAACTATAACCAAATATGGAGTCAATGCCAAGTTTAAGACTGTTTCTTAATTAATTCTTAATTCATCCAGAATTGTTGGCATAAAACTAGTAATTGCTTCCTTAATTATACCCAGAGAGTTAAAATTGCCAAAAAAACATAAATGGTGTCTCAGAGTCTGTTAAATTAACATCGTTGCCTGCGGATTAAGCTTAATTGAGTAAAAGTCTTTTACTGTTTTCTCATTGTTTTCAGAGTAGCAACTTCTTAACTCCCATGACTATAACATTTAAGAGTCAAGCATCTGGCCTAGTACTGTGAGCCCAATTCAGAAAAATTTGGCACACCATTTATATAGAATTTTTATAAAGATTTTTAAAGCCTCTAGTAAATCTAAAATTATCTCCAAATAAAACATTTATTTTTAAAAAAGGCTTTAAGGTTTTGGGATTTTGTTTATTTTTAAAGTGTAGATCCCTTCTTTTAAAATAGGTGCAAACTAGCTTTTTAGAAGGAAAAAAGAGGGGGTTGAGAGAGAGATTTCTGGAGGAAAAATCACTTGCAGTCTTTTTTTCCATTCATCTGTTTTTTAAAGTGAGAATCTGAATCTGTAATATTTATTACATTCTTACAGATTATAATAAGAAACTATATTACATAAAAGACCAAGTAACCAAATAAATCTTAACCAGAAGCTAAGTTAGGTAACCATGCTATAACCAAACAAAGCAAAAAACAAACGAACAAAAAATAAAGAGCAGATGACATAGACATGAACCTAGCAATCTTTTTGAGATCCTGGATCACAAGAGGTTTGTTTGGGATTTTTTTTTTCTTTCATGGTAACCTGTCAGAAATGTTCTCTAGCATAACCAGTGTTTTTAAAAGATACCATTTCTAGCATGTATAAAGTTAAAGGTAACACATCATCAAAATATTCACTCGCTGTCCCAAATGGAATTCAGCCTACTTTAACAGCAACTGGAAACAAATATATAAACATAAATGTGTGAGTGTGTGTATCTGATCCTCATAAAAGACTTCTGGTCCACATATTTTTACACAATGTATGAAGATTCCAAATATTACTACTCCAATATGGAATAATCCTTAAGGGTATATGTTCATCTTATCACACTGAAATTTAAATGCACAACTTCTATTAACACTATTGTGAGTTAGTCACATATATCCCTAATACTGAGTGACGTGATAGCCTGATGGAATATGCTTCAAGCATAATTATTGCAAAAGTGATACTAACTTTTAAGTGGGTCAAGTATTAGTATTAATTAAGAGGATATTATTATCTTTTACTTATTCTTAAATTAATGTTGCCTACCGAACTAATTACATTCTAAACATATTCCAGCTATTGTGTTTTATTTTATATAGAAAACAAAGGAACTAGTTCCTAAATTTACTAGCTAGACAGTTTGATTAGCGAATTTTGTTATTGTTACAGTGTTAATTAAATAATTTTAAAGGATTCCATAAATCCTTATGTTTCAAGGAAGTGCTCCAAAGCACTGGAAAAAGTCGGGCTTTGGGGTCAGACAGATTTGGGTTCAACCCCAGCTCCACATATAACTTGTGGACTTTGGCCAAAGTATTTAGCCTTTGAATTGTTTATAAATTGGAAATACAACCTTGAGGGATGGTTGTGTGCTACTGATAATGTGCTTAGCACTACCCTATATGCTATTCAAGATTTGTTTACCCTCTTTTGCTAATCTGATGATTAAGTCAATTAACATGTAAGTGTCTGTTATGTGACAGGTGCAGGACACATAAAAATGAATAAGAAACATCCCCCAAATTTGACAAACATTAGTTCACAGGGAAAATATGTAGATCGTTTCAATGTACTCAATGATATATATCATTTCAATATACTGAAAATGTATCATTTCAATAAAATATATTGAGTTGTGTCAAGGAGAGGGGTGATAATAAAAATATTAACAACTAATAATAAGGCTTGTGCTTTGTTAACAACCAATACGGTACAAACATTGACCAATCAGTCATACAGTTGGTACAAGGTCCCAGACACCCGTTGCTGTGCTAAGAGTTATTTAGTTGGTTGATCATGAAGTCATGGCAGGATATGTAGGTGGGAAAGGTTCAATGAATACTGAGAAATCAAAAAGGTTACAGACTGCCAAGAAGCATGATCAGATCTGTACTGCTAAAGGATCACTCTGGTGGCCAAGTAAAGGGCAGAAGGAGAGGAGACACACTAAAGACTAGCGAGAGTAGAACCAACATTAGAGCATGTTCCTAGGTACAGTAATGAGAATGTGGAACAGGGATGACAGATAACCAAAAGGATCTTTCTTTGAACCTACATTTAAATTGTTATAGATCCCAGTTATAAATAAAATCTGGCCATATCATAATTAGTTTTACATAGGTGTCTATGTCCAACATAGTTTACTATCATTATAGCATATAAATGGATAACACAGTCTTATTAATCAGACAGATACATGGCTCTCTTCAAACCTAGATCTCTGAATGCAGGCCAAAATACACAGGAGTCTTGATTTTCATTTGATTTAACTATTTCTTCATTTATAGGACACATTTATCTTAAACTTTTATCAGTAGTATAGTATTTTGAAAGTAATTTACTTAAAGAAATAAAAGCTGTGACTTAGAAGAATCTAATTTTAAAACGAACCCTTGATATGTTATCAACCTGAGTTCCTTAGTTCAATTTCTATATAATTATGATAATCATTCTTCCCTAAATTAAAATCTAAGCTACTCATACACCAAAGAAAAGCCTGCCTAACTTGGCCTTTAGTATTTATTATTGAGCAATCATTCTGGGACTATTTTGAGGGTACTTAATATCTATAAACTTAAATTCCAAACTAAATTTCAGCATATGGGAAAATTCAGAAGCAATAAAACTAGAATTGATAAGATGATAAATCGTGTCAGAAAGTTTAATACTTCAAGCAAAATAGGAAGAAAAAGAAACATGGTTAACTATTACTGAATTCTCCACCTGAATATTCCATGGTCAACTTAAACACAACCCATTTGTAATGTCTTTTCCCCAAAATCATCTCTTCTTCTAGACTGGTCCACCAGTCAATCAATCCACCAGTCAATCAATCCACCAGTCAATCAATCAGACATCAGGAGTTGCCCTAAACTCTTCCCTTTATTTAAACTTCCACATCCAGTTGGCAAACTGTTCTTTGGAATATCTATTCTTTACTCTCTATCTCGACTGCTGCTGCCTTGAACAAAGCCCCCAGTATTTGCCTTTTTAACCATTTCAACTCCTCCTTCATGCTTGCACCATCCTAATCCATCCTGCATAATGCTAGCAGAATGAGCTTTCTTTCTATAAAGCTGATTTATTGTATTCCCTCTACAAAATATCCCTCTTCTGACAAGATAAAACCCAAATCTATCCTGCAAAGCCCTAGTCCATCCATCCAGCTTTATCTCTTGTAACCACTTTCACCCTACAGTCTATTTGAGCCACACAGAACTATCTGAAGAAGTTCAAACACACCATTAAGGTTTTACAATTTCATATTTTTTGCTGATAAGCGAACAAAAATTTGGTAGGAAAGAAGAGACTGTCTCAGGCAAACTTCTATTCACCTTTTAAGATTTTGTCTAAGCATCACTCCTTCAAGAAGCCTTTCCCCACGCTCTGCCTCAATCTCAAGCAAAATCAAGTAGGATCAACCCCTCCTTCATCTGCACCAGGGTATCCAGTGCAGTCTTCTTTCACATCACCTCTAACACTCCTGCACTCATTCATTTATACAACTGTCTGTCCTCATTAGACTGAGAACTTCCTGAAGGACAGGAGCTATGACATTTATCTTTCTATCTCTGTACTCAGTACTCTTCCTGGTACATAACTGGTGTTTCATAAGTTTTTGTGGCTTACTGAGCAGATTTTTAAAGTACCATTTCTTACTTACCAAACTGAAATTGCTGGTTGTCCATGAGGCGAATAGATGCAGGAGCACATCTCTGTTTTAAAAAGATTAAAAAAATGTGATACAAATTTAATACAGTAAAGAAGCTAGAGAGGTAGAAAATGAATGTCATCTTTCTGTATTTGAGATTAAGAGCTTAGTTCCTAAGGACACATACAGGAAAAAAAATGTTAACTTTTTATATAGTTTTATGACAACAAATAAAACATCAGTGGCTTCTATAAAGTACTTGGAGAGGAGAAATCTATGTACATAATATATATATACATGCACATGTTGCCAGATCTTTAATTTATCTGCAGCAAGATCTGCTTAATGCCTAGCAAAGACCTGTGGAAATACCTAAAGGAAATGTTAGGCCTCAAAGTAGATTATTTTAAAACAAAGTAGAAAACTTATAAACTAAAATCAATGCCTAGAGCATTATGCCACTGATGAACTATAATGGGTCACTGCGCTCTTATACTCTTTTGAAATGAGGAAGATGGTGGTGGCATTTTTGTGGGCCAAAACACTTTAAAAATTTAACTGAGATGTCTTCATAGATAAGGACTTGTTCTTTCTTTTCATTCCTTCTCATAATCCATTTTAAATAGAAAAACTATCAGACAATGTGCAGAATTCTAAGATCTTTGAAGGTTACTTGTATGAAAACAGCAACAAAACTTGAAGCATAACATTATGTATCTAAAATATCTAAAACTGCCCCATGTTATATTTATCTAGGCACACACCAAAAGCTGCAAGGAAAGAAAAATGAAGAAAGCAAATATTCAAATTAACTTTGTGATGCTACAACACTACCATACAAACGCTAGCAAGGTTTAAGTTAGCTACAGTTTTTCCAAAGAATTTAAGTGAGATTTACCCTAAATGGGATTTTTATATTCTATACAACTTTTTAACATGGTTAAACTTCCACCAAGAAGCGGCTTTCAAACCACAAAATTTTGACTGTCATAAACTTTTTAAACATTTATCTTCTGAATAACATTTATCAATAAAATCTTTATCAACACAATGTTGAGATTTATGAAAATAGAATCACTCAAAAGGACAAAACTTATAAATATATACCTTAACTGTGTGTTATAACATTTTTGCTATTATGTGCTTTTTTTAATTGAACAAATACTTAATTTTATAAAACCACTCATAATACATACTTTATTTTACCCAAGAAAATGACTGGTTAGATTCTTATTTTGAACACTGTATAATTTATTTCCTCATCTTTGATACTAAAGGTGAGATAGTACAATCTATATTTTTAAAAAGTCATTGCCAAATCTGAAGGACAATATTAGGTAATTTATATACTTAACGTAACAATAACCTATTGCCTTACATTTTATAGAATCCTATTGTGTATAAGCTGTTTTCATATGTCTTTATTTAATATAAGAAACAACTTTGTTGGAGTAGCAAAACTGGTATTATCCCCATTTTACAGATGAGGATGTAAGAACCAGAGAGACTAAAAGACATGCCTGAGGTCAGATGACTGTAAAACAGTAAAGACAGAACTAGGACCAAGATATCCTGACAGCTAGATGAACGATATTTCAAATACGCCACACAGCCTCAAAGAAAAAAAAAAATTAAAATCACAAAGGACACACACATACTTACACAAACAGAGCTTTCAAGTCACATTTGAAACAAAAATTACATGAAAACCATCTTACTTGCTATTTTGCAGTGTTAGTAAAAGTACATTTATAAAATAAAATTAAAAATCTACAACCTGAGTACTTTCAAACCTTGGTATAAACGTATCTTTGTAGTTGGGTTAATGCTTCTAAAAATATGACCAGTTTCCAAAATACTAAAGGAAAATCAATTTTCCTGAAACATTTTTATTAAAACAGGCACATCAACTTCAAATAAAACAAATAAAGCCTGAGTAGACCAAGTTTCTTTTCTTCATAAAATAAACAGCATATCACATAACGTAAGTATTTATATGTTTGGGCTTAAGCACACCAGTAAAATATGAGAAAGAATTCAGAGCCATTCTGTCATTATTAGAAAAAAAACTTTTAAATTCCTATCAACAACTCGTAAATTCCATCTCTTACTGCCACTCAGATTCTACTTCACCTGTATCTATAGCAGGTGTTATTAATGAAAACAACCCACATAAGCACACATATAACAGAAAATGGAAAAAAAGCATATTACATTTATAGTAAATTTCTAGTGGAATTCAATCTCTGAAACAACTAAAATACAATATGTAGGCCTTGATAAGATATTAGTTTGAAAGACTATCCACAAAATACATTTTGGGGACAACTGGAATAATTGATTATAGAATGAATACTAGATGGCATTAAGAAATCACTGCTGAACTGACATAGAGAACAAACTAGTGGTTATCAGCTGGAGTGGTGGGGTGGATATAGGGGTGGAGGTACAATCTATTGGGTGTAAGACAGGCTCAAGGATGTATTGTACAACACAGGGAATACAGCCAATATTTTGTAGTAACTATAAATGGAAAGTAGTCTTTAAAAATTGTACAAAAATTTGAAAATTAATTTAAAAAAAGAAAACCAGGGAAAAAGTACTGTTGATTTTCTTAGACATGATAATGGTATTGTGGCTATAAAAAAGAACACCTTAATTTTCAGAAGATATATACTGAAGTATTTGGAAGTCAAATGTCATAATGCAACTTAATTTCAAATGGTCAAGGAAAAATACACAAATATGTAAAACAAACAGCAAAAAGTTAGTAATTTTTGCATATACAAGATGAATATACAGGTGACCACTGTACTATTCTTTCAAAGTTTGTGTATGCTTAAAAGTTTCAAATAAAAGTTGAAAAAATAAGTGAGAAACTTGTTTCAGGGCACTTGCTACATACAGCAACTGATATTCAATTATATTGAATATGATTTTACCTTGACAGCTGAGTTATATAAACTAGTCAGTCATCCACTGTTCCTATTTATACTGAGGCAGAGTTGATGATTACATACTAATATATCGAAAAAAGAATTAAAAGCTATAGAAAGCTTTTTGTACCTAGATAATAAATATTAAATTCACTTTCAACACTGACTTTTAAAAATTATGAAAATCAAACCAACAGCTTTAGTAAGTCTCATGTTTTAATAGTGCCACATTTTTTAAAAAGTCAGTGAATGGAGTTTTTCAGTTATTGTCACAAGTAAATTCTCATAAGCAAAGCACAGCATCAAGATTGCTTTAGATTCTCCAGCAAATAATCTGTAAGTCACTATGCATCATTCTAAAAATACAAAGGAGGAAAAGTTTCTTAGAATTTTAAATCAGAAGTCATGACACCTAATTAAATAGGAGTCCTTACAATCAAAAAACCAAAACAATATTACTATTCTTAAAAAACATTCAAACTAGGTTACTATACTTACAGTTAAGATTAGGTTATATTTGAATGCTACTTTGGTAAGTAAAAAAAATTCAAAATAACTCCTTTAAAAGTTAAAGACATCACAAATTCTGAGAATTTGAGCTCTAAATTCAATCCCGTGCTATACAATTATGCTCTGCTAGAGTATTCCATAGATGAGGAAAGGGGAAAAGGGTCCTTGAGTTAAAGTGACCCCTGGTGGTAGGTGATCAGAAATAACCTGAGAGGGGATATTTTTACCTAGAAATTTTAATGGTGGGTTGATGATACATTCAGGGTATTTAAGGAACACTCAAACAAAAACTGCTTACTTGAAGTGGAGTTAATGAAATAACTGATTTTGTTTTTATTATGATAAATGCACTCTGACTAAAATCGCTTAGGTCACCTGCTTGTACTTTATACTTTAGTAAATAGTCTAAAAAAAATCATATGAGAAACTCATTATGGACTAATAAATAAATATCAATATCTTTGTTTTATCTGAGCAAAGAAGAAATAAATAAACCACAGTGACCTCAAAGCATGGGTATATGACTAACTAAGTCAAATTGCTGCCAATTTCTTCCCTTTAATGATGCTACAACCAGGAATTTACTTGAATACGTAACCTGAAAAATAAAAAACAACCACTCTAATTAGTCTTATAAGAAACACATCAAAAGATTTCTGAAAAATTTGTTTTTATGGAACTAAGTCATATTGCTTTCTTGTCACAGGGAAAACCAGAACTCGCACTTCAGATGAGACTTTGTTCGAGGAGGTATCTTAGTTTACTAGCTACTGGCGAAAGAAATTCAATATTAACATGTTTCATACATCTGCATGATTTCTTCTAACTTCATAAGGATAAACTATAAAATATAAGCACTGAGTGGCAGTCCTCCATCTCTGGTATCTTGGTTAAAAAATGAATAACCTTTGAATTGAAAAGGTTCGTTTTTTCAAGGAGTAAATCAAACTCAGTATAGACTCCGGAATGGCCCTAGTTCCTGAGCCTTAAAACTATTCTGGAGATAGTCAACTAACATACTGTATCAGAAGCTAATGCTTCAATACCAAACCCCTTGTATACAGCTATACAAAAATTTAAGCACAGAAAATTTTATCATGATATGCAGTATCTTTGGTGACAGAAGACAGAAACCATGTCTATTTAACTTACATAATATCAACTGCACTATGTCGGATATAAAGTTAAAAACATACTCTCCCACATAAAAAACACAATAAAATAATTGATATTAATTAATAAATTAATTTTAAAAGTTCAAAAAAAGGATATGTAAAAGAAGAGAATTCTGTTAAATACAAATTTCCAGGTATAAAAGCTTAAAATGTACACAGAATTAGTTCTTCCTCTAATAATAAATTGGAATTGACACCACAGATGAAATCATGCAATATTTAAGGCTACTGGTAAACTGGTTAATCCTATTATAAAGGATATACTGGCTTATAGCCAGGAATCTACACTGTAAACAAGAACTTTTTTAGCAAGAGAATTATCTCTTCGTTTTAAAGAATGAAACAAATACATAATACAGGGTAGATATTTCCCTCCACTTATGTTAAGGGAAGGGGCAAAAGTTAATGCCAAACAGTCTCCTGGTCAAAATGTACATTTTCAGTTTAGTAAAGGTGTAATGACTAGAGCATGTCTCATAACTGTCCTCAAGTCTGATATATTTTGCTGGATCACACAGTAAAGAATCCAATTAACCAAACATTTGGCTAGGTTATTCTCTCTGCTTCAGAGGGAGAAAAACATGACATCAAAAAATGATTTAAAATAACAATTCCATTTTCTATATGTAACAAATTATCTCCAAGAATTATCACTTAATATAAGTAAGTTTTAAATGTTTTACAATATAAGTGCTAAACCTAACTCTTTTCAATTTATTTGAACCCCTACAGGATAAATCAAGTTGAAAACAGAACAATTCAGAATTGAGATATAACAGTCTGAAGTGTCAGACATGAGCTATGTATATCTTCTGAAATTATGGTCTAAACTCACTAGAAAAAAATACCCTATCAGTTTAAAATTGTTTAAAATAAAAGTGATGGTAGGTAGAAAGGGCCATCCCTTGTCAAAAGAAAAAGCTGCCTTTTAATCTGTAATTCTAAAAACCTAGTTCTGATAGTGAGAAATACAGTTTTCAGAGGAATTTGTACTAATCCATGCCACAGACAGACAGTCAATGTTTCCTCATAATGGAACAAATTGGTCCTCTCTCAATACAACAAGGCATAACTCCTAAGTTTTTATTGGCAAATGGTGGGGGAAGATCCCAAACTTTGTAAATTGCCTTTGAACTTGTTTCAACACTCCATGTTCCCTTCAACCCTTGTAAAAACATACTTGCCATTTTAAAACAAACAATAAAAGAGAAAAATAAAATATTATATCTGACACTGATATTCTGATTAAAAAACACAATTTTCCCCCCTCTTGAGAAGCTACAGTAGGAAATCTACTCTCTGAGAAAATCTTAAAAGCCACTTACCCATCTACTGAGTAAAGCTGGAGATTCTACTGGACTGCCACTTATGAGATAGAATCACATTAATCTTCCACTAAATCTTCCTTTCTAGCTCCTCACAAGGCAGTGAAGTACTGAAAGAGGACAATTCCTCACATGGACAAAGATCAGATGAGTGACCTTAGTAGAATCCTTCTGCTGCCAGTATAAAGTTGCTTTATTTATTTCCTTCAGTAAGAATAGAGATAAAAATATACACAGAGCCCACTTAGCTATCTGTGAACCATCATGTCTGCTCCTTTCCAAAAGATACTCATCCAAAAGCAACTTGAGTCTGAAAATAGTGCAAAAATGGAAGTGCTATGAAATGACAGTGAGGAATTACAAGCAGCCAACTCATTACTCAGTCAAGAATTTGGCACAATCGTAAACCATGTACCATCTATTTTAATGGATCTTAATTTTCTTGCAATCAACTGAAATTCCAAATCACAAACTGAACAATGACTAGTGCCAAAACCTGATAATTTTCTCAATTTTTCTGCTTGAGAATACTGTTATAAAGCAGGGCAGCATATACAGTACCATTCTTGACACATGAGATTTGTATACTCTATAAACTAATATATAAATGTCCCTAAACATAATACATTTACCCATTTCCAGGAAAGGGAATGCCTCTCTATATGTGCAGTATAACAAGAGTAAAAAATGCAGGTTCCCCAAATAGTGGAATATTTCCAAATCCCAGTAACTATTCTTAGCAAGTGTTTCATTCATAAGAGCAACATTTGAGAATGAAATATTATCTATCTAGACTTTTCAATCAGTTTCAAGTAAGGCAAGTTTTCCAATTACATAGTATTTTTGTCTCTAAAAATTATCTACTACTAATTACAGAGAACCAAATTATTAAAACTATAGATTAGAAAGGAGCTTTCTTTTTGACCTGGTTTTTAACCACAGGGTGGCACTTTCTATCAATCATCACCTTTATTTATCCCAAGATATATATATTCAATATAGTTTTGTGTAGTGAATTTAGATTATGGTCATATTGTAAATATACAAAGAATTTTTAAAAAAACTTTTACTGATTTATGCAAAGATGAAGAAAAATGTTACCACCTGCCTTTCATTATCACAAGTAGCTCTTATCTGTTACTTTCTATCAGGAGCATATTAAATTGTAACAAAAACTGCAACAAATTGCACCAACTATTTATGTTTAAATTCAATATTTCCAATTTTAGTGAAATTATAAATTAAGGATTTTGACATATTTGTACACCATTTCTCATTAATGAAACCTAAGACAGATTTACATGTGAGCATTTTTAATGCAGAAAAGCAGATCGAGTACTCAGGAAAGCATAAAATATGTCTACTTCTATTCCAAAGATCATATAACAACACTTTTTAACAAGTCAGAGTTGGCCAAGATAGACGGAGTGTGTACTCATTAAGATCTTCTGTTAAAAATACATACAAATCAGACTAGTTTTATAAATTCTACAATTATTTTAAAAATCTAATTTGGCATTCATGTTTATTTTGCCATAAAAAAATGGAGGCAATAATGGTCAACTAAAAACATGCCATTCACAACTTGAACAAGAGGGACAATATAAACTGTATCTTTAATAATAAAGCTTTTCTTGGAGGGATATAGTCAAGCTTGACAAAGATGAAAAGTAAATAAAAATAAAAGTAGTTAACACAAAGAATGAACTACAATACAAATTGAAAACACTAGAATAAAAAATATCTCATTAAGGAAGATTTGAAATTAATCAGAAAATATCTATTTATGGAAAATATTTGCTTTTATTTTGATTTTTAATTGGTGAATTTATGGTTATTTTCTTAAAAAGAACAAAAAAAAACCCTGGTTTCCCATTCTTCTAGGAATGAATTCACAGGCAAAACCATAAGGCTCTTCAAGTACTTCTTTTGTTTCTTAATACCTGAGGTATCTTAAATTCAAAGTTACTTCCTTGGCCTTTAAGTGAAGGAAGGGTTTAGCAACAAGTTATCAGAACACACGTGAACTTTACTGCTTGGTGCTCAAATATTTACATCTAAAACTTATCTCCACTCCTTTACTCAATAATTCTACTTTTAAATATTACTGCCATCTCGTTATTTTAGCAAACATAGCATAATACTAGGTCCTTAGCCGTAACATAATATCCTCAAAGTTCAAGTGAATTAGGAGCTCTTAAGGATTTCAACATCACTTCTGCGTTAACACCACCAAAGTAACCTGTCACAAGTTCAAGAATGTTCATTCCATGACTATACGTGTCTTTTAAAACTCTTCCCTTTACCTAGGAGTAAGACAACCAAGATTAAGGAGCCTATGACTAAATCTTGATGAGGGGAAAAAGCAATCTAATGATAAGTAACTGAAGCTACTTGGAAATTATAAAAATTACCCTTCTCAACTGTTAGATTAGGTGATCATATAGTTGGACTTCTTAAAAGTGAGAAACTGTAAGAAAGAATGAGTGTCTCAGAAGGCAAAACTGAGTGTATGGAATAAAGAGCACTGGAAATGGTAAATATGTGGGTAAATATAACATTTTTTTTTACTCATTTTATATATTTTTAAAACATTAATAGTGGTTTGGTTCTCTTGGAATGGTATGAAGATAAGACTCAGTACCTTACAAAGTTCGCAATGAAACAGAGTACTTGCTAGATACCACTCTTTTTCCTTATCAGATCCTCCCTCCACCCTACTCTGAATACCCAGAAGCTGACCTATATGGGTCACATCAGAAAGCTCCCTTGCACTCAAGATTCAAATTGGGTATAGCTGATGGGAAGTATTAAAGAACTCTGAGTTTGGAGAAAGCAAGAAGAGAGAGGCTGGAGTATATTCCCTTGACTTCCTCCCTGCTGGGAAATGTTGAAATAAGAATTTTTTCACAAACCATTATAGTTTAAACAACGAACCAAATGTCTAAAGAAACGCAAGAACTCCCACACTGATACACACAACTAACGAAGAAATAAAATTACTTGGCATTATTTAGTCTTTTTAAAACCTTTGACAATATATCCCTTTTTTTAAAGAAAGGGAAAGTGGGAATTCTTCTTAGCTTATATCTAAATATCTTGTATTATGTTATACTATATTATATTACTTACTTTAAGATATAGCTAAGGAAATATTAAAAAACAAGTAAGGCCTAGTAGCAGCACATTCTAAAAACTGATAAAGTTTGATTACTTATATTTAATTTCTGTATTTTGGGGCCATTAATATTCAGCCAATTATTTTAATTTCAATAAATATCTTAAGAAAAATGCAATATTACTGCAATTAATCACAAAATATCTTACCCAAAAATAACTTAAGAAAACATTCAATAAAAGGCAGAGACATTTGAAGCCATCAACTCAGGTACATACCTTACCTTGTCTTAAAATTGTACAGCATTCTTTAAACCAAGAAATAGGTGTATAATTACTCAAAGAAATAGCAACTGAACTTAAAGGATGATTTTACAACATTACCTTTTCATATAGAACTGGGTAAAAATCACAAATATAACACAACTAAATATGAAGATTATATGTGACATATCAAAATCAATTATGCAGCAGAATTTTTAAAATATAAATATATATGGGTGCGTTTTTGTTTTTGTTTTTACCTGTTTTGCAATTTCTCTTAAACAGGCTACTCCTCGTTCAAAATTAGGGAAAGCTACTGAGCCATACTTTTGGTATTCAGGGATTGGTCTGATTTTTATTGTAGCTTCTGTTATCACACCAAGAGTTCCTGAAAAAGAAGGGGGAATAATCCAATATATCACATGCCAATTTTCTAAATCATATTTAAATCTACTTTATCTATTTATTCTACTAATTTATTCTATTAATCGTATTTAAATCTATTTAATCTATTCTATGTGGGGAATAATGGCTACTCAAGTCCTTCTAGAAAAACATCTAAGCAAATTTTATAATTTCTAAAAAAAGTTTTTGGAATACATTTTTCTTAGTTATGTATAAATTTTTAAAAACATTTTTAAGGTAAACTTTCTCCAAAGAGGTTAATTTAAATAGTTTTTAAAGTATTACAACTTATTAAAATTTAAATCTGAAAAACAACAGGTTTTTATATCTCATATGCATTCAAACAAAAGTATATTTTGATAGTTGAACCTATTTTTACTATGACAACAATTTATTGGGGCAAAAAGAATCTAATTTTCTATGAGAATTTAAGTTGACAGAAGAAATTTAGAGAGACTATTACACTTTGCCTTTTTTCCTAAGAATTCATACGAAGAAAAGATAAAGGCAATATTAAGATGCCCTTAGAAGAAAAAAAAAAACATATTTCAGAGACAAAATAGTTATAAATAGCTAACAGAAGAGGACCATCAATGAAACAAATGTCCTTTTCTTTCTTACATGGAGGAGTGGAGGACAAATCAGAGAGGAAAAATGCAAGTTAAATATAACTACATGATCTAAATAGCTACACTAAAATATTTGAAGAGACATGGTTAAAACTAATTGCATTCAAGAAGCCAAGCTTTCAAAATCAGTGCTTTCTAATGTACAAATGATATGAATTATTATTAATACTATTAAGTAAATTTTCTTAGAATCATGAAAAAAAGAATGAAAGGGAAATACAAAATTATAGAACTTAATTACAATACTAGAAATAAGTTAAAAGTATCACAAAAATCAATGCTTCCAATAAATTTATAATATACCTAAAATAAAATGTTAATATATAATACTGTAGAAGATTAAAAACTACGAGTCCACAAAGAGTAAACTACATTATATCACAATATGTTTGTCAGATATACAAATGATTTCCTACTTAGATAGCAAATACAACCTATTATGATTTGTAAAATCACAAAAGCTCTGCAAAGTTGGCCTGACTAATATTTGAATAAAAAGATAGATATATCTTGTACATTTTAAAAGACAGTAAGAGTGACTAGACTTTCTCTTTTATTTTAGCATCTTTATTGAGATATAATTCACAGACAATAAAATTCACCTATTTAAAATGTAAAATTCAATGGCTTTAAACTATTTACAGATATATGCAACTATCACTACTATCTAAGTTTACAACATTTTCATCACCCCAAAAAATAAATCCCATATCCATTTTCCCCACACACACCTCAGCCCTAGACAAACACCAGTATACTTTCTCTCCAGAAATTTGCCTATTCCGAGCATTTCATATAAATAGAATCTTACAATATGTGGCCTTTTGTGACTGGCTACTTTCATTTAAATGTTTTCAAGGTTCATCCATGTTGTAGCATGCACTAAGTACTTCATTCCTTTTAATTGCTGGATATTATTCCATTGTATGGTATGGACATTTGGGTTTCTACTTTTTTTTTTTTTTAAACTCAATTACCAGCTTGTTATAAAAGGAAACAACTCAGGAACAATCAAACAGAAGAGATGCACAGAACAAAGTATGGGGGAAAAGGTGCGGAGTTCCCAAGCCCTCTCCAGATACACCACCCTCCCAGCACTTCCATGTGTTTACCAACCCAGTAGTCCTCTGAAACTCATAATTTAGGGATTTTTATGGAGGCTTCATTACACAGGCATGATGACTAAACCACAGATATGGGTGACTAATTCAACTTCCAGCTGCTCCTCTCCTCTCCTCTCCTCTCCTCTCCTCTCCTCTCCCCTCCCCTCCCTAGAGGTCAGGGGGTGAGGCTGAAAGTTCCACAGGTTTCCATATTTTGGCTACTATGAATAATGCTACTACAAATATAGGTGTAAAAGTTTGTATGTAGATATATGTCTTCCTTTCCCTTGGATAGATACACAAACTTTCTTAATTTCAAAAAACCTTTGACCCTATTCCATGTAACACTCTACCTCAGCTACCTTTCCTGAAACTAAGTTCTAGGCAAGGGCAGCTAAGAGGTGAGGAGGGGCTCACTTCTTGCACCCAGCCTAAATTGGTGGGACAGAGACTCTACTCTGAGTGATGCACTAAGCCTATGGTCCCAACCCTTTGCCCTGGCTTGTAAAGGGCTGGTATCTTGCCAGGAGAAGCAAACCAAGACCTACTTTCCTTCCTCCTTCTCCCCAGCACTTAGTTTCTAAAGTACGGGTGTCCTCAGAGAAAAACATGCCACTGTCCCCACACCCACCTCCACAGCCTTAGCTCAGAGATTTTGCCAGAGGAAGAAATAAGCCATAAAACAGCTCCCAATCTTTTTTTCGAAGATTACTTTCAACAGAGCATGAAGAAGTTCAAGAAGTTTCAAGAATACTCTTGAAAACAGTGGAGGATGTGGTAAAAGGTAATTGGGAAGACATAGATAAATTTATTGGAGATATAGGCAAAATTCCAGGCCAGCTGTTTGCCTGGTAGAAACCTGGGGATACTGGAAGTCCTAGGTACAGCGACCAGGCAAGAGAAAAACATAAGAGGCATAAAAACTGGAAAGGAAGAAGTAAAACTGTCTCTATTTGTAGATGACATGATTTTATATATGGCTGGCTATACCATGCCATTTTATATAAGAGATAAACATCTGCAAATTCTGTTATCTGCAGGGGTTTCTGGAAGCAATTCCCTGCAGATACTGAGGAACAACTGTACAGAAAACCCTAAAGAGTCAACCAAAAAACTATTCAAACTAATCAGCAAATTCAGTACAGTTGCAGGATACAAAATTAACATACAAAAATCAGAAGCGTTTCTATACATTAACAGTGAATTTTCTGAAAGAGAGATAAAGAAATTAATCCCATTTACAAGAGCATCAAAAGCAATAAAATACTTAGGAATAAATTTAACCAGGGAGGTAAAAGATCTCTACTCTGAAAACTAAGACACTGATGGGAAAAAAAAAAAAAAATTGGGGCTTCCCTGGTGGAGTAGTGGTTGAGAGTCCGCCTGCTGATGCAGGGGACACGGGTTCGTGCCCCGGTCTGGGAAGATCCCACATGCCGCGGAGCAGCTGGGCCCACGAGCCATGGCTGCTGAGCCTGCGCGTCCGGAGCCTGTGCTCCACAACGGGAGAGGCCACAACAGTGAGAGGCCCGCCTACCGCAAAAAAAAAAAAAAAAAAAATTGAAGAAGACACAAGTAAATGGAAAGGTGTCCTGTGTTCATTCATGGGTTGAAAAAATTAGTATTGTTAAAATGTCAGTACTACCAAAAGACATCTACAGACTCAATGCAATTCCCATCAAGATTCCAATGGCATTTTTTACAGAAAAACAAACAAACAAAAAAACACTCCTAAAACTTATATGGAACCACAAAAGACTCCAAATAGCCAAAGAAATTCTGAGAAAGAAGAACATAGCAGGAGGCATCACACTTACTGATTTCAAGCTATACTCTAAAGCTATAGTAAAGAGTATGGTACTGGAATAAAAACAAACAGATCAATGGAACAGAATTAAGAGCCCAGAAATAAACCCAAGCGTATACAGTCATATAATATTTGACAAAGGAGCTGATAGTACTCAAAGGAGAAAACACAGTCTCTTTAATAAATGGTGCTGGGAAAACTGGACATTGACATGTAAAAGAATGAAACCTGACCCCTATCTTACACCACTCAAAAAAATTAACTCAAATGTTTAAAGGCTTGTATGTAAGATCTGAAACCATGAAGCTCCCAGAAGAAAACATAGGGGAAAAGCTCCCTGAAATATGTATTGGTAATGATTTTTTGGAAATCACACCTAAAGCACAAGCAACAAAATAAAAAACAAATAAGTGGGACTACATCAAACTGAAAAGATTCTTTCTGCACAGCAAAAGAAACCATAAACAAAGTAAAAAGACAACCTACAGAATTGGAAAAAATATATGCAAACTATGTATCTGATAAGAAGTTAATATCTAAAATATATAAAGAACTCATACAACTCAACAGCAAAAAACAAATAATTCAATTAAAAAAACAGGCAAAGGACCTGAATAGACATTTTTCCAAAGAAGAAATACAAATGGCCAACAGGTACATGGAAAGATGTTCAACATCACTAGGGGAAAGCAAATTGAAACCACAAAGAGATATCACCTCACACCTTCCAGAATGGCCATTATCAAAAAGATAAGAAATAACAAACACTGGCATGGATATGGAGAAAAGGGAACCCTTGTGCACTGTTGGTAGGATTATAAATCGGTGCAGCCACTATGGAAAACAGTATGAAGGTTCCTAAAAAAATTAAACATGAACTACCATATGATCCAACTACCATATGATCCAGCAATTCCACTTCTGGGAATATATCTGAAAGAAACAAAAACACTAACTCAGAAAGATATTTGCACCCCCCCATGTTCATAGCAGCATTATTTACAATAGCCAAAGTGTTCATCAATGAATGAATGGATAAAGAAGTTGTGGTATATATATACAATGCAGTATTATTCAGGCATAAAAAAATGAGGAAATCCCACCATTTGTGACAACATGGATAGACCTTGAAGGCATTATGTAAGTTAAATAAGTCAGATAGAGGAAGACAAGTATTATTTCACTTTTATGTGGAAGCTAATAAAAATAAACAAACAATAAAAATACACCAAACTCACAGAAAAAGACATCAGATTTGTGGTTACCAAAGGCAGAGGGTAGGGGGAGGAAGGTGGTCAAAAGGTACAAACTTTCAGTTATAAGATAAATAAGTATCAGGGATATAATGTACAACATGATGACTACTGTTAACGCTGCTGTATGATACACAAGAAAGTTGTTAAGAGAGTAGATCCTCAGAGTTCTCATCACAAGAAGAAATTTTTTTTCATTTTTTTTTATTGTATCTATATGAGATGATGGATGTTAACTAATCTATTGTGGTCATCATTTCACAATATATGTAAATCAAACCATCATGCTGTACACCTTAAACTTATACAGGGATGTATGTCAATTATTGCTCAATAAAACTAGGGTAGCAGGGAACAGTGGGGAGGACCCCTCCTAAGCTCACAAAAAATCTCAAACAATAACCCTAGGAACTATCCTTTCTAAGGGATACATTTTAAACAGGTGAATTTTATGGTATGTAAATTATATCTCAATAAAACAAAGGAAACTTCAGAGTTATCTTCTTAAACAATGAGCTATGAGCCATACATTTTAGAAATAGGGGTATTTTTAGAAACAGGTATCTTAGGCTACAGAAAGTCTAAACGAACTCTAAACCTTTGCCAGAAAGAGGCATAAGGCTGACAGACTATGCTGCCTTCTCAGCCACCAACACAGAATTATCTATTACACCTATTCTTTCTTACCAAGACAAGTAGTATCACTTTAATTTTTAAAGTTGCTAATTCTTCTGCCACTATACTGACGCCATCCCTAAGCTTATTTGTAATTTTTTCTACTCTTTTCAACATTTTTCAAAGTTCCTGGTAGTCTTAGAATTAACACCTCATGCTGAAAGTTGTTTCTACAAACAAACTGAAATTTGTCAGGCATAGCTCCTAAAGGCATGAATCATCTTTTCTATTTATTCTAATCTCTCCGCAGACTACAGAAAACTTTAATAAATACTTGTTCAAACTCAAAAGTCACCAGGTTGAAATTCATTAAGGAAAAGAAAGTTGGGGGTTGGGAGTGGGAGGGAGGTCCAAGAGGAAGGGGATATATGTATACATATAGCTGATTCACTTCATTGTACAGCAGAAACTAATACAACATTGTAAAGCAATTTTTCTCCAATAAAAAAGTAAATAAATAAATAAACTCAAGCAGGAAAACTGTGAAAAGAAGGTTAGTATAAACCTTGCTTTTAGACAGGAAAATTTCTCTATTTAAAATTAAACTCCAGGGACATCCCTGGTGGCTCAGTGGTTAAGAATCTGCCTGCCAAGGCAGCGGACAAGGGTTCGAGCCCTGGTCCGGGAAGATACCACATGTCACGGAGCAACTAAGCCCGCGTGCCCCAAATACTGAGCCTGTGCTTTAGAGCCCACAAGCCACAACTACTGAGCCCATGTGCCACAACTACTGAAGCCTGTGTGCCTAGAACCCATGCTCTACCACAAGAGAAGCCACCGCAAGGAGAAGCCCGCGCACCACAACGAAGAGTAGCCCCCACTCACCGTAACTAGAGAAAGCCCACGCGCAGCAAGGAAGAACCAATGCAGCCAAAAATAAATAAGTAAAGTTTGAAAAAAATTTAAAAAAAAAGAATCTTTAAAAAAAATAAAATAAAAAATAAATAAAATTAAACTCCAAGTTCCTGACTTTTTGTGAAATATTTATTTACATCTCAGAAATAAAGCCATTTGAAAATATTTCTATAAATTACTGCATATAATATAACCTAAATATAATCCAAAGAAAAAATCAGAAACCATTTAAAAGCCAATCAATGAGGGTCTGCTTAAATAGAACAGAGTACATACCAATGGAATATCAGGTAGCTGCCAAAAAGAATGAAGTGGTTCTAAATGTGATGATTTGAAGTGAGCATTATAAAATTAAGTATAAATCAAAGAGTAGTAAACTCCCATTTCTGTTTTTAAAAACACATACATATACGCTTATAAATAGCAATAGTGTTTACTCTGGGCAAGGGAGATGCCTAAAAGACAGGGATAGAAGGCAGATTTTTCCCTATACATCTTTTGTACCTTTTGAATTTTGTACATGTATGTACATATTTTAACTTTGTACATGTAATTACTTACTCAAAAAGTTTATTTAAAAATATATATGTATAGGGCTTCCCTGGTGGCGCAGTGGTTGGGAGTCCGCCTGCCGATGCGGGGGACACGGGTTCGTGCCCCGGTCTGGGAGGATCCCACATGCCGCGGAGCGGCTGGGCCCGTGAGCCATGGCCGCTGAGCCTGCGCGTCCGGAGCCTGTGCTCTGCAGCGGGAGAGGCCACAACAGTGAGAGGCCCGCACACCGCAAAAAAAAAAAAAATATATATATATATATATATGTATAAAACATTGGCAAATTTTCCTTAAAATTCTAAGTCTACACCCAAATTCTAAGGTACTAGTAAGAAGTGACCACGCCTTAAATTTCTGTACACCCATATTGCCTCATACGTATAGCATGCATTCTAAAGTGGTAAAACCCACCATAACACTATAAGTAAGGTTAAAAAATAAAAATTAGTAAAATGAGGCTTTGCATTGTTGCAAGGTTAATGAAATGACCAAGGCTAGTCTGTGCAACTATCCAGCTATGAGTTCTGCAGCAGGGGTTAGGGGTTGGGGGGGGGTCCCCACTGTAAAAGAAAACTCCATCCAAGTCTCAAATGCAGTCTGGCACTAGGCAGTTCTTCCATCCAGACTTATATTCAAATTAATCCAATCATAAATGTTTACATCTAAATTCACTTCATTGAAAGGCTCACTTCTGTTGGGCTTTATTATATTTATTGATTCTTTTGCTCTGAGAATTTTATGTCAGTGGAGTGATATAAAACTACTTAGATTACTTATCACTTGATTATATGCACATTATACCAATATTTTATATCCACTTTATATAATTGTTTGTAAACAACTCCATGGCAATGTGACATCCTAGAGGCTCATATGTCATTCACTTTCTGTTTCAATAAAAATATGTTACTGTAAATTTTAGAATTTTCTGTTTTATAATTTCAAATATAGTGCTCTTAAGAAAACTGAAAGCTTCAACTACTAGCTAATACAAAATGCAAGTATTTGCTTGACGTAAATAAAATCTTTCATAATTTGAAAATATACGTTCAGGTGACCTCAGGACTGAGAAGAAAGGTAATCATTTGATTCTGAATCTTCTCTCTCCCTCTACCCTCCTCCCCCCAAACATGAAAATCAACAAGGAAAACAAATAAAACCACACAGGACATACACTTTAGTATTAAAAGGAGACAAGAAAACACTATGACTTTCTAATTACCCATAAGTAGAGATAAAAAGAAAAAACTCCAACAGACCTTCTACAGCCTTCCAGCTGCTACAAGCTTATAAGGGCAGAAAATGAGTAAGGGGGGGGGGGGGCGTTTAGAAGGCTCCCTAAGAAAGAGTAGAGGGTAGCAGAGGACTTAAAGTAAGCAGAGACAAAATCAACCCCAGAAAGCAAAAGTGCAACAATAAACTCCAAATACTGTATAAGACTTGGTAATCCATAACCCTGGCTATGAGGAGGGGTTTGAAAATGGAAGTAACCAGAAATGACACCCTTGGAGAAGTAAGGGAAGTATCTTCAAAGAAGCAACAAATTAGAGGAGTGTGGTACTCCTTGGAGACAAGGCAGTGGAGGGAAAGAATAAAATTAGGAGGAAAATTAAAGATCTGATAGAAATGAAAGAGAAACAGGACATGTCATGGCTTCTCCCACCAAAAACACCATGATCTATAAAGCAAATAGCACAAAAGAGGGTAGAAGTGACAGAACAGAACACTCTCAAACTAGGAACCCTTTCCAAGTAATAACAGGAACAGAAAAAAGCAGACCAAATCCATACAAAACTACTGCAAAACATCAGAAAATGGAAATAATAGCTTTTCTTCTGATGAAAAGTATCCCCCACAAAACCAACCATGATCCTGAAGAAAACTGTAAACACAGCATTTCAAACTCAATTAAACACTGTCAAACAAGCATTTGGGGATACGAAAAAATAGCTGAATTAGAAACATAAACACTAAAAACATAAATGGACAAAAAACAAGATAAAATGAAATAAACGATGACCAAACTCAGGGAAGAAATAGAACAACAAAACATAAAAAAAATGAAGGCTGGGTTACAAGGTATCCAAAGGAGAAGAGAGAATAGATTCAAATGAAAACTTAATACAGGGCATTGAAGAAAAGCCAGAAAATAACCAAGAAAATTAAAATAAAATACAGAAGTTGAGAAAAAAAGAGAAATCATGGATGAAATGGAAAATACGCAAAGAAAGTCAGACAAATGTATAACTTGTGTCCCTGAAGAAGAAAAATCAAAACAGCAGGGGGAACGGAATCTAAAACCCTAATATTTAACTCTACAATCCAAAGAAAAACTTTACAGAAATAAAAGAAGACCAGCATATACACAGAGAAAGGGTCCACTGACCAGAGCAAAATGACCCACAACAATCAACTCTCAGTTGTAAAAGTAAACTTTAATGATAAAGAAAAAAAATCCTCACTGCCTCCAGGCAAAAAGTCAAGAGAATTGGCATTAGATTTCTTTAAAACAACATATAAAACCAAAGCAACAGTGGAATAGTATTTTCAAAAAACAAGGGAAAAAAGTGTGACCCATGAATATTAAAGCCACTCAAGCTGTCCTGCAGGTATCAAGGTCATAGAAAAGTAGTTTAGAACATTCCAGAACTCATGGGATATACGAATATGTCTTTCCTGAGGAATCTACTAAAGGATGAGCTTTATTTAACCAAAAGATGAAGTAAAACTACACAGAAGGACTGATAGTGAGCTTTTCATCTATTTCATTTTAGAGCAAAGGCTAAAACAAGGGTGGGTAACGAGTTTAAAAAAAAAACCATACTTTTAGCCATTTATCAAATAAAAGAGCAAATCATTATAAGTTACTAGCAAATTCCACATATAGGAAAAGAATATAAAACATTTCAAATGCTTTATTTATTACAGTTTTCATTAATTCATCATGATACTATAACATCTAAAACGGGAGGAACCTGCTTGTCAAAATAATCATTATGAAAAATTCATAACACAAAACAAGATAAAAACATTAAACTTAACTTGGCTAACCACATGTGGAACTTAGCAGGATGGGGGAAAATAGGTTTTTTTATAATGGTGATGCTTTCAAGGTTGTCATCAAATGATTTAACTATAGCAAAAGAAAGTACTTTCTAAAGCTCAAGGAAAAGTTTATGATTCATATTTAAGGCAGGAGGTTATTATTTAGATAGTTCAAAACAGCAGAGAAAATACATATTATAAAAGAATATGATTTCACATAAATTTACTCTCTCAGTCATGCTGTCTCCTGGACTATATTAAGATTACTCTATATCCACATACATACAGAAATGGGGATTAGGGACCATAAATATACTTATAAAGATCACTGATGCCAAAATAATAAACAGCCACAACAGTTTAACATTTGTTGAGTACTTACTACGCGCTTATAAACTGTTTAGCATAATTTCGTTTGACCCTCTCGAAAAGCTTTTGAATATAGATACTTTTATTATCCCCATTTTACAGCTGAGGACATAGGGCATAGAGAACTACCTAATTTACACAGTCACAGAAATATAAGTGGTAAAACCAGGATTGAAATCCAGATCTGAAAGATTTCAAGGTTCATGCTCTTAAATCAGTATGGCATTTTGCATGGATATTTATAATAAAATCTCATTTAAATATAGTAACTTACCCTTGTATATGTTTCTAATAAACTGTATTTCTTTGCTTACTTTATTATGACAATGAGTTTGCCTTCCTTAAATTCGTACAAAAATTTACTATTGAAGGAGGTAGTCCAGTCTTTTGGATAAAGTTCAAACTATTATAAAAGGGATAAAAGACCAAATTATCTCTCCAGCCATCCTGTAACACTTACTACTCCACACCCTGACCTGCTGTCAACTCCACTCTACAATTAAATCTTAAGTTCCAGTCACACTGAAAAACTGGCACCTTCACGAGGCAGACACAGCTCTTTCTCACTTTTAAGCCTGTTCACATGCAGTTAGTTCTCTGTGTAGGGCAACTCCCTCCCCACCTTATTCTCTCAACTCTGCCTAGAATTATTTTCTCATTATCATCCTTGAAGGACCTCTTTAGGCACAATCCCTCTGCGGAAGTCTTCCTAAGCACCCATCAACATGACTTTTGTCTGTATTTCTCCTTCATTTACTTCTATCATAGAATTTATCTTATTCAATTTTAATGGTCAGTTATTACCTGTGTCCTTGGGTGTGCCACCACAGTACCTAGCAACCAGAATTTTTTAAACGCTAACTGATGGGAGAAAAAAAATGTTTGATGTAGCTACTTGAAAAGATAATTTACAGAGTTGACTCCAACTATGTATATACCAATAGTAAAATTAATAATTATCAGTTTTAATACCTATTTGTTATTCAATTTGACATTTGACTGGAAAAAGTTATATTCTTTCAGTTAACTCTTGGATGATGCATTAATACAAGAAGTTCCAAAATAATATTTTTTAGAGAACTATATTATTTTAAAGGAATTTAATATTTTATTTTTCTCATTAAAAGTGTAGTTCTGTTTTTCCACAGAAGAGTACACTGATCAGAAAAGGAATGAGAGTAAATGGTGAAACACCTTGACAGAGGTTTGTCACTAATTATCATGAAAAATATCTAAGCTATACCACTGGTCATCAATTTAAAAGTTGACCTCTAGTACATCACTAAGACACATAATTTATTTTTTCCTTGATGTTACCATCAAAAGTTAGAATTTATGCCCTAACATCCTAGTTTATCATAAATGCACTTTTATCCATGAATATAGCTAGATGTTTTGAAAATCTTTTGACAGATTGCACCACCTTCTGACTTAGTAGTGAGTTCCTCTGGTAACTTGGAAACACTTTCATTTCTCTGAATTTAAGGGATAACTATCCCTCTCTACCATGCTAAGAATTGAAAAATATGCCCACCTTCACCTTATCCATAAAATTCACAGTGCCTACATAATAGTTAGTTTGCAAACTAGAAGGAAGGTTAGTGTTTTTTTCCCCCTCATAGGTACAGAAATTAAATGTTTTGCATAAGATGAAGAACTACATTCTAATCTACCCAGCATTAAGTAACCAAGCAAAGGAGATGACTCAAGTAGTGAAAAAATAAAAGACCAATGTAAGTTTTCAAAGATATGTGAATCAACAGAATTTTAAATTCCACTTCTTCAAAAACCAACTAGCAAATAACAAAAGATATAATTATAGAAAGACAAGGCAATAAGATAATACTTTATTAGTCCTTTCCTCCTGATAATTCAGAGATTAGAAAATACCATACCAATAAATGTAAAAGCAAACCATTTTAAACCCTAACAGCTACTCTTCCTGAAATTGATTAAAAACTCTAAAAGAAAAACAAAATAACACCAAAAGGACTAAGCTGGCTCTAAAAACATAAAAAAGCAAAATTCAAGAGAAAGTTTAATAAGATGTTCTTATAATAAAAACTTTATGAAGTACTAAATTGAAGTCATAAAACTTAAAAAAAAATTAAATATATAAAACATGTCTTTCTTTCAAAAATCTGATATCACAATATCACAGATTTTCACAAAACTGAATCACTAACCTGTATTTTTTCATAATATGTTTGCAGTTATATTTACCTTCAGATCCCATGATGAAGTGATGGATATCAGGGCCTGTTGACATTCGAGGTCCTTGACAGCTTTTTTCTATTATACCTCTAGGTGTTACCATTTTTATATGAACCACCTGTTTAATACAATGCATGATGTAAATTCTAGATATCTGTCAGTGAATGTTGTGTGTGTGGATACACACACCCATATATATTTATATAAAACACTATTTTTAAAATATTGGTTTAAGTGATAAATGGTGATTCCCTTCAGAATTCTAGTATCTTTTAGTAGTTCTTAGACTAAAAATAAATTGTATGTAACTTTAAAACAGGGAAAAATTATTCTAAGATTGTTATTGGCCTAGGTATATTCATCATCTTAAAAACTGAAAAACACATTTCTTTAAACCAAAGCTAGTCTAGGGCTGTCCATGTGGTAAAGAACTAAAGGATGGAAAAAATACGCAATGATCACATTTTAATAGGTTCATTCTTTCATTTATTTAACAATATTTATGAAGCACTATTATTCATGTTAGGCACTATTCTAGATGCTTAGAATTCTAAGAAAAAAATTATTCTTGCCTTATCCCCACCTTCAACTTATCTACTTTGCCCACTCAGTAGAAAAGAGTGAAAAGAACGAAGTATTAATTTTGATCACATCAAAATTGGGATGAAGAGAGAGATGTGGTGACTGAGTTAGAAAGAAGAAGAAAGATATCTGTGAGATATGTCTCACACATGTGAGAAATTAAGTACATTGTAGGGAGAGGGTCAATCAAAAAAATTCCTCAGATCCGACTCAGAAATGGTTAGGTTAAAAACCCAACATATTTTCAGAATAATTTTTTGACAGATAAATAAAAATAGTCTATTGTTGAAGGAAATGAGCAGAGGACATAAATAAAGAATTCGCAAAATAAAAAGATAAAAATTGCTAATGAGGACATTTTAAAAGATTATATTCACTAACAAATAAATATAAAATTTTAGGAAAAAAATATAAATAAAAGGTCCAGTAAAATAAAGATTCTCATAGTGCTAGTAAGAATGTCAACTGGCACAAAATTTTTATAGAGCAATTTGGCTGTAAGGGTCCAAGGACCTAAAAACATGCTTGACCCAACAATCCAAGCTAGGAACTTACCCAAAGAAAATGATCAAAGAAGTATGCTAAAAAATTACTACAGAAGGTATTTTTCCCTTTATCTATTTCTATAATTTTGAAATAAAAATAATTTAAATATTCTTTAATAGGGAATTACTAAATCACAAATTATCAATAAAAGAGAATTATCTGCATTTTTTAAAAATAATGGTGCAAACCTATGCTCATTGACATGTTAATAGATTGATAACAGTTTAAAGAGCAGATTAAACACAGTATGATGCTTTTTTATATTAAAGACTAGATATAAACATGCAAATAAGTACATTAAAATGTATACTTATAATCTGTGGCCCTTAAATAACCCCCAAAAGGATTAAAATAAATTACATGCTTTAGCAGTACTAAATGTGGTAGTCTATCAAATATGCTTAACTCTGATAAAGCTTTTAATAATCCAATAGTAAAAGGATCAAATTCTCTTTTCTGAAACTGAATTTATGTTATCTTAATTGCAAAAAGAAAAATGTGATTTCTAAAATATCTTCAATTAAAAAAAAGATAATGCAAACATTTAAAAAGTGTTCATAATATAGACACTTAAAGTCTTAAATTGTTGGGTGTTAACTATAAAAAAAATATATTTCATCAACAATTTGATATTTCTATCAATGAAGACATTGATGAAAATGTTGAAACGCTAGATTTGAAAAACAAACCTAAATAGCTCTAGGAATAATGTTAGGAATACCACTTTAATAGTCTTATAAACTATTCTTTTAAATTGTTATCAAAATATTGATGATAAAGGGAACTAACATGTATGAAGTACCTATTACATACCAGTGATTCCGCTAAGAGTTTTCATTTTATGTCCTTTATTCCTTATAATAATTCTATGCAACAAATAACATTATTCTATTTTATATAGTAGGAAATTGAAGTTTAGAAAGGTAAACCAATTTGCACAAGGTCACACAATTAATCACTGGAAAAGTTACATATGGAACAAATGATACCTAATTCCTAGCCAGGATGCCTAACTAACTCTCAAGAGCAATGACACCAGATCAGCTAAAACAAAATGATGTGCACATAAAACATTACATTAACTAGAACATTTTTAATTGGGCTCTTTAATTCTATACAGAAAATTTTTTTCAGAAAAATAAATATAAAATCTCATAAGGCAAAACAGTAGTAATGACAAGATCACCTAAGTAAATAGACTAAAATAGTGGTAGAGTTGAAGACCAAGGCTCCAAGGCTTGCAAACTAATATTTAGATACACTTATAAGTCAGATACTGAGACATCTACAAAACTTAAATATCAGTTACTCAAAAAGAAGCACTCTTAAATAATGACCACAGTTGTACCTTTTAACTGTTTGTATTACACATAGTCAACGTTACTATAATCAAAAAGGGTATACTTTTGTGGGGAACTCTCCAACTCAATTTTTAAAGGCTTAACAACTTTATAATAATCTCCATAGACTAATTAATTATTATATAATAAATAGAAAAAAATTTACCAAGTCCTCAATATTGCCATAGATATTCTTCTTCATGCCTGATGCCCGAGTAGATACCCATCCTCCCACAGTGCTGAATTCCAGGGAATCTGGTTCATGACCTGTACAATAACCACTTTCTTTAAGCTGAAAAACAAAAATGTAATATTTTACCAGTGAAAATGGCCCCGTTTAACACAGCACTCAACACATTAACTCTTTCCACATTAAAATTTCCATGTTGTTGCCATTTGGACTCATTAAAACCTATATAGAAAAAGAAATACTTTTATCATGATACATATCATATCATAGTCTAAAAATATTTTTAAGCTTTTGCCTAGTGGAAAAAAATGGGCCAAAAGACAGTTGCATTTTCCACAGGTTCACCAGCCAATCTTACTCCTTACATTCTTTTATTTTAAAGCCAACTACCCTCCCTCCTTTTTTTTTTTTCCACAAAGAGACAATTTACTTATGGAGATCAGATTATGCTTAAATAATTGCCAACTTCATCTAAACACTTTCAGTAAATAAAGCACTTAAATCTCTTATGCTCCTTACCCTAATATAATCTGCAGCAGGCCTGCAGAAAATCTGAGCAAATTGCCTGTACTTAATTCTCTCAAGGAGTCATGTGCTTTAATGTACAGCCATCTGGCTAGGTTTCCTGCATGTAATACCATCATGTATTTGTGACGCAGATCATGCATTCCTGTACATTAAATAGTCACTTGTTTCTCATTTTTCTACATTAGCATGGCTTTGCCATCTGCACAGCACCTGAGGTTGGATGGATGCCCTTTACGGCAACACCACCAAAGCCATTCCACTAAAAACATTTTAAAGACTCAGCCATCTCATGTCAAATGGTACAGACACTACCACCTGCATACCCACTGTCTATTGCACTCAAGCCCATCAATCTGTGTTGACCATTTTGATAGTCATCCAATTAAGCAACTGTTTCTGTTTTTCAAGTAAGCCATGCAGAGATGTAGAATATGTCAGCTATGTTTATATCTGTGTATTTAAGTATGGTATGAAAGCTGTAATCTAGAACCTGAGAACCTATAGGTTGAATACAATTTGTTAGCTTTTGCACACAAGCAATGCAAATTATTGTCTAATTTTGTTGCTAGGAAAACAAGATTTTAAGACATCAATTATTACATAATAGAATTTTTTCACTAAACATTCAATACATTTATTTAATTTTAAGAGGTTAATAACCACTCACAAATAAGTAGCTTAAATACAGAACTGAAAGCTAAAATGAAGATTATCAGACCATGATATTTCTTCCTTAATTCCCAAACAATCTATATTCATATTATTTACTCTCAAAAGACTACTACCTTTTGATTTTTCTGAAAGTAATACACACACACACACACACACACACACACACACAAAGAACTCTTAAAACTCAACAATAAGAAAAAACCCAATTAAAAATTGAACCAAAGACCTTAACAGATACCTCACTGAAAATAGCAAATAATCATATGAAAAGATGTTCCACATCATATGTCATCAGGGAAACACAAATTAAAATAACAATGAGATATTACTACACATCTATATGAATGGCCCAAATCCAGAACACTGACAACACCAAATGCTACAGAGGATGTGGAGCAAGACACTCGCAGTGCTGGTGGGAATGCAAAATGGTAATTTGAAAGACTATCTGGCAATTTCTTACAAAACTAAACATACTCTTACCATACAATTCAGTAATCATACTCCTTGTATTTACTCAAAGGAGCTGAAAACTTATGTCCACATAAAAACCTGCACATAAATGTTTAAAGCAGCTTTATTCATAACTGCCAAAACTCGGAAGCAACCAAGATTTCCTTCAGTTGTTGAATGGATAAATAAACTGTGGTACATCCAGACAATGGAATATTATCCAGTGCTGAAAAGAAATAAGCTATCAAGCCATGAAAAGACATGGAGGAAACTTAAACGCATATTACTAAATGAAAGAAGCCAATCTGAAAAGGCCACATATTCTATGATCCCAACTATATGACATTCTGGAAAAGACAAAACTATGGAAACAATAAAAAGATCAGTGGTTGCCAGGGGTCGGGGAGCTGAGAAGATGAACAGGGAGAGCACAAAGAATGTAGAGCAGTGAAAATACTCTGATAATATAATGAAGGCTACTCAGTGATTATTTATACATCTGTCCAAACCCACAGAATATACACCACCACAATTGAACCCTAAAATAAACTATGGACTTTTTGTAATTATGATGTGCCAATGTAGGTTCACCCTTGGTAAAAGAAATCTCAATGTCATTATATCACTTTATGTGGAATCTAAAAAAGTTGAACTCATAGAAGCATAGATTTGTGGTTATCAGGGGATGAGGGGGTGGGGGAAATGGGGAGATAGTGGTCAAGGGGTACAAACTTCCAGTGATGTTGATAATGGGGGAGGCTATGCATGCGTGGGGGCAGGGGCATGTGGGAAATCTCTGTACCTCCCTCTCAATTTTGTTTTAAACCTAACATTGCTCTAAAAAATAAAGTGTTAAAAAAATATGAAACAAAGATATTTTCAGACAAACAAAAGCAAAAAAAATTCATCAGCAGCAGACTCACGCTAAAGATATTTAAAACAAGTCCTTCAAGCAGAAGGAAAATATCATCAGATTGAATTAAAAGGCACCACAAAGGGTAACTAGATGGGTAAATATAAAAGATGTTTTCTTACTGTTTAAATATCTTTAAAAGATAACTTACTATTTCAACAAAAATTATAACAATATACTATAGGTTTTACAATATATGCAAAAGTAGAATGTATGACAACAGCACAAAGGAGAGACAAGGGGAAAGGGAAGTATAATATTTTATGGTTCTTATGCTAAACTCTAAGTGTTATATACATTATCACCTTAAAGCAGACTATTTTAAGTTAAAGATATACACTATAAAACCTGAAACTCTTAAAAGAACAAAACAAAAACTTATAGCTAATGAAGAAAGAAAAAGATAAAATGGTATCATTAAAAAAAAAATTCAATCCAAAAGAAGGCAGTAAAAGTGGAAAAGGAGAAAACACAGATAGGAAAGATAGAAAACAAATTGCAAGATGACAGACTTAAACTGAACCATATCAATAAATCACATTGAAGGTAAAAGGTCTAACCATCCCAATTAAAAGGTAGAGACTTTCATGTTAGATAAAAAGGAAAGACCCAATTGTATGCTGTCTATAAGAAAAACACTTTAAATATAAAAATATAAATTAGTAAAAAATTTAAAAAGGGAAAAGGGAAAAAGATATACCATGCTAACAACAGTCAAAATAAAACTGGAATGGCTGTTTTAACATCCGATGAAGTAGATTTCAGAGCAAAAAATACTATCAGGAAGAAGGAAAGTCATTTCACAGTAACAAAATTGTTCATTAGTCAAGAAGCAATAACAATCCTCAGTATTTATTCCCCCCAAAACAGAGCTTTAAATATATGAAGTGAAAACTGATAGAACTGCAAGAAAAAATAGATCTATAATAGTTGGAGACTGTAATTCCCTTCTGTCAATAACTGATAGAACAAGTAGACAAATTTTTTTTAAATACAGAAGACGTGAACAACACTATAAATCAATTTGACCTAACAGACATGTATAGACCACTCGAACCAACAGCAGCAGAGGACAAATTCTTTTCAAGTGTACATGGAACATTTACAAGACAGACCATACTGTAGGCCATAAAACAAACATCAATTAATTTGATAGGATTTAAGTCATATAAAGAATGTTTTCTGAACACAATGGAATTAACATAGAAATCAGTAACAGAACGATGTTTAGAAAAATCCCCCAATAAGTGGAAATGAAATAACAACTTGTAAGTACCTATAGGTCAAAGAAAGAATCAAAAGGGAAGTAGAAAATATTTTGAAATTAATGAAATTGAGCAGACATATCAAAATTTGTAGGATACCATAAAAGCAGTAGTTGCAGGAAATTTATAGTACTGAAAACCTATATTAAAAAAGAAGAAAGGCCTCAAATAAATCCCTCATCTTCCACCTTAAGACACAAAAAAAGCACTTGACAAAATCCAAAATCCACTCCTAATAAAAACACTCTACAAACTAAGGTAGAAGGAACTTCCTCAACTTGATTAAGGGCATCTACAAAAAAACTCCCTATACATTAAGTATTAACATCATACCTAATGGTGAAGAACTGAATGCATCTCTCTTAAATCACGAACAAGATAAGGGTGCCTATTTTCACTTCTTTTCAACAGTGCATTAGAGGTTCTAGTCAGTGCAATCAGGTAAGAAAAAGAAATAAAGGCATACTGATTGGAAAGGAAGAAGTAAAATTGTCTTTATTCACAAAGGACATGATCATAAATGTAGTAAATCTAATGGGAGCTAAAACTTTTAAAACTAATTAGTGAATTTAGTAAGATTGCTAGATTTAAGAGCTATACACAAAAATCCATTTTATTTCTATATACTAATGAAGAATACTCAGAAACTGAAAACTTTTTTAAATACCATTTATAAAAATATATAATACTTAAGGACAAATCTACTAAAAATATGAAATATTTGTACACTAAAAACCATGACACAGCTGAGAGAAATTAACAGACCTTAAAAAAACTAAAGTTATACCATGTTCATGGGTCAGAAGATTCAATATTAAGATGTCAGTTCTCCCCAAATTGATGTATAGAGTTGATGCAATCCCAATCAAAACCCCAAAAGGCTACTTTTTTTTTAATAGAAATTGACAAGGTGATTATAAATATCATATAGAAATACAAAGAACCCAGAATCACCAAAACAACTTTGAAAAAGATTTATGATAAAGCCATAAGAATCCAAATAGTGTGGTACTGGCATAAAGATATACAATAGATCAATGGAACAAAATAAGAGTCCAGACTAGATGCACATTATTATATATTACATATTATATAAAAATGACAACAGACAAGTTTTATGATGGTGCAAAGTCAACTCCGTGAAGAAAGGATAGTCTTTTCAACAAATGGTGCTGGAACAACTGATTATCCATATGCAAAAAAAATGAACTTCAACCTATCCCTCACGCCATACATGAACATTAACTCAAAATCTTCAAAACTCATCAGACTTGAAAAGAAACTAAAAACTATGAAACTTAAATGGGAGAAAATCTTTGTAACCTCAGGTGAAGCAAAAGTTTCTAGATATGACAGTAGAAGCATGATATATAAAGTAAAAAATTAAGTACTTCATCAAAATTAAAAACCATCTACTCTTCAAAAGACTCTGTTAAGAGAATGAAAAGACAAGCCACAGACTGGGAGAAAATATTTGTGAAGTATATATCTGGAAAAGAACTTATGTCCAGAATATGTTAAAAAAAATTCTCAAAACCCAATAAAAAGAAAACAATCCAATTTAAAAATTGGGCAAACACTTGAAGAGACACTTCACCAAAGAAAATATATGGTGGCAAATAGTGCTTGAAAAGATCTCCAACATCATTAGTTATTAGAGAAATGCAAATTAAAACCACAGTAAGATACCATAACAAACCTACTAGAACAACTAAACTTTAAAAGACTAACAATAACAAATATTGGCGAGGATGTAGATAAACTCATACAGTGCTAGCGCAAATATCAAATGATGCAATCACTCTGGGAAAACGTTTGGTGGTTTTTCAAAAAGGTAAATATACATCTACCAAATGATTTAGCCATTTCATTTCTAGATACTTACCCAAGAGAAAGGAAGGTATATGTCCAAACAAAGACTTACACATGAATGTTCAAAGCAGCTTTATTTGTAATAGCCCAAAACTGGAAATAATCCAAGCATTCAACAAATGAATGGATAAACAAACAGTGGTATATCTATACAACTGAATACTACTGAGCAACAAAAAGGAATAAAATAATGATACATGCAACAATATGCACGAATCTCAAAATAATTATGCCTAGTGAAAGAAGCCAACCCTCGCCCCACCCTTGTAAAAAAAAGAGTATGTGATTTCATTTTAATAAAACTGTAGGACATTCAAACAAATCTACAGTGACAGAAAACATATCAGTGATTGCCAGGGACATGGAAAAGATGGGATGGAGAGAATTATAAAGAGGCCAGGAGGAAACTTTTGGGATTGGTGCATGTGTTCTATATCTTGATTGTGGTGATGGTTTCATGGTTGTATTCATATACCAAACCTTATCAAGTTGTGCATTTTAAATGACTGCAGTTTACAGTATTGTATGACAATTATATCTCAATGAAACTATTATAAACAAAAGCAGGGACTTCCCTGGTGGTCCAGTGGTTAAGAATCCGCCTTCCAATGCAGGGAACACGGATTTGATCCCTGGTGGGGGAACTAAGATCCCACATGCTGCGGGTCAACTAAACCCCTGCACTGCAACTACTGAGCCCATGCGCTGCAACTACTGAGCCCATGTACCACAACTAGAGAGCCTGCACACCACAATTACTGAGCCCATGCACTCTGAAGCCCATGTACCACAACTAGAGAGCTTGCATGCCGCAACTACTGAGTCCACGCGTTCTAGAGCCTGAGCGTCACAACTGCAGAGAAGCCCATGCACTGTAACAAACAGCCCGCATGCCGCAACTAAGACCCAGTGCAATCACATAAATAAATATTTTTAAAAATAAAAAGACCCTTTAGAAATACTAAAAAGAAAAAAAAAGACTCAGGATTTTGGCTCAAGCTGCCCAAAGAACTGAATTTCCACCAACTGGGAATGAGAAGGCTGCAGAATAAGCAAATTGTGGAGGGAAAATTGAAATTCAATTTTTTTAAATGTTAAGTTTGAAATGTGTATTAGATATACAAGTGGAGACGTCAACTAGGCAAGTGAATATGCAAGTTTAGAGTTCAAGAAAGAAGTCTGAGGTGATACAAATTTAGGAGTCTTTGGCATATAGAAGAAATATTTAAAGTCAGCTGTGTCTGAATGAAGCAGATAGTACTCAATAAAAATTAGTGGAATTAATAAAAGTTCTAAGTACTTTACATTATTAACTTATTTCATCCTAACAAAGACTTTATGAAGTAGGTATTATCTCCATTTTATAGATAAAGAAACTGAGGCACTGATAAATGCATCCCTAGTGGGGGGAAAACATAAGTCACATATCCCCAGACTATTAACTAATGAAATTAAGTAGCCAAAGATTTAATAAACCTAGAAACAAATTCCCAAAATCCAAAGTTAACATTTAATGACCTCCCTTAAATTTCATACATATTAAAAAATGTAATCTACAAGTTAAAAAGATGAAAATTTGTGCTACCCAACTAATATATTTGTGTCATTTTAAAACTTCTAGAATGAAAAAGCAGGAAGTTTTAAGTTGGTTACCTCAGCTGAAGAAGAAACTGAAGAATACAGAAGCATAATGAGGAAGAACTTGAACTGGGATCAACACAGCTATAGAAACTATATTAGAGTCTACTAGAGGCAAAAAGAAATGTTCTATGTTGGCATTTAGGGAAATAAACTAGTAGGTAAAATATCAGAAGTTCCTAGTCTAGGAAAATGTCATTTAAATTTCAAGGAAATATGTTCCTTGAATTTTAATTCTAACCTTTAAAAAAAAAAAAAACTTGGAAAGGTTAAAATACTACATCAAATGCTATAATAAAGGATATAAAATTATAGACATGAAAGGCCATCCTTTGTTATAAAAAAAAAATCACTGTGTTGATAATGCCTCTCAGCATAACAGAAGACTAATACAGGCCTTTTTACAGGTTTTTTTTCATTAAATACTATTATTCAACCCACAAAGTTCATTAATAATTAACAAACCTAATTACCTTGAATTATATAAAACCTTGACTTACTGAAGATCTTTAATGTCTCAATGAATATGTTCAATTTTATTCTAGTTCTCTGTATCTTAGCGCATTAAATAAAAAATAAAAGTTTAATAATGTTTTTCAAAACCTTTCATCCAGAATTGGTCACCAGCATACCAACTTCATTCAACTCTTTACCATGAAATATGGAAAAAGATGATAAAAAAAAGATCAACAAGCATGTCACATTTCTCTCTGTGTTGTTAAAAGGTGGGATGAAGAAGGGGAAAAAAAGGTAGGAAAGAGGGGTCTCTGTAACCCAAATTGAACAAAATAGTCAGTTCATCACCAGCGAACTGGACTTTCTAACTTTTGTTTACAAAAGCTGAGTTACAGTCATCTTGACCATATTTGAAAGGGCTGAAGAAACCAATACATTTTAATAATTACCGCCTAAAATCCATGAAGAGAACCTCAAGTTTCCTAAAATTCGTTAGGATCCCAAAAAAGTGCTATAAGGACTCCAGGAGTTCCACTTATTCATGAGATGAGCAGTTTTCAATAGAATTATGCTTTGAAAATTTCAATGAATAGCAAATACCAACATCTACCCAAATTGATCAAATTTATCATTAATTTCTGAGAATTCTGTGTCCAACTTGTTCTGTTTCGCTCCATTCTTACGACCTTGTTTCAAGTCACTATCAGCTCTTGTCCAAATTATTGCAGCAGCCACTGAATCCACCTTTACGTGCCCATCCATCCTCCACAGAGTAGCTCACGAAAACTAAGTACAAAGGTAAAGTTCAAACATTTGGGGCTTTATGATCTGACCTCTTCATGTTTTCCTGGCTTCACCCTTTACCACTACTATACGTACACTCACCCAAAATACAAACACCAAGAATATGTGTTCTCCCATATACACAGACTAGATCTCAGCCATATTCAACTATCTGCAGATCCTCCAAAGCAACAGCTGCCTGTACATCTTCTGCACATGCTGCTTCCCTTACTGGATTGTTCTCCCCAACCCCATTTCCTTTTCACTCTCACTCATCCTAATTTAATCCTCATTTTAAATGCCGAGTCCTCTGTGATACCATCTTTGTTCAACTCCTTCTCTTCAAACCCCATTTGATGAGCCGAAACACCCCACATTTAGCCAGGCTTCACCTAGAAATTCTCACTGAGTCATATGTCTATTTACCTAACTTTCTGTCATAATATAACGTAAGCTTTCATAGGGTAGGGGATGGGTGTCTTACTCACTACTGTGTTCATAGCATCTAGCTCAATATCTGACCCACATCAGAAACCGAACAAGCTTGTTCAGTGAATATACTGTGAAAGGTACTTTATTCATAGAGGGGATACACAGCAGTTTTGAAAATTTTAAATAACATACCTGTCTTTCCAACTCTTGTCCTGTTATGCCAGCCTCTACATGAGCTGTCAGATTGCTCTCATCAACCCAGAGGATTCGATTCTGTTGCAAAAGAAGAAAGAAGTCTCATCTCCAGGAACAGACATTTTCTCAGGAAATATAACCTCCTAACTGAAAGCAGCAAGTGACAAGACAGAAATTAAGCAAGTAGGGTTACCCACACTAGAAAGCTCCACTTGTTCTTGACTATACAACATGACAGACATAGTAACACAGGCAGTATATTGCACAGGAGTTGGTTTAAAACACAGACATTCAGAAAGTGAGGAAGAGGGTTTCAGATAAAATGAGACTAAAAGAAACCACCAAAAGCTAATGCAGGCCTTGTCTGAATCCCCATTTGAACAATGAAATGAATTATAGAATAAAGACAATTTTGAGACAACTGGAAAATGAATGTGGACTGGATATTAAATGATATAAGGAATTACTTTTAATTTTGCCAGAAGTGATAATAATATAGTGAGAAAATGTGCTTTTTAAAAGAAATACACAGAAATATTTGGTGTAAAGTAGCATACTATCAGGATTTGCTTTAAAAATAGTAGAGGAAAAAAGATAAAGCCAATGTATGTAAATAATTATTTTATCTAGAGACTAGAAATACTATTCTCTCTACTTTGATGCTTGAAAAACTTCAATAAAATAATAATAAATATTAAATTTTTAATTATAATAAAAGATTATATAAACAGGAATATTGTTGACTATACAAAGATTAAGTTCATACCCAAACAAAAACTTTAATATAGCACAATGGCCAACTCTTGGACCATAATGAACCAAAATTTCACAAAATAATCCTAAAGTTTATTAGCACCTTCATTAATTTTAAGTTAATTTAAAAATTAATTAGCTCTCCTATTCTTCCAAAAGCAAAAGTGCAATAGCATTAGTAAAAATTTGGGGAACAACTAAGTTTTGATGATTCAAATTAACATTAACAAATATTATTTGTTTTTTAACAATACATCAGGTCATCTATTGTATCACTATTCCAATCCATGCTTCTCAAATTGTCAATTTCACATGTCAATTTGGTAGAATCCATCAAGATATATGACTTAGAGTAAGAGTGAACTTAGCTTTTAGAGGTCTGAAGACAAAGGTAAAATATAATGATGAAAAAATTTTAAACAAAATGGACAATATACCTTTTTAAAAATAACTAAGACTGAGCCATAAAGACAACTTTTAAACACTATCTTCAAATACATCTTAAATTATCATATACCATTTGTGAAGTGTCCAAAGAAATTATTGTTCTTGTCTCATCTGCAGGACACATGAGGCCATATGAAACACTTGTTCCTCCTGCCAAAATAGGAAACAACAACTATGCTTAAATATTTTACTTTTAGCTACATTTCTAGGGTAAATCCCTAAGACAAAGTATACAGATAGGTCCTCTAGGAAATAAAACCTATTTCTACTTTGCAAAATGTAATTTGCAAATGCTAACACACTATAAGCAAACTCACCTTAATTTTATGGTGCATGCCAAAATGAAGAAATATTATGGAGCTGAAAGTAATGGGATATGGCTCCATCCCCCGGGCACACTCAAGTGAAGCCCCTAGCATTTTGTGGAACTCCAAAAACATGATTAGAAAAGTTCTAAGCTAATGATTACTGTGGAGAGATAGCGTAAAAGAAAAAATACGCATCCTATACAACTAGAGACACCATTATCTCCTTTCTGCCATATTTATGAGATTCACTTATCATTTAAAATATTATCTTATACTCCCATGCAAAAAGGCTTTAATAAATTAGAATATAAAGTTAAAACTGCCCAGATTATATGATATTCAAAAACAAATTTATATGTTCTTTGGGGAAAAAGTGATTTTTAATATAGAATAATTAATATATAGAAGAATTTAAACAATGTACTCCTACTTAACATTTGTTGTCAAAGGAAAAATGCTTTCTTGATAACAATACGGAACAATACGGTGTTCTCAGTTCTTAACCAGATCTGTACCATCATATAGCAGAATAAAGTTTGAATTGGTACTTTCATATCTTTTGGACAGAATATAAGTGGAAGTCACCTTGATGCAAGTACAGGGGGTATTGATCTACACGGTGAAACAATGTTAAGAACATGTCTGTGATTAGTAACCACTATTTCTTGTCAAAGTCATTTGAAATCAGAAAAATATTTCATTAAAAGTGGCAGTGTAATGCCTTTTTTGCATGAATTCAACGATAAGTATCAGCTGAAGAAGGTATCTGGAACTTCTGATTTGCAGAGGTCCCATTTCCATTCCATCAATGCCAATTCAGTCAGTGAAGGCAATTTCCTTTGGCTTGTGTAAGCTGTTAAAATGATGTGGTTGGTGAATGATCAAGAGAGATTAAATTTATCTTAAAATGTAAAATAATGTTAGTTTTCAGTATTAAAAGATATTACTGATTTGGTTATCACTATCCTAGTTGCATATCCCTTCTTCTCAAAGATTTATGTTGGGTATAGTTAGCCTTTGAAAAATAATATTCTCTCTATTAAGATAAAGGTTAGAAAGTAATTACTAAAGCAGGAACATTTTCTTATTTAGGCAGTAAGTCACAGCTTCAATTAGGATCCACATGGGAAAGAAGCCATGAACTAAGGGTAAATCATGTCTCAAACAGTTTAGGTAGATCTACTCAGAACAGAAATAGACCAGCATAACCAATAAACACCATAAACCAATTTTTCAAGATAACCATTTCATAATTATAAGAATGTTTTCAGTGGGATGGCACAAATATTTAAAATAGAACAAATTTACATCACATTAAAATTCAAAACACACAATACCTACCACCAATTGGTATGATACAAAGGTTATATTTGCACGCTAGATTCACAATCTTAACTACATCATCATGACACGCTGTTGAAAAAAGGGAAAATAAATTAATCACAAGGACATGAACAAAATCTGGGTAACCCTGCAAAACAAGGGTCTATAGAGTTCTTTAGTGTCTAAACTTTTCCTTCATTTATTCACTCACTAACACATTAAATCACTATATTTTTAAAAAAACTGTTTTTTATCTTTTTTTTCATTTTTAAATAATTTTACACTTACAAAAAAGTTGCAAAAATGGTACAAAGATTTCCTTCACCCAGTAGCTGCAAATACTAACATCTTATATAACTATAAAAACTATAAAAACCAAGCAATTGACACTGATAAAATACTATTAACTAATCAAGAGACCTTATTCAAAATTTGCCAGCTGTTCCACTAATGTCCTCTTTTCTGGACCAGGATCACACACTGCATTTTAGTTGTCACATCTCCTTAGTCTTCTTTACTCTGAAATAGTTCCTCAGTCTACTTTGACCTTGACACTTTTGAAGAGCACTGGTCAGTTATTTCATATAATGTCCCTCAATTTGGGTTTGCTTATTTCCTTAGGATTAAATTCAGTTTATACATTTTGGCAGGAATTCCACAGAAGTGATGCTGTGCCTTTCTCAGTGCATTGTATCTGGAGGCGCATGATGTAGATAAGTCTCATTGCTGGTAATGTTAACTCTCATCATTTAGTAATACAGTACAGTGGTCCCTCAGTATCCACAGGGGATAGGTTCCAGGACCCCTACAGACACCAAAATCTGGGAAGCTCAGGTCCCTTAAAGAAAATGACATACATACAGAGTGAAGTAAGTCAGAAAGAGAAAAACAAATACCGTATGCTAACACATATATATGGAATCTAAGGGAAAAAAAATGGTCATGAAGAACCTAGGGGCAAGATGGGAATAAAGACACAGACCTACTAGAGAATGGACTTGAGGATATGAGGAGGGGGAAGGGTAAGCTGTGACAAAGTGAGAGAGTGGCATGGACATATATACACTACCAAATGTAAAACAGATAGCTAGTGGGAAGCAGCTGCATAGCACAGGGAGATCAGCTCGGTGCTTTGTGTCCACCTAGAGGGGTGGGATAGGGAGGGTGGGAGGGAGAGAGACGCAAGAAGGAAGAGATATGGGAACATATGTATAACTGATTCACTTTGTTATAAAGCAGAAATTAACATACCATTGTAAGCAATTATACTCCAATAAAGATGTTAAAAAAAAAAAGAAAATGACATAGTATTTGCACATAACCTACAGCACATCCTTCTGTATACTTTAAATCATCTCTAGATTACTTATAATACCTAATACAATGTAAATGCTATGCAAATAGTTGTAAATACAATGTAAATGCTATATAGTTACTGGCATGTTGCCTTTATGTAATTTTTTTCCCAAATACTTTTGAACAGCATTGGTTGAACCTACAGATGCAGAACCCTTGGATCAGAAGGGCCAACTGTTAGGTTTCTCCATATAAAAACACTATAGGGCTTCCCTGGTGGCGCAGTGGTTAAGAATCCACCTGCCAGTGCAGGGGACAGGGGTTTGAGCCCTGGTCCGGGAATATCCCACATGCCGCAGAGCAACTGAGCTTGCCTGCCACAACTACTGAGCCTGCGCTCTAGAAACCACAAGCCACAACTACTGAGCCCGCGTGCCACGACTGCTGAAGCCCACGCGCCTAGAGCCCATGCTCTGCAACAAGAGAAGCCACGACAATGAGAAGCCCGTGCATCACAACAAAGAGTAGCCCCCGCGTGCCGCAACTAGATGAAGCCTGCGCACAGCAACAAAGACCCAAAACGGCCAAAAATAAAAACAAGTAAATAAATAAATTTATTTTAAAAAACTATAATTAATAAATATCTCGTGAGGAAATACTTTGATTACATAAATGTTTCATACTTTTGCCCACTAATTTTTGCATCCATTGATGATTATTTATTGTTCTTTAAACAAAACTTTAAACATTATACATGATATACTGCATACAAACTCCTTTCTACTGTACACACCAAAGGGTACTTTTCAGTGTAAAAGTAAAGTAAGTATTAAAAATCTGAAGGCAGAAGATTTTAAACACCAAGCAAGAGGTGCTAAGACTCAATATGACTAGCAAAAGGGAATTAAGGAGGGGAACAACATGGCAAAGAGAGTGTTTTAGAAAGATCAATCTCCTGATAAATTATGGGATGGCATGGAGGAAAAAGAGATTTGAAGCAAGGAAACCATGCAAAAATTGAGTATCACTTGCTTAGGACCTGAAAGGGAAATAAGGATACAAATGAAAATATATAAATTAATATCCATTTATGAAAGTAAAAATACTGTTCTATAAAAGTTATGATTATCATTTCCCAGGTTTTCTTAAAGCTAGGAATATGTCATTTGCATCATTCCAAATTTAATAAAAATCCATTTTTAGGCTTTCAGATTAAGCCTATAAAGCTTACTATCTGTGGTAAAAATTTTCAATAAATGGAATACTAGTTCATTAATAATAAAATACCCAAAGATGTCTGTTAAAAACCTTTAACAAGGCAAAACTATTTCAAGGATTGTCACCAAATCGGAAGCTTTCCTTTACAATGTTATTTGACACAGCACTCCCTCATCCCACCACCCACCCTATTTATTCTCTATCTTTTTACTGTGCCTTGTTTTTCTTTATAACATTTACCACCCTTTGCTACATTAAATATTTGTTTATTGTTCCATCTCCTCCCGCCCCCACTTAATTGTATAGCACCTAAGAATAGGGATTTGTGTTTTGTTCAGTGTCTTATCTTCAATACCTAGAACAGTACTTAGCACATATTTTCACAGACCTAAAGTTTTGATATTTAGACTGCTGAAAATAATGCAGAAATTGAATAAGTGAAGTACTTCTAAAGGAGACTTTATTTTTATAAGTATACTTACCACAGACAACATACAATGTATAAGTAACTAACTACTTGTCCAAACTAAATGAAAGGTAGAAATAGCTACACTGTGTACAGGTCACAATGGTGACAATTCCTGGTTTAAGTATGACTCCAAATCAGGAAAGTTACATATATTACAAGTTCTTACTCTTAGATAAGCCCTAGACATCATATTAAAGCAACACGTAGAATTCAGACTCCAATTACAGACAGACTTAAAGACATCCACAACGATAGACTTCCTAGGTATGTGTACATATGTATATATACAGATATGGTGTGTAGCTATTTAAACTGTAAGATGAGAAAGCCACCTCCACTCTATGGAATACCACATTGTCTCAAATTGCCATATTGTCTCAAAACTTACCCTCATGCAAAGAAAAACCTGAACTTTATTACCAAAAGGAAATTTACATTAAAGTTAAATAAAGGCCTCAGGGAACTGACAACCTGTTGGGAAACAAACTATTTCCAAGAAGTTCTTATACTGGAAGATTCAACAGAACAAAATTTTAGACTTGATTTGGGCACCAATACACTATTCAGATAGATTGTTTTCTCCCTATATATGTCACCCTCCTTCCTATCCCCAAATTCAAGTAGGATTTTTCCCTCAGATATTCCCTGCAAAGGAAAAGGATCACATCTAAGAACTGAGAGTCCATGAATGAGGCAATTTTTTGAAAAATAAAACACTCTATATAATCCTTTTATGGAATCTGAAGAGAAAAAAGGATTGGAAGATCAATAGAACTTCTTAAAAGGTAATTATAGACGGTAAGGAGCAGTATACCTGTATTCTGCTTTAAAGTTTCTGCTACAAAACGTGGATATAAAAACCATATATATAAATATAGTGCCTAAGCATCAGCAAGAGCAAAACAATAACAGAAAGCTCATCCATCCTCCATCTCAAGCCAAATCCCTAAATGAAATTAATTTCTCAAAATTTAATTATTTATATCAAAGACAATATCCATATTAAACAACTTGTTCATCAAGTTGTTATTCATCTTATTCATCATTTGAATACCATATTTTTTAGCCCACAAGTTAACATCAACAAACTACTATTATTGGTTGCAGTAATCAGTTACGTTAAGAGTTTCTATACATCTAAATATATAATTGACTGATAATAATTTCATTAAGCTTTCAAATTAGCCCAAAATACATTTTTCTACTGACCTCACAAAAGGATATGTACATACTAAATGAAGACTTAATCATCAACAAAATTAATCATTAAAACCAACCATTCAGGATGATCATATTAAGAATGATGTGACCTTTAGAAAACTCTAAAAATATAGTGATCTATATTTTTTATAGTTCATATGTTTAAAAGTACGTCTCTCCAATACTAAATTTACTTAAAATTTAACAATACTTAATTAATAATACAAAGAAAAACAAGAACTTACTTGGCCATAAAACTATATCAGGAATTCGCTGAAACATTCCTTCCCTGAGCAAAAATATCTCATGAAGACAATGACCTATTTTGAGGTTTAAAAAAGAAAATGCAAAAACATCTTAAATTATAGGAAATTTACAAATTAAAAATAAATAGCACTTATATAAAGTTGCTTACCATGAGCTCTAAATACTCGATCATCTGCTTCTTGTGAATATGAAATATTAACTTCTTTAAGGTCATGAAGAAAATCTTCATTTACAATAGAAGGAGGTGTATCACTAGGATTTAAGGATGCCTAGAAAATAAAATTGGTTTTCTCTGACTTATTTTTAGAAAATAAAATTTGAATACCTATGTTACAGAGAGTGACTACAAAATGTAAATTTTTACATCCAAATTAGGACAGAGGCATAGGAAAATAACAAATAATACATATGGAAACCAACTCTGTGACAGTAACCAATTACAAATGCTCTGGTTAATCACATTCTGTAACATAAGTTATAAAAGCCTATGTTTTCTCTTTTGCTTCTATGGCCTTCCTTTTCATTATTTCTAAAGATTACAATTAAGGGGACTGCCCTGGCGGTCCAGTGGTTAAGAATCCCTGCTTCCACCGCAGGCGGCCAGGGTTCCATCCCAGGTCAGGGAACTAAGATCCCACATGCCGTGCGGCATGGTCAAAAAATAAATAAATAAAATAAAATAAAAATAAAGATTACAATTAAGAACAAGGAAGATAGCAAAGTCTCAAATCTTCGATTTTAGACTAGGGACACTGGGGGAAAGATAGTTAACTTTTGCATTAACTACATTTTCACCTGTAGATAAAATTTATCATTTCCTTTTATTATTTTTAAATGATCAGCAAAAAGCCTCCCAATAAGTAATAAACCCATTTTTACAGGAGTGCTTTAAAACTCACAACATAATCATAAACTTGATACTTAATTTCAACTAACAGGTAACTTGAAAAGTAAATCTTCAACTTTAAAGCTATGTGACATTGGGCAAGTCACCCAAGTTCTGCAAGCCTTGCCTTCTTCATCTGTTAAATGAGATTATCACCATCATACAGATACCATCATACAGATTACTATTTTGTCAAGTTATTGAAAACTGAAAGGGCTCAAAACAGAAAAAAGAAGTGCATGTAAAACTGGTGAAATTTCTGAATATGGTATATAGATTGCATCAGTGTCAAAAAAGTAATCACAAATAGTCAAAAAAGGAAATAGAAGAGATCTTTAAAGAAAAGTTAAAAGAATTTGGTTTGAGAGGGATAGAAATTAGCTGTTTAGCCTAATTTAATACTAGAATAAAATGTAACTGTGGATTTATAAATAAACCAAACAAGCACCCACTGAATACCTACAGTCTTTAATAATATATTGGATATAGTGGATAATACAGTGTAAGCCATAGTCCCTCCACTTATGCAAGTTATACTCAGTTAGAAGGACGCAGAATACCATGCCATAGCGAATAATACTAATAAATAATAAAGATTATATAAAGAAATGTTAACTATTTCATTAGTTTAATACGTATATAGTCTAAAGGATTCTAACCACCCCCGTCAGAAAAGTGATACCACATGAGCAAACTAAAATTCTCTATCACTCACATCTTAATCAAACTTTTACTTCACTTTTTTCAATCTTCAAATATTCTAAATGTTTTGTTAATAAATGTAACATTATATTTTTATTTTAAATTATTCTATATTAATTCTAGATTACTGTCAGTTCATTACAAAACCTAAAAATAACAGCAACTTATATTTTTGTAACAAAGTTCTCTCACAGAATTCATTCATTTGAACTTCACTTGTGAAACACAGGACAGACAGTTACAACTCTGAGGCTCAGAGAGGATTACAGATTTGCCAGATAAATCTCAGATAAATGCTGAGATTAGGCTCTATATCTGTGATGCTAAAAAAATTTTTTTTAAAAAATCACCCCTAGAAAGCCTAACAAGGCTAATATGACTAGTAAACTTCTTAACAAAAAAAATAACAAATATATTAAATAACTATAACAAATTACTAAGATAAGTCTAATTAATTTGGGATTAAACACACACACACTCAGTTAAGAATATTATTAATCATTCTTATTTGCTTACTTTAGAGGTAGTTTTATGCTCCAGACTTACTCCAAGGGTATTTTGGATCCACTCTTTAAAAGTTGGCAAAACCATGCCACTAAGAGGATACCTAAGGTACAAAGAATGTAAAACGTTAGAGTAAAGTATCTTCACTTAAGTTCAAATCTTAGATTCTATTTCTAGTAATGGTCAAGTTGTTCCTATCGAACCAACCCTCCCACATATAATGATAAGCTCTGGACAAAAACAAAACAAACAAAACCCAACTATTTGAGGGCAGTATAGATAGCCCCAAACCAGGCAAAAATAGGTGGTAAGGGAGTAAGAAGAAAACAGCCCTATATGAGTTTCCAGTTTTGTTTTATTTTTTAAACAGGCTTTAGCCTGAGGGAAAGCCCCAGCTAGTACCACAGAAAGAAAGAAGAATGCAGAAAACCTACAGTCTTCCTGGCTGAAAGAAAAAGAGGACAGTGTTCACAGTGAACACAGCATCTGGGAAGAGTACAGAAAAACCACACAAATCCAGGAGTCAGTCAGAGGGACCTATGTATAAACTCTGTCCAAATGTCTGGCTGATCTTGAATTACACATGTATGGAGCAGACACACTAAGCAGCCCAGCTAAGCTTAAAAGAATGGAACAGATTATTCAGCTGCTCACCACCAAAGAAGGAAACTTGAGATGAGTCAAGTTAATTGCTTGGTTTAAAAAAAAAAAAAAAGCCTCTTCAGAAGAATGTAACAGAATCCAGAGTTTCTACAACATATCATCAACAATGTCCAAGATACATTTCAAAATTACCAGACATAAACAAACAAGAAAGTGTGATCCATAATCAAGAGAAAAGGCAATCAATAAGAACCCCAAGATGGGGCTTCCCTGGTGGCACAGTGGTTGAGAGTCCGCCTGCTGATGTAGGGGACATGGGTTTGTGCCCCAGTCTGGGAGGATCCCACATGCCGCGGAGCGGCTGGGCCCGTAAGCCATGGCCACTGAGCCTGTGCGTCCAGAGCCTGTGCTCCGCAACGGGAGAGGCCACAACAGTGAGAGGCCCACATACCACAAAAAATAAATAAATAAATAAGGTTAAATAAGTAATAAATAAGTCTGTGCTCTTAAATACTATATGATGCTGCCTCTAGTCTGATTCTTTCCTTACCATCATTCCAAGTGAGATCATTATTCTAAAATTCTTTATTAATGAATATTTATAAAATCACGGTAGCTATATTCGGTAATTTTTTTCACTATGATGTTCTTGCAACTTCTCTACTTCCCTCTCCCTGCCATGATGACAGAACAGCCAAATAAAACTATACTATATTATGGCTGTTTTATCTTTGTTTAATTTTATAAATATTTTATTTACAAAACATTGAAGTATAACATGCATACAAAAAGTAAGTGTATAGCTGAATGAATTTTTACAAAGTAAACCTCCCATGTAATCAGCATGCAGATCCAGAAATAGAACATTACCAGCACCCCAGAAATATCCCCCTCCTTGCCCCTTTCCAGGCATTATCACCTTTCCCCACACCAAAGGAACAACTGTCTTGTTAACTTTATATAAATGAAATCATATAAAATGTACTTTTTGTGTCTGCTTTCTTTTGTTCAATATTATATTTGTGAGAGTCATCTATGTTTGTGTACGTAGTTGCAGTTCATTCATTTCCATGGCTTAATTCCGCTGTGTGAGTATAGCATAATTACTTTATCCATTGTATTGGTGACAGAAAATAGAGTTGTTTACAGTTTTTGGTATGTGTAGGGACGTTCTTGAACTTGTTTTCTGAAGATCACATATCACATGTTTCAGATAGCTATATAACTAGGGTGGAGCTCCTAGGCCACAGTCTATGCATATGTTTAGCTTTAGGAGGTGCTGGCAGATAGCTTTCCAAGATGTTAACCAGCAATGTATAAAGAGTTCTACTTGTTCCACATCCTCTCCATACCTGGTATTGTAGTTATTTTCATTATGAGACATTCTATTGGTAATCTCTTGACAATATTAATTTGAATTTCACTGATTACTCAAGAAATTGGACTTCTATTCATATATCTATTGTCCATTTAGATATCCTGTTTTCAATGCCAGTTCATTTTTACTCATTTATTATTATTATGTTTTTATTGATGTATAAGAATTCTCTATATATTCTGAAATCAAGGATGTATGTATTAAATATTTTCTCTCACTCTGTGATTTGTCTTTTCACTCTCTTAAAGGAGTCTTTTTTTTTTTTTTTTTTGCGGTACACGGGCCTCTCACTGTTGTGGCCTCTCCCGTTGCGGAGCACGGGCTCCAGACGCGCAGGCTCAGCGGCCATGGCTCACTAGGGCCCAGCCGCTCCGCGGCATGTGGGATCTTCCTGGACCGGGGCACGAACCCGCATCCCCTGCATCGGCAGGCTGACTCTCAACCACTGCGCCACCAGGGAAGCCCTTAAAGGAGTCGTTTGATGAAAAGAAGTTCTATATTTTAATGCTGATTCACTTTTTCCTTATATTAATGCTTTTAGTTCTCTGCTTTTTGCCTACCTCAAATTCAGAAAGACATTCTGTATATTCTTCTAGCAATTTTATAGTTTTAGCTTATGTATTTACGTCTATAACCTATCTGGAATTGATCTCTGTATTTGGTATGAAGTAAGGTCAGAAGTAATTTTTTTCCAAGATGGCCATTTAAGTCCTCAAAGCTATTTTTATTTTTGTGTTTAATGGAGAAAAGTGTGTGTTTAAATGAAGAAAAGAAGAGATACTCTAGTAGTCACTATCTATTCCAGATCAAAGAACAATTAAACCAATACCGAAAACAAACCAGAATAGACTATATATTGATCTTAACATCTATGTTGTACAAGTTATTCAAAATGTTCAAGGGACTTCCCTGGCGGCCCAGTGGTTAAGAATCTGCCTGCCAATTCAGGGGACACAGGTTCGAGCCCTGGTCCGGGAAGATCCCACATGTTGCGGAGCAACTAAGCTTGTGCGCCACAATTATTGAGCCTGTGCTCTGGAGCCCATGAGCCACAACTACTGAGCCCACGTGCCACAGGTACTGAAGCCTGCGCACCTAGAACCCGTGCTCCGCAACGAGAAGCCACCACAATGAGAAGCCCGCACACCTCAACAAAGAGTAGCCCCCACTCGCCACAACTACAGAAAGCCCATGAACAGTAACGAAGACCCAACACAGCCAAAATAAAATAAAATAAAATAAAATAAAATGTTCAAAGTGTAATGCTTTTGCTCAAGATTATTTCCCACTCATTTCATCAGAGCTTGAATAACTGCAAAAGCTTTTAGCAACTAGCCTCAGAAGTTTACTTTGACTTCACAAAGATAGCCAAAGGGGGGGGGGCGGGAATCAGTGTGTAATATATAAATTCTGTACTGAAATTAAATATATGTTTATAATACAGAATTCAATATTAAAGGAGCCAGTGGTGTGCCCTATCCAAAGGAATTTTTAATTGGAAGTGACAAAAACCACTCATTTTGTCATGTAATTTTAAGTTACACGGCATTGGCTGAAAGGATGTCACCTCTTATGATGACTTCATATTATGTAACAAAAATATCATCTAAAATTCTCAAATAAATCTTTACATAAAGGTTAGCAAAACAAAAATAATAGTGGAATGAAAAAAATAAACAAGTATGTTTTATTCAACGAGTTCCTCTTTTTTATATTATAAAATCACAAGTGCTAACATTCAAACTGAAATGGAATATTTAAAGTATTATATAATAATACCTTTTTCATAAATTTAAAGAAATTGGAATGAAAGAAAGTATAAGACTCACAGCTAAAACAACTTAAGACATTCAGCATATAAAATTTTCTTCATCTTACCTGACAGTAAAAGTATAAATTCTGGGAAATTGGTTATAACACATATGCTACTACGTGTTATAATGTCCTACAAAAAGGCCAATTTGGAAATATTAGGTTTTAATCCTGGGCCCTTATATTTTAACCATACAATTACTTTGGGTCTCTGTCATATATAGGAGACTCTTAATATTCACGGAAGGATAATATTAGGACCTTTGTGAATCCCTTAATTCACAAGTAACATTACCCATAAAATAAAAAGGCAACCCCCCTTCAAGACACTTGAACCAAGAGATACAAGGTTGGTATTACTGTCATGTGCAAAAAACCTACATCCTACCATTAAGATAACTAGAATATACTTCTACATCTGAATGCACAATATTTCAGACTCTGAAGAAATATCTTATTTGGCAGAAACTTGGATTTAAGACTTTGCTCCATTATCTATAATTCCCGCATAAAACTTAACACAGTTCAAAAAGAGTTCCACGTAAGAATGAAAGCTTTTCAATTGCACTTTTTCTTGCACCTAATGCCCTGGGATTTGAAAAACAGTAAAAGAAGCTTGACTTAATAATCATAAAGCCTAGCATACTGCCAAGGGCCCCCAAAATCTCATAAAATATCATGAGGTAAAGGAGAAAACTCTGAAATCAAAAAAGTAAATGAATGGAAAAGAAACATAAAGTTAAAGGAATTAGAGGTATTTAACATAAGAAACAGCTTTGGAATGACTTGATTCTTACAGCAAAATAATTTGGATTTACATCCAGAACTATAAATAAGCATTTATTTAACACTCATAAGACTGTACTAAGCATTGCAGGACACACAGAATTGGTACTACAATATGACTCCTGTTCTTAAGAAACTTACAACCTCGTTTAGTCAAAGCTACAAAGACATTTAATTTGTATGGTGAACATATGGGCAGGAAACATGCAACTTCTACCAGAAAGCCAAATGCCCATACGAACTGTTGAAACAGGGTGACCACTGAATAGATCTTTACCACAACTGAAGACTGGTTTGAGAACTTTAAGAAATGGTTTTTGTTGTAAAATATAAGGTGAGGTCAATTTACCACCTTTTCTTAAGATCAAAGTAGACTATATTGTAGAAGATACAGAACCAGAGCAAACTTTCAAAACCAATGAAATCACTGTATAATGGAAAGAAAACTCTGTGGACATAAATACCCAAGAAGCAAGTGCACATCAGGATTTAAGGTGACTAAAGACAAGGTGACTCTCACTCTGGGGCAGTGCACAGAGGCAGCAAAATATTAGTAGATGCAACCATCTATTCTCAGTGAGTTCCACAATTGCTAACCAATTTAATAGCTTTTTATAGGAGGTAAAACTTTAAAAATTATGCCACTGAAAATACAAAGTACAACAAACCCAAACAAATTCTCTCTACCTAACCACTAACTTGTGCCTTGAAAACACCAACTAATGTATAATGCTTTTAAAGTCAAAGAATAATGACACTTTTCAAAATTTTTAATTTATAGAAATCTATATAGCATTAGCTCTGAAGTACTGCCTTCTGCTGCTTAAACCTAGGAGGACTCAATTCATCTATATCTAGGAGGAATAAGAATTGCAAGATTATAAACCTAGGGATTTATAAACTGACAAATTACAAGTCTGTTCAGAAAACAGACTGTGCTCAGGGAAAAACTTATGATTTTTCCCTGACATCTGTTAATAGCTTATAACTGCTTCTAATTTAACGGTTGGGTTTGAAATGCCAAAGTTACCCTCCCCAAAATATATACAGACAACCAACCACATTTACTCATAAAAATTTTCTACCTTTTCAATGTTCCGTGGATCAAAAATAGGGGAACCCCCCCATAAATTTTCACTGAGAGTCACTCTTAGTTTCTGGCACCTAAGGATTTCCCTTTCTTTCTTTCCAGCTCTGTTATTATTTCTTTCTTGTAGTATTTTATCCATGTTTTCTACCTGGTTATAGAGGGCAAAGGGTCTATATTTGTTCAGTCCACTACAATGCTGGAATAGAAAGTCTTTACAAAGAATTTCAAAAACTGGCCTTAAAATCTAATATTATTTATACAACATGGTGAATTCATATTGTTTTCTTGTACTCATCCTTTCTAGTCACAAATTCCATTTTCTCTTTTAGGAATATCACAACCTTCTTATGCTTCTGCCCTTCATGTTCCTCTGGAGCAATAGGAACTTTTGTCATAGGTTAACTTTTTACAATATGACTAACTCTACTGTACCGGTGTATAGAGTGTAGAAGGCTCCTGTAAAGTGCTTCCAGAGACTGGAAAGAGAATAAAATCAATACAATGGATGAGTATGGTACCTCATTAGCACAGTATAATAGAACGAGCACAAAAATGAAGCTTAAAACACTTGTTTTTTAATCACAATTTCCCACTGCACAGCTGACCTCAAGTAAGCTACTTAACCTCTCTCATCCTCAATCTCCTGATTATTTCTAACAACATATCACTACCCACTTAGGGTTATTTTAAGATAACTCAGTAGGAGCTCAGTAAGTAATAGCTATTATTATCTTAAATAATATTTCTAAATGTTTTCTGATAAAAAAAAATCAGAGAAATCTACTAATTCAATCATTAGCCCTAGGAAACTAGACTAGATATAGAGAAAGCTATGATCCAATTCAATTCAGTTTATTATCCTGTCTGTGGCAAGATAATGGTGCTTCTGGAAGCACCAAAATGAGAAGTGAATATTATTTAGTTATTTGGTTTCAGTTATTAAATAGTTTATGTATAACATATTTAATCCTAGAACATTTAAATTCCAATTCTGTGTTTGCAGAATTACCCTCTGGATAATGGATAATTCAGTAGGAAGCAAAGGTTACCCTTGCAGGCTCTGCCAGTCAGACGTACCCTTGTTCTCTTCCCCTCTCCCCCACTGGACTTGGACTCGGCAGTCAACAGTGCAAAGAAATGAGGCCTTTAAGAAATCCATTCTGGTTGTAGGGGCAGCAGCAGTAATCTTCCAAAGTCTAAAGTCAATGGAAAAATTCTCGAATTCTACTACAACCTGGATAAAAATCTCTCTCAAGACCACTGAATTCCCTTTGCTCTGAATTTATGCTCTCCAAACAATATATAAATTACAAATTTTATTTTCTACATATCTTAATATCAGGAAGGGCATTAACAAGTGTTCTACATCCTAAAAAAGAAATAATGTAATCATAAGTGAACACACTGGGGTTCTAATTTTCTTTTAGTATCTTATGAGTGTCACACATGTATCAGCCACCTACAATCTGATCCTCTCTGGGAAAATTGGCAAGCCAAGTGCCAGAACACCCAAAATAAGAGCCAGATTCTAAACCCATGGTATAAGGGTTCATACACTAAGGTATAAATAATTGTGACACTTCCTATGACTAATCATTCACTTCACACACATACACTGCTAACATAAACAAATCCATAGCCTACAGTACCCTACAGAAGACAGTAGGTATCTTATGCTTTCAATGGCACAGTGCACAAGTGCCTATTTGCCCCCTCACATAAAACAAAGATGCTATAACTTCAAGGTCCAGAGAGAGAGAAAGAGAGAAACGAAGACAGTATCTAAGAAGAGAGAAAGTTGGTTTTCTAAGTTCAGAAGATTCACTTTTTCCCCCCTGAAGATTCTGTAAAGCCAATCTCTACATGACAAGTTTCTACTGTATTAGACATTATTCTATTTAAAACATAAAACACTCAATGTTTAAAACACTGGTAAATTTAATTTTAATTAGAAATTCCTTCTACCTGAATTACACAATTTCTCAACTAAGCCTCCACCAACATGCTGTCCAGTCACACTAAAGAATGGGAATGAGAATGCAGATAATTATTTTTCCTATTAAAAAGCAAATGTAAATTGTACACCTTCACACCTTCATTAAAATTAGTTACTAATTACCATTCCTGAGGTTTTTTTTCAGGTACGAAGTACGTTTAAGTTAAAAACAAAAATGGAATGGTTATGTTGTAAAGAAAAAGAATTTCTCCAAAGAAAACTTTTCTTGCTGGTATTTCAGTATACTGATATACCATATACTTGTTTTAAAAACAAGTATATTAATGCCCAATAGATATGAAGTCAAAGTGAAATACTGGAACAGATTCATGATATACCTAATCCAATTTTTACCTAGTCTCAATTTTTAATTTATTTTTAGAGCCACATTTAAAAATTTTGTATTTGTACTCACTGTCCTTCCAAGTTATATCAAAATTCAATAGACAAACCCAAAACACCAGCTTCAGCAGGATCAGTGTTACTTAAAATCAATTAAGAACTCATTTTACAATTCTGTCTACATCTGGAACAGTAACAATACAAATATTCTTTAGAATTCGTATCAACATTATTACCAAAAATATTTCAGAATGTGAAAGTTACCACACAAATGACTGCTCTCTTCATCACTTCTTCTCTAATATACCTCAGAAAACTAATTTTAAAAATACTATTTATATTCACAAGGACCTTCCATAATGTTCACCTTCCATAATAACCCAACCAAAATTATACTTCCAGTCTTAAACAAAGAGTTACTTTGAACAAGCCAATGTCATGCGGATTAGATAGTGGGTAACTGCAAACCTTTTTGGATCCTATTCAAACTAACTATAGAATGATATTATTTAGACAGAGAAATGTGAATGTGAATAATCAGATATAAAATTTCTGTTATTTGGGGGAGTATGATAATAGTATTATATGATTGGTTATATTAGGTCCTTATTTTTTAAGGGATACATATATAAATATTTAGAAGTGACATGACAATGTCAGAATTTGATACATAACAGAAAAAGAAAAGCAATTATGGCAAAATGTTAATAACTTTTAAATCAAGGGGGGAGTCATTCTATTATTCTATTTTTTATGTATGTCTATTATTTAACATTATATTTACGTTTAAGATTTTTCAGAGAAAGAGAAATAAAAGGAATAAAACAAAGAAAAAAAGTTACCTTTTCCCAGTCAACTCAACTTGTCCTTTCTTATTGAAGAAGAACCTGGAATCATTATATCCCCATCCATTCCATTTCATAACTTCTTGCCTAATAAGCAGAAAAATACACATAAATGAGATCTATACTAAACATCTCAAAACTGAACACTGTATCATTGACTATTAACTTTCACAATCATTTAACAGAAGACCTTATTCCACTAATATTATGTTGCTTTAAATAAAATGAATATATATTAAAATGTCTATACATTAATATTTCTAAATATAGAATCACTCTGATGAGCAGCACCTGCTTCACAAAGGGCTACAACCACTAAATTTAATGCATTCAAAGGAAAAAGGAAGAAGAAGGAGAAAAATATTCTTAGAGTACAAACATGCTTCATTTTGCATGTTACTGAGTTTATATTATATGACAGCCTAAAATATTTTGCAACTAAAATAAAATTCACTGAACAGTAAAGCAGAAACTAACACACCATTGTAAAGCAATTATACCCCAATAAAGATGTTTAAAAAAAAAAATTATACCCCAATAAAGATGTTTAAAAAATAAATAAATAAATAAATAAATAAAACTGGAAAAAAAATTCACTTAACAGGAAACAAGTTTTTTCATATATTAGAAAAATCGCAATTATTAATCTTCCACTAGAATGAAAAAGACCAATTTACAAAGTAGGTTCACTAGCATTGACACTACCAGTAGCAGGCACTTTCAATAAAGTAGATTAAAAATCTGAACACTGGGTTTACAAACATTCTAAATCCTTTAACTTCCATGTAAATGCCAACAACTACCTTGATCTACGTATTAACATTAACATAACAGTTAATGACCATACCAGTTTTCAATGTTCCAAAACAATGTTATCTTTAATTTCCAAAATGCCAGTATTTCATAGTTTTAAAAATCGTTTTCATCAAAATCAATCACTCACTCATTCAATTTTACATATTACAAAAGAATTAGATTGGTTTGGACGCATGCAGAACACAATAAGCAACCACACCGAACTACTGTGTCAGCATTTAATACATACTTTAGCATGGTGCCCTAGTATACTTGGGCCACTGAAATAAACTGATGGTGAATCTTCTTACTGCAAATTCAATGACTGTAGTTTATGATGAAAATACTTGAAAATACATCATAAAGAAGAACTCTGTAACTATGTGTGCTGATGAATGTTAACTAGACTTATTATGGTGAAAAATTCACAATATACACAAATTAGAATCACTAAGCTGTACACCTAAAACTAGTATAATGTTACACGTCAATTTTACCTCAATTTTTTAACGAAATTTCAAAATAAACAAAGATGTACTATTAAAAAGTGTTCCAGGGATTCCCTGGTGGCAGAGTGGTTAAAAATCCACCTGCCAGGGCTTCCCTGGTGGCGCAGCAGTTGAGAGTCCGCCTGCTGATGCAGGGGACACGGGTTCATGCCCGGGTCCGGGAAGATCCCACATGCCACGGAGCAACTAAGTCCGTGCGCCAAAACTACTGAGCCTGTGCTCTAGAGCCTGTGAGCCACAACTACTGAGCCCACGTGCCACAACTACTGAAGCCCTCATGCCTAGAGCCAGAGTTCAGCAAGAGAAGCCACCACAGTGAGAAGCCCACGCACCGCAATGAAGAGTAGTCCCTGCTCGCCTCAACCAGAGAAAGCCCACGTGCAGCAACGAAGACCCAACACAGCCAAAGAAACAACTGAATAAATAAAAAATAAAAAGTGTTCTAATTCTCCATAATTCTCAAGGAAGAAAATGACTACTGACCAGCAAGCAAATTTTTTATTACAACCATAAATCTTCTTCCAGTTCAAGGGCTTTTCAAACAAGTAGAACACTAACACGATACAAATGAACCAAATACAGTCATTAATTATGTAATGAAATACCCATCTATACATAAAATTAAAAAGAAACTAGGAATGCTCTCTTTAAAATTAGAGTTTGCTAACAATAAAAACTATATTTCCTGTACAAAAACATATTGTTCAAATACATCTTGATCGATCGATTGATCTATTTATTTATTTATTGCCGCATTGGGTCTTTGTTGCTGCGTGTGGGCTTTCTCTAGTTGTGGTGAGCGGGGGCTACTCTTCGTTGCAGTGCACAGGCTTCTCACTGCGGTGGCTTCTCTTTTTGTGCAGCACGGGCTCTAGGGCGTGCAGGCTTCAGTATTTGTGACGCACGGGCAGAGTAGTTGTGGCACACGGGCTTAGTTGCTCTGCCGCATGTAGGATCTTCCCCGACCAGGGATTGAACTCGTAACCCCTGCATTGGCAGGCAGATTCTAAACAACTGAGCCACCAGGGAAGCCCTCAAAAACATCTTAAAGAGTAACAAATCCAGAGATTAGATTTGTAGATGAGCCTGTTATAAGCTATCAGTCAATATTTTCTTCTTATTTCACAATTCTACCTCACTATAGAGGGAGGTTTTGAAAGACAGCTTTTGGAAAAAATCTCTACAGAAAAATCTCATGACTAATGACATGCCACTAATCCACTTGTTTTATTTTTTTTCCCACATCTTTATTGGAGTATAATTGAATTACAATGCTGTGTTACTTGCTGCTGTATAACAAAGTGAATCAGCTATATATATACATATATCCCCATATCTCCTCCCTCTTGTGTCTCTGTACTCCCTACTCCCTATCCCACCCCTTTAGCTGGACACAAAGCACTGAGCTGATCTTCCTTTGCTATGCGGCTGCTTCCCACTAGCTACCTATTTTACATTTGGTAGTGTATATATGTCAATGCTACTATCTCACTTCTTCCCAGCTAACCCTTCCCTCTCCCCGTGTCCTCAAGTCCATTCTCTATGTCTGTGTCTTTAATCCTGTCCTGCCCCTAGGTTCATTAGAACCTTTATTTTTTTTTAGATTCCATATATATGTGTTAGCATATGGTATGTTTTTCTCTTTCTCACTTACTTCACTCAGTATGACAGACTCTAGGCCCATCCACCTCACTACAAATAACTCAGTTTCGTTTCTTTTTATAGCTGAGTAATACTCCATTGTATATATGTGCCACATCTTCTTTATCCATTCATCTGTAGATGGGACACTTAGGTTGCATCCATGTCCTGGCTATTGTAAATGGAGCTGCAATGAACATTGTGGTACATGACTCTTTTTGAATTATGGTTTTCTCAAGGTATATGCCCAGTAATGGGATTGCTGGGTCGTATGGTAGTTCTATTTTTAGTTTTTTAAGGAACCTCCATACTGCTCTCCATAGTGGCTGTATCAATTTACATTCCCACCAACAGTGCAACAGGGTTCCCTTTTCTCAACACCCTCTCCAGCATTCACTGTTTGCAGATTTTTTGATGATGGCCATTCTGACTGGTGTGAGGTGATACATTATTGTACTTTTGATTTACATTTCTCTAATGATTAGTGATGTTGAGCATCCTTTCATGTGTTTGTTGGCCATCTGTATATGTTCTTTGGAAAAATGTCTATTTAGGTCTTCTGCCCATTTTTGGATTGGGTTGTTTGTTTTATTGATATTGAGCTGCATGAGCTGCTTGTATATTTTGGAGATTAATCCTTTGTCAGTTGCTTCATTTGCAAATATTTTCTCCCATTCTGAGGGTTTTCTTTTGGTCTTGTTTATGATTTCCTTTGCTGTGCAAAAGTTTTTAAGCTTCATTAAATCCCATTTGTTTATTTTTGTTTTTATTTCCATTTCTCTAGGAGGTGGGTCAAAAAGGATCTTGCTGTGATTTATGTCATAGAGTGTTCTGCCTATGTTTTCCTCTAAGAGTTTTATAGTCTCTGGCCTTACATTTAGGTCTTTAATCCATTTTGAGATTATTTTTGTGTATGGTGTTAGGCAGTGTTCTAACTTCATTCTTTTACATGCAGCTGTCCAGTTTCCCCAGCACCACTTACGGAAGAGGCTGTCTGTTCTCCATTGTATACTGGAGACACAGTGGTTAAGAATCCGCCTGCCAATGCAGGGGATACGGGTTCGGGCCCTGGTCCAGGAAGATCCCACATGCCGCAGAGCAACTAAGTTCTACACCACAACTACTGACCCCTTGCTCTAGAGCCTGCAAGCCACAACTACTGAGCCCACACATCTCGAGCCCGTGCTCCACAACAAAGAGAAGCCACCACAATGAGAAGCCCGTGTACCACAACAAAGAGTAGCCCCCATTCGCCACAACTAGAAAAAGCCCACGCACAGCAACAAAGACCCAACACAGCCATAAATAAATCAATTAATTTAAAAAAACAAAAAAAAAGTATACACTGTGCCCATTGTATACTCTTACCTCCTTTATCAAAGATAAGGTGACCATATGTGCATGGGTTTATCTCTGGGCTTTCTCTCCTGTTCCATTGATCTATATTTCTGTATTTGTGCCAGTACCATACTGTCTGGATTACTGTAGATTTGTAGTATAGTCTGAAGTCAGGGAGCCTGATTCCTCTAGCTTTGTGTTTCTTTCTTGGGGTCTTTTGTGTTTACATACAAACTGTGAAAGTTTTTGTTCTACTTCTGTGAAAAATGCCACGGGTAGTTTGATAGGGATTGCACTGAATCTGTAGATTGCTTTGGGTAGTACAGTCATTTTCACAATGTTGATTCTTCCAATACAAGAACATGGTATATCTCTCCATCTGTTTATATCGTCATTAATTTCTTTCATTCGTGTCTTATAGTTTTCTGCATACAGGTCTTTTGTCTCCTTAGGTAGGTTTATTCCTAGGTATTTTATTCTTTTTGTTGTAATGGTAAATGGGAGTGTTTCCTTAATTTCTCTTTCAGATTTTTCAATCATTAGTGTATAGGAATGCAAGAGATTTCTGTGCATTAAATTTGTATCCTGCTACTTTACCAAGTTCATGATTAGCTCTAGTAGTTTTCTGGTAGCATCTTTGGGATTCTCTATGTACAGTGTCATGTCATCTGCAAACAGTGACAACTTTACTTCTTCTTTTCCAATTTGGATTCCTTTTATTTCTTTTTCTCCTATGACTGCTGTGGCTAAAACTTCCAAAACTATGTTGAATAATAGTGGTGAGAGTGGGCAACCTTGTCTTGTTCCTGATCTTAGTGGAAATGATTTCAGTTTTTCACCACTGAGAAAGACGTTGGCTGTGGGTTTGTCATATATGGCCTTTATTATGTTGAGGTGAGTTCCCTCTCTGCCTACTTTCTGGAGGGTCTTTATCATAAATGGGTGTTGAATTTTGTCAAAAGCTCTTTCTGCATCTATTGAGATGATCATATGGATTTTCTCCTGTAATTTGTTAATATGGTGTATCACATTGACTGATTTGCATATATTGAAGAATCCCTGCATTCCTGGGATAAATCCCACTTGATCATGATGTATGATCCTTTTAAATGCTGTTGGATTCTGTTTGCTAGTGTTTTGTTGAGGATTTTTGCATCTATGTTCATCAGTGATATTGGCCTGTAGTTTTCTTTCTTTGTGACATCTTTGTCTGGTTTTGGTATCAGGGTGACGGTGGCCTCGTAGAATGAATTTGGGAGTGTTCCTCCCTCTGCTATATTTTGGAAGAGTTTGAGAAGGATGGGTGTCAGCTCTTCTTTAAATATTTGATAGAACTCACCTGTGAAGCCATCTGGTCCTGGGGCTTTTTTTTTTTGGAAGATTTTTTATCACAGTATCTATTTCAGTGCTTCTGATTGGTCTGTTTATATTTTCTATTTTTTCCTGGTTCAGTCTCGGAAGGTTGTGCTTTTCTAAAGATTTGTCCATTTCTTCCACGTTCTCCATTTTATTGGCATATAGGTGCTTGTAGTAATCTCTCATGATCCTTTGTATTTCTGCAGTGTCTGTTGTTACTTCTCCTTTTTCATTTCTAATTCTATTGATTTGAGTCTTCTCCCTTTTTTTCTTGATGAGTCTGGCTAATGGTTTATCAATTTTGTTTATCTTCTCAAAGAACCAGCTTTTAGTTTTATTGATCTTTGCTATCATTGCCTTCATTTCTTTTTCATTTGTTTCTGCTCTGATCTTTATGATTTCTTTACTTCTGCTAACTTTGGGGGTTTTTTGTTCTTCTTTCTCTAATTGCTTTAGGTGTAAGGTTAGGTTGTTTATTTAAGATGTTTCCTGTTTCTTGAGGTAGGACTGTACTGCTATAAACTTCCCTCTTAGAACTGCTTTTGCTGCATCCCATAGTGTACTGTTTAGCCTCCATGTGTTTGTATTTTTTACAGATTTTTTCCTGTAATTGATATCTAGTCTCATAACGTTGCGGTCAGAAAAGATACTTGATACGATTTCAATTTTCTTAAATTTATCAAGGCTTCATTTGTGATCCAAGAAATGATCTATCCTGGAGAACGTTCCATGAGCACTCGAGAAGAAAGTGTATTCTGTTGTTTTTGGATGCAATGTCCTGTAAGTATCAATTAAGTCCATCTTGTTTAATGTGTCATTTAAAGCTTGTGTTTCCTTATTTTCATTTTGGATGATCTGTCCATTGGTGAAAGTGGGGTGTTAAAATCCCCTACTATGATTGTGTTACTGTCGATTTCCCCTTTTATGGCTGGTAGCATTTGCCTTATGTATTGAGGTGCTCCTATGTTGGGTGCATATTTACAATTGTTATATCTTCTTGTATTGATCCCTTCATCATTATGTAGTGTCCTTCTTTGTCTCTTGTTATAGTCTTTATTTTAAAGTCTATTTTGTCTGATATGAGAATTGCTACTCCAGCTTTTGATTTCCATTTGCATGGAATATCTTTTTCCATCCCCTCACTTTCAGTCTGTATGTGTCCCTAGGTCTGAAGTGGGTGTCTTGTAGGCAGCATATATATGGGTCTTGTTTTTGTATCTATTCAACCAGTCCATGTCTTTTGGTTGGAGCGTTTAATCCATTTACATTTAAGGTAATTATCCATATGTATGTTCCTGTTACCATTTTGTTAATTGTTTTGAGTTTGTTATTGAAGGTCTTTTCCTTCTCTTGTGTTTCCCACTTAGAGAAGTTCCTTTAGCATTTGTGTAAAGCTGGTTTGGTGGTGCTGGATTCTCTTAGCTTTTGCTTTTCTGTAAAGGTTTTAATTTCTCCATCGAATCTGAATGAGATCCTTGCTGGGTAGAGTAATCTTGGTTGTAGGTTTTTCCCTTTCATCACTTTAAATATGTCCTGCCACTCCCTTCTGGCTTGCAGAGTTTCTCCTGAAAGATCAGCTGTTAACCTTGGGGACTCCCTTGTATGTTATTTGTTGCTTTTCCCTTGCTGCTTTTAATATTTTTCCTTTGTGTTTTTGTTTTTTGTTTTTTGCGGTACGCGGGCCTCTCACTGTTGTGGCCTCTCCCGTTGTGGAGCACAGCCTCCGGACATGCAAGCTCAGCGGCCATGGCTCATGGGCGCAGCCGCTCCGCTGCATGTGGGATCTTCCCGGACTGGGGCATGAACCCGTGTCCCCTGCATCAGCAGGCGGACTCTCAACCACTGCGCCACCAGGGAAGCCCTCCTTTGTGTTTAATTTTTGATAGTTTGATTAATATGTGTCTTGGCATGTTTCTCCTTGGATTTATCCTGTATGGGACTCTGCACTTCCTGGACTTGATTGACTATTTCCTTTACTATATTAGGGAAGTTTTCAACTATAATCTTTTCAAATATTTTCTCAGTCCCTTTTTTTTCTCTCTTCTTCTTCTGGGACCTCTATAATTCGAATGTTGGTGCATTTAATGTTGTCCCAGAGGTCTCTGAGACTGTCCTCAATTCTTTTCATTCTTTTTTCTTTATTCTGCTTTGTGGTAGTTATTTCCACTATTTTATCTTCCAGGTCACTTCTCCCTTCTTCTGCCTCAGTTATTCTGCTATTGATTCCTTCTAGAGAATTTTTAATTTCATTTATTGTGTTGTTCATCATTGTTTGTTTGCTCTTTAGTTCTTTGAGGTCCTTGTTAAACATTTTTTGTATTTTCTCCATTCTATTTCCAAGATTTTGGATCATCTTTACTATCATTTCTCTGAATTCTTTTTCATGTAGACTGCTTATTTCCTCTTCATTTGTTTGGTCTGGTGGGCTTGCTCCTTCATCTGCTGTGTATTTCTCTGTCTTCTCATTTTGCTTAACTTACTGTGTTTGGGGTCTCCTTTTCGCAGGCTGCAGGTTCGCAGTTCCCGTTGTTTTTGGTGTCTGCCCCCAGTGGGTAAGGTTGGTCCAGTAGGTTGTGTAGGCTTCCTGGTGGAGGGGACTGGTGGCTGTGTTCTGGTGGATGAAGCTGGATCTTGTCCTTCTGGTGGGCAGCACCACATCCGGTGTTGTGTGTTAGGGTGTCTCTAAACTTATTATGATTTTAGGCAGCCTTTCTGCTAATGGGTAGGGTTGTGTTCCTGTCTTGCTAACTGTTTGGCATAGGGTGTCCAGCACTGTAGCTTGCTGGTCTTTGAGTGGAGCTGGGTCTTAGTGTTGAGATGGAGATCTCTGGGAAAGCTTTCACTGTTTGATATTACAGGGGGCCAGGAGGTCTCTGGTGGACCACTGTCCTGAACTTGGCTCTCCCACCGCAGAGGCTCAGGCCTGACACCCGGCCGGAGCACCAAGACCCTGTGAGCCACAAGGCATGAAAAAGCGTATTGCTTTGGAGGCTGGTAGCCAGTTAACTTGTCACCTGATCTTCATATGCAAAAGGCCTTTATTCCACTGGTCTCTTGAGATCTCCTCATGCTCTTTAATCTTCTTTCCTCAACTCCTAAACTTCCCTCCCCGCTCCCTCTGGCTTGTAGTGTACTGTTACCTCAATGCCCCCTTGCTGCAAATGCAAAACAGGCTTCCCAGGGGTAGAATATTTGGGTCGTTGCCAGCCAAGAGATGGCTTCTTATCATGCAGAATGTTTCTCTGTTGTTGTTATTATTGCTGTCCTCTTTTTCATTTAGCAGTTTATTACAAGTTATGATAAAGGATACAGATGAACATCCAATGGTAGAGATGCATAAGGCAAGGCATGGGGGAGGGGCACAGAGCATCCATGCCCTCTCCAGGCCCAAAACTCTGACCAAATCTCCACGTGTTCACTGACCTAGAAGTTCTCCAAACCCCGTCCTTTTGGGTTTTTATAGAGGCCTGCACTTGTTTTCTTAAGTTTATACTTTGTAAAAACAGATTAGGTTATTGTCCACTTTGCTTTTTTCTTGATTATATTCTCTTCAATTTTATGAATATAATTTACTTAATATTTTATTTTTATTATGTTTCCATAATAATTTACATGAGAATATGTACATTTAACATCCTTACTTAATACTTTATAATATGTGCATACATTTTTGTATATACAATGAATTTTATTAGTGAATTTAAACATTTGTCATGAAGTCTGTACTCTATAAAAGAGTAGTTTCATATTATACAAAATAAATGCAAAAACACCAATATAGTCATTTTGCCTTGGTATTACAATCACTAAGCATGGGAAATTATTTCAGTACAGATGCTGAATCTGGCAGGTTTATACAGCTTAACAATGAGAATCATTTTCCTTAAAATTATGCTTAGAATTTTAAAAAATTATTCCCAGATGGCCTCATAGTAAACGTGATTACATGTGTTCACTCTTAACATTTCATGAGAAAAATGAATCAAGGTAATAAGCAGGAAATATCTGCTGCTGTATACTGAAAAATGAAGAGATTTACATACTCAAGACTCTGGAACTTAAATTTTCAGTTGGGTAATATCTTAAAGAACCTCCAAGTTTATAACTGTAGGCTAAGGTACCTTTTTTCTTTCTTTTCATCTCAATCAGAAAATTCTGCCTATGATATAGGCCTTACCATATTTATACCAACTTTTGGAGGCTTCCCAGAAGTTGAAATACGGGCATTTGTAATGCATTTGTGCCTCAAAAAAACAATGTTATGTTGCTTAAGTAGTATGTAATTAAAATCTAGATTACCCCCAAACCAATCTTCTGTTATTTTCAAAGTACCCCACACATTAAATAAAACGTAGGCAAATTTCCTAGGCTTCTGGTTTTAAACTTTTATATACATGTATCCCTTCAAATTACTAATATTTTCTATGACAGTTAAACTTAACTATGTGATTACATTAAACTTTAAAATAACTTCTTATATAGAAGAATGTAATGAGTACACTGAAGGGCATTTTATAGCATTAACATTTTAAAAATTAGAGTAAAACTTTACACGGTCATAGAATTCTAAAACTAAAAAGGTCCTTAGAAACCATCCAGTTCAACTGCTCATTTTTCAGATGAAAAAATGTGTGCCTAGAGAAATACTCATGATTACAGCGCTAAGTTAGTTGTGAGCATCAGAAAGTGAACTCCCAGTCTTGTCATTCTTTCTCTTCAGAAAGGTAATATTCGAAACCCACTAAGTCATGCTCTCAGGTAGTTAAAATGATTTAAAGGAATCTCTTCTTCATCACATTAATATTTTTCTAAGCACTATTACATGTTATTATTATAGTCATTCTTCTGCACTTGACCTAAAGGAAAACATTTAAGAATCAAGGAATCTGGTTGTATTAGGATACCCAATGCTTTGTACTCCCTTTATCTATAGGATAATGAATTCTGCCATTAAGCATAATGATTCCAAAGCACTACAAGCACCGCAATGAAGAATGATCAAAGAATCACCAACTTTCCATAAGATTCAAACAAAAGAATTCAATTCTCAACTATCCACAGAAATCAACTAACCAAACTGATCGATCTCTCACACTTTCCAATTCTTAGCGCTAACTACAAATTTAATGTCTTCAAGATATAAGACTCCCCTGCCCCCCTCCAAGAAACAAGAAAAGCTGGATTGATTTTACTACACACACACACACACAAGTCCATGTTTTACACATTTACACATCTGACCACAGTATTAAATAGTGAAAAAGCACATTGTATTAGCTAGCATAACAAAAGAAAAAGGAGACATTAAAATAGCACCACACGTACACAAGGTGGCAGTATTCTCCCATGCTATACATACTCAGTATTCTGCATTTCCCAGTGCTGATTTTTGCACAATTTTTAACTGAAATTTTAGATTTAACATTATCTTTATCAAAACCAGAGAGTTCCTTTCTTTATTCTTAAAATGGGAAATTTTCATTTTTAAGTCTCTGTACAAACTAGATTAAGTCAGATTACTGTTCTTCTACTAGTGATTTAAAGGAACCTCTTCTTCATCACATCAATATTTTTCTAAGCACTATTACATGTTGCAAGCATCCCGATATAAATGCATAGTTACTATCATTACTATTTCTAATCATGATAGTTTTCAATGGGAAATAAAGAAAAGGAAAATATGCTTTGAGCTACTTTTATTTGGGGTTAGCAATAAAAAAAGTTCAGCTAGCTGAAAACTAAAAAATATATATTTTTCCAATATAATTCCAAAAATCAAAATTCTAATACAAGATACTTCACTGCTCAGTTCAGATAAAAAACCAAACTGTTATCTATATTTTCTAATTTAAACAATGAGAAAAAGATCGTATGATCTCAGAGCTTTTGAAAAATAAAAACTGAAGTATGAAACTTAAGCCCCAATGCTGGATTTCTACTAACAAAGCTCAGTATCAGTTAAATTCAAATTAATTCCATATGTATTATAATCTGTAGAAGTTTAAAAAAAATTTTTTTTTGATCTTTCCAGGAGTTTTTGGTGTTAATTAGAATCCTCATTATCTGGTAATGTGTTTAATTACTTTAAGACCCAAATAATCCAAAGGAAACCACAAAAGTGAAGTAAAAAATAAAAGTGATGAGAAAGATACCAAGATCTGCTAAATAAAATGAATATTTCCCTGAAAAGATATGCTACCAAAAACTACTTATAAATGAAACAATCTTCCTACTAGCTTATTTTATCTAAAAAAATTGAAGCTGAGGGCTTCCCTGGTGGCGCAGTGGTTGAGAGTCTGCCTGCCGATGCAGGGGACACAGGTTCGTGTCCCGGTCCGGGAAGATCCCACATGCTGCAGAGCGGCTGGGCCCGTGAGCCATGGCCGCTGAGCCTGCGTGTCCAGAGCCTGTGCTCCGCAACGGGAGAGGCCACAATAGTGAGAGGCCCGCGTACCACAAAAAAAAAAAAGAAAAAAAAGTTGAAGCTGAGTTCCCATTAGAAATATAAAGGCCTAATAAGGGGAGAAATCTGCAGAATACTGTTTAATCCTAAATTTAATTTAAAATGTGTATGCTTTAAAATACATTTAAAACCATGGTCACATCTAGTCTACAGGTCCTACAAAATTATTTCTAAAAACTAAGTAGCAAAACTCCCATACAACTATTTACAATGCTTATTGTCTCAATCTAACAGTGCAACTAATCCCCTTTCAAATAGTTGTTAATCCAAGTATCTTAGCTATAAGTGTAATAATTTATGTGTATTATAAAAGAAAGACCCTTTACAAAAAAAAGAATAGAAAAACTCAAACAGAAGAGATGGATAGGATAATCACCACTTAATTTACACTGCTACAACAAACCTTGCAGTTCTAAGACTGTTAAAAAATTTGACTTAGAAAAAAGATAAATGTCATCAGGCTCTGAAAGCTTGACACTATCAAACATCTGAATCATAGAATATTTCCTCTTGCCCTGATATAAAACTCACTAACTCTTCTAACTATACTTTATTTCCTACAGAGAAAAACTGGCCAACTGAAATGTCCAGGAGGCTTGACAATTTTATTTTTTCATCATGAGTTTGTCTATTGGCACTCTAACTTTGGTCACTAGTGAAGGTAGTTAACACAAGTCAAACTACTTTACTACGATTGATTCCGGGACCCTAACAAGATCAGGTTTCTGGACAGGTCAACAACATCCGTGCCCAACAAGACAACAGTGTGCTTCTCCTTGCAAAACCTGGACATTATCATACAACTCTGTGAACTTCAACAGGAATTTCAATCTTCCCTCAATATCCCCTAAATTAAAACTCTAGTTGCCATAATAAAAATGTGGCCCTTCCATGTAATAAGTCAATCAATTTTCTAATTTTGTCCAATGTAATAGTGTAAAATGGATAAAATATAAGACTTTAGACGCAGAAAGTTGTTAGCAAGAACATGGAAAAGAGAAACAGAAAAGCATTACTGGTAAACCACTCCACAGAGCAATGGTGTGCTAACTTTTCATAGGTAATGGCATTTCTATGGCCCAACTATACAGCTCCTGGGTATACATTTGGGAGGAATTCACACACAGTTCCATAAGGAAACATGTGTGATATATTCTCTGGAGCATTATTTGTAAGAGTAGCTGGAGGCATCACTAAAGGATTGGATGAGTGGTAAGTAAATTCCCTGACACACTATGCAGCAATCAGAAGCAGAGAGGGAGATAGATATATATACAGAAACATGAAGAGATTTTTTTAAATAGTAGTGAACACAAAAGGAGAAACAATATGATCTACAGCATAATACAATTTAAGCAAATAAAAATATACACACTAAATAATACTGCATATTTTATAAAACACATACACATGTATTTAAGAACATTCATGGGTGCCCATGGGAGGGGGGGAGATGGGATTAGAAACCAGAGATTGAGGAAATAAAAATAAAAAGAGGCCTCACATTTGTTCATAGGCAAACGCCATGAACTAAAGGACTATGATTACCACAACTCTGAACCTGAAGCAAATACGCTGCTCAGCCCTTGAGTCTCAGTGCAGTTTCTCTCTGTTCCAAAAGGACAATTGTTTCTTTCACATACATACAGAAATTCCACAATGGTTCATTATAAAACCCATTGTTGGGTTACTTAGCAATCTCTACAAGTTTTGGGGTTTTTTTAAATGATAGAATTCCATTACAAATGAGTCAGCTTCAAACATACAGCATATCAAATACATATTTAATTTCCTACAGTCAACTCTTTATAGTTTACAAGAATCTGGTACTGTGAAGAAAGTTTTTAAAACCTGAATTCAAGGGTCAAAAGTTGTGTCCCCAAGGTCCAATTCCTATTATACTCACAATGAATTAATGAATGGAAGAAAAAGGAATATACAGGTATGGGGGAAAAAATCTTATAGACAGAGGCACAAAGAGTTGGAAAAGAAGGGAGGACTGGGATAAATAAAGCAAGGCCAGCCTTACCCCTTGGCAGAATAATCTGGCACTCATTACTCACTGCAGGCTTCTCGGGGACGTTCCCTGACCCCCAAATTTGTCTTACACCCTACCAAATTCTACCAATTGGAAATTCATTATTGTTTGAATAATCTCTTTGAAAATGGAAATACAGACTATTAGTCATTCATACTTATAGTCATACATATTCCAAATATTTTGTGCTAGGGTAGGCATGTATGCATGCACACACTCACACAAACTTGGTACCTGCCATTCTGAAGGCCTGGAAAGGCACAATCATTCTATTGTTCACCCTCATGTGTTGGTCTATGTAATGAGGAAAACAGCCCAAATCAGTATCAGGTAGTTATCTTAGCAAAGGACAAAGAACAAGAATGTATACTTCCCTTGACCATGTGTGCTCCCTGACCTATACTTTAAATTTCATAATTTGTTTTCTCCACTGTCCACCTGTAAACTAATCAATGTGGCAATTTAGGTAATCAATTCCAGAATTTCTCTACAACCAACTGTGAAACTGTTACTTAACTTTCATTGCTCCCTCCTGTTTGCTAGTAATTGGAAGAGGAACTTTATCACAAGCTACTGACCAACCTGTAAGCCACCAAAGGCCATTTCTGATACAGCCTTTCATTTTTGTGAAAACTATAAAACTGAACAAGAGAATATGAATGTCTCTAAAAATCTGTATGTCATTTTACCATGAAAACCAAGCCTCTGAGTTCCCTTTCTTAGGGAACAAGTTGTCTTCCAGGGGACAACTCAATACTCTTGACAAGACCCTAAAAAGGCTAAGACTAGAGTCCACGTTTGCTTGATATACATAGCATTCTAGCTGTAACAAATGTTTTTTTTACTTAAAATAATCACAATAATAATAAGCAGCAGCCACTTCTATCTTAAATGACAGGTAGTTGGGATTATTACCTTTGCTTCTGGAAAACTCACAGAAAAAAATGAACCCCACAAAGTTTGGGGGGAGAGAAAAGGAAATATTAAAATCAGGACCCAGTCACAACCACAGAGGTTCTCAAACTTCTTGGGAGTATAAATATCACCTTGGGTGCTCACTTTAATTTATTTTTTTAAATTTATTTTTGGTTGTGTTGGGTCTTCATTGCTGCGGGCGGGCTTTCTCTAGTTGTGGCGAGCAGGGTCTACTCTTTGTCGAGGTGCGCAGGCTTCTCATCGCGGTAGCTCCTCTTGTTGCGGAGCACGGGCTTCAGTAGTTGTGGCACGCAGGCTCAGTAGTTGTGGCTCACGGGCTCTAGAGCACAGGCTCAGTAGTTGTGGTGCAAGGGCTTAGCTGCTCCGGGGCATGGGGGATCTTCCCGGACCAGGGCTCAAACCTGTGTCCCCTGCATTGGCAGGCGGATCCTTAACCAATGCGCCACCAGGGAAGCCCTGGGTGCTCACTTTAAAAGCAGAGTCCTGATGTGGAGAAAAGGGAACCCTCATGCAGTGTTGGTGGAAAACAATGTGGAAGTTCCTCAAAAAATTAAAAATAGAACTACCATATGCTCCAGCTACTCCACTCCTGGGTATTTATCCAAAGAAAATGAAAACACTAATTTGAAAAGAGATATGCACCCTTATGTTGATTGCACCATTATTTACAATAGCCAAGATATGGAAGCAACCTACAAAGACGTGACTGACACATGTATAATCGAATATAACCCAGCCACAAAAAAGAATGAAATCTTGTCATTTGCGACAATATGTACAGACCTAGAGGGTATTATACTAAGTGAAATAAGTAAGAGAGAAAGACAAACACTGTATGATTTCACCTACATGTAGGAATCTAAAAGACAAAACAAATGAACAAAGTCATAGCAACAGTGTCACAGGTACAGAGAACAAACAGGTGGTTGTCAGAGGGGAGGTGGGTGGAGGGATGAGAGAAATAGATGAGGGAGATTAAGAGGTACAAATTTCTAGTTACAAAATAAATGAGTCACAGGTATGAAACGTACAGTGTGGGGAATATAGTCAACAATAATGTAAATGATTTAAAATCAAGCTGCTCTCACCCAAACTCTATCAAAATCAAGAGGGACTGGATATGGAGGAAGGGGAAAAAAATTAAAACTTTAAACTCACTGCACTATAGGAGAGGATTGACCTGAGTAGAGTTTTGTAACAGAACAGGGCAGCAAGAAGACAAAGTGGGGGCACTCACCTTGTGGAAGACAGAGGAAAGGGATAACAGGAAATGGAGATTTGGTTACATGACAGAGGTGGTGGACAGATCTATATCCAAATTTTACAAAGGATTATCCTGGAAGGGGGGAACAAGAGCTACACGGTGACAATATTTTCTGATCCAAATTTTGGAAAGTTGACCTGTTATGGAAATTTCCTAGTTAATACATTTACAAAGCATAAAAATTAAGAGAACGATTTATCAAATAATTTGTCTTTCGGACAATAATATGTTTATTCACATTCCAATATATGTGGTCACCAAGGCCACATACCAAGTAGAGGCAGCAGTGGGCCGTGACTCCTAAGAGCAACTGAGAAGAGTTGCAAAATGAGAAATAATGTAAGGGTGACCAACATGTGCATGATACTGACCAACAGCCTACTATGTAGTATGCGAAACTGCTGATGCTCTTTACTCTTCTGGTTCTTCCTTTCCTCTCTAATGCATAAGGTGATATTTATTAGAAATTTGTTCTTGCTATTAAAATGCCATGGTTTCCACTGACGACTTCCCACTTCTTGTCGTGCTTCCACCTTCAGAAACTATTTCAGCACAGGATTCTTATTACTCCTTTCTACACAGTTTACTGCAACAGTAACAGTATTGCATAATGCTGTAAAATAAAGCTAAGCTTTTTCCAATCATTATCTCATTCACTTCTCACATCAATCCAGTGATATACGTGTTATTATCTCTATTTAAATCATGAGAAAACAGGTTGAGAGTCAGTAACTGGTCCAGGGTCACATAAACAGCATACGATACACCTAGGATTTAAATCTTGGTCTTCTGGCTCCAACACTCCTTAACTATCAAGCTATGATTTCAATTTTGCAATATGTTTAAATTTTTTCAAAATAATATGTTGGGAGAAAAAGGAAACTGCTAAGACTATAATCCTTAAGGTGTATCATCTCATATAGAGGGATGTGTCCAAACGGTATGAGCCAACTGAATAAGTGTGGAGCATACATTATTTACTGATAACAATAAGCGGTTTAAATTGGCATATCTAAGCCAGTCGCCTCAGCTCTCTCTCCTCCTCATCACCTCAGAGGCCCAGGCAGGGTAAAGAACAGTTTCCTAGGCTTCCTATGGTCATTATTTGGTTTCCCATTAGCAACTCAGGCCAAAACATATAATTTCCTTTTATCTGAATTTCTAGAAAGCTGCTTTCTTAAATTATACGATAGAAATCAGCTCAAATACAACAGCAGTATTTCTCCTAGGATTCCAATCACGTCCAATTCTTTATTTTTGTTCAAAATTAAGTCCAAACAAGCAGTTGTCCTTTATTTTTGGCTCTGCAAACAAAGTAAATGAATCATGTGTTCCAATGCTAAGCCCTTTTTAAAAATGTGCCTTAAAAAAATTCTTAAGGATTTAATTGTAAAAAGGTTATCATAGCATTCTTTAAAATGGGGAAAAACTGGGAATATATTCTATGATCATCCAAATCTTCTCATCAATGTTTTCACCCTCAGATATAAGAATTTTTCCATCGTGACATAGAATAATACTCTTCCAATTCTTCGAATCTATGTTTCTTTGAAATGAAGCTGCCCTTCCACTGCTGTACCAGTCACCGTTTCCCTCTCATACATCTGTTATAGCACTTAGCACCTTGCAGTAATAAAATACACATCACTCTTCCTTAGTAGAACTGCAAAACTATGTAGAAGGCAAAAACTATGTTCTAATCCTCCTCAGTGCTTAGCACACAGAAAACACTGAATAAATCACCAACAAACTTGGGTAGGTGAAGTTTCAAAGGGGTGAGGAGATGGCTAAAGAGTATCCAACTGATTTAAATGAAGTAAGGCTCCAGGCCTAGATGTTACATTGTATGATACTTAACAGTATTTTTCTTTTAAGAGTTACTGTTCATAATGTGAGAAATCACAGGGAAGAGGTAACAGACCCAGAGTGCCCTCCCCTCAATTCTCAAAAACAAAAAGAAAAGATCGCCAAAACAATAAACCCTGAAGCCTGGTGTCAAATAAGCAAAGGTTTTTTAGAGAATGGCACAAGAAAAGGTGTGGAAGTTAGAAAATGTGATGTGGGGGCTTCCCTGATGGCGCAGTGGTTGAGAGTCCCCCTGCCGATGCAGGGGACACGGGTTCGTGCCCCAGTCCAGGAAGATCCCACATGCCGCGGAGCAGCTGGGCCCGTGAGCCATGGCCGCTGAGCCTGCGCGTCCAGAGCCTGTGCTCCACAACGGGAGAGGCCACAACAGTGAGAGGCCCGTGTACCGCAAAAAAAAAAAAAAAAGAAAGAAAATGTGATGTGAATAAGAGACCTTGCCTAGAACAGAAGAGACAGGTAAATTAGAAGCTGAGATTTTAAAGGTACAGACTTTAAACAGTGGTTGGGGGTAGGAGGTTATGACTTCACTCCAGCTACACCAGTCTCATTGTTACCCTCCTAATATGACACATGTGCGCCTCCCCTTAGGGTGCCTGCACCCTAAATCAGTTGGATACTCTTTAGCCATCTCCTCACCCCTTTGAAACTTCACCTGACTATTCTTCTGCCTGGAATACTCATTTAATTAGATATGAATACAGCTAAATTCTGTCATCTTCAAATATCTGTTCAAATGCCATGTTCTCCAATAACATCCTGTTTAAAATCTGAACCTACCTCCTTACTCTGCTCCACGTTTTCTTTTTTCCACAGCACTTACCACCTTCTAAGAAACTTAACAATTTAACCGAACATAATAAATAATTACCCATTTCACTCATTAGAACATAAGCTCCATGAGGGCAAAATCTTTGTCCATTTTGTTCACTGATACAACCTAAGCACCTAGAACACAAATGACTGATAAATACCTGTTTAGTGCACAAAGTGAATGTGAGAAAGATTGTGAAGAAAAAATGAATACGACTTGGTTATATCAGTATAGTATAAAGGAAAAAGCTCTAGACTTGAGAGAAAAGGTCTGGACTCAAATCTAAGCTCTACTCTTACTAGGTAACAAGTGACTATTACCTGGCAAGTGTCTATGAACTTCAGTTACTAATCTATAAATGGGTAATTGTGAGGATCACACAAGACAAACATGTAAAAGCAGCAGAGGGATCATAGAATTAATTTGAATAATTCAAAAGAGAGTTCAATGTTAAAAGAATGAAAAGAGGGGCATGGCCAAGATGGCAGAGTAGGAAGACGCTGGGCTCCCCTCCACCCACAGGCACACCAAGATTATAACTATTTACAGAGCGATGATCTATGAGAATCACCTGAAGATGCAGAAAAGGTTTTCCACAACTAAAGATATAAAGAAGGAACCACATGATTGGTAGAAGAGGCAGAGACATGGTACACTCAAAACCCACATCCTCAGATAGGCAACCCACAAACAGAACGATAACGGAATCCATGGAGAAGTTCTCCCCAAGGAGTGAGGGGTTTGAGGCCCACACCGGACTTCCTAGCCTGGGGTCCTGCACTGGGAAGATGAGGCCCCAGAATGGCTGGCATTGAAAGCCAGTGGGGCCTGCGTATAGGAGAGCTGGAGGAAACAGAGACTCAACTCTCAAAGGGTGCGTGCAAAATCTCACACACTCTTAGTCCCAGCACACAGGCAGTAATTTGAAAGGAGCCTGGGTCAGACCTGCTTGCTGATCTTGGCAAGCCTCCCAGGAGAGGCAGGAGGCAACTGGGACTCCCCCTGGGGACAGATACTGGTGCAGACATTTTGGGGAGCTCATTCTACAGTATGAAAACAAAGTACGGGAAAGTGCCATTCTGGAGTCCTCCCTCTAGCATATTAGCACTTGGGGCTTATTCGCCCACCAGTGGGCAGGCACCCAAGACCCCCCCCAGCCCCACAGTCAGCTGCCCAGGGAACCGGCCACTACCACCACCAGACCAGGTCCAGACCCGCCCACAGTGGACAAGCACCAGCCCCAGGATTCCCCAGGCCACAGAGCCAGACACACCAGGAATGAGGCAGATAAAGGAAACAGGGAATATGTTCCAAACAAAGGAGCAAATCAAAACCCCAAAAGAAGAACTAAGCAAAGTGGAAATAAGCAATCTCCCCAGTAGAGTCCAAGGTAATGATCATATATATGCTCAAAGAACTCAGGAGAAGAATGGATGAACACAGTGAAAAGTTTAACAAAGAGATGGAAAACATAAAGAACCGGAGATGAAGAATACAATAACCAAGATCTTAAAATACACTCAAATCCACAGCAGACTACATGATACAGAGGAACAGATCAGCAAACTGGAAAACAGAGCAGTGGAAATCACCTAAGCTTAATAGAAAAAAGAAAAAATAATTTTTTAAAAAATGAGTATAGTTTAAGAGACCTCTAGAACGTCAAGTGTGCTAACATCTCATTATAGGTGTCCCAGAAGAGAGAAAGGGGCAGAGAACATAGTTGAAGACATAATAGCTGAAAACTTCCCTAATCTGGGAAAGGAAACAAACATTCAGGTTCAGGAAGCACAGATAGTCCCAAACAGGATCAACCCAAAGAGGACTACACCAAGACACACTGTAATTAAAATGGCAAAAATTAAAGATAAAGAGAGAATATTAAAAACAGCTAGGGGAAAGCAACAAATTACTGAAAAGGGAACTCCCATAAAGCTATCAGCTGACTTTTCAGCAGAAACTCTGCAGGTCAGAAGGAAGTGGCACAATATATTTAAAGAAATAAAAGGGAAAAACCTAGACCAAGAATACCTCCCTGGGAAGGATTTCATTCAGATTTGAAGGAGAGACTAAAAACTTTACTAACAAGCAAAAGCTAAAGGAGTTCAGCACCATGAAACCCCTTTATAAGAAATGTTAAAGGGACTTCTCTAAGCAGAAAATTAAAGGCCACAACTAGAAATATGAAAAGTACTGGGACGTCCCTGGTGGTGCAGTGGTTAAGACTCTGTGCTTCCACTGCAGGGGGTATGGGTTCAGTCCCTAGTTGGGGAACTAAGATCCTACATGCCACACAGCATAGCCAGAAAAAAAAAATGAAAAAAAGAAGAAAAATAAATACTAAAAGTACAAAAGGAGGGGCTTCCCTAGCGGCACAGTGGTTAAGAATCCAACTGCCAATGCAGGGGACACCGGTTCAAGCCCTGGTCCAAGAAGATACCACATGCTGCGGACCAACTAAGCCTGTGTGCCACAACTACTAAGCCTGCGCACTAGAGCCCACAAGCCACAACTACTGAGCCCGCGTGATGCAACTACTGAAGCCCGCACACCTAGTGCCCATACTCTGCGACAAGAGAAGCCACTGCAATGAGAAGCCTGCACACCACAACAAAGAGTAGCCCCCACCCTCCACAACTAGAGAAAGCCAGAGTGCAACGAAGACCCAACACAGCCAAAAATAAATCAATAAATTTATTAAAAAGAAAAGAACAAAAGGAAAAATCTCATTGGCACAGGCAAAATATACAGTAAAGGTAATGGATCAACTGCTTATAAAGCTAGTAGGAAGGTTAAAAGACAAAAGTAGGAAAAATCATCTGTATCCACAATAAGCGTGCATCCACAAAAGAATGTAAAATATGATGTCACAAATAGTGAACATGGGGGAGGGTGTAAAAACGCAGGATTGTTAAAATGCATTTGAACTTAAGGGATCAACAACTTAAAATAACCAAGTATATATGATTGCTATATATAAACCTCACGGTTACCACAAACCAAAACTCTTTAATAGATACACACACAAAAAAGAGATAGGAATCCAAAATAACACTAAAGATAATCATCAGATCACAAGGGAGAAGAGCAAAAGAAGAAACAAAAAAACAGAAAAAGAACCACCAAAAACACCCCCAAAACAATGAACAAAATGGCAACAAGTACATACCTATCAATAATTACTTTAAATACTCCATTCAAAAGATATAGAATGGCTGAGTAGAAAAAAAGCCAAGACCCATATATATGCTGCCTACAAGAGGCTCACTTCAGATCTAAAGACACACACAGACTGAAAGTGAGGGTATGAAAAAGGCATTCCATGCAAATGAATATGAAAAGAAAGCCAGGGTAGCAATACTTACAACAGACAAAATAGACTTTAAAACAAAAAGAGAGAAAGAAGGATATTACATAATGATAAAGGGATCGATCCAACCAAAAAAATAACAATTGTAAATATATATACACCCAACATAGGAGCACCTAAAGACATAAAACAAATATTAATAGACATAAAAGGAGAAATTGACAGCAACACAGTAACAGTGGGTGACTTTAACACCTCACTTACATCAATGGACAGATCATCCAGACAATCAATAAGGAAACACTGGTCTTAAACAACACATTAGACCAGACTGAATTAATACCTATACAGAACATTCCATCCAAAACAGCAGAATACAGATTCTTTTCAAGTGCACACAGAACATTTTCCAGGATAGATCACATGCCAGGCCACAAAACAGGTCTCAATAAATTTAAGAATATTGAAATCATATGAAACATCTTTTCCAACCACAATGTTATGAGACTAGAAAGCAGCTACAAGAAAGTAACTGCAAAAAACACAAACATGTGGAGTATAAACAACATGCTACCAAACAATCAATGAGTCACTGAAGAACTCAAAGAGAAAATCAAAAAATACCTGGAGATAAGTGAAAATGGAAACACAATGATCCAAAATCTATGGAATGCAGCAAAAGTATTTCTAAGAGGGAAATTTATAGCAATACATGCTTACCTCAGGAAACAGGAAAAATCTCAAATAAACAATCTAACCTTACATCTAAAGGAGCCAGAAAAAGAACAAAACCCAAAGTTAGTAGAACAAAAGAAATAATAAAGATCAGAGTGGAAATAAATGAAATAGAGTAAAAAGCAATAGAAAAGAACAATAAAACTAAGAGCCGGTTCTCTGAAAAGATAAAATTGATAAACCTTTAGCCAGACTCAAGAAAAAAAAAAAGAGAGAGAGGGCCCAATTAAATAAAATCAGAAATGAAAAAGAAGAGGTTACAATCAATACCATAGAAATACAAAGGATAAAAAGAGTTTACTACAAACAACTATACACCAACAAATTGACCAACCTAGAAGAAACAGATAAACTTCTAGAAACACAATCTCCCAGGACTGACTAAGGAAGAAATAGAAAATATGAACAGACTGGTTACTAGTAATGAAATTGAACCAGTAGCTAAAACAAAACAAAACAAAATCTCCCAACAAACAATAAGTCCAAGACCAGACAGCTTCACAGGTGAATTCTACCCAAAATTTAAAGAATAGTAATACCTATCCTTCTGAAGCTATTCCAAAAAATTGAAGAGGAAGGAACACTTCTGAACTCATTCTACAAGGCCAAAATCACCCTGACACCAAAAACACACAAAGACACCACAAACAAACAAACAAAAATTACAGGCCAATATCACTGATGAACATAGATGCAAAAATCCTCAACAAAATATTAGCAAACCAAATATATTAATACATTAAAAGGATCACACAGCATGATCAAGAAGGATTTATCCCAGGGACACAAGGATAGTTGATTTTCCACATACACCACACTAACAAACTGAAGAATAAAAATCACACAATCATCTCAATAGATTCACAAAAAACTACTGATAAAATTCAACATCCATTTATGATGAAAAATTCTCAAAAAGTGGGTATAGAGGGAACATACCTCAACATAATAAACGCCACAAATGACAAACCCACAGCCAACATCATACTCAATGATGAAAAGCTGAAAGCGTTCCTCTAAGATCAGGAACAGGACAAGGATGCCCACTCTCACCACTTTTATTCAACACAGTATTGGAAGTATTAGCCACAGCAATCAGGCAAGAAAAAGAATCCAAATTGGAAAGGAAGAAGTAAAACTGTCACTGTTTACAGATAACACGATACTACATATAGAAAATCCTACAGATGCCACCAAAAAACTACTAGAAATCATCAATAAATTCTGAAAAGTTTCAGGATACAAAATTAATATACAGAAATATGTTGCACTTCTATACACTAATAACGAACTATCAGAGAAATTAAGAAAACAAACCCATTTAAAACTACGTCAAAAAGAATAAATAGGGCTTCCCTTGTGGCGCAGTGGTTGAGAACCTGCCTGCCAATGCAGGGGACACGGGTTCGAGCCCTGGTCTGGGAAGATCCCACATGCTGCAGAGCAACTAGGCCCATGAGCCACAACTACTGAGCCTGCGCATCTAGAGCCTGTGCTCCGCAACAAGAGAGGCCGCGATAGTGAGAGGCCCGTGCACCGCGATGAAGAGTGGCCCCCGCTTGCCACAACTAAAGAAAGCCCTCGCACACAAACGAACACCCAACACAGCCAAAAAAATAAATAAATATAAATTAATTAATTTTTAAAAAGAATAAATACCTAGGAATAAACCTAAAAAAGGGGTAACAGACTTGTACTTTAAAACTATAATACAATGATGAAAGAAACTGAAGATGACTCAAACAAATGGAAAGATACACTGTGCTCATGGATTGAAAGAAGTAATATTGTTAAAACAATCACACTACCCAATGCAATATACAGATTCAATGCAATCCCTATCAAAATACCAATTGCATTTTTCACACTAAAACAAATAATTCTAAAATTTGTATGGAAACACAAAAGACCCCAAATAGCCAAAAGCACCTTTCTCTACTTGAGAAAGAACACAGCCAGAGATATTACACTCCTTGATTTCAAACTGCAGTAATCAAAACAGTATGGTACTGGTACCAAAACATACACATGGATCAACGAAACAGAACAGAGAGCCCAGAGATGAACCCACACTTATATGTTCAATTAATCTATGACAGAGGAGGCGAGAAAAAACAGTCCCTTCAATAAATAGTGCTGGAAAAACTGAATAGCAACTTGCAAAAGAATCTGCCTGGACTATATTCTCACACCACATACAAAAATAAATTCAAAAAGGGTTAAAGACTTAAATTTAAGACCTCAAACTATGAAACTCCTAGAAAAAAACAGGCAGTACACTCTTTGACAACAGTCTTAATACTTTTTTGGATATGTCTCCTCAGGCAAGAGAAACAAGCAAAAATAAACAAATGAGACTACATCAAGCTAAAAAGCTTTTGCACAGTGAAAGAACTATCAACAACTGCCTACTGAACGGGAGAAAATATCTGCAAACAATATATCCAATAAGGGTCAACATCCAAACTACACAAAGAATTCACAATTCAACATCAAAAAGCCCCAAACAACCCAATTTAAAAATTGGCAGAGAACCTGAATAGATATTTTTCCAAAGAAAACATACAGATGTCCAACAGACACATAAAAAGATGCTCATATCACAAATCATGAGGGAAATGCAAATCAAAACTACAATGAGTTATCACATCACAACTGTCAGAATGGTTATTATCAAAAGGACAATGAACAAGCGCTGGTGAGGATGCAGAGAAAAGGGAACCCTTGTGCATTGTTGGTGGGAATGTAAATTGGGCAGCACTATGGAAAGCAGTATGGAGGTTCCTCAAAAAACTAAAAATTGAACCACCATATGATCCAAGATATATGCACCCCTATGTTCATTGCAGCATTATTTACAAAAGCCAAGATATGGAAGCAACCTAAGTGTCTATCAATAGGTGAACAGATAAGGAAAATATATGGCACACACACAATGGAATATTACTTGCCATAAAAAAGAATGAAATCTTGCCATTTGTGACGACATGGATGGACCTAAAGGGTATTATGCTAAGTGAAATAAGTCAGACTGAGAAAGACAAATACTGCATGATTTCACTTATATGTAGAATCTAAAAAACAAACGACAAACATAAAATTTAAAAAATGAGACTCATTAATACAGAGAACAAACTGATAGTGGTTGCCAGAGGGAAGGGGGTTGCGGGGGATGAGTGAAATAGGTGAGGGAGATTAAGAAATACAAACTTCCAGTTATTAAAAAAAATTAAGTTATGGAGATGTAATGTACAATTAAGGATTATAAGTCAGTAATATTGTAATAATTTTGTATGGTAACAGATGATAAGTAGACTTAACATGGTGATCATTTTGCAATGCATAAAAATATCAAATAATTACGTTGTACACCTGAAACTAATATAGCATTGTTAAGTCAATTATCCTTCAATTTTTAAAAGTTGGAAAAAAGAAAAAAAAATGGAAAGAGGTTCAAGAGTAAGGGCTGAAGGATGTGACTATAGAACTGGTGCTAATATTTAGAGAAATAAGAAAACTCAGAACAGTAACTTCATTTGGGAACAAGAAAAGATAGATAATGAGTTAAGTTTCAAACTATAGCTGTGCTAACATAGTGTCACTAGCCATATGTGCCTACTTAAATTTAAATTAATTAAAAGTATACAAAATTTAAAACTCAGCTCCTCAGTCACACTAGCCGCTTAATGGCCCCTTAATTTCAAGTGCTTAATGGCCACATGTGCTTAGTGGCTACCGTATTGGACAGTGAAGACCACAGAGCATTTCCATCATCACAGAAAGCTCTAGTGGACAGTAATTTATAAAATATGAGTTGACAGCAGAATAGAATTCAAGTGGGTGTCATTTTAATATCCCTGATGCTGGATTCCTATTAAGTTCAAACGTCTTTAGAAGAAATGAAAAATCCAACCACATAATCTGTGGTTGCAAACTGTGAATATAAAAATTAAATAATTCGTATTACTTGATTACAAGGTCCTGAAATACATGAACGCTCCCCACTTGGTGCTATGAGGTGGCTGACATGGCAACTATAAATAGAGTTTGGAGAGTCCCAGTAAAGTTACTGACAAGAATCCGGTCAGCATCCTGACCCAAATCTCTGGTTAGTAACTTGAGATATGCTGGCAAGGCCAAATATTATTTACAACACAGTATTTTTCTTAGTGAGTGTTAAGATGATCTCACTCAAGAGGCAAAACTCCCTTGTCAAAAGTAACTGCAGTTACCTAGAATGTTAACAGCCTTCCTTAATGAGTAAGCATATTTTAACTACAGAAAGACCTAGAATTAAATATACGAATGCTTGAGAGAAGAGAATCAAAGTCAGACATTAATGTTTTTCTTTTAAGAAAGCTAAGCGAAGGGACTTCCCTGGTGGCACAGTGCTTAAGAATCTGTCTGCCAACGCCGGAGACACAGGTTCGATTCCTGGTCCAAGAAGATTCCACATGCCGCGGAGCAACTAAGCCCGTGCACCACAACTACTGAGCCTACACTCTAGAGCCTGTAAGCCACAACTACTGAGCCCGCACGCCACAACTACTGAAGCCTGTGCACCCTAGGGCCCGCGTACCACAACTACTGAGCCCACACACCACAACTACTGAAGCCTGCGTGCTCTAGGGCCTGCGTGCCACAACTACTAAGCCCGTGTGCTGCAACTGCTGAAGCCCGCGCACCTAGAGCCCATGCTCCGCGGCAAGAGAAGCCACTGCAATGCAAAGCCCATGCACCACAACAAAGAGCAGACCCCGCTCGCCGCAACTAGGGAAAGCCCACGCACAGCAACGAAGACCCAATGCAGCCAAAAATAAAATTTAAAAAAAAAGTAAGCTGTAAACTTCAGATTTATGCATTTACTTTTATAATAAATTTGTAAGAGTTCAATAAAGGTTAACAAAAATAAGTATATATACAAACATTTATAACTATCCAAATAAGGTTTGTACCACCCCAAATTACCTCAGGACCATCAGTGCTATATGTACTATACTTTGAGACACACTAACATATCAAAAAAAGAAAAGGGGAAGGGAAGACCATGTTCTGGTAACAGCAATAATTCTGGTATGTAGCTAGAGTACACAGTAGGTATCAAGGAAATAAGAGACAGCTTGGAAAGGCTGATTTAGACAGATCCTCCTGGAGGACGCTAACTGCCCTACCAAGGAAACTATAATATATTCAGTAGGCAACGTGGATAATACATGCAAATGATAAAGGTGGAAGACTGTTTATTTACCAAAAAGTTTTCAGCCCTTTCCCTTAATTTCTCCAAAAACATTCCAGCAAAATCTCCATTCTCCAGCCTCCAGTTTCCCACGTGGAGGGACTTCAGAAAGGTAACAGTCCTGGCCTCTCCCCAGCCCTCACACATTCACTCTTTCTCATGGGAAGAGTGACTTACCTGGTTAGTGGCTTCTGAGAGGAGGCACTAAGCACGTGGGGTCAGCTGTTTTTCTCTCTCTCCAATCTATCGGCTATGGAGAGGTTATACTCTAGACTCTCAGTGCCATGTATGAGGTTTCCCAGAGCCAACTCTGCCCTTGCAGAGGAAATCTGTGGTCCAGCACTCCCTGTGACTGAGCATAGCTAATTCAGGGTAAATATTGGGTAGCCCAGATCCAAGCCATATACTCCAACCAGCTTTATTGGTAATAAAGCTGACATTTTTACTCCATCTGTCTATATTCTGACTCTTACTTCTCAACTGATTCTGAACTCAGATGTGGGACAGAGGTATAACTAAATATTACCCCTAAAGCCCAACAAATAAAGAGAGTAAACCCTACTTAGAATACCTTAATTTGGTTTGGATTTGAAATTAACATAATCTGTTGAAGATTAGTTTATTATTAGTATCTTATTTCAGTAATAAGAAAATAAAACCAAAAGGAGTAATACTTGCTTAGCACTTGCTATTTATTTATTATTTCTGGCTGTGTTGGGTCTTCCTTGCTGCACGCAGGCTTTCTCTAGTTGTGGCGAGCCGGGGATACTCTTCATTGCACTGCGCAGGCTTCTCATTGTGGTGGCTTCTCTTGTTGCGGAGCACAGGCTCTAGGCGCACAGGCTTCAGTAGTTGTGGCACACAGGCTCTAGAGCACAGGCTCAGTAGTTGTGGCACACGGGCTTAGTTGCTCCACGGCATGTGGGATCTTCCTGGACCAGGGATCGAAACTGAGTCCCCTGCATTGGCAGGTGAATTCTTAACCACTGCACCACCAGGGAAGCCCCAGCACTTGCTTTTAAACGGTTCCATAAAGTATCTCATCTGACTACAACAGCACTCCATTACTCTGCATCCTAAAAAGAGATCACTTAATTTATTAGTAGATATTTTTATTAAGTGACCAGAAGGTAGATGGCTCTATAGTAGAAACTTCCTGACATAATGAAGTCTATTTACAGAAGATGTGGTCCATCTCTAAATGATACTTCCAATCTAAGAGAAGTATGATACCAAATATGGAGATTAAGTCTTCAGGGTTTCTTATTCATTTACAGTCCAAAGATAGTTAATTTACACCCAGGCAGTAAATCCCCCATTACTTCTTCTCCTCTCCTCCTTTCTCCTCTGATCTGGCGTCTTCCACAGTCCTCCTCCTCCTCTTTCCCTTTTATTCTCGACACCATTTTCTCTCACAAGTCAAATGGCAAAATTCACTCACAAAAGGAAACAGGTTGGTCTATCATTTTAAACAATGCATAATACTTTCTTTTTTTTTTAGACACCTTTATTGGAGTATAATTGTTTTACAATGTTGTGTTAGTTTCTGCTTTATAACAAAGTGAATCAGCCATACATATACATATATCCCCATAACTCCTCCCTCTTGCGTCTCCCTCCCACCCTCCCTATCCCACCCCTCTAGGTGGACATAAAGCACCGAGCTGATCTCCCTGTGCTATGCGGCTGCTCCCCACTAGCTGTCTATTTTACATTTGGTAGTGTATATATGTCCATGCCACTCTCTCACTTCGTCCCAGCTTACCCTTCCCCTGCCCTGTGTCCTCAAGTCCATTCTCTATGTCTGCATCTTTATTCCTGTCCTGCCCCTAGGTTCTTCAGAACCATTTTTTTTTTTTAGATTCCATATATATGTGTTAGCATATGGTATTTGTTTTTCTCTTTCTGACTTACTTCACTCTGTATGACAGACTCTAGGTCCATCCACCTCACTACAAATAACTCAATTTTGTTTCTTTTTATGGCTGAGTAATATTCCATTGTATATATTATGAATTTCATTTTGACAGGATCATATATTTTATAATTTATATAATAAGTACAATATAAACTAATGTTCTCTTAATTATGACACTGTATATGATCATGATCTATTCAATAACAAAAGATTTGCAACTTGGATGACAAAGAAAACAGCTTGATGACAACCAAGTAGGTAATTTCCCCTAGAGAACAACATCAAGTGCAGTAATATCGCATAGGGGAAGAAATGCAGCCTCTGGAGGAAGACAGATCAGAGTTGAAATGCTGTCTCTTTTATTTCGTAACTGCATGACTTTAGACAAGTTAACTACTCTAAGCCTCTACTTCCTCACCCATAACATACATACAGTGTCACCTCCTTTTCAGAGCTACTCTGAAAATTAAATGAGATAATGTACGTAAAGCCTCAGCAGAGTACCTGGTATATTAGGACTTAATCAAATTAAAACTCCTATTACTACTATTACTAGAATTCCTAGCTAGGAACTCAATGCAGGCTAAGTATTTCATTCAGCATAACTACTAAAATAAGCTCTAATTTTGCCAAATGACGTTAAATCATACGTCAGGTCACTTGTGCAAATAACCTTGTTGCAGAAATGCATCAGCTCTTACAGGCTTCAGATGTCCTCCTGGGAAACATTTACAAGAGGTTAACTCAGGTTTTTCCTTCTGGAAAATATCTACCAAGGTTTCTGGTAGGTGTTAAATAATACATTATTTTTTAAAGAATGGTGTGTATAAGTAACAGTATGGGCAAGTAAATTAAGTAATTAATAGCTTTCTTAATCAGATATTCTTTTGATCTGAAACGTAAGAGTTTATAACCTCTGTAAAAACTGCCATAGAACAGTTTTGACTAACGCAAACCACAAAGAAGTTGGAGCCAAAATTACAACTGGAGAAGTGGTTATCAGTATGGAGAGACAGATGTGAACAAGGGCTTTTTTCCTTCTCTTTTTCATAACATTACAGTAACTTAAAACAAAAAAAACTGAAAAAATCCAAAACCAAGGCATAAAAATGTCACATATTTAGTTGACATTTATTATGATTTTTAGGAATCTAAAACTCCATTCAGAAGCAAGAGCAAAAAGAAATTGTTCATGGAGTAACATGCACTTAAAGGAAAACAGAGGTCCAAAAGTAAACCATCATCCTCAAAACTCTACTCTGCAACTTCAAATAATGAGAATATATGTTCCTGGACAGAAGTAATTAGAACCAACTCATAGGAGACCATGTGACAAGTGTAACAGGTTTTAAATATCACCTAATGCACTAACTTCCAAAATGCAAATCCATCCTTTCCTCTCTATTCTCACTGCCATCATCTTGGTTTAATCCTTCATTATTTCTCACCTGTTCTGCTACAACAGCTTCCCCGAACGGATCTTCCTATATCCGTCTTCATCCTTCTCCAATCCATTCCGAACACTGTAGCCAAAGTGACTGCTCTCAAACCCAAACCCAATCTGATCATGTCCCTTCCTGGCTTAATTCCTTCAAGGGCTCTCCATCATCTATCCTCCTACATTGCTTCATTTTTATTCATCATACTTACCATCATCTGACATACTGTGTTACTTGTCTGTTCACTATCTCCACTCCAATTAGAATGTACGTCCATAATGGCAGGGGTTTTTTTGTTGTTGTTTGTTTTGTTTTTTTGCGGTACGCGGGCCTCTCACTGTTGTGGCCTCTCCCGTTGCGGAGCACAGGCTCCGGACGTGCAGGCTCAGTGGCCATGGCTCACGGGCCCAGCCGCTCTGCGGCATGTGGGATCTTCCCGGACCGGGGCACGAACCCGTGTCCCCTGCATCAGCAGGTGGACTCTCAACCACTGCGCCACCAAGGAAGCCCAATAACGGCAGTTTTTGTTCAGTTATGTGTTGCATAGTAAGCAAACATTCACACATAAACGAGTGAAAGAATGAATGGACTGATGAACTACAGGCCAAAGGCCTCCATGACCTGCTTATGCCCTCCTCTTTTCACTTTACTCCCACCTCTACCAATACTGAATTATTTAGTTACCCAAATACAAGATGCACTTTCACGGCCCCCTGCTTTGCCATATGCTACAACTTCTGTCTGGAATACAAACTCCCCTCACCTTCCAATCAACCTACCACACTATCATCCATATTTTTAAACCGTCTTCAGAAAGCTTTCCCTGACCCCCTAGACAAAGTATATCACTCTTTCTTTCCTTTGTGCTGCATCTATACCTGTATCTACATTGACTCTACTCAAAATGTACTGGCATGTGCATCTCCCTTTCTATACTGAATTCTTTGAGGCCAAGGACTATTATCATCTCTTTACCTCCAATACCTAAGAACCTAAGACAGTATGTCATAAAGCAACTACTCTATAAATGTTGAGTAAATTAACATGCATGACTACTCTGTAAGAGGAATAAAAGCATGGAGTTTCAAGAAGTTACTCCTCCAATTCCATGATGATAATCAGTCATGAGATAAAAGAATTACAACCAATGACATCATCCAGGGTAATAAAAGAGAAGGAATTATACGAATAATACACATCACCAAATGCTTCCAAAATAATGACATATAGTCACACTAACACTTTACTAGATATACACACTGGCTCCTTCCTGCTCCATCACTTGCCTTCCCTTTAGGCTCAACTCTGGTGCTGGCAAACTGAGCCCCAGCTAAGCAGTAGATCACTCTGTGAAGAAGCTTCTGATGTTCCATCGAATACAAGTTTTTGTGTTCCCTCATATTTTGATTCAAACTTTAAAACAGTTGTACAGGATTAAATTTTACCACTAGCCACACATAATCCTGAATGAAAGACCAGAGCCACTGATAGCATAGATTACATACAGTTGGGACTTCAGTCCATGGAACAGCCACAGAAGGCCTCCCAGACCAGTCACCTTCAGCCATGAGAAGCCTCATCCATTACCCCAATGTGCCTTCCAAACATTACTATTTTTCTCCAAATGCTACAGACAAAGGCCCCTAAAACCAGCCTTAAGGAACACCTGTCCTACCTACTTAGCTCTGAGAGTGTGAACTTGCATATAAATGTACAATCACACAGATGCACACAAATGAATGGACATAAATGTACATTAAGCCATTAGAAAAATTAAAAGCTTTAAATCCAGTCACAGCTAATATAACTTCAAATGAAGCCAGAGGCCAAGATGTGATTCTTAATTCCTTCCTCCCCCACCACTCTGTAACCAAGTTATGGAAAATTTACCTCCTAATACTTTTTCAAACATTATGCCCTAGTTCAGAATCACAGCATTTCTCACTAGGATAATAGTCTTCTAAATGGTCTCCCTGTCTCTGGACTCAATCAAAACTGCATCTCCCATTTGTTGAGGGGTTATGAAACAGGCATTGCACTAAGCGCTTGATCACTTTATATTTTCCAATTTTCACAGCAACAATGCAAAGCAGGAATTATTGTCCTCATTTTCAAAGATGAGGGGTCTAAAGCTCTGAGAGAGGTTAAGTGACTTGCCCAAAGTCATGCAGCTGGAATTGTGAAGGAGAAATTCAAACTCAGATCTATGTTTCCAGAAACTATATGTTCAGCTGTTTAAACCTTCAACTCAATCCTCAATGTGACCTTTCTAAAAGGTAAATGTAATTATGTTTTACCCCACATAAAATCCTGCAAACAAGACCACATCTCCAACCCTCATCCCAAGTCATTCTCACCTCCTCCTGCAACACTTAACTCTTAGCAATTCAACCTCTCACTGCTTTACCTGTGAACACAGTTTTTCCACCAAGAATGCTTTTCTCTGGACCTCCCTGGTGGTGCAGTGGTTAAGAATCCGCCTGCCAATGCAGGGGACACAGGTTCAATCCCTGGTACAGGAAGATCCCACATATCGCGGAGCAACTAAGCCCGTGCGCCACAACTACTGAGCCCGCGTGCCTAGAGCCCGTGCTCCGCAACAAGGGAAGCCACCGCAATTAGAAGACCGCGCACCGCAACGATGAGTAGCCCTCTCGCCACAACTAGAGAAAAGCCCACACGCAGCAACAAAGACCCAACGCAGCCAAAAAAAAAAAAAGCTCTTCTCCTTTGGCAGCCTCCTTCCAATACAACCTTCAAGATTTACTCAGGCAATCCTTACTCTGGAAAGCCTTTGCCCTAACAAATAAATACCCAAATCTGGGTTAAGTGACTATTTGCTATGGTTATCAGCTAAGTTTCTTATCTCACTGTGTTATAACATTTCTTTACTAGGCTATCAGTTCCTTAGGAGTAAATACTGCATTTTAAAATCTCTCTATTCTTAGTACAGTGAGCATGTATTGAAGGAAGGACTCATGAATGTTGAATTAATGAATGAATTCATTGGAAGCAGTACTGCTCAAGAATTTGGCCCTAAAGTCAACTTGACGCACTTTCGAAATCTAACCTGCCACACGGTGTACCTGCCAATCCTGCAGCAGGCTTCTAAATCTTGTTTATTTTTTCATCTGTAAAATGAGAGATAACTGCACCTATCTCATAGTTTGAAAAGGAGTAAAAAAAATCACAGATTTAGCACAATCTCTGGCACACTGAAAGTACACATTAAACATTAGCAACTTTTTTTTCCACTTTAAAAGTTTATCCATGCTGACAAAACCACAACTCAAAAAATACCTTTTCCTTGTGGCTTCCATCAGAGCTTAACATTTCGCCAAAAAGTCGTAGTCAAGATGTCTTACAAACAACCTCAACCACAGACAAGGATCTTTCACCTTCTGGTTACACCAGAGCTCAGTAGCTACCACCACACCCTAAATCACTAACTAGTGTCTGCTGTTTATTGCTTCTAACCCACCCCTCGATTTCCTCCCTCAAAGTCAAAGACCATATCCCTAAGCAAGCAGAAATCTACCCCACAGAAACCAGTCAGCAGCACCTTCTTCCAGAAACCACTTCTCCCCGCACCGAAGCTTGAGCGAATTAGAAGAGATCCATCATTTGGTACGAACCTAAATTTTTTTAGAGGATCACAATAAAACCCCTTCTATTTATTCCAAGACCTTGGCTTCCAAAGTATTAATTCCATACAGAGAATGAATTTCTCGCATTATGAATCCAAGAAAAAGGGTCCCCTGAAAGCCTTCCCCAATAAGAGTTCTTCAGGTCTACTACTCTCAAACAGTAACCAAAATCCACCATTTCATCCGTCCCCCTTCCTGAGAGTCCAGGGTCTCATCCACGCTCTCTTAAAAACGAGATGGTCCGCACTTTCTGGAACCCGAATGCCTTCCACCCACCCGTGTCACCTCCCTTCCCATCTCGCCGGTGCCCTCCCGCAGCACAGGCCCGGACTGGTCCCTCACCGGCAGCTCGTTCCACAGAGCCGCTACTCACCGCTTCTTGGGGATGGTGCCCGACTCCTGCGCGGCGGGAGTGGCAGTGGGCGCCGCCGTGGCGGCCGCGGCTGCCGCCGCTCTCCGCGCTTTGCACTCATTGGTACTCAAAGCCTCCTGGGGCCGGCCCAGCAGATGGCCCGAAAGAACCCGCAGCCTCCGCCCGGCGCGGTCCCGCTCCCTGTCCGCTGCAGAACCGGAGCCCGCGTCCGCGCCCGTCCCGCCCGCCGCAGCCGCAGCCACCGCCTCCGCCATGGCTTCCGCCTTGTGCCGCCGCCCGGGACCGCTGGGCGCGGGTGAAAGGTCACTCAAAGCTGCGCCCGGCGCGACCATTCGTTGCGGCGCATCCCGGCAGCCACCGCGGCGACTGGGCGGCGGGTGCCATGCGCCTGGAGCTTCATAGTCTCAGCTCCCGCCCACCGCACCCGCCCGCCTCCGCGGTCACGCCCCAGACCTCCGACACCTGTCAAGCAGGTGAGTTCGAGCAGTCCCGGGGTTGGTTCGGCCCGGGATGGGCTAGACCGGGAGTCAAACCGCAAGCGTCCCCGAGGTGTCCTAGTGCCCTGGGTGGCCTCCTCGAGTGTGGCCTGAGCCTCTGGAGTAGCTTGCGGGAGCAAACGCCTCGGAGCAGGAGACAAGGGCGGTGCTGGGGACCTGACGAGCGAACCAACGCCATCCTTTCCTGCTGCTCCACCTCTGCTCTCCCTTCCTGCGGAGTCACTAAACTAACTCAAAACTGATTCGTGCCTATAACCATTAGAGCAAATAGCTATCATTTTCTCGTCGCCTACTTCGTGCCTGGCACAGTGCTTAATGCTAGATCTCAAGTAAGCAATCTCCATTTTACAGATGAAAAAACTGAGACTCCGAGACACTAAGTTGCCCGAGGGCGTGCAGCTAGTAAATGCTAATGCTAAGTTGCAACCTTGGTTCTCTTTCCGTGGTTACTGGGTGCTGTGCCCTTCCTTTCCCTAATGGTGCCAAAGTTTTGTGTTGCTAGAGATAGAATTACCCTACAGCTGCTCTTAAGACTTCTCATTTATCTACAAATTGACTTCATTTCTGGAGAGTGGCACCTGGTGAAATTAGGGGCATATCAGTAGGACAGTGCTCCGCAATCGTTTTCAGCCAGTTGATTAGATACACTTTTATAAGCCGCCTTGCAGACCTCAGCCATCAGAAGTAGAGTTCCTTTTTGCATAATGTGTAAAAGATAAGTCTTGGGAATGGCAAGAGAAAGGATTGCCATAAGCATTCTAAGCCCAGTGAAGTCACCTCCTTTCTGAAGAGCCACCTTCTTGCTAACACAGTCTCTGTGAGAGTTAAGATATTCCAGGAGTTATTTGACTGATAGAAAAGAACTATTTAATAGTTCTGAGACAATTCAGGCAACAGTGAAGAGGACTTGGTTTGTATGCCTGATCTCCAGATCTTAAAAGAGAGTTCAATGTTAAACGTCCAGTCTAACTACAGAATCACTGAGCCCCACTCCTGTTTAGCTGCTGCTTCAAACCATTGGCTATTTCAGATAGACTAGGAGTGAAAAAAGGGGGCAGCACTAGTAAATTGCTGAGTGCTCTAAGGAAAAAAACTCAAGTCTGAGAGTTCAGCAACTCTAGTCTTTGAGCTTCTCACACCCTATCTAGATGTTTCTAGAACAACATTGAAACACCAGCTAGCACATTTGCTTGCAATCATGTAAAATTCATAGATTTCTAGCCAAAATGCTGTATAAGCAACAACTTCCTCAGAATCTTTTTGGAATAAAACAGATCTATTAATTTTTGCTTGACTCCCAGAGAGCTCAGTCTAATACTATTTGCATGCCTCAAATGTAAATGTAGTTAACTGACTTCCACAGTCTTTTCCATATTGAGGTTGAACATGCTTCTTGCCAACTCTCAGGAGACAAAATTTATAAATTTTGCCGATATCAACAGAATAACAGAAAGCCTTTTCTCCTGGGTGATGGAAAACTTGATGTGATCCAAAATTACAGTTTTGGTGTAAACCATTATAGCTGTGGAAAAACTGCTGATTATATATATTTCAAATATGTGTACAGTAATGAAACACATGTAGGCAGTAAAAACACTTGTTGAGAGCCTATTACGTAACTAACTCATGTGCTATGAGATGCAAAAGTATTTAAGCCTATGCTTCATCTACATGGTAGAATTAGCTAGTTAGGAGTTAGCATATATGTGGGAAACAAACTGTGTGATACTATCAGATGGAATAAGTGTGATGTGGGTGACCATGGTGAAGGATTTCCTAACCCCTCTCCTTACAAGAGCAAAGCCCAAGCAGAGTGCCCTGATACTTGTTTCATGCTACCTAAGAGGAACAAATGTTTCACATGAAGCGTGGTCCATTGAGATTCCCACCAAAGGCAAAACCTCAGTGATATCACATTCAGGAGGGCCATCTCTGCAAACTTATTCCTTCTGAGTCCTGGAACACTTGGCCCTTAATAACCTAGATCCCCATGGAGAGGAGACCATAAGTACAGATTCAAAGTGTGAACCCATAACATGTGGAATTTAAATGGAGTGGCCTTTATTTGTATTTACAACATCTCTTCTAATATAAGGCACACAAAAAAAGTGAAATTAACTCCTGAAACATGCACCAAATTTCTTTATTGCACTGACTTTCATTACTTATCTTATTACTTTCATTACTTAAAATTAATGGAGTTGTTTCCAGTTTGGGACTACTGTGGATAAGGTTGCTATAAACATTCTTGAATATGTCTCTAGGTGGACATGTAGATGAATTTCTGTAACATACCCATCTAAGAGTGGAATTTCTAGGTCATCAAGTATGCATGTATTTAATAGATAATGAAATGCCAAACTCTTCCAAAGGGATTGTATAAAATTGATTCCAGCAGCATGGGAGAGTTCCCATATGAGAGTTCTGACATGTTACTGTCAGCCTATTTAGTTTCAGCTATTATACACTATTATCTTGTTATGGTTTTAATTTGTGTTTCCCTAGTTACTAATGAGATCAAGTGCCTTTTTGTGTGTGTTTATTGGCCATTTGGATATCATCGTTTGTGAATGTGTAATAAAGATAGATCTCCTGTATTACCTTCTAGAAGCCTTACAGTTTGTCCTTTCACATTTACACCTACAATTTACCTGGAATTGATTTTTATTTATGGTGTAGAGATCAGGTTTCTTTTTTTTTTTCCGATATGAGTATCCAGTTGTTTCAGCACCACTTGTTGAAAATATGTTGTTCTATAATACATTGCCACCTTTGTCATAAATCAAGTGTCCATATAGCATTAGTCTGTTTCTGGGCTCTGTATTCTATTCCATTGGTCTGTTTATCTACCTCATGCCAGTATCACACTGGCTTAGCTACTGTATATTCTTTTAGATCTTCTACATACAATTATATCATTTGTGAATAGTAACAGTTGATTTCTTCCTTTCCATCCTTATACCTTGTACTTCTTTTTCTTGCTTTAGCCAATTGGCTAGGACCTCCAGTACAGTGTTGAAGAGAAGTAGTAGTAGTGGCACCTTTATGTTGTTCCTGATTTCAAAGGGAAATCTCTCAACACTTCACCATTGTTTGAAGTGGGTTGCTGAGTTTTTGTTTTGTTTTGTTTTTTAACAAACGTTTTCACAGGTTAAGGAATTCCCCTTCTAATCCTAGTTTGCTGAGAGTTTTTATCATGATTGGATATTGAGTTTTATCAGATGTTTTTTCTGCACTGGTTGAGATGATCATAGGATTTTTCTCTTTTATTCTGTTAGTATGGTAAATTACATGGATTGGTTTTCCACTGTTCAACCAACCTTGCAATGCTGGCATAAACCCACCCTGATCATGATATATTGGCCTTTTTATGTATTACTGAATATAGAGTAGTATTAAAATTTTGTTTAATATTTTGTATCTATGATTACAAGTAAGGTTGGTCTATTATTTTCCTTCTTCTAATAGAAACATGTCAGGTTTTGCTGGCCTCATGAAACACGCTAGTGAGTAATTCTTTGTTTTCAAGGCTCAGGAAGAGTTTGTATAAGATTGATCATTATTTCTTCCTTAAGTGTTTGCTGGAATTCACCAAAGAAACAATCTGAACCTAAAGTTTTCTTTATGGGAAGTTTTTCATTAAAAGATTAAGTAGGGCTTCCCTGGTGGCGCAGTGGTTGAGAGTCCGCCTGCCGATGCAGGGGACGCGGGTTCGTGCCCCGGTCCGGGAAGATCCCACATGCTGCGGAGCGGCTGGGCCCATGAGCCATGGCTGCTGAGCCTGCGCATCCGGAGCCTGTGCTCCGCAACGGGAGAGGCCACAACAGTGAGAGGCCCGCGTACCGCAGAAAAAAAAAAAAGATTAAGTAGTTTAATGCTATTCAGATTTTCTGTTTCTGCTTGTTTCAGTTTTTAACAGTGTTTTTCTAGCACATTGTCTACTTCATTTACATTTTCAAATTTATTGACAAAGTTTTTCGTAGTATCTTCTATTATCATTTAATGTCTATAGGATCTTTGGTAATGTCCCATTTTTTTATTCCCAACATTGGTTATTTTGCTATCTCTCTCTTTTTTCTTAAAATCAGTTTGCCAGGCATTTAGCAATTTTATTACTTTTTTAAAGGACCAACCTTTGACTTCGTTGATCCTATTATATGTATGCTTTATTTTTTATTAATTTCTGTTAATATTGCTTATCATTTCCTATCTTCCCCTTTTTTTTTCTAATTTTTTGAAATGAATGCTTAGCTCATTGGTTTCTCAGCCTTTTGTTGTGTTTCTTTTCTGATATATGCATTTAGGACTATAAATTTCTCTATAAGCAATTAACTTCAAGTTTCAATAACATTATTTTCATTATTATTCAGTTCCAAATAGTTTTCTTTTGTATTTGAAAAGAATAATTTGTATTCTCTCTTGTTTAGGGGTGCAGTGTTCCCCAAATACAAATTTGACCTAATGACTGTATTGTTAAGTCTTTTATATCCTAATATTTTATTTAATTATTTTATCAATTATTGAAGTATGTTAAGATCTCCCACTATCATTATGGATTTATATCTTTTTCCTTGTACAGCTAATCTTTGTTTTCTGTACTTTGAAGCTATATATCAGATATGTCAAAATTATTATATTTTCCTGATTAATTGAACATTTTATAATTATCAGATATCCCTCTCTTTTTTCTAATACTGATTTTTGTCTTAAAGTTTATCTACACCAACTTGTATGTGTGTGTGCAGGGCAGTGGTGGTCTTATCCTATGACTTTTAATCTTCTTGTATTCATATATTTTAGATGTGTCTCTTGTAAACAGCATTTAGTTGTTTTCTTTTAGGAAGTATTAGCACAAAATCTTGAATCATTTAGCCTATTTAAATTTAATTCACTTACCAATATATTTGGTGTAATGGCTAAGAGCACTAGCCTCATTGCCAGACAGACTTGGGTTTGAATGTTGGCTCCACCATTGATCAGATGTGTTGTCTTAAGCTTGTCACATTAATATCTTTGGGCTCAGCTCCTTGTCTGTAAAATTAGGATAGTAATAGCTAATTCCCAGGGGTATTAAAGGATTAATGAGCAAAAATATAGTAAATTCTAACTGCTCTTATGGAAGTGGGAATGAGGCTGGTATAAGGATAACAGCCCTCCTGCATAAGATAATGCATGCTAGAGGGAAAGGAAGTAAGGTTGAACAAGAAATGTGAGACCAAATCTGGGGAGCATTGAAAACTTAGCAGAAGAGTAAACACTTGATCTGGTGGAAGTTAAGTTCTTGAGCAGGGAATTATCATGACAATCCTGGAAAGACCACTACTTTGGAATTCATTCTCAAGTGGAAGTCAGCCTATCAGATATACCTGAGAAGCTGTCCACAGTTGTAAAAAGAAGCTCTACCAGCAAATGATGAAGACATAAAGAACTCCTACAGGGACTTCCCTGGTGGCACAGTGGTTAAGAATCCGCCTGCCAATGCAGGGGACAGGATTTCGATCCCTGGTCCAGGAAGATCCCATGTGCCACGGAGCAACTAAGCCCGTGCGCCACAACTACTGAGCCTTTGCTCTAGGGCCCACGGGCCACAACAAGAGAAGCCACGGCAATGAGAAGCCCGCGCACCACAAAGAGTAGCCCCACTCCCCGCAACTAGAGAAAGCCTGCGCGCAGCAACGAAGACCCAATGCAGCCAGGAAAAAAAAAAGAACTCCTACAAAAGAAGTTAGTAATGTTTTTGAATGAACGGAAAGCATTGAACTGTGCTTAGCTGTCTGCTCCAGTAAAGGGCACTGAGTTAGCTCAAGAAATGAAGATGTTTAATGTGAAAGTGGCTACAGGTGGTAACGCATTCTATTGCAATACCATTCTATTTCAGGATGTCACAATCACCCTATGTAGGGTAAGGAGGAACTGCATTAATTAGCCAAATTATTGGGCTGGAGTTGAAAATACTTTATGTTTTTTTGCTGCTCTGCTACTAACTTGCTATGTGATCTAAAACTCTGTTTCTTCATTTCTTTGTACTTTAGGTAAGAATAATTTCTGGCCTGCCTACCTCTCACATTTACTGCAAAATGATAAATGTGCAAGGACTTTGGAAACCAAAGTCAAAAGTTACTTTAAAATAATTATTTTCTTTAGAACATATAAAATCAAGATTTGCTCTTTATCAATTAACACTCTAAACCAGTAAACTTTTAAACTTTTGCTTTTAGGCAAACTTAAACTCTTTCATCTGTAGGACTTCTTTATAATCTTAAAAACTGAGAACCCCTAAAGAGCTTTCATTTATTTTTCCCCCCATGCATCTTTTTTTTTTTAATTGGAGTATAATTGCTTTACAATGTTCTGTTAGTTTCTGCTATAAGTGAAGGGGATCAGCTATATGTATACATATATCCCCTCCCTCTTGGACCTCCCTTCCACCCCCACCCCCATCCCAGCCATGTAGGTCACCACAGAGCACCGAGCTGAGCTCCCTGTGCTATACAACAGGTTCCCACTAGCTATCTGTTTCACACATGGTAGTGTATATATGTCAATCCTAATCTCCCAATTCGTCCCACCCTCCCCTTCCCCGCCACTCCCCCACCCCCGCCGTGTCCACATGTCAGTTCTCTACATCTGTGTCTCTATTCCTGCCCTGAAAATGGGTTCATCTGTACCATTTTTCTAGATTCCACATATATGCATTAATATACGATATTTTTCTCTTTCTGACTTACTTCACTCTGTGTGACAAACTCTAGGTCCAGCCATATCTCTATAAATGACCCAATTTCATTCCTTTTTATGCCTGAGTAATACTCCATTGTATATATGTACCACATCTTCTTTATCCATTCATCTGTCGTTGGACATTTAGGTTGATTCCATGTCCTGGCTATTGTAAATAGTGCTGCAGTGAACATTGGGGTACATGTGTCATTTTGAATTATGGTTTTCTCAGGGTATACGCCCAGTAGTGGGACTGCTGGGTCATACGGTAGTTCTATTTTTAGCTTTTTAAGGAACCTCCATACTGTTCTCCATAGTGGCTGTATCAATTTACATTCCCACCAACAGTGCAAGAGGGTTCCCTTTTCTCCACACCCTCTCCAGCATTTACTGTTTGTAGATTTTTTGATGGTGGCCATTCTGACCAGTGTGAGGTGATACCTCATTGTAGTTTTGATTTGCATTTCTCTAATAACTAGTGATGTTGAGCATATTTTCATGTGCCTCCTGGCCATCTGTATGTCTTCTTTGGAGAAATGTCTATTTAGGTCTTCTGCCTTTTTGATTGGGTTGTTTTTCTTGATATTGAGCTCCATGAGCTGTTTATATATATTGCAGATTAATCCTTTGTCCATTGCTTTGTTTGCAAATATTTCCTCCAATTCTGAGGGTTGTCTTTTTATCTTGTTTATGGTTTCCTTTGCTGTGCAAAAACTTTTAAGTTCATTAGGTCCCATTTGTATATTTTTGTTTTTATTTTCATTACTCTAGGAGGTGGGTCAATAAAGATCTTGCAGGCTTCCCTGGTGGCGCAGTGGTTGGGCGTCCACCTGCCGATGCAGGGGACGCGGGTTCGTGCCCAGGTCCAGGAGTATCCCACGTGCCGCGGAGCGGCTGGGCCCGTGGGCCATGGCTGCTGGGCCTGCGCGTCCGGAGCTTGTGCTCCTCAACGGGAGAGGCCACAGTGGTGAGAGGCCCGCATACCACAAAAATAAATAAATAAAAGATCTTGCTGTGGTTTATCAAAGAGTGTTTTTCCTATGTATTCCTCTAAGAGTTTTATAGTGTCTGGTCTTACATTTAGGTCTTTAATCCATTTTGAGTTTATTTTTGTGTATGGTGTTAAGGAGTGTTCTAATTTCATCCTCTTACATGTAGCTGTTCAGTTTTCCCAGCACCACTTTTTTTTTTTAAACATCTTTATTGGAGTATAATTGCTTTACAATGGTGTGTTAAGTTTCTGCTTTATAACAAAGTGAATCAGCAATACATATACATATATCCCCATATCTCCTCGCTCTTGTGACTCCCTCCCACTCTCCCTATCCCATCCCTCTAGGTGGTCACAAAGTACCAAGCTGATCTCCCTGCCAGGACCACTTATTGAAGAGGCTATTTTTCCTCCATTGTTTATTCTTGCCCCCTTTGTCATAGATTAGGTGACCATAGGTGCATGGGTTTATCTCTGGGCTTTCTATCCTGTACTATTGATCTATATTTCTGTTTTTGTGCCAGTACCATACTCTCTTGATTACTGTAGCTTTGAAGTATAGTCTGAAGTTGGGGAGCCTGATTCCTCCAGCTCTGTTTTTTCTGTCTCAAGATTGTTTTGACTATTCTGGGTCTTTTGTGCTTCCATACAAATTGTAAAATTTCTTGTTCTAATTCTGTGAAGAATGCCATTGCTAATTTGATAGGAATTGCATTGAATCTGTAGATTACTTTGGGTAGTATAGTCATTTTCATAATATTGATTCTTCCAATCCAGGAACATGGTATACTTCTCCACCTGTTTGTGTCATCTTTGATTTCTGTCATCAGTGTTTTATAGTTTTCTGAGTACAGGTCTTTTGTCTCTTTAGGTAGGTTTATTCCTAGGTATTTAATTCTTTTTGTTGTGATGGTAAATGGGATTGTTCCCTTAATTTCTCCTTCTGATCTTTTGTTGTTAGTGTATGGGAATGCAAGAGATTTCTGTGCATTAATTTTGTATCCTGCAACTTTACCAGATTCATTGATTAGCTCTAGTAGTTTTCTGGTGGCATCTTTAGGATTTTTGATGTATAGTGTCATGTCATCTGCAAACAGTGACAGGTTTACTTCTTCTTTTCCAGTTTGGATTCCTTTTATTTCTTTTTCTTCTCTGATTGCCATGGCTAGGACTTCCAAAACTATGTTGAATAATAGTGGCAAGAGTAGACATCTTTGTCTTATTCCTGTTCTTAGAGGAAATGCTTTCAGTTTTTCACCATTGAGAAAGATGTTTGCTGTGGGTTTGTTGTATATGGCCTTTATTATATTGAGGTAGGTTCCCTCTCTGCCCACTTCCTGGAGAGTTTTTATCATAAATGGGTGTTGAATTTTGTCAGAAGCGTTTCCTACATCTGTTAGGATGATCGTATGGTTTTTATTTTTTAATTTGTTAAAATTGTGTATCATATTGATTGATTTGTGTATACAGAAGAATCCTTGCATTCCTGGGATAAATCCCACTTGATCATGGTATATGATCCTTTTAATGTGCTGTTGGATTCTGTTTGCTAGTATTTTGTTATCCTCATCAGTGATATTGGTCTGTGATTTTCTTTTTTTGTGATATCTTTGTCTGATTTTGGTATCAGGGTGATGGTGGCCTCGTAGAATGAGTTTGGGAGTGTTCCTCCCTCTGCAATTTTTTGGAAGGGCTTAAAAAAGATAGGTGTTAGCTCTTCTTTAAATGTTTGATAGAATTCACCTGTGAAACCATCTGGTCCTGGACTTTTGTTTTTTCGAAGATTTTAAATTACAGTTTCAATTTCATTACTTGTGATTGGTCTGTTTATATTTTCTCATTCCTCCTGGTTCAGTTGTGGAAAGTTGTACCTTTCCAAGAATTTGTCCATTTCTTCCGGGTTGTCCATTTTATTGGCATAAAGTTGCTTTTAGTAGTCTCTTATGATCCTTTGTATTTCTGCACTGTCAGTTATAATTTCCCTTTTTTCATTTTTAATTTTATTGATTTGAGTCCTCTCTTTTCCTTGGTGAGTCTGGCTAAAGGTTTATCAATTTTGTTTATCTTCTCAAAGAACCAACTTTTAGTTTTATTGATCTTTGCTATCATTTTCTTTGTTTCTATTTCATTTATTTGTACTCTGATATTTATGATTTCTTTCCTTCTAGTAACTTCGGGTTCTCTTTGTTCTTCTTTCTCTAGTTGCTTTAGCTGTAAGGTTAGATTGTTTATTTGAGATTTTTCTTGCTTCTTGAGGTGAGATTGAATTGCTGTACACTTCCATCTTAGAACTGCTTTTGCTGCATCCCATAGGCTTTGGGTTGTCGTGTTTTCGTTGTCATTTGTTTCTATGTATTTTTTTAATTTCCTCTTTGATTTCTTCAGTGATCTCTTGGTTATTTAACAGTGCACTGTTTAGCCTCCATGTGTTTGTGTTTTTTACAGTTTTTTTTCCTGTAATTGATTTCTAATCTCATAGCATTGTGATAGGAAAAGATGCTTGATATGATTTCAATTTTCTTAAATTTTCCGAGGCTTGATTTGTGACTCAAGATGTTATCTATCCTGGAGAATGTTCCATGTGCACTTGAGAAGAAAGTGTATTCTGCCACTTTTGGGTGGAATGTCCTATAAATATCAATTAAGTCTATCTGGTCTATTGTGTCATTTAAAGCTTGTGTTTCCTTATTTATTTTCTGTCTGGATGATCTGTCCATTGGTGTAAGTGAGGTGTTAAAGTCCCCCACTATTATTGTGTTTTTGTCAATTTCCCTTTTTATGGCTGTTAGCATTTGCCTTATGTATTGAGGTGCTCCTATGTTGGGTGTATAAATATTTATAATTGTTATACCTTCTTCTTGGATTGTTCCCTTGATTATTATATAGGTCCTTCCTTATCTCTTATAACAGTCTTTATTTTAAAGTCTATTTTGTCTGATATGAGTGTTGCTACTCCAGCTTTCTTTTGATTTCCATTTGCGTGGAATAGCTTCTTCCATCCCCTCACTTTCATTCTGTATGTGTCCCTAGGTCTGAAGTGGGTCTCTTGTAGACAACATATATACAGGTCTTGTTTTTGTATGCATTCAGCCAGTCTGTGTCTTTTGGTTGGAGCATTTAATCCATTTACATTCAAGGTAATTATCAATATGCATGTTCCTATTACCATGTTCTTAATTGTTTTGGGTTTGTTTTTGTGGGTCTTTTTCTTCTCTTGTGTTTCCCACCTAGAGAAGTTCCTTTAGCATTTGTTGTAAAGCTCTTTTGTTGGTGCTGAATTCTCTTAGCTCTTGCTTGTCTGTAAAACTTTTGATTTCTCTTTCAAATTTGAATGAGATCCTTGCTGGGTAGAGTAATCTTGGTTGTAAGATTTTCCCTTTCATCTCTTTAAGTTTATCCTACCACTCCCTCCTGGCCTGCAGAGTTTCTGCTGAAAAATCAGCTGATAACCTTATGGGGATTCCCTTGTATGTTATTTGTTGCTTTTCCCTTGCTGCTTTTAATATTTTTTCTTTGAATTTAATTTTTGTTAGTTTGATTAATATGTGTCTTGGTGTGTTTCTCCTAGTGTTTATCCTGTATGGGACTCTCTGCACTTCCTGGACTTGGGTCCTGGACTTGCTATTTCCTTTCCCATGTTAAGGAAGTTTTCGAGTATAATCTCTTCAAATATTTTCTCAGACTCTTTCTTTTTCTCTTCTTCTTCTGGGACCCCTATAATTCAAATGTTGGTGTGTTTGATGTTGTCCCAGAGGTCTCTGAGACTGTCCTCAATTCTTTTCACTCTTTTTTTCTTTATTCTGCTCCTTGGCAGTTATTTCCACCATTTCATCTTCTGGCTCACTTATTCATTCTTCTGCCTCAGTTATTCTGCTAGAGACTCCTTCTAGTGTATTTTTCATTTCAGTTATTGTGTTGTTCACCACTGCTTGTTTGTTCTTTAGTTCTTCTAGGTCTTTGTTAAACATTTCTTGTGTTTTCTCGATCCACACCTCCATCCTATTTCTGAGATTTTGGATCATCTTTACTATCATTACTCTGAATCCTTTTTCAGGTAGGTTGCCTATTTCCTCTTCATTTATTTGGTCTTGTAGGTTTTCACCTTGCTCCTTTGTCTGTAACATATTTTTTTGTCGTCTCATTTTTTTTGATGGGTGGGGCTGTGTTCCTGTCTTACTGGTTGTTTGGCCTGAGGCTTCCAGCACTGGAGTTTGGAGGCAGTTGGGTAGAGCCAGGTCTTGGCGCTGAGATGAGGACCTCTGGGAGACCTCACTCCAATTAATATTCCCTGTGGTCTGAGGTTGCTTCCTTGGTGCTTCCACCACAGGAGCTCAGGCCTGACCCTCAGCCTGTGAACCAAGACCCCACAAGCTGCACAGCATGGCAAAAAAAAAAAAAAAAAAAAAAAAGAGCAGAACAATAACAAAGAATACAAAATAAAATAAAATTAGAAAAATAAAAAATATATTAGTAAAAATATAAATGAAACAACAGCAAGGTAATACAGAACCACAATAGCAAAAATAAATAAATAAATAAAAGGCCTTGTCTGTGGTGGCAGAGCTTAGGTGGGAGCAGGGCTTAGGCAGGGTGGGGTTTAAGCAGGGGCGGGGCCTAGGCTCAGGACCTGTGTAGCTGGAAAAGGCCCTGTGGGGTGTGGGGCTTAAGCTCAGCACAGCCAGAGGGGGCCTCAGAGTGTGGAGGTTTAGGCCTGGAACCCCAGTAGGCTTGTCGAGACCCAAGTGGGCAGGGGAAATGCTGGACACGTTCCCTTCTCATCCTCCAGTCCTCTGCGGGCCTCTCCCCATCCCCACTGATCCCCTCACTGTGGGTGGGCACCTCCCAAGTTTAGGAACCCCTCCCCTCCCCCAGCCGCCCCTCAAAGACACCAGTCCTGCCCCACCTCCACTTCTCCTCCCCCCTTGCTACCTCCCCAGTCACTCGGGGGTTCCTCCCATCCCCTTAGGTGTCCGAGGTTCCCCACCAGTGCCTGGAAGTGCCCTAGTTGTGAGTAGATGTGAACTCCCTGTTCTACTCTGCCATCTTGACTCCACCCTGGAGCTTTTGTTTATGTTTATATCTACCTACCTGCCTATCTATACCATATTAGAAATTAAAATTTAAAAATATTTAAGGTATTCCTTTATCGATTTATTTTAAAATAATAATGAGAAACCTATACATATTTATATAAATAAAATATTTTACTAAAAATGACTATGTTTTCTGGGGCGGGGGCAGAAGAAAACACAAGAAAAATAGCATTCAATTACATTTTTGCGAAGTCTTTAATGTCTTAATAAAAGACAGTTGGATTCTTATATCTGCTTCTGAATTCAATCTGTTGAGATACCACATGCCATGTAACTACTGAAAAACTCTATGTTATACTCATGAGAGAATCAGAATGAAAAAGACAAATAATGTCTTAGTCTTATTATGAAAATAGTTTTGACCTTGCTGACCCCCTGAAAGGGTTTGGAGGACCCAACGAAGTTTTCCATACTACAACTTGAGAACTGCTACTCTAAAGTATTTCTGTAGACGTCTACTAAAACGTTTGCTGGGTAAGCTCTAGACAACTGAATGCTAAAAGTAGTTAATGTTCTTGCCACTACGTAGTATGAAATGCCACTATTGATAAAACAAATTTGTCAAAAACATTTAAGGTGTAATTTCATATTTTGATACATTCTATATGAAATACATATTTTTAAATTTCATACAATCACATTTTAAAAGTGATTCCTGCACTTTTTTAAATTAATTTATTTATTTGTTTTTGGCCTTGCTGGGTCTTTGTTGCTGCATGATGCGGGCTTTCTCTAGTTGTGGCGAGCGGGAGCTATTCTTCGTTGTGGTGCACGGGCTTCTTATTGTGGTGGATTCTCTTATTGCAGAGCATGGGTTCTAGGTGCACAGACTTCAGTAGTTGTGGCACGCAGGCTCAGTAGTTGTGGCTCACGGGCTCCAGAGCACAGGCTCAATAGTTATGGCGCACGGGCTTAGCTGCTCCGCAGCATGTGGGATCTTCCCAGACCAGGGCTCAAACCCCTGTCCCCTGCACTGGCAGGCAGATTCTTAAAAATCAACTTTAAAAATCAAATTTCCAAATCCAATTCATATATGAACAGAAACTTAATTCTTATAACTGGGGTAGCTGAATTTAGTGTGACTTTTGTGCCATAAAATGATTTAAGCTATTTTGTAAAATCAGGCTCACTTCAGTGTTAGTCTTACAATGTTATTTTTATCACTGCATTTAGATTAGTGGTAAATAGTTAGAAGGATGTCCTGGACCAGTTGTTCCCAAGGTCATTTTTTTACTGCTTTGGAGATGGGAGTTTGGAAATTATTCATTCACAAATCCTAGCATTTGGACTTTTCATATGTCTAGGTTCCTTAGCCCCACTCGGCAGTCCCTTTATGTGTGGGGCCAGCAGCAGTGGAGCTCCTAGCAGCAAGTGATATTCTCAGAGGCAAGTCTCTTCTGTGCTAATGCAGGACAACTCCCAGCAGAATTGTTTTCTTCCCATTGATCAGAAGTATGCTTTGTGGGTAAGAAGAGGAAGTATCTTTGAGTGCACTAGGACTCCTCCAGAGCACCAGAGAGAGCCAGGTTTGAGGATATTGTGGCATAAGTCAGGGATCTCCAGGGGCCTATACCAAATGCTAAATCTGGCTAAATCTGCTTCAGGACGGTAGACTCTTTTAGAAATCCCTACTCCATATTCAGAAGAACTTACTAAGGAAGTAATTTACCTGCTTAACCCTACCAAGTGGCCCTAAAGCATTATCTCTACTCTACATTTCCCATTATTTTCTTTGAAATAAGAAACTGACTTCTGAAAGGGGACCCCACTAATTTTGGTTAGAGGGTTATAGTGTAAGAAGCTACTGTGAGTATATTTGGGGTATATACACACCTCTAATGGTCATCCCATCCTTATGCTTTTACAGAAAGTGAAGTTTTCTCTCTAGTCTAACTGAACCATGGCGCTACCTCCCACTACTCCAACAATCACATCTCTTTGAAGCCTGAGGAGGTATATAAGCTACTTTGAATTAGGTGTGGGGTTTTGGTTTGTTGTTTTTTTTTTTTGGCTGCACCATGCGGCATGCAGGATCTTAGTTCCCAGACCAGGGATTGAACCCGGGATCCCCTGCAGTGGAAGCACGGAGTCTTAACCACTGGACCACCAGGGAAGTCCCTGAATTAGGTGTTTAGCATGACCTATTAACCACCCATGTAGTGTTTCCACTGCAGCCCTACATCTACCATTTAGAGTAGCAATATCTGGTTTTGCAATCTACTTGTTTATTTATTTTTTTTGAGTTAAACAGTATTTGTATAGTTAAAACACATGACCACAACAATGCAAAAGGCAGAGGGATAAATGGAATCAAAGTGTTGCAAAATACTGTTTTTACTGGAGAAATGATAAACGTGATACACTTGATTATTTTGTCTTTTGCAATCTGCTTTTTTAAATGTTGACATCTTAAATGACTATTTTTCAATCAAGATATATGGTAACTTCTTCATGCTCTTCTTACTTTTTTTTCCTTATTTTTTTAAACACCCCCTCCCCTTCCTATTTTTTCTTTCTTTTAAACCTATCTCTCTTCTGTTTTTTTCCACTTGGGTCAATATAGTGCAAGACTAGAGAAAGGTGAGAAAAGTAAGTATTCAGGGTCAGTAAAATGAGCAATAAAATCGATCCATGCAAAATCATAGGAAGACACCCAAGGCTAATGCCAAGAGGTCCCCCTAGGAGAAGACAAAGCAGGAAACACACCTCAAAGTAGAGCCCGTGCATAGAGCCACTGATAGCCAGACCACAAAGCAGGAGTGTGAAGATGGTCATTAGGAAGCTGACTAATTCTGCTAAAGGGAGTCCTTTTTTAAATATGCTCTTCAAGGACATTGTCTGACCCTCTGAATATAGACCTCAGAATAGATTCTTGATCCAGCTTACTTTAAGCTTGTATGCAAAATAATGTGTTTGAAGTACTAGATAATTTTTCATTTCTGTTTTGAAGGCATTCAAATATCAGGTACTATCAGCACATTCACTGCTTATTTCTTAAAAAAAAATGCCAAAGCTATTGGATCAAAAGTATTGATAATATTCTGATTTGCTTGTATGTGGTAGGAGGAGGACAGAGTTGAGATTCATATAACTGGAATTTTCATTATAGTCAGTTCTAACACTATTTTTGTGATGAGCCATATGATCCATAAGCAGCTTTTAAACCCATCCATTTAATCACAGTTCAGGTTAGAAGCAGAGGTTGTCTGTGTAGCGTAGGGTCATAGGATGAGCCCCCATAGAGCAGGCAGGAGGCTGGTAGAGGGTTGAATATCAAGAAGCCTCCTACAGGGAAGCAGTGCACCTGCTGGAAAAACATGACACCAGATGCAATAATAATGAAGAGATCTAGGCCCTACTGCAGCCAGGGGTTCTACAAAAGGGAGGGGAAGATATTTGAGTGAATGAGCCACTTTTCATGCTCGTTCTGGGTGTAACTTATAAAGCACTAGGGGTCAAGAAAATCAGCCTTCAGTGGCTATGCACCAACCTGCCCTTTTGTGCCTTAGCTACAAGTACATTTGCAGTCATGGGAAGCACCATCCCAAGTTCTAGCTACAATTTTCTAAGAATCCATCACTGAGAGAGCTTGTTTATTATAACTAATCTACAGATCTTCCAGCTCTCCAGCAGATCTTAAAATGTCAAAGAAAAAATTGCAGAAACTCAGAATTCAGTATATGAATACATAAAATCACCACAAAAATGTGTGAAAATTCAGTTTTACCTTAGAAGAAATCATGCACTAGAGGATGATGACCAGTTATGCAACTTGCCTAGAATAAAAACATATTTCTGCTAAATAACATTTTCCTTAGAACCAATCCATGAGAGCAACAGGTAAACTTCTGCTTCGCAGATTTGAAATAAGATTATTAAAATTACCTTGTCTTCTGGAGGAATATGATGTTTTGGATTTGCATCCGAATAATCCAATGCAGGTGGCAAGCAGGGGAGGCAGTAAGAGGTCTGGAGAACAGATCAAATAAAATTGGCCGTGTTAAAGGCTACACAGGGATTCATATACTCTCTGCTTTTGTATATGTTTCAAATTTTCCACAATAAAAACTTTAAGAATTATATTGAAAATTTTTAACTTTATCTTTTTTATTACTCTTTCAAAAACAATGCCGATTGTAAAACATCTAGACGGGATAGTAAAGTGTAAAGAAGGAGAAAAAAAATTTAGCATGCATGACCTTTCCCAACATTCAAAAATCAAATATGATAATAGTATCGTTCCATAAATGTAAGCTGATCACTGATCCTAGTAGCCTCAACTAGTCCTTAACTTTAATGCTGTGATTTTTCCAGTATTGACTGAAATTGATATTTCCCACATTTCTGAAAGTGAGAGATGATAAAAGCAGCGTAAAATACATTGTGCTACTTAACCACACAGCAGTTGTGATAATTACAAGGTCAGGACTACTGGTGAACCAATGTGAGTGAACAAATATCTTAGAGTAACGTGTTTATCCTCCACGATTTGATGGAACTCTGTCAGGGAACCAAGACATCATCAGGTCAATTACTGTCCGCAATAGCTTTGCAAAGTACCTTGAAAAAAGCACTGGTGAGCAGTTAACTGCCACCTGCAGAAACAGCAAGAGAGGTTATTTCTTCAACCTAACATAAAACCAGTATTTCATATTCCAATACAGTTATATACTGGTTATCTCTTGCTGGCTAACAAACCATGCCAAAATTTAACAGCTTAAAACAATAAATGTTTATCATCTCACACCTTTTCTGAGGGTTAAGAATCCAGGAGTGGCTTACATAGGTGGCTCTAGCTTAGGATCTTGTAACAAGTTTCGATCAAGTTGTTGGCCAGAGCTGCAGTCATCGTAAGGTTTAACTAGAGCTTCAGAGCCACTTCCAAGTTTACTCACAAGATTAGCCAGCCTCAGTTCCTCACCACAAGGATCTCTCCATAGGCTGCCTGAGTCCTCATGACATGGCAGCTGGTTTCCCAGAGAGTAAGTTATCAGAGAAAGTAAGAAAGAGAAAGAGAAAGAAAAGAGCACCAAGTGAGAGTGCCCAAGATAGAAGCCACAGTCTTTTATAATCTAGTCCTAGAAGTAACACACCATTATTTCTGCCTTATTCTGTTGATCATACAGACCAACCCTAGTACATTGTGGGAGGGGAAACACAAGGATGTGAGTACCAGGAGGCAGGAGTCACTGGGGACCATTTTGGAGGTTGGCTACTACATGGAAGACAGAAGAAGAGAAATAACCCTTAAATATTAGAGATAACATATATAAAAATGGATTTGCAGGGGTTGTCTTTAAGTGAAGTATAGTTGGGCCCCAATCCATCTGGGATGGTTATATTACTTAAGTAAAGAGGGAGCCAAACAATAACTTCCAGTTATTTAAAACTTTCAAAATACCTTAAGGCTGTAAATCTCCATGTACAAAAGCAGAGTACCCTATCAAACAATCTAGAGGAGTGCTAATTTTATCTGCCTTCAGAGCTGAAGAGAATAGCAGTGGCAACTTCTGCTGAAGTCTGTTTTATCCCCACTATTCCCAAATGCGGATATGCATATGCCTCTGCCACAGTTCAGTCCCTAGTTTCTGGTTGCCTTCCTGACAGACTTCAGTCTGACTTGGCATAAGTGTTCTAGCCTGGCTGCTTGTTGATTCTTAGTCTTAACCATCCCAACCAAAGAATCATGTTAGAAGAGAAAGAAAATGCAGCATATGGTTTTTGCCTTTGACTTAAAATCTCAACAAAAGAAGAAAATAATCACTATACCCACAACTAGAGTCCTTGAAAGAAGCATGAGAAACTTTATAAACTGATAGTCCCTAGCTATCCTTAGGCCTCAGTTTATATATACCAAATTAAAAGTTATACTTCAGTCTCTTTCTCTGTATTCCTCTCTAAATCCACACCTATGTATTGAGTTCTAGCACCAGTAGTTTTAAAAAATAGTAATTTCAGGGTTTCCTACTGTACTTTCAGAATGCAAATCATCATTGCAAATAACTTGACCCAATAACTTAATAATTGATATGGGTAAACAATTGAAGTAGTAAATTCCACAGTCCATCCAGAGAATCATATTTTTTCAACTGTGATATTGACCAGATTATAATAAGGCATGTGATCTACTGGCAAGCAGATATCTGCTCATCAAAAATAGAGACTAACAACATACTCCAAAGTAGCTCTATACTTGGTAAACTGTGGAAACTAAAGAGTGTTATACAGATATAGTAGAAGGGAAAGGGAAAGATGAGTGACATCTTTTCACTTTCATAATAGCTATCATGGAAGAAATAGGCTTTATAATAATTTTACTCTTTGGTAAAAATGAGATTTAATCATTTTTACAATTAGTTGAATAATAAATTAACTCTCTTCAATGAAAAGAGTTTGATGCAATGACCATGCATTCTGAGTCTAATAGTCACTATTAATCATTATCTCCTTCCAACCCAATAGTACTCTCAATACCCTGCAATTCTGAGGTGCAGATTGCTTTTTGAGCCCTCTCTTGATGTTATCAAAACATGTCGAATTATATTGTTGTCAGGTATTTTCTCCTTGTCAAGATAATTCATTGCTACCTCTTGAAAGGAGATTTTTTTTGGTTCCACTCTAAAGCATAAAGCATCTATACTACATCCCCTCCCCCACCAAAATTAAAATAAAATATTTTATTCTTTAACAGAGAATAAAATAGTTTAGGATGAAGAGGCTCTCCTCTCTGGTTCATTCTCTATGAGTTATTATATTTATACAGCCAAATTATGTGGGTTTTCTTTTTAGGTTCGCTTTAACAGACACTTTCTCCTCAGGAAAAACAGTGTTGTTGATCACAGCAGCAGGTCTAATTCCTTTCTCATATGTTTATTTTTGAAGAACTCCCACAGACTGGCTTGGCCTCAGACACAGATAGACGTTTCTTCTGTAGGCTTTGCCTGTGTGTGTGAAGTAAGGGGCAACAAGGGTAGTGTAGGAAATAAATCTTGTTTTATGCAAACATATAATAGAACCCTCAAATACTCTAGATAATTTCTCACCAAAGAATAGATGATTAATGTCAGATTCTTTTCCTAAGAGCAAGTTTTGATAGTCCAGGAATAGAGATACCACAAGAAAACAGGCACCTGAAACAGGGTTAGGAGAGATCAGGCAGAACAAAGCTACAGCCAAGATTAGTCATCTGTCCTCTCCAAGTTCTGCCTCTGGCCAGACCTCCCCAATGACTTCCAAATATTTGGAATTTTAAAAATTTTCCTTCGAAATTAAAATGAATATATGCAAATATTCCTTCACCCTATGACTTCAAAACTACTGTCTACTCAGTAAAACTCTTTTCCTTATTTTTTCATTAAAAAAAACAAATTTCACAATTACTCTCATGTTTCAGGGAATTGTCCCTGATATCCAGACAAGACTCCTTGAGGCTAAATTGCATAAGAGTAACATGACAGATGGTCTTCATTTTATAGGGAAAGATGAGAGAAAGATAAATAAGAAATGAGATGCAATCTAAAATGGATATAAAGTTTAACAGAAAAGCATTCTTCAGTTATACATATTAAAGAAAGAGGAAAATCTTACACATACTCCCAAACAGGAAAGGAAAGTGCTTACAATTGACCATGTAAAGATAATTGTTTTCCTTTTTTTTAATGGTTTCTGGGTTGTGGTTGTTTTATCCCCATATTTTATAAGATAATTTATTTGGTAAAATAGTTGGTCTTGGTGAAGTAAAGTAGAAAGCCAAACATTGGGTCAGGGATGGAAATGGCTGGTAAATATTTTTAGTTATTGAATATATTTAGTATGAGGACCTGAATGGGATATACCTCACTGTACTAGAGAGAGAGAGAAAAACCTCCTGCTCTTATAGAAATAACTCAAAATCATGAGTCAGAAGACCTGGATTGAAGTTCTGGTTGTGCTGCTTAAAAAGTATATGACCTTAGGCAAACTTTTGTTCTATTTCTTCATTTCCTTAACTTTGTTCACCTAGTTTACCTTTTGAGTAGAGGTCTTAATTCCTATTAACCTTTGGAGAGGTCTCATTCCTGGTTCACCTATTGAGATATTGTTAGGGTCAAATGAAATAATGCATATAAACGTACTTTTCAAAGTTGAGTCCTATAAAAATATCAGTATTCCTAAATACATGTTGTCATTTGTCTTTTTTTTTTTTTTTTTTTTGGCCACACTGTGTGGCTTGTGGGATCTTAGTTCCCTGACCAGGGATTGAACCCAGGCCCTGGCAGTGGAAGCACTGAGTCCTAACCACTGGACTGCCAGGGAATTCCCTGTCATTCTATTTTACACCTTGGAAGAGAAATAAAACCTCTTAAAAGATAGCAAAAGTCTAAATAGAATACTTAATGCTAAAAAGAAGGGAGAGGACAACTCCAATTTACTTTAGTTTTCATATACACATAAAAATACTAAAACAAATCAATAAAGTAATATTATTAATTCTTTAGGAAAGTACCAATCCCCAGCTCAGATAGCAATTAATATGGTTTCTTAAAGAGTAATGATGCTAAATAAGTTTATTTTATAACATAATAACAGACCATCCACATAAGGAAAAAATAACAGGTAAGTCTGCTTCCAGCCACAGTTCAAATGCTCACAAATAGTTAATATGATTGGACAAAAACTAATAAAGCTTTCACTCTATTTCACATTCTATTTCTTACTCTATGACTAATAATCGCTTATCAGTGTAGGCAAAACTTTTGGCTTTAGCCTTGAGCTGGAGTGTTGGGGTATCTAGGGTGATAAACGTGAAATTAAATATTTTTTAAAATTGAAGTTTCAGTACAATTGTAAAGTATGTACACAAACACATACAAACACACACACACCGAAAAAACAAATGTAATGTAATAGGAAGAACTGTTTACATTAAGGATCAGGATTCTTACGTTCTACCCTAGGACTCATTAAGTGACCACACGTTAGTCTGGTAGCTGTACATCTGGTTCTGATGTTCTACCAGGAGTTGCTCTAACCCCAAAATTCAATTGGGCACTTTCCAGAGACCTATGGAATATTCTGCAATTTTCCCTTGGGGAGAAGAGAAAAGAAGAATATGGATTGCAGAAATCTGCCACTTTGGAAATTTAGCTAGTTTGAGAGTCCCCAGTGTAAATTCTGTAAGATGCTAGTTCTTCTGGGGGCCGGGCATGTTTCTGCGGTTCTGCTGTCATAAATTTGGAAAACACTTCCCACTATAACTCTGCCCCCTTGAAGTCACATTACCTATTAGCTTATTAAATGTTCTGAAAATTCTTTGTAACAGTGTGCTTTACAGAGAAAGCCACAGAATGCTTTTCCCCTAACACCTATTTATATCCCTTTGGGATGCGTTGGCTTCAATTACAAGGTCCTACAGAGCAAGTGCTCTAGATATGAATAACCAAAGCCAGCACCCAAAGCACTATGATCATTGATGAATCATTTTGTGAATGGTGGGCCAAAGTTGTCGGTCCAAAATTTAAATTATTAACATCCTGGATGACGGTCATGGGAGCATATTTTTAACATTTGAAGATGATACTAAGACTAAATCTATGTAATGAAAACTTTTTTTCATAGCTATAAGGTTAAGTTCAGCCAGTTGTACAGAATTGAGCCTTTTAGACAAACCTAGAAAGCTTATTGCACACACAAACACATGTACACATATAAATTCAATGTTTTTATACATTAAAGCCATAATCAAGATGGGTGACCAAGGTCTGTGAGTTTGCTAATTTCCTGGGTGAAAGAAAAAGAATTCAAGCGATATTGAAACATTCAACAAATGGTGGTGTAGAAGAAGCAAAGAGTCTAGTATTTCTTAGTTACAATGAAGGAAGAGGTGCAGATTTAGAAAAATGTTGTTAAAAGAAAAGGAAGGGATTTAACAATATCTAAGCACACAGTAAGTATCGTGATACTTCCAAATGTATTCCTGTGTTCTTATTTGAGAGGATAATGTTTGCTGTGATAGGACAGTTGTATATGGTGTGGGATGAGATTAGCAGCTCTGTCTTTGATATTCCACTTGAATTAGCAACAGTATTATAGACAGAATGGGGTTCAGATAAAGTGTCATGTTTGTATAAAATGGAGAGATTATCTCCTACCCTAAATTCCATGAATAATCCTCATTATCCTCTTTCAGCTTTTTTTGTCCAGAAAAAGAAGAGAATCATCTTTGTGCATTTGTCCATTTGTTTAGAAAGTGACCTTCTAGGACTGCATCTTTGGCATGTTCTGGGTGGGTGTAAGCATCCTGGGGGTGTTCAGCAAATAATGATAAAGAAGCTTAAATGAAGAGCACAAAGTCAGAAAGTTAATAAGGTCCAATTCAGGATACTTAATGCCTGAGATTCCTGCAAAACCAGCTCTCACATCACTTTTAAACTGGGTTTTAAAGCATATTGATTTTGTTTCCTTAGGGTAATTTACTCAAGTAGCTCTGTTAAGTGTTGACTTGCAGTGGCAGCAAGTTTCATTGTGCTGAATTATTGTGGAAGGACCAAATATTTTGAAGGCATGTACAGTCAAAGACAAGTTTTGCTCTATTACCTTTCTCTTGGCTGGGGAGAAAGAGGACTTGCTACAGCATAGCAGGATTAGTGGATCACAAAATGAATTACTACTCACTCATGCGAAATCACGAACTTCTCGTTACTGTTTTCATGGTCTGTCAGGCATAACATTTTTACCAAGCCTGGCCTGAAATGTATTTAGTCATTATTATCTACAAGGCTCCTCAAGTCAATGATGTCAGCTCACTTGTTAGATACATTCTTTAAATTTCCAATCGAAGTGTCTGTATAGTCTATAACTTACATAATAATTAGTTTTACAGTCTTCCCAATATATTCTAGAGTTCTAACTTCCAAGAGCTTGTATTGGTGGCACCTCTAGTAACAAATTTCTTCAAATTTGCTGGTGTTGCCACAGTTCTCCCAGTCTCTAAAGAAACCCGAAAGCTCTCCCTGACTTGTCTCCTGACCTTCCACTTCTATTTCAACCATCACCAAGTTACACCCGAAAAGGAATCACCTTTTCCTCACTATTCCCACTACCATAGCCTATGCCAGGCCAAATCTCCTCACTCCTGGCCAATCTAACCTTCTCCAGGTTCCCACTTTTGAATTACTCTTATATACATTCCTGCCAGAATAATCTTAGTAAAGTACCATTTATAAAACCCTGTAGTAAATCTGACTACTCCAGACCTTGGTAACCTCAGACTACCCATAGTACTTATAGTCAGGCCCATAAGTCTTAATGCTTAAGTATTCCCAGGCGGTTTCATTTGAATTCGTTTTGTCTTCCTTGAGGAGAGTGTCTTGTGTTTCTTTTCAGCTACTATAACCCTAACATAAGACTTATTCAAGATCAATCCTCAGGGTCAAATCCTACCCAATTATTAATACTTTATTTTTTAAATTATTTTATTTTATTTATTTATTTTTGGCTGCATTGGGTCTTGGTTGCTGTGTGCAGGCTTTCTCTAGTTGCAGTCAGCAGGGACTACTCTTCCTTGCAATGCACAGGCTTCTCATTGCAGTGGCTTCTCTTGTTGTGGAGCACGGGCTCTAGGCATAAGGGCTTCAGTAGTTGTGGCACACGGTCTCAGTAGTTGTGGCTCACGGGCTCTAGAGCGCAGGCTCAGTAGTTGTGGTGCATGGGCTTAGTTGCTCCGTGGCATGTGGGATCTTCCCAGACCAGGGCTCGAACCCATGTCCCCTGCATTGGCAGGTGGATTCTTAACCACTGCATCACCAGGGAAGTCCCCAATTATTAATACTTTAAATGTGCCATAGAATATTCTGTGCTGTGCTTGGAAGAGGTAGGTTATCATACCTTACTGTATTAATTCACTCATCAGACATTTTCAAGCAAACTCTGTATGCCAATCACAGTGCAATGGATACAAGAGATGTAAGACTTGTCTTGAAGGAGCTTGTGGGAGAATCAGACAAGTACAGTGTGGTGAGGATTAGAATCAAAGTATGTGTGGGTGCTTATGGGGACTCAGAGGAAACACAACTAAATCAGACTGGGAGTAGTAAGGAAGGGAACGTTATTGTCCAAAGTGTGTTTCTCAGAGCACTAGTCCTGAAAAATTCTCCATGAAAAAATAATACAAGTCTATGATCAAGTAAATGTGGGAAACCCTGGACACTGTGACTTCGTTTCCCAAAGCGTCAATCACAAAGCCCATTAGCACACTAATGTAAAGAAACCTATGGGAAACCCCAGTTGTGGGATAGAGATTTCCCAGTTATCAAGAGAAAAGTGGTGGTTGAAACCTTCTGAATAAGGTCACTGAAGGACTGACAGAGAAGAACAGTGGGCTGGGGCCAAGGTCAAGGAGAATACCAACATTTAAGCATGGAGTAGCCCACAGGGAGATTAAGATGAACTGGCCAGGGATGTGGAAACATCCCAAAACAAAGTGGAATACCAGGAGCAGAGGGAGAGGAGAGAATTCAAGGAAGGGTTGGCCAGAAACGTCAAAGCCCCACATGAAGACGTTAGAGTGTGCCCTAGACTTAGCAATCAAGTGGTTATTAGGGACATTGGCAAGAGTGTTATCAAGGGAACATTGGAAGGAAGGGGGATTGCAGTGGACTGAGGCTGTGAGGAAGTAGAGACAGTAAGTATAGACTAGGCTTTTGAGAAATTTGGCTGTGAAGGGTTGGGATTAATACAAGAAGAGAGTGAGAGTGTTGAAGGAGTGTTATTTTACACTGAGAAGATATGAACTTCTTTGTATGCTAAGGGAAAAGAGCCAAGTAGGAAAGGTTAAGATATGGGGAATTGGGGTGAGAGGTGCTTGATAGAGGCTAGATAAGGCTAGATAGCCTAAGGCTAGATAGCTGAGAAACAGGGAGGAGGGGACGAATCACAGGTGAGGTGAAATTAGCCACTGACAGGAAGAGGGTGACCTTTTCTGCCAGGCAAAAAAAGAAAAGACAAAACAGGCTGAGAGAGAGAGAAAGTTGTAAGCGGTGAGAGAGAAAGTTATTAATAACATTAATATTCATTGAGGACCTACTCTGTGCCAGGCATAAGTGGCTTACATATAAGTTGTCTCATTTAATCCTTACAGTAACCCTTTAGCATCACACTAATATTATCCCAATTTTGCAGAGGAAGAAATTGCAGTATGGAGTGAGTAAGTACCTTGTCACATGGTGGATCCAGGATGCAGAGTCAGGGAAAAAAAAAAAAAAGCTCTCTTGCCTAATGAATACTTTCTAGGGAGGAAGTTCTTCTTTAAGTGTCCTCAACTGTTCGGGATTAAGTGGACGGTATGGCTGTTTCCTGAGAGTGAGCCAGGGTGGTGGCAAGGTAAGGGAGCTGAGGAATGGGGCACTCTTGACTGGAATAGCTGTGGAGAAGAATGGGAGAGAGCCAACCAGGGGCACGTGAGTGAACGTAGCTGAAGCTGAGGAGCGTGCTCTATTAGAGACTTCAGTTCCTGTGGTTTGTGACCTCCACCTGCTATGCCGGAGCCTGGATGAGAAGACAGGGAAAAGATAGGCTGAGATTTGGAGGCTCTTTGAGAAGAGACACACACATCCTCAGAAGTGACCACCCATAGACTGAAGGTGCTTTCCCTCCTATAGATACAAGCAAAGGGCTGCCAGGGTACAGAGGGATTCGCTCCGATTGAGGGAACTGGAGAAATCTGAGGGTGTAGGGGAAATTTAAACTAGGTCTTGCCATATAAAACTGAGCAAATTTCAAGCCTGATTTCCTGAGAAATGAACTGACGTAGCACAAAAAGAAGAGCAAGCTTGGGGGAAAACTGTAAGTTCAGCTTTCAGATGTGTTGATTTTGAAATGCCTACAGTTTCACCACATGGAAATGTTTGGACTTGGAAGTTATCACCTAAAGATAATAGTTCAAGATTTCACACACCAAGTTGCTGGCTCACAGAGAGAGTGAAAAAGTATCACAAAGGGCAGAAAGATAATGTGGCCACCTGACTATGATCAGAGTAATATAACGGTATTGCCAAGCACCGGAGCAGAGTTCTCCGGCAATGAGACCAAGATGGAAGAGGAGAAAAAAATCTTGGTAACTTGTGGGGCATGGAGTGGGTAGAGTCACTGATATGGCCCTTTAAAGTGAATGAGAGATTGCATAAGGGGTATATGAAAGATTTAATATTATGCAGAGGGAAGTGGCACCTGGAGCAATTGCAAAAGCTTCTTTCACAAGCTTGCCTGAATCCAGCCGTACAGGAAATTATAGCAAAAATATTCTGGGTTCGATAGCTAGGTCAGGATGATTGGGTAAGGCCCCAAGGCACCAATACTGTCTTCTAACTTTTTTCATGATGTCCTCTGCTATCGTCATTGAACTTCACGTACAATGCTCTCCCAGTCTCACTCACGTCGTCTCATATATCCCTCTTGACCCTAAAATCTATTTTAAATGTAAAGAAACCCAAAAGTAACAAATTTGTAAAAGAAAATTATTTTACTGTTTTGTAATAAGTTCCAAACCCTGTGTATGTTTCTGTCTGGTTAAATCCTGAGCTGGAATCTTAAAATTCAAAAGCACAGCAGCAACAAAAGAACTCTTTAGGAATAGCCCCTGGAAGTCAGATTAGGCAAAAGCCCCCTCAATCACATCTGCCAAGTACGTAACAAATTGCTGGTTAGACACCACTTACTTTATCTACATTTGCACTTATCCCTGAGCACAAACTTTTTTTATTGGACACTACTTGCTATAACTTAAAATTAGCTACCGTAATCCACTTTCAACTCCATCTAAGAGAACACAGCCACCAGAACTCTTAAATTCTAGTCTCAAACTCATTGTTAGCTACCTATGCTATCATAAACAGGTCAATCTCTCGGAGCCTTATTTCTTCATCTAAAAAATAGAAGTAATATACCTGCTCCCCTTCTTCACATGGTGGCACTGAATCAAACCAGATTGATACTAGATGGGAACATTATTTTATAAGGTGACTATCATGATACAAAAATAAGGTATCATTATAGTTATAATAATTTTATTAGTCATAGTAATAATTGTTATTATTAATAACAGTAGGAAATATGAGGAATTTATTTTCACACAGTCTCATGGCATAATTCCCAAGGGTTATGTACTAGGATCTTAGCGAGCATTAAAAGGCCCATCCATGTGGTACATCATTAAGTTCAGTAAAGGGCAGGGAGAGAGACAAGGAGAAAAAAAGTGTAGTAAAAAGAAAAAGGGAGGGGGGTAGGGAAAGGATGAGGAGGAAGAAGAGAGAGAAGAAGGGTGACAGAGCAGATGGAGAGAAAGGGGCAAAGGGAATCCAGAGAAATAGGGAGGATGAGAAGGAAGGCCTTCCTTTGGCCTCCTGAAACCCCCTTTATCAGTTACTAAGAGGTGGTTTTCAGAAGGGATTTTTCCATAAGAGGTCATTGAAATCATGACCTACTAATCCATTGTGTTTTGGATAGGTTCTGGTCTTCCACCTGGCCCCTGGAGAAAGAGATACCAAAGAGGGCAGTTTTGATGGCAAAAAATAAAAAAATATTTAAATGAGCAAGGAAATAATCGGGCTCAGGGTGAGCCACTCTTTTCAATGAGACCCAACTTGGGGGAAAATATTTATGGTTGCATTTTTTCAAACTAAATGAAATATCTTTCTTTCATTAAGTCGCTTAGGGAAAATGTGTATTTTACAATATATATTCCCTATTTATTAAATTTTAAAATGTCAGTTAGCAAATTGGCACAGCTTCTTGGGACTTTAACTGCTAATGAAAAGTAGCAAAGCAGATCCCATTGTCGGATTTCTTCTTTTGCTTAGCAGCGTGGGAGAACTGGTATGGTGAGGCTGGCTGGGGTTCAGAAAAGGAAAAGGGGGGAAGGAGACAAATGCATCAAATAGGTATTGAAAGATTTAATTTTTCCATATTTCCTCTGTTTGGAAGAAACTCAGAGTTTAACTTTTGTGAGATTTCATCAACTTTTTTTTTTTTTTGGTTGGTGGTTGGTGGATCCAGAAAAACACCTTAAAACATATATACCCAGACTGACTCACAGAGGAATAAGACCCATTCCTTCTCTCTCTCTCTCTCTCTCTCTCTCTCTCTCTCTCTCTCTCTCTCTCTCTCTCTCTCACACACACACACACACACACACACATACACTCACATCATTAATATTCAATAGTTTCTGAACCTTGTTTTTAATTTATTTTTGTTTCTCATGTACAGAAACCTAGGATTATACTCCTCCTCTTTATGTGTTATGAAAGAAGGTTTAGGTGCAATATTAAGAAATTTAAATTAATAACCTTTTACCTGCCAAGTGAAGTAAAAAGTCTACCCCTAGGATGAATAGTTTACGCTTTCTTGTTGGCTTGAATTATGTGGGTGAGGGAGTTTTTTTCCTTAAAAAAAAAAACTATCCATATATTATATATATATGAAAATCAATAGATTGGTGAGAATGAAGCAAGGCTACCCTTTACAGAGAACTAAGACACCTGCCAAAAATTAAAAAGGGAACTGAGCTGTTTCAGCTGAAAGACCAACAGTCATTTCAGATAACAGTCTTTCCTTTCAGCTGAAAATGTGGAAAATGGAGTGGCACAAGTGAGTGTCCTCCTTGATTGCCCCAAGTATCTGCAGGATAATTAATGTGCCCCTCACCTTGATTCACAGGAGCCCACTGCTCCATTCTATTTAAATGAAGGCAGGATCCTTTCAACCATTAGAAACAGGGGGAGAAGAACGTTTTATATATATATATATAATCTTTTCTTTTTTAAATTTTTATTGGAGAATAGTTTCAGGTGTACAGCAAAGTGAATCAGTTTTATATATATACGTATATACATATACTCCTTTTTTAGGTTCTTTTCCCATATAGACCATTACAGAGTACTGAGTAGAGTTCCCTATGCTATACAGCAGGTTCTTGTTAGTTATCTATTTTATATATAGTAGTATATATATGTCAATCCCAGTCTCCCAATTTACCCTCCCCCGTCTTATGCGCTGGCAACCGTAAGTTTGTTTTCTACATCTGTGACTCTACTTCTGTTTTGTAAATAAGTTCATTTTTTAAAAGGGTATAAAATGTTCTTTCCTGATTATAAAGTAATTCATGAGAAAAAATTTAATTAAAAAATTAAATTAATGTTCATCGTAGAAAAATTGGAATGTACCAAAAATGATAAGGAAAAAAATTTAAAATAGTTTCTAATTCCACACCAAGAAAGATGTGCTGAGAGTATTTTCTTGTATTTCTTCCTAGTATTTTTTTCCTTTAATGCTAGACTGTCTTTGCTTAATACAAGAAAAATACAAGAAAAATACTGATGCTTTCAGCACAGGTGGACAAGAAATGACTAAAAAACACAAAAATAAAAGAGAAACAATAATTGCATGCAGTTGAACTGTGGGAAGCTGTACCAGCCTCCAGAGCTAAGTATTCCAAGAAAGAAGGCAGTTGTGAGAAATCAGCAGAGTGCAGTGGAAAGAATGCACAGAAGATTCTGTCCTAGTACTATCTGACTGTTACCTCACTCCATGACCTAGGGAAAATCATTTTCCTTCTCTAGCCTTCATTTTCTTCATCTTTAAAATAGGGGCCTGCAGCTCAGCAGTTCTGCAAACTTTATAAGGTATTTTGCCCTGTGCTGCAAGCCAGAGATGGCAGGCAAGAAGGTTCTAATGTAATCTACTGGGTTTTGCAACTTTGAAATGAAATTCAGGTAAAATTTTGTTATGTCCCTGAGATGCCTCCTGAAATTTAAAGGAAGATAATTTTCTAATTCTTTGTTTAGTGGAATGGACCAGATGCTACTCAAAGTTCCTCAGGCTCCAAAATTCTGTAATATAGTGTCACCAAAAGTCAAGTGCATCTTTAAGATACAACCGTGAACCCAATACTGACCATTCTCACACCGAGAATAATCAGTAAATTTATTGAGAGTCTAGAAGAACCCTACTTTCAAAGCAAACAGAAACCAGAGGTGAATATTCTGTCAATTCAATTGTCATTATATAGTCCCTAAATATTACCAAAGGCCAGGCTTTCACAAAATAGGGTAGTAAAAATCTACCCTTACTCCAAACCTTTTTCCTCTGATCCTTCTCTCCTCAACCAGTTCCACCTTAATCTAGGAATTCGGCAACTTTGAATTTTCTCTTCCATTTCCTATGAAAACTTATTGGAAAGTGGTAAATATGAGTCATTTACAGCTTAGTGTGTTTCTCCCAAGGATATTTGTACTAAATTTTTGTATGTAATTGCTTAATAAAAGGTTTTTTTCCCTGTTGAAGGAATTTCATATATCAATGAGTAGGTGGAGAAGGTATATGTAGAGGTAAGACAAAAGGACTTTCTTCAGTTCCCTAAATTCATACCAGATATGGGGAGCCTTTGTCCAAGAGTCTTTCAAATTCAGGAACAATATGTCTTTAATATGGTCAGTCCCCAAAATTCACTAATAAGGACTTTTTCTTCCCCCACCCCCCACTTGGAGCTACATTTAAACATAGTTTCAACTTTTTAACAACTTACAGAAAGACCACCCCAATTACGACAAGCCTTAAAAGAAATGTAATATCAAAGAATCATTTCAAGAAATAGAAGGAAGATTGCTTGGGTTTTTTCTGCTTTTTGTAGTGAGGCTGAAAGAATTTAGGGAGGTGTCTCAATTTAAATGAATTAGAAATTGAATTAGTAATTGATATATTTATAAATAAATGACTCTTCTAAATCAGTGCTTTCCAACAGAACTTCTACGATGATGGAAATGCTCTATAATCGCACTGTCCAATAGGTAGCCACTAGCTCCATGTGGTTATTGAGTGCTTGAAATATGGCACCTGAGATTAAGAAACTGAATTTTTAATTTTTATTAATTTAAATTTAAATAGCCTAATGTGGCTAATGGATATCATTTTAGGCAGAACAGCTCTAGATGATTCTTTATGGAAGCTGGTTGGGTGCCAGATACCCCATTCTGAACCTGACAAGGGAACTTCATCCAAGTAAGGTGAATATGTCTTTAGAATTTCAGGTCTACTGTAATTATATTAGTTGCCCAGGCAAAGACAGTTGTTATTGAAAAACCAGAAAATCTACAGAACTGCCATGGAAACCCTACTGGAGAAACATAGGACAAGCTAGCATATTGCAATTTAACTGAGCCTGTCCCTCAGAGTGATCCAAATAATGCCAACTCAATGCTTTTTTTTTCCTTAAATTTGTGTCTACTGGAAGTTTTTCATGTTTCTATGTTAAGCCTTGTTACAGGATACCTTGAAAAGATCTCCTATGACCAAAGATTCCTTCAAATCACAATTTTTTTAACTAATGGAATTAGGAGACTATGACTATTGTCTGTTGTTCATAAGCAAGACCTTTGAGGCCCTTAGAAGAAGTAGCTTGAATATCTGTTATAAGGAAGGAGACTTATACAGTGTCTAAAGGCCCTTTGTTGAAATTTTGTCTATTGATAATTATGTTTTTATCTAAAGGTTCTTTGTCAAAAATTCCTCTTTGAGAATATGCTTGCTCCATCCTCTGATATGAGTTTCTATTTAAAAAAGAAAAGATAAAGGAAAAGCTTGCACATCAGTGTTTCAAATAATTTAAGATTATGATAAGATGTTACCACTGGTCTTTAATTTCTATCCTGATTAAAACATTAAGGGATTCCAACCATTGCCCCTACCCCTTTTGGAACGGTTAAGCTTGCCAGGGTCTCAGTTACCTGTGACTTGTAGCCCAAAGCCCAGTGAGCTCCACAAGCTTCAGAGATCACTGTTTACAAGAGCAGATACGCATGGAGATCCCAGCTAGCCTCTCCATACCTACCCTCATTGCCACATGCAGAGAATAGAATTCATTAGAAGTTATAAAATTTTATTTATTTCTAGGGTTTTAAAAATAACTTTTTCCTTAGCTATGAAAAATTAAGGGGCCTGTAAAGGAGGCCTGAGGCTTAGCCACCCTGGGTAAGGACCCTAGGAGGCTGGAGTTGAAGAATCTTAGATGAAACCAAGTCCTTGGCAAGGCTGCTGGGCTTCCTATGTTGTGAAGAAAGTTGCTGGGAAACTGAGGACTTTAGTGAATGGAGAATACTTGTTTCAGACAATAATAGCTGCTGGTATGAATAAAAACATGACAGGAATCACTTCCTAGTCAGGAGCCCAGAGAGAAGAATACACATTTGGATCCTGTCTCAGTTTAAGATTGAAACAGAGTAGAGAAGCCTCCCTAACTGCCTTCAGTAATTGACTTGCTTTCTTTTCTTTCTCCACCCGAATCTAAATAAGATTTTGGGCTTTACTTTCCATAGACTTTACTTTCCTTAGACCAAAAATTACACTTGGAGCCCATGTTAAATAATCCCCCTACTTTAAAACAGAAAACAGAGACAGAGACTTGTCAAGGGTCAACTAGTTAATACTAGAACTCTTGGCCCAGAACTTACTTCGTATGCCACAAAGTTCCTGTTCCTGTTTCTACAGCAGTAACCAAGCCCCTATCCGTTCCCTATTTCCTTCTCCTTTCCAACGAAATGATAGAAGTTGGAGACTCTAAATTGTGCTGAGAATATAGAGCCCTCCAGATCTTGGAACAGCCTGTCTTACCCTTCGTTATGATTCAATTCAACAAATATTTACTGAGTGATTGCAAGGCCCAAACCCTAGTACTAGGTGTTGTTCCAGCAGATAAGAGCCTCAAATGAAGGAGTGACTTTATCTCCACCCAAAACAGGAAGGCCTGGGGGACTTGTTTCAAAGCATATTTCTGACTCAGTACAATTAACACATATTTACTCATCTTCCTTTTCTTACTAGCTGATTACAGGTTTCCTCTTTCCCCTTACAGTTTCCTAGCATCCTTGACTGTTATCCCTGTTTAAGGTTGAGCACAAGGTTCTAGGAAGGGAGTGAGAAAGCCGAGGGTGTGACCCCACAAGCCAAATCATGTACAGTTTCTGTAAATGGGGATAAGGAAAAGAATGATTCTTGAAGTTCTGGTCTGACTTTGGGCCTGGCTTGGGAGTGTGGGGATTATGGCGAGAAGGAAAAGAGAGTATAACTAAAAACGGTGCAGGATTGTTAAGATAACGTCTAGTTCCTGCTTACAGAAATAATCTGATCCCTCTCACTCCTATGGAACACACACACATGCGCATGCAGGCACACATTTGATCTTGTCAACCCATGCTCTCTCTTCAGATTGTGCGCTCCTTCTCCCAACCTTTCTTCTGGACTCTCTCCAGCCCCACTGTCTCTACCCTAATGCAAGTCACCCTCATTTCTTTGCCCAAACTCTAGGAAGGCCTATAACCTGCTGACTGGCCTTTCCACACCTATATTTGTCTCACTTTGATCCTTTCTCCATTCCACCCTCAAATGACCCTTCAAAAATATGTTGCTTCCCACCCACACACCTATGGTCAACTAATCTATGACAAAGGAGACAAGGATATACAATGGAGAAAAGACAGTCTCTTCAATAAGTGGTCTGGGAAAACTGGACAGCTACATGTAAAAGAATGAAATTAGAACACTACCTAACACGATACACAAAAATAAACTCAAAATGGATTAGAGACCTAAATGTAAGACTGGACACTATAAAACTCTTAGAGGAAAACATAGGAAGAACACCTTCTGACGTAAATCACAGAAAGCTCTTTTTTGATACACCTCCTAGAGTAATGGAATTAAAAATAAACAAATGGGACCTAATGAAACTTAAAAGTTTTTGCAAAGCAAAGGAAAGTACAAACAAGATGAAAAGACAACCCTCAGAATAGGAGAAAATACTTGCAAACGAATCAATGGACAAAGGATTAATCTCTAAAATATATAAACAGCTTATGCAGCTCAATTAAAAAAACAAACAACCCAATCAAAAAATGGGCAGAGGGCTTCCCTGGTGGCGCACTGGTTGAGAGTCCGCCTGCCGATGCAGGGGACACGGTTCATGCCCCGGTCTGGGAAGATCCCACATGCTGCAGAGCAGCTGGGCCCGTGAGCCATGGCCGCTGAGCCTGCGCATCCGGAGCCTGAGCTCCGCAACGGAAGAGGCCACAACAGTGAGAGGCCCGTGTACCGCAAAAAAAATGGGCAGAAGGCCTAAACAGACATTTCTCCAAAGAAGACATACAAATGGCCAAGAGGTACATGAAAAACTGCTTAATATCACTAATCATTAGAGAAATGCAAATCAAAACTACAATGAGTTATCACCTCACACCAGTTAGAATGGACATCATCAGAAAATCTACAAACAACAAATGCTGGAGAGGGTGTGGAGAAAAGGGAACCCTCCTGCACTGTTGGTGGGAATGTAAATTGATACAGCCACTATGGAGAACAATATGGAGGTTCCTTAGAAAACTAAAAATAGAATTACCATACGACCCAGCAATCCCACTACTGGGCATATACCCAGAGAAAACCATAATTCAAAAAGACACATGCACCCCAATGTTCATTGCGGCACTATTTACAATAGCCAGGTCATGGAAGCAACCTAAATGCCCATCGACAGATGAATGGATAAAGAAGATGTGGTACATATATACAATGCAATATTACTCAGCCATAAAAAGGAATGAAATTGGGTTATTTGCAGCGATGTGGATGGACCTATAGACTGTCATACAGAGTGATGTAAGTCAGAAAGAGAAAAACATACTGTATGCTAACACATATATATGGAATCTAAAAACAAATGGTTCTGATGAACCTAAGGGCAGGGCAGGAATAAAGACACAGACGTAGAGAATGGACTTGAGGACATGGGGAGTGAGAAGGGTAAGCTGGGACGAAGTGAGAGAATAGCATTGACATATCTACACTACCAAATGTAAAATAGATAACTAGTGGGAAGCAGCTACATAGCACAGGGGGATCAGCTCGGTGCTTTGTGACCATCTAGAGGGGTGGGATAGGGAGGGTGGGAGGGAGATGCAAGAGGGAAGGGATATGGGGATATATGTATACATATAGCCGATTCACTTTGTTACACAGCAGAAACTAACACAACATTGTAAAGCAATTATACTCCAATAAAGGTGTTAAAACAACAACAACAAAAAAAAAATATGTTGCTTCCCTGTGTGCAAGGGTACAGACTCAAATCACCAATGAGGCCTACAAGGCCGTGCACAAAGAGGCTTTCACTCATCCATCCCTAGCCTTCTCACTCTTTGTGGGGCACCCACACTGGTGCTACCACCAGCCTTGTTTCCTCTGCCTTCAACCCTAACCCCAGCCCCTGCACCCCTACTTTTCCTTCAGAACTCAGCTCAAATATCACTTCTTTATGGCCAACTTACCTAATACGCCAGACTAAGCCAGGGCCCCCATCAGAAGTTCCCCTAGCATCTCACACTTCTCTTTCACAATGCTTATTTTAGTTGCAATTGTATAATTAGTTGTTGTTTAAAGACTCTCTCCCAAGTCAGAATATAAACTTAGTGAAGTCAGAGACCGTGGCTGTCTTGTTCACTGTTTTATCCCCAGCATCTATCACCGTGTCCAGCACAAGTGGAGGGGGCCAGGGGCTGGGGGGGTGTTAAATATTTGTTATGTGGCAACACTTGCGTTCTAGAGATGCACACAGCCCCTTCCCCTGACACACTGGTTCTGCAGTGTAGAGAAGCTATCCTGTTCTTATTGTATCCTCTGTTCTATTATTCTTTTAACTTTGATTTGGCTTGATTATTTTTGTCCTCTGTGCTTTTACGTTTTATTTCCAAAAGGTGAAAAGGAACTCTCAGGTAGAATTGCAACTAGCAGTTGCAGCCACACCAATGTTTTCAGAACACATGCTATCCTTTCCCGTTTCCTTTATATACTGAAACCACCAACAGTTTTGGGTGACAAGTCTACTGATTCTCAGTCAGTTGAAGTAAGATCCCTTAAGGGCCCAATCACATGCCACTTTCCCTCTGACAGCCTGCCTGTTCTTGTCAGAGTTTCTCTCCTCTTGCCAAAGCATTTTGCTTTTACCCATTTGGCAGTTATGTTCTGGCTTTTTATCATAGTTGTTTGATACCCATCTACCTAACCTACTGAACTCCCTGAGGACAGGGACTGAACTGATATATTATCTGAATCATCTTTATATCTCAGCATCTAACACAGTGTTAAGCATTCATTAAACTAAATTGATTTTTTCCATAGGTATAGTACAAGAGTGACGAGGGAAAAGTCCTTTAGTCTTATCAGTTCCATTTATCAATTTCATCATGTATTGTCTCCTACTTCCATGAAGAAGTACAGATAATAGAAACATCCTGTTCTCTTTTTCATTCCTATGAAAGTTTTCCAAAATTCCTGAAGAAGAAGAAAGGAGAAGCTTATAAAAATATATAAGAACCAAGTAATGCCAATAAATACACATAAGGATATAGTGCATGTTTAAAGTTGCACAACTCTTTCTCAATCAGATGATAAGAATTTTAAAACGCCAGGGACATGAAACTGATATCAAAAAAAAAAAAATAGTGTGCTGATAAATCGAACATGCTGTATTGTTGATTCTGTTGGGGGAGGAAAAAATTTCCCTCTACCATTTCTAGGTTCTTCTGGCTGGTCTAAGAAGTAAATTGAAATGAGACAGATTAACAGGGGAAAATCAAATGTAATTACATATGTACGGGGGCCCCGTGAGAAAAATGAGACCCCAGGGCAAGATAGACAATTGAGGCTTATATGCCATCTGAGAGAAAGAGGAGAGGGTGGGTAGGGGGTTGGGACTTCAAAGGGGAGGAAGACAATTCACAGGGAGATAGAACAACAAACGTTTGGTAAACAGTTGTTTGTTATACCATGTAGAGACAATGAGACACAGAGACTTTGATTTCTAAGCCCTGCCAAGGATTTTTCCCTACCACACCTAGCCCATATTCTTTGTAAACATCTCTGGTGATAGTACTTTTCCTGGACCAAGGCTTTATCTAAATTCTTTTAGGCAGTTAAGGGAGAGGTAAAAAGAAAGACATCCTGAGTCTTCTGTTTCTTAAAAATAATCAGCCCCAAATAATCCTCAAGTTAAAGAGACATATTTTGGGGTGGCAGTGTTTGTTCCCCTACAGTCCTGCCTTTGAAACTTCCCCGAGAAGTTCCATAGTCTAGAAGTTGAGTTGGTAGACTGTTCCATCGCACTGAACCAGTGTCTTAGTCTTAACAGTAAGGCAGTTCAGTTAAACTCATTTCAGAAGGCAGTGATGCAGGTGGGCTTCTCAAAGTTAAGCCTATGGTGTAAATAATCAGGTGTTTAATAAGAGGCATTTCTATGGAGACAAAATAAAAACGATGATTAATGATTGGAGCAGACCATAATCCCAGTTTCTGAGTTCTAAAGGCAACCAGTCCAGAAGATTTTTAGATGTCCAGCTCAAAGTAATTTTAGAAGGAATGAGGGCAGGCAATGACAATCTGGTAGATTTTTCTAGTTTTCAGTTTGAATATCTCTGGTGATCTTTTTGAGTGGCCCATACAGTAACAGGCATGAAGATTGTCTATACTTGAGCTATTGTGATTTCTCTGAAGTTTATATCAAGTTGTCCAATTTTAGCTTGCATGACTTCAGAAAAAGGGCAAATTTAGTCCTTTATGATTCCAAGTCAGAGTGTGAGAGAAAATTTAAGAAATATTAGTTCTGAGAGTTGTAGCTAGATAGTGGAGGAAGCTAGAAGAATTCAGGATCCAGTCCAGTTTAGAGGTAGGAGAAAAGAAAAAGTCTTAAAAGACAATAAACAGCACTAGATTAGATAACTTCATCCACCAGAGGGCAGACAGCAGAAGCAAGAAGAACTACAAACCTGCAGCCTGTGGAACAAAAACAACATTCACAGAAAGACAGACAAGATGAAAAGGCAGAGGGCTATGTACCAGATGAAGGAACAAGATAAAACCCCAGAAAAACAAATAAATGAAGTGGAGATAGGCAACCTTCCAGAAAAAGAATTCAGAATAATGATAGTGAAGATGATCAAGGACCTCAGAAAAACAATGGAGGCAAAGATCGAGAAGATGCAAGAAATGTTTAACAAAGACCTAGAAGAATTAAAGAACAAACAAACAGAGATGAACAATACAATAACTGAAATGAAAACTACATTAGAAGGAATCAATAGCAGAATAACTGAGGCAGAAGAACGGATAAGTGACCTGGAAGACAGAATGGTGGAATTCACTGCTATGGAACAGAATAAAGAAAAGAGAATGAAAAGAAATGAAGACAGCCTAAGAGACCTCTGGGACAACATTAAATGCAACAACGTTTGCATTATAGGGGTCCCAGAAGGAGAAGAGCGCAAGAAAGGGCAAGAGAAAATATTTGAAGATATTATAGTCAAAAACTTCCCTAACATGAGAAAGGGAATAGCCACCCAAGTCCAGGAAGTGCAGCGAGTCCCATACAGGATAAACCTAAGGAGAAACACACCGAGACACATAATAATCAAATTGACAAAAATTAAAGACAAAGAAAAATTATTGAAAGCAGCAATGGAAAAATGACAAATAACATACAAGGGAACTCCCATAAGGTTAACAGCTGATTTCTCAGGAGAAACTCTACAAGCCAGAAGGGAGTCGCATGATATACTTAAGGTGATGAAAGGGAAGAACCTACAACCAAGATTACTCTACCCTGCAAGGATCTCATTCAGATTCGATGGAGAAAGCAAAAGCTTTACAGACAAGCAAAAGCTAAGAGAATTCAGCACCACCAAACCAGCTCTACAACAAATGCTAAAGGAACTTCTCTAAGTGGGAAACACAAGAGAAGAAAAGGACCTACAGAAACTAACTCAAAACAATTTAAAAAATGGTCATAGGAACATACATATCGATAATTACCTTAAACATGAATGGATTAAATGCTCCAACCAAAAGACACAGGCTTGCTGAATGGATACAAAAACAAGACCCATATATATGCTGTCTACAAGAGACCCACTTCAGCTAGGGACACATACAGACTGAAAGTGAGGGAATGGAAAAGGATATTCCATGCAAATGGAAATCAAAAGAAAGCTGAAGTAGCAATACTCATATCAGATAAAATAGACTTTAAAATAAAGAATGTTACAAGAGACAAGGAGGGACACTACATAATGATCAAGGGATAAATCCAAGAAGAAGATATAACAATTATAAATATATATGCACCCAACATAGGAGCACATCAATACATAAGGCAACTGCTAACAGCTAGGAAAGAGGAAATCGACAGTAACACAATAACAGTGAAGGACTTTGACACCTCACTTACACCAATGGACAAATCATCCAAAATGAAAATAAATAAGGAAACACAAGCTTTAAATGACACATTAAACAACATAGATTTAATTGATATTTATAGGATATTCCATCCAAAAACAGCAGATTACACTTTCTTCTCAAGTGTGCATGGAACATTCTCCAGGATAGATCACATCTTGGGTCACAAATCAAGCCTCAGTAAATTTAAGAATATTGAAATAATATCAAGCATCTTTTCTGACCACAATACTATGAGATTAGAAATGAACTACAGGGGAAAAAACGTTAAAAACACAAACACCTGAAGGCCAAACAATACGTTACTAAATAACCAAGAGATCACTGAAGAAATCAAAAAGGAAATCAAAGAATACCTATAGACAAATGACAATAAAAACACGATGATCCAAAACCTGTAGGATGCAGCAAAAGCAGTTCTAAGAGGGAAGTTTATAGCCATACAAGCCTACCTCAAGAAACAAGAAAAATCTCAAATAAACAATCTAACCTTACACCTAAAGGAACGAGAGAAATAGAACAAACTAAACCCAAAGTTAGCAGAAGGAAAGACATCATAAAGATCAGAACAGAAATAAATGAAATAGAAACAAAGAAAACAATAGCAAAGATCAATAAAACTAAAAGCTGTTTCTTTGAGAAGATAAACAAAACTGCGAAACCATTAGCCAGACTCATCAAGAAAAAGGGAGAGGACTCAAATCAATAAAATTAGAAATGAAAAAGGAGAAGTTACAACAGAAACTGCAGAAATTCAAAGCATCCTAAGAGACTACTACAAGCAACTCTATGCCAACAAAATGAACAACCTGGAAGAAATGGACAAATTCTTAGAAAGGTATAACCTTCCAAGACTGAACAAGGAAGAAATAGAAAATATGAACAGACCAATAACAAGTAATGAAATTGAAACTGTGATGAAAAATCTTCCAACAAACAATAGTCCAGGACCAGATGGCTTCACAGGTGAATTCTAACAAACATTTAGAGAAGAACTAACACCCATCCTTCTCAAACTCTTCCAAAAAACTGCAGAGGAAGGAACACTCCAAAACTCATTCTATGAGGCCACCATCACCCTGACACCAAAACCACCCTGATACCTGATACTAAAAAAAAAGAACATTACAGACCAATATCACTGATGAATATAGATGCAAAAATCCTCAACAAAATACTAGCAAACAGAATCCAACAACATATTAAAAGGATCATACACCATGATCAAGTGGGATTTATCCCAGAGTTGCAAGGATTCTTCAATATACGCAAATCAATGTGATACACCATATTAACAAATTGAAGAAGAGAAACAATATGATCATCTCAATAGATGCAGAAAGAGCTTTTAACAAAATTCAACACCGATTTATGATAAAAACTCTCCAGAAAGTGGGCATAGAGAGAACCTACCTCAACATAATAGAGGCCATATACGACAAACCCACAGCAAACATCATTCTCAATGGTGAAAAACTGAAAGCATTTCCTCTAAGATCAGGAACAAGACAAGGATGTCCACTCTCACCACTATTATTCAACATAGTTTTGGAAGTCCTAGCCACAGCAATCAGAGAAGAAAGAGAAATAAAAGGAATACAAATTGGAAAAGAAGTAGTAAAACTGTCACTGTTTGCATATGACATGATACTATACATAGAGAATCCTAAAAATGCCACCAGAAAACTACTAGAGCTAATCAATGAATCTGGTAAAGTTGCAGGATACAAAATTAATGCACAGAAATCTGTTGCATTCCTATACAGTAATAATGAAAAATCTGAAAGAGAAATTAAGGAAACACTCCCATTTACCATTGCAACAAAAAGAATAAAATACCTAGAAATAAACCTACCTAGGGAGACAAAAGACCTGTATGCAGAAAACTATAAGACACTGATGAAAGAAATTAAAGATGATGCCAACAGATGGAGAGATATACCGTGTTCTTGGATTGGAAGAATCAATATTGTGAAAATGACTGTACTACCCAAAGCAATCTACATATTCAATGCAATCCCTATCAATTTACCAATGGCATTTTTTACGGAACTAGAACAAAAATTCTTAAAATTTGTATGGAGACACAAAAGACCCCGAATAGCTAAAGCAGTCTTGAGGGAAAAAAACAGAGCTGGAGGAATCAGACTCCCTGACTTCAGACTATACTACAAAGCTACAGTAATTGAGACAGTATGGTACTGGCACAAAAACAGAAACATAGATCAATGGAACAAGATACAAAGCCCAGAGGTAAACCCATGCACCTATGGTCAACAATCTATGATAAAGCAGGCAAGGATTTACAAAGGAGAAAAGACATTATCTTCAATAAGTGGGAAAACTGCACAGCTACATGTAAAAGAATGAAATTAGAACACTCCCTAACACCATACACAAAAATAAACTCAAAATGGATTCAATACCTAAGTGTAAGACTGGACACTATAAAACTCTTAGAGGAAAACATAGGAAGAACACTCTTTGACATAAATCACAGCAAGATCTTTTTCATCCACCTCCTAATGAATAATGGAAGAGTAATGGAAATAAAAACAAAAATAAACAAATGGGACCTAATGAAACGTAAAAGCTTTTGCACAGCAACGGAAACCAAAAAGAAAACGAAAAGACAGTCCTCAGAATGGGAGAAAATATTTGCACACAACTCAACGGACAAAGGATTAATCTCCAAAATAGATAAATAGCTCATGCAGCTCAATGTTAAAGAAACAAACAACAGAATACAAAAATGGGCGGAAGACCTAAATAGACATTTCTCCAAGGAAGACATACAGATGGCCAAGAAGCACATGAAAAGCTGCTCAACATCTCTAATTATTAGAGAAATGCAAATCAAAACTACAATGAGGTATCACCTCACACCAGTTAGAATGGGCATCATCAGAAAATCTACAAACAACAAATGCTGGAGAGGGTGTGGAGAAAAGGGAACCCTCTTGCACTGTTGGTGGGAATGTAAATTGATAGAGCCACTGTGGAGAACAGTATGGAGGTTCCTCAAGAAACTAGAAATAGAATTACCATATGATCCAGCAGTCCCACTACTGGGCATATACCCAGAGAAAACCATAATTCAAAAAGACACATGCACCGCAATGTTCATTGCGGCACTATTTACAATAGCCAGGTCATGGAAGCAGCCTAAATGCCCATCGACAGATGAATGGATAAAGAAGATGTGGAACATATATACAATGGAATATTACTCAGCCATAAAAAGTAATGAAATTGAGTCATTTGTTGAGACGTAGATGGATCTAGAGACTATCATACAGAGTGAAGTAAGTCAGAAAGAGAAAAACAAATATCGTATATTAACGCATGTATGTGGAACCTAGAAAAATGGTACAGATGTACCGGTTTGCAGGGCAGAAGTTGAGGGACAGGTGTAGAGAACAAACTTATGGACACCAAGGGGGGAAAGCCGCGGGGGCGGGGGGTCGGTATGGTGGTGTGCTGAATTGGGCGATTGGGATTGACATGTATACACTGATGTGTATAAAATTGATGACTAATAAGAATCTGCTGTATAAAAAAATTAATTAAATTAAAAAAAAAAAGAAACAGCACTAGAATCTAATATCCACAAAGGTGTATTATTGAAACATAGTTTTTCTCTTTAAGATTACCCCTATTTTTATAAAGAAAGTCAAATGAAGACTAATTTGTTTGCAAAGTAAATCTAGATTCAATAAACTTGGCCTGATAATCACATAAGTGTAGCAAGAATAGCAATTGCTCTTATAGGCTCTTTTCAATCTGCTTTGTTGGAACTTTTTGTAAGGAATCTCAGACTGAATATCTAAAGTCGTCTTAAACCAAGAACATATCCTCAGATTTGCCTGCAATACCTACAGATTTGGGTGAAATTCTTTCTTCTTGAAGTCCCCCAAATATCCTGAGGTTCCTGTACCTGCCAGGAAGTGACCTTCATTACCTCATTAAGGCTGTTGAGAACCCTGTAAGCAACATAGCAGGTAGTTTTCTTAAGGCACTTTATTGACTCCATAAAGTCAATTCTCATTTCCTTAAAGCCATCTGATCAAATCTGAGTCTATGCATGACTCTCTCAAATATGCATTACAGTCAAAGCCTTGGTAATATAACCAGTTTCCAATTGTATTCTGTTACAAGGAGAAGAGATTTCTATTGAACTTGTGCAAATAGCTAAGTTGCCATGAAAATAAGAATACTTACTGAAAGTTTCTGAATTCTGGAGGAATCAGGCTGGGAGAAAAAGTAAAAGTTTCATCTTTATTCACAAAGGCATATCTTACCAAATTGTTGATAGCTTAAGAGAAAAGAGACAAAGATTTCCTTAAATCTGAAAAGTCAAACATTTTTTTAAAAATTAGTAATCTTTTGAACAAAAAGGTCATAAAGAATTATAATCATCTTCATCAGTTCATTCATTCCCATGTGATTAATTATTGTGGCTCTTCATCTATGTTAGAAGTTTATAAAGCCAAAAGTTTCTCCATTAGGGTTCTGTAAATTCTTGTATTCTAGAGTACTTGTTAGATTCCTTTCCATAATTTTTTCTGAAGATGAAACACATTTGCAGGCAGATTTTGTAAAAACATCTGAGTAAGACAATAACTGTCTATAAATAATAAAAGACTTAAAATTCCCCTTATTAGAGTTCATTTGATAAGGAAGTATAGTTATTTTTGTGATGTACGACATTTTAAGATGACAACTGACATTATGATGACATTATACAAAACATATCAGATTTTTAGGTATTTCACATAATTTCTGGAACATTTATAATATATGCCTATTCACACACAACATAAAGAAGGCCTAGTATTACTTCTTATTTGACGATGCTCCTCATGTAATTTAATATATCAAATAAGCCAAATTAGTTTAATATCTCTCTTTTATAAAGAGAGAGAGCAAATCCAGCAAATCCCAGGGACCCTCTGGGAAATTTTAAAGTTAGTTCAAGGTAAAAAGAGAGAGAGAGCTCATCTAGTATTTGGTTGAAGTTTGTCAAAAATATTAAAAGGCTTTAAAACATTTGATCAAATAGGAAAACAGATCACTATGAAACAATACTTAGATATCCATTTAACCATGGCGACAATTAAAGACATTGTAAGTAAATACAAAGAGTTAAATAATTGTAAATAAAATTCAACTCTTGTAATATTAATATTAGGAAGATTCAATTTTAAGCAAACAAAGACCTGATGGACACAGTGTGAAGCACAGTTGGTAAGACCTAAAATCTTTGCTTTCTAGGCAAAAAATTTTCATAACATCTTATCAGGAGCAGACCAATAGTTCAAAAATTTTTTGTTTTTTTGGCAGAAAAAAACTAGGTTTTAGTTTTACATAAATACACTATTGATGTTAAAGCTTATTTCTAAAATCCTTATAATAAATCAATTCAATCTTGTCCAGCTTGATCATACACAAAATTTCTTTTCCAAGATTTCTTTTTTCATAAACCTTTTACAACTTTCTATGTCCAGAGTTTGTCCTTTATTTTCCTCTTTCTCATTCTGGAATACCAGCTATATTTTAGGACAAAATCACTTTGTTTTCCCTCAGTAAAAATGCATCTCCATACCTCATAATTTTCATACCCAAAAATTCATTTTGTTTTCCTTGCATACATAATTGTTTCCCTTATTATTTTTAGTAATATTAATTACATATATTAATTCGAATTCTTAACCCTTAGAAACCTTAATTTTTAATGAAAGTAAGCAATTATGAACTGTCTTTTACATTAGCATTTTTGTGAATTGGCAGACTAATATTTTTTAATAATTTCCATAATATGTTTCTTGTACCATTTTTCGAAGCACAGGACATGTGTACTAACAAACACAAATTTATCTTTTAATTTCTTTGTAATAGGAAGCCAAAAGTAGATAAACCTATGTTCAATAATTAATGTACCATACTTTGTCTTATTTGGAAATGATCTAGCTATTTAATAAATTTACATCATATAATTTAACTTAGCAAAACTGTAAAGTTTCAAGTTACCAAAAGATTTTGGAAGCTGGTTTTATTTTTTTTAATTAATTCATTTATTTATTTATTTTTGGCTGGGTTGGGTTTTCATTGCTGCATGTAGGCTTTCTCTAGTTGTGGTGAGTGGGGGCTACTCTTCGTTGCAGTGCATGGGCTTCTCATTGCTGGGGCTTCTCTTGTTGCAGAGCATGGGCTCTAGGTGCACAGGCTTCAGTAGTTGTGATGTGCAGGCTTCAGTAGTTGTGGCTCTCAGGCTCTAGAGTGCAGGCTCAGTAGTTGTGGTACACAGGCTTAGTTGCTCTGCAGCATGTGGGATCTTCTCGGAACAAGGCTTGAATCTATGTCCCCTTGGTTGGCAGGCAGATTCTTAACTGTGCCACCAGGGAAGCCCTGAAAGCTATTTTTAAGTACACCTACAATAAAACAGAATTATTATACCTAAAAACTCTTATCTTATATCTATGTAATGTATTAGTTTTCAACAACTGTGATATGAAAATTTTGTTATACCACATTTTTTTTTTTGCTAGCGAATTTTGTAACAAAAGTAAATTTGATGCCAAAAACTTAACCTCTGTGCACTAGGGCCAAATCGAATCTCACAGACAGAGTTTTGGGTGAAGTAGAAAAGAATAACTTTATTTCGTTGCCAGGCAAAGAGGGACACAGGAGACTCCCGCCCTGAAACACTGTGTGTCCCAACCCAGGCGGAATTGGTGAGTTTTTATAGCAATGGTTCAAGGGTGGGTTTGCTGATAAGATTGGGGTGTGTGCAGGGCCTGCACTCCTTTAATCTCATCTCAGGTAGTCTCCTAATCTTGATGAGCTTCTCTGGTTCCTTTAATCTTGCCTCAGGTGGTTTCTTGTCTGCTCCTCCCTTGTCTCTCCATCCCCTCCCTTCCCCAACTGCAACCAGCTGGAATCTGCCCTTTGGAATTCAGGGAAGGTCATGGAGGCTGGAGTCTGTTCCCTACAAACAAGAAATGGTACAGAAAGGTTTCTGTGCCCAGGAGCCCCACAGGGTCCTGCTGGGTTTCAAAATGAGCTTATTTGATTAGTAAACCCAGGTAGAATAAAAGTTTTGTATTTAACGCTGATAACTCTAAGGCATGTCTATTTTTATTAAACCAACAAATTTAAATTAACTTTAATACTCAGTATTTTCCCAGATCATGGAAACTTGAAAAACATTTGGGTTAGTTTTCATCATATTTCTGAGAACTTTAGGAATACTTAATTTATAAGTATTTAATTCTAAACCAGTTAAATAGAGATGTTTTAAAATTAATTTTGGCAATACTGTTACCTGAAAACTGGGTTTGCCTCTTGGTGGGTGTCAAGTCAAAAAACACAACCAAGTCAAAGATCAGGAGAAGGAAGAATTTATTATTTGCAACAAGTAAAGAGAACACCGGGGGTCTTTCCCAAAGCAGTATCTCCCCAGACAGCAAAACTGGGGAAGTTTTAAGTGAAGGGTACATGCATATTCTTGAAGGGGCTAGAACAGAGGATGATTCAGCATAGAATTGGGGCAAAGGTTGACAGAGTCCCAGTTTTAGTTGACTGAAGTCACGAGGGCCAAAAAAGTTCAACATCGTCATTTCATCCTCCACCGGGGTTGGGGCCTTAGTTCTTGCAGAACTCAAAGATATATATCAGATTGTTACATATATCCCTTGAGAAGGAACTAGGACTCTGTTTTATCACTGTACTATTGTTTCTTGACTGCTTTTCCTTTGTTCCTGCATTCCTTCACTTCCTTTAAGATCATTAATTACTGAGACCTATTCAAAGGCAAGCATGGTGGCCAGACTTAGATCACAAAATGGCTTAGGTCAAAATGGCTTCCTTTTTTTTTCCTTTTAATTGAAGTATAGTTGATGCTGTACAGCAAAGTGATTCAGTTATACACATATATTCATTCTTTTTTTATATTCTTTTTCATTATGGTTTATCACAGGATATTGAACCTAGATCCCTGTGCTATACAGTAGGACCTTGTTGTTTATTCATTCTATATATAATGATTTGCATCTACAAACCCCATACTCCCACTCCCTCCATCCCCCACCTCCCCTCCCCCTTGGCAACCACAAGTCTGTTCCCTATGTCTGTGAGTCTGTCTCTGTTTCATAGATAAGTTCATTTGTGTCATATTTTAGATTCCACATGTAAGTGATATCATGTTGTATTTGTCCTTTTCTTTCTGACTTACTTCACTTAGTATGATAACCTCTAGTTCCATCCATTTTGTTGTAAATGGCATTATTTCATTCTTTTTTATGGCTGAGTAGTATTCCATTGTATATATGTACCACATCTTCATTATCCATTCATCTGTTGATGGACATTTAGGTTGTTTTCATGTCTTGGCTATTGTGAATAGTGCTGCTGTGGACATAGGGGTGCAGGTATCTTTTTAAATTATAGTTTTGTCTGGATATATGTCCAGGAGTGGGATCGCTAGATCGTATGGCAACTCTATTTTTGGTTTTTGAGGAACCTGCGTACTGTGTTCCATGTTGACTGCACCAACTTACATTCCCACTAACAGTGTAGGAGGGTTGCCTTTTCTCCACACCCTCTCTAGCATTTGTTATTTTGTAGACTTTAATGATGGACATTCTGACTGGCGTGAGGTGGTACCTCATTTCAGTTTTGATTTACATTTATCTAATAATTAGTGATGTTGAGCATCTTTTCATGTGCCTGTTTGCCATCTTATGTCTTCTTTGGAGAAATGTCTACTTAGTTCTGCCCATTTTTCAATTGGGTTGTTTGGTTTTTTGTTGTTGAGTTGTATGAGCTGTTTGTATATTTTGGAAATTAAGCCCTTGTAGGTCACATCATTTGCAAATTTCTCCCATTCCATAGGTTGTCTTTTCATTTGTTTATGGCTTCCTTTGCTGTGCAAAAGCTTGTAAGCTTGATTAGGTCCTATTTGTTTATTTTTGCTTTTATTTCTATTGCCTTGGGAGACTGACCTAAGAAAGCATTGGTACAAAACATTAGAGAACATTTTTCCTATGTTCTCTTCTAGGAGTTTTATAATGTCATGTCTTATGTTTAAGTCTTTAAGCCACAAAATGGCTTCTCTTATGTCAAGAAAGCCATGCCTGGTTCTCTTTCTCCACGGATCCCATACCCTGTCTGCTTACAATACCATCTGAAGGTAGAAAAATATCACACATCTACAACATATGTATACAGATACACACAAACATATGGGCAGATGCAGAGAACTTATAGCTCTCATTTTTAAAAAACATTTTTAAAAACTCACTAGTTTATAAAAGAATAGTTGGATTCAAATTTTGTTTTGGCAGTTGGAAAAAGTTGTGTTCATCTGTTCAGATGACTAAAGCCTTTTTACTAATATTTATAGATAAGATTTTTAAGATTTCTCATTTGCCCCATTTCCAAATATTTCCACCCTTCTTTTTGTTTTGTTTTGTTGGATGAGAAACACCTCCCTAAAGTTTGCATTTCAAAGAATGGCTCTTAGGTCCTAGAGAAGATAGGGGTAGAAAATCTACATCACAAAGGCACAGTTCAATGTCCCAGTAACTACAAGCATTTTGAGATGAATAGGCGAGGTTTTGGGGATTGGCAAAAGGACAGGTGAACTTTGAACCACTTTCTAGAGCCACACCTCTGGTCCTGTAGAGATTTCCAAGGCAAAGACAGTTGTTTCCGGTTTTCCAAAGAACTGGGTTGCAGCCTGAATGATAAAGAGACTGACCCACCCTTCCGACTACATTTTTTCCAATTTGCTTCTTTTCTCTGGGTACATAGTTTCATTTTGGCTTAGGGGAGAAAGCCTAAAAAAAATTCCTGTCAGGCTCTGAGTGTCAGCTATTGTCATTCACCCTAAAGAGTTTCCCCACATCTAGACTTGATTGCATTCCTGTGGCGTCAATTAACATGTTTCTCTATTCCCTTTAATCATCTACAAACTTCCAGTTAGATCTAGAGGTTTGATCTTATTAAACTTTAACTTTTGTTTTTAAACAAAAACATTTCATAAGTGGTAATAAGCTCTTCCATCAGGAGATAGTGATATCTAGTGTTTTTCTTTTTATGTTAACAGCCCTCAATGATAATTGCCTAGTTCCATTATTTCCATTAAGAGTTTGCCAAATGGTAATATTCTATCTTTTCTTCTTCATTTATTAGCTATACTATTTCTATAATATCTATTTGTATAATTTCCCTGACCTCAACCATTTAACTACCAAGAGGTATAGCTCATAAGAGAAAGGCAGGCTAAATGCTTGATTCTTTCCCTATACTTACCAGTTTTCAGAGTAATGAGTTGGTTTACTAGCAACCTCCAAAGGTGACCAATGAAATTCTTTTTAAAATACCATTATGATCTCATGGATTTTAACATACTTGATATGTTTAATCAATTGCAGTTATTTTTATTGATGCTCAAATTGTGGGAACCTTCTCAAGTTAGCTCCTGAGTCCTTTTACATGTAGTAGTCGTATCAAAGAAGAAGCTATCAAGCTTCTTCACTGTTTGTATGACAATATTTCCAGGCTCGTCTTATACATCTCTTGCTCCAGATCTCAAAGTAGCCGTTTCTCTAAGCCCTAGAGGCCACAGTCTAGGCCGTGGTAGTATTTATTTCTTTAAGGTTGTTCACTGTTTCTGAGCCTTTTCAGTGAACAGAACTAGGAAAATAGAAGTTTAAGGGTAAAAATGCATTATGAGTTCATACTCATATTTTCAATAGAAACTTGACTACAAAGTTTTGCTTCTTTGGTTTTGTAGTTGGATTTCTTTTTGCTAAAAATCTTGGTCCCTTCTTTTAGACTACTTTAATACTTTCAGAATTTTTACTGACAATTTGGTGATCAAAGATGACATAAGATTTTTTTGTAAGTTTTTTTTTTTGGTCCTGAGGGTGTATCCCACTAGGAATCAAATTACATAAATTACTGTGTTTTAATATCACTGATGCTCAAAATATTAAACAACCAGTTGGAACTAATCAACCCCTACTATGCCAAGATCTAACCTTTTAGTTGTTGAACTGTGGAGAGCTGGAGGAAGGGTAGTATCTCAGGTCAGCCCCAGCTTACCAACCCATTTAGTATTGTTCCAATATTTTAAAAACTGGGAATGCCATACTCTGCATCCCAACTTGTTATAAGTCTTGCTGTCATTGAGTTCCCTTCTAGCTCCAACAGGAACCTATACAGTCACTCAGATGAGGTACCCTTTTCCTGCTTCCGTACCCTACTAGCCTTTATTTATACACTTATCTAAAAATTTTACAATGATACAAATGATTATTTTACATGATTCTTGAAGTTCTGGCCAACAAAATAAGCAAATACAGAAATATGTGTTATGACTATTAGGAACTTAAATTAACAGTATTTGGAACCAATATCATTAGAAACCTAAAACAAAACAAACAAGAAAATCTTAAGTAGAAAAAGCAAATTATGAGCACAAATTTGTAGGCCAAGCAGGCCTAAAAATCTCTTAGTGGTGCCAGCTACAGTGTTAGCAGGCCTGGATCAATTAGTAATTAAAATTGAAGTTAAATATAATTAAAAATTACACAATTTGCAGCTGTTTTTATCTAATATCACTAAAATTATTTAAGAATTACTTGAGTGGGGGCTTCCCTGATGGCTCAGTGGTTGAGAGTCCGCCTGCTGATGCAGGGCACACGGGTTCGTGCCCCGGTCCAGGGGGATCCCACATGCCACGGAGCGGCTGGGCCAGTGAGCCATGGCCGCTGGGCCTGCGTGTCTGGAGCCTGTGCTCCGCAGTGGGAGGGGCCACGGCAGTGGGAGGCCCATGTGCCGCAAAAAAAAAAAAAAAAAAAAAAAAAAAATTACTTGAGTGATTGTCTGTGATACTGCCTTCCCTAAAAGCTCTCTTTCCTAAGAAGTGGTATCCCTCTCCCTCTCTACCATCCACATGGTTGTAGGCAGAACTTTTCTTGCTTACATGACCCCACTCCCCTGATAACACTTATTGGGTCCAGGGATAGGCACCTGGCCTAAGACAGTACAGTCAGAGGCTTTCCTCTGAATTTTTCAAGTTGGAATCAAGAAAGAGAGGCAGCCACGTGGTTATTAAAGAACACTGACCCAAAGAACTGTTGTTATCCTTGTTTTCCACTTTGTGGGGACATCCTGTCTGCAGTGAGAGCAGATGTAGGCAACATGCAGAGAGGAGCTGAGCCAACTGTCAAAAGGAATTTTGATGGCAGTGGAGTTCCTGCAGTCATTCCTGAGGCCCAACTGCAGCCCTGCCCATCTCTTAGGTTGGTTTTTCTTAATGCTTCCTTGGAATCCATAAGCCAATAATTTCTAATTTTGCTAAAGCTAATTCAAATTTGATTTCTGTCTCTTGCTATCAAAAGAATTCCCACTTCATTGACAAAGGGAAATACACAGAATAAATTTTCTATAAGTAATAGATTTATATTTGAGTAATGTCTGTTTTATTATACAATACATAAATCCCCTCAGTTCCCCCAATATTAACAATAAAAAATCCAGAATGTTAAAGGATTTTTGATTATGTGATTTTTTTTTTAAAACATAGGTTTCATAGTCTAGGATGTAGTAGGAGAGGCAGGATGTAAGTCTAGAAAAGTAAATTGAGATTAGAACATATAGAGCCTTAAGGTTATGTTAAGGAGTTTGGACTTTATCCTGTAGGTGGCAAGGATCCAGTTGGAAATATCTTTAGGATATTTGGATAGGTCATTGTGGTGGCAATATGGACCTTCAGTTAAAGTGGGAAAAAGTTGCAGACAGGTCCTCATTTTGGAAACTTAATCATTTGAAACCTATTCCAGGTATCAGAGGCCAAGTTGATGAGAGGCTCACCTAGGAAAGTTCTCCTGAAAATGGTTGAGAGAGGGAAGAATTCAAGAGATATTTCAAAGGTAGACTTGACACTATTTAATGACCACTTGGACACACGGAATGAAAGTGAGGAAATATAGAAGGACTGTGAATAGATGGTGATACCATCAACACAGGAGAAGGAGGAGGAACAGATTTGAGAAGAAGACACTAATCTAACTGAGCATCACCACTGACCTTTATGGTCCATTTTAGCAGGTATGGTGCTGTGCCTCCATGTAGTACTCACAGTCTCTGTCATTTCAAAGACAGCCATAATATGATTCTATCTTGGAAGGTTGTTTGAACTTTATTGGAACGCCTCCGCAATGTAGGAGACCAAGGAAATCATTAAGTTCTGGAAAGTTAGCATTCCTACTTGGAAGACATTAGTTGTGGTTTTGTCATGCTGGTGTGTATTAGTCTAATATAATATGTTTTATATATTAGATATGTAATATATATAATGATATATTTTATTTATTTATGGGTTTGATTTAATGAATATTGTAAAAGAATGATTATAGCCAACCTAAAATTTTATATATCAAAAAGAATATCATCTCATTATAGAGGAATTAAAATTTTATAGTGAAATAAAATTAGAAATAATATGATAAAGTGATATAAGCCTCAGATTTTCTTTTTATTTATTTATTTATTTTTTCATTCTTTAAGGGAAGTAATTTCATTTTAACAACCTTTAAGTGTAGCAGCTTTTCAAAAGTAGCAACCTCCCCTTATAAGCCTCAGATTTTAAAAGTAAATATTCCTATGTTCAAAGCAACTAACCAGTAAGCCCTTTTTCACTATACTTTCCCTGGGGAGCTAAATTGCTTTTGTCCACCTGATTTCTAAAGCAAAATTATCAAATACCATCAATGTAACTTGTTCTGTGTTAAAAGCAGAATTAGACACAGTCCCGACTTACTGCCATTCCAATATTTTCTGAAAAATGAAAAATTCCAATTTGCGGATGGTGATTTTGTCAAAAGTAAAAACTCAGCAGCTTATAGACTGGTGAAATAACTGACATCTTTAATATTTTGACAGCTCTAATGAACTACAGGAAACTTTGTCCAAATTCCATTCAATTTGATTTGGTTTTCTCTCATCAACACTGATTAAGGGAAATAGAAAGCAAAGTACAAATGTCATTTTACACTTTCTAATAGCCACGCTGAGGTAAAACAACATGTAAAATTAATTTTAATAATATGTTTTATTTAACCAAAAATTTCCAGAATGTTATCACTTTAACATACAGTCAGTATTTTAAAATTTCTAATGAAATATGTTACATTATTTTTTTGTACTAAGTCTTCAAAGTCTGGTGTATATTTTATACAGCACATCTCAATTCAGATTAGCCAAATTTCAAGTGCTCAAACGCCTCATGTGGACAGTGCAACCTTAAATAAAAGTCACAGCTGGAGACAGCAACATCTTTCAGAGATTTATGCTGCCTTCCCCTTAAATTACACGATGAGTACAACACTCTGAGCACGATGTTTACCACTTGTAGCTCGAAGGCCATTCCAAGTCTGAGGGGAAAATGTATGATGCAGATTATAAATATACATTCAAATATTTAATGTTTTTTATTCTAGTGTCTATACCTGCAACTCTCTTTTCCACGTTTCGAAGAATAGAAAATTGTGCTACTTTTCTGTCATCATGAGTTATGGATTAGATAGCAAGGAAGGGTGGAGTTACCATTAAATAGCATTTATTCCCAGTTACAGAAGTAATATGCTATTCTGGTGAGGGCACTATCTTACGAGGCAGACTTGAGTTTTCATTCTGGCTATGCCACTAACAGTACGACATGCAACAGGTCAAGTCAATTCTTTGAACATTTTCTCATCTCTAAAATGAGGATGGACTATATTAGTAGCTTTACTCATACTCTGAGTAGCCTACGGGTTTATAAGGGAAGAGTGAGAAGGAAATAAGTAGGATTTTTGTCACACACACACACATTCCACCAGAATCAGCCACTGCAGGATCAAGTTTATTTGTTTTATAAATTAATCTTCAGTGTAAACCCCAAAACTAATTAAAATTTTAAATACTGTTACCAGGAAATGTAATCATCTCCACTTTTCAACAATATACAATATGATATTCTCATCTTCTGGCCCATACCTAAAGGTCCTTTCACATACCTTTTTCTCAAACTTCCTTGTCACTAATCTTACCCCTTCCAAGTTGCTCATCAAGTTACCAAATCATTAGCCACTATTGATTCCAGGAAGATTGAACAATGAGATATATTTGTTCAAAATCTGCCCATTGTAAGGACTGTCTTTTTCCCTCGTCCATCTGGTCTCTAAGTGAGCTATAAATCCTAAAGCAATCCACTCCAAGCCAGTAAAACACATCTGTAACCGAGGTTTTAATTTTTTCCTCCTAAGTTAAGCCCCCATGAGGCAATATATGTAAGTTGGAGAGGAACAGCAAGGCTCACAGGAATAGGCAACAGGAGAATACGAGCACCTTGTTCATTAAACTTACTTGCTTTCAGGACCTGTCCAGGCCTGGTTCTATATTTACCTTTTCAACTTGAGGTAGGAGTCTCAGATAACACCTGGATCACGATGAGCAAGTGGGATTGCAGTTGTTTGGTGTTCCAGGGTTAGATGCTCCGCTTGGACCCAGTAGTAAACCGCTAAAATTCAAAGAGGTCCACCAAAATAGTGTCTCTTCTTCATGGGAAAGGGCTCAAGTACAATGTTTAACCCTTACTTTAGAATCACGACCAAACATATTCTCTACACCACTGAACCCTTGAACATTTTTCAAAGTTTCAAAGGTATATATACTTTCTACTCTTTTGTCCCGATCTATGTAGTGTTAACAGTCTAATGAGCCAATGTGATGTCCTATAATGAGGAAAATAGCAAGTTTTCTGCTTGATTGTGGCCCAGAGCCTGAAAGGTGATATACTCCTGTGGCAAGAAGGTGAAATTGTGTGTGCTATTGTTCATACCAGATGAAAGCAAACTATTTCTGCTTCGTCATTAACAATTATCCTAATAAATGGCCACATGTCCCTTTGCATGATGAAAGGAAGATTCAAGTAGGCACTGCCTCGAGAGTACTCAGATTTCCTTAAACTGTGTCTAAGAACTGATTTGTATCTGGAGACTAGATAATGTTTCTTTTTTCTAGCCCTGAAGGTTTTTTGTTTGTTTGATTCTTTGATAAATAAAGCAAGTAGGACCTTAGTGGGCTGCACTGCTATTTCAGTCCTAGGGACTCCATGACCAGCTAGTCACCTCGAAGAACCTACGGGTCAGACCATTTGGGTTTTCAGACTGACCCTACTACCTTTCAAGTTAGCCACATATGAATGTTACATGCTGCTACTCGGATCATGCCTCTCTGGGATCCTCTTGTAACTCTGTAAGCCAAAGTCAACTCCAGCTTCTCTCATCATCATCCCTGGTCTAAAGAGAACATTCTCCAAAGCACTTTAAAATGTGCTGCACTTCTCTTTGTAGATTTGTTTCTCAAAACCTTTGTGAAGAGTATCTTCTGGACCCCTTGGAAAGATACAGTTGAGGTGAATGGTTGGGTCAGAAATGATAAATCCACTCCTACATTCCTATCTCCTGAAATTTTTTAATTTTTTCTTTTACATTTTACCAAAGAGATTTGCATCTCAACTTCATTTTGCATGAGTCACCATTGTGTCCAGATTTAAATCAACTGTGAGCAGAACAAACAGAATTATGCCCAGTTTCTCAAGCTAACAGTTAATCCAGAATCTCTTGTGAAATCTGTAAAATCAGCCCACTCTAAAAGTGTGTCCTTCTCTTTTTCATTCAACATTTGTAAAGTCTATTCTAACCGACATTCCATGATTAATCAGCAAATTTCTTCAATTCCTTTGGTGCTTAAGCCATCTATTCCTGAATTTCACTTTGTAATTCGTCCCTTGAAGCATATTACAATTTGACTCTGATTAAAGATCTGAAGATAGTGCAGGGTGAGAAAAGGGCATAAGAGAACTGGCCTGCTCTTATAAGGTAACTCCCTTCGGTATCTTCAGACAAAGGAGAAACACTCTTGTAAGCAAAAGGAGATACTGCTTCAGCTGGCAAAGGAGGCTTAGTGGAGTTTGGGGGTGGGAGTCCTCTAACTTCTCCAAATTCTCTCCTATATAGCATTTCAATCTTAAAGCTGTAACTCTTTTTTTTTTTAATTGATGCGATAGGATTTGCATTTTATTTATTTTTATTGAAGTATAGTTGACTTACAATATTATGTTAATTTTAGGTGTACAACATAGTGATTCAAAATTTTTATAGATTATGCTCCATTTAAAGTTGTTATAAAATATTGGTGAGATTTCCAGTGCTGCACAATATATTCTTGTAGCTTATTTATTTCATACATAGTACCTCTTAATCCCCTTCCTCTATCTTGCCCCTCCTCCCTTACCTTCGCCATTAGTTTATTCTCTATGTGAGTCTGTTTCTGTTTTATTCATTCATTTATTTTTTAGATTCCACATATAAGTGATAATATACAGTATTTTTCTTTCTCTGTCTGACTTATTTCACTAAGCATAATACCTTCCAGGTCCATCTATGTGGTTGCAAATTGCTAAATTTCATTCTTTTTTATCACTGAGTAATATTCTATTGTGTGTGTGTGTGTGTGTGTATATATATATAAATATATATATACCATATTTTCTTTATCCATTCATCTATTGATGGACACTTAGGTTGCTTCCATATCTTGGCTATAGTAAATAATGCTGCTATGAACACTGGGTGCATGTCTTTTTGAATTAGTGTTTTCACTTTCTTCAGATATATACCAGGAGTAGAATTGCTAGAGCATATGGTAGTTCTGCTTTTAGTTTTGAGAAATCTCCATATTGTTTTCTATAGTGGCTGAACCAATTTACTTTCCTACCAACAATGTACTAGGCTTCCCTTTTCTCTACATCCTCGCCAGCATTTCTGACAGGTGTGAGGTGATATCTCATGGTTTTGATTTACATTTCTCTGATGATTAGCAATGTTGAGCAGCCTTTCATGTGCCTGTTGGCCATGTGTGTGTTTTCTTTGGACAAATGTCTATTCAGTTCTTCTGCCCATTTTTTGATCAAGTTGTTAGTTTTTTTGATATTGAGTTGCATGAACGCTTTATATATTTTGGATATTAACCTCTTATTTGTCTTATCATTTGCAAATATTTTCTTTCATTCAGTATGTTGTTTTTTCATTTTGTCAGTGGTTTCCTTTGCTGTGCAAAAGCCTTTAAGTTTAGCTAAGTCCCATTTCTTTATTTTTTCTTTTGTTTCCTTTGCCTTTGGAGACTGATCCAAAAAAATATTGCTATGATTTGTGTCAGAGAATGTTTTGCCTACATTTTCTTCTGGGAGTTTGTTCGTTTGTTTGTTTTTTGCGGTACGCGGGCCTCTCACTCTTGTGGCCTCTCCCGTTGTGGAGCACAGGCCCCAGATGTGCAGGCTCAGCAGCCATGGCTCACAGGCCCAGCTGCTCCGCGGCATGTGGGATCTTCCCGGACCGGGACACAAACCCGCATCCCCTGCATCGGCAGGCAGACTCTCAACCACTGCGCCACCTTCTGGGAGTTTTATACTTTTTTATAAGCCCCTTTTATAAGTTTTATAAGTTTTTAAGTTTTATAAGTTTTTAAGTTTTATAAGTTTTTATAAGTTTTATAAGTTTTATACTTTTTTATAAGCCCCTTCTGGGAGTTTTATACTTTCTACTCTTATATTTAGGTCTTTAATCCATTTTGAGTTTATTTTTGTATATGATGTGAGAAAGTCTTCTAATTTTATCATTTTACATGTTGCTGCCCAGTTTTTCCCAGCACCACTTATTGAAGAGACTATCTTTTCCCATCATATATTCTTTCCTTTGTCACAGATTATTGACCATAAGGGCATGCGTTTATTTCTGGTCTCTGTTCCATTGATCTATGTGTCTGTTTTTGTGCCAGTGCCATACTGTTTTGATTACTGTAGCTTTGTAGCATAGTCTAAAGTCAGGGAGCATGATACCTCCAGCTTTATTCTTTTTCCTCAAGATTGTTTTGGCTATTAGGGTATTTTGTGGTTCCATATAAATTTTAGGACTATTTCTTCTAGTTCTGTGAAAAATGTCATGGGTATTTTAATAGGGATTGCATTAAATCTGTAGATTGCTTTGGGTAGTATGAACATTTTAACAATATTAATTCTTCCAATTCACAAACATGGGATATCGTTCCATTTCTTGGTATCATCTTCAATTTCCTTCATCAGTGTTTAATAGTTTTCAGCTTATAGGTCTTTCATTTCCTTGGTTAAGTTTATTCTTAGGTATTTTATTCTTTCTGGTGTGATTTTGAATGGGATTGCTTTTTCTTTCTGATAGTTCATTATCAGTGTATAGAAGAGCCATAGATTTCTGTATATTAATCTTGTATCCTGCAAATTTACTGAATTCATTTATTAGTTCCAATAGTTTTTTGGTGGAGATGTTAAGGTTTTCTATATATAGTATCATGTCATCTGCAAATAGTGAGTTTTACTTCTCTCCTTCCAATTTGGGTGTCTTTTATTTCTTTTTCTTGTCTGATTCCTGTGGTTAGTCCTTCTAATACTATGTTAAATGGAAGTGGTGAGAGTAGGCATTCTTGTCTTGTTCCTGATTTTAGAGGAAAAGCTTTCAGCTTTTCACCATTGAGTATGATATTTACTATGGGTTTGTCTTATATGGTCTTAATTATGTTGAGATACGTTCCCTCTGTACCAACTTTGATGAGAGTTTTTATAATAAATGGATGCTGAATTTTGTCAAATGCTTTTTCTGTGTATATTGAAATGATCATGTAATTTGTATCCTTCCTTTTGTTAATGTGGTGTATCACACTGATTTGCAGATACTGAAGCATCCTTGCATCCCTGGAATAAGTCCTGCTTGATCATAGTATACGGTCCTCTTTATATATTGTTGAATTTGGGGTTTTTTTGTTTTTTTTAATTTTTAAATTTAATTTTACTTATTTTTTTATACAGCTGGTTCTTATTAGTCATCAATTTTATACACATCAGTGTATACATGTCAATCCCAATCACCAATTCATCACACCACCATCCCCACCCCCCACCCCCGCGGCTTCCCCCCCTTGGTGTCCATATGTTTGTTCTCTACATCTGTCCCTCAACTTCTGCCCTGCAAACTGGTTCATCTGTACCATTTTTCTAGGTTCCACATATATGCGTTAATATACGATATTTGTTTTTCTCTTTCTGACTTACTTCACTTTGTATGACAGTCTCTAGATCCATCCGCATCTCAACAAATGACCCAATTTCGTTCCTTTTTATGGCTGAGTAATATTCCATTGTATATATGTACCACTTCTTCTTTATCCATTCATCTGTCGATGGGCATTTAGGTTGCTTCCATGACCTGGCTATTGTAAATAGTGCTGCAATGAACATTGGGTTGCATGAGTCTTTTTGAATTACAGTTTTCTCTGGGTAGATGCCCAGTAGTGGGATTGCTGGATCATATGGTAATTCTCTTTTTAGTTTTTTAAGGAACCTCCATACTGTTCTCCATAGTGGCTGTATCAATTTACATTCCAACCAACAGTGCAAGAGGGTTCCCTTTTCTCCACACCCTCTCCAGCATTTGTTGTTTATAGATTATTATAGATTTTCTGATGATGCCCATTCTAACTGGTGTGAGGTGATACCTCATTGTAGTTTTGATTTGCATTTCTCTAGTAATTAGTGATGTTGAGCAGCTTTTCATGTGCTTCCTGGCCATCTGTATGTCTTTTTTGGAGAAATGTCTATTTAGGTCTTCTGCCCATTTTTTGATTGGGTTTTTGTTTTTTTAATATTGAGCTGCATGAGCTGTTTATATTTTTTTCCTTTTTATATATTGTTGAATTTGGTTTGCTAAGATTTGTTGAGGATTTTGCATCTATATTCATCGAAGATATTGGCCTATAATTTTCTTTTTTTGCTGTGTTTTTGTCTGGTTTTGGTATGAGGGTAATGGTGGCCTTGTAGAATGAATTTAGGAGTGTTCCCGCCTCTTCAATTTTTTGGAACAGTTTGAGAAGGATAGGAATTGGGTCTTCTTTATATATTTGGTAGAATTCTCCTGTGAAGCCATCCGGTCTTGGACTTTTGTTTGATGGAATTTTTTGGTTACTGATTCAATTTCACTACTAGTGATTGGCCTGTTCAGATTATCTATTTCTTCCTGATTCTGTCTTTGAAGATTATATTTTTCTAGAAATCTATCCATTTCTTCTAGGTTGTCCAATCTGTTGGCATATAGCTGTTCATAATATTCTCTTATGATTTTTTGTGTCTCTGTGATATCAGTTGTAATTTCTCCTCTTTCCTTTCTTATTTAGTTTGTGTCCTGTCTCTTTTTTCCATGGTGATCCTAGTAAAGGCTTATCAACTTTATCTTTTCAAAAAAAAAAAGCTCTTGGTTTCTTTGATTTTTTAAAAAAATAAATTTATTTATTTATTTATGGCTGTGTTGGGTCTTCGTTTCTGTGCACGGGCTTTCTCTAGTTGCGGCGAGCAGGGTCTGCTCTTCGTTGTGGTGTGCAGGCTTCTCATTGCAGTGGCCCCTCTTGTTGTGGAGCACAGGCTCTAGGCATGCGAGCTTCAGTAGTTGTGGCACGTGGGCTCAGTAGTTGTGGCTCGTGGGCTATAGGGTGCAGGCTCAGTAGTTGTGGCACACAGACTTAGTAGCTCTGCGGCGTGTGGGATCTTCCCCAGACCAGAGATCGAACCTGTATCCCCTGATTGGCAGGCAGATTCTTAACCACTGCGCCACCAGGGAAGTCCTCTTTGATCTTTTGTATTTTTTTTTGTTTCAATTTTATCTATTTCCTCTCTGATCTTTATTATTTCTGTCCTGTTGACTGTGGGCTTTGTTTGTTCTTCTTTTTCTAATTCCTTTAGATGTTAGGTTAGATTGTTTATTTGAGAATTTTCCTGTTTCTTGAGGTAGACCTGTATTGCAATAAATTTCCCAGTTGGAACTACTTTTGCTTCATCTCATAGATTTTTGGAAAGTTGTGTTTTTATTTTCATATGTCTCGAGGTATTTTCTGATTTCCTCTTTGATGTTTTCATTGACCCATTGGCTTTTTACTGGCATGTTATTTATTCTCCAAGTGTTTGTGTTTTTCCCATTTTCCTTCCTATAAATGATTTCTAGTTTCATACCATTGTGGTTGGGAAAAATGCTTGATATAATTTCTATTCTTTTAAATGTGTTGAGACTTGTTTTATAGGCTATTCTGCAGCTCTGTCTTGTTTTGTAAATCTATCCTAGAGAACGTTCCATGTGTACTTGAAAATAATGTGTATTCTGCTGTTTTTGGATGGAATGTCTTCAATTTATCTATTACGTTCAACTGGTCTAATGTGTCATGTAAGACCACTATTTCCTTGTTGATTTTCTGTCTGGATGATTTGTAATTGATGTAAAGGGGGTGTCAGTTTCTCCCTTTATGTCTATTTATATTTACTTTATATATTTAGGTGCTTCTATAATAGGTATGTATATGTTAACAAATGTTATATCTTCTTCTGTTGATCCTTTTATCATTACTTAATGCCTTACTTTGTCTTTTGTTATTGTCTTTTGTTGTAAAGTCTATTTTGTCTTATATGACTATTGCTACCCCAGCTTTCTTGTCATTTCCATTTGCATGAAATATCTTTTTCCAACCCCTCACTTTCTGTCTGTGTGTGTCTTTAGCTCTAAAGTGAGTCTCTTTTAAGCAGCATATATATGGGTCTTCTTTTTTTTTTTAATCCAGTCTGCCATCCTATGGCTTTGGATTGAAGCATTTAATCCACTGGCATACATTTAAAGTGATTATTGTTGTATATGTACTTATTGCCATTTTGTCATTTGTTTCCTGGTTGGTTTTGTAGTTCTTCTGTGTTCTCCTCTTCTCCTTTTAGTTTCTTCCCTTTTGGTTTGATAATTTTCTTTAGTGGTATGCTTATGTTTCTTTCTCTCTAGTTTTTGTGAATCTATTGTAGGTTTTTGATTTGTAGTTACCATGGGGTTCATATATGTTGACCTAAAACTACATCTGCTTGTTATAAATGGATAGTCATTTATGTTCAAACACATTCAAAAGATCTATATCTTTTACTCCTCTCCCCCAACATTTTGTGTTTTTGATGTCATATTTTACATCTTCATTCTTATCCCTTAACTGTTTAATGTAGTTTTAGTTGATTTTACAATTTTTGTCTTTTAATCATTTAACTAGCTTATTTAAGTGGTTGATCAACAGACTTTACTATATATTTGCTTTTACTAGTGGGATTTTTCCTTTCCTAAAAATTCCTACTTTGTGTAGCCTTTTCTTTTCCACTTAGAAAAAAAACCTTTAACATTTCTTTTAGGGTTGGTTTAGTATTGATTAACTCTTTACTTTTTTGCTTGTCTGAGAAGTTCTTTATATCTCCTTTAATTCTGAAAGATAACCTTGCAGGATAGAGTATCCTAGGTTGCAGGATATTTTTCCTTTCAACACTTTACATATATCATACCATTCCCTTCTGGCCTGCAAAGTTTCTGCAGAAAAATCAGCTGACAGACTTATGGGGGTTCCCCTGTATGTGACTCTTTTTTTTTTTTTTTTCCTTGCTGCTTTTAAAATTCTCTCTTTAACTTTTGCCATTTTAATTATGTCTTGGTGTGGTCTCTTTGGGTGCATCTGTTTTGGACTCTCTGTGCTTCCTGTATGTGGATATCTGTTTCTGTCTTCAAGTTCAGGAAGTTTTCAGCCATAACTTCAACAAATACATTTTTAATCCTTTTTCTTTCTGTCTTCTCTTTCTGGGACCTCTATAATCCGAATATTAGTATAGTTGCTGTTGTCCTAGAGGTCCCTTAAACTATTCTCATTCTTAAATTTATTTTCCTTTTTGCTGTTCTGATTGGGTGATTTTCATTATTCTATCTTCCAGACCACTTATGTGTTCTTCTGTATCACCTAGTCTGTTGTTAATTCCTCCTAGTGTGTTTTTCATTTCAGTTATTGTATTCTTTAGCTCTGACTGGTTCTTTCTATTATTTTCTAGTTCCTTGTTAAAATGCTCACTGTGTTCATCTATTCTTCTCCCTAATTCAGTTAGCATTCTTATTACTAATGCTCTGAACTCTTTATCTGATAATTATTTATCTCAGGTTCATTTTTGTTTTTTCAGGGTTCTTTTCCTTGTTCTTTCACTTGAAACAAATTCCTCTCTCTTCTCATTTTGCTGAACTTTCTCTGTCTCTATGAAAGTAGGTGAAACAGTTACCTATTGTGGTCTTGAAGGGGTGTCCTTGTGTGAGAGCTTTCCTATGCAGTCTATGTGTGCCCAGTGGCTTTGGTGGGAGAGCTAAATCTGATGTGAGCATAGGCCACATCTTCCCCCAGGGTGTGCTGGCAGTTATCACCTTGGTGGCAGGTGGGGCTGGAGATGGAAGGGCTAGAGTCAGTGCCAGGTGTGAGCTTCTCCTATGCTCAGTGACCATAACTGCCCCATGGGGGCAGGGACAGGTCCCAAGGTGCTAGAGCAGAAGCCCTGAGATTGAGGTCTGAGCTGGTTCTGTTCCCTCTAAATGTGAGTTCTCACCTCTCCCAACATGGTCACCTTTGCCCCAGTGGGGAGCAGTGCTGAAGCAAGAGGGGCTGGAACTGGTGCCCTGTGTGGGCTGGGGTGCTCACTGGTGTGAGCCCAGTACACCAGTCAGAGTTCCAGACTGCTCCCAAAATGCTGCCTCTGTGAGTGCCAGCAATGGCTTTCCCCACCCTGTTCAGATGCAGTACCAGGTCCAAGTTGACTGTGTCCCCATGAAGTGCACACTCTCCTTGGCAATGGCAAACTTCACCCTAGTGTGGAGCTGCCCCAGAACAAGAGAGGACAGTGTGGGTGTTCAGTGTGGGCCAGAATGTGAACTGGGGTGGTCTTGACACACAAATCAAGAGTTTCAGACAGCTCCCAATCTGCTGCCTTTTTGAATGCCAGTAATGGCAGCCACCATCTCATTCAGATGCAGTGTCAGGTCTGAGCTGGCTCCGTACCCCACAACTGCACACTCTCCTTGGCAGCTACAACCTTTGTCCTAGTGGGGAGCTGCACTGGAGCTAGAGGACCCAGAGCAGGTGCTTTGCATGGGCTGGGGCACATTCTGGGGCAGTCACAGGAATCCAGCCAGAATACCGGGAAGTTTCAATCTGTTTCCTCCACCTTGTTTCTGGGAGTAAGCAAGTTTGTGCAGCTCTTTACTAGTGGAGTCTAGGTTTCTTACAGCCCTCCTGTTAGTCCCCCTGGTTTCCAAACCAGCTAAGGGGATTCATCTTCCCAGTGTCAGACCCCAGAGGTAGGGTACTCAATATGTAGTTCAAACTACTCACTCTTCTAGGAGGATCTCTGAGCCCATGATATCCCTCTCCTCTTCTGTGTCCCCTCCTAGGGATGCAGATCCCAACCTGATCTCTTCTCTTCCCTTCTTACCTGACTCCGTGTGGACCTTTCTTTATAACCTTGGTGATATTAAGAGTCTTTTCTGCCAGTCTCCAGTTTGTTGTCAGTGAGAATTACTCCACATGTAGATGTATTTTTGATGTGTTCGTAGCAAGGAGGTGAGTTCCGCATCCCCCTACTCCACCACCTTGATCTCCTCCAAAGCTGTAACTCTGTCTGGATTAGCACCTTAACATATGTTCATATAAGACCCCAGTTAAAGAGGTGAATTCAACTGATTTGCAAGTCAGCAATCAACAAGAACAAATGCTGGTTTTATAGCTATCTCAATCCTAGGGCTATAAGAATTTCTTTTAATAATTCACAGTTTGGGTTTCAGTTCATATTTTAAAATGAGAATCTAGAGATTTCCACTTGTTGATCGTATCAACTGAAGCAGCTAACTTCAGCACACAGCTCTTGAATTCCTCATACCCCTCATATTGTTCTATGGCAACAACAGTTAGGACAAGACCTAACCTAATATGGACAAGACCTCCATGGTCTTGTCTTCAATGCCCACCTTAGTCCTAATATTCACAGGCATTCATTTCTTTTTTAAAAATATTTATTTATTTGGCTATGCCGGACCTTAGTTATGGCACGCGGGATCCTCGTTGCGGCATGCAAGGTCTTCATTGTGGCATGCAGGATCTTTTTAGTTGTGGCATGTGGGATCTTTAGTTGCGGCATGCAGGATCTTTTAGTTGCAGCATGCAGGCTCTTAGTTGCAGCCTGCGAGATCTAGTTCCCTGACCAGGGATTGAACCTGGGCCCCCTGAATGGGGAGCATGGAATCTTAACCACTAGACCACCAGGGAAGTCCCCACAGACACTAATTTCTTTAGCTGTTTCACTGTAACAGGCCATGGGCTTCCAGCATCCCATCTATCTTCAAACATAATGAGTCTGCATAACTAGAGTCTCCTCATTTCCCTAAGAGTCTGTTGTCTGTAATCAGCTCCTCATACAAGTCTCTGTACACTTCAGGGGTCATAACTGCAAGCTACCAACTCTAGGTAGCTTAAACAGAATGGAATTTGTTGGAAGGATGCCAAATAGCTCACAAAATCTATGGGAAAGTTAAAAACCAAACTCAAGAAACAGAAGCCAAAAGAGGCTGGAAACAGATAACTCAGCCAAGGACCTCTGTTGGAACAGTCTGGTTAGAATGCTGGCAGAACTTGGCCAAGACCTGTTAAAGGAAGAGTCTAGGCAGAATGCTTCCAGTGACACTGCTACCACCAGGCATTCTCCTCCTGGGTTATTGACATCACCACTCTCTCTGTAAATAACTTGCCAGTCCCTGTACCTTTGCATCACTCCTGGATTCAATGTCAGAATCTCACTGGGTAAACCTCAGTTATATGCTGATGCCTTTCCTATTTAGAAGAAGGAAGATCTTCCCTTCTTCAGTTTCCATACTGGGAAAAGCATTCATATGCTAGGTAACCAAAACACACACACACACACACACACACACACACACACATCCAGGCCATCATACTTGGATTTATTTCTGGACTTCCTATTCTATTTTATTGGCTGTTTATTTTGTTGCCACTACGATATTGTTTCAATTTCAGCCATTTTATAATTTCTTTTAAAATCTGATCATTCAAATCCCCTTCCCTCTCATAAGTTTAAAAATTTTTTTCTTTGCTCTTCTTAGCTTCATTTTTCTCAATGAATTTCAGAACTCTTTTATCAAGATTCCAAGAATATCTAATTAGAATTTTGATTGGAATTTTATTATATTTATGAATACTTTGAGGGAATAATTTATAATTTTTCCAGTGTTGAACCTTCTTATCCAAGAACATGGTATAGCTCTCTATTTAAGCCTTCTTTTAAACTCTTGGTTAGTTATATAGTTGTCTTCATGTAGATTTGGCACATTTCTTAAACTTATGTGTTTGTTGTTAGAGTAAATGGAATTTGCTCCATTTTGTTTTCCGTTAAAAGAGTGTCAAGGCCCTCTTTTTGGCCCAAGCAAAATCTTAACATCTCATAACCTTACTAAGCAAATAGTTCTAAGATTACTAAGCTATATTAATCATAATTGAGCTAAATTCTTCCTAGGTTTATCCAGTTTCCATTATAGAATTAAATCTTATACTTTGTAGTATAAATTTGAGTTTGAAAGTTAAAAGTAAGGAATGTCCATTTATTCACATAATTTTGGTGTTCTATTGTCAAAATATTCAGAAGATTGTCAAAGGAAATGGAAAAACCAATTGCTCTCTTTGGTAAACATGGTGTGAATCACTCATAAAAGAGGGACATCCTAACATGTTCTTTCCACTATGGATGCCAAATCTGATAAAACAGAATGAACGACCAGATTGGACAGATAGCAAAATTCTGAGTAAAAGAAATTACATTAACTGTGTGCCTGGTGCAGGATTTCTTATCCAGTCCCTGCTCAATCTAATACAACCCAGGCCTTAGCCATGACTTAAGGAGTCACTGGAGAGAGTTAAGAAAACATTTGGAAGACCTTTGAAGCCTTCTGAGGACTGGTCAGAGATGACCTTCAGCATCACCCAGTCACTGAGGAACTCCTGCTGCCAATTCATTCTTGGTAACTGAGACATTAGGAACTCTACTCAGTACTCTGTAATGACGGATATGGGAAAAGAATCTAAAAAAGTGTGGATATAGGTATATGTATAACTGAATCACTTTGCTGTACTGCAGAAATTAACACAACATTGTAAATCAACTATACTCCAATAAAATTTTTTTTAAAAAACATATACTTCAAAAAAAAAAGAAAAAGGAATGTCTTTCAGGGGAGTAGGTTCAGAAAAAAAAATCAGAATTGGATAAATTGGAAGACAGTGGCCACTGTACTAGTACTACAGTACCCCCTAGTGGACACAAAGAAACATGGTCTTGTTTATGCCAAGAATGACCCCAGTCTCTTCCACAGGCATTTAAAATCTGGAGGGGCCTTAGTGATCAAGTAGGTCAACATCCCTAGCTCCAGAAAAGGAAACTGAGGAACAAAAAAGAAATGATTGGCCCAAGTTTACATAGCCAACCCAAGGCTAAAGTCCAAGATTCTTAACTCTCACTTTTCTTCCTTTCCCCTCCCCTTTCTTTCTTCCTTCTTTTTTCAACATGTACCATGCACCTATTATGAAGCAGAGTGCTAAGAATGCAAATATAAAAAATATTTAGTCTTTGCCTTCAAGTCTAGTTTTCTTTCAAGCCTACTTCTTTTAACACGTTTCAGAGAATGAATTTGCAGAGAATGACCAAACAACCATGTAGGCGAAGGTTCTCAATCATCCACAAATTGACTCACAATGTGATTAACTATTGAGACTAGACTGGAAAACACATTTGCAAATGTGGAATGTGCCCGTGACCAGGTTCAGACCATTTCATGAAGAGAGAAGACTTTACAGATTTATAACTGAATTCTATTGCAAAAAATGGCAATAGAATATTGAAGGTTTTATGTGTGCCCAGCACCTAATCCCAAACATTATCATTTGAGTGCACTCCACTGAGCAAATACTTATTGAGGACCTATGTGCAAGGCATGTACTAAACACCAGGTTTAGTATGGTAAAGAAAACAGATATGGTCCTATGGTTTCTGCTGTCATAAAGCTTACAGTCTCCTATGTGTGTGTGTGTGTGTGTGTGTGTGTGTGTGTGTGTGTGTGTGTGTGTGTAATTCTCTAAATCCCAGGAAAACTGTTTTCCCCATTTCACTTTGGGAAGTCTTATTTTGATATTATGGAAATCAGGTAGTATGCAAACATTTTCTAAAATTACTCTGCCTCCACCATAAGGGAAATAAATAATAAAGATTTAGGAACAGATAGGACTGGAATTGAATCCCAGTCCCACCATTTACAAGCTATTTGACAAACTGATTCACTTCTCTAAGCCCCAGTTGCTTCTATAAAATGAAAATAATATTTATCCTTTGGGAGAGATGATGTTTTATCATTATCCTTATTAATTCCTAAACAAAGACATTACTTCTTGAGTCAAAAGCATGAATTATATATTCTTTTTCCTAAAGTTCAGATAAATTATCAAAAGAGAAGCATTAATATTGTTCTCTCAGTTTCACAAAGAATGTCATTTTCCAGGATTAATACAGGAAAATATTCATGACCATTGACATTTTAATTAAAAAAAAAAGATAAAATCCTCTAACAATGGCTGCTATTACAAAAGCATTTCTTAATTTTTAAAAATTTATTTATTTTGTTTTATTTATTTTTGGCTGCATTGGGTCTTTATTGCTGTGCACAGGTTTTCCCTAGCTGTGGCAGGCACACGGGCCTCTCATTGCGGTGGCTTCTCTTGTTGCGGAACACGGGCCCTAGGCGCACAGGCTTCAGTAGTTGGGGCTCTCGAGCTCTAGAGCATAGGCTCAGTAGTTGTGGCGCACTGGCTTAGTTGCTCCGTGGCATGTGGGATCCTCTGGGACCTGGGCTCGAACCCATGTTCCCTGCCTTGGCAGGCAGATTCTTAACCACTGTGCCACCAGGAAAGCCCCTGCAAAAGCATTTCTAAAAGCTATTTTCTTCCATGGGTGAACATGGCCTTGCTCCACAGAAACAAAGCCTGTTATCTCAGTTATGATGAATAAACCTGGTATGACCATTGTTTAAAGGATTTTTTAGTATATTGTATCTTAACTTACCACTCCACCTATTTAATGGTTTGTCAAAGGCAAGAATCATGTTTTACTTTCACTATCCTCCCTGCCCAATGGTACCTTGCATAGATTTAGAGCATGCTAAATGTGTGCTAAGTAAAAAGACTATATCTTATTATTTGCTATTTGATAAGTAAGCTGAGAGAGAAAATCTGGCCTACGTTATAGGTACACTTACTTTGTCATACCTGCAAGTAGCAATTATCAAACAAATTCCATTCCTATAACATTCCTTCTAGAGGAATGGAGGACTGGTATGTTTGCACATGGCATACATGCAGCAGGCCAACTTCCTTTCCCTGTTGTAATATTTCCTAAAGCTTGCTCCACACAGCACCGGTCCTATGAAAAGCCCAGGGTTTCAAGATCCAATAAGTTTGGGAAACTTTGCCCAGCACTTTCCTCTCTTGCAAGTTCACAGTGCACATTGGTAAACTAAAGACTGTTAGAAGTCCTGGCTGTAATAAGGAAAACTGTTTAAAATGGTTTTACCTAGCATTCCCTAAATTTATTTGACCAGTGTTTCACCTATAAACATTCTGCAGAACTAAGAGCTTCTGTGGAACACACTGACTTCAGGAAACTGCCCCTGAGTCTTCAAAGGACCTCTTTATCTTGTTAACACACACACACACACACACACACACACACACACACACACACACACACACACACACACACACACACGCGCCTGCCATTTCATCTACAAATCTTGCAGGACTGAGAATATGAGCATTTCCAGCAACATCTTAACTATGGAGAAATTACACCACTTTGGAGGTCCCAGATAGTTAACACAATTTAACTTTATTTATGTAAGAAGAGTTCAATTTGAATACAGGAAATGGCTCCGCAGGAATGCCTGTCATAAACACCGGTAACAGATATCCAAATTCTGTTTTGTATCTGGGAGAGACGGAGAGAGAGGGGGAAAAACACAAAATTATCACCAGCAAATCTCCCTGATGTTTCTTACAGTTTTCTACAAATCAGTATACAGTGTCCATTTTCCCATAACTCCGTCCTGGGACTTCCAGTTTATTTTTCCAGTTTATGAGTGTTTCTCATTCTCTTCTCTAGATGGCAGCACAGATGAAAAAATGCCAGAAAACCTCAGAGCAGACTGGCCTCAACCACAGCAAACAGCTCTCAACAGCCTGCCCCCAGCTCACCCTTCCTTTTCATAAAAAAATAAACACAGAACCTGAGGTATGATGGTTGACATTTAATTTTTTCAAATAGATTTAATCAGGTATATGAGGATGGAAAGAATTAATGACAAAGTGATATCAGTGAGTGAGGAAACTGACTACTTAGCAGCGTCTCTCCCATGCTAGTTGTGTTTTCTGTATCTTAAAGTTAATATCATCAATGTGCAGGTCATGCATCCTGCCATATAAGGATATAAGCATCATTACACTGGGCATGTGAAACAGCCAAACTCCAAGCCACTTGGTTTGCTATAAGTATTGGATTCATTTAAGATACATAATGCTAATTTACTGATTCTTTTGTCAACCAATGCTTTGAATGTGCTGTAAAGTGATTGCCATGTCACCAGATGCTGCACAAGCTTAGAGCTTAGGAAGTTAGCATGAAGGGAACAGTACATTAAAAGGTGAAAGTTACAGTTACTTCAATAAGGCAAGAAAAAAAGGAGTGGAATGGACTTAGAAGATCTTTATATCAAAGCCCCACTGGGATTTTCTTAAAACCACCCTTTTCCTGGGGTCATTGAATCTCTTTATTAAACAATAAAATGGGGTCTACCAGCAAGATGTTCACTAAAAAATCTGCTGACAGAGAGAATGTAAGGAAGATGAAGACCTCAACTTGTGGCATTTCAAGGGTTCAGGAGTACTCCAAAGAACACTAAATTGTTCATGTGTAGTGAACTGGACAGACACTAAAATGCAACCTGTGCCTTTTAAACAAACAAAAAAACTCACCATGGAGAGTGAAAATAAATATAGTGTGTAAATAAACCAACCTGAGGCCAAGAGTGCATTGTGGTTCATATTTAAGAAAAAATCGATTTGCAGTGATCAGACTCCTTTATAAATTTTTTCTTTCTCCTTTTCTTTTTCCCAAATATTGACATATTTTATTATTCAATATCAACAATTACATTGTTTTTTTGGAATTATTGATATTTATTTAATTTATTTTTTTATACAGCAGGTTCTTATTAGTTATCCATTTTATATATATTACTGTATTTATGTCTTTTCTAGGTTCCACATATATGCGTTAATATACAATATTTGTTTTTCTCTTTCTGACTTACTTCAATCTGTATGATAGTCTCTAGATCCATCCACATCTCTACAAATGACCCAGTATTGTTCCTTTTTATGGCTGAGTAATATTCCATTGTATATATGTACCGCTTCTTCTTTATCCATTCATCTGTCAATGGGCATTTAGGTTGCTTCCATGACCTGGCTATTGTAAATAGTGCTGCAATGAATATTGGGGTGAATGTGTCTTTTTGAATTATGGTTTTCTCAGGGTATATGCCCAGTAGTGGGATTGCTGGGCCATATGGTAATTCTATTTTTAGTTTTTTAAGGAACCTCCATACTGTTCTCCATAGTGGCTGCATCAATTTACTTTCCCACCAGCAGTGCAAGAGGGTTCCCTTTTCTCCACACCCTCTCCAGCATTTGTTGTTTGCAGATTTTCTGATGATGCCTATTCTAACTGGTGTGAGGTAATACCTCATTGTACTTTTTTTTTTTTTTTTTGTGGTACACGGGCCTCTCACTGTTGTGGCCTCTCTTGTTGCAGAGCACAGTCTCCGGACGCACAGGCTCACTGGCCATGGCTCACGGGCCCAGCCACTCAGTGGCATGTGGGATCTTCCCGGACTGGGGCATGAACCCGTGTCCCCTGCATCAGCGGCAGACTCTCAACCACCGCGCCACCAGGGAAGCCCCCTCATTGTACTTTTGATTTGCATTTCTCTAATAATTAGTGATGTTGAGCAGCTTTTCATGTGCTTCCTGGCCATCTGTATGTCTTCTTTGGAGAAATGTCTATTTAGGTCTTCTGCCCATTTTTTGATTGGGTTGTTTATTTTTTTAATATTGAGCTGCATGAGCTGTTTATATACTTTGGAGATTAATCCTTTGTTCATTCATTTGCAAATATTTTCTCCCATTCTGCGGGTTGTCTTTTCATCTTGTTTGAACTTTCCTTTGCTTTGCAAAAACTTTTAAGTTTCATTAGGTCCCATTTGTTTATTTTTGTTTTTATTTCCATTACGCTAGGAGGTGGATCAAAAAAGACCTTGCTGTGATTTATGTCAAAGATTGTTCTTCCTATGTTTTCCTCTAAGAGTTTTATAGTGTCCGGTCTTTAATCCATTTTGAGTTTATTTTTGTGTACGGTGTTAGGGAGTGTTCTAATTTCATTCTTTTACATGTAGCTGTCCAGTTTTCCCTGCACCATTTATTGAAAAGGCTGTCTTTCCTCTACTGTATATTCTTGCCACCTTTGTCATATATTAGGTGACCATAGGTGCATGGGTTTATCTCTGGGCTTTCTGTTCTGTACTATTGATCTATATTTCTGTTTTTGTGCCAGTACCATACTATCTTGATTACTGTAGTTTTGTAATATAGTCTGGAGTCTGGGAGCCTGATTCCTCCACCTCCGTTTTTCTTTCTCAAGGTTGCTTTGGCCATTCGGGGTCTTTTGTGTTTCCATAAAATTGTAAAATTTTTTGTTCTAATTCCGTGAAGAATGCCATTGGTAATTTGATAGGGATTGCATTGTATCTGTAGAATGCTTTGGGTAATATAGTCATTTTCACAATATGGATTCTTCCAATCCAGGAACATGGTATATTTCTCCATCTGTTTGTGTCATCTTTGATTTCTTTCATCAGTGTTTTATAGTTTATTGAGTACAGGTCTTTTGCTTTCTTAAGTAGGTTTATTCCTAGGTATTTTATTCTTTTTGTTGCAGTGGTAAATGGGATTGTTTCCTTAATTTCTCTTTTCAATCTTTCGTTGTTAGTGCATAGGAATGCAAGAGATTTCTGTGCATTAATTTTGTGTCCTGCAACTTTAGCAAATTCATTGATTAGCTCTAGTAGTTTTCTGGTGACATCTTTAGGATTTTTGATGTATAGTGTCATGTCATCTGCAAAGAGTGACAGTGTTACTTCTTCTTTTCCAATTTGTATTCCTTTTATTTCTTTTTCTTCTCTGATTGCCGTGACTAGGACTTCCAAAACTATGCTGAATAATAGTGGTGAGAGTGGACATCCTTGTCTTGTTCCTGATCTTAGAGGAAATGCTTTCAGTTTTTCACCATTGAAAATGATGTTTGCTGTGGGTCTATCGTATATGGCCTCTATTATGTTGAGGTAGGTTCCCTCTATGCCCACTTTCTGGAGAGTTTTTATCATAAATGGGTGTTGAATTTTGTCAAAAGCTCTTCCTGCATCTATTGAGATGATCATATGGTTTCTGTTCTTCAATTTGTTAATATGGTGTATCACATTGATTGATTTGCGTATATTGAAGAATCCTTGCATCCCTGGGATAAATCCCACTTGATCATTGTGTATGATCCTTTCAGTGTGTTGTTGGATTCTGTTTGCTAGTATTTTGTTGAGGATTTTTGCATCTATATTCATCAGTGATATTGGTCTGTAATTTTCTGTTTTGTGTAGTATCAGGTATTAGGGTGGTTTTGGTATCAGGGTGATGGTGGCCTCATAGAATGAGTTTGGGAGTGTTCCTTCCTCTGCAGTTTTTTGGAAGAGTTTGAGAAGGATGGGTGTTAGCTCTTCTCTAAATGTTTGATAGAATTCACCTGTGTAGCCATATCTGGTCCTGGACTATTGTTTGTTGGAAGATTTTTAATCAGAGTTTCAATTTCATTACTTGTGATTGGTGTGCTCATATTTTCTATTTCTTCCTGGTTCAGTCTTGGAAGGTTACACCTTTCTAAGAATTTGTCCATTTCTTCCAGGTTGTCCATTTTATTGGCATAGAGTTGTTTGTAGTAGTCTCTTAGGATGCTTTGTATTTCTGCAGTGTCTGTGGTAACTTCTCCTTTTTCATTTCTAATTTTATTGATTTGAGTCCTCTCCCTCTTTTTCTTGATGAGTCTGGCTAATTGTTGATCAATATTGTTTATCTTCTCAAAGAACCAGCTTTTAGTTTAATTGATCTTTGCTATTGTCTTCTTTGTTTCTATTTCATTTATTTCTGCTCTTATCTTTATGATTTCTTTCCTTCTACTAACGTTGGGTTTTGTTTGTTCTTCTTTCTCTAGTTCCTTTAGGTGTAAAGGAATTTGTTGTTTATTTGTTGCTATTTGTTGCTTATTTGAGATTTTTCTTGTTTCTTGAAGTAGGCTTGTATTGCTATAAACTTCCCTCTTAGAACTGCTTTTGCTGCATCCTACAGGTTTTGGATCGTCGTGTTTTCATTGTAATTTGTCTCTAGGTATTTTTTGTTTTCCTCTTTGATTTCTTCAGTGATCTCTTGGCTACTTAGTAACATCTTGTTTAGCCTCCATGTGTTTGTGTTTTTTACATTTTTTCCTTGTAATTGATTTCTAATCTCATAGTATTGTGGTCAGAAAAGATGCTTGATACGATTTCAATTTTCTTAAATTTACTGAGGCTTTATCTGTGACCCAAGATGTGATCTATCCTGGAGAATGTTCCATGTGCACTTGAGAAGAAAGTGTAATCTGCTGTTTTTGGATGGAATGTCCTATAAATATCAATTAAATCTATCTGGTCTATTGTGTCATTTAAAGCTTGTGTTTCCTTATTAATTTTCTTTTGGATGATCTGTCCATTGGTGTAAGTGAGGTGTTAAAGTCCCCCACTATTATTGTGTTACTTTCGATTTCCTCTTTTATAGCTATTAGCAGTTGCCTTATGTATTGAGGTGCTCCTATGTTGGGTGCATATATATTTATAATTGTTATATCTTCTTATTGGATTGATCCCTTGATCATTATGTAATGTCCTTCCTTGTCCCTTGTAGCATTCTTTATTTTAAAGTCTATTTTATCTGATATGAATATTGCTACTTCAGCTTTCTTTTGAATTCCATTTGCATGGAATATCTTTTTCCATCCCCTCACTTTCAGTCTGTATGTGTCCCTAGGTCTGAAGTGGGTCTCTTGTAGACAGCATATATATGGGTCTTGTTTCTGTATCCATTCAGCAAGCCTGTGTCTTTTGGTTGGAGCATTTAATCCATTCACATTTAAGGTAATTATCGATATGTATGTTCCTATTACCATTTTCTTAATTGTTATGGGTTTGTTTTTGTAGGTCCTTTTCTTCTCTTGTGTTTCCCACTTAGAGAAGTTCCTTTAGCATTTGTTGTAGAGCTGGTTTGGTGGTGCTGAATTCTCTTAGTTTTTTCTTGTCTGTAAAGGTTTTAATTTCTCCATCAAATCTGAATGAGATCCTTGCTGGGTAGAGTAATATTGGTTGTAGGTTTTTCCCTTTCATCACTTTACATATGTCATGCCACTCCCTTCTTTAACCTTATGGGAGTTCCTTTGTATGTTATTTGTTGTTTTTCCCTTGTTGCTTTCAATAATTTTTCTTTGTCTTTAATTTTTGTCTGTTTGATTACTATGTGTCTCGCCATGTTTCTCCTTGGGTTTATGCTGCCTGGGACTCTCTGCGCTTCCTGGACTTGGGTGGCTATTTCCTTTCCCATGTTAGGGAAGTTTTTGACTATAATGTCTTCAAATATTTTCTCAGGTCCTTTCTCTCTCTCTCTTCTCCTTCTGGGACCCCTATAATGCAAATGTTGTCCCAGAGGTCTCTTAGGCTGTCTTCATTGCTTTACATTCTTTTTTCTCTATTGTGTTCTGCAGCTGTGAATTCCACCATTCTGTCTTCAAGGTCACTTATCTGTTCTTCTGCCTCAGTTATTCTGCTATTGATTCCTTCTAGTGTAGTTTTCATTTCAGTTATTGTATTGTTCATCTCTGTTTGTTTGTTCTTTAATTCTTCTAGGTGTTTGTTCTTTAATTCTTCTAGGTCTTTGTTAAACATTTCTTGCAGCTTCTCGATCTTTGCCTCCATTCTTTTTCCGAAGTCCTTGATCATCTTCACTATCTTCACTATCATTATTATCTATCATCTATCATCTATCTATCATCTGTCATTATCACTATCATCATCTTCACTATCATTATTCTGAATTCTCTTTCTGGAAGGTTTCTTTTTTTTTTCTTTTTTTTTTTTGCGGTATGCAGGCCTCTCACTGCTGCAGCCCCTCCCATTGCAGAGCACAGGCTCTGGACGCGCAGGCTCAGCGGCCATGGCTCACTGGCCCAGACGCTCCGCGGCATGTGGGATCTTCCCGGACCAGGGCACAAACCCGTGTCCCCTGCATTGGCAGGCGGACTCTCAACCACTGCGCCACCAGGGAAGCCCTCTGGAAGGTTTCTTATCTCCACTTCATTTAGTTGTTTTTCTGGGGTTTTATCTTGTTCCTTCATCTGGTACATAGCGCTCTGCCTTTTCATCTTGTCTATCTTTCTGTGAATGTGATTTTTCTTCCACAGACTGCAGGACTGTAGTTCTTCCTGCTTCTGCTCTCTGCCCTCTGGTGGGTGAGGCTATCTAAGAGGCTTGTGCAAGTTTCCTGATGGGAGGGACTGGTGGTGGGTAGAGCTGGCTGTTGCTCTGGTGTACAGAGCTCAGTAAAACTTTAATCCACTTGTCTGCTGATGGGTGGGGCTGGGTTCCCTCCCTGTTGGTTGTTTGGCCTGAGGCAACCCAACACTGGAGCCTGCAGGCTCTTTGATGGGGCTAATGGCAGACTCTGGGAGGGCTCACGCCAAGGAGTACTTCCCAGAACTTCTGCTGCCAGTGTCCTTGTCCTCATGGTGAGCCACAGCCACCCCCCTCCTCTGCAGAAGACCCTCCAACACTAGCAGGTAGGTCTGGTTCAGTCTCCTTTGGGGTCACTGCTCCTTCCCCTGGGTCCCGATGCACACACTACTTTGTGTGTGCCCTCCAAGAGTGAAGTCTCTGTGTGTGTGTGTGTGTGTGTGTGTGTGTGTGTGTGTGTGTGTCCCCCGCCTCCGTCCTGTCGAAGTCCTGCAATTAAATCCCGTTAGGTTTCACAGTCTGATTCTCTAGGAATCCCTCCTCCCATTGCTGGACCCTCAGGTTGGGAAGCTTGACGTGGGGCTCAGAACCTTCACTCCAGTGGGTGGACTTCTCTGGTATAAGTGTTCTCCAGTTTGTGAGTCACCCACCCAGCAATTATGAGATTTGATTTTATTGTGATTGCGCCCCTCCTACCTTCTCATTGTGGCTTCTCCTTTGTGTTTGGATGTGGGGTATCTTTTTTGGTGAGTTCCAGTGTCTTCCTGTCGATTATTGTTCAGCAGTTGTGATTCTGGTGTTCTCGCAAGAGGGAGTGAGTGCACATCCTTCTACTCCACCAACTTGAACAAATCTTTTTTTTTTTTTTTTTCTTTAATGAAAGCAACCATTCTAGGAAATTACTCTAAACACCATATCTTTCCTTGAAGGAGTACTCTTTGATACTCCTTGGGTTGAAATTAGTTAGTGCTATGATGAGTCAGGCTATCTGCTTTTCCCAAAACATCTCCAGGTGCTCTAAGGTTACTGAATGCTTTTCCTTGGGCTCTAAGTTTAGAAACAAAACCAAGCCCTAAAATGAACAGGCATAGAGGCACTGAGACAGTGCAGAATATGAGGGAGTGAAGAAAGCTGGGATGTTGAGTATCACCCAGCCACCGGCTTACATAGGTCACAAGGGTCATACCATCCCAAACCATCCAGAACTGCCAACCAGCAGCCCTCAACTCTAGCCTTTTCCTGGAGTCAAGACCCAACTCATTCCTTCCAGAAACCCATGAATCTTGGAGGTGTGACACACCCAGAACAAAGCTGAATCCCGAGAGGTCTGACCTATTAATTCTCCTGCATCAATGCAGCTGCCAAACCACCATCCCTCAGACCCCTGATATCCCTGATGTGTGCCCAAGAGAGAGCCCCTTTCAATGAGTTATCCTCTTAGGAACGCTCATCCTTATACCTGACTCTGTTCCACTCCTCCCTTTTCTCCTTCATTTTTCCTCTGTGACTCCTGGAATCCGATTGCATCATCAACAAAGCCCCAGATACCCCCATCCTCTGCCCTTAGAAAGCTGGCTTTACCCCAGGCACAGTACTTCCTCTGCAGCTCTCACAAGTGGAGGCTGCCGGGTTAGGTCCTTTCTGTCATACACACCCATTTCCATGGGTCTCAGTTCTCTGTCCTCTGAGACCCAGGCAACATAGCCATTATGCCACACTCTCTACTCCAGCTGTCATCTTCTGACTGGCTGGTCATACCCTTTATTTATTGAAGTCATTGGCAATTGGCCCACAGTATTCCTTTGCATTCCAAATTCTGCCAATAATCTGGCCCATTTGGTATGTCCATGAGGCTTTTTTTTTTTTTTTTTGTGGTACGCGGGCCCCTCACTGCCACGGCCTCTCCCGCTGCAGAGCACAGGCTCCGGACGCGTAGGCCCACTGGCCACGGCTCACGGGCCCAGCCTCTCCGCGGCATGCGGGATCCTCCCGGACCGGGGCACAAACCCGCGTCCCCTGCATCGGCAGGCGGACTCCCAACCACTGCGCCACCAGGGAAGCCCCATGAGGCATTCTTGACCTCTCAGTTCCTTGATTCCATCTCCAATTACGTTTTCCATTCTGTTTCAATCACTCAATCCCATGGTCATTCCCAGACTTTGTCATCGAGAAACCACAGCACCGGGAATTCCCTGGTGGTCCAGTGGTTACGACTTGGTGCTTTCACTGCCATGGCCGGGGTTCGATCCCTGGTCAGGGAACTAAGATCCCTGCAAGCCGTCCAGCGCAGCAAAAGAAAAAGAAAGAAACCACAACACCTCTGAACCTATGACTTTCTATTCCTCCAATTCTTCTCACTTGGTTATTGTCACTCTATCAGTTTTCCAAAAGTAGAATCCTTCTGGTTTTTTTCTATCTCCTTATTTATCATCCACTAGCTGTCTACTTTTCCTTCTCTACCCAGGAAGGACCATGCTTCATACCATTAGCCTTTGACCAGTGTCCTCAACTCTGTTGCTCCATTACTCTTCTGTTTCATCTGCCTGACAAGACTTAGAACATATACCTTGAATCCAGTTGTCTGCTTTGACCATTCCTTTGGGCTGCTGGACACTGCTGGAGAAAGCCACATACTCACATAGATGCCCTAAATTCATATTCGGCAACATCAGGTGGGACTTTGGTGTGGCCTGTGATCCTATCACATTCCCCTGACCTGCTTACTCTTTCTTTCTGAGTCCCCAGAGGGGCTATGTCAAGAATTCTCCTCTCTCCAAACCTCCATGCCTGCCCTCTCTACATTCTCTGTTTGTGATTTTATTTCCCACTTCTCAAGGTGAGGGGAAATAAAAGTTATCAGATGTGAGCAGCCTCAGTTTTCCATGGCAACCTATAAACTTACTTGCATCTTTACCCATCCTGCTTCTTATTATAAAAAAGGTTCTCCTCCCCATCTAAGGCCGATCTCTTGACCTGTGCCCTGGATCCCATCTTCTCCTGACTTCTCATTGACCTCACTCTCAGTTATTCCTTCTCACTCTTATCTTTATAGTCAACCTCTTCCTCCATATTGGCTCCTTCCTTCTCAGGTTAAAAAAAGCCGCATTCCCCTCCATCCACAGCCCTCTCTTCTCCTTGCCAGCTAAACTTCTTGTGGAAGTTGTCTCTACTCACTTTATAAAAATCACTTTCTCCAAGATAAGCAGTGATCTCCATGCATCTATATTGGCTCCTTCCTTCTCAGGTTAAAAAAAGCCGCATTCCCCTCCATCCACAGCCCTCTCTTCCCCTTGCCAGCTAAACTTCTTGTAGAAGTTGTCTCTACTCACTTTATAAAAATCACTTTCTCCAAGATAAGCAGTGATCTCCATGCATCTAAATTCAAGGGACACTTTTCATTTCTCTCTTTATTTGACCTTAAGCGGCCTCTGGCATGTCCTCCTTCTGGATACTTTCTCTTTCCTGGGCATCTATGGCACTATCTACATGCTCCTAGATATGATTATCTACACCAGACCTTTCTCTTGAGCTTCAGACCCAGATAGCTACCTTTTAGTCAGCCCCACCTATAAGTTCCATGGGCATCTTAAACTTAACTAATTTCTTCTTCAAACCCGTATCGCCTCCTAAATTTCCCCTGAGTGGAAAGCACTACCTCGGACTCATTTATGCAGCCAGGAATTTGTGTATCATCCTGACTACTTTCTTTCTATCATCTCTTATGTCCAACTGTGTCACCATGAACTCTTGATTCTATTTCCCTTATGCTTTCGCTTATCTCCTTCCTCTCTGCCACCATCATGCCTCACCTAACCCTGTTGTCTCTGTTTTTATTCTTCCTCTCAAACCATTCCCCACACAGTAGCCATGTGATTGTAACAAGCAAGGAATTTCACAGATACAAGAATCTCCAAACACTCAGGTATGCAAAAATGCAACATTTTTTCCTAGAGTCAATTTAATGTCTGAATCTGAACCTCCAGCCTTCTTCCTGGCAACTTAATCTAGATTCTCTCAAGTAAATTCACTGATTTGGCAGAAACTGAGATTATATAAGTATTTCAGTTTAGAATTCAATTTCAGACCTTCTTTCCCCTCTTCCTGCCTCTTACTCTTGGGTCTCCTTGGGTTGACTACCCAAGGGAAGTGGAGAAGGGGATGGTGGTTCATGTCTGATTGGCTGCATATGGCGATGGAGTGGGAACTACCCATTTAGTCTCATCTGGGGTGGTCCTCATGCTGGCGCCAGCTGCTAACGCTGCTGTTTTCTAGCCTCTCCACATGAGCAGGGCCCCCTGTGCCCTCTAGGTTTTGGACCCTGCTGGCTCTGATGGGTGGTGATGGGTTGGCTGGGTACACATGCAGGTCCCATGTAGCTTCACCTCTCAAAGGGTCAGCCACTTTCCGGCAACCCCAGCAGGCAATCCAGGAACGTTTCTTCCTTTTGTCCAACACATCCCCTTTCCAAGCCAGGTCATTTCTTCTCCCCTCCCAGCACAGAGGGAAAAAAATAAATTCACATTTATGCATTTGTGTGAATTGTTTAATCTCATTAGTTTAATCTCTGAATTAAAGTGCAGAACCTTTTGTATTTGAATTTTGTAGTGTGGAGTCTGGTCTCTCTCAGCAGCAGACTGCCTCCTCAAATGTGCTTTTCACTCTACTAACAAAAGAGTCTGGTGAGTGTGTGTTGGTGAGGTGACAGGTGCAGGCTGGTAACTCAGAGCCCAAGGAGAGACATGAGCAGAGAGAGTACATACCATTAATACTTCACATATCATCCTGTCACATATTCTTTCAAAATCATAAATCTTATCAGGTCATTCACCTGCTAAAAGACCATCTGTAGTTTCCCATTGCTTTTAGAATAAAGTGTAAACTTTTAAACTTGACTTAAAGTTAAGCTCTGTCCCCAGTTTACCTCTCCCACCTTATTTCCCACAATTTCCCCTCTTCTTTCAGTTCCTTGGGCTCACCATCCCCTCTTTTGCCTCTGGACTTTCTCACATTCCTAGAAGATTTTCTCCATCTTTTCCCTACACCTGGCTAATTCCTCCACATTCCTGTGGTCTCCAGTTAAATGCCACCTCCCTAGGGAAATCCTATTTGACCTCCCTCCTACCCCTGACTTTGATGTGTCCCTTCCAGGCACTCCCATAACCTTCTCATGTCATAGCACTTATCGCATTTTAGTTTGTTTTATTTGTCTGCTCTCCCACTAGACTATAAATGCTTTCAAGGCAAGACTGTGTCTGTCTGGATCACTGTTCACCCTCCAGCACCTAGCATATGGTAGGAGCTCAGTAAATAATTGTTAAATAAGAAATAAGTGAATGAATGAAGAATAGTTGAACACAAGCCAGATAAAGGCAAGTCAGCTCCACAAAGAAGAGGTAAGCAATGTAGATTTGACTGAAATTTTTATGAAGAGACAGAGGAGAGGGTTTGAATGGAAGCATTTCTATTCTCCCCTCAGTGTCCTTCTTTGGCTTCCAAATTTTGGGTCTCACTCTCCTTTGACTCTTCCTTCCTCCCCAGCCACAACTCACCCTTCCCTTCCCTAAGAAACTATCCCTCTGAGAAGACTATTCGGTATGAATTGGAGAGAGATGAGGCTAGTATCAAGTGAATGCCATTTAGGAGACAATTGAAAAAGACCAGGCAGAGATGGTGAAGGCCTGAACTAAGAAAATGACAAAATAAAGAGGAGAGGGTGAGTTTAGGAAATGTTTTGGAGGGAAGATAAACAGGATGTGGTTACTGATTAGATTGGGGTAGAAGAGAAAAGAAAGAAGAATATAAGGTACATCCCAGGTATTGGTGTATGTGAAAGAAAGAGAAAGTGAGAGGAAGGAAGGGAAGAAGGGAGGTAGGGAAGGGAAGGAAAGAAATGATTGGAAGACAGTGAGTGAAAGTGTAGAATTGAGAATGCCATAGGATTAGATTTATTACCAAGAGAAGTAAGAGAGGGAATTAAGCAAGGAAGGACAACTATAAGAATCATTACCTCTTGAGAGTATAACTGAAGTAACAGACCAAAATTGCTGTTGGCACTAGTCCACATAATTGCATGATTTTCTTTAATAACTTGGGTTATTAATGGTAAGAGCTGAGAAAATTGGTGGTAGATTGATCCAAGACTTGGAATTTGCTGGGAAGATCTGATGGGGCAGAAGGACCAAGGGGCAAGGGGATTGATGATGCCATGAAAAAACGTTCAAAGTGACGGGCAACGGCACCTAGGCTCAATAGTGATAGAAGTGAGCCAGGAAGGCGCTGATAGACTGTGGGGGGCGGGGAGGAGTAGAAGAGGGCCCAAGGAATTGGATGTTTTGATGTAATGAAGAGTAAGTAAGAAAACCAGCATGCTAAGAAACAAAAGATATAGAACAGAGAAGGGACCATGTATGTTTGCAGGGAGTAGGAATCCACAGACTCCAGGACCCAAGAAGAAAACAAACGTAGAAAGGAAAGGGTTCCCTTCTTCCTCTGAAATGAGAGGGAAGGAGAAAAGGAAATATCTTGTTTAAATATTACTTAGCAGAGAAAAATCAGAAAGAGGAAGCTGACATTGTAGAATCTTGATCTCTTCTGTCAAGCAAGATGGGAGTGATATTGCAGGAGGTGGGACTGCAGGAAAGATCAAGAAAATGTGGTGGGGAAACACCTGTCCTGATTGAAAAAATCAGACAATTGCCTGTTGGTAGTGAGGGCTCAGCTGGAACAGTCAGCTGACACTGGCTTGGACCAGATTTCTGAATTGTCCGCAGCAACATCTTCTGCTTTACAGCAGAAACAGAAAGCACGTGGTGGATTTCATTTGGCATGGAGAGTACGAAGAGAGGAGTGGATGAAGGACCAAGGGGATAAGGGCACTTATCAGGATTATTGCTGAAATCATCAGCACTGGTAACAAGCTGAGAGGAAGACAAGCAGGGCTGATGGGTCCTTGGTGCTATGAGAACAGCGGTGGTGAGGTAGCAGGGCTCTCACTACAAGGACAAACAGAGAGTTCAGTGGCCCTGATAAAAATAACACCAGAATCTTCCAGACATTTTCCCCATAAAATAAAAAGGTGAATGCCCCTTTAAATCATTAACTAAACCAGCATTCAAATCTGGGCAGACTCTCCCAGGTTGGGCTGTTCTGCTTTGCCAGGAATCAATAAGCTTCTGTGAACCCTCCAGGGCAAGTGAGGCATGATCCATCTTCCCTGTCTGAACAAGCTTGATCTGGCCTCCCTCCTCCTGCTAAAGCAGGCCTGAGGTATGTGCCAGGATTCTGTGTTTTAGGCTAATTATCACATTCCAGAATGGTCTGGACTCCTGCTGATACAGCTTTTCAGCTTTTAGAGGGCCCTGCTCTAACCCTCCCTGGCTGTACCCCTCTCAGAACCCACATTGATTCCCTCTAGACCACACTCTGGGCACCTTGGACCATTTCAGAATTCCTTGCCCAAATGCCCCAAGCTCACTTTCAAGGCCTGCCTACACTTCCTTCCCGGTCCCATCCTCTCAAGGACAGACCATGCCACTAGTACACTCCTCAGCCTGAAGGTCACCAGGGGATGTGCACAGTGCGGATGTTTGGGCCGGGGCATATACACTTCTGCAGGAGGGGCCCTTCTCCATTAGAGCCAGGGGTGGGAAGAGAAGAGGGGCAGCTTCAGCCTGGGGCCCAGCTCACCCCGTGCCTCCATGTCCTATTGCAGGACTCCAAGGAGTTCAAGAATTATACATTCAGACTTGGTCTTCAGATCATTAGGAAGATAGAGTTATCAAATTAGGAAAATAGAACATATTTTATTTATAATTTTACATAGTTAGACATGGGATGCAGACCTCCATTTGTACTTTCCCTTGGTTTCACAAATGTCAGGGGTAGTCCTGGCTCCAACAATGTATCATTTGCCCATTGTGAAGAACAGCTCTTCAAAATTACTATTCTAAGTTTATTTGACATCTAGTTAGGTCCAAATCATATCCCAGGATGGTGAAAAATAAAAATCCATTTAAAATCCTGTCAGGATTTCTAAAAAGTTTTGGTAGCCTCAGCGCTTTCTCTAATTTTTCTTTTTTTAAAATTAATTAACATTTATTTATTTTTGGCTGCATTGGGTCTTCATTGCTGCACCTGGGCTTTCTCTAGTTGAGGTGAGCAGGGGCTACTGTTCGTTGCGGTGCGTGGGCTTCTCATTGCGGTGGCTTCTCTTGTTGCAGAGCACAGGCTCTAGGCACGCAGGCTTCAGTAGTTGTGGTACATGGGCTCAGTAGTTGTGGCTCGTGGGCTTAGTTGCTCTGTGCCATGTGGGATCTTCCCGGACCAGGGTTTGAACCCATGTCCCCTGCATTGGCAGGAGGATTCTTAACCACTGCGCCACCAGGGAAGTCCCTTAGCTTAATGTTTTCAAGGTTCATTCATATTTCAGTATGTATCAGCACTTCCTTTTTATTGCTGAATAATATTCCATTGTATGAATATAACATATTTTATTTATCCATTTATCTGTTGATGGAACTTGAGCTGTTTCTACTTTTTAGATGTTATGAATAATGCTATTATGAACATTTGTGTACAAGTTTTTGTGTGGACATTTGATTTCATTTACCTTGGGTTATATACCTAAAAAGGGAATTGTTGGATCACAGGGTAACTCTATGTTTAGCCTTTTGAGAAAGCCAGACTGTTTTCCTAATTGGCTACATTTTACATTTCCACTAGCAATGCATGAAGGTTCGAATTTCTCCAGTCCCTCACCAACACTTGTTATTATCTGTCTTTTTTATTATAGTCATCCTAGTGGGTGTGAGGGAAATCACTGTGATTGTGATTGCCATTTTCCTGAAGGCTAATGATATTGTGCATCTTTTCATGTGCTTATTGGCTATTTGTATATCTTCTTTGGAGAAATGTATATTCAGATCTTTTGCCCGTTCTTAAATTGGGTTGTCTTTTTATTGTTGCGTTTAAATTTTTTTATGTATTCTAGATACAAATCTCATATCAGATATATGATTTGCAAATCTTTTCTTGCCTTCTATAGGTTTCTTGCTGGTGTCCTTTGAAACACAAAAGTTTTCAATTTTGATGAAGTCAAATTTATCTGTTTTCTTTTTTTGCTTGTACTTTTGGTGTTATATCTAATGAGCCGTTGACTAAAGTTACAGATTTATGCCTGGGTTTCCTTCTAAACTTTTATAGGTTTAGCTTTTACATTTCAGTCTTTGCTTTTGGGAGGTTAATTTTTGTATTTGGTGTGAGGTAAAGGTCTAATTATATCCTTTTGCATGTGATATCTGGTTGTCCCAAACCTTTTGTTGAAAAGACTATTCTTTCCTCATTGGATTATCTTGGAACCCTTGTCAAAAAACCAACTGACCATGAAAAATAAAAATTAAAAAAAAACAACTGACCATAAGTGTGTGTAAGAGTTTTTAAAATACGTTTTTTCCTAATATCTATAATTTCTTTTCTAAAAGGATAAGTAATAGGTCACATCTCTGGTTACTATGACACTTTTAAATCAAAAAGTTCAGAATAGAAGCATTTTAACAATTGTTTTGTTCCCCTAGAGCCATTTAGAAAATTCTACTTGCAGCTAAAACATTCTTTCCCATTAGAGGTATTTCACCCAGATAGAAAACAGAAAACTAGATAAACTGGGAAACTGAGGTCACACAAAGGATTTCCTTAACCTCTTGGGTACGTGTTCTAATTTCCCCCTTTTTGCCCTCTTTTTTTTTCTTTTATCCAGAAGAGTAATATTAACTTTTTAATAAAATTCATAGCGATCAATCAGTTATCTAGTGTTCAGGCCCAGAATATATTTCTTGGCTAAAAGATCTCTACCCCACTTCCACATGTGGAAAGAAATAAAACATGGGACTCTAATCTCATAAAAGAGTAACAAGGGTTGTTTCCTCAAATGAGACAAGGATTTAGGATGAGAACATGTTTTGAATTGAGATGGTTTTCATAAATCTGATTAGCTCTGATTGTAGGCTTATTTTATTGTTCACTGTATTTTGTTCCCATTTATAGTAATCGATAATAGATTTAATTGTGCTCTATCATTTATATCATTAATATTTCCCCTAGGTTTGAGTGCTGTGAAGTTCTCCTTTAAACTTGTATGGGGATTAAACTTGGCAGTGATTTAAAGTAATTAATTCATATGTCAGTTGTTAGCAAGGTCCAGTAATTAAAGTCTACTTTAGAGTAAGTTATTAACTCTCCAATAAAAAAAAAAGCACTTTATCAACTTATCAGTTTTAGCTATTTATTCTGGTTGACAGATGAGATAGGGAAGTTATTGACTGCACATAATCACCTCTGTACTTTCACCAGTAAGCACTGGGGTCAAATGGAAGTCTAGGTTGTTCAAGGTCATAATTTAAATATAGAATAAACCAGTTCAGATTGCTGGGGTGGGGGAAGGTGCCCTTGGATCTTGTCACCTTTGCAATACTGTCTCCTGAAATTTTGCAAAGTCTGTTTTTACTCTGTTCACAATTTTCAAATTTCTAAAGTAAAAACCTAGACCGAGTATTTCATATTGAGGTCAGATATTAAATTGCTTTACTTTTATTTGCAATATTATTAACTATAGTCACCATGCTGTACATTACATACTCATGACTAATTTATTTTATAAGTGGAGGTTTGTACCTTTTGACTCCCTTTGTATAATACTTTTAAAAACTAATATAATATAAAAAAACTAATATATGTCAGTTATATCTCAACTTTTTAAAAAGGTAAAATTAAAAAATATTTTTAAACCTTTAGATGCTCTCCTTGTGAACAGGCTAGGGGGAAGAATTCTAGATAAGTGTAATACCTGGGACACAACAGGTGCAGGCCTTTTATTTGCAGGCCTAAACTAGCCACATTTTTCCATCTCATGATAGCAAGGTTCCTTTTTTTTTTTTTTTAACATCTTTATTGGAGTATAATTGCTTTACAATGGTGTGTTAGCTTCTGCTTTATAACAAAGTGAATCAGTTATACATATACATATGTTCCCATATCTCTTCCCTCTTGCGTCTCCCTCCCTCCCACCCTCCCTATCCCACCCCTCCAGGCGGTCACAAAGCACCAAGCTGATCTCCCTGTGCTATGCGGCTGCTTCCCACTAGCTATCTATTTTACGTTTGGTAGTGTATATATGTCCATGCCTCTCTCTCACTTTGTCACAGCTTACCCTTCCCCCTCCCCATATCCTCAAGTCCATTCTCTAGTAGGTCTGTGTCTTTATTCCTGTCTTACCGCTAGGTTCTTCATGACATTTTTTTTTCTTAAATTCCATATATATGTGTTAGCATGCGGTATTTGTCTTTCTCTTTCTGACTTACTTCACTCTGTATGACAGACTCTAGGTCTATCCACCTCATTACAAATAGCTCAATTTTGTTTCTTTTTATGGCTGAGTAATATTCCATTGTATATGTGTGCCACATCTTCTTTAGAGGGTGTGGAGAAAAGGGAACACTCTTGCACTGCTGGTGGGAATGTGAATTGGTACAGCCACTATGGAGAACAGTATGGAGGTTCCTTAAAAAACTACAAATAGAGCTACCATATGACCCAGCAATCCCACTACTGGGCATATACCCTGAGAAAACCATAATTCAAAAAGAGTCATGTACCAAAATGTTCATTGCAGCACTATTTACAATAGCCCGGAGATGGAAGCAAGGTTCCTTTTATTCTGCTTTGCTTCTTGGCCTGACATTTGGTTACATTTATTCAGCTTGAGGGCAACCATAATGGGCCCTTTGCTTTCCCCTGGTGGGCTTGTGATGAACTACTACCAAGGTCAGTTCAGGTCTAACTCTGTATGTGGTCAGTCATGACTACAATAGTGGTTCCCAAGCCCAGCTGATCATCAGACTATCTGGGGTGGTATTTAAAGAGCTTTTTAGGCCTCATCCCAAATGTACTGAATCTGGATCTCTAGGGTAGAGCTGATGAATCTGTATGTTTCAAATCTTCCCAAGGTGATTCTGATATTCAGCCAAGTTTGGGACGTGGTCCAGGACCCTCTCCAGGTAATTAGAGATCCCATGAGTGTGGCCTTAGGGCATTGCCTCTGAGAAACTGCCATCTACTTACCAGAAGATTCTAAAAAGACCAGAGGTTCCTGTTTGCAGTCTGCCCTTAATGACTATCCACTACCTTGGCGAAGAATTCAGTGTTCTTTCTCTGTCACTCTCACTCCCTCAGGCTGTCCTTGTGACTTATTTACTCTTTCAAGCTGCCCAGCAGTGGTGCTGGTGAGAATAAGATAGGCTTTGGTCTTAGAGACTTGACATGGCCTCTTGGCTCAGCCTCCTCTATGGGTGCCATTTGCCTCATCTGTACAGTGGAGATAATATTGTCCTCCCAAGGATGTTATGAAGACCAGAAGAATGTATTAATATTACACCCTGCACTAGGCATTATAACTTGTTTGGTTTTACTTATCCACCTCTATGAATATGTTGGGTAAATGAAGCTTGGTCATCAGTTTTCCCTGATTGTAGCCCCTGGATTTCTCTATGCAGTGTTTCTCAAAGTAAGGAACATAGATCACCTGCATCTGAATAGGAGGGAGAGAGGAGAGAAATCTGCTCTTATGTAACTGTAACTTTCTGCACTTTTGAATTTTTTATTGCAGTATAACATACACATAGCAAAGTGTATTTATTATAAGTGAACAGCTCAGTGAATTTTCATAAACTGAAGACACTCATGAAACCAACACCCAGATCAAGAAATAAAACATGACCAGAACCCCAGAAGCCCTCTGCACTCGAACTTTGAGAACCAGTGTCATAGGAAGAGCCCAGCTGGGGAACTCCCCTTTGCCGCAGTCCTGCTCCTTTCTCACGAGCCAAATCTGCGTGCCGTGTGAGCCCTCCCCAATCTGAGAGCCTGTGGCCTCACATGCACCCTTAATAGTGATGAGACTTCCTTTGTCAGAAGGGTCACAAAGGATGTTTCCATCATTTATATTCTTGCTTACACCCTAAACTGCTTACAGTAAATGAATTCAGGTCCTAGCCAACAAGGAGTGGAGATCACTCATTGTCTGAAAGCATCAGCTTATTACAACACTCCAGCATTTTCTCACGGAAGGGTGAATGAGGTAGATTCTAGTGTAATTACCTTTGTGTAATTGAAAACTAAATCACTGTTGACTGCATAGTTTAAATATCCATTTAAATACTTTCATTTCATTGCACTTATTTTTGCAGGACATGCTACTACCAAATAGGCTATTAATTTTTCTAGTGGATTAAAATCTGCATGGGAACATTAAAAACTAACCCAGCTCAAATAGATGCCCTCTTCTTGCAGAAATCATTAGAGAGAGCTTGTCTTTTTCTTTAATCCAGCTATTCAAAATAATCTATTAGACTAAGACCTGTAATAATACAGGTCTTGCCCAAAAGAGATCAGGTTTTTCTATGCAATATAATTTAGGCAAGATTTTAAATAATAGAACAAGAGCCCGTGGTGCTTTTGCCTGTATCTCCTCAAATTTTAACATGCACACCAGTTACCTGGGGGTCTTGTTAAAATGCAGATTCTGATTTCGCGTGTCTTGAGGCCTGAGATTCTGCGTTTCTAACAGGTTCCCAGCTGGGGCTGATGCTGCTGGTCTGAGGGCCATACCTTGAGCAGCAAGAGTATTCAGAATAAGCCCTGACTAGAAGCCTGGGTACATATCTGAGCTTCAGCTTCCTCGTATATATAGACAATTTCTAAGTCCCTTCTAACTGTACAATTCCACAATTCAATAATCTCTCTTCACTTATTAGCTCATTTTTCTTTAGGCTGCTGATTCTCATTGTTTATGCTGTTTAAGCTGTTGTATTAGGTATTGTGTATTGGAGGGCCAGGTAAAAACTCTTACTTATGGCTGAAAAGTTTTATTTTTCAATCTTCTACAAGTCTACCTCAATCCATGGAAAATTTTGGCTAATAATAACATGATACTGGCCTCGGACCATAAGCTAAACTTGAGTCAGCAGTGCAGGGCTTTGGATAGATAAGCCAGTGTGAACCTGGGAGTATAACCAAAAGAAAGGGACAGCTAGGGCTTCCCTGGTGGCACAGTGGTTAAAAGTCCACCTGCCAATGCAGGCGACACAGGTTTGAGCCCTGGTCCAGGAGGACCCCACATGCCACGGAGCAACTAAGTCCATGTGCCACAACTACTGAGCTACTGAGCCTGTGCTTTAGCGCCCACAAGCCACAACTACTGAGCCCCTGTGCCACAACTACTGAAGCCCACGTGCCTAGAGCCCTTGCTCCTCAACAAGAGAAGCCACCACAATGAGAAGCCTGTGCACCGCAACAAAGATTATCCCCTGCTCACCGCAACCAGAGAAAAGCCCGCGCACCGCAACGAAGACCCAACGCAGCCAAAGATAAAATAAATAAAATAAAATAAGTTAAATTAAAAGAAAAAAAAGAAAGCTATGGAGACCACTGCCAATACCACAGCCAGTTCTTACCAATGGAGGTGGTGACAACATGGAGGCAGAGAAAGTCTAGCCACTGAAAATTATTTCTAATACAGCATACACATCAGCAACTAACAGGGAAAACTAACAGGCAGGGAAAATAGCACCCATCTTCCTTTTACATTCCACATCTCACTTCATTATATCTGACTGGCAAAATCTAGTTTATATAGTCATAGTTTTTTAGCTATAAGTCAATATTTATTGAAGTATAACATACACACAGAAAAATGCACAAATCACAATTAGTCAGCTTGATGAACTTTCCTAAAGTGAACATACCCATGTAACCAGCACCCAGATGAGGAGATGGAAATTCCTAGCACCCAGAAGCACCCCTTATGCTCTTTTCTAAGCATTATCCTCCCTGAAGTTAACTGCAATCTTGGCTTCTAACATCATAGAGCAGTTTTGCCTATTTTTGAACCTTATACAAAGTGGAATAATATGATATGTACTCTTTTATAACTGACTTTTTTCACTCAGCATTATTTTTGTGAGATTTATCCATGTTGCGTGTAGCAATTGTACCTTCATTTTCATTGCTGTATTGTGCTCCATTGGATGAATATAACAACATTTATGTATTCTACTGCAGATGGACATTTGGATTGTTTCCAGTTTGGTTATTACAAATAGTGCTGCTATGAAAATAACATATGTATACATTTCAGTTAGATATATAAGAATGGAATTTCTGGGTTATAGGAGATACATACACTTAGCTCAAGTATATATTGCCAAACCGTTTTCCAAAGTAATGGATGTGCCACATCCTTACCAAAATTTATATTTTCCATCTTTTACATTTTAGCCATTCTGTTGAAAGGCTAATGTGATGTATGGAAATCATATTGTGGTTTTAGTTTTTATTTACCTGATGTCTAACAAGTGAAGCACCTTTTCTTGTATTTATTGGCCATTTGGATATCCTCTTCCATGAAGTGCCTGTCCAAGTCTTTTGCCCAATTTTCTGTTGGCTTGTCTGACCTTTTCTTGTTCTTTTTGGTTCTTTATTCTGAATATGAGTCTTTTGTTGGGTATATGCATCGGAAGCACCTTTTGCCTCTCTGCAGCTTGTTTTTTCACTCCTTTAGTAGTGTCTTTTGATGAAGATGTTCATAATTTTGATGTAGTTCAGTTCATCAGAGGTTCTCCTTTATGGTCTATTTTGTGAGTATCCAGTTTAAGACTGCTGACTCCACGGTCGTAAAGGTATTCTCCTATGTTTTCTTGTGAAAGCTTGTTTTACTGTTGACATTTAGATTTATAATTCATCTGATACTGATTTCTGTATATGATGAAAAGTAGGAAATATAGTTTTGAGCCTTCCAACTCCTATAATGCTGTGCAATGGGGTATCTATAGAAGTTGGTGAAAATGAAGCTGAGTGCCAAGAGGCTATATCTAACACAGTTAACCTAGGCGAGTTTTTATACCGTAAAACATGGAGCTACAAACCATGAATTTTACTGAACCTCTTTTCAATATGACTTTCTGTGATAGCGATTTTCCAGATCCCACACCTCTCTAATGGCAACAGTCCACTTCAAGCACTTGCTTCGCCTCTTCTTCCTTACCCTACCTCTTGGAATGTCATCATTTTTGCAAGAGCACTGTGTTCTTTTTCAAAACTTATAGCAAGAATTGATCTGCTTTCAAATAAATGAAAAGAAGCCCAAGGTTAGACTTGGTGAGTAAATGTGAATGTTAGAATACTTTTAAAGATTTGTAGTTTTATTATCCAATCTAAGGAACTGGGGTCAGGTATGGAATATTGTTCTAAAAGGCTTGAGGATGTGGAAACAACCTCAGCGTCCATCAGTGGATGAATAGATAAAGAAGTTGTGAGATATATTATATATATGTGTGTGTTTGTGTGTGTGTGTGTGTGTGTGTGTGTGTGTGTGTATATATATATATATATATGTATACAGCAGAATATTATTCAGCCATAAGAAAGAGGAAGTCCTGCCATGTACAATAATATGGACCTTGAAGGCTTTGTGGTAAGTAAAATATGTCAGAGAGAGACAAAACTGTATGATCTCACTTGTATGTGGAATCTTAAAAAAAAAAACCAAAAAACTCTTAGAAAAAGAGATCAGACTTGTGGTTACCAGAATGGGTTGAGCCGGGGGAGGAGAAATTTAAGGAAGGTGATCAAAAGGTACAAACTTTCAGTTATAAGATAAATAAGTATGAGGGATGTAATGTACAATATGATGACTATAGTTAACCCTGCTGTATAATATATAGGAAAATAGTTAAGAGTTTGTGTCACAAGGAAAATAAGTTTTTTTCTGCTTTTTCCCTTGATTGTATCTACATGAGATGATGCATGCTGACTAAACGTGTTGTGGTAATCATTTCACAATATATGTAAGTCAAACCATCATGCAGTACACCTTAAACTTGTACAGATATATGTCATTATATCTCAATAAAACTGGAAAAAGTAAATAAAAGGCTTGAGGAAAAAGCGAGTTCTCCTAGGTGGGTTAAACAAGCTCCATCACCCTATCTCTCCCCACTTAGAGGCACAACCACTTCAGGCAATTTTTTTCATATAGAACAACTGATGCCTCAATCTGATGTAAGGTATTATACAAAGGAGGTTTTGAAACAAACTCCCTACAACCAGATTTCTCTGTATAGGATCCTCCTTTAGAAATTACGGGGTGGCCCCTGGAACAAAAACATGCATCTAGAGCAAAATTCTTCTCAACTGCCTTGTGCCTGAATCCCTGCTCTTTCCTTTGACATTTCGATGTATCCTTTGGTTCCCTAATAATAATAGCTGAAGTGGGTTGTGAAATATGACTTTTTTATTATTCAGCTCAATTTTTATTTCATGTCCCTATATGTCTGGGTCCTTAGGAAAATAACACTGGTCATTTCAGGTCATACTGAAATGGTCATTTCCAAGCCATGCTATACAATTTCAGGCTCTTACATAGTGCCAAGGCTTCTGGAACAGGGTGAGTGTCTTAGCTGGTCCTTAATTAGTTCACAGTGATAAGGCCAAGACTGATATACATTGTAGGGGTCCCCTGGCCCCTTTATGTCTAGGAGTCTTCTGTTGTTTCTGGGTTCCTTAGAGATCTGACCATCTGCATAGATGCACCTGGCAGCAATTGCCCCTCGGTTCTCCCAGTTCTTATTTGCCAGGCACTCTTCTAATTATTCTATATGTATTGTCCTACTTAATTTCCATAATAACCCTGTATGGTAATTGCTGTTATTATCTATATTTTATAAATGAGGACATTGAGGTTAGATAACATGCCTAAAGCCCTCGCTTCTCGTTAGTGGTGAAGCTTTTGCTGTGGATTGATTCCCTTTACTCTTTCGTGTGAATGCTCATTAATAATCCATTTGCCCACCCTTGCTTTGCCTCTCAGATCTTAGACAAACCTCTTATTATCATCTCCACTTGCCTCCAGAATTTTTCTTTGCAAAGATCCATCACACCAAGGTTTGCCAGTCATCTTAGTTAATCTTCTTATTCAATTTATGAAGCGAGTATTTGTAGGCACCAGCTATGTGTCCAACACAAGTTCTGATGACTGAATGGGATAGGGAGGAAAGAAATACAAGAGTCCCTTTCATAGGAAACACAAACGGAATTTAACTTAATTAGAAAGAAACCTAAGTGCTTCAATCACTAACCATTGATTTGACACTTGGAACTCAGATATATGAACAGCTATTGTTGTTTTTGATGGCCCTTTCATCTGGGTCATTTCCCAGAAGTAGCATATGTTTCCTCTTATGCTCATCTGAGAACTACTGATCCTTCCGAGGGGCCCACCTCCACCCACAGTCCCCCTCAGGGTTCAGTGGGTCTCAAGTGTCAATTTCCCAGCGTTCACTCACGCTTCCACAGGGATTAGGATAAGGATGGAAACTTTGGGAAACTGAAAGTGCCATTTTAGACTCAACATAGTTTATTTTTTAAAAGATTTTTCTGATGTGGACCACTTTTTTTTTTGTTTTGCGGTACGCGGGCCTCTCACTGTTGTGGTCTCTCCCGTTGCGGAGCACAGGCTCCCGACGCGCAGGGTCAGCGGCCATGGCTCACGGGCCTAGCCGCTCCGCGGCATGTGGGATCTTCCCGGACCGGGGCACGAACCCGTGTCCCCTGCATCGGCAGGCGGACTCTCAACCACTGCGGATGTGGACCATTTTTAAAGTCTTTATTGAGTTTTTTACAACATTGCTTCTGTTTCATGTTTTGGCCTTTTGGACATGAGGCATGTGGGATCTTACCTCCCTGGAAGGTGAAGTCCCAACCACTGGACCGCCAGGGAAGTCCCGTAGACTCAATATAGTCTTGACAGATTTTATGGATGAACCTGGTACCTAGTCACTAAATATAAGGTTTTTATGGAAAAATATCTACATGTTCCCCAAAAGACAATTTTGTAAACTAATCTGACTGCAGTCCTTGATTATGAACCATGTTACATTCTTTGCATTTCTTGGGTACCTTAACTTGTAAACCTGACCGTTTTAAGTGGAATGTCTGGTGTTTTCTCTATTCTTTACTCTTCCAGAATGAGGTAGATGTCTCTGTCCTGATACCAGTTCTCAACTTGAGCAAATTAGTGCCTCTAGCCACTTCAGAGAAAACAGATCTCTGGTAGGGATCATTTAAGACATTACAGCAGTGTTTTACAAAGTTCTAATTACCCTGTTTATCTGGAATCTCCTGAAAATTAATCCCTAATTAGCTGAATGTAAGATGACCTACTGTGGGAACTAGTTTTACTGGAACATTTCATCCTAGATTTCTGTGACCACGAGTTTAGTCCTAGAGAAAAGTAAATCGGCACCACTTTCTCCATTTCGTTACGTAGTAATCACGAAATGTAGGAGCCTGATCAAACAGTCCATGGTCCTGATGGAAGGCAGAATGTCGTGGCTTTGTAAGAAGAAACATAAAATCCCTAACCCTAGAGAGTGATCAGTTTATCTTGTCGCTTCCTCCTTAGATTAAGAGCAATTTCGGTAGGATGAGATCCCTGGGCACAGCACCTGCAGGAAGGAGAGAGGACTGAAATGGAAGATAACTCCAAGCTTTGTCTTGAGGAATTTTTAAACCTCCATCCATCTCAATTTTGTTATTTGTGAAATGGGATCTTAATAACTATTTAATAGGAGAATTATAAGATTGCACCGGATGTGTGAAAGTGCTTTATGTTTAAAGCAGTATATGCCACTACAGATTTTGAAAATTCATTTTTATATTGCCTTTGCTTTTTTTTTTTTTCCTTTGCTTTTTAACCTAGTAAGTGCCGTGACCAGCCATAATGACCACATTACACATTTTAAAACCATTGCTAGACTTTGGTGCTGGTGGTGTGATAGTAGCGATAGCAAGACAAACAGAAAGCGGAGTGTGGGTAGGTGGTGGGTGTAGGTGTGTGCATGCCCATGTGCTGGGTTTTCTTTATGTTCCGAAAAGTTCTGTGAAAGTCATCCAGTGTGCAAATGGGAAGGAACACAAATCAGGTAGGGAATCTACCCAGGTGTCAGAGAGTCCACATTGATCTAACTGACAAAATAACTGTCCATCCCAAGTTCATGTCATTACTTTTAAAAAAATAATAACCATTTTTACTGCTAATAGTTTCAAAGACTTGTGTAGATGTTTTTTACTTTGTTATATTGGTTAAGATTTTTAAAGTTAGCTCTTAAGGTAATAGCTTATCTTAAGATGGCTTTGTTTAAGAGATGAGGTAAATTCCATCCTGGAAGCAAGAATGACCTAGAACAGATGCTTTTTTCCAATTCCACTCCAATGGATCCCTTAGGCTGAATTCCACCTCAAAAAAAAAGCACGGATATGTATGGACTCAGTAAGGGTGGAGGAAGGAAAGCTGATAGTGACTCACTCCAGTTTATAGGAGGAGAGGATTATGTTTCCACCTCCATAAGCCTGATGGTAGGAACTCCCACGTAGAAAGATGAGGCAGATCTTGACATGAAAGCAGTTTGAAGTAGTGGCCCACCCTACAAAACAAGCTAAATTCATTGTTAACTTCTAGACTACACAGTTAAAATGGAAGAACAGCAGGTGCCCCCATACACTCAAAAGCCTGAAAAAATGTATGTATCTTCTGGTGAGGAATTTCAATTTTAGAACTCTATCCTTAGGGAGTAATCAAGCATAAATGCAAAGACTGAGCTACTGGGTAGATCATCCAAGCTCTGTTCATCATACAGAAATAGTAAAAGCAACCTAAGCAGCCAACAATAAAAGTTTAGTTAAATAAATACATCCATATAATGTGTACTATTTATATTTAAAGTATTGTAATAGATAAATATTTATTCATATGATAAGATTTTAAAATTTATTAAGGACAAACACAGGTGGCCAATCAACCAATTGATTCCAATTTTGTGAAATAAATAAATGTGTGAATGTAAGTGTGGTTTTAAAAGCCCTTAAAGGGCTCCTAACTCAAAATGGTAGAATGAGCCCATGCATTTAATCTCCTCTTGCTCTCCAAATCCCACTAAAATGATTTTAGGTCAGACCCACTCACAAACGACACAGTTTATAAAAGTGCAAAAAGGAACACCCCCTGATTTCACCCCCAACCCAACTCTGGGTCTTGCCTACATCTCTTCAAGTGGAAAGAAAGCTAAGGAATGAGACACGAGAATAGAAAGAGAAGATTTTTACTTTTTATTTTATACTTTCTGTACTAGTTGAATTTTTTAATTAGTATGTACGTATATTTGTAACTTTAAAAGTTATTGAAGGGTAGATACAAATGTATTAATACAGCAGCACCACACCATTTTGCATTCAGCTTCATGAGGATTCACCTAAATTTGGTAAAGGTAGAAGGCAAAAGAGAAAGAATAAAGGAAAGAGGGAAAGGGAAGAAAGAGAGGAGGAGGAGGAGAACAAGAGAGAATGTTTTAAATGGTGTGATGACTTCTGCCTGACTTGCCTTTCAGTTAGCTTGAACTTAACCCGAAGTTAATCCGAAAAAGGTGATGTAAATTTGATCCATTTCTGGTCCCGTGCACTGTTCATATTTGTAGTATCTGGTCATGATGAACGTGATTCTAGTATTAACAGATTCTTTTATTTTTATTTGTTTATTTAGACTTAAATAACATGGCTTATTAACACAACTACTTCATAAGGGCTCAACTGAGGAAGCAACATTCTCTGACACTGAGCGATGTAAGGTATTTTCAAGGGTAATTCTCATTCCCCCCTTGATTTAGAAGTTAATTCCCAAAACTATGGAAAGCCAGTGCAGAAATTAGTAATCAGTGGTGGTATTAAGATGTTTTTTATTCTCTTCCCCTCTCTCCTTAGTCATGTTTTCTATTTGAAGTACGAGGAAGTGTTCCTTTTGTAATAAGACAACTATATTTTAAAAAAATGTTTTTAACAGAATGTGTAGCTCTCATTCCACCTTCACCTGGCTGGTGCACCCAGTAACTCCTAGTCTTTCACAGAGGCAAGCAGATTTCATGACTCTATTCTTAGAAGCATCTCATTCCCTCCTGCTGCCCCACATGGAGCACTTTTTAGTGATAAGATACCATAGCGTCATAATTTTTTACCTTACAAAACGCTCAGTCCCAGTCTGTGTCAGATGCTGTTCATAACTAGCCCTTCAACTTTTTTTCTTTTTCTTTGTGTAAAGTGCTTCATTAAATTTTAAGAAACTCAAATTTACATTCATCAGTAAAAAAAAAAAATTTTTTTAGAATTTGAAATACACTTAGAAAATGCCATTTGCAGAAGAAACATTAAATAGTCTACCCCTTTATTACATAAGTTGAAAAGCCATCCAAGAAACTTCAGATAGCGTAAAAAGGAACTCACGTAGTGATGATTAATCTGTGTTTCTGCCTGCAAAATTGAGCAATCAGGGTTAGGCTGTCCCCGAAGAACAATTTTGAAATCCTGAAAGGATAATCAAGCATTTATCTCAGAGGCCTATGGAATAACCAAATCCTTTGGATACTTAAAAGGTAGAGAATAAGAAGCAGCTGAGGGCTGCCTGCTCTTGAGGCAGGGCTAGCACTGTGGAAATGTGTCCAAAACTGGTAGCCTGACCAAGTTGCAGTTAATGGTTCTGATCTGTAGAAAGTGAGACTTCAAGACCACGGGTTCTCTGTGGAGGATAGGTACTTGAATAGATACCTAATTACAGGTTAGGAATACAGTTTTAATAACTTATTATATGATGCAGAATAATTTATTTAATCTCCTGGACTCCTTTATTTTTATAGATTTAAAATGGGAATCATACTATTTGTTTAATCCACAAATTAAATGAGAGGCGCCTTTTGGGTATACAGTGCTGGCTCCTAACGTATAAGAATAAATTTTCAGGGCTTCCCTGGTGGCGCAGTGGTTGAGAATCTGCCTGCCAATGCAGGGGACACGGGTTCGAGCCCTGGTCCGGGAAGGTCCCACATGCCGTGGAGCAACTAGGCCCGTGAGCCACAACTACTGAGCCTGCGCGTCTGGAGCCTGTGCTCCGCAACAAGAGAGGCCACGACAGTGAGAGGCCTGCACACTGCGATGAAGAGTGGCCCCCTCTTGCCACAACTAGAGAAAGCCCTCGCACAGAAACGAAGACCCAACACAGACAAAAATAAATAAATAAATAAATAAATAAAATTTTAAAAAGAATAAATTTTCAAACACTTATTAAGAAAAAAAGATAAAACACACCCTATCTACAGCAGAATTTTTGGGAAGTGTGGGAAGTGGCAGACAAGCAGTTCCTGATGAGGCCAATGGGAAGCCTGGAGACATCTTTATGTTCCCCTTTAGCATTTTGCAGCTTGTTTACTTGTTAAATACCTTGGCAACAAGAATTGCATTTTTCTCTAGAAACAATAAATGCTGGAGAGGGTGTGGAGAAAAGGGAACACTCTTGCACTGCTGGTGGGAACGTGAATTGGTACAGCCACTATGGAGAACAGTATGGAGGTTCCTTAAAAAACTACAAATAGAACTACCATATGACCCAGCAATCCCACTACTGGGCATATATCCTGAAAAAACCATAATTCAAAAAGAGTCATGTACCAAAATGTTCATTGCAGCTCTATTTACAATAGCCCGGAGATGGAAACAACCTAAGTGTCCATCATCGGATGAATGGATAAAGAAGATGTGGCACATATATACAATGGAATATTACTCAGCCATAAAAAGAAACGAAATTGAGCTATTTGTAATGAGGTGGATGGACCTAGAGTCTGTCATACAGAGTGAAGTAAGTCAGAAAGAGAAAGACAAATACCGTATGCTAACACATATATATGGAATGTAAGAAAAAAAAATGTCATGAAGAATCTAGGGGTAAGACAGGCATAAAGACACAGACCTACTAGAGAATGGACTTGAGGATATGGGGAGGGGGAAGGGTAAGCTGTGACAAAGCGAGAGAGTGGCATGGACATATATACACTACCAAACGTAAAATAGATAGCTAGTGAGAAGCAGCCGCATAGCACAGGGAGATCAGCTCGGTGGTTTGTGACCACCTAGAGGGGTGGGATAGGGAGGGTGGGAGGGAGGGAGACGCAAGAGGGAAGAGATATGGGAACATATGTATATGTATAACTGATTCACTTTGTTATAAAGCAGAAACTAACACACCATTGTAAAGCAATTATACTCCAATAAAGATGTTAAAAAAATTGCATTTTTCTTGCATGGAATCCATGTCTAAGAAAACACACACCTGGAAGCTGTCAACAACAATATGCTTGCCAAGTTAGATGAGCCCACTGACGGGGTTGGCATGGATCAGCCTTAATCCTTTCTCAGGGCACTGAAGCAAGAGGCACTGGAGAGTATCTGTCAGGAGTTTTCAGGTGAATCCCATTCCGCCTCCGTGCACCAGAGGCCTGCACCATAGCCTCCTCCTCTGTCATCTGACCAGCAGGATTGCTGCTGTGCTTTACGGATGGTGAAGACATATTTTCGGCTCTTCCTTCTTTTTAATTCCTCCTTCTTTCCTTACTTCTGAGATGGGGACTGAATGGAGAGTACCAAATTGACCTGGAGAGCATGAACTAGATGTGCTTAGATTATGGAGCCTGGCCTCAGTGGGGAAGAAATGTACCCTAACCTACCACTCCAACCATGATATCCAATTTTAAGATTTAAGCATCTAAAACAAGAACAGTTATGAAAATACCAACCTTTTTGTGAGAGCAAGATCAAACAACGTAATGAATATAAAAGCACTTTGTCAGCTGTAAACTATTAAAAAAAAAATAAATCACATTAACAATTATTGTAGCAATTCTTTTCAAAGGGAAACAGCCAAGACCTCGAGTGAATGGAAGTCACTGCATCTTCCCACCTGGCCCAACACTCACTGCCTTCTGTAAGACCCAAATCTCCCTCTCCCTCTTCCTCACCCCAGATTTCCTTACACCCTTCAGCACCAGTGGAAACTTCTCAACTAGCTGTTGATCTCAATATCGGATTATAGAAATTCACAGTAAGGCATAAATGAGGATTAATTCTTCTGGAATACATTTACATGTTAAAAGAATTTGTTAATCAAAAGAATTTTATCTAGATGGAATGACCTGTAGAGAAAAAAGGGAAACTGATTTTTTTTGTAGTTTAGGTTTATTTTTTCAACTTTTAAAGTAATACATGTGATAGTTGGCAGAAATGTATTCATATTTTCACCAAAAAATATGTACACAAATATTCATGGCAACACTATTTGTAATAGCCCCAAACCAGAAACAATCTGAATGCCCATAGATAAATTTTAATCTGTTCACATAATGGAGCACTACACAGCAGAGAGAATGAAGGAACTAAAACTTTATGCAACAACATGGATGAATCTCATGAACATAGTGGTGAGTAAAGGAAGCCAGGCACAAATGAGTATACACCATGTGATTCCATTTATATAAAGTTAAACATGGAATTCCCTGGCAGTCCAGTGGTTAGGACTCTGCATTCTCACTGCCGGATATAAAGTTAAACGGGGAATTCCCTGGTGGTCCAGTGGTTAGGATTCTGCATTCTCACTGCCGGGGCCCCAGGTTCGATTCCTGTTTGGGGAAATGAATCTCTGATGTTAGAAGTCAGGTCTGTTTTGGTGGGGAAGTAGTGATGACTAGGAGGGAGGCACAAGGGCAACTTCTGGAGTGGTAATAATGTTCTGTTCCTTGATCTGAAAACTGGTTACATACGTGTATTAATTTTGTGAAAATTTGTTGAGCTATAAACTTATGTATGCATGCATACATACTTCGTTAAAACATGCATGTTTTAATTTGATATGCATGTATAATGTACTTAAATTAAAAGTTGGCAACACAGGGACTTCCCTGGTGGTCCAGTGGTTAAGAATCCGCCTTCCAATGCAGGTGACAGGGGTTCAATCTCTGGTCAGGGAACTAAGTTCCCACATGCCGCGGGGTAACTAAGCCTGCTTGCTGCAACTACAGAGCCCATGTGCTTTGTAGCCCGCCCGCCACAACTAGAGAGAAGTCTACATGCCGCAACGAAGACCGACACAGCCAAAAATAATTAATAAATAAATAAATATTTTTTAAAAATTGGCAACACGTGTTTATTGTAGAAAATCTAGGAAATATATAGTGTTAAGGATAGCTTTTGAAAAGCTAGGTAAAAGCTAAAATCATGACTCATGTAAATATCAAATTAACACATATTAAAGATTTTATTTAACTCAATTACTGAGGAAACCAGTAAGATGTTATAGGCAGTTCAAATGATTTGATATACAGAGATTTATATTATCTACCAGGCAAAATTCATTTGCATTACATTAATAGAAATCGTTTACATAGCTATGGACAGAAAACATTTGCACTACTATCAATTTTCTAAATGTTAACCCTCTTTCTCTACTGAGTTGTAAAGTAGTCTAGTCAAAGACAATGAAAGCAGAAATAACCAGAATGGATGAGCTAAATTTCATCCACTAAATTTCAAGGACTTTCTTAACACTAGAGTAAAATCAAAACAACCTGTAATCCTTGCATTCAGGGATAACCTACATGTGCCATATTTTTTAATATCGTGCGAGAACTTAAATCTGTAGCAAAACTTAACTGCTTCCATATTGACTATAGATTTTTCCCTTTGTTCCAGAAAGCATTTGTTCACATTCCTGATTATATCCTTAGCATACTTTCTTAGAAGGAGAAATACTAGATCAAAAGGTTCGACCATTTTAAGACTCTTGATATATATTACCAAATATTATAGGAATACTTTGAAGCACATAGCTGGGCTGGAGGAAGAGAGAAAGAAAAAACTTTTCTAGGTCAAATGCCTGTAAGACTTCATGAGTAAAATGTATGTTTACAGCCTTGCAACTTCCCACTATTTCCTTTGCTTTTGGACTTCACCAGGATTGAGCAAAAACTCAGTCATCGACTGAGGAAAAAGCGTGGGTTGACACAGCAAACCACAAAAAATCTCCAGTTCAAACACAAATCCAAGATTACAAGAGATCTCCCTACACTGATGGCTTCATCTGTATTAGGTTATAAATCCCTTGAGGGATTTTCCAGAACTCAAACCCCACTTCCTCCATATGACTTCCTGTGTTCACATGTATTTTCTGATCTATTTTGCCAGTCAGGATTTAAAATATTCTCTAAACTACGTGTATTTAACCATGAGACCTAAATTATTCAATTATTCAATAGTGTTTATCAATTGTCTTCTAAGTGATGTGCTAGTCCTGGGGTAAGTGGTAAGCAAAACAGACTTATTTCTTCCCTGTGAGTCTCAAAAGTACGTTTAGCATATAATAAATAAAATATAACCATATACATGGAATGAACATCATGCATTTTAATGTCAGGTTATTTTTTATTTTTATTTTATTTTATTTTTTTTTTTTTGCGGTACGCGGGCCTCTCCCGTTGCGGAGCACAGGCTCCGGACGCGCAGGCTCAGCGGCCATGGCTCACGGGCCCAACCGCTCCGCGGCATGTGGGATCTTCCCGGACCGGGGCACGAACCCGTGTCCCCTGCATCGGCAGGCGGACTCTCAACCACTGCGCCACCAGGGAAGCCCCAGGTTATTTACTGTTTTTTTTTATTTGCTGACTATTCTCAGGAGATAGGTCTTTTCTTTCCAACTAGATAAGATGCTCCTTGAAGTCAGGTGCTATGTCTTCACTTCTCTAGAATCTTCCTAAGTATTGTGCACTTAATAGGCACCCAGTAGAGAGCAACCAAATGAAAACATTAGTGATTCATGTCTGTATGGACCAAGCAATTTATTCCTTCCAGCTCCTCAATTATTCTTATAATCTCTATGGGAGTAAGTAACAAATGATCGGGAAACAAAAAGTAACTTATTATGTTAGTGATCGTTTTATATTTTATCTTCACCAATAGGTGGCATCATCCATTTTGAAATTATATTTTATAATGTTATAGCCCAAAATTTTTAAGTATGGAGTTCATTCAATAAATGTTTATTGGGCATCTTCTATGTGGAAGCTGCCCAGCTGGCCACCACTAACAGAGTGAAAAATAAAACTACTACAGATATGCTTTAACCTACTTCCTTTTCTAGTATACCCTAAAGGACATTCCACTTTCAGATTTCATCCTTGTTCTATAAAATAACACCTAAACCTGGATAACTCAAAAACTACTCAAAAACGACAGTTTTACGTGTGTGTGTGTGTGTGAGTGTGTGTGTGTGTTTTCAACTCAACCTAGTATCATATTTTTAAAAGATGAGAGGGATGCTAAGTTAAATAAAACGTAAACTAGAAAAATATGGATTGAGTAGGGTGGGGTCAATCTGCAGAATTTAATCCAAGTTGGCTTTTAATTAACACTATTTACCATTTCTCAGTGAAAGGAACTTTCTTTCCTTTTGGAAGATAAGAAAAGTGCGATCCAGGCATAGCAGAACTACTTCTACAGCTTCCAAGGCTGCACAGTCCCATCTGGAGATAATAAAAGGTCCCATTCCTCTGTGTTTATTTCAAAAGGTTCATTCTCTGGAATGACCTGAGGTTGCAAACTGTAGAGCATTTGCCAGCTAAAAAGGTCTGCTGCCTGAATATTACTCAGGAAGTGTCTAGTCCTTAGGAGAGCTCCTCCAAGCTCTCCTTAGAGTAGAAAGAAGCCCCTTCTGCTCTTCCCAATAATATTACCTTCTCCACAGGCTGGGGGAAGAGAAGGAGAAAAAACAGAGAAAGGGGGAGGTGGAGCGGTGGGGAAATGAAACTGCAGTATTTGCATTAAACACCATGTAACAGCCACTAATTTATCCACCTACTGATGAGAGAAAAGGGACATTTGACCAAATATGTGCTTCTTTTTACTGAGCAACTTTAAAGGGCAATGAGTGGCATTAGGTACTTTGGGAGATGCAAAGATGGAGCATACAAGGATTTTTGCCATCCAGGAGCTCCCAATCTAGTAACCACAGTAGTGTCTTGTGTAGTAGTGGTTAGAAGTATGGGCTCTAGGCTCTATTCATTTGAACCCGGACTCCACCACTTACACATTCCTGGATAAGTTATTTAACCTTTTCATGCTTCAGTTTCCTAACTTGCAAAATGGGGATAGAGTCATTAGGAAGATAAAATGAAATAATGCATTACATTTTTAATAAAGAATGTTTATTATTATTAATACCAATAACTTTAATACACAAAGTAAATGTTCAGTGTCATAAAAGAGATATATAAAGACCTATGAAAACTCAGGAGCTAGAGCAGGAACTTCTTAGGATGGCAGGGCAGAGCAAAGCATTCATTGTTAGTGTTTAAAAAAAAGAGACAACAGACCCCAAATGGAGTCACTTGTGTTAAGCCATGTGACCAATCAAGACTTAATACCTAACTTAATTGAGGTTTCAACCTCCCCCAGGAATATAATCTTAACTGGTCAGTCTGGAATTTCCTGGTCAGCACTAATGAGGTAATCCACTTGTTAGACCCCTTCCATCCTCCAGAGAAAGATGAGGTAATCTGCTCTTTCCTTGTCCTGCCCCCTTCTGCTTATAAAAGCCTTCCATTTGGTACATCTCCTTTCTGTCCGCTACATGGGATGCTACCCAATTCATGAATCACTGAACAAAGCCAATAAAATCTATAAAATTTACTCAGTTGAATATTTTTTTTAACAGATTTGGTGGCAGCAGTGGGATCTGAAGTGAACTTCTGATGGCTTCAAGACAACAAGAAACACAGGCATGGTATTCCACAAACCCACTGAGTTCTCTGTCTTCCTGCCATTTCCGAAGGCCATGGGTAAGTTCCTCTTGGTTCTGAGTTTCACTCTCTTTGGATTGAGCTCCTGATTTAATTGGCTTTCCAGCCCAGGGCAGGTCAGTTTAAGCTAGCAGACAGTTCCACCCAGAACTAACCCCTAGCCCTTGGTTCAGTTTTCAGTTCCCCATTTGATTGGAAATCTTAGCCCTTTGTTCTGTGACCAGATTCCACACTGGTAACTGTTGGCAATTTAGTCTGCAGTTTCCCATTTGTTTGGAATCAGCTTGCAGTCCCCATTCTTTGGGGTCTCTTGTTTCAATTCTCTCCCCAACCCCCGTTCCACATTGGGAATGGCTGGCAGTGTGCACAGTGCCTTCTGTTGGCCAGTCTGCAGTAACATTTCTTTGGTTACTGCGTGGTATATTAAGGTTCACATGTTTGTTTTGTTTTGTATGAAAGGCTATTATTGACAAGGATCTTGGAAGCCTAAAAGCCACAAAAATTGGTGGGCATGGATTGAACACTTAAAAGCTATTAGAGTACTTGCCACCAAACTCTAACACTCCTGTGTTAGGATAAGTTGGCCATAGAATGGGTAGGTGGACACTAGGTCACCAGCCAACCTCAAGAAAATTTGCAGGCAATGAAGTACACTGTAAAACACCACACAATTCCCAACCAAGCAGCACATTCCCTTTTTAGTATTAGTTTGGCTCCAAAAGCTTAGCTAAATAAATACATAAATAAATAATTAAAAAATAATAAAATTTAAAATTAATTAATAACTCTTAAATTCTAAAATTCTAAAGAGTTAAGCACACCACCTTCCAGCACACCTGCTTATTTTATGTCTAAGTAAATTGACCTGGAAGCTGTAGATTTTTACAAAAATGGCAAAATCTTACTAAAAACAAGCTAGGATTACAGTGGCCATTATGGGGAATGTTCCAGTTAGACAAGATCTAATGAAGTGAACTTGAAAGCAAGCATTCCCAAATTAAACAGAATGAGATACATATCTTAATGGGTATGCAGAAGGCTCCAAAAGCCTTCATGATTCCAAAATAACTTCATTGAAAGATTCATTGCAAAGGCTAATAAAAAATTCAAGACACAAGAGGTACCTAAGATAAAAGACTGTAAGACTGGCATGGCTCCTACTGTTCCTCTCTATCCTCATTTACCTGAGTATTCACGTTCTACTAATTCTCTGTCTGAACTGCTTTTCCATTCTGAAGAGGCTATTAAGCAGTTTAAAATAAAACCACCCAAGGTTGCAGGCAATTCTCCTCAGGTATCTTTCACTCCTTGGTCAAAGACTGAACTAAGGGCCACACTTAAAGAATTTGCTAAACCCAGAGAGGATTAAAAAACAAGCACTTCAAAAGTTTTTTGAAGAATTTAGAGTCATTATCGGGCCTATGACCCTGGTCTGTCAGATCTTTATCAGCTCGTGCACATGCTGGTAGAATCTGGTGAAGCACAAAAATGAAGGAAGCAAAATGCAAAACGCTGAGGATGATAATTTGAGATCCTCAATCTTCAGCATGGTCCCCTATGGACCATAAAATGCTCTCAAATTAGAAACTGATCTTTTAAGAGTCGTTCCTAGAGTCTTCCTTGGTCTGTTATTCAGACATGCAAACAAAAGAAAGATGAATCTGTGACAGACTTTAAAGCTCATCTGGAAGTGCTCTTCCTACAGCTTTCTGGGTTTCATACAATAGGTGAGGTCACCCAACCTGCTCTAGCTACCCTGTTTGTAGATGGATTATGTCCTGAGGTTAGTGGATTAATAGAAAGACAAAAAAATGGGATGGGAGGCTGGCTACCTGTTTGACTGAACTTGTGACCATAGCTGAACACTTTGAAAGGACTTTGGAACAAGATTGTAAACAAAAATCCACCAAAGCTATTGACTTTAAAGTTATAACGGCTCCAAGGCCAGCTTGGATGCTTGGGTCCACTACATCACAGTCTCCTAGGAGGGGGTCTATCGTTAAATGCTGACTCAGGGGTTGATGTCTCAGTTGTATAGTCACTTGGAACTCTGGAAAAGATAATGTCCTCAAACAGCCTATGAATAATTTTCAACAGACTTGTAGGTATGAGCGCCCTCATATCGACCCTCAAAGGAGGGCCCCTGTATGGGCCCCTCCCAGAGTTGATGAGACTCTGAGGGATTTTCTGGTAAACTGTTACGTTATTCCCTTAAATAGCCAAGGGAAACTAGAATGAAAATCAGTGGAAAACCTTGCCAAATTCTGGTAAATACTGGAGCTACACTCTCTACTTTAAACCCCACTCAGAGCCTGCAGATGTGGTCCTGGAAAAACTGGCAGAAGCCAAGCCTGCTAAGGGTGAGAATACTTACCAGAGCGCGCTCTCCCAGATCTTTGTCTACAGCACCCAATAGAGAGAGAAAAATAAAATATCTTTTGCACCTTCTTTGGGGACAACAAAGGAGTTGTTTAGCACTTCCAGAAATATCTACTCTTTGTCCTGGCTGAAAATGGACAAGATATTTAGAAGGATTTTTAAGCAGCTTTGTGGTCAGAAATTGGCCAGTCTAAAAGCTGATATTCAGACCCTGATAGGAATTTTTTTAGGCCTCCTCCACTAAGCTAAAATAAAACTACGTACACAAAGAAAAAGAAAAACCTTCTAAAGATGGGTGGAACAACCTATGATGTCATTTAACTTGCAACCCAATTCCTTGAAGAATTAAAAACAACTGTTCTTTTCTTATGAACCTTTACAAAACCAGAAATGCTCCAAGAACGCTTATCTAAGTCATCTCTTTAAAATATAAACTTCAGGGAGGTAATTCTCATTAGAACAAAAAAAGTGGAAGGGGAGGTCATTTTAAACTTAAGCAAATGAAAAATCTCTTATATTCTTCTCCACAAATATTAGTAAAAAGCTCTAGCCATCTGAGCAGGTAACCTTAACTTATTTCATCTACCAGAAAACATTGATCCAACTTCTTTTATAACTAGTAAGTTTTGTATTATTATACCTGATCCATGGCAGTAATTTTAAAACAGAAGCTATAATATCTCTGTTTTCATCTGTCTATATGTTTGCGTGTGTGTGTGTGTGTGTGTGTGTAATAGATGTGTAGTATTTTCTACCTTTGGATGGTAGTACCAAAATTAATTTGTAAAAGAACTCTACTTGTTTTTTCAAGTTCACATGATTTGAAATAATTTTTGGTAAATAAAAGCTAGTTTAAGGTTGTTGGATTAATTAAAAGAGGTATGTCTTCAGAATTATCAGCATTAAAATAATGGAGGCATACTTATTCTACTTAGGTTTCTTGGTCAAACAAGTTCATGTAATCTTTGTTACACAATTTGTCAGCAAGAAAAATAGCTTGGGATGACAGCTGACTTTGTCTAATGTCTCATGAAATTTCTGCAGGTAGTCTAAACATAATTATCCCAAGTAAGTGAATTTAATAGATATAAACAGGATAGAAGTTTTTAGGTGAACTTTTAAAATAGTTTCCCCAAATCTTTTTGGTAAACTGAAACCTTAAAGTTTTGCTAAGTTAAATTAAATGATGGATAGTTATTATATATCTAGATCATTTCCAAGTGAGATAAAATGCTAAAACATTAGTTGCTGAGCACAGGCTTTTCTACATTTGCTTCCTTTCCCAGAGGACTAAAGATACTTGGATTTATTAGTAAACATGTTTCATGCCACACTGAAAACTTTACTATGAGAAAGCATATGTTTCTAGAAATTATAAAAAGTATTTATAAATTTGTCATTAGAATGCTAATATAACAGACAGTTCACAATTGTTTACACATATATATACATATATTTATATATGTTTACATATATATATAATTAAAGCTACTAGAAATAATAAGGGAAACATCTCCATCTGCAAGGAAAGTAGGATGTATGTTTTCAGTAAAAGAAGGTATAAGGAATAGAGATGCATTTTTGTTGAGGAAAAAGAAAGTAATTTTGTCCTAAAGTGAGACTGGTTATTTCAGAACGAGAAAGAGGAAAAACAAGACAAACTTGTAAAGGTTTGTGGAAAAGGAATCTTGGCGATAGAATTTTACATGTAGTCAAGCTGGCTAAGATTAAAATGAATTTATTTAAGTGAATGAGTTTTAATATCAAAAGTAAGCTGGTACAATATTAAAATTTGGTTTTCTCACTGTTGAAAGGACAGGATTTTTTTGGATTTTGGTCTGCTCTTAATATGACGTTGTAAACAAAGGTTTTTTTTACCTTTTAAGTGATCTGTCTAGAGAGCAAAGATTCTGTGTCTTATCAAAATAATTTCCTGTGTTTGTTGTTTTTATCAGGTCTTTGATTACTTGAATAAACCTAGTCTTCTTGCTATTAAAAGAGCTAAGTTTTGCTCAGAACTATGTAACCTTCTGTATTTGCATTCAAAGTCTTTGTCACTGTGGTTAAATGGCTAAGTATTGTTTCACAGTGACCTATGATCCTATATGACCAATTGTTTTAAAATCTTTTGATATTTGTTTACAGACTTCCCAAAATCAAATTCTAAATAAATTCTTTTTGATTTATAACTAACTTTAGGATTTCCCAGAGGGTCCCTGGAAAATCACAAAAGATTTGTTCTTTCTCCTTATAGAAAGGGAGAGGTTAAACTAATTAGGCTTATTTGATATGTTAAATTACATGAGAAGCGTTGTCAAATAAGAAGTAATATTAAGCCTTCTTTATGTTGTATTTGTATAGGTATATGTTATAAGTGTTCCAGAAATTGAGAGAAATTCTTGGAAATCTGATATGTTCTGGTCTAATGTAACCAGTCACAATTATTATCTTAAAATGTGTATGTCACAGAAATAACCAAATTTCCTTGTCAATTAAGTTGTAAAAAACTCTCATCAGATCTTTTTTTTTCTTTTCTTCTTTTTTCTTTTTTAGATCTTTAACCATGTCCATTTTTTATGTCTTTTATCATTTACAGAGTAATTGTTTTACTCTGATGCTTTTGCAAAAGTGTTCTTGCAAAAGTGCTTCACCTTTAAGGAGATTCATGGAAAGGACTTTGAAGTACAGGTTTCTAGTAACTATAAGATCATAAAACTGAACTGGGTAAGAACTTCCAGAACTAATGGAAAAACTGGATTCAAGCAAAATAAGTGTTAATTACATGGGACTGAACGAACTGAGGAGGATGACTATAATTTTTTATGACTTTTTGTTTGAAACATTGCTGGTTCCTTAATGGTTTTTTTCCCCAGATTTAAGGAAACCTTTTCTCTTAATTTATACATGACATGTAGCAATTTGGTAAAGTATACCTTTGCAAACACAGATGAAACATTTACTTTTTCTCCCTACCTCATCCCTCTATAATTAGAAAATTCTTGAGTATTCTTCCACAGCAATAGAGTTAGCTATTTGCGTAAGTTCAGTATGAATCAGTTCTCCTTGTAACAGGACACAATTGGAAACATGGGCTATATTACCAAGGCTTTGACTGGATGTCATATTTGAGAGAGATATACATGGACTCAGATATGACCAAAGTTTATATGGTCAGTCACTGTAAGTTTAATGCAGACAAATTGGTTTAACTTTATCTTTTTTTTAATGGGGGAAACTGTAGAGAGAAAAATTATGTTTGCACCTTTGTAGCTATTATATTCTAGTTCTGTTAATTGTCTTTAAGGTTTTGCTATATACCTATAAACTGGTCTGGATTCCAAAGTCTTATAGTTTCCTCAAATATCTTGCTACATTTCCAATTTTCTCCCCCTTTTCTGATTTGGAATCACTAAGAACATAGAATGCCCTTGAACTATATCAGATCCTCCTAACTACCTAGATGGCAGCGAAACTTCAGGGATTTGAACCTTAGGTATACATCTCACAGCTGTATTCAAGTCAAATGGACTAGGAAGAGAGGTAGCCGACTTAGAGGTAGACTGCTTCCTCTCAAGGCGCTGGATCAAGACTTCGTGAAACCCTTTCTCCTCCTTCTTCTCTTTACTCTGGCATTGACCTAAAAAGATAACACTATTGTCCACATCTCCCAAGCCATTGCTAAGGAGGGTATCTAGAGTCTGGAAAAACTTTTTATTTCAGGCTAGGAGATTTACTTCCTGAATGCACTGAAAGCCTAACTGACCCCTGGCTTGAATGGGCAAATTCAACAATTTCTGCAAATGAAGCCATTAACAGTGCCACTTCAGTGGAAGCGGTTTGTGCCCCAACAAGATTTATCTTTGTATGTGGTGGTTATCATTCCCCTTTGGCCTATGGATGCCTAAATGGCTAGTGTATAACTGGGAACACACCTCTTAAGTTATCTAACCATGTCCCTAAATAGTCCACAATCAAACTGAGAAACCTCACTGGCCAACACCCCTGAATTTTGCATCATCGGGTTAGAAAGGACCTACCAGGCATTTTTCATGATTCAGAATTCTCTTCCTTTGGCAGGTCCCCACTTCCCTGGTTAGGAGTAAATGGGAATGAGGCTATGATCAGGAACGTCTCCTTAACTCTTGAAAGTATCGTGGAATCTACTGCTAAGAAAATAGCTGCCCAACAACAGTCCTTGGACTTTCTGGCCAAAGTTGGTTCTTGATAATAAGATAGCCCTTGATTATCTTTTAGCTGCACAAGGAGATACCTGTTCTGTAGCTAATACCACCTGCTGCACCTGAATTAACACTTCTGCAGAACTTGAAACTCAGTTACATACGATCACTAATCAAGCCACTGGCTTAAAAGGGTGACTCCTTCGTCTAGTTCTTTCTTTGACTTATTTGATTTTCATTGGTTCGAGTCTTGGGGACCGTGGCTCTGAGGTACACTCCAGACATTGGGAATTATCCTACTAATGATAGTCATGGTAGTCTCCCTGGCATGTTGTATTCTCTCAAAAGCCTTAAATGCATGTTTGCAGCCATTAACCACTAAGCAAATGACCTCCCTAAGACTGGAATGCCAGAAAATGAATGAAGACAATGACCAACTAAAAAATTGTGAGCCTGAAGTCATGACCTGTGAATACCACACAGAGGATCACTAAAAGCTGTGAGAACTACAGAGCAGTAGCCGAGAATAGCACTAACACCTTAAATTTTTCTTGTCATACCTCTCAGTTAAGCTGCCCAAAGGATGGGAATTGTTAAAAAAGAGACAACAGGCCCCAAATGGAGTCACCTGTGCTAAGGCAATGTCAAAAAACCAAGACTTAGTACCTAACCTAATTGCAGTTACAACCTCCCCCAGGAATGTGATCTTAACCAGTCAGTCTGGAATTTCCTGGTCAGCACTAGTGAGGTAATCCACCTGATAGACCCCTTCCATCCGCCAAAGAAATGTGAGGTAGTTTGCTCTTTCCTTGTCCTGCCCACTTCTGCCTATAAAAGTCTTCCATTTTGTACAGCTCCTTGGAGCTCCTTTCTATCTGCTAGATGGGACACTGCCCAACTCATGAATCATTGAATAAAGACAATAAGATCTTTGGAATTTACTCAGTTGAATTTTGTTTTTTAATAATGGCTTTATGAAGGTGGTATTGTAACTGAGCTTTGAAGAATAAGTAGGATTTGGAAATGCAGAGATGGGGGAATGGAGAGTGCCCCAGGAAGATGAACTATGAACAAAGGTGATGGGAAAGGAGGTCAGAAGGTGTGGAGTGTTTGTTTGTAACAGAAATAGTAGTTCAGTTTAGCTGGTATGAAGGACATGTGAAGAGAAAATGATGGTGAAAATTTAGCTGTAACAATAGGTTGGACTTATGTACAGGGCATACACAGGCATACTTGAAGATATTGCATACTTGGTTTCAGAACACCACAGTAAAGCGAATATCGAAATAAAGCAAATCACATGTATATTTGGTTTCCCAGTGCATATAAAAGTTATGTATATGCTATGCTGTAGTCTGTTAAGTGTGCAATAGCATTATTTCTAAAAAAGGGAAAAAACAACAATGTACATACCTTAATTAAAAAATAATGCTGTTGGAAAAATGGCTCTGATAGACTTCCTTGATGCAGGATTGCCACAAACCTTCAATTTGTAAAAAAAAAAAAAGGCAATATCTGCAAAGCGTGATAAAGCAAAGAGCAATAAAACAAGGTATAACTGTATCAGGCAATGGAGTTCAGCCTTTATAATTTGGGCAATAGGGAGCCATTGAAGGTTTTTGAGCAGGAAAGTGGTGTGCTCACGACCATGCTTTCTGAACTCAGCAACCAGGTGTGACATGTATTAGAAGAGAGATGAATGTGATTGTAACAGCTGCCGTTTCCTGAGTGCTAATGTATTAGTCCACTTGTATGGTGAGAGTAACAAGGTAAAGGTGGTGGTGAGAACTGAGAAAGAACAGATATGAGATATTGGGGTAGTTAGAGTTTACTGAATTTGATGGGTGTTGCATATGGAAGGCAAGGAGGGGCTCTCTGGCTTGGGTGAGTAGGCAGATAAAAGTAAGGGCCTAGCAAGTTTGGGGGGAGAATCTCAGTGTGTTCATTTGTTGACGCAGGGAATTTAATGTAGTGAGACAATCGGGCAGTGATGTCCAGGAGGCAGCTAGAAATGTAGGCCTTGGGAGAAAAGCTCAGGACTGGAAAGATTTTCAGATGACCTGCAAAGTTATACCAGTAGATGGAGAAACAGAAGACTGGATTAAATTACCAAGGGAGAGTAGAAAGAGTGGCAAAAGATGACCAAGGGTGAGTCCTTGGGGTACACTCATATTGGGGAAAGGGTGACAATGACTCTGCATCATAACCAATTCATCAGATTTCACTATCACCTGATAGCCTGTGGACAGGAGCAGAGAAATTAGATAGTGTGTCCTATCCAGAGTAGGGATCAGCAGTATTGGCTGCCTAGGGAGGGCAGGGGTGATGGAACCAGGGGTGCTGGTCAAAGCCTTGCTAGAATGTCTCCCTATGGATCTCAGGCTTAGAAAGGGCTGTCCAGTCTTGGTTTTATAGGGGTTCCATAACAAAGTACCACAAACTGGGTGGTTTAAAACAAAAGAAATTTATACTTCTCCAGTTCTGGAGGTTAGAAGTCCAAAATCAGGGTGTTTGCAAGGTTGGTTCCTTCTGAGGACTGTGTAGAAGAATCTGTTTCATGCCTCTTGCCAAGCTTCTGGTGATGACTGGCATTCCTAGGTGTTCCCTGGCTTGTAGATACATCTCTCCAGTCTCTGTCTCCATTGTCACATAGCATTCTCCATGTATCTCTGTGCCTTCACAGGGCCTTCTTCTTATAAGGACACCAGTCGTGTTGGATTGATGACCTTATCTTAACTGATTACATCTGCAATGACCCTATTTATGGATAAGGACACATTCTGAGGTACTAAGGGTTAGGACTTCCACATTCCTTTTGGGGAGGATACAATTCAACCAATAAAAGTCCTGATAGCAAGAAAGAAAGTAGTGTAGGTAGGGGGAGGAGGAGAGAAATGGGGGCTGGTCAGTGTGGTAGAGATGCAGGTGGAATTTTTGAACACTAGAGAACAGTGGAAGTGCTTTTCGCCGCAAATGAGTCTGAGTTTGAGGTGACTGTATTGGTTTATACACATTTAATTACACCTCTAGGTTTAGAATATTTTTTTCCATCAGGAATTGACTTGGATATGTGAGTTGGGTGCTTTCCTAAAGCTCCAGCATAGATGGACCCAGCCCTCTGCAGAGACTTGGGGTGATAATCTGTTTGCAAGTGGGAGGCTAAGGGATTTGCCCTAAGCCATGTTTTATGGCAAGCCCATCATATTTATATGGTTTGTTGTTATTTGGGGTGACCTGGGGTTAGGGGAGCTGTTGGAAGTAAGAGGGGCCAGACTCCCAACCAACCTTTGGACGTTCACTGATCTCTAGTTTATCCTTTCATCCTGCTGACCTTTCCAGATGTATTGTAACTGTAGTAACCCTAATGTGTTAGTTGAAAATGGAACCAAGACGACATGATTTCCATGCTCTCAGACTCACTTTCTGGCTCATGCTCATCAGCAGAGAGGGCAGTGTGTGAGTTAACTTTTCTAGTATGGTAGTATAACTTATCTAGTATAGTTCAAGCATTTGGGGGCAGCCTTTAGCAGCAGTGGTCTTACATAATGATGACACAGGCTTTTGCTGCCCTTGGAACAGTGAATAAGAAACTGCACACAACATAACACGACCTGTGTTACAACACAGATTTTGCAACTCACACAAACAGCAAGGTACACATTAAGTACAGTAGAATGGTTGCTTGTAGGCCAAAGGAGGAGGGTGGGGGGGACCCAAATAAAGTGAGATGACTGATTGATAAAACAAGAGGGGGGCATTGCAGAGACTGATAAGGAGAGGGTACTACAGACTAAGGAGTGTGACTAATACAACCTCCTGCGTCAGAAGTTTTAAAAAACAAACAAAAAACAGCCAGAATATCTGGGTCAGAACTGCAAATCCACTGTTCACTAGCTTTTTAGAAGTTAGCTAATCTTTCTACAGCTCATCATCTGTATAATGAGATAGTATTAGTACCTACCTCATGAGATTGTTGTGACAATGAAATGAATCTGAACGTATAAAGTGCTTAGAAGAGCACCTGGCACCTAGTGAACACTCAACCGGAGGGTTGAGTGAATTAAGTAAAATAATCCATATAAAATGCTTAGCACAGCACCTGGCCCATAGTGTTCAATCCACGTTAGTTAACTGCTGTTGTCATAGGCATCATCGTTATCACCACCATCATTTCTTTACATGGCCAACACCATGCCTTAAATGAGAGAGAGAGAGAGAGAGCTGGAGACTGTTTTGCACCATTGAAAGACAATGCTTTCTACTATGCTAATTGCTAATTCCACCTTCATCATTCCTTTTGTGTAATCTTGGGCAAGTCGCTTCACTTCTTGCAGTATTGGTTTCCCCAAGTAAGCCTCCTACACCTGTCGTCAGCATTAAATCTCACTCTTGGCACATCACTCCCTTAGAAGCTGTAGTGCTGGAACCCCGCACTTAGTTGTATTAGTTGCTGTGACAGGACCCAAAGCAAAGGCAGGGGCCTGATCCTCAGGGAAGTCACAATGGTCCTTGTGAAATTGCCTGACCCCTTAGGCATGTCACGCCCTCTAACACAAGCCCTATCAGTGTAGCCTACTTGAACCCCAGATATGGGGTCATTGGGAACTATTGGTGCCTCATGGAAGCAGAGGCCCACCCAAGATGGGATAATCTGGGTTACCCACCGTTGTCTCATGGATTCTACTCATCTTGTTCTGACCTTTTCTGTTTGGAGTCGGAGTTACCAAGGACTTGCTTTGTCAGTTGTTGTACTGTTTCACAGCTCTTCTCTCATTTAGTCCTCATAACAGCCCTGTGAGGAAAGAACTGTTACTCTCATCACTTTGTGAATGAGGAAACTGAGGCACAGGGATGCAGAGTCATTTGCCCCAGGTTATACAACTAGTAAGTGGCTGAACCAGTGGCTGAACGCTTGCAGCCTGGCAGCAGAACCTTTGCTACTATACCACCCCTTGGAAGTTCCCAGGGAGTTTGGCAGTTTGGATCCAAAAGGAAATTGGACGTAATCTTGATGCGACAATTTCACCTTAATGAATTTACCTGATAGGTCTGTTTGACTGGCTGTTTGAATGCTTATAATGGCAAAAACAAACAAACAGGAAAACAGCTAAACATCCATTTATAGAAGACTGTTTAAGTAATTTACGCTACATAGTTGCAGTGGGATGATGCAGACTCATGAAAAAGAATAATGTAGATTTATATGCATTAATATGAAACTATCCCCAAGATGTAGTCCTAAGTGAAAAAAAAAAAGCTTGCACAAGTATGTACATTAAAAAAAGATTGCAGAGACTTCCCTGGTGGTCCAGTGGTTAAGAATCTGCCTTCCAATGCAGGGGATGTGGGTTCAATCCCTGGTCGGAACTAAGATCCCACATGCTGTGGGGCAACTAAGCCCGTGCACTCTAGAGCCCTGCGCCACAACTAGAGAGCCACCGTGCTGCAACCAAGATCCCACATGGTGCAACGAAGACCCAATGCAGCCAAATAAATATTTTTAAAAATTGCAGGGCTTCCCTGGTGGCGCAGTGGTTGAGAGTCCGCCTGCCGATGCAGGGGACACGGGTTCGTGCCCCGGTCCAGGAGGATCCCACATACCGCGGAGCGGCTGGGTCCGTGAGCCATGGTCGCTGGGCCTGCGTGTCCGGAGCCTGTGCTCCGCAACGGGAGAGGCCACAACAGTGAGAGGCCCGCGTACCACACACACACAAAAAAAAGAATTGCAAAAGGAATGTATATAACACGCTATCATTAATACTTTTTTTAATAATTTTATTTATTTATTTTTATCTGCGTTGGGTCTTCGTTGCGGCACGTGGGCTTTCTCTAGTTGTGGCGAGTGGGGGCTACTCTTCGTTGCAGTGCACGGGCTTCTCATTGCAGTGGCTTCTCTTGTTGCGAAGCATGGGCTCTAGGTGCATGGGCTTCAGTAGTTGTGGCATGTGGGCTTCAGTAGTTGTGGCTCACTGGCTCTAGAGCGTAGGTGCAGTAGTTGTGGCGCACGGACTTAGTTGCTCCGCGGCATGTGGGATCTTTCCAGCCCAGGGCTCGAACCTGTGTACCCTGTATTGGCAGGCAGATTCTTAACCATTGTGCCACCAGGGAGGCCCTCTATCATTAATACTTTTAAAAAAGAGGTGGACACACACACATACTTACTTGTAGTTTTAGCTAAAAAAAAAATGCCCCTAGGGCTTCCCTGGTGGCGCAGTGGTTGAGAGTCCGCCTGCTGATGCGGGGAACACGGGTTCGTGCCCCAGTCTGGGAAGATCCCACATGCCGCGGAGCGGCTGGGTCCGTGAGCCACGGCCGCTGAGCCTGGCGTCCGGAGGCATATGTAAGAAACTGGAACTAGTGCTTATCTCTGTGGGCAGAATTGGAGGATTAGAGATCTTCTGGGGGAGGCAAAATTACTTCTCATCCTTTTGTACGATTATGTATTTTAAATCATAAATATTTATTTCCTTTTCAAAAATTATTTTAAAAGAGAACGGGCAAGAAAAGAAGAAAGACTCGTGGGAGGTATGGAGGTTTCAGCCCCTTCTCCGATGTTCCTGTTCACTCCTGGGTTTCTGGGGAAAAATGGTTTAGCATTGCATGCTAGCATCGTTTGAGTGCTTACTTTGTGGCCACTTTTGCACTAAGGGCTTGGTATGCCTTATCTCACTTAAACCTCACAACTATCTACAAGGCCATTTTATTTCACCTCTTTCTTATAGAGATTGCTCGCAAGCAGACCTGAGTTGGGAGTGCAACCTGAGCGGATTCTCCAGAGGTAATAAACATCTAGAATAGGCCTCCCTGCCACTAGCCCATGCCCATTCCATTCAGTTGTTAAGGATGCTGAAGGTCTCTTAGAACAGTGGTTCTCAAAATGTGGTCTCCAAATGGCAGCATAATTATCATCTGGGAACTTGTTAGAAATGCAAATTCTCAGGCTACACCCCAGGCCTACTGAATCACAAATTCTGTGGGCGTGACCCAGTGGATATGGTTTAACAAGCCCTCCAGCTGATTCTGATATATGTTTCATATTTAGAACCACAGTCCTAGGCCAATGGACTCACCTGGGAAACATTAAAAATACCAATGCCTGAGTTTTACCTCACCCCAGAGATTCTGATCTAATTGGTTTGGGATGTAGCCTGGGCATGAGTTTTTCAGTGCTCCCCAGGTGATTGAAACCACTGTGACCTAGACCTTTGGAAGCAGTCCCCTGCATCTGGGAATGGCTAATGGCACAGTTAGAGCATAAAATCAAGCTGCGGAGACTAATAAATATGTAGGAGCATCACAACTTCCCAATATTAAGTCCTGCCCCCTTCCCCAAACCCTGCACCTAACGCAGGAGGCAGAGCCATGGGTGGGCAATGCTCTTTGGCTGAGCAGGTATGAACTTATTACTTTGAGCCCTTTAGTAGTGTTACTTACTTTTTTTTTTTTTTGCGGTACGCGGGCCTCTCACTGTTGTGGCCTCTCCCGTTTTGGAGCACAGGCTCAGCGGCCATGGCTCACGGGCCTAGCTGCTCTGCAGCATGTGGGATCTTCCCGGACCAGGGCATGAACCTGTGTCCCCTGCATCGGCAGGCGGACTCTCAACCACTGCGCCACCAGGGAAGCCCGAGTGTTACTTACTTGAAGCCTACAAATTCAGTCTTTAGTGAACACTGAGAAGAGGCAGGAGAGAAAATATCAAATTATCCACAAAATAATTTAATGGGGGAAATGAGATCTGTAAATGGCACAGTAAAAACCTAATTTTACCAGCTCACCATTTCTTGTACTTAAATATTTTGTACTGAAGATCACATCATATCACATCTCCAACAAAAGAGGGGTTCAATCAGCGTTTTGTCTAGTCAGTGAATCCACTAATCAATAAATGAATGAATGGATGTCACTGAAGGAGAAGCTGATTCTGTCTTTGGCATCCACGGCCCAACTTACTACCAATGCCGTTCTTGGAGTGGAGTGTGGGGAATAAAAATCCATTGACAATAAGTGTGCTAAAATCAGGTGCTAGAGCTGAATGTCACCCTAAGGGGACTATAAACCCCGATGGGAGTGGGAAGGGTGAAGCAGGTGGCAATCAAATATTTCCAGGTTTCCTCCCGGGAATATAGTAGGATGGCACTTCCCCACCCCCTTGGAGTTCTCTGTGGCCGTGTGACTTGCTTGGGTCACTGAAATAAGCAGAAGTGTTGTGTTTTGCTTCTACACAAAAGCTTTAAGAGCCAGTGTGTGATTTGTCCTACCTCTCCGTAGGGTGACCAACCTTCCTGGTTGCCTGAGATTAAGGAATTTTCCAAGGTGTGGGATTTAAAGCGCTAAAATTGGGCCACCTCCAGGGATTAATGTTTCAAGTAGTGATCATTCCATAAGCTTGGGTCCAGGAATGAGGGCAATTCATCAGACAAGACTCAGAGCATTGAAATAACTTGCCGGGGGACACACTGCTAAGATTGGAGATGGGTTCCAGGCCATGTCTGTCTGACTTCAGAGACCACGGTCATGCAACACTCCACCTGGGTGTAGGTAGTCTTTATTACAGGTATCTTTTTAAATTTTGTTTTCAACTGTTGAGACTCTGGTCCACAAAGGCAGGTGAGAACACCAACTTTCCCAAATTCATTGAATGACACTCATTCCACAAACTGGTGTCCTGGGCTACACAAAGATGAAGAAATGCTATCTATGATTTCTTCCCTCAAGAACTATATAATGTAGAAGGGAGATAGACATGTACATAGCTCTCTGTATCACAAGACAAGCTGATAGACATTATTAAAACATTTTGTGTACCTTTCTGTATTTAGAAAATTTACCACAACAAGCGCATATTAGTTTTTTTTAAAGCGTTTATTTTAGAAAGCAACAATGAAAAACAGCTAAAGTATTTTTACCCTTCAGGTTACCAATTCTCAGCACATCAGTAATAATAACAATAATAATAATACCTAGAGAAAGTATATTAATGCTTTCTTTTTCTGAAGGTCAGTACCATTTATTCAAAGATGATGGTACAGTTGCACTTACCTGGCTTCAGCAGGATAGCAGCATTGAGATTTCATTCTATTATGCTGACAAATTTCCCATTGTATTCATGGTTCCTCATTCACCCTGTGTGACCAATGGCCCAAGTATGCATGCCCACTGGGCAGGATTCTCTGCTATGGATCAAAGACAGCTAACTGGTCCAAAGGAGGGTAGTCTTTGTTAAGGAATGAAGGAACCAACCCTCCCTAAAGATCATTCCCACTGGTCAAAGGTATTAGAATAAAACCTTATCCAGAGAGGGTGTGGTGACCGGACCTGAGGCAGAGGAAATTTGAAGCCCAGGACCTTCCAGGATAACTGGGCTCTCTTGCCAGTCCTGGACAAAGAGAGTGTGGTTTCTGGAGAAAGCATGACTGTCCTGCTGTCTGCAGTTGGACAGCCTCCCGGGCTGCAGGGAAATTTTGGTCTCTGAGTACAGTCAATAGTACCACCTGCTTTGGTGACTTGAGCAGGAGTTAAGCAGCAAATGTGTGTATGTTGGAACTGTTTGGGGAATGGAGATGACAATAAGCAAACAAACAAAACCTACTGCTTTGAGATGTTTTGTAACAGCTGTGCTCCCTACAGAATGGGTTTCCTCATTGCCTGGATCCAAGAGCATCTTCTGGGTCCTCCCTGTTCGAATGCTGAGTGTCCATGGAGAATATGAGCCGAGGAGGGAGGGGGTGCTGTCTCCCAGCTAAGACCGGGCAGCAGTCATGCAGGTAAAATCTCAGCAGCTGTGGTGAGGTGGTGCAGAGGGCCTGGGGTCTGTCAACTCCAGGTGAGAGATTTCCCCCAGGTCTATTGGTGAATGTGCTCCCTCTGAGCAAGCCATAGACAGGGATGTCATTGTAACTTGTGCCTATGACATCTTTGCCCAAGAACAGCACAGATTGAATTTTATGTTCTTTTTTTTTTTTTTTTTTTTGCGGTACGCGGGCCTCTCACTGTTGTGGCCTCTTCCGTTGCGGAGCACAGTCTCCGGACGTGCAGGCTCAGCGGCCATGGCTCACAGGCCCAGCCGCTCCGCGGCACGTGGGATCTTCCTGGACCGGGGCACGAACCCATGTCCCCTGCATCGGCAGGTGGACTCTCAACCACTGCGCCACCAGGGAAGCCCTGAATTTTATGTTCTTTATAATATGGAAGGAAAGATATAGACTTGCCACTTCTTCATGCCTTGAGACATCTCATAATATATGTTATACGTGATATGTGTATATATATATAATAATCATTATATTATTATTCTATTATTCTAGTACTATGCCAGTCAGGAGAGGCTAGATAGGCTGCATTAACACATAACCCCCAAATATTATTGACTTAACATGATAAAAGTTTACATCTTACACCACAATTCAGTGTAGGTAGGGGGCTCTCCTGGGTGACTCCTTCAAGTGGTGACTTTGGGATTCAGGCTCCTTTCATCTTAAAATGCCATCAGCTTGGGAATTCCCTGGTGGTCCCGTGGTTGAGACTCCGTGCTCCCAATGCAGGGAGCATGGGTTTGATCCCTTGTTGGAGAACTAAGATCCCGCATGCTGCATGGTGCGGCCTAAAAAACAAACAAAACGAACAAACAAAAAATGCTTCAACATTTGGCCTCAACAGTTGCCACCAAGGGAGAAAGGAGTACGTTAAAGTCTGTGGCTACGTCCACTACTTCTGCCACATCCCACTGGCAGAACCCAATCACAGGGTCCCATCCTAACTGCAAGGAAGCCAGGAAATGTCTTTTGTGTGCCAGGAAGAGAAAACGAAATTGATGGGTGTCTCGCCAATCTTTCCTGCAAGTTTCTCCAAGGTGAGTTATTATGTAGTATTTTTCTTCTAATTATGCTTTGCATTTGATACCATTTAGGCTGCCTCCTTGCTTTGCACTGTATTCTGTGACATCCACGTGCAACATCCCATTCCTCACAACAGCGCTGTAAGTTGTCAGGACGGATTTAATAGGGGAAATGATTGAGGACCTCGAGACCCAGAGTAGTCACATGACTTGTCCAAAGTCACACAGTACTGTGACAGAGCTCTCTCTTAGGTTGGCAGTCTCTCCACTACACCACCCTGTCTACCCCAGAAGCTCAGACTAGATTAGGCACAGATCCAAGTGTGCAAGAAATATATTTTTATTCTACTATAAATCAACCTAATTTATCTTTTAAGCCCCTGCTCTCTCTTGGAAGGTGTCAGCAATGAGTCCCGTCATTTTATATCTCTCTGCCTTCGAGGGCGTGTCTGGGTTTGGGGTGGGACATGGCGGGGGTGCAGGGGTTAGTGCCAAGGTACTGGGGGATCCATGTGCTCCTTAAGTCAGCTCTTTGAGAAGGCACCAACCCAGATGACTACAGTTCCTTCTAGTCTCCCCACTGATAGTGATGCATGTGTGCCTCCTTCCTGCCCACACGGCCCATGTGTGTCCAGCAGCTCCCTGCTACTTTGGGGCCACTCCAGGGTCCGGGAAGCTTCGTAGGCCCACACCCCACAGCCATTCTTCTCTCCAGGCTTGTGCCTTTCCGAGGAAGGAGGGGAGGGGAGGAGGGAAGGACGCACTCAGGCCTTTGCTCTCTCATTTTTCATCCATCTCTCCTCCCACCCCAGTGAGAGGAAGTGTTTCCTCATCTTCCAGGGAAAACCCACTCTCCCCAAACCTTTTCCCTCCGAATAACTTTGGCTATACACCAAATCCTCTCCAGTCCTCTGAGGGCATTTATAACACAAAACGCAACTCAGAGAAGTTTCTCGTCCTTGTTTTGCTTTTTATCCTGTCACGTCATTCCCCTACCTTGAGGCAATGAAACAAGGGCCTGCTGTCCAAGGCATGGAGGTGGGGACAGGGAATACCAAGAAACAAACCATTTCTCAATCACATGTGTATCACATGTAACTTCAGCAGGTCCTGGTGGAGTGAAGTCTCTGTGTCATTTTCCTGCAACTAACAGTGAGGGGAAGAGGCATTGATGGAAGTTATTATATTTGGGAACTAGCAGGTTAGACCCCTTTCTGCCTGATTGGTCTTTAAATGTACACTTCCCCCTCCTCCACCTTGTCCCCTATGGCTCCACCCGCAAAGGATTGATCTGACAATCTGGGTGATCAAGTTTTCACTTAAGAACTGAGGACCTGGTCTTCTCAGAGGAAAACCCACAGCTGGGAAAACCTGTCTATAGATGATTCCCTAGTCTTCTAAATGTGGAAAAGGGGATTTGTTTCTCTGTGTGTTTAAATGTTTATCACTTCCCCTACCTCGGTTATGAGCATGCACCGTAGAGGTAATCTGTTCCCAGGAGGACATGTCATTGTACATGTCATCCATAGTGATGATGGGAAAAGGAAGCATTAAGACGACTTAAGTGGAAAGATCACTTGTAAGAGCTGCAGAAGTCAGACCAACTGACAGGCAAAGAAATGCTGCCTTAAAGCAGAGCATCATGTAAAAAAAAAAATCTGACTTGTACCAAATCCTATTTGCAAAGTGGATTTTAGAATCATTTCAAAACACACTAGGCTTTCAAAAGATGTTTGTTTTAGAGTGCAACTGGCCTCTGGTCAAAAACTGAAGTTTCGGTAATGCACAGTAACAATTGTTGTATAATTACTGGCCACAAAATACCAGGTGCCCAACCAAGCCTTTTCTACCCATTTAAGAGAGCCACGCCAAGCAAAAATGCCCTGCCTAGCCATACCCAGAAGTTCCAAAGCTCAACCTTTGTCACCAGGAAGGACAAAGGAATTAATTCACAGAGCAAAGCCATTATAAGGCACAACCAGGTGTTCTGTTGTAAACACCTTTTGTTAATACATGTTGAGAGTTGAACTTTCTCACATTTAAAGGAGGCCTGTTGAGAGAGAATTTAAACCAAGCCAGGCCCAAGGTGGTTTTCTTTTTTAGATGTGTGACATCATAACTATGGGGTCTACAGAGTAGGGAAGCGCTGGCTTTGGAATCCAAAGTCTCCCCCAGCTATCCTTTGACCTAAGGATTGTAGTGTTCCCTGTTCTTGTGTGAACAGATTGCTTTAGCATCAAGGGAATGAACTCGAAGAGAACAGACAAAACGCAGGAATGTTACAGGGAAGAAACATATTAAGAGACCTAAAGATGCACTTCCTCATTATGTGTAAAGGAAGCTATTTCCTAGATTCCTGGAGCTATAAAAAGCCAAGTGAATTTGCTTAAGTTAATAAATGTTATTGAATTATGATGATAATACCACAGCAAAATGTTTTGTTTCCTCTTTATTGCTTCCTGTTAGTTACCGAGAGAAGAAATCCAGTGTAACTTTTTTGCACTCTGATAATGATAAGGCTCTCTCCTTTGTTTTGCATGTGCTTCCCAATGTGTGTGTTTGTGTGCCTATATAATTAAATTGATAAGATGGATGCGTGTGTGTGGTAGCTAGAAACACAGATGTAAGGCTAAAGGTGGGGCCCAGTTTTGTTACAGCAAAACCCCATCATAAAAGCCCTTTGCCAGGTATTGGAACTGATTGTTCTGGACTGAGAGGAAAGGCAAAATCTTCAGTTCTCAGAATGACCTGAAAAATCTGTGGTATGAACCTTATTCTTCTTTCCTAACCCTGGGATTAGAATGAAGGTCCACATTCAGCTAAGATGACTAATCTGCTTTGGTTTGTCAGTGTCACATGTCTCAGAAACAGTCTGGGTCCCCCGGGGTTCAGCTGATGGACCCCGCGTTCTTCTTCACCAATAGCGGCAGAGGCCGAGGCGGCGGCAGCGGTAGAGTGGACATCACTGAGCAGGGGGTGTGAGCCAGGGGCTATCTGAGCACCTCCCTGTCTTCTCTCTGCGTCCCCTCCAGGTTGGTGCCGATCTGCATTTCACACATGAGGAAACCAAGGAAAAGAGATAAGTTATTAACCTGAGCCATGTGGAATTCCTGTTTTTGCAGGTCAGAAAAGTCTAATATCAGCAAGTTCGTATGATTCAACCTAATATTTGCCCAGTTAGTAGGTTGTGATTCCAGAGTTTGAACTCTTACCTACCCCCAAAATGGTAGCTGCATATCTGTATTTCAGATGGCAGGCTAGGGCTCTGAGCAAATGCATTCAAAAATAAATAAACAGGGCTTCCCTGGTGGCGCAGTGGTTGAGAGTCTGCCTTCCGATGCAGGGGACACAGGTTCGTGCCCCGGTCCGGGAAGATCCCACATGCCGCGGAGCGGCTGGGCCCGTGAGCCATGGCCGCTGAGCCTGCGCGTCCGGAGCCTGTGTTCCGCAACGGGAGAGGCCACAACAGTGAGAGGCCCAAGTACCGCAAAAAATAAATAAATAAATAAACAGTGCTATCAGTAGATGACTTCCTTTCTTCTCCAGTCTGAGGTTTCAACTACTGGCTTTATTCACGTCATAGTGTGAAAGTTGGCTGGAGCCAGACAAGACTGCCCTGCCTGTGGCTATTGTTTTTGCTGTGAAGCTGAAACCAGCCCATCAAACCAGCTCTGTCAGGCTGGCTGCCTCCCAACCTGCCTGCCTAAATGTATCTTCCTCTCAGGATGGCACAGAGGCATACACCCCATCTCCCCAGCTGAACTCCCACCGCTGGAACCACTCACCTGTGACCACATGCCTTCCTCCTAGAACCATTGTTAAACTCCTCTCAACTTCCCCTGTTAACACACTGATGATTAGTTTATCATCAGATTATGTGAGCTCGGGGCTTGGATCAAGTGAATTTGGTTTGGAGCTGGCGGGTAAGGTCAGGAGCGTGAGGGTGAATCATAGACTATTAGATGCAGCAGGAACGTTAGAAGCTGTGTTGGCCGATCCCAGCATTTTACAGCCGTAGAAACTGATATACAGGTGCCAAAGCTTTGGTGTCTTGATTGTGGAATGACCACATTTTACCTGGGACCGAAGGGTTTCCTGGAGTGTGAGACTTGCAGTGCTCAAACTGGGAAAGTCCTGGACAAACCAGGACGAGTTGACCACTCTCCTTGCTTGGGAGCCCCAAACTCTTCTGATTCTCTGGGCAAGTCAGATTTGCGCAAGCCCTGACAGCAAAGGCCCCACGGCTGCTTGGTACAGCTCGAAAACCCCAGGTGGAGAAATGACAGCAACACAAACTTACACGGCACAGTTTAACCCCGGCTCGCTCCCCTGAACGGTCAGTATCCAGGCATGAACTTGGATGCCACGTGGAAGCAGCCATGTGAGGTAAGGTTGTGTCTGCCTCATGGCTGACTGAACTCTTAGCCTCTTGGGCCAACTGCATTTGGGAAAGCCAGGTGGATTGAGTCAGTCTCAGAAAATAAGGCTGTGGTCTGCTTTATTGACTTCCTAGAGAGGGCCACTGGGTCTGCCTCAGCCATGCAGTTCACAGAGCCTGCTAGGAGAGGGCCGCTCTGTCTTGTCTGTGCTCCATGTGGCTGCGTGGAGGGTGGAATGGAGAAGTGGTCAGGCAGGGAGAAGGGTCAGCAGGGTGCCCCGTGCTACCATCGCTTCCTCTTTCAGAAGTTTTGTCATTCAGAGGTTTTGAATCCTGCAGTAGGCAGTTATTCTTGGCTAACTTTGGACTTTTTCCTTAAATGTCAGGCATCTAATTTTTAAATATTTCTTGGTTTTACTTCTCCTCCTGGCCTATTTTGCCCCCAGCCCTTGGTTACTTGGTAGCTGTTTCCTTCACCAGGCCTCCTGCTTTCTGTTCTGCTGGGATGCAGCCTCTAGCTCATGCCCTGCACCTGGGGATGAGTGTGTGGGGATGAGACGAGAAGGAGAGGGGGGAGCAAGAAAGGAATAATGCAAGGATCCCAGTCAGGCAAAATTGTCAGATGGTAAACGTTCACTTCAACATTCTCTTTCCTGTGGGCATTCCCTTAAGCTATGCCTGGACACCCCTGCCCCCGTCCCTATTCCTACACACACCTGCTGAGATCTACTTTTTTCATGCCCCACACTTGTTCTCCACCACCACTGAAATGTCTCTCTTAGTGCCGAAATAACACTTACAAATTTACTGATCAGAAAAACTCGTCACTGTTAATGGGAGTTAAAGTCAGAGGCCAAGGCCTCAAAAGTGAATCCTAACTATGACCTGTGTAATTAATACCCCTCTCAGGTTGTCTTAACACTTTAGTGAACCTGATGCCAGTGGAGGGATTTTGAAATTGGGGGAGGGGATGGGAAGCATAGTGAAGGATTATTTGTGATAAGGGTTGCCAGATTTAGCAGAGAAAAATTGGGCACCCAGTTGAGTCTGAATTTCACATAAAAAAATATGTTTTTTATAATTTAGTATAAGGATGTCCCTTGCAATATTCATGATATACTAAAAATTATTCATTGTTTATCTGAAATTCAAATTTAACTGGGCATCTTGTATTTTATCTGGCAACCCTCTGACCCACAATGTCTCCCGAATATGCAGCCTTTGCAGCAGGAGGTCGGGATTGCTGCAGAATTTGGAACAGTTTCCAGATGTCTGGCAGAAGGGAAGCAAGTCCATCAGAGAGGGCATCATGTGGTACAGTCAGGTGAAATCTCTGCCCCCAGTGCCAGGCCTGTTGATGTGCAGGGGCATGTGAGGTAGGCCTGAACGGAATACCCCTGGAGCCTGGCCAAGGTGCTGGTAGAAAGGGCATGTTCTGCTGGGTCCTTCCCAGAAGATACAGTGTCTGGTTCCGGTGCTGACAACTGACCCATCTAATATCCATCACACTAGAACATTATTTTTAGATCTGGGGAAGGAGTGGCAAGGTTTTAAAAATAAGGTACTAGATATAGAGGGAAACTACATTCAAGAAGCTCAATCCTGACTGGGAAATGCAATCCCTGCCTGCTAACATTAGACCTAGAAAAGGTTAGTACCAGCAACTTTCTGTGTTAAAATGCCTAAGACTGAGACCCAACACTTTTCTTTTACTTTTTTAATAAACAAAGGTAATGCTACTAGCTTCAAGAGAATTGCTTTAGCCACCTATAATAATCTTTTTGTTTTCAATTAATGAAGAGAGTGAAATTAATCTTTTGTTTTTGTTTTGTTATCTGTTTTTGGCTTCTGTATGGGATATACCCTGTCTGCTCTTCCAGATCTACCCTCTATCCTTCTTCTCTACCATGCTCTGTACTCTGGGAAGCTGACACTTAGGACTCCCTTCGTTTCTGTCTTCTATTATGACCAGCCAATGGGAGACATCAGCAAGAGATTGGAGGTTGGAAGACAGTTAGGTCAGAAGGATAACTTTGCTGTAGTTGGCGTTTATTAAAATGCTCATGGTTTCAACAACTTGATAAAAAGCACTCAAAATAGGAACAGATGAATACTTCTTTAATGTGATAAAATACATCTGTATCATCCCCCCAAACCAGCATGCTGCTTGACAGGGAAATGCTAGAGGCAGGAATAAAACAGGAGTGCTTTGCTATCACCATTATTAGTTACAATTTTACTGAAGATACTAGCAATCGTAATCAGACATGATAAAGACTTCAAGTATAAAAATGGGAAAGGAAGAAAAAATAGTCACTATGTACAGATGATAAGATTTTATCTCTATAAGCCCAAGAAAAATCACTATAAACAATAAGAAAGTGTTTGCAGGGCAGAAATAGATACACAAATGTAGAGAACAAACGTATGGACACCAAGGGGGGAAAGCGGCGGGGGGTGGGTGGTGGTGGGATGAATTGGGAGATTGGGATTGACATGTATACACTAATATGTATAAAATAGATAACTAATAAGAACCTGCTGTATAAAAAAAAATAAAATTCAAAAAACCACAAAAAAACAAAACAAAACCAAAAAAACAATAAGAGGGGAACTTCCCTGTCAGTGCAATGGTTAAGACTTCACCTTCCAATGCAGGGGTTGTGGGTTTGATCTCTGGTCAGGGAGCTAAGATCCCACATGCCTCACAGCCCAAAAAACCAGAACATAAAACAAGAAATTCAATAAAGACTTAAAAAAAAAAAAAGAATTCAGTAAATTAGAAGGATGCAAAATTAGTTGATCTCATATATACACAAACAATAACCTATTAGAAGATAGAAGGATGAAAGATCTTATTTAAAGTAGCAACGGGAAAGAGAAAATACCTAGGAATAAATTTAACAACTATGCACAAGACCTATATGTAGAAAAGTTAAAAGGAAAAAAAGAAGACCCAAAATAGATTTTAACAGGTAGAAGACATAACTGGATAGGAAAATTAAAAATTGTTAAAATGTCACTTATCTCAAAGTTAATTTAAAATTTTAACACAATTCCAATAAAAATACTGATTTTTTTCCTTTTGAAGTTGACAAGCTAATCCTCCAATTTATATTGGAGACAAGGGTAGAATAGCCAGGAAAATTCTGAAAAGAAGAGAAATACGTACATCTGTGTGTGAGAAAAGGTAGTATGGTTAGCCTTGCCAGATATTAAAACACACTACAGAGCTTCAGTAATTAAAACAATGTGGGACTAGTCCATAAATAAACATACAGATGAATGGAACCAATGAGAATGTTCTGATACAGACCCAAGTAGATAAAGGAATTAATATATGATAAAGGTGACATTGCGGGGCTTCCCTGGTGGTGCAGTTGTTAAGAATCCACCTGCCATTGCAGGGGACATGGGTTCAAGCCCTGGTCCGGGAAGATCCCACATACCATGGAGCAACTAAGCCCTTGCACCACTACTGAGCCTGCACTCTAGAGCCCGCGAGACACAGCTACTGAGCCCATGTGCCTAGAGCCTGTACTCTTCAACAAGAAAAGCCACCACTATGAGAAACCTGCACACCGCAACGAAGAGTAGCCCCCACTCACCACAGCTAGAGAAAGCCAGCGTGCAGCAATGAAACCCAATGCAGCCAAAAATAAAATTAAAAAAAAAAAAGGTGACATTGCAAATCATCAGAGAAAAGAGTAACTTTTCAATAAATGGTGTTGGTATAACTGGATAGCCATCTGGAATAAAACTGGATCCATACTTCACACTGTGTAATAAATTACAAAGAAATCGTATATTTCAATGTAAAAAAATACTAAAATTACTAGAAGAAAATTATGGAAGAATTTCTTTATAACCTTGGAAGGTCTTTATAAATGTGACTCAAAATCCAGAAGCCATTTGAAAATTGATAAATTCAGTTATGTAAAAATGAAAAAATATCTGTGTGGCGATATATATATATATATACATGGTGATATATATATCTATATAGATCTGATATAGATCTATATAGATCTATAGATATAATTAAACTGAAAAGATAAATGACAAACCAGGAAAAAGTATTTTCAACTTATATTACAAAGTACAAATATCCCTTATATATCGATACAAAGCACTATTATAAATAAATAAGACCAAAACAAATTTTTTTTGACAACTCGATAGAAAAATGGGTAATGGAAATGAATAAACAACTAAAGAGTTCTGGTGTGGGGTGGGGGGAGTTTTGCCATGCCAACAAGCTGGCTATCCTACAATTCAACTCAGTTCTGACACTATCTACCCAGAGATACCATTAGATCACACAGGTTAAGGGTTCAGTCCAAGAATGCCCACCCTCCACTTCAAAGATCAGTAGCAAGTCCAGGTTGTCACTTGTACTTCTAAAGAAGGGCTATAGATTGGAGTTTCCAATGACACCCCTCTTTGGTTTTGATTCATTTGCTAGAGCGGCTTACAGAATTCAGAGAAATGTTTTACTTACTGGATTACCGGTTTATTATAAAAGTATATAACTCAGGAACGACCAGATGGAAGAGATGCATAGGGCAAGGTATGCGGAAAGGTTAAGGAGCTTCCAAACCCTCTCTGGGCTCGCTACTCTCCCTAAATCTCCATGTGTCACCACCCCAAAAAAGATCTCTGAACCTCTTCCTTTGGGTTTGTAAGAAGGCTTTGTTACACAGGCATAATTGATTAAATTATTGGCCTTTGGTGATTGAACTTAATCTCCAGCCCATCTCCCCTCTCTGGAGGTGGAGAGGTGGTGGTGGGACTGAAAGTTCCACCCCTCTAATCACATCGTTGGCTCCCCTGTCAACCAGCCCTCAACCTGAGGTGCTTTCCAAAAGTTAACATGAGACACCTTTACTGCTCTCATCACTTAGGAAATTCCAAGGGTTTTTGGAGCTCTGTGCCAGAAAACCAAATATATATTTCTTATTATAAATCTCAATATCATAACAACTCATGGAAAATTCCATAAATATATGAAAAGATATTCACATAAGAAATGCAAATTAAAGCTATGCTGATATATCATTTTTCACATATCAGATTTTCAAAAATCTAAAAGTTTGATTATCTTTGTATGATTGTAAATTGGAATAAGTCCATAGAGGTTAATTTGGCAAGATCAATCAATCTTATGAATGCACATACCCTTTGACCCAACAATCCCTTCTAATTGAATATATCCTATGAATAGATTTGACACATAAAATGACCTAGATACAGGTTATTCATTAAAGCATTACTTGTAATAGCAAGGTTGGAAACAATCCAATGACCATCAATACAAAACCTGTGAAATAAATCATGATGCACTTATATATACTAATGGAATATTATACAGCCATAAAAAAGACAGAAATTAAAAAAGGAAGATAGTGAGGATGTGCTATATATTGTACCAACATGGGAAAATCTCTAAGGTAGATTTAATGAAAAATGCAAGATGCATAGCAGTATGCACTATCTATCTGCTACATTTTGTGTGATAAAAAGAAAAATATATATGTATAAGTATTTGCTTGTGTATACATAAACTATTCTGAAATAATATCCAAGAAACCAGTAACAGTGGATTGGGAAGAGAAAAAAGGAGGAGATCTAATGAATGTGAGATAGGGAAGGAAGAGAGATTTTACCTTTTATAGTTTTTAAATATTTGAGTTATGAGCATATGTTACTTATTCAAATATTAATATATAAATAGTGCTTGTTAAAAAAAATCAAACAATTAGAAATACATAAGGTAGGAAGTAAACATTCCCCTACTCCTAAATTTACCACTCAGAGAAAACCAGTGCCAACAATTTAGTCATTGAGAAGCAAGTAGGAAACTTTTTAAAAAGTATGTAGTAGGCAGTGAAAGCATTATTTTCTGAGTCCCTGAAATCATGCAGTTGTGACAGTGCCAAATCCACTTAGACCAAAGATAAGCAGCTGAGATCAATATTGATCTCCTTCTGCAGGCTCACAGTGAGCCACTGGGCTTAAATAGCACATTCAATCCCATATGTAGAATTGGGACTGTAAAATATTTCTGAGTTAGGTAGCAATGTAAAAGTGAATGGTAGGGATCATTAGCTCTAATGGACTAAGTATTATGTGGTTTTGAAATCAAGACATTAACATTTCAGCAAATGAAAATGTTTATGCAGTCTTCAAATTCTTGGCAGTAGTACCAGAGAATTCAGCCAGCAGTGGCTCCTAAATTACAAACATAAAGAGTTGCAGAGAACATTAAGAATTATTCCTTATTTTCCACTGCCATTATTAAAAATTATTTAAAATATTTTCTATTCGGAATCTGACATTCCCTCATCACAATAAAGCAAACCTCATGTTACAGTCTCCCTCAAGATCATGTTCCTTTGACTCAGAAAATTCCTTAATGAGTAGAAAATGAATAAGTATCTATTAGCAAAAAATGTACAAAATGACATACACAGCCTCCCTATTACAATATAAATACCAAGGTCTTAGCCAAACCAGCAGTTGATATTTTTAATGCATGTGCCCTAATACAACACAACAAAAGTGTTTATACAATGCAGTCTCTTTCCTGTCATCTTCTTATAAAAGCAGGGTGTTGATGTTGGAAGAAAATTTAGAAATCAACAAGTCTATTCATGCAATCATTTATTCATTTAACAAATATTTATCAAGAGTCTCCCATATCAAGTTAAATAAAAAGCAATAGGGATAAAACAAAATAACAAAGTCTCTGGCCCTGAGGAGCTTATGTCTAAGCCAATCCCTTTATTTTCATTTTGAAGAATCTCTAGGTCTTCCAAGTTCAGACCAGTTGTTCTTTTCATTATGCCAAATATCAAGCGTTTATGAGAAGAAGTAAACAGTTTATATTTATGAATTGGCAGTAGTCTATTATTACCTTAATGCTTTTCACATCCTAATTTTTTGGTTTGGGGTTATCATTTCAGAGGATCTAACTGCTTCATCTTCACAAGTAACTTTATATACGTTATGCCAGTTAACCTCACAACAACCTTCATTTCACAAATGAGGAAATGGATTCAGTGAATAAATCAACTTTCCCAGGATCACACAGCTAGGAAGTAAGCAAACTCAGATCTATCTGTCTCTAGTGCTTATATTCTCTGTGTCATAGTACCCAGCAGGATTTGTCAAAATATAGGCTAGAGAAAGTGTAATTTGTACTAATGCTTTCAGAACATATGATTGTTAAAGAAGATGTGGCATATATATATATATATATATATATATACACACAATGGAATACTACTCAGCCACAATAAAGAATGAAATTTTGCCATTTGCAGCAACATGGATGGAGTTGGAGGGTATTATGCTAAGTGAAATAAGTCAGAGCAAGACAAATACTGTATGATATCACTTATATGTAGAATCTGAAAAATACAACAAACTAGTGAATATAGCAAAATAAAAGGAAGCAGACTCATAGGTATAGAGAACAAACTAGTGGTTGCCAGTGGGGAGAGGGAAGAGGGAGGGGCTAGATAGGGATAGGGGATTGGGTACGAACTATTATGTATAAAATAAGCTACAAGGTATATTGTACAGCATGAGGAACATAGCCAATATTTTATAACTATAATAACTATATTTATGGAGTATAACCTTTAAAAATTGTGAATCACTATATTGTACACCTGTAACTTATATAATATTGTACATCAACTATCTTCAATTAAAAAAAAAAAAGAGTAGAGCTTCCCTGGTGGCGCAGTGGTTAAGAATCCGCCTGCCAGTGCAGGGGACATGGGTTCAAGCCCTGGTCCAGGAAGATCCCACATGCTGCGGAGCAACTAAGGCCGTGCACCACAACTACTGAGCCTGCCCTCTAGAGCCCAAGAGCCACAACTACTGAGCCCACGTGCTACAACTACTGAAGCCTGTATGCCTAGAGCCCATGCTCCGCAAAAAAAGAAGCCACCGCGATAAGCCCGCGCACCGCAACGAAGACTAGCCCCCACTCGCTGCAACTAGAGAAAGCCTGCGGACAGCAACAAAGACCCAATACAGCCAAAAATAAATAAATAAATAAAAATAAATTTATTTTTTAAAAAAAGAGTGCATGATTGTTATTTGATTGTTAAATCCTCTGCTGCTTCACAGAGAATTTCTTAGAGAAAAGCACTCTATAATGGTAAACACAATGTACTTCTGGGTACCTTAACGCCAGTTCATGAAGACCATGAAATTACACTGGGTCATTGTTAGTTTCGATCATTACAGTACTCTGCATTAAAATGATCAATGTTTAAATAAAGTTACTTTTTTCCCCATTATATTCCTTTACCTTTTTATCCTTGAACTTTCCTATAGCCTTACCTTTCATTTTTTTGAACTTTTTGCTCTACATCTTTTAAATACCCATATCAAATCTACTATATTTTTAATGATCCTACAATATTTTTATATTATTATTACGTTTATTAAGTGGTATCTGATTTTTCTTCTGTTAGCCACGTTGATATCAATCTCTTCCTCATAACTACACTTCTCAACTTAAGCCTTCTGAGAAGTAAGACATTCACTCTATAGTGAGTGACTAATGCAGCAGTCCCCAACCTTTTTGGCACCAAGGACTGGTTTCGTGGAAGAAAATTTCTCCACGGACCAGGGTGGGGGGATGGTTTCAGGATGATTCAAGCTCATAACATTTATTGTGCGCTTCATTTCTATTATTATTACATTGTAATATATAATGAAATAATTACACAACTCACCATAATGCTGACAGGAGGAGGAGCTCAGGCAGTAATGCGAGCGATGGGAAGCAGCTGTAAATACAGATGAAACTTTGCTCGCTTGCCTGGTGCTCACCTCCTGCTGTGCAGCCCGGCTCCTAACAGGCCATGGACCGGTATCAGCCCACGACCTGGGGGTTGGGGACCCCTGGACTAATGCATAACTCACTCAAAACAAAATAGAGACTATTGCAATCATGAAGGTGATCTGTAGTAAAAGAGAGAATTTTGATACAGTCCCATGATCGAATCTGACACTGATTGGCAGTTGGCTTTGAAGACCTTGGGCCATGGTATCAAACCATAAAATCTGAATCATATTCCTTAGAGCGATGTTCTTCATATCCACCTATGAGCCACTAGCAATCAAATACAGGTTTCTAGGGGCCCTTATAATTTCCTTTTTATGTATTTACAGATTTAGATCAATAATAGAGGGTTGGTAAGCAGAAATCAAGAAAGGAAAACAAATACATGGAAATCTTAAATTGAATTTCAATGTGAAAATTATGGCTTTATTATATCCCAGTAGCATAAAATTATGGTTCACCCTTCAAAGTATGTCATACACTTAAATGGGGTCCATGGCAAAAATTATAGTATAGCTCACAGTCCCTACACTGTTTAATTATTCACAAAGAATTGGGTGGTATCTTGGGACTAGCTTGGCTCAGTGAAAAGAACAAAGGTTTTGGAATGAGTTAAACCTAGGATTTCAAGGAATTCTCTGGCAGTCCAGTGGTCAGAACTCCATGCTTCCTATGCTGGGGACATGCGTTCGAACTCTGGTAGGGGAGCTAAGTTCCCACATGCCACGAGGAGCGGTCACAAAATAAATAAGTAAAAATAACCTAGGATTTCACCTGAACTCTGCTGTGGAAACTTAGCCAAGTTACTGAATCATGGAACTGTGTGGCTCGGCCAAGTTACTGTACCAGATTGAGTTCTGTAAAGTGGTTGTTGTAAAGATTAGTAATAACACATATAAGGTGTCTGGAAGTAGAGCCTCATAGTATGTTCTCAGTCAGTGCAAGTCTCGCATGGGGCACCTCACAGTACACACAATGATTTTTTTATTGAATTGATTATAAGGAGATTAAATATTGGTATTATATGTCCTTCTTCCTTGAGTGGACAATTGAAATTGAAAGGACATATTTCTTGCTGCTGACTATACAGTCTTACTTCCCCAAGAGACTAGAATAGGCAAACTTTAGTAAAAAATGTCTTTGTAATGTTCCTTTAAGGAGAAGTCTATAGTGTGCAGAAAAACTTCCTCTATTTTAAAAGTCAGTATTGTCACAAAATATCTATTTATTTGGTGTTTAGGACCCCTAAATAATGAAACTGCAGTGCCTTTTCAGGATGGTTAATAGACGATTTTAACCAATTTGGTTAAAATCGTTCATGGTAACAAGTAGGGTTTCAAAAGGAGAGGAGTCAAGGAGGAAAAAGAAACTGATAATACTTGTTGCTTCTCAGTGCAGTTCAGGAACCACGAGTGGGTCCATCAATGCATGGTGAGTGGAAGAAATTCTCAGGCACCAGGTGAAAGTAAAATCTTAGTATTCTGTAGCTTATTTTTTAATAACTCAAATTTGCATTAAGATGCATATTCTATATTTTCTGGATTTTTTAATGTCATTTAAATCAATAGTTAATGATATTTTCTTACCATAACTCTTTGATTTATCTGACAGCAAAGTTACTAACAATGAAGCATACTGTAGGGGTGTATCCCTTCCTCTCAGTCAACATATAAAAAACATTATATTACACATTAAAATTGCTGTGCCATGTAAAGATAGTCAGCATCTTTAGTCATTAGGAGATGTGAATTAAATGAAAAATAAAACCACAGTGATTATATATATATATATATATATATATATATATATATATATATATATATATATATTAGAATGACTATACCAAGTAGTCTTGGAAAGGATGTGGAGGAACTGAAACTCTAATAGTTTGCTGGTGGGACTGTAAAATGGTATAAAATGCTGGTGGGACTGAAAAAGGCCTGGCAGATTCTTATAAAGTTAATCATACTCCTACCATATGACCCAGCTATTCTACTCCTAGATATTTACCCAGAAGAAATGAAATGTATATCCATACAAAGACTTATACCTGAAGGCTTAGTAACTTAAAAAATGGAAACAACCCAATATCTATCAACATGTGAATGGATAAACAAATTGTGGTATATCCCCACGATGAATACTACCCTACAATAAAAAGGAATTAGCTATTGTTACATGCAACAACATATATGAATCTCAGTTATGCAGAGCGAAAGAAGCCAGATTAAAAAAAGAGTACATATCGTCTCAGTCCATTTATAATATTCTAGAACATGCAAACTAATTAATAGTTACAGAAAGTAGATCAGAGGTTGCCTGGGGATGGGTTGGCGGACAAGGAGAAACAGGAGTTAAATGAGGCACAAGCAAATTTGGGGGGATGATAGATGGGTTCATTATCTTGATTGTGTTGATGGCTTCACACATATATATCAAAACTTATCAAATTGTATATTTAAATATATGCCATATTTTACATGTCAATTATTCCTCAATAAAGCTGTTTTACAAAAATCATTGTGTCAATTTTCTTTAAAACTGAAGAGACAACTGTGACCGTCTGCTGTTAAGTTCGGCAGATTGACTGTCGGCCCTGTGGCATTCACCACTTCTTGGCTATGGTCAATTGTAATGTTTTATTACAGGACTATAAGGACTTTGAGAGCAGGATCCAAGTTTAACTCATCTTGGTCTTCCCTCTAACGCCCAGCATGGTACACTTCATCAACTGTTATTTATTTATTTATTTTGCAGTACGCGGGCCTCTCACTGTTGTGGCCTCTCCCGTTGCAGAGCGCAGGCTCCGGACGCGCAGGCTCAGCGGCCATGGCTCACCGACCCAGCCGCTCCACGGCATGTGGGATCTTCCCGAACCGGGGCACGAACCCGTGTCCCCTGCATCGGCAGGCGGACTCTCAACCACTGTGCCACCAGGGAAGCCCCAACTGTTATGTTTTAAATGAGTGAATTACTTGGATAATTTTTGGCAAAACATTTCAGAAAACATTTCTTCCCAAATTCCCTAATTAACCCTTGCCATTTTTTTTAAACATCCATGGGAGACAGCAAATCTTCATGCTTAAGAACTTTAAATCCAGAGTGACCTGCTCAGCTACTTGCTAACTGCTTGAGCATAGATAAAATTAGCTAGCCTCTCTAAGCCTCATTTTCCTCATTTCTAAAGGGGGTAATAATATACCTATGTCATTGGTCTCCTGAGAGAATTAAATGGATAATCCATATAAAGTGCATGGCCCATAGTCAAAACTCAAAAAGGCAAGTGAATTTGTACATTTACCATCACAGACTTTTGAAAGTTTATGAACTCCAAAGACTGAAATAATCTATTTTTCACCAGGAGAAAGAAAATGTGATGAACTGGTACCTGAATCTTATGAGGAGAGATGGCTCTAAACTGACGTTAAAGTTACCTGCATGTTAGGCTTTTTAGAAGCATACAACCAGAGAAATTTAATGTGTTGGAAGAAGTACAAGGGTTACAATAGCTTATAGTCTTGTTCTTAGACCTTTTCATTAAAACAGAAATATTAGAACCTTGTCATTAGGTGGAGAGGCTGAAGTTGCAAATAGCCCATTTAGTTTCTCCTTACACTTCACTTTGAGGTTCTTAAATGTAGAAATCCTGTTCTCATACTTGTTTGCAAGCTTTCTCTCTAGTGAAAAAGACTTTATCATCCCATCTATGGGGAATTAATTGAACAAAATGTGGAAAAATGTAATCTTCAGGGAGCTCTGCTGTGAGTACTCTCAGTAAATACAGCACAGCCAAGGGACTCTGCAGAGACCTGACCTAGAGTAGACAGAGCCTGGGCTTTAGATCCAGCCGGTTTCAGATAAAATAATTTTCTTGAGCTATGAGCAACTCATTTCATTGTTTTGCAGTCTTTTTATTTGTTTGTTTGCGGTATGCAGGCCTCTCACTGCCGTGGCCTCTCCCGTTGTGGAGCACAGCCTCCGGACGCGCAGGCTCAGCGGCCATGGCTCACGGGCCCAGCCGCTCCGCGGCATGTGGGATCTTCCCGGACTGGGGTACGAACCCGTGTCCCCTGCATCGGCAGGCGGACTCTCAACCACTGCCCCACCAGGGAAGCCCTGTTTTGCAGTCTTTTGATTTATAATATTGGGCCTAGTCACATTGCCATGATTTGTAGGGGATGTTTATAAAATATATGAAATAACTATTATCATTAATAAACTGGGTTATTAAATCTCTTCCAAAAATAAGGTGCTGACATGTAAATAAAATTTATACCTGATGCTTTAGGTCTGGCCCAGTGCTAGACATGCCTTCAAAAGTCCAAATCAATTTGTTGTGCTGGAAGAACATACTACCAGGGGTCAGGAAATGTTATTCTACACCTGGCTCTGCCAAAAGCTCGTTCTGTGATCATTTTTAACCACTTCACCCCTCAATTTCCTCAAATGTAAAAGTAGAGAGTTGGACTAGATCAGGAAGGGGAAACACCTGATACTATAATCACTCCTATCTGTCTGTGCCCATGGCAGACACTGTTAATCAATCACTGAAACTCTTCTACCAAACTAGGAAGCTGCTTCTGATTTCTTCTCAGCAAATCATTGTAGGCAGTTACTACCAATCAACCGGTGTTAGCAACCAAAGTAAAACTTACTTGCCATCTTTGGGCCAGAAGATCTCTAAAGGTTCTTTTAATTCCAGTATTACTCAAAGGTCAAAATGAGAGTCTGTGCCAGAAAGAAATATGTTGGCAAATCTTACTTCCCTTTTTCACATTCTAGCCTCTGAATGTTAAAGACTTTGCAAACACTGTCCATGAGGATGCTCTGCTATCCCGACATTGCATTTTGCTTTTGTTTGTCCAAAATGAAAACAGTTTAGTGGATTTCCCCCCTAATTCTGAAAATGCATACTGTAAAAATTTGAACAATGCAGAAAAGTACAAAGATGAAAGTGAAAAGTGTCTGATATTCAACATCCATTATTCATATTTGGTAACCGGTCTTAGAGACACAGCTCTAGGTGTAAGTGTTTTTCTGTACTCTGTTTAATGTCCCCATACAGCAACATTCTGTATGAGCAACTTTGCATATCACTAGGAAGCTGTGGTTCTTAGTCTCTATGTACTCATAAAATTCCATCTTTATCTGGGGGTTCCTATTCTGCTGAGTGAAACTTTGCAAATATAGCAGCAGATTGAAAGAGCAAAGGGTCTTTAGACCCTTACCATCAACTACTCTTAAAGATGTGGTCAAGTTCTCCAGGTTCCACTATAGTAAATGCAGAATGGAAAGATTGGTAAAGCTTGTGGTTAAAATTCAATATGAAAATGAGATGGACCCAGTGTCTTGGGAGAAAAGCAGGTGTTCCTCCCTTACCCCTACACCCCACTGCCACTTTTTTTTTTTTTTTTGCTTATTACTATAAAAGTAATATATGTTTATTTAGGAAAATATAGGCAGGCAAAAATGAGAAAAATAAAAATCATCAGTAATCTAACTAATCGGAATAATTGTGGTTAACGTTTTGGAGCGTATAGGTTCAGGCTTTTTTTTTCCTATGCATATATTTTTACGTAGGTATCAACATACATAATTAAAAAGCACTCTTTTAAACTTCTGGGTTTTTCTCTTTACTCACTGCATTGCAGTTCCTGTAGAGCAAGGTTTCTACTATGAGCAGGAAACTATACGAGTTAAAACTGGCTTTTGTGATATACAACTGTTCATTTCATTTCAGAGCAAAATGCATTGAAATGTTAATTTCTGTGAATTTGAGGTGATTTGGGTAACGTACCTTCAACGTTATTTTCATTAAGACCTAAGATTCTATTTAATTGCAATTAAGATGACTTCCCTGATTTAGAATTAAATTTGGATGGAAGTAGGCAATTCAAATATGGCAAAACCTTAAGATGTTATTTAAAAATCAACATAATTTTATATTTCCTTGCCTGATTTTTTTGAACACATGAATTAAAATATATTCCAATTGGAAAAGGAATAAAAGTGAATAATAGTCTAACAGAAATTAAATTTAATCTTTCTTTTTGAAGACACATATGACAAATTTTGAGAAAATATCAAAAGAATATTTCATGTTTCTTTAAATTAGTGGGCTAGATGAATACTTCTTTCTCCAGTCATATTTCAAAGTCAACAAACCTAAGCTAGAGGTATTTAATATATATTTTAAATGTTTCATTGATTCCTTTCTAAACCAGCATCTTTGAGGTCTTGGAACAGATGACAGTAAAATGAAATTCTTCTGATACTTCTGTTTTTAAATACATCTCTTCAGTGTAGTTGTTCTCAGTTGCTAACAATAATTTCCTGTCAAATGTAAAATGCTGCATGTAAAGTATTTTTTAAATTTAACATGGTTATGGATAAGCAATCAATGTGCATTTTCATTTGTAAAAAGGAAGAGGAAGTAATTACCAAGCAAAGCAATCTTAGAGCAAGATGAGCCTTAGAAGTTTACTTAGTGCATCCCGTTCTTTTTAGAGCTAAGAACACTGATGTCAGAGGGGGTGATTCTTTTCAAAGTAACACAGAGGAACTGGAATTGGATGTTGACCCCCAAGTCCATGCAACCTCTTTCACTGCTTATGCCACTACTCCCAGAAAGTGAAAATCATATTCATCCCCATTCAACATCTAGAATGCCAAGTATAGCATAAAGTATTTACCAACCTAGCTGTTGTGGCCAACAGATGCCAAAGAACTTAACATCTAATTGGAAAAGTAACAAATAGAATAGACAGGCAATGGTAAGTGATACAGGGCACCAAAAATAGTAGAAGATCGTTTCCAGTTGGGAAGGATAGGGACATCTTTATATAGAGAATGGTTTATTTGAATCAGGTCTTTAAGTGGGCATGAGATTGCAAGAGAAAGAGTGAAAGGAGGACTTTTGGGTGGGAAACCTATGTGAACAAACATATAGAGGTAGGAAATCATAGATATAGTTGGAAAAAAATGAAAAGACTAATTTGACCAGGGCATATGATTTGCATAGAGGATGTGGTGATAAAATTAAGAAAGGTAGTTGGAGCTCAGTGGTTCTTGTGCATTACAACTTTTTAAGGATTGTAGACAGGTAATTTTTATAATATGAAGGAAAATTTTGTTTGTGTATTTCTACGGTGTTTTTTTTTTTATATATTATGGCACCCAGGTAGCAAGATGTAACTTTATGAACCTACTAAAATTGGTCCACATGAACTTTTGAACTGAAGATTTTTAAAGTTTCTGATGATTCTTGATGTCAAATTTGTGGTATTCCTGACATTTGTAAATAACTTTCTAAAACCTACAGAAGTAGTGAATTACGGTCCTCGTTTCACTCAAAGCTGTTAAACATTTGGAGTTCAACAGTAAAGTTTTTGTGGAAGAAAAGTGATAATTAAATGGCCAAGAAAATAAGTAATTAAAATAGGATTTTAATTAAAAAAAAAGCTTAGGTGGAGACTTGGCATAGTGTCACTTCCAGCAAGTTTCAGGGCCAGCCTTGCTGCAATGTGGGGGGACTACACAAGCACATCAATATCAGGAGGGGGGTTCACTGGGCGCCATCTGTGGAAACTAGCTACCCGATACGCTTAAATTGTAAGCTGGACAAATTTAGAATTTCAATGATAATTCCAAGGGAGTTTGGATATTTTCTGGCTCAAACATAGAGTACAATTAAAAGGAAGTGAAAAGAAGAGGGAAGAAGCCTCAAGATGATGAAGGAGTTTGAAATAGTAGGTAGTTTCTTGGGCCTTGCAAATTTGGCAGATTAGATCACGGAGAAGCAGCTGAAATAAATGGGTCACTGCATCACTATCCAAACTTTGTATACTTGGAAGGATTACCTGATGATGCTTGTTTTTCATGAGAACTCTGGGGCAAAGTACTACAATTCTGCCCTATCTCAAGCATACATGGAAGGTTCTCTTTCTAAAGATGGCAAAGAACTCAGACAGCAATGGAAATGTACAAGGGTTAGTAGAATGTAAAACTAGTTGAGAGAAAAAATAAAATAGCAAGGAGAGCCTGACAGTAAAAGAACTCCCATGGCACCAGGATAAGAGAGAAAAGCCAGCATTCTCCTGGAACTTCTCAATCCATAGTGTCTGTGCCCTCATAGCACAATATATAAGTTTAGAGGGCAAGGCCTAGGTTCTCACATGAATATGATCTTACTTCAGAATTCTGCAAAGACCAGGAACCTCCTTGACGTGGGTGGTCTGAGACTGGGGTTCACTGTTCTTATCCTGAACCACCATACAATGCCGAACAGCTTTTCCTTAGCTGTCTCCTTTATTTTTCTTAAACATGTTCAGACTCTTATCATATTGTCCTCTTCCCCTTGAAAATACATACTCTGCAGGTGCCTGAAATAATATACTCCCAGTAATTGCAGTTTTGCAAAAGTAGAGTTTATTTCATTCAGTCTAAACTCCATGGAAATTTGTTGCCTAACAAGGAAATACCAAACACTTTATAAACTCCTGGAGGGCAGCAACCATGTCGTATATGACTTTGTTATCTCCTGCCTCCTGGGCTCACAGTCTACCTTCTCGGATGTACTAATTTTAATAAGTAACTTGAATTGTTAACAATATACTCTTGTGCCCTTCTTTGACGCACAAATGTCATTTCATTTTGTCTTCGCATGTTTCATGTCAAGTTCATTGTAAATCATTTCTCCTGAGCTTGTTGTTAGCCTGCAGATCATTTTGTAGGCTTTCCACATAACAGCTGAAAGAGTTTAATTCAAGTTGAAGAAACTTACTTCATTTACAAGCGATTAATTTGGGCTTCACTTACCTTAAGGAATATTCGAACATGTAAATTTACAGATAAATCCTGGGAGTGTCAAATTACGCAACCAAGAGAAAGTAAGTTCTGTGCAGCTTTGGGGGTATTGGTCGGCTGTAGTCAGGCTTTTTTTTTGGGGGGGGGGCGTCAGGTTTTTGAATGAAATAGTAAAACCGGTTCCAGGAACTGTCTACTTCACCTGGTTTTGCATAATTCCAAGAAGTTAGAAACTGAAAACCAGGCTTGTTAAAGAGTTAGAAAGATTGCTATTGCATAAGAGAAAAAAGCAAAACCAAACCATCTATTCTCTTTTAAATCATAAGATTTCACAATATTCCTGTTTTCAAGTACTTGAAGTTTTCTCTGGGCAATGATTAATTTTTAAATAATTGTTTTTAATGTGGAACGTAATGCATACTCATCGTAGAATTAAAACATACTTAAAGTAACAAAGAGAAAAATAAAAATCATTCATGATCCTACAACCATTAATATTTTGAGGAACAACTTTTAATTTTTTTTCTAGGTACATGTTTTCACAGGACGGTGCCACACTGCAGTTTTATAATTTGGTCTTTTGGATTTTTATTTAAAAAATTATATTGTGAGTACGTGAAAAGAAAACTTCTGAGGATTATGACATGTAGTAGCATCGCACGGTGTTAGAGGACGCCATCTGTGGTGTGGCGTGTACGGTCCGGCGGGAAAAGAACGCTCCGGGTGGGCAACATCGACCACTCTCCGAGCAAAAGAGACTTCATTTGCCTTCAGCGACTAGAGCCTGACGAGAGCGCAAGGCGTGGGAGTAAGTGGAGGGCGTTCAGGGTGACTGCGAGCACGAACTCCCCGCGCGGTCCTCATTTACCCCGGGCAAGTCCAACGGGCCCAAGCCCCGGAGGGGAGCCGGGGGAGAGAGTGCGGCGCGCGGTGCGCTCGGCCTGGGTCCCAGCCTCCGGCCCCCGCCCCCGGGGCTGGCGCCACTCTCGGGCGGTGGGGTGAGATAAAGCGGGGCAAGGTTCTGCAAGTCCAAATCAGGGAAGCGCAGCTCCGATACCAGCGCCTTTACGGGGTCTCCAGGCGTGTTTGTTCCAACTGTTTAAACTTTCAAAGCACCCGCACCCCAGCGACCTTCGGCAAACAACTCTTAATCCCGCGGGCGGAGAGCGTTGGCTGTATTTGCGGGAAGGGTAAATTGAGAGCGGAGAACCGGGGGCCTAAGGCAGCCCTCCTCCCGGCATCCCGCCCGCGGCCGCCCACTGCTACCCCCTCCCGCGGCCCTTTCCCGCCCCAGGACCGCCAGCTTCTTGCGTCAGCCGGAGCGGGGGTGGGGGATTTTCGGAAGCTAAGACCTCGCGGCCGGCGGGGGAAGGAAGGGCTTGGGCTCTTGCCCCGCCCTCGGGGGTCGGGAGGCGGAGCCGGGCAGGAGCCCGGCCGGCGAGTCGGGCCGAGTCGCGGAGAAGCTAGTTCCTAGGATCCTAGAGAAGCAGCCGCCGCCGCCGCCGCCAGTACCGCCCTGTCCGCACCGCGCCTCGGCAGCCGGGACAGGGCCGCCGTCGGGGAGCCTCAGAGCACCGTCCCTAGCTCAGCATGATGGACTTGGAGCTGCCGCCGCCGGGACTACCGTCCCAGCAGGTGGTGCCAGGACGGGGGCGGGGGCGCGAGGGAGCCGCGGCCCGGGAGGGACAGCCGCAGCTGGCCTCTCTTCCCGTCTGTGGCCTGAGCCGGGACTGCTGCGGCCGCGCGCACACCAGAGCCGCTGCGCTTGCGCTGGGGCCGGGGGAGGGGAGCTGGGACCAGAGGGCTTGCGAGGGGTGTGGGGACGCGGCCGGGTGGTGGGACTGACAGCGCGCCCGCAGCCCCCGAGAGAGACTGTGTTGGTGCTGGGGGGCTACGCCCTCGCGCGTGGGGCGAAGGGCGTCTCTAACCACGCCCCGGGCCGTTGGAGCCCCGGCCGGGCCCCCTCCCGAATTTGAGCGGCCCGGAGGCAGCGGGGCAGGAGGGGGCGGACGCTGGCGGTCTGAGCCGGCGCGGCCCGGCCCTTCCGGGGCTGTGCGGCTCCCCAGCCTCGGAACCGGCAAAAATGTGCCTAGTCACGGGGCCGCTCTCGGGGGAACTGAGGTCTCCTTTGGGCTGGGAGCCGGAGTCCCCCCTCTGCCGCTGCCCCTCGGCCCATGACCTCCGAGGGCGCGAGCTGCGGCGCCCTCACTCCGCTGGGCCGTCTGAGGGTGCTTCTGTGCAAAGTAATCGATCGGTCCATCCATGGGATCTCCCTTAGGCAGCTTGGCGAGAATGCCCAGTCCCCAGGGTGGGGGCGGGAGGAGGTCATAAAGTACCCAGCGCGCTAGGCTGCCCCGACGTACAGCGACCGAACCCCGCCCCACGCGCCCCCTCGCGGCCCCTGGAGCCGAGGGAAAGGTTCGGGCTCGAAGACCGGGAGTTGTCCCCGTGCAACACGCCGGGAAGTGGCGCCGGGGCAGTGGACTCTGGGGTCAGAGGCGGCTGCGCCCCCGGCCTCTCGATCCCGGCGTGGTGCCTCCCGGGGGGCGAGCTTGGCCTCGGCCGCCGTGACAGTGGTCGGTTGGCTGTCACGGCGGCCCTCAGTTGGCCCTTTCGTGCTTTATAGCGTGCAAACCTTGCCGCGCCGGGGCCAAGGGAAAAGTTGGAGCTGTTGATCTGTTGCGCAATTGTTATTTTCCCCCGGGCGGCTTTGTTTTTGGATTTAGCGTTTCGGAATTGTAATTCCAAAATGTGTAAGGCAGGATATTCTGTTCTGTGCTGTCAAGGGTAAGAGTTTCGAGTGTAGATTAGAATTTCTTTTGTTTTTAGACTGTTACTAAATTTTGTTCTTTTCATAGATTGATTCTCCCTTGGGTGCTTTATTTTGTTTTCCTTTTCTGTTTGAGAATTTGCCTCGATTTCTTATTTTGTTGCTTCATTTGCGAGGGCAGAGGGTGGGACAGCTGTGTTTCATAAGGCTTTGCTAACAAGTTCTGTAAATTATCACAAATGTGAAAACAAGTTTCTGTATATACTTTGTAGGGACTTTTAAAGGAGTAGATATTTTTATTTCCAATTTTTTTGTGTGTGTGAATGGGTTCTTTGGAAAAATATTTGGTTCAAGGAAATGTGTAACTTAATAGGAACGGTAAATACATTTATGCTCTGAAACGTCACGTTTTAGACTAATCCTGAAGATCTAAAGTAAGGTTTTGAGTTATTGACAATGTACTAATTGTGCTTTTTTTTTTTCTTTAAATCTGTGTCTTGAACTTTCCCCTAGTAATGATTAGGATTGGATTCCCCCTCCCCACTACTACGAAGAAGTAAATTGTGCTTTCCGATTTAGCTGCTGTTCAAGACTAATCCCTATAGCCATTTCTTTAATACTCTGTGTGACCCAAAGACATTTAATGCTAATAGACTTTAGCTTTTCTAGATTCAGGAATGTAGCCTAGAGTGTTATTAAAATTTTTTTTTCTTTCTTTACTATATGATTTAAGATTCCATCTATACTGCTTTCTCTTTTAAATGTGAATTTTCCAATTATGTTTGTTAAGGTAACTGCTTTTCCACCTTTTGTAATCAGACATCAGTTTGCATATTTGAAGACTATAAAAAAATGGAATAAAATTTGTAATCAATTTCATGCCTATAACTATGATTCATATTAAATCTTTGTAGTCCAGAAAGATTTGAAGAGTTAAAAGTGGATTCTAACCTTTTGTCAAAGAAAAACCAGGTGTGAAGTGGTACTGGGATACAGTTTTTCACCCTCTGTGCGGAGGAGGTGTTGATGAACAGCAGTAAAGAGAGTTTTATATTCTTTATTTCCAATAGCTGGAAGGAACCATCCATTACTCTTTTCAAGGGTGTCTTGGAGAAAGTATTTTTGTATATGAGGGATGAAGTTGATCTTGGACTAGACCAATGAGATAACTTTTAAAGAAAAATAGCACAGGTTTCTCATCTCCTGAATGAATGTTGAGCAAAGAACAACTTGACTTTTTAGATATTTGAATAAAATCTCTTGAGAGATTGTGAAAGATTGTAGGAGGGTAAATACATAACTCACATAAGTCTTTCTGCATTAAAAATAACTTGGGCCATTTGGGACTCTTTCTTTCTTGTTAACTTGGGTTTTTATAAACAATGCTGGGGGGAAAAAAACTCAAAACCCGACTTTCTTTAGGATAACCAGGAAGAATTGAAAGCCAGATACATTAGTTTCCTTTCTTTATTATTATTCAGGATGAATTATACTTACAGAGCTGCATGAAGAAAAGAACCCTCTGTGGACTATAAGCACATTTTTTTTCTGGGAATTTTCTCTCTATTGGCTGAACGCATTTAAAGGGGGTTTTGCATAAATAATGCTTCCTCTTTGATTTTTCCTTGATCTGCGGTTAACTCGTCAGTGTAAACTCTTGGGGTCAGGAAGAGTTCGGCACTAACGTGGTCATAGATGAGTTATTGAGTATTTCCTTGTGTGCCAGGCAGCATGATAATTGCTTCACGTGCATAATTTCACAGTAACCCCATGGGAAATACTATTATCTCCAGTTTCTAGGCGAGGAAAGAGGCATACAGCTGCCCAGAGTTCTGGTTAAAGTAACCCAACTACTGAGTGACAAAGGTGGGATTCAAACCTAGGTAGTCTGACTCCAAACCTATGTAGAATGACTCCACTTCCAAACTGGACCAAGACTAGTTAAACTTTAAACAGGAGGAAACTCTTACACTTTAAAAAGTGGATAAATTGAGAAAAACTCAGAGAAGGACAGGCAGGGATTTAAAAGGTTAATCTCTGCACCTTTTCTAGTTACCAAGAAGTATCATAACTTTATATTTTGTGTTTGTGAGACGGGAGGTGGACCTTGAATACAGTGAAGGTAAATACAACCTATCAATTGGACTTACCACATGGAGTTCTTTTAAGCAAGTTGCAGAGGCCTAGCGGGGTTTAATTTAGAGAGACAGGACTATTTCTTAATATAATAATAGTTTTTAAAATTCTTGGTATTTCATCAGTGTCCAAGATTCTGCCTCATATTTTTCAGGGGCTCTTTTCCTTTTTCTTAATTAAAATTCTTAGTTCCTGGAGTCTTTGTTTAACTTTATTTGCCTTGTTAGTTGGTACATTCTCCTGGTCCGTTGGTTCTTTTTTTTTTAAACATCTCTATTGGAGTATAATTGCTTTACAATGTTGTGTTAGTTTCTGCTGTATAACAAAGTGAGTCAGCTATACGTATACATATATCCCCATATCCCCTCCCTCTTGCATCTCCTTTCCACCCTCCCTGTCCCATCTCTCTAGGTGGACATAAAGCACTGAGCTGTTCTCCCTGTGTTATGCAGCTGCTTCCCACTAGCTATCTATTTTACATTTGGTAGTGTAGATATATCAGTGCTACTCTCTCCCTTCGTCCCAGCTTACCATTCCCTCTTCCCGTGTCCTCAAGTCTATTCTCTACATCTCCATCTTTCTTCCTGTCCTGCCCCTAGGTTCATCAGAACCATTTTTTAAAAAAATTTTTAGAGTCTATATATATGTGTTAGCATACAGTATTTGTTTTTCTCTTTCTGACTTTCTTCACTCTGTAACACAGACTCTAGGTCCATACACCTCACTACAAATAACTCAATTTCGTTTCTCTTCATGGCTGAGTAATATTCCATTGTATATATGTGCCACATCTTCTTTATCCATTCATCTGTCAGTGGACACTTAGATTGCTTCCATGTCCTGGCTGTTGTAAATAGTGCTGTAATGAACATTGTGGTACATGACTCTTTTTGAATTATGGTTTTTTCAGGGTATATACCCAGTAGTGGGATTGCTAGGTCATATAGTAGTTCTATTTTTAGCTTTTTAAGGAACCTCCATCCTGTTCTCCATAGTGGCTGTATCAATTTACATTCCCGCCAGCAGTGCAAGAGGGTTCCCTTTTCTCCACACCCTCTCCAGCATTTATTGTTTGTAGATTTTTTGATGATGGCCATTCTGACTGGTGTGAGGTGATACCTCATTGTAGTTTTGATTCTCATTACTTTAATGATTAGTGATGCTGAGCATCTTTTCATGTGTTTGTTGGCAGTCTGTATATCTTCTTTGGAGAAATGTCTATTTACGTCTTCTGCCCATTTTTGGATTAGGTTGTTTTTTAGATATTGAGCTGCATGAGCTGCTTGTATATTTTGGAGATTAATCCTTTGTCAGTTGCTTCGTTTGCAAATATTTTCTCCTGTTCTGAGCATTGTCTTTTTGTCTCTTTTATGGTTTCCTTTGCTGTGCAAAAGCTTTTAAGTTTCATTAGGTCCCATTTGTTTATTTTTGTTTTTATTTCCATTTCTCTAGGAGATGAGTCACAAAGGATCTTGTTGTGATTTATGTCATAGTGTGTTCTTCCTATGTTTTCCTCTGAGAGTTTTATAGTGTCTGGCCTTACATTTAGGTCTTTAATCCATTGTGAGTTTATTTTTGTTTATGGTGTTAGGGAGTGTTCTAATTTCATTCTTCTACATGTAGCTGTCCAGTTTTCCCAGCACCACTTATTGAAAAGACTGTCTTTCCTCCATTGTATGTTCTTCCCTCCTTTATCAAAGATAAGGTGACCATAGGTGCGTGGGTTTATCTCTAGGCTCTCTATCCTGTACCATTGATCTATATTTCTGTTTTTCTGCCAGTACCATACTGTCTTGATTACTGTAGCTTTGTAGTATAGGCTGAAGTCAGGGAGCCTGATTCCTCCAGCTCCATTTTTCTCAAGATTGCTTTGGCTATTCGGGGTCTTTTGTGTTTCCATACAAATTGTGCAGTTTTTTGTTGTAGTTCTGTGAAAAATGCCATCGGTAATTTGATAGGGATTGCATTGAATCTGTAGATTGCTTTGGGTAGTAGAGTCATTTTCACAATGTTGATTCTTCCAATCCAAGAACATGGGATATGTCTCCATCTGTTCGTATCATCTCTAATTTCTTTCATCAGTGTCTTATAGTTTTCTGCATATAGGTCTTTTGTCTCCTTAGGTAGGTTTATTCCTAGGTATTTTATTCTTTTGTTGCAATGGTAAATGGGAGTGTTTCCTTAATTTCTCTTTCCGATTTTTCATCATTAGTGTATAGGAATGCAAGAGATTTCTGTGCATTAATTTTGTATCCTGCTCCTCTACCAAATTCATTCATTAGCTCTAGTAGTTTTCTGGTAGCCTCTTTAGGATTCTTTATGTATAGTATCATGTCATCTGCAAACGGTGACATTGGCTCTTTTTATTTTGAAATAGTGTTCAAAAATAAGTTTGGTAGTGAAGATGTTTATGTATATGGTAAAGAGTGGGACAGACAGGGTGGTTGAAGGAAAGTGGGAAAAATGGGGAGAATTTGAGTTGAAAACAGCTAGTAGAAACCTGTTAGCTCGAATTAAACACTAATCTGCTGTTTTGGCATTTCTGATTTGAAGCAAGCACAAGGGCTCAGGTCTGTCTAATTGGAGTTTTCTTGGGGTTTTGAGTGTGGTACATTTCAAAATTAAATACTTTATTTCTTAGTCCTTATTATTAAACAAATTGTTTTCAGAATTATTGTCTTATTTGTCTGAGTTAAGGATGCTGCAGGATTTTTTAGGTTTCAGTGGATGATTTGCCTAAAAGTTGGTCTGACTAATCCCAGGCTATTTAACAGTGGTCAAGTCACTTCTGAAAGTTTCCTGGAATCTCTTGTTGCACACCCGGGTATGCAACAGATTTACTAAATGCAGTATTTACTAAATGCAGTATTCAACAGATTTACTAAATGCAATATTCAACCTGCTTCCTTCACCAATGGCTGTATGTTTATTCTAAGTTTACTGTAAAATGGAGAACAGGGCTTCCCTGGTGGCGCAGTGGTTGAGAGTCCCCCTGCCGATGCAGGGGACACAGGTTCGTGCCCCGGTCCGGGAAGATCCCCTATGCCGCGGAGCAGCTGGGCCCGTGAGCCATGGCCGCTGAGCCTGCGCGTCCGGAGCCTGCGCTCCGCAACCGGAGAGGCCACAACAGTGAGAGGCCCGCGTCCTGCAAAAAAAAAAAAGAAAATGGAGAACAGAGTTTATATTTTGATAATAAGATTTCTAGGAGTTTTAAAAATGTAATTACCACCTGCTTTTAAATATGCTTCAACAAACATTTATTAAAGAGGCTCTAAGATACAGGCCAAAACTTCTTTCATTGATAATGGTATGTTTTCTGGAAATGAAAGCAAAACATATATTCAAATGTATAACGTTCCCAAAAAGTGTTAGAAAAAATACAAATGGGGTTCTTATAGTAACTTTCCCCGCCAAGACAAAACAAGATTGCTAAACAAAATCCTATCTTGCCTAAAGTAGGAATTTTCTCTGGGTCAGCCCCTCCCACAGTAAACACTTTTTAACTATTAGTACGAAGAATTTTAGGAACACTGAGGATAGGAAGCACTTTAACATATCGTTTTTATGGTATATGTCCTGTAACACCTGTGTATCACAGAGCCTTATATATGAAAATCTTCCTCTGTGTGTGAGCATGTAAGTTTATTTGGCCCAAACTCTGGTAGAGGTGAAGACAAACCCGGGACGTAAGAAGTATTTAGAGCACCAAATTCATCTTTCAAAGACCCTGTTGATAATTGAGAGTCACTGTAATCCATCAACAGCCTGTATTCTGGTTTTTTAGTTGTTTATTTTTTTGGCCATGCCGCAAGCCTTGCTGGGATCTTCCCTGACCAGGGATTGAACCCAGGCCACGGCAGTGAAAGCCCAGAATCCTAACCACTAGACCATCAGGGAACTCCCAACAGCCTGTATCCTGAAGGATTAAAAAAATTCCCTGGCAATGCTAAATTAGTCATTCCATTTCTCACAAACTTGGAAATTGAAACTTTGGGGCCTTTGATATCGGCAGCGTACTGATGAGATCCAAACTCTCCATTGCTTTTCTTCAAATCAGAGAAGAATGGTTGGGTAAGAAAAGAAAACTATCAGATCATTTGGCTTTGAAGCCTTCTTCTGAACTTAGAGTTTTTATTTTGTGCATTAGGCAATTCTCTAATTGCTTTTTAAAATCTCTGATACTTGTCTTATGTATGTATCTATGTTTTTTTCCTCTACAGCTAGATTGTAAGTTCCTTGGGAGCTGGGCATAGAATTTATATTTCTCTCCTCTTTTAAACAGCTTTATGAGATGTAATCCGCATACTATACAGTCCACTCATTTAAAATGGACAGTTCAGTGACTGAGTGTATTCAGAGTAGTACAGCCATCATCACAATCAATTTTAGAACATTTTCATCACCCCAAAATAAACCCATATCCATTAGCAGTCATCACACCCCATTTCCCCCAAACTCCCTTAGCTCCTGGTAAGCACTCATTATTCTCTCTTTCTATGGATTTGTCTCCTGGATATTTCATATAAATGGAATCATAGCATGTGTGGTTCTCTGTGACTGGCTTCTTTCACTTAACGTGTTTACACAGTTCGACCATACTGTAGCATGTATCAGGACTTTGTACTTCTTATTGCCAAATACTATTCCATTATATGGATACACTACATTTTATTTACCCACTTATCAGTTCATGGACGTTTGGGTGGTTCTACTTTATGTATATATTTTTGTTCCTTGTGGTAATGGTTCTTAAAATTCACTGTATATTAGAGTCACCATCATTTAAAATACTGATGCCCAGGCCTTACCACCTCATTACATTAAAATCCCTGGGGGTGGGACCCAGGCATCAATATCTTTTCAAGCTTTGGAAGGAATTCCTTTGTGCAATTAGGTTTGAGAACCAGTACCCTAGAGAAGCTGGCACAGTGCTTGGTACCCATGAAAGGTATTTATATTTATAGAGTGATTTAGAAAATCTGGTTAGGATGTTGCTTAATTCATGAAAGGAAGTGTTCTTATATTTGATCACTGACCTTCACAGCCTTAAGATTAATACCTAAATCTGGGAGATGTGTTTAAGATGCCTGGTGAATGTTTGAACTTCAGTAAATATAATTTGAGCTCTTTAATCCCTCATGGAGATTTGGGTGATAATTTTGTCATCAAAAGGTTTTCCCCAAGTGGGTTAGTAGAAGTGTGTTTGGTCAGGAGTGTGGCGAGTGATAACCTGCAGCGTAGATTATTTGGCAATCACGTAGAAAAGGCAGTGAGGACCAATGCAGGGCACTGGGGAGGCTGGAGAGCTTGGAGGCCAGGACCCAACACTGCCTCCTAGAGGAAGCTCTGAGCTCTGCATTCCTGGGCCTCTATCTTCCTCCATTGAAAAACAAAAAACTTAACACCTACAAGGCCACTTTTAGCAACTCAGCTTTTTGATTCTCTGTATATGCTTGGCAAAGTCAACTTTATATTCTGACCACAGTGGTTATCGTTTGTACTTAACCTGGATGGTTTCTGGTTTACACTTTGGAAACTGGGGCTAACTTCTGAATTGTGTGTGTGTGTGTGTGTGTGTGTGTGTGTGTGTGTGTGTGTGTGTGTGTGTGTGTGTGTGTGTGTGTGTGTGTGTGTGTGTGTGTGTGTGTGTGTGTGTGTGTGTTGCACTACACTCGAGGGTGTGGTTCAGTGCCTTCTGAAGCTGCCTCAGCCCTGCCTTGCAGACAGGGTGGGAACAGGGCCAGCAGGGCGTGGGCGCCCCGAGCCAGCTGTGACCTCTCTCCAGTGTTGCCAGCCCCATCTTTGTGTGGCCCAGGTCCAGTCTTCCCCCGGCCATCACGTGATGGGGGGGTACATCTAGTCTGCCCTCAGGAAGCTGCCTGCTTTTCTAATTCTAGTCATCAGTAGTTTGAAATTCTTTTAACCTGTCCCTCCTATTATTGTTTTAAGATTAAAAAAACAGTCCTGTTCTTTCGCTTGTTTTGTACTGAATGATGTACCTATGTGTTTAAAGTACCTGTTAACGGTATTTGCAGTGCATGCTTGTATTTCAGTGAATCATTCTTCGCATTAAATGCCCTTTCCCTTTTCTGGATGTAGCCGATGTAGCCCACCCCCAATTCTGTTTGGGAGTCAGGGACAGTATTAACTGTGTATGTAAGGGGCCTGCTGATAAACGGTATAGAAATTGGCTTTACTCCAGACTGGACGTTCTTGTGTGTGCTCTGCTTCAGCACAGAATTGTATGGATTACACGGATGCAGAACCCAGCCTATCCCCCGGCAATTCTAAGGGATTAGAATACAGGGAGCAATGATTGATCAGGTTCTAAGGCCTTCTGTGAACAGAATCGGAACAGGGGTGTGACCCAAGGTGGACGTGCACTGCTTCTCCAGGTGCCTGAGGGTTGGCTTATTAAGAACCTGTGCTTTTTGCTGGTGGGTTTTACAGTCCTGGAGCCAGGGAGTCTTGCTGCTGTGGCTAGAGGGTGTTGAAGAACCATGAATTTTTTTGACCTAGCCAAAAAAATAAAATCAAATTCTTTTAATCATTACAATCCTGGTAATGAAAACCACCAAAAATAAAAACTATCATTTTTTTTCTTGTAATAGAAAAAATTGCCAGTTTTTGAAGAAGTTATTTTGTTCTTGGTACTTCTCAATGAAACATGTTTAAAATGTACATTGAGAAACCAACCCCAGAGGACAGGGGTGGGGCCGGTGTGCTTAGTGCTACCCCCAGCTTGTATGTTCTTTCTCTGCTGGTTCCCAAGCTGAGACGAGGCCAAGAATGAGAACCAGATTGTGGGTTCAGGTTCTTTCTTCTCCAGAGACAGAGGTTCACCCTCTGCTAGACACTTCTTTACCAGGCTGCACGTTTGGGAGAATCCTTGGGGCAGTGGACTGAGAGTGGGGAGATTCCAGGTAACCTTCCACTTGGAAAAAGGATTCTAGAAGTAAAGGGGGAGAGGTTGGGAGGAAAAGGAAAACTAGTTTAAAGGATTCATTTTAATGAACCCAGGAGGAATGTAGCTTTTTGGTCTCTTCTGTACCACTTCGATTTGCTCCTTGACATGCAACTTGTACTTAGGTCCTTCATGTGAGAAAAGGGAAAGCATTTTGGGGAGTATTTACTTGTGCTGTGTTTACACTCATTATCTTTAGTTCTTTTAACAACCCTGTTAAGGTACGTTTTGTCATTATTGAGAAAACTCTTTGGAGAGGTTAAGAAGCAGTCCAGAGTTCGGTTTAGGAACTGGAAAGCACATGAGGTATTTTAAGCAGAAGGATTTCATATAGGAAATTAATTATATAGGTGATGGGAGAGCCGAGAAACCAGACAGACAACCCAGAGATTAGCAGCCTCTGGAAACCACTTGCCAGCCCTAGAGCTGGAGGGGCAGAGAGAGGAGGTGGAATTCCAGGGCCTCACCGGCCCTCCCGCAGCTGGACCGAGTGAGGAGCTGGGGCCACTGAGAGAGGGGCTCTGCCTCCTACCATCCAGCGTCCCCCGCTCCTCTCGCAGACCCCTGCTGGAATGTAGCTGGAAGCCATATAGCAAGGGAGCCTGGGGATGGATGGGGAAGGGATCTGGGGGCCGTGGGCAAATGACCAAAGCAGTCACATAGCTGGTAAGAGCTAGAGCTGGCACTGGAGCATTCTCTGCCATCAGAGTCCTTGCACTTTTCTCCAAACCATCTTCTTTTCAGGAATCTTTGACCAGACATGATGCTTTGCCTTTGGGGCACTTGGCACACCTGCTTGGGGGCAAGTTGCGTGGGAATCCTATTAGACCGCAGTGCCTACTTGATTCTGACTTGCATGGCACATTTTATGCTATATATTTCTTCTGGTTAGCGGAGTGCACATATGTGACCACAGAGTGATTCAATAATAATGAAATGTTAGGAATTCCTCTCAAGAGTGCGCGGATGGAGATTCCATTAGGGGAGTTCCCAGATTCGATAAGCATCCCCACTATTGGTAGGTTCTGTGCCCCCTTCCCCCATGAGGTGCCCCTGGGATGCCAGGGCAGGATTGATTATATACGGAAGTTTTTGGTGTTGCTGAAGGACTTGGGCCTCTGGGTCTTGAACTTGGGGGGAGGTTCAGAAAGGAGGAAAAGCATCTTAAGAAGAGCTGGGGGAACATCTCTTCTATTGATCCTGAAAAATAAAGCCTTTTCTCCCCAGAGAGATGTGGGTAAAAACGACCCCCCTTTCCTCTGTCCCTGTGGGACTCTTGGAAACCTGCGGCTCCGGAGCGCATGGCATTGCCCTGTGCTACAGGTTTCCAGAGTTCACTTGATAACAGCACCGTTGTGCCATCAGGTTTCAGTGACCGGTGTGTGTGCTGGCGGAGCTAATAATGGAGGCGGAGGGAACAATTACTCTTTCATTTTTGTTCACATTACCGACTCTCTTGCATTACCAACTCGCTTGCAACGTTATAAAGAGAACCAACCTTTGGATGTTACAAGACATCAGGATACAGGCAACTGGCAATTTCAGGGGGAAGAAAAAGGGGAAAAACTAACATTTACTGAACAGCTGCTAGTACTGTACTAGGTCCTGGACATGTTCCCTCTTACTTGATCTTGACAATAAAGCTATGGTGATGGCGGCTGTTACCCCCTTTTTACAGACTAGGAAACCTATTCAAAGAGGTAAAGTAACTTGTCCATGGCCATGCCACTCTCGATGGCAGAACAGGGATTTAGAAAGTCCGTCATCACTGCTCTCCCTTCCTTTCTTGCTTTCCTTCCTTGTCTGATGACTATGGGTGTTTGGTTAGATGCTAAAGAATGAGGGGCTCCTTTACAGAGATTCATTAAGACAGTGTCTCTACCTCAAGGAGCTCCCTCAGTGTTCCTCAAAGAGGGTACCGCTGGCAAAGGGGCTGGACTTCTCTTTGGAATGGGGGGTTGTCCCACATTACAGGGTATTTAGCTTCACTGTGACGACCAGAAAGGGCCGCCCTCCCCTGTCCCGACACCGTTCCAATTGCTTCTAGGTGGTGGTCCCAGCCCCAGTGGAACCACTGTGATGCAGTGACTTCCAGAGACAGTTTGAAGCCGGGATATTAACTGTTTGTTCTCAGGAAACCTCAGGATATTCCTTGTTCTTTGCAGGGTAGCCCACCATCTCCTCCGATGGCAGCCTGTTCATACCTCTTATTCTAAACCAGAAGGGGGTAGTGGGAGAGAGAACACAGAACGTGATGAAAACTCTAGAAACCAGAGGGACCAAGTACACTTCATTTACTCAGGTAGAGTGTCTCCTTCAGATCCTTTAACACAGAGCAGTTTTATTTGACCTGGTGATTGTTACCGCTGCTATTTACCATTTTTCCAGCCTATAGCTGCAGGGAACTAGTCCTAAAAAGATAAGCTAAACATTTTTTTAAATTTCAGGGTGAAGTTAAAAGTCATATGCCACACCTCTCTGGGTCTTGACTGCCTTTTCTACCGGGTACTTTTTGAAGAAGTTTGGGTACTGAGGACAGATAGTAAGGGAAGCTATAGAGTAGCTGAAGAGGTTGAGCTATTCTGGTGATAGATTGATGCTTTAGAAACAAAGTCTAGAATAGGGAGGAAAGTGAGGTTGCCCACTTTCTTGTCCTTTTCCTGACAATCAGCCTGAGGGAAATAGCTCGTGTCCTCTATGAAAATACAGTTAATCCGCATTTATATTGACTAATTGTTATATTATCCAGATTACAAAATTCCTTAATGGGTATTTGAAAATACTATCACATTTGTTGTCTCAAAAGATCAGTTTTATTGTTAACCTGAAGTAATGTGCATTTATGATTCTTAAGGTATAATATTTTGTTTTTAGTAGAGTACCCAAAGAAAAATTTGAATGAAGTTAAATAATTTTTCTATGACTAGTAGTTGGGCTATAACTGATACTAAACATGATACCTTTATTAAGTAATTAGAATTCTTTAACCCCCCAGACACCTTAGGTACACAGTGAAAATGCTGAGTTCTAAGCCTAAATGTAACTTATTCATTCCACAAGTATTATTAGGTATTAACACGCCCTAGGGAACTTTCAGGGCATGAAGTTGTTTTAGTCTTCTAAGATAGATAGTGTAGCAAATATATTATCCTCCTTGAAGGACATTTGCTTCTCAAATTACCCCTTCTCCTAATTAATCAGTCCCTTTGTTCTTTGTACACCTGGATTATAGGGCATGTTTCATATCATAATGAGTATAAATTACATCTCCATCTCCCCTGCTTAAGGTATGACTTCCTCTAGGATAGGGACTATGTTTTTGTCATTTTTGTAATTCTGGTGGCTCGCACCATGCCTGGTGCTTATTTAATAGTACTTGCTCAGCAGATGTGAGAGCGAATCCATTACTGCCCTCTTGGAACTTGGTATATATACAAGTGATATTCATTGGTGATACATGACAGCGCAGAGGAGAAAATGTCACTTCCAGCTGGGGTGCTCAGGGAGGACGTCCTGGAGGAGGTAGCAGTCTATCTAGATTTTTTAAGCTGGTAGGATTCCTCTTGGCTCAGCTTCACTTGGAAGCTGGAGGAAGGGTGCAGGCGTGATCTGGCCTGTGGAGGCATATAGGGTCACTCGGGGTGAAAAGGTTAATGTGGGGCTGGCTGAACAGGGCCTTCGGTGCCCATGCGTGGCGTTTCACGTTTATCTAAGGCATTTGGAAATCATGGGAGGTTTTGGAAAGGGCAAGACACATGAGCTGGATGTGGACAGGAAGTTATTATGGCCCATGCATCAGAAGATGGGCAGGTGTCGGCAGAGATGCTGAGGGGCTCTGGCTGTGGTGCAGGTGTGGCTTCGTCGCCTTGGCATCACCAGTGCAGTATTGAAGATCTGTAACTGTCACTCTGATCTGTACCACCTTTGTTAGCCATTTAAGAAGAAATTTTTTTAAGCTCCCTTTTTCAAGGAGGGAGTAGATTTTTCTCCTATTGGCCCCATTGTGAAACCATCTGTGCTCAAGCTTGCAGGTCCTGCTGTTCCTGGGTTTTAACAGAAACTCATCGCCAGGGTATTCACTCCATTGGTGAAAGGAGAGGAAGAACGAGCCAGAAGTTGCCGGTTTGCTTTTAGGATGAATTGTTTTCTTCTCTGTGGTGGCACAGGGAGAGTTTCTCTCTTCCTGACCTCCGCTAAGATCCCTTTGCTCTCACCGTCTTCCTTCAGCTGGGACCATCTCATCCTTGGCTTCCGGCCTCAGTGATTAGCAAAATTCACCCCAGAGAGAAAAAACAGACAATATCCTCTCTTTTCTGTCCCAGAAAAGAGGCTTTGCTTGTGCGCCCTGAGCTAACAGATGTGGGCATCTAGCAGTGTTGGGGAAGGCAGCCGCAGTCTCTCAGGCTCTTCCACATGCCGGCCAGGTGCCAGGTGCTTTCACACACTGATTTTTGTCCTGTGTACTCCTTACTCCGCCCTGTGAGGTAAGGAGCCTTATCCCTGACTTATACAGAGAGAATCGAGGCCCAGGGAGCTTGAATGAGTGATAATACAGTGGGATGTGCCTTGGCTTTATCATCATTAGGTGTGGGTGATAGGTATGTCACAGCATTCTTAGGATTAAGTAAGAACTGGGCACAAGACCTAGCATACAACAGCTGGTGGCTGTGATGATTATTATCATAATTATACATTTTCTTTGTCAGGAATGTTTGAATGTGTGGCATCTGAGATTTCCTTGGCCCACTTGAAAAAAAAAATCCCTCCTTGAATTCTGGTAATCCACGCCCCTTTTCACTCTTCGCTATAAGCTGCATATTCTCCTGTGGCTTGTCCTGGTCTCATGTGAGGACCTGATTGTTGTGGAGACAGAAAACCGATCAATGGCAAGGCCTTATGTGTGCCCTGTCTCCTCTGTGGGATCCTCCAGCTTGTCTGCTGGATCCCCTGCTTATGTGGATTGAAGAGCCATCTCTTTGAACCCCATGCCAGACACACTCCTTCACTGGTAGCAGAGTTTCTTACTCTGGGGTTCTGGGCCTAGAGATGGGGCAGTGTCCACAGGCAGGTTGTATGAACAGAAAGAGCTGGTGGTGGGGGGGTGGGGGGAAATGTGTTAGTGGAAGGCTAAACCCAGCCTTCCTGAGCTGACCCCTGTGGCCTTGCCCTCTTCCCAGCCCCAGCCCATCTTTTAGTCTTTAAAGACTGAAATATTTCTTCTGTAATAACTACCTCTAAGTAACTCTTTAGAAAGGCAGAGTGGTGAAGGGAAAGACCTTCTATAAGACCCATGGGGGAGATGACACAGCTGAAAACTTTTTACACCCACTGCCCTTCGGTGTTGCCATGTGATGTCTGATGTAAATACATCAGGAGCTCACCTTCTATTTTTTGTATAGTGGTTAGACCCAGAAGCCTCAGAATTAGATGCTTCTCATGTTCCTTTGACATCTGCAACAGGTGTTGAACTTATTAATAGCGTTAATACCTCACCCCTGGCTTGTCTTCTGTATTTTTAAGTGGCATTCACATACCTTTTTCCCACATGAAAAACAGTTCTGTGAGGACAGGTATGATGTCTCGGTTTTTCCTTACAGCCCAGAGCTCTCTGTACAGCTAGTCAGCAGCAGAGCCCTGGCAGGACTGCACTGTGCAACCTCCCTAAAGAGGCCTCGGGTATTCTGAGTAAGAGCCTCTGTTATGTGAGTTCTTCTGTAATATAAACGGTGTGGATCTTAATACCACCTTCCTTGCCAATTGGTGTGAGTACAAGTGAGCTTATGGGTACAAGTGCTTGGAAGAGTCTTGAGCACATAGAAAGCGCACAGTAAATGCACTTACTGTTATTATTGTTAGATTGTGTCATACTTACCTTTACCTGGATTTAGCATGTTGGCACTGTGATCTTTTGTTTTCAAATCTTAATGTAAAGGCTCACCAGGTAGCCATTGTCCTTACATATTTATTTAGTGGGTTAATTGAAAAGATTTACCTTAAGGAAAGTAAAAGATTCCTGTACTGATTTTTTAAAAAATAAGTTTATTTATTTATTTTTGGCTGCGTTGGGTCCTTGCTGCCGCGTGCGAGCCCTCTCCAGTTGCATAGAGCTGGGGCCCCTTCTGGCCGTGGTGCCCGGGCCTCTCATTGCGGTGGTTTCCCCTGTTGCGGAGCACGGGCTCCAGGTGTGCGGGCTTCAGTAGTTGTGGCGCATGGGCTTAGTTCCTCCGCCGCGTGCAGGATCTTCCAGGACCAGGGCTCAAACGCATGTCCCCTGCGTTGGCAGGCGGATTCTTAACCACCACGCCACCAGGGAAGCCCCTTCTATACTGATTTTAAGAGAATGAAATGTGGTATATATACTTATCAATTACTTTTTAAGAGGTCCAAATTGCTGCCTGGCAGTTGGTGACAACAGTGGATACTGTGCATGTTCAAATGTATACATTTGAAGAAGTTGAAATGTCATTTCCAGACTCAGGGTTAATTCATAACCTTAGTTGGAACAGATAGTATTTTCCTAGCACCTAAGCCCCTTATTTCTACCCATTCTTCATATGCCCTTTGCAATAATCTGGTAATTGTGTGGCCTCTGGACAAGACATTGCTCATTAACATCAGGGTGATCCCCTGTGGTCCTTATGAGCCCTCTTAGTAACTTAAGACTCACACTGTCACTTTCAGGTCATTGAAGTAGCTTTTTGCAAATAATTGCTAACAGTATAAATACTGCCTAGTGTCCTTTGGAAGGGTTAATGTTACGGTGTTGCGAAACAGAGGAGTTTGGTTCATTAGAATTCCCCCCTAAGGAGTGTGGAGGACTCACTCTGTAGGTCCCCAGAGCTGCACTGTCACTTGCCATTGGTCACTTTTGACCACTTGAAATGGGGCTGGTGTAACTGAGGATCCGCATTTTTAATCTTAATGAATTATTTAAAATTTAAGACAGAAGCAGGATAAGATATTTTTCTGTTGAATATAACTTTATTCTGGGGGGACAGCATTTCATGTGATGCCTTCAGGTGAGATTTGTTATGTATGTTGAGTGTTTTGTCACTTCTAATAGCTCGTTAATAATTGAAACATTTGGGTTACATGATAGAATAATTTTTTGACATGGGTGAAATAAATATATTGTTTAAATTAAATTCACTTTTTTTTAGTAAGGCTACTAAAATTGTTTAAATTACACATGTGGCTTGCATTAGATTTCTACTGGAAAGTACTGCTTTAGAGCATCTGTTATAGGTAGATGAAATTAGCTTGTTTTAAAGTTCAAAATTAGTTTTCAGACTTGTATTTTTGACTTTTTTATAATCAGAGGTGTTTAGAGGAAGGAATCTTAGGAGTCACTTAACCCAACCCTGTCCTTCAGCAGATGGAGAAACTGAGGTTAAAAGTTACTGTAACATGGCATGCCCTAATTCTAGACGGGTACTGAACTTAATGTTCTTTATAGCCTATTGCTTTGGGTCCTCGGTTTACTCGGCATTGGAAACATGGTGGGTGTCAGGGCTGCAAAGAGCTTCCACGAGATCCAGACCAAAGAAAAGGCCTTTAAAAAGAAATTATTTTAGGCACGGAGAGAAAGGAATTTTTGTGCTGTGCCTACCAGTAGACAGGGTGATTGATTCCATGTTTGACATGTATTTTTGTTGGGCAGTATAATGATACTTTCATGGGGAATAGTAATAAGGTACAAATAATACCCACACTTTGTGTGATCATTTACTTTAGAAAACTCCATACATCTGGCTTTCATATTTTAATTTAGAGAGTTCTTTTCCCAAAGCCAGAGATTTTAAACCAGACCCATAGCTTTTGTCCTTGAGAAAAAGACTGAGAGCTTGACTTCATGTGTTTATTGTTTAGGTACGTTGCCTGAGATCATTCGGTAAAAGTTTAGGCCTGTTTTATGGTATTGTTTTCTTATTAACAAAACTGACTTAAAGGAAGAAGCCACCAACAACTGCAATGGGCACCCTTAGAGCAAACCAGAATTTTATTTCTATTTTGAGGCATAGAGGAGGAAAGGGAGGCATTGCGAGTTATTAAATGGTGATTTGATTTATGGGTCTGTCCGTCAGGTTTAGAGAGGGCTGCTTCTGCTACAGATGCAGCTGACAAGCTGGGCAACCTTTGATATTTAACCTTTCTGAACCTGTTTCTTCATCCCACTGATCTTCACACAGAGTAGCATGAGGATTAAATGATACAGTCATGCAAGTGAAAGTATTTTGTGCTCCGAAAGCACTGCAAATGGAAGGACTGGTGTCTTGAGGGCTTCCTTTCTCCAAGCAGTTGTAGAACTATTTCTGAGGTCACACTTGGTCTTGGTGAGGCCTTGGATGAGTCAGTCACGTTTGGAATGTGCATTTAGTGGGTCCAAGGCTTTGACCCCATGATTTGGGAGTTCTCAGGGGTCCACTTTAATTTTTTAAATTTTTTTTAGACTTTTGCTCTTGGTAGTGGAGACGATCTGCCTGAAGTAAGGGTTAGAACTGGGAGGCTCTTAGCCCTATTGTATTGAGCATGGACACAGACCACCCAGGATTTAGAGATTAGGAGTAGGGAAAGGAAAGTTCTCTGCAGAAACTTCAGTCAGGTAACAGAGTTTTATAGGCCATTAATTTGGCTGCAGGGTCGAATGCCATACAACAGTTTTGTAAACGTCTGTTTTCAAAATAATTCCTAGTATTTCATGAATTTAAGGAATAGAAATTGCAATAGGGGGACTTCCCTGGTGGTCCAGTAGTTAAGACTCTGCACTCCCAGTGTAGGGGGCCTGGGTTCGACCCCTGGTCGGGGAACTAGATCCTGCATGCATGCTGCAACTAAGAGTCCACATGCCATAACTAGGGGTTCACATACTGCAACGAAGATCCCGTGTGTCACAATGAAGATCCTGAGTGCCGCAACTAAGACCCGGCGCAGCCAAATAAATGAATGAATGAATGCATGCGTGCATGCAATAGGAAAGTCTAGTTTGAAATCTAATTTGTGTTAGTTGACCAGATGCCCCCTCCTGGGTTCTGCTCAGTCAAATGAGACCTAGGGCCATTTAACCATTTAGCATCTCTGGGCCCTGGGATTCTCATTTGTAAACCTGGGGTTTGGTCTGTGATCTGCAAGATCACTGTCAGCTCCCCTTAGTCAATTGTGTGTTCAATGTAATTTAATGGCCAACAGACATATGTTTCTGAGAGACACATCCCTAGACAAGGATGCCTTTTCCTGGTCTTTAGAGAGCTGGTGGATGGGTCAGCCTGGCTGAACCTGCTTTTTCTTTTATAGATTATACTCCATTTAAAGTTATAAAATATTGGTTATATTCCTTGTGCTGTACATTGCATCTTTGTGTCTTATTTATTTTATACCTAGTAGTTTGTTACTTCTTAATTCTCTTCTCCCCCAGGCCTCTCTTCACTGGTAACCACTAGTTTGTTCTCTGTATCTGTGAGTCTTTTTCTGTTTTGCTATAGTCATTTGTTTTATTTTTTAGATTCCATATATAAAATGAAAACATAACAGTATTTGTCTTTCTCTATTGGACTTATTTCAGCAAGCATTAACACCTCCAGGTCCATCTATGCTGTTGCAAATGGCAAAATTGCATTCTTTGTGGCTAATATTCCATTGCATATATATACACCACATCTTCTTTAAACATTCATCTCTTGATGGACACTTTGGTTGCTTCCATATCTTGGCTGTTGTAAACAATGCTGCAGTGAACATCAGGGTGCATATATCTTTTCAAATTATTTCAATTATTTCAAATTCAAATTATTTTGTTTTCTTCAGACATATGCCCAGGTGTGGATTTGCTAGATCATATGGTAGTTCCATTTTTAATTGGACTTGGTTTTTCTTTGGAGTTTACCTTGCCTGTTAGAAGGGCTGAGGTTGCTGATTTTGCCTGTTTCACCTGTTGAGACTTTGCCTAGCCTCTGTCTATCTGTGTGCACCGTGGCCTTTACATTTCTTGCCCCTGCAGATGTTTTACCAGCTCCAAAGGCACCAACCAAGGTTACCTTGGCTGGACATAGACTGGTGATTAAACAAATGCTGTTTGCCGGACAACTGATTGTATGTATGTACAGTATATTCTCTTCTTTAGTCTTAATTTTGTTATCTTTAAAAATAGTGGGAGGGCTGATTTTGAAATGATTCTGGAATTACTATAGGACACCTTGTATCAACAATTACAATGTATTTATTGAGTGGGTACCACGTGCCAATATGCCGCAAGGTGTGAAGGACACATGAGTGGGGAACAGAGTGGGGAAATGAGCATTTCTCATTGCTGGTGGGGTGTAAAAGGTACAGCCTCTGTGGAGAGCTGTTTGGCAATGTGTATCATAAATAAAAATGCATATACTCTTGACCAGCAATTCCACTTCTAAGTATCTATCCCACAGATAATCCTCACACATTCGTGAAATGATTTATGTACAAAGGTAGCCATTATAGCATCATTTGTAATAGCAAAAGATTAGGAATAACTTAAAAGCCCAATGAGGGGCTGATTAAGTAATTATTAAATAATATAGTACATCCTCATAATGAAATACTACTCAGCCATTAAAAATAATGGAACAACTCTAGGCCCTGATATAGAACCATCTCTAAAATAAATAGGGAGAAATAAGTGTGGAACATTATGATTATATGCTACTTGTGTGTGTGCCTACGGGTGTGTATTTAATAGAATATCTTCCTAAGAACACAGAAAACTGATGCCAATGGTTGCCTTGGGGAAGGATAACTGGGAGATTACTTTTGCAACTTTTAAATTTTATACTATGTACATCTACCATCTATTAAGAAAAGACATTGTTGGGCTTCCCTGGTGGTGCAATGGCTGAGAATTTGCCTGCCAGTGCAGGGGGACATGGGTTCGAGCCCTGGTTCGGGAAGATCCCACATGCTGCAGAGCAGCTAAGCCTGTGTGCCACAACTACTGAGCCTGCGCTGTAGAGCCCACGAGCCACAACTACTGAAGCCCACGCACCTAGAGCCCGTGCTCCGCAACAAGAGAAGCCACCGCAAGGAGAAGCCTGCGCACCGCTACCAGGAGTAGCCCCTGCTCGCTGCAACTAGAGAAAAGCCCGTGCACAGCAACAAAGACCCAATGCAGCCAGAAACAATAAATAAATAAAATAATAATAAATAAATTAAAAAAAAAAAAGACATTGTCATGCCTTGAAGGAGTTTGCAGTTTAGTCAGACCAGATAACATAAGATATACAAAGTACGGGGTAAATATTGGCTTTATGGGAAGATTTAAATGCTAAGCTCTGTGTGTGCCGTTGACTGTATTTGCCCTGAGTCATCAGGAAGGGTGGGTCTGAGCTTCAGCAGAGCCAGCTTCCAAGCCTTAGCGTCCCACCTGGGGCTAAAGCAGTTTGCAGCCTTTGTCCTGCAGTGGTGGGAAGAGCCCACAGGCTCAGAATCAGTTCTTGGTTGGGGTCCTGGCTCTGCCACTTGCCAAGCATGCAATTTGGGGCAGGGATGCTCGAGGCCCAAAGCCTAATTGTGCTCATTCGTAGATGAAGATAAGCCACCTCCCCCTTGCTCTGCAGTGAACACCCCTGCAAACCATGAAGTGCTCGGCAAATGCCAGCTCAAATAGAAGCTGCGAGGCACCTGCAGACTGGCAAGCTGGGGCCAGAGGTGCAAATTGAAACAGTGAAGCAAAAATGTATCTTTTTCCCCCTCTGCCAAATAACTTGGCAGGATTTGTAAAATTAGAAAAGTAGACCATAGTAGTTTTGGAATCCTTGACCTCTGACCTTGGGGCAAGTCATTTCATCCTCTAGACCTGTTTCCCTATTTGAAAAATGGAAGGGGCTGTGCGTCCTCTGGGCCCCTCCAGTCGCAGCGTTCTGTGACAGTGTGGCATTAGCAGTAATTCCCATCTCAGCTGAGATGAGTCATACTGACCGAAAAGTCCACATGTGAGAAGGAAGTCTCTGAGAATTTTCCTCGTGCTGGAGGATCTGAGCCTCTGGGGGGAAACGGGGAGGGGTGGGGGGATTGCTGCCACCAGAGGGGAGACCAAGAAAGCAGAGTGAGTGGAGATGGGTTGTTTGTGTTCTCCACTCCAAAACCTCCTTTGCTTTCAGATAGTCATGTGGACTAGATGTTTGGAAAAACCCGGCTTACCCCTTGTTTAAGCGGGTGGGATGTTCATGCAGTTGTGACTGGCGTACTTAAGTCAGTTGTCACTCCTGTGAGGTCTTTCTGTGCAGTTTAGTGACACTTCCTCTGTGCTGCCTTGGCTCCTACATGTTTCTCCTTGAGTCTCTAAACTGAGATCAGAGACTGTCCTCTGTTTATCTCTGTGTCCCCAGCACCTAGCGCAGTTCCTGGCACCTGAATGGCGAGCTATATGCATGTAGTAGATGGGTTGCTGGATTAATGATCCATTTAGGGTAGTATGGACACTAAATCTTGTTAATCTTGACCACCACCTTTATTATAACTATCACCATTCTGAAGTGATCTTTTAGCTATTAGTATGAAATATTTCATACTCAAAAATTTCACACTAAAAAAGAAATTAAAGACCCCCCCCCTTTGGAAAGTATTTTAACAGGATGCACAAAAAAGAAAAAAGTCTAAATGTTTTAGAGTCTTTCTATATTACAATATATAATACATTTGTATCTAAAATTCATCACTGCCACCACCAGCACAGGCACACAGGTCTTTGGCTACCGGCAAGAAACAGCAGGCCTGGGTGACTGTCCCAATTCTTAGCTTTTAAAGCTTAATTGTAGGCAGTTAAATCTGAAAAGGAGCTTTAAGGTAGAAATAAATAATTTCTGTTTACAAATGCAGGATCCACAGAGGGTGAAGGATCACTGAGGAAGTTCAGAAGTGGCAGTAAAGAGCCCCAGTAGTTCCAGTGTGCTAGGGTACTGCCCTCCCTCATGGGGGCTGCCCTTTAGGAGGAGGGGCAGGAGGGTGAGCAAACAGGGCTGTTTGAGCTCAAGGTAGACATCTGACGACCTGGTTAGTCCACGCTAGGTTAGTTTCAGTGTATGTTAGGTAAAGTGAGTTAGGGAGTTAGAGCCAGTGCACCTGAAGGTTATATTGGTAAGATGGGTGTGTGTGTTTTCCTGTAGACTCATTCTAATAGTGATGGAAGACCAAGTCACAAAGTTCCTTTCATGTGCAGAGGACAGCATCCAGGACTGAATACATTCATGGCTTCTTCAAAATGGGGAAGAGATGAGAAAAAACATGTCCTGAAGTTTGCTTATCTAACCAAGCCATTCTCTTGACATAGTGACTGACCCTTGCATAAGCCCTTTGATTGAGGCCCAGCAGCAGCATCCTGCTTAAATACAGACAACCAGAAATTAACTCTGCTGGCACCCAGATATGAAACTTCCCATGGGAAAGTTGGATCCATCCACTTTTCGTAGCAGTGGCCTCACCTGCTATTTTGGAAATTAACTGTCCTTTATGATTTATTTTTGGCCAAACACATGTGCCTCTTGAGAAAATAGTCCAAGTTCCTAGTCTATTCACTTTCCAGTTTTGCTGTTATCTTTGCATCATGCTTTACAGTGTACAGACAAGCGTAATGGGTGAGAGTTCCAGTAAACTGGCTGGATCACATTTCTTAGATTGAGTCATTGCTGAGAAACTTGTTTGTGAACAGGAAGCAGCCCATGAAAATGTCTGTACACAGTAACAAGCTGGACTGTGAGGAAACTGGACCATTTTTTAGCTGAAAGACAAAAGGGTAGAAGGATGCATCTGTGATCTAGGGAATAGCAAATTTGTGATCTAGAGTTTGGTTTTTTTTAATTTATTTTTTTGGCTGCGTTGGGTCTTCGTTACTGTGCTCGGGCTTTCGAGCAGGGGCGAGTGGGGGCTACTCTTCGTTGTGGTGCGCGGGCTTCTCATTGCCGTGGCTTCTCTTGTTGCAGAGCACAGGCTCTAGGTGTGTGGGCTCAGTAGTTGTGGCTCGCGGGCTCTAGAGCACAGGCTCAGTAGTTGTGGCGCACGGGCTTAGTTGCTCCACAGCATGTGGGATCTTCCCGGACCGGGGCTCAAACCTGTGTCCCCTGCATTGGCAGGCAGATTCTTGACCACTGCGCCACTAGGGAAGTCCCTAGAGTTTTAACTTGTTGAATAATTCATGTCTTGATGTGTGTTTGAGATTTTTTATGCTGTTAAAAATTGCTAGTTATTTTAATGAGAACCTACTGTATAGCACAGGGAACTCTACTCAGTGCTCTGTGGTGACCTAAATGGGAAGGAAATCCAAAAAGAAGGGGATATATGTATACTTATAGCTGATTGACTTTGCTGTACAGCAGAAACTAACACAACATTGTAAAGCAACTATACTCCAATAAAAATAAATTAAAAAAGCAAAACAAAAAGAATTGCTAGTTATTGAAGATTGAGGAAATAATCCCTGGTAAGTTTTCTCGAGAAGGAAAACTTGGATTAGTGGTAACTTTTACCTGTTAGGAGTCTCTGCTGACATAGAAACTGGTTGCTAGGCCAGTTATTTTTAAAAATGGAGCTGTAGTTAACACAGATTAACCCAGTGACATTTACACTTGGCCTAGGTGGCTGTAAGTCCCCTTCCATCTCTAACATTCTGTGATTCTATATAAATATGTTTTTTTGTGATCTTTGTTTTTTATCACCTGCTCCATAATTATTACAGCAATATATTCAGAAGTTAGCAAATCAGTCCAGTAGACTCAAAAAAAGTACCTGAATGTGGGCAGACTGTAGAGAATAACCTGTCATCTCATCTGCCTTCTCTAGAAGTCTGAGAAAACAGTTGGCCTTGTCTTGTGTATCTTCTTGTAATGAAGCAGGAGAGAAGTAAATAGGCAGATAAATATTTATGAAATAGAATAGTCATCAGTGAGATGTATTTTAAAAACACACCTGCTTGGTGTCATTTTACTTTAGGAGTAAGGATTGTGACTGCAGAGTAGAGCCTTGGGAATCAAGGAGATCTTTGTTGTTGTTCAATCAATTCTTCAGAATTCGAGCATGCCCTCAGTTGTTTTTGTACTTTCCTATAGCTCTTAATTTGGTTTATACTTCAACGGACAGTAGGATGAGATTCATGTTCCATCCGGTTTTGCCCAAAAACATTTGAGCAGCTTCTATGGAAAAAAATATTAAACCAGATTTAGCTTTTAGGTGAATAATATAACCACCTGGGCATAATATAAAGACTGAAATGTATGAAAGAAAAGCAATTTAGACTCTGAATGCCAGTAGTTAATATTTGGATGGAGAGATCGATTTCAGGAGAATAAACTTTAAAAGAAGATTTATTATTTTCTTAATGGAAATACATGATTTTAAGAAGGAATCTGTATAAAGCAATTATACCCCAATAAAGATGTAAAAAAAATTAAAAATTTAAAAAAAGGAATCACTTGAGACATTGTCTTAACACTTATACTGTAAAATTGGAAGTGAGGATCAGTTTTCATTGTCTGTTTACAAAGTTAGTTATCTGTGCAATTTTTTAAAAAGTTTATTGGTGAAATTTGTTTTTAGAAGAAACCTCCCACGACCTTCCCGTCATCCTCTGGACAAAACAGAGGATGGGAGAGGGCAGGTGGGGAAAGGGGTTGGGAGGTGCAAGCTTCATTTATACATTTGAATGTATATAATAAAAACCATTTTATTTTTCATTTCAAATACTTTTCTAAAGCCTTAGTTTACTGAATTGCTTTAATTTAGGAAGAGATGATATCTTTGCTTTATCTTTTCTGATTTGGGGGGATCATCTGAGCATGATAAATGCTTGTTTGTTCAAAGCACTAAAATTGGCTTGCAAAAGACATTATTATGGGATTCTGTGTTCAAGGGCTTTCTTCTGTTTATCCTGGAACAAAGACATTTGTTTTAAAGTGGTACGAGTTAATAGTCCAACTTCAGATTTCCCATAAAATGCGTAACAGATTACCCAGATGGCAAATGATGATATATATAGAGAGAGACATTTTCAATATGACTGTTTCCATTGGGCCAGATGGTGATTTAACGTGAATTGTCAAACATTTACGTTCTTATTAAATTGCCTTATTTTGTCGAAGCCAAGCTAGCAACATAACGTGGAATACACTCAGGAATTGCAAAAGGACAACAACAAAAATTCAGACACCAAGTATGTCAGACGGCATTTGCTCCATATGGCACGTGAAGGCTCACAGCCAGTGCCTGTGTTGCCCTTGGGAAGCTTAAGGAAATACCTGTTGAAATGCCATACATTTCCTCTCCCTCCCCAGACCCTTTTTATCTGCCCTCTTGCAGGGCAGCCATGCTTCCCCAGTGCCTCAGGTTGAAGTGTGGGAGAGCAGTTTAATTCTTCCACTGGCATTGTCCTTCCATACTGTCCGTTTTGTTATGGGCACCACCCCAGCTATCTCCTCTTAGATGGTTCGGGAATTTTGCAGAGAGATGGGTCATTTGTGGAGTAAGTCATGTGCCCAGTCACAGGGCTCCTTCAAGACAGCTCACTGCCTGAGGTCAGCACAGAACACAGTCCTGGGCCTGCAGGGCTCCCCACCAGTGAGTCGTGGGTCAACAAACTTCTGCTGTTCTCATTTTCAACATAAAGCTTTGAATATTTCATGCAATATCAAATCGCTGCAGGTTTTTTCTTCCAAAACTTATGTGAAAATCTGAGTAACACAGTATATGATACATCAAGGCCATGACAAGCAACCCCTTGTTACTGAATTCTGAATTTGATCAGAACATCTGTGTTAAAGGAATTCAAAGTGGTTAAAACTCAGCTTTTTTTTTTTTTTTAAGCAGATGTGTTCTTTCAGAGACCTCGCATGGCAAGATTAAACATTATATAAAAATAAACTTAAAAATGAAAACCTCTGAGAACACTTTGAAACCTGTCTTGGTCTATTATCTCATTGAAGGCTGCCCAGCCTTCATTAAGAACAATTAGATGTTGTCACTTGAAATATCTTTTGGTGGCATTCCTGGTGGAGACGGTCAGCTCTGGCTGTAGGAGCCCCTCCACCTCCCAGTGTCCAGCATTGTTTCAGATCAGATAACAAGAACAGGTGCTCAGGAGCTGATCCAAATGACATTTTGTGTTTTATTTTTCCTGTTTGTTGATGAGGATCCATCAATGTGTCCTTGTCTAATTATGTTATGGGAAATTTTAAAACACTGAATTGGTTTGGGGCTGTGCATTGAAGGGTAGTCATGTCAGGAATCGAGAGGGTGTTGTGTGTGTACATAAAAGTTTACATAAAAGTGTATGTTATTTACTTTTATTTACAACACACGATTCACATGCCTAGTGGTCAATTTCATACCTTCCCTGAGGAGGAACCAAGTAGCTTTATGGCTGAGTGTTGTTTCAAGGCTCCCACTACAGTTCCATCTGTAACTTCATTATTATCCTTTGGCCTGGAGCTTGGTCTCACTTACAGCAAGTAGTAGGGCCCATCCTACTTCTTGTTGGGATGCATAACAACATTTACATATACTTTACATTTATAGAGAAATTTCTTCTACATTTCATTTGATCGACCAACATCCATATGGTAGGGGTAGGATGGAACAATTATACTAAATTTATAGCTAAAACACCTAAACCCACTCAAGACATCTGATGGGGAGGAAAGGGGGGAAAAGGAAAGAACAGAGTTGTATCAACTCTTGGTGTGATTGCCACTGACAATTTTAGAGTAAATTACATTAGAAATTTTCCTCCCACCCATAGTTCTGGGTTCTGGGAATACTTTGGACTAGTCATATTTATGAGGTGTTTCCAACGTAAATTCTTCAGTGCTCTTTCAGTTCTTCCATGGAAAAGTCAAAACTGAGTACTGGTTTTTATCCTGGGATCTCTGAACAAGGAGAAGCCCCAGGCCTAGGGCAGTCTGGGGAAGTGAGGGCAGATGTGGCAGAGTGACCCCCAGGTGCAGGGACAAGTATTTGGGTTTCTCTATTGTTGACCTTCTGAAGAGCTCAGTGCACTTTCCGTGTCAGTTTTTGAGAGAGGTGGCTACAGGTACTGCTTATTTTATAGAGAAACTAGAGTTCAATTGAGATAGCATGAGTATGCATTTCCTTAATTTTTAGTGCTAGCATTTAGTAGTGAACACCCTGAACGAGACTTAGCACCTTGGTCGTTAGCTCCAGTTTGGAGAATGGCCCAGACAGGATACTCAGCTGTAGCTAGATTCCCTCAGAAGATATGGCCCAACCTAATTAGAATTTTAAAGTAGGTTTCTCTATATCTTGGGCCTTTCTCTTTTCACATGACCCTTGTGTAAACATGTCTATTAAAGTGGAAACAAATTATTTTTAAAATGGAAATTCTCATGTTTTATTTTAGTGGGGAGCCCCCTGAGAAGATAGCCACGTATGACTGAATGCTCTACGATTCCTATTTTGTTGCTTGTGGCGAGGAAAATAATCCAGGTGACATTTGCTCAATCCAGTCTTTTGAAGTGGTGATGGCCACTTCTTCCCACCACCAATACGTCAAGGCAAAGTCTACATATACAACAATGGATTTTATTTCCTGCCCCACTTAGGAACCACTGTCCAGTGATCAGACTTCGTATTTTTAGTGTGGGCTAGTGGTTAAAAATCAGGAGTCCAGGATTGGCTCATATTGTACTCATGCCTGGGTATATATCCCTGTCCTGGCACTTTATCGTAGTACGTCTTCTTTCTAAGCTTCAATATACTTCTCTGTAAAACAGGGATACATGTCCTCTTTATGTGGTTTTGAGGGTTGGTTTGTGTATATCTGAAGTACTTAGAACAATGCTTGGCATATATAGAAAGCCCTTAATAGATGTTGGCTTACAAACAGGTATACCCTAGCCAGTTCTGAAGAGCTACAGATACTGCTTTAATTATACCTACTGTGTGTGCTTTGTACTAAAAGTTATACTGTTCAGAGCTAGAGTAATGAACCTCATGAGCAGGGTTTCATAGCATTTAAGATTCTAACACCAACTTTCAATCAAGGCTAGAGGTGGCCTCTACTATCCAGTTAGCTGGGCTGCCTCTAGGCTGGGTGGTCTGTGCTTGTACTTTGTTGGGTGAAATAGCCTGACTGCTCAGTGAAGCAACAGCCATGTTGTTTTTTGTCCTTTGGAGGCTGAAAGTAGTAGAGCCGTAAATGCACTGGGCAGCCCAGTGCTGCCAACTGCTGTCTGAACCGCAATACAAAGTTTGATGTCTGTACACACTGTGTCTGCTGGCCTTCAGATCCCAATTCCCTTTCTCTGTCAGTTTTTCCAGTCTCCATCTCATTATTTTCAACACAGATGATTTGTTAAATGGAAACTGATTTACATTTCCTACCTGTTCAGACTTTTACAAAAACTAAAGTTGTAAATCAGAAAAATTGCTTTTGACACATGTGTGGTTAGGAAAATATGGACATGGTAATCTAAGACTAGCCGTGTAATATAAATCAAAATAACCATTCCCTCATTGTACAATTCTCCCCATATCTTAGAACATATTACCTTCCATCTTTCCCTAGAGTCACCTTTTTTTGGTTTGTGTTATTAAGAGGGTTATTTACGATTTCTCAGGAGTGAGCCTAGTGGGCACTACCCCTTTCCCAGTTCTTTTGGCAATCTCTTGCTTCACCCACACAAGATTACCATTTGCTAGGACTTGAATTTACTAATTTGTTCATACCTCAGGAGCTAAAACTCAAGTCAAGAGGAAACTGTTTTGGGGCTTCCCTGGTGGCACAGTGGTTGAGAATCCGCCTGCCAATGCAGGGGACACAGGTTTGATCCCTGGTCCGGGAAGATCCCACATGCTGCAGAGCAACTAAGCCCATGAGCCACAACTACTGAGCCTGTGTGCCGCATCTACTGAAGCCCACGCGCCTAGAGCCTGTGCTCGGCAATGAGAAGCCACCGCAACGAGAAGCCCGCGCACCGCAACGAAGAGTAGCCCCCGCTCACTGCAACTAGAGAAAGCCCGCACGCAGCAACGAAGACCCAACTCAGCCAAAAATAAATAAATAAAATAAATTTATTAAAAAAAAAAAGGAAACTTTTAATAAGTAACCACAGACACAGAAGTAGCGAGAAATGATGGGGAAAAGATAATCCACTATAGCAAAGACCAAAAGAAAGGTGATATTTCACAACTGCTAGGTTGACAGTTTAACTTGGGTTTTTTTTTTCCCCTGTAAACTGGTATTTGCTAAGCAAGTTTAGGGAAAAATTCCACATGCTCAATCATGTTTTCCAAACTCCACTTCTTATAATAAACCATTGGCTTGGAGTGCTTGCTCTAATTTCTCTATTCCATTAAACAAGTGTGGGAGTTCTTTCAATTCAAGAATGTTAATGTGCAACATTTGTTACTTTGTTGTTAGTGACCTCTACCATCACCCAAATTGTTAATAATCCAAGTAATGAGTGATTACATTGGATAGCTGTTTGTAGGTGATTTAAAAAAAAAAAAAAGATACATACGTTGAATAGAATTAACTGTGCCCTTCCAGAACTTTGGATCTGCGTTCCCATTCAGATTTTATTTGTAATCTCCCTACCCCCCACCATCAGCAATGACATAATGTAAATTATGTGGTATCTGCCATTTTAAAACTATTTTAACCATGGTCTCTCTCCTTCCTTTTTTGTTTTAAACATAGGACATGGATTTGATTGACATACTTTGGAGGCAAGATATAGATCTCGGGGTAAGTCGAGAAGTATTTGACTTCAGTCAACGACGGAAGGAGCATGAGCGGGAAAAACAGAAAAAACTTGAAAAGGAAAGACAAGAACAACTGCAAAAGGAGCAAGAGAAAGCCTTTTTCGCTCAGTTACAACTAGATGAAGAGACAGGTGAATTCCTCCCGGTTCAGCCAGCACAACACATCCCGTCGGAAACCAGTGGATCTGCCAACTACTCCCAGGTACAGGGTACTCAGTTCTTGGGAAGGTAAAACATCTGGATTTGAGTTCCAGCTTTGCCTTTTACTTCATGAACTTATTAAGTCAACTTCCCAACCTCAGCCTACTGATGAGTTCAGTGCCTGACTGACTTACCTCAGTGTAAGGATTAGGAGGACATAAATTACATGGAAGAGCTTTGTAAGCTATAAAAACATTATGTAATTGTAAGGATCAAACAGCTGCAACAGTAGTGACAGTAGTAGGACTGTTGTAGTAGGGATTATTCATGTACTGTGACAGGTACTGTTCTACTAAAGTACTTGAAATATTGATTGATTTAATCAACACAACAATTATGAGTTAATTACCATTATCCTACTTTATCTACAGATGAGCAGTTGAAGCCCAAAGAGGTTAAATAACTTGCCCAGAAACTGGGCAATAAATAGGGGGGTGGGGGCCAAGATTTGAAACTAGATAGTCTGGTTTGATTCTGTGCTCTTTACTATACTAAACTGACTTCTGAAACAAGAGGAATGTTTGACTAACTAGACTGTAAACATTTTATGAACACGGAACAATTTTTTTCTTCCTCTGTGTCTTTCCCTTTTATGCAGGTAGCCCACATTCCCAAACCAGATGATTTGTACTTCGATGACTGCATGCAGCTTTTGACAGAGACATTCCCATTTGTAGATGACAATGAGGTATTAACATTTAGTTAACAGCAAATCTCCACAACTATACATAACATATCGTATATTGGTCCCTTTGATGTATCTCCATTTTTTTAAAAAAAATGAAAAACTATTTCAGGAGCAAATTTTATCAAGGAAACCTTAGCCTATAGGTAACTTTATGATTTGAAAAAAAAAAAAAAAGACACAACTCCTTCCCCCACATAATACAAAACCAAAAACGTTTACTCCTGCATAGCCAGAGGGATGGGTGAGCATAACCGTGGAAACAAGTTAACTCTCTTGTTATAGGTACTTAGAAATTTTGGTGAGTAAAAAGCAAGCTGGGTAGTAAACCAAGACTTCTTCGGTTAACAATTTTAATAAGTTTATTGTCTGAAGCACTATACTAGGTATTACATACATATATACAAATTAAATACTAAAGATTATTCTTACCCATTTTGACGTTTACCTTCAAATGCATAGGATAAAGCAATCAAGCTAGTAAATGAGTAAATGTGGAGTCAGCTGGGCAGGACAAAAACATTTGTTTCATTATATAGAAATAGGAGTCGTAAGTCCCCATTATAAGTAGAGAAATACAGAACTGCAGCCAATTCCAGTCTAAGATGTTGTGATGGCCTTGGAGCATACCCATCCACTGCTGGTGGCAGATTCATGTAGATAAATGCCTTCTCAATTTTAGGTTTCTTCAGCTACGTTTCAGTCACTTGTTCCTGATATTCCCAGCCACATCGACAGCCCAGTCTTTATTGCTCCTAATCAGGCTCAGTCACCTGAAACTGCTGTCCTTCAGTTAGCCACTGCTGATTTAGACGATATGCAGCAGGATATTGAGCAAGTTTGGGAGGAGCTATTATCCATTCCAGAATTACAGGTAACTAAGATCTAATATAATAAATACCAAAGATGCTATTTTATATTCAGTCCCTTTAAATTAGTCATTCCAGTTATTTATTATTTATATGCCACCTACTTATAGGAAGGATTGGAGGGTGCTTTTAAATTAGTCATGAGAGCTGCCCATGCTCACTTCAGTGAACTTTTGTTAGTTAAATGGACTGGATGTCTTGAGGGACAGATCAGGTTATAAACCTGAAGTCTGATCTGGGAACTCTGAAAATAATACATATGCTTAGGCATAAGTATCTGTTGGAAATGGGAATTACCTCTGAATTCTAGAAGAGCCTGGTGTGAATGGGGGTGGGGAGAGATTACCATCAGATATGGATTATCAGCTATTAAAAATAGCTTAACCTTGACTTAACATAGTATAAACTTCTTTTCCATGCAGTGTCTTAATATTCAAAGTGACAAACTGGCTGAGACTAGCATGGTTCCAAGTCCAGAAACCAAACTGGCGGAAATTAACAACAATTATCATTTCTATTCATCAATCCCCTCATTGGAAAAAGAAGTAGGTAACTGCAGTCCACATTTTCTCAGTGCTTTTGAGGATTCCTTCAGCAGCATCCTCTCCACAGAAGAATCCAGCCAGTTGACAGTGAACTCATTAACTTCAAATGCCACAGTAAATACAGATTTTGGTGATGAATTTTATTCCGCTTTCATAGCAGAGCCCAGTACCAGCAACAGCATGCCCTCCTCTGCTACTTTAAGCCAGTCACTCTCTGAACTTCTAAACGGGCCCATTGATATCTCTGATCTATCACTTTGTAAAGCCTTCAACCAAAACCACCCTGAAAGTGCAACAGCAGAATTCAATGATTCTGACTCTGGCATATCACTGAACACAAGTCCCAGCATGGCATCACCTGAACACTCAGTGGAATCTACCATCTGTGGAGACACACTGCTTGGCTTCAGTGATTCTGAAATGGAAGAAATAGATAGTTCTCCTGGAAGTGTCAAACAGAAGGGTCCTAAAACACAGCCAGTAAGGCCTTCTGGGGATACAGTCCAACCCTTGTCATCATCTCGGAGGAACAGTGCTCCAGTGTGTGATGCCCAGTGTGAAAATACACCAAAGAAAGAAGTGCCTGTAAGTCCTGGTCATCGAAAAACCCCATTCACAAAAGACAAACATTCAAGCCGCTTGGAGGCTCATCTCACAAGAGATGAGCTACGGGCAAAAGCTCTCCATATCCCATTCCCTGTAGAAAAAATCATTAACCTCCCAGTTGATGACTTCAATGAAATGATGTCCAAGGAGCAATTCAACGAGGCTCAACTTGCATTAATTAGAGACATACGTAGGAGGGGTAAGAATAAAGTGGCTGCTCAGAACTGCAGAAAAAGAAAACTGGAAAATATAGTGGAACTGGAGCAAGATTTAGATCATTTAAAAGATGAAAAAGAAAAATTGCTCAAAGAAAAAGGAGAAAATGACAAAAGCCTCCATCTACTGAAAAAACAACTCAGCACCTTGTATCTTGAAGTCTTCAGCATGCTACGTGATGAAGATGGAAAGCCGTACTCCCCAAGTGAATACTCCTTGCAGCAAACGAGAGATGGCAATGTATTCCTTGTTCCCAAAAGTAAGAAGCCAGATACTAAGAAAAACTAGATTTGAGCAGATCTTACCTTTTCTGAGCTAGTGGGGTTTTTTTGTTGTTGTACTGTTATACTAAAAGCTCCTACTGTGATGTGAAATGCAGAAATATACTTTATAAGTAATTCTATGCAAAATTATAGTCAAAACTAGTGTAGAAAATATAAAACTTTAAGAAGCATTAAAATAAGTTATCAGTATGCTGAATCAGTAGTTTCACTTTAACTGCAAACTTAATTTCTTAAAACACCATTGGGGCTAGTTTCTACATGTAAATACTACAAAAACTCCTTATTTATACTGTTCTTATCTCATTTGTTACTTTCATAGATTTATATGATACATCTGGCTAAAAGCAAATTGTTGCAAAACTAACCACTGTACTTTTTAAAATAAATACTGTATGAACAAAAAAATGGCATTTTTTATATTAAATTGTTTAGCTCTAGCAAAAGACAATTTAGTTGAAAAGCTGGTACTAATAAAGGAATATTATGACCGTTAAATTATTTCTTTGAAGTTCATTCACAATCTTTTATGACAATAATATGGAAAGCACTACACTAAATTGGTACGGGAAATAAATACAGGGAAATGGAATATATCAAAAAGATTTTCTCGGGCTTCCCTGGTGGCGCAGTGGTTGAGAGTCCGCCTGCCGATGCAGGGGACACGGGTTCACGCCCTGGGTCTGGGAAGATCCCGCATGCCGCGGAGCGGCTGGGCCCGTGGGCCACGGCCGCTGAGCCTGCGCGTCCGAAGCCTGTTCTCCGCAACGGGAGAAGCCACGACGGTGAGAGGCCCGCGTACGGCAAAAAAAACCACTTTCTCTTCAGCAGCAAGTATATCTCAACTAAAAAAAAATGCTCTATATACTTTGACATGAAAACACCGGTTCTTTTACTCCTATCAAGATATATGCCATACATTTGAAGGTGTGGGAGAACCATCCTACTAACAGAGTATTACAAACACAGGAAGTTGGAAGGCTCTGAGGCCTGTTTGAGAAAATATATGGCTGAACATGGAGGGGGAGAAAAAGGGTGGGTGAGTAGAAAAGCACATGGCACAGATCCTTGTTAAGCCTTCATAACCTTGCTTTTACCTTGTGGAGAACTACTGGCAGTGTTAAGTAGGGGTACATCTGAGTTAAAGGTTTCCTCTGCCTTGTATGTCGGCAGTAGTCTAAAGGGTAAAGGTAGGAGACCAATGGGGAGGCTCTGAAATAGTCACATGGAGTATGGTGTCTTGGTTTAGAGTGATAGCAGTAGTGAGAAGGCACTGGATTCTGCATGTTTCAACGGAGGAACTAAAAGGATTTTCCAATAGAATGGATGCAGGATGAAGGTAGGCTCAAGGACTTGAACATTGAAAGAACTGAGTTCCCCAGAGATGGTTAAGACTGTGGCTTGAAGATTTAGGTGGGAAAACCAGTTCACTTTGGGACATATCCAGTGATTAAACATGTAAACAGCAGGTACAATAGCAAGGCCCCTCAAAATTTTGAGACTCTGCAGGCTACCCAAGAAACCATTCACAGCACTGATCATTTTCTTCATCTGGTCAGATATTCACGTCTTGCTTGGTTTCATTTTGAAGTGGGTAAATGGAAGTCATCTGAGGGCTCAGCATGTTTAAAATAAGCACTACGTGCAGGTTATTCACCAAAAGTCCTATCAATCCATCAAGCGCAATATAGTGTACAGGTCCACAGGCCCTAGAGCCAGACTGCCTGGGCTGCTACCATTTTCCAAGAATGACCTCCAGTGAGGCAAAGCACCGAGGCTGCTTCATCTGTAAAGCAGGGATAAGTATGCAGTGAATTACTCCACAAGAAGCACTGACCCTAGCTAATAGTAAGCACGCTATAAATGACTTTTTTCTTCAGCCTTTTATTAGCATGCCTTTTAGTTGCAAGTGAAAGAAACTAAAGTCAAACCAGCTTAATAAGAATTTGACTCAGCCGGCTGTAAAGTTCAGGGTTGAAAACGACTTCAAGGACTATCTAGGCATTCAAATGTGGAGATTCTGTGGTCTGTCCTGTGTGGTCAAGAATTCCTTCCCATAGTGGTGTTTTAGAGATCCCTGGAAGACACATCACTTTTCCAACCTCAGAAGACAAAAATCTCATTTCTAATAAAGTGCCCTTAAACAAAATTATGGGTGGGAGTGATGGCAATCTGTTAACAGCAGCCCCCATCTGGAGCACGTAGAGTTAACTTGCACCTACTACTATCTACTCCCCCCCACACACAAGGGCGAAGAACACCTAGGCAGACCAGATTTCTACTATCATGAAACCAGATGCCTTCGCTCACGCATTCGTTAGTCAAACTTCAGAACTTTGCAAGTTGAAGATAACTGACCACCACCTTTCAGTGCCTAAAAATTACTCTGAAGTACTATACGTGCTGCATTACATAGAACTAAAATTTTAAAATCTAACAAATCCTGACCCATGACTAGAAGTAGATTTCACCTCTTGATCATGAAATGTTTATCTGACTCCTCAGATTAAACTTGGCTCTCCAACTGTTAAACCTTACTTGAACAGTTCCTAATTTTAAAATGTGTACCTATGCCTTTTACATTGAGGTACACCCTATTAGAAATCTTAACTGCATGACACTGCATTTGTTATATAAAATTCTTGCCGAGATTTTCTTGAAGTCTGTGGAGTAGATGCTCAAATGTACCTTATAATACTTCCATACCCATTCTTCTAAGTCTCAGAACATATACAAAATATTCTCATTTTTACTTTAAAGATATTTATCAGGCCAATTCCAGCTTTTTAACACTTTGAGAACTGGAAAAAAATTAAAGACAAGAACTTTAATCCTATGTGGAGGAAAAAACCTCCCATTGGCATTAACTTTGTCACCCTTTAAAATTTAGGCATCGCTTCAGCACATGATTATTACCAAGAATACTATCTTTAGGGACCATGGACCAAGAGCCAGCTTAAGCTCTTTAAACGCATTATCCCATTTAACAACCTTCACACTTATGAGCAGATAATATCAGGTTACTGTTGCCAAGCATCTCAAAATACCACTTAACCATCACAACTTCTAAGTTAGTAGTCAGACCCACCACTAACCTTACCTGATACTTAAGAGTACATATTACCGAATCAAACCTGATTTTTGGTTAACTACCTTAAAAGTAACATTTAACGCGTATAAAAAAAACATTCTAAGAGGTCTGCTACCATCACCAAACTGCCAAGGGGAGCATGGCAAAAAAAGGAAACCCCAGACAACCTGATCAAGGTCACAAACCACCGTGTTAGTTCTGAACTTAAAATTTTTCCTGATAGGCAAAATCTGGCATCTCAGAATCAAACAAAATCCTGATTGCACTTTTCTGATACCTACTAAATAAGGATATTGAGTAGAAAACTGAGATTAAATCCAAATAACCTATCAGTTCTTTTGATGCAGTTTACTCAACATTTGTTGGTGGAATAGACTAATACAATGTATTTTTAAAAATGAAAATTCCGTGTATTCTGATTTTCAGATATAGTTGATATGTGATACAATTTTTCATGTTTGTGATAAACCCTTATTAATTGTATTGGCTATACACATGGATGTAGTGAAATTTAACCATTTCTCATTAAGCTGTCCACTTCCTTATACATCACACTATCCACATTTATTACCAGTAAATTTCAGAAGTAAAATAGTACATACAGGTAAATCCGTTATTTCCTAGCTTTCAGTACCATGCCCACTTAACTTCTACCAGGTGAATGCAGTTTAATGCACCCTTACCATTACCTGATTGAAAATATATTAAGCAAAAATGGCATATATTACCTATTACCTTACTCTTCCCCGAACCCTTGGTACTTTTAATTCAGTTCCAAGTTTAATTAACCTAGTGTATTTACAGGACCCCGCTTTTGCAAAACACTAATCCTCCAAAAAAATTTTAATTGCAGTTTGTAATGAGTACACGGGAGATTCCAAATTTATCTTGTTGCCTGAACATTTTGCAGTTTCATTTAATGTATTTTCACTCTGAGAAAATAAAGATAAACGTTATTTTACAACTCAAGCATTAAACTGGAATTATAAGGCACTTACAGCTACACAGAATACAAGCAAAATGTATACAAGCAAAATCCTAAAATCCTCACATGGCTTCAATTCACAAAGCATTTCACATGTTAACAGCTATCAGTGCTATGAACCCAAATAAGTGTGGTATGAAAATTAAAAAAAAAAAATCACATCAAAACCATACCTCACAAATTTGTCAAATTTTTTTGGGGGTGTGCTGCCCAAAATATCTTAGTTCCCCAACTAGGGATTGAACCGGGGCTCCCTGAAGTGGAAGCATAGAATCCTAACCACTGGACTGCCAGGGAATTCCCTCAATTTGTCAAACTGACACATTATCACTTGGGTTAAACTGCATAACGATAGTTTACTACTACTTAATTTTATTAAAGTTTTCCCCGACCCACCTTCACACCACAAAATGCTCAATTGCCTTTCTCAAGATTAAGAAACCAAGTACCTCCAAAAACAAAAAACACACAGTACCTTCCAACATTTTGAACCCTCATTTCACCATTCTCCCAAATTACCGTTCACATGATTGTCCTTACCCACAATTTTTCTCCAAAGAAAGTTCACTGACTCACCAATCACCCAAGTATCTCATGTATTCTGTCCTTTAAGAATTAAATCCTTACATGGCAATAAGCTTTTCCCCCACACCTACTTCTCATGTGATCTGTTTTCCACTGAATAAAATCTACATCCTTTAAATCAACTGATAATGTGAAGGCTCATGCCAAGTTTCCTGTTTTTTACTTACTGGTAAAGTATGCAATGTCCACCTATACAGCATTTAAGTCACATGAACACTGTGAAGTGACAAAACAACACACACATTTCTAAAAATATTTTAATGAAAAACTTCTTTCTGTAAACATTTCATTATACTACAAATGAAACATTTGAATCCATTACAGACCACCTCTTAAGTCTTATAAATCAGAGTAAAACATTGAGATTTAAAAGTAATCTTGGATATTTATATAGGCTAACAATCCTTACATTACCCCTGCACATTAGCATGCTTACTCACTACTTTGTGACATCAATTACTGGAATTCCAAGAGATACTGGCATTTAATTAGAAATGTTTCAAATGGTGACTTACATATTAGAACTCTTAAAACCAAGTGTATTTCAACTGTTCAGTTCCTTAACAAACGGTCTTTGTTACCAGATAGTTTTTGTTCTTTAGGACATGAGTGTAAAATGAGCTTTTTCAGAAGAAATGTAGTGTGGGAAGCTGTAACCTATGAGCTGCTTTGACAAAATGAGTTAAGGTTTGCCTTGACCATTTTTCCCTTGTATAACTTCCTTCGTTTACTGGTGTTATGACTTAAGAGCATCGTATTTTTCAGAAATGACAGTGGAACTACATTTAAGTAAAATCACTTTATTTCATAAAGGAGATGGACTGCAAAAGAACAATGCCTTTAAAAAAGAAAATATTTCCTATCTTAGGAAGTTTGCTTCATTAAAAACCATGTTGTAAAGAAAAATTATCATTAAAAGGCTATTTACCTTATTCAACACTTCATTCTATGGTGGTGTGTAGAAATTCAGTCCTGATTTAGATAGATACAGAAAGAGACCCAACCAGTTATTTTCTGAAAATAAAATCTGTGGCAACCTAACTGCTCCTGTATATAAATAACTTGACTTACTATAATTTAGAAACTAGTTTTATTTTAACCATCTGTCCCCCCCAAAGTGTTATTTTTTAAAAAGTGAATTAACATCAAACCTCAAATTTTAACAAGCCCTTTTGGGGCAGCAATAATAGCCCTTATGAACAACCAGCATCTGATTTGTGTAGTAATTGGGTAATATTTTAACTATTCTTTGGGAAAGGTTGTCTTAAAAAGGAGCTTTAGTGGAATTAGGCCCCCACTGCCTCTGATTAACAGATTAAACACAAAGAAACCTAAAAAAGAACCAAAAGTTTATCCTATTAGTCCAAATAATTCCCTGAAGTCGTATGTGAGAGAACTTATTTATGTATGAGGCCACTTGAACGAAGACCATTTTTATATCTGTATGATCTGACAGTTTTGAAATTTCATTCCAAGATTTTCTTTTCTCTAGAATGAGTAATGAAGCGTAATGCTTCTGTTACATGTCATGCTTATTACAAAAATTCTTTAAAAAAAACCTGGTCACTCTTTCTCTTGTCAAAAATTGACTTTATCCTAAAGACACCAACAATGAATTGTATATATCTGACTCAAGATGAACACTCACGGTTACTGCAGGGAAAATTTTAAAACTGTTTAAAATGTGTTCAATGTGGTTCCAAGATAAACTTTTCAGCTGAACAATTTTGCCAATGTATCTAATAGTTTTAAAATATGTAATATAAATTTATAGGGAAACAAATGGTGTCATCAGGCTTTAGTGTAAGCTACAAACCTTACCCAGCCAGAAACCTTCGTATTTAAGATGGTAGGAAAGACATTCCTCATTTAGGCAAGTAGGGTTCTCATTCAACCTGCAAATCAAAAAAATTACTCTTACCTTGCTTTACAAAAAATTACTCTTTAATTAGTGAAAAAATTCAAATTCAAGCCTTACCTAATGCTTATTGCCCTTCCTTGCAGGTCTAAATGCTAGACCTAGTGACTGTGGCCAACTATCTCTCATTGGTGTTCCAAAAGGCGAAGAGCTCCTTCCTGCTAGACTTTCTTCGATATTTCAGTTGTAATAAGCAGATTTAACTAGCTTTTGGAAAGTTGCTCACTATCACCATAGTATCTTATGCCTTCACTTCTCTGTAGTTGAAGCTCTTGCTGCTGCCTTGTCATTCTTTATTTATGCTGACTTGTCCATACTCAAAAGGCTGCTGAAGTCCTGTCTTAGTGAGTCTCCTTTGATCCACCCTGTGCTTAAAAAGCACATCTTAGGTCCTTTAAAGCTGGTTAAATCGCTCTCCTCATGGCTTAACTTTTCCACACTGTTCACAAGAACTAAGCTAATACAACTTATAAACAGGTCACATACACAGATTTCACCTGCTTATAGGTTGCAAACATCAACTTACTGACAATATTTTCACTATTAAACTAGTTCCAGAACACAGAAAGTTTGTTAACAGTACAAATTAACCTCATATGCCATTAAAGGATACTGTCAAGGTTGTGTCAAACAATTTCACAAACATAGAAACAGGAAATGTTAATCTCCCCCATTCCTTCAACCTTTATTATATGAATAAAAGAACTTGAGACAATTTAGCTTAATTTTAATAAAATGTTTCCCAAGCATTATTTTGACCAGGTACCCAGGTTTAAGTTATGAACATTGACAGTGTCCATTTATATAACCAACACTTGAAGTTGTTAAAGACTTAACCATTTTCTAATAATTAGCCTATTTTCTACACTGCTTATTCACATATGTCCATTAACAAATGGAATGTTGTCTGTTACATTTATTGGTTTGTGAGTGTTTTCTGGAAAACTGCAGTGTCTGTGAAGACCGATTTCCATGCTGGCATTGCATGCATCCAAATATTAATGCACAGAGGCACAGAATTAGAGCAACGAGAGCATATTCAAACACTAGCACGCCCCATCCCCCCTTTTATTGCTTGTTTTGCTTAGTACTTCTTAAAACAAAAATAAGAATCTCAAATTTAACGTTCAACTACCGAAGAAATAATAACAGCAGGGCACATACTTAGGGCTCGAATGAAATTTTAAGCACTAGCTGGCGCAAAACAGTAGACATTGGTTTATATATATATATATATATATATATGACCTTGTTATCGAAGACTCTTCTCAACCAGGGTCTTCCAAACAAATTGTAAACTCATACCAACATGACTTAGGTTCAAGCATACACATGGAAATAACAGTGTGTTCTTTGGGATTTTTAGTGAGTACAAACTCTGACTATCCAAATTTGAATTCAGGTCTTGAGGAAGTGAAAAGCTTGTTTGTACTAAGCAACTGTGCTACACTTCTACTGCAGTAATCACTTGGGATGATTATATCTAGACTATCCTTGGTTTCATCCAGTATAATGCAGAGGGTACAAACAGGAAAGCATGCCAGCCAGTTAAGGGTTCAACAATGCATGATTTTTATTCTCTCGCTCTGAGAGCTTGTATCAAAAAAATATATATTAAACCAAGGAAAATAACTGAAGATTTATGGGCCTCTTGTGCTTTAAAAAGGAAAAAAAAGGGTAGCCACTAATTCGCTCAGATAGAGTACGCTTAGTGGTCCTGTATTTTGAAGATTTTAAGAATGTTTCTTAAGGTAGGAGGAAACGGAAAACATTCACTATCCCTTTCCAGAATTTAAACAGAGGGCAGGAGACATTCTTTACACCCAAATAAAACTATGGCAGCAGTTCACATGTGACCAAGGTGAATGTAGAATGGAGATGTTCTAAACACAGCTAGGACTCTCAGCAAAGCTAATACACTAAAATCATATGATTACATTTTGAAAGAAAATGCACAAAAACCAAATAGGAATTTTGAGATTTTTCATTTGAAGTAAATCTTAATGCTATTAAATTCACAAATATGCTAATTTAAATACCCAATTCTATTATCTAAAACACACATTGCAAACATACAAATATCTATTCTCTCCACATGTCAGAGCCCATTCATTTCATGGTTTGGAAATGGGGAGAATAGATCCCCTTAAACTGCAAGTCAGCAGGTGTTTCTTTACAGTTAACTTTAGCAAAATTCATACAAAATAGTAATTAACAATGATCTTCTTTACTTGTTAACTCACAAGGAAACACCTTCAAAACTGCATTTTGTTAAAGTTTCTGTACTAAAATGTAGAAAAACTGAACTACACAAATATTGAAAAGTTAAAAATTCCTTAATTTTTTATTCCTGGTACCACTACCACAATTTACAGGGCAATATACCTGATGTAATGAAAAGAAAAAGAAAAAGACAAAGCTACAACAGATAAAAGACCTCAGGAATGTACATCTAATTGACACTACATTGCATTAATCAATAGCTGCACTTTTTGCAAACTGTGGCTATGACAGTCCTGAACAAGAAGGGTTTCCTGTTTAAGCTGCAGTAACTTTTCTGACTATGGATCATCGTTCCTTCTGTGGCAGATTTTTACAGTTCCTCTAATGCATTTGGGACGACTGTCTCAAAGTAACCTGCAGCTTTCCTGACAACTCCTCGCTCTCTCTCCTGCTAAGAACTGTAGCCTGTTGAATAATACAGGATAAAAAAATTATTACACTCAGTGAACAGTTCCACATATTCTTTATCATCATGATAAAAATTTAAAGATACCTACCCTTTTCTTCTGAGTTTTTAGAACCTTCTGCTACCATATCCACCACTTCCACCACCAGATCCATAACCACCTGGAAACATACAAAGATTTTAAAGAATCACATGAGTTTTTAATTTAAAAGGCTATGAAAAATTTTGATAGAAAAAAAAATTATTTACCACCATAGGGACTTCCCGAGCTTCTTCCACCAAAACTGCCCCCCTTCATGGGTCCATAATTTGATTGCTGTTGTCCACTGTAATTTCCAAAATCATTATAACTCCCACCACCACCATAGTTACCTGAAATTACAAAGGTTTTATTTGTGGCTGACCTACACAATTATTTTCCTTTTTTAATACATGTACTCGTCATCTTTTGACAATCGTGGCAGCATGTGCTCTGACACTTACACACAATGCTTTGAAAAGAGATTTTACAGAGCTACCAAACTCTTTTCACTACAGAGGCCCACTAGCAGGCCTCAAACATAGGCAGGAGAGGAAAAACAAAGAGTGAAAGCTGGCTCAAAACACTATGTATTTAGACAGCTACCGTATTTTGTTTATATTAGATGTTACACGCTAACACATTCTCTCCTTCATACCACTAAATAGCATCAAAATTGTGTTTGATTCACCGTAATTCTGATACCGTTTAACTTTTAAATCAATGACAAAAAAGCATTTCAAGTTGACTGTTAAGAAAAACCTGTTGTTGATACATCAATACAGTTCAACAAAACTCAGTGCATTCATAACGAAGTTCTTTATAGCATCGTGGAATGATGCAGAGCTGCTTAAGAGTCTGCAACACACCTGACATATTAAGACTCAAAGTATTTTTGTCACCTAGACTCCAGATGACACCCAATTCAACATGTCTGCACATTCAATTTACAGTTCCCATCTGTCCAGCTTAAAAGTACCTAGAGTTAACTAAAATTCAGGCAACGAACATTACCGATAAATGTCCATTTCAATACAAAAATAAGAGTTGAATACACTTTGCCAATTTACTAAATTGCCAGCAAAATAAGAACAGTTTAATTTCTCACCATTTGAGTATTTTCTATTATAAAACATCAAATTTGACCAAATGCTCTTTTAACATGTTTTTAAACACCTGTAAGAAACTATAAAAACCATTGAATATTCAAAACAAGTGAAAGTCTACCACCTCCAAAATTTCCTCCTTCATTGTAACCATCATATCCTCCACCACCGCCACCATATCCACCACCTTGGTTTCCATATCCTGGTCCACCACCACCATAGCCTCCTCTACTACTGTAACCCGGACCACCGCCATAGTTACCACCTAGAACAACAAATTGGGTTGTCAGACAAAAATATAAATGTACAGAGGATCAAGTTATTGAATGCTAGTTTACCATACTTTTAAGCCCCCAGAAAACAGGTCAATAAATTGATTTAACACTCTAAAGCCTGGTAATACCTGGCTAATAGAACAGCAAGAATCTGGGCTAGGAACAATTAAGATGAATGCTTAAATCTTTTGATATTAAAAAATTGCCTCAATTTTAAAAAATCTCCCTAAGGAAAATAGTGAACAGTCTCCTCTGAGACCTATAATTCCACCTCAACTGCTAGTACAATAAATCTTATCAGCCAAAAAGAACTAGGTAATGTTTAATCTTTAGGGCTTTAAGGTCTACTTTTCCATGATATTAGTTTAAAAGCATACTTTAATGGTCAAGCCACACAAGTTTTAAATTAGGAAAATGTAAACAAACACTTTCATTCTTAATAAAGTATAGAAACAAAATCAAAATATCAAACATTAAAAAACGTACCGTCGCCTCCAAATCCATTATATCCACCATCACCTCCTCCATAACTACCTCTGCTGCCACCACCTCCACCACCATACCCTCCTGAAAAAAAGCAAAGTGTGAATTAAATGAATATATTCAACTTACCAATAACACTTAGGTAGACATGTTCTTAGAAATAAGGTAACTGTCCTACCTCTTCCACCAAAGTTTCCACCACGGCCAAAGTTACCTCCACCACCTCCAAAGTTTCCTCCACGACCCATAAAGTTGCCAGATCCACCTCCACGACCTTCAACACAGGCAGGAAAGTTCTTTAAGAACCTTACAAACATTACTCATCTCTATTTTGTATGTATATATGGTACTACTCACCTCTCTGTGATCCAGCAGATTGCATTTCTTGTTTAGAAAGGGCCTTTTTCACTTCACAATTATGACCATTAATAGTGTGGTATTTCTGAACTAAATTTTGTTTAATCAAACAAACAAACAAAAGTTATTTGATGTTTGGAAAAGCACACATAAATGATATCCTTTATCACTATATAACTTATTAAAACATCAAAAAGGTAGTGACTTTGAGTAGTGATAAGGGAGTGTTCTGGGATGTTAGTAACATTTATTTCTTGATCCAGATGCTGGTTACACACGTATAGTCACTTCATGAAAACTAAACCATACACTTTATATGCTATTATTGTGCACAATACAAAAGTTATAAGCGATTTAGCAAGTTTAGTAGAGAGCTAAGAAGCCATTTCTGCTTTCCCATTCAAGTTCTGAGAAACTGCTACTTACCAACAATTTTATCAACTGTATCATGATCATCAAAAGTTACAAAAGCAAATCCTCTCTTTTTTCCACTCTGCCTGTCTTCCATAACTTCTATGGTTTCAATCTTGCCATACTTTTCAAAGTAGTCTCTCAAATTATATTCTTCTGTATCTTCTTTAATACCACCAACAAAAATTTTCTTCACTGTTAGATGGGCACCAGGCTTTACAGAATCCTACAAATAAAAAATATGTAAGTTAAAAAAAAACCCTCAAAAATTCTGCAACAATTTCACACGTCACACAACATGGTATTATTAAAATACCTCTCTAGAAACAGCTCTCTTTGGTTCCACTACACGCCCATCAACCTTGTGTGGTCGAGCACACATTGCTGCATCCACCTCTTCAACACAAGAGTAAGTAACAAAACCAAAGCCCCTGGAACGTTTTGTTTGGGGGTCTCTCATCACCTACAAAACAAAAATTTTAAAGCACTGAAACACACCTAAACAGGTCCTCTGCCCTCTTTCAAGAAACTTTTGTTCCCTTAATAACTTACCACACAATCTGTAAGTGTGCCCCATTTCTCAAAATGTTCTCTTAAGCTATCATCTGTAGTTTCAAAGCTCAGACCACCAATAAACAGTTTTCTCAACTGTTCTGGTTCCTTTGGATCATGACCCTGAGGAAACAAACCAATATATTTTAATTATTTCGTTTAGTAGGTAAATGCAAAGATGCACAAACCTTTTAATCTCCTACAAATAAACTTTTAACATCAAATTCCTGTACCATTAACACTTTCTCCAGTTAAAAACTGGAGTAGGATCACACACATCAACTGATTAAAGGGACCAAGAAAACCTATAACCAGACTTTGAAATGCCAACATCACTTAAAAATTAAATTGAAGCCCAAGATAATTCCAGAATCAAAAGTCCCGAAATTCTGAGCTACAACTACAAGTGTCTGGGGACAGATTATTTTAGAAGTGGCTACTGAGAAACCAGTTTCTAAGAAACCAGAAGTGTTGTAAATGCAGTGTTTCATCTATGCCATTTCTTCTCTCGTCTTCCCTCCTGAGTCTACACCCCCAAAAGCATATAATTATAAACCACAAGACTGTGAACTACAACTTAAAAATGGAGAAATTCACCACCTTCAAGCAAATAAAAAGGTGAAAATAAGTGTTTCTCAATGAAAGGCTAAACCAGCATTTCCCCCCAAAAAAACTATGGAAAAAACCAGCCACGTAAAAATTTTCTATTTGCATTTGTACCACGTGCCAAAAATGTTTTCAAAACCAACATTTTACTGGGTCACAAAAAGGGCAGTTTCGACTTACGTTAGGTATACTGTCTGACAAGGAACACAGTAAAAAAGAAATTGAGATTTAAAAAAAATTAAGATATGGCCTGAACTGTTTTACAACTTAACTAGTTCTTTAACAAATCACATAACTACCACTTAATACATATATACATTAAGACAACTTTCATCCGAAGTCCTTAAATAGAGGCACTCACATTTACATTCTAAGATCTTCCTGTGTCTTCTAAAAGGAGAGACGTTAAGGCATTTAATATGAAGAGACTGTCACATGCCACGAAAAAACGTTAAATGATTAATAGCCTAAAGCGTTTATTCACTTAGTCTCATCTTTTCAAGTCCCGGTTAAATACATCTAATTAACAATACACAAAGTTGAGAGAAAGAAACAATAACCCACATGAAATTATCCCAAACAAATGAAAAATTCGACTCTGGTTGCAGTCCTCTGAAACAAAATTACAAGAAAGTAAAACCTGAGCCGACCCATCAGAATAGGAAAAACGAAGGTGAAAAAATTTCAACTTCCTATTTTACATCCACACTATGAGATGGGGCACTTCACCCACATGGAACGAAGCTACGTAAGGACTTTAGCAAAAACGGCAGATCAAGAAGTACTTTAAAACAGCAAAATTAAAAAAAAAATTATTTTCAACCGAGTGCTGCGAGGAACAGAACGGGACGTAAAATTCTCCTTAGCGATCTTTAAGGCCTGGAAACGCGATGGGAGAACATCACTGAAAACATTAGGCCCCAAGCTTCGAGGCCGTTTGCAGCATTCTCTGCTGGGCCGCCTCCTCCCTCTTCCTTCCAATCCCACGCTCTCTCTCCCGGCGGCGGAGCCAGGCGGCGGCCATTGCGTGCCAATGCGCCATTTCGTAACGCGGCAGCGGATCAATGTCAATGTGGCCGCCGCCCGCCTGCTCGCTCGCCCGGATGTGCCTGCTCGTCCCCTCCCCTCCCCCACCGCCTCCTCCCAACTGCTCCCGCCGAGGCCCGCCATGCCGCCCTCGGCCTCGAATGGGAGGCCGCGCGGTCGGCGGGCCAGCTCCCCTCCTGAGGTCTCCCCAGCCACACCGCGCCTCCGAGGAACCACTTGTGCAGCCCAAGGAGACGGCAAGGCTGGCGAGAAGCCCCAAGGAAGCCTCCGAGGCCCGCTCCCCTCCCCCTCCCGCCGCCCGTCTCAACGCAGAGCGCGGGAGGGCCGACCCAGTCCACCCGGCCTCCCCACTCCCACCGAGCCCGGCCCCCCTTGCCGGCCACTACCCAGCAACCCCCCGCTCTCCCCCTAATACCTCCTCCCCCCGGCGGCGACGGCGACGGCCGGAGTCGGGCTGGGGGCGGCCGGGCGGCGGTTTTACCTCCATTTTGAGACCGGACTCGCCTCTTCCAACTCGAGTTCAATATGGGACCGAGAGGAAGAGGCGGGGCTAGCCGTCACGTGACGCGCTTTTCGCGCGCCGCCGGCCTAATGGGGGAGGGGCGAGTTGGGAAGGGGCGTGGCCAGCTGGGCGCGAAGAGGGACTGGACGAGCGGGTTGGTTGGCAGAGGACGGGGGCGTGGCAGGCCCCGGGAGCGCGCGCGCCTCGCTAACTTCCAGTGCGGCACCGCCCTTGCCGCCGTTCGCGCCCGGGCGGCTGCAAGGACGTCAGCTAGGCTTTCGCCAATGGTCGGTGCCCACGTCGGGAGAATGCCTCGTGACCGCGCGTCACCGGAGAAAAAGGCCTGTTTCCCTTTCTTCTCGCGCTTCTTTCCCCTCCCCCACGTGGGCCTTTCCGTCTCCATTATCGAATTCATTTCATTCAGGCGCCTGGATAAAACCACATTTTCCCTTCTTGTACTTTAGGGTTGTAAGAAAGCCCTCTCGGCCCCTCGGCGTCTCCTCGCACGTTTCCAAATGGCAGGGCCTGGTGTCCGTGACTGGGATGCCCACTCTGAGGGCCCGCACTGAAAATCCCTGACACTGACATATGTGAATCATGGGCATCTTGGAAAGGCCTCAAAACGTGGCTGAAACACTGAAATTTCACCCTTAATGAGCTGAGGCAAGACCGGTCGAGGTCAGTTAATTAGGTACTCACTGATATCTCAAGAAATATGTCGGCACTATTTTCTTACACTTATAGTTACTGTGGAAGGAGCCGAAGGAACTGTTCTCGTGGACTGGATTTAAGGAATGATTTACAAGATTGCTAGAAGTAAGAGCACCAGATATACTCCCTATTTGCGAGTGATTTTTACCTAATTATTTTCACGTGTGAAGTAAAACAAGATCAAAGAGTTGATCTAATTCTTTCTTGGCCTCCCAAGTGACTTTACGTCATTTGACCTTACTGAGCTTTAGTTTTAGAATTTTTTTTTAATGAAAATGGGGATAAGATTTGGTGATCTTCAACACCTATGACAGCTGTAAGGTAATAATCTGTGGATCCGTATTGAAGCAAAGGTGCTGGTAAAAGTGACCACAGTTGACAGGTCTCCCTACCATGCTAAGAAATGCCCTATATTTTAATGTAGCATTCCATACGAGCATCTCATTTAGAATTGATCAGGCCCTCCCTTGGAAAGATTAGAAATCTAATCAGTTATATTCTAAGTTGTTTGAAAAGCAGGTTGTTAACCAGTGGGGAATGGTCAGCTCAGAGTTTGGGGAAGAAAATGAGCACAAAGAATAACAGTTGTTGATGTTTATCTAGCATTGCCCAAGTGGAATAGTGTTTGATTTGGGAGACACGAACAAAAGGTACTCTGTTCTGGGGCAGAAACCAGTCACCAGGCCTTACTGTATCTTGGATGAAAACAACCCTCCAAGCAAAGTAACCCTCCTCTGGTTGCTCTGATTCTATTATCAGAAGCAAATTATTACATATTCTGCTTATCAGGTACTCCTGATAGCCAACAATAGTATTTGAGATATTGGGAAAATTTCTACTCTTAGTGTCTCGTTAATATGTAAAAGCTTTGTGAGTTTGATTACTATGAAATAGTCTTGAATAACTTGGTCACTTCTGAGTATGTACAAAAACGTGACGTTAAAGACCTTAGGGAGATGGTATTCAAACCAAGGTACCTATGAGAAACTGCAAGAAAACTGATCACTTGGCTTCACTTTAGTGCATGTTTGTCTAGTTGTTTTCTAACCAAGTTATTTCTAATCAATAACTTCTGTTATTCTTTCTTTGAATTGTATGAAGTTTTCATATTAATTTGAGAAATGGTGGGGGATGGGATACTAAGTACTTCCATCCAGGAACACAGTATGTCAGTCCATTTGTTCAGGTCTTTTGTCCTACAGTAAAATGTGGATTCCTCCCAGATATGTTGTTCACACAGATTCTGTAGTTTTTAGACATTAGCTATTTTTTATGCTTTTGTCTAAGCCTCCTCTCCAGCTCCGGGGCCACGTAGTATCTCGTACAAATATCCCTGTTGGAGTTCTTGACCCTGTTGGACACAGACTTGAACCTTGGCTGTTTTCTATCCTTGTAACCCTGGCTGTTTTTGAAATGTGAGAGACAGAGAGTATATGGGGTAGGGAGCAGAGGACAAGGGTCCTAGGGTGGGATGGGGTGGCAGACTGATTTTATGAATAATCTATATCAGGGCCTCTCAACTTCTTTCACATCACAACACATAGAGAAAATGCTAATTTTAAAAAAAAATTTATTTTATGTATTTATTTTTGGCTGCGTTGGGTCTATGTTGCTGTGCATGGGCTTTCTCTAGTTGCAGCGAGCGGGGGCTACTCTTCGTTGCGGTGCGCGGGCTTCTCATTGCAGTGGCTTCTCTTGTTGCCAAGCACGGGCTCTAGGTACGCGGGCTTCAGTAGTTGCGGCGCATGAGCTCAGTAGTTGTGGCTCGCAGGCTCTAGAGCACAGGCTCAGTAGCTGTGGCGCACAGGCTTAGTTGCTCCGCGGCATGTGGGATCTTCACAGACCAGGGATTGAACCCGTGTCCCCTACATTAGCAGGTGGATTCTTAACCACTTCACCACCAGGGGAGTCCTAGAAAATGCTAATTTTTGTACAGCACACTAGGTTACATAAAAGAAGAGATTTAGAGGCATCTAAATGATGGTAAAAAAAAATTATCACATTTTCTTTAAATTAAATAATTATGATAAAGTAAAATACAGTGTATTAGGGAAGATATTAAAAATTGAATTTGGATAAAACTTTCAAATAAAAATTTTCCACATGTTTTAATAATTGACTTGAATTTGTTCCTGTGAATATACTTTGATATTAGATTTTATGGTTGAAATGACTTTATTCAGTTTCTGATCTATACTTTTTTTGTTGTTTTGCGGTACGGGGGACTCTCACTGTTGTGGCCTCTCCCGTTGCGGAGCACAGGCTCCGGATGCGCAGGCTCAGTGGCCATGGCTCATGGGCCCAGCCACTCCGTGGCATGTGGAATCTTCCCGGACTGGGGCATGAACCCATGTCCCCTGCATCGGCAGGCGGACTCTTAACCACTGCGCCACCAGGGAAGCCCATGATCTAGACTTTTTTAATGATAAACTCATATTCTGAATAGTAATTATCAGTGAGGGACTCTGATCACCTAAGAGAGTGGGTGATAAAATATTTAAAACCATTTTATACAACCATTCAAAATGTACAATTGGGGGCTTCCCTGGTGGCACAGTGGTTGAGAGTCCGCCTGCCGATGCAGGGGACACGGGTTCGTGCCCCGGTCCGGGAAGATTCCACATGCCGCGGAGCGGCTGGGCCCGTGTGCCATGGCTGCTGAGCCTGTGCGTCTGGAGCCTGTGCTCCACAACGGGAGAGGCCACAACAGTGAGAGGCCCGCGTACCGCAAAAAAAAAAAAAAAAAAAAAAAAGTACAATTGTAATTATATTTAAAGAATAACAATTCTTACAACTCTTCCTTTTAGTTTATTAACAAATATGTTGCAATTTCATAAGATAATGCAAATGAATTTCAATCCCAATAGTACATTTTTAGTACATTTTTATATCAAGATTTCCACATTGAAACTCTAGCTTTCAGAACATGCATGCATTGTCAATAGCTAACCTGGGCCCTATTCAAAGACTGTACTGCTGCAAAGGGATAGAGATGGCCAGTATATGTTTAGACAGATATTAAAGGCATTGCCTGGAGCTGAGCCCACCAGAAAACTACACTCTGCCAAGGCTCCTCTCTCATCCCCTGACAGATTACCCCTGAGGCTGTGTGCTGTGCCCCATGGGTCTCCTGCATTGGCTCCAGGATCTTCGGTCCATGACAGGCAGTGGGATGCTTTGCAGATAGATGCCAGATGTGGCATCTTCTTGGCCGCATGCAGACAGCAGAACTGTAAGTGCTGGTTGCTTCTTTGGCATACACCTCAGACTGCTCTGCACAGGTGCCTGAGGAGACCTAAACAAGGCTGCTCATGGCCAGAGGTAGTAGCCCAAAGGGCTCTGGCTGCCCCCGACTGCTCTCAACTGCCCCGTGCAGGAGGGGTCAATTTCTCACTTACATTCAGGACACCAGCACACCAAAGTCCACCAGTTAGGAAGCTCTGTCTGTATTATGTGCCTCATTTTATGAATGAGGAAGCTGTTTTACAGGTCAAGGCGGTGATTTTTTTCCCCGAAATTAAGAGCAAATATGACAGAGTCAGAACTGAAAGAAAGAAAAGAGAAATTGAATGAAAATATTTTGGACAGGAGGAGGGTAATTCTTAGAAGGGAGGAATTGTAATATACTATAAGCTTTGTTATCTGCCACTATATTCAGAACATGCTAATATCTTTATTTTTCTAAATTCTTGGTTTTTAAATGAGTATATGAAGTAAAACACAAAACAAAACAAACATCTCTCCCCCCAAATCCTAGTACACAGATTTGACTGCAGTCAATGTAACTTGGTACATACACTTTTACGTTCTCTTCTAGGCCTAATCAAAGCCTTAAATATATATAAATGTGTATACATAGCCATATCTGTTTCATTACAGAACATATAAAACTATCTAGATCTGAAATTTCCTTTTTACCACCCACTTACCAAACCAGTCATTTATTGAACTCTTACTATGTGCCAGGAGATTCTGGCTGCTGGAAATTCACCATGGTCACTCACGTTATTGAACACTTACCCTGTACCTTGCACTGTTGTAAGCACCTTATGTTCTTGATCTCACTTAATTCCCATAGCAACCTTAGGAGTAGGTCTTATTATTATTGTCATTTTTTTTAGGTGAGTAAACTAGGGCTTAGGAAGTTGAATAAATTGACCGGGGCCATATAGCCTCTACAACTAAGGAGATGAGGTAGAATGTCATGTCATAGCTGTATTTACATTTTAATATTCTTGGAAGTAACAACATTTTCTTAAAAGATTTTCCGTCATGCATCTGTCATGTTCGCTACCTTTTTTCATCATGTCTCCAGAGACTGGATGGCTCATAGTAAGCAATTCATTTATTTGTTGTTGAATAAATAAGTGAATGAACAATGAATGAAATTTTTGGGTCCCCTTCAGTGCTCTGCAGGACCTACTGTATAATTTGTGGGCCTAGTGCAAAATGAAAATGCAGGGCCCCTTCCTCAAAAATTATTAAAAATTTCAAGACAGTGACACCTGAGCATTAAGCCAAGCCAGGACCCTTATGAATGCAGGGCCCTGTACAACCTTGATGCTGGCCCTGGTGCCTAGTGTAGTGCCCTGTCTAGAGCAGGCTCTCAGTCTCTTTTGGATGATTTATTCATTTTTCATTTTGTGATCTACCTCCACTTCCTCATCAGCCACTCATTTCTTATGTGTTCAGAATCTAGTTTCTGCCCCAGGTTATGGAAATTCTTTCTCCAAAGTCACAAAAGACTATCTAGCTGTCAAATTAATTTCCCTATTCTCAATGTTAATCCTCCTGTTTTAGTCATTTCAGGCTGCTTTAACAAAATATCATTGACTGGGTGAACTAAAAAACAAACATTTATTTGTCACAGTTCGAGAGGCTGGGAAGCCTATCAGGATGCTAGCATGATCAGATTCTGGTGAGAGCCCTCTTGCTGGTTTGCAGATGGCTGTCTTCTCACTGTGTCTTCATATGGCAGAGAGAAGGAGAGAGAGAGAGAACCAGTGAGAGCATGAGCACTAGCTCTTGTGTTTCTTCTTTATAAGGACACTAATCCCATTATGGGGACTTTACCTTCATGACCTAATTACCTGCTAAAGGCCCACCACATTGGGATTAGGATCTCAGCAAATGAATTTTGGGGAGACACAAGCATGCAGTCCATTAACACCTCCCTAACCCAGGGATTGACATTACTGCCTATCCCTCCTTTTGGTGTTCTCCTCTCTTGTCTTTATTAAGAACATTGATTCTCTTTTTCAGTACTGTCCCTGCTTCCTTTTGGAGCCTTCCCTCTTTCATTTCCTCCTCTCCCTCCCATAAGGTTTTGTTAACACTGAGGTATGGAACCTCTGGAGGGACTTTGTGAAGTGTATCCATTGCTCTCCCTGGAGTGGCCACTTTCCCTGGGAAAAATGTGAATGGTATACATGCCTGAGAACCCTCAAGCATGGGATATTGATGTCTGGTTAATGAAATTCATATCCCATCCTACATGAATGGTAGGTGGAACTGCAATACTAGGGCAAGAGGGGCTCAGAACTGGAGAAGCTGAGGGTGAATTGTCAGCTCCAGTCCTGGGAGCAAGTCACAGAGTTTTGAATGGATCTGGGAGGAATCTCAACATGAAATGGGAGTCAAATGTTAGGAAGGAACTAGGCAGATGGAGTGAGAGGAAGGAGAGATGGGAGCCCTAGAAAGAAGATGGACTTAATTTTGGTGGACAGGTTCCCCAGCACAGGATTACTTTCATGCAACTGGGAGTGCCCCAAGTAACAACTTGGATCTGGCATTTCTTACTGTGATATCTTGGTAGCTATCACTGGCCAGCCCTCAGTTTTATCTTTATTTCTCAAGCTTGCCAATACCACCACTACCCGTACCACCCTAATTTTGATTTATTTTAATTTTAACAACACGCAGCAACCTGGCTTCTATGTGGCTGAGAAAGGTCAGTGCACACACAAAATGAAAATAGTATGAAGTGTAAGACTGTAAGAAAAAGAATTTTTTTTGGGGGGGGGGTGGTGTTGCCGTCAGTACAGTTGGTCTCAGCTTTCATCTGATTGAAAGAAATGAGATTAACACCCGAATTGACTGACAGACCTTTAATTTTTCTCAGGGCTACTTTCCCCCAATCTTTTTATTATAGAAAAAAAATACCGAAAAGTTGAAAGAATTGTACAAAAATCACCTTTATACCCACCAACTAGGTTCAACAATTGATAACCATCTGTCATTTATTCTTCATCTATCTGTATAGAAATGCATTGCAAATATCATGACACTTTTCCCCTAATATAACATGCATAACCTAAAAACAGGGACATCCTCTTATATAATCACATTACCATGGGTTTTTTATTTATTAAATGTTTTATAGTTAATTGCAGTCATTATTCCTTTTGATATTTGAATTGCCTCCAATTTGGCGTCTGTGTACTTTTCGTCATGCTCCCATTAGTCTTAAAGAGCTTACTTGAACTCTCTCTCAGGTACACTTGAATTTTATTAATCAAAGCAAACTCTATAGTGGATTTTAGGCAATATGTGGAAAAGATTTGGGGATGAGGAGAGGGAGAAAGTGGCCTCTATATAGGTAGGCCAGTGGGATTGTCCTTGGACTCAGCCAGCCTAGGCTCATCTTGACTGGAAAAGCCTTCTCTTGCTTTCATCAGAGCCCCAGATTCACCAAAAGCTCCACTGTTTTTCAGAATTTATTGGCAGCGGGAGGCCAAAATTACTATATTTGTAAATTAAGAACTGCTTGTTTGTAAATTAAGAACTGCCTGCTTATTTTTGTAGGAAGAATGAGGATGAATATGATTAAAATTGAAGGGAGATACTCATCAGTAGAAATATGGGCTATTAAATTAGAAAAGCATGTTAATGTGTATGGTGAGGAGAGACCTCTGACTGAGACCGGGAGAGAGCAGACCATGGGTCCCTCTGCACACAGAAACTTAGCTGTCCTGTGCCTTATTCCTCATGGCCTTCTGAGCTCACATTGACAAATGAGTCCCATGGCTTTGGGTTATGAGAGAGTTATATTTTAAGAAAATTTCTTGTGACAATAATACCTTGACTCAAAGCAAACATTTTCAAAGGGTGGGAATTTGGGCCACTGAGGCAAGTCAGTGGAGGAATTTGATTTTTGACAGCGGCTCTTTCAACAAGTCACACCATAATAGCTATTCCTATTCTGCTACCTATCTCTGGCCCTGGCTACAGTCTTATCACATTGAACATGTAAAAGGTAGAGAAGAATCAATTACCCTGAGTGGCAGTTATGAAATATCCTTCCTTGTAGAAGCAAGGACAAATACTTTCATGTTGCTGTGAATATAGTAATACTCAAGACATTGTTGATGGAGGATATTCAAATAACTCTCTGTGAAGGCTTAAAGAATGGAAAAGTCATTCAGGATTGCCTGTTTTTTCAATAATCCCCAACCTCTTTACATTCTATTTGCTTAGATCCCCACTTAGATTTTATTTTATTTTTTTAAATTATTAATTAATTTATTTATTTTTGCTGTGTTGGGTCTTCGTTTCTGTGCGAGGACTTTCTCTAGTTGTGGCAAGCGGGGGCCACTCTTCATCGTGGTGCGTGGGCCTCTCACTATCGTGGCCTCTCTTGTTGCGGAGCATAGGCTCCAGACTCACAGGCTCAGTAGTTGTGGCTCACGGGCCTAGTTGCTCCGCGGCATGTGGGATCTTCCCAGACCAGGGCTCGAACCCGTGTCCCCTGCATTAGCAGGCAGGTTCTCAACCACTGTGCCACCATGGAAGCCCCCCACTTAGATTTTAGATATGTTTACTTTATTTGTTGCTTTTAATTTCCTCATATTTCCCTTTCTTCTGGTTCATCTGGTCCTTCTACCATCATTGCCTTAGTTAATGTATTGTCATTTGCTTCCAGCCATGAACTTTTTAAAAATATGCTTTGGTTCTCCTAAATAAGGAGCTTTGGGTTTCTTGATTTAGATAAATCTTTCCAGGATACAAAAATATGAAGGAGATTCTGCTAATCCTACAACTATATAAAATTATATACAATCCTGGGACTTCCCTGGTGGCACAGTGGTTAAGAATCCACCTGCCAATGCAGGGGACATGGGTTTGAGCCCTGGTCCGGGAAGATCCCACATGCCGAGGAGCAACTAAGCCCGTGCACCACAACTACTGGGCCCACGCTCTAGAGCCTACGAGCCACAACTACTGAGCCCATGTGCCACAACTACTGAAGCCCGCACACCTAGAGCCTGTGCTCTGCAGCAAGAGAAGCCACCGCAATGAGAAGCCCCCTCACTGCAACAAAGAGTAGCCCCTTCCCGCCCCAACTAGAGAAAGCCCGCATCTAGCAATGAAGACCCAACGCAGCCAAAAATAAATTAAAAAAAAATTATATACAATCCTAGAAGGAAAATACTTTGTAAATTAATCAGGGAGGTGGGTTTGACAGGCTCAAATGTAATTCAGGTGTTCCCTCTCTCTCCTTTGCTGTATGGAATAGCTGAAGTGGTGCCTTCCCCAGCTCTGGTTCCCTTTCATCTCAGAGCTCTGCTCAAATAAAGTCTCTCTCTGTAAAAGGAATCTTGGTGTGAGTGGCTAAGTCACTTCTCCTACCCCCACGTTATTAAATATACATGGGAGAAATCATGTACTAAGAAAAGTGCTTTTATGTACAGCTATTCAGCTGAGCAAACAAAACAAGCTGGTTACCACTGCAGCATGTCTCAGGCACATTCTTTAACCTCCAAAAGTATACATAAACATTAGAAAGCAAAATAAAAAGGAGTAGTGTAGGAAGAGACATATGAAGCTTTAGGGGTGGGCATGATGCTCTACTCCCTTAATGGACATTTTTTCTGGCATTTTATTTATTTGTTGGTTTATTTATTTTTATTGTGGTAAAATATATATAACATAAAACATACCATTTTAACTGTTTTTAAGGTACAACTCACTGACATTAATTATATTCACAATGTTGTGTAACTATCACTGCTACCTATTACCAAAAAGTTTCTATCACTGCAAGCAGAACTCTGTACCTACTAAGCAATGACTCCCCCTTCCTTCTCCTCCCAGCCCTGGTAACCTCTAATCTATTTTCTGTCTCTATGACTTTATCTGTCATTTTAAAAAGATGAATTTTGGTGGCTATGTAGATGGGAAATGGCTTAAGGAATGCACGAGAACAAGACCTAACTCTTTTCCTTCAGGTAACTTAATGGAATAATATTTTGAAAACCATTATTGTGACTTTCTCTTTTGCTTTTCTCAGAACATAATTTCTGCTCTGCTTGGCAGAGGTGCTGATCTAGCTGGCAGAACTGGGAGATTAGGGTTTGAAATGGAAAGGGCACAAAAAGAAAAAGCTACATGATATTCACCTCTGAAAGCAAAAATAGTGTTATACATGTTGGTGGCCTTGCAAACTGTGTTTTTATCTTAAGAGAGGATTTTTCCAAATTTCTTTAATATTCACTGAATCAGGAGGGACCAGCTCACAAAGTTCTGCGGTATAGAGAGGATACTCTTCTGTTCGTATTAACAAATCCACGAGTCTTTCTGCTCAATAGCAAAAAGAGAGGGAATAGTTAGGTTAAGGTTGCCTGCAAGTAACAAAAATACTCCAGATAATAGTAGATGAGGGAGAAGTTTATTTCTTTATCATGTTCCTGAAGTCTTTTTAGTTCACAAGGTTGTCAGTCCAATACTGGCATGGCATTTCATGAGACTTGAGACTTAGGCTCCTCTGTCTTGCTATCTGCTGTGCTTCATGCCAGAAAGTAAATCTACATTGCAGCCAGCAGACAGGAGGAAAGGGGGAAAGAAGGATACATCACCTTCCTTTAAGGATACTTCCTATAAATTAAACACACAATGTGTGTTCATATCATATGGGCAAGACTTAGTCACATGGCCATAACTAACTGCAAGGGGGCCAGAAAATGGGAGCTCTGTCATTATGGAAGAAGGGACATTCAAATATTTGGGATAATTCACACTTTCTGCCACAGAAAGAGAGGTCGTTTGAAGAATGAAACTTTAAGATGGAGGGGAGTACTGAGTGGAAAGTCATAGTGGGGGGCTCTGGGCAGCCCAAGGGCAACTCCAGGGGAGGTTATTGAGTGTCAGAAGTGGGTTAGTTCTGAGAACATCAAGAGGCTCGGAAATGGGTCTTGCTAGCTGAGAATGTAACAAAGAAGTGTTCTTGATGGGAATTCCCTGGTGGACCAGGACCAGTGGTTGAGACTCTACGCTCTTGCTGCCGAGGGTCCGGGTTCAATCCCTGGTCAGCGAGCTAAGATACCATAAGCCAAGAAGCGCAGCCAAAAAAAAAAAAAGAGGAGTATTCTCAATCTTATAATCTTGGGAAGAAGACTGGTTCTATCCTGTTTTCACCACAAACTACTTGTGAAATGGCTTCTTCCTTCAGAAAATGAGTCCCAAGGAGGGAGTGTGATGGATATCTCTCTTCATCATGCTGCCTGAAGAGCCTGGAGACAGGGATAAGGGGAGTAGGAAAGGCCTTGACCAGAATCTGATACAGGATGTGGACCTGTAGCCTGCTGAGGGATCTGCCTCTTGGGAGTAGCGGCAGGTGAGGGTGTATACTTTGAGATGTGTGCACCTCTGATGCGTTCAGTTTCAGAGGGAATTCTGCTTTGCTCTGGCCTTCAATTTATGACACATGGGTACAGAGGCCACATCATGTAGTGATTTGCAGCAAGGATTTGGGAGCCAGACTGTCCAGATTTGAACCCCAGCACTACCCTTTACTATCCCTTAAGTAACCTGAGAAAAGTTACTTAATCACTCTTAATATGAAAGGAGACAATAGTACTAGTACCTCCCTCATACTACATGACTACAGGATGTAAATAAGACCAGAGATATATTATCAATATAAAGTTCAATATGGTTGGTCCTACCAAATGGAGATTGTTTGCCTGCATCTTACCAAAAAAAACAAACAAAAAAAAAGACTTTGGCATTCTATCTACTTTGTCCCTACAGCTTTGTGTAATGTCTCTCCTTTATGTCAGATTTCTTACTAGTAGTCCTGTTTTGTGGTTTTTTTTACAAGGTTTTAAAATAAGGATTAAATTAATTAAAACATGATATAGAAAAAACTAAAAAAAGTTAGCTATTATATATTATTATTATGAGTCATAGAACAAAATGGAGAAAATAGCTGAAAAATGGAACCCTAAAGAGTCTATTTGGGCATAGAAAATAGGTGTTTATTGATTCTTCATAGATGTCGATGTAGCATGATATAGATGGTGGTAACCTATTTTTAAATGTTAGTAGATGAGGGCTTCCCTGGTGGCGCAGTGGTTGAGAGTCCGCCTGCCGATGCAGGGGGCAGGGGACACGGGTTCGTTCCCCGGTCCGGGAGGATCCCACATGCTGCGGAGCGGCTTGGCCCGTGAGCCATGGCCGCTGAGCCTGCGCGTCCGGAGCCTGTGCTCCGCAACGGGAGAGGCCACTACAGTGAGAGGCCCGCGTACTGCAAACAAAACAAAACAAACAAACAAAAAACCCCCAAAAGTTAGTAGATGAATAAATACGCGTTCAGTGTGTTATCAGTTCATACAATGGAAACAACCTTAAAGCCATAGGAAATGACAGACACAAATGGGTGAAAGCTGAGTCAATGAATTTTTTTTACTGTTGAGCAATATTAAATTCAAACAGTGTTACTCTGCTGTATATATGACAAATCCGTGCTTTTGGTTAGTCCCTTGCAGCAATTATGACAATCACAAAATTGCAAGTAGAAAACAAAGTGCAATTCTGATTGTTCTTGGGAGTAAATGTAACAGGACAAAGCAAGACTACTCGGAAGAAATCTGACATAATAGGAGAGACAATGTAAAGGGTTGTTGCAACAAAGTAGAAGGAACCCTGAATGATCTCTCTCTCTCTCCCTTTCACTCTCTCTCTCTCACTTTCTCTCTCTCTCTCTCTCTTTTCCTTTTTGTAGTATACAAGCGGTCTGCATTTGGTAGGGCCAACCTTGTTAAATCTATGATGATACCACATCTTTGGTCTTGTTTACATCCTGTAGCTTATTCATAGAGCATGCTAACTAACATATGCTGTGTGTTTACTTCAAGCTTACAATACCAACTGTGAATTATGTTCAGTCTAAGTATTACCGTGGTCTTTTAAAATTGTAGTTAGAATATTTTAAACACTATCTATTAGATAAACTAGTAAAGCCAGATTAAATTTTTTCAGTTTATAATTCAGATTTCTTCAATTATTATTATTTTAATTATCTACATACTATAATTATATTCCTACTGTACTTTTTTTCAGCAGGTTAATTATGTCTTGGTGTAATGTCCCTTAAATCAGATAATATCATATGAACCATATGAAAAGAGTAATTATAAATATTCTAATATGTTGTGATTTAGATTTAAAGCAGTTTTAATGAGTTCTGGAAATAAAATTTATATATTGCTTCATTAATATTATTTTAAATTTGGATTTATCTTAAGCATTAACTAGCACTATTAGGGATAAGACAATTTTTTTTTTTAGAATTTTTAAAAAATTATTTTTGGCTGTGTTGGGTCTTCATTGCTGCGTACGGGCTTTTCTCTAGTTGCAGTGAGCAGGGGCTACTCTTCGTTGTGGTGCGTGGGCTTCTCATTGCGGTGGCTTCTCTTGTTGCGGAGCACGGGCTCTAGGCATGCGGGCTTCAGTAGTTGTGGCACGTGGGCTCAGTAGTTGTGGCTCGTGGGCTCTAGAGCACAGGCTCAGTAGTTGTGGCACACGGGCTTAGTTGCTCTGCAGCATGTGAGATCTTCCTGGACCAGGGCTCGCACCCGTGTCCCCTGCATTGGCAGGCGGATTCTTAACCACTGCACCACCAGGGAAGTCCCGGGATAAGACAATTTAAAAAGCAGAAAGTACTGTTATTAAATAATAGAGCAATAAAAATGTTTTGGGGGTGTGGGGAAGAGAAGGTTCAAATACACCTAAGCAGTGACTCAACCAGCCTAATAAAAAATCAATTAGCATTAAGAACCTCAAAATGTACTAACATGTTCAGAACACTTGATTCCATGTATGAGGAAGAATTGTCACAAATTTTGATCCCCCAATTTGAAATAATTTTGAGTTCTTCTCCTTTTGGCTAAAAAATGACCTTGATTTCTCAATTCTGAAATTACACATTCCTTAGTCTAGACCTTATAGTAAGTAACAAAGACAAACTGGGCACATACTGGTGTAACTACTGAAGTTAGAATTGTATTAGATAGTTAACCCGAGTTAAGTTTCTAAAATGTAAAAAAACTGACTCTCCTTCAATGAGTTTTGCTATTTACTGACAGGTAAAACAGTGTTACAAGGTGTAGATGATGGGGTAGGTAATCACATCTTCAGCTGGTGGGTGCTCAGTGCTCCACTGAATCAGACCCCCAGCCTTCCTGGGTCTCCAGTCTGCTCTCAGGAACACTTTGGGTCAATTAATACCAGGCTAGGTACTCAAATCATTGTTCCCAGTAAACTAGCAACATAAAGCCTTGTAAACCAATACCTTGGGTGGCCCATGAAGTCCATTCCAGTGCTGCTTTCTCCTAACTGCCTGTCATAGATCAAGCCAGCACTACAGGCAGTCACTGTGGTTTTAGCTATCTTCAGTGGTTTTAACCTCAGTCCTACCCTTCTTGTGTTCTTTTGGCTGGTCTAATAATTAAATTGACACAAGACATTAACAGGAGGAAAAAATGTTAATTTGTACTGTATGGAGGTCTCATAGAAATAGGATCCTCAAAAAGTTTAAAAGCAAGAAGGTTTTATACTTTTTAGACAAAGAAACAAATTTGTGAGGAGTTGACAAGACAAAGAAACTTAGACTTGGGTGTTTAATTAGTGAAGAATCTGAGTTTGGGCTTGGGGTAGTAAATTAGTAAAGAAGTAACAAGGTTTGTTTATATAGGCTTCTTAGCCCTGAATTCCCTATCTCTGGTGATAAGGATGTCTCTCTACCTCCAGATGCAGGGAGTATACCTTTCACATGGGAGATTTATTTTCTGTTTTCAGAGGGTCAAGGTGTCCTTCTTGTATTGGCTGTCTCTTAAGTAACTTTAATTCAAAATAACCAGTATGCCACCTTGGCATATTTTGGGGCCACCTGCCCCGAGCTCCAACACCACCAGTCTCTGGTATTTGTTATAGCAGCCTGAACTAAGACAGACAAACATAATCTAACAATGTTATTTAAAGATTTCTCTCCCTTGATATTTGATGATTTTAACAAATTTGCATTGGATTGATGTGTAACCATGAGTGTATTACTTACTCTCTAGGGGCCTCAGTTCTTTTGAGTTACTATAATTTACTTTGTAATAATGAAGTTCCATATATATTCAAACCCATCCTAAAAGAATTGCCTGATTGGATTACAGAAAGGATTCTACACCTCAGGTGTTTCAGTTAATTCACTGTTGCTATGATGATATTTTTCTCCTCTAATTCCCTTTATATTATTTATGAAATTTTATTATAATAGAATTTAGAATATTAGATCTGGAAGAAATATTAGAAATTATGTGGTCCAACTCCCTTATTAATTTATACCATATTTTGTTCTTTCGATTATTGATATACTACTGAGGTGGCAAGAAGGAATAGGAAAAATCTGGGACTACGTAAAATGAAGCACTTTTCGGAGAAGGAATGAAACTCAAGTGAGGCCTCATCTTTATTGATGAAACTTTAGGCATTTACACCGTAATTATTAACTGAATATTTATACAGGATAGATTTTTGTTTTAATTTGTATTATTTAAATCATACTATTCACAGATATGAAATAAGAAGATGATCATGTTTATAGTTTCTATTACAGCAAATAAAAGCAACTTTTAGGTGATTCTACTACCTTCATAATGAGCCTCGGATATTCATAGATATTAAATATATCATTGATGTTGAATATTTTTTGTATATAAATCTGGAAATCTTGCTTAAGTCTTACTATAATTTTTTTTTAAAGCTTGACTTTGATTTTTGTTTTAATTTTTATTGGAGTATAGTTGCTTTACAATGGTGTGTTAGTTTCTACTGTACAGCAAAATGAATCAGCTATACATATACATATATCCCCTCTTTTTTGGATTTCCTTCTCATTTAGGTCACCACAGAACACTGAGTAGAGTTCCCTGTGCTATACAGTAGGTTCTCATTAGTTATCTATTTTATACATAGTATCAGTAGTGTTCATATGTCAATCCCAATCTCCCAATTCATCCCACCCAAGTCTTACTATAATTTTTGAACATTCTTTATTCTACTTGATAACAAAAGGCGTATTTCTATAATATATTCCTTAATATTGCAGTGCTCTGATGGACAAGACACCATCTCAGCTAAAAACAATGTGTGTTCTGAAGTCCTCAAGCTAGAGTTCCATGTCAAACGCTTCAGTTTTGTTCATGTTTTAGTGATGGCACACCTTTGAGAACTGAAAAGTCTTTTAGCATAGTGGTGGAAAGGACAGACACCAGGCTATTTTTAGTTGCCAAGAACATCATATTCTAGCCAACACATTTTTTTACGTGGTAATATGAGCCAAGTCTGAGGGTGTCATTAAAGTATCCCTTAATGTGTGGAGCAAAGATTGTTTTTAAATAGTGTTCATAAAGTCAAATTCCTAAATATTAAAAAATTTAAAAATAAATATCTAAAATTTCAAAAAATTTTTTGCTCGTTCCTTTGAGAACCTGTTTCACTAGAGTTAAGTAATTCTCAGGTAAGAAAATTACAGCCATTTCCCCCATTACTGGCTCCCTGTCAGTTTCAACCTTAGATTCTGTACTATTTCCTGTACTGTGAGCTTGAATTTCTAGGCAATAAAGATAAGGGAGGAACAGGGTGGCTTCTCATTTCCACCCATATTTAAAAACTCAGAGGTGGGTGGAAACTTATGTAGATTAAGAGCTTACTAGTTGACAACAGTCCTTGCATACCTTATTTCAATTAATCCTTTTATTGGCCATAAGTAGGTTTATTATCTCCATTTTAGAGACTAGGATGCCATGGGTCAGAGAAGCTAAGTAATTTGCCTAAGATCATATAGCTAATAAGAGTAAGACAGGAGCAGAAAGATCTGACTGGGGACACAGAGAGTGTGTGGTGAAATGTCTCACTCCATAAGCAGCTCACCCCAGTCTTTCTCCTTGGTCCTGCCACATGGACAGTAGCAGTAGTAATAACTTAGGCAGCCCTGGACCTCTGTGCAGGATGAAGACAACTGCCCAGTTTTTTGAAATAAAGGCCACCATGGCTTGCCCAGTATACTTCGAGCAAAATGCCATAAAAAATTTAAGGTATAATATTGAATTCCTTCTTTCATTAGCACTTTTATAGTGAAAATTCTCCATATTAGCTCATTCTCCAGGGCCATGTGGGGCACCTGTACCGCAGCTGCTTTCTCTTCTGGTGACCTCATAGAAGCCTTACAGGCTTATTTTTGTGCTTTCAAACCTTTCTCCATTTGGTTCTCTCAATTAACAGGAAACTCGTTTCTTAAGACTCAGAATTGGCTTTCAGTAAAGATTGTTTTTCTTCCAAAGTGGTGTGAAATTTAGATGCTAATTGTGTTTTGCTCATCTAATTAGATGTGTGAGTTAAAGGGTATAAAATAAGCCACTAGCTACTTTCTCACAAGATACAATAAATCTCTCAAATTGAAAAGAAAAATGGCATAAATTGTAATCAAAATAGTGTACGATATCACTTCATGCCAGAAGAATGAATTACTTCCAAGGGCTCTCCCTGAGAAATTAGGTTGGGAAATTGGCTAAATCCTCAAATTCTCTCTACTTCCTCATCCACAAGAGAAACAAAACAGGTATTTTGCAGTACACAGTTTAAAGTGAAGCTATAATTATCACCTAGTACCTCTCACCATGTAATTTCTAACCATTCCTTACCATATAATTCTTCACACCATTCTGCTTTGATACTTCTCTGCTCAAAAAATTCTCTGCAGTAAAAGCCAATGAATGTCAATAATCAATTCCTTGGCTAGATTACATGATAGGATAACAAAACAAAGCCTTTGTTGCTGCACAACAAAGCCTTTGATCCATCATCAGAAGTATATGCAGCCACTCACCCCAAATGCCAGTATGTCATCTGCAGTCAATAAGCAGTACTGACACCACCCCTAGAAACTTGTTGGAAGGCCTTCAGGCCTAAATAGAGAAGGTCCAATCCGCTGTCTTCAACTACCTACAGCAAGATTTGCAATTCTGGATTTTCTGGGGACAACACCCTTTCTAGACCATGCTCTGGCTTCCTGGGACCTTTTATTATATATACATTATATATAATAATTGCATATATATATAATGTAATACAATATATATATAATGTATTACTTTTTAATTATATATACATTATTATATATACATTATATATAATAATTATAGATACACATTATATATACACATTATATATAAAAATTACATATATATACACATTACGTTTATTATATATACATTATATATAATAATTACATGTATATATATATATATATATAAAAACGTAATACAATATATATACAACGTATTACATGGAAAACAGAGAAGCCAGTTCGCACTGCTCACTCATCCCTATATGGTATAGCTGGCCAGAAGGGGTGCCTCTTTATCTTAGACTATAATGTAATTCTATTTAAGTGAGCAAAGATCCTTGTGCTACGCAAGTAGAATGAAAGCTGGGGCATTCCATTTGATTACTGTAATTAACATATCATGGTGCTTTTGAGAATTCAGTGAAAAACTTCTCAGAGAAAATGGGAGATGGTCTTCTTGTCCTCTGAACCTTATGATAGATTATGTCAGAGACATGTAACTCCTCAGATTCCCCCTGCCCCTGCAGAGCTGGTTGCTTTATCTTAGCCACAAACACAAGTGACTGACTGCTCTGGGGCCTGCATGAGTCTGCTGCCTGGGGCTGGCCAGTCGCTTGTCTGGGATATTGGCTCTTCCGGGCTGCTGCTGTGCCAATCATTTGGAGTTTCTGGCTCCTCCTACCACTTTGAGACTTGGATGAAAACCCACACTAAAGAGCATGGTATCTGGCTTCCCAAATGGCTGTCAAAGAATCTGGATGATGCAATGCAATGGGCTGGATGTTGACGCGCATGGGATGAACTTTGATCGATACAAATAGGAGAGTGTGGCAGATCAGTCAACACCCTCCTTCCTCCCTTTCATTAACTGACTATCCCATGGCATAGTTTTTCCATACAGCCTTCCTATGCATAGCTTTCCATTCTTTCCTGCCTCTCCTCCCTTTTCTCTCACTCTCACTGCCCTGGGTTTACACCTACCAAATAAAGCAAGAGCACTCAATTTCCCTCAGACTCTGTTTTCTAGTAAACTGGGCTAAAACATAGGCCTGCTATATGAATCAGAAAAAATAAAATTCTGAGAATGTGTAAGGTACAAATGCAGGTAGTCTTAGGAATAACTGATATAGACCTATTTTTATACCAACATCTTCAAATTGCATGTATGATAGCTAATTATTTCAATGTGATTTTAGGGACACTATGGCACTTAGATGTAAATTTCATCTCTTTTTTTTTTTTTCCCTCAGACACCCAAGACCCTTCCTTTTTATCCTAATTAACCAAGAATTTATTGAGAATCTAGTGTATGTGAAACACTATGCAAAACTTTGGAAACATTTAAAGTTCTTCAGAAGCCTTATCTGTCCTCTATCCTCATAATATAGTTAGGACAGGGAGATAATATACAAGTACTGACTTGTGTGGTCTAGATTAAAGTGCTGTGCCTCAGAGAAATGGGGAAATAATTGAAGGTTTCAATCTAGGAAGGTTTCATGATGGAGATGAAACTTGAATGACATTTTAAAGAATTGATAATATCTGAATTGTTAGAGGAGAGACAGAGACCAGGAGGTGAGCATTTCAAATCTGAGTTAAGGCATGCAGACTGTGTCTGGCACTTGTGATGCACTCACTACTCCTGCATTCTTCATAACAGAATCCCTGGAGGGTTATGGACCCTCTAAAACTCACCTCTAGAACCCAGGTTAGTCTATGATATACAAAGATTCATAACTTGACAATTTTCTTAAAACAGTAACAACAAGAAAATACAAAATGAAGCAGAATTTAAACTCCAAATCTGGATCTTCAAACAGGCATAAATTCTGAAAAGGGCCCTCTAAATTTTATTAATAAAAATAAACATTTCTGATGGAAAGGTACCTTCTTGATAACCTGGATGCTTAAGGGTGAATAAAGTAATACATATTAAGTAGCACAGTCAGACTTACAGGATAATTTACACACAAGTGAAAACTGAGATAATAATTCACATTAGAGTAATATTGAATTATGGGATATTCTGAGAATAAGCGAATTGCACTTTTGACAAAAGATAGTCTAGGCCGTTATTTAACATTCAAGTATGTGACCTAATAAATTTTTGTTGATCTGGGAGCAAAATTCAAGAATTTAATTTTACTTGAGAACAGTTTATTAGTTGAGAACTCACAATTCAGCATAAAAAACCCTATTTGAATTTAAATCATTGAATTCAATATAATTATGAAACTTAAAGAACATTTTTTTAAAATTTAATTTTATTTATTTTTGGCTGAGTTGGGGCTTCGTAGCTGCGCACAGCCTTTCTCTAGTTGCGGCGAGCGGGGGCTACTCTTTGTTGCAGTGCGCAGGCTTCTCATTGCGGTGGCTTCTCTTGTTGTGGAGCACGGGCCCTAGGCATGCGGGCTTCAGTAGTTGTGGCTCGTGGGCTCAGTAGTTGTGGCTCACGGGCTTCAGTAGTTGTGGCGCACGGGCTCTAAAACACAGGCTCAGTAGTTGTGGCACACGGGCTTAGTTGCTCTGTGGCATGTGGGATCTTCCTGGACCAGGGCTCGAACCCATGTCCCCAGCATTGGCAGGCAGATTCTTAACCACTGCGCCACCAGGGAAACCCTAAAGAACAATTTATGAAGGGAGGGAAAATAGAAAAATTCCTAAAGACTCTATGAAAAACTCTCATCATTAAGGGGATAGATTGTGTTCCCAGACCATCAGCTATCTCCTTCTCTTTTCTTGAGTGTAATTAAAATTTCAAAAATTCAGTATGTGAAGTATACTCTGGTAAACTGATATGATGAAAGAATTTGCTTCAAAATACTCCAGGGAAAAAAAGTTGGGAGAGGAGTGGAGATGAGGATCATGTGATAGGTGGTAGGTCATGAAGGTCCATTATTCCTTCTCTTTCTTTTGTACATATTTGAAATTTTTATAATGTAAAGTTCTTATAAAATCTGATATATCTTCAGTAGATTACAACTGATGAATCAGATCTAAATTTTCTTTGTTTTCTTCAAGGGGTTTATAAATATACATTAATTATTTTGTTTCAGCTAAATATATCCTGTTATTAGGGGTGAGTAGGGCAGAGGAAGGGATAGGTTTGGCAGGAGAGGTGATGGGCTGGAGTTGTTAGATATAAGGAAAACAAGAAGCAGCTTTGAAGACAGTTTACAGGAGTTGATAACTGATTTGAATAGAGGTGGGGGTTGAAGTTTCTACAATTGAGTAGATGATGGCACCACTAACTCCTGAGAATGTAGAGATAAGATAGGGTTTAGGAGAGATGAAGAAAGATGTTAAGAGCATGGTTTGGCTGGGCTGGTTTTGAAACAGCTAAAGGGTATTCTGCCCAAGGAGCATGTTTCAGTTTTTTACGTTGAAATAAAATATCACAATCCTTTTGATAGGAACTACACCTTGATATTTTCAGAGGTATCCTTCCTTTTAATGGGTTTGTCTGCACAGTCGCCTGTGGGCATCCTCAGGCACCTTTGGCTAGCATCATGTTGCTGAGAAAATGTTATGTTTTCAGGATTAAAAAATTAAACATTTAATTTACATTTAATCACACACACAAAAAAAACTACCAAACCTTGATCCTGTTGGTATTTAGTAATAGCTTTACAACCATTTATTATCATTTCCTCCCAACTCAGTCAAATTGCTGTCTCCTTATTGTAGGTTGAGTAATTTGACCAAAGTCTAAGTGCTAACCACAGGCAAAGTCCAAGTTAAAACTGCACCTTTTTACTCCTTATTCCTTTTGCTTGATCTTAAAAAAAAATCTCCACAGTAGTTATAAAATAATAAAAACATATTCATGAAAGAACCAGTAGTGTGTTCCTGTAAGTAGTGTTTCTCGGCTGAGCTCCATGTAACTGAGACTAGAACCATAGCTCCTTCCCTTTCCTATTGCACCTTCACCAAGTTCTTCCAGTAACAGAATATCCTCTCTGCTCATTTCCCTTCAGTCTATTAACCCATATCTTCTAGGCTAAAAAACCAAACTTCAGTAGATTATTTTAACATATGTATATACATATGATAGCTTCTTCACTCCATCCCAGGACAAATTTCTAGAACTAACCAGGCATCTTTTCAGCCTTCCTTGCAGAGAAAGATTTTTGTGAATATTGGACTTATTAGGTAATAACCTTGATGTCTTGGGCTCAGACCAGTCATTAATAGCGTTTCCCCTTCAGAGTTGGTTTGGGCAAAAAACAGAAAGGAAATTAGGAGAAAGGAGCAAGGACCTCAACTTTCCTACATGTAAGAAAACAGATTACAATAAGGTTTTGGTGAAGATGGAAGCTTATAGGTGAGAGTATCAGGAGTAAAGGTGGAATGACAAGCCTGGGTAGATCACTGTGGTGGGATTCCTGCACATCCAGGAGGAGCCCAAAGAACAGGATCTCTGGTAGAAATGGGTGCTGAAACTGAGAAAACGGGGCACCAAAAACAAGTTTTACCTAGAACTTTACCTGGGGTAGTTTCTAAAACATTCATTATCTTTGGCTTAAGTAATACATACTAATTTAAGATCTGCTTTATTCCGCTGACATTTTGAATCACTATAAAATCCAACTGTAAAATATTTAGGAAGCGAAATGCAGAATAAATACTTTTTTTTTTTTTAAAACTTGATGCCTTAACTTTTTTTAAGAGCCAAGATACTGGGATGTTTGAAGACAAACTTTTAAAGGAGAAATGTAAATGATCTGGGGGATAATAGAGCATTTTTGTACATGATCTACTCTAAGGTAGATCAATCTACTCTAAGGTAGATCAATACTTGTTTGATCAATCAAACAAGTATTTATTGAGTTAACAAGGTCAGTGTATGGATCACACTCCACAGTAATTCTTGACTCAATAATAAGTCTGTGCTAAAAATCAATATTTTTTTTGTATATGCTCACAAAGCATCTATTTAACTAATTGTACTGTTGACCTTTGCCCAGGATTGGTATTAAAATCATACATCTTGGGCTTCCCTGGTGGCGCAGTGGTTGAGAGTCCGCCTGTTGATGCAGAGGACGCGGGTTCGTGCCCCGGTCTGGAAGGATCCCACATGCCGCGGAGCGGCTGGGTCCGTGAGCCATGGCCGCTGAGCCCGGGCGTCCGGAGCCTGTGCTCCGCAACGGGAGAGGCCACAACAGTGAGAGGCCCGCGTACTGCCAAAAAAAAAAAAAAAAAAAAAAAATCATACATCTTTAGTATTGATCACCCTTTAATTTTGTTCTCTTTACACTATTCTGCTCTGTCTACTTTTTTTAAATTTTTATTTATTTATTTATTTATTTATGGCTGTGTTGGGTCTTCGTTTCTGTGCGAGGGCTTTCTCTAGTTGCGGCAAGTGCGGGCCACTCTTCATTTCGGTGCGCGGGCCTCTCGTTGCGGAGCACAGGCTCCAGACGCGCAGGCTCAGTAATTGTGGCTCACGGGCCTAGTTGCTCCGCGGCATGTGGGATCTTCCCAGACCAGGGCTCGAACCCGTGTCCCCTGCATTGGCAGGCAGATTCTCAACCACTGCGCCACCAGGGAAGCCCTCTGTCTGCTTTTAATCTGTCTTTTTATTTAAAGGTATGATTTTAAAGCAATTGACATAATTTCTTGTTTTCAAATCTCACTTAGAAATTATCTGATGGGTATATTTTTAAAATTCAAATTTGAGAAAATTATTAAAATTTGGGATATTTATTGAAAAGCTGTTATCATTTTAAAAGTGGAATGATATCTCTTGGAAAGTTAAAACTTTAATTTTGAGCTTGCTGACATATGAACCAGTAAAAATGTTCCTGGAAGTATCTGTGGTGCTAAATTATAATTTTTAAAAAGTTAAAAAACATAATTTTCGTGCAAATATAAAATGAAGATGTGTCCAAGATTTCGTTACCTTGTTAATTAATGAGGGAACCAGTAAGATGTTAAGACCAGTTCAAAGCAGAACTGGAAAACATGTTTTTATCAATAAATATCAGTATTGTGTTGATAAATATATCTACACATACACAGGAATGCTGAAATGAATTTGTGAATAGATACAAAACTGGTTAATATCCTATACGGCAATAAAATACAATGTTTGCTCTTTCCCTGGTCTTTCACATGGAACTTACTCTAAGCTCAATATCTGGGAAACAGACGTCTACTAGCACTCTTCCTTCAGTAACATCTCGCTGATGTGTTCCCCCACACACCATGTAGGATGTGTCAGAATGGGGAGGGACAAATATACATCGTTTGAAGAAAGTCTCTCCCTTACGCTTCCACTGTGTAGGCCCCCAGACTCTAAAATAACTCTATTAGGAGAATGTCTTTCTTTATTCTTGAAAATAATTCAACTCCCTCCTTTCCCACCCTCAGTAAAACTTATTTTTTCCTTGTCCCTTTCCTACTGCATTTTACAAGAATGTAGGCTTGCTTTTTTGGATCAACTAAGGTGTTAAGTGTATTACATTTCTTGGAATACATATTTTTAGTTTATCAGGAGTCTTCATTGTCTTAATGCAAAGAATTTACAAGTACAGGGATTTTAGGCATGATGGCAAGTGGTAAAGGAACTAAGTTTTGACATTTGTGCAACAAATATTTCCTGAATCTCTGGTAAGGGCAAGGTACTATGTATTAGGTGTTGTGAAAGAAATCAAGTTGCATAAAACTTGGTCCTTTCACAATTTGGAAGTGAAATATCAATAAAATATTTACACAGGTACCTATAATGCAAGACCTGTCCTTTTAAATATTATAAATTTTTTAAATAATAGAAATGATGGGTGATCCGTGAAGAAAATTTTGAACAAGAGAAAACTAGAAAAAACATTATCCAGAATTCTACCACCTGAAAATAACCACTATTAATATTTTAGAGGAATTTCTCCAGTTTTTTTTTTTGTTGTTGTTTTGTTTTTTTTAGCAGTACATGGGCCTCTCACTGTTGTGGCCTCTCCCGTTGCGGAGCACAGGCTCCGGACGCGCAGGTTCAGCGGCCATGGCTCACGGGCCCAGCCGCTACGCAGCATGTGGGATCTTCCCAGACTGGGGCACGAATCCGTGTCCCCTGCATCGACAGGCGGACTCTCAACCACTGCGCCACCAGGGAAGCCCCTAGGTTTTTTTTTTTTTCATCGTCCCCTTTTCCTTTTCTTTTTACATACTTGTCACCTTAACAAACATATGATTTTGCATCTTTTTTAAAAATTTAGTTTTATATTTTGAGTCCTTTGCATGGCTTCATAGATTGGTTAGTTTTTTTGTTTGTTCCATAGCCTTTCTCCTGCTCTGAGTGATTATAGTTGGCCAACCGCAATACCCTACTCCTCTGGCAATAAAGATTGGTCTAAGAATGGGCTTGTGACCTGTCTAAGCAGGGGCAACTGTTTTGGGAGATTGACATGAATTCTCAAAGAGGGAGAGTTTTGTGAACTGCCAGGGGCCATATTCCCCACCTGAGAATAAAGCTGATAAGGAAAGGGAGAGGGAGGGAGAAAGGGAGTGGGGGAGAAAGAGAGATTGATTCCGGAAAACACTGTTCGAGCATCTGGATATAGACATGCTGAAGCCAGCTCAGAGCTGGAACTTTATAATAGTTTTGTGAGCAAACATATTTTCTTTATTTGCTTAAAATAGTGGAGTGGGGTTTCTGTCACCTGCAACCAAAAAGTTCTGACCATATGCCTGTGATTGCATAGTCTTAATAATCATCATTTTAAAATATTTGATTTTCTATGCAGAGACCTTATTTACAGCAAAGGTAATAAATGTGGTCAGGACTTCCCTGGTGGTGCAGTGGTTAAGAAGCCACCTGCCAATGCAGGGGACACGGGTTCTAGCCCTGGTCCGGGAAGATCCCATATGCCACAGAGCAACTAAGCCCGTGCACCACAACTACTGAGTCTGAGCTCTAGAGCCCACGTGCCTAGAGCCCGTGCTCCACAACAAGAGAAGCCACCATAATGAGAAGCCAGCACAACGGGACGAAGAGTAGCCCCCGGTTGCCACAGCTAGAGAAAGCCCACGCACAGCAACAAAGACCCGATGCAGCCAAAAATAAATAAATAAATAAATAAATAAATAAATAAATAAAAGATGTGGTCAAAACAAAAAGCATTCCATACCAGAATTTGTGAAATGTTCTCCCATTTACTTTCCATGATGTAGTCTCACTTCCTTCCTCCTTCCTTTCCTTTTATTCTCCTTGCATGTTTAGTCTCTTTAAACATTTATTGATTGATTATTTACCATGTGCTCTTCACAGTGCTAAGTGCTGAAGACACAGCAGCGAGTAGCGCAGACTTGGTCCCTGCCTTCTTAGAAATTATGAGCTCACAAAAATGGATAACTAATAAGAACCTGCTATATTAATAAAAATAAAATAAAATTCAAAAAAAAAAAGAAATTATGAGCTCACAGACTTTTTTCCTGCATTGTATTGGTATAATATTGTACAGTACAGCATTGGTAGTGTAGCATTTTTTTATGTTTTACTTTGAGTCAAATGGAAATGCTTTTTTAAACAGCAACTAATATTAATATGCTAATATTTTTTAAAAATCTCATGATTTTGAGATAATACAATAATGACTATATAGGTTTTAAACAATGTAAATCAAATAATAACTAGAAGCCTTTGAAATTGATGAACACTATAAATATTTATGACACTATATAACCTTTTGACTTGATTGCTTTTGAAATACACATGCTTTAAATTCCCCTCATTTTTTGACTACACATCAAATCATTTTCCTTACATTAATAAGTACAATAGTAATAAAAACTGCACAGAGAGATGCCACAGGTACAGTATGTCTGAGGAGTGGAAATAAGTAAAGTGAATGTTATTTATAGAAGATTTTCCCAAGTTTTTTGCATTTGCCCCTAGAACAACGTTTAGCCCTCTCAAAATGTTTTGACTAAAATAGAATGAAAGGTGTGAACCTCCTCTGATAAAAATGTATGGAATATTTTTAGAATGAAATACAAAAGCAAATGGGTAAGATGATGATAAATGTATTTGAAAGGGGCAAACTTTCGAACCGAAATCGTTACAGAAAAGTTGTTTTCTCAGAAGTAAAGGTAGACCACTTTTCCTTTCGTACAAGAGTGTAGGAGCATTTCGAGCAAGTTTCCTCTTCTTGTCGGGAGTCTGGCCCTCTAAAGGAGTTAAGGGTCACTGCTACTCAGCCTTCCAGAGTCTACATACAAAGCAGAGATAGTGGGGTTGGGGGTGGCTCTCACCTCCTGGAAGCTGTGACTCCCCTCAGTCACGTCAGGAGAGGAACAGAGAGTCTGATGCTTGGGCTAGGCAGGACAACGAAAGAACACAGATCAGGTGTGTGTCCTGTTGCCTCAGGCCGTCCAGAAAAGATGGCCATCAAAGTCACCTTTTAATGGGGCCAATGGGGTCTAGTCCAGACTCTTAAACACGGGTGGCCAGGGATTCTGGGTCTGGCCTGTCTGGACACACATAATTCACCAATTATTTTTAAGTAGTTAGATGAAAGCCCATCACATATTTCAAACCTAACATTAATGCTAATTTTCAACCTTGACTGCACATTGGAATCAGCTGGGGGAGCTTTTAAACGTCCTGATGTCCAAGTTGTACCCCAGACCAATGCAATCAGAATCCTTGGGAGTGGAATCCAGGCTCCCCAAGTGATTCCAATATGTAGCCAAGTTTGTGAGCTACTGCATTAGAACCTAACTGCAGACAGCTGTATTAGAATCCAGTGGTAACACCTAACTTTTATCTTTTAAGGATAGGCTTTGATTACTTCAGTGGATGCTCCTGTGACTAAGGAAATAAAGACTTGCTACAAAGTGGCACTTGCTTGGAGGATCCCAGAGAGATTATCATGGGGGCACCTTATGAAGGTCTTGTACCATTTTTCGTCCTCTTTTCTTGTTATGTTGGTTCTGTACATATTTTCACTTTTCACTCTTCTTGGTAGATGCTTACAGATAGCCACTGGACCATGGGTGTGTGTGTGTGTGTGTTAACAGAGCAAACCTATTTTGAGGGTAGAGCTATTTTTACTTGCCTTGGATTGCTTTGTATCTCCACTAAAACAGGGCAAAATGGGGGATCCTCGACTTGAACTGGGATCTCCAGAGTTTCAATTACAGCTGTTCTCAACATCCCAGGCTTTTCCCCCACCTGTAAGGGAAGAGTGTGCTGAGATCAGTTTGCCAGCTAGGAGCTTTATAACAAAAATGCAGGTTAAGTTACTAAGGGGACTTTATTCTACCCCAGCGCTAGGTGAGAAGTTAGGTAAAGGTGCCCCCATACTTTAAGGCTGTCCTGAGAATGCCATTACCTTTCAACACCCTCAAAAAAAGAGGTAAAGGCAAAATGTTTTTCATCGTAAACTAAAGATATTTCCTTTAAAGACTTTACTTCAGAACTAACAGGCCTTTAATCTAACATCCCCTTGCTCCCAAATCTACTCCCTGCCCAATACGCACATGGATTTTACTGTAAAAATTCACGTATTCAAACTGTAAGAAAATTATGATTATTATTTAGAAAGTCCATGGGGGGTTAGTTAACTATCATTGACTTTCATTCTTTTCATGGAACTTCTATATTTCAGTGTAGAATAGAGGAAACACAGACTTTTAAAGCAGAGGGATCTGGATTTGAGTCTCTGCCACTTGCTCGCTCTGTGACTACTGCCAATTTAACTTTTCACTGCCTTAGTTTCTTTGTAAAGTAGTTACAGTTACTTTAGGGACTGTGTAATTACACGTGAAGTTTTTGGTACAAGATAGGGAATCAGTAATTGGTAGTGTTTAATATTAAAGTTTTGATATGTTTTTAAAAGTCTGAGGGTTTTTCTCTCTTACGTTCTCCAGTAATAATCTATGACCACTGAGTTCCCACACTTGACTGTAAACTCCAGGAAAGCAGGAATTGCCATCATTTACCCCAGTGCCTGGAACAGAGGAGGTGATAAATAAATATTTGCCAAGTGAATGTATGTGTCTGTTGTTGTACATTGTGCTCAAAATCTGCCATGTGAGCAAATATCTTTACTATGATATGAATTTGGAGACACATTCTACTAATGAATTAGGTTGTGAAAACACAATCTTATGTTCCTCATTTGAAAATATTAGCTTGTTCTTCCCAGTTTTGTTATTCTTCTTTGGGTTATGACTATAGCATAGTGATTAAGGGGCAGGCTCTACAACTGAAGAGCTACACTACCTGGTTGTGAATCCAGACTACATTACCTACTAGCTGTGCAGAAATAAATTAACCGTTTTGTTTCTCAATTTTCTCATTTGTAAAATGGGCATGATAATAACCACTGCACAGAGCTCTTGTTGATGGTTAAATGAGCTAATGCATGAAAGTGCTTAGAATAGTGCCTGCCACACGGTATGAGTGTTAGCTCTTTTGCTAGCTCCTTTCCTGGCTCAGCCTATACTGGTTATTGCATCATCCTTCTATTTCCAGGTTTAGGATGAATGGTCTCTGGTTCCTGGAGGAGGCTTTTTCCTGACTTTGCTCTAGTTCACCAGATTTGCCTTCCAGTATTGACATTGTTCTCTCCCCAGCCACCTAACTGGCTTGTCAGCTGCATATCCTGGACTGTATTTCTTGGTTATGAAAGTTCACCCTCTGATCAGTTTCCCTGCGGTGAGCTTCCTATCAGCAAGCATTCTCTTTGTGTCCTCTCCTGCCTTTGCTCCTTGCTGGAGCTCTTCTCTTCTACATTAGTACATTCTGGAGCCTCTCTTATGGTTTCTCTTGAAAGTCTTCCGCTCTTCACAAGCCCCTCTCCCCAAGCTTAATATGCCTGCCTTGATCCAGAGGACACATCTGCCTCCTTCCCCACCTTCCTTCCCTCACTCCCTCTGGGGCAGAGGGCACAGTCATTCCAGCAGGCTTTTGCTCAAAGTCTTAGATAAGTCCCTGCGGGTTGTATGCAAGGTATTTAAATATTGCCAGGAATGAGAGTAGACTACCTAGCTGCCTGCCCCCACAAAAAGCAAACAACTAAAACAATAAAATTAGGGCAAACAGGGGCTCTTGGATAGTAAAACTGATTTGCAGAGCCTCTTCACCTAGCAAGTGCCTAGTGCACAGTAGGAGCTCCTTAAACATGTGTGGAATACTGAGCTGGCTCAGCCTGTCAGCCAGGCTGCAGTCTGGGAAGGACAGCCTTCCAGGGCTCCTGTCTGTACTTTACTTGGGACTCTGTCCACCCCCTTCTATTGTTGGTTTTCTTGATCTGCCTGTGGAGAGAGCTCTAAGTATTTCACTGTGGATTCCCAGCAAGTGTGAGGAAATGTTTATTTCTTGTCCCCGATAGCATCATCTAGCAATATTAAAAAAAAAAAAAAAGTGGCTAGAGAGAGCCATGAAAAGAAGAAGAAAATGGAATGGTTGTCTGCCAACAAGAAAGCAAACACATGAAAGGAGGGGAGAAAACATGGGTATTGCTAAGAAATGGCAAAAGTGGGATTCCTGATCAGTTCCTCCTTGATCCTTTTATCCATAGCTGACTGTCATGCTCCCTGGCAGCATTCTCTAACTGGGCATTTGTCTGTCAAGTGACTATAGCTGACTGTTCTGACTTCCTGGGCTGTCTGAGACAGAAACACTAGACGGAGGGTAATTTGCTTCTGGCCTTCTCCCTGTACTCCCCCAAATCAAAAGGCCCATGTCCTTCAATCTAAGGCTGGGGAGGGTAAAGGATTGAACGTGCTCTGGATTCTGTACAAATTCCTCGTTCAACTAGGCTGACTGGCTCCAAATTTATTGTAACTTTCCAAGAGAAGATAGTGAAGGAGAGGGAGGGGTGGGCGGGAGATGAGAGAGAATTTCAGAGAAAGAGATAAAGAAAAGGAGAGGGAGGGAAAGTGGGTCTTAGATGTCTGTGTGCTCTGATTTTTATAATTTTAAGAATAAATTTTTAAGAATTAACTTGTGTGCCCTCTTTAGAATTCCATATAATGCCAAATCTGAGACAAAATGTAAGTAAAATATATACTGGGAATGTCATAGGATAAAGGTCAAAAGGTTATTTAAATGGAGAGGGGGTGTTGTCTATTGGTGGTTACTAAATTCCTACTGTTTTTTTTCAAAGCGCCATCACTGAATCATAAGACTAGGAAAATAAGATTTCTAAGTATTGATAAGCAGCAATTTAGCAATCTTGGAGATAATCATCAAAAAGTTTCCCTGTTACAAAGTTATCTTACTTTTAGTTTTCAAACTGGGCCCCCTGGGCTATTGATGTGGAGGAGAATGAGTGCTGGGGGTGGTGCAGAGGTCTCCAAGGCGGGGCTGCTCATTGGAGCAGATAGGGAGTGTTTCTTCCCAAGTCTTCCTTCAGTGATGGCCATGGTGGGAGCATTTACCCCATAGAAAGCAGCAAGCCTCCAAATCAGTTTCTCCTGGAATGCTCCTTGTTAAATATTTACTAGCACACCCCTGTAGCAGGTCTGCTTTTACTTGTTGTAAAAGAGTAAATTATAGGAAATGGCTGTGTAAAATAGAGCTTTTGAGAAAGGTCTCACGGCCACAAAGAAGTTTGAAAACCATGCCTCAGTTGGAAATTTTCCTTTTTTCTGAGCAACACACATAGTGAAAATTATAATTGGAAGAACTATGGATTATTCTACTATTTACATCGGTATTTGTTTTAAGTGACTGCATTGATTTTATTATTTACTAAAACTATAGCAGTTGCATTACATACCATTAGCTTTCTAATAAATCTACAACGACAGTTTAAAGTACTTTAAGATGTTTTAAGATACATCAAAAGAAAGAAAAACCTTTGGTTGTGAGCTTGGAGTTTAGTAAATTTAGCTTTTATTGGATTAGTCAGTTAAGTAATTACAGAAATGGATGTGTTCCAGAAAAATGCCACTCTTCTAGGTATTATGTGCCAGGGAGTAGTGTTAATATTTAAATTCTTGTTAACATTTTTGTTCCTTTTGGATTATGGTATTGAAATACCATATTGATTTATTCCACATTACTTTTGGCTCCCTAATTTGTTTTCCCTCTCCTGCTTGCTGAAGTGGCTCCCTAAAATTGCAGTTTGAGAACTAATAAGGTCAATCACATTATCATCAAGTGTTGGCGATTTAAGCATTAGATCACTTTCCCTATGTCTCCACCCCCACTCCTCTTGTTGCTCCTTTCTCAGGCTTTGTTAGGTCAAATGTCAGGTCATTATTTGGACTATTTTTACTTTGGCCTCTTATCCCATGAGACTAGCTGGCTTAAGGGATGAAAGATGCCAAAATGCAAGTTGGGCGTAAGGGGAGGGAGAGAACTCATTTTGAGTTTAAGCCTAAACCCTGTTCTTGGCCTGTTAACTAGAGAGCTCTGCATGGGGATTTTGGGCACGTGGGCCTTTGATTTCTCATTTCTTCTAAATACCTTTCCCAGGACCTGTGGGGAGGAGAAGTGGCTGGACTGATGCAGGAGTTGGGTACTTTTGGGTCCCTCAGTTAATAGCATGAATATCATTCCAGTGAGGGCCTTCATGAGTGGCTGTCTGGTTTTGAACTGCAGTTACCTGCCCCAGCCTGTCCCTCAGCCAGGTTTGATGCAGGGCATCTAAGCTGGAGAAGCCGTGGTTGTTTCAGCCTTGTTTTTTGTCCTGGTACCAAAACCTGCTTAAGCCTCTAACAGTGATGATTCCATTAGGTACACAGATTGTGTCCCACTATCCCAGGACTGAAAAACAAGCATAAGGATTATTTTGAGTGCTTGCTTCGGCAGCACATATACTAAAATTTGACCCATACAGAAAAGATTAGCATAATTGATAGTTGCCAGTGGTGAGGGTGGGGTAGACTGAGCAAAATAAGTGAAGGGTGTCAAAAGGTACAAACTTCTAGTTATAAAGTAAATGTCATGGGGTTGTAATGTACAGCATGGTGACTATAGTTAATAATACTGAACTGCATATTTGAAAGTTGCTAAGAGAGTAGATCTTAAAAGTTCTCATTACAAAATAGAATTCTGAAACTATGTACAGTGATGGATGTTAACTAGACATTGTGGTGATCATTTCCAATATATACATAAATCATTATGTTATATACCTGAAACTAATATGTTGTATGTCAATTATACCTCAATTAAAAAAAATATTTTGAGAGGGGAAAACAAATCAGTCCTTGTATCATGCAAATAAGGCTCTCTCTCTTCACTGAGAATGAGTTCTTTTGTTGGGAGATTTTTCTGAATGTCACACATATCCCTTCTCCTCCCACTACTAATTTGCCAGACTCTTCCGGATGTGTTTGAATTTAAGTAGCAGACCCAGTCTGAGTCCACGGGCCAGAGGCTCATCAGGCTTCTGCAAGGTTAGTGACAAACATGCTCAGGCATGCTTGAAACCCAGCAATGGACAATAGCTTTCTCACTATGTAAATAAAGAAAGGAAGCAGGAAAAGAAGCAGAGGTCAAAGAAAGGAGAATGAAAGGATAGCGTGACACTGCATCACTGTCTGCCTCAGGTCCCCTTTTGATTTGCATTTTGATGTTTCTTTTGGAACAAAAATTGTGGTATACCCACTGGTCTGCCTTTCTTCTCTCTACATCTTGGACCATAAATACTTTGTGGGTCAGGCTTCTTCCTGGCCTAGGTGTAGTGCTCACCAAAAATGCTTAAGAAACATTTTTGAAAATTAAAAAAAATTTTTTTTCTACACAAGGAGCGGTGACCAAAAGTGAACTTAGATGTGAGACTAAAACAATGAAAAAACTTGTTATTTTGCATTGAACTGAGTACATTGTGAAAAGAACAAGGCTCTTTCTTCAGTGTGATATGGTTTTGCCGTGACCACTTTCACCATGTCTGTTTAGTGAGCATCTTGGGAGCTGGATCAGTTGTGGTATGCACCTTTAAAGATGGCAGCACTAACTCCTGTGGCCAGCTTCAGCTCAGACACAGTGGGAAAACAACTGCCCCAAGTCAGAACTAATCACCTTGATTGATTTTTCTTTAGTTCTGGTCTTTGCAAGAAACAATGAATGTATAGCCAAACTCACTATCCCTATATTTTGTATTTCTGGGACTGTTAGTAAGATATCATAGCAGATAATATAAATTTGATTTTTGTGGTTTTTTTTTTTTCTTTAAAAAGTAGCCAGATGAACAAGTACATGGAATTAATACAAACAGTGTCATTTCAAATCTTGTTGAAGGTTATAATGAGGACTGTTATCTCAAATCCTCTTACTAACAGAGGGGAAAGAAAAAGAGCCCCTCCCTAACAGCAAACTAAATTCAGGTGGCCTCAGTTTCTCATCATCCACATTGATCTGTAGTCTAGTGATTTCTGCATTTGTATGAAAATGGCGGTGGTTGGGGCAGAGCAGTCCCATCACCAGCCTCCATTTGCAAAAGGAGTTTTTGCGAGTTGGAAGCACAGCAGCAGTACCTGTCTCCCCTTTTGTAGTGAAACAGTCCATTTTGGGGCTGAACCTCATCCAGCCTTTGTCCATTCCTCTTCTCTTGCAGCTCTAGGGGTAGCCATGTGACCAAGTTCTGGCCAGGGTGATCTAAGTGGAAGGAAGTCTGCGTGTGGGAGCTTCTGCTTCCTGTTGCTTGGAATCCTAGAACCTAAGCACAGGGCCACACCTACCTGAATAGCAAGACAGAAGAGCTTGGGTCCCTAAAACTGTGGATCACTGTGTCAGTTCTGGCCCTCCCACCCAGACTTCTATGTGAAAGAAATTTAATCTGTGGCTTAACACCACACAAGTTTATTTCTTGATCACATCACCTCGTCCAATGATGGTCATCAGGGAGACCCTGCTCATTGTGGGTACTCAGAGGCCCAGGCTGAAGTGTTCCACCTCAAGCAACGCTTCCACCATGGCTGAGACAGGCAAAGAGAGTGTGGTGAATTGTATACTCTTAAAACTTTCACCTGAAAATGACACACATTTCATTTTGGGGGCTAATCCAAGTCACATTACCATGCCTAATCTCAGAGGGTATGGAAGTACAGTCCTACCATGTGCCCCAAAGGGAGGAGGACCAGACTATGTGAACTGTCCTAATGACTACTGCAATTTCTGTTTTGTTTAAGCCACTATTATTTTGGGTTTTCAGTCACTTTCAACTTTACTGAATCCCAACCAATACAGGAATGATCACATCAATGCTGTGATCAGTAGGTTTAAACCAAGTCCCATAAGAGAGGTTGTTGCTGAGCGTCCCCCTTATTCTCTGCAGGATTTGCAGGGGTCATTTTCTCCCCAGGGTTTTCTGGGAGAAACACCTCCTCCTCCCATCTCATTTATAGTCATCCATGAATCATTAAGATCTAGTACATTGGAGACAAATCTCTAAGAATTCCTACTCCTACAGTTTACATTGTCATGCCTAGCTCCTTCTGTTTAGAAAATGTTCCCAATTTTTGTAAAACAGAGCTCTATTCTTGCTCAATTCTGCCTTGTTCCTGTATTCAAACCTTACTCCTGGAGTTGTGTCATCTTTCCCAGTGGCTCTAAATATGTTCTGGGACTTCTCTGGTGGTCCAGTGGTTAGACTCCTCGTTTCCAATGCAGAGGGTGTGGGTATGATCCCTGGTCTGGGAACTAAGATCCCCCATGCCATGTGATGTGGCCAAAAAAAAAAAATGTTCTTACCTCCCTCAATTTGGTAATCATCTTCACTTGACCCTACTACACCTTCCAAATACATGGACAAATGGGTTGTTTATAACTATTGCCTTTATTCTCTCCCTGTTCACCTTTTCTGAATCCCCCATGATGAGGCTTCTGTTTGCTCCACTCCACTGAAACTGTTCTAAAAAGCCATTGATGGCCTTTATCAAGAAGTGTTTGTCTAAAACTCTGGAATTCCCTGGAAACATGCTTTCATATATTTCATATAGTGAGATAATAGTAGTAGATAAAAACAATCGTAAGTGCAGTAAAACACAGTAGAACCGCATTAGCATTGCGTAGTTTAGGAATGCATTTTGATCTGCTGTAGGTAAAATCGTATATCTGACTTTCCCTGCCCCCAAACACAGGAACCGGCTGTGGCAGAAGGCTGACATAAGATATTTATTCTTTAAACCAGCCCTATTCTGTAACACATGCATTAGATCTGTAATCCAGTGCTTATTGGCTATGTGTAGCTGTCACCTAGAAGCAGGCCTACTTCATTAAAAAAAAAAATCAGGTTAGTTGCAGGGATAAAAATTCTATAGACTATTGACAGAGGAAGTCTTTTTGTTTTGGTTACTGGAGAACTAGCCCATACACAGAATGGACCACGCTTGCTCTTTTGCAGTCTCATTCTTTAGCAGGAAAGCAGAGCCGTATCAGATATGAATATGAAGGACAAAAGCAGCCCTGGAAATACAAAGCAATAGTCTATGTTACAGGTTTAACACACTCATTTAATTTCATTGGAAAAAATAATGAAACTGGTAAAAAGTATTTATGGAACCAGAGGAGAGCATATTTTGCTGGTTTTACTTTATGTTTGAAGTTTTGGGTATAGCTCTGCCTATAAATACTGAAATGCCTAACATAAAGAACGCAGCCTGGGGCATACCCCATAAAACTTAAAGTGCAATTAAATGAGCAATTTCCACTGGAAATAAAACGGGCATGTTGAGTGGAATATGAATTAAATTGTGCATAAAACTCAGGCCTGCACTAGGCTTTGGAGAGGACCTGCTGGTTTCAGTAGCAACCTGTGCTACACTGACCTACATCTATAGGTCAAGGCCAGTAAGTAACAAAAGATAACCGCAGTTAGCCTGAAGATCAGGGCATTTCAAATGGTGGTTAATAAAGTTCCCTTGTCATTTTGTCTCCTGGAAAGCCCCAGCAAAATGATGACTGATAACAAAGGATTAAATCCGACCCTCCATTACACTGTAGATACACTGAGTTCCTCCACTGTGTTTGCTATACAGAATTTTTGACATGTCCCTCAAACTTTATTTTCACCTTCTGAGTGTTCCCTCCTGCATCAAAGTCAGCTAGGTGTCCTTAGATAAGCGTTCATGAAGATTTCAGTTAGAAAACCTAAAAGTCATCAACACAAATATCCGTTGATATTATAAACCACAATCTGTCCTGGTTCATTTCTGGGACCTTATTTGGAGACTAAAGGTCAATGATTCATTGCTATCCTAAGGGAAAACTCAGCTCAGGAAGGTATTTAGCCCTGTAGCCCTGTGAGGTGCCACACGTATACGTTTGACTCAGGGAGGGACCGGCTGGTAAGTACAGAAAACATGTTTATCTCATTCACAGTGTAGTTGGTAAAGCAAGCCCGCCCAAGATATAAAGCTTAGCATTTTTTTCTTTGAGAAATCAGGGTGAGGGAAGGAAAGCTTGACATTTTCCTGCCAATGAAAGCCAGAGGATAGCTCAGGGAGACGAGCCCCTCCCTCCCAGTTTTCTCCCAAGCCTCCCACCTCTACTGTGGCAGGAGGAAAAGAGGGGTAGGGGTGGGTAATAGGCCGGTGACTTGAATGAGTATCACCTGCTATTTAAAACGTTGGCAAGTCAAACAAATTATTTCTTTTTGAAATTATGACATTTCACTGTAGTTTTGTCTGTATTCACCTTCTCTTGCCAAAATAAATGGTGTCTGTCATTTTTCTAATTGTAAAAATGTACTACATATATATATGAAACTTTCCCAAATGAAAAATATTTTCCATGTCAGCATATACTTTGAATTTTCCGCGTACGACTTTGTCCCATCCAGACCCACATCTCAGCATATCTTACTTGCATAACGATAATTTCTGTCGTGAACCATGTACTGTTTCCTGCTCTTTTGTCCAGGGGCTGGCTTTCCCAAAAATGAGCAGTTGTGTGCATTTAGATGGCTGACCCGTTCCTCCCCATGGACCTGCAGCCATGGAAGTGTCTGGAAGGGCAGGATGAAAGAACCGAAATCTGGTCTCTTGGAGCCAGGAAGTGTAAAGCTGAAGCTAGTTACAAGAGAGGAAGATGTAGGAGTTAATTAGGAGCTAAACCAGTAAAGTCGCTCTCTGTGTGTGACCTTGTTGTATGGGACATTTGTCTTAGACTAAAGGCATAATAAAAAAGACACTTTATTTAGGTTAACAGAGCATTATATAACTGGAAAATTTTAATTTTATATGTATAGTGAATACTTAGTGGAGGAAAAAAGACATCCCCTCGGTTTATTATTTGAATAAGAAAAAAAAAACACCCCACGAATTCTTTAATGATGCATTTCTTTCTTTTTTGACGACAAAAGCTTGGAGGCATAAAATTGGGTTATTTTAATCGTTTTTACTGTTTGTTCACAGTTAAAGTAATTTCCTGTTTTCCTAGGAAAACTATGGTCCGTTTAAAAACATCTTTGTTAATTAGCAAGCTGTGACGCAAGGTATCACTGCATCTTTAGAGCTCTGGCGCCAGCTAGTGGCCGAATAGGGGAGCGGCGTTGTCACTCTCAAATCGGAGAAAGCGGCAGTCATCTTGTTGCCTCCCTTTAACCATCGTTCCTCCCCATTTTTTCCGGTCAGTATAATGGGGGATCATTGCAGTGTGGCCAGAGAGGGGCAGACGTGATTACAGATGAAAGTAGAGGAAAGTGTGAGCAGGGGCGGAGAGAGGAAAAGCCAGACATATGCAATCGTTCTTCCAAAGGATTTTAGAAGAGATCATTTATTTGAAGTACTCCTGACATGTTGATGGAGCAACTCAATCTTTTGCCAGTGAACGTTTAGCCTTTTGTTTTTCATTTATAGATATATTTGAATATATACTTAGGACATGTAATAACTATGGAACTTCACTACAAACACAGCACTGAGGACAGACACGTTGTAAGTCTAAATTTGTGTTCATTTTTAAGTAGCAAATATTTCTGCTGTGAACAGGCTCTGCTACCTTCTCACTGGTACAACTCTTAAGATGAATGACTCTCAAATGGTTAATAAAGCAGAAACCTCTTAAGATGATATTTGTAGCTGGTACACTATGAAAAAAAATATAAAAATTCCAGGCAAAGGACACTTTATTTGGGTTGTATGAAGTATGTTTAGGCTTGAGCCCAGTCTGTCTTCCAGTTGAAATAGGTTCTGATGATTTACAGGAAAACTGAAAACATACAGTATTTATTTTAAGAACAAAGAATCTTTGGCAGGCCATCTTTCTCATTTAATTAAGCCATAACTGATCTTACTAGGGTTATGGAGGGACTTCAAATGCTAATAAATAAAACCTGAAGCTGAGACATTTCTTTCATTAAATAGCGGGAGCTGTTTATAACTCTATTACTTATTGCTAAAATCAATTACTAGTACTAATATTCGGTGTGGAATTTATTATGAAAAGAAGCTGAAGCTTGTGAAGAACTTTCCTTTTTAGATGTCATTTGTATGTCTATATCTGTATCAGTTATAGAGAATAAGAATAATCTGAACTGGAATTTCTTATAATAATATTTTTGGAAGGCAGATCTAATTTAAGAGGAGGTTTCAGGCAGGAAGAATTGTCAGTCTTACCTGGCAGTCTAATTTATGTTACTCTGCTGTTGGGGAAATGCATTTAAGATCTTCTCTATGTGAGATAGATGGTAGAATAGCTGGTCATGGTTCTGCTCTGTGAGATTTACATAAACTACTATTTTAAGCTTATTTTACACTTTTCCTAAAAGCTGCATATTTCATATTAAAAATTCGCCTAACCTTGTTAGCCAAGTTAAAATGTAGGTATTTTCTCTTTGGTTTTAAGCATCTTGTAACTTTTGGTGAATAATAAGGCCTTGGTTAACAATCTTAAAATTTTCATTTTATCTGGTCTCCTCTGTGTCTCTTTTATCTTTTTCTTGAGATGGAAGCTGAGCTCGTATAATTGAATGAGTTTCAAATCAGTATCTGAAAAGGAGCATTATTATTTTTTTGAAAAAGAAAATTAATATATACAAGGCTCTTTCAATGGCAGTAGATTAATTGAAACTGAAAAGAATGATAGAATTTAACTGCCATAAAATTTTGAGAGTTACAGCAAGATAAAATAATTTATGCTCTTTTAAAACAGCTTTGTAGTATGCAAGTATGTATGTACTTATTTTAAATGCTGAGTTTGTGATTAGGTCTATCTTTAAAACTGTTAATGGTTGCATTAAAATATTTTGATGCCTGCTACAGTCTTTATGTAACTTCCCATATGCTGCCAAATAAATGCTTTGAAATGTCATTCCATCATAATTCAAAATTTACTCATATTTTGATTTATCATTTGAATTTAATTTCTCATTACTTTGTGATATTATAAAATTAGAAATTATATTATATTGAACATATTTGAAGGAAGGAAGGAAAACATACCTGAATATATATATTTTTTTCATCTTTGGAGATTTCTCTGATGACTTTTTAACAGTGCTATTAGCAAATAACCAGTTCACTCAATTTGGATCCTCCTTTCATTTGAAATAGTCTAAAATTTTTACAAAAGGAATAAATGTAGGATATCATTTTTAATCGTGGGTGTCCCTGAATGTGACATGAAAACAAATTTACAAATAAATACACTCATACCTCATTCTGATATTCATATTTGAAGAGACAAGGCATACTAAAATGCATATTTACGAATGGTTAAATGTTGGTTTGGCCTCTAGATAACGTGGTTGCTAAATAGCACCATCTTCCCTCACAGAGTGATACTGGAGCCCTCTACAGACCTCCCCATTAGGAGACGTTGGCACAGTATGAGGGGGGACACATTATGAGGGGGGACACATCTGCCAGCAAAGTACTACAGATGGTTCCCCTCATTAGCCTTCAGAACTCCAAGCAACCATCACGGAGGAGGCTGGGACCTCACTTGGACAAGATGTTAAGCTAGCCTCCTGTTCAATGTCATTATGGTTTTCCAAAATAATCTCCGTAGTGTGCCCTCTTGGGCTTGAGCTGGTCTACATGTCTCACTTGCAGAGATTTGAGATTGCAGCCCTGTGTCCAGTTTGCCAAAGGGCACTATATGATCTTCAGATTTGATAAAGTTCCACAGCAAGTCAGACTTGGAAAATTTCTTAATCTAAATGCGGTGGCAGGACAGCCTTGCCACTCCCCAGAAGCTCATTAGCGTAGCTTTTGGAATTCCAGGCAATGCTCATCTTCATGTACGTGCTTGCTTATTACACTCAATGCATCGACAGTCTCATTTCTCCTCTTCCCCTCGACCCACTGATTTATTGGCATAATGGCCTTTTAATTTTTTTTGTTTACTCTTTGTTTATGAATCAGCCTTAAAGTCAGGGCACCAAGCCCTGGCAACTGGAAGTGTTAGTTAAGTTTAGAAGTAGAAACAGCAGGGGAAGACCATACTGTTTTATACTCTGCAGTTTCTCTGGCTGGATTATTATTATAATAATTATTATAGTTGTTGTTTTACATTTATAACAAAGATGTTTACAAGCTATGTACATTTATAACATAGATGGTTAGAATACAGATAATCTCCATGTGCTAGACTATTACAATTTTAAGTCACAGAGAGTCCAATTTTGTTCTTTAATTATATGAAATTATTAGGATACTGCTAAGAATAATTGATAGGCAAGAATTTGGCAGTAAGTTTTCTTTTCTGTCTTTAATCCGGGGAAGGATTCTGTCTACAATTTTTTTTATTTCTTGAAAAATGAAATCAGCTAAAATCTTTATGTAATCTCTGTGGTTCTTCTCTGGCCTTACAGCTCTCCCCCCAACTTTTTTTCCACCTGAAATAAAGCATAGAAGTTAAAATATACCATCTGACATATATATATATATATATATATATATATATATATATATATATTTTTTTTTTTTTTTTGCGGTACGCGGGCCGCTCACTGTTGTGGCCTCTCCCGTTGCAGAGCACGGGCTCCGGACGCGCAGGCTCAGCGGCCATGGCTCACGGGCCTAGCCGCTCCGTGGCATGTGGGATCTTCCTGGACCGGGGCACGAACCCATGTCCCCTGCATCGGCAGGCGGACTGTCAACCACTGTGCCACCAGGGAAGCCCCATCTGACATATTTTTGAGATTGTGATGATGAGGGGAGGTCCCACCACAATCACTGGGTGTTCTAATATGACCCAGACTTAATTTTCACTTTGTAAGTTAATAAAATACAAAAGCCCAGTGTTCTTTTTTTTTTCCCAAAGGAACATTTATTTATTTTGGCTGCATTGGGTCTTCGTTGCAGTGCACGGGCTTCTTATTGCGGTGGCTTCTCTTGTTGCAGAGCGCGGGCTCTAGGCACGCGGGTTTCAGTAGTTGTGGCACATGAGTTCAGTAGTTGTGGCTCGCAGGCTCTAGAGCACAGGCGCAGTAGTTGTGGCACACGGGCTTAGTTGCTCCGCGGCATGTGATATCTTCCCGGGTCAGGGATCGAACCCTTGTCCCCTGCGTTGGCAGGTAGATTCTTAACCACTGTGCCACCAGGGAGGTCCCAGCCCAGTGGTCTTTAATATTGTTTTCTTATGCTTGATGAGGTCCTTGGGTTAGTAGGTTTTCACTACCGTAAAATAATTCACAATATCTGAATGACTTTTTACTTTCTAAATCAGCCATTGTAATATCTCTGAACATACATTTTATATATTGTAGCCCTTCCTATATTATTCTGCTCTATTGGAGGGGAAGGAACTCAAGAGTGATACCCCCATACCTGAATTGGTGATTTTGCCCATACTGTCAGGAAAATTATCTCTTAATGTGTGGCTCAAACCCATGTCCCCTGCATTGGCAGGCAGATTCTTAACCACTGCGCCACCAGGAAAGCCCCAAGTTTTAAAAAATTAAGAAAGAATTAGTTTTTTTTGTAAAACAGTATAAGACTTAAAATTCTATGATGGGGAGTTCCCTGGTGGTCCAGTGGTTAGGACTTGGCTCTTTAACTGCCGGGGCCTGGGTTCAATCACTGGTCAGGGAACTAAGATCCAGCAAGCTGCCCTGTGTGGCCAAAAAAAAAAAAAAAAAAACTATGATGGGATGACAATTCTGTGGATCCACATCTCTGGTTCTCCCTCATGTTGAAATTAAAATCTGCAATTTCAGAGTGATCAGAAAACTTTAGGGAGGAGTAGTATTTGAGCAGAGCTTTGAAGTTGGAAAGAACTTTATGGGGTTGGTGGTGGGACTATAGTAGTGATGAGAGAGAAAGATACTTTAAGCAGAAAGAAGATCATAAAGGGGCCCCTGTTAGACTGGCACATAGGAACTTTGGGTAACTACAGGGGAGTAGGAGGCTATCTGTGAAGTTTCAGTGTGCAGCTAATTAGTTAGGGCTTTATTCTGGAAGCAGTGGGAGCCAGGGAGGGTTTTAGAGGGAGACATAATAGGAATAAGATTCCAGGGAGATTGATTTGGTGACAGGGTACAGGACCCTTAAAGATTTAATCAAATTGATTTAGCATCAGCATTAGAAAGCAACATAAATGAGTTATAATTTAAAAGTCATTGTTCACGTAATTTTAGAACATGATTTAAAGTGTTTTTATATCATCTTCCTTGATTAATACAGTCAATGCTGAAGTCTGGGAGAACAAATCTGAGTAGAGCTATGTATGGGTATTTTTGTTCCATGAATATTAATAGCAACATTGTGCATTTGAGGAGTGTATTTTATTCCAAATGGTTGTTTTGTTCTTCCATCGATCTGGTAACGTTAGCAGATGTTTATAAAAATAACAGGTTTGTAAGCCCCTCCCTTTACCTCCATGATCTCCTTTTGATTGCATATGTAAATGCAGAGTTCTAGATTAGACTGAAGCTTATAGCTATTTCAGTTTTTCTGTCAGGAGTTGAGAATATTGTTCTATTTGTTTTAAGTAAGGTTTGGATTTTATTTTGTAGGTGTCTTACATTGTGATACCATAGTTGATTCAATTATATGCACTCATAGGAAACACTTTTCGGAGGGGAATAGATTAGAGTGTCATCCAGTTACATGTAAGTATTCAGTACTTTCTTTTTCTAAAAAAAATGTATAGGGGCTTCCCTGGTGGCGCAGTGGTTGAGAGTCCGTCTGCCGATGCAGGGGACGCGGGTTCGTGCCCCGGTCCGGGAAGATCCCACATGCCGCGGAACGGCTGGGCCCGTGAGCCATGGCCGCTGAGCCTGCGCGTCCGGAGCCTGTGCTCCACAACGGAAGAGGGCACGGCAGTGAGAGGCCCGCGTACCACAAAAAAAAAAAAAAAAAAAAAAAAAAATTTATAGTTTATAGACATACTATGTTAATATTAATATTAACAGTGTATTTTATTTTGTCCAGAAAGAAGAAAGTACAATAACATGAAAAAAGCTAAAGGGAGTCCTAATTACAGACAGAGAAGAGATTTAAAAAATTTTAGTAAAATATAATATTTAAAAACTTAAAAACTGATATAAAATACAATTTATATCAATAAATTAAAAGGCCATATACTATACTTTAAAAAGTATCAGAATATGTTTGGGGGTGGGGAGGAAAGCCCAATAAGACCATCATTTTCTTCTAAACCATTTGACAAAGAATGAGAACTTAGAATAATTAGCTGTGCTTAGTGTTCATACTCTTTTAATGCAGTACATGTGTTTATCTGTTGAACCAATAGTACCACGATTCAAGCGACACATCATTTCTGGCTTATGGAGCCGTAATTGTCATCTTTGACTTCCATGTCAATGAGTACTTCCATCTAACTTTATGTAAATATATAGGGCTCTTTAGACCCTGTGTTTGGTGTTATCACAATTTTTGATTGGCTCAGACAGGGCAGGTTGATTATCATTAAAGTGTTATTTATTTCTATTTTATTAAGCCCCTTTTATATTCATGTTACAGGTTAATTTATACTTTTATTTCATGCACTACTTGGCTTTACTGATTAATATGCCCCATGGCATTCAATAAAATCAGGCAGTGGAGGAAATAAGAGTGGTATTAATTTCTAACATTGCTATAAATTTGCCTTAATAAAACTAGCTTAATAGCATTACTGAAGTAACACAATGGATGCTTTCAGATTGCTAACAAAGATGCAACCAAACAATTCTCTTTTCTGAATTTAACATAATCCTACTGCCTTGTCTTTCTAGTGTTGAAATGAAACCTGCCATATATTTTTTCCCTCTTTCAAAGGTAATTTAATAGTTGGCATAATACTACAGCACACAGCTCTCCATTTGACTTATTCTGATGCCTTATTCAGACTTTAGATTATAAACTGTGCAAATTAACACAGGCCCACAGGCCCCTGGGGGAAAAAAAACCTTTATTCTTGTAATAATTTTCATAAAGATTAAACTATATCTCCGGCATCGGTTACTTGTCCTTCTTTAGTGTATTAATGCTCAATGCCAATAATAAATATTCTTACTGTGAAATCTGATAATATGGAGTGGTAGTGAAAATCTATGTGTTGGATTAATTTTTTTGTCAGTTTCCCCACCACTCCCACCCCAACCGCTTAATTAAATAAGGTTGGAGTTAGGATTTATAGGAACTTATAAAGACAAGGACACACTACCACCCACTGATTTTTGGATTGCAAAATTTTGGTGGTAAAGAATGTTATCCATTATTACGTAATCAAATTCATAAGAGAACACTTATTCTCTCCCTGTCGTTTATTAGATTGTAGCCAGACTGGCCAAAAAATTGTTACAAATCAGAAATTTGCCCTCATCTCCATTTTTCTGAAATAATAAGTATACTTTGTTTAACCTGAAGTTCCCCCTTTCTTAGCTTTTCAATAATTTCTCTAAGTTCTAGCATAAATCTAATTGGAAAGAGAATTGATGTAAAACTCATACACACATCTCACAGGGAGATGTGTGTATGAGTTTTAAGTTAGTAAAAATGACTCGAGAGGCAGAGGTTCAAAAACCAACTAAAATCAACATCCCTGGGGGAAATGGTCACCAGTAGCTTAAGGTCTAGATCAAGCATCCAAAAACTACAGCCCATAGGCCAAATGTGGCCTCCCCCTGTCCTATACAGCTTGCAAATTCAGCCATACTCATATATGGCTGAACAAATAACAAATAACATTTAAAAACTCTCCTTTGCATAAAAATATCAGGAACTATGTTCATTCAACAGATATTTATCAGCCTCTGTGCCAGGCACTGATCTTGTCCTGGGGATATAACTGTGAGACAGTTAGGGCTTCTGTCTCCTTACAATATAGGTTTGCTCTTTTATTTACTTTAATATACTGGTGAAATTTCACACATTAGTAGGGAAGATATTTGGGGACAGGAAAAAATTCTTTTTTGGGGAGTCTATTTGTATTTTAAATGAAAAAGGAACTCCTGGATTCCTTAAATCCCCATCACAGCAAACATCTTTGCCCACGAAACAGTTCAAGAAGCAGTGGAAGACTGAGTCATCCTTACACCCATGCTCTGCTCAAGGGCTTATTTCTTGGCTTTTATTAAATCAACTTAATGGAGTGATTTTTTCCCCCCGCTCAACTCAAATGAATCCAGGTCTAGTAGATAGGTGGATTTGGTGTTACCATGTGTTCTTTTGCTCAGTGTTTGGTTAAAATCACATTTTTAGGTAATTCACATTAAAAAAGATGTGCCTTTCATGTTGGTGTATTTTGCAGCCTTCAACTTTATGGAAAAGTAAAAAGTCCATCTTTGCACTTTCTGTTACTCGGTCAACAAAGATCCTCTTTGTTCATAAAAAGGAGACTTTAAGAAGAAGCATTTCTAAATCACTACTCAAAACAGTTTTTAGTAAAAAGTTATTTTCAAGGGAATAATCTACATCCTGGACCCTGAGAGTGCTGATTCAAAAGCAAAACAACAATTTTGGAGACTTGGGAATGTCTCATCTTAGAAAGTTAGTATTAGCAAGCAGAGAACCATTTCTTTCCAGAGACCAACTTATAACCTCAGCCTGGGAAATAAGGGGCTTCCACTGGGTTCACAGTCTTCAAGTAACCATATACTCGCAAACATGCTGACTCAGTGAATTGACTCAATCCATGAAGAGAGTGGCCATACTAGCCTCCGTTAGCTCCAGGAAATCTGTTTGTCCGCTACTTTGGAAAAAAGAGTTTGGAATGTTTGACCCAAACTCCTTAATTTCTATGTGTCTAGATGGATTTTTTGAAGTGGACAGACAGAATCTAGTTTATTATATTTCAGGATGTATTTGACAATGCCTTTGATTGAACAGTAGCTGGTCAACACACAAAGGACTACACACACACACACACACACACACACACACACATGTGCGTGCACACACACACACACCCTCAGTCAATAGGCTAAACTAAAACTAAAGTTTTGCTTTATAATCAAATGGGGAAATTTTATCTAGGTAAGAGTGGGGAAGTCAGGCCTGTTGGCAAAATGAGTTAGGCAGTGAATTGAAACAGAATATAAGGTTATGTACTTTTAGCTAATAGGTAATTAAACTATATTGTTTGTGACACCTCATAACTTTGAATCCAGGTACAATTACATGGCTTGGAATCCTCCCACCCCATACTATCTAATCCAAAGTCATTGCAAATAAAATACAAATTAAATAATGCCCCAAATGCTTCCAACTTAAAATCTTGTTCTATAAGTAAGTCTAAAAACTTTAGGAGTCTGTAAAAATGTATCTTAATAAGTCATTCTTTGCAGAGCTTTCTGGGGTATGATGCTTAACAGAATGGATCACCTGCAAAAATATGGTGGTTTGGGACATGTTGGTATAAAGCAAGTAGAACTTGTTTGATTGGTGAGAACTAGAGAATATTGATGCAACTTTAAATTTCAGATAGTCTCAACTTAAATCTTCAGTTAAATCAAATGATCAGAACTCAGCAAAATATATGCAAATGTGAGATGAAAGGTGCCAAGATTTTTTCCCCTGTATTTATTTTTTAAACAACTCCTTAAAGAGTTACTACTCTTTGAGGATAAGGATATCATATTTTTTGAGGGGAAACATTGTACTCTATAGTGAGACTTGTACTGTCTTTTGTGCCATTATTAATACATTTCCTGTTTAAGGAAATGACTTTTTTTTAACATGATAGTTTAAACTTCAAAATAAGTGCTATTGACTTTTAAAATGTCTTATCTTACCAGTGTCATTCTGGGCATGAAGAATAAAGTGTGGAAAATGGTTGTCACATTAATCCTATTGTCATGAGAGTCTCCTTTTTGAATGAAGTGGTTTATGTTTGGTGTCTTTTTTTTTGTGGGGGGCAATTAAGAGAGGGAAAGTAAGTTTTGTAGCTAAAACAAACAGACCCTTTACTTTTAGATTAATGACATTTAAAAATACAAATATATTTATAATATAAATTAAGATCTTGTCCTCATATTTACAAAGATCATACAAGTGTCCTCATACAATTCTATCTAATCAATTCTATTTTCTTTCACTTCCTTTTTTCTGTTCTTACTGCATTCTTCAAAACCATAATTTTATTTTATTTTATTTTATTTTTAAGAACTATTTTAATTTTATTTTTTTTGGTTGTGTTGGGTTTTCGTTACTGTGCGTGGGCTTTTCTCTGGTTGTGCAGAGCGGGGACTACTCTTCGTTGTGGTGCGCAGGCTTCTCATTGCAATGGCTTCTCTTTTCGCGGAGCACAGGCTCTAGGTGCGCGGGCTTCAGTAGCTGTGGCACGTGGGCTCGGTAGTTGTGGCTGGTGGGCTCCAGAGCACAGGCTCAGTAGTTGTGGCGCACAGGCTTAGTTGCTCTGGGGCATGTGGGATCTTCCCGGACCAGGGCTCAAACCCGTGTCCCCTGCATTGGCAGGTGGATTCTTAACCACTGCACCACCAGGGAAGCCCAAAACCATAATTTAAAATTTAACAAAATTTGAATTGCAATATTAAGCACAGAAAATAGGAATAGCAAAGGTTTTGTGGTATCAGATTTTTCATGTTATCTACTGAAAGCACATTTTACCAGTGAATGACATATATGATTAATGAGTATTTAATATTATTATTTAATAATAATAAAAGATATGGATTCCACTGTGAAAACACTAACATTTGCTGACTGGAATCTACTTATATTTTCACTTAATTTATTCTAGTTCAGATATTTTTCAGTTATAAAATAAGCAAGGTAGTTATACTGTTAAAGTATACAAGTGTATTCTTTAGCTTTTTTCCCCTGTATATTTATATATTTAAAAAATCTCTCTCTTCCTCTCATTGAGGTCTTAATCTTAAAGGTTAGGTGACCCTTAGTTCTGAAAAGTACAGAGCATTATAATGAATAATAAATTATAGTCTGTGGAGTAACTGTCTTAATTGTGCATTAATAGTAATAGCTAATATTTATTGCATACTTATTTGTGCTAGGCAATGTGCTAAGTGCTTTAGGTACATTAGTTCATTTAGTCGCACAAGAAAGCCATGGGTTACTTTTACCCTCATTTAATAGGTGAGAAAACAAACTTGCGGTTGAGTGACTTACTGAGTCTCCCACAGCTGTTAGTGGTAGAGCAAACCAAGAGAAGAATTTCAAGGAGTAAGGAACAGTCAACAGTGTCAAATGATGTAGAGAAAAGTTGTTCACTGGATTTAGTAACTAGAAGGTAGGTCCCTGGTGACTTGCTAGAGCAGTTTTGGGTGAATGGTTCAGGAAGAAGCCAGTGGGATTGAGGAGTGACCAGGGATGAGTGGGAAGGAAATACTGTGAGTGCAGTCTCTGCATTTTTGCCTTTTCTATTCCCTGTGGTGATTTCTTCCTCTGCTTCCAATCTCAGGGAAAGAAAAAAACACTTCTTGGGCAATTACTGGAAAGCAGTACATTGTGTAAGCTTCATAGTGACCCTGTGATATAACTATGGTCTTCATTTTGTAGGTGGAGAATGGAGGATTTGAGTGGTTTATACACCAAACCAAGGCCCACAGTTGGCAAGTAGCAGGGCTCTAGGCCAAATTCACGTCTCATTCCAGAGCTCACATTCCAACCACTGCATTTGTCTAGAATTTAGTTGTCTTCGTGCTTGCTCTTTTCTCCTTTCTTCCCAAATCTGCCTGCAGTCATAGAACTAATAAACTTATTCTCACAGAAGTACAAATAATAGATAAAGCTTAATGTGTTCTCTTTCCTGATGCATTTTTGGAATGATCATTGGATGTGCTCATTTTACACTTTAATTGTGTAATTTTAATTTTACATTTAATATGTTACATTGTAGGAAATATACAAACAGAAAAGTGAACACAGCATGAGTGTACAATTTGAAGTATTGCCAGACCTCCAGAAATTTCCTGGTCTCCTTCCTTATCCCATTCCCCCTCCTCTCAGAGGCAACCACTAGCCCAACTTTTGTGGCATTATTTCCTTGTGTTTCTCTGTAGTTTTCTCATCTTAGTTATACATCCCTAAGCAACATAGTTTAGCTTGGACTGTTTTGGCACTTTAGGTAAATGGAGTTATGTGTATTCTGTCTTGCTTCAGTTGCTCAAAATTATACTTTGAGATTCATCCATGTTGTGTGTGGTATTACTGCATTAATTTTCAATGCTGAATAATATTCATTGTATGAATTTACCATGTTATTTATCCATTTTATTGTTTAGGGACATGTGAGTTCTTTCTAGTTTTGAGCGATTAAGACCAATGCTGTCCTTTTCTTGATTAAATTGAAGGCAAGAAGCTCTAAGAACGCACTTTTAAACATTTTAAAATATTTTAGGAGGTTGGGAGCCCTTTCCAATTCCCTTGAAATGAAACCCCACAGGTGGTTCCTGTGGGGTTCCTGATTTCTTACTCATGCGGCCAAGCTTGAGGACTGAGGGGCATTTCTAAATTAAAATGTTTAAAGAGGTCAGGTGAACTGAAAAAACAAAGAAACAGTTATTACCAGATCTCCCATTTCCCCTAGCTCTTCCACTTCATTGTTGCAATCTTAGCTAAATGCAGTCAGCTTGCATATTTTCCTACATCAGTCCTTTGATCAGCAAAGTAATTTCTTTTCCTTCCTCTGTACAGATCTTTTAATTATAGTAAGCTCATTCTTTGAAGAACAAACATGGTAAAAAATACGAACAACTTGAATAATTTTCAGTAACTATCTAAAATAACTGATTTTGCATGGGATCAAATAACTACTTAATTTTTGCAAAATGAATCATCCAAATATAATACAACCAGTAATAAGATAACAGTGTATCATATATTTAATAACATAGACAAATAACAAAATAACAAAATAGGCAAAGTATAGTGGAGTGGTTCAGCATATAGGCTCTGGAGACAGACTGAGATCAGATTCTAGGTCTCCCTTTTTTACTACCTATAACAACTGGGTGAATTTCTCAACCTTTCAGACTCAGCTTTCCTGAGCTATAAAATAAGGACAGTAGCAGTACTTATTTCATAGGGCTGTTGTGAGCATCCAATAAGAAAATGTATTAATTGCTTACCATAGTGTCTACTTTAGCAAAGTTCAATAAATGTTAGATACTGTTGATACATTTAGCCTACCAGAAGGGCAGAATAACCAGAGGATTTATTAACAGATCTTTACAGATAGTCACCTACTTATGTCATAGCTATTATTCAACATTTAATAGGCTCCTCTACTGTGCTAGAGGCTGTGGGTCACACAAAAGAACGATTTGTGGAGATAAGCATTAGGAAATCAGAGACAAGCGGCAACGCTAAATAAAATACATTTGGAAACATAAAGTAGGAAGTGATGGTGGATCAGTCAGGAGTACAGCTTTCCAGGAGTTGTATTTTGAATCTGATATTAAACTGAGTAGTAGACATAACTTTGCCAAGGAGAAAGTTGAAGTTCTGTCATCCAGAAAATATTTGTGTGCAAAGAACAGAGAGGAGAAACAGTAAGACCTCTTTTCTGAGGTGTTAGGAATAGGTGATGTTGGGCTGAAGAAGGGAGAAATACTTGGTGGAGTATTTTATGAACAGCATCTTTAGGACTCATGTTATATATTAGGTAGTAGGAAAAATAAGTTTCAATTCCATTTGGATTGGCTTAAACTATAAACCCTTAAGGTAAAATGTAACTGTACAGTATCCAATTTGGCAGATTATAGGAAAATGGTAATATTTTGGCAAAATAAACTTCATATTTTCCTTTTCATAATAAGTGTATAAATAATGAAGTACTTGACATTTCAAAGACTTAAGATTCATATTGAAAAACCAGTTGTGAAATTCCTATAAGTCATTTGAGTTTATATTCTTCTTTTCCTTTATCTTTAGAAATGCCTCCTTTCCTACTGCTTCGATTGTAGTTTGAAGAAAAATTTATTTTATAGTTTGGCTGTAGTAATTGTTGTCCAAATTTTATATAACCTCCATATTCTCTTGACGACTCCCCAGATCAATAGAATCCACTAGATGGCGCCCAGATCTGCCGCTGTGTCTTGCCTCCGCCGGCGGCAGATCTGGGAACAGCTGTGGATTGTCTAAGAGTGGCTGGAGAGGTCAATACGATCCATGTGTAGCAGCTTCCTTAAGGTCTGCTCCAAAATGCTGTTAAGCCTGGTGCTCCTTCAAATTGTTACTGTAATGGAATCACCAAATATGGTCAACGATGGTGTGGTTTTGAGTATGAGAAAGCCTGCAATTTTGCCCTCTGAGACTTAGCCACAAGCAGGCAGACAGGCATGAGCTGTAGTCCACAGCCTGCTCACGGGCAAATAGCATGCTGGCGATTTAGAAGCTACTCCTTGATGCCAAAGTATTGATTTAGGCAACAACACTTCCATCTATGGGAAAGGGAAAAAGAGACAAGAAGAAGGTATCTAAATGGGAGAGATTATTTTAATATTAGCTTTCATGCAGGCAGTAATCCTCTCATTTCTGTCAGGCAGTTGAACACTCTGCTTGATATGCAAAATCGAGGATATATTCTGATGTAGATTTCAGAGAGTAGGAAATGAGGTTATTTTGTTTTTCTTTTGAAATAGCACTGGGCAGTTTCATTTATTTCACATACGAAATGCTGAAGGCTTTGTAAAATTATTTTATACTTTATTAATATTCTAAAAGGGACAGATCTCTTCTTTCCAATTCAAAGTAGTGGATAATGACTTTGGCAACATTTCCCTGCCTTTTTCAAGTTTATGGAAGTCCATTTCTCATCATTAGGCTGAAGATGCAGAATAGAAAGGATGAGCCTTATTCTGGAGCTTGTCACATCAGTGTTGCTACTTAGGTGATTAAAAAGAAGCAGCGGGATCTTGGAGAAAACGTCTGACAAAAGGTAATGGAAACCCAGTAACGGATGAAAATCCTTGATAGATTAAGCATAACTGGCCCGGAAAACGCTCTCTACGAAGTACAGGTGTGCCTTTTAGCTCAAGAGCAAACATAAGACTCTATTCTGAGGCTCTTAAAAAACTTGACCTGCTCTGGCCCCACAAACTAAGGTTTATTTGAAGCTCCCTGAAGTTGATTAGACCCAGGAGGAGGTGTTTTTCTGCAGTTTAGTTTAGGAATTCAGTGGCAGCCAAGTGCTTAATGCAGCTGCTAGTTGGCAGGTTCAATGGTATGGAACTTCTTTCATTAAAAATCGGCAGGCTCCTTTTAATTTTGGTCAAAATAGATATTGTTATTTTTCAACTTCCTGTGGAATAAAACAGAATTATTTTCCTGTCTTGTACTTGCCCAGCACTCTTATACCCATTCCCATCTTCTTCTGTCATAACAATGGAAGGGTTCAGTAAGAATTCTTAAAACTCTCCCTAGGATTATAATTTTGCCTTAGGGGTATACAATAGTTCAGTATAATTTTTAGAAAAAACATAATTTCGGGTGTATGGAAATTGTGTAGTAGTCACAGAACCTTCTCTTAAAAATGTATTAGTTAATAATTTTTGTAGGCTAGAAGTAGACAAGGGGCATTATATTCAATTCTAGAAAGTATTTTGCCTGGTTGTTCAGTTTGTTTATTGTATTGAAGGGGGAAAATTGATATACAGTTTAACCCAGAAGTAAAGTACTTTTTCTAAAATAAAACATTTATTTTTATTCATTAAAATATGGTATTTCAATATGCAACTAGGAAAATAATGATTTCTGGTACATTACTCGTGAAAAACCTGAAAGTGACAAAAATGATGGCTGAAAAGCAGATTATGGTTAACCATATAAATCTCTAGAAGTAATATACTTTTCACCTCTGGGTGACACTGTTCAACTGCTTCTTGTTTTTTATGATTGTTTGAAAACCTGATGCTTCCTGTAGATGTATTCTTAAAAGAATCTATTAAAGAGACATTTCCTCTATCTCTAGTTATCTGCTAAATAACTTTTTGGCACATGGATGTAAATTCAGTATGGTTGTGATTTGCCATTTTAATTACCAAATGATGACCAAATAACATTTAAGATTGTTTATATGGGCAGTTGGCCAGGTTAAAAGCCTGACTTCATCTCCCGGGGAAATGAATCTTGTACTTACCTTTTTGGTAGCTGTTTAACTAGAAAAAGCCATTGAAACACAAGGGAGTTTTGGTTTAAATTTGTTGCCATTTGTAGACATGATTTTAATTCTACACATATGTTTCCATAGAAATCAATTTTATAAAAAGGGAATAATAGGTAGACTTTGGAGGGATTAATCTATTAAAATAAAAATTTAAGACTCTAGCATTGTTAATTGAGATATTTTTCACTTAATTTTTAAAGCTTAACTGCTTCAGTAGTTCCATTAAAAAAGCTCTATAGGGCTTCCCTGGTGGCGCAGTGGTTGAGAGTGCGCCTGCCGATGCAGGGGACAGGGTTCGTGCCCCGGTCCGGGAAGATCCCACATGCCGCGGAGCGGCTGGGCCCGTGAGCCATGGCCGCTGACCCTGCGCGTCGGGAGCCTGTGCTCCACAACGGGAGAGGCCACAACAGTGAGAGTCCCGCGTACCGCAAAACAACAACAACAACAAAAACCCTATAGAAATCTTTCTATATTTTTTCAGGAATCTTAATTCTTAAGTGATTATTTTAATAATTAAATATAATAACCATATTTGTAATTTTACTAAATGTATGAGTAAGCTTTTCTTTTTACAAACTAGGCAGAGAGTTAGTATTCTGTACCAAGAAACAAATGCACATGTTTGGTTGGTTTTTAAATCTCCAATTATTTATTTTAAACTTGGGGTTCATCTGAAATGCCAGAAGAAGGGGTTATAATGCCAAAGTTAATTTTGTTTTGTCATATACAAAGTAGTTAATCTAAAAATTATTGATTGATATTCTACCTCTTTTAACTCTTTTAGGACTCAATATTTAAAGCAAAACTAATTTATCTAGGTGTTCTACTGCACAAAATTAATTCTACTGGGACTGGTCCAGGCCAAGCCTCATTATGGAACAGTTCTTCTTGCTGAACTAGCCTAAGCCTGATTCTTACTGGGATACTTTTTCAAAATTATTCACAACACAGAACTTAACCCTTGAGATGCTGTAGAACTGACTTCAGTATTACACTTATTAGGCCACTTGATGATATCAGGGGTACATTAAAATGAAAGTATGTCTTACCCTTGTTGGCGCTGAGACTCTTACATTAGGCAACTGTATTTGTGTATATTGGAGGGATTTTTTAGTTTTGTGATTCATATACCAGGGCTGAGTTAGTCATTAAAAAACTTTTTTTCCCTTGTCTAGTATGTTTCACCATAAACATATTGCTGACCCTTTTTTCCTTTATACATAAATGATGAATTTACCTCTTTGCCTGGGTGGGTGTATAGTTGTTTAGATCAGCCAGCATGTTTGATGGACTTTCTTTGCTCAAATGTCTGGCTGAATCAGTTGGTTATTTTGGTGTTTTGTACATACATAGAGCCCAGGAGTATTGCTGTTAAACATCAGTTTTTGCTACAGCTACAAAAGTAGTTCAGCATCATGTACACTTTCCTTGTGTGTGTGTGTGTTTGTGTAGTTTTCTTTTAATATCTGTGCAAAATATTGGGGAATGGATTTTTTATTTATTTATTTTATTTTTATACATTTTATTTGGAGTATAATTGCTTCACAATACTGTGCTCATTTCTGTTGTTCAACAAAGTGAATCAGCCATATGCATATATATATCCCCATATCCCCTCCCTCTTGAGCCTCCCTCCCACCCTCCCTATCCCACCCCTCTAAGTTGGGAATGGACTTTTTAATGTCAATTTTTATATTCACTTTTTGCCTGTTGTGTAGTGGCTCGTGAGGATTTTCCACTGGAGAATCTCTTGCACTTTAAGGTTCTTTGCTCATTATGGGCGTCTCACCAAATTTTTTCATTAAAGTAGTTTTCCTTATTCAAAGGGCCTCATTTTCTGTTAGAATGTTACTAATATGGCACTGTGTGTGTGTGTGTGTGTGTGTGTGTGTGTGTGTGTGTATATATTTGTGGCTGGTAAAAATATTTATTTGGTGGTAGTGAGGAGGCACTGAGCCCCAATCTACCTGTGAGGTCTTCCACAGAGAATCATATGGTGCAAATTTGAGTATGGGTAGGTGTCTTTATGATGGAAAAGCAATAATTTAGTCTCTAGTTGGCTGCTTGATCTATATGCTAGTAAATCAACACCTTTCCCCCCACACCCAAGAACAGACAGATTTCCATTAAATTAGTAAATTGACTTGTTGCCTCAGTCTCACATAGATGTATACCAAGAGCAGGTGTTGCAGTTATGTTGTGAGATCTAATTCATCAATTTAAACTCATTTTATCTGAAATACAATAAAAATTGCTAAGTTTTCCTAACGTAAAAATAGCCTAAATCAATTATTCTAGGCTATCATTAAACCACACTAAAAAACAGGATTAATAAGTAAGCCTTTAGGTAATTCAGTGGTGCTTAATAAGGATATCCCATTGGTTTACGTAAAATTAAATTGTAAAAATCACCAATAGAGATCCTATTGTTTAAAATAAAGTAAGCTTCTTAAAAAAGCTTTGTAAAAACATAGATTGGCCAGTGAATTCTCCGTAATATAAGAGACTTAATAGAAACCGCTGCCTTGTGAAACTGAATTCTCCATCTGTAATGTGCTTCTGTTATAAATCCATTATAAAAGGTATTTACTTAGGTAAACTGCTAAGGTAAACTGCTTAGATTACCACCCCCATGTTCTTATTAGCCTACTACATTCACTAAGAAAGAATAAAGCTCTATACTTTGTGGACATTTAATAAATGTTAATTTTTTAATTAACAGTTTAAGTATAATCTCCAAATAGATGCAGATCTATTTTCTTTCAAACCCTTTCTCAGTAAGTAACAGATTTATGGTTCTCCAAAGAAAATGTGCTTAGAGCTTGGAAGGGAACATTTTACAATTATTTTTCCCCTGCATTTTCCTTTTGCAGATATCACTAATCCCAATCAACAGTGAAGAGAAAACTGAAAAAAAAAAGAACACCCCCCTGCCCAGTTTTCAATTTATTTTTTATTTCAGTTGGAAAATCCCCACTGAATGAGTTTAAAAAAATTTAAATGTATCCTGGGAACATGCTGTTCAGGATTTTGGAATGGGAACTTCAAACGAAGTTGGTTAAGGAGTCAAATGCGTAAGTGGAAACTCTGAGGAAACTGGCAGTGAGAGACTGGAAATCAGGCAGTCATTTACGTTTCACTCCACCACCCTCGGCAAGAGCGAGTACAAAGCAGGGAGCTGGCACGGCCTTGAGTCAGAAGTCTCAGGAACTGAGCGGAGAGAGATTCCCAGCATCTGTTTCCTCAACTATCACCCAGAGGATACTGGTGGTAAATCACAGGGAATAAAAATAGCCTTAGAAGTCTAGTTCCAAACAAATGCGACATGGTGGATATTTGATAGTGGTGTGGAGTCTCTTCTCTCAAAATTCTTCATTAGCTAATTAACAAATATATTTTTATTTTTATATTAATGAGTTATATTGCTTAAGCCATTCATCAAAATGTTGAGCAAAATCTTGATATTTTTATTGATCTGAATTGAACTATTACTGAAATGACATGGTACTTGATATTAAAATCTGAACCTTGTAGTTGTGTAAAGGTTGGTCTATAACCAATAATCACAGGTGTTAAAGCTTTGCCTCAGACACAAAAAACATGTATTTCTGAAATTTTAAAAAACCCTGCAAGCTTCTTACCATAATGTCAATTGCCGGTAGACTGATAAGATCGCTCTGCATTTTGGCTGCAGGAAATTTTATGGCTAGACTCTTACAATTTAACACAACTTAAGATCCTTTAAGGCTGTATTTCACATATAAGGAAGTATTTCTTAGGTCTGGCTAGACTTGTAGTTTGATATTAAGTTATAGCTTCAGATTTTCAACAAAACAGCAGCTTTAATAGATGAGATTAGCAAATGGTGAAAAGTTCAAAGCATTTAATGGAATTGATCTACTAAATTAGCATTGAAAATTTTTAGTGGCTATCTTAAATATACATTATTATCATGAAAGAATTAGTCCAATTAAGCCTTTACATTTGGAAGATGCCCAGTCTGACCTTGTCCTATTTAATGTGAAAAGTGAGAGGGTCTCTGGGCTTATTTAAATTTGGTGCTAAATCAATAGGTTTGGGGACCCTTTCACCGCTTTTTGGAAAGGAAAAGAAACCCAAAGGCTCTTTATGTTGACAAATGGGTCATTAGAATTGTTATATATTGCAAATAAAAACAATGGCCAAAAAATAGAAAAATATAACCTTCAATAAATAGGTCAGAAGAATCAACAAGGGTTGGGTTGTTTTCTCACTATTTCTCACTACAACCATATATTACTGTGTATACTGAACACATTAGTTTCTTTTTGAAACTGAAATAATTATATCATGTTTAATATCAGGTTTTATTTAGAACATTCTGAATTAATAAATAACCAGCTAATTAAAAAAGAATCGAAATCTATGCAAATATACATAAAGAAATAATTATGGCATTTTCCAGAAATCTGCTTTCTATACATCTACAGTGTATTTTATATTCTATTGATATAGACCTCTATGACACCTTGAACATAAATATCATGAAAATAAAATTGAGTTTTGCATTTTCAGCTTAACTGTGCAAAGCTTCTGATGATGGCTGATTACTCATACTTATCATGAAATTGTGGGGTCCTGGCTCTGGAAGGGGCTTGCTTTCGAGAGGCCAGCTCCTTAATTCACAGGGGCTCATGTGTAGCCTTCATCACCGGAACCAAGGAGCTAGCTTTTTTGTGAAAGCGTTCAGCAAAATATATTTTAGTTTTGTTGTTGTTGCTGTTATTGTTATTATCCATTACAATATTTAATGGTTCATTTCCCTAATCGAGGTCTCAGACCCAGCCATTTTGGGACATTTCTAGTGGAAAAAGATATATCCTTTGTGTAAGATGTCTTTAGAATTTGAGAATTGTAACTAATATACCTCCGGCTTTCTCTTCCAGAAATTGAATAATTCAGTTCTATAATCTGAACAATCCCATTTCATTTATCAACCCCCCAGCATTTCTAACTTCTCCCCTGAATGGTCAGCGAATTATTCATATCCATCTAAAATTACAGAACTCCAGGGGGGAGATTAGTGCTTTAGAGGGGTATACTGAGGAAGATGGGAAGATGATTTCATTTGTTCTTAAGGATTTATTGAAAGACTCCTCTTGCCAGAATCTGCTAGGCGCTGGGAATACAGCAAGGAAAAAACAAACTTGAGGGAGAGAACGACTTGCCAACAAATAATGGCAATACAATGTGCTACTGCTAATGTGAGTGTGTACAACGTGCACTTGTATGTCATAGTCTTAATTCCATATCCATTGTCAGAACAGTATTTTAAGCTGCTATTTCAGTGTCTATTGGTAGTCTGATTTCTATCCAAATACTTTATTTCCCACAATCCAGGTATACTTGCAGCACATTTTTCATACTAAGTTGAGGTCTGAATTTTGCTTCTGGATGTTTGTACAGTTTCATCTTCAATTATTATTTTACCTTCTGAACACCCTTTTTCGCATGCCCGTTGTTCAGTTTGTTGTTACAAAACATCATCTGTGATCTTCTACATTTAAATGTGTTGCTTATTGCTTGATAGCCAAAGCTGTAGTTAGCTAATGGACAGTTGTCTGCTCCTGGTCATATTTTCCCAGCCTGTCTTATAGGACAGGATCAAAAGCCTTCCTAAAGTCAAGCTAGGTTTCATCAATTTATTTCCTGTGACCTTCCAGGCCTGCCACTTTGCCATGTAAGAAGATGGCTGTCTATTACCAAGACAGGACAAGTTCTTTGTGAAGTCATATTGGTTATTCATGATCAGATAATTGCAAAAACCCTCAAGAGTTCTGGTTATTTTGGTCCTTTTTTCAGTCTTTAGGCATCTACTCAGTTCTCTGATTGTTACAACCAAAGTAGAGACAATAATTTTGTCATTCAATGTTGTCAGATGGAAAAAATCAGAGCAAGGGCTATCTGAGAAGTGGACAAGCTTTATTCATCCTGGTCACAATCTGTGACGTGTCCACATTAGCCCCTCATAGTCCAGCACTAATCATGGCATGACGCAAGCTTTTATTTGGTCACCATGGGCAGGTTTTCTACATTTATTGGTATGTAATATATAATTCAGGTTTATTGTAGTAAAATAGGACACAACAGATAACAAATTGATAAACAAAACAAAACAACAAACAAACCACCTGTAACACCCCTATCTAAAGATTAGGATTGTTAACATTTTGGTATACATATTTCTGAGTTGTATGTGTGGGCCTTTGTGTGTAAAATGTGTATATTAAACATGCATACTATTTTGGAGCTTCCTTTTTTTCACTTAGAACTATATAGAGTTCATTATTATAAGGTAATTATATCAAATAACCATAGAAATTCAGCTTTTTAGTACCAAATCTCAATTGTGTGTTTTTTTCATTGTTTAATAATACTTCCCTAATTCCCTGAGTAAAAAGAAACCTCTCCTTCATACATACCTTTCTTGTGGCATTATCTCTTTTTAAATTTAAGTAGATCCCTCTTAGTAACTGTGGTCTCTTAGAGGAGGATCTGTACATGATTTATTCTTATGTTCCTTAAATTTTAGCTGCATAATAAATATTTATTTAATAAATGAATAACTGAAATCTAGCAATGGGAATTGAAATCCTGAAACTTTGTGTTTTGATTCTTAGAGTTCTGCCTCTGCTTTTATTTGGTAATTCAGTTTACTCAGGGACAGAAGGAAAATAAAGCAATTTCTCACTTAGCTGGTATGAAGTATACTGCAGAAGGCAAGACCACATGGCTGAAAACAGTTTCTTAATATTAACCTTTTTGGATGAAGCTCTTTCTGATATACTACAAAGCTTTATTACTTTTTTTAACAAGTGAAACCTTAGAGTAAATGTTTAGAAAATACAAAAAAAGAAAAAACAACCAACCTATAATTCTACTACCCAGAAATAAACCTTATTATTATTTCAAGGTGTGCCCTTCTAACTTTCTTTTCTGTGTATTCTTATGCATGTAAAATATCATTTTCACTTATATTTTTATTAAAATGGGGTCATAATGGTTTACTATTTATAACTTCTTTTCTTCACTAATGTAAACATCTTTACATGACAAGTGTATGCCTAATAACCAATGTTGATGGTTGTATAGTATACTAGTATGGTGATATACCATAATTTATTTACTCTATCTTCTCCTAATTGGGTATTTAAGTTGTTATCTACTTTATACATTATACATTACAAACAACATTGTAACAAATAACCTGGTTCCTACATCTTTGGGCACTTGTCAAGGAAAGGTTTTAAATATCCTCTTTTAAACTACCAAAGGTTAGGTAAGCTTATAGTCCTTTTTCCTTTAATCTCAAAATAAAAATAAAATATAGCTTATTTGAATTACGTCAGTGTATAAGACAGCCTGAGATTTAAAAAATTATTATTGAACCAGGGCATGCTACCCTAATTTATGGTAATAGAATTACTTTCTGTCTCAAATTGATTCTAGAAGACTTGTTTGGCTACATTTGGTCTTTTGTGGCATGCAAAGTGGCCTTCTTTCTCAGTCATATAAGAATCTAAATGTTCACATTTCCTGGAAGAAGTTGATACCTAGCTAAATCTTTGTGTAATTTTATAAAAGTATAGGTTTGTGGGGAGATTGGTTTCTGTGATCAGCTCAGTTCCCCAGTTTTCATTTGTGAGTGGGGACAGCAGGAATCACTCTTCTCATAGGGTGGTGAGAGTAACACTAATGGGAACAGCAAAATCACCATAGCTGGCTATGAAAATGTGGGCAGTATTACAGCACTGCCTTCAGTTAGAAAATGTGATGCAAGTTGCATCCATACTTGTGGGAGTCTTCTGTTATGCTTTTTCTTTTTTAATTTAATTTAATTATTTTTTTATACAGCAGCTTCTTATTAGTTATCTATTTTATACATATTAGTGTATATATGTCAATCCCAATCTCCCAATTCATCACACCACCACCCCACCCACTTTCCTCCCTTGGTGTCCATACATTTGTTCTCTACATCTGTGTCTCTATTTCTGCCTTGCAAACCGGTTCATCTGTACCACTTTTTCTAGATTCCACATACATGCATTAATATACGATATTTGTTTCTCTCTTTCTGACTTACTTCACTCTGTATGACAGCCTCTAGGTCCATCCACGTCTCTACAAATGACCCCATTTCATTCCATTTTATGGCTGAGTAATATTCCATTGTATATATGTACCATGTCTTCTTTATCCATTTGCCTATCGATGGGCATTTAGGTTGCTTCCATGTCCTGGCTATTGTAAATAGTGGTGCAATGAACATTGTGGTACATGTCTCTTTTTGAATTATGGTTTTCTCTGGGTATATGCCCAGTAGTGGGATTGCTGGGTCATATGGTAATTCTATTTTTAGTTTTTTAAGGAACCTCCATACTGTTCTCCATAGTGGCTGTATCGATTCACATTCCCACCAACAGTGCAAGAGGGTTCCCTTTTCTCCACACCCTCTCCAGCATTTGTTGTTTGTAGATTTTCTGATGATGCCCATTCTAAGTGGTGTGAGGTGATACCTCATTGTAGTTTTGATTTGCATTTCTCTAATAATTAGTGATGTTGAGCAACTTTTCATGTGTCTCTTGGCCATCTGTATGTCTTCTTTGGAGAAATGTCTATTTAGGTCTTCTGCCTATTTTTTGATTGGGTTGTTTGTTTTTTAATATTGAGTTGCATGAGCTGTTTATGTATTTTGGAGATTAATCCTTTGTCCGTTGATTCATTTGCAAATATTTTCTCCCATTCTGAGGACTGTCTTTTTTTTTTTTTTTTGCCGTACGCGGGCCTCTCACTGTTGTGGCCTCTCCCGTTACGGAGCACAGGCTCCGGATGCGCAGGGTCAGCGGCCATGGCTCACGGGCCCAGCCGCTCCGCGGCATGTGGGATCCTCCCGGACCGGGGCACGAACCCGTGTTCCCTGCATTGGCAGGCGGACTCTCAACCACTGCGCCACCAGGGAAGCCCCTGAGGACTGTCTTTTCATTGTGTTTATAGTTTCCTTTGATGGGCAAAAGCTTTTAAGTCTCATTAGGTCCCTTTTTTTAAAAACATCTTTATTGGAGTATAACTGCATTACAATAGTGTGTTAGTTTCTGCTTTATAACAAAGTGAATCAGCTATACATATACATATACATATATCGCCATATCTCCTGCCTCTTGAGTCTCCCTCCCACCCTCCCTATCCCACCCCTCTAGGTGGTCACAAAGCACCGAGCTGATCTCCCTGTGCTATGCGGCTGCTTCCCGCTAGCTATCTATTTTATAGTGTATATATGTCCATGCCACTCTCTCACTTCATCCCAGCTTGTGTCCTCAAGTCCATTCTGTGTCTGCGTCTTTATTCCTGTCCTGCTCCTAGGTTCTTCAGAACCTTTTTTTGTTTTAAGATTCCATATATATGTGTTAGCATATGGTATTTGTTTTTCTCTTTCTGACTTACTTCACTCAGTATGACAGTCTCTAGGTCCATCCACCCCACTACATATAACTCAATTTCATTTCTTTTTATGGCTGAGTAATATTCCATTGTATATATGTGCCACATCTTCTTTATCCATTCATCTGTTGATGGACACTTAGGTTGCTTCCATGTCCTGGCTATTGTAAATAGAGTTGGCAGGCAGATTCTTAACCACTGTGCCACCAGGGAAGCCCACATGACTCTTTTTGAATTATGATTTTCTCAGGGTATATGCCCAGTAGTGGGTTTGCTGGGTCATATGGTAGTTCTATTTTTAGTTTTTTAAGGAACCTTCATACTGTTCTCCATAGTGGCTGTATCAGTTTACATTCCCACCGACAGTGCAGGGGGTGCCCTTTTCTCCACACCCTCTCCAGCATTTACTGGTTGTAGATTTTTTGATGATGGCCATTCTGACTGGTTTGAGGTGATACCTCATTGTAGTTTTGATTTGCATTTCTCTAATGATTAGTGATGTTGAGCATCCTTTCATGTGTTTGTTGGCAATCTGTATATCTTCTTTGGAGAAATGTCTATTTAGGTCTTCTGCCCTTTTTTGGATTGGGTTGTTTGTTTTTTTGATATTGAGCTGTGTGAGCTGCTTGTAAATTTTGGAGATTAATCCTTTATCAGTTGCTTCATTTGCAAATATTTTCTCCCATTCTGAGGGCTGTCTTTTCATCTTGTTTATGGTTTCCTTTGCTGTGCAAAAGCCTTTAAATTTCATTAGGTCCCATTGTTTAGTTCTGTTTTTATTTCCATTCCTCTAGGAAGTGGGTCAAAAAGGATCTTGCTGTGATTTATTTCATAGAGTGTTCTGCTTATGTTTTCCTCTAAGAGTTTTATAGTGTCTGGCCTTACATTTAGGTCTCTAATCCATTTTGAGTTTATTTTTGTGTATGGTGTTAGGGAGTGTTCTAATTTCATTCTTTTACATGTAGCTGTCCAGTTTTCCCAGCACCACTTATTGAAGAGGCTGTCTTTTCTCCATTGTATATCCTTGACTCCTTTGTCATAGATTAGTTGACCATAGGTGCATGGGTTTATCTCTGGGCTTTCTATCTTGTTCCATTGATTTATATTTCTGTTTTTGTGCCAGTACCATATTGTCTTGATTACTGTAGCTTTGTAGTAGAGTCTGAAGTCAGGGAGTCTGATTCTTCCACCTCCATTTTTTTCCCTCAAGATTGCTTTGGCTATTCAGGGTCTTTTGTGTCTCCATATGAGTTTTAAGATTTTTTGTTCTAGTTATGTAAAAAATGCCATTGGTAATTTGATAGGGATTGCACTGAATCTGTAGATTGCTTTGGGTAGTATAGTCATTTTCACAGTATTGATTCTTCCAATCCATGAACATTGTATATCTCTCCATCTGTTTGTATCATCTTTGATTTCTTTCATCAGTGTCTTATAGATTTCTGAGTACAGGTCTTTTACCTCCTTAGGTAGGTTTATTCCTAGATATTTTATTCTTTTTGTTGCAATGGTAAGTGGGATTGTTTCCTCAATTTCTCTTTCTGATCTTTCGTTGTTAGTGTAGAGGAATGCAAGAGATTTCTGTGCATTAATTTTGTATCCTGCAACTTTACCAAATTTATTGATTAGCTCTAGTAGTTTTCTGGTGGCATCTTTAGGATTATCTATATATAGTATCATGTCATTTGCAAACAGTGACAGTTTTACTTCTTCTTTTCCAATTTGTATTCCTTTTATTTCTTTTTCTTCTCTGATTGCCATGGCTAGGACTTCCAAAACTATGTTGAATAATAGTGGTGAGAGTGGACATTCTTGTTGCTGATCTTAGAGGAAATGCTTTCAGTTTTTCACCATTGATAATGATGTTTGCTGTGGGTTTGTCATATATGGCCTTTATTATGTTGAGGTAGGTTCCCTCTATGCCCACTTTCTGGAGAGTTTTTATCATAAATGGGTGTTGAATTTTGTCAAAGGCTTTTTCTGCATCTAATGAGATGATCATATGGCTTTTATTCTTCAATTTGTTAATATGGTGTATCACATTGATTGATTGTTATTCTTGATAAAAGCACTTGCTTTTGCCTCAACTGTTGCTTTAATGCTAAGCAATGTTTATAGGTAAGCTCGTGTTTATACCAGATCAAAACATTTACTAAATCAAAACACTTGCAAGAAGGAGGATGGCATAGTACGGTCTCTGGGTGTGGAGTAGGAAGATTAGGAATTCCAGCACATTTTGTGTTGTCATACTGACTAAGTCACATAGCCTTCCTGGCCTTAAAGTCTTAATCAATACTACAAAAAACTAATATTTATCAAGTGTTTACTTAATGATAGGTTCTTTCTTAGTTCCTCCCAAATCCCTAATGAGTATTTATATTATTTTATTTAATCCTCAGGAAATGAATGAGGTAAATGTCATTGTTACCCTATTTTACAGATGAGAATATTGAGCTTTAGGAGATAGTCTACTTGATCAACTTAACATAAAAGAAGGTGATGGAGTCAGGATTTGAATCCTGACCATCAGGTTCCAGAGTGTGAGTTCTTAACCACAACACTGGGTTGCCTGTCTCTTTTTTAAATAGAGGGGTAGAACTTCTCAGTCCCTTCTGTCTGTAACTCATATGAAGCTCTAACTTCAAGTATTTCTGTTAAAAGTGAAAAATGAACTGACTTTTGGATGGATTATATACACCCCCAAGCATCCACATAATCTGCCTTTTTAAACTTTTAATCCAGATGCTTTACCTTCTTTGTCTCCAGCCTCTGTGTTCTGACACTAGTCAGGTCCAGTGGGCTCTTTGGCCTCCACAAAGCAGACAAAGCCTCTGCTTTATAGGTCTCATTGGGAAGACGTTCGTGCAGTAAGTGGTATTGGATTCAAATATATCTACCTTAGAAGGAAGCTACATGAACCTTGCTTGTGACTGTGATCTGATGGCTCCAGGGAGCCAGTGCATAAGAGGATGAATTGTGGTGTCGAAGAAGAAGCACGGGATGGGGGATGGTTGGCTGGGCTGTAATGCCAATGCTATGGCTCACTGGCTCTGTTGCCTGGGCAGGTCTTACCCAGTCTGTGCTCAGTTTCCTCTTAAATAAAACAAGGAGTTTGATATTGGTTGCTGGAACAATGATCTCTGTGGTCATTCCCAAATTTGGGGTGTCTTGGTCTCAGGTAGCCTGGGTCCCTAGGACTGGGAGTTTTGTTTGCTCTGAGTGACTACAGCCACAGTGGCTAAAGGAAAATCTTTGTCCTGAGGCTATGCTTTATATCATTGTGATGCTCAAGGGCAGGGCTAGGGGGTGGGTGGGTATTGACATTAATGCTGAGATTTTTTTTTTAAAGCTTATTTTGATATATTGGTACATTTTATTCTTTATTAAATTCTTAAACTGGTCTTGTGTTTGTACAAGCAACACGCATTCCTGTGAACCTATTTATGTTTTGGAATTTCAGTAGAAAGAAATGCTGTCAGTTAATATTTGAGGTCAATAAGACATTCTGATAAAAAGGAGTTACTTTTGTTCTTGATACGATTCTAGAGTAATTAAGAAACAAATACAGTTATGCTAATATAGTCATCAGGAAACTACCTATAAAGAAAATTCTTTTTTTTTTCTTTTGGCTGTGCCACACATCTCGTGGTATCTTAGTTCCCAGACCAGGGCTTGAATCCAGGTCCCAGCAGTGAAGGCGCTGAGTCCTGACCACTGGACCACCAGGGAATTCCCCAAAATTCTTGATATTTGGTTTCATAAAATATGATTCTTAGCTATTTACCATATTCTTTACGTTTTCACTATTGGAATTAAGATATTTACAAGCCTCAGAAAACAGTAACCTTTCTATAACAAAATGATAAATTGTTTAAAATATTTAAATTTTATTTAAATTTATTTAAATTATTAAAAACCAAACCACACTAGTGTAATATCTAACAATTCTGTTGACATACTCTCTTCTATGAGAAATTTGGAAAACAAATTTCCAAATAAGCAAGTGTTTGGAAAGCAAGTATTTCCTTACTTGCCTGTGTACAAATGGCTAATTAATCATTTGTTTTTGAACTGGTGTGGATCCAGAAACGCTTCTTAAGAGAAAATTCTGGCTCAGCCTGTAGGTTCTCCTTGATCCAACTCTGCATGTAGTGGACTGACCAGAATCTTGTTCAGACTCCTCAGTGTTTCCCAAAGATATCAGTTTTACCATCAGCTCATTTGCTTGCTGATGCCTACAGATTCACTTCAACCACCAGTCAGGAATATTTGTGTTGCAGGTCACTGCCTAGGAGTACCTCTTGTTTAACTCTTATCAATTCTTATCAGTTTAAAGGGTGGGTTGGCAAACCTTTTCTATAAAGGGCCAGATAGAAAATATTTTGGCTTTGCCAGTCATATGCTCTCTGTTCCAGCTGTTTAACTCTGCTGTTGTGTAGTGCAGAAACAGCCATGGATAATATATAAGCAAATGAGTGTGCCTGTGTTCCAATAAAACTTCATTTATGGAGACTGAAATCTGAATTTCATATCATTTTCATGTGTTGCAAAACATTATTCCTCTTTTAAGTTTTTTTTCAACCATTAAAAAATGGAGAAATCTTTCTTACCTCATGGGCCATATGAAAACAGGTGGTGAAGTAGACTTCACCTGCAGGCTGTAGCTTGCTGAACTTTGATTTAGAAAATTGAAATTATGAAGAAATGTTTGAAAGACACAAGTGATCATTTGTGGATGAAAGTGTTCTAGGTTCTAGCCAGTGGCATGTGAGCAGAAGTGATGTATTGTTACTTCCGGGCTTGGCCCATAAAAACCTCTCATACATGATTCTCTGTGCTTTTTCTCTACGTGTTGAATATGGCAGGGCCTGAAGATGGAAGGAGCCTAGTTCTCATTTTGGATTTACATGAGTAACAAATAAACTTCTATTCCCAAATCTCAGTGTTCTGAGATTTTAAGTGTTTCTGTTTCAGCAATTTGTGTTATCTTAACTAATATGTCATTAATTCTAACAGATATTTTTGGTTTGATTCTTATACTAATTTGGACTCCCAAAGACTACGTGCTTGGACGGACTTTTTTTGGGGTCTCCTCCTCTCCTCTTCATTTTCTCCTCACATTTAACTGGGTAATGATAGACTGGGTTACTTTCCATGTTCTAGGTGATGATAGTTTGGGGCCCATTAGCTTTCACTGAGAGCTGTTACAAGAAACAAGACACATGGCTTTACAGAGATGTTGATGAGGGAACTGTCCCTAATTTGAAGCCCACCTGAGAAATTCCTTTGGCACTCAGGGCCAGGAAAAGCTTATCTTTCCCTGAGAAACTTGTATGTTTTCTTATCAACAAAGAGAATATCATTGAATGTGCCTGATTGTATTCCCTTTTCCCTTTTCCCTCTGGTTGCCAAGAAGCTCAGAGCCAAATTTTTGGCTCAACATTAATAACTTTGTGGAACCCTGTGGCCTACATATCTGCATTCTCAGTTTCCTCCTGGTCTTGACCTTCTATTCTGCTCTGTGTTTTCCTTGTTCCTGATTTTTTGGTTATTTATATTTTTCAATTTTATTGCTTGTTTTCTTGTAAGCTTCCTCAGATCCTTTGTGGAACAAGGTGGGGTAAATAAAAAATGGCTTCAGCTTAATAATAGAATACAGCAAAAGCATTCCTTAATCACCAGTTTAGTCATCTGGGAACTAGAACTTCAAATTTACTTTTCAGGCTCCCTGCTGAGTCATTGTGTCTCATAGTTTGGTGAAGGGATGCTTTTGCAATTATGAAAGCTGTAGGCCTTCACATTTTTCCATTCTGCCATAAAGGAAAGAGAATGTCATTTTACCAAAAGTTCTTATTTACCATTTAAAATGTAGAAAGATGACAGATAACTTGACTGACAGATGATAGACTGGGAAAGGATATTTGCAGTGTTTAAAGGAAACAAATAATTAATATAAAGAATTACAATTTGCAGGCCTACTACAAATTAACATGAAAAAGATAAGAAACCCAACAGAGAAATGGTGAAAAGATATGAATAGGTTATTTTTGCAAGGGTATACTGGAAAATATAACAATATAATGTGAACACATGCTGAAACTTAACAGTGATCAGAGAACAGCAAATTTAAACAGGTTATCACTTTGCAAAATTAAAAGGTGGACAGTAACAAGCATGGGCAATGGAAACCCCCATGTACTGTTGATGGTAGTCTGGACTGTGTAGCCATTCCTGGAGAGCAACCTGTCAGTATTTAGTTAAAGTTTGTAAATGTCTTATGACCTCTCCTAGGTATATATTCCAGATAAATTATGCCATAAGTCCAGTAGGGGATACACACAAAAAAGTTCATCACAGTCTTGTTTGTAATAGCGGGATGTTTGAGGCATCCTATGTGTCCATCACAAAGGGAGTGAATGAATAAAATGTGGTAGTTGCAGATTTTGCAGTAGTTAGAAGATGTCTATATAGATTTACAGTAACATCCTATGGTTTAAAAAAATGGTGTTCAGTGAAAACTGTATGAGAGAGTGATATCTTTAGCATAGTACTATTTATACGCATTTAAAATAGCCACAAAGAAAATAACATGACATAATTTAAAGGGATTCAGACAAATCAAGTTAATGTATCAAACCCATTGGAGTGTGTGTGTATAGAGTAGAAAGGAGTAGGAGGGACAGATGATCATCTACCATGAACTCAAGTAACTGTACTGCAGTTAAAAAAAGAAGTATGTGTCTTCCTGGTAGGAAGTGGGCACTGCAGTGCTGCCTTTCTATATCCTAAGATATCCAAGTCTTCTATGAGAATTCACTGATGACAGCAGCACAGATTTTAAGAGTGCATTCAGATTCACCCTGATGCCCCATCCTGCTATTGAAAGGCATCCCCCAAATCTTCTATTTTGGGAGGAAGGGTTTGTATTCTTTCTTTTTCAGAACCATGACCCTGAGAGAGTCTCTCCTAGATCTGGTCAGGATCAAGGACCAGCCCTGGTTCCAAAACATCAGATGTGGGTGAACAAGCAGAGAGGAACTGAGCAGTTGGGGCTGAGTCACCAGACAGTGCCTGAACCAAGGGTAGCTGCAGCTGGGGATGAGATGAAGCAGACAGAGGGGGGAGGGGGGTGAAGGTACAGGCTAGAGTCCAAGCAGCTTGGTCATGATTTGAGGAGAGGGGTGTGAAGGGGTGGAGTAGGCGGAGGGGAGAACAGAGGAAGACTGAAAAACCTGACCGGGCTTCCTGCAATCCTTCCCTCAAGTCACAGATGGGCTTTTTTACTGACCCAGTTTCTCTTCCTGATGAGGCCAGTCACCACAAAGACCTTGTCAGAATTTAATGGTCTCTTTAAGCTGGTGGGCCTCAATCTCATTAGAATCATCTGGGAAGCTTTAAAAAAAAATAGAATGCCTGGTTACACCCACCTAAGACCAATACAATGAGTCTCTAGGGGGTTGAGGTGGTTTAGGGTAGGTGGGCTTGGGCCCAGACATATGTGATTTCTTTAAAAGTTCACCGTGTGATTCTGACGCACAGTGAGGCTTAGAACCACTGCTTTAAGTGCTCTTACTCCAAGAAAACAGGATCATTCACACCTTTTGAAATTATTTTAAATTAGAGAATTTTGCAACCAGACAATACTCTGGAGTAGTGCGTGTGAATTGCTTGGGGACCTTGTTACAAGGCAGATCTTGGTAGAGGTGGCTGGAAGTGGGGCCTAAGCTGTGGTATTTCTCACAAGCACCCATGTGATTTGGGGGCTGCTGGCCCGAGGGGCACCTTGAGCACAGCAAAGCTTTAGATCTAACAGTGGTGGGATGGAGGGAGGGCTGACTCTGTCAGGCCCCAGGCTTAGTGCTTCACAGGCATTGAATGCTCGTAAGCCTGTGAGAGAAGTACTGTCTATATTTCCATTTCACAGATGAGAAAACTGAGGCCTAGGGCAGTTCAGCAACTTGCCCAGGATCCGTAATGCTGGTAAGTAGCAGAGCCAGAATTTGAATGTAGGCTGACCGTTTTCAGAGGTCGTGAGCTTAACTACAGTGTAATACAACTGCAATGGCAGGATGGGGCATCAGGGACTTGCCTTGAAGCTGTGTTTGTATAACAAGTACATTGTATTTACAAGCTTGCATATTTGAGATGGTGCTGGAAGAGGGGGATAAAAATGGAGATTACAGACGGGCTAGAGAAGATATGAACAAACCTGTAAATACATCTGTCTATTCACTCGGTTAGTAGTTGTCTACTACTTAGATAATGTGCTACACATGGGGAAAAAGTATAAGTCACATGAGTTCTTCCTCCCAGGATTTCACTTTCATATATTTGAGTAGTAACTGTGCAATGTATTGTGCTTCAATAGAGTTCCAGTAAGCACAGGATGGAAAACATGTCAGAGAAGGATTCACATGGAAGCAAGCTACATGCATAGAATACAGAACAATGGTGTCAGAGGACAGGGATAAGATTTCAACGGTACTGAAAGGACAGCTCCCAGCAATGGGGGTGCAGTGTGTTTTTGTAGGAGGAGATCCAGAGTTTTACTGGAGACCCACTCTCAGAAAAAGCTCTAAAAGGTATTTCTAAAGGTGTCTAACTGACAAACACATTGAAAAATCTGGTTTCATATCTCTAAGTAATAGTAACAGTTTGCTATGACAGCAGAGAAAGATTATGTTGGTTATGGTTTGGTGTACTAGTAAGGATAGGCTAGTTGTGCTTGCAATAAAAATAATGCCAAATATCAGTGGCTAAAACAAGAGAGGTTTATCTCTTGCTCACCCTTCATGTCCAATGTAGATTGATGTGTCAGTGGGCGGGGCATTCTGCTCCATGTAGTCATCTCCTAGAGAGATGGCGATTTCACCATCTTGAGATGTGACCCGACAGTACAGTACTTCCTGAAGTGGAGAACAGCTGAATATTGGGGAATGTTACTAATGTCTGCTAAAGCCAGTCACTTCAGCTCCACCCATGTGACTTGGAAATAAAAGCGTTGTGCTTTTCATGCATAAAGAAAAAAATAACTTCATTACTATTAGTCATTATTCGTTTTTAATATTTTAATATGTGTAAGATTGTTGCCAACCAGCTTTTTACTTAAAAGAATTAGGAAGATCAGTCTTCATTAATATTAAAACTATTGTTTTTAATAGCTTCACTTTGAAATTAAACTATCAAGGCTATTACTTGATACAGCATGAATATGAATTCCAACCACCAACCAGTATGATGATTGTATGACAAAAACAATTATAACCGAATAAATGTGCCCCTGCTGAGCATCTAGGGATTATAAGAGCAACTTCCATTTTGAACCTACCCCAGTGAGCTGGTTTACTGTGTGGGACAGCAATACAAATGCAGGCATAGCACCACATTTTGAACACAAGATGTATTTGCTATTTTTTTTTAATTGCTCTTGAAAACTCACACACTATTACCCCATTCCTTCTCTGTGCTCAGGAAACATGGGAAAAATTTGAGGAGCAGAAAGGGTAGAATCTATGGGGGAAGAAAAAGGAGATGGATTTGTAGGACTGAAAATATGCTAGAGAAATAGTGGACTGCCCTATTTCTTCCTTCTCTCCTTGGTTGACACTTCAAGTGGTAAAGGAACCATTATTTCCCTGCCCTCTGGAGACTAGTTCTGCCCAATAGACCTTTCTGTGTCTGCTGTTAAATATGATGGCCACTAGACACAGATGGCTATTGAGCACTTGAAATGTGGCTAGTGCAATCGAGGAATGGAATTTTAAATTTTACTGAATATAAAAAACTTAAATAGCCTCGTGAATCTAGGTGATAGGGGAGAGAGAGGTTGTTTTTATTTCTGCTTTCTTGGTGTAGATTTATCTGCATATTATGACTATTTTATCTGTCACACAGGGAGTTAAGGATGAATTTGGCCAGTTTTTGGGTGGGGAGTCAAGGGTGTGTGGACCTAGCAGAGATGTGAGTCTGCTGCAATGGTCCCCTCCCTTAGCCTGTGCAGCCCAGGCTCCCATCATGAACAGTGGGGTCTAGGGGACCAAATGGTGCCCAAAGACTTTGCAGACATAAAAGTTGGGACTATTACATGGATCTCAGACCTGGTCCTTTTTAAGGGAAGGCTGCAGGTTTGTTTATGGGAAAAAAGGAAAGAGGCAAATGAACCTAGTGTGGTAAACATTTAATGTAGCATCACATCTATTTCTTTGTAAATATATTTGGGTATAAAGTCTTTATTGTGCTTGAAATTCTTATTAAAAATGCAGTGAACTTTAGTTTGCACATTTGTAGCCTTTCTTTCCTCAAATCATTCTTATGTAAGAAATGATTTTTTTGATGATAGTTGTTTAATGAAAGACCTGGGCAGTTATTGAAAGGAAGCTAATATCATCAAACATTTATTCAGTGACTCCTGTGTGCTGGTGATGTGCTAATAATGAATGGCACTTCGCAACACTATTTATTTTTTAGAAAAATGACTCCTTAGCTGTAAAGTCCTCATGAGTGTGCTTCCTGGAAGCCAATATACTTTTCTACTCTTGTTTTCTGTTCGTTTTGGAAAGCATTTACTTTTATTACACAAGAGTAAAAATTAGTGCTCGTATTAAACAATTTAATGATCCAAAGTGCTTCAGACCTCACGTAGCCTGACTAGCCTCCCCTAGACCCTTGAGCAGAGGCTAATCAGAGTGCTTTGGTGAGATGCTTGGATTTTATTCTTGGGACTTAACATGAAGGCAAGAGAGTGAAGAGAGGTAGGAAAGCAAGTGTGATTCCAAGATAATTTGATTTAAAAGAAGATAGAAATTCTTGCTTTCTGAATTAAAGCTCTAAGTCACCTTAAATAAACTTAGCGCAAAGGAAGTTCCTTCCAAAACAACCAATGACATCAAATTTTTTTTTCCACCAGAGCATACATATAAACAGGAAAATTATTTTTCATTGGAAGGTTAATTGTTGACACCACCATATTTACACTCAAGTGACTATTTCTAGTTCCACCCCTTGTAACATTCCAGAGCCTACTTTTGTTTTACCCTGACATTGTCCCAGCATAAAATTCTGATATGCTAATTACTTCTCCAGATCATACCCTTGGTTCTGATGCCATAAGACAAGTAGTAAACGTTTAGTTTTTGAGTTCAGAATAATTGGATAATTGGCATCATCCTGTGACAAGTTTCCCCTTTTCCTGAGGCCTTTTGACTGATGTCCCTATTGTTATTGTTGGAGTGGCTCAAGCCCCATAGAGCTATGACGCAAAACTTGATCTTTGGTAGAAATGCCTTACACATTTATTGCCTCCAGGAAACCAAAGGGCAATAAAGCCACGTTCCAGATTGAGATCCTGGCCTTTTGCATCATGACCTAACCTGTTCCAGGTGAAAAATAATTTCATAAGAAAACTTCTACTTGGGTTCTTGCCGTGATTCTTAGTCCTAGCTGTACATTAAAATCTCCTGCAGGACTTAAAAAGACCACCATCCGAGCCCCACCTGAAGCTTGTTAAAAAAACTGATTTTGCGGTCCCATCACATACCTACTGATTTGGATTCTCCATAGGAGGGCTTTGGGTATCTGAATTTTAAACAAGACTCCCAGATGATCAGGGAAATCTGGTCAGCTTGTTTTTGGGTGTTGATCTTGGGAAAGAGCATGTAATATATTTTCAGATGAATTTAGTTGTCCTAAAGACATTTCTAATGTTGGTGTCTTTTTTTGTCTTCTTTTACTTATTCACGTATGAATGCTATCAAAGAGGAGTTATTTAACAGAAGAGAAGGTTTAACATTTTTATCTCTAGTCAAACCAAGTCTGTGATCCTAGGGGGTGATTTTTTTTTTTTTTTTTTTTTTGCGGTACACGGGCCTCTCACAGTTGCGGCCTCTCCCGTTGCGGAGCGCAGGCTCCGGACGCGCAGGCCCAGCGGCCATGGCTCACGGGCCCAGCCCCTCTGCGGCATGTGGGATCTTCCCAGACTGGGGCACGAACCCGTGTCCCCTGCATCGGCAGGTGGACTCTCAACCACTGCGCCACCAGGGAAGACCCTAGGGGGTGATTTTTATGTATTAAAAATAAAATTTGTATTTTCATATAACAGCTTTCAGCAGTGCTAGATAGTGTGCTACAGCTCAGAGCCCAGCAGAGTGGCCCTCACCCTCTGTTTAAGAGGAGCTTGATACTAATGGAGGATTGTCTTGGGTTCTTATACTGTGAGACCAATTAGTCATTCCATCTCCAAATGAAATGGCAAGGGATTCATGATTTCACCCATTTCTTCCATTCAGCAGATATTGTTTGAATGTCTGCGATATGTCAGTCTCTGTGTTATGTACTAGGGATACCAAATAGAAGAAATTGGGGTTCTTCTCCCTAAGGAACTGGTAGACTAGAGCAGGGGTTCTCAAGGTGTGTTCTTGGACCAACAGTATCAGTATTCCTGGGAACTTGTTGAAAGTGCAAATTCTTGTGTGCCACCCTAGACCTACTAAATCAGAAACTGGGGGTGGGAGCCAGCACGCTGGTTTCACAAGCCCTCCAGGTGATTCAGATAAAGTTTGATACCCACTGGTCTCTGGAGGGAGCATCCATTTAGCAGACAATTGAGTACACTGTGACAGGTGCAGTGGATATGGGAACGGGGTAGAGGCATGAGGGAGGCCTCCGGGAGAAGGCAGTGTTTGAACTCTCTCAGGATAGTTGGTGCAGAGAGGAGGAGAGGTGCTCCTGGAGAGGTCAGCAGGGACCACACTTAGGAGCTGGAATTTTGCTCTGAATGCAACGTGGAACATTTCTGAACCTATAGTTAGGTCATTTGCACTCGGTATCATCTTTTGGCCAAACTTTCAGCTGAGCTGTGCTGGGTTTGAGCTCTGTGCTTCAAGTACTCCCTCAGAAATGGTAAGTTAGAGAAATATAGGCATAAAAATTCCTCTTATGTTAAAAAATCTAACATACTAGGAGTTAAACATTTGTTGAATAAACAAATAAATGAAAGAATGGAGAAAGCTAGGACTTGTGAAGGTAAGGAAAGTGTATGATGGCAGCATAGCAGTGCAAGCACTGGTTTCTGAACTAATTGAAAATCCCATGGTATTAAAAAGATTATGTAAGCTTTCAGTGGCTTAATCAAAGAAAATAAGTATCTTCCCCAGGAGCCAGAATACGAAGGCTCAGAATCACCAGGTAGGAGGGCAATGGTAAGAGTAGCAGTGAATCTCTCTGCAGCTCCACCTGTCACATCCGCGGTTTTCCTGAGTTTGCCTCCACATTTGCACAGTACCGTTACTGAGAACTGATGTATTCCAGGTACTGGACATATAATATTTTCAATATAGTCACCAATGCTAAAAAGTAGATGTTGTCACCCCATGTTTTGAAAAGAACTAAGAATCACAGGACGCTAGAGTCTAAGGAAGAAAAGGATTTCCAGAGATGACTGGTACAAACATTGCTGTTCACTCAGGGTGAAACTGAGTTCAGGGTCAAACTGGGGTGTAAGGAGGGTAAGTGACTTCTTCAAAGTCAATATGCTGGTGACTGGAACAGCTGGGATCCAAAACCTGGTCTGTGGAAGGAGAATTTGTCACACTGCTCTCTGCAACCAGAGGGAGACTGAGTGTCCTGCCCCAGGAGATGGCCTGTTAAATGTCCAGACCTCTAGGATGCCTTGTTCATTCTTCACTGACACCACGAGGCACTTTCCTTTCTGGGCAAATTCAATTTTCACAAAAACCTGCCTCATTCTACTACACTACACATATATCTAAATTCATGCAAAAGACACAAATTGTTTGTTCTCAAGTACAATAAACATTTTAATTTAACCTTTTCCTGTGTTGTAGTTAACCCAATGATTTATAGAACTTGTTTTTACTTTCTCCATCCAAACAATAAATGATTGTTTTATATTTATAGCAACATAAGGAGCCATCTTCACAGATCTCAATAGCCAAATTTTTCATGTAATTGCCCCTAGTGTTATATGACTTTTTATCTCTTCAAATGATATGTGGACCAGGTACAAAGTGGGCTGACTTCTCATGACTAAGAATTTTATAAACTGAATTTAATGATTGGGTTTAAGTCACTGCATATGTTGAAAAAACAGAAAGGTATATACGTACGTATGTATGTATGTATATGTGTGTATACCAAAAGTCTATTTTACTGCACATTCTTTTTATTTATTTATTTATTTATTCATTCATTCATTCATTCATTCATTCATGGCTGCGTTGGGTCTTCGTTGCGGTGCGCAGGCTTCTCACTGTGGTGGCCTCTCCCGCTGCAGATCCCGGGGTCTAGGCGGGCAGGATTCAGTAGTTGTGGCACGTGGGACCAGGTGCTCCGCGGCACGAGGGATCGTCCTGGACCAGGGCTCAAACCCGTGCCCCTGCATTGGCAGGCGGACCCCCAACCGCTGTGTCACCAGGGAAGTCCCTACAGCACATTCTTGTACCTAGCACGGATTATGTACCATGTATTATAGGTTTTTGTCAAAACTGAAAGAGGAGGGTAATAAATCACATATTAAAAAACCTTGCCCATTTAATTCTGTGTTTTTCTTCCTATAGTTAGAATAAACAATGAAAGAGACAGATTTTGGTTAAAAAATAAAACCTTCTATAGTTTTATTTCAAAGACTATTGGCAAAATTTTATAGAGACATGTTTCCTAACGTTTCATCTGTGTTCTGGTTTATTTAAAAAACATGGCATGATACAAGATAAACAATAATCACTTTCTATCTTTTCAATTGGATTGTAAGCTTTTTTTTTTTCTCCAAACAATTGTAAATATGTTTGCTTTTCTGTAATCTTCTACTATAGCAAATTGTGGGGAAAATATAAGAGACTCAGAGGAGGAGGAAATCAAGAAAAATAACACCTCTTTCAAATATGGGGGCAGCTGTTTCTTGTATGTATGATGGAGTCTCCTGGGGACCAAGGAAAATTTGAGAAAGTCTGCCCCTGTCTCTAGCAGCTCTTGTCATGATGGATAAACTACAGATTGACTCAGCACAGCTCAAGAGAAGAGTTTCCTCTCCTTTCCTTATCCTCCTTGCCTTCTCTTGGTTAAAATCAGCAGACAGTAACTCAGATTAAAACCCACTATCTAGATATAAACAACAGTACTGATTAAATGGATCACTTTGCCAAGGGAGATGCAGCAGGAGTGCCCATTTTTCATTCAAATGTTCCAGCCTAGTAGAAGTAGCTTCCAGCTCTAAATATATTGAATCACCATTAACCTACTGGAAAAATAGGAACACAAACACATACTTTCTTATTAGATGAACATGGCAGGTTGTCTGATAATGCAAACAATTAAATGCAAGAATTTATTTATAGCTCTCAAAGGGTCTTGACAAAATTTCTTCTGTCAGAGAAACAATTCCTTTCTCTTAGAGCAGCCCAACTAGAATCTTGAGATTCGAATCCTTTGGAGTTTGGAGATGTGTGTCGATTTGTTTGTAATGGATATTGGTTAGGGTGATGCATAAAAAGTAAATGTTCTAGGTCCTTGCAGCCCAAAGAATGACCCAAGAACAGCAGCATCTAACATCACATGGGAGCTTGTTAAATCGCAGAATCTTGAGTTCTGCACCGTCCACCTACTGAACTAGGATCTGAATTTTAAAAGCTCCCCAGGTGATTTGTATGCACACTAAACTTTGATTAAAGTTGTTCTAGCAATGGTTCCCAAACTTTAACCTGGATCAGAATCTTTTGGAGGATTTATTAAAATGCAGATTGCTGGGTTCCATCCCTAGAATTCAGACTCAGTAATTCTGGGGTGCGGTACGAGAATGTATGTTTCTCACATCTTCCTAAGTGATGATGATGCTACTGGTCCAGAGACCACACCAAGAACCCCTGCTCAAGGCAGTGCCGTCTGTTAAAATTATGCTGTGAGCTGCATGTGTAATTTAAAATTTTCTGGTAGCCACATTTTAAAAGTGAAGTGTGAAATTATTTTTAATAACCTTTATTTACTTCAGTATATACAGAATGTTATTTCAACATCAGATTAATATAAAAATTATTTCTGAAACATTTTGCATTCTTTTTTGGTAGTAAATCTTTAAAATCCAGTGTGTATCTTATACTTACAGCATATCTCAATTCAGATTAGCCATATTTCAAATGTTCAATAGCCACATATGGCTGGTTAGGGCTACCTTATCAGACAGTGTACTAGGGCACTGGTTTTCAAATGTTACTTCAAAGACTTACCGTTTGTGAAACTTTTACTGACCTTGGGAGAAATGAGAAACATAAGCTCAATTTACTCAATTTAAATGATTCTCCTTTATTCTGAGATGATCTTTCTTCATTTTTGCTGCTGAAATGGCCTCTTTAATGCCGTGATTGTCAAAGTGTGGTCCCCCAGACCAGCCGCATCAGCATCATGTGGGAACTTGTTAGAAATGCAAATTCTTGGGCCCTAACCCAGACCTACTGAATCAGAAATTGCCAGTGGGGCCCAGCAATCTGTGGCTTAACAAGTCCTCCAGGTGATCCTGATGCATGCTAAATTTTGAGACCCACTGCTTTAATGAAATGATGGTGATAAAATGTGGTAGCTTTTAATTATTTTTTAATAACCATAATTGGCAAAATAAGAAATTGTCGGTTTTATGCTAGTCGTTAATTAAAACATGTATTTTTTTGTTGGTTTATGAAACCTGAAAGTCAGAAAATCAATGTACTGAAGGTTAGTTAAATAATATTTTCTACTTCTGTGGATAAAATACAGTTTAAAAAATAGGGAAAGACCAGGAAAATAAGTGTGTATATAAGTATACAAATGAGTCCTAGAAAGTCAGTGCTTGGTTCTTATTAGTAACACCTTTATGCTATTACTGCTGGAAAATGAATACACTTGCTGAACAACACTTGCTAAGAAAATTCACATTTCCTATGCAAAATAGTGAAAATGAGTCAGAAAAAAAAATCCCATAAATATTGATGATCTCATTCTCTAGCTCTCTGGTAATTAGTCAGTATTTGGCTTTTATTGCTACAAAAGTTCTACAAAAATTATAATGTCTGGTCCTTAAAAAGTAAGGAAACAAAACCTTTTACCAGTTGTACATTTCCTTTTAGAAACATTATATAGCATGAAGTTAGCATATTAAATTTAGTTCCTGCCACCAATTTAGTGGGAGAATATTGAAATGAAGTAAAGTGAAATATGAAATAATATAAGGAATTAAGCATGAATGATTAGACAGGTGGAAGCAAAAGGAAATCTAATAACCTAAGGAAACATGTATGTGTGCCCAGGGACATTAGCTCAGGGACTCAGAATCCCAGACCTGGGTTCAGTTTCTGTCTCCATATGTGATGTTAGCCATTCTTTTCTAAGGCTCAATTTTTCTAAATATACATGAATTGCAATGGCAGAATATGTCAAGACTGTCAATTAGTGAACCAATGTTCTTGAAATGTTTTATTTTTTAAAAAGTATTTATTTATTTGGCTGCATTGGGTCTTTTAAAAAATTTTTATTTATTTTATTTTTGGCTGCGTTGGGTCTTCGTTGCTGTGCGTGGGCTTTCTCTAGTTGTGGTGAGCAGGGGCTACTCTTTGTTGCAGTTCACGGGCTTCTCATGGCAGTGGCTTCTCTTGTTGCAGATCATGGGCCCTAGGTGCATGGGCTTCAGTAGTTGTGGCTCACGGGATCTAGAGCGCAGGCTCAGTAGTTGTGGTGCATGGGCTTAGTTGCTCTGCGGCATGTGGGATCTTCCTGGACCAGGGCTCGAACCCATGTCCCCTGCATTGGCAGGCGGATTCTTAACCACTGTGCCACCAGGGAAGCCCTAGTTGCATCGGGTCTTAGTTGCGGCATGCGGGATCTAGTTCCCTGACCAGAGATTGAACCTGAGCCCCTTGCGTTGGGAGCCCCAATTCTTAGCCACTGGACCACCAGGGAAGTCCCTTAAAATATTTTAGATTCCTGAGGAAAATGGGCCTAAGAACTCCAAAGCATTATTATTTCCCTTTTACAAGAAGCTCCTGTTAGGTCTAATCCAGAGGAAATTCAGGGATATAAAGAGAAAATTGACTAGTTCTATTGTTCTGTGTGAATAAGGTACTTACTTCTACTTAAAGCTAAAATTAGAACTCTCCTTTGTAGTTTGGAGGTCTGTTAGGCCTCTGGATTTGGTGGGTGGCCATTTCAGCAGCAAAAATTTCTAAAGCTGGTGCCAAGTAGATCATTCATGTGGCGACTATGAAATGGTGCTGTCCAGCATGGTAGTCACAAACCTCATGTGGCTGCTGAGCACTTGAAATGAGTCTAGTCCAGCACTTGAAATGAGTCTAGTCCAGATGTGCTGTAAGTGGTAAATACACACTGAATTTTGAAAATTTAATATGAAAAAAGAATATAAAACATCTCATTAATCATTTAAAAATACTGATCAGATGTTGAAATGAGGCTACTACAAAGTTTGATATTACATATTTGGCTTATGCTATATTTCTATCAGACTACATGGCTGTAGAGTAATATTTCTTGAGTATTATGAATGCTGTTAAGAATAAAAGGGATGTGATATAAGTTTTAACATGCTTTCAGTGACTATAAAAACCTTCACTGCTTAATTGAAACCTATTGCTAAATAAACAGGGATTATGCATAAAAATACTTCTTTCAGTTTTATCATAGAGAGAAACCTCAAGTTCTGTGACTCCCTTTTACAAGTGCAAAAGACAAAACTGGAATAATTATTATTGTAATTCAGGAAAAAATGTTTTTGTCTGAAAAATTCAGATAATCAAGGCATATGTCAAATGTTTTTAATCTTATTTTTATTATAAAATATAGCAGGCATACAAAAAAAGTATAAAAATTATGTGTACAGGTTAAAGGAAAATAAAATGGATTCCTCTACTTTTAGCAGCCAGGCTAAGAAAAAAAACATTACCGTATCCCAGAAGTCCCCTGTGTGTTCTTCTCCTTCTCTGGAAGTAGCCAAAGTTCTGAACTTTGTTAATCCTTTACTTACTTTTCTTTATGGTCATCATTGCCTATTTGTATGTTCCTTAAACATTGTATTATTTAGTTTGAACCATTTAAAAACTCTATATAAATGAAACCATACCATACATATTCTTTGATGACTTGTTTCTTTTAATTTAACATTTTATTTTTGAGATCCATTCATGTTGGTTTATAGCTATACTAAATTTTTATTGCTGTATGGTATTTGATTATGAAAATATACCACAGCTTATTGATCTAGTCTGTTGAATGCATTGAGATTGTTTTCCAGTTTTCACTGCAATAAACAATGCTGTAATACACGTCTTTCTACATATCTCCTGGTGTCCATATACAAGATTTCTCTAGGGTATATACTTGGGAGTGGATCACAGAGTATATATGCAAGCTTAATTTTACTAGGTAATGCCAAGCTATTTTCCAAAAGTGTTGTACTAATTTACATTCTCACCAGCAGAGTATGAGCATTTTCATCGCTCCTCAATCTCATGAACAGTTGGTTGTATCACACTTCTTAAGTCTGGCAGTTTTGGAAAGGTCTTCCATGTGTTTAATTTCCCTGATTTGCCATGAGGTTGAACATCTTGTTTTGTGTTTGTGGGCTATTTGTGATTAATTTTTCTATTTGGTTGTTTGTCATTCTTGCTGATTTGTAGAAGTTTAAAAGTACATTTTGCATTCTGTTACATAATGTGTTACAACTATCTTCTCTCAGTTTGGACTTGTCTCCTCACCTTTTATAACACTTTTTGATCAATAGAGGACATTAATTTTAATGTAGTCAACATTTCCCTTTGTAATTTGAACTTTTTATGTCTAGTTTAAGAACTCTTTTCCTACTTTGAGACCATAAAGATGCTCTACTATATTGTCTTCTGAAAGTTTTATTTTCTTGCCTTTCACATTTAAGTCTATAATTTACCTCGGACTGATTTTTGTTTACTGTGTGAGGTAGGAGTCTAATTTAAGTTTTTCATATTGAAAACAAATTGTTCTACCACTACTTACTGAGAAAAATATTCATCATCTACCGCTGATCTGCAGTAGCACCACTGTCATATGTTAAATGGCAATTTATGTGTGGGTTTGCTTCGGAACGCTCTATATTGTTCCATTGATCTAGGGGTCTATACCCCCCTCCCTTCTTAAAAAGTATCATATCGTATAGCTCTTCATTAATTAAAGTCTTCGTTAATATCTGTCAGTAAAGGTATATACTTTCCTCCTTAAAGGTCTTATATATCTTTTGTTAGATTTATTTCTAAGTACATCATATATATATATATATTATATATATATATATATATATATATTTTTTTTTTTTTGGTACGCGGGCCTCTCGCTGTTGTGGCCTCTCCCGTTGCGGAGCACAGGCTCCGGACGCGCAGGCTCAGTGGTCATGGCTCACGGGCCCAGCTGCTCCGCGGCATGTGGGATCTTCCTGGACCGGGGCATGAACCCGTGTTCCCTGCATCGGCAGGCAGACTCTCAACCACTGTGCCACCAGGGAAGCCCAGTACGTCATATTTTTGATGCTATAAGAAATGACATCTAATTTTTTTCTGCTCATTACTGGTATATAGAAATACAATAGACTTTGCATAATTATCTTACATTTAGCATATTTAACAAACTTGTTATTTTAACAATTTATATTTGTAGACAGTCACATCATTTTGGAATAATGATAGGTTTGTTCTCTTTCTGAAATTCTTTGCTTTTCTTTTTTTTTTAAATAGCATTACTCTGAGGTATTTTTAAAAATTAATTAATTAATTATTTTTGGCTGTGTTGGGTCTTTGTTGCTGCGTGCAGGCTTTCTTTAGTTGTGGCGAGCGGGGGCTACTCTTGGTTGTGGTGCGCGGGCTTCTCATTGCGGTGGCTTCTCATTGCGGAGCATGGGCTCTAGGCGAGCGGGCTCAGTAGTTGCGGCTTGTGGGCTCTAGAGCACAGGCTCAGTAGTTGTGGTGCACAGGCTTAGTTGCTCTGCGGCATGTGGGATCTTCCTGGACCAGGGCTCGAACCAGTGTCCACTGCATTGGCAGGCGGATTCTTAACCTCTGCGCCACCAGGGAAGTCCCTCTCTTTCTGAAATTCTATACATTTTATTTCTCTTGCTTTATTGGACTGGGCTGGACCTCCTGTTTAATTTTGCATAGGAGTGGGGATATTAATGTTTACTGCATGTCAGGTCATTGCCAAGTAATTTACTTGTATTTTTTTTTTCAATTATCACCATTTTATAGATGAGGAGTCAAAGGTTTAGAGAGTTACTTGCTCAATGTCACTCAATAGCCACCAATCAAATATCCAGAGAGTGCATTTAGATTTAGGGTAAGATAATGGTGTTTGGTGTCCTGTCATGCCTGCTTTGCTTCCTCATGTACTCAACAGAATAGTTCTGAAGTATTAATAACAACAACTAATGCCTGTTATGTACCAGACACTCTTCTAACTGCTTTACATCCATTACTCACTTAATCCTAAAAACAACCCTGCAAGGTAGGCCCTATTATTATCATCATCCCCATTATGAAAATGAGGAAACTGGAGTTTAGAGAGTTAAAGTAACTTGCCCAGAGTTATACAACTATTGAATAATATGTGGAAAATCTGGTATTTGAAGTCTGCGTGATGTATTTCCATTGTCTGTGTTCTTGCCTACCATGCTATACTGCTTCTCAAAATGCGAACCAAGACTTTTTTGAGAATGTAAAGGAGATTCTGCTTTGTGATGAAATCAGGATTTCTTGCTAACAAGTAGCCCAAACATATTCACCAGAATCAGGGGGTGGTTAAACAAGTGAGGGGATAAGGAAAGAATTGGTATCATGTTTCAAAACTGTTGATCTTAAAATGAATTGTGGAATGAAAAGGCTGTCTGTCATTGCCAAGATTGATAACCCCTGAGAAAACTGTTGTGTGGGGGAACAAAATGTACAGAATGAAGAGATCAGCAGAGAAAAACAGCTCTCCTGAGACCCACTGTCAATTTCTTCTTGTGCTTCCTTTTAGACAGGTGAAAATTATCTGGTGGGACAGAGGAGAGTTACTAGAACTCTTGTGTATGTTACTAATCTTAGAAAGAGCATTCCTAAACTACTCTCTCATTCCTTGTTTGTAAGGGCCCAAAAGATTAAAAATGGTTAAATTATTTTGCAAGCCATTTGTGACATCATTAAATATAATTGGTTCTGTTTGCCTGGTTTACTTACTCATTTACTCTGGGAGAGTGGACAAATGGGAATTTTAGGGTCATAATTTAAATTATTTTGGTGAAAATTGATACCAAAGGAAGAAATATAATAACTTGTTCTAATTAAAAAATTATTTCTCTTAGAATAATAAACCCAAAACTTTAACCAAAGAGCCCTTCTCTAGAGGAAACTAAAAAGGTATTTTTCTTCTTCCAAAGTTAGTGCCTTTGTTTAGCTTTTCAGTGGGGTGATGAATGTATATGGGGATCTCTGCTTGAGCCTGGGCTAGAGTTTAAATATATGTGAACACATTTGGTAGATGCATGGGACAGCCCTAAAGAAGATTTGTAAGGGGGACTGGGGAGCTTCCAAGGAGAGAACTCATTTTAAAGAAAGGAGGAGCCAGGCATGCCTGTCCCAGTAATAGAGTCTCACTACACATCTCTGGCACCTCTGGTGGCAGAAGAGCAGCAGTGTGGTCTGGTAGAGTGCAAGCTTGGTGACATGCCAGCAGTGCCTGGTGAAATGGAAGTGCTCAGCAGATGTTGGAGAGAGCCACCACAGATGTTGTGAGATTATTCAAGAGAACACCTGAATTCCAGAAGTACCTGACTTCAGAGAGCACTTGGACCTCCAGAGGACTTGAGAACACTTTAGAGGGTATTGAGGTCCTGCTGGATGGAGGCTGGGGAGGCCTGGGGAAACTCAGGGTGCATTCATATTTGTACAAGAAGATTTTCAGTACAATTAGAGGCTACTATATATATATATATATATATATATATATAGTTGATATATATATATCTCATGTTGCTGAATATGTAGATATCTTACCATTTAGAGTCTTTAAAGAGCTTTCTAAAATGGTTAAAGCTGGTCAAAAGGTACAAACTTCCAGTTATAAGAAATAACAAATAAGTTCTGGGACTTCCCTGGTGGCACAGTGGTTGAGAATCCGCCTGCCAATGCAGGGGACGTGGGTTCAAGCCCTGGTCCGGGAAGATCCCACATGCCGCAGAGCAACTAAGCCAGTGCACCGCAACTACTGAGCCTGCGCTATAGAGCCCGAGAGCCACAAATAATGAAGCCCGCACGCCTAGAGCCACAGGCTCCGCAACAAGAGAAGCCACGGCAATGAGAAGCAGCGCACTGCGACGAAGAGTAGCCCCTGCTCACCACAACTAGAGAAAAGCCCGTGAGCAGCAACAAAGACCCAACGCAGCCAAAAATAAATAAATTAATTAATTAATTAAAAAAAGAAATAAGTTCTGAAGATATAATGTACAGCATGGTGACAGCATAGTTAACAATATATATTAACAATATGGTTAACAGTATAGTTAATGATACTGTATCATACATTGCAAACTTGCTAAGAGAGTAGATCTTAGAAGTTCTCACCACAAGAAAAAAAAATTGTAAGCATGTGAGATGATAGATGTTAAACTTATTTTGGTAATCATTTTGCAATATATACATATATCAAATCATTATGTTACACATGTAAAACGAATACAGTGTTATACATGAATTATATCTCAAAACTGGGGGAAAAAGTTTCTAAGCATTCATTAATTGACACGTCACTGATTTGAAGTTTAGCATTGTTATACCGTATATATTCTCAAGCTCTGTACTTGAAAATAGAATCAGAAAATATGAGCAAGTTAAAAACTTTATGGTAATGATCTTTTAACATTTGGATTTTATTACTTTTCATATGTTATTCGGTAGAGAAGGCTTTGAGGAAGAATGGCTAGTGGGCAACAAAAAACAAATAAGTTGTTTTAAAATTGCCACTGATTAAATAAATGAATATTTTTCAACACCTGTTTATTCAATAGTGCATTTCACAGAGTGACTGGTTAATAAATATTTGCTAAATAAATTTTTCTGATAAGGCCATGGGGCCTCAGGATGCCTAATCGGTCAGTTTCAGGTCACCTAGCAATGCAAAGGTTTAAATACAAATTAGGAGGACTAAGCTTTCTAGCGTGAGATCAGAAAAAACCATGAACATGTCAAAGACTGCAAAAACATATAATATGAATTTTTTTGTTAACCCCTTTCCATATATTATGCATCCTTTGCTACAATAGAAACCAATGCTCTGTAGATTGTGGTATAAACTTTTCTTAGTGGTTACTTTTTATCAGTATTTCTGATTTCCAGAGCATGTCTGATTTATATTTAATTTTATTTGAGCTTCACATAATTATCCAGGGAAATTCTTGTTAGAGTTGACAGGAAGATTTGGGAGGTCCACAGGTGCCCGTTTCTCCTGGGAAAGTTGGGAGCAGGGAGGAAGGCCACAGTCAATTCCACATGAAGACTGTGGGCGGGACTGGGTTAACTCTGGCCACATCAGGCATTGTAAATTTTCATTTCATTACCATTTGGTTTAACAACTGAAATAATAGAAATAGAAATTCTATTGCAAAATGAAATTTACCTGTTGACTATTTTGACAGAAAGTGGAGACTGCTAATTTAGGAGACTCCATGTTCATTTTTACAAATCGTTATAGTAACGTTATAGTCTGATTAGCATTTATGAAGTAGCTGTAGTGTCGAGATCTATAGAATGATGATTTGAGAACTTGCGTAAGAAAAGGATGGGCCTGAACTCAGTGTCTTTCAGAACTGTCACAGCAGTACTGTGTATTTTCCTTTTTTATAACTTGTGTTTTGCTTGTTTTGGACTAGTAATTGAAATTTTGAAATGTTCTTGTATTGCATTATTATACTGACAGTGCTGATTGAAAGCCATCTTAGAATTTTGAGGAAGATTTGTTAGAGAGATTGCACTGTTTCACTTTTCTACTTTATTCTACACAGAGTCTTTGGGAAAAGCCCAAGAAAATTACCTACCTAGGTTTCTTTAATGTCTAAAATGTCTATAATCCTCTTTATTTGGAAAGTCTATGAAATATGACTACACTGTAAACTATATTTTATCAAGCCTTTATATCCTGAATCGGAAGGCATTTCTGAGTCTTTTTTGATTTTTCTGTTCTTGCACTCCACAGTCTTAAGCACTGGCTCCTTTATTTAAACAAACAAACAAACCCAATTAAACAAAAACATTTTTCCCATAATTATCAAAGTGACACATGCCTATTAACATAACAATGAAATAAATTATCCATAGTGCCATTTCTCAGAGATAACTACTGCTATGACTGTGATTTCTTTCTTTCTAGATGGGGTAGATGTATAATTTTTCATTTTCTTTTGAACATTGGCTTTGCAAGGGGTCCATGAGCAGTCGCTGGCTCCCCACTGGTTCAGTGTTACTACATCAGAAATGGGTGTTACTTTTCATTGGCTTATTTACTCCTAAGACCTACTCAGAGAAGTGGAGTCCAATTATTATTGACTCACCTCCTTTCTTATGCTTAGGGAACTAATAGTAGGAATTGAAACATTCTTTAAGCCAAGTAATGCTGATACATGAAAGTTTTCTCTAATTTATTTGCTGAAAGCAGAGCATTATCAACTAAAACATGTTCATTATGACTAATGGTCTCTTCCTAAGGGAAGATAATCACAACAGTATTCTTAAGAAAATTCTCTATCTAATTGGGGTCAAACTCATGTACAGTTTTGTGTCAGCGTTTTCACTCAACATTGCATTACCAGCATTTTCCATGTCACTAAATATTTTTCAAAAAGATTATTTTTAGTGGCTTCATGAAATTTATTGAATTGGGAATACCATCATTTACTTAACTAACTTTACTATATTTGGATATTTTGGTTGTTTCCATGTTTTAGAAACATTTTTGCTTTTATAACACTGTGGCAAAAATACTTGTATATAAACCTTTGACCTTATTTAAGACTACTTCCTTGAGAATATATGCTTTAAGGATTCAGTAACCTCTTTTTTTTAACATCTTTATTGGAGTATAATTGCTTTACAATGTTGTGTTAGTTTCTGCTTTATAACAAAGTGAATCAGCTATACATATACATATATCCCATGTCTCCTCCTTCTTGCATCTCCCTCCCACCCTCCCTATCCCATCCCTCTAGGTGGTCACAAAGCACCGAGCTGTTCTCCCTGTGCTATGCGGCTGCTTCCCACTAACTATCTATTTTACATTTGGTAGTGTATATATGTCCATGCCACTATCTCACTTCGTCCCAGCTTACCCTTCCCCCTCCCCATGTCCTCAAGTCCATTCTCTACGTCTGCATCTTTATACCTGTCCTGCCCCTAGGTTCTTCAGAACCATTTTTTTTTAAGATTCCATATATATGTGTTAGCATACGGTATTTGTTTTTCTTTTTCTGACTTACTTCACTCAGTATGACAGTCTCTAAGTCCATCCACCTCACTACAAATAACTCAATTTCATTTCTTTTTATGGCTGAGTAATATTCCATTGTATATATGTGCTGCATCTTCTTTATCCATTCATCTGTCAATGGACACTTAGGTTGCTTCCATGTCCTGGCTATTGTAAATAGAGCTGCAATGAACATTGTGGTACATGACTCGTTTTGAATTATGGTTTTCTCAGGGTATATGGAAAGGGCATTGACTTTGACATCAAAAGGATCTGGATTTGAATCCTAGCTCCACCATTACTAAATCCTGTTATCTTAGGCAAGTTACTTGACCTAGTTAGTCTCCATCCTTATACATAAAAATGAGGATAATAGTCTTTGTCCCCCTGGACTATCTATGTGAATGCACCCAAGACAATGCCTGATACATAGTATGTTCTCAGGAAATGTTAGTTTCCTTTCTTCATCAGTAACTTTGATGCATGAAAGGTGTACTTTAAAAAGCAGCAAATGCTATTTTTTATATTTATACAACTATAAAGGAAATTCAGAGAGAATTTAAAACTGAGATGTGATAAGTATGAATATGTGCAGAGAGTTTGTGTAATCCTTGCTCTAACTGTATGCTGGAATACAGAGCCCCATAGGCCTGTGTCTTCTTTTCTTTCTTATAGGACTTTAGGTTGTAGCCACTAACAGAAGGGTTATAAAAGTCAAGTGCATCTTTGGTGCCATATAATATGTTGGTTAAGGTAGTCAACAACTAGGAACCTTAAATGAAATACTATAGCTCCTCTCATGCTTTCAGGGCCGACATCTATTAGGCACAGTAGATACAGTGCCGAGGGCCCACAATACTTCTAGGGGCCCATGAAATTGTTTTAATTTCTTTTAAAATCAGAAGAATAAAATAAGCTTTTAGGTTGAAGAAAATATTTCAGTATATAACATTAGTATATACATCCTTATACCAGTGCAGTTGAAAAGTATAGTTATTATTATTATTATTTTTATTTTTAATGGAGGGGACCACAAAAGTATAAATTAGCCCTAGATGCTTTAATAACGTTGTAGACTTTCTCCCAGAAAGCACATCTCTTGAGCATGTCAGACTGAGTAGTTCTGAGATACACCAAGAAAGGAGACTCATTGGGGTGGTCAGAGACCTATCCACTGCCCGGATCTTTCTGCTTTTATTCCTGGCTCCACGAAAAGGTAGGAGATAAGCCAAGCATGAAAACAAAACAATAAAAACAAATATTTATAACAAGCCTCAGAGCCTCCTAATGTAAGATTAGAATCTTGGGAGCAGAGACTTCCCTCTTATCACAGACTTATGTAAATTTAATATATAAACTCCATGAATATTAATGAATTTGTAAAGGAAGGTTTTGGGGAAAAAACTTCAACCACAATCACACATACGCAAAAAAATTGATAATCTAATTTTGGCTGAACAAAAGAGAAAATATGAACTGCTTGAAATAAGATGTAGAGTAGAGCTGACTTTCTGAGATATGGAAAAGCAGTTATTATGAGAAGAAAGCTGTGTAGCATAATGTCTCTGTATAAAGGACACCATGTAAAGTAGGACATTTGGTCAGTAAATTCAGTGACCTCAGCTCTGCCTCTTAGGAAATCTTGTAGCATTAAAGGTAGAATAATGTGGAGATCAGCCACTGTAATTCTAAATCAGCCATTCCTGAGAGCTTGGCTCTGAGAGTCCACCTTAATCTAAAAGGCAGCCTAGGTAGAGGGGGCTGTAAATTGGTGAGAGAGGAAAGCTCGAAACTGTTTTCTCCCACCCTTGGGTTTGTGAGCTTTACTTTTCAGTTTAGACTGATCATTTTAGGTTAATAATTCACGCTAATAGTTGTGCAGTGGAGGCTAACACAACATTGTAAAGCAACCATACTCCAAAAAAAATTAATTTTAAAAAATTCATGCTAATAATAGCTAGTGAATTAGGAGCACTTACTATGTGCTAGACACTGGGCTAAGCACTTCACATGGTTGACAGTTTACTTCTCACAGCCACCCTGTGGGGTAGGAACTATTATCATTCCCATTTTACAGGTGAAGAAATGGAGCTTAAGGAGGTTGGGTGACTCGTTTGAGGTCTCACAGTTAGCCAGGGGCTGTGACTGGACACTGGAGCTTGCATTCTGACCTTTGCCATTACCCCAGTGGAACACATCTTTGCAGATCATATAACCAAAATGCAAGAGTGTTAGGGAGTGTTATGGGTTGAATTGTGTCCCCTTCTAAATTCATATGTTGAAATCCTTACCCTAGTACCTCAGAATGTGACTTTATTTGGAGAGAGGGTCTTTACAGAGGTAATCAAGTTAAAATGAGATCATTAGGATGCACCCTAATCCAATATGACTGTTGTCCTTACCAAAAGGGAAAATTTGGACACAGAGACATGCATAGAGGCAAGACATTATGAGGAGACATAGGGAGAAGATGGCCATCTGCAAGCCAAGGAGAGAGGCCTGGAACAGATCCTTCCCTCACAGCACTCAGAAGGAAACAACCCTGCCAACACCTTGATTTTGTACTCCTGGTTTTTGGAAAATGATACAATAAATTTCTGTTGTTTAAGCCACTCAGTCTGTGTGTGGTACTTTGTTATGGCAACCCTAGCAAACTAGGACATCTTTTGTGTGGAGTAGTCCTATAACAAGATAAGGTCCTCTATTACTATTTTGGATGGCCTGAGCAGACTCCTTATTCTCCTTGTAGGTAGAGAATTACCACATGTAAGTAATAGATTTTTTTTCGAGAATTTTTGGACGAACTGAAAATAAAAGTAGTCCAAAGATTTGGGGTTAACAGTGTAAGCACCTTGAACTGCTAATTCATGGCAAGTAAGACTTGGTACATAGCAGAATTAAGTTGTCTTCTATGCTTTTCAAATAAATGACTTCTTTAACATCAGATATTATGTTATCCAAATACTTAATGGTGGTAATGGTGATGGTAGTTATGGATGGAATTATCTGTCCTTAAGGACATTTGGACGCCCTTGAAGCAGAAAGAAATTAGACTGAGCTGAAGTGTTTTAATCACAATTAAAGATGTGTCCAACAATACTGGTTCAGATTACATCAGATGCAGAGTTATTCTGGCCCAAATAATTCAGTAGAAAGTTTGGTAGGATAGTAAAAAAAAAAGCTTTTTTCTTCCCCCAGGCAGATGAATTTAAACGATTTCTTTGTAAGACCAAGTATTATAACCACAGTGCTGCTCATATTATTTGCATATAAATAATTTATTTGCATACTAATGAAGGAAGTAATCTGTTCTTCCTAAATTTCTCCCATAACAGTGGACATGATACTCACATTTTGTTAAGGAAGTTAGAGTCATCCCTAACCACCTTCCCATAGGTGACCACCTAGAGAACTCACTTGATTTTTGAATGTTTCCTTAGAAGCTTCTGTTTAATATTTATTTAATTCTGCTAGTCTAGAGAGGCTTCAGCAGTCTTCTCTAGAAAAATCAATTGTTTTTTCTTTGATTGACGTTTATTGTTTAGCAATACTAGAAATGAAATTCACAGGTAAAAACAATTCCTAAAAAAATTATATACTATTACATATGTCTTCTTCAAAGGCAACCAGTGATCAAAAGTTACTTTTTTCTTAGTTGTGATTTGAAAATACAGGTAGGATATATTTAATTTTAATTTTGATAGTCATATTTGACTAGGAAATATACTATAAAAGGACTTTCATTGTACATGCCTTTATGTCTCTCTAGAGCTCTGGATTTCTTCTTCCACTCCAGTTGCTAGATGGCAACTTATGGTTGCGGGATATAATAGATGGGAGGAAGCTAATGGTTAATTTATCTCTCTTTTCCACCCCTTGATGGACAATACCAAGAGAAAGCTTTCTGTATAGCTTATCCCAAGAGACTGTGTCTCTTTGTGAAATGACTAATTTTGTAACACAATACCTTGTATGTGCTTCCCAATCTTACCTGCTTCCGTTCTCTTTTCTATCACTCACACTGCCCTGGAATTATATCTCCCAGTAAAGCTTAGAATTTAAGACTTGCCCCAGGCTCAATTTTCAAGGGAACTTATTCCAGGACACTAAAAGTTCTATAAATGTTTAACAAATTGAAATGAATAAAAAATAAAATCTGAACCAAATGGGGGCTTTTATTTAATCATTCTTATCTTTCTGTACTTCAGAACTTGATGTGCACCTGGTGACTCATTCGTCTTGTGGCTGCCTCTGGATTCGTGAGTTTGGTGCCTAGAAAGAAATAACCAACAAATCAAAGTCTATTTCTTTGATGGTAAGTGGTCTACCAGATGACTCAAAGAGAAGTAACATTTCCAAAAGGCTGATTTAATAAGGGAAGAATACGGTGAATGAATCTGGGTGAGAAGAGAATAGTCCAGACTGTGGGCCTGAAGCCCAGCTTTTTCTCAAAGACATAGCTTACGTCTCCATAAGTCATGACCATTTTCTCCTGTTAGAAAAACTCCTACATAAATTAGGTTTTTATTCTTCCTTGAGAAGAAAACAGAATTATTTCTCTAATAACATTCAAATTTCAAATAATTTGTGATGTGTATATGAGACTTGAAAGATCGAAAATGTGAGGCCGCTCTGTTAAAAGGACAAAAGGAAAGAAGGAAAATTTAATTTTTTTTTTACCAATCTCTTGCCTTTAGTAACTGGGATTGTTAGGAACTTCCATAGTAACTAAAGGAAAATTGTTTAAGACATTCAAGATGCTAAAAAAAAAAAAGAAAGATACACAGCATCTGTCATATATTTTAGTGCATGTTGGTACTCAGAGCCAAGACGTTTGTGCTCTTGGGAAAAAAATGCAGACATTATTATTACTTTTATTGCCATCACCTTATTAATAATAAAGAAGATTGTTACAGAAATGAAAGTAAGGAGGCACCAGCAATGCTGACCTGTGTGAAACCTTTTGTAATTCAACGAAAAACGACAAGATGAGATAGCATTTAGAGTATTATCTATTTTTTGTGTGTATATGAAATTGGGGTCAAGTAATTTTAATTGCAGGTAACTTTTTTAAGGACTATGTAGTCAATCATATCCATAGTAAATGAGGAAAATTATAACTTTATATAATTTGGCAACTGAAAAATATGAAAAGGAAAGCCTTGATAGGGAACTTCAAAAAATCCTGAAAAGTCTGCTTTTATCAAGATACACATAGGGAGATTTATTATAAATCAACTGATCAGACTATGACTTATCTTCAGGGATGTTACTGGAACTGGCTATTTGAATCTTACCATCACTGGAGGTAATGATCTTTTCACTGACCATAAAGATGTTTCAAAACAGTGACATAAGCTGCACCTTGGCAGAGTCCACAGCGGCCACTGCAGCAACAAATGTATTTAAGTGTTTAGTCCAGCAAAGATGTGATGTTCATCTTGCTTTTACTTCTGCTAGAAGGGCAGAAATGAAGAAACATTCATTTTGGCTACATAAAGTCATTACAAATGAGGCAAGAGGGCAGAAGAGAATAAAGAGCAGGCAGCCCATCCTTGTCAGGGGGAAAATTAAGAGAAGTTGTGGTGCTTCATGTCCGCAGAGGTGGAATAAGTAGGATTTGCATGTGCATCCACCACTGTCATTTCTAGACTGGCGGGAACCCTGGACTCACACAGCTGATCTGGGCAGGGATTGTGCTCCCGAGTTGCATCAGTGTGTTGAGTTCTAAGAGCCATATGTGGGACAGAGAACAGACAACATTAACAGATTTCAGGTTCAGGTAGAGGAGAAAGAAGAAGAAATAAAATATAAAGGCAGACAATTCAGTCCAGACTCCTCTTTAGTGAAGAAATCCCTCTCATTGTGTCCTGGAAAAAAGTATGGCCAAGAGTATAGCCCAGTGGGACCCTAATATCAGCCTGTGAATTAGCTGTATCAGAATCTATCAGGGAGCTTTAGAAATACACCTCCCAGAGGTTCTGATCCAGTTGGTCTGAAGTAGGACTTGGGACTCTGTATTTTAATAATTCTCTTCAGGTGTTAAAGCCAGTCATGTTTGGGAACCTTTGATTTGAACTCTACTTATGCTACCAATAGCTCATTACTATTCTGTTCCTGGTTAGCTGACCTGGTTATAAATTGCTATCTTGTGTCAACAAAAATCTGCGTCTTTAAGACTTCCATCCATTTTTTGGTTCTCTCTGGGTCTTTTGAAGTAATTTAAACTTCTTAGATCAAGCTGAAGAATTTGAATTTGTGGTGGAACTAGTCATTGTAGGTTTATGATCTTATCTAGCAGCAAGGTAGTCTGGGAGCAGAGAATGTGAACAATGAAGTGACCTGGATTTGGGGATTGGAATGATGGACGATCAGTGAACTGAAGGATTTTAGGATGCTAGAGAGGGTGACCATCCATTGCTGAGGAGACAGTTGAGGCCTTCAGAGCAGGTGTGCACTGGTGTATAGTGAGCTGCTACCTGAACAAGGGGTCCAAGAGGGCGCTAGGCCCATGGTTAGCTGGCCTTACACTGATTTCCCAGGCCTGGGTGCAGTAGGTTCTCAGTTGGTATTCTTTTGACTGACTGATTATTGCAATAGGCAGATTAAGTAGATATGTGAGAGGAACGTGCCAGAATTGTGCCAGAAAAGGAAAACTGACTAGAGATTTCAGAGGTAAGCAGTTCTTAGTGATGAGAAAATCCAAGTGTGGCTGAAGTGTGTTGGAGTTGAGGATGAGAGTTGTTGAGAAATTTTCTAGTCGTCAGCTTGGATGATTCTGTTACTGAGAATGATGGCTGAAGATTGGGGAGAGAGAGCAACTGTGACTCAGATGCTGAAGTATTTGAGCAAAGTGTTTGGAGGTGATATGGATGTGAAATAGAAATGGAAAAGAGGATGCAGAGAGCATGGAGGGCAAGGTCCTGGCTCTGCCTTGTGGGTGAGTTTGGGCAAGTCACACATCCATTCTGGACCTCCGTATTCTTTTGAGTTAGTAACCTGAGATACAGTGATCATGTATGTAAAAGCTACTTTGAAAAGATAGACAATCTGTAAGGGCTGTCCTAGTTTTGAGATCATGTAACATAACTGTAGTTATTACACCATATCAATGTTATGAGATGCCATAAAATGTATTACAGTAAAGCTACAATTTCACTTGAAAGAAAAATATCTAAAGCCACTACTCTAGCCCAAGCAGCCAAACAACCGTTAAGCTAAGTGACTTTTATCTCTGAAATTAGTAGGTCAAGTTTGAGGAAGATGATTCTAATATTTCTTTTTCTTTCATTTAGCACATGTTGGCACCCTTTGAAAGATCCAGAAATCCACATATTGAACATGAATCTAGGGCTGCGGTTGCTGCAAAGGTATCTTCCACAACTTGATTTTCTATAATATCAATTACTCAGGTAAAAATATGATACCACTATATGGTCCTCTGATTCTGGTATTTGGTTTTCAAATTTGTTAGAATTAGTTATAATTCTGTTAACTCTTAGTTCTGGAGACTAGACATTTTCTTCCAAGGTTTCTTTACATATCTCTTGAATCGTGGCTCCTCTTCTGACTTTGGAATATTCAAAACTCCATCCAATCTAGGGGGAAAATGCAGTTACAAAGATTAGTCTAAGCATTTCTTACATTGGCTCTACTTTATATGGTATTGCTTCTACTGTAGAGTACAATCTCAAAATCTCACACATATCCAAAGTTGGATTCAGATATGATTTCTATTACTTGGTCTCTTGTCCTACATTTCTCATACAGTATTTGCCGGCTAGTCCTTTAGGAGGTTCCAAAGCTTAAAACATACACTTTTGGCAAAGGAAGGAGATATTCCCAGATTCATAGTGTTCCTCCTTGCAGTATACTTGAGAGAAAGCAAAAGTCCATTTCTAAGAGCCCAGTCCTTGGCAGAGGCATTATTTATGGCCTAAGAACATCATAAATGCTGTAGATTCTTTATTTAAACCCTCCCTGAATGGTGTTGGTTCTAAGAAGCTGGAGGCCAGAGGTGAAGAGAGGAAAAACATTCTTCTGAGAAAGATGAGATCAATTTTCCAATGTTTGGAAGGATTTTGTCAATTTATAACTAACTCAAGTCTAATGATAATCACCATACACATCTATTATTCTTAGCAAAATATGATACAGAACTGTTGACTGCAAGTTATTCCAAACTCTTTTGCTAAAGAAATAACAAATATAGAAAGCTCAGGGAAATCCTGTACCTAACAGAAGAACCTATTTGGGAACCAGACATCCCAAGACAGATCTGGGAAAAAAGGTTATCAAATTGTTCTCTGTGCTTTGAATTACAGAGATTGAAAGTGAAACAATGGTAGCTTGCATAAAAGGAGACTAAACAATGGAAAAATAATTTTGGAAGGCACGAATGATAATCTTTTGTGTTACTTTGGCATTTTTCCTGGTCCTACATTGCTGTAATATGGCTGTGCCATTTCCTTGCTCTGTTTTGCTCTCAATTTTACATATTGAATGTTAGGGGTTGAATTGTGTCACCCATAAAACATCTGTTGAAGTCCTAACCCCCTCAGAACATGACCTTATTTGGAAATAGGGCCTTTACAGAGGTAACTGAGTTAAAATGAGGTCATAAGGGTGGGCCCTAATCCAATATGACAAATGTCTTTGTATAAAATAAATTTGGACACAGAGGTACATGTACATGGAGGGAAGATGATGTAAACGCACAAGGGAGAAGACAGCCATGTGAAGATGGAAGCAGAGGTTGGAGTTATGCTGTCACAAGCCAAGGAATACCTGGGGCCACCAGAAGCTAGGAGAGAGCCATGAACAGATTTGCCCTCATAGCTCTTAGAAGGAACCAATCTTGCTGATACTTTGATTTTGGATTTCTAGCCTCCAGAACCATGAGCCAGTAAATCTCCTTTAAGCCACCCAGTTTACGGTACTTTGTTATGGCAGCCCTAGGAAATTAATACACTGTACTTATACCAAACCTAGGAACTTTCAATGTTTCATCCCATCCTTTGCTGCCTATTGGGAAGTAAAATTTCAGACCCTCTAAAATGCCCTTAACTCTATCCTCCACCCAGTTTCTTCTGCACAGTTGTAGATGAATGGCAGGTATATATAGTCTCTGTTGGGTGGATTTTCACTTGTTCAGAAAGATTGAACTGTATAAGTGATGTGAATTGCATGTGAATTGTGATACAGATTACTTCATGTCAGGACCAGTAAAACCCTAGACCTTAAGCGTCTCCCGGATGAAGGAATATTGACAGATCTTAACTATGGGGATGATGTTGTGATAATAACCAATTCAGAGTAGAATATTGCTTTTCTCCAAAGAAGATTCAAACAGGGAGTCAATAACATGAAACTTTACAACATCTAGTCCAAGATGAAATATTAGTTCAGGCATCGTCTAATCAAGATTGTCTTGCTCCCTGTGTTCTTGTGTTGGGAAATAACTTAGTTCAATATCCTTAAGATTTATTCATCTTGTGAATTTGCACTGATCACATTCATTGAAGTGCGGAGTGGAGCCAAGAACTGTATTTCAAAACTGAACTGGTGATAGGCAGACTGTGGTTCAGCCCTTGGAGTAAATCCACCCATATTAAATATTGAAGTGTTTCTTTATGATGCTCTAGAGACATTTTCATCATGCTGTATTCTTTGTGATATGCCAAGCCCAACCACAGCATTTGAATGCTTTTTTAAAATAGGTAGATTCTCTTGGTAAAAGTTACTTGAAAAGCTGGTATGAATGAATGACAGAAAATACCCATGTGGACGTTTAAAAAATATAAATAAAATATACCTAGGGAAAATATAAATATTTTAACTTATACATGTGTATGTATGTTCATACTCATATCCATACATATTTTAAGTCCAGTTTATATATCTGTAGAAAAAGGAATTCATTTGCATGCTCATGAGTCCTTTACTTTATGTCATCATAGTCCTTTGTCAGATATTGTTAACCACCGTTGCTACTACTGGTAGTGCTACTATTACTGTAGTTACCATTTAGTGGGTATTTACTAATTACCAGTGATCTGATAATTGCTTTGTCTACATAGAACCTTTTAACCCCTTTGACAGGAAGTATATATCTTTGTCTCCATTTTTCAGACTAGGAAACTAAGGCTCAGTGATATGAAGTAGCTTGGACAATATTACACAGTGGTGGAGCAGGGATTAGAAATCCAGAGCTTTTTGACCCCAAAGCTTGTGTTCTTATCTGCTTTGCAATTCGGTCTCAAGTGTACTGTTGGGAACACAAAACATCCTATTAGGACAGGTAAAGACCCTACTCTGAGAGCTCAGTTCTAAGTTGGCAGAGATCGGTGCACAGCTGACATACATACAAGGAAACAACAGGAGTGCCTCAGGGACTGAATGATGCAAAAGTAGCACTAGTGGAGAGAGAAGCCATTCCTGGCACTAAACAACCAGCACCAGCGCCTTTTAATAAAAATAATGAGGACTCAGTCCCTTAGTGTATACCTCATGCAGCCATGGATGAAGGCTGTGAACCTTATGTAACGAGGGCCCTGATCCAGGAAATGACCAACCAACACAGCACTGCGGGGGACAGGAGCATGCCGAGCGTGCAGAACAGACAGAAGACTAGCAAATTTGGGTGACTTGAGAAGAGGAAATGGGTGGCATGGGAACAGAGACAGCTCTCTTGACCACCATTGGCTAAGAGGAGGAATTATAAGTTAATATAAGAAACCCATATGGAACTGTTTAAAATCATGGCCATGAATCCTTTAACACTCTTCTCATGGAGAGGTAGGGGTCTGTGTTTCCTCTCCTTGGATCTGAGCAAGCTGGTGACTGCATTGGCCAAAAGAATACGATGGAAGTGATGCTATGTCACTTCTGAGGCTAGGTCACAAAAGACCATGCAACTTCTACCTCATCACTCTTGAGCCCTGAGACTCCAGGTAAAAAGTCTGATTACCCTGAGGCTGCCATACTGGAAAGGTCGCATACAGGTGCTCTGGCCGATAGTCCCAGCTAAGTCCAGTGTTACAGCCATTTTCCTTCCCCTGTAAGGTGTCAGACATGTGATTGAGGCCATCTTCCAGCTGAATATAGCTGAGTGATCACCATCAACATCACGTGGAATAGATGAATCAATAGATGATAAGCTCAGCCCGAATTCCTGATAGATAGAATCATGACTCATAGTAAAATTGTTGTTTTAAACCATTGGGTTTCAGAATAATTTATGTAGCAATAGATAAGTGGAACCCCTAGGTATGGAATTCATAGTTCATTAAGCATTTCTACTCATTAACCTGGTGGAATAATTGCATGTGGAACTTTGGGGTGAGATGTAGAACAACAGGGGTCTCCATCATGAGTTGGATTGTGAGGTCTCAGAATAGGTATCGCAGTGTTATTGAATGACATTGGTTATATAGGAAAGCAGTCTGCCTGGAAAAGGAATAGATCGTGAAAGTGGAGACTCAGGTCCTGGGCCAGATCTTCGTGGTTTGGACTCTAGCTTTAGTTCTCCTACTAATACACTGTCAGAACTTGGGCAAGTCTTGCAAACTTGTTAATACTTGGTAATAATACCTGCTCTACCTACCACCTAGGGGAGGATGTGACCTTAAGAAAAATATGAGCTAGTATTGTGAAAGCAATTTAAAAAGTAGGAAGCACTGCAAAAATGAGTTACTTCTCGGTTGATTCAGAGAGCTTATTTATATTGCTGCTTTGACTTATCACATTGTATTCCCTACTCCTTGCACCTAGAATAGGACAAAGTTTATAGTAGGTGTTTGATAAGTATTTGTTGAAATGGCTTCTTAGAGTTAACACTAGATAAGGGAGAAGGTCTAGTTAGAGACTAGTGGAGACTTTTTATAATGTTTGTAGTATAAAAGATGTTAGACATAATCCATTCCCATCCATCTTAATTTTCTAATGCACTCAATAGAATACCATATATTTGAACTTGACAAATATTAGTAAAAAGCCAGATGAAGCCTGTCATCCAGTGGTTGCAGTGGGTACAATACTTACCAGTTCTGCCTTAAAATAGTAGAAAGCATGATAAGAGAGAAGGATAATGAGAAGAGATAGAGATGTGCATCATTTCAGTGATTAATGAATACAGCATTGTCCAAAGTTTATTGCCTGGAAAATCAAGCTGCTAAAAACACTGGGTGTCCGATACTGACAGAATGCCTTGGATCCTCTAAAGAGCTACAGAGGAAGTTCACAGGCCAGTGTTGCCTTGTATGGTTAAAAGAATCACTGTGAGCCTCTCCTGTGTCAGACCCCATTCCAGCTGCTCAGGAGAGTAGATGTGTAAAAGATGCAGTCCCTTCCCTTGGGGAGTTTACAGTCTAGAAGGAGGGCGCTGCCTTCAAGTTGTTTTTGTACTTCATCTGTGAAACAATGTTTTAGATGCTCTCCTTTCCCTGCCCAGTACTTTCTTCCTTCTAGAATTTGGGGAATCTGCTTATAACAACAGAAAGCTACTGGGAAGTTGTACAGATGGGGAGAGCCCTTCCTTCCCTTTTCTTCATCCTTTTTGGCACTCAGTTCCTCCTCTATCAAGTAAGGATCATAGTTTCTTTACTGTCTTTGGAGTAATTAAAAAAATCCAGAATGCATCTAGAACAATGCTTGCAGTGGCATCTGGGTAAAATATCCTCCCCACAATCTCCCTTTTCCCTTCAAAAGTACTGAAGCGTTCTGTTTGTCCACAATGTTCTGAAATTTGTGCAGCCCTCACGAGGATTAGGGATATATTTCTGTGGTTTGATTCAGTTCCTTATCTCTCTGAAGTAGGGCGGTGGGTGAAAAGAATTACTCGTATTGCAAAATTGAAAGAGTGTCTAAAGACTCTTTATCTCCAAATAGCTCTCTTCTGATGCCCTGAAATTCCATCAGAAATCTATTTCTTGGAGGTATTTGGTTTTTAGACTCCCTATTAAAATGCAAAATTTCTCCAAGCCAGAAGGGGGCAGTGGAGTGTAGTGAAAATGGGAGTAAGTTTTAAGCCATACAGACCTGAGTTTTAAATACCGAGTCTTCCACTTTGTTGCCTTGGGCAAGTTATTTAACCTCCTGAGCTTCAGTTGTGTTTTTTTTATTTTTTCCATCAAATGTCTTGGACGGTTGTCAGAAGGCACATAAATAAGGTATGCAAAATGGTAGACAGTCAATGAATGGTGGTTATTATACATGAGCTATGCTATCACAACAGCTTATCAAAACTACCATAGGGTAGGTATACAGGGAAGGAAGAGCCAACCAGAAGAGTAAAGAGGGCCAAAAAAGGAAGGTGGACAGGCCTTCAAAATATTGCCTGAGTCATAATTTGTCTAGAGCAAGGGATCTGTGAATTTGAATGGGAAAAACTTAAGTATTTTCACTAAATTCTAACTGAAATTTAACATTTCCTTTTATTATGTATATAAGCAGCAAACCCCAATTATATCAGCAGTATCTGTGAATTTTTCACCAAATCATAAATTTTTTAATAACATAGTCGTTGCAGATATTTCAAAATACTTTGTATACTAATCACTACTTTAAACTTATGATAAATATTATTCTTGCTCCTGACACTTGCTATTTAATATATTAATAAAAAAGCACAAATACTACTATGCCACAAAATTGCTTTTAAAAATGTTTTTATAACAGTATTTCTAGATGATTGTCTCCTTTTGCAATCTTACTCATTTCTTATGTGTATTCTGCAAAGGGGTCCATAAAATCCCACTTCCAAAAGAATTGAAATCAGGATCCTGAAGAGACACTTGCACTTCCAAGTTCACTGCAGCACTATTCACAATAGCCAAGATATAGAAACAACCTGAATGTCCACTGATGGATGAATGAATAAAGAAAATGAGATTTATATATACAATGGAATATTATTCAACCTTAAAAAAGAAGGAAATCCTGCCATTTACGATGACATGGATGGTTCTGGAGGGCATTATGCTAAGTAAAATAAGCCAGACACACATGGACAAGTACTATATGATCTGACTTATCTGGGGAATCAGAAATAGTCAGATTCATAGAAGCAGAGAGTAAAATGGTGGTTACCAGGGGCTGGCAGAGGGGGAAATGGGAAGTTATTTTTCCACAGGCATAAAGTTTCAGTTATGCAAGATAAATCAGTTCTAGTGTCTATAGTTAACAGGATTGTATTGTACAGTTAAAAATTTGTTAAAAGGGTAGATCTCCTGGTGGTCCAGTGGCTAAGACTCCACGCTCCCAATGCAGGGGGCCCAGGTTTGATCCCTGGTCGGGGAACAAGATCCCACATGCCGCAACTAAGACCAGGTGCAGTCAAATAAATAAATAAATATTTTTAAAAAGGGTAGATATCCTGTTAAGTGCTACTACAATTTTAAAAAAAAGTGGTGCAGCCACTCTGGAGAAAAAAGGGGTTGCATAGACATTACTGGATGGCTAAAGGCGGCCATGGCACAAAAAAATTAGAGAAATTTTGTCTAAAGCAAAACCAGCTGGCTAATATAGCTAATCAGAGTCACTGAAGAAATTATCTCCTTTTCTGAGGTTTATTGGTAACAATAGAGATTGTTACCACTCTGGCCTTCTATAAATCAAGCAAAGGGAATGGGAGCTATTCTATATATTTCTATCTCTATCTCTCTGTCTCTATCTCTATCTCTCTGTCTCTATTTATCTCTGTCTCTATCTCTCTATATCTATGTAGTTTTTTCTTCTCATTTTCACATCCAGGAGTGATCATTGTGGACAAATATAAGAATTGTGTCAATTAAATGCATTACAAAGAGAAAGTTAAAAAGAATTGTTGCTGTTTGACCTTGAATATCATCTCTCTTTCTTATGAGTGGGAAGTAAATATTAAGTTAGTACTGTGGGGAGATTGGGACAGACCAGTTTATTATTTTTACTGATACAGTTGAGATGCTCAGTCTGTTCATTCCAGTCCCCTCATCTGTAAGATGGTCAAGACATATGGAAAGTGCTTTGGGGACTTTCTGCCTGGTTCCCATAGCTTCTCCCTCGACTTTTCTGGGTCTTTCAGGCTAGTTTTATTTGGGGGTAGCTGAAGGGATACTGAACACTAGAAACAAAGTCTCCTCTCAAATACTGTGATTGGTAAAGCATTATGGCAAGGCTAGGAGACTCAGGTATATGGCTGGGTGCAGAGAGAGGGATAAAGAGAAAAGACCAAGAATTTCCACATGCAGTTGACCTGGAAAGAGCTCCAGACTAGTGGAATTCCTTCCTAGACTAGTGGCTTCAGTCTTTTTTGCTCATGTAGTCTGTAAAATAATTTGGAAAGATCCTTTGTGAGTTGACATCTAAAATTTTTATCATAAATTTAAATAGTTACAAAGTATATTTTAGCTGATATACTGAATATTATATCCATGATTAAAACTGTATTTTCATCAAAACTTTGGAGCTGCAGATTTAGCTCATTAAATTTATGGAGAGTGTCCATCATATAAATTAATTGGCAAAGCTAGTCCTTATTGTCAAATTGGACTTACTTTCTGTCAGAAAAAAACATCTTATTTCATTTTTTAATTCAAATGAATGTGTTAGTATGTGACCCTTTGGAACCTTCTTGCTTCTGGATTCCTACTGTAAGAAACGAAGGAAGGAAAGAAGAGAGTGAGGGAAAGAAGAAGCCAAGAAAGAGGCTTGCCATGAGTGTTTCACCTCCCCTCTGTTTCTTTTTGAAACGCTCCTGCTTTTCTCTCAAAGGACCCTCCCTCAGGAAGAAGCTCTGGAGGTTTTCACACCTCAGGACAATGCACCCGAGTAGGACTGTGGTGGTTGAAGAGTGTGCTTTTCTTTTGCAAAGTAGGAAGAGGATTACTGGAGGAGTGTGCTTTTCTTTTGCAAAGAAGGAAAAGGATTATTGGAGGAAAAAAAGAGTCCTTGAGACATGATTTTAGCAGATTCATTTCAGGAAAGAGGACATGTGGAAGTTGAAGATTTGGCAGTTGATTCCCCAAAGCTCTCCCTTCCCCTGGAAAGCCCTCAGAAAGTCTTCATGCACTAGGGCAGATGTCGCTGAACCCCAGTTTGAAGACCACTGAGCTACTTCAACTCATTTATTGCAATTTGCCCCAGTTCATCTTGATAGTTAGTGGCAGAGACCAGAACAATCTATGGGTCTTGAACTCTGCGCCACTGTATCCATCACTGCCCCAGCGTGGCCACAGGCCATTGGAATTGAGGTGGGTGGATTGAAACACTGTCACCCCAGGAATTAACCAAGTTGAGTAGATTATTATTATTTTTCTTTGTAAACTCCACATGGTTAACCAACCTTTTTTGTTTCACAAAACATAAATGCCCTGGCTTTGTTTTTCTGATTCTTTCTGAAAAACACTGCCTTTGTTCTTACAATCCCGCTGAGAAGGAGGGGAACACGACTTCTCATTTCTATGCAATCCTTGCCACTGAGCAGCAGTGGGGAGCGAAGGCCTCCTTTGCAACACAGGAGTCGTTTATGTTTGGCACGCGCAGAGGCTGAACAAACAGATAGATCTCTTCCTTCGTGTTTCCACACCCCAGTGGAGTGGGAAGCGGGTGTCCCATCAGTACAATAGTTGGACCAATTGCATTTTTCCCCACAGGCACGAATTTGCATGGAAATTGCTGCTCTGTGTTGGCAGGACTCTTCTAAACATTTCACCCAAAGAATTATACCCAACATGGGAGTGTGCCCTCTGAGCTGTATCTCTGTTGGATGAGGAAAGTGAAATTCCTCAATGAGAAAGGACTTGCCTCAAGTTTTCAGATTCAGGAATTACCAGCGTAACACTCCAGCAGATTTTATGGTCTCCTGAGTTGTCTGTGTAAACGTTGTAAATGCTGGGGTGGTGCAGGAGTCATTGGGGGTGGGAGGTGGGTTAAGGATTTTGATCTTGTGTTAATGACTGGAGGATGTGTTAAAGTATTTCCCCAAATTCTCTGATTGTGGCAGGCAAAAATACTGACTGTGCTGCAGTTTGGAGGAGGAGCAAAGTGGGAGCAGGGTAGGAAGGAAAGTCAGGCAAAATAGTGCAGTGACTGCCACGCCTCCCACCTCAGGTACCTCGTCCCTGCCTCGGTGGGGCCTCCCACCAACGACATGGCCCCAGGTCTCTCCTTTCTCCTACCACCTAACCTTTCTTTGAGGAATGTGCCCAACATCCGACATCCGGTAGTTATCCCTCAGTATGGATTGAAGTTTACTGAAGCTTTTCCTGGGACACAGTCTCCTGTACCTTGGAGATGGAATGAAAAGCTTGGCTTGAGGTTTCAGCTGTTTTGAACAGGTGGGGACGTTTTGAGTTTTTATTGTATTTGGTAAATCTCCGTATGTAGGTAATTGCCTACTCTCTCTAGACTCAAGATTGGCCCTGTTTTGACACCTCAGTCTTATGAAATGACCAGAAATTGGGTCTAATCCAGAAAATGAGGGGTGAAAATGTCTCAGTGTTGGTGGAGTGTCGGGTTGCTGAAGTGCTAGATGAATATCTAGAAAATTCCTTCAGAGACCTTCCAGCCATGGCCATGGTTCCTCACAGAGGGTTAGAGCCCCAGGAGGTCCAAGGAGGGCTCCAGGCACCACTGTCAGCTAACTCCAAAGAGAGAGGTCTGAAATGTTAGCAGTTTTATGTTTGTGGAGAGGAGGAGGGGCATTTGGGAGCTGGAGTGGTTTGAACAGGGGAAGCTGACAGGGCTTTTCACTTCAAGAGCTTAAAGAGAAAACACAGCATGTGTATGAGGTAATATTAAATAGGAAAAAAAAAATAAGTTCAATCAAGTATGAACCTTTGAATTATTAATACGCCTGAAGTTCCCTCGGGACAGAGGAGTCTACTAGGTGGCTTTTAATCCAAGGTTTAAAAGTTTTGCTCATTTTGATTTTTCATAAATTGCTTTATTTGATGGGGGGTTGGGTCTTTTTATATAATCATTATAATGGAATTTGGTTAAGTGGACAGCATTAGAGAAGGGAGTGAGGGTTTGGATTGAAGGAATTAGGATGATGTGAGTGGAAGCAAAAGAAGAGACGGTAGAGGAAAAGCCAAGGAGGAGGGGTAGAGGCTGCAGGGAGGGTACAATTTAAAGGAACAATCTAGTGAAAGGAAAGAAGCAGCTAATCTTAACGTTCAGGCATCAGGCAGGGGTTGCAGTCCATAGGTCACATCTGCATGTCCATAGGCAAGGGCACACATAGTTTAAAAATATATTAAAATTGTCAATAACATTTAAAAATTGAGATATTTCACATTAAAATGTGGGTTTATGAGTTCTCTGGGAAAATCAGAGGAGCTGGCACCACTGACCACAATCCTACAATGCAATGAGAGGTGGCTGGCTCCTTCTGCTTAGGCAGGAGTTCTACAGTCTGCATGTGCACTCTTGTTTGTTTGTTTGTTTTTGGCCGCACTGCGCAGCATGTGGAATCTTAGTTCCCGGACCAGGGATCAAACCCACGTCCTCTGCATTGGAAGAATGGAGTCTTAACCACTGGACCACCAGGGAAGTTCCTACGTGTGCACTCTTGATTGCCGCTCTCTTGGTCACCTCACTCATTTACATCATCTGCTCTGCCTGTGTGGCACTTAATTTGTAAGCTCTGGACTCAGCCTGTCTTGGCCTAGGGAAGGGAGGCTGTCTATTGCCTGGCTTCCCAAGGGAACTGCTCATCCCTGCTGATATTCCTGATGACTAAAGGATGATGTCAGGAATATCGTCCTTTAGTCATCACTGTAAAGGACATCGGCCCTGGTTGCTTCCCCTGGCACTCATCATCACCTGCTCTCTTTTCCAAGCATAGCTCTGTAATAGAGACCTTGGGCTAGAGTCTCCAGAAGGCTGAACCTTAAGTGAGGCAGGGCATGGACATGGGTTGTGCTGCCATATAGTATATACACGAGCTTTGGAGTCAGCAGCGAGGGTACTTGGTTGCCTGAATTGACAGCCGTTATTTTAACTCCCCAAGTACCTTCTGCTCAACACCCCGTGCCACCTTCTTTATGTCTTCTTCATACTCTTGAATGGTTGATTCCTTTCTTTTCTTTACCAATTAAAGTATCATAATTCAGGGAAAGCTACGAAAATGCTAATTGGTACAAAAGAATAAGCAAATGGTATGTAACATAATAGTAAATAGTCAATAGTAATGGAATATAGTGTGAATGGTGTTTTCTGGGTTGGTTGGAGAGGACAGGCCCCCATGGGGCAGGAAGGGTGTTCTATTGGGCAGTAAAGGGATCAAGCTGTAGACATTTAGAAAATGTCTTTCAGGAGAGAGGTCCTCGTACAATTGAGTTGGTCAAGGCCTGCTGCTAATGTCTATGGATCTTAGAAAGTAAAGAGTACACATCAGAGTGGGATATCAGGAAAGCTAGGGAAATGTATCATGACATCAGGGAGGGCCCATATGGATGGTGGTCACAAGATCTTTTGAATGTGCTTAAGATCAGAAATTGGAAATGGTGCTTTAGGGAAAGGAGTTTGCCAGCCTTAAACACAAATACTGAATTAATAATTTCTATAATAATTGTATTAATAAAGCTGTGAGAAGAGTCATTGTCCTATACCTTCAGTAGTTCCATAAGTGGTATGAAAAGTAAATACGTAAATTATACAGCATGCCGGGAAAATCATGCACCTAAGAAATGCATCTAAGAATACGCAGATGTGAGTGGGTGAAAACTCAGACCCATATATCTTATTTATTCTCATATCTGTGGTACTGTGAATTCCATGCTTTGACATTGTTATTATCTTAAATGAACATATTCCTATAGCTCTACATTATGAGGTGATTTAGCCCCCTCTTCCAGCAGGGGCTCATAATGGGTTAGTAGGCATGGCAGGCACTCAGATTAGCTTGTCCAGGCTACCCGAATTCCAATCCTGTCTTTGCACCTTCCTAGCTGTTAATCTTGGGCAAATTACCTAAACACTCTAAGCTAATTTCTAAAATGGAGATAAGAATACATAATACATTGGGCTGCTGTATTAAAGGGTAAGTATATCCTTTACATATTTATATGGGGATTAAAGTATAAACAGGTAACCCCCACAGATTAATGTATGAGACCTAGTTGGTCTCAACAAATGGTGGCTTTTATTATGAGGTGATGATTTGTGCTGCTCTTCCTGAAAGCCCTTTTGGAAGGTCTCAGATTCTCTGGGTCAAACTAATTATTAGCCTATCAAGCTGTGTAGCATCTGGATGAGATGAGACTATACCATTTTATTCTCTCTCAACACGTTTGTAAAGCATCCATAAAACCTGTGTTTACTGAAGAACCCCAGTGGGTAAAATTAGTGACGGGAAAGGCTAAAATGGATGGTTAGCACCAGGTCTGAAATATCAAACAAAAAAGAAGAGAAAGGCTCTTTACAGCCTCTGAGCGTGTGCTTGGTGGAGAAGGAAGGCAGGACAGAGTGGAGGTGCCTGGACTTCATGCTGGGCGCCTGCTGCTTGTGCTAGGAGGGCGGCTGGCTTGAATGACTTACTGTGGTTTGACCTTCTGCTACAGCCTAGAAGCTAAATGAGCCTAATTAAGTGAGCAAGCAAGCAGACAAACACTGCAACATGGGGAGCTGTAAGGGAACCCACTGGATTGGGAGCTTTAAAAGAAACTTTAAGGCTGGGGAAAGGAGGTTCTGGGGAGCCGCCCAGTGACCAGGGAAGTGGCCTCGGCCTTGGCCTTGGCCAGCAGTGGCTGTTTGCGTGTTCTCCAGCATGAGCAGTGAGTGGGAACGGGCAGAGGGTGGAAACACAGTCCAGGCTAGAGACACCTGCTGGGGTCAGTGACCCTGCCGGGTGAGAGCAGCTCTAGCCCAGAGTGAGGGATGTGTGGTCTCTGCCGGTGAAGGAGCCTTCCTGGGCTCCTTAACTTTGAACAGAAATTTCTTCTAATGGTAGTTGATTTTCTTCTAATAAAGTTTTTTTTGTGTGTGATTCATATGGCCAATACACTTGCAAGTGAGGGAGTTGGTGTCAACTTATTGGGCTGTCTAAATTTCCTCAGGTTTCTGAACAGGGCTTAGACTATGATAATGCTGACCCGACCCACTAGAAGGTATCCTGAGAACCAAGCACAAGTGTTAGAGTTGACATGTTTCTGAGATTAATGGGTTACCTGGAGCTGTAGCAGCCGGTCATCCCTGTCTTATTTTCCATGCCTCTGCCTCCCTTGCTCCACTGGCTAAATGTAGATGACTCCCACCTGTGTGTTTGGACCAGCACCAGTACCTGGGCCAAACTGACAGAAAAAAAAAAAAAGAGAGAGAGAGAGAGAGAAAGAATATTAACTAAATTATTAAGACCCTCCCTCCCACTTGCCCACTTCTGTGTGGGCTTAGAAGCAATCACACTCTGTGGATTCCAACCTGGGGGTCCAAAGCGTGACTTATGGGCTGCAGCATTCTTCTGTCCCAGGGTTCTCGCTGTGCTCCGCGTTCTTAGTTTTCCCCGGCACATTCACTCTCCACACTTGTCTACCCTGCTTTTGCTCTGAGGGACTGTCTTGTGTGTCCTGAATCAGCTGGGCTCCCCCCGCCCCCTCTGCATCCAGCCAGCGAAGAGCAGAGCAAGACAACGTGTGGTATTTGTTCCTGGGCTCCCTCCCTGCCAGGCCCTGTGTTGGCAGTGGCTGTGTTCCTCCATAAAGGCCACAGCTTCTGTTTGCTGGCTGTCTCCCATAGCCACAGCTGGTGACTCTCTAGGTCAGAGCCCCTGAGGGACAATTCCCCCCAGCTCCTTCCCCTTGACCCTTCAGGCACAGGGGCAGTAACTCCTTCCGCTGCCCTGTTCCAGTTCCAGAGGACATCAAGTCCCTTGTTGGTTTTCTTTAACCCTGCCCCTCCACTGAAAATCATCCCTTCGTGAAACTCTTCCTTTCTCTTTCGTGTATGCATCTGTTTTCTTCCAGGACCACGACTGATCTGTCACTTAAGCCCTCGATGCCTGTGTGGCTACCCTGGTCCCAGGTTTATCCCCCTTGCTCAACTCAGTTAATCCAAGGACGGGGCTTCTATTCTCAGCATCATGGGCTTCCTGCTTGCTTCTCCCTAAACCAAAGCACACTTGACTAACACCTGTCCAGTCCCTCCCCGCTGAGTGCTGGCTTCCTCTGCTGGACTATACAAACAGCTCTTCTAGAGCCATGACCACAGCCTCAGACCCCTAAACACTGAATTGCTTCTGCTTCTCTAGTTGCTCTTTTCCCCCCAGACCTGCTCAGATACCCTCATGCCCTCAATGCCTTCATCATGAGGGCTGAAACCACAGCACTCCTTCCCTTGCTGTAGAGTCCTCCCCACCACCTTCTGCTAGTCTGGCATCTTCCATCCTCCCTTGTCTTAGTGAGTCTGTGTCGTCGATGGCATCCCATCTCTCCCTTGTATCAGCCAGAACTGTAGTGGAGAGCTGTCTTTCTGAGGTTTTCAATCAAATAACTCAGGCAGAGGAGGAGCTTTGGTGCTGCAAAAATTGACCTCTGATACTGCCCTTAAGTTTGGAGTGAAGATTTATGAGGTGGAGCTGAAGAGTTAAACTATTTTTCTCAAAATTCTGAGGCAGGGACTTCCCTGGTGGCACAGTGGTTAAGAATCTGCCTGCTAATGCAGGGGACACGGGTTCGAGCCCTGGTCCGGGAAGATCCCATGTGCCACGGAGCAACTAAGCCATGTGCCACAACTACTGAGCCTACACTCTAGAGCCCGTTAGCCACAACTACTGAGCCCACATGCCACAACTACTGAAGCCAGCGTGCCTAGAGCCCGTGCTCTGCAACAAGAGCAGCCACTGCAGTGAGAAGCCCACACACCGCAATGAAGAGTAGCCCGTGCACAGCAACAAAGAGTAGCCCCCGCTCGCCACAAATAGAGAAAGCCCCCTCACAGCACAGCCAAAAAACAAACAAACAAACAAAAAACTGAAGCATTTGCCAGGGAACACAAACATATCATGTTTTACATCACCCTGATTTGTTATAATACTATATGTTTCTGAAATATTTTCCTAAAATTTGTAAAACTGAATGAAAATGTATAATAAATATAAATATCAATATGTATATATGACAATCTATTATAGTACACTGTATTTATAAAATATATATTTTCTCCTTATCCAAATGTGATTGTGTACTCTTAGTCACTGAAAACTTTCAGGGCAGAAGGTACTGAACCCTCTCAGCTAAGAAGCATTAGCCCACCTCTCTGCCTTGAGTGGAGTATATTCCGCAATGTACATGTTTATTTTCTGCCATTTGATCTAAAGAATACTTTTAACCCCATAAAGTGACATAAAGCCACTAAGAGAGAGTTTTGGACTTGCTGCAAAGAAACACAAGAAAAATAACACCCTGGGTGTTTGTGATTGGAGGAAATTTCAAGGAAGTGGTTGGGGAAAAAAGTCAAGTAGGGATGGGTGGGAGGCTTTGCCATCTTGAGGAACCTCAAAAACTTCCCTGCAGCCTTAGAGGATCATCCAAAACCGGTAGGCATGGTAGCTGGAAGAAACAAGGCAGGAGGCCTATCATGACTTGAAGGGAGTTGAAGAGACCCGAGGAGGGTCTATCTGTCTGTAGATGATGACTTTGGTACTAAGGTGGAGATGTTATTCATCCTGCAAAGACACTGCTCAAAGCACTGGTTCAGCCAGCATGCCCATCTCAAGCCCTGTACTAATCCTCTGTGCCAAAAGGGTTCCAGGAGCCATTTCTTTTCTGCTCTCTGTAACAGTTACCTTGAGTATGTTCTGATAAATGAAACAAAGGGAAGAAATAGAATTTCCATTTAGAGCTAGCTACAGCTATGCAAAAGAACCAAACAATGCTAGCTCTAGCTTTGCAAAAGAGGCCAAAATAAGTAGCTGTCATGCATTCATCAAATTCAGCACTCTCCCTAGTATTAAATCAATCCCATCAAAGTAGTTTTATTGCTGATGGATAAATGGATTGAAGGAGATGTATAGCTTTAAAAGGGCTTGCCATTTGGAGTAGGAAACATGCTGTGAGGCCTATGGCTTGGCGCCATTCTTTCAGAGCCCAACAGTATTTACTGAGTAGCTTCCAGTTCTGTTGCTCCTGGGCTTACTTTGTTGAATTGCACTATTTTAAGAGTATTCTATTTTCCAAGGACTTAAGATCAGACTCAGAACATTTCCATGATTCTGGTGAGTTGTAAAGAGCCGTGGTCATTCTAATGACCTACACTAATGTGTAGGCCAGTACTCACCTTTGCTTAGTCTTTTGGTAACTGTAGTGGAAGGAATAGTATCTGGTCTAACTTTATTATAATAAATTATAGTGTTGTTTCTCTAATTAGCAATTCGACTGTTTAAACATGAGTGACACATTGGAGTCTCTCATCTCAATTATTATTACTGAAATTTAAGTAGGAGTGACTTAAAACAATAGGCTCCTTTTTATGTATAAAGACTAGCAAGGCATAAGTTGTGTCTATTTCCTGGAAGTGATGATGAGTTTACATTGATCTACTTATTTTCTTTCATCCAGTCATCATGCTTGGGTAATAAATGGCAGGGGTTTGTGAATTCACCTGAGGCACATGAGAAGTGGCTTCTTTAGCACAGTGAGTTGAGAACAGTGGCTCACCTAAGTCCAGCTGCAAAGAGCCATGTTCTATTCCCTTGATTGCCTGTGTCTCTAGGAGTACTTGCGTTTTCTAGGGATTGGCAAACTGAGTAGAGGTGAGCAACTGGAAACCAACTATCACTCATCCTTATGGAATGACTTTTTCTTTAGTCCATTGCAAATTTATTACCTTTAAAATGACATTCAATATACTTTTTCAAGAAATTTTAATGTGAGACAGTTTGGGTGAATGAGCAGAGTTTCCCAGTATGTTCCTTCTTAACACAGCCTCCTTTCTTAGGAAGGAGCCAGCAATGATGAACCAGATAAAGTCAGTGTGTTAACACTAGGCAATCCAACATGACCAAATGCAGGATGTTGAATGTTGGCAGAAGCAAAAATGGCTGACTCATAAATCAGCAAGGGTTTTGTAAATGTCTCATGTACTACAAACTACTCTCTTTCTGGAAACCCTGACATATTTATTCTCATTCTCCCTCTGTCTCTATCTCTGTCCATCTCTTTCTCTTACACACACACACACACACACACAAGCAGAGTTTTGAATAATTACTGGCACTTTTAATATTTCATTTTATTATTATGGGATCCTAACCCTTTTATTGACTGTGATAACTGCCTTAGTTCTAATCATTCCAAATTTGAGCTACTTTGTATGAAGATTAGAACATTAATTGTTTTTGAATTAGAACAATAAAAGGAAACAATCTTTATATGGGTGGATTTATGATATAAAACTAATTATCTCATTAACCTTACCTACAGAACCATTAGCATGGTCAAGAAAAATACAGGACACTATCACATTTCAGTATACAACATTTTAAAAAATAATTTGTAGCTAAATAGGAATAAATTTTATTTACACAAATTCCTTTTTAAAAAAGTATCTGATAAGTAGCAAGTAGCTAATTATTACAATCTTTCATTTTTGTGTCTAGAAAGTATCTGTAAATTTAGCAAATTTGGTCCTGGGATTTCCTTTGGCCCTAAGAAAGTCTTTTAGCTTTTACCTCAGTTTTTCCACTTGTAATGTGGGGTATCATTTTTAGAATCACAAATTTAAGATAATGAGAAGTGTTAAGAGATGAGCTTAACCAACCATATGCCTTTATTTTATTTTAATTTATTTTATTTTTAATAATCATGTACCTAACACTCAGATGAAATGACTTGTCCATGGTATCAGAGTTCATTGGAACTTTGGGAGTTCAGAGGGTCTTTCTCTACACCAGCTTGGCCTGAGCTTTCATAAAAACAGGGATTTCTTGGTGACAGCAGGTATTCCTGGCAGGGGCCATGAGATTATTCTCTCAACAGGTCTCATCAGCCTGCCTATGATTTCATCGTCCCTGCAGTGCTTTCTTTTTTTTTTTTATTTATTTTTTTATACAGCAGGTTCTTATTAGTCATCAATTTTATACACATCAGTGTATACATATCAATCCCAATCGCCCAATTCAGCACACCACCATCCCCACCCCCTCCAGCTTTCCCCCCTTGGTGTCCATACGTTTGTTCTCTACATCTGTGTATCAACTTCTGCCCTGCAAACTGGTTCATCTGTACCATTTTTCTAGGTTCCACATATATGCGTTAATATAAGATATATGTTTTTCTCTTTCTGACTTACTTCACTCTGTATGACAGTCTCTAGATCCATCCACGTCTCTACAAATGGCTCAATTTCGTTCCTTTTTATGGCTGAGTAATATTCCATTGTATATATGTACCACATCTTCTTTATCCATTCATCTGTCGATGGGCATTTAGGTTGCTTCCATGACCTGGCTATTGTAAATAGTGCTGCAATGAACATTGGGGTGCATGTGTCTTTTTGAATTATGGTTTTCTCTGGGTATATGCCCAGTAGTGGGATCACTGGGTCATATGGTAATTCTATTTTTAGTTTTTTAAGGAACTTCCATACTGTTCTCCATAGTGGCTGTATCAATTTACATTCCCACCAACAGTTCAAGAGGGTTCCCTTTTCTCAACACCCTCTTCAGCAGTTGTTGTTTGTAGATTTTCTGATGATGCCCATTCTAACTGGTGTGAGGTGATACCTCATTGTAGTTTTGATTTGCATTTCTCTAATGATTAGTGATGTTAAGCAGCTTTTCATATGCCTCTTGGCCATCTATATATCTTCTTTGGGGAAATGTCTATTTAGATTTTCTGCCCATTTTTTGATTGGGTTGTTTGTTTTTTTAATAATGAGCTGCATGAGCTGTTTATATATTTTGGAGATTAATCCTTTGTCTGTTGATATGTTTGCAAATATTTTCTCCCATTCTGAGGGTTGTCTTTTCGTCTTGTTTGTAGTTTTCTTTGCTGTGCAAAAGCTTTTAAATTTCATTAGGTCTCATTTGTTTATTTTTGTTTTTATTTCCATTACTCTAGGAGGTGGATCAGAAAAGATCTTGCTGTGATTTATGTCAAAGAGTGTTCTTCCTACGTTTTCCTCTAAGAGTTTTATAATGTCCAGTCTGACATTTAGGTCTGTAATCCATTTTGAGTTTATTTTTGTGTGTGGTGTTAGGGAGTGTTCTAATTTCATTCTTTTTTTTTTTTTTTTTTTGCGGCACGCAGGCCTCCCACTGCTGTGGCCTCTCCCGTTGAGGAGCACAGGCTCTGGGCACGCAGGCTCAGCGGCCATGGCTCACGGGCCCAGCCACTCCACGGCATGTGGGATCTTCCCAGACTGGGGCACGAACCCACGTCCCCTGCATCGGCAGGTGGACTTGCAACCACTGCGCCACCAGGGAAGCCCCTAATTTCATTCTTTTACAAGTAGCTGTCCAGTTTTCCCAGCACCACTTATTGAAGAGACTGTCTTTTCTCCATTGTATATCCTTGCCTCCTTTGTCATAGATTAGTTGACCATAAGTGTGTGGGTTTATCTCTGGGCTTTCTATCCTGTTGCATTGATCTATATTTCTGGTTTTGTGCCAGTACCATATTGTCTCAATAACTGTAGCTTTGTAGTATAGTCTGAAGTCAGGGAGCCTGATTCCTCCACCACTGTTTTTTTCCCTCAAGACTGGCTATTCAGGGTCTTTTGTGTCTCCATAGAAATTTTAAGATTTTTTGTTCTAGTTCTTTAAAAAATGCCATTGGTAATTTGATAGGGATTGCATTGAATGTGTAGATGGCTTTGGGTAGTATAGTCATTTTCACAATATTGATTCTTCCAATCCAAGAACATGGTATATCTCTCCATCTGTTGGTATCATCTTTAATTTCTTTCATCAGTGTCTTTTAGTGTCTTAGTTTTCTGCACACAGGTCTTTTGTCTCCTTAAGTAGGTTTATTCCTAGGTACTTTATTCTTTTTGTTGCAATGGTAAATGGGAATGTTTTCTTAATTTCTCTTTCAGTTTTTCATCATTAGTGTATAGGAATTCAAGAGATTTCTGTGCATTAATTTTGTATCCTGCAACTTTACCAAATTCATTGATTAGCTTTAGTAGTTTTCTGGTGGCATCTTTAGGATTCTCTATGTATAGTATCATGTCATTTGCAAACAGTGACAGTTTTACTTCTTCTTTTCCAATTTGTATTCCTTTTATTTCTTTTTCTTCTCTGATCGCCATGGCTAGGACTTCCAAAACTATGTTCAATGATAGTGGTGAGTGTGGGCATCTTTGTCTTGTTCCTGATCTTAGAGGAAATGCTTTCAGTTTTTCACCATTGAGAATGATGTTTGCTGTGGGTTTGTCGTATATGACCTTTATTATGTTGAGGTAGGTTCCCTCTGTGCCCACTTTCTAGAGAGTTTTTATCATAAATGGGTGTTGAATTTTGTCAAAAGCTTTTTCTGGATCTGTTGAGATGATCATATGGTTTTTACTCTTCAATTTGTTAATATGGTGTATCACATTAATATATTTGCGTATATTGAAGAATCCATCATCCCCGGGATAAATCCCACTTGATCATGGTGTATGATCCTTTTAATGTGTTGTTGGATTCTGTTTGCTAGTATTTTGTTGAGGATTTTTGCATGTATATTCGTCAGTGATATTGGTCTGTAATTTTCTTTTTTTGTAGTATCTTTGTCTGGTTTTGGTATCAGGGTGATGGTGGCCTTTTAGAATGAGTTTGGGAGTGTTCCTTCCTCTGCAATTTTTTGGAAGAGCTTGAGAAGGATGGGTGTTAGCTCTTCTCTAAATGTTTGATAGAATTCACCTGTGAAGCCATCTGGTCCTGGACTTTTGTTTGTTGGAAGATTTTTAATCAGAGTTTCAATTTCATTACTTGTGATTGGTCTGTTCATATTTTCTGCTTCTTCCTGGTTCAGTCTTGGAAGGTTATACCTTTCTAAGAATTTGTCCATTTCTTCCAGGTTGTCCATTTTATTGGCATAGAGTTGCTTGTAGTAGTCTCTTAGGATGCTATGTATTCCTGCGGTGTCTCTTGCAACTTCTCCTTTTTTATTTCTAATTTTATTGATTTGAGTCCTCTCCCTCTTGATGAGTCTGGCTAATGGTTTCGCAGTTTTGTTTATCTTCTCAAAGAACCAGCTTTTAGTTTTATTGATCTTTGCTATTGTTTTCTTTGTTTCTATTTCATTTATTTCTGCTCTGATCTTTATGATTTCTCTCCTTCTGCTAACTTTGGGTTTTGTTTGTTCTTCTTTCTCTAGTTCCTTTAGGTTTAAGGTTAGATTGTTAATTTGAGATTTTTCTTGTGTCTTGAGGTAGGCTTGTATTGCTATAAACTTTCCTCTTAGAACTGCTTTTGCTGCATATCATAGGTTTTGGATCATCGTGTTTTCATTGTCATTTGTCTCTAGGTATTTTTTTATTTCCTCTTTGATTTCTTCAGTGATCTCTTGGTTATTTAGTAACGTATAGTTTAGCCTCCATTTTTTTGTGTTTTTTATGTTTTCTTCCCTGTAATTGATCTCTAATATCATAGTGTTGTGGTTAGAAAAGGTGCTTGATATGATTTCAATTTTCTTAAATTTATTAAGGCTTGACTTGTGACCCAAGATGTGATCTATCCTGGAGAATTTTCTGTGTGCACTTGAGAAGAAAGTGTAATCTGCTGTTTTTGGATGGAATGTCCTATAAATATCAATTAAATCTAACTGGTCTATTGTGTCATTTAAAGCTTGTGTTTCCCTATTAATTTTCTTTTTGGATGATCTGTCCATTGGTATGAAGTGTTAAATTCCCCCACTATCATTGTGTTACTGTCAATTTCCTCTTTATAGCTGTTAGCAGTTGCCTTATGTATTAAGGTGCTCCTATGTTGGGTGCATATATATTTATAATTGTTATATCTTCTTCTTGGATTTGTGCCTTGATCATTATGTAGTGTCCTTCCTTGTCTCTTGTAACATTCTTTATTTTAAGGTCTATTTTATCTGATATGAGTATTGCTACTCCAGCTTTCTTTTGATTTCCATTTGCATGGAATATCTTTTTCCATCCCCTCACTTTCAGTCTGTATGTGTCCGTAGTTATGAAGTGGGTCTCTTGTAGACAGCATATATATGGGTCCTGTTTTTGTATCCATTCAGTGAGACTGTGTCTTTTGGTTGGAGCATTTAATCCATTCATGTTTAAGGTAACTATCGATATTTATGTTCCTATTACCATTTTCTTAATTGTTATGGATTTGTTTTTGTAAGTCCTTTTCTTCTCTTGTGTTTTCCAGTTAGAGAAGTTCCTTTAGCATTTGTTGTAGAGCTGGTTTGTTGGTGCTGAATTCTCTTAGCTTTTGCTTGTCTGTAAAGCTTTTGATTTCTCTGTCGAATCTGAATGAGATCTTTGCCAGGTAGAGTAATCTTGGTTGTAGGTTCTTCCCTGTCATCACTTTAATTATATCATAACACTGCCTTCTGGCTTGTAGAGTTTCTGCTGAGAAATCAGCTGTTAACCTTATGGGAGTTCCCTTGTATGTTATTTGTCATTTCTCCCTTGTTGCTTTCAATAATTTTTCTTTGTCTTTAATTTTTGTCAGTTTGATTACTATGTGTCTCGGCATGTTTCTCCTTGGGTTTATCCTGCCTGGGACTCTCTGCGCTTCCTAGACTTGGGTGGCTATTTCATTTCCCATGTTAGGGAAGTTTTCGACTGTAATCTCTTCAAATATTTTCTTGGGTCCTTTCTCTCTCTCTTCTCCTTCTGGGACCCCTATAATGCAAATGTTGTTGCGTTTAATGTTGTTCCAGAGGTCTCTTAGGCTGTCTTCATTTCTTTTCATTCTTTTTTCTTTATTCTGTTCCACGGCTGTGAATTCCACCAGTCTGTCTTCCAGGTCACTTATCCTTTCTTCTGCCTCAGTTATTCTGCCTCTGATTGCTTCTAGTGTTTTTTTTTTTTTTTTCTTCTGTATGCGGGCCTCTCACCGTTGTGGCCTCTCCTGCTGTGGAGCACAGGTTCCGGACGTGCAGGCCCAGCGGCCATGGCTCATGGGCCCAGCTGCTCCGCGGCATACAGGATCCTCCTGGACCAGGGCACGAACCCGTGTCCCGTGCATCAGCAGGTGGACTCCCAATCACTGCGCCACCAGGGAAGCCCTCTTCTAGTGTATTTTTCATTTCAGTTATTGTATTGTTCATCTCTGTTTGTTTGTTCTTTAATTCTTCTAGGTGTTTGTTTTTTAATTCTTCTAGGTCTTTGTTTTTTAATTCTTCTAGGTCTTTGTTAAACATTTCTTGCATCTTCTTGATCTTTGCCTCCATTCTTTTTCTGAGATCCTGGATCATCTTCACTATCATTATTCTTTTTTTGGAAGGTTTCCTATATCCACTTCATTTAGTTGTTTTATCTTGTTCCTTCATCTGGTACATAGCTCTCTGCCTTTTCATCCTGTGTATCTTTCTGTGCATGTGGTTTTTGTTCCACAGGTCCTTCAGTGCTTTCTAAATTCAGTGACAGTGGGGAGGTTCTGTCCTGCATTGTTCATGTGCAGCTGGTCCCCTGAATTTCCTTGGTAGTCCTTCTCAACATCTCAGACATCTCAAAGAAACAGAAGCCATTTCTAGCTTATGTTGTGTAAAACAAGATGATTGTTAATAGGACCTTCTGGGAAACTGACAATTTTGGTGTAGAAACCTGGTCCCAACTGTGGTTCTTCTATAACTAGATCTGCTGTTATCTGTAGCCTTGGGCTAATCATGTGGCCTCTGGGCCTCACCTGTAAGGAAATGATACTCCTGTCCACCTGAAGGGTATGGTGGTAATGGAAGGGAAACCCCAACTCCCTTGTTTCCTAGTGGTGTGTGACCTAGGGGTAGTTACTCAACCTCTCAGTGCCTCACTTCCCTCATGTATAAAATTCGGATAATAAAACAGTATCTACGTCATAGGGTTGTTGTGAAGAATGAATTACTATATGTCCGACACTTAGAGCAATGCCTGGAACATAGTAAGCATTCAATATATGTTAGCTATTATTATTATTATATAAAATTGCTTTGAAAGAAACAAGTATATTAAGGTAAAGAATTATTTATTAGTACCTAAATGACACATATAAGAATTGGGTTTAAACACATTTCTTATAATGTGGGAATCCATCGATACTTGTAGCAAGGACTTGTTCTAAATATTACTTCGTCTTCATTTTCCTTTCCTCCCCCCCTTCTATTTATTGTAGTTTTTCCTCTTCTCCTTATCTTCTATTTTTCTTCAATTCTCTGGAAAATGAAAAGTGATCTTGAAGGGGGGAAGATTAAATTCTTTCAACTCCTCAGAAAATAGAGGCTATAAAACTGCAATATAATAATGCTAACAATAAAAGTAATATGTAGTCAAATTTGCAAGCAGCGAAAACAAACTTAGCTCAGCTCAGTTTTTGTAGTGGCTGATGAAAGCCTACAAGTTTTTCAGTGATTTGCAGGATGCAGAATGCAGTTCAGATTGTAAGGCATCCCTGCAGTTTAGTAAAATTGTTGGGAGTGAATGGGGAAGGGCTTTTTCAAATGTTTCTCTCCCGTGTATTTGTAAGTTTGAAATGACACAGAAGGTTTATTAAGTAAATAGATTAAAAGTGTGTTCAACTGTGAATGATATATTGGCTGAGACTAATCGTATGCATACAGACTATCTGGACAGCCATTTTAAGAGTGGGTGTTGTAGAGGCTGACTCTGATAAGGTTGTGGGCTATGTGTAACTGAGACTACTGAGAAGTGACTAGGAGGCATTTGGATAGATATCCTACCAGTTCCTGGCATGTGGCTTCTGTTTAATTTACACAGCTGGTTATTTGAAGGAGGACTCTGCAGGATACTCTGCCGGCTGTCTGTAAATAATGGATGGTCCTACATAGAAAAGAGGACTCCAAGACCACCAGTCAGTGATTGGTGCCCACTGCTACCTCCACTTCTGTCTATCTGTCTACCTATCTATCTATCTACCCATCCATCCATTCGCCAATCCATGATCTCAGAATCAATTGAGTTCAAAGTGACTGTTGTAGGACTTATCAAGAATCCACACTAAGTGTCTTAATTCACATTAAGGACAAACTGTGAAATGTGTTTGGATACAGTTAATCTCAGTGGACTGCTATATTCATAGTTTAGTGGAGAAATCACTCATTTGCAAATTGAGAAAGTCCCCATTAAAGCTGTGTGATTTTATTGATAAGAACAATCCCAGAAATTACACTGTTTGAGCAATAGTATACATGTTTAAATCTCTCAGGAATGTGTTTATGCAGAGAAGAGCAGCAATGGCCTATTGTACCCATAATCTGTGTGTTAAAGAGCCCCGCAGTGCACATTTACACAGCAGACCATGGCCTGACTTCAGTGGCAATGAACTGTGGACTGAATGCTCATTGAGAGCTACCAGGCACTTCCTCTTACTTGGTAGTAATAGCTCCAGTGGAACCCTTACACACTTATGATCCTAGTGTAACAAGCAGGATGGAATGAATGCATTTCTGCCTTTACTTTGACAAAGTTGTTGTTAGCTTTTCCTTTTAAAAAGGCTCATTTCCATGGGCATTAACTAAACACAAGAATTCCCAGAAATCTGAATTGAAAAGGAGAGTTCAAATCTATACTAACAATGCTATTCAGAATTTAGTCATGTTATAATATACCATATATCATATAATTGGCAAATATTGCTTTGGTCTGCAGACATAATTAATATAAGCTAGCCATTAATAGTGTGATATATGATCCAGGAGTCTTTAAAAGCCAGCTAATATTTATCTCTAATGTGCTATAATCTTTACTCACATCACAAAGCATTAACAAAGGGTATATCCTTTAATGCTACACTCCCAAGGGTTTACTTGAACTTTTTTTCTGGTTTAATTAGCTTATTCATTTTAATTAAAGTACAGTGCAACATTTACATGGTGTTTAATCTGAAAGTTAATCCTGTTTTCTTAAAAGATTAAGTACAGTAATAAATATAAAATAATGGTGGCTGTATCTCATAGGATTGGTACTTGGGCTACATGAACAACTTGTGCTGGAAATAGCAGAAACATAGATTTTCTCTAGTATTCTTTTGTTAAGACATTAATGTCACAAGAATAGCTTTCTAACCAATTAAGAGCTTCCATAAAAACCAGATTCCTACCCTGCCCTCCGACTCATGGATTTGCACATCTTTTGAATTTGAGGTGGAACTCCAAGACCTGCTGCAGGGATCCTACAGCCTGTATTCATGTGTTTATGGACCACTCCCCTCCTAGAATTTTCCCCTCCTACACGTAGTTCATCTTGACCAGGGAGTCTGACTTTTTCCTAGAGACAAGCATGCTTGTCATCAGCATTCTTTTTTAGCCTAACTCTTGCTTTTGCCTTTGGCAAATTCACTGTGGGCAACCTGTACAGCAGACACCCCATACCTCAGTTTCTTGACCTCCACATTGATGATGGCTTTCTCTTCCATTCTGACTTAGCCACTCACTTCCATAGTCACTTTGTAGACTTATTGCCAGAGATTGCATTACCCTGAAGTCACTTACTCAAATATGCCACTCTTCAACCCCTACTTCCTTTCCTCCCTGCTTTCACTCAGCAGTACTTCATTAAGACCTCTAGTCCATCAACCTCTCCATTGTCAATCACATTCATGTTATCAAATTTAATTGACACTTTTTAGTTCACATCCTATTTTTTTTTTTTTTTCTTCTGTATGCGGGCCTCTCACTGTTGTGGCCTCTCCCGTTGCAGAGCACAGGCTCCGGACGCACAGGCTCAGTGGCCATGGCTCACAGGCCCAGCCGCTCCGTGGCATGTGGGATCTTCCCAGACTGGGGCACAAACCCATGTCCCTTGCATCGGCAGGCGGACTCTCAACCACTGCACCACCAGGGAAGCCCTCACATCCTATTTTGCTTTACAGCAGCATTTGTCAGAGATGTCAACTCCTGCCATTTTGAAATACCTTTTCTCTTGGCTTCAATGACACTATATTTAACTAGCTTTCTTCTACTACACTGGCCTTTCTATCCAACTCTGTCTTAGGAACTTCTCTTCCATTCAAACTCTACATAGAATATCTCAGAGCTTGGTCCTAGACTTTATTTTTTTCTTAAATCCTAAAGATTCAAAATCCATCTATATGGAAACACAGGTCCACGCAAAGACTTCTACATAAATGTTCGTGGCAGCTTCATTTACAATAGCCCCAAACTGGAACCAACCCCAAAGTCCATCAATAGGTAAATGGATAAACAAAATGTACTATCTATACATGGATGCCTTATGCTAAGTGAAAGGAGACTGACATAAAAAAGTACATACTTTGATTCTTCTTATTTAAAATTTTAGAAAATGTAGGCTAATCTATAGTGACAAAAGCCAATCAACATTACTTGAGGCTGGGAGCAGAGGGAGGGATGGTCTGCAAAAGACCACGAGGAAAGCTTTTGGGGTGATGAAAAGTTCTGTATCTTTATTGTGTGGTGGTTCCATAGGTGTATACATCAGTCAAAGCCTATGAAATTGAACACATTAAATAGATGCAATTTATTGTAAGTTATGCCTCAATAAGGTTGGTTAAAATCTGTATGCTGACAGTGCTTGCATTTGTCTTTAACATAGATCTTTCTTATGAGCTTCAGACTGTGGATCCAACTATTCACCTGACATGACCGTTTTGATGTTTCATAGGAATTTCAAACTTAAGTCTAAAACTGAATCCTAGGTTTATTCTCCACAGTCTTTTTGTCTGACCTACCTCAATAAATTGCTGTCTCAAGGAGACCTCAAAATACAGTGGCTTAAATAAAACAGGAATTTTTTTCTGTTTCACAGGGTAGTCTAGAGATAGGAGAGCCAGTGCTGGTAGTGTGACTCTACGTCCTAACCCCAGGATTCCATTTCTGGGTTCCAAGAATGCTTCAGTCTTCATCATATTCCACCAGCAGGGGCAGGGAAAGGGTCAAAGGAGTGCCTGCACATTTCTTTTTTAGAGAAAAAGTGTCAAATGGCCATTCTTCACAACTAGGGAGGCTGGGAAATATTGTCTTTATGTGATCATGTGTTCAACTAAAACTTTATTTCTATGGTAGAAGTGGAGAATTGAAGATGGAGCTTCCGGCTTTTTGGAGGGTGTATGGGGACTTGGGCAAATATGTTTTTATAGGACCCCTATCTATTTATGCAGTTTGATTACAAATATATTACAAAATCCATGGGCCTATGTGAAGTAAAGTGATTTATTGATGAAGATTTAGAATAATGGTTATAGAAGAGGTCCTATTTGTGTATTGTCTAGTCAGTGCAGAGGCATCTCTTCATGTTCTTTATTATTAATTTCATTGTTCCTGGCTAATTTTGTATCTCCCATGCAATAAAAAACTGGCAGTATTGTTATTACTCACAATGACATGACTCTTCAGAACTTTTGCACTGAAACGGAACACCTAACTGCAGTACCCTAACACCATTTATTTCAATGCTGGTTATGTTATTACTCATGACATGGTGTCATTTACCTTGCACCCTTGCATACTGGCTTTCAATGACTCTCTGATTATACTGTGCTTCTTTGATGACTACAGATGCAAGTCTTACCCAGGGTATGCAGGAAAATGCAAATGATCATTTTCTCATAGTTCTAAATTTCCCAGTCTTAAGTTTATGGCATAACTGTGGAACAACACATCTTCCAACCATGTCTTTTCTTGAGCTCTTCAGGTTGGAATCACTGCATTCGTAGAATGTAATCTCTTAAAATGTTGGCTGCACTTCTGCAGGGTGCAGGGGTGAGGGATCCATGGTTAGAGAGGAGCAGTCCATTTACACAAGGAGTGTCCATCCTTCATCCTTCATCCAGCACAGCTTAAGACTGACCTGAGAGAGCATGGCATTGCCACATCCACGAGGGCAAGAGAAGGCACTGATTGGAAGGGTGTGTTGCTATCAGGGAGCAGTGGTCTTGAAAACCTTCAGAGGGGATAGTCACTCCTGCTAGTGGACTTGACAAGTCTTTCTTTTCCTCTTTGGTTCAGCCCAGTGATGCAGGCTATTCTTCTCTACTTGTAAAAGTAGCCACCAGCCACCTTTTATCCTGCTATTCTTTTTTTCCAGAAGATAGCTATAGAGTGAGATACAATGTCCTCAATCTCCTGACTCCCAGCTGACTTTGAAGATAAGCACCCAGTCCCTTTAATGGTAAAGGTATGGGATAACAAGGGGAAGGTATAAACTTCTAGAAAAAAATGACTAAGTTCTCATGATCATGATTCCTGGGCTAGATATTGTTTCTTTAAAGTGTGTTAACTGGAAGCCCCTTTGGACTCTTACTCTTAGATTTAATTTCTAAATGTGGAGTTTCTCAAGGCATTCTAAACACAGAAGACTTCTTCAGCTTCTTTAGGAAGCGCCGTCTGGGCCTGGCCAACCAGCCGTGGCAGAATCACAGTTGTCATTTTATTTCTAGTTAACAATGTGCAATCTGAGGCCTGCAACGCGAGGTCTTCCCCCCTTCCATTGGATGGTAGCCTCACACAGTTCTGAGTATAAAAGTGTCAGTCTGTAGATGTCAGTGCAACAAGACTAATGAAATCTGTCATCTGTTATGTTTTATAATCATTATCCTGTGGTGCCTCTCAGCAACATAATGGGGGAATGATTGTTTTCTCCATTTTAAAGATAAGCAAAATGAGATGCAGAAAGATTAAATAATTCTCCAAAGTCTGTCTGACTCCAAAGAACTCAAGTGTTTCTATCTCAGTTGTTCTCTCAAAGGGAAGGAATAAAACACAGTTTATGCATCTTACCCTGATGCCACCAGAGAAACAGGTTTAGAGAAATTTTGACTAGCTAGTGCCATATTTCTGTTTCATAGGCTACTTGTTCTTGGAGGTTGTGAGCTGCAAAAGGAAATATACCTCCTTTGGAGATTAAGCTGGACACAGCCTGGCCATCTGCTCTTTTGGCAGGGGCTGACATAGGCTGCCTTTATGGGTAAGGGAGATGGAGCAGGGCATGTCACTGCCAGCAGTGCTGCTGGCCGTGAGGCATGGAGGCAGACGGACTCCTAAGCTGACTGATTGCTGTCAACATCTTAGAGTCTGTGGAGCAGACATAGTGAAAATTGTACATCTTGAAGGAAAGGGATGAGGTGGAGTCTTGACAGCAGTGAAGCCCCAGTGGTAGAAGGAGACCCCGTTTGGGCCAGTATTGCTGTGAGGTATTATCCCAGGTGCTGCGGTTAGAATAATAAACAAGAGAGTATGGTGAGATAGAAAGACATTAAGTTTTAAGGCACATATTTATTTAATTACAATTATGATCAACTCCATAATGAAAAAGTAGAGTGTTCTTTGATAGCGTGTGGTGGGGAGATCTGAGTCTGGGCTTGGAGTGGGTTTCAGGGAAGTTTTTCCTGAGAAAGTGACATCTAGAATAAACCCTCTGGGTTGTTTGTTACAGACCCTGTAGATTGCTCACTAAACACCCACTTCCCTTCCCTTTCCTTCCTTAGAGGATCGCCCTCCTCCATTAATATTTTCATGTATCCACCTTTCTCCATCTAGCCATGTGCTGCAGGGGAGGTGACCCCAAGATACTGGTCTTGATTTATCTGAGTCAATAATGGTGTTCTCAGTGCCTTGCCATTGATTGGTTTAGGCATGTGTTAGGGCATATGTTATGATTTTGGCTATTCAGACAAAAAAGAAGTCTGTTAGAGGGCTTTTGGGAATGGTTTCCTCACTCTTTACAAGGAAGAGGTGACCTTTTTTGCCTCTGAATGTTGTCATGTCTGACGTTGAGTGGAGCTCGCTTGAGGAAAAAGCCCACTCACCAAAAGCAGAGCAGGAAGATGGAAAGAATCTGGGTTTCTGTTGGCTTCCTTAACTGTATAAGTCAACATGGAGCACCCCTGGCTTTGGAGTTTTCAATGTATTCATCATTATGTGAGTCAGTTGAGTTTGAGTTTTTGTTTCTTTGCACCTGAAAAGATAACAGGAGTTATCCAGGTAATGAGCGTGAGTGGGGAAGGCCACACGATCAGAAGAACAATGCATGCATAACCCCAAAGTGGAAATAGAAAGTAGTCCCATATGGTCAGAGAGGAGTGAGGGAGGAGGAAGATGAAGCTGTAGAGTTGGTGGGGGTTTGCTCATGCCACTATCATCCCTGGACATTAGCTAATAATTTATATTTGGACTCCTTACAGACTTAGGCTTATAATTCTTCATTTGTTTTGGATGACTCCAACAGAACACTAGATGATTCTTACTTTTACTTCTGTATAGTGGAGAATGGAAATAATTGTGTACCTTGGTGGTCTACAATATGAATAAAACTCACTAGTAAACACTCAATTCCCTAACTTACTTGGCTTATGTAACAATAGCCTGAAGTGGTTCCTATATTGTTGCTCCTGGGCTCACTATCTAGTGGGAATGCCTGAAGGTTACCCAGTCTCAGTGGTCCTTAACACTTAAGTATTTTGGGCAGTACTTTAGAGGGTAGTTATGCTAGTTGAGTTTATTATTATGAAGCTGGAGATCTTCGAATTCTTTGGTCTAGAGATCTCAGGGAGAACCTGGAAGTTCCATAAAATAATGAGGATGGAAGTGCAATGGCCCTTGCAGAGGAATTCCCATGTTGTCCTAGCAGGTGAGAGAGACCCAGAGAAGTAATAGGTCCAAAATATAGTTCCTGGGGGTGTGGTTTACAAGAAGCTAAAGTAACTTTGACAAGAGACCTGTCTGCTCAGCTCAACCTTGCCCATTGTCTTTGGCTCTTCTGCACTTTAGGGTCTTTGCTCATTTCTCACCAGACTCCTCCTCTGGCTATCTGTGTCTTCCAGCAGGTGAGCCTTCTCTGGATGATAGCCTGCAAGATTTGGACTCTGGATTCCCAATGTAGTATGGTGTCCAGGAGCTCAGGCTTTGGAAGCAGATGCCATTTAGAAGCTGTGTGAACTTGAGTACATTATCTAACTTCTCTAAGCTACCGTTTACTCATTTGTAAGGTGGTAATAATAGTAGTACTTAACTCATAGAAATGTCGGGAAGAGCAAATGAAGTAATCTATGGCAAGTGCTCAGCACAGTACAGATGTTCAATCTATGACAGCTAGTATTTAAAATCATTATTGCTTGTCATCACTGCCATCAGTATTCGTGGGTTGGGTCCTGATCCTCCTAGGAATGCGGTATGGAGGACCCTGTCACCTTTGCCATCGTCATGGTTAATACAGTGCCACAATACAACTATTTATTGAGCTAGGTACCAGGCACTCTACTAGGGTTTGGGGACTGAAGAAAGCAAAAACAAACAAAACGACCCCACAGTTTTCTAAGTTCCAGAAGGAATAGCTTGGCTTTACCATGAGCATTCATTTCTCGCAATATCATCTAATCCAAGAATATCATTGTGATGGTTAGTCTGAATTTTAAAAACTGTGACTGTAAAAATCTTTCAAAAAGTTTCCTTGCAAAAATATTTTTTTGATTTTTCTCTTTGTTGGGTATGTTGAACCACCTAAATCTACAGATTCATTACATGTGTCTCATATTCAAAGAGGTTGATTGTTTTCCTTTTTCTTTTCTTTGGTATATGGACCCTTCTGGGATGTCTCCAGCATAAGCACAGCTCTGAGCAAACCATGCTTTGCAAAGTCAGTTATTTGTTTTACTTCTGCCAGAATATTGAAAGTTTGCCTGGTGAACATTCCCTGAAATCAAAATGACTTATTATCAGGCTTCCTTTGCTTTTGATCCTGCTGCAGGATGGTGTGTTTTCCTAATGATGCAGAATCTCTCGTTAAGTTCAGGAAACAGGATATAAGGATAAGTCAATTGACTCAATTTATGGACATAATAAAACGGTCCCTATTACCTTCAGCAGTCAAGGCAAGACAAGGTGAAACACAGTGCTGTAAAGTTATTATGACAAAATAGTATTTACCTGACCAAATAAAGTGAAAATACTACATTTATTTTTGAAGCGGCATTTCAGACATTATGACCTAAAATTAATAGTGGTAGATGGTCATTTATTCTGTCGCACAGGGATATTGCAGAGTTCACTCAAAGCCAGGAATATCTGCTATTAAATCACGGCAAGCTAAAAAACTTTTTTTGAAGTATTTCCTCATGTCTGCTCTATGTCTACTGTCGGCCCCACCGAGCCAGTGTTAACAGCTAAGGCATTTCTTTTTCCATCTTGTAATATAATTAAAAACAAATTTAGAAGCAGAATAGATGTTTTGTATGTCAGAGCCCTGTTAGTTTGGGGGAAGGCATTGGCAACGCACACAGCTGTTCCTGACAATTATAAACTCAGGAAAGAAAAGGGGGGAAAGAAACCAAATTGACAAAATATGGTTGCTTTTGTCTTCCAGTGGGAAGCAAGTCCTTGGGGTGGCTATAGGAAAAACAGATGTAAATCAATTATTTTTAACCTGTTATATTTTAGAAGAGATGGACATGAAGCTAAGGGGATATAGAAGGTTTCAGGTAGTTAAAGACATCTAAGGAGTACATATGGTATTAGTAGCTTATGGAAATACTTGAGGTTTGGGCTAAATTTCGGTTTATTTTGGCTTTTGGTAATTTCCTAGACTCTGGAGTCTATAGTCTAAAGTGATTTTGTGTTTCTGAGTTAAAATGGGACTATGACTTCAGATTAGGTAAGCAAGACTTTGTAGGCATAGAGCAGACATAAAAAGTCCTAAGTATTGCTTTGAATATTTAGTCATCTGTTTGCATATATTGATTGTGAGTTGCAGAGTGACCAACAATAAGATTCTTTGAGTCTTTGCTAGCTATCGCCTGCATAAGGCCTACTGCTGACAGCTCATTTACTATTGCATCTGGCCATGCTTCCTTCACCCGCCCCCCTTCCAATCCATTTTACCCCACATGGTTTTTTCTTTTTTATAGTTCTATCTACTCCTAACATAATTTACTTTTTATGTTTGATATTAATTTTCTGCCCTCACCATCTCCCATGTAAGGCTGGGATGTTTGATTTGTTCACCAGTTTATCCCAAGCATCCAGAGTAGTGCCTAGCACGTAGTAGGTGCTCAATAAATATTTGTTGAATGAATGCATTATATCCTTCTTTTGCCTAAAATATGATAATCGGTTTCACTGGCCTTGTGATAAAGTGTAATATCTTTGTGTGGCCGACATGATTCAGATCTTGATAACCCATCCAAATATATTTCTTTTCATTTTTCTCCTGAATGGTTCCAGCTCTACCAAACCTGTTGGCCTATTCTGTTTGTGGGTTTTTGCACATGTTGATTCTTTTGCCTGGGATTCTCTTTGCCCTTTTTATTCCTCATTAACTCTGATTAAGTTTTTAGAACTCAGCTTAGATTTTTTTCCCAGGAATCCTTGCCTGGTCTTCTAAGTCTGGATTAGGAGCCCCTCCTGTGTGTCCTAAAGCACATTACACTTCCCTTATCATAGCACAATTATATTGGTAAGGATTGCCCATTTGTCTCTTTCTCCTTTAGGCTATAAGCTCTATGGGGGCAAGAGCCAGGACTGCCTTGTTCATAATTTTCTTTGTGCCAAATACATGGCCTGGCATCTTGTAGGATGTTCATTAAATATGCATTGAATTAATGAATCATGAAAGGAAGGGTATATAACACAGATATCAGCTAGGATCATCCTACCCAATATGATCTGGGGAAGGCTGGCCAAGGCTGCCCTTGTCTAAGGTATTTGGACTATCTCTAGGGCTTATTACTTTCTGCTTCATTTTCCCTTTTGCATTGAATTCTTATTGTCCCTTAATTTAGTATAGTGTAGTATAGTGCATGTGGCCTTGGAGCTCCACCACCTAAGCTCAAATCCCACCCCTGCCATTTACTAGCTTGCTAACTTCTTTCTGCCTCAGTTTCCTTATTTGTAAAATGGAGATGATTTTGATAAAACACCTACCTTGTGGTCCCTCGTAAAAATTCAATTCATTTGTACATGTAAAGTACAAGGAACTTAAGATATAGTAGGTCTCAAAATTTTAGCTCTCCCAGTCAACTAAATAAACAAGTCTGTTGGATTTATCAGGATTTTCATTGAAGGTTTGCAGGTCCCACGGTCATACCACAGCAAATAAATGAAGATATCTGTGTTGGGAAAAGTCTTCTTGACCATCCACCATCAGGATTTCTCTCCAGTGCACTTCCCAGCAAAGGGCTCTAGCCTTCGGCTCCCTCCTGGCCCCTGTCGCTTCCTCTTCTCTGCCTTTGCTTTTCCATGACCTACACCTCTGTGCCTCTCTCCACAGTGACGGCTGGGAATGCCCAATTCTTCCCTCTGTCTCTTTTGCAACACGGTTAAGCTCTACTCCTCCAGGCTGTCTTCCAAACTGGACTCCACACCCATCTTTAATGTGTATAAAGCTCGGGCCAATGACCGGGCTATCTCCAATTTTAGTAGATGCTCATCTTCCATTTAATAGGGCCATTTTCCTTAGGAGGCAGCTGCAGTTTTAAATGGCAAATTTCTTTTCTTCATTACAAGGAGAAGGAAAAAATAATGGTAGGTACCTTAACAGATATGTGCATGCATGCGTGCGTGCGTGTGTGCGTGTGTGTGTGCGTGTGTGTGTGTGATGAATAATCATGATCTTTGGGAAGCAGAAAACACTACGGGCTAGTCAATCCTCAGATTTTGCTTTTGAGACAATGCAGTTCCCTTTTGCATGAATGGCACTGGTGGAGGCCTCTTACCCCAGAGAAGCATCCTTTTGCTTTCCTCCCAAAGAAGTCCTTGCCTAAGTGCTATGTTGTAAGCAGCCACATTAGCGGAGCTGAGCTGCTGCAACATTGTAAATGCCAGCAAATAAAAGTGTCAGCAGCCAGGGCTGTGGGAGGCTGGCAGGGCCTGGAGTTTAGTGCTGCTCTGTCCAGATCAGCATTTCTAGGGGGCTGGTTCATATCCAGCCCACATGAGTAGTGGTTCAAAGTTATTTCCTGCTGATGGTTCTTCCTGACCCCTGGAAAAGGTGTTTGGAGGTCTCTAGCCTCAGCCCACCAGGAAGGAGGAATACCTGCTCAACTTGAACTGCCCTCTCTCTCCAGCAGATGGCCCCATCCTAGTTAATGGATGGCATTTTGAATGGTTGGAGGGAGCTTCCCCACCACTGCCTATACTGATAATAGAATTTTTGTATTACTTCTCATGGGACCCATAATCACATGGAAAAAAAATGTAAGAAGACTTGTGTTCTTTTCACCACTGGATGTATTTATTTACAAAGAGGGACTTTAAATGGCCAGAGGCACATACACTTACTGGTAGTAAAACTCCATCCTGTGATTCACTGAATTCTGGGCTGTGTGCTTCCCTCAGAATTGAGGGTTTGTAATATCACAGCGCTCAGAGGGGAGTTTCGGCCATTTCTGTCTTGTGCCACTGGACAGATGATTCCTACGTTTGGTGAGTTTGGCAAAAGCAAATAGTGTTTTAGGCCGTAAGGTACCTTTTACATTTTAATTTGAGAGACAAATGCAGCTTTGGCCCTTGAAATTGACCATGTGAAAGAAAATACTTGTTTTTGTGTAGTGGATATTCAGTGGTCTGGCTCCCAAAGCCCATACACCCATGGCAAGGTCCTAACTATGCGGCCAGGGAAGTTTCACCAGGATGAGTTCTCAGGAGAGGCAGAAATCAGAGCCCCATATTGCTGAGCGCTCTCTATAATGGGTGTGTTAATGGCTTGGAAATCACAGACGGCCATTTCAAATGATGTTTTCAAAGAGTTTTTAAGACATGAGAAAATGCCTCAGATAATTAGTAAGTGAAGGAAACAAGTAGGATGCAAAATATACACAGTATGATCTAAACTCTGAAACAATAGGTATTAAGAGGGACGTACACCAAAATGCCCATAGTGGGTGGCAAGCTTAGGAGGCTATTTTAGTCTTGTGTCTATTAATAATGTCCAGTGATTTCCAGGTTTCCTAAAGTGAGCAAATATTACTTTTAAAATCTGCATAAAATAAATGTTTATTTTAAAAAATAGAATGGAATAATCTACTTCTGTCAGTGCCAATTAAAAAGAGTTTAAATTTTTACAGTGAGGCGAAACCTATTATTATTCCCTTTTATCATTCTCTGTTGGGAGGTAAAATGACCTCAGACTATGTTAGCCAACTCTTGTGATTTGCTGTGTATATGTTCACTTCAGAAATATTGATGTTTTACATATGACCTGGGTTAGCACATTTGTGACAGATACCAACTTTTTTGGGGCAAATCAGAACCACTTGGTTTTAGCTTTGATGCTAAAGCTTTTATCTTTTTATCTTAGAGCAGTGTGATAAAATTCTATAGGCAAAAATTACAAGGTAGATGTGTATAGGACATATACTTAAATAAAATAATTTGCCAGGGTTATTACTGTTATAATAAAATCTTATTTTAAAAAAGTAATCAAGTAATTAAATATCCTAAGTTGCTTAGCTTTTATTTGTGACATTTGACTATTTTAGAGAAAAAAAGCAAGTTCCTTTACTGAATAACTCCAGTCTCCTTCCTATTTCTCTCACACTAATATATAAGGTTTTAAGGGACAGTTTATAAGATATACCCTTAGGTCATAGCTATTCATCACAATTTCATGCACCTTTCACATCTCCATTTAAGTTTTAAAATAAGAATTCTAGAAGTGCATTTTGGCAACAGATAATTTCATAACATGTTTGTGAAAAAAGTGTTCTGTGCTCAAAAAAATTTTAAAACACTATGTACTATACCACCTCCCAACTCCATTCTCAATTCATATACTTACTTTAAGTGCTCTGAAATATTCTGCAGCAAAGAAATCCTTTAAACTCTGTTTAAACCCGTATTTCCTAAACTTAGCCAACCAGGATATTCAGAAATACTATTTCCAAAACAGTGCAAGAAGCCATACCATCAAAGAAACATTAAATGGCTTTCATTTATTTATTTATTTATGGCTGCGCTGGGTCTTGTTGCTGCATGTGGGCTTTCTCTAGTTGTGTTGAGCGGGAGCTACTCTTCCTTGCAGTGCATGGGCTCCTCATTGCGGTGGCTTCTCTTGTTGCGGAGCATGGGCTCTAGGTGTGCGGGCTTCAGTAGTTGTGGCTTGTGGACTTCAGTAGTTGTGGCGCATGGGCTTAGTTGCTCTGCGGCATGTGGGATCTTCCCGGACCTGGGCTCGAACCTGCGTCCCCTGAATTGGCAGGCAGATTCTTAACCACTGCGCCACCAGGGAAGCCCTAAATGGCTTTCTTTTGCCGTACTGAAAAAGAAGGAAGAGAGTACACAGATAAAATGAGCAGGCTTTTCTATAAAAATAACTCAAAAAGGGGTTTTATGCTTAAGTCATAACCCTCTGCCCCAAGCCTTTTGATTAACTGTAGAATTCCTCGGATTCTTTTTTTTTTTTTTTGCGGTACGCGGGCCTCTCACTGTTGTGGCCTCTCCTGTTGCGGAGCACAGGCTCTGGACGCGCAGGCTCAGCGGCCATGGCTCACGGGCCTAGCCGCTCCGCGGCATGTGGGATCCTCCCGGACCGGGGCACGAACCCATGCCCCCTGCATCGGCAGGCGGACCCTCAGCCACTGTGCCACCAGGGAAGCCCTCCTCCAATTCTTAAGTGACTGTAGCAACCATTGCTTTAATTCAGGTCACAGAAGCACCAGAAGCCAGAGTATAGTTCTTGGCCATCTCTGATCATTTCAATTTATTCTCTAACTTAAGGGTAATGCTTGCAGTAGCCTCAGAGTTGATCTATTTGGTATAGAATGTTAGCACAAACATCCTGCTCTGGAAACACTCTCTTTGTGTTTCTTTCAGCTTGTCTTTTTTGTTTTGTCTCAGATCTCAAAGTGACTATGTGAGCACAAGAGGATCTGCTCTTAACACCATTTGCTTATCATTTATGAGGGTAGGTCCTTGGAGGTCCATTCTAACAGGTACATGCTTGGCCTGTTTAAAGGATGGTTTTTAGACTTCGTTTAGCAGCAAAACTTTGGAGACATTATTTGAAAATGTCCATGAAGTCTTCTGGGCCTACTTTGTGATACTTATATTTTTTTCAAAGACTGTGGCTATATTTGTTTGTGCAGTACCTAATGTACTGGAATCTTCCATTATTATCTCCTGATGCTTGTGAAATCAGTCCCTGCATTTACTGAAGTGTGGGCAAATCCATAAACAAAGAGAAGTGGTTGGGATGTCACAGTTGTTTTACAAAAGGTATCCATGACAAGGCTAATTGATTCAGGGGACTTTGTTTTTAATAAAGGAACAGAGATTAGTTTACTGTCGATCTTAATTATTCCATCCATCAACCATTTGTTGCCCTGGGCAACTGGCATCATCTTTGCTGCTTGTTAATTTTAGCTCATTTTACTTACTGAGGCTTGTTTCCTTTGTTTCATTTTTGTGGATTTGGATGAGGAAAGAAGGAACTGATGTTTCTATGGATGAAATTGTTAACTGTGCTCTGTTGAATTCACCAACAGAAGACATTTATTTCTTTTTTTAAAAATACTGCTTGATTGAAATTCATAAACTATATGTGTTTTGGGGTATATGTATACAGGTGAACCAATAAATGAACATAAATTATATGAACCTGTAAATGAACATAATCTGACCTACTTGCAAATAAGCCAAAATGAGTGAAGAGAAAGTATAATTACTATCCCCAGAGGATGTTTGGTCAAGGTCTCAAAAGAGTCCTGAAGTTCTGGCTCTAGGAATTAAAATATGCTCAGTATTTTTTAGTTATGTTACTTTTTTTTTTTTTTTTTTGCGGTACGCGAGCCTCTCACTGTTGTGGCCTCTCCCGTTGCGGAGCAACAGGCTCCGGACGCGCAGGCTCAGCGGCCATGGCTCACAGGCGCAGCCGCTCCGCAGCATGTGGGATCTTCCCGGACCGGGGCACCAACCGGTGTCCCCTGCATCGGCAGGCGGACTCTCAACCACTGCGCCACCAGGGAAGCCCTAGTTATGTTACTTTTAAATTGGTTTTTCGTTTTGTTTTGCTAACCCCCATGTACCCACCTTTCTGCACATATCCCCAGTGCATTCGTGTGCCTTTATGTATCTTTGCCCTGTCTGCCTCTGCAGAGCACTCTCTTCATGAACCACTTTGAATATATTCAATTTGGACAGAGGAGCCTTCTGATTGGAGCCATAGGTGGCAGGAAGAGAAGCAAAAGACAGGCGAAATGCAATAAGATACTTCCAGAAAAAGAACAACTGCATGGCTAAGAACACTGGGAACATATTTTGAGATTTGGTCCAAAAGTACAACATAATAAAACTGCATTTAGATTTTCACTTGTCTGGGAGGTAAACTCAACCTATTTGGAGACAGCTTAGCTTATGTTGGGGCACAGATCGCAACTGCTTGGTACCTACTATTCCTTCTTATTGTCTTACATTCTCAGCATGTGACTACACTGTGTAAGTCTGATCATACCTATGTAGAGTTTTCTAGGGTAATCAGATAAAACTCATAACAGGCTAATCCATCACATTTGACTAACATTTCTTCTCTTTTTTGTAGCATGGCAGTCACCTAATAGTTCCCAGGTTACATAAATGACTCCTGTCTTTGTCAGATATCCTCTTTGTTGCAAGGAACAGAAATTCACTTAAGGAAGCTCAAGTCAACAAAGTGCTGATTAAAAGGGCATAGGGTCAATCACATGGAACCCAGTTATGGGAAATGTAGCTGGGCTTCCTGGAAACTAGAACACCATCGAGGAGCTACTCTCGATCTCTCTGGTTCTCTCTTTGGGCTTATATATTCTTGCATCTAAATTTTTTCTATAAATATACTCCATTCTCCTCTGTGGCAGATAAGCTTTCTTTGAAAGATTCTTAGGTTTTGCTCCTTCAAAACTTATGCCCACTTGGGGTCTGGCCACTGCTCTACATGATCTCAGTTTCTTACCTATCACCATCTAATGGACTCTCACTGACTTTTTAGTTCTCTTATTTCAAATGAAGGATTATTGTTGATCTCCCCCACCAGACTATAAGCTCCATGAAGGCAGTAGCCGTAACTGTTTTGCTAATCAATATATTCTCATTGCCTAGCACGGTTCATGACATGTAGCAGGTATGCAGTGAATTGGTGAGTAAATGATAACTCCAAAATTTGGATCTCCTGAGGTTTGTTTCTGTTGTCTGATATATTTTCATCTCTTGGTTTTGGTTAAATGGTCTCCTGTTGAGTGCTGAAAATTGTATATGAAAGATTGAAGAAATCGTTTAAGGGTCTAGATGATGTTATCATTCCCCAGAGAGGATATACTTTTGCTTCTGATCCTTGGACAGAGTTATTAGGATAGAGGCTAATTACCTTAATCCAATCTGAAATTGAGCTAATTCAAATTTGTGTTTCAGTCTTTACAGAGATGTCCTTAGGGTGTGGCCCTTCAGTGATTCCAAAGGAAAGTTTGGGGTATTTCCAGGACCCTTATTCTAGGTGAGGCCTGAACTCTGATTTTTTATCTCAATAGTAGAAAACTGAAAGAGAAAGCTCTTCTCAGCTTTTCAGCCTCTTTGCCACAATGCCTCAAGAAGAAAAGCATTGCCAAATGTCAGGTTAATCTCTCTGTGCTTTCCTTTCCTTCTCTCCAGGATCTTGGCTCTCAGGTCTTGCTACCTTAGTAGCTATTTTAGTTTATTTTAATTTGTGGTGGGGGGGCTTCCCTGGTGGTCCAGTGGTTAAGGATCTGCCTTCCAGTGCAGGGTTCGATCCCTGGTCGGGGAACTAAGATCCCACATGCCACGGGGCAACTAAGCCCGTGTGCCACAATGAAAGAAACCGCATGCCGCAACTAAGACCCAGTGTGGCCAAAAATAAAATAAATAAATAAATATTTTAATTTTGGGGGTTTTGTATTTTAACTCATCTGGTTGTTCTTGGCAAGAGGGTTGGTTTGATATAAGTTGAGTCTATTACAGCCAAAAGTGGAAGCCAACTGTTCCAGAGAAAGAATCCAAAGGGCCTATCTTGGATTAGGTGTTTCTAGTCATTTCATCAGCTCCAGCCAAAGGGAATGGGTTACTGTAGTTCTTGAAGAGCTACTCTGCTCCAGGCAGGGCAGGCTAAACTCATGAGAGGTTATACATGGCAGGCATTGTGAAAGGTGTCTGCTTCAAATATCTTCATCATCATCGTTATCATCACTCTTATTAATGCCTTGTTTTTAAGGCATTTATAAAACTCTGATTTATAAAAATTTATGATTTATAAAACTCTGCAACTTGAGTTTTCTCCTCTCATTTCAGTCTTCTAGGGTCTGTAATTGGTATTTACGTTAACGTTTACTCTAATACCCTGCAGTGTTTAATCATCCCTCATTTTTACCATTGTCATCATCAATAGCCTATGCACCTAAAATATAAATGTCCTAGATCTGATAATGACCAGTTTTCCATTGTTCTCAACACGGTCTCTTTCTACTTCTCCACCCACCCCTAGACCTCCTCAAGCCCCAGGGCAGGAATGGCCAGTGTTTGGTCATTACACCACTTCTCTCTCTACCCTCTTCAACTCTCCTATTGTTCTGCTACTCCCAAAGGTGTTGCCCATGTCTGCCTGGCTGAAGCTGGCAGTTCGTCCACACTTGAGCCCACGGGAAGGGGAAATGAGAGAGAGAAGAGTGCAGACTCAGATTTCTTAAGCTTTAACTTATGTTCTCAGTATGCATTCCATTTAATTCTTATTACAACCCTATGAGGTAGGCATTGTCACCTTCACATTTATAGATGATGGAACTGAGGTTAGATAGGGTAATTTCCTCAAAGATACATAGAGCTTATTAGTAAGTGGCAATGCCAATATTTGAATTATGGAGTCTGATCTCAGAAATACTACACTATGCTGCCTCCCTAGATATATATACTACATGTTAAAATGTTTATTTTATGATTGTTCACACAGTAAGAAAAATACATGGGAAAGTTTGGTTTTCTGTAGGAAAAGGGACTGTACGGTAAAAGGTTAAATCAGCACTTCCTTATGTGGATATTTACTAAACTGCTGTACCAAAGTGCAGTGGCTCAGTCAAGACTGATGTTTGTTTCTCTTTCATGTAACAGCCTAGAGGAAGGCAGGGGTCTGGCATCATCCAGGAATTGAGATTCTTTCTCTCCTATTGTTCTGCTACTCCCAAAGGTGTTGCCCATGTCTGCCTGGCTGAAGGTGGCATTATGTCCACACTTGAGCCCACGGGAAGGGGAAATGAGAGAGAGAAGAGCGCAGACTCAGATTTTTTTTAAATGCCATGAGCTGGAAGTTGCACACATCACTTCTGCTCACATCCTATTTATAAGAATTTAGTCACGTGGCCACACCTAGCTGCAAGGGAGGCGAAGGCATGTAATCTTTATCTAGATGGCTCTGTGCTTTGCTAAAGCTTACAAGGGGATTCTATTTTTAAAAGAGAGAAGGAGGAGATGAATACTGGGGGACAGTTAACAGTCTCTGACCAATTTCCAAATTAGCAACACAAATAATAATATATTTATGAGTTTGGAATTTTTAGAGTTAGTTGGCATTGGTTATAAGTGATTCTTTTCCTTATTTCTAATAAAACTATCCTGTCTTGTATATAATCAAGATAACCAGAATAATACTTTAACTCAAAGCAGGTTCTATAGTCTAAATTATATTAAAACCAGAAGAGATTCCATGCCATTGTTTTATAGCAAAAGGGATTATAAATACCATTAAGATAAGCTTCACTTTAAGGAATATTTATGGATACACCTTGTATAGGGCACCTGACTGGATATTTGGAATTAGCTTATAGGAATTAATTATAAACATGCTATTTCTTCTTTATTTGATTTGTAAGATAAGATTGATGTGTATACATGCAGAACAAAAGGGGATTTAATAACAGGGTTCAACCTTACACCAAGTAGGCGGTCTGATTTAAAACAAACACAGCACATCAGCACACAAGCTCATAACTCTAAGCCTCTAGGCTTGATTAGCATCCTTAGGCAAATTAACATTTCTTAAGCCCCCTAGGGGTAGGGACATACCGAATGCAGTTACCTGAGTGCTCACAGCCAGGAAAATGATGACATCTAGGACTGCAGTTTGTATTTCCAAAGAATGTTTGCTTTGGAAATTTCTGTGCACGAATGTTGATGAAAATTCACAGTGGTCCCAAGTGTCATGTAAAACAAAACACCCTTTTGGGTGCAGCAAGCCTCTGAGTTACTGCCATTTGCCACTATTTGGTATGGCTTGGTCTCTGAAGGCAGGGCTTGTTTGTTTTTCTCACATAGTTTCCACAGTCCTGCTTGCCTGAAGCGATCGTTAGTTTTAGTTCATGGACCAGGAACGAGCTTCTCTAGGTATGGGCACTAAAAATCACAGAACATGAGGCTGTAAGCATCTCACACAGCACAGTCCAGCAACTGATGGACAGATGAGGGAATTGAGGTGCTGGGAAGTTGAGGGGCTACATCATGGCTTCCTGGCTAGTACAAGACAGTTGGGTCTAGAACCTATGTCTCTAAGACTCCTAGTCCAGTGCTGTTTCCCAGCCCCACTTGCATTTATTAATTGCAGATATTAGGCAGTTTGGGAATTTAATCAAAGACCTATCTTTCTGTTTAAAACCCATTTAGAGTCTAAAAATCCTTGGATTCTCTAGTGAATTAGGAATTCCCTGGCACAGGTAGTCTGTCCCAAGGGCCCAGAAGGTCTCACCTTGACCAAGGCTCTTATTTAGATTTGGACATTATTTGCAAGTGAGTTATCTATATCCAGTCATTGTAATTGTATGGATGTGTGTTTAGCACATTAATTTGTTAACTCTAAACATTTAAGTGCCCTCAATTTTTATAATTGTCTTGGCATAATATAGTTTGTTTTAATAAAACAGGAGCCTGGACAATTGAAAGTTACAGGAGCCTCATGATCTTTGAGAGATGTTTGGGTTGATGCCATGTGCAGGTACAGAGTTGAGGCGGAATAAACATTTGTTGAACTGAGTTTGAGTCCTGATCAGGGAATTAAATCTCTACTTGGTTGCTTTGCTGTTGCTTTCAGTCCTGGGGAAAATCAGCAAAGTACAATACAGGACCTGGTATGAAGACATGGACTTAGAATACTAACTCCACTTATGAGTTATGTAGCCTTCAACCAGTCATTTATGCTTCCAGAATCTCAGTTTTTTCATTTGTGATGTGGGGTAAGATCACTTGCTTCACAGTAGCGTTGTGAAGCAGGGTTATATTTTCAAGAAAGACGATGTTTGTGCAAATCTTTTAAAATGGGAGGCGCTACTCAAACGTGAAGCATATTGGTTTTTGTTACTACTGTAGTAGCTTTATTATTATATTATTACAATTGTAGTTGATTTCCAGTTCAGTGGCCCATGTTCTAGTAAGTTAGGTTGTTGCAAACTAGATGAGAAAAGGTACCACGCTTGATTATAGGAGAGTGCGTTTGGCCCATACAGTCATACAGTGATCTGAGAACCTGACGTCCAGCAGTGTAACATCAGACCCAGGATACCTTTGTCAACTGATGGGATACCTTCTTTGGATAACCCCTCACCCGCACCCCGCTGCCCACCAAACTGCTGGGGAGGTGACTCATTAGTTCAGAATCACCCCACCCCCACCCTAGGAAATAAGCAGCAATAAGTGATACGTGACCACCAGCACGTTCCTCTGGTCTCTAGAATACTTGTTCTCTGCAAACCACCTTCATCTCCTGAGGTCCACATGGCTGTAGGAAGGTGGCCAAGAAGACAAAACACTGTCCTTGAGCAGCCACAGGGACTTCCCTGTCTTCTGAACATGCATGACAGCGACAGTCTGAAACCCTCATGCTGTCTTGGTTGTCTTGTCTTCTTCTTCTTCTTCTTTTTTTTTTTTGGTAATAAAATCTCACAAACATGAAAATTTGGGAACATTTGTTCTAGACATAAACTCTTCCCTCCAATAGAGACCCAGTTCCTTATTAGAGCTCTACCTTTGTCAAGGTTCTTATGTTACTCTTGCTGATTAAGATGGGGAGACATTCTTAGTAGAGCTCTGGCAAGGAAGGTGCACATGTAAAAGTTCAGAGGTCACTAAGTCCCTGGAAGTCCAAGTCTTTGAGGGATTCATTGTGTGAGACACTGAGGCAGGAGAGGGCAAGGGCCAAATAGGCTGGCCTTGGAGACCAATGAAAGGAGATGGCCATGGTCCCTGTGGACAGTAGGGAGCCACAGAAGTGTGTTAAGCTGGATAAGGCTTGCATTTGATCCCTCTTCTCCTTCTCTGATCCTTTGCTTCGAGGCCCACAGAGCTCCTGGGCCTCTGCACATGGGAACCAGAGAAATGACATCTAAAGGTGTATGTTCCGGAATAATAGCTTAGTGGGGTAGAAGGGCAAGTGATTTCCTTGAAAGGGAGAAGTAATAAATAGGTAGATTACTTTTGGCTTTATAGCAGAGGGAAGATTAAATACTTTGAAGTCAGAAGAAGTCAGTCAGAGACCCTGTTGTCAGGGTCCAGTGTGAGGGGCCATGCCCAGAAGTCTTCCAGGAGCCTGTCCATGGTCACATATGACTCCCACCAACTGGGGCCTGCACTCAGTGAGAACAAGTTCAATTCTGATCAGCCATGACCAGATCCATCTCCAGTCTGCCTGCGCTTTTCTTAGTCTAGAAAGAACTGAGCACTGCAAGCTAGCTTTACGTCATAGCAAAGCTGGCCCGAAGATCAAAGGAACCTGTACCAAGACCGTATGGTTACCACAGGGAGTCACTGCGTGATCCGGGTTTGTCCTGCATCGTAGGTAAACATTCTTGGCCTCTCAAGACAAACACAGCTTTTGGCATTGAAAATGGTTTTCAGGTGTTACATGTGGGCATGTTGGTAGTTCTATAACAAACATGAGCCATAGAGGAGGTCCATCCTGAAAATCATAATGGGGACGGGCTCTGTGTAATTAGAGGTATAAACACAAAAAATGGAGTAATTTGAACTAATCTTTGATGAACTTATTTAATATAATTAGGCTATTTTAGCAAACAATATTGTGATGGAATGAACACCTTAATCTACAAACTGGAAAAGAAGTGGGAAGAGCCAGAGAACTTGGAATGATTTCATAATTTTGCCTGGGTCTGGCCCTGGTTTCTTCTTTTATCCTGAGAACCAGTGGGAAGGAGCTTTCCTTTTGGAAAACGCTAGCTGAGGTGTATATGTGTGTCCTTCTACCTCCCTGACTGATTTTAGCCCAGAACACAGGGACTGCTTTTGTTACATGAAATTAGTAAAAACACAGAAGAACATATTCTGCAGGGGCAGTTTGGGTTGGCTGATAGATTTGTGATGTTGCCTTGAGAACTACTCTTCTTCCTTTTCATTGCTTCAAAGAGTAGCAGTAGGACCCAAAGTGAGAGTAACAGGGAGACAAGGAACTTCTCTCACCTCAGGGGGTGTCCACTGATAGAGAGTGACCTGCCTTTTGGGCAAATCAGCTAATGCTTTGGCATGGTAGGCAGGCATCTGTGAGGGATGCAGAGAAGGGCATTCTGATATAGATGATATTGCTGGAGGATAAGCTTAGAAGAGCTCTAAAGTTCCCTTTAATTGAAGGGCTTAGCACTCTGGAGAAAGGGAGAGGAAGAGAGGGTGGGGAAAGGAGGGGGGAGGGGGAGAGGGGAGGGAAGGAGGGAGGGAAGTAGAGGGACAGGAGGAGGAGGAGAGAGGGGAGGGGAGGGGAGGGGAGGGACACAATTAATTCCTTTCCTAATTGTAAATATGCCAACTGAAGTTTAGAGAGATTATTATTTCAACTACTGAGTGAAGCCTAATTTAATTTCCTTTTGATTTGTTCTCTTTTTTTTGTCCTTTTCTCAATTTGCTGTGGCTACTTCTCCTTTTACTTTTCTTTCTCCTTTTTAAAAGAAACTGGTAAATAGAAGAATTTTAGTACAGTTTAGTACAACGCCATTGGAAAAAAATCAAGAGTTTATTTTATCTGGGGATTTTAGAAACACCGACTCTGATAGAAACCATGAGAATGTGCTGTGGAACAGAACTGTAAAACGCACAGTCAGTTACACAGGTATTTTAAATCTGATGGTTCTGGGGGTGTGATTTGATTAGGTAGTTACCCTTGTAAAGGAGTAACTTAATCTGTGAGACACTCCCCCAGTAGAAAATTCATACTGCCCTGGTTTAAAATAATTTCTTCACAAATTGCACTTTAAAATAATTGGAAATTTTAAAAAACCAAATCTAATTTTTCAATAAAAAAATCAACTTTAAAAATTCCTCCCTGGTGGTCCAGTATTATTAAATATTCTTCTGGATTTTTTTATCTTGCTTTATTGGAAGGAGAAAAACAATTATCTGTAAATGTAATTTTTAATGCATGGTAATAAAAATAAATGGCATAGTTCTGCTGCAGTTCACCTAAATCTTCTTCCCTGGTGGTCTAGTGGTATTAAATAATCAGTACCACATGTATTCATCATTTGCTGACAGCAAAAGAAAAACTTTGGCATTTTATTGTCTAAAGAAACAGGCATGATGCTACTTAGGCTTCTGGGGCGACATTGCTGATGGTCTGTGAAGAAACCTTCATTTTCCTTGCTGGTGGGACTGCGCTTTTTGTTAATTTACATGGCAATTAGTATGGAACCAGAGACAGGCATTCTTTACAAGGTTGATTTGAGTTCCTCTTGCAGGTTGCCCTAAGAGTTTTTTAGCTTTTTTGCTGCATTAATTGGGGCAATGAAAATATATTATATATTGTTAACTCTGTGTTGGGTGGGAAACTATTGCAGTTGGGTAGCACCAAAAAATGAGCACTGAATAAGTCCTCTTTTCTTTGCAATTGTGTTGAAGGTGAATTGTTAGCAATCTCAGGAGAACGTCTCAACACACACGGCAAACTTTAAACTTGAAAATTGATTCACATTTCTGTTATGTGTGTTAAAAAACATGCCTTGTTTCCTCTTGTGAAAAAAGACACACTTATAAAAGCTTAAGTAAGAAAGTTGTCAGTGCCCTTGTTGGGGTATGTGATAAATACAGTGGTTATCTACTGTGCTGGAAAATACATTGGTTGTCTGGAGTACACAGATGTGATCTGTATGTCACATTTTAGGAGGTACAATGAAAGGCAAAGTGATCTCATTTGCATACATATTTATTTATACATATTTATTGCCAAAGCAATAAAGTCACTTCTTCCCTAGAAATACATGCCTTACATAATTGAAGTGATTGGTAAAAAAGTAGAGGCATGATGGTTATGAATGTTGATATGTTTAATGAGGTGACTTTTGTCCCCTGATGCATCAGTAGAGGGAAAATGGAGGCCTCACACCAGTTGTTATTTCTGAGGGGGTGGCACCATTTTATAGCAATAAGCCCTCATACAGTGTTGAGTTCAAATCCTATTACCCTTCCTTATTAGCTGTGTCACATCAAGCAACTTAAACTGCCTGAGTCTTAATTTCTTCACTTGTAAAATGGAGGATAAGAACACGTACCTTATGATGCTAAGGATTGAGTGAGTGATCTCTTGGCACAATGGCTGGCACATACTAAGTGTTCCGTATTTCCTGGCTTAAAAAAAAAAAGAAAAATTATGATGTGAACTACCACTTTCGATGTTTTGGGGGAATTTGTTACTTTAAATTAAAAAAAAATTCTGATCCAAAATTACTCTTGTCTTGGATCATTCCATAAAAATGAGATCTTTTTTTTTAAAGGGAGATAGTAACCTTGTAAATTCATAAACTTATATGAATCAAGAAAATTAAATCAAGAAAGAGCAACACTCTCTGAGCTCATTTTCCTTAGAAGTTCCTCAAACTGCCTTCAGACCTACCTTATTTTGATTACCTTAAGCTATGGAAAGAGCAAAATGTAGACATTTAATGTCATCTCAAATGTCCAGAGCTTACCATGCTCCGAAGTGTCTAGAAATAAGAAGTACTCCTTAGGTTGTTATGAGATGCAACTTTGATTTCACAATTTTGGGAAGGTGTGATAACTCAAGGAATTCAAAGCAGAGCTGCAAAACAGACTTCACCTTTCCGGGGTCTTAACACTCCCCCTCCTTGAATTGGACACATAGCGGGTGGTGTGTCCTTCTTCCTGAGAAGTCCAACTACATGGGCTGGGGACATTTGCCTCCTCAAAGAGTTTCTCCCACGCCAGCAGTATAAAACAATTAATTTTAACTCTGATAGAAATCTTCAGTTTGTAATGGAAAACATGTGTGCTGGGGTTGAGTGCAGTTGCTGCTGCCAAGCTGTGTGTGGCAAGAGTGAATCTCCACTGAGCTCCAGAGCATTCCTGACTTTATGGCAAGTCTCTCCACTGGAGTCCTTATTAATAGGCTTTAGGTAGGTGGCTTTTTAGTGATCGACTGCAGAGCAAAAAGCTTTTTGTAAAAGGTTTGAAAGGCAGCATTCAAGCCCTGGAGGGAACAGGTTTTAATTTTGTGGTGTTTTGATTTTAAATGATATTTGACGGTGTGGCTTTGCCATTAAATTTCTCCAGTTGATGCTAGCAGCATCCCTGGACTTGTGAGGGACACTACCTCACAATGTAGCAATTACTGATTTATGTTTCAGTGATAAGAATGTGTTTTATTGTGGTCATAATATTTGTTCAATTTAACTACTATGTACTGTAAAGTATCATAAAAACTTCTCTTCTGATCAAATGTTATGAGACAAAGGATCATGAGCTGCTCTTGATGCATGTCCTCTCTGTCCGTGCTATCTGTGGGCATGCCACCACAAAGAGAGGACAGACTATGGTCCTGAGGGTGAATTTCTGCATCCTCCTACACATATTTTAAAGTCAGTTCCCAATATAGGTCGTTTAAGCATATCTGATGCTTTCTTATCATTTGTTGGACTCTTTTTCAAGACTATTATCTATCCCTTTATAAAAAAGTTTAGAAAGACTCTTCATTTCTCATGGCTAGATCTCAACTTCTCATCCATCTTTCCCCAGACAGTCTCTTGGGAAGTTGTGAATCTCACTGAGTTTTGCTGTCAACATTTGAACCTGACTTAGGTTCATGTATATTCCATGACCACAGCTAAGGAGAAGGGAAAACCAAAGAGATCTTTCTTATCTTTTATTTTGATCTTTTATTATTAGGTGCCATGGTGAACCTCAACTAAGTAGGCAGGGCTATTACCTCGATGCTAGATCACCACACAAGTTCTAGGGAAAGGACTTCTCATCTGTCCTTAAACCGCCACTGTTGGGAGTGATCTCCCTTGGTTCAGATTCTCCAGCAGTTCTCCATAGCCCTCTGAGTCAAGTCTATGCACCCTTAGTGATCCAGCACCTGATTATGTCTTTAGGCTCATCTCTAGGACTACCCCACTTCACCCTCACTATCTGTTTTACCCACTACTCTAACCTCCAGTCATAGGGAACTACTTGAATTCTCCAACAGATTCACCATGTTATATTCTTCAAACCCAGCATCTTCTGAGAAGCCTTTCCTGCTGCCTCAGTGAGCTTCAGTAGCATCCAGTGTGGACCAACTGGAGCTGGGTAGGTGAGGGAATACATTAGATACTGCAATGGAACCATCTTAAGAGGGTTCTTCTAGGTGCCAGTCCTGTCCATTTCAATGTGAAATAGAACAAGAAATTATTTGTAAGCCTATTTACCTCTCCTGATAGAATGAAAAGAATCACATTTTCTGTATATGCTGTATTCCCTCTTCCATCTAGGACTGAGCTGAGACTGGTTTGTTTCTCAGCAGAACCTACTGAGGAAATCCCAGGATTGAGGGAGAAGAGTAAAACTATTTTATTGTGTAGTTGTTGGGTATTCCTTTGTCCCTTTTCTCCTGCAAAATGTGGTGACTTGTATGCTGGGTAGTGGAAAATTCCTTCATTGTTCAGGCCTAGGTAAAGAGGGAAGCACAGATGCAGACAAGGATGAGACATGTACAATGGCAGGCATTGCTTCTGGGCAATAATTTGTATTTATCTTTTGAGACTATGTAGATATTTACGTTCACAAATGAAGAGTTTACAAAGCTGATCCCTCTATAGATTTTAAATGTAATTTTTGTTAAAATGCCAACAGTTCATTATGTTTTAAAAATTAATTATTGAACCTCTAATAACTTAATTTGTAATCATTAGGCCTAATAGTCATGGAGGGATCATGGAAGGGAGTGGGGAGATAGACTGAGGCAGGGTAGCACTGTGGTAAAGCAGTGGGCTCTGGAGACCTGCTGTGTGGCCTTAAGCAAGTTACTTGGCTTCTCTGTGGCTTAGTTTTCTCATCTATGGAAATGGGAAACGATAAACATATCCATCTCACAGAGTTGTTATGGGGAACTTATGTGTTAATTCATGTAATGTGCTTACATCAGTATCTGACTGTTTAGTTTAGTTTAGTTTAGTTTAGCTAATACTTACTGAGCACTTTCTATGATATTTTGGTCACTTATTTATTTATTTTTTAAAGCATCTGCTTGTCTTTAAATACTTCTAAAGAAGTACCAACCATGTCTGTTCACGTGCCCTTCTCCCCACTAGACTCTGAGTTCCTTTAGCTGTCTTTGTATCTGTAGCACTTACTGTGCAGGAAACATCCATAGTTATTTCTTGAATGAATTAATGAGTAAATGGTAGTGAACTACTGCTTCTTCCTGCTTTCTCCTTCATTATGGAAGAATGAAAAAGGAGTGTGAGTTCTGCCACAGTGTATGATTACTCTCTGGGGGTTGTCCAACCACAGCAATTAACAATTCACAAAGATGATTAATCTTACACGGCTGTGCTAGTAAAATAACTTTGATAGGCTCATTGAACGGGAATTTCCCTAAAGGGTCATAGAAGCCATCTTCCTGCTTTTGGGCAGGTGGTTCTAATATAATGTAGGAATGTTAGCTGTGTACTGTTTTTAATAAATCTCCAAGAGAGAGAATTTCTTCTCTTCCTTGGTGCTAATATATAATAATTTAGTGGCCTATATCTCTTAGATAGGAATGTCAATGGGTAGTTTTAAAGGCATTAAAGATTTAGGTGAATTACAATGAAAATGAATGTCAGACTTTGGAATGAATTCTCATTCAAGTAGCTGTCTTTCCTACTTCAGAAATTCTTTGAAAATAAAGCTTGATAAGTATCAATCCTATGTTGTTTAACTGGAATCCTATGTAAGAGGTCTATTGATATACCGATTGATGTTCCTGATCCGGTCTTTATTGAGTGCCTTCTCTGTGCTAGGCACCAGGCTTTCAGGGCTAGGCTATAGTAGCGTGTACTGTGCATATGGTCCCTGCCCCTTTGGAGCTTGTACTCTAATGATAAAGCTAGACTTTGAACAAGCAATTAAAAAGGCACTATGTATTTTACAGAAGATCTTGGTCAAGGGAATCTTTCTGGGAGAATGACCTTTAAAGAACAGAAAAGGGGAGAAATTCACTCAGACAAGGATGGAGAAGTAGGCAGGGGTCAGATCATGCCAGCTTTTACAGGGCACATGTGGTGGCATTGGATTGCGTCCACTTAGCTAAGCTGAACCGTATGTCCCAGAAATCCCTTGCTTGTATGACTCTGGGTTGGTTAGGCCGCCAAAGACATTTTGCAGGAGATTTAGAAGGCAGAAGTGAAGCACCAGCCATACTTTTCATGCACTGAAGGTTGGTGCAGGGCTTCCTGTGCTGCGGCGGATCGTGCATGCTGTCTTAGATCCACTAGCTCACCTTAATGGTGTGAGGCAGCACCTGGATCTACTGCTCCTCAAGCTCCCGCCAGATCTCCTACTTCAGCTTCTTCATGTCCTGGGCCATGAGGGAACAGCTGCATGGCCAAAGTTGAAATTGGAGGTAGTGAGAGGCAGACGTGGGTTCCAATTTGTCCTTGTGGATTCCAGTTCATCCTCATGAGTTGCAATTTGTTCTTGCTCTCATCCACATCCAGCTGGCCTTCCGATCACCAGCCTTTCTGATCTATGATAACTTCAGGCTCAGAACTAGATACAGAGGCAATGGCCAAGATAGACTACTCCATCAGCTCCCACAATTGTGTAAGGCCTACTCCTTCTACGAAAGCACTTTCTTTATTATAGTGGTTCTTCTTGTCTGGCTGATATACCATGAAAATAATTTTGATGCCCTTGAAACCTCCAAGTGGAGGTGTTTTTGTTTCTTTCTCTTCACTTCTGACCAATAGCTTGTAATGTATCCATATGGCATTTTGTGTTGTTTTTTTCCCCTTCTCCTTCTTGAAATCTCTCCAGGATTATGTTACACAGTCTCATCTCTGTCAATTTCTAATATTTAGGTATAGGGTCTTCTCTGCAAAGGGAGAAGGTGGTCATCATTGACCTTGCTAGGTTGTCTTCCTCATCTTTGTCCTTACCTGGGCCTCTTAATGGAAGACAAAAGGCAATGCAAGATGAACGTCCACAGGGACATCTTTTTGTTTGGGTTTTCATGGATTGTGATCACCAAGAGTTTCCTAACCTGCTTCTAGAGGAAAAATGATTGTTGGCCTGAACTGTCCAACCAACCCTTTATGTCTTGGAGGATAAAGATAATTAAAATGGACAATAGTGATTTTCCATTTCCTCTGGCTGGATATGATATTAATACCCATGACCAAATAGGAATTTATTGATATCAATTTTCATAAGTCACCTACCAAGTTTGGATGCAAACCAGTAACCTCAAACTCCCCATGTACAAAGCTGAACTCTTACTCGTTCCTTTCAAAAATCTGCTTTTTCTCCAGTATTCATTATCTTAGTTAATGACACTGGTATTCATCCTGTTATCCAAACTGGAAACTTGGGACCCATTCTTGCCTCATCATTGGAGACATAGTATCCCATCACTAACCTCTAGATCCATAAACTTCATTTTCTGTTCTTGCCTTACCTTCCTTCCTCTGAATAACAAGTCAGACTGGTCTAAGTGTGCTGGTTTATTTACTCATTCATTTAACCAACCTTTGTTCCTACTGTATGCCAGCCAGTGAACAGAGTACTGGGGATGCAAAGCCCAACAAGTTGGAGTCCTTATGTTACAGTTTATATTTTAGTGAAATTATGGACAAATTATTAGGCAGTTGTAATCCAGAGTGAGAACACGTGTGAAGGAAACCTAACCCAATCTTAAGGAATCCGAAAGGCTTGCAGAGGACTGATATAGTAAGAGTGAGAAGGTGAGGGGATTTGGAGGGGAGGGAAGGAAGAGAGGAATTACTTTTGCTAAGGAGACAGGATTCCTCAGAATCCTCTATTCCATGGGAGCAGGGAAATAGGGGAAGTCTTCAGCTTGTTCTTTCTTTGAGGTTTGTTTGGGATGTGTTTTTTCCAATATTTTGCATCTAACTTTGTTTCTGGATGTGTGTGTGTGTGTGTGTGTGTGTGTGTGTGTGTGTGTGCACTTACCTATCTCCTTACCTCTTTTTACCTATTTCATCCCTAATGTCCTCAGACCACAGAAAAAATTGAATTAGATAGGGTAAGATGCTGGGACTGGATTCAAACATGCTTTAATTCTCTACAAGTGCCTGATTATGATTTAAGGGAGACACTGATTAAAAACACAGGGAGAATGGGTCTACATTTTAAGGCACCAACATGCAGGGGCAAATGTGCTTGAAAATGATAGTTCAAAAAACATTGCTCCTGAGGTATGTATGCAGCTGTGATTGGCAAGAACAGCACAGAGATTTTTGTGTCAGTGTAGGACAAAGCTGAAGTAACCTGATATAGACAATATGAGAAACTTCCCTGAGATTTCCAAGGAACACTCAGGTGATTCAGATGCAAAAGTCCACAGAGCCCAGTTTTAAGAAACAGTGCTCTAAAAGAATCAGCTTAAAATGAGACATTTAATTTCTTTTTTTTCTGTGTCCCCATGGAATTGTTTTCCATTCGTTTTTGGCTCTTCCTGAAGACATTTCCACGTGACGACATAGGGAGAGCACATTTGCAAATCACATTCAGGGTGGTGAGAGATAATGAAATTGAAGTGTCAGCAGTTTGCAAAAGGAAAGCTTTTTTTTTTTTTCCCTCTCAAGCTCTGTTATTACCTTATTCAATTTGCACTTTATTTTGAAGCACATGTATAGAAATAAGCAAATTATTAATTCAAGCTTGTCTTCAATTTTGTGCTTGGCCTGCAAACCTCTAACATCTCTCCCAGTTCCCCAGGTGGACTGCTGAAGGCTTGGTGATAGGTTGAGGTGGTCATATTCATTATTCAATATGAGCTGCAAGCAATTTGATATTTCACGCGAGCATGTGGCAGAGCTGAGAGAGGGGTGGGGGAAAGTGTCATTCAGGGGAATACAGTCTAGGCTGCTACCATTTTCATGTTTAGCTGAAGGCTTAACATTAGCTGTGGTCACAGATTCCAAGGATAAGGATAATTCCATTGAGAATTCTGGTTACAACCAGGTATTTTTGTCTCTGTGACCTGTCCTATTTCTCTGCACAGGAGAGCACATCTTGAGCCAGGCCATATGCTCAACGTCACAGGGCTTTGTGTGTTCCATCTGGAGCACTGGGAATAATGAGATCCTGAGCAGCAAAGGGCAGAGTTCCTGGAAAGCAGCCATACTTGGTGGAGGTGGGGAATGCTCATGGCCCGCGGCTCCTGGGGCTCTGGAAGCATTTCTAGATGGCGTCTGCGTCGTCTGTCAGCGCCTCCATTCCACTGCTGGGCACTCACACCGTTTGAAAGAGCCCTGGACCTTATGCCCAGTTATAAGAGAAATGTGCCCACAATCTTCCTTCCTCACACAGTTAAAAGTGTCTTTTTTTCTGCTCTGTAGTTGTAGGTTGCCACCAGGCTTTAGGATTACAGAATGTTAGAACAAAAAGGTCATTAGAGTTCACTTGTTTTAGTGTCCCCATTTTTACCATTTGGAAACTTGGGGTTAGAGAAGTTAGGTGATTCATCCAGGAACACACAGCTAGTTAGATACAGCCCAGGGACCAGATCCCAGATATCTGGATTCCACAATTGAGTGATCTTTCTACTAAGAAAGCAATACCCAGAACACCTGGAGAGCTCAATTTATGTGTGCCGACAATGAAAGTTTTTTGTAATCTATCATATTCTCCCCAAATATTCAGTCCAAGACATATTCATTTTCAAAACCTTCACCATCAGACCTCAGCAAATGCCTTCTTGACTATCTGAGAGAGCGTGCCTGCAGCTTTTGGAGTTCTGGAAGCTGAATGCCTATGCCACCTCCCCGCCATGCTTTCCCTGTGTTTTGTGGGTGGATGGCTCGGGTCTTCCATGGCTGATCTGTTAACTGAGTAATATCAGGGGTCACTTTGGGATGAGAACAGTCTGTGTGTTTAGAATAAACAATGTAAATTGTTATTGAGTTATCAGGAAAAATTAAAATGAAAGAAGTCCTCACCCCAGCCATTTTAAATGGTTTCCTTAAGCAACAGGCCTGTGGTTGAGGGTCTAGGTTGCTCCTCTGACTTACTTTGCTTGCTGCAGACTAAAACGACTACTTAACTGGCAGGCAAGGACACTCAGGGCACAGACAGTGCAGCTAAATAGTACAGGAAATAATGGTGTTTTAGCTGAACTGCTGGGGCAAATTAACACAACACTCTATTAGGGTAAAAAGTGAGGTTAGAAACAGGAAGGCTTACGAATCTGTATGTCCTGTATGTGCGCTGTAATAGGCTTACGAATCTGTATGTCCTGTATTTTTGAGCTATGAGATAAATCTATAAAATAATGAGATCAACCTCACTAAAAGTGAGGTTAGAAACAGGAAGGCTTACGAATCTACTTTCCTTAGAGCAATGTTAAGGAGCTTCTGAATTCCCATTGTGTATTTGCTTTAGCTCTCAGTTTTCATACACACACACACACACACACACACACACACACACACACTTGCTCACACAGACATCTGCACACATACTCACATTCACTCACACACACAGTTGTGTTTATTGTCAGACTCTAGGTGCTGCTCTAAAGCAGTGGTTTTCCCAGTGTGGTCTGAGGAAACCTGGGGGTGCTGAGATTAAGGGATTCTGTAAAATCAGACTGTTTTCTTTATAGCATTAAAATATTATCTGTCTTTCTCACTCTCATTTTTCATAGTGTACAGTGTTTTACAGAACACACAAAACAGGAGCAGGTGTGAGAATCTGGCAGTTTTAAGTCAGAAATTAAACGGATGTGCAAAGATGTAAAACAATGTCATATTCTAGGTAAATTTTGTTTTGTTCTGCAAAATGTAGTCATTTACATAAAAATATGTTATTTATATTAACGTGTAGTGGGGTTATTATTATTTTAAAATGAATCAACAGACATTTTTACACATTTCTCAGTTTAAATTTCTTATACAGTAAATATCAATAGTTATAACTCATGAAAACAAAAGTTCTTTGTAGTCCTACATAATTTTAAAAGTGTAGAGGAGTCCTGAGGCCAAGCATTTAAGAATTGCTTCTCAAAAGTGATGAGACTTTCTCTCAAACAGACGCTGTAGCATACATCAAGTGAGGGTTTCTCCTTTCAAAACAGTCACTTTGAAATCCTATATTCCTAGTTTAGTGATGTCATTGCTCAGTCCACTTTTAAATCTTCTGTTTTAGAGCTGTCTTGTTGGCCAGTTTTTTATTTCATTTTCAAACTTTGTTTTTGATCCATAATGCTTAATCTCCATTGATAACCTACATTGCTAATCAAACAAGGCTTCAAATGACTTTGGATTCTTTGCAACAATAAAATCCATTACTCAAGGGACCAACATGTGCAACCAGTAACGTTGTATTATATCAGAAGGATATACCTGAGTTCAGAATGCAGCTCCTCGAAAGGAGCTACAAAAATGTTTTGATGCAAGCAGTATCATGGGAATTACATATCTTTCTAGGATTCTGCTTTGAGGGAGATACCTTTTGTTGAGAATGTTTAAGTCCTGCCATATTTTTCAAAACTTGATCTCATTATTTTATAGATTTATCTCATAGCTCAAAAATACAGGACATACACCCACATGGAGTTTTTATTTTCAAGCTGAGTGCATTTTTCTATGCTACAATAAAATCTTATGAGTTGTCATATATCTTTTTGGTTGAGTAATAACTTTATCTTGTTTTCAGTGCTCTGTGATAATCTTCAGAAATAGATAAGTACAAGTGAATGCCTCACCCCACTGATGTCTCATTGACCTTCCATGGGACAGGAAGTCTGTTGGTGCTACTTTTATTTTTATTTTATTTTTTTAGTTGCACCGCATGGCTTATGAGATCTTAGTTCCTCAGACCAGGGATTGAACCCAGTCCCTCGGCAGTGAAAGCGCTGAGTCCTAACCATTGGACTGCCAGGGAATTCCCCTGTTGGTGCTACTTTTAAAAGGATGCATTATGTTTTCTGTGTTCATGGGAGCCTGCCTGGTGATTATATTTTAGAACAATTTGTACACTTCCTGGGAAAGAAAAAAATGGTAGCGTGCTTTGCAAATCTTTTAGGAAAGAGAAATCTCAGCGTTTCTTTTTTTTTCTTTTTGCGGTACGCGGGCCTCTCACTGTTGTGGCATCTCCCGTTGCGGAGCACAGGGTCCGGACGCGCAGGCTCAGCGGCCATGGCTCACGGGCGCAGCCGCTCCGTGGCATGTGGGATCCTCCCAGACCGGGACATGAACCCGCGTCCTCTGCATCAGCAGGCGGACTCTCAACCACTGCGCCACCAGGGAAGCCCAGCATTGTTTGTTAGAATCATCTTTCACTCAGTTGTGTAACATCCTTTGCAGGTGAATTACCCAGGGCAGTTTTGGTGGTGTCCAGGACAAGACTGAAGGGTTAAATGCAATCATTACTCTGAACAATGGAGGATTACCTATTCGGTCTTTTAGAGAGAGACACAGGGTATTGATCCAGTTCTGCTGTGAAGTTCTTTGTTTATCAATGAATTCTAAACAGAAAACATCTTGAAAACACCTTGAAGATGCAGGAGCAGAGGCATTTTCGGAAACATCAGGGATAGGCAGGCTTTTGAGTTTAAAAATGTAGGAGCCTACACGTACATCACCGAATTATCTAATGTTAGTACTATTTTTTAAAAATGGGAAACTACATGGGTTGATAGATTATAAACTGACTCATCCATTTACCTGCTTGTCTTCACTTTCCCACTTCTACCATTGCAATCTCTGGCACATGTGATTTACTTATAATGTGCTCAGTGAACATCACTGAAAACAGAAGAGGAACAGCTTAACACTTCTTCCAGTGTTTATTTTCTTGAAAACATTATATACATTAGAAAATTATTTTGTGTGTCTATATATCATTTTATATTTTGTATTCTTATATAGATTATATTTTATCACTTCTCAGTGAGACACAGAAGCTCAGGTCAAGTACTGTGGTTATAACCAAAAGCTAATGTCAGAGTTGAGATTCAGTCTTTTTGCCTCCAAAGCACAAACTCTTTGCATTACATCAAACTGTTTTTTTCCCCCAATAAAAGAGTCAGTTGAAATGGAAGTTTTTTGTTTTTAAGTGAACTAGTTTAAGCATTATTCTGAAAAATATATCGTGATGAACTGTGATGGTATGTTATGTTTCCCCATAATATACTGCTTAAGGTCATGACTGGATGGGTGATCATTGATTAGAGGATGGGGAACCTAGATATTTCCCTGGGGAAGGATCCACTTATTAATATGCATTTAAGGTTCCTCCATGTCTTTTCATGGCTTAATAGCCCATTTCTTTTTACCACTGAATAATATTCCCTTGTATGGAGGTACCAAGGTTTGTTTGCCCATTCATCTCCTGGAGGACATCTTGATTGCTTCCGTTGTTGGCAGTTACGAATAAAGCTACTCCTAACATTTGCATGCGGGTTTCTGTGTAAACATAAGTTCTCAACTTATTTAGGTAAATATCTAAGAGTGTAACTGCTGGGTCATATAGTAAGATTATATTGAGCTTTATAGGAAACTGCAAAAGATCAGTGTTGTTTTTTTTTTAAATATTTTAACATCTTTATTGGAATGTGATTGCTTTACAATAATGTGCTTGTTTCTGCTGCATAACAAAGTGAATCAGCTATACATATACATATATCCCCATATCTCCTCCCTCCTGCGTCTCCCTCCCACACTCCCTATCACACCCCTCTAGGTGGTCACACAGCACCCAGTTGATCTCCCTGTGCTATGCGGCTGCTTCCCACTAGCTATCTATTTTACATTTGGTAGTGTATATATGTCCATGCCACTGTCTCACTTTGTCCCAGCTTACCCTTCCCCCTCTCCATGTCCTCAAGTCCATTCTCTATGTCTGCATCTTTATATCTGACCTACCCCTAGGTTCTTCAGAACCATTTTCTTTTTTTTTTAGATTCCATATATATGTGTTAGCATACAGTATTTGTTTTTCTCTTTCTGACTTACTTCACTCTGTATGACAGACTCTAGGTCCATCCACCTCACTACAAATAACTCAATTCATTTCTTTTTATGGCCCAGTAATATTCCATTGTATATATGTGCCACATCTTCTTTATCCATTCATCTGTTGATGGACACTTAGGTTGCTTCCATGTCCTGGCTATTGTAAATAGAGCTGCAGTGAACATTGTGGTACATGACTGTTTTTGAATTATGGTTTTCTCAGGGTATATGCCAAGTAGTGGGATTGCTGGGTTGTATGGTATTCTATTTTTAGTTTTTTAAGGAACCTCCCTACTGTTCTCCATAGTGGCTGTATCAATTTACATTCCCACCAACAGTGCAAGAGGGTTCCCTTTTCTCCACACCCTCTCCAGCATTTATTGTGTGTAGATTTTTTGATGATGGCCATTCTGACCGATGTGAGGTGATACCTCATTGTAGTTTTGATTCGCATTTCTCTAGTGATTAGTGATGTTAAGCATCCTTTCATGTGTTTGTTGGCAGTCTGTATATCTTCTTGGGAGAAATGTCTATTTAGGTTTTCTGCCCATTTTTGGATTGCGTTGTTTGTGTTTTTGATATTGAACTGTATGAGCTGCTTGTATATTTTGGAGATTAATCCTTTGTCAGTTGCTTCATTTGCAAATATTTTCTCCCATTCTGAGGGTTGTCTTTTCATCTTGTTTATGGTTTCCTTTGCTGTGCAAAAGCTTTGAAGTTTCATTAGGTCCCATTTGTTTATTTTTGTTTTTATTTCCATTTCTCTAGGAGGTGGGTCAAAAAGGATCTTGCTGTGATTTAAGTCATCGAGCGTTCTGCCTATGTTTTCCTCTAAGAGTTTTTATAGTGTCTGGCCTTACATTTAGGTCTTTAATCCATTTTGAGTTTATTTTTGTGTATGGTGTTAGGGAGTGTTTTAATTTCATTCTTTTACATGTAGCTGTTCAGTTTTCCCAGTACCACTTATTGAAGAGACTGTCTTTTCTCCATTGTATATTCTTGCCTCTTTTATCAAAGGTAAGGTGACCATATGTGTATGAGTTTATCTCTGGGCTTTTTATCCTGTTCCATTGAAGATCAGTGTTTTTTAACTTAGAGTTTCAGAGTAATGGGGGAAAGTTGAGCTGGCTGTGCTTTGCTGCTGCTCCCAAAATTTAGACCAGAGAAGTTCTGATTTTATGAACTTTATTTATTGAGTTTCTGAGTAAGATTGCATTTACAAAAGGATTCTGCTGCTAAAAAAACAGTTTGAAAGCTGTTGAATACCTAATGTGCCATTACAAAGGTCCTTTTTCCCCACCTTCTCCTCTACTTTTGATCTTGACTGGGAGTACAATAGGTGAACTTTATTGCAAGGCAGGTAATTAGTAGGACTTTTGAATGTTACATTGCAGTAGACCCAGCGCTGATCACACTGGTGAGAAGGCAGACAGACCTCTCCTGGAGAAAGATAACATGACAGTCTGAGAACAAGGAAATTGTCCTAACAATAGCATATGAGAGTGCTCTGCAGCAGAACATAACTCCCCAGAGGCTTACAACTATGCAGTTATTTGTCTAGATAAATACACACACCACCCACTTGTGTACACACCACTGATGACTGATATGTACAGCCTTAGTTGACTCTTTTATGTTGCTACAGAGACCGTGTCTTAGTAGTTGGTAGTGTAGCCTTAGGATGGGTTTAAATCCTAGTTTCACCACTAATTTCCCATCTGACCTTGGGAAATGATTGATTCTCTCTAAACCTCAGTTTAGTCGTCCATAAAATGAGGTGATGTTAGTATCTACCTTGTAGGGTTGTTGTGTGGACATAATGAGAAGATATATGTAAAGCCCAATTCCTAGCACATAGTAAGTTCTCAGTGAATGCTAGACATACAGAAAACTACCTTTCTTTTTTAAATTCCCATATTTTGGTTATTTTTCCCCAAATGAGGTTCCAGAGGTAGGATTAAGTAGGGTGGTGTTTAATAGCCTTCATGTTATCCCACTCAAGAATCCCTATCATTTTGGCAACTGGGTTTATTTAACCCCCATCCACCGCTCTCCTTACTTTTCCAGCTCAGTCCCTCCCAGATTTCAGTTCCATTCCTAACTCCAGGCAGATGGTTTAAAGGAGTCCAAGGACATGTGCTCATTGATCTGCTTGGTTGGTTTTTGCATCTGGTCTCATTCTGAGCCTGACAGTTCAGTTCTTCTGTGGCTGAGGCCCTGCCATGTGTACCTCTTTCTGAGTGATATTAGAAGAGTTTTTTTCCCCAGTGTTTTATTTCCTGCATTGTTTCTTGTCTCTGAACTGAAGTTCTCCCCATAGCTGAGTCATCATAAACCTGCACACACACACACACACACACACACACACACACACACACACACACACACACACACACACACACACACCTTTAATGACTCTCATTTGGCTGTAAGCTGATCACCTGCCATGTCCTGCCTAGACTGGAACACCAGTTGGCACTTGTTCTAATAGTTTTTTTTGCCTTTTATCCTGGTTTGGAGATGGCTTCAGCTTCACCTGCGAGGTAGTCATCCCTTGTAGCCCAGCTCCATTTTTTTTTTTTTTTTTTGACTTCTAGACTTTGATGTATCTTGCAATCTATTTGCTGGATGTTGACTCTCACTCTTTCCTAGTTTGACCTACTTGGATCCATTACTAGAACCTGAGCTACTGACCACAGACCCCAGTGTTACCAAAAGACATACCCTATAGATCTTATAAATTGATGAAAGAGGTAAATTGTGATATAAGGAGTGAATTATTCAGGACTTTGGCAGGAAACAGATGGCATATTCAAGATGGGTGATTGAGGAGAGATTAACAAATGGACTATTTACAAATGTGTGGGTAGGGTTTGGGAAAAGCAACTAAGCATAATGTATAACTGCTGGATTAATCCCAGCACAGAGGTATTACACCACTAGGCCTGATGGAGCAGGGGAATAAGTAGTTACTGGAACGCAGAGAGAGACAGAATGTGTGTTATAAGGAGAGAGCTGCTTGACAAGTACTGGGGCCTTCAGCTGAAGCAAGCAGCCAGCACAAAGCCACCATGCCGGGAGGCAGTCAATAAAATAAATATCTTTATCTCATTCTCTTCCTTCCCTTTGCTGATACGCCCAATACCTGAACCCACCTGAATGCCTGAGAGCAAGGGAGCCCACTGATTCAGTTCACACAGGTTACCCAGAGTAGTGAGAAGAGTAGAGAGTGGGACCTGAAGGGGCAAACAGAAGCAAGGGGTCCCCAACTATGCATAATATCTGGACATGGATGGCTCTGTTCTTTGTGAACACTGAGGGTAATTATGTTGCTGTTAGTATTAAGGACATTCTGCACCTTCTTAGTGACCTTATGGCTTATAGTGACTCTCTTTGACAGCTGACTACCATTCAGGCAGAATTATATGATATCGCAGATCCAGGGCTTTGGCAATAATAATAATGTTGTTTTGACCCTAAACTTTGTATGATAGGTCAAAGGCAATAACATCTTGGAAATGATGCTTTGAGGATGGGAAGAGAATCTATTGTTTTATTTATGATTATTAAGTAAATTTCATGGGTTGAGTCACACAGTACTCCAAAGAAGTTTGTTTCATCAACTTCCATAATACATAATTTTATGCTCATGTACATGTGTAAAATCTCTATTCAAGGGTGTGCTACTTAAAAAAGAATCAAATGGGTCCAAAAGAAATCTAGTTTTCAAAACAGGTAAATGAGGGGGTTATTTACACCAATAAATGTTCCTTGCTTCTCAAAGTGATTGAGTATATGTTCCATTAGAGTAGCAGAATCACAGTAATTTTTTTTTTTTTGTGATACGTGGGCCTCTCACTGTTGTGATCTCTCCCGTTGCGGAGCACAGGCTCCGGACGCGCAGGCTCAGCAGCCATGCCTCACGGGCCCAGCCGCTCCGCGGCATGTGGGATCTTCCCGGACCGGGGCACGAACCCGTGTCCCCTGCATCGGCAGGCAGACTCTCAACCACTGCGCCACCAGAGAAGCCCAGAATCACAGTAATTTAACATGAAATATGACTTGATTTACCAGAATGTAATTTTCAAGTCTTTGAGTAAAAGTAGACTGATACTAATAATATGTGTAAGAATGAATACTATTTAGGATTAATAGTAACTTCATAGACTCTGTGGTTGGAAGGGTCCTTGGAGTATATGGTGCATTTACTCAGCTAATGCGTGGACCCCTTCTTCTGTACCCTCCAAAAAAGTCATCCGAGCTATGCTTGACATTATTTCCTCAACAAGTAACATTTGTCATGGTTCAGATAAACATAGTCTTAATTTATCATAGTAATATGGCTAATTCCATTATAATTGTCTATTATTGAAATAGAAATTTACTAGTGTATGAAAATAATCAGGTTTGAACTGCAAGAGTTCTCATTTGCATCAAATACTTTTTAATTGGGGGATGACAGGGTAGGGGACTGGCTGAATTGAGATGAAGCTGATGAAAGAGACCTTGAGAGATGAGGGGCCTAACATCTCACTTTGGATAGGACCTTTGATGCCCATTTTACAGATGCTCGCCCCCCACTGGTAAGTGTGATGCCCAAGGTCATGAAGTTGGTGAGCAGGAACTTGAACTCAGAGCACCCTCCACCGGGTCAGCCTTCCTTAGATGAACTTATAAAGGGCAGGAAGGGTGAAGAAAGAGGCTTCCCCTGGCTGGAAGCCTTTATTTCATAAGGTGAAAATGGAGCTGAATATTGCTCAACATTGGTCTGGTACTGAAACACGTGGACAGGGTTCATTCTCATTTCTAGGGAAGGAAACGAAAGGCCTTTATGCGTACCTATAAATTCTGCCTTTTACAGTAGCCTAATGGAATGAAGAAGTTAATAATAGCCAATTTCATTTTCCTACTGGATACAATTGGCTGGTCAAATGTATCAGTTTGGTAGATTCAGCTGATTGAATTGAAGCTAGCATCCTGTTTAGCAAAATATAAACGTGGTTAATATGACTGATTCTTTTCCTCCATTTTGTACATATTATCAATATAATGGCTTCCGCCTTTGCTGGTAATTACTCCCCTCAAGCTCCCATTCTAACTTGCTGAAGGCAGGCCCAGTTTTGGAGAAGGAGCTTAGGTAGCAGATCATGTGATAATTCCCTGAAGCCAGGCTGTTGATGATCCCTGGCCTGGCTGCCTTAAAATTGCTGGGGTAGATTGCCAGGCTACCCTCTGGAGATTCCAGCCCTGTGGAACAGACCAGTATACGATCTCCCCAGATAATTCTGAGATTCCTCTAGGTTTTGGGGGCTAATGATCAAAGATTATGTTTCCAAGGACTTAAAATTCCAAATATAGTTTTCTCCTCAGCCTTTAAGAATCCTCTGAAAAAATGTAAATGTTCTGGCAAAGTTAATACTTAAGGCCTTTCATCTTGTAGGGGAGAGCTGGTGGGGCTGGTGGGTGGAACAGCAGAGAGACAGTGGGGTAGGAGGAGGTGGAAGATGGTGGAGGGGAGGCCTGAGGAATGAGGACTCGGGAATCAAAAAGTCCGGGGGGGAAGAATCAAAGAGGAACTTGGCCCATTTGACAAACATGCTCAGGGCCAGCTCTGGATGAGTGAACACAGCTTGTAACCTTTGCTATCCTACTTCCTTTGAGATGCAGATGATAATTATAATAAGTGGGGTAGAGGGTTGTTAGCTTTCAAGAATTTGTATGGTATTGTGATTTTTATCCTCTTCTCAACCTAAGAAACAAAATGAAATTGAACAGTTAAGCAAACTAACCAGCAAGTCTGAGTGCTGAATGCAGTCTTTGAGAACTTTTATTAGAATTTATTAGATGTGAAAGTATCCAACTGCATCCTGAGGAGGCCACTTTTGCAATTTGATAGTGGAAAGTTGAAGGTTCCAGTAGTGAGTATTATATTTTTCTTAACTTTGAATAAGGTAAATATACAATAATTGAGTATATTCTACAGTCCTAAAGGACTCTCATGGCATATGTGGTGGGAAAAGTGGAGTGTTGGTGAAATCCTGAAGTTCCTCAGTGTTTGGCCCTGGTGCTGGCCCCAGGCTGAGGCTGTAGAGATGGACCAGACACAGAGCTGCCCCCTCTCAGCTATGAGGCCAGCAGCCTAAATGGCCAACAATGAGCAGTTTAGTTAGTTGAAAAATATTGTCATTTAAAAGAGCTACTGATGGGGAATTCCCTGGCAGTCCAGTGGTTAGGACCACTGCAGGGGACATGGGTTCAATCTCTGGTCAGGGAACTAAGATCCCACATGCCGTGCAGCATGGCTTAAAAAAAAAAAAGAAAAAAGAGCTACTGATGCTCTTGCTCAGGAATTGGAAAGAAAAAAGACCTCATTTTCTCAAATATTTGAACAATTTTTAGGGTATCTGAGATTTCACCCCAAGCTTAAGGCATTCACTTCTCCTTGAATTGTGCCTTGTCCCTTTTTCTTAAGACCATGACACATTAAACTGTGATTTACTCATCTCTGTAATTAGATGTAGTGATTAGAATCCCCTTTATCTTACTCTGCAGTTTCACTCTATGGGGAATTATGAAAGAATAATAGGTAAAAAGTTCAGAATGGGGGAAAGAATAAACAGAATGCTGAATGGTAAAAGGAGACAGAATGCTGAATGGATAATAAAATATTTAGTACTTTTCAATTAACTGTTCTCACGATTAGTACACTAGTATATTATATCATAAAAATCATGTCTATTAATTTTTTGCAGCCATTATCTTGACTGTGATTTACGCCCCTCAAATCATTAACAATGTCATTCCAAAGTGGATAGAGATGAACGTCCTGGAGAGAGTTCAGGGATGTAATAGGATTATCGTTCAGGCACACGGAGAGATTGAAGACCAGTGAATGGAGGGCAGGGGGTTTGAGAGTGTGGTGCTTGGTGAGAGGAGAAAATAGAAGAGGAAGGCACAGAGCCCCAGGGTTTGAGAGACAAGCCAGTCCCTTGGTGCTAGAGTAGGGGCAGAGAGCCTTAGAGAAGGCAGTGCTGCCGTAATCCGTGGAAGACTTGGATTGTGGAAAGACCAGTGACTTGGAGAGCATGGCTTTTCCTCATGGTGGAATTTCGTAGGCACAGGGAGAAGATAAATATGTGTGTGTAAGAGTCCCCGGGATCCTATCGGTTGCAGTGAGCATTCCTGTTCCAGGTTATGCTGAAGGCTTGAGGGCAGCATTTCCATCCAGTCAAAGAAAGGGCTGTGACTCTTCATAAATAGTTCTCTTCTTGGGAAAATGAGATAAGCTGTATCACCAGAATAGTGTTAATCAAGTAGACTAGCGAAACCCCAGCTCTGTAGGGTAGTCCTGCAGCCGTGCATTTTTAATTTACTCATGGAAATCCCTTTCCTTTGTATTATTTACCTGTCTGGGTGTTTATCTTCAAGTACTCAGTTAATCAATATTCAATTCATCAATCTATTATTGGTTCTGCATCATTAGAGCCTTGAAAGTATCTTTTGGCTATACTTAAACATAGGAATTTTATTACGATTAAAAACAGTGCCTGGAAGATATTTATTATTTTTTAGGTTTTTTTGTCGTCTCACTGGTACCTGGGACAACCATAGGGTCTTCGTGAATATAGAATCTATTTTAATTCAGGGTCTGAAATTCTAATTTTCTATCTGGGCTGCTCAGAGTGCACATTGGAGGTGGGCCAGTAAGTCCTCTTTATATTTATGTTGTGCAAGTCAATGGTAGAAGGCAGAGTGAAAATCCTCTAGTTTTTAAATTTTAAATAGGCCTTTTCCAAGTGAGGTTTGGCTGCAAGACCTATCCTTTTAAAACAAGTTAACCTGTACAATTTCATAAGCAGGAAATTTAGACTAACTAATCAATCAGACAGCATTTTTAGCAGCTTAGTATACTAATGAGTTAACACCATTTTTAAGCATAACATTTCTCTCTACTCTAATACCAGCCATGGAAGTCAGCATTACTGCTCATAGCCTGATCTTGAAAGACTAGACTGAAACCTCAAGAAATTAAAAAAAAAAATTTGATAACAATGTTTTATAATCCAGAGTTCAGGTGTTATATTTTTCTAGATTACTGTCTTCCTAATTCCCATTATGAGATTTTATATATACATATAAAATATAATTATATATGTATATAAATATATATAATTTAATATTATATATTTGTATGTAAATAATATAATATATAAACACATTATTTATAATATATTTAAATAATATATATGACATATAATTTACATAATTATAAACTTATATAGAATAATATATAAAATTATATAATTTTAAGTATATAATCATATATTAAAATAACATAATAATATATAAAATAAATTTTAATATATAATTATATATATAAAATTATATGGCTGTCAATGGATAAATGGACAGTGGTCCAACCCACACATGGTCTCACTTTCATGATCACTTCTGATTGCTCCATGTGAATCGAATCATGACCATTGTTTTAGTCTTTAGAGTCTACAGTAAATGGCTTTGATGGTGTTAAGTTCTGGTCATTCATGTAACTCTTGAGTCACAAGTGACAGTGGAATCAAAGTCCCTCTTATGGTCCCCATGCTTCTAATGATTGGAGCTCCTTTTCAAGATGTGGTGAAATCTCCTTAATGGAGAACTCAGCAGCCTGGCACTAGCTGTACAAGTTATAAGAAATCTGTTTACAAGAACGTTTATTACAGGACAGAAACTCTGCAAAGAGCATACATCCTACAACAGGAAAATCATGAAGTTCCACTGAGTCTGGGAAGATGCAGCCCACAAGCCTTCCCTGAAGCCCTGGATGAAGACTGTTTTTCCAGGGCCTCCTGTGGTCACAAACTCTTCCACAAAGTTGGCAGCAGCCACCTCTGCTCTCATTTTCTCAGTGGGCATCCTAGACCAATAGTTCTCAACCTTGGCTCTATATCAGGGTTTTCAAACTACAAATTCTTAAGCCCTACCTGTGGAAATTCTGATCTAGTCCTTGGGGGTGGGACTTAGGCATTAATTTTTTTTTTTTTTGCGGTACGCGGGCCTCTCACTGTTGTGGCCTCTCCCGTTGCGGAGCACAGGCTCCGGACGCACAGGCTCAGCGGCCATGTCTCATGGGCCCAGCAGCTCCGCGGCACGTGGGATCCTCCCGGCCCGGGGCATGACCCACGTTCCCTGCATCAGCAGGCAGACTTTCAACCACTACGCCACCAGGGAAGCCCCAAGCATTAATACTTTTTAAAAGCTTCTCAAGTGGTGACTTCAACTTCCAAGAGCAGAGTTAAGAATTATTACCCTAGGGAGTTTGAAAGAAAGGCTAATATTATCTTATTTGCACACCCAACAGGTGACAAAAATTTGAAGACTCACCAAGGAGTAGTATTTCCTCATAGAGTATCAAATGCCCTCCTTCCAGCAGCCCTACTCATTTACAGATAAGGTGGATAAACCTTCTACCTAACTCTGGTGTCCTTCCTACCTCTTAACAATCAACACTGATGTCCCTTCCCTAAGGAACTGCCCTCTTCTAGTCTATAGGTGTGCAGATCATCCCATTACTCACTGGTTGAACTCTCACTTCCACTGTCAGAAAGCATTCCAGATGACTGAATTCTGGTTGTTAATCCCATCTCAGATAAATGGGATGCTCAGCAGCTCTTAGGCACATTGATCCTGCCTTCCCCAAGGCTGGGAGAGGTCAAGCTCATGATCCATACTCTTAAAAAGCATGGTCATATTTCTTTGAACCATGTCTAGCCTAGGACCAGCTGGTAGACATTATCCTGAGACAAAGAATAACTCACTTGAATAAGATACCAAATGTTTTTTGATATCTCTAGAAAAGGGTTTCTCAAAGGCAACACTATTAACATTTTAGATTGGATAATTTTTTGTTGTGAGGGCTGTCTTACACATTGTGGGACGTTTAGCAGCATCATTGGCCTCTACACACTAGATGCCAGTAGCAACCCTTCCACCCAAGTCAGGATAATCACAGATGTCTCCAGACATTGCCAAATGTCCTCTGGGGGGAAAATCATTCCCAGTTGAGAGCCACTGCTCTAAGGTGGAACTTTGCAAATTAATCATTATGAATCATAGCAGGGGTCAGTGTTCACTCATGTTGCATTCCACTCCCTTGTTACTGCTTTTAGAATGGTGCACCTTTCGCCAGATTTACTGGAGTTCTGCTTAGATGTTGTCCTAGATCTGTTAACCTAGGAAACAGAGGTGGAGATTAGCCCAAGGGAGGTTTGTTGAGGGATGTTCCCTGGGACACCTGTAGGGAATGAGGGAAGAGGATTGGGTAGTAGCAGATGTTGAACTGCTAGACAGTTATCCCAAATTGAGGTGAAGTAACCAGACCTTTGAACCCTCGCCAGTCATTGAATTTGGGCTCCCCCCACCCACCCCCCGCCACCAGGGTTGGTGGCAAGGGATAGGGGTTAACCTCAGTGAGGCAGCTGTCTTTAGTCAAGGGGAATTCCTGCACAGGGACTTGGCTGTGATCTGGTCAGGGGTCAACACTCCAGAGAGCAGAGTCTTTGCCCTGAGAGGTGATCTGGACAGTGCACCACAGGTTAAAAGAAAACAGTTTTAATTCATTTTACTGATGCTTTGAGGCTGAGCATGTGATAACATAGGAAATGTAGTCCATGACTAAATGGACTGTGCTGGAGACCTGTGATGGCTGAAACCTACATAAGGCATGTGTATAAAGGTTTTTCTAATGCAAAATGTGCTCTTCTGGTTTCCTATACTGAATGATCTAGTCTTTACCTTGACCTATCTCAGAGCCAGCAATTACATTAGCTAAAGCACATTTTGAATAGTATTGAAAGAACATGATCCCCACAGAAAGGCAGATAATGCAAAGAGGTGACCTATGATGGATGATCACTGACATTGTTTAGGCAAAATGTCACCTGTCACCATTATGGGTCAAAAGTATGTAATAAGAAGATTGCTTATCACAACAAACTGCTGGGAGCATTGCTGGGCAGGTTCCCACGGCTACAGAGGCCTTGGATGTTGCATATTTCATGTTTAGAAGTGGCACGTTAACAACAGCTAAACATTGCTTTGGAGCATGTAGCTGCATGCTTAGAAAGTGATATTGTCGGAGTGATGGGTTAAATTTTGTGCCGATCATGCATCATTCAATAATGCTAGGGAGGCTCAGAGGCTCACAGTTAGCTCTTGAAATTGGTTTCAGATACACCAGAGGGAAGGAGAAGCAGGAAGAGAAGGGGAAATGGTGAAGAGGATGAGAAAAAAAAGGAGGGAGAAGAGATTAGGGGAGGAGGTAATAAAGATGATACTGGAGTGAGTGCCTAGTTCTAGTAAAAAACACTAGGTTTCACTGGCATAAGTCTTATATATCTAGAATATTTTATATTGTTTCATTTGACACAGGTTTTTATTATGAGTTTGTATTTACTCTTCATTTCTTACTCACTACCAGACAAATACACACACACACCCCTTATTTTTTTCATGACAATAACAACCCTACAAAATAATCTATTCTTTTATTTTGCCCTTCCATTATACTATTCCCAGTAGTGTTTTTATTCTGTGGATGGTTTCTGATTTGTTTGGATCAACCCCATGCTTCGTGGTGGCTACATAATTACTATATGGAAGGGTCTTTGGAGTGGCTATCTGATTGGACGGGGTGGGAAGGGGGGATGGGGACATTGTCTTGAGGCGGCATTTGCATAGCAAGCACACTATTATATGTACTTATTGGAGTCACATGGGAGGAGGCTTATGGAAATTACAGAGGACCCCTCAGCCCCAAGCCACCCTTGGAATGGCTATGCCTGTGATTTGGGAAGAACAAGCGATATTATTTTTACAGAAATTGGGAACTGAACCAAGCTTCTTATTACCAAGGCATCTGCAGGATGTTCTTTATCAGAAGCCACCAGTCCCTTCCCAACCACCTGAAAACACTTACCTGGAGGCTATTTTCATGGCATAACTAGTCGTGGTGATGGAATTACCACTACCACCTCTGCCATCATTACCGTCCTGTTCTGCCCTCCCTAGGGACACAGCCCCATACTAATTGCCATCACCCTTTCCCTGAGAGGTTAGTGCTTTTTGGGGCAGCTTGCCTGGTATGTGACATGAATCTTTCAGCCTGGTGAGGAAGCGGAGAGGAGGGACTGGAGGTGGCAGCTACAGATGGGTAGTCTGTGGGGAGCAGAGTTCAGCAATTTAGAACTCAGGCAGCCTGGCTCTACTGTGTGGGCTTTGGTGAGTACTTTTTCATTTTATCAAACAACACTCTACCTCCTTCTCCACAACCTCCCACAGCCAGCCTTCTGAGCCGTGTGGGAAGACAAAAACAGCTGTGCACGTTAGTGGCTTCAGCTGTTCCCACAGCAGCGCTACACTGCGGTATCCCAGGAGTCATCAAATATTTAGGAGGAGGTTGTAGACCTTTGTATCATGGCCAGAAATGCCATGTGCTCAGGTTTGGATTCCACTGGATTCTTGTTCATGTTAGCAGAAAATTGTGAGAAAAAGGAAATGACTCTTTTACCAAATTGTATGGTGCTATCAGATCAACTGTGTCTTTATGCTCACTATACAATTACAGCTTTTTGGTTTCTTGTTAGGGAATAACTAAACAAGAACAATACTGGAATAAGAGTCTATCTCTCCCAGATGAAAAACACTTAAGAATATTTCTCATTATAATCTATTCATTAAATGCCGTACCCTGGCCCTCTGGGGAGAGTCACGCACTACAACCCATACTGGAGATGAGATTGTGTGTTTAGAGTTGGCCTCGGCTGATGAATGTGGAAAACTACAAGCTGCCTGAAAATTCCCTGGTGACTCTGGATGCTGGAAAACACAGCTGGGGATGCCGAGAAGCATGTAGTATTACAGAAAAGTGTGGTCTAAATTTCCATTAAATATTTTCTTTCAGATGTGTGACTTTTTGCAGGGAGATATATATATTGATAGCTCCTGTAATCAGGGGCTAGAATACCCACTTTGGGTAAAGTTTGTTCTCAATTTAAAGTTGTTTTTTTCCTTAACACAGCTAAAATACCATGCTTAACACAGCTAAAATGATTTTAGAGTTTTGTCTTTTCTGGATGACTTGGAAAGCCAATCTTCATTGTAGCTTAATATTATGTCATTGGTTCAGTGTCAGCCAATGGCGAGATTAAGTGGAATTCCATAATGGCCTTCTTTGGTCCAGTTCTAGTCAACGTTTCCTTAATCACTGGGATGATGGAATAGAAATCTGCTCATTAATTTTGCCAATAAAAACAACTGGGTGGGGTGGCTTGTATCTTGGAAAGCCAGTCTTGAACTGTGTATAAAAAAGAAGAAATGGGTAATTGAAAACTGTAGAAGTTTAGAGGGTAGTTACCAAGTAATATTAGAGAGAACCATCAAACTGCACAGCACCAAAGAGTACCTAATTCTTGGGGCAGAGATATTGCAGAAAATGACCTGGAGGTCACAACAGATCCAACTGTAGCAAATGGAAAACTCAAGATGTATGTCTTGGAATAACCAGGTCAGCATCTGCATTTCCAGTGTTCGACCTTTTGACTGTTGCCTGGTTATGAAACATTTACTCTGCACTGGGGATAGTGAAAACGGATCTCTTTACAATTTCGATGAGGGCTGGTGTTGACTTTAAGAAATCCAGCTTGCAAAGAGCACTGGTGTAATGGTTTCAATGGAAGAAAAGACCTAACTAGGTATATGGATTTAGAGTAGGAAAGCTTCAACACCCTCAATTGAGTCAAAGATTTGGATCCTGTTCAGACTTTGACTCTAATTAGCTGAGTGACCTTGAACAAATCCTCCAACATTTTGGGTTCTCCATTTTTTATCCCAGAAACAAGAAGTTGGGTTAGTACAGTGATTCTCAGTCTGTGGTCCTTAAGAGAGTAATTTAAGTCTGTGAACTATTTTCAGTGCTTTAAAAGACCTAAAGCAATAGTGTATTTCCTATTAAGGAGGCCATGTAGACTTTTATTTAACAAATGCAAATGGTAGATGAAAAATTTTAAAACATGAGTACACATAGGAAAAATAATAAAACTCTTCTTCTTGGTAATCAAAAAAATAGGAAGCATTTCAGCCTCTAAACTAAGGCTTATGAGGACCCTGATTGCCAGCAGAACTGAGAAGCCTGGAAGACACTGCATCTGTACTGCATAAAGAGGGAACTAGGGAAGCATTTTCAACGGGCAGGTGCACTTTGGTTGCAAGATTAGAAAGAAGGAGGTATCACTAATACTAGCTATGTGCCAGCCACTCTTCTAAACGCATTAATTCATTTAATCCTCAAAACCACCTTGTAAGGTAGGTACTGTCAACATCCCACCTTGAAGAAGAGGAATCTGAAGCACAAAGGTAACACTTATTAAACTCATTGTTAGCAACTATTATGAATAACCTGGATTATTCCCAGTGATATGTGTCCACTGATGCCACAGAAATGAGAGAGATACATAAAGAGAGCAAAAATGGGGCTTCTCCTCTTCAGCCTCCTCTCAAGGATGTAATTAAAGGCTCTGAACTAGAGGACCTTTGTTCCAGGTGAGCCTCTGGTATTAAATACCTGTGTGACCTTGGGTGAGTCATCCTACCTTTCTGAATCATAATCTCATCTGTAAATGTGGTGATATCCTTGCCCAGTTACACCACAGGATTACTGGGAAAATATGGAAAAATCTTCAAGTGCTTTGAAGATGGTACAAATATGGGAGAATGAGGGATGACTTGCCTCAGTGGAGCTGCTCCCTAAAGACATAAGTCATTCATTTAACAAACGTTCATGATGTGCTCATTATGTGGGAGCAGAAGGAAATGAAGATCTTAGGGTAATCCTTATCTCCTCTGTTGAGATGAAAAAGTGGCCAGTGATTCTGTTGCTGTTTTTTGCTCAGATATTCTTGCTGTAAATAATATCTTTAGATGATAAAGTGTCCCAAGTTTGCTGTAACCTAGTTTCCTGCCATTAGTTCATGGTCTTCACTGGTGAGTGTCTTCATTTTCTTGCTTCTGCCCCATTACCTCCCAATGGTGTGTGTTGTCATCACCCCTTAGCTCCAGGATCAGTTTGTGGTCTGTGATTGATTCTACTCCATTCTTGTATCTTGTCCCTCCTTTCCGGAAAATTAGATCAAATACTTCAGGTGACCAGTATCAAGACCAGTGAAGAAGTTTTGACGTCCCCTTTGAGAGGTAGGGTGGGCAGGGTCATTTGTACGTGCAGCTTCCTGTTTGTGCATAACCACCAGGCAGGTGCAGAGAGGCACGAGTTCATCTGACTAGTTGGATGCTGTTTCTGGTTGTGTGATAAAAGTGGGATAGGATGTGAAGGCAAGCGGTTTCTCATTCTTACACACTGAGAACATGGTCTCATTTCAAATGAAATGCCCTCAGCTTTTGGCTGTGATAAATTATACCCATGTAATGCCATGATCTCTCAGGTCATAGGTAATATACTAATTAATGCCATCTCAGTATTGGAATCTCTATGTTGAGCTTGGAATCGAGAAGTCCCCTGCTTGAAATATAAAACCTCATTAAGGGCTCTTTTTCTACACTAGACCACGAATAACTGATACATTGCACCAGACCAGCACATTCAAGCTCAGCTGGAGAGGGGGCCGGAGATGCAGGGATGTCAGGGACAAGATGCATGTATTGTACCTGGGCAAAAAGGTTTAATTTTAAAAAGAAGAAGTCAAAATAGAGACCAAAAAGATCCAGGAGTTCAGAACGCAGGTGCCTTTAAAATGAATATGAATGTTAAAAGAAAATAAAAATACACCATTCGGTAGTTTAAAAAGAGTTCCCTATAACTAGGTGGGCTGAGAAAGAGCTGAGAACACACAGCATGAGTATTTCTTGTATTTTAACCTTTATGCTCATGATAGTACATGGTGCTTTTCTTTTAAATTACATTTTGTTACAGAGCTTAAGTAGTGAACATCTCCTTTCTTTGCTATTGCCTGTTAATATCTATGAGAGAAACATTCCATGTTCTCTACATCTTTCAATATTTACAGCATCGTGTATGTGTCCCCTTATGAAATTTTAAAAATTCATAATTATTCCTATAGTTGCCATGTTTGTTAGGAGAAAATATATCTTTATGGGAAGTGTAAGGGTTTGGATCTATTGAGAGACGCACTTTAGAATCATGATTCTGGCACTTGCTAGATGTGGGACCTTGGGTAAGTACTTTACCTTGCCAAGCTCTGTCTCTTCTGATATAAAATGGGTAATAATATGCATCTCCAACATTTGGGAGAAATAAGTAATACAGTAGCTGTAAAAGTACCTGGCACTTGGCCCAGTAGATATTATTTCTCATTACATCTGTTTTTCTTAGCTTCTTGAGTTCTGCAACAAAGTATTGTGTTTCCTGTAATTCATCATAGAATATTTATTGAATACTAAAAATACTATTGAATGAGAGAATCTATTCTATGTTAATACTAAAGACAAAAAATGTAACTTGCTTGCGTTTTTGACTTACCTTTATTCTGGGGCAGTTGATTATTCATCTTTGATAATTTTGTCTTATAGCTTATATTTCTTATATTTCTTATAGCTTATTTTTCTATTGCACAAAAGTAATATCTGGTAGGTACTGCTATCACTGAGGATTAGTTCCAGGTCCAGTTATGAACTTCATTTAAATTTACACTGACTTGTTACTCTGGCTCAAGCCAACTCCAAACCATAGAGAATGAGTAATGCTCTATATGCATCCTTCAGCCTAACTGTTCTTTATAACAATTATATTTTTGATGGGAAAACTGAGCAAAAATATCTGTCCAATGAATGCCTAAGATTACACAGTAAGTTCCTGTGAATGCTCTGTTCCATTTCCCCAGGCTTCCTTGTTCTTAGCAACCATTATCTCTTGCCATTAACAGTCTCTTTAAATGATGTATGGGGACTGGGAGAAAAAAGAGGAACAGGACGTGAAAATACTCTGAAGAATTTTAAAGAAATAATTAGGCAGGGCTAATAGGGAGAGCACTTGCATCAGGCTGTTGAAAGTTCTAAGGAAGAGATGCACACCAATGATCATCATGGACAAGTGATTATCATAAGGCTAAATGGGGGTGTTGGGCAGCTCCAGGAACCCTCTGGGCAGTTACACAGTTGCTTTGACTTCCAGTGCTAACATGGCCAGAGCTCAGAGGGACATGCTTCGCTCCTGGGGACCTGCCTCCTTCTTGACCACGTGTCATTTACCCTGCCCAAGGAGTGGGTTCTGCTTGGATAGGTTTCCCAGTACACAGCACACAGCTTTTCTTTCTTTCTTTCTTTCTATTTAAATATTTATTTCTTTATTTGGCTGTGCCAGGTCTTAGTTGTGGCACGCAGTATCTTCGTTGCAGCGTGCAGGATATATATATATATATATATATATATATATATATATATATATATATATATATATATATTTAAACATCTTTATTGGAGTATAATTGCTTTACAATGGTATGTTAGTTTCTGCTTTATAACGAAGTGAATCAGCTATACATATACATATGTCCCCATATCTCTTCCCTCTTGGGTCTCCCTCCCACCCTCCCTATCACACCGCTCTAGGTGGTCACACAGCACCCAGTTGATCTCCCTGTGCTATGCAGCTGCTTCCCACTAGCTATCTGTTTTACATTTGGTAGTGTATATATGTCCATGCCACTCTCTTCATCACAGCTTACCCTTCCCACTCCCTGTGTCCTCATGTCTATTCTCTACATCTGCGTCTTTATTCCTGTCCTGCCCCTAGGTTCTTCAGAACCATTTGTTTTTTTTTAGATTCCATATATATGTGTTAGCATACAGTATTTGTTTTTCTCTTTCTGACTTACTTCACTCTGTATGACAGACTCTAGGTCCATCCACCTCACTACAAATAACTCAATTTCATTTCTTTTTATGGCCCAGTAATATTCCATTGTATATATGTGCCACGTCTTCTTTACCCATTCATCTGTTGATGGACACTTAGGTTGCTTCCATGTCCTGGCTACTGTAAATAGAGCTGCAATGAACATTGTGGTACATGACTCTTTTTGTATTATGGTTTTCTCAGGGTATATGCCCAGTCGTGGGATTGCTGGGTCATATGGTAGTTCTATTTTTAGATTTTTAAGGAACCTCCATACTGTTCTCCATAGTGGCTGTATCAATTTCCATTCCCACCAACAGTGCAAGAGGGTTCCCTTTTCTCCACACCGTCTCCAACATTTATTGTTTGTAGATGTTTTGATGATGGCCATTCTGACTGGTGTGAAGTGATACCTCATGGCAGTTTTTTTTTTTTGCAGTACGCGGGCCTCTCACTGCTGTGGCCTCTCCCGTTGTGGAGCACAGGCTCCAGACACGCAGGCGCAGCAGGCATGGCTTATGGGCCTGGCCACTCCGCAGCATGTGGGATCTTCCCGGACCGGGGCACGAACCTGTGTCCCCTGCATCGACAGGCGGACTCTCAACCACTGCACCACCAGGGAAGCCCTCATGGCAGTTTTGATTTGCATTTCTCTAATGATTAGTGATGTTGAGCATCCTTTCATGTGTTTGTTGGCAATCTGTATATCTTCTTGGGAGAAATGTCTATTCAGATCTTCTGCCCATTTTTTGATTGGGTTCTGTTTTTTTTTGACATTGAGCTGCATGAGCTGCTTGTAAATTTTGGAGATTAATCTTTTGTCAGTTGCTTCATTTGCAAATATTTTCTCCCATTCTGAGGGTTGTCTTTTCATCTTGTTTATGGTTTCCTTTGCTGTGCAAAAGCTTTGAAGTTTCATTAGGTCCCATTTGTTTATTTTTGTTTTTATTTCCATTTCTCTAGGAGGTGGGTCAAAAAGGATCTTGCTGTGATTAATGTCGTAGAATATTCTCCCTATGTTTTCCTCTAACAGTTTTATAGTGTCTGGCCTTACATTTAGGCCTTCAATCCATTTGAGTTTATTTTGGTGTATGGTGTTAGGTAGTGTTCTAATTTCGTTCTTTTACATGTAGCTGTCCAGTTTTCCCAGCACCACTTATTGAAGGGGCTGTCCTTTCTCCATTGTACATTCTTGCCTCGTTTATCAAACATAAGGTGATCATATGTGTGTGAGTTTATCTCTGGGCTTTCTATCCTGTTCCATTGATCTATATTTCTGTTTTTGTGCCAGTACCATACTGTTTGATTACTGTAGCTTTGTAGTATAGTATGAAGTCCAGGAGCCTGATTCCTCCAGCTCCATTTTTTCTTTCTCAAGATTGCTTTGGCTCTTCGGGGTCTTTGTGTTTACATACAAATTGTGAAATTTTTTGTTCTAGTTCTGTGAAAAATGCCATTGGTAGTTTGATAAGGATTGCATTGAACCTGTAGTTAGCTTTGGGTAGTATAGTCATTTACACAATGTTGATTCTTCCAGTCCAAGAACATGGTATATCTCTCCATCTGTTTGTATCATCTTTAATTTCTCTCATCAGTGTCTTATAGTTTTCTGCATACAGGTCTTTTGTCTCCTTAGGTAGGTTTATTCCTACATATTTTAATCTTTTTGTTGCAATGGTAAATGGGAGTGTTTCCTTAATTTCTCTTTCAGATTTTTTACTATTAGTGTATAGGAATGCAAGAGATTTCTGTGCATTAATTTTATATCCTGCTACTCTACCAAATTCATTGATTAGCTCTAGTAGTTTTCTGGTAACATCTTTAGGATTCTCTATGTATAGTATCATGTCATCTGCAAACAGTGACAGTTTTACTTCTTTTCCGATTTGGATTCCTTTTTTGTTTTTGTTTTTTTACATCTTTATTGGCGTATGGATTCCTTTTATTTCTTTTTCTTCTCTGACTGCTGTGGCTAAAACTTCCAAAACTATGTTGAATAATAGTAGTGAGAGTGGACAACCTTCTCTTCTTTCTGATCTTGGTGGAAATGGTTTCAATTTTTCACCATTGAGAAGGATATTGGCTGTTGGTTTGTCATATATAGCCTTTATTATGTTGACGTAAGTTCCCTCTGTGCCTACTTTCTGGAGGGTTTTTATCATAAATGGGTGTTAAATTCTGTCAAAAGCTTTTTTCCATCTCTTGAGATGATCATATGGTTTTTCTCCTTCAATTTGTTAATATGGTGTATCACATTGATTGATTTGCATATATTGAAGAATTCTTGCATTCCTGGGTTAAACTCCACTTGATCATGTTGTATGATCCTTTTAATGTGTTGTTGGATTCTGTTTGCTAGTGTTTTGTTGAGGATTTTTGCATCCATGTTCATCAGTGATATTGACCTGTAGTTTTCTTTCTTTGTGACATCTTTGTCTGGTTTTGGTATCAGGGTGATGGTGGCCTCGTAGAATGCGTTTGGGAATGTTCCTCCCTCTGCAATATTTTGGAAGAGTTTGAGAAGGATAGGTATTAGCTCTTCTCTAAGTGTGTGATAGAATTCACCTGTGAAGCCATCTGGTCCTGGACTTTTGTTTGTTGGAAGATTTTTAATCAGTGTCTCAATTTCAGTGCTTGTGCTTGGTCTGTTTATATTTTCTATTTCTTCCTGGTTCAGTCTTGGAAGGTTGTGCTTTTCTAAGAATTTGTCCATTTCTTCCAGGTTGTCCATTTTATTGACCTATAGTTGCTTGTAGTAATCTCTCATGATCTTTTGTATTTCTGCAGTGTCAGTTGTTACTTCTCCTTTTTCATTTCTAATTCTATTGATTTGAGTCTTCTCCCTTTTTTTCTTGATGAGTCTGGCTAATAGTTTATCAATTTTGTTTATCTTCTCAAAGAACCAGCTTTTACTTTTATTGATCTTTGCTATTGTTTCCTTCATTTCTTTTTCATTTATTTCTGATCTGATCTTTGTGATTACTTTCCTTCTGCTAACCTTGGGGCTTTTTTGTTCTTCTATCTCTAACTGGTTTAGGTGTAAGGTTAGGTTGTTTTTGAGTTGTTTCTTGTTTCTTAATATAGGATTGTATTTCTATAAACTTCCCTCTTAGAACTGCTTTTGCTGCATCCCATAGGTTTTGGGTTGTCATGTTTTCACTGTCATTTGTTTCTAGGTATTTTTTGATTTCCTCTTTTATTTCTTCAGTGATCTCTTGGTTATTTAGTAGTGTATTGTTTAGCCTCCATGTGTTTGTATTTTTTTACAGATTTTTTCCTGTAATTGATATCTAGTCTCATAGTGTTGTGGTCAGAAAAGATACTTGATACGATTTCAGTTTTCTTAAATTTACCAAAGCTTGATTTTTGATCCAAGATATGATCTATCCTGGAGAATGTTCCATGAGCACTTGAGAAGAAAGTGTATTCTGTGGTTTTTGGATGGAATGTCCTATAAATATCAAATAAGTCTGTCCTGTTTAATGTATCGTTTAAAGCTTGTGTTTCCTTATTTACTTTCATTTTGGATGATCGGTCCATTGGTGAAAGTGGGCTGTTAAAGTCCCCTACTGTGATTGTGTTACTGTTGATTTCCCCTTTTATGGCTGTTAGCATTCGCCTTATGTATTGACGTGCTCCTATGTTGGGTGCATAAATATTTACAATTGTTATATCTTCTTCTTGGATCGATGCCTTGATCATTATGTAGTGTCCTTCTTTGTCTCTTGTTATAGTCTTTATTTTTAAGTCTATTTTGTCTGATATGAGAATTGCTACTCCAGCTTTCTTTTGATTTCCATTTGCATGGAATATCTTTTTCCATACCCTCACTTTCAGTTTGTATGTGTCCCTAGGTCTGAAGTGGGTCTCATGTAGACAGCATATATACTGGTCTTGTTTCTGTATCCATTCAGCCAGTCTATGTCTTTTGGTTGGAGCATTTAATCCATTCACATTTAAGGTAGTTATTGATATGTATGTTCTTAATTGTTTTGGGTTTGTTATGTTAGGTCTTTTCCTTCTCTTGTGTTTCCTGCCCAGAGAAGTTCCTTTAGCATTTGTTGTAAAGCTGGTTTGGTGGTGCTGAATTCTCTTAGCTTTTGCTTGTCTGTAAAGGTTTTAATTTCTCCATTAAATCTGAGTGACATCCTTGCTGGGTAGAGTAATCGTGGTTGTAGGTTTTTCCCTTTCATCACTTTAAATATTCCTGCCACTCCCTTCTGGCTTGCAGAGTTTCTGCTGAAAGATCAGCTGTTAACCTTATGGCGATTTCCTTGTATGTTATTTGTTGTTTTTCCCTTGATGCTTTTTTTGGTGTGTGGTTTATTTATTTATTTATATTTATTTTTGTGCATCCCTTGCTGCTTTTAATATTTTTTCTTTGTATTTAATTTTTGATAGTTTGTTTAACCTGTGTCTTGGTGTGTTTCTCCTTGGATTTACCCTTTATGGGACTGTCTGTGCTTCCTGGACTTGATTGACTATTTCCTTTCCCATATTAGGGAAGTTTTCAAGTATAACCTCTTCAAATGTTTTCTCAGTCCCTTTCTTTTTCTCTTCTTCTTCTGGGACCCCTATAATTTGAATGTTGGTGTGTTTAATGTTGTCCCAGAAGCCTCTGAGACTGTCCTTAATTCTTTTCATTCCTTTTTCTTTGTTCTGCTGTGCAGTAGTTATTTCCACTATTTTATCTTCCAGGTCACTTATCCGTTCTTCTGCCTCAGTTATTCTCCTATTGATTCCTTGTAGAGAATTTTTAATTTCATTTATTGTGTTGTTCATCATTGTTTGTTTGCTCTTTATTTCTTCTAGGTCCTTGTTAAATGTTTCTTGTATTTTCTCCATTCTATTTCCAAGATTTTGGATCATCTTTACTATCATTATTCTGAATTCTTTTTCAGGTAGACTGGCTATTTCCTCTTCATTTGTTTGGTCTGGTGGGTCTTTACTTTGCTCCTTCATCTGCTGTGTGTTTCTCTGTCTTCTCATTTTGTTTAACTTACTGTGTTTGGGGGTCTCCTTTTCGCGGGCTGCAGGGTCGTATCCTGTTGTGTTCGGTTTCTGTCCCCAGTGGCTACAGTTGGTTCAGTGGGTTGTGTAGGCTTCCTGTTGGAGGGGACCAGTGCCTGTGTTCTGGTGGATGAGACTGGATCTGGTCTTTTTGGTGGGCAGGACCGCATCTGGTGGTGTGTTTTGGGGTGTCTGTGACCTTATGATTTTGGGCAGCCTCTCTGCTAATGGGTCGGGTTGTGTTCCTGTCTTGCTAGTTGTTTGGCAGGGGGTGTCCAGCACTGTAGCTTGCTGGTCGTTGAGTGGAGCTGGGTATTGGCGTCGAGATGGAGATCTCTGGGAGAGCTTTCGCTGTTTGATATTACGTGAAGGTGGGAGGTGTCTGGTGGGCCAATGTCCTGAACTTGGCTTTCCCACTTCAGAGGCACAGGCCTGACACCTGACTGGAGCACCAAGACCCTGTCAGCCACACGGCTCACAAGAATAGGAACAAAAAAAGAAAGAACGAAAAATAAAATAAAATAAAGTTATTAAAATAAAAAAATTATTAAAAATATAAAAAAATTAAAAAGTAATAAAAAAAGGAAGAAAGAAGAGAGTAACCAAACCAAAAAAAAAAATCTACCAATGATAACAAGCCCTAAAAACTATACTAAAGAAAACCCCCCAAAAAACCAAAAACGGACAGAAGCCTATGACAGATGGTAAAAAGCAAAGCTATACAGACAAAATCACACATAGAAGCATACACATATACACTCACAAAAACAGAAAAAGGAAAAGAAAATATATCTATATATGAAACAAACCCAGAAGAGAGCATCAAATCAATAAACAAATCTACCAATGATAATAAACTCTAGGTACTAAACTAAGATAAACCTAAAACCAGAAACAAATTAGATGCAGAAAGAAAACCCCAGGTCTCCAGTTGCTCCCAAAGTCCACCACCTCAATTTTGAGATGATTCATTGTCTATTCAGGTATGCCACAGATGCAGGGTACATCAAGTTGATTGTGGAGATTTAATCCGCTGCTTCTGAGGCTGCTGGGAGAGATTTCCCTTTCTCTTCTTTTTTCGCACAGCTTCTGGGGTTTAGCTTTGGATTTGGCCCCGCCTCTGCATGTAGGTCGCTGGAGGGCGTCTGTTCTTCACTCAGACAGGACAGGGTTAAAGTAGTAGCTGATTAGGGGGCTCTGGCTCACTCAGGCCGGGGGGAGGGAAGGGTACGGATGCAGGGTGAGCCTGCGGTGGCAGAGGCCAGTGTGACGTTGCAACAGCCTGAGGTGCACCGTGTATTTTCCAGGGGAAGTTGTCCCTGGATCACGGGACCCTGGCAGTGGCTGGCTGCACAGGCTCCCATGAGGGGAGGTGTGGATAGTGACCTGTGCTTGCACACAGGCTTCTTGGTGGTTGCAGCAGCAGCTTTAGCGTTTCGTGCCCGTCTCTAGTGTCCACGCTGATAGCAGGGGCTCGCGCCTGTCTCTGAAGCTCATTTAGGCGGTCTCTTGCCTCTTAGGCAGGTCCAGAATTTTTCCCGGACTCCCTCCCAGCTAGCTGTGGAGCCAACCCCTGTCCTCTGCCTGGTATCTGACATCCAAAGCCTGAGCCTCAGCTCCCAGCCCCTACCAGCCCCGGTTGGTGAGCAGACAAGCTTCTCAGGCTGGTGAGTGCTGGTCAGCACCGATCCTCTGTGTGGGAATCTCTCCACTTTGCCCTCTGCACCCCTGTTGCTATTCTCTCATCCATGGCTCTGAAGCTTCCCCTCCGCCACCCCGTCTCTGCCAGTGAAGGGGCTTCCTAGTGTGTGGAAACTTTTCCTCCTTCGCAGCTCCCTCCCAGAGGTACAGGTCCTGTCCCTATTCTTTTGTCTCTGTTTTTTCTTTTGCCCTACCCAGGTACGTGGGGAGATTTTTGCCTTTGGGGAAGTCTGAGGTCTTCTGCCAGCATTCAGTAGGTGTTCTGTAGGAGTTGTTCCACATGTAGATGTATTTCTGATGTATTTGTGGGGAGGAAGGTGATCTCCACATCTTACTCCTCCGGCATCTTGAAGATCTCTCTGCATGCAGGATCTTTAGTTGTGACATGTGGGCTCTTAGTTGTGACATGCAGGAACTAGTTCCCTGACCAGGGATAGAACCCAGGTCCCCTGCATTGGTAGCATGGAGTCTTAACCACTGGACAACCAGGGAAGTCCCCCAGCACACAGCTTTTCTGCAAGGCACAGACTTGTTTGGCCTCTTCAGTGTCTGCCATAACTTTGGCTTGGGAACTATTATCACTCCAGAAATACAAATAGAGATTTGGGAGTCTGGCAGGTGGTTAGAGCCAGGAGGAGGGAATAGTATGAACAGAGGCACAAATTGCTGCATGGAGCATGTTTGGGGAACAGCAAACAGCTCATGATGGCTAGAGAAGTGTTTCAGTTAGGGGTCTGTGAACTTCTAAGGGGCCATGAAGGTATTATTAGGGCAGCTGAGTTCTCTTTATGCATTATTATAATTTTAGTTTTATTTCAATAATAACCCTAAAATAATGAACACAAGCACATTTGGGGCTATCAGTGTGGCCATCTTCTATGTAATCTGCACTGAGCAGATTATATCATATTCATGGTGCTGTGAGTTTAATTAGAGCATCATGACTAGACACGCCAAATTGATGTTATTTGAATTTTATTGATTTTGTAAGCTTACTTGTGTTTAATTTATAAATAGTTTTTGATTTGTGGTTGTTTAAGAGCTACATGTGTAAGGAGTTTTTTTTTTTTTTTAACCAAGTTTTTGTTATTACAATTATAATAACAGTGTAATGAAATGTTTAATTCAACACTGGGTATCTGAAAGAATGTATCTCCTTTAAAAGGGGTTCCATATTCTACTCAAATTTGAGAAACAATTGGCTAGACTGGGAATTGGCAAACTTTTTCCATAAAGAGCCAGGTGGTAAGTATTTTAGGATTTGCAGATCAAGAGGTATTATGTTGGTGTTTATATAATAAAAATGAAAGCAAATTTCCACAATTTTTATTGATAAAATAATATAATAATAATATTTGAGTGTATATTTTTGGTAATATAGGCCTACTAATGAGCAAAATGAAATTTCTTTTAGGGGGAGGATAATGTTTCATTTAATTGGAGTTCAAAGTTAGTGTTCCCTATCATTAGATAGATTGCAGACATTCATCTGTGAAACTCATTCTTCGCTTGCTGATTATATAGAAGCAGAAGATTTAACCTGTAGGCCAAGTTTATTGATATTTGAGCAGAGTATAAGGTGTGTGTTGGGAGTGGAGTAATTTATCCAACCTCTCCACACCTCTTTTGTCTTCTGTATGTTCTTCTATAAACTGGGGACATTAAAAGCAGCAATCTCTTTGGGCTGTTGTAAAGATAAGTGTGATAATTCATGAGAAGTACTTCAATCACTGTCTTATCATCATCATCATTAAATTTCAGAGAATATTTTATATTTACTTTGGAAAGTAATATAGGTCACAGGAGGATTTGAACAGTAAATAGCAGCATTGGAGCTACACTCATAGAGTCATCTGGCAACAGCTTGAGGGATGGATCAGAGCAGGGGAGGGCTGAGAGGGCCAGGAGGACAGGAGTCCAGTTAGGAGGTGTTAAAGTAGCTCTCAGTCTTATCATGGCTTGTTGGTACTTTTATCCATATTGGTTATATTGACTCCAAGCAAGTAGGGAAGACCAATTGTGGTAGGCAGAATGGCCCCAAAGACGTCCACACCCTAATCTACAGAACCTGCGAATATATTACCTTATATGGAAAAAAGAGACTTTGCAGATGTGATTAAGGTTAAGGACCATGAGATGGGGAAATTATCCTGAATTATTGGGCCTGATCTAATCACACGAGTCCTTAAAAGTGGAGAACATTTCCCCACTGCAGAGAACCAGAGAGATAGCATTGTGAGAAAGACTCAGCCCAGCATTGCTGGCCTTGAAGATGAAGGAAGGGGGACATGAGCTAAGGAATGTTAGCACCTTCTAGATGCTGGAAAAGACAAGGGAATGGATTCTCTCTTAGATCCCCCAGAAAGGAATACAGTCCGGCCAACACCTTGATCTTAGCCCTGTGAGATTTGTGTTGAATTTCTGAACTACAGAACCGTAAGGTAATAAATTTATATTGCTTAAGCCACCAAGTTTGTGACAATTTGTTATAGGAATAATAGAAAACTAATATACCAATACGGTCTAGTTATACATGATAATAAGAAAGTGGAATGAGAGGCTTCCAAATATGTCTAAATATTGTTATATTCTAAGTGTTTCCTTATTTTGAATTTGAAGAAGATAGTTGTTTTTATTAATAGACAGTTTTTCTTGACCCCCACTGATAAACCAATATTTAAAGAATACTTGTTTGAAAGGCACCAAATTATTGGCATACATGGGGTTTTAGCTTGGAAGTATGGAGAGATTTACCCAAGGTTGGTTCAACAAATTCTACCAATAATTCATGAGTATTTCATTTCAGGGGGCTGAAAATGATTATTTTATAGTCCCTGCTAACAAACTAGTGAGCCATGCATGAATCTGAGTAGCGATAGGAACCAGGCATTTCAAGCTCTGAGTTCCTAAGAGTTCCTAGGAAGTAGGGGTGGTACCATAGCAGTTGAAGATGACCCCAGTTATTGGGGTCATCATTCTTGAAGATGACCCCAGTTCTTGGTCTTGAAGGATGAGCAGGAGTGATCAGAGGAGGAAAGAGCCAAGGCAGAGGTACCCAAGGCACAGTGGGATGAATATGAGGAGTCCTAGGCAGTCCTGGAGAGCTCTGACACTGACCTGGCCAGTCTCCCCCATCCCCCCATAGCTGTCATGGTCCTGTGGAGTTGAGTGGAGTGGAGGAGAGATATCCTGGCAGGTCTTGCTCTCTGAGTACTGCATCATGCCTTGACACACTCCTTGGCCTGTCTCAGACTCTTTTCTCTCCACATTGGTCTATTCAATATTTGGAAAAATTGGAAAAAAATCCTATTATCTATAGAATTCTAACAAGTGTTTTCTTCTGTTCTGTAGAGGGAAGGAATAGTTAATTCATCTACCCATGGGTTTAATTAATAACAGGAAGTTACCTCAGTACTGGGGAGATAGAATAAATTGAAGGATATTTATGAATGTTTTATAAATTGATCATTTCTGATTAATGGAGTTGGACCTAAAAAGGTGGGAAGGTATGATGGCACCTGGGATAGATGAGGAAATGAATGAAGACAGAGATGTAAGGACAGGTCTCCCTGGATGGGGAATGATGAGGGCCTTGATTAACTTTGACATTTTCTTCAGAGAGAGTCATGTCCTGGAGCTTCCTTTCTTGAGGTTGTGGATCCCAGACTTTGAACTGTGGAGAAATTGCTAAACATACTAACTCATTCATTATCACATCTCTTAGCTGAATCTGTATAGTAACTCATAAAGCTGCCTCACAGTTTACATTTATGTGAGACACATACCTTATAAGATACCTTCATGTATTTCCAGGTTTCCATAGAGTCTGAATGAAGAGCACCTGGTTCTTGAGCAAATCCTACTTTAGTGCCAACAAAACCCGGCAAATCAGCAGCAGCAGCAGCAGCAACAATAACAAATACCTAGCATTTCTAAAACAAAGTGCAGTTTACAAATACCTCCATATGCATTACACCATTTTCTCTTGTTCATCTGCCTTCTGTGGCCAGGTGGACTATGTAAGAATGTTATCCGGACACCTGGTCACTACCTGGTGTAGGTCAACCAAAACTGTGATGTTGAGTTAACTACACCTTAAATGAGACCTATTCGTGGGGCTTTCTTCCTTGAGCTCACCTCACATATGATGGGTATGAGAGGAAGTCTGCTGGCCTAAGGCACAAAAAGGGCAAGGATTGAAATATAGAAGCAAGGAAAAGAATTCTGCATGTTTGTGTTGTGCTCCCGAATTTCTCCAGGAACAAGGGGTGATTCAGTTTATAAATAGGGATGAGACCACACGTGCTAATCAGGATCTAAAATAAACCCTGGGACAACTCTGAGAGAAAGGTGCTCTGGCATGTTAGTTGTTAGATGTAAGGAGAGAACACCATTGTCTCCTTATGTGTCAGTAGCAACAAAGTAAAAGTAGTGTGAACATGAACATATCTCATCTGCTGTTTCTGAATTCAGTCTGGTGACTGGGAGAAATGCGGCTGCTAAGTACTGGCTTCTAGAGCACGTGAAGGCAGTTGTTTCCTAAGAATTCCCAGATGATTAAAAAAATTCAAAGATAAAAGATGATAAGATGAACTGAATTAAAGTAATTACCTAAATAAGAAGCCTCGGATGGTTGTCCTGAGTTTTTGCTGTGAAGTACTTGTCTGCAATATTTTAAGGACTTAATAGAATTTTATTTTAAAGCCATGGCATTTGCACAGTTAAGCCAATCAATGTATTTTAATAGCCTTTTAAAGGTGCCTTTTTAATTGTGCTCTGTGGGAGGGAAAGGTACATGAAGACTAGAAAACATCTAAAAATGGCTTAGTCAGAGCTTTCAAAAACATTTGCAAGTGCAAATTTCTGGCTTGGTTTGATTGCTGTGAAAGTGGGGTTAAAGTGTGAGATCTAAAGGGCTATTCCCCAGTGAAAAAACAAAGACTTAACTTGTGTAGATTCACTCAGCTTGGCACCATAGCAAAATATTTGGAATCTGCACCATTTTCCCTTTAGAGCAGCAACAGTGAGAGTTGGGGTTTCTCTTAGAGGAGAATTAGCTCTATGCAGTTTTCCTGCCTTCCTCAGGGCCCAGGAAGGCCAGAGAACACTCGTGTTGCTCTTTCTAGAAATCCTCTGATCTGAATGTTTGCCAGTGATAGCTTCAGTTTTTATAGTTAGAATGTGCCTAACATCTGGATGAGTAGCAAAAAGTACTATTAATGTTCCAACTTGCCTGTTGGCACAGTGCCTACGTTATTGGCAGAACCTTCATAGTCCATCTCCTTTTCTTCATAACTTACTTTTGTGTGATGTTTTATTGTTTAAAAAATGTTTTTATATATATTATTCTATGGGGAGCCCCACAATAGCCATGTGATACAAGGGAGTTATGATAAGTTTCTGTTTCATACAATGTAGAAACTGAAGCTTGGAAATATGGAGAGGTTTACCCAAGGTCGGTTCAACAAATTCAGCCAACATTTCACAAGTACTGTCGAATGCTTTGTGTGTCCCAGGGAGCTTTCAAAATGATTATTTTATAGTCTCTGCTAACAAACTAGTGAGCCACATATCTACCAAATCTTCTCACTTGTTCTCCAGTGCTGTTTCCATGAAATTAGGTTGTCTCTTGCATGTCATGTGGAATTGTTTGAAGAATTTACTTCTTTAAAAATTTTCAATCCAAGTAGTTATTGGTTTGGAGTTGCAACATAAAGACAGAGTGTGGTAGAGATAACTTGGGGGGATGAATTCACCAATAGAAAAGAGTATTTGGTCTTGCTTTTTGTTTTGATTAGTTTCTGAAAGAGGAGTAATTTGGGGGATTTGTTTTTCCAATCATTTCACTGCAGTGTTTCATCACAGCACTGTGTGCTGCTATATTGATCTGCTATTCTCAGTTCCAGCCAGAGGCCATCGGTGTACCCACACAATAGAACAAACTGAACGAGGTAGAGAGAGGGATTGGAGAAGAGGGGAAGTGCCTGGGAACTGGGCCACCATGGCCATATATGGCCAGGAAGGGACTATACCAGAAGATTTTAATGCCTTTACATTTAGCCCTATACTTGACTAGTCCTATTAGCAAGTGAAGTGCTTGATGGGTTGTTGTTTTCCTTAATTTCTTAGAGAAAATGTCTCTTTGAAAACTCTAAACTTTTCTAAGTGAAACTGAGAGAATAGGTTTTCCCCCCTGTATCTCAGTTAGTTTTGGCTGAAGGTCCTCAATGAGAAGTGTATAGGAACCAGAAGGTAGGAGTAGCCGTCAGGGATGGTACGGTATTGAAACCAAGGAGAGGTTCTATTCTAGGGCAAAAGAACATGGTGTAGTCTCACAGAGCTGAATTAGCACACTAGCTCGCTGTGTCATCCTTAGGCAATTAACCTTTAAAGGGACTCTGTCTCCTTATAGTAAAATTGATCTAATAATGCCTATTTTAATTGGCTGTTTTAAGGTTTACATGAAACAACATATGCAAAGGGTTAAGCAGAGTGCGTGGTATACAGCCAGTACTCAATAATGATAGCAACTTCTGCTACTGTTATTGGCACTCTGACTACCACTAGTGCAATCAGGATAGAAAGCAGGAAACCAAGTCTGTCTGCCACATTTTCCATCCCCTTGGATCCTGTTATTAAGGATAGAAATGGCAAGACTTCCATCAATAAAACCACAGTTAGAAACCCATGCCTCAAATATTTTTGCTAAAGAGGTAGGCACTACAAAGATATTACCAATAATATTTTAAAATAGGTTTTGTCTGGAGGCTACACCAGGCACTACAATTTAAGATTCCAGATATGTTCGCAGGTGCAATTCAAGTGTTCAGCCGCTGTGGTGACGACCTTAGTTTTCTGAACTTCAGTTAGCCTTGTGCTAAATGGAAGTAGAACTATGTCTCAATCAAATCAAAGTGGTAGAAATGTTTGAATGAAACAGGCCAGATAATTAGTGACTGATTCTTGTGTCTTGTCCCCCATCTCCATCACAGATACACACACTTCATCTCTCTTGTCCTTTTGGTCATAAATATTTTGATTCAGTGAAGACAGAACCAGGGAGTCCATGCTTTCATTTGTCCATTTATTCAAGGACTTTTTCTGAGCATCTATTATATGTCAAGCATTGACCTATTTAGGGAAATTCTTGGGTTCCCATAGGCATTGTAATGGAGAGCACATGAATCATGGGTTCATATATCTGGCAGCATAAGAACTTTCTAAGTCGAAACAGTGTGACAGGAAGCAAAGAGGCAAAGTCCATCTCTGTACAATGAGAGAGACTGAGCTTGGAATGATGCACTGTGGCCTGGGAACCTCATTATTAGCAAGTCGGAGACATACTGGAGAGTGTTCAGAGCAAAGCAACAAAGATGATAAATGGGCGGAAAAACTGATTTATGAAGACTTACACAACAAAATGTGTATTTTTGGATCAACAAAGACTTCAGAAGAAATGTGATCACTATCAACAACTCTCTGAAGGTTATGAATACCCCAGAGGCACCTCAGAGGTGTTTAGCCTGATATTTGAAATGGTGACAAGGAATTAGAAGATGGTAAATTCAACCTGTGGATCAGAGAATTATGAGGCTAGCAAATCTATCTGTGCCTTATTGATGGAAAGTAGCTTCCAAGGGCAACATACTTAGCCTATTTTACCTCCTATATATATTTCTGCAGTTGTAATTATGTGTAATCATTTGTTGTCTCTTTATGTCCAGGGATTTTATGTGTGTTTCCTATTTATACACACCTTCCCTGAAGATGTCAAGAATGAAATATTTGATTATATTTTTTACCCTCCACTTCAAAGGCTTGAAGATAAAAGCAGTTGAATTATGGACAAATTGTTTTTGTAAACCAAAGTTTGCATGCTTAACCTTTGTTGAAGGTCATTGTCATGATATAGGATTTTATTCCTATGAAAAGCCAGATGGGTGACTCTTTATAAAACTATCCCTCAGTGACTTGATCAACAGTTTTACACAACACACACACACACATACACACACACACACACACACACACACACACATGAGATACAATATAAAGCTTTTAAAGGCTATAAAATCATTTTAGTGGTAGAATCCAATCCCATGCAATTTTATTTATTCTGGGCTCCTGCAAGAGGGGCTATTTTAGCTCTAAGGTAAAAGTGTAATAACCCAGTGGGACTGGGCCTAAGGTTTGGGTGACAGAAAACCCCAGAAGAGCTGGATCCTGTGGACTGACTGGGCTGTTTCCTCTCAGCATTGTTCACTGTAAGTGCTAGGGCAGGTAACTGGCTCCAGTGGAAGACTGCCATTGAACCTATTAAAATACTTGTTGGCTCCACAACCCTGACTTCCATTAATGATCCAGCTGTTCCTAGGCAGTGATTCTCTGTCTGGGTTGGGGCTGGGCTTAGGGCATGGGTTGAGGGCACAACGTAGGCTAAGACTGTGAGCTTGGTCCATCCCCCTGGCCACAGTAATTGGCTTAGGAGTAGGCATGTGACCTGAGCTAGGACTCAAAAGACATTTTCTGAGAATGCTGCCATCAGATCTTCTCTTTATGGTCAGTGTGGCACGCAGATATAAAGTCTGGAACTGCTGGGGTAAATTTTGCTATCATGATGGGGGGCAGCCTGAGAGTGAGGCCTGTACATGGACAAATGCAAAGCCAGACAAAAACTGCAGGGAAGAGGAGCCAGAGCCCTAATGACAAAATCGTATTTGGATCCAGTGCTGCCCAGCTCTGCTGTTTTCAGTTATCAGAGCTAATAAGTGCCCCTTATTTATTAAGCAATTTTGACCAGAACTTTAGTCCCTTATGACATGAAGAATTGCTATTTGCGTGAGTACCAAGAATATCTGAGTTGCAGTCTCAGTTCTAGCTATTCAACCTTGGACAAGTCACTTACGTTCCCTGTGCCTTAGTGTCCTCCTGTGTAAAATAGTGACGACAATGCCCACCTCTCAGAATCAATATGAAAGTTAACGAATGGGCAGCACTTAGTTAATTGTGAAGTGCCAGGTAAAAGTGAGGCATTATCTTATTGAGGAAGGTTTCAGGGAGGAAAATAACATGTAAGCTAGGGATAGGAGAAGAGGTAAGTTGTTGTAGAGATTTAGTGGGAAAAGGATGAACTGAACAGAACAGATCAACCTGGGCAAAAGCATGGAATACAGCTGAGCACAAGTCATTTGTGCGAAAGGAAAGAAACTGCCTTAGTAGTTCCTGATGGGAAGCTTTGGGGAATAAGATATATGATAGTGTTCCTTCGTATTTTGGGTCTGTTCATTTTTCATTTCATTTATTCAGGGAGAAATATACTCTTATAACTCCATTTAAATGTATTCCTCTTGCCTAAATGCTTGTATTCTACTGATGTTACCCAATACATGTAATTTCTCTAGCTTCCCTCTCCAAGATGACTTTCTTTCCCTCCTTGACACTTTTATCCTTATCTCATATACTATATGTTTTATTTTTTAAATTAGAAACATTTTTAAATTAAATTTTATTTTTATTTTTTACTTTTGATTCCTTTCCCCCATTTCTCCCACCTCCACTCCCCATCTCTGGCAACCACCAATCTGTTCTGAGTATCTGTGAGCTCTTTTTTTTTTAGATTCCACATAAAGAAGAGATCATACTGTATTTGTCTTTCTCTGTCTGATTTACTCCACTGAGCATAATGCCCTCAAGGTCTATCCACGTTGTTGCAAATGGCAAAATTTTATTTCTTTTTTATGGCTTAATAATAGCCTATTGTATATATGTACCACAGTTTCTTTATTTATTCATCCATTGATGGACACTTAAGTTGTTTCCCTATTTTGGCTGTTGTAAACAATGCTGTAATGAACATGGGGTGCAGATATCTTTTCAAGTTAGTGTTTTTGTTTTCTTTGGATAAATACCCAAAAGTGGAGTTGCTGGATCATATGGTAGTTCTATTTTTAATTTTTTGAAGAACCCCATATCGTTCTCTATAGTGGCTGCACCAACATGTATTCCCACCAACAGTGCACAAGGGCTTCCTTTTCTCCACATGCTCAACAATACTTCTTACTTGTCTTTTTGATTATAGCATTCTGACAGGCATGAGGTGATATCTCATTGTGGTTTTGATTTGCATTTCCCTGATGATTAATGATGTTGAGCATCTTTTCATGTACCTGTTGGCCATCTGTATGTCTTCTTTGGAAAAATGTCTATTCAGATATTCTGCCCATTTTTTAATCAGATTTTTTTACTGAGTAGTATGAGTTATTTGCATATTTTGGATATTAACCTCTTATCAGATATATGATTTGCAAATATCTTTTCCCATTCAGTAGGTTGTGTCTTTATTTTGTTGATGGTTTCCTTTGCTGTGCAGAAGCTTTTTAGTTTCATGTAGTCTCACTTGTTTATTTTTGCTTTTATTGCTTTTACTTTTGGTGTCAGATTAAAAAAAATACTGTCAAGACCTATGTCAAGGAGCTTACCACATATGTTTTCTTCTAGAAATTTTGTGGTTTCAGGTCTTACATTAAAATCTTCAATCCATTTATTTTTAATACTTGGAATTTTTTTCTTTTCTTCTTTTTTTATTGAAGTATAATTGCTATACGATGTTATGTAAGTAACAGATGTATGATATAGTGATTAACAATTTTAAAGGTTATATTCCATTTTAGTTATTATAAAATATTGGCTATATTTCTCATGTTGTACAATATATCCTTGTAGATTATTTTATACCTAATAATTTGTACCTCTTAATCCCTTACCCCTTTATTGCTCCTCCCCCTTCTCTTTCCCCCCGGTAACCACTCATTAGTTCTCTATATCTGTGAGTCTGCTTCTTTTTTGTTATATTCACTAGTTTGTTATATTTTTTAGATTCCACATATAAGTGATATCATACAGTATTTGTCTTTCTATTTCTGACTTATTTCACTTAGCATAATGCCCTCCAAGTCCATCCATGTTGCTGCAAATGGAAAATTTTCATTTTTTATGGCCGAGTAGTATTCCATTGTATATATATATATATATACCACATCTTCTTTATCCATTCATCTGTTGATGGACACTTAGGTTGCTTCCATATCTTGGCAATTGTAAATAATGCTGCTATGAATATTGGGGTGCATGTATCTTTTCTAATTAGAGGGTTTTTTTTTCCTGATATATACCCAGGAGTGGAATGCTGGGTCATATGGTAGTTCTAGTTTTAGTTATTTGAGAAACTTCCATACTGTTTTCCACAGTGGCTACACCAATTTACATTCCCACCAACAGTATATGAGAGTTCCCTTTTCTCATGTCCTCACCAACATTTGTTATTTGTGTTCTTTTTGATGACAGCCATTCTGACAGGTGTGAGGTGATATCTCATTGTGGTTTTGATTTGCATTTCCCTGATGATTAGTGATGTTGAGCAACTTTTCATATGCCTGTTGGCCATTTGCATTTCTTCTTTGGAAAAATGCCTATTCAGTTCTTCTGCCCATTTTTAAATCAGGTTTTGTTTTTTTTTTTTGATATTGAGTTGTTTGAGCTGTTTATACATGTTGGATGTTATCAACCATATCATTTGCAGATATTTTCTCCCATTCATTAGGGACAGACTTTTCCCTTGGTAAAGCTGATCTTCTTTTGGAGTATAATTAACTTTGACACACTGACATACTCTCAAAGCCTCTAACTCTTTCCTTTCAAAGACAGCTCCCTTTCCAGGAGAGGATAAAGAAGACCAGGAAAGAAAGGAGAAAATGAAAAAAAATTTCATCCTGTCATACATGTATTCCCAATTCCCTAATTAAGGAAAAAGATAAAAATCAAATTCTTAATTTTTCTTAATTTGGATGAGACAGTATATTGGGCAACAGACCTAATATTAATCACTAAGTTTATTTCTCTCACTCCTACCTCCTTTTACATTTAATGATGCTTTATGCTAACTAATGGGTAGAAACACAGTCTAGTGTTTTTAGTGGTGCAATGGCTAGAATACTGCATCAAGCAAATATGCAAATATGTTTATATCTACTTCTGCTAACATTTCTTATACTATGTAAAACCTTGTTAGTTTTACCTACTCGTTTTCCACTTCAACCCAAATGTTCAAAGCAAATCGTTTCTGAATTAAAATAGCTATTGTGGGCAAATGGAACGATAAAATTAAGAAGGTGGTCTTAGTCAAAGGATAGCTGAAAATAATCAAATTGATAAAGCTGCAGACTCTAAGGATTTTGCATATTCATTTATTCCAATTCTTAAAATTTCAACTGGAAATTTCAAAGAACCACAGAGTAAGAGATGGACAAATGCGATTAAGTCACAGTATGTGTTCTTTGCCAAGATCCTTTTCAGCCTGTGCCTTGATGCTTTTCCTGTTTGGATATACCATTAGCAGATAGCTCCTGTGTGGCATTTGGGTTAGATTATTTTTATGTGTGGGTAGCACTCACCTCTACTGCATCCATTCTGTGGCACTTTGACTTGGCCATTCTTCCTGGGGGCCAGGGTTGCTCATGTAGACTCAAGGTTCCCTTTGGTCAAAGAGAGCCCAGTGTCAGGATTTGGTCAGCAATAAACCACCATCGGATAAACAAGGATGATGTGATGATTCTGTTCACTCCTTGGTGCTGCCAAACCTGGGGCAAATCTCATCAGTGCAGGCTTCCTGGAAGGTTTTCAGTGTTTCCTGCTTCTGGCTGGAAACCCAGAGGATGCCAGTAGTGAAAAATAACGGGGTGGAGAAACATGCTCTGTTAATGTGTACTGGTGCTGTTTAAGGGAAGAGATGTCATTTGTGGGTTGATTTTAGTTTTAAATTGACCATTAATCTTGCTTTATGACTTTTAGAAAAAAAGATATATTTTTCAATCATATTTTTATTCATGTGTGCTTCAGTCCATAGTATTAATTTCCAGGTGGAAGCTTTATTTTCAAGGGCATCCTTTCTTTCCTACTTGCCAAACTGTGCTAGTATTAATTCTTAAACTCCAGGAAAAGATGCTTGTAAAAGCAGAAGACTAGACTCAGATGAAAAGTAGGGTCTTTGAAGAGCAACTAGGGTACAGAGTTTAAAATGGTTATTTAGCTTGTGTAATTATTATTTGTATTTCAGCAAAATCAAATGGCAAGCAGCAAAGGCCAAGATGGCCAAAGTGATATATACAAGTTCAAAAAGCAGGAGGCCTCAAGAATTATGGTGTAATGGGTGGGGTTATGGTGGGGTTATGGTGCTTTCATGCAGAGAAATACCAACCAACCGGCTTTTCAGGACTGATGTCTGAAAACATTGTATACCTGCATCTTTGAGCATACTTTGACTTAGAATCTGTACAAAGGCCTAAATCTGCCAAATGACCTATTCATCTATGAATATTGAAATGCTCACTGGTCCATTTTTAATTTTCCTATTCTTATTAATTTTTTCTCTCTAGTTTTACAATATACTTTGACCATCCCGTGGAATTCATTGGGTTATATTTCTGCAATCCTCATTCTTTTCTTGTCTGTCCCCAGTTTTATCAAGATAATAATTGACATATATAGCATTGCATAAGTTTAAGGTGTACAATGTGTTGATTTGATACACTTACCTATTTTGAAATGATTACCACCAGAGTGATAGCTAACACCTCCATCATGTTACATAATGACCATTTCTTTTTTGTGGTGAGAACATCTAAGATCTACTCTCTTAGCAACATTCGAGTATATAATACAGTATTATTAACTATCACAATGCTGTATATTAAATCCCTGGAACTTATTCATCTTATAACTGGCAGTTTGTACCTTTGACCAACATCTCACCATTTTTCTCACCCACCCTGGCCCCTGGTAACCACCCCTCTACTCTGTTTCTGAGTTTGGCTTTTTTAGATTCCACATGTAAGGGATATCATACAGTATTTGTCTTTCTCTTTCTGACTTGTTTCACTTAGCATGATATCCTCAAGTTTCATCCATGTTGTCACAAATGGCAGAATGGAATCCTTATTCTTAAATAATTCTCTGAAAATATCTGATTTTTTTCATAAACAGAGTGAAAAATTTGGCTTGAGAATTCTTGCTTGTGAATTCAGATCTTAATGATATTACATGTAATGTCATGGAAAGATCTTTCTATTCCAGAAATGAATGATCCCATTGAATATTAAGATGTTTCCAATTGGTCAGTAATTCATAAGGGGAGAAGGTCTGGAGACCATGACTTTTATTATGGAAAAGTAGGAAAATCCAACTCTAGATGGAGGTATATGGGAAAGAATTATCACTTTATATTGTGTATCTCTAAAGGGCATAACTAGAGAATAATAGGAAAAAGTTATCAGAAGGAGAATTTCCACACATCACATAGAGATTTCTAACAGTTGAAACTGTTAAAAAAGAATGGGTCACCACCTAGTAATGTGGCCACTGGAGTCTGGAAAAGATGCTCTCAGTCAGGGCTCTTGAAGGGGCGTGTATGGAAGGGGAGTGGATAATCATTAAGGAAATGGGGGGGGGGAGTGAGCTTCAGTATGGGGGGAGGGGCAGGGAGCTGGGCATATAGATGTTTTATCAGTGGAGCTGGTAAGGAAAACTCAGAAAAATGAGGCTGGTGCTAGGAGGGAATGGGAAAAAGGCCAGCCGCTAATTAGTCTGTGAGGACTGAGAAGATAATGGATATGTATGATCTTTCTCAAATCTTGCCTTGTTGCCTAATGAGTATATTTGACTTTTCTAACTCTAAGAATCTGTGAAAGAGCACATATTTGTGGTGCACTTACAAAACCACCCAAGCCCACCAAGACCTCCTTTCGGATGTCACTCTCTCGATATGGTTATTTGGAGCTCTACTGACCTTGTCTCATTATTGGAACTTTTCTAAGTATCTTTAATGTGTGGGAGGGAGGAGAAGGGATAATAACAATACCAAAAACTGAAGCCACAACAGCATGATTTATTATAGGACGTATTTCTCACAAGAGACAAAAACAGCATCAGTGAAGAGCAATCACAGGAGACTCACAGTTGTCACAGAGCCAGTTCAACGATTCGTAGAGGGCTGGCTTCATATAAACAGCTGCCTAATAGCAGTGAAATGATTTTCTTCATAGACTTGGGAGGAGACCGTGTCTCATCTGATGCCGTTGTGCTAAAAGAGTGCTGTTAATGACATCTACACCAAATATCAGTTCAATAAATTGCTTCCCATCATTAATCTGAGTGTCAATGTCTGCATTATTGGTGTTTACACAGCAGAAGGTCTCAGGGAGAGATAATAAGGACCTGTTTTTAGTGACATGTGATGGTGGCCCCATAAAAACAAGCAAATATATAGCTGGTCTCTTGACTCTGGTGAATCAAAATCACTTCACTTATTCATTCTTTCACTCTATTCTTTGAGTGACTTCTGTGTGCCCAGCACAGTGCTAGGTACTTACATAGCAATGAACAAAAATATTCAGGGAGCTTATAGTCAGTGGGGAGACAGAAATCATCACCCACATATATAATGGACTGTGAGGGCCATTAAAGAAAAGTACAGATTTCTTTGACAGAGGGTAACAGGGGAAACAAGTTTAGATGGCACTTGACCATTTTTCCACAAAGCTCAGGGCTTCAGGCTGGAAAAGCTTACAATATTATATGGGTGATGGTGGGTCTGTTTGGGAGTCTAGATATGAATGAACGCTGTGCCTACGTAACCATCAAATCTGTATATGGCTCTCAAGAAAGTGGAAGTTTCCTTATCTCAACTACTAAATAACAGCATTCTGGTGAGATGCTTGTGGATGTCAATGACCATTTGCGTAATTAACAACAGATGCACTGTCAATGAGACTGAGACACAGTATGTCTCTGGGCAGTTGTGTAATATTTAGGCACGCTCCCCCCACCCTTAAGCTTTAGGTGGATTAAAAAACCCTTTGTCCTTGTGATGCTCACTGACTATCAGTGTGCGTTGCTTCAGGGATGAACTGGGGCTGCCTTTGGACAGAGTAGTTTTTCTCTGAATTCTGGTGTTTATGAGGTGCTTCAGCTGATTCAGGTGTTCTAGAGCTTTCTGGACTCACCTTGACAATGACATCAAAGACCGTGAATCTGTTCATCAGGGGATGCAGATGTGAAGAACACTCTGGCTTAGCACTGGCTGCACTTATGCTAGTTTAGGAGGAGCAAATGTCCAAGAAAATGCCACTCACTGGTGGGAACACCCCAGCACCTGGAAAGGTCATAAAAATAGCCTAAGAATATACCTTACCATTTTTGCCTCTATCCCATTGAGTGAGGGAGTAGGTATTATGCTGCATCATCATGTGCCTGGAATGTACCATCATCATTAGCATCATTAGCATCTTCCTCCTCACTGATTACATTATTGTATCAGGCACTGTTGTATGTCAGCACTGTTTTAAATTCTATCTATCATCTATTTGTCTGTCTAGGACTTCATTTAATACTCACAACTGATCTCCAGAATGTAACTCCCAAACACAGGAATTTTCAAATTTATCCTCATTGTAAAAGAGGTTATCTTCCAGTTTCCAAAAGGAAAGAGTACTAATTTTATATACAAGGTGTCCACTCTCCTACCTGCCCACCTGTGTCTTTGAAATTCAGAATTCAGAATTTGGCTGCCATATTTGACTTCAAGGGCAGGAGGAAGCCAGCAGAGTTTGGGGTAATCTGTAAGATTCTTTAAGTTCACAGGTGCTTAGTCACATAATATACAATTGTATATATGTGTCTCCCAACAATGTTCTAGGGTTGACAGTGAGTGTTAGCCTCTAAGGACAAGGATTGTAACCCCTTTTCAGTGCTTTTCCTCCACTCACTAGAAAATGCCTGCTACATAGTAAGGGCTCAGTAAATATTTGTTGAGTAAAAGAAGGTATTTTGTTGGATAAAAGAAGGAAAATCAGGGCTTTCTAATTGGAACTCTTCTAAATCTAATATTCCTGTTTCTAATTTAGCCCTTGGTTTACTTAGAAATGAAAATAGTGGTTGGAAGCCTCATAGAGCTGAGAAGGTAAATGGTTGCTTCTTTAGTTAAGCTCTTAACTAAATATTTTGCACTGATTCATTGAAGGTAAGTGAAACAAGCAAAAGTCACCAAGTGACCTTAATACTTCCGCTATGTGCTCATCTATGTTTTACTGTCATGCATGTCACCTGAAAAGTTATCCGCCCTAAATCTTCCTCTACTTGGTATTCACGCTGGTGGTGGTGAAGATGAGGGACGTCGTCAAGGCATTTGTGAACGTACTTGATGTCTTTCAACTTAGCAGTTGTAGCTTGGAATCCTCAGTGCCAACAAGATGTCATCAGCCCTGGGCATTTTATAAGCCTTTTAAAAGGGTGAGTATCCAGGAATGATACTCGAGTAGTTTGTCGGGGCACTGTGCAGTAACTACTTTGAGGAGCTGCTTCTTGGACTGAAATCAAATTGCAATGGCTCCACACAGCCAACGGAGGTTTTAATATCAGTCCAGTCCATCACCCGTGGAGAACACTATTAATAACCAGGTAAAAGCCTTTGTGTATAAGCCAATTCCATTTACAGTTATACCATGTCAGGCGGATGTCAGCGTCCTATCTTGTCTTAGTCATAATGACGGCTAATATGATCCATACGGGATAATAGATGGGGTGGGAAGGATTATGGAGTTAAAAATCAATCAGGGCTTTCTCATACATTTCTGTGCTTTTGTGGCTTGTTAAATCATCAAAGTCTCAAGATTGATTTTTTTTGCTTTAGTAATCAATCCTTCACAATCTGTTACCTTTCCCCTCCTCCTTCTTCTCCCACCCTTTTTTTTTTTTTTTTTAACATGTAGACAAGAGTTAAATTCTTTCTCTGGATAAATACAGAGATGCACTCTTTGCCCCCAGAGGGAAGATTTACCATGTTTTGAAGACAGAGCTAAAAACTTGTGAATGCTACTATACCAGACAGGCAAGATATGGGGGTTGATAAGTATGAAGTAGTTTGTTCTTTTCAGAAATAAGTCATTTATGCTTGGATATTTGATACTTTATTTTCATCAGTTAAAGCAGAGGCTCAGTTTGTAATCTCCAAAGGAAATCCGGTTTTAACATTTATACAATGAGATGTATCAACATGAAACACTGGTATCCTCAAGCACTGAATGCAGCAACAGATCATGTATTTTTGGCTTTGAGATATATATGGTATATATGTGTGTACATATATAATGTGTGTGCATATTCGTCAGGGTTCTAAGATGCAAGGATGAGAGTGCTAACTTGATATAGAACCACTCAAAGGGGAAACCGTGTGTCTACTTTCCCTGAGAATTTAGATCTCTTTGGCTAAAAAACACTAAAAATCCAGGTAATTATATCAGAACAGATTGACAGTACATATATGAGGCGTGAAAAGGAGAGAGAGTGAGACTTAGAGATAGATAAGAGGTAGGACAAGAACCCTGTGATGGACCCATCTGAGGAACTGTGTCAGCACAACTTGTGCTATGGAGGTGCTGTTACCTGCACAGCAGTTGGTAGGAGGGAGATCTGACATGCAATAATGGCATTCCATAGGTGTGGGGGACATGGGAACCTGGAAGGGGCCATTCATTCATGACATCCAGCGGAGAAATTCAGTCTTTAAAAGGATAGTGGTTTGGATCTGGTACAAGAAAGCATCCTTAGATCCTCAGCTCTTTTGAGATTCACCAAGCTCTGGTCATACTGGGGTCATTCAAGTGTTCTTATAGAGCAGTATTTTGGCAGCACTATGTGCCTCTGCCGGCCCCCTCCACCTTTGGAGGAGCTGCTGGACTTCCACCTCCAGACCCAGCCCCATCAATGTTCTTTAGGGACTCCCAAGGATCCATGGATAGAAAATACAGGTTGTCTTGTGAACTTCAGTGAGAGAACAATTATTTTCATTAAATTCTAACTAAATTTGGTATTTCCTTGAATTGTGAATGTAGACAACAAGCTAGAGCAAAATTAGCACACCTGGGACTTACAGAAATTTTATATATATATATATATATTTCATATCACTATTATTGTTGATGCCATGATCTCAAAATACCATTTACATTCATCACTACTTCAGAATTCTGGTGATTATCAGATACATTGCTATATTTTGTTATTAATCTATTAAATAAAGCAAATATATTACTAATCACAATTTTAGAATATTTTATAACTGTATTTCAATATGATTGGTTTTTCTTATAATTCTAGATATTTTATTTTATTTCATTCACTAATCACAGTCTTTCATTAAACAGGCACTATACAAGTTATCATGAGCAAGTAACTTGGCCCCAAGGAGATAACCTTCACAACTGATGAGTGTGAAAGACCTGGTACTCTAAGCAGTGATCAGGATGCTCTAGGGTTCATTGGCGATACTCTGGGGACAGGCTAGCAAGAACAATCCAGTAGCTTTCTCCACAGTACCTCCCAACACATCCTGCACTTATTATCTTCTGTTTGCCCATCCAGAATCACTCATTTTCCTTCACTCTGTATAGACCTATCATTGGACTTGCTTTCCCTCTGGCCAACCGTGAGTCCTGATAGGAGGTTGGAGAGAGGGAAAAGGGTGGTGTCGGCATGTTTATTCCTGTCGGTGACCTTCCAAAGTGGTAACGTAGCCTAGGGCTGGCTATGCCCCCTGCCCGAAGGTCAGAGCTTCTCTTGAGGCCGCCATCTTTGCACACTTTCTCCTTGTGGGTTCCAGTAGCCTCACTTCCCATTCCTTTTGGGCTTCAGGTTAAAAGTCTTGGGCTACTGTGCTATCCCTTGTGGTTTCCTTATACTCAGTCCACACATTTGTAAATTGTCCTTTTTAAACTTCCCTCAGATAATCTTGATTTTGGCACTGCCTCCTGCTGCCACCCAGCCTGATACATATCCCAATTCCATCACTGTTTCTTCATCTTTTCTACTACCACCTGGTCCTGCACGGTTACCGCACTAGCCTCCTAATTCACTGCCTGATTTCACTTTTGTGTTCTTAACGCCTACTCATTACATAGCAGCCAAAACAATCTTTTTAAAAATGTAAATCACATCATGACAATCTCCTGCTTAAAACCCTTGAAAGGCTGCCCAGCACTTTTGTAAAATCCAAAGTTCTTACCCTGACTTAGGACACCCTTCATGAAAGAATCCCTTCTTTCCACTCTGGCTCATCTATGACTAACTACTCTCTGCCTCAGAACTGTGTTCCAACTACCCTGGCCTTCTCTGATCACTCAAATACTCCAATGATTTTCCTCTCTGAACATCAAATGGCTGCTCCTACCAACCAAATCTCAGAAAGGTCATGCATGACCACCAAGACAATGTGGCCAAGCAGTCATTTTCCATGACATTGACTTATTCTAATTTTCTACATAGCTTCCTGCCTAACTGCTTCTATCTATCTATCTATCTATCTATCTATCTATCTATCTATCTATCCATCCTCCCACTAGAATCTAAGCTCTACTGGAATAGGGAACTTGTCTTTCTTGTTCTGCACTATATCTCCACCACATCATACAGTATCCGACATATAGTTGGCACTCAGTATATACTTATTGAATGAAAGAATGAATCAATGAGCAAACAAGAGGACCCAGTCCTAGAAGGAACAGAGAATGAACCAAGTTTCTAAGACAGAAATTTAAACAGGAAATTTAGAAGGATTGGGATACTATAACTGCAACAGTTTTTAGGACCAGATAGAAACTGGGTTTTTTTTGGCACTGTGATATGTGGTAATGGCCAGATAAGAACTCCAGAGTCGTGCTAGAGTCAGAGTTCTTCATCTTTTTGTGTGTGTGTGTGCCATGGACTCCTTTGGAAGTATGATGTAACCAGTAAATCCTCTCAGAAAAATGATTTTAATGCATAAAATAAAATATCTAGAATTATAAGAAAAACCAATCATATTGAAATATAGTTATAAATTATTCTAAAATTGTGATTAGTAATATATTTGCTTTATTTAATAGATTAATAACAAAATATAGCAATGTATCTGATAATCACCAGAATTCTGAAGTAGTGATGAATGTAAATGGTATTTTGAGATAGTGGCATCAACAATAATAGTGATATGAAATATATATATATATAATTTCTGTAAGTCCCAGGTGTGCTAATTTTGCTCTAGCTTGTTGTCTACATTCACAATTCAAGGAAATACCAAATTTAGTTAGAATTTAATGAAAATAATTGTTCTCTCACTGAAGTTCACAAGACAACCTGTATTTTCTATCCATGGATCCTTGGGAGTCCCTAAAGAACCTTGATGGGGCTGGGCCTGGAGGTGGAAGTCCAGCAGCTCCTCTAAAGGTGGAGGGGGCCGGCAGAGGCACATAGTGCTGCCAAAATACTGCTCTATAAGAACACTTGAATGACCCCAGTATGACCAGAGCTTGGTGAATCTCAAAAGAGCTGAGGATCTAAGGATGCTTTCTTGTACCAGATCCAAACCACTATCCTTTTAAAGACTGAATTTCTCTGCTGGAAGTCATGAAAGAGATTACTTTCTGATGTGATGTTTGGGCTCGTGCTTCCCAATAGTCAAAGAAACAGTTTAAGGAGGAGGCTTCATGCAGTATCTCTGTGTTTCCCCTGGTTTCCATACACATAAAATGAAATCCTGTGGTTCTGTAAGACATTCCACACATATTTGCTATTAAAAAGAATCCCTCTTGAAGAGTGTTTTAGGGTAAGCCATTCAAGCTCTACCATTAAATCTAGAATGCATAAGCACTTACAGATGGGGTTCCTTTGGTTCATTCATCACATTTATGATCCATAGACTCTCCCCAAAGTAGTTTCTTCTTTAACCACATTGGTGTGTGTTGTGTGAAATACATCTGTAATTGATCAGAGTTGGAGATGCTCCCACTCACCCTACTTAGAAGAGGGTTCACTTGACTGTGCCCCTTGTTCCTGGCTACAAGGAAACAGGCCTAGAGTGAGACAAGCTTTCAAAATGCAGACTTGTGGCTTATTACTGGCCTGGATTTCCTGCTCTTCATAAGAGGACTTTAACAGGATACAAACTTCTCTTATATGAAATATCTGGAAATAATGGAAGTCCTTACCTACGTATTTTGTGGAACAGGTCTACAGCTTGGAAAGTCTGTCACAAATTTGGCCCATGATAAGATTGTTTTGGTCTGGTCAAAAGAACAGAGGAATTTAAATCTAGGCACTGAGTAATTCAAGGCGCCATAGAACCCTGATGTGTATTGAACCAAAGAGTCTGGTGTGCAAAACTCAGAAATCCTTCAAGGTTTTCTTCTTGTGTGCCACCTATCAGCTTGTCTTATATAGGAGGGTTTTCCAGGGGTAACTAATCCTAATGCTTTGTGACAGATCTTGGCTTTGTGGCAAGTTTTCAAGTAGATTTGAATGGCTTTGGGCTGTTGAAATAATTCACTACAATGTAGGTTGAAATGTGACATCTTATTTTATTAAGCAAAGAAATTGGAATGGAAATCAAGAGCATGAAACATTCTTTGCTAAAATAAATCAGCAATAATTTCCTATAGGGTTGGAGTAGAATTGAGGTTTAGTCTTATAAGCCCACCCTTATGACATCTGACAATCAAATTAAAACCAGGTGTAACCTGTATCACCACAGCCTGTCCCTTCTAACCACTTCCTGGTTTTTGCAGCTACTATATGTGATTCTGATAAGTAGCACATGCTCTCCTGCTAGGAACTTCTGAAAATATTCAATAGAAATCATGAAAGCATGTAAAAAGGGCAAAAATCCCCACTTTTTGGTTTGAATTTACAGTGTGGAGTGCTGAGAGCTTGTTGCTCATGGGAAAGATGATTCTTCATCCTGTCCGCTCTAGCATAGCTGGTGGTTGTAGGTGGCTGATGGCCTCCCAGGCGGTAGTTCTCAAGAGGGTCAGATTGAAACACATTAGTACTGACTAGAATTCAATCCCCTTGACAGGAAGTCACGGCTGAGCCTGACTCAGGGTTGTGGCCCAGGTCTTCATAGCCAGCACCTCTTCCTCTGTTTCCACTCCTAGGTCAAAGGCTTATTACCCTTTAAGCCTAAACTTTTACAAGTAATTAGCAGTTGAATCTTCTCTGGGCTCAATTCTCTTATCCATTTTGTAACCAAATATCCATTGAAAACAGCAACTAGGCTTATTGATTTAATTTAGACTAATTTAATTTTAATCAATGACTAGCAGTTGCTTTCACTGGAAGTTTAAATTAAGAAAGTCCCCAATGAAATAAGCTAATAGATTTTGGTATTTCATAAATATTTAGCTTGAAAATGCTAAATCTAGTTGTGCCTATAGAGGAAGTAGACTTCTTTAACTTTTGGAAAGCATAAGAATCAAGTAAATAAATGATTTGTCAGAAACAATACAATACTCATAGTGTTGAAAGCTCTGTCTGAAGTCCTTTTCTCCACATTGAGAAGTGATTGGTTTACGAATAATTTCACACAAGCCACTGTATTGAACATTCATTCACCTTGAAAGCCAAGTCAGAGTGAGGGCAACTTTGTCAAGGGAGCAGAACCTGACAGCACAAATTTCACTCCTTTCTGGTTACTTAAAAAAAAACCAAACAAACCACCACCACCAACAAAACAGTCACCCAACCCAGCATGTACAGAGAAGTCCAGGCCTTGATGCTACTTTAAGAAAAAAATTATTCTCTTTCTTGTTATGAAAACTTTGGCTTATCCATTTCCCACTGACATTCAGGACTTAGGAATAATTTGAAGATTGGACTTGTATGTTGAAGGCTTAAATGCTATGGTCAGAAGTGACCAACATTAATTAATGTTTTAAATTCTGTTTGGTTCCCTCCATTTCCATTCTGAGTTCTAATGTCTTTTCATCCTGGCCAGAAGCTGCAGCTATTTTTCTCCATGCTTGACCTAGCCATTTATCCCACTTTATTTTGGCAGCAGAATAGAAAACAACATTTGCGGCATCCCTAAATTAATTATACTTTTCTCAAGCTAAAGAACTGTGACAGAACCACAAAACAGCAACTGAAAAGTAATTCCTTAAAAGAATATGAAAAAAGGAAGTTGTATAAGATAGGGCAATTAATCTTGCAATAAAAATAATTGTTTACAGTTAAAATTAATGTAACATGCATTCCTCAGCAGATAATAAATTATGGACTTTCTCATTAGCATTTGAATTGATTTCCTCTAATTTCTGAGGAACACATGAGCATGTGACTAGATTAAGTTTAATTGGACTACAGCTGGTGCTGATTGTACGCACATGGGGTGGGCACTTTGCTGACTGATTGGCTGTCTCTGCATTTTGTTTCCATTGTCTTTCTCCACTGTTTTATCCTTACGGGTAGAAAGACTGAAAATACTAGGGTCTTAAAATAGAATTAACTGGAGAAAGGACTGTGGTTTTGGATAATGTTAGGCAATGAGTTCCCACCAAGAATGATTATGATATAATATATGATTATCATATAATTGTTATTACCAACTTCTCATTATTACATAATTATTATTTTGTCAGCAGCTAACTTATTGAGCATTTACCGTGTGCTGGTATTGCACTCAGTACTTTACATGTCATTTAATCTTTACAACAGCTTTATTGTAGATGCTATTATTCTTCCCATTTTATGGATGAGCAAATAAAGGCTCAGAGGGGTAAATAACTTGTCCAAGGTAACACAGATGAATATGGTAGAATTGATATTGGAAACCAGTGTTTTTTTTTAAATTCTAGGGATCATGCTCTTAACCATTTTATTATTCTGATTGTTTGAAGTTTCAAGCAGTCTAATTACCCTGTTAATGGGGAATGAAAATAGGTAGTCTAAGTTCCTAAATAAGCATCTGGGCAGGTAGCAGAGCATCTATAGAAGGTGGAAATAGCTAAGAAGGGGTTAACTTAGAGCTGATGAAGGTCTATATGGTCACCATGGAGATAGGCAAGGTTTCTCATAGGCCCATAGTTAGGAAAAAAGCATGAGTCCAATTAATATTGGGATTCCTAAAAAGTGGGAAGCAACCAATTTTTCAAAAAAATTGAGGGGAAGAATTGGTAAAACGTAGGCCCAATTCTACTAGGTTGTATCTCATTAGAGCTGAGAAAATTAAGAAGAAAAGAGTAATAGTAGAGTTTTAGTTCTATAATGGATGTTTTCTCTTAGAATAAATTTCTCACTTAAATGAGTAGAAGAACTGTTTAGAGCAATTTGAAAAATAAGCTCCTCTAGAGAGTGTAATGGGACTTTGGTGGTGTCAAGCTTTGGTGTCTTTCTCATTCAAGAGGGGACTTAGGTCCCATCGCAACAGGAATGGCTCAAGCCTTTTACTTTATTGATATATAGTACAAGTTTGGAAGTAGGGGTTCTTTCAGCAGAAGATAAAATAATTTTAGGTAAACTTAATGGGTTTTTCTTTGGGTTGCCATTAGCACCTGAACTTACTCAGGGTCCTCATTTTACTCTGCCTTGCCTTATAGTCCATTGTTGACATGACTGTTCCCCAAACACTGGGCACTCCTTGAGGTTGGGACCTCAAGGTGTGATAAATAAAAACACCGAAGTGTAGGTATTAGCTACAATTCTAAATAAAAATTTCCTAATTCTGAATAAAGTTAGGTCTTGAAAGGTTTTCCTCCCTAATTTGCCAAATATATTTTATTACACAATGTTGTATTCAGTAGGTTTATTAATAAATTCAAATGTAGGTAATTATATGGAGAAATAGAAGTTGATCATGGTACCCAATATTAGTGGACAAAAAGGAAGACTTTAGAAACATGATATATGAGGTTATACTTTGAATATAAAATTTTGATCAAGATAGAGACCTGCCAGAGTATTAAACAGGGGACCCATATTTTTTAAATACACACACACATACACACACACACACGTGCGAAAACATAATTTAGGTTTCTCCTCTGTTCTTCAATATTAATCATGGGAAAGAAATAAAAATTAGACACTTGGCTGGTGTGCTAATGTTTTAGTTGAGCTGATGTGCCCATTATAAATGCCAAGGAACCAGTCTGCTTGGAACCTACATTGATCCTTTGACTTTTGGCATTTTTCACTAAGTTCCTAGATGGCTCCTCTCTTTTTCGCTCTCCTCTTATTTGGAGCCATTAAAAATCTGTAATCCCTATCCTTTGTTTCAGTTTTATCACAAGTTGAAATACAGCACCACTTAAATTTTCCCAATAAACAAAGTGCCATGTTGTCGCAGCCTAGCCTTTCACCTTTTTATGGCAGGAGTGGAGTGTGATGTCACAGTTGACCCAATACCAGCCTGCCCATAAATGATACAGCCTATTCCCCCTTTGCTTCCTGGCTCGAGCACTGAGAAGGAGCTTAGTATGAAGTTCATACCGTGTTGACAGATTTAAAAGTTGCTACAAACTCTAACAGACAGCAACTGCAGTTTGTAGACATACACAACATATACCGCTCTCTTGTATTCCTAAGTGATGACATTCTTCGTTTAAAGAGTTAACATTTATATAGCTCATTACTGTGGCCTGTCTATGAAATGAAGGTGATGGAGAGAAGGGGTAAGAAAGCTAAACTGATATGAAGACATTTACAAGAAGAATTTTCCAAATGTTAATGAGCAGCTTAAAGGGCTGCACACGTGTTGCAACGTAATTGAGTTTGATGCCTTCTGGGAACTCTGAAGCTTTTCCACTCTTGCCCATTGTATTTTGAGAGGTGGAATGAGCCCCTCAGATTTCTAACACTTTGGTTCGGAAGATCCACATGGTGCTAAATTGTAAATCTGCAGACGGCCAACAAACAGGGCCAAGCTCCTGTGACTCTTGTTTGGTTTGGGCTTTTCAAGCAACTAAATGAATGGCAGTCTTTAAATGTCCCTGGAGAGGTACAACGTGCTATGAGGAGAATTTACTGGAAAGGGGCAAGGAAGGGTTCCTTTCCTGTTACCAGGGCTTTTCCTGGAAAAAAGAGAATAAGCAATTATATGCAAATATGTCCTGAGAATCTTGCCAACCTGTTCCTATCCCTTAGTCCCCATCCCTTCATAGTCTATCTGAGCTCTGTATTGGGAAGGCCTTGGGTTTTTTCCATGTGAAGCAACTACAACTCAGAATGAGCTTATGTTGTAGTTAAATATGTGTATATTTTAAAAGGTTCCCTTTGGTTACCAAAGAGAAGAGAGGTGGAGGGAGGGGCAAATTAGGGGTATGGGTTTAAGAGATGCAAACAACTATGAGTAGAATAGACTGTCAGACTGTCAGGTTCACTGTGGGAGTTCCCAGCACTTAGGACTATGCTGAAGAGTTATAGGCACTCAATAGATAAGAAAGGAAGGGAGGGAATAAGGGAAGAAGTGGGGATGGAGGGAAAAGGGAGGCAAGAAGGGAGAGAAGGAAGGAGGAGGGATAAAGGAATTATTGAACTTTATTGCCTTGAGGAGTGATGTGCTGAATGATGTTTGGGACATCTAATCTTGATGTAGATGTTTAGAATGGCATGTGATTGGTGGAGCCTAGAGGCAGAGTTAAATGATGGAAAGAGCATCAAATTTAAACTGTACATGTTCAGATTTGGATTTAGAGAATTTTTGACTCATGATCCATATATGGTTGTTGTGTAATTTTTTTGCTGTCTTAAAAATCTTATCTGAATTCATGCTTCCTAAAACAACACTATATCTGGTTGGGACTCTGTCTCACCTGGATAAATAATGTGAAGTGACTGAAGATGAAGTACTTAATTGCTTGTTTAATGTTTCCAATATATACACAGTTGGGGCTGTCTTGATGCTACTCAGCCTTAAAATTCACTCTTTCAAACCTTTCTCCTAATAAATGCCAGCTTATTTTGGTAATCAGGGACAGTTATTGTGATAATGGCCAATTGAACACGAGTCATTAGGCTGTCAGGGTTCATGGCTTTATGTGATCAGTCAGAAATTTGAGGAAAATAAATTTGAATTTCACTTTGGCCCCTGGGGCCAGACGAGTGCCTGGTGCCTGATAGATATTTCCTATGTGAATGAATGAGTATAATAGTTGATCAAACCACTTAAACTTGACCTGGGTGTTAGATGGGAATAGCAATGAGTTAAAATCACTTAATGACTCACCATAATTTTCTCAAATTAATGTCTCTGTTTTTATTCCTATTCCTGCCTCCTAAATCTAGGTCCTTATCATTTTATAAATGATATTCTGCAGTAGTTTAGTAGCTGATATTCCTTTCTCCTACCATTTTTTCTCCCAGTCCCCTGAAACCCCTAATAGTTCATGTCCAGAAATAATGAGCTCCTCAAAAATTTTTTCATCATTTGTTTGTTCATTAGTTTATTCTTTCATTTGCTTAGAATAATTCAAGCAAATGAATTATTATTTTGATGCCTCTCTGTGTAAAGTAATCATTCAGGTGTAATGGGAGGTGGACACCCAGTCAGGGAGGAATATATAGTATTGCAGCACACAGTGTTTTGCCTGTCCCTGGATTCTATAAGAAACTTTTATATTAAAAAAACCAGGCTTTCCACTTTGGCTCTGGAAGGTCAGGAGGTGGGTTAGGAATAGCCTACTCACCCCTGATGAAACTTCTTATCCTGGTCCTTGAGCCTCTTTTTGCATCTCCCTGTCTTATTTTCTATTCCTTCCCTTTATGGTGGAACATCTGTCCTCCTTTCAGTGATAGAGTATTCAATGGCTCCACAAAGCAGATCATGTCTTGCTCATGTACCATGCTCATTTCTACATTTCTGCTCTTGTTGAACTGTTGCCTTCTTCCCTCCTTGGACATTTCTCCCTCCTTTCTGCCAACTCATTCTTTAATGTCCAGCTCAATTTCTGTTTTCTCCACTGAACTGTCTTATGCCCCAGCCCATACTTACTCATTCTTTCCTGAATCATAGGACTTAACCTCTTAGTTGTATTTTCTATCATGTAATTATTTCCCATTTAAGTCTCTCCACTCCTCCTTTTGGATGATGAGTCTTTGTATCAATGACTTGATTTTTGTTCTTTTTGTGGATGCCCTACATCCCTGGCCCAGCACTCCATTTCATTTACCAATAACTGACCAACAGGAGAGGGGTCGCCAGGGCATTTGTTTCTTCATTAGGTGAGGGTAGAGTTGTGAACTTTTTGAATATGAGACTATCTGTTATTAATTAACATTTTTTTACAGCACTTAGTAGTAGAATGCAAAGAATGAAAAGATGGCTAAAATTTTTTATATTCTCAAGATATCAAAATGAAGTTTTATCTTACACAGCTGTTTTTGTTACAGGGAATAGTTCCTTTGACTCATGCTGCCCAAATTATTTCATTATTTTTGCTATTGTTAATTTTATTGTTGTTAGCTTTCATAAATCCATCATTTTATGACCCATTGAGAAGAATTTTGTTGCAGAATTTAAAGGGAGCCAAACAGGCATTATGAAATCAGAAGGAATTTGCATATTTTAAAGCTGGCTGTAACTCTCTTGACCAGGAGTCTGGATTAACAACATGTTAAAGGAAAACCTGTAGGGACCACATATTGACTCACTGAGCAGGTCTTCATCAATGAATGGTGTGTGCATGTGTAGAGGTCATGCAGCAGGCTGTGGCATTATTGTCACTCTATCCTTCATGAACTTTGGGATTCCTGTGTAGCATCTCCAGGAAAGCAAAGAGAAATTTTTCTAGAATGCTTCATCTGTCAATGAGAGTGAATGATTTTCTGTTGTTTTATCCCATGTGTGGTCATTATGGAAACATTTCCAGTCAAGCTCTGGCTGGACCTCGCCTCACAGTTTGAAGCTGTGATACTTGCGTCTATATTCTGCAACAGCTTGTAAAATTGTTTTCTGACCACATTAGAGTTTTCTATTGGGATTACTTTATTTCAGGTAATAAATATGGAAGATGCGAAGTATCACGTACTAATTGGCACAAACAGGATTTTGAAAATATTGATTTTTCCTCTTTAAAAATATTGATAGGGCTTCCCTAGTGGCGCAGTGGTTTGAGAGTCCGCCTGCCGTTGCAGGGGACATGGGCTCGTGCCCCGGTCCGGGAAGATCCCACATGCCGCGGAGCGGCTGGACCTGTGAGCCATGGCCGCTGAGCCTGCGTGTCCGGGGCCTGTGCTCCGCAACGGGAGAGGCCACAACAGTGAGAGGCCAGCGTACCGCAAAAAGAAAAAAAAAAAAAATTGATAAATGTTAACTTTAGTCATCATTAAATTTTTTTTTTCTGGTAGTGTTAAGGACTATGGTTGTGTAATAAATAGCCAAAACTATATTTTCAAAAGTTCTAATTTGATTTCCAGGTGACATTTTAATGTTGACAAAATGAGAAATCTATCTTAAATCTCAGAAACTACATAACGTACTAAAATTGCATGGCATCAAAGCCAAGAACATAAAGGAAAAAGCTGATAATTTGCCTACATTAAAAACAAAAGTGTAGTAAAGCAAAAACCTACCCCACAAACAAAGGTAAAGATGAAGACAAACTCAAAAAAGATTTCTACAACATAAGACAAGGGATTTACATCCCTAATATATAAAGAGCTCCTACAAATTGATAAGAATGTGAACATGATAATAGAACAATACAAATGGCAAAAAAAATGTAAAAGAATATTAAAGCCCATGAGTAATCAAAGAACTACAACTTAAAACAGCAATAGATATTTTCTTCTATGAAATGAATGAATATTGAAATTACTTATTGCTGATAGGAAAATAGGGAAGCATATGGTTTTATAAACTTTTTAAAAAAAAATAAATTTATTTATTTATTTATTTTTGGCTGTGTTAGGTCTTCATTGCTGCGCACAGGCTTTCTCTGGTTGTGACGAGCGGGGGCTGCTCTCTGTTGCGGTGTGCGGGCTTCTTATTGCGGTGGCTTCTCTTGTTGCAGAGCACAGGCTCTAGGCGCGCACGCTTCAGTAGTTGTGACACGTGGGCTCAGTAGTTGTGGCTTGTGGGCTCTAGAGCGCAGGCTCAGTAGCTGTGGTGCACAGGCTTAGTTGCTCTGCGGCATGTGGAATCTTCCCAGACCAGGGCTCGAACCCGTGTCCCCTGCATTGGCAGGCAGATTCTTAACCACTGTGCCATGAGGGAAGCCCTATAAACTTTTGATAGTGATAAAAATTCGTCTAACATATTCTCTTGGCAGTTTAGCATAATGTCAGAATTAAAGCTATATAAACTCCTTGGTTCAGGAATTCCACTTCTGGAAATTTGTTTGAAGGGAATACTTGGATAAATACCTAAAAATGTGTAGATGAGGGTATCCATCACAGCATTGTTTATAACAGGAACTGAAATCAATCTGTGACTGCCAATAGTGGTTTGTTCAATAACTAATGGGTCCACCACAGATCACCTACAGGCATTAGAAATGATGATGTAAATATGTATTTATTAACATGAAAAAATATATCCCATGTGTTAAATGGAAAAAAAAGCAGGCTAGAAAACTGTATTTATGCTCCCACTTTTCTAAAAAATAATAAAAAATCTTTATTTATATATATAGAAAAGGTACAGATAGAGAAAAGGTTTAAAGGATATAAACAAAAGATGAGAATGGTCATTAATCTTTGATTATTAGTGAGTTACTAATTTTAAAAAAAGTAATGAATCTTTTTATTTTGGGGAAAATACCAAAATGTGCTTCTGTCCATAATCACAGATATTAATACAATCATTTTTTAAAGATGGCATTCTTACATCTGGTTCTTAAGGTCACTCCAAGATCATGGTCACATCCAGGCTACTGGAGGATGCAGACATCTTTGCACCAAAAAGGATAGTTAATCAGTGAGGCAAGCATGAATTTAAATGTAGAACTTTTTTTTTTTTTTTTTTTAAATGTAGAACTTCTTGATGAATGTTTCTTTGAATTTTCAAACAACACCAGTGTCTGAGAATGAGAATACAACAAGTCACGAAAAACAAGGCAAGGGATGAGGAGTGTGTATGAAAAAGTCAGAAGAGAGCTTCTCCCCTGAAAGCATGTTCTGTGCACTCCTGGAGGCATTTAACACACCCAGCAGTGTCTTACAGGCATTTCCCATCAACTGGCAAACTGCTTCGGACCGAGAAATAGTACTCATTTCTCACATGGTTCATTGAGCGTGTCCTATGTGCCAGGCAGGGAGCTAGGCACCAAGAATACAAAGGTCAGTGCAGACAAACCTGTCCTCCAGGAGCCCAGGGGGAGGGTGGCAGGCAGATTAAATAGGCAATTTCAGTGCAGTTTAATCAGTGCTTCGTGAGGGTTGAGGGTTGAGCTTAGTCTGTCCTAACCTGTTTCCTAGGGACTAGGGGAACCTTCCTGGAGTGTATAGCCAAAGGAAGACCTGTTAACTGGGGATGCAGGAGGAGACTTGTGGAAGAGTGTGTTCCAGGCAGAGGCACCATTTTGTGCAGAGGCCTTGAGGTGAGAACACATCGGTGGGCTGCAACTTCCAGCGTGAAAAGGAGAGCAGACAGCCAGGAGGGCGGGTGAGCAGGGACCAGAGTTTTTCAATCCTGGTTGCTTGCGAACATCAATGAGAGATTAAATAAATAAACAACAAGCAAGCAAATCCAAAACAAAGCTATACCTAGGCCCCACCCTCAGTCTGATTTAATTGGTCTCTGTGTGGTAGGGGGTGGTCTTTGAACCGGCGTCCCCCCCCCCTCCCCACCATAGGACAGTCTCTCTGCCACCAGCCTGTCAGATTCCCCCAAACTACAGCTTTTCCTTTGTCTAACAGGTCCCTGGTTGATTTCCGTATGCAGCCAGGATCAGAACTGAAGCGAGAGTGTGAAGAGCCTGGTACGCCAGGCTGAGATGTTTGAATTTGCCTTAAGGGCAAGGAAGTGCCTTGTTGAATAAATGTATATGCCACCAGCCACCATTAATAATGTTTAAACAGACTTTACCATGTTTGCCAAAGCCCTGGGATTTTTATGGTAACCACCTGGGTATATAAATGTTTTGCATGAAGGGATGAGGTATAAGAAAGCACAAAAATAGATATGCTATAGAATGGGTTATAAATCTAAACTTTAGTACATTCAGAAGATACATTTCTGAATAGGTGCATGTAAATGGAAAATGTGTAAAGCAAATCATAAAACCACCTGGGGAGGTTGCTTTTAAAAGAATCAGTGAAGTAAAACCTACTGAAATGTTAACAATAACTCCTGATTTATTTGTTCTGCATTATTTGGATTTTCATATACAGTATTGAGTTTTTTAAAAGATGGTATACACATGGAACATTTGCATGTTTACATAAACAGCAAAGTATGTTTTATTTCATCAGAGGGGAACACGTCAAGGCATTTGGGAATAAATGTGGATTCATCAGAGTTAAGGTTGAAGTGTTTTAAGGATATGATTTTGAGACAATAATTTAATCTTTGAGAGATTTCATCAGAATAATAACAATAAACCTCGTCAGAAAAATGAGAATAACATACCCACCTTGCAAGTTTGTAGTACAGGGTTATAGATGGTAAAGCAAGTCAGGCATCTAGCATAACGCCTGGCACATACTAGGTGCTCAATAAATGGTAACTCATTAACCTGCTCTCAGAAAGAGTTGTAGATGGCCTTAAGAATGCTTCTTAGAATTTGAATTCCTCTAACCTTTCCTAGATTCTATTTCCAAAACATATTTGGGGCAAAAATTGTTGATTGTTGCTAGATGTTTGTTACTTACTCAATAACGACTTGGTATCTAACCAGAGCCCCAAAGAGTAATTCAGTGTTACCCATACAAGATGAAAATAATTGTTTTTTGATAGGTAAGCTCCCAAACTCAGTAAACTTGTTACATAATTCCAAGCAGTTAATTGGGAATGCGTTTTATAGCTCATGCCTGGGAAGTGACAGAATTCCCATGCTCTGGTTCCGATGAAGCTAGGGAGTGTTTTTGAAGCTGTTCTGTGGTTAGAGTGGATGACTAGCAACACCTGCTTTGAAAATTTTCCGAGCCAAGATGAATTCTGCTGTATGTCATGGAACCCAGGGGACTGAGCAGAGCATTTTTCATGTATTGGAACTGACCCCAAGCTGCCGAAGGAGGACAATGCTGGCAGTCTTTCTGCAGGGACCCTGTCCCCGCCCCCCTCCTCCATGTGGTGGGGTGGTCCCTCTAGCTTTCATATAGATGCTTGCTGGTGCCATTTCCATCCTTTATCTCCCTAATGAAAAATTAGTTCTGGGGCCCCCTTAGAGAGAATAATTTCAAACTTTATGCAAGCCAGCTTAATACCTGCCAATAGTTCTCCATTGTCTATTAGAGTAAAATCTTGAACTTTATGTAGGGCGAGCAGACATCCTGTTTTGCCTGTGACAGTCCCCAGTTTTTACCTATTGTCCCTATGCCTATGCCTATTAATAAAGCACCCTCTTTCACTCTCAAGGATATTCTGGTCTAGACGCATACTGTGTAATCACACAAACTCTCAGGCCCCATGCGAGCGGACCTCTGCCAGCCTCCCCAACTCATCTCCCACATCTGCTTTGCTCACTTGATGCCAGTCATTCTGCCCTTCTCTTCCTCCTTTGAAGACATCAGGCCTGTTACTGCCTCAAGACATTTGTTCTTCATGGATGGCTCAGTCCCCAGATCTTTGCATGGTTTGCTACTTCATGTCATTCAGGGCTCAGATGTCACCTCCTCAAAGATACCTATACTGATCACCCCATCTAAAGTGGTCTGCACACCCAGCACAATATTACTTCACCTGCTTTTATTTCCTCTGTCCAAATCCCAATCTGAAATTGTTCTCTTATTTATTTATGTGTTTATTGTCTATCTCCCTCCTCTAGAATATAAGTTCCATAAGGACAGGACTCTTGTCTGCCATGATTGCTGTTACATCCCCAACTCCTAGAAGAGAGCCTGTCTTATAGAAGGTGGTTGGTAAACATGTGCTGAATCAGGGAATGAATGCGCAACTGCAGGTTTTGTCAAGAAGTGAGGGGGGGAGAATTGGTGAAAATTCACTTTAACAAAACAGCTTTATTGAGACTTAATTCATGTACCATACAATTCACCCATTTAAAGTGTACAGTGGTTTTAGTATATTCACAGACTTGTGCATCCATTGCCACAGTCAACTTTAGAACATTTTCATTACACCAGAAAGTTACCCCACACCCCTTAGCCATCACTCCAAGTCACCTATACCCTCAGCCCTAGGCAAATATCCATCTACTTTCTATCTGTATAGATTTGCCTGTTCTGGACATTTCACATAGATGGAATCATACAGTTTGTGGTCCTCTGTAAATGGCTTCTTTCACTTAGCACGATGTTTTCAAGGTTTGTCCATGGTGTATTATGTCATTTACTTTTACAGATTTAGAAATTCTATCCCTAGATCTTGTTAGACCACCAGAAGGCTACACACTGGGATGGTGGTAGTTAATCTCGGAGGTTTTATTTTATTTTATTTTTTTAAAGTTTTTTTTATGTGGACCATTTTTAAAAGTCTTTATTGAATTTGTTACAATATTGCTTCTGTTTTATGTTTTGGTTTTTTGGCTGCAAGGCGAGGCATGTGGGATCTTAGCTCCCCAACCAGGGATCAAACCCCCACCCCTTGCATTGGAAGGCAGAGTCTTAACAACTGGACAGCCAGGGAAGCCAAGGAAGTCCCTATCTCAGAGGTTTTAAAATCATGGCTGCACATCAGAATTCCTCCTCCCTCTCATTTTTCAGCTTGTGGCATGTTTAGAAAACCCAGAGAATCTGGTTCTACTCTAGAGTATATGAAGTGCAGCCTGAGTTGAGAACCATTGGTTTAGCTAATTACCTTCATTGGGTTGTTAAGTAACATTATGCATTTGACTTTAATATTACAAGTAAAGGTCATATGAAACTTGCTGTTGCAAGATATTGTCCACTAACCAGCTGTTGGTGAATCAGATCTTGGACACCAGTCATTTTATAAGTATAGGTGCTACCTATAGAATAATGCAAAAGCACAGAGTTAGGAGTTGTGCCATGCTTTGATTCAGCCTCAAGACTTTTCCTTTGTGATTGTAGTCAAGCTGTTTAACCTCTTAGCACTTCAGTTTCCTTATCTATAAAACAGGCTCTCTCCTAGGGTGGTTGGAAACATTAAAAGAAATAGTGTATGAAAAGTACATCAAACACTACAAAATGTGTAAAAAGTATAACTTATCCTTACTATTGTTAAAATGTAGAATCATGGACTTTTAGATTTAGAATAGGTTGGAGTGGAAGTGGGGTAAGCTTAAAGTCAAAAGAATTGGTTCTGCTTCTGTTGGTCCATGAAACGAGTAACGCCCTCACTTTGATTTCTCTTTCCTTGTTGGTATATGTTACGGTTGGACCAGGTGATAACTAAAGACCCTTCAAATGAAAAAAATATGCAAATTAGATATTCTCTGACCCATTATAGTGACTCCTTCTCTAATACTTCAAATGACTTCCAGTGGCTTGGGCTGACTCTACGCTGACATTACTTATAACGCACACATACCTACTTCAATTTAGTCATTATTCAGAGCCAACCGTCTTTTGTAAAAGTTTACCTTCCAATACTAACCACCTCCCAGTACATTATTATTATGAAAATTTTCTAAACATATAGAAAAGCAGAGAGTACAGTTGACCCTTGAACAGTGTGGGTTTGAACTGCATAGATCCACTTACATGTGGATTTTTTCCCAATAATAAATACTACAGTACTACAGGATCTGCAGTTGGTTGAACTGTGGATGCAGAACCGCAGATCTGGAGGGCTGACTATAAATTATAGGTGTATTTTCAACTGCCTGCAGGGTCAGCACCCCTAACAACTGCGTTGTTCAAGGGTCAGCTGTATAATGAACAACGATAAACTCATCCTACATAAAATTTACCATATCTTATCTTCTTTGAAATATTTAAAAAAAATTTATTCATAATATTTAACTTTATTCGAGTGCCTACATAAGATAATGACATTTACCTACATAACCACAATTGCATTATCACACCTAATGAAATTAACAATTTAATCATTTAACATCCAGCCTATATTCATATTTCCATTATTTTCTCAAAATGTCTTTTATAGCTACTTTTTTTTTATAGCTACTTTGTTTGAACCAGAATGTATTGCAATGTATGCATTTATAATGTCTCTTAATCAGGAGTCCCCCCTCTCAGCTTGTTTAGTCTCCATGAAATTGATAAGTTGAAAAGACTTGACTAGTTTTTCTGTAGAACACTCTACTTTCTGGATTTGTCAGTTTCCTTGTGGTGTCATTTAACTTTTTCCTTTATCCTTTGTATTTCCTGTATGCTGCGAATTGGATCTAAAGCTTGATTAGATTTAGATTAAACAATTTTGGCAACAATGCTTCATGATACCATGTGTTTTATTTGCATCCTATCAGGAGACAGTGTACTACCAGAGATGCAGAGGGCCCCCACTGCTCACTGTAATTTTCATTCAATAGTGTTGGCTACAACAGCACTGGAGAACTAACAAAGTAGAAAAAACATTTTATTTGACTGATTACTAGTAACATAAATTATATTAATTTATGTGAACTGTTTACTATTCTTTTCTAATTAGAGAATAGCACTGTTATGATTATATATTTCATTAACTCATGTGCCTGAATCATTTTGTGATAAGTTCTATTTACTTAGACTGGAAAACCCTACACATGTAATATTCATAGATTGTTGTTGGGTAACATTGTGGTCTCCTCAGTCCCTCCCCCAAACCTTGAGGAACATTGTAAAACATTTTCACTCCTATGAACACACACACACACTCTCTCTCTCTCTCACACACTTTGTCCTGGCATTATATATACCAGTTATAATAATAAAGACCAACAGAACATTAAAGATGATATATTAAACAAAACCAAAATTTAATTGTTTACAATATCCAAATTTCTCTCTTAGGTCCTCTTTTCTTTGCCACAAATAAAGAGGAATAATGTGAGAGTCTACTTATTTAGGATTTACTAAGAAATTGGTCTATTTGATAAGGAAAATGAATGTAGGTGGGAAATCTTTGCATCTTTTTGTCCCATGCTTATTGTTCAATATAGTTACAGGAAGCCGCTCATCTGTTTTTCTTTTTTTAAGTGTCAAATTTTATTGGTAATATTACAAATCTCTTAAAAACATGAGATCTGAAGTAAACATTATTAAATGCTAATATTTTAAAACTAGCTGTTGGGTATTGGTGATGGTATTAATAAGCAATATTTATTAATGGAGTTTTTGCTAAGGGTTGGGCAATATTCTAAGGCAGTGTTTCTCAAGCCCAGCTTCGCATTAGGGTGACCAAGAGACTCACATGTAGAGATCCTGAAATTTGTTCTAGGCTGAGGCTGGGGTAGCTGTGTATTTTTTTTTTTTTCTTTTACTTTTTATTGGAGTATAGTTGCTTTACAATATTGTATTAATTTATACTGTATAGCAAAGTGAATCAGCTATACATATACATATATCCCCTCTTTTTTGGATTTCCTTCTCATTTAGGTCACCACAGAGCATTGAGTAGAATTCCCTGTGCTATACAGTAGGTTCTCATTAGTTATCTATTTTATACATAGTATCAATAGTGTATATATGTCAATCCCCGTCTCCCAATTCACCCTACCCACCCCCTTTCCCCCTTGGTATCCATACATTTGTTCTTTACGTCTGTGTCTCTATTTCTGCTTTGTAAATAAGATTGTCTAAACCAATTTTTTTCAGATTCCACATGTATGCGTTAATATACAATGTTTGTTTTTCTCTTTCTGACTTCACTCTGTATGAGTGTCTCTAGGTCCATCCATGTCTCTACAAATGACCCAATTTTGTTCCTTTTTATGGCTGAGTAATATTCCATTGTATGTATGTACCACATCTTCTTTATCCATTCCTCTGTTGATGGACATTTAGGGTGCTTCCATGTCCTGGCTATTGTAAATAGTGCTGCGATGAACATTGGGGTGCATGTGTCACTTTGAATTATGGTTTTCTCTGGGTATATGCCCAGTAGTGGGATTGCTGGGTCGTATGGTAGTTCTATTTTTAGTTTTTTAAGGAACCTCCGTACTCTTCTCCATAGTGGCTGTATCAATTTACATTCCCACCAACAGTGCATGAGGGTTCCCTTTTCTCCACACCCTCTCCAGCATTAATTGTTTGTAGAGTTTTTGATGATGGCCATTCTGAGCAGTGTGAGGTGATACCTCATTGTAGTTTTGATTTGCATTTCTCTAATAATTAGTGACTCTTATCTGTTTTCTAATTGTTTATTGCACTTGGGAGTGTTCACCCCACCATCTACTGCTCCTTATAATACCAATAAGAAAAATCCAGACATTTCGCCTGAGCCACCATCTTGATTTTATTCTGTAGTGATGTTAACATTAGGCACTTCACTGCTATTTGATTCTTATGTTACTTTTTTATTGTCCTGGGTTATTTTCCCTGATCACCAGAAAGTTATAGTGTTATCTATTTTCACATCAAGCAATCTTGATGCTTACATGATTTATATATATATATTTTGCAGGTTCCTCACCTCCTTTCTTCCTTCCTCTTTCTTCCACCCACTGCTCCATCATTTCTCAGTTTTTGTACCTTTAATTTGTTTGCCATTGAAAAGGCATAATATATTTTATTATTTGCTCTGTATTTTAATTCTACTTTCTGTAATCTGGGGTAGATATGAATGTTTGGGGACAGCTTTTCCTTCTATCTCTAGACCTCCTGAGGGATTTGTATATAATTTTTAAAAAATAGATACTAAAAGGTCAGCTCTGTGCACAGTGAAGAAGAGTTGGAAGAATTTAAGTAGCCGGCTGCTTTTATCTCGTTTGTTCTTATGGTCCTCTAAACAGATTTTATGACTTTTCAAGTTTTGGTATTTCAATAGACTTCTCTAGTTTTTGTTATCTTTGTAAAATGCTTATAAGGTGAATAAATTTGCAGTCAGCCCTGCATGCAGAACTTGTCATTTGTGAAACTGTTACTAAATAATCCTGGATAATTAGTACAGAAGGTAGTTGCTTCAAGAAATATAAGAAATATTCAGCTCAAGCCACTAAATCATTAAGTTTGGGATTTTATCATGTCACTAAGCCCAAGATTTCCTGTGAAAATCAGCCAACTTCAAAATATACAAGCTTCTAGAATTTTCTAGTACACATTTTAGAAAGGTAGAATTAATTTTTCACTGTTTCCTCTCCCTACCCCCACCCCCTCACCTGGGATGGGTAGATAGTTAACTTGACTCTAAATTTACTGCCAGTAAAAACTAACAAGAGTATCTGCATTGAAATAATTGTCTTGTGATATCACTTCTTAAATATAATAAATGAAACAGATATGATGCATAGCTTATGCATACTCTTTGCATAGATGTGAACAAGAGATTTACCATTTGGTATAAGATGTTTACATCCGTTCATCAAAATATGACTCCCTTTGTAGTCTTCTAAAGCCATGCCTATAATATACATTATTATGGTAATTTAAAAATGGAACATAGAGAAAGAACATGATAAATGCATATCATGTTACTCTTTATAGCTCCAGTAAATTTTGTACCTTAGGCTAGACTGAATACATTTGGAGATTCTCATGCAACAGTCATTTGGAAATGCGTCAGTCAACAGGCTTCCTTTACTCATTATTATTTAGCCTAAAGATCTGAGGATCTGTTTTTATTCTGTTAGCAATTTATTTCCAAGGAATGTTCCTGCCTTAACCTCCTTGAATGAACTTTCCTTTCTTCCCATTTATAACGATTGTAAAGCTAGACCCCTTTCCACCCTTGTTTCACCATTTCCAAGGGCCCCACATTTCTTTTTTCCACAGGATGCATTCATCTACAAATTGGTATAACAGATATTTGTGAAACAGCAGCTGAGCCTCTAAAAAAATATTTTTATCCTCTCTCAAAGCAAAGGCTAGAGAATTATCTTTCCGGTTTCTTTTATTTTCTAAGCATTAAATCCTTTAGTCCAAATCCTGGAAAAAATAAGAGAAGGCATTTGTTGAATTACACAAAGGGCATTCAACCTGGTTTCGACCTCGGTAGCAATGCAGTCTGCAGCCTAGCTGTCCACTATCCTTCCCTGCAAAGGTGAAATGATTTAGAGGCCTAGAGAAACTTAATTTTTCTTGATCACCATGTGCAACCCGGAATTTTAATGGCAGGCATAATTAATTCTTCTGATGTTAATCATCAGGGCTGGGCTCCACAATTATCAGTCTGGTGCAGCTGGGGCATGGTGCAGACATGAAAAATTAGGAAAATGAATCAGTAATAGGGTGGCAGATTTAATCTGCATCATGAAAACAAAGTTAAAAAGAGGAAGATCGAGAGAATTTCAGCTGAAGCTTTTGTGCCAATGTGCAGTGACAGAACTGAAAAATGTTGCCGATGTCCAAAGTGATTGGTAATTACCAAGCCATTGAATTTTTTATTGTCAATTTATCATTGCGCCAGAGGTTAAATTTAACATCTTCTTCTAAAGCCATCACTCTAAGAAGGCTCAGTGCACATCACATGGCTCAGAGTCAGTGAAAGGTTAATCAGGTATTTCTTTAGTTTGCATGTGTCTCCAAACTCCCCTTCCTTCTGAGCTGTGCCGGGCTACTGCCGAATGCCTGCCATAAGAGGCTTTCCACTATTTCTTACCTATGACTTTCAGATAAATATCAGATTGTATTACTTACACACTTCTCTCTCTCTATTGGCATTTACTAAGAACTTTGATGCAAAAAAGAATTATACCTCAAGGAAGAAAAATCCCATCATTTCAAGCCCTGGGGATACTTCAATTAAGGTGCAGCTGAGGCAAGGCATGTTCTGTCTCTCTCTTTTTCTCTCTTCCTAGCTCTTTCTCTGTTTTAAATGCTATTTTGTCAGGAACATTGGAAGAAATGATATTACCTCTTCTTAAAGCAAAATTAAAATTCCATAACAATTTTATCTGATTCAGAATTAACTCTCTTCTTCATCTCTTTCTTTTTTTTTTGCATAGGATATCCATTTATTAATAGTTGGAAAAAAGCTTACTCTAAAAGGAAGGAGATATTTATCCATGTGAATACTGGATACTTCAAATAACTGCTTCTTTAAACAGCTTGATGAAATATTTGAACAGATCCAGAGCAGATACTGAAATTCCACAGGAAAAGCCTCTTCATACTGATTTTTACAAAGTGACTTTGCTTGAATTCAGTCACTGCCCCAATCTTTAACATCACCTACCTGTTTCACCTTTTTGTTGTTTGCTTGATTGTGCCTCTTCTATGTATTTTGAAATATAGAGCATTCTCTTATTAAGGGAATGGTATATATTTTCTGTAAATTAAAAATGGAAATAGCCTTTAGGGAGACTTGAAAAAATCAATGTGTGCATTAATTACTGCAATTCATTACTCAAATAAATATGGGCTCAACCTTGCATTGGATACAAATTTAGGGACTGAGGATGTTTGCAAAAGACAAAGCCTGTGTTCCTGATCATGTTAATCTGCAGATCAAAGACTGTGAATCCATGCCTGGTAGAAGCTCCTCAGGGGATAGGCGAGCTGGGCTCCATCCCGGCAGCGGGCAGTGAGTTATTATTGCTGAATACAAAGCTGGTCACGTGACTGTCACCTACCAGCAGTGGCACGAGTCCTCCTGCCTGGGCTTCCTGAGCCCTTGCTTTTCTATAATTAAATCTGAACCATAAAAGCCATACCTGTTAAAGGACCTCCAGCTGCCCTCATAAACAACACTGGGAATTTTGCTGGTAGCAACTCTTTGCTTTTGGAAAGAACATAGGAAAATATCCTATTTAGCCTCCTAGAGACTTCCTTCCTTTATCTTTTTTTTTTTTTTTCCAATTCTCCCTTTTTGGAATTTAAATAGGGGACTCGAAAATGCACAGCAAATAAAAATATAGTATAATTTATTGAAAAGATTCAGCTGTCTTCTTCTGAATTAGTAACCTGTCCTTTTAGGAAGAAGAGAGAGAAAGTGGAATGAAGGAATGTAATTTTTCTAACAGCATTTGGCTGCCTTTCTTTGATCATGTTTTATGGCTAGAGGATAAATTACCATGTGAAGGTTTCTGTTTAAAACCTGAACATGTTTAGTATGATTTGAATCCTGCCATATTTTGCATAGCTGCCTTTTGCCTGAGCAGGTTTAATGCAAAGATCAGCAGCTCAGAGCATAACACATATTAACCAGCTCTTTTCTGCTGTTGGAATCCCCCACTATTTTAATTGGATTCTTTCCAAAACTGCAACTAATTAAGAATCAATTCAGGACCATTAGCAAGTGGGACCAGCTAGCTAGTGTTGCTATTTCAAAAGAGTTAGTTTTAATGAGCGCCAATACTGGATGTGGAAAAAGAAACAGATTAAAGATAGTGTAGGGGCCTTCTTCAGCTAAACTGAGCTACTAATAGTACATGGAAAGATGCTGAACTTGTAGTCCTTTGTAATTGATCTACGTACTGTTCTTAAAGAAACTTTGAAAACATGAATGTAGGTATTTAGAGGTACATTAGAGGTTCAATAACGATTTATAAATGTTACAAATTGTTGGCTTCTGTAGTGGAGTGCGCCTTTTATTGGAGAAACATATGCGTCTGCTTTCAGACCCGTTAACCTCAGCATTGCCAAGCCATTTTCTCTTCCCTGGGCTTTGTACTGGCGCACATCTGCTTATCCAGACTGCAGTGCATGCAGATGGTGCTTTTTAATTTGTTAAAGAGTTAGCAGTGCCATATTTTTGACAGCTGTTCTTGAGTTCTTTTACCACAAAGAAAAACTTTGCTAGAACCTGGTGTTTAGGAGAGAAATTTGATGCTCATGTCTTTATTAATTTCTTCTACTCTTTCTTGGATCTTAGTATCCAATCCTTCTTTGTTATTATGAGTTGTGTGCAGGCTGCTGTTTTTCTCCAGAGGATGAAGGTGAAAAGTTAGTATACAGTTAACTTGCTTTGAACATTATAGTATGAATATATGTGTGATTTCAATGGGGCAGCTGAATATTTAATCATTAGAAAGGATAGGCAATAAATCAAATGTCTGAACTTGGGTGCAGTATCTGATATGCTTGATTTCAGACTTAACCTTCCTCATGGACTTCTGTTGTGAGAAATTACCTGGACTAAGTTTCTTCATTTGAAGCAATCATAACCCAACCAAAGAGCTTTTATGATTGTAAGATAATAGCAATAAAAAAGAGATTGTTGACTTCTAGCAGTGGACAAGGACAATAAAATATATTACTCCATAGAAAAATAATTTTACTAAGTTTAGGTTTGATTACATGTTTGAGGTGGTATAGGGTAGACATTGAAAAGGCAATTACAAGGACATTGAAGACTTGTGAATTTAAAGGATTCTTTATAATGCCTAGGGCTAAGGAAAGTCATGCATGCTTATCGGGGTAGGTTTTTCTCTAGTTACAATTGTTATCAAAACAATAGAGTAGCTTCTCTGAATCTGTGTACTGTTATTTAAAATTGCAGTATAAGGAAACATTGTCTCCCCTCTGCACTACCATCTGCCCAGTCACCTGGTAGTCATCCTTGATATGTGGGAAGGGAGTGTGAGTCACCCTCACACTCCCTTCCCACATATACTCAATAACAAAACCCTTTTGATTTTCCCTCCTTCAGTTTTCAATTTTGGCACCTTTGTTCCACCCCCTTGCCTCTGTCTTAGTTTGGACCTTCATTTCTTGATTGAAACAAAAACCAGATGTTTCACCTCTGTATACCCAGTCCTAGCACAGTACACACAGTAGGATCTCGAGAAAAATAAATCGCTGAATGAATTACTTCCCACAAATAATAGGCCCTGCTCTAGGATGGGAATGCGACTCAGAAAATCTGTCTTTATGGATTCAGGCTCATGTACATGAACATGCAGATGAACAGTTGGTTGATCTCAAAAGCTCACTTGCTTGGGTGACGTGTGCAATGTTTAGGCTGTGTTCTAGCCCACAATTGACCATCAGAGGCACACACAGAGGAAACCAGAAATGATAAGACATTTTCCAAATTCCAAATTAGTATCAGCTTTACTTCATGTACATCAGAGGGTAAATGTTTTAAAGCGGTTGAAGAATGAAGTCACTTTGGGTCAAGGGTGTGTGGTAGATTGTTGTGGTAATGGCCTCCAATTTGTTCATGGCTTCCTTGTACCCATGTCCTGGGGCAGTCCCCTCTTACAATGACTCTGAATTTGACCATGTGACTTGCTTTGGCTGCTGGTATACTAGCAAATGTGAGACAGTCAGAGATGTGAAAAGTGCTTGCACAATGGAGCTTGCCCTCTTTTGTTGCGCATGAGGCTGCAGCTACTGCCACTATGTGAAGAAGCTTTGCTAGCCTGTTGGATGATGAGAGACATGTGGCTCAGCCACCCTCATCACTTCAGACAACTGCAGACACATGAGTGAGGCCATCCTAGACCATCCAGCTCTCACCTGACCAGTCAGCTGACCAAAGATGCACAAGCAAACCGAGCCAAAAGCAGACAGTCCTGACACAGATCAGCAGCTGACCAAAGACTTGTTAGCAGTAATAAAGGGCTATTATTTGCAGCCATCAAGGTTTGGGTGGTGTGTTATGCAGCAAAAGCTAACCAATGCAAACTGACAACTGTCTTCTCCATTCCAGCTATTTAGAACACTGTTTGGGAGACTAGATGTTTCACTGGAAGTCCCCAACTAGATGAATCCTAGGTATGGGATGGGGTGGGGAAAAAATTGTTTAAAAAAAGCCATTGATTTCAACCTAGGAATGTTTGACATTTTTGGTCCTTAGGTGTAGCTAACTCATTTGAAGAGGATAGTAGGAAACAGAATGATGGTGAGCAGTGAGTTTATATGATGGTGCAGTGGGGGGAGGGGGTGGGGTGGAGTACGCTGGGATTGGGACTCAGGAATACTAAACTGAAAGAAGAGCTAAGGAGCATGGTGCCGGGGTGGAGAGAACATGCAGCTGGAGCCACCTCTCAAACTTAACCCTCTAAACCTTTTCTGAAGGTCATGGGTGCATCGTGGTTTGCAGGGTCATCTCTTGCAAAAAAAAAAAAAAAAAAGTTGAGAATTTATTCTGACTAATGTTCTGAGGTTGTTAAGAAGTAATACAGAAGCACCTATTACTTTTAATTTTTGCCTTTTGACATCAAAACACAAGTTTTATTTCATTCATTTGTTTAACAAATATTTACTTATTTCCTATAGGTATCAAGTACTGTGATTTGTGAAAGAAATACAAACTCTCTTTCCTCAGAGTGCTTTCAGTCCAGAAGTGCTGACAGACAAGTGAACAGAGCAGATATTTACAGTAGGGTGAGCAATATGATAAAGGCAAGAATACTCTGCTTGGGACACAGAGGAGGAGAACCTAGCTCATTCTACTGGTGAGGGTAGAGGGAGGGCTGGTTTGCCAGGAATAGGAGCTCTGAGGCTTCTCATAATGTAGTAGTTCCTATATGTATTCAATAGAGCATGATGACTTGAGAAATATTGAGGTACAAGTCCCCTCTTTACCTTCAACCTTATCTCGCACACTTGCTTTCTATTGAGTCCAAATGTATTCTTGATGGAGGAGGCCCAGGTATTCCAAAATCAAGGCAGCGAGGCACCAGCTTGATGAGGTTGCATCTTCACCTGATGGCCAGAAGAACAAGGGCTTCCACAACTTGGCTATTTGGCCACATGCTGGGCCCTGTGACTGTTTCTGTTTTTACTCTTGTATATTTAGTTTTATGTCTGAATTTCAAAAAGACTTGCCATGTGTCTTACTGTTGATGTGTGAAGGGTTTATAAGTAGGTGCAGATATTACCTCATAAAAAGAGACATACATTTAAAGAAGTTTAGAGAAAGTCCTTTGTTAAAGCTGTCCAGCTTTGCGACCCTCTCGCTAAGTGTGGGGAATTTGCCAACTTACGGCGCTTGGCACAGCCTTTCCCATTTAGAAAAAACGCTAGATAACTTTTTCAATTTTATCAGCTGGGGGGCAGGCACCTAGGATTGGCCAGTCAGATGCATCCATTGAGGATAATGCCCATGGAACTACTGATGTGAAGGACCAGTGACCTAGAGAATTCCCTTGCCCAGCTGAGGACATTTCCTATGCCTTTGGTCAGCAGTGTGAGAGACACTGCTTTGTGGCTGACACTGGACTGTGCTTATGCTGCCTGGCCTCCCTTTGTTCCTGTTGTTTCCAAGCCTGGGTCTCTAGCCCTCCAGGCAATTCTAAGAGCTGCCCAATATCCTTCAGTAATTTTTTTTTTTTTCTAAACAAGGCAGTTACTCACAACTAAAGGACACTGATATGCTTCATTATTGTAATTTTAAAAGAGATTGGGGAGGAGACTTCACAGAGCAGGCTGGCTAATTGTATTTGTTGAGGTTTGGTTGCTGAGAACAGAATCCACCCTAGCCAGTTTTAGCAGGAAGGGATTTAAGGCAGGGTATTGACTGACTCGTAATCATTGGGAGAGTTGAAGGAATAGATCTAGGTTGAGCTTTATGAAAACTCCCCCAATTCTTTACTTATTTATTGGTTATTGTTCACTGTCTATCTCTTCTATTAGAATGTAAACTCCCATGAAGGCAGCAATCTTTGTTTTATTCCCTTTTGTACTTCCAGACACCAAAACAGAGTCTGGCATATTGTAGGTACTCAGTAATACTTTAATCATAATGATAATACAATGTACATAGGGAGAACTTTTGAAAGAGAGAAACCAGAAAAAAAGGCTTTTAGCCCATTCCCAAAGAGACCATAAGTTATGGGTGACTTTTCTGAGTTGGGAGATAGTTGGACCATCTTGTCCACTAAAAAGAGCTATTTTTTTTTCCCAAAAGGATGAATCAATATATTTATGTTTAATGTGTATAATTTAGGCCATCTCTCATGTAGAGGGTGACATGAGTAATGTATCCTGGTTTCTGTTACTTGAAAGTTTTGATTAAGGGTTTTATAAATAGAGTAAATTCCAGAATTATGGAATTTGAGATAAGGCTGGGTTGACATAAAAACTGGAATAATTTGGACTAGATAAGCCTCAGTAGTATACCAAAATTTATCTAGATGATGAATTTCTTATAGATTCTGGGGAAGAGTTTGATAGGTTTTACAAGGTAGAGAAATCAGAGGAGGGTGGATTCTGTTCCCTCCCTCCTTCCTTCCCTCCCTCCCTCCCTCCTTCCCTCCCTCCCTCCCTTCCTTCCTCCTTCTCTCCTCCACCTCTCTCTCTGTCTTTTTAAAATTTTTAGTTCTATCCTTTTTCTATACTTAAAAAGCCACATATGATAGTAGACCAAGATATCTCAAAATTCAATTAAATTCATTCATGAAAAATCCCATTAAAAGAACATTAAAAAAATCTACTCTAATTCAATAGGAGCCAGGGAACTTGGAACAAGTCTGACACTTCTGTTTTTAATCACTAAATTTTTATTGATAGACTTTACAACAATAATCCCTTATTTAGATAACCACATTTATACTCCCAATAAATTCCACACCACTGTCAGTTCTTCCCCATGTCCAAATAAAAAGAAAAACAAAATTCCTTGAAGCTCTCATCAATTTCACAGGACATTGCTAAAACAAATGCTAGAGCCAGAATAGTTATAAAAATTAACTGCATATTTAATTAATTGTGCCCAAGTAAGTAAGTTGTCTGCTTAAAATGCAGCTTTAGTTTAAAAATAGACTATTCTTACTTGTCAGTAATGCAGGCTCAGAAAGATGGATCTTCTTGTGTAGGCAAAACAGTTTATCATAGCTAGCTAGCTGGCTGAGATCTGCTGGCCAACTGAGCCCTGGGCTTCCGATCAAGCAGGAAGGCCTCCTCTTCCCAAAGACCTAATCACTTGATGCTAACAAAGCAAAAAAAAAAAAAAAATGTAGGCAAACTTGCAAACCCTTGAGAATCGGAATTACAATAGAGGGCTTCCCTGGTGGTGCAGTGGTTGGGGGTCCGCCTGCCGATGCAGGGGACACAGGTTCATGCCCCGGTCCGGGAGGATCCCACATGCCGCGGAGCGGCTGGGCCTGTGGGCCATGGCCGCTGAGCCTGCGCATCCGGAGCCTGTGCTCCGCAACGGGAAAGGACACAACAGTGAGAGGCCTGCGTACCGCCAAAAAAAAAAAAAACCAGAATTACAATAGATATTAGAGTCTACCAAGATATTAAAAAACGCTGGTTTTGATCCAGATTTACTGATTCCAACAAAGTTGTTTTCAAGTTTGTAGATGGTTCATCATTTCACTCTCTTGACCATTTCACTGCTTGTTTGCAAACTCTTTTGAGGCAGAGATTAAAATCACTGTACTTTTTACAAACTGTTGACAATTCTTGTAAAACCTTTTTCTCCTAAGACAAATTCTAAAATTTATTGGCTAAAGGGATATTTGGGTGTAATCAATGATCTATCAAATCCTGACCTCAGGATCATCTTCTTTATTATTTGGGAGAGAAATTTCCATTTAAGCATGTATCTTCCTTAATTTCTTTTTTGAAAAAATTGAGATATAATTGATTGACAATATTAAATTAGTTTCACGTGTACAACATAATAATTTGATATTTGTATTGATATATATTGCAAAATGATCACCACAATGTCTAGTTAACATCAGTCACCACACAGTTACAAATATTTTTTCTTGTGATGAGAACTTTTAAGATCTACTTGCTTAGCAGCTTTCAAATATACAATACAGTATTATTAACCATAGTCATTATGCTGTATGTTACATCCCCAGGGCTTATGTATTTTATAGATAGAAGTCTATACCTTTTGACCCATTTCATCCATTTTGCCTACTCCCCAACCGCATCTGGCAACCACCAGAGTTCTCTGAATCTATGAGTTCAGTTTGTTTGTTTGTTTGTTTAGATTTCACATATAAGTGAGATCATATGGTATTTGTCTTTCTCAATGTGACTTATTTCACTTAGCGTAATGCCCTCAGGGTCCATCCATATGGTTGCAAATGGCAGTTTCCTTCTCTTTTAAGGATGAGAAAAAAAAAAGGATGAACAACATTCCATTATGTGTATACATATAGTGTGTATTTGTGTGTGTGTGTGTTTATTTGTGTGTGTGTATATATTCATTCATCCAGTGATGGACACTTATGTTGTTTCTGTGTCTTGGCTATTGTAAATAATGCTGCAATGAACTTGGAGGTGCAGAAATCTTTTTGAGTTAGGGTTTTTGTTTTCTTTGAATAAATATCCTTACTTTCCTTTTGTCTTACCTCTTATTAATTACTCTGAAACACTCCCTCCCTTTTCTGCATATTGGTGTATTTCAAATTCACAATAGCATTGTACTTGAGATACCATGTGCATAAATGCTTACTTGAATCAAATAAGACTTTAAGTGCACCTGGGGAGATTATTGTTAGTGGAATATTTAGTATCACTCACTTGTGAGCATCTACTCTGTTCAGAGTACCCTGTGGGATTCAGCAAAGCCTGCTTTTCTTTTTGTTAAACAATAGAAAGAACCAGCATCTGATTTGTCTTTTTGGAAGTTGGCTATTTTCACTTACTTGGTTTTATTACGTATCTACTAAATGAACTAGGCTGGGCTATATAATACACTTAATTTCCATCTTAAGACTTCATTCTGCCTGGTAGAGAAAATGGCTTCTTTGTAAATTCAGGGTGAAGTCTCTCAAATCAGGATGATTATCAGTTAATTCAAGGTTTATCATTTCTTTGCCTCTTATATTTGAACTCCTGTTTGGTCTTGTGTGGTCTCCAGCTGCATCCAGTACTGTGTCCTTCCTCTCCAGCTGGGCAGCCCTAGCAGGTCTGCTGTCTAGTGTCTGCACAGAAAACACTTTTTTACTAGGTGAGGCTGCCTCAAGACTTTTGCCCTAGACACCCCATGCAGGTATTTGTACTCATGGCTCCAGCCTCACACTGGGGTGTGATAGAACTTGAGGCCTACCTGCTTTCCTGGGCCCACATGATATGAAGCACTGGTCTTCTCTGCCTTTGTCTTCCTAGAGTCAACAGGGGACATTCTGTTGCTTCATCCCCCACCCCTGGAATCAGCCTAGGAGTGATGGGGCAGGGATTAGGACCCCTTCTCAGATCCCTTCTCAGACCTACTGGAGTCTTGCATGTTCCCCATCTCTCTACTTCCCCCAGCTTGCCTCTCTTTCTTCTTCAGGGTTTGGAAAAACTGGGCCTTCTCATCAATCATGTACTCTCTAAATTTTTCTGTTTTAAACCTGGGATGCGGCTTTAAAACTTTGATTCCTTCATTCTAGGATTCCCTGAGGCAACGGCCATTACCTGGTCTAGTTGCAAGAAGAAAAGGTTGAAGGGCAAAAGTTTCAGAAAGCCTGTCCTGTTCATATCAAAATGTTTTCCCACTCTACTGGGTTTTCTTAAGGCCCATCAAACCTACTCACTATTATTATATCTCCAATTTAGTTTTCAACATTTTCTTTCTATGTCTCTCTCTTTTACAAGGTCCGAATATCTGAAAGGTCTAAAGTTTTGCCTGTGGGTCTGTTTTGTGACACTTGCCACAGTTTGTGTAGGGATTGCCAATTACTAGTTTCCTTTCTAAATAACCCAATAATCTGAGCTAATAATCCTACCACTCCCTTCCTCAAGCCCAGGAATCATTTCTGGAGAACAGGATTGCTGTAAATATTAGTGGAAATTATAGCCATTAATGCAGTTTTCCCAGTTAGTGTGAAATACTAGCCAGCATAGTTCTAATGACAGAACTCAATCTTGCTTGCTTATGGTTACAGGAAAGAAAATCTGAAGATGGGTCACTCATGAATGAGAAGAGGTTGGATTGTAGTACTCAGGAAGGGGCTGGCAGCATGTAGAGGTTGGGTGCTTCGACAGGGAGACTGGGAGCAGGGCTTTATTTGTGCTGCTTTTTAGAATGCTCAGTAAATTTTGTGTAGGATTTTTCCTTGGCTCTGAATTTTCTTTGATCATCATCATGGACACTAGCATTTGCCTCATTAAGGCATGTAGTGCTGTGGTAGACAAAACTCTCTACCTGGACCCCATCCATTCACTTGGAATTTATTATTTTGTACCTAGGTGAATGTTCAGGTATAGGCCGTGCAGGTAACAAAATACAAGCAATAAACTAAGGCACAAGTGGAGGGTTAACTGACCCATATCCCTCAGGTTTTCTTCAGACAGACTGAATTAAGTGACAAGGTTTTGGTAGGGTCAGAATTCAGTGGCTTGAAATCATCAAGAAAGGTCCACAGAATGATTCAGGGTTCGGCTACTCCAGAAAGTGGTTTTAACAAGGAGCAGCTAATAGAGCCACACAGTTCTAACTGGATGAGCATCTGGTCCTAAGAAATGCCCCATGTTGGGGTTCTCCCTCCTTCCGCACTCGCATAGCCCACATTTGGATTTCATCACGTGTCCCACGTTGGAGGCCTCATTTAATTTTGTCTTTGGGCTGGTATCACTTTCCCACTCCAAGCCATTGGCAGGTGGCATTGTGTGCCTTTCCTCCTCTGTCAGAAGTTGAAGAGTCACACAACAACCTGGAGAGAAAAATCAGATCCTCAGCATAATCACAGAAAGTACTCCTCTGCCCAGCTCCCCTCCAATTTTGAGTCTCCCCAGGGGTGTCTTACATGTGCTGCAAACCTGACCACCAGGAGACCACCTCTGTTTTCCTCGCCTGGCTGAGCTCGCACAGAGAATACCTCTGGTTGCTGATAATGGCCAAACCCACCAACTGTGTGGCAGGGGCTTCTGTCAGTGCTGAGAGCTCCCAGAGCTGCTGTTGCCACCTCGTACACTCTGCCCGCCCATTTGCTCCAGATCTGAGCCCTGGCCCTGGAGCTCCTACTGGAATCCTTGAGAAATCAGGTGGCCACCCCCTTCTCCTCTCTGATACTGGGTATTGTGCTTGCACTGATGTGTCTCACTGTCGGGATGCATCTTTTCCCAGGAGGTTCCACCCCTCCGCCAAATCTCTGAACGATCCCCAACATAACCAGATCCTTAAACTCAAGCTGGAACCTTTGAAAATCTAAATACTTGGCAGTCATAGAATCCTGTTTCCATATTTTTTTTAATTTAAGAAATTCCCAGAAGCACTTTTCTGATCATGTTTCCCAAAGGGATCTCTCCTGCTTATTCCTTACGCCTACCCTCCCAGCCTTTCCTCAACTCTGAGGGACTTACTGGACTCCAAGAGTTGCCTTGTTACTCCAAGCTCACCAAGCTGCTGCCTGGTGAGCTTATGATAGGTCTGCTTTAGTCTTCCTTATGTGTCAGTGGGGTTAATTTCACTGACTACCTTACAGGTAGGGTGTGGTTGGAGAGCTAGTTTGGAATTAGAGTGCCTGGGTTTGAATCCTGTCTCTACAAGTTATTAGCTTTTTTTAGGTAGCTCACTCAACCCGTCTAAGTCTCGGTGTTCTCACCTGTAAAATGAGTTAATGGTATAATGATAACCTCATAGGTTATTGTAAATATTCACTGAGGCAACATATGCAAAACACATTGCACAGTGCTGGGTACATTATAAATATACATAAATGTTAAGTTATAATTATAAATTACATTTATAATTATAAATTACATTTATAATTATAAATAAGTGATTATGATACTGGATATGCTTCGGGGTTGCTGTTCAGAAAATTATGATCCTTGTGTTCTGCTGACTGCTAATTTCTTTTTTATTATTGCATCCTTAAATTATGAGGTGATTTAGGAGGAAAAAACATAGCCTCTCTGCAGAGGAGTGAAAACTTACAAATCTAGAGTAAAAAAAAAAAAACAGTTTAATTTTTTGAACCTCTTCAATAACCGTCTCTTGTGTGGGTAATGTAATTACCAGTGGAAGAATGAATAAAAGCTAAAACCTTATAAATTACATTTTCATTGAATTTCTTTGCTTATTTTCTAAGGGGATAAGATTTCGAATTTTGGAACCTTTTTTTGCCACTTTATTTTTTATGCACTAAGACATGACATAGTATGCATTTTAATGTATTCATTCATGTCCAGTTTCAACAAAACTGGGTGGGAATTAGTACCGCATAATTCATGTGCTAGGTTGTCTTATTACAACATTTTATTATAAAATGTTTTTTTAATATTTATATTGTTAATTAAATGACAATGAATCCTCATACATTCTGAGCAGAGAGTTATTTCCATTAGTCCCTGCTCATACTTCTTATTAGCCAATCAGAATATTTGATTTCTCCTTCTAACACATTCAGATGTTTGATGATAAAGCTTGCTGATGATGCTGGTTCCTTTCTATACCTCTGGAGTCTCTGAAAGAAGAAAGCTCTCAAAGTAGTTTACAGCCGTATTGAGGTTATTACAAGGTGGTCATTTTCTTAGGGCATTTTTAGAGTGCTCTGTGATTATTAAAACCAACCAACAAACAAACCAACTCCTTTTGAGCTTTAGTTTCCAAGGTGTTTTCTATACTAGGGAAATATATGGTAACTATAAAAACATCAGTCATATCCTGATATAAGGATTTCTGCCCCCCTCCGCACACACGTGCACTTGTAGTAACTACAGCTGTTGTGATTGGACATTAAATGATGATGCGGTTACCACCCAGGCAGCAGCAAAAGGTAGGGAGCCAAGAAAGCCCAGGAAAATGGTCTAGACTTGCACTGTCCAGTAACGTAAGCAGTGGCCACACATGTGGCTACTAAGTACTTGAAATGTCGCTAGTGAGACTGAAGAAACAAATTGAAAAATTTTTTGCTTTTAATTACTTAAGATTTAAATTTAAATAGCCAGTGAATTTTTAAAAATCATTTTTTCAGCCACACTAATTACATTTCTGGGTTTTTTGTTCTGTTTTGCCGAATCACACAGCTTGCGGGATCTTATTTCACTGACCAGGGATTGAACCCGGGCCACGGCAGTGAAAGCGCTGAGTCCTAAGCACTGGACCACCAGGGAATTCCCAACACTAGTTACATTTCAATTGCTCAGTAGTCACATGCGGCAAGTGGCCCTCAGACTGAGCAGTGCAGCTATAGAAGATACCCATCATCCCAGAAAGTTCTATTGGGTAGCAGTAATCTTCGGAGTCAAGGGGGATGGTAAGAAGACGTAGGAGTCTTTCTTCTTTTTGTTTTACCTTATCCTATGTCCAGACACTCTCAACACTATAGAAATGCAAGGTTCAGAAGGAGGGAGAGGGAACTGATAATGTACAACTTACAAAGGAGCTTTGTGGTGGACAGAGCTGTAGCCAACATGCTGGGAGCAGAAGCTGAGGAGGGTTCTACTGCAAGAGAGCTGCTACACCTTTCAGGTGTCCGGATGTGCTGACTGTCAGAATCAATTTAGTGAAAGACTACAATGGTAGTGGAGTTGAAGACAAATGTTGAAAATAACAGCCGGAGGTGTAAACCTTTCATCTTTTTCTCCCACACTACTCTCTTGTGTGGGAAGAACAATCCTGGAACCCAAACATCATCTTCTTTACATTTCTTCTTAAACTTTAAAGTGCATGTGAATCACCCAGGCATCTGGTTAAAATGCAGATTCTTATTCAGTAGGTCTGTAATGCAGCCTGCTCTTCTACATTTCTGACAAGCAACTAGATAATGCAAATGGTCAAGGACCACACTTAGGGTTGCAAAGATCCAGAATGTCTAGAAAATATTTGCACTTCAGACCTTCTGTATGAACACTGTCCTAATTGCTGGTTTAAAAGTAGAAGGTCACACCTCTCCAGAAATCAATATGCCTTCAGTTTTAAAATGACTAGGGAAGTTAGGTTGGGAGTAGGGGGTGGAGGGAGTCTGTTGTTTTTGGAGCAATCAGGCTCACTACCTGGAATAAATATGTTCCAATGTTTTCATAGAGAAGTATGGAATATTTAAAATTTGTGGAGCACCGACCTACAAAAAAATTCAAATTTCTTACATAAGTAAAAATCAAGTTACATGTTTCGTTTTAGTACTGTGATTATTTTTGTAACACTAAGCCTTTGAACAGAAGGCAGTTTCTATCTGATACTATGATTTAGAGCTAGTTGAAGAAGGAATCGATTTTAAGTAGAGGCCAGCTATTGATCAGGAAGGAGAATGGGAAACTGGAACATTTCTCAAATACGGAAAAATTCAGAATTAAAGGCAGAGGAATTGCTATTTGGAAAAATGCAATCAGGAGTTTTCATAATATCTAGATGCACTATAGGGCTTCTCTACTTCTGATAAAGATGGAGAGGCTGGGAATAGCTAAGGAGCAGAGGATCCAAAAGGAATGAGGTATCTATCTCTGTTCCTTGGTTAAGACTTGCATGACAAGCAGGATTGGCTGAGCAAGTGTAGCTGCTTGAAAGGACCGTTGGGCTGCCGAGTCTAAAGCATCACCGTGCGTATATGCCAGGAGGATTTAGACCCCAAACTAAAGACCCAGCTTTGTTACTTCTGCTCATATTGATGTAGGAGATAGATGGGCCCCAGGCTGAGCAGCTGGAGTTTGTCCCCTGTGGACAGATACTCCATAATAGGGGGATAATTAGAGAGGATGAGCCCTGCCCAGATAAAAGATAGAGACCACATATTTCTCATTCTCGAAGTCAAGGAGAACTTCCCGAATATAAAGCTCCTTGAAGGTCAAAAAGGGAGGGAGCGCCACCCCATAGTAGGTGATGTCAACCTACCCATAGGTCTTTTTGCTGGAATCCATCTTGGCTAAGAGATGCACGTGCACACATGGGAGGATCCTGAGGTATACCAAATACGGACTCAGAACCAGGCAAAGCAAAATGATTGGAAAAAGGAAACCCAGAAGAAATGCCCCATATAAGTGATTTAAACTACCACGAGGGCATGACTGTCTCTCTGAGTCTGCCCGTGTGTCTATCCACACATACTTTTTTCCTCCTAATAAACACTTTACTTGTTTCACTACTTTCCGTCTTTGTGGGAATTCTTTTCCGCAAAGCCAACGGGCCAGGGCCTTGTCACTGGCTACTGGTTCCTGGTGGTCTAGTGGCTAGGATTCAGTGCTCTTACTGCCATGGCCTGACCTCAATCTCTGGCTGGGAACCGAAACCCTGCTTCAAGCCACTGCAGGCCAAGGCCACGCGAGATCAATATCTAGAGGAGAAACAAGACCAGATTGAGTAGAAATTTGAGGCATCCTCACAAGGTTCATGCTTTGCTTAGTTGCTTTTTAAATAAAGAGTTCAATGTTTATGGAAAAGTCAAAATTGAGAGGAAAAGCATGCCCTCTAGATTTACCATTTATTCATGCTCAAGGGAACCTGTGGTGCCCATTTATTTTATTTGTTGCTTAACCATAAATCTAGAAACCCTCGTCCACCTGGTGGAAATTACCTAAAATTGCAGATATGTCGTATAAGAAGTAAAGTGTCTGATAAGTGCTAGTCATAATAATAAAAACTAACAAAAAAGAAACAAAGGTCTTTATATCTGAAAAATAACAGCAAACAACTCAAAAAAGATAATGTTGTAGTAACCTAATTCACCATTAGGATAATGGTCTGGTTTAACAGAGAGGACTCCACCGGCGGTTAGACCTATTGCCAAGCATAAAAGAAAGTCAACTCAAGATTGAAGAGAGTTGATATGATGTACAATGTATGAAACATTTGGCTTGACATCTTCACAGACTAACTCCACCTACCCTTCCATATGTGGGACCCACTTGCTCAGATGCTACCATTTGGATTTATGTGGTGCCGAGGTAGCTGCACCAATTCAGAAGGAGATAAGGGAGCTTCTGCAGCAATTTCTGGGTTTACCTTTTGCTGAAATTCTTTTCCTCTTCTTCCTTTTTCTTCCTTAGGGAATTCCCACATTCTCTGTCCTCTCCTATTAGTACTACTTCTACCCCCCCCACCTCAATGCACTTAAAAAATTTCCTGTACTGTGAAATTTACTTGCTATATTTCTTTTTCATTATCTGTTTCTCTCCTACTAGAATATAAGCTCCTTGAGGGCAGGGCTCTTTGCTTTGTTCATGGATGGATCCTGAAGAGCAGTGCTGGGCACAGAGCAGGTGCTTGGTGTTTATCTACTGAAGGAATGATGATGTTTTGACTTTGAGATGGGGTCTGGGTATCTCTGTCACCTCTTATGAATTCCTCCTTTATGCTTTTTCATTATACTGATTTTTAAAAAATTCTTTATAGGTGGCAAATTAGCTCCAACCTTTGCAGATCTGTTTCATCTTCATTTTCCTTTTCCCTCTGCCTTTCTCAGTATCTTCTTTTGTACTTTCAGGTCTCAATTTAAGTGTTACTTCTTCCAAAAGCTTTCTCTGACCTCACAGACTAAAATAGGATCTCCTGCCCCATGCTCTTGCCACATGGTTGTCCCAAGTCACAAATTTATCCCCCTTTTTGTAACTATCTCATTCCCTCACAAGACTAAACTTTGAGAAGGAATCAAGCCTACATTATTATCGTTGTGTGCTCTACTATACAGTAAGCACTATGCCAAGGACATAATAGGAGCTCAACACATATGTGTTGAATGAGTGAAGGAATAATTTTTTTGTTTGTTTGGTTTTTGGGTTTTTTTGTGTTTTTTTGCGGTACGCGGGCCTTTCACTGTTGCGGCCTCTCCCATTGCGGAGCACAGGCTCCGGACGCGCAGGCTCTGGACGTGCAGGCTCAGCAGCCATGGCTCATGGGCCCAGCTGCTCCGTGGCATGTGGGATCTTCCCGGACCGGGGCACGAACCCGTGTCCCCTGCATCGGCAGGTGGACTCTCAACCACTGCGCCACCAGGGAAGCCCTAATTATTTGTTTTGAGGTCAGTTTCATCAAAAGTATTATAAGCACTTTGAAAGCAAAGAGAGGATATTTTCACCCCTGTATCTCACCAGGCACAGTGCCTGCATATAGTAGATGCTTGCTAAATATCTGTTGATTGAAAATAACACTTTGGTTTTAATATGTCAGATAGTCTACAACTTTAATTATGAGCAAAATAGTGATCGGTGAATTATTGAGCTCCAAGATTCTGAAAAAATTCTTTGCAAAATAAAAGATTTTCAAAATAGGGTCAAACTACTTTTATAAAACAGATTGGAAATATTTCCAGGATGCCAGACTATGAGCAGAAAAGTGCCAGACTTTCCCCAGGCTCCTGGGCAAGTGTTCACACACCTCAAGGGCAACCCTACCCTTCTTCAAAGTACAACCACTAAATTAGAATAATGTAGCAGTTAGCAAATGAAAACCATGCGTTATTAAAAGAAAGGAAGTGAAAGGCAAAGCAGGCTGGCCAGTTCTTTATAATTGCTTACTATTTCCCTATTGTGTTTTTAAAACATTACATTTCAAGGGGAAGCTTTTTAATTTGGTTTAATTCTCTGAGGCAACACTGCAAATAAATATCACTCAGAGGACCCAGATTCCTGCCAACTCTTGCTGATGCTAAGGAGCCATGGGCAAGTGTCTGAGTTGAAATTTAACTTAAGACTGCTGTAAAAAAGAAAACAGGCAGAGTTGAACTGCACCACGAGCAAAAGCTGTTCTGTTTTCACAGTGGGGGATCACTGCATACCCAGTAAGTGGGAAGAAATGAGAATACCTGCCGTGGAGATTTGAGAGGGAAATTGATTGCACACATTTAAATAGATGGGGCTAAGATTTTTCCCTGACAGTAAAACCCCAGAATTCTAAGATGCGGAATTTAAGAACAAATGCTTTGAGGTGGACACTGAGAAGTGTGAACTCTCTCTTATCCTCCTAAATCCTTCTTGGATGCAAGCCAGAAAGCTTCCCAAACCACTGGCGTAACTATAAGTTTGGGGCACAGTATGCTGAGTCCTTGCTGAGTCCCTTTGCTTGCTGTTTGCTGCAGACACGGTCTCTTCCAGAGGGAACTCATCTGGAAGGCTGTGGAATCTTGGCTCTGGCCCCACTCATTTACTGGTCAGAGAAGGTGATGGAAAACGTGCCTTGGGAAAACACAGATGCGTATGTGAACCGGCAACCTTGTGCTTAACCCTTGATAGCCTGAGGGAGCGGATCTCACGGTGTGGTCCTGGAACTAGCAGCATCAGCAGCAGCCTAGGAACTTGCGAGGAATGCACATTCTGAGGCTGGGGTTGACTGCAGACCAATTAAATCAGAAACTCTGGAGGTGGGGCCGAGTCTTCTAAGAAGCTCTGCAGGTGGTTCTGGCCACACCGAAATTGGACAACTCCTTGCCTAAGATGCTCAGGGAACATGAAAAGATTATGTACCAAAAAGAATACAGTGATAATGACTCAGAATCAATCTATCACTCATGCTAATAAAGGTAGGGAAAGACCAGACAGTCACAAATATCTTGAGGTGTGGCAATGTCAACATCATCATCAGTACCAGTTAGTATTAGGGAAGGTCAGTGTATTGATATTAGTTAGCTATTGCCATGAAATTGTTGTGTAACAAACAAGCACAGCATCTCAGGGGTATACAACAGAGTAGACTTTTTTTCTCCTGCATCTGCAGGGTTCAGTTGATCTCAGCTGGGCTCTCTTTTGTGTCTGAGGGCTTGCTAGATCTAGTTTGGGCTTGTTCAGGATGACTTGGCTTTGCTCCCCGTGACCCTCATCCTTCTCCTGAAACCCCCAGATAACACACGCATGTACTTGTCATGGCAATGGCAGAAGTAGGAAACGACAAGCAAAAACACTCAAGGTTTCTTGAGGTCTAGGCTTAGTACTGGCACAACTGTCAGCTCTATCTCATTCTGTTGGCCAAAGCAAGTCATATGTCCAAGACCAGATTCAAGGTATGAGGAAATAGTTTTGCCTTTTTAGTGAGAGAAATTTTAAACTCACAGGGCAAAGGCATGGATACAAGTAAGGGTGAAGGATTGAGGCCTTTCATGTGATCAACCAGTCAACTGTAAATAAGCTTCTCTTTGAGCTCATTAGCAGCACTTACATGATTTGGGATTTGCAAATCCCAAATATGAATTTGACTTAGAAAAAAAGTATCTTTCTTTTTTGCCCCCCAGAGAATACTGATTTTACTGATTTCAGTTGGATCAGCTGTATGATTCTCAGTGAAGACATGTTAAGTCAGATTAACCATGTGAAAAATTAGAGAAAGAATAAAAGGAAATGTAATTAATTGTGTTTTAAAACTCCATAACATATTGATCATGTTTAAGCCACTTTGTTTCTCAATAATATATCAAATCCAGTCCTTAAAGACAAACTTTCTTATCTACCCTGGACTTTTATTCTTCAGTAAACTCCTGGCATTCTGTATTTACAAGGGGTCATCTTATGTATACTTTGGTCTCAAATAGACTTTGTAAACTAAATCCCACCACAGCTTTTTGGGTTGGTTTAATGATTGTGTTCATACTGCATTTCTAATTAGCTTCTTTCTCGTAGGTGTAGGGGGTAAGTGCAGCTCACCCATAGTTGCCAGGTGTGATCATTCATGAGCAGAGATTCAAAGCAAGGAGAAATCAGTATGTGGAAACGTGCTGCAAGCAGCCAGAGGCAGGGAGATCCCTGCCTTTTTCCCTGCTGGGATCTTTGAAGTGTGAACCCAATAGAAGAAATAGCAAGTAGCTACAGTTTAATTGTCTTTAACTTCTGAAAATGAGCATTTCCCCATGTTGGTGGCCAAACATCAATTTTCTTTTTGTTTTTTACATGTAATGAAACAAAATGACTTTTTCCTCACTTCCTTGAGTCTTATAGTTGTTTATGATCTGAAAGAAACCTCAGATCATTTTTGAAAACACTCTTATTTTTCTGGTGAAAATACAAGGCCTAAAGCAACGACAGAACTTACTAAAAGTCACCCCGTCGGTTAAGAAAGGCCAACCAGAGAAGCTAGTTTACTCATTACACTACACTTTTCCTTTGGGAAGGGAGTATTCATGAGTTTGATGAATCTAATATAAAATAGGTCCAGGACATTAATGGAATTCAGTTTTCCCATTTGTGAATTGGAGATAAATGTGCTTGTTAGGTGCTTAGAATGTTTGAGTCAGAAACAAGTTCTTTTCTTTTAAAAATTAGAGACTTCTCTGGTGGTGCAGTGGTTAAGAATCCGCCTGCCAATGCAGGGGCCATGGGTTCGAGCCCTGGTCCAGGAAGATCCCACATGCCAAGGAGCATCTGAGCCCTTGTGCCACAACTACTGAAGCCTGCACGCTCTAGGGCCGGCGTGTGGAAACTACTGAGCCCGAATGCCACAACTACTGAAGCCCGCGTGCCTGGAGCCCATGCTCTGCAACAAGAGAAGCCACTGCAATGAGAAGCCTGTGGGCCGCAACTAGAGAAAGCCTGCATGCAGCAACGAAGACCCAATGCAGCCAAAAATAAATAAATAAAAATTAGTAATTGTCATTAAGTGATTTGGAAAAAAAGCACCACTGGCTAATCATTTTAAACAAGTTCATGTGGTCAACAGTGAATTCTAGTATACTGAGATGGTCTGTGCTAGGGATAGAGTGAGAGATGGAGTTCAATGTCTTTTTCAACAACTGGAGTTATTTGCTTACTTTTTCTTTTTTTTTTTTTGCGGTACGTGGGCCTCTCACTGTTGTGGCCTCTCCCGTTGTGGAGCACAGGCTCCAGACGCACAGGCTCAGTGGCCATGGCTCATGGGCCTAGCCGCTCCGCCATGTGGGATCTTCCCGGACTGGGGCATGAACCCGTGTCCCCTGCATCGGCAGGCAGACTCTCAACCACTGTGCCACCAGGGAAGCCCTAAATATTTATTTTTAAAAAAGACCTTCAGGGTACAATATGAGCAGGGAGTGGGGGAGTGAGGACTGCTCCAACACTGCCACTAAGTACTCTCAGGGCACCCCTCTCAACCCCCTTGAAAGAGAGGCTGCCAGAAGCCTATGCCTAAAAGTTGCTTGGAATTCATTTCTTCCCTTTCTTTTTTTTTTATGATGCTGAAGCAGAGGATAAAAAGATAAAGGATTGCATAACCTGGCACGTGAATGCTTCCCCACTGCGTGCTGCTTTTGTGGGGGAGGAAGTAGCAGCCATCAACCGCTGTTTTATTAATAATGAGGTATTCACATAAATTCCATGCAAAATTGATTTTTGACTGTTATATAAGAATCAAATACCAGGCTTTAAAAAGTAATTGAGAAATCTATTTGTAATTTACTTTGCCTATAAGAACCCGCTGTCCTGCCATAAACAATTTTACAGTATGCCCCCCCACCCCCCTTAAACAGCGATTTTTATACATCTGTTTGGCCTCTCTTGGATGGCATGCAGTCAGGAGGTATAATGAATACAGGTTTGAAACAACATGTGGTCACAATTTCTTTCAGTTTCATCTTCAAGGGGATGTCTTGCAAGTTGTGATATCATTTTCATCGCAGTACAGGTGAAGCATGTTAATGGCTAATTATCTGACACAGGGTGTTGACTGATGAATCATAAACGCACTTTGTGGCAGTAAGAGAGCATGATGAACTAGTTAAGCACTGCCCCAAACAAACAAACAAAGCAAAAACCCCAAAACAACAAAAAACCCCAAATCCAAAAAACTAAAAAACCAAAACAATGTTTCTCACTGTCTTCAAATGCCTTAAGCAGCTGTGGTCCAATGAAAAAGTCTCTTGTAACAAAGATTTTCTCTGGGAACCTATTTAATATTCAAGTAATTTTGTGTATATTAAAGTCAGCCAAAAGTATTTAAGGTGTAATTGATTTATTTCTAATTTTTCTTGAGATGGAGATTAGAAGGACAAAAAAATGAAAGAAGACAGCCTCAAGAAGTCAACCTTTTTCTTATATTGTAAAACTTCTGTGTATATTTCCTTGGTATTATTTTGCAGAAGGGTACACACTGTTCTAATTCTAGAGCATTTTCTTCTTCTTTTTTAAGGATTCTGAAACCCTAGTAATTAGAAAAATCATTTTACTGAGGTACACTTTACACAGGATAAAATTGTAAGTGTGCAGTTTAATGAATTTAGGTAATTGTATATGGTTGTATAACCATTTCCATGATCAAGATAGAATATTTCCATCACTCTAAAAAGTTGCCTTGTGCCCCTTTGCAGTCAGTCCACTCCCCCCCAGCTCCTGGCCCCAAGGCAACTCATGATTTACTGTCTGTCACTATAGGCTTACCTTTTCTGGAATTTCATATGAATAGAATCATAGTATGTAGTCCTTTGTGTTTAACTTTTGTTCACTTAGCATAAATGTTTTTGACATTCGTCCACGTTGTTGAGCATATTAATACTTTGTTTCTTTTAGTGTTGGGTAGTATCCCATGGTATGGATATATTACAATTTGTTTTTCCATTCACTAATCAATATTTAAGTTGTTCTCAGTTTTTGACTATTATGAATAAAGCTGCTGTAAACATTCATGTAAAAATTTTTGTGTGGACACATTTTTATTTCTTTTGGGTAAATAGGAGTGATATTGCTGGGTCATATGATGCATTGTATATATGTTTAACCTTATATGAAACCATACCATTTTATACTTTCACACATGCAATGTATGAGAGTTCTAGTTGCCCCACCTCCTCACCAATACTTTATTGTCAAGTGTGTGATAAATAGTTCATGTACTTTTAATTGGCATTTTCCTCATAATTTGTGATGTTGGACATCTTTTCATATGCCTATTGGCATTTGTATTTCTTCTATTGTGAAGTGTTCAAATCTGTTCAAATCTTTTTGCTATTTTTATTGGATTGTTTCCTTCTTATTGAGTTGTAAGACTTCTTTATATATTCTGGATACAAGCCTTTTGTTAGATATATGTTTTGTATATCGCAGTCTGTTGCTTGGCTTCCCCCTACTCCGGCTCCAGTTTTATTGAGATATAATTGACATACAGCACTTTTTAATTTTAAGATATACAGCATAATGACTTGACTTACATATACTGTACTGGGAAATGATACCTTTTAGTCTTTTTAATTTTTTTAAGAGCAAAAGCTTTTAATTTTGAAAAAGTCAATTTAATAAATATAATTATTTTATGATTTGTGCTTTTGTGCTTCTTCTAACTGGATGTCATGAACATTTTCTCCTACATTTTCTTCCAGAAATTAAATAGTGTTAGTTCTTATGTTTAAATCTATGATCTATTTTGAGTTCACTTTTCTATGTGTTGTAAGGTAAGGGTAGAGGCTAAAATTATTCCGCTACAGATATCCAGTTGTTCCAGCACCATTTTGCAGATTTTCCCATTTAATTATCTTGGCATCTTTGTCAAAAAAATCAATTGACAATATAAGTTTGGTTCTATCTCTGGACTCTCTATTCTGTCCTACTAATCTATGAAGTCTATCCTTACTCTAATACTGTCTTAATTATGGCAGCTTTTTTGTAAGTCTTAGAATCAGGTAGGATAAATCCTCCAATCTTATTTTTCTTTTTCAGAGTTGTTTTGGCTAGTCTAGGTCTCTTGCATTTCCATACAATTTTTTTTTTTTTTTTTTTTTTTGCGGTACGTGGGCCTCTCACTGTTGTGGCTTCTCCCATTGCGGAGCACAGGCTCCGGACGCGCAGGCTCAGCGGCCATGGCTCACGGATCCAGCCGCTCCGCGGCATGTGGGATCCTCCCGGACCAGGGCACGAACCCGTGTCCCCTGCATCGGCAGGCGGACTCTCAACCACTGCGCCACCAGGGAAGCCCTCCATACAAATTTTAGGATCTGCTTGTCAATTTCTTCAAAGAGACTACTGGGACTTTAATTAGGATTGATTGAATTTATAGATCAACTTGGGAAGAATCCATTCTGAAATATTAAATACACTTTAAACTATTACTAAAATTATAATAAGTACAACATGCACACTGAAATGTCACATGTAACAATTTTTAACACATTGGTGAAAATTAATGTCAATTTCTGCAACCAGGTTGACAAGTTTTTTTCTTTGCAGACAGAATAAGTTCTTTCTGTCGTATCTGTTTAATTAAGGCATGACTTGAGATCCCTAACCACTACTAAGACTATTAAAACTATTATTAAAAGACACTTGCACCTGCTGAATCGTGATTTCCTCAATTCTATGTAATCTAAATAAAATACCGCATGAAGAGGCAGAGCTAGAATGCCTGTTGCAGCTGTGTTTATCAAGGCAGCTTCATTATCTCATTAATTGAATTTATAATAAATGTATTATCAGCATATTTAGAAATTAGAATGTCCACAAATTTATACTAATATAAACTTCTTCAAAATGTTTTATATGATTTAACTGCTGGCAAGATTTCAATTGAAATTCTAATAGAGAGTTAGAATAGAGGTACTGCATTTTATTAGAAAGAAAATAGATTTGGAACAACAGAGATCTGAATTTAAATGACAGCTCTATCTCCAAGTGGCTTGTGCAAGTTATTCATATTTATGAGCCCAGTTTGCCTTTCTGTAAAATGGGGATAATAATGCCTAACTCACAGGTGTGATACAATGAAATATTATATGTAAAATACCTAGTGTGTACGTAGGCGAAGTGTATAAGGGAATGGTATTAATAAAAGTGGGAGTAAAATGTAGGTCTTGGAATCTGTTGAAAATTTTCGGGGCCTGATGGGTGCTGAAATGGATTGAAAGGCCAAGCAAGGCAGTTGCTTATACCATGTGTGGCTTACTCGTGGTGGTGTGTCTTCCCTGCCTCCAGGTCCCTAGTAGCAACCTATCCACTCGTAGAAGCTCAGAGTGAAGACCATCATGTCACCAAGCCATGTTCTAGTGGGAAGGTCTGGGACTGGATTGGTAGTGCCAAGTTTAAGTGACCCTCCACAGTCTGTTTGGAAACGCTTATTCCTCAAAAGCTTTCCATAAATGGTAATGGGGTTCAGGGTTATTGGCCTTGAGTGCACTCAGATATTTTTTCAGTTGTTCCTTTGACTGTCCCTTTACTCTTGTCTTCAGCCTTTCCTTTATTCCTACTCAGCATAGGCATGTCAGTGAACAGTCATCCTGTGACCACTGTAAGCACCTACAAGCCATCAATACTTGCCCTCAGCTGCTCATTCCTCACTGTCCCAGTGCCATCGGAGATAGAGTGGTGTAGTGAGACAATGTGATGAACCCAGACTGGGAGACAGGAGCCTCAGGGTCCACTGCTGTCTCAATAAAATGCCTGACTTGTTCAAGAGGCTGTCATGGGGACCTTTATGAGAAATTGCAAGGAGAATTGCTTTGTAAACTGTAGAGTGCTATATAAGCCTCTGAGGTTTTTGTAATATGATGCCACTGTCACCTTGTTCTGTTTCCTCCTGCCACCAGAGCCACAGGAAGTTTAGTCCTATTTAAATTCCGACTTGAATGGAATGGGGTGGTGGTAGGAGGTGAAGGTGGAGTGGGGTGGAGTGGTGGAGTAGTGGTGGCAGCTACACACACAAACCAAAAACCAGAATCCTAGACTCCTGGAGCTGCATAGGACCACACAGGCCGTCTGTTTAAACATCTGTGTATGGAAAAAACAAGCGCAGGTCCCAGAGCCTCAGGGAAGCGAAAACTAGGCTTCCCATGGACACCTACCTGAGTATCAGAGATGCATGTACTTTGTAGTTTATGGTTGAGGAAATCTAGACTAAAAGGCTTGCAGATGAGTTGAAGGACAAATGATTCTGGAAAGAATTGGAATATTCTTGGTGTCTAGTAAATAAATAGAAAACAAGAAATGATTCCAAGAAAAGGTGAAAAAATAGATTTCTAATTTTTTAAAGAGGTCTGTCTGATGGTGTTTTATTATTTACAGAAAGCAAGGAATTAGTTTTCATGGCAGTGATGCAAATAAAGTCAAAAAGTCTTGGATAGACTAGATGAGCTGAATTTCACTGATTTGTTTTTTGGTTACTGGTCATTTTATTCAGTCATTTTCCTGGTTTACTGAATTTTCTGATTTACTGGCTATTTGTTTCAGTTGGTTAAACTGTCAAATTGCTGTGTCCAGAAGTCTAGTATGTGATAAATGAATTTTTAAAATGTGGTATATCCATACAATGCAATATTATTTAGCCATAAAAAGGAGTGAAGTGCTGACATATGCTACAACATGAATGAATCTTAAAAACATTGTGCTAACTAAAGGAAGCCAGACACAGAAGGCCACGTTATTGCATGGTTCTATATATAGGAAATGTTCAGAATAGGCAAATAAAAACATAGAAACAGAAGAGAGATAAGTGATTTCTAGGAGCTTGTGGGAGGAGGGAATGGGGAGTGATTGCTAATGGATATGAGTTTTTGCCAGGGTGGGTAGTGGTGGTATTGACAATGTTCTGGAATTAGATAGTGGTGATAGTTATACAACCTTGTGAATATAGTAAAAATCACTGAATTGTACACTTTAAAAAAGGGTGAGGTTTATGGTATGTGAATTATAGCTCAACAGCAACAAAAAAGAAATCTAGTATAATATGTTTTTTAAAAAAATCCTATCATTACAAAAATTCTCAGGTGTTAGGAATAGAATTTTCTTGTCTATCGTCTGTACCATGGACGACGGACAGTGATGGTGTAATTGAAAGGAACACTGATCATAGCTAGTGGTGTGATCTTGAGCAAAACACTGTACTTCTCTTAGCCTCAGTTGCCTAATCTATAAAATGAAGATAGTAAGTCCTGTCCTACCTATGTCACAGAGTAATGTGAAATAATACTAATAGCATGCATTTATGAGCTCTCATTATCTACCAGCCACTATTGCTGGCATTTTACATGTATGATTGCATTTTTCTTAGGAAGTATTATTCTTATCCTGATTTTACAGGTGAAGAAACTAATGTGTTTAAAACTGCTATACAAATGAAAAGCATGAATATATTAGTTAATTTCACAAAATCATTAAAAATAATGCTTATTTTTTCAGTTTATTAAAGAGATGTGTTCATTGAGAAAATCAGAAGATATAAAAAGCTACAGGGAAGAAAATTAAAACCAACTTATAAACCCAAAGAAAACATATTTTTGTATCTTCAGTTTTTTAAAAGTATACGTATGTATATACATCTATACATCTATGCATATGTATATATAAATTGGTTTTATGTCATAAAAACAATATGGTATTCTGCTTTTAAAAATAAGTTTAATAGATGTACCCTTTTAAGCTGTGTACTCAGGCCAGTAGTTGGTTAGTAATTGAAAAATGGTTAGTAATTGAAAAATGGTTAGTAATTGAAAGATTTGGTTTAAAGCAAGTGAGGCAGACACTGTTGTCATCCTCAGTACTTTCCCTCTTTATCTTAGCTAAAATGACTCTGATTTTGTTCAGATGTGTGGAAAAGAGTAGTTCTGAGAAGGTGAACATTCTCTAGACTGGGAGGATAAACTTGGATCCATTTAAGCCCCAAGACTGAGATACCTATGATTGTTCTAAGCCAGTCATGACGGTCTCATTCTTCTTTGCCAGCAAGTAGTTTGGGGGTTATCATGTGATCCAGTTCTGCCAGAGAGATATAAGGGGAAGTCTGTTAAGGGCTTTTGTTAAAGATCTTCCTCCTGCTAAGGAGAGAGAAGCTTGAGGCGAAAACCTCCCCATCTCCAACCTGAGCCCTTCCTGCCATTGGCTCCCCAGAGCTATGATTGCCATCTTGTGAACATTGGGAAAAGTCAAGACCACCTCAGGGATGCCAACTCAGAGCCCTGCTGTGTTTTAGTTACTGGATTAACAAACCTTGCAACCACATAGCTTTCAGACTCCTATGTGAAATAATGAGTGCTTAAGTAACTGTGGCCCAAAGTGCAATAGCTAGTGGGGAGCAATAAAATAAATGATGTGGAATTATTCTTAAAATGCATACACTTCTTCCCCCCAACCCACTTTATTATTTATTTATTTTCCTTCCATTTTATTGAGATATAATTGACATACAACTCTGTAAGAGTTTAAGGTGTACAGCATAATAATTTGACTTACATACATCATGAAATGATTGCCGTGATAAGTTTAGTGAACATGCATCATTTCATATAGATACAAAATAAAAGAAAAAGAATATTTCTTCCTGTGATGAGAACTCTTAGGATTAACTCTCTTAACAACTTTCATATATAACATACAGCAGTGTTAACTATACGTTTCATCTTGTACATCACATCCCTAGTACTTATTTATCTGATGACACCTTCATCCAACTGCCCCTCCTCCCCCAACGCTGCCTCTGGTAACCACAAATCTGATCTCTTTTTCTATGAGTTTGTTTGTTTTTATTTGAAGTATAATTGACCTATAACATTATGTTAGTGCCTGGTGCACAACAGAGTGATTTGATATCTATACATTTCAAAATAATCACCACAATAAATTTAGATACTAGCTGTCACCATACAAAGATATTGTGTCATTATTGTGTAATTATTGTATTATTATTGACTATATTTCCCACACTGTACATCTCAAATCCACGACTCACTTATTTTGTAACTGGAAGTTAACCCTCTTAATCTCTTTCAACTATTTCTCTCATTCCTCCAACCCCCTCTCCTCTGGCAACCACCTGTTTGTTCTCTGTATCAGTGAGTCTGTTTTTATTTTGTTTTGTTTGTTTGTTTTGTTTTTTATATTCCACATATGACATCATATGTTATTTGTCTTTTTCTCTCTGACTTATTTCACTTAGCATAATAGCCCCTAGATTCATCCATGTTGTCACAAATGGCAAGATTTCATTCTTTTTAATGGCTGAGTAATATTCCTGTATATACACACACACCACATCTGCTTTATTCATCTATCTGTGGGCACTTAGGTTGCTTCCATATCTTGGCTATTGTAAATAATGCTGCAGTGAACATAGGGGTGCATATATCTTCTAGAATTAGTGTTTTCGCTTCCTTCAGATAAATACCCAGGTGTGGAATTGCTGGTATGGTATTTCTATTTTTAATTTGTTGAGGAACTTCCATATTGTTTTCCATAATGGCTGTACCAATTTACAGTCCCACCAACAGTGCACAGGGTTCCCTTTTCTCCACATACTCAACAACACTTGTATTTGTTGTCTTTTTGATATTATTCATTCTGACAGGTGTGAGATGGTATGCCATTGTGGTTTTCATTTGCATTTCCCTGATGATTAGTGATGTTGAGCATCTTTTCATGTGTCTGTTGGCCATCTGTATGTCTGGAAAAATGTCTATTGGAAAAATGTCTATTCAGATCCTCTGCCCATTTTTTAATTGGGTTTTTTCTTTGATGTTGAGTTGTATGAGTTCTTTGTATATTTTGGATATTAACCCCTTATCAGATACATTGTTTGCTAATATTTTCTCCTATTCAGTAGGCTGAGGTAGTCTTTTTATTTGTTGATAGTTTCCATCACTGTGGAAAAGCTTTTTAGTTTGATGTTGTCCCATTTGTTTGTTTTTGTTTCTGTTTCCCTTGCCTGAGGAGACAGATCCAAAAAAATGTTGCTAAGACTGATGTCAAAGAGTGTACTGCCTCTGGTTTCTTCTAGGAGCTTTATGGTTTCAGGTCTTATATTTAAGTCTTTAATCCATTTTGAGTCTATTTTTGTGTATAGTATGAGAAGGTATTCTTTTGTGTGTAGCTGTCCAGTTTTCCCAACACCATTTATTGGAAAGGCTGTCATTTCCCCATTGTATATTCTTGCCTCCTTTGTCATAGATTAATTGACCTTGTAAGTGTGGATTCATTTCTGAGTGAATCTATTCTGTTCCATTGATCTGTTTTTGTGCTAGTACCATACTGTTTTGATTACTGTAGTTTTGCAATATAGTTTGAAATCAAGGAGCACAATGCCTCCAGCTTTGTTCTTCTTTCTCAAGGTTGTTTTGGCTATTCAGGACCCTTTGTGTTTCCATACAAATTTTGTAATTCTTTGCTCTAGTTCTATGAAAAATGCCATTGGTACTTTGATAGGGATTGCATTGAATCTGTAGCTTGCCTTGGGTAATATGATCATTTTAACAATATTAATTCTTCCAACCCATGAGCATGGTATATCTTACCATTTGTTTGTATTGTCTTCAATTTCTTTCATCAATGTCTTACAGTTTTCCAAGTGAAGGTATTTTACTTCCTTAGATTTATTCCTAGGTATTTTATTCTTTTTGATGCAATTGTAAATGGGATTGTTTTCTTGATTTCTTTCTGATAGTTCATTGTTAGAGTATAGAAACACAACAGATTTCTATATATTAGTTTTGTATCCTGCAGCTTTACTGAATCACTGGTGAGTTTTAATAGTTTTTTTGGTGGCATTTTTAGGGCTTTCTATATATAGTATTATGTTATCTGCAAACAGTGACAGTTTTACTTCTTTTCAATTTGGATTCCTTTTATTTCTTTTTCTTGTCTGATTGCTATGGATAAGACTTCCAATACTGTGTTGAATAAAAGTGGCAAGAGTGGGCATCCCTGTCTTGTTCCTGATCTTAGAGGAAATGCTTTCAGCTTTTCACCATTGTGTATGATGTTGGCTCTGGGTTTGTCATATACGGCCTTTATTATGTTGAGGTACTTTCCCTCTATAACCACATTTTAAGAGTTTTTATCATAAATGGAGTTGAATTTTGTCAAAAGCTTTTTTCTGTATCTATTGAGATGATTGTATGATTTTTATTCTTCAGTTTAGTGTGGCGTATCACATTGATTGATTTGCAGATATTAAATCATCCTTGTATCCCTGGGATAAATTCTACTTGATCATGGTGTATGATTCTCTTAATGTATTGTTGAATTTGGTTTGCTAATATTTTGTTGAGGATTTTTGCATCTATGTTCATCAGTGATACTGGCCTGTGATTTTCTTTTTTGTGATGTCTTTGGTTTTGGTATGAGAGTGATGCAGGCTTCAGAGCATGAGTTCAAAAGTGTCCCTTCCCCTGCAAATTTTTGGAATTGTTTGAGAATGATAGGGGTTACCTCTTTTTAAAAATGTTTGATAGAATTCATCTGTGAAACTGTCTGGTCCTGCATTTTTTTGTTTTGGGAGATTTTTTTTTAAGTTACTGATTCAATTTCATTCCTGGTAATTGGACTGTTCATATTTTCTATTTTTTTCCTGATTCATTCTGGAGAGATTGTACATTTCTAGTAATTTGTCTATTTCTTCTAGGTTGTCTATTTTATTGGCATATAATTGTTCATAGTAATCTCTTTTGTATTTCTGTGGTATCAGTTGTAACCTTCTTTTTCATTTCTCATTTTGTTTATTTGGACCTGCTCTCTTTTTTTCAACACATTTCTTAAACATTAAAAAAATACTTAAAGCATACGTATAAACATACATGCATTTCAAAATGTGGGCATTAATTATGATGGGCAATCTGTGCTAGCTTTCTTGCACAAACAATACCAAGATTGCACCTCTAATTTCTAGGTTTTTTTGTTTGTCTTGTTTTGAAGTGGGTCAAGAACTTAGAGACAATTATAAGTGGTCTGAGCACAGACGCCTGTTAAATCAGCAATTCTCAATGTGTGGTCCATGGGCTCCTAGAGATTTCCAAGACTCTATAAGGATGTCTGTGAAGCTAAAATTATATTCATAATAATATTAAGGTGTTATTGCCTCTCTCACACTCATCTGTTCATGAGTATGCAGCAAGGTTTTCTAGAGGCTACATGACTTGATATACCACAATAGATTGAACAGTGAAGCAATATGAATATCCAGCTGCCTTCAATTAAGCCAGGCATTAGAGATTTATAACAATTTCATCACTCTAAATATCTTTGGAAATGTATTTACTTGTTATAAAAATATGTTATTTAATATATAATGAATTTATTATTGTTATCTTAAGAATGAATTCAAAGTTAATAATTTATAAATTCTCAGCTTAATTTTTAAAAAATATTTGTTTATTTTGCTGCACTGGGTCTTATTTGTGGCACCTGGGATCTTCATTGCAGTGTGCAAGATCTTTGTTGTGGCATGCAGGATCTTTTTAGTTGTGGCCTGTGGGGTCTTTTAGTTGCAGCATGTGGGGTCTAGTTCCCTGACCAGGGATCGAACCCAGGCCCCCTGCATTGGGAGCATGGAGTCTTAACCACTGGACTACCAGGGAAGTTCCTCTCAGCTTAATTTTTAATATGGTAAATATCAGTAGGTATTTCCCACATAAAAAGAGGCTATTTAAGGTTCTCAATCATTTTTTAGGAGGGTAAACGGACCGAAAATCTTGAGAATCACTGCTCTAGACTTTATTGATTTTCTCCAATGATTGCTGTTGCCTAGTAACAGTAACTTCTTTTCCTTTCCTTCCTTCTTTCCTTTTTTCTTTTCTTTTTAGCAATTTGCTTTTAGCTAAATATTGCAAAGCACTCAACTCAACTTTCATAGGAACAGCTATTGTCTTTCTTTTTGCATTCATAATGACAACAGCAAGTACCAAGTTTGTACAAACGCCTAGGCACAAACACATCCCACTCTTGGTAAGTGTCCACCTAATTGGGGGACGAGTAGTGCACGGTTGTCTCAATGAGGAATGCTCAGTGTGTTTCACGGAGTCCTAATAAGTGACAAGAGTCAATAAACTATTGACGAATCAGGCAAGTTGGTTAAGTTGATGTGCATTGAGAATGCTTCTACTGTACATCCTTAACCATTTTCATATTGTTGAACAAACTTTTGCTTATACTTTTTAACTTTAAAAAAAGCTAAAATGAATATTCTTATACATAAATCTTTGCATGAATATTTATTAGGATAAATTCCTAGAATAAGAATTGATGTGTCAAAAAGTTATGGACATCCTTTTTTAAAAATATATTTATTTATTTATTTTGGCTGCACCGGGTCTTAGTTGCGGCACACAGGATCTTTGTTATGGCATGCGGAATCTTTAGTTGCAGCATACAGGCTTCTTAGTTGTGGCATGCATGAAGGATCTAGTTCCCCAACCAGATATCGAACCCCGGGCCCCCTGCACTGGGAGCTTGGAGTCTTACCCACTGGATCACAGTTATGGACATCTTGAAGGTTTTGGTATATATACTCAAATTGCTTTCTGCAAAGGTTGTATAAATTTGTGCATCTACCATTTCTCTATGTCTTTACTAATTCAAAGTATTATCATTAGTAAAGAAACATGCTAATTTTAACCCCACACAATTGCTTTGATTTTCTAGAAATATAGTTTATCTGATATAGTGAGATCAGATACTTTAAAAAAATTATTAACAATTTGTATTTCTTTTTCTGAGAGTTTCCATTTTATGTCCTTTGACCATTTATTTACAGAGGGGTGCTAGTCAGAATTCTTGGTTGCAAGTGGCAGGAACTGTCAGTTAACTTAAGAAGATGCCAGTTAACTTAAGAATAATAATTGGTTGCTAAGGGTGTTGGGTAGCTCACGGAATTGACGGGAAGGCTGAGAACCAGGCTTGGGCAGGAGCCAAGAGAGACAAGGCACAGCTGACATCCTGCCACAGGAACAGTTAAGACATCATAGCTACCACTATAACTGCTGGACAATGGTTGGCGCCATGACCACTGTCACCATGATTGCTTGACAATGAATCCTTTGGCCCCTGAATTCTGCCACAGCATCTGTGAATAATCTTTAGTAGATTCTATGCGTTTCTCCCTTACCTTCAAAAAGGGAAAGGCTCAGCGTATGATTGGCTGTGTTGAGATCTCATGGCCTCCCACCATTGGCCAGTGGGCAAGGATGGCAGCCTGTCCATAGGGGAATTTCCTCCAAATGGGAGGGCACTTAAACTACAGAAATCCACTACATGGAGCTTTATCCACTGTATGAGCTTCTTATACACAAAGTATATCAACGTATTGTCTGTCACATAAAAAAATTATTTTACCAGTTTGCTTGCTTTTAAATCTTATTTATATTTCTTTTTGAAATAGAGAAATTTAATTTTTTTAATGTAGTCAAGCCTATTGCCTTTTTGCCTTTTTGATATTTTCCATTACATTTAGGCCTGGAAAACCTTCCCCTGATCCTTACATTATGTATTCATCTACTTTCAAAGGTTTTGAAATAATTTAATTTCTTGAATTTTATATTTACATCTTTAAACTGTGCCTGTGCCTGTGTGTTATGTAAGGGAAGGATCTAATTCCTGTCCAGCCTCTGTCCTGTGTAGTTACTCTGCTGCATTGACTGCATAATTCTTTCCACACTGTGTTGACACCTTTATCACATGCTAATTTCTTTATATATCATGCGTGTTTCTAGCCTATTTATTCCATTCCATTGATCTACCCACTGATTTTTGCAGCAGTTTTTTACAGTTTACTTGCTAAAACTTTGTAGGACATTTTAATCACTTCATTACTCATTTTTTTTTTTAATTGTAATTTTATTTTATTTATTTATTTTTGCGGTACACAGGCCTCTCACTGCTGTGGCTTCTCCCGTTGCGGAGCGCAGGCTCCGGATGCACAGGCTCAGCGGCCATGGCTCACGGGCCTAGCCGCTCCACGGCATGTGGGATCTTCCCGGACCGGAGCACGAACCCGTGTCCCCCTGCATTGGCAGGCGGACTCTCAACCACTGCGTCACCAGGTAGGCCCTCATTTTTATTTTTAATCTTCCAAAAATGTGTTGGTCCGTCCCCTGTTTTTATTTGTTAAACTTTAGAAATATTTTGCCAAATTTTGAAAATTATCCCCATGAAGATTGAGTTATATCCTCAAATTAATTTTAGAAGAATTTTTTAACATCTTTATAAAATTGAATTTTCCTATTCAGGAACATTTTTTAAAGTCTTTCTTTGTTTCTTGATAAAATTTGATGTTTGTTCATTCTGGTTCTATACCTGAGTTTTAAAGATTATTCTTGTTTGGAACAAAAAAATTTACTGTTTGTATATCATTCTAACCATTGTGCCTTTGATAATTTTCCATTTTTCCTACAGCTTTGTCTGTTCAGATGATCTACTTCTTCTCAGTACAATCAATAATTTATATTTTATTATGAAATAATCCAGTTCATCAATATTTACAAATTTATTAACATAAAGAATAATTATTTTAGAATTATAATGTATCTGATATATCCTCTTTCTTCTTATTTAAAACTTAAAAAGAAAAATTTTTTTTCTTTTCGGCCGCGCCTCTCTGCTTGCAGGATCTTAGTTCCCCAAGCAGGGATTGAACCCCGGTCCTCAGTGAAAGCCCGAGTCCTAACCACTGGACTGCCAGGGAATTCCCTAAAGCTTTTTTTTTTTCTTTTTAGTATCTGTTTTCTATATTATGTTTACCAGTTCTTTGTCTTGTTTTTCCAAAGAGCCAGCTTTTGTTTGTATTTATCATTTAGACTCTGGTGTTTTCTAATCCTGTAATAGCAGTGATTAAAGGCAAAGACTTTGGGTGAGATAAACCTGGAATAAATCTTGATTTTGTCATTTACTAGCTGTGTGATCTTGGGCAAATTACTTAATGTCTCAAAATCTTAATTTCTTTATAAAATACAACTAATAATACCCATCTCTCAGGAATAATGTGAGGGTTCAACAAAGATAATTTTATAGGCATCTGGCTCAGTACCTGACTCATGGCAAGTACTCAAACATCATCATCATCATTTTATTTTCAATTTATTTTATCAATTATCAGATTAATCACTTTATCAAATTACTTATTTTATACTTGATTTAATAATTCATTAAGTGGTATGAATTGATTGGAATTTTGGCTACCTCTCACAATTTTTATTAGTATTCTTAGTCATGTTATTTCTTAGTTACACTATTTAAAATCTAGTTATAATTAAGGATTTGGTACCCTTTGTAACTTAGTATAGGAGAGTGTTTTTTAAAAGTTCAAAGTTATTGGTTTTGCTTATTTATTATTTTGTTTGTTTAAATATGTGGTAATAGTTTTTGTTTTGATTGTATTGTGGTTGGAAATATGTGGCCTTTAGAATTTCTGCTTTGGGGAATTAATTGTTGTTTTTATGGTCTGATATATGGGCATTGCTTATTAAATCTTGTTGTGCTATTTGGTGTATAAAAAATATTTGTATTTTCAAATCTGCCATCTCTTAGGTCATTAAAATTTGTTGTTGTGGTGGTGGTGGTTAAAAAAATCCATAAGATTAACAATTTTTAAGTGTGCAGTATAGTATCATTAACTATAGTATTATTAAATATATGTACATTGTTGTAACACAGATCTGTAGAACCTTTTCATCTTGCATGACTGAAACTCTATAGCTGTTGAACAACTCCCTGTTTCTCCCTCCCCCAACCCCCTGGCAACCACCATTCTACTTTCTGCTTCTATGAGTTTGATTATTTTAGATACCTCATATAAGTGGAATCATTTAGTATTTGCCTTTTTGTGATTAGCTTATTTCACTTATTAATAGCCTCAAGTTTCATCCATGTTGTAGCATATGACAGGATTTCCTTCATTTTTAAGGCTGCATAGTATTCCATTATACATATATACCACGTTTTGTTTATCCATTCATCTGTTGTTGGATGTTTGGGTTGCTTCCACCTCTTGGCTACTGCAAATAGTGCTGCTATGAACATGGGTGTACAAATATTTCTTCAAGATCCTATTTTCAATTCTTCTGTATATATACCCAGGAGTGAAATTTCTGGGTCATATGGTAGTTGTATTTTTAATTTTTTGAGGAACTCCAAACTGTTTTCCATAGTGGCTGCATTATTTTATATTCCCACCAACAGTACACAAGTGTTCCAATTTCTCTAAATCCTCACTAATACTTATTATTTTCTGCATTTTTGATTGAGGCCATCCTAATGGGTGTGAGGTGATATCTCATTGTGGTTTTGATTTGCATTTCCCTGATGATTAGTGATGTTGAGCATCTTTTCATATGCTTCTTGGCCAATTTTATATCATCTTTGGAGAAATGTCTATTCAAGTCCTTTGCCCATTTTTTATTTTTACTTTTAGTTGTTATTGAGTTGTAAGAGTTCTTTTAAAAATTATTTATTTATTTTAATTGAAGTATAGTTGATTTGCAATAATATCAATCCTTTTTTATCTCACACATTTTCTTTTCTTCTTACCTTGCTGTCTCTTTCTTGTCACCTATTCCCTTGTTATGGATATCTACTCCTGTTCCATAGAGGCCATTACTTCTTGAATTCTATTGAAGATGGAAAAACTTTCTCTGAAAATTTCTTTCAATTCCTGTGATAAATCATTTTCAGAAGTTTGTGTTCCCTCTGAGTCTTAGGATGATATTCTCTATCTCTATTTCTATGTCATTTACCAAAATGCATTTGTTAGTTATTCTTCTTGTCATTTTCTTAACACAGAAGATCTATCCAGATTTGGTGTTTCTAGCAGGTTCTATTTTCTGTTCACTTGAAAACGAGTTCAATTCCCTTTCCAGAGCTACATCTGAAGGGCAAGTTGATGTCCAGTTACTAGCTCGATTTCTGGTGTTTGACTTGCTTTCATTCCATAAATGTCAACCTAATATTAGCTCTTCTCCTGTCTCCATTGCCTTTCTTTCTGACCTGAAATCTGTAATATTCAGTGTAGATGGTAGCCAGAGATTTTTTCTTTTGTTCTGTCTTCTCTCATTTAGCGCTTTCTTCATGGGGACGCCTTCCTGGTTGGAATGAGCCCCCCTCCAACCCCCCCAAGTTTGCTTCCCCATTCCCTCTTGCTGACCAGTTCTTTCTGGGTAGCTGCTCTGTTTTTATGGAAAGAGCCGTGGATGAGGGGTTGGATGTGGAAGGAAAATAACACTCTAGCTTAAAAAAAGAGCACTTATGTAGTAGAAGAATGGCTGTCTGATTTAATGAGCCAGGTGACAGACAATGGAGAAGGTATAATGGGCATTTCTCACTTCAGACAGGTGGGCTTTCTCTAAGTCTGGTGGCAAGCACAGGTGAGCCACTAATTGCCTTTAAAAATCCAGGTTCATTGACCTTACAGTTAGTGGTAAGGATTTGACTGTCAATCTCAATTTTTGGTGGCAATGTGAATATTTGTCTTTTAGTGAATGTGTGTGTGTTTTAGTGTAAGAGACTATGTCAGGGCTATTTGCCAGATGCCATTTTAAATTGGAACTCCTTGGGGTCTTTTTATTTAAAAAATTAATTACCAGGTTGCTTTCATCTCTCAACTCATGTAGCATATGTGAGATATAAGTGAAGAGCTAGAATATACCCAGTGGAATGAAGAGAAAAGGCAGGAATCATGCTTTGTCTCTCACCACTTTACCTTCCACTCTTCAGCTGTCCCCTGTGTCCCATGACTTCTCTTTGTTCTTACTTCTCGCTTTCCCAAGCCTCTTTTTCCCAAGCCTGGACTAAAACCTTATCTTACAGCCATTCTCTCAGGTCTGCTTAATACAAGCATCAAGTTCCTTCCGTTGCCGCCTGCCCAATGACTCTGGTTTTATTCATCAAGATCTTGATAGGCCCTGATGATCATGTCTTCAATCGTGCAGAAACGGTATATGCTGGGTGCACTTGCCTTTTCCTCCCACCCTTTATAGAGGACCAATGTGTCAGCTGGCATCTCAGTTTTAGGAGGCCTTTACAGGTAACAGGTGGAGGAATGACTGCATTGCTCTCCAGTAGCTTGCAGATTCAAGACTGACCCCACTTTGATGCACAGGTACAACGTGTTTCATGGGCAGAGGATTTAGACCTGCCTGTCCCACAGGTGTGATTGCTGCTGCTGCCATGATTTCCAGCCTGATGGCATAGCTTAGGCTCCCACATTGTAGGAAGCTGAAAGGGGAAGCCAAGGACCAGCTTCTACTTGTTGCACGTCAGGTCAAGGTGGGTAACCTAGCAGCACAAATGTCAACTGTTTTCATCTTATTGGTTAAACTGACAAATTGCTGTAATTATGCAAGTTGAGCAAATACATAAAAATCTTTTAAAATGACAAAAGTTCAAATCTTGGAAGTGAAGGCACAGGTCACCATTAGAATTCCCTTTATGATCCTGATGTTGAGCGTTTAGGTTGTTGTCATATTTCAAGTATGTTAAGGGTTTAATGTACCAGGGCTCATAGATAAATCCCATATTTTATCTCACTTTTACATTTCCATATTTTTTTATAGCTGTTGCTAGCCTGAATATCATCCTCGATAAAAGCAGAGTAATTTCAAGAAATATCATAAAGCCTGTATACTTCAACCATACTTTACCTTTTTATTGTGTTGTCTTGTTACCTGGTAAAAATGCACTTGTACAGTGAAAACAGGAAGCAATGAGTGTGAGCATATCAGGATATCAAATACTTTTTCCAAATAATCTTTTACCTTTCATTGTCTTTAAAGAAGAGATAAGAAGACTAAATTCTAAGTATTTCAACCATGTGTTGTTACTTGAATAATACTTTCTTTTTTAACGTACTATTAATGGAAACATTGTAAACTATGCCTGCACAACAGCAAATAAACAAATCTTCACAGATACTAAGAGGACTTGTCTAAAAAATACCAAACAGTTTGTGTGATTCATTTTGTATGCTCCAGTGCCTTGCACATAGACATGTTAAATAATTATTTGATAAATGAATGAATATTTGATGTGTTGCTAATATAACTTAGATGGCCTGAGGCATCTAATACTTGATAACATGAGATTGGAAAGGTGAGAATGATCATATATGTGGTTTGCAGGTGAAAGAGTAAGTTTAGACCGTAAGGAATCAGGGAATGAAATTGTGCAGTTTAATCTGTGATGCATTTAACTTTTTCTGAAAATGATGGCCTTGCCTGGGCATGGACTGGGAACCTCATTCTGTGCCTGTGCTGAGGCTCCTCTGGGTCCAGGCTACAGGAGGTTTTTGTCCTCAAGGGAGGCACTCTGGGACATCTCTGGGACATGTGTTGATTTCTGGCTCTCTAATGATTCTCTCTTAAGGGAGAGTATGGGCATAACCAATTATGCCAGCAGAATTGATCAACTGGCTGTTTAAAACTATGTTTTACTTGTTTTAAGCAAAACAACAGGTTAACTGGTAGACATTTTTCATTTTTATTTTGGTTGCTCTGCTGTTATAGAAATATCCCTTTGAAGTAAACACTGAGAAGCCTGGACTATGATGGTAGGAGGGCAGGATGCTGTGAATCACCAGAACACAAGCTACCTGTTGGAAATTCCGAGGATCCAAAGTACCCTATTTCCCCCTCCAAGCCCATAAGATGCATGACTGTGTCCTGTCAGCCTCAAAGGGGAGAAAATAAGCTGTATGAGTGATAAAGTGATAATTCTCAAATCAAATAATATTTACTGAGTACCAATAAATGATACATTTGTAGAACATCCTAAAAGTATTTATTTGACTTTCACAGCAATGGAACGTTGGCAAGGAGTGTTGCATTTCTGATTTTTATGAGTGAACAATTTGAGGCTCAGAGAATTTAATAGACTTTCTGAAAGTCACAAAGCTACTATTTGGTAGAGGTGGAACCAGGTTTCTGTTTTGCTCATTTCTAGCCCTGTATTTTTCCTTTGCCCTAATATAATATCAATAATACTAGTAAAATATGCTATCCAACAATTATTGAATCAGACATAATTTACTCCTCACAATCTCATTTTCTCTTTACAATAGGTCTATAAAGTAAGTACTATCATTATCCCCACTCTACAGATGGAAAAACTAAGGTCCAGAGCTTACTATGGCAACTCACTAGGATCTGGTGGGAATACTCCAAGTGAATCACACAAAACTTGCTCTCAAGGAATTTATAATCAAGTCAGGGCAATAAACTGTGCATATGTAAAAGAGAATAATAATAATAATTTTGAATAATACTTTGATAGCAGAAAAGCGATATCACAGAGCAGTACTTGATTATAAAGTGGATTGCATTGGAGAAGTTGAAAAGGGTAAAGTGATTACTCTGGGCTGAGGCAGTTATGAGGAGTGGAGAGCACAGGTGGAGGTTGAGTTACGTTGGAGAAGGGACAGTGAAAAGTGTTGGAGGCCCTTCCAGGAGATGAAACTGTGGGCAAGTCACAAAGCTACAAACGTGCCCCCTGGGACGTTATGAATCTCACTCTTCCTTCTATACTTTTACTTCCTTTTCTTAAAATTTAATTTTATTTATTTTTGTATACAACAGGTTCTTATTAGTCATCCATTTTATACACATCACTGTATACACATCAATCCCAATCTCCCAAATCATCCCACACACCCCCACCCATACTGCATTCCCCCTCGGTCTCCATATGTTTTTTCTCTACTTCTGTGTCTCAATTTCTGCCCTGCAAACTGGTTCATCTGGACCATTTTCTAGGTTCCACATATATGCGTTAATATACTAGACTTGTTTTTCTCTTTCTGACTTACTTCACTCTGTATGACAGTCTCTAGGTCCATCCACGTCTCTACAAAAGACCCAATTTCGTTCCTTTTTATGCCTGAGTAATATTCCATTGTATATATGTACCACATCTTCTTTACCCATTCATCTGTTGATGGGCATTTAGCTTGCTTCCATGTCCTGGCTATTGTAAATAGTGCTGCAGTGAACATTGGGGTACATGTGTCTTTTTGAATTATGGTTTTCTCAGGGTATATGCCCAGTAGTGGGATTGCTGGGTCATATGGTAATTCTATTTTTAGTTTTTTAAGGAACCTCCATACTGTTCTCCATAGTGGCTGTATCAGTTTACATTCCCACCAACAGTGCAAGAGGGTTCCCTTTTCTCCACACCCTCTCCAGTATTTGTCGTTTGTAGATTTTCTGATGATGCCCATGGTGCCCACACCATCCATGCCCATTGGTGTGATGTGATACCTCATTGTAGTTTTGATTTGCATTTCTCTAATGATTAGTGATGTTAAGCAGCCTTTCCTATGCCTCTTGGCCATCTATGTCTTCTTTGGAGAAATGTCTATTTAGGTTTTCTGCCCATTTTTTGATTGAGTTGTTTGTTTTTTTAATAGTGAGCTGCATGAGCTGTTTATATATTTTGGAGATTAATCCTTTGTCCATTGATTCGTTTGCAAATATTTTCTCCCATTCTGAGGGTTGTCTTTTCATCTTGTTTATGGTTTTCTTTGCTGTGCTAAAGCTTTTAAGTTTCATTAGGTCCTATTTGTTTATTTTTGTTTTTATTTCCATTACTCTAGGAGGCGGATCAAAAAAGATCTTGCTGTGATTTATGTCAAAGATTGTTCTTCCTATGTTTTCCTCTAAGAGTTTTATAGTGTCTGGTCTTACATTTAGGTCTCTAATCCATTTTGAGTTTATTTTTGTGGATGGTGTTAGGGAGTGTTTTAATTTCATTCTTTTACATGTAGCTGTCCAGTTTTCCCAGTACCACTTATTGAAGAGACTGTCTTTTCTCCATTGTATATCCTTACCTCCTTTGTCATAGATTAGTTGACCATAGGTGTGTAGGTTTATATCTGGGCTTCCTATCTTGTTCCATTGATCTATATTTCTGTTTTTGTGCCAGTACCATATTGTCTTGATTACTGTAGCTTTGTAGGATAGTCCGAAGTCAGGGAGTTTGATTCCTCCAGCTCCGGTTTTTTCCCTCAAGACTGCTTTGGCTATTCGGGGTCTTTCGTGTCTCCATACAAATTTTAAGATTTTTTGTTCTAGTTCTGTAAAAAATGTCATTGGTAATTTGATAGGGATTGCATTGAATCTGTAGATTGCTTTGGGTAGTATAGTCATTTTCACAAGGTTGATTCTTCCAATCCAAGAACATGGTATATCTTTCCATCTGTTGGTATCATCTTTAATTTCTTTCATCAGTGTCTTATAGTTTTCTGCCTACAGGTCTTTTATCTCCCTAGGTAGGTTTATTCCTAGGTACTTTATTCTTTCTGTTGCGGTGGTAAATGGGAATGTTTCCTTAATTTCTCTTTCAGGTTTTTCATCATTAGTGTATAGGAATGCAAGAGATTTCTGTACTTTAATCTTGTATCCTGTAACTTTTCCAAATTCATTGATTAGCTCTACTAGTTTTCTGGTGGCATCTTTAGGATTCTCTATGTATAGTATCATGTCATTTGCAAACAGTGACAGTTTTACTTCTGCTTTTCCAATTTGTATTCCTTTTATTTCTTTTTCTTCTCTGATCGCCATGGCTAGGACTTCCAAAACTATGTTGAATAATAGTGGTGAGAGTGGGCACCCTTGTCTTGTTCCTGATCTTAGAGGAAATGCTTTCAGTTTTTCACCATTGAGAATGATGTTTGCTGTGGGTTTGTCGTATATAGCCTTTACTGTGTTGAGGTAGGTTCCCTCTATGCCCACTTTCTGGAGAGTTTTTATCATAAATGGGTGTTGAATTTTGTCAAAAGCTTTTTCTGCCATCTATTGAGGTGATCATATGGTTTTTATCCTTTAATTTGTTAATATGGTGTGTCACATTGATTGATTTGTGTATATTGAAGGATCCTTGCATCTCTGGGAGAAATCCCACTTGATCATGGTGTATGATCCTTTTAATGCGTTGTTGGATTCTGTTTGCTAGTATTTTGTTGAGGATTTTTGCATCTATATTCGTCAGTGATATTGGTCGGTAATTTTCTTCTTTTGTAGTATCTCTGTCTGGTTTTGGTATCAGGGTGATGGTGGCCTCGTAGAATGAGTTTGGGAGTGTTCCTTCCTCTGCAATTTTTTAGAAGAGTTTGAGAAGGATGGGTGTTAGCTCTTCTCTAAATGTTTGATAGAATTTACCCGTGAAGCCATCTGATCCTGGACTATTGTTTGTTGGAAGATTTTTAATCACAGTTTCAATTTCAGTGCTTGTGGTTGGTCTGTTCATATTTTGTATTTCTTCCTGGTTCAGTCTTGGAAGGTTATAGCTTTCTAAGATTTTGTCCATTTCTTCCAGGTTGTCCATTTTATTGGCATACAGTTGCTTGTAGTTCTCTTAGGATGCTTTGTATTTTGGTGGTGTCTGTTGTAACTTCTCCTTTTTCATTTCTAATTTTACTGATTTGAGTCCTCTCCCTCTTTTTCTTGATGAGTCTGGCTAAAGGTTTATCAATTTGGTTATCTTCTCAAAGAACCAGCTTTTAGTTTTATTGATCTTTGCTATTGTTTTCTTTGTTTCTATTTCATTTATTTCTGCTCTGATCTTTACAATTTCTTTCCTTCTGCTAACTTTGGATTTTGTTTGTTCTTCTTTCTCTAGTTCCTTTAGGGGTAAGGTTAGATTGTTTATTTGAGATTTTTCTTGTTTCTTGAGGTAGGATTGTATTGCTATAGCCTTCTGTCTTAGAACTGCTTTTGCTGCATCCCATAGGTTTTGGATCATCGTGTTTTCATTGTCATTTGTTTCTAGGTATCTTTTGATTTCCTCTTTAATTTCTTCAGTGATCTCTTGGTTATTTAGTAACGTATTGTTTAGCCTCCATGTGTTTGTGTTTTTTTAATCTCATAGCATTGTGGTCAGAAAAGATACTTGATATGATTTCAGTTTTCTTAAATTCACTGAGGCTTGATTTGTGACTGAAGTTGTGCTCTATCCTGGAGAATGTTCCATGCACACTCGAGAAGAAAGTGTAATCTGCTGTTTTTGGATGGAATGTCTTATAAATATCAATTAAATCTATGTGGTCTATTATGTCATTTAAAGCTTGTGTTTCCTTATTAATTTTCTGTTTGGATGATCTGTCCATTGGTGTAAGTGAGGTGTTAAAGTCCCCCGCTCTTATTGTGTTACTGTTGATTTACTCTTTTAGAACTGTTAACAGTTGCCTTATGTATTGAGGTGCTCCTATGTTGAGTGCATATATATTTATAATTTTTATATCTTCTTCTTGGATTGGTCCCTTGATCATTATGTAGTGTCATTCCTTGTCTCTTGTAACATTCTTTATTTTAAAGTCTATTTTATCTGATATGAGTATTGCTACCCCAGCTTTCTTTTGATTTCCATTTGATTGGAATATCTTTTTCCATCGCCTCACTTTCAGTCTGTATGTGTCCCTAGGTCTGAAGTGGGTCTCTTGTAGACAGCATATAAATGGGTCTTGTTTTTGTATCCATTCAGCAAGCCTGTGTCTTTTGGTTGGAGCATTTAATCCATTCACATTTAAGGTAATTATCTATATGTATGTTCCTATTACCATTTTCTTAGCTGTTTTGGGTTTGTTTTTGTAGGTCCTTTTCTTCTCTTGTGTTTCCCATTTAGAGAAGTTCCTTTAGTATTTATTGTAGAGCTGGTTTGGTGGTGCTGAATTCTCTTAGCTTTTGCTTGTCTGTAAAGCTTTTGATTTCTCCATCGAATCTGAATGAGATCCTTGCCGGGTAGAGTAATCTTGGTTGTAGGTTCTTCCCTTTCATCACTTTAAGTATATCATGCCACTCCCTTCTGCCTTGTAGAGTTTCTGCTGAGAAATCAGCTGTTAACCTTATGGGAGTTCCCTTGTATGTTATTTGTCATTTTTCCCTTGCTGCTTCAGTAATTTTTCTTTGTCTTTAATTTTTGTCAATTTGATTACTATGTGTCTTGGTGTGTTTCTCCTTGGGTTTATCCTTCCTGGGACTCTCTGCATATCCTGGACTTGGGTGGCTGTTTCCTTTCCCATGTTAGGGAAGTTTTCGACTATTATCTCTTCAAATATTTTCTTGGTTCCTTTCTCTCTCTCTTCTCCTTCTGGGAACCCTTTAACGTGAATGTTGTTGCATTTAATGTTGTCCCAGAGGTCTCTTAGGCTGTCTTCATTTCTTTTCATTCTTTTTTCTTTATTCTGTTCTGCAGCAGTGAATTCCACCATTCTGACTTCCAGGTCACTTATCCATTCTTCTGCCTCAGTTATTCTGCTATTGATTCCTTCTAGTGTATTTCTCCTTTCACTTATTGTATTGTTTATCTCTGTTTGTTCTTTAATTCTTCTAGATCTTTGTTAAACATTTCTTGCATCTTCTTGATCTTTGCCTCCATTCTTTTTCTGAGGTCCTGGATCATCTTCACTATCATTATTCTGAATTGTTTTTCTGGAGGGTTGCCCATCTCCCCTTCACTTAATTGTTTTTCTGTGGTTTTATCTTGTTCCTTCATCTGGTACATAGCCCTCTGCCTTTTCATCTTATCTGTCTTTCTGTGAATGTTGTTTTTGTTCCACAGGCTGCAGGATTGTAGTTCTTCTTGCTTCTGCTGTCTTCCATCTCTCTTTTACTTTCTCTATGGAAATTCTTTCACCATTTCATAACTTAAGATAAAAAATAACTGAAGAGCATTTTCCGAGGGTTCAGTACTTAACAGAATTAAGCAGCAAATCAGCATAGGTATACTTTTTAAAAAATTGTAGTATAGTTGATTTACAATGTTGTCTCAGTTTCTGGTGTACAGCAAAGTGATTCATATATATATATATATATATATATATAATTTTTCAGATTTCTTTTCCATTATAGGTTATTACAAGGTCCTTGTTGTTTACCTATTTTATGTAAAGTAGAGTGTATCTCTTAAACCCAGGATACTAATTTATCTCCCTCGCCTTTTCCCTTTGGTAAATTTGTTTTCTATGTCTCTGAGTCTGTTTCTGTTTTGTAAATAAGTTCATTCATATTATTTCTTTTAGATTCCACATATAAGTGACATCATATGATATTTGTCTTTCTCTGTCTGACTTAGTATGAAAATCTCTAGGTGCATACACATTGTTGCAAATGGCCTTATTTCATTTTTTATGGCTGAGTAATATTCCATTGTATATATGTACCACATCTTCTTTATCCATTCGTCTGTCAATGGACACTTAGATTGCTTCCATATCTTGGCAGTTGTGAATAATGTTGCTATGAACATTGGGGTGCATGTATCTTTTCGAATTAGAGTTTTCTCCAGGTATATGCCCAGGAGTGGGATTTCTGGATCATATGGCAACTCTGTTTTTAGTTTTTTAAGGAATCTCCATACTATTCTCCATAGTGGCTGTATCAATTTACATTCCCACCAACAGTGTAGGAGGGCTCCCTTCTCTCCACACCCTCTCCAGCATTTATTATTAGCACAGGTATACTTTTGATTTGTGAGACAGTTTTGCTTAAGCAAATGCAATTTGGAAGTCTTTTCCTGAACTCTTTCTGCATTGGGTGGTCCTGGCGGTAAATAAGGCCCTTTAGTAGGTCCTGTCTCTCTGCTAAGGGTTACAGGTCCCCTCATTAGGCAATGTGCTGCACAATCTCCCCACCTAACTCAATGCTCTTGGCAAGCATTGCTCCTCTGTGAATCAGGGAAAGATGTTTTCGAGCTCCTGGATCTCTGAATTCCTGGTTTTCTCTTTCTGACCAAATTTGCCCTTGCTTTGCAAACTTGACTTCCAGTGGGAAGAGAAAAGGTGTCTGTAGAGAGGATATGAAGTTGCAGGTTTCTCCTGGTAGGCTCTGATGAAGCCCTTTCCTTAGACTGTGCAAACTAAAAAATGAGCAGTGTTTTAAAGCTTTGGGCTAAAGTTCTATTGGCAAACATTAATTCCAAGCCTTCTGCTTGCCTTGGTAGAACAAGCCTAAAACTTTTAGACTTGGAAGGGGCTTGAAATCTAATCCACAGCCCACTCTTGATGCATGGGGATAGAAGAGCCTGAGGCAGCAGAGAAATCCAATAACAGGTGCAAGGTTACCTAGTCAGGGAATGTCAGTGTTTAGAGGAGAACCCCAGCATTTGACTCTTAGTTCAGTGTTCATGCAGATAGTGTCTCTGAAGTGTTTGCTAGAATATTTAAACTTCTAGGAAAAGAGCATTATAATTATTAAATTTTATAAGCCTAGAGACCCTCAGACCTGGCTGGTGGTGGTAGTCAGAGCATGGGAGGGCACATGTGTAATCACTGATTACACCCATATAATGCTGTACCCCTAGTGAAGCTTCAGTCCAGGTTTGCTGGGATCTTCATGTAAATAACTTTATGGAATATGGACATCTTCTGACTTTGCCTGCACCCCGGCTCCTAGTCCCCTCTTCTTTGTTCTTTATTCACCAACTACTGTCAGCCTTGGCTTCTCTATCCTTCCTTTCCATGGAAGAAACATGAGGTACTGATTTCAGTCATTTACTTTCTTCTGCTAAGTTCCAGTCAGTGACAAAAACTCGATTGTCTTAAGGGTGTCACTTAGAGCAACAAAGCAGGGGTGCCATTTTTTTAATGTCAGATATAAATATTTTTATAAACCTTATATGTCTGGATTCATTAGCCATTTAATGAATTTGACACACAGATGTTCAGGAAATTAGGAACAACTGACTTCACTGGGAAATTATAGCAAGCTTGGTGCCATCCAAGATATCAAAAACATGCTGTTCCTACAGTCTGCCAAGAAACCAGGTATAGTAATGGTCCCTGTGTTATATATAAGCTCATTATTAACACTCAATCAATGTTAATTGTATAATAATAAAAAATATTGAGCGTGACTCTCCCCAGTGGAAATCAGGTTGTGGACATAAAGGGATGTGCTCTGTGTTCAGAATATATCTTTCCTTGGATTTACATTATATTTACCTGAAGGAAAGAAAGATTTGAGAAGGAACTAATTGATGCCTTAGGCTGAGGTTATTAATTTTGAGTCCAAGAACTGAATTTGGCTTACAGAATTTTTCATTGAAACAACTGTATCAAATGTCTTCATTTGCTCTGCCAATCACCTTGTGGTTTACAGGCAGTGTGAGGGAAGAAATTGGTTGAAGAGAAATGGAAGAAGCAGGTCAGACTGGGCATTAAAACTGAGACTGTGTAGGGCACACCTAGCCTAGAGGCTGCCACCATTTTTCAGGGTATAGTCCTGCTTTATCGCTAACTTTGTCACATTAAGCATTTTGGAGACAATAATATGGAGGGGAAGAAAGTGCCAAATAATTCTATGGTACTTGGAAATGTTCTTCCTTGGCAGTGATGTGTTGATAAATGTTTGAAAACTGGTGCTCTCATTTCTTTTTTTAAAAAAGCCCTTATTTGTTCTATTTGCCTATTTACATTGTGTAAATATTCCCACCATGGCCAATTTCAAGCCACCAACATGACAACAACCAGCTCACAGACTTCCTGAAAATTTAACAATCAGCTCTTCCAAGCTGACACAAGTGGTTCCAGCAAACCCCTGGTCCCCAGTATACAGTAATCATGGTGATAGACATGAGTAGTAATTGAAGAAGCTCTAGAGTGAGCTTCTAGAGTGAGTAATACCCAAGGTTAAATTCTAGCTCTGCTTCTTACTAACTCTGTGGTCTCTAGCCAGCTATTTAACCTCTCTATCCTCAGTCTCCTCAGTGCCAAATGGAAATAGTCTATCATAAGGTTGATAATTGTATGAAGTACCCAGCAAGGTTCTTGGCATGTAAGTGCTCAAAAATGGTAATTGTTATTAGCATTATTATACCTTGAGATTAAATATGACAGTCTCCAACTCTATGTGAAATATTTTGATTATCAAAGAATGTGGAATATTATACATATCAATTGCCCCTGGCATTTGGGTTATGGGAAATTCATATCTTAATATTGACCAGATATTAATTATGGTAGGCTTGTGAACATAGATGGGAAATTGCCTCACAAATAGCCTTGAAAAGGAAAAACACATGTGCTTGATTTCCGAGAAAGACAAAGAACCATCCATGCCATATATATATATATATATATCAGGCTTAGCGGCCATGGCTCATGCGCCCAGCTGCTCCGCGGCATGTGGGATCCTCCCGGACCGGGACACGAACCCCTGTCCCCGGCATCGGCAGGCTGACTCTCAACCACTGCGCCACCAGGGAAGCCCCCATGCCATATTATTTTAAAGATGCTTCCTAGAGCGTGTCTGTCGTGTCTTCTTTCTTGGTGAGGTGTTAGCAACTTTTATCTTTAAAAACCAGTCTTTTGAAATAAGATGGGCATAAACAGTCGTGGCAGGTGCAAAACTGTCTGAATGTCCTGCTTCTCCCAGGCTTGAAATGCCCACGTTTCCTTACTCAGCTCGGAGAAACGCTGAGCGTCTGTAGGTCCTGTGGTGCACATCTCCCCCTGCCCACCCCTGTCATGGTGCCCATCTCCACTCCTTCAAGCACAGAGCAACTTGATAAAGGGAAATTCAGAGAAAACAGGCTTTCTTTCCCAAGGGAACCATGGAAATCTTATATTTCTCTTTCTCAGCGGCTTAAAAATGATAATCGATCTAGCTTTTGCACTCTCTGAACCAGTTCATCTTGTTGAAATTATTTGAATGACAATTGATGAGGAACTCAAATGTGTAACGCTTTGTAAAATAGGAATTCTAGGTAAGGGGAGGAAATTCTGAGCATTGCCATTAAGCATACCTTAATCTTGTCATACACCTTTAAGCATCCCAAATAATTCCTTGGCTTTCCCCCTCCCACTATCTTCAGGAAAAGCTTGTCTGCTGTTACCAAAATCTAACATAAACTGCTCAGGGCTCTATATTTTCCCATTGCTGTTTACCATTATACCACTAATTCTAATTTGATTCAGATTCAGCGAGCTCTTTTTCTTCATAGCATGAAAGCGTTTTGGCACCCATTAGCTCCATGAGTAAGGATCATGAGCAATCACACACACAAAGAAACTGCAAATTAGAGCTTATATTCCTTACATCTTCGCATGGCTGACTGAAGGAAGACAACTCCACAAACAATGCATTTTAAAGAACATTTGCAGGATGAATATATTACTGAAATATGGCTAGGAAGTGGGCTGTAGTATATCTTCCAAAGTGACTGATTTAAACCCAAACTTAATGTATTTTGGAGGCCAGCAATAATTTGACTCGCTGAGTGGATGGAATTTATGGGTATAATGTAGTGCAAATAAAAACATCCTCTTGCAGTCATAAAGGTGTATGCTGTGTCGATGCTGGGAAACATAGCTTTCCTTACCCCTGACTTCTGGAGAGAACTCAGGGGAATAGCTAAGTCAGGCCCAATGCCTTTTCTTTGTGGCCTTATGGAAATACCAAGTTTTATTTTTGTGTTTAAGGGGGTTTATAGTGCCATCTCTGGATCTGGGCTTTTGTGTTTGAGAACCAAATAAATAAGGGAAACTCAGAAATGCACTGCTGAGCTATAAGTTGTTTTCTTCATGAGGTGACCCAGACCAGAGTGAAAGAAAAGTGGAAGGTAGGACTAGGATTTGGGACACAGAATGTTCACATGCTCCTCTCAAGTGGATGACCCAAGGGGAAGACTGAGGTTTGTAAGAAGCCCACTGTCAAGGGACTTCTGACTTTGGGGGTTTCCTATTTCTGGCCTGTGTGCTTATGATGTGTAACCCTGACAAAGAAACCTGTCATGGTACCTGTGTGGCCAAATGTCCATGGTGTGCTGAATTTGAGGTTGGAATACAGGAAGTGATGAATTTCTGTGGGTGAACTGTCATGAAGTGAAACAGGCTGCAGACTCCCTTCTCCACATCCTCAGCATTTGAGAGAATCTCCTGCTCTGCCCCTCAGCTCTCAGCCTCATCCCTCCCCCTCCCCCTACTTTATCCCCTCCCCCAGTACAACAGCCTTTGCCCCACCCAGCCCAATGATTCCAGTTCTCTATGGACATCCCCAGGAGAAGGAACAAGATCAGGTCTGGAAGGTTGATCATGGGCACTAGAGTAGGTCATCTTTCCTGCCCTGGCTGCTCTTTATTCATGAAGGAGGAATAAATTCCAGGGGGAGGTTCTACCCTCATATCTATCTACTAGACTGATGATATGATGGGATGCAAAATTGTTAGAGCCTAGGGAGATTCACAGAACATCAATAATTCATGGTTTACATGCCTGCAATGAAGGCAGGGAAAAAAATGCAATGGTATACTCTCAAGGACTTTGTATTTCCTGAGATATTTTCAGTATAAATTGCAGTTTTTGGAGAAGGCATATTCCCAGCCCAATCCAATAACTTCACCAGTTTCCTAAGAAAAAGCGTAAAGATCTTTCAAGTCGATATTTGTTTCAGAAGTCTGGAACAAATAAATATTGCGATATAGATGACCACCTTCCTCCTACTTCAAAGTTCAAGATTAGTCATGTTGGCCTACCTAATGGAGACAGCTAGAGGGTGGAAAAAGTTGTTGGGAAAAGATGTAGGGCAACTGTGAAATCATGACATATGGAATAGCCACAAAATATTCGGTGTCCTATTGAAAAATTCAGAGTTAGTCCAAATTTCCATTGAAATGTCTTTGTTTAAAGAAGTTTTCTGTTATATACATATATTATACATATATATATATACACACACACACACATATATGTATATTTCCTTAATTAATTGGTAAATCAGCCAGAATTTAGAGCACCTTCTCATTGTTTAAGTTCATTTTGAATTTCTAGGGCACTTCTCAGCAATGGTTTTTTCAAAGGAGAGTGGCAGCTTTTAAAGTGTGTGGGAGGTACTGGAGAGATGGGGAAATGGAGCTGGTTTCAGATGTTCCTAGCTTTGCCAGTGGTTATAGTTGTGACTTTTTTCCAACTGTCAGGCTAGGGGAGTACATGACTTAAGGTATATACTGCCGGCCCTTTGGGCCTATGACCTGTATGCTTAAATCCTAAGTTGGTTCTGGGGTTCAGAAGACCAAACATGCAGTGACATTTAGTTGATATCTTTTGCCCCCCTAGGCCATTAATAATTTTTTTTATCCTCTCCCATATTTCTTTTTCCTACTTCCCCAAGCCTTGGATAATCCAAACCAGCAGGGTTCTTGGAGTTCAGAGATCCTTAAAGCCTTGTCTAGGATGACGTTAGATTTGGGGGGCTTCTTAAGATAGCCCAGATTTTGGTAATACATGGGCCAGGGGTGCTGGAAGACCACAGAGAAGACATAGTAATTACCCATCGTGTGACAGGGCCTTCCTGCTTTCTAGATTGATACCAAAATTTGGCATTTTTAGAATGGTTTGTTTCAAGGCTTGGGGAGGGATATGCCCTATTTAAGATTTCTCTGGATAATTTTTTCCAACTACAACTTAATTCCCAAAGTTGATAGGTAGCATCCCTCTGCACTTCCCTCTGGTGCTGGCATTTTGTGAGGATGCTATTTATGCTTTGGGAGTGCTTGTCCTGGAGCTGCCTTATAGGGTAAGTGGGAGGGGGCTGTGGAGAAAATGAGAGCTATGATGATCAGAAGACCTTGATTCCTGTCCTGTTCTAATGTTCCACTAACTAATATAACTACTTGATTTTTCTCTCCTGTAAAATGAGAATGAGGTAATACCCCCTCTCCTAACCAAATGTTGTTGAGATAGACTCCTGAAGGTAACGTGGCACTCTAGTAACTAAACCTGTCTAGATGGGTTCAGACTAAACCTCCTTATTCCACATCTCCCTGTGAGAGATAATATTATGGACAGGATTCATGTAGTTCCATCCAGTTTATCGTTTCCTTTCTCTGTAAAATAGTAAGAGTTCTCACTTATCGAGCACCTGCTGCATGCCAGGTGCCCTTGTATGTGATTCATTACTAATCATCACAAGACTTCTTCAGGTTGGGGATCATTAACCTGAGTTTACAAGCTCAGTGGGCCAAGTACCAAGCCTGCTCTCACATGGGTGGTGATGAGGCTGGAGCCCACAGGAAACATCAGACTCTGAGACCTGTGGTTTCCCCATGGCAATATATGGATTCCACTTACCTATCAAAGTTGTTCCTCTCTGTATTAGTCTGTTTAAAGCAGTTCTTCTCAAAATATATTCTAAGAGATCAGAAGACCCAAAGTACCACCTAGTTGTTCTGAGACTTAGGCAGACAGTGAAAAAAAGTGCTTTCAATAAAATATCCTTTCATAGCTAAATAATGTTCTGCAGTTTACAAAACACTTTCAAATATAGTATCTCAATGAATCTTCAAAACCCATTGGAAGGGAGAATGTGTATTTATCATGTGTTTAATCAACTAGGAGGCTTAGAAAGGCCACTTGCTACAACTTTCCAGAGGTAAGGTAACCAGTAGGAAGCAGAGGTGGAGCTTGAGCCCTGGTATTCTGGTGTCCTTTCATTGTACCACACTGCTCACATTCACTGAGAAAAAGGGGCAGGGAAAGAACAGAGGGTAGGAGAGTGACATCAACAAAATGGTGGAATACGTGTTTTCTGCTGTCTTTCCCCCCCAAAACACTGATTTTGACAAACTCCCATGGGTGAGAGTGCCTTTGTGGAAGTCTGGGGGTTTACTGGAGATGTTCCAGCATACTGCTGAAGAAAAAAAATCTGACATTGGATGCACTGAAGAGGGTAAGAGGAACAACTTTATTTTACCTACATCTCCCTTCTCCCAAGACAGCACAGCTCAAAGCCAAGAGAGACCTTCATGGCCCACACTTCTCCCAAGAGGGAAAGTGAGAGCATGTGTGTGAGCATCTGGGTTCCCCAGTTATGTGGGGTGATTTCAAAGAGGTCCACTTCTTTCTTGCCCCTTCCAGGATACTGGGGCGTGCTGCACGGGAGAGCAGGAGGGGCTGGAAGAACCGCAGCCAGCGCTCTCAGAGGGCATCAAAGGGACACGGATCCTACTAACTACTTCATAGACTGCATCAGGAAGTCTGCCTATGAGCTGCTGGGGATCCCTCCAACTGGCCTACAGGCACCTCCAATGCTCTGAGTGCATCACCCCATCCTCTGCCCCCACCCTGTGACCAACTCCCTGTGCATGTCCCCGAGGGCAGCAAGGGCGAGACTTTGCAGATGACTAGTGAGCATGTGCAGAAAGCCAACCTGAGTCTGAGGGATTGGGAGAAGGCACACAAATGTGAGCATTCAACACTGCCCTGGGGAAAGCAAACCGGAGGCTATCAGTATCTAGGCAGGATTGAGAGACAGCATGCAAGCTTAGGAATTCCCCCAGAAGGGAAGGAGGAGTGTGGAGCAGGCATATCCATAGAAAAGGTCTGAGAAATCTAAGAAGTCTCGTACAAAATCCAGAGCCTTTTGACTCAGAGCTGGGCTCCTTTGAATCATTGTCAGACTGAATATAAGCAGTAGCTGGTGGACGGTAGTGAAAAGAGCACAGCCCAGAAGGCTTAAGTACTAGAATCTAGTTCTTAATCTCTGTCATCAACAGCAGTGCATATAGAGATCTACTTGGAAGGCCCAAACTGAGATTTAATGATTAAATGAGATTTAATGATAGAACCATGTCACACTGTGTCTTTCTTCCTTCTATGTTCAGGTGTCTAATAGCACAAACTAATTTTTTTCTGGAAAATTAACTCAAAGAGTTTCAGTGATTAGGATTCATGCATATATAGGTATTTCTGGCTGATTGGAGCAACCCAGTGATTCCACACCACAAAGAGAAGAACAGATACCCTGAGGGGTAGTTCATTATAAGGAGAAGAAGCTGAACATAAGCAGGTAGATTTAGCAGTGAGTTCATAGGTTGAATTCAGAGAGCAAGAAGTTCTGGATATAGCATAACTGCTGTTACCTGAACTGATCCCAACCTAGGAAATGGATATATACCCTGAGAGTAAAAGGGTAGGCCAAAAGAACTATTTCACTAAATTTTGAAATAATTTTTGGACTACCAACCCAGGTTTGGGCTCCACTCCCATAGTATAGCACAGAGGGGAGGAAACATTCCCCTTCTGGCAATGAGCATTTCCTTGTCATGGTACAGTAAGTCCTGGCAAATCTGTTGCCCAAGATATGAAGGTGGCAGTGCCTGGAGCTGAGAGAAGGCTGAATTGGATCATCTCTAAGTCCCCTTATGGGGACTTAAATTCTGTGAGTTCTAATATTATTGAATCTAAAACAGAGTTAATAAGCTCTCTTCTGGGTCTGAGAGGTAATACAAGGGCTAAAGGAAATCAAGAAGAGTCTAAATAACATAGTGTACACTGATTAGGGAGCAACTGCCAAGATGTCTCAAGGTGTTTAATTTCTTTCTTTTTTTGTTGTTTTTTTTTAAATTTAATTTAATTTATTTTTTATACAGCAGGTTCTTATGAGTTATCTATTTTATACGTATCAGTATATATATGTCAATCCCAATCTCCCACTTCATCTTAGTCCCCGGGCTCCTGTTTTCCCCGCTTGATGTCAATACATTTGTTCTCTATATCTGTATCTCTATTTCTGCCTTGCAAACTGGTTCATCTGTACCATTTTTCTAGATTCCACATAAATGTGTTAATATACGATATTTGTTTTTCTCTTTCTTACTTCACTCTGTATGACAGTCTCTAGGTCCATCCACATCTCTACAAATGACCCAATTTCGTTCCTTTTTACAGCTAATATTCCACTGTATATGTATGTACCACATCTTCTTTATCCATTCGTCTGTCGATGGGCATTTAGGTTGCTTCCATGACCTGGCTATTGTAAATTGTGCTGCAGTGAACATTGGGGTACATGTGTCTTTTTGAATTATGGTTTTCTCAGGGTATATGCCCAGTAGTGGGATTGCTGGGTCATATGGTAATTCTATTTTTAGTTTTTTAAGGAACCTCCATACTGTTCTCCATAGTGGCTGTATCAATTAACATTCCCACCAACAGTGCAAGAGGGTTCCCTTTTCTCCACACCCTCTCCATCGTTTGTTGTTTGTAGATTTTCTGATGATGGCCATTCTGACTGGTGTGAGGTGATACTTCATTGTAGTTTTGATTTGCATTTCTCAAATAATTAGTGATGTTGAGCAGCTTTTCATGTGCCTCTTGGCCATCTGTATGTCTTCTTTGGAGAAATCTCTGTTTATGTCTTCTGTGTATTTTTTGATTGGGTTGTTTGTTTTTTTAATATTGAGCTGCATGAGCTGTTTATATATTCTGGAGATTAATCCTTTGTTGGTTGGTTCGTTTGCAAATATTTTCTCCCATTCTGAGTGTTGTCTTTCTCTCTTATTTATAGTTTCCTTTGCTGTGCAAAAGCTTTTAAGTTTCATTAGGTCCCATTTGTTTATTTTTGTTTTTATTTCCATTTCTCTAGGAGATGAGTCAAAAAAGATCTTGCTGTGATTTATGTCAAAGAGTGTTCTTCCTATGTTTTCCTCTAAGAGTTTTATAGTGTCTGGTCTTTAATCCATTTTGAGCTTATTTTTGTGTATGGTGTTAGGGAGTGTTCTAATTTCATTCTTTTACATGTAGCTGTCCAGTTTTCCCTGCACCACTTATTGAAGAGGCTGTCTTTTCTCCATTGTATATTCTTGCCGCCTTTGTCATAGATTAGGTGACCATAGGTGCATGGGTTTATCTCTGGGCTTTCTGTCCTGTACTATTGATCCATATTTCTGTTTTTGTGCCAGTACCATACTATCTTGATTACTGTAGTTTTGTAGTATAGTCTGAAGTCCGGGAGCCTGATTCCTCCAGCTTCGTTTTTCTTTCTGAGGGTTGCTTTAGCTATTCGGGGTCTTTTGTGTTTCCATAAAATTGTAAAATTTTTTGTTCTAATTCTGTGAAGAATGCCATTGGTAATTTGATAGGGATTGCATTGAATCTGTAGAATGCTTTGGGTAGTATAGTCATTTTCACAATATTGATTCTTCCAATCCAGGAACATGGTATATTTCTCCATCTGTTTGTGTCATCTTTGATTTCTTTCATCAGTGTTTTATAGTTTATTGAGTAAAGGTCTTTTGCTTTCTTAAGTAGGTTTATTCCTAGGTATTTTATTCTTTTTGTTGTCACGGTAAATGGTATTGTTTCCTTAATTTCTCTTTCTGATCTTTCGTTGTTAGTGTATAGGAATGCAAGAGATTTCTGTGCATTAATTTTGTATCCTGCAACTTTACCAAATTCATTGACTAGCTCTAGTAGTTTTCTGCTGGCATCTTTAGGATTCTCTATGTATAGTATCATGTCATCTGTGAACAGTGACAGTTTTACTTCTTCTTTTCCAATTTGTATTCTTTTATTTCTTTTTCTTCTCTGATTGCCGTGGCTAGGACTTACAAAACTATGTTGAATAATAGTGGTGAGAGTGTACATCCTTTCCTTATTCCTGGTCTTAGAGGAAATGCTTTCAATTTTTCAACATTGAGAATGATGTTTGCTCTGGGTTTGTTGTATATAGCCCTTATTATGTTGAGGTAGGTTCCCTCTATGCCCACTTTCTGGAGAGTTTTTATCATAAATGGGTGTTGAATTTTGTCAAAAGCTTTTTCTGCATCTATTGAGATGATCATATTGTTTTTACTCTTCAGTTTGTTGATATGGCGTATCACATTGAGTGATTTGAAGAATCCTTGCATCCCTGGGAGAAATCCCACTTGATCATGGTGTATGATCCTTTTAATGTGTTGTTGGATTCTGTTTGCTAGATTTTGTTGAGGATTTTTGCATCTATATTCATCAGTGATATTGGTCAGTAATTTTCTTTTTTTGTAGTATCTTTGTCTGGTTTTGGTATCAGGGTGATGGTGGCCTTTTAGAATGAGTTTAGGAGTGTTCCTTCCTCTGCAATTTTTTGGAAGAATTTGAGAAGGATGGGTGTTAGCTCTTCTCTAAATGTTTGATAGAATTCACCTGTGAAGCCATCTGGTCCTGGGCTTCTGTTTGTTGGAAGATTTTAAATCACAGTTTCAATTTCATTACTTGTGATTTGTCTATTCATATTTTCTACTTCTTCCTGGTTCAGTCTTGGAAGGTTATAGCTTTCTAAGATTTTGTCCATTTCTTCCAGGTTGTCCATTTTATTGGCATAGAGTTGCTTGTAGTAGTCTCTTAGGATGCTTTGTATTTCTGTGGTGTCTGTTGTAACTTCTCCTTTTTCATTTCTAATTTTATTGGTTTGAGTCCTTTCCATCTTTTTTTTGATGAGTCTGGCTAACGGTTTATCAATTTTGGTTATCTTCTCAAAGAACCATCTTTTAGTTTTATTGATCTTTGCTATTGTTTTGTTTCTCTTTCATTTATTTCTGCTCTGATCTTTATGATTTCTTTCCTTCTACTAACTTTGGATTTTGTTTGTTCTTCTTTCTCCAGTTCGTTTAGGTGTAAGGTTAGATTGTTTTTTTGAGATTTTTCTTGTTTTCTGAGGTAAGATTATATTGCTATAAACTTTCCTCTTAGAACTGCTTTTGCTGCCTCCCATAGGTTTTGGATCATCATGTTTTCATTGTCATTTGTCTCTAGGTATTTTTTGATTTCCTCTTTGATTTCTTCAGTGATTAGTAATGTATTTAGTAATGTATTGTTTAGCCTCCATGTGTTTGTGGTTTTTTACATTTTTTTCCCTGTAATTTATTTCTAATGTCATAGCATTTTGGTTGAAAAAGATGTTTGATATGATTTCAATTTTCTCGAATTTATCAAGGCGTGATTTGTGACCCAAGATGTGATCAATCCTGGAAAATGTTTCGTGTGCACTTGAGAAGAAAGTGTAATATGGTGTTTTTGGATGGAATGTTTATAAATATCAATTAAATCTATCTGGTCTGTTGTGTCATTTAAAGCTTGTGTTTCCTTATTAATTTTCCGTTTGGATGATCTGTCCATTGGTGTAAGTGAGGTGTTAAAGTCCCCAGCTATTATTGTGTTACTGTCCAGTTCCTCTTTTAGAGTTGTTAACAGTTGCTTTATGTATTGAGGTGCTCCTATGTTGGGTGCGTATATATTATAATTGTTATATCTTCTTCTTGGATTGGTCCCTTGATCATTATGTAGTGTCCTTCCTTGTCTCTTGTAATGTTCTTTATTTTAAAGTCTATTTTATCTGCTACTCCGGCTTTCTTTTGATTTCCATTTGCATGGAATACCTTTTTCCATCCCCTCACTTTCAGTCTGTATGTGTCCTTAGGTCTGAAGTGGGTGTCTTGTAGACAGCATATTAATGGGTCTTGTTTATGTATCCATTCAGCAAGACTGTGTCTTTTGTTTAGAGCATTTAATCCATTCACATTTAAGGTAATTATCAATATGTATGTTCCTATTACCATTTTCTTAATTGTTTTGGGTTTGTTTTTGTAGGTCCTTTTCTTCTCTTGTGTTTCCCACTTAGAGAAGTGTCTTTAGCATTTGTTATAGAGCTGGTTTGGTGGTGGTGAGTTCTCTTAGCTTTTGCTTGTCTATAAAGCTTTTGATTTCTCCATCAAATCTGAATGTTATCCTTGCCTGGCAGAGTAATCTTGGTTGTAGGTTCTTCCCTTTCATCACTTTAAGTATATCATGCCACTCCCTTCTGGCTTGTAGAGTTTCTGCTGAGAAATCAGCTGTAAACCTTATGGGAGTTTCCTTGTGTGTTATTTGTCATTTTTCCCTTGTTGCTTTTAATAATTTTTCTTTGTCTTTAAGTTTTGTCAGTTTGATTACTATGTGACTCGGTGTGTTTCTCCTTGGGTTTATCCTTCCTGGGACTCTCTGCATATCCTGGACTTGGGTGGCTATTTCCTTTCCCATGTTAGGGAAGTTTTCGACTATAATCTCTTCAAATGTTTTCTCGGGTACTTTCTCTCTTTCTTCTCCTTCTGGAACCCCTATAATGCAAATGTTGGTGTGTTTAATATTATCCCAGAGGTCTCTTAGGCCATCTGCATTTCTTTTCATTCTTTTTTATTTATTCTGTTCCATGGCAGTGAATTCCACCATCTGTCTTCCAGCTCACTTACCCATTCTTCTGCCTCAGTTATTCTGCTATTGATTCCTTCTAGTGTATTTTTCATTTCAGTTATTGTATTGTTCACCTCTCTTTGTGTGTTCTTTAATTCTTCTAGGTGTTTATTCTTTAATTCTTCTAGGTCTTTGTTCAACACTTCTTGGGTCTTCTCGATCTTTGCCTCCATTCTTTTTCCGAGGCCCTGGATCATCTTCACTATCATTATTCTGAATTCTTCATCTGGAAGATTGCCTATCTCCACTTCATTTAGGTGTTTTTCTGGGGTTTTATCTTGTTCTTTCATCTGGTATATAGTCCTCTGCCTTTTCATTTTGTCTATCTTTCTGTGAATGTGATTTTTGTTCCACATGCTGCAGGATTGTAGTTCTTCTTGCTTCTGGTGTTTAATTTCTTTAAATCTTGCTTCAAATTGTATTTATTTCCTATGCTTAATAGGCAAATATAATTAACTAGTATTTAGTAAATATATTGAGGTTTTAATATAGAGGTTTTTGAGTGGAGAAAAAGATTAAATAAGCAACCTAATCTGTAGAAAATACCTCAGTCATTCAGGCCTAATGAGATGCTTCAATTTGTGAGATTAGATAACATGTATTAATTAGCACTACTAATACTGCAGCCTAGTATCAAGGAGAAGCCAACTAGTTTTCAGAGTCAACAATATTCAAGTCCAGAAACATCACTTTCCCCCATTTGATTGTGGCCCCTTCTAGGAAAGCTGTGCTATACTTGTGCCCAGTATAATATTCAGCAACGTGGTTGCTTACAACATACCTTCAAGTATCTCTGTTTCCATTAAGGGAGTTCCCCTTTTTGTACCCTAATTCCTTCCCTGGCTACAGGAGGATTTGTAGTAAGAAAGGTTGGGTGATGGATTGTACCACAGTATGAAGAATATCCATATTCTCTCTAGAAGTAGAAATTAAGCATACATAATTTGTGTGAACATATGGACATATTTCTTCATGGTTCTTAATTCTGGATGCACTTTGGAATCACCTAGGAACTTTAAAAACTACTGATGCTTGGGTCCTGTGTCTAGAGAATTTGATCTCAGAAGTCTTGGGTGCAACCAGGACATCAAGAGTTTAAAAAGCTCCTCAGATGATTCTAACATGCAGTTGAGGCTGAGAACCACTATCTGATCATACTGAAGGCAGCTGCTTTCTTAACAGCTTTGCTTTTCTGCTACCCCAGCCCCCACTTATCATGAGCCACACCCTTTTCTTGGTTTCAAGTCTGAGACATTATATACAGTACATACTCTTCTTTATACATTAGAACATGTGGAGATCCAAGGCATCCTAATTCAAACTTTCTATAAACAAATATTTGCTTCAGTGGGAGAAAGAAGGAATACGAGGAAAATAGAAAGGGCTGAAAAATATCTGAACACAGTGATGACATAAGGCCTCATTGTGGTGGGCCCTTAAATGGACTTTTTCCCCTCTATATACTAATGCATTCTTTTTTCATGTATTTCAAGACACATAACCCTCCTTCCTCTGCTCTATAGAGCAGCAGGCTTGTAAATAACACACAGTTCCAAAAAGTATGCCAATTGATTGATCTTGAAACATGGTACTTTGACACTGATAAGGATGAATACAATACACAGAAATAGTTTAAGGTGAGTGGTTCTAACACATCTTTTTTTCCTTTATTTTAAATTGAGATGTAGTTGATGTACAATATTACACTAGTTTCAGGTGTACTGCATAGTGATTTGACATTTGTATACATTATGAAATAGTCACCACAATAAGTGTAAGTAACCATCTGTCCCCATAAGAGTTATTACAATATTACAGACCATATTCCTGTATATTACATCCCAGTAGCTTATTTATTTTATAACTGGAGGCTTGTACATCTTAATTCCCTTCACCTATTTCTCCCACACCCCTCATCCCTTCCCTGTGGCAACTACCTGTTTGTTCTCTGTATCTATGAGTCTGTTTTCATTTTATTTTATTTGTTTGGTGTTTTTTTTTTTTTAGATTCCACATAGGAGATCATACGGTATTTGTCTTTTTCTGTCTGACTTATTTCCCTTAGCATAATACCCTCTAGGTTCATTCATGTTGTCACAATGGCAAGGTTTCATTTTTATTTATGGTTAAGTAATACTCCATTGTGTGTATATATATGTATATACATGTATGTATATATATATACCACATATTCTTTATCCGTTCATCTATTAATGGACATTTAGGTTGTTTCCATATTTTGGCTATTATAAATAATGCTACAAAAAAAGTGGTGTGCGTATATCTTTTCAAATTAATATTTTTGATTTCTTTGGGTAAATATCCAGAAGTGAAGTTGCTGGATCATATGGTAAGTTCTGTTTTTAATTTTTTGAGGAACCTCAAAACTGTCTTCCATAAGGGCTACATGAATTTACAGTCCCACCAACAGTACATGAGGGTGCCCTTTTCTCCATATTCTTGTATTTGCTGTCTTTCTGTTGATTCTGACAGGTGTCAGGTGGTATGTCACTGTGGTTTTGATTTGCATTTCCCTGATGATTAGTGATGTTAAGCATCTTTTCATGTATCTGTTGGCTATCTGTATGTCTTCTTTGGAGAACTGTCTATTCAGGTCCTCTGCCCATTTTATTTATTTGTTTTTTTATTTTTAATTTTTATTTTATATTGGAGTACCATTGATTAACAGTGTGTTAGTTTCAGGTGTAGAGCAAAGTGATTCAGTTATACATATACAAGTATCTATTCTTTGCCAAATTCTTTTCCTGTATAAGTTATTAGAGAATACTGAGCAGAGTTCCCTGTGCTATACAGTAGGTCCTTGTTGGTTATCTATTATAAATATAGCAGCGTGTATATGTCAATCTCAAACTCCCAATCTATCCTTCCCCCACCCACCCCCCATCCCGGTAACCATAAGTTCATTCTCTAAGTCTGTGAGTCTGTTTCTGTTTTGTAGTAAGTTCATTTGTATCATTTTTTTTTAAGATTTCACTTATAAGTGGTATCATATGATATTTGTCTTTCTCTGTCTGACTTACTTCATGATAATCTCCAGGTTCATCCATGTTGCTGCAAATGTCATTGTTTCACTCTTTTTAATGGCTGAGTAATATTCCTTTGTGTATATGTACCACATCTTCTTTACCCATTCATTTGTCGATGGACATTTCAGTTGCTTCCCTGTCTTGACTATTGTAAACAGTGCTGCAATGAACATTGGGGTGTGTGTATCCTTTCGAACCATGTTTTTCTCTGGATATATGCCCAGGAGTGGGATTGCTGGATCATATAGTAGCTCTATTTTTAGTTTTTTAAGCAACCTTCATAATGTTCTCTATAGTGGCTGTACCAATTTACATTCCCACCAATAGTGTAGGAGGGTTTCCTTTTCTTCACACTCTCTCCAGCATTTATTGTTTGTAGACTTTTTGACGATGGCCATTCTGACTGGTGTGAGGTGATATCTCATTGTAGTTTTGATTTGCATTTCCCTAGTAATAAGCAGTGTTGAGCATCTTGGTCATCTGTATGTCTTCTTTGGAGAAATGTCTGTTTAGATCTTCTGCTCGTTTCTTAATTGGGTTGTTTGGGGGTTTTTTGATATTGAGCTGCATGAGCTGTTTGTATATTTTGGAGATTAATCCCTTCTTGGTCACATCGTTTGCAAATATTATCTCCCATTCTGTGGGTTGTCTTTTCATTTTATTTATGGTTTACTTTGCTGTGCAAAAGCTTTTGAGTTTAATTAAGTCCCATTTATTTATTTTAGATTTTATTTCTATTACTCTAGGAGATGGATTGAAAAAGATATTGCTGTGATGTATGTCAAAGAGTGTTCTGCCTATGTTTTCCTCTGAGTTTTATAGTATCCAGTCTTACATCTAGGTCTTTAATGCATTTTGAGTTTATTTTTGTGTATGGTGTTAAAGAAAGTTCTAATTTCATTTTTCTGCCCATTTTAAAATCAGGTTGTTGTTTTTTGATGTTGAGTTCTTTGTATATTTTGGATATTAACCCCTGATCAGATATATTGGTTGCAAGTGAAGGCCAGTTTCTGGTGGTACCTAAGAAACTCACTCTTCCTTATTCAACTACCTTAAACTTTGTAACTCTCAAGCTGCTTTGACTCTGGACTCTTCCAGAATATAGACTTGTAAATGTTGTAAGTCAAATACAAGCCAGTTTCCTTTTTGAAAATTCACAAAGAGCATGAGGAGGAAGTGGGCTTTAATGCTATTCCTCTGTGACCTCTGCTATGAGTTTCACCACTCCACAGAGTCATCTATTAGAGTAAGTTACATTCATGGTGGGATTTTGTTAAGTCCTTCTCTTGCTTTGATTCTGTATATGGATTAAGCAACATGAATTCAGTTTAGGGCCTTTTGATGACCTCAGTGGAGGTAAAGCAGGGGTGTGTCCCAGCCCTTCCTACTTAATGTGATTTTTAATAACTTAATGCCACCTTTGGATCAGCTAGATCCAGGATTACCTCATCATATTCTTTCTCCTCCTCTCCTCATCTTCCTCCTTGTCCTTTGTCCTTGTCCTTGTCCTTGTCATCCCCCTCCTTCTCCCTCTTCCTCTCTCTCTCCCCCTCCTCTTTCTCTTCCTCCTCCTCCTCCAATACAGATGACCTAGTTTGGATAAGTTAGGAATGGTCCAAGCCCAAACAGTTTGAGATCCACAGATTAAAACCAGAATTAACATTTTGATAAAAGGTCTTCTACGTTATCTCACTTACAGAGTAAACATTACAGATACAAACAGATATATAGATAGATGGATTGGAGAGTAAGCCAAGTCATCTATTTATGTAGGTGTAAATATTGGCACCTGAGTGACCTTCAGGGTAGACTAGGAAGGTACATTATTCAAAATTAGGTATTGTATGGGTAGTTTACCAATAGTTTTGTTTTTTATGACTCTTCAATATCTATACGTTGACAGAAAACAATATTTCGGGAAAGGCATTGTTTGGTTCTCCTGCAGAATTGTGTTTATTAAATTGCACTTTGGTGTATGGTCATGGACTCTGAAAAGCTTTATAGTTCTAGCCCTACAAAACACAGTGGTGTATTTACAGCAATTGTGTTAAGGAGATGTTGTTTATCACATCGTCAAGGTTTTGTTTCTAAGGACCTGGGGAAATTCTCTCTGTTCTCAACATGATGTGTGATTGTGCTTATTTTGCACATCTGCTTTTTGTTTTGCTTTGTTTTGTTTTAATCTTCCAGACATGGAATCACTTGGCTGATTATGTTTCCTTTTTTGTGCTGGAAGCTCAGAATCAAATTTATGGTTCACTTAAAATCCTTTCTATAGCAAAGCAAGGTATAAATATATAAGCAGGCAAAAATGGTGGTAAAAATATGGTAAAAGAGACAAGGGGAGAACATCAAGTATGGAATCAGAGAACACCTCTTTCTTGAACTCCTTATTCTACATGACAAAGAACTCTTACCACCTACTACTGAGAGCTAGCCTTATTCAACTCTGTGTCCTCATGCTCAGACCAGTATCTGGCATTCAGTGGGTGCTCAATAAATATTTTCTGTATGAACAAGGAAAGCTCATCTCCTAACACTAATTATTATTAATTAGTGATAATAATTATTACCAAGAAGACTAACTTAAAGTCTTAGCTGATTAAAAATGTGATGAGATCCAGACTGATTTAAATACTATTTTAGACTTGACCTGGACTGATTTTTTGAACTGATTTTTATTTTCAAGTTATCCAGCTAGGATTTTAAAAATCAATAGCTAGCTAGGACAATATCCTTTTCCCTTACATGAGGAGGAGCTTCTTTCAAGCAGGTGGATGAATTTGTTATTACCTGACAAGAATCGTTTCTCAAGCCATAATTTTTCAACTATGGTAATAAAAAGTTAGTGGTACTATCTATGTATTGAAACAGATTTCACTCATAGATACCTGTCCCACTTTGGCATGTAGCCATGTTATTCAAGTGCTTTCTGAAGTTTTGTAACTTCACCTGCAAAAATTAATTTTCACAGTCTGTGCTGTGATCAGTGTCACTGCAGTAAATTGGTTGGCTATCTGCCTCAAATTCTTTTGGAATAAGGAGGGGTATAAATAAACAATTTTATAGAGTTTGTTGACTGAGGTTCTTGACAAATCAACCTAAGAGTAGAGATAATTGGTATGTATTTTCATTCAGATGAGTAAATCATGAATTTTTTTCAACATAACATGTCACATTTATATTTGTAAGGAGAACATTTACTTTATGAAAGACACCAGAGAGGCCATGTCACCTTGTTTCCTCATCTGTAAAAGGAGGGGGTTGGATGAGACCATCATGACGGTTGTTTCCAAAGCAGATTGAATGAAACATCCATGGACAGTGGAAATATTACACAGAGCGAAAGGCTTGCAGAAGGATTCTGCATGACACTGTTTTTATTTTCACTACTTCAACTGAGGTTGAAGAATCCATTCTTTAACAAAGATGCAGGGTCAAACCCTAGCTGTTTTTTATGGAAATTAGACCTGTATTATTCTTTGCTTTTGTATCTTCAGTTGTTTGAAGACAACCATCTTATCAGCTGGGCCAATAAGATCATTAATGGAAAACAGTGCTGTGCACCAGAAGATCTTTACTCCTTGATCAATAGTTATTTACTTCTGAGGGGTTCTCAGCTTGGTTAATATAACCAAATAATTTTATTGATAGATAATATAACAATGAAAAATAAAGTTTAAGATAGAAGACGAATGAACATAGAACTTTCTTCAGGCATGAATATTATTATTTGGAAACTGTAATAGCTGCTGGAATGTTGGAAGGGCAGACAACAAAAGTATTGAATAATTGTCCTAGGACTATAATCAGACTTCCATTATTGACCTCTGTTAATATTCTACTGTAACTGTCTGCTAAATTGGTTCCTTGGGGCTTGAAATATACAGTGATGTTATGAGTTCTTATCGTAAATTGCCACACAGTAAAGTAGCAAGTCTCTGAAATAGTGTTGGTCCTAGTTTGATCAATACTCAATTCAAAGCAGTGCAATAGGCAACTGTTTCCATAGAAACATTGATGTCACAGAGGTTGAACAGGGTCTGTTACAACAAATCATTTCCTTTGAGCAGTTGTAATTGACTATATGTACAGTTTGCTGTCACTTGAGACCATTTACATCAAGCAAGTAACAGAACCGCATTAGTTATTCCAGGAGTAAGAGGGTTAGCTCTTCCTTTTGTGACCTTACAAATACCTAGGAGGATATTGCCATAGCAACCAGCAATATAAAAGGATGAACATTAAGGTAGCTAGCCTTAATTCAGTAGCATTCTTCTGGAAGCTGAAAGGTAGTTTTAATAAAGTTTACCTAGTTATAACATTAACACAAATCCTTTGCACCCCACAATAATGACTTGGTTCCTGTCTCACAGATGTCACCAATAACACAGACATTACAATTTCATTTGCACTTCATTTCCTGTTCCCCACCTTTGATTTTCCCTCGGCATCTAGTTGCTAAGGCAGCACACATGCACATTTGGCAAAATCTTGTTTACTGAGTACAGAGTTTGGCCCTGGAGAAACACTGAAGTCTGAAGTGCTTCAGATTTGAAAAGTGAGATAATGAGAGAAAGAAAACTTTGATAAAAAGTTAAATTTTTACTCTGGCTAAATAATCTCTAGATTTTAAGGACATGAAAGAAAACAGATGCAAGCTTAGCTTACTCTTGTTGTGTTCCCTTAGGCTAAAATCACCACCAGAATTGAGTTTCATATTCTAGAGTTTTTCATATTATCCCACTACCTTACCACAGTTCTTCTGGGGTAACTGTGTCCAATGACACATTTTGGAATATTTCACGTAGTTCTGGGGAAATTAAGAGGTTTGTGTATCCTTTAGTAGGTATACAGGCAGAAAATAGTATCAATGTGTTATCAAACTCCATGCCAAATCAAAGAGCATAGGCTAACAGGAGTATTTCTAGAAACATGAGAGCTAAATATGCCCAGACAGAATATCTAGTTTCCCGAAAATCTTGCCAGCATCTCACCTGAGCTTTATGTAGCAGGTGAAATTATCAAGAATGAGAAGCTTTAGTGGCATTAACATTGTGTTCACTGCCATTTGCAATGGTGTCAGGGATAGAAGGAGTTTACGGGGTGTGTCAGGGTCTAAACATGCATTTGCATCCAAAACCTAGCTAGCAGCCTGGAAAGAACATGCACTGCCCAGCTCAGCCATAACTGCAGGCATGATTAGCAATACTGTCGTCTTGGCATCTCCAGGAAAGAAAAATTATATATGGTCATCAATGAAGAGAGAAAGCAAAAATCCTTACAGGAGGTGTTTACTTGGAAAGGATTTTCTAACGCAGACCCACAATGATCAGCCTATAGATTTTTGACCAGTCTGCTGCATTCCTCAGGGTGAATCCTCAGAGGTAATAAAATTGAATTGCAATCAGTATTCTTTGATACTAGCCTGCCACTGACTGTTACTCACCTTGAACTAGAGAGCAGCTATTTATAAGATCGTTTAGAGACACAAATCCAGTAAATTACTCTGTTTGGCCTTAAAAGAATGTTTGACTTGAAGCATAGAAATGACTATAAATCTTACAGGAATAATTTATAAGGCAACATAGTGAGCAGTGGTCCTCTGGTTACAATGGGTAAAGAAAGACAGTTTGAAAGGAAAAAGTGTTCTCCGCCCCCAGACCCCCTGCCTGAAGCCAGGGAAATTTTCCAGGGCCACACATACAGGAAATTTAGTAATGGCACCTGGGAGTCCTGAGAGAGAAGGGAAACAGCTGCCCTTTGCACGTATGCCCTTTCCTGGAGCAGTTCTTTTTCCTAGCTGGCCATTTTTCCTCTGACTACATGGCTTGGCAAGTGGAAAAAGAGAATGAGTCAGCTGTTACTGGGTACCCAGAGGGGTCTGTCAGTCAACAGCCCAGTAACCTTTCACAAAGGCATCCTACTAGTCAGAAAGGCTGGTTGAGAGGCGAGTGTGTGTGTGTGTGTGTGTGTGTGTGTGTGTGTGTGTGTGAGAGAGAGAGAGAGAGAGAGAGAGAGAGAGAGAATATGAGAGGCACCATGCATTCTAGCTGAATATGATAATTCCTAATCATGTACAAAAACATTTGAGTCAGTCTTAATACATGCAACATTTTACTGATTAACATATTATATTAGAGTAACATATCTTAATTTTATTAGTAAAAGAGTCTATCATTAGTTCAGAGAGTCTATGGATGGGAAAATGACATAGTGAAATAGAATAAAAAAGAAAAGGAAATCAGGAGAAATGAGTTATAAATTTGGCTTCTCTATATACTGGTTTGATTCCTTCTCCCACCTTCCTAACGATTTGTGAGTGAAATAGTCAAGGGGGACAGATATTTCAGTAGAACCCCTTCTCCCAAGTTAGAGACTTAAAATCCTATTAAATTTGTTATTTTTGAGCCTAGGGGAATACAAGGAAACCTCCCAAACTCATTGCTTCTCTTTTTTCATTTTGTATCTCAATAATTTAAAAATAGTTACAGAAAGGAATGGAATATTTCAAAAAATGTTTTCTCAGACCACATGAGGCTAATTTATTCACAAGTGATTTAATTTTTGATTTCTGAAACTCATAGGAGCACCAAGACCATCTACAATATTGCCAAAATAAATTTGCTGTGAGACTATCTACAACCAAAGATTACTCCATTTGAATTTGATTAATCCTAATGAGGTAATATCTACCTCATAGGGTGTTGACAAGGTTAAGCGGAATAGAAATTTTAAAGGATAAAATTTTGTTAAGTAAAGTATATGAACATAAGTAAGTAGTTCTTCAGTGATTGGATCTTTTATTTCAGGGTTATTATCCCAAACATCAGTTCTTGTATGGCTGGAAGAGGCATGAGGGTTGAGCTGAATCTGTACAGATCCTATATTTCTAAAATATGGGTGTGTATGTGTGTTTACAATTTTCCTCCCTGTTTTAGAAGTGGAGGACAGATGAACAAAATCTGGCTCATTAAAGATTCCAGGTAGCTGGGTTTCTGCTGGTCAATATGTTGGTGTCATTATTGTCACCAGGCATAGTAGCACTCCTCTAAGACAGTGTGAGTACCTAAACTATGGCTTTTTGTTGGTGGTGAGAGGAGAATGAATAGGTTTTTTTTTTTTTTTTTTAAGTGTTTTCTATACAATATTGACTTAGTTTTTCTCAGTTTGGCAACTGCAGTGTCTGTGACTCCTTGGGACTAGGTGTAGCCAGTTAGTCTCCGGCCTCCTACCACTGTTGGGTTTTGCCTCCCCCCGGGCAGACGCTGACAGCCCTTGCCAGGCAGTGTTTGCTCTGTCATCCTGTGCCTGCCTGAGATGAGTGAGTCTGGGCTCCACTGTCTCTCAGTTACTGACTATCTGCCCGCTCCATCTCTCTCTGCCTGTGACACTATCGCCCAGCCCCCATTCTCTTCTCTTTTATTTTATTTTTATTTATTTATTTTTTTTTTTTTGCTGTACGCGGGCCTCTCAGTGTTGTGGCCTCTCCCGTTGCAGAGCACAGGCTCTGGACGCACAGGCCCAGCGGCCATGGCTCACGGGCCCAGCCGCTCCGCGGCATGTGGGACCCTCCCAGACCGGGGCGCGATGATCGGCAGGCGGACTCTCAAACACTGTGCCACCAGGGAAGCCCTCTTCTCTTTTAAAAAAATAAATTTATTTATTTATTTTTGGCTGTGTTGGGTCTTCGTTGCTGCGCCCGGGCTTTCTCTAGTTGAGGCGAGCCACACGAACTTAGTTGCTCCGCGGCATGTGGGATATTCCCAGACCGGGGCTCAAACCCATGTCCCCTGCATTGGCAGGGGATTCTTTTTTTTTTTTTTTTTTTTTTTTTTGTGGTATGCGGGCCTCTCACTGTCGTGGCCTCTCCCGTTGCGGAGCACAGGCTCCGGACGCGCAGGTTCAGCAGCCATGGCTCATGGGCCCAGCTGCTCCGCAGCATGTGGTATCTTCCCGGACCAGAGCATGAACCCATGTCCCCTGCATCGGCAGGCGGACTCTCAACCACTGCGCCACCAGGGAAGCCCCTGGCAGGTGGATTCTTAACCACTGCACCACCAGGGAAGTCCCCCAGCCCCCATTCTTAAAAGCTTTCTCTCCACCTTCACTTCTCTGATATTTCCCTTGGTTCTTCCTTGTTCTCTCTGGTTCCTCTTTTCCACCCCCCATCCCTTACATCTTGCGTTCTCCAGAAATCTGTCTTTGGCTTTATTCCCATTCTACCCTCTTTCTCTGAGGGTTCACATCTATTTCCATAGCTTCCATTCTTGGGCAATGATTCCCAATCCCAGATCCCATGCTGCTTGTCTCCCTGTGTGTTGGATTCTGAGACGTTTGAATAAAGTCAGTTAAGGAGATATTCCAAGGTGGAAGTCACTGTGAGGGATTTTATCAGGACTTCTAGAGCCTACTGGGGCTCCTTGGGGTAGGGTGGGTGTTTGTGTAGGAGCCAATACTTGAGGGGAGTAGAAGAGCCTATGGGGGATGTCTGCTTTGCAGTAGCTTAGGAGAAGTCTTCGAATTGTTAGAATTATTATTACTACTAGTAATGGGGTACTAGTCCTAGCTAGTACTACCACTAGTGAAGTAGTAATACCAATAGAAATATAAGTATCTTTTAAAGGAGTAACACTTAAAATTATTTACAGGGAATCCCTTAAAAGGGGTGAACTCACCACCTTCTGTGACTAAATGAATACCTGGAGAGTGTGTGAGGAGCTGATACCCAGAGAGTGCAGGAGATGGCACCAGGGAAGGGGCCCGGGAGGTGAAGGAGCAACCTTCCAGCCATCCCAATGCAAGGATGTCATCCTCCTGTGTGACCGGCTGTGTCCTTCTCCTGTCCCACAGCCTGGCCTTGCCTTGGTTTTCAGCTGCTGACGTCAGGGCCACCTTCCTGTGATGTCAGCAGGATTCCAGTCACTGACCATTGTTTCCTGCAGGAAGTGATCCTTTGGCAGTGAAAGTGCCAAATCTTTACCACTAGACCACCAGGGGACTCCCCGCGCAGGAAGCAATCCTTTTAACAAGGCAACATTATTCTGGGTTCTGCTGACAACAGCGCAGGCCCCCCAACTGGGTTTTCCACTCCCCTTTATGCTATTTGCAAACCTGTCAAGGAGAGACCAGAAAGGGGACTTTGAATCTCCTTTACTCATGTCTTCTTCGACCCAGACTGAGGGGCTGAGTCAATCCCAAATTCTCAGGAGAGAAAATATGATTGGCCCAACTTGAGCCAGTGTAAAACCCCCTTTTGTGAAGGCGGGGTGATATAGTTATAAACATAGCTGCCAAGGGTTCACCCTGGAGGGTGAGGCAGGCAGCTCCCAGACAAGGGTGGTCGGTGGGGTCAGAGCAGATATTTCAAAGACCTTTTCTACACTTAAGCAAATGTAAAAAAATAAGTAAAATCATTTCTATGTTCTTAATTAAATAGCACCAATGCTTAGTGTGTTATCAATTGGATCAAAATGTCATTTTATCCAGGAGTGGTAATGGATAATGTTGCTTAAAATGTTTCTAAGGGAGCAGACACACAGGACTAATGCTTAGTCTGTGAGGCTTTGGGGGAGTCTCCTGAATTCATAATTAGTCTGATGCTAATGGCTCTTGAGCAAGGACCTGAATTCAACACCAGCTGAGTTCAGTCAGGCTGGGGGCCAGTGGTGCCCATCTGTAACCATGTAAAAGGGCAAAGTAAATGATTCAAATAGAGGTTGAATTCTGAATTTTGCTTAAGGCTGATGAGCGTTACTTCCAGTTAACAGAGGTTAATCTAGGGCTTTTCTGGGGTAGGGGGAAGGGTGGGGATCTTGCTTCTATTATATTGCAATACATTTATAAAACATATTCCTATATGATGACTAGGTGCCTATATGGGATGGGAAACAAGATTTTACAGACCAGGTTTTTAATATCCAGTTTTGTTTTGTGTATGGATGTTTTTAAAGCACAGCTTGTAATCATGACCATATAGTAATATATCCCATATGAAACTAACTGAAATTGAAGAATGACCTGACAATTTGATTTAGGTATAAGAAATTTTTACAGCTTGGCCATAAGAATGAGATGTTCTTGGGGAAAAGTGGCGGGGGAGTGGGGTGGTGGTGGGATGAATTGGGCGATTGGGATTGACATGTATACACTGATGTGTGTAAAATGGGTAACTAATAACCTGCTGTATAAAAAAAAAATAAAATAAAATTCAAAAATAAGATGTTCTTTCCTTCCTCAAGACTTGTATGCAGTGTCTCTTTGGAAATAGCCAGGTGATCTTCCTGGGGCAAAATGAACCTTCTCAGGCCCTATGTCATCTTTGCTTTCCTGCCGTAAAAAAAAGAAACAGGGCAATGGAAATAAGTAATTTCAGCTGACAGAAATTTTGGTTTTGGATACTCAGGATAATGAAAAGAAAGACATTACAGGAAGATGGCAGGGAGGAGAGACCCTAATTTCATCTGGAGTTTGCTGAACTAGTTTGGACCTAGTTCTGTTATTTCTAATTTAGTGGGATGGCTTAGGCCTGACTTCTGTCTTTAAGGTTGCAATTGCTGGGTTTGCTGTGACTTAAATCTAATACTTACGCGGGAGACATGGAACTACTCTGTACTACTGGTGCCAGAACAATATTTATAAATACTTATGAATGATTAATATGTGATAAGCAGTATAATATTTTGCATGCATTGCTTTTTTAAAATATATAAATTTATTTATTTATTTGTTTGTTTGTTTTTGGCTGCATTGGGTCTTCATTGCTGCACGCGGGCTTTCTCTAGTTGCGGCGAGCGGGGGCTACTCTTCGTTGCAGTGCGCAGGCTTCTCATTGCGGTGGCTTCTCTTGTTGTAGAGCATGGGCTCCAGGTGCTCAGGCTTCAGTAGTTGTGGCTCACGGGATCTAGAGCGCAGGCTTAGTAGTTGTGGCACACGGGCTTAGTTGCTCTGCGGCATGTGGGATCTTCCCGGACCAGGGCTGGAACCCATGTCCCCTGCATTGGCAGGCGGATTCTTAACCGCTGTGCCACCAGGGAAGTCCCCTGCATTGCTTACTTAATCCTCAAAACAACTTTTCATAGTAGATACTGTTTTTATCCCCATCTTACCAATAAAGAAACCACTGAGAGGTTAAGTCAATTGCTTGAGGTTGCACTGGTGATAAGGGTTAGGGCCAGGATTCAAATCCCAACAGTCTGACTTCAGAGCCAAAACATTTCACCACCATGCTCAGTTCCCAGGAACCATTTTGGCTCTGAGAAAATTGTTTAATCTTTGTGTCTAATTCCTTTGTCTTTAAAGGCCTGTAACAGCACTTCCTGACTCCCCAGCTCAGAGAAGTGTTCCGAGATTAATAGCAGTGTGTGTCCATTTCAGCCTCTGTGGGTCTCTCCCTTATGCACCAAGCCTCCTTTGAAGTTGATAAAAGCCCTAGGTGTGTGTGAAGGGAAGCAGGGCCCTTGGTGGGTGAGGGGATATGTAAATATTGAGGGAACATATATAAATCACTTTTATTTCCTTGGAAAATTATCTACATAAACATCAAATAGCGTGAAATGCTTTGTATTGTATGTTTGCAGGTGACATTCTCCCATCTGTGAGATCCACATTTTGAAGTCACAGTCCATGGAAACTACCCTTAGGGAATAAATTTATGTTTCTCGGGTTTGTTCCTCAGGTAACCCACAAGCTTCTCAGGGGCAAGAACCAGGTCTGGTTCCTTTTTATGCTACAAGTTTCCTTATCTTCCTCTCCCCACTCCCTTTTAGCATTTGCTTTGGTACTTGGTACACAGTAGGTGATCGGTGAAGCCTTGATGAGGGAATGGAAGCTTGGAGAGTCAGGTCTTTTGTAGTGATTTCTCAGTTAGCTTCATTACTAGTGAGGGAGACCACCTGGAAGGGCAAGAACTATTCTGGGAGAATTTTGACAAGAGCAATTTAAAAAAGCTAATTGCAAGAGAAGAGAGTATGAGGAATTGAGGCTAGACGTTAGGAAGAGTTTCTTGACCAAGTGGACTGTGAAAAGCTAGAAATTGTCTTATAGGACAAGGCCTCTATCTTTCTATACAGATTTTGAATATTGGGTTACTCAGTTCTCCCTGGAAGTAAGGGCATTGAGGCAGGAAGAGATGGTCTCCCATCTGGGCTCAGATTCCACAGCTGGAGAATGGAAGCAACAAAGAAACCATTTACCATGGATGGAGTGCAAAAGAGAGCATATTGGCAGACACTGTGCCACAGGAAATTTTTACTATTATAGTTATTCCAGTTAAACTTTCTCAGACAGAGTGATATCTCCTAAGGGTTCCCATAGCAGGTCTGTTTTTCAGATGTTAACCTATCTAATTTACTTTAGCATTTATCAAGTCAAGGTACATGAAAATCTACTTTAAAGCCAGTAACTACCTTCTCCCAGGAATTGAAACTTAATACCCAGAGGAATTTCATCCTTGGCATTCATCACTCCTGGACATCATTAATTCGGGTCCTTGTTTTCCTCAGTACCTTAAGGAAAAGAATATCATCATGGCAATTTTAATTACTAAGACAGAGAAGATCAGTGACTTTGATTTTCCAATCAATAGTCAGTAAATCAATCAATATTTTTTGTACCTGTTTTGTGAAAGTCATCATGCTATAATAAAATGGAATATTAAAAGGACAATTTAAGGGTAAGGAAGCTTCAGGAATACAAGGATAGGTCAACATTAGAAGATTTGTTAAAAAATGGAAAAACCAGATAAATCTCATAAGAGAAAAAATTTGATAAAAATCAGTATTAGTCTTAATAAAATCCTTTAGTTATATGAGATTATAATGATACTATCAATACTTTAAAATAATAAAAAGTATTTATTTAATGACAAAAGCTAGAGAAATTTGCATAAAAAGAAGAAATAAGAAAAGGATGTCCATTTTTACCATTATTATTCAATACTGTTTGGCAGTCCTAGCCAATGCAAGCAGACAAGGCAAGGAAAAAAGAGGTATAAATATTGGAGATAAAGCATTTTTATTTGCAGGTAAGAATCAAATAAGAACTATTAGAATCAGTAAGAAAGCCAGAAAGCTGGGCAGTTATAAGTATACAAACAAAACAAAACAATAGCCTTTCAAACTAACTCTTTTGTATTTTTTAACCAAAACTTTCCGATTCAATAGAATGAGAAATTTCACTAACAATAGAATATAGAAACAACAAAATAGAAAATTTGTAAAAATAAACAATAAGAAAACTGTAAGACCTAAATTAAAAAAAAATATATATATATATATATATATACTTTATATACATATAAAACTTAACTGCAAGGAATAAAAGAGGACTTGAATAAATTGAGATATAATTATAGGGATATTAACTATAGATATAAAATGCCATGTTCTTGGAAGGATTCAGTATTGTGAGGTACAAAATTTAATGCAAATGCAATCAAAATCCTAATGGGGGCTTCCCTGGTGGCGCAGTGGTTGGGAGTCCACCTGCCGATGCAGGGGACACGGATTCGAGCCCTGGTCTGGGAAGATCCCACATGCCACGGAGTGGCTGGGCCCGTGAGCCATGGCCGCTGAGCCTGCGCCTCTGGAGCCTGTGCTCCGCAACAAGAGAGGCCGCAATAGTGAGAGGCCCGCGCTCCACGATGAAGAGTGGCCCGCGCTTGCCGCAACTAGAGAAAGCCCTTGCACAGAAACAAAGACCCAACACAGCCAAAAATAAATAAATAAAAAATAAAGGAATTCCCTTAAAAAAAAAAAAAAAATCCTAACGGGATTGTTTTTGATACCTGACAAAAATGATTATGTAATTCATTTGGAATACACAAAAATAGCCCAGAAAAAATTTAAAAGAGAAATGAAAGAGATGTTCTAAAGGAGATAAAAATGTATTTTAAAGATTTACTATTAGAACAGTGTGATACTGGCCTTTAAAAACAGAGATAAATCAATGAGCCAGAATAGAAATCCATGGGACACATCCAAGTATTCATCAGAATTTATTATATTGTAAAGGTAAAGTAGAAGGTTGGTTTATTCAAATAAAAGGTATTATGACAACATGCTAAGGTTTGGGGGGAAAAGTTTTGGTCCTTACCTCATGCTTTACATGTAAATGAATTTCAGATAAAGATTTTTTGTTTTATTTTATTGTATTGTGGGAAGCTGAAAATATTGGAGTAAAATATGAGTATTTTTATAATCTTCTAATAGGAGAAGACCTTCCTAATATAATACTAAAGGCTGAAACAACAAAATTTTGATAGATTTAACTACATAAAAATGTAAAACTTTAGTATGAAAAAAACTTCAACTAAGTAAGGTTACCATGCTCCAGGTGTGTGCTTGTACCATCCATCTCTTACCAGATCTGATGGTTAAATTATTAGGAATTTTGCAAGCTGATTGTTAAATAGAGCCATCATTAAAAATTAAGTTATATACACTTGCAATTAAATAAATTGTATTAAGAACAAAGGTAATAAATATACAAAACAACTTATCTCTTCATAATTATTTTTTTACAGTTTGCTATTATGTGAGCTCTTGAATTTATGTGTATTATATCTATATGGGAGGAATATAATATAATCAGATTATAAGGAGGAGGACAACTGGAACCAGTGACTGGGATGCCACCAGCATCTTCCATTTCCATTCCTTGTCCTGCTCTACTATTTTCTGAATGTCAATATCTTCCTCTTTTAGTGAAGACCAGTTTCTTTCGCATGGTTGGGACATGTTAGCCAGCAACTATCAGACTTCCATCTTTAATTTTACTGCCAGAGAGGCAAAGAGGCACTAAAACTTGTTCTTATCTCAAGGTAAAAATAGCCCAGAAAGAACTCTGGTTGATCTGTTTGGGTAAAGTGCCACCCCTAGATCAGTCACAATGACCAGAGGGTTTGCTTAATGATTGGCCCAGATTTGGTGGGGTGGCTGGTCCTAGACCCATGTTAACTGGGAGGTAAGATCTATGATAAAACAGGCACTACTTTTTTTTTTTAATTTATTCTTTTTTTCTTTTTTAGTTTATTTATTATTTTATTTATTTATTTTTGGCTGCATTGGGTCTTCGTTGCTGCGCGTGGGCTTTCTCTAGTTGCAGTGAGTGGGGGCTACTTTTCAATGCGGTGTGCTGGCTTCTCATTGCGGTGCCTTCTCTTGTTGCAGAGCATGAGCTCTAGGCACAAGGGCTTCAGTAGTTGTGGCGCATAGGCTCTAGAGCACAGGCTTAGTAGTTGTGGTGCACAGGCTTAGTTACTCTGCAGCATGTGGGAACTTTCCAGCTGAAGGCTTGAACCTGTGTCCCCTGCATTGGCAGGCGGATTCTTAACCATTGCACCACGAGGGAAGCCCCCCAGTGCTTTTTGAAGCACGTATTACAAGGAGCATTTCCTAGAGAAATGTCTTGTTCTGGGCAGACAAAATAAGAAAAAAAAAATCAATGTCCAGAACTCTGAGCTTCTACCTAAGTTTCATTCAGCTTCTACCTAAGTTTCATCCAGCTTTTGGAGAGATTGTTCCTTGAATTACAGAAATTTGTGAACTGCAAGAAATTAAGGTCAGAGAGGGCAGACAGCAGAAACAATAAGAACTACGATCCTGCAGCCTGTGGAACAAAAAACACATTCACAGAAAGATAGACAAGATGAAAAGGCAGAGGGCTATGTACCAGATGAAGGAACAAGATAAAACCCCAGAAAAACAATGAAATGAAGTGGAGATAGGCAACCTTCCAGGAAAAGAATTCAAAATAATGATAGTGAAGATAATGCAGGACCTTGGAAAAAGAATGGAGGCAAAGATTGAGAAGATGCAAGTTATGTTTAACAAAGACCTAGAAGAATTAAAGAATAAACAAACAGAGATAAACAATACAATAACTGAAATGAAAAATACACTAGAAGGAATCAATAGCAGAATAACTGAGGCAGAAGAACAGATAAGTGACCTGGAAGACAGAATGGTGGAATTCACTGCTACAGAACAGAATAAAGAAAAAAGAATGAAAAGAAATGAAGACAGCCTAAGAGACCACTGGGACAACATTAAATGCAACAACATTTGCATGATAGGGGTTCCAGAAGGAGAAGAGAGAGAGAAAGGAACTGGGAAAATATTTGAAGAGATTATAGTCAGAAACTTCCCTAACATGGGAAAGGAAATAGCTACCCAAGTCCCAGAAGTGCAGAGAGTCCCAGGCAGGATAAACCCAAGGAGAAACATGCTGAGACACATAGTAATCAAACTGGCAAAAATTAAAGACAAAGAAAAATTATTGAAAGCAGCAAGGGAAAAATGACAAATAACATACAAGGGAACTCCCATAAGGTTAACAGCTGATTTCTCAGTAGAAACTCTGCAAGCCAGAAGGGAGTGGCATGATACACTTAAAGTGATGAAAGGGAAGAACCTACAACCAAGATTACTCTACCTGGCAAGGATCTCATTCAGAATCGATGGAGAAATCAAAAGCTTTACAGACAAGCAAAAGCTCAGAGAATTCAGCTCCACAAAACCAGCTCTACAACAAATACTAAAGGAACTTCCCTAAGTGGGAAACACAAGAGAAGAAAAGGACCTACAAAAACAAACCCAAAACAATTAAGAAAATGGTAATAGGAACATACATATCGATAATTACCTTAAACGTGAATGGATTAAATGCTCCAACAAAAAGCACAGGCTTGCTGAATGGATACATAAACAAGACCCATATATATGCTGTCTACAAGAGACTCACTTCAGACCTAGGGACACATACAGACTGAAAGTGAGGGGATGGAAAAAGATATTCCAATCAAATGGAAATCAAAAGAAAGCTGGGGTAGCAATACTCATATCAGATAAAATAGACTTTAAAATAAAGAATGTTACAAGAGACAAGGCAGGACACTACATAATGATCAAGGGACCAATCCAAGAAGATATAACAATTATAAATATATATGCACCCAACATAGGAGCACCTCAATACATAAAGCAACTGTTAACAACTCTAAAAGAGGAACTGGACAGTAACACAATGATAGTGGGGGACTTTAACACCTCACTTACACCAATGGACAGATCATCCAAACAGAAAATTAATAAGGAAACACAAGCTTTAAATGACACAATGGATCAGATAGATTTAATTGATATTTATAGGACATTCCATCCAAAAACAGCAGATTACACTTTCTTCTCAATTGCGCACAGAACATTCTCCGGGGTAGATCACATCTTGGGTCACAAATCAATCCTCAGTAAATTTAAGAAAATTGAAATCATTTCAAGAGTCTTTTCTGACCACAACACTATGAGATGAAAAAAACACAAATACGTGGAGCCTAAAGAATACTTTACTAAATAACCAAGAGATCACTGGAGAGATCAAAGAGGAAATCAAAAGATACCTAGAGACAAATGACAATGAAAACACGATGATCCAAAACCTTATAGCAATACAATCCTACCTCAAGAAACAAGAAAAATCTCAAATAAAAAATCTAACCCTACACCTCAAGGAACTAGAGAAAGAAGAACAAACAAAATCCAAAGTTAGCAGAAGGAAAGAAATCATAAAGATCAGAGCAGAAATAAATGAAAGAGAAACAAAGAAAACAATAGCAAAGATCAATAAAACTAAAAGCTGGTTCTTTGAGAAGATAAACAAAACTGATAAACCATTAGCCAGACTCATCAAGAAAAAGAGGGAGAGGACTCAAATCAATAAAATTAGAAATGAATAAAGAGAAGTTACAACAGACACCACAGAAATACAAAGCATCCTAAGAGACTACTACAAGCAACTCTATGCCAATAAAATGGACAACCTGGAAGAAATGGACAAAATCTTAGAAAGCTATAACCTTCCAAGACTGAACCAGGAAGAAATAGAAAATATGAACAGACCAACCACAAGTAATTAAATTGAAACTGTGATTAAAAATCTTCCAACAAACAAAAGTCCAGGACCAGATGGCTTCACAGGTGAATTCTCTCAAACATTTAGAGAAGAGCTAACACCCATTCTTCTCAAATTCTTCCAAAAAATTGCAGAGGAAGGAACACTCCCAAACTCATTCTACGAGGCCACCGTCACCCTGATACAAAAACCAGAAAGGTACTACAAAAAAAGAAAATTACCGACCAATATCACTGATGAATATAGACGCAAAAATCCTCAACAAAATACTAGCAAACAGAATCCAACAACACATTGAAAGGATCAATTGCCATGATCAAGTGGGATTTACCCCAGGCATGCAAGGATTCTTCAATATACACAAATCAACCAATGTGATACACCATATTAACACCATATTAACAAATTGAAGAATAAAAACCATATGATCATCTCAATAGATGCAGAAAAAGCTTTTGACAAAATTCAACACCCATTTATGATAAAAACTCTCCAGAAAGTGGGCATAGAGGGAACCTACCTCATCATAATAAAGGCCATATATGACAAACCCACAGCAAACATCATTCTCAATGGTGAAAAACTGAGCACATTTCCTCTAAGATCAGGAACAAGTCAAGGATGTCCACTCTCACCACTCTTATTCAACATAGTTTTGGAAGTCCTAGCCATGGCAATCAGAGAAGAAAAAGAAATAAAAGGAATACAAATTGGAAAAGAAGAAGTAAAACTGTCACTGTTCGCAAATGACATGATACTATACATGGAGAATTCTAAAGATGCCACCAGAAAACTACTAGAGCTAATCAAGGAATTTGGTTAAGTTGCAGGATACAAAATTAATGCACAGAAATCTCTTGCATTCCTGTACACTAATGATGAAAAATCTGAAAGAGAAATTAAGGAAACATTCCCATTAACCATTGCAACCAAAAGAATAAAATACCTAGGAATAAACCTACCTAAGGAGACAAAAGACTTGTATGCAGAAAACTATAAGACACTGATGAAATTAAAGATGATACCAACAGATGGAGAGATATACCATGTCCTTGGATTGGAAGAATCAACCTTGTGAAAATGACTATACTACCCAAAGCAATCTACAGGTTCAGTGCGGTCCTTATCAAACTACCAATGATATTTTTACAGAACTAGAACAAAAATTCTCACAATTTGTATGTAAACACAAAAGACCCTGAATAGCCAAAGCAACCTTGACAAAGAAAAATGGAGCTGGAGTAATCAGGCTCCCGGACTTCAGACTGTACTACAAAGCTACAGTAATCAAGATAGTATTGTAATCAGGACAATATGGTACTGGCACAAAAACAGAAATATAGGTCAATGGACAGGATAGAAAGCCCAGAGATAAACCCACGCACATATGGTCACCTAATCTTTGATAAAGGAGGCAAGAATATACAATGGAGAAAAGACAGCCTCTTCAATAAGTGGTGCTGGGAAATCTGGACAGCTACATGTAAAAGAATGAAATTAAAACACTCCCTAACACCATAAACGAAAATAAACTCAAAATGGATTAAAGACCTAAATATAAGGCCAGACAGTATAAAACTCTTAGAGGAAAACATAGGCAGAACACTTTATGACATAAATCACAGCAAGATCCTTTTTGACCAACCTCCTAGAGAAATGGAAATAAAAATAAACAAATGGGACTTAATGAAACTTCAAAGCTTTTGCACAGCAAAGGAAACCGTAAACAAGATGAAAAGACAACCCTCAGAATGGGAGTAAATATTTGCAAATGAAGCAACTGACAAAGGATTAATCTCCAAAATTTACAAGCAGCTCATGCAGCTCAATATCAATAAACAAACAACCCAATCCAAAGAAGGTCAGAAGACCTAAATAGACATTTCTTCAAAGAAGATATACAGATTGCCAACAAACACATGAAAGGATGCTCAACATCACTAATCATTAGAGAAATGCGAATCAAAACTACAATGAGGTATCACCTCACACCAGTCAGAATGGGCATTGTCAAAAAATCTACAAACAACAAATGCTGGAGAGGGTGTGGAGAAAAGGGAACCCTCTTGCACTGTTGGTGGGAATGTAAATTGATACAGCCACTATGGAGAACAGTATGAAGGTTCCTTAAAAAACTAAAAATAGAATTACCATATGACCGAGCAATCCCACTACTGGGCATATATCCTGAGAAAACCATAATTCAAAAAGAGTCACGTATCACAATGTTCACTGCAGCATTATTTACAATAGGCGGGACATGGAAGCAACGTAAATGCCCATTGACAGACGAATTCATAAAGAAGACATGGTACATATATACAATGGAATATTACTCAGCCATAAAAGGAACGAAATTGGGTCATTTGTAGAGATGTGGATGGATCTAGAGACTGTCATACAGAGTGAAGTAAGTCAGAAAGAGAAAAAGAAGTATTGTATATTAACACATATAGGTGGAACCTAGAAAAATGGTACAGATGAACTGGTTTGCAGGGTAGAAATTGAGACACAGATGTAGAGAACAAACTTATGGACACTAAGGGGAGAAAGTGGTGGGTGTTGGGGGTGGTGGTGTGATGAATTGGGAGATTGGGATTGACATGTATACACTGATGTGTATAAAATGGATGACTAATAAGAACCTGCTGTATAAAAAAATAAATAAAATTCATAAATTCAAAAAAAAAAACAGAAAAAGAAATTAAGGTCATGCGTAAACCCAAAGCCTATGTTATTATAAAAGTGATTCTGGAGATTTTGAGGTACAGATATGGTTTTGTCTTCTCCTCTAAACTGATACTCCTCTACCAATCTTCTTTGCCATGGCCAATTGAATTCATAACTTCTGAAATTTCCTTTTTCTTAAACTAACATTATAACTTAACTAATATTTTAATTAATTAATTATAAAAATAAATTGGTTTAATTAATTTATTTATTTTTGGCTGCATGGGTCTTCATTGCTGCGCTTGGGCTTTCTCTAGTTGCAGAGAGCAGGGGCTACTCTTCATTGTGGTATGCAGGCTTCTCCTCATGGTGGCTTCTCTTGTTGCGGAGCACGGGATCTAGGGCATGTGGACTTCAGAAGTTGTGGTGCACGGCCTCAGTAGTTGTGGCGCTCAGGCTTAGTTGCTCCGCGGCATGTGAGATCTTCCTGAACCACAGATCGAACCCGTGTCCCCTGCATTGGCAGGCAGATTCTTAACCACTGCACCACCAGGGAAGTCGAAACTAATATTTTAGAAACCATAAAAAATGAAACTGTCACCATTTTTCTACTTAGTATCCCAAACAGCTACCATAGACGTGAATTTAGTAAACATTTATTGTATTAGAAAACATTATCACATCTTGCATGATCAGATTTATTATGCTTCACGTGGATGTCTTAGTTTGGGGAATTAAAAAATATCTGCTGACTGCAGTATTTTATCCAGCTATGGAAAGAGTTAAAGGACTGTGTTGGGCTGGGGCGGGGTGGGAGGTGGTACTCAAGGTGCAAAATTCTAATTTTGTGGACAAGGTGGGAGTCTCAGGGGCCTGACAATTTTGGCAAGCCCATTCCAGGCTGATACACTCAAGCCCATTTTCATGAGCCACTGTAGCAAGGCAGGATTTGGGCCTCTTCCTCTGACTTTGAAAACGGAGACTGCTCCAGGCCAGAGGTGTCAGTGTATATAGTTCACTGTTATGGATCTTACAATAAAAATTTGTTGAAGGTCATTAAACACTCATCTCTCTATGTTTATTACTTTAGTCTTTTATTTGTTGGTAGACATGGATCGTTTGATGTCCATTACCACCACACTTGGCATTTCATGCAGTAAAGGTCCTTATGGTTCTTGATGGGTAAATAAACAAGCTAGTGAAAAGCTATAGTGACAGTGGTTCTTACATTTCTGCTCACTTAACAGCCTGAAGCAAGAGGAGGAGAAGGTCTCTCTGGAGTTGTGTCTTCTGTGAGTGATGCTTTGGGCCTGAATCTATAGCCCTGCCAGGCTCCCTTCTGCACCCCACATGCTTTCGTCACCTAGGTGAATTTGGGGCTGGGCATTTCCTTTCTTAGTTTTTTTTCTTTTTAAACTCATCTCAAAACACTTGTTTATGTGGATTGCCACTTTATTTAACTCTATATGAAGAGAGAAATTTATAGTCTTGCTCAGAGCACCCATTGTTTTTTACTTCTTTTAGGATTGAGGTGAACATTTCTTCTCTTCCTTCCTTTCCTCCCTCCCTCCCTCCTTCCTTCCTTCCTTCCTTGTTTGATAATTCAGAGTGATCCTCCTTGTGTTAAGCCCCTTAGAGAATATTTTTGCTCAGCTTTTCCCTAACTATATGCATGATTATGTGTTTCCTCAGTTTCCCATAATGGTCAGTATACCCAAAATAATATATTAGTTGCTCTCATAGAGTGTGTATCTTGTGCCTGTTTTTGTGCTAAATGCTCTGCCTATATGATCTGATAACTTCATGACAACCCTATAGGGTAGGTACTAATGTAATCCCATTTACAGATGAGAAAACTGAGGCAATCACTTGCTCAAGGTCACATAACTAATAAGAAACAGGACTGGAATTCCAAATTAATTCATTCACACTTGACAGATGTGCCCTTGACCACTTTGCTGAATAGCTCAAGCTTCATTACTCGCATGCCTGTTGAATCAATTCTGAAAAATAACATTAATATATATACTCAATACTCAGATAATTTTCAAATTATGATAAAATATGCTTAACTCTAAAATGATACCTCCCATAACTTATTCTTAATTTAATGTTTTATAAGATTCTGCAGAAAATCAGAACTACAATGAGGTACCACTTCACACTGGTCAGAATGGCCATCATTAAAAATTCTACAAATAATAAATGCTGGAGAGGGTGTGGAGAAAAGGAAACCCTCCTACACTGTTGGTGGAAATGTAAATTGGTGCAGCCACTATGGAGAACAGTATGGAGGTTCCTTTAAAAACTAAAAATAGACTTACCACATGATCCAGCAATCTCACTCCTGGGCATATATTTGGAAAAGATAAAAACTATAATTCAAAAAGATATATGCACCCCAATGTTCACAGCAGCACTATTTACAATAGCCAAGACATGGAAGCAAATTAAGTGTGACATGTATATATACAATGGAATATGACTGAGCCATAAAGAGAATGAAATAATGCCATTTGCAGCAACATGGATAGACCTAGAGATTATCATACTAAGTGAAGTAAGTCTGACGAAGACAAATATCATATGATATCACTTCTATCTGGAATCTACAAAAATAATACAAATGAACTATTTACAAAACAGAAATAGACCCACAGACATAGAAAACAAACTTATGGTTACCAAAGGGGGAAGGGTCGGGAGGGAAAATTGGGAGGTTGGGATTAACAGATGCACACTACTATATATAAAATAGATAAACAACAAGAACCTACTGTATAGCACAGGGAACTATATTCAATATCTTGTAATAACCTATAATGGAAAAGAATCTGAAAAAGATTCCCTGATATATATCTATGTATCCAATATATCTATATCTATATTTATATCTATATGTGAATCACTTTGCTGTACACCTGAATCATTGTAAATCAACTATACTTGAATAAAAAAAGAAAAGTAAAAAATTTAAAAAAAGATCATGAAGACTCTTATTACAGTCGTTATAATGAAACACCAATTATCCTGTCTTGTGGGTATAAAAAGATGCTGGGTAATAGAAATTTTTGTTTTAAAAAACCCAGATAAATCCTAGCAAACATTGTATATGATAAAAAAATTTTTAAACAAATTTAATTCTGTGAAGCTGAAGAGAGAAGAGATGGGTTGTCCCTGAATTCCAGTTGAGTAACTTTAAAAGAAAATATAATGAGCTTAATGTCGAGGAATAGGTAGCCTGTTCACATTAAAATACTCCTAGGGCTTCCCTGGTGGCTCAGTGGTTGAGAGTCCACCTGCCGACGCAGGGGACACCGGTTTGTGCCCCGGTCCGGGAAGATCCCACATGCCGCGGAGCGGCTGGGCCCGTGAGCCATGGCCGCTGAGCCTGCGCGTCCCTCCGCAACGGGAGAGGCCACAACAGTGAGAGGCCCGCGTACCGCAAAAAAAACAAAAAACAACAAAAAAAAAACATTCCTCATTCTCTCCTATATATTTTTTTGAACTCCATTTTACAGTGATAGTTTGTGCATTGTATACTTGGTAATGTAATGGTCATAACATTGTATGGCAAATCATTAGTATTTGTTTTAAAGAGAAAAATAGTCCAGGAACCAATTTTATTGATTTATTCATTAGATTTATTAAACTCACTAGCTAAAAGCTATTAATAATCTATTCTCTCAAATATAGAGATCAGTTTGAAATTATACCTAATTTTCAAAACATATACTTTCTCTTAAAAGGAAAAATGCTTCTGGAGAAAGAAACCTTTCATCCCAGCCTGTGATAAAGCCCGAGAATTTTAGGTCTCTACCAAGGAACACTCAAATACATGTTCTGTGATGTCCTCCTGAAAATTAATTGCAGCTTCAGGAAAGTGAAACAGGTGAGGTGAACCATGCATGTGCCTTTGTCTTCAGACCTGGAACATCTCACCCTTAAGTTAGCTGTAGCTCTTTCTTCTGTCACTGTGTTATTACCCTTGTCTTTTGCACTCACAGCACTTAGAGTAGATTGGATTCAGAGTTTATAAGGTGCTGCCTAACATTATCACCTTTTATTTACAAGCACATTTGGCATATTTATTAGAACTGGCCATTTCACGAAAAATATTTTTCTCTAACATTACATATAAAATGCTATTTGTCAACAGATGATGAATCGTTCGTCATATTTAAATTCCTTTTGTGCATTTAGGCATAGTAACACGTCTAATGCATTTCTATTAGAAGTGTGTTAATCTTTAAGTGCAATATTCCATTACCCAACATAATTGTCTTAACCTTTTTATGTACATAAAATGCTCACATTCATATTAAACAATTCTTTTCTTTTCCAAAATAGAAAATGAGAACGTAACATAACATAGCTATGCATTCTCTCCAAAACAGTCTATGATTGACTGAAGCCAAAGCTTTTGAAAAATGCTATATTTCTGGTACTATAGAAAAGAAATGGTCATCTTGAATCATTCTAATTCTCAGCCAAGGAAATTCTTTAAAATATCAATGGTCATATGACAGGATATGTATATGTGTCCAAATCTTAAATCTGTCACTCATTTTTATCATTCTATAAGTCACTTCGGTATCTAACTTTCCTGAATTGCAAAATAATCATAATGCTGTAATTGTATAATGATAACAAGGGATACTATTTAATATCTTAACAAGGAAATGGATAACAGCAAATTCAAACTGAAATATATGTTTTGTAGCACAAAACATCTCAGTAGTGACCATTTAAATTAGCATTCTTGGAAATAACATTTCCATTTGTTCTTAGAAAACTGGACCTGAATTCAGAAATTCAGGTTCAATTTCTGACTCACCACCTTTGCAAGTAATTTAATCTGTTTAAAGTTCAGTCTCCTCTTATAGAAGAGATTATATGACATGGACCATATCTACTCCCCACCAGTTGCAAAAGTGTTTTATATATTGTAAAGGGATATTTAAGTGGAAAGTGTTAATTCAGTCTATCTAAATATGTCATCCTTTAGGAATACTTTAGATGAACTGTCTTCAATTCACATATTACACATTGTTTTTAATTATCAGAGAAGCCCTTTGTGCTAACTATTATTAACTTCCTTTTACAGATGAGGGAACTGAGGTTCAGAGATTTGAGGTAACGTACCCAAGTTCAAATACATAAAAAGTAGAGGGGCCAGAATTTGAATCCAAGTGTGTCTGAATAAAAATTTCTCATTCATTCTACCATATAATGCCAACAGCTAAAGAATTCAACAAGCTCAGCTGATGGGCACATGTGGGAAGTTGTCACCCTCCTGGTCTTCGTTGCTCTCGGGTGGAATATATAGGCTTTGAAAATGGCAAAGAGCCTCAGTAAACAGAGCTGCATTGTATGTCAATATTCCATTCCAGGAAAATCCAACTTACATCCAAAAGGCATAAAGAGGCCAATTCTTTCCTGAAGAATGAATGAAGTGAAAGGTCTAGGTTCATTTCCAGAGCACTACCACCCACCATTTATAATCTGTTAGCACTGCCCTACAATGTATTAAATAATACTTTAAAAGACACTACCTAAATAGATTCAAGAAGCTCAGAAAATCCCAGATAGGATACATCCAAAGAAATCAATGCCCAGACGCACCACAATCAAACTGCTGAAAACTGAACACAAAGCAAAAAAAATGAAAGCAGCCAGAGGGAGATGATGCATTTTACTTATGGGGAACAACAGTTAGAATGGCTGTGCATTTCCCATCAGAAGCCAGGAAGGCCAAAGGAAGTGGCATGACATTTTTAAAGTGCTGGAAGTAAAGAACTGTCAACCCAGGATCCTATATCACGTGAAAATATCTTTTAGGAATGAAAGTAAAATAAAGATATTCTCAGATAAATGAAAACTGAGAGAATTCATTGCTAGCAGACCTACTCTAAAAGAATTACTGATGGACAGAAGGGATGTGATGTTGGAAGACACTTGGAATGTAAGGAATGGAGGAAGAGCAACAGAAATGGTAAATATCTGGGTAAATATAATAGACTATTATTCTTCTCCTAAGTTGTTTAAAATATCTTCGACCATTGAAAGCAAAAATTAAAATGTCGCCTGATAAGGTCTTCAAGAATATAAATGTAATATGTAAGACAAGCATAACATAAAGAGGAGAGGGTAAATGGTCCCATGTGGTGGCAAGTTCCTGTAATCCAGAAGTATTAAAATATTGATTCTAAGTAGACTTTGAATAGCTATATATGTATATTGTAATTCCTAGAGCAATCACTTAAAATTATGGAAAAAGATATAATTTTTAAAAAGATAAAATGGAATATTAAAACTGTTCCAATAATACAAGAATTCAGGAAAGATAAAACAGAGGAACAAAAACTAGAGGGTACAAACAGAAAACAAATAATAAAATGGCAAATTTAAATCCAAACATACCAATAATGTCAGCAAATGTAAACTGTCAAACACATCAATAAAAAGAAATAATCAAAATGGATAAAAAAAGACATGACCCAACTATGTGCTGCTTATAGAAACTCACTTCAAATGTAATAATATAGATAGGCTAAAAAAAAGGATGGAAGAAGATACACCATGTAAACACTAATAAAACGAAATCTGCAAAATGGATAAGTAGTAAGAACCTGCTGTATAAAAAAATAAATAAAATTCTAAAATTAAAAAAAAAGAAATCTGGTTCTTTAAAAAGATCAATTAAATTGATACACATCTGGTAAGACTGTGAAAGAAAGAAGATACAAGTTACTAACAGCAGGAATGATGAGGAAATATGACTAAACCCCACAGACCTTAAAGGATAGTAAGGAATGCTACAAATAACTCTACACACAAAAAGCATCAACTTCTAAGAAATGGATCAATTCCTCAAAAACTACAAACTTGCTTAGCTCATCCAAAATGAAATAGTTAACCTGAATTTACAGTAAGTCTTCCCTCATATGAACAGGTTCTGTTCCAAGAGTGTGTTCATAAGTCTAATTTGTTCGTAAGTCCAACTTGTTCATAAGTCCAACAGAGTGAACCTAGGTACCTGACACAATCGGCTATATAGTACTGTACTGTAATAGGTTTATAATACTTTTCACACAAATAATACATAAAAAACAAACACAAAAAATAAAGAAAACATTTTTAACCTTACAGTACAGTACCTCGAAAAGTACAGTAGTACAGTAAAACAGCTGGCGCTTCTTAGCAGTACCAGCTGCATCACCACTATTTTTACCCTTGCTTTGGGACATACTGGGCTTGAAATAAAGATACTGTACTACTGTACTCTATATAGTACTGTACAGTAAAGCACACAAAAGCACAACCACTTGTAGAGGATGCACGCATGTGACAATGTATGCCAGACACGTGAATTAACTTAGGTGGTTGGACATGTGAACACATGTTTGCACCTTTGAAAGTTCGCAACTTGGAGGTTCGTATGTAGGGGGCTTACTGTAAATTAAGTTCAGTCCTATTACTTAACTATTATATTAATCTATAACTATTAACAGAACTGAATTTGTTGTAAAACAAATAACCAGCCTTCCAAAAAAGAAATCTCCAAGCCCAGTTGGTTTCATTGGTTAATTTTACCAAACATTTAAAGAAGAAATAAAATCAATTATACACAAATTCTAGAAAATAGAAGAGAGAGAAAAATTCTCTCTTCTATTTTATAAAGCCAGCATTACCACGATACCAAATCAGACAAATACAGTCCACAAAAACCTCACTACAGATCAATATTCCTCACAAAGGTAGATACAAGAATGCTCAATTAAATATTAACAAAATTAACCCAACAACATATAAAAAGTAATAAGCATCGGGCTTCCCTGGTGGCTCAGTGGTTGAGAGTCCACTTGCCGATGCAGGGGACGCGGATTCGCGGCCAGGTTTGGGAGGATCCCACATGCCGCGGAGCGGCTGGGCCTGTGAGCCATGGCTGCTGAACCTGTGCATCCAGAGCCTGTGCTCCACAACGGGGGAGGCCACAGCAGTGAGAGGCCCGCGTATCACAAAAAAAGAAGGAAAAAAAATAGTAATAATAATAAGCATGACCAAGTGGGATTTATCTAGAGAAGTACGTAAGACAGATTTAATATTCAGAAATCAATATAATCCCCCACATGAACAGTACAAAGAAACACCACATGGTCATATAAACTGATGCAGAAAAAGTATGTGACAAAATTCAACACACATTCATGACAAAAACTGAGCAAACTGGAAATAGAAGGAAACTTCCTCAATCTAATAAAGGGCATCTATAAAAATCCTACAGCCAACATATTTAATCATGAAAGACTGAATGCTTTCTTTCTAAGATTGGGAAAAAGGCAAAGATGTTTATGCATACCACTCCTATTAAACATTATACTGGAAGTACTAGCTACTGCAATAAAGCAAGAAAAAAAAGATTGGAAATGAAGAAATTAAACTGCCCTCTTTCAAGGACAACATGATTGTTTATGTAAAAAAAATCCCAAGGAATCTACAAGTAACTTCTAGAACTAATGAGTTTAGCAAGGTTGCAGGATACAAAGTCAATATATACAAAAATATTTCTATATAATAGCAATGAGCAAGTAGAAACAGAAATTTAGAAAATAATACCGGGCTTCCCTGGTGGCGCAGTGGTTGAGAGTCCACCTGCCAATGCAGGGGACATGGGTTCGTGCCCCAGTCTGGGAAGATCCCACATGCCGTGGAGCAGCTGGGCCCATGAGCCATGGCCGCTGAGCCTGTGCATCTGGAGCCTGTGCTCCACAACAGGAGAGGCCACAACAGTGAGAGGCCCACATGCCGCCAAAAAAAAAAATAATAAAAAAAAATAAAAAATAATACCATTTATAACAGCACAAAAATTGGTGCAAGTCTAGCAAAATATGTACAGGAGCCATATGTTAAATTTTTTTTTTTTTTTTTTTTTTTGCGGTACGCGGGCCTCTCACTGTTGTGGCCTCTCCCGTTGCAAAGCACAGGCTCCGGACGCGCAGGCTCAGCGGCCATGGCTCATGGGCCCAGCCACTCCACGGCATGTGGGATCTTCCCGGACCAGGGCACGAACCCGTGTCCCCTGCATCGGCAGGTGGACTCTCAACCACTGCGCCACCAGGGAAGCCCCTAAAAAATTTTTAATGCTGATGATTAATATAAAAGAAGACCCCCCAAAATAGACATGTTCATGGATTAGAAGACTTAAAATAGTAAAGATGCTAATTCTCCCCCAAATTGATCTATAGAACTTAATGCAATTCCAATCAAAATTCCAGCAAGAGTTTTTATAGATATCAATAACCAATTCAAATTTTATATGAAAGGCAAAATAACTAGGAAAGCTAAAGTGATTTTAGAAAATAGTACAATTGGAGGAATCCCACTACTCAATTTTATATTGAAAACTATAGTAATTAAGACAGCATGGTATTGGTGAAAGGATAGACACACAAATCAATGGAACAGGCTAGAGAGTGCAGAAATAGACCCACTCAAATATGAACAATTGATTTTTGGCAAATTGAAAGGTAACTCAATGGAGAAAGGATAGTCTTTTCAACAAATGATGATGAAACAGTTGGACACCCATAAGCCCTAAAAAGAACTTGAATCTAAGCCTTACATCTTTTACAAAAAATTAACACAAAATGAGTCATAAGCCTAAAAGTAAAACAGGAAATTATAAAACTTTCAGAAAAAGCATAGGAGAGAATCTTTGTGACCCGGGGTTAAACAAGTACACCTTTTTGTATGGCTATAATTAAAAATTGTAGGATGTAAAGTAACTCTCATATATTACTGGTGGGAATTCAAAATGTGCTCTGGAGAAGAGTTGGAAGTTTCTTATAAGGTTAATACATTTATCATGTAACCCAGGAATCCCACTCCTGATATTTATTCTAGAGAAATGGAAACCTATGTTCACATAAAACCCAACTGAGGGCTTTCCTGGTGGCACAGTGGTTGAGAGTCCACCTGCCGATGCAGGGGACACGGGTTTGTGCCCCGGTCTGGGAGGATCCCACATGCCGCGGAGCGGCTAGGCCCGTGAGCCACGGCCGCTGAGCCTGCACGTCCGGAGCCTGTGCTCCGCAACGGGAGAGGCCACAACAGTGAGAGGCCTGCGTACCGCAAAAACAAACAAACAGAAAACCCAACTCAATTCATAATTGCCCCAAACTGGAGACAACCCAAACAGCCCTCAAACAGGAAGTGGGTAACAAACTATGGCACAGTCATATAATGGAATACTACTCAGACCTGTAAAGGAAGGAACTTTTGATACTTGTGACAATGGGGATAAATCTCAGAGGCAGTATGCTGAGTCAAAGAAGCCAGTCTCAAAAGGCTGCATACTGTATAATTCCATTTATATGACATTCTCTGTGTATATATGTATGACTGTATCACTTTGCTATACAGCAGAAATTAACTCAACATTGTAAATCAACTATACTTCAATAAAATAAATTTTAAAAAAATATATAACATCCTCAGAAAAATAAAACTATGGTGATGGAGAGAAAAAGAATCAATGGTTGCCAGGGTTTAAGGGTAAGGGCAGGATAGCATGAGGGAGTTTTGGAGGACGGTGGACTATTCTGTATCTTGATAGTGGTGGTGGTTACACAAACATTTACATTTATTAAAATACATAGAACTGTATGCCCCCCCAAAATGTCAGTTTTATTGTATGATAATTTAGGAAATATACATTTTTGAAAAGTATCCAGAGTGAGGTTTGACTGACTCCAGAGTTCACATTTTTAACTACTAAATACTAAATGCTGCCTTAGAAATCTTTGAATGAGTAGATAGACATCAGTGAATATGCATGTTTATTATCAACGCTGAATAAATGAAACAATGAAAAATGTGAGTTCCCATCAAAAGGTAGAAATGTCTATATAATAACTACCTATTGTATTTAGATCAGAAGTCCAAGTAAAGGGGCTGCACTTCATCTGGGCTTTGTTCAGTACTTAGTGTACAATGGATTTCAGATGTGCCTTGAATCTTTCTTCTCCTCTTCATCTCTCTAATCTCTGTGTAGGTCCAGCCACTCACTTCCTCTTACCTGCAGTGTTACAGAAATGTGTCTCCCAGTCTCCAAGCCTCCAGGCCCGTCTTGACGAAACCTATTCTCCACATAGCTGCCAGAGAGGCCTTTCTAAATCTGACCTTCCATGTCCCTGCTTGTTGGATAAACTCCTTCACAGGGAGCATAAGCTTTTCATGATCGGTCTCTGCCTTTTTTCTGCAGCAACCTCTCCCTCATTTGTACCACATATGTTCCAGCCATATTGAACAACTTTGACCCTTTCTGCACCGCTTTTCACTATTGTTTTCTTGGTTACCTCCACCTCATGTTTCGAGATTCAACTCTCCAAAGCCACCCCTGATGCCCAGGCAGGCGTATGCACCCTTTCTCTGAGGTTCCGGAGCAGGTCATGTCTGCCTGTGCCAGGGCCCTTACGGCAGTGTATTGTAACTGTCTACTTTCTCATCTATCCTAATTAGACCGTGAGGGCCTCTAGAGCAGGGACTATGATTTCATCCCATATCCCTAGCCCTTAACACGTAGTAGGAACTCAGTAAATATTTATTTATTTATTTATTTAATGAAGTCAAACTAAAGCCACCCAGAACCTTTTTGGAAGTAGACAATGTACAAGTGAACAAATACAAATAAAAGATGGCCCTGTCAATGCTTTGTATGATCAGATAATGATTTATTAGGAATAACCATGATGATACGTATGACCAGAATAACTGTTTCTCCTGTGTAGAAGAGCATGGGAAAGCTGCTGGCTTCTTGATCTACATGGCTTGGGGAAAAAAGGACACAAAGAGAAGGCAGCAGCTGGAATTAGGGAGCAGAAGTGTCAGGGTCCCCCCCCTACCCGCAGTGAAGAGCAGAAGTGGAGGGTCAGGAGGTGAATGACGCGCCTGCCCAAGGGGATTTCAAACGGATGGTTCCTTTCTCCCGAGTGTGGGAACCCTGAACCGATGGAAATGGCTAAACCTTGACCTCCTCAGCGGAATTCATGTTAGGAGGAAGCCCTGAAAAGAGAAAATGAACCCTGTTCCTCTCATCATGATTTCTTCGGTTTGGGTGTATTGAGGGGGAGAGGTGAAAAGAGTTGGGGGGGGTCGCACCTGATGGCAGGGCAAACCACACCTCACTCATCTATTTGCTCCACAGGTGGGTCTTTCTCTAAATCGATAGACTATTAAGTTAAAACCAATTCTTTTTCTGATTTGGAACCTAAGTTTTTAAAGTTAATTTTTTATTTACATGCAGAAATATTCATTATTTTGTCTACTGTTCTATAAGTTTTCACAAATGCACAGTCATGTAAACACCACCATAATCAAGTTACCAAATGGTTTCCGTGCCCCCTGCTCCCTAAAATTACCTCATGCTACTCCTTTTTGGTCAAACCCTTCCCCACCTTTGACCTCTTGCAACCTCTGATCTTTTGTTTGTCCTTCTAGTTTTACTTTTCCAGAATATCATATAAATGGAATTATATAGTATGTAGCTTTTTGAGACTGGCTTCTTTCACTCTGCATATACATTTGAGATTCATCTGTATTGTTGCATGTAACGGTAGTGTTGAGGCTGAATTGTGTTCCCCCTGACCAAGTTCTTATATTGAAATCCTAATCCCCAACACCTCAGAATATGACATGGGGTAGGATCCCTTCTTTGACTTGTACCAAAAGGAAAAAAATCTAAGATGTGTTCAATATACTTTACTTGAAACTTTTGGGGACACAGGAGGGGTTTACATTATAACAAAGTGAATAACCTCAAGTTGAATTTATTCATTTTCTTCTTAAAAGTCCCCCCCCATACCCTTCCTACCACAGGGGTTTCATCATCTCCACGTGCCCCATCTTACGCCATCTTCCTGGCTTCTCGTCCTCCTTTTGTTTCCCTTTCCTCTATTCTTTCTCCCTTCCTCTGAAGAGCAGTCTTAACTCTCTTCTGACCTTAGCTCCTGCTAATACTGGGTCCTCTGGGTTTCATCATCTCCCCCTCAAAGCTTATCAAGGGATTTTCCTAAGCAGGTAGTTTACTCCCTAAGAAAAATTTTGGTGCTAGCTGTTCAGATATCTTTTTCCCCCGTCTCGAAATGTGATAATTACAAAATGCTTTGAGATTCTTGCAAGTCTCCTTACCTTGATAAGGCATTTTGTTATTTTGACTGATGGCATATATACCTCATAGGATGCGTATTTGTTTAAACTGCCATGCAGAGTCTGCACTATTTTAAATGCTTTATAAAGACTTCACTCGGGGTGGGGGGTGGTGGTGGGATGAATTGGGAGACTGGGATTGACATATATACACTAATATGTATAAAACAGGTAACTAATAAGAACCTGCTGTATTAAAAATAAGAGTTAAAAAAATGAGATGAATAAAAATATGGTAATATTTAAAATTAAAATGAAAAAATAAAAACAAATAAAAATAAAATAGCTATGAAATCTAAATAACAATAATTTGGGATAGTATCTAAATGATAGTCATTATGATGCTTTTGAAGATAGCAAAAACCTCAAGTACCCCTCAAATCACTGGAAATTTTAAATAATTCTCACATTGTTTTAGTATTTCTTATATCTTTAGAATTTTGTAAATCTGGTGATATTTTTTAAATGTCCAACATGGTACATTGATTAAATAATGTATTAAAAATAATTTGTTTTAAAAATTCAAAACAAACAAACAACAACAAAAAGACTTCACTGACCAGATAATCTCTGGCAGAGTGAAGTGGGAAAATATGAAAAGTTAATTCAATAACTAGAAAACTACAGAGAAAAAAATGTATGTTTTTATATCCGAGAATAATTTGCCTCTCTTTGTGTTCCATAATCCATATTCCTAGTATCGCACATAGCGTGTTGAGGACTCTCAACCAGTTTTACAGTTCGTGAGGGGGAAGCGAGGGTATCAGATCCTGATCTGCAAATCTGCATTGCAATGATGGTTAGGCTCTTTTTGGAGTCAGGGCCTTTATGGGTGTTAGCATAGGTCCCTGTGGGCACCATTATTTGACCATTTCTTCTTGGGACCCTGAATGCTTTTGCTCTTCTCCTTTCCTCATGCTTTCTAAGTGCTCCCCATTTGATCCTGGGCCAGCAGCTTGTTTAGAAGGTCAAGGAGAAGAGAAACAGAAATATGGTGGAGACATGGAACAGCTGTTTCTAAGATGGGAGCTCCCAAGAAGGACAAGTTAACATAGGAAAGGAGAAGGCATGTATGTTTTGTTCAAGGGGCAGAAGGAGGGGGAGTGATTAATGTCTGGAAAGATGATGATTTGGCTCAGGCCGACTTCATTTACTGCATAAGGAAGGGGTTTCTTTAATTTGTGATGATGACGCTTTTTGCAAATAAAGAGACAGAGAAGGCTGAATCATAGCGTTCTTCCTCATTTGTCCAAAGAGCTCTAACTTTCCATGTATCTTCACTCACCCCTTTATCACTCTCTGGGGTTATTAACAGTGTTTTTATTTAAATGCAGAGCCGGGAGACTTTAAAGTTACCTGGGCATATTTGCGCACGGTAATTGGAAAATCATCTGGTTGGGAAGGAGAGTGGCGGGCAGCACAGGCCTGACCCTGTGGAGCCTGCCTTGTGGGTGGCCCAAGGCATTTTTCAGTCTCCCTTGAGAAGGGCCTAACTTTGCTCCTTAGGGCAGCTCATTGACATGCCACACCTCTGGCTTTTAGAGAGGCTGCTTTTGCCTTAGCATACACAGTATACTTCTCTCCTTGCTGGAAATTTCTCTTGGAGGTCATCTGTTTGTATAAAAGCCTAAAAACTTTATTTAATTTGGTTCAGCATGCAAAGATTTGCATAAGAAAATGTCATTTTGTATCTGCTTCCATCTTGGGTGTACTGTACTGTATGGATTTGAAATAACTAAACCATATACTAAATGGCAATTCTTTCTTGCAATACCTGTGTCCTCGTTGAACACCAAACTAAATACTGTCTGTGTCCAGCCCTGATGAGCCCCAGAGTATGAGAACACAGGATGAGAGAAGGGAAGACCACTCTGCTGTGGCATTTTACCATATCCGGATTATGTTTCCATCTTCCTGTTATAACTTCTCATTGTAAAATCTTTCCTACAGCCTCTCCTCATTTCTTTCCAAGAGCAGTATTTTCCTTTTGTTTTCTTTATTGTCTTTAGTGATATATTCTCAGGGTGGTAATGCTAAAAAGGGCCTTTTAGGTAACCTCTTCTTCAATTTACAGTTGATAAAATGGACAACTCTATGTTTACATTTTAAAAATTATAAACTGCTATTTAAGAATCCAAATGGTTTGTTTTATTACCTATTTCTCTCTGGCTGCCTTGCTTTCCCCTTCAAATTCCATTACTCTCAGACTATGCAAACATCCTTTGAGCTCTCTCTATTTTGAATAATCCATGGCGTGTGTCTTCATTTCTTTCTATTGGATGTGTTTAAAGGGTTGGTTCAAGCTAATCCCAGACTTCCTATGTATCCACAAATTCAGTTCTTTTCAACTTCTTGAATTTCCTTTCCATTTATTTTTGGACATGGATATGGGCCACGCTGGTTTTAGCAACCCTTTTAAAATCTATGACACACAGGCTAAAGAAACCCTAAGAACATAGCAAGGCTGTCCAGTGTGAAGGCCACAGTAATAGCACATTTCGAACAATCAAATAGACAGAATTTGCAATGTTGTTATAATAGCAATATAGTTAACTTCAACCAACTCACTAACTCCATAGGTGTTATCAATCTGCTACTACTCAGGCCATGGAGATATTCAAGTGGCTCTGGCCAGCAGGGGAGAGAAGTGCTTATATCCTCCTTTTTCTTCCTTTATGGCTACTCATGCAGCTCAATTAAGTATTGCATCGTTGAAGGAGGGTTGGACAACAAAAACTAAAGTGAAACGTTGTGAAATATTTGCTGCAGGATCTCAAATTTCTAGATGTATGCCTACCACAGAAAGCAATGATATTAAACAATACAACTAAAGCCAGAGTTTGAGCTCTGGGCTTGTTTAAATATGAGAGAGCCATTTGGAGCAGCCTTCATTTAGAAACAGGATTATCCGATTCTTCCGTACTATAAAAAACTAGAACTGGAAGAGGCCTGGACAACCATTTATTCCAGTAGTTGTTATCCTTATCTGGATTATGATCTTTTTTGAGAATCTCATAAAAGCTATAAAGCTGAATCCAGAAATACATGTATATGTGAAAACAAACAACATTTGGTCCATGATTTCAGAGGGTTCATGGGTATAATCAAGCCCATCAGTGGATCCCCTAGGGGATACAGGAAACCCAGATTAAGAACCTCTGATCTGGTCCAAGACCAGAGGAGGCAACTGAAGCCCCATAGTGTAAGTGACCCACGCTGGGTTGTCCAACTTCATCCTTTTTTTTCTGTTATCTTCTCCCTTTCTTTTTGTTACATGTACATCTGTTTTTTCTTTGATGCTAAACTGATATGCGTGTAGAAAATTTCTCTTACTGCAAATCTCTTCCCAAATGATAGGTGATAGGAAGTCTGTTCACTGTCTCTCTGCCTCATTTAATTGATGTGGCACCATAAACTCTATCTAAGGGCCAATATAATAGATCTGCTTTATTACCGTGAAAGTCGGCCATGGTGTTCAAAATTACCAACATGTCTGCAGATGCGATAATTAAGAAAAACCACAAAAGGTTCTGAAGGTTGTGTGGGGCAAAGGTCAAGCCAAGCTCTACTCTGTTCCCTCAATGGGCAGCTAGAATCTAGGAATACTTATGCCAAGTTCGCTCTGAAGTGGTTTGGCCCTTAATTTGGAAACTTCTGGCACACCAAACCCCTTATTACTGTAACACCTTTTTATAAACATTTAATGTTGGGAAATTACACATTTTGATCAAAAGGCTTCCTTGTTCTTCTTCTGCCCAGTAATGAGTAGTAATGTAAATAGCACTAGCAATCCCTGGGTGTTAATGCCAGACAACCCAGGAAACAAAATGTATATGTTAGCGTTCTAGATGCTGCTGAAAGAACTTCTACAGCCCAAGGAAGAAACTTGGAGAATTCTGTACTGTACTCCTTTTGCTCTTTAGAAGTTTAGAATAATAATATATCCTGTAATCTTGATCTGTAAAAACTACACATTTTCTAAAAATCATCTTATAATTCACATCAGGTTCTTTAGGGCAACCTGAGTTGTGGCCATGAGGCTATGTTACCCAGTCAGCTTTTGTACCCTCATGGCTTTCTTTGTCAATTCATTCCTGACCCTCTGAAAAATCTTCCTACAAAAATAAACAGCATAGTCTTTGTGTCTTCGTAAAATGCTTCTAAGTAAATAATGATTGTTCTGACTCAGATCCTTCTTTGGCCCCAAATTGATGTTTCAAAAAAAGGAGGGGGTTACATTAAGGTCTTGTGAGATATGTATATATGATAACCCAAAGAAGGAATTCTAATTTAAGGATGGCATAATCATTGTGCCTTGATAGGAAAGCATCCATCTTCAAAGGTTTCTCTTTTAAAATATAATAAAATCAAAAGCAATCACTTAAGGAGGCTGGGTAAATAATTTGTGAGCAATAGCTGCAAAATGATTCGACTGTGAGGACTGCCTTCCCTGGAAAAGCTTGTAACCATTTAAATCACCATCCTAGTGTTATTACCTGAATCACCTCTGGGAGCCAGATACACACCTGTGATCTGCTGGTAATTCAGCGAAGGAAGCATCCCTCCCGTGTCCTGCTTGTTGCTTTTAAGTAGTTCTGGTGTAGTAAACCGTGTGCACAATTTTGGACGTGCAAAGAAGATATGGTGGTAAGCTGAGGTTACTGCTCCTTGCTTAATGCCGAGCCGACAAAGCTAATAGCAGGAAAAGCGTGGTGGTTTTGCATCTCAATATGGTGTACTTGAAGATGCAAGGTTAGGCATGCAGACAATAGATACCAGTAGTACTTGGAAGGCAATTCAGCAAGTCGGCCTAAAAATGAGAGTAAATGATGCATCTTTGGAAGAGCAAAAAAAGATAGCTGTCTTGTTTAAACTAAATGTTTAAGCCACGACATGGCCATTGGAATAATAATCTCCTGGGAAGCAATATTTAAAAGTATCCATCATCATTTAGGTTTTAGACACACAGTTAAATATTATTGATCATTTGCAATTGTGTGCATCCATGTGTACATATATTAAACTGAAAAGTAACAGTAGCATGGAAAACGTAGAAGATGAAGTGTAAAAATAGTACTTGAGTTTCTAATTACCAGTTTTTAATTAAGAAAGCCACAAGCAAATTATAAACATCCAGTTTATAGCATTGCAATCTTAGAGGCTTACCCTCATGAATATGGTAATTTTTTATTTTATGCCCTCTTGAGATGTCTTGTTAAAAACATTTTATTGGTGATCCTAAAATTCAGTAAATTTGAAGCCCTTGGCACCTTGTAGATAAAGTTCTTCAAAAAAATGTCAGCAATAAATATTGGGCAAATATAAAGAATATGCACATTTTCCCAAGTGGGTACTTTTTTTTTTTTTTGCAGTTCTTATATTCAAGTGATGACACTGCAGTTCAGAATGTGAATGCATATTGATATTTTCTTCCAGAAACTGCATGGGTTGCTGGGAGAATACTGCTCTCCCAGAGTTTATTTTTATGCAGGCACCTGGAAATGGAGGCATACTTGCTCCGGCTTGCAGAGTTGTTTTGGACAATCAGGTGTACATATGAGCAAGTGGTCTTTATTTAGAGCAATTAAAATTCTCACATTCTCCTCTCTTGACATGCAATTACTAGGGCTCTGCTGTTCGCACTAATTGCTCTTGCTGGGGACATTGGTGAGAAGCCAATGATTTTGATGGGTAGCAGATTATCATTTTTACTTCACTACCTGAGAAAAAAATCATTTGCAAAATCCCATGTGTAATTAGCAAGACTCATGATTAATTGTCCTGCAAAATTAGCTTCACTGTTGCTTTTATTTTACTGCTTCAAATATTAATTAATGTTAACTCCTTTCCTTCAGTTCCAGCTTTTGAATATTCAACATGGCTTTGAAAAATTATCAAGGTTTCTACTTGCATTAGCATGCTAGAGTTTTGATTTCAGGAATAAGTATTCTGATTTAAAAGATCACACTTGGGTCATAAATAATTTTTATAGGAGGACAAACAAAGCATCAGAGCATCATGGGAAGGCATTCATGCACTAACTGAAAGTAAATTGTTTCAATAATGATTCATTCCCGCGTGCTTTTGGGGGGGAAACATCAGCAAATATGCAAACCATTGCATTGTGTGGGGCTAAAAACCATTCCCCAGTGAAAAGCAATCTACCCCAGCGTTTTTCTACCTGTAATTATGTGGTGGGTGAGGCTCAGAGCCTTGGCAAGAAATCATAGACCCTCGGGTTTAAAGGAATCACGAAGGTTATCCTATCCAAAGATTCTCAGTCCTGGGGGCACTAGGATAGCTGTGACTTTTATGAAAATTACAGATTCCTTAAGTTCTACTACAGACCTAATGAATCTGACCGTATGGCACTGAGCCCGGCAATGTGTAATTTTTCAAAGTTCTCCAAGAGACTGGTGAACGTCCAGGTTTGGAAGCTATTGATCTAGTCGAACCACCTAGATGCCTGAATTCCCTTTATAACATATGGGCCAAGTGATGCTTGAATACTTCCAGTGTCAAGGAGCTCACTCTTTCACCCTTGAAACTATCTTTAAGCTGTGTCTTATCTTTAGCGTTGCTTCCTTCTGTTCTGTTAACTGCAGGTGGTTAATTTTGTGGTGCAAGATTGCAAATGCCTCTTGCCTATGTTGCAAGAGCAGTTCTCCATCAAAATGCTTGGAATTTGACTGATGGTATCTATCACACTGACATGGTCAAGGTTTCACATTATATCTAGACTCCTAGGAAAGAAAGCAGTGCTTGCCCTTTCCTCGTCAAATCCTTTGTGCCATCTGGTGCAGGGAGGGCACTCTGGTCCAGAGCACCGGGCATTTGATCGCTGAGATGGGTGTGAGCCCAGCTGCCACTTCTCCCTCCTGCCTGACCTGTCTGTCCAATCACCCAGCCCTGGAGCAATGAGTCTTGCATATCTCGTGGAGAAGGTTTTGCCTGGCATCTTTTAAAGCTTTTATTATTAGTCTTTGTTTTCCACCGAGATCTCTTTTGGTGCAAGATTCTCCTCCTGCAAGTCTAGGGTCAAGGAGCCACAGAGTGGACTCTTCTTTGTCTCTTCCTTCCCTGGCTTCAGGGGCCTGAAGGTGTTTGCATTGAAGATCTCTTGCTTTTCCTGGCATTGAGCAGATTTTGCTCTGGATACAGGGTTCAGGTGGGAGTACTTCCAGCAGGTAGCAGAGAATGGGGTGCCTTGGGGATGAACATGAGCTGTTCAGACTGTCATTCTCAGAGCTTCCCTGAAAAACAGATATCCAGACAGATAAGAAAAGATTGTGTGGAAGTTGCTACTCCCACCTGCTGTGTGACCCTGTGGATATTACTTAACCTCTCACTGCTTAGTTTCCTCATCTGTAAATGGGGTCAATAACAGCACCTTTCTCATAGAGTTCCAATGGGGCTTTAATGGGTTAAAACTAGTGGTGTTTAGAACCATTCCTGATACACAGTGAGGCCTAAATAAGTGATTGCTGGACAAATAAAACTAAGTGCTACTTCCACATCTGTTTAACATAAATGCATTTTAAATCCCCAAATACTACTTCCCAATGAATATTAGGAAGACAGCTTATAAAGAAATTGGTAACTGGATGCAGGACCTAACAAAATCCAGTCTTTGCTTATATTCTAAGGAGGCAGAAGTTCTCATTTAGATTTACTATCTAACCTGGAAAACCTCCAAGAATATAGTCAGAAATCATATCTGGGCCTGAAAGACTACACATTCCTTTCTCACCAAAGTGGTTCAAAAGTTTTCTTTGCCACCTTTAAGTTGGCCTTATGAAGGGAAGGTGGCCTCTTTGTGGTCGGCCTGAGAACCTCCATTTTTATTGTTGATATAGTTTTTGTTCTCATTTCCTGCACACTCATTCCACCTCATAGGAATGAATTGTGCATTGACTTAGAAGCTGAATGAGAGCAAGACCCTGGCTCCTACGGGAGTCAGGACAGGTTTGTTGAGGGGCTAAGAGAGAGTAAAGGTGAGTCAGGGTAAGGCCCTGGCTGAATACTGCCCACTGACAGACCACTAGTACTGCGGCTTAGGAATCACCTATCAAAATGGCAGGAGGCACCATGAGATATTTTCTGCTGTAGAAATTTCCTCCTTAGCAATCATCTATTTATGTAGGGTCCGGCTGATTTATTTTCTATGTGTATCGTTAGCCAGTGTTTCAGAGAGGTGAAGATAAGTACATAGCAGCATTCAAAATAACTCAGAATTTCTGAGAAGCGGCATTTGTGTATAACACCTCAATAAAATGGATTTGGCCCAGGTTGTGGGGTGGTGGGTGCCTATGTGAGGAGATCTGAAGGGGCAGCGCAACGCATCCATCGTTCATGTGCACGTGGGTCCACAGTTGCTTTGACTTACCCCACCTGGCTTCCCAGTAATTGCGATAATACATAAAACAGAGGTCTTGACTATCTGGGGTCATTAAAGGAGCTGATGCCCCTCTCTCCCCACCCCGGAGGGAGGGAGTGTTAGCTCGGGTGCTCTGGTTAAGGTGCAGCTGAATGAGCTGCCTCCTGCCTGTCAAATACCCCTCCTCCCATCCAGCTTCAACCAGGCTTCTGGTGTCCTTGGGTCCTCTGTCCCTGTACCAGGGCTGCTTCCTGCTACCACCAGTCTTACAAGAAGAGATTGAGGTTGGTATTGGATCAACAAAGTCTTTTTTAGTTTAAAAGCAGAGTGAGAAAATGTCTTCTGTAGTTTCTTAGGTTTGATCTCACTTTTAAAAAATTTACCTTAACTTTTATTTCTTTATTTCTACACTATTGATAAAGCCAATGGGGCGGCTCACTGACTGTTGGCAAATGTTTGCAATGCCAGGATAGAGAAGATGGGGTCACGAAATTCTGGATTTCTGCCTGGTTACCTTTGGTAGATGAATTTGAATTGAATATGCCGTCGTATGGTTGGAGTTTTACTGCAGGTGATAAGGTGGAGAAGAGTAAAAAGAGAGGGACTATCTTCTGATTGCTTTTATCCCATTCACTTTTCAATTCTAAGAAACCTGAAGCTAAGAGATTAAATGAATTAAAAAACCAACAAACAAAAAACTGGACGAGTCCAAAGCTTATTTTGGCCTTTCCGTAGATTTTTATACTTTTCTGCGGCCAACTTGGGCCATGGAAATGTTTATTTTTAGTGTTTCTAGTGAAGAATAATCCCTTATACACACCAATCACCAACAGTAATGCAGTGATGTAGTAGCAGCATGGGCTTCTTCCCCATAAGTTAGCTTGGGGTCAGGGTTACCGCTGGTTGGGGATAGCTGGCAAACAACACATTTGCAGGTAAGCTGTTTAGTTTTTAAATGGCTTTGACATCGTATTTACTGCTAAGTGAAAGAACTATAGGCCAGTTGTTAATATGAGAAATATAGCCAGGAGATGGCTCTAACACAACACTAACGGGAAGTTAAGGCCTGCAGGAACACTACATAAATAGTGTTCCTCCTGTATTATGTTAATTCTTAGAATAACCTCACAGCAACATTTCATCATGACATTTGCATCTATCTATACAGCCTCGTGAAGTCTTAGGTTGATTCTTCAAGCACAGAAATATGTTCTTCTTGCCTGTGGCTGCCAAAGTAAACAGAAATCAATGGAAGCAGCAGAAGTGCTGAAGTCATTCCAATAAGCGAAGTGCTTGTTAATTTAAATTTTGCACTTGACATTGGTAAGGACTAATAGCAGAAAATAATGTCCTACACTGACTTCTAAAGTCATTTTGGTCATCACTTATCCCACATTTTTTTGTTGTTGCAAAAATAGTGTTATAAATAAGAAACACATCTAATTGTGATAGGTCATTAAAATAAGGGGAAAAAAGTTTTGTATATCTGAGTGATATTAAGTCCTTGGAAAACTGTTGCACGAAACGGATCTTTTGTCGGTGGATCGGATGACCTGTGTGTGTGTACATGCACACATATGCACATACCCATGTGTATGCATTTCAGAAACTTCAAAAAGCACCTCCTGCTGCTTTCAAAACCAGGCAAATATGTTTGAAGCCTGGTGGTAATTTAAAATAGGAAGATATACGCAGAGGTGAAGGTGGCTACACAGGAAATTAGAAAAGTCTTGGCTTCTCTGAACAACTTGAATGTGTCATTGTATCACTAAATAATTGGTGAGGTAGGTCTGTGTTGTTGATGCTAAGCAGGTGTCCATAAATCAGAATAAATGTTAGTAATTAATTGTTATTAATGTTAATAACAAAGGGTTTTAAATACGCTAACGTGCTTTTCCTCAGTTCAATCTTTTAGAATTTACCACTTGTCATTTCAATCCTAAATAGATTGAGAAGCTAAAGCATTCTTGAGACTTTTGTGCTAGATCAGTAGAATATGATAACCTAGAATCCATCTTCTCTTTTTCCTGAATACAGATCCTAACTTTAGAAAAAATTTAGATTCCTGGTCTGAGCTGAGGCATCCCACATGCTGTTGGAACATCCACTTCAAAGCAGATGCCTTTTAAAAAAGGAAACACCCAGTTTGTCAGTCCTTGAGGTGGAAGTTTTAGATTGCATTGTTCTGTCATGTTCGCCTGCTGCACTGTGGGTCCTTCTGGCTCCATACCTGACTCAAGAAAATCAACTTTGTTAGGTGGACTCAGACATCTGTTCTCTCTCCATCTCTTTCCCTTCAAAGATAGCTGTTAAAGAGTAGCAGAACTATCTAGATTCATTTCTCAGATTTGTGGGAAAGCCTGAGTCAGGCACTTTGTACCCCACCACGCCTCCCCAAGCCTGCTGATGAGGATTGTTACTGTTTAATCCATATACATTCCTGTAAAGGAGCAATTCTGGAGGGAAAGACAGGCTATGCATTCGCCAAATGGCTGGGAAGAGAGACCACAGAAAATAAATAGCCTAGCATTTACTCTAGGGCTCTAACCTGGAGCAAGGAGACAAGGGGAAGGAGGAGTCTTGAATCATGTGTGGATGAAATCAAGATATGGAATTTGCAGTGAGACTGTTTCATAAGTGGACATAGAAGAATTTAAGGCTAATTGCCACAGATGAAATTCAAAGCTTAGCAAACGCAAGGAGGCATTTATTCTAACTCAGCAAAGTAATAGCAAAATATTTTTGAGACTAGGGTAGCAGTCAGAAAATATTTCATAGCTAGCTTGGATCTACAACCATGAGATGGGCCTAATGGGTTGAAAGGAAGCAGATTATATGCTCTATTTTCTGTTGTACTCTGGTTTTCGGTGCTCTCCCGTGTGTCATAGTCATCAGTTGTCCAGAGGAAGATGCTGTATAGACCACACCACTGTTAGATGGGTGTTCAACTAGCTAACAGAATACAGCCAGAGTGGTTACCCCAAGACCAGGTCAGCATGACCCAGAAGGCAGAGGAAAGTGAGGTTTATGAGTGTTGCGCTAAGCTCAACTCTTGCTTAAATGCTTTAGGAATGATCTTCATGATGGAAAAGAGAGATAGGAGAGGAAACTCATTAAACTTGCCAAATATGAGATGTAGCTGGGCTGGCTCCATGCAAGCACGACAGAAAAACATTTAGGGGTCATAATGTGCTTACTGGAACGCTATTCAGCCTTAAAAAGAAGGAAATTCTGCAATATGGGACCACGTGGATGAACCTCGAGGATGTCACGTTAAATGAAATAAGCCAATCACAAAAAGATGGATACCACATGATTTCACCTATAGGAGGGTCTAAAATAGTCAAATGAATAGAATCAAAGAATAGAATATAGTTTCCAGTGGCTGGTGGGGAGAGTGAACCGGGGAGTTACTACAGCGGGCATAAAGTTTCAGTTGAGCAAAATGAATTAGTTTTAGAGATCTGTTGTACAACATTGTAACTACAGTCAACAGTACTACATTGTACTCTTAAATATTTGTTAAAAGGATAGATCTCAGGTTAAATGTTCTTGCCACAATAAAATAATTTTTAAAAATGAGCTAGCAGCATAGCATTAAAGTGAAGAAACCATGTGTTCTGTTAAAAATTTGAAAAGACTTTTATTGTGAAAGATAGTGAGGTTTAAGCTTTTGAAGCGAATGCGCATGGGTCATATGGGTTAACAGGGCACAAAGGGCATGCAGAGAGGACCCTGTTTCTCCACTCCTGATCCTATTTCACTGAGTCTATGTCAGAATATTCAGAAGCTCCCTTCACAGAACCCTCTGAAGGACCAGTTAGGCCCTGGCCACCTCCCTAAGCCTGGGTCAGGGTGAGGATCTACACCATGGCTTAGCTTTGTTTTGTACTGAAGATTCTCCTGCAGTACAAGTTACCATTCTGGAAACATTTGGAAGAGTGAAATGCCACATCTCCAATTTCTAGCAATATATTCGTCTGCCATCATTTGGCCTGGAAGCTTAAGCAGGAAGACCACTTGGAGCCAGACTTCAGAGTGATCTGTCTCTAAGGAATAACTTTCATATCACACTGTTCAGTTTTATAATTCTTGTTAAGCTACTGTAAATTCTCAGCATAAATCTGCAGAAAGACTTCACTTGTCCACATCAAACCCTTATAAGGCTCTATTTCTGCTCTTATTTCAGAATCTCCTTTCTAATGGCTAGACACAGACAGAGCAAACCAAGAAGTCCAGACAGTGCACCAATGGGTTAAATCATATGTCAAAGGTACAACCATAATGTATTATAAGCTTTTCATCCCATAATACATCACTCGGGAAAAAAATATTAGGGGCAACTTCTGATTCATCTTCCTGGTGTGAAATGAGCACATCTCCGGTATTCGTGTCTTTCTGCTTCAATTAAAGCAGTCATGCTTGTTCCCTTAGGAAACTATTAAGGGTTATTACCCCTTTGTTTCACTGCTAATCTTCAATTTCTCTCTTGGTTTCCCCTTCCCAATACATCTTTAAAAATTTTTTAATTCTCTATCTGGTTTTGCTTCTCAGCACAAAATACAGTTTGCACTACTCTTTGATGCTGATAAGATGTAACTTGTTTAATGGACATTGACAAGTGTTTATTGTCTCCTGCATGCTAGATACATTGGGTGGGTGGGAGTGGGCCAAAGAAATACGAGGTGACTCATGTTCCTAGTAGGGAGAGAAGATGTCAATACTCAAAACAGCTAGGAAACAATTCATATCAGTACAGAGCCAGACACTTGATATCTGTCTGGCCAAGTAATCAAGAAATCTAAAATAAAAAGAGCAGCTCTCTTAGTTAAGAAAGTCTTTCTAGAGGGGAGTATAAAACATTTCTTAGCAGAGAAGAGAGGGGAAAGCATTAGGGGTTGAAAAACATGGCCTGAGCAACAGGGAAGAAGGGTCAGGAAACACAGGTAGAGATGCAGATGGAGCCCATCTAATGAAAGGGGAGGGACTTCTCTGCTGGGAAAGTCAGCTTTAGGCACTTACTGATGGGGATGCTGGACTGCAGAGCTGAGGGGGCACATATTGGATTGGCCAAAAAGTTCGTTCGGGTCTTTCTGCGGCATTGCACAGTGAGACCCGAACGAACTTTCTGGCCAATCCAGTATTTAAGGCAGGGACGCTGGAGTTTCCCTAACAGGGAACAAATTGCAATGGAAGGAAGAGTATGTGGATTTATCCAGCAATGGTGTGCAGTAATCCCTGGAAGAGGAGACAGCAAGGGAACAGAATCATAAGTGTTTGGACCAGATGTCCGTTAGCATTCCTTTCAGTCCAGCCTGGAAGAAACAATTATACAATTCTATGCTAAGGGAAGTAGAGAGAGACTGACCTAATTCGAGGTATCTGTAAAGGAGTCATAGAAGAGGTGACATTTAAACTGGTTTCATGGAGATGGTAGGAAGAGACATTTCAGGCAGCAAGAATAACATAAACAAAAGCACAGAAGGACTGGAAAGTGTGGAGCCATATGGAAAATAACTAGAAGTTCAGTTTGTTGTGTAGAGGCGTGCTGTGAAAAGGAACGCTGGGGTAGGTGAGCATGGGGAGAATGCTGGGTGTTGGAGCTGAGACTTGTAAGGAATCTGAGATTATCTCAACCAGTTCCCCTGCCCATCTCCATGATCAGAGCCCTCTTTCCAACATTTCTTGTATTCCTAGCCTATCCTTGAGCATCAGAGCTCACAGGATGCTCACCATCTCCCAAGAGAACCCATGTCATTAGAGAACAATTTTAATAATTAGAAAACTTCTTCACATTGATCTGAAATTTGTCTTCCCATATCTTGTTTCTATTGATCCCCCTTCTATTCTCTGAGGTGAACAGAAGAGGTATCAGCTTGTGAAAACTTGAGTTTCCAGAAGCCAGGCTGAGGTGTTTGGGCTGAAATCTGTTAGCAGTATCTCTAGGAATAAGGAGTAGACTTTTCAGTTTAATGGAAGCATCAGAAGTCCCTGAAGTTTTTGAGTAGGAGAATGTTGGGGTCATCTCCATCTTGAGGAAGATCGACGTGACAGCTGTGTAGGCAAGAAAGCCAAGCAGGGAAGAATATTTTGGAGACAAAGAAGAAGACTATCTAGAAGGAGAGGTGGAAAGATCTCTAAAGTGAATGCTTAACTCAAGTATTGAGAAAATTGTGGGGTTGTCTTTGGGATTCAGTTTAGCCATTTCAAAAAAATGAGGAAGTTGGACAGGTTGCCTCAAGGGATATTTTCAATTCTACCATTTTGTGATTCTGAGTTTTGGGAAATGAAAGAGACATTTACAAAGTAAGAAGAGTTTGCATTACTGTAGGTAAAAACAGAGGAAGCCTGAAATGGGAATGGGAAAAATGTTGAATCCAAGAAAAATGTTGTAGAGAAGACTCAGAAGGCTGAGATGACAGCTTGGCTCTCTAAGCCAAAGGGAAAACAAGAATTAACTGTAACTCAACTCTTGGGTTTGGGGGCAGGGTGTTTCTAAGAGAAGGAGAAGAATAAAAAGTTAAACCATGGAGGATGTTCTAAGTGTGAGAATGGGGAGAAGCCAGTGAAAGGGAGAGAGAAAGAGCAGTCAGCTGGGTGGCAGGAGAGAAATATTATGGAAGGAAAGGAAGCAGACAGTAGAAAGAGAAGGAGGTATTCAATACACAGCAGAGGTGGGGGTGGGGAAGGTCAATGTTAGAACTAAAAAGCTATTTCTGGAGGCACCGGAAAGAGAGTACTTTCAGTGAAGTAACGGGGCTGGAAATCAACTTGTAAGAAATTAAAGATGTACATTCATTCAACAGAAGTTTATTAACCACCAGTTAGGGGCCTGACACTGTTTTAGGTATGGGGAATATAGCAGCAGACAAGACAGATGAAGAAATAAATAAGAAAAATGCCAGGTAGAGACAAATGCCAGGTAGATTACAACAGAGTGATGTGACAGACTGGCTGGTTATTTTAAGTTGGGTGATCAGGCATGGCCAAGTAGGAAGGGCAGTGTCGACAAAGATACATGTCAGTGAAGGCCCTGAAATGGGAAAAAATTGGTGTGTTTGAAGAACAGAAGAAAGACCAATGGGTTGGAGAGTAGAGGCACTTTCTGAGAAAGGTATGAGATTATATCAAAGAGGTTTTCAGAAGCCAGAAGAGACCAGGGTAAGGAATTTGAATTGTATCTCAGGTGTGTTTCTGGGTGTGTTGGGAAGTGATGGTAGGTTTTAAGCAGGGGTCTGACATGATCTGATTTACTTAAAAGGTTATCTTATCTGCCTCATGGAAAATGACTGTCTAGAGACATAGTTGGAAGTAGGATCCAGTTGGTAAGCTATTGCAATAGTCTAGGTAAGAGCTGATTGTGATTTGGATTAGGGTGGTGGTGGTGGAGATGAAGGGGAGGGGAACGATTTGGGATGTGTTTTAGAAGTAGAGTTTATGGGATTTACTGGTGGACGGGGGAAGGAGGAATATATTATGTTTAAGTCTTGAAGTCACATATGTTGATTTGATCGAAATCAACAGAACAAATTCAAATCGCTGTCTCCAACTCAGTTTGATTCAGTGATTATCAATGGAGCTCCCACTATGTGTAAGACACAATTCCAGATTCATTTATTTGATAAATATTTACAGAGCACCTCCTAAGCCCCAGGTGCTGTGTTGGATACTACTGATAAAATTGGGGGCAAGACAGATACAGTTCTTCCCTCAGAGGTCTTGGGGTTGAGTGAGGGAGATAGCTATTTATCAAATACTCACACAGTGAATGCATGACTATACATCATAAGAAGGACTAAGAGGGAAAAGTGCACAATGCATTGGAGCTTAAAAATAGATGGATCTGGGCTTCCCTGGTGGCGCAGTGGTTGAGAGTCCGCCTGCCGATGCAGGGGACACGGGTTCGTGCCGCGGTCCGGGAAGATCCCACGTGCCGCGGAGCGGCTGGGCCCGTGAGCCATGGCTGCTGAGCCTGCGCGTCCGGAGCCTGTGCTCCGTAACGGGAGAGGCCACAACAGTGAGAGGCCTGCGTACCGCAAAAAAAAAAAAGATGGATCTAATCTAGCTTGAGTGGTCAGGAGGGCGACCCTGAGAAGTTGACATTTAAGCTATCTGAAGGATGATGGTGGAGAGAACATCATGTTCAAGAGGTCTGTGGCAGGAAGAAACATTGATTCAAGGAACAGAAAGAAGGCCAGTGTGACTGAAGTCCAGAGAACAAGCAGGAGAGTGATGATGCTAGAGGGGTGGTGAGTCCGGTCAGATCATGCAGAGCCTCATGGACCTTTGTAAAGGATTTTGATCTTTATTCCAAGGGCAAGAAGAAGAAGGTGAAGTGATTAGGTTTTTAGAAATCTCTTTGGCTACGGAGTTGAAAACCGATTTGGAGAGAATCTTCACATTTTTAAAATCCGTTTTATTCATGAGTATCACATTTTATTTCAGATAAAGTTTATGGTTAATAGCATCCTCAGTCTGCAGATATTACCCTATCCACATTTTTCTTTTCTAACAACAGAAGTCCTGATTCCTCTTTCCCACACTGAAGAGTTTTCATTCACACTGTGTAACATCACACTGTGTAACATCTCCCTGGAGAAAAGATAAACGTTTATGAGGTAGCAAGTGTCACAGCTTGTGAAGATGCAGCATCTTTTGTTTGGCTGTTAAAAATAACACACTTTTTACATTTATAGAGATCAAACATAAATAGAATGTTTTATATGTAAGATGCTAGAAGACAGTTTATCTCTAAAATGCTGTAATCTCCTATAATCTGGGGTCCAGTGCTGGGTTCTTTGTGCACTTTGATTGGTGATTCCCACCTTCTGGTGGGTGGCTCTTCCCTTCCACCATCCCTTCCTTCTTTCTCTGAGGATCTTCACATTTAGAATTTCTAGGGGAATGCATGGATTGGCTAAAGCCTGAGTCGCATGGGCTGCCTTGGGGAGGGGATGGTGACCAGAACAAAACTGGGGATCTGTTAGAAGGCAAGGAGAAGGAAGTGCATGCTGGGCAAGCAGCACCACAGTGTCTCCTGGTAACCTGTCCATGTCAGCACATCTAGAAAGACTACATTTTTTCCCAATGGCTCCATAACGTTCAACTGTATTGATATGTCATACTTTAATATTTAGCACCTCTCTATGAGTGGACATTTATGTTGTTCCAAGTTTTTACTATTGCAAACAATACTGCAGATTGGAACACTCTTGAACCTCGATCTTAGCTCTTGTGAGATACATAGAAGTAAAAATGCCAGGTCAGAGTGCATGAAAGTTTTAAATTTTAATAGGTTATGATAAATTTTCCTGAAAAATGTGATGCCAGGTTTGAGCATGTTTGAATAATCTTGAAGTAGTGCATAAGACCAGAGCTAGGAAGTCTGACCTTATGACAGCCAGTGAGGAGCAGGGCAGTGATGCAGGGATGAGGTGCTCGGTTTCTGATCTCCCATGATGGTCTTGGTCAGAGTTTGCCTCAAAGCTCGTGAGCCCCAGGTGGGAGGTTGGCTGACAAATCCTTTTGTTAAGTAAATCCCTGAACTTCGGGTGTATAACCGCATAGAGGAGCAGCAGCCTTCTGAGAAACTACCACCTAGGAGCTAGAATCCTGGGCAGGTTCGCCTTGCTTAATCCCTCAGTCCTACTCTCTGAGGATCCTGGCAGTATTCAACAAAGCTAACCCCTCCATCCTTCTTGAAATGCTTTCTTTTTCTTGATTTCCATAACAACACACTCTACTATTTTTCCTTTTCCTTCACAGGCCACTGGGTGAACGCCTCACCTTATTGTTGATGCTCCTCAGATTTTGATTCTTGTCCCTCTTCTTGTTTATCTCCAAACTCTCCTTAGATCACCTCTTTCCTTCCCATGTCCAGCGTTTTTTATATGCTGACAACTCCCAAATTTTTCTTGTTAGCCCAAACCTCTCCCCTGAATTTCAGAATCATATACCCACAAATTAAACTTGTCCAAAGGGACCACTTAATTTCCACTTCCAGTCTACGCCCTCCCTTATCCAGTCTTTCCCATATGGGGAAAAGGCACTTTCATCCACCCAGCTGCTCAAGCGAAGGACCTAATAGTCATCTTGGATTCACCCTTTTCTTCACCCTCTCTATAGAGTCTGCCAACAAGACTAGTCTAGTCCATTTCCAAATGGAATCCAACCATTCTTCTGCCTCTTCACTTTCCCACGCTAGTCCAAGCCACCATCTCTTCTCACGTAAACATCTGCCCTCTCATCTATTCTGTGTAAATCAGATTGTGTCACTTTCCTGCTAAAGAACTGCCCAAGGATTTCTGTTGCTCTTTGGGTAAAAGTGTGAATGAATTACCTTGGCCTCCAAGGCCCAGCACCACCCGGCCAGGACCTATGTCCAGCAACTACCTCCTACCACTGCACTGTCAGCTGGTGTCAGCAGGCCCCACCTCTCTGCTTTCCAGTCAGCTCCTCCGCCTGCCAAGCCTCTGCACATTTCAGGGCCTATTCACTTGCTAGGAGCTTTCCACTCTCTGGTCTTTGCTTAGCCAGCTCCTTTGCCTCCCTCATGTCTTAAGCCTTCCCTAAGCACCTGACATAATACAGGTTCCCTGTACTTGGCATGTACCTCCGCCCTTTGTCTGTTTCCTTCATACTAGTTATTGAAGCTTGCCATTTGTTTACTTGTTTGCCTTTTCAGCTCTAGAATGGAAATTCCATGAAAGATGGCACATGTATGTCTTGTCCACTGTGGATTCCTCAGTATTATAGGGAGCAGTAAATATTTTTTGGATGACTGATTAAGAGTCCTATTCATTGGTCTTCTTCTGCCAAGCAAAAGCCTCATGTCCCTGTGATAGTGAATCGCTGGCAGCATCACTCTTTGCTGTATACCATGTAGAATATAGCATTAGCTGATTTTCTGCTTTTACTCTTTAAGTTTCCAAAGAGACAGCAACCTCTTTAGCTGTCTTGGCTGTGAAATTGCCTATTATCTTTTGGGCTTCATCAAATCAGAGACTAGAAACGCAACCAGGTCTTTTTCTCTGTACAACGTATAAAAACCACATCTCAAATAATGTGCTGTACCCTGAGTTAATTTTTATCAAGTGTATTTTCTTTGATTCTGGACCTACATATGCTTTACCATGAAAACATTTAATTAGTCTTAAGGAAGATGTACAAAGGTCTTTGACGGTTTGGAGTGATAAAAGCAGTGTTTGCTCTAGTGGTGTGGAGCTCACGCTGAGGCAGGGTGGAAGTCATTCCCTCAACCAGCCTCAAGGGAATGAGACAGGTCTCTGTGTCTGGGGCTCTCCACGTTCTTTCCTTGAAGCAAGAACACTCCTTTCCCAGCTGAGAGCTGATCAGCACATTCAGTGCTCCATCCCTCCCACCTCTTCAAGACTGGTCAAGCAGTAGGTATCTGATGAATTAATCATGACCAGCTATCGGCTCTTTGAGGCATTGAAATCTACTAAATTTAGTAGTCGGCAGGATAGCAAATAACAAGAGTCCTGTGACTTGAAGCTTGACCGTCTCGCACTTCTAGGGCCTCTTATTCTTAATCTATAAACCAAAGATTTGCATGTTTACCCTCACTTGCCTCCTGGATTCATGAGCTCTCTCTCCCTTTCTCTCTGCCCACACATGTGGATAAGGATGGAGGAGGAGAAGAGGAAGAAAGGGTAAAATCCTTTGTGATCTGAGAAGACATTATGAAAGTACAGTACTTACGGAAGAACTACATGAAACCTTTCCAAACAAAGTAAATCTAGCTTTTAAATGTTATCTGTTAGCACAACATGGACTCCTACCTCAATTCCAGCAGCCTATAAAATGTCATTATCCTCCTAAACCAAAGTCCATCATTTTTTGGACATATGAGGGCTCTGATTAGCCTGATTTTATTGCACATTAAAAAATTTGAAACCAAATTTGTCCTAACTATGGCCAGTCATATTATAAAGCTATAGTCATTAAAATAGTGAGGTATTGGAGTCAAATCAGATAAATAGATCAGTCAAAAAGAGAGAGCTTATAGACAGAGCCATGCATTATATCGGAGATAACATTGCAAATCACTGAAGAAAGGGTATGGAATAGACCCACCCCATGGGGAAAAAAATGAGATTTCTACTTTATATCATATACAAAGATAAATTCTAGATGGATTAAAGGCCTAAAATGTAAATCACATTACTCTAAAGCTATGTGGAAAACAATTCTTTTCTTGGAGTGGGAAAGGCTTTCTTTAATAAGATACAAAAACACGCACAATAGAGGAAAAGGTACTTAAATTTGACTATAGCAAAATTTAATTCTTTTATATGGCAGCAAACTAACAAATAAAACCCATTATAAACGAAGTTAAAATACAATCGAATGGAACAAATGGCCCTTTTCTTTTTATTGAGGTATCACTGACATATAACATTATATTAGTTTCAGGTGTTCAACCTTAAAATTATATATATATAAATGATCATCATAATAAGTCTAGTTAGCGTCCATTGTCACACATAGTTACAATTTTTTTCTTGTGATGGGAATTTTAAGATCTACTGTCTTAGCTCCTTTCAAATATACAATACAGTATTGTTAACTATAGTCACCATGATGTACATGACATCACTATGACTTATTTATCTTATAACTAGAAGTTTGTAACTTTTGACCACCTTGACACTTTTTTCTTTAATAAATAAATGGTGAGAAAACAAGGGGGAGGAGGGCTGTTAGGAACTAAAAGAAATTTAAGAGAGGTAACAACCAAATGAAATGTGTGGACCTTGTTTGGATTCTGATTCAAAGAAACCAAATGTAAAAAGATGTTAGTGGGTTGGTTGGAGAGATCTGTGTACTGACTGGTGACTACGTGACCATAAAAAATTATTGTTAATGTTTATGGCATGATAATGACACTGTGGTTACTTTTTAAAAAATCCATATATCTTAGAGATGCTATTGAAATATTTATGAATGAAGTGATACAATGCCTGGCATTTGCTTTAAAATAATCTAACAGGTATGTGGAGAAGAGAATGGGGGTGGGTATATAGATAAAAGGAGATTTGCTATATGTTCTTTTTTTTTTCTTCCAGTTTTATTGAGACATAATTGACATATAGCACTGTAGATATGTTCTTAATTATTGAAGCTGGATGAGGGGTATATGGGAGTTCATTACCTTCTTTTCTTTTATTCACATTTGACATTTTCCATAATGATTTCTTTAAAATACAAGCAATGAATTTATAGCTATGCCTGACGTATAATAAACATTCAATAAATGTTATCTGTTATTATTATATTAATCTTTAAAAAAGATGAGTGACACCTACATTGCTGGTGGGAGTGTAATTTGGTACGGCCTCTACAGAGGATAATTTGGTAATACCTATTAAAATTTAAAAATCACTTAGCTTTAACTAGTACTTTTACTTCTGACAATTTACCCTACCGGTATTTATACATGCATAAAATAATATATTTATAAGAAACACAAGTGGTTTTTTTTTGTGGTACGTGGGCCTCTCACTGCTGTGGCCTCTCTCGTTGCGGAGCACAGGCTCCGGACGCGCAGGCCCAGTGGCCATGGCTCACGGGCCCAGCTGCTCTGCGGCATGTGGGATCCTCCCAGACCGGGGCACGAACCGTGTCCCCTGCATCGGCAGGCGGACTCCCAACCACTGCGCCACTAGGGAAGCTCAGAAACACAAGTTTTAATAATAAAAATTTGGAAGCAACATAAAGGTCAATCAGTAGGAACTAGTTAAGTAAATTTTGGTCCATTATTATAAAAGAAGACTGCAGCCAAAAATAATAAATAATAAAATAAAATAGAAAAGAGAAGGAATGTAAACTGATTTAGAATGATCTTTAAGATATCTTTAAGTGAAAAAAAGCAAGACGCAGAATGAATGTATAGTATGCTATCTTATGAGTTTACAAAAAGCACTTGTAGTAGAACATAAAAACTATTTTTTTGCATATGCATAGAACTCTTTGGAAGGGTGCACTAGAACATTGCTTTTCTCCAAGAAGGTAAAATGAATGGGGGGGGGGGTAATAGACCTAGAAAGATACTTTTCACATTGTACTCTTGTAACTCTTTGGGTTTTACCATGTGAATGTATTACCAATTCAAAAATAAGAAAAGAAGATTTATTTTAAAAGAAGATGTATATCATATGCAAAAGATTACTATCCAAGGTACATGTAAAACCCTTACAAACTAGTAATAAAAATATAATAATCCAATAAAAAATAAGAAAATGATATGATAAAAGAAAAACACTATTGCCAATAAACCTGTGAAAAGATAATTAAACTTACTAATAGCCATGGAGATGAGAAATAAAACCAATACTTAGCCATTTTTTTTAACCATTCAATTGGAAAAAAATTAAATGTCTGACAATATTGATATCATGTATTGACCAGTATGTGGGGGAAATGGTCCAGTCACCTTCTGCTGGTGGGAATGTAAATCAGTATAGTCTCTTTCAGTCTTTTGGCAGAACCTAAGTAAAATAGAAATTGTGCATACACTAGGCCCATAGATTCTACTACTGAATATATTTCCTACGAAAACAGTTGTATGTGTGTACAGAGGGACATGCACAAGAATGTTTGTTGCAGCATGGCAGAAAATAGTGAAAAACTGGAAAGAACCTAAATATTCATCAGTAGTGAATTGGAAATGTGATATATACATAATGGAAAGAGGCGAAATAGATCTACATACCTCAACTTGGATAGATTGCCAAAAACCTAATGCTAAATAGTGGGGGAGAAAAGCAAGTTGCAGAAACTATAAAGAATGATGTCATTTATTTAAATAACAAAATACATATAGAAAGTAATACTATATATTACTTGTTGCATACATAAGTGTATAAAACATATATATTTTTAATAGATTGGAAAGATCCACACCCAACTCATGAAAGTGGCTTTCTTTCCCTTGGGTGTGGGTGTGGGAGGAGTGGACTGGTTGAAAGGGATGGAATTTGGAATCTGAAACATACTATTTCTTTAAAAAAAACTTGGAGGAAAATATGACCAGATGTTAATAGTTGTTAACTCTGGGAAGTATGAGTGTGAGAGTTTAACTTTTCTGTGTTTTTTAAATTTCCCAAGAAAAGGGGTGAGGTGGGAGGAAACTTTGTCAGGGAAAAAGAATCATAGATTTCCCTTTGAGCTTTGGAGGACCCCAGCAATGTGCACTTCCCTTTGTAAAAGGAAGAAAAACTGAGTGAATGCTTAACTTTCCCTGGAAAAAACTTTTGCTGATGACAGCTCGTTTCCCTTCTCCTGACTTTTCACCCCGTCCTACACCACAGACAGAGCCAAGAGCACTCCAAGGAGAAAGGAAGCTACTTCTAATACAGGGAAGTTAAGGCTCAATCTGCCCGCATGGAATAGTGTTTGTGAAGAATAAGTGATTTCCATGAACATGACTTGTAGGTTTTAAATTAAACTCAGCCACTCTGTGTGTGTATTATTACTAGTATAAATATTACTGGAAAACTTGCTGTATCATGGGGAATAAATAATAGAAAGCGGCTTAAGATGTGGAACCAAAATCCCAAAGAGTATATGCATTTTAAATGACATTCTGAGAGAGTAAGCAATCCTCTCAAATTTTCCAAAAGAAAATATTGCCAAAGACTATTCAGAAATTGTTCAGAAAAGAAAACATTTCAGACAATGTGACATTGACAGATCAGTAAACATATTTGGTGTAAAAGGCCTTCTATTTACATGGGCTCCTTCTACTGTACCCATGAATAAGGCTGACCTTGAACAGGGGGAAAATGACACCCCCAACTCTTGTGATACAATGTGGATGGGGATTGAGCACAATTTGGGTGTTAGGGTAGAAAGGCCATTATCTGGGCCCACTGTTGTTGCTAGACTTGAGCCCAGGTATGAATAAGAAGAGCACAGAGCCTTCTTGGAAGAGGATATTTGAGGTCAGTGAGCATCAAATAGCACCTTTTCTTTTTTTTTTACATTTTGATAAAATAGTAGTAGCTTATTGCACCAATTGGCGGCTACCATACTCTGCTGTTATCCCCTCGATGACAATGACAGAACTGTACATCCGTTCAGTATTCAGGAATGAGACTTGCTTGTTTTGACACCATTGTTTCTGTGAAAGAGAAAGGAACCAGACTGGAGAGGATAGTCATCAATTGGCAGAATCAGTTAAGAATAACAGCAGCCCCAGTGTGTGTCATTTGGGAGAGGTAAAACCTTGACTAGGCCCTGGAACTCATCAGGAAATGTTAGCCCAACTCTTCTTCCCTTAGCTTGGACAACATCTGGTCTCATTTCCACGCCTTCTATGTACCGAGTTGAAGGGAAGCTCACCCCCACCCACAAATCACTTAACCTCTTAGGATGCCTGATACTAAAAAAATAGTATGTTAGCAACCATAGGGATTCCTATTTGTAGAGATAAGTCTTTGCTTCTTACTTAAGCCTTGATTTATTGTCTTTGGTTGTTTGGGGTAGGGGATGGCTGATTTTTAACAAGAAGATAAACTTACAGCTGGAAATTCTTTTAAGCCATAAATACCACTAACTTGCCTGAACCAGGGAAGTTCAAATAAAGACACTGGGATTCAGCAGCTCCTGAAATGTTTTCCTTCTTTTCCCATTGGCCAAGAGAAAGACATGTCCCACCATCAGCAGTGTAGGCGCCAGGGCCTGACCCAGGCCTGGATACTTAAACCATTCAGAGCTCCTCCTGCAAAGAAAGGAAGCAGAAGATGACAAATTGGTCTACACCATTTAACCTCCAAAGGGCGCGCATAACTTTACACAGCAATCTCTGATCGTTTCCTTATCTGCTTTATTTAGTATAAACACTGTCCTTCTTGAGTCCTCCCTGATTCTCCTTCAGGGTCCAGGGATTAATTCTGTGTCATTAGCTGAATTCACCTCCTTTGTTCTGCTCCCTAACATTGCTTCTATCTTCCCTCTTAGTCTTATGCAGATCCTGGAAGATATCAACTCCTAGGGCTAGTGCAGCATCTTATTCACCTTGGCATCTACCACTGCATGGAGCACAGCACCTATCACCTAGTAGGTAAGCAATAAATGCTTGTCCATTGGCCAATTCTGTAGTCCCAGCACTGTCTACACATTAAACAGCTGGGGGAGCTTTAAACAACAAATGAGAAATGCTGCCCTGATGTCACCCCAGACCAACTGAATCCTGATCTCTGGGTGTGGAGCCCCAGCACTGGCACATTTGGAAAGCTCCACAGGTGATTCTGGTGCATGAAGAAAGTTGGCAACTACTGGGTTAAATAACCTTGCTTTACTTGGCTGTGTTCTGTTTGCTTCCAAGTTTGGAAGAAACCTGTTTGAATTCTTTCAAGGAACAAATATCCCAATCACTGAAAAGATACCAGTGCCATTTCATATGAGAGTAGAATAAGTTTTCTCATCTGTAAAATGGGGATAATAGTAACTACATCTTAAGATTGTTGTAAAAAGTATATGACCTGATTTATCTAAGACTCTTAAAATAGTATCTGGAGTATAAGTATTTGATAAATACAATCCAATATGAAGAAAAGGGTGATGTGTTTGTTGTTATTATTGTTGTTTTCTTCTTTGGTTAATGATTCCAGTTTCCTCCCAGACTAAGCTCCCAGAATAGTTTTTGACTCCAGTCTGTCCTTTGCCCTGTCCGTCTCATCCCTTGTCAAGTCCTGTTCCTCGGACCCTGTGCTGTCTGGAACCTGCCCCTTTCTTTTCATGCCCATTGCCCCAGTGCTAATCCTTGCTCCCTTTCCTCTCTCTCCCGGATTATGGCTGTAAACCAGTCTCCTTGCCACTGATCTGTCTGTGTGTCAGTCATCCCTATATGGTTTTCAAATTGCCTTAAAGTCAAGCTGTGACTGCCAAGCTTAAAACTCAACCTATATCCTCATTGCTGTGAAAATTCAGACCCAAGTTGTATGACTTGGACAGTTTGATTACTTTCTCCAAGCCTCCCTTATGTTTACATGGGGATCATCTAATAAACACTTTCTACTCAATAGGGTTGTTGGTGAGAAAGAATATTCTAGAATAACATCTAGAAATCTACATGGCACATGATAAGGGCTTAGTAAATGTTAACTGTTATTATTATTACTGTTATTATTTAATAACATTAATATGTTATTACTGAAAGTTACCAGCAACTCTTGCAGCCATCCTAGATGCTGGCCATATGGAAGTCCTTGCTGTTCCCAGACCATGCCCCTGGATCAGGTCTCTTCTCCCATTGCCTTAACCTTTGGAATGCCTGTTACCCATCTCAGGCGTCTGAATCCTATCAGTCCTATAGGGCCATCTCCTAGAAGTACTTCCTCTTCTGACTTGGCATAAAAATCTCCTTTTAAGGCAGGGGTTCTCAAACTTTAGCAGACATCTTATTCACCTAAAGGGCTTGTTAAAATACTGATTCCTAGCCCTGAAGATCCTAATTCAGTAGGTCTAGGGTGGGACCCAAGAGTTCACATTTCTAACCAGTTCCGAGGTACTATTGACCTCGCTCATTCACAATTTAAGTAGCACTGCTTTAGGGCCCTGAACACCTTACAACTTCTATTGTAGTTATTTGAGTACAAATTTCTTTGCCAAGGAAACTCTAAGTTCTCAACAGAAGGGCCAACATCTACTTTCCCTTCTATCGGAGGAGGCAGACCTTGGGCTGGGACTTGAATGATGGGCGGGGTCGGGAGCCCTGCAACACGGAGTCCAGGATGGCGTTGGAAGGTATAGGAAGTGGCTTGGTTGTGAGATGGTGAGCGGATGGTATATGAAGGCATAAGGGGAAATAAGCCTAGAGTGATGTGGCAGGTTGGATTTTGAGAGGTGGGTGTTGGGGAGAACCTTGAAAGGCGGGCAGAAGGCTGTACATTTGAGCTTCTAACCTGCAAAAGCCAAGGGCTGAACTGCATGGTGTCATGAAAAGGGTCTCTCCCGTTACCAAGGCTGCGTGACTTACTCTTGGCATTCCCAACAAGGTGCACCTCTTAGAGGCACCATAGATGTTTGCTCTTCTAGCTCCCAAAGCCTGTCATTCTGCTAATGACTCTTGTCCGTGAAAACATGGACTGTGGCTCTGGAAGTGCCAACTGATCCTGCATACTGGACAAAACCCAGGCCTTGAGGTCACACTGTGACTGGTACCCCCTCCCACAAATTCTGGCTTATTCCTTCTCTGAACACCACTTGTGCTGGTTTGTTTGGAAGTTGCTTGACCAAGAAGCCAGAACCATCACTGCCTCTAGAAATTGGGATCTTTTCTCACTTTCAGCATAAGCTTGGTTTAAGGAGATAATCACGAGAGAGAGAGAAGGAAATGGCCACCTGGAGGCAACAGATCTGGGCTCAGTGAGAAGCCCTTGGTGCCATTCTGTGGGTTTTTTGCTCTGCCTGCCTCACAGAGTACTGATGAGGTTAAATAATTAATGTCTGTGAATGTACTTTGTAAGCTCTAAAGCACTGCAGGAATATAATTAATTATGTTTATAATTACAGGTAATGTAATTATAATTGTAATTAGTTTGTGTGTGGAAGCAGAATAGATCTATCCCATGCCCGTTTTCTAGTAGGATATCCTTGGTGGATATCCTTGGTGAGATTATCAGTTTGTATATTTGAGCTTGACTCACTCTCTCTGACTTTATTTTCAACATTGGGGATATATGTGAAACTTTGGCTCAAGGACTTCTGGCTGTGTTTTAGAAAATGGGAAAAAATGCATAGCATGAAGCTGGGACACCCAATACCTCGGTGGTAACATTCTTTGGCACTTACCTATCAGGTAGATAAAGTTAAGGCAATTTGTTTATGAATTTACCTATATATAGCAATAATGCTTGCAGGGATCCTATGGCTAAACATAAAAAAACAGACACACACACTTGTAATTTGTATAATTGATGTATGTTAATAATTACTCAAAGTGGCAGTTATTACCAGAAATCCACTAGAATTCAATACAATCTCAAACGATCATGCTATTGCTAAATTACGTCTGCTCTATACATCAAGCAATGCGTATTAACGCGAAGCTGAAAAACTATCTACTATTTTGTTTGTTCAGCAAAATGAATAAGCTTGATGGAAGTGCCAGTTAGTTTACTTCCTTCCATTAACATGCTTAATCTTAAAAAATGATGGTGTTTGGGCCCATGTTCTGGAGTGACAGCTGTATTTGTGTCCCAGAGAGATGTACCAAGGCTAGGAATTCTCAGAATTCATCAGAGAAATCTGTACTGTTAAGATGTAAGACTACTCGAACCATTCATTGTCTGTATTTTTTTCCCATTTGAAAAATCAGTATAATGGCAACCTATGTAACAGGGAAAAAGCTCCTGGGGTCTCCCTCCTTGAAACCGCAAGATTCTACCCGAGAAGCTAAATTGTATTTCTTTGGAGTCTCTGACCTTCTGCCTTTGTTCCTATGCACTGTTAATTGTTGTTAATTTCTAACACCTCATTAATTATTTCCATTAAAGATGTGGGAGAGGGAGATGCCCTTCACTCGTGGGTGGTCACACAACTAAACCATTAATAATTTTAAAAAGTGTGTTACTTTAAAAGTGAAAAGTGAATTTGAGCCATTTGCGTAAGAGTCGATGTGTTTCTGATGGCTGGGCTGTGGCACTTTGAAATCCTGCCACTGGCAATGTGGCTGGGGACTCCCACAAGGATACAGTCGTGGCTGAGGAAGAAGCCAGGTCTCCTTTTACTTCCCTAATGACTGTAACATTTGGCCTGTAGAGTGTAATGTGCTTTTCAGAGAACTTCTTCTCTTTACAGCTTTTTCTTCCTTTGCAAAAGAAGCCTAGAGGTGGAACAGTTTCCTCCAATGTCACAGCCCAAGTCAGTCACACGATTAGTACTTTACGTGGAGTTCCTGACTCCCACTCCCATTCGGCCCACCAGATCATGCCAGGAGGTCAGCGCCGGGGCTGTGACGACTTCCACTCCCACCGCAGGCTTTCACAGAGATGGAGCCAAGGCCATTTCACTGACATAGGGCTGCCAATCTTTGAAAAACTGCTGGGATTGACATTTAGTGTTGAGATTTTTATTTAGTGCCTTTCTTGAAAGCTTAGGCAGAAGATGCTTCCCACAAGTTTTTAGGAGTGTTGAGAATTAAACATTATATTGGAAAAGAAGCATCAAATATGGTCTCTAGGTTTGATCAACCAGGGGAAAATTTTAGGGTGTGGACAGAAGATTTGGGAAAGTGGATGAAAAATTATTTTATGGGTGAAGATTTCAACAATGAAGATCTAGACCTAGAAGCAGATTCGTTGCAAGGATAATATTTTGAACTTAAGGGTGGATATAATTCTTCTAGTTGAACCCCTTGTTTTGCTAATAAGAAAATGGAGATCCAGAGAGGACTGGGAGAACCCTTAGATATGAAGGTAGGAAATATGAGAACTGGTTACTTAGGGGGCTTTTATGGCTTCCAATTTTGATTCTGCTTTTCATCTGGACTGTGACCTCAAGAGCAAGGGGTGACATCTCTCTTTCTCCTCTTCTTCCTCCCCTCTCCCCTCCTCTTCTTGTTCTTCTGTGCTAGCATACTGGGGAGATCAGAGGGAACAACTTTCTACTTCCTGGAATAGACTGAAAACTATACCAGGCAGCTTGGGGTATCAGATGACATCATGGACAAAAGGCCAGGTCAGAAATGGAAACAACAGGCTGGTTCTGAGAAACCATTTAACTTCAGGCCCCTCTTCCTTCTCATCTGTAAAACGAGGCACTTATATTTCAAGTCTTAAGTCTTATCAGGCAGTTGGATTCTAGGGTCTAGATTCCCCTATAATTTCTTCCTGTCGTTTAAACAATGTCTTTGAATTGCTATACAGGATGGGAGGGGAGTTTGTGGGAGAATGGATACATGTATATGTATGGCTGAATTCCTTTGCTGTGCACCTGAAACTATCACAACGTTTTTAATTGGCTATACTCCAATATAAAATGAAAAGTTAGAAAAAAATAAACAAACCAAAAAGAATAGTCTATGGTTGACTCAAAATTCCACATTTAATTTATTCCCTCTTCTGTGAATGAACATTTAAGTTGTCAGAAGTTGTTTTTTTCTTTAGAAGTCATGCTGCAAGAAACATTTTTGTACAAATATCTTTACATATATGTGTAAAAATTTCTCCAGAGTTTCAATCTTACCAAATACTGCCAAATTCACCTCCAAAGTAACCATACTAATTTACCAATTTCACTCCCTCTACCTCCATCAGTCGTGAGGGATCTTCCCTTTGGTTAGAGGTGACGAGGAAGAGCCTAGCTTATATTCATGTTTGCTCCCTCCTCCTTCGCCTCTGCCCTAATAATGATGTCTTTATCCCCCCAAGGGGCTGTGCTTTTGAAATATGCAAGTCAGGAAGAAAATGCTTCTTCTGCTTAATGCTGTTTCATCCCTTCCTTGAGCTAAAGAGCAAGAGACATGGTCAGCTGCGTGAATAGGGGAGGAAGAAGGTCAAAGGGGAAAAAAAGAAATGCAAAAAAATCAGATAATGTTTTAAAAATTTTACCTTTCAACATATGCATTTTACAAATTACCTTTATTGAAAAATTTAAAAACTACATGACATCTGAAGTGTCTGGGAAGTCTAGTACTTAGGGCCGTTGTTACCGTAACACTCATCATTTCTGTCTTGGATTATGGGATAGTATTTCATTATTTGCATGTGGGTCTTATATTTCCTATAGGAAGGGCAATGATCTGGAATTAGGTAGACCAGCTACCCAGGCAGGGAGAGGAAAAGAGTGAATCCAAGAAACATTTTAAAGGGGAAGAGATTGAATGAAAGGAAGAGTGAGGAGGAGAAGCTCGTGATTTAGAGCCAAGGAAACGAGAATGCTTGTCCCTTTGATAAGAAATGGGAGAGGAGTGTAGCTTGAGATGACAGGCGGAAGTTGATGGATTTGAATCTGGATGCAGACAGTGTGTTCATCCCCAGGAGAAAGTTCATCCCAAGAGATAATCCTTTTCTTTAAAACTGCAGCCAAGCTGGTATAGCACTTTTGCTGTGTTTCCATGTGATCCACAAGGCTACCCTACTACTGTGCAGAATGTTGTTCTCCTGCCCACACCAGTCATCCTCCTTCAGCCTGCCAGGCAGCAGCTTTCTGCTCGCTTGGTTCTTTCCATTCCCATCACAAGTCCTAGACATCTGAACTTTGCACGAGTGTGTATGAGCATGTGTGCGTGTATGCAGATGCACACACACACGCACAACACACACACAAGTAAGTCCACAGACTGGAGACACTGGATTCATACTTTCCCCCAGAGGAAGGGCTAACTTCCTTCCATATCCTTAGAACAGGCTTCCTTGACTTTACCAGAGAGCATCCTTGAATGGGGGGCAGCCCTGCCACAGTCCTTTCATATATCTCTGGAAAGTGAATTACCCCAACCAGGTGAATATTCTACTGGAGGTTCCCACTTGGCAGTTGAATGCCTCCCAACTCCACCTTCTTATTAACTCTCTGGTAATATTGCTATTCCTTGCCCCCTTTGAAGTTTTTCAAAAGTAAATTATTCAGCAAATTTTATTCCATTTCCCTCCTGTCACCTTCCACAACATCAAGGCCATAGATACCTCAATGCTGACTGTACCCTCAGTTCAGCCCAGCCAGAGGCAAACAAAACAAGGACATTTCTACCCAGTTTATTTGAAACACTATCTTAAACAGACTGCTCTGAGTCATCAGTGATGTCCTGTTTCTAGGACAAAGAATAATTGTTCTGACCTCATAGTTGCTCTTTTCAAGGACTCAGGTTTAAAGGTTGTGAGGAGCTATTCAAACTCAATTATTTCTAGTTCCCCTCTCACTTTTTCCACTGACTTTAAATGTATGATGGAATGCCTATTCATTGTCATAGACCAGTTCAAGCAACACATGCTTCCAAGATTATAGAACAAAGGTTCATTCATTCCTTTATTTGTGATTTCAGCCAACATTTCTTGAGGACCCTGACATGCTAGGCACATACACTAGGTGCTGAAGGTCAAAGATATCCTGAGAGATACCTTCTGGAGTGGAATCCAACTACAAGCAACTGGCTATAGCTAACTTGGAATAAACTTCCTATCGTTTGTGTTGTTGTTGTTTTCTCTACTTTTCTTTTTTTTGTCTTTTCTATATTTATTTATTTATTTTTCATTCTTTATCTCTCTTGTTCTCTTTTTTCATTTTCTCTATTTTCCCCTTCTGTTTCACTGTCTCATTCTGCCATGTTATTTTCAGAAGTCCCATCTTGTCTTCTTCTTGTCTTCTTCTCCCCGACTTCTTTCACAGTGCCAATATTCATCAGTGGACGAAGGACAAACCACCACTCTGCCTAATTAAGTGTCATTTGGCAATCTTAGGCATCCGAGATTATACCAAAAGCATGAAAATATCTGTGTAAACCACTGAATGAGTGGATAAAGTTATTGGAAAAAAGATAAAGGTGTTAAGACTTGGAAAGAAGGACCACATTTTCTGAACAAAAAGTCAGCTCCTGGATTAATCAGGATTGTCTGGGTTTTACTGTGGTAATAAACAGCCTCCAAACGTTGGTGGCTTAATCCAAAAAAAGTTTATTTCTTGCTGATGTACAACGTGGGCCTGTGGAGGACTTGGCTCCACCAAGTCATTTAGGAATCTAGGGTCCTGGGCCCTCTGTCATCTCAACACATGCTTCCAAGCTCACTTCTACAGAGGAGGAGAGAGCTGGAGGGTCTTCTGACAATAAAATGCTTTGGCCTGGAAGTGACATACAGTACCTCTGCTTACAGCAACAGACCAGTCACATGGCCTATCCAACCGCAAAGGAGCCGAGCCGTGTAGCCTCCATACTCCTGAGAGGAGAGGACCCCTGACTCTTTGTGACCCTAGTAGTTTCCAGCACAGCGCTCAGGGTCAGCAAGTTTGAAATGAAGACCATAGAAGATCCCAAATGTCTGGCTGCTGTGCCTGAAGGACAAGTGTACAACAAATAGCCAGGCTATGTTCTGCACCAACAGACCTCAGTCCTAGTCCCTCTGGTTGCTGCTTTCACAAGTGCATCTCTCTGGCTACACAAACTCCTCACCACTTCAGGCAACCTCTTGCACAGATCCTTGTACGTGAAGACAACAATTTATTTTTTTAAAGCTTATTTTTATTTTTTTAGACATCTTTATTGGGGTATAATTGCTTTACAATGGTGTGTTAGTTTCTGCTGTATAACAAAGTGAATCAGCTATACATATACATATATCCCCATATCCCCTCCCTCTTGCGTCTCCCTCCCACCCTCCCTATCCCACCCCTCTAGGTGGACACAAAGCACCGAGCTGATCTCCCTGTGCTGTGCAGGAAGGCAGCATTTTTAATAAACCCATGTGTGTCCTTTTATCCAATAAAGCATCAATCTCAAATTACTGAAATAATTCATCCCTAAGGTTGAAATATTCCTTTTAATTTACTTCTTTAATTAAGGGAGGTGTGGGGTTTGTGAGGCTTGGACCATCAGGAAGCATAACTGTTCTCAGCTAATATGGGGAGGCCATCTCTGGCCTGTGACAGCGTGATGGAGCGAGGCTGCCAGTGAGCCAGTCTGTCAAGGATGACAGGACAGCTCCATCTACTGTGGCCACCAACCTGAATACATAACTAAGGGCATCACCTCCCTCAGACACATTCTCTCAAAGTGAAATTAACTTTATGGGGTGCGCAATTGTAAAGTCTTTTTGGATGTTTTTATGAAACGACCCAGGAGTTTGCAGACAAGTGACTTTTGGGTAGCTGTAAACTAGAGGTCGCATATACTTCTGGACTTCCTGAAACACCAGAGATTGAGATCCTAAGGGTCATTCATCTAAGAGTGAGTACATGCTCATGACTGATCCCTTAATGGAGCCCAGTCTAGAAGAGGAGAAAGCTGACAAAATCAGCTCAACACAGTGGAAATTAAGAGCTGAGACTCCAAATCTAGGCTGATTCTTTGTATCTTGGCTGCCCAATTATGAGCTTTGTGTGACCTTGAGCAAGATATAGATCATGTTTAAACTTTAGTTTCCCATAAAATGAGGATGAAAATGGTACTTGTCTCAGAGGCCTGTTGTAAGAATTAAATGAGGTGATGATACTTAGCATAGTGTCTGGTTCATACCAGGAGGTCAGAAAATGTTACTAGTAGCTATTATATTATTAATATTGTTAGGGTAGCAAGCACGTACGGAGTGTGAACTTAAGCAAAACACTGTGCTAGACACTGAAAGGTATGCTTGAATGAATAAATCAGAGAGTCTGCCTTCAGGGATTTGCACATGTGTGTGCACGTGTGTTTGTGTGTGTGTGTGTGTGTGTGTGTGTGTGTGTGTGTGTATGAGAGAGAGGGAGCTAGAGAGAGAGAGAACTGGAAGATGTAAGGGTAGAATGAAGAGAGAAGAACCAGGAGAGAAAAAATACAAGATAGCTAAAATAAAAATAAATAACATTTAATTGTGAGCTTACTCTGTAATAGGCATTTTACATAGATAGATTTTCATATAACAAATCTCCTTTAATGTTCATACAACCCTGGGGGTAGGCATTATTAAAATCTTCATATTGCTCTTGAAGAAAAGAAGCCTTAGAAAGATGAGGTCAGCTGCATGTGTCAGTTGAGGGTGACACATGGGGTTGGGGAAGTGGAGCGGGCACAGGGCTGTGGTTAGCTTGCCTGGAGCACAGGAGAGGGATGGCCAAGTGGAACCTGAGGTACCGGGTGTTCCAGGGAAGTTCTGCTCACCAGCACAGGTGATTATTGCCCACTCAGAGTCCAAGGCCATCTCTGATTTTGTCCACACAGTCATTAGTGGTGTGCTGTTTGACCAAGAAACAGAAGACTGCCTTGAAGCAGTCACCATGTCTTTGAGAGGCTGGAAGACTAAAATACATATTCAAGCTGTGCTTAAGCTCAGCTTCAAATCTTGTGGCAAGCCCAGGACACGCCAAAATGGCCGTCAGTGGCAAACCAGCCCCACACAGGGGCCACGGAAGGCAAAAAACTTCATGGTGATCCAAGGCTCACCACTAGATGGAGCCCGGCTGGACTTGGTGACAAATCTGAGGACAGTGGTTAGAACCCAAACCAACCTCTGTACCTCTCCACCTCCTGTCTGTCTTTTCAGCACTACAAGACCAAGATCATCATTACTACCAGAGTTTTTACTCCACCCCCCCCAACTAATATGTTTTATTACGAATTCAGAAATAAAAAATAAAAGTATAAAGAAACTTCCAGATTCTTCTAGACTTTTGCGCCATTAAACATTTTGGGAAGAAAGGTAATCTCCACGTAAAATCTCCATTAAAATAACCTTGTGGGCTTATCTGAAATTAGCACCTCCGGAATTCTTGCTCTGACTCTTGGTTTCTTGACCTACTTGTGTCTTGATCTTATACTTGATAAGTCCCTCTAATCAGATAAGAAAACAGTTGAGCATTTCTGGACTGTAGGCCAACATTAATGTTATTTGAAAATAGGAGCTGGGCTTGGGGTTTAGGCTTTTCCCTTTTTATTTGTGTATGATTTAGTGTTCATCCTGCACTAGACACTAAAATGCATTGTTTAATTATCTGAGCTCAACACACCATTTTATAATTCATTAGTCAGTTGCTCTTTGCAAAAGCTTATTTCTTATGAAATGAAAGTGGGAATCATGCAACTGGACTATTTATCTCTCTTTAGGGGTTGGGGGTTAATATCTGATAGCTCATAACATCTTTATTATAATGCATTTATAATGATTTACTGGAATCATTCTATGGCTGAGTATCTAATGTCAAAGCAGGGATCTGGCATGAAATAAAATGCTGTATCCTTGGGTAGCTCTAGGGGAAAAAAGGCCTCATCCAATATTTTCTGTGTAATTCTACAAACTCTAATAAGGGTAGGGGTAATTGCCTTAATGTCAATTAAGCTATTAATAATGCCCATCTTGTCATTCCTAAATATAGCAGTGTCTCAATCATACATTACTGTCCCCTGTTAAGACTATACAGAAATGAGATCACAGCTTCTGCAGATCGGGAAGTCTGTCTAGCAGCGAGTCTTTCCTCCTTTACATAAAAGAAAGTTTGGAGGTTGATTTACTTGTTTTTGATGAAAAATTTATACTTAGACACGTATATGTATTTATAAGGGCAAGTGTTGGCAATCCTGTGAGCAGGGACAATCCATCTTTAAAAACTGTTCCCTGTTCTTATTCTGCTTCTAGATGATCAGAGTAGGGTGCTCCTTATCAGGACCAGTGTTCCAGGGTCCAGATCCCTGAGTGATGGTCCAGACAGTCCCGTAATAACTAGCCAGGCATTTTAGAGTTGGGAGCATTCATTCCAGCTACACGTGGTGCTCTGCTGTGTGCTTGTTGTTCCCAGGCAACTTGGATGCACCCAAGTTCCTCAAGGACAGACAGACGACAGGGTAAAGCACATGAGACTGAGATACTGTCACAAAGAAAAGGGTCCAGTGTTCCATCGGCAAATTTCAGCAGACGCAGTCAAGGGTAAAGGCGATTTGGAATAGGCCTAGGAAGTGAACTGTGGGCTCTTGGTGAATAGAGATAATGTTGCTAACTCTCCCAGACCAGCTCTAAATCAGAGACATTTATCTCACAGCGAAGAAGGACCCAGACAAGACCTCCTTCTGTAGTTGGCACTTATATTTCTCCTGGGCTAAGATTTCTGAGCAGCCACATCCTTTGGCCCCCCTTGTTGGCCATCTTGGTGAAGTGAACTTCTACTTGATGATATTTAGAGCTCATTAATTTGTCCCAAGGAAGCTTATTGTATGGCAGTTTAATGACAGAAACCTGTTTTAATGCAAATGGACATGTAATCCCACTAAGCCACTCTGAGGGTGTAAATTTAAAACAATTGCTAGGAGCTGACACCAGAGTTTAATAAGATGGAGGGCTAGTTCCCAGATCCTGGTACGCGCAGGGGACCCAGCCTGGACACCCAGCCCTGGCAGTTTTAGTGCAGCCGGCGGTTACCATGGCAATCAGAAGGGGGGGAGCTTCAGCCTGCCCCTCTGAGGTGATGGGGATCCAAGCTCTGGAGGAGTGGGTGGGAGTGCAGGGAGCGGGAAAGCTCTGTGCAGGGAGGAAATGAAGGGTGAGTGGGTGTCTTCTGCTCATTATTCCTCAGGGCACGAGGCTGGGGAAGATGTGACTGAGACCCTGGAGGCGGCTTTTGCTCTGGCTTATAAATGCCTCATCCAGGCACATCACCACAGAAAGAGCACAACACATTGCCTGGGACCCCACTTTTTCAGCAAGTAAAGGGGGAAGCCTGTCCCTTGAAAGGGGGCGGAAATGAGACTGAGGAGGGCATTGTTTGTGGATATTTGCTGGATAATAATGCTGTTGGGTACTACAGCACTCTCCTGAGAGCCCTGAATAAGGTTTTTATGGGTGAAGTCATTTTTGTAATAAAGTTGGCTCTAACTCTGGCTCATAAATCATGGGTTCTGGTACAAAAAAAATTACTAAACATGCCTCCGTTACCACATACTGTCCTCCTTTTAAATACTTTGATTTTACTACAAATCTTCCATTGACTGTGATGGGGGAAATACACACAATGAGCAAATGATTCCTTCCGTCCCAGGCAGCAGCCTTACCGGCATCTGGGCCTCCTGGAATGATTTCCTGAGGTGTGATGTTATTTATGGCATGCTTTCTCTACCAAAAAGGCAAACAGCATCCCGAGTGACCCCGGAGCATTTGCATCATTGCTTCTCTTGCTAATTGATTCATCCCTTGGCAGGGACACGAGCTGTTAGCTGGACACTCTCTCCCCACCGCAGATCCTGTGGATTAAGGTACATAATAAGCAAAGATGTTAATAAAGTTGTTAAATGTCAGAACTGCAAAACTCACACCCATTCCATCAGCTCTCCCGGAATGATTCCATAAAATACCATTTCCTCCCCTTGTCCTTTTCTCAGTCTAAACTTCATAACCTTAGTTAAGAAAGAAGATTAAGAACTGTTATTAACAACACTGATTGTTTAATTTCTTTCATAACTTCTTCCTTTCAAAGAAGAGTCCGGCACAGAATGAAAAGGAATGCTATCATATGAAGTGCATTTCAGACGTAATAAAGCAGAAAGGAGAGGGTGGCCCCAGTGGCAGTTGTAAGAGGGACAAAGTGTGGATCTCTATAGCTCAGTGGCTGCAAAGCAGAAAATGAAGATTGTAAAAACGTCACATAAAGAAAAAATGCACAGTGGATTCGTTCCGCGATGCCCATAATTCAGTAATGCCTTTAAGTAGCTAGAAGAAATATAATAAATGTTTTTCCGCAACATTGATCATACTGTATCAGAGGAAATATTAGTGTGCAGGGAGCCATGATTACACTGGTAGTAATTCTTGGTGCAGAAAACTAGTAGAAGATGGGACCCTTTGTAGGCCCAACTTTTATTGGCTGCAGTTATTTACCTTTAAGAATACGCCTAATACATTGTCCTATAGCTAAATATTTTTGTGAAAATTCAAACCAGCAGTATCAGTAAATCAGAAATCCTGCCACCATTTTATAGAATTTATATATATTTTTTCCTGTAGATGCTCTGATATGTTCCAGAATACAAAACCAGCCAACTGACTATGTAAAAATTCTAGAATGTCTGTAAAACAGATTCTTCTTCTGTATTCTGAACCTGGATAGGAGCAGACAGGTTTATGGCATGTGATTCCATCCAAATGCCAACTGTATATATATAACATCTCTCTAAAGAAATTAAATGGATTATTAGATATATATACTGCAGTAAAACTATACCCAAAGCTGTAAGCCAGGAGAGGATATGCACGTTGTGCAACTGCTTTTTTTTTTTTTTTTTTTGGTCCTGAAACACTGAAGAAAGCTTTGCAAGGCAGGATTTTTCTTTAGGGAGAAAAGAAGGGAACTGATCCCTTATGCCAGCCTCTGGCTACTCGTACTGGCAAGAGCTGGTAATGTGGTGGCCATGGCCCTCTTGGTGTAGGAGGTCCCAGCTTGTCAAGAGGAGGTTCTACCTTTGCTCTCGAGGGACCCCAATCTTGACTCTAGAAATCTTTGAATCAGAGTTCCAGGATGCACAAGATAAGAGCCACCCAGCCAGACTCCAGCAGAACTAAAAGGAGAGGTGAGATCTGGGTGTGCTAATTCTCCATATACTCTCCACAAAGAAGCAAGAAGCCAGAGGCATCTCCAAGTGAAGATACTAGGAGAGCAGTGACAGGAACACGCATTCTTTCGCTTCAGAATCTGGATAATCCCCCTTACAGTTCAAAGGCCTCATAAAAGCAAAAAAACCTGGCTAAAGCCTGCAGATTTTCCTGCTCTGTTTCAGTGTACATCTCCCCTAACTCTCACTGACACAAACGGGAATCGTTTCCCAGACTTTCCTCACGGAGACCATCCCCACCTCTTTGTCCTGACGCTCTCTGCTGAGTGCCCCTCACAGGTTTCACATGCACATCCTCCTTCAATCCGACACAGCTTCTGTGTGATTCTTTTTCCTCTATTAGGGCACAACGGGGGTATATGAGCTAAAGGGCATTTGGAGCTCTTTATGGAATTATGTCTTGATTGTCTTATTGGAGTTGGATAGTTCAGCTTGTTTGTTAGTTTCTTCCCTCCTCTAACAAGGAGAATTTGAGAGGGTGCCTGTAAGTTCTTCCCGTTGTGAGAACTTTAAGGAAGCAGGCGGATGAAGGGAAAAAAAAACCCAGTATGAGGAGGGAGTCTAAGATTGAGAAACGGCTTGGCACGAGACGACGGTTTCTCAGAAGGAGTGCCGCCTGGGAAGTTGGTAAGCAGTCACCTGATGTGCTCGGCATTGACATGGACATAAATAATTTACTGGCTGAGGTGACCTAACAGGCTTCTGTTGAGAGTTCTTTCCCAGCATAATGGAGGGGGATGCCTCGCTAGCATCCTCTTACAAGTGGCACTGTTCTAGGTACAGCAGCAGCAGCTTTTCTCAGATTGTTTTAAATGAAAATTATTATTTTTTATCTTAGTTAATTGGCTGGCAGTTGAAGGAATGCAATTTAAAGCCAGAAGTTGGGGGGAGGCTAATTATCTTTTTGAATTTCCTCTGTAGATCTATTATCACACATGGACATATTACCACAACTTGTTAAAGATCAGTGAGTAGTCCTGTCCTTTCTTCTCTCTCCTCCCTCCCTCCCTCCCTCCCTTCCTTCCTTTTTTCTTTCCTTCCTTGTCCTGTTTATTTTCCTTTCCTTTTCTTCTCTTTCCCTTTCTTCTTTCTCTTCATCTTCAATGACTTGGAAAAAATCATAATGAACTTCTTTGAGCAATTCCACAACGATGAAAATGTTCAGGGTCACAGACGCCTTCCCTGGAGTATTTAACAGTGGAGTCAGGTACAGCTTTCGCTTCTGCTGTGTGTCTGCAGCATGCACACAGTCTCATCTGTGCTTGCAAAAATATCTAAGTGTGCTTAGGAGGGTCAGGGAGACCCTTGGAGTGTAGACTCACTATAAATTTAGTTAAATTTTAAAACATCAAAATAAGACTAACAGAACAACAGACTTTGGAAACTACTTAGGAAATAAACAGAGTGAGTTTTGCTTTACTTGGCAACCAGCCTGAATTATTGACTTACACTGTAGCCAGATAAAGAATGTAGACAACATTGGACAATACAGAATATTCAATTATAATTTAAAACTTACTTTGTATTTTAAAATGAGATTCACTTGTAATTATTTCCACAACCGCTGGATGTCACTGTTGCATATGTCTGGGCAGTAAAAACTCAGGCAATCCGAAACTGGTATTTTAAGGGCTGTCATGTTACCTCCTTGACACTCTACCTTTTGATTGAACACAGGCTGTCATGCTAAGAGGACTCTCTTCTCCATTCAGTGCAGTCAGCCCAATTCTCAATTATGGCACTCTACTGGGAATTATTCTAATTTACACAGGATGAGATTCCTCAAACACAATTATCTTCTTCACTATATTTAAAAAGAGTATGGTACTTTTATAATAGTTCCCAACATTGTGTATTAATTATAACTAGCACATTCTGGATACCAAATGGACTGAAGTCAACACATAACCATAAAATACCCTGAATTTATAAGTGCCTTTTTTCCCCTGTTGTATGAAAGTGCTTACAACGGTTTCATATCTATTTGCTCATCTGCCTAACATCCCTAGGGGGTTACCTGCTTTAATGCTTTTATGAGTCAAAGTTGACCTGTGAAATAAATTGAATGAAGTAATTATCTGCACTGGCATCCCAGGAGTAAAGCAAAAGCAAACACTGAAAATTTGTTCCAGACAGCTAATTATAGTTTGCAAAAGTAACTCGTTGAAATTTTGGTAGTTCTGTTTTTTTTTTCCAATTACTTTAAAAACTTCTTAATTCCTGGACCGTTTACCTCTTCTTTTAAGCATGCATTAAAAAAAATCCAGGCCATCTTGTACAGCTGACGTTATATAGAAATTAGATCTGAAGACTTTTCCAAACCTGAAATAAGCCTGGCCCAATAGAAGTGCTAGACTAGAGCATGACCAGTGTAAAAGAAACGAGAGAACCAACTGGGACAGTAGTTAGCTTTCTCTGTAGTTAGAAATGACCACGAGCTTCACTTTAGCTGTTCAGTTTAGTCTCTTTCTTTTTCCTAAAACCTTGGAGTGGTTTTCTTTAGCTTCCTCTCGTGACTTTGCACTAGGGAAGCCAGAGCTGTTCCTGGAGGACTGTTGGCCTAGATTTTAGCGGGGGAGGTGGGAAGGGGAGGCCTCTCTGTTCTAGTGAATAATCAGAGAGTTGTGTTGCCTGCCATCTATGAGATGCTTTGATCCAAAATTTCAGTCATTGTTTCCACATTTAGGGGCTGGAATGAACATCAAAGAAGTGGGTGTACGGAATTTACTGAATTCCAAAGAAGTACAATAACATACAGAGGATATAAGCAAATCCCAGTGGCAAAATTTGCTGCCAATTCTTGCACATAATAGAGGCCCTGAAGTGACAGTCTATCTTTGACAAATGCATAATGATATCAATGCCAAGGGAAGGAACTAGCATGCTGAAAGGTGAATAAAAGAGTTGGGAACAATTCAGTGGACTTACACATTTCCTTAGTGTGTTTTCACACAACAAGGAAAGCAGATGACACAAATGCATTAGATAATTATTGGACAGGGTTGCAAACTCACCAGCAGTTTTAAATCGACCTGGCTCTTTCAGGATACAGCTCTAAAGATGAAAATAAAATGTGATTAGGAATTACTCATCTTCTGGAGGAAAAAAAAAAGGAACAAGGAAAGTGAAAATAGCTTTCTTGTTCTGTCTTGGATAGTTCCAGGTTTTAAAGCCCACATGTTGTTTGCTGTAACTTCTTCGCCTCCCTGGACCAATGCATTCCAAACGCTTCAGCTAGTGTTAGGGCTTGTTTGTATACACAGTCTTTGTTCAAATATGGATTAATTTTGGTTAATTTCAGTGGGTCCACATAAAGTAAAATGCCCAGAACTGAAACCACGGAAATCAGGCCATCATGTGATCATCTAAGAACCTAGTTTTCAAGCTCCTTTAAGTTTTATTTTTGAACGTAAAACAATAAAACGACTGTAAAAAGTTTCCAAAAGCATTGACATTATGAGCAATTGCTAACCAAGGCTATTCCCAGAATTATGGAGCAAATTTGGATATATTTCTAGAAAAGCTAACTGCCCTGCAGTGCTGGCTATAAATATTTCATTCAGAAGGTGATTTAAGAAGTGTCCTATGGTATATGGCTCTTGCCTCCGGGGCCAGGTATCTATTTAGAGGCATATTGTGCTGCTGTCACCAAGGTCAGCACTGGAGGGCAAAGCAGACTCTTGCCCATAAGCTTCCATCCTTTTACTATGGAGATGAGTACTTAAGAGCTTCTGGAGGCTGCTTTAAAAAACCAGACTGGGTGTGGATGTTTAAAGGAGGGAGTCTCAAAAATGCCACAGTACATGGAAACACCTTACAGGGTTCATGAGCACAGTCTGGTAATGAATCAGGTACGAGTAAGACCAAGACGTGTGTGTTTATTTGAAACCCTCCAGGGTTGAGCAAAAAACTGTGCCAGCTGCAAATAGAGCCAGCGTTTCTGTCCTGTGCATTAGGCAATCAGAGCATATCTGCTTACACACACCAGAACCGTTTCCAAAACACCCCCCCCACAGTTCTCCAGTGTTGCTCACAAAATTCCTCCTACAGCCTTACACTGCATAATAAAGGAGCTCATAGAAGGATCCTGCTCTGTTTATTGTGCATGTTAAGTAAATGCAATGCTTTTCATTATTTCAAGCTCTATAATGAAATGATTGAGTGCCCAGCAACATTAGAAAATGGACAAACAAGTATTCAACTGGCTGGATGAACCATAGCTTTCTGGTATTGAAAGTGTAATATTTATGAATTAATTTAATCATAGAAGAAAATATTGAGTAGGTGACTGAGTAAAATGATGACTGTGTATTATGTTTTTGCCATGCAGCTGGATAAACATATTCAGTGACAAACCTTGGCAAGAACTGCAAAGATGCTCTTGACAATGGCATGAATAAATATCAGGTGCTGCCTAGAATTCACTGCATTTGAGGACCTGAGCAAAGCCAGATGAGTTTTAGCAGGAAAATATGAAGAAGCCATGTATGCACATTAGGATTATGTAAACGTTGGGTTCTTTCTCTGCTGACCAGGAATTGCTCTAATGTTCATTTTCATCTACATCACTGACAGATTTTTTTTTTTTTTACACATTATCTTTGCACTTCTGGGAGTGCACTTTAGCATCAAGACCCAACTTTTGGGGAAGTTCCTGGTAAGTTTTTCAACAACATGGGCTTGGAGAGAAAAGAAATACTTTGCCTAGGCAAAGAAAAGAAATACTTTGCCTAGAGCTGACAAAAAAGATTGTATTTTGTAGTGATCCAATCCAATCTATGTAAAATAGTAAATTTAAAAATTCCTTTAGATTGATTCTTGAATTTCCTTAGAATATGTGGTTTCAGATTCCAAGAAGGACCATAAGAGAAAACAATAGATGGGTAGATATTTTGAAGAGAGGACATCAGCAATAATAACAGTCACTTAATGAAGCATTTGATCCAGGGCAGAAAGAACTAGTGTGCAAGAGACGATCACAGAAACATGTTTTTGTGGGTTTTTTCCCCACAAGATTGTCATTTTATCAATAAAGAAAATATCTTTTATCAGCTTTATTGAAACATAATTGATATATAACATTGTGTAAGTTTCAGATGTACAGCGTGTTGATTTGATACACATATATTGTGAAATGATATATATACCACCATAGTGTGAGCTAACACCTCTATCACCTCACATACTTATCATTTCTTTTTTGTGGTGAGAACATTTAAGATCTACTCTTAGCAACTTTCGAGTATATAATACAGCATTGTTAATTATAATCACCACGCTGTACATTAGATCCTCCAAACTTTTTCATCTTATAACTGAAAGTTTGACCCACATCTCCCCATTTCCTTCACCCCCAGCCCCTGTTAACTGCCATTCTACTCTCTGTTTCTATGAGTTTGGCTTTTTTAGATTCCACAGATAAGTGATATCATACAGTATTTGTGTTTCTCTGTCTGCCTTATCAATATTTCACTTAGCATAATGTCCTCCAGTTTCATCCATGTTGTCACAAATGGCAGAATTTACTTCTTTCTCATGGCTGAATAATATTTGATTGTATATATATCACATCTTTTTTATTGAAGTATAAGTGATTTATAATATTATATTAGTTTCAGGTGTAGAGCATAGTGGCTCAGTATTTTTGCAGATTATTCTCCACTATATATATCAAAATAATGACTATAATTCCCTGTATATACCACATCTTCTTTTTCCATTCATCTGTTGATGGGCCCTTAGGTTGTTTCTGTATCTTGGCTATTGTGAATGATGCTACAGGTATCTCTTCAAGATCCTGATTTTATTTCCATTGGATATATACCCAGAAGCAGGATTTCTGGATCATATGGTAGTTTTAATTTTTTGAGGAACCTCTGTAACTATTTTCCATAGTGGCTGCAACAATTTACATTCCTACCAACAGTGTGCAAGGATTCCATTTTCTCCACATCCTTGCCAATACTTACCACCTCTTATCTTTTTGATAATAGCTATCCTAATATGTGTGAAGTGATATCTAGTTGTGGTTTTGATTTGCATATCCCTGATGATTAGTGATGCTGAGCATCTTTTCATGTACCTGTTGGCCATTTGTATGTCTTCTTTGGAAAGGACCTATCTATTCAGGTCCTTTGCTTATTTTTTAATTGGATTGTTTGGGTTTTTTGCTATTGAGTTGTATGAGTTCTTTCTATATTTTGGACATTAACTAATCGTCAGATACATGATTTGTAAATATTCCCCCCATCCCATAGGTGGGCTTTTCATTTTGTTGATTGTTTCTTTTGCTGCTCAGAAGCTTTTTAGTTTGATGTAGTCCCATTGTTAATTTTTGCTTTTGTTGCTTTTGCTTCTGGTGTCATATCCAAAGAAATATTTTCAAGACCAATGTCAAGGGGGATTTTCCCCTATATTTTCTTCTAAGAGTTTTATGGTTTCACGTCTCATGTTTAAGTCTTTAATCCATTTTGAGTTAATTTTTGTAAGATAGGGGTCCAATTTTATTCTTCTGTATGTGTCTACCCAGTTTTCTGAACACCATTTATTGAAGAGACTATCTTTTCCTCATTGAGTATTCTTGGCTCCCTTATCACATACTAGTTGACTGTATATGCAAGGGTTTATTCATGGGGTCTTTATTCTGCTCCATTGGTGTCTGTGTCTATTTCTTATGCCAGTATAATACTGTTCTGATTACTACAGCTTTGTAGTTTAGTGTGAAATCAGGAAGTGATGCCTCCTGCTTTGTTTTCTTTCTCAGGTTGTTTTGTCTATTTGAGATCTTTTGTTGTTCTATACAAATTTTAGGACTGTTTTTTCTGTTTCTATGAAAAATGGCTTTGCAATTAATAGGGATTGCATTGAATCTATAGATGACTTGAGCAGGATGGAGATTTAAACACTATTAACAAGGAATATCTTTCCATTTACTTGTGTCTTCAGCCGCTTTCCTCAAAGTCTTACAGTTTTCAGTGTACCGGTCTTTTACCTCCTTGGTTAAATTTATTCCTAAGTATTTTGTTGTTGTTGATGCTATTGTGAATGGGACTGTTTTCTTAATTTCTTTTTGAAATATTTCATTGTTAGTGTATAGAAACACATCTGATTTCTGTCTGTTAATTTTATATCCTGCAACTTTACTGAATTCACTGATTAGTTTTAACAGTTTTTTGGTGGAGTTTTTAGGATTTTCTATATATAAGATCATATCATCTGAAGAAAAGACATTTTTAGTTCTTACTTTCCAATTTGGATGCCTTTTATATCATTTTCTTACCTGATTGCTCTGGCCAGGACTTCTAGTACCATGTTGAATAGGAGTGGTGAGAGTGGGCATTCTTGTCTTGTTTGTGATATTAGAGGAAAAGACTGAGTATGGTGTTAGTTGTGGGTTTGTCATATATGGCCTTTATTATGTTGAAATATCTTCTTTCTATATCCAGTTTGTGGAGAGTTTTTATCATGAAAGAATATTAAATTTTGTCAAATGCTATTTCTGCATCTATTGAGATGATCATCTGATCTTTATCTTTCATTCTATTAATGTGGTATATCACATTTATTGATTTGCACTGTTGAACCACTCTTGCACCCCAGGGGTAAATCCAGTTTGATCATGGTGTATGATCCCTTTAATGTGCTATTGAATTTGGTTTGCTAGTATTTTGTTGAGAATTTATGCATCAATATTCATCAAGGATATTGGTCTATAGTTTTTTTTTTCTTATACTATCCTTATCTGGCCTTGTTATCAGGGTAATGCTAGCCTCATAAAACAAGTTTGAGAGTGTTCCCTCCTCTTAATTTTTTCGAAGAGTTTGGGAAGAATTGGCATTAATTTAAAATATTGGGTAGAATTCACCAGTGAAACCATCTGGTCCTAGGCTTTTCTTTATTTGGAGGTTTTTCAGTCTCCTTACTTGTTATTGCTCTGTTCAGATTTTCTATTTCTTTATGATTCAGTCTTGGTAGATTGTATGTTTCTAGGAATATATCTATTTCTTCTAAGTTATCCAGTTTGTTGACATATAACTGTAATAGTCTCTTGTGATCCTTTGTATTTGTATAGTATCAGTTGTAATGTTTCCTCTTTCATCTCTGGTCTTATGTATTTGAATCTTCTCTCTTTACTCCATCTAAAGGTTTTAAAATTTTGTTTATCTTTTCAAAAAATCAGCCAGGTTGGGGGGAGAAAAGTTGTAGATGGAAGACTTCATTTTGGATAAGGTCTCTATGCTCTGATGCAAGTTGTCTTTGCTTCTTACATTTATATTTTTTTCTGTGTTTCATGCCCGAGAATTTCCAAATGCAACAACAAAAAAATGAAAACATAGTCCAAGCTATCCCCCTATTCCCCTATTCCCCCAATTTCCAATACTGATTGCTGTTTCTGTATTAAATTTTTTTCCAGCTATACTCTATTCCTAGTATCTGAACACAAAACTCTTATTTCCTGGGTATTATGTTTCCATTTTTTAATTATTGTCTCTAGTATACATGGCATGATGTCTTGAAATACCCCAAAAAGAGGCCAGTTGTTAGCAAATTTTCATAGCTATACAAGGAATCACTGTAAACAGACTTGATGCTATACTTCTCTTGCTACATGCATAGGGGAGACTATATATTACTCCAGAGAAAGAAGAGCTATTTAATATTTTGTATATGTAAAGTATTTAGGACAGTATCTGCATCATAATAAGTCCTTTGTAAATCTTAGCTGCTGTTGCTACTAGTACTAGTGAAAAGCCTGCAGTTATGTTGTGACAAGGGGTCAGTTGGGCTGGTTTCATTAGGTCTACCAACCCCTGCCATGGACCTAACACATGTGTGGTAGATTAGATACCGGCTTCTCACCTGTGAGGGACCTTCTGACCCTTTGGGGAAACCATCTTTGTAGATCTACATTTTTTGCCATTGGCTGCCCCTTGGGAACTGTCAGAGTGTCAAAATGAAACCCTGGGATGTAGCATGCGTGTGGGCTATTGCTCTGAAGCAATGCTTCTCAAACTATGCGTGGTGAAGGATCAGTTTCTTTTTTTATTTCCAATCTGTCACAGCCTGATATTTTGCAAAGTGCAATAAAACATAATTTAAAATGGAATAAAAAATCAATATACACAAAATTCAAGTCCCATTTTTGAATTAGATTCAACAGACATAAACTTAGGCTGCCACATGGCTGTCAACAACTCTAAATGCTTCCTCTCAACTCCGTTCTTGTCTCATTTCTGAACAATAACCAACAGATTACAGACAGTGGGCCTCACTTTGAGCAGCAGCGTCACAAAGAACAACAAAGAACCGCAAAGGCCTGTCATTTCCATACTAGTTTCCTTCTGTAGAGCTCAAAGGGCTGTATCGTCAAAGCAGGGGATGCTACGGGTCCACAAGGCTCAGGCCCTACCTTCACTGGTGCAAAGCTGGTGCCCAAGGGGTAACAGATGCCACAAGAGAAAGCTGCTTCTGCCGGGTGCTGGCCATTCTCTCAGCTGGGAATTTACACACAGCTAAGCGGTGGGCTGTTTAGTGCAGATGCACAGGTGTGGAAACAGTCTCTGATAGGCAGGTTTATGGCAAATAAACACATTGTGTGATATACTGTAATCAACTATATAAACAACTTTAAAATTGTCTATACTTCATATTTCCAGCATTTGGTTTTGTTAATCATATGTCTTCTTGACAGCAATTAAATAGCCTTGAGAGAAAATGTACACCTGCTGTCTCCCCTGGGGAAATGACGTCTCTTTTGTGAATGACATAAGTTCTCCATAAAACATAAGCGAAGATAGGAGAATTGAATTTGGAGATATGTCTCCTTCCTCTCTTGTTTTATCTCTAGTTGAATTGGAGGGCACGGTTTAATGTAGCTAAGCTTTTTCTGGATCCCTATTCTAAGATTCTTTTCACACCCAAATATTTCCCAGATGAGCAAATTGGAGACAGTAGATAAATGAGGTTGTGACAGGTGTCACTTAGTGAGGAAGGAGCCGTGTCTGCCTCACTTGGCCTGTGCTTTCACCCCGCCACCCCCAGTTCTGGACCCCAGCGCTCCCAGTTCTTCCTGATTTCTGCAGCCCATCTCATCTACTTTTCATGAACACCATACTGGTCCTGTTTTCCTTAAAACAGCACATAACAAAATGTTTCCTTTGCTTGAGTCAGGTTCCAAACAAGCTCCATTCATTAGGCTTGGTGTATTAAAAGTCAGTAAACCAAGAGAGAGGTGCCCCCACTCTTGGGATGGGGTGGCAGGCGAACGGCTGCTGCTAGGAGGGCCGGGAGGGCGCTCGGGGCTCAGCATGCGCCAGGTGCCACTGTACCTGGGGTGGGCTGAGTCTCCACTCCGGGCTGGTTCCATGAGGCAACATTTGGGGTGTAGTGGCCTGGAGTATGCTTTGGGTGCCAGCCTGGGGCAGCAATTTGTTCTGGTGGCACCGGAAGGGCGAGTGGCGGCCCCAGGACAAGCACTTCAGGTGTGACAACCACCCACCGTGCTTTAGCTACTTGGATTTGGGGTGGTAGTTCACCGAGACTTCTTCCACCCCAAGCAGGCTGACCTCTTCCAAGCTCCATATATAGTCTTGACCACAAAGCATCACCAAGGCTTCACAAACTGGCTGAGTCCTGTGTCGTGGAGCTGGAACTTGGAGGACCTGAGCCCCACTGTGTTTTGATAAGTTGATGAGTTGGGAGCAGCTGTCCTGAAGAGGAACATACAGCTATGGACTGTATCACCCATTCTTAGAATGGTTCCACCCACTCTACCTATTTTAAGAAAGATGGCTTCAAAAACACCATATTTTTTCAGTGTGAAAACAAAGGCAGAGCTTTATGACCTTGTTAGCAAGTAGAAACCTGACCTGCTTTTGGTCTGATGGAGAGTAAGAATATCCTGATACTTATTGGAACTCTACACATTTTCTTTCTTGGCTCTACAATGATATCCCTGTCAAGGATGGAGTGGTAGTGATTGACGATGGGGTCAGAAATACTCCTGTTATCATGGAGGATACTGCAACTATCAAGGTAAATTCAAACCAGGGAGGTTGCTAGATCACAAGTAGGAGGTGTGCACCACTATGGACAAGGCATCCTAGGACTATCATTAGGACATGGCCATGTCTGACGTCGCAAGTGAATCTGAAATCATTTCAGAACTGGTTCAGACAGTAAGTTTGGGGGGAAACTGTTGTCTCAACATTGGACCAACTAAAGATGGACTGATTGTCATCATCTTCCAAGAAAGGCGTCTTGCTGCTGGGAAGTGGCTGAAAATAATGGGGAGGTTATCTATGCATCTAAACCATGGAGGGTGCAATGGGAAAAGAACACGGTAATTGTATGGTATACCTTAAAAAGATCAGCTTTTTATGTCATTTTACTGTGCTGGTAAAAAAAAAAAAAGAAGTCTTAAAGCTTCAATCCCTCATAACTACCTTAGCTACAAAGGTAAGGATGCTGGGATGCAGGAAGACTTGAAGTGGTCCACAGGTCTGGGTAAAGGCCTCCTCCTTTCTTCGATCTGACCCTCTGCTCTCCCAGTTGAGTTTGCTTGGGCTGTAAAGCTGACAGGAGTGGAATGATCATTGGAGTTCAAGAGGAAAGTGTCACTGCCTGCTGCTTGCTGCTTTGATTTTCCTCGTATAGTACCGTCATTATAATAAACTAACTTCTCTTCCCCATCCAAAGATGGCTTTTCCAAAGGAGCTGAGTGCATTACACCAATGACTCAATGGACCAAGGATCTGAGCTCCATCGCTAGCGTACTTCACTCTGGACAACAAAAGAAGGGACTGAATAATGAAGCTCTGAGTTCATCCATTCCTACCTTTGGAAATTATCTACAATGGAAACTTCCCTCCATCCTGTGTTTGATAAACTTACTTGATTACTCAATGACTATAGTTAAAGAATAATCCAAGTCACCCTGTTGCCTCTGGGAGCAGGTAGAAAGAGTTTGACAAATTCACCGTCTGATGTTTATTTAGCATCAGTTATCACCAACCCCTCCCAGCAGCACCCCACCCCAGCAAGTGCGGGAGAGCCTGGAGGGGAAGGAAGAGGCTTGCTGGGCTGCTTACGTTCACTCTTCAGCAGTCTGTGAAGCAAGCTAAGAGCTCTGAAATTCAGTCTATTTACAGTGATACCATGAAGAAAATGGATTTATTCTACCCTGCCTTTTCAAATATGATCAAATAAATACATTTGCATGTCAAAAAAATTTATAGGTCTTCTTACCATTTCTTTCTTTGTTTATTTTCCTTGCAATTTTGTTCGTTTGCTATTGTTGAAGAAATTGGCTGTTTGTCCTGGGGTTTCCAGCAGTTTGGATTTTGTTGATTGTGATGTTGTTTAATGTGTTCCTCTGCCATTGTAAGCTGTAAATTGGTAGTCAGATTTAGAGGCTTGATAAGATACAGGTTCAATTATTTTGTCAAGACTATTTCACATGCAGTGTTTTGCACTTCTATTAGAAGGCATAAAATACCTGATTGTCTCTTTTTGGTGATGTGAGCAGCCATTGGTGATCATTGCCCAGATTCATTAATTCACTAGGAGGTTGCAAATGGTGATATCCTAATTCTGTCATTCCTTATTTATTTATTAGTTGAAAAAATTCTGTAAAGAGAAAGTTCCTCTTGATTCTTTCTTTACTCTGAGACCAGTTTCTCGTTTTGTTTTGTTGTTGTTGTTGTTTGTTTCTTTTTAAAACACAATGGATTGGTTCCCTAGCATCCTCTAAAGGTGATTAATGAGTTTAGTTTTTTGGTATCGTACTGAACTTATGGATTTAAATATACTTGATATGTTTCAATCCATTGCATTTAGCATCTCCTACTGATGCTCAAATGATCCCATCTTTAAGCTAGAGCCCAAATCCTTTGGACAGAATCCTAGTAGTTTTCCATCGCTGCTTCCTTACTACGCGGTATGACAAGATATTCCAGATACATTTAATAAACTTCCTGCCTCACACCTGGAATCAGCCATCTTTCCAAGAGGTTTGGTTCCTTTTGGTGGGAAATAGTATTTAGAGACACAATCAGGGTTCTGGAAGTGCTCATTGCTGTTGGGTTAACGATTGTTTACAGGCTTTTCCAGTGGACAGAACTAGAAAATGAGTCTTTTAAAACACATTATGAATTAGTATTGCTACCTCAGATTCATTTTCAGAACTACAGGATTTTTACTTACTGTCATTGATCTTACATTTGTGTCTGCTCTCACCAAAGCTGCAAATCCCAGTTCTCAATGACACCAATATATATACATTTTTTGTTACATACACAACAGTTTCAGAACAGCAATACTAATACTACCACAATATGATTATTGAATCAAAAGACACAAAAACCAGTTAGAAGACATAATGGAAGAAAAGACTGTATGTCTGATAGCTAAAAACAAAATACCTCAGTGTATGTTTAACAAGAAATGTTCAAAACCTATGTGAAGAAAATTATAAGCAGTCATGAAGATATAAAATTAACTTAGTTGGAAAGATGAACTGTGTTCATAGAAAAACGCAACATTGTAAAGATCTTAGTTATTCCTATGTTTATATAAACAATTTCATAAAATTCCAGTAAAAATGCTATCAGGTTTTTTTCCTAGAGCTAAATAAATTGATTATATAGTATGTTTGGAAGAATAAACATGCAAGAATAGCCAGGACACCCCTCAAAAAATTGTATAGTATTAAATCATATCATAAACCTCTACAATTAAAACAGTTTGGTATTAATGTATGAATAGCTAGACAAAGTATAAAATTAAGAAATAGACCTAACTGCATATAAAAATTTAGTTATGATAAAAGTGTCATCCCTAATTAGTGAGGAAAAGATGGACTTTTTAATAAGTGGTATTAGGATAACTGGATAGCCATATGCAAAGAGGTAAAATTGAAGCCATTCCTTATACCGTATTCCAGGACAAATTTAAAATGATGGGGAAATTTACAGGTAAAAGATAACATATTAAAAAAACTGCATGAATTGACCTAAAATCTGACATGGGAATAATTCTCTAAATTACAACTGAAAATCCAAAAGTAAGAGGTACAAAGTTTGACACATACAATTACATAAAAACAAGTGCTTTACATTTAATCCACAGGAGTTACATCAGGCCCATTTTGCAGAAGAGAAATCTGACACTCAGAGAAATTCAGTATCTTGCTGAAGTTTACAGTTAGTAAGTGGCAGAGGTGGGAAACTGTAACTTATTGCACACTGAGCCACCTAGACTTCTGTTCACCCTAAGCACATTGAGAAAATCAGAATATAGATTTTCCAGATCCCACTCATAATTGGGGAATAAAATCTTATTAATACTAGTAGGCCAGTCCCACTGTTTGATATAGACTTCATGTTGAGTTGAGAAGAGCTTTAAAAGGCATAGGAGGGCTTCCCTGGTGGCGCAGTGGTTGAGAGTCCGCCTGCCGCTTCAGGGGACACGGGTTCGTGCCCCTGTCTGGGAAGATCCCACATGCCGCAGAGTGGCTGGGCCCGTGAGCCATGGCCGCTGAGCCTGCGTGTCCGGAGCCTGTGCTCCGCAACGGGAGAGGCCACAACGATGAGGGGCCCGCGTACTGAAAAAAAAAAAAAGGCATAAGAGTCTGGGGAGAGAGACTTCAGTGTATTTTGAGGTTAAACCTTAAATATAGTATGACACTTATCATGGAAATTTATGCCTCTTAGTTTTTATTCTCTGTCAGAAACTCTCCTATTACTGCAGCACCCTCATCTCATGCTTCCTCGTATCTCTATACAGTGAAACATTGTATCAACCCCAAGAATCCTGTCTTAAATATATGGAAGTTGAAAGAATCTTCAGATCTTTTTGTTTACTATCAGCCAAGACAGTGTCTTGGCTAAGTTATTTCAATGGGAATAATCAAATTGGCTGTTGGGTTTATAAGGAAAGAAGGTGCCAACTGATTGAAGATTTCACTTCCCAGCTGGTATTTTGTGTTTGTGCAAACTAAGCAATTAGTAGCAACCTTTATTTCTGCTCTTCCTGTCATTTAATTTGTTTACATTTTAATTTTTCATTTCCTTCCAATGCATCTCATGCCTACTCAACAAATACTGAATTTCTCTTTCTGTTTCTCCAAGAAACTTTTTAAGCCAATCGTGCTTACTCTCCATTAGGAACATGGTTATTTAAAGGGGCTTGTGAGAACAATGCAATTCATTCATTCATTTCATAAAGATTTATTAAGCACCAACTTATGTATCAGGCATCGTTCTAGGTGTTGGAGATATAAGGAGGATAAGGCAGACAAGTTTTTGTTCTCAAGGATCTTACCTTCTGTAAAAGGAGACAGAGGAAAAGCAATGAACAAACACAAAGCCAGATAATATCAGAGTGATTTGTTCTGTGAATAAAACATTAAACACAGTGATGTGAGAGGGACTGGGGCAGGGAACTTCCTTAGCTTGGATGGTCAGAGAAGTCCCTGTCTAAGATTTGAGTCACATGAAAACCCAGGCAGAAAGATGTCTAGGCAGAAGGAATAAGTGCAAAGGCCCTCAGGCAAGAATGCAGGTGTGTAAAATGACAAGGAAGAACGCATGTAGCTGGAGGGGAATGAACTACACTGAACTGTAACTGACCTCCAAGTAGTTAAGGATTTGCTTATTTGTTAGTTTATTCATTTATATTCTACCTTGTTCCAAAAAGGATTAAAAATAGCTCTTTGAATGTTGCTGTTTCTTAGAGTGCTATAGGCACACCTTTTATCTGAGAAAAATAAAAGTGAGTCCTTTAGCAAGTAAAATCCAACAGATAGGTCTAGGACAGAGCATAAAGACTATGGATGCAGGATGTTCACTTTTTTTTTAGAGGCTCACACACCTTGAAATGTCATTTAAGAAATTATTTTTAGAGAAGACTGTTGCACTGAATTTAATTTCAAATCAACAGACCCATTATATTCTCTAATTAATCATGGCACATGCTATTTACCAAACTCCTGTAAAAACAAATTTCTTTTGTACACATTACAAAGAAATGTTACATAAAATTAAGCACCAAGTAATGACTTTAATTTGCGGTTAGTTAATAATACACAGATGATCACGCGGCTGTAAAGGAAGCCACTTGGGACGTTAACAGATGTGCTGGCACAGAGGAATTGGAAACAGGCAGCCTGTGAGCTCTGGGAATAAAGAGGACCCAAGAGACAGTGGACATTAGATGTTCTGATTCCAGTCACAGGCAGAAACCTGCTGAAGGCCTTTGTCCAGAGAAACCTGTCTGAATGAATTTTAGGTTTCTTCATTGGCTTCTAAATTATTTTTTACTTCTTGCCCAGCAAAAAGCTTTTACGAAACGGAATGAAATTTTCCTTTAGCCTGAGCTTTGCTGAATGGCCTTGACTCAAAAGCTCTTCTTTTCAGCTTTGCAAGAAGCTATAATTGCCCCAAGTTCTATAAGCCACGTTACTTGGCTAATTTCTTGGCACTTAATGAATCCCAAGCTAAGAGACTCAGACTTTACATTTTTGGAAGTGAAAATAAAATAGACCAAAGTCCTAATATTTGAAAGAAACCAATGTTACATTTCTCTGAGGTCTGCAGGCTACATAAGCAATCATATAAACAGACAACAAAAATGAAAATTCCCTATCCCATGTTGTAGCAGATGGGTTGGAAAACCAGAAGATTTGTGATTAAAATTTATTTAAACCTTTAGGAGGGAGGAATGGAAAGTTGGTAGGAGACTGAAGTGGCTCACCTTTCTCTTACAGAACTTTTTTGATATTTTCTCGGTTCCACTTCTTGCTCCCATCTAAAAGCCACGTAAAAGGGGATTTGTGCAGTGAAAGATTCATGGTGCTGAGTCTCAAGAGTGGACTTCAATGTCTTGAGAAGCAGAGACTCCTAAAAGTCATTTAAAGCTCCCAACAATTCAGTGTGACTCTTGTTTGTTATTTAATCTGTCCATGTGCCTCCTTTTCTTTGTACATGAAATGGGTGTCAAAGAACTGTTTACTTCAAGATGATGTTTAGCTTTCCAAACAGGTGACAAACATCCTCATCATCTAGGTCACGGATTACGTCGGTACCAACATTGCTTCTCTCAGCCATCTATGGCTGGTCTCTTGTTTCCCAAGGATGCTGGATTAAGTCATTCTTACCATTCTTCCTGGAACAAGATAGGAAGGAAGAAGTCTGTATGACTACGTCCAGAATAAAGGTTCACCATAGTCCTTACCAGGCTTTGGGGCAACAAGAAAATGCACTCACACAACCTGGCACACACCCCATTACGGGACTAACGATGAGCTGAAAATAAAAAGGAAACTTAAGGGAAGCCTAAGGAAGGGATTAATCAACAACTCCAAGGCAATACCATGCTGTGCTTATGTTTTTTGCAAATATTGACTTTGAGGAATTAAACATGTGACTAAACTCTATGTCATTGTTCCTGTGAAAGAAAGTTTCTATGTGACTATTTCAGACCAAAGGCAATGCAGAACAGTAGAGGCAAGAGGGAACCCCAGCATAGTGCTGTAACTTTCCTCCCCTGTAGGGAGGGCAAGTGATGTGCATGTGGTTACTGAACATGGTGTGTCACATATATAGAGAGATATCTCCCCACACACATGTAATTTGAACTGGGCAAAGGAGGGAGTTAGGAAGGGACCTCTGTTTCTTCTTCTTCTGAGTTTACAAAGCCATCATAGACTTCTCCAGAAGTAGTCTGGGACAGGGAGAGAAGTATGGACCCAGGGGAGTTGAAAATGGGCATGGGATAGGGAGAGAGAAAGTAAATAGAAGGTTCTGGAGCCCAGACAACTCAAATAGCTTGTAATACAGTCAGAGAAGAAGGGGTGATTTCTTTGGAGACGATGCTGCAGTAGTTCTGGAAACCAGGGTCCCTCACTGGGAAAGTCATGACTGTTTCAAACAATATCATCCAGTAGCTGACCAAGAAGCCAAGTGGTAGTGCTTTGATGTGAACTATTTGTACTATATAAGACATGGATGTGTTCTTTCACATAACCTTCTTAGAGCAGTCTGTCTCAGACCAAATCTTGACTTCATCCCGATGGCATGTTTACTGACCCTGTACAGTTGGATTTGGGTGCATGGTACATTAGGTGATTATTCAGCAAATATTCACTCCTGTCCCCAATTCCTGCCCCTCCATACCTTAACAGAGGAGTGTACTTTCCTGCTCCATTGGTGTTGGGCTGGATCATGGGACTTGCTTTGCCCAGTGGAATAGTAGCAGATGTGACAGAAGCAGAGACTGGAAATGTGCTGGTACAGTTGGGCTGGCCCTTCTTGTGTTTCTGCCATGAGAAGATAATGCCAAGGCCAGCCTGATGATCTAAACAGGATGAGAAAATTCATGTACAGCAGATCTTGACCCAATCTGTAGCTTGAAATCAAGGCCAGCCGAACCAAGCTTGGACCAGCCAAACCCCATGTATGAGTGAGAATAAATCATTGTTCTTTTAAGTCACTGACATTGGGAGTGGTTTGTTGTATAACATTTTGCGGCTATAGCTAACTGACACAAGCAGAACTGCTGACTGAGCAGGTGAAGGAGACAAGGAATATGCATTGTATAGTGTTTACAGGGCACACTGGGTCAGTGGGATGGTGGCATCCCTGAGCCATGAGTGGTGGGGGCTAGCATATGGGCCATACCCTTGGTGCACGGTAGCACGATGATATAGCTGGACACAGATCAAGGGTCAGAATGAGGTTGCTTGTGAAACAGGAGACTACTCTGGGTCTCCTAGTGTGTATACACACACACACACACACATATATACCAGTATGTACCAGTTACTATTGTGGGTACAACTTTGTATGAGTTGGTATCCATGAGAGCTCTTGTTTTTGGAACAAGGAGACAGAGTGTGCTAGTGTTGTTCTTGGTGGTGGTTTCTTTGTTTGTTTGGTTTGTTTTGTTTTGCATGGCTTTGGGAGGGACACAGAGACATGGAGAATTGAAGACATGGTCTAGCCTCTGCCTGCAACTGATTCCCTGGGCCGGGTTACCAGTTGATGGGAGAAGCTGAAGGAGCTATTTTCATGAAGGACTTTGTCATCTGGACCCCAAAGTGGCCCCTCCTGTGCACACCGAAGTGTGGCACAGAACCCAGATGAGGACCATCACCCTTACTGTTCTGAGGAACCCAGAGAGCTCTCGCTCCTTGCAGATTGGTGAGTGAGGGAGATATCGCCTGTGTTACAAACGCTGTGTTCCCATCATGGGCATCATCCATTGCTGCCATGGTGAGGTTCCCTCCTGCTGTGTCATGAGTGGAGGAATAGAAGATGTTGGAGCGCTTGGGGACTTGCATGAAAGGTGTGCGAGCTAGAGGAGACACTTCTTCGGGACTCCCAGGAATATACTGGGAAGGCTTGCCAGGGAGGCTGGAGCTGGGTGAGGCTGAGAGAAAGCAATCTAAGATAATAATGTTAATGGGACCTCATTTGAATGCACATGTTGATGGGCCACAGAGACATACCAGTTACTTTATGCATGTGCTTGAAAGGTCTAGTTGACCCAATGGCCACTCTCAGTGAAGCTGTCATGATGATGCTGGGAGGTCTTTCTTCAATGGCACATTTGCCTCAACAGATGACCCAGCCCTACTGGAAGGAGAGCATCACCAAACTAGTGCCTCTGTGGAAATTCCACTGCATCACTTTAGGATGATAATAACACAAAGGAAAATGGAGGAGAGAAATCAAAGGATGAGTGAGAAAGGGTGGTGTGGTCGGTGGATCAGTATATTTAGCAGGTATCTCAACATGCATTCAGCTGAGGATCTACCGAGTTCTAAGATAGGAAGTAGTTCCAGACTGTACCGAGAAAAGAGCTTTTCTCTCAGGTACAGACTCCCTGAATCCTCTGTATTGCTTTCTGTGTCTACATTTCAAATTCCCAATAGAATTAGCATATATTGGGTTGGCCAAAAAGGTCGTTCGGGTTTTTCCATGACATCTTATGGAAAAACCCAAATGAACTTTATGGCCAACCCAGTATTTAGGAGGGTATAGATGCGCTTAAACGTGTGGATATTGAATCCCAGCTGTGTCACTCACTAGCTCTATGACCGTGGGCAAGGCACTTAATTTCTTCCTGTCAGTTTTATTCATTCATTCGCTCATTCATTCACGCATCCATCCATCTAACACTTACTGAAATCATACTGTGTGTTCAGGTACTCTGCTAAGCAGTGAAACAAAAGATACACAACCTCTAGCCACGTGGAGCATAATATACTAGTGAGGGAGATGGCAAAAACCCCCAATAAATGAATAAATAAATTTAAAAGTATGAAGAGTATTATGAGGAAAACAAACAAGGAGCTGAGATGGAGAAAAAGGTACTTGTATTAGGTAACATAAGTAGGGAGAACCTTTTTATAGAGGTGTCATAATCTTGGGAATGTGTTTATGCATAAAATTGGGATAACAATAAAGCCTTCATTGCATCATAGTGAAAGAGGCCTAATCAGATAATGCTATTTTAACACATTTGATTTAGTGCCTGTCACACAGGAAATGGTCAACAAATATTTATTATTATTTCTTCTATCCTTAGCACATAGACTTAGTACATACTACTTAGTACATAAACTTAGCAGACAGAACTTAACACATGACTTTGTACATAGTAGGGACTCAATAAGTGTGTGCTGCTGATGGGTTATGAAAAGAATATGGTGGCATGGTGACACCCATCACTGTCCACGGTTTCTGGCAGCATCGGAAGGGCTAAAATTGCTCTCTTAGAAACATACATGTGACAGCAAGGAATACATCAACCTCTGGACCCCCAGAGCGAGCCCCTGCAAGATAATATTGTTCCAGGCAGAAATCAAGAGAAACTTGGTGCTGATTTGTGCCACAGTTGCTTACAGTGTAAACAGAAGCCACCAGGGCTGTCCACTCAGCACTTCTTACCAGTCACAGAAAAAAAATGTTTTTCTTCTTTAAAGGAAAGATGGAAGAAGGGCATTTTTAGTGCAGGCTGCAGCTCTTTACAACATAAATTGCTCAGCCCAGGGGAATTGAAATGGATGAAGTGTATGAAAAGTCAGCTAATGAATGGAGTTTGGGTGAAAAAATGATAAAAGAAATTGCTTGATTTTATTTTTCTATCCATAGCGATGCTTGTTTTTAAAGTGGTCAGTGATGCAGGTCTTATTGACATTGAGCATTTGGGGGAAGAAAGCAACAGTACCTCTGTGATCACACAGTGGTTATAATAGGATTAAGTATAATAATTTATTTGCAAAATAAAATTTCAATTGGATACTAATTGTATGAATTTCCAGGGCCCTTGTTTATTAGACAGGAGAAGGAAAGCTACCACAGTGCTGGTCCACTGGTAGAATGGGGGAGAAATTACCTTCAGCTCAAGGATGGTATGTTGGCCAGATTACTAATAGAGATGCAGCTTGGAAAGGGGGGAGAGCACAGATTGAGTGGTGGACAGTGCCATTCTGGTCTTGGTCTGTCACTTGCAGACCTGGGCCTCATTTGTACCTCTTTGGGCTTCCTGATTGATGTGCTCAAAGAGGTTACAGGTATATTGTGATCTAGTGAACCCTCAGCACCTAAGGTCTGGGTTAACTGAGGTCCCAAGCTGGTTGTCAGTCCAGGACTCATCAAGGGCAGCCTGAGAGGCTCTGACAGCACGCCGCACAGTACCTGTAAATGGCAGATACCATGAGCTTCTTGGCAAGGCACTGAGCTCTCCCAAGAGGTGCTCTTTACTAAGTACCTCAACTGTCCGCTGCAGAGCACACTGCTGCCCACGGTGGGCAGAGGGTGAAGAGATGCTAGAGACTTGTTCCAGGGGCCCGAGGAGACTCATGTGCAGTCCAAGCCTGGGCTGAGAGAGGAAGATGGAGAGAAGAGGAGGCCAGGTGGGACTCCTTCAAGGCATAGCTCCAAAGGCAGCACTGCACCTCTTTCTTCACATATACTGGGTAGTTAGGCCCATTTAAATGTGCCCTTTTAAAAAAGTCCACGCAGGTGGCCGGGCAAGGGCTGTAGCACTGAGTAAACATTCTGCATGTTCAAGCACCTTTCTTGTGAAATACTTAGAACAAAAAAGTTTGATTTGAAATCCATTTCCATTATCAAAAGACATTTTCAACATTTACATCAGTCAAAGAAAATAAAAAAGAAGAGTTCTTCAACTTTAAAGATAATTTCAACTGTTGCAAATTTTTGAATGGCTATAAAAAACGGCTTTCAATTTTTTATCACCACTTGTGGGAACAAAGTTCCTCATCAATGGTTACTATCAAGAATTTGAAGAGAGATCATTAAAAAGACTTGATCAGGACTTGCTTGTAGCCATTTCAAACATAAAACTTGGTATAAAACAGTTATGTGCATGAAAGCAAGCTCAACTTTCCATTAAAAATTTTGGAAAAGATTTTATTTTGGGCTTTTATACAAATTCAATATTTAATATCCATCTCTAATTCTCTGTATTTTATTTTTATTATCATAGTAATACAATATAAAGAAAATGTAATAAAGATTTTCACCTAGCCCATGGAGATGTCCTCAAGTACCCTCCAGTTTATTCCAGTGTGATGAACAAGTATTATCATATTAAAAAATATCTTGGCTTCAGTCACACATCAGAACACCTGGGTGCTAATGCTGGCTTGCTGCTAACTTTCTTTGACAAAATTGCATGAACAACTTGGGCCTCAGTTCTCCCATCTGTAAAATGACTGGATTAGATTAAATTACTCCTAAGTTTTAACTTGAACAGTCTATTTACTTCTATGGTCATGACAAGGATTTATTTCTTATGAGGATACATCTTAGCAATTGATCATGATTTTTGAATAATTTTTTTTTTTTTTTTTTTTTGCGGTACGCGGGCCTCTCACTGTTGTGGCCTCTCCTGTTGCGGAGCACAGGCTCCGGACGCGCAGGCCCAGCGGCCATGGCTCACGGACCCAGCCACTCCGCGGCATGTGGGATCTTCCCAGACCGAGGCACGAACCCATGTCCCCTGCACTGGCAGGCGGACTCTCAACACCTGTGCCACCAGGGAAGCCCAATTTTTGAATAACTTTAATACAAAATGGTCTGCTACAAACCAAAGAAATTTGTTTGCATAGTACACATAATGGAATTGGGTACGACTTTGTGACCAAAACATTTATTAGTGAAGAAAATCTAGCCATCGCCTTGACTCCAAAGAACTCAAGGTACTATGCTAATAATGCCACAAGCCTATCTGCTCAAGTTAAAATTTCTTTTTCCCTTCAATATTTATTTATTTTGGCTGAGCCGGGTCTTAGTTGCAGCATGCAGGATCTTTTTTAGTTGTGGCATTCGGACTTTTAGTTGTGGCATGTGGACATTTTAGTTGCGGCATGTGGGCTCTTTGTTGTGGCATGCATGTGGGATCTAGTTCCCTGACCAGGGATCGAACCCAGGCCCTCTTCATTGGGAGTGTGGAGTCTTACCCACAGGAGCACCAGGGAAGTCCCAAAGTTAAAATTTCTGCAAGTATTTCCCTTGTTCCTTTAAGTTTGGGAACACAGATCAATTTGAAGGAAGCCATTGTATCCTTTCCCTTTGCAATCAGACAGCACTGCTGATATGGACTGTGCCCATGTTGATCACTTTTACATCCCAACAAGCCTGCCCATTGGTTTCTAGCCATCTCTTTGCACCTTTGAAAACAACTTTCTCAGATTGAGAGTGAGGCCGAGGATCTGAAAGGCAATCACTACTTTTTTTTTTTTTTTTGCGGTACGCAGGCCTCTTACTGTTGTGGCCTCTCCCATTGTGGAGCACAGGCTCCGGATGCGCAGGCTCAGCAGCCATGGCTCATGGGCCCAGCCGCTCCGTGGCATGTGGAATCTTCCCGGACCGGGGCACGAACCCGCGTCCCCTGCATCGGCAGGCGGACTCTCAACCACTGCGCCACCAGGGGAGCCCTCAATCACTGCTTTTTAATCAACTTGTTTTGAGCCAGAATCCTACCTTACCTGCCTTCTTGTTCCCAGCCTCCTGCCCCTCTACAAGCATACATAGAATTTTAAAAAAATAAGTGAGCCAGGTACATTCAACAGCCAAGAGCAGATTAAAGCTTCCTGCAGACCCTAAAATCAACATACTTTAAGAAGAGGTCTGGAAAAGTATATCACTGAATATCAGAAAACTTTGAAGCATTAAAGCATCCATTTCAAAGGAAAGGGTTCAGAATACCCGAGCATGTGCTATCCGATCACACATACCATTGAATACATAAGTGCATGACTCCTAACTGCTTACAGGCACTCTTAAAATTAGAAAATATGTGCAGCCTGGAGAAGCCTGAGTAGGAGAAAAAGTTGTAGGTATGTATCGTGATGCCTTGTACTCCCTCTGAGATGTGTAGCCAGTTTTTCTCAGAAGATTGAACATCAAAAGCTATGTGAAGAAGTGATCTAACATTGTCAGCTCATTTGTTCTAAGGATTAGTGTCAGCATCACAGAAAACAGGCACTATAGAGTGGAAGCAAGAGTTCAGGGTTTGGTCTTTGGGTGAAGAAGATAAAATAAAAGTCAGAAATTAGTAAGGTCTTAAAAACAATGGGGTCTCTTGGGTTCCAGCAGGAACTCAAGTTACATAAAAGGAGCATTTAGTAAAGATGAAAGACACCATAGAAAACCATCTGTAAAATTCAAGAGCTTATATTGTGAAGCCATGGGAAGGAAATAACATTTATTAAGCACCATATATAGGGCACCGTGATAGGTGCTTTCAAATCCTTCAAGCTAAGTATAGCTATAGTATCATTTCCTTTCTAATCGGTGAGGAAACTAGGACTAATAAAAAGGTTATGCAATTTGGTATAGCTCATACAGCTGGTAGATGATCGAAACCTGCTAAGCTCAGACTTGGTGTTGACTTAACACATACATGTGATGGATGTGCCTATTTTTTGGCTCAATTAAGGGGAAAGTCTCCAACATCATAATATCTTCCCTACTGGTCCCATGGAGTCCCACAGATGCAGCTATGTTCTTTAAAATCTTGAGGATTTTTAAAAAGTATTTCTAATCTAAATTCACTCAAGGTATAGGGCAACTTAAATGGTTCCCAGGCATTTATTTGAAAAGGAAGCATTTCTTAATGAGCTCTACCAGGAAGCCAAGAATGAGTCCCCATAGGATTGGGGGTATCTCAGGGGAGGGGGTAACTCCTCTGGTTATGGGTCTGCTGAGGGGGCCATACCACTACAATACGTTTTTTCTACACTTTTTTTTGGCTGCATACTCTGATTCACTCTTCATATGACGATTTTGTATTATTTACTCTAGAGAGAATAGAAAGATAACTGTCTTCCCTTTAACAAGATTGATCAAAATTTGATAGTTTATTAGTGATAGGTTAGAAAAATTCTTTTAAGCTTCAAAACTTAATACTGTAAATGCCTTATCTGTGACTTTCCACAGCAGTTACATTCCAAAAACAGGAAATGCTCCAAGGAAAAAGCAAGGTTCTGAAAGCAAGCTTTCTATTTCATACTGTGGCCAGGGCCAACTAGAGGCGGATTCACAGCATAGCTGGAGAAGCTGAAAACTCAAGGTCTTTTCCAAGGCTCTTGCCCACAGGAGAAAGTAGTCAACTGAGCTAGGAGACAAAGAACACTGCTTCAGCCTTGGGGCATCACTGCCCTTGCCTGCGGTAGTCCTGGGGCTGCTGGTTGGGCTGGCGGGCTGAGCACAACCTCTCCATCTTCCTGGCCCCTAATGACAGCTCCTTCCAGCAGGCCACCTTGAGCAGTCAGACCCATCTCTTCCTTCGGTGAGAAAGTATTCAAACCAGGCACAGTTCATTACCACTTTGATCTGGGCTTCATGGCCACCTGGTGTCCTGACCCCTTTCTCCAGGTCAGGCCTGTAGAGGAAGAAGAAAGTGAGGACTGAGGGTAGTAGAGAGGCTACAGTCTCCAAAAGCTATGGCCTCAGGTAAGAATGACCTCTCAGGCAAAAGAACTGATAAGGAATTTACAGATATGGCATTGCCAATAAAAGGCTGAAGCAAAAAGTCACTTTTTGAAACCATCAATAATAAATGCATTTTGATCAACCATGCTAGAGGAAAGAATGAATTACTTGTCCATCTTCTTTCTAGAAAATATTACAAAATCGTTATCATAGAAAGAGACACTCAAAGAGTATGAAGTCAAAAAATGTAGGGGAACCAGCATTACAGAACTGTATCAGACTATAAAAATATAGTGTTATTTGACATTTGTCAGTTTTATAAAATTTCTGATTTGATGCCATTTCTTTACTCATTCAAACTAATTTTCTCATTCATACCTGATTTTGCATTCATCTTTTAAAATTCTTTTAAGAAAAAGAATTTTCATACTGTGAAAATTTCATACTGTGAAAGAGTGCCCCATAAGTTTAAGCTTCAGGTGCCATAAATGAGGATCTGTTCCTGGAACTTCTGCTGGGACACGAAAGGCCATGCCCAGTATCCCTGTATTCTCAGGGGATACCTCTGCTGACAGGGATGTTAGGAATCAGTGCCTAGTTCAGTTTCATGGAAAGAACAATGGACTGGAGTGGGACTTCATTTCTATTTCTGGATTAACTTTGTTCTAATTATGTGCCCCTGGGAGACTCTAATGCTCTGTGACCATAGTTTCCCATTAATAAAATGGGATTCTAAATAAGAGCCCCTCCTCATCTCATAGGGATGTCCTTCCTGCATGTAGTATTACAATATAAATGTTAAAACCTTTGTAGAAGAAGACGGCCAACAAAAAGGAAATAGCCATTGGTCTCACTCCTTGCATATTCCTCTGGCTGGCAGCAAACTGAGGTTACTGGTAGCATCTTGGTAAAGCTTTACCACCTTACTATGCTGTCGCCACACCACCCTTGAGACCAATTGAAACCTGTCACTCCCTTTCTAAATTTCTAAATTCTAAATTTCCTCAAAGGGGTGTTGTTGGTTGTGGTGGTAGTGAGTTTCCTTTTTTTCTTTTTCTTTTTCTTTTTTTATAAATGGAAGAAGTGGAAACACTCATTTCCCTCCTGTTCCCATTTCTCTGTCTTTTTACCTTTTACTCAACCCTTCCTCTTTCAGATCCTCATTAGCCTTCCACACCGTCAATAACCCAGTGCCACTGCCTCTACTCCCTATTGGATTCTGACCTGGCTATTATCGTCTTCCAGCTCTTCCAGAGGCTTGTGAAGCATCCTGGAATTGGGCTGTTATTCCATTCCCCCAGTCTGGGCAAGAGATGGTGGAAGAGTAACAGAGGGTTGACCTTGTTCAGATTTAGGGAGGGTCCCCTAGTGATGGAGCCATCAGTGCTTCGTGTTCCTCACTGGCCACCCAGTGGGGTCACTCAGGCTCCTCTGGTCCCTGAGGCAGAGGGACCTGCCTTTTAATTTGCAGGGGAAATAAGAAATGTATTGAAAATATGACACTTGAATTGACCTACAGATAATTCCAAAATGTTCTGAAGATGAAAAGGATTGAAAGAAATATCTGATGTGTCAGAATGCATCAGCAGTAATACTGGATAACGCAAAAATGAAACTAGACTGTAGAAATATTTCGATGCCAATCCTATGAACTAAACAAATACGAGACTTGTAAGGCTTAGAGACCAGCAAAGACCTTGTTGGTTTGTTTGTTTATTTTTTACTGAAGTATAATTGATTTACAATGTTGTGTTAGTTTTAGGTGTACCACATAGTGATTCAATATTTTTATACATTATGAAATGACCACCATGATAAGTCTAGTTACCATCTACCACCATACAGAGTCATTAAAATATTATTGAGTATATTCCCTATGCTGTACGTTACATCCCCATGACTTATTTTATAACTGGAAGTTTATACCACTTAATCCCCTTCCCCTGTTTTGCCTATCCCCCCCTCCCCCTCCCCTCTGGCAACCACCAGCAAAGATCTTATTATATATAGCTGCCTTTTCAGTGCTGGATAGGAGAATGAGGAATGGGATTTCTCTAGGCTATAGACAGAAGAGAAATAGGAAGAGAGAAGCTAGTAGTACATGAGAACAACCTCCGTAAATAGAAACTCCTTACATGTATATCATATTTTTGTAATATCATTTTGTACAGACTTCTATTTTCTCACCAGCCTTTCTCACCTTACTGTCTTGAATTGAGTTGTCTCTTTGACTCCATTAACTCTCCCCTTTCAAAGATCAATTGCCAAATTCACTTACTTGTGTCCAAATACTCATTTACTCAATGCATATTTACCAAGCATCAGCTACATTTAGGGCCCTCTGCTAGATATTGAGTGATATGATCCCTGCCTTCAGAGAGATTACAATCTGGGTAAAAGGCAGCTGTACTCAGATAAATAAATATAGAACAAGACAGGAGATCAATATTATGAGTTCTAAAAAGACAGTGTTTTGAGGATATGGTATATGAGGCAGGAGCTATGAATTTTCAGAGTTTAAGATTTTAACAATGAGAGCAGGGATGTGAGAGGGTGTTCAAGGATGTGAGAGGGACAGAAATGAGCCAAGATGTTTTCAGGAAATGACAGGAACTGGGGACGTCAGGAGAATGGAAGAAGCACCGTCCAATTGTGGAAGGCCCAGTTTGCCACACGATTGGTTCTACATCTTACAAAGATATTGCTCTCGGCAATGTGGGTGAATGGAGAGACAAATAGTCCTGAGGGGAGATAACAATGGCCTGAATGGAGGCTGTAGCAGAGGGAATGGAAAGGAGGGGCTGGGTTTGAGACACTGTGGAGGTGGAATCAACAAGACAGAAAGACCTGTTGAGTTAGGGAGAGGTTGGAACACAAGACTCTCTTCAGAGTTCTCATTCTCTTTAACCTTTCTTTCCCCCATGACACTGTTCACTACTCCCAGCTTCTTGAAGCTCTCTTCTGTTTTATTTAATGAGGGAGCACTACCTTGCTTCTTCTTCTGGTCATGAGCAAAAACTTAATAAATGACCTTTTGTAAGACATTCGGCTCTTCATTCCAACACTCATCTCTCTAAAAGATTAAGTGATTTATGTGACTCGGGTCAAGTTGGAGTTAAGTGGTAGATCTGAGACCCTAAGACTTATCTACCAGACTGAGTTCCATCCCCCGGGGAGGAGAAAAGGGGAAGAGGTTTGGTTGCAGGTGTGTACAGATGTAAGCCTAGAGAATTGAAATGTTCCTAGGACTCTCTTGGCTGGGGAACTTAATGCTTCATACTGGCAGGCAAAAACAGTTTAAAGTTCATTCCCAAGATAGTGAGTTTTAAATAGATATATGATTTGGAATAGTCGACATATAAATCTTCTTCCCAGGCTTCAGCATGAAGCACAAGTTTGATCCAACAGACAGCAACGAGTCTTTAAGAGCTGTAATGGCCCATCATGTCAGAGGATATTTATGGGTTTACAGGGTCTTCAGATATCTGGATATTGTGCAAGCAAGATAAAAAACCCTCTGAATTTTTTTTCAGAAATAAATGAGTGCTTAGCTAGCTGTGTTTCTTAAATTAAATGACTCAGCCATTGTTCACTTGTAAAATACCCAAGGGTCCTTGTCTACATTTTGGAGGAATGTGCTGCTACATTTCTGTTGGAAGAAAAAAGCAGTTTGGGGGCTGTAGGAAATCACTAACTTCTATTTTTGTTTTTCACACTGCTAACTTAATAAGAAATATGTTGCTGTGTACAAGTTTTCATGACAGGCATTTCTTAGGTCATATCTCCAGTGACAAACAGGGGTGACAGGAACAAAACAGTCCTGTATTAAAAAAACTGATTTGGGACATAGGTCAATAATCTTAGGAACCATTTTGCTAGACTCTTAACTGATTGGATCTACAGGCTAATGTTTGTGCAAATGGAATTCCTGCGGTCAAATCATTGAGTTCTCCCATTCCTAGCAAGTAGTTGAAGAACTTTTTTTACTATTTCACAAGCCCTTTTCTTGGATAAGGAGAAAAATTAATGTTATTCTCTGTTTCTTTATGAAATTCTTGCCATGATATGGAATTAAAGTACTCCCTTTCATTCAATGTTTGAAACAAAACATTTTATAAATAAAGCTTTTCAATAAGTAGCTGGTACTAAAACAGTCAGCTCTGTCAGAGGACATTCAGACTCCCAAGGTCTTCTTTTTTTTGTTAACAGTGAACATCTTTATTTATTTATTTATTTATATTGGGGTATAGTTGTTTTACAATGTTGTGTTATGTTAGTTTCTACTGTACAGCGGAGTCCCAAAGTCTTCTGTGTACCAGAAGCCAAGGTGCTTTGGCTTACTCAAAGCCAGGGACCAAAGTTTTCCTGATTTGTGTCAGGCAGGTAAATCTGGTCCCACGTGGATCATTTCTTTTTAAAAATGCTTTACCAATCTATACTTTTTGTGAGATCAATATTGAGGAAGGGCTGGATATAATGTTTCCCTCTTGGTTTGGGGTATTGAAATGGGAACATATCATACGATGGCCCTGTCTGGAACAAAGTCAGAGGGCCTGAGGAAGACTGCTACAACCATCATCTCTGCTGTAGCCCTCCAGGAAATCTCCTAAATCCGCAGGAGGGAGGCAGAGTTCTCCAGTTTGTTGATGTGGGGACTTAGGGGATTGAAAAACATGCGGGAAAGAACACGTACTTTCTACCTCTGCCAAAGTGACCTGTCTTGCCTTTGAGTCAAGTCCTCCTGGATTTGAAGGAGTTGTTGCTTTACTTATCAAAGAAAAACTCAGTTTTTCTGAAGAAGAGCAAACTCAACTTCTATTTATACATGATTTAAGTGACTATTCAGAGAACACTAAAAAGCCATATGTAATGAAGTCTCCCCTAGGAATTACATAGAATTCCAACCAGATATACAAGCACACATTTAAAGAAAAGTAGATGGCTGGACATTAGAGGCACTGGGGCAGCAGAGATGAAGACTTGGTTCCAAGGGGAGAAAGGAATCAATTTTAAAAGCTGAGTCCCAAGTCCTCTATAGTGGATCTTCAGGGAGACTCCAAAATCAACGTTAGGGACTAAACAACTTTTCAGGTGTATGAAGCTATAAACATTTCCTTGGTTGTGAAAACATTTAATCTTCAGGCAAGGGGAGAAATTCATGTGTGTCTCCCCTTAAGATTTCTCTAATCCAGATCACTGGGTGAACACTTAGAGGAAGTGATAAAAAGTCTTCCTTGAGTTTTTCAACCTCTCGCTAGCACTGTCGTCTGGTGCAAGACCACCAACTCCACCTGGGAGCCAAGGCTTAAGGGATTGGCAATGGATAGGTCTAAGGCGTTATCCTTTGGTTTTGGCCACGAGACTTACCTGGGTAAGCAATGCACACCAGCAAAGACCATTGAGCAGAGAAGGGGCATGACTGGAACTCTGTTCTAGAAAGATCATTCCTGCAGCACTATGGAGGAATGAATTAGAGCAGGAAGAGAATGATGGTAGGGAGCAGAGTCATAGCTTTTCATACCCTTCAAGTGAGAGATGATGAAAGTTTGAAGGAGGACAGAGGCAATTACATTGACCCACCTGTGACTACAGTTATTGCTGTCAAGAGAAACCATGGGCCTAACAAACCTCCACATGACCCCAGACCATGTCAGGCATACCTTAATGGCCTCAGGCCTATGCCTACTTTCTCCCATGCAATCTTCCACACCTTCCTCAGACATGAGTGTACATGTCATAAGCATGCCTGCCTCTAATAGGTTTTAATGGGCATTTTTTACCATAAGAGACTTGTGGCAAATTTATGGTTTTGGCACAGGGCCATTTCCTCATCCTGCTCATAACTAAACCCAGAAGGATCTCCTTTGCCTCTATCATATTTAACTTCTGATCACAAAGACAGGCGAGGCAGGGATGGGCAAATGATGACAGCCCAATAAACAGCCTCTCTCTCTCAGGATGAGCAAGGTCAGGAGGGTACTCTAAAGCTGAGATCAGCGTGGACTCACAGACTAATAATAAACAAATGATTATTACAGCTTTGTACTGAGCAGTTGCTTTGTACCAGACTCTGGGTAGTTAGTATTCCTATTAAACAAAGAGAAAAACCAAGGCTTATGTAAAATTTAAGAAACCTTAAATACACATTAAACTTGTACATTGTTATATGTCAATTATATCTCAATAGTACTGGGACAAAAATACACAGTCTATGACACACACACCAAAAAAGAAAGCTTAAAATTTCATAGGTAGTAGGTGGCAGAGCATGGGATCAAATCCAAGTCTGTCTTATTCCTGAGCTCAAGCTCCATGACCTTGTGCCAAGAAGACACTGGCACCTCGCCATCGCCTGCACAGATGCTAATCTATTTCTGTACAACCCCATAGTGTAAGGTCAAACTAAACCAAACAGCAGGCATTTCTTCCAGTCTAATTCAATATAGGAAGAAGAGTCTGTCCCAAGTCATGAGAGACTCTCTTAGATTTAATCCAGTACTTGGAACCTTGTCCTTGGCAGAAGGACATTTATCAAAGGATCCAGACCAGATGAAACCTCAGACCCACTACAGCATGGGTCCAATCTTTCCTATGAGAAAGGAACAGAATGTATCCAGCACCCACCATGTCCTTCCTTCCAGGGCTGGTCATTAGACTCATCTCAGTCACCTTGCAGGAACTTATTGGCATGGACTCAATTCATAAAACTTATAAACCAGTAGACAGTCTTGGCAGACTTACAAAAAGCCTCAGGTGAGGTTTTGTACCTGGGCACTGATGATTTGTAACCTCAATGAGCACTAGGTTGCCGTATCTGCCAAGGGAAGTGGGTCTATCAGCCAGGTCTCCAAGATCAAGCCTTCACCTGCCACTGTGAATTGTCAGCTAAAAAAGTCACTCAGTTCCAAATGGAGAAGCTGCTCCTGGCCATCACTTAAGAGTGCATTGCAAAGAACCTCTAAAAAGTCTGATGGCATAGAAAAAGTAAACAGAAGATTAATATCCAACATTTATATACAAGCAATACATCATTAATGATCATTATGGAGAACTTGCTTAGTTCAAATGAGGTTCCAGAAGACTGGAAGCATTTCACTGTAGCACCAGTATTTATAATAGCCACCCTGGGGAACAGCAGGCCCATCAACTTGACAGAACTAATATGCAAGGTAATGGAAATAAGCAGAGGTGAAACGGAGCCACACGGACACTGAATTATCTTGGGAACCAAACTCCATGCAAATAGAGACTGCCCTGTTTATTAGCAGAGTGGAGAGGACATTCCTCAGACACCTTAGGTCACACTTGAACCTACCATTTGAAACTGGCACATCAAGTCACCCTGCTGCTTAAAAATCACAGCAAAGAACATTTTGAGGAAATTTGAGGACGGAGTTTGTCCATGGGGTTCGGGAAGAAGCATGCTGTTGGAGAAGAGGGTGGTCTCCCAAGAAACTCACTGTGCAGCATTTTCCAATTCACTTAACCTACCCTCTTATTACTTTCCTCAACTATAAAATGTGGATAGTATTGCCCAGCCTCCTGTCTTACAGTTTGTGCAAAACAAAATAGAAGAGCCTCTTTGAAAGTGCTTGGTAGTGTGTAAGACAGGAGAGGGAAATGCAAATGGCTCAGTGGACGACAGGAGGGCACAGCGGGGATTTCGCAAACAGGTGATACACACCCCTGGAAAGGGCCCTTCAGCTCTTGCCCAGGGTTGCCTTGCAGGATGCAGTCCCCATGTCACAGGTCCTCCTATGTTAAAGCAAAATTGGAAATACCTTTTGTGCATGTGAGAAATCTCCCAATTTTCAAATGCAGCAACTAAAACAAAAATTTCTAAAAGTCTATTCATGCAGACGGCATCCTATTCATGGACTATCAGTTTGCAACCTCTCCCTAATGGATCATCCTTCATAAGAGCAACTGGGAATTTTATTAGTTGATAATAATAGCTAACATTTACAGAATACTTACTAAGCACTAGGTACTCTTCTAAAAATTATAGGAAGTAGTCCCAAGAAGCCCACGAGACAGGTAATTTCATAATCCCCATTTTACACACGTGGAAACTGGGTGAGATTATCACTGGCTAAAGTTATCTGAATTTTATGGAAGCTTTGATTTTTTTTTTAATTCAGCAGAGTGTAATGTAGAATTCCCCTGCTCTCAACTTTTCTTAACAAAACCCTTCTCTGTGATTGTTCCAAGGAAATATTTTCTTAAAGCGTGATTAATTGTATATATTGCCTATAAATAAAGACAGAGAATTTGTCCACATTTCCTCTTATACTTTTCTTTAGCTTACCCTGACTTGTGGAGTTAGTAAACAAAATAAAACTAACAATTCATTTTTATTTTGTCAAACAATAATCAATATTGAGGCTGCAAAGAACAAAGAGCTTTATTTGGGGGTCTTAAGAACTGCAATTCAGAAGACACAGATTCAGGTAAAACTGAAAGAGTATTCTGGGAAAGAGAAAACGTCTTTAACAAGGTTGTTAAAGTTGCCAGGCGAGAATTGTGATTGACTCTGATGTAGGTTGGGAGATACTTGTCCTTTAAGGAATCACAAGTTATTTTAGGGTAAGGGTTTGATAAGTAGATAGGCTGTCACGTTATTTTAGGGTAAGGATCCAATAGGTATCTTGAGTAGGACAATGAGTGATCAAAACGTCAGATTTTGTGCACGCTGAGACGTGCAGAAGTCCCACTTCCTCAATGGCCGCCCAGCTCCATGTTAGAGAGCTCTCTTAGCAACATCGACTTGATTGTGATTGTCCTTTCAGTTTACCTGGGCAAGTGGCCAGCGGAGGCAGTGTTTAGCCTGACTTAGCTACTAGAGCTGAACATGGAGTGGAAGAGGTGAGCTGCACAGTGTCCGTCTTGTGTCGACTTCCAACACAAGGGCACTGAGTCCAGAGGTGGCACAACAATGTTTCATCTTCTTGTTATTGTGAATTAAAGACTCCAGCATAAGTCCTTCATCTGGAAAATAATATCTTGAGGGGGTCTTCAAGTTCAAGAAAGGTATTTCCAAGAAGATGTAGGAATAAAGAGAGAGGACGCGGACTGCAGAGGAGAGGTCTCTGTTTCTGTGTGAGCAGTCAAGGGGTCAGGTGGGTATCGGAATGATGCCACTCCCTCATCCGGTCTCCTACTGCCTTGGTCGGCCTTTGTCAATATCTTCGCTGATTAGCATGACTGCCAGAGAGTACATGGAAGAACACTTGAAAAGCAATGTTCCTTGTGGGACAATTAGTAGAAAATGATCATTTGTTGTGATTGTTTGCAAAGGGCTAACGGTGAAAGACATTTCCTGATGATCTAAAATCCCGAAGTATGCAGGAGCCGATTGTTTTTCAGTCTGAGTTGGTATTCCTCCCCTCCTAGCACTCCCATTTTCCATACTTCAGTTTTCTCGGCCCAGCCATTGCCAGCATTCTCTTGCAGCACGGGCGTGAAGGACTCCCAGATGGTAGAAGGCTGTTAGAAAGATAAGGAGCTGGCCAAGGAAGGTCACAGTGAAGGGAAGTAAGAAATGGAATCTTACCAAGGGTCAGTGGGTGGCACTCGGAAGATTCCGGTGCACATGAGTGATGGACTTGGGCAAAAGAGAAGACCAAGTGGGCAGCACAGACGCAGAGGAGCCTCAGCTCTGTCCGTGGGGCTCCGGGCCTGCACCCCTCCTCTTCCCGTCCGTCACAGGCTGAGTGCTTCCCCAAGGAACAGGGGAATTAGAACAGGATGTGTGTAACCCCCAAGGGAATCTGAAACAAAAGCAAAACAAAAAAGAAACTTCCTTTCATGTGCCCTTCACCAAAAGGGCATTCATTCTGAGAGGCAGAGAGAGTTCTTTTAAAATGGCGTTTCCTTGGCCTGTGAGAGGGAACTAGTCAGTGAATTCTCAGAAGCAACGATAAAGGTAGTCTGGGGATTATGACAACTTGTAGGTATCCTTGATATTAATCATGAAAGGAAATATCAACCATTAGAACCTTCCCAAGAATAGGTTATACTGGGACAGAGGGCAGAACACTACAAATTTTTTTTTAAAGGAGCCACACGCCTCCCCCTGCACCACCCCCAAAATGCAGCCTGTGCAACACATTCAACTGTGTCTGCATTTACAGAGCTTTGGTACATGCCTAGGACTGTGCTAGGTGTTTCTTTGTATGGCCATTAAGAGAAGACTTTTTTCATTAAGCAAAGACATCACACTGGGGATGGAGCTAGTGGGGTCAGGAGTGGTTTTCATGCTCCTCAAGCTTAAAGGGGAATTTATGTCCCGGTCCTTGATTTGAGGAGGGAGAACTGTCTTCTGCACATTCCACAAGTGAGCATCTCAGAAGGTGAGGGCATCACGGGTATGGAAGAAGTCATGGAGCTTTCAGACAACCTGCAGCCCACTGCAGGCCCAAACCTAATGCTCTGTGGAGAACTAGACCCCGTTAATCTGGGGGACTGCTTTGCAAGTGCCAAGTTTCCTGCAACTTGCGATGATTTGGAATGAGGAGTAGAGGCAGGCCCAGAGCAAAATGAGCTGAGCCGGGAAAGGGGAAAATAGATTCAGAATGTAAAAGCAGGGTTCTTTGATGGGCTGAGGAACTGACACATGGAAAAGGTAATGCATTATTGACAAACATGTATGCTGGCTGCAAAAATAATTAACACAAGCAGAAAAGAAATAGGAATGAAATGGAGCAGAAAGACTTTGAAAGATTGTGAAGTGGCCGCTGAAATTGCCAAGCTGATGTCAGAGAGATGATTAAAATTTTCCAATAGAACAGGTGACTAGGTAGTAGGAAAGTGGGCTGTAAACCGAGGGAGAGTGGATCGTTCTGTGAATCTACACTGAGGTACTAATCAGCATTTCATGTGAAACTTTTCAGTGCACATTTTAGCAGATGGAGGAAGGTCTTAAAAGCTGATAGCTAAACCGAGTCTGGCTGCCTTTCTGTTCCATAATAACCGTCCTTGGAATGGGTACTTGCTCCTGTGAGCACTGCAGGACCACTTCTTCGAATAGAATTCCAGACATATAGATATGCTCACAAAGGCAAGATATCTGCAAAACTCCAGGACCAAGGGAGAGGAAGGGGAAGCCATGAGAGGTTTCAGTCTTCCTAAGTAGAGGTGCCTGGATGAACAGGCTCTAAACAGGTAAGCTGAAGGCTCAGTAATCAGAGCTCAAAATGAAGATCGAGTAGCAACAAGGAGAGATTCATCTGCAGGCCAAACTACATGCGTGCACGCAGGCACGCACATACACATTCTTGTAGAAACTGTATTGCTGCCATAACAAAAACAATTAGATGGTGGATTGTGGGTATGTTAAAAGGGAATAATTGTTCATGATCAGAATGACTTTTTTGCTCATTCAACAGAAAAAGACTCTTATTTTTTATTTGTTGGCAAAGCCAAATTAGAAAAAATATATATCTTTATGACCATAGGAGACAAATGAGTGATACCAAATACCACTAAAAATGCTATTAATCTACAGTGATATAAAATTACCATCTCAGCACAAAGAAAGCCTATATAATCTGAATTTTTCTAGCATCATAAAAACGAATGAGAAGCGAAATTGAGAGTAAGTAGGCTTTTGAGATGCCATTAAGAGTTACATGCATTGTTAACAAATGTGGCTAGACAGACTGGTGATTTACCTTGAGAAACAAATCTATAGAGACACAGAAAACTTCCAGATGAGACCAACTCACTGCCCTTCTCGTTGGTTGATGACACCTTTGAGGGTGTTATTCTCCTTTTTTAGATATTTAAGTGTGGCTGACTAGCCATTGACTTCAGGGATTATTTCCCTCTGTTTTCATTTGCTCATTTTCTGCACATTTCAGAAGCCAGAAGTAGTTTGGGGTGGGGTGAGGGTGTGGCAAGGAAGGGAATACAGGTCAGGGGTTTCTGCCTCTGTCACCTTAAAAAAATTGAATGCCAGCATCTAATACCATTTACATTCATTCAGAACCTTTTATTCTCTCCTCTTCCTCAATGTCACCCATTTCCTGCAAGCACAAAACCTTTCCACTTGCATCACCTTCATCTGCATGTTGAGACTCTGCAGGTCCTATGGTCTCTAAGGACCTTCTAACAGCATTGCCAATAACCCTGTGAGACAGTCTGGAGTTGTCCTCACTTTGGTTTCCTTCCTAACAGCCAACAGTTAGCCTCAGGAGTCATCTCCCCCTTTCTCCTGCCTTTATACCCACATGTACAATGATAGCTATGGCCCAATTCTTACCACATCCAACAACTACTGGGTAAGTTGCCATATAATTATTATTGTCGACGAACCAGCTTCTAGCATAGTTTCTGATTTACTCTCCCACATCCACCACTTTCCTCTATTTATCCCAAAGGATTCCGATTCCTTGGATAAGGCTCCTTAGTGATAAGGAGCCCTGCAACATCAGATGGAGAGGGAGTCCAATGTAATTCTGTTCCTCACCACCTGCATGTCCTCTACCCCACTATGCCATCCTCCAAGTCTTTTTTTCTCTTATGTGCCTTCCGATGCTTTTCTATAGCACCCCAAAGAAAGCCTCATTTCCGTCTCCTTCTCTCTACACCTCTGATTCATTTCTCCTTGTCTACAGAGTTATTATTTGTAAGAATAGCTAAAAATTGTTGAGCTCTTACTGTGAGCCAGGCAATGGACTTTGCATTTTATTTGGATTATCTCGTTTATTCTTCATTATGGTTTTATGAGGAAAGTACTACTATTTTCATGTCCACTTTATAGAGTGGAGAACTGAGGCTTTTAGATGAAATAACTTGCCCAAGTTTACAGAGCTAGGAAACAACAGCAGCAGGCATGGGACCACGCATTCCTGTTGTGTCTGTTGTGCTGGAAGGCCTTGCACTGTGAAGCCGGGGGCGACTCACTGACTGCTGGTGCAGCAGCACAGGACAGAGATGCTGACATCTTGCCTCCAGTCCACTAAGTCCCAACCAACCTCCCTGGCAGAGCACCTAGTGATGGCTGCCATGGAAATGACCTTTCTCCGCACCTGCTCAGGCGACTTCCAACTGCGAGGTGGGGGGAAGGGGCTCCCTGCAACCTTGTCTGATTCTAGTCTGATCCCTTCTTCAGCTAACCTGCCTCAGGACAGGGGACACACCAAGGAGCGTTAGGCAGCAAGCAGCCACCTGTGGTCCAACTTGCCCTTGGAGAAACAACATTGAAACAGACTTAACATACTTCCTAACAAGACCTGCCTTTTCTTTCACACTTTTCTCTCACAGCCTCCTAGAAATGTACAACTATCCACATCATCCCCCTTGATGCAACCCTTGCCTGCAACTTATTAACTGGACTGCTTATCAAGAACTGATGAAAAATCTGAATACAGTAAAAATTGAATCCAGACACAAGAGAGATTCCCTGCAAATTCTTTCCTGTCATCTGTTCCTGCCCTTTGCTTAAATAGGCTATATTCTTAAATGCATTACTTTTATTTCCCCAAATGAAATTTTCAAAATCAACTGAAGTATTTGAAAGTGAATAAAACATCATGTATTATTGCTATCATCATGATCAGTTCTGCATTTGATGTAACGAGCTAAATATCAGATTGGTTTTAGCCCCAGCTCAGCTGTTGAACTTCAAAATTTAGGATGTTTCCCCCCTGTAAACCTCAATTGCCATCACCAACCCCGCCACCTATCAGAAGGGTTTTGAAGAGCAAAGGTTACTAGATTCTGATTTTTTTTTTCAAGTATTACAATCCTGATTTTAAAACAACTTCACTGATGATGTGCTCAGAAATTCTTGAAATTTATATAGGGCTTTAGAAGCTAAAGTTTTTCTATGTGTCTTACAATTTTTCCACCAACTTAATTGTGTCACTGGCATAGTCTTCCTTAATAGAATTCAGCACCTAAAACCATGCTAGCCTGGAGATTTAGCACCACTGCTTTTGTGTTTTCAAGGCTATTGTTCTCTCACCACTTTTCATTTGAAGTACAATTACCTGGGCATCCAGTGTCACCATGTGCTTTCCCTACATCATAGTAAGTAGGAACGGGACAGAGATGGCTAACTGAGGAAGCAGGGGGGACCAGGGAAGAGCACATCTGGGCATTTGGGGGTGGCGTGTTAGAACCCGTGGCTTAGGAGGAGGGGGCTGAGTGGATGAAAGGAATCAGCAGGTCTGAAGCAAGTGATGGTGGAGGGAAGACAGGAGCCCGACAACACTCTCGCGGTTTGCCTGTCCCCAGAGAACAGGATCTGGTCTCTCTTCTCCGCCAGCTGGGCCTACTGAGTTTCTCCTTTTGGTTCTCTTTCTTCCCCTGGTAATCAGTTCCCTGCCTCACTCTCTCCTGCTGTGGCTGCACTAAGTCTCTCCTGCTCTTTTCCTTTCTCCCAGACCTTGCCTTCGGCTGTGCCAGTGGTGTCCTTTTGTCCCTGCTGCTGGCTCCAGGGCCCCAAGCATTCCTGTTGCCAAAATCTACTGGCTTTGGGGGCTGTGACTGCACTTTTTTGTTGAGGAGGGACCAGGAGGTTTGTGTGTCTCTAGTGGGCTGGAGCTTAAAATGTGAACTCCTGGGCTACCTTCTAGGTGCTGCTCCCCATTTACTACACATGCGAACGATGTGGTTAGTGCCCTGGGTCACTAGGTCGCCCTTTAGCATAGACAGTATATGCAACAGAGGGTTTACCTTGTAATAGTGCCCTGGAAAGTTGATCTGGACACATTGGTTTGTGGAGCAGATGGGAAGGAGTCGAGTGTGAGCCCTGCACGAACCTTGTGGATCCTGGGCACCTTCCATGCCCAGCCTCAGCTCCAGGCTTGGGCCTTGCCGCTCAATTAGAAGCTACAGGACAGGAAGGAATGAATGAATGAATGGGTGAAGGGTTGAATAATGCTATCTGGAAACAAAGAAAGACTGGAACGTGGAAGTCAAGGGATCGTACAGGCAGTGAAGGGCACTAGTTTCTGGGCCCCTGCAGCTCATGCCCAGCACTCAGGGAAGCCACACTGCCAATGGCAGCTCTGAGGAGCTAGGACGCTGCACAGAAGGCAGAGAAGCATATAAACAGGCTGCACTGCTCCACGGCTTAAGATTAATATTCCTACTTAATACTGGTTCTAGGGTATGAATTTTTAGACTATAATTCTTTAAAATTTATTATAGTTTTAAACTTAATTGGGTGAAAATATTTCTTGGTGGAAGAGGGGATGCAATTACCCAATTATCAAAGCTAGAATGAATCCTAGGAGGGGCACTAAAACTACCTTTAAGTACTGAGAGGATTTTATTACAGCAACTCTTAAAACAATAATGAATGTACGTGTTCCTCAGTATTTTTTGTTTTTACAATAGAAAAGGAACACACAATTTTCAAACAGAAAACAGATTTGCATTTGTGGAGAAGAAATAAGAAAGGGCTATGGGCCAGTGAATTCTCCTTGCAAACCCTCACCACCTAAAATTGTTTTTTCTTTGACGTTAAGGAAAAGGGGGTGGGGTGTAGAGGGGAACTCTAGTGCGGTGACAGACAATGAAATGGAGATGTGGGAACTAGCATTAAAAATACGCTGGCATTTTCCCAAACAGGGAGTGCTGACAAGTATAATCCTATTACTAAAATCACATCAGCAATGAGATAAATGAAATAAAAACAGGATCCCCTGAGACCAGAGTGGCTACTTGTCCACAAAATCTTAGTGCGTTGTGTCAATCTGTCCCCACAAAAATAGTATGTAGTTGAAAACAATGTTAAGGAGGATTTTAAAACACATCATTGAAATTACAGCACCTTTTAAAATAAACAGCGCTGAATACCAACACAGGTAAAATGTCATTGTGAGATGGGGATCTGATATTCGACGGCATGCTTTATGGCTTTCCAGCGTGTGATAAAATCTGTTCACCAGATGTACTATTTGTCTTCTGTGTAGCATACTTGAGCATCCTGTAGGCCTGAGGCCCATTTATTTCATGTAATTGCCTTTTCTGTGCACACCTTAGGGCACCCTAATTCTCCATTTTATTTCAGGCACTGTACAGGGTACCATCTGGTAGTTTAAAACTCATCCCGTTTTATTGCACTACCACAGTGGCTGTATTCAGCCATACTGCAGGCTTTCAGGTGGGGAAGGACTTCTTACTACCAGCTATTTATTTGTGCCTGAAATAAAGTTGCCTTGAACTATCAACATGCAGGATTCACACGTTGATCATCACTGGTCCATACAAGCTTGACAGAAGTTCCCGGGCAACCTGCAGACTCAAAGCAGTTTTGAACTGCTTCACACACAGCTGTTAACTTATGGAATTGGGATTCTAAATTCTTCGCCTACTTCTGCACGTTATCATATCTTTTTAGTATCTCATTTGTATTACTTCAGTTCAGATGAGCACAAAAATAAATGTATTCCATCACATCTGGAAAAGTACCTCAGAGAAATCACTTAATATACAAAGCTGCACACCTCATTACGAGGTTCGTCACTCATTTCCAACCCAGCCTTACCTCTGTTCCTCATCAACGTGGCTTTTGTTTCACTGTTGTTTTCATTAAATTGTTAAATCATTTTTCAAGGGAATTTGCAAGATTTTGAAAAGGCGAGTTTGGAAATAATATACTTGGCAGAAGGAAAATAAATCTCAGGACCTCGAAGCTTTTCTGCAGCGGATCCCGGATGAGAGCGCCTTCCCCCAACTTGTGCACAAATTAGATAGGAAGTAACTCCGCTCTCCTGAGAATTCATCTCCCCCTCCACATCAACCCTCACACGGATGCGCCCACACAGCTGGGCAAGCCACTTTAACAAAGGGTCCCTGATATGCAAATAACACACACCCAGCTGCACGTTTCCAAATGAGTCATTGTTCACCTGCTGGTTCCTGCCTCACCAAATCCCTCTTGCTGCCTATGTTCTGTATTCCCCCTTCTCTCCCTTCCCTCCCAGTCCAACAGCTAAGGTCTGTCGGCTTCTGGAATGGCAATGAAAAGGCTGCAGCAAGAGCAGGCCAGGCGGGGCGGTAGGGCAAAGTGAGTGATGAGTTGGCTTACCAGCCACTGCTGCCTCTTGACGTGTGTTATCTCGGCATTGCCCAGGGAGATTACCAGTCTTTGGCCAGAGACACAGAAAGACTTCCAGTGTACAATCTGCTAGCTGGCACCAGTGACCTGTGTAAATCAACAAACCAGTCAGGAGATGCTGCTGTTACCACAGGCACCTTGGCCCTTCCTTCTGGTGTTGGGTGACCACGGCTCAACCAGAGTTGGGGATGGAAGGATATTTAAGGTGGAAAAGGGCTGGCTAGAGACCCTTTTGCAGCAGATTCTTTACATGTTTTGCATTCGTGGCAATGACAAATGTAGCTAAATGCACCTGGTTGTAGCTGTCTGCTGCGATCTAAAGCCTGTTTGAGTGAAAAGAATAACTCCTTCTGTTATTTATTGTTGGAAGCAGAGTTTACTTTGCTGTCTTTAACCTCAGCAGAAATCAGCAATGCCAGCTTGAGAGCAAACTGATGAATTCTACGCAACGGAGCAAAGAGTCGTTGGCTGGAGTCTTGTAAATCAGCAGAAGACCAGTGACCGAATAGATTCGTATTTATTTTCCTGGAGTTACCCCCTTCTTTGACTCTCAGGTAATCTCATTCTATAAAAATGTTAATGCTGGTCCGAATATGAAGGGTGATTTTCCCCCCACAGCTCTGTCAAACATATCTTCCCAATAATTAAATGTGCATCCTTGGGCTCTAAGAGCAGTCTTGTTGAACAAAGCAACCGCAAATCCAACTAACCTTTGAAGAATGAGGGTGTCAAAGTATAAGCAGATGTTTTAATTTGCACAATGCTGAGAATTTTTGGATGCCAAATGTTCCTGAAATAGTTATTGTATCTCAACAGAGGAAGAAAGACACACTCGGAAATAACCTACAAACCTCTCAGTTACAGCGACACTTTCTCATTCAGCAGAAGTGATATCGGAAGTGTTATTAAGAAAGCTATATATTAATCAGCATCTAACAAGAAAGTAAGATAACTTTATAATTATAAAACAAGAGGGCATAGCAAAATTTTATATGCACACACACATACACACAGTCTCTATAAAGTCCATAGCCAGGTTAAAAACAGATTTAAAAGAAAACACTCGTGCTATCCCTTGTGTATGCATTAAAGATTTCTAAAATGATTTAGGGGATGTATGCTATTTTTTAAAAAAGGAGGATACATACTCTAGCCATGAAATTATAGCATCATGTTGTCTGGCTAGTTGAACTTGCATTGCTTTGGGGAAATGTTAGCACACGTTTTTCACAAGTGGATGAGTGCAGGAAAGATTTATATTACACATAAGGAAAAATGTCCTGACTTTCAGAAGAGTTGTGAGAAGTCCAAATAGTTTACCCAAGAAGGCTGTGGAATTTACCTCCTGGAGATTTTTAGCAGCAGACAAGAGACCCATATGTTTGGGTTTATTTCAGACTAGTTTGAAATGAATAGAATGGGCTCATCAAGAGTTTCCCAGTCTTTCTCATTTTGTCACATGCCTAGGAACAGCCTAAAGTCCAGCTGCCATCCACCAAGCCAGGCCTCTATACAGCCTTCCTCTGAAGCCATCTTCCGTCAGGTCCTAGTCATCGCTTACTAGACCCTCCTGATAGAAAAGGTTAAGCTAAGGAATTCTCATGTGGTGTTGGTGGGTTGGGAAAGGGGGGACTGTAAATTGGTGCAGTCTCCATGGTGGATAGTTTTTCAAAATCCACCAAAATTAAAGTGTATATCTCTCTGTTCCTACAATTACATTTCCAGGACTTTATCTTACAGATCTAGTCACATGTTTCAAAAGGACCTAAGAATTAGTGATTTACTGCAGCAGTGTTTGTAATAGCAAATAATGGGGAACAACTTAAATTTCCATCCAAAGAAGACTGATTAGGGCTTCCCTGGTGGCGCAGTGGTTGAGAGTCCACCTGCCGATGCAGGGGACACGGGTTCGTGCCCCGGTCCGGGAGGATCCCACATGCCGCCTAGTGGCTGGGCCCGTGAGCCATGGCCACTGAGCCTGCGCGTCTGGAGCCTGTGCTCCGCAACGGGAGAGGCCACACAGTGAGAGGCCCGCGTACTGCAAAAAAAAAAAAAAAAAAGACGACTGATTAAATGAGTTAAGGCACATATGTGTTAAAAGAAAGAGGCAGCTCTATACGTCCCTGTAAAAAGGATCTCAAAGATACTAATAAATGAAAAGATTAGAATATCATGTATAATATGCTCCTGTTGGTTTTAAGAAGTAGAAAAGAGACTTTTCACAGTATAAAAAATAACTTTTGAACTATTATACCTTTTGGATTTGCACTGTATACTTACTAAATTAAATAAACCAAAATAAATGACTAGGGAAATAAGAAAACCTTTTTTCCAAGCTAAAATCCCCCAAATAAAGTAGGAGATTTATTCTGTGTCATTTCTGTTCTCCCTCCATCTTTGTCAGGAAGCCCCTAGTATAAGGTGGCATCCAGTGAGGACAGGCCTGTTTGACTCTGTTTTCTCTTCTCCTTCCTGCAGCTTTAAATTTCAGAAGAGAGAAAAGAGGAAGAAAGTGGCAGAGCCTGGTGAGAGGACACTAGAGAACATGTCCTTGCTTCACAATTTGGTTGCCATATAAACGTGAATTGAGTAGAGCTTCCTGAGGTTGCACAGAGGGCTAAACTTCTGCTAGGACCATGGGAAAAGCCTAGAGGGGCCAATGGCCAAGGGATGACCACTTCCATAGAGGAAACACTCTGACCAGACCCCACTAGGCACAAGGTGAGTGTTCAGCCCAACCATTGGGGTTCCCTTTATTAAGGTCTGTGTCAGTAAAACCCGGTAGAAATGTAACTCAGCAACATTAATTCTGGAAAGTCTCAGCTAGAACTCTCTGAAAATTATTTGAAAACACAGTTGTGGAATCACTTGAAGGAAGAATCAAGCATCTGTACTTAACACTACAATTGAGTGCAGCAGTTGGAATATGGTAGTTAGCAGGTATGGGCCTACCTCTGAGAGATGAGAGATGAAAGTGTGCAACCATTCTAGGCTGTTTCATCATAAGGGATATATATCTACCTTACTGAATTAATACGAGGGCTCTTTGTTATAATCTAATCAAGAGTCTGCCACAGTGCTGAGCACAGAGACTGGATCAAAAGACCATGGCCAGTGGGTTCTCTGCCAAAATACTTGCCACCTCAGCCACTCTGACTCTTTCCCAGCTGGTTCCTACATGGATGAGGCAGAGACCCTCTAGTGGGGTCACGAGAGAGACCCTCATCCCATTGCGGACACTAGGCTGGTAAGTTAGCGATACTTCTCAACCAAATCTAAAAAGTCAAGACACCAGTCCACAAAAGACCAGAATCACTGTGCAGGCAACTGTTTAACGTGGTAGAGATAATATTTCTCCGCCTAAAAATATCGTACTTAAAAGAAAGGAGGGCTTCCCTGGTGGCGCAGTGGTTGAGAGTCCGCCTGCCGATGCAGGGGACACGGGTTCGTGCCCCGGTCCGGGAGGATCCCACATGCCGTGGAGCGGCTGGGCCCGTGAGCCATGGCTGCTGAGCTTGCGGGTCTGGAGCCTGTGCTCCACAACGGGAGAGGCCACAACAGTGAGAGGCCCGCGTACCGCAAAAAAAAAAAAAGGAGACCTCAGTTCCAGGCTCCTACTCTTGAGGGTTTTATTTAAAGTATACCCCATCTTTACTTGCAGCTGAGAGGCTGAAGATTAAAAATTAGCCACTGTATAGTAGCTGAGCAGTAACAATTTTTCATAAAGGTTTTTACTACACATTTGGGATTATAATTTCAATATTATGCAAATGCATTTTATGGATCTGTAATACGGAATGTGTACTGGCGTTAATGTGCATTAGCGGGTGAGCACAGAAAGGCTCCAAATGAGCCATTTTGGTGTCTGCTTTCAATGTGTATTATGAACAATAAGTAAAATGTTCTGGTTTAGAACAAATAATATAAAATCTGAATTCCTCTTGATATTCATCAGTGATGAACAGCCCTACGCAACTCCCAAGGAATTCTTCCATTGGACACAATTAAAAACTGGCTCTTAACCAATATATTCCTGTTTATGGCTTCTCTTCTTGGATGCGATGTGAAAGTAAAACAGATACATTTAATAGGGAAAGGGGTAGTTTCCCCCTGTTGATCAGAATCAGGCATTAATCAGATGCGTGCATTAGGAAGGGCGTGACCCCTTACATGTCAAGGTAGTGGCCCAGGCTACTTCTGTTTTCAGAGGTTCTAAGTATTACGAAGTGAAGAAACATCTAAACAGGGTTACAAAGCTTGTGGCGTATATTTTCAATTAATAAACAGATTTCATGCCTTTACCACAAAATATTTCAGACAAGATAACTGTTGTTCTAAACGTATTTAAATAACATGTAAATAATATTCCTTAATAGTTGTTGCAAGCCTTGTGATCCAACATGGGGACCCAGGTTGAATTTTGTCTGACATGTGTTTTCTTTAACTCTGTCAGTGTGTCTTTGTGGGTGGTTACAGATTAGAAAAGACGTTCAAAGACTAACTGGAGGCTCTTCCTGAATGCAGAGGCCTGAGCCAAACTGCTCTCCAGGCTTCTCTGAGATAAAGCTTAAAAAATGTTTCTTTCCTTTTTAATTTCTTTAATATTTCCACATTCTAATCTTGCATGATGGCAAAGAAAGCAAGACTAAGCAATGTCACATGTACTGAAGGTGGTAGCTGAGTATATTCAACAAGTAATGCAAAATTTCTATTTGCATTGATTTATTTAGGACCTTGGGGTCTATTGATCTTTTTTCTTCCATGTGTGTTTAACATCTGCCTCCTTCTCTGGCAGTCTGGAGGAAGGCAAGTTTGCACTGTCTAACAATTATAGACTGGGCATTCAGTTGAGTAAGAGTAATGTAAAAATCTTCTCTATCAAACAGGCATCCTTAACTTAATGTATTTCAAAATGCCACAGATTCCATGACTTATCTTCAAAATGGTAATAAAAATATCCATGCATTGAGTTCTTACTGTGTTCAGTGTTTTATGTGCATTGTCTCAATTAAGTCACAAAGTAATCTCCCAAAGTAGGTTTTACAATCCCTATGAAATGGCTGAAGAATCTGGGGTTTAAAAAGATTAGGTAATTTGTACAGTCACACAGCTCTGTAGGCCTGTCTAATTTTTAAACCCAAATTCTTGATCACTGTATAGCCCTGGGTCTACTATTAATATGGTGGCCAGTAGTCTTGGCTTCCTTTACCATGTAAATTACAGCAGTGGTGTTTGGTCCTTCAATCTGACACGGACACTACAATTAATATTAAAGTCTGATTCAATTTCAACCGGTCATTACATCACTGTTGTCTACCTTGCTGCAGTTGCTAACTGCTTTCCATTTCCCCCTGACATTTCTCCATTCTAGATAAAAGTCTGTGGAAGGAAAGATGGATACAGCAAGAAGGTCTATCCAAGAACTTAGTAAATAGGTGCTGAACAAATAATTCAGATTTTTAAGTTCTCCCATCAAATTCAACAAAAAGTCTTTGACTACCTGCAGAGTGTAAGCTATGATTTCTGTTCCTGAGTCGTTAAAATTTCAAAAATCCCAAATGAAAGCCTATTGGTAGTAGGGCAGCCCTTCCAAGTATTAATTTACAATCAGTTTTGAAAGGAGCTGAGTATATTGTTTCCAAATTTGAAGATGAGCTATGGGCTCTATGCCAATAAGCAGATAAGGCTCCTACCCCAACAGGTAAAATATGAGATGCTGAATAATAAAGCCTGAAGTACAGTAGAGCAGGCCTGAGCAAACAAGTAGCACATCCTCTTGAAATATTCCCAGCACCATTTGCTGAGCCTTTTCTGGGCACTAGCCCTCTCTTAATCGTCACAGCACCCTGTAATGTAAATAATATTGTCTTCATTTTGCAGATGAGGAAATTGAGGCTCAGGTAAAGTAAACCATCTAGCATCACATTGTTAATAAGTTGTTGAATGAGGATTTAATTCCTGGTCTGCTTGATTTCAGAGAACATGAGAGAGAAACAAAGAGAAGATAATGATTTTTTATTTTTAATAGTCACTATCCTCTTTTTTTATTGTGGTATAAGATACATAACATAGAATTTACCATTTTAACCAGTTTTGAGTATGCAATTCAGTGGCATCAAATACTTCACAATGTTGTACAACCATCATCACTATCTATTTCCAGAACTTTCTCATCATGACAAACAGAAACTCTGTACCCATTAAACAACCTGAACTGGCTTTTAAAGGAGGAGTGGGAAAGAAAATGTAGTGGGTCAGAATGGCATTGCAGACACAGGGGACACACAGAGTGTTATGTGTGTAGGAACTACAAGCAGCTGATTGCTGATTTTTGTTTTAAATAGACCCCCTTCTCCAGTGCTGTGTGGAGGTTGGATTTGAAGAAGAGAAAGCTGGGAGCAAGAGACCAGTAGAGCTGTTGCCGTGGTACAGGTGAGCTATGATGGTGTAAACCCGGTGGTGTTAGTAGCCATGAAGAGAGGGTAGAATCAATCAACTCATACAAATAACATCAATCTTTAGTGACTGACTGAATAGATGGGATGCAGGAGGAGGATTTTTAATAGTCACATAATGATTTTTAAAGAATGAATCTCACTATTCTGAAACCCTGTAGCAAGTTTTGCCTTTACTGTGGTCCTTATCAAATTCTGCTTTGTTGTTTCTGATCTTCTCATATCACCCTTACTTAATTATAAGCTACTCTATTTGGGAGAGGGGAGCACGTGCAGACCATTTGTTACATCCTTCACAGGCCTTGTTAAGTGCCTGAGGCAAAGTAGATATTCAATAGGTATTTCATTTATTCCTCATATATTTACTGTGTGTGTACTCTGTGGCCAAGTCCAGTAAAGAGGACAAGCCATGCCCTCCAGGAGCTTCCAGCCCAGTGGAGAAGGTGGTTAAAGAAGCAAGGCTCTCACCTGGGTGTGGATGTGCTCTAATAGGGGAAGCAGGGGCAGACGTCTAGCTGGAGGGCTCAGCAGAGGTTTCCCAGAGATGTCATCTGAACCCACTCCTGGAGCGTAAGAGCCAGGCAGAGTAGGGAGGACATCACAAGCAGAGGGAACAAACAGGGATGTACAAAGGCCCCCCCAGTCAGAGATAAGCTGTGGATGGCCTGTTCCAAGAATTCCAAGTCATCTGGAGCTTACTGTTCACATGTAGGGTGAGGGGGCTGCTGTGGGAAGGGAAGGCAGGGGCAGAGGGGGACCAGCAGGAGGGGTGGTGTAGAGGTTCAAGGGACCAAGTGCCCCACGCTAAAGCGCTTGTCCTTTGTCCTGGCCATTCTGGGGATGGTTTTTAACAGGGGAGAGGGAGGATCTTGCCTTCAGGAGAAGAGAAGGCCATCTTGTATGTAATTTGGAAGGACACACATATTTTATCGTTATTCTTAGAGCCCCCCACATCTGTTTTCTCTCTTCATTAATCTGTGGGAGCCACCTGGACTAAAATACTGAAGGAATCTTCATTTTGAATATCCTTGTGTTTAGGCATCAGAGTTTAGTGCTCAGAGATTTAATTAGAGCTGCATTGAGGCACTTTTTATCTTAACAATCTCTCTGTAGGCAGAGGCAACAGAATAACAGGAATCAATATAAACAACCTAAGTGGAATACCTCGGAAAGAAAGAAATATTATTTTTGCTGATGCACAAGTTTTATTCTGAAAAATCATGAAGGTCTCCATTAGGAAATCATTCTTCCTTGGCATTGTGTTGCATGCTCAACAAATAGAAGGTAAATATGCTAAAATTCGTGTCTTTTTCATGAAAATAACACATAACTATAAAGCTCTTTGTTTTCACCCAACTGCTGAAAACATTTGTGTAGGCAATTTCAGTAAACATTTGGAGAATTGGAAGTGCTGTCTCCTACACATATGGTTCTTTATGAAGAGGTAATTTTTATCTATGTTCTACTCAATTGAATATTTATAAGTCTGTTTGGCCTCAAAGGTGCCTGATCTCCCCCCAAAATACAATCGCCCTGTACAGCTAAAGTGAGATTTATTCAGTTACCCTTTAAGAACTTTGTGAGTTATTTTCATTTTCTCCCCATGAATTTATTCCCAGTACAATCCTAAATTTGTCTAATTTGCTGTGTTATTGCAATTAGTCAACTCTCCCTTAGTTACACAAATAATAGCCTTATAAGTTTGAGGCTGTAAATCACTCATCCATTAAAAATGCCATTTCCTTGTACTGCAAATTCGATTCATTTAGAAGAGAAAAAACCATGGCATGGAACAGAATTATGCAATGTCATGGACACATTAACATTTGGATCAAAATTTTACATTGTGTCAGCCAGTAAACAGTATAAATGGTCCAGATTTGCAATAAATAATTGTCTATTAATACACTGGCATGCTGTAGCAAATTACAGTCGCACTTCAGTAAACACAGCTGTAGGTAGGCTCCAGGGCTGAGGGAAGCAAGTGCCACAATTGGTTTGAGTGGAAAGAGCCTGTCTTTCAGGGATGCAGGGCCACATTTCTCCAGCAACTGGGAGCATGGCTGTGGGTTCAAGGCCCCTTTTTGTAAACGCAGGAGGAAGACCCACTGGGCCCTTACTGTAGCTGGAACATGGGACACCGGGACGCAGCCCCTTGCCATAAAACCTACAGGAAGCGTAGATGCTGAACTCAACAAGGGCATCCCTCATGTTTTCTAAAGGTGAAAGGGATGGCAGCACATTTTATTAACTAGAAAACTCTTCCTGGTGCACGGGACCGACCTGGAGGGGAAATAGGCTTATGGCTGAAACAGCCACAATATTGGGTGTTGATTATGGAGCCACTAAAGGACCGCCCCGAAGCCAGGCTCTCCCCAGAGTCTGCCTTATGTGTAGCCAGATTTAGGCCCTCCTTCCATCTCTCCCCTCCAGAATCTTCCTCATTAGCCAATTGAAGAAACTAAAATTAATACTATTTTCATTGTTTGGCTTAAGGCTTTTAAGCCCTGACAAAATGCAAACAAGGTGTCAGGAATGGCTGGTAAATAGATACATTCACATTCATTAACATCTTGGCCTGCAGCAGATTATCAAGTAACCAAAATCAGGGTACTGAGTAGGATGAGCTGGAACTCAGGACAAGTAACCTTTCCTATGGGTGAGGGGAGAATGAAGTGTTGCCCAGAAGACATCATGAGGGCACAGGGCGTGACAGGGCGCAGGGAGCACACAGAAGGGATCAGGGAAAGATTCAGAAAAGTGGCTAACATTTGTATAGTTTATCTGTGAAAGTACTGCCACTACTATTATCATCCCCATTTCCCAGATGAGAAAACAGAGACCCAGAGATGTTACAGAACCTGCTCATCAAGAGTATCCAGCCAGTGTGACAATTTATACGGAAGAATCAGGTATCTCCAAAAGCTAATTTATCTTAGTCCATAATTTAGCCCAAGGCTTTCTAGGAATAATAGAATTTACTGATCTTAAGGCCATGTAGTTCAATTAATTGAAATTGTCCCTTAGCAAATACCAAAGTTTTATGGAATTCTCTGTAATACAGATTCTAGGGACTTCCCTGGCAGTCCAGTGGTTAAGACTTCGCCTTCCAATGAAGCAGGTGCGGGTTCGATCCCTGGTCGGGGAGCTAAGATCCCACATGCCTCAGGGTCCAAAAACCAAAACAGAAAACAGAAGCAATAGTGTAACAAATTCAATAAAGACTTTAAAAATGGTCCACATCAAAAAAAATCTTAAAAAAAAATAGATTCTAGATTCAATTCAAAACGTTAAATTTATTTTTTTCTACTACTATCCTATTCAGTGTCACTCAGCTCATAAAGAAAAAAATGTTCTCTATTTGCCTCCAAATTTAGTATTCATTTTCTCTACATCTGTACATTTAAAATACATAGAAAAGTTAAAGCAGCTTTATAAGTCATATTTTAACAAAAGTATCGATATCTTAAAAAGCTGGCCATCTAGAGATATATGATTTTTCTTGATTGAATTAGATACTATTTTCATCAAAATTATAAGAAAAATTTATTGAGCACTTATTAAGTATAGGGTATTGTCCCGGATTTTAGATGATTGCCTAATTTTGCTTTTCATGTCTTCTGAAAGCGGAGCTTAATTTGGAGTTATTTCTCGAGAATGGGGAGCAGCTGTGACTGATTTATTTAAATACTTTAGAACACTTGAAAATTGTTTTTCTAATTCACCAGAGAATTATTAAATCCTTGTGATTGTATACCCTCTTGAGCAGTATTAGTTTCTCTCTCATGTTTGGACAATTGCTGTGGTCTCATAGCTGTGACTTTGCCAACTATAGCTACTTATTCTTGAGTACCACTGGGCTAATCCCCATAAAGGTCATTTTTATGACATCATTCTCCTACTCAAAACTTTCAGTGGTTCCTCACATTCTTCCAAACAAACTCTCAAGCTTGCATTCAAGGACTTTGTCATTTGGGTACTGCCTAGTGTTCAGTACACATTTCCTATTGCTTCCTTTTGCAAACCCTCTGTGGCTGCCACATCCTCTGACCCCCAGGATGCTGCACCCTCCATCCAGCATCTTCCATTCCATCAGCCTCCAACGTCTCTACCATTCTCTCCAGACCCCCTCCCATGCACTCCCCACATCTTCTTTGAAATCTTTTTTTGATTATCTAAGCTCCTTTCCTCTCTAAAATCCACAATTTAACATTTACCACAGAAGTTGAAAAGTTTTAGAATGGGCAGGGACATGACTGGGGCCATTTATTATCCTTTTACACAGCTCCTCTCAATCTTGATTCAGTGGAATTGTACTGGATTAAGGATGAAAAGACCTGACTCTCCCATCTTCTCCACAGCGGACCTTGGGCCAGCCATATGAGCTCTGTGAGACTCAGTTACCACATCTGTAAAATGGAGATACCTCGCCTACCTGCTCCACAAGTTTGTTTTGAACATCAAATGTGATCATTCATAAGAAAGTGATTCATAAATTCTAAAGCACTAAGTGCTGTTACCATGTCAGATGTCCTTGTACACAGCACAGCCCTCCTGTCTCCCCCACCCCATCCATGCAGTGCTAAAGAACATGGTAGTAGGATGGAGCCAATGAGGACTTAGCAAATACTCTAAAAAAGATGTTCCACAATTCAAGGGTATATCTCTCTGTATTTAAGAGAATTTGACAGATTGTTCATTGTATCCCCCTCAGATGGCTTTCTGGGTTGTGGAAATTTCTGCCACCTCCTTCTACCATATTGGAACTGGGAGGATTTCTGGAATCATCAGGTTCCACCCAGTGCTTAGAGGTACGACCTAAATCTTTAGCTGTCTTTCTCCCATAGAAAATGGTAAACAAATCCTTGTTGGCAAAATGAAGGAATATTTCTTTCTTTTTTTTTGCCTCTCACTGTTGTGGCCTCTCTTGTTGTGGAGCACAGGCTCCGGACACACGTGCAGGCTCAGCGCCATGGATCACAGGCCCAGCCGCTCCGCGGCATATGGGATCTTCCCGGACCAGGGAATGAACCCGTGTCCCCTGCATCGGCAGGCGGACTCAACCACTGCGCCACCAGGGAAGCCCGAATATTTATTTCTTATCTTTCAATGAGAATATAATAAATTTTGGTTATTTATATTTACACTTACAAGCACATCTGCTCATGTTATTTCAACCACATTCCTCAAATACACCTTTCTTCAGTGCTAACTGCTCCAAACATCTAAATATCAGCATAGGTACAGAAACTGTTGACTGTTAATACTTTTCACATTTCCTTGCTGAATGTATGCTTTAGAGAAGCTTAAGATGATCTGTCTGATCGAGAGGCCCCTTGGTCCTCGAAATGTTCTCACTTTTAGCGTTGAAACAACAATAATGATTTGCGTCATTTGTGCACTACACACCAATGACACGAGCTAATTGTGTATCTACTATATAATGTCTATTATTACATGCATAACTACACATTAACTCCATTGGAAACACTGGTAATTACACAGTATGTTACATTAATGCACCTGTGTTATCATCTGATTGCCATATCGTTAATTCAAGTGACCTCTATAAATCTGTTTCCACCATCATTTCCTCATTCTGGGCCTCTTTACAGCACTTTACAGACTGTTAGGAAAACAATCAATTAATCACTTGAACTGCACAGTTAAAACTATTTTTAGAGAAGAGGATCTGAAGTGTGATCTATTGCATTTTTTGTCTGTTTTTCATCACTTCTCCTTTGCTTGATATATGCAAACAACTTTAGATAGAGCTACATTCCATTTCCTTTTGTGTGAAATTAGAACTATTTTCACTTTGGAGAGAATCGCAGCAAGTTTTTGATTAAAAAAAATTTTTAACCTGTCTGGTTCACAAACAGAATCACAGCCTAGACAGGTCTAAGTTCACGCTAAAAAATGTCGATCAAATGTTCACACCAACACATTTAACAAAGGCAAGTTCACGTTTGCTGCTAAAACCTGAGTTGACTCCCAGTCAATTTGCATATCTATCTGGTTACACCAAACTGGACTTTTCTACTATCAATATGGTCCTCACCATCCCCTGTCCTTACAAGTCCCTCATTCAACTGCAAAGCGACTCCAGCCCAAAAGATGAAAACCCCATCAGCATTTTCATAGTTAACGACAGGGCCACAAAACAGAAAGTAACAGCAGGAATCTGAAGCCAGTGCTTTTATTGGACTAACTAACGATATAAATAAAATGGTCCCTGACTGAGCTTCAGAGAATCACTGTCTCTTTATCAGGCCATAGAAAACAGATCCAGGAGGGCAATAAATACGGCACATAACAGAGTGGAATTAAATGATTAGGCCTGAATTAACACCCTTTTTCTGAGCCTCACTTAGTGTTCCATGCCCCCAATGAAACACTGCAATTCACAAACGCTCAAGGCCCATTTAATTTTTATTTCAAGCTAGTTCAGAAGAAGGGATTACCTATAACTCCCCCCATTCCATTGTATAACTCTTGAAGTAACAACACTGATCCTGTCTAGATAACTGTGAGGAAAATAGGCTGTGCCAAAGGACTCACAGATTCTATCCAGAATCTTGCGTCTAAGAAGTCACATTAATTAAAAGGGCCCAAATCCCTGCCCTGTGAAAGTGACAAGGCTGCCCTTGATGGGAAATTAATGAATTAATTAAATCAACTTGATTGGTTCCCATGGTACTGAGAACATAACTCAGCAAATGTCGGTCCACATTTTTTACTTTTTGAAGTGTGACTTTACTATGACAAAGATCCTAAGTCCTAACTGCAAAATGGAATTTAATATCGCCTTGGAGGATAATACATGGTGGCCCCATTCCCCATTATGCTATATGCAATATAAGGTGAGTTAAACTTAAACCGTATTAGAAGGAAATTAATACTGTTCTACCCTTTTCCATTTATACAACGACTCTAGATGTTAGAGGACTTCACTATACCAGTGAAGTACTTAGAAATTTCAGATGAAATATGCAGCCCGATGAAACTGAGGCATAAAATCCACTTTGAATACCTGTGACGTGAAATGATGTATGAGATGGAGGGATATTTATAAGGCAAGGTACTTGAGAGTCAAAAGGTAAGGGGGCTTGCAGTTTTGAGCAACTACTAGATGCTTAGTTTTGGGCTGTTTGCTCATTTAATCCTCACAACGTCCTGTAAAGTAGTTATGATCATTTCCATTTTACAAATAAGGAAACTCAGGCTCAAGGAGTAGTGTATATCTGCCCAAGTTCACACAGAAAGTGTGATATTCAAATTCAGTTCTAGCTGACTCTGAAGCTATACCTTTCCATCAGTACTATGGTATCCCTTGCTTAAGAGTGTTAGTTAGCGTCCCTAGAGCTTTGACTTAGAATTTTCTAGAATAACCAAAGAAGCCAGCCATCATGTAGAAGAGGGGTGAGATTGATTCAGTATAGTACCAAGAGGTAGAGAAAGAACCAAAGGGTTTTGGCTCTCTGTGAGAACATTTTTTATAAAATCCCAGGAGATCCAGACATTTAACCAATTGAGGAACTCCCCTGGAAAGTAGATGAACCAGACTATCCAAGTTTGCTTCGGGTTGTGAGTTATGGCCTGAGTGGAGTCCAGAATTTATCTGTTATTGTCACCTCAAGAAGCATCATGAGCCCTGACTGGAATAGAGCAGGAGAATCCTTCCACATTCTCAAGAATATGGAGCCTGACCATACCCAAGGTTTCCCTAACAGCTCATTATATCACGTAGTTGTGTACATGACAGTTCGGGAGGGACACCTATTAGATCAAACCTTCTCTCCCTTGATACTTTGGACAACAAAATTACTGTAATCCTAACTCAAGTGTATGCTTGAGTACCTTCAGTGAATCATACAGTGACACACACATAAGTTTCTCATGGACTGGCACAGGCATTGAAGACTACATTGTGGAGAAGTTACAATAACGATGTTTTTTCTTTAAAGATAGGGCTTCCCTGGTGGCACAGTGGTTGAGAGTCCACCTGCTGATGCAGGGGACACGGGTTCATGCCCCGGTCCGGGAGGATCCCACATGTCCCGGAGCGGCTGGGCCCATGAGCCATGGCCGCTGAGCCTGCTCGTCCGGAGCCTGTGCTCCGCAACGGGAGAGGTCACAGCAGTGAGAGGCCCGCGAACTACAAAAAAAGAAATATTCACTTCAGCTTAAGAATGTCGAACTGTGTCTATCTGTTAAATTATGATTAGACATTTAATAGGCAGAAAAGCATCTAATTGCATGTTCTATGCAGTATCCTTATACATTATTAGTACCCAATAAATTAATTAAAATGCTTTTGACAATTGATGTTACATGGTAATAATTATATCTATTCCTTTATGAGTGATGAATCTCTTGAAATTTTGTTCTGAGAAAAGATCTTTGTTTACTAAAAAGAGATACTAATATGATTTCAGTGAGTTTACTGATTTTTCATTCCTTGGCCAGCGATTCCTAAGAAGCAAAGGTCTAGATTATAATTGCTCACATCTGAGTCTCAGCTTTAGTGATTGTTCTTGGCTATGGTTTTTAAAAATAACAAGACCCCTGATATCTTCTGGCCTAGACTTAGACACAATCCCAGGCTTTCCTTTGACCTTCACTTTTCAGTAGTAATTTAAGTGAAGTGAAATCTGTCTCCACTGTGTCAGCAATAAGAGCCAAACTACATCTTTGAACTTAAATCCATGATGCTAAACTACAAAGCTACTTCTAGAAGTAGCTGCCTGACCATCTTGGTTTCTTCAAGGTCTAAACCCTTTCATTTGAGTTTGACAATATATTTTTATTTTGAGCTAGATTGTTGTTGTTGTTTTTTAAAGAAAATGTTGGGGGTAGGAGTTTATTAATTAATTAATTTATTTTTGCTGTGTTGGGTCTTCGTTTCTGTGCGAGGGTTTTCTCTAGTTGTGGCAAACGGGGCCCACTCTTCATCACGGTGCGCGGACCTCTTACTATCGCGGCCTCTCCTGTTGCGGAGCACAGGCTCCAGATGCGCAGGCTCAGTAGTTGTGGCTCACGGGCCCAGTCACTCCGCGGCATGCGGGATCCTCCCAGACCAGGGCTCGAACCCGTGTCCCCTGCATTAGCAGGCAGATTCTCAACGGCTGCACCACCAGGGAAGCCCTTGAGCTAGATTTTGAAGAAGCAAAACTGTTCAGGAAATTATTTTGTCAGATCTTCTACTTTTCTGATTTGACATTACAGAAGCTATCTTCTTGGGTGAATATAGAAATTCTCTGCACCCCAGGCCAAGTCTCAGCTCAAAGTTCCTCTTTATTATATGGGACTTACTGTTATTGTGATTTGAAACCATTCTGTTCACCTATAGTATTTATTTACCTGTTTATTATCCATCTCCTTTCTCTGATATGTCTGTTCCAGAAGAGATGAGGCAGTGCTTGTCTTTTTTGCCACAGTCCTCTAGGCCTAGAATACTTCCTGGAACATAGTAGAAGCCCAATAAATTGTTTACTGACCAGATGAATTGCTATAAATAGAAAAGGTCACAGTCGATATCACTAAAGCATTTAGGTCTCAATACCATTTTTCCCTTCCCCAAATAAAAACTTTACACTTTTCTAATCTCCTACAATAAAAATTTCACTAGCTAAGTCCTTAGCAATATTAATTCCTCACTTCTGTCACTGTCTTTCTCAGGGCCCGAGGCTGAGCCAAACATGACTGAGGTTTTCAAAAGATATATTTTTAATACAATGTTAAAATATACTCACTAGGGGAAGGCTCATAAAATTCAGCTTCAGCCACAAACTGGACTATGGGCTGCCAAGTGTTGCATAAATAAATCATCAAGTCATTTTGGCATCCTGTGGGCCAGAAGGAATATCTCCCTCAGTAGATTTAAAGAGAAATGATTCTGAAAGAAACAGGAGCAAAGTGAGTGATTAAATGTGTCCTCTCATATTATTCTTCTAGAGTTTGGACAGGTTCCTTGAAGTGGTAATTGTCCATTTTACCAAGGGCAGATTCTCTTTTATCTCTTTAATTGAAATCCCTTGTGGAGTTGAAAGAATCCATTCCAATATCCACAGCAAATGCCCCCATCCACTTTGCAACTATTGGTACACTTGAAAGAGGAAAATACAACCCAGCAGTCGGAAGAGCAGGTTACAAGGACAGTTTGTGGCCATGTACGTGTAGCATGGATTCAGATAAGTCAAAGGCCAAGCAAAAGAAATCATGGACGACAGTGGAAAGTGGTCTGTGCTATGAAGGAATCTGGGGTGGAGGCACTGCTTGATGGGTAGATTCTGCATCAGTCGCCCAGGGAGGGTGTCCAGACTAGAGCTCACCTATGCTTATTCCACACACACACGCACACACACAAACACTGCGACCGTCTGCTTCCCTGGTCAAGTCTCCCTGGCTTATCCAATCCAGCTTGCTCAACTGCTGAATGAAGTGGCCTTTGGAAACTTACCAGAATGAAGAACACAATAAAAACGATGTGATGTATCCCATTTCCTGTGGATTCAGAAGCCAGGCCGGGAATCTGAATCCTTTCCATGACCTCAAAAAAAAAAAAAAAAAGGAAAAGCAACTCTGAGGTTTGCAGAAAGCTCTTTTTCAACACTATTTATAAAAAGAGACTGTGTAACCATCAGGGCCAGTGGGGGCAGAACTGCAGCATCTCTTTTCAGAACAGTTGATTAAAACATGGTACCACTGATGTACGAACGTACAAACTCCAACTCATCCGGAGTAACGCCTCAAGATCTGATGTATGCAGTACCTGTGGGAACACACATTCAGACACAGAAACATCAGGCAGGTCCACTTGTACCCCCAGATCTGAATGCGTACACATACGCAGACCCGTGCACACACACACATATGCAGCGATCCCCTTCTTGACAAACATCCCTTTTTTGCTGCCTTGTCTTACATGTAACCATGGCCCAAAATTAAAAATTGTGCTTTGTATTTACTAAAACCCAGGCCAGTTCAGTTTTTACTCTCAGGAAGAAATTTCTTACCTGGCTACTATCTGTATCTGTCTTAGTCAGTAGCTGATAGGCCCTCCTTGGGTTATTAACCAGTTAGTTTCTCCCAAAAAGGAGATGATTCGCTTCTAACATTACTCAGGGTGTCAAGACATGCAGGTACCAGATCCTCTCATCCTAGTTTATCTTTCATTTAATCTCTAGATTTCTCAGCTCCAGCTGTCAGCTGGCTTCCACTTAATAGCACATTTTTATCTGTTGTTATTGGTGATGGTGGGTTTTTTTTGGGGGGGGGGTCAGTAACAACTCAATCACCAATATAATGATGACAGAATTGACAAATTCTGCATTAATGGATTTCCTTCCTGCACCTAGGCTCCAAGCTGCCAAAAGCCAGAAACGGTAAAATAGATTCCAGGCAGTTACAGGTTAAGGATCATTTGCATAAATTAGCAAATTTTGCAAATGAATTCATCTAGTGAGAAGTAAGACACGGGACACTGCATTTTAATAATTGACATTCCACATGAAATGCCTTGTTCTTGAGGAGGAAATTGAGCTCCAGGTTGCTATTAGAACCAGCGGAGCAGCACAAGTGGAAAGAAATGCCATCCCCCATTATGTGAGTTACTGCTCTTGCATAACAACTACCCGCATTCTGGTGGACTTCTTTTAATAAAAGTACTAGTGCGTGCTCACCGAGAGGGAGAATTGCGAGGAATCTACTCATCAGCAGCATCGAACAGGAAATGAAAATAAAGAGTTCTCTAGGATGCGGCCAGTAACTCTTTACATTCTCTTTCCAAAGTCATCTTTCATTTTCCATTTGGTTTGTCAGCCGGTCACCCCACCCCCTTCCTTTCCAGTTTTATGAAACACTCAGGAGATTATTTAAAACATACAGAGTGTGGGTAAATATTTTTAATTATCCAATTTGGAGGTTGTCTCTCATCCTGTTGCTTAAATTACAAATAAAGATATGTGGGCTGTGTTGCTGCCTCCTTCTGGCCTAATTTGTTTAAGAACACGCCACGTCGCAGATATTGGTGGGAATGCCAAATTAATGCCTTTCCTAAGGTGTTAGCCAGCCAGTCAAAGTCAGGGTATCCAGAATGTCGGAAGTACAAACTGCTCACATGTACAGTCCAAGAGCAGGAAACAAGTCTACCCTTAATAGTGTTTCCTGGCATAATTTATAATTAACATAAAGTGAATTAAATCACTCACTCGATAGACTTTTTTCCAAGTTCATGTAGAGTAAGCGTGTCATATCGATTAATTCTCAGTGAACTGCAGCAGCCAATAAAATTTCTCCCAGACACTGATAATAATCCAAGATATTGATGGAAGAGGTATCATCATTAATATGGGTATAAGCCTCAAATCATGTACAGAGAACAGGCAGACACAGTTCCTTCCTTGGAAAAGGAACACGATTATTGCTAGCTGCCTGTTGTTCTTTCCAATTTGTTAAGCTTTCTGTCTGTTCTCACTTTTCACACTGATAGCCTTTTAATTTTGCCTGCACAACTAAATTCCCCTAGCGGAGCTGTCTGTTTTCAGAGGATATCTAATCTGAAAAAGTTAATACACATGAACAAATTAAACAGATTCAAATAGAAAGGATGGATTATATTGCCCATATAATTGAGACATTTTCAGTGGCCTTTTTACATGTTCAAAACCACAAATAATTGATATATTAAAAAATTAATGCAACCAGATCTTCTGTCTGTATAATTCAAACAGGCATCTTAACTGATATTTGGGGGGAGATTTTTTTTTTTTTTCTGAATTAACCAGTTGATTTTGGTACTATGTAGGCAAAGCTCCAAAACCCTACATGTCTTTGTTGATAATATGTGACTATAAAAGAAAGGAACCGACAGCCATTTGATTTATCACTTCTGAGCTTGTGTTAAATGACACATCACTGATTCACCAAGCTTTTCCTAAACAATAACACCTGTTAGCCATAAATGTTTATGATTTTATATGCATCTTTCTTTCACCTAGGGAATACTAGTTGCTCTCGGGTTAAATAAGTTTGATAGTTTGAGAGGACAATCTTTTGTCTGTGTCTTCCTCGGCATGCTCATGGCAATATCGAATGAGGGAATCCTGACAAGCCTGTTGGCTTGTGAGATGAGCTGCCGTGGCTCTTCTCCCAATAAAGGGTGTGTTCAGACTTGGCTTATGTATAGACCAATAAAGAGAAATTTCCACTGTTCTCTTCAGCAGGCTGAGGATAAATAGCTCTTCCGTTTCTAACATTTAATGTTCACAGACACAAAAACAACTGCTCTGAATATTAAGCCAACATTCGTATTTTTTTTTTTCCTATGAAGGGGAGAAATCCTTGACTATGAAACAATGGAGGGTCCAGATATAATCTTTCCCATTTTAGAACTGTTTTATTGCATTTTGTTTTCCTTAACAAAGAGGCACTCTAGCCTTAATCTGGTTACTGGATGAAGCATCAACTCACGTGCTTCAACAATTTTCTCTGCAACCTGAGAGCTTAGGACTCCACGGAATGAAATCTCATTCCTGAAGGCAGTGCAGCCATAGCACCGAATGCCCTCTGACAAGGCTGTTACTGCAGGGTTGAGTGCAGCAAATGCTTTCTGTTTTCACATTCTAGAGCAAGGAATAGCATAAATTATCCCTAACTCTTGATTCTGTGATGAAGTAGCCGTCTGGTCTGATAGTACAGTGACAGTGATATAGGAGTGAACACTCTATGCTTGGTCTACTGCACAGAAAAGGACAATAGGACATATTTTAAAATGTCAGGATCCATCAGAACCATATTCAGGAAAGTTCTCATTTGTGAAAATAGATAGTATTGAAGATACATTATGATGCAAATCTAATCATGGCTGCTGGGCTGCTGAATTAAATTAAGGACAAATCTGAATGTCTCCAATTAAAAATGTGTTACTCCTTTTCCTGCCGTGTTTGCCATCTCTGTAAAAAGATGCTTTATTATACTTCTTTCAGGAGGTTGTGTCACAAAGGCTGTTGACCTACCTACTCCTCTCCTTTGATACGTGTATGTGGAACTCTTAGGCTGTAGATGTAGGATGAGTTTAACTATTTCCAGTCAGTTATTAGTGAAAATTGTGTTCACCACTATATGTGTGTTAAGGTATATGCATCACTGGCGTGGGGGCTATTGAGAAATCACAAGTGTGTGACCACAAGGTGTGTCAACAGACTAGTAAGAGGTATATTTTTCTGATAGCCCCCCTTTGAATTTAGTCATCGTCCATTCAGTCACTCAGTATTAAATGAGTACTTTTCATATACCAAGCACTGAATTTGGGGTGTCTGTGAAGTTTGGGGGAGGAGAACAGTAATTTATTTTGATAGTCCTAGTGTGGTTGATGAACATTACGTTAGTATGAGTGATTTGCAGCTACACAGTGATCACCTAGGAATGCCCAGAGGCAGTGTCTGTATCATTGCTATAAGAAGACAGTCAGATGACTGTCAGGGCTGCAAGATCTTAGGTGGAACAGATGGGAAGCTGGCTGAGGCCAGGGAGAAGACGACCTGCTCATTGGGTGGGTGTTGTGGGTGCCAAAGCCAGCTGGTAGATGCTGGTATAGGCACAGAGTCCAGAAGATCTAGGAAACTTGCCTATGTTTCAAGCAGTCAGAACCAGGAGGTCTAACCCAAAGGGAAGAACACTGTATCAAGACCTGAGTAATAATGAGTACCTCTGTCTCTTAGTGGAGGACAACTTTGAATAAAAATTGAGCCTTATGAGATGCTAAGGCTGCTACTGCAGCCATCAAGAAGCCTGTGTGCAAGCACAGGTTACTATCCACACCCCCCTCCCGGAAGCCTGTGCAGACGCCACTGCCAGGTTCCCGTCATACAGGGATAACTTCTCCGGGAGAACACACGGCGCGCCTCAGGCTCGTGCAACGTCATGCCAGCCTCTGCTGCCGCAGGCTCGCCCCTCATCTGTACCCCTCCCTCCCCCTGGCCTGAGTGAGCCAGAGCCCCTGAATCAGCGGCTCCTTTAACCCCGTCCTGGGTGAGCGAAGAACAGACGCCCTCCGGCGACCTACACGCAGAGGCGGGGCCAAATCCAAAGCTGAGCCCCGGGAGCTGTGCGAACAAAGAAGAGAAAGGGAAATCTCTCCCAGCAGCCTCAGGAGCAGCACATTAAATCTCCACAGTCAACTTGATGTACCCTGCATCTGTGGAATACCTGAGTAGACAACGAATCATCCCAAATTGAGGAGGTGGACTTTGGGAGCAACGATATATATATATTCTTCCCTTTTTCTCTTCTTGTAAGTGTGTATGTGTATGCTTCTGTGTGTGATTTTTGTCTGTATAACTTTGCTTTTACCATTTGTCCTAGGGTTCTGTCTCTCCATTTTTTTTTTTTTTTTTAGTATAGCTTTTAGCACACGTTATCATTGGTGGATTTGTTTTTTGGTTTCGTTGCTCTCTTCTTTCTTTCTTTCTATTTTTTTATTTTTAATTTTTTTATTACTTTAAAAATTATTTTAATAATTATTTTTTATTTTAATAACTTTATTTTATTTTACTTTATTTTATTTTTTCTTCTTCTTTCTTTCTTTTTTTTTCTCCCTTTTATTCTGAGCCGTGTGGATGACAGGCTCTTGGTACTCCAGCCAGGCGTCAGGGCTGTGCCTCTGAGGTGGGAGAGCCAAGTTCAGGACACTGGTCCACAAGAGACCTCCCAGCTCCACATAATATCAAAAGGCGAAAATCTCCCAGAGATCTCCATCTCAGCGCCAAGACCCAGCTCCACTCAATGACCAGCAAGCTACAGTGCTGGACACTCTATGCCAAAAAAACTAGCAAGACAGGAACACAATGCCATCCATTAGCAGAGAGGCTGCCTAAAATCATAATAAGGCCACAGACACCCCAAAACGCACCACCAGACGTGGACCTGCCCACCAGAAAGACAAGATCCAACCTCATCCACCAGAACACAGGCACCAGTCCCCTCCACCAGGAAGCCTACACAACCCACTGAACCAACTTTAGCCACTGGGGACAAACACTAAAAACAATGGGAATTACGAACCTGCAGCCTGTGAAAAGGAGACCCCAAACACAGTAAGTTAAGCAAAATGAGAAGACAAAGAAACACACAGCAGATGAAGGAGCAAGGCAAAAACCCACCAGACCTAACAAATGAAGAGGAAATAGGCAGTCTACCTGAAAAAGAATTGAGAATAATGACAGTAAAGATGATCCAAAATCTTGGAAATAGAATGGAGAGAATACAAGAAATGTTTAACAAGGACCTAGAAGAACTAAAGAGCAAACAAACAGTGATGAACAACACAATAAATGAAATTAAAAATTCTCTAGAAGGGATCAATAGCAGAATAACTGAGACAGAAGAATGGATAAGTGACCTGGAAGATAAAATAGTGGAAATAACTACTTCAGAGCAGAATAAAGAAAAAAGAATGAAGAGAATTGAGGACAGTCTCAGAGACCTCTGGGACAACATTAAATGCACCAACATTCGAATTATAGGGGTCCCAGAAGAAGAAGAGAAAAAGAAAGGGACTGAGAAAATATTTGAAGAGATTATAGTTGAAAACTTCCCTAATATGGGAAAGGAAACAGTTAATCAAGTCCAGGAAGCACAGAGAGTCACAAACAGGATAAATCCAAGGAGAAACACACCAAGACACATATTAATCAAGCTATCAAAAATTTAATACAAAGAAAAAATATTAAAAGCTGCAAGGGAAAAACAACAAATAACACACAAGGGAATCCCCATAAGGTTAACAGCTGATCTTTCAACAGAAACTCTGCAAGCCAGAAGGGACTGGCAGGACATATTTAAAGTGATGAAGGAGAAAAACCTACAACCAAGATTACTTTACCCAGCAAGGATCTCATTCAGATTTGATGGAGAAATTAAAACCTTTACAGACAAGCAAAAGCTAAGAGAATTCAGCACCACCAACCCAGCTTTACAACAAATGCTAAAGGAACTACTCTAGGCAGGGAACACAAGAGAAGGAAAAGACCTACAGTAACAAACCCAAAACAATTAAGAAAATGGTAATAGGAACATATATATTGATAATTACCTTAAAGGTAAATGGATTAAATGTGCCAACCAAAAGACGTAGACTGGCTGAATGGATACAAAAACAAGACCCATATATATGCTGTCTACAAGAGACCCACCTCAGACCTAGGGACACATACAGACTGAAAGTGAGGGGATGGAAAAAGATATTCCATGCAAATGGAAATCAAAAGAAAGCTGGAGTAGCAATTCTCATATCAGAAAAAATAGACTTTAAAACAAAGACTATTACAAGAGGCAAAGAAGGACACAACATAATGATAAAGGGATCAATCCAAGAAGAAGAGATAACAATTGTAAATATTTATGCACCCAACACAGAAGCACCCCAATACAGAAGGCAAATGCTAACAGCCATGAAAGGGGAAATCGACAGTAACACAATAATAGTAGGGGATTTTAACACCCCACTTTCACCAATGGTCAGATCAACCAAAATGAAAAAAAATAAGGAAACACAAGCTTTAAATAATACATTAAACAAGATGGACTTAATTGATATTTATAGGACATTCCATCCAAAAACAACAGAATACACATTTTTCTCAAGTGCTCATGGAACATTCTTCAGGATAGATCATATCTTGGGTCACAAATCAAGCCTTGGTAAATTTAAGAAAATTGAAATCATATCAAATATCTTTTCCGACCACCATGCTATGAGACTAGATATCAATTACAGGAAAAGATCTGTAAAAAATACAAATACATGGAAGCTAAACAATACACTACTTAATAACCAAGAGATCACTGAAGAAATCAAAGAGGAAATCAAAAAATACCTAGAAACAAATGACAATGAAAACACGATGACCCAAAACCTATGGATGCAGCAAAAGCAGTTCTAAGAGGGAAGTTTGTAGCAACACAATCCTACCTTAAGAAACAAGAAACATCTCAATTAAACAACCTAACTTTACACCTAAAGCAATTAGAGAAAGAAGAACAAAAAAAACCCGAAGTTAGCAGAAGGAAAGAAATCATAAAGATCAGAGCAGAAATAAATGAAAAAATAAAAATGAAGGAAACAATAGCAAAGATCAATAAAACTAAAAGCTGGTTCTTTGAGAAGATAAACAAAATTGATAAACCATTAGCCAGATTCATCAAGGAAAAAAGGGAGAGGACTCAAATCAATAGAATTAGAAATGAAAAAGGAGAAGTAACAACTGACACTGCAGAAATACAAAGGATCATGAGAGATTACTACAAGCAACTATATGCCAATAAAATGTACAACCTAGAAGAAATGGATAAATTCTTAGAAATGCACAACCTTCCAAGACTGAACCAGGAAGAAATAAGAAACATAAACAGACCAATCACAAGCACTGAAATTGAAACTGTGATTAAAAATCTTCCAACAAACAAAAGCCCAGGAACAGATGGCTTCACAGGTGAATTCTATCAAACATTTAGAGAAGAGCTAACTCCTATCCTCCTCAAACTCTTCCAGAATATAGCAGAGGGAGGAACACTCCCAAACTCATTCTACGAGGCCACCATCACCCTGATACCAAAACCAGGCAAAGATGTCACAAAGAAAGAAAACTACAGGCCAATATCACTGATGAACATAGATGCAAAAATCCTCAACAAAATATTAGCAAACAGAATCCAACAGCACATTAAAAGGATCATACCCCATGATCAAGAGGGGTTTATCCTAGGGGCTTCCCTGGTGGTGCAGTGGTTGAGAGTCCGCCTGCCGATGCAGGGGACGCGGGTTCGTGCCCCGGTTCGGGAGGATCCCACATGCCGCGGAGCGGCTGGGCCCGTGAGCCATGGCCGCTGGGCCTGCGCGTCCGGAGCCTGTGCTCTGCAATGGGAGAGGCCACAACAGTGAGAGGTCCGTGTACCACAAAAAAAAAAAAAAAAAAAAAAGAGGGGTTTATCCCAGGAATGCAAGGATTCTTCAATATATGCAAATCAATCAATGTGATACACCATATTAACAAATTGAAGGAGAAAAACCATATGATCATCTCAATAGATGCAGAGAAAGCTTTCAACAAAATTCAACACACATTTATGATAAAAACTCTCCAGAAAGTAGGCATAGAGGGAACTTTCCTCAACATAATAAAGGCCATATATGACAAACCCACAGCCAACATCGTCCTCAATGGTGAAAAACTGAAAGCATTCCCACTAAGATCAGGAACACGACAAGGTTGCCCACTCTCACCACTGTTATTCAACATAGTTTTGGAAGTTTTAGCCAAAGCAATCAGAGAAGAAGAAGGAATTCAAATCGGAAAAGAAGTAAAGCTGTCACTGTTTGCAGATGACATGATACTATACATAGAGAATCCTAAAGATGCTACCAGAAAACTATTAGAGCTAAGCAATGAAATTGGTAAAGTAGCAGGATACAAAATTAATGCACAGAAACCTCTTGCATTCCTATATACTAGTGATGAAAAATCTGAAAGTGAAATTAAGAAAACACTCCCATTTACCATTGCAAGAAAAAGAATAAAATACCTAGGAATAAACCTACCTAAAGATACAAAAGACCTATATGCAGAAAATTATAAGACACTGATGAAAGAAATTAAAGATGATACAAATAGATGGAGAGATATACGATGTTCTTGGATTAGAAGAATCAACATTGTGAAACTGACTATACTACCCAAAGCAATCTACAGATTCAATCCTTATCAAACTACCACTGGCATTTTTCACAGAACTAGAACAAAAAATTTAATAATTTGTATGGAAACAAAAACGACCCCAAGGGCTTCCCCGGTGGCTCAGTGGTTGAGAGTCCGCCTGCCGATGCAGGGGACACGGGTTCGTGACCCGGTCCAGGAAGATCCCACATGCCGCGGAGCGGCTGGGCCCGTGAGCCATGGCCGCTGAGCCTGCGCATCCGGAGCCTGTGCTCCGCAACGGGAGAGGCCACAACAGTGAGAGGCCCACGTACCACAAAAAAAAAAAAAATCTACAAACAATAAATGCTGGAGAGGGTGTGGAGAAAAGGGAACCCTCTTGCACTGTTGGTGGGAATGTAAATTGATACAGCCACTATGGAGAACAGTATGGAGGTTCCTTAAAAAACTAAAAATAGAACTACCATATGACCCAGCAATCCCACTACTGGGCATATACCCTGAGAAAACCATAATTCAAAGAGTCATGTACCAAAATGTTCATTGCAGCTCTATTTACAATAGCCAGGACATGGAAGCAACCTAAGTGTCCATCAACAGTGAATGGATAAAGAAGATGTGGCACATATATACAACGGAATATTACTCAGCCATAAAAAGAAACGAAATTGAGTTATTTGTAATGAGGTGGATGGACCTAGAGTCTGTCATACAGAGTGAAATAAGTCAGAAGGAGAAAAACAAATACTGTATGCTAACACATATATATGGACTCTAAAAAAAAAAATGGTCATGAAGAACCTAGGGGCAAGACGGGAATAGAGACACAGACCTATTAGAGAATGGACTTGAGGATGCGGGGAGGGGGAAGGGTAAGCTATGACAAAGTGAGAGAGAGGCATGGACATATATACACTACCATACGTAAAATAGATAGCTAGTGGGAAGCAGCCGCATAGCAAGGGAAATCAGCTCAGTGCTTTGTACCCACCTAGAGGGGTGGGATAGGGAGGGTGGGAGGGAGGGAGATGCAAGAGGGAAGAGATATGGGGACAATATGTATATGTATAACTGATTCACTTTGTTATAAAGCGGAAGCTAACACACCATTGTAAAGCAATTATACTCCAATAAAGATGTTTAAAAAAAATTGATCCTTTATTATCTTAATTCTAATAGATACACTGTTTCTGTGTGGGGCCCATATATTGGGAAATAGTCATTGCTTTTCTTTTCGAAGGAGTAAGGAATTCACATATTTAGTAGTTATTGAGTGCCTGTTCTATGCCACAAATAGCTCAAATTCACCATGCACAGAACAGCCCCATTGCCTCCTCCACACTCAGCCTTCTCTTGCTCTCTCCCAGGGAATATGGCTCCATTATCACCATCTCCCAAGCCTGAAACCTGGAAGTCATCACCATTCACTTACAACTCTCTACCCAACTATCAATAGCTCACCAAGTACTGTAGAGCCTATCGCCAAGTATTTGATCACTATCGTCACCACTGCCATAATTCCCAAATCATCATCTCTGGACTGCAATCGCTTCCCAGGTGAGGTCTCTAAGATGAAAATCTAATAATGTATTGTCCTGAAATGAATCCCACGATGACTCTACATTGACTCTGGAAGCAAATCTAAGATCTGGCCACTGTCCATTTCCCCAGCCTCATCTCCCACTCCTCCTACCCCCTGAAGTATCATTACAGCCGGGCTCAACCACTTGCACACTGCCTTTGTCTTCCAGAGTATAGCCTTCCACTGGGGGGTCTTCCCATTTCCTTTATTCCAATCTCCATCTAAATTAACAAGATTTTCTGCTTCCTTTCTAAAAGTTGTCTCAAAGGTAAACCAGGCCTTTGTCTAGGAGCATTGCTCCCCAGGCCTTAGTCTGGTTGTTGTCCTTCCTCCCCACACGAGAGATTATCCCTTGATAGTCTCACCCACTTCGAGAAGAGAATTCTGCTGCCTCCCTGAGCAAAATGCCTCTCAACCCTGGATTCCCTTTGGAAGGGAGAGGTTTGCTTCTTCCTCAGAATATTCCTAGAATCTTATGCTTGGCACCATGAAAAGCCCCTTACTCAAGTGAAACCCTACTTCCTGCCTACATGTGGTGTGTCTTTGACCTTTATCACCCAAACAGTAAAACAATATCTTTACCAAAAAGTAATCTTAATATTCATACAACAAGAATAACTTATAAAAAATGAGAGAGAAAGAATTATCTTATGAGTTATATTCTGCTTTTATATGTCTAATCATAAGCATGGATGTTATGTATACATTTAAATATGTCCCATTAAACAGGAGCTTTTAAAAAAAAATAGTAACATTGAAAGAGGCTGTATTTTCACAGAATCAGATGCAATAAGTTTGCAGCACTCCCTCAGAATGCTGAAAACTCCCTGAATCAGGCAGGTGCTGTTCACTGAATATCCATGTGTCCCCATCCTGTGTGATTGCATCTGGGCAATGGGCCATGAACAAGAGGCACTCCTGGGCTGAAGCATTCAGGAATCAGTGTGCAATGCTCTGACTCTCTTTTCTCCTGCCATTATACAAAGAAGGGCATGTACTGAGATGGAGGATCCATATGATACAAACAGCCTGGGTCTCTGTGTCACAGCATGGAGGGCAGCTCCCCTGAAGAGTTAGCTGACTAACATTAGGACTTAGCAGGAATAAGAAATAAACCGTTATTGTGTTAAGTAACTGGGACTCCAGGGTTATATTTTTACCACATCAGAGCCCATGCTATCTTGACATAAACATTTCATTATCTCAGATTCCAACATACACAGAATACTGAAGGATATTTAAAATTGATGGAGGTATTGATGTAGGGAATCATACCAATTAATGTCAGTTTTTATAAAGATTCAGTTCATCTTATCTGAATATACTGGAGACAAGGAGAATATCAATAAGTAGCCTGAAAGCGTTCAATGCTGGCATATTATTTAAGTTCATATGAACTTTTATCACTGAAAGTCTAGACAGGTTAAGAAGTTGGACTCACACCAAAAACACATGCACTGCAGCAAATCATTTTGAAGACTCAATAGAAGCTTTAAATATAGGTTATGTAAAATGAAACCTTTTATATCTAAATTTGATTAAAGCCCAGCAGTTCAAAGAAGATTTAGGGCACAATTTGTCTGATGGAACTACTTGAGGCACAAATCTATTCAGTTTTGGAAAATACATTCCATATTGAAGAGACTGTTTTCCTTTCTATGGTGGATATATAATCCACATTCAGCCACTCATCATCAAATTCTTGGTCTTTGGAAGGATGTTGAACTTGAATATCTTCTCTTTGTTGCCCACTTATTAATTACTAACGATTTACCTGCCTCCTGCACATCAGCCTTAAAATAGTAGTCAAAGCAAGACAGCAACCTGGTAAGTTTTTTTTTTTTTTTTTTTTTCAGTACGCGGGCCTCTCACCGTTGTGGCCTCCCCCATTGCGGAGCACAGGCTCTGGACGCGCAGGCCCAGCGGCCATGGCCCACGGGCCCAGCCGCTCCGCGGCATGTCGCGGCATGTGCGATCTTCCCGAACCGGGGCACGAACCCGCGTCCCCCGCATCGGCAGGCGGACTCTCAACCACTGCGCCACCAGGGAAGCCCCAACCTGGTAAGTTTTATAGTTTTGTTTCAGTTCTGACAAACATAATGTTAACAGTAAGGGTTACTGGTTGACTATATAGATCATTAAAAAAATATTTTAATGATCTGGGCTTGAGCAGCACTGCATCCTGCTGAACCAGAGGAGGTTGCTGCAAGTTTTATCTCCATGAAATTAAATTAATGTACTGGTCGAATGAAATTATTTCATACTGTAAATTCTTTTTGAATGCTAAAGTGAGGAAATTCTATCTGAGGAGTAGAGAAACAAGTTTAGCAGGATAGGGAGCCCCAATATTCACGATGATAACGTAAAGATTTTTCTCCTGGAGTCTTTTTCCACTGAAGTCAAGCAATCGTTTGCATTTGTGTGGCTGGTGGTTGGCAGATCCCATCTAGAGAGAGTTCTCGAGGGTCTACAAACTGTGTAACAATCATTGTAGTACTGGGGAAAATAGCTCACTCTGATGTTAAAGGGAACGTTTCCCTATGTGGGAGACTAAATCCCGAAGTCTTTATTGACCAAGTCAGACGATGCTGCAAGCTGTTCAAGTATATTTTTCATAAAGAGAGTTGCTACAAAGAGATAGCACATTTCTTTGTGCTGTCTTTGTGCTGTCCTCTGAGGCTATCTTATCTAACTTTGTTGGCTTTTGTGGGCTTCATGGTAGTGTTTGCAAATCCAAGAGAGGATGCAAAGTCACACAGTCACCAAACCCAGAGCAGGCAGTGTCTATTTCAACTCCGTTATTCCTCATATGTGATTAACAGGGATGCCCAGCCCAAGAGTCAGGTGTTGGATCACAGAGGGTCACCTACAAAGTGGCATCTTTGCTGCATCCTAGAGACCTGAGTTTTACCACTGCTACTGCAGAACACTCTCAGCTCTGACTGGTCAGTGCACACCACGGCTTCCAGAATCCAGGAAGTCAGCCAGTCTGTCTTTTTTTTTTCTTTCTTTTTTCTTTATCCATTCATTTACCTACTTAATTTATTTATCCGTGGCTGCGTTGGGTCCTCGCCACCTCGTGCGGGCTCCCTCTAGCTGCGGCAAGCGGGGGACCACTCCTCGCTGCAATGCACGGGCCTCTCACCGCGCCTCTCCCGCCGCGGAGCACGGGCTCCAGGCGTGCGGGCTTCATCAGCTGTGGCTCGCGGGCTCTAGAGCACAGGCTCAGTAGTTGTGGCTCACGGGCCTAGCTGCTTCGCGGCACGCGGGATCCTCCCGGACCAGGGCTCGAACCCGTGTCCCCTGCACTGGCAGGCGGACTCCCAACCACTGCGCCCCCGGGAAGCCCCCAGTCAGTCTGTCTTTGAGCTTGGGTTGATAACAGCGCTCACTTTATTCACACCCCATAGAGACTGTTGGCAGTAAGAAGCTGACAGGCAGTATAGCTCTTGCCTCTAGAGCTTAAAGAGCAGGATTTAGAGACCCTTTCTGAGCAAACTTGCTGTGTGAATCTGTATGACTAACTCTTGGCTCAGTCCCTCCAAGAAGAAAAGAGATGCACCCAGGGATCTGCCTGGTAGCATAACTGTGTTAGTCACCTTTGGATGCCCCTCTTTCCATAGCTCACCTTGGGGAGAACGGTGGAGTGGAGGCCATAGGAACTGTAGGTGAGTCTTAGGTACGGTTCTCTGAGAAAGAGACTCAGAGACAGCAACTTACATGGAGAGGACTCATTGGTCAGAGCTCAAGAGCCACACCTGTTAGAGAGTAAGGGAAGGAGGACTGTGCAGAAGGGGAAGTTGAGCTGTGATGAGGTTGCAACAGGAGTCTCAGATTAGCCTTTAGGGAGGTCTGGAGCTAGGATGGCCTGATTCAGACACGCCCCCAAATTGAGGCAAGGATGCTGGGCTTTGTACCCACTTATAGTCCAGGTACTAGATGTGGGTTGTCTCCAAGGAAGACAGGTAACCTTGGGTAAGGCAGCTTCCTTTGGTCAGGGCAATTCCTGAGGAGAGTCTCAACCATGAGCTGCCAGCAGATAGCACTCCTGGCAGCTGCAGGGAATGACACCATGATCCAAAAGGAGGAAATTTATTTTACTGAAGTATAGTTGATTGACAATAAATTTATTTTATTGAAGTATAGTTGATTGACAATGTTGTATTAATTTCTACTGTACAGCAAAGTGATTCAGTTATACATATGTATACATTCTTTTTCATATTCTTTTCTATTATGGTTTGTCATAGGATATTGAATATAGTTCTCTGTGCTATACAGTAGGACCTTGTTGTTTATCCATTCTCTATGTAATAGTTTACAACTGCTAATCCCAAACTCCCAATCCATCCCTCCCCCACTCCCCATCCCCCGTGGCAACCATAAATCTATTCTCTATGTCTGTGAGTCTGTTTCTGTTTCGTAGATAGCTTCATTTGTGTCACATTTTAGGTTCCACATATAAGTGATATCATATGGTATTTGTCTTTCTCTTTCTGATTTACTTCACTTAGTATGATAATCTCTAGGTCCATCCATGTTGCTGAAAATGGCATTATTTCGTTCTTTTTTATGGCTGAGTAGTATTCCATTGTATATACCTACCACATCTTTTTTAATCTATTCATCTGTTAATGGACTTTTAGATTGTTCCCATGTCTTGGCTATTGTGAATAGTGCTGCAATGAACATTGGGGTGCATGTATCTTTTCAAATTATAGTTTTCTCTGGATACATGCCCAGGAATGGAATTACAGGATCATATGGCAACTCTGTTTTTAGTTTTTTGAGGAACCTCCATAGTATTTTCCATAGTGGCTGTACCAATTTACATTCTAAAGGGCTAATTATTAAGTAAGCAGTAAGACCATACTTTATTAGAGAGGTAAGTGAAGTGACTCTATGATTTTGCTTACATGACCTAGTAATAATCAAGCCATCTATGGTCCACCCACTAAAATTGCTCCCGCTTGGAGTGGAACCCTGAATTGGTTCCACTTTCAGACCAAACTTGACCTTTAAGGTCTCTGTGGGAGGCATACTCACAGCCCATGATTATCAGGTCCCCAGCAACAACCTTAGATCTTGGGCTTTCAGAAGACTACCAGCCTCAAATTTCCCTTGTAAAGAGACATTATAAGGATAGAGCCCATGGGAGCCCTTGCCATTAATAGTTTCAACCTGAATGACTTCTCAAGGTCAATTCAGGTCTTATACTACATTTAAAAAAATGCATATACTTGTACATCATCAGAAATTCAGAAAATACAGAATGACAAAAATGAAGAATTAAAATTACCTCTAATCCCACCACTGCTTACATAGTAGTATATATTGATCATTCTAGTTTTTTTTTTTTCCTACCCATATGCAAGTCCTATTTTTAAAAAGTAATTTTACTGTGGAGACAGACAGCTCTGGATTCAAATCCTGGTTCCACCACTTACTCATGGTGTGACCTCCAGTAATTTACCATTGATTTTTTTGTTCATATATAAAATGGGAATAATTACACTCATGGAATTTTGTTAGGCTTTAAAATGAGGTGATATCTGAAAACCATCTACTTCCACAGCCTGGTGCAAAACAAACGTTCAATAAATGTTACATACTTTACTTCCCCACCCAAGTGGCTAAATTGGAAAAACCACATAGAACCCAACTTCAAGAACTGAGTTATGATCTGAGAAGAACCTCCTTAAAAAGATCTCAAGATTCATTGCTTAAATTAATTCCAAACTTTTTCAAGCTATTAAGAGGCAATGCACAATTTGATTCAGATATGTAACGTGAAACTATGTAATTAAACATACATATCCTGAAATTAATTTTACATTCGCTTTTATAATACAGTACACTTATATAGAATAACACATGGTTCTTGATTAAACAGCAGACTGCCGTTCAATCAAACAGCTCAAGATAGACCATAAAATGAGAAAATGCAGCATCAGCACCAAAATATGGTTATGGGATTTTAATATTCACATCCACACTCTTACCTAGGTAACATAAAAATAAATGTTTCAGACAGAAAATGTTAAGAAAATATTAAGCATTAGGTATATCACATTCGTGCTTAAACACTATTGGCTCATCTAGATTTATTGTAAGTAAGACAAGAGAAATTTGGAGATTTCTCTTTCAAAGTGGAGTTAATTAGGACCAATATAATTTGGTTTAAAATTTTCAATTATGCAAGTAAAAAACCTTTAAGGTCATTTGAGTTTATTATTTTCTATATTTCTTAGTTTATTTTCAAAATAAAATCTACTGAACTACGCACATATTATGATGGAAATATTTTGTAAATCTCAGCTCTACATAATCCAAACTCTTGCACAGTTATGGGAGGAGGGAAGGGATACGTCAGATCTGCAGATGATTCTCCAAAATCTTGTTTCACTCTTTAATGTGATTTGCTCCCCTTCTACAAATCTTTATCTGAGCAGTAAAAAAGACAGTAAAACTGGCCATTTGAATTTCATTTTACTCCCCGTCCTATGTTGGAAGGCTTCTGAGGTAGGGAAAACCTGTGCTCTACTCACACTCAGGTGCCCCCTGTTCCTTACACAAAACTTCTTTCCCCTCAATCTGATCCTGCTCAAAGAAGACCTAGCTAAAATACCCCAGAGTTTTCAATGTAAGCTTTTTGTTGAAGTATGCCATGTTGCGAGATAACGCTCTGGGGGGGTCTCACGTTTCTGCCTATCTTATGAGTAGAGAGGCACCAATAACTTTTGTTCTCGACTATCTTTGCAAGGATGATTATGAAGAGAACAGCCTTGGAAGATAGTGTCTCCCTCCCAAGCGGAGGACAGGCTTGTGTACTATCTACTATAATGAAGATATTGTCTCCCTCCTTGCCAAACGTGGGGCAGGTTTGCTTGTATTCCATACTGTATGAAAGATTTGGGTTCCCTAAGCTTGGGGTTCCTCAGCTGACACAAACCCATTGTGTGTGCAGCATCCATCTGAGCCTCCCCTGGGCAACTTGGAGCCGGGGGAGCAAGGGAAACCAGGGCAAACACAAAGCTCATGCTGCTGGCCGGGCTGTGAGTCGTCAATTCCTTTGTCTCTGACCCAGGGATATCAGGTCTCCCGCCAGCAGCCACGAAACCGTGGCAGGCTTGCAACGAGGACAGATCTCAGACCCTTCACAGTTCTTGACATATGGTACATTAAAATGGTGCCCAGATCCTAAATGTACAGATGGGTACATTTTTATGAAGTGAACACATTCACCTAAATAAAACCCAAGAAACAATGTAACCAGAATCTCAGAATCGGGCTTCTCTGGTGGCGCAGTGGTTGAGAGTCCACCTGCCGATGCAGGGGACACGGGTTCGTGCCCCGGTCCGGGAAGATCCCCCATGCCGCGGAGCGGCTGGGCCCGTGAGCCATGGCCGCTGAGCCTGTGCGTCCGGAGCCTGTGCTCCGCAATGGGAGAGGCCACAACAGTGAGAGGCCCACGTAGCGCAAAAAAAAAAAAAAAAAAAAAAATTTCAGAATTCCCCTCCTGCCTCCCTACCAGTCACAACCCCAACACAGGTAACCTCTACCCTGACTTCTAACACCAGAGGTTAGTTCTGCCTTTCTTGAACTTTAGACAAATGGAATCAGACAGTGTGTATTCTCCTGTGTGGCTTATTCTGCTCAATATTATGTTGGTGAAATTTATTCATGTTGTTGCATATAGTTTCTTCATTGTCATTACTGAATGGTATTCCGTCATGTGAATATACCACGTTTCCTGAATTCTGTATCTTCTTCTGAACTCCTGCAATCCTTTATTAGTACCTTTCCTGTTCAACTCACCACTTTTTACCCTGTATTTTAGTTACTAAAGTATATATTTATTATTGCCTGTCCTAGACTATTCACTCCTTGTAGACTTAAGCCTCAAGAGAACCTGGGCACTGTATTCATTCATTCATTCATTCAACTATTCTAGAAACATTCATAGAGAGCCACTATGTCTGCAGTACGTTAGAGGCCAGCATTGTCCTCATTCACGTAACGAATACTAGAAAATATTTGGTGAATGCTTGAGTGGGAAATAGCAGGAAGCAAAGCTAAAAAAAGTCCACAAGGAAGTGGCTGAGGAAATTTACCAAATAGAAAATGTGTCTTGACTAGAGCTGATTGTATTGCATGAGGAATGAGACTAGTTTTTACCAAAGATTCAAGGACTTGTATGGCAAACTGCCTAGTAAAATCTTCACATGATTATCCTGTGGGCATCTTAATGAAAGAAAACTTGTGATTTACACATCCCCAAATTTGTTTGTCCACAAAAGATGGAAAATCTTTTCCATCTCATTAAAATGCACCACAATCCATTCAGTTGCTCAAGCAAAATATATTAGCATCATTTTCTCTGTCTTTTATTCCGAACATCCAGTGAATTAATAAGCCCCGTGGACTCCATCTCTAAAGCGCATTCCAAATCTGGACTTGTGTCCATCTCTGCTACTGTTTAGTCCTGATCATTTCCCTACTTCTCGTCTGCTCAAGCCACAAAAAAACCACAGTTATCCTTTGGAAACATAAGTCAGGTCATATTACATCCTTGCTTAAAACCCTCTGATAGTATCTCATTGCTCTTAGAACAAAATGCAAACTCTTTACTCCAGTTTTAGAAGTACATTCTTAAATGTGACTTTATCTTGTCCTCATCTGCTCAGTTCCAGCCACCTGGCCTTTTGTTCACCAAGCTTGCCTTGCCTTATGGACTTTGCTGAGGTGAGTTTAAAGGAAATAGGTAACACGAGCACATTGATGATTTAGGGTCTTTCTATGACAAAAGAGTGAGACCATACCGGACTTAGCAGTGACTTAGCAAGTTCCTCTGCTTTTATAGTTTCTTTTCCTTCTGTAGGCTCCAAGAATGCATGCAGTAATAACACAATGAGCCTGAGAACCATTCCCAAATTTAAAGGTGCTTGAGAACATACTAGAGTATACAAGAAAATTAAATAGCTGGTTTTCCCCAGGACCTTCATTGTCATGTTTGAGCTGCATTCACAGGTATTATTCATAGCATGTCTAGCACCATGATGACCTTTCAGATCTTATTAGCTTTGTTGAGGTTGGTAGAATTACATTTACATTGATTTCTAAAGGGCGGTGTATTTGAGAGCATGCTTGGATGGTGTTTACCAAGTGGGGCTGACGGGGTAAACATAGATAAAGAATTAAGAATGCTCCAGAGCCAGCCAGATGATAAAGGCAAATCTTATTTAAGAATAATTGGATTTATGTTACCCATAAATCTGAATTGTATCTGGGAAATTCTCCTTTATATCCAATCAGTGTATGGATGGGGTTAGAATAGGAATAACATCTAATCTCTCAAGATCACTGCTTGACCATGGAGAATATTTCCTATTTTGTTTCCAGCACAGAAAACTGAGAAATTCCAGTGTGTGACCATAGTGCAGCCTCTGCTCAACTCATGATGGATGTCCAATACGTATTAAATGATGTCACTTGGACAGAAGTCTCTGACAATGTGGGAAGACAACCCATTAATGTTCATTATTATAGGATTTTCATCTGAACATGTGTCATCTTGACTTAGTCAAAAGATTTTACTTGGTTGGACATTCGGATTGGTGATGCTACGTGTGATACACTCTTAGGTCTGAGCAGCTTCTGAATTACACGTGGCCAGACAACCTCTCTACAGGAGGCTGATGGACCAGTGGCTAAGGGTCCAAGTGTTGGAGACAAATATACCTGGGTTTGAATCTTGGCTCCATTCCTTACTGGCCATAGGCTTTTGGGTAAATTATTTAACTTTGCTGCATTTCAGAGTTCCACCTGTAAAATGAGAATTAATGATAATCTCTACTTTTCAGAGGCCTTGTGAGGATTCTGTGAGGGGAGGCATGTAGAGAGGTGAAAGGGTTGTGAGTGCTGCCTCTTCCCACCCCACTGCCAGCTTGACTGACTGACATAGAGTTTCTTGTTTCTGAGTGTTGCCAGCCCACCTGAACCTCCACCATTAGCATCAACAGGTGGGGACTTGCCCAGCATCCATGCTGGCCCAGTGGGCAAGTTTGAGGTCAGGTCCCAGCCAGTCTCACCTCAGCTGTGTCTCTGAGAGCAGCTGGCCCTTCCCTGCCTTTCTCCTCTGTGCCTCTTTCCTCCCCTCTCTCCTCCTCCTGCATCAGTAGTGGGTTGCTAGGAAAAGGACCTGCAGTCCAGAGACATGTTTAGGTGAAGTAATATCTCAACTGTACAGTAAACAATTGTAGTGGTCCCCTATTCCTGGCTCTGTTTTTTTTTTTTCCTGAAAAAATGCAGACCTCACTTTATTTAAGAAGGCTCTCTGAATATTTTTAAGGTTATACCAAATACAGAGACAAATAAAACCCAACACTGTAACTTGTTACACCACATGAAACAGGAATTGGGTAGAACTTGTGCATCTCAGAACCCAACAGCCAACTTGGGAGAAGCTGATATCTTTGCAACCTTGCATTCAATGCATTTATATAGATAATAACATTATTATACAACTTCTTACTGTTACTCTTTGAGTCATCACAGGCCTTACAACCTTTCATTTTTATTAAAATTCCAATTTTCCCTTTCACCTATTCTATTTTATAAGATGAGATAGGTGAGTGGAATGCAGTGGAAATCACTTCTCATTTCTCATTTTTTCTCCATACTTAACTCTCAATCTGTTCTTACTGTGATTATACTTCCAAAGTGAATTATTTGTCAAACTCAATAAGCATTTCCTTTCTAATTGCCTGACTCAGTAGAGATGTTGTAACTTAAGTGATGGTTATAGCCTGGAGTCAAAGCCTGGCAAAGCATGGCCCCGTGGTCACTGTACAAAAAGTGGGTGAATCCTTCAGAGCCTTGGAAACCCAGAGTCCAGTTTCGAGTCTGAGACTCCAAGTCATAATGCAGCTTCGAAGGTCCAGCCTTCTGCATCTCTGAAAGTGAAAATTAAAGCTTTAACTTCTCTTTAGAAGTTTCATAATGAACTTCCTCAGCCTCTCTTACTATGTAAAACTCTGACGTAATATATTCCTGGTAGGTCACATGTAAATCTGTGGGCCACAAATGGACAAATACCCTAAACCCTCTTCACCTGGCCCTGTTTTTCCTCCTACTGCTCTGATCTCTTATATGTCTGTTTCTCTTCACCTCCTTCCAGCAGCCTCTGGTTTCACCTCCTTTCATTGCATGTTCTCCCATCATTTGCAGAAGCCCAGTGCTGCAACTCAAATGTACAAGGCTCTCAATCAGAAATATTATTAACGACTGGTACTGACCAGTCAGAAGGGTCTGTGGCAGAGGTAACTCTGGGGCAGAATCCAGAGACCCCTGCAGGCCAGGAGTCAATCCTTCAGTTGTTGGACTCTGAGGGGAAATCCTGGAGGGGCCCCCGGGAAGGGACAGAGCAACCAGGTGGCAGACTGGCAATGGCCCACTCAGGGGGTTTGGGCAATGGCTATTTACACAGAAATACTTTAGCTGTTAGGCTGTACCTGTGTGTACCACTTAAATATCAGCCCTGATCCCAGCCGTCTCCATTTTCAAAACAAGTTACCATTTAATTTTTCTTCTTTCCCTTTTTCTCCCCTTCTCTTCTCATCTTTTGTCCATTCTTTCAACTGGTAAATGTCAAATAACACACACACACACACAGGGCAAAATACCCACTCCTTCCTGCAAAGGAGTCAAGTGGAGCCCGGGCTCAGGAGATTTGAGGCGAGTCTGTTCATTTCCTAGGGCTGCTGTAGCAAAGTACCGCAACGGCTCCCAGTTCTGGAGGCTGGAAGTCTGAGATCAAAGTGTTGGCAGGGTCACGTGCCCTCTGAAACCTGTAGGGAAGGGATCTTCCAGCTTCCGACAGTCCCAGACGTTCCTTGGCTCGGGCAGCATAGTCTCTGCCCCCGTCTTCACATAGTGCTCTCCCTGTGTCTTTTCCCACATCTTCACTCTGCATCTGTCTGTGGCCAAATTTCTCCATGTTATGAGGGCACCGGTCTTACTGTGTTAGGGCGCACCCTAATGACCTCATCGTAAGTTGCTTAAATCTGCAAAGGCCCTATTCCCAAATAAGGTGACATTTCTCAGATTGAGGGTTAGAACTTCAACGTCTTTTTTGAGGGGATGTAATTCAACCCATACCAGGGGTTCTTCCGCATTAGGTAGTCCCTGGGTACAAAATTCATGAGATTCTCTGTCCTTGTGCCAACACCTCAATTTAAAAACTAAGAGCCTTCACTCTCTACTCAGACATAAACCATGCTGGGCTAAGGAAGTTTGCTCAATTTCTGAGAGCAACAATGCTCACCAAGCTTCAATAACTTCAGAGATCTCTATGAGCAACCTACCCACTTTACAGATAAGGAAGCTGAGAGCCAGATGCATGATTTACCTGAGACTTCAGAGCTTGAAGAGTCACAGCCAAAAGTAGAACCCACGTCTCTACTCTCCTTTCACTATTCCAAGTAATATGAGGTAAGGTGTTGGTTTAACAAACATTGCATCTACCTTACTTGGAGGGCTACTTTAATCTTCACCTTACCTTGTCTGTGTAAGGTAAGCTTAGACATAGCTTCTAAGATAATCCCCGAGGAAATATTTCTCAGAGACATCAGTGCATCCAATGGGTCTCTAAGAGCAATAATGAGAATCAGTGGGTAAGGCATTCTAACAATCCCCAAATGTGTTTTTAACACTGTTATTGTTGTTTTAACATTGAATACACTTAACCAGGAAATCCAAACTTCTTTCTGAAGCATTCCAACTGTTGTGTTTATACCCAGTTGCCATACAACATTTGCTCCTACTGTGTTTTAGTTGGCAAGGGCTGGAGGAAGGGTTTCAGGAGCCAAGTAGCCTCAGATAGGGAATCTTTCCAATCCCCGGGGATCTGGCATAGCCCCAGAATCAATAGTCACAGGGACAGACGCCAACACTCATCTCATCCAGTGCTTTAGCTAACCTTGGACCAGCCCCCTGTTTAGACGCTGAAACTGAATAGGAAAAACCAGCTGAAAAAATAGAGCCCTGAAAATGTTATAGATAAATAAGTAAAAGCTGCACTTTTTTCCATTAGGGAAAAAAGGGGAATACTGCAGAGGATATATGAAATGTTCACTCCCTCCCTCCAAAAATCTCAAATACAGCCATGTTGCCAATCTCCTGAATTAAAAATGGATAAACATGGCAATGTTTTACTATCATTACATATTTTCCAGACACAGGGTATTTCCGACTTTCATTATACAATTTGGAGACTGTGAAATGAAAATATACATGATTTAAATGGCAGTGTATAAATCTGACATCTTTCTCTATAAGACATATCATTTATTTATCCAGCAAACTTCGAGCACCTACTATTACATACCAGCACTGTGCTGGTATGAATGAATCTGGGCCCCAGAAGTGCTTAGAGACTGTCAAGGAAGATGTCCACCAACTACAGTTCGCTGTGTCACTTGCTATAATGAAAGTATATGGACAGTGCTGTAGGGGTATATATGAATGATTAATTCTGCCTCAGAAGGAGAAGTGGAAGATGGGGGGTACACGCTGAGAAAAGGTTTGGTCTAATTGGTGTTTTAGAGAGACGACCACAGCAGCAGTGCAGAGTCAGGCAGACAGCACATTCTGTGCACCTACTCTACACCCTGGCATTTTGCGTGAATATTTTTAAATTCCTGCAGCTGTGTCTTTCTCCGAAGATAGATGGGTATGCGGAGATTCTTTGTGACCGTTCTAACATAGCCTGCCGTGAAGAGGGTAGAGCTCTGAGGGGCAAGCTTCATTTGTCTGCAGATAGACCTGGTGCAGGGTGAGCTGCAGCAGTTCTGATGATGTAATACCCCGTCCAGGGAAAGGGTGCATTTGTTCACTTTTCTGACCAAGCACCACGTTACAGCCTCTAACTGAGGATGTACCAGGAACTGTAGTTGTCCTAGAGGTGTGGGTATGGGGTGGGTAGAGGAGAGGTGAGGAGGAAAAGAAGGGGGCAGGGAGGAGAGCAGGATCAAAGAAGCGGGGGCTGCAGGAGGGGAACTCCTCTGGCTTCATTTGGATATTGCTCTCCTGGACTCCAAATGGAAAATCGAACTGAACCCCCATGATTAAAAAGTGCAATACACGGCTTCCCTGGTGGCGCAGTGGTTGAGAATCTGCCTGCCAATGCAGGGGACACAGGTTTGCGCCCTGGTCTGGGAGGATGCCACATGCCGCGGAGCCACTCGCCGGTGAGCCACACCTACTGAGCCTGCGCGTCTGGAGCCTGTGCTCCGCAAAAAGAGAGGCCGCGACAGTGAGAGGCCCGCGCACCGCGATGAAGAGTGGCCCCCGCTTGCCACAACTAGAGAAAACCCTCGCACAGAAACGAAGACCCAACACAGCCAAAACATAAAATAAATAAATTTTAAAAAGAATAAGGAGACAAGAAAAATCAATATAAAATATTAAAAAATAAATGCAATACATGCTAAGAAAGTCTAAAGTTATTTATACCAGGCATTAAAGTGTTTTGCATGAGACTATAGTATGACAGAGACAACCCAAGAATTATGTCTTTCATTAAAAGGTTTGCAACTCAGTGTGCTGTGATCTAACTACAGCGGTTTTCCTGTCTTGGTGACTTTTTTTTATTTTAAACAGGGCCTTACAAACCAAGGAATGCAAATGCATCAGGAACACTCAGCCTCAGGGTTTTAACTTATTGTCACGTCTTCCTAATCACTTCCTTTCAGCACTTTACCTGCTTGTGCCAGGAGAAAGGTGAATAGTTATACCGCCATTGCCCCTCAACCCCATGTCTCCTAAACCCAGCTATAAAGTAAACTGTCATTTCTTTCTTCATTATTCAAAGTTAGCATTCACTAGTTCAAAGCCCATTGGAGATTATGCATCAAGAATGATCTACATTAAGGTTGGGATTAAAGGAAAATCAGTTACATGAAAGAAAGGTGTTTTTGCCACAAATCTTGTGTGTGCATGTCAAGAAGTATATTCATTGCCTAATTTGAAAAGAAACCAGGACAACTCACAGAGATATATACCTGCACCTGGCCAGTCCTTCCATAAAGACACTTTCTGTTTGAAGTTTGCCTGTGAAGTTAGAGGAAAAACATCTTTCCCTGGTGAGCACATGTAGCTTATTCAAAAAATAAATAAATAAACCAATAATGCTAGGTGTAATTCTGATTTTAGGCACTCATGAAGAATACAATCAAAAGTTGATTCATCCTAGACATGTTTAGACAGGGCAAGAAAACTAGGTTTACAAGTAAGGCTGAGAGATTTCAGTTGGCTCTAAGGAGAGGTTGGATGAACTTTCAAAATCCCTTCCAACACAGTGATTGAATAAGTTTATCAGTTATTGCCTAACTATATTCGTGATCTTGCAGGCTTGTTTGGAGCAACCATTTGCTGATTTGATGCAAATCTTTGTGATGCCTGATGTGAATCAAGGGACCCACAATGGGCTGGGCACTAAATCAGGTGCTTTTCACAAATCGTTCCATTTACTCCTCAGATCAGTCCCTCGATTCAGATATTACAAATTTCTACTATGTATCATCCTCTGCAGCATTATTTATCACATACTTTACACTACTATTAAACTGGAAACTGAGGTCTCAGATCTGATGCAATACTGAATTTGAAAGTACGGTGATTATGTTCTGTGGAACGTCTAGAACACTATGAAAGTTCACAGTGCATAGAAAACAACAAAAATTAATAATGCCTGTATTTTTGCTGGACCAGTTTTGCAACATATAGAGAGAACATACTGTGAAATCAAATGTCTGATGTGAATTTACCAAGGTGCTGGTACACCGGAGCGATTCTGACTGCAGAGGCTAAGTGCCTTCTGGTCTCTGTGATGTTCCTAATTCCACCCTGGCTCCTGCCACGTCTGGCATTAGGGATGGGTTTGATAAATGTGTGTGGAACTAAGCTTAGGCACCATAACCGCTCTTCCAGGCCCCTCCTAAAGTGCCCTGAGTCCTCTCGTTTCCAAATATTATGGTGGGAAGGTCAGAGGGGTGAGACCTTTCCATGTGTTTCTGGCATCCTCTCTGATCAAGGCTTGATAAGCAAGGGTGTTATCTGAGGCCTCCAAAGCAGATGCTCAGAGTCTATTTCTACTTTTAACTCAAAGGCAGATTTTGCTGAAGGACTTTAGGGGTCTGGCTAGGGGCTCTGTGATCTGTAGACTTTGAGTAGAAGCACTCTTCTCCGGTAACCTGGGGAGGGTGCAGAATATTTCGGTGGGGAAAACATACCTCTGTCTCATAGTTTTGCACCCAGCTTAGCCATTTTATCACTTCCATCTGGCTTTGCTCTTTTATAACAAAAACATCAAAGTGGACTTGGCAAGGATCATCCCCCAAATGTGCTTTCATTGTCTAGGTTAGTGAATCTCTGTCCAGTCCATAAAGAAGAACATTTTACTGTGGTTAATGTCACTTGCTTCATGGAAAGCACTAACTTAGCAACTGTACCTAACTCTGACTAAATCTAATGGCTTTATAATTAATGAGAAAATGAGCATTTGTTGAGTTCCTTAACTTGAGCCAGGCGATGTATTTATTACTACCCTGTTTTGAATTATCTATCTTACGGGTGAGGAAACTGAGGCTCAGAAAGATTGAACAATCTGCTCACAGTCATGGAGTGAAAGTGGAGTTAGTGACTGAGTTAGGATTTTCACTCAGATCCATTGTGAGAAGTGAGCCCAACTCTTTCTACTAGACTCTAAGATCTTTATTACATCAACACAGACACAGAAGTACGGGATCCTAACTCTGCCTCTGTATCCTGACATGGTATGAGTTACTCAGGGCTGTCACTCTGTTCTAAGGAGGACACATGAAGCACTGCCCAGGGTCAATAGCCACCTCTGTGAATACAAACACCGCAGGATGGCTGCTGGGTGTGCTCGAGGTTTGGATAGAGATCTGTGGCCAACTCAGCATCCTTGAAGAGCCTGAATGGTTGTTACCACAGTGTTTCCGAGCAACACAACGCCAGGGGGAAGACTTTGAGGCTCTGGATGGACAGGACTTTGTTGACGTAACTGAGAGAGTACTGGGGTTCTGGGGTACTGGGGTGCTGGCGAGCATTGGACAGCAGTAGCGCCAACGTGCAACCACACTTTGCAAATAAAATGATTCCTGTTTTTGTCAATGAGTTCTTCCTTAAACACCTAAAATTTATACAAAAGTATAGATGAAAAGCACCAGGCTGAACATGATTTTATCCACTGCGCACAGTACCCTCTTTAAATGAAGGGAAGTAACTATATCATTCAAACGATCTCACACGTTTGTAAACAGCCCACTCTCTTCCTTGTGGAACCAAGTTAATGAGAGAAACGAACAAAATCAGCACGCTTTTCCATTCTGTTGGCACATTTTTAATCAGCTTGGGTGAGGAGATGTCTGTTTCTCAGTTTGGTTAAAAATACTGTATGGTTAAAAATCTAGAGCTGAATTACTTATCACTTGATTGACAGAAGAGTGCTTAGGTATTACTTATTTCCCATGGAGAACCCATAAGATAGTGCAGCAGCCTTGACTCTGTTTTCAGACATGAAGAAGAAGCTACAGCACAGAGAGGTCAACCATCTGCTTCAAAGTACACAGCAGGTGATGAATTCTAACACATGCTCTGAGTTTCGAGCCAGAGCCACTTTGCTTAAATAGCCAATAGAATGTCAGTAGGCAGAGATGTAAAAATGATAGTGTAGCAGTACAAAAGCTTTTCTGAGATATCATGCCTATTCTCAGATGAATTCTTGAAATCACAGTTTGGAGCAAAACATAAAATCTAACAAATCTATGCTATACAAACTTCTTAAATTGCACATATTTAACAGCATCTTGATGAAGGGTTTTGCCTGTGAAAAAGATTTCAATTTGGTAGCTACAGATATTTTTCTTTTCTTTCAGTGTGAACATTTACTAAACATCTTTCTATATGGCCTCTACTTAATTTCTGCTCACAGCCTGTAAGAAATGGAACTGAATTCAGGAGGTTAAGTGGCTTGGCTAAAGCCTTAGGGTCGGTAAGTGGTAGAACCAGTATTGGGGACTCAAGCACGTGCTCTTGCCAAAACCTGCCTGGAACCTGCTCAGTTAGGCTTTCTAGAAGGGCCCTCTACTCATACGAATTGGATAGGACATGGAGACCATAAAGAAGACCCAAGCCAGACGCTCAAAGAACCCCTCACAGGCCCAAGGTTGACCCACAATAAAATGGTAAAGTATGTTTTGGATGGTTTCACTGATAGTGTGGCCTTCCCCACCTCTAGGGTCATTTGGACTTCATAACTATCACCAGCAGCCTTGGAATCTCATTCTTGCCCTGTTTTTGATCCAGATATTTTCTAACTCTCTCTATCCTCAAAATCTTCCCCTTCAAAAATATCTACAGCTATCAATAGATGAATAACTAGTGAATCAGATTATCCAAGACTGTTTTTGACACTGACCCCGTAGAGACACTCTTATCCATAGACATGACTGTGGAAATTTCAGACACATCAGCAGATGAGTGGAGAAATCTTACAGGAGGATTGAGGATCTTATAGTAACCCAACAACCACTCCACCTTCCTGGACTGGATGTGGCTGGCCCTAGACCAGCTACAAGTGTGTGTCATGTCCTTGTCTCAGACTCAGGAAAAGCTAGATCAGGGAGTAGTTTGGATGATACATTTTTGTTTATAAATAATGGAAACTGATAATCTAGCCTAAGAAAAAAAGTACTTTAAGTATTAATATACGGAGGCAAGAACTCAAGGGCAACCAAGAAAAAGTTGAACAATCAAGTTTCAGAAAGAAGGAGAACAGGGACTCCTGGGAATGCAGGAGTAGGATTTCAAAATCTTTTTCTTGCTGTTAATGTGACTCGGTTCCCAATTCCCAGACTGACTCTCAGCCCAAAGTTTTGAAAGAAGGAGCCGGACTGATCCAGTCTGAGTCAGGTGATCACTTTGATCCACTCTACTCTAGCCTGTGAGGCAGGGTCATGAGGTCCAAACACAGTGTGGGGAGGGGAAGAGAGAGTTTTCAAAGAAAGATATCTAGTAGGAGGCAGATAGTGACCACCCTTGGTCAACTCTCTTCATTTTACACAAGTGGAAGCAGGGGCCCAGAAAGGTGACGCGACTGCCTCAAGGCCAAGTAGCTAGTAGTGGAAGAGCGGGACTAAGATACAGCCCCACCCTCCCGCCAGCTCCTGGGACAGGGCTCTTTGATCCGTCCTGCTGCTTTTGTTCCTTGCATGTTTTATGGCCTCAATCGGTCTTCCCCCACCTGTCCTTCCCACTGCCCACACAGCAGTCTTCCAAAAGCCCGAATCTGATCATGACATTGCTCTGCTAAGTAGCCATCTATCACCTCTAGTCCAAACTCCTTAACACTGCAGGCAAAGCCCTTTTAATCCCACCTCACAGAGTGTACAAGTCTGCTCAGGCTGCCATAACAAAATACCACTGACTGGGTAGCTTAAGCTACAGAAATTAATTTTCTCACAATTCTGAGGGTTGGGACATCCAAGATCAAGGTGATGGTAAGGTTGGTTTCATTCTGAGGCCTCTCCTCTTGGCTAGTAGGTGGTTGCCATCTCACTGTGGGCTCACAAGACCTCTGCTTTGTGTGCTCATGGAGAGAGACCTCTGGTGTTTCTTCATCTTCTTATAAGGACACCAGCCCTATTGGATGAGAGCCCCATCTTTAAGACCTCGTTTCACTTTAATTACCTACATAAAATCCCTGTCTCCAAATATAGTCACAGTAGGTGTAGGGGTGTCAACCCATGAAAGTTGGGGGAACACAGTTCAGTGCATAACATGGAGCTTTTCCCATTCTGCAGCATGGTCACTCCCTTCCCCATCCCCCTTACATTTGGCCACTGGGCCTACCTCAGCCCAACCCCATAAGCCTTGCTTTTTCAGATTCCCTCCCCTTGGAATGTACTCTATTCTTTATTCTCTGCTTGTACTTCAAGTCCCAACTCAATGGCTGTAACACCATGAAGTTTTAGGCATGGACATCTTTTGAGTTAGACACCCCCCCCCACTCCGTGCGCTTCTTTAGCGCTGTCATGCCTGTGTGTCACTGGGTGTGTCCTATGTATGGGCCGCATGTATATATCATTGCCTTTGCCACATTCTATTTTAATAAATTTGTGTATGTGTTGGTCTTTTAAGTAGACTGTGAATTCCTGGAGGGTGGGAACTATCTTATTGCTTTTAATCTTCTCTCTCTCCTGTCTACCCAGTATTTGGCACATGGTAGATACTCAATAAGTATTGGTTGAATAAATAGGCAGCATGATTATAGAAAGGAAAGACTACCTACCATATTCTTTGCCTCCATTTCATCACCATCTCTTTCAGGAAAAACATCTCATGAACGATGGAGAGATATATGTGCAACAAAAATTGAAGGAGAAAGAAAGCAGAGAGTAGAAATTCGAACATTTTTCTAAAGTGATAAGGAAAGCAGAATTTTGCTTATTCACTAATGACAATGGGGACACCGACCTCAGATTATGAGGTTTTGCACACTGGGTCCCTGGTGCATAAACAAGGGAAGAATTAATCATACTTTTTCATGTTGCTCTCTAATACTGCTACCAGGTTATATGGAAATTGCAGTGGGAAACCCCATGAAACACCCCGATAGGCAGATGAGAAACAAACATGATAAAATACATGAGTACCACACCGTAAGACTCACTTTTTCATTCATTTTGACAAGGATAATGTAGTTTTAATTACTAATGATAATATGTATCGCTTCCTAGTAAATGTCTTGTGGTGTATTTTGTAAACCTTTCATCTTAGAAAAGCACAGTCCTCCCAAATTTGTTCATTAAACTTTTGTTAGAAACTAAGAGGTTATTGGCTGTCAGGGGAAAATGAGCAAGTTTATGAATTGGCAAAGAGGCATTAATAGCCTTCTCCTATAGCAGTTGTGTACTATGAAAATTAGAGAGCAAGAGGCAGTGGTCTTTTAAAATATTTTTATTTAATTGGCATTATAATTTCAAAATTAATAAATTGAAGAAAGGCCATATTCAATTCTGTCTCAAAATGACTGAATAGTTGATTAAAACCTAGTTTCATTTTCAAGGTCAAAGAAGTGCTATATAAAATGTGTTTGCAGACAAGGTAGCAGAGGTAGACAATTGTTTTACTTTGTTTATGTTTTACACAACTCAGTGTTCCTATCAATGTGTGTTTGTCCTTGTAACAAATCACACACAATTATCAATAAGAATTCAAAGAATACAGCGAAGGTGTGAAATTATACAAATCATTCCACTGCAAAGAAAAGGCCCCAGAGGTGAACTGTATATTGAATTTTTCAAAGGAAAATTATGTGTTTGTGAGTGTGTGTCACTTGATGAAATGATTGTCATGAAAAATTAAATCTTACCTTGAAAGAAATGAGTAAGAATGAGAAAAATCACCATAAATTCTCTCTGCATAAAGGAATTGTACCTTTTTACAAAAGAATTCTTCTCTAAGTCTCTAACCATAGTATATGCTACATGTCAATCACACATATCTTCACATATGGGGTAATATAAATACGTACTTTTATCTGCACTACATTCTTTGGACCTAGTTCACACTCATGTCAAAGGGAAATAAAGAACTTTGGTATCATCTAATTCTGTTTCTCAAAGCATAGCCCATGGACTGCCTATGTTAGAATCCCCTGGGATACTTGTTGAAAATACTTCTCGGGTTCTAATCAAGACCTGCTGAATCAGAATCTCAAAGGTAAATCCTATGATGAGGCATATTAGGGAACCACTTGTCTAGATAATTCAGGCAAGACTTATTTCCAAACCATCCAATTGGTTTCAATACATTGGTAACAAAGAGTGAAGCCCGGCAGATTCACAGATGTTGGAAAGGCTTTTGTGACTTAGAGAAAAGCTTCAATTGCAGAATGCTTTTCAAAAAAATGGAGTTTTATATTTTTAAGTGTTGTCTATACTATAAATGAAGACATAAATGAGTACTAATAGATTAAATGAGGAGCATTCATGAAAAAGTTATTATTCGCAGCCTGTCCTATATATTAGTGCCTCCTAAACATAAAGCTTTTCTAATATTCAAGACTTGGTTACCGGATGCAGTGGTGAAAATGTCATGAAGAAATTCATCGTTTCTGAGTCCCTGTTTGTAAAAGCTATACTTTTCTTAGACTACATTCTCTACTTGAGAGGAAGATCCAGGAACTGATAAAATAAGAAATTTCAAACCTTTTGCTAAATAAGTCTTACATAGACATTGTCTGAATTAGAGGAAGAGCTCAAGTTAATGGAACATGAATTGACATTTGAGTGAAAGAGTTCTGTAGAGTATCTTGACCGTGGAGTGTGGGACATCTTGGCAACAAACAACAAAATGATGAAATCCATCATTTCACCTCTGGATTGCTCAAAAGAATATAAATGTAAATTTCAATATAAATATAACCTCAATATGACATGCTTTGCTCTAATGTTCTTCAGGGTTAAGCTTGGATTCCTGGATTTTATGACTTTTAAGAAATGTACCTGGATCCCTCAACACTGCTCTTGGATCACTGGAAGGGTCCCAGATCTCAGTCTCTGGGATAATCTTTAACAAAGCTGTGAAATGGGTAAATTTTCCGTTCTTGCCACTATAACCCACACCTTTCTCTGCTGTAGCCTCTGTTTTTGGAACAGGTAATATATAAGGCACTGGTTAAGTCCATACTGCTTGCATCCAGAAAGAGGTTTTGTTTGAATCATGGCTTGTCACTTACTAGTTTTGTGCCCTTGGGAAATGCACTTAACCTCTCTGTACCTAATGAGGTATCTGTCTTATCTACCATGCTATCTGTGTTGCCTATCATGCTAGACTAAATGGAATAAAGCATGTTACACATGTAGCAAGACACCTGGTACACAGTGAGCATTCACTGTGGCCTATTTGCCTACCATCTCACCCCCATCCCACTTCCCAGTGGTCTCTGAGCAAACTTAGCTCCGAAGGGTTCCTGCTGCAGGTGTTCCCCAGGCCTTGATCAAGGGCTATTCTAGCTACTCTGCCCTTGACAGTTAAGTGGTTAGGATTGGGTCCATGTATCCTCCTTCCCATGGCATTTGCATTTAAAGGGAGCATTAGACAGGAGTCATTTGATTGCAAGTGGCAGCAACCTAACTTGAATTAGCTAAGGAAAGGGGGCATTTATTGGCTTCTGTAATCAAGAAGTGCAGGGATGTAGCTAAGGACGATTGCCTCTCATCTCTATTTCTCTCTACCAATTGGTCTCATCTCCTCCCTCTGCCTATAGGCTTCCTCACTGCACAAAAGCCATGGTCACTGGCACCTACAGGCTCATATCCTCATTTCCAGAGAGGAAGGGGCTCTTATCTCTCAGCTCCAAACAGAAGTCCTGGGGAAGGACTCAGGAGGGTCCAGTTGGGCCCCCTGTTCACCCTTCAACCAGTTGTGATTGCCAGAGCTTAGCGAGGGCTCGATCCCTCTGAACTGGACTACATGGTGACAGCAGGGGCAAGAGAGGTGGACCTCCAGAAGAATGGATGGAGGTAGCACAGGCACGACTTTGGGGAGAAGTCTTGTAAGGTAAGCAGAGATGTTCTGTCTCTTTTCTTGAAGTGGAGGAATGAATTACTAATGACAATTTCAAATAGCAACTGCTGCTCTATAGAGAATGGAGATGCATGACGTGAAGACCTAGAGCCCTCCAAATACATGTCTTGTTGCAACAGGACTTTTTTATTTGGTCACCAAACTGTTACCTAAACGAGTAGAAAACCGAGATCTTACAGATAAAGCCGCCTGATTCCGTTTTGAAATGTGCCCACTTGCATGGCTGTTTGCTACATGTTTTAAAAGCATTGATGAGCTATCTGTGCCTGAGCAGGAGTCCCTGAATGACTGATGTAGTGCAGTGGTTCTCAAAGTGGGGCTCCAGGCCAGCATTGCCAGGGAACTCTCTAGCAATATAAATTCTTGGGTCCCACTCCAGACTTAATGGATCAGAAATTCTAGGGATGGAGCCCAGGAATCTGCATTTTAACAAGCCCTCCAGATGACTCTGATGTACCATGTCAAAGTTCGAGAAGCAATGGTGTAGAGTATGCCATGGTAGCTGGCCCAGATTCCCTCCTTCAGGACAGCAGTACTTCAGAACTCATTCCCTCAAACTCTGGGGGTTTGGCAGCTGCCAGCTCTTAGCTGAGTCCTTCTCCTGAAGAGAGTCACCTTCTCCAAGGTCAAACTTCCTTTCTGGGGTATCCTGTATTCCTGATTGGGCTATGGAGGTAAGGAGGGGGCATCCAAAGTCTTGACCCCCTTTCCTTAACTTGGGACACCTTTGAAGGTCCATCCCAGTCCAGAGCTCCCCATGGAAACCACTGAGGACTTTGGCATGACTATGTCGCTGCTCAGCCCCTCCCTCCACCGGAGCCTGATGATCTTGCTGCTTCACAGCACAGCCCAATAAACTCCCTGCATGCAAATCACCATTTCCAAGTCTGTTTCCAGGACAACCAAACTAAGACACCTGGCTCCTCTAGGTAAGAGTTAGGACCACCCACAGCCACTCCCATAAGAGAGAGGGCGGCATAGCCACCATTCTGGAATAGCCCAAGGCAACAGGATGCCCTTTCGGTCCCTCTCAGATGAAAAAATCTGTACTTCCTTCCAGTGCAGTTTCCAGGGGACCCTACTGGGAATATTCTGTTCAGGCCCCTTCTATGCCAACACTATGTGCTAATCCCTGTGCTGGTGGTGAGAAATTATAACCCATGACCATTCACTCCCCTGTTAGGTTAGAACCTCCCCTTCTTCTCCACCAGGGATCCAAAGCATCAAAAGCCTCTCTTGTATTTTTCCCCACTCACCATGTTTGCATCCTTACGTAAAAGCCAACTCATTTAGAGGAAAAAGGATCTGCTTTTAATGTCATGTCTGGACTGAAAATTATCTTCAGTGCTACCAGGATGGGTACCCTCCTGAAAACCTGGCCACCTAGTCTGCTTAGGCATAAGACCTGCCCTGGGCCGTGTAGCAGAACTTTCCTCACTCATCCTCTGAGATCGCAGGGACAGGAAGCAATCCAAATCCTCCACGTGCAAAGCTGTGGCATTCACAACTCCCCACCATCTGGCCTGACCCATATCTCCACCTTCATTCTCATCCACACACACTTTCACCCAGCAACACTCAGCCGCTCATCACTCCCTAATACCAGCAGGGCTTTTCGTCTATGAGCCTTTGTCCAGCTTGACCGTACACGGCTTCTCTCGTCTCCTAAATGACAAGTTCCTTGAGGCCTGGGGTCATGTCTTGGACAACTTCATAGCCCCCATAAGGCCTGGTACAAGTGCTTTCACATAATGCAGAGAGGATCCAAAATATTTGGTATATTGCTGTCACCATTACAGAGAAATACTAGCCTGTTGTTACTTCTGAGACATTTTTATAAACACAGTCCTGTCCTCCAAAAGAAACATGAGCATTAAAATAAATAAAAACAATATTCCTAACAATCTGTGCCCAGGGTGACCATGTGTAGTGCTTTGCCCCCTAGAACAGTCCTGATTTACTCCTGCTGTCTGCTTATAATTATTAATACTAGTGTCCCAGATTGGATGATAAATTTTATGGTCACCCTACTTATGCAACTCAAACCATTAGCTGAAGTGTGCTCTGCTTACCTGTTTTTAGGAAAATAGCACAATAAGAACTTTAAAAACAGCGTGTGCCTTGTACGTATTTTTACCTGCATGTTCTCACACACTTCTCTTCCTGTACACACATTTCAAATGAATTTTTACTCAGGGCCAGTGCACAGAGTTTTTCCACACCAGGGTTTTGAGGGATGCTCTCCAACAGATGGACACTGGTACAAGCCAGGTCAGAGCCTCCGTTTAGGGTCCAGGGACTGGTCTCCTTTTTGCCAATGACAGAATGTGGAGGCCATTTGAGGGTCCCTGGTTTCTCTCATTCAACTTAACCAAAGCTAATGATTTCTGCTGGAGGTCAGATATATCCCCCGTAAGGCTTTTCAGTAAGATTACTTAAGATTAGCATAGGAGGATTGAGGGGATTGTGACTGGTTTCTCTGCTCTCAAGATGCAAACAGCTTCTGCTAACAGAAAATGTCCCAACCTCACAGAAATGGTGAATGGGACCTTAATGTATTCTTTTTATATTTGCTTCAGTTAATCATCAAGTAATTAGATAATAATAAATAACTCATAAATACATGTTTCATCTAATCCTCGCAATAGCCCTATTAGATGCTATTGCAATTACTATTTTATGCATTTTCATATTTATAGCTAATATTAATAATAGCTCCCATTTGTTAGTGTTTACTATGTATCAGGCACTGCAGAAGCAATTTATAGATATTAGCCTGTTTCATCCTTGCCACACTAGCTGAATAGAGGTCTATTGTTTACTACCCTCCATGTCCCCTCAAATACAAAACAGGACCTTGTCTTGTTCACAGCTGTATCCGCTGTAAACACACCGAGAGTTGTGTTTGGCACAAAGCAGGTTCTCAGTAAATACTTTTTGAATGAATGAATAAATGAATGAGTGAATGAATGAATGAGTCAACAAACCTGTGAGGAAAGTGTTCTTATCTGCGTTTTGCAGATGAGAAAACCAAGGCTTGAAAAGGGCAAGGAATTTGCCAAGATCTCGTAGATCACAAATTAGGGACTGTGAGATCGCAACTTCTTAAACGTGACAATATATCCCCTCCCCCATTTTCCTGATCAGAAAGTTAAGTGACCTGCTCAGGACCAGCTAAGCACTAAATTATTAGAACTCAGACCCAGGAACTCTGACTCCAAACAGCACTACTTTCTCCTTGTCATGATGGTGGGTGGGGTCAACCCCATGGGCTGAGCACGTACAGCCATGCACACAGTGTTCTTTGCCGGGGAGAAGGGTGGGCAGTTGCCTCAAGTAAAATACAAATCCTTCTGGCGGGAGGAAGCTTGATCACAATCTCCTGACTTACCTCTGGGCATTAGTGTTCAGCCAACTGAGAATGAATTAGTGACCAGAATTTATTATCTAGGCTAGGGTAATGCCTGCAATTTAGACAAACTATAAAATTTCGGTGATTTAAGATAATAGCTTCTTATTTCTTAATCATGTGATATATAAGACAGACGTCTTGGTGAGTGGACATCCTTAGTCCAGTGGAACTTCAGTGACCCAGACTCCTTCCATATTGTGGCTCTAGCATTCTAAAAGCTCAAGTCCTCTGATTTCAGTTGAAGAAAGCTTCTTAAACACTCTGGCCAAGAATAGACATGCCTACTGCAAACAGATCATTGGTAAGAACTAGTCCATGGCTCTGCCCAGGTGCAAGTGGGGCTGGGAAATGTAGACACCGGGCAGTCATTTCTCAGGGCACTGTGAAAGGGGGAGAACAAATATTTGGTGGTGGCTAGACATCACAGCCATTATGAGAAAAGGGGCCAGGGAAGAGATGGGAGACAGGATTCTGGGCTGCCATTTAGAGAAGGGTGGGAATTAAAAGGAAGCAGTGGGAAGAGGGCAGCAAATGCCAACTCTGCCAGCCTTAGAGTCTTTTGTAGGCTTTTCCTCTTCGGTAGTGATGGAGGTGAAGCAAACTTGTCTTTGCTGCCAGTTTGATGCACACTTGGAGAAGAGCTTGCAACCTCTCATCTTAATTATTATCAAGCCTCCACACTCAAAAGTACTACCCAACAGATTTGCAGTTTCCATGCATGCCCACCCTTGCCTTCTCCATTTGAGTTGTAAATTATGAATCATGCAAAAATTGGACAATATCATAAAAGCCACAAGATGTATTGAGTGCTGTAGCTTTCAGTTATCTTAGTTCATTAAACAGAAAAATAGGTGCACTTTTTTTCTTTATAGGAAAACATTATCAAGTAATGTCACGTAATATTTCAAAATAGAATTTGTCTTTATCAACCAAGTAGTGAATAATAAGGAAACACTGAATGTACTTTTTTTTTTTTTTTTTTTCGGTATGCGGGCCTCTCACTGTTGTGGCCTCTCCCGTTGCGGAGTACAGGCTCCGAACGCGCAGGCTCAGCAGCCATGGCTCATGGGCCCAGCCGCTCCGCGGCATGTGGGATCTTCCCGGACCGGGGTACGAACCCGCGTCCCCTGCATCGGCAGGTGGACTCTCAACCACTGCGCCACCAGGGAAGTCCTGAATGTTCTTTTTAAGAAATGATTTGAAATTAATTTCAATCCCTTCTGATGGTTCAGGAAAAGAGAAATGTAGGCTTTGGTAGGTTTCTTAATTGTAGATTGCTATAGTAATTTTAAAACAACAAATAATAATAAAGTAATGATTTTATCATGCTGCCAGTGGGCTTGACAGCAAACAGTATATTTTGAAAAAATAAATTTGCCACAGCAATATATGCCAATGACTAGACTCTCGACACCACTTTCAGATTAGAAAGCTTCATAGGATCATATTCATGTATTTTATAAAGTTATTTACTCTGATAGAGATAAAAATATTAAAAGTATAATTATTCACGGTCTTTATCATCTCCTGCCTCCCAAGGAGGATCCTCTTGTACCAGGAGTAATGGATATGGTGGGATGATAGGTAGAGATGCAGACCTGGAGAAACTGAGAGGCTTACTGGCTCTGCATATGTGTGAACATGAAGCTTTCCGCAGAAAACCAAAAGAGCAGAGAATGGGGAGAAGGTGAGAGGTTCTTAGCCAGTTAGGGAAGAACTGAGAACTTTTCAGAAGCTGAACTGAGCTGCTACTAAGAGGAAGGGACTGTGGGCAGATAATTCATGTCAAGAGGAATATTCAGAAGTCTCACTTGGTGCTATCATAACCATGGTTGCTGGAGAGGACCCCTCCTGAACTCCACCTACAGGAGGCCTTAGCTTTGGAGAACGGAGCCTAGCAGATTGAGATAGTGATAGTAACAGCTGATGCTTACATAAACACACTTCTTATTTGCCAAATAAGCTCAGCTCATGAACTACATTAACTCTTTTGCCGGCCTCTCACTGCCGTGGCCTCTCCCGTTGCGGAGCACAGCCTCCGGACGCGCAGGCTCAGCGGCCATGGCTCACGGGCCCAGCCGCTCCGCGGCATGTGGGATCTTCCCGGACCGGGGCACGAACCCGTGTCCCCTGCGCTGGCAGGCGGACTCTCAACCACTGCGCCACCAGGGAAGCCCTACATTAACTCTTTTAATCCTTACAACTTTATGAGGTAACACTATTATTAATCCTCTTTAACAGATGAGAAAACTGAGGCACAGAAAGGATACACCAGCTAGTAAGCAGTATAGTTGGGACTCAGGCCCAGGCCGTCCAGCTCCAGGGTCTGTGGGCTGGACGGCTATACTCTATCACCTCTCAGGCACTTGAAAAGTCAATCTAGTCAACACATAAGCCTTATGTCATAGGCACAAAGATCTCAACTAAACTGAGTCAAGCTGCACCCTTTCACACACACTACTCCATGTGTGAACACCCCTGTAAGAGAACGTCATATAATTGTAAGTGCCAAAATGCCAAGCTGTTCACATGCTCACGATATTGAGTTCATTATTTGCTAAATTTTAAGAAATAAGATTAAGGTGGGGGGGGGGGTTTCCTCATGGTCCAGTGGTTAGGACTCTGTGCTTTCACTGCCAAGGGCCTGGGTTCAATCCCTGGTCAGGGAGCTAAGATCCCACAAGCCACACAGCGTGGCCAAAAAAAAACAGAAACAAAGAAAAAAAATTAAGAAAATGAAGGTACAAGGAATCACTCTTTTTCCAGATCTTACTTGTCTCTGGCCTATTTTCTATGATTACATGCATTTGATAATAACTAAGTAATATTGCAAAAGATCTCTGCAGCATTTAGACAGGCTCTTCACTTTAAGGGCTTCATTTTGACTGGCAATGAAATGAATTCATAGGAAACCACAGACTCTCATTTGTCCAGTTCTTGGTCTCTGCAGGTCTTTTTTTTTTTAAAGTTAACTTTATCCCCCAGCCCTGCTGGGTCTACATCGAGACAAATATCAGGGAGAAGGGTACATTCCATAGATGGTCTGGGATACTTATTGAAGTTAAGACCACAGACTCCTGTACCCAATCTGGAATTTGATCATTCTTAAGTTGATTCTAGAGCAAAGTCATTCTCCCAGAGTTCATAATGAAATAAGATAAAGAACGTAGAACCAAAATGATAAATGGGTATCTGGGGAGCCAAATGAAGGGGTGAATTACTCCAATCAAAAGAGATTGGGGGCTTCCCTGCTGGCGCAGTGGTTGAGAGTCTGCCTGCTAATGCAGGGGACACGGATTCGAGCCCTGGTCTGGGAGGATCCCACATGCCGCGGAGCAACTAGGCCCGTGAGCCACAACTACTGAACCTGCGCGTCTGGAGCCTGTGCTCCGCAACAAGAGAGGCCGCGATAGTGAGAGGCCCATGCACCGCGTTGAAGAGCGGCCCCCGCTTGCCACAACTAGAGAAAGCCCTCGCACAGAAATGAAGACCCAACACAGCAAAAATAAATAAATTAATTAATAAACTCCTACCCCCAACATCTTCAAAAAAAAAAAGAGAGATTGGGGTGCTCTGGGAAATACTAATTTAACTGATGATGAGCTCTGGATAAATTGGAGGATAAATTGACATTAGAATCAAAGTAATCCTTTGCTCTCTTCCAGGTTGAGTCCGTGACTATAAAATGGTCTGCATGTCTTAGATTTATTTTTTCCATATCATGTATCATTACCAAGAAGTAAACTGCAGTTTATTCACTAGATAAACTCCATGAGTGGTCATGACCTCCAGGATGTGTCTTTCATGGATTTAGATAGGGACGAGGACTCTACCCTTGCCTTCTTCCAAAAGTAAGAAGAGGACAGAATTCTACCTTTCACAGTTCGAGAGACAGTGATGCTTTGTTCTGCAGAACTAAGTTGGAAAATTAGGTTTCATCAAGGGGTATCCATTAGGCTATCTTCTTTGGGTTGACAGTAAATGTTGTGGACCCAGTCACACTGGCAGTGAGTTTACCAATGAGATGTCAGCTTAAGGACTGATCTTTAGTCCTGAGGGCAAAGAGGCTTAGATGACCAGTAGCAGCAAATAGCTGCAATTTGGTCCATCTGCTCCAGAGTCAGGGCTGCTGCTTCTACCTAATGATAAATTGCATGGATCATGTAGGTTACAGAACTCCTATCACTTTCAAAGAAAAGACATTATGTTTTGACATTGCCAATTTCTAGAAGTGTCACAAAGTGCTACGAGGAATGGCTCATTTAATTTCAGTTTATAAGTTAAACAAAACAGAAAACCAAGATCATAAATCTAAAATGTTCCAAATATTTAAACTTGGAATATGTCAACTTCATAGAATTGGGGACAAAATTTATGCTACCAAAACTTCACACCAAGACCACCTTCAGAATAAAAGGTTAAGAAGCTCAGAGTTAGAAAGTTTGTCCTGCTTGCAAATGAGGAAGAAAGAATTCTCTCTCCCTCTCTCTCTCTCTCTCTCTCCCTCTCTCTCCCTATGGTAGGAGTACAATTATAGGAGGTAATTTTTCATTATTTTAGCTTATTTTGTCCTACTGAGGCTTTAAACTTCACTTTCAGCTCTTCATTTGCCATTAATATCTTCTTTTCAAAAAGCCAGAAATAAATTTAACCTTTTGAGACTAGCAAGCTCCTCAGGCCTTTTGGATGGTAAGCCAGGAGGAGCCCCCAGAAACAGTGCTCTGGGCATCTTCGACTATTTTTACGAGGTGGGTCGCACATCTGTGCAACCATATGCAGCCAGGGGTCTCACCTCTGGGCTCCCCTCACGGCAGCCTCGTGGAGCTTCATTTGTCTTAGGAGGGGAAGTGGTGGCGTGGAGCCTGCCCAATTCTGGACCTGCGATTCCAAGGTGGAGAGAGTCCAAGGTTGTTGCTCAGTCCATTAAGCAATCCTTTTTAGCTGAAGGGGTTCATCTATCAATCTCATTTTCAGCCAGTAATCTGCTTATTTAGAGGTTTAATTACATTTTCAGGTCACCTGAGCACTTCTCCTAGATCTTTAATAAAATGATTCCTTATTTTATTTATCCCACGGTTTATTTTACATGGGCTGTCCAGTGCTGGGATGGAATGGGGGGGGGCAATTACTTATAAAAAGATAAGTGAGATTTCCACCTTCAGAGTGTCCAGAGTTAACGCAGGAATTATTTGGGGGTCGGGGCACCACGATGATCGCAGATTGATCTAAAACTGCATGTAGCAGCCACTATTCCTGAAACAGAAAGTCAAATACTGATTTCCCAGGGCTTTTATGACCCATTTAACAACAGGCATTTTGGATTGGTTATTTCTTAGGGCTGGAGAGAATTTTCCAGCCATCCTCCTTTTGAGTATCCTCTTAATTATCTTCTCTGAGAGATGGGTAAAAATTGATGCTCAGCCCTAGCCCTGAATACACACACACACACACACACACACACACACACACACACACATGCCATAAAGGAGGCTGACACAGCTTGTGGTATCTAACATTAAGTTAGCTTGGATTAAGGGTATTTCGATATTTTCTTACAAAAACTACCAAATTGGGTGAGAGGGAGGTCCCATTGGGTATGTCTGCTAAAAAATTCTCCCTAATTGACATCAAGCCAGTTAATTTCTTTGTAATAAAGTGTTGAGTGATTCCAGGGCCAGCCAGACCAGCCAAGGCAGGTCCATACAGAGACCTCTACCCTGTTTGGCTCTCAGAATGGAACATCTAATGTTTTGCCAAATTTTCAAAAATGCTGGGGGAGTAGGAACAGCGTTTTTAATATTTTTCTCTTTGGGCTACTAATTATGTAGCAAAGGGTATAAAGAGGGCTTTACAAATCATTATTTCCATTATGAAGGTGTTAGAACCAGTTCCACCGAGAGCTCTCCTCCTATTTGCGCAGCTGCTATTCTCATGGGAGGCGGCCGCTGTGATGCCGCTGGAAGCGGGGCTTCTGTTCTGTTTCCCCAGCACTTGGAAGAAAAACAAAAGAGGCCTAATAAAAAACACACACGGGAAATGCTTTATTATTTCATCATCCTCACCTACTGCGCTCTGGCACTGCTCTGTGATTAGGAAGGACTTCTCCCTCTTGGAGGCTCCCTCTGCGAGGGGAGGCCGAGCAGGGTGGTGGGAGCCTGACACTCTGTCATTTCCTGTCAGATCGTTTTGGAGGAATTTGCTCTTATTTCCTCCTGGCCACATCCCCATGACTCCACCCCTCCCTCCCCAGCTCAGCGTTGGCCACACGCCCCACATTCAAGTTGTATTACTTGCTCAGTGTTTTGAGGGGGTTGGAGGGGGCTGGAAACTCTGGACACCAAACACAAGCTGTTGTAACCTCCAAAAGCTGAGAAATGGGTCAAAACCACTGAGTGGATCCTAACCTCCCAAGAGGGTCGAGGTACCCCCTTTGCTGAACAACCAGTGGGTTCTGGGTGGAGGGGTGTCAGGGTGCTGAAGTGAGTCCGAATATTAATTCAAACTGTAATCTTCCCACGTGCATTTTCTTGACTTTCCACCAGAAAGGAGTCAGAAAGCAGACATTCCCCAAATCTCATTGGACCATTAGTAAGTGAATAACTCCTTTCATAAAAAAAAAAGTCTCCATTTCTTTATTCCACACAGAGTGCAACCTGGATATAATAGACAATGCATTTATTCACAGGGAACTCAGCACCCTACCCCCATCAAATAATCCAGGCATGGTCAAGCAGGTGTGGCTACCCAGGAAACTGGAATGCTTTAGCTCAGACCTCGATGGGGCCACTAATGCCTGTCTGTAGTAAAGCATCAGTAACAGCTCTTTCCTATGGCAACTTGGAAAAGGTATCATGTCTTCTGCACAGAAGATGCTTAATAATTATTTGGTAGATTTTCAATAAATATCTGATGAATTGAGTTGGGACTATATATCAGAGGCTATATGCCCAGTTTTATGTCACTGAAAACCACAAGGTAACTTCAGGCTGTGCCCCCATATATTGCCACTCTCTTGGGGGCCAACACCACATACTAACATCACTAAGTAGTAAGAGACTTATGGGCAACTCTTCCTCGATGCAATTTCCGCCAGACTGGCTTATATAATGGGTAGCTGTTTTCCAATATCTGTCAAACTAGTTAGTGACGTGAGTAATACAGTACTGTACTTAAATATTTAATTCAGTGCATGGTATCTTCTCAATGAATATCTGTTAAATAGATCAATGAATAAGTGTGATGTTGGTATAAGTACCAAATGAGTTGGGGGGGGTTGCTTTATGGTGAGAATTGGTCTGTGTGGGTAGATCTGCCTAAATGTATGGTAGTTCTGCCTAAATTTAATTCCCAATGAAAATGTAGAAATGAATCATGAAAAGTAACTTGTCAAATGGAAAATTTTAGAGATGAGAACAAACTGATCCTTCAAAGCAGAAGTGGGTCAATATGCCTGCCACCAATAGATGACAGGAAAAGTTCTGTCTGGCGTGTCTGTACTTTGTTTTGAGGCATTTGGTAATCATTAATGGAACATTATTAATCCCTTACAGTTGAGAACCACAAAAGCACTGAGAATCTTAAAGATACTAAGTGTATGATTACGACAGAAACAATCAACTTTTTTTAAAGCCAAAGGGCTAACACAATGTGAAAGTGCTGAGAAAAAACAAACATTGCTCATAGATAGGGAATGAAACTTTGACAGGAAGGGTAATTCAGAAGGACAAAGTAGTTTTCCAACTTGTGGAGAGATATGTGCCTAGGTGGTAGATGGGTGTTGCCAAGAGATGGATGAAACAGGAGACATGTTTGTCTGGTCTATTATAGTGATTTTCAACCCTCACTGCATATTTGAATCACCCAAAGAGCTTTTATAAAATACAGATTCCAGGGCCACATCCAGATCAATTAAATCAGAAGCGCTAGTGGTACAGGCATCAGGAATTTTTAAAGCTCCCACATCATCCCAATGTGTAGTCCAGGCGGGCCATAGCAAAGGGGCTCAGGTTTTAACATCAGAATCACCTGAAGGGCTTATAAAGTGATGGTTTGCTGGGCCCAATCCCCCCGGGGTTCCTGGCTCACCAGGTGTGGGGCGAAGGCTAAGAATGTGTGGTTCTAACAAGTTTCCAGTTGATGCTGATGCTGCTGTTTAGGAGCCACACTTTGAGAACCACTAGCCTACAGGCTCAACCTCAACATTTAGATGCTATTAACCTGATATTAATTCAGGAGAAACCTAATGGTTCGTTCCTGACTTTTTGGTGATAATGCACCAGAGAAAATGTTTTTTACCATCTGTGGTTGGTTCTTTAGTTTCAAGGGTCATGTGACTCTACACATGATGAAACTAAGTGCTGGGACAGAGGGTGAGATGCTGCAGTTGCTAAGTTGTTTCCTATACAGTTGGGTAGATCATCAAGAAATATGACCACCTCAGTACAGATAGAATTGGTCTGTTTTAGAAGAAGACACCAGATAAAAACATATATCATGTTCATTGCAGCAGTATTCACAATAGCCAGGACATGGAATAAACCTAAGTGTCCATCGACAGATGAACGGATTAAGATGATGTGGCACTTATAGACAATGGAATATTACTCAGCCATAAAAAGAAATGAAATTGAGTTATTTGTAGTGAGGTGGATGGACCTAGAGTTTGACATACAGAGTGAAGTAAGTCAGAAAAAGAAAAATAAATACTGTATACTAACACATATATATGGAATCTAAAAAAAAAAAAGTGGTTCTGAAGAACCTAGGGGCAGGACAGGAATAAAAACGCAGATGTAGGGAATGGACCTGAGGACCTGGGGAGGGGGAAGGGTAAGCTGGGACGAAGTGAGAGCGTGGCATGGACATATATACACTACCAAATGTAAAATAGCTAGTGGGAAGCAGCTACATAGCACAGGGAGATCAGCTCCGTGCTTTGTGACCACCTAGAGGGATGGGATAGGGAGGGTGGGAGGGAGATGCAAGAGGGAGGGGATATGGGAATATATGTATATGTATAGCTGATTCACTTTGTTATACAGCAGAAACTAACACACAATTGTAAAGCAATTATACTCCAATAAAGGTGTTAAAAAAAACCATATATCAGCATGGAGAAGAGAATGGCTGGGTTTAAACCATGTCAGAAGTTCATCTTGGGACTGCAAGTTCATACCCTTCCTTCACTGGGTATTACCAAAAAATGAACTTACAAGCACACATTTGGAACTTCTATGTTAACCAATGTAATTTTGCCGTATTTGTAACACTAAAATTGTCATACATAGTATGGAATGAACACCGTTCAAAGTTACTTGAAAGAAAATAAAACTTTAAGAATTTGGCTTGGAAGAGTCAGGAAGTAAAAAAAAAGACTGACTTAATTACCATACCAATTACTATTAATTCCTAGCCAATAATTGTTCCAAGGAAGAGCCCAGGTTTCACTTCCCTCATCATCTCTCTATGGCCACATGCCCATCTTCTCACTGCATCAGTCACAGACACAGCTCATGGAACCATTACAGGCTGACAAGAGTAACCATCTGCAGTGCTCCAGTGGGTGTGGCCACAATTCCTTCTTCCCTAACCCTTTCCATTCACTTCTAGTCATCTTTGAGTTCTCCAACAGAGTTACATAGGCTATCATTTCTAAAGCTCTCCATTAAGAAATGCAATCATGTTTTCAAGTCTTCTCTTTTAAAAGACACTTTTTTTAAGGACTAGTGAAAATAGTGTAGTAGCCAGCCAGACTGAAGGGAACTTGTAAGCCCATTCATGACTTACTGAGGTTTTGGGGTGTCCATGGGCAACTCTCTTGTGGCATTACATCCAATGCAGCTCTATCTATTCTTCCAATCTTTCCATTAAAATTGGATCATGTGATACGTATGTTTTTTATTTTCAATGATAAATGGTGGGCATACAGAATTTAACTTGTTCTTCAAGAACCTGTGATACGTACAATCTTTGGATTCATCCTGTATTTTGAATGCGAGTTGGCTTTCATGTGGAAACCTGTCAAGTAAGCCATAAAGCATTAAAACTCCAATTGAAGATAAAATGATGGGGTTGTGGCTGCTTGATGGAGGGAAGATTGGACCATATGTGTGAGTGAGGAACACAAAGGAAAAATATGCATTTTTATGGTTAAAAATTATAGCATATTTTCAGGATATGTACTCAAATATGTTTGATCTGATTAATCAAATCAGAATGTTTAGAAATAAGACATTCTGACTAATATTCCAATTAACTGAGTATTGATCAAAATTTGGGGGTGGGGTAGGAGGAGAAATCCTTATTTGAAATTTTTTGAGAGAGGAAAAAATATACTCATCAAATTTCTCATCTTAGAGGTTCATAAAATAAAATTATTCTTTTAAAATTGTAAAACTTTATGTTTGTGTTAATTAAGGTCTACTAAATGTGGAGATCAGTTTCGTTGTTACTTATTTAGTTGGCTTTTCAGTGTCAGATTAACCTAATAATTACCAAATAATGACTTCATTTGGGGGGCATTACAAAGATGAACAGGAAAGGTTACAACCACTTTAGTTATATAGGAAAGGTGCATGGATCCTTTTTATTGTTTAAACACACTTTACTGTTTAACATGTTTAATGTAAAAAATATCCTGTTGGTGTCAGTTTTTGCTTGAACACATTTTTCTTTTAAGAGTGTCTTTTTCAGTAAAGCTGTGGGAGATTTTTCTTCCTGGTATTTAAAGTAAGATAAAGTTAAGCTAAGTTCTTTCCCTGACTATCCCCTTCCCCCTCCAAAGCGTTAATAACCGCAATCCTAAGATTTATGGTGAGTGAAAAAGAAAAATAAGTAAATTATCTGACTGAGGAGTCATTCTTCCTCTCTCTGACCATACAGACTATTTTAAATGCTGCTAGCAGCAGTCTAATTAAAATAATTTCTGTCATAAGTCTGTGAAATATGCAGCCACAGCCCAGCTCAATGTTCTCGAGCAAGAATGACAAATCTCTGCTTAATTGGTACTTAATATGGTAGTGAAGGATTAGTAATTCTCCAGGATAAAAGGAGATAACAAATAGAAATCTCTTGCTTGGGGCAGAGAGTCTTGGAAGATGAACAGACCAAATGGTGCTTACCCCCAAACTGTTCCTATCAAAGGTTGTTATTTTGGCCATCATTTATGAAATAACAGATAATTAATGCACATTTTATGGCTAACTCTAAGTCCTAATTAAATACAACTATGTACAAAGAATGTGAACAGCCTGACTTACAAAGACCAAAATAAATACTGGCAGAATTATAGTGACCGCTGCAGGCTCATTATCTTATCTTGAGGATAAGCACCTTGGCAGGGGCATAAGCTGCTTCTGAGGTACAGCCATTAAGCTGAGATTCATAGTGCATTTTAGAAAAACTGAGAAACACAGAAAAGTAGAAAGAGGAAAACCATTCATAGTCTCATTGCTAATAAGTGGGGTAAAAAGTTGGGAGCACTGCTAGTAAGTTGGAGTATTTCCTTCCTGTTTTGTTTTTCCCAGTGCATACTTATTATGAGTTACTCCTTCTACAAATTGTTGCAGGACATTTTGTGCTTTGCTTTTTTCACTTAATATTAAATGGAGACATTTACATATGCTTTTATGAATACTTAGAATAAATATCGCTTTTAATGTTTGCACAGTATTCTGTCAAGTAGATAATAGTAGCTGTTATCTATCTTGTGCTGACCATGTATGTGCCAGATGCTATTTTAAGGGCTTTATATGTATAAAGTCATTAAATCAACAATGGCCCTATGAGTTAAGTCCTTTCATCATCTGCATTTTGTAGATGTGGATACTGATGCACAGAAATACTGTGTTAATTGGTACAAGGCTACATAAAGTGGTTAGTAGAGGCAGGATTTGAACGAGGGCAATCTGACAACAAAAACTATGTTTTTAATCACTCCACTGTACCATCCCTTGACGCACTACCTCGAATTAACCCAGACAGTGCTCTAGATCAGAGTGTGTAAACTTTCTCTGTAGAGGGTCAAACATTCTATATTTTGTGGGCTGTATACAGTTTTTTATGGTATATTCTTCTTCTTCCTCTTTATTTAAATGACATTTTAAAAATGTAAAAGCTATTCTTAACTTACTGGCCATACAAAAACAGGCCATGGGGCAGATTTGGCCCATAAGCCAACTCCAGCTCTAGATTAAAAGTGAGTTAAACTTAAGTTTGTATGAGTAGCAATTAAGGTAATTAATTTTCAAAAGTTTTTGACATTGGATAAACCAAATAATTGATTTGATTGAACGAATGATTCTCTGTTCAATTCGCAATATTAATATTATAAATAGACTACGTATGCATTTGTGTGTATATTTATTTATAACTGCAATTGAAATGACTGAAATATTTAAGTTTTCATCAACACTGAAAATTTTGAGTCATTGTGACAAGAAGTCAACTCAAGGCCAAAATGAATTTATTCTTGGTAAATCTCACAAGGTTAATAGGAAGTCACAAGCTGCAATTAAACTGTCAATTCATCACTGTTGATGGGCCACATAAAGTTATGGTGTGTTCTGTTCATCTCTTTATGGTAGCAGTTCTCAAAGAGTGCTCCTGAAACCAGCAGCAGTGGCATCATCTGGCATTGTCTTGTTAGAAATGCAAATTCTTGGACCTCATCCCAGAAATACTGAATCAAAAACTCTGCAGGTGGAGCATATTCAAGTTTGAGGACCACTGTTCTAGGGAAATCCAGTTGCAAACAGATTATTTTTGAGAATAAAGCTCTGTTTATATGTGTATGTCCATGTGCACACATATGCACAAACAAAAACAAAAAAATTATTTGTGAACTAAAAATACCCCACGTTATGATACTGTATTATGATACATTATGGAAACACCATGTAGACAAGCCACCAAAATCAGAATGAGCAAATTTTAGGGTTGCATATGTATCTTATGCAGACATATGAATGAATCTGTGTTCTCGTGCCTATCTTGTCATATGACATTCTATTGATTTTGTCATAGCTATTTCCCAGGTCATTACCTAAGCATGCCATTCTTTAAAACATTAGGGGATTTAAGACTTAAATGTCTGAAAGCTTCCTTTTAAATTGAACGTCCTCAATTATTGACACTACACCTGAAAATTTAATTGACAAGTTTACTGTAATAAAATGTGTCATTTAAAAATGTCACTGTCAAGATTTAGGTTATGGGTAAGATGGAGAAAATAGACTCCTCCCTACTCTCTCTCTGAATGCAGCTATAAAACCTGGACAGAATGTGTGGAGTAGTTATCTGAGGATGCTGAAAAGTAAATAATAAATAGCAAATTGGAGAAGAAGACCAAACCTCAAAGTACCACTGAACTGCTGTGAGTTTACCATTAGTTTTTCCCTGTTGCATGGTCCTGGAGGCAGGCATAGCTGCAAAAGTACATGGCAGAGCCTACATTTCTGACTGAGGGCCTCAAAAGAGCGGGTCCCAGGAAGCCAGAAAGCACTAGGGAGTTTGTGGAAAGGGAGGAGTTCATGATTGCAGCCAAGTAAGGTTATTTATTGACTCCAAGACACTAAGAGTTGCACATAAATGGATCTCATCCTAATCAGCATATACAAGACTTTGAAAAGTGAATAGATAGACTCCTATCCAGGTCTCAGACTTACCACTGGCTGGTGCACACATGAGACAGATCTAAATAGCATTGGGCCTTCAAAACTGAAATGTGATGGGGACCATAATCCAGAAAAAGCAAGTTGGAACTTGCAACCTGAACATAATTTGGCTAATTGCCTGCTGAAACAAAAATACCAATATTTTCTATAGGTTTTAAACAAGACCCAGTCTCATAATAAAATATTCAAAATTTTCAGGATGTAATCTAAAATTACTTACCATAGGAAGAACCAGGAAAATTCAATTCCCATGGGAAAAAACAGTCAACAAATGTCAAAATAACACATTCACATTACCTAATAGAATTTAAAGCAGGCATTATTTAAATGTTTAAACAAGCAATGACAAACTCTCTTAAAGCAATTAGAAAAATAGAAAGTCTCAGAGAAAAACAGAAAATTTAAAAAAGAACACAATGAAAATTTTAGCACTAAAAATACAGCAACTGAAATAAAAAACTCACTGGATGGGCTCAATAGCAGAATGGAGATGACAAAGGAAAGAGTCCTTGAATGTAAATTTGGTCAATAGAAATTATGCAAACCCAACAACAAAGAGAAAATAAGATTGAAAAAATTAACAGAGACATAGGTATCAGTGGGAAAATAATAAAAGGCCTAATATTTATGCCAATTGAATCTCAGAAGAAGAGGCTAAATAGCGTGGTACTAAAAACAGCAACAACATAAAATAGATAACTAATGAGGACCTACTGTATAGCACAGGGAACACTACTCAATACTCTGTAATGGCCTATGTGGGAAAAGAATCTAAAAAAGAGTGGATATATGTATACATATAACAGATTCACCCTTGCTATATAGCACAAACTAACACAACATTGTAAATCAACTGTACTCCAATAAAAATTATTTAAAAAATTAAAAACTAAAAATAAAAACAACAACAAGAATTGCAGAAATAATGACTGAAAACTTCCCAAAGTTGGTGAAAGATATAAACCTAAAGATTCAAGAAGCTCAGTGAAAAAAATAAAAACACAGTGAATTCCCTAAAGGACAAACTCAGAGATCCATGCCTAGATACATCATAATCAAACTGCTGAAAACTCAAAGCAAAGAAAAAATCTTGAAAGTAAACAGAGAAAGACAGCATATTATCTATAGGAGAATAAGGATTCTAATTACTGCAGCTTTCTCATCAAAAGTCATGGAGACAAGTGGGAAGTGGAACAATAGTTTTCAAGTGCTGAAAGAAAAGAACTATCAACACAGAATTCTGTGTCTAGAGAAAATATCCTTTAGGATGAAGGTGAAATAAACATTCTTAGATGAAGGTAAACTAAGATAATTTATTGCTAAAGGACGTTTTTCAGAAAGAAGGGAAATGATATTAGAAGGAAACTTGCAACATCAAGAATGAGATACAACAGAAATGATGCATATCTGGGTGAATATAATAGACTATTCTCCTCTTGAGTTCTTTAAAAAACGTTTGATGATGGGGCTTCCCTGGTGGCGCAGTGGTTGAGAGTCTGCCTGCTGATGCAGGGGACACAGGTTTGTGCCCCAGTCCAGGAAGATCCCACATGCCACGGAGTGGCTGGGCCTGTGAGCCATGGGGCCACTGAGCCTGTGCATCTGGAGCCTGTGCTCCACAATGGGAGAGGCCACAACAGTGAGAGGCCTGAGTACCACAAAAAAAAAAAAAAAAGTTTCATGGTTGAAAGGAAAAATTATAGCATTGTCTGATAGACTTTTCGATGTGTGTAGATGTAATATATGACAACTATAACATCTAGGGGGGAGAATATAAAAGGATCAATATGGTGGTAAGTTTTCTACTTTCCACTTGAAATGGTAAAGTATTGAGTCCAAGAAGATTATGAAAAGTTAACTGTATATACTGCAATCCTTAGAGTAACCACTAAAAACCTATACAAAGAGATATAGTTAAAAATACAATAAATTAAGATGGGATACTAAAAAAATGGTTCAAATAATCCAAAAGAAGACAGGAAAGGGGAAACAGATGAATTAAAAACAGATAATAGGGACTTCCCTGGTGGTCCAGTGGTTGAGACTTTGCCTTCCAATGCAGGGGGTGCAGGTTCAATCCCTGGTCAGGGAGCTAGGATCCCACATGGCTTGCAGCCAAAGGGCCAAAACATAAAACAGAAGCAATATTGTGACAAATTCAATAAAGACTTTAAAAATGGTCCACATCAAAAAAATCTTTTAAAACAAAAACCCCAAACCAAAAAAAGATAATAAAAAATAAAATGATAGACCTAAATCTAAATATATCAATAATTACATTAAATATAAATGGTCTACACACATCATTCAAAAAACAGAGATTATCAGAATGAAGTTTTAAAAACTTCATGTCCCTCCACTATATGCTTTCTACAAGAAACTCACTTCACACATAATGATAGAGGTAGATTAAAAGTAAAAGGATATGCCACATATAAATAATAAATGGAAAAAGCAAAATAAAAAATGGAAAAAGATATGCCACAAAAACATGAATTAAAATGACTCTTCCATCTGCTTTTCCTGGGAAAATATCTGCCATTCAAGAACTCTGACACTACAATATGAAGTAAACTCATTCACTTAAGTGAAATGTTTTCAGTGATCATCAGCCCTGCTTAAGCTGTTTCTTATTTTCAAGTGGGCTAAATACAAGCTTAATTAGGAGCTAATGAATCTTTCTTCTGTCATTTCAAAGGGAGCCTTACACTTTCATGGATTTTTTTGTGTAGTGAGAAACACCGCAAAATACAAAGATTGATTTTAATTCTAAGGCAAAATCAACCTGAATATTCACATATAAACATTCAAATGAGAGAAACACATAGCCCTCAGACTTACATGTGGCTCTAAGTGTTTATTGAATACTCATAAATACATCAGATTTGTACATGAGCTCCCAGATAGACATGCATATGCAGGCAGGTCACAGCTCCTTGGAAAACCACCCATGTTCTCTTCCTCAGCTATGGTATGTAACACATATGGTTCCTGTCAGTAGCACTCATTTAGAGAGATAAAAATCCTCCAACAGCTAAGTTCAGCCTCTCTCCAGTGGCCCTTTCCTTTGATTTCCAAGATATCAAGTGGCTATTCACTAAACCCTATAATTACCAACCTCACCCAGTCCCACCTCTAATAGAAAAGGAAAGAAATGGCCTGTTTAAAAAACTTTGTTCCAATACATTGCATAATTAACATATCTTAATTCTTTCTGGTAGTAGCCTTCTTGTTAACTTTTTGAAGAAAGAAAAGACAATTGAAAGATACATGTGTTGATTAACTGCATATAAAAATTTGAAAAATAACCTAGGGGCATATAGCATAATCTTTATTGTTAGTATACAGTATTAAATATATTCGGTAGCTTTGTAATAAACAATAGTCACGGCATGGGGAAGTTTCTTTCTTGAAAACTTTTGAAGATATGAAGCTAGCATTGTTTTCTTCAAAGATGGCTTGAATTCAACTTGAAACATTGTTTTCCTTCTTTTTTGTTCTTCCTGTCCTTAACTTTTCTTCTGCAATGTGAAAATACAAGGCAGATGTCTTCATCTCACTGGAATGCTTTTAACCTTAATGAAGGGTTGTAATAAATCAGTACTTTTCAACCTGCTTTCTATCATCAACACATACATACTTTTTGAGATATTAGTCTCCACAGAGATAATTAGAAATAATTAGGACAAGTTAGAACTTAGAGTTATTAGTTTGTTAATGGACATATCATTGCTATTTGTTAACTACCTTTAATATGCAGAAAGTTATTGTGTTCATATGTCTAGAAATTGTAGTTACTGGACAAGATCTTTTCTAAGTCATCAATAATTTATTTTTATGTTAGAATGTGTGTGGAATATGTATGCATATTTATGTGCACACACAGATACACATACTTTAAAGGACTATTAAGATATTATTGGGTGATTTTTTGAAAGTTACATGTGTAGATTATATCAATTTACAAATAAACTAGGAAATAAAGAGCATTTTCACTTTAAGATTTTCATAATTAATATAAAATTAGAATTTGCCTTTTCTTGGCCAGATAAGGTATTGCATTATTTCACATTTTCTATTTTTTATTTACTCAGGAGTCACAGTTGTCAATTTCTTCAATAAACAAAAATTCAGTACTCTGAACTCCTCTCATTAATACACAGAAGAAAAATAACCTGCAAAGCTGCAGCCCAAAAAGAGGGAGGTAGTATAAATAACCTCATAAAATGTGACATCTTGGTGACCTATTTTAAACGGATGAAATTTGGTGATAGCAAAACAAATCGTTACTTTCCAAGATCACATGAATTAAGATGCAGCTAGGATTACTGCTAAAACCCTCAGCTAACAATGACTGAATGTGAAAATGTGATAGATTTGAATAGCTTCCCAGTGTACTAAGCTAGGATAAATTTATCTGATGGTGACATCCATAAGAAAATTTTATAAGGCAGACTAACTACCTATCTTGATTCTCAAATGTTTAAAAAGCTGTTCTGACTTCCAATGAATCAAACCTACTCATTCACCTTTCAAGAGGCCATAAAGTTTCATGCCTGAAATTCTGGATCAGAAATTATGAGATTTAGGTTATGGGCTTCCTTCTCTGCATAGAAGAAGTAGGCCACCCCAATTCTGTGGAATCCTTCTACCACTTTATGTTTCCCTCTCACCTGGGTGACCAGGTTATAAAAGCTTTTTTTGTATATTTGAGTCCACAGGGTGATGAAGTCTGAAGACTCAGCTTCCAATGTCAGCTCCGCCACTTGGGTGACATTAAGAAAATCACTTGCCTTGCCAAATCTCAGTTGTGTCATTTATAAAATAGGGCTGAGGGTATTCTGAGGATGTGTGTGAAATTGCTGTGAACAGAACAGCAAAGTGATATTCAGCCTTCCAGGCAAGCTGTAGATGCTGTTGGTGGCTTGATCTTTATTGACCTGCCTGACCTTTAGCATTGCTAACTGCTCTTTCTCTTTCCAATTCCTTTACAACACAGCATACATTCTGGTCATAATTCCAGGCAGAACTGTACGGGATCTCAAAACTGATCAGTTTGAGAAACAGGGGTCCAGAGAGGAAGCCAAGATCCCTCAAGAAATCAGGATTTGAATCTAGGTCTTTAAACCACTGGGCAACTCTCTTCCCTCTCTCTTTTATTCACTAATTCAGTCATTCCACAAACATTTATTGAGCACGTATTTTGTGCTGGGTACAGGGCTACTCTAATCTCTCTTTCAAATAATGGTCTGTAAAAGCATTAGAACATCTTTCAATGCTGCTGTCTATGGCTGAGTTAAGATTCTGGTTATAATTTAATCATTATTAAATAATTATTAAATCATAGTACTTTTTTGTTGCTGTTATTGTTGTCACTGTTACTATTGCTAAGGAAGCCTTCTTTTAAGCGTGTACTTAGAAAGAGATCTAAGGTAGAGCTCAGATTAAAGCAGGTCTGCTCTGGGTGAAGCAAGAGTAACCCTGACCCAGACCTCCCAGGATACTTCAGCCAAACTCCTGGAGCTTTAATGGTGTCAGAGTCTGAGAACCATGGCTTTGCATGATTCTCTTTCTTGGGCTTGACTTAATTAGAGGTTTCATCTCAAGACAGAGTATGGAAGCATTTACTATTATTTCAAGAAGCCAGAGAAGCTTAGTTCAGTCAAAGAAGGTTAAAGTGCTTTCTTTCCATCATTCCTTGAGATATAGCAAATGAGAACTTTGCATTTCCTTGTTTGGGAAGATGCTTCCTTTGGGTATCCATATGTTACTTTGGCTCTCACTGGCTACCGTTCTCAAACACACAGGTCTGTTACCTATTCTATGTCACTGCTTCCTCTTCCTGCTTCTCAGACCAAAATAAATGATTTGGGTCTTTAGAAAAAAAAAAAAACTTCTAACTCCAAATGAGTGAGGTTGTTCATTAACCTGGTTACAGTCTGTAATACTATGCTGGTGATATTAACAAACTCATCCTCAGAGTGTATTTTGCAGCTCCAAAGTCTTCTTTTCTCTCTCCCAGGAGCATGGGTGGTGGGTTTGACGTTCTGATGAAGTTCTCCCATCACTATAAATACACCATCAGTGAAGACTATTGAGTTGGGAACACATCAGGGCTAATTATGGTGAACAAGTCAAAATACTAAAAATACATATTAATAGATCTTCTTATGGAATCTGAAACAGCTGTATTTGTCTAGATTAAGAGGAGGTATATGACATGCAATAAATGGACTATTTTGAACTAAGGGGTTTTGGCAAAAGGTTACATTTAAAACACAGGATAATTTAGTGGCACCAATTTATTTTATGAAGAATAAATGTAATAGAAGAAAACCTTGCTTTGAATAATTGAGTTTGGAACGCCCAATCCAATTTTTGCACATTTACAGTCAATCCATGGGCTAAATGGCTTTCAGTTGTCTCTAGGATTAATGTGTGACATCTCCAGTTTACATATGCCTTCGACTAAGCCCATTTCTGTCAACCACTTTGAAGGCATATAGCCAACGTTTAGGTTCACGTTTGGGTTATGAAATGTATTTTGCTGTAACTCTATCTGTTTGCTAGATGTTTTATTATCAGAGCTCCACTTTCTTCTTTGTGGTCAGTGGACCGCATCAGCTTCAACTGACTTAATCCCCAAGATTTTTCACACTAAATAACTTGTTTTGCTTGTTCACAAGAAGAAAAGAAAGGAAAACAGTATTTCTGCTCCATGTGAGTCTACAGGTAAATTACATAGAATTAAAGCAGTTGGCCCTATGGTTTATTATGCAGACATAATTGTATAAAGAGGGCTGGTGCTATTAACCAACACTATTTTTATCCAAAATAAATTCATCTTATTTGAATAAGTGATTTTTTACTATATTTCAGATAGATTCTTACGAGTTTATGTTTCCCTATTTTGTTCATGTACAATATATTTGGGAAAGAAAAAATGATCATTCCAAGTGTTTTCTAAAAATAAAAAGCTGGGATTTGATTTTTTCAAATCTCTGCTTAAAGATGAAGTAGTCCTTTAAGAGTTGAGGGCAGGTATCATCCTTCCAGGAGTCCAACTCAATTTATAAAGAATTTCTCTGTGTCGGGCTTCCCTGGTGGTGCAGTGGTTGAGAGTCCGCCTGGCAATGCAGGGGACATGGGTTCGTGCCCCGGGCCGGGAAGATCCCACATGCCGCGGAGCGGCTGCGCCCGTGAGCCATGGCCGCTGAGCCTGCGCGTCCGGAGCCTGTGCTCCGCAGCGGGAGAGGCCACAACAGTGAGAGGCCCGCGTACCGCAAAAAAAAAAAAAAAAAGAATTTCTCTGTGGTTTTAAGGACCACAGTCATTCTAGCTTACTAGAGCAAGCCACTGTTGACCACAGATGAGGAGCAGAATCTTGCTAAGGGGGAACCCCAAGCCACCATGGAAAGGACACACTGAGCAGGGCAGAACTAAGAAACAACCCAACAGGATTTTTTATTTGTTAGTATCCTTTCACACCCTCTAATATAGTGTTCCAAATCCTACTTTCTACGGAAGATGAATAAAAATAAGGAGCATCATTTTTCCCCCCTCTTATCATAAGTCTGTCCATGGAAAGCACTGTATCCTAAAGACTCAGGACTAGGATAGCGTGTTTGCTTCTTTCCTCACCCTGCTCCCCTGCCATTTCTCTCTCCTTTGCAACAACCTTACCAAAGTGCAATAGAGCAAATACGAAGCCTGAGATAGAGATGGAAATGAATGGACAGGTGACTGACCAACAACTGTCTCCGCTCATCCATTGTCCACTGGACATACGGACAAAGAGGGGACTTGTTTTGCTGGCTAGAAAGAAAGAAAGAAAGAAAGAGAAAGAAAGAAGAAAGGAAGGAAGGAAGGAAGGAAGGAAGAAAGAAAGAAAGAGCTCACCAAAACTACACAAAAGAAAGATCAGAAATGCCATATTGTGTGACTGTAAACTGATTCCTTTCAGGACGAGCAATTGGGCAGTGTTATTTCCCAAATACTTGGTGTCAAGAAGTCCAGTTATAGGAATTTATCCTAAGAAAAATAATCATAAATATATATACACCAAGAGTTAGCTACAAGTGTGTTCATTGCAGCATTATTTATAATGGTATAAAACTAGAAACAATTTCAATTTCCAGCATAATGTTTTGGTTAATATATGATACAATCACCATTAAAAATGATGCTATCAAAGAATATTTAATAAGATGGAAAGATTCTGTGATATATTATGTGACAAGAAAAGATTACATTAAAAAGTGTGTGTGTGTGTGTGTGTGTGTGCGTGTGTGTGTAAAATAAATATTGGAAGAATCTATACTAAAATGTTAACAGCATATATCTCTGTATTGTGATATTCTGGGTTATTCATATATTTCTAGATGTTCTACAATAAATATGAATTGCTTTAAATAAAAATAAAATGTTTTTTAAATATTGGAAAAAGAGAAGCATCCTGAAGGAGATGAAATGGCTTTGTAGAAATTGAATGAATGATTATTTAGAAATCTGCATTTTAAGTGCAATCCAAGATAAAACATGATTTCTTTGTAGAAAGGCTTAATTGTTTCCTTAGAAAAACTGTCTTCAACTTGGCAATTTAGTAGCCTATCCATTCACATGTTTTACTTTTATTATTTTCTTCCCCAGAAACAAAGTTCAGATTTATAGCACCTGCTGTTGCTTTTAATGTAGTAGTCGCACCTAATTTCTATAGCACAGTGAAATTCCACCACTCTCCATTCCTCATTTTGCCTTCAGCAACAAGCAGTCTGGGAGACATAAAACCAAGATATTTTCCAAGGGCAGGTAGCAGACACTTTCACTAAATATGTAATACCAAAACCACTCTAAGCGAGAAGGGCATTTGCTAAAAAGGTTGCAAGTAAGCACCAGACAATTTTAAGCTGCTCAGATCCGGCAACTTTTGATGTTGGAAATAAGCCCCTAAGTCAAAGAGGTCTTTGAAAAGTATCATGAACCATCCTCCACAAAGAACCACAAAATGTCCATCTGGAAAAGATGTGAATTTGACCTTTGAATAAACAGCATGAGATAAAAAAGAAGAATACAGGATTTTGTTTTCTCTTGCTAACACTTGACAGGCATTGTAAAAAGATGTTTCAAGAAGGCATGGGCTATGGGACGCCCACCCAAATACTAGCTATGTGAGCTTAGAAAGGCTTTTGATCTCTCCATGCCTCAGTTTCCTCAGCTGTTCAAGGGATACTAAAGTATGCTAATCTCATAGGGTTAAGATAAAAGTGAAATAAAACACTTTCTGTACTTTGCATATGTTTGACAAATGACAAGCAAAATATAAATGCTACTGGGTTTTTTTTTTTCAGTTATTTTATTTTATAATTTTCATTTAGTTCAGTCCCATAACCAATAAAAGGACTCATCTTCTTATGACTTCCAAGAACTGAAAAAAATTCTTTGGAAATGTTTAGAAAACAGAGGCATATTCCAAAACTCGATTTCAGATTCATAGATATGGACCCAACTGATTTTTGACTGCAGTCCATAGCTTCCATTCATAATTGCAATTCATAACTTCTCAACTGCTCTTTGCTTCAAATTACATTCCTACATAGCTCTCTATCCTGGAATGCATATATATGATACAAACAACTGACTGCCTCTGTAGTGTGGGATAATGTGGGGCAGTCATACATAGTGCTTAAAAAAACTGCCCTTTAAAACAGAAAAGGGCTTGTGTGTTTCCCTGTTTTTTTGAACCTAGTCAATTAGCATTGATTTCTCCATTTCCTGCTAATCTCACTGGGGTCATAGGGATGTACAAATCATTAACAATTCTGAAAATACTTTCTATGGGGCAGAGAAATCCTACTTAATCTTAATCACTATGCCCACCTTTCCTAATACTTCATCACATCACCATCACCTAAAGGAACAATTAACATCTTAGGAGGTCCTGAATTCGACTCCACTTGAGCACAGTATAGGTTGCTACCAATTTTGGTGTGCAAACTGAATCACATACTTTGTTAACCGTCTTTGCTGAGAATCAAAGTAGCTGTGATCTTGACATTATACCCATCACTCGTATTTGAACATGTAAATCCAGGCCAAGACCACTAGACTCCAAATACTATTATTAGCATACATTATAATATCAAAGAGAATAGGCCAAATAACACAATAAATTGATTCTATTTTTGAAGATGAAAAAAGTAAAAGGCAATTTACCACAAACAAAACTAGTCTCTGCAAAACATTAATGGGCCCATCAATTAACTAATTGTCCAAGTATTACAGACACTCAGGCACATAAGCTCCATCGAAATAATTCCAATTTTCTTCGTTAAAAAAAATGCTCCCATGACACATTTTATTAAGAAAACACGTCCACTGCAAAGGCTCTAAAGAAAGAAATGATATCAGACTTTTTAAATTAATTAATGTATATTTGGGTTATATTTTAAGAACGAGACATGTATGTTCATATAGCATAAAACAGATAATTCTGAAATGAAAATCCTTCCTGACCACATGAATGCATAGAATTATCTACTACTGTTGTCAAAACCTAATGGTGGAATTGAGGCAAAGGACCAAGGTCTGAGAGGTTCAAAGAAGGTCTTAGAATTAGGCTCCATGAGGACAGGCATGTTTGTGTTTTCTTTTCTGCTGGGTACAGAGTAAATATTCAACACTTGTTGGATGGATGGATGAATGAAGAAAAATTAGACGATAATACCATAAACACCCTGTATATTACTTACAGTTGTGTGGTTGTGTAAGTGTGAGTGCATTATTCTAACAACTGCAGGTGTACACGGGCACCTGAGTAACTAGGTAAGCAAAACTCTTTGCCAAGTGGTGTCCCAACAAGCCTCGTTCCTGTCAAGCACAATCACTTAGCAAGAGAAAGTGGAGGAATTACGTATTCCCTGGCTTTGCTTCTTCTGGCGCTTAGGATATCTTGGCCACTACCTAGGAATTACATAAAAAGTAAAATTCTGATGCTTCAGTTAGCAATGAATTTGTCAACAGGAAAAAAAAATATTTACTGTTTATGTAAATTACAAAATTGGACCAAGGCCTTGAAAAGGTTAAAGTTTTGGTGTAAATGGCAAATGTCTAAACAATTCTACATTCTTGAGTGTACTTGAGAAAGAACTTTTGTGAAATGTTTCTAATCATAGCATTAAAAAGAGAATGAAAGTATTCTAGTACAGTATCACTATAAAGCCCAAGTATTTGGGGGTACTTTTTTTTTTTTGCGGTACGCGGGCCTCTCACTGTTGCAGCCTCTCCCGTTGCGGAGCACAGGCTCCAGACGCGCGGGCTCAGCGGCCATGGCTCACGGGCCCAGCCGCTCCGCGGCATGTGGGATCTTCCCGGACCGGGGAACGAACCCGCGTCCCCTGCATCGGCAGGTGGACTCTCAACCACTGCGCCACCAGGGAAGCCCTGGGGGTGCTTTTTTGAAAGCTTTTGACAAGGCAGTCTCTATTCCTGAGATACATAAAAATATATATGTAAATATGTAGAATGTCAGACTTCCTTGTGGCGCAGTGGTTGAGAATCCGCCCGCCAATGCAGGGGACAGGGATTCGAGCCCTGGTCCGGGAAGATCCCCCATGCCGCGGAGCAACTAAGCCCATGCACCACAACTACTGAGCCTGCGCTCTAGAGCCTGCAAGCCACAACTGTTGAGCCCACATGCCACAACTACTGAAGCCCACGTGCCTAGAGCCCATGCTCCACAACAAGAGAAGCCACCCCAACGAGAAGCCTGCACGCAGCAACAAAGACCCAACACAGCCAAAAAATAAATTAATTAATTTATAAAAATATGTAAAATGTTAACCATCAGTCTTATCATTGCTGTGGTATATTCTTTTTTTTTTTTCTTTTACTTTTTCAATCTTTTACTTTTATTTTCCTTTACACTATTGCTGTAAACATATTTAAACTTGATACATGTTGAATACATCTTATTACTTGTTCTTTGTATTACTAGTGTTACTGTGGTATATTCTTGATGGCTCTGTTACTTCCTGGTATTTAAAAAGAGTATGACTGTGAATAAGCTGGTGATATGGTTTCGTTTGTTCTTTGTGGCCTTGTGTCATTATTTGATACATAAATCAAAAATAGGACTTTGGTCTTCATACTAGATTGCATGCACTATTACAGAACTAAAAAGGACACACCAGATTTTCAGAATCTGTATTATAGCAAACGTCATAATTCCACTCCAGGCACGGTTTATTTTTGTTTGTTTGTTTGATGTGTTATTTTGGTTTGACTGTGTTGTTTTTTGTTTCTGGCTACAATGCTCTTATTATATAAACTATTTTAAAAATACTATAAAATAGATTTTATAGACGATCTCCATTAAAATAGTTCACCAGCCATCACTGGAATCAAGGCTTAATATTTTGAAGGTTTTCTATTTTAATTCTTTGATACAATGATTTTCAAGCGTTTGCTACATGCCCTTCACGATGCTAGGCCCTGTTAAAGATGCAAAAGAAATACATTATATAACTTACATCAGATGAAATAATTAAAGAGCATTGTAAGACCCAGAGTCAAGTGCTAAAATGTGTACTGTGAGCTGTGCATGGGAAATTAGGCGGATCAGGGGTGTGTGGAGGACCAGGTGGGTAATGATAGAAGGAGCTAGAGCTAAGAGGAGCCTGAAAAAGGAGGAGAGAGGAGAGTATTCAGGGCACAGAACTGTACATGCAAAAAGGTGGAAGTGGGAAAATCAAACAAAATAAATTGAGGTATAATTTTCTTTTTGGAAATTCCAAAATGATCTATTAGCTAACCTTTATTGAATATTTATTAAGGACCAGCCTGACTTGACTTATATTATTTTATTTAAACCTTAAAAAAATGACATAAGATACTATTATTATCCCCATTTGCCAGATTAGGAATCTGAGATTTGAGTGCAAGTCACACTGCCACACAGCTCATAAGTAGTGAAATCAGAAGTGAACCCTTGCAATGCAGCCCCTAAACCATATTTTTTACATTATATTGATTCACAGTGTTCTAAATGCGATAATACAGGTAAGGGAGATAGAAAGGCTTAGCCTAATGTTGATTATACGAGCTTCTCTGTGGGCAAACTGTCTAGAGGTTGGAAACAGTATTTCCAGGACTGTGAAATACTCTAGGTCCTGAAGACAACCTTTAACTGAATTCCTCATTTTATAAAATGTGCACATGTTTACCAATGTTATAGCTGTGATATCTCTTCGATCATAGAATCTGCTGTTATCGTGGAGTTGAAGGAAGGCATTCCAACTCTACACAAAAGTCAGCCAAAGAAGTCGAACCCTGGGCAAGTCACTTAACCTTTCCTGATTTCAGTTTCCTCATCTTAAATGAGGGGGAAGCAGTTGGTGATCTCTAGGGTCCATTTTAAAATTCTGCAAGCATTTTATAAATGTCACTAACAATTTCAGACAAACTTTAGAATTCCAGAAATGGAAATGTCAATTGAATAATGAGTAGCAGACGCCATGTGGAAGTTCTGTCATGATCGTTCTTAAAAAAAATAAACCTTCTTTGTTTCATTAGTGACACAGGAAAGCAAGTACCCCAAAGACTTCCTTTAACAATTGGAAGTCTTTATCATAAGACAGATGCAAAAGAACTGAGGTGTATTGCATGAAAAATGGGAAATGTGTATTTAATATCAATTTTTTGTCATAAAAACACTGCAGCCTCATACCTTAATTAATCTAAATATTCAGGAGAATGAAATACATTTTACTGAAGAATGCTTGAGGCCAACGGTATCATTAGCTAATTGATCTCTTGCTAAGACAAGTGATGAATCAACTTAAAATATGTATTTCCCGACTGTTTATTTTGAAACAACACCATTTCCTAAGGAGAAACTTGCAAATGAAGCACTTCCTAATTTAACAGGAACATTCTGAAAATAAACCATTAAAGAACGCTCAGTGAATTCCTAAGCATATCATACAATGATTTTAGTTTCCTGAGCCCCAGCGTTTTCATGTCCTGTGATAAAAGCGAGAAGTGAAAGGCTCATGTTTTTTTCATTTATTCTTTAGATTATCTTCGTGATTTAATCTTTGTCTGTTCATGATCATTCTTACAAAGTGAGCTTTTCTCCATGTATGTTTTCCAGAGAGCTTTTTAAACTTTTCATTTATTAAACTATAATTTACAAAGTAAACATACAGCCCGATGATTTTTTTTGCATATTATATGCCATGTTAACCACAGCCCAGATTAGGATATAAAACATTTTCGTCACTTAGAGTGTTCCCTGTGCTCCCTTCTAGTCAATAACCCTCTTCCCACTGAAGTAGCTGGAATTCTAATTCGATTTCTATAGACTAGTTTTGCCTGTCCTTGAAATTCATATCAATGGAATCATACATTATGGACTCTTGTGTCTGGCTTCTTTCACTTAGTGTGACATTTTTAGATTCATCTTTGTTGTGTCAGTATCAGTAACTCATTCCTTTTTATTGCTGAATGCAGGGATATAAGACAGTTTATTTATCCATTCACCTGTTGATGGACATTTGGGTTGTCTGGGCTGTCATGAAGAAAGCTGTAATGCATTTCCTTGTGCAAGTCTTCTTGTGGACATGTGCACTTGTTTCTTCTGGGTGTACTCCCAGAAGTGGAATTGATTTGTTATAAGGTAGGTAGGTGTTTAAGTTTCTATGTATTTTTATGAACACTGTCTGAGAGTTAAACACCTATTGTCTAGGTGTACAGAGTTGAGATCTGCAGGTAAGAAAACAATGGGATTTCCGGGCACACTCTTTAATAACCTCCCAGATCCAGCATTCGGACAGCAGCTATATAGAAGCTCGAGCAACTTTTCAGCAGTTACCTGTTCACACAGAGAGGGTGGCTGCGCCTCTCCCATCCTTCATGGGTGCTGAGGAAGTCCTACCATCAGGGAGATTGTTCCCTGGAGATGATCAGATGATGGTTCAAAACTCAGATTTGGGGCTTCCCTGGTGGCGCAGTGGTTGAGAGTTCACCTGCCGATGCAGGGGACACGGGTTCGTGCCCCGGTCCGGGAAGATCCCACATGCCGCGGAGCGGCTGGGCCCGTGAGCCATGGCCGCTGAGCATCCGGAGCCTGAGCTCCGCAACGAGAGAGGCCACAGCAGTGAGAGGCCCGCGTACCGCAAGAAAAAAACCGAAAAAAAATAACAACAAAAAACCCCTCAGATTTGCTAGCAGGAAATGCATCACAAAACAAATCCTAGCATGTGAGAATCCTGAGCAAGGCCAGCCTGACATCTCCTTTGCCCACTCAGGCTTCCGTGGAATTTGATAAGCCATCAGGTGTAAGACTTCCCTGTGTCCCTGAATCAAGTGCTAGGCTTCAGCCTCAGGAAGTCCAGTCATTTTAAAACCCCTCTCCCTCTGTTCAGATAATCATCTTTGCTCTGATTTATGGTGGCTGGCCTGCAGGTGTCGAAAAGGCGGTCTTGATTTAGCCAGAAAGCAATATTCCCAGAAAATATATTTCCATGGCTACCTCCCCCTCCCCCCACTACCCACCGTCAAAGCCAGCCAACTCCTCACTCCCTCCAGCTGTGAACCTGGAATGTGCCTTGGGTCATAGGTAGCAAACCCTTATAATTCTGCCCCCAAATCGGAAGGAAAATATATGCATAGGGATCAAGGAGAGTGTCTCCTTACACAAATCTTTTTTCTGATAAGAGGTGAACCATAGCCAGAACCAGAGATTTATACATGCATTTTGACATAAATCTGCATCTGTAATTATGGGTCATAAGGATCTTTATAGGCTGCACTAAGTTGGTGAAGAAGAGTTACTGTTATTGACAAAGCATTGACCTGAACATTAGTGGAGGAAGAGCTAATCATTTTTTTTCCCCTGAGGAGTGAGACATCTTTTCTAGCTGTGAATCCCTTCGAACCTGGGCCTCTGTTAAATATCTTTACATCTGAAAATAAACATAATGGAGTCTCCCAAACACGTCTTATACCTTCACATAATTATAGATGTATAAGAATTTCAAAGCACATTCTAGAAACTTTTCTAATCGTTTCCAAGGTAGTGATGAAGGTTTGCGAGGTGACCAAAGAGGTCCATCTAGATGTTGTGAAAGCAAGCTGTGTGTGAGGTACGCTCCCTCTGAGAAGGACCAAAGCCTATTTTTAGCCGGGCCCGCTGGGCTCCAAGCTCACCTCCACCGTTAGAGCTCGGGGCAGCCGACTGCTGTGTAGGCGGCCCAGAAAACGTACTCTTTAGAGCAATGGAAGGTTAAAGTGAGCTTTAAAGCACAGCCTTATCATACTTGCATGTTATTGCCCAGTCTGCCTAAAAATAGAATCTCATTACTTTAATTCTACAGCATTCTTAGGTGTGCCAAACTTTAATATTAATAGCAGCATTTTACATTTATGTAGCACTGTCTGCTTAAGGGAACTTCACAAATTATACACAGAAAACTTTCCTACCTTGATGTAACAAGCAACAACGGGTTAGGAGGGCAGGAGCTGGTGGTGAGCAGCGGCTCCCCTTCTCTCCCCAGACAGGAGGCAGAGGCAGTGGCGCCAGGTGGCTCTAAATGAAGCCGCTCTTTGAAGGTGAGCCATTTGTATTCTTTGAAAGTAGGCTGTGTTTTTCACCGATGATTTGCAAGGCCTTGGAGAGGATCGCAGTAACCTCAGGAATAATAGGCTGTGTGTATATCTAGTCAGGTCTTTTAGCCGGGTGTTGGAAACAACAAGGGCAACAAAAATGGACACCTTTCCCCAGACCCCAACCAATCAGGTGGTTCTGAAGAGGCTTTCTGTGGGCTCCCAAACCCAGCTATTTAGATTGGAAGGAGGACGGAACATTATCATCCCCATCTAGGCTTCTACCAGTTCCTCAGCAGTGGTGCAGGCAAGACTCTAGTTCAGCCATGTAGCTTAATAACCATGTGAGAGAGAGAGAGAGAGAGAGAGAGAGAGAGAGAGAGAGAGAGTGTGTGTGTGTGTGTGTGTGTGTGTGTGTGTGTGAGAGAGAGAGAGAGAGAGAGAGAGAGAGAGAGAGAGAGAGAGAGCGCTGTGTGGTAGCAATAGGTACTCAGACAGCCTGCCATTCAGTGACTCGAACCTAGGAATGGGATACTAACTTCTATACAGTTAGCGCATTTTAGTGTAAGCACATGTCATCTAAAGAAGCAGCCTAAGTCAAGACTTCCTCCACAACAAGTTTATGCTAGAGTTTGGTAAAACTCCATTCACACAGTGTACTGTCAATGGGAAAGCAATCTGACAACATATATCAAGATCCATAAAAATGCTCACTTTTTAAAACCCAGTCACCTGTCTTATTTCTGAGAATCCCTTCTGAGGAAATCATCTGCAATGTGGGCAGGTGGGGTGGTGGAGTATAAATGTAACTATATGAACCACAGGACTTTTTAAAGTATTTTAAAATTGACAACAACCTAAATATCTACCCACAGAGTTCTGGTTAAATTCATACTAATATATCCAATCAGTGGACTATTAGTAACTCAATTCTGAGGATCCACTGGGAATTTTCAGAGGGATTCAGCAGTGGCTTTCACCGGGAGGAAGGTTTGAAAGAAGAAGCTTAATGGACTCTTTTTTTTTTGCGGTACGCGGGCCTCTCACTGCTGTGGTCTCTCCCGCTACGGACCACAGGCTCCGGACGCGCAGGCTCAGTGGCCATGGCTCACGGGCCTAGCTGCTCCGCGGCATGATGGGATCCTCCCGGACCGGGGCACGAACCCGTGTCCCCTGCATCGGCAGGCAGACTCTCAACCACTGCGCCACCAGAGAAGCCCAATGGACTCTTTCTAATACAGCTTCCTTTTGAAACCGGTTATTTTCAAAATGGCCAGCCAATTCTGCTCTTCAAAGATGAGCATAATGGCTGGATGGCTCTTTGAGTGTAGCTGCCAAACGCCAGCAGCACAGGGATGATAACATCACGCTTTCTGATAAGTCTTTAGGATAGGCACAGTTTACTGAAGGCTGCAGGCTGTGCTTTAGTCAATTTACATGCATGATTTCATTTTATCCTCCCCCAAATCTCATGAGGTATCATTACCCCATCTTACAGACAAGAAAACTAAGTTCTAACGCAGTGCAACTGATCTGCCTGACTTCAAAGCCAGTCATGAAATCGTCCTAAGGATTAGATGACATCGTGCCTCAGGACATAGCGGCAGTTAGTTTTACAAACCACTATACAGCGTTGCCTCTAGGGGTGTTAATCCAATTTTTAAAATATAAAAATCAATTTTTGGTCTAAAACAGCAACTATTGATGTTATGTAGACAAGTTCCAGAAGAATCATTTGGCCAACACCTTTAGCCAGCATAGCCTTTTAGTAATTAAAACTCCTTTTCCATCTGTCACTTATAGTGCCAGTTCCTCGCCAAGCTGGAGATAAGGGTGAGCAATGCTTTCGGTAAATGGAATTCTTTAGTATCGATCTTCACTGTGAGGAGAGCCTTCTGCAGTGATGGACCACCAGACTTCCTTGGGGAATCATGCTATCACACTTTAGAAATGAAGAAAAAGGGAAGGAGAAGGCTAAGAATATAGAAGAACATGAGTACATTTGCTATGAGAAAGTACTCCTAACAAATGGATCCATCAACACAGATGTATGAACAGTCATTTGATGAAATTACATGGGGCAGATATCGGTTTCCTTAGAGTAAGAGCATTGTTCTTAAAAAGAGTCTTTTCACATAACATACGGAACTCTCCCTTGATGAACATAATGTGCATCTTTTATTACATTCAAAGCTTATTTTTAAAAAGCATGTTGAGCCAAGTCCCCTTTTCCTCCCTCACACCCAGTTCCTGCTCCATTGTACCTTCAGGCAGGACGACCGGATCAATCTGGCTTCCCATCAGGTGTTCAGATAGTCCCCAGTCAAGTTGGAGCCCAGAGAGAGGAGGGAGCAGCGGGTTGCCCTACGCTTCTGGAGGCATTCCCACTGAGCCAGTCTGCAGCCCTGAGTGAGCTGATCCTCTTGTCAAGACGAAAACCCAGGGTGAGGAAGCCCTTGCTTTGTTCCAGACAATCATAAAGGCTCCCTCTACTAAATAGAGTATGTGCTTATGCCTTTCTGTACCATTTTTCCACTTCTGACAACTCCAGGATGGACTCTCTTTAGCTGAATTGGAAATAAGCATTCGTTTGCCTCTCCTCTCCATTTCTGCTATCTGTTTTAGAAGAGGTGTTTATGAAACAGGTAAAGTTCAGCTTCTTGGCCTCTCTTGCTTAGAATGTGAAAACTATGGAAGAAGGCCAACATTCTGAGGCCTGAGGAAAACTGCATCTCCAACCCGTGCATGGAAGAAGAACCACAGAATGAAAAGCACAAGATCATTGCATCACCTCTCAGAAAGCTTGCTCTGAGCTGCTAGATGAGCTAGTTGTGTCTCTTCATGGATTTTTTTCTGTTTTTAGAAAATGAGACCAGACACTTTTTATTTTCCCCTCCGTTGGTGTCTTAGAGGTTGTTTAATCTCAAGTGAACTCAGTTCACATTTTCCTGGCAGTGTCAGCTATCAGCTCAAACCGTTTTACTCATTGCATCATCCTGTCAGTCAGCAAGCAGGGACCTAATTAGCTTTGCTTTAATGGCAATAGTTAAATTTACATTATTAATTTAAATATTACAGACTTTGTGGACTTGAGCACATAGCTGACATAAAGATGTAAAATGAATAATAAGGTGCCGAAAAACACCAGAGTCATTATTCCCATCATGTTCAAACTTCTAGCTATAATGGTATCAATTAAAACTCTAATCATAGCAAGAAGCCTTGCTGGTTCTCTTTTGTTATAAAAGCTGCATTTATATTTAAATGCTGGGCTGGAGTATTCAAGTTATACCTTGCAAAATAGAGTGATCACATGTGTCAAGAGACATAATTACAGTTTTAATTATATTTTTGATCTTTTAAAACACCCAAATGGTAAAATTGTAGTAAGTTCTTTAGCATCCCTTTCTGCATCACTGGCTTTTCCTAGTCCTGAAGTGCTGCAATCACTCTGCAGTGTCAAAACCTGTTTGGGTTGCAAGACAGATGGGACTTTCAAAATGAAATGTACCTATGACTGTTTGCTACTATATATATAAAATGTCTCATTTAGTCTCATCTGTGATTTTCCAAGAGGAAAATGTTTCCAGGAGCAATTTATCTCAGTCCTACAGGTTTGTATCACTGAATGACCATCTGAAAAAGAGGACCAGCATCTTTTCTTAAAGGGAAACTGCCTAAGTGTGTTACACGGAGATGTTTCAATGCAGTAGTTGAACTGCATGAAATCATGTTTAAATGAATGAAATGCAAAATATGAAATAACTGAAAATATGAACTTCAGATTTTTCATTTAGTGTATGAACCTTTCATCTGAGTTCATAGAATATTTCATACCATTATCTGTGAGAACAAAACAACTGGTAGGAAAGATAAAATTAATAGACAAAGACATTTTTCATTTTTGTGCCAGATTGAGCTTTTAGGCCTCCCAGTTATCTAACCAGCTCTCTGCTGAGTAAACCAGCTTAGTGCTTCTTTGGCACTAACTCCCTCCCCTGATAAGGTAGCCCCCTCCTTTGTCAGGGCTGCAAGACCCTGGCAAAGACACCTCAATCCCCTGGCTCCGATCCCTCCTTTATGGCTATTATTATTATTATATCTTTGATTGAACATTCTAATGTGCCCTCTCAAATAAGTTCCTTGTGGTCAGGCTCTGTGTAGGATTATGCCGAGCACTTGGGAGGGGCTCAGTGATGTGACTGAGCCAGAAATGAGATAGCTATGGAGGAAGGTTGCAATGGTTCACCCACCGGGGTTAAAGTCACTTTTCCTTTGGATGTGTAGAATGCATTATTCCAATTTTACAAGACTAACAATAACTTCATTATTTATTTGGATCAAAAAATCCGGTTTCAGGGCTTCCCTGGTGGCGCAGTGGTTGAGAGTCCGCCTGCCGATGCAGGGGACACGGGTTCGTGCCCCGGTCCGGGAAGATCCCACATGCCGCGGAGCGGCTGGGCCCGTGAGCCATGGCCACTGAGCCTGCGCGTCCGGAGCCCGTGCTCCGCAATGGGAGAGACCACAACAGTGAGAGGCCCGCATAACGCAAACAAACAAACAAACAAAACCGGTTTCAACTATACACGGATCATTCATCAGTGTGGCGGCCGTGGTCTAGTCCTGCACTCTCTCCAAGGTTCAGCTTCCTGAGCAGCAAACAGGAGGTAAGAATAACCTCCCGGTGAGGATTACATAAATGCAATCTTTCTGGTAAAACAGGAGGTCTGAATAACAAAGCATGTAACACCACTCTGTCAATTGGAAATGGCAGATAGAAGTGTGAAGGATTATGGCTGCTAATAAATGCAATGCAACTGTGTTTGCCTGATGGCAAGGAATTAGGATTCAGTCTTCAAAGAGGACAGACTGTACTGGACGAACATCTAGAACTTTTTAAAAATGGGTTTGCAATCAATCCTATCTCAGGATGGTAGTTTAAGGTAGTAGTTAAGGGTATAGACTCTGAATTCGAATCCCTGGGTTCAAAGTTTAGAATAATAATGGAGTCTGCCTTTTAGGATCCTTGTGAGGATAATTTACAGAAAGTCCTTAGCCCATTGCTTGGCCCTTGGTGAGCCTTCAGTAAGTGTTAGCTATTATCAAAGAATCAAATTGCGTAAAATTTAAAACCAGCTCATCTGTATGTGCAGATATGCTTTACATTGTTTATAAAGTAATTCCATGTATTTTCACCTTACCAAAAGATAAGAGCTCTCTCTTCAAAGGACTGGTACAAGCTGCCCACGGAGGGCCTAACTCAGCACCTTCTGAATGAATGGATGAAGAAGTCCAGGTTAGTATCCAGAACAGGAACTTCAAAATTAATGGACAGGATGTGTTGACAGGAGCCAGAAAAAATCTCTACCAGTGTCTACTGTTCCAGACCACTGAGGTGGTCATCTTCAGCCGAGCAGACACTTTGGGTCACACATCTGAAAAGTCGCATCTAATGAGAACAAGAGCAAACATTTAGTGGTGGTTTTCAAGGTACCAAGCACCATGCTAGGAGGCTTACCTGCATTATCATACTTAGTCTTACCGTAACACTCTAACTTGCTTCTACTCTTATTCCCATTTTTGGAGGATGTCACTGAAACTCACAGAGGTAAAATTAATTTGACCAAAATCAAACAGTGAACAGTGGTGGCACTAGGGCTTGATCTCAGATCACTGGGCTCCCAAGTATATATTCCCGAAATTATATAATACCGCCCCTCTGGAAATGCTTAGGGATAGGGCACGTCAGATTTTGGAACTCCTGAGACTATGCTAAATTGACTAAAATTTTAAGATGCTCAAATTTCAAGACTTACCTGGAAGTAAGCCTCAACTAAAGTGAGTCTCCCAGTCGTTAGCTCCGGGCCCATTTTGAGCCAAAGTCAGCCCCAAATCCCGTGAAACAAGCTTCCACAGAATTAAGAAGGTGATACAGCCCAATGGGAAAAAAGGCCTTCCTCTTTTCCTTGTCCTTGTCCTCTGCCATCTGCCATATTTTCAACGTGTTAAAACTCATGGGGCAGAGGATACTTAGCAAATTAATAGAAGAAAAGTCCTGACTTTCCTGGCTCATAAAAGGTTGATGCCTTCCAGCCATGCTACTGAAAAGAATGGGATTTATGCTGCACCTTTCTTCCCAGATGGAAAAGTGCTTTACAAATAATGGAACTAATGCAATTCATTGGTAGTGAGTAAATTTGTCACCGTGGATGTATTAACTCTCTAAGGCCAATTCAATTGGGGATTCAATAAATCAGCTCTTTCAGGGTATCTCATGATGCCCCACTGGTTAGAAAGAGTCCTAGATAAATAGTAATTTGATCCTTTGGATTCTTTAATCCTCGAAACATGCTTTTAGGAACGTGGAAAGGCTTAATGCCTCCCTTTTCCTGCTGGAGAAGCTGAGGAATCTGCACAATAAGGGAGGAATCAGGAGATCTCAGGTCATGCTCAATTCTATGACCATTTCACCTCCAGTTTCATGAATATCTTCTAGGCTTATTCCTGGGCCATGTTTTTCAAAGTGATCAGCAAAACTGTGCTTGAGAACATTTCCCTGACTCAGCCACAGGTATTGCTGTCATCTCAGGTGAAATTGAAACTACTTCCTTAAGTCTTCTGCTCTCCTGAGCTTCTGTTTTCTTCTCATCCTCGGCTATTCTGAAGGGTTTCCTTCTTTGAAGGGGCACCGCCCCATGCATTATGTACTGGATGCTTCCTTCATACTAAGCTGAAGGTCGTTGTTTATTGAGGCAAAGTTGGCACCGAGAATGGAAACAAATGGGAAAAGGATATGTATTTGAATTCACATCGGATTATTTATGCCCATGGGTCCACGGCATGGAGCACGTATAAAGATTTTCTATTTATGTATGTATGTATGTATGTATGTATGTGAAGTCAAGGAGTCCTTCAAGAAATGAATAAATATAGCATAGGATTGGATTTTGGAAAAGAAAGAAACTTGTATTAGAGAGCAGCACTTGTCATCATGTTGCAATGTAGTTCTCTAAACAGAATTCCCTTGGAAAGGTAAAACTGACACATCTGGCCTCACTAAACTGTTCAGGTGGGTTAAACATTGACTGTGGGGAGAAAAACAAACCCTGAACTAGAGGGGAAGCCGTTCCTTATAACTCGATGGGTAATAAATCTGTAGCTGTGCCGTGCAGAAGTCCGTGTAATGCTCTTTAATTCCAGCGTATCTTATGTAGGATTTAAAATGTCTTGAGGGATTTGCTGGAAGCCTTGTTTTATTTTGTTTTAAACAAACATTGTTTTATTTTGTTCTAAATATGGGAAGTGGATCAGAATCGATAGGGAATTTTTTTTCACCTTAAATAAGAAGGCTCATTTTTAATATGACCACAATTTTGGCAACCATGTTTCTTTATTAGTTGTTAGTATTATAATTCACTGAGAATTTTATTCTCATGTTGTCACCATACATTGCCTAGTATTTCTGGACTTTTTCAGATTCTTCCCTGTGAGTTATTTGCCTTCGTTGGAAATTTGATGGATGGCATCGTATGAAAAAAACTATTAAAATCCTCCAATGAAAGATGTACATATCTATTGTGAATTCTGCACTAAAGTGGTCTAGAAGCTTGTTACGAATACAGAGGTTTGGTTCATTTGCTTTTTTCTAACCCGCCTGTTTCCATATTGCAAAACATGCTAAAAGTACTGTTTATCTTGATGTAGACTGTGTTATTTGTGAAGGGTCTGCATGGAGAAAGAAAACATAGGCCGCGTTGTTCGAAGAATCATTAAGGAGATATTATTTCAGATCATAATGTAATTAGACTCCTTTAGAGGGAAATATGAGTGTTCATGTTTTCAGCTTTTATACAGGAATGTAACTGTGGCTGATTAAGGGAAAAGTCAACTAATTTATAATGTCTAAATTTAGTGTTACACCAGATAATATATCTGAAATTACAAAAACTAAAACAACTTCAGCTCTGGCTCAAAAGCAGTTCTTTAATCCAGGGTCTGGAATACACTGTTTATAGTAACCGAAATTCTAATTTTGTAGAATTAGATCTTAAAAGGAGTCAAAGGCAAAAGAAAATTCCCTACACATCTGCTGTGCTCAAAGTATCCACTTCAGAAGAGAACTTTTTTTTATCTCCAATTTATTTTGACAAAAATTCTCTTGGGCTTTTATTTCAAAAGATGAAAAATGAGCCATGGCAGTCAATGGTGTATGGTGACTATTTATCTGTTTACACGTATCCATGTGATTGCTAGAAAAAAACAGATTAGACTTTGAATGTGGTATGAAGAATGTATGTTCACAAGCCCATATTCCTCAGAGGAGAAATAGGTTAAAAACTCAAAACTAAGTTTTAGAAACCATGCATTTTATTTTGAGGAACAATAATTCAAGGCCTGATTTTTTTAAGGTAAAATATCTATGCTCAATCTTAAAGTAAACATATTCAGCAAGTCAGTTCATGGTTTACAGTTTTCCTAACCAAACAAATCATGAAGCTAATTATTTAATAATGTCCATGTTATAATTTACATGACAGGTGTCTATCTGAAAAATATCTATACATCTACTTTTGATTAATCAAAGAATATCGTAAATGTACTAGAGAAACCTTTTATATATTGATTTCTTTGGCAAATACCTTTCCAAAGTAAAGGGAGCCTTATAAAATTAATAATAGCCCTGAGTCATTCTCCTTCTTAGTTCCCGATTTTCATAGATTGGGCTTTCTTTTAAGAGGGTATGCACCTGTAGGAAATTTTATACGGCAGGCAGCCTCCCTGCCATAATCAGAAACCAAATTCATTTTTGGAGGAAAGTAGGAAATACACAATGGCATACGTGCCTCTTTTACGGCCACATCTGCACAGCTCAGGGAAAAGTTCGCAGATAAGTCTGCTGATCACATGACAAGGCTGTTATGAGAGAATAAAGTTGCACCTTTGATGGGCTATTGCAGCTGAGTTAGAGGTCCCAGTCATTAGAAGTTTGGCATGTCACAGAGCGGAGCAGATTGGAGACCCAAAAATACTTTATGCAACTAGCTGAATTTTGGTCATTTCCATCAAATATCAGTGGACCCGTTAGACAAAGATGAACAATACGTGTGCACGGGCACGCACACACACACACCCCCCTCAATACGCACTGGCAGTAAAGATGACTTTAGGTAATTTCTGACTTTCACCTCTGCGATACAAAGTCCATTGTGCTTGTACAGTGCCTTCAGGACACCAGCTGAGAACAAAGCTGCTTCCAGAAGCGGTAAGTGATTTCATTCTTAATGTCCAGGTGATATGTGAAGCCCATTATCACATCACTAATATGGCAGCAGACATTTCCTGGCCAACCCCAGGTAGCTCCAGTGTTTGTGAAATGTGTGACTGGTAAAGGTAGACCTCAGAAACACTTTTAATTTTCTGCTAGTGTCACCAAATGCTAAACACAGCCCTAAAAGTCATCTTTTAAATTTCAAAAGAAGATGAAATTGAACGCCACATAAAAGATCACAGAAAATGTTTAAACAAAACAATTTGCAGGATTTAATTGAAGGGTTTTGGTGAAGTGTTTGTGTTCCAGATGTAATGTGTGGCACATTATCAGAGAAAGCTTGGAATATGAGGAGGAAGGCCATTGATGTAAAAAGTGAGTAATTCCAGTTCCCTGTCACACAGCACATGGAGGGAACAGGAATCATCCCCAACTGTCCATTGTCTCCTGAGGACATCTAACACATCAGGGTCGCCTCGGTGGTCTCTGATTGGCATTGTGCCCCCTAAAATTAACGTAGTTGGTGGGCTTCCCTGGTGGCGCAGTGGTTGAGGATCCGCCTGCCGATGCAGGGGACGCGGGTTCGTGCCCCCGTCCGGGAAGATCCCACATGCCACGGAGCGGCTGGGCCCCTGAGCCATGGCCGCTGAGCCTGCGTGTCTGGAGCCTGTGCTCCGCAACGGGAGAGGCCACAACAGTGAGAGGCCCGCGTACTGCAAAAAAATAAATAAATAAATAACGTAGTTGGTGAACAGGAGAAGCAGCTCCTAGACACACAAGTTACTAAAATACAGAGATAAATAGCCAGGCTGAAACCAGAATCTGCAATATGAGTCAAAATAACCACTGCTACCTAATTTTGAGAAGATATTGGGAAATGTTGCACACTTTCTTGTTTAATTTTTGGTCAACAATCCAAATCCTTATTAGCCAGAACTGTCATTTCTTTTCCGATAAAGAACCCACCTCAAATAAATGGAAATTTGTCATTTTCCAGATGGCAATGAACATCTCCCAGTAAGTCTGATTTTTTTAATGAGCTATGTTACTTTAAAAACAATTAAGAGTTGAATTCTAGGTAAAATTTTTAAAATCCAAAACGAATAAAGTAAAATCAATATCGATTATTAGGAGCAAAAGTGCTAATTGGGACTGTAAAACCTTTTAAGAACTAAGAGGAGAAAATTTCCAGTAAAACTACGATAAATTACTACTAAATAACCAGAATATTTGCATGGAATTTAATGTCAGTACATCAGCCTCCCTTTAATTTTTTTTAAAAAAGTAGTGTATTACTGGTTCAGAAAGACTATTCCAGTAATATTACAAGAGCAGTGTCACTTTGGCAAGTTACCTTTTCAACTTACATTTCATTATGTTCTAAAAACCTACTTTTTAAAGTTATAATGCTTTTCTTTTCTTTTTTTTGCCGTACATGGGCCTCTCACTGCTGTGGCCTATCCCGTTGCGGAGCACAGGCTCCGGACGCGCAGGCTCAGCGGCCATGATTCACGGGCCCAGTCGCTCTGCGTCATGTGGGATCTTCCAGACGGGGGCACGAGCTCGTGTCCCCTGCATCGGCAGGCGGACTCTCAACCACTGCGCCACCAGGGAAGCCCCATAAAGTTATAATGCTTTTAAGAATTCATTTTTAATTATCACTTGTTTTTTTTGGCCCTCAGGCCTTTCAGGGCTTAAAGTGAACTGTTGTCACACTAAAGTGAAAGCAAAACCATTTTGCTGAGAGACCACATTTTAATATCTAACACAACATTCTGACAACAGATACTCTTTTTTTTTTAAACATCTTTATTGGAGTATGATTGCTTTACAATGGTGTGTGAGTTTCTGCTGTATAACAAAGTGAATCAGCTATACATATACATACATCCCCATATCTCCTCCCTCTTGCGTCTCCCTCCCACCCTCCCTATCCCACCCCTCTAGGTGGTCACAAAGCACCGAGTTGATCTCCCTGTGCTATGCGGCTGCTTCCCACTAGCTATCTATTTTACATTTGGTAGTGTATATATGTCCATGCTACTCTCTCACTTTGTCCCAGCTTACCCTTCCCCCTCCCCATGTCCTCAAGTCTATTCTCTACGTCTGCGTCTTTATTCCTGTCCTGCCCCGTTCTTCAGAACCATTGTTTTTTAGATTCCATATATATGTGTTAGCATACGGTATTTGTTTTTCTTTCTGACTTACTTCACTCTGTATGACAGACTCTAGGTCCATCCACCTCACTACAAATAACTCAATTTTGTTTCTTTTTATGGCTGAGTAATATTCCATTGTATATATGTGCCACATCTTCTTTATCCATTCATCTGTCGATGGACACTTAGGTTGCTTCCATGTCCTGGCTATTGTAAACAGAGCTGCAATGAACATTGTGGTACAGGACTCTTTTTGAATTATGGTTTTCTCAGGGTATATGCCCAGTAGTGGGATTGCTGGGTCATATGGTAGTTCTATTTTTAGTTTTTTAAGGAACCTCCATACTGTTCTCCACAGTGGCTGCATCAATTTACACTTCCACCAACAGTGACAGCAGATATTCTTGATGACAAGTTTAAAAGAATAAAAAAAGGCTCTGTTTTTTACAGTGTTCTTATAAGATCTGACCCAACTTTTTAGTAAACTGTCTTAAATGGGCAAACTCTAGCAAGGTCCAAATCCCCCATAAAACTGCTTTAATCAGGGTAGAGGCTGGTGGTGATTTCAGGTCAAAGAACCCCAACATTAAATCTGTATGCCAATGTTTAAACACGTTTAAGAGCTGTAAGAACTTTTCATTCCAGAACACTCTGAGGGCTTAATCAAGACTGCAATCCACTGTCTGGAGCAGCATTTAAATGCCCTGTAATATATTATTGTTTCCTTTAGAGGCAAGAAGAATTCTGGTTCTTCTCAACAGCTGCTTCTCTTTCACCCTCTCATTTAGTCCCATCTTTTCCATTTGAGCTATCTACTTCTTACCCTTTGGGGGAAAACAATCTATAACCGATACACATTTCTGACTTTCTAGCCATATTTGAGGTTTTATTCATTCACCCAAAGAAAACAAGAGGGAAATGGAGACATTTTAAACTGAGCAATAAACTGCTCCTCAGAATTTTTGTTGACTGGGTCCCTTTCCCCCATCTTATGGGTGATAGGGAGTGACAGTGCTGTTCAAGATTCCTGAAGGCACCCGGAAATATTGGGGGAAGTGCCCTGAGCTGACATCAAGCAGGTCTCACCTTCCCGATTGGTCCCTATTGGTGCTTGAAGAGTCCACCAAAACAACAGATTGAGCAAAGACCCATAAAAACCATACCTGGAATCTACTTCAAAGAATATCACTTCCAGTAGATCATTTTCCAAATGAGAAAACTGAGGCCCAGGAAAGTGAAGAGTTAACAGAGGATCCGGACTAGAGCTCTGCCCCCTGATTCCCATCCCACAGGTCTTGGGACACGTGACAGATTCTATGAGCACCTGAAGTTTTGCTGGTCGGTTACTTCTGAGGAATCTTTTGGTGGAAACTCTTTAAGTGGCCCTAAGGGTTTAGGCATTATGGGCAGCGTGCAGCCACCCCGAGCTCCCAGGCAGAGTTTCTGAACATGCAAGGAGGCAAACCCCAATAATATAGGACTGATGCTTCAGACTTACCAGGGTCTGCACTTAATCTCCCAAGTCCCTCAGTCATTTTGTCAGTACAGCTCATATAATTGTCAAATTTTCCACAATGAACATGTTATGTTCATTGTGGAAACAAATGTAACAAAAATATTATAAAATATTTGTAACAAAAATTTTGTTACAAAAATATTATAAAATATTTGTAACAAAATATTATAAACAAAATATTATAACAAAAATATAACAAAATATTATAAAAATATAATATTTTTGTAACAAAAATATTATAAAAATCTTTTGACATCACTTTATAGTTTATGAAGACTTTTCATGTAGTTATTCATCATATCTTCAAAAAAACTGTGACATGGAATCAATGTCCCTATTTTACAGATGAGGAAACTGAGGCTCAGGGGGATAAAGTGATTTACCTAAAGATATTCAGCTGCTATGAGGTGGCAGAACACGAACCCGAAAACCAGGTCCTCTGATTCTAAATGCTTCTCCTGTTCCATCACAGTCCCCCGGGGTGTGAGCTTTCCAATGGCTTTCTTTATAAGTTTTCATGAGCATCTTGATAAACTCAGGTCTCTGGGAAGCCCAGATGTTTTTTCCAACTACCGCCAGGTTTCTAGTTCTCTTTTTCGTTTCTTCTTTTAATCTCTTTTGTATTTAATTTGGAGACGATAAGATCCTGAGGAACCTGATTGTGGCCTGGGGACACTCCAGGGTTGTGAGCTGGGAAACTCACACTCAGGGAATCTGAGGCAGGACTAAAAAGGCCCATGCACACTGTTGGGAACACATCTTTTCAGGGACTTCAGGCATTTTATATGCACACTTTTTTTAAACCTTCCTGTAAATTAATTAGAACTCCATTTTACTGGAAGTATGTTTACTGAATAAAATGGTCCAAGAAAAGAAGTAAATAACACAATAACAACAACAACAAACCCCAAAGAATTTAGTGGTTTACTTACTACTAACTTAACGTTCATCATGGTGCAGGTAGCATCTCTCAGCTCATACAGGTAAAATGCTCTTCTCTGGGAGATGTCTTAGAATGCACAGCAATTTAAGATTAGGACTGATGTCTGAGCTCTTGGGACAAAAATGAAAGCTGGAGTGTCCAGGAACTTGAAGTGAGCTGCCATCTGTGGGGTTTTTTTTTTTTGGCCTCTCATTCCTCAAAGAAGCCTTTCTGTCATCCACAGCCTTATCAAGGAAAGAGGGTTGCATAATAGGGCCAATTTGGGGGTCCTTAGTTGATTATCTGAGAGCATTGGCCATCACTATTGTTACTGACATTCAGCTAGATCAAGGTCATGGCTCCAACTAGGAAAAAAAAAAAAGACCCTCCGGCTGCGTGAATGGCTGCAATCTTGGCTGCCTGCAGTGAAGTTCTGGTGTAAAATTTTGTGATTCTATAGTTTTTCTGTTATATTTCTAGGAAGAATAGGGAAGCTACAGTATAAATGCCTGTGTATGTGTATGCACACACACATACTCATTCATACATGTAACAGTAAACATTACTTGGATGTGGAATTCTGGCTTAGGGATCAACTCTGCCCCAGATTGTATAAAAATAATAGTAGCATAATCTTTTAAACCACTGTTTTCCTTCCTAGTTTATTTTTTATTTTCTTTATTAAGCTTTTTATGTACATTTTATTGTTTCCATTTTATTTTGTTCTTCTAATTATTCACACTTCTTAGCACATTTCTACTATAGTTTTCACTTCAGTCTAAGGACATATTTGGTAACTTCAGAGCTTTAAAATAGAATCCAACATGCTGAATTAATTTCTTCTTTATTCTAAGTGTCACTAAGAGGATAAATGTGAAAGCACTTTACAGATCATAAAACAGTACACAAATGCAAGATGATATGATCGTTAATTTAATTCAGTAACTGATTTTCTATATTCATTCATTAAACGAATATTTATTTAGTGTCCATTATGAAGCAGTACAATGTCAAGGGTTTGGTAGTGTCAGAGTTGCCTGAAGACTCCTATGATTTTGGTTTGGAATTGTGGACAGAAAATTATCCAGTGAGTAAGTTTCCTTTGAAATCATTCCTAAATGAAAAGGATAACATACAAAGCCTTTCAATTTTAAGTTTGCAAACAACTGAATTTAACTAAGTAAGACTTTGAATACACACTATTTAGTTCAAAGCAGGAGTAATTTCTTAGCCTCATGAACTATGAGAAATTTTACCTGGCAATCAAAGCCTGGGTCTATACAGTGCAAAGTAATGTAGCTATTTGGTAAGTGTTTACTTAATTTTATCACTGCAGAAAGCAAATTAGAAAAACTTATGCCCTTAAGGGTATTTTTCTTCTTTTCTTCTCTTCTTTTTATTTATTGTTGTTGTTAGTTGGTGGGTTATTTTGAGAGGAAGGCGATGCTGAATAATCATTTTGGTGAACTAACTGCATTGATCAACTGAATTGGTTCCACGGGCTGGGCATACTTTAAATGTTCTTTGGTTTTTGATGCCCTTAAATTACATTAGATTCTGTTATTTGAACTCCATTGTCAGAATGATGTTTTATCTAATTTTATCCGATTGAACAACTTCTGCCTAACTTTATCAAAAACCAGGTTTAGAAGGCAGAGTGATAGTGAGCAGAGAGAGAATTGTTCTCCAATAAGCTTATATTCAGGACCAATAGACACATGTTCATGTCACAATTTTTGCTTGTGTTCTATATAATGTGCCTTTTGTGCCTCATGGCACAAAAAGGACATATATATATATATAATAAGTTTTTTTCTTTTTTAATAACAGACTCTTGAAAAGGAGTTTCAAGCTCCTTGAGGGCAGCAAGCTTACTTTTTTCTCTCCAGCACATGGCCTGAGTCTGTCCATGTTTGTTAACTAAACAAATGAGTGAATGAACAAATGAATAAAGAAATGAACTACAAATGAGGGAAGCATGGCCTTCTAAACACAACCTAAAGAAAAATAATAATGCAGAATTTTCCTGTGTCTTGAAACACAGCACAGAGCTTGACCCATATTATGCTTTCAATGAATGTTTGGTGTGTGGTAAATTCCACTAGCAAATGTAGCAACCTTTTAAGCAAAAAAAGACCTTAATCATCTAGTCACACACGTTCACTCAATTTAGATTAAGAACACTGAGGCTCTGAGAGTATCTAGTAAATTACAGTTTCCAGAGCATGGCCAGTGGTGTTATCTCCATCTTATATACTAGAAAACGGATCCAGAGAGTTTAAATGGTTTTTTTTTTTCAGGATCATCTAGCTAGTTTGCATCAGAACATTAAATTACAGCCCAGGTACCTAATTCCTTGTAGAGAGTTTTTGGCGACACCTCAATATGCCAGCCTAGCTGTAAGCCTTTAGAAACTTTTGGGCACTGGATGGAAGGCGGAGCTTCTGGAAACATGGGGGCCATCCAGGATTCCACTCCTGCAATATGGAGTTGGGTGTTGAGTCAGAAGCTGGGTCTTTGCAAGCATTACTCTGAATTAGAACACTTGCATATATTTGTGAATCAATAAGTTATAATTCCAGCAGCACCCACCAAAACCAGTGAACAAGGCCCCAGCCGGTACGAAGAGACATTCAACCAGAATTTAAATACAGTTACCAAGCACACAGAAAGTTAATCTGAGCCAGGAGCAAAGCTGTGCTATGGTCATAAGCAGTGAGAGTTTCGTGATGATGCTCAGTGTACAGCAGTGTTTTCTCAGAGGGAGGGCCATGCAAATGTTTTCAGAGGCCTGCAGCAAAATGAGAGGACTTCTTTTTTTCTTTTTTTTGCGGTACGCGGGCCTCTCACTGTTGTGGCCTCTCCCGTTGCGGAGCACAGGCTCCGGACGCGCAGGCTCAGCGGCCGTGGCTCACGGGCGCAGCCGCTCCGCGGCATAGTGGGATCTTCCCGGACCGGGACACGAACCCGTGTGCCCTGCATCGGCAGGCGGACTCTCAACCACTTGTGCCACCAGGGAAGCCCAGAGGGGACTTCTTTTTAAGAGATGCAATGTGGGGACTCTTTCCTAAAATTAAACTTATTCAATTTGAAGGACTTCAATCTTAGATCATGGTCCTTTCATATTACAGTACTAAAGTTTCCCTTTTTATATGAAACAAAGATAAAAAGAGACTGGGTGTGTTCAATGTCTTTACTGGACTGGGGGTGGGAGGGAGTTGGCAATTCTCTGTTAGTCCTCAAATTATTTTTGGAAACCTTGCTAGTTCATGAAATGCCAAGGTAAGGTAACGAGTGGGCCACTTAGAACTTGGCTGTGAAAGTACATTGAACCTACAACCACACATCGCAGTGACTTTCACTTTCATGCAACAAAGGTGTTGACACCAGCCCATCCTCTGCTCGCGATGTCTACCACTTCCTCGGTATGACACTGACCATAGGTGAAGTTTTCACAGTGTGTTTCTAATTCATTCCCACACTGACCTGGGCTACATTTTAAACAAATTTTTCACTCCTAAATGCTTTGTTGGAGTCTCCTTTCTTGGAAAGACTTCAGAATCACTGGGTCCCCACATCCACATAGCATCCTGATGCACTGGGGTTAGGAGAAGCGGAAGCAGTACTTGTTTCAAATGACAGCAATGGCCTCAGCCAACTTCCCCGTACACTGGCCTGTTTTTCATGATGGGATGCTAATTTCAAACCAGAGAGTCTATTCAGTCAAGAAATGAAAAACTCCTCATGTGACAGCAGGGCTGTTTAAGATCAGAGCGACACAGTCTACCCTGATCGCACACACATGGGGCTCTGAAGTCATTAAAGAAAAAATTACACCAATTCTGGGCACCCCAGCTGTCTGAGAGTTCAAAAGCTTAGATTGTCATGTGCTTTTTGCTATTATGCGTGTGGAGAAGATCTTTTCATCTTTTTTTTTTTTTTCAGTTGGTCAGAGAAAATAGGTGGTGCTTTTCCGTAAACCAACTTGAACAAAAATTGGAAACAAGGTTAACATCTGCCACAAATGAAAACTCTATGGTACTTGTTAACTGAAAACTCTCCCAGCAGTGATGGAAAAACCAGTCAGCTTCCCTATCTGGGGAAATGCCGTGAGGGTGGACAAATGATGACACCGAGCTTTGAGCCAATATTGAGCTAATCCAATGTAACATATTGTTATACAGCAAACTCAATGAGAACTCTGGTTAGCAGAGAAATTATGTAATGTCAGAGAGCTCCAGACTTGCTTAGCTACGTGTCTGAGAATGCTTGAATGGTCCTTCCAAACCAGATGAACAATTCACTGACTTAGTTTTCCCAATTTGGAACAGTAGTGAATGATAAAGACTTATTTCCCAAACCTTCCACTTTGATCTTCTATAAGCAACCTAAAAAAAACATAGAATTTAGAGGGGGAAAAATATCACATGTTCAAGAGAATGTAGAATACCCGGATACTGTAAATTCTGTTCCAGAGTCACTGGCTGACATCAGAACACATCTGTAGCATTAGAAGCTGCTGCCAGGCGATGAACACATAAGAAACGAACAAAGGGCTGGCACCTCAGACATTTATAAGGATCCGTTCGTTCATTCATTCCGATGAACAAACCTAGGGAGGGGCGTGTTACCCGGATGTTGACATCAGATGGCATGATAAAAAGAGAGTTTTGGATTTGGAGGCAATGAAATTAGAATTCTGATCCAAAGTCTGTCATTATCTAGCAATAAGTCTTAGGCAAGTGATTTTGCCTCTTTGGGCCTTACGCAGTTTCATGATATGTAAAACAAAGATTAGACCAGACCGTCTCCAAGGTCCCAACCATCTCTAACATTTTCTAATTCAAGTCATTGATTGAGTATCAGGAGAGGATTGTTAAGGACTAGCATGGTTTTCAAGATAAATTTACATCATCACCCTCAGTGCGTAAGGATGAACTATGGTAGACCACAGCCCCAGAATTGGGGGAAGTGGACCAGAATGTCTAAATCCAGCCTTTGCCTTGAAGGGTCTGACTCCAGTTCAGGAGATAGGACACATGTATAAATTGCAACACAGGGCAACGCATGCTAAGTGACAAAGTCCAGCACGGATACTATAGAGAATTCAAAGGAAGGAAGTCTTTGCCAAGGTTTGGGGCAGAAAGAACCATTTTCAAGGAAGAGGCAGAGCTTTAGCCTAATCTCTAAATGTAAGAGGCTAGATAAAATAACGTCTCAGCATCCTTGGAATTCTACGATTAGAATTAATTAACAACAATTAATGTTAGTAAATAAAGGGGACTTCTCTGGTGGCACAGTGGTTAAGAATCCACCTGCCAATGCAGGGGACACGGGTTTGAGCCCTGGTCTGGGAAGATCCCACATGCCGTGGAGCAACTAAGCCCGTGTGCCACAACTACTGAGCCTGCGCTCCAGAGCCCGTGAACCACAACTACTGAGCCCGTGTGCCACAACTACTGAAGCCCATGCACCTAGAGCCCGTGCTCCGCAGCAAGAGAAGCCACTGCAATGAGAAGCCCGTGCACCACAACAGAGTAGCCCCTGCTCGCTGCAACTAGGAAAGCCCGCGTGCAGCAACGAAGACCCAAAGCAGCCATAAATAAATAAATTCATTAAATAGTAAATAAAGGCTCTCTGATGGGTATAATATAGGCTTCTAATAGGTATAACTACTAGTAGCATGAAAATTAGTAAAATTTATGAAAGACTTGTTTTTCCAGGTCAGATATTTCATGATAGTTAATTACAAATTACTTTGGTTAATCATATCATACAAGCTAACTACCTTATATGTGACTAAATAACTAGCTAATTCTGGTTTAAGTAATTGTTTCAAAATAAATTGAACATGACTGTTGAAAACACTTGCTGCCAAACTGCTAGGATTTCCACTAGGACACTTCCCGTAACTATCTCCGTGGCACATAGGCAATTCTAAATAATTAAAACCATTATTTGGCAACTGTAAAGAATTCCTCTCTTGTCATACCACTGACCTTTTCATTTTTAAACTGGTGGACAGGGAGAAGACAGTCAACTTAACTGTTCTGCCTTCAACAAGCAGCTTTATTATGTTGGGCAACTCTGCTCAAAGCAAAAAGAAATAAGGACACAAATGCAAGCTTCCCCATGGCAAGTGGCGAAGAGATGAGTGTAGTGTATTTTTTTTTTTGGTGTCCCCCAAACCTCACAGTGCCCTGGAGAGAAGAGGACTCCCACTGGCAAAATTCAGGGTGGAATCTAAAATATACCAAATTTAGAATCAGAAACAGACAAGAGGCTAATTTCACATAATCGGGCCATTCTGGGTTTGCACTGATAATGGTTGAAAGGGGGAAAATTTTAAAAATAAAAGGAAAGCAGAAGCAAAATAGGAAAATGCTTATTTAAAATTAATGTCACACCTCATTTTCAATTAGTCTCTCGTGAACTTTACCTCACTCTCACACCCCTGCTTGTGTGTGCTGAAACCTGTAGACAGCCATAAAATTAGTTTACATAAAAGCACTAATTAACATAGACTGCTTGAGGATAAGAAACCAATCTTTTCATCTATTTTTCTTTTCTTTTTTTTTTTTTTATAAATTTATTTATTTATGGCTGAGCTGGATCTTTGTTGCTGCACGCTGGCTTTCTCTAGTTGCAGCTGGCGGGGGCTACCCTTAGTTGTGGTGCGTGGGCTTCTCATTGCGGTGGCTTCTCTTGTAGTGGAGCACGGGCTCTAGGCCCGCGGGCTTCGGTAGTTGGGGCTCGCGGGCTCTAGAGCGCAGGCTCAGTAGTTGTGGCGCACGGGCTTAGTTGCTCTGCAGCATGTGGGATCTTCCCCGACCAGGGCTCGAGCCCGCGTCCCCTGCATTGGCAGGAGGATCCTTAACCACTGCGCCACCAGGTAAGCCCTTTTCATCTACTTTTAAATTCTTATTGTGAATCCTTAAAATATGCCTCATTTTAAAGCATCACTGACTCAATTTTAAAACATTGCCAGAACCTGTTTTGCTAATCTTCAGACTCGATAGTTCTACCCCAAACCTCAGCACACTCAGCAACAATTTAATAGCAAATATCTCTAGTGACACCTCATATTACTAAGATTCTATTACTTTTTATATTACAAAAAAAGTGCTAGTACACTCTAAAGTATTATAAATAGTTCAGACCAGGCAATGCTTGTAAAATATGTGAAAGTTTATTTTTTGCACTCAGTAATCTGGCATTTTTATCTTATGTATTTATAATCTATAATGTGCCTCCCATAATCAGTATAAAATGTGGATTACTAGTCAAATTCATAGTTTCTGGACATTTTATTTCTGTTAATATGATTACTAAGGGTGATAAGTTGTATGGTTAATAACCCAATCCTTCCGCTAAATGCAAATTCTAAACATATCTTAAAATAATCGCATAGATGCCTAAAATCGGCCTCTTTAATTATATTTTTCTTAGACTGCTAAGCAATACTTTTTGGGATTGAGGGCATTGTGTTTATGCTTCTTGAGGATTTTTAGCTTGAGGTTTAAAGAAAGATATAAATCTGGATACTTATTTAATAATTGTTGTAATACATTTCAAATGACATAAAAGAAGTATATATTCCCCTGTTAACCAGTAATACTTCATATCTTGACAGAGGTCTCTGTAAAATTGTTCAACTCTTGAAATGTTCAAGTTTTTAGACATTAATATTAGTATAACTAGAAGTATATGGAAGTATATCAATCTGTAAATACAGAGATATTTCCACATAGAAGAGACTACAATGCTTGCATCTTTTCAGCAATTTCAGGCTAGCTCAATTTTTAAATTGATAATTGCTCATTTATTCTAAGACCTCTATGCTATTTATTTCTTTGTAATAAATGCCACTCACAATGCACACCAGTCTTTAATAAATGATTCATGTTCTTTATAAGAGATGAATTGCAAATTGCCACCTTGATCATAAAGTAAATCTACTACTGACATTTGCACCAAATGTGTACATGCTAGTAGCAGACACATGAATAACCTCCAACCTGCATCCCCAAGCTCTACAAAATGTCTCTAAGGGCTGCAGGGCGATACCCTTTTGGCCCAATGCCTTGACCCTCCTCCACCCTTCGCTGTTTCTCTAGTATATTCTATCCCTTTTAATTCTCTCTCCACATTAATACGACCTACTCTTGTTTAAACATTTACAATGAGCTATAACTGTCACAGGTTCCCTTCGGCAAACGTGCTGCCCTACTCCCTTACCATTTCTGTGGTATAACGGGGACGAGGCCCCAGAGCAGGACTGATTCCACGGCAGAGCCAGGATGGCGCTCGCGCTCTCTGATCCACTAATCAGGTACCCGGCAGTGACAAAGGTCAATACACCTTTTGGGAGTTGACAAGCAGAAGTCACCTTCTCTATCAATCTCTTATTCAAACAATTTCTGAAAAACTCAGAACCGCTCCAAAAATGCATTTGTGCCCCAGGTGTGGTAGTCAATACACCTAATGCCCAGATGCTTAGAATCACAGAGTTCAAGCTCCTTCTTTTACAGACATAGAAAACAAGCCCCAGAGAGGTTAAAAGATTTTTCCAAAATATAACAGCTTAGCTGGAATGCTCCTGCCTTTCTCGATAGGCTTTTTATCTCATTATTCTTTTCAAATTTTTTGGATGAGCCTTAGCATTCAGCACCAACTTTACTGGTTTTCCAGCTATTAAGTAAACTAGACCACAAGTGACCATTGCAATGAGACGGCTGGGGCAGAGCGAGGAGCAGTGTGTCCAGCTTTGGCTTAGGAAGTCACCTTTAGGCTCTTGTTAATGAAAATATCTGCAGCCTGAATAAAACTTAATAATAAAATTCAAACTGTTCAACTTAAGGTTAGCCTCCTCATAGTGAAGGGCTCTAAATTCTGACTCCAAAATCAAGGAGGGATATATATATATCCCTGCTATCTATGTAATCTTGAGAACAAAGAATATTTTAAAATATTCTCAAGCTTCTGTAACTGGAGCTGATATCAGTTGTGACAATAACTAGAACGCATGGGTTGGCTGTGTTGACGACAGATTCGCGACATGACTAGAGGGTAATATTCTGCTGTCCTGGTCCTCAGTGTTCACCTTCCTTCCTCCTTCCCCTCTGGCCAGTTAAACAGGGGGCAGGAAAGCCATTTCCTCACACAAGTGACATCAGGAATGGTGGAACAAAGTCATGTAGCTCCTACAGTGAAAGAGATTAGAACCTACTGTTCATGTCAGAGGATACTTATGAGCTCAGAGTCTTACTAATTATACCAGGTATACACTTCTACATGAATGAACTGTGGTGTCAAAAAACCGGGATGGGGCTTCCCTGGTGGTGCAGTGGTTGAGAGTCTGCCTGACGATGCAGGGGACGCGGGTTCGTGCCCCGGTCCGGGAGGATTCCACATGCCGCAGAGCGGCTGGGCCCGTGAGCCATGGTTGCTGGGCCTGTGTGTCCGGAGCCTGTGCTCCACGACGGGAGAGGCCACAGCAGTGAGAGGCCCGCGTACCACAAAAACAAAAAACAAAAAAACACAAAAAACCTGGGATGGCAGTATAACTGGACAACAAATGGTTCACCTTTAGATGCTTCTTCTTGACCCTGACAGCACCTCCCAATTAGCTTGATTGGTGCCACCCCAAAGCCTCACATAGGTCTGCCCCTTCGCATTCCTCATGGCTGAACCAGTCAAATGTTAGACCTAGAACAGCCCGTGAAGAAGTTTCTCAGGAGCTAAGTGTCAATGTGAGAGATGGAAAAAAATAATGAACACATTTTGGAGATCAAAATACACTCGGCTTTCTGCCATTGGCCAATTTCCCCATTCATTAGTAGCCTTTGAGCTTTTTCACTTCTCTTCCTGTTGTTTTTCAGTTTTTCAGAAATGATATCACTTCTGACAAAAGAACTCAAAAAGCCAGTGGTCTGAAGGTTGTTTTAGGTTCTGAGGACATTGCTGTTGGTGTAACTCAGCCGCACGGGTGCTCTCACACACCTGATCCTGGCTCACCAAGGGGAGATTCAAAGCCTACACTCTGTACAACAGCAGGCAAGGGCTCGTACATTTTAGAAAGGCTTCATTATGAAGTATTCAAAACGAAGGTAAAGTCCCCAAATCCTAACTCTTCAGAAAATCCAAGTCCAGAGATCCAAGTTTTTGAGGTTCTGAAAAGATCTTAGAGACTATTTCATATTGCTTTATTTTAGGGATAAGGAAACTGATGAACAAAAGGGCAAGAATCATTAGCTCTCTGAGATTTTAAGAGACTAAAATGAGAAAGACAAAGAATTCGTTGGTGTCATTTTTTTTTAAAAAAGTAACCTTTTGTCTGCATAGATCTTTTTATATAAACCTCTGGTTATTATATAAATATGAATGCTATAGATCTGTTCAGGAAAATAACCATACTAAGTTACAGAGAATATCTAATAATAATGACTTTTCTTAAATACTAATTTTTAGGGACCAGTGGCCCCCCAGAGAAGGCTTCCGTGCCCCTGCCAACTCCAGAGCAGGATGGAACCGGGAGGGCTGATGAGAGCAGAGAGTTGCCCTTGTCTTCTCTGATGGTACTTTCTGGAGGGAGCAGCAAAATCCTAGGAAATAAACAACCTGGGTTCTAGTCTTAGATCTGCCATTAAGCAGCTGTGTGGTCTTGGGCAAGATATCCAGTCTCTCTAGGTCTTGATTTTTCATCTGCAAATTAAAAGCTTAGAAATTCCTTAGCACTTCCTTCTAGCTCTGAAATGCCTTGAGTTCATTATGAGAGTGATCACATGGTGTCCGTGTGTGTGCTCAGGGCAGATGTGGGTCCAAACATTGCAACGAGCATAGAGTTAAGTGTGCAGAAAAGGGTTAAAGATTTAAGCATGTTGGAGTTGCAGCTGAATGAAGGAGGACCCCAGCTCTTCCATATTCCATACAGCCATTTTATAGATAGGAGAGGTAGAGAGAAAGGAGTATGTTTTTTCCAGGGGAAATCAAGAGAAACCAGAGTATCTTTCTGACTCGAGAGTTCACGAAGATTGGAGAGAGGTGATGGGCAGGGTGAGGACTGCCCTGAAAGGAGACCAAATACATAACTTAAGTGGTATGCATGACTAGAAAGATCGGGCAATAAGGTCACACCTCTGTCCCTGCGACCAGCACTGTCTGCAATTTTCAAACTTCTTTTAGCTCTGGAACCCTGTTGGGGCAGCCACCGCTTAAAAAAGCAGTAATCCTTTCCTCCACTCCTGCTTCCTGGCCCTCTACACCAAATCTCAAGCAAGCATGAGCCCCAGATAGACAGGCTTCCTCTTCGGACCCAAAGTCCAAAGTTGAAGACTCCCATTCAGGTGTTAAATACAAATGGCTGAACCAACACTCAGCTGGTTATTTTGAAGGTCTTGCCAGGGCCACAGCTACCTACACACAGATTAGACAACCAGCTTTGGAAAGGGAGCAGCCCTGATTTAGGTGCCAGGTAAATCAATGCTCCATTCCCACATTTCTACTTGTTGTGTCAACAGACGTAGCAGAGGATGGGAAATGAGATCCAATTGCAGTGAAGAGGAAGGATGAAGATGCAGCTCATCGTGCACTCCTAACTCATTCTTGAAAGACAAGCCTGAGCGAGCAGATTTCCGACCAGAGAAACCCAGCTGGACCACCTAGGCAGCAGTCAGGAGATGGCAGGGCTGTTTTGTGTATGTTTTTTGTTGCTTGCTCAGTTTTTAATGGAAAAAATGTTGTATTTTTCTGTGCTTTCTGTGCTTTCAAAGTTTGTTAGCATTAAAAATCTATTCCTTTTGTTAGAAAAATAAACTATGAATATTTTAATAATAGCTCAAACATTGAATTTGATAACTACCACTCCTAAGAATATACACATTTCTTTTAAAACATGATATATAAAGTAATATGTATATGTGTGTGCATATATATTTTAAGGGAACCAGGAGTTAGCATAGTACTTCAGAGAAATATTGTGAATATTGATTTTTTTCCCCTAGTGAGATATTACCTGGGAATCACAGCCAAGGTAGGACTCTTTAGACAGCTTTATCATTAACCTTTCTCTGTGTGTAAATTCACAGACATCAGACTGTAAAATGTGCTTGCCACATCACCAAAGGAAACCAAAATCTGGTACTAGCCCTTATTTTGAAAATGAATGGTTCCATCTTCTTTTTAAAGTACTCCAAAAGTTTTTGGGACAGCCCGTTCTGCAGTTCAGTCATACTCACCGATCACAAAGTCTTTCTTGTGTCTAAAAACAGACTCTCTCCTGATGCTGTCAACTCAAACTCCTGTTCTTCTACTCCATCCAGTGAGAGGGAGAAGGCTGGTTAGTGTTCTCCACAGCTCCACCTCACTGCCCAGAGGTTGTTAATTTTGTCTGCCTTCAGCCTTCTCTTCTCCAGGATAAATAACCCGCCTCCTTTCTTGTGTACATAGCCTCCAATCCCTGTCATCGTTGTCTTCTTTCTGTACGTGAATTCTATGCCATTTTCATACATACGTTTTAAGTTACAGACCTAAAGTGTAATGTTCAAACGAGAGCCTGACCTACAATGAATTTACACAAGGATTACTTCCTGGCTACAAATGATGCTTGTCTTAATACAACTCAGGATAGTATTTCTTTCTTAATGCCATCACTAGGTTAATGACTCATGTATTTCTGGAATGCTGGATCTCCTCCAGCCAAGTTCATGTCAAAATACGCTCTCTATCTAGCCCTTTCTCCCACCACCAACTACTCCCCAAAGGCAGTCACTGTTAATAAATTTAGATTTTAGTTCTTCCAGCAGTTTCTACTTGAGCTCTAAATAAATAATATGTCTACATCTACCTGTTTTGATTTTTCAACCTTAGACACTCAGTAGCTATTGAGTTCTCTACATGAATGATGAAAAATTTCACTCATTCCTTCTCTATCTTCTCCCCAGTTTAGGTTAATTCATGATTTTTTAGTTCTTCAGTTGGGTAGATGTATAACTTATCAGTATGTATAACTTACAATTATCCCTCCACTTCCGGATCTAGCAGCTTTAGAAAATATTTATTGACCTTAGCACTCTCCGATAAGAAAGTTAACACAGCCCTCCACCTCCCGACTTCTGTCAGAGTATAGCTTTTAGACTGTCAAAGTTTATAATATTTATACTGTTTTATAAATATTATTATGAATTCTGATATTATTATCATAGAAATAGCATTTGTTGCAGACACCAGAAAACAAATTAACCCTGTGTCACCAAAATCATGCTATTCAAAATAGAGTGTCCTAAGCATCACAGTTAAATGGATTCTCTAACCTTAAACTCCATCAAACCCTCAAAATCATGCCACAACTTAGTTTACTTCTTATTAGCATACTGGATTTTGAGGCAGTTCTATAAATACTATTACTGGTTACAAGCAGTGGAAGCTGATTAACTTAACAAATTTGTTGGAAGGATATAGGGTCACTCTCCAAACCAAAGAAAAAGCTAGAGATGAATCAACTACAGATTTTCAAGGTATTAGACTATGAAACTAGAGACAGATCCTGCTCATTCCTGGGAAAGAGCCCCTGATCGGCCTACCTCGGATCACAAGCTAGGAGTAGGACACTTGATTGACAGTCCCATCAAGGTTGCATGCAATGGTGAAGGGTAGTTCTCAAAAAATAAAATCAAGTTGCTGTCACCAGAACAAGCTGGGTAGACTTAACAACAGCATTTATCACATATGATATACCGGTTGTCACATTTTAATTAATAAATAATTTGGGTAGTTATCTGTTTGACATTGTCCTTTCCCATCAGATTTCACAAGGAGAGGTTACATATATTATTTGTTCTCTTAATCTACATGCCTAGCACAGTATATGGCACATAGAAATACTTACTAAATATTTGTTGAATATTGTTAAAAAAAAAAAGTGCCAAGGGTTTCTGGGATAAACTGCATAGACTACCTGTATTCATTTACTTTGCTAACAAAATATTTTCAGATGGCTGAACTGCATATTAAAGAAGGGATTATTCTTTCTATTGGTATAACATCATGGAGGGATACAACTTAAGTTTTCCATTGCAAGTATTGTATTTTAAAAGAAGAATATCTCTCAAAACTTCTGGATAGTGGCAGGATCCCATGATCTTACACATTGCCCAAACAACTAATGGTTTACAATGACCTGATCCAAAGAACTGGTCGGCAATTTGAATGTTCAGTATTCATTCAGGATTTCATAGCCTGTGGATCTCTGCAGCCAGGATTCAACACAGCAATATTTAAGGCCTGATCTAATATCTTCCTTGTAAAGCTCCCCATTCTCCCAAGGAGTGAATCCTTTTCCGCACTCCTCTCCATGCCACTTTGCCCACTTGGTCACAAATTGAGGGAGAGTTATTTGTTTATGTACCTGCCTCTCCATCTAAACTATGAGTCCTATAAAAGAAGAAAGTCTGTCTGATTCACCTTTGTATCCCCAGTGCCTGGCAAATAGGAAGCATTTATTAAATGTTTATTGAATCTAAACAATCAGTCTAAGTAAAGTCTTTGACAAAGAAATATAATGAGTTCAAAGAAATACCAGACTCTAAAGGGAGAAGGTTTTATCATCTAAAATAATAAGATCATAAAAAGAAAAGACAGGAAGGAATGGAGGGAGGGAGAGAATGAAGGAGGGAAGAAGGGAGGAAAGGAAGGAAGGAAGGAAGGAAGGAAGGAAGGAAGGGAGGGAGGGAGGGAGGGAGGAAGGAGAATGTTAGTGCTCTAAGCTGTAGAGAAATTTTAAGTTATTTTTCAAATACACCTGTTCATGGATAGACCGTAAGGGCTTTAATATCTCTAAATCACATGATGACAAAAGAAACAATTAGGAATGCAGAAATGGTCCTCTCTAAAGTTTTCATTCTTACATATCAATCAAGGAGAATGCTAATTAGGAGGCTTCAGCAGGAGTCAATAATTCCTCATCAATATCAGAAATTTAGTTTCACTTTTCAGAGGCTGTTGGTGGCCACGCTTGCGAAATCAAGACTGTAATTCATTTCCAGACAATAACAATTATTACCGATTACTAAGAAATAAGTCAACAAAGATATTTTCCTGTTTACATTCTTATCAGACTGTATCAGAACCATCTGTTTTCAAGTTTGTTGTTGCTGGGTTTTTTTTTTTATCCCAAGGGATAAATACTCCACATTGTTCTCAGACTATATGCATGCAAAACTGCCTCTTGCTGCACAGCTGCAATGTTCACTGAAACATTTGGGTAGGGAAAAAACACATATTCTTCTGAGAAAGAAAATGAAAAGAAGTAGATGATCTCACTGAATTTACTCTATCTTCAAACGAAGGATATGTTGGGGGTCTGTCCCATCTCTAATTACCATCTCCTCATTTGAATGGGTGACTATTGATTTTGCTAAAAGTATACAATGTGGAATTTTAGACACTAAAGTAACTCCAACCTAGAAAACACAGTAAAAACTCCACTAATACAAGAAAGATTCTACAATTTTAAAACAAATAATATGCAACCTCTTTATGCCGTTGTTCATTAATGCCTACCTCCTGTGATAAAAGCAATAAGTTTCCCTCCTTTGAAGACAGTTATAATTGCTCTATTGCCAAGGAAGCAAGAGTGGAAGATTTAAATCGTGATACTGACAGAGTTGCTGCATGGCTTTGGGCGAGCAATTAACCTTTGGTGTCTCAGTTACTTCATCTGTAAAATAGGGATAAGGGTTTTTGCACAGGTGTGATGCCTGGACTAATTAGTACAGTTATCATTATTGATGGGAAAATAATGTTGGTCACTGATTTTGCATCTTATGTTCACACCAGGCAATCATTTTTATCTCCTCTACATTGAATCATTTTTTAAGGAGTCTGTTAAAATGATAAATGATGACAATAGCCACATATTGGAGGCTGGCACAACGCAGTTAAAATGGACCATGTCCACATAGGTGCATAGCCTTCATGAATTATCTTTTGATCATTTGTATTTATCACTTAGATGTTCTCTAAACTTAGACTAAACATGTAAACTATGAAAATGAGGAAACTGTTCAAGGCCCACACTGAACTGGTAAACTGCACTGCAGCAAAAGGCTTTCCAGTTTATTGGTGGGTGACATTATAACAGTACTAGAGTAGTTTAGGCTTGAGCCATACAATTTAGGGTAATCAAAGTCAAGTAAAAGTATGCACTGAAGACAGTGCTTATATGACATCTAAAGCCCTCACTTCCATGTGCATATCTGCACTGCAAGAACTGCAGCTCTAATAGCCAGGGACCAGGACAGACCACGGAGGTACAGGAGATGCCAGCTTTGCCGGAGTGGGAGCATCGGCGCTGGGCGCAGTAGGGCATCCTTACAGGAGAGCACAGGTGATGTCTCTCGAGTCAATGAGAGAGACAGAGGCGAGGACGACAGAAATGGGGACTCCCTGCGCATCTAGTACTCCTAAGTGCTCTTTCTGTTTCCTAAGTCAGGGTGAAATATCTGCTTTAAAAAAAGTTACCTTTACGTGTCGGCAAAAATGGCAATGAACCATAGAGGGAAACATAAAAGATGGAAGTGCTCCAAACGTCAGTACTCAACGCCGTAACCTCTGCATCCTTTTGTGTAGACACGTGATGTTCGCAGGTCCAAAACTTCTCCCCATGGTTTCTCATACTCGAGATTTTCTCCCAGCAGAGAATTCTCTTTTCTGGAACTGAGTTAATATCAAGCCTCAAATCTCTAATGTCTCCCAAGAAATTAGCCTCTTGACAAGTCATTCGCACTAAGGACTCTGTCCCTTTCCTCCATACTTGCCTCAAAATTACAGGCAACAACTTCCGAATGGAAACATAGCTGTTGCCGTTTTCGTATTAACCTCACCGATCATACGAAACGTAAAAATTAGCATTTCTAGCAGTATTAAAACTGCTAACGCAACTTCTTTCTGTCCTACACCATTAAACTTGATTAGAAATCCCTTCACGATTAACATTCATCTCGCTGTATCGTGCTTGAAGGTTAATAATATCCACCATCTCCTGAGAGAGGGGGAGGGGAGGTATTTATTCAACGGAGGGAGGCCGCCAGGAGAGGCAATTTCCCCTTCCGTCCACTAGAGGGGGATCCGCGGGGGCCGGCCGGAGGATGGTAGAGACACCGAGACACACACAGCATCCCGCCCTGCTCGCCTGCACTTTAGCCGGTAAGATGAAGCAACATTAGTATTCATCGTTCTCTATTCCTCACCCTCGGTAGGTTTTAACTTCTCATAAAGCCCCTTCACAAATGCCGGACGGCCGTGTTAGCCTGGAGGGAAAAAAAGATCGACCTACCATCTTAAAACAATATCCAGTCTAATTCTTCTAAATCTACACTGCGTGAGATAAATACACAACCTGTAAGAACAGATCCTAAGTTTAAAACCTTCGTTTATTCTGTAGCAGCACGTGTGCGCTGCAGAAGTGGATACGGAATAAACGGTGCATGGACGTTCTAGGGAAAAGCACCTCCATTATATACAATGCATAAAGAAATGTACCTACCCCTTAGCACACCGGCTGTTTCTGCTTATGGGACTGAGTTATCCTTGAAATGCAGTAGGACATTTTGTAGTAAATATCCTACTTGACGGACTTTTTTAGACCTACCCACCTATGCAGGTTTGTATACTTAAGGAAGAAATAGACATTTTAGCAATGAAAGACAAACCTTATATTTTTCCCTCATCAAAATACATTGTGTTCTAAGAAAGAAGGGGTGGGGAATGAGCCTGTTTTGGGTGGACTCTACCTAGATGGTAAAGCAAAATATAATACCTTTCTCTATCTGTAATATTGTTCAGTGTAGCAGACTCTTTTGCTTGTTACAGTACAGTAAATGGGGTGTTTAATTTGGGATTCAATGTAGTCTAGTGTCAAGGTGCAGCAGTTTTATTACAGAAATACAATTTTATTGGAGGCTGAAGATTTAATTTCCATCTTACGTCGAGAGCCATAAACGGTGTGCCTCTATTACATTTTGCATAGCATTTGGTATGTGTAATTCCTGGTCTAATTTTAGAGTTTGAAAAGGTGGAAGAGTCACAATATGTAGATTCAGATTCTTCAACATTTCAGCCACAAATGCCATTTTAAAATGAGTAATTTTCTGTTTCTTAGTCACATGTTTGAAATTATTTCTTCCCTCCCCTGATTGAATTCTGCACCACATCCTCTCCAGTCCTTCCTAATGAGGTAAGCCACAAAGTTACCCACAGAACACCCTTGTGTTGGAGCAAATGCTTTCTTTGTTTAAATTTGTCTGCTGGTTGGTATTTTACTTAAAAGCAAGACGATCAGATGATCCGGATAGTTTGCCTTCTATTGTGCTTCATATCTGTCAGGGTCACATGTTAATGTCTGTTCTCATGGATGCATTTAGAATCAAATAATTTGTAAATGTATTGGGAGGATCGAATTTGAAAGAAATAAATGATGATAGCTAGAAAGCTATATCAACATTGAAATCCAAATTTGGGGAATTGTGTCATTATCCTTCCTTCAAATATATTTATTAACAGAAACACACACACACACATACAGAGTAGATGCTGCTCTTCCATTTGTTTGCTCTTTACAGCATTAATTCTCCTCATCAACAGTTCATACCTTCTCTTTACCACCAGGTGGAGCCATTTGTTTATGGACATCTGTCCATTTCCTTTTTCTCCAAGATGCTACCAGATAAATAGCTCCGGAGTTAACATAATGTGGCAAGCATGAAAATTTAACACCCACAGATAAAAAATAAAGCTTTCTCAGGCATTGGTATAACAAACCTTGCCGTAAGAGTCCTCTTGCTATTAGATTTAATAGATTTACGCACTTTCCTATTTACAATTTCTGCACACCAAACAGAGAAAATAATGTTGTGTGTGCCATAAACAGTGTTGCTGCAGGTCTATTTTATGTAGCACCATCGTTTTTATAAACTCAAATGTTTGGAAACTTCAGTCAAATGGCAAAAAAAATACTCTATGCTGTGAGCCTCTGTTTTCTTCAGTCTTAAAAATATACACCGCATAGAGAAGAAAATGTTCTCCTTCCGACAAAAGAGAGTGGTGATTCAGCCGTAGGCAGTAAGGGGCAATGTCAGATTCTTCTCTCGGTCAAATTTATCTCTCTTCGATTTGAGGTCCAGTGAAAGGTAAGTCAAAATCTATCTTACCTTTGGTTCTATTTAGGAGCTAGTTCAAAATGAATACTAGTAGCAAAGTTCAATTATTACATTGTTCAATTATTTTAATATTTTTATTTTAAGAAATTAATCAAAGAGCTTCTCATGAACAAAAGGCAGTAAGATAAGAAAAATTTAGAAGCCTGATTTGCATGTGCAAATAACTGTGGAATGAGCTCACCCAAGCTCATTTGCCAATGACCTCAACCTTGATCTGGAAAGATCATTTATTCACAAGTAAAACATTCACATTCTCTATGCTAACACTGTCTTGGATCTTTCCTTAAGGCAGATTACGAACTGTGACGTTGGACAGCCTATTCATAACATCTGCATTTACCAACATCGTGGAGTTAGGTGTTTAACTGAAATATCATTTCTGTTGCATTCTTTATTTTAATCAGGATTTACTCTCTCTGTATCATATGTATCTAAAATTTTCCTTGAGCATCTGCAAAGCAGTGAGTGGAGGAAGATCTGTGTGTAGGCTTTATTGAATCCGTCCCTGGGCCTGAGAAATCTGGCTTTTCTCTCCTACGCGAACTGGTTCTGGGAGCCGAGATGGGAGGCTGTCTGCAAAGAAGCCCTCATACAACAAAATGCTGGAACCACCATTTTGCTGTTCGCTCTCACACAATGAAATGGTGGCACAGAAAACAGTTAACACATGCCCACGAGAGTCGTCTTTGAAAGTATTCTACTCTCTGATCCAAATATCTAGCTGCTTTTTAAAATGTTGCTACTAAGGGGCTAAAGATTTTCATTTTCTTTAAGTGTGTAAAACTTGTGCGTGTGTGTGTGTGTGTGTGTGTGTGTGTAAAATGCTGGAAGCATCGGCTGTGTACATTCAACTGAAGGATGGAAAGAACTCGTCAAAAATGCACACTTATTTAGCAAACCTGAATAAAAGTCCAGCTCCTGAGAACTGCTTCTAACAGCTCACAAAAGCTGTACGGTGAATTTGGCCCTGACGCCTCCTTTCGTTTTAGCATTCACGGCGTGCAACTGAGAGTGAGGAAATTTAAGAGAGTTGGGGTTTTTTTTCCTTCTTTTTTTAAAAAAAAGTCCTGTAAAAATTAAAAGCAGGCCCACATTTGACTCACCTGGGAGACCCCAGGCTCGCATTTTTTTGTGGGAGGAAGAAAACAGAACAAAACAAGGACCCAGAATCCCTTCCTCTTTCACTTCTGTTCTTATTTTTAATCATTAAAAATGCTTCCTTGGCTGCGTTAAAGTGTGGAAATTCTCATTTTTCTGCAGTGTTTCAGACTCATATAGACTCCTTGGGGACGCGGTGAGGAGCTAACCAACTGCACATGGGAAATGAGGATTTTCATGGTTAGAAAAACTGCAGTGTTTGGTAATTTTCCACATGGAGTCAAAGTCACGAGTGACTTTTTTCTTTCAAACATAATGACTTGCGCACTTGGTGTAGAGTTGTAGGTTAGAATTTATTTGAACGCATCAAAATGTCTTACAGAATTTAACTTGACTTCTTTTTATAAATATTTCCACTATTTTCAAGTGCATAATAAGTAGATTAAAATGGGACACCCTCTCTCTCCATAACCCCCCTCCTCCCTCCACAGAGAGAATTATAAAAAGCTACTGTCTATAAATAAACTATAGCCCTGGAGGACCCACCAACAGGTTATGTAATATGTGACATAGACCACCAGGGGCTGAACTGAAACCACTAATACTTTTTTCATAGGATCATTAGCTAGAGTGAAACAAGGTGCCCAAGTGAAAGGATGAGGAAGCTGACCCCACTCATTATATTTGTGTGCCTTTAATTATTTTTTGCATTGAAATTAAACACAAATATTCAGTTTTATCATTTAAACATATTGTCACCCAAATACAGCAGACTACTTTTCATATTTTTAATGATTCGTAATGTAGTATGTTGTGATTAATATTTACAGTTGGTTTTCAATAAATACTAAAACTCTTGTGAAAAATGCAATTTAAATTTAAGGCTAAGGAGAAGTTATTAGTTAAATTTTTTTTCCCTGCTGTACTTTATGAGATAAAATCAATTGATTTGCTTTGAAATTTAGATCTTAAATTAAAATCTTCCTCCAACCAAGATGAGTAGGTCTGGGGCTCATGGAACCAGCTTGCATGTATTCTTGACCTTGTGCTGACAGTCACCAGGAAGGGTATGTTCCCTTTATAATAGCTGCTTTACAATTTTGGAGACGTTGCTAGACTTTTACATGCACTAATGTTAGTTGCCCCATGTACCTTACATAAAGCCAATTCAATAAATTTAGGATTGTGGTTGAGAAATAAATGTCATGTCAGTAACCCTCAACCAGATATCAGAAGAAAGAGTATGTGATTGTCTAGTCCAAAAATTAAGTTTCATGTTTTTAATTGGTGTCATAGCCTGTCCTAAGTCTATAGCGCTTAAATTAAAGGCAAACACATTAACCTGGAAAGGAAACATAATAACAACTCCTTTCATCCCCTGGCTCAAACGCTTTTATGCTCAACCCTAATTTTTGTTAAAAACACTTTCAGGCAAAGACAACAGGAAACAGTAAACATGGCAACACCATGAAAATAATTTTCTGATGCACTATTTCTCTCCATGTCCAAAGAGTGAGTTGTACAGGGTGCAGAGGAAACCGCTGTATCATTAAACCCAATGCCGACGAAAACAGCCACCCTTCCAGCAAAATGCATACCCCTCCTCATTTCATAAATCTTGTTTCCAACTAGACTAAAGCCAGGAATTGACTCTCGATCACATCAATGGCCTGAAACTGGTGTATCACTAGTACGTTCAAAGGGAATCAGGAGTAACCAGCAACAACTTCAGGGGCAGGGATGCAATTATAACTGACAGCCAGATGTCTGGCCAGGCTGCTCTAATACCCATCAAGGCTGCAAATGGTCTTGGGTCCTCTTCATCCAAACAGGGAATGATATATGGATAAACACCAATACCACAAATCATCAACACAAACCAAAACGATGCTGTGTCTGATCAAGATTTCAGATATCAAGAGTTGGCCAACTTCTCCCCTATCTTCCCCTCTCCCCCCGTTCCCGCCCCCTTTCCCAAACAAAAAGCTTGTTAGTGGTTGAGGGCCCCATGGGAAATGTTTTTACACCCAGTGCCAAATGCTAATCCTTCACTGAAGCCTTTAGTGTATTTAAATGTTTCAGTTATGGGGCCAAAAGGGATTCCAATAGAAATTACTTAGGGAATATGGAGATTTAATAATTTGGCTAATAATTTGGTTAATTTGGCTAAGGATTACCTTAAAAGAGCACATTACAATTCAAAGAGAATAGGAATTTATTTTAATTATCATTTAAGCAATAACCAGCATAAATTTGTGTTCCTTAAATTTATGTTTGGGATGGGAGAGGGGGGATATAAGTAAATTCTCTTAGTAGATTATATAACATTTCTTAACCTATCTAGATACAAATATTTCTTCATTTTCACAGACTCCATATTGTATTGTCTTGAAATACTTTTTTTTTAGAGCTAGATTTGACATGCATTTGTGATTCATAAGCTGCTACGGATGTCAAGCCATTCTAATCTGAATATGGATAAAGGATTCTGGGGAAAACTCAGTAAAATTGTCTTATTTTGTCAAAACGGTTTGAATTTTTAATTAAATTAATTAATTGAATTAAATTCATGGTATTAAGTATTTGCAAAAATAATAGAACCATATTCAGCATATTTATTATTTTAGTATGGGTGGATTTTTCAGTGCCATGAATGGTTTTGCAGTTTTCATAGCATCTCTTAGAGTAAATGAAAGTTATGTCTTTTCAAGCAAACTCCTCTTTCATGAAATTTTTACAAGCGTGTTTAAACTTAATATTTCAAATACATTTCCCTTTTGTGACGTTCTTCTCTAGGGCTCCTGGGTCCATTTTGAGGTCTAAGCTTTCTCAATAAAAATGTCAAAGCCAGAGGTCTTTCAAAGTAGCTGCTGAGAACACCGAGGCCCTTTCTGCACTGCCAGTCTGACAGGGTCCTGGGTCTCCATCCCAGACAGGCTTCACGTGGACACACACAGCAGCTCTCCAAACAGAGAAGCATCTCATGCTATCGCCTTTCCCCGAAACATATAAAAAGAGCATTAGCAGCCTTGAAATCTATTTTTCTGATGAGGTACAAAGTCAGGCTGGAAAAGAATTGTGAATACCAAGAAGGCTGGAACTGTGTTTTGTCATATCGATAGCCCCAGTTCCAATACGTAGTGGGCATTTGGTAACTGTTTGATCATTTATTGAACAAACATTCTTTCAGTGGTTATGCTATACCAGACAGGGGCTGTTTTGGAGATAAAGTAGTCGAGAAGACAGACAAGGTACCTACATTTTGGAATCTATAGTCTGTGTGAAAATATTTGTTAAAAAGTGGGATGGATGGATGGATGGTTGGATGGGTGGGCTAATGAGTCTAAAAGAAAAGTGTTTCTCAGATACAGGTCTGATATTCCTTTAGGATGAGACCCTTGGGCTGAGCTCATTGCAAAGAAATGTAAAGCCAGAGTCCCAGGTAAGACGGCTCAAGACAAACCCAGTGGCAGTAACTGGCTTTGGCATCAGCCTGAAAATGGGTGCTGCCACGGCAATCTGAGTTTCAGGTGATGGTGCAGCTGAAGTTAAGTGAGGTTGCCAGGATCTTAGAGCCTGTTCAAGATGACTATTAGACTGGTGTTCTTGGTAGAATCTGAAGAAGTGCTTCTGGCAATAGAGGAAAATACAGGCCTAATATTAAAAAAATTTTTTTTTACCTTCGAAGTATGACTAAAAGACTAAAGGGTGGGATATCTCTGTTTGACTCTATTATTAAGGAGAGACCTCTTGTTTCCAGGTGTTCGTGTAATACCCCTCCAGAAGATATGTCTTGCTGGTCTCAAACTATCTTTCACTCTGGCAGATTTCTTGATCTCCTTGCTGTCTTTTTCAAAAAATCCTATTCCCATTTGCCTTGTATTCAGTTGCTTAGTAGTGCCATTCTACACCTTGTCTATATTCATGATGCAAAAAAGAACAGGAAGACTCAATGGAGGGGCTGGAGATGGTCAAGCCTGCTCTTTCCCAAGCAGCTGACTGAGGGCTTTGGGGCTGGAAGACGCATTGAGCTGGAAGCTGTGTCACAGGAGCTTCAGGTAAGGCTGGTTGGAACACTGAGTCAATCCAGCCAGGCCACTGCAGGGCTGGGGACAGGACATCAGAGAAGAAAATCCTGCGAACCTGGATGTTTTCCATAAAAGAACAAGTTAACTGAATTTTCCATTTCCAGCTGGTTGCTTTGCAGTATAATGAATAGGAATTTCTGAATGACTGAGTTGAAGGCCTAGGACCTGACCCCACAGAAACTCCTGTACCAAGTCACTCCTGTTTATCAACACTACTTACCAACCACCACCACCACCCTTCGCAAAAAAAGAGTCCTCACTGGATGTGATGTGATTCATTTCATACATTCACTCAACAAACATGTACTAAGAAGCTCTTCAGTGTCATTTGTTGCATAGATCTAGATAAGCAAGTTGGTAGGGGGAATAAAGGCTGCCGAAGGAGGTATAAGGGTAAAAATGATTGAAATTGTAGCATTATGAATATAACCTTCAGCCTTGAGAGAGTCCAAGAGCTAAAGGAAGCAAGGCTGCTTTTCTCTGACGCCACGGGCTAGGAAGGAGTGTTTTTGGTAACTCAGCTGATGAAGATGATGAGCTGATGATGATAGTGACAGCAGGGGCGACCACCCACAAGGTGATTGCTGGCACTGCACTCAATTCCTTATATTCAGTTTGTTATTTAATTGCCATGCAAACCTGTTAAACAGGACTCGTTATTCCCATTTTACAGATGAAGAAACTGAGGCTCCAAGAGGTTAAGTAACACCTAGTAAATGGTAGAATTTACTACCATTCCAACTTCAGTCATCTGCCCCCAAAGCCCACAGGACTAGATGGCCTCTCTCCCATGGTCTAATGGCTTATATTTGAGCCCGTTATATTTTCAAGTCAAAATCTAGGTGATTTTCACTCACACATGTGAGAGTTGGGTGAATATTTTTGAAACCAGGTCTGGAATCCCATTAAGATGGTTTTTTAAATGCATATTTAAACGCAACACTCACAAGTGCAGTCCAAACGTTAGTTAATATTTGACGAGATCCAAATCTCATCCTTCATGTTCTCTTTTACATCAGACCTCTTCAAGAGGTGCTACAGAAGTCATGTTTCAGATCCAAAAGTTGTTGCTCTTGAGGGCATTATGCTGTGTGAAATAAGTCAGAGAAAGACGATAACTGTATGATCTCACTTATATGTGGAATCTAAAAAACAGCAAACTCATGGACACAGAGAGCAGATTTGTGGCTACCAGAGGCAGGAGGTGGTAGGTGGGGAATTAGGTGAAGGTGGTCAAAAGGTACAAATCTGCAGTTCTAAGATCCATAAATTCTAGGGATGTAATGTGCAGCATGGTGACTATACTTAACAATACTGTATTGTATATTGGAAAGTAGCTAAGAGCATAGATCTTAAAAGTTCTCATCACAAGGGAAACAAACTGGAACTACATGAGGTGATGAATGTTAACAAATCTTACCGTGGTAATTGTTTTGCAATATGCAAATTTTGCAAACATGCAATTTGCATTATATTGTACATCTTAAACTCAGACAGTGTTATATATCGATTCTACCTCAATAAAACCAGGGCTGGGGGGAGGTTGCCCTTTCCTCCCTGGACAGTACAGTATTGCCCGAAAGCTGCCGCTGTGGCAGTCTCGGAGCCCACATACGTGATGCTTAGCAGGAATGTCCTCAGAGGCCGGGCCGCCGGCAGGGAGGGAGGGAGAATGGAGGAGGAAAGGCAAAGCTAGAGAAGCACAGGGCGAAGGAGAGAGAGAAACCTGCTCTCCTGCCTTCCTTTCCAATCCCCGGAGCAGCACCATGGTCACCTCATAAACAGCCATTTGTCATCACCTCCCAGCTGGCTTCCCCCAACACAAGCCAGCTGTGTCCCAAGCCCCTCAGCAGAGAACTGCTCCCAGAAAGGAGCAAATGAGGTGTGATGAGGCAGAAGACCCAGAAGTCTTGGCTTGTCCTCTGAAACATCTGAGCTCAGGCAAGCCATGAGCCTCTCTGGGCCCCTCTCAGTTTCCTCCTCTGTGAAATGAAATAACGATCAGGTGCATTTCCCCAAATACCAAACAGCTAATGAGGTCATGTATTTTCAATAGCTTCACTGAGTTACTGGCATGTAATAAACTGCACGTATTTGAAAAATAATGCATTTGAAAGAGCACTTGTAAACCACAAAACTCTCATCTCTACCAGGCTCAGAATCTCCCAGTAGGGCCCTAATTTTTTAAGCCATTCTCTGTTGAGTTTTGAAGAGCCTTTGTAAGTGGGCTGCCCCTTCCCTGGCCAACCTCATTTCTCACCACTTCCTGGTGCAGACACTCTGATACAGTAAGACCAGCCTTCTTCATTAACATTCTTTCAAGGGGCTTTTCCCTGGAACACCAACAGTGAGCCCCAGGCTCCCACCACTCATGTCCCAGCCCCTTCGTTCTCCTGCACACAGTCAGCGCTTGAACACTGAGGCCGTACCCTCTGCCAAGCACTGTCCTAAGTGCTGCGGATGCTTCTGCGAGCAAGAAAGACCAGGTTCACTGGCCTCCGCAGCTCCCACCCCCGAGAGAGCTCTCCGAGGTCAACCTGCTGTTCTCCTGCCAGAGCCATCCTTCCCTAACCAAGTCTCCCAGCTCCAGTTCCCTCTCCTAGAAAATCTCTTTCTATTCCTGTTAACTAATATCCTATCCCTCTTTTTTCCTATAGCACTTGTAGGCTGTTTTGTGTAACTTTATGTTGCAAAATTCTCACAGGTGTAAGCACCGTACAGGGATCTACTTTTGCCATATCTTCATAACCCAAAGTAGACATATGAAACGCTTACTGATTTCAACAGAGTCCATCAGAAAGGGAGGGCGTGTGTGAGAAACTTTCTGAGGGAACAGAACCCATCATTGCCCCTCCGTGTCACCTGCACCGTGGGCTGGTAGATCCTATTGGGAGGGTGGCACTAGCGAGGACAGACTGATTCACGGCTTGTCCAAAGCCAACGACAGGGGAAGCCATGCTCAAGGACACCTTCCTGCCGCCCGAGAAAGAAAGACTAATGTCTCCTAGCAACCAGATTCCAGCAGCTTCCTGTCCTCACAGCCTGCCGGGGCTCACTGCTTTGTTGCCTTGGGTTTTGCATTTTGGCATTGCTGATCGTTGCATTCATTCTCAATTCTGAAACTTTAGGAATAAGGTCTGATCTGCAGGCTAGCTGACTAGGTTAGAGCTGAGAACCATTTCGTTCACAACACGCTTTCAGCAGTCAAATAATTTTTAGGGAGCAGAATGTTTGCTCTTAGCTTAAAAAGGGAGGATACGTTTTTTAAGATTTTATTTATATCAGAGCAGTTGGTTTGAAAGATACATAAGAAGGAAAAAGTATACTTCTTTCCATCAAATAATCAAAAAGTACTCAAACCTTTTCAAAAAAGATGCACTATCATTCGGTTATAGCAATAAACTTTAACATGGCAAATTCACAGATGCAGAAAGGCAAGGAAAATTTGAAGAAAATGACTCAAGATTCTTAAAAGTTTTGATGGCTTAAAATTATATCTGCCAAATGGCTCGAGTATCATGAATTCTCTCTTTCCAGAGATTTCCAACTTCAGTTCTATTGTCCATAGTGCTACATTTTTATGTTAGTGAGGTTAAATTCAGCAGATGATGTTGCTTTTTTAGTTTTCCCTTGTTCTTATCAAATATTCAGCAAGACACAATACGGTACTCATCTATTTTTTTAAAAATGTATTCAGACTTCATAGTGAAGTGTTCAAAACCAACTCTAAATAGAGCCTTAATTCCCAAAACTCTATACATGTGAGTTAAGATACTGATTACTTTTCTCTTTCAAAAAGGAGAAGCCCGAGTTAGAAAGGTGAGTTGAATGCTCAGAGGACTGCCCAACCCAGAACTCCTGCCGGCACCGTCAGTGCTTGGTCTTGAGTACCCAGCAGTGAATCCGGGCTTATGAGCCTGCAGCCTCTCTGTTCATGCAGGGAGGGAGCCTGGGCTCTGCAGAGTCATGAGCCCCTTGGAGAAACTCATTTCCTCTCACTTTCCCTCGCCTTCTCCCAGCAATAAAGTCACGAGTCAGAGATGAATTCTAACCATTCTGGTGGTGGTGGAATCTCAAGAAAAGTAGAGGGTTTACCAGGCAGCTGCTATCAGCTTTCATCTTTTCATCATCCACTTTTGAAATCTAGCTTTGGATGTAGTTTTATTAAGGGGGTGTTAAATATTCCCTAGAACATCTCTCTCTCATGAGCTCTTTGATGACCTCTTTTGGGGTTCTACACACATGTGTTTCAAGGGTGCAGAATTAGTCATGTGGTCAAAGCAGAACACTGCTGCACTCCCCTTTGCTTGCCATTAAGTAACCTTGTATGTGGATCAAGGCTTTCCTTATTGTCTCGGTTTGTTCTTTATTCCCTGAAATGGTCAGGACACCTGTCGACTGTCTCGGGAGAATGAATATCTTTAAAGCCCGTAAAGAACTTTTGATGAAAAGGAAAAAGTGCTCTGCCACCCACTTGTCTGAGCTCTGCTATTTTAGTCTTTAATTGCCCACCACGCAACTCCATTCACCTGTTGTTTTAATACTTCAGGTAAATTCAGCTTAATCATATTTTTCCAAAGGGGAAAAAAAGTAACCCTGACTTCTCCTCTGGCTCTTTTCAAACATCTGCTTGTAGCTGTGGAAGGAACTGAGGTAGGCAAGGCCCTGGGAAGCAGGCCTGTGTCTCACTCCCCTGAGCCCCGCAGGCATTCAAATCACTGCCTAAGACACAGATGATTCAAGACTAACGGATCTGGGTCCCAGCCTTCATCGTTTCCATTTTCATGACGGTTTACACAATAATCATAAATGACCAAACTGATTAGGGGTTCTATAAAACCAAACAGATTGGGAGGCAGCGTAGAACAGTGGTTGACTAACTGCGTAAATTTTATATTCCCACAGACCTGGGTTAAGCTTCCAGATCTGTCATTTACTAGCTGTGTGACCTTGGGAAAGTCACTCAACTTCTAGGAGCTTCCTATTTCTTACCTGTAGAACAGGGATTATGATAACTACCTGTATGAAGGTCAGTGTGAGGATGAAGTGAAATCATGTATCAAAGAGTTTACCACAGTGCCTGTAAGTACTGTTTATTGCATAACAGATGATAATACAGGGTGCTTTGATATGTGTTCCTATATTAGATTATCTTATCAATTATCTGTTACTTCTATACAAAGCACTGTGCTGAGTATGGGGACCCCCTCCCAAAATTTGAACTCCCTCTTTCCTCAGAAACTTTATACCCCAATTGCTAATCAAGAGGCAATATAGAAACCCACAGAAAAAGGAAAAGCGCAGTTGAACACACTTTTTCCTGAGTGCTGTCCATTCTCAGTAGAGTCAAGTGCAGACATGAGGCTGACACTGCCTTAGTTACTGCCCCCCTGGGTCACACCTGCGCAACCAGGGCAGTCAATGAAATAACAGTCAACACTCATTCAACAAATATTCATTGACGTCTACTACATGCCAGGCGTGTGCTAGGTGATGGATACGTCAGTCTTCCTGGGGCTTAAGTAGCATTCGGGGTTTGTTTTAAGCATTTCACATAAACTAACTCTTTTAACCCTTCAACAAAGCTAGGAAGGAGGTACTAGCATTAGTTCCATTTTACAGATGAAGAAACTAAGCACAGGGAGGTTAAATAACTTGTCCAAGGCCACACAGGGAATACGCAGCAGAATGAAATCAGACCCAAGCAAAGTGGTTCTAGGGTCTTGACCCCACACCTTTCTGCTTTCTGACAGCATTTGGTCACATGAGGGGACCATTTCACGCCTCTGGCTTGGTTCGTTTACTCCTCTTTTCAAAGATGGATTCCCTAGGTGATAGGATTGAGGCTTTACTCTTTCCTTTCAGCTCTGAATACTTTAAAAGGGGCTGTACAATCCCTGTGGACACTACTTAGGCCCTCCATTGACCAAGCCGTGTGTCATCAGTTATCATATTGAAGGCAATCTCCCGCTCTTTTGAAAAAGAATTACAAACACACTTTGATGCATTAAAAATACCTACTTTAGCAGAGGTTTACTTCATAATCTAATAAAACAGGTTTCTAACTTGAAGGCTTTTACAGCCTTTGAAGTATTATTTAAATTGTCCTAGACAGAAATTACTTATAAAATCAAACTGTCACTTTATAGCAGAATTAAAATTAATATGCTCTTCTTGATTCCTGCACTTGGGCATAAATGCCCTTGAGTACAATGCTCTGAAATTTGGAATGCTAAAATCTGAACCCTTTTCTCTGTCCAGTCTGTGTCTCTTGCGGTAAAAGGCAAAGAATACCAATCATCAATAACAACCAGGATGAAGGAAGAGTGTTTACTTCCAGCCTAAGGTCACTTTCTTTCCGAGTTCTTCAGCTATGTTAGAGAAATCATTTGAACAAAAGGAAAAACTGCCTCATATTTGCAAATGGAAAACACTGTAAAAAGAGAAAAATGGCTGCCCAAATAGTCTCAGGACATAAATTTTTCTTAACGGTTGGGTGTTAGCCTTCAGATGCTCTTTTTAGAACCTAGACCATCCTGTACACACAGCAGACTATTAGACCAGGCACTAAGTTTTGCCCATGGTTAGCAAATGACATACAAAGAACAAAATTGCTCCCTTGAAGTTGAAATCAAAGAGCCTTCGTGAGTAGCCTTATACACATTGGAACCCAAGAGTACACACATGGGTGTGGTAGAGGCAATCCAGAGAGAGGGGCACGCTTCCCAGGGGTTGTTTTAAACAATGACAGACTCCAAAATCCAAACGTGACGTGTTGGAACATGAAACACACACGTACACACACACTTGCGAAAAATACTGCCAAAGTCCCTCAAAGCCAAAGTTTAGAAGAACACGTGCTCTGGATACAGCAACAGTAATTTCAAAATCACGCCATGTATGATTCCCTTCTTCACCTCTTTGATCACTTTGGCACACCACTTAGCAAATAACGGAGAGAGAGAAATATGAAGCTGGAGACAGAATATGTAATTATAAAGCAAAGCCACCCACCTTGCTTTTGGGGTCAGGAAGCACAATGGCCTTCTTTTGCAGCAAGAATGAATTTAACACCAGTGTGTTAAATGAACATATATATATTTAAAAGAAAAGAAAATGGTTCTTTAAAAAAAAAGAAGTTGCAGTATTGTCCTCAGAGCAAGTCTTACCCAAAAAATCAACATAAAATAAAAGCAGCATACTGTGGTTCTTTGGTACAAGGCAGAAAGCAGAGTCCTCAAGGCACTATTACCCTGTTTTGCGAAACAAAACAAAAAGCAACAGTAAAAGGTGCTGTTTGGCAGAAGGGGGAGTTCCTTCAAACACCTCGAGCCCACCTGGGGCTCTCCCCGTGCCTTCTCTCCTTGTGGGCTGGAGAAGTCGCACCGATCAACACCAATGTCACCATCGGCTGCTTAAATGCCACAAAAGTACACTTAGAAATGAGAAGAAAGTGACACGGATATGCAGAGCCAGCTCCACTGCCACTAGAACAGCCTTAAATGCCCACACAAGGAGAATAAAAAGAAAAGCACATTTTGCAATAGAATAATTTTTTTTTTAATTGAGACCGCGGAAAGTCACATGACCCCGCATGTAGCCTCTTAGGCAAACAACCGAAATGGTAAAGACAGACGCGGGGGCTGCCTCCTTCCTCCCGCCGCCTCTCAGCCAGTCCTGCCCGTGTCCGCATTCTTCTGGGCGCATCTGTGGAGCTATTAAGTGGGATAATCCCTCTGGCCTTTGATACATTTCTGGACATGATTATTTCATTACTCGCAGTATATCAGTAGGATCATAATAAAAAGGACTTCTGACAACCTGCCAAGAGTTTTGTGGCCTTGTAAACACAAAAGTGCTCTAATAAAATTTTATTAAGTGTTAAAAAGTCATAAAAAGTGAAATAACATAAACTACAAAATTTACTGTCCTCAGCAAATGCTGAAAATATCGTCCACAGTAAAATTAAATTAGCATGTAATAGACGGACAAGCGGTGTGGAGTGGATTTAAAAGAGGATCCAGGGAAAATAACACTGTAACCCAATCTGGGTCACGGGGATTTAATTCGGATTCTTCTCCCTCAATGTGAATAAATGCGCTGATTACAGACAAGAGCTCCGGGGTTACTGGAGTCTCACACATTGTCAATACTTCGGGAGAAATAATATATTGCGGATTTTAATGAGCTCGGGGAGACGCAGCGAGCGTCGCGGGGAGCGGGCGAGGGGCAGGGCGGCCACTAGGGTGCGCTGCGAGACCGGGAATCCCCGCCGGGGCACTCCACCCCCGGCCGCCGCGCCGCCCGGAGCCGCGCGCAAGCCGGGCCCTCGCCCCCCTCGAACTCGAATTTACAGGGTTTTTTTTTTCTTTCTTTCTTTCCCCCTCTCCTGTGACATTTACTCCAAATCGTAAAATGAAGTGTAAGCCGAGCTTTGCCGCAGGCGGCTCTCGGTCTCTGCTTTCAGACTCGAGGTCCCGGCATGGGATGCGCTGCCCGCGGCGGTGCTAACCCCGGGGGACCGGGTGGGGCCCCCAGCGCCGCGCCGCGCCGCGGGCCTGGCCTCTCCCTCGACCGAGGCCGAGGAGCGCGCGAGGCCCACGTCCGGCTCCGCCTGGGACGCGGGTGCGCTCGAAACGCGGCGGGCGGCTGGCCCCGCCGCCGGTTCAAGTGCATCCCCGGGCTTGGAGTCCGCGGCGCTGGGAGCGAGTTCCCCTCGCAGCCCCGTCTCCGGAGTCCAGCGTGGCCCGCCGCTCCTGAGAGCCCTCTTCCCGGCCCTCCTGGTTGCGCTGGGCCGCCGGCCTACAGCAGGGACCCGGCCCCGGGCCCACGGCCGCAAGCTCCCCAAGTCCAACGTGGACGCTCCGCCTGGAAAAGAAGTCCGACTTCCTCTCCACGCTGCTCCGAGGGGAATCTGGACTCAGCAGGAAATTGCTCGAGCGCCCAGCCTGCGCCTTTGCAGTCAGCCCTCGCTCTGCTGAAGAGAAGCAGCTCCCACCAAAGTCTTGCCTCCCCCTCCCCCCGAAAGCCCCGCGCAGGTTTGTAAGGAGGGTGCGAGATCTGCAAAGTATTTGTCTTCGAGGGAGAAAGATGTCGGTGACGGTGCCCAATGAAAGACGGGTGTTTTTTAGCTAGAGATAACCAACGGGCCACGTCTTGTTTTGCAGTCCAAAATGATGCAAACGCTGCCATCTGAGGAGTCAGTGTCAGGAGTGTATTAATTATGTTAGTGAAATAGGAAATAAATGGGCAGTGACACATTTCGTGGCATCAGTTTTCCTCAGGGATGTCTAAGGTTTTAAGCTTCATTTAAGAATGAGCTACATTCTGCCAGGAAGTAAATATTTTTCAGTAACCCCTTGCTAAAGCCCAGAAGAGGTAAGTTAAAGTTACCACCTAAGCTGCTTTAGTTTGCTGTCGAGGCTTGTGCAGGTTCCTTGGAGGAGGATGCCTTGTATTTTTAATTTTCCAGATGGCAAGAGCATTTGATTTTTATGTGGCCAGGTAATGTCCAAGGCAAATGGAGGACCCGAGGGTCTTTTGATAAGCAACATTCGCTTGACACTTATAGCCTAAAATAGCTATAATTAACTTATAGTGGGAATTATAGCCCCATGTTTTACATTTGATTGTCATAAGTTATATGGAAAAAGTGTTCTTTAACAGTTTTTTTAAACAGCCCTGTTTATTGTCATTTGCAAAGTATTGAATTTGAAATAGCCTGGTCTGGAGCATGGAGTTAAAAAGCAAAACAATTTAAATATGATTTGACATTTGCTATGAAAGACTTTGAGAACTAATAAAAACAGAATTAAAAAGAATGGATATAAGTAATAAAATTTCTTTTTGACTCAATCGTGGCTGCCTCGGGGAAGGGACAGATGACATGGCGGTGACTTTGAGCCATTCCCTGCAGAGGGCAATTGTGAATGTGGTTGGCCAGTGCTCCTTTGAAAAAGGAAGGGCAAGTAGGCTTAAGGAGCAAATATAGAAACAAATATTTTACTACATAGGATTTTCTTAAGAGTTCAGACGGAAAGTTTTGTATTTAAAATTTCATGATTTCTTCGTTGATTTATGAAATTCAAAAGGAAACTTTATACTTATTTTGTTCTGGGATCACATTTCATATTGAAGTTCATCTGTCCTTCAGAAAAAATATTTTCATAAAAATATTTTCATCAGGATTAGTATTTTTAACTCTCTTCAGGTAGATGTATGATCGCTGTCAGTAATTTTTTAAAAAACGTTAACCAAGGTTAGCGCAACCCTATTCAAGGAGTTTGGTTTATTCCAAAACTATAAATGTAATCTAGATAAAATTGTAATATCAAAGGTTTTTGTAAAGAAACTTGGGAATGAATACATTTTAAATGAATATTAAAACATGTTTTAAGAGTTCTCCCACTATTCCCCCTTCCAAAGAAAAATCAGAGTTTTCCATTCTATAGAAATATTATAATCAGGTATAAGAAAATTATTACTATAATAACAGTTCTGTCAAGATGGTGGATACTTTTGAATGTATTACGAAGAAAAAAGAATATTCCCGGTTCTTTATATGTTTGAGGTACTTGAAATGGCTAGAAGTTTGTAAAAACATTTTACTACCAAAATATACAAGACCATTAAAATGTGCAAGTAATTAAATTTTAAGTGACTAAGAAGTATTTTTTCCAACTGCTTTTTAATCTTTGAAATTTTTATGTGTACTTCAATGAGTGCCTCTCTTTTAACTGTTCCAAGTATTTTGTTATATTATCTATATGATAAAAGTATTATTGGAATGTGTTGTGTTTTACTTTCTGCAAGAACAGTTGAGAAATATTTTAATGTTCTTTTACATGTATATGGGATAAATTTGAACATGTGCCTTGGAGTAAAAAACAATCCAAGTTCATTTTTCTCTCCAAAACTTGACATTGATCCTGATCTCATAGTTTTTATATTACACAAACTGTTAGTGAAATCAATTTGGACATGCCAGTTTATACGGAAATGTTAAGACATTACAAGTTTAATATAGAAAAATATATATTAAGATAAGCAATAGCTAATAGTCAAAATTAAATCAAGATGTGTACTTGTATCATTCACTCATTTAGATGGTCATTTTAAAGGTAGTTTTGTACTCAGGAAGGATTTCCTTATGCTCTGTATTTATGAATAACTAAATTATTCTACTCGGCAACTTAAAAACTCAATAACCAGTTACCAAATTTATGTATTTTTAAGGCTAAGGATATGAGAAGCAGATTGGCTTCATGAAAGAAAGCAAGCATTTAAAATATAAACTTAATTTCAGTTTCTGACAGAAATACTGTGGCCAGCTCATCAGTTTTCCAGCATGTAAAAACTACCTTTTCCACATTAAAAGTTCATATTTAAGTTTCCTTAACTGCAAAATCACTCTAAAACAGTGTTTTATGTTAAGGATCATTTCATGTGTTGGTCTCATTGATTACACGTGAATGTATAAAAATCTTGTTTAAAGACCTGTAAAAGTGAGGAAATTCCAAGTCAAGCTGGCTAATTCCATTCATAATTCATCCCGAGTGCCCGACTTAGGAAACTTGCACACAGTTTATAGCTCTACATACAAAATAAGTTGACTTGTTTTGTAAGCGGGGAAGGAGAGTTAACTTTGACCTCCTTGCTCAGAGAGGCTTAAGATGACACAACTGTGGAATGTAGGTTAAGCTTTTTGGTTCCCCAGGAACTTCCAAATGTCAACCTTTTTTGGATTTTTGCATTTTGAAAATGTAAACATGGACAACTTTTGTGTTCTGAGATGGGGCTGACTTTCATCCACCCGTTTCCTTCCTGCTTGCACATTTGTTCAGTAATTCTTCCGAGTACTGGGGGCACGACAGAGGCCCTGCCATGAGAAAACAGCATTCCCCATATCTCTGTCCCCTTCAGCTGTCCCTGGCCCTCCTTTTATTCTGAGCGAATTGGGCAAGAATTTAGTACTTATACTCACATGATTCAAACTGCTAGATCCACAGCCCAAAGTACTTTGGGGGTTGGCAAGAAATCCATCTAGACTTTGCATTCTGAGCTGGGAAAAACTATTGGGGAATCCTGTGGTTTGACACTGGGGAGCTTCCAGGCTGTCAAACTTGAAACAATACATCTGCTCATTTTCAAAGGCTGCGCCGTAGGCTGATGCCTTCCCTTAGTTTTGATGTTTAGGAAGATGTTAAAACATTTTCATAGAGTTTCTTAAACATGCTGAGTAATTTGTAATTTTAAACCAGACTAATTTTAAGGGTGAAAACTGGCCCAGAGAGAGTTTTTACACAGTAACTTCAATCTGCTGTGAACTCGAGTGACTTTTTAAAATAGGATCTTGAAAATGTGGGTTTCTGGTGGCAAAGGATGCCGCCTACTTAGAGTAGGAATCCTCAGGACCGGTTAATATCCACCAAACACGCTTCATTAAACTGGAACAAACATGATGTTGAATTCCTGGCTCCGCATTTTCCTGAATGTAGGTCATTTTCTGTCCTTACGATTTAACGTTTGAAGGGATTTCCTGTCTTTGAAGTACAGCATTTTGTCGCCTGTCTGGATAGCCTCTTTAAAAGTTGGGGCTCCCGTCCTACTTTGAAAGGCGAAGTGACTCCATGTTCTCTGGCTAGAGTGTCCCAGCTCACTAAAGGCAGTGATACCTGCAGGTGTGGGACTTTCCAGGTCAGTGCCTGCAGATCCCATATTCCAGGTCGAAGCTGACAAGAAAAGCCCAGAGCTATGCACTCACCTGGGTGAAGCCTTAAAGAGGTAAGCTTTCATAATGAGGAGCTATATATCAAAATTCATAGCTTTTGAGAACTAGAGTAACTAGTGCTCAGGCATTAGAGTCTCATGCTAGAGCAGAACACGACAACTGGGATCAAATGTGCCATGGTGGGTGAGACCCACCTAAGTAATGACCTACATCTAAATGTCCTTTTAAAAAAGATATTATTTTTACTTAAGAGTGCCCAGTATTTCATCACCTTTTCTGATATGGACCCTACTAGACTAGATCCAATATTTCTAGTGAAAATGTGCCTGTTTAATAAGAAAATGTCATTCACAAATGACCAATGAGTTAGGAGACAACTGTGAATTGATTCTAGGAGCTGGAGGGATACTTATTTTTACCAAATAAGGCAACACACTCCAGACCTCTTTGTGAACTACAACACAACTGACAAGTGAATGCTATTTTCATATATTTACATGACTCTGTTTACCGTGAGCATATCCACCAATTCACCACCGCCAAGACTCAACTTGTTCTTTGTTAGAGCGGTTCCCTGATTGTTTGAAAGCCTGGGCGAAAATAAGGCATCTTCACAATACCCCTCTCCCCAGGAGCATTTTCTTCTTAATATTAAGTAAACATTTAGAAGTTTATGAATTTGGGGGCTTTCTCTTTGGAGAACTGGACTCAGGTGTGCATGAAATTAAGGTATTCTGGTAAGTGAGGGGGAGGAAATTAAAATAAATTTCAACACTGTTCTGGTTTAAGTTCATGATCAAATAAGTTCATGATCAAACAGAGAAGAAAGGAAACAGAAATTGAGCATGTCAAAGGAAGGTGTACGAGGCTAAATTCTGTGTGATTGTTTCATAACAAATTAGAACGAAATTCTGATGACTAGGCATTTTCTTTTTGTGGCTATCACTTTGACCCAGTTAATTCCTCTGGAAGAAATTGTAGCCATTGTAACTGAGCTGCCCTGCTGGGTTGCTTTCTGGCTAGTAGCATGGGAACCATCTGGAAAAAACATCACAAAGCATCCGTCTGAAGGGCACACCTCTGTGTCTCTCACAAAGCAAGTGGCACTCCATTCAACCAAGGAGGTAGACTCAGATTTATGCATTTGTCTGGTTTTTGTGAGTTTTTCACTGATCATCTTCCTGGTCCTTGCCCTTGGCAACTATAAGCCAAGGATGTGTAGTATCAGAACGGATTCTATAGCTACCAGATGAAAATTCTATCTTTAGTCACACACGCCTGCACCTTTCGCATGGGTAAAATGTTCCAATTTTTCCTTGGTTACGTCACAGATGATATGAGAACAAGACAGGTGGAAACAGGGTACTGAACAGCTGAATATTTCTTCAAACTCGGAGCACTTAAAATGCTTTGAAGTCATGCAGCTGCTCTTTCTTTTTTTAATTGTCTTCAGTGAAACTCCAAAAACCCCATAATGTCTACCTTAAAAGCATCAGGAGTATTTTAATTGGGTAATAACCATCCATATTTTCCTCTGATAAATTAAAAGGAATTAAGAATGAAATTTTATGATGATTATAAACTGTATTACTGACCCAAGGGACAAGAACAATTATGAAAAATATGTCCTACATATTTGGCATGAATATGAATTTAGACTTTGAAACCATCTTAAATGCTCAAGCAACTTATTAAAGCTTATAAAATAATATTCACAGTGATAACAGGGTAACATAATCACGACTGATATTACATCATCAGTATTGCAGCAGGCTCCATGCCAAGTAGTGAAGCTGACTTGGTATTTGCCTGTCAAGCTTATGATAAAAATAGATACACTGTAAAAAAGATGAAAGATGGCTAACAGATTTTGTGTGTCTGAGATCCCTTTTGGTTAATGGTTGTTTTAAAAATGCTTTTCATACAGATCACGTCTCCTCTTCTCCCTCTTGTTCCCTTTTCTTCTCTTGCTTTTATTTTTTTTTCTCCCTTTCTCCTCCAAGTAAAATTACAAACCATGAGAAGGAAAAGTCCTTTCCGAAACCGGTGAAAATAGTGAATTGGACTTTTGACTACTAAATTTCAGGAGTAGATCTGATCAAAACAAAGCTTTAATAACTAGCAGCTGTGTGAGGACACATTCGCTTTACATACGAAACCCAGATATGAAGCCCCATCACGCTTAGCCCTGCTTTGGCCAAGCCCAAGATGGGAGTCTTCTTTGAGAGCAGCCCAAGATGGGAGTCTTCTTTGAGAGCAGGAGAATGCCTAGCTTTGAGTCAAGGCTACTTAACAGCCCTCATGATCAGTTTTTGATCATCATAAACTTTTTAATATATTGAAAATGACTGGGGAAATTGCCAGATTTCCACGACATGGGCAAAAATGGGCATGCTAATTGGAGGGCCTGCCTATGTCCACATGTTACTTAGACCCAGCCCTGCAGAGTCCTACATGTTGCCATTCAAACACTTATTGTATGTTAGAATTAAGTCCTTTAGAGTATATATTTGACTGTAAGTAGTTTGTTCCACTGAAGCACTGGTACTTTCTAGCATGACTTGCCTCTGTTATGACTATATAGAATACCCAAAGATTGAGCCTCTACCCATGGGCCAGGGTTTTTGCTCCCACTGCACTGTGTGACCTCTGGCAAGTTACTTAACTAGTCTGAGCCTTGGTTTCCTCGTTTATAAAATGAAGGCAGTCATGCCTCTTTGCAGCGTTAGTCTGAGTATTGAATGGCCTGATGTTCATAAAGTATCTGGAACACAGTTTGCAGCAAATATCTGTTACTGGAGTTGCTAGAAAAACAAGACTGAGTCTTTCATCTCACAGTTTTTCCTTACCTACAATTTTAAAGATCTTTCAAAAAGAGAGAGAGAGAGCATCGAAATGCACATTTGTAATCCTAGCGTCTTGTTTACACTCAGAGATACAGCCCTGAACTCAGATTTGAGGTTTCAATATTAGCCAAGCTTCCCTCCTCCTTTCACAACCTGCAGGAAAATATCTTTGCATAACAAAAAAAGAACTTAATACTTTTCACTCCAAATGATAACCTTTACGAGACAATTAGGTCAAAAATTGACCCAAAGGCCCTGAAGTACATAATTTACTTGGAGAAAGAAAAAAAAAGAAATGAGGGAAAAGGATTTCCTAATTCATTTGGGGGCCTGTAGGTAATGTAAGAATGACAGAACACGGGGAGCTTTTTTCCTAATTTGTGTTTAAAAAACTTTTTCTGGGAAGTGGCTTTTATATGCCAAGATTCATTCCATGATTAGTTGTTTTTAAATTAATTTTTACTGGAGTATAGTTGCTTTACAATGTTGTGTTAGTTTCTACTGTACAGCAAAATGAATCAGCCATACATACATACATATATATGTATATATATATAACCCCTCCCCTTTGGACTTCCTTCCCATTCAGGTCACCACAGTGCATTAAGTAGAGTTCCCTGTGCTATACAGTATGTTCTCATTAGTTATCTATTTATGGCCAAGTTATAAACTCTTGAATATAAGCACCTAGAATAGAAATGCTAACACACCTGTAACTAGAGCTGTGTCATTGACATCCCCATCATGTTGTAACTGATACATAAAACAAACTTTGGATAATTGCAGCATAGTTTGAGCAACGGAGGACCTGTAGTAACTTTTATGTCTGAGCGTATTGTAACAGTCTGACAAACTGCTTGATCTAGATCAGCAGTGTGAAGCCCATTTATTGTCGGTCTCAACAAGGCTTAAGGAAAACAACCTCATATCTTCACCAAAAGAGAGTTTACTGCAACATACTGCAAGTTTTGAACTGGAGTCAAGAAATACCACACTATATTGTGTTGATCCATTCACTGGTCCTTGAGAGCTGAATGAAGTAATCAGTATTGAATCAGTACCAAACAACCAAAAGAAATGCTGTGATATCTTACCCCCCAAATAGAACTGTTCCTGCATATTTCACTTCATTAACTTGGATGTAAATACTGACCATCCTGAGGGTTTTGGTTGTTTATACAGTTGGCCAAACTTACTGAATTTAGTTTTTAGGTCCTACTGGGTATCCTTGTGGCAACTACCTAATTTGAGATTTGCCTTTAAATTTTGGACATTCTACTTTTGCTCTTTACAAGTGCCTTGCCACCAACTTAGAGGACTTACCAGCCTTTTTTTTTTGGCTAGAATTCACTCCACTAAATTATAGCTGGCTAATGACTCAAAAGCCTAGTTCTTCCCCCTGGTTTTTCCTGCTGTCCTACATATGCCTAGAGGTCCTCATATGTAAAGTGAGACTCTTTAAAGAATCATTCTAAGATTGCAAAATGCCAATGTATAGTCAATAATCTGCACCTCGATCAATTGGTCTATTTTTGGAAGACCCTAGTGTGTCTCATCCTTTTTCTAGGTGGGTGGGATGTGGGGATCCTTGTTTGCAAGGAGAGGACATTCTGCTTGGGGTCATAACGTATCCGTTTATTCAAGAAAGTAGGCCATTAAGATCTAAATTGTGTGATGTGTACCTTAGCACTTTAGGAGATCAAAGGAAAGAAATATCAGTGAGGACAGAAAGAGCTCCAAACGGGTTCTCACGAAGGGGTGGGCTACAGCCGTGCTCGGGAAGGGTAGGTAGTTTGGGACAGATGAAAAGAACATTTCCAGTGAGAGGCACATGGTGGGTGGAAACGCTGAAGTGGGAATGAGTTCAGTCTGTTCCTAGAACTGTAAGGATCCCAGGAAATCAGTCCATTGGTACCCTCTGTGCTGACTATTTTTGTTTGTTCAGAGTCATCTAGTTCTCCCAGGGACAGATTTGACAGCCTGCACACACTGAGGTCTGCTCCATTGTAGCTTTTCATCTTGCTTCTCTCAGATCTGTTTAAAATGCTGTTCTAGATCATGTCATTTCCCTGCTTAGAACCCCTGCCTGGGTCTGTATTGCTCAGTCTTTATGACCACCCCCGACCCCCAACCCTGCCCACCCCTTGAGCTTCTGGACCCGTCTCAGTTCTCACAACCTGGCTTCAGCTGCCTGGATCTGTCTGTATTCTCTCTTGTCTCCTGTCCTTCCTGTAAGCTCAGGTCTCAGCTTAAACACCATTTCTGCAGGGAGACCAGGTTGGGCTCCTCCACCGCTCACCCTCATGGCTTCCTGCAGGAAGCATGTTTCGTTTGAATTTCTTACTTAATAACTGTCTTTCCCACGAGACTAGACACTCCTTGCAATGAGGAACCATGTTTGGCTTGACCATGAGTGGCCAGCACAAAGCCTAGCCCATTCATTCATTCATTCATTCAAGAATTCCTATTAAGTCCCAGGCCCTAATACAACAGGAAGCAAAACAAACAACGGTCTGTCCTTAACAGTCCGCTTGGGGAGACGAACACGAAACCAACTACAAATAAAATATATAGGGTGTATATATTTATAGTATAGCAGTAAAAGCTTAGGAGAAAAATAAAGCCAGGAAGGAAGACAGAAAATGTCTGGTAGGAGAAGCTTTAGGCAGGGTGGCCAGGGAATAGTGCCTCACTAAGACAGATGGAGACGATCGAACAAAGACCTGGAGGGAATGAGGGGCTACACCATGCAGACTCTGGGGAAGAGCAGGCAGACTGAGGAAACAGCAGGTGCAAAGGCCAGACTGGGGCACCTCGGGAGCATTTAGAGGCCGGTGGGCTGGAGTGCAGAGAGTGAGGAGGAGAGAGGGAGGATGTGTGGTCAGAGCATGAGGGGACAGTGAGGGAAGGACACAAATCATGCACAGAAGTAAATGGGTGTAGGACTGCTGTTTGTTATTATGTAATAGGTGCACTTTGGACTAGAAGACCCAAAGACAGAGACTAGGCTCTGTCTTTTTTTCTGCTTTAAAGACTATTTTAAATGACAGTTTTAATAATTTAATGCCAGTAATTCCACATGGAAAAAAAGCTCTGCTATCATTAGCTTGCTAATGTGAGAGGACAACACCATCAAGCCCCCTCCTCTAGCCCCTGGATCTTATGCAAAATGCAGAAGGACCACGTGTCACGTAGTAAGCACATGACCCCAACTCAGTTCTTTGCAGAAGGTTCATGCGTGGAGGTGAAAGAACGTGAATGTAAGTAACTTCAGTGACCAAGGTTTTCATTTTAGAATCTACCTTCAGAGGACAAGGCAGGAGAGTGCACAATTATCTAATTGCAACAATAGAGAAAATAGCTGTGGTTTTGTTCTTGTTTTGATTCAGTTCTTCGGGGATTTCTTCTTTGGCCACTCCTGGTATCATTAGCAATTCACATAACAATTTCTCCAGGTGACACTCAGCATCATAACTAATGAAATACTCCATGCAAACGGAAAATTTCAGACCCTCCAGAAAGAAGGGGTACAAGCAGAAGGAATTCCTGCTTTGAATGACTTCTCCATAGCTACAGACTCCCGAGTTCATGACTTGTGGGTCACACACATCCCTCTGTATGGGACATCTGGGCTGGGCCTGTAGTGCAGATCATCACTCAGCACGCCCGCCGGCTCCCCACCCGCCGGCTCTGTCAGCTCCCACCACACGGCAGCTTTCCTTCTCTCAACGCTTGGCTGCCAGCCAAGCCGACCCCAAGAACAGAGCTTCCTAAGAAAAAGGTACGCGAGAAATGAGGGCTGGACACATACCACATCTTTTTCGAGACCAGCCAACTCTCCTCGTGAGAACAGCTTTCCAAACCTAGGGCTTGGTTTCAGTTCCATCACAACAAAGAAAAACAAACCTTTATAACGTGTGTCCAGCATCTAAGCCACGTGAAAATTCTCTGACTGCACAGCACATGACATGGCGTGGAGAGTATAAACGCACTAGAGAAAGAAACATTATCATGCAAAAGCTATTAATGCGCCAGAACTTCATAAGAAGCGGGATATGTGAAAAGACACAAATATCTGTGCAGGAGATATGCATGCCTCTGTTCTGACCCGAGGCTCAAAGCACGGTGTGTGAGGCATTGGCTGCTTCTCAACACAGCATTATCTCCTTGGCATGTGATTGAACTTGGGGGCCTTCCTTGCTTTTCTGCCATCTCCACCTTTTGTCCTTGTTCCTGAAGGTAGTTGAGCTTCGGTAAGGTCTGAAATCCCGTGGCACTTAGAGCTACAAGATCAAAGTGCATCGTAGGCATTTGGGCCGGTGCCAGCAAAGTTCAGGCTGTGCTTCAGATGGGGCTCGAGTGCCTCTCAGCCATGGCCAGAGGCTGGCTGGGTTTGATCTTGAACTGCACACATTTGGGGAGTCTCAGGTCCCTGGTTGGTAAGCCCTGCTCAGTAGAGCTCTGCTTTAATTAACGTGCTTTAATTAACTCGGCTTGGTTCGATTTCCCATATTTCAGCACCTCCCTGGGTGTAACCTTATCTCTCCATTTCCTCCCCATGATGGATCTGAAACAGCACAAGTGAGGTTTGTCTTTGACTCGACAGCTGGATTACTTCCAGTTTTCATAACCACCGAAGAAAAGTCCCAAACTCTAGCAATTCTTTTCATTTGACATTTTATTGAGCGGCCACTGTGGGTGAGATGCTGCTATGGTTAGACAAGATTCCAGTAAAATGAATGTATTGCTTAAAATTTTATTCATCCACTATGTGTAAGTGTTAGAGGCGATAGATGGTACTTGGTGGAGGGGGTGGGGTGACAGCAAGGTGTCTCTCGGAAGCTTGGAGAGAGGGCAAGTGGTTGACCTCTAAGCATTAAGCTACTTAAATAAATGCATAAGTGAAGGAGACAAAGGGTGTCATTACCCTTTGGGAAATGTGATTTTAGGGGAAATAGAAGGATAGGCCAGCATCCTGAGGAACACAAGGCCTGCAAGATGCTTCTCAAATCAGTTTGGGACAATCTTTCATAGTCACAATGCCCATTTCACTTTGTTTGCACTTGCATTTCTCTCAAACGTTTTTTAAAAAACCATGAACCTCCATCACCTACCCAAGGTTCTTTTGTTTTTAGGTCATAGCATACCAAACAAGGAACTGATTTGAAAAACATACCTACTGTGGGTATGTGGGAATACAGCAGGACCCAAGCTAAAGAAAGAATATGCCCTCAGGTGAGGTGTACCAGGGCACAAAATAAATAATCAGAGGCAGAGCTTTGTGAGTTGTCCAGAACAGCCCCAGGAAAGAGAGGATGATGGGGTGAAGAGGGGAATAGCTCCAAGTCATCAGAGATTGTGTGTGTGCGTGTGTGTGTGCGTGTGTGTGTGTGTTCATGAGACAGAAAGAGAGAGAGAGAGAGAGAGAGAGAGAGAGAAGAGTTAATGTCCTTACCATGGTCTGCATTGAACATCTTCCAGCACTATTCACAATCCCTTTGAAGATTTCTGAATAATGACGCAGCTTCACAGATCTTGTGATACCAGGCAGGTGTTGTCACGGATAGGAGAAAATGTACTGTGCCCCCTGAGAAGGGATATCCTCCACAGATAGTCGACATCTTCATTCAGGCACCAGTTTCTTGTGAGTTAACTATAGAGTATGACCATCTCTGAATACTCTAAAAAGACCTGGCCCAAATAACAACTTTGCCACTTACTAGAATGTAGAATATAGAAAAGAGAAATAGGCTGGGCTCTATGCCTCAATTTCTTCATTTGCATATTGGGGTTGCTAAAACGTTATGGGATTACCGTAAGGTAACATGCTTAGTGCCTGTAACATCATAAGCACTCCACAAATATATTTAAAATTAAATGTTGTTTCTATTATGATTCTTATTTCAGAGATCAACAGACATCAACACATTTTCCAATGTACTAGAGCTCTGTAACATGTTCCTCAAAAAGCCATTGTTAATGAAACGTACTTTTCTTTCTTTTATTCACTATAGAGCAAAGATACAGTCTAGCACTCACAGCAGCCACTCACAAGTGTCACTCATCTTGCAAAACCCAAAGAGGATATAATTACAGTCCCTGCTTTAAGAATTTTACTCCCTGGTAGTGAGTCTGTGATATCAACATCATTACCCAGGCAATGAAGGTCATAATGGATTTTTTTTTTCCTGAAAGATGAAAAGAACACAGGTAAGGATATGGTTATTTAGGTTTTCACATCTTTTCTCTTACAAGACCAAATATTTGTGAGTGATAGTGAGTTGGGAATGTAAGAGATCAGTTCTCTGGCCGTGGCCCTACTGACCAAACACATACAGTTGTGTTTGAACAAGTAAACACTTTTGAATTTATTTATATATATTTAAAAATCTGGGGACTTCCCTGGTGGCTCAGTGGTTAAGAAACTGCCTGCCAATGCAGGGGACACGGGTTCGATCCTTGGTCCATGAGGATCCCACATGCTGCAGAGCAACTAAGCCTGTGTGCCACAACTACTGAGCCTGCACGCCTCAGAGCCCATGCTCCGCAACAAGAGAAGCCACCGCAATGAGAAGCCTGTGCACCACAAAGAAGAGTAGCTCCCGCTCGCCGCAACTAGAGAAAGCCGGCGTGCAGCAACGAAGACCAAACACAGCCAAAAATAAATTAAATAAAATAAACTTATTAAATAAATAAAATAAAAATCTGTTAGATTTTTTTTCTGTATAAACACACTTCATGCTTTCCAATAAACAGACTTAAAATGTGAAAAAGCAACATTTAAATTTGACTTGGTGACATTGGGCATACAAACACGGCAATGCTAGCAAAATGCATTTTCTGGTGCAAGCCATGGGCAACAGAAGAAACAAGGAACCGAATATTAAGGATGGCTTATATGCTCCGTAGCCACCCGTGGGTAGCTCTGTGGGTTGCTGCCCAGGCTCAGGAAGTGACTCATGACTGTTACTTGTTACAACACTGATACTGCTCTCACTGGGTCTTTCTGTTTGGTTGACTTAAAGGGATTCACCACCACCTGGTTCTATCTACTTACCACACAGTTTCCAGCAGGAATGAGGCTTTTCTTGCCAGGACCGCTACTGCTGGAAGAACCAGATCTTTGGGCACACTGAAGACTCAGGACCCCATGGAATGAGAATCCTGAACAAAACATACTTGCGTCTTGAACCAGGAGCCATATTCTTTGTACTTGCCACAGACTTAAGTTTAGGAATAGCCATACTCAAAAGCTGCGACCAGATTTAAGCATGTATTTTAGAAGTTACCAGCATTCCCTAAAACTATCAAATCATTAACTTCTGGGAAAAAATAATAGAGGAGTTACTGTTGGGTGCCGGCCCTTCCGTCAGGGCTGACTCGGTAGATGCTACAAAAGATTTGATTTTCAGATTTCTGGAAGAAAAGGGGAAATCTGAAAACAAAACCAAAGAAGTCTCACATGGTGGGGGAGATCACTGAGCTGGGGGTGGTAGGCTGAAGTTTGATGACACATTGAAATGTTATTCAGAGTCCTAGTTTTCTTCTATCTATGACTTTGGGTGACACCACATGCAAGTCAGAGCTTCCTCTTCTTGCAGGTGAGTTTAATAGTGCCTCCTCTCCCTTGCATGAGATTGTTGAGGCAAAACGAGTGATGATATATGTAAAAAGCAAAAGAAAGTCTAAACATGTAAGATTTCTGTCTTCTCCCCCAGACTGTGAGCTTCTAGAAGAGGGGACCTTGCATCTCTCTACCCAGAGTGACTGCTGTATAGTGGGAAGGCACCTGTATCGAATGATTAACACTAATTATGAACCAGATGGGCCCAAAAAAGAAAACTGCTATTGGAGGTGCAGACTAGACCCGTCGTATCAACTGGGTCCTGGAGGGGACCCCAGCTTAGAGCATGCAAATGGGAAGTGGGCCCCTGAGAAGCTGTTGCTGTCTGTGACTAGAGAGAAAGCGGAATAGATTAGGAGATGGAATGGCCTAAAGGATCCCTGTCTTTATTTCTGTCTTTATTCAGACAGGAACGTGTGAGAAAAGGTCCCAGCTCTCAGATGCGAGTGAAGTGGGAAGTCGGGTGACATCGGTTAGGGTGTTCTGCTCAGCACGGCTGAGTGTGATGGATGGCTTCGTGCGCTGTTTATCTAGTGCAGGCTGGTATTTCACTGCTGTTTTCATTAGACTGATGGTAAGGTAATAATTCTTTCCTCTGGCTGAAAAATCTGTCTTCAGCCATTTGTTGATCTTCTTGAAAGGGCACTTCAGGTGCCCAGAAGTCACCCTAAAGGAGGCTTTGAATGAAAACTTAAATAATGCTGGTCGGCGTCCACAGAGCTTGCAGCAAGACATCTGCTAGACTTGCTGTGGTTACGAGGTGCAGTCACACCTATGCAAAGAGAACCAGCCTCAGGAATGGCACGAAGGGACCACGCCTGCAGGAAGCAAAGAGGAAACAGCACACTTTTTTCATTTGAACATTTCAAGTTTATCTGCAAATTAAATTGAGGTAGTGCCATCTTCCTAGGGTGTGTCCATGAAGCGGTGTGTTATAGTGGGAAGTACCCCCAACTGGGACTCAGAAGTCTCCTTCGTGATTCTCCCTACAGGCAAATTTCATGATATCTCTATGCCTCAATGTCTTCATCTCTCCAGCAAAGATAATAATAGTATATGTGGTGGTTTGAATGGAAAAAACTTGTCAAGAGAACATAGCTTTTAGTTTTTCTCCAAGGCTAGTGGGAACAAGTTGAACACAATGACAGAGGCGTGCAGCATTACTAAGTGGCAGCATGATAGCCCCACCCTCCTTCCAACCCCTTCAATGAGGAGCATGAAGACAAGAGGAAGGTGTTTGGCTCAGTAAGCCCTGGTCAGAAAAGCTGTCCTTTCCTTCCAAGAAGTGTTGTGGCTTTGTGAGCTGATGAGCAGGTGATAGGACTTCTACTTACAGAACCCGCGAAGTTGCTTCATCCGGAGTGGACCTGCGGAAACGTCTCAGCTGCTCATATATGTATGTGTATATACCACCTATGTACAGATGGTATAGTCAGGCCATGGGCTGTCAATGCTCAGGTCTTCCATTCAGGATGAAGGTCCTTCCTCCCCATAATGTGCGGACAACCCATCCATCCTCTCTGTACCATAGGCCACTTACCTTGATAAATGGTTCCTATTTAATATAACTAGGGTGGACATATATCCTGATTTGTCCTTAACAGTCCACTTTATGCCTTTTGTGCCAGATTAAGTATTATAGCACTCGCATTAACTCTCAAAGTGTTTGAGTTTGGACAATAAATTATATGACACCCCAAATACAACAGACTCATTTTTCTGTTGGCACCTTCTCCACTCCCAACAAGTGCCTCATGTCTATCAACAACATCCTCTCTGTCATCAGCTAAGTTGTTTATGCTATACAAATAAGAATAAACTGTTACTTTATAATTTTCACACAGCAATCTGTATTCATCAATATCATTTTCAGGGCACTCCTGACTTGAGGGGGCACTCATTATGAAGAATCGTGGTTAATAAAATGTGATAATTCTAATGAGGAAGGATTCTCCCCCAAATACTTTTGTGGGTATCGACTAACATAACTTTTGTAAAGTGCCAGTCAAATGTAAGCTACTATTATTAACAATTCTGAAATAACAATGTCAATTAAAGAATTCTTTTATTCACTCATTCTTCAGTTAAGCAATTATTCAACAAATATTTGTATAATGTTTCCAGGCACTGTACTAGATACTGGAAATATAAAAATGAAAGACAATATCTGAGCTCAAGGAATTTATAGAAAACGGGGTAGAGACAAGCTGGTGATGACCGTCTGGCTATGGTAGCACGGAACACGAGCCCTTAACTCAGCATCAGGCCACTAGACTGGGACAGAACAGGGGAGGAGGTGGTGAGCGAAGGCGTTCAAGAGGCCGTGATGTGGAGTGGGTCCTTTTTTTTAAAGATTTTTTTTTTTAATGTGGACCATTCTTTTTTAAAGTCTTTATTGAATTTGTTAGAATAGTGTTTCTGTTTTATGGGGTTTTTTGGCCATGAGGCATGTGGGATCTTAGCTCCCCAACCAGGGATCGGACCCGCACCCCCTGCCTTGGAAGGCGAAGTCTTAACCACTGGACCACAAGGAAAATCCCTGGAGTGGGTCTTGAAGGATGCGTAGGAGTTAGCCAAGGGAGGAAGATGTGAAAAACATTCTCTCTCAGATCTTTTCTAATATTAGAAAATAAGAAGGACAGGAAATTTCCCTGGCGGTCCAGTGGTCAGCACTCCCTGCTCTCACTGCTGGGGCCCTGGGTTCCATCCCTGGTTGGAGAGCTATAATCCTGCAAGCCTTGTGGCACTGCCAAAAAAAAAGTAAAAGAAAATAAGGAAGACAAATTCAAAAGTCAGGACACATTCTGATGTCTTCCTGTTGATTCTGAAGGAAGCTGTGGCTAACAGCAGAGGCTTCTGGTGGTCTGGGGGACTCCGTGATTGAATAAGCTTTCAGAGTTGGGAGACTCTTAAAGAGATGGCAGCCTATCAAAGCACTTTCCAATAGAGCATTGTGACCCACATGTGGCACTGTAAATTTTCTAGTGACCATATTATAAACGAGAAAAGAAACAGGCAAAATTAACTTTAATAATACGTTGTTTTTAACCCAGTATATCCAAAATATTATCATTTCCACACGCAGTCAATATAAAAAATGAGATGTTTTGCTATCTTGTTTTCACATTAAGATTTAAAAATCCTCAGTGGTTGTCTGAGGTCTATGCTGTCTGAGATGGGAGGGTGGGGAGTGAATGGAATGGGGTACGCTTTGGGGATGGTGAACATGTTCTATACCTTGATTTTTATTGTATTTATTTATTTATAAATTCACTGAACTGTGAAATTAAAATTGATGCATTTTCTTTTTCTTTTTTTTTTCTTTTTTAGTGGTACGCGGGCCTCTCACTGTTGTGGCCTCTCCCGTTGTGGAGCACAGGCTCCGGACGCACAGGCTCAGCGGCCATGGCTCACGGGCCCAGCCGCTCTGCGCCATGTGGGATCTTCCCGGACCGGGGCACGAACCCGTGTCCCCCGCATCGGCAGGCGGACTCTCAACCACTGCGCCACCAGGGAAGCCCGGCAGGCGGATTCTTAACCACTGTGCCACCAGGGAAGTCCCAAAATTGATGCATTTTCTTGTGCATAAGTTGTATCTCAATAAAGTTGAGTAAAAACAAACAAAAAAGATTTTAAAATCAAGCTTGCATTTTACACTTAGAGAACATTTCAATTCATAGTAGCCACAGGTGGCTGGTGGCTCCCATATCGAACAGTGCAGTTTTACGACATCGAATCTCACTGTGGTCACAAATGAAAATGAAACCAAAGTGTCCTGGCTGGGTTTATTCATGACTATTAATTGCCTCACTTATATAAATAAGATACATTTCTTCAAGAAGGGAGAAACAAAGTTTCTACAGAGATCTATATTCTGTCCTAAGTATTTCTCTTAGACTTGACAGCCAACAGTTTATGAGAGGCCTCTATACCTCTTAACCAAACTGTGATACAGTCTTAGAAGTATAACTGTTTTAATTGTTGGGGCAGCCAAAGCTCAGATTCCATTACCATGAGGGCTAGTTTGTGACTGTGCATCTATGATACAATTCAGAACCAAATATTCCATCACAAAAGATGTCATCAAGGCAAACCTTCACACATGCCGTTAGTCATGCTAATTTCTTTCTTTCTTTCTTTTTAATAGATCTTTATTGGAGTATAATTACTTCACAGTACTCTGTTAGTTTCTGTTGCACAACAAAGTGAATCAGCCATATACATACACATGTCCCCATATCCTCTCTCTCTTGAGCCTCCCTCCCACCCTCCCTATCCCACCCCTCTAGGTCATCGCAAAGCACCGAGCTGATCTCCCTGTGCTATGCTGCTGCTTCCCACCAGCCAACTATTTTACATTCGGTAGTGTATGTACGTCGATGCTACTCTCCCTTCACCCCAGCTTCGCCCTCCCACACCATGTCCTCAAGTCCATTTTATATGTCTATCCCTTTACTCCTGCCCTGCAAGTAGGTTCATCAGTACCTTTTTTGTAATTTTTAGATTCTATATGTATATGTGTTAGCATACAGTATTTGTTTTTCTCTTTCTGACTTACTTCACTCTGTACGACAGACTCTAGGTCCATCCATCTCAGTGCAAATAACAATTTAATTTCTTCTTATGGCTGAGTAATATTCCATTGCATACATGTGCCACATCTTCTTTATCCATTCATCTGTCGATGGGCATTTAGGTTGGTTCCATGTGCTGGCTATTGTAAATAGTGCTGCAATGAACAAAACAATCGCACTGCTATTTGTATACAGCGTATTATCATTCTGTGAACCGAGACAGAAGAATGATATTAAGAAGAAAGTCCTGCTAAAGATTCACTACTGGAATGGCAAGCGATCTCAGGCTCTGAATTCCTCTGTCTATGCAATGGCAAAAATAATTCTGGCCCCAAGGTCTTAGTACCCTGAAGACATGAACAAACACTTTTCATCTTTCCGATTCTCAGTTTAGCACAGAGCTGATGATTGCAAAAGATTTCTTCAATCTCTAGACGTGTTCATGAGCTATAGGGCCATCCAGTGAGTCACTGTTTCTTCTTTCTCTTTAGTGGGTCACTCACAGTTTGTGACAAGAACACTGCTAATTTCATAACCGGTGCCAGGGGCACCGTGGAGTCTCTGAGGAAGTCGCTGTTAGCTACAACCCACATAAAAACTGACTATTCTCTAGAGAGGCTGCATGCCATCCTGCGAGAATGCAGGCTGGTGCCTTGAAGTTCTTCTTCCGACAACGTGCACAGCCTGGGGCCAACTATTTCAACTGCAGCCTTCTCAGCTGTGAAAAATGAGAACCGCAATCCTCACTGCTTTAGAAGAGAGTTGTGTTTATTAATTAATCTGTGTTTCAAAGTGCTTCACAACTGGAAAGTTTCACTATTGAATTAAAGAAAATTCCCTTTCATTTTATCCCCACCACATTAGGATAAAAAGAAACTGTGCTCACTGAGGCTGTGAGAAAAATGGAGGGGATTCAGGCTAAAAAGCTAACAAACCTGACTTCCAAAGGTAGTGGCTCATTTCCCTGACTGTAAGATGACACCCATTAAAGAGAACTTTTGTAAATTAAGTATCTCAAAGGGCAAGCAAACCTGCTATCTGAAGAATTGCATTTGTTTTAGACTTAATTTTTATGATCCCTTCAAGAAAAAAAAAAAAGGAAAGAAAGAAAATGAGCCATATCACACTGTGATGGGGGATTTGAAAAGGAAAGCTCCCCCTTCTTCCTAAGGAAATGGCATTAACTTTATCATGTTTTCTTTCTTGAGAAAAAGACCTTAGACCTGCTTGTATCTCCACCTTTAGCTCCTCAGATCTCCTTGTCCTTTTTCTAGCTTATGCTAGAAAGTAGGCCCACCAAAATTTTCCAAAGTGTTCTATTATCATCAGAAGATCAAGTGTTCAAAAAATGAGAATTTATTCCTCGTTCTCCTTGTGGCTAACTGTGCACTCAACTTTTTGTTTCCTTCCATCCTGTGGAAATGCAGTTGCCCGGCTAGAACTGTTCTTCCCAGTGTCCTTTGCATCTAGCTGAGGTCACTTGACAAGTTCTCACCAATGGAAGGTGAGAAGAAGTAGCGTTTCTAAGAAGTAGATGTGCTTCTTCACTCTCTCTGAGGGCTGGAAGTGATTCTGAAGACCTAGAGCAAGGCTGAGCCTCAAGACAGAAACCTGAATCCTTTATCCCACAGCTAAAGAACGTCTGCTTTGGATTGTTATCTGAGTGAGAAATAAACTTCTGTTTGTGTTCAGCCAACTTTTTTGAAGTTTATTGTTACAGCAGCTAATGTTACCCTAATACATACACTTGCCAAAGCTGACACTCTTTCCCAAATTTCCCATTATAACTGTTTTTCCATGCCAGACCACAAAACTCTTTCAGGACTTTCATGACACACAGGATAGTGTGAGGCATGTAAGCTATTTAATAAATGCATGTGGAATGGAGGAAGGAAGGAAGGAAGGAGTGAATGAATTAATGTGAATGCATTTCAGGTGACTCATTTTCTTTTAAGCTCTCAAGCTCAGCACGCCCGCCACCCCATTAAGTGGTAAAGAGTGGAAATATTTCTCCTTTCTTCATGGTTTTCTAAAGGATGGACACAGAGCCATGAGAGAATTCGCTGGCTAGAGGAAAGCAATCCCTTAGAGAAAGCAATCCAAATATCATCACCCTTGAGAGCTGGGCCACCTCCAACATCTCCATCAGCAACTTGGAAGAGTTGTCTGTCTTCCTGACACAATAAAACTGGAGACATAAGCACGCAGAGCTCCAGCCAGCACAATTACATGAAGCCAGAGCACATTATCACTTCTAGATTGCAGGATTTATGACCAACTATGATGGAAAATAAAGACAGAGATATTTTACTTGTCTGAATTCATCACTCACAAAAGGCAATATGTTTTAATCATAGAGAAGTTGTATATATTGTCCTTTTTCTAATGAAAACTTTCTCAAACAGAGCAGAAACAGATGCTGGCATGTTAGAAGAAAAAAAGAAAAATGAAAAAGATGGCTACTTTGCTCCTGTTCAGAAAATATGCAGTTGATAGCCTTTATTATTGAAAAACCTCTTTCAAATACATTGAGGCAAGCAATGCTATTTTGGCGGTTTCCTGGGTTTGGGAAACTGCTTCTAACTTGAGTGGAACAGGGGAGCAGGTTTGTGTACCCTATTAGTGTCTGCTGATCCAAGTATTAAGTAGTGAAGCTAAACTCATTCTACTTGTAAGAAGCCTGTGATTTCTACTTGCCACAAGGATGTTACTTCCTGCAGCAGTCCCCCTGCCATGAACTCTGCCAGAGCCAGGTTCTTCTCCCAGCAGATCATTCCTAGGCTTTATCGCAGCTGCTCATTAATTGTCTCCACTCTGGGATGTACACCCTGTGAGCGCAGGGCCCGCGGTGTTCCTGGCCCAGTGCTGGTACATGGTGAACGCTCAGAAAATATTGAAGAGCTCTGATTAGGTTGTGACTTTATGTAATTAAAATTCTTTACACAGACCATTTGTTTTCATCATCAGTTCTCTCACAGACAATGAAAAGGTAAACCAGAGTGGTGTTTGTCTCATGTTTTCAAATTTTGTACCATTGAAATACAATGTCGGTGAAACCACTGTTTATGGGAACCAAAATTACAGCCTCTAAACTTCTGCAAGATAGAAAAGGTTGTTTGAGAAAAGAAGGAAAGTGCTACATAATCCTTCAAGTGCAAAATTTGTCCCTTCGTTCTGTCTATGTTTAGTGCGGCGCCCTAAACCCTAAAAGCGAGTTTGTTTCCAGAACACCTGAAACAGAGACCACATTTTTATGATGTTTGCCCTTCACTGTCAAGTTTACATTAGGGAGCTATATTTTCCTTGTATTTATTTTTCAATCATTTGGGTTTTCTAATAAAATAGCATTTCCGTTTTCTTCCCTCTTCCCAGATGAACATACTTAATTGTTTTTATCCAAGAACATGGGGCTGTGATTGGAGGTTGGGATGCCCTGGAGTGGTACACTTTGGAAAGGATGTGTTGTTTGCATTTAAGAAAATACTTAGTTGGCTGAATGTCTAGAGACTAAAATAATAACAGTTCATCAAAACACGGTTATCCCAGAGACCCTTTCAAGAGCGGCAATCAGATTTCCTAAAGAGTCCACGAAAAGGGTGAGAATTGCGAGGAGGGGGAGACCACAGGGACAAACCATGTTTGGAAGCAGGAAGTGGGTCAAGGATCTAAAGATTTGAAATAAAAGACAACAAAGGGGGAATACATGGATCTTCTCCTCTGTAGTCATCCAGTTTGAACCTAGTCCAGATTAGTGGGAAGTAAAATCATTATCTGATGTTCTGAGGCCTTTTCAAAAATGCATTGGTATTTTCAACCAGACTAAACATTGAAAAACCAGCAGCATCTCTGACTCGGGCTGCAAGGCACAGCTATGGGCCCACACCTGCCCCGAAGGGCCCAGTGCCACTTACGGTCAGGATGGGGGTCAGGGGAAGGACAGAGCAGCAATGCTCACTCAAGCTGGCCTCTAAGGGGAGGCTGGGGGCATACAGCCCTGCGCTACTCATTCAACTGCTCTCTGGAGCAATAAACAGAGAAGTGGCAGGAAGCTAATCTCCTCTAGTTAGGCAATCTTAATCCTCTAAGGTGACCACAGATTTATTTTTTTAATTCATTAATAACTTAGAGTATATGTATAGACACACTCACACATATATATACACATGCATATATATGCATGTGTTACATATACAAATACTAGTCACGGGTGTACATATATATGGGTGTGTGTGTATATATATAAATATGCACATGCATGATTAGTATTTACAGAAAAGTGCATGTGAAACATTCCAAACTTAGATTGTGGGGTGGTTGCACAACTCTATGAATACACCAAAAACTGTTAAATTGTATATTCTAAATGGGTAAATTTTATGATATATGAATTATGTCTCAATAAAAATGGTTTTTAAAAATGAATGTATTTAGCCCTCTATTTTTCTAAAAATATCATACACTGGGTTTTCTTATTGTTGTTGACTTCCTTCTATGCTTTTGTTTTAACTTCTTCAAGTCTTAGTAGTCCTAGAATATACTCCAGGATTGCTAAATGTTGGTTAATGAATGATTGCTCTATTCCAGTTTTAGAGCTGCCAGGCCACATTGTCCATGTTACGGGCTCAGCAAGAAAAATTATACCGAAAAACGAAACCCATCCAGAGTGATGCCCTCCGTGTTCTCCTGCCCTCTCTTCCCCACCTTTACAGCTTCTCATCATTCTCTGAGAGTGGAAGCTTATTGTGGTCTCAGTCATCATCATTTGAAAGATGACATTTTGGGTGATACCTTCTACTTCTAACATTCTGTGATGTGGATGAGATTGGCAGAAATTGTTGTAAATGTAAGAACTGGTGGTTATTTTTTAACCTATCTTCAAAGCCAATTCATATGCAATAATTCAGCCTTACAATGTCTTGTGTGGCATATATAATTGCAGTTGTTTCATAGATGATAAAATCTTACAGGGGTTATATAAGTCAGTTTCATAGGAGCTGTTCATTTTTTTTTAAGGGCTGGTAAATCAAGTGAATAGCATAGAGCAGTGCTTCCCAAACTATTGAGAAAGGTCAATTTTTATAAAATTTCCAAGAGATTGGTAACTTTTGTAAAACCAATAAAAATTAATTACCAGTAAAAAAAAAAAAACATGAAAAACAAAGAAATACAAAACACGAGCCTCCCTTTTCTTATTTTGTGTGTTTGAAATTTTTTTTAATTTTCAGATCACACCTCTCTCTACTCTCCCTTCTATACCTGCTTACAGCCTTCAGTGTGCCCTGCCACCCAGCCCCTCACCAGTCTTCCCAGACACTCACTGCCCTCATCCCCCGCTCCGACCAGCTCACTCCCACTCAGAAAAACACCTCCAAGCCCCCATCTTCCAACCACCCTCAAGGCCTGTCCCTTGCCCTCCATTTTTAATATTAAATGATTGAACAGACATTAAATTACATTTCAAAAAATAGTATCAAAACAAACATAGCATAGGGAAAAAACTGAATTTTTAAAAACTATATAGGTTGTTCATTGAAAATATCTATGGGGTGAATAATAGAGAAAATTGCTGTTACATTCATAATTTTTATACTTCTGCCATCATAACATGAAATTATAAGTGGAATAAATTCCCATACTAAACACCTATGTTCATGCTTTTAATGAGCAATTTGTATAATAATATTTAATTTTAATGTGATGGATGAGTTTGCTTCTTGCTTCTTAACTTATCTAATCTAGGATAGATTGGTGACAATACTACTCATAACAGAAAATGTATATCAAAACTGTTTCTATGTTTTAATAATACTTAAAATAGAGAAACCTGTCTTGTAGAGATGTATTCATGGCAGCAAGGACAAAACAGGATATTCATTTTTAACTTTTTCCAAAATGAAGCAAATGATACTCTATTTGCAAATTTTTTCAGTTCTTTATCAGTAACCAGTTCCAGCTATTTACTCTGTAAAGTTATAGTTAAATTTAAATTAATTTTTTATGAAAGACAAGGATTCTGTCTTTGAAACTTTTGGGTTACAGTTGACAAATTAACCTTAAAATATCACACTTAATATGGTTCTACTGCTCACCTTATACACTCACCTCACAAGTTCAATACTCCTTGATCCGATCTGTGTGCTGTTCAATGAAACGAGTCCATTGACCATGCATTTGGATGGCAAGGCAATGTCAAACTTCTAAAAAAAAAAAAAAATTTGTGTCCACTCACTCTCAATTTCTGTACATATCTCATTGTGGACCAGTAATAGTTGACGAACCAGCACTGGGCCCCTGGAGCACACTTTGAGTAGCACTGCTGTGTATTGGGTTGGCCAAAATGTTCGTTCAGGTTTTTCCATAAGATGGCTCTAAGAGCACTTAGTTGTCCTTAACTTCATTCTAAACCATTTTGTTAGATTGTATTGTGACAGCTGTCATATCAGCGTGCATTTAAAAAAGCATTAAAATTGGTGAATTTTTGTGTAATCATTTCAATATTGGAGATGGAGGAAAAAAGCAACATTTCAGCATTTTATGCTTTATTATTTCAAGAAAGGTAAAAACACAACTGAAACGCAAAAAAAGATTTGTGCAGTGTATGGAGAAGGTGCTGTGACTTACCTAATGTGTCAAAAGTGGTTTGCGAAGTTTCATGCTGGAGATTTCTCTCTGGACGATGTTCCACGGTCGGGTAGACCATTTGAAGTCGATAGCGATCAAATCAAGACAATAATTAAGAACAATCAATGTTATACCATGTGGGAGATAGCCAACATACTCAAAATATCCTAATCAAGTAGTGAAAATCATTTGCACCAGCTTGGTTATGTTAATCACTTTGAGGTTCGGGTTCCACATAAGTTAAGCGAAAAAACCTTCTTGACCGTATTTCCACATGCGATTCTCTACTTAAACGTAAAAAAAGTTCCGTTTTTAAAAACAAATTGTGACAGGAGATGAAAAGTGGATACTGTACAATAACGTGGCGCAGAAGAGGTCGTGGGGCAAGTGAAATGAACTGACACCAACCACACCAAAAGCCGGTCTTCACCCAAGGAAGGTAATGCTGTGTATATGGTGGGATTGGGAGTCCTCTTTTATGAGCTCCTTCTGGAAAACCAAACAATTAATGCCAAAAAGTACTGCTCCCAATTAGACCAACTGAAAGCAGCACTCAACGAAAAGCGTCCAGAGTTAGTCAACAGAAAATACATAATCTTCCATCAGGATAACACAAGACCTCATGTTTCATTGATGACCAGGCAAAAACTGTTACGGCTTGGCCGGGAAGTTCTGATTCATCCACTGTATTCACCAGACATTGCACCTTCAGATTTCCATTTATTTCGGTATTTACATAATTCTCTTAATGGAAAAAATTTCAATTCCCTGGAAGACTGTAAAAGGCACCTGGAAGAGTTCTTTGCTCAAAAATATAAAAAGTTTTGGGAATCTGGAATTATGAAGTTGCCTGAAAAATGGCAGAAGGTAATGGAACAAAACGGTGAATACGTTGTTCAATAAAGTTCTTGGTGAAAGTGAGAAATGTGTCTTTTATTTTTATTTAAAAACTGAAGGAACTTTTTGGCCAACCCAATAGATGTAGCATTCCTTTAATTCATCAAGCAATTGAAATCATCTCTCATGATGGACTCAAGCATAAGATGGAGGTTGGACTCTAAAAGCTGAGATCTTATGATCCCATGGATTCATGTTAACCTAAAGGGAAGGTTCAGGAAAATTGCTGTTGAGTTCTTCATTTGAATATTTTCTATTCAACAATTTTACCAATGACTTAGATGAAGGTGTGAAATTATACTCATCAGACTCAAAAAATTGTTTATATTTATGAAGTGCTTACTTTGTATAATCCACACACTGGGCTAATTGTTTTACACTGATTGTTTTGTTTAACCTTCAGAACAATAATTCTGTGATGTAGGTACTGTAATTATCCCCAATTTATAGCTGGGAAAAGTTAAGTAACTTCTGCAAATTCACAATGCTACTTAGTGGTGGAGCTGGGATTTGAGTCCAGGCTACCTGTCTCCACACCCAAAGCTCTCATCCACCTAACTGGCCACCAAAACTGGCCAGGATTGGCACAATTATAAGTGAAGGAAGCAGTATACTTAAAATATTCTCTAGGCGAAATTGCTGGGCAAAAATCAATATTATGAAATTTAAGAGGAATAAATATCAATTCGTCTATTAAAATAACGTAAGTCAATTACACAAAAGCAGGCAGAGGAAGGCCTGGTGTGTCAGAGTGCCTTGGGATCATCTCATATCCTGCCAGCCTCACCTCTGTTACCAGCCACTGCAGCAGCACATGTCCCTAGAGCGTCTGCAGGCCACTTCTGCCAACAGCACCTCGTTTAAAGAGCTTATCTCTCTGCCCTGAGATTCTTAGGAACCACACCTTGAGAAGACTGCTCAGGTCACACGCCACAGCAGCTGGAGTCATCCCTAACCAACCAGGGATGACAGCTGATGGATAAATGCATTTTGCTGTCAATGCTTTTTATTGAGAGCGATTCTGACAAGCATTCTATGGCCTCAGATGGTCCTAGTAAGATCCAGTCCCAGTTGCCTGCTACAGCACCCAACTTCACAAGGCATCTTTGAATGTTTTTTCCTCCTTCTCCATTTCCTGCTCCCTGATCCACCTCTGATCCCTGGAATCACCCCCAAAGGCCCCACCTGCACACATATTCTTGTCTCAGACTCTGCTTTTGGATAGTGTCTTAGTTCAGGCAGTTATTTTAAAAAAATACCATAGACTGTGTGGATTAAACAACAAACATTTATTTCTCATAGTCCTGGAGGCTAGGAAGTCCAAGATCAAGGTGCTGACAGATGTGGTATCTGGTGAGAGCCCACTTCCTAGTTCACAGAGGGCTGACTTCTCAGTCCTCACAGGGTGGAAGGGATGAGAGTGCTCCCTGGGGCCTTTTTCCTAAGGGCATGAATCCCATTCACAAGGGCACCACCTCATGACCTAATCACCCCCAAAGGCCCCACCTCCAAATACCATCACATCGAGGATTAGGTTTTAACATAGGAGTTTTGGGGAGAAACAAACCATCTACTGTACCAGGTAAAAACACTGGCCTGGCAGCGAATCATGGAAAAATTAGATCTTACTAGATGACCAATTCAGCTGAAGACGGGAATGTGATATGACAGAAAGAAGGAGGGGGAAGGGAGAGGAGAAAAAGAGAAAAGAAGAAAGGGGAGAAAGAGAGAGAGAGGCAGAGAGAGAGGGGGAGACACTGGCATAAAGACATTACCATCTGAAGACCTGCAACAGTTCAGTTGGCAGTACCATCTTACAATTCTCAGCATCCATGGAGAATCAGTACTTCTCACATTAGGGCCCTTTGAATTATTTTGTGGGTACCAGAAGGGTTTGATTGACACCTCCCCACCCCCCCCCCCCCACACACACACCGTCATGAGCTGTGATTTGGTCCCCTTGCAATTCTGCTCTCCAGCTCTGTGCTCAGCTTCCTGAGGGCAGAGCTTCCATACTCATTTTAAAGGATGCTCGGCTAGGCACCCCTGGATTGTCAAGGGGTTACTGTTTGCTTTTTTGTCTTGTTTTGTTGTTTGTTTTGACTTCTTGGGCTTTTACAAATGACTCTTATGCTGCAGCATCCTTGAAGAAGAAGGCCCGCCACAACAGGTAACGGGAATAATGTGAATAATACCTTGTGTATATATAACACCTCTTTTCCTAAGTGCTTGAGGTGTCTTCACATCTATGATTATCTTCATGACATCCCTATGAAGTGGACCAAAGCAGACAGCACATGGGCTAGGATCTAGCCTGTCAGGTTTCCAGTGTTCCCAATAGAAAGCTTAAGAGATACTTGACTGAGTCATAGGCATTTTCAAAATCTTGCAACTTCTAGACTAAGAGTTTGTCTGTTTTCTTTGCTTCGTGGTTCTTTCCAAAGTTAATTACCAACCTTATTTACTTCTAGTTATGAGATATCCAAGACTATGTTCTTTGTAAACACGTGCTACTTTATTAGTTAAGTCTAAATATTTACAAAATCTTTCAATCTAGTAGTTTGGCTTCTCTGATAATGGTTGTCTTTATCTCTTTATGAAAGAAGATATTGAGAGAGATATCCAGCCTTAGTGCCCAAAGCTTGCAGGAAACAGAAGAGCTTCTACCTTCCCTTATTTCATCTTCTGTGTTTTACTTTTAATTGGAGACTCTGTGAGCAGGAGACGTTGGAGCAGAGTGAAACAGGTAAATTACCATGGTATTAGAGAGGGTGGGTATATCAAAGATGAGGAAAGGGCCAAGTTTGTAAGCATAAATAACGACCACACAACATTTTTCAACACTGATGGCTTTGTGGTATCCAAAAATGAAAAACTATTTTCAAGGTACCCCTGAATGACCTGTTCATGCCCAGGTCTCCGCAGGGTGCCTTGACAGTGTCTATAGACTATACCACTCACCAAGAATCTGAGCCATGTCTCTGAATATGAAATTATTCCCTCATAGATGCTTAGAGAAGACCTGTGTGTATGTTCACATGAGAAAGAAAATTGGTCCACAGATTAACTGCTGTGTTTCTTAGCTAAGGTCTTTGGATAAACTCCAAGGCAATAAATCATCACATGCACCAGGAGAGAATTTTTTTGATAGTTAGATCTATCTATATGACCCTGCTATATACTGCCACACAATAACAATAATGGACACCTGACATTTGTATACCATTGTACAAGTTACAAAGTACTTTCTCACTTGCAATAAACATATCAGTAGAGGTAACTTGGATTGACCCTCATCCTAACCCTAACCTTAACCCTATTAAGGTAGTATTGTATAGGAAGGGTTTTTCTCAAGAATGTAAATGGAGATAAACAGATCAAATGAGGGCTAGCAGTAAAAGTTTGGGAAAAAAGTTGCAGAGCATATTATTTGAATGAGGGTTGAGGGCATGAAGAGTCATAGAAAACCAAGGTTATGGAGGTTCCTTTAAAAACTAACAATAGAACTACCATACGAGCCAGCAATCCCACTACTGGGCATATACCTTGAGGAAACCATAATTCAAAAAGAGTCATGTACCACAATGTTCATTGCAGCTCTATTTACAATAGCCAGGACATGGAAGCAACCTAAGTGCCCATCGACAGATGAATGCATAAAGAAGACGTGGCACATATAGACAATGGAATATTAATCAGCCATAAAAAGAAACAAAATTGAGTTATTTGTAGTGAGGTGGATGGACCTAGAGTCTGTCATGCAAAGTGAAGTAAGTCAGAAAGAGAAAAACAAATACCGTATGCTAACACATATATATGGAATCTAAAAAAAAAAAAAAAATTGTTATGAAGAACCTAGGGCCAGTACAGGAATAAAGACGCGGATGTAGAGAATGGACTTGAGGACATGGGGAGGGGGAAGGGTAAGCTGGGACAAAGTGAGAGAGTGGCATGGACATATATACACTACCAAAGGTAAAACAGATAGCTAGTGAGAAGCAGCCACATAGCACAGGGAGATCAGCTTGGTGCTTTGTGACCACCTAGAGGGGTGGGATAGGGAGGGTGGGAGGGAGACTCAAAGGGAGGCGATATGGAGATATATATATATATAGCTGATTCACTTTGTTATACAGCAGAAACTAACACAACATTGTAAAGCAGTTATACTCGAATAAAGATGTTAAAAAAAGAAAGAAAAAGAATTAGAGAAAGTAAATCATCTTTCTATTGGATTATGAAGGAAAGAATATCACAATCCCTTGCTGACGATATAAGGCAATGTACACAACACGCACCGGCAATCGTGAAACAACGTATAGGTCAGTGTAAGTCAGGGCTGGTAGTGCTGCCAGTGTATGACTGTGCCCCGTGAGGGGCTGTTACTGAAGCCCGTCGTGAAGGATGCACACGTGTTCCCCACGTCGCCGTCCTCCCTGGAGCAGTGTGACCTAGGGAGGGATTAAAGCCTGAGAGACTACTGAGAGGACTACCTTTTTTTTATGATTTTAAATTTTAAGGGTTTTGAAGGCAGGAATTTTATCTTGTGCGTGTTCTCTAGTACATTTATGGGTATCAATGAGAAAATTAAACAAATCTTGGAAATAAAAACAGACAGTAATTAATCACAATAACCTTAGTACCCAGGAGTCATTTTCTGTCTTCGAAGCGCTACTGTGAACTGGAGCCGTGTATTTATACAGTCCAGGGTCATTTTGAACGATGAGTTTTTTCAGCTTGCTCATGGTAAGTAAGTGATTAAGTGAGGCAGAGAAACGACGAGAAGTGCGTGATTTCGCCATCTTGGCCTCCACGCTCGCTCTCCCCTTTGCCCCAAGGTCGCACTCATCACTCCATGCGGTCATGGAGGCAGGTAAATTGGAGAGGCCTGACTAGGGGAGAGGCTGGGCATCTACAGACCTCACTGGAGGCCAGATCCTATCTGTCCAGCCTGTATGTCTTCTTCAGATTCTTAGAGCCATTGCTCCAACACCCACAGGAAAGCCCGGTTATCACTGAGTGCAACAGGAGCTGAAGACATTTTCTCCATTCTCACTGACACGGACGGCAAATGACTCTGCCAGGAGATAATACCTAGCGCCTCATTATTTCACCACGCAGAGACTTGGGGCTCAGATAACTGCATTCTAACACACACAGCAAGCACACATGGACACTAAAATAAATGCTTCTAATTAACAAATGAAAATACTTCTGAGCCAAGTGAGAGCTGTCAGCTGCTTAAGTAGCGTCCGTAGTCACTGGGGTTGCCCATGACAGATCAAACCATTTAAAAACATTAGAGCTACACAAGGGACGGGATTCTCAGACTCATCCACAGAATGGCTTTTTGGTTCACTCTGCAGAAGATTTTTTTCCTATTTGTAATAAATGAGTTTAAGCCAGAATCAAAGTTTGATACTTAAAAAAAAATCAGCCAGTACAATTGATAGAACCAGTTAAAAGAATGAAACACTTTTGAGTGGAAACAATGATTCATGAACTGCTCTTCCCTACAGGAGATGAAACCATTTGGGCTTTCCTTAGAGAGATGCTTATATTGCTGGCAACGTTGAAAAAAAACTTCATTATATAGAGAAAATTCCGGCCTTCAATTTTTCTTCTTGAGAGGGTTCAGTGGTTGCTTTGGTATATGTGTGTCTCTTGGTGAGTGTGTGTGTGCATGCGCACACACACGAGTGTGTTTCGTAAAATTAGATTCTAGCAAAGGGAAAGCGCATTTATGCAAAAGCAATTCATCAACCACTTCTGTGCTCAGAATTCACGGAGGTAATTTAGATACTTTAATGGCAAGGTAGTTTAGGTAGGTAGGAGGCGATGTCCCCTCCCCTGCCCTACAGCTATGGTAATAGAAAACGTGTGCTCTAAATGAATCTTTTCAGGAAAGTAATTCTCGTTTTAATTATTTATCCACTACCAAATATAAAATATAATTACGCAGCCAATGTCCATGGGAGCAAAATCTACAGCACAGGATAGAGTAGACGAGCTTTCAGCTTTGAGAAATTTTCCACTTAAAAAAGAAGATATTAAAAAAAATAAGATTAGCCAAATGCAGCTTTTAGTGCTAATCTTATTTTCATAATGTTACTGTTTAGCAAGAGACCGCCGCTTGCTCAAACAAAATGGCTCCAGAATTTGCAGTGTTTTTACCATGACCTTGACCTTTATGATGTCAGACATATATTACTTCTCTGCTATAATTTACTATTGACATCACGGATTAAATTTGTTGTTTCAGCTAATGTAACTGAGCAAGCAAGGTAGATTGTGAAACCGAAGCCAGATACTGAAATACGAGGGTTGTCAAGTATAAATTTACAAAAGATATTCAGACTGGGTGTGGAAGACAAAAATAAATGGACAGAGAAGCTGTTTTTGACAGACTGCAAGGGGCTAGAGACTTCAACTTGAACATTGTAAATCCAAATGTCACGAAACGCTGCTGCAGAGTGAGAGATGCGTCTATTCCTCAGGAATATAAATGGTGATGGGAAATCAAACTTTCAAGATGTTGTGCGTTTTTGAAAAGTATATCCCTGCTGCCTGATAACAAACTCACCGATCTCTTCCTCTTCTCCCCTTACCCCAGCTAAAAAATCACTGCAAGTACCCCCCGCCCCAGAACCTGTAATAACCACAAAGCCAGGGTTCCCCAAGACACCATTTGGACAAGAAGCCAAGGCATGTCAAGAAATACATTAAGATGCATCTTTTAAAGAAAAATAAATTACCTCAGTGGCTGTATTCCCCAAACGTGAGCCATGACCAGTTTTCATGTCTCATACAAATAATATTTTTAATACCAAAGTGTAAGTCGCTTACGAGGGGATATTGTAACCATTGAAACACGTAAGGGTGCTCACATCACTCAGCATGTAACCCCTAGGAAAGCAGTCAAGCCCCCCACCCCATGGCGGGTCTCTTAGAATAACAGTCTGGTCCGCAAGGCTGTTGTAGGACCAGGCTTCCTTTGTAACGTCCCTAATGTTTTATTTTCCCAGATACCTTGCCAGCTAAAAGGATTTTAGAATAACTGAAATCAGAACACAATAAATGTGGGCTGTGTAGACGGATTGATGGGTGACTAGCACAAGAAGCACAGCAAGTCTAGAAAGTGAAAATGCTTCTCCGTGTCACAGCTTGCTGTTAAGGATGACGCCCATGTGGATTGCTCAGTGTACTCTAGGGTTAGACGGCTCATGGGCGTGTCCAGTGGGCATGCATTTGGGGCACTTTTGGGGGATAAATAGCCTGGGGTTCCTCTTGTCCCTATAAACTCAATAACTTGCTATCCAACCTTTTCTATGGAAGGTGAGAGAACTCTATCTGAGTCTATGAGTCAGATATACAGAGAACATTATGGAATAACACCTAGTACTTTATGCTGGACTGGGCCTTGAAATCATTTAGTATCACTACAAATAGACTTTGTCCTCAAGTTCATAGTCCAATGTCCAGGTGTGTCTATGTGTAAGAGAGAGAATGCATATTCTAAGAGCAAATCTATTGTGGGAAATTGGGGATATGAGTACGTTTCTTTGCTCCTTGACCCAAATAGTGCCTTTGAATAAGCTGTCAAAAGACTCGGTTGGGGCCAGGCCGTATTTTCAGGTAGTCATGGAAAGAAATGACACCAAAAGTGCTCACTTACATCCACTTTGGTTAGCCATGGAGAGCCTAGATGGAGAATGGGGTGACCTTCAGAGGCCCATGATCATCTTGGGTGTAAGAAGCCTGGGAGGAAGACGTGCTGTGAATCTAATCCAAAAAGAGAGACCAAGAGCCCCTTGAGCTGAATCCAGAGCCACCTTAGGGAGATTCACAGCCTGCAAAGGAGGCTCTAACTCACCTAGACCTCTTGACGTCTCTTTAAGTTAATCTGCAGGTGATTGACTACAGGTTAATTGGACATCCTCCAGGGCCCCCTCTTCTGGTGTAATTCAAATGCTCATGGTCCCAGAGTTCCTTGATTCTTAGTCCTACATGTGTGGGGAATTTATCGTAAAAGCTGATGGCTTATTTCCTTCTGAAGAAAGTATTACTATTTCTTTATTTAGAAAAATACCTCTTTTGTTTAAGGAAATCCACAACTCTTACTTTGCCTGATGCTAGCACTTGTCAACATCCAATCTCATATTTTCATGAGCTGTTTATGTTGGATTGGAGCCACTGTGTATTAATTTATCTCTGTCTCCCTCCAGGCCAGTGGATTAGTTCAGATGTGTTCAGCTGCATTGAACAAAAATCCAAATACAGTGGCTTAACCAATATTTTCTCATATACCACAAAGCTCACGAGTAACGTGTGCACAGTTGGTACAGCAGCTTTTAAACCATCCCTCTAGCTTCTTGCTCTGCCATTTTAACATGTGGCTTTCATTCTCCTTGTTTCACATGAGGAAGGAGAAAATGGGAAGGATGTAGGAAGAAGTGAAGCCTTTATCAGGAAAAGAAGACTTTCCTACAAATCTGCAGCAACATTCTACTTTGAAGTAAGAGTCATTTTACTAAGAATTACTTTACTAAGTGATTCTACTAAGAGTAACCTGGTTTGGACCAAAGGAGACTGGGAAACAGATGTGTTATCTGGGCACAGCGCCATCAAGAACAAAATAAGGTGTCTGTGGGCAAGGAGAGAGGAAAAGAACGGAGGCCAGGTAGACAGCAGTGTGTGTTGTCACACCCATATACCTGGTAAGTCTGCCGTATTTGCTTGTTGATGCGAGTTAGAGGTCATGCAAACTTTAAGACTGCTCTCAATTTTTCTAACACACACGTGCGCGCACACACACACACACATGCACGCATACACTTAAAAGTTTTCCATAATAATATTTTTTCTGAAGACTGGGAAGATGATAAACTTTCCAGATGCTCCTGTATAAATAGTAATTAAAGGCCCTTGGACATTTCCTTATTTGTAAAATGACAAGAACACCGGATCTTGAGGCAGGAAACCTGGGTTCTGGAACTGATTTTCCAGAAATCAGTTCCAACTCTATTATCTCTCCTCTAACTGGTCTGACTGCTTCCACTCCTGGTAGCTCTACAAGTCCATTCTCTACCCAGCGGACACATATCTCACCACTGCTTCAAATACTTCAGTGGCTTGGGTTGAAACCCAAAGTCCTCAGGATCTGGTCCTTGCCTATGTCTCCTGCTTGCCTCTCCCCCCATGAGCACCTCACTCAGCCACACAGGCCTCCTTTGTTCCCTTAACCACATGTAGTCACTGTAGGCCTTGGCTGGTACTGTTCTGTCCGGAACTCTCAACCCCAAAGTCTTCAATGACTGGCTCCTTCTCACACTTCAAGTCTCAGTTCAAATGGCCCTTCCTAACAGTGATATCTCAATACAATTCTCCCCCTAAACCCTCTCTATTCTATAAACCCTGTCCATTCCCTTCGGAGCGCATACCACAATCTTTAATCATCTTCATAATTTATCTATTTGCTTATTGTCTGCCTCCCATTGAGAATGTAAAGTTTTTGAGAACAAGAACGTCCTCTCTCTTATTCACCAAGGGTAATTCTGGCATAGTTTCAGTTAAGTCCACATATAACAAATATTTGTTGGATAAATGAATGAAGAATGAGGGTCTTTAACTTGATCTCACAGATCCTTCCACTGCTAAAACCCTGTGATTTCCATCTCATAGAGCTACTCTGAGGATAGAATGAGTCAATGTGTGTGAGCGTATTTTTTTTAACTGGTAAGTAGTACACAGACGTTAAGGCTCTTTTAAAAATCGTGTGATTTCGGGCAATTTGTAAACTGTTAAACAAAACTTGGCTCTTTGAACATGGTTTACAAAACAAAGGCTGAAATAATAGAAATTAGATCCAGAGCAAATGAACCATTTTAAAACAAAGTGTTTTCTAAAGAGGTGACATTCTGGAAAACAATACCGACCGAGCAATTTTTTTCCCTCAATCAGCTCTGTAGAAAGTAACACTGTTTTCCTACCCTGTAATACTTGTAGTTCTATTTACAAGTCATTTCTAAAGGGCAGCCATTTATTTTGTATGAGTGATTCTGTGAACTGTGGACCCCACTGCGTGAGATCATACATCTCTGTAACATCTACCAGATACGAAACTGCATTGGTGTGAATTCAAGATTACAGAAGATAGTCCCATTTGAAACCTTTCATTGGCCCAGGTGTGTTTCCAGGTGGAGTACCGGACAAGAAATGGAACCCAAGAGTCGGCCTTGATGTTCTTTAGTTGTGTGCAGACTTGACTGAAGCCATTCAAGACTTGTTTTGAATGACAGAATAAGTATGTATTCCCAAGCGGTGACTTGAAGCAATCACCTCACTTCATGTGGACATTCATGCCACCTTATTTTTGAGTAGTTTTGTTAGGAATGCCCGGCCTCGTGTCACTCTTCCGCATCTAAACAGGCACTGCATCTAAATTCCCACTGCCCCGAAGGGAAGTCTGATCTTCTCCTGGCATTCAAGACCCCCCCGCAATGCATCCCAGCCTAATTCTTAAGCATGTAATCTCCCTGCCCCTTTATAGGTAACCACCGTATTCCAGCTAGACAGCCATCTCTCCATCTTCTTTGTATTTAATAATAATAATTACAGTTCACACTTATTGAGATCATGCACCGGCCACTGTTCTAAATGCTCATCTTAAGGAACCCTCAAATAACTCTCTGAGGTAAGTACTACTATAATCCCACTTTCCAGATGAAGATGTTGAAGCCTAAGGGAGTTGCAGAACCACCACCACAACTAGCACAGGACAGAGCTGAGACTCAAGACCAGGTGGATCATCTCTAGAGCTGATGCTATGCTGGTGCAGCCTTGTACCAGCGAGAGAGCCCACTGTTAGCATCTCTTTCTGACTCTGCTTTCAATGATGTCATACTGACAGCTGAAAATAGGCTATAGTGAGAGTATCTACACCACATAAACAGTCATGATCTACAAACCAGCACAGCCCTCATTTTGTTCCAGATCACCAATTGTTAAACGTTTACCAGCAAGCCACTGGCTAGAGTCCACCCTCTCAACCATTATGTTACACTGCCGCTGCCTTGCTTTTCTGCGTGCTCAGGCTTTACTACTACTAGACTGTGATTTCCTTGAGGTAAGGGACGACATCACACTCATTTCTATCTTCTGCTTTCTGGGTACATGGTCTTCCTCTACACAGTAAGTATGCAACACACAGTTATTGGAGCGATTTGTATTCATTCCCAAGAGAGCTAATACCAATATTCTATTTCAAGTTGGAAAAAGCAGTGCCTCTTCTGGATAAACCAAAGTATGTCTAACTTTTTAAAATAGTACATACTCCGAGATGACGTTGTCAGCATGAGCAAGCCTTGAGAAAAGAATCCTGGACTCTGAACCCAGAAAAGATCTTAGGCATCATCGAATGCAATCCCATGTTTGGCCAAAACTGAGCTCTAGAATCTAGTTGTTGTTCCTCTTGGGAGCAGAAATTGTCATCGAGCACTGGGATGGAGTAATGGTCTTTTCAAAATAAAATCCTCCCTCATTAGTTCAGATATCTGTCCCCACCACTAACACACCTCCTCCTCCCTATTGGGGACCAGTGACACACAGAATCTCAGTTACTGACAGAGGGTTGGTGTTGAAAAGGGATACTTAAGCAGTGAATTTCTCTAGAGATTATGAACAGGTCCACATTACTTTCAGAATGAGAACAATAATGTGATTATTCTAGGGATGGTGCCCATTTTACCAGTTAATTTTCCCAACTTCTAAACTTAAATTCTTTTAAATATGTCTCACCTTCATCTTTTACCTCCTCATCCCTGTATCTTTGCTCCCTCCTTTCCATCCACAGGAATTGTGTTCCTGTCCCATCCCCATCTGCGAAATCATACCAATACTAATATCTCACTAGACCTAGCTTATTGCCACATTGTCTGTGATCATGCCCAACAAAGAAGACATCACTGCTAAAACCTGTAGACCTTTGGGTTTGGAAAGCTTGTATTGCTCTCGTCTAGAATCTGACCATGAAGGTTATTTGGGAACACACTGCATCTCCTTGATGGGCCTGCTCTGTGCCCTCCTTAGTCCCAGCCTGATCACAGCGGGATCAATAAGAACCAGGACTCCTTCATACACGGAGACAAGTAGGAGCCTGAACCAGAGCTGGTTGGAGGCCTAATCTTTTTTTTGTTGTTTTTTTGTTTTTTGCGGTACGCGGGCCTCTCACTCTTGTGGCCTCTCCCGTTGCAGAGCACAGGCTCTGGACGCGCAGGCTCAGCGGCCATGGCTCATGGACCCAGCCGCTCCGCGGCATGTGGGATCTTCCCGGACCGGGGCACGAACCCGCGTCTCCTGCATCGGCAGGCGGACTCTCAACCACTGCGCCACCAGGGAAGCCCTGGAGGCTTAATCTTGTTAGGACTCTGAGTGAATGGAATCGCAGGCTCCTCCAAATACCATTGTGTGTGATGCGTTCTCTGACAGGCCTTCTGCCCTGGTATTCGGTTTCTCTTCAAGGTCTTTGCAAGGATCACAGCCCAGGGTTGATTGCTGACTGAACAGGACACTCAACCTCTCCCTCCTTCCTGCCATTGCCTTCAGTACAGTATGGGCACCAAGCAGGCAGAACACTAACTGTATTGGCCAGGGTTCTCCAGAGAAACAGAACTAGTAGGATATATATGCATACATATATATGTAATTGACTTACACAATTATGGAGGCTCAGAGGTCCCCCAATCTGCCTTCTGCAAGCTGGAGACCCAGGAGAGCCAGTGGTGCAGTTCTAGTCTGAGTCCCAAGGCCTGAGAACCAGGAGAACCAATGATACAAGCTCTAGTCCAAATCTAAAGGTCTGAGAACTGGAGGGACTATCAAAAGTGTCAGTCCCAGACTGAAGGCAGAAGGCTGATGTCCCAGCTCAAACAGTCAGGCAGAGATAATGCATTTTTCCTTTTTCCCTCTTTTTATTCTATTCAGTCCCTCAATAGGTTGGATGAGGCCCATCCACATTAGAGAGGGGAATCTGCTTTACTCAGGTTATGGATTCAGATGCTCATGTCTTCTGGAAATACCCTCACAGATGCACCAGCAATGTTTAACTAGATATCTGGGCATACTGAGACCCAGCCAAGTTGACACATAAAATTAACCATCACGGGCTTCCCTGGTGGCGCAGTGGTTGGGAGTCCACCTGCCGATGCAGGGGACATGGGTTCGTGCCCCGGTCGGGGAAGATCCCACATGCCGCGGAGTGGCTGGGCCCGTGAGCCATGGCTGCTGAGCCTGCGTGTCCGGAGCCTGTGCTCCGCAACGGGAGAGGCCACAAGAGTGAGAGGCCCGCGTACCGCAAAAAAAAAATTAACCATCACATCAATGAATAAGCAGGAGAGATGCTGGGTAAACACTGGCCTTTCCCTGACCTCAGCAGACCTCTGTGATTGACCCTAAAGCATCTTTCCTGACCCCAAGAACTGCCCCCTCCAGGAGTCCCCACTGCCAAGCCCTGCCCCATCCTACCCGATTTAGCCCAGACCCCTGGTCATATCTGCCCCTCTTGCATTGGGCAGACTAAACTGCTGAAGTCTCCTAGGAAGGGGTCAACCTGTAGGCTTCCTGTGCCCCCTTAGTGCCTAATCCATCCCACGTGCCCAAACTTGTTCTCTTCCCCACTGGGGACCCCCAGCAAGCCACATGGCAGGGACAATGCTTTTTGTCTTGTTTTTGACCAACCTTAAGCTCCCTGAGGACATAGCCTGCATTATTCATCCGTTCTTCTCTTGTTGCACTTAGCACAGTCCCAACCCTAAAGCAGGGATTGTCTAAGGATGAAAGAAATTATAACATGTCAGATGATAGCATCCTGACAAAGATATTCAAGAGAGTGACAGCCTCTATGGAACATCTAAAAGGAGTGAGGATTTAATGGGACTCAATCAAGCAAAAGGTTGACCTGAAACAGTAGGAAATGGCAAGAGCCAGAAGGTTTGCACTTTATTTAATAAACACTCATAATATTTACTATGTGCCAGGCATGGGTCTAAGCACTTTTACGATAATAACTCATTTACTCTTGAGGAGATAGAGAGGTTAAGTAATTTGCGTGAAGTCAAACAGCTGAGTTGTACAGCCAAGTGGTCTGGCAGCAGCGTCCTGCTCTTAACCAGGACATGATGCTGCTTCGTGAACCAAGCAATTATCAGAGAAGCCTGAAGTCAGGCCAGTGGGGGCAGAATCAAGTTTGGGGCACTGCTGAAGAGCCAGGAACCAGGGAGCCAGAGTGTTAGAGAAGCCTGGGAGACAGAACAGTGATGGAGGCAAAGATGGCAGACTGTTCTCAGCAGGCACAGGGGCAGCTGGACCCAACAGGGGCAGAGCTAAGGGAAGCAGTTTCTCCATACCAATCCCACCCTCCCTAGAGAGTAAAAGGCAATTGATCCACCCTTGGTACGCAGTCTGGTGGCTGGGGACCAGCTCTGGGGACAGATAGCCCTGGATCTGGATCCCAAACCCACCGCTGAACAGCAGTTGACCTTGGACAAGTGACTTAGCCTTGCTGAGCCTCTTGTTTCCACGCTGAGGATGATCAGAGTCCCTCCCTCATAGGGTTGTTATAAGGACTAAATGAGATAATGCACATAGAGGGCCATGTTGCTTAATATTATTATAACTGTTGTTGTTGTTACTAATTTCAAATCCCCTTTGGCCTCCTATACTGATAAAGCAAACTTAGGATTTATAATCTGCTCCTAAATTATGTCTCGTGCTGCTCTTGGGCCAAGTACATCTTCATTATGAGGAATGAACTCATTCTCAAATGTTCATGTGTGCCTACCATGCGTACGCACCAAGAACTATCTTAGATGCTTAAGAGACAAAGGTGAATAAAGCCCTGTGTGCTTTAGAGTAAGTAAAAATGTAAAAAAATAAAAATAAAAGTAAACCTTGCTGTAATAAATGGTATCGCAGTGGTACAAATAAGCTGCTATGTGAGAATGGAGACTAGAGTGCCCGGCTGCTTGGAAGAGACTGGAGCTTTCACATTTGAGCTGAGTCTTGAGGGGTGAGGGGGAGTTTGTGGTGGGGGGAAGTGGCTGGCATTCCCAAGGAAGGTGCAGGATGAGCAAAGGCACATGAAACAGAACAAACTATTCAGCTTGGTTGTGAGTGGGGCTGTGGAAGGAGATGAGTTTGGAAAGGAGGCAGGCGTAGATCCTTTAGACAGCAGAACAGTGCCGCGGAATTTTATGTAGAGGAAATGATGGGATTCGATTTGATTTTAGAAAGATTATTCTGACAGTAGTTTAAAAAATTCATTAATAGTGTTGTCCCAACTTCAGCAAAAATTTTAGAGATTTGCATATGCTAATCATAATTTTTGCCCTGACCATGTTCCTCCTGTACTCTAAATTCCTTAACATTTTTCTTTAAACTGGATGTCTTTTTTTCTTAAAATTATTTTAAAAGAAACTTTATATCACAAGCATAAATGGAAAGTCAGTGTCATTTGCCTTAAAAATGAACACAGTAGGTGCAATATCAACGAACCGATATTATAATATTTGATCCAGATAATTTTCTTATCAAAAGTGTTGAGTCTGAGAACTGTTCTAATTTTGTTAAAAACAACAAGAACAAAAAGTAGTTTAGAAAGTGTCAGTGAGTGTTAAGGATATCCTAGCAGCAATGTGAGATGTTCTTCTTGACCCAATTGAACAGACTGGATAAGGAACAGAAACAGCAATAATATTCTCATTACATGATCCCATATCAGGAGCCCAAATTGTCTGGAAACATTTTACACTTTGGGAAGCATGGATGAGAGCAGAGGTTTTCAAACTTTTTTTATCAGGACATACAGAAGTACATTTTACATCTGGAACCAATGAGAGTAAGAGTATGCAGTCACACACACACACACACACACACACACACACACACACACACACGGCTGAAGAAGAGCGCCAGGCAATAACGCTTGCCCTTACTTTGTGCAATGTGCTGCAATATGCTTTGTCCCGTTCTGTTCTCTTTCCTTCTTTTTTTTTTTTTTTAATGTTAATGGGAGAACACTAAATTGATTTCACCACCGACTAATGGGTTGTGAAAATCTCCTACTTTGAAAATCTCTGAATTAAAGGAAGCTGGATTGGAGGTAAGAAAACAACAGAAGAGGTTATTGTAATAGTCTAGTCAAGGAATGATGCATCTTAATGGACTCTAGTGGCACTAGAAATGAAACAGAGGTAAATTGACATGATTATTGTACTTGCATTTAAAAAGTTGTAACGTTTCACACAGGGAGGTGGCATTTATAAATCCATTTCCTGTGAGTTGCTTTAATGTGAGTCAACTCCCTTGCAAATAGTTAACTTTGGGGTGACTTGTTGGGAAAGCACCACTTCCTGGAAAACTGGCTGCCGGTGGTGACCTTTCAAACAACACATTCAATGAGCATCACATCTGACTGTGTTGGGTTTTTTCCACGTTGGAAAGCATCCTGCCTTGCAAATTCTATTCACTTTGTGCTCTTCAAGAAATCTTCAACCATAAACACACTTGGGTCTTTAAATCTGTACAGCAATTGTCTTAGATGTTAGCTTGTTCTGTAACTCTCTGGTAACTAAATGAGTGTGACAGTGATGGAATTAAAATCGTAATTACATTGTGCTCATATTATTTGTTCGAGCGAGACTTAACAACTGGGTTCCCTTGAGCAAATGCAAAATATGAAAATGTATCAAGTTTATAGGACAGGGAAAAAATACCTTTTCTGGAATGGCTCTGGAAAGGCCACCTCTATTTACAAGTGTGGCTGTAAAATAAACAAGCTTCATCTTTAATTTACCTTTGCAACCACACCAAGATGCCTAGGTGTTAAGAAAGGAGGACTGTACAGCGATGCATTTGCCAGACAAAAAGCTTTCCCTGTTATTAATGACTGGTGGTGCCCCAGTGTAATCCAAGGGCACAGCTGCAGTGATATACAGCAGTGACAAACCTCGGGATCTTTCCTTCTCGATGCTAACCTAGCGGCTAGCAGCCAAGAACTTCCAGCGCTGTGTATCTACAAGATAAATAGCACAAGAGAGGAATATACGTATTGCTTACAGTCTGGAAAAGTATTGTTATATCCCCCTCCACAATCATTCTAAATATGATGCAAATGCATTTTTCACCGTTTCAGTACAATGCTTGTTGTTTGTAAACAGCAATAGTTTTCTAGTGGAGATTTAAAACCCTCCGACTGTACCAGTTACTGCAGTCTAATTTGAAAACTGGTGCTTGAAAACTGTTGATGGTGTTTGTAAAGCAGGTTTCCGGAGATTTATAACCCTTTTTACGTTGACAGGCGGCCTCAAAAGAAGGAATCACTTCAAGAATATACTAGAAATCATTTTTATTTTTGCTCCTCGATCATGCCAAGATGATCTAAAGGGAAAAATCAGAGTCACTCACGGTATGAATTTGACATGAAGGAATCCATAAGAAAAATTCACTGGTGTTTTTATTTCCAGCTATTAAGCCATTTCCCCCCTCTCTCTCCTGCTTTGAACTTGTGACCAATAAGTGCCATATTTTGCTTTCTTAAGGGTTCAAGAAATGCATTTAATTGGGAGTTATGGCCAAGGTAAAACACAGGTTAAATAACCAGCATGAAAAGAGGTTAGCTTTCTGCACTTAGTCAGGTGTGAATTCCGGTGGAAAAAATTCTATAATTACTGATCAGGTTTCCATTAAAAATAAAGTGAACAAAACCACTGAATGGACAAAGCAAGGTCTTTTCCCAGATCAATAGCAAAGACATGTCCATGCACACACAGAGGAAGTCAGTGCAGCTCCATGACCTTTTCGTGAACTTTCTGGGAGACGGAAAGATCATTCAAAGGGCAGAGGTCAGCGCTCATGCTGGTCACAAACAAAAATCAGATTTAGGTTTGTAATGAAGGATTCAGGGTTCTCACCTACTAGTGCAAATTAAACACTATTATTGCACATTTTCATACATTATCAATTGCAGAAGAAACTGCTTTTGTATTTGCAGCATGTATTAGCATTTATTTATCAACACATATTATTTTGTTACCTTTATCAAGCATTGCAAGATTAAAGATGAGGTTTAAAAACCCGAAAACTTCAGTCAAGATGGGAATCTTAAGCTTATCACAAAGGACAAATGCTCAAGATAGCCCTCTCTGAGTAATCTCCTCCACCACATACACACCAGCCCCAGCACACGCAGCACAAAGGGAAGAGCAGGATTATTGAAAAACAAGACAATGGTGAGTTAAGGAGAGAGCTTCAGCTAGAAATAAATGATTCAGGTCATGAGGGGAAACCTGGGCATTGCTCCTCTGTGGGTACAGACCCACCTCACAAAGAAATAGGGCAGCTCAAAACCTCAGAGATGTTCAGTGTGGAAGAGACAACATTGGGAATAAGTAGGAATCTAGAGCATTCTACAAAAGAGCCTTGTCTTCAGATCAGCATCATATGAAAATTGAAAACTAAAGAAGTTTCCTGAACAGATTTCCACACAGAGGTGCCAACTGGTAACTTTTCTTGCCAGTGTTCTCTGACAAAGTGGAGCCCAAACAGACCAAAGTCGGTTAGAATCAATTAGTGATGAGGTGTCTCTGGGGCTTTGACAAATCAGGCAAGTATCAAAATATAGGAATCCTACTATTCTGAAAATGCAATATCCTAGCTCTCAGTGAAGAAGAAAAGGCATCTTCAGGGGAACTGATGCAACCACTACAGGTCACAAATGGCTTTGCCCCCCTTTCTGGCTGGTGCACAGTAGTTCAAAGTTTAGAGAGTTCTGAAGCCTTTAATAACTGCACATGTAACCTATAGTAAAATTTGGGTGCTAAATCTCTTGTGTTTCAACTTGTGTCCTAAAGACGCTCATTATTCCTGTCTGGCCATGTTCTACTTTCCTGGGTACTGCATTTAATTTTCTTAGTTACCTGACATAGGACACGAGCAAATTGCAATATGTCCTAAGGCCATTCTGAGCAGTAGTTACTTTGTGAAACTTTAGTTCTCAATATTGTGTGCTAAATTGGAAATCAGCTCTTAGTAAAACAAGTTTATCTATGTGGGCATGTGGGAAGTGGAATAGGCCTGGGAGGGTGGGTGCCCATGAAGCCTGCAGAACTTAAAATTTAGAAGGAATCTTGGGAGGGCATTCCAGCTTACCCTCTTTGTTTTCCAGAAAAGGAAACGAGTGCTTGGTGACGGTGATGGTGATGGTGATGGTGATGGTGATGGTGATGGTGATGGTGTTGCGCATGCACACGCAACACTGACCAATCAGAACAGAGGCAGGCCTTGACCAATCAGAATGGATTGTGGGTCTGGTTCTGGGGCAGGATCCTGGAAATCTTTTGCAGGTCCCAGTCAAACCTTTTGGCTGCTGAACTGTGGGAAAGTGGAGGATACACTGGGAAAGGGACTGTTAGCTCAGGTAATAGATAACATATAGAATTGTCTGTCCTGGGAGAAAGACGAAAGACGGTGTTTAGTTAAATACGCATCTACCTAGGTTAGAATCCTGACTCTATCACTTCCAAGATAAATATCCTTGGACAAGTTATGCAACTTCTCTAGGCCTCAGTTTATTCATCTGTATGATGGGGCTAATAACAGTAACCTCATAGGATCATAGAGAGAAGCATATGTAATGCTGCACTAAATGCTTTAAAAGCACTGTTGATCTACCCTCAGCGACCTCCTGAGGTGGACACCTTTTATTATTTGCACTTTACAGATGAAGGAATGGAGGCTCTGACAGGACAACTAACTTGCCACCATCTCACATCTGGTAGGAGATAGAGAAGGGACTCAAGCCAGGACGTCCTCCCTGAAGCCCTGTGTCAACTGCACAAACTGACCCAAGAAACTCTATTCAATGTTGGTCTTAATGGCTCTGCTTAAATGGCCTCCTACTGAAAGCCATAGTATTTATTTAAAATAAATAAGGTGCTTATAAAAGGACATAATGTAATAAATTTCTGCCTAGCTTTTTCCAGAGAGATCAGCTTGCCCAAGTTTGCACAACTAATTCGTGACAAAATTGCATTGAGAGCCCATCTTCTGGCCTTAGTTAGTGCTGTGTTCTTACCACTCTACACACAGCCTTGAATATAGCTTTCAAAACAGGTTGTAAGACCACTCTATGAACATGGCATAGTGGACAAAAATGTGAACTCTCAAGTCAGACTGCCTGAACTAGAACCCTGGTTCTACTGACATGTCCTGTGACCATATAAGAAGTTCAATGACCTCTTTGTGCCTTACCTTCCTCATCTGGAAAATGGGCATGATAATAAAATGGCCTGTCTCCCCTAGGTTATTGTGAAGATTAAGTGAGGAATGCCCATGGAGCATTTAGAAAAATGCCTGGGACATTAAAGCCACTCAATAAATGTTAGCTTTTTTTTTCCTTTTTTTTCCAATTCAAGCAGGTAGGCTCTGTGTATTCAGATCAACAGCTGAATTGCAGAAATTTTGCCTTGTGCTTTTCAGAACCATGCTGGGTCAAGGGGACAGAAGTGGGTACATGGTGGACTGAAGTACTAAATTAGAAGGATAAGAGTTATTTTAAGTCTTCTGAAGAGGAGTGATTAAGCCTTAGTTCTAAAATCAGATAATACTTCAAAGAATCTTATTAACATTATAGAGAAGGAGGTCTGAGAAAATATTTTAGTTGAAAAAGGAAAAAAAATAGAGGGGAGCCCATGAAAACATACCATACCCTAGTGACAGTAAATTTCATTTAAGGGAAGAGTTGGGCTTGCAAGAATCATGGTATTATTCATATCAGAAGGGAGAGTGAACTCAGCTAAATATAATTTGTGTGAAACATTTTATTTTAAATGTCTATTTTTTAAAGGAAATATAATAGGGAACATAAAGTAACTATATCTTGGAATGAATGGACAATTATAATTAACCTGAAATAAATATCAAATCCAATTTTTTAGGGAGAGGGCATAAAGATTTGTAAAAATCTATTTCCCTTTCATCTACTCTCATAAAAAAATACAGAGCACAGTGGGTAGGTTTTTGCCTCTTCTCCCTTTTAATGTGTTCAACTTGGTTTTAAGCACGCATCAGAAAGCAGCTTTCAGTGAAAGCCTTTTGTCATCTGTAGACAGAAATGTCAGAAGCTGAGCCCTGGCCAGCCCAAGGTATAAAATATGCCATCTGTCCTTCAAGTTCAAGCCCCGCACAGCTGCACATTCGGGATGGCCCAGGATCACCTGGGTAACCTCTGGGTGATGTTCATATTTGAGATGTGACCTAACATGGGGAAGAAAGGGGAGAAATAGCAACATGATACGTAACACATTCTGGTCCAAGTGCTCACACATTTGGCTTCCTGCAAGGCATAAATCCATTATCTTCAAAACTGGGCGGCTTGCAATGCAGGCATTCCTCCTAAACAGCTGCAAATGATAAGCTCACTCTACATAATTTCTTTTAAAGCACCTTAGAGATATGATTAACTATATACATATATATGGTGGACCCTATTTTCCCTGTTTCAGTATAAAAGATCTAGAGATTTCAGTGTCACCCCCTCATTTGTAATTACGCCTATAAATGGGCCCTTCAAAGCTGCCTCATTCTATAGAGATTCAGATTTCAACATTGAGACCATACCTTAAAAAATAAACTTTTTAAAACGACAGAGCTAGATCGCCATTATAGTCTACCATTCTACTTTTTTTCATGTAGGAAATTTTGTTTCCTACAACATTTTGTTAAACAAAGTGATTTTGACCAAGAGCTTCTTGCAGTGCTTAGGTAAGTTCAGCCCATATTGATACCTAGGGGCCTGAGACACAATAGTTTTCATAGCTTTTGGGTAAAAAAAAAATTTTAAACCAATGGAGCTCTTCTTTTCCAATCTGTTAAATAATCATAGAATCATAGTCATGTAACTTGAAGGGGTCTACAAGAATGTGTGGAAGCCAACTTATAACTGGCTAGCAAAAGTCAATCATGTGTCTCTCTTCCCAACTCATGGCAGAAGTATTTACACCTTGGTCACTGGCAAATGCTTCCTCTCCTACCACCCCAGGGGCTGGTTGTTAAACATTTACCAGCACACCACAGATTTTACAGGGTCCTGGTTTCAGCCTTGGACCCTAAACCTGGGGAAGGTCATTTCTGTGGACACTAGTCATTGAGATGCATTAGATACTTGAATAGTGTCTATTGCATTCATGCCTTAAATAGATATGAATGGACGATATGATACAGAGGAGAGAAAAATTGCAAATAATGATGCTTGTTAAACTAGTTTAAATAAAACTACCTTTCAATAAATATAAAAAGTACTATTCAGTGTTTATATTTATTGATTGACATGGCCATGGTTGTCAGCTAGATCTTGTAAAAGTGCAGAAAAGTTGAGGGTAACAGGCTGCTAAAAACAGCCTTTTTTAATCAGAAGAAAAATATCTCTACTAAATGTTTGTTCTTTTATGCCTCTAAAGAAAAATCTTTACTTCACATATTAAAAACAACAACAACAAAACAAGAATCTTTCCGTATGTTTTACATTAGTGAAGCAAGCTCTTCTCAGAAAAGGTTAAGTAAAGTGGATTTAACTCTGATGCATTGTTAGGTCCGCCTCCTTCCCTGTTCTGGCATTCTCGACTTTCAGTACTACACATCCTTCCAGGAGAGCTTAGTAGTAAAACCATAGAGGGAGTTTAGCTTTTATTGATTCTGAAAGAACAATAAACAAGATACTGACAATAATAAACAAAGTTGTTTCAGCCTGGAAACAATTGCAGCCATATAACCCTTGGTGGCCTCTTTGATATGAACTGTTCTTTTTCTCTGCACAATGACTAACACGGGAACTATCATCCATCCAATCAAGCAGGTTCTAGTTGCTCAGGAAATGGTTAAACTATTGCACACCAGCCCTGCAACCTCATGGAGATGCTTTGACTTGTCTCCCACACAAAACCAATTTGAGTCATTTATTTCACTAACAATTCCCAGCAGAATCAAGGCACTGCACAAGTCTCCTTCTCAGAAAAATTTACCCCCACACACGACTTTGGCAGGGGAGTTTCTTCTGAGAAAGACACAGATTTCATGAATTGTCATGAAGGGTCTATGAGCCTTTACTTAATATTAAGGAACTGCACTCTTTGACAATTTTTTTTAAAGCAGCCACACAATTTCCATCTAGTTTAATCTGATGCTGTTTCTGTTACATAAAATAAAAGCTTGACTCAGAAATACTCTGGGATAAACAATTCAAATGCAATAATTACTCCAAGTGCCCCTAGTCACAGAATAGGAGGATGCGGGTCCCTGACTCAAATCTGGTGGTTATCCAGTCAGTCAACAAACACATATCCAGTATCTTCTGGATACATGATATTGTAATAGGTGTACGTATAAGTTATTCTTGTTTGGAGATTGCAAATAATTCTAAATCTTTTCTTCCAAAACAGAGTCTCCAAGGGAAAGAAAATCAAACAGTTAACAATATACTTCTCAAATAACAACTCTTGTTCCAAAATGGGTGATTCATAATCAAGTCGGCTTCTCCCTGCTTGAAGGTCACTAGAGGAGCAGCCAGGAGGGTGACGTTCTCCTGTGATGTCATGGCCCCTGGAGGGTCATCCTACAGCTAACAAACCACAGGTTTCAACCCATGTACACCTGAGCGACTAAGATTTTTGGTGATGGTTACAGAAAGGAAAAGGAAAAGGGAAAGAAGAGCAAGAAATTCCGGGACTTTGAGATAGAAAATAAAATCTCTCTTTTGTATTCCAGTTTCAACGTGAACTAAGTTCCACACATGCAACCCTCAAAAGGTAGAGCTTAAGGATACAAGCCTGCATCAAGTCGTTAACCTTTTAGGACCTACTCAAAGCTATGCAGTGTGACTTTATTAATGAACGCTTTAATGTGGTCTGTAAAAGCTAACAAACACAGGTGCTTGCTATGATTCATCAAATTTAATATTCCATCAAACCTTTCAGTTTAAAGACCAATGATATTGTTAAATACCAGAATCTCAAAATGGAAGTCCTGTACTCCAATTAAATGTAATGCATCAAAAAACTAAAACCATAAGAATTTAATGCTAGGTCAAATTTTTGAATAAACAAACAATACAAGAAATAAATACTGTGCAAAAAGAATGAATAACTCCAGAGAATCTTTTATTAAAAACCAAGACAACCAATAGATGTAGCCCTTGAAAACAGACTTGCTCTTTAAGGCACACATTGTGTTCTTAGGAGGCGAAAGACCCTATTGTAAGACAGCTGGGCTTTTCACTCCAGGCAAAGGCAAATTCTATAGTCAAAAACTTAATTAGAAGCTTCCAGAATTTTTGCACTGTTTTACTCAATGATCTTTACATTTTGGAAACCCATATTTATGTGTCTGACTTTCTCTATACGACCCCTTCTCGTGTAGTTACAATATACTGTATACATTTTCCCATTGATATTTTATAATCTGTCCTACAAAAGAACAGCCCACCTTGCTCACATTCAGGGTCCATCTGCAAGAATTCTTGGACAGAGTTTTCAAAAAGTCATTTTGCTTTAAAGACTCCTTTACGTCTCTCTTTGTAGATGTTTACGTGATGTGCTGTGGCATTTATCAGAAGAAAAATGAAGCAGAAGAACTTTGGTGGTCTAATTTGGCCTCCTTGATCTTGTGTTCAAAATCTAGGTCATGGTCAGTGCCTGATACGTGTCAAAAATGAGTACAGTTCTAGGGAAACACAGCCTCAGGTCCAAAGAGATCATTGTGGACAAAGAAAAGGGCTTATAAATTATGTCACCAGGACAATCCACCATGTTATCAGAGAAAAGTCCAAGTGGATTATTATCTTTTTCTCTTCAAATCATCCTGTAGAGGTCTTAAGCGCTTTGCAAACTTTATCTGGTTGTCAGATAGGTTATCTCTCATTTTAGTAATGAAGGAGAGACACCGTGAAGTTAACTGATGAGATGAGGCTCCAATAAAACTAAACCAGGAGGCTACTGACATCAGGATTTTCCCATCATGCAAAATGCTATTTCTTACCTTCTGGAACAGAGAATGCCAGGTTAAATGAATTTTACCCAGTATACTTAATTTCACTCAAACACATTTCTCACAGTGCAAAGTTCTCAAGCATACTCCAAAACAGAAAATGTGCATGTGCACTAGTTTTTTTTTTTTAATGCAAACATAGAATCTAGGAGATATTTTAACTGACATGGGAATTGAAAATCTACTATGTTTCTATTACGGAATGTGAATAATTCACTCACATCATCTGAGATTTGTGTGGCAAATGGACTCATGAATCACAGGGTAATCATAAAAAAATAGTGTCCATATGAGAAAAAGTGGGGCAATTTAAAAATTTCGCCTATATGTCAATCCCTCTTAGAAATAAACAAGAAGGTAACATTTTTAGTGACAATTAGACTCATGTCCAGGGAAAGAGTTTGGTATAATTCAAAACCACAGAATTTATGCTTAGCCTGGACTTTCAAAGATATGTTCCAAACCACTCATCTGGGAGATGAGGATGCTAAATCCTGAGAAGTTACACAACTTACCTTCTACAGCCCTAATCAGGGCCACAGTTGACACAGTCAAGTTTAGCTCTCTCATTTCAACTATAAAATGGGCCTCCGTGAGGAGAAAGGGTTGTACTAGCTACATTCCAAGCTCCCTTCCAGCTGTAATGTCTCACTAGTCATTACCTCTTCTCAGGAAATATCCACGTCCCCTGTTTCCCATTTGGTGCTCTAGTCATCCTTATTTCATTCCCAGAACATTGAAAGACAGATGTATGATAACGTGAGAGTCACAAGTCACATTATTGTTTACTCTTGGATTTGTTGGTGGGGATTGTCAGTAGCAGGGACCAATAAAGTCCTAGAAATTTAGAGCATGACTCTGGTACCTTCATAGGAAACAAGAGGACCAAAGGCTGGTCCAAAGGAGCCGTCGCTGGACCGCGCTGTGGAGCCTGGGTGATAGTGAGGTGAGAGCTCTCAATTGTGTGATGGGCTGGCTGGGAACACTCACTCCCCACTTGGTCCTGGCGAGCCCTCACTACTCCAGCTCCATCCACACCTCTTGGTCTTAATCCCCACAGATACACCCAAGAACTTGACTTTTTTTGGCAGCAGATGGAAGGGTAGGGTAGCCACCCTCTTAACCAGGAACATGGTGGTGGAGGGGGATGAGAGTTGTAGAAGACTGCTTTAGAAGCTGACAGAGCATGGTCTCATATGCAGCTGGGAGTCCTCATCCAATAGAGTGTAACATGCGGGACAAGAAATTAGAAGCCCACAGGGCTAGCGTTCCTTTCATTTAACCATCATGTGATGCAGCACTGTGCTGGGTACTGCAGATTCTACAGTGAGCAAAAACCCAACAAGGTCACTGCAGTCTGGCCACACATCTTTGCTGGTCAAACCTGCCTCACATGATAAAGGCATTCAGCACACACAGCATCAGACTCTCTCAGGAGTGTTTTGTCATGAGCTCATCTCTGCCTGGTTCCCAAGAACTGTCTACCTACCCTCTTTGACCTCTATCTTCCAGAAATACTGAACTAATAACTATTCTCCAGAGCTTCCACGCGATCTCCCATCTACACGTCTTTCGTTCACTTTTCTTTCCCACTACAATTATCTTCCCACTGCCTCTTTCCTGATTACTTCCTTTGAGTCTCTTCTTACGTACCCAGGGATCTTTCTCTTTTCCTCCAACCCCATCCCTGATTAAGCTGGGTCCCTTCGTGTGTGCTCCATAACACCCTATACCCTCCTATCAGAGTTTTAAATTGCCTTTTGCTTTGCTGTCTCCTCCACTAGGCTCTAAGCTCCATGAGGGCAAGGTCCCCCTTAATTCCTGTTATTTTATGTCTTAGCGTCAGCATAGGATCCGGCCACAGCACGCAAAGGTAAACTGTATTTCAATTTACTTGGTTTCCTTTGTAATTCTGTGTATTCTAAAATGCTTTTTAAAACATCATTCTGAGAAGTCATCCGTAGGTTTCATCTGGCTGCCAAAGGAGTCCGTGGCATAAAAAAAAAAAAATTAAAAACATCTCCTAGGGCTTCCCTGGTGGCGCAGTGGTTGAGAGTCAGTCTGCCGATGCAGGGGACGTGGGTTCGTGCCCCGGTCCGGGAAGATCCCACATGCCGCGGAGCGGCTGGGCCCGTGAGCCATGGCCGCTGAGTCTGCGCGTCCGGAGCCTGTGCTCCGCAACGGGAGAGGCCACAGCAGTGAGAGGCCCGCATACCGCAAAAAAAAAACATCTCCTAGATGCTCAATAAACATGATGAATTAGTTGGACAAATAAATGAATGAATGAATTAAATGGAAGAAAAGATTCCCACCTTCCCGCAAAGAAAGGAGGCCTGACTCCAGGTGTGAGAACCTGCTCCTCATCAACATGATTTTATTCCACAAGGTGGAGGCATGAAGTTTCAGAAAAGGTTGAGAGTTTTTTGGATACCCAATACTTGCGTAGCCTGTGGAAAACATTTTCGGCTGCCTACTTTACCACCAATCCCTCCCCTTTCTTCCGTGCTAGCAAAGCCTGCCTTCAATACCTGTGCTAAACCTGCTGGATACCTCTCTGTGGCTAGTTCTGGCCACGTGGCCCCATTCTGGCCAATGAGATGTAAGGGAGAGTCTGCTAGAACTTCTGGGAAATAGGTCCTTCTCTGACAAACGGGGGAGGAGAGGATCTTGAGAGAAGCTTGTTTACACCCTGCCTTTGAGCACGGCTTTGCAAAGGTATGCTGTCTGGAGCTATGGTGGCCATGTGATGTTCAAGATGCAGGATGAAAAGAAAACATGCTGAACACAGCAGATTGAAACGGAAGACCCTGGGTCCTCAATGCAGGTAGAAATGGAAGAAGAATCCGGTCCTCAATAATATGATTAAGGCACTAAATCATTTGTGGGACCATCTATCCCAAACATCTTTATATATGAGATCATTAAACACCTTTACTATTTAGCTCATTCATCCTTCAGTGGGTCTAACACTCAGAGCCTTCCTATCTTATGTAGCCACACAACCCAGTGAGGAATTTGGCTGTCATGAGGAGTAAGGCTGCAGTCCTGAACTAGCTAAGGACACCAATCCTTGTTTTCAGTTATCAGTAAACATTTCCCTGTGCAAAGTTCAGATTCATTCAATAATTATTTTACCCCTCGAATACACCAGACAGAAGAGGAGTATTGGCTCTGTAGTGGGGATTACTTCATGACCTTCTAATCAAGATCACCAGCAGAGCTCCCTGAAGAATTTCTATCTGTCTAACTTTCCTTTGCCCTGACCTAACACGCCAGGCCTGGGCTGAAGGCAGCATATACAGAAGGCTAAGGTCCAGTCTGAAATGGGAGGCTGCTGGGATTCACACCCAGCATCCCTGCATCACTCTTCCCAGCCCCAGCCCATCCCCTAACATACCTCCTGATATCTTTCACTTCCTAATTCTCTCTGGTGATTGGCATGCCTCCTCATTGGACTATCAGCTCCTTCAAAGTCAGGGACAGTATCCTACGGATAGCTGTATCCTCCCTCAGTATCCAAACAAGGGGTCGATAAATGTTTATCTGTTAATACTTTATAAAAAGTTTAAGACTATCTGAAAGCTAGAGTTGAGAGTGTGTGACAGTGTCCCTGCAGAGAAAACACAGGTATGAAAAGACACTTATGGTTGCAAGCAGCAGGCACTATAACAGCTGTATGGAGGAGAATGTCAAGGTCACTTAGGTCTGAGATGGTAAAGGAAAGCTCTACAGAAGAACTGTACCTCAAACTAGTCCTGAAAGTGGATAAAGATTTAGACAAGAAGAGGAACAGAAAGGCGTGCCAGGCAGGACAGATGGTGTGAGCAATGACAGAGGCAGAAGGACTGTTTCAGGAGAGTAAAGGATCAATGAAGAGAAATTAGGAAATAAAATGGGAGAGGTAGTTTGATGTTAGATGGCAGAAGGTCGTTACTGCCAAGTTCAGGAGATCCAGCTTTATATGAAAGGAAATAGGGAACCATTGAAAGTTGTAGGGGAGAATTACAAAGTATGTATCTTGCAAATACCATTTGCTACACTCCTTGCTGCGAAATCTGAGTCACTCACTGATAACAATGCCAGAGGCTCTATTGTCAGTGGGTAGATTATTAGATAGTGAAATTGTCTGGATCAGAGTTTCCGTCTTCCTGATGACTAGGTTGTATGGGACAGACTCAAATACTTTCTGATCTATGAACTATGGCTTCTCGCTAACAATCGTACTTGATTTGAAGACAAATATTTCCATTACATTCTCAGAGTCAAACTAAAATTATAGTCACTATTTTATCCTTCATTTCTTTTGGTAACATCTTTATTGGAGTATAATTGCTTTACAAGGGTGTGTTAGTTTCTGCTGTATAACAAAGTGAGTCAGCTATCCATATACATACGTCCCCATATCCCCTCCCTCTTGCATCTCCCTCCCACCCTCCCTATCCCTATCCTTCATTTTTGACCTCAAAGGCAGAGGTCTGTAGCAATCCTACACCTCATTTTGTAGCCCACCATCTCATCATTCCAGCAAGATGCTTCTCTTATTTCATTATTTTCTCCTCCTTACCCCAGAATCCTTATCACCCTTCCTCTCACCCCCACATAGGCATTTTCATGTTGCTGATATGTGCATATACCTTTGTATATCTAGTGCTGTGTTGTATTTAACAAATTTGAATTTGTTTTTAAAATTGGGACAAATGGCATTATGCTTTAAATCTCACTCTTTCTTACTTTTTCACTCATCATTTTGCTTTTAAAATTTATCCCCAGTGCATAGCCATAGATATCTAAACTACTGCCTCTGTTTGCTGCATAGTATTCCACAGACTGCAAACACCCAACTTACTTATGCATCACCCTAGCGAAGGGCATCCATGTTAATTCCAACTCCCAATCGCCACAAACGTCACTAAAAAGACATCCCTGTACATGGTGCCTTTGGGAAAGTTCTCTGGGATACATCTTCAGCGGTGGGCTTGCAGAAGTAGGGCGACTACATAATTTATTGTCTTTCCTAAGAGGAATATTTTGGGAAGTGAAAAAGGGGCATGGGTTTTCCCTGCTATCCTGGGTACGTGGGGACCTCTTGTCACACACACCTTACTTAATGTCACTGAGATTATCAGATCGCTTTCCGAGATGACTATAGTCATTTACTCTTCCCCCAGCAATCAAATAGAGCTCCCATCACCCCATATTCTTGCAAACACCTGGCATTTTCCAGGTTCTCATTTTGACATTCTGATGTGTCTGCTGTGTCTAAAGTGGTCTCTGCTGTCTGATTACCAGTGATTTGGGGTACCCCTTCTGATACCAGTTCATCACTTGAGCTTCCTCTCCTGTGAATTGCCTCTTCATACGCTTTGTGCATTTGTCTGTGGGGTTTCCTAACTACTCTGGTCAGTTTGCAGGTGTCTTCTGTATATTCCAGGTATTAATCCAGTGTCACTTTTTTTTTCAGAGTCAGTTTTAAGCATTGCAAATATCTTCTCCCAGTCTGTCATCTGTTCATTAACATTGTTGATGAAGCTTATAGTTTATGGTTGTCAGGGTCACCACCATTTTCTCTTTAAAAATAAAAAGATACTATTATCTTCTTCTCCAGGCTCTGGCTGACTCTCCAGCTCTTTGCACATTCTCTGCAAAACAACAGCAAGATCTACGGTGACGTCAGCCAAGCCACTGCCATCCCTCGTGACAGTGGTGCTTACACTTCACTTGAGCCCACACCACATGGGTGGGGCCCAGAATGAGCATCTTTAACGAGCTCCTCGGGGAGACTGATACCAAACTCCAAGAGCCGCCTGTAAGGAAACGTGGCCCAGGATATAAGAAGCTGGGGCCTGCAGAGTGTGATAAAAGAGCTGAAGGGACCTTGGTGATTACCTAGTCCAGCCTTTCACTTTGCAGATACAACATTCGGAATCACGAGAGCGCAAGCAACTTGACTGAGGGGCCCAAGGCATCTGACTCCTGCCTGTTTCCAGGCTGGGGCTCTTGTTAGCACAGCAGGCAGGTTGGTCTCTCTCTTACTCCAGTGGTGCCTTACTGACATCAAATCAGGCCCAACCCTCTCATTTCACACACTGTAGAGTGAGCCCTGTTTTTGTTTCACAGTTGACTTCTTACCCTGGATCTGGGGTGGTAAAAGGATGAAACGCTTTCATTTTAGGATGTCATTATCATCAACACATGTGTATTTCTTGCATTTTCAGCATTTTGAAAGTAAAGCAAAAGATGGGTGACCCCACCTTGCTGTGGGTAGCATCTCTGAAAACAGTCCACCAAACCTCCCGAGACCGACGCAAACAAAACGGCTCCATGGCGTCCCTGTTTCGTATTCACATGATGCAAAACACATGGGTCAAATTTATGTCACTGCAATTTGCCTGGCAGCCTGCGTTTAAATCACCAAGGTTTGCAGCTCCACGTTTTAGGGTGTCGTTTGCAGTCCTATAGCCGAGAGCTCTGAAGGAACAAGCTCACATGAAGGATCGTTAGCCAGCCGGCTGTGATAGGGCTCTCCTAGCAGAACTAATTAGTATGCTGCAACGTATCTGCATATCTCTCAAATAGACATTGTTTGTGTCTCTCCTCAGTGACAGGGGAGATTGTTCAGTAGGACACCTTACCTTTTAATATGCAGGGTTTGTTAGAAGAACAGCTCAATTCATATTTCCCCTGGTTTGATGGTAAGTGAACAGCAGTGGCAATATTAATCTGTAGTAACCTGTCAGTGAACTCTACAGCTAATATGATATAGTTATGATTTTACCATCAATCAGGACTGAACAGGCTCTGGGCAACCCTCACAGCACAGCCTCAAAAAATCTAATTGTGCAAAAGCTTCATTGGTTTCCAACATTTCTTTTTTATCTGTCACAGGCTTTAGGCCTAGTACACAACCTTGTATTATTGGCCTTATTACATTAGCTTGTCGGACAAAGAAGAAAAGGCTAGCGCAGAGGGTCCTCCTGCATTCCATCATTTATTTGCATGCAGGATTTTATTTGACAGTCCTGTATTGTTTTAGATGTAGATAAAAATTATTAGGACATATGGCATCATATGAACTTTTGAACCGCCAATTGCCAGTGTATCCTAAAGGGCTAGAGGCATTTAAAAATTCTGCTCTACCTACAGAGACAGAGACGCTACATGACGAGCAAATGAGGTCTCCCCGGAGAATTGCATCTTAGAGTCAACATAATCTTGCTTGTTCTCCTTGACCAATTTTTATGCCGGGGAGGAGTAGAATCACTGGGAGATGGAATATTAACAACTGAGATGATTTTTAGCCAAAATTAAGGTTGGATATTTTTGATATGACAATAAAAAGCAGTTCACTGTCTCTAAGAACCTGAACACACAGTGAGAAGTAGCGTGGGGTCACGTGGCCTCCGTTCACGTGCAGAACATTTCTCTGGATGTCTGAGATGCAGATTCAGTTCCAATGAAAGCATGTGCTGAAAACACAAATCCACATCAAAGGAGCTCCAGCCCTTGAGTCCACAGGGTTGGGAGGGACTATAAGACCTAAAACATATAAAAGCATTTAACTGTATCTATTTAGGCATTTTAATCTTTTGCATCTTAAATGCAATCTGGCTTCTTGGAACTGGGAAATTGCTAATCAGAATGTTGGAGAAGTGTTTCTATTTTGAAATGTGCACATTTAGAAATAACAGCTGGCCATAAAGTATGTATTTATGTTTGTGAGTTAATGTATCACAAACTTTATATTTTATTTCACTTAGCTTCACAAAGAGACCACACAGTTTTTTTTGCAAGTGCTGTATAACTTTTACAGCAGCTTTATGACTCAAAAACACATATGGCAATAAATCAGATACGTATACAATGCCCAAGTTTTTTCAAATTTGAATTGCCTTTTAAAAAAAAAATTTAAGGATGACATCCATTTCTTATACTGTTCTAACTCATTTAAAGATTCAATTGAAAATTCCTATTCATTAATCAGGAAAATCTGCATGGAATTATAGTGATTGTCTTTTGAAACCCGGCACCCTTGCTTCAGAGGAAACATATTGTGACTAAGGGCACATCAACAGCACAGCTGAGCGTTAACCCTTCACAAACCTGTGTGCACATTGTCCACAACCTAATAAAAACATCAGCACAAAATAAGGAAATTGCTGTGGCATCCTGCAATAAGCCTGCAGGAACGTGCCTGGGAACTACTGGGGCGGCTGCTGGAGCAGAAAGACAAAAACAGGATGTGAAAATGGTCTCAGCAGTTGTGGTGATTTTAAGAGTTCTCTGGCTACCACTCTGTCATCTAGGACATTGGCTTTAAAAAAAAAAAAGTTGTCTCCGGGTGATCTTTGAAAATATCTAAATCTCAATGATCATGAGGAAGACCACCTTGAAATTATCCCCGCTTTGCCAGCGCCCTTAGAAAGTGACAGCTCCCGGTGTAAGCATTCTTGACAATGTGGTCAGCACAGCAGTAGCACGGGTCCTTGTCAGGACAGGAAAATGTTCACATTAGTCAGAGCGAGTTTAGTTCCAAAGTATCTAAATACCTAAACAGTGGGGAAGACTTACTAGGTCCTGCCCTGCTGTTATTAACAAGCAAAACATAACGTAGAACGTTCACATAAGCAGGTTCAAAGTCTGAAAACTAGGAAATGTCCCCGAACTGGATAATTACCCCCAAATCGAAAATCTAGACAGTTTAACTCAGACATTGCTGAATACCCGCACAATTTTTTTAATTAAAAAAGCATCTACAGAGACATAGGTACTATACATGTAACATTCACATCAGATGATAATGACAGTGGAAGATCTCTCCAAAAGTAAAAAGGGCTAAACCAATGGAGAGTGTTACTTCACCAACGTTCTCCTGAGGTGAACTGGAAAAAAGATAACTGGATTCATCGTATTAATGTCTTAATAACTGTAAGTTGAGGAAAGAGTCTTTCAGAAGAGTTCACTGAAAACAAAGCCAAGTTGAGAAAATAGTTTTTCAAAAGAGTTCGCTTAAAACAAGGGCAAAAGTTTTATGGAGTTTTATGGGGGCAGAGAAAGGGTGGAATTCCTTAAAAAAGGACTGTCTGATCATAGTGATAGATACAGAGTTATGGGGGAGGAAGGAAGAAAAGCTTACAAAACCCACATATTAATCAACTGTAAATCTGAAATACAGATAATAAATATTATTGTGCAAATTGTTTATATTTCCAAACATTCATCTCTATATGTATATATTACATATAAATGTAAAATACACATTTTCATGCTATCGTAAAGGGTTTTCTAGGAAAATGTCAACTAAATGCACCTTAGGTATATATTTTGGTGGGTTTTGTCCTTTTTGAGAATATTTTCTAGATCCCAGAGAATCTAATGCAGTTTCATATAATTTATGTTTTTTTCTTTTAATTATACTCCTGTTTGGAAGATATAAAGAGCAATAATTACTCTGGCAGTATCGCAGAACTGGGCACGGAAAGAACTGAGAAATAATATAAAAGTCATAATGGCAAAATGAGTGAAGATCAGCAGCGAAGGAGAGGGAAACACAATTATAAGCTCAGTTGGTCAGATTACAATAAAGCTGATAAAAAATACAAAGATTAATTTCAAAATTATTAGAAAAATGTCAAGTAATGTATGAATCATTAAGGTTGGATCAGTCAGGTTCCTCTGGTACTTTGCCACAGAAAAATTAGAGGAATTGAATTAGTCTTCAAATACAATCACATTCACTTGCAATCCTTTTTGAATAATTTTATGACATCAATACAAAAAGTTTGGATTAAGTCTATAGTTCAAATGAAATATATGTTGTGGGTCAAATGAAGTATTTGGTTGAACCAGATGAATCTGCCATTTTGTAGGCCAGAATTGTTTGAACTTTATCAATTTCATGTGGTTCATGTATTGTAATACGTGTTGCAATGTAGACAATTTAGGATAGTTTTTGGAGTCCAATGGGACATGTATGGAATCTATCTCAGTTCCACCACCACTTTACTGGCCGTGAACCCTTAGGAAAGTTACATGCTTTTATCTCTCCCGTAGTGTCCCCACCTAGATAACAGGCATCTGGTGTCTATTCTCGGAGCGCTGTGTGGATTTGCGTGGATTAGATGAGTGACCTACATAAAGTGCCTTGCACAGGGCTCTGTGCCCACCTAATGTAGAGGTGATTCCTCATACATTTATTTTTAAAGTCGATAGTTTAGAACTCAGAAAGGAGGGACCTTTTCTGGGTTTTAATGAACCTTTTGAGATGCCCCAAGATTTTAAATGTTCTGGGCTTCTGGGCACCTTCCAGAAAAGCCACACCTAACACAAGCCAGCTGTCCATTATAGGTGAGAACATCCCACCAGAACATCTGCTTTGAATTAATGTCAGCTTCATCTTTGAAAGATATAGCGAATCTTGTTCCCACACCTCACTCTGCCAAGGACAGTAGAATTTAAAATAACCAGGAAGACACAGAGAATAATTCTTTGAAATTCAATAGCTGTTAAATTGTGAAGTAGGGTGGGTGGGGAGTTTATGTCAAGCCCCTCACACTTCATAAGCAATTTGATAACTCCTGAATGCCTGATGGTATTATTCCCATCAACCTTAGAGTTTGGGTTAATTTCCTTCAGGGTAAGCTTTCTCGCACCTGGTCCAACCAGAGAAGTAGGTGCTGGGCAAACTCTGGAGGGCGCCAGTGGTTGGTTTTTCCTCAGTAGAGTCCTGATCTCAACACCCGCTCTGCTTTTCTCAAATCAGTCTGCAGAGTGAATCCACTACGATAAGCATTCTGGCTGAGGAATGCTGAGCCCTGAGAGTGGGTCTAATAATGAGCCCGAGGCTCTGATAAGTGGTTTCCATGTAATATTTCATTCCATTCTTACAGGTCTGCAGGAGTATCATGGCCAGGGAGAGATGAGGAAACAAGTTCAACCCCACCAAAGTCACACTACTAAGTAGGAAGGAATTCTTGGATCTGACGTCTCGCTAGTACACCCTAGTGCTTCTGAAAATCAAGAACAGCTTAAGAATAGGCATGATATAGGGGACTTCTTTTTTTAGTAGAATTTCCACATCAAATAATCAGTTAGATTATATTTCTTCATGACATCCTCCAACTCATTCCCATTATCCTTCAAAATGGGTCAAAATTCACTCTGGGGCTTCCCTGGTGCTCAGTGGTTAAGAGTCCGTCTGCCAATGCAGGGGACATGGGTTCAAGCCCTGGTCCGGGAAGATCCCACATGCCGCGGAGCAACTAAGCCTGTGCACCACAACTACTGAGCCTGTGTTCTAGAGCCTGCGAGCCACAACTACTGAAGCCCGCACGCCTAGAGCCCATGCTCTGCAACAAGAGAAGCCACCGCAATGAGAAGCCCGCGCACCGCAACGAAGAGTAGTCCCCACTCGCCGCAACTAGAGAGAGCCTGCACGCAGCAACAAAGACCCAATGCAGCCAAAAATTAATTAATTAATTAAAAGAAAAAAATCACCCTGACTTCCATTAATATGACTAAAAGGGTCCTCTTTTTTCTATACGATTCCCACTGTTTTAACATTAAAGGGGACTCTTTCAATGAACTGGAGCATTGTTTTCAGTCTCAGCTTTCCTTCTAATCCTTGTCACTGGGTATCTTTCAACTCCAGCAACAGTTCCTCATACCACAGCTTCTTCTGGTGTTAAAAATATCAGACTTTGTCCATCTGCAGGCCCAGGTTACCCGGCACAAGTCAATATTGTGCATTTGAGAAATGCAGGAATGAGCCAATAGAATTAGCAGAGTAATTTACTGTGCCTCAGCTACAGCTGGCAGGGATCGCAGAGGGAAGCTAGCAGATGTCTGTTTGCTAATGGTGGCTTCCTCAAGCGGTCAGAGCCCAGGGCCCCATACCTCCGTCAGCCAGTCTGTCCAGCTTAATGCAAAAGGATAAGGGACATTTGGGCTTCCTCAGTTTGTGATGCCAAGTGAGTTCTCCTTGTACTATTCACTGTAAATTTCCATGTTTTTTGTGGTTATAATATGGAATAATATTGTGTGAAGTTTTAGATTAGTTGTAGTGAAAAAAGGAAAGGATTTTGTTGTGGACAAGGCAGAAATTGATATCGGGGTCATAATTTCTTATAATTACAGGAATTTCCTATAATTTGAGCATGCAGAAAATCATGGCCAATGATACCCCATTATGAGCTTGGCAGATAGAAAATACAATGGCAGCAGGAGGAGCATGTAAGAATGTGTGGGTTTCCCTTTGTTACGGCAATGTAGTAATTTACAGACGTTTTCTTTTCTCTCTCTAAAAAACAATGAATAAACATGTAACAATAAAACATAGAGTCAAGGAAAACCCTGTTTCCTTTGGATTAATCTCTGTCCTTGCCTATTTGTGCAAGCTTCTGGGAGGAAAACCAAGACTTCAAGCATAGCAATGCTGTCTTTTGTGAGGCCGCTGAGGAGATAGTACACTATGAACTCACAGTAAGGCTTGGTATCTATTTCTGTCTTTGTTTCGTCTTCTTGATCTTATCTATTACACTGGGATTTTTATCTATCAAAAAATATTCACCTGAGACACATTTCCTGAAGCTTACAATGGCAAGGTCTGAGTCAGTTTCGTGGGGAAGACAATCTCACAAATGGGAGAATGATAAATGTACAAATAATAGTAAAACAGGAAATTGGTATAAACTTTAGGGGATGAGGTCAGGGGAGGGTGTTTAAAAGAGGAAAGATGAAATAATAATATAAAAAGAGTGTCACTTCAGCTTGAAATCGTGGTAGGACTTACACGCAGCCAGGGGTGTGGAGGGGGAACTTTGGAGGCGGAGGAAAGGGAGGGGCAGAGGCATGGACTTGGTGAAAATGAGATTCTAATATTTGAAGAACAGAGAGGAATCGCTTGGGCTGCATGGGATGTTGGTGGAGAAGCGGTCAAAGATAAACCTGGAAAAGAAAACAGTCTAGAGCTTGGAACACTTTGGACGCCCAGCTCAGCCATGCAGACTTTATGTGGTAGACACTGGGCACCACTGAGCGGGTCTCAGCATGATCTGCTCAATCAGTTCTGTGATTCACGGTCATTGGTCATCGATGTGTAGGTTGAATTTGTGGGTACAGACCAGCAGGAAGTTAGGGGACAAAGGAGGCATGAACTAAGCCGGTGACGTGGGAATGAAATGGAAGCTAAGGTGAGGATTAAATGATAAAGGGCTAGAAGATGCAGAACTCCCCAAACGACTGGGTGATGCACTAGGAGTGGGTTGGTTTAAGAGGAAGGAAGAGCTAGTGGCAACTGAGTTTTCAACCTTTTAGAGAAGGAACTGGTTTGAAGACACTGCTGATCGTCCCAGCATGTCAAGTGCTTTGCATGCACCATTGCATCATACACAAACAATTTTTATTAGAAACAATATTATTCCTGCTTTACTTCTGACGAAACTGGGACTCCAATAATAACCAACTTGCCCACAGTCACACAGATAGCATGTAGAACCGTGAGGATTTGAACTCAGCTCCATCTGGCTCCCTATGCCAGATGTTTTCCATTTGTGTCCTGAAGAATTCCAGAGATCCTCAGAAGCTCCTTGGGATCTCCTGGAGGGACCTGAGAGAGTTTGGGCCCCTGGGTCCCATCTTGGCTTCAACCTGGCTTAAGTTTTCCTTTGATGAAAGGGTTCTCCTACTAGCAAAACCAGCATGTTCTATTCCATCTTAAGAGAAAGACTTGTTTGCAGACATGCTGAATTTTAAGAGCAAATAGGACAGGTGGAGGTGTCCAAATGTTAAATATAAAGAGCTGATCTTAGGGATGAAGACACAAGTTCAAGAGAATGTGCATGGAAGAGACTGGTGAAAGGAGCTGCCTAGTTCCAGCCAATATTAGCTTTCTAGGATAAGAGATCACTTTCTGGTATTTCTAATATTAGTAAATCACATTCAGCTGTCATGTGCTGGAATGGCTACAAGTTCCCAGTTTTCCTTTGATGCTGGGTGCCCCTCTCTCAGGCACCTACACACCTCTCCTCCCACCAGTTGGGTATCCAACTTATCAAGAATACTTGGGTTTATTCGCACCCCAGCTCTTGCCAGTTGCCATTTGTTTTTGTAATTCATCATCTTATTGAAAAATATGTAAACCAGTGTAATATGAATGCAAAAGTAAAGAAAATTTTTCCTTGAAAAATAAGAGGAATTACTTGGAAGGAATAGGCAAGTTATTCTGCCTTTAAATGAGGCTGGACTGACACTGTTATAAAATATTGGAGGAAACCATAAAAATCTAGACAGATTCTGGGCTCAGACTGCTTTTCAAGTGTCTTTAAATTCTTACAGCACTAAGAAACTAACACTGGAAGCTGTAGGTGGTGCATCATAGGTACAGCTTATACAAGAAAGTTGACTTGGCCTCCAAGCACCAGATCTCGGTTCCTCAGCAAAAGAATGGGAGATTAATATATATTTGTAAGTTTTAAGTGAAAATAAAATGTTACATGAGTTTGTATGTATCACTTTTTACAATGCCTTGCTTTAAATGACTTCTTTATTAACCTACAATGACTAGTCCTGATGGAAGTCTCATAAGAATGGGTTTACCAGGTAAACAGAACAGAACGGGGATTTTTACCACTTGAGCACAGGTCAATCATTTGACTCTTTCAATCCTTAGGTCAAACCAACTAGGAGATGTGGCCAGAAACAAAAAATCATTGAATTGGGCTGAAGCTTCCTAGAACTCATAAATATGAGAGGGGGTGAGCGTTTAGATGTTAAATGACTTAATTATGATTTCCATTTAGCAAATCATGTGGAAAGAAATTTCTGCTTACTTTATAGGCATAATCCTGCCCATCTCCACGGTAATATAAAAGAGGGTTTCCGGCTAGGCTAGCGGGGGATGGACGATCGTGAAGGCATTTCTAACTGCGTGTGCAAGGTCAGATTTTACTTTGCTGCTCTGGAGAAATACGAGGAGCTGGAGCAAGCAGAAGGAGAGGCCGCCTTGCTCCCCAGCAGCTGCTGCATTGTGACCCGGAAGCCCCCAGCGTTCGGCACCAGCCGTTAGGCCTGTGTCTCTAATTGGCACTGCAGCCAGTTGAGACTCCTCCCTTTGTGTGCCCCAGACTGCCAGAGCCAGAGAGGGGGGAGAGAGAATAATATGTGTTTGTGGTGTGTGATCACCTGCTTCCCTTCTCTTGTTGCCATGGGTTACGGAGCCCAGAGCTGGAGAGCGGAGCCAAGCACTCTGGGTGGAAATAACTGCGTCAGCCTCTGAAAAAAAGAAATCAGAAATAGGGAGCGGGGCAACAAAGGGCAAAAGAACAAAAATCAACTTCCCAAGGCGGCCCAACGGTGAGCAAGGAAGCCAGGCAGCCCAAACGAGAGCGGCTCTTCATAAATCTCACTCCCACCAGCTACGCTGGTCTAAACAGTGGTGAGGAGAAAAGAACAAATGCAAATCTGTTCAGCGATCCTGTGCCTCCGCCCACTAGGGCCTTAGGTACATGTCTAGGATCCACCTTGGAGATAAACAAACAAAGTCTGTTAAGACTTAAGTCAACAGCTGTCAGGGAGCCCATGCTTTGCATAGCATTATGGAGCACCAGGCGCTGAGCGGAGAGACACACGAACGGGAAGGAGGCTGTGACCTTGGGGAGGCCATCATTTAATTAAGCATCTTACGTCTGTAAGTCAGGCTTATTGTGAACCCTGCACCCAAATACACATTACTCTTCTTATTTGATGGCCCATCAGGGAAAAGAATGTGTTTCCTCCTCTTTCCTATGGTCTCCATTTTGTATGAAATATTATAGACTTTAGAAATGGAGGAGACTTTTCAGCCAGTTCAATCCCCTCATTTTGCAACTGAAAAAAACAAGCTCAGAGAGGTTATGCGCCTTGACCAAGATAACCCAGCTTGTTTAGGGCTTTTCTGTTTGGCTTTGGTTTTGTTCGCTTGCTTGCTTTTTGCCGAGGGAGAAAAAGGAAAAAAAAAAAAAAGACTTAAATGATGCAGCTAATATCTAATTGTATGAGTCTCAGACTGTATATAGCCAGGAGGTTGAGATCCCACATCTCTTCAGACTGAACTATCAAGAGATAACTAAGATCTCTGCTTTGGCGATAGGGCCACCCACTGCCTTTGGACGTGAGGGCAAGGGCTGCTTCCCACCAACGTTGCTTGGTCCAAGTCTCACGGATGGCTGGACATTTGGATGGATGCGGTTGTGCAAGTGTGATCTACAGGCCTTTCTAATTCATACCAGGACACCGCCATGGGCCTCCAGGAGCAATTTCTTCCTTCTTTGAACCCGGTCAAAGGAGATGAGTCCTCGAGTTCTTGCAGTGCCTGTAGGCTTCAGTCATCCCCTCTATCCTGGGTTCCTGTGCTCTTCTCTGTTACCATCTGCTACTGGCAGGAAACTGATTCCACGAGAGGCTGTGGCTAATCTGTGCCTAAGGAGAATGAGTTTCTTGACGCGGAGTGACTGACTCGCCCTTTGCCCTCTCCTTTTCCTGCTCTATCTCCCGCTTGCTAAACACCATGAGGTGGCTGTTCTCCTCTTGGCTTCCAGTGTATTTTGCCACTTCAAGAATTTAGCCTCTCACATTAAAACACGTGGGGAATGGTGTCACTTGCATGCTTCTGGCAGCTATTGTAAAAACATAATATCTACCCGATGACAATAGAGTAGAAATAACAACTCTGTGCTGCTTGCCTCCAGGCCCCTCCTAGAGAAGGCTGCCGTCAGAGAGGGGCGAGTGTGACCCTTCGTAGAAGTGTGTCAAGCTTGTCCAGCTCTTCTCTCTCCCTCTCGAGGGGCAGAGCCTAACCCAGGTGTCTTAAAGGGCAAAGAGACTGTTCCACAAACCTCTGAGAGTCTTTATGAGGAAGCACTAGAAAGCTCTGGACCCTGGGAGCACACAGGAAGCTGTAGGCCACATCTTAGAATGCAGTCTGTCCCAGGAAACCCCAGGAAACAGATGTCCAGGTCCGTACTCCATCCGAAGCACCACAGCTATTCCAAATGCTTTAGAAGGAAGTTGAACTTCTCTCTGCTAAAGAAATTAATCCAGAGACTAAATCCTGCTTATTGTTAATGGCTAGATATCCTTGAGATGGATTCCTTGGCAAAGTCCTTTGATCTCGGCCAGCCCGCTGGGGGCTGCATATTTCTCTCAGTAACCAAAGTCCATAGATCTTTTTTCTTCCTTCAGAGGTCCATCTACACTCCATGTGTTTTTAAAAATCCTTATACCGTGTCCTTCTCTATTTCACTTCACTCTCTTTCTCTCTTCCTTTCTCAAATCACTCTTTACCTTTCACTCTTGAGTTCCACCCAGAAATGATGACCTCTTGGAGTTCTGGGATTCAACAGCCCCCACTCACAAGAAATGTTTACAGAGCACTTATGGTATTCCAGCACCAGAAATTCTATGGCCAGGGGCTGCGGGGGTAACTGCAAACATAGCAGATGTGCTTTCCGTCCTCACCACATAGTCTAGGGAGTCAGGAAAAGTCCGAGGAAGTGAAGTTTCAGCTGAGGAGGAGAAGAACTGAGGATGGGCAAAGGGAAAAGCAGGTACAAAGGCTCCAAGGCAAGAGAGAACACAGCAGGTGTGAGAAAAAGGCAAGAGTTGAGTTGAGGAAGCCGGAGGGTAGACAGCAAAGTAGGGATGGTGATGGAAGAAACGATGTATGAGGAGGCTGGGGCGGAGCAGGTCATGGAACACTTTAGACCTTCTAAACCACACCAAGGACTTAGAATTTACCCTTTGGACAATGGGGAGCCATTGAATGTTACAAGCAGAGTGTGGTGTGATCAGATTTGAATTGTAGAAAGATGGATGCAAGATTGGAGGAGCATCGCAGTGTTAGCAGAGAGTTATGGAGAAGTCAGGTGGGAGTAAGTATGACCTGGACAAGGGTAGTGGCAGTGAGGATGGGAAAACCTGAACAGATTAGAGACTTACTTAGAAGTACAACTGACATCTGGTAGCTGTGTGGGCTGGTGCAGGAGAACACCATGGGCTTCTCTGAGAGACCTCATTAATTATGGAATAGGAATACAATAGCAACCTCAGATGTCGATCGCTGTGCTTGTCCAATCACAGCCCCCGCTAAAGGAGCGGATCTAGAGGAGCTTGTGTTAAACAATGTAATCCTACTCCACCTGTCCTAGTGGATGAGACCAAGGGTAAGCACCTGAGCCAAAGGCAGGCCACCCGCAGGCTGGCCAGCAACCAATGATGTGGTCTGACCATAACTATAATCTGGACCAATTAACTTTGCTCTCTTGGGAATATGGACTATGAAAATGCCAAAAGAATGAATCAGTAAGAAGAGCTGAAGTTCAAAAAGGATGAATTAGGGCTTCCCTGGTGGCGAAGTGGTTGGGAGTCCGCCTGTCAATGCGGGGGACACAGGTTGGTGCCCCAGTCCGGGAAGATCCCACATGCCGCGGAGCACCTGGGCCCGTGAGCCATGGCCACTGAGCCTGCGCGTCCGGAGCCTGTGCTGCGCAACGGGAGAGGCCACAACAGTGAGAGGCCCGCATACCGCAAAAAAAAAAAAAAAAAAAGGATGAATTAAAGAGAGGGTGAAACAAGAGGGAAACTGTGCCTGTGAAGTCATAAGGAGGGGGATGTTATGAGCAAGAAATGGAAGCCAGTCCACAGAGAGGGTAGAATGGAACAGATGACAGACACAAGCAGATACACCCACAGAAGCATCCCTGTGGCTCTGAGAGCAACAGAGAGCATAGGTGGTTTCTAGAACTATTTTGGGCCCTGAGCACTGTCTATTTCCAGTGCCGTTCCACAAGAATCCTTGCGATAAATCACTCCCGTAACTTGAGAGTCTCTGTTCATTGCAACAAAAGAGCGTTACCAAAACACTCACCTAATATTTTGCCCAGCGTCACATGCTTGTCTCTGCCCATCTTGCAGCTGGTCTCCAGTGTGGTCCAGAGATGCTTGCCTGCCTTGGATCCCTCAGGAGGGATTATTCCATCCCTGATGACTTTCCAAGGGCTGCCTTTGGCCACACTCAGTAGGTACATTAAGATCAGAAGGAATGTACAGCTTCATTCCGGAGATTCTGCTCTATGGCAGAATTTTAAACCCACAACGTGTTTCAGTGGGTTGAAGATGTCTTTAAACGTGTGCTCCCATCTCCAGAGCTATGATTAATTACTGGCGGTTGCTGCTGGTTATGCTTCCAGCTCTCAGCAAGAAAATGAGTAAAAAGTATTTGAGCTTTTTCATTCTCTGACAAAAAGTCTCTTTGAAAGAAAGAAAGAATGAAAGAAAAGAAAAAGCTGGATATAACTTATAACAATGTCTATATTTTCTGGGCAGCTTTGGCCCAGCCAGCACCTGTCCTAAGATAAGCTATGATGGAGGCAGGTGTGCTGCTTCTTCCCCACACACCAAGTTATCCTCACCATGCTCCGTGCACATTTCTGAGTTAGTTCCAGCTAGTTAGTGTCACTGCAGAACAATTTAGACTGCCATTGTTTGAGTATTCAATGTATTCTTCGATGAAGAATTCTCAGAAAAGGCAAAATCCATTATCTACATGTAGTAGGAAAATAAACCTTCTCCCCAGCCTAAGACATGAAGATCAAGAAAGCTTTTCATTTTAGGCAATTGGAAATTTCGCTTTCAACTTTGTCAACTCTTTTAATCAATGTGCTTTGGAACAACAAATTTAGCAACTTGGCTCCCTTATTCAGTAGGGGTGAGGTGTAACTAAGGATAATAGCTATCAATGGTTCATGGTCTGTTAGCCAGCACTGGCTTATAATAAAGTGCCGCTAACTGACAGCTGTCCCTTGAAGTAGCATCACAGGAAAAAAGAAGAATAATAATAAATAACAAACCTCTAGATTTGACAAGCACAGGGCGGGACATAGGGAGAAAAGGGTATTTCTCTCCAGCTAGCAGAAAAATACTCTTCCCAGTGCAAGAAAGCTCTTCCTACAGCATAGTCAAAAAGTTTTCAAGTCAATACAGCAGGTTGTTGATGTTCTCTGAGCTACATTTCAACAGATGCCAAATGTTCTCAGGGCCAGCACAGGGAGAGGATGTGAGTGGTGTCCATGCCTCCTGTGGATGGGGCGGTCAGAGGGTGAGGAGACCTCTGTTTCCTAGCAAGGACTCTGTAGGGCACCACACCAGCGGCCAGGAAGACTTCAGGTGGGTGGTCAATGTAACTGGACTGGGAGAAAGAGCTATAAAAGGATGTTTCTCAAAGTGTGTTTCTAGGAATGGATTAAGTATAATGTAAGAATAAGGTCCAAGGTCAAATTAATTGGGAAAATTATGGGTTAAGTAAAGCTGAACAGGTCTGTTTGTTGTAGGACTTCTCGAACCACTTAATAGGCTAATGAATCTGTAAGAAGAGTGTAGTGTGCAGTCTTCTCAGTTTCCTTTTGGTGGGGGAGCACGGGAGCATTTTCTGGAGAAGCGCATCTCACTGGACGAGCGCGCTGTGGAAGAGGCTTTGGGAGGGGTTCTGGTACTCACTCTGTCCCCCTCCTGACACCCCACAGAGCCTGTTCACAAGGTCTTTTGTAACTACCTTTAGTTCTGAAGTCTTACCCAGACTCCGCGTTGCCCCTGCTCCATCCTGTTTTTAGCCTCCTTCTTTGACCTTGACAACACCGAATCCATCTCACCCTGACTGGGTTCTCCTAGGTTACACTCCTGAGAGCACTCTTCGCAGCCGCCTTGAACAAACACCCGCCGCCGCTTCCCCTCACCCAGGAGCTCAGGGCCAGCTGGGTTCGCTTGGGTGAGACCCTGCTCAGCGCCCCTCCAGCAGGCAAACTTGCACTGATTATCCAATGGTCAGACGCACTGAAGAGCCGGGCTGGGTCCCTGCCTTCCCCCTCCCCATTTCCGGGCACAGCCTGCGCTGCCTCTGCTGTCTATGGGGCCCTGAGGTGCCCTGAGGGGTTTACAGACTCTGGGAGGCTTTCAGGGGACGAAGCAGAGCTGAAGTTGCTCCCCACCCCAGCACATTCCCTTCCCAAATCTGCCGCCTTCTCCCTCTAATTACAGTCCCTTCCTGTCTTGCGTGAACAGAGCTGGCTCAGGGCAAAGCAGTGGAGGAGGTGATGCTGTTCCTCCTACGACCACTGTTTGTGCCCCATGCCCCAGCCTCCGTCTTCTGAGCCTCTTCCTTCCCACCCTCATTGAGCCGTTGTCTAGCCTTCCTTCCCAGCACAATCTGCTCTTACCTAATATCAGTCGTTTACACAGAAGTATGATTTTAAGCCGTTTTTTCCTCTCTGGGGACATTTTTTTTTAATATTAGGTAATTAGGGAATGAAATGAGTGGCCTCAGGAAGTAGGTTAGGGAGATATATTCTCTGCATGCTAAAACCCACAAGATTGCCTTTGCAGAATGCTGGTCCTGGCTATGACGTTAAGCAAGAGAGCAATTCAGGGACTAAATCATTCTGTGCCGCTGGCTAGGCTCCCAGGTTTTGAGGGTGGATAAGCAGACCTCATATTTCTAAAATGTTATACCTGGAGCTAACCATTCAGTTCTGTGATTATGGCTCTTACCGGCTGAACTTTCATGCCATTTAATATTTTTATGTCTTGCACTGCAAAATGGTATTACTATTTGACTCTGCAATATGGGAAAGAAGACAAGAAAGTAACCAGAGCTCTAATAATACATTTTCCCTCTTAACATCGATAGGTCAGTCATACAGCCCTGGAAACCCAACACCTAGTGAAATTGAGGAGAGACGGCTGATGGGAGCAACAGAAGGCACCACGGACCTACTGCCTGACAGAGAACTATGGGGATATTTACTGAGAATGGTGAGCGTTATCTGCCAACAGGGAAGCAGGCAAACCAGCTAGCTAAGAGGAAGGTAATTGCTGAGTTAGGGAATATTCGATTCCCCCCAACATTGCAAAAATCCCTTGCTAACTAAGTTATAAGACTTTATGGATTCCTTGTTCTGTGGCATCTACCAGTGCTGCTCACAAGAGAAATCCATTTTAGCAACCTCCCTTGGCCGACCAGCTTTGGCATGGTATGAGAAAGCACACTTAGGATTTGTACCATCTCCTGAGACCAGTTCTATGGACTTTATCAGGATGGAACTTTCTTGGTACGGAAACGAAGTTGCATATTAGGTGACTGAGATCCGCCAGCCATCTCTGCCTTCCAGACTCTCACACATAGGTTCCCTTCACAGAGGCCTTCCTGGGGGACCCTACATCCATTTGTATCCTTCACACACATACATGCCTCCTCCTCCAAAGCTTATTTCTCTCATGTATCACCTTCTCATGAATTAAATACTCTGATCTTTTACTTTGTCTATTTCTGTCTCCTCCACTCGTTCCTCATAAGGTAGGGCCATCCAGGCAGAGACTTTTTCATGTGTTTTGTTCCCTGCCTAGAACAGTTTCTTGCATACACTATATACGCTCAATAAAAATAGGTTGATGACGAACTAAATCAATTAAAATTATTAACCCTCTGGAAATGGACAGTCCCCTCCCTTAAAATATGAAGTCTGTTGTCCTAACTTTACACTCTTAAATTTCATGCATGTTTTTGGAAATCTATTAAGTCCAAAAGTAGGGTACTACCAATCCTAATATTTAAAAGAAAGTGCTATGTTTCAGTGGATAGAGATAATTATTTCAAAGTCATTAAAGATTATTTTTCTTTTGTGTGTAAAATAAATCACATGTCTGAGTTATTTTTTCCTAATATATAGTATTGGGGTGGTACCTTACTTGATGTAGACTACAAAGCGCTTTCCTGTATCTTCAACTTTCTCTAGTAAGTTTCCTGAAAGATACCTAAGAAAATTTCAGTATGTAAACAGCAACCTGAGGAGGAGAAATGTGACTCATGAAGGTCAAGAGATTTACCAAAGATCACGCAGCTGGAAATAGACATATTTAAATCAGGAATTTGGCATCACAATATCTGCTCACCATAAATGTTGCAGTAGAATAGTGCCAGGCATTTGCACATTATGCACTAATAACTAGATTTTATTAAATTTTCAAGATTGAAAGTGAATTCCACGAGAAGGTCTGAATAAAGACCTAAAAGTCATATTTACAAGAATCCGCAGCTTCTAAAGCATCCATTTTGAGCTGGAAGTCTATTTTAAGCAATATGGAGTATTTCTAATTAACTTTTATCACCTACCCAATAACTAGAAGCCTGTCCCATCAAGAAACCCTTTTAATATTTACTTTATAAAGATAGCACTGGAAAGGACCTTGGCCATTGTCTTAGTCCATTTGGACTGCTCTAAAAAAAAAAAATACCATAGACTCTGTGGTTTAAACCACAAATATTTATTCTCATTGTCCTGGATGCTGAGAAGTCCAAGATCAAGGCACCAGCAGATTTGGTGTCTGGTGAAAACCTGCTTCCTTGTTCATAAACAACTGTTTTTTCACTCTCCTCGCAGGGTGGAAGGGATGAGAGCTCTCTGGGGTCTCTCTTATAAGGGCACTAATCCCATGTATGAGGGCTCCACACTCATGACTTAATCACCACTCAAAGCCCCACCTCCAAATACCATCACATGGCATATTAGGGTTTCAAGATATGAATTTAGGGGATACAAATATTCCATCCATAACAGCCATCATCTGCTGAACCCCCTTGTCTTTATCTGAGAAATCTAATACCCTTGGAAGTTCACCTATCACAAGCAAGGTAGTGGCAAAGCCAACACTAGGGAGGAGCTCTGACTCCCAGTCCAGTGTTCTTCCAGGTACCCTCTATTCTCAAATGGCTTGCTTGGACCAATGAAAACAACCATTAAATTACCTTTAACTTTCCTTACTCCAGACTGGCTAATTCCAATCATGTTGGTATTTTACCATGTCATTTTCCCCAACATGTCACGTATGGATTTTGAAGAAGTAAAATCTCAAAAACAAAACTAGTAAGGAAGAACTGAAAGGACCAAGCCCTCTATCCCTGTCAGAAGTGACTCTTGCCTAGCCATTCAAGAGGAACAGATTTTGTCCTTGGAGCTCTGGAGAGCCAAGTCTGGCCTTGGTAATTGGAGGGGTCAAGAGAAGACCCAACCCTGGGAAAGCGAGGACTGGCGCTGAGCAGTGCACTTTGTCAGCACCTGTAATCCCTTCATCACCTAGCTCAATGCTTGATATTTATTGAACTGAATCTATATCAAATTTAAAACTGGGCATGGGGCAAACTCTATCTGGTGTGTTAGAAGATAAGACATCAGGTGAAGTGTCAGTTTTCTTTGTTTAATTTTACCCTTTGTGTCCTTTTAAACGAATACAGTTGTTTTAAAAAATTAAATAGTATTTACCTCATAAGATGATTGCAAAAACTAAATGAAATAATTCATATAAAACAACACAACCAGGGCATAAATTTCAATAAATGCGTGTGATGATGATGATGATATATATACATGCCTTCTTCTTCCCATACACAAGGTGTCTGGGCTCACTAATTTATTTTAATATTATAAAGGGGTAGCATGAGGCATTTTTGTGGTGATGGGACAGTTCTGTATCTTGATTGCAGTGACAGTTCATGCATTTTGTACATGTGACAAAATTGCATAGAACTACACACATATATAACTGAGTGCAAGTAAAACAGATGAAATCTAAATAAATTCTGTAGAGTGTACCAATGTCAATTTCTTGGTTTTGACATTGTATTATAGTTAGGTAAGATGTTACCATTGGGGGAAACTGGATGAAGGTACAGAGGACCTCTCTACAGAGGACCTGTACTATTTCTGCAACTTCCTGTGAATTTATAAACAGATGAATGGATAAAGAAGATGTGGTATACACACACACACACAGTGGAATACTACTCAGCCATAAAAAAGAACAAAATTTTACCATTTGTAGCACCATGGATGGACTTGGAGGGCATTATGCTAAGTGAAATAAGTCCGACAGAGAAAGACAAATACTGTATGATATTTTATATTTGGAATCTAAAAAATACAAAAAACTAGTGAATATAACAAAAAAGAAGTAGACTCACAGATATAGAGAACAAAGTAATGATTACCAGTGGGGGGAGGAGGGGTAATTTAGGGGTGGAGGAGTGGGAGGTACAAACTACTGGCTGTAAGACATGCTCAAGGACGTGTTGTACAACATGGGGAATACAGCCAATATTTTGTAACAACTGTAAATGGAAAGTAACCTTTCAAAATTGTATTATAAATAAACAAACAAACAAACAAACAAATAAACAGGTTTTTTAAAAAGATTCACGGTTTCCCCATATTTTTGTAACCTCTGGAAGATTTCATTAAAAATGTAGATGTTTTTATGTTTCCTCATTTATTGGAAAAATTCTTAAGAGAAAGAGTCTCACCTCTTCCTGGAGATTACTGTCATTAAAATGGAAAACATTTTTGCCTGTAAATGTGGTTCCAAGAGTTTGAGACAGATTTATGCAAATGGCTGATTTGTAATATCGCTCATTTTTAAATATTTTACCTTTAAATATACATTATAGGTGTTGAAATTTAAAATATTGCTGAGCAGCTGCCAACTTTTAAAGTTATAATAAAATCAAAGTGACCATTACCTAAGAAACCAAGCACAAGCCTGCAAAACTAAATAGATTTAGAGCTCCAATATGTTCACAAGAAAAAATTACGCACTTGCCCCGTACTCCAAATAATATATTTCATCTACGCATTATGAAGAATATACCTTTCTGTGCATTCAAAAAAAAGATGTAAATTATCTTTATTTGCCCCTAAAGGAAATTTTATTTTCTGTAAAAAGCTGCTTAACTTAGGATGAAAGAACTGATCTATATTTGACCACTAGGTGTCACTGTTGGTGGTTGCGTGAGCGGTAAGGAGGGGGAGGGGAAATTGAAAGCCATCTCAGAGGATTTTGGGGGGTTGTGAGATTTTTTTTTTTTTTCTGGAACATAAAATTCTCACATTATTGCCATTCTCCTTTTCTGTGTTCAGAGGGGTGACGTGGAAAAGAAATAGAGAGGTATGAAGATACAGCTCTTGGAGTGTTTGCATACTCAGGGGCCATCATACCACCTTAGGAGATGGGGCTATTATAATACCCAACAAAAATAGACTATTAAAGACCAGTCCGTTTTAATAATTGCCTAACCACGTAGCAGGAAAACAGGAAAACGTCAGTAACTTCACGTTCAGAGAGGGAGGCATTCCTCAACGATGTCTGCCTGGTGCTGAAGAAATTAGATGAATAATTATGTCACAAAGCAGAGGGTCAGCACGTGTGTGAAGGGGATTTGAGGAAGGAGCTCTCGAAACACGTCAGAAACATCATCTGTGAGGCTGCAAACAAAGCCAGTAGGAAGAGCCTTAGGAAGCTGAATGGGATTTATTTTCCAGCAACCGTCAGCCGAAGTCCAATTTAATTCTGGACTTCACTATAAGAAATGGGAAATTGTTCAAAGCCCGTGGAAAAGCAAACAATGAAAAAGAGATTTTCCTGGTGTTGTGCTTGGCAAAAGCTCCAAGGATAGCAAGATGGGGGGTGCCTGGCTGGTCTCGGGAGGGGGATCGTCCTTTTTTTCTTCTAGAACATCCCGGGCCTGCCGCCAGGCCGCAGGGTCAGGGGCCGGTTTCCGGGGACCCAGCGGCGTATCCAGCATCTGCGGCGGCTGGGCTCATTGGCAGAGACCTGCAAAGGAAGCTGCTGTGTCAGTGCTATTTCAAGCAAGCGTCTCTAGCTGGAGCTGTTATTCTTTCACTTTCTGAAGGGCGGAAAAAAAGTTTAAGAAAACCAAGGAGCTGAAGTGGAAGGTAGATTGGAGGGGAGAGCCCAAATGAGGGGTAGAAACCCCTAACGAGCATCCAGAGGAGAATTTTTTAAAAGGGGTTGGGGGAGAGAGAGAAGTTGAACTTCATGGCCCCCAACTTTTCATACTTGAAAATATTTCCTTGTTCATTTATGTTATAAACTGATGCATGAAATGATTGTTTCTGTCCTCTGCTTTACTCGTTTCTCAGGGCAGTGGTAGTGGTTTATTCTGAACTACATTCACTAGAGGCAAGTTAGTGGGCTAATCATTCAGTTAATGAAAAAAATGAAGAAAGTAAGAGGTAGGGAACTAATGTTGAGTGCTAACCACATGCTAGGTATTACTCTCAGTGTTTTCTTGGTATTAACTCATTTAATCGTCAAACCACCCTATGACATAGGTACTATTTTATTCCCATGATAGATGAGGAAACTGAGGCAGAGAGGTCAGGTAGCTTGCCCAAGGTCACAGAGCCTGTAAGTGGCAGTCTGCCTCTTTGGTCACTCAGCAAGGCAGCAACAAAATCAGGACCAAAACTTGGAGGTCTGACCCGCATCACCCAGTCTCTCCTTACTAGACCTTTGCCCGTTTGTGACTTGTGAAATGTTTCCACCGAAGTCAAGATACTAAACCCTGAGACCCACAAAATGTTTGCACAGTGGGACTTCTCCACTCTCTACATTCTGACGAATGTGCTACACCAAAGGATACACATGCTGGAGTAAGAGGTGCTAGCCCTTGAGTCATGCCTCTTGTGCTGACAGCTCCAAACACTACCTGAAGCAAGCCCTTGACACACCTTTCTTGACCACTTATGTTCACATGTCCACGTAATGTGTAGTCAGGGTCCACTAGCTGTGTGAGACTACACACCATCCTTTCACTGTGATGTACATGAAATTGACTTCCAGAAAGGGCAAGTAATGGTACTTTTGTATGAAAACACACATAGATGTAGAGATTGGACATGTGGCCACAGAGGGGGAAGGGGAGTATGGGACAAACTTGGAGATTAGGATTCACATATAAACACTACCATGCGTAAAATAGATAGCTGGTGGGAACATGCTATAAAGCACAGGAATCTCAACTCGGTGCTCTGTGATGACCTAGATCGGGGGATGGAGGGAAATCCAAGAGGGAGGGGATATATGTATACATATAGCTGATTCACTTCATTGTACAGCAGAAACTAACACAGCATTGTAAAGCAATTATCCTCCAATAAAAAAAAAATTTTTTTTAAAGAAAACGCCTTTTCCAGAAGGTTTTTCATGCCCATGATGCATCTACACACAAAGCTTTTGCCAAAATAAGTTCAAGCCAGTTGTGCAATTACACTCAAAATAGCTGAAGCTACAAAAAACGGATTTTGGGCACTGACTCAGGGTAGGGGAAAAGATAAAGAAAACACAACTGTGCTCCCTAATAACCCTAGTAGCAGCACTGATTCTAGTGGATAGTCTTCTGGTTCAGCAATAGTACTGCAACTTGTCATTAATGGATGTGAGGAGGCCAGTTTCCTTAGTGGGAATGGAGCCACAACTATTAGTAGATAACTCCCCCCCACCCAAATAAACAAAATCAAACAGGAACAGCAGTCCCAGGAAATAAACCCAAAGGAAGCATTTGCTCTGGATATAAAAAACGAGTATCAGAGCACAGTCAAAAGATTTTGTGGAGTTTCTTCTTGTATTACTTTTAGGACAGACTCTAAGCCTGAACAATGAGATCATCTGTCAGATTTTTCATTCCTGTTGTGCTTCTAATGAGCCAGGGTCACGTCACTGCCAATGATTTGCCCAGGAAGCTAGTTACACAACCAGAATTAAAGGGGTTTTAGGATTAAACCATCTTCAATTCAAGTGACCAAAGAAACTTCATTTTCAAAATCCCCCCTAAGTTCTGATCGATTTTTGGAAAATGTTTTCTCTTTTACTTTGCCACTTACATATCCAGATACCAATTATACATTATTACCAGGGAAACTACTGTGGATAAGGAAAAATAAAAAAGTAAAACACAGATGTTTATTAAGGGAATGCCAAAGTTTCATAAAAATTAATTCTTCCATATTTATGAAACCTAACTACAACAAGCAACCAACTGTCAATCTATTGGAAGTATTTTTTCATTAATGACTGGTTTTTATATTCATATTTTCAACAAATATTGTTGGACTCTGATATGGACTGAATTGTGCCCCTCCCCTAAAATTCATACATTGAAGACCTAATCCCCAATATAACTGTATCTGGAGATAGGTCTTTTAGGAGGTAAAGTTAAATGAGGTCATAATAGGGTCCTAATAGGATAAGATTGGTGGCCTTACAAGACCTCCCTCTACCTCTCCACACATACTTCGAGGAAAAATCATGTGAAGACACAACGAGAAGGTGGCCTTCTGCAAGCCAGGAAGAGATCCTCACCAGAAATGGACGCTGATCTGGAACTTCTAGCCTCCAGAATTGTGAGAGCTAAATTTCCATTGTTTAAACCATCCAGTCTATGGTAATTTGTTATGGGATCCTGAGCTAACACGAGCTCCTGCTCTGTGTCAAAGATATTACTGGGTATCGGTCTACACTGGTGTTCAGCTCAGATGTGGTCCCTGCCCTGTTGAAGCTTATGGTCTAGTTGGGGTGACAGACATTTCAATTAAATATAAAAATTAATCATCAAAATAAGTGTAGAATTATTAATTATAACAAGTGAAATTAAAAAGTTAATGGATAATTTGAATGAGTGTGAGAGGAATTCAATTTATTCTGGGAAGCCAAGGAAATGACATTTAATCTGAGCCTTAGAAATGAGCAAAAATTTAGCCAGATGATGAAAAGAAAGTTCTGGACAGAGAAGACTGTACATGCAAATGCCCTGAAGCAGAAAAGAGGATGCTGATGTTTAAAGAACTGAAAGAAGTAAATGAAATTTGAGCATGGTTATCAAAGGGAGAGGGACCACAATATAATTCACTGGAGCGTCTGTGTAGAGAATAAATGAGGGGGGAGGTGGAGAGTTGATGCAGAGAGACCAGCTAGGAGGCTGTCACCGTAGACAGGGGACAAGAAGGCGATGGCTTCAACTAGGGTGGTGCCTGTGAAGGTAGAAAGAAGTAAAAAGACTCTAGGTGTACTTTGTAGGTAGAAACAAAAGGACTTGGTGATTCAATAAATGAGGAGGGAGGTGCTTACAGAGAACATTGTGCTAAGGATAACTCTATGGTTCAAGGCATGAACAACTAGTGCCCAGATGTGATGTTTCCAGAAATGGGAAAGACTAGCAAAGGAGCAGAGCTGGGAGTTGGGAGACACTGTTTGGAATTGCCCTTCCATGTTGTTTCTGTCTAGGAGACTTATCGTGAGACTGACCCTGAGACTGTTCTCTGAGGTGAGACTCTGGATGTATCATAAGCATCAAATTCAGTAGGTGACGAGGATAAGTGACAAAACCACAGAGACCAGTTCAGTTCTAGTCAGACTCCTTGGATGTAGATTAGTGCAGGCTTGGGTTGAGCTCCTCCTGCAAATCTGCTTCCAGGGCCAGTAATATCTGTTGCTGGGCAGGTATCAGGGGAGTATCAGGAAAGGAGAGCTGGTGAACTTGTCCAAACGTCCCCTCCCCCGCCAGAGCAGGGCTGAATCACAAAGGAACTGAGGAAATTCTCTAACCTGAGCCATTATGTGACTCAAGAAACGAGGGCAAGGGGGCTTCGAGAGTGGATTATGCCGCCCTTGTTCCTTTCCCCCACAGACAGGGGGCCACCACCACTGTGGTCTGTTAGACACAGGGCTTAGGAACTCCTTTGCCAAAAGCCTTGAAGAGGCGAGACCCTTCCTTGGTCTTCTAAATGGTCTAGTATTAAACAATAAGATGCAGACTTGAGAGACGTACAGTTTTATTGACTCTTATACTTATCCTACCAGCAAAGGACAGTGTTGGTTTCCTTTGCAACTTCCATTCTTTCCTCCCCTCCATAGCAGTGGAACCTCAGTTCTTAGTGAGAGATAATGGAAGTCTGGACTAGCATTGTAGTGGTAGAGGTAAAGAAATACAGTGAGCAAGAGAGCTGCCTGAGAGGTAAAACCAGCAGGAGTTAGTGGTCGACGGATATACGGGATGCGGAAGGGAGAGGGCTCCAGCATAACCCCTAGGTGTCTGACTTGCAAAAGAGAATAAATAATGATGCTATTTCCAGAGAGGAGAGAGAGAAGAGAGAAAAAAGACGAGGTTTGGGAGGGGAGGTCATGAGCTCCATTTTGGATATGTTGACACCCATGAAGAGATCTGAAGGAGGCAGCTGGATATGCAAGTCTGGAGCTGAAAAGAGGAATCTGGACTGGAAATATAAATTTGTCAGTCATCTGAATATAGAAAAGAAAGATCACCTGGGGGAAATTACTGAGGGAAAAGTAAGGGGGCCTTATGAACACCAATATTTCTTGATCAGGTAGAAAAGGCTGAGCCTGCGAAAGAGGCGGTATAGAAAAGGAAAAAGATGAAGAAAACTAGGAGAGTGTGGTAGCATGGAAACCACAGGAAGAAAGTATTTCAGGTAGGAGGGGCTGGCTTATGGCATAAAATACTTCTGAGAGTCTAAGTTAAATGTGGACTGAACAATATCCTGTAAATTTAGCCATATGGAGGCCACTGGTGACTTTGGGGAGAACTCTTTCCAAAGATGAGAGAAGCCAAATTAGACTGAGTGGAAGAGTGACTGGCATGTGAGAAATGGAGCCAGCAAGTATGGTCCACTCCTCATTTCCTTGCCAGCTACTCCCCACCAGGTCACTATTAGTCATTAGTAATGGTCAGCAGCTCCCCTCACTACAGTCTTTTCTATAGAGATCACTATTACCATCAAGAGTAACACTACTCAGGGCACTAATGTAGGTTCTTCATTGTCTTTTTTTTTTTTTAACATTAATTTTTGTTCACTCTTTTATTTATTTATTTGGTTACACCAGGTCTTAGTTGCGGCAGGCGGGCTCCTTAGTTGCGTCTCACAGGCTCCTTAGTTGCAGCACACGGGCTTCTTAGTTGTGGCATGCGAACTCTTATTTGTGGCATGCATGTGGGATCTAGTTCCCTGACCAGGGATCGAACCCAGTCCCCCTGCATTGGGAGCACGGAGTCTTAACCACTGCGCCACCAGGGACGTCCCCTTCATTGTCTTTTGAAGATGATGTTCACCTTTGAAGGAAGAAGAATCTGAATGGCTTTGATGTCAATGATGATAAATGTAGATGTTGATTTATCCACCCTCTTTCACTCAATCCCTTTTGTAAGAAGGTTGAACACAGGTAGGAGTGAAGTCCATGGCCATGGAAGTGACTAAAGCTTCAGCTGGGATTTGCTGTCTGACCCTCTTTGTTCTCCTATCTGCACCCAGGTAACCCACGGAAATCTCCTGTTGTGAACAGCAAGTGAATAAGGAATCAGATCACAGGATGCCCATTCTGTGGGCCATCCATTATAAGGGGACAGGGAAAAGCAAATGTGTCCACTAAGGACAGATGAAGGAAGCATTATTTCACCCAAGGCCAGAAATATAAATCTATTCATAGTATAGACGCAAGTTCAGACTCAGTGGGAAAAGGAGTATTAAAAGATGAGGGCAGTTAACTGGAGAATGGAATGTACCTACCAAGGGGAAAGTTCTCAAGAAATGGTTTTAAAGTGAGAATTCTGTAGCTTGGCACAGATTAGAAAGGATATTTATAGCCAAGGGGAGTGGAATACTTGGAAGTGGCTTAGACATCAGAGGGACAGAAACAAACAAAGAATGAGGAGTCAATTCTAGCTCCAGCGTTTCTATAGGTCCACGATATCTGATCGGCAATCCCAAATTTGAAAAAGCTCTGAAAATTGAGCTAACTCGTTTGGCAGTTAATTCTAACTTGACCTGAATACATTTGGCTGCAAAACCTGATCTGAAAATATGTGAAAATATTCACAATTATTTCACTTCAAGGTGAATAGTCATACATTTCACTGCAGAAATGTTCACGATTACTGAGGGCCGCCTGGACCCCACTGGAGTGTTAAGCATTATCAAGCAGACAGCGCTGAGTTATCTTTCTGAAATATGGAAAATTCTGAACTCTGAAACACATCTGGCCCCAGGGATCTGGGTAAAACCTTGTGGGCCTGTAGTGGGAGGGGCCAAGAGGACTGTACTCCTGACAGCGTGAGGACCATAAACACAGAACAGATGCAGAGCCACACCCCAGCCTGAGCAGGACATCCACTTTCGTGGAGCATATGTGGAGCCTGCAGTCACAGCGTGGGGCTGTGAATCAGCCTGGGGCTGGACCAGGCTCCGTGTTCTTGTAAGAGGGAGGTCTAAAGGGCCCTGATGGTTTCTAGTCAGGAAACCCGTGTCTTTTGAGAGCCTGCTGCATGCCAGACACAACTTATTACCTCATTTTCTTCCTCACGCCAGCCCTCAGAAGGGAAAATAAGGATCAGAGAGTAAGGTCACAGAGTAAATGGCACAGTTTGGGATCACACCCGGTCGGTGTGACTCTGAAGCACATACATCGCCCATTACGCCATGCAGATCTCTTGCTGAACATAAGTCAGTGGGCTGTGGGCTAGAGAGAGCAATTATAGCTAATTCTTATGGAATGTATTCTACATGCAAGCAGCTTGTTTAATTCTCAAAACAATCAAGCTGGATTGCTGTACTATGACCCCATTTTTTAGAAGAAGGAAATGAGACTTAGAGAGGAGAAGTAACTCGTCCAAGGTCTTACAAACTTAATAAGTGGTGGAGCTGGATTTCAAACCAACATCTAGCTATCCACAGAGCTGGCCCTGCTCCCCTGTATGCTGTGGGTCCTCCTGAACATAGATTGCTGGTGCCAGTGGCCGAATATTTACACACACACACTTTTTTTAATAGCCATGTGATTACCGAGAGTTAAGTGTCAGTTGCCTTCTGGGATCCCTCTGATGGTGAAGGGATAAAGGTCATAGTGATGGCCACAGAAACCTGGTTATTATCAGGAGATAACATTTCCTGTCACTTTAAATGAGTCAGAGACCTCCAGACCCTCCAGCTCATCTCCCATTACACAGGAGAATGGTTTCAACATCAAAAGAGAACGAGATATGGGCAAAGGAGGGGGAGAAGTGCTTTTCTTCAGCTGTTGATGGTTGGTCAAGTGAGTCTAATGGCTTATTAATAAGAAGAAATTAGTTGTGTCGCCAGCCCAGTAGTTCTAAGAAATGAAACCCCAAATCTGATACATGAAGGGCATCAGGGATTGAATAACTGTTAAAAAGCAGTTTCTGGCACTTCTTTGCATCAATAAAGATGTAAAGAACAAAGGAATGGTGTGCAACTACTGCACGATCAATAGACACTTGAAATACAAAAGCTGAAAAAGCCAAGAAGCGTGGAACCTGGTAAAACATTAATATTTGCGTTCCAGAGAGAAAATCAGAATCATGGAGACACAGAGTTGGAAGAAACTTCAAGAGGCCATCCTGTCCCACAGCTTAAATTCTCCTTAGCTGGCGATAGCTAGTCTCTTATTTAAAACATCCAGGAATTACAACAGACTGTATTCCAGGGAAATGGGAGAATGTGCATTTACTTATTGTGGACACTGGACAGCTGGCCCACCGAGAGCAGTAAATCAGAGTCCAAAACAATGAAATACAAGGAATTTCTGGACTCATCAGACCTCCTCTGATGAGCAAGACTGACATCTGCCTGCATTCCAACAGAAATCGTGTGAAATCAAAATTTCAGCTAAAAGAGGTCTGGGTCCTGCGATGGGAATTCTTATCATTCTAAAGCCAGAAATCGTAAGTTTCAGCCACGTAAATGAAGGGATGCAGCGGTCACCTGGGGGAAGTCCCTGGTCAGTGTGACAACCTGTGCTACTTGGCAAAAAATAATATCCACACGGAAGGGATGTTCATAGTTTGTAATCATAAGCTAAGAGAATTCTAATGCCAGACTGAAATTAAAACACATACACGCATACCCATTCACACACAATTGGAGACTCCAGGAACGTGAGAGACATAGGATAATAGCATTTGTACAACAACGCCAATTTCTTAGTTAAGCCAAACATGTGTAAGATTTCCATTTTAAGTGAAGTTACACCAGCAATGTACCTGCAACCTAAATGTCCTCAGTTCCTATTAATTAGGGTAAAGGAAAATGTTTGGAATGTTTTGACATCTTTGAACCCCATGGGAACAGTAGGCAAAATAATGGAACAGATTTAATGATCTCTGTATCATGCAGAGCTGGTTGCCTAGAAACATACCCCAAAGATTAGTAGATGCTGCTTTTGTCCATACTCTGTATTTCCAAGCCTTTTCCACTTGTCCTTTTAATCAAAGAGAAGATATGTACAATTTATATCTGTTCAGACATTGTTTCATTTCTGGGTGCTTTTTAGGGAAATGCCAAAGAACTCAGGGAACCTAGGGAATTGTTTCATTGGTTGTCAGAGTGTTTCTGTGAGTTTAAATACATTTGGTGGTAAGTATTTCCATATCAATGCTGTAACTGATGAAATAGAATCAAAGAATCGGGGGTGAGACTTATATTTGTAACAGTGATATCTTTCTTTCAGTCTAAGAGACTATCTTGGTAAGAACAATCCCCTTTAAGGGACTTGAAGCTGCCAAGCAAAGGCCATTTGTAATGAGACTTTTCCTTTAGTTACAAGATGGTCTTCTAAATTAGTCAAATCCCATAGGTCTTAAATATAAAACTGATGGACGCAACCTAATTTGAAGATGGCAATGCACCATGCTATGTTTGCAATGTGTGCAACTGATGGGGTTTTAGCCCTCTTCCTTAAGAGGGTTTGATGGCTCTTTGTGCCTAGGCAGCTTAGCCCCTGAAAAGACTGACCTCTCTTTGTAAGTCAGGACCACACCCGGCTGATTCCATAAAAGAGGAACTGGTGGCTATCTCTGGGATGGCAGGAGGCAAAAGCAGTACATGCACTGCCCATGTTGCTACTGTCACACCTTCTGAGATCCAAAGTGTTCTTCCATCCTAGACTATAAAAGGAAAGGCCTGGTTTCTCTGGGGACACCCATGCAGTGGGTATAACTCATCAAGATTCACAGTCCTCTGCCTAGATGGTGAGAAATCCTTCACATTCTCTTTGAATATGAATTCTCCACTTTGTCCACTGGGCCATGGAAAGGAAGGGTGTGGCATTAAAACTTGCTTTGAGCTTTATCATTTCTGTGAGTCTGTGGCTTGGGGTAAAGAGGAAGAAAACCTGTTTCAGATTCTAAATCTGGAACGAGAAAGTTAATCCTTGATTAGACATGGTAAGATCAGTAACAGTTAGAAACCATACCTAGAATCTTACCAAAGTATAAGGTCTTATGAACCATTGTGTCTCTTAAGAGGAAAGGAATGACAGGCCTACTCAACTCCATTCGGCTTCCTGAGAAGGATCGAAAAGAATACAAATACTCTAAGATATTTCTGTAGGGTTGTTTTCCCCCTCTCTGTTGCTTTTTTTGTTTGGTGTTTATGTGAAATTCCAGGGAAGAGTCACTATCAATGAATATACGTTGAGCGTCAAAGATGTACTAAGGGGATTTTGAAGTACAGAAACCTGATACTGTAAACCAGAAGATTAACGCAGGCACATACTTTACTGTATGTAGGCTCTGATGTTTTTATGCATTGACCCCATCCCATAAATCAAGTAAATAAACAAATATAGTTAGCGGTAGCTCATGTATACCTGTGGATTATCTAGACAACTGCAAGTGGGAATGAAATTTTTTTTCATATTTCACCAAACTTGCTAATTTTATGATGTGGAATGCCTAGTTTTTCTGAGGCTTTAAATGTTAAAAGTCCCAAATGAACAAAGAATAAATTAATCGATTAGTTAGGAAAAAAAGTTTATGAAATTAAAGTACAAAATATGCTCTTTGCCACATGTATTATATAATGTAATATCGTGTTCATCACCAGTGAACCCTCTGAAGTCATTGCCGTGTGCATGCTAGATTGGAGAAAGAGTTGAAACCTTGCACAATGGTGATTTTTTTCCCTTTGAGTCACAGAATGGAAATAACATAAGCCCCCTCTGATTTTTGAAAGTATAAGCTGAATTACTAAAAAGATGAGGAACCCTTCATTGCATCAGGCTTTAGAGTTAGAACAGAAAAATGAGCAACTAGAAAAACAGCAAGAGGAAAGTTTATGAGACTATAAACTGAAACTATAATCTTAAAAAAGAAAAAGAGATGAATCAAACACACAGGTTATCAGGCAATGTCCACATGCAGTGGACCTCTGGTGTTCTGGCCTGCCCAAAATCTCCTTTCCCTTTTTCTGATAACCATACCTTTAATTTCTGGGAGGAAACCATCTTCTGCTAATCTCAGGGCACCTGAGATTGGCATACTGCCACTACTGAAGTAGACGTGTAATCCAAGCATTTACCGTGAACGTATTCCCTCCCCCTGGCAACAATGATTGGCTCAAGGATAGGCACATGACTCTATTTTGACCAGTCATAACCAGGCCCAGAAGGTCTTTGCTGAGTTGAACATGAACCCAGGAGGACATAAGTCTGAAGTTGCTGGGGGGCATCAAAAGAAAAGAATCATCTAAGGGTGAGGCCAACAAACGGGAAAGTAAGTAGGAGCGAGACTGAGTCCAAATACATTGGAACTCCAGGATCCAGCCATGCCTAAAACGTGCCTAGATGATGATGATGATTATATGATCTCCTAAATTATTTTTTTAACCTAAGTCAGCTTAGAGGTGGGTTTTCTTTTCCTTGTAACTGAGACAGTCCTGACTAATACACTCCAAAATAATCAACACGCACTGTAGTAAGCCAGTGAATATAAAGTCTGAGTCTGTTGTTTTGGCAGATGTCATAGAAGAGCTCTCATCTGTGCCCCAGATGAACTAAGACTCTTCACTTGCTAAGTCCATGTGCCAAACAGAGTCAGCTGCAGGTACAAAGGTACCATGAAGGATTATAATGCTCATATTGGGGAAAAACCATTTCCAGGCTAAGGTGATTTGACTCAGTTAAGAAACTGAAGTCCAAATTGACACAGGTAATCTCCGATGTATCCACTGGCAACAGCAAATGCAGAAAAGAGAAGACAGGAATGGAGACCAGCTGGTGGACATGTTTTGGATTTTCAGAGCATCAGAGCAGTCTGAGATGAGGGAACACGATGGATCATAGAGGTTCCATGTCTGCCGACCAAGCACAAACTTCCAGGAAGCTTTTGATAGGCAGGCTTCCCTGGGTTGCTTCCCCTGTTCCTTCAAGTTTCCTCTGACCTCTGTCTGATATGATTGACAAATATCCAGAATTTTAAAGTGGAAGCGAAGCAGAGAGAAGGAACTCCTCTCCTTCGATCGATTGGGCACAGTTTTATAACAACATATTAAGAAAGAACTGCTTTGTAAAATAAAAATATAAGCCAAAGTTCTGTGTAGGAGGAACTGGAGGCAAGGATAAGTGCATCAAAGGGTGACCTGTGCAAAGAATCTAAAACCTAATTATTAAATGTTGACATTCTCAAAAGAAAACGGAAAAGGAGAACGCGGAACAGATGAAAGATAAAGAGAAAGATTTTTAACACAGTTGAGAGAATTCAAGAACATGATCTACAATAATGATAAAAAGAGAAGTGTCAATAAAGGCTTAAAAATCCAGACAGATTCAGGAGATATCCGTGGATTCCACATTTCCTGTGTGATTGTGAGAACCAGATCTTCCCCAGGGAACCACTTACCCATCCATTTCCTTTACCCCATCTAGAAAAAGCATAGACTTCAAGCCAGATTAGGAGCTTCTCAAGGTCAGAAGAGATTTCTTTTTCTTTTTTTAATCCCAAAGCTTTCCATTATGGCTGTCAAATACTGTTGAATTGATTGATTAATTAATTCCAAATGGAAGTGACAATGGCAGTCTGAACCAACCCGTAATTTTTTTTTTTTTTTTTTTTTTTTTTTTTGCGGTATGCGGGCCTCTCCCTTTGCGGAGCACAGGCTCCGGACGCGCAGGTTCAGCGGCCATGGCTCATGGGCCCAGCCGCTCCGCGGCATGTGGGATCTTCCCGGACCGGGGTACGAACCCGCGTCCCCTGCATCGGCAGGCGGACTCCCTACCACTGCGCCACCAGGGAAGCTCCCAACCCGTAATTTTACTGATGAGAAACTAAGGGTCGGAAAGGTGAGGAGTTTAGCTCAAAGTCACAGGGGATACAAGAGTTCAGTATTCCCAAGCTGAGGGAAAAAAATGTTCATATGCCTAAAAACGTATCGTGGATGGTAGTGACTCTCCTAATGGATTAGAAGAACGTTTGGAAGAGGGTGATATCTCACTAATTGTAGGGAATAGAAGATTCCTTCCTGTCTTGTTTTGCCCTAAGACAATTCAAGCAAGGACAGCAGTGAACTCAGGAACAGAGAACAGAGCGGGTGGGAATAAAAGGGTCTTCTGTGAAAAGTTTATCTGGACTCACTGTTTTGTCAGAAGCATCTATACATCAGCCTACTGGTAAGCCAGTGGTGTCTTGTTAGTGCCTTTACCTTGTAGACCCTGGGTTAGGGGCAGAGGAGGAAGCCAGGGAGACAGATGACAATCCAGGAGAGAGGGAAACCTCACTCAGATGCACTGGTTTAATTCCACACAGCTCACTTCATGGAAATTGTTAGACCTGGACTAACTCTGCCTTCAACATTATCTAACCGTGCAGCCCTCTGTAGATCTCAGTTGCCTCGTCAGCAACTGACGGGTGCGGACTGAATGATCACTGAGATCCCTTCTGGCCCTAACACGACCAAATTCTGAGTGCCGTGAGGATGTGCACAGAGGCCTAATTAAATTCAGTTGAGGTTAATCTGCAATTGTCCTCCCTGACTTCCTGTTCTGGCTTTCGCTGACAAATGAATGTAAACCTGAAATTCGTTTTGTTTCCAGAATGCTGAAATTATTCAAATTTTAATCAGCTTTTAACAAGAATGGGTAAGAAAGAAAATTAGGACAATTAAGAAATAATGAAGCCACTATAAAAACAGTAATGATTTAAAAGCAGGTAAGGGAATACTCTCATTGGAAATGTCGAATACCTGCAAATGAGCAGTTAGATGACAGGCACACGATGGGAATAAGGGATTTCACTAATGCAGAAACAGAACCACTTATAATAATTTCTTCCCAAAATTGAGTTTAAAGCAAGTGTCCTGATTTTTACTGGAAATGTATATTCTCCTGAAAATTGACCACCCTGCAGAATGTTGGATACTATCTCTGAAGATGTTATCAGTGCTTTGCTCAAATGTATTCTCTTTTCAAAGATAGCAACTTCCTAGAGTTTTTCTTGTAAATCAAAACATACTTTTGAAAACTACTAGAACCAGAATTGCCCTCGTAAAAATAATAATAATAAATAAGTCAGGGTGTGTTGCTAGCAGGTGTAACAGATCTCAGGTGCTTGCTCAGCCTGGGCCCAAGTGAACATCCCTGCCTGGGAAGTGCTCCTGGGGTCACCTCTTCTATGCAGTGAGTCAAGGGTCCAGGCCCCTTCCTTCACGAGGACCCTCCATCTTCTAGGCTCTCAGAGAATCTCACTGTCATCCCCAAGGACAGTGAAGGGGAGAGCTTGGAAGGTTGACAGAAGGCTTTATGGCCAGGCCTGGTGGGAGCCAATGTAGCTTCTGCCCACATCCCATCAGCCAGAACTCTGTCGCGGGGGTTTCACTTAGCTCTCAGGGGGTGGGAAGAATAGCTCAGCTATGTGCTCAGGAAGGAGAGGAGAACTGGAGACTGGGGAACACTGGCTGTCCTAAGGGGAGATCTCAGAGCTGTGGGGTGGCTGCCAGATGGAACCCAAGGAAAAAGTCTCACCAGGGCCAGGGGTTCTGGAAAAATTTTACTGCTTGACAAAAAGAAATTTACAAGAAGAAACTTTCCCTCTTGTCCTGCTGCTGTTGTGCTGGGACATGATAGCTGGAGCTGGAGCAGCCACCTTGTAACTATGAGAGGACACACCCTAGGAACAAAGCCAACACACGGAGAATGGCAGAGCAAAAGAAAGAGGCTGGGGACTTGATGACATCAATCAATTGCTGAATTTACTAATTTTACAATTGTCCTACTCCCACCTTCTCTTTTGATCTCAAGTTGTTATTGAGATGAATTATCTCATTGTTTAGGCTGCTTTTACCTAAATGGAGGAGGTTGAGCGTTGACAAGGGCCTAAGGGCAACAGAACTGAGACAGACAAAGAAGAGTAGGGGGCTTCCCTGGTGGCACTGTGGTTGAGAGTCTGTCTGCCGATGCAGGGGACGCAGGTTCGTGCCCCGGTCCAGGAAGATCCCACGTGCCGCGGAGCGGCTGGGCCCGTGAGCCATGGCCACTGAGCCTGCGTGTCCAGAACCTGTGCTCCGCAACAGGAGAGGCCACAGCAGTGAGAGGCCCGCGTACTGCAAAAAATAAATAAAGAAGAGTAGGGAAGAGTTTTCTATAACTACATACTGGTAATAATATCTACAATTTACTGAGCATCTACTACATGTAAAGGAAGGGACTTCATTTACAATCTCATTTTTTAAATTTATTTGTTTTTAACATCTTTATTGGAGTATAATTGCTTTTCAATGGTGTGTTAGTTTCTGCTTGATAACAAAGTGAATTAGCTATGCATATACATATATCCCCTCTAATCTTCACAACAATCCGGAAATAGACAGTTTTATGCTAATTTTACGCTAATGGGAAAATTTACAAAAGAGAAAACTTGATAAAATGAGAAAAAGAGTTAAGTGACTTGTCACAAGCCACCACCTATTATGCAGCAGCACCCAGTTTCTGTGCATATGCAGATATTACACTACAGCTATGAACTTTCTAAAGTCTAGGTCTACCTAGCAAATGTAGCAGGCAAATTCTTAGAAACTGAAACAATGTTTTCAACACAGGAATCAAGCCTAAAGATATAAAGTAGGTGAACAACACTTAATGGAGTTATTGTGACATGTCACCAAGAATTGAGAAAATCTGTGTCTTTGCTTTCCTTCAAGATGCCATACCCTCCTAGCATCTTCTTTGCCATTTATCTGCTGCCAAAGTGAAAACATAACCAACTAGTTCTATTCAGTCGGGGGCCAAGCACAGTAGGGGATGGTTTGAAACTCTTTCTGGCAGTCCAGCATCCCTTCCCCTTTCTTTTGTTGGCAGTCCCCTGTTATTCTTAAGGGAAACTACATACTCAGCCCCCTGCATGGTACACATTCTGGTGGGGCCATATATTGAAGTATAGTTGATTTACAATGCTATGTTAGTTTCAGGTGTACAGCAAAGTAATTCAGTTATACAAATTATATATATATATATACATACATACATATATATTGTTTTTCAGATTCTTTTCCATTATAGGTTATTATAAGATATTGAATATAGTTTCCTGTGCTATACAGTAGGTCCTTGTTGTTTATCTACTATATATATAGTAGTGTGTATCTGTTAATGCCACACATGCCAAAGCCTCTGACCCTTAAAGAGGGTGATTAGGTGGACAATGAGAGAATAGAAAAACCAGGAATGATTCCAGAGGAAACCTTGGTGTCCCTCTGCTAAGAATTGTAAGACCAGGAGTGGCTAATTAGGCCTGGTAAGCAATTATTCTTACTACATATAGAATCGTGATATGACTAGAGCAGGAAGGAATCCTCGGCACACTGCTGCCTGTTCTTTTCCCAACTTCTTTCAGTTCTCTCCTAATCTCTCTCAGTCTGTCTCTCTGTCTCCTTACACCACACACACACACACACACACACACACACACACACACACACAGAGGCTGTGAGAACTGAGAAACATACAGACATAAAACAAATGGAACTCAAAGAAATCCAACACCACAACCCCTGGTAACGATAATGATGAAGAAAAGCTGCTGCCAGATGCATCTTGTGATGACGCCAATGATCTAATTCTCTTATTATCAAAAGATGCAGGGAAAGGCAGCCTTGACAGAAAGCTTTGAAAAATCAAAAGAGTGCAGCATCACTGCAACTGTTATCTGATTTATGCCTTTTCAAAAACCAGGCTTGTGTCATATGCTGATAATAGACTGTAGCCATCAAAACGTTATTTTATCTGGTATCTTGATTTTAAAGAATTGTGGAAACTAGCAAATGGAACTGGGCTATTTATACAATGTTTGAAACTATGTTAGTCCACTAGGGGAAAACGACAGCACACACACAACAAAAATCAAAACCCAAACTAGATAATAATATAACGAAAAGCAATAGCCTTGATGCTATAAATGGTCAATGACGTGGAATGTAATTTTCAAATTAGAATGGACATTTTTCTTTCATAATTTCATAGTGAAAGTATGAATGAGTGATCAGTTGGTGTATGGTGCCCACCAGATGAGACCCTCACCCACAAAGGCTTGGGCACTGCCAGATTTCAAAGCCAGCACTGCCAGCAGATGGAGACTTGCGCTAAAGAAGAATCGACATCAGGAAACAACCTCATCTGTTAAGTTACGAGGGTCTCCTTGGAGCAGACATAACACACAAAAAAATTTTTCTTAAGTTTTTTAAAAAGTTTAAGTAACCGAACATAAAAACTCCCCAGAAGCATGACCTAATCATTTCACATTTCATGCAACTTAGAGAATACATCTTTTCCCTTAAATGACTAGACATTAATCAAATGCACCTCCACACTTGAGGAGATAAATGCCAAGCAAAGAAAAGGAAGGCTTCTGTATATTTACCTTAACTTTTAAAGCACAGACATCAGAAACGAATGAGGTTTTTGACCATTTATCATACAGAGAGACCAATTGTCTCGCAGAAATTTTTATGTCAAACCACACCTGGCCATACATGTTTGTCTCTTGATTCATGAGCTCTAAATATCACATTGCAACATTGTTGGGCTTAAGCCAAAAGCAATGTTTAAAACTCCTTCTCTGCAGTCTTAAATTAGCTGCAATACTGGAAGGAAAAATCTGCCTTGATGATCCAAAACTAAAGATAATCTAAGTGTTATTTATTCAGTGTTTCAAACATATCATTTAATGGGGCTGGAGCAGTATATTGACCTTCCTAATGAGGTTTGACTAAAGCCAATATTAAAATTAATGTGCCCTCCCTGAGCACCCAGTGACAGAGTGTGAGAGGAACTGTCTCGGAAGGGTCTGTGTGGCAGGGAGACATCAGCCTGGCAGTAAAAAATGGCCTTGGACAACCCATATGCAGATGATCAAGAACTGTCTTCATCGCTCTTAGGGATTCCAGGAACCAACTTTTCAGACCAGGCTCAGTGTTCAATGATTAGAATATATTGGTAGAAAATTGACTACAGTGGTTATAGCTTATGGAAACACAAGAAGAGAATATAAAAGCTCTTGAAAGTGGCTTTAGTTGGCAAGACCAGTACTGCATACATCAGAATGCCATGCTCATTGAAAACCACTGCAGGGCAGTATTTTTTTTTTTTCGGTACGCGGGCCTCTCACTGTCGTGGCCTCTCCCGTTGCGGAGCACAGGCTCCGGACGCGCAGGCTCAGCCGCCATGGCTCATGGGCCCAGCCGCTCCGTGGCATGTGGGATCTTCCCGGACCGGGGCACGAACCCATATCCCCTGCATCGGCAGGTGGACTCTCAACCACTGCGCCACCAGGGCAGCCCTGCAGGGTAGTATTAATGCTTAGGCCTGGCCAGTCCTACAGCACATCTATACCCTCTTCTAGAGCTTGTATATATTCCAGCTTCACATGCATTTTTAAGCAGTTATCAAGATGCTCACTTGCTAACTGGTCTCCTCAAATAGTCCTGAGTCTCATTCCCAGGCATCAGAGAACATGTCACCCCTCACCCCAACTGTACAGCCAGTCCAGGCCAATGGTGACATAGGTGAATGTTGTCATCTTCATCTTTCAGCTGCCCCATTTCGTCCCCCTCACTCCCCTCCTCTCCCTGAATCTCCAGGCTCAAATGATTCATCATAGCTTATAGCACGATGTCTCCCAGAGCTCCAAGGTAGATTTCAGAGTATGGCCTAGGAAAGCTTGCCCGCTCACTTCATAGCTGTGTGACTTTGGATGAGTTATTTTACCTTTCTCATAGTTTCTCCACTGGAAAACAAAAATTGGGGATAAGGAATGAAATTATATTCAAGAAGTTCTTAGTACCCAGAAGTACTTCTTTGTAATAGAAAGGCTGTAAGTGGAACAGGTTTCTCATTATTCTAAGTCTGGAGATTCTAAAACGGGATGCTGGTTTGTTTAATATAGTCTATCTGGATATTTCAAACTCCAAAGGGAACCTGAAAGACCAAATTACTCAATTCATCCTCTGAGGAACCATAATTACACTGGCTGCCTATGCCACCGTGTCCCAGACAGGGTAATTCCTATCTCAGATCCACTTTGGTGAAATCCTCAACCGTGTTCTCTGAGCAGATGATTCTAGATGCTTTCCTTCTCGTTGTGTTTGAATTTTCAGCCCACGTGGACAAGACAAGCAGGTCAGGGAGCAAGGAACAAGGCAAGCAAAGGACAAGGACTGACTTTCTGGCGAACTTGCCCAACTTCCATTTCAAGTTTAGGATACCAAAATAGTTCTTCAAGTATGCTTGCAAATAGTGGCACTGCCCTTGAATATGTTCCCCTGGCTCCTGTCTGAGTCAGTGTAATGAATCTGCATTTTATAAGAGCTGAGCCTGGTCCAAATGGAGCCATGTAACTGTTAGAAATATTAATGGACTGTATCATCCCACACTTGACTATAAACTTCTAATTGTGTGAAGCTCAGTGTGGTGTCTAGAGCTAAATCGGAGTCTGCTTCCATCACTAATATCCACTGATATTGTTCATTATTTTTCTAATGCCAACCCTAGGTACATCAGCGCTGGGCAGATCCCTGAGGAAAACAACAACTTTTGTTGTAGGTACTTGAGAGCAGTCATTATCACCATTGCCAATTAATTCATCAGTCAGCGCTTACCAAGCTGCCACGGAGAACAGGGACCAGCACGGAGCCCTGCTGAGCAAAGGGGCGGCTGGAGGAGTCTGCAAAGACTGAGCAGTTGCAAACAGGGGCCAAGAGATCTCTTTCCACGTTGGGACTGTGTGACCTAAGGCAACTCACTTACCCCTTTTAGCCGTAAACTGGGAAAGACAGGCCACCTCCCGGAGGAACAAGGGACACAATGTGTATGAACGCGCTTTGAAAAACATTAAGCTTGACATAAAAGAAAGCATTCATCGTGACCTATGATAGAAAATACAGATCCTGTAGCACTAAGAACAAATCAGGTTAATGGGGGTGTATTTGCACCTATTTTCTTCCTTATAAATCCACGCCCCTCTCTTCCCACATTTCAGAACATTTTGAGTGGTTTCTCCGCATAAGCAACCCCTATTCTCTTTCAGCTTTAAAATCAGGTGCAGCGGCTTCTTTAAGCTGCACTTGCTTTGTCCTTGACAGAACCACATTCTATTAAAAGAACTGTCAAGTGTTGGCCCCTGGTTAAGATCAAGGGAAAGCTTAGAGAGGATTTCTTTCCCCCACCCCTACCCACCTGTTCCTTCCCCCACTCCCTCTTTTCTAGCTCCCTTCTGCTTCCTCTGAACAGGAAACACAGAATTCTCAGCCACAGGATGCTTCACCAGCCTACAGGACACTGGACCTTTGAGCGGAAGTCACCACCACCACTGGGTCCTTCATCCCAGGCACCTACTTTTATAAGTTGCTTTTAATCACTTTGCAAAAATGTCCCTCTCTCCTTCCTTAAAGTTGCATTAAGTAAACATATTATCTTATGTTCTGAACAGCGTTTTCTTTTCAATAAATGAAGGAGAGAGGACTATTAGTTATCTCTACTGTTACAGTGTGTTGTGAAGCTCTGGATGGCATAATGCTGGTTGGCAAATGCGACTGTAAGTCTCCAAAGTTATTCAAGTTGCTGAGGTTTTCAGGATCTGGATGTTGGCAGAATTTGCCCACACCCAGCCCCGCCCTGCCAATTTAGATGGTTAACTATCTGGGGAAAAGTAAATATAGAACACACAACTGCAGCGTTATAAAGGACCATGGCCGCAGTCCTGCCTAACCAGCATGTCCCTGTATATCTTCAAAACTTCCCTTTTGACTACATGGGGAATAATAATATATAGGCCTTCCTCGGTCCTAGAAAGAACTTTGCTGCCTCTTTCAAAAACACTGGGGCTTTTGCCTGCCACCTCATTTATAACAAACTAATTTATGCTCTGTAGATCAGAGAAATGGGTTGATTAGGAACAGATTTGTGTAGATTTGAATCTGCCCTTTGAATGATGGAAAAGCGTAAGCCTATTGCACTCTAAGGTTTAGAAGAAACTCTAATGCCATCAAGTGTCTCCAGTTGCGACAGTGAGGCCTATTAAAGGACAATCCCAGAGAAGCCTGAAAATAACGAATTGGCAGAAGATGTAGTATCACGTTTTACCGGCCATACCCATAAAGTTCTTTAGCAGAATATGTGAGGATTGTACGTTAGCCAAGATGCCTTTATATATCACTAAAGGAATGATGACCGAGTTTGGGTCTTAAGACTTATCACCAAACGTTTTCTGCTGCTTTCTGCAAGGACAAGTAATAGTATGAGATCTGGTCCTGCTGGAGTTACTCTGCCGCATGAGTGGGGGAAGAAAGTTTGGGGAGGGGAAATTAAAGCAGGAGGAAATAATAGAAGGGAAAGACTCTGAACACCAATGAAATCCCGCCATTCCCTAACACAATTTTCTGTCAAATCTGGACCGTGTGAATTTGGGTAAGTGAAGAAAACTCCCTGGATGCTCTGGGAATACAGGAAGAAATGGTTCAAGGCCCAGATATACAGAGGAAAGGGGCCTGTGTTGGCTGAAGGAACTGGCGTTTTTCCTTTCATCCTTAAGAGTATAAATTGTAGAGGTGTGAACAAACAAACAAAAGCCCAGTGAGACTATTTATGAGGAGAAGCAATAAAACCCACACAGATAATGTATGACAGAGAAGGAGAAATGAACTTCCCAAATAGAGTACTAATGCCCCCTTCGTGGGTGCAACGCTCAAGATGAACGATGCCACCCTCAGACTCCTTGGTGGCATTTCAGGACCTGGCTTGCAGCACTTTTTCATTTCATTGGGATGTAAATAATTGATAACTTGAAAGGACCCGAGAAACCCAATGCAACTGAACACAGATATTTTTTATGACATCAATTACAGGGCTAGTGACTTGATGAGAAAAGGAAAATATTTCAAACCACACTTTAATGATCTTCCCCAAGAACCCCTAGTGTTCCAAATGAAACGGGGGTCTCTGGGCCTTGATTTCTTTTCCTCCGTTTTCCTCCTCATAGGGAATATAAGTTACAGCTGAACAGAAGAGATGGTTAATTATTTTCGTGTCTGTGCTTTTCAGTGGTGGATTGCAGGCTTCCTTCTTCTAATAGAGAAGGAAAGGCCTGGGAGAGCGGAGGGCTTGAGGGGAGGTCCCTTGTGTGGACCCCATCAGAGCCACATGTTATATGACAGAGCTGTTGTGGAGTTAGGCTTGGCAACTGGGGCTACGACTGTAGTTGAGACTGTCATTTATGACATTACAACACCGGAGCACGTTAAAATGATATGGTAAGCAGTACCATTAAGGCTGTTGAAAGGAAGTCAGAGTTCAAGTATTTGTGCATGAGGTACTTTATGTGGTGACGACTTCTGAATTTATAGTTGTCAGGACGGGAGTAGAAATGTTGATTTGGTCTGAGAACGGGTCTGTTCACGCTTGTTATCTGGTTGTGAAGTCCAGTTCGTTTTTCTTTTTTCCTGGCAAAACTCTTGCAAGGCTGCTACTGCTTCATGAGAAAGGCCCAGAACTACGTCTGGAGGGTTGTCCAAAAGCCCAGAGGATGCAAAGCAGTGGAAGGTGTGCTGAATACTCACCACACATTGCTCCTAAGGGAAGGGTGCTTTGAGGTAACATTGGGGTGAGGGTAGAGAGGGCCTGGGTGTGTCTCAGAATGGAGTGGAGGGTAGGGAAGATGCTTCAACCTAATTCTAAGAACAAACAAAATCCTATTCTTCCGTGACTCATTACGTACAGTTGAGTCCACTATAAGTCAAACACATACCTTGAAATATCATTACAAGATACATGAAAAGTCTCCTGGAATTAGGTTATAATTGGGGCTTAGGTGTGTTTCTCCATTACCAGCACTGTCACTGTTGGACTGCATTTCTTTCTTTCTTTGGAAAGACCTGAAATAAGAGGAGAATTTTTTTGGTCAGTTAGTTTAGAACTTGAGAGATCTGCCAGACTGCTTGTTCTCAAGTTGAAAAAGATACTGGCTGGCTCTTAGGCCAGAACACTGAAGCCCTCATACTTTAAAGCAATGTAATTCTAAGCTTCCACATCTTGTAAAGAGCTGTTCATTAACTTGGCTCATAGGCAGGAAGAAAGGGGGGGTGAATGGTGCCCTGAAGAGGAGAATTCTTTCTCTTCCTTCCAGTTTTTTGATACAAATATGCCCTTGTTTCTGCAGTTTCAATTCCTCACCATTCTTCTATGCTTTCCTAATACTCAGCATCATCTGATGATGTCAAGTAAGATACAGGATGGAAGATCTTCAAAATCTCAGCAGCGAAGTTCTTCTTGTGGCTTCCTTTCTGGCCTATCTTGTAAATAGCACCAGGGAAACTCAATCTATTTTTCTAAGACTTCCAACCCAACTGGGTCTACTTAAGAAAAATCTCCAGATGAAATGTATTGAAATGTTCCTAAAATGCCTCCTATTTCTATTTCACAAATGAAACTGTATTCACAGATTGGAAGTAGTTTATGGAATAATTGAGTCTTTTCTGACTGAGCCTGTAAGTTTAGTTCATAATGAAAACTGATCAATGGAGTAGACATTTCATCACATCTGTGTTAACCTGGGACTGCTAATTTATCATTACTAAAGCATTTGGCTAGAAAACAATGTCCATATTTGATGGTCTGGTAACTCTTTTCTCCCATTTTATGCCACAGTAACTGCCCAGTCTTACTGTTGCACATTATAAGTTTTATGGACTAAGTAATGTCAAATGACACAGTGTCAAGCAGAGCTGGAGACAAGTTGGGAGGGTTTAGAGGGAAATGAAGTGTGATCTACGCCAGCCTTGCTTGCAGTTTTACTGGGTATTGATCCCTTTTACCCACTGATTTAGCATCCTGAGTTATAGCGCAGTATTAAATTTCAACACCAGTCGAGAGCTTCTACCTCAAAGGTCACAGCCATTTTTGACTCGATGGTCTCTGCCTCTCTGGAGTGGGTGTTTTATTAGAATTGTTCCTTTTGGGAACTGCAGTCAGCCTGCAGTGCAGGACACATGGTGCTTTATAAGCATCTGGAGTGCTAGGACACAAGGCATAGTTTGTATGACAAAAATATTCACAAAATCACAGTCTGGAAAGGAGCCTCCTGAGGTCATTCAGTCCAGTCTGCTGCCTCTGGGGAGAACTGCACTTAGAACATTCCCTAAAATCTTCAGAAAAGGGGGTTCCACAGACTTCCTGGATAACAACATTCACGATACAACAAGCCGGACCCTTAGGGAAAGATTCCCTAGTGCCTCTCCAAAACCCCTGCCCTTCATACTCATTCCCATTTCTCCCAAATGAAGGGGTATTAAAATCCCACTTGGTCTACCACAGGAGGAAGTGGAGTACAGTGTTTTGGTCAAACTTTTTAAAAATTAGGAGTCTCTCACTGTTGCGGCCTCTCCCATTGCGGAGCACAGGCTCCGGACGCACAGGCTCAGTGGCCATGGCTCACGGGCCCAGCCGCTCCGCGGCATGTGGGATCTTCCCAGACCGGGGCACGAACCCGCGTCCCCTGCAACGGCAGGCGGACTCTCAACCACTGTGCCACCAGGGAAGCCCAGGAGTCCTTAAATTTTTAATTAGGTATAATGCATTACACTCCAGGTGTTATTTATACAGCTTCTATTTGTTGCATATGCACCAGAGCTATTTTTGTGAGTGGAATATGTCTGAACACCATACTAGAACTTATTTCTTTTAGAATCAGGAAAGATGGATTGAGTTCTAGAGTCTCTTTTTAATAGGTGTCAGTTGCCAGTATTGCAAAATACATACTATACTCCTATGATATTTAATATCAAAGTATAGGAAAATAGGAGAGAGGAAGAAGGGGGAGAGAGAGGAAGGGAAGGAAGGAAGGAAGGAAGGAAGGAAGGAAGGAAGGAAGGAAGGAAGGAAGGAAGGAAGGGAGGGAGGGAGGGAGGGAGGGAGGGAAGGAGGGAAGGGAGGGGGGAAAGTGTTTGTCCAGTGATTTTAAGTCTGCATGGAACTCACTCCCATGCTTCCCAAGTCTGATGTGAAGTCGTATCACTTCTCACTGCTCATCACTGAGGCAAAGAAGGGAAAGGGGAAGGAGCAGAGAGCCGGTGGGCCACGATTGCTTTGTGTTCCATGCAGGTGAGAGGTGATTCCTCCATCGCTGTGTCTAGCTTCCAGGAGGGCACAGAACAAGCAGGGGCCAATAGGAGAAGAGAATGTGACTTATTCATGGCAATCTAAGATAATGCCTTTCTTGCTCACCTTTCCTTTCAATGCTTTGGGCAAATCTATTAATCCTTCCCTTACAGTGGGGGAAGAACAAGAGACAAACCCAGGTTAAGACCAAAATGAGGTTAAGGTGTGGATTTTCCCTTTTGCAGTATAAAGATAAATAGGTTTCAGAAATGAAATAGTTTAGTTATATGTGGAATCCCCATTAATCTATACTGTTTATCAAAATGCAATAATTCCTCAGGTTTTGTATAGAGTTAAACATTGAACCTCTAACAAATTAAATTTTTATTTCAGTCAAATGACTAACTCACTAAACCATGTGTTTTACACAATTATCACTTTTTTAACTTTTTAAAATTATTTTTTAACATCTTTATTGGAGTATAATTGCTTTACAATGGTGTGTCAGTTTCTGCTTTATAACAAAGTGAATCAGTTATACATATACATATGTCCCCATATCTCCTCCCTCTCGCTTCTCCCTCCCACCCTCCCTATCCCACCCCTCTAGGTGGTCACAAAGCACAGAGCTGATCTCCCTGTGCTATGCTGCTGCTTCCCACTAGCTATCTATTTTACATTTGGTAGTGTATATATGTCCATGCCACTCTCTCACTTCGTCCCAGCTTACCCTTCCCCCTCCCCATGTCCTCAAGTCCATTCTTTATGTTTGTGTCTTTATTCCTGTCCTGCCCCTAGGTTCTTCAGAACCAATTTTGTTTTTTAGATTCCACATACATGTGTTAGCATATGGTATTTGTTTTTCTCTTTCTGACTTACTTCACTCTGTATGACAGACTCCAGGTCCATCCACCTCACTACAAATAACTCAATTTCATTTCTTTTTATGGCTGAGTAATATTCCATTGTATATATGTGCCACATCTTCTTTATCCATTCATCTGTCGATGGACACTTAGGTTGCTTCCATGTCCTGGCTATTGTAAATAGAGCTGCAATGAACATGGTGGTACATGACTCTTTTTGAATTATGGTTTTCTCCAGGTATATGCCCAGTAGTGGGATGGCTGGGTCGTATGGTAGTTCTATTTTTACTTTTTTAAGGAACCTCCATACTGTTCTCCATAGTGGCTGTATCAATTTACATTCCCACCAACAGTGCAGGAGGGTTCCCTTTTCTCCACACCCTCTCCAGCACTTACTGTTTGTAGATTTTTTGATGACGGTCATTCTGACCAGTGTGAGGCGATACCTCATTGTAGTTTTGATTTGCATTTCTCTAATGATTAGTGATGTTGAGCATCCTTTCATGTGTTTGTTGGCAATCTTTATATCTTCTCTGGAGAAATGTCTATTTAGGTCTTCTTCCCATTTTTGGATTAGGTTGTTTGTTTTTTTGGTATTGAGCTGCATGAGCTGCTTGTATATTTTGGAGATTAATCCTTTGTCAGTTGCTTCATTTGCAAATATTTTCTCCCACTCTGAGGGTTGTCTTTTTGTCTTGTTTATGTTTTCCTTTGCTGTGCAAAAGCTTTGAAGTTTCATTAGGTCCCATTTGTTTATTTCCATTTCTCTAGGAGGAGGGTCAAAAAGGATCTTGTTGTGATTTATGTCATAGAGTGTTCTGCCTATGTTTTCCTCTAAGAGTTTTATAGTGTCTGGCCTTACATTTAGGTTTTTAATCCATTTTGAGTTTATTTGTGTGTATGGTGTTAGGGAGTGTTCTAGTTTCATTCTTTTACATGTAGCTGTTCAGTTTTCCCAGCACCACTTATTGAAGAGGCTGTCTTTTCTCCATTGTATATTCTTGTCTCCTTTATTAAAAATAAGGTGACCATATGTGCATGGGTTTATCTCTCGGCTTTCTATCCTCTTCCATTGATCTATATTTCTGTTTACAATTATCACTTTTAATATTCACCTAGGGCATTAGGCAGTCGTTCTAAAAGTGTGGGTGCTGGAGCAGCAGCAGGGAACTTGTTAGAGATGTTACAGATTCTCAGGCCCCATCCCAGACCTACTGAATCAGAGACTGGAGATAGGACCAGCCCGCCATCATCTAACAAGCTCTCCAGGTGAGTCTGATGCACACTACTGTTGAGAACCACTGGGTTAAGGTGTATTTCTATTTTAGAGATAGGAAAACTGAAGCACAAAGAGTTTAAGCAATTTCCCAGCACCATGCAGCTAGAAAGTAGTCAAGGCTACCTGACTCCAAAGCCCTTGCTATTAACCACTAGGGTATGCTGTGTGAGAGACCTCAGTTTACTTGGGAAACCAGTGTCAAGAATATAGATAAATGAGACATATTACCCAGGAGGAAGAATTTAGATTTTTTTTTTAAGCTAACTAACAACATCTGGCTTCAAACATGTCTTACTTGGCTGAATTTCTGTCTATAAAATATTTGAACTGAAATAGTTATGACTCAAAATGTTAAAGTCAAAATGCCAGGTAGGTGATGGGAAAGCATGCCTGTAATCGGAAGGTCCAACAAGCTGATGGTTCCTGCCCCGCATGAAGGAAGCAGCCACTGGAGTCAGTTCCAACAGAACAGTGCTACGTCTAAATTAGAGAGAGAGAGAGAGAGAGGCCAGGAGTCCAAATCTGTGAGCAAAATCTTGCAACTTGAAAACATTAGCTACTAATTCATAAATTTTGAAAAAAGTATAGATTTTTTTTGAACATGGATTTTGCTTACAGGTTGCCATAGTGCAACCTCTCATTGAGAAATTCTCATAAGAGCTAAGGAACACAGATCAAAAGGCTGAAGGGATGTGGAAAATATGTGTGGGGAGAGGCATGGGAAATTGAACTCAGATAACTATGCTAAGTGATCACATTATCAAAAATGTGCTGAAACCTGATGGCTGTGTCATAGTGGCCAATCTTATTAATTCACAGTTTGGAACAGTGTTTCATAACATCACCATGCCTGTACAACCTTCGTGGAGATCTTGTGGCTGCAGGCCCTGATTTCACGAGCACTCGTGAGCGAGTGTTGGAAAATGACCTTTTGAGGTGTAGGCCAAGTGTTTATAGGGGCACCATTTTAAATTCTCACTGAGAAAGCCACTCTATGGACTGAAAAACATTCAGAGGAAGCAGGTTTGGAAAGGTTACTGCAAAATCCATCTCAACTGCAAACAGAAGTGATTTTAATGCCGGTTGTTTTGGAAGCAGTTCAAAGTTGTTTTTTCCACTGTAGATAGCATAAAAGTGCTCCGTGGAAGCAAGTATTACTTTTTTCTTGGCCCACTGCACTTCAGTAATGGTTCTTATACACTGAAGGCACAGCAATCAGACTCAGGAAGTTATGCACAGCATATCAGGGACAGCAAAGGAGAAGTGGGAAGGGAGAGGAGGTCATATGGTAAGTGTAGAGAGGAGAAATTTGGGGGTGGAGATGCTGTGCATGTGAATACCAGCCAAGACAGGGAACATCTGGAAAACCTGCTCTGTATTATGTGGTCATTCCACAAACTTTTCCAAAGAGTCACATAAGGAGAATATTACATTTTAATTAGGGCTGGGATTGATCCAGAGAAGAGGGAGGGGGAGGGGGATGGTTTGGTGAACAAGCTGCATTTTAGTTTGGCTGGGTCCATGAATTGCAATTAACCACTTAGCTCCCTCTAGATGTGCTCTGCCCATCCCAACAGGTCAGTAATTTAATGAAGCAACACACTGCGCTCTTGCCCAGCCCCAACCTGTACAAGAAGAACAGAAGCAGTGGGTGGATGTGGATTGAAGAAATGAGGTCAAACACGGGACAGTTCTCAGAGGAAGGCATCAGAAAGCCAAGGTGATATCTGTCTCTCCATTCCTTTCTTATTTTTTGCCACATGGCAAGTTCATCCACTATTCTCCAGTAATAAGAAGGTAACAGGGAAAAGGACAGACACAAGAATGTGATGAAATATGTCATTTCTTTAAAGTAATATCATTCTATTTCATTTTATGAGAAAATACAAGTATTATGCCAAGAAATAAAATAGTCCATGTGTCTTAAAGCCTCCTTAATAGAAATTAAATGCATTTTTAAATGTTAATAATTTTCGTTTTTTAGTTAAGTATCTAATGAATTAAATTTAATAGATCTAATATTAATAGGAAGGAATGAAAGAAACATTTCTCAGTACTTTTTTGTTGTTGCTGTTTACAAATTCATCACTGTACACTTTTTGGATGCAAACTACATAGAGGGTACTGTCCTAGATCCCCCAACCCCTCCGCTCAAGAAACTAATAGTCAAGGAACACCGACAAAGCGTAGTAGAGCCTTGAGATGTCAATAACAATGTAAGACAATGATCTACATCAGCGGTCCCCAACCTTTCTGGCACCAGGGACCGGTTTCGTGGCAGACAATTTTCCACGGACTGGCGGGGGGAGGGGGATGACGGTTCAGGCGGTAATGCGAGCGATGGGGAGCGGCAGATGGAGCTTTGCTGGCTCGCCCGCTGCTCACCACCTGCTCTGCTGCTGGTTCCTAACAGGCCGAGGACCAGTAGCGGTCCGCGACCCGGGGCTTGGGGACCCCTGATCTATATGATGGCAGTCAGCAAATTGCCAAGCTAACGGCTCATAAAGAAGCATCGCGGGCTCTAGGGTTTGAGAAATCAGGGGGGCTTCCTGAGAGAAGTAGCGTTTGTCTGGACCTCCAAGGCTGGGTAGAATCTGGATAAGTGGAGAGGTGAAGGAGGATCAAGCAGAAAGTGAGCTGTGCGCTGAGCAAATGCCCAGGAAGGCATTTGGAATCTTCAGAGAACAAACCAGAGTGGCTGAGAAGAGGCTTCTGGGGGCAACACAGGGAAGGTGATTTGAAAGGAGCCAGTGGCCAGATTCTATAAGGCATTGACAAATGCCCTCTGTACAGCATTATACAGGGACTGTAGAGGACCTTGTCTGAGGAGGGATCCCTGATGTAGGGAAGAAAAGTTTGTAGGTGAAAAGGGCCCCAAATGAGTAATTCAATATTTCAGGAGTACGTACACCAGGAATCATGAAAGTGGGGTACTACTTCCACATGTTGAAGGCAAGTTTTTCTTGAATGGGATCTCTGTGGCATGTGACAGTTTGGACATAATGTCCATTGTGATTTCTGTTTCCCTTCCTTTATATCCCAGGCCCCAAATTGTTATGCCATCTGAAATACTCTAAATTCCTGACCCCGCGCATTACTGACCCCATGCCAGCAACATGTCAATTCCTTTTCTCTCCTCTTTCAGCATATCCTCCCCAGACAGTATTTCAGCCTTGTACATGAGCTACAGATTTTCCAAAAGTTGGAGAAATCTTCCAAAGAAGGAATATGGCATCTGATTCTCGGAATCACCCTCCCCTTATCCTCTTCCAGCTGCTGCACATACATATACTGCTTGATTTTATTTAATCAGAAAGCGCAAAACGTTTCTCAATTCAGAACATAACCCTGCATGCTGCCCCCTCTACTCTAACCAGAAATCCCACTCTCCTTCTCCTCTAACTCAATAAACCAAATCTAATCGGAGAATAATTCTAAAATACACTGAGGTGCAATTTGTTTCACTAACCCAATAATTAATTAATATGCTACTTATGGTTTGGAAGAGCTCTTAAAACACAGCACAAATTCCACTAGATGAAGGAGGATATCAAAGACATAAACCAGGGGCAGCATCTTTACATAAGATGGGCCAGGAGAAAAAGATGAGAGAAAAACAAGATTGATTTGGCCTTTTTGAATCTATGGTGAGATTTGTTTTACCCCATTTAAGGATTCTCTTCTTGCCCTTTTTTAGAAGTGAGGTAGATTGTGTGTTTTGCAGATGAACTGGCAGCAATATTGGCGCAGCTGAATCCAGCTGGTGGATGGACTTTTTAATGTTTAAAGTTTTCAACCACCAGATGCCTGCAGGTGAGAGAACAGACCTAATCAATGGAACCCGTCTCCTATCGACTCCTGGCTGGTTTGAGTACACACTCTGTGCTCACCCATGTTATATACAACTCCTAGCCCCTTTTGCCTTTACACGATTGAAGCTTGCAGCAGAAAATGCCTTGGATTTTCCCTTTCATTGGTTAAAATGTACAGGGCATGTAAATTGCTCCAGAGATTTCATTTTAAAATAATTAAAAACCTATCCTCTATTTGCCTTCGGAGAGGTGAGAGTTGAAGCTAAATCAAACTCTTTGTAATTAGTGCAATGCACAATTATTAAATAATCACTAAATCAACCAAATCTTCTAAATAAAATGTTTTCTTCTTTTTGGACAATTTAAACTTATTGCTCATAGCTGGGTACAAGATTCTGGGTGACCCCAGACAATGGGCCACCAATGCACCTTCAAAAACTGAAGGATATTATGTTTTATTTTAATCCTTTCAGCTGTCATAAAATTGGCTTTTATCTTTAGAAGTGTAATGAACTCTCCTTCACACTACCAACCGACTAGGGAGCAGCGTGTTTCTCATCTGAGCGTGGCAGAACCTCAGAGGATCCAGAGGGCTTACTGTCTCTACACCCTCTTCTTCACAAGGCTCCTGGCAGCCTTTCTTTTAATCAGTTCCTTTTCTTCGGCAAAGCATGCTTCAAGCGTGTCCCCAGGTCGGTCTGGGTGTGCCCGTGTCAGAACCCCGTTTTCCTGGAGACCGCGTGTTTACGCAGCAACACAGTTTGCTTTGGCAAGCTGGTACCACACATGACGAATGAGGCCTCAAAACCTACCAATTCAGCTGATTTCTAATCTGAGGCCTATATATAGGAAAGAGTAAATCTGCTGCAATGTGGTTCTTCACCAGGGTCTGCAAACGAGTACCGCTTTATAGTTTTATTGCTCTTAACATGAGGTTTGCGATTCAGCTGAGGTTTGCCTCATTGTATAAAAAGCAACTGATCAATTACTTCCCTACTGTCTGCGACAAAGGATGTAGTGCCCTAACTCATTGTGTTTTTAATCCACATTTCTTTTACACAGGATGTTATTTAGAGAGGGGAGAGGCGTTCTGTTCACATGCAGCAGAGTTAATTATGGAAATCTCTCTTCAGCGTGTTACCTGATCCTTTCTATTCTGCATTAGAAATCTCCTGAACTTGGCAAAAAGAACAATTTTTATGCAAGCTTACTTTTTAGGAACATGGACCTATTTTGAGAAATTCATTTTTTCTTTCAAAAAAATGAAAGCAAAAACACACAGTTTCTTTTACAGCCATGGGGTTTTCCTTAACAAAGAGAAAATTAGCCAAGGCAAATACTCTGGACTCATCCCGCGTCATTTCATGAAAGGAATGCTGACTAGGAAATTATATGAAAATTATACGAAGCCATATTGGACAAAGATAAGACAAACTTGCTTAAATGAATTACTATTTCAAGACTGGAGGAATTTCCAAACTGTAGAAAACTGAAAGGAACACCCTTCCTCTCTAACTCTTTAAATTCTGCACTGTACGTCTTCGATGGTACGTCATAGCTCAGATTTTAACTGTCTAGAGTCTAGAGGGAAATATTTTCTCATTCTATAGAAACCTCATCATGGCACACTATGTGTATGGATTTTTTAAATAAAGATGATTGTGGTGATAAGGCAAATAGATGCATCCAACATTAGAAAGACTCAAACAACCTCATAAAGTATATAAAAACAGATCACAGACTTCCTACAGGTCATTTTCATAGAGTGGAGACTAAAATATGCAATCCACAGAGTGTTTGCTTAATAAATGCTTACTGATGTGATGATAATGTTCACATAATACAACACCTCTCAAACTCCTTTGTACAAAAGAATCATCTGGGGTTGTGTTAAAAGTGCAGATTCCTGAGCCCATCCCCAGAAATTATGATTCAGTAGTTGTGGAATGGGGCCCAGGAGTTAGCAATTTTGACCAACACTCCAGGTAATTTGGATACAGGTGGTCTGTGGGCCACACTTTGAAAAACTACTGCGATAGGGCATCAATTGTGAAGAAAGTACCATTTATTTCCAGTAAGTCAAGAAGCAATTCACTGCGCTATAGGGTGACAAACGCTCTCTGAAGAACAGAAGGGACATTGCCAACCTGGAAGAAAAGGACATTCTGTTCGTTTGTTCATTCACTCATTCCTCCATTCATTCTTTAAAATCCACTGAGCACCTATTACAAAACACGTCTTTGTTTGCCAGGCCCTGCTGCTGCTCTGGGTGTGGGGGGGTTGCCCAGGCATAATGAGGGGTTGGCCAAGAGAGAAGCCCATTGTCAGAAACAGAATCATCAGGTGCAGAAGAGCATTTCTTTTCTACTCGAATTTTCCTGTCTTTGAGGCCACAAGCAAACTGCCCTTGCTTCCACAAAGGCCTGACATGAGCATTGCGTTCTGCTTCCTGCTTTCAGCATTCAGACCACCCTTTGACCCTGAAGGAGTCAGTGGTTGGCTTTGAGCTTGAGCCTGCATCACTCTGCATCAGGCTGGATCCTCTTTGTTTTGATGTCAGAGATAGAGCATGGAAACCAGTTTAACACCAACTCAGGCAAAATGGGGAAATGCTGTAGTGGGGGAGTTGAGACTATTTTTCTCAACTTCAAGTTTGCTTTCTACTGAGGATAAATTTATGACATCGTATAACTCACTTTGAACCCATATCACTTTCTTCCTCAAGCAGAAGGACAGACCAATTAAATTTAGCCTTTAAAATAGGCGGCAGGACTTCCGTGGCTGTCCAGTGGTTAAGACTCTGCACTTCCACTGCAGGGGGCACAGGTTCGACCCCTGGTCGGGGAACTAAGATCCCACATGCCACAGGCCATGGCCAGAAAAAACCCTAAATAAATAAATAAATAAATGAAATCGGTCATATCCTAAATTCCTTAGAATTATATGAAAAGAACTCACATTTACCACCACATGTGGTATAGGGCTGGTATAGGCCTCAGATAAATAGGATTCTCATAAAATCTCTGATACAGGATTTCATAAATGCCAAATGGTAGGACACGCATTGCCAGCTAGTACAGGAGAAGCGGAAACTGGTCTCCTTGCTCTAAGCCTTGAAGTCCGGACTTAACGCAAATCCTTGAGCTAGCATCTGTTGGCTATCAGATGGTTGGAAACTTTCAACTCAACTTTATATCTAGAGAAGTTCTATTTCTGGAAGTTCTGTAGGGTTTTTTTTTTTCAGACCAAATTTCCAGCAGAAGACAACTAAAAATATTGGATAAAATATTAACCAAAAAGTCTCATAAGTGTATGGTAGACACTGACAAGGCTGTAAGGAAATACCAGGCAAAATCTAAGGGAAAGAGGGAAGCTAGAGAGGAAAGCAAGACCTGAGCACCCCAGATGCTTTGCCAGAAGGTATTTGCTAAGTTTTGTTGGTCTGATGCTGAGGTGTACAGAGGTCAAGGCTTAGGGCCAATGCAGGAGAGGAGTTTAAGAAAAAACCTTCTCCACATTAAATGGACCCCTGAGACAACATCCTCAGAGTATGTATCAACCAGAAGTAAACTAGCCTCCACTACACCCATAGGTGGAGAAGGGAAGGAAAGAGGGGGGAAGAAAAGAAATCTGTCTCTGAGATATAACAGCCACAGGTCAACCCTCGTGTGTATTTGCAGCTGGGTTTGCCTTGCCTGGAGTTTCCAGAGAACCTCAAACTCTGAATTTGACAAAAGGTTGTCAAGGACTGGTAATGCCCACAAGCGCCAGGCAGAAGCAAAACCTCTCTAGAGGAACATGCCTCCATGACAAGCCTCAAAGACTCCCACAAAAAATGTTTCAAAGACAATGACAAGTATACACACACAGTTACCAAATGCACCAAAACAAGGCACCATGAGCAAATTTGTTGTCTGCTGGGAATCCCTAAACTCTGCTCCATGGAAGAAGAATCACTAGGAGGGAAGGAGACCTTCTGGAGGAGATCTCCAAAGCAAGTGCCCTTTCATCCATTTACTAGGTGATTAATAGTTTCTGTGGCTAGAAAAGTTAGAAATACCTGTTTAGGTATTTAAGAAAATATAAACACTGGGGTTTCTTAATTACATGACTCAAGAGTGATACTCTACTTCCTGACAATTAAGAAGCTTAACAGAGTAAAAGTCATCACTTCCTTCAGGTAAGAAATGGATCTGCTTAGGAACAAACTTTATATACTTGGAATTCAAAGAGCATATAATTTATTTTAGAATCTAAAAGAAATGACAGGAGGAGGGATTTAGTATCTTTATTCATTTTCAGAGGCAAAAACTGAGGTGTGAAAGTGAATCCCAGGTGACAAGGAGGTCAGAGACAGCACGAAGGAGTGGCCTGTGGTCTCCTCAGGATTCTATATGGCAGATCACCTTAGTCCAAGTGCCATAATCTGAATCCATTGGGCCTTTTGATTTTGTTCATGTGTTTTAGATTCAAAACATGTATTTTGCCAGAATTCTTTGCCCTTAATTTTTAAAACCATGTGTGTTTTAGGGTCAATTTAATCTGCATGTTTCCTATTTCCTTATAATTAAACTATCAAAATATTGTCCTTTAAAAACTATTTGATGTCCACAAGATCTTCTGAGCCATTTCAATAAGCTTCTTAAAAAGGTTTTTATCCCACTTTAAAACAGAAGTTGCACTGTGTTATGGGAGACCTGATGCAGAAACCAAGAATCCCCTTTAAATTCCAAAAACCTTGAAGTTTGAATAATTTCTGAACTTGGAGAAAATGTGTTCACCCATTGCTGCAGTTTCTGTGTTGCTAAAGAAGACATTTGGAGCAAAGATGAGTTCCATAAGAGGGGAAATCAGAGCTGCAGGAGAAATCGGAGGTATGTGAATTTAGCTAAGGCCCCTGAGGAATAGCTGGAAGCCTAACTTGTCACACTGCCATCCATAGAGCAAGGAAAAACTTGAGTGCACATCAGATGTTTGACAGGACTAAAGAGAAATGTGATGTCCATATGAAATAATATTTGCTCACAGTGCTAGGAAAACAATGGAATATAAATGTATGGATTTCAGCACATCCAATTTGCTCTCTAGTATAATCCTCTGCTGTTGGCAGCCCATAGAGAACGCTTAATAAGTTTACCAAAGTTGAAAAATTAATTCCTCATAAAGCATAAATAGGATCTGTTATTCTAACACTAAGTCCTGTTCCACGGAACTGGAAAACTGCAGCGGCAGGGCCACTGGATGGAGAAGGTCTTTTGTAGAAGGCTATGGATAGCAAGCCAGGAACATGAGCTGGACCCTGTAGAAAGTTCTCTCCCCTGCTCTGCTGGTGTTGACAAGAGCTCAATAGCTGAGCAGCAGCAAGCATGCTTGTGCAGGGGAAAGCTCTCCAGCCAGATTCCAGGGTGCGTTCAGCAGGCATTTCCAGGGAACTCATAAATACTTCTGTTCTGAGCAGTTCCCAGCTCTTGGAGAGCACGGGCCTATTTTATCACCAACCATCAAATCCTGAGCAGACAGGATGCAGGGGCTTCCCTACCAGGGGAGCTGGCACACGAGCTCTAAGGAAAAGGGATCTGAGTCCATTTCCTGCAATTGTTAGAGAAGGATGATGGCCTGGCCCTTGAGTATTTAGAGTCCTGTGTGCATTACTGTTCTCATGTGACTGCTAGGATCTCAGTACATCCAGGCCTTAATCTTCTACGGAGAAACCCCCTCTGCTTAGGTACCCGTGAGAATAAAAAGATTTTTCTATTATAGTTAATAAAATAACTTATAGAGTGGTTCTCAGTTTGCAAAGCTCTGACATGTGGATTAAATGTCTCCTTTGATAATGTTTATGATTTTAATCACAACAGCAACAATAATAGTAACAAGAACAAGCATTATTAGAACGAGTGAGTTTAGCAAAGTTGCAGGATACAGGGTCCATATGAAAAAATCTATTATATTTCTATATACTAACAACAAACAATTGGAACTTTTAAACAGCTTTGTTGAGGTACAGTTGACATATAATAAACTGCATATATTTAAATGTACAATTTGGTAAGTTTTCCATGTATATATACACTCATGAAACCGTAAACACAATCAAGAAAATGAACTTATCCATCACCCTCAAAAGTTTTCTTTGACCCTTTGTAATCCCTCTCTCTCACCCCTCCATGCCCTTTCTCCATCCTCATCTGTTTTCTGTCACTATAAATTGGTTTGCATTTTCTAGATTTTCATATATATGAAATCATAGACTATGTACTCTTTTTGGTCTGGCTTCTTTCACTCAGCATTATTTTGAGGTTCATTCATGTTTCTTGGGGTGCTTTGAGCTTCCTGGATCTGTATGATTATAATTTTCATCAAATTTGAAAATTTGTTCAGTCATTATTTCTTTAAATACTTTTTATGCTCCCCTCTCTCCCCTTCCCTTCGAGGAAACTATGACACACATCTTAGGCCGTATATTAGGACTCATAGCTCACGGATGCTCTCTTTTTGTTTGGGGGCTTTTTATCCCCAGTCTTTTTTTTAATCTCTGAGTTTCATTTTGGATAGTTTCTATTGCTTCAAATCTACTATTTTTTTTTCCTCTTTGGCGTTCAATCTGCCATTAATTCCATCCAATACATTCCTTTACCCGAACATCGTAGTTTTCATCACTAGAAGTTCAATTTAGGTCTTTTTTTATATTGTTCATGTCACTACCTAACATTTTTCATCTTTCCTCTAGTTTCTTAAACATATGGAATACAGTTATAGGAATTCTCTTAATGTCCTTGTCCACTAATTCTATCATCTGAGTCATTTCTGGGTCATTTTCAATTGAATGAAATTTCCCCCGAATTATAGATCACACTTTTCTGCTTCTTTGTATATCCAGTAATTTTTTTTATTGGATGCCAGACAGTGTGAATTTTACCTTCTTGAGTGCTGGATTTTGTATTCCCAAATATTCTCTAGTTTAGTTATGGGGTGCACTTACATCACTTGGAAACACTTACTCTTGATCCATTTGAGTCTTGCTGTTAAGCTTTGTTAATTAGAACCAAAGCAGCATTTAGCCTAAAGCTTACGAAGTTTTTGAGGTTTTTCTACTGTCACTGGTAGGAACAGTAACTATTCTTGGCTCTGTGTGGGCTCTAAGTATTGTTTACTCTAAACTTTTTGAGTGATTCTTTCCCTGGCTTCTGGTAGTTTCCTCTCCAGCATGCACTGACCCATACTCAGCTGAAGACTTTGGGGGACTCTCTGCAGACCTCTGAATTCTCTCTCAGTGCAGTTCTATTCTCTCTAGTACCCTGACCTGCAAATTCTAGCCAGCTTGGCCTCCCTGAATGCCTACCTCTATTTTCTCAACTCCAGAGACTGCTGGGCTCTGCCTGAGTTGCTGCCCTCTCTTCTGTAGCCTGGAAACACTCTCCAGGTGATAGGCTAGGCAATCATAGGGCTCGCCTCGTTTTTTTTTTTCCATCACTAAAAAATCACTGCCTATCGTTGCCTGATGTCCCATGACTTGAAATCTTTTGTTTTATCTATTTTGTTCAGCTTTTGAGTTGTTTTAGTGAGAGAATATATCCAGCCCCTGTTACTCCATTTTGGCTGGAAACAAAAATTCGACAATTGGAAACTGAAACTGAAAAAAAAGCATACATTATTTACAACAGCATCAAAAATATTTAAAAATCTTAAGGAAAAATTAATACAATGTGGATAAAACCTGTACACCAAAAATCACAAAACATTTTTGAGAGAAATTAAAAATGGACCTGGATAAATGGAGAAATGAACTGTGTTCATTTATCAGAAGACACAATACTGATAAGATGTCAATTCTCCCTAGATTGATCTATTGACTCAATACAATTTCAACCAAACCCCAACAGGCCTTTTTGTAGAAATTGACAAATGGATTTTAAAACTTATACGGAAGTGCAAATGAAGATCTAGACAGTTTAGTTACTTGGAAAAGAAGAGAAAATTTGGAGCAATTATACTATCCAATTTCAAGACTTATAAAACTACAGTAGTAAAGATGGTGTGGTATTGGAGTAAATAGAGACATATAGATAAATGAAATAGAATAGAGAGTCCGGAAACAGACCCTGATATCCAAAGCCTATTGATTTTCAACAAAGATGCCAAGGTAATTCAATGGGATAAAGAATAGTCTTTTTCAATAAAAAAGGTTGTTGAAGAATTGATCATATGAAAAAAAAAATCCTAGACCCTTACCTCACACCATGTACAGAAATTAACTCAAAACAGATCACTTAAATGAAATATCTAAAGATATAAAAACTTCTAAATGAAAATATAAGAAAAAGCTTTTTATTTAAATTATGAAAATATTTCTTAGGAAACACAAAAATAAATGAACCACAGAAGAAAAACTATGATAAATTAGTCTTTACAAAAATTTAAACCATAATAAGGAGCCTGACATTTTGATGTTTCATTTTTACTGCTGACATCTTTCAAACCCCACAATTCCACCTTCCCCTTCTGCTCCACATCTGGGCTAGCTGATAAAAAAGCCCAGGTGCTCCCACCTTTGTTGCCAAGTTCAAAACAGGCAAGGCCTGGCTCTCATACACAGGAACCCTCACTCCAACCCCACTGCCTAATTACAATAAAAACAAAACCAGTCTCTTCCCTGCTTTCTCAAGCCATTTTTGGACCTGTTTAGGGGCCTGCCCTGCTCTCCCCAGAAAGTCTCATTGTTGAGTAATAAACCTTTTCATACCTTCTTGGTGCATGTGTTGTATCAAAGTCTCAACACCTAAATCAAATTTGGCGGGGAGGAACACATCTTGTTTCTACAAGACAGCAACACAAAAACTCTCACACTTCAAAAGACACTACGAAGAAAATAAAAAGGCAAGTGACAGACCAGGAGAAAATATTTGCAAACACATACCTATAAGGGGCATTTATCTAGAACATATAAAAGAACTCTTACACCTCAATAATAAGAAAACAAACTCCACTTTAAAAACTGGCAAAGATTTGAACAGATTCTTCACCAAAGAAGGTATACAAATGACAAATAGTCATATGAAAATATGATGAACATCATTCATCATTAGAGAAATGCAAATCAAAACAATGAGATATCACTTCACACTCCCTAGATTAACAAAATTACAAAGACTGACAATACTGAGTGTTACTGAGGATGTGGAACAACTGGGAATTTCATACATGACTACTGGAAATGCAAAATGATGCAGCCACTTTGGAAAGCAATTTGGCAGTGTCTTATTAAATTAAACATGGACTTACTATACAACCCAGCAACCTCACTTTTAGGTATGTACCCAACAAAAATGAAAACATATCCATACAAAGATTTATATTCAAATGATAATAGTAACTTTGTCCATAACAACCAGAAACTGGAAACAACCAAATGCCCACCAACTAGTCAAAATGTTGTGTATCCACAAAATGAAATACTAGTCAGCAATAAAAAGGAACTACTGATAAATGCAACATCATGGATGAATATTGAAAGCATTATGCCAAGTGAAAGAAGCCAGACACAAAAGACTACACACTGCATGATTCCATTTATATAAAATTCTACAAAAGATTAAACCAGGGATATGGGAAGGAATTGTTGGAACAAGGCACAATAGAATACTTTGAGGTAAGGGAAATGTTCTATAACATCACTGTGGTGTCAGTATATGACTATATACACTTGTCAAAACACATCGAGGGCTTCCCTGGTGGCTTAGTGGTTAAGAATCTGCCTGCCAATGCAGGGGACACAGGTTTGAGCCCTGGTCTGGGAAGATCCCACATGCCGTGGAGCAACTAAGCCCATGCGCCATGACTACTGAGCCTGTGTGCCACAACTACTGAGCCTGTGTGCTACAACTACTGAAGCCCATGCACCTAGAGCCCGTGCTTCGCAACAAGAGAAGCCACTGCGATGAGTAGCCCTCTCTCGCTGCAACTAGAGAAAGCCTGTGCACAGCAATGAAGACCCAATGCAGCCAAAAATAAATAAATAAAATAAAATTTTTTAAAAAAAACACATCGAATCGTACCTTAAAATTGATACATTTTATTGTAGGTATATTATACCTCAATGAAAAAAATTAAAAACAACAGCTAGTATGTATTGACTGATAAAGCACTGTACGGTGCTCTTTAGATTGTTCTCCATTTCACATACATTATCTTACTTGATTCTTGAACACTTCCAGAATGGTTCTGAGGGAAGATTCTACAAAGACAGGGTCAGGGAGGCTAAGGAACTTGCCCAAGATCATACTATCTGTAGGTAAATTGCAGAGCTGGAAGTTTTTATTCTAAATTTAATGCTCTTTCATCTATAAAACCTCTTTTTCATGGAAATCCATGCTTTTAATTCTTTCCTTGATATTTTCAATACGTTGTTTTACACTACCTTAAGTAATCAAGAAAAAAGACAGACCATTTTTATCAATCGTTAACTATGGTTAAATTATTTATAGAGGTCTTTACAATTCTGTATGTGACCACCATATTTAGCACTTATTTTATATTTTATGATAATTCCTCATCCTGATAAACAGATTATTCTCTTATAACTTAGAAATTAGCATCTTTTCACTTTTAAGAAGAACCTTGGAAGAATTGACTCTGAAATTAATGAAGGAAATGTCCCATTGTACGTTAGCTACAATAGACTAAAAATTTGGTCTTCAGTCCTCAGTAAGCATTGTTTTTGTCACAGGCAGCAAAGGGGGAGAATTACTGTCTCAGCCTTATATTCTGCTTAACATGACAGCCAGAAAATATCACTGTGATGGTTTTTGCCATATCCATGAGCCAAATGCTATCATTCATTCCATTTTTCTTTAAGCTTTCTACTTTTTGTCTCTATTCTAATCCTAAACAATAATGTCTACAAAATCACAGATTTGATAAGTTATATACATTTCTGATTCACAGTAACATACATACATAACAAGATGTGAAAGGGGACTTTTTCTGCCATCTTAGAATTTTAGGTAAAGTTTCAAAGCTTTAAAAAAGTGATGAGCAGTACCCCAGCAGTCTAAAGCAAGGTACTCACAGGTGGCCAAGCTGGTCCTTTAAGACTATCAAGAGACAGTTGAAGATTCATCAGGAGGAGAATACTTCATTGGAATACAGAAAACTATGGTGTCTTCTTTTCTTTCCCGTGGGTTCTTGCCCCTCAACCTTGAGCAAAGTAAGGGGACCTCAAGAAAACCACTCACAGAGACTGATGATACTTGCCAGACAGGGGGGATGACCTCTTACTCCTTAGCTGGAGGCAAGCCTTGGGCAGCTCCGAGGCTTTAGCAAATTCTTGGGAGAAGCCCAAATTGTGTTTCCTGGAGTTTGCAGGACTGAAGAAGTCAGAGGGAAAGAGGTTAGGAGAGAGGGCCAGTGGAACAAGATGCACTTCTGTAAATGACAGACAGAGCAAGGTGTGTGAGCTCCTATGAGCCACATGGATGATGCCCCAGAAGATAGAGGGGTTAGTGCCATCTTGAAAGGATACTGCCTAAGATCTATATGCTGGGGTCAGAACCCCAGCAGAAAAAGGCTGATTGAGATAAACTGCCAAAAGATAGGATCCAAAGGGGTATCATACAAAGTCAGAGAGTACACTAGCTCATTGGGGAGTGGTCTTTAGTAGAATGGTGGAAGCAGCTCCAAAGGAACCATGAAAACACTTCCAGAGAGAATCAGCCTCTGTCACAAGGAAGGCAATGACCATAAGCTTACAACAGCTCCAGGCAAGCCAGTCTTTCTGTTTTCCTCTAATCTTCCTCCTGGTTTTGACTCTGGGAGAACCAGAGGCAACATTGTGAATTGGAATCTGTGAAGCAAGGAAAGCAAAATTAAATATCACTCCCTTTTCCTACCATTGGTCTTCAGTATCAGGGGTCAGACGGTAGAGGGTAGAAACTCTGAATTGGATAAAAGATTAAAATTTTGATTTTCATTTTACTAGTATTTTCAATATCTGAACATGAGGCTTTTTTCATCTGTCAATGAGAAAAACTAATTACCCAAAAGTGATTAGAAAAGTTATGAAACTGGCCTAGAATATTATCCAGAAGCAGGATGAAGATATGACAGGGCAAATGGGAAGGCGGCAGGGAATCAAAACAATGCTCTTTCCTGATTGTACCTTATGATGTTCAGTCCATTCAATAAATTGTTAAAATTAGGAATATTAATTCATGTACCCCCTAAAATCATGTTACATTTCCCCAGTGATCCACATTCCCCATTCTGTACTTTGGGAAAGACTGAGTCACGTCACATTAGAATAAGAAGACCATGGAAATGACAGCATTTCAGCCTTGAGAAGGCCCTTGGCTATTGCCTACGTTAAGTGTCAAATAGAATCATTTAGCGGTAAGGACAGGATCTCATAAATAGCAATTGACTTTTCCCAAATTACCCAGCTACTTAAACAGAACTCAAGTATTCTATTTCCTAGATCAGAGTGCTTTCCTGAATACTACATTACATTTCTGGTTCACCATTGGTCGGTTTTAATATTGTGTTGGAAATTTAATTATTGAATATATATGATTTCTCTGCCTGATTAGTTTATTTTAAAAAAAGAACCAACAACAACTCCCTGAATTTCCCCAATTTAATCCAATATTAAAACTGGAAAAATTAATTGTCTTCAGATTCCTACTCTATCTCTAGTATGTCTGCCAGGCCATCCACTTACCTCAGAGGCTGGGCTTGAAAAGCTATGAGTAGGAGCTTTTATGTAGAGTTATCATTAATTCAACAAGTGTTTATTACACTGCTCATGCGCCAGGCCTTGTGCTAGGTATTGGGAGCACGAAAGAAACAAGTTAGAGTTCTCACCTTGCAAGTTGTCCTGCATCAACAGATGAGAACACGGGCAAACACAATGGAGCACGAAGAACATCCTGAGGGAGGAGCTCTGACTGTGTGATGCAAGACCCAAGAGACACCTGAACAGTCATAGCGGGCCAAGGGGGCTCATGTAAGGCTTTGCCTAAACAAATGCATATAAATATTACATGTTTGGTTTACAACAGAGGTCATGACTAATCAAAGTGGCATCAAGATTTCCACTAGTTTGCACGGTTGGGTGGTCAGGAAGAGATCTCCTGACAGACGTTACACCCCTCCCTTGTGGGCTCTAAATGTAGGCCCCCTCATCTCCCTATGACTTAAAAGAAACACCTGAGCAGACAGAAAAAGAAAACTGGGTTGTTCCAGAACAAGAATCTCTGCCTTAAAATGGCATGCATCTTCTTCTGTGATTTTGCAAATGAAGAGATCAAAATGAGCAGCTAAATTTTGGTGGGCAGAATAATGGCCCTCCAAGATGTCCTAATCCCCAGAGCCTGTGAATATGTAACCTTAGTCGGCAAAAGGGATTTTGCAAATGTCACTAAGGTTAAGGACCTTGAAATGGGGAGAGTACCCTGGATTATGAAGGTGGACCCAATCTCCTTAAAAGTAGAAGAGGAAGTCAGAGATGCAGAAGGAGGTGTGACTACAGAGGAACTAGTCAGAGAGATACAGCCTTTCTGGCTCTGAAGAGGGAGGCGGCGGGGGTATGAGCCCAGAAATGTGGGCAGCCTCTAGAGGCAGGAAAAGGAAGGATTCTCCCCTAACGCTGCCAACACCTTGATTTTAGTCCAGTGAGACCTGTGTTGGACTGATGACCTACAGAATTGTAAGAAGATAAATTTGTGTTGTTTAAGCTGCTCCGTTTGTGGTAATTTGTTACAGCGGCGATAGAAAACTAATATAAAGCCTGTGACTCCTCACTAGTGTGAGCTGAAAACGTGGTTAAGAAATAGTTTCCAGAAGTTAATGACCTACAAATAAGCTAATGTCATAGATAACCATCTGAACTGGTGTGTGTGTGTGTGTGTGTGTGTGTGTGTGTGTAAGGCTGGATGCAGAGGCTATTTTAGTTATTAAAGAAATGGATTTCATTGCAGGGAGCGATGGTTTCTTGAGGAGGATGTATAATTTTCTGCAGATGTTGGTGGCTGGCCTTGAGGGTCTGAGTAATTCACTATGAATACCATGTACATCTTCTTCCAAAGGGAAAACAAAGGTGGTGATTGACCAACAGTGGACTGTTGGCCATGAGAAGCCTGAGCAGGCCTGAGCACCAGAACCTATGCGCTCATTCTCTTCTGAGTACTCGGTGCTGCTGAGAATGTACCTAAGAAGACAAATAGGTTATTGGGACAATAAAAACCAGAGATATGTGGTGTGAGACTCATTACTTGCTTTTACTGTCCAAACAATCAGAAAGAGTAATCTGTAAGTATGCTTTCACAGTGACATTGGAAAGGAATTCTTCTTCCCCCTTCTTAGCCATAAAAAGACACCCATGAGGATATGTGGAATTGCATCATGAATTTTTCCTTTGTCCTCAGCAGGATCCTGCCTTTCGTTTGCTAAAAGTGGGATTTATGTGAAATAGACTCTTATCCTCTCTAAAAGTTCACCTTCAGGCACAGATCAAACAAATAGCTGTGTGATAAAGTACCTCTGCCCTTACGATGTAATGAAACGGCCCCAAATGCAAATGCTTCAGAGTTCTTTTCCATCTTCGCTTTCCCTGAAGTACAAGTCATCTGCTCTTTCATTTTCCTGCAGCTCTGCTCTTTGCACCCCTTTCTTGTTCACGTTCCTGGCGATGAGATGTTGGGTTTGAGGAGCTTTACACAATATCACAAACCCCTAGAATTGGTGAGGTCTTCAAGAGTTCATCTAATCCTCCTCTTTGCTCCTCTAATCTGGGGCTTTGCCCAAGCAAGCTGAGGTATAAGATGTTTTCCACACTCCAAAAGAATGCCCGACTTGGGGATTGCTATAGGCTGAATTGTGCCCCACCCCAAATTCATATGTTGAAATCCTAACCCCAGGACCTACAGTGTGACTGTATTTGGAGAAAGAATCTTGAAAGAGGTAATTAAATTCAAATGAGGTGATTAGAGTGAGTTATAATCTGTCTAATGTTCTTATAAGAAAAGATTAGGAAACAAACACACAGAGTAGGAAGACCACGTGAAGACATAGTGGGCAGATGGCCATCTCCAAACCGAGGAGAGAGGCCTCAGAAGAAATCAAGCCTGTGACACTTTGACCTCGGACTTCTAGCCTCCAGAATCATGAGACAAGAAATTTCTGTCTAAACGACCCACTCAGTGGACCTTTTTTACGGCAGCCCTTGCAGACTAATAGAGACCAAACCTTTTAGTCTATTTACTGTTAGGGAAATTATCCTTACGTTTAATAAAAGTCACACTTGCTCTAAAGAGTGACCTTTTATTTTGCCTTTCAGGAAAAGGTTAGCAAGTTCTTTAGAAAGTACCCTGAATATGTTAAGGGAATCCAGACTGTTAGACATAGAAGGGGTGGAGAGATTACCATCTTGGCGCCTTGTTTTTACAGATGAAGAAACTGGAACCCAAAGCGGTGAGCCGAGCCTTCCATAGTCACCCTGCAAGCTGGCAGTCAGGCCCAGGAGGCGGGCACCAGGCCTGGAGCCCAGCCCACCGCTTTCTAACTCATGCCAGAACAACTAGAAAGGTTTTTTAAGAGAAACCAGTGCTGGGAGGCATAGCATGAATCAAGTGAGGAGCGGAGAGAGGGTGGGAGCAAGGTTATACGGTAGCTTTTGGTTCTTATTTTCCATGATAATAAAAATTGTGCAAAATGTTAAACTGTTACAGACCAAACCGTTCTGGACTTACATTTCATAATCGGTTCTGAAGATTCCCTGTACTTCTGACAGTCTACCATTATCTGATATTACAATTTTGCTCCTCTAGGAGCTGAGGGCATCACCATTTTCTCTCCCTGCCATGGAGAATCTCAGGATGGGACGCACCACTTTGTGTAACGCACGCATGTTTCCTTGCCTCTTATGGTTTCATCCGCTCCCCCATTTGTCCTCCATCTCTCCCTTTTGTGCTTGGGACCTTTCAGCTCACATCTATCTTTTTCTAGAAGCTCTTCGATGGACAGAAAGCTCTGTAGAAATCATAAAGTAAGGAAAGATAGAATTTCATTATCTTACTCTTATTTCTCTCTTTTCCTCTTTTTTCTCACCAATCCTTCAATCTCTCACATGGCAAAGGAGTGGCAGGGTTCACACATAAAACTCAGAGCACTAAACTTCCTCACTTAGAGTCCAGCTCCCTTTCCACTGGAGCGCATCATGTCTATCCCTTTCCCTGGTGACCACTGATGCCATCGGGAGCCAAGGCAGGAGCTAATCAGCTGACGGTGCAGATGTGTGGGGCAGCCGCCCTGCAGAGGCTCAGAAGCAACAAGTGGAGGCCAAACCTGCAATTCAGGGGTGAGATTAAGTCCATTTAATAGAGCACAGAGGCGGGGGCCAGAGCTGAGCTGGACTGTGATTTCTCTGCCTGTCAACTAAGCAGAATTGTCTCCTGTGAACCTTCTGCCTTGTTAGTCTGGGATTCTCAAAATGAAGTCTGTAGAGCACCTGTGTCAGAATCACCTAAGGGCCTGTTAAAAACTCTGATCGCTGAGCCCCACTCCAGACTTAGGATTTTAGCAGCTTGCCAAAAGCAAGGGTGACAGCCTTTGGGACACCAGCCTCATACTGTTGTGTTTGTTTTTAAAAAGCAATGGGATGGGGCTTCCCTGGTGGCACAGTGGTTAAGAATCCACCTGCCAATGCAAGGGACACGGGTTCGAGCCCTGGTCTGGGAAGATCCCACATGCCGCGGAGCAACTAAGCCCATGCGCCACAACTACTGAGCTTGCGCTCTAGAACCCTTGAGCCACAACTACTCAAGCCTGTGTGCCCTAGAGCCCATGCACCACAACTACTGAGCCCACACGCCACAACTACTGAGCCCACACATGCTCTAGGTCCCCTGCTCCGCAAAAAGAGCAACAAGAGAAGCCACCGCAATGAAAAGCCCGCACACCGCAACAAATAGCCCCCGCTCGCCGCAACTAGAGAAAGCCCGCGTGCAGCAACGAAGACCCAACACAGCCAAAAATAAATAAACAAATAAATAAATTTATTTTTTAAAAAAAGCAATGGGATGCATATTCTAGAATATCAAGAATTGTAGTGAAATCTAAATTTTAAATATATGTGTGCTTTGTAAACTGAAAAATACAATAGAAATATTAGTGAAAAGTGATTTTTTAAAAACTTATACCTATTTTCACAGAAGCAAAATATTTCCACTCAGCAAAAAGTATTTTTAGAAAGAAAGTCTTGGTTTTCTTGTGTGACTTTAAATTTAACATCCAACTTGCTGATTTTAACATCATGAGTTTTTATATTTTACTAAGTCCCTGTTGTTTTATCTGTTATCAGGCAGGCAAATTCCCCAAAGGAATAAAAGCATTAAATAGAATGCTATACACACTACAGTAAAAACTTCCATCCATTTCCCAACAGCTGTTGCTTTTTAGAGAAACCAAATATTTTTGGAAAGGGCCACAAACATTCTGGATTCAAACCATTTATTAGCTTTGGAAACGTAATATGCAGTCATCTTGCCAGTTTTAATCTTTCAGTTCCATTAAACACACCACAACTGCATCATAAAACAGAAAAGGGAAGAATTTATAAACAAATAGAGCAGTTAATTGGGGCAATAAAATAGCAGTTCTCTCCTGAGTGTGGAATTGGTTGTTTCAACCTATGGAACCCTGAAATCTGTTCTTCAGGGGTCTAGTGACTACCAGAGGCAAACACAGATCAAAGATTTCAGGACTGCTTCTGGATCTAGGACGCTTACCTCTGCTGCCACGCCCTCAGCACCACTGGTCCTCACACCTTGCATTGGCTGCACATCTTTCCAGGGAGATGAGAAGCTCCAAGCCCAATACTCTTCTGTTCTCTGTTCCATAGCTGGGGTTCCAAAGAACAAAGAAGGAAGAGCTGGGAGATCCACAACTATGGCTGTGTCTGCAACATAGCCCTCAGGTGCAGAGATGGAAACATCTTCTCAGCTGTGCTACTCTTTCCTGAACCACACCCACCTGAGGACTGGGCAGTGACCTAACTGTGTTGTCTCTCACGTGCACTGTTAAGAAAAGAGCAAGCTTTGGAGCCACGTGAATTGGGTTCCAAGCATTGCCTCTTACTTGCTTTACGACCATGAGCAAAAGCAAGACTTTTAATCTGAGTTTCATTCATTTAGTCATTAACACATATTTATTAAGCATCTACGACATACCAGGCTCTGATATTTAGATTTTTTAGCAGTTAAACGGTGGTCCTAAATCCCTACCACAGAAAGCTGTTGTGAGAATCAAATGAGGAATATATATATAATGTATATAAAATATATATTTTATATATATTATATATAGTCTTGCATATAGTATGTGCTCACAAATATTCATTCGTTCAAGTAGCAGATGAGAATTGCAGTAACTATATTGTGTGTAGAATTAAAATTATAATACCTTGCAAAGAATTGCTTTTAGTTAAGAAGAGACAAAGAAGACTTAGAGTATCCATCCTCCCCGCCATAAATGAGTCCTGGCTTCACTCATGTGAACTACGGAATAGTCAGGGTGGATTACCTCCGAGGGGGCCTCTGTGACAGTGGGATGGAGCAGAGCCAACTGGACCATGTGGGGAGTGCACTCACGACCTTTGCCTTGTTAACACCCAGGATCTGCACTCTCTCCCGCCCCTGGAAATGTTTACAGTCCATTTATGTAATCTGATGCACACACACACACACACACCATCTAGCAGGAAATTGTGCCTCTTCATAGAGGTCTGGCTTTTGGTATGTTTTGTTTAAACCCTCTGGAGATAAACTGCCATTACTTTTGTTTAATAGCCCTCATAATACAGAGACTAGAGCTATACCCAAAAGATGCTCGATTAATGACTTATAGTACTATGCACAGATATTGTCCCAATTTTAAAAAAGAATGAGGCTAGTATATGGGACTCTTGTAAACTATTTCCCAAGTCCTAAGTAAACCTAAAAGAAGGCAGTGCCTGGCAGTCAAAATCTGTGTGAGGCCTACATAAATGCTCGGTACTGCTTGAAACGTTCCTTAGACACAGCAGCTGCACGTGGGCTGCTGCTTTAGAAAATGTCAACTAGGACACTAATGATTGAAGTTAGAACCCATCATTAGCCCTAAAAGGGAGGCCAAGGAGGTGGGATGGGGGAAGGAGAAGAACTTAATCTCTTCTCCAGGTTAGTAACTTAAATACTTATAATTCAAAAGTTTCCAGGCTGTGCAGGCAATACGTGGGGTTAACTGGTTTCCAAATGTACTGCTGGGTTTGCTCAAGCCAACATGAACCTTTTATTTTTGGAATCTTACGTGGCTGGAGAGATTGAACCCAGCCACATTTGGGTTCATTCATTTGCACATTGGCTATAAAAACATCTTTAAGTTATACTCTGGAAAAGATCCGTAAACCTTAAGCAAGCATACCGTCTCTTTCACCTTAAGATCCACTGAGAAATTTTATGGGGGATAGTGCCTTCTTTCTTGTCCCTAAGCCTTGCCAGCCCTTGTCTCCTCTTACACGTAAACAAAGCTCAAGTGAACCCGGCGTCATTTGGAAGGCAGTTGGAGTGCTGTCCTTTCATCAGCTCACCTGGTGCTCTAATAAAACATCCAAGAGGCCCACATCTGGTAGGTAATAAAATCCAGAGCATAAAGAAGACGCCTGGCTGCTGACGTGCTCTAGCCACTAGACAAAGCCATCGCGACATTATTTCAACAATAGCCGATGCCAGGATTTTAATGGGGCAAAGCTGAGAGCCCTCCTTCTATATATTTTTCCTGCGCTGGGTTCATTGGCTACACTGCTCCCATGCCGCTGAATATTCCCTCCACAGCACCATCAAACCGACTCACAACCCAAACAAGGAAAAGGTTTTTTAACATGACAGAATCAAACACAATCACACTTATCTCATACTCGCATTTCCCCGGGGTGGTGGCACTGAGGGTGGATCTCCTCTTTTTCCCACCTCTTCTTAGTCTCCCAAATAAGAATAAATGTTAGATCTCTTTGCAGGAAGAGACGGGCTATGCCAACCGCAGAGGACATGTTCTGACTGTCAACAGTGATGGATGAGATTCTGTACATATAATAAATATAAATGTCATAATCCAACCATCAAATTTAATAAACAAAAATACCACAAACCATCTTTCCTCTATGCTCCATGTGCTCCTTGAAAGCTGATAACATTAGAACACATTTTGCCCAAGCTGTAACCTCACCATCTGCCTGGCTCAACTTCTGAAGACTTGGTATGGGCTAGAAAGAAAAGCAAATGACTTCACACTGAGAAAAAAATGGGGGGTCGGTGAATGGTTTTTTTCACTCCTTCTTTTCCTTCTGACCCATTTGTTAACTGTAGAACCAGATGTAACTATCTGAGCATAAGTTCAACCCTCAAGAATTATTAGGGAGGCAGGTCGCAGGGAACATTTTTTGCATGAGCTACACAAACTAAAAGGCCTGCTTCACCAGCAGGCTGAGTTCTGTGTTTCAGGGCTTTGATTTTAGAAATGTGTGAGATGAGATGCAGAAACTAACTGCTTAAGGATACACTTTCTTTTGATGACAAATTAATAATCATGACCACCACGATAAACACATACAAAAAATAGTTTCATTCCCAGGGGATACAGAAGGCCAGATTCAAAGCTGTAACTAGAAGGGGTTCTTTATGTTGAGTTTAGGAAAACTCAGAGGCTAAGGGAATGAGAAAAAGAGTAACCAAGTCCCAAGAACCTTAGAGAATGTCTAATACAAAGAGAGAGCAATAGATAAGCTAGATCTAAGTTTTTAAATTCCTTTCTATGAGCCTGCTATGTCCCCGATACTTTACGCAGTTTTACAATTTAATCTCATTGAGTCCTTTCAAGAACACACGCCAAAAGATACTACTAACCCTATTTAGTGGTTGAAGTGTACAGAGGCTCTAGAATGTGGTCAAGCCTACAGCGCTACAATGTGGGAGAACTGGTCTAACTTACTCCAGAAATGCTACTCCTTCCTCTGGAACACCTCAGTTTTTCTTTTGGGGAGCTACTCCTCCCTCACTCTCACACCACATAGTTTGACCTCACCTCCCAGTTCCAGAACTCACATTTGTGACGTTGTGCTCTGAGTCCATGTTCACAACTACCATGCAATGGTGCTCAGGAAATAGATTCAGATGCTCCAGCGACCTTGGTGGCTGGGGCCATCGTCAACTGTAGAAAGGTCAAATCTGCATAACTAAAATTCCCCAAGGTGTTCAAGTTAAATCCAAGAAGACTGTGGGTTCCAGGACATGTTGGTCGGTTACTGCTATTCTCACTTCCCATCAGAGGAATCTAGGCAGCACCCTGTGCCAACATCTGCAGGAGAGAATCATTTGACCGCTTCCAGCTGTGGTGTAATTCCTTTCTCTGTGGTAACTAGCCCTCGCCCTGAGTTCTTCCAAAGCACGCTTCAGACCTCACACCATACACTGCATGCTTCCCGATGAAGCCAGGGAAGCTGAGAGGCCATCCTGTCCCCCTACTGTTTCTGTATGTCCAGAAGTAAGCTAGGGTGTCCGGGGCCTTCAGCTTGTCTCAGTGACTAGCAGAGTAACATGTGCCCCGAGACAGAATTAACCCAGCGTGGAGAAGGGGGAAATGGAGAGGGGTGGTCTCTGTACATCTATCATCTAGGCAACCTCACTGGAAACTCTGAGTCTCCTGGGTTCCTTAATATATAAAACTAGATGCTTGCAGCGCTGGGCAAGAGGAGGGGTGAGAGGATGGAGCCTGAGTAGAGGAGTCCTTTTACTTAAGTTGAAGTCTCCCTACATTTCCTGGGTTCACGGTGTGGGAAAAGTGCAACATAAAAATCTCATAGAGGTTTTGCTGCCAAATTACTGTGAGGACATCACATTGCAATTGAAAAATTTTATGTGGAGCTGGGTGGGATCTCTGACTGCAAAGTATCTCTTTCCTTTCTTAGTTTTGATTATTTTGCAAGTAATTTTGCTAGTGTCACAAAAATGCAATAACTTCAGTTATAACAATTATCATTTTTCCTCTTGACAGAACTCTCAGGCAACGGGAAGCTGCAATACTCGAAACAAATATCGCTACTTACCAGGGAGGATGACAGGGCTAGGCAAAATTTTGCAAGAGATAGTCCTTACCCTGAAAGCTAGGAATCAAATTTACACAAAGGCCATGGTCACAGTGCTATAGTTTGGAGATTTCTACAATTTTTATGGCATGATTTCACACTTTGAAGGCCAAAATTTTACTATTTCAAAGTTCTTCTCTACAGGGTCTTCCATGATATAAATAAATAAATAAATAACACGGGTGGGGGGCATTGGAACCAAATTTTTCACCCCTAATGCCCTCCCCCAAAAAACACGTATAAAAGGTGGTAGTTGAGAGGTGGGAAAATTGAGGGAGAAAAAGATGGAATCCATGTCTCCCTTCTGTCCAGACCTGTCCTTTTTAACTTGCTAATGCTTTTAAAGAGGAAGAGAAACAGAGGATCCTGTGGGCCACTCAAGAAAGGTCCTCTGGGCTTCCCTGGTGCCGCAGTGGTTGAGAGTCCGCCTGCCGATGCAGGGGACACGGGTTCGTGCCCCGGTCCGGGAATATCCCACATGCCGCGGAGCGGCTGGGCCCATGAGCCATGGCCTCTGAGCCTGCGTGTCTGGAGCCTGTGCTCCGCAACGGGAGAGGCCACAAAAGTGAGAGGCCTGCGTACAGGGAAAAAAAAAAAAAAGAAAGGTCCTCCCCTCTGGGCAATATTCTTATTAGCACCTCAGTCAACAGCAGAAGGATCTGCCATCTGCTGTTAATTATCCTTTCTAATTCAGAATACTAAACAACCTTAAAATGCCCATGTCATTTTAACTGTCCTCCTTGGACTCTGGAATCCAGAAAGGTTAGGTGTGTTCCCCAAAGATGCACAGCAAGTGCTTAGAAATTAATCCTGGATGTCTGACTTGTTTCTACCTCTACATGAGTTAACAATGACTGACTAATAGCAAACTTATTTTGAAAGTGTTTGCTAGCTCTTTCCCATCACTAGATATTACCTGGTAGTTTGCCTCGTAAATATTGTATCATTATGATTCCTAATATCTCTGTCAGAGTTCTTAACTTTTACAATAATAGGCAACTTGGAAATACTTTGCCAGACATTAGACCATAATGCACAAAATAAGTGACTTACAAATGGGTTGTACCTATCTAGAGCATGTCTGGGAAACAAATAACTGATAGTGGACAACAGTGAAAATTAAAGCCTAAGTGCTGTCTTTGTGAAATGAAATAAAGTAAAATGAAATGAAATAAGGACTGCTTTCTGGTTCTTTGTCTTACTGTGAATTGCTGCTTTCCGTTTAATTATAAACAGCTCCTTGAAACCATAAACCCAGGGAGAAACCATGGAAGGCAAACACAACCATTCTCTAACAACACCTATTACACTCTTTGCTGAGTGCCTCTATTAGTGTAAACTGAATGTCTAATTCCCTAAGTTTTAATCTCTTTAAATTCCAAAAGCAAAGTGCCCCCATGAAGGACTGAGGTCATCCTTTGAGGGTGGAGACCCAGAAACCATTACTTTTTGGGACACAGTCAGCCAAGTTCCAACTGAGAACATTTTTATACAGATGAAACCAGATTAAAATAAATTTCAGGGGCACTCTTCTCTTTTTTAAAAAATTAAATTAAATTAAATTATTTATTTATTTGGCTCCGTCGGGTCTTAGTTGTGGGATCTTCGTTGTGGCGCACAGGCTTCTCTCTAGTGGTGGCGCACAGGCTCTACGGTGCATGGGCTCAGTAGGTGCAGTGAGCGGACTTAGGTGTCCCACAGCATGTGGAATCTTAGTTCCCCAACCAGGGATCGAACCCACGTCCCCTGCAATGGAAGGCGGATTCTTAACAACTGGACCACCAGGGAAGCCCCCAGGGGCACTCTTGATGAGGAAAAGAAATATAGTTTTTAAAATTCAAACTTTGGTGAAACCCGGAGCAGAAGGATGAAAGGGTTTTTGCTTGGGTGATGGTGAGAGGTTTAGGCATTTTTAAATTTTTATTTTATTTATTTTAATCCTCTGCCTCATGAGGATTAATTTTATCCTCTGCCTACTGAGCTTTGAGGTGGCTTACACTAATATAATAGAAAAGTACTTTTAAAAATTGAAGTAATCTGAATAAAAATTTTAGATAAGAATATACTAACTCCAAGAGTCATATTATCTGAGAGGAATGTAGACCATATGCTAACAGACTTGCTCCTAAGCTTCATAAAAGCCAAAATAAAAAGGGAAACAGAGTCATTTTTAAGATTCAGCATGTCAACAAGACCAAAACAAATCAGATGTTCAGGAGAATCACACTTCCTGGAACTGAGACCTGGAAGCATGTTTCCGGAGGCTTCTTATGAAGAGGATGCAGGCTGATGCCCAATAGCATCCCTGCAGCAGATGCCACCGTGGGTTCCTGCAGGCAGGTCCATCCTCCTATGTCTGCTGTAGCATCCAGCCAAGGCTCTAGTCCACTCCCTGGGGGTGGGAGTCAATGAGAAACTGTTCAAAGGACACTTAGAGAAAACCTTGGTAGGCTGGGGACAGATTTCCCCAGTTTCACAACTTTGCTGTGGATCAGTTGGCAGGTCATAGAAAGGTCTAGCTCAGGTGGCAACAGGAAATGGAAAAGTGGTAAAAAAATACATATATATAAGCTAGGCAATGCTGTACTCATAATTCAAATCCTACTTCCTACTCTGTTCTGTAATATTAATTTTCTCCAGGAAGATTATTGCATTTCATCTAGAGTTTTGAAACCATTAAGAATGCACTCAAGTCCTTCCACCACCTTTGTCCAGCAATAAACATTACTGAACCCAGCAGCAGTCAGCTCTTCCAGCAGTATATGAGGGACTATTGGGGGAATTTGAAAATTTTATGGTCTGAAAAGTGGGCCTTAGCACTTTAGCTTTTATTCTCTCAGAGAGCTTATAAATCCCTCTTCATTTAGCAGTTTTCAAGAAAGTGACAGCTTTTGTTAGTCAGGCTAAAGAGAGATTAGAAATAAAAATTTTAGCCATTAATCCTCACTGATTAAAGTGAAACCAGAAATCAGATTGTTACCCACTGTGTGCTAATTTCAGCTTAATTCTTTGGCAAGAGGTGGAAATTTTCAACTGGCTGCACTAATTCACAATGCCTTACTACTGATGGCAGAAAGTCAAGGTCTCCTTCCCTCCTGGGTCCAGGGTGTGAACAATGACTATTTCAAAATCAGTCCAATAAAATATAAACATTAAATCCTTAGCTATGTTGTTTCTCAGCCATAATTTTCCAGACCACTCTCTCCTCCTATTCTCCACCAACCTCCCCCCACTCCACCAGCAGCAGTGAAAAACTATCTCCCCTGAGACCAGAGCATCACAGCTGAATGGCTGGCCTTTCCGCATCAAACAAAATATCTGCAGCATCAAAGAAGGTGTCACCCTCACACAAGCCGTTTCTATTACATACAGTGTTGGGAGGGAAGGAAAATCTTCATGCCAATAAGCCACATCAATTCATCAAAAATGAATTCACACACTAATTAAACTAGCAAAAATTTTAAAAGGCATTTGTGTTACAGAAGGGAGAGGAGGGTGGGGACAAGGGAGATGGAGAGTCACAATTCCAGGGAAGTGAAAACTCGACAGACAAGGCACCAGATAGAAAAGGCAGTAAATACGTGACTGGAATTAACAGTGAGCCTTTCCTTAAGTTAAAAATAAAAACTAAATATATAAATAAATAAATGGATGGTACTCACACTTGAGGGAAAAAAGGCAAATATTTTTCTGGTTGGGCCAAACAGAGACATTAGCAGGCGTATCCTCTGGATCGTGTACATTCCTTGGGGAAGTCTGTCAACAAACTAAAACTCTGTTCCTCTTTCTTCATATCCATTGCTACCTTTTTATGAACATTTCTCCTCCTCCTTTTGATGACTTTCCAGGGCCACCATGTACAGTTGTACGGTTAGCACGCTGCACAAAAGCTTCTCGCTGAGGGAAGAACGGAGGTAGTCCACACTCTGACAGCCAAGTCACACACCCTGGAATGGGGTTACTGTCATAAGGAAGCAGTGCCTTTTTCTTCATACAAAGGTGCCTTCTGCTTGTGCACCCAGAGGGCTGGGATCCCACAGAGGAAGTCCTTGTTCTTGCTTTTATTTACTTTCTTTTCTCCTGTTTCTTGGTTTCCTCCCTCTGAACTTTGAACTGAATACCTCTTCACCTGTTTCAGTATATCATACATATCTGAAGGAAAAGAGAAGAGAATCTCAATTATCCATCCAAGTGTTTCATCTATACGACACCAAGTGTCCACATAGAGGGAAACATCTTAATGCTTACTATTGTGTAGACAAAAAATCTGGTTGATCAAATTAGTTCATGTTTCTTTCAGACGTTTGAGTACCATAGAAACACTCTCATACCCACTCACAGGCTGGATTCTCCTTTGTAGAGTACAAGTTAGTTGTTTTTCTAGGTTCAGAGAGTCTAATTCTGTATAGCAAGGGCCTGAGAGATAATATAGGGACAAGGGGGCTGTTTTCCCCTTAACACTAAAGAAGTAGCATTTAACCCATATGCTAAATATTATGGGGTGAGAACTTATCTTTAGTCCACTTGTTCTGATGCTTCATTTGACAAGATTCTTTCGCTGTCTCTTATCTGTGTTGTATTGAGAATAGAAAAACATTTACCTCAATATTCCAATATTTATAAAGTCTTCCAGGTACATCTTTTTCTCTTCAAACCTGCTCTTGAGAACCAGACCTCCTGTTGAATGACCTTCCTAAAGTTAATATCAGGGCAAACACTTGGCCCAAACTCAGCTACCGTTGTTTAAAATGATGGAGGAAATGATTATATTGAGCATGTCATTTGAATCTAGCCTCATCACCAGAGTCCTTTCTTGATAGCATCCCCGTGAGGTAAACGGCAATCATTCTCCCCATTTCCCAAAAAGAGAAGTGGAGGCTGGTCAAGTTAAACGTTAGGTCCACGGTCAGATTGTGAGTCAACAGCATAACAAAGAACTTTCCAGAGCTTTCCAGAACTGGCCTCAGGACGATGCACTTGGTGCACAAGGGGTGAAAACTAAAACTCCTTTTCTTTTCCCCAAGGCAGACCATGAGACTCTGAAGATGAGTTGGCATTTTGTTTTATTTTGTGTAATACACTTCTTTTCACAGCAGTTGGCCCTGGGGGAGTTTCAAATAGCACCGCTCCGATGCAGCTGTGGGTGTGGCCCCAACTCAATCCAATGGCAACTTGGAGAGCACAGCTGTGTCAGGCAGCCTGGATCTTAAACGTTACATCTGGGCTGCACACTTTCAAGTTCACCCCCCAAACAAGTTATTTTCACAAGCCAGAACCCCTCAGATGGAGGTTCTGTTCTTCCTCTGCCTATGGTTACTTGGGGAGTAACCAAAGTAACATCAGATGTCCTCAGAGACTGACAGCCACATTTGTCTCCGGCCCATTTCTGAATGGTCCCGGAGCCGTCCCTTTCTAGTCAGGAAGAGACTCCACATTTGAGTTGATAAGAGTGGTCAGTATTTTCACGGGGGCTACTGGATGGTAGGTTTTATTGTTGTTTGGGGGTTGGTTTGTTTGTTTTCATTTATGATCTCTTGGGTTCTTCTTGTGTGTGGCTATCACAGACCACTCTGATAACTGGGACCCGTCCCCAAATCCAGTAGGTTCATACACATTCCCAGAAAAATTTTCTTCAAGGGTTTTGCTTTGAGCCCCTGCTTCCAGCTGGAGCAAATAATTGACGAAGTCAGCCTCCATCCTTAGGGCCGAAACCCAAGGACGGAAGTGTGAACTCTGAACCCCTTCTCACCCTCTAAGTGGACGGAACAATCACTGGCTTCTTTGTTTCGTGGAGGAAAAGATCTGGTCTTGTGAATGGCTCCTTTTCTGAATGGATTGCAGGAACGTCAAAATGGGCACAGTCTGAGAGCTCCCGAGGGAGAAAGCGCAGCCCCAGGCTCGGGACTCGGCCTGTGCCTCACGACCCGCGTTCCGGCGCGGCCGCGGGGAGGTCCTGGGAGGCGGGGCGCGCCCGAGGCTGCTGTCTGGGGACCCGCCGCTAGGAGGCGCGCCGCGCGCCGGGAGAGCGGCCTTTGTGTGGGTGGGCCTGGGCTGGCGCCTGGAGGGGGCTGCGGGGGCCGCTGCGGGGAGGGGCGCGAAGAGTCATCCATCCCTTTGCAGTGGGAGTAGCCGGCATCTCGGCGACCGGAATCGCAGTCAGCCTTTTCGGCGGGTGCCTGGGGCCGCACGCCTCTCCCCGCCTCTCCGGCCTTCGACGATCCGATCGAAAAGCCACTGCAGGGCCAGCAACGCGCTCGCGTCCCGCCAGCCCCCCGCCCCGCGCCCGGGGGGACAGGGACAGACACCCCGCGGGCGCAGACAGACGCGGGCGGGAACAGCCCAAACAAAGCGTGAGGACGACTTAAAGGCCGGGGAGCGGTGTGCGTGGGAGAGAGAACAGCTGAAGGGCAAGGGGGACAGAGACAGAGACAAAATACAGACTCAACCCAACAAGTTCCTGAGTGCAAAGCCGAATGCTGTCCCCAAGGAGAGGCACGCGTCCTTCGGGGGAACCCTGCCATTGGGTGCTCGTGGGGAAGACCAGAAGAGCGAACAAATCTTTCCAAAGAAGACAGAATCGGTTTAGAGGTGTAAGGAACAGGACAAGAGATGCCCCAGTCTTCTCAGGGATCCTCCTTCCTAGAGAAGGGGGCCAAAGAGGCTCTCAGAGTCAAAGCAGCTTCTCTGGGGAGTGTCAGGCTATCCCAGAAGAGGTTCTATGATGTAAGGGTCAGGGAAGAGTGATAAAAACACAAGTTCTTTTCCAGCTAGCCACTCAGAACCACTTCCTGGGGCCATGGCCACTTTCTCCCCTTGTCACTCTTCCCCTCTGCTCCATTTCAGCCAGTCTGCCTGTCTGGTATTCCTGTGGACTTGTGACCCATTTGCTGATGCCACCAAGAGGGAAAGACTGAATGTGACCCTGGGAATAAAGGTCACAAGGAACATCTTTAGACCTACTTCCTTAGTCTAGAAGAAGAGGAAGAGCAATAGAAGTGTAGCCATGTGGGTTTAAATACCGGCTTTGAATTTTAAACTCCACCCAGGGTACAATAGGAAACAGAACAGGTGCTTGGTTAGCTCATTTCATTTCATTTTGGAAGATGAGCCCTTTAACTCCTAAAATAAATCATTTTTAAAATATGAGCATGTGTGAGTCAAGTGGTCTTTTCCTGGTCTTCTTTTCTTCGTCAGTAAAATTGAGAGGTTGGATCAAGTTGTCTTCCAGCTCCGAAATTCGAAGAAAAGTTATGTCTATGTAGGTATTTGCAGAGGAGCCTTCCTTATTTAAATGTACAATGCAGTCCTGGAATGAAGAACATGAAAGACGTTTCAGGAGGAGAAAATGAAGTAGCACAGCATTTTCTCCAGCTAAATCTCCATTTCCAAATTTTGCATTTCTATTGTTGATAATTTACTGTTACATGAGGTCATATCTATTGATAAAAATAATTAATGCTCCTTCGTGAGAAGACAATATCCCCTCTGAGATCCGATGAGGAAATCAACCAGGAAGACCTATAAGCAAAAGACAATTTACTGTTCAGCAGGAAACGATTTTCTTCCACTCAGGAAAGGATCATCACTCAGACTTTAGAATCCTTGGGTATTCAGTACCAAACCCTGGCAAGATGTAGCTGAGTTTTCAGAGCATCTAATTCTTTAATTCATGTGTTGTCCTCTTCTTGTTGTTTTAGTTTGGGAGGTTGGGGACGACAGATAGATACGAATCCAACTTTGCAGCAAGAACATTTCTCAGTATGCACGTCAAATTTTGACAGTTGTGAGAATGTCTGTGATTAAGGCTGTTTCACCTAATATTTTCTTAAGCTGAGATGGTTCCAACAGTGAAATTTAAAGTCTGTGAGGAACTAATGAGGAGCACAGACTTATTTTTTAAACTTCACGTTTGGAGGCAGCCCTTTCGCCTCTCTGTTGGAACTATGACAATGTGAGTCTGATAAAATACGACTTGGTTTCAGATTATCCAAGAGCATTATAAAAATTTTTGGACTAGATTTAGTTTTCCTAAAAGGTGGCAGATTGATAGAGCATGGATAAAGTGAGTCAGCTTCCAAGAATGATTACTTCGTGAGAAACAGGGCCCTTCTTTCTCCAGAGAGACATGGACATTCCCAGACAACGTCTTAACTTGCAGAGTTCTGTGAGCCTGGATCCCAGCTTCCTTCCCTACTGAGGTTTCTGGCAAGGGTGGGAATTTCTGCAGGGACTTTGTAGTGGAATGACACCTTCCTGAAACTAGGGCCACCAGGGCATTGCCATCTGATCGGCCTGAAGCCCGCATGGTTCTCACCATGGCTAAACCTTCCGGAAGAAGCCTGTGAAATGTGTTCTCTAAGCATCTTGATCCCCTAGGTCAGCCATCTCCTTACTGTGATTTCCCTCCCCTCCCCACCATGTTCTCGCATGGACCACAGCCCCCCTCTGCTGGCCTGGGCCTCCTGGCCCCTCTTTAGCTCTTTCCCCTTCCTCCATTTCTTTTCCTCACTGCCCTTCTACGTACATTTGCATCTCATTTGTGTAATTGCTACACCTAAGGCCGGTTGGCCCTGTAAAGTAGGAATGGCTCATCGTCATCATTCCGGAGGAGCAGTTTATAAAGCTGGGGAAAGTAATTTGACTGTAAACATTTATTGACTCCAAGTCATTTAAGCATTACTGCTTCAAAATTCCAGAATTCGTTTTTAACTCAAAACTTTTACGGACAGCAAAAAGAATAAAGGAGTATTGAGACAAATAAACTCTCATTATCGAATGACCAATACAGAGCTTGCTAAATAGGTAATTCACACGTACATGCATGTGTTCATAAATGCACATAAAATCCCCAAGTAACGTTCAGCTGGGTTATCCCCGTGGTTTGGCTCTCAACTACCTCCAGATCTGCTGGGAACCTTTAGCACAGACGGGCTGAAGGAAATGTGTCGGTCTTGTTCACCTTCTACCGTCACTAGAGGAGAGTTCTCTTCCAAGTTTTATTGCTGATCTGCTAATTACAAAACGTTCTGTCTGTGTCCACATGTTCAGAGCTCATACTTTACAGAGCAGTCACCCTCTCCTCTCTCCATGTCCCCCTCTCTCTCCTCCTGCCTCTCTCCTGCAGGGACAGGAGGGATTTTACCAACTATCTCGGCTTTTTACCAGATAGAATAATTGATGGGCTAAGCACCTTGCCTGCCCCTCAGAAGTCAGTCCCCCACGGTTGGTGCCCGGGTTGACTATTAAATGTTCCTTCTCTTCCATGTTCCGTGGTTGCAGCTGTGGTTTCAACTGTCCAACAGCCGTCTGGCTGGAGTTTCAGCACATCACACCAGTTTCTAAAATGCTCCATGAGCATCTTCACAGAGCAGGCCCAAAGTCAGGAGCTAAATCATCAGCTAGACCCCGTGACCACCCCTTCAAGATGGCCTCAGTCACTTTTCATTCCACAAGGAAGCAAAACCATCTGTCCAATCCTCTAACCAGCCAGCAAGTATCCTACTTTTGTATAGACATGAAATCACCCACATCGATCAATCATAAGTGTTCTTAGCAAAGCACTCCGCTAGGCACTAAGGAGCCAGATACAGGATCAGGTAAAGTTGCTAAGAACACTGCAGAATTTCTGAAAATAGCCAGCAGAGCTCCAGGAAAGGGAGAGGGCTCCCAGAGGCCAAGCTGCAGCGAATCCTGGAAAGCGATGCCTGACAGCGGAGGTCCAGACGGCCAAGCGGCCTCAGCAGAGCAGCATATTTTTACCGAGTTCATTTAAACCATTATGTCATGTACATTCTCTTTTTTCAAAATGATACATCACTGCTGACAGGTGGCATGTACTGTTTTCATAGCTTAGCCTTTATAAATACTACAAGCACATATCACAGCAGTATTGTTATAACGAGTTACGATGATGTACTCTTTGAGAGCGCCAGTGACTGCTTTATATCCTTGGTGATGTTGTGGCATCAGAATAAATGTGGCATAAATCTTTCCCAAGGTTCAGCAGTTCCTTTAAGCCAAGAACACTATATGTGGGTTGTTGGGTTCCCTGTGTCATCCCCCCAACCTTTGAAACCCCTGCTTCCTCGATGCTTTGATATATAGTCCCCAATTCTGAGGATTTTCATATGGTCAGTGATCCAACTGCACTCCTTTAATAGAGGGCAGCCTTTATTATAATCCGGAAATAATTTTCAAATAAATATCACCAACAGCTAAAAAAAAAAAATGTATAAGTCAAGTAACATTACACAGAGGCCCCAGGAGAGGGCGGGAGCGGGGAGCGTCTCTGTCTGCCTTCACAGGGATGCTGTCATTTTTGGGGGGATATGGGAGAAAGCAGTCACCCTCTACTAAGATGACTCTGTTAACTGCAGAGGAAGGCAAATCGGTTTGCTCTATGTATACCAGGAGCCAAAAGGTGAGGCTGAGGCAGTGAAATAACCAGCAACCTGGACACGGGGTGCTGAAAGAGCTCGCCTCTGCTGGCTGTGAACTTACTTTCTTAGTTTGGACAGGTGGCGGGTCCTGGCTCTCTTATTTCTACCATGGGGGACCAGGATAATGGCTGAGAAATACAGACCTTTAATGATAGCACTAAGTCCACGCTCACTATTCTGGGGAAATTCTGGGTGGGAATAACCCTGCCGCATTCACTTTCATCAGCTTTTGGGTCACTTCCTCTAGGATGGCATCATCACTGGCCCTTGGGTCCCCAAACTGTGTCCACAAAAACAGGTCCTAGATGCTCTGCTCCCTCCAAGCTAAGGTGCTTTAAAATGATTAGGTGGAAATTATAGGTGTGCTGAAAACTAAACAGCTGAATCCTGGGTCATTAAATCTTCATTTAACTCTGCTAATGGTATGCATGAGCCATGAGCTGCCTTCAGATAAGCTTTGCTCAACAGAAATTGGCTGTGGGAATGCAATTGATCTATATAGTCAGCTGTCCCAAGCTTGAGGTGGTAATTCTTTTGCCAAACACTAATCTATTGTATATCACCAATGAAACCACACCTGAGTCAGTTAGAACAAACCCCAGAGACCGTGCTGGGGATGCCTAACGGGGCCAGGGCGAAAACGCCCTGGAAGTTCTGTCCTTCGTTCAGGCTCTAAATCACCTCCGGTCCGGACTAGGCTGGGGTTACTTCATTACCTTTTCCTGTGAATTAGTAATACCCGAAACACTGAGTCTTGAAGCAAGGGCTGGAGAAAACTCCACGCAGGGAGGAAATGAACCCCACCTATTGTCAAGTGTTCTCCTTTTCTCTCGCTGGAATTTCCTCTCGTTTTCCCCAAGCTTCTTAAGTGTTTGTGCATTTGAAATAGCTGGTGTTTGGGTCATTAGTGGCCCTAGTGCTGTTGCTGGAGTTTGTTTGTTCTTTTATAAATATTTTTTTTGAAAGAAAAAAACTAGTTCCTGTAACTTTTTCACAGCGCATGTCCCAAGTGACCTGTGAGGACGTGAGTTCTGAGTACATGCTCTACCCACTTTTTCCTTTGGTGTGAGAATAAACTGGTAGTTGAAAAATGACTTCCATCAGTGAACACTTCCTGTTGCCACAATGGTCTATAATCTCTGAAGACAGATGCCCAGATTCAGGGTGCCAGGATCCCACTCTCACCGCACAGCACAGATGTGCCCTCCTAGGTTTCATCTCTGAGGTTCCTTTCCAACCCGTTGTGCCCCACTAGTATGCCCCCTTCTTCTCCTCTTCTTCCTCCTCTCTCTCTAAACCCCCTGCGAGCACACTTGGTCTCAGGACTTCTAACTTGCCGTCTTGTTCTCACACCTGCTCTGTAACTACGGACATGCTCCCTTAACCATCTAGATGTCATGAAAGGCATCTCATTCAAAATTAATGTTATAACATGCCACATCCCCCAAGGACCTTTCTCAGCACTGGGTCTCCAGGAGATACTGAATAAGTCTTTGTTGGGTGATTGAAATCAGAAAATTTAAGTCAAAAGAAAATCTTGCCATGCATATGCAGTTTTTAAAACCCTAAATCCATAGACCAAAGAAGACTTAGAAAAATGGAGATTGGAAGAGAACTGTGGACACGTTTTGACCATAATTTCTGAAGCAGACATATATCAGGAGGAAACTTCGATGATTAAGTTACCGACTCTTGGTTCAAAGTGGTCTTCTAAGCCTGAGAAAGATGGGTTTAAATGAGTGGGAGGAAAAGTGTTCATGAGGCTTCTGGGACCTCAACCATGTCTCAGAAAATAACCTCTTGAGGAATTAGGGATAAATGAAATCAGAAACATGTGGAATATATTTCCCTTTAAATACATGTGAGGCTAGAAATTAAGGGAAAGTGTTCGGTTAAAGTTATTTAGGGTTTGGCTTTACCCACAACATCTGAAAAATAGTTCAAGATGTTAGATGAGCCCAAAGTGCAGCCACGTCCACCTTCTCCTACTGAAAATAGAGTGTGTGTAGCAGCTGAGGGGAGAGATGTTTAATGTCAAGCTAATAAAAGGAGAAAAAGGTATGTTGGAGCTGAAAGGAGGAGGGGGCATTTGAATACCCACAGAAAAAAATTTAAAAGCTAGAGGGCTTTGGTAGAAAAAAGAGAATCTGAAGCCTTGGTACTGGCTCCTGAGACACGCAGCTCCCTGGGGCACGTGGCTCACTTAGCAAACAAAATTTTTATGAGACTCTTTCTTTGGTCACCAGACTTTCCCTCAAAAATCTAAGCCATTGCACCTTGATTATAACGGAGGTGTCTTATAGGCACCAAAGATAGGTTTGAAATGTGACTGACTTTTAGCTAGATGTGCCTCGGTAGTGGAACTCCTGGATGCCCAGACACTCAGTAAGTCATGTCCCCTGTGAGATGGCGGGCCTGAGGACCTTCTCTCTAGGACTGCCTAAGGAAGCAGGACAGCCTCTCAGTCTGCTGGGCAGATGTTGTCCTACTGGGACCCAATGGATGATAGAACTCTCCCTCCACTGGCCAGACATGGAAGGACCAGTTTTCTTCGGAACCCACAGGCTGTACCTCTACCACCCTTTCTGCTGTGCCCACTCTGTCTGCATTGATGGGAACCATGGCCCTAAACTCCCCTTTTGACCAGAGATCATCCTCTTTATTTTATCACTGTACCTCTAGACAAGAGATATCAATGAAGTTGATGTGTTCTATCAATACTTGTGGAGTCTGGGACTCTCTGTAAAGAGAAAAAAACCCTACTTCTTGCCCATGTGTAGAAAATTAGAAAACAAGCCTTAAATCAGAATAAAACACTCAGTAAGACTTTGAGATGGAAGAACAGGACCAAATGACCATGTCCCAGAGGATGACCTTGGGTTTGGAGACATGAATTTGGCCAAGTCTGTGAACATCTTTTTTGTTTCAGTTTCTCCACCTATGAAATACAGGATAACAATATCTGCTCTGCTGACTTCATACAGGGGTTATTATGTGATTAAATGAGATAAAATTTGTATAGGTGCTTTGAAAGACATTACATGTCCTGAAATGTTAGTCTCCAGCCCTCCATACCTTTCTTCTGAGCTCGGGGTGGTCTATTTGAGATTTGTACCAGAATGTTCTACTGACATCTCAAACAAGTCTGAAATGGATCTCTACAAATTTCTACCTACTCCAACTTTCCCATTTCTGCAAATGGCTCCACCACCCAACCAGATGTTTAAGCCAGAAACCTACAAGTTTCCCTTGATACCTCCCTCTCCCTCACTCCTACTGCCAATTTGTCACCATGCCCTAGTGATTCAACTCCTTTTTTCTGGAAACTGGGCACTTCTCTAGCCCAGGTTCTATCGCCCTCACATGAACCACTGCAAGAACCAACTATTAATCTCCTGCTTCGTCTCCATCCCCCACTCCCCACTTCCTTCCTCTATCTCTCCCCACCTCCTCCCCCTATCTCTCCCCACCTCCTCCCCGTGCCTGCAAAGTACTTTCTCCTCACTGCAGCCAGAACAGTGTTTTCAATCTGATCATATCACTCTCCTGCTCAAAATGCCTCAGGAGCTTTTCTGTCTCCCAGGGACTTGAAGAAAAATTCAAGAACATAGGAATTGAGAAAAGGCTCCACTATGTTGGGACCTAGGATGTGTGACTTACCAACTGGTTGTTTGCTGTGGGACACACATGCAGAACTAATATATCCCCAAACCCTTCCCTTTCCACAACAGCTCTGACAGAACTGACAACCGGGTCCTCCTCAGCCAGGGGTCCTCCCTGGACACCCCGACAAACAGTTCTCCCCATTAGGAGTATGTGTGTGTGTGTGTGTGTGCTTATTTGTGCAACTGTTGTGCCTGCCATCTGTTTACCAGCTGTAATTTCAAAAGGGAAGAGGGGAGGGAATCAAGTATAATGAAATGGATAACAAGATGAGTTCTTTTTTATTTGTATTTCTTATTGATAATAAGTATTTTAATGGTCTGAAAATATCTCTCCAAATTTTGAGTATTAATGCCTTAAAAATGCTAGATCTGGAAAAGACTCAAAATATTTTACTGAGCACCTGGAAAGTTTCTGGATAACAAGTACATTTAAAATTTGGATACAAACAACTCTGTAACATCTGTGTGCAAAGTCTTGGCTCCATGGATTATCTAAGACAAATTTTTAATTCAAAACTGACTTCCTCTACCAGCCACTATTTCTGATTTGTGCTCAGGACCGCCAAACTAATTTTAACATTTTCCTTTAAAAATATACTTAAGAAAGATAAATCCACTCCCAGAAATATTCTGTAAAGTTTTACAAAGCTAAACAGAAATGCTTTCTGAGTTATCTGCTATTCTAGAATGATCAGTTCAGAATTTTAATGCTCTTGGCCAGAAGCCATTTCAAAACTTTCGGAGTAAAAATAAAATATAATGTTATTTTGAGAATAAGTCATATATTGTAAAACAGAACAGAGCTAAAATATTTCTAAGCATTCAAAGTTTGGGGGTTTTTTTCCCCAAGTATCTGCATGTTCTTTCTAATCCAGAGTCAAGAGTTAACTAACTATATTGAAATTTTTGATAGCACTTTTTCTTAATGATCTTCGAAAACCTCATAGACAGGACCTGGTGCCAAATATAGTTAATCTCAGATGCAGAGGACTTGGGTGATTTGGCAGAGTTGTAGAAGCATAGTTGTAGGAAGAACTGTGTTGCATGTCATGAGTCTGAGAAGTTTGTCTGTTCTCTCTACCTGCCGTGGCCCCAACAATCAGCTGTGTCATCCAATTTCTTAAGTGTTCAACCGCAAAGTGGGAATACAAAGGCAGATGGTTTCTCAAAAGTGTTTTCCAAATTCCAAAATGCCTGATCCATGACTCTCTGATTTATTATAGAGCAGAATTTAGAAAAGCTTCTTCAAGTGAATACACTTAAAGCAGAAAAAAAAATTCAGAGTAAATAGTCGGTGCTTGCGGGTAAGGTGTGAAGGAGATTTCACTTTGAAAAGCAAAACTAAAATTTCTTAAAAGATGTTTACTTTATCATGTTTTAAATTGGGGGTTATAATTGCAACCATAAATTACTTTTTGGAAACAAGAATGAAACAAATAAGAGGTTTTTTTCACGTAATTTTTCTACCAAATTTTATGATAGTATAATACCACATTATGACATCCCTTACTGGCATAAAAAGAGTAAAATATTTTGGGACTTCGACTTTTTCTCAAGGGCCCTCTGAAACAATTGATTTTCAAACATTTCTGATGAATTACTATTCCATCATCATTCTCCTTGATTTTTTCCCTTTTACTTATTGCTCAGTTTTCTAAGTCTTCCATTCCCATCTGTCAGCAGCTTTGCACATGATTCAAACAACTGTCAACATCGCTTTTATCAACTTTACAAAATCCTGCATCTTTTGCAAGATTTGCAACTTCACTCTGCAGTAGATTTATATTAGTTTGTCAAAGTAATTGGCAAGTCTAGCGTTAAGTAGGGAAGAGACTTTTAAGTGGAAACTAATTATATAAGTAAACGAATAACATTAGTGAATGTTTTCACATCATGGTTACTTTTGCTCCTGTGCGCATTTTATAAAGGAAGGGTCTCACAGTATAAGACAGCCTTGTATTTGAGAGTTCTGGAATCTATTTCCCTTTTTGTCTGCACAAACCCATCTTATATAAAAACAAAAGATGTTTCCCTGATTCCTGTTCCCTAGGAAAATCCCTGTGGGAAAACACTACATTTTAGTAACACAATATTGGATTGGAATTCTCCTCTTTTGAATAATTAATAAATGAAAGACTTGACAAGATCATGCTGTATCAACTCCAAAACAACTATTTGTTGTGACAGCTCACAGAAAAATTGTGATAACTGCCTTCACAGGATATTTCACAGTGAGAAAGACTCCTTTTTAAAAATATTCTTGGCGGCAGAATCCATGATATCTTTATGTGAAAGGCCATTTATCAGGTAATAAGGCAGCAGATCGCCTCACGAGGATTCTCAGTTTGAGGTCATTTGTTTCTAAAAAAATATGTGGTCTCACTGGGACCTGTTTCCATATTATGGAAGAAAAAGAAATGGATTGATGTACTGACGCTGGAAGGTAACTTTTAGAATATCTAGTGAAAACAAGTCCTTTTACAGAAGGTATTTGACGAGCCATTGTGATGATTTTGCTTCCCCTGCTCTGCTCCTTTTCTGTATTTTGCCTGCAGATGTGTCATTCGGCTCTAAGATGGAGCCCCAATGTCCACGATTTAATGGTGCTAAGCATGGGTTTCTGAGCCAAGATTCCTCCTCAACTCTTTACCCCAAACTGTTGCTTCCAGGCAGAGTCTAAGATGGTGGGTTGCACTTGGTGGAAAGGCAAACCCAGGAAATGGGAGTGAGACTCTGTGGACAATAAAACAGGAGAGAAACGTGTGTTGTCCAGTTGGTCAGCACTGTGATGGGAGCTCAGCCCCACCGGGACCTTGTGAGCCACTGTGAGACTCTACCTCAGCACCACTGGCCTGAAACAGAAGGGGAAGCACTTCTCTTACAGCCCCTGTTCCCATCCATCACAGGAAGTGCAAGTTTCCACACTTCCGGGCTGTATGTGGTTTCCAGTTTTCCACAGGCATCTCTCTCATCCTTGATGTCAGAAGGACACACAGGGAAGAGGTCCATGGTGTACCTGAGGTGAAGCACTGTCAAAACTGGCCAGCATCGGGGCTTCCCTGGTGGCGCAGTGATTTGAGAGTCCGCCTGCCGATACAGGGGACACGTGTTCGTGTTCCGGTCCGGGAAGGTCCCACATGCCGCGGAGCGGCTGGGCCCGTCAGCCATGGCCGCTGAGCCTGCGCGTCCGCAGCCTGTGCTCCGCAACGGGAGAGGCCCGCATACCGCAAAAAAAAGAAAAAGGAATGAACATGTTCTGTCACATCCAGCTATGATGCACCTTAAAATGAGATTCATATGCCTGAAAGTGGCACAGAACTGTAGTCTGGTGGATCCACATTTTTGTGGGGCTTGGAATTCTTACAATTGGGAGAACACTCTTTAAAGACTAGAATACAAAATAAAAGTGAGTGTGTACTCAGAATGAGAAAAGAAATCACCACAAATTACGTATCTTTAAACTTCCGAATGCTACTTGCCTCACAAAATAAAAAAAAAACACAATATTTTAATTAACTAATTGCCTTGCATACTTCTATAATGTTTTTTCTAAATTATTTGGCTGTACAATCTTGATCACTTCTTCATGAATGATTTTGTAATATTATTTTTATAAAGAGGATAATAAGATAATTCAGTCTTTGCTTTAGCTTGGTTGAACTAAATTTGTTTATGATTGATGGTTGGGTGAAATAACCATTACAAAGAGACATACCTCTTTATAATGTGGCTGCAAGTTTGTATCCTACAAATACAAGCATTATGACTAGTTCTATTTCACACATTGCTATCATGAAAGAAAAATATGTATGGTGGGTATCTTAGGCCTTTGGGGCTAGTATAACAAAAATACCATATACCAAGTAGCTTATCAAAAAAATTTACTTCTCACAGTTCTGAGATCTGGGAAGTCCAAGATAAAGGCGCTGGTAAATTCAGTGTCTGGTGAGAGCCTGCTTCTTCCTTAACGACAGTCTTCTCACTGTAGCCTCACATGGCAAGAGGGACAAGGGAGCTTTCTGGTCTCTTTAATGACAGCACTAATTCCATTCATAGGGGGGGTCCACTTTCATGATCTAATCACCTCTCAGAGACCCACACCTCCTAATGCCATCACCTTGGGCGTTAGGTTTTCAACCTATGAACTTGGGGAGGGGCACATTCAGTCTGTAGCAGTGGATTTACATATGGTGATAGGTGGTTCATTACCGAGTATATTTCTGACAGAAACGAACTTCCATTTTCACTGGTCATTGATGAGACTAGCTTCTGGCTCTTTACATTTCAAACCTCATGTCTCCTTCACCGTCCACTTATTTCTTTATTTGTTTTATTTATTTTTGGCTGTGTCTGGTCTTAGCTGCAGCACGCGGGATCTTTGTTGTGGCGTGCAGGCTTCTCTCTAGTTGTGGCTTGCAGGTTTTCTCTCTCTAGTTGTGGTGCGCTGGATCCAGGGCATGTGAGCTCTGTAGTTTGCAGCACGCAGGCTTTAGTTCAGGCACGTGAGCTCAGTAGTTGTGGCGCGTGGGCTTAGTTGGCCTGAGGCATGTGGGATCTTAGTTCCCCGACCAAGGATCGAACCCGTGTCCCCTGCATTGTAAGGCGTATTCTTTACCACTGGACCACCAGGGAAGTCCCACCATTCACTTATTTCTAATGCCAGGCCCTGTAAAGCATGTCGATGCTGTGATATGACTTCTGCTCTCTGCTTCTTGTATCCTGATGCTGAGTGGGTCAGCACAGTGGGCAGTAGAAATATCCTGGGGCACTGTTTCTGCATTGGGATGGTTAACAAGAACCCGACTGGACATGGAAGTGACTGCAGGCCACATAAATGTATCCCAGGAAACCCAAACTAAATACTGTCCCAACCCAATTTCCCTCAACTGGATCATCAGAAGACTGGTGGCCACTCCAAATACACTAGTTACCGACTAGGGGAAGTTGGAGTGATCTTAACCAATTGCATTTAAATATCTGACTTTTCCAAATTTTACAAAACATGTGGCCACGTGAACACATTACCTGGGCCTTAACCAGAGTCTTGGAAGACACTCATACAAATGAGGGACCTCATTTAAATTTAAGTTTCATTAGCATTGTGGTAAACCTGAGTCTAGTTGGAACAATAATGGTGGTGGTCAACACATCACTGCTCTTGCCTTCCTCTTATAGCCTAGTACCTCTAGGATTCCCACACTCAGCACCCAGCACATGGCTGGGCTTACATGATATGCTCAACCAGCACTAGACAACCACTACTCAACTCATCTTGACTACACTTTGAACAAATTTTTATTTGAAGTGGGTCCAATTTTTTTCAATAGAAAAATATAGTTGATATATGTAATACTCTATCTGGCAGTAATTCATAAAATGTAGTCTATAATAACCATACTTCTAAGAATAAAAGAGCTGGAGTTTGGCTTTTGAAACCAGATAAATTACATAGGAACAATGCCCTCATAATAAATTCAACCAACACTTTGTTTACATCAGTACTGTACATATGGACACAAAGAAATTTATTATGACTCTTGGCCCCAATCCACACTCTTCACTAAAGTGTATTGGGCTTGGATTATTTTTTTTCCTGCACCAAATAAAAAAGAAAAGAATAAAAGCAAAAATCCTCCCTACAATAATTTATTATATTTACTTTTTAAACAATTAATTTTTTCTCAAAAGATAAAATATGTTTCCATAGTCTCTTCTATCTAGAGAGCAGAAGTAGAAGGCAGTCTTTCCCGGGGGCTTGAACACTCTTTGTTCTAAGCAAGACTCTAATAAATGCACACAATTTATAAGTGATACTTTGAGGACTATCTCACAGAATTTAAAGCCATCCAGGATTTAATAGCAATCAACAGAATCAAGGCAAAGTGAAACTATTACAGCTGAACACACTGGAAAAGTGGAGTTTGAATTGATGCTGCATATTATTCATTTTGACAAGCGCAAACTCACGTTGAAGATAGCAGGAGTATAGACGGGGACTGCAAGGATAGGCAATACAAATGTATTACTAACACAGAAACAAATCTGACTTTAAACCTGGCATGTCTCCTGGTTAGCAAGAATAATAATAAGGCCTTGAATTCTCATTGTACTTTGCATCAAAAGTAATCAAAGAAGTTCCAAATTTTCATGGGAGATACGATGGTCGGTCTGCATCAATTATATCTCCCAAAGGAAACCTATCACCAAATTGAATGTGTGCATATTGGGGATGGCTGCAGATAGGCGACATCAAAAATGCACTCAGACACGGAGAAATATGGAAAGTAGAGTTGCAGCGTTCTCCCCCAAAAGGTCAACCAGGCAGCGAATCCGAGATTGACCCAATTCACACAGTGCGGAGAGGCACTGAGGACAATGGCAATGCAGTGAACTCCAGCGAGTCTCTGAGCTTCTACTGCGGACTAGGGGGTGACAGCCCTAACACAACATCTCAGAAAATTGCCCGTGATTGTTGGGGTCCAATGGACTTTCACAAATACTCCAGTAAGATGGAGAGTGCAAAGGTACCATCAGGATTCCAATTGTGCGTGCTGTCTGCCAAGCCCCAGAGTATGTATTGAGCCCACCTACCACACGCACATACAAGCACTGTGTATTGTATTTGTCTCCCTCTCAGTAATCTTATGAGGCAAGTCCTATTACTATCCCCATTTTACTTATAAGGAAACTGAAGCAAAAAGAGGTTGAAGCATTTGAGAGGGTCATAACTAAGTGATGCCAACAAAATGGCAGGGAAGTAAGAAACACAGTTTAGTGGATATAAAATCTGTCCTTTACAAATGAGTATTTTTGTTTGTTTGTTTGCTTACTGGATCCACGTACTGCCCCAAGACTTGCAGCTATAGTCAAACATCCTGGGTACTGATTTCTCACAAAACCCATCCTCTGTCTCTTCATTCTGTTCCAGTGACTCCTTAGTGAGAAATTTATAAATACAATTGCTAACCTAATGCCCCAAACAGGACAAAACAAAAGATAGAGAATGTGGTCAGAATGCATTTACCAGAGAAACTGCTCCGGACAGGGAGTTATCTGCCATGTCTGCTCTACACGGTAACATCCATAGACTCCTAAAGAGTTAAAGTAACACTCGTGGCTGTCACAGGTAGCCATTATTCTAATATCGCTTCTTCTCCTGAATTAGTGTCAAGTATGTAAACCCAAATTTATATTAGCATAAATATTGAGGAATGTTTAACGCCGTGCTGTATTCTTGATTTATAGGAGGACAAAACAAAACAAATAAATCACTTTCCGTAAGTGCCATGGCAATACATCTTTAAAATAACCAGCCCCTCCATTCCAAAGTCACTAGTTTCTCCTTTACCCACATTTGTAATTCTCATTAGTATCCAATGAGGGCTGTACCCACCAGGGAGAAATAAAACTGAATGGATACTTTGCACTCCAGATTTTCAGAGTAACGTGAACAAAACAGATTTTTTGACTTAATCATGGTCAAGTCGTGGCACTAAGGCAAAGAATACCAGAATATCAGCAATTCAGAATTAAACATTCATTAACATTGAGCTACATTAAATTCACCAAGTGGAGATCTTAAATGAATTAGCTCCGTATAGAAATGTTGCTGACTATAAGAAGAGGAAGAATATTTGAATGAAAGCACAGCTTTCTTATCTGCCCTAGAAGTCTGATTTTCAGATCAACCAGGAGTATCAATACACTGTTCTTTAAGAATTAAAAAGGAGAAGTAATTATCAATGATGTAGTCAGCTTGTGTATGTCAGACAGATAACATCAAGCCACTTTCAAAAAATCAATGAGATACAGAATATGAATTTGTCTTCTAATGGATAGGAACAAATAAAGAAGAAAGGAAGTCATAACCACAGCACTAGACTCAAGATTTTCAAGTCGGATCCAAAATTTTCACACAAGGTGCTTCTTAGCACCAAAAATGAGAGTGGAAAAGACTGAAGAGGCAACAGCCAGGAGTGAGCTAGCTTCTTACCAGCTAAGAGCCTTTGTTAAATATTCAGGAATTTCCTGAACTAGATCTTAAACTGTTGATAGCTTAAAATTGGCTCTGGTGGGGGTATTTACCCAATGGAAATCAGCAAATGCTACAAAGCAGGCTTCTCACCCACCCATCTACCTCCCACCCCTCACCCTGACCCCAGAGCCACTCACTGCACACCACTGGTCAACTCCTAGGATGCGTCCAAATATATCTTGAGCCTGATTCCAAAGTCATAGTCTTCTACTCTCACACTTATTAATATTGAGTCAAAATTCTGCATTAGTGGTCAGTTTGGTGAATAGGAAACTTGACAATTTGTTTAAAATGCATTGGGTAGTGAAGGTGCTTCCTAGTAAAAGGTGACTCAGTAAAGAGTTATTGTCTGGTAAGAACCCTGGCCTGGGAATATGAGGAAAATTGCTTGACTCCCAGCTCTACCGTTTACCAGCTGGGTAGCCTTGGGCAATTCACTTTGCCTTTCTAAGCCTTCCTTTCCTTCCTCATCTGGGGAGGGGATGCACATGAAACCATACTGTAAATTGTGAGGCACTGAAAAAAAGTCAAGAAATCCACAAAATTAGCGGAGTATTATATTTCGCCTTATTTTTACCCCTTCCTCATAATTTACCCTCTATCGTCACAGATGACTCTATCTCCTCGTGGTCTGGACCTGTATCACGACTCCCTAACTATCCTGTTAGTCTTAAGGGCAGGGATTACACCATGTGTTTGTTTTGAATACCCACAATGCCTGGTACAGCTGTAGACACATTTCAGTGCCCCAAAACTGACTTCTTGAGGGCTTCCTACTGCCAGGAATGAATAACCAAAAGCTCTACAGAACTACGCAGAAATTAAAATTCCACTGAGAAGTGACTTTTTTCTCATTTCAGTCTAAGCATCTTTTTGGCTCCCTCTGATGACAAGTGTCCTCAGATTTGATCTGTGAACCATCTACAGCCTCTACTTCAAATCACTCCTCCAAATTCACTCTTTCTTAAAGTTCCTATGGCCCAAGATGTACTGATTCTTCCCAGTGTATGCTGAATTATATGGTTCTTACTCTAACAAACAGCAGAATAAAGATGCCACAGTTAATCAGGTAATAAAAATTTGTCCACTAATCCCTATTCACTTTAATTTCCTACTGTTCTCCTTTGTGCTTTTCTTATTTTTCATTAAAATTTTTAGAACCCACAGAAAGGGCCCTCTATTTTCTCCCTGTAGAATAGCATGGAGTAGCGAAAAACGTGTAGGATATTGGACCCAACAGATAAAGGTTCAAATCTCAAATTTACTGGTGAATAGTTGCATGACTAAGGAAAATTATTTCACCTCTCTGACCTTCAGCTTTCTTATCTGTGAAATGGGAACAATAAATTGAGACGAGGAGTGTGAAAGAACCTAACACAATGCCAAGCACAAAGCTTCTCATACTCGCCTCTCTCTCCTGCTCCTGGAGATGCTTACAACCCGTACTGCCATCCCTGAAAACAGCCTAAGGAGAGGGGCACAGACACATCTGTCTTTTAGGTCTCAGTTGGCAAGTAAGAACTAAGCTTCTAGCTGGCTGAATTAATTGAGGTAAATCATTGTCTACTGTTGTTTGGGAACAGTTTAGAACTGCTGCCTCCGACTGATCGAGTTTGAATTTGATCTTCCCAGTAGCCACTGGACTTTTTGGTTTGCATTTCTTTTTCTTTCCCCTCCTCCCTCCCTTCCTTCCTGTATTTATTTATTGTTTTGTTACTCATTAGGTCAACAAATATTTACTGCATACCCACAGGAGACAGGTAAGGTTTTGCCGGGGACTGAAGTTTGTAGGAGTTGAGAGACCCTCTTATGAAAAAGAATATAAGACTGCAAATACAAAGTCGGGCACAAAAGTGAATAATTTTAGAATGTATATAGAAGAGACCCTAAAGCTTAAGGTTGTTTCACTTTACAGTAAATCTGTGTCTAATGCCTACTTCATGCCAGGCACCGTGTGAGGCTCTGGGGATACAGAGATGAATACACTCATGAATGTCTCACTCACGTGGACCCAGCCGTCTAGTAATTTTCCAACAATGCCTAGTCTTTTCTTGTCTCCTCGGAGGCCTACGTGGTCCATGCCCCTCTCACACTTCAGTGTCCTTGAACTCCAGCACCCTTTCCTGGCCCTCTCCAGTCTATAACCAGCAGCTATCTGATCTCTCACGTTTCCTCCAGCTTCCCTCTGGGTGTCAGTGGAGAGATCCCTGGAATTTTCTCAGAATGTGAAACCTCATTTACAGAAGAAGACCTGGGGTCCCCAGAGAGGAGCAATGTTCTTATGGTAGAAAGATAGTTTTTGCTGGCCAGGAGTAAGGCTGAGTGCCCTGTTTTGAGCTTTGATGACGCTTGTTTCAGCACATTGTCTTCCCCAGACTGGCTGCCCACATGGGGAATAAGAAAAGGCAAATAAACTTTATCCCTCCCTGGAGAGGAAATTTAGCAAACCAGGCCTCAACACAAATCGTGGGTAGTTGGTTGTCTTTATTACCTTCTTAGCACTATAACCTACGAGCCTTTAGAATTCGGCAGTTGCCATTTTTGGTTGTGATGGTTGCTGTCAGCTTTATCTAAAAACTACACTGAGGTCTAGAAAAGAGTTGCCTCTTTATAAGTATTTAAAAATAAATGAAAAATTAGAACATAAAACCTGCGTTCTTTTTATTTTAAATTGTATTTTCTCTTTCTCGCTGAAGAACTTGGTTGGTCCTGTGCCTCTACAGAGCTGAATTCAGTCTTACCAAATTAGCATCTTTTTCTGGTCTGGGTATAAGAGTTTGGGTGTGTGTAACTGCTGAATCTTTTATCTTAAAGTGACTAGGATTCGCCACGAGATGCTCCTTGCAATATTCATCAATGTCTCATGCATGCAGAATATTGTTTAACATTCAGGACAATATAATCGTGCCTTTTCTTGAATTTCATCTTTTGATTAAATGGCAGCGGTATTCAAGCCATAGAAACACTGATCCCTTAGAAAGCACATATATAAGATAGATATCGATTCCATTTGAGAGTAATAGTAACCCACAACACTGCTGTGAAATGATCAAATTTGAGTTCGAAAGCCTTAAAGAATGAAGGCTGGGGAATTTATTGTACAATCGCATATTGCATCTTTGCAACGGCAGAGAAAAAGCATGTCGCAGTTGCGGTTGAAAACATCAATGTAAATGTTATTATGCCTTCCCAGCTCTCACACTCGCGGCTGACATCTCTCAGTGCCGGTTGACCGTCAGTGGCAAAGCAGGTCTGTTGTCAATTGGCTGACCAGTGTCACATGATCCCACTGCCTGCACCCACGTAAATCACCCAGTGAACTGTTGTGTGAAATCATTCCTATACCCTTTGGTGAATTTGCAGTGTGACATCTCCACCAGAAATAGATTGGACATCTTCAAACCACACTTGCCCTTTGGACAACCCATCCAGGAACCTGAGGTTGTGGGGGACCTCAGGACTCACATTCTTACTGTCTCTAATTCACACACCAAGTTGTGTGGGCTTTGCTCCCTCACAGGCACATCATCTGCATCTTTATTTTCTGAGTCTCTCTTTACATTTGTGTTATGTGTCTTCATGAGCCTTCATGATGAACATTCTGCAGCAGCTCAGACTGCCTCTCTGGTTGCTGTTATTTCCCCAGATCTGATAAAGAGCTTAGCAACACACTGTGTTTGGATAATTTATGTGGTGAAGATGTAACAAAATCAGAATTGGACAGACATTGAGACATCTCCTTACCTACAAGAAAAAGATACTACGAACTGCATCCTCAAATCTCAATATGAACATTTTGCTTCACAGATTCCTTATTTTCTGAATACATAATAACATTTTCATATGCTGATAGTGAGGGTGAAAAATAGTATCACCTTTCCAGAGGACAATTTAGCACTATCCTAGATGGAAAATTTGTAATGTGTGCAAAAATGCAGTTATAACAATGTTGAACCAAAGTTGTTTATAATAGCAAAATAGTTACTTACAATTATATGTATTTGTAATAGTTGTAATATAGATACATATTTTACTATAATAATTATAATACATTAAATGGATAAAGGATAGATATGAAAATAACCTAGATGTCTGTTCATACATGAAATACTCTGCCATAAATATTGAAATTTTTTGAGACTGTTTATAAGTTTAGCATACCTAAGTAAGCAAAACAACAAACACAGAAAACAATAATTTTTGCTACCACACATTTAAAATAGATTTGGTGTAGCAAACAAACATAAAAACAAAACAGGATTAAACAAAGTCAAATGCTTGCGACACATATATTGAAAAAAGTAAACAAAGAGGACTTACGGATTGATTTCAGAAGGTGGAAAAGACAAAGAAGATGATGCTAATAGAAAAATAGACAAGGAGCATAAACAGGTAATTCATAGAAATCCAATGGCCAACAGACAAATGAAAAGATGCCCAGCTTCAACCAATAATCAGTGGAAAGCAAAGGAATGCCATCATTAGATATTTTTCAGCAGTTAGACTGGGGAAAAGACCAATAATATTTACTCATAGCAAAGGAGTAAGGAAACTGGTAGTGAGAGTACAAACTGGTCCAACACTTTTAGAGAGCATTTGGAAACACCTAAAATAATACATATATGTATTATAACAATATAATGATTGCTTTCATTTATTATGGGCTTAGCATGTGCTCGGGCTAAGTGCTTGTACAGTTACATGTATTAACCATTCCATCCTCACACTCGCCCCGTGAGCAGTGCTGTGCACTCTGCCATTCCAGAAGGTACAGTTCACATACTCCTGTGTGAAGGTGCCCCCTGGAGCAGGCACAGCAGCCTCCCTGACTACGGGGCAGGACTTCAGCTGTCTCCATTCTACACAGGAGAAAACTAACCCCCGGGAGGTTATGTAACTTTCCTATGGTCATGGCAATGGTATGACAGCAAACCAGCAATCTCAAAAAATCCCATAAAAAACAGAAAAGAAAGAAAAGAAACAGGACAAAGAAAAAGCCCTGATGTGCAGTATTTCCCAATGTCTGTGGTGTAAATACTTCCACCACGACAGATTTCAAGCTACAAACGTGAGGTCACGGAACTCAGAATTGGGAAGAGATGTGTGTAAGTGCCTCTCATGTGCTGTCCTCAGCACTCCACAGTTTGTAAGTTGTACAACCCAGGATGCAAACCCAGAAAGCTTGGTTTCCAAAACACAGGTTCATGCTCAAAATTCTACTTCTAGGACTACACAAAATCTACAAAATACATGTGGCCAAAGTTTTATGTGGAGGAATGTTTCTAACGGAGAAAAATTGAAAACAACGTAAGTTTATTCATGTATCAATTATTGACTGAGAGCCTATTATGTAGCAGTCAGTATGCAGGTGCTGGGATACAACGGTGATAAAAGTGCACAGTTCCACACAGCTTGCAGTCCAGAGGAAGAACAAGAGACGAGTACTTAGGTAAATTATAATTCATCTAATCAAAGGATATTGTATAAATGGAAAAAATGAATGTTATATATGTATGAATGTGAAAAGATACAAAGTTTAAAATTTTTAGCATAAATTACCTCAAGTAATGTTTCTTCTTTTATTTTTTTATTTTAAATTTACTTACTTGTTTATTTACTTATTTATTTATTTTTGGCTGCGTTGGGTCTTTGTTGCTGCGCACGGGTTTTCTCTAGTTGCAGCAAGCAAGGGCTACTCTTCGTTGTGGTGCACAGGCTTCTCACTGCGGTGGCTTCTCTTGTTGTGGAGCACGGGCTCTAGGCACATGGGCTTCAGAAGTTGTGGCACGCAGGCTCAGTGGTTGTGGTTCACGGGCTCTAGGGCGCAGGCTCAGTAGTTGTGGGGCACGGGCTTAGTTGCTCCACAACATGTGGGATCTTCCCGGACCAGGGATTGAACATGTGTCCCCTGCCTTGGCAGGTGGATTCGTAACCACTGAGCCACCAGGGAAGTTCCCTTCTTTTTTTTAAACTGTGTATGTATTCCTTTTATAATTAAACATTAAAAAATTAGATAAACATCATTGCTGTGCAAAGATGCACTGAGGTTGTGGTTTAAAATAGGTAACAAAACACTATGCATGGTATGAGTCCTTTTCAAAACAAAAAATAGTTCTGCATAAGAAAAATGCCTACAAAGATATACGCTGACTCGTTAGCCCTGGTTGATTAACCTAATGCTTTTGTCTTCCTCCTTTTGCCTATTTTTATTTAGCAAGTTTTCTACTCTGAACATATACAGCTTTTGCAATGAGGAAAATAAACAATATAGATTATTTTAATAAACGAAAGGGATAAGAGAAAAAGTCAGCTAATGAGACCTCTTTGTTTTGCCACGTGAACAAGCTCAGAGCCACTTTCCTGCAGTAAATCTACCGGAAAGAGTGAGCTGGTAGGGTGTCTGCTGTCCCTAAAGGATGAACGTGGGGGCTCTCTAAGCTTGGAGGCACCATGACAATTGGCAGAATGTTTCCCTTTCACCTGGGTGTCTGCCTTCATGTAATCACAGCAACTCCCTGAGCTGATCCAACCCAAGGGGAAAGCAAGAGAGAAAGATATCCAGTAAACTCCATACACAAAGTGACCTCTCTACGGAAAATCACAATCAGGTTCCAATGAAGTCACACATTTTTACACATATTCCTCTGCTTCCCCTTATAATGCCAAAGGTCAATCTACGGTTTTCATTCATACAAATATGACGTGTCCCAACCATTGTACTTCTTAGAAAAATACAATGCACAACTGCACACCAGAAAAACAACCTCCCAGCCAGGGGGAAAAAAAAATTCAATAGCATTAGGATTGCTCAACAAACCAAGAAAGGCCAGGAAATTCAAAGTGAAGTTTTACACTCCCTCCTTAGCTCCACACTATTGTGAAAGGGAAATAAAAGGCACAATGGCGTGTGTTAGGGGTGCAATGTCAGCAGTAACAGCACTTCCAGGCTTTTACTGATTTGTGTCATAACCTTAACGTTCTATAAACAGGGGATTTAGCTTAACACCTGGGACCTTTAAAAGAGAAGTATCTTCTGGAAGCCCAGACTAGGGAAACCCAGCGAGGTTTCCCAGTCTCTTAGGTCTACACAGTAAATCATTAGAGAGAGAGGAAACAGATAAAATTGTTGTTAAGAGTACAGCCTTTCTGGCCTCTCGGGGAAATAAATAATTACAACAAAGAAATCCTATTTACTGATGAGACCAGAAGAGACTCCTGAGGAATCTGGTCTACCAGCTAATTATTAGACACGTCCTCGTGCAAAGCTGTGCATTTAGGGAATAAAAGTATTGCTCAGTGATACTTCAAAGTGCTGATAGTTTAATGTCTCTTTTCTTACCCTTTGCCAAATACAGCAAGCTTTGTTTTGAATGTGGAATGCCTGAATAAATTGAAATTCCAGCCAATTCAAGGAGGACAGAAACTTTTCGAAAATAAGCATAATTTCATCATCAGGCATGAGACCTGGACTTTTTTTTTTAAACCTGTTTTTTAAAAAATCAGATCGTGGTTGTGGAATGGTATCAAATGCTTTTGGGGGCATCTTTGAAAGAGATCATACATTTTCCCTCTTGTAATTTATTAATATGATGAATAACAATAGATTTCCTACTGTTAAACCATACATGTATTTCTGGAGTAAACATCAATCCATTCAGTTGCAGTTGGCCAGAACTCAGTTACATGACAATATATAATGAAAAGGAGACACTTCATGTGCTCAGAAAGAAAGAGAGATGGGTTTGGTGAATAGTTACCAGTCTCTGCAACACCGGCCATGTCAACTCTGGACCTACAAGAACAGCGGGTGCCACAGGGTGGGGTTCCTGGAAGAAAGGACAAATCACTTCCCTTCTTCTCCATTATATCCCCAATTCAAGAGAACCAAGGGGTAGCAGTAATCTGGAGTGACTGGGGCTGAGTTGAACTTTCTTTCCTCATAAGAATGAAGTCATTCTTGGGCTCACATCTCAAGACTCTGTAATCATATCAAGAATGCAGAAGGTCTATACTTTTTACTCCTCTATGAATTGACTAGGTATATACCATTACTTAGATGTACTATTACTGTTAGTTTTGTAACTGTAAAATGGTACACATTTTCACATATTTTTATATTGTCTAGTAAATATAACTAGTACAGAAACCAAATTATGCATTTTATTTTTTAAATTATAAACAGGAAGCAAAGGTAAAGCAACAAAACATTTAGCTGAGAAAAGTGAATAACCTATTTTTTAGACTTTTAAAAATTGCTATTATGAACACAGTGGTTATTATATCCAAAGGTAACTTCCATCTAGATGTGAGGATGATGGATGGGACCTTGACACTCTGCTCTGCCCAGGAGCAATTTGTATTCAGACGACAGAAGCTACTCAGTAAAGGAAAAGGTCTATCAATATAGAATGGTTACTTGCCTTTCATGCATCAGCCTTAATTTGATTGAGCAACTAGATCTTACAGAGAGACTTGATGAGGTCTGAGTGACATTGTATAAGGTTAGACTGAAACCACTGTTACAGCCCCTACATCATTGATACACATTTCTAGCCAATTTATTTAGATCAAATCATATGACTATCATTTGGCCCAGGACTGCAAAACAAAGTCATCTTATATTTTCAAATAAAATATTTAAAGATTTTGCATTTTCTAGAAGGCTGAAGGAGAGAGTCAAAAGTAGGAAAATACAAATGGCAGTTGAATCTCAAAGATGATTCTAAGCCAAGTATTTTAGAGCACTTCTTCATTGCCACTGACTCCCTCTCAAAATCTCCCTTCTCTTCTCAAGGCCCGAGGAACTCACCATAATGTCTTCACTCTCCCCGGTAGCTCCCCTCAACACCCCTGGAAGAGTTAGAACTGTTTCCTTTTTCAGATAAGAATTGGGGCATTAGAGACCTTAGATGGTGTGCCCAGAGTCGCCCACACCCATAGTGAGGGAGCCAGGTACCAACCTCAAGCTCTCTGACAGACCCCATGGCCATGTTCATCCCAAACACCATGGCACCCTACCTGTGCTATCAGGCACTTGATCCTGGGCTAGGTCCCACAAAAAGAGGCTCACAGGCTCATCCTCTCCCCGCCCTTGGTACAAAACCTAACGCTCAGGCATTCTTTTTCCCCAGGACAACAATCGAATATTTGTCTTATGAAGAACCTGGAAATCCCACACTTCTTACATGGGAGCTTTCAGATTCCAGGACTCTATCTCTTCTCACCACTCTTACTGCCACCACCCTGGTCTACCACCATCTCCCACCTGAATTACTGCAGTGACTTGCTGACTGGTTCCCCCCTACCCTGTTCCCTCCTTTCTTCTCCCCTATAGTTTAACCTTAGACAGACAGATTCTTTTAAAACCTAAACCAGATTGTGGCACCAAAATGCTCAGAGCTCTCCAGGTTAGCCATCAAATCAAAACCACAGTGAAATACCACTTTACCCCCAGTAGGATGGCTGTAAGCAAAAAGGACAGACACTAATACATGTTGGTGAGGATGTGGAGAAATTGGAGCCCTCACACACTGCTGGTGGGAACGTAAAGTGGTGCAGCCACTTGGGAAGACAATCTGGCAGTTCCTCAAAAGGTTAACAGTAAGACTCAGCAACTTCCCTCCTAAGTGAGAAATAGGGATGAAACACATTTCCACGCCAAAACTTGCTCGTGAATGTTCCTAGCAGTCTTATTCATAATTTCTAAAAAGTAGAAACAACACAAATATCCATCCAGTGATGAATGGTAAAAAAAAAAAGTGGTCTAGACATACAATGGGAGGTACTGATGCAGAACTACAACACTGATGAGTCTTAAAAACATGATACGCAGAAGAAGCTCGTCGCAGGAGATCACATGTTATATGACTCCATTTATGTGAAATGCCCAGCATAGGCAAATCCGTAGATTAGTGGATGTCTAGTGCAGAGGGGGTTCGGGGATCAGGAATGCCTGCTGAGGGCTGTGGCACTTCTTGTTGGGGAGATAAACATGTTCTAAATTGATTATGGGGAGTTCCCTGGTGGCCTAGTGGTTAGGATCCTGGGCTTTCATTACCGTGGCCCGGGTTCAATCCCTGGTCGGGGAACTGAGAGCCTGCAAGCCGTGTGGTGGGGCCAAAAATAAAAATAGGGGCTTCCCTGGTGGTGCAGTGGTTGAGAATCTGCCTGCCAATGCAGGGGACACGGGTTCGAGCCCTGGTCTGGGAAGATCCCACATGCCGCGGAGCAACTAGGCCCGTGAGCCACAACTACCGAGCCTGCGCGTGTGGAGCCTGTGCTCCACAACGAGAGAGGCCGCGATAGTGAGAGGCCCGTGCACCGCGATGAAGAGTGGCCCCCGCTCGCCGCAACTAGAGAAAGCCCTCGCACAGAAATGAAGACCCAACACACCCAAAAATTAATTAATTAATTAATAATAAATAAAAATAAATTTTAAAAGTCCTTTTAAATAACTAAAGAAGAATGATTATGACGATGGCTTCACAACTCTGTGACATACTAAAAGCCATTGAATTTTACAGCTTATGTGGTGTATGGTATGTAAATTATATCTCAGTAAAGCTGTTATTTTTTTTACCTCTCCGGGGCCAAGCACAGAACCTGGCACCGAGTGGGCGTTTAATAACTACTAGTTGAATGAATGAATGAATGAACAAATGGGAGTTTTTCATTTGTAAATCAAATTAATATCATGGAGTAAGCGAGCAGAGTTCAGACCAGAAACTTATGTCTTGCCTCAATAAATGATTCCTTGGGAGGCCTTCGCTGAAACCTCAGAATCTGGTCAGTCCCCTGGGTCCAGTCTCCTCCAGTGCCTGCTCTTCCTCCTTTGTCCCGCACATGTCCCATGAACTGCCTGCTCTCCCTGAGGACAGAGGCCATAACTGCATCCCCACATACCCCAACCCCAGCACAGATCCTGGTACTCAGTGACCACTTGTGAATGTAGTGCCTGTATGTGAAATCAGTCTATTTATTTACACCCACTTCACGTCAGGCAATATAGTAGGTGCTATGGAGACTGTAGAAAGATGAATAGGCTTCTGAATTGTTTGACTTGTTATCACAAGCACGTGTTACTTTCGTAATGCAAAAATAAAATAATGCGGGCTTCCATGGTGGCGCAGTGGTTGAGAGTCCGCCTGCCGATGCAGGGGACACGGGTTCGTGCCCCGGTCGGGGAAGATCCCACATGCCGCGGAGCGGCTGGGCCCGTGAGCCATGGCCGCTGAGCCTGCGCGTCCGGAGCCTGTGCTCCGCAACGGGAGAGGCCACAAGAGTGAGAGGCCCGTGTACTGCAAAATAAATAAATAAATAAAATAAAATAATGCTAAAAAGTTTTTTAAAGCTCTAAATCCTAGTTTCTTTTGAATATTTGGAAGAAAAAAAGTGATAACTAACTCAGAGGGTCGGCTATTGATTTCTGATCACCACCGATATGAACATAAATAATTTGGGTACAAGCCATGATATGCTAAGTGGCAGAATGGAGTGTATTAAATATGAATGCACTTCCCGGTCTGATCCTTCGCTTAGCCACAAGTCAGCTGTGTGATTTCAGATGGGCTGCTGGGCTGCTCAGAGCCTCAGTTTCCTCATCTGTAACTTGGGGATCTTGACACTATGCCTACTTCCCAGGGCTATCGTGAGGATAAGACGAGACAACCGACTCGTTGTAAATACTCTGCCAGTTCTCCGGGGCAATAGCAGCAGCAGCACCAGGAGGAAGAGGTGGCCTCTATGAGAGCTGAGGAGGAGGTGACCCTTTGTCTAGAGCTTCAGGGAGGCTTGGTTGACCCCATGGTCTAGGAGTCAGACTGCCCAGGGTTCTAATCCTGGAGTGACCACTCACTAGCTTGGGGAATTTGGGCGACTTACTTCTCAGCAGACTCATTTTCTTTAAACTTTTAAATGGGGAAATTAAAAGTCCCTACTTTTGGAGTTGTGACAAGAAATCAATGAAAAATTGATATGTCGTATGTCTTCAGATAGTAAGCCTCCCATCAGTGGCAGCCGTAACTCAAATCCTGATCCTTAAGAGGGAACTGTACAGAGCACTTTCCAAAATGGGTAAAAAGACAAGGTGCAAAACAACCTCCTAACCAGAGAGAGGCACACACATCACAAAGCCCTGTGAAAAAATTATTAGTCTCCTAATAATAGTTCATTGTGATCACATCTCACACCTATCCTCTAACAGTTATCACAGTTACTGAAGCCAAAGGTTTCCTTTCTGGAGCTAGTTGGAAATACCTGATAGAGAGCATTAGAAAGCTCTATAGCAATTTGGCAGTCCCTGTGTTTCCCTACAGTGGACTATCAGAAACTCCACTATAACATTGATCATTAAGCAAATTGTACTCTCCCATAAGAATGGTATCAAAGTTGGGGACAGTATTCCTGTCCATTCAGTCTCAGAAGGACACTGAAGATGTGCTGTTCCAGAAGGAAAGGAAACCAACAGGCTCTGTGCATCAAGAACCTGCCTTTGTTCTCATCTCAGTTGGAGGGTTTAGGTCACCACTTGACCAACTTCTCATCTTTCCCATTATATATTCCCATAATAACTACATTATGAACTCCTCCGCCATTTCCATGGCTCTCTAACATCAGTGTGCACCAGAGTGATCCAGAGAGCTTGTGAAAACACAGATTGCTGGGCCTCACCCCAGAATCTCTTACTCAGCAGTTCCAGCCTGGGGTACTAGAGTTCCCATTTCCATCAGTTTCCAGGAGAAGTGATGCTGCTGGGCTGGGGACATACTTAGAGAAGCAGTTACCTATCCTAACACACAGCTACTTGGGGGAAAAAAAATTTTTTTAAGGCTGCCCTTTTTTTTTAAAGAATTCTGACAGTAGTAGAGCCTTTTGGATAAGGTTCAATGCGCATAGCTTGGGAAGTTTCTAAAGGGTGGACCTTCGGAGAGGCACTGAGTCAAGAGCTGATCGGTTGCAGCTGCTCTGATGAAATAACCTATAATCAGTGGTTGCTTGTCTCCGCAGACCTCCCTTAGCACAAAGGGTTCCCAGCCCAGCTGCCTGCTCCCAGCTTCCTGGAGCAGAGCTGCAGGTGACCCCACTTCCCTCTGCTCAGGGGACCTGTGCGTGTGGTGAGGACCTGAGCCCAGCCTCCAGGGTGGACTTCCTCCCCACTCCCTCCCACCTCCTGACATCAGCTCTCCACCCCAGGAACCAGTCTACACCATCTTGAGAGCAACTGCTGGAGGTTTGGTTGCCATGGTAATTGATCCTCTATCCACAGAATGGTAGAGGAACCCTGGTGTGTGATTTGATGGGTGGGCTACACCATTCCTGTTTCCCCAAATGACAACGATTTTCACCACTAGGAACACCTTCTTTTGGATTAAGCACTTTTCCATTCAGGAATCCCATCTTACCATGCAAACAGTCCTCAGGAAGAGTGGGGATTCTTCTATCAAATAGAGCCTGGTACCAGCCTCAGAGGAGAGATTGCCAGACCTCACCCACAAAGGGATGCTGACGGCAGCAACTTTGCCTCCCTTACAACTGTACTGAAGTCCCGCTGTGAGGTACCCACTGAGGGTGGGGAGGGGAGTGACTGTGGCCACAACAAACTGAGGTTGGGACCAGTAGCTCTCCCTACACGTGGCAATGTTTTTAAATCCTTATGACCAAAAGCTGAGGACTAGGGATGGTCACCAAACACCTTACCAGCCTGCCTGTCATGAAAGTGTGGAGAAATGAAGAAATAATCTTTGCGATTGGAATCCTCCTTAACAGCACAATTTGTTGATGTTTCAGGACAAATACACCTTCATGGTTTGTTCTTTATTTTATATTTTATTTTGCTATCATCTATTTTAAGATCTTGAGTCAGGTTTCACATAAAAGAACTGGAGCCAGGATGTTTGGGAAATTAACAGATGATATTTAGCAAACATTTTGACGGGTCATAAAGAAACATCTGCAGCGAGTCTGGGACTGGAGTTGTGTGTTGGGGAAAGGAGGCCCCTTTCCAGCAGCTGCATTAGTTTACAGGGTTGAGCCTAGCTAGGAGTTCAGAGCTGATGATGGTGCGATTCAGTGAGTCCCCAGCAGGGGGCAGCCTTTTGCAGTAAACTCTTTTTTTTTTCTTTTTTTTTTTTTTTTTTTTTTAATAGCTTTGCTCCCCAGCATCGGACCTTACAGATAATTGGCATTTTAAATTCTTTAACCCTCTGCTTCCTCTTTCAGAGCAGATACTCGCCTCTAGGAAGCTTTCCTCCCAGCTCTTATGAAAATGGACATTTTGACAGTAGGTGGCTCTTGTGAGGATTAAAAGCAATATCTGAAGAAGAAAGACAGTCAATGAAATTAAATAGTTTATGAAAAAGGTTGAATATATACTCACAAAAGTTTAAAGATGGTCTCATCTGATTTTCATGACTGACCCAAAGAGCACAAGGAATTCTTAGATTGTCTCATAAAACCTGTCAGTAGTACACGTGGGCATCAGTGTAAAACTGGCCTCCTAGTATTTCATTTCTCAAGGGTCAGCTGTGTTACTTGACAGACAGCCCATGCCTGTGTGGAAACACCCCATGCTCTCCCAGCGGTGCATAAATAATCACAATAAATAATCCACTCATTAGCCAAAACAATCAGCCCTGTTTTAGACGATCCTAAAATGTCTTGGAAGCAAATAATTCAGAAGTAGATCTCAGTGTTCTTCTCTCAAAACCGGGCTCCAGTGTTGCCAGCCATTACAATTTAAACATTTTGAATAACCTATTTCTTTGTCGTTTGAATAAAATTAGTCGGTTTAGTTCATTACACTCACACGTCACAGTTCTGTAGACACATCTGGGCAATATTCTCACTTTAAACTTGTTATGGATTTTGTAATCTGATAGGTGCTTTTTCATTTCTCCTTTAAAGATTTTCTTGCTGGAGTTATTGTCTAGCAACGTTTCACTGTTCACACTGGCACTCTTCTCAGCTACATTTTAAAAGCCAATTCACTCTAGACGTTTTAAGTCATATAAGCAGTAGCTGAAGTCATATAAGCTGTTTACCCATCACAGATGGGTAAACTGAGGCACAGAGAAATTAATAACTTGCCAGAACACACCTACTGGCAAGTAGCCCAGTCAGCATTCAAGCCCAAGAGGTATGGAGTCAAAGTCCAAGTACTTAACCACCATGCTGTGTAATCTGTTACTAAGGAAGAGTCCTTAGTTGTATACAAACTCAACTAGTAAATGGCTCTTTTAACTAAATGTGCTAACTTATATATCCAGTCCTAGCCCTGGCTCATAGTAACAAGAGGTGCTCAATAAAAATTGGGGATGGAGGTGGAGGAGAGATGTATGCATGTATATTGACCCTCAGTATTCATGTAGTGAAGAGGTTGAAAGCACTGTATTAAACAGAACTAGATTATTTCCAGCTCTTTCAATCACTATCTGGGTAGCCTTACTCAACCAACCTAGTCACATTAACTCAGTTTCCCCACCTCGAGATAACACTGGAGTCTACCTCATAGAGTTGTGGTCAGGATAAATGAAAGAATGCATGTAAAAACTTAGTAAAGTGCCTGGCACAGGAGAAAAGGTTGCAATTCTTCCTTTCAGCTTCATTAAGACTCAGTTTTATTTAAGGATTTAATCAGTCTATAGTTTCATACAAGGGCAAAAATTTACCCAAATGTTGCCTCCAACAAGGCCAATCAGGAACAAGTTCAAGTCTTTTTGGAGAGACACAGAGGCATTTGGTCATCAATATTGATTGAGGGTTTTGAAAGGAAAAAAGATTAAGAGCACTATTAGAAAATCAGTTATGGACTGAAATTTGGCAAGGTTTACAGAGCTTCAAGTTCAATACTCCTCTGTAGCCAATACTCTTTAATGTGTGCAAGAGGAAGCTGGAAGCTCTGCCCTTGACAGGCCCAGAGGATAAAGAAAGAAGAGAGGAGAAGCTTGGATGAGCCCTGCTCAGGGCCACAGAGAGGAGAGGAGGTCTTCTCCCACCTGCCCTCTCCTTGGTCCATCCCATCCTCTCATTGCTCCTCATTTAATTCCCACTTCCCCTGACCTGACTCTTCCCCACCACTCTTCCTGGAGCAGCTGTTGAAAGGTGAAAGAGCATCCAAGCTGCCTTTGCTGCCCAGGGGCTGTGACAGGAGCTGGGTGGCCTCAGTGAGTGACCAGGGATGAGTGACCAGGGGTGATCAAGGCCCAAGGTGGAGGAAGAGAGATTTCCCTCAAACCACCATAGATGTGTAAGGGCCATGGGCACCTTTGCTGAATGGTTGTCTTTGTTATAAGAAAAGGAAAACAACATTCAGTCCTAAACGCTGTATTTGAGACCTTTGCATGACCCATGATTGGTGAATCAACCTCAGTCTAGGGTAGTATCTTTCCAGTGGTCACGTGCTTTGCTGGGAAGTAGCCCTTGCACAATGTCTTCCTGAGAATCTTGGACTCATAAGCAACTTTTAAGATGAGATTTTAACGTTGCCATTTCTTCACCATTTCTTGATGGTTTCCTTCCCACCCAAAACTGATGAGGATCACGTAATTCCAAAACACATGAAGAAAGAGTGCAAGAGGTCCTGGTGCCGGTAGGAGTTAGAAATAGTGAAAAACACCAGAAATCCCTAAGATCCCACCCCCAATCCTGGAGACTCTGCCCTGTGACATGTGTCCCCACATTTGTACAGCCCAGGGACCCCCAAAGAACTGTTGGGGAACTTTTATCAAAAATAGTAAGAAATAGATCCCAGAGAGATTTCACTATATAATTTATTTGTTCTCACATTATTTTGAGCTCCCATTATGTGCCCAACACCGGGAGCTACAGAGAGGAAAGAGGCATAGTTCTTGCCTTCAAGGAACTCGTGGTCTTGCCACGGGGGAAAGCCAAGGAGACCAGCCTTCCACAGGGTGACGAGCACAATGACGGAGGCACAGCAGGCTGCTGTGGATGCCAGAGGGGGGCTCAAAGAGGGGCACATAACTTAGCCGAGGCTGTCCAAAAAGAAGCCTTTGCAAGGCATCAGACCCTTAAACCCAGCGGACCTAAAGTAGGAAAGGGAGGGGACGATCCTAGCAACAGGAACTGACCAAAGCGTGAAAGCACACAGGGCAGCTGGAAACTAAGGAGCAAAGCTTATTCGTGGAAAAACCATGAGAGATGACTCTAGATAGGGAGGCAAGGGCCAGAGTGTGAGAGGTGCTACAGGCCAGGCTAGAGAATGAGAGCTGTATCTGCCAGGCAAAAGGAAACTACTATGGTGTGAGTTTGAGACTGATCTAATCAGATTTGAATCTTAGAAAAAGCATTCTGGTAGGAGTAGAGGAGCTCATTGTCAAGGGTTGGTCTATGGAAAGACCATGACCTGGTGCATAAATAATGCATAAGTAATGCTCCATCCCTGACCCTCCTACCTATGGTGGATTAAGCAGGGCAACAAATTATCTGTAGCTCTTCCCACCAAGAATTGGAGTCCTTTTCCCACCCCTTGAATCGGGCTGGCCTTGTGATTCACTTTGACCAACAGAATGTGGCAGAAGGGACTTAGTGAGACGTCAAGCCCAGGCCTCAAGAGATCTTGCAGCTTCCCGCTTTCACCCTGTGGGGTGACCACTCTTGCAATATAAGAAAGCCCAGACCGGGACTTCCCTGGCGGTCCAGTGCTTAAGACTCCACATGTTCCAGCGCAAGGGGCGTGGGTTCGATCCCTGGTGGGGGAACCAAGATCCCACATGCCGCTCGGTGTGTCCAAGAAAAACAACAACAACAAGAATAAAAAAGAAGGAAAGCCCAGACTAGCCTCCTTGAGGTTGAGAGACCCAAGTGGAGAGAGAGGCCCAACCATCAAGCCATTCCAGCAATTCACTCACATATGAATGAGACCAACCCCACCCAGCCAGCCTGTGACCAACCCACCAACCAATTATAGCCACATAGGTGGCCCCAGGTGAGACAAGCAGAGGAACCATTCGGCGGAACCCAGTGCAAATTACAAAATCGAATCCATGACGGCTGTTTGCGCTTCCAAAAACATGTTTAATCTTCGAGCAGTTAGTTACACAACAATAGAGAACTGGGCCTCCTCCATACTGTAATTCCTGAAAACTGGCACTGCCACAACTAGCTATCTAGAACTTGACTGGAATTAATACTATCTGGAAGGTAAATATACTCCATATACCTTGCAGAGAAAGGGTTTCCGCTAGGATTGTCCGAGTATCCTTCCCTCCAGAGCGCCAATTAGGATGCTTGGCTTTCTCTAACTTAAATCTAACTATAAATGCACTGCCCTGATTGATAGAACATCAATATTAATTAATAATTCATAGTATGGTCAGACTTTTTCACATGTAATCACTACTTTAGATCTCGAGAAATGCTCCTATAGATAGCTGGAAAGGCAACCTTTCCTTCAAATTCTGACTGAAAAAAAAAGTTATCTTAGTCCCTCGGAACAGAATTTTGGGAAAGTGTGTGAAAAAGTCAGAGTTGGCCAGAGATGCTATTTTTCTCCTCGGGGCAGGGTGCCCCTCCTGCGGAATGTAGCTTTCATGTGAACAGACCCCACCGTGGGGGCAGACAAGGAGAAGAACGAAATGACTGGGATTCACGGCCACTGGATTCCATATGGTGGGGAGGGGGAGGGGTGCTGGACTAGGCACTTGAAATCATATTGATGTTATGAAATTCCCAGCATCTAGATCCCTGCATGTACATCAAAAGGGAAGGAGCCTTACTGCCACACACTTGAACTCATTTTGAAACTGCAGAACTACCAGGCCTCATCTTTGTTCCATAAATCTAAAGTTACGTTTCTATCTCTCTGCTGTCACCACATCATACCAAAACAGCTAGACAGATTTTTACCAAATTTAGAGGATATGTTTGGGATGTCCGGACTTGAAAAAAAAAAAAAGTAGGCCCTGGGATTTGCAAACATGAAAGTCACTAAAGGAGTCCCCAGTGACTTCGGGAGGCTCATTTTAGCTGCAGAGAAAAGCGGGATGTGAAAGACACTTGCAACTACGGATCAGAGGCAGGGCGAGGAATCAAAATGCTTGAGCCAGAAAAAAAACAGTTTCAAATGTGAGCCTAAACTAAGACTCATTAAGGGCTCCCACTGCAGGCATCAGCTTCTCAAGAAGCTATGTTTGTAATGTTCTCCAGGGAGAGGAGCAGCAGGGATTTATTTATTTAGCAAAAGCCCTCAGGATTCTTCCCAGCAACACGGGGGAGGCCAATGAGTGTCATAAATACAGCCAGCCAGTGCCCTGAGGACACACGCTGGAAGCTGAGTTCAGACCTAAGAGATGATGTCTTGGATTCTTCGGGGTAAGCCTTTTCCTCACAGTAGGGTAGTTCACAGCTTTCCCTATGAACAAGCATAAGTTGTTCAGTGTAAACACTTCTGTCAGAAACCTACTGGGAACCTTCCAAAAATCACTTGCACGTTCCCATCGTGGTATGAAGTTGTCTGTGTATTCGCATATATGCTCACAGAGGCATTTAATAAACAGTAGTTGGGTGAGGGAAGGAAGGAAGGAAGGAAGAAAAGTGAAACGAAGCATCTAACAGACCCTTCACAGGAAGTCAACCTTGTTAACTAAGCTTTCCATTGAATGGCATGTTTAGTTTCATTACCTAATAGAGTGTTGAGCTTTTTCAAACCATGTTTAAAGGATCTAAAATGTAAAACTGTGGCTTTAAAAGGCAAAGATTACAGTGCTTCCGTAATACTCTTACTAGGAACGGTTTACCTCATGTTTAATATCGGCACTGCCACTGTTCCTGCAATGAATTGACGGAACAGCTCAATACACCTCATTTAGAACAATTATGGGGCATTTCATCAAAGATCTGGTTATGAATGTCTCCAAAGAAAGGATCAATGAGGTTTTTATTATGGTCAGGAGGGATTTCTTCATGAAAAAACAAATCCCTATAAAATGAAGGTGACTGGAATAAAGTGCGACCTGGGCAAAGGACGTGTTCTATTTGATTCTATTGAAGATAAACATAATTTTTATTTCTACAATAGTCTATTCCCGCATATATTACCCATGTAATTGTTTATGTTTCAAAACCTACCTGATGGCAGTTTTACAAGAGGTATAGATAGACTATTCTCAGGAGTTTGTGCTCAGGGACTGACTTAAAGAGAAAACTGCCTTATAATTAGCACGTTTGGTATATTAGCAGCAAAGCACCCCTTGGAGGGCAAAACAAGCCTGCAGCTCACCAAAGCCCTCCCTCTCAGAGCGTGTCAGAGCCAGGTTCTGGTGGCTTCCACATCCCTACAATTGGGTCAAAGTTCTCCTGCACTGTGATCTTAACTAAAGAGCCTGTGAAACACGGTACATTTAATCATTTATTTGTGTGTCTTCTTTATGCAAAATGCATTAATGTAGCCTTAGTGTGCTTCTATTTAGTCCCAGACAGTTTTCTAATTTGATAAGAAAAACATTTCTAACTGGCTTTAATATTTTTTCCTGAGTTTCTACCTGCCAAGTCAATAATTTAAAGCAAGCTGAATAAAACTTTCAAAAATGTTCTGTTTTACATTATCTCCGCGGTTTTGTTCAGCTTTATTAATAGCTGAAAGAAACCTGACACTTTTTGTCCTGTATAAAATATCAGAGACATGTTAACACAACTGCTTGAGAAAAGCAAGCACTGTTTTCCTGTAGGTATCAGTCAAGGGTCTTTGGGTGCAAAGCAAAGAACCAGACCCCGGCTAATGTAAGTCAAGAAGCAGGTGATGGGGAAGGAGACAGGGGCAGCTCAGGGTGAGGAAGGAAGGGCTGAACAGTGAGTCTCAGGCAGTGCTGGAGGGCTCCCCATTAGCACCTCAGCCTGGGCTCCACCAACCTTCAATCTCTCAGGATAGGGAATCAGATTGGCCCAGCAGGATCTAGAATCTCTACCCTTGAACCAAGCAGACATGGTCAGGAGCTGGGGAGGAAACCACAATGAGCTGAGTAGCCACCTTTCCTCACGTCCGCTACACTCTAGACTTATACCTTGTAATTATCTCTTAAGTGACTTTGGTTGTTTTGTATCTGCCAGTGGTAAGTGGTTGTATTTGTTCAGAATACACTCAACAATAATAACACCTGGTATCTGTGCTGAGTTTTACAGTTTCGAAACACTTGGCATACATTATTATTACTACTAATAGTCAAAAGCTATCATTTTGTGAACGCTTACTAGCTTTCTGATGGTAAATTACCCCTTCGGTGTGCTGGCAATGTGCAAGGCTGGTGCCAAGCACTTGCACGGATTACCTCTAATCTTCCCCAAGAACTATCAGGTTTGTATTATTATCCAGTTTGTCAGACCATTTCTAGAATAAGACAGGATATAAATATAATAAATAAGTACAAAACCAAAGTGATATCTCGCTTATGGATGTATTTGACCTTCCCAAGACCGTGATGAAATCACAATTATTCACAGTGCACAGACAAGGATGCCAAGGCCCAGAGAGTGTCTGCCCTGGACTTATAAACCTAGAAATGGCAGAATTCTCTTCTCCTAGCTGCCTGCCCAGTGCTCTTTACAATATTAGGCCAATAGAACTTGAGTGAATTTATTGGTAACAATGTTTCTAGAACTTTGCCTAGCTTAGACAAACTCCGTTTAAGTATATAGGATCAGGAGTAATTACAAATACAAATCCTTGCTGAGTTGGGTTTATTTTTTGTTTGTTTGTTTTCTCTGACAGAGACGGGGGGAGACATGAATGAATTAAAATATAGTATAAACTGCCATAATTAAGAGACTCAAAAGTAAAGGGACTTAATTTCTCTTGCACCTAAGAGGCTGGAGTGAGCAGGCCAGGAAAAGCAGGGCAGTGCTACCATCCTTCACCTATGGCATCTGTTCATCACCATTTCCCGGCCAGTGAGAAAGAGGAAGAGGGAGGTTTAGGGCAAGCAGCTTAGGCTTTAAGACTCAGAATTCCTACATTCTCACTTCAGCTTACCTCCTACTGGCCCAAATTTAGACACACGGTCATACTGTAGGGCACGATGGGAAATATACTCTCTAGCTGAGTGGGCAAGTGCCCACCTAAAACTTAAAGGGTGCTGTTACTGAAAGGGGGTAGGGGAAAGCAGAAACCAGGGGGAAATTAGCCATTTCTGACACAGGAGTATTTTCACCTCTTCTTTCTTTAAGTGATCAGACTTTGAAAAACTAATTACCCATAATCAAGGGCAAATCTAGGCTTTCTGGGTCCTGAAGCTTATACAAGCTGGAAGGAAGTGGTGTGTGGAGATCTTTTTCAAGAAGGATAATACAAAAATATCTAACTTTTGGATGTGTGACAAAACATATGATCTTAGGAACACATTGCTTGCCCCTCCCAGGGCCCTACCCAGTCTGGGGTCTGTTCAAGTGAGAGGCCTTGAAGCCGAAGCCTCATTAGCTGCAGGGTAAACCGGTTCATGCCTGTAACAGCTGCATTTCTCCAACTCCTTATCCCTGCAAACTCTGGACACATAAAAGCTGTGACTTTGTATCTGAAGTAAATGGCTGAGTCAATGACAGAGACAGTCAGCGCAGTTTTCACAGTAGCCAGTTCAGCTGGTCTGCCTCCTGGCAGCCCAGCTGGTGGCTGGGAGGCCTTTAGTGAGCTCTACTGACCAGTTAGCCTCTGCCGGCCATAAATAAACGTGGTGGAACAGTGAATCATAAAAAGCAAATGCCATGTTTGTTTGTTTTGTTGAGGCTGAACTGGAAGGGCTGGATCCCATTTCTGACCATCCTTACCAGCACCATGGCCTGGGCAGCAGGTGGGCAGCATGGAGCAGTATACTCTGCTGGCCTAAGGTCCCAGGTCCCTACAAGGAGGGGCAGAGATGGGTCCTGCTCAGGCTTCTTACACTGGAGGGAAGATTCTTGTGGAATCTTAGTGAAATGTGCTCTCACCTGCTTCATCTCATGGGCCTGAGCTCAGAGAAAAATGATCTATTGTTAAGACGGTCAGTTAACCATTTGCCCAGAGAAAATCACAAAGTATGGCAAACACAATTTTCCTAAAAATATACTGTGAATGGGGAGGACAAAGCTGGTTGGAGGGGTTCACCCCTCCTGGAATGCATAATTCTCCATTAGATATTTCCAAATGTGCACAGTTCTCTTCAGCACAGCTCAAATATTCATTCATTCATTCATTCCAGGAACATTTATTTTCTACTTGCTCTATGCAGGTGGGCCTGAGGATACAGGAATGGATAAGGAAAGGGCACTGGCATCAGCAGTGTACACACACACACACACACACACAATGCAGGATGAGAAGGGCTGTGCCAGGGTTATGCATAGAGCCCGTGGGAACACAAGCATCTTCCTGACCTGGGAGGGAGGTGGAAGAGCCCCACAATGGAGGACAAGAGAATATTAGATATTAGTCACCACGAAGGTTCTCTCTGGGACTCACCAGGCTGGAGCGACCTCTCCCTTTTCAGAGTACTGGGTACATATGACACCAGTCACATCCTCCTGCATGGTACACAACATCGGCCTACTCTCTCCCGTTGGAATACAAGCTGTGGAGGATAACAGGATGGAATATGAGCAGGTAGGAATCTGGAAAGGACACTGATATTTATTAAGCCCCTATTTTAAGTCAGGCAGTTTATATATTCTGTTTCATTTAAATTATATTTTTAGAAACTCGATGAGGAAGATAACCCTATTCTGCAGATAAGAAAGCTGAGGCTTTCTTATGGCTTAGGGAGTTTGTCCAGGGTCACATACCAGTAACGGTAGAGTGAGGATTTGAGCCTCTGACTGCAAAACCAATAGACTTTCTAGACACAGACTTACTTATTTTTCTTTTACCTCATGGTACATGGCACACTTGATTACTATTTGTGAATAAGGGAATCTTTCTGCTGAAACATCAGCCTCATGGGGCCTTTCTCCTTGGACCCTCTTTAGACTAATGACAAAGAAACCTACCACAGCCTGGTTTCTCCCATACAGACGTCCGTCGGTTCAGGATGAACATGTAGAACATGAATTACCTTAGCAACAGGCACTAAACAGTGATCACTTGGTACCAACTTTGACCTTAGCCACATTTTAAAAAGAAGTTTGGCAATTAAACCCTCCAGAACGTTATGTCAATATAGTGTCAATCCCAAGCCTGCTGGTAAAACTCTGCACTTTCAGTTCTTAGAAAAAAATAAACAAACGAACAAAAAAAACCCAACGCCATGATTATTGGAAGTGTTGGTTTCTTCCCGCACATAAACCGATATCTCTGCTGACTGGCAGCTATGGGATTTAGTTTGGCTACTTGTGGTCATACCAAAAGCAAATTTTCTTTTTACCAAATCCTATTATATACCTTATTGCTGGAGCATAGGAAAATATTACATTGTATTTTCTATTTAGTATTCTTAGAAAATATCTATCTTCCATTCTAAGCAAAAGTAGCTAGATATGATTTTTAGTTAGTATTAATATTCCAGCCACTAAGTTCCATTATGAAAATCATATATAATGGAATCCTGAGAATAAAATAAACCTTGGCCATAACCCACATGAGATATACTATTCCATCACTGACGTTAGACCAGCCCTGTCACTCAGCTGATGTAGGATTCTGTGTCTATGCACAAACACCCAGCAGTCTGTCTTCTGATGTTCTTTCTAAACTCTTATCTCAGCCAACTTTGCATTAAATTTTTGAAATAACTTATTATAATAGTCAAATTTTACTGGAATTCAACTCATTTTAAAAAATAAAAACCCTTCCCACTCCCTAAGAGGAAGATTCAAGACCTTCAAATGATACAACAGAAAACTAACGTTAACTGTTAGATAGAAACTGTTCTCAGAAAATAATAATATATATGTGGAGATGTGGGCCACTACTAGCAGACTAGAAATAGCAGGGTGATTCGAAGCAGCCAGCTGGGAAGAGAGAACAGATACTCCAATAATAATGTGGGGGGAAAAACCAGGTAGTTACTTCCTATTAGTTCATTTCAATGTAAATAGAAACTTTTAACTCTAATATACTTTAATCCTTACTCAGATTTCATGATGAGCAGAGTCAGCCCTTTTTTTCAGCCATGGACATTTTTATTTACCTTCTTTAATGAACCCAGAATGATAGAATTCATGTAGCTCTGCAAACCAACTTTACAGCTGCAGAGCCTGAGGCCAAGAGAAGCAAAGTGACATGCCCATGTTCATACCCTTTGGAAAAGCCAGGATGAGAAGCCAGTCCTCTAGACCAAGTGTCCCAACCAGAGAATTCATTGTTGTGAGGCCTTTGCTGTGTCCTGTTATCTATTGGACAATACTAGTTCATTCTGAGCCTATTATTTGTGAATGAACTAATTCCAAACCCTGAACTGTCTCTATTCTACTTTTCTTTATAGTATCAATGTGTGTGCATTGAAGGATATTCATCAGCATCCCTGATCTCTACCCACTTGACGCCAGTAGCAACCGTCTCCCCAGTTATGACGACCAAAAACGTCTCCAGATTTTACTAAATCACTTCAGCCAACATCACTCCAGTTAAGAGCCACTGCTCTAGACCCACCTCGATGTGCCTAATGATTCCTCAGCCCAAAACCAGTCCCAGATATACCCAAGCTTGCTTTAGGAGGGTCTATTTCTCACAAGTCCATGCTTTTTCTTGGCAGGAATTGTGGTATGATAGAAGAACACATAGGATTGAGTAATTGGCAAATTTAGGTTTAAATTCTGGTTTTGCACTCACTTGGACAATATTTTTAATTTCTCTGCCCCCCGTCACCCTCTCTTCAATTGAAAATGGGAATGTAGTGGGTGGCACAGATTCAAAGGGCCTGCAGCACCATGAGAGTCAAGGTGAGGGACTCCAAGTTCCTAGGGGAGACCTCCAGCCTTGTTCACACAGACCCTGGGCCTCAACCTGAGCGACTTGCCAACGCTCACTGTGAGATAGCCCCACCCAGGTGGTCACCCTCGCAAGAAGCCAACAGACCAACAAGTTTACAACAGGGACAAATAAGGATCCCAAGGGAATCTCTAAAGATTCAAGGACCCCATCTCCTTCTACCTCCTCTCTCATATGGCCAGATCCTTCTGAAAGGAGGAGGATAGGGGCAGGTCTGAGCAGAACCCATTTTATCTAAAGCACCTATAAAGAATACCTATAAAGATGGTTTAAAGGATTGCATCAGACTAAATTTATCAGTTAGCAAAAATCTAGTTTGTAACATTTTTTTCCTGCTACCAAGACACAAATTGGGGATTCATGAGGAAGATCAAACTGGTCTTATGTAAACAAAAAGCTATAAATGTTGCACATCTGAATGTATTATGAGAAAACTTGTCACCCTACTACATAGGTATATAGACAAAGATTAAAAGGAAATAACAGGGGCTTCCCTGGTGGCGCAGTGGTTAAGCATCCACCTGCCAATGCAGGGGACACAGGTTTGAGCCCTGTTCCAGGAAGATCCCACATGCTGTGGAGCAACTAAGCCCTTTTGCCACAACTACACAGCCTGCTCTCTAGAGCCCGCGAGCCACAACTACTGAGCCCACATGCCATGACTACTGAAGCCCACATGCCTAAAGTCCATGCTACTCAACAAGAGAAGCCACCGCAATGAGAAGCCTGCACACTGCAATGAAGAGTAGCCCCCGCTTGCCATAACTAGGGAAAGCCCACACGCAGCAACCAAGACCCAATGCAGCCAAAAATAAATAAATAATTTTTTTCAAAAAAGGAAATACCCAAAATGAATTTTTTTCAATTTTTTACATTATTTTTTAAAAGGAATATCTTGCCTAGTCCCTGTCTCTAAAGAAGGTTCTACAGCTGCTGCATAACTGCATATTTACAATAAGACTAAGTTTTTGGAAAGTAAACATCTTTCCAGCCAACGCCTGGTTCCCATATAAAGATTTCAATAAAGTTAAAGATGCAGAAAATCTCTCCTTTTTTTAGTCCTCAATTCGTCCTGCTTTCTGGAATGACCAAGAGTAAAAAAGGGACAGAGAAATAGAAATGGCTCAGAAAATCTTTACAACATCATTCATTCCGTTCACCTGCTGACAATCACACAGATATCGTGTGTGAACAGCAGCCTTTCTCAGCTCCGCAGAGCTGAGCATGCTCCAAAGAGCCGCCACCAAGGTCCCGCCCTACATCTGTGACCACATGTCCCTTCACACACTTTTCAGAGTTCACATGGCGTCTCCCCAAAGTAATTCAAATTTAATGTGAAAGAACTGTCTGTGTGTTTTTGTTTTCTCACTTCTCTCTTATTTAGAAGGAAGGCCAGCTGTCCCACTCAGGTTACCTGAGAATAGAGTCAGTCTCGTGACTGGTAGTCCCCAAGGCATGTGGTTGGAAGGGTACGATGACAGGGCAGCCCTCCTCCCATGGAACATCTGTACTCTCTGCGTAGCAGGTGCCAGGAATCCTAACATCAGGGGTTCATTCCACTGGTCGTCAAGATGCCTCTGCTCTCAAGAACTGCATCTTAAAATGCATCCACTAGCTGGCAGAAGTAACACCTTTAACATATGTCAGCTACCACTGACCCAGGATTGATCAGCCAGCTATGTGAACGACCAGCAAAGCCCTCAGTGATAGGAGCCAGGGTAAGGACCGCAGGGAAAGCAGAATCATCCAATCCGTAGGGAAGAGTACGAAAAAGGAATCTAGGGCTGATTAGGCTGATTACTTTCTCTCGGGAAGTAATTACAAGAACAGTAGTCACCATTTTAAGGGACCTCTTTGTGCTTGGTACTTTACTGCTGTACCTCATTTAATTTTCATAGCAATGCTTTGAGGTAAGCATTATTATCTCCTGTTTACAGATGGTTAAAATGATGCTCAGAGAGGTAAGTAAGTTGCTCAAGACCATGCAAGTTGTGGAACTGTGAGCTGGAACTCAAGCCTGCTGATTCTAAAACCCACGCTCTCTCCTCTATTCTGAGTGTGTGTGTGTGTGTGTGTGTGTGTGTGTGTGTGTGTGCAGGTGCACAGACACTACTGGTAGAGGATAATTTGAAGGTACTTGTTAAAGCACTAAAAATAATAACTCTGGCACTTCTTTTTGAATTTTAGTAAGTTATCTTGAGAAATAAATTGTAGATATGTACAAGGATTTAGCTAGAAAGTTTAGCTAGAAAGCAAAGTAATCTAATACTCAACACTGGGGGATTAATTTTAAAACAGAATGCTATTTTCATATAATCAAACTGCTATGCAACGATTAAAACAATGCACAAGGAAATGGAATGAACCTAAATGGTTCACAGTATGCCGCTAAGTTTATTTGTTTGTTTTAATCATGTGTTCTAGTTACTACTGCTATATAACAAAGTACCCAATTACTCCACTTGTTTTTTCTCAAAAACTTGCAGATCCAGAATTTGAGACAGGCTCGGTGGGGCAGTTCTTGCTGGGGAAGTGATTGCGGTAGGATGAATGCTCAATCATCTAAGACTCACCTAGACTGGATATCCAAGATGGCTGCCAGCTGGGCAGCGAGCCTGGACTTTTGGCTGCAGTGTCTATACATGGCCTCTTCACGTGGCTTGGGCTCCCTTACAGCATGGGGGCTTCAGGCAATTGAAGTTCTTGCATGGTGGTTCAGGGCTCCGGCACAAGTGTTAGGAGGAACAAGGTGGCAGAAGTGGAAACCCCTTTTCTGATCTAGCCCTGGAAATCACCTAGAGTCACTTCAGCCACATTCTATTGGTTATAAGTGAGTCACAAGCCTGCTCAGGTGGGTACAAGTCAAGAGACCAATGAAAGGGGTGTTGAAAACTTTGCAACCTTTTTTTTCAAGCTGCCACAGCATGTTATTAAAGAGTTTCTTACACAGTTGCATTTTTGTTAAGTTGACATGTGGCTAGGAAAAAAAGATTATAAGAACATAAATAAAATATTGAGACTGATTTTCTCAGGAATTTGGATGAGTTTTATTTTCATCTTTTCTTACCTGAATTTTTATACAGAATCTCTATTAATTGTGTGATCAGAGACAAATCAAAGTATTTAATTTTTAAAGTTTGAAATGAACACCTAAATAATATTTTACCTCCATATTCTTTACTAGCTAGGAACTTTTTCCCACATATCCATCTTCTGAAATCACCACAGAGCAATCTATCACAAATAAAACCCTCAGGTACAAATTACATGTGAATTCATACTTGTTTTCTATCACCTTCATGTCAATAAATCTCCTCAATGTCTTAGACAGCTGGTTACCTACCATGTCTGGCAATCCATAATGAGCCTGGGAACACAATCAGTGCAGGACGCCTTGGAGGAAGTGACCATGGCCATGACCTTCTCATGCAATACCTTCAGAAAAGCTCACAGAAGCCCCAGCCACACTCCTAAATATAGGAAATTTGTGGCAGTTTCGGTATTATTTTCTCATAGACAGTAAAAGGAGATCTCAAATCAATCCGGAACATCAGCTTTTGAAAATGTTACCCTGGGAACTAAAAATCAGCTCAATTGGCTAAGTCCATCAGAAATGAAAAATACTTCCTTTCAATCGAATGGATAGAGCATGACTGGGATGAGCCATTCGTTTAGGCTACCTTCAATGTCGATACCAACTGCTGCAGACAGAATGAACAGATGTCTTTCACTTAGTGAGTGGAAGTGGAGGCATGTACTCGACCAAAATATCCACAAAAGTCTCAGAGGTTAGACCATATTAATGACCCTCTCTTTTTCTTTCCTCCTCCCCTGAAAACTCTATTAAAATACTGAGGCCACCAGCTGTTGTGTGCCATCAAAAACTAAAGAATTTATGGCAAGAGTCCTATTTAATTACAGCTTATGAAACTGATCCTATGGTATTGCAGACTTTATATATAAATATTATTTATATTCCCGACTTTCAGGAAAGCAAGGTCTGTTTCACAACCTTGCCAAAGGTCAGGGAACTGCCCCTGATGTTAAACATAAAAGGTGTTGTATAACATAGCTAAACAGATTACAGGCTGGTTTACAGACATGGCTTTCTTCTCCACACAGCTATAGCTCTCCTTCTCTGACAGTGGAGAAAGAGCTCCATTCATGACACATCTCCTTACAGCCAAGAGTACCTGTCTGAAGAGTGTGTACTTAATTCAGAGGGCCACGGGGAGCTATTGAGGGCTTACCAAGAAGGGAATGACGTGATCTAAACTATACCTTAGGGGGATTAAAGCTGAAATTAGTAAAGTAAAAAACAAAACTACATAAATTTGAAAACTGGTCCTTTGAAAAGATGAATAGAAGAGGTAGACTCCTCCCAAGGTTGATTAAGGAAAATAGTAAAATTAGGACTGTGAAAAAGAAAGGGTATAAGCTCAAGTTCCAAAGAGGCTAAAAGGACTATAATAGAATATCATGTAAAACTTATAGTGACACATTTGAAAACCTAAAAACAGAAGATTTTCTGAAAAAAAACAACAACAACAATTTTTCCTAGTCAATTCAAGAAGCAGTAAATATGAATAGACCACGTACACAGAGAGGTAATGACTGACCCCCTACTGGATGAATCCAAAGGATACTTTTGGATTGCAAATTGTTTGTAAGGAATAAGAAAGAGGTGGATGAAGGTAATTCATACTAACCTGGCCTAACTGGGTGAAAAGACTGATTTCATGCACAGGGAAACCAGGAGGAGGAGCTGCATTTAGGGGAAAGATAATGAGTCACCTTGGAAACATTATAAGGTACGGCCAAATTACAATCCAAGTGACATAGTATAATGGTGACCAAGTGTGTACACTCACAGACTAATCAGCATGATGTACTGGTATGCAAGGAAAAAATAAGTTATATTTTAATCTCATTTTTTTTATACTCTTAGATGTATATGTCATTTTATTGTGTGTAAAATATATTAGTACTGTTGTACAAATATACTGAGTATATGTATAGCGTGGTGGATACTCAAAAATGTTTTAGTAATATGGATGAGTAATCAAAAACATTTAGAGGTATATCCAGACAGTGGAATACTACTCAGCAACAAAACAAACAGTCCCAGTTAGAGCACACCAGAAGGCTTGTTTTCTTCAAGAAGATGCCATTTATGCTGAATGTGTTTAAACCTACTGAAAAGAGATTTGTGCAATTTCAGGAAGGTTTGGATTGAAGTCAGTGATAAGTACATAGGTATTTAAATAACAGCAATGAACTTTAAGACAATTATAAACTCTAGGATACACAAAATATTGTATGAGACAGAAAATTTATTAAATTACACTACATGGTTCAATACATGAATAACATTTACATAGTCATAATTATTTAAATGCGACTCAAATGTTGACATAAATAAAATTACCATATAACTACACGGAGTGGGTGAGGACACAGGAAGGGTGTGTGTATTACAGGAGGAAGGTAAAAGAGGATTACAGCTTCATCTTCCAAGTGAGAAGTCAGTGTGATAGATAATGTCTGACATGGAAAAATAAAAGTAAGTAGTGTCTATGTAAGTGTGAAACAAGAAGGTAAATTCCAAGAAGAAGGAAACATGCTTGACCTCAAAGAGAGCAGAGACTCAAGGGAGACAAAGATGTGCAAAACATATTTACCATAAATACAGGGCCCAGAGGACAGAGAAACGAATTCTGCCTAAGGACCTCAGGAAAGACTTCACAGAGAAATAGGGGCAGATAATGGAGAAACCCCATCATCCATTCTCTCCTCCTTTACGTAATAGAATATACTCCCTGTACCCTATCTCCACTTTGGGTTTTAACTGAGCACAAAGTCACTAGAGATTCTATTTCCAGCCTCCCTTCCTGCTAATTAGGACCGTGTCACTAAATTCTGAAGGGAGCACATGTGATGTGTGCAGCTTCTGGATTATATCCTCAAAAAGAAGCTCCTTGTTCTCTACTGCCTATTTTAGCCCTTCCTAGTAGTAGACTATTTAGGCCCTGTGGACAAGGAAAAAATCTTAGGGGATGGCAGAGCAACAAAGTAGAAGGTACCTGGGCCCTGGATGACCCAATGGAAGAGCACAGCCTACCCCCAACCTGTCCAGCAGCTCAGACTTTTATGTGAAATAGAAATAAACCTTCCCCCTTTTTATATCACTATTAAATTATATCAGTTAAAGTATCCAAGCCAATATCCTAGGTAACATAAGGAACCCTGTCTGGAAGGAGTTCATAGACAGGTGCAAAAGGGAGAGGTCCCAGGGCCAGAAATAATGAATGTGGGGCTGGAGCAGGGATGCTGGAGGAAGCTGAAGGGAAGCTGGGACTCGATGGTGAAGCCATGCAAAAGAGTTTTCACTCTATAATAAATCGGAAGCTATCAAAGTTTCCTTTGCATCAATAGTGCAAACTCTGTCAGTAAAATGACCTTGTAATTATCTGAAAATAATCTGTAGCCTAACTCATGCATTTTAAAACTACACACAAATAGGTTACATGCAGACTACGTACAACAGATTGCATACAATACTTGCCACCTTGAAGAATAACCTGGTTGAAGCTAGTAGTTTTTCTACTGTGTCCAAACTGGTCTTCCTCCATTCAAATTATCACTTTAGAGTCTTGGAAAATAAATTTCTTATTTCATACACAATGTAGGCATTTCTAGTGATAAAATTATCTTCCCAGTATTAAAGAAAAACTTATGAAAATGCTCTTGCTTTATTAAGCAATGTTTCTAAATAGTCTGTGATACTGTGTAGAAAGTTTAACCAAGACTAGTAAATTGATTGGAAAGAAAAAAATATTTAATAACATGCTGGTGGAATATTAGCTGGATATCTGTTTGGAAAAAAATTAAATCCACTTTACATATGATAAAACAATATGAAAGTAAAAATAAAACGACTACAATTCTCATCCCGATAGTAGTCAAAGGAACTTTACAGCAATTGAAAAACATTATTGACAAGGTAAATGAGATCAACTAAAGGAAAAATGAAAAATGTATCCATAGTAGGAAGAAGCCAAAAGAAGAAATGTAATAAGTAAAATTATTTGCATTACACATGAATAAAGTGTTTAATTTTTTAAAAAGTAGATGCCAATCCAATGCTTTTTACTAGGCACATTTTATAAAAGGGTAGAGAACAGATGAGAAAATACAAATACAAGTCAATGTTTAGAATAATATTCATATTTCCTAATCTTAAAATTGAAACAACCGTGACCTAGTTGCTGCTGTTATATTAGCAAAAAAATTTTAATTGCATGTATTGTCATACCAGTAGCATTGTACATTCTTTTTAAAGAGCTATTTAGAAGAATACAAGAGCTCTATGATAGATCTATCTTTTGACATACTAACTCACTTTGAGTAACCTATGCTCAAGAAAATATTTAAAAGAAAAAGCTACTTGTACAAAAATGTTTCTAGCAATTCCATTCATATGGGATTATTTTCAAGGCCCCCAATTAGGAAATGGATAAATAAATTTTGGTGTATTGTTATTGCTATCATAGAGTTTATATAGTTAATAAATAATATTGATATATGTAAAATTGTATGCAAAAATGTTTGTGAGACCCAAAACTGTTAAATAGAACATAAATTATTCTGTTACTGATTATGTAAAAATTTAGGCCTCTACAGTGAAAAGTATCCGTAAAAGGCATATATGTAATTAGCTGGAGTTTTAACATTAAGTGATTCTTTATCCTTTTTTCTGTAAAATGTTGAAATGTGCAATAAAAAATAAAAGATTAATTGGTAAAGTAAAAAGAAAGAAACCTTCTACCAGCTTATAATCACCTTGAACCCCAGAGTAATAATTATTATAAGTACTATTTGTTGTCTAATGTGGGCCAGCAATTCTGCTACACTCCTTAAATATATTATCTTGTTTAAACATCACAGCACCCCTGCAAGCTGGAAGTTATCTTCCTCATTTTACAGATGATATATTGAGGCTCAGAGACACTAAATAATTCACCAAATATCACTCAACTAGGACATGGTAGAGCCTCAATTAGAATCTAGTTCTGCCTCCAAAATTTTTATTAAATCATTTTTTTCCATGAGAATCAAAATAACCCACGCTTGTTGAGGAAGATACGGAAAGGTAAAAATACTATTCAGGGGGAAAAGTCTATAATTCCACTATCCAGAGTCAATCACTCAATATTTTCCCAAATTTCCTTCCAATGGTTTTCCAGCATATTTTCTTTCTCACAGTTGAATTCATAGTCTATGTACAACTTCATATCCTGCCTTTTTATTTAACATTACATCATACTTATAAGTTTTAATGGTAGTATAATATATATTCTATAGATATTTCATCATTCCATATTCCATAGTTAACTATTCTACTAATGTACATTTAGATGCTGCTGGTTTTTCTCTATTACAAAAAGCACCACAAAAAACCTCTTTGTACACAAGTCATGCTCAGCAAAAAAATCGATTAAAAGACAAATAATTGGAATAAAGGGAAATGGGGATTTTTAAGACTTTTGTTACGTTTTGCCAAATTTCTTTCCAGGAAAGTTGTGTCAATTCACATCAGCAGTGATTGAGAATGTTTGCCTTACAACACCCTTACCATGATTATTGTTACGTTTAATCTTTGCGAATGGATAGGTGGAAAATTAGGCATACTATTCTTGTTTGAACTTACAGATGGAAGTTGCTCTTTCACATGTTTTTTTAAAAATGTAATATTCTTCTTCAGCAGTTATGCTAATTCCCCTGAATTGTTCCAGTTATAGGTATGTCATGAAGCAATCATAAGCCCTTGAGCTTTCTGCTGCCTCCCGAAATAAAGTGCATCCGCCATCTTTACTTCATTTATTCACCCCCCATTCATTCAACCCTTAACCTTTATGTAAAACACTTTGACATAAAGCATCAAGTCTTTAAAATATTATGTCCTTTAACCCCACAGACTTTCTTCTAGTCAAATGCTTTCTGAGGACCAGTCACATTTGATTTGGTTTCTAAAGAAACTTGAGGAAATTAAACCCCAAGGAAATAACCCCCATCTTTTGCTTTTCTTTCTCTCACCTCATTTCAGAAGAGGAAAACATATTACCAAGAATAGCTGTCTTGAAAACAGTGGAAACTCAGCAGGGGGTACCACCTATAGCTGTGTAATTACAAGCTCTGTAAGAGGCTACCCAGTTGTGCTGATATCCAGGTATTCTCGATTTTGTTGGGAACACCGCCAAGCCTGGACAAGATTCTAGTTCAGAATTCTCCAGATAGATGATGATAGATAGATAGACAGATAGATAGATAGATAGATAGATAGATAGATAGATAGATAGATAGAATAGATGGTAGACGATGGGTAGATGATAGATAAATGATAGATAGCCACTGAAATAGCAATTAACAATCATCTCTATTTTCTGTGAAGCACATGCTCTATTTTACAGCTGTCATATCAGTCACAGCAGGTCCCAGGTTTATCTATCTGTAAACCCACTACTCACCTTAGGTCTGACTAACAGGTATCTCGGTAAGAGAGAGCAGATTGGTGCAGATTAATTCTCTCACATCCATGACCATTTCCCCTGCAACATCACAAAAACCTTATTTATGACTTATGTGTGTGATGTGGGGATAGGTGGGTTGGTGAGTATTCTGAAAGCCTTAAGTTGCTACAAACCAATAGGCCTTCAAGCCTTATACACCTAAGCACGTATGCATTTGTTCAGGTAACAAATGTATTGGGTGCTTACTATGTACTAAATTTTAGAGATAAAAGAAGGAATAAAATGAATAAAGTCCCTTTCCGTGTGTAAGGTCCTTGCATGGCACTTACACTCTAAAGAGACAGACAACATAAGGAAACAAATATATAAAAAAGATGTCAGACTGTGATGAACATCAATAGGGTCATATGGTAGAGTAACTGGGGGTTGGTCAGTTTAGAATTCCTGAGCACAGGAGGCCTCTCTGAGGAGACGGATTTCAGCTGAGACCTAAAGGGTGAGAAGACAGGGAGCCAGGCATGATAAACGTCCAGGGAAGAGGGTCTCCGGTAGCAGAGAGATGGGGGTCTCTAAGGAGCAGAAGGGTGCCCAACATGGCTGGAGTAACGTAAGGCCAGAAGAAGAGAGGAATGAGATAAGGTTTGAGAGACGAAATTACCTTCTATGAGAACCTGTTAAAGGGTTTAGACTTTCCTGTAGGAGCTGTGGAAAGACTTTGAAAGGCTCTAAGTGTGAGGATGTCGGGGAGAGCCACAATCTGTCTGCATGGCTGTCTCCCTCACCTCTAACTGTTTTGCTTAACTACCATCTTGCCCAATGAGATCTCCTCTGACAGCCTTACTTAAAATTGTGGACACTGACCCTCCTCTCCCACTGCTCGCCTCATACTTCTGATCCCTTGAACCCCCCCAACCTTTTCACTTCCCCGTACACTTATCACCTTCTAACACACCACGTAGTTTACTGATTTGCTGTATTTACCTTTTATTGTCAAGTCTCCCATGTGAATGTAAGTTCCATAAAAGAAGGAATTTTTGTTTGGTTTATTGACCTATCCCAAGAGCCAGGAACGGTAGCCTGCACATAGTAGGCTCTCAATGAACACAGTGATTAAATAAATAAGTTTACATGAAGATAATAATTTGGAGTAATAAATAGCACATTCATGTTTTAAACCAGTTTTTTTTTTTTCCATAGAATGATCAGAGAAAACCATGCTCTTATCCACAGCAATGGAAGAACTGCGATGGGATGCTTCAATACATATTTTCACCCCTCTCTTCTAATCATCTCAGTGGCAATTTTCTTTTTTTTTTTTTTTAGATGTTGGTGGTAGGAGTTTATTAATTTTTTTTTTTTTTTTTGCTGTGTTGGGTCTTCGTTTCTGTGTGAGGGCGTTCTCTAGTTGTGGCAAGCAGGAGCCACTCTTCATCACGGTGCGTGGGCCTCTCACTATCGCGGCCTCTCTTGTTGCGGAGCACAGGCTCCAGACGCGCAGGCTCGGTAGTTGTGGCTCACAGGCCTTGTTGCTCCGCGGCATGTGGGATCCTCCCAGACCAGGGCTCAAACCCGTATCCCCTGCATTAGCAGGCAGATTCTCAACCACTGCGCCACCAGGGAAGCCCAGTGGCAATTTTCTTACGATATTAGCAGCCAGCTTCTTCAAGGGGTGGAGAGCTGCTTTGTGTTTGTCTGTGGGTATTACCCATGCTGAAGTGTCATTTCGCCTGGACTGGTGTAGGGGCATGAAGCAATATACGGTTTATTGCTTGTGAATTTTGTGCTTTACCATACAGTCCTGCTGCCAGTAATAATGGGATCATAAAGCCCATTCATTTACTGGAATGGACTGTTCTGTATTATGTAGCTGTAGTTATCAATATTGTTACATAAATTCAGAGGTGTGCCAGCTAATAAGCTACTACAGTTACTAAAGTTTCAGGCATGGATGACACAGAAAAATTGCAGGGTTATTATACATTATATTTATTATATAAAATATGCTGACGAGTTCTGGCTTTGTACCTCAAGATTATACGTATGTTCACATGCTAGGCAGAGTCATAAAACAGAACCGGGATGACAAAGCAGCCACGGTGAGGCTCTGCTACAGGCACAAGACACCTGAGGGATGTAGTCCAGACCCTCGTTGTGTGAATCCCATTGTTCCACAGTGTCTACTGCTTTCATCTGCGAATGACAGAAAACACTGGCTGTGCCTCAAGATTTCTTAATAAAATTGTAATCCATTTTCTATTCCCAAAGAACGTCATGAATAGAAACTATCAGAAGAGTGCCCTGAGGCACTGTGATTTCAAAGTTCCTGATCCTGACAGCGGCAGCTGATTGGTTAATCACGAGCACTGCTCCCACATTTCTGAAGATGCTTCAGCTGCTGCTGGTGGCCTGTCCAAGAGCCATTCCCCCTTGCTCCTCCCCTTGAGAAATGCCCTATTACTCTGGCTTCCACTCTCCCTCAGCCGCATGCTTCAGAGGGTGAAATGTGGTGTGTCACCATCCTGGCCAGTGAGACACAATCTTCTTGTAAGGCGTTTGAAAAGATTTTCATCCCTGGTAAAGAGATCCAGGAGAAGAAACAGCCTCTTCACACCCCTTGGTTGCTTCAGCTGGAGGTGGTTGCTTCTGCAGTACCTGAGAATGCAACCGTATCACACCCAAAACCAAGAGACAGGCTGGCATGTTGAAGATGGTTCAGCAGAAAGATGTCAGAACCGGGGTGCATGATGATGTTGCACAGCTGTTACCCTCCTGGAGCCACTTTGCTTCTGGACTTCTTGATGTGTATGATCAAAAAGCCCTTTATGTGGCAAAATGATGTGGCTCATCACAATTTTCCCCCCCCAGAGATGTCCACAGCCTAATCCCTGGCTCCTGTGAATATGTTAGGCTACAGGTCAAAGACGAACTAAGGTTGCAGAAAGAATCAAGGTTGCTAATCAATTGACCACCTTAAATTAGGGAGATTATCCTGATTATCTGGGGGGCTCACCGTAATCACAAGGGCCCTTCAAAGTGGGAGAGGCAATCAGAGAGAGGACCAGAGAGATGGCAGTGTGAGGAGGACTCAGCAGGACATTGCTGGATGAAGGGGCCACAAGCCAAGAAATGCAGGCAACTTCTGGAAGTTGGAAAAAGCAAAGAAAGAAACAGATTCTCCCCTAGAACATCCAGAAGGAAGCTGCTAACACCTTGATTTTAGCCCAGTGAGACCGATGCTGAACTTCTAACTTACAAAACTGTAAGATGACAAATTTGTGCTGTTTTAAGACACTAAGTTTGTGGTAATATGTTACATCAGCTATTAAACTAATACAGATGAACATACACTTTATCATCCAAATCTGGGTACTTTTGAGAGTGAAAGGGGTGTTAATAGTTAGGACAGAAAAACACGGGTCAATTGCAAATGTCCTGGGAACACCTCACTGATTGTTTACATCACTGAATTGGGTTTTCTGACATTTGTGGCCAAAAATATCCTAATTATAGGGAACATACCAACACATTCCACATATTGGCATAAATTCATTTTTGAAATTCTTTAAGATGTTAATTTCAACACACAAACAGAGCCAACACCACAGGAATTAGTAGCTACCTTAACCCGGTGCCAGCTACACCCGTGAAGGGTTCCCTCACAATGTGGAGAGTCTAATGGCAAAATTAGCTCAGTGTGGAGGAGAAGGAAAAGAAAGGAAGAACCAGTCCCCACTTGCAAAGAGTTTACAATCAAGTTGGAAAGACAAATGTCACAGATATTAAGGGCCTAATGAACTGATTTACAGAAGTAGCTGTTTCTTGGCAGCCCTCAGAATGTTCCTATCCCAATTTTTTTATTCCCCAAAAGACAAGGGAAATTGAAAACTAGTATTTTCACTCCTTGGTCTAAGCATCCTTACTCCAAAACGCTGTGAGAGTTCTTTCTCCAAAGGGAGCTGAAAGAAACAGAAAGCAAAGGTTCATTTCGTAAAGCTCAGTTTAAAAGAATTTGGCATTATAAAAAAAATGACATTAGGGACTTCCCTGGTGGTCCAATGGGTGGGACTCCGCACTCCCAGAGCAGGGGGGCCCCGTGTTCGATCCCTGGTCGGGGAACCAGATCCCGCATGCCGCAACTAAGAGTCTGCCTGTGGCAACGAAGATCCCCCATGCCGCAACTAGGACCCGGTGCGGCCAAAATAAATTTTTAAAATAATAATAAATGACATTCAACCTTTGAATATAGGAGAAAATATATGTGCATAGGAACCTCACTGAAAGAAACTATCTTTAATGCAACTCTATCTTTATGCAAGAAAACCAGAATCAAAACTGGAACAAGCTTAGGGAATTTGCCTTGGGTATTTAAGTGGAGAATGGCAGCAGAATTAAGAGGCAAGGGCTAAATGCATGAAAACCCTGAAGGAATTAACTCAGATTATCTATCTATGAAGTAATGCAAGAAGAAAGAGGTAAATTCAGGGCTCCAGCTTGGGAAAGGAATTCCATTTCCGGGGATCACTGGAGCAGTGCTGAGCCCTGAGCAGGGAGCCATCAGCCCTGGGGGGGCGATCAGAGGACCTGTTGCCCTGGCCAGTCTGGGAATTCCCCATCTCCCAGAACATTTCCTGCCCTGAGAGGAATGAGGAAAGCAGAAGGGAGAGTGTTGATTTAAGATGTGTGTAGGAAGAGATTCAACCTCCTGTGAAATCACAAAATCTGTCGGAAACAGCAAGGCAACTTTTTCTTTTAACTGATTTGTTCGGGTGTCTTAGGAAATGTTCTGAGAAAAGTGAAATGCCCTTTGAAGAGAGAAGGCAAGTCTACAAGAGACCCTAAACAGGTTAGGGGAAAAAAAACTACTGAGGCTGTAAAGCAGATTTAAAGAATACTTGGGGATTCCATGAAAAAGAACTTTTATACCAAAGCAAATGTGTCTCTGGGGAACAAGGCACCTGGAATTCAGCTCCTGATGTGTTTATTTCCATGAGAGGGGAAGCAGGGAGCATAAAGGATATGAATATTGATTGGTGGGGAAGGTGAAGATCTGGTGTAACCAGGGCATCTGAGTCAAAAAGATCCAGCCCCTCCAGCTTAACTTCCATCTCCGCCACAGCAAAAAGAAACCACAATTCCCATCTAGTTAATGACTTCTTCACTTTCCTAAAGAAAACACGGCTCTACTCCATTCTGAATCTTCGTGAACCCTCCATAGCCTCCAGCCACTGATCAATAGCTATTATCTCCTCTTGCTTCTGAAGCATCCCCCCCAATTTAATCAGCTTCCTTTCTTCCTTCCTTCCCTCCCACTCTCATTCATTCAGTAAATATGTATCCATACCCCCAGAGTGCCAGACCCTAAGGGAAGAGGAATAAAACCCAATCTGATTCACATCCCAATGGAACACTCTCCTCGGGCAACAGAGGCGAAAGGTCATCCCCCTTTCTTCGGCTTCACCCTTTCCATATTTTCCCACTCGCCATCCTAAGCAAGGCCCTCCAAATACCTTCCAGGACTTTATCAGCAACCTCATGATAGGCCTCCTTTCACAATAAAGGTACAGTGTAAACCTGTCTCCAACCCCAGTTTCCATCACCCAACCCCAGAGACCCAGAATAAAGCGATACCTCAACTTCTCCATTGCGGTGCTCCAGTTACTGACCAAGGACTCACTGCCCGATCACACTCACAGAAGCCAAGACTGTGGCACAAGCTTTTGAGAAAAGAAAGAGCTTTGTTGCAAGGCCGACCAGCAAAGCAACAGGAGGCAAGGCTCTCAAATCTGTCTCCCTGATCCAGGCTTCCGGGAGAAATTTAAGGGTTAGGGGAATTTCAAAATCAGAAGCTGATTGGTTAGTCTTCGGTTAGTCCATATGAGCTACTCGTGCTGCTGGAAGCCAGATTTTCCTTATTGAAGGACTTTTCACTTTGTAAAGGGCTCTAGTGACAACATTTCTATTCTTTAAGTTCTCTAGACTAAAGATTCTTGGTTCCGGGGTCATCCTGGAGACATGAGTTCCAATCTTGCAAGTGTAAAGTGTGGTCTGTGTAAAATAACTCAAGGTTTGATTAATCAACAACCTATGTAAGGAGACAAAACCAGTTTAAGCTGGTGCTGTTTCAATTTGATTAATCAGCAACCTATTTAAGGAAGCAAAACCAGTTTAAGCTAGCGCTATTTCACTCCTACCAAAAAATACCTTCCCCACCTGCTTCTACTGATCAGGTAAATTCTTAGGAGCTTAGCTCAAAACTGAAGACAGGGGCTTCCCTGGTGGCGCAGTGGTTGAGAGTCCGCCTGCCGATGCAGGGGATACAGATTCATGCCCCGATCCGGGAAGATCCCACATGCTGCAGAGCGGTTAGGCCCGTGAGCTGAGCCTGTGTGTCCGGAGCCTATGCTCTGCAACGGGAGAGGCCACAACAGTGAGAGGCCCGCGTAGTACAAAAACAAAGAAAAACAAAACAAAAAAAAAAGTGCCTAGTTCAGAACTGTACTCAGTACAACATTTAAAATGTTTAACAAATCTTTGCCTCCCCATTAATTAAATGTAGAAAATAAAGAAATGTTCCTCTTCTGTCCCCAATTTACCACAGTGCTCTACTTACTCATTACCATGGCAACAGTGGCATTTCAGACTCCTCCCAGCCCCTCACCACCCAAAAAATAGGCCAAGAGTCATGTTGAGCCCACATCGTCCTCTACGCATCCTCTAGGACCACAGCAAAACACTACTGCTCTGAATGCATCACCTTTTTGTTCATCTCCTTCCTCTCAGTCTCCACAACCAAAGCGTTAGCCCAAATCCTGTCTGCTCTAATGACAGGAGCCCATCTCCAAGAATTGGAGATAACATCCACCACCTCATCCACTGGACTCAGTAAATGAGGCAATGTGTGGAGTGCTCTGAAGATGGCCAGGGCGCATCAAATGTCCAGCACCGCGGACAATTCCACTCTCCAGGTCCTCCACTTTCCACAGCACTTTCAGGAGCATCCTCCAGTGGCAGAAAGTCACCTGGAGCCAGATAGGTCCAGGTGTGAAGGCCAGAGAAGCCACTTACAAAGATTGTGAAGTGGCTGACAACACTTACCCTCCCTGTGCCTCAATTTCCTCATCTGTGAACTGGAGATAATGCCATCTTCTTTGCAAGATCATTGGGGGCATTAAATGAGACGGTAAATGCCAATGATGTAGCTTTTCACCATTAATTCCCTTTCGTCTTGCCCTGCCTGGCCCCTGGCACCCGCCCCACCTCACCCTTCTTTGAAGGGTCACAGTGGCTTCTCTCTGCCACTGGATAATGTTTTTATTTTCATCAGATGAAAATAAAAGGATTTTGTTTTCTGATGAAAATTTAAATGTTGTTCAGTGGCAGAAAGAAGGACTCCTTTTTTTTCTTTTTTTTGCAGTACGCGGGCCTCTCACTGCTGTGGCCTCTCCCGTTGCGGAGCACAGGCTCGGGATGCGGCTCTGGACGCGTTCACGGGCCTAGCCGCTCCGTGGCATGTGGGATCTTCCCGGACCGGGGCACAAACCCGCGTCCCCTGTATCGGCAGGCGGACTCTCAACCACTGCGCCACCAGGGAAGCCCAGAAGGACTCCTTTTTGAGGCATGTGTCAGAAATCCCAACCAAACTCTTTCAACAGCAAGGGAATTAATTGGGTCACAGCTAAGAAGTCCGGGCTAGAACCCGAGTCAGCCCCAGCTGGACTGGGACTTCCGTATGCCCCTAGGACCCAGCCCTGACTGGCTCTTAGCTGACCTCTGCTTTTCTTGCATTGTTGATACCCTGCTCAGGCTCTGTGTGGTCCACAGTGGTGCAGCTGTTCCTTCCTCCCAGGTTCAAGTCCACAGGAAAGCCACCCTCCTTTCTCTTAGCTTCAAAAAAACAAAAAAGAAGGACTTGGATGAACTCTGATCAGACTAGCTTGGACCGTGGACCCATTCCTGAACTAATTACTGCAGTCGGAGATCCGAGCTGGATTGAGCAGGCTAGCAAGTGAACATCCCTGAGCAGCGTCACCCTGAGGCATACGGGGAGTTTAGGGGATGGTCAGTTACGATGGTAGATCTCTGCTTTGAGATGTGGTGGTGGTTCATGTCCAGCGTGTTAGTAACTAAGGGCCAGGAGAGGGCTGCTTCTGAGCAAAGAAGCAGAAGAAGGATTTTGGAGATCCCAGAATGACTTTCGAGGGCTTCACCCTTTTGCTCTAGCCCAATCTGGGTCATGGTTTAGTGCACAGGTTCTAAGCTGCCTGGGTCCAAATCCTGGCTCTGCTGCTCCCTCGCTTAGACAAGTCTCTTCTCTGTGCTTCAGTTTCCTCCTGTGTGAAAAGGCAATAATATGAGTCTTCAGCAAGTAAAGAGCTTAACGCAAGGCTTGGCCTTGTAAGCACTCAGTGAAACTTCTCTGTTAATGGAGACCTCAGGGAAAGAGCACCCACAACACTGCCACGGGCATCTCTGTGGGATGCAAGTGGGTGATTAGAGCTGGGCTCGTGGAAACCTCTTTGGAGAAACAAGGACCCCAAAGTGGCACTCATTTCCAAATCCCCTGCGATGTGAGCACAAAAAACCTTGTATTACACTGTTTTTAAAAGGTTAATTAAAATGTGGTTAAAATCAAAAATATTTAAAAAGAAGGATGACTATTGAACTTCCTAGCTCCCAGGTGCCTTTGCTCGCTGAGCTCTTACCCTCACAGGCATCTAACATGCCTTTCATTAAACCGGGAAAGCTAGAGGCTGGCTAATTGCATACCTGCTAGCAGTATTCATTACAGAGGCCCCTTAATCAGATGGTTAGCCTGAGTGATTCCCCTTGGAAGGTGACCTGACTAGTATCTAAAAACACTCAGATGTCCAGGCTGGGTTGATGGAGGGCAGGAAATGTAACCTTTGACCAGGCAAGTGGTAACAGTGTTGCCCTTTCCGCAACCAAGAACCAAAGGAATTAAAATTGAGTCAGTCACCAAGTAGATTGCATTTAGGGTCATCTATAAATCTCTCAGAGGCATTTACCAAAATGTTTACTTTTCTTAGTAATTTAAAACGAATGGGAACAGGCTTTGTACCAAACATTGGGAAAAGAAACTTGGTTCCTTCTCTGTGGTTCCATTCCAGCAATCTGGCTTGACTTTCTATCAGAGTACGTTTTCCTGAGCACCTCCTTGACAGGATAACCATCATGCAAATGACAGTGAATTCTTCCACAAATTAAATATATTCCTGTCCCTTCAGCTGAAGAAGCCGAAATTATTCTTCAGTGATGTACATATGGGGATGACATTGAATTTCTCCCAAACTAAGGCAGAGATGTTGAAAATTCGTTCCATGTGATTTAAATCCCCCTTTGTTTTCGACTTCCCCTTTAATAACATGCAGATTGTGTTGTGCAATGCCACCAAGAATCTGAGTGGGATACAAGGGACCCAGTTCTGTGCTTGTTCCTGTTCATACTTATACGCAGTTTATTCTACGGCTGGGGGGAGGCCACAGAGGGAGATGTTCTTTTACAGTTAGGTTAAAACCAAGCAAACGGGGGCTTCCCTGGTGGTGCAGTGGTTGAGAATATGCCTGCTAATGCAGGGGACACGGGTTCGAGCCCTGCTCTGGGAGGATCCCACATGCCGCGGAGCAACTAGGCCCGTGAGCCACAACCACTGAGCCTGCGCGTCTGGAGCCTGTGCTCCACAACAAGAGAGGCCGCGATAGTGAGAGGCCCGCACACTGCGATGAAGAATGGCCCCCGCTTGCCACAACTAGAGAAAGCCCTTGCACAGAAACGAAGACCCAACACAGCAAAAATAAATTAATTAATTAATAAACTCCTACCCCCAACATCTAAAAAAAACCCAAGCAAATGTGAGTATAAAAGCTACTTAAACCTGATTTTCAGCCTTGTCCTATACCATAAGTTTTGGTTAGTAGAGTGTAAAGATTTAGGTCAGATTGTAACTCTGCTTACAGACCTTCCTCTCTCTGATGTTTCAGCACTGACCAGACTACTTAAGGACTGATGCGAAGTAAATGCAGCTTTGATAATGCTTCCTACTTTGACACTACAGCCCAGTATCCTGCTCAAACAATGTATTGATTTTAAAATTGACTTCCTGACTTCTAAGTAATTGTCAATTCTGTTTTTAATGGAGTTCCTGTCTACTGAATATACATTCCCTTCTTGTTTTTCTCCTTCTATAAGTGAAGTCCATTCTGAATCTCTCAGAATCATTCTTGTATTCTTAAGGTAAAAGAATCAAGGAAAATGAATGGAGTTCTAATTCATCTCCAGGAATTTTCTCTACTGTTTCATGAAGATTCTCCCCGTTTTCACACTATCCCTGAACTCTAACTTCAAAACCACATGCAGCAATGGTCTAGCTGTAAGAGAGACGATTTTGTTTTCATATAGCCAAGATTTCTGTTCGGGTTTTATATTTGTTTTATTAGGCTGGACCAGTTTGATTGGCCTCTACCCCATAGACCCTGCTGGGTCAACATGACACAGAAGGCATCTACCTTGCCTTACAATTTCACTTGTAATCTGAATTTTATATGCGTTGTCAGGAATGAGTTAGAAATGCCATGTGGATCTAGAAATTCCTGGTGACAGAAAAGGAAAGAACATGAGGGTCCAGGTCATTTCTCGGGAATCCAGCTTCTATTGGTTTGAGTCATTGCTGAGAAGGCCTGAGATTATCTCTTTATTAGACACCCAGGTAGATGGAACTTTCTCTGCAATGAATGCCCTTAAAGGTTATAGAAAAGTAATGAAAAATAATAGCAAGAGTACAATAAACTACAGTGAGCTTTCCACTCAGGGGTACCATGGCCCCTCAGACTCTGCCTTCTCTTTCAGGGACTCCTGAACACCTGCACGGCCTCCCGCTATTCAGGCTCCAGAGGTCACCTTAATGCTATCTCTCTGTAGCTCTGCTTCAGTATATTAATCGATAATCATTCATTCAACAGTGTTTCTGGAGTGTTGGCAACATCCCCCTTAGACCACGACGACCGCTACCATTCCCTGGACCCCGCAATATAGAGGGCTTGCTCTGACCCATTCCCCCCTTTCTAAGCCAGGCTCCAGGTACCCAAGACCCCAGAATCCCCAGTCCAAACAGCCCTAAGGAGGAGGCAAGGGACTAGCTATGGTGGAGAGAGGAGGATGGAGCTTGAGTGTAAGGCTGGGGTGTTTGGGGGTAGAGGAGGAAGGAGAGTGGACCAAGGCCCAGGGCCTCTATTTGCAGCTTTGCCTCAGGTCCTACATGCAGAGTGTTGGGTGGTGAAGGAGAGAGACAGTCCCAGCACTCCCGGGGTCTCCAACCCAGCCGGGAAGACAGGTGGGGAAAAGTAATTAGGAGGATGATGGGTTCTGCAAATGAGAAGCGCAGGGTGCGCTGGGAGGTTCTGCTGGGGGGCTGGGGGGGCGGTAGGCAAACCAGGCTTCAGTGAGGGGGCAGATAGAGGAAAGTAAAGAGGCCTTTTCCAAGGAAGCCCTGCTCACAATTTCCACCCCAAATTTCTCACATTCCCAAGCCAAAATTCATACACTAGGACTCATATACGTAACTTTCTTTATTATGCACAAGTCTGATGTGCTGAAGTAATTTTGTCTCTGATTTCAGCACTCTTTTCCAGTCTAACTCATTCTCTTTCAAGTTCTCCTTAACTGACAAATACTTATTTTTCTTCCATCAGCAGCTGGGTGGTGTCTTAAGAGCAATATAAGATCCTTTTTTTTTTTTTCAACAAAGAAAGCTACCGATTTTCTCTTAAACTGCAAAGTGTACAGCCCCCACCTCACTACCCATTTCAGGTGTAGCTTGACTCCCAGTTCTGTGACCTTGAGCAAGTCACCTCATCTGTATACTGGGGAGAACAACGTCCATCTCAGGGGCATGAGGGGTGATGAGTTGAGACACTTAAAGCACATAGCACAGAGCCTGGAATAGGGTAGGTTTCAGTAAATGTTAGTCACACTTCTCTGTCTCCTATTAACCTTAGAAACCCAAATTTTTGTTTTAACTTTTGAATTTAAAAAAAAGAAAGAAGTGCTACATATTCTTCACCACAATAATACTCTGGTTCACTTCAATGCTAAGAAGCCATGATTATATTTTCTACAAAGACGGGTACCTAATAATAAATACATGCGCACATATATAAGAGAGAGACAGAAACAGAGAGAGAGAAGGAGAAACGTACTTCTTAAAGGTGAAAAGAAATACAATTAGTGCAAATAACATCATCCAGATTGCTGTGTTATTTGCAGCTAAATATGTAGTTTAAAAATCAGACAAATGGATTCCTGACCTGGACTGGCATTTGGGAGAATATACTAGACAGAAGTCACATGGTGTTGCCAGGGCTGCAGGTTGCAAACAAGTGAATGGATGTGGAGACAATGAGCATTCCCTATGAGTCAACATTTCCCCACCTTCTGTTGCTATTTGGGGTATAGATATTCCACACCTTCCACTCATCTACCTTTGTTCCCCATCAGGCTCCCACCTTCCAGATTCTGCTTCTTAGTTTTACTAAAAAGGCTTCCAAAGATAAAGTTCTAAGATAAAGCATCAAATTCTGGAATTATCTAAACTCCAGTAACGCTGAAGGCACGAAAATCCACAGAACCATAGCTCTCGGGGGATTGATAAATAGGACTTTATCCTCACCTTGGGTTTCTGGTACGTTATGGTAATGTAACACGCCACCTTTCTCGATTTACTGTCTCTGCCTCCTTTACTTATAGGGACTGACAAAAGCAGGCATCTGTATTTTTTGTTTTGTGTGCTTGGGGTCAGGGGCGGTAGCTCCATAGGCGTATAAATGCACTGTTTTCAAGATAATGTAGTAACTGCAGCCTAATAAAGTTTTTCTAAAGGCAGCGTGACTACCTCCATAAAGTAAATTTAAAGAGAAAAGCTGTTTGGAAGTCTGTTTTTAGTGGTTGAGAAAAATAATGAATGCAGTAAATAAAATGTTAGAAAATTTTTCTATAAAAAGCCACACCCATATTTCTCCCATTCACTTATAGCTACTTTCACTATTTTCTAGGCCGTCTTTGTCTTACGCATGCATTTCACAAAGCAATCTTAATTTAAACGTCATTGTGACTTTTGCTTTCTACACCTATCAACATATCCCCAGTTTTCTACAGAATGAACAAATTTTGCTCATTCACTTTGAGCCTGTATAATTTAGTTACTATTAATGACTCTAGTCACAATGATTTATATTTTGATAATGGCTGTCTTCTGAAGAATTCAAACTGTTTTAAAATAGCACCTTGGAAACCACTGCACAGCTCAGAAATCCTCCTAGTGCAACGTCCCAGTTTTATTAAGGGGGAAACTGAGGTTCTAAAGAGCTTATGGGACCGGCCAGGATTCTTCTTGGCAGATCCAGGACTGCAACCCACGTTCCCAGAACCCCAGACCCAACCACAGCTCTCAGCCCTCAGCATCTCCATCCCATACTGGGTGGACATTGGAGGGGAGGGGAGGGGAGATCACAGAAAGATAACATCCCACTTCTCAGTCTTTCCAACTCAAGTGGAACAGATAGCTGGTACCTGCCTGTACCCAGGGCTTGTTTGAATAGCATAATCCTCACCTGACTGCCCGAAATGTGATTACCTTCCTGTCTTTGAAAAACGTTTTTATTTCATGGGAAACCGAGCCCTGGGTACTAACTAGGTGCCAACACAGCTGCAGTCCTGAATACGGTGTCAGAGAACTGGAAGCTCTGTGAGCATATGTACCTTTCTGCAACTGTTACTGCAACCAAGTCAAATCACAGGACCCCGCAGAGACTCTCCTGGACGTACATTCGGGGTGGGACGGGGACCTGGAGGAAACTCAGACCTGCGTGACTTTTTCAAAGACAGGAGTCGAGCCCCACCAAGCCCTCTGCACACCAGCACGATTCTGGGCAGCTGGATTCATGCATGAAAGGGTTTCCTCGGGGAAGCCGGAATTGGTGCAGCTCACAGAGTCACAGGTCAGGTTCTCTCCCAGCACACCTCCCGGCGGGCAGAGCCCTGGGGAGGCGTTAAGACGGTGAAGGGCAGCGGGGCTCAGCGGCCCAGGGGCTCTCTGGCAGGTTCAAGTTTCCGTGAGTGCCAGATACAAATGGTGGTTCTCCTCTCCGGGTTGCAACTGCCCAGCTGTCTGCAAGGGAGCCCAGAGCACCCGCCCGCTTCCCAGCTGGCCTCTGCAGCCATCCCCCGGCGGTGACTTTGTCATGGCTGAGCACAGCTGCATTTGAACTGATGACCTACTAATCTGCACTAGAAAGGTCCGCATCCTTTTACAAATCCCCGGAGCCTCACCATCTACTTAACTTGTTGCTCTTAAAGTTTCACATCATTTTCAACATGTTAAGCCACCACTTCTAGAGTATTATTGAGTCTGAGAAAGAGAGCCGCCCCTGAGCGTGTTTGCCACTTTCGCCCTCCGCCTTTTATTTCACAGTTTACACACCCAGAGCCAGCAGGCTTGCCGTTGGTTTAAGAATTCCATGCTGCGTTGCTCTCTTGGAGGATCTGTCTACTGATTATCTATAGAGAAATCAGCACTTGAAGAAATGCATTAGAGAACGCCTCCACCCCATGCAGAAAATCCTGTATGACAAATAGGGACACAGCATCCTACACGATCTCAGAAACATACAGATGGCTCCTCCTGGACAATCAGGCATTTGTCAGTAATGTTAGACAGAGAAAGTTTTGTGTTCACAACATTATTACCACTGCCAGCAGCATTTGTATAGTACAGAACTAGCTGGCAAAAAAAAAAAAAATCATCTTACTTTTGCTTCATGAGTAAAATTGCACTTCAGTGCACGGTCCCAGAAATGATAACTACAGTAATATGCTTAAAAATATGCACTTCCTTCCTAGTCTTTCATCCAACCAACACATGACCACAAATATTTAGTGAATCATATGTATGTTTATTAAGTATATATTATCTACCCTAAAAAACACAGAAATCGTATAAAATCTGACACAATTAGAACTCCTAGATCACTTGAGAATTTTTAAAAAAATATTCTTGCTGCTTTATACAGCCTCCTGGTTCCTTATGGATTTAAAGATGCCAAAACTTATCTAAAATCTGACACAATTAGAAATTCTGGAGCATGTTGGAACTGTGTTTTTCTTTTTTTAATTATGGTTGTCATTTTGCCACTTCCTGGTGTTCTATCGATCTAAAGGCATTAAAATCTTTTACATTACATCGTAATTGACAACTAGCTTTTTGCCCCAGTATAACTCCTCTTGAAGAATTCTCTGGTGGTGAGTGTTTGGCAGCATTGTTTTTTATCTTATGTGCTAATATTTATGACAAGACGGAGAAATAAATGTGCAAGTTATCCAGACTCCTCCCCTCCACCCATACACACATTTTATTCCAAAAGAAAAGTGATGTTCTTGCTTATGCTGTTTTGCAAAAGACCTAAAAAGGGAAACATTATGCAAAAAGTTTTAATATTCTTCTGAGTTTGCGGGGAGAAACAGAAGGGCTTGTAATGAATAGTTTGCAAATAAACTGGCAAATAATAAGTACATTCTAGTAGCATCTTAAATTTGAAAGTTCCAGGCAGAAAGATAACCTTCCAAAGCATCTTTTTCCCAAGAGCATTTGTCATGATCCCTCACTGTGGGAGCCTGGGGGGGAAATGAGTATAATTTCCCTGATGCCCCTTGGGACTGCTGGAGCTTACTTTCCAAAGTCCATTTTCTAAAAGCATAGCTGTCTTTTTTTTTTTAATTTATCCCCACCAGGTAAAGAACAGAAATTTTCCTTAAAGTAGACAACTTCCAGGTAAAATGGCTTCATTACTGACCATGCCACAGGCCAGTTCTTCAGCCAGAACTCCCTGCCCTTTTTACCATGCTGTCACACCTCAATCTAGAGCCTTGCCCAAAGACAAGGAAAACCAGCAAGATGGTCAGTGTTACTTTGGTTACTACATTTACCATGGATTTCAGGAGGCTGGTGGTTGCAGGGACGAGCAAAAATGAGGAAATATTTCTGGAGCCCTTAGAAGAGAAATTCAAATAGAACTTACCTTGAGGGGAAACATGTTGTATACAGAGGGGGTACTGTATCCTGAACTGGACAACTTTTTTTGCTAATGAGTCTTTGCAAAGCAAATATTTAGTAAACAAAGAATCCTTTAATGACCAAAAGGTCTTCTCAAGTAAATATTCCCAGGACTCCACGGGCTGTAACAATTGCACTGTATTAGTCAGCTCAAGCTGCCATGACAAAAAACCACAGACTGAGTGGCTTAAATAACAGGAACTTATTTTCTCACAATTCTGGAGGCTGGAAGCCCAAGACTAAAGTATCAGCAGGGTTGGTTTCTTCTGAGGCCTTCTCCCTGTGTCCTCACATGGTCACCCCTCTGTGTTGTTTGTGTCCTAATCTCTTTTTCTAAGGACACCAGTCAGATTGAATTAAAGCCCACCGATACGACCTCATTTTACCTAATTTATTTCTTTAAAGGTCCTCTCTCCAAATACAGTCACATTCTGAGGTACTGGGGGTTAGGATTTTGACACGGGAATTTGGGCAGGGACACAATTCATCCCATAATATATGCTTAGGAGAAACAACGTAACTCTTAAGTGGTAATATTTGTTTTGGTTATTCATAATATTCTTACATTTCCATTCATGCAATGGTGGCAGTAAGTTATTTATCTGCCTATATGATGTTGACAAACAGTAGACTTGAAACAGAGGGAAACTTTAGAATATTTTGTTGAGACTATTAGAAGTATTTACTTTCCTGCAGTTATGAGTCTCACCATACTCCAACTGATAACAGGAAGGATCCAAAAGAAATTGCAATTTATCTGACATGGTTTTTTTTGTTTTTTTTTTTTTGCAGTATGCGGGCCTCTCACTGTTGTGGTCTCTCCCGTTGCGGAGCACAGGCTCCAGACGCGGAGGCTCAGCGGCCATGGCTCACGGGCCCAGCCGCTCTACGGTATGTGGGATCTTCCCGGACCAGGGCACAAACCCGTGTCCCCTGCATCAGCAGGTGGACTCTCAACCACTGCGCCACCAGGGAAGCCCCTGACATGTTTTTATATAGTCTGGTGAGGTAGAAAGAATATTGTGGCAGAAATTGAGAGAGCTGAGTTTTACCCTTATTGAGAAGAAGTAACTTGCTTCGGGGCCCTTGTAGCTTATTTCCTCAGTAGAGTGTAGCAGTTAAAAGAGTAGACTTCTGGAGTCAAAACTACCTAGACCCAAATCTACCACCCATTAGCTCTGTGATCTTGGGCAAACTACTTAACCTCTGTGTTGTTCTGTTTCCTTATCTGTAAACAACAACAGTAACCTACCGCAGAGGCAGTGAGATTAAATGATGCTGTATATTCAAGGCACTTATAATAATGTGTATCATCATCACCCCTTTCAAGGTGATTTCTTTCATGGAGTTGAAACTGGCAAATAGTTAAAGGTACTTCTTCCCAAACGTCAGCATGATCAGAACCATCTGGAAGGCTTGTTCAAACACAGATTACCACAATTACAGCTGAAGACTTCACCACTCCTCCCAGCAACTGATAGAACCACTAGACAGAAAATTAGCAAAGACGTAGAAGAACTGAACAACACCATCAGCCAACAGGATCTAAATGATATTTGTAGAACTCCACCCAACAAGAGAATACACATTCTTTTCACATGGCCATGAAACAAATACCAAAGTAGACCATACAATGGATCATAAAACAAAATTCAACAAATTTAAAAGAATTGAAATCATACACATATGTTCTCTGACCATAATAAAATCAAACTAGAAATTAATAACAGAGAAACAACAGGTAAATCTCCAAATACTTGGAAATGAAACAAAATACTCCCAAGTAATCCATAAGTGGAAGAGGAAAAACTCAAAAAAAAATTTTTTTAATTCATAGAACTAAATGAAAGTGGAATGCAGTATAATAAATTTGAGGGATGCAGCTGCGAGGGAAACATATGTTTATATTAGAAAAGAGAAAGCCCTCAAATTGAAAATCTAAGTTGCTATCTCAAGAAACTAGAAAAAGAAGATCAAATTAAGCCCTAAGCAAGCAGAAGGAAGGAAATATTAAGAAAAGAAAAGAAATCAATGAAACTTAAAACAGGAAAACAATAGAGGAAACCAATAAAGAAAAAGCTCTCTTTTTTAAAGCAATAAAGTTAATAAACTTCTAATAAGACTAATAAAGACAAAAAGAAGACACAAATCACCAATATCAGGAATAACATAGAAGATTTCAATACAGATGTTGCGGCCATTAAAGCGATAATAAGGGGGTATACAAATAACTTTACACATAAATTTGACAACTTAGAAGAAATTGACCAACCAAACTAGAAAATCACAAACTACCAAATCTTAGCCAAGATGAAATAATCTAAATAGTCTTATAATCATTAAAGAAATTGAACTCATAATTAAGAATTTCCCTTCCCAAATTCCTGGTTCTGTATAGTTTCACTGGAGAATTCTATCAGACACTTAAAGAAGAATTAACATTAATTTTATACACTCTTTTTCAGAGACTAGAAGAGGAGGGAACAATTCATCTTATGAGGCCAGTATACCCTAATACCAAAATCAACAAACAGTACAAAAAAAGGAACCTACAGACAAATATGAACTTAGACACAAAAATCCTCAACAAAATTTAGAAAACTGAATTTATCCATATATAAAAAATAAAAATTATATACTACAACCAAGTGAGACTTATTCCAGGTATACAAAGCTGATTCATTATTCAAAAACAAAACAAACAAAAAGAAGGCAATCCAATAACTCAACAGGCTAAAGAAAAAAAATCATATGACCATTTCAACTGATGAAAGAAAAGCATTTAACAAAATTCAACAGGCATTCATGATAAAAACTCAGCAAACTGGTTTTTGCTGATGAGAACATTCTCAACTTGATAAAAGCATCTGCAAAAAAATTTACAGCTAATATCATACTTAATGGTGAAAGACTAAATGCCTTCTCTCTAAAATTGGGAACAAGGTAAAGATGTCCTCTGTAACTGCTCTTATAGTTAACTCAAAAGGATCAGAGTCTTAAACAGAAAATGGAAAATTATAAAACTGTTAGAAATAAAAAAAGAGAAAATCTTTGGGACCTAGACTTGACACCAAACGAATAATCCTTAAACAGAAAATTTGATAAATTGGGCTTCATCATAATTAAAAACTTTTGCTCTGCAAAAGACTCTGTTAGGAGAATGAAAAGATAAGCTACAGACTAGGAGAAAATATTTACAAATCACACATCTGAAGGACTCTCAACACTCAATAGTATAAATCAAACAATTTAACTAGGAAAGAGGCAGAAGACATGAACCAGTATTTCATCAAAGCGGATATACAGATGACATATAAGCATATGAAAAGGGACTTCCCTGGTGGCACAGTGGTTAAAGAATCTGCCTGCCAATGCAGAGAACACGGTTCCATCCCTGGTCCGGGAAGATCCCACATGCCTCAGAGCAACTAAGCCCGTGTGCCACAACTACTGAGCCTGCGCTCTTGAGCCCATGAGACACAACTACTGAGCCCGCGGCCTAGAGCCTGTACTCCACAACAAGAGAAGCCACCGCAATGAGAAGCCCACGCACCACAACGAAGACCCAACGCAGCCAAAAGAATAAATAAAATAAAATAATTTTAAAAAGCATATGAAAAGATGTTCAAAATCATTTCCTATTAGAAAAAATGCAAAGTAAAACTACAATAAGGTATCAATACACACCTAACAGAATAGATGACTAAAATTAAAAGCAGTGGCCAGAAACTGGATCACTCATACATTGCTGGTGTAAACATAAAATAATACCATCACTCTGGAAAACAGTTTGGCAGTTAAAAAAAAGACAACTAAATATGCAACTACCATATGACCCAGTAATTGTACTCTCGGGTGTTTATCCCAGAGAAATGAAAACATGTTGACACAAAAACAGGTACAAGAATGTTTACAACAGCTGTATTCATAATAGTCAAAAATAGGAAACTACCCAGTTGTCTTTCAGTGAGTGAGTGGTTAAGCAAACTGTGGGACATCCCTACCATGGAATATTACTCAGCCATTAAAAAGGAATGAACTGTTGATTCATTCAACAACCTGGATGAATCTCAGAGAATTATGTTGAGTTAAAAGAATAAAAGCCAATCCCAAGAGGTTACATACTATATGATTCCATTTATATAACAAAAATAAACTTACAAATAATAAATAAAATTGAAATAATGAAATTATAGAGACGATGAATGGATTTGTGGTTGCCAGAGGTTAAGGATGGGAATGGAGTGGAAGGGAGGGGAGTGGGTGTAGTTATAAGGAGAGAACACAAGGGAGCCTTGTGGTGATGGAACAATGGTGTATCTTGATTGTAATGGTGGTTGCACGAATCTATGCATGTGATAAAGTTGCATAGAAGTAAACACACACACAACTGAGTGCATATAAAACTGGTGAAGGCTACATAAGTTCTGTGGCTTGCCCCAGTGCCAATTTCCCTGTTTTGCCTTTGTACTCTAGTTATACAAGACGTTAGCATTGGGAGAAATTGGAAGAAGGACCTCCCTGTACATTTCTTTTATGCAGCTTCCTGTGAATCTATAATTATTTCAAAATTAAAAATTAAAGAAAATAAGCTCAACTATTACAAAGGATGAGGCACTCAGCAGAAGAGGTTGGGTGGGTCTTTCTTTAACTTTATACATTTCTAAAATTGGTTGAGGTGACCATATCATAAAAATACAGATCTCAGAAGAAAAAAAAACAGAGTGATGGGCTGCACTCCTAGAATTTCTGATTCAGTGAGTCTGGAGTAGAGCTTAAGAATTTGCATTTCTAATTGGTTCCAAGGTGAGCTGGTCTGGAGCCCATACTTTAAGAATCACAGATAAAAGGAAGTGGGAAATCATTTCAGTCCTTGCTTGTTCGGTCTGATCTAAAAGTGCTTCTTAATCTGATGGTTAGATAGCTGTAGAAACTAATCTGAGCTCTCATTTCAAATTTCACAGAGGCCGTTCCTCTCAAATAGACAAATATAGACAAGTATCAGTTCAGATCAAATGTCTTTCAACTCAGACAAATGGCTGCTCAATCCGGTCCTGGAAAATAAATAAGTTAATAAAAATAAAATAGAATAAAATCAGTCTGTAAAGGGAGATATCCCCATCTAATCTGTATCTTAAAATGAATCAATCCTTCTGAAATGTCAGGCAAAACAGCCTTTGTGAAGAATCTCCTGCTCGGCCAGGTAATCCAGAGCCTCATATTTTTATATCAACCTCCCACAGGAAGGAAGGACAACCACTGTCTCCCTGAGAGAGAAGCTGAGGGTAGCTCAGTGAATAAAATGTTATTTTCTTTTTCAGTTCTTTTCTCAGTCACATATTCTGCCCTCTTCTCAGAATGTTTATCACCACTAAGAGTCATATTTCTGTTTGACTATCTGGCAAGTGACTCCCTGCTGAGCGGGCGGGGGAGAAGCCCCATAAATCAGAGACCTGCAGTCCACATGCAGCCTCCCAGCCAGTAGTGGGACCCACACATATTCTTCAAAGCTAAGTACTTCAGAGCAGCCCTCTTAAAAATGAAGATCCAGTTACTCAGAGCTGGAGAGCGTTAGAAATACCCCCAAATGTCCAAGTGAGTGGCACCCTGAGGGGCTGTGAATTGTTCCGTTGGTTTCCCAAGAGCCCTGATGAGTGCTGACTCTGGGAGCTCAAGGGAAGCATGCCTGTCTGCAACCTGGCCCTCTGTGATGTGAGGACGAGGTTCCCACTGGGACATCAGCAGATGGAAATAAAGTACAAAATCATGGGTCTGTAGTTATCAATAAGAGATCATGATAATTCAATATATTTAGGAAGTTCGGCATGTCTGCAGTACTTTACTCTTAAAAATAACAGTTTGGAGCACGAGCAAATTCTTCTAATTATTCCTACATCTAATTACTCCTTACTATTCAAAGTGTGTTCCTCAGATGCTAGCAGTGGCATCACTTAGCAGCTTCTGCAGGCTGAGACTCTGCAGATCCACCCAGGCCCAACCCATCAGAATCTGCATGCTAACAAGATCCCAGGTGATCCCTGGTAGGTAGCATATACCTGTGGATTACAACGGGGGGAGCTGCTGAGAAAAGGGGAATACAGAAGCAGAGATCTCATGAGTGACGGGGTCACCACCACAAACACTACAAGACCAAGACGACACTGGTAAATCAAGTAATGTGGAGTTCAGACTTGAATGATCAGGAAAACTGCTGTAATCTTGACACTCTACTTGCCCTTCTAAAATGCCCCCGAAGGCTAGAAAGCTCAGTCCTAAATTCAAACCTCACACCTTCCCAGAGAAGCACTAATTCAACCCCACTTACCATTTCCTAACTGAATTTCTTCTTTCCCAAATAACTAGAAGTTGGGCAGTTTGCAGAGGTTTCTTGTTGGGAAAAGTTTGGAGTAACTGAATAAAATTCCAGGTGAAATAGTCTGGAACGACTGAAAAATGTATCAGAGAATCATTATGAATTGTTGCTTGTTCTTTCTTTGCTTTCAAACCTCTTGTTCTTAGTGCTGAAACCATAGACATTCACCAAGGAGGGAGGCTGGGAAGTTGAGAGGGTCTAGAGAGATCTTATTGGAATCAGTAGAGGGTTGAGTTTGGTAGGGTTTTAGAAAACTTCTTGCTGTCTTACATTATATGAACCTTTATGTAAAACTATAGCTTTGTAGTAATCATAAATATATTTTGAATGGCTAAAGTTTAGGTTTTACGCACAGTTTCAGCACCCGGTTTAACACATTTTATCTAATTACACAAATTTTTTTAAATGTATACTAAATAGTGAATCTGATATTGGATTGGGGTAACCACGCAATACCTTTTTCTTTTGAAATGATATTATGTTGATAAGAAGATAAATTTGTCCTTCTTTCTCATGGATAATAACTATTGTGTAAAACATTGGAGGAGCTTTTCTTACTTACTAAGGAGAATTTGTGAGACTTCTATTTGCCTAGGACTTCACAAGAAGCCATATTCACACGTGTATCTTGCCTTCCAGGAGCCTACAATCTAGATGAGGAGCCAGACATAAAAATATGAGATAAATTTTACAGGAAAAATTGATAGAACTTTAGATCAGAATATCGGGGGTGGGGGGCAGACAAATTAATCTCGCTGACAGATTAGAAGTGTTACTGTCAGAAACGAGAATGAAAGGTGAGGAAAAGATAGGTAGATTGTGAATGGGAAGATGAACCTGGCTTTGTGCCAATGAGTAGGACATGACCACAAGGCATGGATTGCTGTATGTCAGTGTAAAATTAAGTGTAAAATGAACAATTAGTACTAGAGGGACTGAAAAGGGGAAGCTAAACAGACTAGTCAGAAATGAGCAGTGACTCAAAGCTTCCTGAGGGAACTATGACTTGTATTGAGCCTTAAAAGGGAAATGAATCAATTCAAGGTAAGGTAGAGTCAGATGATGGGGGTTGTGAAAGCACAGCAGGCATTTTAGATTTGAATGATTAGGAAAGAGACACCAAAGATTTTTAAAGAAGTGATGAAAACAGTGTGAAAGGAATTTGGGAGCAGGGAAAGTTTTCATCCAAGGCTTCCAGAGTTAAAATCCCCGTTGAAAGGAATAGATAAAAGATATATTTTAAAAGAAAAATAGATGAAACTTTGAGTCCAACCATCAGGGAGCTGGTAAGGGAAAGAACTGAATCTGACAGGGAGATTGGTAGTGCTAATGACAAAGACCAGAGGTATAGATGGGGGAAGAGAGAAGGATTGTGAATAGAGAGATGATGAACTTGGCTTTGGACATCAATAAGTTGGAGGTGATAATAAGATAGCCCAAAGGGTAATAGGTACAAGGCAGCAGGGCTGCTCAGGTCTCAGGTCACACACCCCTGGGAGGGAGTGCCTCCTTAACTTTTGCACCTGGGATTTCAACTGCTTCATCCTAGTCACTGCCCTACTGGGCTGATGGAAATATGGAACTTGAGTTTAGATGAAAAACAAGATTGGAGATACAGGCTTGGAGGTAGCAGCACAAGAGCAGTTGTCATATTCATGAGGTCTTCAAAGTAGGCACCAAGGGAAGAAAGGAAATAGGGCTGAGCCTTAAAGACTCCCCTTTGGAAACCAGAGAAGAAAGAACAAGCAAGCCTAACATAGGAAGGACAATTGAAATTAGGAAATTGGACGCTTCTACCTAAACATGATAGACTTCATAGGTGCTCTTCCTGCTAGTTCCTTCCAAATAACCATTGAAATGGTAATTAAATGATTTTTGAAAAAGCATTTACTCACAAGGATTAAGAGAACAGGAGAGCAAGTGGCCATAATAAAATTGTGGAAGCTTAGAAAGCAGTGGACAAGTCTTAACTGTCCAGGCAGACTCAAGAAAACAGAAACTGAAGCCAGCAGTGGGGAAAAGCCCCACAAATATATTTGCACCATAGAACCCTGAAAGGTTCAGGAATTGGAGGCATTTGGTATTTCTGGAGTCAGGGATGTGGGTGAACCAAAAACAAAAAGATTGGTTAAAATTCTACATATTCTATAGCAGTTATATACAACAGGTCCCCTTCCCCAGCCACCACAGTTAGACAATACCCTAATATACCCCTAATCTGGCAGAATTCTAGAGTTCTATCCTCTAGAAAAGTTGAATTAGAATGACTTTGGACACAGGTCTACAGTCACAACCAAGCACAGAATTTCCTTACTAAAAACAGAAGGATTAAGTGAAAGTCTACATATGGAACAGTACCCTTCCCCAACTGAATTCCAAGAATGCTGGGAGCCTGGCTTCTATCTCCCAGGCAGGAATCCTCTCTGAAAAAAAAACTAACCAAGCTGAAGAAAAGACAAGTAAATGTGAACAGCTGAGTCACTGCCCTAATGGAGGAATGCCGTCAGGTCTCCTGATATCAAAGCCTCGTGGTTATCCAGCCCTGAGTTGGGCACACGTGCACACAGCTTCCACATTGCATGGTAGAGACTCACTCTTACAAATGGACAGACAGCCAAGGATCATTAGACATTAAAGAAACACTTCTAACATGAAAGACAGAAAAGAGATAAGGAAGGAATGCAGGATGGGTGGATCACTTGGGGAAAACAGAAACAATGCAGGAACAGAAGAAACATTGAAAAATAAGAAAGATCCTCAAAAATATACGTTATTAAAAGACATTCAACGAACAGTGAAAAGTTTTTGGAAATAATGATCACTGACATTTTTTTAAAGCAGTAGCATGGTTGGAAGATAAAGTTGAGAAAAACTCCCAGCAATCAAAATTTTAAAATAAATATAAGACTGTGGAAGAAATAAGATGAAAAATTCAGATGACCTGTTTGGAAAGTTTATCTTCTGATTATAGCAGCTTAACAAAGAAAGAACGGAGGAAAAAGAGGAGGGGAGGAAATCATTGAAGTAACACCAGAAAAGAACACACAGAGGAGAAAGACATGGGGTTCCATACATGAGGGCTCTTCAAGTATCCAGCATAGTAAGTGAAAAAAAGGTTGATATCAAAGCTCATAATCATGAAATTTCAAAACACTGGAAACAAAGAGGAAATCCAGAAACTTTGATATAAGGGCCACATACAAAGGATGGCATAGGAAATCTTAACAGCAAAATTGGAAACAAGAAGACTGAAGAAATGCCTCCAAAAAACTGAAGGAAAGTTATTTGCATATAGGAATTCTGTTCTCAGCTAAAATACTGATCAAATGTAAAGAGAGATTAAAACATTTTTGGAAATGCAAAGACCAAAAAAATGATCTCCTCTGCTTTTTTTTTTTTATTAGGAATCCAATAGGCTAGAGGCTTACTACCCAAAGGGGTGGTAAAACAAGAAAGAGGAAGATTTGGGATCCAGCACAGAGAAAGTCACAGGGAATCTACATGATGATGTAAAGGGAGCTTCTAGGGCTCCACCCATGAGGCAGTCTAGACGGTGGCAAGGTGAAAAGGGGATTCTGGAGTGATGTATCTAAGAAAAAGTTTACCTGATTTGTTTGATTGTAGTCAGAAAATTTACCCCTTTGTCCAAGATTCGAGGACAAACTAGAACAAAAACAGAAAACCAAGCAAATGAAAAAGAGAAAGAGAGTATTAATTCCAGGGGAAACAACAAAGTAGACAATAAAGGAAATGATGTCATACGTATGGCTCAGCTGCGAAAAAGAGGTACATAGTTATAAACTTCAAATATTGATCTAACCAAAATGAGGGAAGGTGTCTGGAGGCAGGAAGGGTATGAAAGCCAAACCTCATCATTAAGTGTAGGAAACCAACAGAAAATATCTAAGGCTGAAAAAAAAAATTTTTAATTAAGGTATAATTGATGTACAATATTATATGTTTCAACTGTACAACATAATGATTCACAGATTTTAAAGGTTATATTGCATTTATAGTTATAAATATTGGCTGTATTCCCTGTGTTGTACCATATATCCTTGTAGTTTATTTTATACATACTAGTTTGTATTTCTTAATCCCCTACCCATATCTTGCCCCTCCCTCCTTCCCTCTCCCCGCTGGTGACCACTAGTTTGTTCTCTATATCTGTGAGTCTGTTTATTTTTTGTTATATTCACTGGTTTGTTTTATTTTTTAGACTCCACATTTAAGTGATATCATACAGTATTTGTCTTTCTCTATCTGACTTATTCCACCTGCATAATACCCTCCAAGTCCATCCATGTTGCTGCAAATGGCAAAATGTCGTTTTTTTATGGCTGAGTAGTATTCCATTGTATACCACATCTTCTTTAACCATTCCTTTGCTGATGGACGCAGGTTGCTTCCATATCTTGGCAATTGTAAATAATGCTGCTATGAACATTGGGGTGCATGTATCTTTTCAAATTAGTGTTTTCGTTTTGAAAAAAAATTGTTTAATAGTCGTGTAAGGAAGTTATTCAGAAACATGATCACAAATACTAGAACAAATTGGAAGAGTTACAGGCTGTTGCCACTGGAAAGGACTCAGGAGGGAAACGTTGAGTCAGGGGCTGCTGCTCTTAATTTTAAACCTTTAAAATACTCCACCTTTTAAAATTGTACACCTTTGTAAGAGTTTAAAAAATAAAGGGACCAAAATAAGTAGACTCAAGATATCAAAATAAGTTTGTATTTTAGAATCAGATGCATTTATGATAGTGAATGCATATTTCAAATTTAATGAAAAAACTTGCTAAATAACCTTTCAAGTCTTGTAATATCAAGTTCATGTACTTTTTAAGGAAGAAAACTGAGAGGATTGTGATGGAACGATATAGTCACAGTATTAAAAAAGTGGTGTTTAAGGTAGTTTCTATTACATTAAGTATATTTCGAAGTCATAAGTGTGTTGTATTCTTCTTTATAACATGTATCAGTCACTCTTTGCCAAGTACGTGTTCATTCTTGTGAGTATTTAGAAACAACACTGGTTAAGTACAAGATCTCCAGTCCTCAGAGGTTTAAAAAAATTCATTTCCCATGTTTTCCAGATGTTTATCTGCTAGAATTCTTCACTGATCTTTTTTTCCAACTCACTGTTTGAATAGTTTTTCCCATGTTTAAATATGAATACCTCCAAACAGAGGCTCACAACACATTTCAACTTAGACACAAACATTTCGATGGGACAGAAAACTGCACTTTATTCAAACAATAGATTAGGGATGAAATAGCGGTTTTAAGGTTGTTTTTGACATTTAAAAAGGCCTGAAGTATTTTTTATCGCATTGCTGCCTGTTGTTCCTCTAGATACCTAATAACTTTGAAGAGAAGATCCCGGCACATTATATACACTGAAACCCTGTCCAATGCAAAGTGATATTTTTCTTTCTATTTTTCATTTGTGGATGATGGCTCCAGTCAACAATATAATCACTTTCTCTTATTGATTTTCTTACAAAATGCGTCCTTGTTAGATTCACTGATGACTATACATTACTGAAGTACCTGGTAAAATTTCATTTTGTTATTACCACCGCACAGGAGATGCTTTTTGCTGGATGAAAATAACTACTTCTCAAGAAGAAGATGAAACTGGGTTTAATGCAGAATTCCAGAGAATGGCATCCTTATTTGAAAGCTAATCACCAAGAACTCCTACCCTCAAATCAATTCAATATTATTCTCCGTTGAGAAGCTGCACTGTATCACTCTAGCTTGACCTGGGTTTTCCGATTGAAAAAAAAGATGAATTTTCCCACTTTAAACACTTAACAATTTAAAGCTTTAGCTCTTCAAAAGAATTCTGATTCTCTCATGACTGGCCTGTGCAGTGCACCTCCTAAATCACTCTGGGTAGTTTTCAGTGGCCTGTATCTGATTAACTTGAATTGATTTGGGCTAGAAGATTTGTTAAAACAGCTCAAGTCAAATAGTGACTTTGTATTTGCAGGCCTGAGTAATATATAACCCATAGTTATTTTTCCTTCTTATTTGGGGTATCAAAATAAATTATGATATCACTGGATCCTCCTTTTTACTGAGAAATACTGAAGTAGTCTCTTTCATTTTGCCAGAATTATAGGCTTCCTGAAATTCCTAAAGCACCACACTGACAAAAACAACAAAAGATACATTTATTTAAGTTTATTCAAAGGTTATGGATTATTCCTAGGAAGTCTACCTAAAAAGGAAAATAGAATGTTAACACTTAAAAATTTGACAGGACATACTCTTACCCAATAATTTATTTTTCAGTTAAATTCCATCTCAGCCTGTGCTGCTCCCTTATGGACTGTCTCATAGAGATAACTGTTTTAAAAAATAAAGTTAAATTTTCTTCTTGGTGGGAAATGGTTTTTAAAATCATTTTCTTATTTGAAATTAGAATGATTTTTAATTCTAAATAATGAAAGTATTCGGAACCCCACATATATTTGACAGCAAATTTATGAGTAAATCTTTAAAACTTAATTTTAAAAATTAAGACACTTAGGGGCTTCCCTGGTGGTGCAGTGGTTGAGAGTCCGCCTGCCGATGCAGGCGACACGGGTTCGTGCCCTGGTCCGGGAAGATCCCACATGCTGTGGAACGGCTGGGCCCGTGAGCCATGGCCGCTGGGCCTGCGCATCTGGAGCCTGTGCTCCACAACGGGAGAGGTCACAACAGTGAGAGGCCCACGTACCACAAAAAAAAGAAATTAAGACACTTAAAGCTAGCGCTTTGCTACATAAAAGATGGCATATGATACTGCAACACTTAGTCTAATCTGAATAAGAGAATATTTTAAATCAAAGTCATTTTATTCCTTTAAATTATGCACAAGAACTCTAATTAGGTGTTGCTAATAAGAGATTTTTCAGGGATCTGATTGACAAATAGAGAAATGATTCACAATTATCATGCCAATTGCACAAGGCTGGCTGCTCCCCCAGACTTAAAGGCTGTCCTTTGTAGATCATTAATTTGCTTAACAAATCCTTTCTCCAGCCTAGAAGTAAGAGCACCGTTCTTGTCTCCATTATCAGAGCTCTTCTGACTAAGGAGGTTTCCTTACAGTCTACAGGCAGCACACTGGCTACATTTTCCAACAATCTTACTTTGCTCCTGATTACCCCGCTGTCTTTGGCTTAAACCGGAGCAAGCTATTCATATATCTGCAAGCCTTAGTTTCCTCATGTGAAAAGTGGGCCCGAGGGTCTGTACAAGTTCAAGTGAATCAAGTGTTAAAATCGAATCTGATTCTAAAAAAGATGACCAGGCAGATAGCCATTTTCTCCATAAATCATTGTGAGGGAGTTCTGACCACAGTAACATCCCACTTGGCCATTGTATTAAATGTGTAAACGAAGCTACTCTTTTAGGCCTTTCTGAAAAATATGCACTTAGGGACTTATAAACAGCATATTTTCATTCATTAAATCATTTTTAAAATAGGCTGTGAATGAGAACTTAAAAGTGCTTAAGAAAATATTATTCATTCTGCAAAAGTTACTATGGCCCAGAATGCAAACTGGTCACTTGAGACTATTTTAAAGCTACGAGCAGAGGGAGGCAGAGGTCACTGCTTTCCTCCCTCTATGACAAGCCAAACCTCCTCAGACTTAGCCTGTCCACTCCTCAGCTGGGCTGGGCCATCCACAGGGGCTGATACAGCCTCCACGTGACCAAGATCTTTGATTTGAACAAGGCAGAAAATCACAAAACTAAACACAAATCTGCTGTTAAGGGAAAAAAATGTACTTTGCTTTCCAGATTTTATTTTAAAACATTTATTCAGGCTTCTCTATGATTTCAAGCCCCACAGCCCAAAGGCATTAAACTGTATTGAAGCTTAATGGCCTGAAAAGTTTCCTTTTGAATTAAAGCACATCCAGTTACAAAGGGGGAGGGGAGGGCATCTGCAACTAATCTGAAAATTCCATTTCTGATCCTGGACTTTGAGGACATAAAAATAGCCAGCAGAATACTTTCAAATCACATAGGGGAGAATATGACTTCTGGGAGCTGGGTTTCTATACCAGTGCCTAGTTAAGAGAATTTTCGATTAGTGAAGAATGACCTTTAATATAGAGAGGTTCAGATGGGCGTTGAGAAGAAAAAAATAAGCTACATATGCTTCTCCAGACTCTGTTCTCACTAAGTGATTCACTTATTGTAGAGGAAAATTCTAGGAGCTTTCATTTTATAGGTAAAATGGTGACCTTGCTTCCAGACCAGCGGGCTCCAAAGTAGGAATGAGATACTGGGTACAGGTAGAAAATTAAATTTTTTAAAATTTAGGTGTAGTACCTAGATCATCTTTAATTTTTCGTTTGGTATATACAAAGTACATGTAACAACATCCCCTTAAATAAACAAATGTACCTATGCTGGGTACTTAAGTAAATCCAGAGACAACTCCTCTAGACACTACACCTGAGGCACAGTGAGATTATTCCCAACCTTAGTCCATAAAGGAATCCCTAGAATTTTGCAGGCACAGACCCCAAAACCCCAAGAACCAGATCAACAAGAGCTCTACCCACTGGTTTTCTGTTATTGCATTCTGTTTTTTACCTTTCATAAAAAAAAAAAAAAAGTGCTACAGTATATCACCAATAATGGGGTTATAAGAAAGGTACAAACAGATGAGTCCTGTGCAAATCTTTATTATCAACTGTCATTGTAAGATATGTATACTTGTGTTTGTGCAAAACAGAGAAACTCCGACACAATCGTGTTCTATTTGATGCCCTGTTTATTATGGGAGCATAGATTATCTCAGGAACAGAGACAGAGAAATGCTCACTATCAAAGTGGACATTTCTAATATCAACTTCAATCTATTATTTTTGAAGAGCTATTTTCATCCTCCATACAAACAGGATATCAAGTACAACTTTCTTTTGTTGACTAAATGTCAGTGTTTCCTCTTTAAGTGTAAGTTGCCTGAATGGTTATTTAGCAAAAAGAAGAAGGGAATAATCTCTGAGAAATTCTTTTTCTAAGCTTCAGAATGTTCAAAGGAAGACAGAGTAACACAAACTGCTGTTTGAGGATTTGAAAAACATATTTTTAAAGATCTACATGACTTAACATTTCAAAGTAAGGAAGAATCTCCACCCTCCAAAAAATGTGCAATCACATGAAAGTATTCCAATGATCATTGCCAATGGACATTGAATTTAAACAGTTTTTGTTTTTAAAAAATTTACATTCTCATAAGGTTTAATATATCATACTTTTATTGAGATATAATTGACATATAACATTATACTAGTTTCAGGTTTACAACATAATAATTTGATATATGTATATATTACAAAATGATCAGCACAACAAGTCTAGTTAACATCCATCAGCACACATAGTTACAATTTTTCTTCTTATGATAAGAACTTTTTTTTTTTTTTTTTTTTTTTTTTTTTTTGCGGTACGCGGGCCTCTCACTGTTGTGGCCTCTCCCGTTGCGGGATAAGAACTTTTAAGATCTACTCTCTCAACAACTTTCAAATATACAATACAGTACTGTTAACTATAGTCACCATGCTGCACATTACATCCCCATGACATTATTTTTATAACCAGATGTTTGTACCTTAATATATCTTACTTTAAAGATAAAATACCCAGCAAAGTCGTTTAAGTCTCAAGGAAAACTAAAAACAATTAATATGATCAATTTGCTTTGTAACAACGATAGCCTTTCCTCAGGACCTTTCCTCTTAGCTCAGATGGCCAAACCCTCACTCCCTCAAAGGTCCCTCTGTTATGAACCCTCATATCTCTTGGAGACCCTCTCATGACTGTATTAAATGATTGTACACTTCTGGTTTTAAGATGCTATAGACTGACTTTTCTGTTCTGCCACATCACTTCTGAAAACCACCCCCCAAACAGTAAATGAAACAAGAAACAAAAACACAAGCTCCATCTCTATTGAGCCTAGGAGTCATCTGAAATCCTCAGCCATGTTTATATACACATGGAAAGCAGATGGAAGGTGGTAACTGACTTAACCAAGTGGAAAGGTTAAAGCTAAGTGCCTGCAGAGGGATGTACTGAAGAGAAGCCAGCCAACAGAATCCCCAAACCAGGAAAGCCTCAGGTATGGGAAGCACCAGGTGCTGGGGAGATGGGGATTAAATGCCCCATGAAACTAGAGTGTTCAGCCGAAATCCACATATGGAGCAATTGTTCACCCCCTCCCCTATCCTGGATCCTCACCTCGACCCTGCAAGGCCAGGAGGTGGGAAGTGACACGAGCTAAGGGACACGAGGCAGAGCAGAGAACACCGGGGAGATGGCACTGACTGCTCATCTTCATGTTAAGCAGTGAGGTACCAGGCTCTTCTCCCACCTTCCTTCTGAATGCAACAATCAGATTTATACACTCTTCACAAGAGATTATAGCCCCCTGATGGGCAGCCCCAGAAACAGACCAACAGATACTATATTTGGGGGCTTGTCAATGAAAAAAGCAGTTCATAGTCTGATTATTCTATACTGACTCTCACCACCTAACAAGTTCCTCACGTACAGGCACCTCCAGTCTTAAATATGTACCTCACTACTTTCTCAGCAACTTCCCTTTAGGAATTTTTCCTAAGGGAAAAATCAGACAAGTGGACAAAGATGTGTATACAACAGTGCCTAGTAAATACAATATTGTAAATCAACTATACCTCGATTTAAAATTAATTAATTAATTAAAAGAAGTGTGAAAAAATGCCTAGTGCAGCATTACTTAGAATAGTAACAAATTAGAAACCTAAATGTTTCAACAATAAATGATTGGTTAAAGAAATGTTGTAGCCAATAAAAAGTGTACAATACATGTATTGACATGAAAGATACTAATGGCCTAGTGATTGTGAAAAAGGCAGGTTTCAAACATGTATGTTACAATTCCATTTATATAAATATATCTTTATATATGCATAAAAATATGAAGATTTGTTAAATAGTGGTTATCTCTAAGAGGTAGAACTATGAGAAGTTTTTCATTTCTCTGTAAATGAACGTTTTATCAAACTTGTATCAGAAACTCAAAGGGAATTCCTATTCAGAAAATAAAATACGTTACAAATAATTTTAAATATGGTCCTTGCTCTTAATTATAAACTTATAGCCAAGAAGTAGCAGACATTTGAGGAAATCTTCAAATATGAAGGACAGAAATCTAAATCAATAAACTTGGTAGGAAGGAAAGAACCTTAGAGGCAAGAGAAACAATGCAGGGAGCACTGCTGGAAAACATCCAAAAAAACTACCATTAATATCCTTAAGGGGAATACCTACTGAACTCTGGCAGAAGACCTCAGACTTTCCAAAAGGCAAGAAACTCCCCACATACCAGGCCGTGTGGCTGACAGGGTCTTGGTGCTCTGGCCAGGTGTCAGGCCTGTGCCTCTGAGGTGGGACAGCCAAGTTCAGGACATTGGTCCACCAGAGACCTCCCAGCTCCACGTAATAACAAATGGCAAAATATCTCCCAGAGATCTCCATCTCAACGCCAATACCCAGCTCCACTCAACGACCAGCAAGCTACAGTGCTGGACACCCTATGCCAAACAACTAGCAAGACAGGATCACAACTCCACCCATTAGCAGACAGGCTGCCTAAAATCATAATAAGGTCACAGGCACCCCAAAACACACCACCAGATGCGGTCCTGCTCACCAGAAGGACAATATCCAGCCTCATCCACCAGAACACAGGCACCTGTCCCCTCTACCAGGAAGCCTACACAACCCACTGAACCAAACTTAGCCCCTGGGGACAGACACCAAAAACAATGGGGACTACAAACCTGCAGCCTGCAAAAAGGAGACCCCAAACACAGTAAGTTAAACAAAATGAGAAGACAGAGAAACACACAGCAGATGAAGGAGCAAGGCAAAAACCCACCAGACCAAACAAATGAAGAGGAAACAAGCAGTCTACCTGAAAAAGAATTCAGAATAATGATAGTAAAGATGATCCAAAATCTTGGAAATAGAATGGAGAAAATACAAGAAACATTTAACAAGGACCTAGAAGAACTAAAGAGCAAACAAACAATGATGAACAACACAATAAATGAAATTTAAAATTCTCTAGAAGGAATCAATAGCAGAATAACTGAGGCAGAAGAATGGATAAGTGACCTGGAAGATAAAATAGTGGAAATAACTACCACAGAGCAGAAATATAGATCAATGCAACAGGATAGAAAGCCCAGAGATAAACCCACTCACATATGGTCACCTTATTTTTGATAAAGGAGGCAAGAGTATGCAATGGAGAAAAGACAGCCTCTTCAATAAGTGGTGCTGGGAAAACTGAACAGCTACATGTAAAAGAATGAAACTAGAACACTCCCTAACACCATACACACAAATAAACTCAAAATGGATTAAAGACCTCAATGTAAGGCCAGACACTATAAAACTCTTAGAGGAAAAAATAGGCGGAACACTCTATGACATAAATCACAGCAAGATCCTTTTTGACCCACCTCCTAGAAAAATGGAAATAAAAACAAAAATAAACAAATGGGACCTAATGAAACTTAAAAGCTTTTGCACAGCAAAGGAAACCATAAACAAGATGAAAAGAAAACCCTCAGAATGGGAGAAAATATTTGCAAATGAAGCAACTGACAAAGGATTACTCTCCAAAATTTACAAGCGGCTCATGCAGCTCAATATCAAAAAAACAAATAATCCAATCCAAAAATGGGCAGAAGACCTACATAGACATTTCTCCAAAGACAATATACAGATTACCAACAAACACATGAAAGGATGCTCAACATCACTAATCATTAGAGAAATGCAAATCAAAGCTACAATGAGGTATCACCTGACACCAGTCAGAATGGCCATCATCAAAAAATCTACAAACCATAAATGCTGGAGAGGGTGTGGAGAAAAGGGAACCCTCTTGCACTGTTGGTGGGAATGTAAATTGATACAGCCACTATGGAGAACAGGATGGAGGTTCCTTAAAAAACTAAAAATAGAACTATCATATGACCCAGCAATTCCAGTACTGGGCATATACCCTGAGAAAACCATAATTCAAAAAGAGTCATGTACCACAATGTTCACTGCAGCACTATTTACAATAGCCAGGACATGGAAGCAACCTAAATGTCCATCAACTGATGAATGCATAGAGAAGATGTGGCACATATATACAATGGAATATTACTCAGCCATAAAAAGAAACGAAATTGAGTTATTTGTAGTGAGGTCGATGGACCTAGAGACTGTCATACAGAGTGAAGTAAGTCAGAAAGAGAAAAACCAATACCATATGCTAACACATATATATGGAATATTTTTTAAAAAGTGGTTCTGAAGAATCTAGGGGCAGGACAGGACGTAGAGAATGGACTTGAGGACACGGTGAGGGGAAAGGGTAAGCTGGGACGAAGTGAGAGAGTGGCACGGACATATATACACTACCAAATGTAAAATAGATAGTTAGTGGGAAGCAGCTGCATAGCACAGGGAGATCAGCTCAGTGCTTTGTGTCCACCTAGAGGGGTGGGATAGGGAGGGTGAGAGGGAGACACAAGTGGGAGGGGATATGGGGATATATGTATATGTATAGCTGATTCACTTTGTTATAAAACAGAAACTAACACACCATTGTAAAGCAATTATACTCCAATAAAATGTTAAATATATATATATATATATATATATATATATATATATATATATATATCTCCTTAAGGGGAAAGGAGAAAATATTGTATCCATGAAATAAGAAGGTATAAAAAGGGAACAAATAAAAACGAAGAGCTTTTAGAAAAGAAAAATATGACCGCGAAAAGAAAAAGTCCAGTACAAGAACTGGAAGATTAAGTTTAAAAAAAAAAAATCTGCCAAGGAAATCCACAATGAAAGAAAAACATAAGAGAATTTGAGTATCAATGTAGACTGTTGTTGAACAGCTGACAAACAGAACTGACAGAAAGGAAAGTGAAAGTGGTTGGGGGAAAATTATCAAATAAATAATATAAGAAACATTACCAGAACTAAAGTTTACAAATCTGAAAAATGAAAGGCCTTGTGAGAGTCTGGTATAACTAATGAAAATATCCACGTCAAGAAATCTTAGGATACTAGAGATAAAGAGAAGATCCTAATAACTTCCAAATGAGAGAGTAGTAAACCCGAGACACACAAAGGGTCAGGAATAAGAATGGCATCAGACTTGTCAAAAGCTATATTGGAACACAGAGGACAATGAAACAATTTTTTTTCTCAGGAACTCTTTTTTCTCTCAAAACAAGTGAGCAAAAGAAGAAAGAGGAAAATATGCGCTTCAAGAAAACAGAAAATTCAATGAAGGAAAAAGGCAAAGGAAAATCCCGGGACCACAGCCCTCCAGAGCTACTGGTTCAGATCAGGGCAAGAGGACACAGGATCCAGGAGAGATGTTTCCAGGGAGAAAAAGTCAGGAGGGAGGGTACAGGGAGAATGTGAGAGAGAATCTGACAGATTAACCCCGAGGGAAATTGTACTGGGAGACCAGAAGAGAGTATAGAAAGACATACTAATGGGTACAAAGAAAACAAGTCCAGTGAAAGTCAAGGGAGTTAGTAACTCCAGAGAAAGGGAAACATACATGAGAGAAGAAATGTAATCACAGTACACTACATGGCTCAGGCAACAATATTTATAGTCATAATTTTATAAACTCTGAAATACTGATTGAACCAAAAATCATGGAGAAAGACTGGAGGGTTGTGTAAGAGAGCTAAGTTCTCTCTACCAGAGGAGATATTCCACAGATAGTGAGTAAAACTGATGACTCAAGGGGAAGGATCATGCACTTATTGAGAAATATGGAAGTCATTCCAAGAGAAACAACTAAAAGAGCTGAAAGGAGTCAGAGGATGAGAGGGGGAGCTTTATCATGTAGTGAATAAGACAATTACTCTTCACGGAAGACTTTTATAGCTTTTACCTAACGATGAACATCAGTTCTGATATACTACTACGAAGTGCCTTAGTTCTACACTTTATTTATTATTTATTTGGGTTGCGCTAGGTCTTAGTTGCGGCATGCGGGCTCCTTAGTTGTGGTATGAGGGCTCTTAATTGCGACATGCATGCGGGATCTAGTTCCCTGACCAGGGATCGAACCCCAGCCCCCTGCATTGGGACCACGGAATCTTAACCACTGCACCACCAAGGAAGTCCCTAGTTCTACACTTTAAAACGTAGATTATCATGTCCCTGTAAACACTTACTATCAAAAGGCAAAGAAATTCCTCCCATCCTACCCCTTTCATCACAGGCCTGCAAAGCCCTCCGTGCCAAGATGAACTGAATCAGACTAGACAGTCTTCTGCTGGCCTGAATAAAATACCAACTGTCTCCAACTTGCAGATGGATTTGTTTCAGAAATCCCCAGGCCAGTTGTTTGGAACTTGGGAATGTTTTTTCGTCCTCATCCCTATCCCAGGAGACATATTTTAGATGATTATTCATCACAGGATTCTGGATGGTGGCTTCCTTGGACTGAGGAGCAGGGAAATGGATGGGGGGAAGGGGGGATGACCATAAGTAAGATGTAGGTTATTGTTAAGACTGAGCTTTTGTGTTGGATGGTGGGTTCACGGATACTTATTACCTTATAAAATTATATTAATAAACAAGTAAACAATTAAAGCAGGACCAATGATAAGAATGTGTCATGAACCAAAAATTATCAACCCATTTCTACATACCTGAAGCCCAGTGGAGACAAAAACATATTATCCCAGGATCCTGTTTAGCTGATAATATAATAGATGGCACATTTACCTATATAATCAGCAATTACCTGAAATAATTTTTTTTTAATTTTTATTTATTTTTGGCTGTGTTGGGTCTTCCTTTCTGTGCGAGGGCTTTCTCTAGTTGCGGCGAGCGGGGGACACTCTTCATCGCGGTGCACGGGCCTCTCACTGTCGCGGCCTCTCTTGTTGCGGAGCACAGGTTCCAGACGCGCAGGCTCAGTAGTTGTAGCGCATGGGCCTAGTTGCTCCGCGGCATGTGGGATCCTCCCAGACCAGGGCTCGAACCCATGTCCCCTGCATTGGCAGGCAGATTCTCAACCACTGCGCCACCAGGGAAGCCCTGAAATAAATATTTATGAAACATATCCTCAGGGGTAACACACTGAGCAAGTCCTACGGTTATGGTAATCCATAGAGACACGGCCCCAGGGCTGGGGGTATTGGAGAATCATCTTTATCTTTCAGAATTCATAAATTATATGTAAATATATGGACCATTTCAAAGGTCTTTAAAATATACACGTAGTAGTTCCCTTATGTATCCTATGACTAGTAATCCAAAAAAGAAAAAGAAACGCAACTGTAAAATACGTTAGGAAAAGTATATTTTTATCTTGAGTGTTGGGACTGTGAAAGCAGATTTGATTAGGAATATGGAAAGTTCCAAGAAGATCCAAGCAGGATCTGAAGAGATACCAGGGCCCTTTTGAGGCCTATAGTTGCTGATGGTGCTGGTCCTTCCCTCTCCCTTGACACATACGTCCTTGAGTGCTGCTTTAAGCTCATCAGTCAAGATTAGGGACATATTTAGGTATAGTAAGTACATGTTAATACCGTGAAAGTAACTAAAGTCTCTAAATTCTCTATGAAAAGCAAATTTTCCCATTATTCCTTGATTCTTCCTCTCTTTGAAGCACATTCTTCTTCCAGAGTTTCTCTCTAGTTCTCGAGTTTCCTTCTCTCATTCTAAAAATGTCTCTGAGAGTCTCAAGTACGAAACAGGCTTTAACCCAGAGAGATTCTGGTTTGACACCGTATTCCACACACCTCACAGACTACACACACTCACCTCACATATACCTGCTGGCTGCTCCACAGCCTGCAGAACCCTGGAGGTCAGGTCATACATCAAGGCCAAGGCTCCACATGGGCTCATTCAGAGAAAATGTACTAACCCTGCAGTTACACCTTTGCTGGGGGCTGGGCCTGTAGGCAGGTGATGCCTGATTCCTCGTCCCAAGACACACAGCCTTGTCTGCCTGCCTCCCAAAGGAACAAAGCTATAGGATAATAATAGGCAAGGTAGTTAGCAGAAAGGTTTAGAAAGCAAAAGTTCTCATGATTTGAGCAACACTTCCATAGCATTTACTCTTTGCCAGGTCCAAGTGCTTTACGAAAACTATTAACCTGTGAGATAGACACTGTTATACACATTAAAAGATGGAGGCCAGAGAAATTAAGTAACCTGTCTAAGGTCACACAGCTACAAAGTGATGGATTTGATCCAAGCAGTCTGGCTCCAGAATCTGTGCTCTTTATTATGATTCTGTGCAACCTCCTTCAGCCTGAGATAGGAAGCCTTCTCTCTACGCTTCTAATTCCTGGAATGACTAATGAGCTGATTTTTCTATAAAAACAAAGAGAGTGCTTAGCATAAACCCAGAAGCTACCTTTCCAGCCAAGCAGAGGGGCAGAAGCTACAATGGGGAGTGAGGGAAGGAGGGCCAGGGAACAGGTGCTTTAGACACTGAGAATCGGGTCTTCCTGACCAGACACACATGCAGTGGATAATCCTAGTGGCCAAGGGAGGGAGAGTTGATGCCAGGTATGGAGGTCACTCACAGATAGAAAATAAACCACAAGAATCCACTTGCCAATGCAGGGGACACGGGTTCGAGCCATGGTCGGGGAAGATCCCACACGCTGCAGAGCAACTAAGCGTCACAACTACTGAGCCTGCGATCTACAGCCCGCGAGCCACAACTACTGAAGCCCGTGCGCCTAGAGCCCGTGCTCCGCAACAAGAGAAGCCACCACAGTGAGAAGCCCACGCACCACAACGAAGAGTAGCCCCCTCTCCTCGCAGCAACTAGAGAAAGCCCGCGTGCAGCAACGAAGACCCAACGCAGTCAAAAACAAATATAAATTTAAAAATTAATTAGAGAAAAAAAAAAAGAAACCAGAAGTGGAGGTTAACGTCTGCCTGAACTGAGAAGAGGATGCTCTGGCTCTCTGTGGATGGAGCACATTGAAAAATGAAGCCAAACCACTCTCATCAGAGAAGCATATAAATAGCATTTACAGACCTTGGCTTCTGTGCCCATTTAATTCTGTGAACTCTCAGAAAAGGCTTACTATGAGGAAAGCACGACATACGACAGAATGGAGTAAGGAACACGGCCCAGGTTTTACTCGTCTCAGTGAAGTCTTGATTGTGGGCTTGGTATGCGTGAGTGGAGACCTCAGCTGCCAAGGGCACTTGAGAGCATCTGACAGCACAGTCTGCGGGGCTGAGAGCAGCTGAGCTTCTTGGAAGCACCACCAGTTGGAGGGAAAATAAATAAATAAATGGGGAAAAAACAGAGGAGCCCACGTTCGTCAAGATAAAAGAAATCCACAATAGGAAGGTCAGTCACTCTAAGAACAACTGTCCCGCAAACACAAAACCAAGGCAAATATAATGTCCCCCACCTCAGCCCCAATCATCTGCCTTTTGAAGTCAGTGTTACGTTTCTGTATTTTTTTCTCCTTTATTCCCTATGGGTTCTTCTAAGGTAGGCCATTCTCTGTGAAAAGATATATGTGAGGGAGGTTTCATTTGACATCCGTTTTCCAGCTATTAAATGTGCGTTGGTTATTTTTAGAACAAAAGATAGTTTAAGAAATAATTAGATGCCCATATGTGATACAGGCCAGATAGCGGCAAGTGTTTTTAAGATTATGTCTAAAAAATTCAAACTGACTGAAAAGTAGGAAAAAATGATGTGGATTTGAAGTTGATTAAAATGATCAGGTTTTTAAAATTCAGCCATATAATGTAGCTGTACCTCAATTTCCCCAATTGCACGCCTCACTGTTGTTTGCATAAAACAACTGCCCCGACCCCTCCCAGCCCCCAGTCTGTGAGGCCAGCATGATCAGTTGGGCTTCCAGCAGAGGTGATGGATTTGCTGTGATCCACCCTCACCCTCTCCTCTTTCTGCCCATGATGAATGGACACCATTACAAGATGGCGTCTGGGGTTAGGAGTGCAGCCTAGGGGAGCTCACCCCCATGGGGGAATCAAACCCTGGACCTTGGCCTCTTTTGTGTGATGCCTTAACCTACAGAACTAATCAGCCATGGAAAAATAAGGATGCTTATCACTGACTTGCCAAATAGCAGTGTTTGAGAATATATTCTTTTTAAAAAAGAAAGAAAGAAAGAAGGGTGATCTTAGAAGATTTGCTTCCACAGTAAAACATCTATTTAAACACCAACTAATATTATTTTAAGTCAGGAACAGAGGCAGTGGCAATAAAAGCGGTTTCTCTAAGTCAACAACTGGCTAGAGACTACATGTGCCTACAAAACGAGTTTCATAAGATCGTGCTTATTTTAGAAACATCAATACTAAAACAACAGTAACAGTTTTTCCCCTTAGTTTAAGCACTGCTTGGATATGCATTATATCCAGCCAAGCAATAACTGAACAAATTTCCCTCTTAAATTTCCCCAAGTTCAAGTACAAGGCTTTGAGCATACCACAAGCTTTATAAAACAGCCCAGCTTTAAGTATGCAATAATCGCTCATTTCCTGGCCATTAATTCAGACATCATGCAATCACTCAAAGGCATCCATTTTCCTTTGCTGCTATTTTGGGGACTGCCGCCCTATTGTCATCCCTGCCTTAGACCCCTGACTTCGCCTTCTTTTAATTAGAGCAGCAAGAACGACAGGCGGAGTCAGTCTGCTGAGGGTGATCCATCACAGGGCTCACTTTGCTCCCTGGCCTCGTAGATGACAGTTTATAAACAGGACATCTTGGATATCAAGATAACTGCTTAAGGAAACAGAAGAACAAATGGTGACCATCTTGTAAGCTACTTGCCTAAGACTATAAACTCTAGTCTAGGGCTGTATTTACTGACACTGTGGGGTTTTTTTAATATAAATTTATTTATTTATGGCTGTGTTGGGTCTTCATTGCTGTGCACGGGCTTCTCATTGCAGTGGCTTCTGTTGTTGCGGAGCACAGGCTCTAGGTGCGTGGGCTTCAGTAGCTGTGGCTCAAAGGCTCTAGGGCACAGGCTCAGTAGTTGTGGCACACGGGCTTAGTTGCTCCACGGCACGTGGGATCTTCCTGGACCAGGGCTCGAACCCGTGTCTCCTGCATTGGCAGGCGGATTCTTAACCACTGTGCCACCAGGGAAGCCCATGACACTGTGTTTTGATTAAATATCCAAATAGACTTTACCAATGATGATACTTTAGAAGATGTTTTGTCTGAGCTTGCTCTCAAACTGATGTCATAACCTAAGAGTTGCCCAAGGTGTTAACTCATATTCTCACAGCTGAGCGATGGGATCTGCTTTTGAGCTAAATCCTTTCCACGTTGGTCAACAGCCGTAGTCCCAGCCCTGAAAAAGAAAAAAACGCAACACTCGTGGGCTCATTCATTGTCATTACAGAAAGCACTACATATTAGCCTGCAGAGTATTGAATACTACTATTCAACAGTATTTTCCAGGTAAAACTAAAGGACTGATTTATGCCTGCTGTAATCTAACCCTGTTATCCAGAAGAGAAGACATAGGACCCAAAGTTATATTGCGCTGTAATTCAACTCTACAATGTGGTGAGCTGGTGCGTGTGCTAGGTGCTGGATTACGGATACCCAGCCTTGCACTGCAGAAGCTCATGACACACGTAAAACCAGCAGTGTACAGTACAGAAGATGCTAAGACACAGGCTAGAGCCAGTCTGCCTAGATTTGACTCCCAGCTCCTCCATTTAGGGTGCTGTTTACTTAAAACATCTGTATCTGTTTCATTACTATTTTGATGTATTTCCTTCCAGTCTTCTGTGTCTGTATCTAATGTATATATACACATATACATACAACAAAGTTGAAATCATATTTTTGCATATTTACATATTTTATACACTAAAGAATACATCAGAAGCATTATTCCATGTTAATATTATTTCTCATGCCTTATAAGAATACACTGTATAAATACCCATTAACTTATCAAGCAACTCCCTATTGTTGGACATTTACACTGTTTCCATTTTTCACTATGGTAAATTGTGATGCATATTTTTTCCTATCTTCTAAAAGAGTTTAACAGTATTGGGTTGAAATATTCCATGAAAGATTTAAAAATCTCAATAAAATTGTTAAAACCCAATAATTTAGGAGGTAATTATTCCATAACTTTTTCATTCTTCCTTGGTGATGTTTTATTCCATTTTTTTTTTTTTTTTCAGTACGCGGGCCTCTCACTGTTGTGGCCTCTCCCGTGGCGGAGCATAGGCTCCGGACGCGCAGGCTCAGCGGCCATGGCTCACGGGCCCAGCCGCTCCGCGGCATGTGGGATCTTCCCGGACTGGGGCACGAACCCGTGTCCCCTGCATCGGCAGGCGGACTCTCAACCACTGCGCCACCAGGGAAGCCCTATTACATTTTTTAAAACAATGCAGACTTTACAGATACTGTAAGATAGAAAATAAATTCGATATTGAACAATGAATGTTGATTGACTTCCTAGGCTATTTCCAGGCATTGATTTAAGTGCTGAAGATACAGCAGTGAACAAAACAGACCAGCTTCAGCCTTCATGGAGTTTACCTGCCAGCAGAGGAGACAGAAAAACAAACGCACAAATAAACATAAAGTATTTACATCAGAAGGTGATGGTACTTGAGAAAAAGCTTAAGAGGGACACAGGTAGTGCCTGACAGGATGGGGGAGGTGCTATTTTTTTCTAGAGTAGCCAAGGAATAATTCAGTAAGAAGGTGATATTTGAGCAGTGATTGAAGAAAGAGAGGTGAGAAAGTGGTCCAGGCTTAGTGAACAAGAAACAGCATGGAGGTCCGTTTGACTGGAGCCTGGTAGGTCAGGGGCAAGGAAGGTAAAAGAAGTGGTGGGAGTTAGCTGGATGCAGATGGGTTGAAAGGATTTGGTGTCCCAGAATGAAAAAACTAGAAGAGAAAAGGCCCACAGGGAACCTAGGAGGTGTTGATGAAGCTCTTCTGAGTGGGTGGAATGGAAGTGGAGAGATGGGGTCTGGGAGTGATGAGGGGTGAGAGGTAAATACTTGTTCTTATCCTCCTGAGTACAATGGTACATCTGTATCTGGAAAAGTGTACGCAATTCTGGTCCTTGTACTTAACATCCACACATGGCCAGAAGCTTAGGTAAAAGGCAAGTAAAATGATCATGTTCATGAAGTAGTTTTCATAGAAAGAGAGTCTTAATAAATTAAGATTCCCTACCTCATAAAGACTAAAGGGGAAAATGTACCAAAATCTATGAAATTAAGATAAACAATTAGTAGGGTAACATGATGTACTTACTCATTAAATCCCACAGATCAAATTGTAGACAAAATCCAGCCACCCAGAGTATTTCATACATTAACCCTATCTAAGTCAATGTCTCCTAAACTTGCAGAATCTCCAAAAGATGGGCCTTGAAATTTATATTTTAACAAATGTCTCAGATGCTTCTTACGCTTAGGCAAGCCTTATACAGCTTAATGAATACGGTATGTAGGTGCTTCTAAAACATACTTACATTTCAATAGTTTGTAATAAATGAATGTGTTCTAAGTAAGAGCTCGGCTCTTACTTTGTAACTAGAATTTGTAACTAGAATCACAAATACAACTGTTTCACAGCCCAAATCCCAAACTCCAAATGGTTGGAACAAGGGTAAGAGCTTCATTAGTCTGAGTCAAATTTGATCCCTTGTTTTTTGGTCATTTCACTGCTTGCTAAAGCCTTCAACAAATGGCAGGGGAAACGTCACAAATCAACCAAGGACAGATGCTGATTCACTATATAGGGACACCCACAGTCTGAAAAGTCCAGAAAGACCTTTTCCTGGATAATATAGGAGACCAAGAGAAGTTTCTTCTGGGCAAAATTTCTCATATGCTAAACAAGTGCAACAACTGTACAAACTAGGTTTACAACTTAATAAAGGTTACCAGCCAGGATCAGGATCACCCTACTACAGCCAAATAACTTCTTAAGAGAAGTATGTGAATTTCTTGTATAATAGGGAAAAGACACTATCGCCAAAAGAAGGCACCTGTAATTTTTAAAACACGTATTGCCCTCATGTGATGAGTGTGTAAGCCATTTGATAATGGTGATTCACCTATTCAGATGCTTTCCCAGGAATGGGTTGTGTTCATTCTATCACTTCTGTTTCTCCATATAATTAAAGACTGGCCACTTGTGATGTGGACCATTATTTAGAAAAGGAGATAATTCTCTAAAAATGTCAGCCCTAGTCATAGGTACCTATCAACTATCTTTCATTACTTAGCACTTTGTATTACAAGACCCTTTTCAAAATAAATTATGAGCCAATATACTTGTTCATCTGGTATATCTGTGGACCCCAGACACACATCAATGTTATTTTCTTATTTCCCCTTCAGTTCACTGGATGATAGATCTTAGCGCTGAAACGTTTCTTTCAATTAAGCTTGCAGTAGATCTAAAGATTCAGGATTGTAAACTCATTGTGATGGGGGTAACGCAGGAGAACAATACCACTGCTGGTGTCCCTGGATATCCAGATGTAAGCGGGTAGGGGTCCCTTATAACAAGTTTCAAATTATATCTTTGTGTGAGTGGATTCAATGTCTATGAAGGAGACAGAATCGAAAAATCAAAATCCAATAAAAGGAACACTGGGCATGCAAAATCCGTAGTTGTGAAATATTTAACAAAAGCCAAATATTGAACTTGGACTGGGGAAAGAAGACTTTGTTCCTATTTTGACCTGTTGGAGGTGAAGTGGAAACACCCAGTCTCACAGCAAGCCAGAAAGCAGAAAGTGGCTGTGTGAGCCAGCTCAGCGAGACTTAACTCCCTACGGAAGGGGGGTGTTTTCATTCTCAGAACATTGTACCTTACTATTTAATCATTCTAAAGGTTCTAAATGCCAGACAGGTAAGTTGTACCAGGGCCTCTGGACAAGGATTACAGACAGATGTCTATAAAGACAAAATAAACACATAGGTTTGGGCTTATTTTAGCCACAGTTCTGTATTAAACTTTATAGATAGTAAATTCTTACCATATTTTTACCATGAATATGGTTGCCAAATTTAGCAAAGAAATATACTGAACACTAGTTAAATTTGAATTTCAGATAAATGATAAATAAATTTTTATTATTGAAGTAGGTCCCACACAATACTTGGAACATACAAAAATATATTTGTTCTTTATCTGAAATTCAAATTTAACTAGGCATCCTACATTTTATCTGGTAATTCTACCAGCTCACTGCCACAAAGGGAGACCACACTTGAGTCTACTATAAGAAACTAAATTTAAACTAATTTGCCTGGTTCAATATTAGCTGAAGACCACGAGTGCTTAGGCCAAGAGCAGTAGATTTGGTGCAAAGGAAAACCTCAGTGATAATCTTGTCCTTTCCTAAAGTAGAAGGACATTGCATGTTAATGTAATGCTTTTATTTTTGTTAAATTCCCTGGAGTTAACATAATACAAAAACGTAATACTTTGCATTTTATAGTAGCCTGTGTGAGGAATGTCGTCTCTACAAGAGTTTATGCACATTTCTCACGAGACTACAGTGACAAGGGACTAAGTACACACCTGAATTATATTTAACATAGGGAAGGAAGGGGTTGTTGATATGACCCTTAACACTTATAGATGGGCAAATCTGGGGGGGTTGACTTGTTTGGGTTTAAGGTTTGTGTATATGCGTGTGTTTCAGGGTTCCCCCTTACAACAAAATAAATCTCAGAAAAGCACTGACAGGACTCCCCTGGTGGCACAGTGGTTAAGAATCCACCTGCCAATGCAGGGGACACAGGTTAGAGCCCTGGTCCAGGAGGATCCCACATGCCACGGAGCAACTAAGCCCGTGCACCACAACTCCTGAGCCTGCACTCTAGAGCCCGCAAGCCACAACTACTGAAGCCTGCATGCCTAGAGCATGTGTTCCACAACAAGAGAAGCCACCACAATGAGAAGCCCACACACACCGCAACAAAGAGTAGCCCCCGCTCGCCGCAACTAGAGAAAGCCCACGTGCAGCAACAGTGACCCAACGCAGCCAAAAAAAAAAAAGAAAAGAAAAGCAGTGACTATTGCACTGATATGAACAAATTATTTTTTTAAGTTGGCAATAAAAAATAAAAGTATAAATATTTTGGGCAATGCAGAATATGTTTATCTCTTGTTATAAAAAGGTAACTGTAAAGGGCACAGAATACCTCTAATTAAACATTTATTTGATTTAAGAAATTAATTTGTAGTAAATATACCAAGTTGACTCAAGATCAAAGATTACCATATATCATTCATTTCCAATTATATGAGATATCTTTGAGACTGAAGAAATTATTCAGCCAGCTACTGTATTTCTTGGGTATTTGGATTTTTTTTTTAGTATACATAGAATCCTATTATTTCCCGTTATGCACCTGGAAATCAGAAACTGATTTCAAAATAAAACTGAGATTGCACTTTATTACACACATTAGTTTCCCTCTTTTTATCTAGAAATCACTTAAGCAAAAGAAATTCACCTTAATTGTTTTTTATGTTCCTGAAACCTGGCAGTGCCTTACTCACCATAGGTACTCAGTAAGTTTTGTTAAATGGCTGAATCAATGATTCCAGCGAGATTTGTTTGGAAAATAATTCAGATATTATATACAATATTAAAAAGTGTCAAATACCTTTTGGCATGGGTTTCATCAGATAAGATTTGAAATGAGTTTTTTTTTTTTTAATCTATATAATTGGGGAATCTAAAAAACAACTGAAGTCAAGCTTGAGCTCTAAGCCAAAATGGTGTATTGGTTTTCTCTACATTGGGGAAGGACTCCATCTGCGTCTGTGGAGGAGAGCAGCAGACATTCCTGGATCTATTCATATCTTCAAGGAGACTCCCTCATGAAAGGAGGAAGTTTACCTACCACTTTCTAATTTGCCAGCTCTTGTTTCAAATACCATTCTAGCAAAAAGACAAACATTCTTTTTCTTCTATAACATTCTAACTCCAAATAAAATGAAATAAAAATTAAATGTGAGTTTCTTCACCAACACAGTGATAATAAAGCCAAGATCACAGTTTTAACTCCCAGATGTGTCCACTGGCATACTACAGAGAAAAACCAGGGCATGAAAATAAACCATAGCCCTCTCTACTCACACCTGCATTCATGATGCCTTAATAAAAGAGACTACTACACACTTTACATTTAACTAGCTCAGCACCTATAAGGTAAGCATTACATACTCATCTTACAAACAAAGAAACTGACTGCCCAAGGTCATAACCAGAAAGAAGTGCTAAGATTTGAACCCAGGTCTGATTGATTCCAAAAGCATTGCATTTGCTAAAGCATCAGGTTGCCCCCCATTATACCAAGGGCAGATGGCTTACAGCAGGCCATCATTGCTACTGGCTAGTTACTTTGGTACACATATCTGATTAAGACTGGATCAGGGGTGTCTTTTCCTATCTGAAAGGGCAGCAGACAATTCTGTTCTTTTATGGGGTGAGAAATGCCAAAGTTAGGACAAATCAGCTTTCACTAAGAACTGCAGAGGGGCACATAAAATCAGATTAGCACAAAAAGAATGAGATACATTATTATTTCTTTCACTGTTATTTTTGGATTTCTGTTCTCTGTATTTTTCATGCTAGCTTGCTGAAATATCAAGGTTAATGTCTCAGTCAGGTTCCAACTTCCCAAATGACTTTTATCCCAATTACCCTTTGATGCAACACCTACTTCAGAAAAATTAACCTTCAAAGTGCTCCTGAAATGGAACATTCTCTATAGATCTGTATTCCCTAAAAAATAAGCACTTCCCTCTCATCTTCCACTCACTTTTGGAGTTAAACAAGTTGAGGTAGCTGGGTCTACCGAAGATAGCACATACTATCAAGGCTCAAATATTAAAACAGTATCATTTTGGTACACTAATAAACAGAACAATTAAACAGAATGAAAATCCAGAAGTAGATCCACCTGCATATGGAAATTTAGTATACGATAAAGGCAGCATCTCAAATCAGTAGGGGAAAATGGATTTTTTAACAAGTAGCATTGGATGAACTTGAGAGCTATATGTAAGTTTTCTAAACCTGAGAATGATATAAATCCAGAGATCCCAGAATTTCAATAAACCCCAGTAAGAATAAGTGTACATGCATGCACGCACACACACACACACACACCACCACACCAAGGTATCAAATTGCTGAAAACTAGCAAAAATTAGAAAATCTTAAATATAGACAGAGGAAAAAAGATACATTACATAAAGAGAAACATAAAAAGAATGACCACAGATTCACATCCAAAAGAATGTAACAAAAAGACAATATCTTTAAAATGTTTAAAGAAATTATTGCCAATTTAAAATTCTCTGCCTAAAAAAATCCTTCAAAGTGAAGGCAAATAGACAGTTTTAGAGACAAAAAAAAGCTGAGAGAATCTGTCATCAGCAGACCTGCACTGCAAGGAAGGTTCTCAGACTAAAAGCACAAAAAAGAATGAAAAACACTTAGCAATGGCAAATATGAGGATTTATGTGAAAGACTTTTTTTCTCATTTATTAATTTCATTAAAAGACAATTGACTAAGAGCAAAAATAATAAAAATATATTTTGGGGTGTATAACATATGTATCAATAAAATAAATGACAATAATAATCAAAGGATGGGAGGGGGAAATGGAAGTATATCATTGTAAAGGCCTTACGTTATACAGGAAGTGGTAGATTATTATTTGAATCTAGACTGTAACAAGTTAAAGATGCTTATTCCAAAGCCTACAGCAACCACAAAAATAAATAAATAAATAATGAGAGAGAGGGAGCAATAAAAAGCCAATAGTAAAATTCAAATGGAATACAAAAAAATTACTCACTCTCAAATAAAGAAAGAGAAGAGGAAAAAAGAAGGAATGAAGAACAGATAGGATAAATAGAAAACAAAGAGGACTATGGTAGACTTAAAGCCAAATACATTGATGATTACATTAAATATTAATGGAATAAATATTCTAATTAGAAGTCAGAGATTGTCATACTGGATTTTTTTAAAGCAATATCCAAAATCTATGCTGTCTAAAGAAATGTACTTTATAAGCTAAAAAGTAAAAGTATGGGGAAAATATACCATACAAGCACTAACTATAAGAAAACTGGAGTAGCCACAGAAATATCAGACATAGTAGATATCAGAACAAGGAACAAAGAGGAACATTTCATAATGATAAGACAGTAAATGTATCAAGAAGATATAACAATATTAAATGTGTATTCACTTAATAAGAGAGCTTCAAAATATAAGAAAGCAAGAACTAACAGACCTGAATGGAGAATTTACAATCCACAAGTATAGCTGAAGACTTCAATGCTCCTGTTCTAGTAATTGATAGAACAAGTATACATATAATCAGTAAGAATATAGAAGACAAACAACACTATAACCAATTTGGTCAAATTGACATTTATAGAACACTATAGACAAAAACAACAAAACGTAAATTTTTTTCAAGTGCATATGGAACATTCACCAAGATAGACCTTACGCTGGACCATAAAACAATAAATGTAAGAGGACTGAAATCATATGGAGCATGTTTTCTGACCATAATGGAATTAAGTTAGAAATCAATAATAAAAAGATACTTGGAAAATCCTCAAATATTTTAAAATAATACATATATGGATTGAAGAAGAAATCACAAGGGAAATGATATGCTATTTTGAACTGGAGGATACTAAACAGTCATCATAAATCTAAGCAGTGGCAAGAGAGACTTTATAGCTTCAAATTCTTATATTAGCAAAGAAAAAAATGTCTAAAATAAACTATGCTTCCACCTAAGGAAGATAGAAAAAGAAGAATAAATCAAACCCAAAGTGAGTAGAGAGAAGGAAATCATAAAGCTGAGTATGGAGTTAATTGAAATAGAAAATGGACAAAGTACAGTGAAAATCAATGAATCCAAAAACAGGTTCTTTAATAACATGAATAAAATTATAAACCTTTGGCCAGACTGATCAAGAAAAAGCAGAGAAAACAGAAATTAATAATACTATGTATAAAATAGGGGACATCACTACATATCATACAAATATTAAGAGGATAAGAAGGGAATTTTATGAACAAGTTTAAACCAACATATTTGATAACTTAGATGAAGCGGACAACTTCTTTTAAAGACACAATCACTAAAGAAACACAAGACGAAACAGAAATTCTCAATATTCCTATATCTACTAAATATATTGAAATCATTAACAAAACTCCCAGAAAGAAAAGTTCGGGACCAGATGGTTTCACTAGTGAATTCTATCAAACGTTTAAGGAAGAAATAATGTCTATAGAAAATAGAAGAGAGGGAATTTTTAAAAAATCATTTTACGAGGCCAACATTAATCACATTGATACCAAAATAAGACAAAGACACTACAAATCCCTTAAGAACACAGGTGCAAAATTCCTTAATAAAACATATGCAATTTGAATTCAGCAATATCTAAATATAACATACTATACCATGACCAAATGGGTTTATCTCAGCAATTCAAGGGTGGATTGATACTTTAAACCAACCAATGTAATTCATTATGGTAACAGAACAAAAGAGAAAATTTCGTTTCACTAGAAATTAAACAGAAAGAAGAACCCCACAACAAAATATTGGGTTGGCCAAAAAGTTCATTTGGGCTTTTTCATAAGATGTTACAGAAAAACCCAAACAAACTTTTTGGCCAACCCAATACAACTAGAAGGGAACTTTTTCAACCTGATAAAGGGAATCTATGAAAAAAATTACAAAAAATGTCATGTAATGGTGAACATATGAGATTCTAATATTGAATAATAACATGGATTACTTAGTGATAAAATTTTTTTAAGTGTTAAGAACTGTACACTAAAAACTATAAAACATTGCTAAGAAAAATTAAAGAAGACCTAAATATATACTACAATAATTAGATGGAGGAAACAATATTATTTAGATGTCAATCTCCCTAAATTTAAGGAAATCCCAGTAAAAATCTCAGAAAGTTTTTGTTTTTGGTAAAACTTGATTAATGGATTCTAAAACTTATATAGAAATGCAAAGGACCTAGAATCACCTAAACTATTTTGTTAAAGAAGAATAACATAGGAGGACTTACTCTGCCTGATTTTAAGACTTATTATAGAACTATAGTAATCAAAACAGTGTGGTGTTGGCATAAGAACAGACATATAGATTGATGAAACAGAGTAAAGTGTCTAGAAACAAACTATTACATATGTGGTCAACTGATTCACAATAAAGGTACCAGAGTAATTCAATATGGAAAGAACTGTCTTTTCAACAAATGGTGCTACAACAGCTGAATGACGATATGAAAAAAAAAAAAAGGTCTATGACCTTCACACCATACACAGAAATAAATGTAAAAACTAAGACTCTAAAATTTCCAGAATAAAATACTAGAAAATTTCCAGAATAAAATACTAGAAAATTTCCAGAATAAAATAATAGAAAATCTTTGTGGCTTTGGGGTGAGGAAAATTGTTTTTAAATGGGACACAGAAAGTACAAACGTAGAAAGAAAATAATAATAATTGTACTTTATCAAAACTTACAACTTTTGTTCTTCCAAAAACATTCTTTATAAAATGAAAAGGCAATCCACGTCCTGGGAGAATATATTCATAACAATGACAAAAGGCTTATACCCAGGATATTTTTAAAAATAAACTCTTAGAACCCAATTGAAATTGGACAAAAGGTTTAAACAGACACTTCACAAAAGGCGACACATGACTGGCCAGTGAGCCTACAAAAGATGCCCAATATCACTGTCATCAGGAAAATGTAAAATAAAATCACAGTGAAATACCACTACTCATGCACTAGAATGGCTAAAATTTAAATGACTGCCAACACCAAGAGATAGCAAGGATGAGGAGCAACTGAAACTTTTAAATATTGCTGGTAGGAACGCCACATAGTACAACCACTTTGGAAAATATTCTGTAGTTATTAATAAGTTAAATATACATGTGTCATATGACTCAGCAATTCAACTCCTAGATGTTTACCCAAATGAAAACATATCCACACAAAAACTTATACACAAATGTGAATGTTTATAACAACTTTGTGCAAAATAGTCAAAAACTTAACACAAATGTCCATCAACAGGCAAATGTATAAACAAACTGTAGTATATCCATATGATTTATAAAATGGATTTTTAAAAATGAACAACTGATACATGGGACAACAGGGATGAATCTCACATAGTGTTGATTGAAAGAAGTCAGACACAAAAGAGTACATATAATATGATTCCATTTATATGAAATTCTAGAATAGGTAAAGTTAATCTATAGTGATAGAAAGCAAATTATTGGTGGTCTAAGATCAGGAGTTGGCTAGGGAGTGAGGATTGCCTGCAAAGGGTCATGAAGAACTTTGGAGGATGATGGAAATATTCCATAGGTTGATTTTGATGATAGTCACCCAGATGTGTACTTTTCTAAACCTGAATACTGTACACCTAAAATTTACATTTACTATATGTAAATTATACCTCAATAAAATTGATTTTAAAAACTAGACTGAGATACTATTTCTTACCTATCAGATTAGTAAAAATCAAAGAGTTAGAAAACATATTTTGTTGATGAGGCTGTGAGGGGAAAAGTAACTCTCATACATTACTATGGACAATACAGAATTGGATTATCCATAGGAAACTTGCCAATAGTTACCAAACAACATATGCATTTACCTTTAACCCGCATATCTCACTTCTAGGACTCTATTACAAAGGTATATTAGCAAAAATATGGAAAAATACGCACACAAATTTTTATTAAAGCACAGTTTGTTCTGCAGTAGAATGCAGAACAATGGGAAAACACCTAGATACCTAGAGAATATGGTATATTCAGGACAGAGATACAAGCTAGACTTCTCTGAACATGTCTTGTGTATCATTTACATATATGAATATACTTATAATTATAGTTCCTAGCTCTGTTCACCGAAAATGCCTAAAATGATGACCAGCCCCAGGAGCCATGAGTATCACTAAATACCACTAACCACCAAAAAGAACCAGAGTTTTTAAGAGATACAGCTGATCCCAGGTCTGAGAAAGAAAATGTATAAATGGATCACAATAAAAACCAAGGAAGCTGCCAAATACTACCCCAGTCAAAAGGACTCAGAGGTCAAGCTGAAGAACTTCCCACTGGCCAAAGATGGGACCATCTGGCATCAATAAAGATGACAAATGCGTGGATTAAACAAACAAACTTTTAAAAATCCATTTGTTCATAATGATTCTAAAACAACAACAGCAAATACACTCATTGGTCATTGAAGAGCGTTAGGGAACAAATTCATTTATTTGGAAACTGGTAAATAAAGGGAAAGAAGATGCCATCCGCAAATTCAGACTGCAGAAAAGGCTACAGGACAAACACCTAGTTTTTGCCACAACTAAATGCCAAGAAAAAATAAAGAGATGGAGGAGTTCTTTATAGCTTAATCAAGAGTAAGTGATGCATCAACCTGACAGCAATGTGTGGACTTTATTTAGATCTTTATTCACACAAACATAATTTTCAAAATACCTTTATGAGGGCTTCCCTGGTAGTGCAGTGGTTGAGAGTCCGCCTGCCGATGCAGGGAACACGGGTTCGTGCCCCAGTCCGGGAAGATCCCACATGCTGTGCAGTGGCTAGGTCCGTGAGCCATGGCCACTGAGCCTGCGTGTCCGGAGCCTGTGCTCCGCAACGGGAGAGGCCACAACAGTGAGAGATCCACGTACCGCAAAAAAAAAAAAAAAAAAAAAAAAAAATTTATGAGACAACAAAGGAATATGAACATTGACTGCATATTAGATGATAGGTATTATTGTCAATTTTGCTAAGTGTTATAATGGTACTTAATAAGGTTTCAAGAGAGCCCTTACCATTTAGAAATATATACTATGTTTAAAGATGATATATATCATCTAGGATCTGATTCAACACAATGACTTACAGAAAAAATGGGAAGAGAGGTATAGATGAAACAAGACTGTCCACGAGTTCATTACTGTAGAAGCTGGACAATGGGTACAGGGAGTTTATTACATTAGTCTCTCTAGATTTTTGTATGTTTAAAATTTGTCATAATAAAAAAGATTTTTTAAGTGCCCAATGTTAACAGTTGAAAGAAAAAGGGAAATCAAGAACTGGACATGTGAGCTAAAAATAGATGTCACGTACAGGAGAGATCAGACCTGGTGAAAGCTATAATAAAATGTAAAGAATTAGTTCTAAAACTCAATCAATGCAAAAAGTTAACAATCAGATAATATTTGATAAGTCCTGTTTGATTAATTAATCAAATAATTAATTAAGGCCATGAGGTCCCTGGGGGAGCAGGAAGGGAAAAGCAGCATATGTACCATGAGGAAACAGGTGCCCAACTAGAGCAGAGACAGAAAGGGGGCACCTCAGTCTGGAGGGAATAGTTAGCAAAAAATAAGAGAACAGTGAGGATCTGAAACCAGGAACAAAGCAGTGGAATGAAGATGATGGGTGAACTCTAGAGACTATTCATAAGGACAATTGACAGTACTTAATATTGCAACGAGGAAGAGAGAGGAGCTGATTCAATTCGATTCAACAAATATTTACCAAGTATCTGCGTGCCTTTCAAGATCTCGAAGAGCTAACAGTCTTCTTCAAGCGATAAATAATTCAAACTATAACATATACAAATGTTTTATAACAGAAATTAGCATGAAAGTTGTAGGAGAACAGAGATGAAGGAACAACTGAGTAAATATTGATATTAACCAAAATGGAGAAAATACTGGAGGAACAGTAGTTTAGAAAGGGCTGTATTTTTTTTTAGGTGCTTATGGGACATTCTGTTGAATAGGTTCAATAGAGATGAGACACAGAGGTCATACATCAGCATAACGGCAATGACTTTCAAAATAAATAGTTAAGTTTGTTGGAAGACAGTTGCCACCTTTATACTTTGGTCCTATGAGTAAAATATTTGCTACTATCAGCATCTTCATCACATCTAATTATTTATTTATTTAAATCTTTCCTGAATGCTAAGAATATTCTAATTTAATGTTACAATAAAGAATTCCTGAAATCACCTAAACCTTAATGTCAAATTCCCTGATGTAACATTTAAGTGCATCATTTAAGAGAGATTAAAACAATTTATTTATAAATGCTTGCCTCACTGTACTTATCAGTACAGATATAAAATAGCATAGTGATAATGGCTACCTTCAATGAGAAAAAATGTTATTTCAAAGATGGAAATGTAATAAATCTTTGTTTTAAAGGTTATATAATGAGAAGGCAGATGCAGCTCAGCTGATATAACTGAATGGAAGTAACTTTTCCAAATGAAAACAAATCATATTTCTCTTTAGAAATTTTTGTACTCGATTTCTGAATGCCCTGTTTTAGAATTTATAATTTCCTATAAATTAGAATTTATAGTTTTCTTGGAAACTCTGGGAAATTGAGAAACTGTCTCTAAAGTTCATTTATCAGTGATCCAAATACCTGCAATGGAGCAATGACTCAGGAGTGTTTATAACATTTGCTGTGAATGTTTACACTGAAAAACACAGTTTTCAATAACAATTGGCATCAAGAACTCAATAGTAAAAAGTGCCATTTGGTATTACAGTCATTTGGTAGAAACAGGGACAGTGCTGCCTCATTTTAATCACCATTTACAGTCATTTTCTTGGGTTGAAAAAGAAATCCAATAACACCATATATAAAATTAAATGTGACTATGACGTATCATTGAACATTTGCACTTTTTCTTAAATTTATTAGAAAACATAAGAAAAGTCCTTACGATGAGCCATTTTCATCTTACACACATTCTATATATCTTTATAGTGAGAAACAGAAGTCAATATTCTAAAAAATAGCCCTGCCAATTTGAAAAATGAAGTAAAGTTGAGTAATGGTGTGGATGGAAAAGTTTATTTAACTACAACCTCACCTAGATATGGAACGGAAGACTGCCTCAAGATCCCTATCCCATACAATGCGCGTTTTTATTTTTATCTAAGCACGATACAGTCCATGACTAAACATAATCCAATTTGATTTGTGTTGCCGTGGTTCTCCAAAGAACAAATCTGTGAAATTACAACATGTGAAAGCTTAACACAGTGATATAAAACGGCAGTGGCACGGTTCATATCTTAAACTGACAGACTGATGGTGATTATTGCAAGGACAATGCCCTGCATATGTCAAACGATTTGCAAATAATTTATGTCACCTTCCCCTCCATTATTGTTTTTGCAGAGGACATAAACTGTGTCACCAATATTAAACTGTCTGCAGAAAGAGCCGAGCTCAGCTCTCTCCTCTGTGAGAACGCAGAGCCATCTGCACCCAGACAAACATGCACGTGGCCATCATTTGTCCAACATCTTACACAGTGTGAAGGTTTTTTACTTGAAATGCCAACCTGTGTGGCAGATGATGTATGTGTTTCCTCAGTCCTGTGATTACCGGGCCCGCGCCGCTGCGCCGCGCTCTCACCTCATCAGTTCCACAAGCTGCGCTCCAAGGTGCGTGAGGCATTTGCCGCAATATGGCTTCTGACACGCGCGGGGTGGAGGCGCTCTGGTGTGAATACCCGACTCCGGATTTTGTTCCAATCAGGGTCAAAGTCTGACCCGCAGAAATTAGTGTGGGTAGGGATTTAGGACTCAAAAACAGCGATTTAAAAACTGGAATGAATATATTTTGATAAAGGGGAAAGCAAAGGGCACTCTTGCTATCCCCTGGTTAACTACTGTGTCAAATGCCTCGGGAATGGCCTTTGTTTTGTTCCTTTGGAAGAGAACAAGGTGTAAGGTATACTTGAAATCCCCGGTGGTAAACCAAACTGGCTACACCTACAACCAGAAGGTGTGATTAGTTTTAGGGATTTGCTACAGACAGGAAGTAGAGGGAATCGTCATCCCTGCAGGCTCTCTCACACACACAGACACACGGTAAGAGTGAGATCGTAAAACATAATTTCTAAACTATTCAGATATCTTTTCTTTTAAGAGCTCTGCAGAATCCAGACACTCGATTCAAGGCAGAATACAGCATTTGCCTCTGTTTTTATCAGGGAGGGAGAGGGAACCACAGAGGAAGAGAACTAAGAAGTTTAAAGATTGTCCCAAAGGGATCCGTTTAGACATCAAATAGCTTTTACAAAACCACACATTTTGATGAGTGAAGTGTAAGTTCATCAGAAACAAATGGATTTACTTTCCTATAAAATTCACGTGGACATAAAATATCTCCCCAACCTCCCTCTTTCAGTGATGGGTGGGCAGCAGGGAGGGGGAGAAGCACTAAAATCAGACATGATATTTAGCTCTTGTCCTCCACCATTTATCAGATTTGGACATAAAAAAGTTTTCTAACATGAACATTGAAACTTCGACCAAAAGTACCTAATTTTAATTTAAGAAAATAATCCCTCAAAACTTTGTTTGATTTTTTTTTTTTTTTTTTTTTTTTTTTTTGCAGTACGCGGGCCTCTCACTGTTGTGGCCTCTCCTGTTGCGGAGCACAGGCTCCGGACACACAGGCTCCGGACACACAGGCTCAGCGGCCATGGCTCACGGGCCTAGCCGCTCCACGGCACGTGGGATCTTCCCGGACCGGGGCACGAACCGATGTCGCCTGCATCGGCAGACGGACTCTCAACCACTGCACCACCAGGGAAGTCCGCTGACGCTACTTTTTCTTTCTCCACATCTGATTAGCTATCAGCCCTGTAAGCTTTTCCTTCCACACTTTTCTCAGATCTGCCCTCTATTTCCTTTTACTTGGTGACCTTCCTAATCCAGGTCTCTTACCTCAATTTAAATTAATGAAACGGCCTTTCATTTTTGCCTCCTAGCTACAGGAAGCATCCAACACCTCACTTCCTGATCAAGCTGGCTCAACAGCCAATTTAATCATATCTTATTCTTCTCTCCAATTACAATAACACTTTGGATTTGTGGAATGCTTCATAATCCACAAAGCACTTTCACATTAATTAATTTGTTTGATCGTCACAACAAGCCTGTGAGGTTGGCGGAACGGGTATTCACATTTCTGTTTTGTAGACCAGGAAGCTAAAACTTGGAAGGGGAGTGATTTGACTGAAACCATGTACATAGCTACCAACTGGAGCCAAGGGTCCAACTCAAGTCTTTTTGACTCCAAGCCTGGAGCAATTTCCATTATACCATTCTGTGTAGGATGACTGCCCATTGCCTAAATGTCAAAATTTCTTAAATGCACTCAAAGTATTTTGTAATCTAGTACAAATTTACATTTATAACTTCATCTTTCATGGCTATCCTAGAGAAACCTTCTGATCCAACCACATTGATTTACCTACTGTCCATGAACTTGCTGGGCCCTTTTTACTCATACTGTGACCTTCTAACAAAAGTTTTCCCCTATTCAAAATCTACCTACCTACATTTAAAAATGTAATTTAGTTGACCTTCTCCATGAATCTTTCCACAATCATTCTATTAAATGTTTATAATTTTTCACATGTTTAAACTCAGTGTCGTTTCTTGAATACTTAACTATGTATTACCATGTCCCTTCTTAAATTGTTGCTTTTTTGTACTCTCATTTAACTTTTCACACATCTTTGTCTCATCTACCCATATAGATTATAATCTTTTTGACAGCAGGCGCTATGTCTATCTTTGTACCTCCTTCAGAACGTAACAAATGCAATATTAAAATGTTCAACAAATATGTTTAATTGAATTGAATTCATTTTGATTGAGTTTTGTTAGTAGATGGTTTTTAGACTTGGAATTTCCATTCTGGCATTATAATAGGATTCCATATACAGATATCCTGACTACCCTCTTTTAGATACTTTCAATCTAATTTGATATATTCTTTTAAATTTTATTTTAAATACTATATTATTAATCATCATTAAATGAGGAGTTTAAAATAAAGTAACCTTTTTCTTGGTCTCTTCTGGAAATCAAGTTTTCATGTGACACATTATTTTCTGATTAGGTTTACACAGAGATGGTGTTCACTGACTCCTATTAGAAAACCACTTGAAACAACTTCACTAGGAGAAATGTGTCATTAATCAGTGGTAACTATCAAATATATTGTAAAGCTTTGATGGCATACCAAATGAAAAGAACATAAACCTACCTTTTGTTTATTTCTTTGTATATTTTTAATCATTTTAGGATAATTTTAACACAAGCATAAATATAATAAAGTTCAGCATTTCAATTTGCCATTCAGGATAATTTTCCTATTGTTTGAAAATATAAATGACAAATTTCTCAAGGCTTTCTCTACTTACTAAAATGCATCTTCTGAAAAGTCAATCATATTAATCCTGGCTTATTTGCATTGATTCAGTCCTTAGCACACTTTTAAAGCTCTAACATCAATTGTCTACCTAGAATAACATTTTACATAACATTCTCTCATCTACCTTCTTGTACATTAGGAAGTATAACAGCTGTTGTAACATCCTTATGTACTAATTCTGTCACCTCTGTCATTTCTGGGTCTACTTCTACTGACTAATTTTTCTCCTCATGTTTCTTTGCATGCCTGGTAATTTTTTCTTGCAGGCCAGACATTGTGAATTTTACGTTATTGGGTGTGGGAGATATTTATGTTAAGGTTTTGTTCTGGGATGCAGTTAGTTATTTGGAATTAATTCCGTTCTTTTGAGACTTGCTTTGAAGCTATAGTAGGCAGGTCCAAACAGCCTTCAGTCTAAGTCTAATTTGGCCCTAATCCCCTTCTGAGGCAATGCCCTTCTGAGGACTCCATTTGATCCCCATGTTTACCAGGTAATCTTTCCAATCTGAACTGGTGGGACCACAAGTTCTTTGCAGCCCTCCATGAGCTCTAAAGATTGTTCTGCTTGTTCTTTTCCAATAGTTTTTTTCCTGAGTCTTGGTAGTTTCTTCATACCCTTGTGATGATCAACACTCAGTTGAACACTAGAAGTGGAACCCTCTACAGCTCTCCAGAGTTCTCTCTCTGTACAGTTGGCTTACCACCAGTACTCTGCTTTGTGAATTCTAACCACCTTGGCCTTCGTGAACTCTCAACTCTTGTCTTCTCAACTCAGGGAATCTACTGAGCTCTGTTAGGGTTCCTCTCTCCTTTGCTGCAGCATGGAGATGCTTTCTAGGCAGAAGCGGGGGTAAGTGAAGGTTGACCCTGTGTTTCCCTTTCATGCAAGGATCACTGTCCTGAACTATTGTTTCGCGTCTGAAAACCATTGTTTCATCTATTTTGTCTGGTTTCTTTAGCTGTTTAAGGCAGGAAAATAAATCCAGTCCCTGTTACTCCCATAATGACTGGAAGTGGAAGCTCTTAGATGGCATTAATGAAAAGTAAAGATTACTCTAGAAGTCAGAGTAAAAATGAGTTTTTCTTATTTGGAGTTGTGAAAAAACAAAACAAAACAAAACCTAACGAACAGAAATGAAACTTTACCCTTTCTAAAATAAGCCCTTCAGAAATGGTATTTAGTTCAAAGTAGAAAAAGTAAAATACATTGATGTTTATAGTAAAGTCTTTAATTTATACATGTATGAGGAGATAATTCAACATTTAAAGGGTTATTTACCTAACCTCTTTTGAACTCAGTTTAATTTCTTAATGGTCACAAAAATCATTGCTTTGATAGCCAGAAATATTTCCTAATGTACTATTAAAATATAAAGTATTGGTCCATTTGTGTTATTTGGTAGCAAAAAGCAAAAAATAATGTGACTGGCTACACAAGTCTGTTCATAGTAAAAAAAGAAAAAAGTGAGGGAGAATGGAGAAAGGGCAAGAAAAGGAAGGAATGAAATAAACAGAAAAATTGGTCTGAGCAAGCTGGTACTTTTTTTCTTACATGCCCCACTTTGTATTGGTAAGACCAGATAATGAGTAGCACTTTTTCT